>NW_026972110.1:5000000-10000000 GCF_036711695.1 Zophobas morio
GGCCCGCAGTGCCGATCGCTTCAGCCTTGCCTTGCACGCGTCTTGCTTTCCAGAACATTATTAGAATTATTATTACTCTTATTTCGTGAATATGGATTTTAAAATCATCAACTGACATTTTCTTCGCGATACGTAACGTCGGCTGCAAGCCACTGGTCTGCCGGAGTAGGGGTCAATTCGCAGCGTTTAAATTTCGACCCCCTGGCTCTAGTTATGACCTTGCAAAAAAATACGATAGTAGGGTTTCAGAGTTTGAAATAATATTTGAAGTGCATTGCATCATGAGTCATGAGAAACGATAACGATTTCACAAAGATTTTTAGTAGCTGAATAAAAGTACATATAAAAAATAAATATCTAATTTTTCTTTAACAATGTGCATCTCTTAAATTTTACTTTTTCGTTTTTTTTTTAATATACCTTACGCTATAGCAAAAATGATGTCCAAATTCGTAATTAGCAATACAACAAATATGCAAAACAGTTATTAAAAAAAAACAGGTTTTTAACATTTAAATTTTACAGGCTTACAGGCCTATGTTGCTGTTGTTGTTCTCGAACATTGCTTAACAATTGCCAAGACAAGTGTGTTTACAAGTTTCTAAGTAAGTATGCCATTAGCTGGATACCTTCGGTTTCTTTAATTCTCAGAAGAGTTCATTATTGGAAACTAAGGCCTAAACAATACAGTCAGTACCTGAAGTTATGCACATGAATTATGTTGTTCTTGTCGTTTGTCGTGTGAAGCGTACTTGTGTTTTATTCTGTTTTTCGCCTTTGAAAAAAAGAGGACTTCTTCGAAAAAAGGACACGAAAAATTTATTTTATTTTTCCACACTTACACTTAAAAAACTACCAAAAATAGTAGAATTTCAAAAGAAATAACACCACTATCTGATATAGGAGTAATATAAATTCATTCCTCCGTCGTCAGCATCACCACCATGTGCAAAAAATAATTATTAATTTATTATATAGAAAAATTTTATAGAGATCGGTTAATACAGGAATTAATTATTAATTTTGATGATGATAGTAGTGATGATAGTGAATAAAAATTTAATAAATTTCTAGCAAGTGTGTATTCTTTATGTTCGACAATTTTTACGTTAACACTCCTGTTAAAGTCAAGTACGATTCTACGCTCAAGACAGAGGTCGGGGTAAGTCAGAGACTTTAAATATATTTATTATTGCCTTTAAACAAAATCAGTTTAATATATTTTTGTCGAATATTTTCTCCTCTTATCATTTCTGTTTTTAATCAAGATGAATGCCTCATTCGCAGTTTTAAATATTTGCTTAAAATTAATTTTATTAATTTATTAAAATGCGACTCACTCTAGTTATTTCTGTCGCGTCAAAAAAATTGTCAAATTGATAAAATAAATATAAACCTATACTTCTCAAAGTTGATGAAATTAGAAAATGCCTCCAGATTTGCTGAACAAACATCACAAGTAATGGCAGCTATAAATTATTCCCGTTTGTTGGAGTTTTTGTAGATATTATATTAAGAGAAGAGTTTTTATTTCTGCACTTATTCCGTCAATGAAACAATAACCAATCGGATAGTTTATAAACGAATTCAGTGCTTTATAATAAAAAACTAAATCATCTGTTGCCAGCCGATTGTCACCTTCTGTTGACACAAAAAAAAAAAACGCGAAAACGAAAACTGAGATAGTCCCGGTTATAGTTTAAGTAGAGTCAGAGTTTGGAGTTGACAGAAAAGTACCAGCAATGGCGGCGTTTCCTGTGTACGCAACTGCTTCCACAAAACACACTAGAATTTAAGGTGATAGCAAGTCTATACGTATTTAAAGTTTATGGGGTAAGTAGACAAGTTTACAACGGTGGGCGCTTAAACTGTCATAAAAATTAATGAAAGTCAATAGACGCTCGAGGCCGAATCGGCAGAATATTTCTGGTCATACAATACTAAAAGAACGAAATCCAATTTCTATAACGCAAAACTACAAAATTCCCAGTTAAAATTTTGGCCATCTAAACTACACTACTTTTTTTCTACCTACCAAGGTATGAGAAATTAGTCGTTAAAGAGCAAAATCTTAGAACGTTATAACTTACATCTTCGTCGGCTATTTTAACGTTTTCAGTGGGGTGAAGAAATGGAAAATTGTTTGAAGAGAGCGTGTCAATAGGTAACTGCGTTGGTATAGTATCGATCGGCCGGGGTGGTTGAGGAGGTGGCATCGGCGTTGATCGTAAAGTGACTATTCGGTGTGGTGAGGTACTTCGACTATGATTGGGTGAAGTTGATTCGCTGACTAGGGGTGATACAGTAGGCAGAGGAAATGGTGGCGGCACCTAAAACAAAAGTAAATTATACGTGTTCCATTAAGTTGATCAATTGTTTCACTTTAAACTATTATCTGCATAGAAAAAAAAAAGTAACCGACTGTTAGAATTTGATACTATTGACAATAAACTAGTATTTCCCGTAAACTTTGTCTACATGACTGTTATATTTTGAAAACTGCCAAAATGAACTAGTGAGCCCAAAAATTATACGCTTTTATTGTTGAAAAGTTCTAGAATATTCGTAAGTTTAAAGAAAATCGTGCAACTTCGCATAGTGTACTCTTGAGTCAAGTAAAACTAAAGGTAAAACAAACGGATGGTGGAAAGGAGAATCTCAGAATAAGAACAAGAAAGTAGAGGAAGGGTTAAGAGAGTAATCAAACTTAAAAAAGAGGAAACTGCAAAAAAACGTTGAGCCGACTATTTCAACATTTTTTTGAAGTTATGTAGATACGTGGGCGGAAAAAGAAGTGAAAAAATAATGGAGGGAAAAAGGAAAAATGAAAACAAATACGTTAAAACAACAAAAAATAGAAGAAGTTGACAGAAAGGACAGCAAGAAAATATGGTTAATAGATACAGAAAACAAGAAGAGAATAATAGGCGCCCAGAAAAAACTGAGCAACCGTGCTTATAACAATAAATAAAAATTATAACAAGCAAAAGACCCAAAGATGGACCAGTTGTAAATGATGTATAGAAGTACGAAACAAAAGAACCGTAGAGATTAAGGCAATGTGTTAAATCAGTATGGAAAGGAAAAAGATTTCCAGATGAATGGAGAAAAAGGTTTATAAACCCTATCTTCACCATGAGCGATAAAGAGTTAGTAAAAAATTGTAGAGAGAAAGCTGGAAAGTTGTTCACTGACCGAACCCGAGTCTCTTCGCTGTGCGCAGGGTGTTTCGACTCGATAACTGGTCAAAATTACTTCAAAACTACTGCCTACATAAGAAACAAATTGTACGATAAAGAATCTGCGAAGTAAAGTAGATCTAAGGGCATCATAGCATGACCTTTTTGATTAAGAACACAAAATTTACATCAGAGACATAATACATTCAGAACTGATTCATTTAAAATTTTAAAATAATAATCATTTAAGGATGATGTGTTTGTTCAGGACTTAAACAACATTACATATATTTTTTTTGCATTACATTAATATCGTTTTTTAATCAACAATTATTATTAAGCAATAAAGTACTCCCATTTAAGAAACAAAAGCTAATTTAATTTTCCGCAAAACATTTTTATAATATTTTTATTAAACAAATTTCGTTGTGTATTTGTTTCTTTTATCGGCTGTGGTTTTGAAACAATTTTGATTGACACAGCTTGTATACAAGCAACGGTTATATTAGGAAAAAATTTAGTAGGTAGAACGAAGATAATTCTCGGAAGGGGAAAAGTTTGGATATTGATGGTTATGGATGATAATGACAATGATTGTGACTGAAATAGAGAAAATGAGGGAAATGTTTGATTAACTTAAAATTAGTCAGGGACTAGGTTATTTTGAAATTTATGATGGTACCCTAATTATAAAGTTTACGTAAGAAGTTTGAATAAAATATGTAAAGGAGAACAACGTGATTAAAAAATAAAAAGTGTACAAGGGTGGAAAAACCAAATGTTGAGTAATGTAAAAATACATAAAAAAGCTTACTTTAGGTAGGAGTGACTAAACAGAACAATCGACGAGAAATAATCAAGCGAAACGAAGTTATTACTGGAATTTCTACAAAAATGTACCGAGAAAAGAAAGAGGACAACATTAATGGACATAAATATAGAAAAAAATCGTGTGCTAGGAAACTACAGCAGGTGAAAATGTTGGTCAGCAGGAGCGAACAACAAACATCAAACAAGGGAAACATTTGAGAGGGACATTGAACCAGCATGAAAGACATGTAGTATTAATTTTGCATTATAATTTGTATAAAATTATGATAATGATGATAAGGTGATTATTATTCTTATTATTATTATTATTATTATTATCAAAAAACCCACAGCTGAATTGGAAATCATCAGCGTTGAAAGAAGAGTTTTATCATTACAGTATTAAGATTAAGTAATTATCTACATTAACGAAAATGATAACAAAGTTATTATTGTTATTATTAGTATTAAGTGGATTTAAAAACATACATTTAATCGTAGAACATATGCTCTCACAAAAAATGCAGAGGACGCTTGTCTTTTAAAGACCACCCTCTTTTTTAACTTTTTTGAAAAGATTATTGTTTCCTTAACACCATAATACGAAACTGACAAGTTACTTAACGACATTTTACAATGATTTAAGCAATTGTAATTAGGGAAAATGGTTACACATCATTTTTTCGTCCGATAATTGTCAATTTTCATCGTACCATGTATGTGGTTATTATTTAAAAAAATTACAAACTTATTCAATAATTTTGTTTTGTCACTTGATATCAAATAATAGCCTCTTCAAAAAATAGTAAAAAGCAAAACCAAAAGCGCTATGATCAAGTTTATGATTTTCATATGTAATACCTTTTTCGCAGATTTTCTATCGTATAATTTGTTTCCTATGCAGGTACTAGTTTTGGAGTAATTTGATTGATGAAACGTGGTGATGAAAAGAACTGAGTTTTCTTTTCTTCTTACCTCCGGAGCTCCACATGGAAATCCAGGAATACCCCATAAGAATTCCTGGGTTGGTTGACAAGGAGGAAGACACGGAGGCTGTTGGTGGAGACCATCGTCACCGCACGGGATAATTGATGACTTTACGGGGATAATTGGAACTTCTTGAGTATTCTGACATTATAAAAATATAGTAAGATACATTAGCTGAATACCGACTCTAGGTGGTATTTTTACTAGAGTGAGAATTAGAAAACTTGTCAATAAATGCAATATCCATCATGCGTGGCAACAAAAATTTTATTCTTAAGAACAAAAAAAAATGAGCAATGCACGTAAAACTGGCTCTGATTTTATTTAACAGAGGATGTCTCTTGATTAAATACATAAAAGCTAAGTTTAATGCAATACTGGATAGTAGGCAGAGATGATTTCTACTAAACGTGAACACACAGAAGTATTTGGTATTTTCTATTTTTTTATTACGTTACGTTTTATTAAGTGTCACGTAGCAGCAATTTAAAAAAAAATCGGAGCAATTAAATTCATTATATCGATTAAATATTTGCACGTTATTAATAACCCTGTTCATAACTAAACCACATTTTGCATGATTATTGCATAATTATATATTCTAGACTAAAAGACAAGAAACTAGGAAGTGTCATGTTTCATATCTACATCTTCATTAATGGAAGAAATATTGCTTGCTAAGTAAAAACAACACCAATTTTCCCGTACCACAGCATACAACTTTTGACAAAACCAAAGAGAAAAATGAAAAACGTAGTATGGAAGAAAAATATGGGTAATTAATTGTATTTAATTGTCTCAAAAATTTCAACTATTTTGATACTGACAATTTACAACTCTAATACATAACTTATATATAAGCCATAAAATTTAGTGGCTTCGAGTAGATAAAACTTTTTTAATAAAATATAATCTTGAAAAATGAGAGGTAATACAATTCTAAAAAACATAAGTTTTAACTTAAAAACGAATTAGTGGCACAGGTGGCATATTTTTTAAAAGATGCACTTTTCACACATTTATGTGAATTAATCTTATTATACAGCTAGTTTGAATATATTCCTCCTATTTCTTTTTGTTGCAACCCAATCAGAATATTAACATTTATTGACAACGAAAATACCAATTGTTTAAAAAACGTATACAAAACTTTTAATTTGACGGGATACTCTTCGGTTCATGTGATCTATGAATTAGATTTTAGTCTGCACAAAAAACTCGTGTCATGTTATTCTCAATTTATCAATATACTAATAATAATTATTATTATTTAAATTAAGCTATTATTTCAAACGATAATATCGTACGACTGAAAAAATTGTTTTCTAGTTGACTGAGGATTTTAGCTGTTTCTCATTTTCCACTGTAAGCAGCAGTTTTTTGTTGATTTTACAATACAAAATACTGTAATGTAATATAAAATAAAAACCTAATCCAATAATGGACGTAAGGTTTGAGGTTCACACGACAAAAGCTTTTTAGCATTATCTAATGATATCTACAAAAAAATGTATGTATATAGAAAACAAACATACTTTTTGTTTTTTTAAATATTCAACCCAACAAATATGGGATTATCAATTATATTATAGAACTTTTTCAAAATATAAAGTTTGGTCTTACATTACATATAAGTAATTTTCATTAATGATGATGAGCGTGTGCTTGCCAGTCTGCTGTTCAGGGCCCCCTTTCAATGTGAAAAAACAACAACTACAGAATATATGAGTAACAACAAAACATTTAAAAAAAGTCCCAACAGTTTTATATTTTGAGGCCCAAATTTATCAACCACTGGTAAATTGAACAAACGACTATCTATCGTGGTAACGATTATTTCAATAATTATTTCTACAACAAATAACGACAGAATGAAGATAAATGGGACTTATTTATTACTTACTTAAATATCGCATGTATCTGTATCAGATCGAATATTTATATTTTAATTGTCAATATATATTAGAAGACGATAAATAGAGTCAATAACCGACAGGCAACATTATAACGAAAGGTGACTTTGCTAAGGATGATTTTCGGTCGCATTGTACCTACTTCTGAAGTCAATCTGACTCAAACTATCGAAAATATATTCAATGCAAACAAATTTGGAAAAATTAACTCACAATATATTGAAATAATATTAGGTCAGCTGATGGACAAACAACGCACCGATGCATTAAAAAACCACTGAATATATGTAAATACATAGAATGTATTACTACACAACAAAAATAAGTAAACTAATCTACTAATCTATTATGTAAAGTACTGTAATAAATGAATAAACAAAATTAAATGTAAAAAATATCAAATTGTCACTGACTGATACTATTGTATATTACACGGTGTCTCCCTACAAAATAGCGCGGACATGTATATATCTACAGAATGATTTGAGATATTAAAATTCTGCAAACGCCATCGTTTTTAGTTGAAACAGAACCCTAATTTCGTACATCTTTAGTGTAGGACGTCGCGATCGTAAACTTCGTATAACATACTTAATTTACTTTATCTTTCATTATCAAAAAATACGTAAAATGTGTAGAAAAGTTCATCCAGTACCGACGAATTGCGATAGAATTAATTTTCAAAGTATGTACTTATTATTGAAGATTTACAAAAATGTTTTGTTACTCTACTTTAATAAAAAAATAGTTTTTACGCTAATAATACCTACATTATTTATGATTTAGCATAGTTATATTATTTTTAATTAATTTATAAAAAAAAAAATTAAAACGCTTTCTTACTGAATCTTTTACTATTTATGAATCAATAGTTCCGGGTTTTAATGCCCTTCATCTGTCGGTCTACAACATTTTACAATACATATTTAAATAAAATTTGATGTAATCTTTACTGTTCATAAAATTACTGACCCCCGACTGGGGCGGTTAGCCATGTACAAATTAAAACTTTTTAGTTTTGTCAATGTAGGATACCAATAAAATCCGGGTATGTTCATCATTGTAACCATGATTTAAAATTCCCTACGACTCCATTATAAAATGTAGGATGCCGTCTAAAGAAATATAATAACAAATTAGGATTACTTTTTAATCTAAAAGCTACGTCATTTTCAAAATTTCAATTTGGTAATCGAATCAGTTCTCCAGATATATACCTGCGAGTTTTTTGTAAGACACTTGTACTTAGCAATTGGTGCTACTGGCGTTGTCAGTGTTTGCAACACAAAATATCAAATTATTAAAACGTAATGATAATTTCTCTAATAAACAATTCTAACACTAATTCACAGTATGTTATAGTCATTTCTACAAATTTTCAAAGACAAAGAGAAACGTCTTTTTTAAAATCCACAATAGACAATTTCGCAAGAATTTGAATTGAATACACCAAAAACTGAATAGTACATTTTCGATTCGTGCCCGCTTGCTGTAAAACATTATGTTGCTGGGAGCTATTTCAAAGAAACTGCTTGTATTTTATGTACTACACTGGATTTACAAACTGCTTTCAACCTACGGTCAAATCAATGCTGACGTTTTTCAAAGTTAATTGTTTAAGGTGCTTTTACACAACAAAATGCTATATGTCAGAATTTACATTCATAATTATAAATTATGCCAGTTATTTCGACTAAATTACTTTCTCCACTGGACAAACACTTTAATTTATTGCCTAGCGCATTTATGTAAGAGCAATATATATTAAATTTTCACGGCAAATACTCCTACCATGAAAAATATTTTACATATTCTGACATAATTTTTGTACATATCATTAGAGTTTTTCCTTATTGATAAAAAATTAATTACGTGGATGTGTACACATCACTGATAGTAAAAAATACACAGGTGTTTTAAATTACCTATTTTTTTGATTATTTATTTGGATATCCAGAATGCATGGTGAACATTCCAAAGATAATAAATTCTAACTGATCATCTATCAATCTTTATAGTATTATGATTGATAAGGTACAATAAAATTAATAACTTAAAGATTTAGATAATGTAACTGTAATACAACAAAACGGTCAAACAAATTTTTAAACGTTAAAAATGTCTTCTTTAAAAATTGTTGATAATTTAAAATTTAGATTACTGTTATCAAAAAGTTCCTCCAGGGGCTACTTAACTGATTGATCACTAATACATAATGCTAATATATGTAATACATTACAATAGCCGACGTTTTTTGATGAGAATAAAAGCTCATGAACAAAAGTTATTGAATGGATATATACTCTTTAGAAAAACTTGTCCAGATTGCACTTCCCGTATCAAATGTCACAAATTCAATAAAAAATAACCTGCTTCATTTTTGAAAGACGTGTTCATTTCAAAACGACGGCTACATTAACCGGTTTGATTTAAATTCATATCATTTACAATCAGAAACAAATATAATGGAAAATACTACAGTAAATAATATAGTTTAAGAAATATCAACCCTGAAATAATAATACAACTGAAAAGTATCTAAGATGAACTAATTGATGAATTATAATTATTAACTATTCGCGATCAAAATAAACATAAAAATAAATATAAGGAAAAAAAACAGATTTTGCAATAAAATGATAAGTCAACAATTAGATTACTACTTACGACAATAATTTTATATTATCATAATAAACAGATATTCTAAAAATCATATCGTAACACGGTATAATAGATCTTTTCTTATTTTATAAATTATGTCCAATCATCGAATCATGTTATGAAATGCAGTTATGTAATAGTAATTGTAGGATACCTTATGAGTCTGTAGTTAGTGTTTTGATTTAGATACACAAAATCTTCCTTATTTTTAAAAACGGTGTATTGGAATAAACAGAAAAAAAAGAAAAAAACTCGTATTGTTTGATAAACATTAACTTTAGAAAATTTTGTTAACTAATTAAATTCAAAAGTCCTAGTAAGACTCGAATGAGTTTAGCGTTTATTTACACCATGCAATTACAGCTCCTTTATGTTCAGTTTTTGGTTACCTGTAACTTTATATATACATATTTTTATAAATTTATATCAAATTCAATTTTTATTCAAATAAAAAAAAAACGATTGTAACTAAAAGCTTCACAAATAGGAATAAACTACCAATAAAATTAAATACAAAATTTAATTACCAATTAAAGAAATGAAAATTCTATGTGACATTTTTAACAAAGATTTTAAAACCGAATACCTACAATAACTTTTATTGATATTACTTTTTGCAGTTGCGTCAAAATGTTAAAAAAAACTGGGTGCAAAAAAATATATGAGATTATATGTATAGCATCACATGATCAAAGATATCTATCTAGTCGTTAATGGAATGAATTACGTTAAATGATTAATTTCTACCTCATTTTAAACATTTTTTAAATTATATTTATATTGCATATTAATATATATTATATATTTATTAAATAAAATTAATATTGTTGCAGGTAGATGTTGTTTTATTAGCTCCATTAGGCACGTTAGGATCACTTATCTTATGATAGAACTTTTTTTTTTGTTTTATCAATAATTATCAAAAACAAAACAAAAAGAATAATTTAACACTTAATAATTGACATGTTTTTTTAGGTAAATATAACATGTAAAAAGATCAAACAAGATCAAGGGAGCGCGTGACAATCTTTTAAAATTTAAAATTTTGTTTTAAAACATACTGTTGAATTAGTGGTACAATGTTTAACGCTTTAAAACGTTTTCTGAAAGAAAAATATTTGAATTATATGTTGTAACTACACTAAAAACAAACTAAAAAAAAAAAAAAATGCTTACTTCTTCAAACACAATAATTTAAATGAACAGCTCGATATGTACTTAAAAACAGCTCTCACCATCGTTTTGACTGTAGGGTACCCAAATCCTGGAGGGTATCCATAACCACTAGGTTTGGGCGAGTTCCTCTTTTTAGCTTCCCTAAATTCGATAAGTTGAGTGAGTATAGTATTAAAATAAAGCTTTTGTTCGAAAGTAAAAGCTGGATGGTGCAAAGCCATAACAAACAACAACAAAAATTCACTCTGAACGTTCTCATCCTTTAGATTTCCTTTCACTATACAATCTTCTAACCAGTCTGTCCGTAATACATTTTTGTAAAGCCAGTTGGCAACACTATAGTTCCTTGACGCTAGCAAAGATAAATAAACTAACACTCGATGCCGAACAGTTTCATCTAAGAGACCTTGAGTAAATGAGGTATCTTTGGACAGTCTATCTAAGTCGTTGGCATTTATGGCTGGTCCGCGCAGTTCTTGGTACGTGTGTTTACCAATCTCTTCAATGCAGCTCCCCAGGAAACGGAGTTCGAAAGGAATGCACATATTTAGCAGTTCGTACAGTACATCTATTCTTTTATAACCCTCCAAGTCCTTAAACCATAATAAAACATCCTCTTTACACACCATCTCCAGAAAACATTGATGTTACAAAGCACACTTCTGAAAGGGCATGATGGTTAACAACTGTGACATAACCTATATCCCACTCACATCCAACGCATCCAAGATCATAGCAGGAAGGCGCACCAGAAGGATAACACTTCCATTCACAGCGAGAGGAACTGGACACCGCTCTCCTCGACAGTCGATGCTGCTTCTGGTGGGCAAAATGACCAAAAGGAGATGCCCATTGACAGCAGCACTTGTGTTAGGCACAGACACCACAACCGCAACACCTGATTATTGGGGCCCACGAACGTCGCAGGTGGAAGCGAACGTCTTGACCTGAACACCGAATAACACCTAACCATTCAACATTCAGCAAAACAATTCTGACACTCAACCATTCGGGAATCACACTGCAGAATGCAGCTTTGTTCGCTCCGTCCCCACTTTTTTCGCGATCTGCTCTGCAATTGCAACGAGAAGACTTGTCCTATATGGGTTTTATCCAACTGGGGTTCAAAGGTATTACTTTCAGGTAAAAAGCACACTATTTTCTCGTCGGTAACGTTGCCACATTTCCAAAAATGTGTCAAATTTGATTGTTGCAATTTTTGCTTTAGCGACCGAACGAACAAACTTCAAAACATATGATAGCGCGCCAAATTCAAAATTCGGGATACCTGTGGAATTGGCCGAAGCAGGTTGAACCGGAATATTGTTCCTACGCGGTTTTACTACCTGTAAAATTTTCGGGTTTCAGGAATAAAGCTCGGAATAATATCTCGGCGTTTTAAAGATGGTTTCAGCGTAGTTACACAACAATATAAAACCACAAGCATTTATCAGAGCTGTTTATGTACTTTACCTACCTTAATAGTTATTATCCGTTATCGCATTGGAAAGTTACGTGGTTTTGAAAGATTAATAAAACAAAAGTATATACAGTTGTTCAAAAAATAGCGCACTAACTTTATGACACGTTGTTAAGATTTGTGCATTGAGTTGAGAAAAAAAAATCTTTAAGCCTAAATCTAGAAGACAACCCTCTAAAGTTTAATTTTTCTTTTCGCTATTTCACCATATTTTTAGTCACTACATAGTGTTGGGTACATGAGATGGAATTTTTGAATGTTTTTTTTTCGAGTTTTATAAGTGCGCCATTTTTTGAAAATATAAGGTGAACGCTTGAAAAAGAATGCACTGTGGAATTTTGTTTCTACTTAAAATTCTCAAATAAAAGTGAAGTATAGTCATTTTAAAATATTCAACAAGTAGAGACTACGTTCAAGAAAAACTTGCTTAATGACTTTATTAATCGACTATATTTAAACATATTCAAAATTTAACATTACGGGCTTTTTACTTTACTTGATGAACGACTAATTTAATTTTTCATCGACATTTCATAACTCCTAGGGTATTAAAAAGTAAGTCTCCTGTTTCGATCGGCCTGTCTACCTGTCTCGTCGGTCGAGTGTTGACGATTTTATTACACACAGTAATCTCCGGATCTACCGGACAAATTATTGTAAAATATTAGCAGGTGATGTATTTTAAGAATATCGTGTATATGGTGTGATAACCCAAACTTCCCGCCTTAAAATTTTGACCTTGAAACAGTTTGAAAGGCCCGCGAAAAATTCAAAAATTCAAAGTTTGGCCTTGGCTGTGATCGTCTAACAAATGAGAACCTACGTTGTGTGTTTTTTTTTTGTTTTGAAAAATGGCGGGAAGAAGTTCTTTCATACAAGTGCATACACTGTCGAGAGCGCAAGAAATAATTAACAGAAATTGTTTTGGAGGGGGGGAAACGGCACCACCCTCACAGGGGGAAATACGCTACGAAGATTTACCCCTCAGCGCAAAAACCCCCTTGGTTTTATTCCCGGACGACCTAAATATTACATTTCAAACACCTTAAGATATGTGAAAGAAAACACTCGCGAATTGACAGACATACACATATGAAAACCGAACAAACACAAGACCTACACATATGTAAATTGGATGGCAGAACCCGAATCATTATGAGAGTGTGGCGATCGAACAAAACATAAAACAAAATATATCAATTTCATTTACGAGCACAGCAAAATACCCAGAGGGGGTGTCGTAGCGTGAGCGAAGTTTGGAGCTCCCGGTCTGGGCTGGTTTCCCCCGCGACGGTGATTCTATCTACACCAAGCCTGCCAGACATCACCCCTCCATTACGAACATGTTGTCCAAGCAGGCCGTTTCGGCCTAAAACTAGCGGTGAAGTCTCGTCAACTACTACCTCGTCGTCAAGACCGTTCCCACTGAAATCTGATTCAAAGTCTGCACGTCTTGTGCAGACAACGCGCTACATTCCGCTACCGCAACTAGGAACTGCGCCCACCGCCGACACTACGTGTTGTTGTGTTATTTACCTTCAATTCTATTTAAATGTTCAATCTCTATGACTCTAATATTAAATGACAACCGAACAAGTGTTAAAGTTTCAACAAAGAGCAATACACAACATTTAAATTCGCCACACACTCTTACGAAAATTCAACAACAAATGATTCTTAATTGAGATTAAATTTGGACATCAGATAATTTACATGATAGAAATATTCATCAACAAAACATTTACAAGAACAAAACTTAGCAAAGATTTATAAAACAAAGATCTGGTGTGAAATAGACTTGTGCAAATAAAATATCATGTTAGGTCAAAACTGTAGAGCATGGAAATTTACATTCAATTCAAATTATACAGCCAAGAAAATTACTGAAGCTAAAATTGTGAGACAAAGACAAATTGCATGAGGTGAAAGAGTGTAAAGTTAACAGATTTACATGTGATTAATATTAATTCGTGTCCAGTCAAGTTATTGGTTAAAATTCAAACGTGAAATTATTTAGCTGCATTGTGGGCCATTATTACACATACATTTCCCCAAACAAAACACATAAACAAACATGGTAGACAATCTGCAGTTGCAAAATGGCGTTGGACGAATTCGTCATTCCAAATAATAGGCGTCGAAAATATGCGATGCAAAATACGATGAATCCTGTGGCGTTGTATAAACGATGGGCTAAATAAAAGGAATAGAAGGCACGTCCCCCCATGACCCACAATGTTTGTTAATTTGTTCAATAGATTCAGTCAAAACATGTGCTCGGTTAAAAGAAACAAAATGGACGCTCCAAAATGGCCGCTGCCTGAACAAAGAACGGTGAAAATAACAACTCGTTTGCCGCCATCCAAAATACAGATTTCACAAATATAGCTAAATAAAGCATGGCCCGAACTAGAAATCACTTCCTGTAAAGCCCTACTGCGATGGATTTTAAATGAAAGATAAAAAAACGAGATTAGTGGAAAAAAGCGCACGCGTCGATGTCACGAGGCCAGAAGCATCGTCGGGGCTTGAAATTCGCCGCCAAACAGGTGTTCAAAACATACCTCTCCAAAGATGCGAAGATTTCGACACGGCTTACCGCCAACAGGAACACAAAAACCTCGTCGTAAGAACGATGAGAAATCAGGAACACCCAATGGCTCAACGAGGCTGCTAGGTTTTCCAATGGAACAGATCAACACTGGAAAAACAAAACACAACAGCAAAAGGCACAGAATAATTCACAATTAAAAATACAACCTGTTGCTCGAAGCGCTCGAAAAGAAGTCGACCGTTCGTTCCAAGCGGTCAAAGCGAAGTGACCGTTTTCAAGACAATATCACCCTCGCTTTTCGCATCTCTGTTTCTTTGGGGTGGTTGGTTGCCAACCTCTCCTTCTTCTCACTAACCGTTTCTTGTGCGCGCGGAATTCGTTTGAAATTTAAAAATTCGAATTGGATCCTTACAATGGTAAGGCCTAAGGTGCTAATCAAATTTTGTTTACTCATTCTCACGAAAAATGTGAATCAGCATCTCATCCCTTTCAAAAATTTCATGATGTCATATCAAAATTTTGCAAACCCAATCTCATTTGAAATATTCAGAAAAGCGTACCTACTTCTGCATATACCGATGTATATCTGTTTCTTCACATGCTTCGTATTTTTTAGTTTTGTTTATATATATGGCTCAAAATTACTAATAAATGAAACTATTAATTTAATCAAAAACGGCTTAGCTGGTTTTTCCAAAACTCTACAGTTGTACACTGCTGTTGTTAATTAGTATTACTCTGTAACTATTCAAATTGATATATTTATTATTTTTATTTTTTTCAAAAAAAAAAAAATGATAACGTCATCACAAAATTTTATTGAGAAAATCTTACTTGAAGCATAAATTCACCCCGTGGACGTGGAATCATTCTACCTCCATGATCCACCCTTATTTAAATTAAATTTTCTAGTTTATTTAAAAGAAACTGAGCTTGCTTAATCGATTGTTCATTAACTCTTATTTCCTGACACAACAGAATTGCTTCTCGAGGGTATTAGCGGGATTAATGTAAGAGGGTCCATCTGACGAAACATAAAATTTAATGTTTTCAACGTTTTGTAGCTCTTATTAGAATATGAAATAGTATGTTTCCCGTTTCCGTTAAGGTAAAACGCTAACTAAAATTTGTCTGATTATTTTGACCAAAAACAATAAGTAGGTATATACATACCTACAACATCCTATCTAAAATGTATAAAATAATATGCCCATATGTACATACATATACCTGTGTAGTCTACATCTAGTCTTTTACAGCAAAATTTTACAGTAAAACGCGATAACCAAAATTTGTCCGATTATCTCATGGAGACATAGAATGACGTCAAACCATATTCCTTCCTCTCTTCATATTTTATCCCCACTAATAATCTGATGACATCATCCCAATAATAATTTGATGATATCATCCCAAAACTTCGAAAAGTGAATCCTACTGAAATTTTATAAAATAACATGCTTCTTTTACCTTCGATATCCATATTTTTTGTAAAAAAAAAATCAAATTGTATAGCAATATTTAATGATTTAATTTATAAAAATTAGAAAATTCAGTACTCTGAAATCATGCAAATCTTTGAAGGTTATCGTAAGTTCGTAAGCATCGCTAATCAAAATCTATGTTTATCGCACGGAAGTACTTGGAATGAATTCTAACTTCATAGTTTATGGCCTTCAAAAATTTGATGACGTCATCTCAAAATTTTGCTGAATAAATTCTTTCTAAAATATACAAAATGTTATGAATCTACACTCTTATGATTTA
This sequence comes from Zophobas morio, assembly GCF_036711695.1. NCBI lineage: Eukaryota > Metazoa > Arthropoda > Insecta > Coleoptera > Tenebrionidae > Zophobas > Zophobas morio. Next base: position 5,016,528 of record NW_026972110.1, read on the forward strand.
TTGATATATTATTATTTAATTTATTATATTAGAATTGCTTATACAGTGTGCCAAAAAAATTACGCTGATGTAAGTACTGAATAAATGAAAAATACATAGTTTGCTCATTTTTCTGAAATTCTCGGAATAAAGTATTATTGTTTACTACATTGTGCTTATCCAAAGTGATATATTTATCCCTACCAAAAAGTTGATAGTATCATCACAAACTGTTATCAAGAAAAACTCATTTGAAATGTAAGCGGACAGCTACCTTGTTTACCCGTAGGCATTTTAACAATCCATACTCCATACCATTGCCTATCGTTATTTTAACATAAAGGGGTTATTACAACAAAAAAAAGAAAATTCGCAAAATCAAATTTTACAATTCTTATAAGAAATTGGATTTTACACTTTGAATTCGGCATAAAAATTAGAATACGATAATAGTAATAAAATGTCAACTATCTGAATGTTAAGGTGAAAATGCTCCACCAAAATTTATTTTTGATAATAGTGGGCTGAGGTATGTATTACTGCCAGTAAAATCCACAGTAATGTATATTAAAAATAAAAATAATAATAAATAAGAGGTCAGTGTATTTAAAAATTATACTGATCACCACTCCATTTGAAAAAATCAATTTTTTCAATTACTAGTCATTTAAATAAGCATCTAATTTCGGTTCCACAAATTTCAGATTTTAATGGTAAAAGATTGTACATATAAATATTAGACAAATTCAAGGGTGGCGGGCCAGGTTTATGCAATCTGGTTATGAAAGATGGTTTCGGGGATCAGAAAAAAAATACACAAGTATTATTACATGCGATCACATCCACTGAAAACTGGCACACAACAATAACTAGTTTTAAAAAATTGTTAAGTTAAAACTAATTGTATAAAAAAAATCTTATTTATACACGATAAATAATTTCACATCTTCCAAACAAGGAATTTTGATTTTATTTTATATTACAATAAAACGCATTACCCACAGTATTTATAAAACATCACACTTCTATAATTAGACTTTTGCTGAACTACTGTAACTCTAAAGATGTCTATTTTAAGTAGTGCTTCCCTCCACAAAAATGACACAGCACATTTATAAGTGTAATACACAAATTTATTGAACTATAAAATACAGTTAAGATCAACTTTGTATGACAGAAGAAATGTTTAAGGGAAACCATCATCATCTTCTTCAGCCATCTCCTTTGCCAGTTCTAAATCCTGCTGTTCTCTTTCTCTGCGCTCTTCAGCAGATTCGAGTTCCTTTCCATACGCCTTAGGAGGATACCTCATTGCTTTAACACTCTGGTTGTGCAAATCTAGACAAAACGAGATCCGCTGATGAAACGCCATTTGCGGTTCTTTTGTGCAGTAAATATCGGTACTCTCTTTGCTGCGCATATAACCACCTTCTGGGTCCAAAGTTGCTTCAATAACGCCATCCCTAATTGCTTTGGCGACTATAAACTCCGCATCCTCAGCGCTGTCCAGGCCAAGTTTCTTTGCAATATCTTGTGGAGATATTCTTGAATAGGACAACCCAATTGCACGAATTGCCGTTTTGATTACATTATGCCTTAAACGTAGGATTAGGGTAAATGTGTGGTCTTGGCGAAATTGGGGTCCAAAATTCTCCAAGACTTCCCCAAAGCGGTGTAGATTTCCCATTCGGACGGCTTGGGTGAGTTGAAAGTATGGTGCTAATGAGTGTCTCATACTAGCTTGTCTGAAAATTTGTCTTTCCGGGATGTCTCCCAAAAGCAATTCTACTACAACAAGAAGCTTTTGGACTGTTTGTCTGAATCCAACTGCAGCGTTTTGCGGGGCTTTCCGCATTGCTTGGACTAGATGTTTATGAGCCACACTGTATTCCAACCGGGCTGCTTTTATCCTGCCTAAGTAGTACAAAAAGCGAGCCCACTCATTATTACTGGCAGTTTCAGGGAAGACACATTTACTAACTAGCTTGTCTGACTGGTCATACAGGGAGTAATGCAAGTAATTTCGTAACAAGCAATTAATGAGCACCGCCTGACCCTCAAAATCATTTCTCAAAGTGGCCGTTCTCAAGCGAGCATGCAAAAAGGCTCTAATAGAATCCAGTTTCCCTGTTAGTTCGGCCACTCTAGAGTGATAAAAATAGCACTTGGCCGCAATGTGATCTAAAGTTCTGCGGTTTTGGCTTGTGATTTTATTCATTAAAGCTTGTGAACATCTTACCCCATCTGAGAGCTTGTTCGTGTCTATTAAATAAACCAAAATAAGGAGATGGATATAAGCATCGACTTCAGGCACTGGCGACTTTGTAGCTGATCTTGCTCGTCCCGTTTCCAGTTCCAGCCCTGCGGGTACGTCTTCTAGATATTCAGTCAAAGCATCTCTTTCCGAGACTGGATAGATCTGATTAACTAAACCTTTAAGTACGGCACCATTGAGTTTCCTTCGGGTGTTGGGGAGGCATCTCAGGACTCGAAGGATGAAGCGATTTTCTTTGTTGGTGACTGCCTTTTCGATTTGCCGGGCTTGTTCACGAATTTCCACCAAATTCTGGAAATCGATGGTTCGCTTACTGTCACCAGCTTCTAAACCAGGGGGGCTATCGGCGTTCTTCATTTCTACGTCGGTTATTTCTGTGGGTGCCACTGAAGTAGTCATTTTTCATTAATGAAATTAAACAACACTTTTGTTCTGTCTGGACTGTCAAAATTTTGGTTTTGCTTCGTAACGCACCCGGGATGCAAACCACTTGCAACGGGCGACACCTTTGAATAGAATTATTAAAATTTAAGATAATGGAAATAAAAAAATAAGGAAATATTTTCAAGAGTTCTTCTCATTGTATGGTTTCTTCGCACGTATTTCGTCGTGTGTAATTATTTAAAAAGAATTTATTGAAAATATTTTCTTTCAATTTCATTATTACAGCTGCCTACGTTATCATAGAATGTTTGACAGTTGACAACTGAGTGACATCGTGACAGTTTTTTGACTAATAAACAAATTTTGAGGTTATTCACTGTAGTGAGCAATATTAATCCAATGCAATAGCACTGTTTATATTCTACAGATAAATGAGATTTCACAATATCATTTGCGAATGTTATAATCACAATAATTTGCGCACTTTTTCGTACATGTTATAAGTTGTGAAATGGATCGAGGAAAGTGTGTCTGTTCTTCATTTTTTGTGACACAGTGTTTGATAGTTTCTTTTACATTTTTTAGGTTCTCATTATTACTTCTGGATCCTGGTGAAATATATTTTGAAGACTTTAGTGCCGTATTGATACCACCTGATGTCACTCCGAAAACCTTCGATAGCAAAAAACAAGATGGGCGACTGAAAATGTGTTCTAAGTCATTAGTTTTTGACCCTAAAGACATCAACAAACCTATACTTAAAATTCCATTAAAAGATTGTGTTGTAATAGAGCAATGGAAGGGCAGCGCAAAGTATTTAGCCAATAGTAGTAATGTGCTGGCTGTCAATTGTCGAGAATACATTGAAATGCTAGAAGGGAATATTGTTGCTCCTTATAAATTTAAAGAATCCACAAACTTTTTATTCCAACTAAATTATGCTAATATTATGAATTGTTTACCACAAATTTGTCAATTACATCGCGCAAGTACTTTGCCTGCAGCAGAACAAGCTGATATGGTTAGTGTAATAGTTAATATTTTACATTCGTGTTGTACTAAGTAATATTATTTTTAAGATTGCAACAATTGTCCATTCTCGACAAGCGCGAGTTAGTTTTGACCCACTGTGGCTAGACTTGTATGAAAAGGTTGTGATGGAAACTGAGGCTGATAAAGTTACACCATTAGTCATTAACCCGGGACGTCTTGTGTTAACAACAGCAAGGTTATTTTTTCAGCCTTATAATAATGTAGAAACTGTAAGTATCTTAAGAGATTTTTATGAATTGGAGACTAAAATTGCATGTTAGGTTCCAGTAATTAAAATTGAACTTAATAGTATCAAAAGAATGGTTAAGAGGAGATTCTTGTTACGACATATTGTAAGTAAGGTTACACAGTGCTTGATTTGTTTATGACGCGCCAAATCAACCAAATCAGTGTTTTATAAAAAATATTCTGGCTAGGGTACAGTTACCTATCATCCCTACCACAAATTTAATGACGTGTCATAATTTTGCTTATGTGCCGCTGACTTATTCATCCATCTCTATTTTTAAATATGTAGGTTTTTGGAAAAAAAGTCGAAATCGGCATGCAACGTTTTTTGCGTTTTGAGTTTTTATATTTTTATGAATTTAGTTAATTTTCTTGATTAAATCAAAAATGGTTTTTCTAACCTTCCCAACATTCTGGGAACACAGTACTACTTTTTATTTTAAAATATAAATATGTATTATCATAAAATCTAGAATTTACACATTGCACAATCAATTTCAATAACGTATCTACAAACTAAACGTGTTTGATGGTGCTAAATAATTGTAAACTATTTTTGTTTTGTTAGAGCAAGACACTCTTATAAAATATTGGTTTGGACCGCTTTGGAGTGTCATATTTCATCCATCTTTTAACATTTCCATTTGCATTTATTAGGGCCTAGAAATTTACTCTGGTGAAAACTGTAATAATCCACATATTTATTTATCGTTTAGAAATCAAGCTAAAAGAGATAATTTATATGATAAACTTTTACAAGAACCCGCATTAAAACTTGAAGAATTAGATCAGGATGTAATGACACTGCAGTGGCAAAATGGTATTATATCGAATTATGACTATCTTTTATACGTTAATAGGTAATTTTTGTCTACACTTTACATCCTGATTTACTCAGAAAATTTACAGCTTAGGTGATCGCACAATAAATGATCTAACTCAGTATCCAGTATTTCCATGGATTGTATCGAATTATTCAAATAACGAATTGGATTTAAAGGATCCAGTAAATTTTAGAGATTTGAGTAAACCGGTCGGGGCATTAGATAAAGTTCGATTACGACGACTTCTTGAACGTTACGAAGAAATGTCTCATCCTAAGTTTATGTATGGCTCGCATTATTCGACTCCAGGTTTTGTACTGTTTTACTTGGCGAGACTATACCCCCATTATGTTTTGTGTTTGCAAAGTGGACGATTTGATCATCCTGACAGAATGTTTAATTCTGTGGGAGATGTCTTTAAAAACTGCCAAACAAATATGTCCGATTTTAAAGAATTAATTCCTGAATTTTATGATGTGGAAGAAGAAGGGAAATTTCTGGTTAACAACTTGGGAATAAATTTTGGCTATAGACATAACGGACTTAAAGTTGGTGATGTGGAATTGCCACCATGGGCAGAGAGTCCTAAAAATTTTGTTGATAAACTTCGTGGTGCATTAGAAAGTGATATTGTATCCCAGAGTCTGCACCAGTGGATCGATTTAATTTTTGGTTATAAACAACAAGGGGAAGAAGCTATAAAAGCTAATAACCGTAGGTCATAGTTTTGAAACATTTTGCTTCATTTATCAATGTGTTTTTTAGTATTTTATCATTTGTGTTACGAAGGAAACGTAGATTTAGATTCTATTCAAGATTTAAATCAACGGCATGCATTAGAGGTTCAAATAATGGAGTTTGGACAAATTCCTAAACAAGTTTTCAAAGTACCTCACCCTTCCAGAAAAGTTGGTCTTCCATTATTGACTGAACCATATCAAGTTAAATCAACAGAAACTGAGGGTACTAAGGTTCAAGATTTCAACAACTTTATATTTTAAATGATCGTTTTTAGATCTTTGGAGGAATATGAATCTATTAGAATCAATCAGTACGTTTAACACCCATAAAAATACCGTCAGTCGTCTTTTTATTAGCGATGATTGCACACGAGTTACTTCAGTGGGTCATGATTCAAAATTAAAAGTATTTTCGCTACAACAAAACCGTCAAATAAGAAGTGCTAACATTGGATATATGCCTTTAAGTAGTTGCGTCCAGATGCCAAATGTTAATATTTTGGTTATAGGAAGTTGGGATAATCAGATGTAAGTAGCACTTAAGCAACATATGCACAGTTGTGGTACTAAATTTTTGGAAAGTAATAAATTTTGAAAATCCTTTTTAGAGAACATTCGACAATCGTCGTTTGCAATAAACATTTGTTGAACAAAATCTGTGGTATGTTCCTTGTTGATGGCCGTTAATAAAAAGATAATTGTCCTAAAAAGGGTGTCCAAAATATTATTTTTTAGTCTACCGAGTTCGACCAAAAAATATTTAGCTAAAGAAAACAACAAAAATGAACTAAATGTATCATCATTAATATAGCAAAAGCTAAATTGTTTATGAAACTATCATTTTACTAAAGAATACAAACATTTTTAAATTCTTCCTTTAAGAGCTTAACTCATCAGGTTTGCCTTTGTTTTTTGAGTAAATTAAACGTGTTTTGGCCAACACGACCATTTCTACTGGTTAATTTTCAATTTATTTTTTAGAATATTGTACGACTTAGACTATGGAAAAGTTACCGAAAGTGTATTAGCCCATGAAGACGCAATTACATGTATTAGTTGGGGTACAAAATCGAATATCTTGGTGTCCGGCAGCGGCGATTGCACTGTTAAAATTTGGAAGGGTTTAAATACCAATGGTGTAATCAAACCAATACAGTGTTTACAAAAACAAATTGATCACAACTCTCATGTGAACTGTTTAGATTTTGATCAGTAAGTAGCGTCTTTCATTGTTAAAAACTTGTTAAAGTTTTAGTCTTGCAGCAATAATAATTATCTTGCTGTGGGAACAGAAGATGGAGAAATCTATATTTGGCAGACTAAAGAATTTATTCTGAAGAAAAAATACCAGATTAATTCTTCCAGTATAACAACAATTAATTATAGCCCAGATGACGTGAAGCTAGCTATAGGAAGTAAAAATAAAACTTTATTAGTGATCGATGTAGAAACTGGTTTATCAGTTTTTACTAAAATGATGAAATCACCTATTTCCTCTTTAAAATGGGACGGTTTCTTACTTATTTTAGGCTGTGATGATGGTAATTTATTTATTTGGGATATGGTTGAAGTTAAACTATTATATGAAGTTCACCAAGCCCATTCAGGTGCGTATTTTAAATTAAACATTACTGTTTTTCCGTTTAAATAAATAACTGGAAAATTATAATTTCTTGACGATAATATAGTTTTCACCTAATATATGTAAGTGTGCTTTTGGTTTCTAGGGGCCATAAAGACTGTAGATATTTCGTCTGATAAGTCTATAATTATTACTGGAAGCGAAGACCGGTTAATTAAAGTGTGGAAACCAAAATAAATGATTTATACATTTTTAAACAATAATTTTTAGTAGTATTGAGATAATTGTATTGTGATATTTTAATAAATTCTTATTTTTATTTTTTATTCTTATTAATAAAATTTATTTTTTAACCAGTTAAGTGACCATTTCAAAAATTAATAAAATCGAATTCTCTTTCCATTCTCAGAGTTACAGTTAATTTCTCCTGCTCCTTGTCCCATTTTGCGTCACCTTTCTGAGGATGAACCGGATGCGGTAACGGTATTTTGACGCTAAAATTTGGTGAATACACGACTAATTCATTCTTGTGTACTTTAATATCCATATTTTGCACGTGTTGTCCAGGAAGATCTATAGTCACTATCATATCCTCACAACTGGCAGTCGCTGGTGTCTTAGCTCCCATCTAGAAATAAATAAAAAACAGCAATGATTCCAAACGAGTTGGAACTGACAGTAATACCTGAAGGAAAACGTCGGATGCCGAAACCTGCTGTCGATAACTTATATTCCATTTCGGAGTTTTTTTCCAGTCAGGGGACGGTTCATCTTCTGAAGTCAAAGAACTTTCGAAGTCGTAAACATCACTTTTTTCATTATCCTTTTTTTCGATTTGTACTTTATCGTAGGGGTTTGTTTTCTTTTGAGTGTGTTTGCTTTCCACACAAGGTTCAGTGCTTGTATTTTCATGCAAGTTTTCGTCATCGGAATCTGAGTTGTCATCATCACGTGGAGGGTTAAATAATTTTACTAGCTGCTGAATTTCGTAGAACTCGCTCATTATGCACACCGTAAAAGAGTGCAAGTTAACTCTTTTTGCCACAAATAGTACAAGTAAGCACAAACCTAATTTTGATGATTTTGATATGTTAGAATCTATTGATTTAACAGTATTAGAACCATGACAACATATCCCATGTACAATGTACTGGTAAAGTCTAGAATAAATGAAATTGAAAAACCACGAGATAAATTGTAAACAGCAATTTTTAATTTTTCCTTCCCGAACATAAGTTAGGGAAGTATTTTACTATGGTCTACACATATTATTATATTATTTAGTAATGCATTTATAGTTTTTCGAATTACTTAAACAGGTATCTCAAAAAAATTAATGAATGAGGCAAATTATTTTTTTCACTTCCCGAGCATAACCGAAGGAAGTTTTGTAATTGAGTCCGTCGACCGTTTTTTACGTTTTCTCGACCTTTTATGAACCCTAAAGAACGAAGAAATAGGTCTCCCGTTTGCGTCTATCTGTCTGCCGTCTGTCCGGATTTTTATTAGATAGATAATCTCCGAAACTTCTGGACCAATTGTGTCAAATTTTATGTGTATTATAAATATCATGTAGATGGTAAAATGCTAACTAAACTTTGTCTAATGATCCCCACCAACAATGTGATGACGTCACTTCAAAATCGTACATAGTAAATTGTATAAAACAACATGGTAGTCCGTATTGAGTTTTTACTCGAAACGTCCAAATTTTTGGAAAAAAATCAAAATTATAAAACAACATTTTGCAATTTAATTTTGACTCTGCGAAACCGAATACTTTGAAATGTTGCTGATGTTTTAAAGTTATTGTAAGCATGTGTGGCGGCACAATGACACATCGGTAAGCGAAGAAAGATAAGTGGCCTCGTGGTCTAGTGGTCTGGATGCTTGCCCGGAAAGCGAGTGTAATGTACTAGCTTAAAAAAAGAGATAGAGAATGACAGTTGACAGAATATATAAGTTAGAAAAATGAGCTCGTGTAATTTGAGAAATTAACAATATTACCCACCCCAAACAAGACATCACATTTTGGCGACGAGTATTAAAAGAACTCAGAAGAAGATCAACGAAGCGAAAAACAACAAACACTCGGAACAGACAACAGGAGAAAAACATAACCTCAACACAACACGTGGTTCGCAACAAACGAATCGAGAAAAAGATAGCAGAACATGGACAACCACTCAACACCAGTACCTCCATTTCATATAGCAGAAGACCCCAATAACGTTGGCTCAAGGTGGGAAAAGTGGCTCAACCGTTTTGACAACTATCTCATAGCAGCAGGCATCGATAATGAAGACCGAAAGAAAGCCATGTTTCTCCACTACGCAGGCGAAGAAGTTCATGATTTATATTTGTCACTTCCTGAACTACCAGCAAACACAGCACAACCCAATGAATCACCTTATCTAACAGCTAAACGAAAGCTCAAACAATATTTCACCCCTAGAGTCAACAAAGAATTTGAAATGTTTAATTTTAGGCAAGCCAGACAGAGCGAGAATGAAACAATTGATCAGTTTTACGCAAAGTTACTGAAACTATCCAAGACTTGCACGTTTGAAAACCCAAATGAAGAAATCAAACTTCAAATCATCATGAACACAAAGTACACAGAACTACGTCAATATGGACTCACTGAACAACCCAATCTCGATGATCTATTGAGCAGAGCACGTACAATTGAGTGCACAGCTAATCAACTGAAGGTCATTGAAGACAAGATTGTCATGAACACAAGCACAGAAGAATGTAGCTACTTAAACAAACAAAAGCAACACAGAACCGCACCAGCCAACAGTGGTACCAGTAAGAACAATTGCAAAAATTGTGGAGGCAAATGGCATCCAAATGGGAGGAGAGCTTGTCCTGCTCTAAATGTAATTTGTCGAAGTTGTGGCAAGAAAGGACACTACGCCCGAGTCTGCATGTCCACCACATCAACACAACAGCAACAAGCACAATCACGAGCAAACCCCCAGCACAACAACCATGGCACAAATACTAGCATAAACAAGAAACATAATGGAGAGAGGAAGAACAGAGCACAAATTCGCTTTAATGAGCTTAATATGGAGCCAGAGTCAACTAATTCTGAGACATCTTTCAAAACAACAATTCGTCCAAACGACAGAACAGCCATGAAATGCCCTCAGGTACATGTTAAGTTGAATGGGAAAGTAATCAGTTTCATTGTAGATACTGGTTCATCTGTTAATCTGATAAGCTCAAACACATTTAAAGAATTTCATCAGCAGTCGCTACAACCAGATTCCTCATCGATTCTCCCGTACAACTGTCAACAACAGTTAGAAGTAGTTGGAAAATTCAAAGGTTTGTTCCATTATAACAACCACCAAACGCGAGCAGATGTATTTGTGATAAAAGGCAACAGTGAATCATTATTGAGCTATGATACAGCAAACAAATTGCAGCTGATACAACTATCTATGATGATATATCAACCTATGGACATGAACTATATCAAAAACAAGCATCCTAATTTGTGTAATGGCATAGGTTGTCTCAAGAACCAAACTGTCAAGCTACATATTGATGAGTCAATTCCTCCAGTAGCAAATAAACACAGGAGAATTCCAATAAATCTTCGTGAAGCAGTTGAACAAGAGATAACAAGACTGATGAAACAAAACATCATTGAAAAAGCAACAGGACCAACTCCCTGGGTTTCACCCATAGTTGTAGTTCCCAAACATCACGATCCTAACTCTATCAGAATTTGTGTAGACATGAGAGAGGCTAACAAAGCCATACTTAGAGAAAGGCATCCAACACCAACTATTGAAGAAATATTTGCCCAGTTAAATGGCGCAACAGTCTTCTCAAAGATTGATTTGAAAGATGGCTACCACCAACTAACATTAGAAGAATCTTCACGGTATATAACAGTTTTCTCAACACATATTGGTTTGTATCAATATAAACGATTGAGTTTTGGGATAAATTCCGCTGCAGAGATTTTTCAAAACACAATAAGACAACTGTTAAACCAAATAGATGGTGTGTTAAACATCAGCGATGATATACTAATCTTTGGAACAACTCAACAAGACCATGATAAGACTCTCAAGCAAGTAATAGAACGTTTGGATAACCATAATTTGACAATCAACACAAAGAAATGCATTTTTAACACAAACAAAATCGATTTCTTTGGATATGTATTCTCTAGCAAAGGCATTTACCCTGATCCAGACAAAGTCAAATCTGTCTCTAACCTAGAACCGCCCAGAAACGTACATGAACTAAGAAGCTTCCTAGGAACGTTAAATTATGTTGGAAAGTTCCTGCCTCACTTAGCAACAAATACTGCAATATTACGTGAGCTGATTACAAAAGATGCTCAATGGGACTGGACTGAAAAGCATCACAGCGCTTTTAATGATCTTAAGAAACAACTAGAATCAGCACGAAACCTCGCCTATTTTGACCAACAGAAAAAGACGCACCTCTATGTAGACGCTGGTCCCATAGGACTTGGAGCGATCCTTTCGCAAGAACTTAACAACAAAACAGAAGTTATTTCGTACGCTAGCAGAACATTAACTTTGACCGAACAGAAATATAGTCAAATAGAGAAAGAAACATTAGCAGCAACATGGGCCATACATCACTTCAGAATATACCTGTTAGGAGGTCACTTTGTGTTACACACAGACCACAAACCCTTGGTCTCAATCCTACAGAACCCTCGATCAGCTCCAAACGCACGCATTGAACTACTTTGTTTGAAACTTCAGCCTTATAAATTTACAGTTCAACACGAAAGAGGCATAACAAATCCGTCTGATTATTTATCTCGTCATCCAACACACAGCTCACCAGAAGCATATGATAAAAGTGAAGAATACGTAGCTTTTGTAACCAATCATTCACTACCAAACACAATTTCACTTGAAGAAATCGAAAATGCAATGAAAGATGATTTTCAGTTGCAGCTACTGAAAAAGGCCTTGTTAGAAGATGATTCCTTGTTTTGGAAGAAACGAGAACTGCAAACATTCAAACAAATCAAACAAGAGCTCACTGTATATGGTAATATTATTCTCAAAGGTAGTCAAATTGTAATTCCCAGCAAACTGCAGAAAAACATTATCAGATTGGCACATAAAGGTCATCAAGGTCTCGTTAAAACCAAACAACTGGTAAGAACTAAGGTATGGTTTCCCAACATCAACAAAATGGTAGAAGAAGTAGTGAAGTCATGCACAGCATGTCAAGCAGTAACACCCTACAACCAGCGAAATCCGATTCAAACATACCCGACATCCACTCACCCGCTTGAATGTCTAGATGTAGATTACGCCGGACCATTTCCAGATGGAAAATATTATTTCATAATGGTAGATGATTTCTCAAAGTTCCCATTTGTCAAAAAAGTACCATCGACCAATTTCAAACAGCTGAAGCCCGTACTTGACGAGACATTTGCACTATTTGGCCTACCAAAAGAACTTAAATCCGATAATGGACCACCCTTTAATGGATACGAGTTGAAAGAATATCTTTCAAGCCTTAACATCAAGCATCATTTAATAACACCACGTTGGCCAGAAGCAAATGGCAGAACTGAGAGATTCGTGAAAACGTTCAAGAAAGCCCTCTTGTGCGCAACGATCAACAGTAACAATCCAGACGCAGAAATTCAAGAATTTTTAATCAATTACCGAAGCACCCCTCATTCAACAACAAACTGCCCACCATATCAAATTATGTTCAACAGAGAAATCAACAACTTCTTACCCACTCTCAAAAACAAGACGTTTCATGAATACAATCCCCAAACGGACATCGACAACAGAAGAAAACAAAACGAACGCGCCAATCGTAAAAGAAGGACATTTGAACATCGCTTACAACTTGGACAAAAAGTTCTTTGCAAACAACAAAAGAAGAATTCGCTGACTCCACTCTTTGATCCAGATCCATACACGATCACTAGAATCACCGGTTCTCAAATTGAAGCTCGACAAGCCACACCACTCAGCACAGAGTCCAAGGCCAGAGTATCACCCCTCAACAAGTCTGGCACCCAGTCGATCTTCCCAATCTGAACAAACGCGAGCACCGTTCCCCACAACACCTCCAAGGTCGACAGCTCCAGCCACGACACCCCTTAGACAAGACAACACGGAGGACAAAGTAAACAGTCCCCCAAATCAACGAGTCGAGACGCCCACTGGACGACGCCCCCAGCGAGACAGAAAACCACCGTCGAAGCTCCGGGACTATCTTGTAGAACTCTAATGGCATGTGCGTCATATGAGTTATTGAGTTTAACTTTATTTTGTATTTGGTATGTGTTCTTTAATTTTCAGTAAGGGAGGAAATGTAATGTACTAGCTTAAAAAAAGAGATAGAGAATGACAGTTGACAGAATATATAAGTTAGAAAAATGAGCTCGTGTAATTTGAGAAATTAACAATATTACCCACCCCAAACAAGACATCACAGCGAGAGGCGTGGGTTCAATTCCCACCGAGGTAACAACATTTTTCTCCGCTTACCTACAGCATGGTAAATTGTTAATCAAAATATGTCTGTTTACTCCCCCTAAAAACTTGATGACGTCTCTCAAAAGGAAGGGAAGTTTTGTCGAAACAACTTTTGGCCAATTTTTGTTTCTTAAATCCTCAAACGTAATTGTTACTAGGATGCAGTGTACTGTTTTTCAATTTTTCAATTATCTTTGCAATTTCATTTTTCAGAATTTACTGTAATACGAGCATATCAGATTTAGATTTAGATTCCCTTTTCGAAGGTTCTTTTTCGATATTTATGCGTAAAATAAGTACAATCATCGGAACTACGTATTATTTTCGGAATGTTAATTAAAAACAAATCTTAATTATTCTCCTTCATAAGAAGCTGGATTTACACTTTACTGATAATCTGTCATTCTCTGAGTTAATTGTTAAATCTTCTTTTCTTAACAAAATAACTCGGAAATGGTTCCAAATTTACCTAATTCTGTTGTTGAAGGAATATTTAATACCTACGTTATTTTTCGTTGACTTCAGTAATGTACCATACTGCAGTACAAAGAAGATGACGTTGTAATAACTGAATTCACTATAATGCTGCAATTCTCTCTTCCAAGATTTCATTCGTCACTGTTGTGGTTTTAATATGAACATTTTATTACAATTTTTTGCTTTATTTAATGTAATAAAGTACACATCATACATCTTAAAATGGTTTCTAAATAAAAGTGATTCAAAACTATATATAGGTACATGCAATAAAATTACAAACTATAATTATTAATTAACATCATTTGATTTAACATCAGTCTGTGCATGTAAGAAAGGTAATTTTTCATTTGATTTAAGCTTCCAACAGACATACTGTCCCTAATGAAAAAAACGGGAACTGTAATGATGAGTTAGCCTTAACTACATATTATCTTTCTTTTTTCTTTACAATGTCTTTTATTGATGTATGTAACAAATAAAAAAAGATCTAAAGTAATTTAGACGCAATTTCCCTCACTCCTGAAGCACAATATGTACAACATATTCAGATTTTTCGGAAAATTTGGTTTTGCGAATTTAATTTTTTTATGATGACTCCTGTAACTTAAAATAAAAATATATATACTTGTAGTGCTAAAGTAAAGGTAAAGAAGCATGCTATGCATATACATATTTCAAGTTAATTTTTTTATTACAAAATTTTGTAATGACGCATCAACATTTACAAGGACACGTTCCTATATCCTATATCAATTTAGATAGGTCCATTGTACAATAATAATAATAATAATAATAGTACAGTGTCTCCAAATTTTCGGGAAAATGGAGTGAGCCGTTCTTGATTTGATCAATAAAATGAATTGACTCATTCATTAATTGTTTTGAGACACTTGTATAAGAAATTCTAGAAAATATGAAATGGAATATATTGATAAACCACAAGTATAGACCCTATTACAATATTCCAAGAATATAAAATCGAATTCCTCGTAGATAGAAATAGAATATTTGTTAAGAAAAACAGCAATATATTATCATATGGGAAATGATTTTCATTTAATGAATTAGTATTTGTTTTTGGTGAATACAGCAACATATGTATTTACACTCAATTTACAGCGTCATTTGCCACATGCGGATGTCGCTATGATCGTCTAATTTTAGATTTTATTTTAGTGAAGTTCAAAGGTATAAATTCGTCAATGAACAGAATTTTGGTTTATTGTTTACATTTCGTTTCAAAATTCAGTTTTAGAATTGCTATAATTATACCTCATGCTTCATGCATTTGGTTTTTTACCTGACTAATACATTCTGTATTTTCTCTGAATATTAATTGGTAGAATAGCATGAATATTAGAAATTGTTGATGAAACCTTTGTTCGTTGCAGCTGCATTTCTATAAATTTATTATTATTAAATATCACAAAAATAATGTAAGTTATTTTTTGTTTTTCTTCGATAGATCTTTTATATGTTTACCAGGTATTGAAGAACTCTTCTGCATAACTTTTCAAAATTAACACCAGTGTTAGCAAGAAATATAACGGATGTAAGTATATACGACGGCAGCAATGTCCTGTATGCTTACTTTTAGATTTTTACTTCAAAAAATTCAGCAATTTAGGTTGTTATTAGGAAAATCTAGTATACATATTTTTTTACAAAAAACTATTAATAATTTGCTAACATTTCTTCCAGTAAAGTATGACTACTATTTTTTTGGGACGTTCTCAATAATAGAAAAAAATGAGAAAATTATATTGTTTTTGTACCTTTTGATATAATACATCAATTTACCTTTTCGGAAGCCCATAAATAGAATTTTATTGCCCAACAGATATACAATCCTTTTATAGGACAATACTAAAAAGAGAAAAAAAAAGTAGTACATACAATAATACTATAATAAAAAATATAAAAAAAATATATAGTAATATGAAAATAATAATAAATGCTTTCCCATTACATTTTACATCAACAAAAAATATCTTCATATAGTTTTCCAGCATTTATGTACATGTGCGATAGTGGCGCTTTACGTAACAAGTTGGTTCTTGGTCGTGGTGGTAAGAAGGTACTTGCGTCTCGAGAAGCGATTCTTGGCACGTAGAAATCGACGCTAGACAGCAATTGGAGGCAGTCGATCTTGCCATGTATAAGCTTCCACAGAAATCTTGCACTATGGATATCCCTTCGGTTACTTAAGCTAAGTATTTGGTGTCTTGATAATAGAGAGTTATAGTCTACACCACGCTCAGGATAGTTACCATCAATTTTGAAACACAAGTATTTGAGAAAACGGCGTTGAATTTTTTCAAGTACCAGGCTATGTGACGCATAATAAGGATACCAGATAATGGAACCATACTCAAGTTTGCTTCGAATAAAGGCAAAATATAATATTTTCATTAAGATCGGGTCAGTGAAATCTTTAGCAGTTCGATATATAAATCCTAGCATCTTGAACGACGCTAGGGAAATATTGTTAACATGTTGCCAAAAAGAAAGTTGCGAATCAAATGTTATACCTAGATCTTTAGCATTTTGACGTTTTTTTAGATGTTGACCATTTATAGTATACGTAGAATGCACAGGATTTACCTTCCTTGTGAATGTCATATAGAAGCATTTCTCAGTATTTAATACCAGTTTAACACTATTGCAGTAATTTACTAATTTGTCAAAGTTAGTTTGAAAGATTTTAACATCATTGATATTATTAATTGAAGAGTATAACTTTATATCGTCTGCATATGCCAGTACTTTACAATTAAGAAGCTCTAATAGATTATTGATAAATATAACAAAAAGCAAGGGACCCAAATTAGACCCTTGGGGGACTCCGGAAGTGGAAATAAAATTCTTGGACTTAAAACCGTTATACGAAACATAGGACGATTATTTAAATACGATTGCAATAACTTGAGAGAACTGGCCGCAAATCCAAAACAGCTTAGCTTATTTAATAAAGTATAATGATCTATTGAGTCAAAAGCGCTAGAAAAATCAGTATAAATAACATCGACTTGATTATTATTTCTGTCTAATTCTTGCGAGATAAACTGTGTAATTACTGCTAAATTGGTAATTGTTGACCGACCTGGTAGAAATCCATGTTGGTAAATGGAGAGATGACTTTTAATATTATAATAGATATTTCGATAAATGAGAATTTCGAATATTTTGGAAAGGGTTGAAATAGGTCTATAGTTTTTTATTAAGTGGCAATCACCGTTTTTAAAGATAGGAACAGTTCTCGCTATCTTCCATTTATCTGGAAATGTTGCTGACTTAATGGTTAGGTTCATGATAATAGCAATAGGTTTAGCAAGGACCCAAGGACAAATCGGGTATCATGAATCAAGAAACTAGGAACGAGATCATCTCCAGCTGTCAATTTATTAGATAAGGTTGACATTACAGATATAACTTCATCTTCGGAAACATTTTGGATAATAAAAGAAAGATTATTAGTGTAAGCATCTGTTACAGTAGCATTTAAGTAGTTTTGGTCTAAATGAACTTGAAAATTGTTCTGCAAACATATCAACACAGTGCTGAGGATTATCACTTTCCCTGGCATTATGACACAGTTTACTAGGAATACGAGTAGTATCTTTCTTAGATTGAACATATTTCCATAGATTTTTTGGAGAATCATATAGAGAATTTTCAATTTTACTTAAATGACTATGGTGTGCAACATTTATTAATCTCTTACATGCACTTCGAAGCCTCTTAAATTCGATATAATAACAATCATAGCAAGTAATTTTCCATGTTTTAAACATTTTGTAATTTAGCTTTGCAACGGCAAAATTTAATACTCTGAAATCTTGCAAAAGTTATCACAAGCATCGTAAATCGTTAATCAAAATTTATCCTTTACCCTTTTCCCAAAAATTAATTATGTCATCTTAAAATTTTGTCAAATAAAACCTGTGTAAAATATGTAAAATATTATGACAATATAAAAATGCATTCATAGTTTTTAGAATTACTTATACAGGGTGACTCATATAAGTTAATGAATGAGGCAGTCTATTTTATTGATCAAATCAAGAACGACTCACTTCATGTTTCCAAAAATGGGAGTATATACATATGAGAACCTAATTTGCTCATCTTGTCCCGTTTTTTTTTAAACCAGCTTTAGTACTGTTATTATTAGTATTACACTACACCTATTCCAATTGATAATTGCTAAATTGCTGACGACTTTGTAACAAAATTTTGTTATGGAAAAATTCACTTGAAAACAAAATTATGCATAGCATGCTTCTATCTACCTTAACAAATCACACATATCTTTATTTTAACTTATTAAAAATAAAATTCGTAAAATTCAATTTTATAGATTTTTGAAGAAGCTGTAGGTATTGGTTCGCCTGTACTTCAGGGGTGAAGGAAATTATACAGGCTGACTGCGAAATACATGCAAAAAAATGGGGAATAGCTCACAATATGATTATGTCACTGGCAAAAATTCACGGTCCTAAATGGTAGCAGTGTCTAGAAAAAATTATTTGAAATTAAATGTAAATTGTTATACGCGCCGCTGGTAATGTTTCGTGACCTACATAATTACTGCAATGAATGGGTAGGGGACTCGGAGTAAGAACCAAAAAGTAACTTTATCAGGCACTTTTTTAATCTCAACGTGAAAAACACGAAAAGGGCCAGTCATTATCCAGCGGTCGTTGAAATCGGTGTATGGTCCAGTTTTCCAATGCAGAGTGTGTCGATATGGTGGTACAGCATCTCCGAGATCATGGTACCTTCAACCTCAAACTCACGATCGTGGTCGTGATGGGGCAGAAAGGAGAATTTGGATTTTCGCAGCTTGTAGTGCATCCTGCATTAAAAGAACACGGTCACATCCGTACCATGTTGACAAAATGCACGGTTTGGAGCCCGCTGATTGTCCACGTTGTGTAACTCACTTTTTGTCCCATGGAAGTCTACATAGTCGTCAACACGTACGATTTCAAGAGACGGTTTTCGAGAAACGTGTATTAGTTGGATGAAACAATTCGTTTGTGGAAATCAACAGTGTCCAGAAATTATCGAAGAGCTTCAACAAGTGAAAGTGGCAGCCGCTACTCCGGTGTTTTTTTACCTATCAACAAACCTCTTGCGATGCTCTGACACCTGCATTGCTAGTCAAGGACAACATTTTCAACATTTCTTGTAAAAAGGTAGTAGCATTCTAAGTTGCTCTTATTTCTGTTCCAATAAACAATGTAAAATCGTTGTGACAAGGACCAAACATCCGTCAGAATCAAAATTACCAAAAAACTTTCACACTGACCTTTAACGATGAATGAGTAAATGAATGAACGAATGATAAGCAGCAAAAAGTCGGTTTTACTTTTAATTGAAAGTGAAAGTGTTTAGGTCGTTTTTATTCGAACGTTTTTCCAACTCTGTTTACAAGGCGGCTCAATGCCTTCGTATCGAGGGTGGTTCATGGGGGTTTTGCCCCATTCGATTTTTAATTTGTTTTTTTATATTTCGGCTCTACTAGGGTGGGGGATGCCGTGGTTAAAATATTTGCATATATTTCGCAGTCACCCTGTATCTAAATAACTTTAGCCACTTTTTTCGCTTTTAATTTAATTAAAATGTAAGTGACTATAGACGTTTATTTTCAAGGCCTTAAAAAAATCAACAAATTAAATAGTTAATAGTTCACTGCTGTCAAAGATGTGATTACACTAAAGCTATTATTTTGAATTAAATCATTTTATACAATGCAATTCGATAAGATATGATACAGTTTAAAGTAAAACGTTGCACGTTGTACATATACTGTATTCTGTGTATGTAGCACTTCTTAGTACTCGTCCCGAAATTTATAAACATCTCACTTATTAAACTTATGTTATAAACACCTATTATATCACCATGTGGCCAAAAACAAAATAATTTATAGCAAACTGTATCTGATGTGATACATTACAACCTGTGAAATGAAATGGTCTTAATGTTAAAGAAAATTCTTCATGACTGTCAAAAACTAAAAATTTATTAATAAAAGCAATATTTTTTATTTATACGTCTAAACAATAGTATATATCTGTTAATATTGTCATTGCATTAGTATCATTTTTAGGAAAATCTAATTTCGCACTTTAGTAAGATTTATTGGTTTTGCAACTCGCACATTCATGTGGTGCTGTATAATGTGTTCTGTCAGATAATTTGCGAAACTAGGAAACTTTAAAATTTTAAATACACTTTAACGGGCGTATGTCAGTTCGACCACGGCGGCGGGTGGTCATAAAACCCCCCGGTCAGTGCGATCACGGTGTTCGACTTGCGGAATTAAGTAGATAAGAGGATTAATTAAAAGGGAAAGATGGAAACAAATATGTTTTTTCACTAGTAGCGTAGAAATGGACCATTAGAATGCTTATCTGTGAGTTGTGAGTTCGTTTTTCTCTACCAAAGTCAATAATGATAATTAAATTTGACCAAGGTTAATAATGAAAGTGAAGTTATTATTGACCAAGCTCAAAAAAAAACATATTTCCTTCGAGATGTGCTCGATCGGGATCTTTCTGGATTGCCGTTCGCGACTTCCGCTTCCGTTTCTCTAGCGCTCCGCCGCGCGGTCGCATTGAAGATGAACATCATCGGCGTAAGACCAGAAAGTTCTCGACGGCGCCATAGGCGTCGTACCGAAGCTTCGTATGGGTTTATTTCGTAACAATATGTGCATAGTTGGGCTTTGGAGAATTTAAAACCATCACATATTAACATGATGTTCCCCTTTTCGCTGTGCATATAGTCTATTTCAGAATTTCGTTCGCATAAGCCATAAACTGGGGTGATTGTAAATCAACAATTATCACCCAGCTTTTACCGCGCTTTTTTTGTTAAAGAATAACCTTGAATCTAAGGGTGTTCTTGTCTTTCAGTATAGGGCAAACAAGTTGAAACAAGAAAACCGTAGTGCACTTTCAGCATGGTTGGATGATAAGCGATTTACTCAATGCTTAAAGCAGTGACGTTAAAAATATCGAAGCACTGCATTTACATCTACAAGAGAAATTGAAATAGCATTTTTTTAAAGTTAACCTATTTCTGTATTATTTACAATTAATAAAACAAAATGAATCGTTTGCTCCATTGTGGTAGTGATTTTTGAGAATTATCATCTATCAAGCGACCGACGGTTGAGCAACCCTGGAATGTGTCAATCTTTATTGGGACAGTTTATGGCTTAAGCGAACGGAGTTCTGAAATAGACTATAGTTTCTGCTCGAACTTTAGAATATGCCATCGCATAAACAGCAAAGGGTGACAAACAAACAATAAAAACTATTGCAGAAAAACGAACTTGCACTACAATTTATTTCAACTTTGCCAAAAGATAAATGCAAAGGACTCCAATTATGAGTATTCAGGCGCGGATCCAGGGGGGGGGGGGCAATGGGTGCAATTGCCCCCCCTGACACACGACCGAGGTACTTTATTTTGACCAATTTCAAAATTTTGAAATTGCATTTTATTTTGTAAATACAGTACAACCTCTATAATCCGAATTCACGATTATTCGAACATCCAGTAATCCAAACACAGGCTATTTGAAGTCAATGCTTCTTTAATCTGAACAAAAACTCTGCAATCCGAACTGAACTTGGAAACACTTGCAAAAATGACGCAAGGTCTTTCTGCATATGTTGTATGGAATATTTTGAAATTTTTAAAAATTGCAATATTTCAATGCACTGAATTAATTAACTGATTCTGGAAAAAAGGTTGAAGTTATCGAAGAAATGAGACCCGAAATCTACAAGCAAAAGTATTTAGTTAAATTTCGAAAATCGTCGAAAATGGGTCGAAATTTGCATGAGGAAAATTTCACTTTTGAAAAAGTTTTCTAAAAATTCTTAAAAAAATTCAGGGATATATGTATATCTCGATGTGCTGATTCCAAAAATATAGTATGTTAATGGTAACCGAGCAATATTTTCGGAAAATTCGGTGTGAAATTGGAATTTTTCGAAATTTTTAAAAATTGCGATATTTCAACTGGACGAATCTGGAAAAATGGTTTAAGTTATCGAAGAAATGAAGCCAGAGGTGGCTTCTGAGGCCCAAAATCTACAAGAAAATGTATTTAGTTAAATTTCGAAAATCGTCGAGAATGAGTCGAAATTTGCATAATGGAGGTAATATACCATGGAAAATTTCATTTTTGTAAAATTCATCTAAAAATTCTAAAAAAATTCAGGGTATAGATCTCGGCGTGTTGACTCCAAAATGATAGCGTGTTTATGGTCACAGAGTAATATTTTTTTCGAATGTATCTATTATCCATTGTTGCTTAAGAATTATTTAATTTTATTTAATAAAATTAAGGTTTATTTCTTGAAGTTTGTTTTCAACTGTGTATGAAGTTGTTATTCAATTCCCTTTCAGATTTTTGGGAAAATCGCTGATCCGAACAAATCGTTAATCTGAACACACCTTTTTGCCAATTAATTCGGATTATTGAGGTTCTACTGTACACTATACCTGTAACGAAAACAACCAAATGTCACCCATGTTATGTGAAAAAGAGTAAACTAGCTAAAGTTTTATAAATTTTTTTGTTTAGAACAAATTTCTGGGAGATATGTAAAATCGCACAAAAATTGCCCCCCCCCCCCCCTTAAACGAAATCCTGTATCCGCGCCTGTGAGTATTGCCGCTGTAAAATCTCCAGTCGCTTTCGAAGCTGTACCTGTGTACAACTGTCAATCAAAATTAGTCGCTACCCTTGTACCTTCCCAGGGTTATTAGTGGTGGTCGAACTGACGGGTAGTCCTAATCCGTTGAGTCAGAGACTTTTAAAGGGATTAAGTCTGTTTGGTGGTTAAGCTGAAAAACTGCGACTTTAACAGTGTTGTCAGAATTGTTATAATAAATTTTCACGAGTGGATATTATTGATATGATTTTTAGAAAAAAACACCAATCAATAGATAAGGTACATGCCAAAGTAAGTATTTCAAAAAAGAATCGGAACAAGCGTCGTAACAGAAATATCATATAGGTAATATTTATTAGTAATGTGACATTGACATCCGTGACGAATACCTGGTACCGCCACAATACTAGTAGATTATCTACTTCTTCGTTTTAGAAATTGCTACTGTCAGTGTCAGTTTCAGTGGTTGAGGTGAATAAATTAAAAGATTAGAATTTGACGTTTTATCTGGAAGCCTAATCTCATTTCACCATGTTATACTTCACTTTACACACACTTCTTCAACCAAATTTATGAGATATGCGGTACTGTCAGAAAGTCTTTTTACAGCACAGTGGCGGCCGTTGAAAACTGCTACATTTGGACATGCCTAAAATTTGGTCTTCGTGAACTCCAAAATTGAAATTTCTAAAATGTGACTGAAAACAGTGTCGTAGAGCAGGAAATTTTACCTCCACAAAAGTTAACATTTTATTGTAACGTCAGCTGAATCAATGACTTGGGAGACTCTGCACACATTCTAACAGGATTGCATTGCATCTGAAATGTTTTGTATCAATTCTTCCCGGTGGTTTGGGAAAATCCAAATTGTTAACTCTGTTCTCAAAATATGACAGTCATATTGTCAAATTTGATACACAGGACATGCTTTTTTATTTGATTTACTTTCAACGATATTTTTAACTTAACAAAACTGGAGTAAAGTTATTGAAAGAGAGCTTTTGAAATACAACTAATCTGCATACATATTACAGCTTTTTTTTAATCAAGATTTATTTAGTCATGATTCATAGACACTTTCATTTTGATATATTATGTACGCACCTAATACAAGACAACGAATTATACTTGAAATATTTTTGGTCACCTCTGTAAGACTCGTGAAAACAAAAACCACATTAGAAAAATTCTAATAAGACCTAATTTCAAAGCATACATGTTAACAAATATTTAAGTATTTAATAAGTTTTTAAACGATATCCTCAGTTTTTTAAAGGATAGGTACAAAAAAAAAATTGTTAATTGTTTTTAATGGCTAAAACAATACATATTAGTTAGCGTTGTAAGTAGGTCGAGTTGATTAGCTAAATTATAAATAAATAAAAAAACAAAAAGAAATAACGGGCCTGGGTCAGTTGCGCACCGTGGTAAAAAAAAAATCGATCGGTGTTCCTAATGTCACAGGCAGTTGAGCGCAAACTAGTCAGTGCCTTACTAAAATTCAAAAAATTCGAGGCTCACACAGTTTATAAAATTGTTCTCTACAATTTTACGTGTTTTTTATTGGGCCATATGTGCATAAACTTCGAAAATATGAAAAATATTGTATTTCCAAATTTTCGGGACAATTAATGGAATGTTTGTATTGATGAGGCTGATACGTGTTTAAACTCCATATTAATTTTAATAATAATGAAAAAACTTTCAGAGTTTAAAAAATATATTTGTAGTCACTGCTACACGTGTTTCGGTACACAGTACCGTCTTCAGTTTCTCTTCTGCCTGAAGACGGTACTGTGTACCGAAACACGTGTAGCAGTGACTACAAATATATTTTTTAAACTCTGAAAGTTTTTTCATTATTATTAAAATTAATGGAATCTCAGGAATATAAGGAATTCTCAGAAATATGAAGGCACTGATAAATCGCAAGTGTAGACTCAACATAGTTTGTCCATTTTAAGTAGGACTTAATCGGCTAAATTTTGAGATGACGTCATCAATTTTTTGTTCAAAAATTTACAATGCTTACAATAACTATAAAACGTCTGTAACATTTCAAAGCATTCAGTTTTGTAGATTAAAAATTAAACTGCAAAATGTTGTTATTAGAGATGTACCGACTGTAGGTCTGGCCGACTAACCGACTAGCCGATTATTCGGCCAGTAAAAACCGACTAGTCGGCCGACTGTTCGGCTTTGCTAAAACCGGTTTATAAATGCGACAAACAGTGTGTTTTTTTTTCTATTTCTCTGACTACCTTAAAGATTTGTTTTATTTTAATAAAAGGAATAACTAAAGTTCCTTTGTTTTCCAAAAAATTTGTTAAATTTGTTTGGATAATTTTAACATTTATTTTTTTTTAGTAACTCAGTACAAAAATAAAGAATTACGCAATTTGGGGCCAGTTTATACAATATTTTAACTGAGATTAAGTTGATCGCGCATTTAACAACGCCATTAGCGACGTCTGATTGGCGTAGAGTCGGTCACATGGTACTTTAACGCGGGGTTAAAAATTAAATCGCAATTAAATATTTAATTGACGTTATGTAAACCGGGTTTAATTGTTTTATATACTATTTTAATTTTAATTAAAAAAGCCGACCGATCGGCTGTTTAGCCGACTAGTCGCCGACTGCAGCCGACGATGAAAAACGGCCGAATAGTCGGCTTATCCGACCGGTCGGCCACTAGTCGGTACATCCCTAGTTGTTATACTTTTGATTTTTGCCAAAAATCTGGATATCTCGGCTAAAAACTTAATACGGATTCATAAACTACACGTGTAGAACTATGTTATTTTATACAATTTAAGACCCATTTACTATGAACAATTTTGATGTGACGTCAACATAAAAATAAAAAATTATGCAAAAAAGTTATGCAAATTTCAAAAATACTATTTGGCTGAAGTTTGTATCACATTCATGTGTTGGTTTTTTAACAGAATGTTTTTTGTAACCTAAAATCATTAAAACACCGCAGAGGATAATCAGACAGTTGATTTTGTTTTTTTTTTTGCAAAAAAAATCGAACTGAAGTCATCTACATCCCACGGTTGTTTGTTTATATAGGTACTTAAGATAAAGAAGCATGTCACAATATAAATTTTAAGAAAGATTGACTTTAATTAAACCTACTCACCGAAAATTTCACGGTACTCAGTTCAGTAATTCCGGAGATTATTATCTGTCTTGTAAAATTTCCAGCTAACAGACAAACGGAAACAGGACCGACATTTTCGTATTCTACACGCTGTAAAATATCGAAAAACCGTGAAATTAGGCATTCATCAAAGCGACCTTCAGTTTCACTTAGAGGATAAAATTATTACATATTTCTTGGAGTATTGTACTTATGTGATTTTAATACTGTAAAAAAATAATTCTTACTGAGCAGAGTGGAATAGTGTAGAAATAATCAGTTTAATTTAAATTTTCCTTAAACTTCGGTGGGAACATGTTAAGTTTTACCAGTGACGCACCCAGAGGTAATTTTTAGGGGGTGGATGGGGGAGGGGGAGGGGGTTTAAAAGCGAGTAAGAAAATGTGGTACAAACTATATTACATATACAACTATATTGATAAAACATATAAATACAAACAACTCAAAAAGTACATTCCTAAATTCTACTTTAACAAAACTAACAATAATAATAATTTGACAATAATTTTAGACAAAAAAGATCGGGACTTAAATTTTCTAAGACTTCTTTACTTGTACCTGAAATAATATAGTGTGATGCCAAACTAGTTAATTTATTTTGATCGATATTTGTTATAGGTAAATTTTTAGTAATTTGCTTAATGTTGAAAAAAAAATGTTTCATTACAATCAGTGTTCAAATTCATTTCAGAAAAAGAAGAATTTGTATTGTCTGTATACTTCCTATTCCAACGACCAAATTCTTACTGTAGTATAGCCTGCTTAAAAAATCATCAAAAAATCTGTTTGCAGCATAAAAAGAATGCATCTTTCTTCTTTTATTTAAAACAACTGAACCTAAATACAGCAACTGTTGGGGTGAGTTTGTAACAATATTAGATTCCTGCGTTTGTTTGGCCACTAACCTGACGGAAACATCTAGAACTTTAAAAACAATCGAATTTGGTACTTACATTGGTTCTAAACAATGTTAGTTTTTAATAACATCTTCCACTGAATGTAGGGCCGAACAATGACCTAAATTTTTGCCTACACAAATTTACTTAAAGGTAAGGTATAAGCAAAAATCGATTTTAAACAAACAGAAAAATCACAAATTTTGATGTTTTCAAAGTATTCAGCAGAGAATTCGGATCAGTGGATGATAATAATTTGATAATTTCCCTTGTCTCTAGTTTACACAGGTGCACTGTTGAGTTTTACATTTCCAAAAATTATGAAATATGTATATTTCGGTACACACTACACACAGTTTTGTCATCCTTTTGTTGCCTAAATATTATCGTTTAAACACGTACTCGTATCATCCCCTTCATCTTATACAAAATTTTGCTGTTTGTTTTTGCATCCAATCTAATCGGATGATAAGTGGTATCCATCCCCCAGAAGCAGATAGCAACGTCAAATTGTGCATTGTGTGCAGATTTTTCCCCTCCACTCGTTTCAACGACCTCACCCGAAGCAGAACAGGTGAAATCCGAAGAGGAACGAACAAACATAAATCCATTTCTGACTCCACTTCACGTGCAGCGGTAGTAGTGTGAACAGTGTCTTAGCAAATGTAGTATTCACTATACGCAAACACGTGAATTAACAAAAACTGCAGTGATTTATCATCACAGAAATGGCGCGTTAAATTTATTTATTCCATTGATCTACGGTTCACATGCTAATAAATATTTTATATTTATTAAATATGCGATATATTTTAATATTTAAATTCATCAACAAAAACGTTTAATTTAACCGCGGTGACTCATTAGATCATAAGAATTACATCAGTTGTTAAGAAGAATGGCAGTGTTAAAAATTGGTGTTTTTACCGTGTGCTTGTTGTATTTTGGCCCGGTTTTTGCTATTGAGGATTATTGTTCGTCGAATACTTACAGTACCAATGAAACTCACATGCAGTTCACGAAAGAACCAAGTTCGGAAGAATTTGCGATTGCTGGAAAATTCAAAGGACTGCATTGCTGTGCCAAAGGATATAGGAGCATCGAATGGTTCGTAACTCTTTGTTATTTTAAATAATTACGTCATTAAGATAACTCGCATATTTCGGGAAACCTGTTGAAACTCGTCTTATTGGAATGAGGCAACTCCTCAACAATCCATTATGTTATATTTATGTGTCATTTTCTTGTCATTATTGTAGTTGTGTCAAGTTTTTACTTTTTGTAGTTGTATTATTAGAAGCATATTGAAAAAATACGCAACGAATCAATTACAACAGTAAACTAAATAAAAAACGAAAAGGATTTTGTGTTTTAGAGACATTACTACATGTTTTAGTCATGTTTTCTTCATTTTTTAAATTTCGTTACAATTTTTTTCTGATCTGTAACAAATTGTTCACTGAATTCATCAAGTCTCAGTGAAGAGTCGTCCCTAAACATAATGAAATGTTTCTTGAAAAGTAAGACATGTTTTTTCAATCAATTAAAAAATGTCAAAATGGATGTGGATAAGAATAACAGATTTTTACGATTGTATACATTATTTAAAAACAAAAATCAAACAAACTATTAAAGGAATACTATTATTTTTACACAGATTCATCAAAGTCTACGTTTTAGGTACACTTGCCTTAGTAGTAAATCAAATTACTTAATACTTCTATGAAACTTGTTCAGGTCTGTTCAAATTATAGGTCTGTTGTCATTAAAACAAAAAACGTATGTTTCGCAATTAATGCATTTATAAGTAATTTGACTCAAACTCAAATGTAACCTATTCAGTTATGAAAGAATTTTTCAAGAAAAAATTATTAAAAAGCAATTACAGAAAATGTCTAAGCACTTTGCCTTAACGAGCGTTTGCATTTGCTGGAACTTTACCTGGTTTTGTTTCCAAGAAAATGCAAATCCTAAACTACTTCAAGTCGAAGAGTTAAATCCTCTAATCCGGAGACAATGAAAAACTTAGAAGAAGCGGTTATTGCTTTCTGAACTGAACATTAATACCTTTCAGAATTCAGATGGAAAATGATGTTTTTATGACAGTTAAGTTTGCGGTAAGTCAGGAAAGAAAAGAAAGATAAGGAAAATGACTGACCACTTGTCAGTTTTGCAAATGATTTATTATGCTTTTACTAGTAAATTTGCTGCAATAGATTTTGTGTTGCAAAAATGAGGTGGAATATAAAAGTACAGAGGAGGTCATAAAAACAGGATCAAAGACAGCCGTCGATTTTTCGAAGTTTGTCTTTGATCGTGTTTTTTATTGCTCTCTCGGTATATCTAGATCTAATGTTAAATGTAGAAAAGCTGAGTCAAATTTAAAACTTGTTTCAGATAATTAAACAAAGTTATTAAGTATGCAGATAAAAAAAAACTGAAATATAAAACTAATTAAGAAGATAAAAATTGTAAATTTCAGACTGCTGTCAAACACTGACTCGACGTATCCGGTTTAGTCTGATTATATTAGATTCTGCAATGATGAAGTGGTTTTGTCTTCTTGTATATTAAGTTTACACCATTACAAAAGATAATTTATTAAAAACAAATACAGTTGTAGAACCGTTAGGTTACATTTTTCTTTTATTACAAAAAATTTTTGAATAATATAATTTCGTTTCCAGGGAATGTGTATGTATTTATAGTTACTGTTATAAAAGATATGTAACATAATCTTCTTATTTTTTTTGTGTAGTATTAGTGCATTAACCGAACCACGGTTTTAATTTCAAGTAACTCATGTGCCGGCAAAAAGCTGAATTATTGCGGGTATCAAATTTCAGTAACGTTGTCTATAAAAAAATGAAACGATAACTTTGTCTTTGAGAATGGTCCACTATCATTTTTTAATTTTTTGTAAAAATTTAATCGACTTTGTTCATTTTATTTTATAACAGTTGTTGCCGAAATGGACAACGAAAATGCAGGCAGTCTACTTCAAATTTGGTTTAAAGGTAAAATTCTTCAGCTTGAGAATTTTTATTTATTCTTAGGAATGCTATTGCGAGACATGAACTGTTGCCGCGAAACGTATTATATGCGCCCAGACGTAGCATTTTATCATAAGTTTTTGCATAGAGCAAATAAATAAATAATAATCGACTCAAACTTCCTGAGATACTATAGTTGTGTCTGAAAAATTGTAGTGAAGGTAGTGATAAATGAAATTTCTATACAAATTTGTAATATTAAAGGAACATTAGAATATTAATTATGAAGTCATAATTGAAAGGGTATTTAAGAATGTGTATTTCAAATATGATTAAGTAATTTGAAATGACATCACCAACTTTGTAGTATATATATATATAAATATATTAATTTTGAGATAACTGTTCTTGTCAGAATTTTAGGAAAAAATGATAACTCGTTACTAAGAAAATCGATTAAGTTAAACCTCTCACGAATTCATTTTTGGAGATAACTGTTCAAGCAGAAGCAATATTGCAACTGGGGGCGTATTTTTCAATAAAAATGTATCCAATATTTTACTGAATGAAGACATCGATCTATATGCCATTATGTTTTTGAGACATTACTCAGCCGTCCTAAAAAACGTAAAACGGTGCATTATTTATTAAAGCATAAGAAAGAAGTCTCGGAATACATTTTTAAAACATTTTTTTGATAACGTTGTGAAAAGAATGAATAAACAAAAATCTCTTTCAGTGTTCTATAATCACTAAGTGAATCTTAATATGTACTTTGAAATGGAGAAATTCGTTGTGTAATTTTAGCGTGCATATTTAATTTTTTTACCTGTTACGTAAAGTTAGAATTGGGTATCAATTATTATTAAACTTCAGGGTAAAGGAGAACTTGTCATCACTTTTCGAAGCGAATGAATAAAAAATTTCGGTAGCGTCATAAGAATTTTAAGGTACATTTTAAATTTTAAAGCAAACCTCCATGTTATCACTTGAAATTTCTTCTGAAAAACGAAGGATTTCTTACCAGTTTTTATTTTCACCCGAAGAATGTAATAAATTCGTTTGAACGATATGCAAAATTGTATTTTCCTTGGAAAAAAACATATTGATGGTCTTGATAGTTTTTCGTAGGACATGATTATTGCTATTGAAGTTACTATAGATACCTTTATTCCAAATTAATGTGTAATACAATATTAAAAAACTGATGTATCTAATATAAAATCTAATTCCAACCTTACACCAACGATAGCCCTGCGGGCAATACGAGATAGATGAGTTTTTTTTTAATATACTAAGTTACAACATACATGCAACTTATTCTTTTTGCTTGAGAATAGTACTGCTAAATATAAGAACTTGAATAAACTCCTTTTTTATTGTTCATGTAAATAATTTGTGAATTCATTCTTTTCTGTGTTAATAACACACTTCAATGAAAACACATGGTGTTTCTCATCTAGCTATCAATCTTTGGATTATGAATGTCACTTTAAGTTTTATTGATGTTGTTAAAATTAATTTATTTGTAATTGTCTGTAACTCCGTGTAATTAAATCACTTGCCACGTTTTGATCATTTCCATCAGTCTATACACCGTCCAAGTATGATTTTGCAATTTGTAGTTTTTTAGCTCAGCAAAAATCGGAATATCTTCTTTCCTGTTATTTCCGAAGCGCTAAAACTTGTACAGCCTGCAGGTAGGGTTCGCGGTTTCCTTTCGTCCATACAACCACAAAAAAGACCACCATAACCAAAGAGAATCGTTGAGTCTGGCCAGACTGGACCGCCAAAACTCGCCAATTATTTTTTACCGCCAACAGGCTGCGGCAAGTAAGTGGGGTCTAATAACATGTGTTACTGAACATGAGGGAAAAGTAAAATATAAAACAGCAATAATTATTGGTTTTCTTTGTGTGGAAGATCGCTAATTTAGTGGAATTGTGATGGGTAATGTAAATAAGTTCATTGGCTGTGTATTTATTCTTGATATACTTTAGATAGAAAAGATACGGGAATATTATTTCAAATTATGTTCGTTGTGGACGTAAAGTATGCAACTAAAAGTTGAGGATGGTCTACACATAAAGTTTTTTGTAAAAGATTAGATCTAATAACATAAGAGAATGTTTATCGTGCGCTTTAGATGACTCAGCATGAACATAATAGCAAGTTTTAGAATGGTAAACCAGCTTCATCTTCGAAATTGTTGTGAAATGGTAGCTTCTATTTTGTAAACCGTGCCGGCAAATAACCACGTGTAAATACGATAGAGGAGAGTACTCACGTTTAAAGTCATTATCACTTTATTAATAGCCAGGTTTGGTTTGTTCCTTTGATTGTAAACATAATTCGTCATTCTTATACCTACGATCTACAGTTACATAAAAACTTGGAATTTCCGAATGAGTTATATCGGCTGACGACTGATATTAGAGTTACGTTATTTAACACCAGTGTGTGTTCCTAACCTGTGGAATGACAATACTTCTATTTCAGTATGTACAGTAATTATACCGGGTAATGGAAAATTCATATCGCATTGGTTAAATTAAAAAAAAAACTAAAATAATTTAAATTACGACTTGCTGTTCAATAGTTTTTGAAATGACGTTAGAAAGTTTTTGGTGGGGACATTGGTATTGAAGTGTGCAACTAAACATCACGTTACTCAAGCTAAAAAATTTGAAGTAAGATGAGCTATTTTTGAGATGTTTTATAACATACACTAACCTTATTTGACATACACCTGTTAAAACTTTTATGACTTAAACGGCTTAATCCAAAGCACCTTTATAAGTAACACTGGCTATTGTAAGCTTTGTGGACCCGAAACGCAAGATTATTACTGTCCATTGTTGGCATAATGTAGCTGTGAACTAAGTTAAGTAATACAATAGTTAGTTTGACTTAAGTCATAAAACTTTTAACAGGTGTATGTCAAATGAGGTTACTTTAAATAGGTTTGTACTCCCTTTTTGTCAAATATTCTTTATAAACGAAAGTTTATCATTGCATAAATTATGTACAGTTTAATTTCTTTCTTTCTTTTCAATTTCTTGATATATCATTGATTTTGAAATAATTCCAATGAGTTCAGTAAATAACGAAGTAACTTTGATAATAATGCGTTCAACGTGCATAATGAAATTTAAAAAAATCCGCACGGACGGCAGACAGACAGTCAGACAGAAACGCGGATCTATTTCTTCGTAGTCTAGGGGTCATGAAAGGTCGATTGAACGTAAAAATAGAGACTTGATCGAGGGACTCGATTACAATACTTCCATTTCCAGGCTGCCCCCTACAAGATTTTAATTTTGAGTGAAATAACATTTTTCGTAATATACCGAAGCTATTTTTAGTCAATGTGGCACTAACAATATCTTCACTGGTTTTGAATTCATCAAGTCATTACATATGCACGGATAGTGAATGGACATTTGACAAATATATTTTTTACGCATTATTTAAAAGTGACTCAGAAGGGTTTCCCTTCAATAAAAGAAATTATCGAATGTAAATTACATCAAGTTTTCAAACTTGTATATTAAGTAGTCTGTGCTTATTATAATAACAGTAAGTGTGTCAACAAAGTTATGATATAATGTTGAAAAGTTCAGTAGTTTAATCATAGCAATTTACGTCAGTAGGGTTTTTACATTACGAATGTGTTTGAAGAAAGAGCCACGAAGGAGCGAGTTTTTTAAAATTTCCAGGTAGTGTAAAAACCCGTTAACTTTATGTCAAATGTAAGACATTTTATTTTAACCTATGTATATATGTATGTATATAGTATATTGTCATATAGTATTATTATTTTGTTCATATTGAGATTTAAGTCAACGCTGGTATCTCTTTGAATTTGTTTTGAAAAATATTTTTTTTCGATTTGGTCGAATGTGTTTCAAATTCCTGAAAACATGGATAAACCAAATGTTTCAAATCAAGTGAAAGACAAAATCGATGCAATCAGTGGCTTAGAGTTATCATTATCAGTCATTTGGGTACACATTCTATAAAAAATGTCATACTATTTTACGTCAATGCATTATCACAGTTTTAGTGTATATGATATTGATGATGGCACCTTTTATAAAAATCAAAATATTAGTTTTTAAATAATGTCTGAGACACATGGTACGTGTGGTCAAAATTGTATAAAATTTAAAATTTTTCACAGTTTTTAAAATTTATATAATGGTTATATACGTAGAAGTATATTTTTAGAAATAAGGTCAGGAAATTCCATAGAACGTCAATCCAAAACAACCACACCTTATCCACCACAAAAGTACGCCTCTGATTTAAATCTAATAGAAAACACGATTTTTGAGTCTATTAAAATTGCAATTGCGATTCTTAATTTGTAAGTTCATTGAACGTATTCGTGACAGGAAAACTTCAGGGTGGCCTTCCAAGGTGTAAAATATCAGATACATTCATATCCGGTCGTAGATCTCAATAGTTGTGCCACGATTTTCAATATTTTATCTCTCGAGGCGTCCTATTTTCGAAAAAATGCAATGTAAGCAAAATCTAAAAGATTGGCTACAGTGTTTAGAACATAAATAAATATCAGTAGCGAAAAGAACGATCGGAACGAAAAATCTCAGGAAATTCCTAGAAATCGCGCTGCAAATTTTAGACATAAAAATGCTAGCAAAAATGTAAACGTCCTGGATGGCTATTTTGATACCTTTGACTTGGAAACGTGTGAGTGTTAACCTTGGATTATTGATTGATTTAATCAACTGTCGATAACCTCGCGGAATTTCTTTTCTACACTACTTATCTGCATCAGGAGAGTGGCCATTTTTATGTTAATTGTGATGCGACGAAAGCGTAAGTGAAATAATGTATTCAGAACACGGGAAATCGCAGACAGTAGACGTTGGGCATAACAGAAAGCAAGAGCATAATAGCAATAGAACTCGTTGTTAATCTGATGGTGGACGCGTAGCACGCACCCACAAATATTTAAAGACACATTTTGTTGAATTATTAAAACGCACGGTTTTCTATTAGATGACATTTATTACAAGAAACCAATTTATCATCAAAGTTACCGCACGTTTCCATAAACCAGATTTCATTGAAAAACCGCTGTATTTTTCTTCTAATTTAGTAGACGTCAGCGGGAACGTCACCGCTCAACAATATCTCTATGTGTGTGATTTATTTCTGTTTGCACTTTTTATTGTTACTTAACGTTGCTCTTACGAGTTTTCCCGTTGGTTTACATTATCATGATTAATACACGGCAGCGTAGGTTTTATTTATTAACACGTTACACTTTTTAATGAATAATTAGTTATGTGTGATTACAGATTATGTTTTCCTAGCATTTTAAAACTCACCTATAATTTAAAAACGGTTTACGAAAATCGATAAATTAAAAACAAAATTTTAGGTGGGATGTTAGGTCGGGTCGTTAGGTATGATCATTAAGGATGGGAATTCCAAGAAGAAGAAATTTATACACGTACACAATAGCACCGTTGAATGATACAGTTGAGAATTGTACAATTTAGACAAAGTGTCAAAAAAGAATTATTCGTCAAACTAATAATGCACAACTTTTGTACTGACAACCATTTCGTTAAGTTGATTTATTCAGTTAACGCTACTCGAGTTGTAAATTAATGCTTGGCTGCATTTTTTTTTATTTGTAGTTAAAGATATAAAACCAATTCGTTCTCATGAGAATTTGAACAAATTAATCATGAAATTGACTTAGCATTTGTCAACGTCAAAATTAACAGGTAAGTAGTGTAAATAAATAAAGGATTAAATAGGTATCTGTACACACGCAGTTTGAAATAAACTGAAGTATACAGTTTATGCCAAATCTGTTACATCATGTATTTATAACGTCGATATTGAGTCACGATTTCAGAGAATTAAGGAGAGAAATTATGAATGTTTTAATATGGATGAACTAAAGTTTCCCCATTAGCTAGTCACAGAAAAGAAAACATCTTTATTCTTATTGCACACTTTTATTTATACATAGTACTCCCTTGCCGAGCTCCAGTAGCCATTGCCAAAAAGGTGTTAACATTTTACTTACTATGTAGCCAAATTATGTATTTGTTCACGTAGATAGTGCTATATCGATTACTTGTAAAAAAATATTATCTTTGTAACGAAACGCGTATTTAGAAAAGCACTTCAAGGAAAGTGATTCATTGTGAAAATACGTAGAACCAAATGAGAACCGTATTACAAACTTCCAAGTTATTTAGAACAGTTGTAATTTCTTCAAGACAAAGAGAGTTTCAACACCTTTTCTGATAATATCCTTAACGACACGACTGATTTTGGACATTAATGATTGTTCATAACTGAGTTCCTAGAACAGAAGATTATTGAACGCTTGTAGTTAGTCGCGAGGTTACCTGACTCTGATCTGTGTCCTGATAATTTGGAGGAGAACAATGGCTCTTGGCAGCCATTGTGATTCTTGCATATTTATTATTTATCGATGTGAGGGCTGGTATTCGGAAAGCGTCGCATCTGATGACAACACAAAAGTAGGGTGAGGGTTGTGGCTTCGGTTTACCGAAATGTGGAAAATGCATCATCAATTCATCAATAACAGCGTGCTTCAGAACGCTGTGCTATTATTTTTTAGTATTCGGTTAAATCATTAAATTCATGTTACACGTTGTAGGATGTCTAGCTTTACTTTTTTGTTGTAGATAAATATGACGTATGTATATGTAGGTACGTTGGTAATGAAATTAACTCCTAAAATATTTACTATACAGACGAGGGAGATCCATCTTTAATGAGTATAAATACAATATTAATTCTTGTATTTATAATACAACACCAATCATATGTAATAATAACTAACAACGATGCTACAATTACAGGGACATTAAATGAAACATTAATGAGGTGATAAAGTAGATCATCCATGTAAATAATAAAGAAGATTGCTTAAAAAACAGATAGTGTTAGCAATAATTTTATTTTTAATAAACTTTTTGAGACAATGCCATAGGCGTAAAACATGAAATTACCATAGCTACTGGAGAATCGAAAATGTATGTTCATTTGTTTTCTGTTAAATAAAAAGAGATTCTGATCATACCGAAAAATAATAAATGCTATAAATTTAAAGGAATTCCATTTCTTTTCACGATAATATATTCAGTCAATCGTGAATTGATTGAAACAAAGAGATAAAAAATGTATCAGTCTCGGTTACGTTAAATTAACTTTGATGAACTTCTCCATGAAAAATGTATATTGACGTTACTTGGAAAATTACATCTTCCGCAGAAAAAATTCAAGGAACTGGGCGCCGCTGGCGTTAAAATATCTCAACAATAGTGTTTTCAGGGGTGTGTTAAATGGGTGGCCTCGTCAGAAGCAGGGGCGAATTCTCAGAAAAAGGGCGGTGCGCTCAAACGCCGTAACAAACGATGACATCGCATGAAATATGAGAAACCGTCAAAAAGTCTGAAAAGATTATCGCTCGTGGAACATCTCAATGGGGAAATGACTCTGGCTTTTTGATTCCGTGGATCAGTCGTCTAACATTATGGCCAATATATTATTCCAAAAAAAAAATTAATAACAGGGATTGATCGAGGAATGTGCCCGCGAAATAAGCCGTTCGCTAAATGTTATGATTATACACGTTGGCAAATTCTCATCAGGTAGTTCGGGCAAACCCAAGACAAAGGTTTCGAACACAAAAACCGATGAACTTATCTCAGGACGCCAAAACGTGTGGGAACTCGTTTGAGATTCCTGGGGTGCTGGTTAGACTGAAAATAAAGATCTTATCTGAAATTTCATTCACAAAAGAAGAATATTTCGATAGAGGAATATTCAGAGCTGTTTAAGTAGTTTGTGCATTGGGCATTTTGGTGTATGTAAAATTGTAAAATCAAAAAAAGTAGTTTGTTATTCTTGTTTCAACCGTCTTTGTAAATCTTTTGTGTGTTCTCGGACCATTCATGTGTTCTGTTGTTTTTCATTTTTACGAGATACATTCAGCTTTGTCGGACGATTCGATGTCTTGTAGACGTTGTTTGACCGCCCAGGTAACATGGGTTACAGGATAGCTCTATTATGTTACTTTCGAGTTAAAAACTTGATTCTGATAGAAGCCACCGCTTTTTAACGGCTTTACTGAAATAGCGACCAATTTCATGGGTTGTGAGAGTTTCTGCAATAACGTTTGCAATGAATTTGGCCAGTCATCAAATGAAATGAATATTTTAGGAATAATATTGTGCGAGGTTGACAGTGGTGGCAGTGTTGTCGAAAAATTTAGTTCTATCGTATCACATTGTTTTTATCGCCACAGTTTGTGGAATGAAGCGAATATATATTATTTCATCATTTTTATTCCGGATCTTTTTTGTTGCTCATTTAGGCTACCTACATGTACACCTTAAAAGATTAAAATATACCGAATAACGAAAGTAAACAGCGGCGCCACCGTGAGATAAATAACGCGATAAAATTCGTTATTTTATTATTATTATCATCAGCTAGATTAACAATGTGCAAGTTAGATTATGAATATTATCTTTACTAGGTAAAACGCTTTGTATATTCTATAGGGTCCTTTTTCTTCGATATCGTTGATTTTATTAAAAAAATCGATATATTCTGTTTGTTTACGTATGTTACTTAAAAATTAAATCTGATTTTATTTAATAGCTTAATATAAACTTGATATAAACTGAAAACAACAGTTTATTACAGCGTTTATAAACCAGGACGGATTTCGTTGTCTTTGCAAAGATTTGGTGTTTTCTCAATATTTTTGTTAGATCCGCCTACGTTTCCCGGTAATTTTATTGTGAAAGTGCTTTTATCTAAGGTAAATATTGACTACTAAAATAGTACTTCTACTAAATCGTGGAGGAAAACGGTTTGAAGTTTTGCGGAAGTCATAAATTCGATGTAATATATGTATGTACAAGATAACGGGAACGGGGGAGAGATTTTCACCATCAGTATGTACCCAAAACATATTAAATTTGCTAGTATTTTATTGTGCATAAACATTAAAGAATACCTCAAAACCTACGCTTGTTACACAAGAAAATGAACCGAATTTATGTTAATTTCTGTTACTAGAACAACATAACATGTTACTTTTTCTTTTGTCAGGTGTTATTTCTGATACGCTTTTTGCTTTATACTTGGATAGTAAATAAGACAATTTTATTTTGTACGCTACATAACAGGAAGTTAGCTTCAATCAAGATATTAATTGCTTTTCTACGAAATCTATAAGTAATTTTTATCAGATCTGTTTGCCTTGTTTTGTTATCTGTGTGGCGCCCACAGCTGTTTTATATTATTTCATATCACAGCAGTGTAGGTATCTGACAAATAAGCGAAACTTTTTTCAGTGAAATTGACGAGATGATTAGATCAATAGTGCTATCTATGTATAAATAACTACGTGTTTGGTTTTTTTATAATTAAAAATTAATAGTAGCTCTCAGAAGTGAAATTTAAATTATTAACGTGTTACTAACAGCGTCCAGTTGTACTGTAATCTTGACTATCGGTTGTGTTCCAAGAAGTTATAAAAGAGCCATTAAAAAAGATAAATTAAGAAAAAATTACTATATTAACACCAACGAATTGAATTTTCATATGGTCTACTATTAATAGCGCTAGACAAATTTTGTAGTACTAATTTATTGGTTTAATTTGAGTCTGCAATACCTCTCATTCGTAAAAAAGTACTTTCGTCACGTGCTGAATTATAACAGCTCATGTTTTTCTAATTTTTGGAGAAAAATGATATTTTTGTGCAATGGGTATTGCGGTGAGCTTATGCGTTCACATTCAGCAATTCGAAATTGATGTTTTCTGATGAAGAACAGAAATAACAATCGCAAATACTTTGTCAGTTGCTTTATATAATATAACTTAACTTAAATTTTACTTAAGTAGAAATAGTTCTACTCTTGTATAGAGCAAATTTAAGTACAATTTTGGAAATAAAGTTAGTGAGGATTATAAAACCAAACAAAGAGAAAACCAAAAATACTGAAAGAAGATGAAAATAATGGAGCTACTTTTGGGGTAATGTAATATATTTCTAAAGATTATTTTAACGTAAAATATTATCTGCGAAAAGCAGTAGACTTCGGTGGTGGCTCACTTTAAAAATTAAACGCCCATTACCGTGTTAATTGATGAAATTTTCTCGGACATTTTAATTGAATTCTCCGACGAAAAGCGGCTTTCTATACGTTTGTAATATATCATGACAAATCAGGCTGTAATAAGGTTCCTTTAGCACACCTTATTAATTCTCACTAAAGCTCCGCCTTAACAGCTATTGTGCTTCGTCATTATATCCGTTCTTTATTTCTCCACCGAACCAGTTCGTCCAGTCTCTTTTGCTCTTCTCAGAATAATTACTATTAAAAAAAAAGAAAGAATTAGTGTCTGAAGCTACGTGCAAAATGAAAGTTATATAAACAGATTGCCTTTGAGGTTATAAATAAATTGGTCGACATCATTGAGATCTATTTGCTTTAGCAGTGATTAGTTGCAAATATTGACATAGTTCGTTGTATCGGTGGCAACTGGTTGGTCATTGAATTCATTCAGCAATTTTTACAGCTGCCGATTTAATGTACTACCTAGTATTGAAAAAGTTTTCACACAATGATTGCGTCTACCTGTGTCACAAAAAGATCAGCATTTTGGAGGCGTAAATCACGATGGTCAGGTACAAATGACATCAGAACAAGAACCTCTTCACAGACAGTTATATTGAGGATTTGATTTGTGAGGACTTCCCAGTAGTGTATACTTGACATCATTTTTATGGTTTTATGGTCCTGAATCTTCAATGAACCTTCAAAGAGTAGAAGGGAAGTTACTCAAGTTTCAGGTATATTAATTATTGTAGAAATATTTGTTTCACAAAAGGCAACATTTTCGGAAAATAATTTTTTGAGTTTGACAAAATCATATCTTATGAAAATGTTCCCAGGTCAATTACAACAAGAAACCATTATGTTTAGTAAAGAAGATTTTGCGACTTATAAGTCGATTATTTTCGCTTTTGAAAGTCTTTTTTGTCTATGAAAAATATTTAAAAAAAATTTTGCTCGTGTTATGGAGTGTTTTTACGTACTGTATTTTGAGAAGAAGTTGACAGACATCAACAGGATGGTGTTATCAGTTTTTTAAAGAACCGTCCTTGTTTATTCATGACATTCTAAGAGAAGTGGAAAAACGAATGAGAAAAGTATAGTAAACAAAGTCGATACCAAAAAAAAAGGTTGAAGTTCAGTAGATCTGATAGTATAATCAAATATCGAAATGTGGCTTTTGTTTTTAAAATTTAACAAGTGATAAAACGTTAAAAAAGTGTCTAAAAACTGCAATTAATATTTAGTTTAATCTTTTCTATCAATATAACCGAATCTTAAAAAAACCCATAGCTTTATTTGCTTAAATTTTTAGACACATTATTCCAATTATGTCTACGAATGATTAATTTTTGATAACTTGTCATTCAGTGTAGATTCATATCCGCCTTGATTTAATCAAAATATAATTTTACCCATTAAAGAGAAACATAAAATGTAGATAATATCCAAAAAACATGACAACCAGAAGGGATGTGATACATTTAAACAACTTAGAATTCGATAAAGTTACTGTATGTGAAGTATTGTGAAGTTTGCTTATAATCCGAAACGTTTGTAGTGACTTTTAATAATAAATTAATTACCGACTCACAGGAGATCGTCGACACATTTTTGATTTATTTTTCAACTCGTTAACTGTCTCTGCGGAAAATGTAAATTTAAATAACTTTAAAATTCGTAACTAATATTTTTGTATATTAAAAATGACATAACTAAAAATCAAATATCACAATTTACAAATTTGCACTTTTGTACCCGTTGAAAATAAAAATAATTCTTCTAATTCATTTGAACAAT
Source organism: Zophobas morio (assembly GCF_036711695.1). NCBI lineage: Eukaryota > Metazoa > Arthropoda > Insecta > Coleoptera > Tenebrionidae > Zophobas > Zophobas morio. Next base: position 5,058,311 of record NW_026972110.1, read on the forward strand.
AGTCTAGAATATTGCAGAGATATATGTGGGTATGCTAGGTTTTTTTATTCTTTCTCTTGTTCATAATGACTTCATAGCTATAGACCATTATATTAGGTTACAATGTAATTTAAATAACATCTTAAAATGGAGCTCTGAGAGTAATCACTAATCAATGATACATATTTTGAAAAAAGATAGATGTTTTATACTCTCTCTCCCGAAAATTAAAAATTGTTATACCCAACTATTGCCGGATGAAGTTCAGAATTAAATGTACTGATATGTTCAAATTATATATTATCCTACTTAACTGCAAGATTAGTTTTAATAATCGGATTGAAAATATGGTTTCTGCTTCATATGAGACATTAGGATTTGTAATAATCTGGTAATTAATGAAATAAATCGCTTATGATATTATTCGGATGCCTAGGAAGACCACACCTGAATGCTGAAGTTTAGCGTAGCCCCCCTATGTATCAAGTGCAAATATATATATCTGTAATTCACAAATTCAAACGATATACAAAGATGATTTGCGTAATATCTTAATACATATCTTGTATGTATCATTCATGCTAAATATTCACATACAGGCTTTTGAACAATGTTTCACTTCGTTAGCTGGACGTGTAGTTTCCTGTATTAAATTTATTTATCACTTTTTTTTAGTAACGACTTTGACTGTTTCTACTTATTTTTGAAATTTTGCTTAAAATACCAGTTAAAATTCGTCAAAAACCTAAAACATTTTCGCTAGAGACGCCAAGAATAAATAGAATTTTCGTCTTCAGATTACCGTCAATTGAAAGTTTGAATTGAACATGCAACGGTAAAAGACAAACTTTAAAATATCAATGGCCGTCTTTTATTGTGTTTTTATTGGCATTGCGGTACATACAACATGATAATTGTTGTTAAATTAATACTTTTATCGACCTGGAGCAAATAGCGTCTGTTGTAGCTTTTCTTTCTATCCAGGATCGGTGATAATTGTTAATATTAGGTGAAGTTTTGACAGATGAACCTTAGTGATCCGTACATATTTATCTACGTTTCATTTTTACATTCCATAATTCTATTGTCAAATTGTCTTGTAAATAGGCTAAGCTTCTAATAACAATAACAGCAGTTATTAACTTTTTTGTCGGAAATGAGATAGGTAAAAATCTCCTCTTCAATACAAATATATTTTTATTTAAAGACGTTCTGTAGATAGAGAAACATGGAGCATATTTAAAATTTCAAGAAAGTACTTAAGAAGGTCTTACGTTCTGAAAGTGTATTGAAAATCTCATAAGAGCTAAACGCAAAGATAGCAAAATATAATATATCGACTATATTTCCATTGTGCACTCTAATTTGATCACCCGTTGTGTATAATGGAATATAAAGAAGAAATCTTTTAAAATTTAAATGGGTATAAATTTACATAAACACTACTTGTGTAACATCTTTCAAGCGATTGATAGGAATTAGTTATTTGGTGGTGGTTTTTAAATTTAAGGGAATAATTAGTAAAAGACATTTTTTAATAATTGTTTTATTCTGTTTTCCGTTTTGACTACTCTTAAACATTTTATGTTGCTGTGCAATAGTACAGTGCAGATTTCCTGTAACAATCTTGTTATGTAGTTTATTAGTATTTAATTCCTTTTTTATTTTTTGAAGTTCTTGTACGGACTTCGCATTATTTTTCATTAAAGTATAAATATCACTTGCATGTTGGTGGTAAATGACATTCCCATCTGTTTCTCCTACAATTTTAATTAGTTTCCAGTGTCTCTAAGGAAGTGCGTGGAAAATATGTCGCGTTGATCATTCCACGGGGTATGAACTTCCACGAATCATTACAGATGTATGTTTTTGTGACCACAGAAACATGGTATTTCTACGTAGAAAATTGTGTTCATCATCGTTGCTGTACGAGTTACAGCAAACCTACGTTAACACAAACAAATAGTTTATTTTTGTGTAAGTTTATTTCGTGGAACATGTCGAACCTTGTTTTAAATAGCAAATAATTTCGGTAACAAAAAATTTCAGCCTGTTGGATGACATACAAGACGTTTATATTGAACCTGCACTTAACAGCGTCTCGTGGTCGTTGTTCTCAGAGTTTGCACAAAAAGATGTCGGTAAAGAGTCAAAGTAGACGGGAGAGTGAAGAACTACTTTTTCCTCAGGAGCAACCGTTTACCGAGTCAACTCAACTTGGACATAATATTACATAATGATTTCGTCGAAGCGTATATTGTTTTCTTAATGTTTAAACCGCCATAAAATTATATTTTTATCGGATAAATTCTGAAGCACCGTCGGGCCAACAGCCGAACGTCGAAATATCGTTAAACAGAAGATTTAATTAAGAGCCTGGCGATTTTCTCACAACTTTGCATTTCAACATTGCGAATCTGGTTCACAGATTGACGCTTTGTGGAGTGCTGTTGTAATTAAATTATTTTTAAACATGGCAGGATTATCTGGCAATTAACCACTTCCGTCGCCACATTAGAAAAATACCGAAAGTGCATCAGCATTCGGCCTAATCTAAATTGCGCATTCTCAGAAAACCGACGGCTCAATGAACAAAGAAACGGTTTAATTACAGTGAAACGCACACTGGCGGTTGACAAGAATCGCGCTGAAAAAAGAGGAAAAACTGTCGGTATTCAACAATGAAACGGTGAACCGTAAAGGACTATAATTTCCTAACAAGAGTATTTACAAAAGTCGGACTTATTTGAGGAGACATGCCTAGCGACAACCTTTACGACCTCTCACTACATAAAGTCAAACAATTAGGAAATGAAAAGCTAACAAGCCTGCATGAGATACATACGAAAAACGTTCCCACAGCCCTTTGCAGTTTGAAGTTTCAGTATCACACCCTATTGTAATAGTTCTTCCATTATAGATATAGAATCAAATTAATAGTCTCATTTGGTCTCATTGATTAGCCACTTGGCGTTAGCGCGATCACACCCTTCTCAAACTTTGTCAATATTTATCTTTCTGCGTGTTACTCCTGCAAATGCCAGAATATAATTCCTGCAAGCAGGATGATAAAATGCGATACTTCCAGAAGATGTTACTAAAGTATAGATGTTAAGTTTATATTCAGCATCATAAAAATCTTCGTGTTGGCACGTTAGTGGATGATTAATACTTCGTATTTTGAGATTTAAATAGAATTGTTGGAAGTGGACAATTACAAAAGACAAGGTTAACAATTGACCTGATATTATTTTACAGGTTTTAACTTTTCTAGTTCTTTGTTGTTTTAGAATTACTGGTCGTATATTATTACATATTGTGTTAATTAATCGTCGGTGTTGTTGCATTAAACGACACCAACGAAGCCGAACCAACTTTTTTCATTATATTAACCATTCTGGGAAAATTACCTCACTTACAGTAACAAATACTTTCGCATCAAGCATACAATAAAATAAAATAAAAATAAAGTTAAAATATTTTTTTTATAAATAATATAACTGTTATGACGTAATTAGTGAAGTATTTTTTCTGTACAAGTCTTTCCTTTTCAAGTTAAAAACATTGCAATATTTAGTGTAAAATACGCGATGTGATCTTTTTGTTGTTTAGTTAACTACATTGTTACGTATAGAATAATGTATAAAAAAACTTATGAGAAATTACTACAATTTAATTTCAAATTGGTTTTAATATAACAATCCAATTGAACCTTTAAGATATAATAAATCTCTTTTCATTAACTGTTAATACTTTAGATACAACTTTTTTAATATAAATTGTTATTTATTACTTGTCTTGTATTATACACAAGTTCCAGACCAATTAATACTCTCTTAAGACGCACATCCTGAATAGGTCTACAATTGGCCGCTGCTTACATTGATAGTATTTGTAACTACTTTATTCTAAATTTCTTACAAATTTCCGTTCATAGTTTTGAAATGTGATTCCTTATGTAACTTTACGTTACATCAGGTCATCAGGACAAAAAATCAAATAAAATAATGGAACCAAATATAAGTTAGTATTCATTATTTATTTCAGAAAAATGTTTAGAAGTCAATTTCCAGTTGGATTTGCGATATCGCAAGTTTCATAGCAACGTGGATTTGCGATATCGAAAATCCAACTTGAAATTGGTCCGTGAGCACAAATTAATTTTCAGTACAACAGTGTCTGAAAGCTTCATAATGAGCTTTGGTTGTGTTTGAGTTCATAATTCTAGGAAGTGACTTTATAACCCAAGCCACTGCTATAGCAATTATACGTTCGCGGAGAATAATTACCAATTTATCTAATAGCTTAAACTTCTGTGTGCCGAAATCATTTTAAATCTAAGGAAACAAAATGTAGATTAATACGATTTTCATTCCAAGACGACAAATTTCCTCTATGGTTTTGGTTTTTTGATTCTCGAGTCTGTAATACACCTAAAACAGGGATGGTTACGATTGTTGCTGTGGTTAGAAAAACTAAAGTGACGTTATACTGCTGAAGTGAAAGTATTCGGTAATGAGAAATATTATTCATGTTTTTACCTCAGCGTTGTTATTTCCTGTTTCGGTTTTACGTCGTACAATAGAAAAAACGAGCGCATCAATGAGAATTAATGGGTGTTTTATCTCAGTTAAATGCACTAAAAATTTCTTGCACCATTTGTATAAAAAATAAGTTCTACAATAGACGAGTACAAAATTTAGGATTTTCATAAAATTATACATGAAGAAAATGCAAAACGTGTTTTATTTACAAATAATATTGAAATAACATCGTATTAATCATACTGTACGTGATTAATTGCATTGGAAAAATCAACCGTATAGATCTTACACCTAGTTTATACATCCACATGATTAGGGAGATATATCGAAGTGATTAATTTGAGGATGTTTTTTGTTTTAGGTACAAAGATGGCAAACCTTATCCATGGCCTTTAATGGTATCACAGTTAATCCTGTATCCTGAAAGTGCCAATCAAACGGTATATACGCAATCCGTTACGGAAGCGGACGCTGGGAATTACACTTGTGTTCTGAAGAATGATTCCATAGCTCATTCTCATACAATTCAACTAAAAGTCTTCGGTAAGTAAAAAATACTGGCAAATAACTTCTAGGTGTTGTACCACTTTAACCGGATGTGTGTAGGAAATGTGTGTGTGTGCACACAAGACACACGAGGTTATTGTCTGGCGATTTTATTACATGCTAAATAAATAGATTTACACGTTAATTTATGCTGTTGTAATAATGTAAAATACCATTAATTTTAGTTTAGGTGTAATATAACGGGTCATAATAAATGTTGCAGTTACTGTGTCGTTGCACCTGCTGTGCAAATAGGCGTATTTGAATAAACAATACGTTTATTTGGTCCATTCGTGTATGAATAGTTCATAATTTGAATTTTATGAATGGTAGGAGTTACAAGTGGTTAGAATAATTGTACGGATTGCAAAATATCGTATTAATTCTGTTAGCGTGTTTTCATTATGGAAACAAAGCTATATTTTTAAATAACATACATGTCTTTTGAACTCAAGAGATAGTCAAAGGAAATTTCCTCGTTAGGTATTCAACTAAAATACATATAACTTTACACCGGAGTACTTCTCGTGTGTTAAATATCGTAAGTTAAAGTTGCATCTATGTTAAACACATCTCAGTAAAATGCAATTGAAATTTTTCTTTCTTCTAAAATCTAAAGTGTATGTTATAAATTTACTAAAAAAATCGGTTGTCTGTAAAGTTGGTTTACTGACGATAGTTGAACGTGACAACGTCTTAAGAAAATACTGATGGAATGGTAGCATTTTTCAAAAGAAAATTTTAATTGCTGTCCACGCAGACGCATCGCTCACTCAAGTAGGAGAGAGACGGATGGCGAACGCTGCCGAACGCGAAGGCCGATTGTGCCTCTTTGTCGCTCGTTCCGCGTTCTCGCTTGCACTTCAAGCCTTACATGGAACGCCTCAGAGCGAGGTAACGCAACGCCTCAGAGCGAGGTAACGCCGCATGAGTCATGTTTTTTCGTGCGTGCAGCCGGCTCAATCGAATTATAAGACGTTGTCACGTCAAAAACATTTTAAGGGACGTTATTATTTGGAATATATTTTGTTCATGAATATCATGGATATTGGAAATATCTCGCCTCTTTAACTATGTTACACTAATTAACAAATATTTAATAACTAGTGCTTAATGAAATGATTGCTAATGGTAATGGGGTTGATGTGACCACAGAATGTTATATTTATCATAAAGGCATGTTTACATATGATAATGAACTTTTGAGCGTTTTAGAGGCAACCACAAGCGTAAAAATATAGCTGCTGTTTTTAAAGGTTATCACATTTGACATTACAATTCATCTACTTTCATAATGCGGCATTTGTGATATTGAAATTGGTAATAGAAAAATATTTCGGCTTACTGCAACAGCTAATTCCGGACCTCGGTTAAGGTTGCTAAAGATTTAAATTCGAAAATAGCTCAAAAATGTCATGTTGAATTGAATTTCGGAGTGAACTTCGTTGCAATTTTTTTGTTCTTTTTACTTTCATTGTAAGTTAGAATTACCTTAAAGCTATTCCACGACTTTTTGACGTGACAACGTCTTATAATTTGATTGAGCCGGCTGCACGCACGAAAAAACATGACTCATGCGGCGTTACCTCGCTCTGAGGCGTTGCGTTACCTCGCTCTGAGGCGTTCCATGTAAGGCTTGAAGTGCAAGCGAGAACGCGGAACGAGCGACAAAGAGGCACAATCGGCCTTCGCGTTCGGCAGCGTTCGCCATCCGTCTCTCTCCTACTTGAGTGAGCGATGCGTCTGCGTGGACAGCAATTAAAATTTTCTTTTGAAAAATGCTACCATTCCATCAGTATTTTCTTAAGACGTTGTCACGTTCAACTATCGTCAGTAAACCGACTTTACAGACAACCGCTTTTTTTTGTTCTGCTTGAATATTAAACAATTGTACAATTGCGCAGCAAACGTAAAATTGTTTACATTAATAAGAAACTCCTTCAGTTAGCTGACATTTTTTGATAACAGAATAACTGATTCTAAAAAATAAAACCATGCAACTAGCACATATATCTACAGACCATATACACGACTCATACTATAAAGGTGCTAGTGATTGCAATGATTGTGATTGGTTTGTTTATCATCTGGCTTGCACATAAGTACATATACATCAAAATTTTGAAACTGCATTTATGTTATATCAATTAATTATGTGTGAGTTTTTTTCTCTTTAAATAAGAATTTTCCATTACAATTTGATTTTAGTAACAAATAAATTAGTAAATTTTTAAATCTTACAAAATCCTAATGTTTTAAATTTTTTCACGCTCTATTCATGTTTTTATTATTTATTTGTAACAAGATTCGCATATTCATTTAGCGTAATTGTACTGAATTCAGAAACCAAGACCTCTGTTTATTTTTCTCAAAGCTTGAAAATGTTCGAACTTTGTTTCAGCTTCATAATTTCTCGTCCAAAAAGAGAAACACTGTCAGTCAGAACCACCACTGTTGGCGTTTGCGTTTTAAATTACAGCCATATTTCCCATGATATTATATGCAACGGCCGTGTAATTTTGCACGCCTGTCGATTTTGAATGTCTCATGTGTAAAGAGTTCCAGGAACGCTCAACCAGTGTTTCGGATCCGTCACACTTGCTGTATGAGCTTTGTTGTGATACCTGCATTGACGTATTTAGTTACGTACATACATTATGCATTATTTTTGCTCAAAATTGCCAATTATGTACTTGTAAAATGAAAGGCATTTCTATTGTGTTCGAGTGAATGTGTGCGTCTGTTATTATTCCGCTGTAGCGCGCAAGGGAAGATCTGCTTTCGACATGCAAGCCACTGACGGTTTTTTATTAACAAATGTTGTATATATTATGCTAAACCTATGCAAGAGTTGTAATTTTTTTGTATGTACATATTTTCGAGTTCGAGTACCGGCTAGGACGGAAATGTCACGCTGAAGTAGCTATGGTTCAACGCACTATAGAAGAAACCATAAGAAAAAGTAAATTAGTGTTGTTATTACGTGTACATACGCAACATTTTTAACATAATGAACTATGGAAAAATCTCTACTTATTTGTTGATGGTCTTGTGTCACTAAAACGTGTGTCGGCATTTACTTCGACACGACATTTAAAAAGAAAAGTGAGGTTATAATGAAGTGACGTGCACAAATAACAGAACGAAACCGGAAATCCAAACGACGGATGTGACATACGTTCATTAAGAAGTTAAAAAAAAAAAGATTGTGTTGCAAAGTATGGAGTACATATACCGAAAATTTTTTAACTGAACATATGAAAGTAAGTGTAAACTTAATCCCTATGTTCAGGTAAGAAAAACGCATAAATGCATTGGAAGTACGTAACAAATGTTACGTCAGAAATCCGCACTTGATTTTATAGAACAGGAAATTCCAAAGTAGTTGGAATGAAGTTAATGATTTCTATGGGTTTTCTATGCATAGCGTAAGACATTTAGCTTTTGTTCTTCATTTAAAACATCATTTGATCTATTTCGTTTTACTACAATAATACAAACAAGTTAACATTTAGTTTTTGTAATGAAGGAGGCTGGATATGACATTGCTTGCACACTTCCAATGCATTGATGTGTGTTAAAACTGAACACAGGGATTAAGTCCACATTTACTTTTATGTGTTCAGTTTTAAAAAACTGTTCCGGTATATATTTGTAGTGATCTGTGAAGAAAAAAAAATTGAACAAAATTACACGAAAAATGGGCACACCAGTAAACTAACATGGTGGTAGTTAAATCGATAGCTACATAAGATCAGTTGATAGACCACTTTTTTTTAATCGGTGATCATAGGGTGTCTACTTAATATTTTTTTCTTATTATTACTTCCCGAGCGTAAACTAAGGAAGCATAGTAATTTTTTGTTAAATTTTATTTATTTTTAATATTAGTTGCTAAAACTATCTTCGGAAACATTTTCCGCAAGTGTTTCGGCATCATTTTTTTCGACATTGTCTTTCTTGATTAAAAAAGGGTTTAAATGTTCTTACATTTCTACTAGCACATTATTGGGAACGTCATTAACAAATTACAACAGGAAGGATGCCAGATAGTGATGGAAATTTACTTGAATTTTCTTGTGACAATGTAATTAAAACAGAAACACACATTCTCTGTCTAATGTTGCAGTTGCTTTGCTTTCAAGTATAGATATTTGTGCACTTAATTCTTCTGTAGCGCAAATACGATAATAATAACAAATGCGTTTACGGTAATACTACTGGCAGGTGATCGATGATCACATACCATATTGTATGTCCTTCTAGAGGACTTGTGAAACGCAACAATAGATCGTTAAATTGTGGCGTTGTAGATCATATCGTATTGCCGTTGTTAAAAATCGTTGTCATATTGCAATTAAGGAAGATACATCGAAATTAAGCAAATTTTGTACGAGTAAACTAAATTCGTGAAATTTGTTTACTTACTCTTTTACTTTGTTTTACTTAAAAAATTAAAACTTTGTTACTTAAGATCACATCGTAGCACAGGCAATTTTGTTATTGTTATTTACAGCAGCATAGTAACAATACACTATAAATATGACATACATGAGTCATAGCACATTGAGGTTCTGTGCAGGTTTTTATAATAAATTGTCTTATATCATAAACAATAAATATTAAAATTTGTATTATAATTATTAAGACAAGCAATAAAGTCCAACCTACAGTATTATTGATAATTATTTTCTACTTTTAAAACACCCACCACAATTAAGTGCTCTATACTTTCGGAACCATTTCTGGCGTGTAAGGAACACTACGCGTACTTGAAAATTTGTATTTATTTTAGAGATATAGAAGTTATTATTTAAGTTAAAATTAAGTGATTGTCATTTAAATCTGCCAAACATTCGTCAGTGGAATACAGTAGGGACAAAATGTTGCTCTGTAACGTTACAGTAAAATTATTTTCCCCTTACCTAAAGTATATTGCTAAACCCGGAATGTAAACACCACATTCATCGTCCAACATGATTTTAATCAACAGAGTTCCTGGAAAATGTCTCGCGTAACTGAATATACATACAATTTAACTGGAAGTAATTAAAATCAACAAAGTTCATGAAAAACACTCATTGATCTGAGGCCACTTGTTAGAATATGTGACCTGGAACCGGCAAAGCTGAATCCTCAGTAAAATCAACAAAGCCCTAGTTTCTAAATTATGCCACTGGGCTTTCATACATTGCGCTTTTACTATTTATACAGTTTTATCACACATAATCTCATTTATAAGAACTGCAGTGTGCGATACAATCGAAGAGCCAACGCCCTGACAGAATTTAAGAGAAAATTGAATCTGTGATTAATGGCACGTCAGGAAACGCAAATTCTTTTATAACTTTATTATATTACTAACTGTGAAGTATACGTATACCAGTAAGATAAAAAAAAATGGTTAAGGGAGGTCGTGATTAGCGTATATAGAGGTGTAGAATGATGACGGATTTTTTTGATAATGTTGTTATGTACTTCAGGGGCTAGGGAAGTTCTATTTAAATATCTTAACCAATTTTATCATTTGTGAAATGGTGTTTACAAAAATTTTACCATCTTGAAATTTATAATAATTCCAGTAAGCAATTAATTATTAGAAAATATTAAATACATGTATTGTAAGAACGAGAATTTATTAATTTTTACAAATCCTTTATCATCTTACTGTATTGTCCGAAATTTGTTTTAGACTATCTTGACACATACATGTTGGATTCAGTGCGTAGTTCAAAGTTACATTTTTTTCACACTTGGACTTTTCTAGAAATGTGCGGTCTAACGACCGGGATCTTGTGATAAATAAACCTAAAATAAATTCGCAATTAGCACACCACATCAGATTTGACCTTTCGAGTTTAGTGCGAAAAATAGTCATTGGGCTAAAAATTCTCTCGCACCTGTGCTCAAGACACGATGTATCTAATTATTAAGAAGAGTCAAATATATATCAGAAGAATCATCAGGAATAGCATTGTAATATATTTCATACTTTTTGATCAGTTTTTGTTTTTTGAAATCAGAAATTTTGTCAGGAAGCAAAATTGAGGTATATTACAGAGACTGCTGAGTACACTTGAGTTGGAGATGGCTTTTAATGATTATTAGTATGATAAGTAGAGCTAGGAAGTTCATGCAGTAAAAATCTCAAAATATGAAACTAAAAAGTACCCAAAAACCAGTAAAAACCTGCATTACATATTTTTTTCATTGGATATATTTTTACAATGTGTAATGAAGCTTAGGTACTAGTACCACAAACTCTTTTATTATTTTTTATTAAAATGAACAGTATTCCAATTTTTTTTTCAACGTCTATAAGTTTAATATTAAATTATTATGTTATTAAATTGGGAATAACATAATTTTTACGTTTTAGTACTGCGTATGTCTGTTTCTAGTCTGTTATCTGCTACATATTTTATATTACCCGCACTTGTGCGGACCGCGGCCCCTCGGAATTTGCGTCCTTCCGGCGCAGGGCTGCGGGAGTGTTAGTTACACCTCTGATTTTTACTTTATAGAGGTTACCACAAAACAAAAATCGCAAAATCAAATTTTTTAATTTTTCAAATGATAGGTTTTATTGGATTGTCCTTCAGGAACGTGGGAAGTTCTGTCGAAATAACCTTCGACCAATTTTTCAAATTTCCTTTTAAAGACCTAATTAAACTGAAACCTCGTGTTTTTAATACTCCTGCAATATCTGGTAAAAGTGCAACAATATTTTTGACAAAAGCTAAGGCATATACATGATTCAGATAAAAAGTTTTAACTTCGGTAATTCTTGCAACATCATCGTCTAAATTTCGTGTAACTTCAAGTGAATTTTACGAAATTATCTTCCTAGAACAGCCACTTGTAAACAAGTTTCCCATGTTGCAATCCAGGATGCGGAGTTTCGGGCCTGTTCAGTATATTTCTGTAGATTTTTTACATTATTTATTAAAGAATTTACTATTGGACTCAATTCCCGAACCTTTTCTAGGATACGATTTAAACCATGTGCGAGACACCTTATATGCTTAATATTTGTGCAGAAAACTTCTAGGGACTTAAAAGCTTTTACCGTATACGGTGCTGCCTCAATAACAAATAACAATAATTCACTTTCAGAGTGATATTCCCTAAACAGTTGTTGTTAAGTTGTCGTTAAGAAACCAAATGATGGCTATATTTTTTGTTTTTTCGAACTGCAGTGAAGCAACGAAATAGTGTTTAGTTGAAGAATTTGGGTAGATTCCACGTGGGGTGTGTCCTTTGTCACAACTGCAGAATTCCGTCACCGTGTGTGTGAAAAATAGTCACCTGCATTTTAATTCTGCTTTCATTCGGAGGGGTTATTTCTTCGTGGTGTTATCATGTCCTCCATACCTGCATATTATTATTATTATTAAAAAGTTATCATGTTACATCCTTCATCTTTAACAGGGATCTTTAGATATTATAATAAACGAAATTTTTAAATTTTTTGTCATTATGGAAATCTGATGTGAAACCAACTCGTTTCGTGATGGAACAGTCTACATCACTATTACTTCAGAAACAGTAAGCTACATTGTTAAAGATGAATAAATATAATTAAACTAGGTATTACATATTTTTTGAATTCGGTGTGTAGTATTTTAGGAACATTAGGTAGATGGTAAAACGCAAAATTTTGTAAAGTAGATCCTACTTCAATCTTGTAAAGTAACATTCTTGGTACTCGTGGTTCATCCGCCAGGATTTTTTGCGCTGGACATTCAAATTTTTGGGAAAAAGGCAAAATTGCCTAATAAGTTTTTACAATTAATAAATTAGAACCTACAATTTTGATTTTTGAGTTGAAATTTATAGGGTAGTATGTGCCTTTATTTGTGGTTTAATATTGTGTCCATATTTTTAATTACAAATTATAAAAAAATTATGCAGGATTATTTAGACAGAACTTCCTCGCTCTTGAAATACAGTCCAATAAATTCAACTTCTTCGAAAAATTATGAACTTTGATTTTGTGAAATTTTATTTAGTTTATGGCAAGATGTATAAGAAAAAAAAAGTATAGGTAATACCAGTCACATTGTTCTTTCGGTACATTCGATGAGTTTTTGTATTTTTTAATGCTTCCAAAATGGAGACCGACTCGTTCCTCAAAGATTTCTATAGATTCCTGCTGTCGAGGTGGGGTTTTGACCTCACAGAGAGCATCGATTCGCAAAAAAAGCGAATTCTTGAAACAGACATGAAAGATTTTAAAAACATCGCCACATTTGTTTTCTCCGTTGGTTTCACCACCCAGCTGTGTGCCCCCTACCCACTGCTTCCGGATAATTCTAGGGCGTTCGTTGCAAGACCGTTACGAGTTGGCGGGTTTTTTCGCCACAACGCGGGCATGAATGGCACTGTATGCTTTGCATGCGTTCGTCGACATACCAAATGAGATAATAATTATAGTGAAGGCAAAGCATCGACAGATATGAAAAATGTGGTGCGCACCCAGTCCAGGTGGTCGCGCAACTCGGCGGGGGCGACGATTTCGCGGAATCAGCACGCGACTCCTATAGCAGGTGCCTACAAATTACGTTTCGGTTTCGTGTTCTTTGTTTTTGCAACAAATGCAACAGTTTTGACATGCAAATTACGTGCAGGTTGACGTGGGACGATACAGAAGTGTCGGCAAGTGCACAGAACGCCGAACATGAATTGAACTGTTGCTGTTTTGTTGCTGTTGCTGATTTGGAGAGGAACTCGTTTAGGTTTCATCGACCGAAAGTTAGACGGGCGGGACCCAACTCGATTTCACCAAGATTCCCAGGAAAAATGCGATCCTTATTGATTTCAGATTGCGCGGAGGTCAATTGTGGACGGAAGCTTGATTAATCAATCTTACAAGTTGTGGATACTTGTGGTTATGTAGCAGCGTCGAGGTGTGGACAATTTATTGACTTTATTGGGGCCTGTTGGTGTTTGTATATGCTGTTATTGCTTTTAGTAGATCCATTCGTTCTGTTTGTTTGGCTTGTTTTTAATTTTCCGGCGTATAAACAATGCACGCACACAATCATAACAGCGCAAAATTTGTAATTTTTGTTAGCTACAGAAATTCTTTGAATACTTGATATTTTCCAGATCTATTTAATGATAAAAATTGCAATATGTTTTTTTTTTTTGATTGTTTTTGCTGATTAGTTACCTAAAAAAGGACTTTCATATCGAATTTAGGTCTGTTTATCGCTGTGTACCGTGCGATCGAAAAGAAAATAATTAATTTGGAGTCCGTTGTGGTTTGAAAGTTGCGGTTAGTAATTTTATTTTGTAAATGCCACGTCTTGCTAACGTGTTTTGAATCTTGTCTATCTCATTGACACTCAAATACGAATATTTATGTCAAATTTTTGATAATTTAAAGGGATGAGGATCATTGACATTATTGAAAAATAAATTACCAGTATTACTGAAGGCAGACATGAAAAAAACTAGTTTAGAGTCTAGTTCAAGTTTAATTGGGACCATGTAAAGCCGTTGCAGTTCTTTGTCACTGTCATTTTCCAAATTTATTACAGTTTTCATATTTCTTAGACTTAAAGTTCCATGTTGTTTATGGTGTAGTTCGTTGTCTGTATCGATTTCTCTTAGATTATCTCTACCTAATAAAAATAAATATTGGATCGACCACTGTAAAGTACCTATGTTATGAAAATCGTGTAGATGGTAACCAAAATTTGTCTAACGGTCGCCAGTGCCATTTCTCGATAGTACATGTTATTTAAATTTTATACCACATATTTCTGCACCTTGAACATCCAGATTTTTGGGAAAAAAATCAAAATTGTATAATAACGTGTTACAATTTAACTTGAGTTTGTGAAAACGAATGCTTTGAAATCTTACAAACGTTTTAAGGTTATCAGAAGCATGTTTTTGCTTTTTGGAAAGAAGAAATAAAACATTTTTCGTTATACATAATATATTGAATGCATTATTTGGGGTTGACTTTAGATATAAAATTTTACTAGGAACTAGTATTATATAGAATTAGTATTATTAACAAAGGTCAAAATTTGTTTCATAGTTGATAGTATTTAATTTTATGTTAACTGTACTGTTTCTCCTTCATTAAGTAATCTATATGCTGCCCCTAATTTTATAATAACGACGTACACTATCACTATCCAACATGTCTTCGATGAAAGGGTATAATTCGGTGGTATACTTTAACAGTATAGGAATGATAAATAACAACATTAACAACATTTATTTCTGTAGTGATTAATTTTATTACTTTTCACGAAAAAATATTTTATTGCAACATATTTATTAAAAACGATTTTATTTCAGTTTTAATTATATAAACAACTTGCTGGTGGGTTTAGTTACAAATGCAAAAAACATTAAATATTAAAAAAACCTCAATTCGCATGAATACAGTTTTATTGCTAGATATAAACTCGCTGTTATTTATTTAAGTTATAGATTTTTAGTATAAATTAAAATGTCAAATTTTCTAATATTTTTGAAAAGCGATAGTTGAGTTTTATATAATTAAGGAAAATTAACACAACGTAATCTAAATTTGAGGAAGACGTACTTATCGTGCTGACCACTAACCAGCGTATATTTGGATTTTATCTTACCATACGTAAATAGTATAGTATGATATGAGTATGCCAAAAACACCGTGTTATAATTGCCACGCTGTGGTTTTTTTCTTTCACTTTATCTTTGTTATGTTATATGTAGATACATAAAGTAGTACACATTATTATTATTGCATATGTTGACAGAAGTAGTTTAGTGGTTACAATTTTTTTTCTGTTATTTAGTTATTCTTTATTTTGTATTAAACACTCATCGCTTTTTATCTCTAACACGTCAGTAATCAAATCTTACTCATCCAGTACTTTTTACTAATCAGATATTAAAGTATTTTACTAGAAAAAAATATTGTTCTATAAATATATAAATGCTTCTTACGCATTTACATACCGAAGAAAGGTAGAATATACTTTTGAATATTTTTTTCAATGAAGATGTCCAAACTTGATAAAATGGGTATACATAATTATTAATTTGATGAGTACTTCCTGAAATTTTGTATAAAATGTGTCGTTTAAAAAAAAACTGAATGGTAAATAGCCACTGATGTGATCAGTATTATAATGCTGAGCACATGTTACTAGTGTCATCACTGACTCACTTGGTTATGAAAAAATTGAGATGCTTAAAAGTTACAACGGCTACTTTTGTTAGATTTTTAACCTTAATCTTAAAAAAACTATGAACGCAAAAACAAATGAACCTTTAAAAATCTGAAATTGGTGAAAATTCCCTGCGAGGGTCGATACGCTATCACCTTCATGTGAACCGAGCTGACTCCTACACCAACTGTGTGATGAGTTGATGATCTTACAATTGAAATGATTGTCATCAAACATAGCTAACAACCATTCCGATTGAATCAACTCTCAAACAAAAAAAAAGTATTGAAATCGGTTCACCCGTTTGGGTGCTACGATGCCAAAGCATACAAGTAGGCAGCCAGACAACCGCTTCAAATTTAAGACAGACGAAGGCTTCAGTAAGTTTTTGTACTTTAAACGGAAGAACGTACTCTCATTTATTAGAAACTGTTTCATTGATTCAAACATTCTACCGGGCGTATACGAGTTGCGCCATCTACCTGCTAGTTTCGTCATGGGGGATTAGGAATTTAAGTAGAAGTTTTTTTTTCCGCTAATTGGGCTAATTACTACCCTTTTAATTCGAACATTAATGGCCGCTGCATACCATTCCTAAATTCCTCCTCCTACCTGTTTTAATCCCAACAGTACTATAAAATGTTCAAAAATGGTGAAGTTTGAAATTAGTCAATTTTAGCCATCAGTGACAAAGTTCATTATGGAAGTGCTTCCAGTTTTGAGTGCTAAATCAAAAAGTTTGCTTGTTGTTAAACTATTTTAAATTTCGAAAAGCCAGTATTAATTTAATAACAAATAGGGGAGAACAATTTCAATTAATTAATGATAATATCAGTGGTTTGCTCGTATCTTCATCTAAATCAAATTTAGAATTTTTTATTTTTATGTGGTGCAGATTACATATACAAGTACATATGTATGTGGCTGAAAATTTCCAGTTCTGCACAAACTTCTTTTCTCAATTTTTTACAAGTCATGCCTGTAAAAATGGTCATTACGTTCAGTTAATGTTTTGTTTACCACTAAATGAAACGGTAGGACCATATGCCAGACTATTACAATTTCTTCAAAAAGAGTTGCAAGAATTTCAATTACCTTTTCAGCCAAGTAATGTTGTCATTGATTTTGAAGTTCCAATTCATACTGCAATCAACACAGCAGTAATGTTATAGGCTCTAGGTTTCACCTTTGTCAATCATTTGCAGAAATGTTACTTAAATAATTGTCAAACAATAACATATCTTAAAATGACCACAGCAAAAAATCACAACAAAATTCTCAGGAAAGATGTAAGAGCTCGGCAAGATTATATTGAGGAAAAAATAACAAGATAAAAATTAGGACAAATAAGTAGAATTGAATTTGATAAGTCTGTAGCTTATAGGTATATTCCAAAATCTGTAAAATAAAAATAAATATGTTTTACTCATTATCTAATTAATTACTTATTTAATCCTACCGTAACTGTTATGGTACCTGCCCGTTAGTCCTACCCGAACCAAAGTTGGCGGAATTCGAAATGCTGCACCCCCACCGTGTTGGCGCAGTTCGCTAGCTTCGATTCTGCCGTTCAACATCTTGTGAATTGTGAGCGTAAAACTTAGAGGTCTTTATGCGATGGTTATTAGAAATTTAAAATGATATTTACAGTAGAAAAATACCTGAAGAATAAGAATTAATATTACGTGTTTTTATAGACGTTAAAATGCTGTTTACTTATCGTTTTCTTTTTTTCTTTGTTGTAATTTATCTTACTATATATGTACAGAAGTGTATATCTGTATGCTAAAGAAAGGTATTGTTATTTACGTGGTAAAGTCTCACTTTGCTGCAGTTTATGAAAGTTTTAAGAAATAAAACAAACTGCCCACATTTCATGTTATGCTTTGTAAAGTTTTAATTGTAATGACGTCCCTTTTGTTTCATTTCTAAACAGCACTTTGAAACGCTGATTCATAAGATGTATGAATGTACATACATGTAACATCCCTAACTTTAGTGTGCTTCATATATTCATTATATTTTTATATTTATATATTTTATAGGCATAACATTCTCCTGATATTTTTACTTTTAGGTAACCTACGAATGTTACGATGATCGGTACTTTAAATCGGCGTGGGTAAAACTCAACAATTTATTTCTCAATTAATACAAATTTATACGACTAACTATACAGCGAATAATTCTGACTCCTACTTATTAATCGACACAACTGGATTTTATTACAGTGGCCTGCTCCCGACGGTAGTCCCTATTTAAACTCATACGTTTCTTCTGGAAGATCGCAATCGCCAGTTTCAAGGTTGATCTGGACTCCACTATCGAGACTTCCCCAGACTTCCGGCAAACCGCTTCGAGACTTTTCTTTAGTCGAACACCACTACGAATATACTAGAAAACAGAATATGTGGGATGTCGTTTAAAATTTAAAAAATAATTTTCGAAAAAACTTAATGATTTATGTAAACAATTGTTGACCGTATGTAACCGACGCGAAGATCTTGTATGATGTGTATGTTTTTTGCGTTTTTCGATGGTTTATAGTGTAAACGGCATCAGCAAAGTTTATCTCTAATGAATCTGAAAGCTAATGGGTGTAATGCGTCCACAAATAAATACATTAATTAATTAATTTTCGACGTTTACAAACACAACCCAAGAGTCGCATGGATCATCATCATTATCGTAGAAGCGTAGACAGGAAAAAATTGGTTTCTCGGCATATTTCGACATAATAAAGAAATTATTCCCAAATTTATAACCACACTTAAAATTGTTTTTACATATTTTAGCGTTTAAAACAAATTTGTTAGAAAAAAATAGCAAATATTTATGACACACATAGGACATATTGCATGAATAATTTTTTTCTGCTCATTGCTGAAATTATTGTACCACATTTTGGTCGCGCTTTTAGCTATAAAATGTTGTGAGTTTTAAACAAACTTTGCAACGAATAAAATTTAAAACTTGAATAAATATCGGAGTGTGTATTTGCGAGTTTACGTTTTTAAATTGATATTCTCAAGAATTATTTACTTTGAGTTCATTAATAAATGTAAATATAGCATGTCCTGGCATCGTTTATTTTGAAAGGATGATGTTCATGTCATCTCATGATTTGATAATATAAAAAGGGTTTGCAGAGATAGATTACCCTTAATTAAAAGAGCACTTCAGACAGATTGCGGCCGCTTTGGTGTGTTTATTAAGGGTAAATGGTATGGAGTGTTCCTAGTATTGTAATAAATATGAATAAAAATAATAATTTACATCCTTTATAATTATTAACTATGACATCTGTATCTAAGAGTGTAGTTGGTTTTTAATTCTATCATTAATGAAATCCATTTCTTTTACAGAAAAAATTCCCGATGACCCAAAAATCACCTACGTATCTCAAGACTCTCGAGTACGTTTGGGACAAAACCTCAGACTGTTCTGCGAAGCATTTGCCGGTAAGTAACCGCAAATTATCGTATAATTGGTTGGAATATTTTAAACTATTGATGTTACACGATCGATAGCTTCTCGAAATTATTGATGCGTAATTACCAGGAATATCGGTACAAATGATTAATCACGAATTTCTGAATTTCAATTGAACCAAATCCATGGAATCATCATTTTTCACGGTTCCCGTTTGCTAATTAGCTTAGCGATGTATGAGAAATCAGTAACAAAACGTATTCATACTGTGTATCTCGGAAACCATCACAATGGATGCTTGCAGATTAAAAATTATACCGGACTTAATGATAATGTGTAATATAATTCAGAAAAAAGCTGCTGAATACCCATACAGACGGAATTTTATTCTGCTTACGTTCTCTAAAGAGATTCTTTCCATTTAATCTAAAACTCATTGTTACTATTGATGAGAAATGCATGATTGAATTTTTTTACAGGACGAGTGGATCTACCAGATGCACACAATGAGGTAGTGTGGCGCAAGTCAGGACATAATGGTACTCTTGATGATGAACCTCGGGTGCGACAGGAAAAAATTTCCAGGTAATTTCATCTTTTTGTATTAGCAGAAAATGCATACAGTATGAACTGATCCGTTACTACGGTTCTCGATATCGGGAAAATTAATTAACGTTGTTCTTAGAATATTGATTCTGGGTAAAGATAATTTTGCTCGGTAATTACACAACTTCGAGAAAGTATTTTTTATACGAAATGTTTTATGTTCTTTCTCCTTTTGAATTAGTTATACAGAGTTCAAATTATGGGTTAAAAGTAATATTTCACGGTGTGCGGTCTATTATTTTTCTAATTAACAACAAGGATTGAGAATTAAGTTGTAGGACAGACATTTATTAATTTATTACAATCAAGCTATCAATGCATTCCAAGTTGTGCGAAGGGCTGTCTTCAACTTTTATGTACAGCGTGATCCGGATTTATTTCAGTTTTTGATTAAATTTTAATTACATATAGTAAATACTTTTAAATGTGTAACTTTCAAATAAAAAAAAATAAATAGTTTTGATACTCACTGCAATTTTTATTGGAAAGATTTTTTATTGTTAACAGTAACACTGTATCGACGCAACACTGATAGCAACGTAATTATAAGTATGTTTAAAAAATTCCAGCAAAATTAGTTAAACGGTTTCTAGAATAATCAATATTATCAGTGACGTTTCAATTTTTTTGAGGCATTTGTGGTATCCTCAGTAGACAAACCGAAAAATGAGGTTGACATTTTCGATTCCTCTAGGTTGTTAAAATGATCATTTTACACAAATTCTCATAGCTTACGCTCAACAATTAAACAATATCAGGAGTTTTTGTGGGCTTTTGTACATACATTTTGCAAAAGCCGAAAGAATTATTTTTGTGTAACTTAAAAAATAAAATATTTGAGTTTTATTCTGTTTCGCTTAGCCATCCTTCTGATAGCGAAATAATGTTCTTACCTAGTGAAATTTTTATGTACACTACGGAACCACTGAGCGTACGCTCATTACTAGAAATAGAAAAAAAAATTAGAACCAAAGTTGTACGACTTTTAAGGACCGTGAGTTTTTTCGAATGAGTGCCCTATATATTTTTACGTATTTTCATTGACCTCTTCTGAGATTTCATAACCACAGTTTGTTTTTGAAATTCCGATGCGACGTTGCCACGTTATTCTAATTGTCCTGAATTTCTTTAGCAATGGAAGGGTTCATTAAAAAAAATCACAATAGGGTTATTTTACAATATTTTATGGGGAGATAAATAAAGATACGCGCTTTGTTGTAGTTTAAATAAAATTGAGTTTCAATATACGCAAATACACTCCCCCCAAAAATTATCGCACCACCTCCAGTTTTAGCGAACCGGACTACATGTGGTTACCATATACATAGTAGTGATAAATGTGTGCAAGTTAATGCCAAAAAATGACAATATTTAAAAAATATACATATTCTGGGCCCGATTTGGAGACTGTCTTAATGTAGGTACATAAGTTTATAAGCGTTAATTAAATTAATATCGTGTATTTCCAACCCTGGCTTGAATAACGGCTTCCATCCGTCGCTGCATCTCTTCGTAAAAGTGCACAATATTGTCTTGAGGTATATTTTCCCATTCTTCCATAAGAACTGCTTCTAGCTGTTGGAGAGTTCTAAAAGCAATTCTACGGCCCGCAACACGACATTGCAGATCATCCCACACATGTTTGATGGGATTCATATCAGGGCTTCGAGCTGGCTGTTCCATAACAGGCGTATCTGTTTCTCTGAAATAAGCTTGTACAACGCGCGCTATGTGCGGCCGAGCATTATCATGCATATAAACAAAATTTGGACCAATAAATGGTCCGTATGGAATGACATGTGGTTCCAAAATGTCTGTTATGTAACGTACAGCCACCAAACGAGCTCCAGGTAATGGTACTAAATCTGTACGACCTTGCAAAGATATGCCAGCTCAAACCATAATGGAACCTCCACCGAACTGTACACTTGGTTAAAGTTACATTGAAAATACCGCACCCCAGGCCTTCTATACACCGGTATTCGTCTGTAATTTGAGCAAAGAGAGAATCTAGACTCATCAGGGAACATCACATTTTCCCAATCTTCAATTCCCCAATTCACATGCTCCCTTGTGAATTCTAGCCGGGCTACTCGGTGAGCTCTGGTGAGTAATAGTCCTTTTGCAGGAACACGAGCTAGAAGATTATCTTCGCGAAGACGATTTCTTACTGTCTCTACAGAAATATCCACATCTCGAGCACCAAACAACTCGATTTGAAGTAATCGATCAGTGCAATGCCTCGTACGGAGCGCTGTTAAGTGCAAAAAGCGATCATCCCATGGCGAAGTCACCCTTCGACGACCTTGTCCTGGTCTTCTGGCAACACTTCCTGTTTCATGGTATCTTCGTGCAAGTCTAACTATTGTGGAATGATTAACTCCTAAAACTCTTGCTACGTATCGTTGACTACGACCATCTTCCAACAGAGTCAATGCTCGTACAACTTCGTTGTGGCTCAAATGCAAGGTTAAGCGTTGAGGGACCTCCATAATGTCGAATATGTATGACAGTAGCGCTAGATGTCTACATAAATCCTTTGCAAATCAAAAGCACGAAATTCGTATATGTGCATATTTATCCGAAGAACTAGAAACCATCGTTTTAATCCTCGTATTGGTTTTTGTTCTGGCAAATAAATAAATAAAAATATGTTTGGATATGATTTGGCCCCATATGTGTCTTCTACAAATTTTCAAATTGGAAATAACCAAAATTTTGAGGGTGGTGCGATAATTTTTGGGGGGAGTGTATATTAATTAAAATTTTCAAGTATCGATATTTCAGTTTTTCAAATATAACATCCTGTATTTTAATATTACATCTTATTCAGTTTTCTATTCTTTCTGTTTTGTAAGTACTTTCTGTATTTAAAGTTTAAGGTTTTTCACTTTTATAAGAGACGCACCAACATATTGTAAGAAAAAGAACAAAAAATAAAGTAAGATGTAGTAATAAAACGTAAGATGTCCTATTTGAAAAAACTGAAATATTGATGGTTGAAAATTGTATCGTTTTTGAGATTATGAAATCAGCTGTATGTACACATACTTTGAAAATAGAATACCTTTTAATGATATCTCTTATCGCTTATTTTTATGTTATAAAAAATGATACACATTCCTATGTAACATCTTTTTTAAGAATGAAAAACTTCTTAGATTTACTGTTATCATTCGTAAATATTGTAGGTATTTTTATTACTTTCATTTAAGTTTATGTTATACTAAATTGTAAAAAGTGAATTAAGATTTAAATAAGTAATTTGTATGTACAGTCACGGCCAGAAAATCTTGGACCTTGCTTTATTGTCACTTTGATATTTGAAGTTTAAAAGATTTGTCACGTCGCATCCAGTGTTAGCATGCCTGCAGCGTCAAAAATGACAAAACTAAAAAAATAAGGTTACAATACTTAAAGGTGTTTCATATTTTGTGAATGACACAGACGTCCAAAATTTTCTGACCGCGACTGTACATTTGTGAATTTAAATAGCAGTCTTACATCTGAACACACATTAAAAATGTTTTCTTTTTCTGTTTCCTTTACAGATTTTTTGTAGTAGAAATTATTTTGTAATTAGTGCGAAAAAGTCATCGTTCATATTTACCGCGAAATTGGAAATTGAATGTTAAAATACATGTTGAAAAAGGTCCACTATTATTACAGGAGTTCAAGTTTGTTAAAAGAACCGCTTGTGGCGAGTTTTTACAAAGATGAGTGTGACAATGACCTTATAAAACAAGTTTTTTTTATACAATTTTTCTTTTGAAAAAACATCAAAATAAAGTTAGTTATTTTGACACCCTTAGTTGGCAGCCATGCAAGTTACTGTCGAATGTTGGTTGGTACACGCAGTTCTGACAAATGTCAGGTTTTATGTAAAATTAAAAAGAAATAAGATTTGTGTTCTCGTTCTTCCCACCTCGTTCTGAGCAGGCTTGCACATTAATTAAATCAGCTTTCAAAGGAAATGTAAATTTACGATACACATTTGGTCATCGTAATAAATCTTATTAGGTGCAGAAAGCACGCACAAATAACATGGAAATCTTTCTTCGGTGACAACTGACAAATAAATGCCAATTACCTGTCAAATTTGAATACTGCCACATTATCAAGTCAGGAATACAACCCACAAACCAATGCCTTAAGAGAGTTTATTAAAGAAAGCATTGTTTTCAGTCTAAAACGGTGCTTTATTTAATGTTGCTCTAAAAACACTCAATAAGAAAAAAAAATACCACAACTTGTGCAACCGCTTCTAACTGAAAAGAAATTAATAAGAAATCATTTAATATTTACTTATACATTTATAAAATCATTTTAAACAATTTAGTTAGAATTTAAACCTATCAAATTTTGACTGATTTAATAGCCTTCGCGTACTCAATACACTGACCAATTTACTGAAATTAACTGAGACTATAGTTAGAATTTTTTCATAATGTGGCGTTTATAGTTTTCAAATACATAGTACTGTATAATTGATTTTTATAAAAACTAAGTTTGGGCGTCGATGAAGGATACTAAATAAATTACAACAATATAGCAAATGTACGTACAATTAATTGACTCTCATGGTGTAAACTACCGAAACATCACCATGTGAAAATAAATCTAATTGTGAAAGTTTTTAAATAAATTTTGTAGCTTTAGCATAAAAAACTTGTCTTACAGTCTGCGTAAAATTCTCATCAGTTTTTATGAATGTGAACTTTTTCATTTTCGCAAGAAGTAATTTACATTTTTGCATGCTTTGTTTCCTGTCTGCTAAATTAAAACTGTTAAATTTTCTAATCATTTCCGTTCTTCTCTTGTCTTATTTGAATTAATTTGACATCTACATTTACATTTACAAGATGAGTTTTAATGTCAGATCGTTATCACACCGTTATTGCATCTCAAATGGAATCATCTCTTAACGAGTTTTACAATACAGGTTCAATTGTTGTACGTCGCAGTAATTATCTGTCAACATCATTTGTAAAACTTACACATTATAAACTTCAGGTCATTTACTCTTGGTGGGTGGATACATGTGATTATCTATTCGATATTTTAATTAACTGAACAGAAAGAGTGATCAGTTATTCCGTTTTGAGAGTTCTTTTTCTCCCGAGTTAAACCCGTGATAACATCTTTAATTAATTATCAGAAGAAACATGCGGGTGGACGTCAGGTAACAGTTCCTTTTAACTTGATGTGTGGTCAACGAATTCTGCCATCGTTAAATGCATATGTCATCTTACTTGAAAGATTTGACGTAATGAGTAATACATTCGGATATTTTTAATGTTTGTATTGTTCAGCAGAAGGCAGATGAACGATGAACGAATGCGAAACGACATACGTTTGGCAATTCTTTTTAGCCTTCCATTGTTAATTTTTACTTGAATATTACCTTTCTCTCTCGTTTTCCCACTGTAATTATTTCTGAAATTTCAACTGTCATGTGTATGTTGCAAAGTGATAAATTATGCATAAAGCATTTGATACTAAATTCGCGACAGGTCTGTTAATTATGCGTATTATTATTATTAATTAACAGATATATCTGTCGGCGAATAATTTATGATCCATAAAAAAATGATAATACTCTTCTTGGCAGTACGACAGTTGGTTCGTTTGTATCCGACCTGTGGTAGGTTGTTGAAATTTATTTCTCTCCAACATTTTTAAGAATGTTTGAAACTAACCGCTCAACATTATTTCAGAGTAATTAATTAAACGTACGTTAACAAAAAATGATTTGATTATTTTCTCGGAGTATTTTATGGTTCACACAACTAATTAGCTGAACAGAATAAAAATGTTAGCACCGTGTGAGGTGCTCGTTGCCTCCGTGAGGTCCAATGAGGATCGAAAAACTCGTAAAAACGGCCATTACGAGAAGAGCATCATTAGTTATTACTTCATGGCATATTATGTTAAAATTATGGTTAAAGATGATTTGAGACTTTTGTTGTCACGCGAGCATAGTTTTCATAGAAAAGAACGAATTGAGGCCTAACAGGTATACACTAGTTTTTTATTTTCCCATGAAAAACTTTTGTCATAGACGTACGATTCAATTTAGTAACACTGATGACAGTGAACTAAGCAGCAATCTTGAGTCTTCACTAGTGTAATTAAAGTTATGAAAATTATAATATTATACACTTCGAGGAAGCACATGAACTGTAATTTGATGTTGAATTTCCAACTCGGTGTTGCCAAATTTGCCAAAAAATTGTAGACAGATTGGTCAGTGATAGGTATTTTAATTTAATATTAATAAAAATAAAATTTAATTTAATCTACAGTAAGCTGAAATTAATGTTATGTATTTACGTCACAAAATTTACATTTTCACACATAGCACATTCTTGAAAGGTTTAAAACATTTTACACACCTAAATATATTAATATTATTCTCAATTGTCACAGAAAAAAGTACTACATAGCGCCTCCCTTGAAGAAGATTTGAATCAATTGTCGACTTTATTTTACATTTAAATAAAAAATGTTTACTTTTTGCAACCGAATTATAGATTTCAAGTTGGACAAACAATTTTAAATTAATAGGAAATTTTTGTATGACTTTACTAAAACATATTTTAAACGTAATAGGTATTTTGACACAGATTTTTTTGCAATTACAAGTTTAAAAAATCAGTAAGCAGTAAAATTATTACTCCAAATTGACATACTATTTCGCTATCTTTATCGTGTACTAAACTCGGCGTGATTACATTTGTCTTTCTAGTTTTGTGAAATTCCTGTTCACGGTAATGTGTTCTCATACATTCTCCATAAATCAGTAGCCGATTAAATCGAAAGTTACTATTAATTTTTTTTAATTGTCGGTTGTGTTCCGGCCTCGTAAACGTCATCCACTTTACGACGTTGTAATTCAAGTCGTCATAATTACTCTTGAAGCCATAATATTAAACACAAAAGGATAAGATAGAGACAATGCTCGACATCGTCGGGGGACGAGGTAAGTGACTTTCTCACGGAGACGTTTACAACCGGTCTACCAGTGTTTTATTTCCTCTGTCGTGTTTTTGCCACTGACAAGCCGCCATTATTGGTCTCATACCGGGATCGTTACCAATTACACGTGATTAGCCGGTTTTTTTTTTCTGTGAGACGGTACTTACTGAGATCGGTGCTTTACTATTGGATTAGACATAAAAGAAAACGGGAAAACGGTGTATATATGACAAGTACATATATTGTTGTACAGGAAAAAATGACACTCTAGGTTTTGCACTTATCTTATGCTCTTTTTGAGTTTATTAAATTGATTTCTTTTTGCAAATGGTAAAGTGTCATAAAATTCACTTAAAGTTAATCGCTTTACCCTGATGAATGAAAGTCTGATCGATTTCATGTACCCAATACAAAATAGTGAATTAAAATATGGTGAAATTTTGAAAAAAAAAACTTTGAAGGGCTGTATCTTGTACATTTGGACAAAATAATTGTTTAATTTATTTTTTCTTTGCTCCATAAACGGTCATGAACAACGTGTCATAGGGTTGGGCGCAATTTTTTCAACACTCTGTATATTTACTGCCCGACGGTAAGCTAAGGAAGTACGTATTGTAATGGTGTTCATCAGCCAACAGGCTACTCTAATGTTTTCTGGACGTTTCATGACCCCCAGAGTACATGACCCCGTTTCCGTCGGTCGGTCGGTCTGTCTGTCTGCCCTGTGTTGTCATGTTGATTTTTATTAGACATATATTACAATCTTCGAAACTACCAGACCGATTGTTTTTAAATGTTAGTTATTAGGAATATGATGTATATGGTAAAGCGTTAACTAAAATTCTTGGGACTCGTAAATGTTTTTTAAATTTTATAACATAACGTAAATCTCCGCTTGTGATTTATGAATCCGTGCTGAGTTTTTACCTTCGAAACTAGATTTTTAGGAAAAAAAATGAGTTGTAAACAACATTTGGAAGAGAAAACCGAATGGTACGAAATCTTGCAAACGTTTTAAGATTATTATAAGTATGGTATATGAGGCGGTTATAAAAAATTCGTTAAAAGTTATTTAGACAGAACTTCCCTCGCATCGCATCTGAAGTCAAACATTCATACAAATTCAGTGGCTAAGAAAAAAAAGTCAACAAGGACGGGATTCGAACTAACGTGACAGGCAAACTTCATTCGAAATCATCGGGATTTCACGTTATCGCCTTATATCGCAAGCTACGATCCTCCTTGTTTCGCAGGTGCGCAAGATATTGATTATATGAAATATGGAAGGGAATATTGCACAAACATTTTTTTTTAAGTAATTATGACTAAAACTCCAGGCGGATTCATAAGCCACAAGTGTAGGAGTATATTATTTTATAAAATTTAAATGATGTTTAATGTACAAAATTTTTAGGTGAGGGCATCACATTGGATTAAACGTTATGCTTAGCGTTTTGCAATCTACACGATATTACTAAAATACATACATAATATGCCAACAATCGTCCCAGTAGTTTCGGATTATCTGTCTAATAAAAACTGACAGACGGACAACCGGAAACGGGATACCTATTTTTTGCACTCGAGATCTTGAAACAAAACTAAAAAAAGCTCAGGCAATTTTCCCTAAGTAAATGATAATGCCGTATTAAAATTTCAAATGAATGTGGTATGATTGTTTATTAGGTAGTATTCTTTTTCAAATAAAATACGAAAAAAACAAAATTTACAAAAGTTTAAAACAGCAAATTATAGCATGATGTTCAAGTGGGAGTGCTTAAAAAAATGAATTAAGTTGTTATTCATTATTCATTAATTATAACATATCCTAAACAGGTGAATCGATAAGCACACACAATATCTGAATGACTATTTAAGGTAGAAAAAAAAGTCAAAGACCAAAGTTCTAGAATTTTTTGGGCAGCGTAAACGAAACTTGTTTTCATTCATACAAAATAGTATTCCGTTTTTGATGCGCAACATAAAACATAGTTTTTGTCAAGAGAATACCCCATATATTTTTATATACACTGATTGACCTTCTAGTTTTTTTTTTTTAATTCTAAAGTTTACGAAAAATCACAAAAAGCTTACTTTAAATATCAAGCAATATTTTATGGGGAGATGAATAAAGGCATGGACTTTATTATAGCACCAATAAAGGTGATCCTTAATATACCTCAATATACAGAATGTTTATTAAAAATTCTAAAATACTCTTTTTTTATTAAGAATTGTCTGCACCTAAAGTTGATAATTTCTGCAATTTTTCTAACAAACACACCAAATTATCGAAAAAAAAAAAAATGAAAACAGTAATCCAATAATAAAATGCAAGATGTTCTACGCGAAAATTTAAAAATTATTTGAAAATTATAATATTTTAATTTTTGTACACAGTATATATTATTATACTAAGATTTTTTGAGAACTTTTGCATTGTTAACAGATTTCAAAAAAGTTGGAATAACTTGCCAACGTCTCGTCGAATTTAAAAAATAGAATATGCTGATAAACGCATAGTAGGCAATTACTTAGGGCATGTAAAACTGTTTGGTGTTTCATGTTATGATGTTATGTTATCATCGTCAGCCTTAACATGATCATTTCATAACATTGTCAGACCTTTAAACTTATTAGTGCGTCATATATACATTTAGACCCGTAAAATTCGAATTTTATGCACATAGTTGTTTCATTATTCAGGTGGTTTTATTACATTGCTTGTTATTTTACTTTACCACTTTGCAGCTTCTTCGTGAAATAAAAAATATATGCATTTCGTTCAGGATCAATGATGCCACCTTTGTTCGCTTTTATAAGAAATCAGTGTATACCAAATGATTCCAGTAAAAAACCATTCATGCTTACGTTGAAAGAAAACGGAAATTCCGTGTGAGAATACCAATTTTATTTTGAAATGCATTATTCTTATCAAAAACTACATGTAATTATAGACATTATAGACGTCAGTTGTGAAAATGAAGTTGATTTAGAAACAATGTATAGTATGTTATTACATACTACAATAATACCAGCCTTAAGTGAACAGGTGGTGATATAATATACTTATTTTTACTGTAGCAGCATATGCTTTTCACCTTGTTTATTTTATCATTCAAAGTATAATCATCGTAATTGTAACGTATGCAGTTCTAACAGTATTTTGTGATCATGACAATTAAAGAACAAAAAAATACTATTTTTTTGTTGTTGCAATGTCAGACACGGTAAAATAAAAAATAATAAAAAAAAAGCCTAAACTCCTTTTCTTACAAACGTAACAGTTAATAGTACGTTGTAACATTTTTAATTCTAGAATAAAATTTACAAAAATTCATACTTTCGAAAGTACTATAATTTATCCTTTCATTCAAACTAACAACTACAGTTTTGTAAATGAAGAGCTTTATCTAAGAATGTGTTTTTTTGTTTCAGAGAGGATGGCCAAACCTTTGGTACCTATTTGATAATTGACAACCTTAGAAGAGAAGATTATGGGGAATATATTTGTAAAATCACCAAGCCAGGGAAGAGTATTGAACAACGAGTATACGTCGCAGAAAAAAGTAATTGTACCAAGATGTTTACTCTATAATGTTTTTCTATACGATGTTCTTATTGCAGGCGAAGTGAAATATTTAAATCCTAATCCAGTTCCTGTAACGAAACTCATACTTTGTATGTCTGCAATTTTCTTCCTTTGCTTGGCGGCTGTCATTCTTAATCTCCAATATGGTTTACCTCTCAGGGTACGATTTAAGGATTCCTTTGGAATAGTAGAAGAGAATGACGGAAAAGCGAACGACGTTCTCATTTTATATTCTTCAAAGGATAGCGAGATCGCATTAGGAGTTCTCATGCCAACTTTACAGACGAAATTTAATTACAAATGTGTTTCACGAGAATTTCCTCTTAACTTAAATTATTGTAAGAGAGATAGCTTTCCTGGAAGTGAAAATATAACTAAATTCGGTATTAATTTCAGGGTTCGGAGAACTGCAAGATGAAGCTCTGAAAAGTCGCAGGATCATAGCTTTATTATCACCGCCCGTTTTAAATGATACTTGGACTACGGCTGGAATTTATCAAGCAATTAAGCAATTACAAGCATTAGGGCCTAAGTTAATTTGTGTAACGTTGAAAGAACTGCCGAAGTGTGAGAACGAAACGAAGAATTCGCAAGGGGAAACTCTGAGTTCTTTAACGCGAACGATCAATGTCATTGTTTGGGAAAGAGCAAAAGATGATAAATTTTGGCTGGCTTTGCGTTTGAGGTTGCCACCAAAAAGGCGTAATGATCGACTGGTAGAATGTAGAAATCAATCACAGGGTATAAATGATTCAAGACTGACCAGTGACTCTGATGAGAGTTTCGAAAATTTTGTGTAAATAATTTATTAATAATTTAAAGTTGTGTTGTACTTTAGTATTATTATTGTTCCAATAAAATTATAACTTTAATGTATGCTTAAAGAGTATTATTGTGATTTTTACGATACGTTGTTTTATTTTGTATTTTTTTATGTAAAATAATAAACGTCTAAGATTCAAACTTTAGGACTGATTTCTTACTTAATGAATTCTTCAAAATTTTATCACGTAAAGGCGATAACGAAATCAAATTCGCAGAAGGTGAACCATGTATGTCCGTGAATTACCTACAGAAGTGTAAGCATTTTATGGAGCGCGAAGATTTATATTTGGCGATGTTTGTTATCATGCGGGAATGATTTATGAAAATTTAAACACAGACTGCTGACTTTACGTTAAAAACCTGGACATCACCTTTTCTACCCTTGCATTTTGGTCCCCGTTAATCGATGATGCATGGAAAAAATGTTTTAATATATATTCCCACAACCGTCCTGAAGGCGGGTAATAAATGATAAGAAACGAAACATCTGAAAATAGCCGGCAAAACATCAATTTGTGTTTAATTTTTAAGGAATACAACATAAAAACATTATTTTTGCAATGGCGTTAGGAGTTTCGATGGAATTCCGTATTTTGAAATATACAACAAATACATATGTACAAATAAACGAATGGGATCATCATTGTGTAACTATAAACTCTAAAAATGATTACACATGTCAGGAAAAAAGCAAACAGAAAATGTTCAAAACAAAGTGTCATAGCTAGTTAGCTACAAATAAAATGTGATGGCCTTTTTTTCAGAATTTGATTAGTGTGGGTTACATCAAAGTATTACCTAAATTGTTGCACAAGTATTCCATTTCAGTCGAAATTACTTTGGAGAATGAAGCAGTAAAAATTCAAAAATAAATTCTTTTTAATAACATCATTATCGATTTCACTGAAAAAAAAAGAACTTAACATTTTTGTATTTTTATAACGCTTATTTTGCCATCGTCAAAATTCAGGAGACTTGAAGCGAAATAAATGCACGGGATCGTTGTTCACGTGAATGTTTATCTGGAATACTGGATTTTTGCCGGCGGTGAATCAGGTCGTCTAGATGGCTGCCTCTCCTTTACGATCAGGAATGCGAGTGTTTAAACGCACATCGCGTGTTGTAGCTGTAGTTAGGTTTAGTTAGGGCTCACGCTCCGTAGTTTGTTTTCACTTAGTTTGGTCTGTTGTATTCGATTTGTAATATTTGATTTCATTTTTACGACTCTCTACTTTTACGTTTTCTCGACCTTTCATGACCCCTAGAGTACGAAAAAATAGGTCTCCCGTTTCCGTCTCTCTCTCTCTCTCTCTCTCTCTCTCTCTCTCTCTCTCTCTCTCGTTGGCTGTCCGTCCGTCTGCTGTCCCGGATTTTTATTAGGCAGATAATCTCCGAAAGTAATGGGCCGATTGTTCTCAAATTTTGTATTTATATTAAGAATATCATGCAGATGGTAAAACGCTAACCAAAATTTGTCTAATCATCCCCACCAATAATGTGATGACGTCACTTCAAAATTGTACACAGCAAATGGGTTTGAAATTGTATAAAATAACATAGTGCTACACATGTAGTTTATGATTCCGTATTGAGTTTTTACCCGAAGCGTTCAAATTTTTAGAAAAAAATCAAAATCATAAAACAACATTTTGTGATTTCATTTTGAATCTGCTGAACCGAATGCGTTGAAATCTTGCATATGTTTTAAGGTTATGAAGAGCATAATAGATTTTTAGTCAAAATATATTTGCTTGTCCCCTCCAAAAAATTGATGACGTCAGCTCAAAAGTTTGCCGAATAAATCCTATCTAATATGTACAAAATATAGTGTGAGTCTGTACTTGTAATTAATTTATCATTACCTTCATATATTTTTTGGATTTGCATATACAGGCTGACTCAAAAAAATTAATGAATGCGTAAATTTATTTTATTGATTTAATCAGGAACTACAGAACCGAATGCTTTGAAATCTTGGAGATGTTTTAAAGTTATCATAAGCATGGTAAATTGGGTACAGGTGAACTCGGCACCAAGCCTAATCCGTCATAAAATAAACACGCCAATTCGGCACCAGCAATTTCAGGTAATTTTAAAAATTACCCTTTGGTGATCAACTCGACACCAACCACCCGCTTCAGGTAGTTCATGAATGATCCGGTAGTAGCATAGATACAAAATGTGTAATTATTATTAATAATAAAATTTATTGTATATAAAATAAATCATTGTATCTAAGTATTTTGCATTAAAAAAAAAGTATTTCATCTAGTTTTCAATTATTACACAGGCCTGCAATAAAAAACGTGTCTTAACTTTGACAGGCTGTTGGTCTACTAGATTTATGGACATTGATAACGGAAAAAAATTTCAAAAAATTCCAGCACGTTTAGATTCCTCCCCCCCCCCCTCTCCACAAAAAAAAAGAATAAGTTCAATAAAATTAAAACAGAAACCTTACCTTGCCTTGGAGTGTAGAGAAATGACTTATTTGATAGAGTTTAGTACGTTTATTACAGGAAAAATACTAACAAAATTCTATCACGTCTAAAAAAAGAGATATTATTTAAATAACATAAAAATATGTTTTTTAACAGGAAATATTTGTACAATTCATTAAATTAAAACAATTTTTCCAAAATATCTTTTATTACTTAAAATCATATATAGGTAAATGATTTTAGCTACATACACATATAGCAGTGCTTTTTTTTTCGAAAAACTTTACAGAAACGAAACTAAACAATGGTATCACATTGTAGGATTTCAACAAAACAATGTTTATTAACAAGAATCCTCGAGTCATCGCCTAGATTTTTAAACGCTAATCACGAGAAAAAGCTATTTAAAACATTCTATTACTTACAAATTTTAAAAAATCAAAAAATTAAGGAAACAAAGTAAAAAATAAAATCGGTCCTGTTAACAGAAAAATCACCTCATCCAATAAATTTTTGTATGCAGATTATGAAAAAAATCTATTACAGTATTTCTATAATATTCTTATACTACTTAAAAATTTCAGCTTTAATCTTGTTTTACAAATAAACCTTACGTGAAATCGACAAACAGATGTCGTAGATGTAATCAACGCTAAAAAAAACTACCCAAAACAGCCATCAGAACAAAAACAAATTTTCAAATGTTAAATTTGCAGACTTGTGTTATTTATTTGCGCATAACGATTTGACTAGAGGGAAGGTATCTCGGGGAGGGGGCGGATTAACCCTTGTTACCATACCTGCTGCTGTAGTGCCGAGTTCACCGATCTTTATTTGGGGCTCGGTGCCGAGTTGGCCTATCCTAACTATCCGCAAAATTTACCTGCGATTAGTTGGTGCCCAGCAGTTGGCGTCCGCCCGGTAAATTTTTGATCAAAATGTATTTGCTCATCCCCCCTAAAAAATTGATGACGTCACCCCAAAATTTTGCTGAATAAATCCTATCTAAAATGTACAAAATATGATGAGTCTGTGCTTGTGATTTATCATTGCATTAATATTTTTTTGATTTGCGTATACAGGATGACTCAAAAAAATATCATTGTATTTCAAGAGCGGGGGAAGTTCTGTCAAAACAACTTTCGACCAATTTTTGAAAGCTGTATTTATAAGTTTTGAAAAATATTGAAAACTCCACCAATTAGTCCTGTGCGATGGGTAATAAAATGAATTGGACCTGATGTGGTGCTATACTGCCCTTAATTTGACTTGAATCAACATCAACATAACCTTTAACCGTTTTGTTACTAGGTGTTGACATAATATGAACAGGAAAATATGTATATCATGGAATACATGGATCTCATGAAGTATTCGATTTTTTACACTGACAGGTGACAGGTGACAGAATGATGATGTGTAAGTTGTTTTGTTGTACAGTAGTACCACCTGCCTTGACTGGTCTGACAGCCAATTAAAATTCGTTTTATTTTGGAACGCACATTATAATTTCATTCAATTTAGTAAACACAACCACGAAATCGAACGTTCTCTTATAAGAGTACCTACCAGCAGGGCCGGATTTAACTATTCTAATGCCCTAGGCACCAAAGACTGGTGGTGCCCCCAACCCTCCCCAGGAATAATGGAGTGTTTGCATAACACTTTTATTAATTGTATTGAACAAGAATCTACCTTCATTTACAATTTATACTTGTAAATATATAGTCTAAAGTATTTATTATCTTATTAAATGATTCCAAGATTGTTGAAGTTGCACAGCATGAGTCTCCCAACGGGTGCCCGAAAGTCTCTTCAAAATGTTGTCATTTTGAATAGCAGATTTCGTAAGATTCTACCCGCCTGTCGAAGACGAAAAAAAATTATACACTGTTTGTATAACAGAAAAAAAATTAACAGCAATTTGACATTTTTTTTTAATTTGTGGCAATGTCAAAGGGCCTTTTTAAATTTATTAATAATTTACGAATTTTAATTTTATTTTAAACATAAAAAATTCTTGAATAAAAAATGAAATGGCGTTCACTTTTATGAAAATTACAAGAACTGAACACTTACCTTTTCTAGATATGACTGACAACAATAACATTTACAGTACAAAGGTACTAAAATAAAAATCAAATTGTAATGCTACTGCACAAATTGCCAAGCGCCGAAAGCTACTAAATCTGCTACTGTACGATGCTGAAACATATTTTTTCTTAAAAGACCTGTTTAGAAAATCTCCTATTTAAATTCTCAGAAATTTCGGAAACTACTTTATGGTCTTGCACACGGTTTGTACGGCAAACCAACCTTTGTTAGCATAGGGATACGGGTTCTATAAGGTTCAGTATTCCGTACTAATTTGTTCGCAAACTGGCCGCCTCTGTACATGTGATTTCCTGTGTCAGCAGCGGTGACCTACCACAAAGAATTACTCAAACAATTAAAAATTTGTCAATGAGTACTAAGATAATAATAAAATGTTGCAATTTTTAATTTTAAATGTACATTTCCAAAGGTTTTGGGGCCCCTCCAGCTTTGATGCCCTAGGCCAGTGCCTACTGTGCCTTATTATAAATCCAAAGCTGCCTACCAGTGATGAAGAGTACCACGTATTCATAGCACGTGTTTCTCTACTCATGTACCAAACATAAATCTCAACAACTGGTGAATCAAGAGTCCTATATAGAAATCTTTTTTTTTTACTTTCCTCATATACAAATGATAATAATTTATTAGCAAAAAAACTTAAAAAAAGAATAATAAATAAACATAAATATAAACTTAAGTATCCATATACGTTTTAGTAACCTATATAAAAATATCACTAAACTTACAGTTCATTAGCCTGTCGAAATATTCTAACTATTTATTTTTATTATAATTCTTTATTCATTTTTAGAAGACTCTGACCGTTTATCGTGTAGTGTGTAGGTAAATTGTAGATTTTCCTTGTAAACGTTACATAAAAACATTTATCAATATTTAAATTTAGACGGTTTAGTACACACCATTCACGAATTACTACTCTACATCATCACGACCACCAATTGTTGTATAAATTATTAGATCATCAGCATAGGCTAGTTTCTTACAAGTAAGTGACGTGAGTAGATCATTAATAAAAACAATAAATAGTGTGGGTCCCAAGTTGGAACCATGAGGTACACCAGATAAAAGTATTCTAGATAAAAGGGCGGGTTTTTCATTAGATTTTGGCAAAAAAATAGCAACAACTGTCTCTTCACAAAATGGGGTAAAACAAAACGTCTTATTTCAAGTGCAAATCTTTATCTCTCGTTTGTACATTTTTGCTTCCAAGAATTTACTTTGCTGTTGAAACACTACTGAAATAAGATATAATAATAATACAAGTTTAGCGTTTATACAGCATGTACCTATTTTTCAGTTGTAAGCACTGTTAGACGGAGTATATATTTGGGCAAGGTAACAAATGCTGAAGTTTAAGGCCGGCATACGGTGAAAACATATAAAAACAGAATATATAAAAGAACAATTAATAATACCAGAATTAAAGATAATTTCATCTTTTGTCTGGTTCTTACACGACTTCTTATAAACAAGTACTGTGCGATCAAAAATGAAACGAATTAGGTTGGTTGTGAAGTCAGTTGTATACGTTATGTAAGATATGTATGTAAGATATGTACATGTAGTAATCGAAAATAATTTGTATCCTTGTACATTCTAAAGTCATTTGCTAGACTCCGAATTATTTGATAATGGCGTAGGTAACATCACTAACTGAGCGGACGTTGATCGTCAGTGGCGTCGCTGTTTTACATTTGGAGAGGGGTTATTTGAAATAAATATTCGGCATTTTTTAAAATATATTATTACAAAAGAAACCCATATGCCGCCCAGGTAGGACGTCTACGAGTTCTAGTATGTACGGCGATGATGGGTGACTCATCAACGGTGACGGCGGCCGGGCGACGTTTGCTAAAGAAAAACCTGGAAGCGTAAGTCGCGATGGGTTTTCCAGAAATACCTCGATCACGGAACTATGGGTTAAATAGAAGCCATCTTTGGGAACGATTATTCAGGCGAGTCGAGTCTAGCGTATGTTGAAAGAAGTCAGTCAACTTGCGCCAGAATTATTTTGTACATAATCGCTGTGTAATTAGTCGTGTAAAATCGAGTTACTAAGAAATAAATTGATGAATTTAAAACCCACGCCGATTTTAATCACCGATCATCGAAACAATATTATCATTAAATTATTATTGGATAAAACAGCAAAGTCGGACCAAATAAACTCAACAGTCCACTAATAATAATCCGAACAGCAAGGATTTTTCTTTTAATTTAGTTGTGTAAATTGGACTCCGTTTCATCGAAAATGACATTAGTGAAAAAGGCAAGGAATTATTACTTGTCGATAATTTCAAGTTTGCGTTTCAAAAAATGTTATCTGGTGGTTCTACAAAAAGGTGGAGTTGTTTTGTTTTATCATAGGGTAGTAAAATTTACGTTGATGGCACATTTCAATACTGCCCAAAACACTTCACACAGCTTTTTACAA
Organism: Zophobas morio; assembly: GCF_036711695.1. Taxonomy (NCBI): domain Eukaryota; kingdom Metazoa; phylum Arthropoda; class Insecta; order Coleoptera; family Tenebrionidae; genus Zophobas; species Zophobas morio. The sequence goes on from NW_026972110.1 coordinate 5,096,986, forward strand.
TTTTTGGCTTAAAAAATGGACATTATGTTCCTCTTGTATTTGTGTTGTTACCGAACAAAGAATCGGGAAGTTACAAAATAACATTTCAAGCGATTGAAGAAGAATGTGCAAAATTAGATAGAAAGTTTTTGCCTACACGAATAACAGCTGATTTTGAAATCGCTATACATCAAGCTGCCCGAGAAGTATTCCCCAAGATTGTCATTCGTGGATGTCGTTTTCATCTAGCGCAATCTTGGTACAGAAAAATTCAAGATCTTGGTCTTGCATCTCAGTATTGCCAAAGAGATACTGAAATTTCTAAGTACCTTTCTTACATCTTCGGTTTGCCGTTTTTGAAACCTGAGGATGTAGGAGATTGCTTTGGCATAGAGTTAGGGGCTATCCAACCTACTTCTCCTAGTGTCATCAAATTTGCAGATTATCTAGTGAACAATTATATTGACGAAAATTCTCTTTTCCCTCCTGAAATGTGGGCAGAACATTCTTCCTCAATGAAAAGAACAACCGATGCTTGTGAGTCTTTTCATTCGAAACTGAATGCGAGTTTTTATACAACGCATCCCAATATTAACACTTTTATAGATGTTTTAAATAATTTTCAAGTAAACTCATATATTAGACAAATAGGTGTGAATCAAAGTAAAGTCATTTATGATAAGAAATATCTAGAAAGAATTACCTTCGTAGAAGAAAAAATTGAAAACTTAGCCAGACATGACATAACAATGTTGGAGTTTATAAAAATTGTTTCATATAAATATAAACCTAGAAAAATTTGAGATTATAATGTTTATTTTTTAAAATATAATTCAAATTGATGTACAGATGTACCTAAATAAAACAAAATTTTTGACTTTTACATATGTATCTGTGTATCAAGTGATATTTTTCTAAATAAGTGTACATATGTTTTTTTGTTGACTGATTAGATTGTAGATTAATCCATATGCTATGTACTTGCAAATTAATTGTAAATGTTATAAAAAAAAATATTTTTGACTCTTGCATACATATTGGGTGGTATGAATAAAACTGAGTAGATGCTCATACTCAAAGTACGAAGTACCTACTTGAGTATTAGCGAGTATTTGCTCGTACATACCTGTGCATTGACTCTATGTACTGTCAGTACATGCTTAGGTATATAAGAACAATTACTCGCTAATACTTAAGTAAGTACTTCGTACTTCGAGTATGAGCGTCTACTCAGCTTTATTCATATCACCCATTATCTACCTGTGCATCAATGTAATATTTTTGTAAATAAATGTATGTTATTTATTCATTGGCTTAGATCGTAAATAAATACATATATGTACTTGTGAATTAATTGTAAATGTTATACAAAAAAAAAAATATATTTTTTGCTCTTATTGCAAATGTACCTGTGTACCAATGTGATATTTTTGTAGATAAATGTATACACATATTTTTTTATTGGCTTAGGTTGTAGATAAATACATAATTATATGTATTTGTAAATTAAATATAAATGTTATACAAAAAAGTATAATTTGGACATGCGCATAACTTATTTGTGGCGTGGATGTTACATGTACTAATTCTTTTCAATAAAAACAGTTTTTTTTTTTTTTGGTGAAGTACATTCGTGTATATTATTGGACAGTCTCGACGGTGCCGCCCATTGACCTTAATCTGCGTAACCGGGAGAGAATTTCCCCATACCCTTTTTGTCACCTCGACTACTGGGAGACAACTTACCTACAGCCGGTAAGGGTAAAGTTTGTCTAGAATTATAAGAATTTTATGAACTCCCAAAGTTAATTCTTTTTACAGCCCTGCTGTCAATTTTATTGTACAGCTAAAGAGCTTCTCAGGGGAAAGCCAATGCACCCAAGTTCTGCCAGGCAGTCTGGCAGGCATTTCTTGGAAAAGCTGCGGTTCGAAAAGGGGAGTCCATAAAATTCTTATAATTCTAGACAAACTTTAATTAGTCCAACCCCAACCTCCCAACCATAAATGTAACGCGTGCCAGCTTAGTCTAGTCGAGACCCGACACGTACCTGCAGGACTACAGGGTAGCATGCCCATTCATTTTTGATGGGTTTAAAATACCGGGGCTGGGATTTATACATATACTTAAGGGTAGAATCGCAAAAGTTTACGAGAATAAAAATGTTTTGGGACTATTGTAGCCGCCAAAATATAGTGTTTTTATTACTTAGGTAATTATTGCAGTTTAACTTTTACACAATTTGAATAACCCAGCACAGCGGGGTGTCAGGAATCCGCCTGCTTGAGAGGGCAGTAGAAATACGGCCCTTTGTATATCCCTTTGATGGTGGCAGGTGCTGGGGTTTACAGCTGTCGAGTTTTATGAAGGATCGGCTGCAAAATACTTAAAAAGTTAAAACCATAACGTACAATATTCTGGAGGCCAGCAGGTATACTATATTTACTTACAACCACCTGTAAAAAAGTGAAAATACTTTCGGAAAATTTCAGAATAATTTGGTGAAATTTAGAGAATTTCAAGAATTCGTTTAAATATCTAAATAAATCTCCAAAATAACTTCACACTAATTGATTTTGCGAATTTAATTTTTTTAGTAACTTCTAAATATAAGTAAAAATAAAATGTGTATGTAGGTTATTAAACTACAGGCAAAAACATACTAGGGGGCTAGCTAGACGTATAATTAACTACTATTATATTTCAACCGTGAATGAGAATGACCACAGACCAATGTAAACGTTTATTGATAAGTGAGGATGACCCAACACAACGTAAACGTAGTAACGTAATTTGTAACATAGCGTTTGTTTTGTAAATGCGTATTGCGTTATTCAGTTGCCGTAAACGCTTCCTTATTTTTTATTATAAAACGTCCTAAAATGACAGATCGGTGTTGTGCACGGTGTGAGCAAGATCGGTTCGGTGGACTAACCTCAAACACTGACATCGATCAGTAATAAAAAAGTTGTATGATTGTTGTAGTAAAAGTTTTAAAACAATCGATCTTAACATAAACTGTTAGAATGACAACAAAAAGTCCACTAGTTTTTAGCATTTTGACGGAATGTGGCACTTCCAAAGCCCGTGTAAGTCGTATGATTCTCCCACATGGTCCAGTGGACTTGCCAGTATTTATGCCAGTTGGAACACAGGTACATCTTTAAGAAGTCATCACTTTGTTGTTCATAAGTATAATTATAGGGTACTCTAAAAGGAATGTTGCCTGAACAATTAGAAGAACTTGGTCTGCAAATCATGTTGGCCAATACTTATCACTTGGGGACAAAACCGGTAATTTGAGTACATTATGGATTGGTTGAAGAATCCTTCATACATAACTATTAACGTGTAAAAAGTTTAATTACTGAAAACTACAGTAGCAACACTTATGAGACAAACTGAACCAGAACATTTTAAAGCTTAAATGTATGCTATGATGTTGATGGCTACAGTTTGTGTGAATAATTATTCAACTGCTTTTTTATTGTTTCTGCTTATCTGCAGTCAAAGTATTATTTTTTTTTTATTTAATAGGGCACTGAAATCCTACAAAAAGCAGGAGGTTTGCATAAATTTATGAACTGGAATGGTTGCTTATTAACCGACTCTGGTGGTTTCCAGATGGTGTCTTTACTGAAATTAGCAGAAATTACAGAAGACGGTGTCCGTTTTCAATCACTTAATGATCAAAAAGCAGAAGTTATGTTAACGCCTGAACATTCAATTGAAATTCAAAACGCAATCGGCGCAGATATTATTATGCAATTAGATGATGTTGTCAAGACCACAAATCCTGATAAAGAAAGAATAGAAGAATCTGTGTATAGGTTGTGTAGTTATAATTTTTTGGTTTCTATTTGATGATTGTTTTTCAAAATGTAGGACAACTAGATGGCTAGACAGATGTTTGAAGGCACATCAAAACCCAGACACTCAAAACATCTTTCCAATAGTACAAGGTACTCTTTATGAGGACTTGAGAGAAAAAAGTGCAAAAGATCACATTGAAAGAGATGTTCGTGGATTTGCTATAGGTGGACTTAGGTATAGTGTTCTATATGTAATATATGCATTTCTGTTTTTTTATTTAAAAATAATTGGCAGAAATAATAATTATTATTCATATATATTGTACCAAGCATAACTTTTGGTAAGATCTGAAAATATGTATAATCATACTACTATAAATATTTTATTAACATTTCAGTTGCATAGACATTTTTGAATTGCGATCTTACTAATAAATGTGAGTTAATCATTTTTGAAAATTATTTGATGCATCAAGTTTTGAAGAACAATATGTTTACACTTTTAACAATATCTTGTGGTTGTATCATTGTAACAATTTGTGTTACAAGTGAATATGATAAGGTATAAACATGATCAAAAAAATAGACCTTGTGAAAATGTGTTTATGAAAAATGGGTAAATACACGAAATTTACCCTATTTCGCCATTTTCTTTGCTCACTCTGAATCTTACAATCTGAACAGGAGGTGGATGCCTGAGTACTAAAAAATATTTTTTTCCAGCGGAGGAGAGAGTAAAGATGATTTTTGGAAAATGGTTCATTTATCGACAAATATTTTACCAAAAAATAAACCGCGGTATCTAATGGGTGTAGGTTTTGCAGAAGATTTGGTTGTTTGCTGTGCTTTAGGAGTGGATATGTTTGACTGCGTGTTCCCCACCAGGACAGCGGTAAATTGTTAATTTTAATCAGCACTATTGTTATTTCATAAGTTTTAGAGATTTGGGTGTGCATTAACTAGAAAAGGACAACTGAATTTGAAGAAAGAGCAATTTAAGAAGGATTTTAGGCCAATAGATGAGAATTGTCCATGTAATACTTGCAAGAATTACACAAGGGCATATTTGAGTGGAATTGTAACAGTATTACCAGTGGCGTGTCACCTTCTTACAGAGCACAATATAGTGTTTCAAATGAATTTAATGAAGGATATAAGACAAAGTATAACCAAAGGCAAATTTCCCGATTTTGTACGGGACTTCATGCTGCAAGTCTACCCCACTAAAAACTATCCTAGTTGGATTATCGATTCTTTAAGTGCCGTTAATATAAAATTAAAGTGACTAATGTATAGTTTTATTTTTTTATAAACTTATTTTTAATAATTTTTGTATTTACATGCTGTTTTCTTGTGAGTTAAGTTACATGAAATCATCTGAATCATTACCATCATCATACTTGGACATATTTTCTGAGCTCATTAGGGAATTGTAACTTTTTAACTCTGTTTCTTCTTTTTTCCGTTTTTCATCTTCTTTCTCCCTTTCTTTTTGTTCCCTTAGTAATTTCTTTTTATCCTCTCTTTCTAATCTATCTCTTTTCTCTCTTTCACTGCGAAAATCTGTAAGAAAAAAATTCCAGTAATCAAAATTTTTGATCAAAAATACAACCTGGATGCTCCTCTTTTTTTGTCTTATTCAGTCTATTAACAATTTCATTAATTCGTTTTGCCACTTTAATTTTCCGCACTTCTTTGTCTTTATGGAAACCAACTTGCCCTACTTCCATGGCAGGTGTCTTTTTCAAATTAGACCACATAGTGTAAACCACATCAATGTCGTTCATTTTGTTTCCTGTAATGCTGTTAGCTTTAACTAGCTGAGCTGCGTCTTCCAGTACAGATGTTGGAATATCATCAATTGTTTGACCCTAAAATCAAAAATTTTATTAGACACTATTAATTTATATTTTATGCGTAACATTACTTGTCGTAATCTCAAGTACACATGTGCCGATGATACTTTGTCTACATGAAACCAAACATCTTCTGGCCATCCCCATTTAATCAGATCTTCGTCTAAAAATATTAAAAGTAAATGACTCTCTCAATTTTTTCTGAATTACTTACTTTCGTACTTGTCAATACCCATAAAAAGAATAGCAGGGGGTGAAACTACGTTACTTTCGAAGTAAAAAACCATTTTTTTTTATTCTTATTCAATTATAAATGTTATAAAGTACTTCTAAATTCCTAAATATTAAAAAACAAGTTTATGTGGATTGCTGTAACCTCACATTTGCACATTCTATACATGACAGACTCGATCAATGAAACTTGGTTTGACATTCTTGACAGTGACAGAAGTCAGTTCAAATTGACTGTGATCAGTAGGCAACCCAAGATACGACTCTGTTAAATAAGTGCTACATAGAACATAGTACATACATACATACACACTCGTTAATGCTAATGACTCAAAAAGAATCACATTTTATCCTATTTGAATTTTTTTCCTTCGCCATTAGTCCAGTTTCTTACACAGTCATGCATATCCATTTGCAAATATTTTTTAATTTACAGTTTTACATTTAATTAAATTAAGTATGTAGAAAACAAACAGGGGCAGTACTACATAGAACATTTAACACCCGCTTGGGGGATCGTCAGCATGTTTCTCAAATTATAATATCTACATGTCCTTGTTTATGATTACAAAAAACAAAAGAATAAGATGAAAAATATTTTCGTAAAATGTCGATACATATTTGATTCGTGGTATTATCGGTAGTGGGAATGTGTAAATACGGCACATTTTCTTTGATATAGGGGAAACCTGCGTATGATGATATACTTTGACACCTTTTTATAATAACCTCATCAATACTATACCATTTAGGATTTTCTCTGGGGCAATTTAAATAAGCAATTATTGTATAGACATTGATCAATTGATCATCAAATTTTCAATACATTCAATACTTTTTTTGAAAAAAAAATTGGAACCAAAAACCATGAAGTGTGCCATTATAATAGGCAGTACCCTTTTTAAGATGGCACACCCTAAATTTTTAGGTTTTTTGAAGTAATTTTAATTTTTATGAAGTATTGGGAGGCTACTATCAAAGTAATACATAGAATATCCTATTTAATATAAAAGACTAATAAGCATTCACGTTCGGTAGAAGTAACTGACAGAAACTTTTCTGTGGTTAAGTTGCAATCTTAAGATCACTAGAAATTTAAGATTGGCATCAACTGTCTAATTTTCTAATTCAAATGTCAAATCTGAATTGTGTGGAAAAAAAACGAAGTTTTTCTAATTTCAACACGCTTCGTTTCAAGAAAATCCTTAAATACAGCATGGAAACAATTTCCATAAAAGTAATCACGAGAAAACTCATTTTAAAGGTAAAGAAACAAGAAATATTTCGTGGTTTTCAAAAAATTGGGTAAAACGGAAACAGTTAAACTGGTGGCAGAAATATTCTCCGTAAAGTTCGCTAGTGTTGTCGAGTGTTTTTCGAATTTTAAAATAATACAGATACAGCGGCGCTTGTGCCGTTAATATTATAATCAGAATCAGAAAGACGACTGCGCAGATTTATATACCTACATGCTTTGTTGGTTCCGTTCTACAATTGGTTTTTAAGTTTTATATAATCGTTATTGTTTTGTAAGAGGTAAAACACTCTCGGCTTTGAAAATAATTGTAAGTAATACACGTATAAATTTAGGTTTCCGAAGGCGAAGTTTTTCACATTTTAAACACGTTATAGCTGCCAGAATCAAATTTCTAAGGCGGTACCTATCTCCAATTGCGTGATTGTGGTGAAGATTTACTTTTCATTTTCTTGGATGAGACATGGATATACCAGAACGGATCCATGGTGAAATTGTGGATCCATGATGATGACATCAAAGCTTGTCCTCCTAAAAAAAACTAGTGAAGGGAAAAGATTCAAAATTTTACATGCGGGTTCCTCTTTGGGCTTTTAGAGGGATGCGATTTTCTCCTTGGTTCAAAAATAGATTCACCAGATTACCACAAAACCATCACATTTTCGATATTTGACCTTTACTTACTTACATGTCACATTTTTGATACCTACTTTGTGACATTCCAGTAATACATTATACACTAGAACAATTATGTCCGCAGTTACACAGCTTAAAAAAAAAAGTTACCAAATCTAGTTACATCTACCGAACGTGAATTCCTTATACTAACAACTTGTAGCAAAATAAATCAAGTTCGCATATGAATTGCTTGTTTTTTTTTACACCAGCACACTTACTGTGACACCTGAAACGATATTTCTGAAATCCACGTTTCTCTAGTTTTAGACCTAGAGAACACATCGTTGCAGTATAAACAAGCAGCATCGTCATCAGTGTCTTCAACCTTTTCATCGTCACCCATATCATTCTTTTCTTCTTCAACCAAAGTCTTCTTTTTTGCTTTTCTTGATAAAATTTCCCCTTCCTTTGTTGCCATTTTTTCTACTTTCCTTTTCAGTTCATCAATGTCTGGTGTGGAATTTATATATATGTCCTTTTTCGCTAAATTTTCTTAATCTTTTCTTTAAAGCTTTAGATGAAGCTTGTGGCAATGGATGAGATAGTTCTTGAAAACTATTAAACTTCCATTTCGTGGGTAAAAGAAATCTTCTGACGTGGATTTAGCTTGGGAAATCCAGACGTTCAAGATTCAGCTTCACTAGGGTCTGGTGTTCCAGAGCTTGATTTAGGTAGTTCAACGCTCTAACAGTTGTGGAAGAGGGTTGGAACATCCACACTGGAAAGATGTTGTTGTCGAAGGGATATATTCCTGTTTTGACAAAAGTGTGTATTGCATTTGCGGATGTATAGCATCTTTCAAATAAGCTTTATTGAAAAGAGCAGCTACTTGGAAATGTGTGTTTGATTTTGCTTAAGCCAGGTCTGAATTTCTTGGCCGTAATAAGTTTGAAGAAGTGAAAAAAAAAACACATCCAGAGGTTATAGACAGTGAGTACGATGTATGAGGAAACAATACAATATCACACCATTAACTTTAGCGTTTATTGGTAGCACTTCTTTTGTGACTACCATGGCCGTCCAAAAAGAGGATGAGAACCGTGTTTCCATTCGAAGTTTTAGTGTACTGTACTCCTATTAACTAACTAAAATGTTCGGACCATTGCCATTGTACAAAAATCTCCGAACTCATCCAACTGTTTTGTTGAAAATGAGCTTTGCTGTCTATATGGAGCGTTGTCCATCAGCTCATTTTTCATTATTTTTCTTGGGATTGTAAAGGCTGGTGGCACAAACGTGCCCATGGCATTTATACAGTATACCACAGTTAAATGCTGCCCTCGTTCAGTACTAGACACCGCTCCAACTTGTTTTCGTCTTTTTGAAGCGAGACATTTTTGTGGTTGTTTTTGTATTGTAGTGCGATCAGATTCGTAGACGTTGGATATATTTTCTGGTAGAAACTTATATTTTTCCATAATATCAAGGGAATGGAAATCTACGTTGTGTTTTTTTTTTTGAAAAGTGGCGGGAAGGCGTTCTTTCATACAAGTGAGCATACACTTACTGCGTGCGAGTAGAGAGCGCAAGAAATAATACACAACATTTTTGGGAGGGGGCGACACGGGCTTGCCATCTAGCATTCACTCCTCAGCCCCAAAAACCCCCTATGGTTTATTCACCCACATATAATACATACATTGCAAATGAAACACGTAAAAATATCAAAGAAAGAGACAACCGCGAGTTGACAGACACATATATGGGAAACCAAACAAGTGCAAAAACCCTACGTTTATGTTTGGAATCAATGCAAATATTTGAATATTACAAATTTAATAGAAACAAAGCAAAATCTGAATTAAAGTAACTGGATGCAAATACACAAGTTATTAACGAGCGTGTGGCGTCAAATTTAAAATTATGGCAGTTAACAAGAACACAACAAAAATACCCCTAGGGCGTTCTAGCACAAGCGGAGTTTGGGACTACCGGTCGAGGCTCCCCCCCCCACGGTATTCTATCTATCGCAAGCCTACCGCAAAGCATGTCTCCATGACGAATAGGCCGTTACGATCGCAGATCCGCAGTTGGGTCTCGATTAATGGGCCAAATCGACAGCGTTACAACATCAGCTATCGCCCCTGAATCTATCCAAACCTGTACCCTTTGTGCAGGTGACGCAATAAATTTCGCCAGCTCGACTAGGAACTGCACTTCGCTTCTGCCATGTTTTCTGTGTTATTTAACCTCAATTCCATTTTAAATGTTCAATCTCTTATAACTCTGATATTAACAACAAATGAACAAGTGTTAAAGTTTCAAAAGAGCAATAAACAACATTTAAATTCGCTATACAATCTTGTGGAATTTTAAACAACAAAGACATTTTATGTGAGATTGTGAAAGTTGACATCAAATAATTAATACGATGGAAACATTCATCAACAAAATATTTATAAAACAAAACTAGCAAAGATTTATAAAAACAAAAGATCTGGTGTGAAATAAACTTGTGCTTGTGCAACTAAAAATATTATGTGAGGTTAAAATTGCAGAGCATGAAATTTACGTCCAATGAAAATTATAGAACAAAGGAAAATTACTGAGGTTAAAACTGTGAGATAGAGAAATATTGTATGAGGTGAAAAATTGCAAAGTTAACAAAATTTACATGACATTAATACTAGCCACACTTTATCAACGATTCAAACAAAGAGTTTACATTATGTTAAATTATATCATGATCCAAGTGATTGGTTACTTCAAAAAAACAATTTACTTTGACAGTTTAGAATACCGTGAGCTGGTTACCCCAACAAGACACATAATAAATAAACACAAAAATATCCAGTCATAGTTGCGAGAAAAAAACGTCTCGGTGATGTAAATTTTAGCATTGCGAGGAAAACCTCGATGAGGTAAATTTTAACGTTGCGAGGAAATACATCGATGATGTAATCAATCTTTAGCGTTGTGAGGATATGCCTCAGTGATGTAATCAATCTTAAGCGTCGCGAGGACATGCCTCAGTGATGTAATCAATCTTTAGAGTTGCGAGGAAACGCCTCAGTGATGTAATAACGACGATTACGGCCTAAAGGAAGAAAATATTTTAACTCTCCGCCAGTTCACAGTATAATGAATCTTGTTAATTTAAGGGCCGGTTTATCAATGCGCAGTTAAGTTAAAGTAACTGGCAGTTAAAGCTTGTCTGTGAGTTAACCTGTTTATCATTACCTGCTAGCTCAAAACTGGTGGTCAAAGTGCCTGATAAATTAACTGACAGTTCAAACTGTCAGTTAAAACGTTATCCACCAGTTAGTGGCAACATAACCTAACAAATCCAAATAAATCTGTTATGAATTTAACAATATTTTGATGAGGACTTATGTTGTGCAACAAATTAACAGAGAAAAGATGAGAAAAACACTTATTATTAGCTGATTATTTTCCAGGTCTAATGTAGGTACCAAAAATTAAAAACCTATCTAATAATACCGCGAGATCGAAAAAGAAATTAATCGAAGTAGGCCATGCACGACAAGCCGTTTGTCGTAATCACGGTGGTAGGGTAATTTATTTTTTTTTAAATGTCCAATTGACAGTTTAAAATTAGAATTATGACGCCTACTTTTAAAACACATAAGAATGAATTAAAATCACCGTTTTCCAATTTTGTCTAAAATTTATCCCATTTCTGAAGATTCTAATAACAAAAAAGCTTTAATTTCGTTTGATAACAGTGCAAATTAATTTTGTCAACGTGACGATTAATAAAAAATTATTTTAAACTAAGACAAACGCCTTTTGGTGCATGGCCAACTTTGACTAATTTCTTTTTCGATCTCTCTGTATTTATTTATAGGTGTACCTACTTGTTTCATTTTTAATTTCCAATACTTTTTTTCTAATGCTAAATTTTGCTTTTTCATGATTGATCACGTGAAACGCGATATACCGTTGAAGACCGAATGCGGATCGAATCTGATGGAACTTTCAAGGTCGGGGTAGTTTTGAACTGACCAATCACAACTCATTTCCAGTGGGGTGAGCGTTACCAACTTAAGAGAGTAACAGCTAAACTTCGAGCTACGAAACTGGAAGAAACATCGTGCATTGATAAACACTTTACCTCCGTTAACTGCTAGTTATCCTTATCTGACAGTTACTTAACAGACACTTTTAACTGAGCATTGATAAACCGGCCCTAGTGAATTACATAAAATTTTTTAGTAAGTGGTTTATTTAAATAATCCTGATTGTTAAATTTTATTAGTACTACCTGACGATTAAAAAAAAACTATCCTGATCGGTGAATGTACAAACAATAAAACAAATTTACACCACGTGGTCCACGTTGAAAGACCGCATAGTTTTTCGAATAAAAGCCGCAAGAATTAACTACACGTGTTGGGGGAAAACTGTGTCGCCATCGGAGTTACGATTGATTATTGTTAAACAAAGGCTTCCTCCCTTTTATTAACTACCAATCCAACTAATTTAACCTAGCTACTTACAGCGTCTTTTCACCATACACCCGCAGGTCATCTAGCCAAAGAAAAAAAAACGATCCACGCTTTCAACATGCCACTCTCTCCCACCAAGTTGTCCTCTCATAACCAACCCTCTAACTAACAAGCAGAACTACCAACTATCATGAAAAGAATTAAACGTGCATATAGTTGCCTATGTTTAACGATTTTTTGATTGCATTTTTTTTTTCTCTCAAATTCAAATAATTCAGATGTGATTTCGCGCCGCTGTTAATTAATTTCAGCGCGAAAATTTGATTCAAATTCGGTCACCACAATACAATCCTTCAGATTGCTGCATTACCGTAGTAAGTCCGTTATACCAACTTGAAATGGTCCCTAATAGGTACGCAAGGTTTTGCGACAAAAATGTAATCTAGCGAGTCACGGGTGAAAAGCGAGATTTTTATAAAATAAGGGGGAGATTCTCGAAACTCGATAAGGCCTTGCAAGGATCTGCAAATTCAAAACCATAGCAACATGTATTGTTGTTGCATTGTATTTGCAGTTTCGATAGCGATTTGCAACTTATCGGAGTTTCCAGAATCTCCCCCTAAGGAACCAAGAACAGCTAGGTGAGTGCCTGTTTCGCCTAGAATATTTAAATAGCAGAAGGAACTAGGTTCTATGTACTGGTGCCGTCGATTCGTGGTTGGTTGTCGTCTCCGTCGTCGCTGTCCCTTGCCCGTCGATTCGTGGTTGGTTGCCGTCCCCGTCGTTGCTGTTCCATGCCATGGTAACATCTTCTAGGGGAGCTTTGAACACAAGGGGATCGCCCCGAAGTGATTCACCAAGAAAGAGCTTGTGTAAATTTCCGGAAAGTAGCATGAAAGATCGTAGAGGTGGTACCATTTCGCGAAGGGAGTTTGTTAATATAGAGTTACCGAAAATTAGTCTGTTGTCCGTTCGTCAATTCCCCTTCCTTGTTGGGTTGGCTACCCAGCTGGCGCCCAAGGGACCCCCCAATATAAAAAAAAATATTTAATTATTTTCTTTTATTTTCTGCTACTTGGTATTGGAATTTAAAAATTTTTAATTCAAAGACAAGGCTCATCACTAATGGATATTTCTGGTTTTTAAAAACAATTTGAGAGTACGACCTGCTAGCCTAGCTAGATAGTACTAATATATTAAAAATCGTATTTATAGTATCGACAATGTTTAAAATTTTTAATTACATTGTTAGTTAAATTCAAGTCAATGCTTCAATCAAATTCCGAAATATAATGTTATTATTACCAAAATTATCAAGTGTATACAAACAACGCGCTCTGAACAGAATTTGATTCTATAATCGAAGGCTGGAGCGTCGTTTTAGAGTCACGTACAAGACCGTCCAGAGGATTTTGGGCAGACATAATGCGGATTATCGAAAAAGAGGGAAGTGTCCCAAATACACAACTTGAACGAATATTTCGATATTACAGAGCTTTGAGGCAAAGGCATTTTATGAGGAACAGCGTTAGTATGAAATATATTTTAAGCTGTCGCAGTCTGAAATGAAAGGTACATCTGATATTGAAAACTGTTCAAACGAAATTAAATTTATAGGAAAAGCGAAGTTTTCTAACAAAGTTTTGGTCTGGTAATGGTTTAGTGCACGATTTTCGAGGCTGGGATTCCAGCATGCATTTGGTCGTATTCGTTTTTGAACGTTATATTAAAAAATGTTCACCGAAAATCCTTAATTTTACTCTTTTATTTTATAATTTGTATCTATATGCTTACATATATTAATCACAGCCTCCTTTTCTCGACTCGGAACATTCAAATGTCTATAAAAAATTAACGCTGAAAGATCTACACTTTTTCTCCATGGAAAAAATAAATCCAAGTATCATATACACAGGGGTAACAGATAAAACTTCGTGAGCTTAGATATATCTTGAGAACGGATAGAGACATTGTAATTATGTAAACATCATGGTTTTTAGTCTGAAGGGGAAAACGCGAACACAGTAATTTTCAAATTATGAAATTGTTTGTTGACAGAGAAAGTCCTGGAAACGGAAGTCGCGCATGTGTTTTCCGGAGAAGTCCGGCAGCGGTGACGTAGGCGTACTGTTTAAATAGAAGCCACCGTCGGGAACAGGATTCATTCATGAAGTCATCACGTCAAGTCCAGCGAGTATCCAGACAAGTTTCGCCGAAGTTATTTTGTACATAATCGCTGTAGTAGTTATTCGTGTATATTCGAGTTATTAAGAAATAAATTGTTGAGTTTTAACCTACGCCGAATTCAATCACCCGTACAACGTAACACTGGTGTCGGAAGTGAGATTTGACATTAATAACTGGTTTTACGACGGCTTCCGGTCGGATTGGACAAGAATTCTGAGAAATTTCTGCCTGTCGAGACGAGAGCTCAAGCTGCGAAAATGGAGGAAAAATCATCGCTATGCTTGCACAAATGAAAGAAGAAATGTGCGCAACAATGGAAAAAATGGATGAGAAAATGGACGCAAGAAATAAAGAAATGAGAGAAGAGATGGACGCAAGAATGGAAAAAAATGGTCGCAAGCATGGAAGAAATGAACCAAAAAATGGATGCAAGTGATAAAAAATTAATGCAACAATAGAAGAAACGAATGAAAAAATGGACATAAAAATGGAAAAGACGGACGAAAAAATAGACAAGCAAAAAGATGACATAATCATCAGCCTAAGTGAAAAATTCCAAAAGGAAGTGGAAGCAAACAAGAATGAAATAGAGGAAATCAGAGAAGAAATGAAGGACGTAAAAACAAATCTGGAAAATATGGAAAATATTGTTGGACGAAATATGATCGCAATGGAAAATAACATGGAAGATCGAATGAAAACTATAGAAGATCGAACGAAGATATTTGAAAAGACAATAAAAAATACAGCAACCACTGGTTCGTGTTATGTGACGTCGGCCCCCAGAACCATTCAAGCATCTATCTATGATGCTCAGACACCTTGGTCATCGTACAAAAAGCAGTTTGAGGCAGCAGCGACGGCGAACCTTCGGGAAGAAGAACAGAAAGCTACAGCCTTGGTAATAGCGTTGCGAGGCGCAGCGCTGGAGATATTCCAAACTCTCTCTGAAGAAGATAGAAACAGATACAGTGTCCTAAGTGCTGCTCAAAACTTTGGGGATGAACATCTAAAAAAAGTTTTTGTCGCCCAACTCAAAACAAGAATACAGAAAACGGGGAAATTTCTACAAGAATTTGAAGCAGATATCAAGAGATTGGTACGTCTTGCATATCCTGACGCACCACCATCCTTCCAAGAGAGTCTTGCGACAGAAACGTTTGCAAATGGCATTCGCGACGGTAAAGTTAAGAAGATCCTACAAGCATCAACATTTCAGACATCATCTGATGCCCTAATTTCTTGCGCTGGTAATGGAGGCGGCGTACAATTCTTCAAGAACAGGCCACAAAGTCAGAGTGGCACAACTAGAGATGGAAGAAAATGACGGAATAAAGAAGATTGGAAAAACTGTCACAACAAATGGATCATATATCTCAAGCATTGACGAATGGCATGCCTCGTAGGAAAAGCCTAGAATGCTATAGGTGTGGACACGATTGTCGTACTCGATCACCAGCTCCGAGGAGAAGCACACAACAGAGATCTTTTCAACAAAATGTGCAGGAAAATTAAAAACAGCCAGTATTTTGGGGGATGTGCTGACTGGTGTGGATAAGGCCCCTAAGGAAGTGAAGATAGGAAGTTTCATCTGAGGCAGAAGTCCAACTATACCGGTGAAGATTAGTGGAACTCCTGCAGCAATCACGTTCGATACTGGCGCTGAGGTATCAATTTTACGTCGAGGACTCGTGAGAGCTAAAGATCTAGCGACTTCATCCGAAACAATTAGATTGAAGACAGTCACTGGAGTGTCGGCGCCAATCATGGACCAGGCAGAAGTAGAAATCTACATTGGTCAGCTGAAGATAAGACATCGCGCTCTCGTGGCTGGCATCGAAGATGACTTCATTCTGGGAATGGATCTGATTAGCCGCCATGGATTGACGGTCGATCCAGTGGAGAAAGTCCTACATCTTGGTAATGAAGAGTTCATCCTGAATCAGCGTTGCACTGAA
Organism: Zophobas morio; assembly: GCF_036711695.1. Lineage (NCBI taxonomy): Eukaryota > Metazoa > Arthropoda > Insecta > Coleoptera > Tenebrionidae > Zophobas > Zophobas morio. Next base: position 5,113,349 of record NW_026972110.1, read on the forward strand.
TCGAAACCTATAAGACTAATCGCGTGCCAGAATGTGAAAGTCAGAGGGAATGCAGAAACGATTTTTCCAGTTAGAGCAGAAATCAAACCCGGATTTGCCCTCGGCATTATTCAACCACCGTACACCCCCAAGAAGAATCTCATGGTTGCTAGTGCTTTAATCAATACCGAAAATGACATACCTGTACGCGTCGCAAATGTTTTTCCCAAACCTATGATCATTAAGAGTGGGGAGGTTCTTGTCGTCTGTGAACCAGTCACGAAGCTAGTTCATCACAACGAAAGTCTTTCTGATAACCAACGCGCGGAAATGTATCTCATACGAGTACGCTAGAACCAGTGCTGTCGCGGCGATAGTTTGATTACAAATGTATTTTTCTTTTGGACTATTTCAACATAATATAACATTTCAAGATCACAAATCTGTGGTCCTGTGGTTGAAAAATTAAAAAGGGCATCAAGTATTCTTATTTGAAGTAATACAGTAATATAGAAGTAGTTTTTTTACTAGCTGTAAACACTCCTAGCGACGCGACGCACTGGCTACGACCTTGTGGACCAGATTAAGGCGTCTCCGCTACTCGCCGTAAAACACACCTTACTTCAACTGGGGGATTGCAGCGGTGAGATAAATTCCCGCGTACTGCTGATAACACAGATGAAAAAAGAAAAAGCAATTTAGAAATTCCTGCCCTAGAGCTGGAATCTAACTGATTATTATCAGCGAAATCTAGCAAGAGAGTTTCTGCAGAAACACAGTGGAATGTTTGCATCTGGGGAATCTTCTGGGCGCACAAACATAGTGCGACATCGGATAAACACTGAAGATGCGCAACCGATCCGTCAAGCTTCGCGAAGACTACCGTTGGTAAAACAAGAAGAGGCCGAGAAACTTGTACGGAAAATGCTGGATGACGGCGTTATAGAGGACTCAAACAGTCCATGGTCTTCGCCTGTAGTGCTAGTTACCAAAAAAGATGGGTCGACGAAATTCTACGTGGACTACAGGAAACTAAACGATGTAACCAAGAAACACAGTTACCCGTTTCCACGAATTGATGACACGCTCACAACACTATCAGGATCCGTCTGGTTTTCCACATTAGACCTAAAAAGCGGCTGCTGGCAAGTTGGTATTCCTCCAGAAGATAAAGAAAACATCGTTTTTTCTGCCGGCAGCAGCTTGTATTAGTTTACCGTAATGCCGTTCGAACTCTGTAACGCTCCGGCTACTTTTGAAAGACTGATGGAGATGGTATTACGAGGGTTAACATGGAAAACATGTTTGGTTTATTTAGACGACATCATGGTAAGGGGAAAGACATTTGAGGAACACTTGACCATGGAAGAAGTATTTAGCCGAATGAAGGAGGCAAATTTGAAGTTGAATCCGAAGAAGTGCCTCCTCTTCCAAAAAGAAGTAGAATTTCTGGGGCACACTGTTTCGGCAAACGGGATCAAGACTACGGGAACAAAGATCAATGCGATTCTTGGTCTTGGCCAATTGGTCCGCAGTTTCTTGGGATTGTGCACGTACTACAGAAGGTTTGTACAACGGGTTTGCTAATATTGCTGCTCCTCTGCACAGGCTGACGGATTTGAAGTCTCAGTTTAATTGGACTGCTGAATGTGAAGCAGCCTTTAAAAGATTGAAGAACGCACTATGATCTAGTCCTATTCTGCCCTATCCTCAATCATCGGGAATGTTCATCTTGGACAAGGACGCGAGCAACATTGGAATAGGTGCTGTATTGTCACAGGTGCAGGACAAGGAAGAAAAAGTCATCGAGTACTTCAGCAGCGTACTTTTGAAACCCGAGAAGAACTACTGTGCTACGAGGAAGGAGTTGCTGGCGATTGTCAGGGCTGTTGAACATTTCCATAAGTATCTCCATGGACGCGAATTCCTGATTAGAACCGATCACGCAACCCTCACATGGCTCCTTCAGATGAAGAATCCCGAAGGACAAGTGGCTAAACGGCTTGAACGACTCCAACAATATCACTTCAAAATTCGACACAGGGCTGGTAAGCTCCACAATAATGTGGACTTTTTGTCGAGAAGACCGTATAAGAACTGCAAACACTGCGACAAGATCGAGTAGCGTGGTAGTTCAACTGTGGAAGGACAACAGTCACCGAAGACGAAGAATGAACTACAGCTCAGCTTAGAAAAGACCAAGAAGAGGACGTGGATATCGGGCCGTTACTCAAATGGAAAGGAGATGGAGTAGACCGACCAGCTTAGTCGAAAATATCAGACGGGTCACCCTCTTTTAAAGTGTTATGGGCTCAGTGGGACTCTCTGCGTGTCGAGATCGGATTGCTTAAGCGAGCTTGGGAGAGTCCGGATGGGAAACATAGCACCATGCAGTTGGTGGTTCCGGCCATTAGAATCAAGGAAGTACTTCGACAAATGCACAACGGCGGTTCTGATGCTCATTTTGGAATCAACAAAACGCTTTCTAAAGTCAGGGAGAGATTCTACTGGGTCCGTTGCCGAGAAGACGTTGAGAGCTGGTGCAAGAAATGTACGACCTGTGCGGCGGTCAAGGGACCGCGGACTGGAGCGAGAGGGCCGATGCAACAATGCAACGTCAGTTCGCCTTTCGAAAGAATTGCAGTGGACATAGCAGGTTCTTTCTCGGTGACCGATGAATGAAGTTGTCAACAGACTGGGAAGGTCCATACACCGTCGTGCCGAGAATCAACGATGTAGTTTACAGAATTCGACGAGGACCGAAGACGAAAATGAAGATTGTTCATTTAGACCGCCTCATGAAAAACAACAGTGACATCTTTGATGTTTCTGATCGGGACGATCAAAACTAAGGAGGGGGCAGTGTTACGAAAGAAACCCATACGCCGCTCCGATACGACGCCCAGGCAGGGGTCATTTAGTATATGTGTGTTTATTCTGGTATATGCAGAGATGTTTTTTGCGGAGAAGTCGAGAAGCGGTGACGTAGGCGTTTCGAGAAGGACCGCGTACTGTTTAAATAGAGGCCACCATCGGGAACAGGATCCATTCATGAAGTTATCACCTCGAGTCCACGAGTGTTCAGACAAGTTACGCCGAAGTTATTTTGTACATAATCGCTGTAGTAGTTATTCGTGTATATTCGAGTTATTAAAAAATAATTTGTTGAGTTTTAACCTACGCCGAATTCAATCACCCATACAACATAACAATATTATATCGCGACGCAAACCTATATTTTTTTAAATGCAACGTATATTTTTTTAACGGATTTTGATAGATCACTAAATTATTATCTACTGTTATAAATGATAGAGATGTTGCATTAGTTTTCACTGTAAATAATAATATATAAATTATCTAAATGACGAGATATATCAAGTTACCATATATTGGCATGGAAACTGATGTACAAAAACACAATTACACTACTTCTGTAACGCTATGTCACAGTATCTATGTTTACAACCAATTATGAAATTATACTTAACAATCCTAAGTTTAATTAAAATATTAACATCCGAAATTTTGGATGACTAAAATAAAACTTTGCTGTCTGTCGAAAATGGTTAAAATTTTTAACTCTGAAAAATAAGTACTTACGAAATTTAACACTCTTATAATTATTTTTGACGTGACAACGTCTTATAAATCGATGGAGCCGGCTGCACGCACGAAAAAGCATGACTCATGCGGCGTTACCTCGCTCTGAGGCGTCCCATGTAAGGCTTGAAGTGCAAGCGAGAACGCGGAACGAGCGACAAAGAGGCACAATCGGCCTTCGCGTTCGGCAGCGTTCGCCATCCGTCTCTCTCCTACTTGAGTGAGCGATGCGTCTGCGTGGACAGCTGCTATATTATAGTACATTGACATGTTTTGGTCGAGTATCAAGTGCAGTGAAAAGTGAATGTAGTGTCAATTTTTTCAAGACACATTAAACTAAAAAAATTGACATAATTGTATTTATGCGTATAAATAAATCTAACTTGATCAATTTCATTGTGATTTCTAATTACCTCCTTCTCTATATACATACAAATCTATTAAACAAATGAAATTAAAATTTTCTTTTGAAAAATGCTACCATTCCATCAGTATTTTCTTAAGACGTTGTCACGTTCAACTATCGTCAGTAAACCGACTTTACAGACAACTGATTTTTTTGTTCAAAGTTTGTAAGTATCTTAACTGAGATTAAGTTAATCACACATTTAACCAGACGTTTAGCAACGTCTGATTTGGGTATACATATAATCGCTCACGTGGTACTTTAACTCCGTATTAAATATTTAATCGCAATCAAATACTTACATATGTAATTAGTAATTAACTGAGCTTCTGTAAATAGGGTCTAAGTCTTTTACATCGTTATAATCATAATGTAAAGATCTCTCAAAGTCAGTTAAAAAAATATGTGCTAGAATTTTAAATATTATAGGTTGGCGTCGCGATGCAGACGTTATGTTTGTGTCACATTTACAGTTTACTAAATTAAGCTTTCCGCTTCACCCTAAAAACAATGACCTTTATAAAATTTCAATATCTCTATTCGTTTTCATGATATAAGGCCGTGGGATTTTATCTGTATATTAAAAAAAAGTGTATAACATTTTTATCAATTTTTTAATGAATTTTTAGTCATGATATAAACAGACACTGTCATAAAATTTGATATGCTAAAAATTAAAACAGTATGAAATTTTTAGAGAATAACTTAATAACGGTTTTGTGAGTTTCAATTATTTATGAACGACTTGTGCATTGTCGTTACATACAAAAATCACTGAGTTGTACGACACATGTAGATAAATGGAAAAATTACAACCACTTCGCAAAAATATTAGCACAAAACGCGATGTTATAAGAAAGCTTGATAGACAAAATCTTAACAGCTATAAACATCGTCCGTTTCCATCTTTACCATCTATCTAACAGTGGCTACCAGCAAAATTTTAAATTCAACCATTTTTTAAATAAATGTTCCGTATTTCGGAACAGTAGGTGTATAAGCCGTCCTAACAAAGCAGCGTAACTAAAAAATGAATGTTAATCACATTTTCACAGTAGCAAATAGGAAATGTGTAATCACTAATCTTCCGCCATCACATGGTCGGTGCATTCTATGCATTTAGAATTTCCATTAACTTTTTTTTTTACATTAAATCTATTTTTAATAAGAGTAAAACATAGTTGGCGGAAAGCTTTTTATTTTTTTTTAACGAGCCTTGCCTCGCCAAAATAATTATATTATTAAGTATATTTAATTGCAGTCTCTTGCTCTTGTTGTTAGTTTTTTGAGAATCGTACTCCTTTAAAAATTTACTGAGAAAAATTAAATATTAACAACATATTATTGTCAATCTTGTATCTATGCGCTTATTTTTACAAGTTGCCGTCTTTCCTTTTTGACTGATCTCGTCTAATAGTGGCGACTCTGAAAAATTTTACTTTTTACATAAAGGATTGCACAAACTAGTTAATTAATGAATCTTCTTCATTAATTATGTAACGGTTAATAATGAATTATTTGACACATTCTCTATGCAACTTTCTATTATAAAACATATCCCAAAATTATCTGAGTTGAAGATTTGTCATTATTTATATTAAGAAAATTTTGTGTTTGTTCAGACCTTGACATGATTAAATATTTGAATATTGATGTTGTAGGTACTGAGTGTGTGCTTAAAGAAAAACGAAATCGTGCATTTTGCTTGATTAGTCCATTAGTAATTAAGGATGTGGCGTTATGTTAAATGTTTATAGGCGACTGGTCTTGTCTCAATAAATCTTCAATTGTATCTTCCAAACGTGAGAAAAGTGTTGATCCTAATACGGAACCGTGTTCAAACCTGTAATTCATGAACGACAGGGCGAACAACGACCTTTGCTTTAAATTACTCTATAATTTCTGTTATGTAATTTTCCACTTTATATCAGAAGAAACGATTATAATCGAAAGTACTACAATGGCGCGTCTGACAGCTACCTATTTAAATTAAGGAAAGTAATTAAATGGTGAGAATCATTGTTGTGAAATTCTAAGTGCGAAAAGTTTTCTTCCAAAAAGGCGTTTTCCTGTATTGCTAAACAGAAAAAATATACAACAATGAAGAGTTTACATTTTCATGAAACAGTCGTCACATTTACAACTAGTGTTGAGATAAATAAATTACAGAACAACCATAACAATACATTAACCACGATTAATTGTATGTAAGAGTGTGTTAAGAAACATTTTGCGTCATTCTCATGTTTCTTGATTATCTGAAGGTGGAGCACGTGACTACGATTTCGTAAACAAAGAATAGCTCAGATTTGATACATATTTTTATTAAAAATTATTTATAATAACCAATAAATAATCATTTGCAAACGTGCTGGAATATATTTAAATTGTTTCTACTATTTTATTATTATGATCATCATCTATGACATAATAACACCAACGAGTAGGTAAGTAATTAAATTTTTATTGAAACGACACGCATAAACTGTTTGTCAAACAATATGTGGACATTCTTATGCAGATTTTATTTATTTGTTGCCGTCATTTATAAATAACATTTGTTGCTGTGTTAAATTAATAGCGACTTTTTCTAATCCGCTTTATTATATTATAATTAAAATGTTCCCACAAATTATTTATAATTTATTTATTTAGTACACCTGTTAATTACCGAAAATTTATTTTGAATTTTACTTATTCTGGTTCTTTTTGGTTCTATTTACAAACACAGATCAGGGTCACATATCACCAAATTAAAACAAAATTCAGTTCATATAATATACTTGTCATTACGCCGAAAGTACTTTAAAAAACGTTTGAATTAAACTTTTGGTATCAAAAGATTTGAGGTTCCAACAGTTGTTGGTTAATATGTCAGAAAATCATAAATTTTGAGTAGGTATATTACATAAAATATGAACTTTTACTTTAATTAACTAATTTGTAGCTGTGATAAAATATTAAGCCTAGTTTACCTAGTTAACACTCCATTAAATCCATGAATAAAGATACATAAGTATACAGTTTTTTAAAGTTGTCTTTTACTTTTATTATAATGTGTAATTATATTTAACTATTTAGTTAGGCATTTGAGAAATTCTCTAGCAGATAGTGAAATCCTCATACCTAGTGTTTTTTTGATATTTTTTTATTTTGATAGAGAGGAAGAGGAAATGTTTAATCTTCCTAAGAGTTATCCAAAAGCCTTTTGTTACCTGTTTTATGGCAGGTAATATTGTCTTGAAAATGTACAGCAAAGACGTTTGTTTCCTCCTAATGTTAACTTGCTTAAGTGCCTACTATACAGATGCAAATTACAGCTCTTAGGTAACAGCTGCTTCCTCTTCAGTAATAATTATTGTTAATTAAAATATAATCGTTCTAAAGTCAAATATTACTCATTGGATGATATTTTAACAAGAAATAATTTTATGGTAAAATTAGAACAACGTAGGCATGCAGGAATTTTTTGAGCTCTACTGATTTACTTTTAAATAATAAATTCACATTTAATATAATTATTGTAATAAACTAGTACAATATGAGCTATATTTTCTAAGGCGACCAACTTTACTCCTTGTTGCTACTCCTTTCTCAAGAAAGAAACAACTCGTTTCAGGAGATTCTACAAATAGATTTTTAAAATATCATTTCTGTTTTTAGCACGTTGTTTGCCACGTCAGCCTTATGTGTCCGACAAATTTTATTTGGTTGTTCGTTCTCTCCATAGTGATCACGTAAGGTATATCAAAATATTGTAGCACAAACTTTAGAACTGCGATAGGTTTGTTAGAAATTTTGATAACATATCAATATTACCAATAGTTACTGTGTGATGACCCGACTTGAAAAATTGGAATTGAAAAAAAAAACAACGTCCTGAAGCTGCATTTAAAAATAAGAAAATCGTTCCATAACGTAGAAAATCACTTATGCACGGGTAGAGCGCAAGTATTTGGCGGTTTAGGTTGGTAATCAAGGAGTTTAAAATGTCGTACAGGTAGATTTTAGAAGAGTTTCTTGACCCAATTTCTTGTTTTGGTATTCTGATTGTAAACATTTGTTAAAATTGGTAAGTAAGTTTTTGTTTATACTTTTACAAAGAGCCATTGTTTAAACAAAAATTAATCGCATTCGACACAACTGTCTCCGTCAACGAGTGTAATTAGTGTTGGACCAGTTAATTAGCGATTTTGTAATATGAAATGTTGTGAAACTTCAACGAATTCGTTAACATGTGTTATTTTTGTTTTATTGTTTGTAAATTCACAGTTCATGTTAAGATATTTAACTGTTCATGATTGTAATAAAATTTAACTACAATATTGGAAATGTTCCCGTAAAACACGTGACAGGAAATTCATTTGCTCAGGCTCAACTTATCTTAATAACAATATATCTAAACCTTATATTATCCACACTTGTCACTCGAGATTTATTTGCATGGGATTTAAACTAATCTTAAACACTGATCCATTTTGAGAGAAAGGAGAATTATTGTGTCGTCAAATTTCAACCGGATTAAACAGGATCGTATCATTATGTTAATTGGTCCCGAGAAGGAAGAGAACAACCAGCCAGACGAACGAGAGAGATCGTTTTTCAACTATACGTTCGATGACATACGAATGGTTTGCAGAAGAAGGAAGACTGGTAACAACTGGTACCATCGGCAACCAAATAAAGTCGTTCGGATGTATATTTGTGTTACCATTCACTGCTATTCACAAATTCCAACGCTTAGAGTGGGGTCCAGAAAGATTCTTTTGAAATGAAGAACACATTAGGTTGTCGTTACTGATGAAACCCGATTTTGTTTGGGCATGAGCGATGGACGGGGAAAGGAAAAGCGAGAGCATGGAGACGAAGAACGACATTCACAGTTTTCGATGAAATAGCATATACACCGAACTGAAGTAATGATGTGGGACACAATTTGATATAGTGGTCGATCATCCTTGGTCTTCCTTAAAGGTACCAGGAAAGTATTATAATGTAGAGACGCATCTTCTTACATATCTTCACATCTTGCAAAACTTTATTTGCGCGGTGCGCATTGCTAGGGTTACTCTAGTCTGTTTTGAAGAAACTGAAGTCAATTTTCTCTCTTGTTTGTAATTTAATAGGCAGGAAGCTACGCAACTGGCTCCGTCCTCCATAGACTTTGGAAGGACTCCAATACCAAGTACAGATGGCATGCAATGAAATACCCTAGGTAGATATACTTTTTCAAAGTACAAGAAGAAAATGTTCTGGATATATAACAATGAAATTCTAATCAGTTCTTGATTTAACAACCCTTAGGCTATGTATAAATAAAATTCAGGATTGCTTCTTGGTGATCTTTTACGTTTGTTACTTAGTGTGCTTGTGTGAGGAATAAACAATTTACCCCCCATATTTTGCATTTTGATTTAAGGGCACTTTTCTAATCTTAGAGTTCACCACTTTGAATTGAACGCATTCCGCAAAAAACACAACGAGGGGTCCATCATTTTGTTGACAATCACATTTCAAGACTAAACGTCTAATTTGGGGGGGGGGGGGGTTAACCCATTGATGTAAGGGTTACAAGATATCAACTAAATATATTTGTTTACAATTGACGGTGTCATTTTAGAAAACAATAAATACATCTTTAACAATTTGCTAACTACTAAAAGTGTAAAATTTCTTTTATTTCATATTTGTTAAATAGAAAACAAAGAGTTAACCTTGAAGGAATCGTATGTTCAGACAGGTATAAAAAATATTGGGTCACCAAGATTCTATTTTAGGACCTATTTTATTCTACATTATTATTTTATTTCCCAGTATCTAAAAAAATCACACAATACTATACGCTAATGATACCACGGTAATCAAAACTGAACCAAACTTGAAGGTTGTAGAAAACTAGAATAAAATGTTCATACTCACACAAAAAAAATGGATTCTGGCGTTTAGCTTTTAAAGTTAATAAAACGGTGGACATGTTGTTTACTTTGATACATATAAACATCAATATTATAAATAGATAATTATAAAAGTACATAATATATTTGTAGGCATTACTATACCAAGATTTGATAAAACACTGGTTTCTGGAAGGAATGTAGAAAATATTTTCAAAAGTTAAAGGCACTAATTTTACCAAGTTTATATGTTTATTATTGAATAAATTACGAACTCCAGGATATATACCTAAACAGGACTTTCAGTTCTTATCACGATTATAACACTAGGAGTAGCATATGAAAATTTTAGAATGCAAGCATGGTTCCAATTATTTCAGTATAAAATTTTTCAATAAACTGCCACTGGATTTAAGAAACTTACCTTTAATAAGTCAATTTAAAAAAAAAGTTTTTGATAAACAAATGTTTCTGCATTTATGATCACCAAAAAGTTGATGACGTCATCTTAAAAAGCCATTAAAATCTTTCTTGGAAAGTTTGCTGACTTACAGCAGAACAGTGCATCTGTGACGTGGGAAATTCATTAGAAGAAAAAAAAAAAAATTGGGGCATCAATCAAAGTTTGACCACAATTGGACCACAGAAGCGTTCTTTTCTACTTTGAATTTCCGATATTTTTTTATACCATGATTTATTGTACGTATTCCTGTTTATGTATTAATTATTAAAAAAAAAAATGATAAGTGTAATATTTTCTTGAGAAAAATCCACCATTCGTTAGTTATTTAAACCAAATACATTTTATCCAGGATCATGATTTAATGCTTTAGTAATCATTGTATGTGAAAATATGTATGTAAAATTATCATATAACGGTGGACAAATTTTAACTATTAAACTCGCGTCGCGTCAGTTTGTTCCACATGTTAATTTATACAGGACAAAATAAATCGAACAGTACGTTTGTACGTTAAATATTGCAACTTTTACTTTACCTTATTGGAAAGTAACATGTGTAAACAATACTGTATGCATATCGTTTTTCCATAACACTATTTGAAATTTGAAACAGTTCATCTGAAAATATTACGTCCCGGTATTTAGTACAGGTATTTCACGATTTAAACAAAAAACAAATCATATGAATTGCCACAAGTACGCACTTTTTACTCAGTTACTGCCAGTGTCTTTTGTTGCAAGTGCAGGAAATTGTTATTGTACATTTGTCCCATTGTAAATAACTCCACCCTTTCCGAGGTGTGGTTTAATTTTTTTTGTTTACTAGAAGATCCGCTGTGGACACTGACCTATCAAATATTTTTAGTTCTCAGGGAAGGTTTATTTGAAAGCTGTAAAAATTTTCTCAACTTGTGTGTGTATAGTGACTGTTTTGAAACGCCTGATAGTGATAATACATGAGATTAAATTAGAAAACTGAAGGAAAATAATTGTTCATTAAAATGTATCCACTTTTCCAAAAATAACACAGAAACGTGTTTTTAGTAGGTAAATCAAAACATAAAGCAATGATTTTATAAGGAACTATTGTTATATATGCGCAAAAGAGCCATTCTAATTTTCCAGTTTATATACGCATTATTATTGTATTTTACTCACGCCAATGCAATAAAATGTGGGTGTCTAATTTATTATTGCGGTAAGTATTACAAAATCTTCTACCAATAGTAATTACAGCTTAAACTTTACATAAAGTGAAATCATTTACATATTTTTTGTAAAATAAAAGAAAGTTTGAGATTCTTTAGTAATTAACTAATTACGAACTATGTATGTTCTTGTAGTTGACTGTTTTTTTTTATTTTTTATGTATATTTAAAAAAATGGAACTAATTTATTCTGAGGACTCTTTTACAATGCCAAAGTCGTTAAATAAAAATGATTCCTCTTGTTATAAAGCCCTTGATAAAAGTTCACGTAATAATATTACGTAGGATTTTTGTAAATTTTAATAAAAATTGCTGTAGTACACTGGAGTAGAAGTCATTTCAGCTAGTTTCATATGAAATAATAATTGCCGAGGTCGTTTGTTAGCGTGTATAACGCATTATGCAATAAAAGATGTAACTGTTGACTGGCTAATGGAGAAGAATAGTTTGCTTCGTGGGATATGAGAATTATATTTGTATTAATTCTGCAGTTGTAGATCCTGTATCATACCTAACTCTACGCATTACGTCACCTTAGAACTGGTTTGCCGCATATCCAGATCGCGTCCGAGGGATTTTCGCCTCTACTGTTTGGTGCAGATTTGCCGCATGTCGCACTTGGGCGAAGCGAAACATAGTTTAGTTTCAGTGTTGATTTGCCGCATGTCCAAGCAGAAATCGATAGAGTACCGTTATCCGTTTTTACGTACCTACTTCCTTGCTGTTTTGCTTTTCAGCGTTAGGTTTGGGGTTGGGAAAGAAATCGTATTCAACTTCACGCGCAGAACAATAAGAATAATGTGAAATAAATAAAAAAGAGACTTAACAATTTTGATGAGTCTGAAATTAAAAAAAAGCAACTGTAATTTGTGCAACTCTTTTTCTGTTGTTATAGATGTTACAAATATTTTCGTTTTTTTTTTTTTTAAGAAAGATTGAGTTTCAAATTATTAGATTCGAAATTTTACAAATTTAAATTTCAAATAGATTTGTTGCTAGTAAACAAATAATTTAATTTTTTACTTAAGAGTAACATTTTTATTTAATGATTTCTCGGAAATGATTGAACTTATTTTCTCTAAAATTTTAGTCAACAAAATTCATAATGCTGCATACCTGTATTCTTATTTGTGGAAATGATATTTCCACATCAATAATTACAGATAATAATAGATACATTTTTCAGAGATAATTAAGATTAAGATTTGTCAATCAACTTCACGCGCAGAACAAGTAATACGGCAAGGATTAATAATGTGAAATAAATGAAAAATTGAAACGATATTAGAAATCGCGTGATGAAGTAGTTAACTAAGTATAACGAACAATGAATGTTAAGTTATTGATGTTTTGATTCGATTTTTTCTAAATATTTTTAAAATAAAATATTTTTCTTTATTTTTATATAAAATCTACATTTGATAAAACTCATTGCAGTCATTCATTTTACCTAAAAATTGTAGAATCCAAATATTGCATTGTTAATTTCCATTGTTAAATGGTGAATTGTGAACGAAATACGGAGTACCAAATTTAAATGTGTTTTACAGAAAGAAATTATTTTTACAAAGGATAATAAAATGATATTTTCTTTGCATTGGCGGAGTAATGGCGGCTCGTTGACTCGCTGCAGTCCTACTAAAATTGCAGCTTAACATGTAATTTTTTTATATAAAATATTCAAATTCATAAAGAACACTCGGGTAAAAATAGGTTGTTGTCTCAAACAATTACATTCCAGTATTTTATTACATTACGTGGATATTGACTACAAGTAGCTATTGTCGGGCAACCAGAGAAAATTAGCAGTGATACTGTTTAAAACTGTAAATGCAGTATATTTGGATTTGGAAATAAATCATTCGTTTCCATGTCTTATGTATCAGTGACAATTATGTTGACTGCAACCCAAATCTATTTGATTACCCCTAACTCTATAATATCTAGTACTTAATATAGTTATACGCTTTTCAGTTGAAAATGAAAGAATTATTTGTACTGGTAGTTGTAAACAATTGTATAAATATTTCCGTTGGATTCCTTTGCGAACTCTTTGTCAATTATTATTTATGATACTATGGTATGATTCCAAACTGTTTAGAGAAGAAAGGGAGGCTGTGGTGTGCGCACGTAAACTTATCCTATTTCTTTCCAATACATTAGCTCTATATATTAGCTCTCTGTCTATCATCTCCTACGTGCGCTTATCATAGACTCCTTTTATCTAAAAAGTATGCAGTATTTCCCGCGCAAACCAGCAGTCAAATCTCTAGATTGCCTGGCCTCGTGATTTGTCACGTATTTTTAAATAACATACAGTTTTCTAAATTTGCTGAAGTACTACTAAACTACAAAAATAAATAAACGGGTAAATTATATTCTCAAATTATAACTCCGAATTAAACATGCAATGTGAAAAGTTAATGCTGTGAACCCTACTAAGTATAAATTAAACGTCATTGTTTGCTAACTACATAATTGATTAAACTTATTATTTTAATAAGGTAAGGTATTAAACTAGACCAGAGACTTGAATACTTTTTTTTACTAATTTTAATAATTCTTGTAAATGAGTAGATATTTAATAATAAAGCAATACATATTATTATCCGCAAAAAATGTATTTGCATGCTTTTGCATAAACTTCCTGCACTTATAATTTATGAACAGTATTTTGGACGATGCCCAATTAATTGATAAATAATAGTATGTTGATGTAAAAAGAGTATCATTACATTACTTCAAATTCTTTTAACTTTCTTTATGTAGTATATCCTGGTTCCAAAATCTCAAGAAATTAGGGTTATGGTAATTTAATTCAATCTAGGTGCTTAGGGTAAAAACTCAATAAACAACAAATGAAAAAGTATGTTATTTTTAAAAATTATATAACATTTATTGCTGTAAAAGTTGGAGATGACGTTATATGATGGGGAGGATGATTACAAATTTTGGTCAGCGTTTTATCAACCGGAAACGAGAGACCTATGTTTTCGTATTATAGGAGTCATGAAACGTTGAGAAGCCATAAAAGTAGCCAGTCGCCCGATGAACTTGATTACAATACTTCCTTAGCTTACGCTCGAGACATAAAAAAAAATAAACAATAACATTTGGATTTAATAGCTTTTGATATCTGGTATACCTAAACAGTGAGTGAATTTTATGCGGCTATTATTACCATTACATATAACCATCCACTTAAATTAATTGGTAAAAAAATTTACCCTTCAATAAGTTATTGTAAAGTTATTTTTATTTACACGCGTATAATTGCACAACATTAATTGTTAGACAAATAGAATGATAAAGAAAGGCAATGTCAAAAAACAAATTACTCGTTTCGATATAAGGTACCTTATATAAGTTAACAACATACATCTATTTAGTTATTATAGGTAAAATTCTAATACGGAATTTATTCTTGAAGTAAGTCGTAAATTGTAAATAGCTATAAATTCGGAAATAATTCTTTTTAAAAGATACAAGTCAAAAATGTATTAGGCATGATTGTCAAGAAACATTCCAATTCTGTTTCAAATTTGCAAGCATTTTATGTCAAAAGCTGATTTTTGTAAACGTTCCAGTAATAAATTTCGAAGCAAAATCCACCTAAACAGATTTTGCTTCGAAATTTTAATTTTCATATTACTTTTACAACATTTTAATTTAAAAAATTAAAAATGTATCTATTATTTGTGATTATTGATGTAGAAATATCGTTTCTACAAATAAGAATACTACAAAAAATTGTGAACTCTTTTACTGGTATGCAGCGTTATAAATCTTGTTCACTAAAACTTTAGAGAAAATAAGTTCAATCATTCCCGAGAAAAAATTAAAGAAAAATATTACTGTTTAGTAAAAAATTAAATTATTTGTTTATCGAACAACAAATCTATTTGAAATTTAAATTTGTAAAATTTCGAATCTAATAATTTGAAAATATTTGTAACATCTATAACAGAAAAAGAGTTGCACAAATTACAGTTGCTTTTTTTTAATTTCAGATTCATCAAAATTGTTAAGTCTCTTTTTTATTTATTTCACATTATTCTTATTGTTCTGCGCGTGAAGTTGAATACGATTTCTTTCCCAACCCCAAACCTAACGCTGAAAAGCAAAACAACAAGGAAGTACGTAAAAACGGATAACGGTACTCTATCGATTTCTGCTTGGACATGCGGCAAATCAGCACTGAATCTAAACTATGTTTCGCTTCGCCCAAGTGCGACATGCGGCAAATCTGCACCAAACAGTAGAGGCGAAAATCCCTCGGACGCGATCTGGATATGCGGCAAACCAGTTCTAAGGTGACGATTACCTTAGATGCACAGGAATTACAACGAATGAACAAAGGTTACTTCGTATACGTTTTTACTCTCTGTTTTCTTTTATAGTGCGTATCGATAACAAACCTAAATTATAATTAAACCGGTTCATTAGTATTATAGACTATTCTAACACAAGTGTTTTAAATTAAATATAGTTTTTTACTTTTTTTTTCAGCAAACATTCTTTTTTAAAATAACGATTTTTATAGTATACGAAATATCACAACCGCATTTTTAATACGAATTTAAAATCGACCATACTGCATCATTTGAAGACACGATGAAAGTAAGAACCTTAATCCAAAACTTTCCCTCAATGGATAAAGTAATTACATTATAACGAGATAGCTATAAGCCACGAGTATAACACAAGAATATTTTCTGTAATCGGTATCTGTGCACCATGTTTTAACAGTTACCATGTGTTTAAAAGCAATTTTCTTAACGCTGGAAGTGGCACTGAAAACAGAAGTTGTTATAAGGTGTCACGCTGTACTCGAGTAGCAGAAGTTAGAACTGTTAGATTGGTCATGCCAAAATTTTTGTTATTATATTTATAAACTACTAGCTGACCCTGTGAACTTCGTTTCACCTACAATTTAATTTTGAATCTGCAAAACCGAATGAGTTGAAATCTTGCAGATGTCTTAAACATATGATAAGCATAATAAATTTTTATTCAAAATATATTTACTTATTCCCTCCAAAAAATTGATGGCGTCAGCCCAAAATTTTGACAAATGAATCCTATATAAAATGTCCAAAATAGGATGAGACTATACTTGTGATTTATCATTCCATTCATATTTTTTAGTTTTGCTTATAGGGGGTGTCTCAAAAAAATTAATCACTGAGTCAATTTATTTTATTGATTGAATCAAGAATTGCAAAACTGAATTTTGAAATATTGCAGACGTTTTGAAGTTACTGTTTGACATGGTAGATTTTTAATCAAAATATATCTGTTTATTAAGCCCAAAAACTTGATGGCGTCATCTCAAGATTTTGCCGAATAAATCCTATCTAAAATGTGCAAAATATCATCAGTATATTTTCGTAATTTATCATTGCATTCATATTTTTTAGATTTGCTTTAACAGTGACTCAAAAAAATGTATGGATCAGTCAATTTATTTTAGAGAATAACTCAAGTTGCAGAAATGAATACTTTGAGATCTTGCAGACGTTTTAAAATTATTGTAAGCATGGTAAATTGTTAAGAATAGTTATTTACTCTCCCCAAAAAATTGGTGGAACGGCTTACTCGATTTTCGCAGATAATTTTGGGAATACAATACAGTTATTTTTAGTATTACACTGCACCAATCCAAGGTGGTATACGTGTTGATCGTAAATGTTGATTAGGTCATCACAAAATTGTGTGAAGAAAAGACTCAACTTGAAAATGCTGAATATGTTTCATTATACTCTTGGTGCGAAGGAAGTTCTGTCGAAACAACGGTCGATCAATTTTTTGACAATGGTTGATATAAATAAAACTCAGTAGATGCTCATACTCGAAATACGAAGTATCTACTCGAATATCAAATCAAAATATTTCTAGTTTTTCTATATAATGCTAATACTTCAGTACGTAACAAATGATGCTCAAGTAGCATCTCGATATAACAAAAAAGGAAAACAGTGACAGTGTCCATCAAGGCAAAACTCGAGTCACCAAAATATAAGTTAGTATGGGGTAGACACCTTGAGATGGGAATCTCTCTGTTAGAAAAAACGCACTGCACAATTTATGCATAAATAAAAGCCAATTACCTGAAAAATTTTCGATATTCCCGCTCCTAATGTGTTTTTCAAACTGAATGCACCTTTTGACGACGTTCCACGTTCATGAAAGTATCCATGTTTAGTCAAAATTCACTCTTACAACGATCCTACTCGTTTTCTAAGCTGCTTTACAGACAGCTCAATCATTTGCCACGCCGATGCTCATTTTTAGATTAAATGTTCACAAAACGTATAGGTAGATGTTCAATTTGTGTCCGGGGAGATGCAATGTTTTCAAGTAGGTACTCAGTACATAGAGTAGATGCTCAGGTATATAAGAGTAATAATGAAGTAGGTACTTCGTACTTCGAATATGAGTATCTATTCAGTTTTATTCACACCACCCAATGTCTCGCTTCAATGTTTGATTATGTTGATTATGAGCACAACGCTGATCAACTTCCATATCCGAATTACCTATGAAATAATTCATTGCGGATTGACTTCGTGGACCTATGCCACCTTGTCGTCTTCTCGGCATTGTAATGAACTTCATAAAACGACACAGAATTATTTTCACAGTCAATAAAATCTGTAAATTTTGTCTTGAGAATTTTAAAATATTGAAAACTTCAAATTAAATCCTCGAATAACGGTAAAGTTTGAGGTTTTGTCGAAACCAACAAAGTGACTATAGAATGGCAGATCAAAATTAATAAGACACTTTCGCAATGTGTAACTAAATTCAGTTTAACCAAGACTTTTCTTAAAATAAACGACGTTTTTTTTTACGAAAAAACAAAGAACGACTTGAAATGCAATATATATATACTTTTCACAATCGCACGGAGGAATTAGTTTTGTATGACACGTCAGTTAGACGACAGGTCCGTCAGGAACGCCAACTATTCAAATTAATTCGAAGTGGCGATTCCCATGCAAAATTTTTAGAATTTTTTTATCTTTTAGCTGAGAGTTTGGTCTTGAAATATTTATGGAAATTCAGAGAAGGTTTAAACGGTGAGAAACAAAAATACTAAAAACAGAAATTTTATTTTCCAATTCAACATGTTCTGAACTGTGAAACATTTGATGTCTTTTGTCCTTTTAAAAATAAAAGATTGTCACTTGGTTGTCAAGAAGAAAAGTGCTGGTTTTAGGGTTTTACCGGCAATTATTCGAATTTTTCTCACCTTTTAAACCTTCCCTAGACCTCCACGGACATTTCAAAACCAAGACAAGATAAATCCGTTCAGCCGTTCTCGAGTTTTAGCGAGACTAACGAACAGCAATTGATTTTTATAGATATAGATAATTTTAACTTAACCAATAGGTTGTTTTATTGTATCGACTATAAAGCGATGAGTAAATGAGAACATTATTAGGGCGGGAAAAAATAAAATACATCTACATACATCTCATTACTTATGGTCAGCGAAACACAATATTTCTCCCGCAATTATGTTATTTTCGGGATTCAACAAATTTTAGAAGGTAATAACAGATTTATAGTTTACCACGCAAATCACACATGAGATATATTATTTTTCCAATAAAATTACTCCAATTTTTTAATGTCCTCGATCCTCAAAAATTTAATATTGTGTCACTAATTAAAATTACAATTTTGACGACATTTATATAGGATAGTTACCAAAAAAGAAAAAAATTAGAGATTAATATCTTTTTACCTATGAGTAAAAATTAATTAATACTGCGGATACGGAAAAAAATCACTGTGTAGCTATAGACTATTGGAAGCTTCAAATGTTTGAAAGGTGGTTATTTTCCCACTGATTTAAATTTATTTCATAATTATAAACTACAAGCTGAAAATGAAAACGAAACTCGCTTAAGACAAATAATAGTTATACGCCTCAAAACAAAAGGACTGGAGAGATGGTGATGAGAAAGTGGGTGCCATAAACTTAAATAATTCGTGGGATTTATTTTATTTTTTTTAATAATATAAGTGTACATATGATCTCACTTTTACTTTACTAATTTCTTAATTCCCATGACTTATTAAGAGAGAACATGTACAATTTTTCTACGTTATTATATCTAAAATGTGAACAAGTGAATCGTATTAAATTTTTTGTTAAAATTTACCTTTTAGCTGCGGTTATTTGTAATGATAAGAATTTATTGCAACCAGTCTCATTTTAAAACATCGATGTTAAAATTGTGTTTAGCACATTAATAACAATATTTACGTAATTAAAATGCAAATAAATCATTTACACCATACAATCATACTCACACGCACTTTTGGAAGAGAGAATTGTAGTAACTTTATATGTACACGTAACTATACACGTAACAATGACCATAAGGTTTCTATGTTCCCATAATTTTAGGAAAATCAGTGAAAGGTTTCTAAGATAATTCATAAAGACTTTACTTTTTGGTAGTTTTATACATAAATATTGTATTTTAGGTGACAGTATCTAATAAAGATTCATTCCAAAATTTTTAAAGAAGTCTATTAGATAATCTTTGAGCGATAAAAAATTTACTGGTCTAAATATGTGTTTTTCGGACAATTCGTGTACATAAAGTATCACTGTCGGCCCAAAATAATCCAACAAATCCTGCTTCTTTGAAAATTTATAAAATTAGATTTTGCGATGTTTGTTCTGTGAAAACGTCTATAAAGTAAAAACTACTGGCATAAATAACGCTCCCGCAGCCCCTACACCGTAAAATGTATTTAACGCAGGTCCAACGGGAAAAAGGGTCTCTCAGCAATAATAATAAGCTTTAGCTTCAAGTGTTTGTCTATACATCGGAAGAATGTCCCATGCAGAAATTTATTTGATTTGAATGAGTTTGTCCCCTCAAAATAGAGGACTAAAATTATTAATTAAGAATTTTCTGAATATTATTATTATAATTCTTATTAAGAAAAAAACTGCGCATTTTCACCTTTTTGAGAAAATGGAGCGATTCGTTCTTAATTTGATCAATAAAAAATTTGTTATGGCGCCATAAACATAGATAATACACAACACGAGTGAAAAAGAAACGGAGAATTTTGGCACCGAATTTGCGACTTCCGGTCGGCATCATTGTCGCTTATATCCTGAGTTAATTATATTTACTAAGCATACCATTTAACACACAATTTAAAACCTATTTAAGTAATGTATTAAAAAACAAAAACAAAATTATTTATTGAAGATCTAGTTTAAATATTGAAAACCTAGAAAAAAAAATGTCCATTCCTACATTGAAAGAATTTTTTCCAATTTCTACTAATAAAAAGCTCATTTTGTATGTGAAATCTCGCTATTAAAACAATAGTTTAATCGAAAGGATGAATAAAATGTTTATAGCAACACTTTATTCACACTGTCATTGACAACACGAATAAAGTAAAAAAAAAAAAACTAAAAATTCGCACTACTACTGCAATTTTCGTTGCTATGGATGTTGGATATTCAACTAAAATTTGCAACGCTTGATAGTCCACCTCCTGTAAAACAATGCTAATGAAAATCCAGGAGCATCGTTTGAATTTGACCGTGACGAAAGTACAGGCAGCTTAGGCAA
Organism: Zophobas morio; assembly: GCF_036711695.1. NCBI lineage: Eukaryota > Metazoa > Arthropoda > Insecta > Coleoptera > Tenebrionidae > Zophobas > Zophobas morio. The sequence continues at coordinate 5,134,518 of NW_026972110.1, forward strand.
TTTACCTTCTTCAAATGTTCATCATATTAGTAATAATACAATTAATATTTATGAATATGGATTACCTAAACAATAAATTTTTTGAAAAATTTTGCGAAATTGGAAAAAATCTTGTATGATGCACGTGAATAAACGAATTTTATCCACTTAAAAACATTATCACACTCAGCTTCGCCTCGTGTGCTAAACTGTTTTTTCGTTGGATAAAATTCACTTTTATTCACTTATACCATAAATAGCTATTATACGTGTTTCGACTCATTCAATCTGGGTTTTTAGTATCCACACAACAAAAGGATTGTAGTATGCCATATTAATGAAATTAAAAATAGTCTTCTCATGGATCTTTTGTAGGTGTATTCTCGACCTAATTTGTCCAGAACGTCCTTGCCACTTTTTGTTTTGTTATAGGAAGTATTAAAGGATAATTTGAAGCTTAAAATTCTGATCTTTTCTAGATATATCATGCTCATGATGGAGTGCCGATAACAAAACACCAAATTTTCTGGGTTTTTTAATATAAGAAACCAAAGCCAACTCCTTTGTAAACCGAAAGGCAGAAGACTCGTGACTGAATATTCATCAATTGTTCAAGTAAGTATATCCTTCCCAATTTTAAGTACTTACCGTCCCAACTAAAGTTAAATTTTCATTCAAAAGTTCTTCGGCTAAGGAAATATCTGTGAAAAAAATATCAGTGGTAGTATTGTGACTACTACCATACGGGCTTCAAAAAGCTCTTTTTAACACAAAAATTAAAGATAGAAACCAGAGAATTTCAAAATGGGGTCACTGGTGACAAAAGAAATCCCAATATTTTGCAAAAAATGTATTTTTACATTTGAAATGAGGAGCTCAAGACAACAGCATGCTGCAGCATATTGTTAAAGATTGATAAACTGTTCAAATACCCCCATTATGTTATTTGTCACAATTGATACCCATATACTGCATTGTATTGCTGAAATTGTTCGAGACCAATTTACAGAGTTCGATCTGATTTCTGCTTTTAAGATTTTTTTTCGAAAAACTCCTTTACGAGTTTCCCTATGTGTATACACAAATTCTTCTCGGAATACCTATATTTTAAAAATTTAAAACACTTTGTAGGTATTTTTATTAAATGATGATACCCGCAGCATTGCAGAATGCAAGAACGTTGTACATACAAAACGATTTGAATTTTATCCAAGAAAATTTTGAAAATTTATCAAAAATGGTTGTTTACTAAATGAAACTCTTAAGTTGTTGGAGGAAGGTATAGGGAAAATAAAAATTGCGATTAATCGATTGAAAAGTATTCCAGAGGAATTTGTAAACTAGTTAGCAACAAAAGTAGACTCTGTATTCAATAGAAACCTTAATTTTAAAACGAATTTAGTAAAGAAATGAACCCTAGTACTAGTGCTAAATATAGTACCTTGCAGCCATATTGTACTCGTAATTATGCCATTGGGAACGAGATGCAGGTAGAACGCTCCTTTTTTTACATTTAAAGACATTTTGAGATTTAAAAGAAATCGCTTCTCAGAGGAAAATCTCGCCGTTCGATTGTATTATTGTTGTTATTGTTCATATAGACACTCTACTTTGATGTCCGGTGTTATAAATCAATTCCGGGAATTCGATAACTATCTAATCTATAACCTATGAGAAAAGAAAAATATATGAAAAATAAAAAAAAGCATGAAATACATCTTGTATGCTACGTTAAATTTTAAACATTGTAAGAAATTATTCGAACAAACACGAAGCAGTGAATATGTCGACGGTATTTATTTAAACTATTTTTAAAGTTTGAAGTAACAGATTTTTTTTTTCACTATATGTAACAACTTGGTCAAATATAAAAATTAATTAGTGCCACTTTATCCTGTTACTCTATCTAAACGAAATATTGTCTGTATTCTATTTTTCTTTCTGTAAACAGTAAAAACCAAGACCAGTCATTTATTATGTTAAGTATGTACTTTTATTTTCTAATCAAAATCATGAATTTCACACAACACTGCTTCGTTACGAATAATATCATGTATAATATGTTAAATAAAATTCGTTGGATGATGAAAAATAATGTTTCTAGTTCTCTACCGTGATATTTAAAGATTTATTAAATACCGGTATAATTAATTGTTTTCTGGAGGCAATAATACATTAAAAATTAAATTTTGATAATACTACTTAGAAGATTTATGAGCGTTACCTTCACCGAGTTAATAACCAAGTCCAAGGTTGTACTGAAGAAATGATTCTAGCAATTCATTGAATCTGTTTTTTTATACATTTTAGTGCGAAAGACTTGAACTTTATGGCGGTAGTTTGATTTTTGCAATTTTAATTTCCCACCTGGGCGTGTTGTAATAAGGTTACTGATATTGATCAATCTCGCAATTTTCACATTTTGTTCTGTTTGTCTTTTTTTCTCATCTGTTCCATTCCTCTACATATGCCGTTATAATTCTGCATTTTTCCTCATTGACTTTAATTTTTTTCTCTATGAGATCCTCTTCTGTCATCTCATTTTCACTTTTCTCTACCGCTTTCAGTTCCGTTTTACCCCTGTTATAATCCCTCGTCTTGCTCTGCCCTTTTTTGTCATTTACTAATCCCTTGCATTTCCATACGAATCCCTTCGGCATTTTTTTTCGATTTTTTTCCAATCTTTAGCCTCCACCCATGTTTTTAGTATCCCCACTACATCCTATTCTATGTATTCTCAAAAATCTGCTTCTTATTAATCCCTCAATATTCCAAAACACCACCCGAACTTCCTCTTTCCTGTTTTGATTTTTCGATATATTCATATTCTTTTTCCCTATTTCTTTGCTTTGAGAGCTTCGTTTATTTCTGCTCCGTCTACCGCTTCTCTTTTTCAAAAATTTACTGGCTTTTCTTTTAGGTCATCCCACTTAAATCATTTCCCGTTAATTACTGTCTGATATTCTACTTTTATTAGTTTGTTTTTCCTTTTTCCAACTTCGCCCAGCTCTTCATCTTTCTTTGTATTTCCTGTTCTTTCTGGTAATAATTACTGATAACTCAAGAATTATTGTTATTTCTAGGTTGACTTTACCTTAATTTTAAGGTAAAATTAAATAAAATTAAAATTTCACTCTTTCACTGTTATGTGTACATCTATTGTTTGTCGAGAGAAAGTAACTTTGTTAACGTAGGTAGATAAAACCATAAGTTAGTACTAATAACATTACAAAACTAATACCATAATAAATATTTTTCACTTTTTCAAAATGAAAATCTGTGCATAAGTACATTTTTTAGTTTTTAGTTTACAGACTTTTCTTGGGTCCTGCGAGAGGTCCGTCGCAATTTACATGTAAGAATTAAAATGTTTATTATTACTTACTAGACAAGATAATCTTCGAAACTACGAAATCTTAAGAAATTTGCTGATGTCAGCTCAAAATTTTGTTAAAATCATGGCATTGTACTTATTAAAATGGATATATTTATACCAACCCAATGGTTGCTGAGTCACTCCAAAGAAATTTTAAATACATCCTAGTTTAAAAAAAATGTGTTCTAGGAAAACATATTGGTTCTATGCGAATAATAATGTTTTGAATTTTTTACCATTCTTTATACAGACCTATTAAAAATAATGAAGTATAGGTCCGTTCGTTTGTCATTTTTTCAGTACCAGTTCAACAAACTTCACCAAAATTCTAACAAGTTAATCAAATGGTGATTTGCGTTAATTGTAGGTAGGTACCGAAAATAATATGTTTATATTCACTAACAAGTCGATGACGTCATTGCAAAAAGTTATTTATAGTATATTTTATCTCAAATGTATTATTAAGTACCAGTTTAGTTGTGAGTTAATATTCTACCACTTTTTGTATGTTTTCAGCTAAAAAATGTATTTCTAAGAAATATAACAAAATCTGTTAATTCGGCTTCTTTGAAATTAGAAAATGAAATTGTCTTGGGTGTTGAAAAGAAGGATTCATTAAACAAACATATGAAGCATAATATTTCTTGTTATAAATATTCTCTATTAGACGTTTTAATATTACTCGACTGAAATTTGTTTGCATCGAAATTTCTGGTTTCAATCTGAAAATGCTCACACTACATATATTTTTACTCTTAAATAAATTATTACGTATTTTAAAAGGGTCGTAGTATCATTTATGTCATTTATATTTTATAAAATATAGTTTTACATGCGTACGTAATATCTGGTGCACTGACATAAACGTTCTGAAGATGATAAATATTTGTTTCACCTTTTACTTCCTAGAAGAGCTGTAAGTCTACGTCAAAAACTTTCATTATACTTCACAAATTTGACTTTTGAACTTAGTAAACTAAAGAATGGAATGTTCTTTTGTGCCTCACAAGAAAGAAGCTGATTAGCTCACATGTTGACATATTTGACTAATGTTGGTAAGTACCTAATTAAGTTGTTTCTAAACAAAATTAAAGAGCCATCACATCATCAGGTGAACGTCCGCTGACGCAATTTTACAAATTTGTGTATTTTGGGTCATCTCCAAAACATATCAGATAATTTCCGCGAAATTTCTTTAAATAATCGCAGCTAACATTCAAAGTTAAAATTACTTCTGGTAATGATGATAATAAGACAGTTTTATTGCAAGTAGCCAGAAGCCATTTGAAAAGGCTTTGCAAACTTCACAGAAACAATAATTGCTTCGAACGAGCGAATTTTTATGTAAAGGGTTTTTACCTTTGTTTCTCAAGCTGGTTTTCTTCGCACCAATGGAAAGAAAACACCTTTTCACTGTTAGACTCGTAACGCACTACTTATGAAGTCCATGCCCGATCACAAAATCAGCCTAAAAACGACTATTTAAAACCGCGACAATAATTTTGTGGGTGTACTTTTTGCAGCGTCAAAGAGAAGAGAAACCGTAATAATTAATTCAACAAATTAATTCATTTCATGAACTAAGAAAGTGGTACGAGTACATACATCAATGGCCTGTGTTACATACTTATAAATTTGTAGTGTCACTTGGCTCCCCTTTCTATTTTAGAAATAGTTTCAAAATCAACTTTTTGCCGACCTTCGTAAAAGATACACGACTTTTTGTATTTGCATGTTTTGGTGAAAATCATCGAGGCGTGAAGTAACGCAACATTTTTCCCACATTTTCATTCAAGAGCAATTAGCGATGATGAATACAGACATGCCTCAATGTTGCTCCACGCAATCGATACGGTCGATTAATTAAATTATCCGATCGACTTTACACAATTGTTGCAAAACTTGCACAAAATTTTCAAATGCATTTAGTGTGTAATTAGCGCTTTCGACATTCTATTATCATGTCCATAATAAAATCGTGATGCATCGGAGGGTCAATGCCACACAATTACCGTCAAGGTTTTAAATTTAGGGCACCTTTTATCATCGTTTATGGTCAAATTAGTGCCACAGCAATGATTACACTTATTCGGAAGACGATCAGATCGAAATAGAAAGTTGTAGACCGTAAAGCAGCAAACCAAACCGATTTTTACCTTAGCTGCATCGCAAACATGGTGTGTTAATGAATGTTTTTTGATTACTGCTTATTCTAATTCAGAACATCACGCAAAATTTTTACCTTCACTCGAAACTCAAATTCTTGGCCACTTTCTTCCTAAACACGATTTACGTCTGGATTTTTAAAGAAAACCTGTAGTCCCTGTCCTCTCATATGTTAAACGATGGATTTCATTTATTCCTCTCACAATTACCGATCGGAAGGTCAAACTTTTGGCGAAGATAACTTACGTAGGATGACAATAACGTTAATGCACAAACCACAAGGTCCTAACACGTTTAAATCAGTGTGAGACTGATTTTTCCTGATTACTTTTTTAATGCCTATAACCTTTCTAGTGTCATCTCAATGTTCAAAGCGAACCTTATTATCATAAACAAATAAATATTCTGTTAATACAAGAACGTTTTAATGTCTACTTTTATTATTAGAATGTGATGCGAATTCGGTCAATGCGAAATCGCATCACCCATGTTTACCATCCACAATAAAAGAACTCAGAAGTCAAAATCTTACAAGCGACCTTCGTGTGAACATACCGGAAACAGTGTTTTTCTTGTTTTACGTTAGTGCATGCTTGTAATCCTGAAATTTGAATTTATAATCAGGTTTTAATTATTGTTTCTTCTCTTTTAATTGACAATGGGTTTTTACGTTACGTTCAGAGTAATGTAACACCTGGGTACTTCGCTAATCAAATTTTGTAACCGAATCTCTGTACACAAACCTTCCAAGTTTCCATATGAACTACGTTCTGAAAAATCTTGCAAAGGTATGTGATAGTGATAGTGGTCAAATGTCAGTGGTCATCTGATGATGTAGAGGGTACACGGGGGGACCCCGGGGGGTTCTGTAGAATGTAGGTTATGAAGTTGTGGGGATGTAGGACGGCTATATACACCGACTCTGCATCTGTCAGACAGTTCATTCAAAGTGCTTCTTCGCCGCTACTTGCTGGAATATTGCTGGTAAGTTTGTGTGGATCTACAGTGTTTGTTTCTATAACGGTACGGAAAACTGTTAGCTTTAGACGTGATTTTCGCGAGTTCTCTTTATTTTGGTTCCTTTTATTTTGGCAGTGCAGATTTGTAAAATTAATTTCGACCGGAATTTAATCTATTGTTTAAAAACAAAGAATAATATAAATATTTATAATTTAAGGAGCTGATAAAATGTTAGTAAGAACAAGTTTTAAGTTGCATGGGGTAAAGATGTTGTTACAGTTGTAAAGGATTTATTGCTTTTATTTTTGATAGTTTAACTTTTTTGTTATTTGAATGTCATTTTTTCCCCTAAAATTGTTCTCTGTCGTCATCACCCGATTTTTTATTAATATTTATACAATGATCGGTTAAGTTTTATGCAATTTTATTTTTGAAAAAGATACAAGAAAAAACAGTGCATACAACTAAAGTTATGTCGAAATGCAATTGATGCTGCAATAAGTGATAATAGTTTTACATTTTACTCATTTGTAAATAATGAAGATTTAAAATCGAGAAAATCAGCCATAGTTATTTATGTAAATAATGCTCCTACTAATACCCTACAAAGAATATTGGTTTAATTTCTTTCTACATCTGCAAAAATTTCGACAACTGCTTCGATTTCACAATAATCGATGAAGGTTTTGATAGTTCATGATTGATGCTCTATTTTGACCTATTGGTTTCGTAACGATCTTTTTGAATGCTTCCCATTACGTTACATTATAGTTTTGTCTATTATCATGCTGGTACCTTCACCAGTACAGGAAAACATAAAATTGCGCAAACTTTACCATTTAGTTACATCCATTCCAACTGAGCTGATTTATAGCCTGATGAGTCCCAACCCATCGAAGAATTAACAATGCAGGTCAATTGTGACTGATAGTTGATTATATACGGTATGTATAAAACAAAACGTGAAAATTGTGAAAAATTCCTAAGATTCTCATCACACAGTGTCTGCTTACTGTTTTTAGAATCTAAGACAAAAGTTTACGTAATCGATGCAGTAACCGGTAGATTGTTAAACAGGATTGAAACGAGAACATGTCTCTTCCTGGTGACTGTTCACAATAACTATAAATGTCCATTATGGGATAGTTGCATCATAGTGAAGAGCACGATGGTTTGTTTTGTTCGAGAATCACATACATCTTCGTCATTACGTTAACTGTCCGTTTCAAACAATTTTATATGTCGAAATTGTTTAATGATAGGCAGGTAAATAATTAGTTTCGTTGCATAAGTTATAATGTCACTGAATTATAAAATATCTTCTCGACACTCTCAACGAATTTTTTTTCCGGGCAGTGAATATTGAAACTGCAGCCGTCCAATTGTTGATTTTGGAACAAATGATTTAAAAAAGATTTCGTCTTCAAGGGGAAAGTTTCACTAATGTACTTTTAAAACTATACGTTTTTGTAACAATTTATTATAAGTTGGCTGCCCATATATTGCATCAGTTGCTCTAGATTGTTTGTAGACATCATTATTGTTTGTAAGCAGATGTGCCAATAAGTTTCAGCGCTCTTTATTTTTAAAAACTGTTGTTAAAGATTGAACTTTGGAAAATATTTTTGCTTTATAGCTTCGTGTTCAGGTGATGCTCGTGTAAATAATTATTGGCACGTTCATAATGAGTAATGACAAAAAAAAACTTGAGTAGTAAACCGAAAAAGTGTGTCGTATGGCGGTAAAGGTAATGGTCAACTAATGAGTGACGATGTTAAAAAGAATGTTTAGCGCGTTGTTGACGGCTGCACAGAGCGCGAAATCTTTTCTTATTAACAATTAGTTTGTACCAATTTTCACCATATTTAGTACAGTTTAATTAAAACACATTTTTAAAGTAATTGAAAGAAAAGTGATGATGATATACTTATAAGAGGGCTGATTTGTCCTTATTGGACAAATATAGAAATCTCAAATTACAAAAAAAAGTATATGCATGTATTGTTCTGACAGATGCAGACTACTGTAATACACAATCAAAAATGTGTAATAGCTATCTAGTGCATTAGACTCATAAAAGTTTTGAATATATGATCAAATGTTGAGCCTGAGGTAATCCTCATGCATACTAATTACACACAAAATTCCAAATGGAAATAGATGATACGCTTAATCAGATTTTACACTGAAGTATAGGAAAGTTGATCTAATGTGAAAGTAGTTACCTTGACATTACCCTCAATTTAATGCAGCAAGTAAGTTACATAACAAAATAATACTAAGTAAAACTAAGTGCAGGTACAAAGTTGATGTACACAGCTATCAACATGCATTAGTTTTGGTTAATTACCACAACAATAGAGAAAACTCAAAACAAGTTTCCACTTTATAGATACGTTAAGAAGCTTTTACACTTTACCTACATTTTTGCTCTGATTTACTTGTATTTCGTAACAGCAGCACTTACTCTCCATTTCTAGTATTGTTTTCACGTTTTCAAATTGGATTTTTTGTTAATTTGATGGCATTAGATTCTGTGTCAAAATTAGTGTAAAAATCATTTGAAAATTTGTTATTGAACACTTATTTAAAGAAACTGAAGAGTCTAAAAACTTTTTTAAGTTGTAAGTTGACATAAAAACCAGTATAAAATTATTTAATTACTCGTCAAAATAATTTTTCACAATTCTTTCTCTAGCTGTCGTTCAAGAAGTAAAAAAGTTACAACGCAACTGTTAAAGAACAAGTATGTTTTCAACCTGTTTTTAAAATTTATCACGTATGATAACCTGATAACCAGCAATCAACACTCAAAAATGTTTCCAACTTTTTTCAGTTTCACATCTTATTTTAAAATAAGAGATGAAATAGATTCGCTATTTAAAAGTATACCGTTGACGTCAGACGTACAAGTTAAAATTTGTGAAAAATAACTTTATAACATTAACAACATTTTTATTAACTTGCATTTTTAAATATCTCTCAAATATATTTCACATTTTTCTGGAAATGTTGTGTGTACATAATTTACCTACAATATGCCCATAAATAATTAACTAATCAAAGAAGAGTTTACGTTTGACAACAAAAAATTGATGAAGACTACTTAATTTTACATTAAGTATAACTACTTTATATGATTGTTCCTATTTTAACCATTAACAATAACAATTAACCAGCAACTTTAATAAACTTATAAACTTCTTGTGAAGAATTGGCTACCCTGTACAAATGATTTTTAATGACGTAAATCTTTGTAATCCCAATTTTTAGATACAAATTGTTAGAAAATCAAGTAAAATGGCAATCGTTTATTTTCCTTAATCATCAAGTACCAATAAGCCACTGACTCCTAATCTTGTGGTTTAAACTACTTTAAGGAACTGTTCAATTGACGAATAGTATGATCATTTCATATTTTGGTTTGTCTAAAATAGTGTTGTTGCTGGTTTGTTCACTTTTATTGATTATACTCTCACTGTACTGTTGCACTTGACACATGTCGTTGTCAAAATACAACAAGCACTGGGGACTTGTGGTGTTCCTACATAAGTGATACATTTCGTGCCAAGTTTACTACATTACTGATTATACAATTTATTAGAAAGTTAGCCAATAGCAGTGAAACCCTAGTTATCAGCCATTAATGCCGTTGATATAATCACCTACGTATTTCGCGTACTCCAAAATAAGTTATACACGTTGTTTGTATTGTTTATTCACTGCATAATCGAAAAGAATAACACTCTTGTGTTCATTATTATCACGAATGTACTATAGTATATTGTTCCAGAACATCACGAGAATCCGAAGATGGTCGTTCAATATTTTCGCTAATAATGAATCTACTTTCAATTCACCATGTCATATGGGCGGTTCCTTCTATTATATGATAATAAATTCATGTAGCCCGCATTAGATTAGAAACTGGATGTTCCGAATTTAAAACTGTTACACCGTTATTTTTTGATTATATCAGTCAGCTTATAATCCCAAAAATTCAAACTTTTCCCTAGTGAACGGTTTTCTCACTGGTGATGAATGATACAAAAAAATACAAGAAATAGAGAATTTAAACTGACTTTGCTCTTACTTATACAGTCGTTCCAAAAATGACAAGGAAAAATGCGCCCAGCACCTTGAACATCGCATAAACATGCGTTTAAATCACTGCTCCATGTACCTACTTTTTGTAAAAGCAAGAAGACGACCTCTAAGTGACATTGCCTCCGAAAAGTGAGATGACCCGCGTTTCAAAAAACAACGAAACATCTACATAATGAACGACCCAATAAAACCGTGATCGAAGGTCAAGGTGATCCGAAGAAGCACTCTCGTGCTGCAGATCACGCTTTTCCTTTTCAGTTTGCCAAAAAGTTCTACCGGAAAAACAAACACTTTGCAGTTACCTACTAAACTTTCCTATCAACTGATCAATGAACTTTCAATAATAATGTCATGCTTATGAATGAGTGGAACTAGCCAAGTGAAATTCTTTGGGTCAATATCAACACACCGTGCCTTAAAATTTTTGAACTACTTCCATCGTGGTAAAAGTGATCGAATTGGCGACCATTTCATCTAGAATAACTAATGAACAGTGAGTAATACCCAGACGTGGCCATCTCCGGCTGGGCTGGTGACCGTGAAAGCAGCTGCAGGTCAACGCATGACCCAGATCGCCCGGAAACGATCCTTTATCCGGGACAATCGAATACCAGACCTACACTTGACACAGAATAATAAGCACCTGTTGAATTGTCTGCTTAAGTTCTGTCAACACCGGGGTGTGGCACCCCGGTTTAGTCATGTTTTCAGAAGTAATTTGTCTTGAACTACAAATTTGAACCAATAGAGGTTATAGCTTTGCCCGGAGTAGGCAATAAGTTTATGAAATTAAGAAGGAACTGCAGCAGCGAGAAAAAACAAGATTAAGAGACGACTTTCTTTTTTCTTCTGATTTTTTGGACCGATTTTTTAAGAAGGAATTTCACTGAAAACTGCATTTGAAGTCAGAACACTTTTAGTAGAATTCGTCCAGGTTTTAGTTTCTGTACAAACGGATATTTCAAAATTTGCAATTAAAAGTTGTATCTTTAATTTTCATGCTGCTACTTCGATTTTGTTCTATATAAACTCGAGGCCATTTGACGTATTCAGATACATCTGCTTCCAATCGCTTATTAAAATTCTCTTAAAATAAATATCTAGTTCTTGATTTAATTTACTGTCTACCAGTCTCGTCGCTGAAGTGATCACAGAAACCTTAATTAGGTGCTACGCTATGGGTAAGCCCACAGTTTTTGGAAGAGTGAATCATCGAATTTGCATTAAGCTAATAGATTCAAATCTATAATTTTATTTGTACACTTCTTTAACCTCTGGCTCTGGAAAACAATTTTTGGGGCATCGTGTATAAGCAATTCTAAAAAATGAAATGATGTTATCGAAACGTAAACACTATGGTTTCTTAGAGAAATTGTTCAATAAACAGTTATTTCATTTTTCTTAGATGACGTCATCTAAGTCGCAATAAATATCTATGATAATTTTCAGAATAGGTTAACTGTGTTCTTGAATTTAACGGAAGTGAGCTTGGCCTTTTTAAAAGTTAAAATACTGATAGATTTATAAGTCGTACGTAAAGAAGCAAGTTACACTGTAAATACTATTAAACATTATTGAGAGTATAATTTCAATTTTTACTTCCCGAACGTAAGCTAAGGAGGTATTGTAATCGAGTCCATCGGCCGAATTGCCAGTTTCATTTTTTACTTTAATTTTTAAATTACTAAGTCATTTTGTCTAAAAAAAGAACCTTATTCATGAAAGAACCTAACCACAATAACCGTCATGCAAAATTGTGCTAATCTTGTATTCACTGCAGTAGAAAATAAAATTCACTGGATCTTATTAATTACACTACGTGACCACTGGTCGTGTTCAATCAGTTTTTAATTTTGTAAAATCCGTAACTGAAATCTGGATTTACATTTGAATTTCTTAGAATGGATTTGAATTGTAGCTGAGAATCTGATTCTTGAATCCTATCCATAGAAATATCTTTTTCTTCATTACAGTTATTTTTTTATTCAGTTATTGACAGTACTAAAAATTTGTATTCTTTCCAGTTGTTTTGTTTCATTCTTTTCATTTATTAATTGCGCTTGCTATCGTAGACAGATTTTAACATAATTTTCGAAATCATGGAAAATTCTGAAAAAAACAGTAGCAAAATTAAGAACTGTGTTCAATTTCATTAACATTTGGTATTTTTGGAAAATGAAATAATCCAAGAAAAATAAATTTTTGCTAGATTGTTTTGGATATTTTTTTACAATTGAATGCAACTTCATAATGTCAATTATTAAGATGTTATAAAAAAAACGTACAGATTTTGCAAAAATCTATTAACATTTCCTGTGCGAATACATTATTTTTGGGCAAAAGAGGTGATTTAAACTAATGAACAGACTTCAATAACTAAATTACTTCGCACAGCTTAAAAACTTTTTAGATTAATACGTGACTCTTATTTTAGTGTTCAAGTTCGTCCCCTAAAAAAATTGTACCTTTGAATTTTCCACAGGATTATTGAAGCCCATTCGTTGGCATGAAACATTTACTTAGGTTGGTTGAAATATTTAAAGAAACAAATTAATTAAATTTTATTAATTTGATCAGCTGCTAATTTTAGCCAAATTTTCATAAAGTTTTATGACGGCTTTCACATCGATGTGCCACACTCCAAATCACCGAAATTTAAGTCTGTACGAAAAAAAAAATGAATGTGGATACAAAAATTAGTCATATTGACATTAATTTTATTAATAATTTGACCTACACTAAGGTTACTGAATTTTACTTCCATTATGATTTCACTGAGAGGAAAAAATTGGAAAGTAGTATTTCGCTTTAAAAATTGTTTTTTATGATGTTTTTAGATTAACTACACGGGATCTTCTCATGAGTCAGCCAAAACATATGTACCTTTAATTACGCGGTTTTAGTTAGTTTCTGAATCAGTCGCAAGAAATGTTTTAAAAAGACATAAAATTATCGTTTAGAAATCCGTTTAAAATAAGCTTATCTGGGTCAGATTGACATAAAATATACTTCTTGAAAGAATATATATTTTATTTTTCATAAATTAAAATTCATTTTTATTTTATTGTTTCTATATAGTGGTGAATTAATTTTCCCGGCAAATCAGATGACCCGTAATATTAAAAATTAAGAAATATACAATACAAGGTTTTTAAAAAATTGTTAACGAACTATGTTTGCTTTAAAAAGCAAATTTCAGTTTTTGTGAACGGTGAAGTTTATATTTAATTAAAAATAGTGGGAAAATGCATCCCCACGCCATCAGTTAAAAGAAAAACTATGATTAAATTTAAAGTTGATGTTGTTGCTGCAACTGTTAAAATCTTGGTCACCTCAAAACGCATCGAAATCCCCAAAATTTGTCAGCATTATGATTAAAGGTTCATTTGCTGTAAATTTAATCCAGCATTTCAGTTAAAAAAAGTTTCTTGTAAAAACACCTACACAATCACTTTGGCATAATTAACACTTAAAACAGGTTTCTTGCATGAAATGATATCAGAAGTTTTAAAGAAAGTGGCAGTCCACATTCACAAAAGTAGGTACCAAAACTTTTCTTTAAAAAAAACACATATCTTCATTCATTTGTTAATTAGTAGATTTATTATCACTTTTCTTTCTTGTTGTACACTGCAATGAATTTACTGTGAATCATTAAATTTCACTTAAAATGGCAACAACTTCTGTTTAGTAGGTTAAAGATGCTTACAGGGAAATTGTTGTATTGGTTATCGCTTAGGTGAAAAATCACATTATTATAAAAAAGTTTGTGTCACGACGTGACTTGAACGGATTATTTTAAAAAGCAACTTTCTACATTCAATGTAAAATAACCAAGAGTAAGTTAAACCTAATTTATTACAGAAGATGATGGGAAAAATCAAACAAAAATAAACTCTCACGGTTTCGTGAAAATAATGTTTTCACAATTCATTAATTATATGTTGTAAATAAAAACAGTTGCTCAATTTAGTTGAAAGATAATAGAACTGCTGTAAGAATAAAATGTGAAGATCATTTTCAGATATTTTTGGGACGAAGCACCTTTACACAGAAACCAAATTGTTTGACAAAAAATTATTGGAACATTTATGCATTGCAGAACTGTGTATATGTATTTTTTAAAAATTTCTGATTGCAGTAATAAATTTCAGCTTTTAAACTGAATTAAATTAACATACTTTTACGAATCAATAAATTTTTATCTTATTTATAAAATGAGTAATTTGCGTAATTTTTTGAATTATCTAACAAAATGCTTAGACCATCACTCTTGCATAAGTTATGCAATTGACGAAGTTACTTAAAAAACCTTGTAACATTTTTTCACTATAATGTGAAGGAAAACATCACAATTAGGATTTTCCTAAACAAGCTTCATTCAATTATTCTTTTTTTTGCAGATCAAAATGTTTAGAGAACTCACGCTCCTTGTTTTTGGAGCTGCCATGGTCATGGCGCAAAGAAGACTAGCGCTTCCAGATCCCAGAAGTTGTGCCAGCAGTAAGTTTAAAATTTAAAAAATTATAATAAAAAAGTGTAGAGAAAACAATATTTTATTAGCATAATAATAACTCTATTAAGCAACAAATTCTTAAAAAAAAAAAAATGTAAGTGACGTATACTTATTTTTTAGTACATATTTTACAAGAAAAATAAGTAGATCGATATGTGATTTTGGATAGAAAAATAAGCATATTCAAATAAATAAAAACAAATATGAAAATCAGTTTATTGGTATATACTAGAAAATAATAGGTTCATGTATTGGTAATTTTAAATAAATGGTAGTCAAAACGTCTTGAACTTCCTGTTAAAAAATATCAACTGACAAATTTTAGTCTTTTTTGAGCATAGTTTTCTATTTAACTTGATTTTTTCAGCATTGGTTTCACTTATTTGATCAAAACCTTAACAACAGTTATTTATTCTTTTCCGAATCAGTTACTTATTAAAGAGATGTAAGACATATTTTACAATTTTGACACATCAAATAGAAAATTTAAAATTTGTTCTCAAAATGTAGTTTACGCAAACTATCCATAAGTCGATTTTCATTCTAGATTTTTGTCGAATTTATTCCATAATGTGCGCAGTCATACGTATCTTCAGCGTTAAAGTTTATCTGTTAATTAAGATTGGAATTCTGCATATTTAAATATACCGGGTTACTGCGACATTGTACATAACGCGATTATTACGGTTCTTTGAAACAGTAATAATCTTCAACAATAATTTATTATTTAAATTTCATACACATAAGTCAGTGTACTGAGTGACCGACTCCATCGTTGGATGGTGAAAGACTTTAAATTTTGTTGTTTCAAAAAAAAACATAAATAAATTATTTCCTATTTATTAAAGTACATACAAAATTGTTTGGTCTAATTTCCACATTAAATATATTGTTCTTAACATCTCTTTACAATTTACGTGCCTAGGCTATATAAATAAGCATGAAAAATATCAATAAATAATCAACGAAATACTAGAAACAACACTACACTAAATTTCATATTATTCATGGGTCTGTTTATTTTTTGGCTTCATCGAAACGTGGTATTCCTTATTAATATTTTTTATAATTAATGGAATTCATACTTTTTGAGAAAGATTACTTTTAATCTTCGACATAAAAAAGGGGCGTTATAAGAGTGTTATAAGTTATAACTTTGGAGCCCTTGTCTGTCTGTGGCATTGTAGCTCCCCAATGGATGAACCGATTTTAATGGTTTTTTTTGTTTGTTTGAAAGCTAGTTTAATGCGGCTGCTTTTAGCTATGTTTGATAATCATTTCAGCCATTTTCAAGATCATCAGCTCATAACAGAGTGGTGTAGGAATTATCTCGGTTAGTGCGAAGGTGGTGATACTACGTCAACCATCGATTCGAATTTTAAGCAATGTCAGACTTTTAAGATTTCATTCTTTGTTTTTTAGAGTTATTATTATAAATAACTACTTTACTTTTTATGTTATTGTTTTATTTTAAATTTCACAAATGTATCTATTTACGCATTTTTTTTTTTAATTAGGAGTACGTCATGCCACATACAGAGACGCCCGTGGTGTTACACATTCATACTTCTTCAGTTGGGAACACTCTCCCACAAGAAGTCTTGAAGTAGACTGGTTAGACGCTAGGAACATTTGTAGAAGACACTGTATGGACGCCGTTTCTCTTGAAACTCCACAAGAAAACGAATTTATTAAACAGAGAATAGGCAGAGGCAACGTTCGTTATATCTGGACTTCTGGCAGAAAATGTAACTTTGCTGGATGTGACAGACAAGATTTGCAACCACCAAATATTAACGGATGGTTCTGGTCAGGCTCTGGAGCCAAAATTGGACCCACAACACAAAGAAACTCTGGAGACTGGAGTCACACAGGTGGTTATGGACAGCCCCAGCCTGACAACAGAGAGGCTGCACAGGTAAATAACACACTTTCCTTAATTTAGTAATGCGACTTTCGTTAATTACATTTCTGTTGCAAACTATTACTTCTTTTCTAAATTTTTAAAAATTCGCTACATTCGTAAATTCTATTATTTACACCAAAGAAAATAAAAACTGTCCTTTGCGCGTAATAAAGATGCCTTGTTAGTTATTTTATTAGTCAATGTATTAAAAAACAAAACTGCAAGCTGATGATAACGGGTAGACGTTAACCATAACTCTAAATTTCTTCCACATCGCTACGTTTCTGCTTTTTTAATGAACTACCCGAAAGGATCGCGCAAAAATGTTGCTAAACTAGTTCTGCATGGTGGGTCATTGACTTAAGAGGGTCGTTCATACTCCTCTACTCTACTAAACGACTTTGCTTTCAGGGTAACGACGAGTCTTGTTTGTCCATCTTGAACAACTTCTACAATGATGGCGTTAAATGGCACGATGTTGCTTGCCACCACGTTAAACCTTTCGTGTGTGAAGACAGTGAAGAACTGTTGAACTTTGTCGCTTCCAGAAATCCAGGAATACGTCTTTAAATTATTTTAGCTATTTTCGTACGTAACACCACTGTTCTGAAGAAAACAAAATCATTACTTTCGTCGAAAATTGAAAAATAATTTTGTTTCCTTCAATTTTCATTTCCCTTTTCCGCATGTGAATATCTGCTTCGTCTCCTTAGTACTTAGTAATTATTGTGTCTATTTTAAAATTAAATTATATTTTAATATTAAAGATTTGTATTAAACAGGTTATTTTTTATACGGGCATTTCCACTAATCAATGCCTTTATTTCCCATTTACAAATATTGATATACTGATCACGCTGAACTTAGCTTCAGAATTGGAGCCAAATCCAAATTTCTGTTTATTGACTTAAATTGAGATCAGTCTACGTTGGACCTGGATACGTAATAAATGCTACAAATTTGAAATGAATGAATACTTACGAGTCGTTAAAAAGATAATGCAAATGTAGATCTTAGGTTAGTATTCTGTAGAATCAGAGGTATCTGAGAAACAAAATTTCTGAAAATTAAGCCTTAGCTGGAAAATTTAGTATGACGAATTTCTTACTATACATAAACGGATCTAATAAAACAAAAATTCTCATTTAGATATAAACACAGGGTTGGTCACACAAATGCAAATTAATTCAAAATTTGTTAAGAATAGGTTTCCAAGCTATATTTTTTACTATTAAAGTCAATATTATACTAAGTTGCAAATATTCTCGGTTCCTCGTAAACTCGTTTTTAATTCGTAGCAATATTGGAACACGAATATTCTTTAAATACATACCTATATATCTATACAAATAAAGAGATCAGCTTGAAAATGTTATAAAATAGTGTTCCATTTGAATGATATAAATAAACTGACAATCTGCAAATTTACTCACACCCTACACGTAAGTTAAATAATTTTTCAAATTTTTATGTTTTTCAAGAGAAGGTAAATTAAAATATGGCGGAGTTGCGAATTTTTAAATATGACCATTCTTTTACAAAAAAAAATCAAATATGCAACAGTTGTTGATACGGTGTAGTATAACTTTCAAATGAAACAGATGTACATTTGAAAATAATTTTGAAGTGTAACCCGAAACGAATTCTATCACACTGCGTTGAAAAATGGAAACGCGTATTCTTTTGTCAACTGATCCTTACGACACCTCTGGACCTTTGTATAGGCGAAAATGTGTCAGTGTTTTTTTAAGACGATTAGGTGCACACTGTTTTAATCACATGTACATATAGAGTATTCTAGGAAACGATAACAGATGGGCATATCACTGTTTTGACATACTAGCACGCGTTTTCAATGTGAAAAACATAAAAAATACGATGCGGTTATGTAACTAAAAATTCAGGAGTGAACGAAACAATTTATTTAAATTACATTTCACATTTCTACACAGGGATAATAAGAAATACCTCTAATAACAGTACCATCTAACTCATCAAATGAGAAAACTATATTCCTTCGCTGATCAATCAACTTATTGCTCATGTAATTACATAAAACGGAACTTTTTTTAACACCCAAATCATTAAAAACGTCAAAATTCTGGTAATTAATTTTAATTGAATATATTTTATCTGACTCTAAGTAAAAAACATCAGACAGAGGGACGTACACTGATGTTTCATACAATAAAGTCTGATGGAATGTGGTATCAATGATTGTTTCACGATTATTAATTTCTCCTATTTTAATTCGGATGCCGCCGTTATATTCGTTATTTTCGTTACCAACTTGTTTATTTTCTGTTACCACCACTAAGCCATATAATAGACAAGTTCTATTGACTGAAATATTGGAAATTAAAACATCTCGTTCTCTCATCTCAATTCTACTCGCAATTTTATATGTTTGTCTACATTTGCAAAAAATACACCACTGTTTTTTCAAATATTGTCTGTATGGTATGCTGGGGTTTTTAAAACTTTTAATTAAGTAACTACAGTTGAGTATTAAGTTATCTGAATTGGGATTAATAGTAAAATCTACGTCAATTAAAAACTGTAGAATTTCAAATGACCTTAAGAGATTTATCATGTTTTCTGCTGATAGACTAATATTTTTAATATCACATTCTGTAACAGCCCAGTTTAAAACTCCTATTATTAACTCATTATTACTAATATTTAAAGTTTTTTGTTGTAAGATTGTCACAAGGCTTGTCGGTTTCATATGATAATCACATAGGAATATTCCTCTAACGTAGTCAGCAATATCATTCATACAAATCATTTGTAACTTCTTAATCCCATACATTTCGGCATATTCATAATTCAGTATCAAATTGTTAATATTAAAATTCTGTTGGATATAATTAACACAAGCATTGGCAAAATTATCTAGTAAATACTTATGAGCAACATAAAATAATGACCAGGCATGTAATACTGACTTGATTCTCACAGTGTTAGTGTAAATAAATTTGAGCATCTGAGTAAAATCTTCCAAAGAGATGTCTGTAATAATAATTCGATTCGAAGCCAATTTTCCATAGAACATTTTTTCGAAAACAGGACTGCAGCATGTTAGCACAATTTTATGAGCTCCTATTTCTTCGCCACCAATTATAAATGTACAGTCTGTTGATTGATTTAACTGTGATGGTAATGTTGATAGCTCCTGTCTGGAGACGGACACACTCATATCTTCTGGATTCATCTAAAAGCGTTAAAGTATACACACCGACGCATTTAAAACTTAGCAAATTACTCACCTTGGCTGCAGTGACGCTGAAATTACTTAGTAGTTAACAACTTGGTGGTTCTATTTGTACTAAATCAAGTTTAATGTTTACATCCTTGAACCAAGCAAGACCAAAGCCAAGGTCGATTGGAAATCCTCTTGCGATGGATTAGCTCATTTTCATTGTTGTTACAACAAAACCGCGAACCCTGGGGGCATTAATGAACGACTAAAATTACCATCAACATGCAACCCACAGAACATACAAGTCACCTTGGAGTTTGACGATTCAGTATTTTTCTTCGGTCGTCACCTGGAGCTGGTGGGTTCAACCCAGTTTTTTTTTAATCTCCTACTTTAGTTCAGAAATTTCAAGAATTTTTAATGAGCCCGTTGCTTAAGCGTAACGGTTTTTTTATCAGGTGTAAAAAATTTAAACTTGAAGTATCGCTAATTACGTATCCGGTTATAATTATCCATTAGTAGTCTGAAAACATTTTCTGGGGATCACTTTCATAAATTGGACGTTATATGTAATTCCTTAATTAAAACGAATGTTGCCTTTGTCCTGTGGCTTTGTGCAAACCAGACAAGCTGAAAATTAACCTGCGGCAAATTAAATTAATCTTGTTTGACGTTTCATGCCTCGTGAATATTATTTTGAAGATTTGCAACATTAAAATCCCCAGAAAATGAAAACCCTAGTTTTTAGTCTTCGTTTAGTATTAACATCACTGGTATTAATAAAAAAAACTTGCAGTAGCAGTATTAATTGTAATTATATGTATGTACAACACAAATTCGGTGCTAAAACAATATTTAAGAAAAATGTATTATTATTGTCGGCAACTGTCGGTATAGTTAAGCTGTTTTGTGTGTTGCATAATTATTATGTCTAATGCAAATTCTAAATTATAGGTTCTGTGAATTTTAGTATCAATCCCATTACATCGAAATTATGTTCGACCGGCAAGTGCAAAGTGACACTAATGACAGTACTTGGCAGTTTCCAAAAAATTTTATTCATTTCGATTTGATCGGTAATTTTGTTATGTCATATAATGATCTGGTAGAAAGCTAAATAATCGTATAAATGGAGCACTTAATTAAAGGCAAATTTGGGTATGTTTGGTTACGTGACATGCAGTCAGAATAAGGTTATGTAAATTTTTTAAAAATATTTAAATTTTGCAGCCGTATAGTAATAAGTTCTTATTTAAACAATCCTTTAAAATATGGTCAGTCTAAAATAAACCAAAGGAGCTTTAGTAGTATATGGGGAGGCAGAGCTCTTGAAAGGTCGCGACCATTATTTTATACCCACAATAGATACCAGCGAAGGCATTATGGAATGCTCATTGTTAGAGCTTTAAGGGGAGTTCTTAAAATTCGTTACATATTGTTAGGAGGAGCTGTTGCTGGAGGAGGAGCTTTACAAAAAGTTTGTGATGGACACATTTTTAAACATTGTAATATCAACATTTTTACAGAAATTTCAAGATTGGCAAGATGGCATGCCCGACTTAAAATGGCTTGATGATGTACTTCCAGATAACGAAAAGTGGCAGGAATGGCGTGGAAATTTGATTGAATTTAAAGATACCATGAAAGACAAAATTGCCATTGGTAAATGCATGTTTTAATGAAATGTCTAATACATTTTTAAATGTTTAGATCCCCGAATTAAGTCCTTAACTGAATCAAAACTAAATGAGTTTAGATCATGGTTTGACCAGAGATTAGATGATGCAATTGCAGCAGCAGAACAACAGAATGGACAATTACCCCCGGCAATTGATGGTAATCCCCTATAAAGTTTCATATCCGAGTACATTCGCTCTCATTCTTAATAAATTATGTTTGTTTCTTTAGGTGCTTTCTCCAGCCTTTCCGAGTTTGTAGAACGACTGTACTCAGGTATGCTACCCCAGTAGTTTTTCCCACATTTATTACATGTTTGTAATAAAAATTGTAGATACTAAGGAAAAGAATACAGTTTTTGCAAAATCATTCACTGAAACTTTTGAAAGAGATGATAAAGCAAGGAAGGATGCCCAAGCCAGATTAAATAATTTACAAGATGAAATGATACAGACACAGATAAAATACCAAAAGGAATTAGAAAGACTTGAGAAGGAAAATAAAGAATTAAGAAAACAGAACTTGTTACTCAAACAAGGCAAAAAAGCACCAACTAGAAAAATTAAGCATAGTCTAATTGATATGTATAGTGAAGTATTAGATGAGCTTGCTGATTTTGACAGTGGTTACAATACTCAAGATCAACTGCCTCGGGTTGTGGTTGTTGGTGATCAAAGTAGTGGCAAAACATCAGTATTGGAGATGATTGCTCAAGCTAGAATATTTCCCAGAGGAGCAGGAGAAATGATGACAAGAGCACCAGTAAAGGTGACTTTATCTGAAGGACCCTACCACGTTGCCCAGTTTAGAGATTCAACAAGGGAATTTGATTTAACAAAAGAGTCAGATTTAGCGGACTTGCGACGTGAGGTAGAGCTGAGGATGAGAAGTAGTGTTAGAGGAGGAAAAACTGTATCTAGTGAAGTAATTTCAATGACAGTCAAAGGACCTGGTTTACATAGGATGGTTTTAGTGGATTTGCCAGGCATTATTTCAGTGAGTATTAAATTCTAAATGCACTTTTATTATTTTTGTGGTCGTAAGTCATTGTGTTTGATTATAGTACCAAAATAATTGCTTGATAGTGAAAATAATGAACTTCAACCTTCCTTTATACAGTGCATTTATTTTTCTTCTCCTTCTATGGATGTGCCATGTTTACTGAAATGTAAACATACAGATGATTTATGTTCTTATCCACAACATTAGCTCTGGATTGCGCAACTGTTTGGTTAGAATCTTACAGAATTATAAAAATTTTACTCTTAATACATATTACTTTTTTTTTTAATTTTAGATTTTACATAAAAAGTAATAGAGTATTTTTGAATTTATGATAGTTTGCTGACTTACTTTTTAATGTTATTAAGTCCATTTAAGTCTTACAATAACTTTATTTCGGTTTTAAATGCACCATTGTTCCCTGTTTAAAGAAGGCCGCAATTTCTATTAGATTACAAAAATTTGTTTTAAAAACTTGTTTGTCCAAGGCCTCTTCATACTATCTGCAATTCCACCGGTCGGTCGTCTCACCGAGATGATTTTGCATATTATTTGTACTTACCCAGCGTAAACTAAGCAAGTATTGCAATCCGACAAACGACTACTTGCATGTTTTCTCGACGTTTCATGACCTCTAGAGTATACAAAAAAGGTCACCCGTTTCTGTCTGTCTGTTGTCCGTCTGTTTGTCGTCTTTTTATTACTTAATATTTCTAAAAGTAAAGCTGTTTTTTAAATATATAGTACGAAACATTTGAAACGTGAGCCATGGTTTACTGTTAAGAGCGTTCGTTTGGCATTTGAAAGGACCGGGTTTCGATCTCTGACATCTCCAATTTTTACTTCTCGAGCGTAAGCTAAGGAAGTATTACAATCATATCATAGCTCCTAGAATCCGAAAAAGTAAGTAGCCGTTTCCATCTGGCTGTGTATCTGCCTACCTGCTTGTCTGTGACGTTTTAAGGTTCTCGTAAGTATGATAAACTTTTAATCGAAATGTATCTGTTTATCCTACTAAAAAATCAATGACGTCATCTCAAAATTTTGCCAAATAAATCCTATTTAGAATGTGCAGACTATGATGAGTATATACTCGTGCATTTATTTTTAATTTAACAGTGCATTCATATTTTTGAGAATTGCTTATACAGGGTGACTCAAAAGAATTAATGAATCAATAATAATTTTGTTGATTGAATCAGGAATTCCATTAATTGTTCCGAAATTTTGGAAATACATTATTGTTATTATTAGTATTACACTGCACCTATCCAAAATATATACGTGCCCTTGCAAAAATGTTGATCACGTAATCACAAAATTTTGTAACAAAAGACTAATTTGAAGCCAACGCGTAACAAGTTTCTTTACATTTACCTTAACATTACATACATATCTTTATTTTAACTTATAGGGGTTTTCTTAAAAAAAAATAAAATTCGGAAAATCAAATTTTATAGTTTTTCGAAAAAGCTGGATATTTTATTGCACTTGAGGGGCGAGGGAAGTTCTATCAAAATAACCTTGGGCCCTTTTTTTGTATTAAGAAAAATCTCATTTGTTGTTTAATTGTGAAATGATCAATACTTTTTTTGTTCTGTTGTTCTGAGTTTATGGTTTCTTAGAATATGTTTGATCAGTGCAAAATCGAGTTGTTGTGAGCGATACCGTACGTTAACTTACAGGGGTCATCGTAAAATGGATAAACTTTCGTAAAATCAAATATTGTATTTCGAAGAAGCTGAATTTGTTGGACTGTACTTCAGAGGCAAAGGAAGTTCTGTCTAAATAATATTAGACCAATTTTACATAATGAATATACAAGGGTTACTTTTGTAGCAGCATGCATTTTTTTACAAGTTACAGTCGGGACCAGAAATTCTTGGACCTCAATGTGTTTTCACAAAGTGTAAACCACCTTTAAATATTGTAACCTTATTTTTTTAGTTTCGTCATTTTTGACACTGCATGCTACGTGAATAATGTGATAAATTCTTTTAAACGTCAAAGGCAAAGTGAAAATAAGGCATGAAAAAATTGGTCCAAAGTTACTTCGACAGAACTTCCCTCGCCCTTGAAATACAGTCCAAAAAATTCCGCTTCATTGAAAAACTATAAAAAATTTTTGTTTTCTGATAACGTTTATATGATAAAACCAGTGGTGTAAATGACATCTCGAATCCTCTGCGCCCCGAGGGTGCAAATTCCAAGGAGGTGCCGTCCGCAGACATACGGACAATATGAAGTATATTCAAAGCAAATAACCAACGGAAAGAGTGTATTATTACCAGTGCACATGCTTAACTTCGATTGTTTATGTTTATGCACCGAAAGAATGTCATGTAGGAATTTATTTAATTTCAATAATTTTTTTCTTTAAAACAGCAAACTAAAATTATTAATTAAGCCACAATGGAACAAAATATTTTGAATATGATTATTATTTTTTTTATTTGATCATAATTAAATAAAGACGTCGGTATTCTCATATTTAATAGGAAGTGAGGTTCTTAATTTGATCAATAAAATATGGGTCGAAGGCTATAAGTACAGTATAGTATAGTATAGTATAGTCCGACAAATCCAGCTCTTTAAAAAATGATAAAATATGATTTTACGATTTTCGTTTTGTGATATCTTCTGTAAATTATTAAATTAAAAATCAGCAGTTTAAATAACACCCCCGTAGCCACTGCGCTGTACGAACAATGTAAACTATATTTAAAAAGCACATAACTAACGGGATAAAATGTCTCCTTCAACACTAGGAAATAGCAATCTGAAGCTCAAGTGTTTATTTATGTTTATTAGAGATGTACCGACTGTAGGTTTGGCCGACTAACCGACTAGCCGATTGTTCGGCCAGTAAAAACCGATTAGTCGGCCGACTGTTCGGCTTTGCTAAACGGGTTTATAAATGCGACAGACAGTGTGTCTTTTTTTCTATTTCTCTGACTACCTTAAAAATTTGTTTTATTTTAGTAAAAGGAATAACTAAAGTTCCTTTGTTTTCCAAAAAATGTGTTAAATTTGTTTGGATAATTTTAACATTTAATTTTTTTTACTAACTCAGTACAAAAATAAAGAATAACACGATTTAGGGCCAGTTTATACAATATTTTAACTGAGATTAAGTTGATCGCGCATTTAACAAGGCCATTAGCGACGTCTGATTGGCGTAGAGTCGGTCACATGGTACTTTAACGCGGGGTTAAAAATTAAATCGCAATTAAATATTTAATTGAGGTTCTACAAACCTGGTTTAATTGTTTTATATACTATTTTAATTTTAATAAAAAAAAAGCCGACTGACCGGCTGTTTAGCCGACCAGTCGCCGACTGCAGCCGACGATGAAAAACGGCCGAATAGTCGGCTTATCCGACCGATCGGCCACTAGTCGGTACATCCCTAATGTTTATGCATCGAAAGTATGTCATGTAGAAATTATTTAGTTTGATTTGAATGAATTTGTCTTCTCAAAACAGAGGATTAAAGTTATTAATTAAACCACAATCGAACAAACTGTTCTGAATATTATAATTCTTATTTTATCATTGTTATATGAAGACGTGCGTACTCTTTATATTTCCAAGAAAATGGGGTGACTCGTTCTTAATTTGACCAATAAAAAATATTTGATGACGTCATCAACATGAATAATATTAGTTACAGCACAGAAGAAAAGTAGTCACGGCGTATTGCCAGTGCAAGAAAAAAAAACGAAAGGGCCAAGTTCGTATCCATAACCACAGGTCGCCGTTCTCCGCGATAAAGCTACTGCGCCACGGAGACATATCCCTTGTTGGTAGTATAATGTTAATTATTTTAAAATACGATTCATTGAAATGACGTCATCAAATTGTTGGTGGGGATGATTAGCCAAATTTTGGTTAGCATTTAACCATCTACATGATATTTCTAATATACATACATACAAAATTTGACAACAGTCGGTCCAGCAGTTTCGGAGATTACGTGTTTAATAAAAATGGATACAGACACCATATAGACAGACAGACGAAACCCGGAGACTACTTTTTTCGCCTGTCGGGGTCATGAAACGTCGAGAAAACATAAAAGTGGACATTCGCCCGATGGACTCGGTTACTATACTTCCTTAGCTTACGCTCGGGAAGTAAAAATGACGTCCAAGATTTTCTAGCCGCGACTGTATGTTTTCTTTATTGTTTTTGAAATAAAGCATACTACAATTGTTTAAATCCATATATTTATATTAATATACTTAAAGCATTGCACTATACTGTCCCTCAGTTGTTAACACGGGACTGACTAGCTTTGGTAACAAATTTATTTTTTAAAATACAAGTCATCACTCTTGGGCGAAATAGGTAAAATGACCGATCGGCGGAATTGTTGATAGTGTGTAAGAAACGTAAACGCTGACATAATTTTGTTTGTTAAAAAGTTAATTACATAACAGACAAAGACAATCAAGGTACGGTATTACTGTCCTGTTTGGAGTTTGACGACCACCAAGCTTCAATCCAGGTTTTGTAATTATAATAGTTTAACGAATTATTAATATTGAGGGTAATAGATACGTGATAACCCTTATGGAACCAATATTCGAGATCCTCCTTCGTTAGTTTTCGACTTTTAAGTCTTTTCCCATCATCATAAAGCTTTTCACTACCCCCTCAAGTCCAACATCAATGCGGGTGACACCGGAGGACGGCATACGTTCGATGAACCTTGGAACCCGCTCCGAGGTCCAGGCTTTGTCTGCCGAGGAGACACCTCGAGCAAGTAGGTACTGGTAAACATTCGCCATTGCTCCTTTGCGGTGCGAGCTGATGAGGCGCCGAGGCTAACGGGTTTCCCCGCTAGGTAATCGCGCCCCTCACAGACACAAGCTTTTAAGAACTCTTTTGGTTCGCTACCCAGTCTGTACTATTATAGTAGGTGAAGTTGGCCAGCTTGTTAATTGCGGAATAAATTGGGTTTTGCAAACCTTTTGAAGTATGTTAAAAAAGTGATGGGATGCCAACACAATTGCTGAATTAACTCGCTGTAAATATCACACTACTCGAATAGCTCCCCGACCCGTTGGTAGAGCTTCACCAGATCACAAGTGCTCCGCATGTGGGCAGACGTTTTTACATTTCCATGTATCAGTTTAGTGCGGAGCTAATCCGCACTAGTATGGCAGGTACTAGTTGACCTGGACCATTGCATCATTTGGAGATTTAATAAACCTCGCGGTTCGTATCCTGCACGCGGCGGATTAGGTGACTTCTAAGACAGGCTACATGTTCTCATCACGTTAGAGGACCGGAACTTAATGCTGCACCTGGTCTTGGGAATCCGTGTTACACCACACTTGATCTCGGGCCCGTTATGAGGGTCCGGTGGAAAGTGAGGTGGTAAGCCCCTTTCCGCATTCCCCGATCCGTCCGCGCAGGCATCTGGCTTCTTGGTACTTCTTAAAGCCCCAGATCTTACTAGCCAGATACCAATATGGTGCAAGTACCTGGTACCAGATTTTACCAGCCTTTTACAAGGAACTGAAGGCTTTGGTTGATCTCCGCCAAAGCTCAAGAGAAGCTATACGTTAGCGCTACATTGACACCACAGAATTCCGGTGACTGACTGAATAGGACCATGCTGCAAGACTGTAGTATTAGTATACGCAGATAAAAGTTATTTTGATTTTTGAACATTTATCTTCAAGAATCTTCTTTGATCACTCGGCGCACGATGACACTAAACGTTTATTGCCCCACAACACCGAAAACACAAAAGTCATTCTCAACGCGTGGCCAATTTTTTTGTATGATATTATTTTGTAGTAACATATTAGGAGTACTGTAACTGTATTCGAGATACACCCACATAAATTTTTATGGGACCAATCACTCAAAAATCGGTGCTCCTGAAACCGTAACCATAAATTATGAAAAGGGCTTGACAGGTCATTTTATACAGAGCCGTATTTGGGTTGAGTTGAAAGTTTTACCTGCTTTCGGTAATGTTATGGATATAATATTAGAAAATATAATAATCGTCCAGAAAGTTCTCCCGCTGTAGTAAATCTCATTAGACAACAATCAGAACTCATATCTTCTGAAAAATGGCAGAATTGTATTCGGCATGTTATAAAAGTTGAATCAACATTTGTAAATACACGGCCTAACGAAATTATAATTTCAATAAATAACGACTCATCTGAGTCTGAAAGTGACGTATAATCTTATAAATATTATTTAACTAATACAATTTGTCTATTATTTCACCTTATTTTTTTAACAGAGTACGGCCCTGAAAAATTCTGCCGGAACGTGCCGATATCTGGTCGCATAGGGTGTTAAAAGCAATAAATTACTGTTGCCATTGTGCAGGGGTTTCACTCATTATCTGCCATAAAGTTTTATGTGTGTGTATCTCGAATGAAATTTGTATATATCGCACTGTGAGAGCAATACGTAAGTCAAAATTTGCCGAATTCTTAAATTTATCATTAATGCATAAAAAAGTTAATGTAGTTTTAGTATATGCAAGTATAAACGGTTTTTAATACTTGCGTAATGCTCAAATTCATTAAAATGTTTGTATTGCATTTCCGAACATTACGCGTGCACTTAATGCGAGACTGCCGTATCTCAAAACTAAGTGAAATGCACGTAAGCTATGAAACTATGAGATTTCAGACGATGTTGATAATCTGTTACTCCTACTAATTTAGGTACAAATTGAACACAATAAATGCACAATGTCTTCTGATATAGTTAAGAATTGACCGAAAACATGGAAATCAATTTTTCTTTGAATAGGAAAGGTAGGAAAGTTAATTAGAGCGAAATAAAAAATTTAAAATTTGTCAAAAATTCCGATGGAATTTTGTAACTTCGTATAGAAAGGAAGTATATCAGGAAATAATAGTCAATAAATGCCCGAACATTACGACAACGGCGATATCAGACTTAAATGAAAATGATTAAATAATATTTATGAAGGTCCTTTAGCAATACGCAAAAAAATACGATGGACTGAATCTATTAGGAAAAAAAGAAGCGAATTAAACAAAATTATAACACATTTTATAACAATTTAGCCATAGTACACTAACCGGCAAAAAAAACCAGCCACCATGAAAAATTTCGCAAAACGAAGCTTTAAAAATTATTAATTTAACTAGTGATCGTTATTTTATTAAAGAACCATTCACTATTGATATATAAGATATAAATTAGCAAAAAAAGAAGCCAATTAAACGCAGAATTAAATTTAATTTAACAAAATAACAGAAACAGAGCGACACTTTGAAAGACGTCTGTAAGAGTTAATAGAATTATTTTCGCGTGAAAACGTTAATTAATTGCCAAACTTATAATCAAATGATGAAAAACACTATTTACAACAACAGCCTCCTTTATTGTTTTTTTAAGAAAATATCGTACTTGGTCTGTTTCTGTTATTTTGTTAAATTAAATTTAATTCTGCGTTTAATTGTCTTCTTTTTTGTGCTAATTTGTACATCATGTGTCAATAGTAAATGATTCTTTAATAAAATAACGATCACTAGTTAAATTAAGTTTTAAAGTGGTTTTGCGAAATTTTTGAGGGTGGCCGGTTTTTTTGCCGGTCAAAATTCAAAATTTCTTGTTTTCTATAACGAGTAGAAGGGTCTACTCTAAAGGAATAAAAACACGATTAATAATAGATTGACAATACGACTATAATCTATTTCGAAGCCTTTGGTATTTAAGATACAAATAATATATAAAAGCTTGGGAATTTTAAATCATCATTACTCACAACGCGCAGGTTTTGAGTTACGTGAGTATTGCTCTCACAGTGTGATATATATATATCTATGTAGACAAAACTAAACTGAATTGAGGTGTGTTGTTTTCGGTGTTGTGGGATAATAAACGGTATGTAATTTACCTTAATTTCTGTTCTTGCACTTAAAAATAGAAACATATTAAACATTTCAGACTGTTACAACAGACATGGCGTCCGATACTCGCGAATGCATAAAACAGATGACTCAAACTTACATGAATAACCCAAACGCTATTATTCTATGCATTCAAGATGGCTCAGTAGACGCAGAAAGGAGTAACGTAACTGACTTAGTAGCACAATGTGATCCAAACGGTAAAAGAACAATTTTCGTTTTAACTAAAGTTGATTTAGCCGAGGAAAATTTAGCCGATCCAAATCGAGTAAGTCATAAGGCTCAACTTGACATGTCTTTTTTTTTAATTATTTTAATAGATTCGCAAAATACTTTCCGGTAAATTGTTCCCAATGAAAGCGATAGGCTATTTCGCTGTAGTTACAGGAAAAGGTCGGAAAGACGATTCGATTCAAACAATAAAAGATTACGAGGAATATTTTTTCAAGAATTCAAAGCTGTTCAAAGATGGCGTCATACGTTCCACACAAGTTACTACTCGCAATTTGAGTCTAGCAGTTGCTGACTGTTTCTGGAAAATGGTGCGCGAAACGGTTGAACAGCAAGCCGATGCCTTTAAAGCTAGACGGTTCAATTTGGAAACCGAGTGGAAGAATAATTTTCCGCGAATACGAGAACAAGACAGGGATGAATTGTTTGAAAGAGCCCGTGCGGAAATTCTCGATGAGGTTGTAAATTTGTCCCAGGTTAGCCCCAAGCAATGGGAAGATTGTTTGATGAGTAAAATCTGGGACAAAGTTTCGAGCCATGTGTTTGAAAACATATATTTGCCAGCGGCTCAGACCGGTAGCTTCGAGACTTTTAATACATCGGTTGACATAAAACTAAGGCATTGGGCGGAGCAAGCGCTGCCATCTCAGGCGGTAGAGTCAGGTTGGGAAACTCTGCAAGAAGAGTTTCAGAAGTTCATGAGTAAAGCTAATCAAGCCCCTGATCATGATGATGTTTTTGATCTTCTCAAAGCGGCAGTAGTTAGTGAAGCTATGCAAAGACATTCGTGGGAAGACAAAGCGTCGGAAATGCTGAGGGTTATTCAGCTGAATGCTTTGGAAGATCGCACTGTAAGTGACAAAAGGGATTGGGACGCGGCTGTGAAGTTCCTGGAAACAAGTGTGAAAAATAAACTCAAACAAACAGAAGACATGTTGAAAGATATGTTAGGTCCTTCTGTGAAGGAAAGATGGATGTATTGGAAGTACCAAAGCGAAGAACAAGCGAAGCGATGTGCCATAAAATCTGAGTTGGATAAGATTCTATATACAAACGAAGTAACATTTATTTTTTCTTTACTAAATTCTTTGTACTGATGTGATTATTTTTAGAAACATCCACCCTTGTTAACTTATGATGAACTGACAACCATTAGGAATAATTTGTTACAACGTAGTAGCATAGAAGTTGATAATGAGTTCATACGTGAAGTTTGGTTCCCTGTGTACAGACGCCATTTTCTTAAACAGTCTTTAACTAAGGCGTATGATTGTCGGAAATCTTTTTATTTGTATCATCAACAAGCTGATGTTGAATGTTCAGATATAATACTATTCCATAGGATTCAACAAATGATGAAAGTCACTTCAAACGCTCTTAGGCAACAAATAATTAACCGGGAAGGTTTGTAAGGTATTATTTTAGAAGTTTAAAATATCGATAATTCTTTGTAGCGCGAAGACTAGATAAAGAAATTAAGGACGTACTAGAAGATTATAGTCAAGATATAGACAAAAAGGAAACACTACTTACTGGCAGAAGAGTTACATTAGCTGAAGAATTGAGTAAGTATAAATATATAATGTACTTTACAGTATTTTGTTTCATATTAATTTAATTGAGCTTTGCAACAAGTGATTACGAGATCGTGAGATTATTTTAATTTTTTAGGTTAAATTTTAATTGAGTCGTAATGGTCGTAATAAGCGTGCATTATTAACTACTTAGTTAGAATAGTTAAAATAACATTTAAATTAAAAATTGTCTAACCTTATCATCTAAACAACGTTTATCCCAAATCAAACTGTCACTATTTATGTTGAAAAGAAATAGGTAGATGTATTTTTTGAAACGACATTATTTCAACGATCTGTTTTTTTTTTGTCCTAACATATATTTCGTTACAGAACGAGTTCGCCAGATTCAGGAGAAACTAGAAGAATTTATTCAAGCTTTGAGTAAAGAAAAGTAACTTTTCTAAATTGTTATATAAGCCTTTACACATTATTGGATTTTTTTGGTAGGTACAAAACTAAAACAAAGTTTACTTTTGGTATTTTGGATACTACAGAATCGTTGTCATTGTGAGGAATCAAATTCGTCTTTACTATTAAGCTATTAAAAGAAGTTCTGTTTGATTCCTATTTATTTATTATTTACAATAATTTTATAAAAGTCAACAATATTGTTATTTTGATTAAAGTGTTTCACACAGATTTGGAGTTATTATTTGACAATTGGCTTTAAAATCCTGATTTACGGATACAAAATATTATAAAAATCCTATCTTGTCACATTATCGACATTAGATTTTATTGGGCAGATAAATAATATTTCATAAAAATATGTTTTCAAGGGGTAAAAAAAGTATACGCTTTTGTGTTAGTAATGATTAAAAAAGCTATTAAATGTCTTCTGATTGGTGATGTACGTATCTTGATGCTTACGTAACGTAATAACAGCTTATTGTTAGTTGCTTTGAAATTATAAAGTGAATTACTGATAGTGATACTGAATTCATGATCCTTAATGCATGAACAACTACACGTTTAAGCATCATTTTTAAGTATTTATCTTAACATATGTATAATAATACACAAGTCAGGATAAACATAAACGTATAGAACATTATACAGATTATTTCTTCTCAAATTAATAATAAACATACTTTCTGCTCAATAAAAATACAAAAAAAAATCACGTGATTGAGAATCTCGAGAAAAAAAAATTGTTTAACAGTGTAACAAACTGAATCACAACATTTCCGAATTCATAAGTTTTTATCGAACAGTTCACTTTTGATGCTACCTTTTTGTGCACTTTAAGGTGCTACGTTGGGGGCACATGGAAACTGCAGCGGAACTATTCCGATAATTTTCCCTAACCCGTGTCGTAAATTTTTATAAAGTGTAAACAGCAGCAAATAATTAAATCAGGTACCGGTCCTAAGCAGGGTCACCCATTTACCTGTAATGACTGGGGAATTTCTCGAAGCTCATTTCTCCTTCGTCAAATCTGGGTCTGTGATAGTTCTTCTGCAAAATAACGGCATTTACTAAATTAAGAATGATATTCCAGTAATCCCCAATATTATCTTGTTACGAATATCTTGGAAACAGAATATTTATTGCTTGGAAAATACCGATAAATAACACTTTTGAAAAAAATCTCCAAAATATTGTGAAAAACTCTGCCAAGTATAATTAATCAGACAACTTTAAACGCAATGAGTCTGTAGTATCTGGTTACAGGTACTACTTGCACATCACTGCAATTTATTTTCGGGATTAAAATATTCTGTCCGTCCGCTGTAATTTACATTCGCCGCTACGTTGGTACTGCACTTCAATGAAAACAAAAATTTTAACAAATCGATATGCGCAAAACTGATTGATTATATGTTATGAGAACAATCATTTTGATCGTTACAGAAGCATGTAAAACACACATAAAAATTGATCTAAAGCTGTTTAAACATAGTAACTACTCCTGCCACAATCTCTTGAACAAATTCAGTTTTTTAAAGACATTCTAAAATGTATTCTTTGTTCTGATAATTTTGGCAATTTAAAATAAAAATGGGCTGGATTATTAAACTACAGGTAAAGGAGTTATGTGATGACGCCATGAACTCGTTAACAGGCAGGGCCGGCTCTAAGGGATCAGGCGCCCCGATGCAACTTACTGTTCAACGCCCTATAAAAATTGTTTGTAAACAAAACAAACAAAATTTTGTAATCACATATTTTTGTAGAGAGATACTTTTAATTAACAAACATATATAAAATAATATGAATCAGTCTTAATACATATATAAAAGTGTTTGTGCCGACAAGGAGTTTTATGGTACAAACAAACGTGACAAATGTTAGAAAAAGATCTGGTTTTGGTCATACCGCTGTCTCAAATTGTTACCCAGATAATGACAATCATAAAACTAGTATTTTTTGTCGGTGTTGATCTAAAGGTCCAATCATCCAACCCAAAGGGGCACTCTTTTTCTATTATTACAGTCAGAAAGTGCCAGGAATTGACTTCTTATGACCTATTTTGGTGAATCACTCCCCATAGTGTAATGTTAAAATGTAGCTTTTTCTGAAAAGTTTTCGATGGGCGCCTTGGTCTGTTCCTGTTATAATATCTTGTGCGTAGTGATTCAATGCAAATCTAATACTCCTATTAATTTATTTCTATGAAGTTAACACAAAAGCATAGGCGCCGCCTACCGCCCGGCGCCCCTTGTCATGGGCGCCCCGATGCGGTGCATCTTTCGCTTACCGTGTTAAGCCGGCCCTGTTAACAGGGATAAATCCAGCACGTTGCATTAAGTTAATACCTACTAAATTACATGTATGATTTCACAACAATCTATCTAGAAGTTTCCGAAAAAAACTGTTTAATAAAATCGCCAATACACAGATGGAATTTTTTCATGATCTAGGTATGTACAAGCCATGGAACGTCGAGAAAGATGGATGGAATTAGCTATTCATCAAATGGACCGGACCCTATTACAATACCTCTTAGCTTACGATCGGGTAGTAAAAATTATCACGTCTTTAATTTTAGAAAATATCGACGTAATTTTTTCTTCTTCATTTTGTAAGTAGCTCAACTCTGTTTCAAAAATTTCTTGCAATAATTGTCCCAGAAATAAGAATATCGGTGTTAAATTTTCATAATACATAATATCTATTAACATACCAAAACAGTTAGAGGTAAGTTGAGAACAAAATGTTATTTGACTGTCTGATAATCTAGTGTTCAAATACATATTAAAATTTGCAAAAAATAACAAATCGACATAGTATTTACATAGAATGTTCAGTGTATCTACAGGTAAGATACCTATATATAAATAATAAACGTAGATAAAAATGAATAAGTTAATTTATTATAATACATGTCAATATACAATACTTATAGTTACCTTTTCAGCTCTAATTTTAAGAATACAACCCATATAAAGTCTTGTTTACGTTGCATGACATAGCATGTCGATGATTAAACTACACTGATAAATGGAATTGTAACATTAATTTATACTGACGGTGAAGAGTCGACAAACAATTTGTAACATGAATGCAATTTAATTTGATTTTTTTTTATTCAGCAATAACTGATGGAATTGGTATTTTTGGTTGCCATCTCAGAAGGTGCACTTGAGTCAATTGTAGCTAATTATTTAGCTACAATTGCGCGTGTATACTCGTTTCGTTTAGGATACAACTCATAAAATTATATAGACCCCATGTTACAAGAGGCTGACCCTAGATTAACAACCAGAGACAATGTAACTGCATCTGTTAACAATAGGATTTACGGCATCTCCACCCCACCGTCAGGACCTCAATATTATCATAAAATTTTAAGTGTTATATCCTAAACGAAATAAGTACCAATATAACTTGTCCACAATTTTCTCTAATTTTGGTGAAAATTTTATCATGTATGTCAATTATTGATGGAAATGTCGGAATGCGGTTTTTCCCAACAATGTTTTTAGCTTACAAAATTCTATAAATCCGTGGTACAAAATTTCAGCAAAATTAAAAAAAGATTATGATAAACCGTTTAAAAAAAAACTACTCTTGGATTATATTGAGAAAATTGTAGACAGGCTTTACTTAAAATTTCATAACAAAATCCCATAGCCAAACGCAGCGACTCTTCTTAAAAAGGCTAAACTAACATGTGGGTTGACTTTTCCGTTGACTTTGAAAAAAAAAGTTTTATCCTTTTTGTGAAAATGGAGAGTGTGAAAAAGCATTATAATGACCAGGCTTTGGCATCACAGAAGTGGGCGTCATTTCCTCTCATTGGCGACCATCAGCGAACTACTGCCAGTGCAATTGCAGTTGTGGTCACGCTTTCTGTTACAACCTCGAGCATTCGTAGTAATAGTTACTACTTTTTCCAGGTTTTACTCAGTTATTTGAGTTCTCCTAGATATTAAAGTACTTTATTGGGGCAGTTTATACAGTATGTTAACTGAGATTAGGTTAATCACATATTTAACGAGATGTTTAGCGACATCTGATTGGCGTAGAGTTGGTCACGTGGTATTTTAACGTCATGTTAAAAATATGTATAAGCTTTTATAGCGAAAAGTGAGAAGAGATATTCACGGATCTGATGATCTAACGGTTAGGACGCACGCCCGGCACGTGGAAGACGTCGTGACATTTTTTGTCGCTTTTGACAAATGGTGACCACTGACCAGCGACAGGTAACATGCGCTCAAATATCCTTCGGTCACGTCCCTGCACTCACTGTGTCCCAGTTTCCGCAGCACCAGAGTTCGAGCAACGTACGTAAGAATGGTCGGAGCGGTGCCAGCACCTAGCTCCTTTACACTCCCGCTCGACTGCGCTGTCGCTGGGGCAGAGTATATTTTATACCTGGGGGTATAATATACCGTGGAAAGTGAGGAGAGAGATAATAACGTCTGGTCTGGTCAGGAAAGTGGGAGACGTGGGTTTGAATTCCAGTGGGGCTGTGTGATATTTTTCCTCGTTTTCCACAAGGTTATGACTTTATAACGATTAATATATTAAAGAAAAAAAACCTTGTTTATTTTGCTTACTTACTTTTTTCAGATTTCTTCTACTAGTGGGTGTAGGGCTAGGCGAGAGGAGTAATTGGTGATTTATATTTATTCTTCTATAATTTCTTATCTCGTAATATCAGCACGTTTTTTATCCTTTGTTGTATCTGTGCTCTTAGATGGAGCAAAATGTTTCACTTCTGATTTTGTCTCGTCTTGTTTTTCCCTCAATTTTGCTTAAACTTCAGCAGCATCTAGTCTATTTTTGTTCTTTCAACGATTCACTTGATCACTAGGGTTGGTTTAATCCCTTTTCACTTCCCGAGCGTAAGCAAAGGAAGTATTGTAATCGAGTCCGTCGGTCGACTCTTTACCTACTTTTGCAATTTCTCGACCTATCATGACCCCTAGAGGACGAAGAAATACAAATGGTACTATGAGGGACATGGAATTCTGGGCAGTCTGTTCTTGTCATTTCAAAAAATGTCAATGTAAATCCACCTTTAGCGTCAATACGATTGATATTTTTGTCAGTGTCAAAATGACAAATGCGTTAAACATTAAAAGCGTGGTTATAAGTATCTATATAAGGTCTGGTTTAGAAATTTTCACAACTGTATGACACCTCTGCCCAGTTTTCCGTGTCCCCGATGGTAAATTTTTGAGCAAAATGTATTTGCTCATCCCCCCTAAAAAATTGATGACATCACTCCAAAATTTTGCTGAATAAATCCTCTCTAAAATGTACAAAATATGATGAGTCGGTACTTGCAATTTATCATTGCATTAATATCTTTTGGATTTGCATATACAGGGTGACTAAAAAAAATATCATTGTATTTCAGGAGCGAGGGAAGTTCTGTCGAAACAACTTTCGACCAATTTTTTATCACTTATATTTTAACTTGTTTAAGGATTTCTCTTTTACTCAGAAACTATTCTTCCTAACGCTTGTCCCATCTTTGCAACTATTTATTCTACTTCCTTGTCGATTTTTACATTGCTTTGGATGATGACTTACAATGATTAATATATTAACTAAAATAAATAAAAGTATTTTTGAAATTAACAAAAAAAACTGTTTAATTCATGGTATGATTAAGTGTTAGTTGTTTTCACTGTGTAGTATAAGTTCTAAGAAAAAACAAAAAATATGAAAGCAACCAGTTGCCCGATGGAATCGATTACAATACCTACTTCCGTACCTTACGCTCGGAAAGTAATAACGTTTCTTTTTGGTAAAAACTTACCAAAAGGAAGACAGGGTTGTATTTGACTTATGATTATTGATTATACTGGACTTTAGATACTTAAAATACTTTACAGATTACAACTAAATGATAAATAAATATTTTTATCAAGTAAGATGCTCCGATTGGATACATATCTTTCGCTAAAAATACGGTAAGTATTATCAAAATATAAACGCAAACGTCGTAATTATTTTACTAATCTAATCACTATTGCACGTCATTTACAAGTAACGAAGGACGATGTTTTGTAAAAATATATCTTTGATTAAAACGGATAAGAATAATAAAATTATTGAATTGTTTTGTGCAAGTGAAAAGATTAAAAAGGTTGAAGGTTTATATATACTTAAAAAAATGCATCCTTGTCTTTCACATACTTGGAGATTATATTAAACAGATAATCTTGGAAAATACTGAACTGATTGTGAAATTTTAAGGATGTCGTGTAAATGTAAACGCTAACCAAAATTTGTCTGCTCACTCCCACCAAAAATTTGATGACGTGTTATCTTAGAATTTTGTTAAGTTAATGTTGTTTAAAATAGGCAAAATAATATGCTTTTGTGTCTGTGATTTATTAATTGAACCTTAGGCATGCAGATTTTTAGGAAAAAATGAAAAATTGTAGGTGCTTACAACGAAATTTGACAATTAGTGAACTGATAAACTATGAAACTAATACCTTTGAAATTTTGCATACGACAACGATAACAGCGATCCCTGGTGAAAGTTATTAATTTAGATTTGTTTAGTGTGTTACGTCGTTACGCGTAAGATATACTTTACTTTAACTTTTTTATGTCGAAAAATTTATTTGTATTGTTTGAACACATTTATTTGCCCGAAAAAAGATTTTATAAAAAATTTTGGATCTTTGACTCATAAATCATTAAACAATTGCCAAGGTCATTCATTAACGCCCCAATTTTGAAAAATAAAGACTTTTTGGAATACATTGGCTAAAATACGTACTATACACCCACATCTGCATTTTACGCAAGCGAAATATTTTTTGCTTTTTAATACCATGATAACCAGCATTTGTAGATAAGATAAGCTTGTGTGGTATTCCTACTAAAACGTTTATAACATAAAGTGATATTGTTCTGAGGGTGATCTCATGTAGATAACGGATGCTTTAGTGAAGATAAAGCACCATAATGCAAAACATTACTAAAGCAATTTGGTAAAGTTTTTTGACCGTTGTTTTAAAAAATGAGTGTACTATCTATCAAATGTGTTACAATTGGCGATGGATGTGTGGGCAAAACGACATTGCTTTTGCGGTAAGCGATCAAAAAGTACGTTATTAATTTTTACGATGGTACTGTAATTTCAGACTATCTCAACAGGAATGTGACAACAAGCATGAACCTACTGTATTTGACAATTACCTAGTAAATGCGGAACATAATGGACAATCTTTTGAAATACTACTCATTGATACTGCTGGTATTATATTAAGAAACTTTAAAAGTAGTAGATTTCAAAACTGTTATTTTCAGGGCAAGAAGGATATGAAATGTTAACAAGGTCCTTTTTT
The DNA here is from genome assembly GCF_036711695.1 of Zophobas morio. Classification (NCBI taxonomy): domain Eukaryota; kingdom Metazoa; phylum Arthropoda; class Insecta; order Coleoptera; family Tenebrionidae; genus Zophobas; species Zophobas morio. Next base: position 5,174,905 of record NW_026972110.1, read on the forward strand.
GATTCTGCAAATATAATTCTAGTTTGTTTCGATGTAACTAATACTGATTCTTTTTATAATGTTAAAGAGAAGGTAAGTTTAAACAAAATTCGATGAACTTGAGTAATTTTAATTATCATTTACGTAACAGTCAGTTTTCATCTGATGTTTTAATTTAGTGTTATGAAGAATTATCTTGAACTATTTTGTGCTATAAAAGTTAATAAAGCATTATTTTTATGTTTCCTTCTTCTTTTAATAGTTTTTTTTTTTGTCAAAAATGTATTACATATTCCACAAAGATTTTGTTTGTGTTACAAGTTACCTACTACTATGAATTTATTATTATTATTATTATTATTATTATTATTATTATTAAATTCTGCGGGCGGGCAGAGACCGAAGTCTGTTATGCCCGCGCTCGTGAGTAGTGAACTTTTGCAATAATTTCTGATTTTAAAAAATATTTCCAATAGCACGTCTTTATTTTCCTATTTTTTATATGTCTGTATATGTACTGCTATTTTAATGAAGATATTTTTCTAGTGGTTGCGGGAAATTGAAGTATGTCCAAGCGCAGTAAAAATTCTAGTAGGAACAAAGAGTGATCTACGCAATGACCCAGAAACTATAGACAAATTAAACGCTAACAGTAAACTTTTCGTTACAAAGACCGTTGCAAAAAATTTTGCTAAAGTCCATAATATGAAGTATGTAGAATGCTCAGCTCTGACGCAGGTAAGTTACATATTCTGTTTATGAATGAATTATTGGAAATGTTTCTCAAGCGTGGTGGTATAAATTATTATAAAACATTAGTAGTGATGCTTCTTAAAACAAATGAGAAGTTTCATTTTTCGGAAGTGAAACTGCGTATGTTTGTTAGCCAGGTAACAGGTAACATTATAACATTATCAGTTTTCATGAAATCATTTGATTTGGTTTGATTTATTCTGGAGCTTACAGTTCAACTTTTATTCAGCCAATTAAATTAATAAGTTAATTGTAATAAAGTAATCTGAAAATTACAGTTTTCCCCAACTACTTAAATAACAAATAATAATTTCTCAGATGTCATAAAATGCACCTATTGCTGACTCATATTATCAATTTAAAGGTTAAAAATTATTTAGGTACATACAGTTGATAAAAACTACTACATTTAAGATCTTTCCTAAAGTAGCACTTGATGTCTGCTATAAGTTTTTTTTATCGAATTCTATTTCATGAGCATTGAACTATAACTCTGTAATTAAGAATTGAAAACGATCTGCCGTATGTTGTCATGAGATTGGATACAAACAGATTAATAATAATTATCGGGATCTGAAAGTTGTAACTTATACTAGGGAGGTTATTCAGTTCTTTTTTATTATTGCCTTTATGGATAGGTACGTGTAAAAATCTATGTTACAATTATACACCAAAATTAACATGAACGTCTACTTACTAATAACTTGTATGTTTTTTTTTGTGTATTGTGAAATTATTCAAATATTAGTATGTACTATTTTGCCCTATATGAGCTTGCTCGTTGGGCTGTAATAAATTATTATTATTATTATTTAAGAATAAAAAAGTTACAGAGGTTCTATCAAAAAAAAGAAACACCCTGTATATTTTTCTTATTTTTGTCGAGGTACTCTACGATATTTTTATTATAAATTATCTAATTCTTTGAAATCCTAATAATGTTAAAACCTTGAATTAAGACCTCCGAAAACGGCAGATGTCACAAATTATTATTATTAACTTGATTACAATTTCTGATTACAGTTGGAGACGAATATTTTTAGATATCGTTTTTGTTCGGCATTTTAAGCGGAAATTAATTTAGATAGAAATAAATTTTGAAGAGGCTGCTAAAACTCAACTAATAAGGCAGATGTTATATGCTACAAAAGATACATATGAAGGATTTTTGTTATAATGGCCATTTTAGGAAAAAAATTGCAGACGTTGCAAAAAGAGACTTATTAGAAAGATCATTTTTGTGTTTATGCAATATATACGTACTGTTTGTTAAATTTGGTTTCAATGTGTCATTTATCCAAATGGTAACATAAATTTAAAAAAATCGTATGATAACAAGTGTAGTGCTTTTAATATTCATTTTTTTTTTTCAAAAATTTCCATATACAAACTGCAGTACTTTTCGTAAGCTTATGTATAGGAATTTATCTAGTCAAGCTCTATTAAATACTTTATTAAAAAGGACAAAGATTCCATTATTTAAAAAAATGTTGTTAACAGATGCTAGTGGCATACCAAACAAAATTCAGCCGAGTGATATTTTTTTAAAGATCTGTTTATTTTAGCTTCTATTTTGTGTGTACTATTACGTAGATTTTAAATTTACATTGTAGTTGTATGGCTATGTTAATAGTATAAGTAAACGAAAAATATTTTTTCATAGTTTCTCTTTCACACAAACTTGTATGCCAGTTAAAACTTTAATATATTTATAATAGTAATCAAGCTTATAAGCAAAATGGCTGCTCTTATTTAATTAACAAAAAATTGCTTTTATCTCCAAGAAAGTTGGAAGTACCTACGCTCAGGTGATGATATGATTTAGTTGATATTTTTCATTCGTCTTTTATTAATCCATTTATTTCTTATACGACTAGTAGCTTTTGAAGTAGGTACTGTACAGGTTGCGTGTGATGGAGCGTCCATTGTTAAAAAAAATACTGTGACCGAAAGTTGAGACAGAAATTTCAACTTTACGCCACAAAAATACCAATTCAAATTTACTTCTTTCGTATTAAATTTTGTAATTTTTATTTTGACAGGAGAATGTTCAAGAGGTGTTAAAAGCAATAATGGAAGCGCCAAGAACGAAAGGCACAGAAAACGGCTTATCGAATCCGTGTTGTTGTGTTCATCCTGTTCTACAACTTGCAAAAAGGGTACTGTGTTGTAAAAATAATTACTAGGGAACAATTTAAAATCTTTACAATACATCTCATGTTTGGTTAAAGAAAATATGATTATTTTTACATTACCTAGCTAAAAGTAGAGATACAGATTTCTAACCTGTATGATTGGAGATTTACGAAAAAGTGTTTGTTTAGCAACAAAGTTTTTACTCGTTGTTTTGTTGGTTTTTCGAACTGGCTAGGAAATTAGAAAACTTACTAACAAATTTTAATTTGAATATACGTAACAATATTCCGTAAGTTTCTGAATTAGCAAGTAGGTAAGTTTTAGCAAATCAATCATTTCATTTGTTAGTCCAATGCAGACAATTCAGAATCTTACCGGAGAAGCTTTATGTGTTCACTCAGTAGAAAGAATAGTATTATTTATTGTTAATCAGATTTGTTAACCATTTAATTGTGATATTACTTATAATAATAAAAGATGTTTATATTCTGCGTATTATATACAGCATTTATTATTTCCCTAGATATAAGGTTCTGTAACATAATTTCTCACTCACCTTTTATAAACAATATCATCAAAGTTAAAGTTCAGATATTGTAATAACATGAAGCAGAATCTTTTATGTGATTTTGCTTTGTCATATGATTAAATTGTACAGCGCGTCTCAGTGCGATTTTAGCTTGAGGAAGGTGGAAGGAGGTTGGTGTAGTATGTACTAAAATAATCAGTTGGCGTCTACCACTAGTAGTTTCGTTGTTAATAAGTGCATGGGAAAGAATACCTATAGAATTTCTAATTAAAAAAAAATATATATTTTATTCGAATTAACGAATTACGTATATTATTGTGATTTCAAGGAAGCAGAGGAGAGTAGGGAAAGGCGAGATAGGGGGACACAACCAGCACAAACAGACTAACGATGGGTTAAAATGTATATTGAATCTGTTATTCCCGTTTTTGTATATTTATATTGTACATTATTTAACCGATAAATCTTCGATCTTGACAGATTTTTCTCTGGGCTGAAATTGAAAAAACTTCTCACGTTCTCGAGCTTTCCTCTGGGCTGAAATTTAAAAAAAATCTCATGTTCTCGAATTCAAATAATTCGGTGGCGTTTGTCAGAACAGCTTAATTTTAAATAGGTTAAATTGGAGTAAGATAGGTCACACTAAGTTCCTTGAGGTGGGGAAAAATTAGAAAATAACAGCAGATAGAAAAGCTTTTTCAACGTTTTATCACATGTCATTAGTTCTGTCAATGCATGTACATGTACATGTATTTTTGAAATACGATAATTTTCAAATTATAGGTAGTGTTTAAAGAAGTCATATTGTTAATCTATTAAATCAGCGACTACTTTACAAAACAGTCAAATAAATAATTAATCCAAATACGATCAGATGCATATCCATCTACCGTAATAAAAAATTGGTTATTTCTACAGAACTTTCCTCGCTACTGAAGTACAGTAGAACAAATACAGCTTTTTTGAAAAATTATAAAATTTGATTTTGCGAATTTTTTTATGATAACATTTGTAAGTCAAAATAAAGATATGTAGGTATGTAATGTCAAAAATAAAGGTATGTTTGTGATGACGTCATCAACATTTTTGCAAGGACACGCACGTAATACTAATAATAACAGTAATCCATTTCTAAATTTTCTGGAAAATGGAGTGAGTCATTTTTTATTTAATAAATAAAATAAATTGCTTCATTCATTAATTTTATTGAGTCACCCTAAGTAAGTACCTACGTAATTTTAGAAACTATCAGTGTATTGATAAACTACACGTATAAAGTCATAATATTTTGCATATTTTAGAAAGGATTCAAAAACGATAAATTTTGATTTACCATGACTACGATAACACATTAAAACGTTTGCAAAATTTCAGAGCATTCGATTTTGCAGTTTCAAAGTTAAATTGCAACATGTTGGATTCGGGCACGGATTCATACATTACAAGTGAACGAGTATCTTCTTTTATAAAATAAAAACTTATTTTCGTAAACTTTGGAGAGGAGGTAGGGGACGATTCGCCAAATTTTGGTTAGCGTTTTACTGTCTACATGATATTCTTAATATACATAAAAAATTTGACAACAATCAGTTCAGTAGTTTAGACAGAAAGACAAACAGTCAGACGGAAACGGGAGATCACTTTTTCGTACTATAGGGATCATGGAACGTCGAGAAAACATGAAACTATCAAGTCGCTTAGCTTACGCTCAGGAAGTAAAAAACAAGAGCATTTAACTAAAATTATAGTTATCACATATAATATAGGTAATCATGAATACCTTTGTGAGTTATTTTTATATAATTATTGACATTTAGGTCATTTTATCTAAATACATAGATGTTCATAAGATCTGCAATAACAATACGAGAACAAAATTTTACAAAAAGTATCAGAAGTCAATTTAATTTTTTCACACCGTATATTCTGTTGTTTTAAGGAAATTGCAGGTTTTTTTATAACATTTATATTCTTAAAGACGGGATGCAAATTATTGTTGTTTTTTAATTAATTTTATTATTGTGTCGAACAAGTTTGGTCGAAATTGATTTAAATATAATTCCCCTCACTCCTGAAGTAACACTTACCAAAGCACCAACAATGTATGAGATGCAGTCGTCAACTTTCTAGATTGAATGAATAAATAAGTTTTAAATTCTTATAGATAATGAAATGGGTCTTTGAATGATTACTCTTAATCATCTTAATCTTTTTTCTTCTATTGTAATATATTTTCGAAGTCTTACAATTTGCAAGATGAAGGTGTAAACTGTAAAAGCGTCGAAATTCGCAATAAATAAAGAGTATTTGACACTAGCGCTACTCAAGGTTCAAAACACTAACCGTTCACTAAATTTTAAATACGGTTCTGTAATTATAAATTTAATATTAGCGTCTTGCCACAACTTAGAAAAAGTTTATTTTTACGTAGGTTCTTGGATAAATAAAATTTCAATTTACTAATTTAATTTTTTTAAGCATAACGGTACGGTAAAAATGTAAATACATTATTAAAGCATAGATCTTTATCTGTGCTCCTTTGACCTTATTACAACTTTCAAACGAATTTTGAGAAGACGTCATCTAATTCTTCAAGACAAATTCATGTAATTTGGGTCTAATAGTTTTGGAGATTGTCTGCTTAATACAATATAATCGCTAATAAATAAACAGACTCTGCAGACAGAATGGAAATGGGAGACCGATATTTTCGTTTCGTACAAGATTTAAATATGATGTTGGCATTGCGGTGATTTGTCTGTAACTATCAAATCGAACAAGGAACACATTGGTGTAACATCATTATTTTAAAAATAAATTTCTTGACCTAGTAGAGTAGTTTTCTTTATCATATGGTACATGTTTAATTTTTACTTAGTTATGATTCTATACGTTGCTACTACCCTGGTTTTGAAAAAAAAATGGTAAACCATTTTACGATATATCGCAAAAATTGCTTAAGAGACAATTGAAATTTACGAGATGAGCGAAATTATTGTAATACACTGCCAGACAAAGAAACCCGGACACTTGAATTTTTTGTGATTACCTGCGATCGGTTGAACTTTTGTAAACAATATTTCAAAAAGCAAAACATTAATATACTCATCAACCGAAAACATAACCTTGTTTTAAAACATGTGAAAACAGAAGAAAAGTAAAAACAGGTATAATACTAAACATTATTCTAAAGTTACAAAATATTCAAGTGTGCGGGTTTTTTGTCAGTGTATATATAGATTAATTAAGTTATTTGCGTTATGAGTAGAATAATAGTACATTTTACACGTATTTCATAAGGCGATTATTGTGGCACGTATGAGTTTTGACCACGACAAGCGCAGCGAGGAGTGGCCAAATAGAATGAGTCCCACAAGTCCTGTTACGAAAAAAGTGTAATATACTAAGTATTGTGAAATACATTTGCGTTTCATAATGAAAATATTATTGACGCAAAGTAGAAAAAGAAAACTGTTAGTATAACTTGCAAGTGTCAAGTTTTCTCATAAGGAGAGTCTAGGCCATTTGTGCCACCACATAAGTGTCGTAGATAATAAAATAATACATTAGACCTCCCGTAACGTCCAACATTTTATCTAATAAGACTGCAGGATTAGTTTAAAATCGATTAAATAAATGTATGCATTTTTATATGTAGCAAAAAATGTATGCGGTAATCTAATTTACATAATTCATTTGAGTGTGGTAAGTTAAATGGGTTCGGTAATCTAACGGATGTATTGTGGAACTTCGATGACGACAATTTTACACATTTTTTTCATCCATCTAAAGAAGTATTGTAATAAGTACTTAGTATCGTTCTAACGAATGTTTAATTTTGTGTGTTTTCCAGGAGTTACGTAGAGAACACGAAAATGTAGGTTTTCTACGACCGTCTGAAACTTACCGTATCTTATTAGTTATTGTTATTAGATAGAAAATTAGTTAAAAAATACCCATTTCAATAAACTGCTAAACTACGTGGTATTTTTTACACTTGAATAACATCTTTTTATTTTTAAAATTCCGTACATAAAGTTTTCAAAAGAAATTAACGTATATTCGATTTTTTAAATCCATTATGACAAATATGACACAACATTTATATTAAAAAAAGTACTATCAAAATGCATGAAATAATAATTTCGTCTTTAAGGACGAGGAGCGTTAACGACAACTAAGTTTGATGATTGTTACGAGTCTATGTTTTAAAACCATACGATATTTACGTTCTACGAATTCTTTCGAAACTGAATCGGTTGTTCTAAAAAGTAAATTGTTAGTTTCAACTGGTAGTTTCTATTGTTATTCTAGGTCAAGCATAAGCTAGTCTGTGTTACCGTGTAAGTTGTACACAATTATCGATTAAAATTTTGGGTCAAGATGCAAATTTTATTCCAAATTCTCTTCTCAGAATCAATACAAATAGTTTTTGCAATTAGTATTAAATATTTAATGTATTCACAGTGACGTGTTTATTTCCATGTAAAATTATTACGCTCCAATAGAATTTTTCAGAATACTATTTATCCTGTAGGATAATGAGTAGGTAACATGCACTTAACACACACGTAATAACACTGCGGTGTAAACAAAGACGAGACATGTGCATGTCCTATTTGAACATTGATGAACGTTAATTATAACCTTATTGGCATGTAGGTAATCTGAGCATTCACAATTAAAATAAACGTTTGCATCGATCTGGTATGTAAGGTCTATTTTGACTATTTAAATACGCATAATAAATTTAAACATTCAGCCACATTTAGCTGTCTGCCTTTTCCACGAATGCAACATTAAAACATTTTGCTTCTTTTTATTGGTCATTCGATGTCCATAAGATAAAAAATACCTGCTTGCTTAATGTTTTTTTTTTGGGAGGTGTCAACCAACTTGGAATCTTATCGTTGGCTGGTCTGCTGGAAACCGCTTAATTACCGGAATGTGGAAATAATATTGACCTTTTACAAAACAGTTGTAAATTTCAATAACTGTGCGCCTGTAATTAATTAACCAAATTTCTTTTAATCTCCAGAGGTAACGGTCCAGAGGCCTTGACCCTCGATTGCAGTTCTTGGAGATGTTGCCACAAGAATATCTCCTCTTGATCTCGAGACCGGTTAAAACAGACAGCATTCCGCTCGTTTATAATATGGGAAAAACTTACGGATAAACAAGAACTAGATATAAAATCCAACCAAAGAGTTCATCAACTTCAGTCAAACGTTGACCATCATGTCGTTAAGGTGGTTTGTGACCGTCTGCTTATTTTTTACTGCACAGTCCGCAGTAGTAAAAAGCAGAAATATACCCGTTGAAGTAGTATACGACGGGGGTGATCCACTTTATTACGGGAACAGAAATTTAGACGCAAAAATACAATTATCTGCTGATGAATTGTTGAAATTAAAACTGAGTGATGATATTATCAATGAAGGACAAGAAGATGTTGTTGAAGCGGAAGTCGCTGAAGTGATCCCCGAAGTCCAAGGCAATCCCTATGGGGTGAGAAATTTAGATGCAAAAGTTCAGCTTTCGCCAGAAGAACTTGGACAAGCGGTTAAGTTTTTACCAAACACTGTTGAAAATGAAGACGTTGACCAGGAGATAAAATCAAATCTGAATGAAAATACCGAACAGCCAGTTAAATCACAGCAAAATACCGAACAACAAGCTAACCCACAACAAAATAACAAAGAAGTTGCTAAACCAGTAGAAAATAATGCATTTGCAATGTTACAGCAAGCTGAAAATATAGCATATTTTGGCATAAATTCGATCAGAAATAATATTGAAAAGGCATCGGAAAATCTCGCTAATGCAAAACCGAGTGCAGAAACATGGGAAAAATTAAATCAGACTTTAGAAAAATTCTTCAAAGATCAATACAGAAGTGTTAATCTAAAAGATGATGCTGCTGGAACAAATGAGAATACTAACGTTAATAATAATGAAAATAATGTAAGCAATCAAAATCAATTTTTTGAAAATTTTGTACAAAATTTTCAAACAACCGTGACTAATTTTTTCAACAATTTCCAACAAAACAACAATCAAAAACCGCCTGGATCGGAAGATGAACAGCAAAATCAGCAAAACGTGTTCCAAAACTTCTTCAATGGTTTGTTTATTATCATTTTCATTCTTTGTGATTAAGTCTTATTTGTTTCAGGAATTGGTGCCATTGTAACTAGTATGAACAACTTAAATGGCCAAAATGGTCAGAATACTACCAGTGGACAAGAAGACACCGGAGTGGCCCAAGGAGGTGGTTCAAATTTCTTCATTGATGTCTTTAATTCAATTCAAAATTTCGTCGCCGGTCAATCGAATCAAGGTAACAACCCGTCACAGTCCGCTAATGCCAATCAAAGTGACACAGGAGTTCAGCCTCCTTCGAACCAAGGTCCGGGGGGATTTTTCCAAGGCGCGATTAACCAATTTCAAGGAATTATTAGCAACTTCCAGCAAACAACAAGCACCAAAGCACCAGTCCAAGGTGATGAGGGCACTGGTCCTTCTTCAACAACTCAATCTTCAATTTTCGGAGGTATCAACCAAATCTTTCAAGGAGGAAGCGGTGGATCGAATCCTTTCGTAAGTGGCGTGCAGAATGTTGGTAATCAGTTCGGCCAGGCTCTCGGAGGCCAGAATGGTTCAAATCCGTTTGTGTCTGGTCTTCAAAATGCAACTAGTCAGTTTGGCCAACTAGGAGGTCAAAATGGTTCTAATCCGTTTGTGACTGGTCTTCAGAATGCAGGAAATCAAATTGGTCAACTGGGAGGTCAAAATAGTTCGAATCCGTTTGTTAGTGGTCTTCAGAATGCAGGAAATCAAATTGGTCAGTTAGGAGGTCAAGGCAGTGGTGGGCAAGGAGGTTCAAATCCGCTGGTAGAGAATATACAGAATTTCGGAAATCAAATTGGCCAGTTTGGAGGTGGAGGGTCCACTGCTGCCGCTGCAAGTACTGAGAAGAGTAAAATTAGCAATGAAAATGATGAACAGGTTAATCCTTTACCTACAATAGCGTCAACGGAGAATTTGAAAGAAGAGATGAAAACTGAAAAGTAGGATAATTAGAAATGAAAAAAAATAACAAATTTTATTGTTAGAATAAATTTTAAGCGGCGCAATGCGGACGCAATGTATTTATTTTTATTTATTGAACACATTTCTTCTTTTTGTATAATGACTGTCGGTATTTTATTATAAATTGTATATCTAATACACAAATAAATAAATAATAATATTTCTTATACATTTTGTATAAACAATAAAACTAAGTTCTGTTAGGAATATATTGGAGGTATAAACAATTTAATAAACAAGCAGTGCTTTTAACAAACTAACTTCGACACAGCCTTGTGTTCTTAAAGCTTTACAGTTTGTATGATAAAAACGCAGGATTTTCGTTTTTGAGCTAGTAGTTACCTTGCTGATTAATATGAAGTTATAGGCGTCTTTAACATAATATGAAGATGATAAAATACGTACCATAATGTGTTGCTTTACTTGTTTTATGATAAAATTGCTCTAAAAAATGAATTTTGTACAATCCATTTTACATTTTGTCAGAAATTACATAATAGAGACAAAATAACATTTAAATTATATTCATGTCAAAAATGGAAAATGTTTTGGACAACGTACACATTCAGAACTTTGTAAATGTTGTTTTGATTTGAGTAAAAAATGGCGATCCCATATTTCTGGTTGCATAATTTGAAAAGAGTGTACAAATATGTATATACATGCATACGGTACCACAGTACACAACATATGTACTAAAAGTCTTAGGATGTAGATTGAGAGCTGATAGGGCTGATAGCTTACAGATGCAGTTACAGCCATTTGGAGCGAAATGAGATAATGTTTTAATCTTTTGCAGTTAAATTGTTTAAAAATTTTAAAAAGTATATTACTGTACACAGTGCGAGTGGTACCTATAGGGCACGACGAGTCAAACAAAGTGTAATTTTTAATATACTACCAGACGTTAATAAATGATTTACGTCTAAAAAGTCTTGAACACGACTTGACCAAAAAATTTGCCGCTCCCGAAAAATACAGTTTTTTCGCGACAGAAATTGAGTATTGCCCTTATTCTATATCATTTTCTTCGCTAGAGGGAAAATAGGCTTTGATCATAAAATATTTATCTTTTTCAAGACTCTATTTTTCCGTATCCTTTGTTATAAAGAAATAAACGCTAAAATTTGTTTCAAAATTTGACAACTAATTGACACACTAATAATTAATTTAGCAAAAAGTCAAATGAAGCGGCACATTAATAAATGAGTTTTATAGTCCACTAGATGTAAATAATTTATTAAGGCTGTATAATTTTTAGTACTTTGAATGTTAATTTATTAAAAAAAATCTGGCCACGATTATTATTTTGGGTTTTTTACACATAATCTAGCTAGGTGACAACGCTGTCATAAGATATTCGATTTTTGTCTGAAATTCATTCTCAAGTACTCAAAAATTAAATATGAAATTATTTCAAAACGAACTGGGTCTACTTTGGTAGATCATTTGGTATCGAAATTCGCTTGTGTGTGGGATACATCTTGTCGTATTACGTTAGGAATAGGTGTGAATTTGAACAGTAAAATAAAAAAGTCGACAAAATTGCTTTGTTACGTAGCATAATTTCCCTCGCGTGCAATTCTTCTTAGACTATATTTTTCGGTACAAGATATTTATAACTTTAATTATAATAACATGCTACAAAATTGTTGGTGACGGTAAATCTATGAATTTAGATATGTAAAACACAAGAGGAATAATAGCAGTTTCTGTGTTGTCGATAAAATACTTCGGTTCGTACATTTCTTTTATATACCTTATTTTAAATGAGCATTTCTGAAATCCAAACGCATATGAGTAAGACACAGGTGCACAGGCGCATAGGCGCATTTTAGATTTTTCAGTAAAGAATTATTTAATATCTTTTATAGACGACATCATAAGCTTAATAAGCGTGGAGATAAATAACGGGTGATCAAAAAGTTTTCAGATTACAGCTGGCCATATAAATATTTGTCATGTCTTTGATTAAACTGTAAAAGTCATGCATACACATTATTTTCCTTATCCGTTCTTAGTTTTTTTTAGTAAGTTTTCGTGTGAAGAAATTTGACTTTATATCCACCAACAATGTGATGACGTCACCTAAAAATTGTACATAGTAAATGGGTTTTAAATTGTATAAAATAACATAGTCCTACACATGCAGTTTATGACGCCATGTTGAGTTTTTACCCGAAACGTGCAAATTTTTGGAAAAAAAATCTAAATTATATACCTAACAACTTTTTGTAATTTAATTTTTAATCTGCAAAAAATGTTTCAAATTTTGCAGCGGTTTTAAAGTGATCATAAGAATGATAAATTTTTAATCAAAATATATTTGCTTGTCCCCCCAAAAAATTGAGGACGGCACTTTAAAATTTTCCCGTATAAATCCTACTTAAAATGTATAAAATATTTCTTATATAGGGTGACTCAGGAAAATTAATGAACGAGTCAATTTATTTTATTGATTAAAATCAGGAACTGAAAATCGAATGCTTCGAAATCTTACAGACGTTTTGAAGTTATTGTAAGTATGGTAAAATTTTAATCAAAATGTATCTGTTTATCCCCCAGAAAATTGATGACGTCATCTCAAAATTTTGCCGAATAAATTTCACCTAAAATGTACAAAATATGATGAGTGTTTACTTGTGATTTATCAATGCATTCATATTTTTTAGATTTGTTTATACAGGTGGCTCAAAAAAATTAATGAATGAGTCGATTTATTTTATTGAATAAATCAGGAACTGTAAAATCGAATACTTTGAAATCTTACCGCTTGCAGAGGTTTTGAAGTTTTTGTAAGCATATTTTTAATCAAAGTAAATCTGTTTATTCTCCCCAAAAAGTGATGACGTAATCTCAAAATATGATGAACATTTTCTTGTGATTTATCCTTTGTTCATTCTTTTTATGTTTGTTTAAAGTCAATTTATTTTAGTGACTAGAACTGCTCATTCCATTTTCCCGAAAATTTGGGAATACTGTTATTAGTATAACACTACATCAATCCAAGTTGATATCCTTGCAAAAATGTTGATGACGTCCCCATAAAATTTTCTAAATGGAAAAACTAATTTGAAACATACGCGTAGTACGCTTCTATACATACATTTACTTTAACATTATTTCAGTCCTCATAAAAAAAAGTAAAAATCGTAAAATCAAATTTTATCATCAGGGGTGAGGGAAGTTCTATCGAAACAACCTTCGACCAGTTTTTTGTCGGAAATGAATACACTAAAAAAAAGCTTGTTTCGAAGAAGCTGTTTCTGCCGTATCTCATTTTCAATAAAAGAAATCGACAATGTTTTCCACGTAACATACAGAGCTTTGTAAGCTGAAAAAAGTGGTCAAAACAGTGTTCCGAAATTTTTATAAAAAAATTATCATTTGTATATAATGTTTTTAAAAAAACTATTATACAGAGAAAGTTGTGGACAACTTGTATTTAAAGTTTCATAGGAATAAGTCTGTGAATAATGTAGAATATTTTAAAAGTGTTTTGAAAGTAAAAAGGTAGGGACTCGCTTTAAATTATGTTATATTATATCGGGCGAGTAACATAATTTGTCATCGAGTCGTCCTTGGGAAGGATTTAGGATGTCGGTGATCAAACCAGACTCATAAATGTCAAGCAATGACAAATGTAAAAGTAAAAATGGCGAACACTTTCTAGTAAAATTTTCAATAAAATAAGTGTGAAGTTTCAGGCAGTATTGGTGCAAGGTTAATTTATTTTACTAAATGGTTAAGATTAAATTGCAGTAAATGCTGAAATTATTCCCTATTTTGTTGTAAGGATATCATATCTGCATGAATCTATTATGTTAATTTCAAAAAAGTATTTGAGAAATAGTGTTCTTTAAATAGGGTCGCAAAAAAGAGTCTGCAGGAGTAGGCAAGATCACAAGATCGGGGGCCATATATTTTGTACATTTTGATTAACGATCCGGCTATTAAAAAATTCCCGTAACAGTGCTAGCAAAATGTACTGTAATGTTTTGCTGAAAATAATCTACTTCCTCCATTTCATCGTCGTGAAATTGTGGTATAAAATTTGCCAAAATTTCTTGCTAATATGCAACAGTGATTAGGTTGTGTGAGGATCAAGAGGAGTCTACAACATAAACATTTTCGGTGCTCCATATTCTCATATTTTGAAAATGAAACCAGGCTGCGGCTGTAAAAAAGTTTTTCCCCAACATCCAGTCATCAAATGTGTCCAAAAACCATTGACAATAATAATTAACTGGCTGGAAAATCGGTTTGATCTAATTCTTGCACACGTCATATTCAATAAGGGCGTAAAACTAAATCTTTTCCCAATATTGCCCAGCAAGTTACACATTATAACAATTTCATTTGATGCACTAAATGTCGCATGGATGTTATAGGGATCTGCTTCATTACCTGTCTAACATTTCCAATATTTTCTGGAGTTCTCTTATTTTTCGACTCGCCACTTCTCTTCTTTCTTTGTAGAGGCGAAATATATACCTACGACTCAATTATAAACGCTTTTTACGTCAATGGGAATGTCATTTTTGAGAAAATACGCAAATGTGTAAATAAAGCTCTGAAAAGATCTGTTCAGTTTCCACTTGACCAATTGAACAAAAATTATTCGGATTTTTTTTGTCCTCAGACTCTTATGAAGTTTAATTAAATAAAACTCAAGATTAAATTGCTTATTATTTTAGGAAATAATAATTAAAAATAGACTTTAATTGGACGGGGGCCAATTTATTTTTTTTACTATTGCATATTAAGTTTTGTTTCAAATTAAAATTTGTCTTAGTGTTTAGGAAATGGTTAGAAAGTCTAATACATCATTAAGTAACTTTCCCTATTCTATTCAAAAATAACAGAAACACCACACAAAACAGAAATAAAATTATAATTGTTTGTCCGCGAAATTCTGAAGTACAAAATAGTGAATTTAAAATAAAATATTACAAAGAAACCTTTTAGATTGTTGTATTAATTAACTTCAGTTTAGCATTTTTGGTTTGTAAAACAACATTTCTGTGAAACGAATTATTGAAAACTTGATATAAACTATTTTTGTCTAAATTTTTGTTGTTACGTAGCGAATACTTAAATAAAAAAGAATCACTACGAATTACTTTTAGAACGTTACTAAAGCTTTACTGTTCTAAATAAGTTGAAAATGGAAGAAGAGTTATAATAACTGTAACATTTTAATTCACCTTCACCGATAACTTAATTAATAAAGTAGTTAAGATATCAGGTTGTAAAACTAACGTAATGAATTGTTGGCACTCGAGTGTTATTTGCGCTAAAGGTATTGATAGTAATGTGACATTAAACCAGTCCTAAATTAACAATAGTGTGGTCTAGAAAGTGTCGGAGGTGCCGCAGTAGCTTCGTGTGATGTGAAAAAATTTCAATGTGCTCTTCAAATGGATATAGAATTAAATTTTTTAAAATCAGACAACGAAGTGTGGGGATTTCGACTTACTGGTGGGGCTGAGTACGATGTACCTTTTGTTGTTCTTCATGTATTTTTTTTTTTTGGTTGTGTGAAGGCAAATTATAGACATTTTTTTTTCGTAGGTCGCAGATGGTAGTATAGCTGATAAAGGCGGCTTAAAAATTAACGATGTTATAGTAAATGTAAATGGAATTTCTACCATCGAGCTGACTCACAATGAAACCCACAATTTACTACTAACAGCAGGGAATAGTTTGAAGCTGGTTATTAGAAGGTAAATTTGTTTTGGTGAATTATAAAAAAAATACGTTAACATTTTTAGGGATGAAACTGATTTAATTTCTCCTCTGACATATGTAAGTACATCTAATTCATAATCTCTGGGTGGATCCGTTTAATAAAATTTGGAATTTTGAAAGGACGATGACACCAATGAAGAAGTCAGTAATATAATGCAACCATATCTTGATAATGATGAAAACTTTGAACACGAACGTCAAGTACATTTCGAAATAATTGATCCCACAGGTAATTTTCTGTTACTTGTTTTTTGAAAATATAATAATGTAAAAATACAAAGCAACACCTCTACAGAACCTATCTATCAAGGTTGCAAGTTGTTATTGGATAATTACTTGTGTTTTTTTGAAACAGGTTAGCTTGTATTTTTGGTCATCAGAATGGATATCAAATATGATTAGATACACAACATCTTTTTACCATGAAACAACCACAGTTTGAACAGTTTCTGGTTCAATAACTGGAAACCAAAAGATTACAATTTTCTAAAAGCGAAACCGAATTGTGACGGGTTGACAGCAACAGATTAAGAAATTTAATATTAACTGCAATTTATAACACGAGCAATGAAATTTAGATAGAATTAAAAATTATATTCATTTTACAGAGTGTTTACTGCATGTTATATGTGTTTTAAAATCGACCTAATATTAAATAGTGACTATCAACTTTTGAATAATATATTGTTATTGTTATCGTTCTTAGTATAATGTTTTTTGAGGTTATTTGTATAAAAATAATAGTATTAAACTCTCATGTTAAGAATGGTATCCAAAAACTAATGAAGGTAATTAATAAATGACCGACTCTAATAATATATGCTCAGCTAGACAAATACATATAGCTTAGACTTTCTCTAAAAATAATTCTTTCATTATTATTCATAAAATAATGAAAATAATAGAAACCTTAAATTTAATCATACAGCTTCTGAAGTTTCAGGAAAATACAACACTAGCAGTTGTTTTGTTTTCTCCAATAATGAGATTTTAGCTCCACTGGTATACCCTATGAAAATTTATTTAAGTAACATAAGAAACTTCTGTAAATTTCTGTTGTTTCTTTCTTATTTTGTAAATAATAAATACATGAAATAATTTTTATTTAAGCTGAAAAATATTTTGAGGAAAAGTCTCCTATGTTGTCGGAAGGGTAAGGTTTCAATTTCGCTGTGTTCTGATCAATTTAACCAAAATAATTTTAGACAAAAGGATATATCACTGAAAAATGTAGTTCATCAAAATGGTTTCAGTACAAATGAGCGGAAATGGTCATCGTTTTTACAAAAACCAACAAATCCAAAACCTAGTCCAAAGAAAAATGAAGAACATCCTAAAGTAATCTATAATTTATGTGTGTTCCATTTCTTATTGATAAAAATATTTTAGGTAGAGCCCTACAGAGTTGTAATAATAAAGCAGAAGAAAAAAACTTTAGAAGAGGTAAGTAATTAATTATCATCTGTTCAGCTTATTTTTCTATAATTTAAATAAATGAATTTAATTCTCAGAGGAAAAATAAAACACCTCTACAAAATGTTAAATCGAGCGAACACATCAGCGAAGATGAAGAAAATGGAGATATTAATCAAGATAACTCAAAAACTCCGGATAACACTCAAATCGAGGAAACCGTCCTTACTGATGAAGAAATAAAAGAAGAAAGCGAAGCAGAAGGTCAAGAAGATATTGAAAAATCAGAGACACAGTCTAGCGAAGAGAACAATGTCGAGGAACAAGGTGCTTTAACTTAAATCGTTTTTTTTTATGTTTGATCTGATTTGAGTTTCATTGTAGACCCACAACTAGCACTAAACGAAACACAGATTGAGAAAGATGGTATGACTGCAGATGTTATTTTGTCCCTTTTATGTATCGTAACATTTAATTTTAGATGTATTAGAGAGATTTTTAGAGGAAAAATTAACAGAAGTTCAAAAACAATTGGAAGAGTTGTCAAAATTACCATCGACTATTCAGTCCACAATAGATTCACTTAACAAACAACTAGCTAGTATTGTTAAAATTACCCCAACCGAAGCTGCAAAAAATGAAGAAAAAGAATTGTCTGATAATAATTCTGAATCAGAGGATGATGTGGCAGAACAAACAGTCACAGAAGGTATAAGCATATTTTAACAGAGAAAGCTTATAGTCGAATTCAGTTAAATTTGTCTCACAAGACTCAAGTCAGTAAAAAAACGAAAGCACGACTTTTTCCAGGTTTGGTAGGTTATACAACTATTGCACAACTAATGTTGTACAACCTACTACACTAGTAGCGTTGATGAGTTGAGTTTGTAACTTTTTTTAAATGTCATATTTTGGAAAAATTTACTGTTTTGGGTTGGTTTTCGTTTAAAAATGCACAGAGCCGTATATTTGCTGTGGCTTAATCGCGACATAATTAAATGTTACCTTGATATATTTTTTAAATATATTTTATTGACACAGTTATGCTATTTTTAAAATTATTTTTTACTTAAGGCATCTAAAAGTAAAAGAACGAAGCTTGTAAGTTGTTTTATAGATAATTACACACTATCTTTTTTCAGCAATGTAATTTAAGTTTTAAATGTTTTCTATTTGTAACTAAAATCGTTTTAACTTTTTACTGAAGTACAGCAACCTTGCATCACTTCTATTTCAAATTTAGTATTATTGTTGTCAATAGATTCTTTACGTTTTTTAATTTCGATAAAACAATTAATCTAAGACAGTGTATACTTAGAAGAAGAACGTGATGCAGAAAAAGAAGTACACCAGAGTGAAGAAAGAATTGAAGATGTAGAGCTACCATTTGATGAGAAATCAGAAACACAAGAAACTTTAGACGTGGAAGAAGAAAATGTAATGGAGGAGGACTCTAAGAAGGAACAAGAACTCACTGAGGAACAACAGGAGGCTATCAGACAGGAACAAGAATTATTAGAAAAACAAGAAAAGGTATATATTGCACAAAGTCTAGTAAAAATTTATTAAACATGATTAGTGCATTCATTGATTTAAATAAATTTCCATCTACATGTTAAGTAAATATTTTTACCACTTGTAATAAAAATACAATGTGACTTGATATTAGTTAACCTATACAAATTCTTAGACAGTAGATGATTCATATTTCGATAGGACAAAAAGTTCATAATTTGTTGAGGCTTAAAAACGATGATTTTAATAGGAACGAGAACTAATTGAAGAGTTCAAGCAACGTCGTTTGAAACAAAAGCCAACGTTACCTTTAAAACCAATTGAACGTCCAATAATTTTGCCTGGAGGTCGAAGATGGTCCCAACCTGACGATGCATGTCCAGTTGCAAGACATACAAAAATGTCTGACGAAAAAATTGCAAATACAATAGAAACTTATTCGGAAGTAATCGTTGGAAAAACGAAAGGGTAGGCAGATATATTAATTTTTGGTACTGAATGTGTGTTACTTTCAGGTTAAACAATGGAATCAAATATGGCCTTGGTCCGATAAAAAAAAGACCATTTACAGGTATTGTTCGGTTGCAAAGACGAAATTACACAACATTCACATTCATGTACATGTTTGCATTCATCGATAATGTACCTAAACCTACTCGTATATTCTATAAAAAAAATGAAATTAAGAGGCTTGCAATGTTAATGTTGTGCACATTTGTTATTAGGGCATGTTTTAAATAGTTTTACTTTTTACCGTCGAATTTAAGTAGTTGTACCACTCCAAGGGAGGTGAATAATTTAAAGGTAAGTCGCCTGCTGGGAAATAATTTTGTATGAATGGTTCATCTAATGGAATACATGATATTTTCCTTGTATGATGTTTGTAATGCTTATGACATGAAAGTGTGTTTTCTTTTCAGTATCAATTTTTTAAAATATCAACCACCGCCAAAAAATTTGGATTATCTTCACCGATCGGATGTTTACAAGCTTGTACATGATCTAGAACCTCCTGTCAGAGGAATTAGCAACAGGACATCAAAAATTTTAGCAGAACAGGATTATTATCAGGTATGTTATTAGTTTTATATCAGTATAGCGGACGAAATTAAGGCTGTGCCTTAATTTATTTATTTTAATTTTTTTATTATTATTAATTAATTAACAACAAAAATAATCCCTTGTAAAATCACACAAAAATTTAATTAGATTTTATGTGTCCTAAATATTAAATACGAGCAAAGGGACAAGTTGCCATTGCAATGGTGAACTTGAACCTCCCGTCGGAATGCTTACCCTTCAGGTAGCTTAGTATTATGTGCAAAAAGATGAGGTTAGTTTTCTTTCAAATTCACACAAATCCAGCGGCGCCTGTGACTATACTTTAATTAGTTACTTAAACTGTAACCTAACCCTCACTAATATTCAGCGAGTACGCGATGCTATGAGCGACTTGAAGGTTACCTACATTAGTCCGGCATTTGGTAACCAGCATTTTCTAATTATTTAAAACTCATTTTTTCAGCATATGTTCAATAAAACTTTATAGGTGTCAGTAAATTTAAAGTCACTTTTATTGGAATTAGAAAAAAATAATCTGCAATTTTAAAAAGTTTTAATTTTTTATAACAAGATTACTTATATTATTTTATTTGTTTCAGGCAGAATGAACAATGAGATTTCCACAGTAACAAGACGTAGTTTAATAACTCTTTGTTCAAAATCTCTATAAAATAAAATATTATTTGCAGTGTAGCTCAATAACGGTCTTTATTTCTAAATACGTGTTGTAGAGCAGCTTTGGATCCCTAGACAAATAGATGTTGCCAATTTTACTTGTTATCCAAATGTAAAATACAAAGAAGGAAAATAATGTTGAAACTTTTACTCAGAGTGATAATGTGCAAAGTGAAATCGAATAATAAAATGAAAATATAAAATCAAACTACGTAATGTTCGTTCACTACTTTTAAATAAAATAAAATTAAATATTTAGAGATAAATACTTGAGTGTAATGTTGTAGAGAAAAACCCAATTAACTGTGCAAAAATATTATTTGTGATTCGATGAAGGACTGCATTTTTCGTTTTGAGTTGCGGTTATTAATTAAAGAGTCTATATATTTATATACTAGTCCAAATTACAGCTTCAGCCTAAGTGTCTAAGGATTCTAAGGTTTGAAGAGGTGAATGGTGTTGAACTGTGCGTGGTGTGCAGTGTAACATTGTCACGTGATAAGGAAAACAATTTAGTTTCAACAGGCTAATAATACCTTTGTTTTAAATCTAAATAATGGCAAGGTGACCTTGTTGGTGTCTTATTCGATGTACGGTGAAACTCGCTTTAGAATTAAATTTCCTGGAGCGAAAAACGCTATGTTAGGAAATAAGCCTATCAAAATTATGTCTGTCTCCTGCAAAAATAGAAATTATTTAGACTTACAAAAATTAGAGTTTGGTGCAAAACGAAGGAGAGAACGTTTTTGCAGTGACGTGCACCCAAATCCACAATATATTATTTGTGTCACAGTTAATAAATAATAGTAATAATTTTAAGAAAGTTATTATATATTTTAGATTTTCTTTATTCCTTGAAATTCACAATGATTTTTTGAAAATACATAATATTTACTGTAACTACGTAACCCTCTGATGTTACAATCGTTACGCCACTGTGGTCTAACAGCCACGCATTATAAGCCACGCCCTTGGCCTCTTTCGTTCTCCATTTGACTTTACACCTGTTGAGATTTTTCTATTTATTTAAAACTTAATAAAAATTAATTCAATTGGAACACAACAAGTACCTACCTATACCTAATGCAGTGAATTAAGAGTCACATTTACTCTTGGTATTTTAAGCTTATGTCATCAGGTTTTTGAAAGTGATAAATTTGAAGTAAGAAGTTTCTAAGATTTTTTATCTAAGCATCTAATAAAACTTACCTACTGACGATGCAACTAAAACACATTTGGATTTTTGCTTTTACTGTAGATGCCGAAATTACGGAAAAAAAAGTAAAGCATATAAAAGTATATAAAGACCTTTCCTACAGACTAAGTCTCGTTTCGTTTGAGTGCCTATATTATTTCTCAAAATATGAGAATATATGGAGCGCCGAAAATATCATGTTTATGTTGAGACTACCCTTCATCAGGGTGTTTGAGCTGCAGTTAGTTAGTAGGAGAGAGTATATTCTTTGAAGATAATCATGACAAAAATAATCATGTAATTAACTGACTTAATTGCTGCTGATATCAGCAAACAATTTTAGCAAATTTTATTTAAAAACTTCACGAGGATGAAGTGAACATATGTTACTTTCGACAAGACGAGGCTACAGCACATTCAACTAATATCACAACACCAAGGTTATAGGAATTTTTTGACAACTGGACTAACAGTTGAAGCACAGAGGTTATCTGGTCCCCGAGATCTTGTGATCTTACTCCTGCAGATTTTTTGTGGTCCTATTTAATATATGTAATTATATAATTTAATACAATTTATCGACACACTTGATAATAATTTAGAGGAATTAAGGTTGAAAATAACAATATAACAATAATAACTAGCGACATAAACAACAACGCAGAGATGTTGAGGCATGTGATTGATGAAGTTAAAACGAAGAGCTCATTAATGCTTACAACAAAATGGACAATATTTTCAGCATTTACTCTAATTTAATTTAATTTATTTAATAAAATTAATTAACTTGTACTAGTTTTCCTTGTAACTTCACACTTATTTTATTCAAAATCTTACTAAAAAATTTCAGGACATATTTTCTTTCACATTTGTCACTTTTTGACATTTATCAGTGTGGTTTAGTAGCCGACATGCTAAATCCTTTCCAAGGATAACTTAATTAGAAATTATGCTGCCCGCCCGATATATATTAACAAAAATATGTAGAGTGACATAGCTATTTTACGTCAAAATATAATTAATAATTTTGGTAATTATTTATAATTAAACTTAACTTAAAATCAGATAACTCTCACATTTTCGCTTTAATAATACTAAAGTAGCTTTCATTGAGATTTATTTATTGAAATACACTTATTTCTATTTCATCATTACCTAAAGACATCTTTTCATGGTAGAATAGTTACGTATTTAGTATTAATAATAATATTGACAATTTAGATGTGTACATAGTCAAAATAGCTTCTGGTGAATATGATCAAAGAAGAAAAAGTTACGTTGTTGGTATTTATTTATTTAATGTTACTACTCAGTGTTACGATATTTATCTGTCAGTGTTCTTCTAATAAGCTAGCTCTTATAAATAGTTTAAAACTTTGTTGAAATCCCTGTAAAATACATAAAAATGTTTACCAAATGGCAACTGTGCTTATGATGTTGATGCTTATCTTATTTGTACAAAAAGAATTCAATGGAAGAGTTTGTTTTCAAAATATCGTTGAAATGTAATAACAAGTGTGCTGCTTCCCCTTTGATTTTTGAGGACATTGATAAAAGAAAAAAATCTAATCTTTATTAAGACAAAAACAAGTCTGACGTGATTACAGTTTAATTTCTTGAAACTGATACGAATGCTGGGTCTTAAGTCCAAAGTTCTAGAAGTGTTTGGAGTTTCTCTCTAATTATCTCCTATGTTAATGAATCACATGAGATATATTATTGTTGCATCAGACAAAACATCCATGACCTATTAAGATAACCCTTTCACGTATAAAGTCTAACAAACTGTAAACTGTTTTCTGATACGCTTAGAACGGAGGTGTGTCCGTTGGACGTCGATGAATATAATGAATAAATCCCTGGACATGTAAAAATAACTCGTAAAAAGAGATGACAAGATGTGTACGTTGTTGTGGTTGTTATTTATAATACCGCTAATAACGGATAAATGCGATGACAGTAATTATAGTAAAGAACAAACGAGAAGCATAACTTATCTAACAGATTCTGAGTAAAAAATATTTAAATAAAACAAAAAGTGTTAATCTTTATACAAAGCTCAGTATTAAGCAGCTTAAATTTTATTGGGACCGAACTTTCATTGACTAGTCTAGAATATATTTAATACCGAATACATCATACAACTAAAAGTCGACAAGAATTTGATTAATAATTCTTGAAATGATTTTATTAACGCGGACGTATTCATCATGTAATGAATTAATGATTAATGAAACACCAATACTGGTGATACTATCAGGTGGAAACCGAGAATTTTCCAAAATAAAATTCGTAACAAATGGTCCACTTGGCCTTTCGGGGGCGCCAGTCTCTACATTTTTCCGTGGACAGATCTGACGCAGTGGTAACACTTAAACAATTAGTCTCACGGCCATTTCTGATTAGTTTTATTTTGGATTTATAAACATAAACGGTAATTTTTGTGCAAGTGGTTAAAATTTCCCTTCTCTCCTCTAAACGACAAAAATAATCTTACTACAAGTTCTGGATTAAAATTACACACCATAGACTAATTGAGGAGTAAATGACGATAAATAGACAGTTACTGCTATTTTGCTTGAAAGTTTATGAAGTATATTTTTGAAATCTCAAAGGAAAATTGGCAATAAATTTTTACCACTTAAAAATAATAATGTTTTTAACATACAGCCGCGACCGAAAAAACTCTTCTGATGTAAAATTTTAACTAAATTTGGCATCTATTCTTTTCGCTTGGGGCTGTCATACATCTCTAAATCTACATCAGTCATACACGTAGAACACAAATAGGACTAATGTCACAAATTCTATATTTATTTTAATTCATCAGGGAGTTTCTATACATTTTCTCTTCTTGTATAATACATTCTCATTACATTTTTCAAAAATAAAAGAAATGAAAAAATAAATACGCAGACAACAATTGCCAAATAAATTTCCGCTTAAATTTTGTTTATAAATTTGTGTTCTTCCACACTAATCTGATAGGCATCAGTTATTGTTTTTGCACTAAATGGACTTTGTTCGTTTTATTAGGAAATCACTGACGACGTCAAAAACACGGATTCCCCGGAGACTATAAAAGATCATTCCGTGGTGTATTGCAACTAATATACGACTTACGTCCCAGTGTTCTATTCAATATGAACTTTTTATTAGATTTCTTTTCTGCTTTTATTGTATTAGTAGTCTTAAGTTGGTGGTATGTTTTTTTTAAACAATACAATGTTAGCAAATTTTTCAAAAATATTCCTGGACCTCCAGGAATACCATTATTAGGAAACGCTCTTGATTTTAAATCAAAAACAAAAGGTATGTACATTTATTTATTAATTCAGTCATGTATGCTAATTATTATCACATAATTCAGGTGTTCTAACTGCTTTTCTCAACTATACCAACAATTATGGAGGAGTAGTAAAAATTCAGATTGGACCTTTTCGAAAATTGTTATTAATTTCTGATTATAAATTTATAGAATTTGTACTAAGTTCTACTAAAATTATTAACAAATCGCATACCTATAAAACGATGTTACCCTGGCTTGGGACGGGTCTGCTCACCAGCGAAGGTATAAATCCTGACTAATGATTTTGGACTGTTTATTCTAAGAAACTTCATCTTCCAGGAATGAAGTGGAAAAAACACCGAAGAATTATTACACCTACATTTCACTTTAAGATTCTGGAGCAATTTATCAATTCATTTGACACTGCGACCGACGTTATGGTTGAAAAATTGAAAAAGCACGTAGGAGAACCTACCGTTGACATTTACCCTTTTGTTACGCTGTGTGCTTTGGATATTATATGCGGTAAGTTTTAGTTTATTCTTTTTAGTGAAAATTTATTTTAATAGCTTAACAGATTTTCTAATTTTGACATAATAAATGTATGGCGAAAATATTAAAAGTAGTTGTATTTCATCAGTTTCAGTCGTTTTGAAATGTTATAAAAAAACTCATGTAGGTATATGTTCATTGTTTTATGTTTTAAAATGGTGTCCTGATATGTAATGACAATGCTGTAGTTACTTGACACGACAATTAATGGAAAATTCATTCAAAACCAGATGACAAATGAGTTAAATATGTTTGTAAAAGATACTAATTATTCGTTGTTTTGCGATAATTGAAGTTTTATTTAAAACATCATCAGTAAACCGAAAAAAAATTCAGAGAAAATTTTTACTAATTTTATTGCGTTTATTAAATAAACTATTGCTTCGTCCATACGAATTCAGATAACGATAATACTACAATTATTTATGTCTCTCATTTAGTCCTAATTTTATAAATATACTGATTATGTTTCAACAAAAATATCTACTATTTTTCCAAAGGCCAATGATCATAAAATATTGTTTGAAGGACACAAAATTATTTTATTGTACAACCAATTTACAAGGTATTTTTCTTGAATTTAATTTTTGCCTTTATTTTACATTTTTGTTGATAAAAATTGGAGGAAAATTAAAATTAACTTCTCAAAAAAAATTAAACATCTATAATAATTTCCAGAAACGGCAATGGGTACAACGATTAATGCTCAAAGTAATGAAGAATCAGAATATGTTAAAAGTGTCAAGGAAATGGGCAGAATAATCATTGAAAGAGCTCTGGCGCCACAAAAAAATAACGAATTCTTGTTCCGATTTACTAAAGATTTTCAACTTCAACGTAAAGCACTAAATATTCTGCACAAGTACACAAATAATGTAATCAGAAAACGAAGACAAGAACTGCTTAAGGAATATTCCTCCAAAGAAATGGAGAATCCTGCTGATATAGGAATTAAGAAAAAAATGGCGTTTCTAGATCTACTTTTGCAGGCAAGAGTGGACGATAGACCTTTAACGAATGAAGAAATCAGAGAAGAAGTAGACACCTTTATGTTTGAGGTAGTAGGCCTACATTTACTATGAACTGTGGATAGTGTTAATTTGTTATATTTTTAGGGCCACGATACAACAGCGTCAGGAATTAGTTTTGCATTATATTCTTTGGCAAATAATCCTGAAGTGCAGGTAATCATTAGATAACTGAATTCGTTAATTCATATTTAAACAAAATTGGCATTTTGTTTTAGGAGAAAGTATATGAAGAACAATTATCAATTTTTGGCGAGGAGAAAAATCCGACAGTTACATATAAAAATTTACAGGAGATGAAATATTTGGAACTTGTTATTAAAGAAGCATTAAGATTGTATCCATCAGTACCATTTTACGCTAGAGAAACTAACCAAGAAGTGGATATGGGTAATTAAATACACCAAACTGTAATCTAAGTTTAAATTAATACTTATATTTTAGATGGAGTTATAATACCTAAAGGTGTTAACATTACCGTTTTTGCGTATGGCATTCACAGGGATCCAAAATATTTTCCTGATCCGGAAAAATTTAACCCTGATAGATTTGACACTATTGATGGAAAATTGCCGTATGCCTATGTGCCGTTTAGTGCAGGTCCACGAAATTGCATAGGTATGTATAAATATAGTTAAAACTGAAATGCTTTTTATAACTGCCTTTCACTGGCTATACAATTATTATTAGATAATATGCTTCATTTACAAAGACTTATTGCCCTCATACTAATATGTGTTTTGGTTTTTAGGGCAAAAATTTGCAATGTTGGAAATGAAAAGTACTCTTTCTAAAGTCATTCGAAACTTCAAGTTGTGCCCTGCAACTCCTCATCATCCACTAAAGCTTGTTGCGGAAACAGTACTTAAATCAGATAATGGTGTTCGTCTTTCTTTACTGAAGAGGGTTTAAAAGTACTTAATTACTTTAGTTTATATGTATACATATATAACAATATATTATATTATTGTTACTAATCAGTATCCGATATTTGGTTTAAATAGACTATTTCGTCTGATGTATGGTGTAAATATATTTTTTAAGTATTATATAACTGTTTGATTCTTGCTAACCTCTGGGATTCCTAAGAAAGAAGGACTTGTGTTTTTTAATAAATTTGTTGTTTCTGATATGAACATTTACATATTTAAATTCTGGTTGGGGGACTGGTTATAAATACATTCAGAAAATAAAGGACAAGTCCTTGTAAAACTAGGCAAGTCGTCAGAAATATATATGTTACAGCTAATATCCGAAATCCGTTATTATGCATAATAACTAGATATTTTAGGAATTATGCGTAATAACTAAACTTGTCAGTTATTATGCATAATAACCGGAAAGATTAGGAATTATGCGTAATAACTGAAATTTTCAGTTATTATGCATAATAACGTAAATGTTTAGGTAATACTGAAATAACTAATAGAGGAACAGGAATTGTGCATAATATTTTCAAAAAAGCTACCCACCCTGCCTCGCTTTCCTCTACATATCACATGTACGGTTGATTTAAAAAAAAAATTGGTCTAAAGAGTTTAGACAGTACTTCCCTCGCTGTCGGAAACGTGACGACTGCATGCCTGGTATGTTTTTTTCGTATTACATTTTGGTAGCGGGACATTT
Organism: Zophobas morio; assembly: GCF_036711695.1. Lineage (NCBI taxonomy): Eukaryota > Metazoa > Arthropoda > Insecta > Coleoptera > Tenebrionidae > Zophobas > Zophobas morio. Next base: position 5,203,500 of record NW_026972110.1, read on the forward strand.
TAAAATAAAAATTGGGGAAGTATTAATTTTTTCAATTTTATCATTATTTGCCATTGACATCTTTGTCATTTTTTTTGTGATTCCTATGATTGCTTATTAAAAACGATGTTGTCTCTGGGGTGTATAATATGTCGCCTATGCAAAAATTGTCAGGCTGAACAGATAAAAGGAACATCCTGTATAGTACTTGTAATTTAAGACAAATAGCCATAACACTTATCAAACTGTAGACGTGACGGTGAAACATAAACTAAACTAAAACATGTTTTCGACGAATTGGAATAACCGGATGACAATGCCGACGGACCAGACTTTTTTATTGCTCTGATTTCCGTTTATTGAATAAAACACTACATTTTATTCGGTTTTTGGATGCTATAATTCACATTTGGTTAATTATAACTTGTCTAGATTTAGGGGAGCATCCCCTAACCTCCCCCTAGCTACGACCTTGTCTAGGGGTTATGAAATGTCGAAAAAATTTGAAAGTAACAAATTGCCCAATGGACTCCATTACTGGACGTCCTTAGGTTATCCTTGATAAGAAAAACAACTTGAAAGTGTTTATGTTCATGCATCGAAAAAATGTCACGTAGAAATTAGTTTGATTTGAATGTTTCTTCATAGTTCGTCCCCTCAAAACAGAGGATGAAAACAATTATCTAGTAAGCTACAATCGACATAATTTTGGGTAGAATTTATTCGGCAAAATTTTGAGATAACGTCATCAATTTTGTGGGGGAATTAAACAGATTTATTTTGATTAATAATTTGCCAAGTATGTAGTATTTCAAAGTATTCAGTTTTGTAATTCTTGATTTAATCCATAAAATTAATTGACTGAGACACCCCGTATAAGCAAATCTAAAAAATATTAATGCAGTGATAAATCACAAGTATAGATTCATCATTCTTTACACCTTTAGGATAGGATTTGTTCGGTAAAATTTTAAGGTGACATCATCAATTTTAGAAAGCAAATATATGTTGATTAAAAATCTTACCATACTTATGATAAATTTAAAACATCTCCAAAATTTCAAAATAATCGGTTTAGTATATGCAAATCCAAAAAATATGAATGGAATGATAAATCACAAATACAGACTCATCATATTTTGCACATTTGAAATAGGATTTATTCAGCAAAATTTTCAGGTGACGTCATAAATTTTTTAGGGGGGAGGAGCAAATACATTTTGACTAAAAATTTACAATGCGTATGATAACTTTAAAATATCTTCAAGATTTCAAGGTATTCTGTTTTGTAGTTCCTGATTAAATCAATAAAATAAATTCACACATTCATTAATTTTTTGAGTCACCCTATATAGGCAAATCAAAAAAATATGAATGGAATGATAAATCACAAGTACAGACTCTTCATAGTTTGTACATTTTAGATAGGATTTATTTGGCAAACTTTTGAGCTGACGTCATCAATTTTTTGGAGGGGACAAGTAAATATATTTTGACTAAAAATTTACCATGCTTATCATAACTGTAAACCACCTGCAAGATTTCAAAGCATTCGGTTTTGCAGATTTAAAATTTAATCGCAAAATGTTGCTTTATAATTTTGATTTTTTTTCCAAAAATCCGGACGTTTCCGGTAAAAACTCAATTCGGAGTCGTAAACTACATGTGTAGGACTATGTTATTTTATACAATTTAAAACCCATTTACTGAAAGTTTCAGTTATTACGCATAATTCCTAATCTTTCCGGTTATTATGCATAATAACTGACAGGTTTAGTTATTACGCATAATTCCTAAAGTGTCTAGTTATTATGCATAATAACGTATTTCGCATATTAGCTGTAACATATATACAGGGTGTTCATTTTATCTGTTCACGCCTGATAATTTTTGCATAGGCAACATATTATACACCCCAGAGACGACTTCGTGCTATTTAATTTTTTTTAAAATAAGCAATCATAGCAATCACAGAAAAGAAATTACAAAGATGTCAATGCCAAATAATGACAAAATTGAAAAAATTAATATTCAATTTATTAATGGATGAGGTTATAACGAAAACAAATTTATAATAAATGTCCAAAATGTCTGCCTCCACTATCTTCACAAAGCCCTCTCCTACGTTCAAAATTTCTACGAATTCTATCTAACATGTCGGGAGTTATAGATCTGGATGACGCTATTATCCTTTCAGTGGTTTTCATTTTCGATTGGGACATTATAAACGTCATTTTCACCTTCCCCCACAGAAAAAAATCTAAACGCGTTAGATCAGGGCTCCGTGCAAGCCAAGCGTACTCTTCTTCTCTAGCAGTAAGTCTTGGTCCAAACGCTCTGTGTAAATAGTTCCTAACGTCTCTCTAATAACACAGTGGAACAGTGTTTTTGTTACATATATTTTCTAAACATGGTCGGAAAGGTAAATTTGTGCTGAACAACTCTTAAAAAAGACAATACACCCATGTCGTCAAAAAAAAAGTTATTCAAATTTTTATTATCGTCCGGTGAACAATTAGAAAAATGAAGTGAATTCTAATTTTACATAGAAAAACGCACAAGAAGCACTAAAAAAATGTTCCACAGATTTCTGTCGACAGATATTTAATTATGTCTACGAATATTTAACCTACCTAGAATATGTAGAAGGATCTAGGTTTTTATAAAAGCCTCATGTATTCGGAAAGAATGGATACTTGGGTCTTTCTCTTAAATCTTTCTTCGACTTTCTTGATTTCTCGATGAAAAGATTATCAGCAAAGAAATTTAAATGAAACATAATTTGTGGAACGTTTGTTTCCTAAAAATTCACTGATCACTAAGTTAATTGATTCTCAAGTAAATTTTTCCGTATCATTCAAATAGGCGTAGAACATTTGATCCTTCATTCGAATTTCAGGCCCAATAAAAATTCCTATATGTAGAAAACGTACATAATATGAAAACTGAAATTCACTGTAATATTTTAGTTTTTACCTTGGTTTGTGTTAGCAGCAGAAAGCTTAGGAAATATTGTTTGCAGATGTTGAAATGCTTTCTCTCTTGTTTTTCACTTGCATAAGAAGCACATATGCTTGTTATATCCAGATTGGAAGCCAGATACTAAAGCTACAATTTTTAAATCGTCTATCAAATTGCACTCAAACTTTTTTTCCTTAATACAGTTTAACAAGTCTTGAATATTCTCATATGTTTCTGCAGTTTATATGGAGTGTGCAGTCGGCAGTACTAGATATTTATTCCCATTATGCAATAGTACACATTTAACTGGAACTATCTATGAACAATCTCCAAAAAAAATTTTTTTTGACGACGTAGGCATAATGTCTTATTAGATAGTTATTCAGCACAAAATAACATTTCAGAATGCTTGTAACAATAATTTTTTCTAAAATTGTTCGACTGTGTAATGAGCGGGAGCGCCATCATTTTAATACCAAATTATTCTTCTTACGTCTAGCTCTACGTTTTCCAACAGTTCAGGTAAAATTTTCTTTAAAAAGTTTAAATTTCCTTCAAAAAAATCTCCTCTAGGAAATGGTTCCCTATAAAGACGTTGTGCTTCACGAGCGTTTCCAAGGGCCCTTCCATACAGTAGGAACATATCAGTTAATTCAGCATTTGTGTAAACCATTTTAGTACAAGTGACACAAAATTGACAATAGTACCCTGACAAATAAAATTTGTATTGTTGCTAAGTGAACAGGATTGCATTTTGAACTACCTTTAATACAATGGCGCACTGGAAATTTTAACCGAATATTCGATTAATTTTATCTCGAAAACCAAAAAACTTTTATAGAAAGTATTTTTTGTCAATTGGTTTTATTTATCATCACCAATTACCTGATCTATTTTGATAGTGTATTTCAAAAACACTCTGCATAAATCTATAAATAAAGTCGATGTTTGATTAGAGCTTTTGAAAACTGACTCATGCAGGCGCGGTCCATACTGACATCTATATTGTTTCATATGATGTAGAGATAAGATAAGATAAAATAATATTGATGTATTATATCGGTGATTAAGTAAACCTGTCGTCAAATAACAAAAATGGAATCAAATGATGTACGTATTATTATATATATTAATATAAATAGAAGTTTTAAAATAAATGTGCAACATTTTAGCAAAAACCGATACCAACAGGCTTACCCTATTTATGGAGTTACCCAGGTGGTCTCAATATACTTGAAGAGGTATGATTTCATCATGTAGATAGAGAATAGTAATTACTCAACACTGTTTTAGGCACTGAATATAACAATCATCATCTTTTTGGCATTTATGGGTTTCTCATTACACGCCAATTTACTTTGCGGAGTAACATTTGTAGCAGCCATTCAGACAGCAGTTTTTATGATTTTGCACATGAAAGGTACCATACGAAGATCGAAATTAGCGTGGCACTGGTTCGAATGCGTATCGGTTTTGATTGTTGCTTTACTTCTAGCGATTTTTGCGTCAGTAATAATGACTGTTTGGACAAGAGGATATATTATCGCGGGGGTAAGTTTCTATTAAAAAAACCAAAATAATAACACCATTCGTTGAATTCTTAAAAAATGAGATCACAAAAATATATATTTATCACAACTTTTATGTGATTCATTGGGTCTAAATGAAGTTTTTGGATATTTATTTCAACGATGTTAGTGTACTGTTTATGAGAACTGATACTAAATACCCAGTTTTTAGTGAATTTTGTTGCAGGTGATTGGGTACCTTGCGTCGATGGTTTACTTTTTTGATACGTTTCAGAAGTATCAAATCGCAGTTACGCCGGTTCCAAAGTACGCCTGGACCACGCCTAACATGCCAGACCTTAACTAATATTCAATTTAAGAAATATTTGTTGATTTAAAATTCACTTTACTGTGGTCTCTATTGTAGGCTTTGTATTGTGTGCTAAACTGAGCGCCTGTTCTACCCGTTTATGTACCTAAACAAGTTATAAAATGTGGACAATAATGTGACATGAGTTAGTTACAATTTAACATTTAAATGCATAAGCTGGTAAAACGAATTACCTAATGATTTTTTACCTGTGTTTAGAACTCTACATTATTTATACGTCGACCATTTTCGTGTAGATATCTTAACAATTTGTCAACTTTAAGTACGCTTATTGTTTTATAAAATTTTCAAGGAGCAGCTGTTAATAATAATTAATCTTAATTGTTGGCCATTATCACAGGAAGAAACATATAAATCATTAAAATTATTCGTTTATTATTTATTTTTTTATTTATTTTTGTTCAACAATTTCTTAATGTATTTTTTTGTATGTATCAATAAAATAAGCTTGTTTTAAAGAGAAAAGGTTGTGTTTTAGTTATCATTTACACTTTTTTGTCCCAGCTAATCATTTGAAACAAAAAAATCGGAAAATAAAAGAACGAAAGCTTCTCGCTTAGTACCGACTGACTATTACCGTTTGTGATTGTTTTTGTAAGGTTAGCAACGTATTTAAATGGCACACCTGATGTCAAATTCAAATTTTGGGCACCAATTCAGAAGCTGCCTTCTTCTCATTGATTTTTAGGCGTGCTCATGTGAAAATAATTGTATGCGAACTGACATGCTGACATGCATTGCTGCCAATAATTCAGAATTGCCAACCCAAAAATTGCTTCACTCATTAATAGTCTCCCGGTATGTGAATTTAATTTTAGAAACAACATAAACTGCCGTTCTTATAAATTTATATCAAAGGAAAGCTTGCTCGTAAAAACTCCAAAGTTGAAACAATCTTTCTTTAAACCACCACAGCTGAGTAGACGTTAACACATTCACTCTTTAAGTAATTGATATTGTTTGTCGTTGTATGAGTCTATGAATTGTTCAAAAAGACCGTGCCCATTAAACCAGCTTTCAAACACAAAAAAACCTCAGTGAAATCAGTTCACCCGTTTGGGAACTACACAGACATACAAAGGTCTTAAAGTTCTAACACCCCTCTTTTGAAGTCTAGAGTCAGTGACTATGTATTTAAGATCTATACTCACTGGCACTACTTAGATAATACTTAAACGAAAACAGAATGATTTGACGTATAGAAACATCATCTAGGGGAAGCCTCCTTGAAGTTGTATATTCTCGAAGATTATGCCAGTCAAGTTTTTCATCAAACCACCCTCGTAAGAACCTTCCCAAATAAACCAGCTTTCAAATAAAAAAAACAAAAAACGTATAAAATAGACAAATACACAGACAAAGAAGGCTTCAAAGTTGAAAATGGGTAAAGTGATTAACATCAAACTATAGCTAAGATCCATCCCAATTAAATCAGCTTTCAAGCAAAAACAAACCTCACTGAAATCGGTTCATCCGTTTGGAAGCTACACAGTGCTACTGACAGACACACAGAGACAAAGGGGTCGCAAATAGAACACCCCTGTTTTCGCGTGTGAGGTTAATAAAAACGAAACAAGTTCTTGGTCTAAATTTATATCATAATTTACATGATATCTGTTCGCATGGTAGGGCAGATATTGATGCTTTTCACGTTACTCTTCTGTACATACACAAAATTAATGAACCGTCATTAACAACCAGAATTTACTCTACAGCTTATTCACTATCGCTAAATTTAATCTCTATTTTGTGAATTAATTCAATGTGAAAAAAAATTGTATTTGCAATTTTATGGCAAAATTTTATTACTGACTTATTTTTGTGGTCCCACAAGCTCCTAATAATTAGATAACAATTATTAATTTATGTCTTTTATGAATATTGCTTGCAGTTGGTGTTCATGTTTATTTTTCGAAATTATTGAACGAAAATCGAACAATATAAAATAGGTGTGTGCCGCACTGTCAACAGATATTGTGGATATTCTGTATTACTGTTACTTTGTTAGGTTGTTTTAAGAAACAACCTTAAAGTTATGGAAAATTACATTGGGAATTACGCAAAATCTAATTTTTAATTCGACATTTAGAAATAAAATAAAAAATTACTATAGAAAAATTTTAACCAAAAATCTTCTTCGTTTTCTCGGTGCACTCTAACAGGATAACGTTTATTACCTATAATACCGAAAATACACAATAATTTATACAAATTGTTGACGAGTTTCGCCAACCACATTTGCGTTATTTATCCTACTCCTCCCACTGTCCTCTCTCCCTGACTCCACAGGGCGCAGAAGGACGAGTTTGGAATGGACCCGCAGTCTGAATTCATGTTATTATTTCTAGACTTTCACGAATGCCTAGAAATTTACAATTATTGACATAACAAATTTGAAACAGTTTACGTTTATTATGTGATCATTCTCTGTTTGAAAATTCGATGACTCAGCAACCATTTTTTTAAATTTCAACTTATCGATTAATTTATCTAATAATCCTATTTCAAAATAGCCACGAGTACATCTGGCTACATCTTTAATGATTTTAAATTCTTGTTGAACCTTTCCTTAGTAAAGGTAATGAATCGGTTGACCTGGACTAGTATCTATCCCATAAACATGAAATTCGAACTTACTACCAAATTTCAAATACGATGTTGATGTTAAATTGTAGTTTTCTTTATATATGCAATGAACATTGACAATGCATAATTTAAGATCAAGATGAGTGCTGGATTTGTAGATGTAGGCATTTGCTCTATGAGTAGTTTACACACACAATAATATCGATACCACAAAGCGGGTTGACAGGTGATTTTATAAGTATATGATTGATAACTGTTTATAATTAACTTCATTTGAAATATACATTACGAAGAAAACATCTTTTTGTGAAATAACTTAAAAGTAATAAAAAAAATTCAGTTGTTTTACTATTGTAAATTTAATCCAAGTTTAATAGTACTACACACCACCGGCTATTGATAACAAGAAATTAAGCAGAACAACTTTCAAGAGTCATTTTAATTAGAAATGAATAGCCTTTGTATGATTCACATTTATGGTATTTCACATAATAATTTTTAATCTTGGTATTTTTACTAAGTCATTTTAAAACATGGACGTTCCGTGTTTTTTAAAACTTCTTTCAAATTTGTACTAATAGTCAGAACTTTCTAAGGTTCTGTGATGAACTAAAAATATTAGAACCGTATAATAAAATCTTTAAATATATTAGTCTGCCATATACTGAAAGCTGGCCTGGAGCCAGCAGTAAACACTATGTCGTCACTAGAGTTAAATAGTTACTTAATTGGAACACATGTGTACCACCACCGTTGTAAAAAAATGTAAAAACATGTTTGTTTATAGTGCTTGTAAGTGATCTAAGTACATCGGAAGCGTAACAGTACACGCTTATGTTTAAATTACCCGGTTTGTATTTTCTAGGGAAACGAAATACAGTCTGATAAGATAATCAAGGTGACGAAAATGTGATAACGAACCAACAGTAAAGTGAGGTGTATATGTACGTTCATAACGGAAGAAAATGACGGTAATATCTTTATGCCTTCATTAAATGGTGTCTAACTGAACATTTTTTTAGACAGTTACTTATGGAACAGGTCACATTAAGACAACACAGGGAATAATCAAAATCTGTGAATCTGTAAGTACTAAAAAATATTTTATAGTTTTTGGTTTCGAATTACGATGAGTTTTGCTTATGAATAGGTAAAATACATTTCTAAATAAATATAAACAAATTTTCGTAGGTATCGAAACATGTATCTTTTTTATTTCACAAAAAATATGAAATTGTATTCAAATATATTTGTTACCAGCAATTTGGCGGTTGTGTGTGCGCAGTAAAAATTTATTTTAATAACAAAAATTCCATAATTCCGTAATGCTATTCATAGGTTAGTTTTTAATGTTACCCTAAAATTAATATATGATTATAAAGTTTGCAGTATGTACACAATTCAACACTAACTTGTTAATTGTGTAATATTTTGGTTGTAAATTAATTTATTTTATCATTGTTTATATAAAAGATCTAAATATCATTTAGTTTCTGCAATAGATGAAAATAAAAAAAAAGTTGTACATAATACATAGAAAAACGAAAGTGCTGGCAATAAAAAAAACATATGTTGTGTTAGTTTAAATACTAATTAAAATTACATGGAACATAATATAATTTCCAAATAGTGATAATGACATGTACCTATAAATAGCAAAAAAAAGGAAACAATTTCAGTTTAGAACTGTTCAGTTTAAATGTGTATTAGGTCAGGTATTCACAAAGCGTTTTAGTGTCAGAATTTCACTTTTCTTCAACTATTTATAGATGTTACATTTTCTATAGTTATTGTAATAATGTATTTCATTTTTAGGTCATATGCTTCATTGGCCTGATTTTAATAGCAATTGATGGATGGTCATCAGACTTAACCAACGCCTACGTCGTTGGAACAGCCGTAGGATTGATTATATCATTTTTAATTTTAATTCTTCATGTCACAAAAGCGGGAAGACCTTTACAGGGATTTATAGCTTTTCAATTATATTTTAATATTCTTATTTTTATTTACTTATTAATAGTGTCGGCAGTATTATTGTCCAAACATTATAACGACAGACACATGGCTGGAGGGGTAAGTTAATATTTCCTTATCTATAACTTTCTTGCAATAAAAATATTTATTAATTTTTAACTTATACAATTTTTTACAGTCCTTTGGGATAATTGCTGCCATTTTATATTTAGTAGACACAGTAGACTGCTATAGAAATGATTCGTCAGTGCTATTTTGTATTGGATAACATTGAGAAACAATAATGACTACATTGTTGAGATTTAAATAGTGTTCATATTGATTAAGTATTGTTTATATATTTTGTTCTTTATTAAAAATTATATGACAATGTATAGCAATTTGACTAATTGTTAAAAATAAATGTTATATCTGTTTTGACTTTGTGTGTGTACTGTATATGTATAAACCCCCATTTCTTTACATTTTTCATCAGCCTTTTTCCATAGTGTTTATTTTTCTCGGATCTCATTAATTGTAAGATTTTTTGAATAATTAGATCGATTTTTCTAGCAAATCTTATATTTCTTTGCGAGTTCTTTAGATAGCTCTTTCAACTTTACGTAGTACAACGAAATATTTTGTTACATTGATCGGTGATTTAAAATCGGGTTAGGTAAAACTCAACAATTTATTTCCTAGTTATACTAATTTACACGTTATACAGCGATTATGTACAGAATAATTCTGACACGACTGGAATGGATTTGACTAGATTCATTCTCTCATTTACTGGACTCGACTCGTTGACTGAGACTCGTTCCCGAAGGTGGCCTCTATTTAAACCCGGACTTCCCTTCTAGACATTGTGGTAGGGGCTTTTCGGGAGTAGCCATCGCGACTTTCGCTTCCAAGCTCCATCATCGCCGTACATACTAGAAAGCCCCCGAGAAAACTATAGACGTCGTACCGGGGCGGCGTATGGGTTTATTTCGTAACAATATCATGTCAGGCATCAGCAAAAAACATTTGTTATTTTTCTGCTCTTTTTCATAGAATATGTTAATTAATTAGTTAATTACAATTAACTACCTAATAAAAAAGCGATAAAACAAAAAAAAGTGTATTTTTCCCCTTAAAATTGAATTAAGGTGAAATTTCTATCTCATCTTCTCACTGATGTTGTTATTTACATTTCTTGTATTGATAAATTGAGTTCATTCATTATTGGACAAAAACATTATAAATTAAATTCTTTTTCTACTCCCATCTGTAAATAGTATAATATGTAACAAGTTTCATAAACGCCTTTTTAGTCACGGGCGGAGCAAGTGTTTAAAAAATAAGTATCTAGGGAAGTTCCGACTTTAAATTAAAATCATAGTTATCAAAACTCTGAAATTTATTACACTACGAGTACAAAAAGTGAAATACTAACATCGTGAACATCATAAAGGTTTTGTTAAACTATTACTTCTACTTAACAATACACAGTTCATCATTAATTATTCTTAAAGACTAAACGTACCATTAACAGAATTTAGCCTGCAACTACTCATGTCTCATGTCGTTTAAGGGCAGTAAATATCAGCCCCATAATCTATCAGAATTGTTTTGCGCACTCGGTACTATATTCCTCTTTAAAACATATCCAACAGAAATCAAAACGTCAAAATGTACGAATTGTTATGTCAATTTGAAAGAAGTGCCTGACTGAAAACAACATGGCTAATTTCAGCCTGCGACTTACGTGATTTTAGTCACGACTCATGTCCGTATTTAAAACCTAAACCGTCAAAATGATAAGTAAAATGTCATTTTACAAACGGGAGTATAAACAAATGTTTATAGTATAAATTCAAACCAATAAATTATAATACTTTGCAAAAACTTTGCGAATAAAACATTTCTCTCTTTGTGATGCTATACTCTTTTTTCGGATATTGCTTTCCTTGTTTTTGTATTTAAATTTAATGATATATTTTGTGTCATATTTTGAACTTATTTATACGTTTACGTCACGGGTTTACGTAAACGTAGACCAAAAATACTTAATATGTATGTTGGATAAAATGGAACATTGTACTGCGCCTGAATTGTCAGATGCGACTGAGGGGGGAACGAGTAATTTGCTGCCGATCAAATCAAAATGATTCTGATAGATTCTGGGTCTGATATTAGTGATATTTACTGTCCTTAATTGACATCGGGGGTGGCCCAGCACCAGAGTCGTTGAAAGCTAAATTGTGTTAATGATGTGTTTGATTTTTTCATTATTGATGTATTATTAAATAAAAGTAACAGTTTAACAAAAATTTGATGATGTTCACCATGTTAGTATATCATGTTTTGTAACGTATTAAGTTTCAGAATTCCGATAATTATTATGATTTTAATTTGAAGTCGTAGAAAAATCGTATTATGTAACGCGTTTATAAACTTCCCTAGACAGTCGTTTTTTAAACACTCGCTCCGCTTATACATAAATAAAGTCTAAAGAGAGGTTGATGAAACTTGTTACATTATATACTATTATGTGGCAAATACACATATATTAATTATATAAACACGTATGTTTACTGACATAATTAATCATTTGACGAAGTATACAGGGTTAGTCACGAGAAAATTATTTCTGAAAATTATTTTTACGCAACCCAAAATACTAATAACGTGTACCACTTGATACTGACTGAATTTTAAATGAAAGGCGTAATCCATGATTGCTTTGACTTTGGCACTTTTGACAGCGTCATTTTGACAACTCCGGAAAGGAGGTTACGCGAGTATCCATGGTCATACCGTAGCCACTCGGAGATAGACTACGCTGGCGCCGCTAATAAATTTGTTAGGGCTTGCTTGGAGTACCTCTTGATCTTTTGCAATGATACGGACTAGTTATGAGATAACTATTTCTCAAAATTACGTCTACGATATTTGATTCAAAGGATACAACGTAAACTTGAAAGAGTAATTAAATCATTTAACTATTGCAACAACTATTGAAAATGTTGGCATGTTGGGAGGATGCTACGGCGTTTTTGTAAATGGGTGCTCGAAGAGGCTCTAGTTGACGCAGAGATGGCGAACTAACACATGCCTATTAGCGGGGAAAAATATTGCTAGAGTACTTAGGCTTCAGAAGAGCGCAGATTGAGAGAGGTACGTCGATCCAGTGGGCAGTGCCGAAACTAGCTATAGGCCGAGTAGGCCCTTGCCTAGGGGCGCCAACGACAAGGGGCGCCAAATTCGTCCAAAAATTATGTTGTATAGTTTTGGAAATTTCATTGTACCCTATAAAATTTTATTGGCAATAACGAGATGGACAGTAGTACAATAGCAGGAGACATTTACAACTTAAGTTGTCGCGTGCCGATAATCCCCAGATGTTAGAAACCAGAATAATCCAAGTCCGGGCAGGGACCATCGTTACTCTTGAACAGAAATGACCATTATTTTATGAGTACAACTACGTGGCAAATGTTCTCAGACAAATTCGAGTGAACTGGTGAAAGCCATAAATATTTCTTACCATTGTACTACTGTCCGTCTCGTTATCGATAATAAAATTTAATAGGGTAGAATAAAATTTCCAAAACTATACCAAGGGTTATGTCATATTCATCTTTTTTTATTTTGAACGAAAACTCAGAAACATGTAACCGGTGCGACAGGTTTATAATGTTGATTTTATTTTGAACTTACACAATATTTATACATATTATATACCTATATGTATAATCTCGATTTTTTTTCTTTTTTTAAATTTTATCATAGTATCTGTTTTGCGTACTTATTAAAAAATATAAATAAAGCTGTTCGGTAAAATTGCATTTTCATGTGTAGAGGAGGGGCGCCTAACGCAAGTTTCGCCTATACCTAAATATTCTTTGGTTTCGGCACTGCCAATGGGGTTGCAGAGCGGAGTAAATGGACACTGCCAAAGTCAAAGCAATCATGGATTAAGCATTTCATTTTAAATTCAGATAGTATCAAGTGATACGGGGTATTAGTATTTTGGGTTGCTTAAAAATAATTTCCAGAAATAATTTTCTCGTGACTAATCCTGTATAAATAAAAGTGTTTAGTTATATTTATACTTTTGTTTATTTTCATTTAAAAAACAAAACTTACTCATTATTTTCGTTGATATATCGCTACACCTAAATAATTCTACTGTTGTTGTAGGTAAATATATTTTTTCTTTTCATATGTATGTTGGATAAAATGGAACATTGTTTTCAACATATACAATAAATTCAAAGGTTAACTTCCCAACTTAGCATTTATAAAGAACTTTTTATTTTGTATTTCACGTTTCACTATACTGCTGATTAAATAAAATTTCATAATAAATAGGTGCCAGATGACTAATAAGACGTAAGATATTTTGAATTCCAAAGGAATGAAAAATTTGATAATAGAAGTTTACCTGGATGATTTATCGCTTTTTAGAATCGATTGTTCATAGCCGCACATGTTATCTAATGACGTGCAGCTTAGTCATTGTGTCGTAATAAACAATATTTAGGACGTAGTTATAATCAGTGGTCTTTACTTGCAAATTAAGAAAATGTATTATAAAAAAAAAGCTTAAGACGCTGTTATCAGTATATTTAGACTATTTTTAGTACTTAGGTATGATTTTAAGAACAAATTATTAGATAAATTATTATCAATTAATCGGGTCGTCTAAAAAAAATAAAAAATAAAAAAGATACAGAAAACGTGTATAAATTATTCCATCGTCCGTACCCGGCACACAGAGACACTGTGAAAAATATATTTGTAAATTTTGTATACGAAAAATGTGTTCTCGTAAGATGAAATGTGTGTTTCTTCAAAATACCTTTGCTGAAAAATGTATCGACGTTTATGTAGGTATATGTGTTAATTGTTCAAATGAAATGCATCAATTCGTAACTGACATACAATACTGTAATCTATCTGTTTGGAACCAAACTCCTGATCAACGTGATCAGACTGTTCGAAAAACTTAAGGAGGTTATGACATGTACCTAATATAACTACTTTTAAAGTAATAAACGCAGTCATGATTCGTTTAAGTAAAAAAAAAACTGGATTCTCTTCGAAACATTTGGTACTATGCCTAGAGTTGATACAAATAATAGATAAACTGAAATTTTGCCCTCACCTTCAACTACAAGTAATTTGAAATTATATTCTAATATGTGTATATTCAACTATGTGTCAGGAATAACAATGCCAGTGAGACGATATTCTTTCCGTATTTACTGCAGTGTTTAGGTAATTACCATTTCTTGTTACTTGCTACCGAGTCATCTTTGGAAAGGATTTTGTACTTAGATCTATGTCGGTGATTAAACCACACTGATAAATGAAAAAGTAAAAATGTTGAAAATGTTGCCCACTTTGTTGTAAACATAAAAATAAGCTCGTCCTTTAACTTCATCGACCACATGCCTCAACATGTATTAATTTTAATGTCGTTAATTTCGTCTGTTATTCTCAATCTTAATTCCTCCAAATTGTTGATAGGTGTTCGATAATAGCTATTTATGTAACAACTACATAAACCAGCAGGTCTTTATGGACAAGCCGATTTTAGTAGACGAGGGAGCGTAGTGACCGAGTCGATAAAAAAGGCGCGTCAATAAAGCCGGTTTATGTATACGTTACATACAAGGCTTTATGTCTGATTGCAACAATTATTATAACTTTAAAAAATAAAAATTAGGGAAAACCAATCGCAAAATAAATTTCTGAAAATCTAGTCTACTTTTTCATTATTACTACAGTAGCCCATTGTCTGTTTACACAAGTGAAAATTATTTAGATTTGTGCTGTTTGCGTTTAAAGTTGAAAAATGTAAGCAAGTACATCTAACCAAACGGAAAGTGAGATAACAGAGATTGCTAGGAGTGTTAAAGAGTCTTTACTACCATCAAAATCAAGAAATTTATACGAAGAAACTTACAACCTTTATCGGAAATGGTGCTCTAAAAAGAACGTCGAATCAACGTCGAAAGAGAGTATTTTGGCGTATTTCACTACAGAGCTTTCCTCGTATAAAAGTTCATCATGGAGCAAGTATTCCATGCTAAGATCAACCATAAATTTACGTGAAGGAGTTGACATCAGTAAGTTCCCATGTGTCATTGTATTTCTGAAGCGGAAAGGTGAAGGGTATACACCTAAAAAATCCCTTACACTCACGAAGAGTCAAATCGAAGAATTTTTTATTGAAGCTGACAGTAAGATACATTTACTAACCAAGGTAGGAAACATTAATTATGTTTGAATGTACTAAAAGCATAATTGGTTTTACAGGTTGTCATCATATTTGGTGTGGCAGGTGCATGCAGATGTTAAGAATTAGTCATATTATTGAGAACATGTGTCAAAGATTGGAAAAGGCACATTTTAGTCAACCTTCAAGACACGATAACCAAAATAGATCGTCATTTTGTTATAGTACCTGGAAGTATGGAAAACATTAAACTAGTTGAACTTGTTCGAGCTTATATGGCACTTCGACCTATCAAAACACCACATCAGAGATTTTTTATCAATTATGTTAAAGAGAAGTGTACTGTGCAAGCCGTCGGAACTCACAAGATTGGTAATGTGCCAACTGTGGTGGCCAAATATTTGAGTCTAGAAAATGCTTCTTCATATACAGGCCATTGCTTCAGGCGAAGTTCAGCCACAATTTTAGCAACTGTCGGATCCAACATGGAGGATATAAAAAGACATGGGGGCTGGCGTTCATCAACTGTAGCGGACTGTGAAACTGCTAAAATTAACTTTGCGGAAAAAATCCTAGGTAAAAATCTTTCGGAAAAAGATGTTGCTGAAGATATGTTCAGTTGTGGAGAAGCATAAGCAGTAATAGAAGCAAAAGCAGTGAAATACGACAAGGAAAATATCCAGTATATGTTTTCTGGTAGTAGTTATGTTGTAAATATTAAACATTGCGAACGTGCCTAGATTTTTAGTTTGTAAGTTTAATTGTGTTCATGAAAACTTTAATAAAAATAAGTGTAAAAAAAAGTTCTTTATTGTACTAGTACCATAAAGTACCACATTACGGTCGCTAAATTATAAAATAAAATAACGTTTATAGAGCAATCGGACATAAACACTGTTTGCAGTAGGGTACAAAAAAGAGTCTACAGGATTATGACCTAAAAATCTCGGAAGCCAGATATTCTTTATATTTCGACTAATGATCCCGTTGTCAAAAATATTCCATAACATTGGTACTGTGGTCCTAGCCGAAAGCACTGTGTTGAAAATAACCCACTTCCATTTGATCGTCGTGAAGTTGTCGTATAAAATCTGGCAAAATTTCTTACTGATATGTAGCAGTGAATAAAGCAGTTAATTACATGATTATTATTGCCATGATTACGTTCAAAGAACTATCGGTCGTTGACGAATTGCAGTCCAAACACCAATTTCCTGAGGATGCAGGGGAGCGAATGGATTTTCGATGCTCTATTAAGTATTACTTGACGAATCCCATTGAGTAATTTCATTTGCTGCGCTAAATGTCGTACGGATGTTGTACGTGTCCGCCCTGTTTTACTTGTATAAAATTTCTAATATTTTCTAGGGTTCTCTTATCTTTGGACCTGTCACTTCCTATTTTTTTAAGGCGAAGTTTCTCAGAACTTTATCGCACATCGTCGTAATCCGTTGCAAAAATTGTTAGGAAATTCTTCCCGGAATTCATCCTATACATCGTTTACGTTCTGTCGCAAATAATGTTCGTAAAAGAACTGTTAATGTAGAGATTATTTCTCCAGGAAGCAACAAAAAGCAAGTAAACAAGAAAAGTAAAGTTAGAAGGGACGTTTCATGTGATAGTTGTTAAAGTCGCAACGAGATTGTTTTTTCTGTGTCTATTTCAAATATTAGGTTTACAAAATTAACCGCAATTAATAGTAATTTTGTTAAAAACTTTTATATGGCGTGATTTTAGAAAGCAGTATTAGACGTGATATTTCAGAGAAGGCATACGTTTTAATTTAAAGACAAGCGATCAAGAAAACCATGTGTTTTTTAAGATAATGAAGCATTTTTTTTGTTAATAAAATTAACAATGTTGGAAAGTAGTTTTGAAAATGTAGCAAATCTAAAAATTCTATTTTTGAGAAATGCTCATAATTTTACTACAACTTCTTACTTGTTCATTTGTTGCCAATTAATTCGACTTTAAAATTATGCGGCAGTGCAGAAAATATGCTTGTATAGGGAACATTATCCGTATATAGGGGATCCCTTCACAAGATTTTGCGTTGAATTAGTTTGTTTTTGCTTTTAAGCCGAAAACGACCTGTGCTTCTAATCGTCAGATTTGGATGACTCACATGTTGTTTTTAACGTGACCCGGCTCTATAAAGTTTTCTGTGTTCTTTATTTACGAGACAACATAGTTAACTCAATGACTCGAAATTTAAAAGTATTCATTCACTGTATTCATGAAATTATAACAATAAGAAAAATAAACTAACCATTAATTTTTGTACAAAGAAGGTACTTAGTTTGACTTTGGACCAAGTTAAGCTAATAATGAATAGTTTTAATAATAAATTTTGAGAAACACAAAATTTACACAATCATCGCTTCTTTACAGCTTTCAGATAAAAAAGTGTTTGGTATGTACAAAAAGCTTATAATATTAAAAAAAAATGCATATAAGTATTGCGATTATAAACATCGAATGTAGTGTTTAATGAAATGTCTCCCTTATGAGTAATAGGTATCACATGCATGTAAAATTTTTCACAAATTTGAAGTAATGAAAATTTCCCTTCCGTCGAATATTGCGAATTCAATCAGCTTTAACTGCTAATTTCGGTTATTCACATGACCACCTGAATGATCTATTGTTGTTCGTTATAAAAACTGTAATAAATTGTTCATTCGTTTTTACAATACTAATAATAATTCAAATAACAGGAAAACAGGTGCGTCCATACAGAACATACATTTGGTTATGTTATCTTTCAATAGCGTGTATGCGCATATTCTCAGGAAAGTATAATGAAGATTATGGGTATTATGATTGTGACACACACTCGATAATAAAGATAACTAAAACCTATATGTGTATATGACAACTATAAAATAAACTGCAAATATATTTTACTATTTTTGAAGATCCAAAGTGCTCCGCAAAGATGTCATCCGAACAACCTGTAAGTAATTTCCTTAAACAAATTTGCTAGCTTAATGTCTGTCATGATAATTTCATATTTTACTTAGGTCTTAGTTTTTGAAACCATGTAGAAAATCCTTAAAGACACATTATTTTTTCTTATAGTTTTAATAGGTATTTATGTTCAACTCAATCATAACCATCTCAATTGTGATACTATTCACAGTCCATAATCTACCTCATTATTGTACAAGTACAATAAAAACAGTGTTTTTGTCTTCAGTGGTGCCAACTGTCCATAATCTATCACTTTATTCGACTGTAAAGTAATTTGGACTGCAAAACAATTCATATGACTATGACAACGGCAGCGCATACTAAACATTATTAAGTAACAATTTTAAAATGGAGGTGAAAAAGTTGCAAAAAAAAATTCTTGTGTTGATTCAAACATAAAATTATACATGTCACACGTAAATCGTGCCTTTTATTGGACTTGCCCCTTTATTAGCCTCGCGAGCAAGCTCGCTCGGCCATAAAGGTATGCATTATTTACTTGTAACATAAATAGCTATTTTAATACTTATTCATGTTGTGGTGGATTTTCAAAATTAAGTAAGAATATAATTTACCTAGTATTATTATTAACATAACAAGTTTCAACATAAATAAAGAATATCGGACAAATAACACAATAACTTAAAAAAAAAACTCAGGTGACATATTTTTTAAAGTAACCTTGAATTGTTATACCCTTCCGTCAAAGGTATTAAACTTGTATTAATTGTATTATCTGCTCTATAAATATTTTTACGCGATAGGTACAGGAGCCAAAATAATTAAAGTATTATAGGCTTATGTAGTTGTCTAAAGCTTCATGACGTATGGAAAGCTCTAATTTATATAATTCTGCTTCTTTCTAGACACAAGTTATTGGAACTGGTTATCTTGCAACACTGCAAGGAGTATGTAAAATTGTAGAAGTGGTAAGTACCCAACTGAATATTATAGAAACACTAACACTTTGTGTCTAAATCCGCCAGTTACTAATGTAATGCCCATTTTTTACTTATTTTTCTGATTTTTGTAATCTTACAAATATTAGGTATGTAGAACATACATCAAAAGATTAATAGTTATCGCTAACAAAACTTATGCTGTCCAAGTTGTGATAATTAAAATAAATAATATCTAACCCCTTTTCGGATATGATTGCGAATATCATCTTTATATTTTAGATTTCTTTCTTATCATATAAAAGTTTTGCTATTATTATTTATTAATTTTTTTTTAACGCCAACATCATTACTGTCAATTATGTTTAGAAATAAAATGCGAAAAACAGAAGAACAGGCTTAAATTGTCGCTTAGATTGCAGCGTATCATATAAAAATCAGGTAATTTAAATTTTTAATATTTCTCCCAACCTCAAGACATTGGTTTTTTTCACTACAACAAGAAAATGCAGATCGTGGGGTGCTAAAAAAAGTTAAAACACAAAAGTTGTATCCAAAGTTATTTGGTCGACTACAACTTTATAAATATCTATTTACTTTTCTCTACACCTATTTTTTAATATTTTTTAAATTAATTAAATTTTTAGGTTGCAAGTTTCATCGCTGTGTTATTGGTTGGAATAAATACTTGGGGAACAGTATTTGACGTTTTCGAATCTGCCGCTGCCCTTTCAATTATCATTTCAGCAATTCTGTTGATACTGTATACCAGCAAAGCAGTAGAAAAGTTACAGCTACCTTGGAACAGAATTCAGTTTTTTTATCACGTTATATTGTCAATATACTATATTATTGCCATAGCATTAGTTTTGGACAAATTTTACGTTGTATCCAGGATAATTGGCGGAGGAGTGAGTACATTTTTTTATATTACATTTTATTTTAATCTGATCATATATTCTTATAAACAGATATTTTCACAAAAAATAAATTTTAATTGTTAACAGTTTGCTTCAAAACGATACGTTTGAAACGAAAGTTTTATCAATCATCATTAATAAAATTTAACCACTTAATGAAAGATTTGTTCCGTGAAATATCGTACTAGTCATCAAAAGTGTCACAATTTATTACATCGGATTTTAATTTTTTCAGGTTCTCGGCATCCTTGCTGTCATTGCGCATTTGTTGGACGGATATGACAATTATAGAAAACATCCTTTATGCTAACAGCAATGAAATACAAACATGTTTTAAACAGTGATAATTAATTTATTATATATATTTTTTTATGTTTTTGTGCTAATTTTTTACAATAAAATGTTTATTTTGTGTACTTTTGATCCACAGATATGTTGTTCCACTTATTGAATAAATAGCTTAACAGTACTGTTCATAATCGCTTCAGAGGATGCTATTTTGTCAGTAGTTATTTATTTTTATGCTTTGGCTAACCTACGTAATAGAAGAGTGCGCGAACTTAATTTCAGAGTTTTCTTTCACAGCATATCGAGCTGCAGTCGAAGACTTAAGTTACGTCAAATTTCTGAACGTAAGATAAAAACAGAATTTTAAACTATAGACAGATATTTTGCACCAATTAAAATTTGTCAATTCATTTCCATCAAAAAATCCATGATTTGATAGCAAAATTTTGAAAAAAAATCTCGTTTGAAGTTGGTGTTGCAACACATTTCCTTATGTGGAGTTTAATGATGTGAGATTTAATAAAAACTAAAAGCTGGAGAAAGAAATTTTAAAGGTGTTAAAAACCGACAAAGGGATTTTTTTTATTAGTAATACTTAAATTTCATATTAACGCTAATCAAAATATCCTTTGCAGACTTGACGTTGGTGCGTTTGTGTGAATGGTCAGATTTCAATTTCCGGCATTATACACTAGTGCTTTTTTTACTATTTAAAAAATAACGCATCTAATTCCTTCGAAATTCTTACAACAAAGTTACGTCGTTTCATTATCTGCACTAAAAATTAAAATTAAATTGTTTATCGTTACGAAAAATAAAATTAAATATACGCAATTTGCTATGCTTCAAAGGAGAGGGAAGTCCCTTTTAAATAGTTTTTAAATTAGTGCAAATTTAATATTTAATCTCAAATCACTAATATGCAAAAGAAACCGTATGTGAAAAGAAGGATTTCGATAATAAAATTATTAAATTCTTGCCGCTTAACCGTTATCAGTAAATAAAGATAAATCTAATAAAGATAAATTTATTTGTTAGAACTTACCAAGCTTACAAAATCGTTAAATACAAAAGATGTACCAGTAAATATTAATAAAAAAATACAATAAATCAATAGGAGCAAACTATGTGTGGGGATATTTTTTTAGCTCTGAACATATGTTCAGTATGTTCAGTTTAAAAAAACACACAGTAATGCAAGGAAAATATACATTAAAAATACATACTTGATTTTGTAGAACAAGAAACCTCCAACAAGTTGGGATGAAGTTAATGACATTTTGAGTTTGCTTCTCCATAGCATAATATACTTTTTCCTTTTACTTTTGAGCGTAAACGAAAGAAGTATTGTAATCGAGTCCATCGGGTGGCTTGCTATGTTTTCTCGACGGTGCGTTACCCCTAAAATACGAAAAAAGTGGCCTTCCTTTTCCGTCTGTTTGTCCGTATATCAGTCGTCGGTCGCACGTAACCTGTTGCAGTTGTCTGTCGTTTGTTGTGTGTCTGTGTCGATTTTTATTAGACAGATAATTTTGGAAACTGGGTAGATTATTGTCAAATTTTGTATATACGAGAAAATTTGGCTGATTATCCCCGCCATCAATGCGGTTTTCGGTACTTGTTTCGAAAAAAAAAGTGATTTTTATTAAAATATTGTAATTACTAAATACGGCATCAAAACGCCATGTAGAACGAGAAAAAGGTTCTTGTTTACTCATGATTTTTGAATATGTTGCTGGTCCTGATTTTCCATGTTGTTAACTAAAGAAAATTCTATATGCTTATGGCTTCAGCCGTCTTCATAATTATGCTAAAATCGATTTTCGTTGAAGAAATGTTTAAATATATTAACTTTTTGAAAACCCAGTACGGTATTCATGCGTATTCGATTCAGCTTCAAAAGGATGACTTAGTTACCAAATTTACGATTCCTCTTCAGCCGTTACTCTGCACGCAGGTGTATTTTACCTTTAAACTTTCAATATTTTATGCACAGGAGCTTTAAAGTAGCGAGGACGGGCCGACTATGGCTTTGTAAAATAGATACACAAAACATGTATACAATAGATTTATTAATAGTTTCATACACATGTCAGATGATGGGCAAATATAATGACAATCGTTAGAAACAATGCTGATATAAAATATTAGAAAATCAATACAACGTAAAAACATTAACAAAATAATATACTCTTTTTAACTTTCTTATTTTTACAAAAACCAATTCCAACCTCTCAGTGTATATCTTGTTTATGAGCAATATTAAGTTAAAAGGATCATTTTGTACATAGAATATCTAATAAATTACAAAATTATATTAGACCGTTTACACTTTTATCTCACTTTTTTATTAATAAATAAATATTATAATTTCCTTATTATCAAAAGTATTTTAGTAAACAATTTAATAAATATTTTAATCAATACATTAAAGCTACATTACTTTCAAGTACTTCAAAGCAACTTTGTCAAATTTTGAATCACACATTGTTGAGGTAAGTAAGTCTAACTAAAAAACTGGACAAAGAGCCTTTTTGAAAGCATGAGTTAAAATATATTAATTATTTGGTCAATAACACTTATCTAGGTACCTATAATACTTTGGTAATGGAATCTCATTTTTGGCAACAATGACTACTAATCTATACATTTGATGTAACATTAAATAAAAACATACAACTTCTATTTTCTCGTAACAACTTTCTAGTTGTTACTCTATTCAATACTGAATCGATCTAAATGAAACATAACAAATCTATTTTTAAAAATTGTAGCAATAACATTCTGAAAAAATTCGTTAATACGATTTCCGAAAATGTTCGATTATGCAATTACAAACTATTTGTATATTAATTTCTTAGATTCATTATAATAGATTACATGATAATATTTTGCTACAATTATTACCTTAAAGATTCGTTACTGTGACATTTAAACAACATGCCTACACTTAATTTGAAATACTGTAAATATTCTGCCTTTACGGTTATTATAACCTACATTTTAAAGTCTTCTTTATGTCGATAATGCTTTCATTTAAAGCAGTTTTGTCTCACCTCCGTAATAAAAGCTAACTAACTTCTCATCGTCATTGAAACTACCTTCTCAGCAAACGTTTCCCTTAGATTTAGGTGATGCATTGAAAAAACAAATGTTAACTTTCACATGTACCTATTCATCTGGTCAAACGTTCATTGCATAAAACAATGGTTTTTGGTTAGGATGGGGGGGATTCTGAGGAGAAGTTGGTGAAGTCATGGTACTACTTGAACTCTGAGAATTTGTTGTATCTAAAGAAGGAGCACTAGCCGCAGCACCTTCAGGTACGCCTCTTTCGAGGAATCGGGGTTTCGTTGGGGAGTTCGGAAGAGAATCCTTCTGAGTAAAAGATACGTCCATACTTTGCCGATAACCGTTTGGCATTTGTCCACTGTGCTGACTATCACTGTCTGTCAACGAGATACTATCAGGTGGAGGATATCGAGGAACTGCTGCAGGAAAACTATGCCTATTCACTTTCGCCACATAATTACAATCGGTCGGCCAGGCAGGACCAACCATTGGTCTGTACCTAGGATTTGCCGCATAATAGCTACAAGTCGATGCTGTCGCCAGAGGGGTTTGCGTTGATCGAGCTGTGGAAAATTGGCCCGGTACAGGAGATTCACTTCGGGAAGTCATTAAGTGAGGCTGTTGAGATAAGGGGATCCGAACGATAGGTTTCAGAGGTATAGGAGGTAACATATTAGAGGCATAATGATGCTCATCTACATGAGATGAATGAATTCTCTGTTGATAGACAGGTTCAATATATCTCTTATTGATTTGGTTTTGATTTGAAACCCTGACGTAGTCATTCGACTGATAGTAGGGGTTGTGTTGATACCCCTCAATGTGGTTATATGGAATATAAACCATTGTTTGATGATAATTTTTAGATAATTCTAAAGGTGGAGGCGATTGTGGTCTCCCATTACGCGTTCTAGGTAAAGACTGATAGTATTCCGTACAAGTACTTCCGACTTTCATAAAAGAAGAGTAGGTCTGATTACCGTTAGCTCTGTACACTTCTCTCACACATCTTTGATTTGTACAATTTTGGTAAATATTCTCGTCTTGCAGTGATGTAGGTCGATATTGTGGCGGTATGTTCCGAGTCTTCACTTCTTCAGGTACATTAGGATACTGATAATTTGGCATGTTCTGATTTATATTTCTAGATTTGGAATTGTCAACACCTGTCAGACCACTTTCTGAATAATAAGGCCATGCGACTCTGGCAGTTGGAGCTGGAGGTTGCAGTTGATTTTGAATTTGCTGCAAAATTTCAGTAGTCGACCCGAATCGTGGTTTAATTCCGCGGACACTGGGTCTCCTGTTAAACCCATAATCATCATGTTCATCATCATCGTCTTCTCTGTTTGGCTGCTCCGGGAGATATCTACAAAACAAGAAACAAAATAGGTTTACAACGACAAAAACAAACACATACTTTTTCTTGATTCGCTCGATTCTACTTGCATCCTGTTGAACAAACATGGCTAATTCGTCCCCAGACTCAGACGCAGACGGTGTTCCAGCTAAAACATCGGGCGCAATTTTCTTCGACTCTTCATCCAGGTTTTTCAGTCCTTCATCAATGTCTTCCAGACTGTATTCAGTTCCTACTGAACTGGCGACAGATGATCTTTCGCCAACATGATTATTCATTTGATAATAATACTCATCGGCATTTCCTAAACTACTGACGCACGCTGTGAGCGGTGCCAACGTCGAAAGAAACTGTTTTCTCGGTTCGTTCGTAGAATTTGTTTTAGACACTATATTATGACTAGCCTCTGCAACTTCGTGGATGTGGGAACTTCCGTTTCCTAAATCTGGTAAAGGAGTGAGCTTGGGTTCGTTCGGAATATTTGTTTGTGCGTCAGTCATTTTCTCTCGTTTTCCAAACAGGTCCGTGATTTTTTTATAAGTGGAAGACATCGATGACGAATTCGAACTAGCCGTTGATGAGGACGACGGTGAAAAGCTTTTGTCCGAATTTTTACAAATGGACTGATTTACTTCAGGTGAGTTCCTTGCCTCCTCTCCAGGCGGGCTCGCCCGAAACGGTATTTCCTCGGTCTGATTAATATCGTCCACATCGCAAGTTAATTGTTTGATCCTTTCAACAAGGGAGTTGTCAGTCTTTTGCACATTCTTCTTGCTCCTCGGTTCGTAGCGTATAAGAGAACGCCTGAGGGTGTTGCGTTCAATAGCTCGTTTAATAGACTCATCAGTTTCCCCGCTTTGAATGATTTGTGGTAGTTTAGAACGCTTGGCTTCTTCAAATGCTCGCAGTGACTCCGCAGTTACCAAATACTGGTGTATAGATTCGTCCTCCGCTTTACCGTTCAGCTGTTTAGTGCAAGGGAAAAGCTGCCGCACAGCCGAATTCGGCTTCAGACTATTGTTGGAAATCAACACATGATTACCCAGTTTGAATGTCAACATCATTTCCGTCGATTCGGGGGATACGGAACTGTTACAATTTTCGCTTTGTTTAGGTTGGCTATTACTGTTCTCCGTCTTGGTATTTTCATCGGTCGAATTATCTGGGGCTCCATCACAGCTGTCACGTTTATTTTGCTCGGATTCTATGAAACGAACCGACCGACGACTGCTACCCTCTTCATCGGAGGCAACGCTTGATTCAGTCGTCTGGAAAAAGACACGCTAACTCGGGACGGCACTTGAAAAATTCAACATTCTTACCTGCTGAGGCTCAGGGGGTTTGCTAACGCTCATTTCGACACTTTGCTGCTTCCATAGTTTGCCGCCTTTCAGGATGCCGTTGATGGGAGAACCACCTGGAGCTACGCTCAGAGTTGGAGTTTTCCTTTCGTCTTCGACTTCTCGAAGGATACGCTGTTCCGTTACGGTTGTCATAGTTATGGTCTCTAAGATGTAGCGTTGACTATTTGGACTGTCTGTAAAGTCGTTAAACAACAACATTAATGTTGGAAACATCTAGTTACGAAATCACATTAAAATATCATTTTCATTACCTAAGTTGAGCTAAAATGCCAGTTATGTGCTGTATAATTAATTATTTTTTCCCCACTGATGAACTAACTCACTGTTAATTTCTACGAAGCGTCAAGATGCTGACGTTTAATTAATTCAGCGTCGGCAGCCTGGATTATTACTATTATAGACTGAAGATGAAATCGTAAACTCACCGGGATCATTTGGAGGGGTTGTAGGTGTCGTCTGTTGGCTTTGGTCAGTCTTTTCCTTCTCTTCTTGTTCTTCGTGATCGGAATTAATTTCGCCGCAAGTTTCGTTATCAGACTGTGATCCGTCACCTGAAAAAAAAAGATTTCCAATTTATAAATTTAATTCGCATTACTTTACTTTCAAAGTTATAGAGCAAAAAGGGAAAATCAATTTACGTTTAATCAAAATCTTCTAGATAGCAAAACAGTCTGCCACCATTCAGAATGGACGGTAAGTAAGATTAAAGTTTTCTCATTATTGCAACTTGTTTCACCATTTTTCAACGTCAACTAAAAGTTCAAAAAAAACTTTATACAAATAATCCTATCTAATTTAATTGACTAATAAACTTTATAAGTTATTGTAATAATATAGGCTAATGTGTAATGAATACGGTTCCAAATGATATTGTAGTCACTTCATTCAAAATTTAATAAATGTTCCAACAAAGCCTTCAAACTGGACAAAAACAAACAAATTTTTTAATTGAACGCACTGAAACACTGCCCCTTTTATGTCTTTTACATGGTAATTCTGAAAGTGGTGCTATGAATGTTGATTGTATATAAATGGATGTGAAATTTTCGGCCGGAGAATATTGTTGGCTAATGTACCAACTAATACCTGAAATTACTAGAACACTGTTGATATAGAAAAAATCTACTTATGAATATAAGTGGTTACATTATTTGTGAATTTAGAGATAATAAAAGATTTTTAATAAATAAAATAAAATAAAATTTCTTATTAAATTTTATCATGAACGGTAAAGAGAAACTAAATTATAAAGTTTTTTGTGCAATTTGTTTATACAATTATGTCCATGCATCGAGAAAATGCAAAATATTTAGAAGTGGGAACTTGCTGAAGTACTTATTTTGAATTTTTTTCTGATTCACGTCAAACTTGAGACTTTTATGGAATACTTCTGTGGATGGCATTATACATATGCTCGTATTTTAAAGCGAGACATAAAGTACTACTACTGGTAATCAAAAATGAGCAAGAAACAAAAAATGTTAATCGAAGATAACGGATGCATGTCGATTTAATCATGCAAAGCCGTGTGAATTTATGGACGGTTAACTTAGAATATAGTTCTCAAATATATCGATCTATTCATGTATAAAAAATAATATGTTCATTTTTTAGCAGTAATAACTAATATTGTTCACAGTTGTAACTATAACTGACTCCACAGGAATGTGGCTTCCCACACCACTGAACACTAAATAATATAAATGCTATTCCATTCTATTGTTTGATTATTTACCCATCCCTGAACTAATTTAACAAAACAATCAACGGCAAGTTTTACGAAAAATGCCATTTATATTTGCATATCTTGGAACTATACTTTTTAATCAAAACTAATTTAAATGACAGTGTTATTAAAACGACACCTTTTTTGTCAATTTTGCCAATTCTGTTTAGCATTAATTATTTTTTTGTGCAGAATGTAGTTTTCAAGTTGCTTCATCATTCCTTTGAAATGGATATCACTAAATATATGCACTCTTAAAATAAGATAGCTTTTCCATAAAAGTTTGCTCTACACTAAATATTTTGTTTTTTAATGTTTATTCTATATATTTTATGAACAGAACCTATCTATAGCCCATAATGCATTGTTTGTGAATCGAAGTGTGTTTGCAAAGCAGTGCAACTAAGTTTGCTTAAGACAAATATGTACTTGCTTCCAAGTAATGGCAACAAGTATATACTTCATTTCAGTATCAAACAATCGATAGTTGAACTAAAATTGTTCGCATATGATCTTCTCCAAAACTTACTTCGTTAGCATTTCCGCATAGATGGACGTTTATTACGAGAATTAAACCTACCTATTGTAATAGTACACAATATAATATCTGAAAGTCCTTTACCAACAACGGTATAAGTATTACATTTAAATTACTCAATTAACTATCCTGTATTATTTACTTTCAATTACAATTTTAATTGGATTCAATTTCTTCACTGTTTAAAATCAAAATCAAATTAACAAATGATTATCTGCACTCCTTTTTATATATTTCCTTGTAACGAAATACTGAAATATTATGAATACTTTGTAAACAACTTTAAATTTGCATAAACTGAAAGTTCGTAGTACAACAGACTGTAGTAATACAAGTTTATTCAAATTTCCCAGACTGTACAAATAATGTCTAAAAGATGTCGATGTAATGCACTTGCAGAAGCAAAATTAGAAGAATATCCCTTTGTGCAAATGATAAACTTTATTTTATAATTATTTAAAAATGGTTTAAAAAGACGAAAATAACGTGGGTCCTTTTTGTCACTGAACACACGGTTGGCATGCATTTACTAAACTATAACAAAGTATATGTAAATTTGCTTCATGAAAAAAAGTTTTACTTTTATAAATTTTATAATTTGAAAACAAACAATGAAACTGAAACCCGCTAATTCAAGTTAAAAGTAAAATGAAAAAGTACAATCTTACAATTATGTGCTAAATATGTCTGTGAAAGTATTATCTATTAATTACCTGATACTTTTAATTTATAGAGAATTGTTATAACTGATTGATGTTTAGCCATAGTCACAGAAAATTGTCCGAGATCACCATTTTACACTGAACCAATGTACATATTATTAACACATAAAACAAATTTAAAAAGCACAAACATTTTTATCACAAAAATTTGGTACATGTATTTGCATAAGAGATAACTTTGCGCTGTGAGTACATCACCTTGAACCACATTATATTGACATGAGGGTTCATTTTATCTTATCACAATTAAATTGTAGAGAAGTATAAATAAATTGCTTTACTACTGAGCAACTTAAAGCATACATTCACACACAGTCACACAGGTAGCACGCATCATTTTGTATGTGATATATATTATCGAATTAGTAAGATCCATTATGTATTATTATTTATTATTATTATTATTAAAAAATAATACAAGATGTTAAACAGTAAACTTTTACACAACTTATTAAAGTTAAAAAATGTTACTTTTTATGTATTTTTCAAATAACTTCTCGTAAATAAACATAAGTTTCAGTGCTAAATGTCATGATTTTTGTATTCTAACTAGAAAAGAAACAGAAATATATCGTGAACTAATCATATTCAAAAACCGATGTACGCATTATACCTACTATTTTACTAAACTATAGCGTCCAAGATTTTAACCTCGAAACTAAGGAACAGTTAAACTACGACGTTTTCAGTTGGCAAACTTATTTATGAATGGTGTTTACTTAAATGTACTAAAATAGATGCGTAGCACTACATAATATCCTATTTCTTATAAAATTACTCAAAGCAAAATTGAGAAAAATTGGTCAAGAAAGTTTAAAGCGTGTTGTTTCCGGCAATGTTGTTGGTTTATTGAAATAAATGAGTATAATAACATATTTACTTTAATAAACAATACTAAAGCGTTTTTTTATTGTCCTCATTCTGTTTTTAAAAATAAATGCAAAATCTACTTATGTTCTGATAGATTTATTTCAAAATGATTTAAATATTTTTTATCGCTTATCTAAAATTTACCAAAATTTATAAAAAAAGTGAAGATAATTGAGGCAATTATGTAATAAATAAATGTGAACTATGGAAAGAATAAAAAATTGTATATAAACATAAACTGAAAATGTCTGAATTTAACACAATAAAACTCTTACAACTGAGTAATCTTCAATAATATAAAAATTAGCGATTTTATATCTTCTCTGATCTCATCTCAATGACTGAAATACTTTATACTTCTTTTCCGTTTTTTGTGTCTCAGTGAACTAGCCGGCTGAGTGCGCGAAATTGATTTCACGTTAATTTTATTAATTGTTCTGGCAATGTAATTCGTTTGTTCGAATGTAAATCCACTTTAAACGGATTCCAGTGAACACTGACAATATAATTACAAAAAATCCAGAATCGACGCAGCAGATACCCAAATGATTAGTATTAAAAAACCTGTTAGAACCATTACACTCTGTATTTTTGATAAACTTTAGTAGAATAAAATGTTTTCCTTCTCCTTCGACTTTTATAAACACTTTGTTTTTTATTATGTGTACATAAAATACAAACCTCACTTGTCAAACTATGTATTTCATTTGTTCGTAAATACAACATTTAACATATCATCACAATCATGTTTCCACTCTTCTTGGTTTTTCATTGCCAGAAACAATAAAAATCATCCTCGAGTTGGCGTTTGACGAACGAATTTATTTTTCTCATTGTATAACGAACAAACGAGAGATGAGGAAGGCGCTTTATCACCAAAGAAAGTTCTTTATTGATCACAGGCTAGTATTACAGTACAGATTTTTTTTTTATCTGACAAAGCATGACCGGACTTAAGAAAGTTTATGGATAGGTAATATTTACAATCTAGACTAAGATATACAATTTCTGTAAGTGACACTTGATTTGTAGTCAAAAGGTAGATACAGTTTAAGCGTTGAAATGAATAAAAATAAAAAAGTTATAGGTATATCTCAACACGACATAATAACTGAATTACTTATTATATGAACGGACTGTGAAACAAAGAATGTTAATATAAAATATCAAATCACAAAATGTCTAACAATTCTGTCCCTGAATTTTATTCTCAACATTCCAAATTTTTGTAGTTACAAAATAATTTCAACAAAATTCACAAATTATTTACGATTCAGCTGAGCCCCCTGGGTTTAAAAAATCCTTCTGAAGCTCTTGTTTGAAGCAAGTAATTCCACCACATAATAAAAACATAATTAACAATAACGAGACAAAT
This sequence comes from Zophobas morio, assembly GCF_036711695.1. NCBI lineage: Eukaryota > Metazoa > Arthropoda > Insecta > Coleoptera > Tenebrionidae > Zophobas > Zophobas morio. Next base: position 5,235,220 of record NW_026972110.1, read on the forward strand.
GGTTACAATAATACCTAAGCCTTTATGTAAATTACGTGCTTTATTTTCAGTGAACTGAAACAAAGTAATTTTCAAAGTCATAATCAATAAATTATATATAAAAAGCTAATGACTTTATTTATTATGTAGGTATGTAATTATTAGCAACCGGTACTGAGCAAAAATCACAATTCAACATATTTTTAGAATCAATTCTTATCTTACTATACCTTACAGATAAATAAACTTTATGGCACAGTAAATATCGTACAGATAAGTAGTTCAGATTTAAAAAATATCCTCAAATGAACCAAAATACTTGTTACAAAAATTTTAAAATAACTTTTGTTAAATAATGAAATTACAGACTTTCCTTCATGTTCGATGAAACACAGTACAGACAATGAATTTACATAGATAAAACCCTGAAATTATAAACAAAGGCCATTGCTACATTTAACTAATTTATTTGCAAATAAAAGTTTAAGCAACTATCTACTTCCTGTAACGGATTAAATTTCACACTGTTGACTTAAAACCCAATTGAATAATCCAGTGTTTTGAATATACAGCCTGCTAAAATTAACATAAAATCGTGAAATTCGTTCGCTTGTTCGCTCTGAAAATAGATTTGTTCAATAAATAATTTATTATAACGGACTCACCGTCATGTGTGTTTCCAGGTTGCGATCGAACTTTTATGCACGATAGATAATATAAATGTTGGTCCCGAAAAACAGCAAATCACGTTCTTCATGACACACAACGCGATAACATAAATTTATCGAAATGGTTATTAATGCCATCATCATGTCAAAAATCTATTTTCGGTTAGATGATTCTCCGATTAATTTTTTCGAGAAATCCGTTTGGTGAAATTGGGGAAAAACTTAATTAAAGTTGCCAATAGTAAAGGGTTTAATAAATTTTCTTGTTGCTAAAATGGCAGAAACACAGCCAAAAAATCTAAATACTAACTTAAATCTAGTGCTTATTTTTACACTTTTGATGAAAAAAGCACCGATTTAGTATTAATTTTTCAGTGTTGTTTAAAAGAAATAGGCACATTTTTGTTTTTTTTTTAATAAAAGGACAAAACCTAGAAAATATTAGTTACAACTAGTCTACCAACGGGTTATTGGGATATCTGAGTAATGAAAAGTAAGAGTCAGTAAATAACTTTGTAAATGGGAACAGGACGGATACTTTCTCAACAAGTTGCTACTTCCAAGGTAATGAATTGTTAAACACCAGAAAATGTTCTTTTAAAAAACTTATGATACCTACTAAACGAAATGCCACAGTGTACCTTACATTTTAATAGCAAGTTGTATAAAAGTTTTTCTTTATTTTTAATAATTAAAACGGATGCAGAAGTGAATACTCCAACAGATGATACTATTCTTTTACTTTTAATATGAATCGCACAACAAAGAATAACCTGCGAATAATAATTCTCTTGGCTATTTTCTCCTGAATTATTTTTAATTAAATACTCCAGCAAAGAATTCCCACAGAAATTTTCTCACATTTAATTACCGCATAAGTAATTAGACGAAAGAATTCTTGTAGTTAACGAAGAGGGAAACGATTTAATAAAATCATACCACGGAATGCATAGACCATGAACATTACTTATTTAAATAAAGACCTTAGATAATTTTGAAAACAAAGTTCTTAATAGTACCATAATAAAAGCTAAAGCAGATAAATATGTTGAAGCGTTATTTACACGAATCTTAGCAAGCAATAGCCTGAAAGAATACTTAAAAGTCAAGTTAAACAAGTTGTAGGGGAAAGAGTACAAGTCGATTCAACTTTTGGATTGAAGAGTAAAAGAGTTATTACTTTCTGCAAGTTCTGACGGCAGAAACTAGTTGTTAAACTTAACTAAGCGAACGGTGGAAGAACTCATCCGAATTTTATTTTGTCTTGGAAAAGTATTTCTTGTAAAATACCTATCAGTACTTGAACTACTCGTGAAAACGTGTATCATATTTTCATATTAAACAACTGTTGAGTACAGTATAAGTTTTTATACTTTTACACTACACAAAATGAGATAATGTACATACAAATTACATATTAAAGTACTACGTTTAAAAAATGAAAATAAAATATGACAAACATATGAAACCTGTCACAAAAATAATCGAACAATTATTACTTACTTCCCGAGAGCAAACTAAGGAAATATTGTATGGGGTGCATCCGGGCAACAACCACTTTCATGTTTTCTCGTCGACGTTTCACGGCCCTGTCTGTCTATCTACCGTCTGTCGCCTGCTAATCCCGGAACTACCGATTGTTGTCAAATTGTATATGTATGTTAGGAATATCGCGTAGATGGTAAAACAATCACCAAAATTTGCCTGATCATCCCCACCAACAAAATGATGACGTCACCTCAAATCTGTTCTGATTTTTTACCCTAAATTTTATATTTTTACATTTTACAATTCAACTCTGAAACCTCAAAACCGAATGCTCTGAAAGCTTGCAGAACCTTTCAAGGTTGCATAATACATCGATAACCAAAATTTATTCGGTTGTCCTCTCTTTCAAAATTGATAACGTCATTTCAAAATTTTGCTTAATAAGTCCTATATCTAAAATGTGCAAAATATTATAGGTTGTGGTTTATCATTCATATTTTTTTAAAATTGTTCATTCCAAATGACCCATAAAAAATGAATGAGGCAGTTTATTTTATTAATCAAATCAAGAATGGTTCACCCCATTTTCCAGACAATTTGAGAGTATGTAGTACTAATATTATTAGTACTACCGTGAAGATCTCTAAACAAATTGATACACGTGCCTTTACTAATATGTTGATTTTGTTAAAACTTATTTGAAAAACACCTTTTTTTATCACTACACTTATAGAGGTTATCATAGAAATGATAAAATTCGCAAAACTAAATTTTATAATTTTTCGAAAAAGCTGGATACGTTGTACGGCGGAAGTTCTATATAAATAATCTTAGACCATTTTTTTCTGTGGGCGTAAATCCAGATTTTTTTCGTGAGTATGCTAACTTATGATGTGTGTATAGAATCGGGATAAATTGGTAAAATAATCCTTTCACGTCCAAATGCCTCAAATTATACTATCACATCTTTCCGTACAGATTTAAACAGAAAACAGCACTTTCCTCGCTCCTGAAGTATAAATCCAACAAATCCCGCTTCCTTAAAAAATCATAAAATTAGATTTTGCGATGTTTGTCTTGTCGAAAACCTCTATAAAATAAAAACCAGTGGCATAAATAACACCCTCGCAGGTGAAAATTGTACAATTACAGACAATGTAAAACATATTTAAAGCAAATAACGAACGGGAAAAATTGGCATCTCGGCAATAAAAAAAAAGCTTTAATTAACTTTAAGTGTGTGTTTATACTTCGGAAGGATGTCGCATAGAAATTTGTTTGATTTGAATAAGTTTGGCGCCTCAAAACAGAGGACTAAAATTATTAATTAAGCCGCAGTCGAACAGAATGTTCTGAATATTAATATTATGATTCTTATTAAACAAAGACGTGCGTATTCTCACCTTTTCAAGAAAATAGGGTGACTCATTATTAATTTCATCAATAAAAAACTGTTATGACGTCAGACACATAGATAATACACAGCGCGAGAGGAAAGAGAAAAAAAAACAAAAGGCCAAGCTTGGCACGAAACGCGAGTCCGCCGGTCCGTCTTCGGAGCTCTAACCCACTGAGCCACGGTCCGGATATCCTATACTTAATAGTAAACTGTTATTATTTGGTGTCAATTTTTTGGAAACATTTGGAGGTTTAAGGAAAAAGTTCAAAGCGGATTGGTACACCACAACTATAGGAGTACATTACTGTATAGCATTTAAATCATTTTAAAACAGATTTCTTTGAAATAACGTGAAGATCATTAGCAAAATTTTGGTTAGCACTTAACCGTCTACGTGATACTAAAATACATATAATACATACAAAATTTGACAACAATCGGTCCGGCAGTTTCGGAGGTTACGTAATAAAAATGGATACAGACGCCAGACAGACAGACAGACAGACGGAAACGGGAGACTAATTTTTTCGTACGTACTGTAGAGGTCATGAAACGTCGAGAAATCATAAAAGTGACAACTCGTAGTCCTTTCAGGAAAGATTTGCTACTACTACTGTTTGGTTGTGTACACTGTATTAAAAAGAATAAGCTTACTTTGAATGAGTGGCAGTAATTTACACCACAACAGACGTATGTACATATACTATTTTAATCTGCAGTATAGTGTATAAAATGTGTACACAAAAAGTAGTTCATTTTTAACTAAAATCCACTTAAAAATAAAATTCTATAGTCGTCCTACATTAGTTTCTCTTTTTGTCTATTGCTCCACCATCTTTGAAAGATATTTCTCTCTTGCATCATATTGTAAAAGTAATTTAAAAAAATCTAATTATCCCGTAATTATTCGTTCATTATTGTAATTGAAACGTCACCCTTTTAATTAGGTTTAATTAAAAAAAAATATATTTTTTGCATAATTTTTTTCTGAACTTTTTACCTTCATTGAAGATTAAATTCTGTTTCTAAAAACTGCCTGTCTCGACCTATTACATTTCGAAGTACAATTAAAAGAAATAAATTAGTAAATAAAGGACGCTGTTCACAGAAACTTTTAAATTTTTATGAACTATATGGTTTACTGTTATACATAATAATCTACCATAATTTTGTGCAGAATGTATGTAAATTTGATGGCTTACGAGACATTAGCCGCTAACAACGTCACTATTAGTGTAGAAGATTGAAAAATGAGAGCAGTCTCCGGGGTTAATGGAAATGTACGTATAATAGCCTTTTAATTATTGGTATAACTACAGAACAATTTTTTTAATTGCACATATGGCGAACGTGAATAATATAATTTGCATGTCAAATTAATATAATTAAAAGCGGAGAAAATGCAAAGTAATAAGCTTACCAGTGTAACGTTCAGAACATTATCTACGAATGCTGAAGCCGGTCTAAAGGATGCAAATATTGATTAAAGAATACAACTTTTCAGTTGCTGGGGCCGACATTGCTGCCAGCGTTAAACATTTAAACTAGCAGTTCTGGACATTTTGTTATTTAAAAAAAATTATTCTCATTACTATCACAATATTAATTATTCCATATTTCTGCAAATTTAGCGGATACATCAATTAGGTTTACTTTATTTTTAGACTCTTGTACATTGAATATGCTACATGTTACTGAATAAGCACTCATAGTTAGACTGTAAGTATGTGCTTTATAGCTGAACCTAACCTTGCGCTTCTTTACTTGTGAGTGGAATAATAATGTCTTAAAACATATTATTAAGTCTAGAATTGCAATATAGTTCCTTCAATTTATAGCTAGCTTGCTCTTTTCCAACTTATTTTTTGAAGATAGCTACACAAAATATATTTTATTTTACATATATATTTTGTTAATTGCATTATACTATGCAGAATGTAGGTATTATACAATGTATTGTCCTGTAAATGGTGTACACTGTTGGGCAATAAATGCTATTATTATTATTATTATACCTACTTTTTCAGACGTATTTTCAGAAATGTTCCCAAAACGAACAAACCTTTTACATTCTTTACGTGTGATAATATACTACATCATTATATTTTTGCATTGTTACTTTCCATGAAACATATTACAATCAACTATAGTATATGTAGAACAAAAAGTAAAAATAAAAAAGAAACACACAAAAACTCGATTTGGAAACATTTTGTGTTGCAAATATATAACTTCGAGTTAGAAGCCAACACAACGAAGCTTGAATTAGCCAACATTTTGAACCTATGGGCTTTCAAGACTAATAGAACAGAATATAAAGAAGGTACTGTGAAAATATTGTGGAACGCAAGTGCAAAGTTAATTCAAGAACAATATTTTAATGAATTAATGTAAAAATCGATCCCTTCACGGACATCATATTTAAAATTCCACGAGATGCTATATCGAACAACATTTGACAAGACAGCAAAAGGTGGCTCCAAAAAATTATCAGACAGTAATTGGTAATTGGTAAACTCCAAACATAGTAAATGTGGATACATATATGTTTATCCCATTAGATTGTACAAAAAGTTATTAAAAATTTTATCAGATGATATCAAATATGAGAGGCTTTTCTTAACAATGTGTGTTTCTTTAACAATCTGGAAAATGGTTAAATTAAAACCATATTTACACCTAGATATAATCAATATACGGTTCAACACCAAATGGTTACTCCAAAGAAGAATCGCCATCGACTAGTAGTAATTGTGCAAACATTTGTGAAAGGCAAAATTATGTATCATAATCATATAGGTACTTTGAATGGTACCTTTTTAATTGTTCCAATATAAATAAATAATGCTAATTTACTAACTAACATAACATAAGTTAACAGAAATTTTATGCATGTAATTCGTTGACATATTACTCTAGTTTTGTCTGTAATCTTGACAATATGCCTAACCAGAAAAAACTGAAAACAGATTTCGGCTGAATCTAGTAATACCTTTCGATTCTTTTTTCTTGGAGAATTTTAGTTATCGTTCATAAACTATCATAATGTATAGTGTGCATATAGCCAGTGAAAAAAGAAAAACAGTACAAGCATTAATACTATTCAAGAGTTCATGTTTGAATAATAATAATTTGTAAACATTTAAAGCATGAACAATAACAGCAGCTCTCTTACTGCAACCTGCAATGGTGAACATCAAAACAAACGGTACAGTTAAACCAGGAAATGTAGCTGCCTTATTTATACCGACTGTAAAATTGGATTTGTTCCTCATACACACAAATAATTGGGAAGTACGCTTTCAGACGGAACATACGTAGTTTTTAGCAGTAATGGTTGGCTGACGTTTTGGTTTTATGTAATCATCTTTCGACAGCGATCCATTAAATTCTAAAATGAACTGAATTCTTAAATGAATTGATTTATTTTCACAAACTGCGCAAATAAATCAAAGTATGTAAAAAGATATGGTGCGAAATGAAATGTCTTACCTACAAGGAACGGCATAGATAATAATCTTGGAAATCCAAAATGTAATTAAAAACATACCTAATTTATTTTTCACATTTCATTCCTTTTATGTCTCGTATTTGTTAGACATTAGTAAATAACGTTATGCCAAAATTCAACACTATCGTTCCTCAGCTTAACTACTCACTGAATAATATTTAAATAATGTTGTCGTCTAAGACTAAATACCAAATTAATAAAACAAGTATGTTTTGAAATATCAAAAATTGTTATTTGCTGTGTTATGTGTTAAATTTTGTAATAAAAGCTACGTTTTAAGATTTAAATATATTCCTGGAATACAATTTCATATTTGTACTTTCAGAAAAAACATGGAGTTACAACTACAGTTACTTTAAGACTAAGTCAAATTATTATTATAATTAACCCTGAGAAAGCCCTAACTAATAAGGGCGAAACATTGGTAGAATAAAAATCATACAAAAAAATTGCTTGAGTCCACAACCCGAATAAAGAAAATTGTTGACAGTTACAGATTTCTTTCGGAACTGAAGCAGCCATGTATAAATACGGATGAAGTTTGTCATGACTGAACAGCAAGGAAGTTTTTAGCAATAGAAAGATGGTGTCATCATCCATTATTAGATGCAGGATTACTTACGAGAAGCTGCGCCCCTAAAAATTTCAAAACGAAACCAGAAATACAATTTTAAAAGCATCTTTAATGTTTCATACCATTTTTACTTCCTGAAGGTAAGCTAAGGAAGTATTGTAATCGAGTCCATCCGGCAAATGGCTATTTTTATATTTTCTCGATGTGTCATGGCCCCTAGAGTAAAAAAAACAGGTCCCCGTTTCTGTCTGTCTGCCTGTCCGTCGTCCGCGACAATTTTTCTTACAAACTACCAGACCGATTGTTATCAAATTTTATATGTTTATTACGAATATCATATAGATGGTAAACCGCTAACCAAACTTTATCTAGTCATCCCCACCAACAGTGTGATGGCGGCATCTCAAAATTGTACATAGTAAATGGGTTTTAAATTATATAAAATTACATACTCCTAGACATATGGTTTATAATCTGTGTTATGCTTTTACCCGAGGCATCTAAAGTTTTATAACAATATTTTGCAGTTTAATTTTGAATCTACATATCCGAATGCTTTGAAACCTTGCAGATATTTTAAAGTTATGAAGAGCATGATAAATTTTTAATCAAAACATATTTGTTTATCCCTCCCAGAAAATTAATAAGGTCATCTCAAAATTTTGCCGAATAAATCCCATCTAAAATGTACAAAATATTATAAGTCTCTACTTGTGACTTATCATTGCGTTCATCTTTTTTTAGATTTGCTTATCCAGGTGGCTCAAAAAATTAATGAATGTGACAATTAATCTTATTTATTAAATTAGAAACGGCTTACTCCATTTTCCTGAATATTTAGTTGGTAAAATCAAATTTTGTAATTTTTAGAAAAAGCTGGATACAATTTATTGTAGTTAAGGCGAGGGAGGTTCTTTCAAAATAACCTTCGACTATTTTTTTTACCAATTTTGACATAATGTTAAAATTAACATTTCGACAAGATCGATAAGCTTCTCGTGAATAACCCTATATGTTTTTTGTTTGTATTGATTAGGCTTTACCTGTTTAAACTCCATCTTAACTTTGTTAGAAAAGAAAACCTTATAAAAATTTAAAATGTTTATTTGTAGAACACTGCTACACGCGTATTTCGGTACCTGCACAGTACCGTCTTCAGGAAAAATAATAGCTGTTATTTAGTTTTATGTATTACGTTTTCGCGACGTTTCATGGCCGTTAGAATACGAAAAAATGGATCTTCCTTCTGTCTGCTTTTCTGTCGTCTGTCTGGATTTTTATTAGATAGAATATTTCTGAATCTACTGGATCAATTGTTGTCAACTTTTTTAAATATATTAGGAATATTATGTAGATGGTAAAACGCTAACCAAAATTTGACCAATTATCTCCACCAATAATTTGATGACATCCCCCCAAAATTCTTCGGAGTAAGTAGGATTTAAATTTTAAAAATATAAAAATTTTCCCAAAAAAATTGAAATTGTACAGCAACCTTTTACACTAGCAACTGCAAAGTTGTTGCATGACTGATTACCTCGAGTGTTCGGTTTCAAACATGTGACGTGAAACTCGCCTACGTTTGAATGTCGTTTTTGGGGTTTTTTGTTTTTTATACTGTTACTTCTACTATTATTTATTACATTTTTTATTGATCAAATTTTATGAACAGTACACCCCAGTGTTTTATTAATAGTACTACACTGCACGTGCCAGAATTGACAACCGTGTCCTTGCTGAAATAAATGTTCATCGGTAATACAGGCATAGCTTTGCCCTTTATCAATGCATTCATGTTTTTTGTAGCGATTGTTAAGGCATTCCTTATCATCGACACTCCAGCCTAAATATAAACAAATGTGTTTTCGTAACATAATGTGTTCGAATTAGACAGTGGCGATATATGGGTGATTAAGGTATAATACCTTGATGAAGTCAGAAAACAAGCTCTACAAGAATCTGTCAAAAAATATATAGTGTCATTAAACAAGTTGGATGTCATAGACAAACAAAGAAATTATAGGGTGTCAAAACCTATTTATAGGATGTCATCTAGCTTTTTACTCTGTTCCTGGTACTACTTATCTATAATATTTGTTTTAATGTATAGAGGTTATCATAAATATAAATTCCGAAATTATTTTTTTTTTTCAAAGCTGCGATATTTGTCGGGCTGTACTTCAGTGGCGAAGAAAGTCCTGTCGAAATAACCTTGGACCAATTTTTAATGCACGTGCTAATAATATGTACTAAGTACAATAATGCAAATTATTTTTTAATGATTTATTATTTAATAAAAAAGCATTATACCTAGCTGTTATTTCTTACAAGCGATGCAATAGAAATAAAAAAAACTTAAAGTTGAATGATTAGGTTGCCTTTTAATTACATATAATATAAATTTATAACTTTAACCGTTACACAATCAAAGATAAATTGCAATTGATCAAAATTCCACAATGATGCAGTTTTATGACAATACTTTATTAATAAAAGTTTAGTTACTACAATGACGTAAGAGTTTAAAGCTTAACTTTACTGTGTTTTTAAATCTTATAAACATTCTTTCAGAGTTAGTGCATTTCATATGTTTCTATTTGTTTACATTATTTTATAAATAATATATGTACGTGAAGTGATATTTTCAAAACAGACTGAACTCTAGTATTTTACGAACACAATTCACTGCTATATCTGCATATTATTTTACGTGTTAACCTATTTTAAATCAAATGACAATAAATAATCATACAGACAGCATGTATTAGTTGTAATTACAGTTATTTATTACACAATTTCATTATCTTGATTACATACAATGATGAATTTTAAACAATGGATTCCGATCAATAAATTTAGGCGAGCTGGTGGTGTTGAAAAAAAGATATTTTCATTTTGGGATGTGCTAGTTCAGAAAACAAATGGCCGCGTAAAGCATAAAGTTATGAAATTGTAAAGAGGCTCCCTTCGCCTAAAAGGATAAACACAGATTTTTGATAAAGCTGCCTTGATGAAAGTTTACAAACCTAATTAAAAAGGAACATTTGATCTCCTTTTTGATTGACACTTGTCCCAGCTTAAGTGCTTTAAAAGCCTCCAGCCGCTTTTCCCTGATCATGAAGGGTAAAACCTAAATTATTCATTTATTACGTGGGTAATTGTCAGATTTTTGTGAACATCCACATGAAGAATGAAGACGCGGGTTTTGCACATCCCGCCCTAAACATGATAAATATAGGCAATAATTTATTCAGACGTACGCCTAAACCCGTATAATGTATGTCACATTACACACGAGTTAACCTACCGCCTCCAGTACGAAATATGCCCTTCCAGGGGAAGACCTCGATAAATGTCAAAGAAATAAATAAAAGTTTTCTAACTTTAGACATTAAATTTTTTTGAACCGCACAGCGGTATTACTTGTTCTGCCTTCTGGATCATAATAAAGATTACAATACAAATTAAACATGAACAAATTTATTTGATTAAAGTTGAGCTAGTTACTTATATTCCACATGCATTTCTTGTAAAGTCTAATTATGTGTAATAATATTGACACAAACTTCCAACGCTTCTGCAGCACAACAAATGCACACGTCTTGGAGTGTTTTTAAAAGGACGTTAGTTTTTGGTAGGGTTAAATATCTTAATTTTAATACGTGCAGTATAATCAAACTGAAACTGTGTTCTCTGAATGTTCTCTAGTTTTCGGACTTTTCTAAAAAATATTACTGAACCACAAAACAACATTGTATGTCAAGACAAATTTTTTTAACGAGCATAGGTTATGTTAATTGTAATGTAAGTATACAATGCAAAGATTTTTTATGGTCACATTTAATTTTTTATTATCACAATAATTTGATACCAGCAGCTCTGATTTCTTTTAGGTGGCGTCGTTAGCGTTATGACCAGATCATTAAACAAAGCATACATCTATCTATACGATGTTATGACAAATAAGCATTTGCGGTGACAATAAGTAGATACAATTTTAAGATGACGTCAATATTTTTTAGAATGGATGAATACATACATTTTGGTTAACATTTTAGTTTCAGGGGCTACAAGATGAAATATTTACAGCAAATAAATAAAAACACAGCAGGTAGCACACATTTTGATATTTTCAGGAGCCGTGAAATAAATAAACAAGAAATAAAATAAAATAATAAGAGAAAATTTTAAAACACAGTGGTAAACTTATATATGTGCATTTAATGTGCACTTTAACTATACTTAACAAATTTTTGGGATGTGAGGTATAGAAGAATTTATAGTCAGTCTTGGTCGAAACTAACGAACAAACAGTTTTGCTGATAAAATATGTACCAGCAAAACTTATCATCCAAAAAATTATAACGTTATTTCAAAATATTCGTATTGTTAACAATATTCTCAGTCGCAACTAACTTTGTTCATACAGGTTATTCTTAAAAATAAATGAGATGTAATATTGTACGCCACAGTTCCTTTGCCAGTGCCTACACAATACGTTTACAAAAACCTCTGGATACTCCGCTATTCTAATACTCGATCGTCAGATTCAAACAAAAACAATAACAGCAATAAGAAGATATAATCACAACTTTCCACTTTTACTTAGAATGCTTGGTAATTGTACGTAATACAAATATTGCTAATTATGTAGTCACTAAAATTTATCACAATTGCTGTAATAAATAAAAATTTGCTAATAATATTATCGGAAAAAAGAAAATTATTTTTAACATAATAACAATCAGCTAAATTTAAGAAAGACACATTATTTTAAATGAATTAACAAAATCATCTTGTTTCGGAAAATATGTTTGTTTTACTTCCCGAGCGTATAGTCGAGTCCATCGGGTGATTGGCTACTTTCACATTTTCTCGATGTGTCATGACCTCTAGAGTACAAGGTTTCCCGTTTTCGTCTGTCTGTCTGTCCGTCCGTCCACCGTCCGTGTAAATGTTTGTTAAACATATAATCTCCAAAACTACCTAACCGATTGTTATCAAATCTTGAGTTTAAAATCCTATACATCGAGATTTTTGAACAAAAAAATCAAAATTGCAAAACCGAATGCTCTGAAATTTTGCAAACGTTTTAAGGTTATCGTAAGCATAGTAAATCATCATTTTACAATTTTGCCCAATAAATGTCATTTAATTTATATTCACCAAATATAAATTTTGGTGATTCCACAAGCATTGTTTGTTATATCAAACCCAATTCTGATCTGAATGACTCACATTTTAATATTGTCTTGCATATATTTAATCTTAATACGTATATGGTACCTACATGTAGTCCGGTTCACTATAACTGGAAGTGGTGCGATAATTTTTGTGGGAGTGATTCATGAATCCGTGTAGATTTTCACCCTAGAGATCCAGATTTCAGGGAAAAAATCAAAATTGTATACAACATGCTCTGAAACCTTGCAAGCTTTTTAAGTTTATCGTAAGCATGGCAAATTGTTAATCAAAATTTTTTCGTTTATGGCCTCCTAAAAAATTAAGTCGTCATTTTATAATTTTGTAGAAGAAATTTACTGTTCCTTAAATTTTATAGAATTACATACTCCGTGTATGTGTAATTTAGAATCCCTGTTGAGTTTTGATCGAGATATTTGAGAAAAATTTAAAAACACTATTTTACAATTCAACTTTAAAACTGCAAAAACGAATGAAGTGAAATATTGCAAACGTTTTAGGGTTATAGGAAAGATGATAAATCGTTAATCAAAATTTTTTTCTTTTAAAGCCTCCCTAAAAAATTATGACGTGATCTTAGAATTCTGCCGAACAAATGTTCTTTAAATTTTATAAAATAACATATTTCTGCATGTGTGACTCATGAATTCGTGTTGAATTTTTACCCCTAGCATCCAGTTTTTTGGAAAAAAATCAACATTGTACCTATAACAATATGTATTTTACAATTTAACTTTGAAATTGCAAAAATCGAATGCTGTGAAATCATGCAAATATCTTCAAATATTTTGAAAGGTGGTACATCTTTAATCAAAATTTATCCGTTATCTTACATTTTTGTGTTTAAAAACTGAATATGAATTAATCAATTAGTCCTTTCCTCTGCGATGAGGACACAAAATCAACCAAATTTCATTTTCTTTTTATTGCTGATGCTTGAAAAGAATAATAGTAATAATTATACCCAAACAACATATTCTGCATATAATACCACAAGGCCCCACTTTGTAAATTTCCCGATGGACCCCCATGTCCTCAATTCGAGACTGTTTTAAAGTTATCGTAAGCATATTAATTTTTTAACCAAAATATATTTATTTCTCCGCGAAAAAAATTGAAGACGTCATCTGAACATTTTGTCGAATAAATCTTATAATAATGTACAAAATATGATGAGTCTGTACTTGTGATTCATCATTCCATTCATATTTTTGGGAATTGCTTATACAGGCTGAAAAAAAATTAATGAATGAGTCAATTTATTTTATTAATTAAATCAGGAGCATCTCACTCTATTTTTCCAGAAATTTGGGAATACAATACTGTTATTATTACACTGCAACTACTCAAATTGATATATACGAGTACACATCGTTTGCAAAAATGATGACTTGTCGCAAAATTTTGTGAAGGAAAGATTCATTTGAAACGTGCCCGAAGCATTTTACATTTACTTTAACATGACATACATATACATATTTATTATAACTTAAAGGGGCTCTCATGAAAAAATAAAATTCGCAAAATAAAATTTTATAATTTTTCGAAAAAGTTGCATATGTGTTATTGTACTCTAGAGGGGGAGGGAAGTTCTATCAAAATAACCTTCGACCATTTTTTTTTATGGAAAAAACACAATTACATATAAATAAACAAAAAGTAAACTTAACAAAAAAAAGGAACCACAAAAAAGTGTACGTCACGTTTGCAGGCGAAATTCATTTCACCATTGAGACACTGGGTAGGAGGTCAGCCACTTTGTGGTGGAGATAATAGAAAACATTTGCTAGTGTTTTACTATCTACACGATAAGACATAGTTGGAATTTCAAAGAAATCTCTGGTAGTTTCGGAGTTCAATTTTAATAAATCGCCAAATGGACAGGCAATCAAACGAAAACGGAAAACTTATTTTTAAATTTTACGAGTTGCGAAATACCAAGCAAACAGCATTAACCCTATTATACCCACCTTATAAGTATTAACCCTATTATAACCATCTTCTAAAATATACTAGTGTAAGAACTGGAGTCCGAAATGACTAATAAATGTGTACCATAGTCCGCGAAAATAATTTTAATTGTTACAAATTTCGAACCATTATCGACGACATACGATTTTGTCTTTGTTTTATTTAGAAACACAATGATATGCTCCAACCCGTATAATGTGTCACATTGCAGACAAGTAAACACGTCGCCTCCGACACCAAACAATGCCCGTGACTTGAAGGGGCTCGTCCATACTTCCGGTTTGGAATACCGTCACTACCTCACTCATTTGTACACGCAACTCAAAAACCATGACATTCACACAGCTTTCATGGTATGATAGACTTCATTATTAATAATGGGCTTTCGTTATCTTTTGGTTTTTGGAATGAAGTGCACTCATATTTACAACAGGTGTCCATTTTATACTCATTCATTCGTAATGAGGCTAAAATTCTCAGGACAGAATCGAATTTTATGGTTCATGTGATGCTATGCGATGCATAAATGTTTTCCGGATACGAGCAATATGTGTGAAACGAAATTTTATTATAACACCCACAAAGCTCCATTAAGTGATTAATTAGGTTGGCAACGCTAAGTGCCCTTTAGAGGACCGCGGCGTAATGCCCTTTAGTTTTTAATGTTCTAGTCCTAAGTCAAGTGTAAAGGAGGGTTTAAGGAAAAAAAAAATTATAAATATAGAAAAAATTGGATGCCAAAAATAAAGAACGGGTGTTATATATAATATACTAGTACATGTAAAATATTTGAACATGTAGTACAAAACATGCTTGGAGTCTGGCGAAGAAAACTACTTGAAATGTTATATGGTGGTGAGACAAAAGCATTATCCTTTACTATCTGATTTAGATACTAGGTACAGGTTTTTTTTAAATTTATAATCTATAAAAAAAACTATTACATTAAGCAGTTTGTGTAACAATTTTTACAATGTACTGTAAAAAGCATCACTTTGACTACAACCGTCATTACATATATATTCCAATAATTAATTTAAAAATACGTTTGATTTTAGGAAATTTTGGTTGAACTCTTGGTTGAACTAATATCTACTTGGTAGACCGGGCGGTGTACGCTACTAAACTAGCAAACCTGCACAATATAAGCTAGCAAAGAAGTAGATTACTATTTAATGGAAACCAATAACTAATAGTAATAATAATATTAAAATGAGAATAATGATTTTCTGAAACTTCGACACAACACGCAATCCATGAATATAATATATTGGATAAATTTGATAGTGTATTAGAAATGAAACTGAAACGAAACCCTTAGCAAGTAGCGTTGCTGCAAAAAATCTTCCTGTGGAAATAATTCTGGAATAATTAACAATGAAAAATTTCCAGTGGCACCACATCAGTGTTAATTTTGAAATAACAGGTGAGTATATATAGTTACTTGTGCAACAAAACTTCACAATTGTGAAGTGGAGCTTGCCTCTTCTATAAGCGTCAATTTTTTTGGGTTGTCATTATTTTCAAAGCAAACAAAGATGAGAAACATATTTAGTGAAGTGCTATCTTAGAGTTTCTCAAAATGTATTTATGCTGACTAATTTAAATAGGTAAGGCGATGTGTTATTAATATTATATGTCTCTCAGTTCCATCCGAATGTTTATTCTCTCCTTTTTGTTCCTACACATTCTACACAATTTTTCTATAGTTAAAATTTGAAACTCAAATTTCTGAAAAAATCGGAATAAGCTTAAAAAACCACAAACAGGAGAATTAATTATTAATAATAATTATTATTACTTTAATAGTAAATATATACTCTTATGTAAAAATTACGGCAATTTTAGTCTGTATAAAAATGAATCTAAGAATAAATTTATAATCAAATTCTAATAAGACTAATAACTTTCGTACGGTCATAGGGTCGATTTTCAATAACTTAGAACATATATAAACAGTTTTAATGCTTAAGCACTCTTATGAACTTTATTTCTTTTTTTTTTATTCACGTGATTTTTTTTTATCAATAAACTCGCAGATTTTTAAAGAAACCACATTTACTGAGTTACTAGGCAGGTGAAATTGTTGCTGACCAAACAGTGCGTCCTTAAGAACTTTTAACAATCTATCGTGACTATAGTACATATATTCAAACAATACTGTGTGATCAAAAATAAAATGAGTTAAGAGTTGGTGTTGCCTGCCAATTTTTGTCTGGTACTATTGCACTCACTTTGACGTAAATCAATGTCAACAACAGTTTTAATTATTCAGTTTTGTGACTCTGTGACAGTATCATATTCAACTCTAATTAATTTTATTTTTGATAGCACGATACGTGTTTACTATAGTGCAAATTACCCTCACCACAATAAAAACAAAAATTAAAAGAAAATGGGAATACCCGAAGTTTACATTTTATACTATACAACACTGCAATATACACGTTAGTATAATACTTTCATTTTCTAAAATTTCTTGTTTTAACTAAGATGACTTTAATTTGCACCACAGTAGACACATACACATACGATTTGAATGTGTTGTATTTAGCTAAAGTTAGAAAACACCAATCTGTTTCCCTCCATAGATTGAACACTTAGATACAAAACAAAATGACAAGACAACCAAATGTTCATTTTTTTGTTCAATAAAATTAATTAAACTTTATCCGGCGTCAGAACGACAGAAGAATAGTGATTTATTTGAATTGCTGCATATAAATCAAATTCCTTGTTTCCATATCGACAGGATTAGTTCTAAGTTCCAGAATGGTCAACTGTCGTTGATATTTTCATAACATTTTTTTTATTTGATGTGCATCTATGCATCTTACAAAATAAAGAATTTATTGGCCATATTTTCAATTTTTTTGCATTTTCGTTTTAGTTATAAATGGCCTTAACTTAAAGTTTTTAAATAGAACAAACTGTAACAGTGAATCCATCTTTAAACCCGTTGACATGTAATCTAATTGCGCCATTCTGTATTTTGTTTAATGTGGAAGTACCAGAGTGCAGTTTGAATCATTTAACATTATCATTGCGTTCAAAGGTTCTTGAATTTGTGGTTGTTGTTTTAATTGTTTCATAAAATTTTTACCAAAAAAAAAATTGAATGTTGCCATTTCTCAACATAACTCTTTTACAGAATGCGAAAATGAAAAAATATATATGGGTTCACCGAACATTAAGTCAAAATCATTTTCACTTAGAACGGAAGTCCAAACACAATGAAAATATGATCAATAATTGCTTATTTTGTACTACATAAGAACAAGCTCGCCAATTTTAAAAGAAGTCGTTTTGAAAATAACAAAAGTAAGTATCGTTTCGGAACTTTCAACTAACCTTGTGCATGTACCGAGACATTTAAGAGTTTTTACTTACAGTTTTTTTATATAAATCCGAACGTAATAAAGAATTTTTATTTCCAAAACACTTTTAATCACTAAATGATAAATCCTTTTACCAATTTTCTATTGTGAAGATAAAACAGTCACGTCCAACAAAGTTCACCACAAATCTAATTTGCTTCCATCCAACTTTGAAACAAACTACATACTGAGAATAACGAACAGAAACCTCAAAAGCTCATGCTAATGTCAATAACAGAGACATTATGTACAGTTTCACGCTAATCGAATAAATATGGTGCATAAGATGCAAACAAACATAATAGCAAGAATTAGTTCCCTCAGTAATCTATCAAAATTTCGATTAGGGACATCGCATACCTATACAAAGCAAACACATGTTTTGTTGAAAACAGTTCTTGACAATTTCAAAGTAATTGCCATTCATATCTTTTTCAGTTCTTATTCTTTTCCAATCTGTAATGTATATTAAACAAATAGGTTTCACTTAATAAGTCATCTTGTTTTAGAAAGCGATATTATTAGTTTTTGACTCAAAATTGAACATTATGATCTTTCTCTCCCAATGTCAGTGTCAAGTCTGAGGTAAGGTTCTAATCTGAAAATTACTTGAAGAATGGATGCGTCAACAATGCAAGGATTTACTTTATAACTTTACGTAAGTTGTCAGAACTTTTTGTGTTCTACGAAGCCACGTTAAACAAAAAGCAGTGCTAGTTTAACTAGAGTTACGTCGTTGAATGTTTGATTACTACATTCAAAGCAGTTTGAACAATTAAGGTTTACTTTTACCGCACAACAGAATTTTATACGAGGAATTTACAAACAATTTCATATAACAAACTTAAAAAAAGCAATATACGCTACACTGTTTCACGTTTCTTAACAATGAATTTCGACTGTTTGTTTATTTATTAGAATTTTTTGTGTATTATCCATACAATCCATACAATCTAAACAAATCATAAGAGATACATAATATTCGCACATAATTCTATAACTGTTAATTTTACTATGAAATTTGTTGATACACACTGACACTGTGTCAGACAACGAAAAAATGACAACACAAGTGTCATATATTCTCAACGAGGCAGTAAAAGCGCAGACAACAAAATAGGTAAGAAGTGTATCATGACGACATGAAAGACTTCTCAACAAAAAATTACCAAATTCACTGTAACCAAATGAAGGACAGAGATAAATGACGTCGTTTACCACTTATCCTCTATCCAGTTACCCATATTGCCACATGTTGTAGGGCCATCTTATATTAACTGAAATTTTCCTTTGACTGAAATTTCCTTCTTAAAAATGTATCATTTCTTTTTTTTTTTTCGGAAACAATAGTCATTCAATGAAAGCTTTGCACAAAGAACTGTCTAATTTACAGCTCTTTTATTTGCAGGTATTTATAAAGTATACACCTATGTTTAAGTTCAGAACGAAAATTTTTTTTCTAATGCTTTGCTGCGTCTTTCGTCTTTTCGACATCCACATTCTGTTTTGGGAAAATAATTATACAATTCTTGTCTCCAAAATAGTCAAATATAACATTGATTTAAATAATCAGGACAATACCATTTTGTATTATTTTATTATTTTTATAAATCTATACAAATATCAATAGCAGTCAATTTCCCGTAGCGTGGTAAATACGTCAAGAAATTTACTCCACTGTTGTTGTGCCAAGACAAAGTAACAATCAAGAAAATAAATAATTTGTTAGGGTTATCTTTTACTTGAAATACATCATTAAAAGTATAAATGAGGGTTTTTCCTGTAGGTCATATTAAAATACATTTCCCTTTAAGTACCTACCAAGTACAATCTTATCACCCCATTTATCGCTTAAGCTTCGGTTGTAAATACAAGTCGTAAAATTTATCTTTCATGGAGCGATGTTTCAGGCAGAAAATTTTAGAATTTTTGAATTATCAAAAGGGAAACAAACGATTTTGGATGTATAATCGTGTAAACAAAATTTCAACAAAATCTAGAGCTTCCGCCTTACTTCATTTTCCGATAATACATGAAGCGAACCACTGGCAACTAACTCATTTGTAATTACTGAGTGCACTTGCAACTAATCTAAAAAGAAGAAGCGAAACTTCTCGTCCACAACGTAAGTACTTTGTTCCAGATCAATACAGCCGCAGGACAAACTTTGTCGTTAAAGTATATGTGATCTGTACCAAGTTTAAGAAAAATGATGAGCAGCATATGTGGACAGTTTTGAAAGTGTCGTAACGGTTACCAAATTCGTGTTGCGATCACTGACTGTAACAGTTATATGTAGAATAAAATCATATACCTAACATTCTAAATTACTACACTTTTTAAAAATTAATACCTAAAGTTTCACGACAGCTCTTCGACATGACGTGAATGATTAAGTAAAGAAACTGTCTAAAGTTTCTAAAAGATAAGTTTGCAGTGGTTAGTTCGCAGTAGAAGTAGAAAAATATATCCAACCCACAAATGGGACTTTTTTTGTTAGGTTCTTTGACACTTCATAACTTTCGTTGCAGTTATCTATTACAGGAAAACATTGTTACATTTTGTGTAATTAAAACTAGAATTAATACTGGAACTTAAATTTCATAAACAAAATTCGAGTTATTTTACATCATCATAGTACTTAATTAGAGTTGTTCCTAATAAAAAAAGAACATTCCGTACAAAACCACAAATATTTTGTGAAAATAAAATCGTTTTAAAAATAAAGTCAAGAACCGAAGCGTAGAAAGACATCGTCTCTACATTTGCAGTTTGATTGCTATTTAACATGTATTTCGTTCCATTTGGCATTTTGTAGTAAGAAAGTAATGCATTTTAAATGTAATCTGAGATGCAGGGAAAGAAATTTTTACAAGAACATTAATATTTTACAAACCACCGCAACAAAAACGAAAAAGTTAAGTGAACAAATTATGCATAATAAAATCATAAATGTTAGGTGCCTCACATTGTATTTCAAGAAAATACTTGAATTACCGGTAAAGATAATTACAGCAAAATTTAATTGAATATTGAATAATATAGAATAACAGAGACAACGGTTTAAAAGTATCTGCCTCCAAGTAACGCCCCCGCTTCACAACCGAGTATATTCGCTATATAACGTTTTTTTATTTTTCTAAAAAAAAAAACATTATATGGAATATTAACATTAGGATTTCGTAAAATTTTTGACAGTGAATATAATTTTATTATCTACATCCATATGACAAGCATGTGATGTCAAAAATACTACAGATAATAATTAAATATAGAAATATTTTCGTCTATTAAATAAAAAAGTGCTCCTTTGTTTTGTGGAAATGATAAAAAAAATGCAATTCTCACGTTAGTAACACCAGTTACCAACCACGTTATCAAAATAAATAAGGTCACGTTTCATTTAATATTTTTTATTCTTCTTCAGTCATTAGTCTTCGTAACACACCCCATACCTGTTTTTCGCTTTCACAGGTACTAAATTCGCAATTGCTTTTGCAAACATTCGAGATCTTCGGAATTATATGTAACAGAATCGTTGTTATGGCAATTACATGATCATCATAACTCAAAAATTAATTTTGAAATTCTGCTTTAAACCATTAACAGTGACTACACGAAAAAAAAGCACGTTCAAATGCGTAAGTGTGTTTTCCACGTTCGCGTAAAAGTTAATTAGCTCGCTTTGCTCCTTAATTAAACCTTTTATACTTACTGGAAAACTACCACTTTTCTTTACGTATTAAACAATCAACTATTCCTTAACAGTCAACTAGGTATGTAAAAAGTACTTTTCAAGTTACAAGTTTTATTTGAAATTAAAATGTGGGGATCGACATGTGACTATATTTTGCATACATTCCGCTTACCGTTTTAATTAATTTGTATCCCAACTACATAACTAATAAGGAAGCTAATTTGTCTGTTAAACTAAATGCATGTCGCACAGTAAATAAACTTTAAAAAGTAAATTTCAGTTACTGTGTATAATAATTTAAAACAATTAGAACAACTATTACATAAAAGGGAAAGTTACAATTTTTAATGAATATAGTTTTTCTCAAATTTGTAGAAAAACTTAGCTTTCGTTATTGACGGCTAAAGTAAACATAAATCTTTGTAAAAGTAAGCTTACTTAGGCTACTCACATGAGATTAATTACACTTTGACTGAAAACAAACGCACGCATTCACTTCTTGATTAAGACTACGTTGCACCTAAATGAGATTTAAAAGAATAGTTCACATGAAGGTAACAGGATTCTTTGTTATTATAAACATATTTCTTCTTTCTTTTATATTCAAATTAAAAAAAAAAGGCATTTAATTAAGACCCACGCTAAAGGTACATAAATCTGTAACGTTGGTCCTAACGCAGCGAAAAATTATTTACCTACGAACTTGGATTTCGCTGTTATTAGAAAAAGGTATAACTACCTTCCAGTTCCTCGAATTAAATCGCAAATAGCGACAATTTGTACAAGAAGGAAATTTAAAGGTAAAACTTACATAAACGTATCTTGCAATAAGATATTCCGGTGTGTTACTGTTAAGCAATGGAAATTACAATATGTACGCTTTCACTAGTCTGTTATTAAAGACACCAATCGACTGTGCACTAAAACAAAATGTAACCAGCATTGTGAACGGATGCCAATAAAGTACTCACTCACTGTACTGTGTAATATTGTCCATTGTCTACTAAAATATATCGAATATAACATCGGTGAGTGGAGACAGAACACATCTATATTCTGTGCAGCACAATCTTTTAAAATTCAAATGCTTATTCAATAGTAAACATGTAATTTCTGTAGATTTTTCCCTAGCGGATGTTTGAAGCTAAATTTAAACTATTTATATTGGTCCTTAATTTGCAATGCGGAAAAGTTAATCAGTGCAAACAGTGCGTATGCAAATGCTACGCAGTGAGAGTTGCTGACGTTTAATGCTAATCAAAATTCATAAATTCACCCTTTTACCCTCTCACAATTTTAGACATGTTTTATGTGTTAATATGAAATGAAGTTTCAGCTTCTGCCTAGTGAAATACTACGCTTCAAACATTTCGTGAGATTCTAATTAAATAACGAAGTTAAATAAATATATTATCATATTTACTCGTATATTTCTTAAACATTTCGGTGCAGAAATGTAGGTACGTGTGTAACTAAAAATGGGAGTTAAAGAGCATTCTAACTTTTCCCGCAAGTTTGTGCTGTCTCTACTTAATGAAATAATGTGAGCATTTACTCTTAATTATCTGGAACGTCGTTAGATATAATACGATTTCAGGAGGGTTCCGAAAGAGCACGCCCTTAATTATTTTTTAAGGACTTTACGATAAAATTAAAAGATAAAATAAAACCTGAACTTTAAAAATACAATAAAAATGTGAGCCTTTATCTTTTGACAATAGCTCAAAATTATCTTCTTTTGAGTTAACAATATCATGACCAAGATGAAATTAAAAGCAGTTAGTAGATAATCTTTAATTACTAAATGTGAAAATTCGGCATCAATAACGGGTTCACAAAGCAACAGTTCATAGCGTGTGCACGCAGTGTCCACTATAAATGCATGTTAACACCGACACCAGTAGTAGTAGTTACGTACGTGAACTGTTAACGAATGCCCGTCATTTATTTCAAACTGTGTTTTATCTATCTCCGCATTTACTTCATGGAATGCGTGTGTATGTTATACAAGGTTTTGAATATTAAATCACCGTAAATGATTTTAAAATGCATTTTCATGAACGTGAAATATTTGATTGAACTCACCTTCATCCTCGACGTCGTCGTGAGCAACACTGCACTCTCTGCAGACAGCCGTCCGTTGTCCTCGCCTGGCGATCTGTTGCAAAGCCAACAGTTGCTGCTCTTCCAGTTCCATATCTTTGTATCCTTCCGGCGGACTCAAAGTCACCGCATCGACAAACTCCAACGGAGGTGCAAATTTGGGACTCTGCGGTGTTTGATCGTAACCATCGTACACATTACAGTTACAATTTGGTTCACAGCACGTCAATCGCACCATTTCATGCTGATTGCAGGTACAGACACCATCATCATCTTCGTCGTCGTAGTCGCATTCTTCCCGTATCAAGATAATGTAATCGGCGTCAAAAAATTCGTTTTTGTTTTCGTTAAACACCACTCTGTTGCTCCTCTTATCTTTGCCCTTCCCCGGTCTTTTAAGTAACGACTTTAAATTGTCTCTGTCCGGGTTATGCTTAGCTCTTTCGCCGTCAATCCCCATGTTGTTGGCGATGTTTACTCTGGTAATTAAATGGTGTTCTTTTTCGCAGTCACTATCATCGTCAAGTTCATCGTACACCTCCCAGTAACCGTTGAATCCTGAGAACGTGTCGACCTGCCGCACGTCGAACTCGCAGAAATCTCCTGCTGTAAAATCTACCGTATCAGTTCCTTCCGGTATTTCAACGTCGTTTTCGCTATCTCCACTTTTACCTTCTGTCGCGCTAACAGACTTTTGATTCTTTAAGATATTCTGATTAGCGTCGTAATCCGGCCCCTTATTGTCCTGGATTGTTGACGATTTATCGACCACCTGTTCTATGGTCTTACACTTCTTACTTTTGTGATCGACATCGACATTTTTGCTTTTCGCAAGCTCATCCGAAGACTCCTCATCAGTGATTCCGGCCTCCTTCAGTTTTTGTTCTAGGTACTTGAGACGTGACCTATTCTCATCTATCCTCTTATTGAGGTGTTTGCTGTAAAGAACTTTATTTATTTCGTCGTTGTCTTGGGAATCCGACTGCTCGTCGCTGTCATTCTCGCCGACCTCAGCAGATTCTCGTCTATTTGTTTCAGCAGCTTCCGAATTTACACCATGATTTTCATCGAACACCAAGCGGCCGTCTTTGAACCTCCAGCTCAGATGTTCGGAGGCTGGACTGTTTACGTCGCTGTTTTCGCACGAATGCTGGCCGCTGGTTTCACTTTCGTTTAGTCTGAACGCGCCGAGGTTTTGCCGGGACTTCGAGTTTGCTTGGGCCTTGGAACCACCATCGGCGGAGTCTGTCCCGTTCTTTGTTCTTCTGGGATCAGCACAGATGGAATTTTGTTGACCTGGATCGAGCGCGACGCAGACCTTGGCGGTCGAAACGCGACTGCACCCCGACGCCTGTGCGCATTTTGCGACGCCGATTTCGATCGATGGTCCCGTCGGCTGGTCCGCGCACGGACGACGTACACACACATCGCAACCGCTCTCCGGTGAACCGGGCAGATTCTCTGCGTCACCTTCACCCGCGCACTCGACGCTTCCAATGCTACTCGAAGCAATGTTTGTCTTAGCACCCTCAATTACGCGACGGTCCCGTTCATTCGCTTCGGGTCCATTCATTCCGGCACGAGCGGAGGCACCCACGTCGTGCTGAGCCGCCACCGCACCGCTACACTCGGCTGATTCAAGGACTTCGTTTGTCGTACCAGCGACGTTTGTCTTGGGAGATTTTTTTTCGTTCCCGCTGGATCCACCGGATCCTGTATCAGCGTTGTTGCGGGTCGCGGCTGCACATCTACCCTCATAGTCATTTCTTGTCGTACCAACATTTCCTTTCGCGCGGAACACTGCGTCGTTCCTACTAGATCCACTCATTCCGGCACGGATGGACGGACCCACGTTGTGTTGGGTCATGACTGCACCGCTACACTCGGAAAATGCGTGGTCACTGCTTGTGGTACCGCCAACGTTTGTAGTAGTACCTCCAATCGCGCGACTGTCAACCTGGACGTTGTTTACACCGTTACACTTGAACAACGTGTGGTCATCGCCGGTACCAGCAATGTCTGTCTCAGCGCCTTCAAATGCGCGAGGGTCCCGTCCGTTCCCGGCGGGTCCCTTCATTCCGGCACGAGCAGAGGGACCCACATTGTGTTGGGCTGCGACCGCACCGCTACACTCCGACAATGCGTGGTCGCTGGCGCCGTGACTAGCACACGAACTTGCCGATTTTCCTACTTCCACCGTCCGAATTTGTCGTGCATCGCCTTCGTCCTCTTCTACTGCTCGTCGGTTCGTATCACCGGTTTCCGTTGAACATGCATTATCGCAGTCACGGTAGGACGACCCCGTGTGACGGTCTTCCGGTTCACCGATATCTACCTGTTCACCACCGACTTCCTCGCCCAAGCACCGAAATTCCTCAGGTGCTTCCAGTATGGGAACGTCCAAGTCGTCCGAAGCCAGCGGTGCCCTCGGACTCAACGACGTGAAACCGAACGCACTGCCGACGTCGCCAGTGTCGTGGTTCGTCGATAAGTCCTTAAAGATATCCCTGAAATCTTGAAAAGACTGCTCAATTAAACGTCGTTCGAGTAAAGCTTCCGAGGGATTTAATCCTGTTTGTATTCCATTTGCGTCTTCGGTGTTCGATCGGATCGATGTTAACCCTCCCAGTATTGGCAATCTATAGCGTTCCGATACCTCTTCACCAACCGCAGTTCCGTTTTCACAGACCTCAGCCAAATCCCGGACCGTATTATCATAGTTGGCCAGTGATTTCGAATTTGCATTTTTATGGGCAAATGCACCTGACTCGTCAGCTGTGGCTAGGCCGGCAAGGTCTTCGTTGGACTGGGGCACCTGCGATCAATGGCACAACGGTGATGATAATAATCATTATAACAATTTATTTTATACACATTTTGAGTTAAACATTAAATCGCACGAGTTGTTAAGTTATAACTTAAAATATTCATTTTAGATGCAGCGATGAATTTAAATATTGTTTTTGACAGGTGCGATAGTTTCTATGTGACTGTCGAATCTAAGCGTAAATTTAATCATGGACAACAATGTGATCATAAACGATATATTTTTTAACAATGACATACGAATACGTTTCTCTTTTTATTTTATTTTCTCCAAGTAAATGCAACAAAAAAATATTTGCTAAATATTGAACTAATTTCAAACTTGTATATTAATCTCTCACAACTACAGAGTTACATAATCAATTTTTACAAATATTTTATTTTATTTTATTTAAAATTGAAAGCATTTTACTATTGAATTGAAAATTGAAACTTTAGGGATAATAATAACCAAATATTAGAATTCATAGTAATAATTAATATTATTTATTGATATGCTATTAATACTCTCAATTAAAGCCATTTGAAGTATCACAAAAAACTGTTATAATAATATTCGCTATTCATATCTGTATATTTTTAGTAACATAATTAATTTTTTGTGTAAGGAGTAAGAGCACTATTTTTTATATTTACGTTGTTTGCCTACTTGTTAGTACTCAGTGGGATAAACATTTAACTTCTACTTTATTTTACTTTGTTTTAGATGTGATATAAACTTAAAACTACTAGAATGATGAAAACAATTTTAAATATATGTACTTCTTCTTTGACGCTGTTCATAGAAGCCTTAGACACGTTCCGATGGTAGCGAACACCACTCACGCATTTTTCACGGTACAGGACGGAATCATATTTAAGAAAGCATATTTTTACTTTATTTAAAACACGAAAAACGACAAAACAAATGAAAAACACAACTGTCGTTCTCATTAGTAAATTGTATGAATCAGTTCCACAAAATTATTGCATTATAATAATGCAACACAATAAAGTTAACATCCAAATACAGCGTGGCAATCTTTGGAAGGCGACAAAGAGACAACAGTATTATTGTAAAACGATATTTTGCTTCTCATTTTTTCTGAACATGTCACGAATGAAACTTGTTTTGTGTTGCAGGAAAAATCCAGACTGAAATACGAAAAAAAAGTCGGTCATTATCAAACTTGCTATCTATAGCTACAATAAATAACAATAACCAACTGTTATTTTTATTGCTTTTTAAATTTTTTACTTGGGTGTTTTGCGTCCTTTAATTTCTTGGATTTTATAATTGTAATAAAAATATGAACAGCTTCTAAAACGTTAGAAGAAATCTCGTCTACAGCTTTGAATTTATTACAACAACATCAATAATAAAATACAACAAACTAAACTTTGAATAAAAGCATTTGACAAGTTGACAACTGTTTTTTAACAATGAAGGTAAACTGCAACACTCATCTTAAATACGTCCCATTCATTGTGTTTAGAAAATAAATTTGTTGCTTTCAGTTTCAAGGAAAAAATATATAAGCCGCAGCAATTCAGACTAAATGTGGATCTACAGTAAAAAGAATTCATATTTAAAACATCTTAATTAACTTTCACATGAAAAAATTTGGAATAAATGTTAATAACATATTAATATGTTACAGTCAACATGGCAAAATCTAGAAAATAAGAATATTTGCACGGAATACAAAATTCGTCCGCAAACACACGTAATTTGCATAAAGAATGTCTCCAACATAAATAATTTCCAATGAACGAGAATCAAGATCAGACGCGTCAATATTTTGTGGGACTAGACAAGCTCTTGTAAACGAAAACTTTTCTCCATAACAAGAAATAACTTTGTTCACGGTGACATCTCATATCACACTCATATCCTAAAATCTTGTTAAGATATGAGCGTTCGACGAAAATTCAAGAGATTTCAAATTCAACCGTATTTTCCAATCCAATTTTCTAAAAAGGACCTACGACTGTGCGACGCAATTAACTCCACCTTTAAATGACATTTTATTTACAACTACATCCATTATTTTCATTAATGTCTGCGAGTTACAAAGTTTTTCAACGTAAAACAAAGGAAAAAGTTTGAAGGCGTCATAGACGATGATCTTTTTGGTAGAAGTTGGCAAAGTTTTTTTCGTTATAATTGATATTAGCTTAGTCAGACAAAACATTTTGTTGGGCCTTTTATGGAATTTGCAAACAGTTTTTTTTTATCTCTTTGATAGTTAACACATTTTTGACCAGAAATAAACCACTCTTACCACTATTTTTCTAAAACCACTTTCACAGTTCAAGTAACACATGACGTTCTTGTTAGATTGCAATATGGTCACTTGTTCAGTTATTTCTTACATTTCAAAGGTGATTTTCTCGTCATTATACATATAGTACACTTACTGATACTTAATTTTATCGTTTGCTACAGTTCAAGAATTGTTGTCGTTGTGTATTTTGTACTCTATTGCAAACATGTTTAAAGAGAACTATCCACAATTTTAATATCATTTATAAAAAAAAGTGTACTCTAACATATGTGTTGTTACTCGTTTCTAATGACAATATACATACCTGTTCCAAAGAACGTTTTGTAACCGAATGATAGCGATTAACATGCTGACCTTAAGAACTCGCTGTGTATTTAATTTAATAACATTTCTCAGCATATATATTTGAAACTTTCTGCATGGATTTATAAAGAAACATAGTTTATAATGCATAAAATATACAAAAATCTAACTAAAATTACTACTTTATAGAAATACAAAAATTGTAATTTACGTTAGTCGTTTTTGTCAATATGAAGTATCAGTCAAAATTTAAATACTTAATAAATATATGTATATGACTAGAGCGAACAAAATGGAAAAGCTAATGTATGATTCATTAATATTTATTTAACTGCAATTCATTTTCAGATATACTTATTTAAAAAGGTAATTTTAAGATTGCTAGTCTGTGTTAACTACAGAAATAGGACATTATTTCGTAACGATAACAAACATAACGAGGCAGTCTTGAAAACATTTTGAAGACCAATTTCAAGAGTTGTAACAATTTAACTGGCACCAAGTTCTAGAAATCTTACTAGTGGTGATTTCCGGAAACAATTCCGAATTCAGGATTTCGAAAAAATCGATACGTGATTGGATGACACGTTATAAATATTCAAATTAGGTTCATCTGAGTTCATAAAATGCGATTTTCAAACAAATCAGTCTACTTAGATTACAATAACGACTAACAATAACAATAGCCGCTGTAGTTTATAGTAAATTTTCATTACCTTCGACACAAATGGGAGTTTAACTTGCCGGACGGGTATTTTCGATACTCGTTTGTCTTTTAATTTCTTCGGATCCTGGCTGTCTATTATGACATCCGTCTGCGAATCTTTGATAGCATGGTAGTTATTATGAGTTTTATCAAACTCTGGATTTTCTTTCGATTCCGCTCCACTGTCGCCGTCCCCGCTCTCCCTCGCTTCTTCGGAAATAGGGGAAAAATTGAATTCGTCACTCATCAAATTTACATCCGGAGTGATGCTCTCGGAATCGTTGCTCGAAGTTACTACGTCCATGTTTTCGAGCTTCATTATCGAACGGTGCGGAAGCGAAAATGCAAAAAATTGTTATCCATTGCGGTTTTTGCTTGTAGTCACATACTTCTGCGACGGCGATAAAAATTTCTGACCTCAAAAACGTCGCCACTCGTTCATTTTGAGAGACACTGCAGCATTTCTGAAATGGAAAACATGTACGTTAAATTATGAAATTTTGTCTAAACTGTTTCTACTTCGTGGAAATGAAATGTTATTTTCACCTGGTTTTGTTTCAAAAAGTGAATTGTCATTAATTTAAACTACACTGACCGGCAAAAATCTGGCCATCCTGAAAAATTTCGCAAAACCACTTTAAAAATTATTAATTTAACTAGTGATCGTTATTTTATTAAAGAACCATTGACTATTGACACATGATGCACAAATTAGCAAAAAAAAGAAGACAAATAAACGCAGAATTAAATTTAATTTAACAAAATAACAAAAACAGACCTAGTACGATATTTTCTTAATTAAAACAACAAAGGAGGGTGTTGTTGTAAACAGTGTTTTTCATCATTTCATTATAAGTTTGGCAGTTAATAAACGTTTTCACGCGAAAACAATCCCCTTAACTCTTACAGATGTCTCTCAAATTGTCGTTATTCAATAACGACGTGGGTGTTCTCACATTTTCTAGAAAATGAGGATCTTAATTTGATCAATAAAAAATTGGTCGAAGGCTATAAGTATAATCCGACAAATCCAGCTCTTTAAAAAAATATATAAAACTTGAAACGGGAGACTACATTTTTCGTACCATAGGCGTAATGAAACGTCCAGAAAACATAAAAGTGGCAATTCGTCCGATAGGCTCGATTACTATACTTCCTTAGCTTACGCTCGGGAAGTAATAATGTTGAGAAAAACGTAAAACTCGAAACCGGTTCACAAAATTTAGTAAAAATCTATACTATAAAAATCCATATGTAATTTGTTTCACCTACCATTCAAATTCATTAAAAACAGTAGATAATTATAACGGGTGATCAAAGAGTTTTCAGATTAAAGTTAGCCATGGAATTATGACAAATATTTCTATGGCCAACTCTAATCTGAAAACTTTTTGATCACCCTTTATATATTTCAGATCTAAAATATTGGATATATAAATGATTTTCGACACAGTTCTGCAATAAGTCACCTTTGTTAAAAAAAAAAACAGTTGTCGTCATTTATGATGACTTATGATGACTTTATTATCTCTGTCTTTAGTTAGTAAATAGTAAATCTCTTGGCTGAATTTTGATTCTTCATTCAATGGTAAAAAAAGTTTCGGAAAAAGATCTCAAAGAACATGTTTTTTTTTTATTTTTTCCAAATTTGTTTATTATATTGAACAATCGTGAGGCTTCGGTCTTAATTACATACTTATAAATAAAAGTTACCTTACCTTACATAACCTACTGTACTGTTGTTTAGATCATTAAACTGGTTTGGAGAAGTTAGGAAGTTTATTCTAATATCGAAATGCAGTAAAATATACATAAGTTGGATAAAATGTATACCAAAATATTCGTTATCTAGATAACAATCGAATCATTTGAATTTCTAGGTAAAAACAATATATTTATACCAGAACAATACGTTTACGAAGTAGAAAGGACAATTAAATATAAAATACTGTTTATTCGCCAATTATTCTAGAGTAAGTTGTATGTGATGCAGTTACCTTAGCTTTAAAATAATAATAAAAATAATAACAGCAGCAAGCTTTCCATATAGGTGGTTGAAATATGTGCCAAATCAAAATAAAAGTTATTTACTGAAAACATAAAGTATCTGTGGGAAAGAGGTAATACAAACACTAGGGACTTGTTGTGCTTTCCATATGTTGCGACTTTCTGAGAGCTCTTTCAGTTGATCCAATAAAAGTATTTTACCTCGTTAAGTAGCTGCACTTGTGAAGCTTAACCTATCGGTGTCGGGAATTATTTTAATACCCGAGTGAAAAATTTCAGCAAAATGTAAAACACTGCGAGACTATGTAGATATAAATTTATAGTAATACAACTACTGGAAGTAAAATTGTGATCCTAAAATATTTAACATATTGTTACGAAATACACCCTTACGCCGCCCCAGTACGACGCCTATGGCGGTCGAGAGCCTTCTGGACGTACGCACGGCGCTGATGGGTGAATCATCGCTGTTGACGGCCGAGAGGCGGGCGCATAAAGACAGGTCTGGAGCGTCTCGAAGCGGCGTCCAGGGGAGTCTCGAAGCGGAGTCGCGATGGATGTTCGTGAAGGATCTCGATTAGAGACTATGGGTTTAAATAGAGGCGACCGTAGGTAATGGAATCATCCAGTGAAGACAGTCGAGAGCGCCGGAATAATTTCTGTACATATTCGTCGCAATAGATAGTGTTGTAATTCGACCTGAAGAAATAAATTTTTTTGAGTTTTACCAACACCCGATTTATTATTCGTCCGTCAATCGTAACACTGGTGTCAGAAGTGGGATTAATTGTGAAATAAATCGGGATTCGAATTTGGTTGGTGCTACTAGGGGAGACCGGAACAAAGTGAACTTTCGAGAAAATTCTCTCCCGCGGTAAGAGTGGAATAACGGAATTAGACTTTCATCACCTGACATTGGCTTCGAGAATTGACATCTGTCAAGGCTCTAGAAGTTTCTAGAAGAAAATTTTATGCCGACTACCACAAGAGCGCAAACAGCCAACATGGAGGAACAACTGACAAAAATGATGAAAATGTTGAGCGAAAATCAAAGAATAATGGAAGAAAGTAGAAAAGAAGATCGAAGAATAATGGAAGAAAATAGAAAAGAAGATCGCAGAATAATGGAAGAAAATCAAAGAATAATGGAAGAAAGTAGAAAAGAAGATCGAAGAATAATGGAAGAAAATAGAAAAGAAGATCGCAGAATAATGGAAGAAAATCAAAGAATAATGGAAGAAAATTTAAAAGCTATGCAAACTACACTTTTGAACAGCCGAAGCGAAATCCTCCAAGTCGTGCGAAATGAAGTGGACGAGGTGAGAAATGAAATGGAAAACAAGATCAAGGAGCTCGAAGAAAGGTTGCAAACACCACGACCTACAATTGCGACCCCTGCAGAATTCAGTCCGGTGAGAGTTCAACCCCCTATTTTCGATGGGCAGACGTCGTGGACTACTTATAAGAAGCAATTTGAAGCTGCGGCCTTGTCGAATAGCTGGAATGACCAACAGAAAGCGACCGCTTTGGTAGTAGCACTACGAGGTGCGGCCCTGGAGATTCTACAGACATTATCAGAAGAGAACCAGAAGGACTATACCGCTTTGACGACCGCCCTCGAACTCAGATTTGGAGATGAACACCTCCGGCAAGTTTTCGTAGCGCAGCTTAAATCTAGGATTCAGAAGAGTAGTGAATCTCTTCAGGAGTTTGCGGCTGATGTTAAACGTTTGGTACACCTCGCCTATCCTGAAGCTCCGCAAGACTTCCAAGACAGACTGGCAGCAGAAACCTTCGTAAACGGCGTAAGAGATAGTGAGGTAAGAAGAGTCCTGCAAATCTCCGGGTTCAAGAAACCATCCGAGGCGCTGATTCGAGCGTTAGAAGTGGACGCCGCATACAACAGCTCACCTCGTTCCAACGTTAAGATACGAGGCATTGGGGTTGAGGGCGAAGTAAACCCTATTCAAGAGAGTCTCGACAAAATGAGCGAGAACTTTGAGAAACTCGCCCGCGAAATAATTGCCGAAATCAAGACGGGCAGTTCTAGACAACATGGAGGGCGCCTAGAATGTTACAGGTGTGGGCGTCAAGGGCATGTTAGGAGGGATTGCCGTGTTAGATCGCCAGCGCCGATGAGGAGATCGCAGCCGCGACCTCCTCTACATCAGGAGCAGGAAAACTAAAGGCAGTCGGTATCTCGGGGCGCGTACTGGCTGCTAAAAGAGAAGCCCCAACAACTGTAATGGTTAGAAGTATCGCGGGGAGCGTCGACAGTCCGACAATCAGCGGAAAAATCAATGGACGGGAATCGAAGATCATCATCGACACAGGAGCCGAAGTGTCCCTTGCACGCAGATCCAGGTTACAAAATTGCCAAATTAAATCAGTATATACCGCCACGAATGTAAAGACGGTGACAGGAGAAACAACACCGGTTCTGGGTACAGCGGTGGTGAATGTAGAGCTCGGTCGACTCCGAATAAGGCATGAAGTTCTGGTGGCGGAAATCGCTGACGATTTCATTCTGGGTATGGACCTAATCAGCCGGTATGGTTTAATGATCGACCCAGAACAGAAAATTCTGCGTTTCGGAGCCGAAGAATTTGTGTTGGGACGTCCGAATGTGGAAGCTGCAACGGTCAGACTAGTGGTCTGTCAGACAACGAAGGTAGATGGTAATACAGAAGTCATCGTTCCCGCCAGAGTAGAGACAAACCCCGGATACAGTTTGGGGATGGTGCAGCCGGCAAGTGACTCGACCCACAAGCTCCTGATCGCGAGCACCCTAGTCAAAACCGACCGTGACATACCCATACGTGTGGCAAACGTGTTTCCCAATGCAGTCAATATTAGAAAAGGGGAGATTATCGGAATGTGTGAGCCAGTCGCCCGAGTATTGAACTGCGAGGAAGAAGACGTTGAGAATGAGTCTAAGGAAGGGGATACCAAAGGCTTGGAGGTCAACTGGAACCAGCTGTCTGCTCGTGAGAGAAAACTGGCCAAAGGACTCATTCGTAGGCACCGTAATGTCTTCGCCTCAGAGGAGGAACCATTCGGGAAGACCAACATCGTAGAACACCGAATAAACACTGGTGACACGCAACCGATCCGTCAGGCTCCTCGAAGACTACCCCTAGCCAAACAAGAAGAAGCTACAAAACTCGTGGACAACATGTTGAGAGATGGGGTAATTGAAGAATCCAACAGCGCGTGGTCATCTCCAGTAGTCTTGGTTACCAAGAAGGACGGGACTACCCGATTTTGCGTCGATTACAGGAAACTGAACGACGTCACGAAGAAAGACAGTTACCCCCTTCCTCGAATAGACGATACCTTGACGACCTTATCCGGCTCGGCGTGGTTTTCGACCTTGGACTTGAAGAGTGGCTACTGGCAAGTAGGCTTGCACCCGGACGACAAAGAAAAGACTGCGTTCTCCACCGGAAGTGGCCTCTATCACTTCACCGTTATGCCCTTCGGATTATGTAATGCGCCAGCAACATTCGAGCGGCTGATGGAGATGGTGCTGAAAGGATTGACATGGAAGACCTGTCTGGTATACCTCGACGACGTCATGATTATGGGCAAAACGTTTGATGACCATCTGAAGAATCTCGAGGAGGTGCTAGAACGAATGGGAAACGCTCGTTTGAAACTAAATCCCAAGAAATGCTCACTCTTCCAGAAACGAGTCGAGTTCCTGGGCCATATCGTGTCGGAGAAAGGAATAGAAACCAACCCGACGAAAGTTCTTGCTATCCGGGATTGGCCCATACCAAGAGACAAGCATGAACTACGAAGCTTCTTGGGACTCTGCACATATTACCGACGATTTGTAGAAGGGTATGCCGACATCGCAGCACCGTTACACCAACTGACGGAGCAGAAGGCGACTTTCAAGTGGAGCAGTACATGTGAGATGGCCTTTAAGAGACTGAAGACGGCTTTGTGCACCAGCCCCATTTTGGCTTACCCCAGGGACAAAGGAATGTTCGTCCTCGATACCGATGCGAGTAACTCGGGAATTGGGGCCGTATTGTCGCAGATACAAGATGGGGAGGAAAGGGTTATCGAATATTTTAGCAAATTACATTCCAAACCAGAGAGAAATTACTGTGCCACAAGGAAGGAACTACTAGCCATTGTCAAAGCCGTCAACCACTTCCACAAGTATCTATACGGACAGGAGTTTCTGATCAGGACCGACCACGCTGCCCTCTCGTGGCTACTGCAGATAAAGAATCCCGAGGGCCAAGTAGCGCGTTGGCTGGAACGACTACAGCAGTACCACTTTAGGATCAAACACCGAGCGGGTCGACTTCACAACAACGCTGACGCTTTGTCAAGGCGTCCGTGTGGAGAGTGCAAACACTGCGACAGGATCGACGCGGAAGAAGGGAACCTGCCCGTTCGTCGGACGATTTTTGAGCAAGATGAAGAATGGACAACGGCGCGGTTAAAGCGTGAGCAAGAAGCAGACGACATAATCGGACCAATACTAAAGTGGAAGGAGGAAGGAGTCGAACGACCCGGCTGGGCAGAATTGTCCGACCAATCCCCCAGTTTGAAGGCATTATGGGCCCAATGGGATTCCTTGGTCATGGAAAATGGGCTCTTGAAGCGAAAGTGGGAGAGTCCTGATGGGCGTACCTCTAAGACGATGCTGGTCCTCCCCAAGGTAAAGGTTTCCAAGGTCTTAGAGGAAGTTCATGCCGGAACATCTGGAGCCCACTTCGGAGTGAACAAAACTTTGTCGAAAATCCGGGAGAGGTTTTATTGGGTAGGTCATCGTGACGATGTCGAAAGTTGGTGTCGCAAGTGTACGACGTGTGCGGCCAGCCAAGGTCCTCATACCAGGGCGAGGGGAAAGATGAAGAAATATAATGTTGGGGCACCTTTCGAAAGAATCGCCATCGATGTGGCCGGTCCGTTCCCTGTAACAAACGACGGCAACAAGTTTATCCTGGTGGCTAGCGACTACTTCAGCAAGTGGCCAGATGCCTATGCCATTCCAAATCAGGAAGCCGTCACGGTCGCGAAAGTACTGGTTGACAATTGGATCAGTAGGTTTGGCGTCCCCTTGGAACTTCACTCAGACCAGGGACGCAATTTCGAATCCAACGTCTTCCAAAGAGTGATGCAGCTACTGGGAATACGTAAGACAAGGACAACGCCACTACACCCACAGTCCGACGGCATGGTGGAAAGGTTCAATCGGACTATGGAGCAACACCTTTCGAAAGTGGTAGAAGAGCACCAAAGGGATTGGGACCAGCACCTTCCACTATTCCTGCTGGCCTACCGCGCAGCTATCCACGACACCACGGGCCAAACACCTGCTCACGTTGTATTTGGGAAGGAACTACGGCTGCCCTGTGACCTAGTCTTTGGATTGCCATCCGAAGAACCAATGGAGGTACGTGACTACGTGGACGAACTGAAAGAGAAGTTGGTCAACGTGCATGAACTAGTGAGGGGCCGGATCAAGATTGCCAGTGACCGAATGAAGACCCGTTATGATGTGAAGGCCAACTGTGGCGGATTCCAGGAAGATGACTTAGTGTGGCTGTATAACCCCCGACGGAAGAAGGGACGTTGCCCAAAACTGGCTCCTGATTGGGAAGGTCCATACACTATCGTCACTAGAATAAATGACGTAGTTTATCGGATCCAACGTGGACCAAAGACGAAGATGAAGATCGTTCATCTCGATCGACTAAAACGGTACGAAGGAAACAACGAAGATGCTTCCGATCGGGACGATCGGATTTGAAGAGGGGGGCAGTGTTACGAAATACACCCTTACGCCGCCCCAGTACGACGCCTATGGCGGTCGAGAGCCTTCTGGACGTACGCACGGCGCTGATGGGTGAATCATCGCTGTTGACGGCCGAGAGGCGGGCGCATAAAGACAGGTCTGGAGCGTCTCGAAGCGGCGTCCAGGGGAGTCTCGAAGCGGAGTCGCGATGGATGTTCGTGAAGGATCTCGATTAGAGACTATGGGTTTAAATAGAGGCGACCGTAGGTAATGGAATCATCCAGTGAAGACAGTCGAGAGCGCCGGAATAATTTCTGTACATATTCGTCGCAATAGATAGTGTTGTAATTCGACCTGAAGAAATAAATTTTTTTGAGTTTTACCAACACCCGATTTATTATTCGTCCGTCAATCGTAACAATATTATTAGATTAATAGCTTTATTAGCTTGTAAAATTTATGACGCTATCTTCAGTGATGAATTTCTGAACTTATTCACAAATATCCAAATCTTTTAGATACATACTCATGGTATACAAATTGATATTACGTAGGTATCCTTCGAAAAGAATACAATGAGGTTACACAAAACAGTGTTTTGCATTGTTCTTTTTCTTATTTGATCTACAATATAATCACTAAAAAAAGCACGAAGTAGATTAAAATATTTAAAAAGTTGATCCAAAATGATATTAAACTAAAGAAAAACTAGAATTGCAAGATACTTTATAAGCCCTCCTGCATAATCTAGCATCGTTTCAACAGTTTCTAAACACATTAAAGTTCGTTGTATAGTTTTAAAAGCTTTTTAATGGATAATCAGGTACACCTAGTTATCTACTTAACATACTAAACAAAAAATCACCGTCGTGCAAATTTTTACCCTCTAAGGGCTATTAGTAAAGCAGGCAAGAAATAACGCTGCTCGACGTTCTAGAAACATTATGATAACAAAATGACTTATAAAAACTACGTAAAGATTGATTGTTTCTTTATTTCTTTAATAATTAAGTAATAATTTTCTAAGATGTATTAAATAACAATTAAAAATAATTTTGTTATTTAGTGTTAAATCTAAACTGTTGCTACAAAAATGACGACATATAAACACAGTTTGATAATTCCTCTATTCATATCTTTATTAAACATTATTTTGGAGGATCGACCCATCATAGAGTTACAACAGCTTTAATATTAATATAAACACACCTCCAAAAAGAAAGTTACAAAGGTGGAGTGCGTGTTTCTGAATGCGATTAGCTTCCTGTCACATGTATATTCGGTTTATATCTACATACTTATATATGAGGCAGAAATTTATCACGCTTGCAATTATTTTTGGTGAAATATACAAAGTTCCTAAGTATATCAATCATACGATATAATTTGATAAAACTTTTTCAGTTCCTGTTTTTTAATTTAGCGGCATGGGTCAAAGAAGTGATTTAGCGGAACACGAAAAGGGGCAAATTGAAGCTTATTGCGAGCAGGGGCTAAATTCTGCGGCAATACGAAACAAGACTAGAAGGCACAGATCCGTGTTATCACATAAAGGTTCTCCAAAATAACAACTTTATACGTTAGACTTTTACAGCAAAATCAATTTAGAATTCACTCAGCTTTGAAACTGAAATGATATTTATTTCTTTCGGTTTCCAACTTCGGGTTAATTTTAACCCAATTTACAGGATTTCATGTCAAAGGTAAAACGATTATAAATTGTTTTCACTATTGAATGTTATGTTGTCACGTAAGTATTTGTTTTATTAAAATGCATAATTTTTTTGTCCTCGGGTCCACAGAAATTTTAACAACCCTCTTTATGTCTATAAAAATATGAGAGACATTTTGGCACAACACCACATCTCTTTCTGTACAACAAAAAAAATAGAAACTGATATTAACCCTGAATTACAAACCATTTAGAACTACTTCATGTCATTATACGTTTTTGTCCAAAATACGATAATATAAAATTATATGATACATATTAATACTTATCTTGTGCCGGAATATTGATTACTGCACTTAACTATGGCAGTATAAAAATAATAATTATTCAAGCTATGTTACATTGTAATTTCAGAGTGGAATGTATAGCTCAGCGATTGATGTACCGGATCGAGTCCTGAGTGTTCCAGAGTGGTTGGTAACAAGAAACTGCCTGTTACCTGAGGTAAGAAAGGATGCAACCGGTTTTTAGAATTCAACAGGAAGCAAAATTCTTTTCAAAGACAAAAAAAAAGTTAAAAACGATACTGCTAGTCCTCAAATCAACCTTGTGATATTTACGATAGATCACTTTTAAACAGGTAATAGTAGAGTAATTTGATCATTTATAGTTGTTTTATAAATTATCTAATAACTGTTCTTAAACAAAAAAAATGTATATATAAGAAATATTGTGATTATTATTACTAAAATCCTGAAGTTGAAGAAAGCACAAACATATTTTAACCACACTAGATGAACGTAATGGTAATTTACCAGAGGAAACTGTCACGTACGTAATTTGTTGTTCGTGTGATTAGGAAAACAACTGTAAATTCTCTCAGTAATTGTTCATTGTTTTAAAGTAATATATTAAGGTAAACGTTCTTTTACAGAACCTTTCTAATGTCCAATTGAAAACGGGAAAGTCTCTATGCGTTACGATTTGCCTCTAACTATAGTTACCTGAATATTTTCAGGTGAAGAGGATATGATAATAAACTAGCAGTGTCGCTTTTATTCACTACGATACTTTTTAGGAATTTCTATTGTTGACAGATTATTTGTGTGTTTGTTGTGTATTATGTAAACTACTGACTGTAAAATTCAATAAATACCTACTTAATTAAAAAAATTTAATTAGAGCGTATGAACTGTCTAACTTGTAACTATAATAATTACTTCAATACTCTACTCTGTTATTAAATTAAACAAACAATAAACTACTATTAGTTTCGCTAATAAATTTAGAAAACAAGCCTAATAATAGTCCATACTTATTCTATTATGTGCTCATTTTTGTTTTGTATGCAATATTTTTATTATATCACGTAATAATAATTTTAACAGTTGTAATTGTTTTTTGTATATTTTATAGACAATTGTTCGTGTCTAACTTAAAAGTCAGAATAATAAAATAATCAACAATATAGAACATTGCAGTAAAAGTTATAGTTCTTGTAAGGTTAAAATGGTGTACAACAAAAAAAGAAAACGTTGATATATTTATTATATTTCAAGTGATATGTCGTTTTAACTGGACTGATTATTGCGAAATTTTAGGCACATCATGTAGATGGTAAAACACTAACCAACATTTGTTTGGTCACACTAACCAACAATTTGAAAATATCATCTTAAAATTTTGCAAAGTAAATTCTCCTTAAATTTTATAAAAGCATGCTCCTGTACTTGTGGTTTATTAATTCGCCCTTGAAGGTCTGTACGCTAATCATTTTTTTTTATTTACTTTCACCAAAAACTGCCGTCATCCCAAAATTTTTCTGGACAAATTGTATCTAAAATACATACTTTTCTTTTACAATTGCTTATATAGAGTACCTCCAAAATTTAATGAATAAAGCAATTTATTTTATTGATTGAATGACAAACAGTTTACCTAATTTTCCAGTAATTTTGGGAATGCGATGCCACCAGTACTTATCCAAATGGATGTATTTGTTCCTACATAAAATTGATCATCACACTATTTTATTAAAAAATTCACTTGAAGCAACGCATCGCATTCGTCTTTAATTGCAGTTTAAAAATCCACACCATCTATTTTTATATTAACTTGTAGAAGTTATCACAAAACATAAAATTCGCAAAATCAAATTTTTTTTTTAGTTACTTGCCATTAAAATCATTTCGAATTAACTAAGAAATAATAATAAATAGTACAACAATTAGAATAAAGGATTAAATCCTTATGAGATTATAGCTGTAATAACTTTATCAGCTTAAATATAATACAAACATAATTTTAATGAGGGAAAATGAATAATTTAGTTATGAAAACACACCAGCACCATTATTGGAATGAGAGCGATGAGTGACGAATTTTTTTCACAACAAAAAAAACGAAACGGATTATTCACAGATATATTTACAAATCTCATAAACAACCATTGAAAATACACTATCCTGTTTTATTAAATACAAATTATCTGGTTTGTCAACACACGTAATAACATTAATTTGCTAATCCGTTAATCCTTTAAATACAACCTACCAAGTGAGTTGAGCGACCATTCCCCGCTCACAAACAAATAATCAGGTTCGAAATAAAACCGACAGCATCAAATGAAACTGGAAATAAAATGGAATAAACAACGGTGAGATTAAACACTGCTGTAATAGTGAACATAACTTGAGGCAAGACAAAATTGCAATAGTCGGACGACCTCTAATTCCGGATCAAATACTCAACTACCTCACAGGAGAAGCATCGTTAAACTAGAAATAGCCTAACAAAATCTAAAAATTTCACATTACGTAATTCTGTCTAAAAGTTGTATTAAACGTATATTTTCTTACTAATTTTAACAATATCACTTTCGCAAAGTTACAACTATCCCATTCGACTTTTTACACTTTCGTAGAACTTATATTGCTAAGCCAGTGGCACATCTTTATGGCTAGCAGACTTTACAGGCACAATATCCTTTTAGTACAAACTAAACTTTATTCTTTTGAAACAACCCGAGCCAGAGTGTAAGAACGTGCAAAATTTGTGGAAACACCTACGTTTGGATGTAAATGCATACAATCCTGAAATAGCTCGCTCTAGTACACTGAAACTCCAGGTAATGTTTAGCCGAGGCAAACAAACCAACTCCCACCTTTATCTAATTTATTTTATGAAAAAGATTGACTGATGTTTGTTTTGGGGATAGTACGTAGCGAGTATAAAATGAGAACCTCGTATTCGCTACTTCAGCATTAACATATTTTAAAGACGCGCTTGCTAAAACACTCACGTATGGGTTAATATTTCTGATCTCACAATACAAAGTCATCTGATGTTGCCTTATCCCTATATAAATCATTTTAAATACAAACCAGAAAAACCCGCAAAACGCTGACACGACGGGAGATCTTATTATGTAACGCATGTTCCATATTTACTGCGTGGTCCAGATTTTATTTAACAAAATGTATGTACTTTTCTATTTATTATTTACATTTTGTTATCACATATGTTTTCATCTAAAATAATATATTTTCTCTTTGTTTGCTACGAATTTCCTCAAAAATTACTGCCTATATAAAAAAAATTGGGCGACGTTTACTTCGACAAAACCTCCCTAGCTCCTAAGTATAAGGTCAACATCCTGCTTCTTTGAAAAATTATAAAATTAGATTTTGTGATATTTGCTTTGTAATAACCTGTATAAGGTAAAAACCAGTAGCATAAATAAATCCCCCGAGCCCCAAATTGCAAGGGATTGTGCGAATTCAACAAGTATATATAATGTAAAATATATTTAAAGCAGATAATCAACGGAAAAAATTGCCTCTTTGCAATAATAAGAAGCTTTAACTTCAAATGTTTGTTTATACATCGGAAGCATGTCAAGAATGGCCTCGGACGGTTATATCTTGGGTTA
Source organism: Zophobas morio (assembly GCF_036711695.1). NCBI lineage: Eukaryota > Metazoa > Arthropoda > Insecta > Coleoptera > Tenebrionidae > Zophobas > Zophobas morio. Next base: position 5,278,662 of record NW_026972110.1, read on the forward strand.
GTGTAAATATGTTACACTGTGTTAATTTTTTTTTCTGAACATTTGGCCGTGAGAAAAAAAGTATAGGGGTATATTACTGTATAATATTTAAATCATTTTAAAATAGAATTCTTTGAAATGACGTTATCAAAGTGTTGGTGGGATGAGTAAACAAATTTTGGTTGGCGTTTTACCATCTACATGAAATTCCTAATAAACCTAGATACAAAATTTGACAACAATCGGTCCAGTAGTTTCGGAGATTACGTGTCTAATAAAAATCAACACAGACACCAGACAGACAGACGTACGGAAACAGGAGACTACTTTTTTCGTACTCTAGAAGTCATGAAACGTCTAGAAAACATAAAAGTGGTAATTCATCCTATGGGCTCGATTACTATACTTCCTTAGCTTACGCTTATGCTAGCTATAGAAAATCTACAAAATCATTTCTGCTTAGGAATGTACTAATTCTGATTGTAACACTTTCATTGTGGCTAGTCATGTTAACAACAAAATCACACCACACAGTTTGGGAACAAGATTACACCACAAAACTATTAAGAACCCACTTTAACCCGAAAAATTTCATATATTCGTCGGTTAGAATTAAGATAGAAATTTACATCTGAATAAAAAAAGAAGCACCTAAAACGTACCGAATTGAAATATTGAATCTGTCATATTTTAACATATTTATCTCCATCAAAAAATTATGAGAGTGAATTCCAAAACACATGGATTATTGATTCTGCCTGATATGTGAGAGAAAGGAGCTTCAAATATCTGTGTGGAATTTTTTAAATAAAAGCAATGCTAAAAATAGAAAAGTATTTTTAGTTTTTTCAGACCCATAAAAATAAAAAACGCATAGTTTGTCAGAATTTATAAAGTATTTACTATAAAAAGAACTGCACAATCGTTTTCACGTTTCATGAATGCTCTAAAATGTCTTATAATGAAACGTGTTTTTATACTATTTTTCTATTTAGAATCTTTTTTCTATTTTTAAATAAAAATTGGAACTTTTAAAATTCTGAGAAATTTTGTCGTGGTTGATGCAACAAATGTCAGATTGTAACATATAAAATTTAAATTTTCACAATAATGAATCATTATTAACAAAGTGGGAAGCTGAAGACAGTTTTACGCCCCCCGAAATATGGAAAATTGGCCAAAGTAGCGCCCGATATGTTTGGACCCAACAGTGGCTAATAAATCTTCTTCGGATGCTCCAGAGCTCCACAAGTGCAATTGGATGATTCACAGGGCAGTAAAACGGTTAGCAAGAAAAATGATTTTCAGCAAAAATTTTATGACGATTATCTTATGCATAGATCTAAGTCCCCAAAACACATGCAGTGTTACACTTAATACATATTATGGGTAATACATAAAATATAATTGTACATTTCATGGTAAAATTTAATTCTATTACAGCGACATTTGACTACCAATCTTAAAAGCATAAATTACACCAGTTCTATTAAAACACTCAATTTAGGTGCTTAGGGTTACGAGGTTATAAACCCGACATGAAAAAAAAAATACATTGAAATCGTTCTGTAGTTGTAAAGGAGTAAACTGCACCATTCTGATGAAGCTATTACTGTAGATTGAAATATTTTTGAGCTACAATAGGGCCCACGTTGGACATATTCCAGTAATTGACGTCACTGACTAGGAAATCACGTTACATCAATCCCAAACATATTTGTCGAACAGGTCAGACCCAGACGAACCTGTCATTTAGCAGGATAGTGGAGTTTTGTTTCGTTATCAGATTATTTACCGTACATGGGTTTTCGACCTTGTTGTTGCCTGATAAGACCAAAAAGTTTTTAACGTTTATTATCAAGTGTAATAAAGTTACCTCCGTTTTGTACGATGGTCGATTGCAGAAAAATGACTCATATCAAAGCATTACTAAAATATGGAAGGAAAGAATCCGCACTGAAAAAAATAAGCCTCTATATAACAATGGGAGCAGCTGTGGGCTCAGTTAGAAATAAGACGAACTTAAACGAAACAAAATTGCCGTCTTACAATCACAAAGTTTAAATTTGTAGCACGATTTATGAAGTTTCTGCGAATACACGAAAAAATACAATATTTTGTACTAGAATTAAGCATATTCACATTTGTTTCATTTGTCCACCTAATCACGAGAAACAAAACACAGCTTCAATGTCTTCTTCTAATAGTTTATATTGCATATAAATACTACGAGTAATTAAAAAAAAATATTATGAACATGACCATTTTGTAGGTTAGACTAAAATTTTCTAGTGCAAACCCTATCCAGTCGATTAGTAAAATTTTACCCGAAATTCATTTCACGAGTGGTACACAAAATAATCCGATTTTTCCGACCAAATTTGTGGTGTGTCCGATGTAGTGCTATCATATTATCACCTAAAACAAAAAATTTCCGAAAATATTTAGTGCGTCGAAGGTAGCAGCATAATATACATTCTGTTTTATACTAGATTTAGATAACCTTCGATATCTTTGTACTTTATTTTTCGTTTTTACCTCCCGAGCGTAAGCAAAGGAAGCTTTTCAATCGAGTCCATTGGGCGACTGGTTACTTTCATATTTTCTCAATGGGTCATGATCTCTAAAGTATGAAAAAAGTGGTCACCCGTTTCCGCCTATCTGTCTTGCAGAAGATCTTAAGTGTGCAAAATAAGATGAGTCTATACTTTTAATTTATCATTTCATTCATATTTTTTAGATTTATTCATACAAGATAACAAGCAAATTAATGAAGGAGTCAATTTATTTTATTGATTAAATCAGGAACTGCAAAATCGAATGCTCTGAAATCTTACAGACAGTTTAAAGTTGTTGAACAGTTCTTCTAATTCTAAAATTCTAAATTCTAAAATTATTTATAATACAAATAAATATTTTAAACAAGTTGAGAAGAATCTGCTATAAACAACTTTCCAATAATATTTTTTGTTATCTTTATAAAAGATGCGTGGAAAAGTTTTCCAAGGGGCACAGAGACACAGGAATTTTTAATATGATATAAAAATGTTGTCATCAAAAAATGAATCTAATTTGTCCTAAATTGTTAATCAAAATATATAGCTGGTTATTTCCCCCAAAAAATTGATGACGTCATCACAAAATTTTGTAAAGTAAAAACTCATTTGAAACAGACGCGTAGCACGCTTCTTTTTATTTACTGTAACATTACATACATATGTTTGTCAACTTACAGGGGTTCTCAAAAATAAAATAAAATTCGCTACAACAAATTTCCGTATTTCGAGAATGCTAGATATGTTTTATTGTACTTCGAGGTCGGGGAAAGTTCTGTTGAAACCACCTTCGACCAATTTCAGAGATTGCCTGTATAATAAATTTCAGACAGACGCAAACGGGAGACCTATTTCTTTGTACTCCAGGGGTCATGAAAGATCGAGAAAACAAAAAGGTAAAGAATCGATTTCAATATGTACTTCCTTAGCTTACGCTCGAGAAGATTAAATAAAAATAAGTCGTAATTTTTAGCTGTATTTTTTTTTAACCTTCAATAATTGATATTTGCTGTACACTGATAACCGTCTCTCCTATAAAACTCCAATATAAAAAACATATCACTGCGGTAAAAAGTAAAAGTTGACATTTGGAACAGTTCTTCTAATTCTAAAATTCTAAATTCTAAAATTATTTATAATACAAATGGCACATATTTTAAACAAGTTGAGAAGAATCTGCTATAAACAACTTTCCAATAATATTTTTTGTTATCTTTATAAAAGATGCGTGGAAAAGTTTTCCAAGGGGCACAGAGACACAGGAATTTTTAATATGATATAAAAATGTTGTCATCAAAAAATGAATCTAATTTGTCCTAAAACATTGTAATATGTCATTTATTAGTGAATTAATGAAGGGCAAAAAATAAAATAACCTACTTCAGTTCCCTTTAATAAAAAATAATAACAACAAAAACTTTACCGTGTCGTGTTCTAGTTATACTGCAACTATAAAACTGTAATACAAGTTTATCTATGTATAAAAAATTGCTCGCATAAATTTTGAATTAACGGCTTATTTTATGTAGTGCAATGCTTTTTACCTGAACAGAAACAGGTAATTCATAACCGAATATTGAGGACAAATACCTAATTGCTTAAGTTTAGTAGGCACACAATAACAAAATGATGTAAATGTAGGTTAAAAAAATACATTATTAAATGCCATACTTTCATGCAATGTTAAATCCAAATAACATAAATTTGTTATGAATATTATTTTATAGCGATGTTGTCTTTGTACTGTATAATATCAAAGTGTCTTTATTTTCTTTCATTAAAAACGAAGCAGTTCCAAATTCTAGGACAAATGTATTTTGATGGCAAATATGACATTGAAATCTCAACTTTCGTATGGAACAACAAACTATCAATTTCGTTGAATTCCTCCTTTTTGTGATAAATACGTAATCTACTTACAATATAATATATACGATACTTAAATACTAAACTAAACTAAGTATAAACTAAAAACTATATAAAATTATCGCTTGAATATTTAAAATAGATGATACGACCGGTAATGATCATATCGAAATTCCGGTAGCTGACCCACATTCTTTACAAGTGGAAATAAAAGAAAACGTACAGAATAAAATCTAAAATTTTGAAAACTTCAACCCTCTGTGATTAATGTGTTTAATCGATTGAACAATGAAACCGCAAATAAGATATTTGTATCTAGAGCGAAGACATTAATAAATGAAGTTAAGTTGTATGTAAGTATTGGATAAATTATGAGATCTCGTCGTAAAATCGAATACTAATTTTGTTTCAAATATTAGGAATTATCGGACTAAATACTCCGACAAAGGATTTTGGAGGCACTTGTACTCTTTAGAGTCTCTCTCTGGATTAATAGCTGTTTAAGTCTCATTAAATGCAAGAATATATCAATTTTTAAATGCATCATTGACTAATTTTGTAAAAGTGAGACAGTATTTTTGGCAGTTCATATCTCATAAAAAGATTCTCCATATTTCAAATTTCATTTAGACATTTGTTTAAAAAAATTCGACTGGCTCTTTTATGTTTTCTTGACGTTTTATGACCCCTAGAGTACGAAAAAAAGTTGGTCCCCGTTTCCGTCTGTCTGTAGTCTGTCAGTCGTCTATCGCCTGTCAGTTGTCTGTCGTTTATCTGTCATGTGTTTGATAAAATTTTAGATTAAAGTCATGTGTTATGACTTTAAACACATTAGTAAAATAAATGTATTAAATTCATTCATGTATCAAATATTCAATTGAATTTGTAATGTCGAGATCAGTACTATCCACATCTATTCTTTTTGCCGTGAACTGCTTGTATTATTGAATTCTGCGCTAATTGCCATCCCACATTGAGCATGTTGAACAAACCGCAATTTGCCCTTAACCTCATAGCGTGTACTCAGCATTATTTGTGTCACCGAAACTGTATTATTCATTTGTATAAACTACACTGCAACATGTTGCATTAATATGACTCTCAATACACCTGTGCTAAATTGATAGAGTAACAACATTCAAGCTGATACATTTAAAAACTCTTTTTGTCTAAACGTTATGCTTTAATTACTTATTAGGTCATCCTTACCTAGAATTTGTATTACAATTTTATTAATTTATCAAGGAAAACTATCAATGCAAATATTTCTCCAAATATACATTACATGTACAAAAATTTTACTTAGAACAAGTAATACCTACAGACTGTTATACGTCAACAAAAACTGACCTAAGTTGTTCAATATTTGAATATCTTTTTGATCATATTTCGTAACTGAAATACTACGTTAGTATATCAAACTGACGTTTAACAATTTCAATTTAGTTTGGCAAGCTGCATACGAATGTTGTTACGATACAAGATCAGTAAAACATTTGACTAACTAATTTGAGATCATTTTTTGGTGATCGCACATTCAATCTTTGATCTATTTTATTTTTTCATTCAAGGATTTATTTATTGTTTCTTAGTTTCTTCGTTTGAATTTTTTGATCACAAACAAGTATAAAACCAGGGTGTAATCCTCTGAAAATGGAAGAATATTACATTAGAATATAATCCAACTATTTATTCACATGCCAAAATTAATGAGATTATAAATATTCATCCTGGAAAGCGAAAGTTTTAATCCAACTTTTACAACGACATTTAAATTTAAATCACAAAACAAATGCATATAAATCTACCTATAATTGCTGCAAATTTAAAAGCATTATGATTTTAATGTTTCAAACGATTTAGATAGACTATAATTGAAGTACCTAAATGCTGTAAAAGTAAAGCACACACTGTGTCTTCGATCAGAAAGTTTTTTTTTAAACATTAACAACATAATCAAAGAAAAAGTGAAGCTGAACAGATAAAATGATTCCCAAAGATATAATAATAATTGAAGTGCGTTATAACTGATAAGTGATAAAGTGATAACACAATGGAGTAAATGTACAATTTAAAATCACAATGTATCTAATAAAAAATAAGACTGCAGTTTGGTAGAAGAGATTAAATAATATAACGGTGTGAACATGTTGCGTAGTTAAAGAAAACCAAACTTTGATACAATAACGTTGCACCCGTCTATATTTCGAAACGTAAACATAAACAGTCGAAGGTAATCATGTATTAATAATACATTTTTTCCGTTGGTTATCTACTTTATATATAATATTTCATATTGACCGACTTGGAATTTGCGGCAGCCTTATCTTTACTTTAACTTATAAGGGTTATTATAAAAAACAAAAATCGCAAAACTAAATCTGCTAATTTAGGGGCACGGGAATTTCTAAATAACCTTAAACATTTTTTTATATGGTATCTTTCAAGCTTAGCGATTTCAGGTTTTTTAATTTCCCTGGAACAAATAAAAATTTCAACGTTAAGGAAGAAGTATTTATGATTTTTTTAGTTTTATTTTACGCACTTTTTAATGATTTGTGTGGCTTTAAATGCTTGATAGATATTTCTAAAATTTTGTCTTAATACAAAAATCAAGTTGTTGCCAAATGAATAAATTGCCGAGTATGTGACATATTGACATAAGAGGATTATAATTTTATGTCGATGACGCGCGATGTAGCAAAAATTCGATTTTTATGTCTTCAAAGTTATATAAACTTATTTTTATGGCGTAATTAGAAAAAGGAGAGTGGCTCTTTCACAAGCTTAATCCTGTATCCGTTAAATTTGTATCATTCTAGGCGTATCTCATTTAATACATTATTCAAAAACCCACACATTACCGCAGCATACATACATTTCAACCAACTTGCATAAAAGCAACGTCTTTCATAGTTAACAGGCCAGAAACGTCCATAAAAAAAGTTGCTGAAAATGTACAACAACGTGCGTACCAACTCCGAGTGCTAAATTAATCCACAAACCTTTTATTTTCCTCAAGCTGGTGTAAAGCTAATATTACTTGCAAAAAGTTCGCTCACGCCGCATTATCTTTAAGAATAATCAAGTCCAACAAACTTATTACACCAGTACCTCTTTACAACCACTCCACACTGAGACAAACACAAACAACAAAGTGTTACAACACAAGTACACCTACATTCTCATACGTCATCAAAGTGCTCACTACCCAGCATTCGACGGAAGAAAGTAATGAACTCCGTAAGGGGTTGCGGTAGCCCCCACGGCAATTATGACGGTCGTTTAGATCGATGGGAAAAGTTACTCACTGCCATTAAAAATGCATGGTTTCCCAGGAGACCAACGGGTCGATCAACAAAACCATTTTGCCGCCCACGACATTTTTCGAAAATCTTATAAACTTTCTGAATAAATAACAATAGATGCTGGAGTAATAGTGTTTTTCTTGTTTAATTTAGCTGAAATTCAATATTCATGATTGTCGAATTTACGTCACAGGAAAAGTTCTGGTTCAATCTCTTACAAAGAAAAATGGATAGTAGGCAGGAGAAAGTTAGGTAATACCATTTCCCTAAGGTAAAAGTGCCATTTCTACAAACATATGGGATTTATTAACTTTAAACTATTTATATATAACGGAAAATGTACCTTTCAGAGTTTAAATATTTAAACAAAATGGCTAAAGGACCTTAAAAACCAACACATTGCATGAAAATAAAGCAATTAGTAAATAATAGTACAATAGTAGTAATAATGATGATGAGTAATGACTAATGACCGCTGCTTACCAATGCTTACTTTATTTCTTTAACTATATGAGATGATGTTATCAATTTCCCGAATGGAATGAATAAATAAATTTTAGTTCTTGTTCTACAGTGCACAAATTCAGCGAAATATGTTTGAAACTAATTAGAAAATTTATTGTTTCTTTTGTAAACTTAAAACCTTGGGTACATTAATAAGTCACAGTTAAGAGAGCATCACATGCCATACATTTTTAGTGAGATATATACTTAATAAAATTCACAGTTTGATAATGAAAGATGGCATTATTTGTTATATGTTAGGTATATGTTATATGCAACATATAAAGAATTCTATCAAAAGTTCGTGGACCAACAATATTAAACATTTCTGTGTCCCTCTCCAAAATTTATTTTTTTAAATCACAAGAATTTAGTCATCAGTATATTTGCAAAAATTATAAAAGTTTCTATTGCGTAATCGCTCAAATATAAGTTCAATTAAGTTTGTGATTATTAATGGTAACTTTTTATTTTGGTATACCTATATTAAAAAAGTTATTCCATTTTCACGCAACGGTATTACAAAAATTTGAAATGGCATTTAAATATCATCTAGAAGCTTCTTCTCATAAAAAATATCTCCTTCGAACATATTCCGATGTCAGCACAATATTTTGCAACTGTAAAAGTGTGATTTTATCCTTAAAACAGACAACTTGATGATAATTTGAGGTTTTAAGAGTTTAAAGAATGCCATGAAAATCAAGAAACACTGAAAACCAGAGCTAAATCCACCGAATAAGATTAAGGAAACAATAAATGGTTAAAAACAACTTTTGCATAAACATATACGACAAAATCTGTCTGCAGCACCTGATATTTTAATCCTTCTCAACATTTTTAGTTAAATAGATTAAAAGTGAATACAACACCCTTCCGTTTCCTTCTATGGTTCTGAAAAACAACATTGAACATTATGTTCCTGAGAATATCAATATCTTAACCTTTTCTGCAACAAAACTGACTCTGCGTTATTGGTGACACAGATTCGCTACATATTCGCTGTGCCATTTGGCGTCCGACGTATTATGATGGGCAGATGACGTGTCCATAGCCCTAGCAATTTCGGAAACCTTCAGTCCCAAAACAATCTCATATTATTAATAATTCTGAGGTGGTGCCACTTTTGCAAGTCTATAACTAAAACCGACTTTCAAGCACCTCCCCTCGAATTCAAACAGAACTAATATTTTTGTATATACAGATGTCTCAGTAAAATTCCACGACCTTATATCTTGAGAACGGACAAAGATATTAAAATTCTGTAGCCGCTGTCGTGTTTAAAGTGAAGGGGAAATCTTAATTTAGTACATTGCAAATATAAAACATATATGGCGTCGACTTGGCGACGCTACCTATATTTTTTTAAATTGCAATGTATATATGTATACTTTAAAAATTAAAGTTGAATAAAATAAAGGACTACTACCGTTTTACAACATATATAAAATATGCTATGCTAAAATAACTGCGTTTAAAACAGATCTTGTTGATTATAAAATAAATGGTCTATCCAAATCCGTTAAAAAATATAAATGTTGCGATTTAAAACAATGTAGGATTGCCTCGGGACGCCGACGTCATATGTGCCTCATAGTTACAATGTACTAAATTAAGTTTTCCCCTTCAAGCTAAAAATAATGGCGTTCACAGAATGTAATTATCTCTATTTCAAGATATGTATAACGCCGCGGAGTGTTAACTGAGACACGCTGTATATTTAACATTCATTTACGTAACGAGTAAAATAAAAATATTTTAACCCACAAAGAAATTCCAGCCGAACGTAATAATGATGGCTCAGCTCATGTAATAACGTACAAAATTTTACCCAAAACAAGTTTACAATGTAGATTGTGTCTGACATATGTCAGTTGTCTACCTCTTCATTGAATATGTGTCAACTACTTAACAACTACCAAACTATAGTTAGTCTCAAATTGTTGGGTGTACTTTAAAATGATCGTAAAATTTATAAAACAAAAGTAGAACATCAGGTGCAAAACACTAACATTGAGATTCATCACCTCCAGAAAGTTAATCAATAATTTTATTTAGAACAATGCATCAAGAAGACTTATTAAAAATATCTCCAATGCTTGTGTGCCGTAAATGAATTATGTTGTACAGAGTATTGACAGAGTTCCAACAAAATCCATAATTCTGTTAATGAACGTTTCTTGAAAACACCTCGAACAGGTCAATTTCAATTTGTAAAATGACACTTTTTAACATAAAAATGCATTTTGATGATTACCACTTATTTGTGAAATCGATTAACAAAACTATTTTACGGCTCACATGGTTTTTCTAAAATTTTACAAAACTGCATAACTTTTTCAATTTAGTTTAAATTTAATAATTCATGGTATCGTATTTACGGTACACTACGAGTTTCGATTCAATTATACAACGCTTATATTTATGCACATAATATTTTTCGATTTACATAATCCTGGCGCAAACGCTGTTGTTTTGTCAGCAGGAAGAGTTTTTCTGACGTTAGCCAGGAATAATGAGAAAAAGTAAGATGCTAAGTTCGGCGTACAAATAATTTGGTTTTTATCGTACTGCAGCTCCCTTTTCAGCAAATAAAACCACCCGAGGCTTGTAATTCGCAGTAATACTTTCGCTGAGAAGCTTTCCCCAATGCTTTCTGCAATGCGATCATCGTAAGTCTTCAAGATTATTTTGTATGTTTGTTAAAATTACTATTCCAAATGCGCAGAACGTGACTAAGCTTACAGATATATAGGAATATGGGCTCGAAAGAAAGAACACGCTGACTATTAATGTAAATTTACATTATAATACGACAAACAAATTATAATCATCTTGATGGAGATTCTAAATGCTTTTGCGGCTTCTTTCCCTATATTTCCCCTTGTGATAAATTTTCAACCTTCTACTGCCACAGAAACATCTCAGGCATTGCTATCTGTTCTTGTCCTATCCACTTATATTTTGATAAAATATTGATCAGACCTTTCCTCGAGGTTAACAGCTACTTGCCTGTTCGGGTTCCTTATTGACGATTTTGTACTAGTGCATATATCTTATTATATATTCATTTCTTCGTAGCACGTAGATTGAGTGAGTTCTGCATAATTTCGTCGTTATTTCGTCTGCAGTGAACGCTCAATGCTCTTGTTCTATTTGGTCTTTTCGATACGATAGCGTTCTAATCAAAGAATTATGGTGATACCTATGTATTTTCATCACAGCAAAGCTCTGAAGACCTATTACTTGTCACATGGAAGCTAGCCACCATAAAATTAAATTTTCAGATGCTATCTCGTACACTGAGAAATAAATTTCTTGCTTTAATTATTTGTCAACCTGTTACGTTAAATAATAATATACTGTGATTAAATAGAATGTACAGATTTTAGGAATTTTCTTCATACATTTTTTTTTTATCTAATGATCACACTATGTTAGAACCACGATATACAATACTACATGGTTAGAACATAGGTCGCAATAATTTTTTTTACAAATTTGAAATCAAATGACGATGAATTTTATAAATGAATGTTGATACAACTAAACCACCTGTAGTCATCTTTATATTCATTAATAATATTCATTCTATAAAAAACACACATTCGTTAAATTTAATAACTTAATGATCATTTAATGAAACCGGATCTATGTTGATACTACATTACTACAAATAGAAATAATCGTGTACAGTTAGAATGTTTTCATATTTCGTAGCGAAAGCAAAAAAATAGTAATGCTCCAAAATTAAATTGTCAGTGTCAGTTTCCCCACTAACATCAGAAAGGGGAAGCATTTGGGAGCAGTTGTAAATCAAATCAGCGAAAACAAAAATAAAAATAACTAGTGAACAAAAACAGATAACTTTCTTTTAAATGAACACAATAAACAAAATCGACTTACTAACACTACTAAATTAAGTCATTCTCCTGGATATGTACAATAATTTCTGGAACGTTTACTTCCAGGTGGTATTCGTTTTGTAAATAATTATCTTAATTTTTGTTTACACGAATGTATATTGTTTCCAAAATTGACTTAAACCCAGGTTTATAAAATTAGTTTTTTGTCAAAATCATTGCATTTGCCAGTCTTATTTATTATTCCCAGATATCAGTTAATAATATTACATAGTTATTGTTGTTAAATTTAGGATAATTTTTGTCTTAACCATTATGTTGCATAACTAAAATATCAGAAGTGCATTAGGTAAAAACCGATTTTTCCCTCCACCTGAAAAATGGTTTGCCTTTAATTTTAACTTCAGTTAAATTTAATGTTAAACTAGAATCATTTCTGCAATAATGTTTGTTGCAAATACCTAAAACTACAACAAATTCGCCTTCACATCGACAATGCTTAATTTATTTTAACTAACTGAGTTTTGTAATAGGATCCATTTGAAGAATGGCTCGTTTCAGGTTTTTTAAAATGTCGATTTTTCGTTTCCATCTATCTTTCAGTTCTCTTTTGATGATTTATTAGACACTCAAAAATACAGAATTGATTGCTACGAAATTTTGTATGTTATACTTTAAGGATATCGACTAGACTGTTAAATGATAACCAAAAGTTGTCTGTTCATCACCACCCACAATTTGACGACGTTCTCTAAATTTTGTTAAGTAAATTCTATTTAAATTTCATAAAATAACAGACTTCTATATTTTGGAAAAAACACTCAAAATTGATAAGAAAATTACAAAATTTATCCTAGAAAGTTCGACTAAAGAAGCGCCTAGAAGCGATTCTGCAGAAGCCTCGGTGGAGGGCTCCAGAACGAGCTCGAAGCGATAAGTGTGAACTATCGAGAAAGGAACTAATGGGTTTAAATAGAAACCACCGTCGAGAGCAGTCAGTTTTAGTTCAGTCAACGAGAGAATATTAGAGGCTAAGTTGAGTCGGAATTATAATCGGTGTGTTGTTAGTCATATAAATTTATATTACAGAGAAATTAATTGTTGATTTTTACCCACGCCGATTTTTAATTACCGATCAACGTAACAATATTATACAGGTGCAGGTTTTGCGAAAAAAATTCAAAATTCTACAATAAATTTTACAACCAACATATCTTAAAAATTACTGAATCTATTGTCTTAAAATGTACCACATTCTTTGAGGTAAGTATAAAGGTAATTTAAAGGGAACGATAAAATTTTGTTTTATACCACTATCAAAACGCTTAAAGAAAATAATATATGTAGTTTCGTCATCACAATGGATGTTGATAAAGTAATTATTAATTAATACATATGTATATGAAGGAAGCTGTAACATATACCATATACTACACAACACTTTTTTATTATTATTATTATTATTATTATACAAATCGATCGGGCAGAGGCCGAAGCCTGTTATGCCCGCGCAGTTCAGAGTGATAAATACAGGTTACATACAGGTTAAATACACATCTAAGTACTAGCGACATCTAGAGTATCATATCTAATTTTAAAACTAATAACGGAAGGACTGCTCACTATTTCGTCACGTAAAGAGTTCCAGTGATGAAAGACTCTGTTGGAGATAAAGAACTGTCGGATTGTAGTTCTAAAAACCTCTCGAAGCAATTTAAAACGGTGCCCTCGGGTTCTTTGGTCGGTATTTAGAGTGAATAGGTGACGAATTGGAGACAGCTGATTCGTCAACGCCTGGAAGGTGACAATTAAGTCGCCTCTCAGGCGCCTTTGAGTCAAACTGGTCAAATTCATAAGTGACAGCCGTTCGGAATATTGAGGACGTGTTCTACCAAACGGGACTCTTGTTGCTCTTCGTTGTACAGATTCCAGCAGAAGTAAGTCTCGTTGTAGAATGGGGGTCCAGACAGCGTTAGCAAACTCAAGGATGGGCCTCACGAAACTTTTATAAAGTTTAACAAACGTGGAGTAACTGGGTTTGCAGAAAGCCTTGTTTAAAAGATACAGCACAGAATTAGCTTTTTTAACAACACGTATGATGTGTTGCGACCAAGAGAGGTCTGAACTGATGGTTACCCCCAGGTCCTGACAATAATCCTTTTTCTCCAATTGCACGCCACCAATGCTGTACGTGAACTTGGGATTGTGTTTTCCAATATACAGGACGTTGCATTTTTTAATATTAAGAGGCAGAAGCCAGTCATGAGACCATTTAAGAATAGCGGCAAGGTCCTGTATCAAAAGCGAATTGTTGGTGCTGGTATTGTAAAGTTTGACATCGTCTGCATACATGGCAAAGGGGGATGTTAAAATGTTCTTTAGATCGGCGGTGTAGGCCAAAAAAAGTAATGGTCCCAACGTTGACCCTTGTGGTACTCCACTCTGCATCTTAACTGGTCTGCTGAAAGAATCACCCACTTTTACAGAAAACGTACGCTCGCTGATGAAAGACTCGATCCACTTGATGAGATTTCCACTTATACCTAGACACTGCAGTTTGTACAACAAACGACGTTTGGGGACCTTGTCAAACGCCTTGGAAAAGTCTAAAAAGATGACGTCGACAGAGTTGCCACGATCAACCTCTCTAGTCCAAACCGATAAACAGGTGAGAAGGTTCGATTGGATCGACTTTCCGGGGAGAAAGCCATGTTGCTCGTTCGGAATTAAGTGGTGATCTATTAAGTATTTAATCAGCTGGTCATATATTATCGATTCCATGATCTTACTGACCACGGAAGTAAGACTAATAGGTCGGTAGTTACTTGCGTCAAGTTTATCCCCTTTCTTAAAAATTGGGCGGACGGTGGCAATTTTCCAATCAGCAGGCAGAGTACCGGAATCAAAGGACTGCTTCATAAGAATACACAGTACTTCGCTGAGAGTATCAGCGCATTCATGCAAAGTCTTGGCGGTTATGAGGTCGGGGCCAGGAGATTTGGATACCTTTAATTGCTTTAATTTTTTGTGGACGACGTCTGTTGTGAACGAAATGTCGCTAAAAGAAATAGGTTTGCATATATTATTCAGCTTTGGTAAGCAACCTGAGGGTTCTACCGTGAACACGTTAGAGAAGGCGTCAGCGAAAGTATCCGCTATTATTTTATTATTATCCAGTACCTCCCCGAATGTATTTTTGAGCCGCGGAGTGGAAACAGGACCGGTAAACTTTGTTCGTATGTACTTGTACAATTTTTTAGCGTCTTTAGCTTCGGCTACGTTTTTTTCGTAGACACACCTAGCTTCTTTGATGGCTGTCGACAGTCTATTAGAAAACTCTCTGTGAATTCTGTAGTCTAATTCAGAGCCGGATCTTTTATATGTACGCCACAGGGCTCGTTTTCTATTTATTTGTTGAAGAAGCCTGCCATTAATCCATGGTTTAGTTGACGATTGTTTCACGAAAAAGGATTTAGTGTGACAGTGAAGGAGACTCTGTAGAGTGTTTTTAAAGGTGCTCCAGTTCTTGACAATAGATTCGTCAGAAAGTAGCGCTTCCCAGTTTGTTTTAGCTAGGTCATTGTTTACTGCCCGGTAGTCTGTTACTGTCCTCGTAAACGAGACAGTCCTTCGTCGAGGAGACTGGCAGATTTGTAGATCTATTTTTAGGGTTGAGTGGTCTGAAATACCAATAGGAGCTAGATAGTCAAGATTTGTCAGGGAATGGTCGTCTGAGCAAACAATCAGATCAAGAGTGGAGGGGTTTTGGTTAAGTCTATGCCTCGTGGGTTGAGTTACTAACTGACGTAGATGACTATGAGTCAGAAGGTCGACAAAAAGTTGCGAGGAGGGTTTGTAACTGCACCTAGGATCAATAGGCCAAGTTATATCTGGCATGTTAAAGTCACCGAAAAGAAGTAGTGTTGCATAGCTGTCTGCTAAATGAGATAGAGATTCTACTAGAATTTTATCATTGTCCACGACCGAGGAGGGAGGTCTGTAGATACACCCTAGCAGAAGGGTAGTGTCTTTATTTGATAATTTGAGAAATAGTGACTCAGTACCAGGTGTCTTTGTGGGGATATTGCTGACATGAAAGGTTGAAAGCACTTCGTCAGCTAAGTATATACAAACACCCCCTCCTTTACTGCCTATTCGGTCTCTGCGAAAGAGCGTATAACCGTTTAATGAAACCATCCCGTCAGGTATAGAAGAAGTCAACCAAGTTTCGGCTAATAAGATTATGTCAGGCTTGTCTTGTTGGACTAAGGCACAGAGATCATTGTATTTTGCCATAAGCGAGGCGACATTAGAATAAACTATTTTACAAACGTAAAAGTTGTTGGGTTGCATTGCAAAATCTTTATTAAAAAGTGAGATCTACAGGTTCATTTAGTAACCGGTTAAGATTTACAGTACCGGTCTTGGTCGCGTTAATGGCTTTCCTTATTTTCCGCTGTACTTTTATGCATCTGTTTTTTATGCTTTTGTGATCCAAAACAGTGTATATTTCATACAATTGATTGACAATACCTTCTGCGTCATCAGTGTACTTATATATTAGGGGTAAAATATCCTTTTCGCCATGCGCTTTCCCCATAAACTCGACCGTTTGGTTGAAGTCAAGGGGAAAAATATCGTGTTTCTCGGTGATTAGTTCTCTTGCAGGCAATAAAAGGTCAGACATAGGGGTCAAACTTTCAGTGGAATCACTTGCCTTTAGCTTTTTTGACTTTCCGTCAAGAGAAAGATCAAGAGAGTTGGGTTCTGAGGTTTCTTCATCGACATCATCAGTGGGAGGGCGCTTGTTGCTGCTAGCAGGAGCATTAAAAGAGTGCAGATCAGTCGTTGTCAAGGCCACCGGGGTTGGGGCGGAGAGTGGATTTGGAGTAGCTTCAACAGTTAAATTAGGGCACTCGTTCGCGTGGTGTCCAGTTAATTTACATTTAAAGCAAATGTCATCGTATATGAAGAAAATTCGATAATTGGTGTTCTCAAATTTAAGTACTAGCGAGGAGGGTAACTCAACCGTGTCAGATGGTTGGACATATATCTGTCTTCTAGAACTCAATACATGACTGTACTCTTTGTCTTCATCATCTAGAATAGCAGCTTTCATGACCGTCATTTGGGATAACGTCGTGAAGCCGAAAGCTTTGATCTGGTTTTCCAAGACTCTATTAGGAATTGAAGGACAAACATTTGAGAGAATAATACGACGCGCTGGGTTAATTAAACGACGTACGCAGATCCCTTTATCCTTTATGCTTATTGATGAATGGTTTGACACCACTTCATCTACCCAGAATGTGGCACTAAGGTATATGCAAATACGTTCTTTTGAGAGTTTGAAAGCGTAGATGACATTCTTTGGCGAGACAATCCTACCTATAGCTTTTACATAATCAGTTAATGTTAAGTCCGCAATAGCGTTACAAACTATCGCTTGTTCTTTTGTGGGAAATACTAGCGAATCGACAGTCATTTTAAATAGAAGTGTGGCTGTTATATGTAGAAAAACTGAGGCGACAACTGCGACGTACCGCAGTCATTCGCCTCAAACATAAAAAGGTTGGAAGACTGCTTATCGCAGTAAACAGAAAAAGCTAAGCGATAAAATACTTTAACTATTCTAGACTGCTGCTGATATTATATGAAATTATCCCACAGGGGAGACCTGACCCCGTGCAGGTTGAGAAAATTCCCTTTATTGTAAACAAAATAAGTAAATATCCTAAAAGTTAACAATAAATGGAAAGAGCTCACCAAAACGACCAGGCTAAACACAGAGAAACGAGAACAAACGTCTGCACTCGGTGACCGTTCACTCTGAATTACACTTTTATGCAACATTTTGCTCAGATTTTCATTTGGTGCGTGTATGATACCCACTTTCTAAATTTTTGATTTTTTCTATAATGTAAGCATAATATGGAAAAATACTTTTTTTTACCCCGTAAAACGTTTGCGAGATTTCAAAGCATTCGGTCTTACAGTTTCAAAGTTAAATTACAAAATGTTGTTACACAATTTTGATCGTTTTTCCAAAAATCTGGATATCTAGCTTCAAAACTCAACACGGAATCATAAACTACAAGTAGAGGGGTATGTTTTTTTATAAAATTTAAATATGTAACATTTACTATTGTAAAAGTTAGAGATGCTATCATTGTAGGGGGAATGAACACAAATTTTAGTTAGTGTTTTACCATTTACACAACATTGCCAATATACAAAATTTGGCAACAATCGGTCCGGTAGTTTCGGAGATTATCTAACTAATAAAAATCAACAGAGACAGACGATAGAGAGATGGAACCGTGAGACTTACTTTTTCCCACTCTAGTCGAGAAAACTTGTCATTCGTTGAATGGACCCTATGACAATACTTCCAAAAACATAATCTGAAATTCCAAAAATCACTCTGTATTTAAAGTCAAAAATTACAGTGCTCAAGACCATAAACGTAAAAAAGACCGTCTAGACAATATCATAAATTTCACAGAAATGGGTATATAATAATACTTATGTTATTAATGTAGAAATGATTTTAAAGATTTTTGAAGAATTAAAGACGTTTCACAAAAGGATTATACACTTTTCTTTGAATAACTAATGAATGTGGAAGAAGTTCATTAGTACGTATCACTTTTTTTACTATTTTGCACTATTTCTATTTTTTTACGATTTTATTAAACAATGTTTACAAATGGCAATTCTAACAAATTATAAAAGTAAAACTAAAATTAATTATTAATAATTACATTGACGAAAATGAATATTAATAACATAATAACACAGTTTTCATTTTCACTTATTACAACATCACCCTTGTTTAGAGAAGCTGAAGGAGAATTTTCGATAACTTCTCCAACGACTTTGAGCTGGTCCTCCAAACCAACAAGTTCATTCATCGACGGTGTTACAGTACAAATACAATGAAATATATCCAGCATTTTCGAAAAATTGTAAAATTTGATTTTGCGAATTTTATTTTTTTATGAGAATCCCTATAAGTTGAAATAAACATATAAACATATCTAATGTTAAAGTAAATGTAAAGGAGCATGCTACGCCTATGCTTGAAATGAGTTTTTACAATACAAAATTTTTTATTGACGTCATCAATATTTCTGCAAGGACACGTATATCAATTTAGATTGGTGCAGTGTAATACTAATAATAACAGTTTCCAAATGTTCCGGAAAATCAGTCGTTCCTGATTTAATCAATAAAATAAACTAACTCATTCATTAAGTTTTTGAGCCACCTGTAGAAGGAAATATAAAAAATATGAATGCAATGATTATTACAAGTAAAAACTCATCATATTTTGCACATTGTAGGTAGGGTTTATTCGGTAAAATTTGATCAAAAATTTACCATGCTTACAATAACTTCAAAACGTCTGCCATATTCTAACGCATTCGGATTCGCAGTTTCTAATTTAATCAATAAAATAAGTTGAGTCATTCATTAATTTTTTGTAATCACCCTGTATAAGCAAATATAAAAAATATGAATGGAATGATAAATCATGAGTATGGACTCATCATATTTTGCACATTTTAGAACGGAAAAATATGGACGTTTCTGGTAAAAACTCAACACAGATTCATAAATTATACGTGTAGGACTATGTTATTTACTATGTATAATTTTGAGATGACGTCATCACATTGTTGGTGGGGATGATTAGACAAAGTTTAGTTAGTGGTTTACGTTTACATGATATTCATAATACGCATATAAAACTTGACAACAATCGATCCGGTAGTTTCGGAGATTATCTGTCTAACAAATATTCACACAGACGGCGGACGGACAGACAGACAGACGGAAACCGGTGACCCATCAAGAAAATATGAAAACACCCAGTCGCCCGTTGGACTCCATTACAATACTTCTTTAGCTTACGCTCGAGAAGTAAAAAGTATAATTTTCAAAATAGTTGTACAAAATAATAACAATAAATATTCTAGTATAATACGTATAACTTATTTAAATCCAATAGTAATATACAGTGCCTTTTTTTTAACGCTGGCCACAGGAATTTACCTTCTAAAATTTGGGGTCGTGTTAATGAGTTTTCTAGCAGAGATTTTCAAGTGAAATTTGGCAGAAAATTAGATTAGTATTTTATAAATCAATTTCAGTTCATTTGGTTGTCCAGAACACAACACTTAGGAAATTCTCAGAAAGTGGTACGTAACGAATTTAACATACTTTTTACTTCTCGAGGTAAGCTAAGTTTTATTATAACTCCGTAATTATTTTGTTCTGTACGATAATATGAACTCAAACTGATTTATAAAACACTACCATTCTGCTAAATTTAATTTTGAAAATCCCTACTAGAAAACTCATTAAAACGAAGTAAAATTTTAGCACGTAAGTCCTTATCGCCACCTTTAAAAAAAATACACTGTATGTAGCCCTAGATCTTAATTTTGCCAAGTGTGATATACGGTCGTGAACTTCCTCAAAGAGCCCCTGATTGTATTCTGTCTTACAATAACCATGCTGGAACATGTATTGACGTCGACATTGGAATTCTAATCAAGTTTTTAGGACGGGTTCCGATGGAAGACAGAAAGCCATATTGCGTAATTACTGCCACTGGCAGTTCAATACGCTGCCTTGTGACATATGATAAATTCAATCAATCCTTACGAAATAAGCAGCCCAGCGTTTAGGTCTAGATCGCCTAAGCTTAAGCCGGAAAGAAATCGTGCTCGAATGAATGGAATTTTGTTTTTTACGTTTCATCAAAATCTATCTGTTTTATTAACAGCATAAAATTTTCATTAACTGAACAGAAATCCGTACAAGATCGGCCGAGCAAGAACGGTTTGTTGGTGACTTTTAGTACATTTTTTTTTCTTTTTAAAATTCATGAAATAAACATTTTCAAATGTCCGGACAGACATTTATTTATATTAATTTTAGTTTTTCTCGAGATATATATGTACATACATACAAAAAATTTAGCCACATTAGGAAAGTGTATAAAGTAATACGAAAACAAAAAAAAAATGACCGAAGAAAAATCAAGGATGTTCTTTCCATTACAGCAATAATAATTAATATCACTTTCCTGTCAAATTACGATAAATTTTATATATCCTTGCGTATTTTCCTCCACTATTATTATATAATAGACGGTTATGAATAACAATATTTCACTTTTATAACTTCATATGAAAAATGTGTGTTTACGTTCTTGAGGCTGTGTATCTATTATGGCTATGACAGTTACATTTCTCCCAACACAGAAAAGAAGCGAAACCAACAATTCTGTGCCTAAAATAGATGCTGGTAATTGAAAATCGATTTCAAGTCATGAACAGATGGTTAAATTTACCGGTGAACTGATAAAATGTTTTATATATCAAGTTATGGTTGTCGTAATTACATACCCTTGTCAAAATAAGAATTTCAGCATAACCCAATCAATAATAGCTTTTATAAACTTCAAATTAGTTATTTATGGTACGAGTGCTAAAAATAACTATTTATTTTCCGCGCAAAGGAACCCTCCGAGCAGAATAAAGCAAATTTAAACACATACATCATTTTATATACATGTTGCTAAATTCAGAAAACCAGCACCCACAAGCTTAAATTACAGTGCGTAAATCATATCGTTGGTAAGCTGGCTGAACAATCAAAATATGTTTATTAAGTGTAGAAAACCTTGAGCAGTTTATCGGAAAATAAAACTTTAAAAATAAATAACTGTATAAACTACTAGGAGTAAGAAACATAAACATTAATATAGCATTTCACAAATATAGAGCCAGAAATGAATATCTATGTGAATTATTGTCCGCTTTACTTTGCTTAAAATTGTATCGATGACAGCTGAAAACGCGAAATGGTACAACCTAACTTCACTTTTTCGTATAAAATTAACCCTTTGCAACAACTCTTTCAACGTCATTATACACAATAATATGGATTAATAAAACACATTTGTTTTCGCTACCTTTTCTTCCACAAAAGAAACAACACCAACTTAATGACTTTATTAATTGAACACCAAAATGCGTCAAAATATCAGGCAAAACAAAATCTTACATTTTTTCAGTAAGAGTTAAAAACAATAGAATGTCGTCACATTTACTAAATAATTTTTGTTCTGTGGATTATGTACCTGTTTCAGTAATAAGTATAGTTCTTATTACTATTATTATATATTTATCTCGACTGATACAGGAAAAACAAATAATGTAATCGTAACAAAATCTATACGGCCAAAAAATCTGAAAACAAAACGATAAAAAACACAATGCTTTTCACTTCGTGACGCAACTTACTTCCAATCTAAGAAACCTTGACCCAATAAAAGACAGGAAAGCAATCGCTTAAAGCCACGAAAGCTTCCTTGAACAACGTTCAATGGGCCTCGGTTTACAGCACTTTGTATTCCTATTTTAAATTTAATTAAAGAGGGATTTGTAAAATTCTCTCATTAAATTGCATTCTGCCGGGGAAACTAAAACGAAGAGTTGGAAAGAGAATTGTTCATTTAAGGAATCGATTTAATGTGCAAATATAAGTTCAGTAAAAGCATTAAGACGTTGATGCTACTCAAATTGTTCCCTATAACAGAACAAAAACCACAAAAGACTGTTAGTCGGAAAATAGCGCTACGTTAATGTGTTAGCCTGGCGCATCCACCAATTTTTTAAGTTATATTTTACCAAATAAGATTCGTAGTTTCTTTTAGCCTAGGTTCTGCACGTCAGTTTAAAAATATAGTTAACCAAATAGAGTAATTTTTTTTGCTATAAGATATTTTAAAAGCCGAGAACAAAGGATTATACGAAAATTAAATATAGTCATAATGACGCAATCGAAAACTCCTATCTACCTCCTTCCTAATTTTAATCTCTAAACGTATCGATTCTGTGCAGATAGTAATTTACGTAACGTAAAGAGATACATAATGCATCATACATATCTACATAGCAGCTCCCCATCAGCATATCTGTCATACATGTTTAGTAAATTAAAACAATAAACACTCTCAGGCAACCGGCGTTCTATATTGCAGAATAAATTATTAATGCTCGCCTGTGTGTGAACTGCCACCACCAGAATATTGTTAAATTTACCGAGCTGATAAAGACGCTGCTGCTGAATTTTGTGGCATCATGTTAAGCGAACCACTTTCTGTGTTGCAAAATAACGTACAAATTTTAGAGGCTGTCAGCAGGCGAGAACGAGTTTCTATTTCAACGCCAAATAAACCTATTCAAAATTTACAAAAGTTTTATACATTCTATTGTGAATATTTGACACATTGTTGTGGATTCCTAAAGGAATAAAAAAGAAGAGTATAGAGACTTTCTGAATTATTTCAGCCGTCTACATAAGACCCTATGTGTACAAATCAAGTGGTGTATCACAATCCTATAAAATCTTTAAGAGCAGACATAATCATTCCAAAAAAAATCCTACACGGCAAACAGCTGTGCTGAATTCGTAAACACAGCTGGTTGTACGTAAAATGTATTTGTTTATTTTATGTGCAAGTAAACAAAGTAGAATCAAACATATTGTCACGTGCCACTAACAAGAAGCGTCCTCTAGTTGGCACTGGATTTTTTGTCCTATGTCATTTGTAGCAGATGCGAAAGATAGCTTCCTCGTCCAGACATAGCTTTACAACGTTTTATGTGATTTACGTTGTCACTTTTTTTGTATTTAAAATTGTAATAAGTATTTTAATCTATTTAACCTTTGATTTGGTCTATATTTATTAAAATTTATTCCATTTTTCTGGAACCGTTCTACTATTATTCACTTATACAAATTATACACGGTTTATAACAGGTATATTTTATTTAAACGGAAAAAAAATAGTTACTTTAAACCATGAATAAAAGCAGTGTCCATATGCACTAAGAACTTGTTCTAAATGGTTATACATATGTATACTTATTGTTGAGTATCAGTAACAAGACAAATTATATCCTATCAAATTTCTAAGAGCTACATATAACTAGTAATAACTTATACATTTCGTGGCAGACAAAATAATGTTTGCTCGCAACATTAATTTTAGGTTTTAATTTGTTGGTTATTTGATATTTTGCTCATGGTTAACAGTAATAAAAAATATTCATGTACAGAATAATAAGCCCAAATTATGTTGTATGTATGTTTAAGTTATCTGGTAGCAGAAATGGAGATTTAGTTAAATTACTCTAAAATATAGCTTATTTTACCACATCTAAGTACATATATCAGAACTTAAAATAATATACCTACTATGTTTTTCATAATTAGAGCAAGGACGCCACAACGGTGTATTCATATTATATAATACACCTCAAAGTATTTCACAATTTAATTAGTTCTTGTTTACAATTATTCTTTAAACTTCGTTTAAACATCAAAGCTTAGACAATGTATGAATTTGACGTGAAACAACAAAGATTTTTGTTACAAAATTTTCAGAACTTTTATTACTCTTACATAATTAGGCTATGTCTCGTAGATTGTTTTTATAAAAGATTAAAGGGTGAGACTTATTGTAAGAGAAAAAACATAAATAATTTCCACAACTTCATACTAATTTTTCCAAAATATTAGTATACTTATCAAAAATCGACTAAAATTTGTCATTCTCTTCGAAAATAGATGATCTCTACCTGCTTGAGCACCTAATATTTTTTTAAATTGTTCATATGAAATGCCTTGAAAATACTTAACAATTTTGCAGTTTTTCAATTATCGTTTTTTCAAACAATTTGCTTTCATTGACTCGAGTTACTTCGCAATTGTACCAAATGTGTTATTCTAGCAATAAATACGGCGTAGTCCTCAGTTGGAAGCGGAAAAAGTACTCCAACATCAGGATGCAGGGATAAACATACCTTAGTTCAACGATTACCTTTATAATTTGATACTACGTATAATTTCTTGAGAAAAGCACCATTATTTTAATTCAATTTATTTTCCAACGTTTCGAACATTAATTTTTTTGTTCTACGTCGAGGGTACGATCAATTATTTAGCGTGCTGGCATCTTGGCGATTACAGCGAGTGTTACTCACACAATCTCCCAAAAGTTAATGTTCGAAAGGTTGGGAAATAAACTTAATTAAAATAATTGTGTTTTTTGCAACAAATTCTGCTGATAAAATTTAGTAGATATAACACACCTCTTATTAAATTAATATTAACACAGCATAAAACATAATCTGACTGTGTTTTGTTAGCTGTCATATACACTGAAAAAATTATAGCATTTTATGGTCAATTTAATAATCTACAGCTTAGCTAGTGCTAGTACAATAATGCCTTGTAGTAGATTGATATACTATGAAACTCGATGTCTTTGCAACACTGTCATTCCACCAAAAATTGAGACTAATTCGTACTAAAAAAATGTTGCCAATAATAAAAGAATATCAAATATCACCTCTGAATAATAAAAATTGATTGAATTTGATTAAAAAACGACGAATATGATACGTATTCAATTCAGAGAGCGCTGTCGTAAATCTGTTTCGGAATTCCAGCACAATATTGCTATTGCTATAAATTTGTAGTGAAACAATTTGTATTTATTATTTAGTTAGATGTACTATATTCATAAAAGCAATCCTACGTTTATTACGGATATAGCTTTTAAACTGAAATAATCCAAATTACTCGATCAGTCTCAAACGTATCCGTCGCCTTTGAAAGGGAATTACCATCGTAAAAGATAAACAACACCTCGTTTTAAAAAATAACGAACAATATTAAGTTTACTTTGAAGAAATTAATGAGATCAGAATTTTCTTAAAGGAAAAGAAACATTTTCTTTGTTGAGCGGCAGTATCGACATAAAAAGGGGATAAAGGAAAAGACGAACAACGAAGCAGTTTATTTTTATGACAGATGATCTTGTGTCTCCAAATAATATTTTTCAATTTTCTACTTCTACGAAATACAATTTTAAACGTCGTAACACACATCAATTGATTTTTATAGCGTCGCGCAGACAGGTAGTCAAAGTGAGATTTTAGTACACAAAAACAACTTTGTTCAGTTAGCAGTTACTCTTTATAGTATTTCTAGTTTATTTTGTGGCAAGATTTTAAAGGGAAAATTCCGATTCGTTCCTTACAACACTGTGAACACCAACATTGTTTAAATTAGTTTAGTTTAATTAATTATTATTATAATGATACAGTGTGTAATGCATACAATGTTTTAGTGTAATATAACAGCTTTAGATGCTATACTTAATCGGTCGCAAAATCAAATCGAATTCCCACAAACTGCGTTTCAGTTATATATTTTCGAAATTTAAATTTCAGCATTTTAAGTCAATTTAAATCCGTCAATTGACAATTCATCACGGGCTAGGTGAGAGACCGAAGTTTCCCTAAATGCGAGGGTTGATAATATAATCAATTTGCTGTATATAAAGCATCCCTGCTAACTTCATTTACGTATTTTAAATTTTCGTTACATATTTAAATATTGACGGAATTATGGTGTTCCTAAATCCACAGCAATGCAGGTTAAAGCAGATTTTGAATAATGAAAACAACTTGTAATTTTGGATGCGAAAACATCGAGCTTATTTAAACTTTATAAAATCATCATTTTATAAATAATTTACATGTATTCATTAAATTCTACTTCAAACTGCAATTTTATCATTATGGAACTAAGAAGTAGTATTTAGTAGAACTTTATGTAAGTGCAGTGTGATAAGCAACCTACTTTTTGATAACATTTTCAATCTCATCCAGCACCAGTTCTGGATTATGATGAAATTGAATTAAACAGTGTGAAAACGAGATATTTATACAATCGTAGAGGCATACGAGAGTTCCAAGCTTCCGCTACGTTATCGAACCTTCACGTATTTGTGACAATGGAATTCACGAACTTGAAGAACAATAGTACAAGATAAATGAATAATGATGGTTTCAGCAAACAATAAAATATGCACTTCTCGTTCCATATACTCTCTGCTATTGGTGAATAATGCAAAATATTTCAGATCCATCAAACTCTTGCAAAAAGATGTTATAGGTACATTATTTGCATAAAAACCGTTTTTATTTACACAGAGTGAAATCTACATTTGGCGAGTACAAATAACAGTTAGAACACAGTACTTACAAATTGTTGTTGATACCACTTGACAGTAAAACATAAATTATGAAACAAAATGCATCCTAATAATTAAACATCGATATTTCATTCTTTAAAATCAATGTTTACATACTACCCTGACAAATTGTATTTCTGTCCTACACATTTCCTGACTCCAATTAATCCATTAACTTGTTGATTTATCTACCAGTTCGTGCGATAAGTAACACCACTAACCTCTACATCACCCAATACCGTTAAACCAATAATTAGATTTATAACGTACAAGAGCAAACTTCCCTTAATTTGATCAGCGATGGACTGACTTCTCGAAGTCGCACCTGCTTTATTAATCCACTGTATTTAACTACCAACTGTTACCCAAACGTAGTTATATTTAAACAAAACATTTTTGTTTTCTCTGTATAATTTGCACCACATCGTTACCGCTAAACAAATTTATAATCACTGGTAATAAATAACACATCATAAAATATTTACGCGCAGAGATAATGACCAAAATACCCCTATAAAACAAACTAGAAGCCACATTTTCCACTAATTAAACTAACGAGAATGACATGATATGGCATGATCAAAGGTTTCTTTTTAATGAACCTATCATCTTCTTTTCTTCCTTTGAAGCTGTAATTTAACTTTACAAAATTTATACGCTAGGTGACGTGAATAACGCTAAAATAAATGATCGACTGCAAAGGGATGAAAACAAAAAGTTTCACATCTGTAATTAAACAATGGAAACAATATGTTGGCGTCAATCTTAATAACAATTACTTAACAAACTCACTGTCAAAGTTCAGGCTGCTTCAACAACAAACGAACAATTTTTGTTTGTTTTGCATTTACTTTTAAAATGGACGAGTATTTTAAGCTTGGATGAAAATTTGCGGGATATTATTTGGCATCGCCAACAGTGATTTATACACTATATCAATGCACAATGTACGTAGTTATATTTATTTTTCCATTAAAAATCTGTGTAGGTGATGCTTAATTGTACAAAAGGCATAACATTGGCACAGATATTTTTTAGGACAAACCATTGTTCCACACGCTGAAATCATCACAAAAAATTGTGCAAAAAGAATATTCACATTAAAATATATATCATATTTTTTATTTAAACACCCCCATACACATGAAGTCTAATTCTAAGCATTTGTTTTGAGTACATGCAAAAAGTAACATCAAATACTTGATTTTATGTAAACATTGATTACTTTTTATAAATATGTGCATCACACACACATCATCGATTACCGTTGTTTATATTTTCGATCGATACCCTGACAGATTTTTCTTCAAACATAAAAGGTTTGCATGAACGACATGTAATCGACACCAACTTATCACATCACACATTTTCAAAACTAACAAACTATCACAAATAATATTATTATTATTATACATATATTAATCTTATCCAACTGCAGTAAAACATCACAGTATTTTTACGTAATTGTCAATCTTTTTTCTTTCATTTCGCCTCTGTAAGTTTAAATTTCTAAACCTATTTTTAACAATTTTAGATTGCTAAACTTTCAGCAAACTTTGAATATCCGTTAAAATTGGCAACATCCTACGCATTTGTATGAGCTAACGTGATTACATTTCATTCATAAATTTTTTGACAGAAACGGATGGGCAACGTGTGTAACTATATATTATCTTTATTCGAGTTCAAAAGACAATCACAAATGTTCGTTTTGCAGTGTAGCCATTGATCATACATATAACACTACATTTAATGAGCTAACACAGCAGTATGATAAATTTATATTGGTGGACACATTATCTAAGCCAGCTTGCACTCTTGTAGCAAAATCTACAATCCCTAACAATTTATGAAATATACTTTAAACTCTGAAAAACAGGATCTCAACTATCAGATTTCAAATTATAATCATCAGCTAGATATAGTTAACTAGTGTTGCTTACTATACTTGTTAGTGAGTTAATTGTTGTCCCTTGTTTGATTCTTGTGGGGTCTTCAATACATTTGCAGAAAATAATATATCTTCCTCTCAAAATTTTGGTGAAATTTTTCATCATATATCTTTAAAAATCAATATCTTAATTATTTATGGAAATTTCGGAACGTGGTTATCACCAGTGCTTTCAGCTTACAAAACTCTATAAATCACATGGGAAAAATTGTCGACCTTTTTCGGCGGAAGCAAGATAAAGTAAAAGTAGCTTCTTCGACACAAACATGGTTTTTGTTTAAAGGTCATAAACTGTTATTAAAAAAACTGTCCCTCTATTATATAAAGAAAGTTGCGGACAGGTTATATTTAAATTTTCAAATTTCTGATAAGAATGGAGTTTCTCTGAAAATGTATTGAAAACCAAGTACTGAGTAATACTTTTCGATTAATTCTTATTTCTTACAACTATAGTGAGTTCTAAATTACGATTACAGCGTGGTATAAATTCATATACATGCCTAAAACGTAAATACAGTTCATTTTCAATTTACAAAAAACTATAACTGACTAACCAATATATCTGCATCATTTATTTTACCTTGTGTTAAAAATAGTATTTTTTCACTTAATAAAACAGTAAAAGAAAATTTGATAAATCTTGTTGTGTTTCAATTAAAATTCTGTATCTCACCACACCATGAAAAAGTAATTCATTTTTGAGAACGTTAAACCAATCCATCGTTCAAATAAATTCTTCGTTATTGTTTCTTCAT
The DNA here is from genome assembly GCF_036711695.1 of Zophobas morio. Classification (NCBI taxonomy): domain Eukaryota; kingdom Metazoa; phylum Arthropoda; class Insecta; order Coleoptera; family Tenebrionidae; genus Zophobas; species Zophobas morio. Next base: position 5,308,570 of record NW_026972110.1, read on the forward strand.
TTGATTAGTAACGGACCGATACAAACAATTTTACACAGTGCTTAGGTATTTGCTTTTTTTTTAACAATAAAATATAATAATAATCAACGTCTTTTCTATTGCTTTACTCCAACAGTTAGAAGTTCATAAACTTTTTTGTCGAATCTCAATGTTATTGAGACAAACAATGGTTCTGTTTTAATCGTACATAAAAAGGACTCTTTTTCAGGGTAGCAATCGATATTTTAGCCCAACCGGTTTATTCTCCATATAAATAATACCACAAAAAACTGCTGTTCTTCTGTGAAACGTCCAATATTCCCCTGATTACGTCCCTTTTTTTCTGCCGAACACATCAATATCTGATTTTCCTTCGAGTTTTATTTAATGCGCTTAAATAAACATAAGCTTGCATATATTTCGAATAAAAATCTGCTCCGAGGGAAGACATACTTAATCCTTGTTTTTAAACTTACTCTATGTAGGTATATAGCGCTAAATTATAAGTATGCGTTTAAAAGGTCGTTAACAAATTTTGCTAAAAAAAAAGGATCTACTTAAAAAGTTATCCCGAACGTTCAAAATTTGAAAATTTCTCTCATTTATTATCCAGATGAGAGGAATAACAATGAATTTTTATTAAAGTTTTTACAGTTTTTCTGAGGCATTAAACCCGTACGCTGCGAGACTTGGCGTGGAAAACATCTCCTTAATGAATAATCGATAGCGATGTCTAGTTGAGAATAATTTAATCTTTGTAAATTCTAACAAATTTAATTTTAAGATCAGGTTATTCGTCTTACGGCGGATAAAAGAGAAATAATTACGTAACGTCTTTTATGAGCACCCACATACGTCACTACGTAATACTATAATAATCATGAAATGAACGATGTTCTTAAGTAGTCTAGACGTTTTTCGTACGTTACTGCTGAAATTAGTAAATTCAAAAATCAATAAATGTATTGTACAGGCTGGGTCAAATCTTTCGTAATTGTATATTGTGTCGTGACGTAATTGCTTAAACAGGCAACTTACCTCTGTTGAGGTAAAACAGTAGAATTTTTAATATTTATCTCTAAAACTTGTTTGTACACAATAGTGTTATCAACAGTGTGATAATCATGTCATTTCTTAGGTCTGTAATAAATGGGTTCACACTTACTAACCTGTCCAATAATAAAAATAAAAGCAAAACGTAATCACATACACAAGTGTCGCCTTTGCAAAATGTAGTAACGCTAAATAAGAAAATATTTTGATTTTACATTTTTACATTTGTAATTACAAAGTAATTTGTAAAAAGATACGAAGTAAATGTGCGTCGTAGTAAGTAAGTTTGTCAAATTTGACCTTTTGTTTATTCAAAAATGCAGCGCCACTGGTAATAGCCAGACTTACATTAATTTAAAAATTCAAAAAATTCCATGACAACGAAAAATTGTGCACTTTTGGGGGGCCGCAACTGTATGTAGACAACGTACACAGCACTTTATGATGACAGTATTTATTATTGACAAGCTGAAACTTAATTACGCGCACAAAAGGGTGTCTATATTTCAAGGACGTTTTTATAAATTTATCATACATTTATGTTACGCATATGCGGTACCTTAATTTTCAGCGTACACCCACCATAAAATTTCGAGTTGACGTTACCAGGTTTTTGAAAGGTGAATTTTTATTAACGACAGACATCATAAAGGATTTGCTAAAAATGTCCTTAAGAGTTCTATTTAAACTTAAAAAAAAATAGTAGGTAATTCATATAAAAAAAACTTAAATGTGATGTAACAGCTCAAAATTGGATGACGTCATGATTAAAATCACGAGAATTAGAAATAAAAATTGACCTGTTTCAAATGTTTTGACAAGTAGCATTAGTTTTGCAGTTACTGTATTTATTCCAAAGCAGTTACTTTCCACACTGTATGTATGGAGTGTAATACTAACCATAACCTCACTCTCTAGCGAAAATTTTAGAGAACATAGGTAGGTAGATGGACTCTTTCACACAAAACTGCAACAATAATCGTTTTATATATTCATCTTTTTAGGACATCTCTGTAGGCCATTGTAAAAATTAAATCCATATTACTCAAGCTCACGCAAGATCGCATTTTAAAGCATACTTTATAAGAAACATTATTTATTTAATAATGTTTTGATGTGATATCTTGAGATGATAGGATGTACAAATAAAATTGTCTTAATTTTCGATAATAACGGAATCAGTGTTAATTAACGTCTCACCAAAAATTTTAAAAACCCTACATGTTAAAATAATAAATAGGAGGAAACTACACGTACTTAGAAGAACATGGTATGTGGTGTCGATTTTTTTTTTTTTTTGATGAAACACCCTGTAAACCTTTAGTGTACATACGTAAAGATAAGAAATAATAACAACGAACTCGCTTTAGAAATTATTGGTGTTAACCAGCGTAAACAACGAAGACGTTTCTTCTCAACTGAAAATTTTACTGCATACTCTACGCAAAAATGAAAAGAATGGAGCATGTCGTGTAAACCTCACAAAATATCATCAGCATGACCGAAATGATATGCACCGGCATACAATAACCACCTAACAATGAAAATTTAAGACCCGCAGGGCAAATTTATTTCGTCCCAGTGAAATGACTACGCAATTAAACTGAAATGAGCACGTTCCAGCTAGCTTTAATATTTAATATGGCGCCAACGTTCTCATACTGCTATCACTTAACCCAATGTCATACATTGCAAATTACGTTTATAGCACTTCCTTCACATGTGCTTTAGATACATACGTTTGTTATGTACGCAGAAGGTACTCGAATTAATTTTCTCATCTACTTAGGTATTTCCATAAATCTAGTAATTTCTTAGCAAAGTGTGCTTAATGGCCCGAGTAGTAAAGTTGGTGCTCAGCATTCTGCTGATATTGACAGGTCGGAGCTTTTATTAGATGAATTTAGGGCCAGAAAGGTAGATATAAATTGCAGACGTTATCCCTTGCAATGCTTCTCCAGCAGAAAAATATTGAAAAATTAAATCTTGAGTGGAACATTTTAATAAGATGTAATACGTATATGACACAAATTTCTCATTAAATAAATCCAGATAACTAAGTATTCTTCATTACTAATACTAAAAACTTTATATGTAGTATTTATGGAGAACTTTGGTTGCCTTTAAGGTAAAGATCAGATATATGTATAATTGTTGTAGAGTTTTACTTTTATAAGTATATTATGGCCAGTCGATAAGAGAATTGATTCACAAAATTGTTTAAAATATAAAACATCTTGTATAAGCAATTCTAAAAAATATGTATGCGTGGTAAATCCCATTTACCATGTTTACGTTTGCAAGATTTCAGAACATTCAGTTCCGCAGTTCCTAAGATGTATTGTGGATTGTAAAGTGTTATTAAACAACTTTATTTTTTTTAAACCTGGTTATTTAAGGTAAAAACAAGACAGATTCATAAACCACAAGTACAGGAGTAGCTATTACTTAAAGTTTTGCCATTTATACGATATTCATAAAATACAATTTGACAATAATAAGAGGGAAAGGAGAAATGTATTTTTTCATTCGCTAGAAGTCATAAAAGACCAAGAAAAAATTCGGCACGTAAAACGTTTTAATTTTTAATACTATATCCAATATAAATTAGAAAACGTTAATACGTTATACAAATTATAAATTCCATAAAAACAAAACCATTTTACTTCTTAACCGAAATAGATTTAATTTTCTAATTCGCCTAGTCACGTACAAACGGTATTTGATTGCTATGAAACTTTGATTTTGTTTTGCTTTTATTGCAAGCAAAACTAATTTACAGAATTTATATAAAAAATCGATCTTTTTGTTAAGATATAATTCGCACCACCTTATTATACGGCAGAAACAATAGAGCACCAGGCATAGTGAAACAAAATTAATAAAAACAAGCTCTTTGTTAAAATGGAACTCTTTGTTATTTCTCGAATTATGAGTTTAAAACATTCAGTCATTTCGGAATATTCAATTCCTTACACATTTCAAAACTGGCTCGTTCCATGACAATTTTAGACGTTAATTTTAACTTAATTTATCAATTTGCCTGAGGTTTATTCCCTCAGAATTTTCAAATTAAAGTCGACATTATTGACCGCTTATTTAATGTGGACTTTTGCTCTTGTCGATTCTCTTTTTCAGTTAATTGAAAATCCTTCCTGAAATGAATATAGGTCATTTGCTCGACCAAAAAAAAATTTAAACGGAAACCAAGTACGACACGTGTTAACCCTTTTATCAAACTAGTACAATAATTACTTGCTTCCAGTTTTGAAAATTATATAAATTGCAGAATACGCACTGAATACGACATCCGTTTTATTATGATATTCATTTCATTACACACCATCCATATCATATGAAATATGTTGAAACAAAAGTGATACTCTTGTATTTGAAAAACATGTTTTTAAATCCTCTCATTATATATAACATATGTCTTTCACTTTGTGATTGATCATAAAGACCAATTTATTTCATGACTGTTAAAAACCGTCTTCAACAAAGAGTCTTTAACTAATCTTAAATTGAGCTGAAAATCTCGTTACGTTTTACAGACACAATAAAATGAATAAAATAATAGCAGCTTGAGGAAGTGAAGCAAATAATTACCGGAAACGACCATAACAAATTTAAAGATAAGTATGTAAGTAGTTTATTGTTACAGAAACGACTACATTCTAAATACGAACACCAGTACAAAATTATAAATGTAAGTACTATCATAAAAATGTTTCTTCATGAAATGCTTGATTGAGATTTCGAAATCTTATTTCGATTTATTACACTATTTAATCTCGACATTGATACTAAAGAAAGTTTACGCTGATTTCATGGTTGATTAACTCCACAACATTGTGTTATCTAATTGAGTTTATTTTTAGCTTCGCAGAAAATAAATGCAATTGCTACGCTACGGAAACTACAATTTGCATAACATTTCGCTGAATATACAAATCTTTCAGAAAATACATCAAGCCAAAGTAATCAGAGAAAAGTGTTCTGCGACAGTCGTGTGAAAACTGCGATCATAATCGTTTCTACAGAACGTAAAAGCATGAATTTCTAAAAAAGAAGCTTTCCATTGTATTATAACAAAGCTTCTCACGTTCAGCGGACGTGCTTTAGGTGTACATCTTGTCACCAAGTAGACGCTATCAATGATTTAAAGTGGAGTCCCTTTAAAATTGTCACTTTCAATTTGACTATGTAGGAACAAACAATATCACCTTTGCTGCCTTTCACTTCAATATTTTCTTCATATACAATTATAATTAAACAAATTAATACAATCCAGATTCTTAAAAAAAAAAAAAGGTACAACATATCCGATAATCCTTGCAGTAGTTCCAGAACGTTGACCTGAATCGGCCGGATGAAGAACATGAGAGTTAACAGACAATAAAATAACCCCATATCATCGTCAATACAAGCTTTGAACATAAAGTTTTATAGCAGGATAGGGGTGATGTATCTAAACCGATCTCACAAAATTGGGAATATTTTTCTTTTTTTTTTTTTTCTTTTTGTTCGAAGAACGTTTTAAAATATCCGCAAGATCATAAAGCTAACAGTCACAACTGTAGAACAGTTGTAATTACTAATTAGACTGGTTTATTAGATTATTCCAGTTTCTTGAAAAAAAGACGTAAATATTACAATTGCTTTTATAAAGGCTTCCTGCAACTACAACTAGGTTTGTGTCTGAGTCAATACACAAAGTATACGGAGGATATGAGTCATTTATACCTATAATTTATGTCTTTCTTAATCAAAAACGAAAGTAATTACTAATTACCATGATGGAATGTGTATTTCTTGCTGATATTTTATAAATTTTGTATTTCTTGACTTCTTTTAACAAAGTAGACTTAACAAGCATAACGTACTGCTAATTATAAAAGAAAGTACAAACAAAAGTAAGTAGTACAGTATGATCAACGCAGTATATATAAATTACACAGTTTCGAAGACAATTATGGTATCGATTTTCTGTTTAATAAAGTAGTCAACTGCCACAAATTCTACATAATCATCTTTTGACCTGCGTCGTTTTAACGATAAAATATAAGAAATATCGTAAAATGATGATCAAAAGTATGGGTGTTAAATAACACAATCAATAGGGTACGGATACACATTCTTTTAAATCGGCAAACTTTATGTTGCATTTAAAAAAATATGCTTTGCTTTTAAATTACAATATCTCTTATTTACACCGAGCGAGCAACATAATTTGTAATTGAGTCACCCTTGGAAAAGATTCAGCATATCGGTGATTCAACCATACTGATAAGTGTAAAAAATTGGCAAACATAAAAGCCAAATGGTAGACACTTTTTAATACGATTTTTAATAAAAATAAATGTCGAGTAACAAAAAAAAACGTACAAAATAATTTTATCAAAGTAACTACAGTTAAATTACAGAAAACGCTGAAAATGTTGCCCATTTATTGCGAGCGTAAAAGAGCTCCTCGTCTAACTACATCGATCACATGCCTCAACCTCTTTGCATTATTAGGTTTACAAAATTATTGGCAACTAAAAACAATTTTATCAAGTACTTTTTATGGTGTAGCTTTAGCGTTAATCACATCATTTCAGAGAAGACATACGGATTCAAGGTTGACTCGATTACAAATTATGTTGCTCGCCTGATATTTTAAGAGCAATGTACATACATTTAAATTCTTTTCGTGTTACTTAGCAACAAAATTGAAAACAAAATCTTGCAGCAAAAAAATCTTTCTTTGCTATCTGCACAAAAGGTAAATTGAAATTTGCGACATGGAAGGTTTTTTTTTATTTTTGAAGATTTTAAAACCATCAACGAAAAACGACAACGATGATTGCGTTTAAGGTAAACATTTTTAAACTCGATCGATGACTCATTAACTGAGATATGCCGCATTTCTGCATTGTTTGAGGCACGACTTGATTTTAACTCGAAGATAGACGCACCTATAAAAACTGGACCAATAGGTTTGGCACAGACTTCCAAATTTAAAAAAATGTAAAGTTTGACAAATCAAATAATTTTGATAACGTCACTGTCTCGTTTTTCAAATCAGGAACGTACATTCAAATTGCTATTATACATATGTAATATAAAAAAAAACTATTAAAACTTTGTTATGTCAAAGTGATCCAGTTTTCTATTTACATTTTTAAAATCAGTATTGCTTATGTGAATAATCATTAAATATAGACCAAAGGTTGTTTCGACTGAACTTCCCTCGCTGCTGAAGTACAGTACAATAAATCCAGATGTTGCGAAAAATTATAAAATTTGATTTTGTGAATTTTATTTTATAATAACCCTTATAAGTTATAAGTAGCCTAATAAAATAAATGTATGTATGTAATGTTAAAGTAAAGGTAAAGAAGCGTGGTACAACGATTTACAATAATTACGATAAGCTTAAAACGCTGCAAGATTTCAGAGTGTTCGGTTTTGCAGTTTCAAAATTAAATTGCAAACTGTTGTTATACAAGTTTGATTTTGTTCCCAATAATCTAGATATCTAGGGTGAAAACTCAATACGGATTCATAACCGCAAGTGTAGTGCATCGTATTTTATAAAATTAAAAACAAATGTATTGTAAGTTTTGGATAATTAGTCAAATTTTGGATAATTAGTTAAATTTTGGTTAGCGTTTTACCATCTACAGTCCTAATATCCATACAAAATTTGCCAACAGTCGGTTCGGTAATTTCGGAGATTATGCGTCTAAATCGACACAGACAGACAGACAAACGGAAACGGAAGAACATGAAAGTAGCAAGTGACCAGATGGATTCCTTAGCTTACACTCAGGAAGTAATAAAAAAGTAAAGCAAAACTTTCAGTAGATTTTAAACTATCATGTGATAAATAACAATAAATGAAATTTAAAACTATTAAAATTCAAGAAAAATGTCGGCTTACCTACAATAAAAGTTTAACAAATAAAAATTACATTTTAAATTAAATAACCGAAATAAATTTAACACGAATGGATGCGAAATGAAAAGAGACTTTCCAGAAATCACATGTCAACTTATTCAGAAATCGTCAGGTTTCTGATAACTAACAACACAAGCTCAAATTCTCTCAATAAAAGGCGTTGTTTATGGGTTTTCTAGGCTGCCAACTCAAAATGGAATGGACAATAGACAACAGACATTAAATCGACAATCGTCTACACCAATTTTTGTAAATCATTTAATCACACTAGTCACTACATATTACTTAACAAATTGAACCGATCAGGTTTCTCAATCATTTAGTTCCATTCTTTCCCTCGAACCTTACCAACAGGGAATAAATCGTTAAGATTGTAATTTTTATTAAATAAAAACCAGTCTTTATTAGACTCATTTTCTCGTGATATTAAATTTCCTCTTTGTGTATGATTTCAAATTAATTATGGAAATTAAATTTATGGACAGTTGTGAAATTCTTCATTTTAGCATTAACTCTAAACTTGACTAGTGCAATGAGATCTCTTGAGACAAGTAGTGTTAAATTAAAACACAAAGATAATTTCAGAAACTTATTATTTTAACACCAAGTTTTACTTTATGAAATATAAAAATAGCATAAATGTGAAAACATTTAAAATGTTTGGATTTCTATGCAGAACTGGTAGTAATTATTATTTGTATTAATAATTCCGATAACAAGGCAATGAATTGTTGTTACGTATTAAATTTGTATCTAATTTAGTTAATAACAAAACCGATTTGAAATTTAAAAACTATATGCTAACATTTTTATACTTATTATTTTCAGACAACTGGTAATGTCTTAAAATTGTATATTCAATTAAACCTCCTTTAGTTGTGCTTTAATAATAACGATTTAGACATTACAGTCCATTAACTAAAATGCTCTAAAAAATGACAAAGTCAATTAAAAAATGTATTAAATAAATCTTTCTATTATACGATAGTACTTACTCTTTATAATAAGTATGTGTTTTTGATAGTTTGAGTCTGCTTATAAAGCATATCTCAAAAATAATAAGTAAAACTATTCTTTTCATCAATTACGTGGAAGCCATTAATCATCTTTCCTTGAAATTTTATGAATCCAGTCACATTATGATCGATGGTATATTCACACTGAAATTAGTATGTTTATCCCCATCACAAAAAGAAGTTCTGTGTAAATAACTGTATAGGCTTTTCTTACTAGAATTACATATTCATATTCGTGTAAAACTTGACTGCAAATTTAAGGTTTCCTTTTAACGACAGCCCTTTCAAAAGTATCTAGGTATACATCGAATTAGCGCTAGAAATATATTCAAATGAACAAAAAAAATGTATTCTTATATACACAGCACTTTTATTACAAGAAAAATAGCATATATATGCCAGGTAGAGCAAATTTTTAGGTGGAGATAAATACATTAATATCGATTTTCGAATACAGCCTTTTAATAATATACAAGCAACATTGCTTCTCGAACCTTACATTTTAACAAACATTTAATTCACAAGTTTTAAATCACGTGGTCAACTTAATGTTCAGAATGAATAAATTAATTTTTAGTTAATATTCGGCAACCGCGTAATCAGCGTTTATAGGTATCTTAACCAAGTTTTTATGAAATTCATCATATTCTAATATATATTCCTCTTGATGGTCCGAAGTTAATATTATTATAATTATAAGTTATAATTATAAATTAAGATGTATACAAATTATTAAACCACGTCGACCTATACATTTAAAGTTATTGTGAAACGTTTCTTTAACAATATTTTGCAATGACGTCACCAACTTTTGAAGGGGATGAATAAACAAATATTAATTAACATTCAGCATTTTTGCGACTGTCTTTTCAGGTGCAATCAAAGTTTAATTAGTAATTGATTCAGCAGTTTCGGTGAATCAGACAAATGACAAAAAAAACCTGCATTTTGTATTTTACCATTTGTGAAACGCCAAGGAAACAAAACTAATCATTCCTCGAAGTTATCCCCTTATAATACTTTCTTGAAAGTAACAATCCCTCGCTACCATCCTTTTTAGAGATATTTCTTGCAATTCTAGAAAAATGTAAAAGAAAAACAGTAGGAGCAAACTTATTGTCCGAACAGTAACTATATGTTTCAATAACACGTAAAAACGTAAAAGTCGTTGGTTTAGTTTAAATTACGTTTTGCTTATAACAATTTTACATTTTGTTGTTCCCCACCATATAGAATATTTGAATGTGGAGTGGAAAGTACTCAACTATGACACAGATCGAACGAAAAAAAAAGTAAAATAAAACCTGTAACACAAGTCAAATTTAATAACTGTAAAGGTGAAATGACCGAAACAGGTGAATGGGTCTGCGTTTAGCCCGAAGCTGCACAATACAAATATTGCTTAAAATAAACTTTGAACCGTTAGTACTACGTTGTTACACACATCCTGTTCAAATAAATATCACTCACTCATTTCTTTTATCAATCGATAAGTAATGCCGGATATTGAAGTCCTGGAAAACTTTCACTACAGTCAGTTTAACAAGAACTGTTTGGTGTGGAGCACTAAGATGATTAACCTAGAATCAACCGTAATACCCACACACCCACCTCCCTTAAGCAAATTTTTGAAGTGTTTTAAAAATTATCATTCTGTAAATGTGATAACAAAAGGTTATTTAAACACGTCTTCCTAAAGTGTTTGTTTTTCAGCCTACTAAATTCATTTTAAAGTCAACTATTCTCTTCCCGGTATGTGTACACCTGCTTTCACGGAAACCTGGTGTTTATCTCAATACCTTAACAATTAAACACTCACACATGATGAAATTTTAATTAAACAATCGAATTTTAAACCTTTAATCCAAAAGCGATTCCAGCTTTCATTGTTTTTTTGTATATGTCAAAGGAATCTGCTTAATTCCAGACTCGTGAGTGCTGTGAAACCATGATATTATCATTTTATATTTTATTAACACAGAATTATGTATGTGTAGCACACATTCTCTATGTTTACAAATTTCTAAAACACGAGCTTTTAGATAAAATAAAATGCTCAAGCTAAATTTTATTTTGTAATAAACACTTTTTCTGAATTAGACTCATATTACTAATTCTCTAAAACGTTTCTTCAGCAAATTGCGAACTTACGAAAATGTTCCAGTATTTGTTCAAGACAAAAATAAGGAAAACGCTACCATAAACTTCAGTACGTTAGAGATAAAAATTCTCTGTGTTTTTTATTACTTCAGTATAGACGATTTTTCCAAAATAAAAAATTCATCTAAAGTTGTTTACACAGAACTTCAGTCCTCTCTATAGTACACTCATTTCAACAAGTCCAATTTTAAAGTACAGTATGCGAGTATGAGATTTTCATAATAATATTTTCTGATGACTTTTTTAACTTCTTCAAGTGACGAACACATCACTTTTTAACATGAAGAGTGTAACACTAGTAGCAACAGTAAGAACATGCTATGTTTTCAGAATTTCAAGAAAAATTAGGTTAGCCGTTGTTGTTTTAGTCAATAAAATAAATTGTTTCGATCATTAATTTATTTGAGACGTCTTGCATAAACCAATCTCTAAAGAATATAAAAAATTTGAGAGTAATCAGTTTTGTAGTATATAAATCAAACTATAAATTTTGTTATCTATCAAATTGGAAATAAAGATAAATAAATCACAGTTATAGAAACGCATTGTACTTGACACTTTTTAAATAGCATGTAATTAAATTCTTGAGATGTCAGTATCAAATTTTTAGTAGGGATGATCAGGCAAATTTTAGTTAACATTTTATCATCTACGCGATATTCTTAAAAACACATACAATTTTATAACAATCAGTCTAGTAGTTTCGGAAATTATCTTTCCAATAAAATCGCTAATCGACGACATACAGACAGGCAAACAGAAGCTGATGACGTAATTTTTCATAGTGTAGGAGCTTCTTGAAATAGACTCTATTGAAATACACTTCCCCAGCTTACTATATTTTCTATATATCGCACTGTGAGAGCAATACTCACGTAAGTCAAAATTTACCGAATTCTTAAATTTATCATTAATGCATAAAAAAGTTAATGTAGTTTTAGTATATGTAAGTATAAACGGTTTTTAATGGTTGCGTAATGCTCAAATTCATCAAAATGTTAGTATTGCATTTCCGAACATTACGTGTGCACTTAATGCAAGACTGCCGTATCTCAAAACTAAGTGAAATGCACGTAAGCTATGAAGCTATGAGATTTCAGTCGATGTTGATAATCTGATACTCCTACTAATTTAGGTACAAATTGAACACAACAAATGCACAATGTCTTCTGACATAGTTAAGAATTGACCGAAAACATGGAAATCAATTTTTCTTTGAATAGGAAAGCTAGGAAAGTTAATTAGAGTGAAATAAAAAAATTAAAATTTGTCAAAACTTCGTATAGTAAGGAAGTATATCAGGAAATAATAGTCAATCAATTTCCGAACATCACGACAACGGCAGCATCAGACTTAAATGAAAATGATTAAACAATATTTATGAAGGTCCTTTAGCAATACGTAAAAAAAATACGATGGACTGAATCAATTATGTATAAAAAAACGAATTAAATAAAATTATAACACATTTTATAACAATTTAGCCATAGTACACTGACCGGCAAAAAAAAACGGCCACCCTGAAAAATTTCGCAAAACGAAGCCTTAAAAATTATTAATTTAACTAGTGATCGTCATTTTATTAAAGAACCATTCACTACTGACATAAAAGGTATAAATAAATAAACAAAAGAAGCCAGTTAAACGCAGAATTAAATTTAATTTAACAAAATAACAGAAACAGAGCGACGCTTTGAAAGACGTCTGTAAGAGTTAACGGAATTATTTTCGCGTGAAAACGTTTATTAATTGCCAAACTTATAATCAAACTAAACTAAAAAAAACACTATTTACAACAACAGCCTCCTTTATTGTTTTTTTTTTTTTTTTAAGAAAATATAGTACTTGGTCTGTTTCTGTTATTTCGTTAAATTAAATTTAATTCTGCGTTTAACTGACTCCTTTTTTGTGTTAATTTGTACATCATGTGTCAATAGTGAATGGTTCTTTAATAAAATAACGATCACTAGTTAAATTGAGTTTTAAAGTGGTTTTGCGAAATTTTTCAGGGTGGCCGGTTTTTTTCCGGTCAGTATAGATGTTGAATGAATTAATACTGTGATCGTTTTGTGTTTTGTTATATTTTTTTCATTACAATGTGTTGCTAGTTTGCTCTTGTCTTAAATTTATTAACACGCAAGCCAAAATATTTGATTTGGTGTAGCAGTGCAATAGTCACGTAAGTCAAAACTTCTCATTTTCTATAACGAGTAGAAGGTTCTACTCTAAAGGAATAAAAACACGATTAATAATAGATTGACAATACGACTATAATGTATTTCGAAACCTTTGGTATTTAAGATACAAATAATATATACGAACTTGGGAATTTTAAATCACCATTACTCAAAACACGCTGGTTTTGAGTTACGTGAGTATTGCTCTCACAGTGCGATATATAGTTGTCCAAAGTAGAATATTTATTCGTGTATTCTGTTAAGTTATTTAATATTCTTTGGAAAATGAATTTCTCAAAAAAAAATAAATGAGTATGAGTTATATGTAAAACAATTTCACACATCTTTTAGTTCCCGAGCATAAGCAAAGGAAGTATTGTAATCGAGTCCGTCGGCCGACTCTCTACTTTTACGTTTTCTCGATCTTTCATGACCCCTAGAAGACGAAGAAATAGGTATCCCGTTTCCGCCTGTCTGTCTGTCCGTCTGTCCGTCTGTCCGTTTGTCCGTCTGTCCATCTATCCGTCTGTCTACCGTCACGGATTTTTTTAGTATGGTTTACATTTCTCAAACCTTCGTCTTGTGTATTATAAATTTATAAGAAAGGAACAAGAGAAGTAAAGGCCCAAAATTAATCTGTTAATTAATTAAATAATTTTAGAGTAAAAAACTAGGTCTACCATTTCCGTCTGTCGGTCATCTGTGGGTGAATTTATTAAACAGATAATCTTAAACACTCCTTGAATTTTTATTGTGAAATGTTAAATGTGTTTTAGGAATATGTATCGTATATTAGATAATAAAATGTTAACCAAAATTTGTATCATCATCATCGTCATCAACAATTTGATGATGTCATCTCAAAATTCACGAAGTACTGAAATTTTATGAAATGACATACCTATACGAAGAAGATTGTACAACTGTGGTTCATGAATCCACTTTTATTGTACATTATAATTATGCAGATTTTTGCATTAGCATGCAGATTTTTGCAAAAAATCGAAATTGTTGAACAATATTTCACTTTTTTTGTAATCGAGTCCGTCGGTCGACTCTATACGTTTACGTTTTCTAGACCTTTTATGACCCCTTCAGTACAAAGAAATAAGTGTCCCGTTTCCGTCTGTCTGTCTGTCCGTCTGTCCGTCTATCTGCCTGTCTGCCGTCACAGATTTTTATTAGACAGATAATCTCCGAAAGTACTGGGCCGATTGTTATCAAATTTTGTATTTATATTAGGAATATCAGGTAGATGGTAAAACGCAACTAAAATTTCTCTTAATCATCCCCACCATTAATGTGATGACGTCACTTCAAAATTGTGCATAGTAAATGGGTTTTAAATTGTATAAAATAACATAGTCTCACGCATGTAGTTTATGACTCCATGTTGACTCTACCCGAAAAAAAATCAAAATTATAAAACAGCATTTTGCAATTTAATTTTGAATCTGCAAAAGCGAATTCTTTGAATGATAGGCATGATAATTTTTTTAATCAAAATATATTTACTTATCCCCTCCGAAAAATTGATGACGTCAGCTACAAATTTTGCCGCATAAATCCTATCTAAAATGTAGAAAATATGATGAATCTGTACTTGTGGTTTATCATTCCATTCATATTTTTTGGATTTGCTTATACAGGGTGACTCAAAAAAATTTATGAATGCGTGAATTTATTTTATCGATTTAATCAGGAACTACAAAATCGAATGCTTTGAAATCTTGGAGATGTTTTAAAGTTATCATAATCATGGTCAATTTTTGATCAAAATGTATTGCTCATGACGTCACCTCAAAATTTTGCTGAAGAAATCCTATCTTAAATGTAGAAAGTATGATGAGTGTATACTTGTGATTTATTTTATTGTTTAAATAAAGAATTGCAAAACTGAATACTTTGAAATCTTGCAGACGTTTTGAAGTTATTGCAAGCATGGTAAATTTTTTGATCAAAATGTATTTGCTCATCCCCCCGGGTTGATAAATGTTACGCTATTTGTCTCAAATTACGAGTACCATAAATGATTTTCAGTTCAGTCTTCAGTCGCACCTCTGTTATTACATACGGCAGACGTGATTAAATTGTTTCGTTATTTTATTGATCATAAATCACTATTCAAGAATAACAATAATACAATACTTTTATTAGTAGTATTACAATCCATCAATCCAAACTATACATGGGTCCTTGTAAAAATGTGGATGACATCAACACAAAATTTTATAATAGAAAAACTCACTTGTAACAAACGGTTAGCACGTTTCTTTACGTTTACTCAAACATTAGATACATATTTTTATTTTAGCTTATAATGGTTGCCATAAAAAGCAATAAAATTCGCAAAATAAAATTTTTCAATTTTTCGAAAGAGCTGGATTTGACAAGCTGTACTTTATGGGCAAGGGAAGTTCCGTCGACATAATCTTGGACTATTTTTTTTTACTTTTTAGATTACTTCTAAATTTGTTTAAATTTTGTCTTATGCCAGGACTTTTGTGAACTTGTTTCATTAAGAGATATATGTGTTTTTCAAACACTTAAATATTAAATTCAGATGTCGTCCTCAAATATTGTCATTATTTTTTCAGTTATCACTTATCACCCAAATGTACATTTTAAGCTTTAAAATTAGTGCATCTTGTGACACTATAATTTCTTTTGAATCCATATTTTAAATTTTTCTCTTTTTAATTCCAGCAGTTGACCAAAGTATTTCTTTCTGATTTGAATTATTAAGCTCCAAAAATCATTCATATACACATGTCAAAACTAGCGTCGAGAAGAAAGTTTATACTCACAATCATCTACTTTAACACTGATAATAAATTTATACCCACAATGTTAATTACATTATCCACTAATTAGCAGACCACAACTATTCGAATATACAGTATCACATGGTTATTTAATAATTCATAGATGCTATTACGTCGCCGTCTAGTGCATATAAAGCTGAAAAGTGAGAAGATTCACACGAAAAATAGTAACTAATAAATATGTCAAAATTAAATTAATCTTATGAAAATATAATACCTTAATTGGTCAAAAAGCGAAAGTTGTTTATCGTTAAGCTATTGTTAAAAATAACACCGAATTACTAAAAAACTTACAGTACACAATATTGTAGACTTAAAAAGGTAGTTCAATTTTATGCTGAATTATGTATGTATATTACCTGCCAATACTTTTTGAACAATAAGAGTATGATGTTTTATAATAAAGGTGTAATTAAACATCCATTTTTTGTGGTTCCTGTTCTACAAACTAACAAATTTATTCTCTTTGTTAGATGATATAAGACATTCTATTAGTATTATTATTAGTATATATTTCTTAAACAGCATTTTATTACTTACATTTTTTAATATAAAAAAATTAATATAAATTACTTTAAAATTGAAAACACTTAGTAACTGACTGGGTATCAATGTTTACAATAAAACACTTGTTTCGTACCCCGATTTAACGTTTCCTTTACAATTTACTTCTGCAATAGAAAAAATCGGAAAGTTGATAACCTTGACTTAGCAAATGTCTATTTTAAGTACTATACCTACTAATTATCAGTAAATATCATATATCATATTCGTATTTATTTCTAATTGTTATAACATTTCATGCGTTTCGAACTGAAACCTGTGAGTTCTGCAACAATGAATAATTTCTATACTTGTATAATATTTCTTAGTATCAGGAAATAATAATTATAGAATATATGAATAATAATGATTACAATACTTTGTAACTCTTCCATGTAAACAAATCGCAAATCGATGTTCGAATTCAAAATATAGGTACATAACACACATGTATGAAATATAGTAGACGGAAAGAATATCAACATATTTTCTAAGAAATTAGCACACATAGCATTTCACTACAAACCAACAGTTCTTTTAAACGTTAAAATTATTGAAAAAATTGTCACTTTCAAACATTATTTATGAGAAATCTGCTCAACTTTTCGCTAGTTTCTCCACTTAGATATTTCTATCAAATAAGGAGTGTTCGAATGGGTTCTTATATCAAGGTAAAGAATTAGGCTACATGCACTGTCTCAGTAGTCAATATTCACTAGGTGTTATTTACATAGTTAATGCAATTCCACTTTCAAAAATACGACGCAAATTAACAAACTATCACATCTACACATCCAATTATGTAACTTTATTTTCGAAGTGGCGGTTAAGCTCTCTGTTTTATCTTACACCCTTTCTTTAACAAATCAAAATAATGGCACATTTATTATATGTACCTACTTAACAACAAAAAGGTGCCACGAGACTTAAGCAATCTTTCGGTAGCATTGACCTTAGCACACTATTTGCGTCATATAATATAGCATTTAGTGCAAAAAAAAGGAGAATTTTTCCAACATAATCTACGAAACCTTGTTTTCAATCTAATAAGCGCCAGGAACTGTTTTTGAATAATCTTTTTTTATTTGCTAGTAAAAATTCAGGATTAAATTAAGACTCCTTTCCTTTGTACCTCGTGAAATAGGGTTTATTAAAAATTCAATATCTTAAGACAAAACCAATTACCTAGGTTTCTAACTTACATGTTCGTAAACTCTATAAGGCAGGTACCTACTCCCTAATCAGCATACCACCATGTACGAAATTAATTAGTTCTTCAAAAATAATTACAACATCAAAGAGCTGCATCACAAGTTGGATTAAACTACACAACACAACAGGCTGTAATCCCAACACATGCCTTCCCACACTTTCCACATAATGCGATACCACAATCAAGATTTATCACTACGATTTGCATTGTTTACACGTAGATACCATTTGCATCCGCAAAAACGTTCATAAATAAATCACATTAATAGCTCTTTGATTGTACAAAACATGGATGCACGCAACATGTTGTAGGTCATTTAGTTATTGCATTGTTTATAAAAGGACGTCCATATGGGCCGACACACGCACGTTTAAATCTGACGGCGCCGTCAACTTCTCAACCTTCTGCCAGTGCTCAGGTGACTGCCCACTCTTCTCAACAAAGTTTCTAACTAGTTCACCCAACGCAATGTGGTTGTGGACGGTAGAGTGGCTTGTGGTAGGACGCTGAAGAAGAAGTACCGGAAAGTAGCCAACACGTGATGATTTAATTGGTGTGGCGTTTTAAAGAGCCAGTTCTTGCTGCTTCCAAGGACATTGATACTAATGCACTTGACGTGTTGCTGGTGATCTGTTGATTACGGAAGTTCTAATTACTGTAATAAGTACACGATAATGGTTTATTTTTTCCATAAACTTAAACAAACTGCCTTACAATATTCAGTTATGGTTGAACTCAAGATGTTCCAACTTTCTTTCAGTATCTTAACTCTCAATTCCTATTTCAAAACCTTTTTGTTATCTTTCCATCCTGCATCCAATTTATACTTTTTCGTCTTTGCCATCCTCTTGTGCAACATGTTTTCTAGTATTTTTTTCTGTCTCACGTTTCTACTTTTTATCAAGACACATGCATGGACGCTCCATCATTTCTCTATATAATTTGCACTTCTGTTAGAATCTTCTAAACGATCACTCGGTTCACTGACATGAACTCGAACACGCTAATTTCCTCCAAAACTTTCGACATATTATTATCGACGCGTTTCAAGTTACGTTATCATCCTGAAGATGACAGCGTAGCTGTTGAAACGTATCGACAATTCGAGTATGTTGAAATTTTCGGTGTTGCAAACATAATTACGTGCTTAATTTATACTTCCTGTTTCTCATTCAGCCTGTCTGACTCTCCTTTTCGTCATGTGCACATTTGTAAAGTCAATCTTAATAACAATAACATAGGTCATCGACAACGTCATTATACTTGAATGTTTTTGTCAGAAAACATACTTTGATTACTAAAATATGCCACTGTAACATCCAAAAAATGTATGATAAATTGATGAGTGATGACCATCAAGCTAACAATAAATATAAAATGTGACAATTGTGAAGTGTTTCTCTATATGGACCTAATTCCAATAATATAACATATAACATCAAAAATGGTTAATGGAACTGTTCGTAAAATGTGGACAGTTTATATGATCTATCTAATGTGTTCTTATACAGATTAGATTAGTACAGTGGCCGCCAATTTTTATTCACATCACCAGTTCAGGAAGACATATTTTATTGACTTCTCCAGATGGATTTTAGATCTATTCACGCTCATTTGATAACTTGCAAAGCAAGAATTATATAAAGAGTATTCACTATTCAAACAACCAAATTTTTTCTAAGGCTTTAAACTTATATAGTCTTTAAGGTGTATAGCCTAATTTGTAACGTTGGAGGCAATGAAACTTGCTTCACGAATATTTTAAATATTTTTCCATTTTATTAATTTGATTTTACAGATAATTTTCCAAGTAGCTCTCTGGAGAGAATTTTCAACCGTCATGGCTCTTCAGATTATTCTGTTACAACCATTGTCAACTAACAAAGTCGTTGAATTTCTCCGGATATAATCCGTGCACTGATCTGGGTATACGAGTTGCTAATTTGGTGGGGATTTTCTGTATTTTAATAGTTCATAAAAAGCAGACATAGATCTGCGTTTGATAGCCTCAGAGCCTAACATTTCCTGTAAAGGCTATTAGCTTCGTCATCGGCAGTTATTATAAAGTTTTATGAATATCAGCTCCAGAATTAGTGATTTGGTCCGTTAGTATTATTTTTGTATCCTCTACATCGTCAATTTTTACGTTCGAATGTTTTTCTCGACGACATACCTTTACCAAATCAACTGCTAATACGACCCACAATAGAGAAAAATTTTATTGTTACGTAAAATGCCAAACAAATTATTACCTTCGTCATTAAATATTTACAATCAAATGTTTCTAAAAGAACCTGATCGACTCGACAGTTTTGAAAATTAACAGACAGCGAGGTTTCTTTTTACAGTAGTGCAACTTGCAGCATGCCATTTTGACTCCAAGGGCTCCTTTACTACCTTCACCTTCATTTTATCAGATTCTTTCTCGCAAAATTTTAGCACTTTTCGAAGCTTTTTTCGATTTTATAGCAAAAAGTCCAAGGCGTTGTCTTGATGATTATCTTCAAACATTTTGCAAAAACTAGCAGCACAGAAAAAAACTTTGAGACTTATTTTTATTATCTACCTATTTTTACTTATTTTATTGAACGCTGCAAGTAATTTGAGCCTGTCTTAACATAAAATAATACGGATGTTACGTAGTTTTCGTACACTAGAGACATTTTTTTTTACCAACTACCAACGTCAAAAACTGGAACCAAAAATGAAAATTAACACGAAAGAGGATCGGTTTCAAAGTCGCCACAAAATTAATAGTGCATTGAAGAATCATAAATTTTAACAATTACAACTACGCAAATAAGAAATAGGAATGTAATTTGATTTGAGTATTTATCTACACCATTCTACACCTACAGGGTTTTTGTTATCTATGAAAACCCACGCCAAGACGTCAATGCGAGCCCTTCTCTCAACGACCCAACGTTGCAGCATATCACTTATTCTTGTTATTACAGAGACTTTAGTAGACATAAAGTTAAAAACTATTTCAACTGAATATTTTAGAACTGCAGACATCAAGGCCCTGACCTGAACAATATTTTAAAATTTAGTCTTTTTTCATCACACTCACTTTCCATTATATATAAAAAATATTTTAAAATTACTAAGAATTTATTTCAAGTTCACCACCCAAAGAAAAACAGAAAATAAGATGAAAATATAACATTTTAATAGCTGAGCTTTAAGGATTGGTACTTGTATTCAAAATAAATCTGTAAAATTATTTATCCAGAACTGTTCAGTAAACATGTATTTAATAACATGATGTTATCACCTTTTCGGTGGAGCATGAATAAATAACCCAAAATTATATTCAGACCCTTTTGTTCCATTACATTTTGGATTAATTAATTAGCTAGTCCTCTCCTCTGTTTTAAGGAGGCAAAATCAATAAAATTTCATCTTCTTTTAACACAAATGCATGAAACCGCTGATGCTTGTTTTGGAACAGCACAATAGTAGAATTCCTTTGAAGTGTAAATATAAACACTCGAAGTTAAGCATGTTAATGGGAGTACATTTTTACCGTTGGTTATTTGCTTTGAGAATTTTTTTAATTTTTGTAAGAACTTGAAATGGAAGAGTAATGGTGGGAGGGAGTTGAAAGAGATTACATTTTTGTACTTAATTTTCAAATATCAGACATTTTCAAAATTGTAGAGCCCAACAGTACCCGGTTTAATTGTCTTTAGGCCAAATTGAGTACACAGATACCCAAAATGGCCTGTTTTAAAAAATTGAAAAAAAAAAACAAAAATGAGCACCAAAAAAAAGTTTATTGACAAACAAATTGTTAATTGTCTCAATAAGGAGAAATAAAAATATCTTTATCATTTTTAGCTAGACCCACGCACTTCCTCGTGCACGTACTTCTTACATACGGAGCATATTGTCATATCTTTTACAATATCTTCTTGGTACATCTCGTCAAAACAATTTTCTTGCTTCTTCCGTGAGCTTGCCACACAATTATAGAAATAGAAATTGATAACTTAATTGAGATTAAAACTATCCTGAGAAAACTGATACTGGCTCGTCAAATCACCATCACAAATAATAATTGCATTGTAGTAAATGAAACGGTGGATTACTTTGCTGATTGCTCCTATAGTCGTGATCTTCCACATTTTCTTTGAAACATATGAGAAACAGCCAATAGGCCATATTGGGTACTAGGCCATATTGAGTTCAGTTACCTTATTTTATACTGTTCGCACTTGTGCGGACCGCGCCCACTTGCAATTTGCGGGCGCAGGGACTGCGGAGGTATTATTTACTCCGCTGGTTTTCACTTTATACAGGTTATCACAAAATCGTAAAATCAAATTTTGTAATTTTTGAAAGAAGGAGGATTTGTGGCACTGTACTTCAGGGGCGAGGAAATTCTGTCGAAATAAACTTCGACCAATTTTTTAAGATTGTTTATATAGGGGGCTATTTTTAGAAATGTCTCAAAAAAAATCATCAATAATAATCATTTAATTTACTGATTAAACAAACAACGACTTATCTAATTTTCCAGAAACTCTGAGAACACAGTATATTGTTATTAGTGTTATATCGTAGGCATCAAAAATAAATAGTATAATTGTATACTTGTTGTTTTATTGTGTTTCAAAAGTGCGGAAAATTGTGTAAACATAACTATAGACCACTTTTTTAATTTATTTGTATTTGCTTTGTTGTTCATTGTTTCTGACACTTCAAAGATTTAAGTTTTCGTCTATTTTCATCGCACATCTTTAACATGTAATTATTTAGTAGTGTAGTAGTTTTTCGGTGGATACAGGTACAAATTTGAAGATTTTTTATTCTTTTCTTAAGAAGAGAATAGACTACTTTTGTGAATAACAGTCAAAACGGAAAGCTTATTTTATAAAAATCATAGGAAAAATTATTTTGATAAATACCTAGTTTGACTTCTGAATTTTTCCCTGCATAAGACGTTGCACTTTTATTAACAGTTCACTATATATTTAGTTCTCACAATAATAATAATTGTTAGTGAAAAAATAACTTTAAATAACATCAGAACGAAATTATTCCAGAACTGTCTAATGTATTCGATTTTTTGCTTGAAAGGTAATATAATGCCAGTGATTATAAAACTCTTTGTTGTAATTTCATTTACCATGATGTAACACTGAAAGTAGATATTTCAAATACATTTGTATCACATTATTAAACTCTCACACATTCACTTTACCCCTTGTAAAATGTTAAAAATATTCATGTATAAGTCATAAACAACTCTGTTCAGATCTTTTATAAAACTAAACAATTAAAACATTGTGTAACATCATTACTATTATTATTATTAAGTGACTAAGTATGCAATCAAAATTAAATGAATAAAAGATTATTCGAATTCTGTAAACACAGAATTTGAACTGCTATGGAATTTAGTCAATCGATAATAATTAGGAAATTAGCATTGTTTCACAATAATGTTCTAAAATAAATTAATTTTTACTTTCCAACCATAAATTAAAGAAATATTGTTAACAGGGTCCATCGGGCGACTATTTTCTCGACGTTTCATGACGCCTAGGATTGCCTTCTGTTGTCCTGCCAATTTTTGTTAAACAGACAATCTTCGAAACTATCAGACCGATTGTTATCGAATTTTATATGTGTGGTAGGAATATCTTGCAGATTATAAGAAGGTAACCAAAATGTGTCTAATCATCCCACCAACAATTTTATGATGTTCCCTGAATTTTTTTTTACTAAACGTTATTTAAATTTTATAAAATAACATACCTACTCCCGTGCTTGTAGGTTATCAATCCGCCTTGACGTTTTACCCTAAGCATCCAAATCTAAATTGTATCGTCATATTTAATCCCACTGACTTCTGATGAACTTAGTGTAAAAATGTTGAGTTACCAAAGCGAAGGTCGTCGCTTTGATTAACTCATGGGTCAGGCTTT
Organism: Zophobas morio; assembly: GCF_036711695.1. Classification (NCBI taxonomy): domain Eukaryota; kingdom Metazoa; phylum Arthropoda; class Insecta; order Coleoptera; family Tenebrionidae; genus Zophobas; species Zophobas morio. Next base: position 5,332,418 of record NW_026972110.1, read on the forward strand.
TTACTGCAGACGAATCGCTGCCTAATTCAGGGTTTCTCGACCTTTCATGAGCCCTATAGTACGAAAAAGTAGGTCTCCGGTTTCCGTCTGTCTGCCTGTCGACTGTGTCAAATTTTGTTAGGCAGATAATCTCCGAAACTACTGAATCGGTATTTGTCAAATTTCAGATGTGTATTAGGAATATTGTATTGCCAACCAAAAATTGTCTAATCGGTCCCACCAACAATGGGATGATGTCATCTCCAAAATTTACAACAGTAAATATTATTTAAACTTTATAAAATAAGATACTCCTGCACTTGTGGTTTATGAATCCATGATGAATTTTTACTTTAGGTATCCAGATTTTCGTAAAAAAAATCAAAATTGAATAACATTTTACAGTGTAATTTTGAAGTTGCCAAACCGAATGTTCTGAAATTTTGCAAATGTTTTAAGGTGATCTTAGGCATAGTAAATAATTAATCAAAATTTATTATGTATATTTTATAAAATAACATGCTCCTGCCTGCGTAATTTATGAATCCGTGTTGAGGTATTGCCCTAGACATGAAAATTTTTGAGAAAAAAATGGCAATTGTATAACAACATTTTACAATTTAACTTTGAAATTACAAAACCGATTGCTCGAAAATCTTGCAAACATGTTACGTAAGCGTGGTGAATCCGTAATCAAAATTTATCCATTCACCCCCTTCCAAAAAATTCATGACGTCATCTCAATGTTTTGCTGAATGAAACCTATTCGAACACATCACAAAATTTTGTTACAACAACGCACTCGAAACATACGCATACGCATAGCATGCTCATTTACCTATTCTTTAACAGTCCACACATCATATCTTTATTTTAATGTATATTGTTTACCATTAAAAATACAATTTGCAAAATTGCCGTATTAGTCGATTGTACTTTATACGCGAGGGAAATTCTATCGAAATAACATTCGACCACTTTTTTTAAGTGAATAGGTACTAAATAATCTAGTACTTTTGCGTATTAACAGAATTTTCGAATACATTATTTACAGTAATCAGTACCTTTTTGGAATACTGCTGTAGAGTGTAGATTATCGACGATCCTTCATATTTTACAATAATGAGAAATCTAAGCATGTGGTACGACTGATACAAAAATATATGCTTGAAAAAAAAAATAACAATTTTTTTAAAACTGTCACATCCAGAATACTGCACTGGGCATAGCTTCGGACAATCATCGGCCATTTTTTTTTATCGATACGAGTGATATTGTATTTAATATCAAATGTGACGTCAGTGAAGATGTAATACTGTAATAACGGTATTTTTAACATAAATAATAATACACTCACCGGCAAAAAAATCGAATCATTAGTATTTTTGTAGAAATCTTCAATAAACTCTGGTGTGCGTCACATTTATAAGACAAATTAGTTTATCTAGGACAAAGGAGATGGGAAGGTAACGAGACCTTCGCTGAAGTTGCAACAGTTACGAGTTTATTAAAAAATACCAACAAAAGACTACTTAACATATCATTAATAACGACTGTTGCCGCCTCTAGCTTGCATTAGGGTTGCCATACGTCTTCCCATGCCTTCTATGAGGTGTCTAATCTCAGCCTGGGCTAATTGGTCAAATTCTTCAACTAGCACACGTGCTCTGATACGTCTACCTAACATGTCCCACACATGCTCAATTGGATTCAGGTCGGGACTGCGTGCTGGTCATTCCATACGTGAAATCCCGAATTCATCGAGGTAGGTTTGTACAACTCTAGCGATATGTGGTCTAGCATTATCATGCATTAGAATAAAATTATCGCCAATAAAAGGAGCAAAAGGTACGACATGCTCTTGAAGAATATGTGCTACATATCGATTAGCATTCATTGTGCCTCTATCCACCACTACAAGTTCCGTGCGAGCCTCGGCAGAAATTCCTGCCCAGACCATCACTGAACCTCCATGAAAACTTAGTCTGGAAACAATATTGCACTGAGCCTACCTTTCGCCTCTTCTTCGCCATACTCTTTGACGGCCGTCAGGAGAACGTAGACAAAAACGCGACTCATCTGTAAAGAGTACTTGGCCCCATTGGGCAAGTTCCGAGTTAACGTGTTCTCGAGCAAATGTAAGTCGGGCTACTCTGTGTCGTGGGAGAAGTTCTGGGCCACTTGCAGGTCTACAGGCCCTCAATTCAGCTGCAGTTAACCTTTTTCTTACAGTTCTTTCACTTACACTAACTCCTCGTGTTTCTTCAAGTTGATTTCTGGCCTCAACTGCGGTCGTATCCCTATTACGGAACACGGTCAGCGTTAAAAAACGGTCATCCCGAGCCGATGTTTTCTTTGGACGACCCGAATCAGGTCTTCAGCTGTATGATCCAGTCTCATTAAACCGTCGTACAGTTCTGTGAATGCTCACTTGTGATACCCCTAACGTATTGGCAACGTACCGTTAACTTCGACCATCCTGAATAAGAGCAATTGCTCGTGCTGCATTAATGGCCACAATACTCATGTTAATTGACAAAAACACAGTTTTCATCAAATCACAATGACAAACCGTCTGTTAATGCCCTCTAAACGTCACAACTGCAAATCTCATTGTTGGAAAAAACTTATCATCTTCAGATTTGAGGTTCATAGCATGTACAAAAAATTGGTCTAAAGAGTTTAGACAGTACTTCCCTCGCTGTCGGAAACTTGACGACTGCATGCCTATTATGTTTTTTTTTCTCATTACATTTTTGTAGTGGGAATTTAAAAAAAAATTGTGATGACGTCATCAACATTTTTGCAAGGACACGTATATCAGTTGGGATAGATGTAGTGTAATACTAAGAATAAAATTATTGTGTTCCCAAATTTTCGGGAAAATGAATTGGGTCGTTTTGAATATTGATTTCTTATAATCAATAAAATAACGAAACAATTTACTCACGTATACGGCGCCGGTGTGTAATATCTAGAGAGCGGATTTCTGTCGGGCTAGGCAAGGCCAAACTCGGTACGGCTCGCACGGGATGCGAATTCATTGCCGTTGCGGACTGCACTTCGTTTATTTGAGATTAGAATAACGTTGTTTCGTTGCACTCTGCTGTTAATTCCCGTTCTCATTTACTTAGCCGTTTGATTAATAAATCGTTAATTATATTTATGGAATCCAGCACGTCCCCCCCTATAATCGTGACGTAGCCCGACAGAAATCCGCTGTCTAGTAATATGAGGGGCAACTGAAAATCGTTTATGTATAAACATTCTTAATTTAAGATGACAAGCGTAACAGCATACGTAAGAGCCAAACAGAGAAACTGTAAACAAAACGACCATCGGTTTTATTGCTTCGACTTCCGCTTATTATATAAAACATTGCGTTTTATTTTAATTCTTGACGGTGAAATTCACAATTGGTTGATTATAAACATGTCTATTTCGCATTCGCGGAACCAAGTGACAGCATAAAACAAATGCAGGTCTGTAATGTTAAAGTCGATGTAAATAAGCGTGCTACTCTTATGTTTCAACCGAGTTTTTCCTTTAACAAATTTTGTGTCTACCAAATTGGGTTGGTTGGGGTGTAATACTAATAATAAGTGTTGCCTTTAATTTAATCAATAAAATAAATTGACTTCATTAATTTTTTTGAACCACCTCTTAAGAAAATCTAAAAAATATGAATGGAATGATAAATCACAAGTACAAACTCATCATATTTTTTGCATTTTAGATAGGATTTATTCAGCAAAATTTAAGGGTGACGTCATCAATTTTTTTAGGAGGGATGAACAAATACATTTTGAACAAAAGTTTACTATGCTTATAATAACTTTAAAATATTCCCAAGATTTCAAAGCATTCGGTTTTGTAATTCCTGATTAAATCGATAAAATAAATTCACGCCTTCATTAATTTTTTTGAGTCACCCTGCATATGCAAATCCAAAAATATGAATGGAATGATAAATCACAAGTACAGACTCATCATATTTTGTACATTTTAGATACGATTTATTCGACAAACTTTTGAGCTGACGTCATCAGTTTTTTGTAGAAGATAACCAAATATATTTTGACTAAAAATTTATTATGCTCTTTATTATAACCTTACAACATCTGCAAGATTTCAAAGCATTCGGTTTTGTAGTTCCTGATTAAATCAATAAAATAAATTTACGCATTCATTAATTTTTTTGAGTCACCCTGTATATGCAAATCGAAAAAATTTGAATGGAATGATAAATCACAAGAAGAGACTCACCATATTTTGTACATTTTAGATAGGATTTATTCAGCAAAATTTTGTGGTGACATCATAAATTTTTTAGGGGGGACGACCAAATACGTTTTGATCAAAAATTTACCATGCTTATGATAATTTTAAAATATCTTCAAGATTTCGAAGCATTCGGTTTTGTAGTTCCTGAGTAAATCAGTAAAATAAATTTACGCTTTCATTTATTTTCTTGAATCACCCTGTATATGCAAATCCAAAAAATATGAATGGAGTGATAGATCACAAGTACAGACTGATCATATTTTGTACATTTTAGATATGATTTATTCGGCAAATTTTCGAGCTGACGTCATCAAGTTTTTGGAGGGGATAAGCAAATATATTTTGACTAAACATTTATTATGCTCTTTATGACCTTAAAACATCTGCAAGATTTCAGAGCATTCGGTTTTGTAGTTCCTGATTAAATCAATAAAATATATTTACGCATTCATTAATTTTTTTGAGTCACCCTGTATATGCAAATCCAAAAAATATGAATGGAGTGATAGATCACAAGTACAGACTCATCATATTTTGTACATTTTAGATATGATTTATTCCACAAACTTTTGAGCTGACGTCATCAAGTTTTTGGAGGGGATAAGCAAATATTTTTTGACTAAAGATTTATGATGCTCTTTATAGCCTTAAAACATCTGCAAGATTTCAAAGCATTCGGTTTTGTAGTTCCTGATTAAATCAATAAAATATATTTACGCATTCATTAATTTTTTTGAGTCACCCTGTATATGCAAATCCAAAAAATATGAATGGAGTGATAGATCACAAGTACAGACTCATCATATTTTGTACATTTTAGATATGATTTATTCCACAAACTTTTGAGCTGACGTCATCAAGTTTTTGGAGGGGATAAGCAAATATTTTTTGACTAAAGATTTATGATGCTCTTTATAGCCTTAAAACATCTGCAACATTTCAAAGCATTCTGGTTAGCAGATTAAAAATTAAATTTCAAAATATTGTTTTATAATTTTGATTTTTTTTCCAAAAATCTGGACGTTTCGGGTGAAAAGTCGATTCAGAGTTGTAAACTACATGTGTAGGACTATGTTATTTTATACAATTGAAAACCCATTTACTATGTACAATTTTGAAGTGACGTCATCGCATTAGTGGTGGGGATGATTAGACAAATTTTGGTTAGCGTTTTACCATCTACATGATATTCTTAATATAAGTACAAAATTTCACAACAATCGGTCGAGTACTTTCGGAGATTATCTGTCTAATAAAAATCCGGGACAACAGACGGACACACGGACAGACGGACGGACAGACGGACAGACGGACAGACGGACGGACAGACGGACAGACGGACAGACGGACGGACAGACGGACAGACGGACAGACGGACAGACGGACAGACGGACAGACAGACGGAAATGGGAGACCTATTTCTTCGTCTTCTAGGGGTCATGAAAGATCGAGAAAACGTAAAAGTAGAGAGTCGGCCGACGGACTCGATTACAATACTTCCTTTGCTTACGCTCGGGAAGTAAAAAGAACCAAAAACCTAGTGTTAGTATATTTTGTGTGATTTTTTCAAAACTGATATTGACTGTAGCCAAACGTTTAAAAAAGGAACCATTTTCAATACAAACTTTGGGTGATTCGCTTTTTTTGCCGGTGAGTGTAAATTACATTTTCAGTAAAATTATCTCTTTTCTGATCGAACTAGTAGGTATTTACTGTTGAAATTTTTAGTACGTATACAGCACTCGAGTGAATGAAATGAGTCGCCTGGCTTACGTATGTCACTTCACCCCCTCTATGGGTATAGATTATAGAACTAAAAAGGGGCATTTTTTGTCTGGGGATACAAAATAGCTATTTATATGCCAAGTTGCAAAATGAACGCTTTCGCTTTTTCTTAGCACCGATTGCAATATGAAAGTCTATTTTACTCTGCACACAAAATGATAACAAAATGTCGTCATACTGATTCAAAATTGCAAAAACTATATTTTCTTCTTCGTAAATTAATAAATAATTGCATGTTGTCAATATTGTCTCATTAGTTCCTTTAAATCCATTAAAAATATTACTATAAATTTAAATGTCTGTTGTCTGTGGGCTTATCAGAGTATTTAATAACTGTAACTTTAGCTCAATAGAAAATAACGCAGTAATAAAGTTCACTGATAAATCCACATTGTACTTGCTAAGATAAGGCTGATTTTTGAAGATCGTCTATTGGCATACTCTCTAAGAGAATAGTAGACTTTCTAAAATGTTAAGCTGCATCAACTCATGTCATTTTTTCTGAAGTGTTGTCACTCAGGTCAAGTCAGGTCAGATAGGGTTAACTCAGAGAATTCCAAAAATCGAAAAACTGAGAAATCGAAATAGTCCAAAATCGACAATTCGACAGGTTAAAAGTTGAATAATTAAAAAATCGAAACATCGAAATCTCGATAAATCAAGAAATTGAAAATTTGAAACATCGCAAAACTGAGAAATCGAAACATTGAAAATCCGAAAACTATGAAACTGAGAAATTCGGAAGATCAACAAATCCATATAATAATTATAACACTACTAAATAATACGGGTATTACATAATATTTTATTAAAAATAGGAAAAAAATGAAAAAACAAAAAACTTCATCTAACTAAAATGTCTTATCACTAAATTTCTTAATTTTGAATCGAACTTGTTGCACATTTTTAAACTACATGTTTATTATGAATAGTGTAGGGAAGTCAATTTTCCCGCTTCTCTGTTCTATAATCGATTTGCGCATGCTCTATTAGGATCCAATAATCACTTGCCATGCTGACGTGTTTGTTGGAAACTGTCAAATTATAATTAACTGTCAAAAATAAGTAATGTACGTGTCGGGGTTTTAATGTGCCGGTGATTTTCGTTTTATTAATGTAAATAAAAATGTTCTCTAGATTTGTATTCTGTTAGTATCATCAAATTATGTTGTAAATTATCTTAACTAAGCAATAACTCTGTTACAGTGCTGGCCCTGGTAACAGTATACTTCTCCACAACACATGCTAGTATTGGAGGTTACATTTGCCCTTCTGACAAGAAGAAGTTGTTTGCCGTCTTAGTTAAAGCATTAATCAACGAAGAGGGCGATTTTTCAACCCCTTACTATGGCGTTAAAGGATTTAAGTTACTCAATGAACAATTACCTACTGTACTTGTAAAAGATAACTGTGCACATATAAAACAATTTTATAAACCAGATAGTAGTCCTGAAGAAAATTTCCAAGCTTTGACAGCATGGAATTTACTAGGTTGTACTGGAAAACTTCAAACAGACGCAACAGTCACTGTAAGTCTTTGTATTTTACTACTTTAAGAAGACATTTATTTGTCTTTTCAGCATTTACGTACCATTCTGGAGAACACAAAAGCATCAACGGCCGAAATACGTTACGCTGCTGAAGCACTCAAACTTTTAAACATCGCAATTCCAAATGGACAAAAAGTGGCCCAAATTATCCAATCTAGACTTAAAGAAGATGACAGCTTGCAAAGCTTAGGCCATGCTTTACATGCTGCTGCTCTTCTAGGAACTGCTGGTAACTTCATTTTAGACCGCATTGAAGAAGTTGTAGTGCAAGCAGATGAAGTTGATGGCAAACTTTTGCAATGGGAGGGTGGATTAACCACTACATCACTTCTTATAACAGGGTTACTGCGTATACCTGGAGCTAGGCCTTTAACTGCTGAACAGGCAGAAAAACTAGCAGCATATTTACTGACTCGAAGAACTGTGCAGACATCTAAGGGGGCACTTGCGTTGATCGAGGCAGCTACAAGTTTGGCAGTCAGCGATGTAACACCTGTTAGCATTTCCATAATAGGTCCAGCTCAAGTTACAGTTGACAAACCTGACTTAAAAGTACATATCTCAGATATTCTGGGAAGACCGTTGAAAACTCCACCATCGCCAGTAGTTGCGCAGTCTGCAACTAGAATCACTGATGACGTTGTTGTATTGTCTAAACAACCATTAAGCCCTGGAGCTAATCCAGTTGAATTTGTACTGCCTTTGCGACTAGAACCTGGACAGTACAGAATTGCTTTAAGCGCTGGCACACATTCCACGACTTTAACAGTAAGAGTTTTGGGGCCTGTGACAATAGAATGGGTTCAGATTGGATTAAGTGATGCTGATGGAAGCGCTGCTCCTAGACTTACCAAACTTCAGCATCCATCTAAATTGCCAGCAGCTCTACATGCTGATTCTAGTCAACACTTGACTCTTAAACTTTCAATTTCAAGAGTAATTCATCAAGCATTTTTAAGACTTTATTCAGGAAAGAAAGAAATTATCTTTGTTGCTGAACCAGATAGTAGTAAGCTTTACAAAATAGATGTTAACTTAGCATCAGAATTAGCTCATTCTGGAACATTTGAAATGGAGTTAATTTTGGGAGACTCAGTTATGAGCAACCCATTGAGATGGACACTTGGTACATTAGAAGCAAATTTAAATATTGCTGAACCTCAAAAGAAGTCTGTCAGAGGACCTAAGCCTGAAATTAAGCATCTTTTTAGACCTGCTGAAAAACGTCCACCAGAAGCTGTATCATTGCTCTTCACTGGTTTAACAGCCGCCCCACTTGTATTGCTTTTAATTTTATGGTTAAAAATAGGAATCAACTTTGGAAATTTCACAACGCTTTCAATTCCATTCCATCTAGGTTTCGGAGGAATTTTGTATTTGTTTGCATTGTTTTGGTGGAAGTTGGACATGTTCACTACATGTGCTTGGTTGATACCAATTGGGGGCTTCACTTTCCTAGCAGGTCAAAAGTTGTTGAGTCAGATTGCAAAGCAAAAGAAACCATGAGGCTGAACGTGTCAGGTGTCAAAAAGTTTTAATAATTTTGTTGTTTGTACATTTTGTTTAAATTTGCTGCATTCATTTTCATTTCAAATGCATTAGAATGTTCATAACATACGACATGTTTGTAAAGACTTTTGTAATAAATATTACAACTACACTTCTGTTGAATTTATTTTATTTTTAAAATAAAAGTATGTGCACATATACAAGAAAATTTACATTCAAAACTAATTTTCAATTATCATCTTGCTGGGGATTCTGGTGGAGAAGGGGGTTTTGTTTCAATTGAATCAAGTATTCTTCTGCCATACAACATGCTTGTTCAATTTCATAATTATGTGAAACTAACGCTACCCATTTAGCTTCTAAATTTTTTAATTCTTCACCACCTTTGGTTTGTAATGATTTCCTCTGCCAATTTACTTCTTGCAACTGTTGCCTTAAGTCTGCTAGCTTTTTTGATGCATTCTTTTCTAATTCAGTCAATGTTTGTAAATACCTTTGCCAAGCGGGACAACAATATTCCAACATTAATTGTAAATTTAAAATTCGAACTGCTTGATGTTCCAACTGAGCTTGGGAATTATCCACACATTCAAGCCATGCCCCCACTTCGTTTAATTTTCCACTTGGAGGGGGCGGCAATTCGTACCGTTTCATTGAGAGGGTATCCATAGGCAAACGATTTTGTAACCGTTCAAATTCATTGTGTATCATTGGAGTTTCAAAGGAAGATACATTGAGGGGCGGTAAATGTTCCAAATAATTCTTAGTTGGTCGGTAACGACGACATTCTTCCTCGACCATTGCAAAAGCCTGGAACTTAGATTTTAAACACTGTTTCAGATAACCTCAATTTTCTTACCGCTTCCCTAACTCCAGGTTCGTCATATCCTTGATCTATGTAAGGTAAGGCATCTACTATTATTTCACCAGCCATTTTCACAGCAAGAAAAAATTTGGCGTGGGTCACAACTTTGTAGGTTATGTCTATCATGTGTTGACGTTATTGTTGTTGTCCTCACCCCGTTGCCCCACCCCCAGAGTTTTACTTTTATTGACAGAGAATGTCAAAATTCCAAGTAGCAAACCTAATAAAACTTAATTCAAAATAAAAACAAATATAATAAAAAAGAAACCTAAAAAGTATTATTCATTGATGAGCCGATTATTAAATCTATGTTTGATGAACAAATATTATTACTTTCTTAATTAGATATTGACTTTTTCATTTACAACATTTTTGTAATATGATTGGCTATCCTGCAACTAATTCGTTTTGCCAGAAAATGACGTATCAGAAGTTCGGGTCATTCGTCCCCATCTTCGTTGCTTACCCTAGTTTTTTTGAAAACTAATTTATTTTAGTGAATTGTTTGACAAATTCAGATTTATTTTGATGTAATTGAATTATCATTCATTTGTATCGTGGACCTCATTATTATCTATTTTGTGAAGTATGTCGTCGAGTGAGACGGTGTTATCCCAAGAAATTGTAGAAGATTACAATGATTCGGACAATACAGATGATTTGGAAAAAACATTGGTAATAGCAGCCCAAGAATCAGATGCTAGAAGTAATGAATATCACATTGATAGTACGAGTTATCAAAATGAAGTTGAAAATGAAGCAGTCAGTGAACAACCCCATTATGAAGAATCACATGAGAAACGCTCATCATTAAAAAGAAAACGAGAACATGAACCTGAACCAGGGAAACATATTAAAACCAATGATGGAGAAGCTATTAAAACAGGCGAAGGTTATGCAAAGGTTGTGGCTACTCACTATAACTTACTAGAAGAAAAAGGGCTAGATGAAAGATCAAAGTCACGCATCGTGTACATGAGGAACTTTCACAACTGGATCAAAAGTATGTTGATTAATGAATATTTAACGAAAATAAAGGATGGCAAGAAACATAATGCTCCAGTACGTGTGTTAGATATGTGTTGCGGAAAAGGAGGCGATCTTTTGAAATGGCGGAAAGGAAACATTACACATTTAATTTGTAGTGATATAGCTTCTGTTTCTCTTGACCAATGTAAGTCGCGTTATAACGATATGAAAGGACGGAACAGCAGGGATAGAAACTCAGGCAACATTTACACTATTGAGTACATTGCTGGCGATTGTTCAAGAGTGAGATTACGCGAAAAGTACAGTGATCCATCAATGAAGTTGGATTTAGTTAGTTGCCAGTTTGCCTTTCATTATAGCTTTGAGAGTTTATCCCAGGCGGAATGTATGATACGTAATGCCTCAGAATGCCTTCAGCCCGGAGGTTTCTTTATTGGAACTATACCAGATGCAAATGATCTCATTGCAAGAGCTCGACGCGAAAATTCAAATTCTTTTGGGAATGATGTATATCAAGTGAAGTTTGACTGTGATGTAAATAAGCCTCCGCTATTTGGTGCTAAATATAACTTTCACCTGGATGGTGTAGTAGATTGCCCAGAATTTTTGGTTCATTTTCCTACATTAATAAAGCTGGGTAGGAAATATGGTCTTAAATTTGTGAAAAAAGAAAAGTTTTATGATTACTATGAACAAATGAAAAATGAAGGACGGCAGTTACTCAGTAATATGAAAAGTTTGGAGACGTTTCCTCCTAGTGAAAACGCTTCCCTTGTTGGAACAGCAGCTGATGATTATCTACATGCAGACACATTTTTACAAAATGAAGGAAAAAGCAACATAAAAATTGGGACTTTGTCAAAGTCAGAATGGGAAGCTTCTTGTAAGTTAAAAATTATTTTTGTTGCTTAAATAATTTATTTTATACATTTTGCAGCTCTCTATATGTTATTCGTTTTTGAAAAAGTGAAGAATACATGGAACACAGATGGTACACCTATTTATGACATTTAGTTGGAGGCACACCTGTGGCACATGATATCTGTAGTAATAATACGTCGTTTTTAAAATAGTACAAGAAATGTATTTTATAAGGTGCAATCTACAAGGCAAGTTCACAATAAACACAGCAAATTTACTACGTTTCTAATATCTTATTGTTTACTCAATTGTATTGTTTCACCGTTTATTCCAAAGATATCTGCAAAGGTCATATTGCGTACTTCATTATTATATAAACATTTTCTAAAATGATGTAAAAAAAAGTAAAAAAAAAAGTTCGTTATAAAAATGTATAAATTATGTGCCCTTCTTTATATCAATATTCAGTAAATTGAAGGTGCCACCTTCAGGGGATTGTAGAACTAAAAAAAAATGAAAGCCTTGCAAGACTTGAATTAATTGTCATTTTCTCAAAAATAACTAAACGTATAAATTAAACAAAAATTGTTATCTGCTTGCAATTCTGTACATTCAACTTGAGCCATGTAATGACACCATAATTTTTTATTGGACATTTCTGTACTTTTACTGGAACAATAATAAAACTCTTGTGTGCCTAGAATTTAAGAAAAGCTGGATCAACCGTCTATGACTTAATCTGTAAAATAAATCTCTTAATTATGGAATTCTAACAACTCTAAAAAATGAAAATATGTTATAAAACACAGTCTCGCTTGTTATTATGTTAATAAGTATTTTTTTAAATGACTACATCAGCTCTCTGAAGGGATGAATAAATAAATAAAAGTTAACCAATGTTCTGTATTCATTTTTATATATTAAGTTTGTTATGTGAATTCTTAAACAAATTGGAAAATTTCGTTGTGCATATTTTATTATTATTATTTAGTAATAGTTAGGTTAAAAATGTGGGTGCACAATTAAACCACAGACAAACGAACACATCACTCCATAAATTTGAAGCGAGATCTATCTACACGATAACAATAACGTATATATTCCTAAGTTTTCGCGATCCGCTTTGTAATTTGAATGATTTATAATATGTCTAATAAAGTAATAAAACTACGGCTTAACAGACATACCAAAACAGTAGATCAACATTTTTGTATTGTACATGAAATTAGGTAAAATGAACTTTACACTTGAAAACAATAAATTAACAAAGGCGATTCTTATCTTTATAAAGTTAGATTTTTCCTAAAATTTAAGTTATTCGCTCTATGGTAATGCGTTATTCGTTAAAAAAAAAATGCGAACGACCTGATAACTCAAGTTAGTGTCGCCACAAAAAATAATTGCTGAAAAACAAGACGATTGAACCTTTTGTATAGTTTGGCTAAAAATATTGTGTGTTTACTACCGTGACTTCACATGCAGTTTACAGTGGATGCGGATCCTTCATAAAATTAAATGAACACAAGCAAATACAGGTTACACAGAAGTTACTTAATAAATACAATTTATTTATAAATACCTATTACATTTATTTTAAATGATTTTTATATATTATTCTTATTTTACAATAGGAAAAGGTCCCTGGTCAAACATTTTAATTGCATAGGGGGGCAATCCGGGCCTGGTATTTTTGTTATTAAAATTTTTTTACAGAAGTATTTTTTTCAAGAAATATCTTAAAAATGATAATTACATTATATGTATAATAATCATTTTTTTAATTAAGACAAATTCGCTTTGTAGTCGAATGTTCGGTACACACATTTCTCTCGCACACAGAGTACCCCCACTCGCATAAATATCAGAGTTGTTTCTGTTTTCAGCTTTTATTTTTCAGTCAAATTTACAGTGCGTAATTGTAATTATCGTGTCTTGCATTGTAAACAAAACTGGAACACAAATGTATTGTTTTGACACATATGACACTGTAGCAGCTTTTGTGGAATATCCACATATAGAAATGATTTTTCTGCTCGTTTTTATTGGTAGAAATTCTTTGGGAATAAACATTTTATTTTAGAGCATTCAGAAAAAAAAATGGCTAAAGAAAGATCTGTGAAAAAATTGTCGAAATTTATATTCCTATTTATTTAAACGAATATAGTCGTAAGCTCACCTCCCTTCGGTTCACCCATAATATATATTCATTTTTCAGCCTAAAATGATCATCTAAACCATGCCATTCTGCATATTACTGACCTTATCAAACACTTCTTACCTAAAGATTAAGAAAACGGCATTAACAATGAATTTAAGCAAATGAATTAGTAGGTGGGCTTGACAGGCCCGGTTGTCCTTTAATGTCCAGATTATGTTTGAGTATAATTATCTCGGGCAATAAAATTAAAATTTGTAAAACTCTCAGTACAATGATTTATCCCGATATGTTCTTAGAATTTGTGAAAGGAGATTAAGATGAAATGTATTTCAACAAAAATATGGAAATTTAACTTTGCACTCGAGTCGACCAGACCTCTTTGACCCGATAAGGGTTAAAATGTTTGGATTTAAAATTGGAAAGCAACAGGTAGTGCAGTGTTGCAAGAAAAATAATGAAGTTTATGATTTCGACTTTTCCAAGTCCCTCGTTTGTAAACAAAGAGCTTCTTAAACCGCTTATTAAACTAATACCGCTAAGCAGATACGTCGGATCTTCGTAAAGACAAATATAGTGGTCCGCATTCTCTAATAAGGTTATATGGCAAATACAGTTTCTAACCACTAATAATAGGGTGGTTTACGGAGGCGTCTCCTACCCTCATAAATCATTTGAACGTGTTCAGATTTTGAAGACTAACAGGTCCGGCTTCAAATTTGTTAAAGTTCAACTAACGATATAGTTTGTTTACAACTGTGACTTCACAACTGATCCTTCATAAAATTCAATTAGTACAAGCAATGGTGCAGAAGGCAAGTGGACTAACTCCTGGGCCCATTGTGATGAACTCGTAAAAATTACCCCAAGTTAAGTAGCAATTAAACCATACCCGCATAATATCTTTCAAGTATTCTTACCTGATACCGCAAATAAAGCACACGACAACGTATCTATGTATCTTGGTTTATTGTAAATTTGTTGAATAATAATAATTATTTATTATAAAAGAAATCTTACTCAAAGTTATGCCATAAAATATAAACAATTTAATAAAATGCAATGAATCCAGAAGGCCCGTATTTAGCAATCTTCTCTGTCATAGTCACGTATAAACGATCTTCATCGTCAGATGACTCGAGGTTAAGCCTAGGAACGGCTGGAAATAAACTGAAATCGTTATCACGCGCAATTTTGCTAAAGATTTGTGCCAATGTCATGTACTTATTTAGTATAAATATATTTTTCTGAAAAAACTTATACATACATCTTATCAGAAGAAACCGTTGTTAATAATGTAGTAAGAGATAACTTTGCCTTTTTTTTTTAGATCAAAATTTCCAAGTACATCCCTTTTTTATAGTCTTTTAGAAAGTACCAAACGGTAAGCCCAGTGTTATTTACGACAACGGTTTTTCCTCATCATGCAATGCAATGGTCATGGCTTTTACACAAAAGGTCCAATTTTACTGCTGCCATATAACCTTAGAGAATGTAGACCACTATAAATAAGAAGAATGCATTGGACACCCTTCAGGATCGTGCTTATCTCCTCTTGTACAAGAATAGAATAAGTGAACTTGATACATTTTTGATGGAGTATTATTTTCCGAGGACCGCCCATTTGCTTCCTTATTTTGTAAGTAATGCTAACATTTATCTAATTATTACAGAATATCCATTAAAATGTATTAATTGCCTCGAGAAAGTTGATGACGTCATTTTAAAAGTGTATTAATATATTTTTACTTTTTACTGAAAATAACACTATTTCTGTAAATTTTTAAAAATGATGCACAATTGGAAAGCGAGAAGCGAGTAAGGCAAGGATGCACCGGCCGCACTTCAGACGGGTAGAGAGGATGAATCAATTTCGACCGCCCAGCTTTATTTATAAACAACGACGTCGTAAACACTTGGCAATTTGACGTTTCCGGGCTAGGCTACCGTGCGTGGTGTTCGACGTCCCGCATGCTGTTGAATGCGCCAAGGTCATCAAAAAAGGTTATGAGTGCAAAAAATTTATTTACAGCACATTATCAACGGGAATACATTACATCTGAAGAATGTCACGCAGACATTTGTTTGATTTGAATGAGTTTATCGCCCCAGAACAAATGACTAAAATTATTCATAAGCCTCCATTGAACAAAATATTCTGAATGTTATTATTATAATTCTTACCTTATCATTATTTTATTGCTATAAAGACGAGCGTATTCTCACATTTTCCAGCAAATGGGGTGGCTCGTTCTTAATTTGATCAATAATAAATTGACTGATTCATTAATTTTTTTGAGTCACCTGTTTTAAAAAATCTAAAAAATATGAATGCAATGATTAAAAGTCTGTTCATATTTTGCACATTTGCGAAAGAATTTATTCGGCAAAATTTTGAGATGCCGTAATCAATTTTTTTGCACTCATGACCTTTTTTGATAGCTTTCGCGCATTCACCAGAGTGCGGGAGGTCGAACTTCCCGCACACATGCATTTAACTTCCCGTTGCCATGGTAACCTTAAAATACTCGGGTAGTGTCAACATTGTGACGTGTTGACGGCGCTGTCAATGGCGTTGTTTATAAATAACTCACAGTTAATCTCTCCAGTTTAAAGGTTTATTCGTCGCAAAAAATATTGTACACAACACGTTCGTGAGCCTGCTTCCCGCATTCACGCAAATGCGGCACTCCCTTCGGTCGTGCCTCAAACAAGCGTTCATGCGGGAAGCAGGCTATCCCGAACTAGTTGCGTAAATTACTATTTTGGGGTTGATACATAATATGATAACAGATACATTTTCATTAAAAAGTTACCATGCTTACAATAACTTCAAAGCGTCAAGATTTCAAAGTATTCAGTTTTGCAATTCTTGATTTAATCAATAAAATAAATTGACTCAGTCATTATTTTTTTTCATACACCCCGTACTTTGCACAATCCATATTTAAGATAGCATTTTTTCGGAAAAATTTTGGGGTGGCGTGATCAATTTTTTAGGGGGGGGGGGGTGAGGAAATATATTTTGCCTAAACATTTACCATGCCTATGATAACTTTAAAACATTTCCAAGATTTAAAAGCATTTGGTTTTGTAGTTCCTGATTAAATAAATAAAATATATTCATGCATTCATTATTTTTTTTCGGTCACCCTGTATATGCAAATCCAAAAAATATGAATGGAATAATAAATTACAAGTACAGACTCATCATATTTTGTACATTTTATATAGGATTTATACGGCAAACTTTTGAGGTGACGTCATCAATTTTTTGGAGGGGGCAAGTAAATATATTTTGAATAAAAACTTATTATGTTTATCATAACTGTAACCCATCTGCAAGATTTCAAAGCATTCGGTTTTACAGATTCCAAATTAAATGTCAAAATGTTGTTTCCTAATTTTGATTTTTTTTTCCAAAAATCTGGACGTTTCGGGTAAAATCTCAATTCGGAGTCATAAACTACATGTGTAGGACTATGTTATTTTATACAATTTAAAACCCCTTTACTATGTACAATTTTGAACTGACATCATCGCATTAGTGGTGGGGATGATTAGACATGATATTCCTAATATAAATACAAAATCTCGCAACAATCGGTCCAGTACTTTCGGAGATTATGTCTAATAAAAATCCGGGACGGCAGACAGACGGACAGACGGACTTTTTTTTCTGTGCTGCTGTCTTTAATTGCCTCGTACTTGGCATTGTGACTTAAAATTTAGAAAACCTTAGAGGGTGGACACTCTCATAAAATTTTATTGTCGGATTATGAAGGGTTTAAAAGGACGGGCTCTATTGGTTACCTGTTATAGATTTTAGTCGACCAGAAAAATGGCTAAAATTTGTAATTTTAAATATTCTGCCTCTGTTTAATTAAGATATTTTATTTCTGTAAAGCGCAATGGATTTTTTAATACAGTTTCTACTAATGTACCTTTTTGAAAATTTAAAATTGATCCATAAATAGCGAAAACCAGATAGTCTCATACTCATCACAATTTTAACGCGTTGTAGTTTTTTTTTTTACAACAAAACTTAAGAAACGGATAAGCAGTCTGGGTAGGGTTTTTTACTCTTATTTCAACGGTGTGAAGTTATTACAATCGGACGTATACATTTGGCAAAAACTCGGGCAGAATTTATGTGTATCTCTCTATGGTGGAATATGCTTTAGCTCACACTTAAGTCATAAAAGTTTTAACAGGTGTATGTCAAATGAGGTTACTTTACTTCCTTAGCTTACGCTCGAGAAGTAAAAAAGGATTACAATACATAAAGGTGTTTTACATTTTGTAACAGTGCAGTGGCGATATTGACGTCCAAAATTTTCTAATCCTGAGTGTATAGTAGACCAAAAGCTATAAGGTTATATGGCCATCATAAAATTATCCCATTTTGTGTCGAAGTTACATTGTTTCAATAGAAAAGGTTTTAGGGTCGTAAATAATGTGTCCACTGCAGCTCGACCGGCTGTTGAAGTTTCGTTCAGGGGCGGCTTTCACTAAATATGTAAATCCACCATTCCCTTATTTCTGTACTACCTGCAGCCGCTGAGGGTTCCGAAATAACCACTCGCCTTGAAACCCGGCCCTGTTAAATGTGAGCAAGAAATATTTAGAAAACGATTTATTGCCAACCGGTAAACGGTATAAAAAAAAGTTCAAGGGGAGAGTTAATTGGAGTTAATTTTAAATTGTTAGAAAAAACACAAAGGGGGTATTTATTTGCGATCAACTACTTTTATGATGGTCATATAACCTTATAGCTTTTGGAATAGTATACCTAAATGTTTTCAGTGATTGTACAACTCAATGAAATAGTAGAATTACTTGGACTTTATCTAAAAATATTCAGTTTCAGTTTTTCACCAAAAACTAATTTACTGATGTCCAGTTATAAAATATTTCGTAATAACATTTTTATTTCAAACAATCAAAAATCAATATTATTTCACAGGATTTTGATATACTAAAAGAGAAAAAAAATTAATAGCAATGACAACTATCACCACCACAGTTTATTAATATGTATAATATGTAATATTACAGTATGTGATCAACAGTTCGTTTTTAAATTAACATACGGAATCGAAAAGTAAAGAATTATTTTACAGACAGTAAATTTGAAAATATGTAGATATAGTATGTTCGTGTGATTTATTACTTCCCGAGCGTAAGCAAAGGAAGTATTATAATCGAGTCCGTCGGCCGACTCTCTACTTTTAAGATTTCTCGGCTTTTCATGACCCCTAGAGGACGAAGAAATAGGTCTCCCGTTTCCGTCTGTCTGTCGTCCCGGATTTTTATTAGACAGATAATCTCCTAAAGTACTGGACCGATTGTTGCGAAATTTTGTATATGTATATATTACACGGAGGTAGGTCTCTTCTACCTCCGTGATATATTAGGAATATCGTGTAGATGGTAAAACGTTAACCAAAATTTGTCTAATCATCCCCAGCACTAATGCGATGACGTCAGTTCAAAATTGTACATAGTAAATGGGTTTTAAATTGTATAAAATAACAGTGCTACACATGTAGTTTATGACTCCGAATTGAGTTTTTACCCGAAACATCCAGATTTTTGAAAAAAAAATCAAAATTATGAAACAAAATATATTTACTTGTCCCCTCCAAAAAATTGATGACGTCAGCTCAAAAGTTTGCCGAATAAATCCTATCTAAAATTTACAAAATATGATGAGCCTGTACTTGTGATTTATCATTCCATTCAAATTTTTTGGATTTGCATATACAGGGTGACTCAAAAAAATTAATGAAAGTGTGAATTTATTTTATTGATATAATCAGGAACTACAAAACCGAATGCTTTGAAATCTTGGAGATGTTTTAAATTTATCATAAGCATGGTAAAATTTTGATCGAAATGTATTTGCTCATCCCCCCTAAAAATTTGATGACGCCACCGCAAATTTTGCTGAAAAAAATGCTTAAATGTGTAAAGAATAATGAGTCTATACTTGTGATTTATCACTGCATTCATATTTTTTAGATTTGCTTATACAGGGTGTCTGAAAAAAAGTTATGACTGATTCAATTAATTTTATTGATTAAATCAAGGATTACAAAAATGTAATACAAAAAAGACATAATAGGCTTGCAGTCGTCACGTTCCCAACAGCGAGGGAAGTACTGTCTAAACTCTTTAGACCAATTTTTAAATTTTATTAAGTTCTTGATTCAGAGTTTTGAGTATCAAATAACTGTATCCATCACCAATGAGCCTGATTAAACCCAGACAGCAGTTTAATCCCCAACTAAGAATTTTGTAAGGTATCAGGTAGTTATAAAATTTTTCACTACAGTTGGCTCAAGGATTAGACAGGCGGAAATACCTAAAATGCAGAATTATTTTTTTTACCTGGGTTACACCACTGAAATTAACTCATAACTGTTGCTTTTAGAAAATCATCATATCTATAACAGTATCCTTTGTGTGATTTTCGTTCCAACAGCTGCTCCATCATTCAAAGAGAAATTTTGTTGGCAAAAATCAGACCACTTGTTGTAAATATTATAAATGATTTTTTATTTTTTAACAACGCATACCGGCATACCTATTAAATACAAGCAGTGTTTTCTGTCTTTGTTATCATCTCCTATTACAAAATTTTTGGTGTTGAATCAGTGATTCATTTCATGTTGTATATTATCTTCATTTTGTATACAAAAATGCATATAATGAAAACGTTTAAGTACTATTTTTGTTATTTTCCTAAAGGATTTACTTAATAAAATTCGTCACGTTAAGTTAAGAACGTTAAAAAGCATGTAGGTAACATATAGAAATGTTATACTGCTGTTGGCTTATAATATGTATAATAATGTCTGGCAACCTAATGTATCAGTAAAATTGTGTGTAACACGAAAATATAAACTACCGTTTACATTATTTGTCAAAATTATGTGCATCACATTAATCCGCCAAACCATTTTACATCTTAATTTAAATTCCGAGAAAAATTGGTGATGTCACAGTCTAAAAAAACTAAGTGCGAATCATCTACGATCGAAGGACTTTCTCTTGAAACGCACTGGCAATAAATTACTTGCAGCTGATTCTGACAATTCTGACATTCGTCTAAAATTCAAGTTCAAAGTTGAACGAACGAACCTCTCCAAGTTTGAATTTAGGCGCGCTACAGGTTATTGCCTTTCCGTGTCGCTCATGCGCAATATGTGAAATCGAGTACTTTGTCATAAAAGCGTTGCGTTCTCACAATCGTTTCTCGTTCGCGTTTTCTTCTAAGTGTTGGCTCGTGTGATAACCAGTGTAAGTATGGACGTTGAAAGTAGTGCAAATGAAGATAATTCGAGCCCCGTAAGTACACATTTTCCATTCTGATTTTATTGCGGAAATTTCTACGAGCCCAGATTTTCCCATTTTTCCGAAATAAAGCCTCTTTCCTCGTGGTCCGACAGACGGCAGGCGAAATTTTTCTAAGTCCTGTAATGGCGTCAGAGACTAAGTCCCACGTTCGTAGCTTGCGGTCAACAGTTTTTTCCATTTTCGCGCGTTTTTCCCAATTGTGCATCCGATGTACTGCACCGATTTTTTCTTTATTAATTTAAGAATTGTTTTTATTTTACTGTGGCTGCATCCATTTATAATTTCACGTGTTTTTCAATATAGAGCAGCAAGAAAGATTATTCCGATTCATCTCAATTGAATGGCATAAACGGCTATTCCGACAAGCAAAAAAGTCACAAATCTGAGCACAAGGACAAGCATAGAGACAAGGATCGTGATAGGGACAGAGATAAGGATAGGGATAAAAGCAAGAGTAAAGAACATAAGAGTTCTAGTAAAGATAAAGACCGGCACAGTTCCAAGGATAAGGACCGGCATAGTTCGCATAAATCGTCAAGCCGTGACAAAGAACGCAGTGACCGAGACAAGGATAAACATCGTGATAAGGATAAACATAAAGATGAGAAGAAGTCCAGCTCTTCATCCAAGGATAAGGATAAAGAGAGAGAGCATAAAAGCTCGCATGATAAAGAGCATAAGTCGAAGGACAGAGACAAGGATAAAAAGGATAGAGAGAAAGAGAGAGATAAGGAGAAAGATAAATCAAAGCATAGTTCTTCGAAGGACCGAGAAAAGGAAAAGGATAGAGACAGACACAGCAGCTCTAAAGACAAGCACAGAGATAAAGATAAACATCATTCCAGTTCAAAAGATAAAGATAGGAGGGACAGAGACAGAGAGAAGTCTGACAAAGATAGGGACAAAGCTGGTAATAATTTTTGTTTTTATGTTTGGCTAAATATTTATTTGTAGCAGTTGCTACAAAGCTACCACTTCACCAGAGGGCATAAAGCTAAAAGCACATCTGCAAAAATGGCCAAGATGACTGAATGGTTCGTATTATTTTAGTTTCTAATGATAGATTTTCCAAATTATGATCTAATTTTAATCATTAAATTTGTAATCATTAATGGTCACTTTTTGGCTATACTCAAATTTTTGTAGGTGTTATTTTTGCTCTAAGCTCTAATATTTCACTTTCATTAATGACTTGTTTTCTCGTAACATTTTACTTTCTCTACATATCGTATCGAGCGAAGTAAATCGTCGTATAATAAAAAAATATATATTTTTAATGAGTGCATTAATTAATACAAACTCGCATTGGTTGAAGTACTTGTAAAAGTGTGCGACAGTGTTAACAGAAGTTAATTTAAGTGGTAAAGGCAACGGGTTGGATTAATTTATTTCACTTTTATCAAACTGTGTGACGACTGGGTTGTGAACAGGCAACTGTATATGTTAAAATAAACGAATGTATGGTTACACTTGCTTTAAACGAGAGAAATCACCGATATACCGTGTGTTTGAAACAAAAAGCCCAGCCCGCAGCTGTCTTATTTTTTCCTGTACAGCATTTGCTGATTGTCAAATTAAATTTTTTTAAATATGCAACAGTTTCATTTGAAACATTAATGTTTAAGGAGATTCAACTTCCTTTTAATAATACCTTATATACATATTTTTTAGAAATTCTTGTGGATTTTTTTCTGGATTGTTGTGGTAAAAATTAATGTAATTTTGCTGTGACGAATTTATTAACACAATTATTATTTACTTATGTTAGCAAGTTTGACAATTTTTGTAACTTATTGTTGCGTATTGTTAATCTACAGAAGCATTTAAATTTGAAAAGTAAATGTCTTCCACACGAAAATCCACCATGATCAACAAAAATGTTTGAGTTGACAATAGAATTCATTTTTCTTTTGCTGCCGTTGCCGAACCTGGTCCAAATATTTGGCGCTGTCACTTTTATACTCTCAAGAAAGTTAGGTTGTGACATTTCAATAATAATAATCAATAACAAAAGTTTATTTAAACTTTCGTCACTGTCAGCCATGTCTAATTTGACAATGGAGAGTAAACTGGGGTGACAGTTCTACCAATTTCAAGCAGAATTTGTTGATACAACCTTAAACAGAAATAATTGTTGAAGACAAAATAAATAATTCAATTAAAAAAATGCAAATATTAAAATTAAATTATTAATATTTGAAAATGTCACATCAATGAATTCAGAAAAAAATCTGTGAAAGAATCTCTAAAAAATTCGTGTCGTAGACAAAACAAATAAACGGCAAATATAATTTTTCAAATCAGACCGTGGTTTATATATTTAAAATAATTTCATTTGACACTCGGAAAAATAAGACAATTACGGACATTTTTTTTTCTTTTTTCAAACACAGTATAACAACGAAATTAATTTTTCTAGCTAAATAAAAGTAAACAGTACCAAAGTAAAGATTAAATCCATATATTCACCAGAAAAACGTAATTTTCGTAAATAGTAAATGTAAAATTATCAAATCGGTAAGTTGGTAACAGTTGTTGTATTTAATATTTAGTTAGGTCTTATAGGTCGACTAATTTTCCAGCCTTAGAAATACATATTTTAAGTTTCAGACAATAGCGTAAATGTGACAAATTCATTTGCCTAATAACTTTAACCTTGTGAGTTGTTAACTTTTACTAAAGACTATTACACTTGACGAAGTTTTGATTCACAGGGGCTAGATAGATAAGTTTGATTTTGCTTAAAACCTTAAAAGTAACATGTTAAATTAGAAAAAAAAGTTCTTTATTTTATGATGATTAATATCTGCTTCAAGACTATCCTGGAAAATGATTCATATAATCTTCCGTTGCGTGTCCATTTAGTCGTAAAAATGAAACAAAATCTTCGTTTCTGCGACTGAACAATCATGGTAAAGTAACAAATTTGAAGTCACAAATTTGTTGGAGCTCTTAAAAAGATAATTAACGGCTTTATTATGACCTTAAAGTTTTGAAATTTTGTGGTTGCTTAGAAGATAATTTCGAAAGTATGATGTTTTCTTCTGTATTCACATATATTTCGTAAAGTTAAAATATTGCAACTTTTTATTCAGAACTAAAAGTCTTTTGAACTCTGGGTGTGTTTTTTTACTCTTCTAAATGTGGCAACCTGTTGGTGTTTCTTGTCATATTTGGTGTTTCAGGATGTTCTTCATTTTTGTAATTTAAGCTTTTTTTTTTTCATTTTTTATCTTTTCAGGGTTCTCAGTAATTATGCCGAAGCAATGTGATTATTCTAATTTATGAACTGTTAGATTCAGTACATTACACAGTATGTAAATCACTCCTCAGTTATATCCATCAGTATTTAAGAAATTTTATGAGTTGTGTATAGTTTTTTCTTACTGGAGCACTTGTCATTTAAGGTGATACAAATAGACAAGTTTAGGTGAAGTTTTCTATAAGTAATTGTGTATTCAAATATATTTCAAAAATATTGTTTTAGTGTACTGAGTGAAATTTTACTGTTATAAATTATACCTGTTTCAGAGTGATTATAAGTTATAATGAGGTAGCAATAAACATGCCTCAAACTTAAGGTAATCGTTGTGTTTTCGAATAGTTTCGATATGTACTTATTTACTGACTTAATTGGCACAGCTCGACGATCATTGAGGTTGGCTATAAAGACACTATAGAGAACTTTATATACGAAGTTATGTGGTAACAAATTCTATCTCGTGAAAACTGGAACAGCAATTTGACTTGATCACCATATTTGAATGTTTAATATTGTTAATGGAGACAACTATTAGTTTTAATAAAAATTCTATGAAATAAGGGTGATTTAAAAATGGCACAGTAACTCAACGCTACATTATTTCACAAGACTAAGGAATGTTCATTTTATAAAGCGGACACTGAAAAATTGCTACTATTTCGAGTATTTTGGGCTAATTTAATTTTTTCTATTATAAAAATGTTTAACAATGTTATAGGAAATAATTATTCTTATTCTTAAGAACAAATGGCTTTGCACACTAAGACTTTTTTCCCAAACTTTTCAATTTTTTTTGTTTTCATGTTATCGAGGACATCTTGCCCTACGACTGCATTATAAAACTGGGGGCCGGGTAGTGTATTGCAGTCCATTTTAACATTCGTTTAGTTGTCCATCAAAACACAACGATTTTTGTTCCTGACCAAAATTGTTTATAACTTCCCGCTTTTTTTTTTTAAACTGTATGCGCTGCTTTTCGCTTCTTTTTGGATTTTTTTGCTTTAATACGTTCTAATGTTATTCCGAGTCTTTATATTTTGTACAGTAGTTAGAGTACCTACGGTAACATCTTACTTCTTCGGTATTTCCCGCACAGATATACATTTCGTTAATTTTAGCAGCTTAATGATGTTTTCCTCAATATTTTTGTTAAGCGGGCCTTTTCTTGGTCTGGATTTGAGCAAATCTTCTAAAGTATTAAACTTCCCAAACTTTTTGATTATTTGGAACACTGCTGATTTTGAACATTTAGTTATTTTAGCCAGTCACCCCAACGGAAATTTTTCGTAGCATCACTTTTGCAAAAATAATTTTCTTGCCCCAATGGCGATTCGCTTCATTTTAAAAAGAAATAACGTTATTTTGAAAACAAAAATCGCATTTAATAGATATAATTTAAAGCTTTCATATATAACAACTAGAATAATTTAGATTAAAAATTAGAAAATTGGCATTACTTTAAAGGTGTCCGTGTAATAAAATGAACACTCCTTAAGTTCGAGGAAAATAATTTAAAAAATCATTACGCCAATTTGACGTTCATTTACAAAGACAAAATATCGATTTGAGTAGATAGGGTATCACATACAGTTTTGCATTTTAGTTGTGTAATTTAATCATTATTTATCTAAAATATGGTTTGTATGGCAACGTAGTAGCAACAATGATAAGCCATTTTCATATACATTAAAAATTTCAAAATTTGCTTCAAGACGTTGTACGCTTTTTTAGTTGCACACAAGTGTATATATGTTATTCAAAAATCCAACACCGTAATTTCTCCGAACTGGCAATGTAAGTGTCACTTTTACTGATTTACTTTGGTGTGAAATAAGTTAAGGTCATGTTTCTTTTTTTTTTCCATTTTTAAACTTTAAATAAACAATCCGTGACACGAAGCTCCCAAATTTTGTAATGTGAATCTTAAATCACACCATATCATCCAACTGAATTGAACAGGTGAGTTTTTGATTTTAGAATAAATTATACATGGATCTTTGCTGCACATGATTAATTTTTGAGACATACAGCTGTGAACTTGTTAGCTGACGTTTCAGTAATGCAGTAATACGATCTTTAAATTTGAATTACAGAACGGTTACCAAAAAAATTGGAATAAACTACAATGTTGGAAATGTATCATCATCATCATCATCACCTAGCGTTGTTATTTATGATTCTTATTTTCGTATTGGAAAAAACTACGCAACAGTAACGTATAGACACGACAAAAAATTGTTGAATATTAAAAATCAAACATCATTGTCGATAAATAATTTCACGAAATAAATGATATTTATATTGAAATTAAAAGAGGCAATAGAAAATATTTTTAATTCATTATTTTGTTAAACGACTATTAATCTTACTACTAATTAATTTATCCATGAACTAATTTTTTACTAGACATTAGATCATTTTTCTTTTCAAAGTTTTCCTGTGCAGGATATAAAATTTATTGTGCTAAGAAGTGCTGATATTTCCGAATAAAAATATCGATTAATGATTTTTACTTAAAAATTGGAAAAATTTATTGATTTTAGTATTTTTTAAAAAACTGGCTTTCGCTGATATTTTCCGTACCTATTCCATACTTTCAACGCATCCTGTGTGTGTAACTTTCAGTGTCAACTAATAAATTACAAACTTATTCCTGAACTTGAGCCATGATATATTTATCGTTTTACTCCCGATTTTTTACATCAGATTTGTTGCATAAATTTTGAACCAAGTGTGTAAATAAAATTTTGATCGTGTTTTATTGACTACATTACTTCCACTAAGTATCTATAATTATACTAGCAACAAAAATGGCATGATAATCTCAATCGTGTGTTATTAAATAAAGTCAGTATAGTGTGTAGTGTTTTTATATATTAGAGGAGTACTTCAATAACTACATAACGGTTTTGAAAATTTGTTGTATTTTTTCCGTTATTTGAATTTGTTAGTATTTTGATTGTATTGGTTCATAAAATTAAAGTAAAATTTACAATAAATGAGGCATTTCACGAATATGACACAAGATCCAAAAATGACTAAATTATATTCAGTCATAACTATGAATTCTTAAAACAAAAAACTCGTTCATTAACGAGTTGTAGATTTCATAATTTGTTACCACACAATTGGAAAGCAATTAAATCGGTACATAATCCTTTTTTAGAAAAAAGTAAAAACTTTATTATTGCCGGAAACATTTCATAGGAGGAAATTGTAAATAAACATATCAAAACTTACTACAATGTATGTTTTTCATAATTAGTTTTATCTCTTTGTGTTTATTTGTAATGTATCTGGTTGTATTTGTAATGCAATTCTGTGCCAATACCTACTTTGTAATTTCTTTGCAATTTAAGACCAATAATTTGAAATACGGATTTGACCAAGAGATATATTTAGCCTAAATGTGTTTGGGAGCTTAATAAACTTGCTTGTAACATACTTTTTATCGCAATTTTTGTGTGCAATTCTTCAACAAAATTTACGTTTATTTAATCTTAACGAGTAGGATGAATAATTGTTGCAGTAACACTGCTGGTCTGTATACAACATTATCAAATCCGACTCTTTTAAGACAGGTAAATTTTTTATTATTACATACGTGTATGGTCATACACTTTATGTGTTCAGCTTAAATTCGTTTATAATTTAAGACCTATACTGTTGCAGACCTAGGTGGGAGTTGTGAAGTCACAAATGTTAATTCATAAATTTTTTTAGAACAAATTTTGTTAATCAAAATTCTGTAGTATGGGATTTTACAACACTGCTACGTTTGTGAATCAGTAGTTACGTTTTTGTTTAATTTTCAGATGAAGATAAAAAAATCAAAAGCCACTTCAAGCATGAAATTGACGTCAGCAGAGAAGATTCTGCCAGGGAAGATTCAGTTGACGAGGATGATAACAAGCTTGTAATCAAGGAAGAAACCGAATCTCAAGATGAAATCGACGACAAAAATGTTTCAGCTGTCAGTAGCTGTGATTACAATATGTCTCAATTCAAATCAGATGAATCCAGGTTTGAAGATTGCACTACAAACATAAAAGATGAACCAGAGGACAGTGATGAAGATATGCCTTTGGTACGTATTTGAAAGTACTACTTTTAAAACAAGCAAACATTGTAGTAAATATGCAGTAATTAAAAAAAACCAATTGGAGATAATAAAAAATCAATTTTTATTATCTTTAAAAAAATTAATATAAATTGTATTTTCAGCGAAAACCTTTCGCTCACAGACACAGTTCGGTAGGTTTTCAGTCTTAATGTGAATGTTGTTTAGTGATTTTTTCGTATTAACATCTTGGGTTTTAGAATTTTTTGTTTAACTAGGACTTACGTGCACTGTTTTTTTTTTTGCATGTTAATTTTTTATATTCATAGCAGTGATGAATTAATTTATTTTATAGGCTGCTAGAATTGAAAGCACATCAGTTAAACGAAAGATTGAATCTGATGATGATGAAGATGATTTACCCCTTATGGCAAGAAAAAAACCAAAGAAAGAGAAGAAAAACAAGTCCGAAAAGAAAAAGAAGAAAAGAATTGTAGATGATGAGGAAGACGAATGGGACCGACCAATAAAGAAAGAAAAGAAAATTAAAAAAGAAAAGGAAATAAAAACTGAAAATTCGGTTGTCGAAGGTCCCAAGAAAGGACGAAAGAAGAAGGAGGAGGAACCTCAAGAAGTGTGGAAATGGTGAGAACTTTTTGTTAATTTATCGGCGTTACCATACATATTGAAATGTTGGTGTTTTTTTGTTTCCTATTTATTTATCAAATATTTGACAATTTTACTGTGGTGCCAGTAGAATTTTTTCTGCATTTTAAGGCTTTTGGTTTTGACTAAAAAAGTGAATGTATGAAAGTTTTTACGAAAATTATTTTGTGCAGTTGTTTGTTCCCATAAATATTAAAAAAAAAAACCGTAGCCTGCCCTTAAGCCACAACTAAAATCATTAGATCTCTACAGTGAATTGTCAGACAGAAATGATGGTCATAATCACGGCCATATGTCATAATAATAATAATAATTCTGGGTTATTTGTGATGGATTATATTAAATCAGGCCGCTTACTTACACAAATAATAACGCCTCATTAAGGATGAGGAGACGACAGTTTTAAAATTTGGAAATTAACGCAAATTATGGAGGCATCTTTCTTTATTTTGTTTAAATTAAAAGATTTATTTTTATTGGAGAGGACCATGTTTTATTTATTCAGTTTTGCGATATTTTGTAAATTTTTTTTTGACTTTACAAAATTCCCGGAATTGGTTGAATTTTGAAAGGAAATTTAACTAAAAATGTTGGTAACACTGAATCACTGACATGAAATGAAATGATATCAAAATGGCGTGATGTTATTAATGTGTTCGTCGACATGTCCATCTATTAGCCAATTATTTTTTCTCTTCTTTTTGTAATGCACAGTAACCGAATGGTATTAAAAACGTTACAAAATGTAACAAGCTACAAGTACCATCACAAAGTATGTAGTTTTTGTCACATCTTTAATTTTGAGGTTAGGCGTGTCTGTACCAAAGTCAGTTTAAATTTGTCTACTAGCACTAAAAAGCGCATAATAAATATTGCGGAAAAGCCGACTAAACCAGTAACGTTTAAGAACGTAGAACAAGTTGTAGAAAATAAATACAAAAACCAAAATTTCAATAATGTTCTGGCAACCAGTAGGTACATGTAGGCCAAGCTCATTTTTTATACACATTATTAATTTTAATAATATTTAAAGGTGGGAAGAAGAAAAGAAAGATGACGGAAAGAAGTGGTCATTCTTGGAACACAAGGGACCTATTTTTGCACCTCCATATGATCCAATACCAGATAACATTAAATTCTTTTATGATGGCAAAGAAATGAAATTGTCTTTGGCTGCAGAAGAAGTGGCAGGTTTTTACGCAAAAATGTTGGATCACGATTACACAACTA
Organism: Zophobas morio; assembly: GCF_036711695.1. NCBI lineage: Eukaryota > Metazoa > Arthropoda > Insecta > Coleoptera > Tenebrionidae > Zophobas > Zophobas morio. Next base: position 5,362,976 of record NW_026972110.1, read on the forward strand.
AACCGGCGTTCAATAATAATTTCTTTAAAGATTGGAGAAAAGTAATGTCAGACAAAGAACAAGCAAAAATTACCAATTTAGAGTTGTGCGATTTCAGAAGAATGCATGCATATTTTATGGATCTAGCTGAGAAAAATAGAAATCGCACAAAGGAAGAGAAACAAGCACTGAAGGAAAAGAATGAAGCTCTTGTGAAAGAGTATGGATTTTGCAATATCGATGGCCACAAAGAGAAAATTGGGAACTTTAAAATTGAACCCCCAGGTCTGTTTAGGGGGCGCGGGGAACATCCGAAAATGGGTATGTTGAAGAGGAGAGTGGAAGCTGAAGACATCATTATAAATTGCAGTAAAGATTCAAAGATTCCTGAACCTCCACCTGGTCATAAGTGGAAAGAGATTCGGCATGATGACACTGTTACATGGTTAGCTTCGTGGACAGAAAATGTCCAAAATCAGGTCAAGTACATCATGTTAAACCCCAGTTCAAAATTAAAAGGTGAAAAAGATTGGCAGAAATATGAAACAGCAAGGAGATTACACCAGTGTATTGATAAAATTAGAAAAGAATACAAGGATGATTGGAAATCTAAAGAAATGCGAATTAGACAGCGCGCAGTGGCGCTGTACTTTATTGATAAACTTGCTCTTAGAGCTGGTAACGAAAAAGATGAAGATCAAGCAGACACTGTAGGTTGCTGTTCGTTACGTGTTGAACATATCTCATTACATGAAGAAAAAGATGGCAAAGAATACGTGGTAGTTTTTGATTTTCTTGGTAAAGATTCTATACGTTACTACAACGAGGTACCAGTAGAAAAACGAGTGTTTAAGAATCTACAGTTGTTTATGGAACATAAAAAAGGAGGCGACGATCTCTTTGATCGTTTGAATACAGCCATCATGAACAAACATTTAAACGAACTTATGGAAGGCCTCACAGCGAAAGTGTTCCGTACCTACAACGCATCTTGGACTTTGCAACAGCAGTTGGATGAATTAACGAACCCAGATGATTCGATAGCTGAGAAGATTTTGTCGTACAATCGCGCGAATCGTGCGGTGGCTATTCTATGTAACCATCAACGGTCTGTACCAAAAGGTCACGAAAAATCAATGGAGAAACTGAAGGAAAAAATCGATGCCAAGAAAGAAAGTATCAGAGATGCCGAACGACAAGTCAAAGATGCCGCAAAAGACGCGAAACACGGTAGCGTAAAAGAAAAGACTGTCTACGAGAAAAAGAAAAAAATGTTGCAACGTTTAAAAGAACAATTGACCAAGTTGGAAATTCAAGAAACAGACAGAGACGAGAATAAAACTATCGCGTTGGGTACCTCAAAGCTGAATTATCTGGATCCCCGTATCAGTGTAGCGTGGTGTAAAAAATATGGTGTCCCAATTGAAAAAATTTACAACAAAACGCAAAGAGACAAATTTCGCTGGGCTATTGATATGGCAGGTCCAGATTATATATTTTAAGTTAGTGAAATTTCCATCAACTCTTTACAATTCGACAGTTTGATGAATTCAACGCACTTTTGTGCTATTCCGTGTGTAATTAATTTTAAGTTGTAATTATTATAGTAAAATTTTAACAGTTAATTTATTGTGAATTTAAATCGTTGATGTCGGTGGAGAAGGTGCATTTTTTGAAATTCTGTCCAATTTTTGTAAAAAAAGTTCACCTCATGGATCATGTTTTATAGGTGTCGTTTTGTTTTGAGCGACAAGATTTTTAGTTAATGTTTAAATATATTTATATTTTGATCAATTCATTTTAGTTATATTACTGTTACAGTAACAGCAGTTGTAGGAAGTCTGTATATTACAGATTTGATAAATAAAGAATATGAAAAATAAATCTATTCATAAAACTCTTATAAAATACAAAACCAGTATTAATATTGTATTAGATGGCGATCTAATTAAAGAAGTTTACGTTGTGTAACTCAGGAGGCATGAAGTACATCTGACTTCCAGTGAATTTTCCATAACCTGTAAAAAGTATATAATAAATTTCACAAGGCTATTTTAACAGTTTTTCTACAGCCACTTTTTGATAATTAAAAAAAATGCAAAAAGCAAAAGTGACATTACCACATCTAGTATTTAAATTTTGACTTGAGAAAAATAGAAAAACCTCTACATATATTACCTAAGTCTTTCATTAACCTTGTAGGTGCGTTTCTCAAATGCAGAGGGACTGAGGGTTGCAATCCTTGACAACTTGCAATAACCTGCTTTGCTTTAGCTAACGCACTGTCTGCTTCTCTGCTTTTTGGCGCTCTTGCTAAGTAAATTGCACATTGTGCTAACAATACATCACATTCTGGTTTACCTAGTAACTGACATCCTTGCATGGTATTTACAGCTAGCATTAATGCTGTAGGGTCTGCATTACCTAATTTAAAATAATAAAACTCAACTGCAAAGTTATGCAGCAATATTTCCTACCTATGTCTTCACTGGCTGCTCGGACCATTCTTCTAGCGACGTAAAGTGGATCTTCACCACTGACTATCATTCGCGTTGTCCAATATAATGCAGCATTAACATCTGAACCCCTAATAGATTTATGCATGGCGGATATTATGTTGTAGTGCTCTTCCCCTTTGCGATCATATAATAAATGGGATTTCTGAAAGAGATCTGTTTATTAACTAATTTTTGTCACTGTCTCGCATTAAAAAATAGTTTGTTTCAAATTTAATTTTTGGTAATTTTGTTTTAGTACCTTAATTTTTTCTTTTATGTCTTCAATAGTTACAACTTTACTTTTGGTCTCATGAAATTGCAACACCAATTGCAGATTCCCCAAAGCAATTCTTGCATCGCCATCACTGATATCAGCCAACCACTTTAAGGCATCTGCTTGAACTGCAATGCTACTTTTACAATTAATAACACTAACCATGTTAAAATGCCTTACCTATCACACTGACCTTCTTGCAAGGATATATTTGGATCATCAATAATTTTAACTTCCAAATTCCTTGCAGCCCGTTCTATGATGGAATACAAAGAATCTGGTTCTAATTTCTGCATTACAATAACGCGACATCGACTGAGTAAAGCAGAATTTATTGTAAATGAAGGGTTTTCTGTGGTTGCTCCAATTAAAACAATATCACCTTTTTCAACATGTAGCAAGAAGATATCTTGTTGCTTCTTATTGAACCTATGGATTTCATCCATAAAGAGAACTGTACGACAACCAAATTTTTGTTGTAATTTGGCGGCAGAAACAACATTTTGCACATCTTTTACTCCAGCAGTTGCAGCACACAAAGACACAAACTTTAATTTTGTGGGATTACTTTTACATATCCCTTGAATAACTCCAGACAAGGAGGTTTTACCACAACCTGGTGGCCCCCACAGTATCATATTTGGAATGTCACCTTTTTCTAATAAGGCTCTAAGAACTGTGTTTTCACCCAGTACGTGATTCTGGCCAATAAAATCATCAAGTGATTTAGGCTGTAATTGTTTAGCGAGTGGAATAGAGAAAGAATTATCTTTTGGCTTTTCAACAGCAGATGCTTTTGTTGAGGTAGCACTAGCAATATTGTTTGCTACTGTTGCTTTGGTTACAGTAATTGATGGCTTTAACTCATTCACCACCAAAGATTTGTTACTTTTTGTTTTGTTATTTCTGGGGGTTGTTGGTTGCTTCTCCGTTTTGGTTTCAACTTTTTGTTTTTTAGAAGGTGAAATTAAATCGACTTTGCTTTGTGGTCCTCTAGACTTTCGATTAAAATTCTGCGGAAGAACTGGCGATGGTGAACGCTTTCTTTTGGGTATTTCTTCGGAGTCTGCTGAATTTAAAAAAATACACTTATTGACGTGTTGTTCAATCTCAGACATGGGAAATGTCTTTTCACATATCGGACAAAACGATTCTGTATTTTCGGTAGTATTGTCCATGGTGTCTTTTTTGTTTAACTAACCTAAAATATTTCACAAGAACTTTTAAAACACAGTTTAAAATGACCGCTTTTAAAGTAACCTCCACAAATATTTTCAACCAATGACAAGACAGGTATTTTGCCTCTACAATACAATGAAAGAGCGCTAAAATTAATTTTAAGAATAGTTGAGTTGAATTATATTTCGTATTTACAGAACTGAAATATGCAGTGTCATTTATTCCGCTTATAAATCTTGTTTATAAAATAAAAAAAAATGTGGTGATTATAATTATAATTACCTCAACTGAAAACGGTACACATAATACAGAGTAACGGATATTAATTTAATTTTTTATATTCTGAAATATTATTTTCTTTGGTAACAGACACTTTGTTGATATGCTCCTGGTTATGCTATAGTTCTTTAAACTTTAGTGATTATGTTTAAGGCAAGAATTCAAAAGTTTTATCCGATTTTGTTTATGAACTGACCTAACCTAACCTAAAGAAATCTACTGGTTGCATGTTGGTGTTAATGACCTACAGAGCAGTGCTACGTGGATGTTAAAATGGACAACTTAAAAAATTAGTATATTTTTAAAAAATGTGTATCCTTATCTACTAAACAAAATAAATGGAAAATATAAATAATAGGAAACATAAACAAAAAACAATAGATCAATGTGGTGATAATGAAAACAAAAATGAAAAAAACACGACTGAAAATGTGATCCAGGAATCATGTAAGAATCTCAAAGGTGATGTTTTAAACTATTCGAATGATAAGAAAACAAACAAAATTACGAACCATATACCTCGTGAAGAAAAAACTAAATTCCTCCGAATAAATTTTGAAATTGATCTGCTCTCAGTTGGCCTCTTTTTATGTGGCTTATTGACTCGAATGTACAAATTAGAAGAACCCAAAAATATAGTGTAAGTAGTTCAAATACTTGTAACACCAATAAATAGTTCCTTTTTTTTTTCTAGATTTGATGAACTGCATTATGGCAAATATGTCTCATTATACATGAAAAACACGTTTTTCTTCGATTCGCATCCACCACTGGGAAAGCAGCTCATAGCCGCAGTAGCTTATTTAGCCGGGTTTGATGGAAAATTTAAATTTGATAAAATAGGTAGTCCTTACCCAGAGACTATTCCATTACTTGCTTTACGTTTTGTCCCTGCATTTTTTGGTAGCTTAATAATTCCAGCTTCGTATCATTTGATGTTAGAATTAGGGTTAACGCAATGGACGTCTTTATTGGCAGCCATTCTTTTATTACTTGATAATGCTTTACTCACTCAAAGCAGATTTATATTAATGGAATCAATGTTGCTATTTTTTGCTTTGTTTGGAATTTTTTGTATTTTGAAATTCCGTCATTATTATTCCAGGCCTTACACTCCTTTGTGGTTTTTTTGGTTGAGTTTGGGATCAGTTTCTTTAACTTGTGCGTTGTCTGTAAAGTATGTTGGTTTTTACTCAATATGTCTGGGAATTGCTATTATTGGTCGAGATTTTTGGAAATTGTTGTCTTCATCAACGCTTTCAGATTCTGCCCTTTTTGTTCGATTTGTTGTACAAAGTGTCACTGCCATTTTCATATCTACTCTGATTTATTTATGTATTTTTTATATACATTTGAATGTTTTGTACAAAGCGGGACCACATGATAGCATAATGACCAGCGCATTCCAAGCCTCCTTAGAAGGCGGTTTAGCTTCAATTACTAAAGGACAACCATTGCTTGTGGCACATGGATCTCAAATTACTTTAAGGTAATTTAATTTTATTTTTTTATTTTTTTTAATATGATTTCATAATTTTAGACATACTCATGGAAGAACTTGCTGGATGCATTCTCACAACCAAGTTTATCCAATAAGATATCCTGACAAAAGAGGATCTAGTCATCAACAACAAGTCACTTGCTATTCCTTCAAAGATGTAAATAACTGGTGGATTGTGAAGAGACCTAACAAACATGATCTTGTTGTTGAACAACCCATAGATGTAATAAACCATGGAGATGTTATTCAGTTGGTTCATGGTGAGTGTATTATATCACAGAGTGAGTTTATTACAGACATAAGAGAATCTAATTTACATTCTACATTTTTTTATCTTAATTATTCGCAAAACCAAATCTTTTAATTTTTCCAAAGAGCTGGATTTGACAAGCTATACTTTATGAGCAAGGGAAGTTCTGTCGAAATAATATTTGACCAATTTTTTTATGTATTAGGTTAACAGGAAAATTCGTGTTTTTTTTCAAATAGATGCCTTTAACACGTTGTGATAACCCAAGCTTCCCGTCTTAAATTGACCTTGAAAAACTTCGAAAGGCCCGCGAAAAATTCAAAAATTCAAAATTTGGCCTTGGCTGTGATCGTCTAACAAAATGAGAACCTACGTTGTATGTGTGTGTTTTTTTTTAAGTGGCGGGAAGACGTTCTTTCATACAAGTGAGCATATACTGCGTGTGAGTCGAGAGCGCAAGAAATAATAGACAACATTTTTTTGGAGGGGCTAAAATGGCACCCCTCTCAGGAGGAAAGAAGCTGCGAGCGAAGGCAACATGGACTTGCCATCTCGCATTCACTCCTCAGCCCCAAAACCCTCTATCGTGTATTCACGGACATATTACGTTTCAAATGAAACACCTTAAAAATATGAAAGAAAAGACACGCGCGAACTGACAGACATACTGTACGTTTTTGTATTGATATATGAATAAGTTGTATGTTGTGTTTGATTGTTAAATAAGAGCAGCGGAATGCGAGATAAATATTTGGTGTTTATTATCGGAAGGATACAGATCAACTCTCCGTTTCAAGGCCGGTGGTGGCCCGACCAAGCCCGTGAAGGCGGAGGGGGTAAAAACAGGCACCCCCTGGTCATTGGCTCTCACATAACCCCCCACCTTGAAACAATAGAAGTGTTTCGAAATACAGAATATATGCATATAATATTTTACACAGATCATACGGATAAACAAAAGTGCAAAGAAAGCAAGCAAATTATAGACACAAGTAGAAATGAATAGGAATGTCCAGATTTCTGGAATATAGATCATGGATTGATTAATATTAATCAATTGGCAACGCACACACTTTCGTAATTGCACGTTTAACTACACCACCTTTATGCCGCACTGACACTACACGCACCAGGCCGTCGTTTCCAGGATGTAATTGAGTAATACGCCCCAGCGGCCACTGTAACGGCGGTAGATTGTCGTCCTTTAGTACCACCAATGTACCAACTTCCGGAACTTTGGCGGATGTGTGCTGCCACTTGGCCCTGCTCTGCATCGTAGTCAAATACTCCTTTGACCAACGTCTCCAGAAATGCTGGCGGCAGGCCTCAATCAGCTGCCAGCGAGACAGCCTATTGGACGAAATGGCGGTGTGATCCTTTTCTACGGGGGCGGTTAGTGGATGCCCGATTAAAAAATGGCCAGGCGTAAGGGCCGAGAGATCATTCGGATCGTTCGATAATGGCGTCAAGGGGCGTGAGTTTAGTACCGCTTCAATTCTGACCAACAGCGTGTACATCTCCTCATACGTAAGGTGATTTTCGCCGATTACGCGCTTAATGTGATTTTTCACTGATTTAATACCAGCCTCCCAGATACCACCAAAGTTTGGGGCTCGAGGAGGAATAAATTTCCACATGATATTTTCGTTTGCCAGTTTATTTTTAAAAATCTCGCTTTTAAATAATTGTTGAAGCTCTTTTCTCGCGCCTACAAAGTTAGTGGCATTGTCACTAAGAACGAAAGAGATATTTCCACGGCGTGAAATTAATCGTTTTAGGGCACTAAGAAATGAGTCGGATGTCAGGTCGCCTACCAGTTCGAGATGTACTGCCTTTGTACTTAAACAAATAAAAAGGCAAATATAGGACTTAGTGGTTCTTTTCCCTTTTCCGCGGCCTTCTTTAATTAATAAAGGACCACCGAAATCAACCCCCACCTTGGAAAAGGGACGTGAGGGCATTATCCGCTCTTCGGGAAGATTTCCCATAATTTGACTGTAAGGTTTTGGATTGGTCCTATAACATTTTAAGCATTTACCAATTACCTTGCGAACTTGACGCCTGCCAGAAATAGGCCAATATTTTAAGCGCATTTGCGCAAGAGTACCTAATTGCCCCGCATGTAATAGGCTTTGGTGTATATCTTGTATTATTAATTCGGTTATGTAATGTTTGGGCAACAAGATGGGAAATTTTTTATCAATTGGTAAAGTTTTGACATTGCTTAGTCTACCCCCCACCCTGAGCAAATCATTAGAATCTAGAAACGGATTAAGTTGTAAAATACTACTGTTACCAAGTTTTTTACTGTGAGTCAACTGATGAATTTCGGAGGAGAATGCCTCCTTTTGAACTAATCGGATTATCGTAATTTCCGAATGTTTCAATTCTTGCGTTGTTAAACTGCCCCTGATTTCCGGTTGTTTTTTGACTCTATTCCGTAGATTTTTCATAACGCGCAGCCAACACGCAATTGCAACTTTTAATTTGCCAAAGGTTGAGTATAGGTCAAAGATAACATTTTTAAAAGAATTGGTTTGTAGATGCACTGCAGTTGAAACAAAGCGTTTTTCTAACAGTAAACCTTCGCCAGAGGAGTCGCACTTGTCTACATTAGAGGCATTAACAATCGGAATTTCCATTTTATGCAGCCAAGCTGGACCATTAAACCACAGTGTATTTGTCGATAATTCCCTAGGAGAGGCACCACGAGTTATTATGTCGGCCGGGTTCTCGCTGCTTTTTACATGGTTCCAGTGACAATTATTAGTTAACTGCTGTATTTTAGAAACGCGATTAGCGACAAAGGTTTTCCAATTACCTGGATCAGCTGCTAACCACGATAAAACGATCTGAGAATCCGTCCAACAGAAACACTGCTCAGGTAAAATGTTAATCGTTTTAGTGACCTTTACAAGCAATTGGGCTAACAAAAGCGCACCACATAATTCAAGTCTGGGCAAAGAGATGGTTTTTAATGGCGCCACGCGAGATTTGGCGCATAACAAATTGACGTGTATATTTAATTGGGAATCAATGGACCTAACAAAGATTGCTGCACCGTAAGCCTGTTCAGAACTATCGCAGAATCCATGGATTTCTATTTTGATAGCATCACGGCAAATTACTGTTCTAGGAAACTGAAGTTTATTTAGATAAGGCAAGCCGCGTAAGAAGGAAGTCCATGCTTTTTTAAGATTATCGGGAATTTCGTCATCCCAGTTAATTTTCAACGACCACAACCGTTGCATTATTATTTTTGCCATTGTTATCACAGGATTAACTAAACCGAGGGGGTCGAATAATTGAGCAATGGCGCTAAGTATAGTACGTTTGGTGGGCTTGACGTTAACAAAGTTAAAATGTGTGTATGAAAGATTATCAGATTCGTTGTCCCAGCGAATACCCAGAGTTTTCTTTTCAAGCTGTTTGTCCGTTATTATGCACTCATTGGAAGTAAGCTCATCTTTTAACACATCAGCACAATTAGATGACCACTTACTTAGAGAAAATCCCCCCTTCCCGAGAACTGTCTTTAATTCGTCCTTAATCCGCGCTAATTCGGGTATGGTATTTGCGCCAAACAATATGTCGTCCACATAAAAACACTTCATGATGACGTCGTGTGCTAATGGATAATTATCCTTTAGATCTGCGCCCAATTGTTGTACACATTTAATGGCTTGGTAAGAAGAGGAAGTCAGGCCGTAAGTGATGGTTTTAAGTTGGTATGTATTTACGGGTAAATCGGGAGATTCTCGCCATAAGATTTGTTGAAATACACGGTCATCAGGATGCACCCAAATGCACCTGTACATCTTGGATATGTCCGCAGTTATTACGAATTGAGGCAGTCTAAATTGAATAATGATCGTAAGAAGATCAGGCTGCAAAACGGGTCCTGCTAATAAATTGTCGTTTAAACTAAGATTGTTTGAGCTTTTTGCCGATCCGTCAAAAACAACGCGTAGTCTGGTTGAAGAACTATTTTCATTTATGACCCCACTATGGGGCAGGTAATAAGAATGTTTCGAAACGTCGGCAGGTACTGGCTCCATGTGACCTAATTCCAAGTACTCGCGCATAAAGGCCAAATAACCCGCTCTTAATTTATGGTCTCGGGAGAGTTTCCGTTCAAGAGACAACAACCGTTTCATGGCTACATCACGGGAATTTCCCAATTTTGGAATTTGCCCGACAAACGGAAGTCGTACAACAAAGCGACCGTCTTTAGATCGGCTGGTAGTGTCATAAAAGTGGGCTTCGCAAAGGTCTTTGGAAGAATGTTTATTGATGGAAGGGACAATTACCTCGGGTTCAACGTTCTCTATTTCCCAAAACCTGGTAACAGCTGATTCCAAACTTATTTTGTAGCAGTGCAAGGGTTTATTATTAAAATTCGGAATTTTACCTGAGATAATCCATCCCAAGACACTATTTTGTAGAACAGGCTGATTTTTACCGAGTTTTATATTTCCGGAAGTAAGCAGGTTTAAAAATAATTCGGCCCCAATTAATATATCCACGGGAGATGAAACATTAAAAGTCGGATCCGCTAAGTCTAAATTATTGGGTAAATGGATAGTATTTATATCGAACGTATAAGAAGGCAAGTTTTCGGTAATTTTGGGAATAACCAAACATTTAATATTGTAAATAAAATCAGTTGATCTACTTCTGATCTCAACTTCAGCAGACTTAGTCAATCTTGATTGGCTATTTATTCCTAGGATCGACACATTTGAATTTTGAATTTTCAAATTCAACTGTTTACATAAATTTTCCGTTATGAAGTGAGATTGACTCCCAATGTCTAATAATGCGCGACATTCTTTTATTTTACCTGTGGGACCCTTAACCAATATTACTGCTGTTGATAAAAGTATGTTGTTTGAGACCGCTAAATTACAATGAGATGTCCCCTCTCCAGGATCCGTGATATCATTAACTAATTGATCAGTAATCGCATTGGAACTAGCCTTTACATCAATATGTAAAAGAGTGTGATGTTTTTTGTTGCACTGTTTGCAGCCAAATATAGTGCAATCTTTCGTAAAATGGTTTTGTCTAAAACAATTACTGCAACGATTCAATGATTTTATGTGTTGCAGTCTTTCCTGGGGGGTTAACTTTAAAAAATCAGCACAATTAAAAATATTATGATTTTTTTCGCATATAAAACATGAAGCTAACTTTTTGTTACTTTGAGCCTTATAATATGAAGTATGGAACACACGTTTTCTAAGCGGCGTATTAATGTTACATTTTTGAGGAGGGAGAGATTTTGTTTCTTTATTATTTTTATGGATGCTTATCGATTCTAAGGTTTTGCATCGCCTTTCTAAAAATGAAATTAAATCTGTATGGGACGGAATGTTATTGGGTTCAAGTGACTCTTCCCATGTGGAACTAGAAAAATGGTCCAATTTTGAAACTACAATGTAAATGATAAGATCGCTCCATTGATCGACAGGGCGATCCAACGCTTTCAGGGTATTTAAATTAATACTTAGTGTATCTAAAAAGTCCCGCAAGGATTTACAGTCCGATTTATTAACAAAAGGCAAACTGAAGATATTTTTTAAATGATTGTTAATGATGAAGCGCTTGTTTTCGTATCTGTCTTTCAATAATTTAACCGCAATTGCATAATTTGTGTTGTCCGCTTTTAGCGACTCCAGAGTTTTCTTGGGTTCATCTTCCAAGCATGATTTTAAATAATGTAATTTTTGAGAGTTGGATAATGACTCATTACTGCCAACTAAACTAGAAAAAGTATCAAAAAATGATGCCCATTCGGTATAATCCCCACTGAACTTAGGTAATTCAATAGTTGGCAATTTTACGTTAAGATTTTGATTTGAATGAGATGTGGTTGATGAACTACTAGATAATTGAGATGAGGCCTTTGTCACCAAATCATCATATACGCCAAGCACCTCAAATATTTGATTCAGTACATCCCTAAACTTATATTCGACCCGTTCATCAGACTCGTTTTCATCTTCTGAAGTTATTATTATAGAATTGGCACCATAGTGCAAACTGATATTTTCCATTTCCGATTTTAATTGTTCAACGTCCTGTAGGCGACGCTTTAATTGTCCAACCTTTGAATGATTAGTTTCGTCTTCAACGAAAATCTCATGTGTGTTTAATTTATCAAGAAGAATTATGAATTTATTGATTGTTTCGTCCTGGCTTTTCGTCATCTTACGTACAAGAAATGCACAACGATATTATAAGAATTGGAGCTTACCTTGATGTCCCCAGAATTGTAGACGACGAATCACAGAAAAATCTGTGTATGACGGTTGACCAATATTTCCGATTTGAATAACTTTATGTGGAAATAGGCGCACTGCACTATTATATAACACTCGCGGCCGCCAATCCGGCTCGAAGGACCATGTACGATTTTGTATTGATATATGAATAAGTTGTATGTTGTGTTTGATTGTTAAATAAGAGCAGCGGAATGCGAGATAAATATTTGGTGTTTATTATCGGAAGGATACAGATCAACTCTCCGTTTCAAGGCCGGTGGTGGCCCGACCAAGCCCGTGAAGGCGGAGGGGGTAAAAACAGGCACCCCCTGGTCATTGGCTCTCACACATACACATATTTGAATATCACAAATTTAATAAAAACAAAGCAAAATCTGAATTAAAGTAACTGGATGCAAATACACAAGTTATTACGGGCGTGTGGCGTCAGATTTTAATGTTACGGCAGTTAACAGGAGCACAACAAAAGTACCCTTGGGGTGTTCTAGCACAAGCGGAGTTTGGGGCTACCGGTCGGGGCTGTTCTCCCCCCACAACGGTGATTCTATCTATCGCAAAGCCTACTCAAACGGCACATTTCACGTCTCTAGGACGAACATGCCGTCCGAAACTAGGCCATTACGATCGCCAGACCCGTAGTCGGATCTCGGCCAAGGACAGAAGCCGAGAACGTTACAACATCGGCGGCCGCCCCTGAATCTATCCAAACCTGTGGACTTGTACAGGTGACACGATAAATCTCATCAGCTCGACTAGGTGAGATTTATCGTGTCACTGCGCTTCTGCCACGTTTTCTGTGTTAGTTATTTAACCTCAATTCCATTTTTAAATGTTCAATCTCTTATAACTCTGATATTAACAACAACTGAACACGGGTTAAAGTTTCAACGAGCAATAAACAACATTTAAATTCGCCATACAATTTTGTGAAATTTTAAACAACAAATAATTCTAATGTAAGATTAAAATTGGACATCAAATAGTTTATATGATAGAAACATTCATCAACGAAATATTTACAAAACAAAACTAGCAAAGATTTATAATAACAAAAGATTTGGAGTGAAATAAACTTGTGCAAATAAAAACATTATGTGAGGTTAAAACTGCAAAGCATGATATTTACGTTCAATGAAAATTATACAACAAAGGAAAATTACTGAGCTTAAAACTGTGAGATTAGAGAAATATTGTATGAGATGAAAAATTGCAAAGTTAACAAAATTTACATGAGATTAATATTTGCCACACTTTATCAACGATTCAAACACAGAGTTTACATTATGTTAAATTATGTCATAATCCAAGTGATTGGTTAGTTAAAAACAATCTACTTTGAGAATTTAGCATACCGCGAACTGATTACCCCAACAAAACACATAATAAACAGACACAAAAATATCCAATAATTTTTTTTATCGTTGCGAGGGAATACCTCGATGGTGTTATTAATCCCTAGCGTTGTGAGAACATGCCTCGATGAAGTAATCAATCGATAGCGTTGTGAGGGCAAGCCTCGATGAAGTAATCAATCTGTAGCGTTGTGAGGGCAAGCCTCGATGATGTAATCAATCTTTAGCGTTGCGAGGACAAGCCTCGATGATGTAATCATGATAACGATGATAACCGCCAAAGGGAAGAAATTATTTTAAGCCCCCGCCAGTTCGCAGTATAATGTATTTTGTTTAACTGCCGTAAATGAACTATTAGCAATCTTGTGTGAAGAATTAAGAAGTGTTATAATGTAAGACTTACGTATATGCATCCAGAAACCTATTCGTAATAAAAAAACAAAGGTGTTTTCCTGATTGTTAAATTGTTTTAGCACTAGCTGACGACTAAGAAAAACTAACTTGATTGGTGAATTTACAAACAATAAAACACATTTACAGCACGTGTTCCGCGTTGAAAGATCTCATGTTTTTTTTATTAAAAACCGCAAGAGAGAAAACGTCAAAACGAAGTGTCACTGTAACGCATGATGTTTAAAGTAAAAGTTGATGGAAATAACACTATGCAACACTAAAAAATTCACAGAAAGTTCAGATAGTGTTTGAGGTTGGGTATACTCCATATACTAAAGAAAAAAATGTTTTATACTCATATCACATCACAAAACATAGATAACGGTTGTTTTGTTTTTCTTACTTTTTGGGACACTTGATTGCATTTAATCGTAAAAATATCGCTTTTATGTATCCACCCATGCTTGCAGACTTCTGTTGGTGTCTTCAGAGGGATACCGCGAGATCTGGCTACAATAGGAATGCCAATCGTTCGAAAAAAAAGACCTTTTCTAATGAAAAATGAAGTATTGTTTTATTAATTTTGTATGATTTCAAAAAATTCAATAAACACTTTTCATTGTGATACCTGATGTGATAGGTTGGGTACCTATACTCCATATACTAAAGAAAAAAATGTTTTATACTCATATCACATCACTAAACATAGATAACGGGTTGGAAAATTTAGACTAATCACTAAATAAAACGTTCCTGATATAATCAAGATCATTTAGCAGCTGTTCCCGAACAAAATTGCAAAATGCTAACCTTCATTAAAAGTCTGTCTCTCGTAGTTCATGAACTACCTGCGTATGATACGGATGAAACTAGACTTAACACCATTTTTTCTCGCAGTGGCCCATTATCCAATATGAAAAACAAACAATGTCTAAAATGCAGATCTCGTTGTCCAAGTGGGTAGCGGTTTTCCCGTTACTCACAGGCCAAACGTTTCGAAATTGGATGTCTTGTGTTCGGGATATTTCTAGACGTACAAATTTGTCGCCACTAGAACATTTTTGGCACTCTGCTCAAAATTGACAGTGGCATAAGAATACCAACTTGGATTCATGTATTTTTTAATTTCTACTATGAATCAAGGGACAGAAGAAAAATGTATTTTGGGGTGCCTATAGAGACCAGTTAGATTCGTCATTTACGCTGAATCAGCCTGTATATGTATCAAATTTCATTGACGTCTTGATAAAACACTCTAAACTTTAGCTAGTAATTATTATTATCACTATTAGTAAGACCCCTTTAGAACACAACACGTTTTTAATTATTTTAGCCTGGTTTTCAAGGTAACTTTGAAAAGTTAAAAATTTCAAGAAATATATCCTGTTTTATCAAACGTGAATACAGTGTCGGCCAAGAAAAGTTACCATTTAAAAACACTTAAAATTCGTCTTTTTACCCTGTTTTTCTGTTGGGCCATTTCAGCACACCTATGAATACGATTTCGGCCAAGAAATTTCACCTTTTAAAAACACTTGAATTTTAAAGATTTTGAGAACACTGTTTTTTTAATCGTTTTGTCCTGTTTTTAAAGCTACTCCTTTTTAAAAGTCAATTTATTGAATTTACACTCCAAAGAGAGCCGTTTTTTAAGAAAGTCAAAATTTTAAGAAATCTACCCTACTTTATCAAACGTGAATACGATTTCGTTCAAACAAATTCACCCTTCAGAACACTTTGTTTTTTAAATCATTTTGCCCTGTTTTTTCAAAGGTACCCTTTCAAAAAAGTCAACATTTTAAGAAAAATACCCCGTTTTTCCAAACGTGAACACGGTTTTGTCCAAACAAATTTTCCTTTCAAAAACATTCAAAATTAGGAATTTTGCCTTGTGTTAAAGACTTTTTTCCTATTAGGGCCCCTATAACACACATAATTTTTTAGCAAATATACCTTGTTTTTCAAAGTACTTTTTTTTAAATTAAAATTTTAAGCAATTTACTTAAAGGTATATTTTTAAAAGTAAAAATGTTTAAAGACTGATGTAAAACTGCAAATATTAAAAAAAAAGTCAAAATTTTAAGGAATCTGTTATGTTTAAAGGTCTATTCATTAAAACAGTCAAACATTTTTTAGACTTCTTATTAAACAAATATAATTTTTAAATAACTTTTAAATTTGGTTTACAAGGGATGAGTTCCAGTTTCCGCTTTGTTATCTCCGAGTTCATTTTCCAAATCACTGGAGCTAGACCTAGAATAAGACAATATAAAGTAAAAACTACTATTAAACCATTCTTACAAAGGATCTAAGTCTTCTAACGCTCTCTCCTTCGGTCCGAAACTCAATAGTACAGTTTACAAAATCATTAAGTCGCAGTTTTACCCCTTTTTCTTGCGTGAGTACAAGTGGTTGTCTGGGAAGCTCCACATTATTAAATGGTAAGCTTGTACATAGTAGATGGTTGTGATGATGCTTTTGGTGATGCGTTTTGGGAGTGCCTCTTTTTTTGGAGGTACCCCCTGTGTTGAGAGCCAGTACTGGGGGTACGTGTTTTGATTCTCCCCACCCTCAACGGGAAGTCTGGCCACCACCCGCCTTAAACGGGGATTCTACCTGTAGCTTTCGGGAAATAAACATCTCTAATCTGTAACGACAGTCCGCTGGTTCTTTTATCAGTCATCCTATCTATTTCAACGTATCATTCAAATATCAATTCACCGGACGCGTTCGAAATCCGTATCATTCCTTTTATTAAATACAAGAAAACATATCGTCGAACGAGTTCGAAACACCCTGCCTGCCCGTCCGAAGACTTTTGGCCTTCGTTGATTAGTAGATGGGTGTATTGTAATTTTTCTGTGGGTTGCAGTCACAGGCTTTTCAACAAAGTTTTCGCCATAGAACACTTTCTCAGATGTACTGAACATTGTTAAATGACGTAGAAATTCCAACTGGAATAATCTCAGTTTTTCTATGCGTGAATTTTTTACCCCAAATCGTTTTTGCTCCATTGTGGCAAGAAATTAGAAGAAAACGAATCGGATCTTTCCTTTTTGGAATAAAAATATGTAGGTAATATGTTACCTTATACCAGGCGTGCACACAGGTGGGGGCAAGGGGGGCATGCCCCCCCCCCCCCCCCTAATAGTTGTCATATCAATGTACAGAAATAATTGAAAAAAACACAAAATTTATCATTTTTCGGAAAAGTTGGATATGCTTTATTTTACTTCGGGGGATTAGGGCCGAGGGAAGTTTTGTCAAAATAACCTTAACCAATTTTTTTTATATTCGACTATGTAGATCTATCTAATTTTACGCTGTTATTTATAGAAAAACAACAACCGGTTGAAGACCCGTCAAATCCGATACTTGCTGATCGTATTGAACGTGATGCCTTAATACGCAAAGGTCCCTATCAACCAAAATTAAAATGTTTTCCAAAAAGTTTATTTGGAGAGCGATCCAGAAATTTTCAAATTTCTTAGTACGACAATTTTCCCTGGTTAGAATATAGCACTGTAAAGGATGCTGCGTACTGTTTCTGCTGTAGATTTTTTTCCATGCACGATGCAGCAACAAAAGGACATATAGATTTAGCTTTTATTAAAGAGGGTTTTAAAAATTGGAAAAGGTGTCGAAAAATTTAAATTACATCAGCATACTCGAGGGCACATGCACAGTTTTAGTGTATGGAAAAAATATGATGAGGTTAAGGGAGTAGATGAGCTTCTGGATAGCGAGTGCCAAAACTTTAGATCATTACGAGAACAAGAACGAATTAAGAATCGCGACATAATGAAAAGGCTTATTGATATTGTTTTGTGTCTCGCTAAAGGAGGACGTCCTTTCAGAGGGCAAAATGAATCAAAAACAAATTTAGAGAAAGACTTGTTTTTAGATTTAGTTTCATTACTTTCAAAATATGATCCTCTTATTAAGGAACATTTAGAAGAAGGCCCAAAAAATTGTTCGTACGTTAGCAACAGAATTCAAAATGACCTTATATTGTCAGTTTACCATGTGGTTATAGAAAAAATTAGAAACCGTTTGAATGGTCAAATGGTGTCAATAATTGCAGACGAGACTTCTGATGGTGGTCATCATGAACAAATGTCAGTGGTGGTGAGACATTTTGATGTCAAAACAAATATGCCTATGGAAACATTTGTGGGACTTATTAGGCGGTTTAATGCTGAATTTATATATTCAGAACTTAATGAGGTCTTAAATTTTATGAACATTGAATGGAAAAATGTTTTGGCAGTTTTGATGGTGCATCTACTATGGCTGGGACATTATCTGGGGTACAAGCAACATGTAAAGAAAACAATAGCAAGATTTTGTATGTACATTGCTATGCACATTGTTTGAATCTTGCTTTAGTTGCTGCATGCAGTTCCCAGAGGGGAAACAAATTAATATTTGATTTCTTTGGAGTTGTTCAATTTACGTATTCTTTTATCGAGGGGAGCTGTGTCAGACATGCTGTTTTTGAAACAATTGCTAAAGAAATGAACAATTCTGTGAAACATCTAAAATCACTTTCAACCGCTAGATGGGCATGTCGAGCTGAAGCTGTGAGCGCAATAAAAGAAAATTATAAAGCTATTGTATTAGCAATTGAAGATATTCTCCAAAATACTACACATGCAGTTATAAGAGCAAAAGGACGAGGTTCGCTTTTTCAGTTAAAAAGTTTCGAGTTCATTGCATGTCTTCACATTGTTAATCCTATTTTACAAATTATACTGAAAGTTAACAAAGACTTGTAGTCCGAAGAAATTAATTTATTAACTGCTGCAGATAGTGTGAACAACTTAAAATTAACTTTGCAAACATACCGAGACAATTCAGCCTACTTTGCGTCGATTTTTTCAAACATTCAAGACGAATGTGTTCTGTTAGAAGTTGAAATTCCTGAAGTAAAAAGAAGAAAAATTTCACGACGAATAGACGATAACCCAGAAGGTCACAATCATTTTGAAAAAAAAGAAGATGAACTAAGAATACACACTTTACCCATTCTTGGAATCTCTAATTTCTGGTCTTAATGAAAGATTCAGTCAGGAATCAATGCAACTTGTATGTAGTGTGGGTCAACTTCTTTATTTTAATTGTGATCCTGATAATGCGGAAAGTAATTTCAATTATGTTTGAAATTAAAACTGACGAGATATTAGCTGAACAAGCAATTCTGAAAGAATTTAATCCGTCTTTACGAGGAAGTTCAGTACAAAAATGGTTACTTTGGATGACGGAAGAAAATAAAGCAAGAAGTAGTGTATTTCCATGTATATTCTCAGTACTACTTCAAAAATTTACCACAATTCCGGTTACAAGTTGTTCTTGCAAACGATCATTTTCAAAGATGGCTCAAGTAAAAAATAAATTGAGAAGTACAATGAGACAAGACCGTCTTGATGCATTGCTTCTTTTGTATATAGAACAAGACAGTGCCGTTCATGTTGATGTCGAATCAGTAATTGACTATTTTAAGAATATGACTGGTTCTACTCGACGAATGCGTTTATGAAGTCGCGGTAATAGGTATATACATACGTTAATTTTACAAAAAATGTACATCTAGATATTTCAGACTTTTTGCGAATTAATATGTACCTATATGTATATAGTGTAGCTATTTCTGATTAAATATATAGTTTAGTTTAGGGTATAAAGTTTTTTATCCCACTCCCACCATTAAAGATATGAATTCATTTTTAATGGCCCCCTCTAATACTAAAGTCTCTGCACGCCTATGCCCTATACAAGCAGTTAGTTTAATGTTGTACGATACCAGAAAAATAATTACCCTAGCAAAATGGGGTAAAAATCATGAAGATGATGTAATTTTCGCCATAATAAATGGACTTGGTGTAAAAATTAGCAAATGTGGATTATTTATTGATCTGGATCACCCATATTTGTGTACTACACCTGATGGCTTAATTGGTGATGATGGAACAGTAGAGTTAAAATGCCTGTATTCTGCTCGTGACATGACACCAGATGAAGAAATCTTTGACAAACTTATAACTGTTTATAAGTTAGACAAAAAGGGTGAAATGTCAGTTAACAAAAAGCACCCTTATTTTTACCAAATACAAGGCAACTACATATTACCCGGAGATAATATTGCATATTTGGCATTTGGACAGAAAAAGGGATCAAAATTGACAAAATCAACTACGATAAAAATTTCTGTAAAACGATGGTGCAAAAACTTGAAAAGTTTTATAAAAATTGTGTACTTCCCGAGTTAGACCCTAGACGACGCAGAACTCTTGCTATTAGAAACCCGGATTACATTTTAAAAGCACAGAGAGAAAGGGAAAGAAAACGCACACGCAATAGTATTTTTGTAAGTGCATTTAGTTGTACTAAATAAATATCTGCAATTAAGACACTGATAACCGTTTTCGTCCTTTCTTGATATTTTAACACAATTTTTACATTCTTTACATTGATAAATGTGATATTTTACTCTTTTCTTTGTTTTATCAGGAAAAGTTACCTACTGTACAACCTTTTCTATCACAATTTTTACAACCTTTTACCATTGTTTTTTACTTTGTATTTTTTATCACTGTATTTGATTGTTGTTTCACATATTCCACCTTTTTGCCGTTTCCACTGCATATAACATTTATGTTTAAGTATTTTGTTACCTTCGTTAATCATTTGATTACCCTTTTGGATCATCCCCATCTCTGCGCAACGTTTGCCGGTAAACATATTAATCTTGTTATTTCCTTTTTTAATTATTTTAAGCAGTTCATTTATTTATTTATTCCTAAAACGTTCTCAGAATTTCAAATTAACAGAATAATAAGGCATTTCTAAGAATATTGATAACCTACATTATTTTGGTACTGTGTAAGTACTGAAAAAAAAAACACTAATTCTGTATCCTTTAAAATGGACTAAATATAGCTATTAGGGAAGCAATAAAAAATGTAAACTAGAGATTTTCTTGTCTAATAAACACGCTCTGTCACAAACGCTTTATTTATAAACCTACGTTATTTTAGTAATAAAGCTTTATTACACTTTTAGGTATAACCAGCCGTGCCTTAAATTCTCACGATGTGGCTGCTCCAGTTTCACCACAGTGTCAAGAAGTATCATGTTACATAGACTACAACGTATCCATGCCGGCACAAAATCTATGGAGAGTGGAGATTCTGAATAAAGATCAAAATGGAGAAAGTTGGCATACAATACAATCATTGATAAGACTGATTCATGTTGACACAAATACGGCTCTTAAATTTACAGGCCGACAGTTACCAGATTGGGGCTTCCATCAACATGAAGTTGCTGCTGATAGAATTATTAATCAAGATGATACAGTGTGGAACGTTGAGGAACATCGTTACACAAAATGTTAGTTTCCATTTAATGAAACCAAATAGTTTGATCGCGAAATTTAGTTTCTTGCTGACGTTAATAGTCGCAATTTATTTTTTAAGTTTTTTAGTTTCCTTTTTTTATTTGCAGCTGAGGATCAAAAAGAACGTGAAAGAGAATTAGTAACTGCTGAAATGATCCCGACTGCAGCGACTTCTTTGACATTTTGGGAAAAGTTTTTTGAATTGCATTATAAAATGATGTTTTCTGGTACTGAAAGTGTGCAGAATCACATGTACAGTTCCGAACCTTTTGAATGGCCGTTAATGTCACGTGGAATTGCATATTGGGTTTCTTCAACTAGTAATGTAAGACTGTTGTACTGAATATATATATATATTTTTCTTAACTTTTAATATTATAGGCTCAAATTCATCTCATAGGAAATTTATTGCTCTGGTATTCTGGAACAATTGGACTTCTTATATATTTTGTTTTGTTAATATTTTATCTTCTTCGACGTAGGAGATTATGTTATGATCTGGATGAAAACACGTGGGAACAGTTTCAACTCATTGGTGAATTATTTTTGATAGGTTATTTATTTCACTATATACCTTATTTTTTTGTTGAACGTACTTTATTTTTACATCATTATTTGCCAGCTTTTACTTTCAAAACACTATTACTGGCTGCATTAATTGAACATATTCATTATTTAAATACTCATATTTTTAAAGTCAAGTTTTTTAATTATATATTTATTTTACTCATATCTTTGTGGCTTTTATCTATTTTTTACGTTTTTCTTAAATTTACTGTACTGTGTTATGGTGCAACTCCTTTAACAACTAATGACATAATAAATTTGAGGTGGAAAGACACATGGGACTTTATAGTACACAAAAACTAATCAACAAATCTCAGTTTTACACTATTAAATTTTTTGAAACTTATAATTTATAGGTGTTGAATTTTTGAAAAATTATATATTTTTATATTACATTTTTACGAATATAAGAAACGTTATCTTTTATATGTACTTTATTAGAAATGAATAAACGACCTTAAATATGCAAAAATATTTCAATCAAACCTAAGCCATTTAAGCTGTATCCATATGTTCAGGCTCAATCGGGTGCACAGTTACGTCAACAACTTCAACATCAATAGTTTTACTACTCAGGACAGCAGTGGTCCCTTTTGGATAACGATATGACGACTGACGAACTCCTTTCTTGTTAGCTTCATCAAAAGTTCTGCGATAATCCACTGATCCTTTACGAATAATGCAAATGTCCACATTTGAACCAGACCCAAGATCGTTAAAAATGCCAGCTGCAATTGCATCACGAACCAGCTTAACACCCTCTTCTTCTTCTAAATCTGGATTCCAACGAGACTCAAAAACTGCCATTGCAGCAAGAGAACCAGAACCCATTGTAGTGTATGGCAACTTATCAGTTGATCCATGAGGGTATATGGAATAAAGATGAGGACCAGTTGAATCAACACCTCCCAGAACTAATGCTGCACCTATATGTCCTTGATAGCGGAAAAGATATTGTTTCAACATCTGATTTGCAGTTGCAACACGAGCTACTCTATTTGTAAAGAGACGATGAAGTTCTAATTGAGACGATATCATCTGAGTTGTCTGTTCGGTATCTGCTGCAGTACCAGCTCCACAGCAACTACGAAGAATGTGTAACAATTTGCATGAAACTCAGTTTACAAAATACTTACTACATGTTTGGAGCTAGGTAGTGGATTTTTTCGCAATTTTTATCAGAGACTGTAGTGTCTTCAGTAGCGCGAGTATCAGCTCCCAGAATCACCCCATCTTTAAAGATGATTCCGACAATTGTTGTTCCAGTTTTTGTAGCTTTAGGAACCGGAAAACCTTTACTTTCCAGAAGTGCATTACTGAAATAGGTTATGTTGATGACAGTGCAGAAACAATTGCAAGACTAAAGTTTGTGATTATTTTTCCTTACCGCTTGCAGTTTGCAAAAGAGAAGCCGGGGGCAGGAGTTTCTGGGCATAAGACGGACATTTTTTCTGCTATTAAATTTAAATTTGTTGAAGTTTACACAAACTGCAACATACACAACTCATTCGCCGTCAAATATCAAACAAACACGTCAAATTCGGTCAAATGTCAAAATCAGAGCGAAAATCATAATCCACCAATGTCAAATTTAACTTGTAAGAGTTAAAAATCCCTAAGGCAGCTCTAGTTCTCTAACCTCTAATCCACTCTAATCCTTGATCCTAATCGAGATTTGAGATATGTCATCACAGAACTATGTCATCTACTGTTTTGAAAAAATGACAGTGTAAAAGTTTTGCAGTTCTGATATTTATAAATTTCTAATTGTATGAGAACGTAATGTTTAGAAGAACTAGCACTATGCCACAAAGAATTAAATTCTGCTTAACAACAGAACAAATTATTAGCGACATCGAAGCGGTTTACAGAAACGAAGAGCAAAGAAACACTTTATACTTCTGTTTAGATCAGGTACCCCCAAAAGAACACAATTTTGAAAGAATTGAGGAATTTTTGAAAGGCACACAAGATTTGGAACGAAGCTCTAACATACTGGATGGTTTAAAATGTGAGCTAGATAATTTGCAACAAGACATTATGAATAGGATATCAACCCTCAAGCAGCGTTCAGGTAATCCCTGAAAATAAATAAGTTATGTGTTGAGTATTTATTTTTGTATTTTTATAACAGTTGAGTATTTTTAACAATGGATACTTTTATAATAAACTGTTACTGCATTCCTATTCTTACTGATGTGCTTTAACAAGTACTTAATCTAGATCTTGTGCTTTAATTACCTTCTCCCATGATTAAAGTCAACTTAAATTTTCATAACTGTTAAAAGTTTGATGATCAAACAGGGTAATGCAAATTATTAACCACTGATTGAACATTACGATCTGACATGTAGAAGCAAAGGCTGCATGGGTATCCTGTAAAATGAAGAATAACAAATTTCAAGAAGTTTATCACATATATTGTAAATTGCTACGCTACATTGAGTGATTAGTTTGACCTACTTTTGCAGTAGTAAGTTATTAATTATCCTTACAAAAGAGATAAAATTGTCAAAGGTCATGTACTTCCAACACAAAATTTAGCTTAATAATATAAAAATGTTAAGTACACTTTTCACCGAATAGCGTTCATATGACAAAATTATGACTGATGTTATGCCCAATGCTAATATTTCATGGTTAGTGCACAATTAAGAAGAAAACCCCGCACCATCCAAAAGAAGAACGCAGATCCTTACCTTGTTTCTGTAGTTTTCACTGCAGGTTAGTACACACAAAAGCAGGAAGAAATAAGTTATGATACTAAGAATGATTTTATTTTATAAAAATATTTGTATATACAAAGATCAAATGGACGGAATGTATTACTATTATTCTAAAACTAGGTTCTAAGTACATATTTGTAACACTTCAAGTTATATAACAGTCTCTAAAACCGACATCAAACAAAACAAATATGCTATGACGTCATTCTGAAGTTAACATGTCAACATGTATGCTATTCTAACTTGAGGTCCTTTCTAGGTACTAAAAATGTATCATTTCTATACCTCTCTCTATTTATGTTGAACTTAACATAGCAAGTCTTTTTGTGCAACATAATTTGGGTTAGGAGCCAAGTCAATATATATTTTTAATCAAGGTAACATTTTATTATTGACTTTGTTCCTACCTTACTAGCTTTTAGATGGCAAAACAAAGAATTTGTTAGCGGTAAAATAACAGCTTGATTTTTCTGTGGTAATCAACAACAGTAAAGTAACTACAATGATCTAAGGGTACAACGTTATTGTCTCTAAAGATATTTTTAGCCTTTTTTAAATACTGCAATAAGATTTCTGATCAGAAAAAACTTTGTAGTAAATTGATAAAAAATTCAAATAATTTAAATTTCTACTGACCAATCTATTTTAGATAATACAACTCTTATGCTAATTCTAGACACCCCGTACCAGTTTCGACTATTCTAATTATGTAAACAATGTAAAGTGAATTTAGCATGCTTTTGAAATAAACCCTATATTAGACGCTATTCAGGATTCTTGTTTAGTCAACAATTAGTATCCAGGGTGATCCAGTAATAAATAAGAAGTTTATTACAGTAGGAACATTAAAAACAGGCAGGAAAATTAATCAGATGGGAAGAAAAAGATAAGCAATTAATGCTACCAGACAAAAGATATCAAAGATACCTACAGTTAATTCACCAAATTGTACCCACGTTGACAGAAATAAAATTGGGTTAGTTGATATAGACGCTCTTTTCGCGCAGTTTTTTTTTTTTTAACAAAAAGTAACATGATTAGTAACAAACCCCGCGAACCAGTCTCTGCATACATTTTTTTTTATATTTAAAACAATAATAAAAATAGCGTTATTCTCTAAAAGTTTTGTATAAAAAATAACTATGTTAAAAAAATCTAAAAATAACGTCACAAAATAAATATCACTCATTAATCACGATAGTGCGGAAATGGGATTAGTACTTTAAATATGAATATTTAAAATTTTTTAAAAATAAAAATTATTGTATGCAGCATTTACTGTCATAGGGTTGATCAGGAACAGAAAGAAATGATTTTACTGTTAACTTGCCTGGGGGTTTACAATGAAGGTGTTCTTCTATGAATTGACAAGGACATGTGAGTGAGGGACAGTGACGCCCCCCTGAGGCCGGTGGACTAACTAACAATCCACGTACAACATTACGACCCCAGCGAGATGCGTAACGCAAATACAATAATGTTGCTCGTTCCTGAAAAAAAAAATTAAATCACAAACTTTGACGGTGCGATTGTGCCTCATATTAATCAAAAACAAAACACACAAAAAGGTATAAAAATTAACAAATGAGTAGCAAATGATCACGTGAGGAGCTTAGCATTTTTTCAAAACTCTACTCAGTGTATTTTGTACACATCAAACTACGTATAACAAGCGTGATTTGTGAGTGCAGTTAGTCCCACGACATAATCATGTTAGCATTGTGTTGTTAATGACCTTGTCATGACTAAACAAGCGATAAAGTAACAATTAAAACGCCATGCACATGTAGTACTTATAATTGGTTACTATAAAATGAAAATAAAAACCGTCTTCCCAAATGAGCAAAAACAAAAGTGCATAAAATATTATTCGACTGCTTGAAAAAAGAAAGAGAGAGAATTACTTAGTCGATGCCCCGTCTGGCCAAAAATCTTGACCAAATAGGACAACAATCTCTAACATCGGTCCTTGGTGTTTTGTTAGCCAATATTTCTTCGACGTACTGACATGGACAAAGTGCTGAGTTTACGTGAAGAGGGTTGGACGGATTGCCCAACATTTCATCCAAGGTCCAATCTAAACGTCGCCTTAGAAAATCTTTTCCCCACCTTTGTAAATAACGCAAGAACAACTGCTCTGCTCGACCCTAAATTACAACAAAAAATTACGAATCAATTTAAAAAATCACAATAGAGGCCAGAGATGGTGCAGTGAGGAGATATTTTAGGAACATTGATTAAAAATATTTTTGCACTTTTGTCTTTTAGTTCAAAAAGATTAAGCACTTCTAAGTTTTCCACTTTGTAATGAAGTATGTCTGACGGCTTATGTTTCTTAATTTTTCAATTTTCACACTTTCATCACGAGAACGTAATGTTTAACAAGTAAGCATGAAATGTTTTTGTAGGCAAAATCTCATGGGATAAACTTTATTATTTCAAGTATTATTATTATTAAATCAACTTTAAACTAAAAACAGGGTTTTTCTGTACACGAATCAACTTGGAAGCTTTGTAAAATTCCAAACAAAATTTTTCAAATAAATACGGTTTCAGTATTATGACACCAAATTTGACACAGAATGCCGACACATTTCACTAAAGTATTTAGTATTATCGGACGCTTAAAGGCAATTACTCTGATTTTTTGAGATGCCACATTTTTTTTAACGAACAAACTAATAAACATTTGTTAACGTTTTACCAAATAAATGACAACTTCGAAGTACACGTAGAATTTCAAAATACTTCATTTGATATTTCACAGATCAGTCTAACTGGCCAACAGACGATCATAAAATGATTAAACAAAATATTTACTGGAAAGTCAGCTGAATCCCGCTATGAGTAATTTTTGTTCAAACTCGCTGCACACAATACAATCCGTATTTGCAATTTTGTTGGAGTAACAAACAATGCTCTATCACATTTAGGTGTGCAGAAATAAACGAAACCTTTTTAATGGAACACCCTTCATATAATTTGACCATGAGAATAAATGTCTCTTTTACATAAAAGTTGTGTCTATTATTATTTAATGTATACTGATCAACTGATGGACAACTTAATTTTCAAGTTATTTCTATTATTACATTCTAACATGACTTGTAATTTTGTAAACTTTTGAGCTAATAACTTGTAAGGAAACTAATGAAAAACAAGTTTCTTTTTGAATTGCGTCACCACAACACCGTACTTGAGCAAGTGTAATTTATTGCTTTATTGGGTTGTTTATGAATTTTATACATTACTTTATCACCACAATGTTTAATCTTCGACAGTTTTGAACTTCGTTTGTATCAAACTTCTCAAACCAATATGATTTTGAAGTAGTTAATTATAAGACTGCATTTAAAAATATTCGTTTTATGAACTATAAATTTTGTTTTTCAAAAACATGGCTAATCTTGTTAATGATTAACTAATAACATCTGAATCAATACTTCATTTACACTGAATTGTAAGCTGTTAAATCGTGAAGATGAAAGAAACCGATGTTACGTACTGAAATCGAGATATGATTTTGGATTGAATACTTTCTGAGATTGCAGATTTTACTGTCGATTTATTTAAATGCGAAATGTGTGATTCATGCATGCGACAGTTCATTTTACATACATTTTTACACCACTCCAATCTGCACCTCTACTGTTAAATACAACGGTTAGTAAGATTGTGCAAAGTGAATAAAATACAGCCTCTAAAATTAAAACGTGACAGTTAAGTCCTACGGTTGTCACGGAACATATTCCTTTTATAGTAAAATTATTATTAACAAATTCTCTGTCTACTCCAATTTTACATACCTGTTTTCTGGAAAGCCTAGTGGTTCGACTCCCTTGAATAACAATATCGTTTGCTGTAATATCCATTCTCTGCTCCCACCCGCTTGCTGGATCTCTTTCTTGTTGGTCAATGCTTGTCTGCAGACGTGCTATGCACGGAGCAGAATCCATATACAAAAAACACAGATTGACCTTATGACAAGATATTTTTCCTCTGTCGTCTAAAGCTATCACGATTTTATGCCTGAGCAGTTGTTTATTTACATGTGCCAAACACCTTTCTAAATTACGAGATAATTTATATTTTAACCACATGGAAAAGAAAATTGCAGCCGCGTTTAAAATTAACCAACCGATACCCAACCCAAATAATGTAAGACCCGACAAACCAGAAAATAAAAGACCAAATAGTACGGAAAAAGCAAGAAATATCCAAACCACAAGTACTCGCTTATAGCAAACATTGTACAATGTAAATCTGAAGTCATTGACTAAAAGTTCCATAGCTTGAACATACTCTTCCACAGTTAACTGAAACAAAGAAAAATATGTAGACATTCAATTAAATTTAAAAAAGTTTTATATATACTTGAGCGGATATTGCAAGTTAACATAGGTGTATTAAATGAAACTATGTAATTATTGGTGACATAATTCAAAACAGCAGTACTGAAACCTCTTGTGGATAATTATACATATATTGATAATACATATATATTTCAGATATATTTAATAATAATAATAATTAGTCAGACACGTTTTTGTTTTCAGTTTTACTAGACTCTTTCCTTGTCCTACAAAGAGACGAATATACACTATGACGTTAGATCATTGTTTGTACAATAATTCTCGAGGTGATGAAAATCTCCAAATGTCTTTTATAAAATGTATAGATTACAGTTGTAGATTTATTGAATCTCTACACTGCGGTAGCATAAATTATGATATATAGTAAGTATGTTTTTAGTGTAGGTACCTATTGTATTTTCCAACAGCGAATCTATATAATTCATGTGTGCCAAATATAGTTTCTGAGCTCCGTTTTCAAAGATAGTATTATAGCACAGACGTGTAATTAATTATAGGCACGTGTTAAAAGTAATTCATGAACAATAAGGCCATAGAACCAAACAATGTTCCTATAAAAAAAAATCGTGTCGCGTATCCCACAGTACTGTTATTGGATTCAATTTATATTTTGCACAGGATTACAGTTTTTTAGTAACTATTATAACACACTAAAAAAACTTAAGCTGATGTAAACTTAATTCAAAAATAGTGAGCATAGAATTATAAACTACATACATGAGTTTTTCCACATACTGTGCATATTATTTAGTGTAACTAATTTTTTTTTTCAACGAGGCGCTGAGTTTTAAGTAATCATTCGAGAAAATATTTCCTGAACGTATTAAATGTTTTCTTTTTTATGCAACTGCAATTTTGATACTAATGGGTTTCGTCGTTCTGTCATGTTGAGTGTTCTTCTAACAAACAAAAACGCACGTTATTTTTTGATAACTATCCTGTTTTTATTTGATATATTAGAATTAATGTGTAACGTTTTCACGAAAAATTTAACGGTCAATTTCATGTTTTTTCCTCTCGTACAAGCCAACGACGAGAATGAAATAAGTAGATTTTGTAAGTAACGCTAACATTGATTCAATTATTATAAAATACCGATTAACATTTGTTCTTTCCCTCCAGAACGTTGATGATGTCATAAGGAAAATTTATTAATTTTTACTTCTCGAGCGTAATCTCCGAATCTACTGGACTGATTATGGTGACATTTTAGATGCATTTTAGGCATATCGTGTAGATATTGTAGGTACATAAAATTATATCTGTAATGTTTGGAAATTATTACTGTCTTTATTTAAATGTTTAAAAATTTGTAGAGGCGTTTTAAAGCAAAAATAAGGCCGATGGTTACAATTAAACGTCAATAACACCATGTATATTTTATTTAATAAAAAAAAAATCGCCCGCTGAATTGTTATTAAATCATCAGAAAGACGATTATGGATGCGAATTGTAACTAGGCTGTCCCACGAGTGCTGAATAATTACAGCAGTGCATAACCTTGAATATTGTTAAATTCCTTTTTAGATATATACTGCTAATTATATGCAAACACTTGAAATAAGTAATTGAAACACCAAAATAACGTACAAAACTAGTCACTAAAAATTTAAAAAAATTGTAGAATTTAAGTAACTTTAAAATAATTATTAAAAGATAATATTTTGATTAGATTGGCTATTCTGGTCAGTAACACTTAAATATGTAAAGTTTAATATATTGAATTATAATATTTGTGTCAATTTGTGTGACCACTTATTATTATTTATTTCAGTTACAAAACACACTATACTTTTACTACCTATACTTTTTAAGTTAAACAACTTACAGTCAAACCTTGAGCCATTAATTCTTCAGGCACTAATTCTGGACGGAATTGAGCAGGTGTAATCCATGGAAATCGCGTATTCACAGGTAACAGTGTAACAATAATATCACCATTAGCTAAAACAAATGGTGCAAATCTATTAACGCCTCATACAATGTACCAGAAACTTACAAAATCCTTGTCGTATAGGTTCCACTGTAGCAACTGGTAACTCAACATTTCTCAAAGGTTTTGGATCCAGCACAGCAACATTATTTTCTGCCGGTTTACTAAGACTCCTTTCCAAGTTGACATGAACACTTTCAGTAGCTATCACAGCAGGGGCATCTTTAATATTGGCATTTTTTTCATCTTCTTCGAACTGAACCCATGCTTTGACTGGTGTAGGCTGAGGTGTAGGGTTAACACTGTCCCCTTGGCCTATTTCACTCTTGGACGGAACATTATTCTCACTCATTGTGAATTTCGTTGTTTTCACATTAAAAAAAAATTCAATTCATTCACTGCAACGGTTTTCCGCCACTGAACAACACATTTTCGTGGAAAATTTGTCCGGAAGTCGTGTAAAGTTGTATCACAAATGTCAAAACAAAAGGGGGCGGAACCAGCGGAACTCCTTCCACGATTACAGGTAAGTAATGTATCAACCTGCAGGTGAGGTGGCATTTTTAAAAAATACGGTTGTACCTGCGTAAACAACATGTGGGCGGTGTCGTATTCATACGTGCTCCTACAGATGGCGCCACGTCCAAACGTGTTCTCGCCAAGGTCAGACAACTATAGATCTGGCCTCTGCGCGCACTGTGTGTTGTATACTTACCAAGCATAATATGTATAGATTTTATAATAATTTGATATACACGCCACTAGTAGTGTTTCTTGACCTATCTTAACTACTACAATGAATGGCACAGAACGACTTGGATTAAGAACCAAAAAAGGGGTGCACTGATAAGCAACATGCAAAAACACGATAAGGGCTAGTCGTGTATCAGTTGGTCGCCGTCGTGTGTTCGGTTAACGTCTTTGATGATAGTAAACTTTTACAATTCAGACCGTAATGCTTTATGGTGCGACTGATGGAAAAGCCAAGTTGGCTCGCGAATTGTGAATCGAACGCTTTCTAAATCGCGCGATTCAGTGTGCGCGGACATTTACATCAGTGGTACAGCATCTCTGAGATCATGGTACCTTCAAGCCTCAAACTCACGATCGTGCCCGTGATAGGACCGGAAGAATACTGCAAGTTGAAGAACAAATTTTGGAACGCGTCGAAGAAAAGCCCGACATCAGTACTCGCGGACTTGCAACTGAAGTTGGAGTTTTACAGTTTGTAGTGCATTGTACATTAAAAGAACAAGGCCTACATCCATACCACGTTCAAAAAATTGGTCTAAAGAGTTTAGACAGTACTTCCCTCGCTGTCGGAAACGTGACGACGGCATGCCTATTATGTTTTTTTTCTCATTACATTTTTGTAGCGGAGCATTTTAAAAAACTTGCGATGACGTTATCAACATTTTTGCAAAGACACGTATATCAGTTTGGATAAATGTAGTGTAATACTAAAAAAATAGGGCTAGGCGGTTGAAATTTATGCGCTGCGTATGGATCACGGCAGACCTCAGTGGCTCGCAACCGATGTTACGTATCGCAAAGAAAATTATGAGAAAACTAACGTTAACTGAACGTTACTTGATGATTTTAGAATCCATATCCACGACATAATAATAATAATATTGTAGGAACAACCGTTCCCACAAAATCAGGTGTTCTACCTGAGGCAGGGGCGGCTTGTCCTATGAGGCAGGTGAGGCAGTGCCTCACCAATGAATTTTACGCCTTATTAGGATTTTTATTATTTTATACGGACACATTTCGGCCAATAATTTGTGTCTTTTTTCTAAAATTTTAAAAATAAATATAGAAAATTATATTCTTATTTTTATCTCGGTAGGTACTCGTTGCTCCCTTAATTAAACAGCGCGCTTAAACACTCGGCACAACATGTATTTTGTGACGCGAATGAGGCCGACTCGAAGCTTGCCTCTACAGCATATATAGAAATCATGTTGTTAATAGGCAAGCAACCTGCAATACACTTATAAGCGGTATGAGTTGAAAAAAGACAAAATTGAGGCTAGCCTCATTTCCGTGCTTGCAAAAGAGATGGACAACTATATTATTTGCGCGCGGGGAACGTGCGATTGCAATGCAGTCTGCATTCGCAGGAGTATTCAAAATTAGGCCGTTGATTGTTTTGCCACAAATCTGTGTGTGTATAAATTGATTCAAAATTTCGGTAACAGAATTTTGTCTTAAAAGTGCCTACGTTTGCGTGGGTCGCGTTAGTGCTTTGTGCTTGTCATAATTTGATTTCGGTAATCGTTATTTAAGATTACGAGTAAATCGGAATTTTTCTCTACTAACGTTAAATGACAATGGCAGTTCTGTTTTTTCTACTTTCACGTATGATGATAAATTGTATGTAGTTAAGGAATTAAAACCGCCGGTTCCTGATTTGAGTAAATCGTTAATTGAGCCATAAAAAATTTTTTTAAATAAATCCGTATTTATATTTTATATTTTTTTCATTTTGTTTTTTGTTATAAATCAAATTAGCTTTATTTTATGTTGTATTTGATCTTTTTCGATATGTTTCCTTTAAAGTTTATTTTAATTTTGTTTTTTGTTAGAAGTTATATTAGTTTTTTCTGACCACGCTTCCCTTTCCTTTTGTCCTGTCATTCTCATCCTTTCCTTGCAAGACCTCCTTACACCTTCACGTTGGTTCTTTGTGGACAGTTAAATGAGTTTACAAATTTGTTTATTTGACTAAATAGAAAATATTTAAGTAAACTTGATTTATTTATATTTTAGAGCGTTTTGTGCTGTGCCTCATCAATTTTTCAAGTCATGAGCCGCCCCTGACCTGAGGGCATTCGTAATATTTGTATAAATGTAAATATTTCCTATCCTTCGTTTACCTGCCCTACACTTCTTCATACTTTCTCTTTTCGCTTCTGGAACTTTCTAAACCCTTCTTTACCTACTTCCACCTCTTCAAATCCGAGCTTACCTGTGTACCATTTTAAACACCCTTCCTTCTTCTCCCTGGCACCCTCGAACAGTAAACAACGAAATAAAATCTAAAAACCGTACCGTCGCTTTTAAATCACCAACGATACCCGCAACTGGTGACCCCGACGTGATTGAAAGAAGAAAAAAACGTGAGTATTACCAGTGATCGCGACGAGTATTGTGCGGAATTTCGAGTGAAATAAAAACTATGGCGTCAAACGCGAATTCACCCGCGCCCCTGTCATCAGCCGAGTTGGAAAAATTAACCTGGATGGAAGACACCGTGGCGATCCTCCTACAGAGGCTGGCTGAAATAGAAGTCCCCCAGGTATCGCAGCCCCAGAACCGTTCGCCCTCAGACTCGCGGCAAGAGACATCGTCGCGTTCGCGTTCGCGATCGGGATCCCGTCATCGAACGAAAGGCGACAGCGGTATTTGCTATTACCACTGGCGTTTCGGCGACACGTCAAGAAGATGCGACAAGCCGTGTAGGTACAGTTCCCTACCGGCGGGAAACGCCGAGGGCAGTCGTTAAAGACGGCCATTGACGCCTGCCCCACCACCCCTACAACAACATCGAGCCGTTTATTCGTCACCGAGAGGACAACAGGCAAAAAATTCCTCATCGACACCGGCGCCGATCTCTGTGTGTTCCCGCATGCCCTGCTACCAAAACCGCGTACGAAGTCCGCATATGAACTTTCCGCGGCAAACGGCACCGTCATCGCAACGTACGGAACAATCACGTTGTCGTTGAATTTAGGCTTACGACGCGATTTTACGTGGAGATTTGTTGTCGCGGACGTGGTGAAACCCATTATCGGAGCCGACTTCCTGGCTCACTACGGACTCCTGGTGGACATAAGAAACCAGCGACTACACGATCAAATTACCCAACTCACTTCCATCGGAGAGGTGACTGAGTGTGAGATCCCGTCCGTAAAAACCATCGCCGGAAGTTCACCGTTCCACGAACTCCTCCAACGGTTTCCCGATGTCACACGTCCAGACGGAACCCCTAAGGCGGTGAAACATTCCACCCGCCACCACATCGTAACCACGCCGGGCCCTCCCATTGCGCAACGTCCCCGAAGACTCGCGCCCGACCGACTCCAGGCAGCAAGAAAAGAATTCGACGCCATGGTCCAGCTAGGAATTGCCCGCCCTTCCCAAAGTTCATGGTCTTCACCGCTTCACATGGTGCCCAAAAAGGGCGACGAATGGAGGCCATGCGGAGATTATCGTGCCCTCAACGCGAGAACCTGCCCCGACAGGTACCCGGTGAGGCACATCCAAGATTTTGCGCAATCCTTACACGGCAAAATCATATTTTCAACGATCGATCTGGTACGCGCATTCAACCAGATCCCGGTCGCAGAAGAAGACGTTCCGAAGACTGCCATTACCACCCCATTCGGCTTGTTTGAATTTCAATTCATGACGTTCGGCTTACGTAACGCAGCGCAGACGTTCCAGCGATTCATGGACGAGGTGTTGCAGGGTCTCGATTTTTGCTATGCATACATCGACGACATCCTCGTCGCATCCGCATCACCAGAAGAACACCTCCAGCACTTGGAAACTGTGTTTCAGCGTTTGAGAGAGTACGGCGTCATTATCAATCCCATGAAATGCGTCTTCGGCCAGCCAGAGGTCAAATTTTTAGGATATCTCGTTTCCGGCGCAGGTACACGTCCACTTCCAGAAAAGGTCGAAGCAATCCGCAGCTTCCCGCAGCCAAATACAATAAAAAAGTTGCGTCAGTTCTTGGGTATGTTGAATTTTTTCAGAAGATTCCTACCTAAGGCGGCAGAGACGCAAGCACCTTTGAACGACCTCCTCCAGGGCAACGTCAAAGGAAAAACTCCGGTCAACTGGACACCAGCAACGGTGGCCGCATTCGAGGCGTGCAAGGAGAGCCTCGCCGGAGCCACATTATTGGCACATCCCGAGCCAAACGCACCATTAGCTATTTTTTCGGACGCGTCAGATTTCGCCGTCGGAGCAGTCCTCCAGCAGAAGGTCGACGGTCACTGGCAACCGTTGGACTTCTTTTCCAAAAAACTGAGTCCCACCGAGTCAAACTACGGGGCTTATGATCGAGAACTACTAGCCATTTATATCGCAGTCAAACATTTTAGGCATATGGTAGAGGCGCGGTCTTTCACCATCTACACAGACCACAAGCCAATCACGTATGCCTTTCAGAAGAAGAATACCGAGTCCTCGCCCCGCCAAATACGACACCTGGACTTCATCAGTCAATTCACGACTGACATTCGCCACATAGCAGGGAACGAAAATGTTGTCGCAGATACTCTTT
This sequence comes from Zophobas morio, assembly GCF_036711695.1. Lineage (NCBI taxonomy): Eukaryota > Metazoa > Arthropoda > Insecta > Coleoptera > Tenebrionidae > Zophobas > Zophobas morio. Next base: position 5,399,265 of record NW_026972110.1, read on the forward strand.
CTCGCATCGAGGCGGTGGAAACCTCGATTGATTTCCAAGCTCTGGCAGCAGCACAACAGCAGGATGAGGAACTCGAGAGATTTCGAACAGGTAATACAGGCCTGCAGCTCAAACTGGTACGAATCCCAGGCTGCGACGTATCGGTACTCTGCGACGTCTCCACGCGAACAGCGCGTCCTTACGTCACCGAGTCATTTCGCCGAGCTGCATTCGAGTCGATTCATCGTCTATCCCATCCAGGCGTTAAAGCCACCGTAAAACTGGTGACGCAACGTTACGTCTGGCCATCGGTCAAATCAGATTGTCGAGAATGGGCCCGCAACTGCGTAGAGTGTCAGCGTTCGAAAATCTCACGCCATGTCTCTTCGCCCATCGGTACATTCTCGCCACCATCAGCGAGGTTTGAGCACGTGCACTTGGACATAGTAATTATGCCACACTCAGAGAGTTATCGTTACTGCCTTACCATGGTAGATCGGTACACCCGCTGGCCAGAAGCCGTACCCATTAGCGACCAGGAAGCAGCAACCGTGGCACGAGCTTTTTACGACACATGGATCGCACGATTCGGCACCCCGCTACGAATAACCACCGACCAAGGTAGACAATTCGAGTCGTACCTATTTAAACAACTAAATTGTTTATTAGGAACCACTCATTTGAGAACTACAGCCTACCACCCCTCAGCCAACGGAATGGTTGAACGCCTACACCGACAGTTAAAAGCGGCAATCATGTGCCACCAGAATAATCGCTGGACTGAAGCCCTATCCACCGTCATGCTCGGCATTCGAGCGGCATGGAAAGAAGACTTCCAGGGTTCCTCCGCGGAGCTCGTATATGGCCAACCTCTCCGCCTGCCCGGTGAATTCCTAGGCATCCCACGCGACGAAAACAGCGCAGACAACAGCACCCCAAACTTCGTCAAAGAGTTACGTCAACACGTGCGTAACTTGAAGCCATGTGAGGGAACACGACATGGAACAAAGAAGACCTTCATTTTTAAAGATCTCGCCACGTCCGAACAAGTTTTTGTACGCCACGACGGTCCCAAGCAGCCGCTTCAACAGCCATACGACGGTCCGTACAGAGTCGTAAGGCGATCGGCGAAAACGTTCGTCGTCAACATCAAAGGTCGAGATGTCACCGTTTCAATAGATCGGCTCAAACCCGCGTACATACTCAGTGACGACACGCCCACGTCAGAGTTTGGCCGCGACACTACGAGGACGACGCCCACAACAGACGAACCAGCGCCCTTCGCAGATCAACCCCACGACGACGACGAGATGCCAGCTTCCACAACGACGAGGACCACGAGGTCAGGAAGACGGGTGCGCTTCCCTGAGCGCCTGCAAAGCGGTTTTTCATAAAAAAAAACACTAGCAGGGGGGTACTGTAGGAACAACCGTTCCCACAAAATCAGGTGTTCTACCTGAGGGCATTCGTAATATTTGTATAAATGTAAATATTTCCTATCCTTCGTTTACCTGCCCTACACTTCTTCATACTTTCTCTTTTCGCTTCTGGAACTTTCTAAACCCTTCTTTACCTACTTCCACCTCTTCAAATCCGAGCTTACCTGTGTACCATTTTAAACACCCTTCCTTCTTCTCCCTGGCACCCTCGAACAGTAAACAACGAAATAAAATCTAAAAACCGTACCGTCGCTTTTAAATCACCAACGATACCCACAACTACGATACCCACAATATTTTTAATAATTTTCAAATGTCGGTCTCGCTGAAAATAAAACTATTTCTGTAAATTATTAAAAATGATGCACAATTGGAAAGTGAGAAGCGAGTAAGGCAAGGATGCACCGGCCGCACTTCAGACGGGTAGATAGGATGAATAAATTTCGACCGCCCAGTTTTATTTATAAAGTACGACGTCCACTTTGCAATTTGACGTTTCCGGGCTAGGCTACCGTGGCAAAGCATAGCAAAAACGCATCTGTGCGTGATGTTCGACGTCCCGCATGCTGTTGAAAGCGCCAAGGTTATCAAAAAAGTTTATGAGTGCAAAAAAATTATTTACAACACATTATCAACGAGAATACATTACATCGGAAGAATGTTACGTAGACATTTGTTTGATTTGAATGAGTTTATCGCCCCAAAACAGATAACTAAAATTATTCATAAGCCTCCATTGAACAAAATAATATTCTGAATGTTATTATTATAATTCTTACCTTCTCATTATTTTATTGTTATAAAGACGAGCGTATTCTCACATTTTCCAGAAAATGGGGTGGCTCGTTCCTAATTTGATCAATAATAAATTGACTGATTCATTCATTTTTTTGAGTCACCTGTTTAAGCAAATCTAAAAAATATTTATGCAGTGATAAATCACATTTATAGACTCATCATACTTTGCACAATGCATATTTAAGATAGCATTTTTTCGGAAAAATTTTGGGGTGGCGTAATCAATTTTTTATCGGGGGATGAGCAAATATATTTTGATGAAAAATTTACCATGCCTATGATAATTTTAAAACATCTCCAAGATTTCAAAGCATTTCGTTTTGTACATAGTTCATGATTAAATCAATAAAATTAATTTACGCATTCATTAATTTTTTTGAGTCACCCTGTATATGCAAATCCAAAAAATATGAATGGAATGATAACTTACAAGTACAGACTCATCATATTTTGTACATTTTAGACAGGATTTATTCGGTAAACTTTTCAGGTGACGTCATCAATTTTTTGGAGGGGACAAGTAAATATATTTTGAATAAAAACTTATCATGCTTATCATAACTGTAAACCATCTGTAAGATTTCAAAACATTCGGTACCAAATTAAATGTCAAAATGTTGCTTCCTAATTTTGATTTTTTTTCCAAAAATCTGGACGTTACGGGTAAAATCTCAATTCGGAGTCATAAACTACATGTGTAAGACTATGTTATCTTATACAATTTAAAACCCATTTACTATGTACATAATGAACGATGTTGAAGTGATGTCATCACATTAGTGGTGGGAATGATTAGGCAAATTTTGGTTAGCGTTTTACCATCTACATGATATTCCTAATATACTTAAATACACAATTTCACAATTATCGGTCCAGTACTTTCGGAGATTATGTGTCTAATAAAAATCCGGGACGGCAGACAGACAGACAGACAGACAGACAGACGCAAACGGGAGATCTATTTCTTCGTCTTCTAGGGGTCATAACAGGTCGAGAAAATGCAAAAGTAGAGAGTCGGCCAACGGACTCGATTACAATACTTCCTTTGCTTACGCTCGGGAAGTAAAAGTGCAAGCTTTGGAGCCCTCTGATTTTCCATGTCGTGCAATTTACTGCGAATGGTTGTTACAGCAGTATCGTGAACGTCCTAACTTTTTAAGTTACATTATGTTTATGGATAAAGCAGGATTCATTCGCAATACTGTTTTCAACAGCCACAACACTCACATTTGGTCCGATGAAAATCCACATGCTCCTCAAGAACTACGTTTTCAGTGACGGTTTTCCATAAATGTGTGATCCGATATCGGTTAGATGAAACAGTTAGTTTATGAAAATCAACAATGTCCATAAACTATCGGAGAGCTTCAACGAGTGGAAGTGGCAGCCACTATACGGTTCGTGGAACTCCCGTAGTTCTTTTACGTATCGGTGCAAACATGTTGTGACGTGCTGACGCCTGTATTGCTAGTCAAGGACAACATTCTCAAGATTTATGGCAAAACGGTAGTAGCATTCTAAATTCCTTTTATTTTTGTTCTAATAAACAATGTGAGATCGTTGTGGGAAGGACCAAACATCCGTCAGGATAAAAAGATGATCACCATGAAGCATTACCAAAAATTGTTCCTTCTCAAGACCACCATTTATTTCTACAACTAATAATCTTTCGCAGTGACCTGTAAGAATGAATGAATACATGAATGAACGAATGATAACCAGCAAAAAGTTGGTTTGCTGTTAACTGAATCTGAAAACGTTTACATCGTTCTTATTCGAACGTTTTTCTACCTACTGTGGTCGATGGTGGTACATGGGGGTTTTGCCCCATTCGATTTTTAATTTGTTTTTTCTATATTTCCACATGTTACAACTATTGCATATATTTCGAAATCATCCTGTAGAATCTTTTGTGTAAAAGCCAATGACCATTGCCTTGATGAGAAAGAGAAACCACAGTCCTTGTAAATAATTCTGGCGGTGTCGGGTGTCGGTCGCTACTTGCCAAGAGATGCAAGGTGGATGCAGGGATGTGCACCTACCAGGGGAACACTAAAGTGATACACTAACTTTTAAAGCTGACAATAAAAGAATTAATATCACAAAAGTATTAACTTCCGTCAAATAATGTTTATTAACCGTCTATTTACGACTAAACATCTGCACAGGGGCGAAATAAGCCAAGTGGAGCACTAGATATTGAAAGTAAGACCAGATCATGGAGGTCGAATACTATCTCCGTGGGCCACATAGAAAATACCTACGTATATTTAGGATATTGTTCTATTATATTCTTACAAAATAAACCCATACGCCGCCCCGGTACGACACCTATTGATTCTAGTATGTACGGCGATGACTCATTGTCGGTGACGTCGGCCGGAGAAAGAGCTGAAAGCGGATGTCACGATGGGTGTTCCAGAACAAGCCTAGAACTGGTGACGGAGACCTTCGAGAAAGACCGCGCGGCTGTTTAAATGAGAACCACCGTCGAGAGCAGTTAGTGTAGTCCAGACAATGGGTGAAGTCTAGGCAAATCCATTCCAGTCGAGTCGGAGTTATTCTGTACATAATCGCTGTGTAATTAGGTGGTCGTGTAAGTTCGAGTTACTAAGAAGTAAATTGTTGAGTATAACCCACGCCGATTTTTAAATACCCGTTCAACGTAACCAGTATTTTATGTATCTATTATCTATGTACCAATTGCAAGCTGACTTGACCACTAATTAATCAATTTCGTTTCACATTGTTTATGACTTTTTTTAAAAGTTGAGTGAAAAGGGCCGCTAAAACAGATCTTGTTGATTATAAAATAAATTGCAAGTGGTTTATTTCGCTCAACTTTCTTTTCTTTTTTTATTGATAATTTTTTTTTCGACTGAAACTGACATAATTATCTATTTTAAGTGTGATGTTCAGGGTAATTCAGCTTAAATGACTCATCTACCCCTTTCTTGTAGGTACTCTAACATTATTCATTTACTTACTCCTTGATTAAAAATTTAATTTTCAAAATCCATAGGAATCCAAGTTTACTTTTCTTTTTTCAAATGTGGGTGCCACTGTCACATACATAAACATAAAATATTTTAAATCTATGATTTGTGGTGTCCCAATTTGAATTAAACATTTCGCACTGAGAAAAAAAAGCAATGACGCGATTAGTCAGTAATATAAATAGGCCACCGTGCATTTTCAGGGGAATGTCAATGTTTGACAATGCGAAATGGCACGTAGATAATTTGAGGGTTCGACCGACTCACGCCTTTTTTGGACGCATCGCTTCACTTCAGTTGTAATTAAGGTTTTTCTAAGCGGAAGTGTGTGAATTTTTCACGATAAGTTTGCAGTCACATCATCGTAATAGGTAACTCGTGTATTTGAATTAATCTATGATATTCAAACGTTGATTTGGAACATTTGATTTGGTTTCATTTCGAAAGCTAGGCAAGTTTTTTTGTAGTTGAGAACTAAGAGGTCTTCAGCTTGTCCAAAATGCACTTGGTCGCAGCTTTTATTTTGTGTCAGGATGCAAGAATAAATCGATTTTTGTCCTCCATATTCTGTGTTTTATTTAAGTGTGCTTTTTCAACTTTGGGTTTCAAGTTGTAGGCCACGACTGCGATAGCGCTGGCGATCGGGCGATAATGTGCAGCACTTCCGCAATGCCGAAGTCTGGTTATCACAGTACTGTGTCACAGTTTGTGTCGAGTTTTTTGGGGGAATAGTCAATGTTAGTGAGAATAATGATGTTTGTTTAATCAGAGATTATAATACTCGTATCTGGTTTAAGTCTGTAAAAGTGTGATTTCAATGTAATTTGGAGCCATTATTAGGATTACAATAAACGCACAAATGTATTGTTGGGTATCTATACTATTGTACAGTATTTTTGAATGTAGTGCCGCGACACCCTTTTTTGTTGGCGCGAAATTCAATCTCAGATAAGTACAGACTGTTTCATAAAATGTAATACAAAAAAAACAGATATCAATTACCACCTAATAAATGTGTATTTATTAAAAACTTCCACATAATAAATGTAACATTACACATACAAAACACATGATGTCAAGAGTTCAACCCTCTCGCCATTCACAACATCCTTCATGTATCCTAAAATAAACATTTTTTAATACTTTAATACCTGTGAGAAAATTTAACTGACTGAAAGTAGCAGTCTCTCAATTGCAGCTGAAACATCGCCAAACGTTGCTACCAGAGCCTGCAAATTAGCTTCTCTGTTAGTGAACCCCATGGCCATTAATTGCTCCAACTGAGCTTGATATTGCTGTTCTGGTGGTAAATTTTGCTGCTGATTCATACCAGCTACCATGCGAGCCATAAATTCGGCAAAGGTGTCTGTTGATGGCGTTGTACTTGGAGTAGTCCCTGCTGTAGTAGTGGTTGTAGTAGTACTAGTCACTGGTTCAGCTGTTGTGGTAGGATTTGTGGGAGGATTTAGCAAATTTGGTGCTGTTTGTCTCAACGTTTCCATGCCCTGCTGTATTTGCATAATTGCGTTAAGTGCCTGTGGATTTGTTAAAACATTTTGCATATCAGGATTCTGCAACTGCTGCAAAAATTGTGGCATCATATTTCGAATCTGTTCTTGTAGAGCTGGGTTTCCTGCTAAAAGAGGATTTTCCTGAAGTAGAGTATTTGCCATATTTGGATCAGCCGAGAGAGCTGCTAACATGGACTGTGTGTATGGTGCTGACAACATATTTTGCATTAAATCCGAATTTTCGAGCATCTGCTGCATAACGCTAGCCATTGATCTATTTTGAGAGCCAGAGTTGGCCTGGCTAGTCCATGGATTTGGTACTGAACGACTGTTCTGCTGATTTGAGCCAGTATTTTCAGCGAGTCCTGCAAATGGATTTTGTGTGAATTGTTCAGTTAAACTGGTCAGCATAGGTTCTTGAATATCTCGATACATTCTTTGTAGTGCATTATATCCTCCTGGAATGCTTTCTAGATTAGCCATTGCACGATCATTGCTTCTGAGCAGCTCTTGATATACAGATGGATTTCGAACTAATTCCATTGTCTGTCGTAAAACTTCTGGATTATTAAGCATGTGATTAATTTCAGGGTTTCGTTCTAATAACTCTTGCATTTGTGGGTTGCTAGTTATCAGTGTTCTCATACGTTCAGGATCACTCATCAAACTTTGAGTTAATGGATTGTCTAAATAAAACTGCAGAAGAGATGGATTGCTTTGGATTTCTCTTTGTAGACGTTGCTGTATCTCAACCAAATTTCCAGAATTCATTCCCATGGAACTTAACCCTACTAAACCACCCAAGTTGCCAAAAGATGCTTGAGCACCATCACCCTGAGGCCGTGTCGATGAACTCTGCACTGGAACTGTCTTAACTACCAAATGAACAGTTAATCCATCTCGAATATTATGCTGCAGTAAAGTATCATGATCTTTTAATATTTTTCCAGCAAAAATCAAATTTAATCGGGTCGGTTCAGCGTTAAATTTCGGTGAGATTAGTTCCTTGAAAGACTTTACGTCTAGAGATTCATCAACTTCAAATATCTCTTTTTGTTTTTGTGACTTCACAGTAATGCTGATTTTCTTTGGGTTCTTGCTTCCTTCTTCATCTTCATCAGGCAACTCCTTTTCAGCGGAGTTACTAGGTTTTTCCGGAGTTTGTGAATCGGTGGGATTTTCGTCAGCCATGAGTGCTAAAGCTTTTCCAAAATTTTGCCTATTCTAACAATTTGCTCGATTTTCACAATACTATCCGCTTTACAAACTTTAGAAACCCTTATTTTGACACATGTCGCTGGAAAATTTAAAAACTTCATTTACTAGGTGAAAGGAGGAAATTTTTTAGGGTAATAATTTTTACCACTGCATTGGACATTTCATGACGCGACAGAATGAGGTTAGGTCGTTGTTGTCAAAACACGAGAAATGTCATGTCATTTAACAGTTGATTATTAAAAAAACAAATATCCACAATAAACTACAATATTCAGCAAGATGAATGGTCAAGCAAAAAGTACTCCAGAATCGCAGCTTCAAAGTCAGTTAATAAACTTCTATCGATGCCAATTTGAAAATAATTTTTTTTTAGTTGCAATTGGAATTTTATTGGAATCCATTGTGGACAAAAGTCAACTTGTATATGAGACTGTGAATGGATCAATACGAAAGTTAGCTGAAAGACATCCAAACCAAGTACTAAACTCATGTTGCTACTTTTGCGAACGTAATCCGAAACCAACAAATGAACATATCTCTTCAATTTTAATGATAATGGAAAAAATTTGTGTTGAACATATCATTGAAATTGATGGTGATACAATCCTTTTAACAATAGATTTTTGTTTGCGGACCATGATAGAAAATATCAATTACGAACCAGTTATTCAAATGCCCGCATCTTGCGTTTTAGTTGCGTTGGGAAGAAAACATCATATTCAGGTTTTAGTAAACTTTTGACTTTTGTGTTATTATAAACAGAAAAATAATTTAGGTAATGGAGAGTTTACTTGGAAAATTAGAAATAGGTGTGTTGCCACATTATATGGTACCACATACTTTGGGAGCTCTAGCAAATGCAAATGCTCATGGTGTTGTTCCTTACCTTAAAAATATCCTTTCAATAATGTTGCCTCTTCTTGGAGGTGTAAAATTTGATCCACTCAAACAGGCCTTTGCTTATGGTAATATAAACATTAGGTGGCACTTGAAATTCTATTTTATAAAATTTTTTAGCTATAGGCAGTTTTTGTGAGGCATTGGTGGAATACACTTCAAACCTCGATCAAGTGCCTGATAATACAATAACCATTGAAAACTTCCAACTGGAAATAGGTATGTCATATGACATTTTGTTTGCATCATGGTTGCAGTCACGTGAACACAGAGTTATTGGAAGTGTCCTTAACGCTTTATCCGCTATTTTCCTTATACTAAGTGTAGAAAAAGTTACTCAGCAGACACCAAGGATTGTTCACACTTTATTAAATGTGTACAAAAAACAAGTAGACGCTTATAACGTTACAAAGTGTCTAGGATCCATTATCCAAAAGGCCGCAAATGTTAATGGAACATTATTGGAACCTCTGCTTCCAAACATATTGCAAGCATTATCCGACTTAGTGTGCGTTTCTCCAGATTATGCACAGCCTGACTTGTTAAGAAACCATTCTGAAGTATTAAGGTGTTATGAGTGTTTTGCTCTACACTTCACTGATAATACAATAGATCAGCTTATTAATCAGTTGAAAAATAATAATGAAAAAGAAAGAATTAAAGCTCTTCTCGTTATTACACATCTCACATCCTATTCTACTGAACATGCCATACAAAGAAGGTTTAAAGACATTATCAAGCATTTGAGTGAAATGTTAAATGATCCAAATATTAGGGTGAAAAAAGCCATAATGAAGATTATTGTTGCTTTTGCATGTAAAGGAGTTCTATTAAACAAAGGTAAAATATGGTGAACCTCCTGCTGAAAATTTGATGTTGGGAATTCACTTTTTTGTAGCATAGAATTACAATTTTAATAGTATTTTTACGTAAAAGTGTGAAATGTGCTTATAACGAGGTATTAGAAGGTAATTGTATTTCAAATTAAGTGCGGTAATGTAACTTATTATTACATTCATTTGGGTGAGATAAGTTAAATTTATCCCATTATCACTGATAAAGTATATTTATTGACCCATGTGTGTATATTATTATTCATTATTATTTGTTATTTTCGAGGTAAAACTGACGTAACTCATCCACATACACTGAGAGATGCCGTTTACTCACAATAAATTTCAAAAGTATAGAAACAGAGGAAGCGTGGTGTGGAGTTTCAGATTTGTTAAAGTATAGGTAAAGAAGCATTATGTAAAAAAAAATAATAAGAATATGAAGAAAAGGGAAAGGAAAACTTTAGATATTAACATTTAATAATAATTTGAAGACTTAAATTTAAAACTTTATTTTTATGCAATCACTGATATTTATGACACACTTCGGAAATTTAGGCATATTTAAATTTTTTTACGTGATACCAGCCTTACCACCATCAAATTTTTCAGCTTTTCTTTATCGATTTACTTCAGTTTTTGATATCTAACAACATTTGTAGAAATAAATCCCGACGGCCCAGACAAATACATGGAATTTCTTTTAAAACTCTGTTGCAAGCCTGGACATGTAAAAAATAATGATGTAGATAGTGGTGAATTATTTGAAATACAAAAATCCGCCGATAATACATTATGTATGTTAAGCACGTCAGTACCAGAATTAGAATCGACTTTATGGCATTTACTTATGCAGTGTTTTCTTGGACCATACTACGATGATGCCATAGTAGTTTTATTACGTTGTTTAACTCATCTAGCTTCTAGAAAATCTACCACTGAAGTTTGTGATGGTGCTTTTATGAGATGTATTACGCTGTTAGCCATCCCTTTACCAGGGTTTAGGGGAACTTTCGTCTTAAATTTTCTTAAAAACATCAAACCGTGCAATGTAGACAGATATAAAGGAGTGTGGGATTCAAAAATCCCTCAACTCGTCAAATACTTGGAACAGAATTACGATAATTTTCATCAGTTGGAGTGGCAAGACTTGGTTTTTGATTTTCTTGGTATACTTCTTGAAGCTGTGAAAGATCAGAAATTTAACGAATCCTTAATTTCGACTGCAAGAAAACAACTCGAAATGTACAATAACAACAGGTAACGGTCTAGTTTTTCTTCTTTTTCTTTTCTTAATGTTTTCTTTGTAGATATATCAACGCTTCTGATCCTTCAGTAAAACAAAGTGAAAAACATTTTCTTTTAAAATGCCTTGCAATGATACTTTGTCATTCTCAAGAAAAAGAAATCATTTTACAAACTTTGGACGATATTCTAGTGAATGCAAAACTAACAGATTATTCTGAATTACACGCTTGCGCAGAAGCTGTTGGAATATGTTCAAGAGTCCACTTGCAGTACGTTTTGGACAAACTGTCGATAATCAGGAAGGATGTTCTATTAAAAAAATCATCGAAATTTTTCCAGTTCTCTTTCATAAAAGATCAGAAACACGAATTAGGAATTGAAAGAGTAAGGTACGTGATAATCGCAAGTTATGCCGAAATTTGTAACGAAGCATCGACTGATAAACTTTTAAAAGTGATAGAATCCGAAATCCTAGATTTCGTGGTTAGTGAGTTAACCAGTGCCAAAGATTTTGCCATAAGGAAAGCCTGTTTACGTGCAATAGGTAGCGTTGCAGATGCGATGCACCCTAATAGAAATACTCTTCATATTCGTATGCTTGACAGAGATAAGGTGTTGCAGTTGGTTTCTTCAGAGATACACTTACATAACGGTCCTGAGTACATTGAATTATTCCCTGTGATATTACCTGTAATAACTTCTTTGGTGCGTTTGCCGTTACCATTGGAGTCAGATCAGCGGTTAAAATTATTGAAGTTGTGTTTTGATAATGTTTACAATGCCTCCGCAATTTATTGTAAAATCACTACAGATAATAACGACAATAATTATTATGGGGATCTAAAATTAGTACCTTTTGTAACTTCAAGTTTTACGAAATTGAACCAATTGGTACAAGAGTTGTTGATGCAGACTTTATCGCCCGCAACTCTTGATGAAATTGTCACTTTACTTGAGCCTTGGTTAGGACGTAGAAAAGCAGAACAGAGGCTCCCTGCAGCGGAAACTTTAAGAATGGTACTTCAGACGTATTTGGACAACATGAAATTTGCGTATGATTGTCCTACGACGTTCAGTCAGACTGGTTTTTTATTGTCTAAAATTGTGCCCAGAAGTACTGATCCAAATAAAAACATTAGGAAGGTGAGTTGTGTGTAGTACATTACGTACCAAAAAAGCAGCACCTAGAATAAGTTTTTTAAATGTTGAGTAACGAGTGTCGCAAATTTTTCGCTTAATTCGATATGTGATAAAAATCAAATTTAATGACATCCTAAACAGTTGGCAATAATTGTGTTGAACTTTTTAAATTTTTAAAATGTCATCAATTTTAGTGTAACATTAATTATATTTTCAAAATTTCGGAGAAATTAGATGAGCCTTTTTGAGATCCTTAATAAAATAAGCTGAGTAATTATTAGAAGTTATTAATTTTTTTTATACCTCTGTATAATTGTTTCTAACTTTTTTTGGTGTTAATAATGTAATTTCACTGTCCTAGTCTAATTAGTTGCACCTTTAATGCATAATTTATCAAAATTCAACAATATCGGTGGACTGCTTCTATGTGGTGCGCTGTTTTTGGCATTTTTTATGATGTATTGTAAATATCATAATGCACTGTTTAATTGAAACAAAACCATTTTAGGTCGCAACTGAGTCCTTGTGTCTTGTTCTCTGCATAGCATCCAGATATGAGGGTCACATGAGAGACCACGACAAACAACTGAGTAATTCTATGCAGCATATTCAACAGCAAATAGATTCTGATGAACCCAAATTGCTCTACAATTTAACAACAGATCTGGCACACATTATATGCGTGAATCTACCACAATTTCAACTAAACCATTTTGTAGATGGTCTAATGGACGCCTTGTTAGATTGTGAAACTTCAAGTTCGACCGGAAGCAGTGTAGTTTTAAACATGACTCTAAAGAGTAAAGGTAGCGAATTGCAAGGTCATGTTCACACTGTAATGGAGAAGTTAATAACCCAACTCGCCAAAATCCATTGTCCTCGAACCAAATCATCTACTTTAAGAAGTATTCTTAATTTCGCGACACATCATTCGAAAACCGTGTGTCAAATTCTTCTTAATCAACCGTTGCCTTTTGATGGATCAATATGTGACTGTTGGGCAGTTCTTTCCACTGATCAAACCCTAGTTTTAGATTTATTTGACAATTTAAAAAAAGTTTTGAAGCAGACACCGCTATATGACGAACAGGGTAACGGAGATATCAGAATAGCGACTCTACCACCGCTGCAAGCCATTCATGCTCTTCACGAACTTCTGAAAAATGTACAACTGAAGGATATCTGTAGACAGCATTTTCCTGAAATTTTTGCGCTATTACTAGTCACATTGGCTTCCTATATTGGCACTTCTGCCCCAGCAATAAAATCGAACAGTGACAAAAAAGAAAAATACGGTTTTGTTTTGAACAGGGAAGCCTATAAATTGAAACCCGCTAAAGTAGCTTTGGAAACTTTGAAATCGTTTTTGCACTGTTGCGATTATACACAGACCGCTGGTTGCTTAATGAATTTGATAAATATAGACTCTACTGAAGACTTGACGACTTTCTTGGATACTACATCGTCTCTTGTTGAGAATATTTGTTCAGAAAATCCGGAATCTTTGTCTTGGCTTGTGGCTTGTTTGGGTCCATATATTAGAGCCGAGCTGGAACCGCAAAGAGTGGCAGTAGTGGTTTTCTTTGCTTTTCTGTTAAAGCAGAAGGCAAACAATCAGACTGTACTTGCAGAAAATCTACTGGAAATGACACTGGATGTGCAAATGGATCAAAGTTGTTTGGTAAGGAAGATTGCTTTGCAGGGATTGGGATTCGCTGCTGAGTGTTTGAATCTGGATTTAGTGTCGAGACATTGTCAACCGATTTTAAGTGTCCTGATGAACAGTCTAGACTACAATAGTATTGGGTGAGTAGTATTAAAGTTATCTTTAATAAATATTTTCTCATACTGATTGCCTAGTTTACATTGAAAATTTGGTTCTGTATGTGTAGTTGTAAATGCATCCTTTGTGAAATTTCAAAATTATGTATTTTGATTTGTTCTAAGATAATACTGTACAAACAATAATAGCTCAGTTTCTTGATACTATTATCAAAAACCGGATGTATAATAAATTTCTTGATAATGAAAAAATATTTATTATACGAAAATACCAAGGATGTTTACAGAAGGCTGAGATTGATATCATTAAGCCTAATTGTGTTAATTTATGTTTAAAAATGTGGTATTTTAATTCGGTTTTTGTGTTTAGGTAAAATATTGGTAATAGAACAGGAAAGTGGCCTTTGTTGCGTAAAAAATTGTTATATTTGCGATATCCTGAGGTGTACTCCTATTTCTGAAGAACACTAGGAAATATGGAGATATTAAAAAATATATGTTCTTTCAAAATAACCGTTTTGGTTTGCTTCTTGAATAAATGCAACAAGAACACTTTGTTTTCATAACCGCCATTACATTTTTATGTCAATGAAAACATAAAATTTTCTAAATGTTTTCATAAAAAAATGTTTTCGTTTCCTTAGTTGAACAAAACTTTGTCGCTATAGATGTCCTTTTTAATTTCAGCAGTAGTATAAATTTTAGGGGCAGTGACATGAAAAAATCTATTTTGGCTGACTATATAACTAAAATACATAAGGAGTTGCTTCAAAGTAATTTTTAAATTTTTGGGTTTTCTAAACTTGCTAGTAGATCGTATCGAATAGAAACGAAAAGGAGTATAGAAACTTTGAGACGGGTTTAGTGTTGAATTAATGTAACAAAAAAATTAGAATATTTTTTATCAAAGTTCATTGTTACTGTTTGTTATTTATATCAATATGAGCTTGCATTTTTTACTTCCCAAGCGTAAGCTAAGGAAGTATAGTAATCGAGTCCATTGGACGAATAGCCACTTTTATATTTTCTCGACGTTTCATGACCCCTACAGTACGAAAAAAGTAATTTTCCGTTTCCGTCTGTTTGTCTGTCTGTCTGGTGTCTGTATCCATTTTTATTAGACACTAATCTCTGAAACTGCTGTACAGATTGTAGTCAAATTTTGTATGTATATTTGAAATATGTAGATGGTTAAATGCTGACCAAAATTTGGCTAATCATCCCCATGAACAATTTGATGACGTCATTTCAAAGAATTCTATGTTTATCTGATTTAATTGTTATTCAACGTTGTAGTCCTATAAGTGTGGTGTACGAATCCGCCTTGAATTTTTCACTAACCGTCCAAATTTTGGCAAAAACGGTATAAAAACATTTTAGCATTAGCGTAAGTTCGATTCCAAGCTTGGTCTTACGTTTATTTTTCTTTTTTTTTCTATTTCTCTCGCATTGTGTATTATCTATGTTTATGACGTCACAACAAATTTTTATTGAAGAAATTATCCTACTTTCTCGAAAACGTGAGAAGACTCTTTATTTAAAATATAAAACCTTCTGGAGGGCGCCAAATGTCTTTTTCGCGGGATCCCAACTGTTTTTTTTTAATATAAAACCTCTAGGGCCCCAAATGTATTTTATTAAGAATGTGAAACCTTCTCGGGGGTTCCAACGGTCTTTTTTAAAAATGTAAAACCTTCTCGGGGGTCCCAATTGTTTTTTTTTTTTTAATGTAAAACCTTCTCAGAAGCACCAAATGTTTTTTAGAATGTGAAACCTTCTCGGGGATCCCAACTGGTTTTTTTTAAGAAGGCGAAACCTTCTCGGGGGCCCTAAGTGTATTTTTTAAGAATGTAAAGCCTTCCTGGGCGCCCCAAATGTCTTGTTTTTAATCTGAAACCTTCTCGGGGGTTCCAACTGTCTTTTTTAACAATATAAAGCCTTGTCGGGGGCGCCAAATGTCTTTTTTAAGAATGTGAAACCTTCTCGGGGACCCCAAATGTCTTTTTTTATGAATGAGAAACCTTGTCGAGGCTCCCAACTGTCCTTTTCTAAAGAAGGCGAGACCTCCTCGGGGGCCCCAAATGTCTTTTTTTAAGAGGGTGAAAACTTCTTTCTTTTATTACACTGTGACCAGTACCTTCTATATTGTTTTTATTCCATAGAGGTTATCACGAAAAAGTAAAATTCTGCAAAATCAAATTTTATAATTTTTCAGAGAAGCAGTATTTGTTGGACTGTACTTCAGAAGCGAAGGAAGTTTGGACGAAATAACTTTCGACCAATTTTTTTAATTCGTTTTTGTGATATTTTCTTCTGAGAAGAATCAAATTTAGTACTACTTGTAACTAACTATATTTATCCAGTAAAACATGATTATCTTTCCAGGAACGAAAGCGATGTAATACTTGAAGGAATGTTAAGTTTTTCCAAACTCCTTACGATGTTAGAGGGTCGTAAATTCAGTACTTGTCAAGTAACGGCAGCTGTAAGAATAAAACCTTTGTTGGACCAAGAAGACGTACTACTAAGAAGAGCTTCCTTTCGCCTTTTGGGTGATTTAGCTGCATCTCTCAGCCCAGATGCAAATATAGAAGCATTTCGAGAGCAGGTTCAAGGCAATTTGATAACATTGATTCTCCACCTATGCGACCCAGATATGCACGTAATAAAAGCTTGCAAGTACACTTTACGTAAAGTAGCAATCTATTTGGAGAGCCCCAAAGTTAATTCAATGATTCAAGAACATTTAATTGACGAGGCAAACTTACACTATGTTGATTTCATTAAAGATCTGATAAAAATTATGGTAATATCAGGTTTTAAACTAAAGTTTCTGAACCTACTAGTTTACTGTTTTAGGCTGAAGAAATGCAAGAATTGTTCAATTTATTTGTTATGACAAGTTTATCATACTTGAAAAGTCCATGGGTTGAAATTCGAAGCAGTGCAGCACTCATGGTGGGTTTACTTTTTTCGCAGCTGAGTGCTGAAAGTAGGCATAGAATATCGTTGGATACAGTTTGTGATAAATTGATGCGATTAATTAGCGATGACCATGAAGAGGTGAGGATGAGGGCGGTACAGGCAATCGCGTACTTATTTTTAGATTAATTATAACTTTTTTATCTCTTTGACAAGATTCCTAGTAGGTAGTACGATGCTAGCATTCCATTTTTATATTTGTGGCGAATTTCACGATCATCATGTTTAAAGTAGACGCAGAGTTCTTCCTAAATTGTGATTGTATTGAATTTACGTCTTTTCATGATCGAATTGAATTTAGGTTTAAAAATAAGTTAAATTTAATTTCATGTTTTCAACGACTTGTTGTACTGCATTGCTAGTCATATCATAATAAACTTATCATGGAATATGTCTAGTGAACGTTAATGAGATTGGTCACGAGTATTTAGATTTACGGTTCCAAGGTTTGAAAATTGAAACCTATTTTTTGTGATACGTTTGAAATATACTATACCTTCTTATATAAGATACTTAACTCAGCAATGTACTAAACAGTAAAATAAAGTTATAAAGCATCAACAAAGAATTTTACTACACATCTGGGCTAGACTACTAGGATTTCTCAATGTTGTACCGTTTAGTAATGGCCTGTGTAACAGAAATGAATGGATGTACAACAGGCATATCGACTTTGGCAAGTGAGACATTGCCACAAAATCGAGGCTTATACCCCGCATATCCGGGTATTGGTGCATCATGTGCAAGTCGTAGTTTATCGTGTTTAATTAGTTCACTGATTTGTTGTTTTGTTTCTTCCGAAACGAGTCCTTTAACTCTGTCAAAGCAAGCACCACATCTTAAAGACGCTGTTAAGTATTAACATAAAAAAATATGGAAACTCACTTCACGGGTGGGTCTTTGTGTTGCCAAAATGTTTTTGTTGGATCAACAGTACTTTTAATTTGTTCATTTTCCCATGCTTTTCCTTTATTGTTAAATGAGTTAGGTAGAGGAGGCAACAGATCAACTTTAAGTTGTACCTGGGAAATGTCCTTTATAAAAATTACCCAAAAACTAACTTTTATTTATACAGGATCACCACTTATTTCCACTGTTGTATTTGGAATGTGTCGTTTTGTAGCTTGAACTTCCGATTCTTGTATTGCTTTCGTCCACTCTGAAGTGTACATGTGATCACATATTAGTTTTCGAATTTCTGGATCCTCAATGTCATCCATGCTTATTGCTGGAGACATGTAAATGCGAGGTCTGGTCTTAATTGCTTCTTCTTTATCGGCACTTTCCGGTATAACCTTATTTATTCCAAACAATTTTTAGCTAACTCAAATCAAAATACTGTGGAAGACTTACTGGTGTGGTAAAAGGTTCATATGGGTTGGTGTGGATAATTTCCTTACGTCTCCAAAGTAAATTAAAAGGAATATGAACATCTGGACGCCAGTGAGTAAATGTTTCATTATCTTGAAATATGTAGTCTCGCTTTGGCTTCCTTTTGTGTCCATCAAGATCATATAGAGTTTTTTTGCAAAGCGATGCAGGGATGTGACTTTCTACTGGCAGTTTTTTATAATCATTTTGGTACGTTGACTGAGGTTTAAAAATATCTAATTTGATTGTGTCGTCGTATTTATTCATTTTAATTAACACTTTTAAGTTTTAATCAAATAATGTAAAAATGTCATTAAAAATTTAATGCCACCTATGTTTACATGTACATTATGCCAAAAAATTCATGCTGTTGTGATGGCCTGATTTAGAGATGTAGTGTCCGATGTCCCTTAGCTCCCGGACCTGTGGAGGGCCGCTTTAGAAAGTAAGAAGGATAAATGAACTGTGACTTCGCTCCATTGTGTCAAGAGATAATGGAGAAATCACATTTCATTTTTCAATCTATATTATTAACGTATCAATTACGTTACATACAATACAGATTGACGAGTTCAAACGAAGTAACAGCTCGTTAAAGTAACACTTGTAACTTAAAAATGTGGTATAAAGAAACACGTAAAAGTACGTAAACGAGCAGGGTTGTGTACCTTGTTAATGTAATTAACGATGAATATGGAATGATTATGCAAACAACGAACGATAATAAATATTGTGAACGCATTCCGCCATTTTTTTCTTATAACGGATGACAATTTTTTGGGTTTTGTTGGGGCAAGTTGTATGCGCAGATCTGCAGGGATATGTATTGCGCAGCTGTTGCCATGTCAAATCACTGCATTTGTGAGTTTATTATGTCTTGTACATTTAAGAAAGTGGTAGAGTGCCAAGCATAACGAAAGGTGACATGGGCGGAGCTTCAGATGCGCGCCTATCTCTTACCAGTGGCGTAACTGATTTATCATAAAATGTAATTAAAGTAATAAATGCTTTGAGGACCCTATTAAACAAAATTCTTCTTGCTAATAAATACAAAGTAACAAAATAAATAAAAATAACTTTAAAAAATAGGAGACACAAAAGGCTGGCACCAGACATACGAAAGACGAAAAGTACGACAAATTAACGGCGCCACTGCCCTATGTTTCCATCCCCCGAGAGCTATGAATAGACTCGACCAACGTAACTTGCTTTACTGCGCAACCCACGTGATGGCCCTTTACGTTTTGATTGTCACTCTACGTTTTTACCTTTTGAGCGTAAGCTAAAGAATTATTGTAATCAAGTCCATCAGACGATTTTTTTCCAAAACTTCTTCACGTAATAGCATAAATTCATTCTGATATTTTATAAGTTCTTTTTAATGAAAATAAAGTACAAGATAATTTCTACTTATAAATTAAATTGCAAGAGCATCACTTTGCACTTCATGATTCAACTGAGTTTGTAAATTCGACAACTTGTCTTTCAGCATCGCTACCCCCATAATGACAATATTTTCAGGCTTCAGAGATCCTGCTGCTTCCACGTTAAAGTAGAATTTATTTGGTTTTAATTCCCAATTAAACTCGGCTTCGTCTGAAAAAAAAAAGTTTGCTGACGTCAAATGTTAAATATTACTTATACACACATTGATCATCATCTAATTCACTGTATTCACTCTTTGGCCATTCATCTGGTTTAGGAAAAAGTGTATGTCTCATCGAATTATCAGGATCATATTCAAACGCCACACCTGCAGTTGGATTCCACTTGGCATGTTCCTTTCCAAACCCTGAAAAATATTTTTGTTACTCCTTATTAATTAATACTAAACACAAACCTTTCTTAGCATATGCTTTAACTTTTAATTCTTGGCCTTTACGTAGCTTAATAATCAAAATTTCATCAGTGTCTCCATATTCAGAAGATTCATCGTCTCTATGTTTTGAAGTAGCGGGTATCACACGTGGATCGCTAGATTTTAAATCTGCAGTTGTAACGTGTCGTGTGTGATCATCTGTGCATTTCACATCCAACGTGAATTCAACACTACACTCATGACAAAAATCAGAGCAAATGCAATCCTACAGATTTTTTAAAACAATTAGATTTCAAATAAAATTTACATACTTACTCTGGGATACTGAAGGCGCTGAACAACATCGTCAGATATAAGGGGTATGAGACCTATTCTATGTGCTAAAAATTCATCACTTAGTACAGTTGAATTGGCTTCTAGTTTTACCCAATCGATGGCCAAAGTTGGTGTCTCCGCAATTAATACGCGACGTATGCTATTTGCAACACTAGAAATGAAATAATGCAAAATGTACTGGCCATTTTATCGAATACTTACCTTAAATCTGTGTCTTCTACATAGAATTTTACGTTATCGTCGGTTAAATCTGTGATGTGAACAGAGGGCTGATTAGCGTACGGCATAGTTTCCTTTCGTAGATGTACTTAAAATTCTATTTTACTGCTATATACACACATAAATATTTGTGGTACAAATCGTTAAAACAGCCGCTGATACAAATTCGTAACAACAAAACTAGGGAAACAAAATCTAACCTCACTCTGTCCCGTCTACGTCCTTTCAATTAAAACTGTGGTGATTTTTGTTACTTACGTTTGTGAACATGTAGCATTTAGTAATTTAATCTGTCACTTGTTGTCACTTGTCATTGTCATAAATGTCATTCGTGTTTGATGTATCGTGGTTTGTTTTTGTCTGAATTGTGATGTGATTATAATAAAATATAATAAAATTAATTCTGCTGGAACATCATACAGAATTAATTCAAGAGATAAACTAAGAAATTGGCGACATTTTTCAGTCCACTGGTATCAGAATATGATGGAAAATGATTCAACAACCCCCTACATCATTCAAATTGATGAGGTAATAAAAATGATTTATTTTTTACGAAGCAATCATTTTCGGCATTCCTCTTTTCGAATTTAGCCTTTCCAGACCATCCATTTATCAGAAGAACTCAATAATCTTGGAATAGAAATTGGTCCAAATACAGAACTTGCCACTTTAAGTATGATAAACAATCCTCAGATTGTGGTGGAATCTACAGAAATTGTACAAGAAACTGCGGAACCTGTTCAACAAAACTTCGGCGTTTTGAACCCAGAAGAACAACCATGTATTGTTCAAATAGTATATCCTCAAGATCTGTGTTTGGGTGTAAGGAAATAAATTGTAATAGTGTGTTGTAACTAACATCGGTTTTGTTGTTAGCCTAAACAAAATGCTGGTAAACGCGGACGGCCAAAGAAGAAGCAAGAGAAAACACAAGTTAGTAATGATGTTATATCTCCTCAGCCAGAAATTAAAAAAGATCCTCCAAAATCAGCAAGAACAAGGTCTGGGCGACTTGTAAAATTACCAAAATACATTGAAAAGGTACTTTGAGCAATCTCAATGTCATGTATCTAAATCACAGTTTTTTTAGGATTTTAAAAAGATTGAAACGACCACGCAACAGCATGATCTGCAGGTATCAGATTTTGAACGATTTGAGGAAAAAGAAAATTCAAAAGTGGAATTTCCTGAAGTTCAGACAAAAAAGCGAGTTATATCAGCCCAGTATAAATGTCCAAAATGTTTTAAAGCATACCTGGGTAAAAACAAGATGATTCAACATTTAAAAAAGTATCCAGATCATGGACCCCTTCCTGAAGGTTATCAAGAATTTAATTTTGATGTTTGGAATTACTTGTTTGATATTACTCAGAAGTGTAAATCAGGGCAGCGTGGTGTAAAATTTTGTGAAGAATTGAGTAATTTGTTACACAATGTGCAACTTTTGAAAAGTGCTCTGTTTAAAACTGTAACAGATAATAAAAATTCTGTACACATAGATAAAGTTTTGGGTAATGCTATAGGTTTACCACCTGGTAAATATAAATTTGATGAAAACGAATTATACAAAGACGTGACAGTTCTCAAACTGATTACAAATAGTGATTTTTTTAAACCAAATGTAAATAAACCGGTTGCTGATAGTACGATAACGAAAAATAAAAATGTTGAGGATGTGCAATTGGAACCTACAGAAACGAAAAAATTGAAACAAGAGTCTCGACAAGCAGATGCAAATTTTGCGTTGGCTAATGACAGTCAACAAAATGAAATTTGTAAACAAGATGATATCAAGAGTGCCAAATCAGATGAAAGTGTATACAATTTTTCTTCAAAGGCTGATCCAGGGGACAACAAACCATTGAAAATAGATGAAAATGAGATCACAGATGGTTTCTCAAAGAAAATGGAAGTAGATAATCAAATGTTATCATCTGATTTGTTAACAGATAACTTATTACTGCAGTCATTACCTAACCCAAGAACCTCTGTAGAAGACCTTATGTTGACTGGTGTTGATAATGGTTCTAATTTATTAGATAACAGTACTAGTTCAGATGAACTTATGAATGTTGATCAGTTTGTAAATGAAAGGTTTAAAAAAATTATTGGACCAGACTTGGAACTTGCTAATACATCCCTAAATTTAGATTTACCAAGTTTGGAACTTTTTCAGTTTCACACAAGTTGATATTAAAGGAGCAATTCACTCAGAGAAATGTGTTTTGAAATAATTAGAACTTTGAAGTACTTACTCTTTAGAAACAAATGTTTTTGGAGCACTTTGGTGTGTGAAACGTTTGTGGATCAGTCCATGTATGACGTCCATCATATGATGCAAAAATATTTTTCACCAAAAGAGTAAGTGCTAACAAACTAGTGTTGATTCAGTTATTTGAAAACAGGTTCTTTGAGAGAATTGCTCCATAATTAATGTAATGATAATAAGTCTTAAATTATCTAGAAGGAACCCCTATAACAGCTTTTTTTGTAAAATATATGAAAGAATATAGTGTCTGTGTTGATGTTACTTAATTTGTAACCAATACTTTAGAAAGTCACCAATAAAATCATTGTGGTATTATACTGT
Organism: Zophobas morio; assembly: GCF_036711695.1. Taxonomy (NCBI): domain Eukaryota; kingdom Metazoa; phylum Arthropoda; class Insecta; order Coleoptera; family Tenebrionidae; genus Zophobas; species Zophobas morio. The sequence goes on from NW_026972110.1 coordinate 5,422,426, forward strand.
TATGTTTGATGTTAAACATAAAGTACTAAAGAATACTTATTGCAAAGTTAACTTATTCGCACGCTGGTAGCATATTTGCAGGTTTACGTTTGTGATAAAAATATGTATGTAGAAATTATACCTATATAACTAAAACCTAACGTTAAATAAATAATTTTTTCACATAAAAATGAAAAATTACTTTTCATTAATGTTTGGTGTCAATGTTGTGCATTGTGCGATACTTTTCCTAATCTTTTTAGGCTGTGACTGTGACTGGTAAATGCCATAATATTATGGTAATAATGCAATAACAACATTGTCAAAAGAATGAATTCAAATAGCTGCTTACTGAAGAGTCGCACAAAAGATGCTATTTAATATGTAAAATACCTGGTATTTCATCGATAAATTAAAAAAAAAAAAAGCAAATGGAATGCAGTGACGCTCAGATCATTGCTATTGCGACTTAAATTTTGCATAAATTTAAAATATATATAGATTAATAAATAATTTAAATACAAACTGATAAAAAAAAAACGTAATATTGCATATTTGAATAATTTAAATTGCAGCTTTTAACCGGCCGGTAATATTTGACAGATATCTTTAATGGAATTTTTAGGTTATTTTTTAAAGTGCGTGTCTGTGACGTGTAAGGTGGTGCCGCTGTTTTGTATATTTTTCGAAATGAAGAAAGTAAATTAACAGGAAAAATAGCACTGCCAAAATATCGTAAAATAAAAAAGGACGTACGCGAAACTTACTTTGGTATTTCAGTTTCATTATTTTTTTCACTTAACCTCAAAGTAAGCTGATAGCAAAATTTTCAATATTTATCACAAAAAGTCTCAATATTTTTGCAGAACTCAAGATGCTAGGCCTAGGAAAGAAGAGTTCCGTTGGTAACAACACCGAAAAGCAAGAAACTTTATTGACCTTATCGATTTTAACGTTAGCGGCTATTTTGTGTAAGCGGCAGTAATTTTCCTATTACAGTATGATTTATTAATATTATGTAGCTTTCGCCACTAGACTTTTTTCCGTTCTACGTTTTGAAAGTGTAATTCACGAATTTGATCCATACTTTAACTACCGAACAACAAAGTTTCTAGCTGAAGAAGGATTTTATTCTTTTCATAATTGGTTTGACGATCGAGCATGGTATCCTCTCGGCAGAATTATTGGTGGTACGTTAAAAATATGATAGATTTAGATAGTTTTATCTCAAGTGCGGACTTATCTTTAGGTACTATATATCCAGGTCTGATGGTCACGTCAGCTGCTCTTTATCATTTATGCTGGCTTTTAAATATCACAATTGATATTCGAAACGTTTGCGTATTTTTGGCTCCTTTATTTTCGTCTTTCACAACGATAATAACTTACTTGCTGACAAAAGAGGTTAAAAATGCAGGGGCGGGACTTGTTGCTGCAGCAATGGTATCAATTGTACCAGGTTATATCAGCAGATCAGTTGCTGGAAGTTACGACAATGAAGGGATAGCCATTTTTTGTATGCTACTTACATATTACACATGGATTAAAGCTGTTAAAACTGGAACGATTTTGTGGGGGACTTTAGCGGCACTTGCATATTTTTATATGGTAAATAACGAAAGTTTTGCTAAATTATTGGATTTTATGGTTTTATTATAGAGGTACCGAAATTTCTACCAAAAACAATTCTTGAAGTTAGTTAGTTTTATGTGCCATAAAGTCCAAATAGTTGTAGCGTTTTTAATGCAGTGTGATAGAAAATATTTTGAATCATAGTAGGCTTGCGCTAGCGTGCTACATTTGGCATCTCTGACTCATTGATAAATAATATAACACAAAGTAAAAGTAGCGATATTTAACTATCAGTGGAATGTATGTGATGGCAGATATTTTTGAAGTTGTTTTAATTTCATTTTGAAAAGAATTAGAATAATGCTTTATTATAGTGCGCTACTCACAGCCAACTCTCATTCAAAATAGATTCTTCATCTTCAACTTACTTTTACAGGTATCATCTTGGGGAGGATATGTATTTTTAATCAACTTAATCCCACTTCATGTGTTAACACTTATGATAACGGGTCGATTTTCACATAGAATTTATGTAGCTTATAGTACTTTATATTGTGTGGGAACGATATTGTCAATGCAGATATCTTTTGTTGGATTTCAACCTGTACAAAGTTCCGAACATATGCTGGTATGTGTAAAAACCAAAAACCGTACGATTAATTCCAATGTACACACACGTAACCAAGACCAGGCGTTCACACCGAGATATTCACTAAACTAAAATTTGTAAACAGAATATAAGATATCGTATGTTTTTAAAGATTGATTTTTTGATACATATTTAAAAAAAAAATAGTTTAATATTATTTTTTCGCTATTTAAGGTTTTATCACAATTTTATATTACAAATTTTGACAAATTATAATTCCAAAAGTAAAAAAAATCGGGTTTATTCAACATAAAAGTTAAATCTCCGAGGTGGGTTTGTGATTTTTTAAATAAGAAGTCAGACCCCGTTTAAACTAAGCCATGTTATGTTTATTTATCATCAGGGCTCAGCTCAGACACAGGGTGCAGGCCTTGGATTGCGAACATCAAGGCTGAGAATTTACGTTGACGATTATTGTTCTGAAAATTAAAAGGTCATAGTTTTTTTACTTCATCCATAGGTATTAAATTATTAAATATAACGACAAACAAACAAACTAAATACAACCGTAGGAGAACTCTTTCAATTTCCAAAAGAATTATCAGTTCATATTGGCAGATTCGGGAGCTATAAAGAAATCAAACAATGTATAATGTGTATGTGAATAGTTTGATAAATACCAGAAAATTGTGTACGTCTAAGAGTGTACCTCTCATTGTCTTAAATTGTTTGTTTTGGCGTTAGCAAACCCAAGCAGATAGACATATGTTTAAGTTCGTACGATACTCTGGTCACGTGTGTATAAAATGGAATTAATCTGGGGTGGTTATTTCACTCAAAAAAATTTTAGGCGTTGGGTGTCTTTGGATTGTGCCAAATCCATGCTTTTGTTGATTATCTAAGAAGTAAACTGACAAGGAATGATTTTGATGTGCTATTTTCCTTCTTGGTTTATACCGTGGGCATCTTATTTGTTGCTGTTTTTGGAGTACTAACTCTATCTGGCAAAATTTCGCCATGGACAGGACGTTTTTACTCCCTTTTAGATCCATCGTATGCGAAAAACCACATTCCAATCATTGCCAGTGTATCAGAACATCAACCAACGTCTTGGAGCTCGTTTTACTTTGATTTGCAAATCTTAGTTTTCCTCTTCCCCGCAGGACTTTACTTTTGTTTTACTCAGCTCACTGACGCAAACATCTTCATGATTCTTTACGGAGTTACCAGCATCTATTTTGCTGTAGGTGGAATAAAAGAAAATGAAGTAGGAACTCAATTTAACATTTTAGGGGGTTATGGTGCGCCTAATGCTGGTGTTGGCTCCCGTAATGTGTATTCTTAGCGGAATAGCTGTATCCCATTTACTTACAAAGTTCATGAAAAATACGGATTCTGTAAAGCCTACAGATCACAAAAAAAGCAAAAAGCTTGAATCTAACTACGTAATGAAGAATGAAATTTCCTTAGCTTTTGTTGGCGTTATTTGCTTGTTATTGGTTTCTTATACTTTCCATTGTACTTGGGTAACATCTGAAGCATACAGTTCACCGAGTATAGTACTTAGTGCTAGATCACATGATGGAGGACGGATAATATTTGATGATTTTCGTGAAGCGTACTATTGGTTAAAAATGAATACCCCTGAAGATGCAAGAATTATGTCTTGGTGGGATTACGGTTATCAGATAACTGCGATGGCAAATCGGACTATACTTGTGGACAACAATACTTGGAACAACACACATATAAGTCGTGTGGGGCAGGCTATGGCTAGTTCAGAAGAGAAAGCGTATGAAATCATGAGAGAACTAGATGTTGATTACGTTTTAGTAATTTTTGGAGGGTTAACCGGTTATTCGTCAGATGATATAAACAAATTTTTGTGGATGGTTAGAATTGGTAAGTACTTGGCATAGTTTTAGTACGACGTCACTGATCAAATGAAAACAGGGGGAAGCACTGACAGAGGAGCTCATATTAAAGAATGGGATTATTACTCTACCAGTGGAGAATTTAGAGTGGATAAGGAAGGTTCACAAACTTTACTAAACTGCCTCATGTACAAAATGTGTTACTATAGATTTGGTCAGGTCTACACGGAAGGTGAGACTCCATTTTGCATATTTTTTGTGTGAAATTAATTTTTCCTAGGTGGTAAGCCACCTGGTTATGATCGAGTTCGTGGTGCAGAAATTGGTAACAAAGATTTTGAACTGGATGTTTTGGAAGAAGCGTACACTACCGAGCACTGGCTAGTGCGTATATATAAGGTTAAAGATTTGCCTAATAGGGGAGTATAATTATTTTCAGTTGTGAACTTTTAACACTGCTACATTGTTTTTTTTTAATAATTAATAAAAAACGACTGATACAGTTTCATTTGCAATTTCATTTTTTTTAACGTCTAACCCAGTGATATACCGTTGGTGATTTTATAACTACGCATTATCTTCGTATGTATCTTCTGTTTCTTTAACGTACTCATCTCAGTTTTTTATTTTATTTTTTTTAAACAATGCGAAAAGACATGATCACGAAAGCAGCGAAACTAATGTTACGAAATAAACCCATGTAGCGCCTATGGGTTTTCTCGAGGGCTTTCTAGTATGTACGGCGACCGAGCGGCGTTTGACTAAAGAAAAGCCTGGAAGCGGAAGTCGCGATGGGTACTCCAGAAAAACCTCGATCGCGACTCATCTAGAAGGGAACGTATGGGTTTAAATAGAGGCCACCTTAGGGAACGATTCATTCAGTTAATGAGAGAATCCAGTTGCCCCGGAATTATTTCTGTACAGAATCGCTGTGTAATAGTCGTGTGGATCTGAGTTACTGAGAAATAAATTGTTAAGTTTTATCCACGCCGATTGTAATAATTAACGATCATCGTAATACTAATAAAGAGTCCAGAATTGCTTCCATTGAAATGGTATTTTACTAGAGTAACTAAATGGCGAATATTCGTTGTTCTCAGAATGAATCAATGCACGGCAAAGTACGCATATCTGGTTCAAGGTGCTCGTCATTTTACAAACACGACGACGAATACCTTGGCTTTTTGGTATTCGGCAAACATTTACTTGGTGTTCGCTGAATGCCGAATGTTTGGTGCCGCCTTTATACAATTAGATAGTCTGTACAGTTCATAAAATTGTCACGATACTCCATAAAATTGAAAAAGTGCTCAATAATATTTCTACCTTAAATACCCACTTTCTGATCGTGCAGAAAGAAGTTTTTGTGTAGGAATTTGTATGCAACTTCAAATAGTATGTTATTGTCGCAACAAAAGATGGATTATTAGAGGGAGTCCAGTTGTATTAATGTTTGTGATAAATTTTGCAATTTTTTGTGTGCATTCCGATTGAGGGCAGATGGACATTGTGCATAAATACATTGTACCACCGTTTAGTTGTACGGCCTTCGGCCATTCCGACGACATAGGGTAAATCAGCTTTTATTATAGAAAATGAAAGCAAACATCTGAGTTTACCTTTTGGATTACAGAACGTCCCAGCCACATTTCAAAGAATAATAAAGATTAAGAATACAAAATGTGGCGGACTGGAAATTCCTTTCCTAAGGAATCCCAGGGCTTCTGTATTATGATGACTGAAAACGCGAGCTCCGAAATCACTCAAATGTCCTAGCCAAGACCATTTATTACCTTCCACGGCCTCGCGTAAATATACAGCGTGTCATTGAAAGGCACGTACAAAATAAAATCGGCAATTGGTCTCGAACTATGGGTGCTAAAAGTTAAAAAAGGTTCAGGTAAAAATGTTGTTCAAGTTCGTTGTACGCCTCTGATAAAAAGATCATCTTGACAAAAGTTTTATTGTTACAGTTGATAGAATTTACTAAAATAAATTGATTTTACCTATTTATCTTTCAGTTTCAGTAGCGTCTAAAAAGGTTGGATAAGAGTTAATTTCCCCTTATAATTTTGATAACACAAAATAAGTTTTTCAGACTTCTTAGACTTCGCGAAGAACTGTCAATTTTGTTGTACGTACTTTCAATAACACCCTATATTTTCAGTTGCTCCATTTCCGCTCAAAGACGATTACTTTGTTTTACGAATTACGGGTAATGCATTTTTAACAGAATTGGATCTCATTATTCAGTCAGCCTATCTAAGGCCAAGTTAGTCGCGACGCCTAACTCTTCCCTAGATTAACAGGAAGTAGCACCTAGTGCACCCCAAGCCATCTTCTTCTAGTGGTTGAAGAGCATCGAGCTTCTCTGATTAAATTCACTTGCATGCACTGCATGCAGTTGCAGTATTTCCAGTCATTCCGCCAAAAATTAACATGTGAACAAAATTTTGAAAATCCGCGAAAAATTCGAAAAAGCGGCCATGAAGTGTGATCATCAACCAAAATGAAACCCTGCGTTGTGTTTTGAGATGGCGGAATGCGTTCTAATGCAAAATGGTCAACCGCAAAGGTGGAAAAGTGACCTTGAATTAACGACACAAAAATATGGCGTGAATAGTTTTATTAAGTTCTTTCTCTCTTTTTTTTTTAATTGGGCTGTATTTTCAAGCAACAAAAGATCGTGCTTTTCAAGTGCCAGATTACAAATTTCGATCACATAAACACAGCTTGTTCTCAAATGTACGCAATGCTCTAGTTTGCAACTTCTCATCTAAGGGGAATGAAAGGCAATGCCCAAATCATTACAGTGGCGTGTTGGCAGATTTTTATATTTTGGCAGTCGACCAAAAACTGTTTCTTTGCACTAACCATACCTATGCACAACCAAGCCGCGGTGTCCCCACAAGCGTCCGCTATGCCTTCTGTGTTTGCTGATGCCTGCGATAGCTACTTCAAGTTTTATTTCGCAACTATACTCCATCCACCGCGTGATACACGATACTGGTTACCCCCAGCAGAGTTTACCAGAAAGACACCATCCACATATCTTGCGTTGATGGAATCCGGTATTGCGAATAAACAGTCATAAGAATGACAGAAAAAAATTGTCAGTCTAGACGTGGGCTGATTTGCCAATTTGTTATGCTATCTTAACTGTAGTGGACTCAGGCTCTTCATTCGAACAAATGCTTTGAGCATAATATTTTGTTGAAGGTGTTTGCCAGATACATATTTATTAATATTACATACCTAAACTACAACATTTTGAAATGCATGGTAAACCTCTTCGTTGGAAACAGCAGACATTTTGGATTCCGTAGTTCAACTAGTTAGTGGTATATACCTCAAGGATCGGTACGTGGTCAATCTCTTTTGTTAGTTTACAATGGAATTTAAATTTTTCTGCAAGCAGCTCTTACTTTGTAGTGTACGCGGAAGAACTTAAAATTTATAACGACGGTTGCAATAATATTTTACTATAGCAAATGACGTATCAGTTGTCCATCAATGGGTGCAAAAACGGGGTCTACCATTAATAATAGAGGAGTGCATTGTGTGGCGGCTCTGCCAGATTGTTTCTAATTTTGTTTATTGTCCGACTTTTACATGATTTCGATGTCCGAGTATATTAGCGTGTACCCGTCGCAAAAAATATCCCTTAGGTCCTGGATCCGTGAAAGTTCGGGTTAAGGGTAAATCAGCAGTCGACAAGTTCGGTTTTTAGGTGGTCTATTAAAATGTAATAATATAGGTGAAACGGAAGACAACGAGACATCGGAGTATAAAACAAAGCAAAATCTGGATTAAAGTAACTGGATGTAAATACACAAATTATTACGGGCGTGTGGCGTCAAATTTTAAAAATAATTTATACGATGTGAACATTCATCAACAAAATATTTATAAACAAAACTTAACAAAGATTTATGAAAAACAAAAGACCTGGTGTGAAATAAACTTGTGCCAATAGAAATATTATGCGAGGTTAAAACTGTAGAGCATGAAATTTACGTTCAATTAAAATTACACAACAAAGAAAATTACTGAGGTTAAAATTGTGAGTTGGAGAAATATTGTATGAGGTGCAAATTTGCAAAGTTAACAAAATTTACATGAAATTAATATTTGCCACACTTTATCAACGATTCAAGCAAAGAGTTCACATTATGTCAAATTATATCATGATCTAAGTGATTGGTTACTTAAAAAAAAGCAATTTACTTTGAGAGTTTAGAATACCGCGAACTGGTTACTCCAACAGAACACATAATAAACTGACACAAAAATATCCAATCATTGTTGCGAGGAAAAAGCGTCTCGGTGATGTAATTTTATCGTTTTGAGGGAATACCTCGATGATGTGTATTTTAGGGTTGCGAGGAATAAGCCTCGTTGATGTTATCAATCTCTAGCGTTGCGAGGACATGCCTCGATGAAGTAATCAATCTGTAGCGTTGTGAGGGCATGCCCCCGGTGATGTAATCATAATAACGATGATAGCCGCCTAAGGGAAGAAATTATTTTAACTCCCCGCCAGTTTGCAGTATGAATTTTGTTAATTTAACTGCCGTAAATGAACTATTAGCAATCTTGTGCGAAGAATTAAGAAGTGTTATAATGTAATACTTACGCGTATGCATCCAGAAACCTATTCGTAATTTGTTAAACAAAGAGTTATTATTATCCTGACCAAGTGAATTTCATTAAATCTTCTAGTAAGTGGTTTATTTAAATAATCCTGATTGTTAAATTGTATTTGCACTAGCTGAGGATTAAGAAAAACTAACTTGATTGGTGAATTTACAAACAATAAAACAAATTAACAGCACGTGTTCCGCGTTGAACGAAAGTCTGCACTTTTTTTCGATTAAAAGGGCGAAAGAATTAGCCGCGCGGTTTGGGGAAAACTGTATCGTCACAATAGAAGTTACGATTGATTGTCGTTAAACAAAGGCTTACTCCCTTTTATTAACTACCGAACCAACTAATTTAAACTAGCTCTTACCACGTACGTGTTTAGATTCACAAACATACATTCAGACTGACGCTCCACCAACCCTCTAACTAAAATCCCTAGCGCTACCAACTGTCCAACTATCCAGCAAGCGTTACCGTGATTTTTTTTTCTTTCTCAAATTCAAATTATTCAAATGTGATTTCGCGCCGCTGTTAATTAATTTCAGTGCGAAAATTTTGATTTAAATTCGGTCATCACAATGGAAAGACGAGGAGTATTTGTTAATGTACCAACTAAAGAGATGCCCGATCGCTAAACTGAGCGCGTGGATGAGGAAAAAATTTGGGCAGCACCGCATAGAACAGACTGTCCCAGTACGGCACGGGAGGCTGACTACCAACTACAATCCGAAAAAGTTAATCTGACATGGAGTTAAATTAAATACGGCCCCGGCTATTTCAACATCCTATACATTATGCGACGTTTTAAGCCTAATTAAGTAACTAGGGCTGCTATCGCAGTCATCAAAATACTTTACAGTTATTTTATTTGACATACAATTCATTACTTTTTAATGTGTTGTAGTTATAAGCGGGTTTAACAGGTTGCTGCCTTTACATAATCGTATCTTGAATAGCAGCAGGCGCGGATCCAGGGGGGGGGGCAATGGGTGCAATTGCCCCCCCCCTGACACACGACCGAGGTACTTTATTTTGACCAATTTCAAAATTTTGAAATCATATTTCATTTTGTAAATATAGTACAACCTCTATAATCCGAACTCACGATTGTCTCAACACCCAGTAATCCGAACAGAGGCTATTTGAAGTCGATGCCTCTTTAATCCGAACAAAAACTCTGCAATCCGATCTGAACTTGAAAACATGCATCTGCTTCCAAAAATGACGTAAGATCTTTCTGCATATGTTGTATGGAATATTTTTAATTTTTTAAAAATTGCGATATTTCAAAGCACTGAATTAATTAACTAATTCTGGAAAAACGGATGAAGTTATCGGAGACCCGAAATCTACAAGAGAAAGTATTTGGTTAAATTTCGAAAATCGTCTAAAATGGGTCGAAATTTGCATGAGAAAAATTTCATTTTCGAAAAAATTTCCTAAAAGTTCTGAAAAAATTCAGAGATATATATACCGACGTGCTGATTCCAAAAATATACCATGTTTATGGTAACGGAGCAATATTTTCGGAAAATTCGAATTTTTCGAAATTTTTAAAAATTGCGATATTTCAACGATTCTGGAAAAATGGTTTAAGTTATTGAAGAAATGAAGCCAGAAGTGACTTCTGAGGTCCAAAATCTACAAGAAAATATATTTAGTTAAATTTCGAAAATCGTCGAGAATGGGTCGAAATTTGCATAATGGAGGTAATACGAATACATAATGGAAAATTTCATTTTTGAAAAATTCATCTAAAAATTCTGAAAAATTTCAGGGTATAGATCCCGGGGTGTTTATTCCAAAAGATAGCGTGTTTATGGTCACGGAGTACTATTTTTTTAGAATGTATCTATTATCCATTGTAGCTTAAGAATTTTTTTATTTTTGTTTAATAAAATTTAGGTTTATTTCTTGAAGTTTGTTTTCAGTTGTGTATGAAGTTGTTATTCAATTCCGTTTCAGATTTTTGGGAAAATTGTTGATCCGAACAAATCGTTAATCCGAACACACCTTTTTCCCAATTAATTAGGATTATCGAGGTTCTACTGTACACTTTACGTGTCACCCATGTTATGTGAAAATGAGTATACTAGCTAAAATTTTATAAATTTTTTTGTTTAGAACGAATTTCTGGTAGATAGGTAAAATTGCACAAAAATTGCCCCCCCCCTGAACGAAATCCTGTATCCGCCCCTGAATAGCAGTAATAAACAACAATCAGCTGGTAATAAATAATAGTAATAATTAATTGTGAAATAAAGCATCATTCGAAATTTAACAAACATGTCATCGAATCAAGAAAAGTTGCGTGAAAAAATGTTGTACACATGGGTTCGGTGTAAAGATGGTTCTGATCATGGGTGGTAACATGTATTGTGCTGTTATGCTGTTAAGATCTATTTTAAATCACTACCAGATTATCGTATTCTACAAAAAACCGAAAATCTATTAAATTATGAGTTTAAGACCTTAAAATTGATACGGATTGAAATATCGCAACAGCACCAAATTCAGGAAAATTGAGTTTAATATAAATTACCCTTAAAGTAAGAAAAGATTTTGACATGACGTAATCAAATTTTTGGAAGACATAATACATAGATCAATTTCGAAAATCTTAAAATACACCTTAAATGTCAAAATACGGTTCGTAAACTTCGAAAATCGTCTCCAGACAAAGGTGATCCTCTTACAGTTTTTCGTCGTGATAGCGTTTACACTAAAATTAAATTCCCTAGGAAAAATTAATAAGTAAATACATTATTATCATTGAAGAAAACGCTGTAATACAACCGTGGCTGTAACATACATGTGGAATTGATGTACTTCAGGCACAAGGGAAGTTCTGTCTAAACAACTTTACATGGTGTATTTTTTAACAATAGCGCCTTTAATTAGAAAACGTAGTTACTTCAAATTAATTAGTCGGCAAATTTGTTTATGGGTGTTAATTAATGGAACCATAATCTTAATAAGGGATTTACTTAATCTCCTTATACAACCAACAATACCATAAAAAATGATGGTGGTTGTAAAGATCGTTACACGACATGCGTACAAAAATCTCAAATAAATAGTAAGGTTACTAACAACCAAGTGCACTTCGGTTGTGTACGTTTGCGTGTGTCATCCTTGAATTTTAGTGCGGGAAATAAAATCGTATACATAAGAACAACAAAGTGATTCCTTTGAGTTATATAATTTTAATGCCTTGTCTGCTATAAATTCACGACTTGGATGTAAGTATGAGTATGTTTATTATTATAAGTTTTGGCAATGAAAATTTTTAATTCTATGAACAAGCAGTGACTGCTATTTTAATTTTCGTTTATGTAACACTCCTTCATCAGTGATCGCTGAAAGTAATCACAATTAAAGGACCAAACAACACTGATTTTCGTATGCTTATAAGAATTAGGTTAATAAGTATGTTATTGATTCGTTTGAATTATATTCTTATTCATTCTCTTTCGTATTAATAAAACTGCGAATTAAATCTAATGTAGAACCGGTCGGAAACAATGTTTATGCGATAACAGATTAATAATAATGGGCGGTAGTAGGTTTATGTGTGTAATTATGACCGTTATTTGTTTAGTTGATTTTTTTTTCTCTTAAAAATTAACACGTGTTCCTGCATATATTTTTTACCGTTATAGTTTTTAATACTTGTTCCTATAGTCACAAGGCTTATTTTATTTTTGTGTGCATGTAACTAACATATTCTAAATTCAATGTCAAGGACGAATCTGTGAAAATTTGCAGTGACTTTTCGATTTAGCCTTGAAATAAATTCCGGAAATAGCGTGTTGATAAAGAACAATCGGGCCGTTACTTAACCGATGGTACTGACGGGAGTCTCGGCCGATCCTCATTCACAAATACCTGATGCGATATGTATCATGGTTGAAATAATTAAAATTTCAAGGACATGGGTCAAAGATTTTTGCCGACTGTGAGGTTTTAATTACTTGTAAAAACATGACTGTCCACGTATTTTGCAGTTAATGCAAAAATGCGATGCAATTGAACATTGAACATGTATTTGCACTTTTTTTGCGACAAATACATTAATAAAGTACTTAACCATCGAAAAAAAAAGTAGAATTGGTTGTTTTAAAATTACAGTTGGCAATTTTGATAGTTGAACGTTGGATGGATTCGATTTTTGATTGTGATTATTTGATTAGTAGCAATGTAAGCGGATTGACATTTACGGGAAAGATGTTGGAGAAAAGTTGTGCCTTGAGCGATCTGGCAGTGATACTGATCTGACAGATGGTTCAATTTGATTTGGACTGCCTGTATATAAGGCTAGTCCGTGCATTTTACTCTTACGGTGTTTTCAATGCATTTTCAAAATGTAATACCTGCATTAGTAATTGACTTTTTGTTATGAAATTTTAAATATAACCCGTCCACAATTTTCTCTATAGGTATAACGTAAGGGCAGTTTTTATCACCACCTTTGAACAAAAACCATCTTTGTGTCGAGTAAGCTGCTTTTATTGTGTCTCATTTCCGACAAAACGTCTTTATGTTTTCGTTACGATTTATCGAGTTTTGTGAGTTAAAAACATTGGTGATAATCACGTCCCAAAATTTCCAAAAATGATTTAGATATTGATTTTTAAAGATACGTGATGAAATATTTCACCAAAATTTTATGATTTACCATGTGATTTACCACTTAACCACAAATATCATAAACCCTTCCTTGTCAGAGATTTATGATAAACTCCAGTCGATCGTTTCGAGCTTTACAATTACCATTATCCATGAAGGAGTGAACAGCAGTATTCAATAATGTTTTGACAAAAAATTGGTCCAAAATTATTTAGAAAGAACTTGGCTAGTTCCTGAAATACGGGTGAACAAAAACAGCTTCTTTGAAAAAATAAAAACTTTAATTTTGCGAATTTTATTTTTTGATGATAACCCTGTAAAAATTCAGATTGTTAAAGTACAGGTAAAGAAGTATTTTATGAATTAAAATAGTGTACTACTAATAACAGTACTATGTTCTCGGGAAATTTGGATGAGCCATTCTTGATTTAAATTTATAACATAAATTGCCTCATTCATTTTTTTTGAGACAGTATATAATTCCAAAAACAATGCAGACATTGATAAACCACAAGTATAGTCATAATATTTTAGAATTATAGATAGGATTAATTCGGTAATATTTTGTTTTCGTGTTCAAAGCTAACGGAACGGAACAAATCACATTACATAATGGTAAATTATTTGTCGTTGCAATGGAGTAATGTCAGAAAAAATAGTTAGTCAATAAAAAAATAATGCATCCAGAGGTTAATAATTAATTGAGATATAAATGGAAATAAATATCTTCAATTGTTATCACGTGTTGATTGCAATTTTGTCAAAGCTTTTGCCAACTTTATTTACTTGCTCGCTAATTAAATCTACACCGCTAGAACTCACTGTTGGAAAATAATTGCTTTTCTTAATTGGTTTTTATTTCCCGGGCGTAAGCAAAGGAAGTATTGTAATCGAGTCAGTCGGCCGACTCTCTACTTTTGCATTTTCTCGACGTATCATGATCCCTAGAGCATGAAGAAATGGTCTCCCGTTTCCGTCTGTCTGTCTGTCCGTCTGTCTGCCGTCCCGGATTTTTATAGACAGATAATCTCCGAAAGTACTCGACCGATTGTTGTGAAATTTTGTACTTATATTAAGAATATCATGTAGATGGTAAAACGCTCACCAAAATTTGTCTAATCATCCCCACCACTAATGCGATGACGTCACTTCAAAATTGTACATAGTAAATGGGTTTTAAATTGTATAAAATAACATAGTCTTACACATGTAGTTTATGACTCCGAATTGAGATTTTACCTGAAACGTCCAGATTTTTGGAAAAAAAATCAAAATTAGGAAACAACATGTTTACTTAAAAAAAATCGGATTCACATCCCATTTGTAGAGAAAAGTATAATTTACCAAGTGCTTTTTGATTTTCTGCTTTTTTACATTAAAATTTTCAAGTACGTTCTTGCATGGCAGGTAGCGATCGGCAAACCCAATGTAATTTACAACCATTGCGGTTTCTTATCAATAGAGTAGTTGTTGGCTTTTATAACTTGTAATGTAAATTATTTTAATGGTTCTAGAACGTTTATTTCTCAAAATTGTCCGCGCGTTTCGCCAATCATGTTGGCATTTCTGATAATTTAAAAAAAGTTTTTGATTTTTTTACTTTTGGGTTGTTTGTTAATTTTTAACAGTTGGGAACTTAATGTAACTATAAAATGAAAACTGGTTGTTTTCTTTCAATTGGTTCCATTATAGCGAAGTTTTACTCTTTGTTGTTTAAAATTAGCGTCAAGAGGAATATCTATCGTGAGTGAAAATTAATTGTGATCTTGTGTAATTGGTTAGTATGTCGCTACTTTAGAGGTAGCGCTCATTAACCAACACGTCTTCGTAATTTAAAGAACAATTTTATAAAAAGTGAGTCATAACTTTGATTATACTTTTTTGCGTTTTTTTGTACATATACAATGTGACTTAATTGACGTGTACATATATTACTTAAATACGCACAATTTGAAGCAAAGATGTAGTAAAAACTAATTTTTAATTTTCACAAATTGTTAATTTTACCTTTATGTGAACTGTTGAGGATTGTTACAAAATTAATTATAATTAAATAGTTGCATATCTCTGAAGTCGAGTATAACAATAATTACATTATCCAACAGTAAGAAAAATGAAATAGAAAAAGAAAAGTTAGATATCGAGTTTCATACCAAAGTAATGAAAAAATTATGAAAATAAAGCAGTATTTTATTTAACTGGTGAAAATTTTATTTTCATCATGATACTTCAAAATGTGGAAAGTTCGGAGGAAATTCCATCAAAGACTTTATTAACATTAGTATACGAAGGCCACGACAACCAAGGTGCAGTGTTTCTGTTGTAGACCCATGCATGCATAATTTTTGATTATTCAATTCACTAATTTAAAAAGTACATTATTGCATCGTTCGAGGCAAAAGCTTTTTTGCGTAAAACCTGTCCGTTTAAAGTTATTAAGTGCAAATGGGTGGAAAATATCTTTTTTTTTTTAACTATTTTCAACACTTATTGGTTATCCTGGAAATATTTTCACAGTTTTTCAATGTAATTATGACTAAATACAGTTGATCAGTAAGTTGTAACGCGTGTGTACATCATGAAAGAACAGCTTTTGCCTTATGTAACAGTCAGAATTTTTGTGATTAATAGGTGACTTGAAAAAACAGCTCAAAAAGGATTGTACAATAAAAAAAAAGCGGGTGATCGATAAAAATCGTTCTCAAGTTAGCTACTCTGCGTTGTGAATGAGAATGACAGCTTATCCAACTAGAGGACATTTGTTATTGATCATACTTTACAAAAACAATTTTTTAAGCATTTTTAAATATAAGTTGGTCACATAGCACAAGCAATGTTGTTAACACAGCAGAACTTCTGTCATGTTTCTGTTTTATCTCCATGTAAAATCGTCTACAAACTGTTATGACCAAAATTTCATGAAACTCTCGTAGACATATGTTTGCCTAAAAAATCTGCAATTCCGAAGAAGGGGCAGATATGTAAAAAATGTAAAATAATAAATTTAGAAAAGCAGTGTGTCTACCTGTATAAATATATACACAACAATAATATACAGGTTTCTATAAATGATTATATATACAGTGCATCTTTTTTAAAAGTGGCCATAGGGATTCCCATGTTAAATTTTATACCCCATGTTAACTTATGTTTGAGTAAAGATTCAGAGCTGAAATTTTTACTGGATGTAATTTGGGTTATCTTTTGTCGATTTTTATTAAAAGTCATGTTTTAAAATAAAGGATATTTCTTTAAAAAAATTGGTTTAAAGAGTTTAGACAGTACTTCCCTCGCTGTCGGAAACTTGACGACTGCATGCCTATTGTGTTTTTTTTCTCATTACATTTTTGTAGTGGGAATTAAAAAAAAAATGTGATGACGTCATCAACATTTTTGCAAGGACACGTATATCAGTTGGGATAGATGTAGTGTAATACTAAGAATAAAATTATTGTATTCCCAAATTTTCGGGAAAATGAATTGGGTCGTTTTGAATATTGATTTCTTATAATCAATAAAATAACGAAACAATTTACTCACGTATACGGCGCCGGTGTGTAATATCTAGAGAGCGGATTTCTGTCGGGCTAGGCAAGGCCAAACTCGGTACGGCTCGTACGGGATGCGAATTCATTGCGGTTGCGGACTGCACTTCGTTTATTTGAGATTAGAATAACGCTGTTTCGTTGCACTCTGCTGTTAATTCCCGTTCTCATTTACTTAGCCGTTTGATTAATAAATCGTTAATTATATTTATGGAATTAGTACCGATTAAATTCAGTGATTATCTATCACCCGGCGATCCAGCACGTCCCCCCCTATAATCGTGACGTAGCCCGACAGAAATCCGCTGTCTAGTAATATGAGGGGCAACTGAAAATCGTTTATGTATAAACATTCTTAATTTAAGATGACAAGCGTAACAGCATACGTGAGAGTCAAACAGAGAAACTGTAAACAAAACGACCATCGGTTTTATTGCTTCGACTTCCGCTTATTATATAAAACATTGGGTTTTATTTTAATTCTTGACGGTGAAATTCACAATTGGTTGATTATAAACATGTCTATTCCACATTCGTCGATGTAAATAAGCGTGCTACCCTTATGTTTCAACCGAGTTTTTCCTTTAACAAATTTTGTGTCTACCAAATTGGGTTGGTTGGGGTGTAATACTAATAATAAGTGTTGCCTTTAATTTAATCAATAAAATAAATTGACTTCATTAATTTTTTTGAACCACCTCTTAAGAAAATCTAAAAAATATGAATGGAATGATAAATCACAAGTACAAACTCATCATATTTTTTGCATTTTAGATAGGATTTATTCAGCAAAATTTAAGGGTGACGTCATCAATCTTTTTAGGAGGGATGAACAAATACATTTTGAACAAAAGTTTACCATGCTTATAATAACTTTAAAATATTCCCAAGATTTCAAAGCATTCAGTTTTGTAATTCCTGATTAAATCGATAAAATAAATTCACGCATTCATTAATTTTTTTGAGTCACCCTGCATATGCAAATCCAAAAATATAAATGGAATGATAAATCACAAGTACAGACTCATCATATTTTGTACATTCTAGATACGATTTATTCGGCAAACTTTTGAGCTGACGTCATCAGTTTTTTGTAGAAGATAACCAAATATATTTTGACTAAAAATTTATTATGCTCTTTATAACCTTAAAACATCTGCAAGATTTCAAAGCATTCGGTTTTGTAGTTCCTGATTAAATCAATAAAATATATTTACGCATTCATTAATTTTTTTGAGTCACCCTGTATATGCAAATCCAAAAAATATGAATGGAGTGATAAATTACAAGTACAGACTCATCATATTTTTACAGTTTAGATTAGATAGGATTTATTCGGTAAACTTTCGAGCTGACGTCATCAATTTTTTGGAGGGGATAAGCAAATATATTTTGACTAAACATTTATTATGCTCTTTATAACCTTAAAACATCTGCAAGATTTCAAAGCATTCGGTTTTGTAGTTTCTGAGTAAATCAGTAAAATAAATTTACGCATTCATTAATTTTTTTGAGTCACCCTGTATATGCAAATCCAAAAAATATGAATGGAGTGATAGATCACAAGTACAGACCCATCATATTTTGTACATTTTAGATATGATTTATTCCACAAACTTTTGAGCTGACGTCATCAAGTTTTTGGAGGGGATAAGCAAATATTTTTTGACTAAAGATTTATGATGCTCTTTATAGCCTTAAAACATCTGCAACATTTCAAAGCATTCTGGTTAGCAGATTAAAAATTAAATTTCAAAATGTTGTTTTATAATTTTGATTTTTTTTTCCAAAAATCTGGACGTTTCGGGTGAAAAGTCGATTCGGAGTTGTAAACTACATGTGTAGGACTATGTTATTTTATACAATTGAAAACCCATTTACTATGTACAATTTTGAAGTGACGTCATCGCATTAGTGGTGGGGATAATTAGACAAATTTTGGTGAGCGTTTTACCATCTACATGATATTCTTAATATAAGTACAAAATTTCACAACAATCGGTCGAGTACTTTCGGAGATTATCTGTCTAATAAAAATCCGGGACGGCAGACGGACAGACGGACAGACGGACGGACGGACAGACGGACGGACAGACGGACGGACAGACGGACAGACAGACGGAAATGGGAGACCTATTTCTTCGTCTTCTAGGGGTCATGAAAGATCGAGAAAACGTAAAAGTAGAGAGTCGGCCGACGGACTCGATTACAATACTTCCTTTGCTTACGCTCGGGAAGTAAAAATTAAAATATTTGGATATTTTTGTCGCAAATATTGTAGGCAGCCATGTAAAAACAGACATTTACCTGACTTTTCTAAACTTTGATTACTCGTTCGATTACTCTTTTTTTGTGACCGAAATTCGTCAACATGCCGCAGTACAGAATTTAAGAAAAAGTAGAAATAATCACTGATGGATACATTAAAGCCTTATCGACAACAGAGGAACTAGTCAAAATTTTGCTGCAGCATTCCCACATCGTTCCATACCCGGCAAGAGCACATTTTGAAAATTTTATGGCAGATTTGTAAACACAGGTTTTTTCGATCGTGGACATTAAAAACGCAATTTCAGTGAAATTATCTTTTATTATTTTCATTTATGTTTGAATTCCATCATTCTGTTTCTTTTCTAAAAACTGCAATAATAGATATTTATTTTATTAGGAGTTTAAGTGATACTTTATGTGGCGAGTATGGACGATTAAACGCCGAGCGATAGCGAGGCGAATTAAGTCCATACGAGTCACATGAAGGCACTTAAACTCCGAATGAAATACAATATTTTATTTTCAAACGATGAATCTTCTTTTGAAGTGATTATTTCCTATCTTCTTGCTTCACTAAGGAATTGCCTTGATTTCACTTACCATGGTTACTATGGTTGACAACCGCTATGATTTTCACTCCGGCGGAGTATAAATGTTGTATTTATTCGCCGGCGGAGTATAAGTAGTACTTATACGCCGCTCAAAAACGCTGTCATAGAAATGACACTTAAACCCCGGTAAGAGCGTCATATAAGTGTCAGTTATATGACGTTTGAAAATAAAGGTATTTACTTCCTCTTGTCTTGTTAAAGCTCGTTTACTGTCGTCTGAACTAACTCGGTAAATTAGCCTTTACACGCACCCTGCCTGTAAAACGTTACCGTGGCAGCTTTACAGGCACCGTGCCTGTAAAACGTTGTCATGACAGCACCGGAATCAAACACACATTCGCTGCGTTCGCCTTTTTCTTAATCTCACTAATACTGTGCTAATACTAACGTTAAAATCACCTTCAAACTCTTCACCTTCATCGAATTCCACAATTAACAGAGCTCAGAAATAAAATTAAACTATTTAAATTATTAATCGAATTTACAAATTGACAGTCCCGTTATTTTCAAACAATTCAATTTTCCATAGTTACCGGAGCAAACTATGAAAAATGACTATAATTTCTATGACTGTAATTTCAAGTAAAATTTCTAGAGATGCCAAAGTTGTTCATTTTCAGGATTTTCAGCAAGAGGAAGTAAAACGTTGTACGCGGCTCGCTTGCAACTAGCCTTTACTGGGGCTCACCGGATTACAGGACTCGCTCCTACGTCGCTCGCCCTGCAAACATTCCGGCTCGCCCGTAAAGGCTAATTTACTAAGCTTGCCACGTAAATAACTATTAATGGGTCAATTAAAATTAATATAAATTAAATGACAATATAATGACAAGTTAAAATGATAAGTCAGAACCGTTTATGATGTACCAAACATTTTTAATCAAAATCATTTTTATTTTTTAAGCAAAAATTAACAAAGTACTGCAAAAAGTGGTAGCGAAAGTTAAAGTAGAACCCTAAGGCTATTTTCTCCGCAAAAATCAAATTTTTAGTTTCCGAATTTACAATAGTAAATATTATATCTTGCAAATGTTTTAAAGTGATCTTAGGCATAGTAAACAGTTAATCCAAATTTATCCCTTTAATTTTTTAATCATATCAAGAATTTTAGAATCACTATGTTTTCCCGAAAATGTGAGTATGGTATTACATATTTAGTATTACACTCACCTATTCATCACAAAACTTTGTTACGCAAAAACTCACTTCAAAAGACGCATAGCATGCACCTTTACCTGTATTTTAATAAGTCCACACATCACACAATTTTATAATTTTTCGACTGTACTTTATAGGCGAGGGAAGTTCGGTTGAAATAACCTTTGAGCAATTTTTTTGATCCTTTGAACCGGATAGTCATTTTTTGGTCCTTCAAGTCGGATCGTGCAAAGATGGAAAATTATTGTTAGGTAGACAATTTAGTAAAACACATAGAAGGGACTGTTTTTCAAATTTATCATACATTAGAAAATTCATCATTTATAATATCTGGAACTTCTAACTTCAGTGTTTCCGAAGGCTTTATTCTAATGTATCAACTCTAGTTTACTATTTTAAACCCCATATCGTTTATAATAAATGACAAATAAATTACATGCTGAGTCACAATAACGCGTTCCGCGATATCTGGTGATTATATATGTAATTTTATGGATAGTGCCAAATGACATTTAATTCCGATATAGCAAAAAGGGAAAATAGAGTTTAGGTATTTTATAAATCTATATTATCAGTTTCATTTTTATTCCTTTGTTTTAATAATATATCAGACTCGTAATTACGAAAAAGTGACATCATATATATGAATATTACTTTTAATGACCAACCAGTAATTATAATATAACCCTAGTTTTTTGAAAGAAAAACAATTGCTACATATACTCGTAGTCATAACATCTAATAGGTATATTATGTTTTGTTATGCGAAGATTGCCCTTCGTTAACCGTCAGTTTTAAATGACTTTTTATAAAACATCCAAAAAGATAGTTTTGATTTTCATTTCTTCAGCGTAAGCTAAAGAAGTATCGTAATAGGATCCAATCGGCGAATGGCTACTTCCATATTTTCCCGACGTTTCATGACCCCAAGAGTACGAAAAAAAGTTCTCCCGTTTCTGTCTGTCTGTCCGTCCGATAATTTTTGAAACTACCGGAAATATTGTCAAATTCAATAGGAATATTGTGTAGATGGTAAAAAGCTAACCAAAATTAGTCTGATTATCCCCATCAACAATGTGAAGCCGTCATCTCCAAAATTTACAACAGTAAATGTTATTTATATTTATAAAGTAACATATACGACAATATAATTTTAATTAGATATGTACTTTTATTATTCTTTTTTGTCAATTCAAAATCATTTCGGGTATTTAATGACTGCACTTTAATTTGATGTTGAAGTTTGCTTGTACTTTTGTATTTTAGCGCTGATAAAAAATTAAAATTCCACTTTTTATCATTGGTTATATAGGTTAATTGTCATCGGAGATGTCCGATACATTGATGTATGGTCTGATAAAAAAAATCACGAAAATAGAAAATTTAACACAAACTGTCGAATAGTCTTTAATAATAATTATCCTGATGTTGCCAATCTTGTTGACGAAAAGAGTGAACACTTTGTGTTAAGTTTAGCAATTTCGAGGCTTTTTTATTGCTGCGACAAGCAGGTCAAGTTATTAAGTGGATTCCATGAAATTTGTATTGATAAATGTGATAAGTACTCATGTAGGAACAAAATGATTCCGCTTCCTATCAACTACTGATCATTATCTGTGAGTGGAAATCTTTTGAGAAGAAAACATCGATACTGATCATATCCTGTTGTACGGTGTTGTAGTATCGTGTTCTGTTTAACACTATTAAGGCATAAGTGTCAGTTTTGTAATTTAGTAATACATTTACAGTTCGCTGAAAACCAAAATGTTAATAGTCGTCTACTAAGTCGTTAAGGAAAACTGTGTAATAACAAAAATCAGTACTACTTTTTTACTTGGGTTCAAGCTTAAATGAAAAAAAAAAAAACTTGTAGACTTCATCAATTTTAAACGGAGAAAACACGTAATTATTTTTTTTGCTGAGTAATAGTTGCTTCAAGCATTAAAATTTGATTAGCATCGATTTAGTAACAGTTTTATTGTATGAATTTTTTAGCATGCCATTTATGAATTTGCAACTTATACGTATAAAAGAATTAAATGAGATAAAACATAAATTAACTATTAGTAACGATATAGCATTTCATTTACATCTCTATATTTATTTAAATTACAAATACGAGTATTAATTTAAAAAAATGAAACATGATGAAATTTTATAAAACCTAATGTATGTACATATAATAAAAAAATCTGACCTATCTTTGGTAATTTCCGAAATGCATTTCATTCTGAGTAAAGCTGAATACAAACATACATAAATTTCCATATTATAAAGCAATTACCTGGAGTTATTTTCATAAAATCAATAAAGTTCAAGGCGACACCTAATCCTTTTTGATCTATTAATCTGTAATCCAATATCTTAGAATGACCTAATACCAAAAGTATTGTTATCGGAGAACAATTGTTGGTAAGGGGAAAATGAACCAATCAGATCTTACTTTTGGTAAAAAATAACGAAAATCTTAATCTAAAGTAACGTGTTTACCCGTTTATCAATTTTTACCCTCCTCTTGGGTGCTATAAATTTCATTGATAAGTAAAACCGTGCCAGTATTGTATGCGCTTTAAAGGTGGGTAGATTAGATTGGCTTCATACTTTTTATAATAAATTTTTTACTTTGGTTATCTATTAATTTTATATTTTGTTTCAGACGTTTCTGCATGAGGCAGGGGGGTTTTAAAAGTATTCGTTTAATTGGGTTATGGACTCAGGTCTAAAACAAAGCAGGAAACCAAATCCGAGAGAAAATGCTTTCCCTTTATCAGCTGCTACCTTCTGGTAAGTTTTTTTTTTTAAGTTCCTTATTATTTTTTTGAATGAGACTTCTGAAAGTGAATAAAACACTGTAAGGAAATAGTGGAGGACAATACGACGACATTTAAAGTCACTTCCAATCCTGTTAATTTATTTTTGGGGCATTTTTATATTTTTGGAAAGTTAAAAGTTAACAACACGCTAAACTGATCGTTAGCGAACTGGTTAATCGTGCATTTTATTTACATTTTTGGTTATGATTAAGGAAGAAATTTTGATACATTTTTACTCTTACTTTAGGACTTTGTTATTATGTGACAGTGCAAGTAAAAATAAAATAAACGTACTTAACTTATTTATGAAAACAGGAGGGTGTATAGTCAGCGGTTGACATACGGAGCCGAATACACAGAAATTAATTTGCGTGGTTGATAAGCAAAGTGGTATTATCATATTTCATTATCAGATATTTTAATTATTGTTAACTTTGGAAAATGAATGCAATATGCCATTGATATGGGGTATTTCAAGCGTCCTTCAGTAAGTAGGCATCGGCAATTTTTTTATTTATTAAGTGCATATTTGGCAAATATGGTCGAATATTTCGTTGATACACAAAATCTATCTGCATATTTTGTTGATGATTGTGTGTCAACAAGTTGTTTTTGATGTTTCGTAAGTATGTCACTTACGAATTAAGTGGAAATCACAGATGATATCTCCCACGAGTAGCAAATCTAAATAAGTAGAAAACAGTAGCAACACGTGCTTGAATTGTTGTTACACCTATATTATTTGTGTCTAATTTTTAACTGATTCATTTTAGATATGATTAGTGATTAGGGGCAAATTTGATCAATTAATAATTTCGTTTGTTGTTAATTAGTACTACCCAAAAGAATTGAAAATTACAAACGAGTGTGACTTGGTTAATTTTAATTTTCAATGATTGAAGGCAAGTGGGCGAGTAAAATTTCCGTTTGTGTGTGTACCAATAATTGTTATTGTTAAGATATCGGAATTTTCTGAAGTAACCGTTGCACAATAATGTCATTGCACCTTTGTGTTTAAACGTAAACAACCCCTTATCAAATCAATTGTCTTATTTACAAGTACATTGTTGTATGTGTTATTGCTAATAATTTACATATCATACTAAAAGGGATTAAAAAACATTGAACAAAATGTGAGAAGTAAGAAGTATGAACTAGGTAATTAATACAAACTGCTGATATCTTTTATTAGACAGAAGAATCAATACTTAATTTATTCTTCGGACGTCAATATGACATAAATATAAGCACAATTAATTGGAAAAGACAGTTTAGAACACTAATGAAGGTATCGAGTATAATTACGCATGCGATAAAATGTAGTCGTTATGATTTTATTTAGTAATAAAAATCTAATGTTTTCATTAAGTTGAGTATGGGGTAAACTTTGGCTATCATATCGTTCAGTGATCTTCCACTAGTTTTCGAATGGAAAAATCAATAATACCTACTTGTGACTTAATGTGATAAAAATTTTAAGAACTCGAAAGATTTCATTTCGATTTTTTAAAAATGCATATTATTGTTTTTTCTCACTTTTGACCTAAATAATGCGTTACATACCATAAAAAATGTCCTTGTGATTTTTTTTACAAGGTATTGTAAAGTGTAAGCGACTTTATTGTTACATCATCATAATTAACTCGATCATGTTTTCGTAGATTATGTTTCCTAATCTCATGTAATCATTATTGTTGAGGTATTTATAATGTAATTAAGCCCAAATAACACGGCAGGTAAAAATTTCGGTTTATGTTTGGGTGCTCAAGTCAGTTTGAAACCAATATTTTTGTGAATTAAGATATAAAATACTGTCCATAATAATGACTTTTGGATGAACTTAAAATAATTCAAATTGATAATTGAGATTTTTTGCTAAAATAAAAAAAGAATACATTTTAGGAAGTAACTTGTTAGAAAAATGCGTGTGACGTATATCATATAGGATTGTTTTAAATTTTTATTTTTAAGAACTGTGATATGTATGGAACTGCAGTATCAAATTTAGCGTATATTTTCGGAGTTAAATTTAACAGGTATTTAAAAGACCAAAGTAACAAAAATTAATTGATGTGTATGTTTATTTAATTTATCTATTGATATTTATACATTTTTGTTAAAAAAATGCATTATTCAAGATAGTAAATTATCGGACAATGTGAATTATGACATACATGGCAATCGTTAAATAACATCAGTTGAATGTTATAATGATGGTATATTATATTTAATTGTTGGTAATTTACTGTGACAGATAACTGTCTAGTATTGGCTGTGTGATTAAACTGTCAAATCAAACTACGAAAAATAACTAACGTCACGTTTAAAACGCTTATACTGATAAATGATAAATTTCAGAGGACAGCTTTTTTTTGTATGTTATGTGTAATGTGTTTAGTATTAAGTTTTCATTTAAAAATTAATTACATTACATAATTTAGATTAACAGTCTTCAAGAAGTATGAAAGCGTGTTCTATAAATTAACGTTTGTAATTTTTAGAGTGGTTGCACAAAAATATTATATTTATAAGTGCTATATGTATTTTTATTAAAAAATATTAATTAATGTCATGCCCCGAACGAATGAACATCATTTATGACAATCAATTTTGATATGACGGAATTAATTCTACCGGCATTAAAAAGAGTAACTAATGAGCATTTTTTGAATTCAGTTCACGGCGCAATATGATGTAGCACAAAATGTTATCTTTATAAGTGCTATATGTATTTTTGTTAAGAAAATAGTAATTAATACCATGGCTTGAACGATTGGAACATCATTTATGGCGATTAATTTTGTATGACAGGGAATTAATTTTAACGTTATTGCATGTGCAATATATCTTTTTTTGGTGAAGCTAACAGTTTTACATTTTATCATTGGTGATTGTTTTAATAGTCAACTAAATCCTCCGTTTTTTCTTTTTAATTGACATTTGTTAAAACAGTAAATTGCGAGAAAACGCATTAAAAAAAAACATATTTTATTTTAATGTGTAGTATTTTGATATTTTGGTTCTAAGTCAATGTAATAAATACAAATAATAATTAAAAAAATGTACACTGTCTGTGAAATATTTCCCTAATTATCTGCTAGTAGAGTAAACATTAATCGCATTGTAACGATATAGATCGCGCGAGCAACATAATTTGTAACCGAGTCATCCTTGGAATTGAATCCGCATGTCTTCTCTGAAATGATACGTTTAACACTATGTCTAAAGCTACGTCATATAATCGTAATTTGCGGTATTAATCCAGGAAGTGATATTCATTTTACAGTAGGTACGAATGAAATGTTTTGATTTTTGAAATGAGTATTGCGGACGTATGACACAACGGATTGTATTTCTTACTGTACAGTTACCTATCTGACAGAAAAAATTAAATCTAGTTACTTTTTGTTACACGTTGATAGTTTAGTAGTAACTAACTCGCCCGCCAAACGAGAGACTTGTCTGATGATGTTCCTTAGTTCCAGAGATTTAATAAAATTGTAGCATTCCAATGATATGCCAGGAAAATATTAAACAAAATAAATATATTTTAACGCTGTAGTTCTGCATTTTCTATACTGTTTGATGTAGTTGTAATTTTAATTTCTTTTAAGCTCGAACACGAAGTAAAAATTTTGGAGAGTGATGTTCGATTATTTTTAGGTACACGATACCGACTTTCATTCAGGGCTTCAAGCGTGACTTAGAAGAGTCGGACTTGACTGATACCTTACCGGAACATAAGTCAAGTAAATTGGGAAACAAAATGGAAAAAGCTTGGAAAGCAGAAGAAATAAGAGCCGCGAAGGCTAGAAGTAAACCGTCGTTACAAAGAGTACTTTTTAAAGTTTTTGGTTTTGAGTTTGTTTTTTATGGTATTGTTTTAGCCTTGAGTGAAGCTATAAGGTGAGTTGAAACAGGCACTATATAATCATTCTGTATTCGTAAAATCTTTTTCTCATACAGTGGATAATATGAAATAATTTTGGTATTTAGATTGAACCAGCCATTATTTTTGGGAAATCTTCTTGCACACTTTACTCCCAAGAGAAATAATACTTTTCTCACCTCTGGTTTTCAGAACGGTATGACGCAAGAGATAACCGATGGATTCTCACAAAATCAAACTAAGGAGTAAATATTCATATAGTGTGTGAAGTAGTTCGATTAGGTGTAGTTTACTCTTCTCCTGTATTACGAGCCTTCTAGTTTTTTTTTCTTCGCCACTGTAAATAGCTCTTCCCCATCTTTATTTTGCACCCTTTTTATTTTTTTTGTATATATATTTTTAGTTTTGGCACGAAGTATTGCTTTATTTTAGCACCCGAATCTCCGTTATTTGTACATAGTTCCTTGCATGTTTTAAAAAATCAAACTTTAAAAACAATGCAGCTAACAAGTTTTTTCTTTTGTTTTTCCAGAGTTGCTCAGCCGTTAGCTCTAGGACAATTACTTAAATTTTACCAACCAGGCAATACCGAAATTTCACAAACTGATGCCTACTGGTATGCTGCCGGAGTCGTTTTATGTTCCTTGGTGAATATAGCTTTTACCCATCCTTACATGATGGGTGTACAACACCTCGGAATGAAGATGAGAATAGGATGTTGTTCACTTATCTACCGAAAATCTTTGAAATTAAGCAAAACCGCATTGGGACATACAACCGCTGGTCAAGTTGTTAATTTATTGTCCAACGACGTCAATAGATTTGATGTAGCTTTAATCTTTGCTCACCAGTTGTGGGTAGGACCAGTTGAAACCGTCGTGTGTACTTATTTAATGTACTTACAAGTTGGATATTCTGCCGTTATCGGTGTTGGGTTCCTTCTCATGTTCATACCTTTACAAAGTAAGTCGATAATTACAACAAATA
Organism: Zophobas morio; assembly: GCF_036711695.1. Lineage (NCBI taxonomy): Eukaryota > Metazoa > Arthropoda > Insecta > Coleoptera > Tenebrionidae > Zophobas > Zophobas morio. Next base: position 5,450,987 of record NW_026972110.1, read on the forward strand.
ACAGCTTGGATCGTAGCATAATGTTCGTGATGAAAGTGTACTGAGTCACGTAACAGGAACTTGATGTTGTCACGTCAAGATAACAGTCGTGGTTTAGCTGAAATTCCTTCAGAATTGTGATATGTACATGCTTCTGCACGATTGTTTCTGAGCACAGAGTAGTAATTTTGAATACCGTGACTGTATTATTATAGGGTCATTACGAAGGGAGGAGGTCAAGTTGAAGTAAATTTAAATAATGCCCGAGAGTTTTGTTTGATTGTTTAATTTCATGGTACCTTAACAGTATTAGAAAGATGGTAAAATACTAACAAATAACTTGTTCCTTAAACCCTCCAAAAAAATAGTGAGGTCATTATATATAGTTTTGCAAAGTCATTTTCGGTTATTCTAAAAATAGTTAGATTTGTATACCAAAATTTTACAATTATTTATCTAGAATGTGTAGATTCTAGTTCGTTAAAGTTTACTTATTCATCTTCAGATGTGTTTTCTAAAAATAAGCGAAGCAACGTTTTCTTAAGATAAACTAGGCGGGAAAAAATCGCAAACGGTTCCTGTAGTTCTCTGGGATTCTAAGAACACTTAAAGCTAATGTTAAAATTTATATCTGAAAAGTATTGTGTCCCCTCACCATAAAAAAATTGATAGCATTGTATTAAGAAATATTTTTTATCGAAAATGTGTTTTGGTGTACCTTTGTTAGTATTTTAGGCATATTCGTTTATTTTTTAGAAGGATTGACACAATACGTGATTATGTCAGTATCGGATCCCCACCAAAAAGTTGTTGACGTGATTTTAAAGACTTTAGAGACAATTTTTGTTAGGGTTTTATCATTTTCGTAACAATTTTAAGAATGGAAAAATTGGTCGAGGTTTATTTAGGCAGAACTTCCCTCGCTCCTGAAGCGTAATACCACCAAATCCCGCTTCTTTGAAAAATAATCAAATTAGATTTGCGATGTTTGTTTTGTATTAACTTCTATAACGTAAAAGCCAGCGGTATAAATAACACCCCCGCAGCCCCAATTGTGCAAATTGCACAAGTACGGGCAATGTAAATATATTTAAAGCAGACAACCAACGGGAATAATAACAAGCTTTAACTTCAACTTGTTTATACATCGGAAGAATGTCCCGTAGAAATTTGTTTGATTTGAATGAGTTTGTTGTTTCAAAACAGACGACTAAAATTATTAATTATGCCACAGTCGAACAGAATGTTCTGAATATTATTATTATTATTCTTATTAAATAAAGACGTGTTATCTCACCTTTTAGAGAAAATGGAGTGATTCGTTCGATGGACTCGATTAGTTCAGAAGTTTCGTACGTTGTTCATGTAATAAAATTTCCAATACAATAAGTAACAGGTGGAAATGAGTGTTCCATGAGCTGTGAAATACTAAAAAAACAGTAAATTGGAGATTTCTTCATATGTTAAATTTTTTTATACAAAAATTGAGTCAGGTACTTATCTTTTGGGTGCTAATTCATGTAACGTTATAAGATGTTGCAATCGTAGTGCGCATTGTGTATTGAGTGTCTCATTTTAAGTGTTATTGTTTTTATAGACGAGTTCTAAATTTTCGGCGATGAAATTTGATTAAGATAAATTGTTCAAAATGAAAAAATTTGTGCAATATTGTATTTTTGTACTTGTTTTTTTTTGCCGTTTTCAAGTGCAAAATTTTGCAAAATAAAATTTATTGAAGAATCTCTATAAATATTAGAGCGTATTTTTTTTTTAATTTTCTTTCTACCATTTTGGACCATTATTTTCCAAGATTTTCTCAATGCAACACGATATTTGTAGTGAGATGTGCAAACGCATTTATTGTTTTCACTACTCATTTATCATTTATGGTGTATGGGTTGGTAGACGTTGAAGGTCTACTTATGTTGACATATTCTCAAAAGCGGGTAGGATAAAAAAATAAAAAGCGGATCCTTAACAAAGAAACGAAAATAAAAAACAACTTAACTGGAAACTGTAAATTTTAAAATCTGCGAATTGTTTTATAGATTTTAAATGTTAATTAAATTCGAGATAAGTTGAAAGTTGGTATGACGTCATACATTGATCTTTTACTACTTAGCGCGAAAGGTGCTAAAGAAATGCGGTTTTCACTGTCCGGGGATATTTTTTATCAATTTTTTGATAAAAACTCAAATTTTGTGATTTTAAATTATCTAATTAAACAAAACATAAATTGTGGGCATTATTCAGATTCACTTTATTTTCTGGCCATGATGATCAGTTACAGAAAGTATTTATGTACAATAGAAAAACGACAACAAAACGACAAAAAATAAAAGAATCTATCTGTAAATCTAACATTAAATCACTACTTTTTCAGTATTTTTGGGGAAAACGATTTCCGTTTTTCGCCTACGAACTGCCTTAAGGACCGATGAGAGAGTTAGACTGATGAACGAAATCATATCCGGGATTCAGGTTATTAAGATGTATGCGTGGGAAAAACCATTCGCTAAGCTAGTGTCACTTGCCAGACGGTAATTCCCCATCGTGTTGTTTCATATAATTTGCACCTAACGGTTTATACTTTTCAGATACGAAATTAAATCCATTCGAATATCCTCTTACATGCGCGGTATTACTCTCTCCTTCATTATGTTTACCACCAGAATGTCAGTTTTTGCAAGCATCTTAGCGTATGTACTTTTCGGCTATGGAATTACCGCAGAGAAAGTGTTTGTTTTGACATCATTTTACAATATTTTACGGCAAACAATGACGGTATTTTTCCCACAAGGGATTGCTCAAATCGCAGAAGCGAGAGTCTCGATAGGTCGCCTGAACAAATTTATGCTTTATGATGAAACGCAGATAGCAAAAGAACTGAAAAAAGATCAACAAGAAAAATCAAAAAAAGGTGACAACACGATTACTAATGGAATAAGCACAACCCCGGTTGGTGAGATCGGGATATTCATGAAAAAAGCAACTGCAAAATGGAGCGAAGGGTCGACTGAAAATACTTTGAATAACATTGATTTGACAGCTACCCCTGGAAAACTGGTAGCTGTAATCGGACCCGTTGGAAGCGGAAAGAGTAGTTTATTTCATGCTATTTTAAAAGAGCTGACTTTATCCGAAGGTAGCCTTAGCGTAAACGGTACTATCAGCTATGCTTCGCAAGAGCCTTGGCTCTTTGCCGGAACTGTCAGACAGAACATTTTGTTTGGTCGCCCCATGGATAAAATGAGATATAAAACTGTGATAAAGAAATGTGCTTTAGAACGGGATTTCACTTTGTTGCCTTATGGAGATAAAACAATTGTGGGTGACAGAGGAGTCTCTCTTAGTGGAGGACAAAGAGCTAGAATTAATCTTGCGAGAGCGGTCTATAAACAAGCAGATATTTACTTATTAGACGATCCATTATCTGCTGTTGATACTCACGTTGGAAAACAATTATTTGAAAACTGTATTGCTGGATACTTGAAAAACAAAACCGTCATTTTAATTACTCATCAACTTCAATATTTGAAAGAAGTAGACCATATTATGTACTTAGATAATGGAAGCGCAAAGGCTCAAGGTAGCTTTAAAGAACTGCAGGCATCAGGTTTAGATTTCACTAAATTACTTGGAGAAACTTCTCAAGAAGATGAAGAAGAGAAAAAGCAAGAAGAATTAATTAGGCAAGGATCGATTAGGAGTATCGAGTCGGTGGAAGGGGAAGCCCCGAAACAAGTAGAAGAACAGAGAAGTAGTGGATCTGTGGGAGCTCACGTGTATTTCGGTTACTTTAAAGCTGGAGGAAATTGCTGTGTTATTTTTATCCTATTTGCCTTATTCATTCTGACTCAGATTTTTGCAAGCTTGTCAGATTACTTCATTACATATTGGTAAGTCAGTTTTTAAATTATGTTTCTGATTTAACTGCAAACTCATTTAGGGTGAATTTGGAACAAGAAGACGCGGAAAATGCTCAAATGGAACAAACAACTCTTTTAGATTCGGACGTAATGAATTTTACAAAACTTGACGTCACTGTGCGAGCCAACGATACCGATACTGATTTTTGGCATTTTTCACGTCAGACGTCTATTATTATTTATTCCGTTATTATAGGCGCACTGATTATAATAACACTAGTACGGTCTATTACGTTCTTCTCTGTTTGTATGAGAGCATCCACAAGACTGCATGACAATATGTTTGCGAGTATAACTCGTGCCACAATGAGATTTTTCAACACGAATAGTGCAGGAAGAATTCTTAATCGATTTTCAAAAGACATGGGTTCGATTGACGAACTTTTAACTTCAGCAATGATAGACTGTTTACAAATTGGCCTTGCACTTCTTGGAATTATAATTGTTGTAGCTATAGTTAGTCCGTGGTTAATGATACCGACAGTAATTGCTGGAATCATATTTTATTTTTTGAGAATCTTTTATATACGCACTAGCAGGAACGTTAAAAGACTGGAAGGAATTAGTAAGTGTTTTAAGTCCGACCAGATCTCTGTGATTAAACTTTTCAATTTACAGCCAGAAGTCCCGTTTTTTCACATTTAAACGCTTCGTTGCAAGGACTAACAACCATCAGGGCCTTTGGTGCTGAGGAAATTTTAGAAAAAGAGTTTGACAATCATCAAGACTTACACAGTTCTGCTTGGTTTAGTTTCATTTCTACGTCAAGAGCCTTTGGATATTCTCTGGATATCGTTTGCATGATTTACATAACATTGGTGACTTTCAGTTTTTTGGTGATAGGAAATGGTAAGTTTATAATTTTGTAAAGTGGCGACTGTAATGTGTTTTTCAGAACAATTTGGAGGAAATGTGGGTCTTGCCATCACCCAAGCTATCGGTTTAACCGGAATGTTCCAATGGGGTATGCGTCAGTCTACAGAACTTGAAAATCAAATGACTTCAGTCGAAAGAGTGTTAGAATACAACAACATAGAACACGAAGGCAGTTTGGAGTCGATTCCTGACAAGAAACCGCCTCCTTCCTGGCCGAGCGAAGGCAAAATCGAATTCGTTAACATATTTTTGCGTTACTTTCTCCAAGATCCACCCGTTTTGAAAAATTTAAGTTTTACTATCCTACCACAAGAGAAAGTTGGTATTGTCGGCCGCACTGGAGCTGGAAAGTCATCCTTAATCAATGCCATTTTCCAACTGACGGAAACAGATGGAGCTATTTTAATTGATGGAATAAATATCACTGAAATAGGATTACATGATTTGAGGTCAAATATTTCTATCATTCCCCAAGAACCTGTACTTTTCTCTGGAACAATGAGGAAAAATCTAGATCCATTTGATGACTATTCTGATGCAGATTTATGGAAGGCTTTGGAAGATGTAGAGTTGAAAGATGCTGTGGCAGATTTAGCAGCTGGTTTAAATTCGAAAATGTCAGAAGGTGGATCTAACTTTAGTGTGGGTCAAAGACAACTCGTTTGTTTGGCAAGAGCTATATTGCGCAACAATAAGATTCTTGTTTTGGATGAAGCTACAGCAAATATTGATCCTCAAACAGATGCTCTTATTCAAACCACGATTAGGAATAAGTTTTCGGATTGTACTGTACTTACGATTGCGCACAGATTGCACACAGTTATGGACTCTGATAAAATATTGGTTATGGATGCTGGTACTATGAAAGAGTTTGGCCATGCTTATAATTTGTTGCAAGATACAGATGGTATTCTCTATGGTATGGTACAACAAACGGGAAAAGCTATGTCCGAAACATTGTACAATGTTGCCAAAGAAAGTTTTAATAAACTACAACAGACATAAAAAAAATACGAAGTTGCCTAATGAAATTTAGTGAGAAATTGAGTCAGGGTTTATCAATCTATGTAAAGCTTATAAAATTATACTTTAATATTTTTGTATTTCTTACATTAAACTTATTTATTTATCTGAATACATTGCTGTTGTAAAATATTGTTTTCATTACCTTCCTGGACGTTATTTAAAATACAACATACCTGGTTATCACAGTACACTTGGTCCATAATTTACAATCAAGAAGTATGTACACTTTCCTCCACTACTTCATTTTTGGTCCAGACACCATCCCCACTGAAGTGGTGTTCTTTTTCAATAAAATATAGAGCTAAATTCAATTTATTTACTTGAGTTAATTTTTTCTTAGTTTGTAATTCATATTGTCTAATTTGTTTAAATGATTTTTTTATCTTTTCCCTGAAATCGTATAATTTAAGTCGTTTTCACTAGACAAAAGAAAAACTTACTTTGGATAGAGTAAAATGCATATTACGCTAAAGATAGAATTATTTGAAAACTTTTCACTCTCTAAGTAGTGGAAAGTATCTTCCATTGCAGTTAAAGGCACCTGCAGGTAGTAAGGATGTTTTTTTAATGTAAATTCAAAATCTTCAATATCTTTCTTAAAGATGCCTTTTAAAAAGGAATAGGTATCAGTGAAACTATTCTCATCTCTTCCTTCTCTAATATGATCATCAAATTTAATGTTGTCAATTCCTGTTTAAACAATAAAATTACACAATACAGAAGCATACTGCATGACTTTTTTACTGGTACATTTTTTCACACTTACCAAGGACACTTACTGTTGCACATTTTAACTGCAATTCTTTCAAAAATGTCAAACGAGATTTTGCACGATTATGATGTACAACAAGTTTGAGAATATTTGGATTGTACAACAGCACTTTAAAGTCAGCCACTCTTTGTAGTTCATTCAAACGGAATTCTACAGTCTCTGGAGAAAGATAGAATATATTCAGTCGTCTCGCTATTGCTTCATCACGAATATTGTGTTTCTACAAAATAATGTTTAGTAAAGACTGGACTTTTCATCTTGATAATCTCCCTCAAATACATACAATCTTATTTCGTTTTATACCTTCAATGTGTCATGTATTTTCTGAACGCTTGAAGCCGTTGTCGTCAGTAGTTTTGGATACATCCTTACTGCTTTCTTAGTAGATACACCTGCCAATACTGGAAATTTTTCTAAAATTTCTTTAAAATTTTTTGGATGGGTATGTAATATATATCCATATTTTAATATCTTTGCAAGTGGAAATCCTAATTCCTCTGCTTGATTAATATTGTCGCAAACATACTTTAAACTTTTTCGTTTGATTTGGGGGTGAATTTTAATGAACCTAAGAATTTCCTCGTCAGTTACTTGTAACCGCCACTCTACAACAGGGTATTTAATAAACAACAGCTACAGTAGTTTATACCTACTTAAATAATGACTTAACACTTTTAAATGAACATGACACCACAACTCTACAGAATCGTCATGATTAATTACAAGATTTTCTGCACGAGGATTTAAATGGGCCATAAAACTTTTTGTAACATTTGTGTTGTGGTCTATAAAACCATGCATTTTTAGTGTACGAACATCTTTTTGAGAAAGGGAGCGAAACCTTCAAAAACTATGCTTTTCAGAACAGTCCAAAAACCACAGAAACGTACATACTTTGATAAGCCTTTAATAGTAATGACTTTAAATCCTCCTTCGATCATGACGTTGTAATATTGATCTAATGTAGACGGATGTGCTCTAAGAATAGACGGGTTTTTTAAAATTTCTTTTTTACTAAAACCAAGTTTTTCGCAAAAATCGACCACTTTGACAATTGTCTCCGTTGGTTTCTCACTTAGCTTTTGCCGTTCTATAAATTCTTTTGCTCTATTCTGATTTAAGCCTTAAAGTAGAAGTAACAGTTCAATTACTTTATTTTTTCAAACTCACCAAAATATTTGGTAAATAGATGATAATTTGTTTCAAAATTTCCAACGAATCTTCTCGTGATTTTTAAGTCAGTTGCACACTTTTTGTATAACAAATTTTGTCCCAGTTTAAACATGATGTCTTTAATATTATTTATTTTTCAAGGTTTTGTTTTTACTACCTATCTTTACTTACATTTTAATAAAGACTTTTTATTTCTAATATCTTTGATTTTACATTTACAGAGGTTATGTTTGCTCAGGTTTTGGTTATGTTGTTTTGATGTCAAATTGTGAAACTTGTCATAGTTGTCAATATACGCATTTTTGTAAAGGTGCATTTACACTTGACGGTTGTCACGTGTCCTTCGGTTTCAAAAAATAAACAAACAAAAAAATTGACGGGCATTGAAAAAACTAATTTGCAGTTGAACTCACAGAACACTTATTTAGGTACTATTGAACTTTGTAAATGTCTTCAATGCAACTATGGTTTTTAATGAATTTTACGCCTTCTGTTCTTAGTTCTTGTAAAGTTAATTGGTTAAAATTAAAGTCACTAGATATATATTTAGTTTTCACACCTGTCTACTACCGTCGTCAGATTTAACATCTGAAATACGTAGGTTATAGAAAATGAAAACTGTCACAAAGTTTATTAATATAAAATAAAACTAATGCAAAATGTTCAAAATGTCTACTTTGATTTACTAAAAAAATTTCTGGAGTTACCGAATTGGAGACAGTTATAATTCTTTCTGTTAGATCTTCTCTAGTACGAATCAGCGTTTTGTATAAGTACAGTAGCGGTCATTTCTACGGAACCACTCGATAAAAAGTCAAGTTGGTAGCCCTGTCATCTAGTACTTTACGCCGAACGCGGTTGGTAGCGGTAGTTGATATGGCAATCGAAACTAGCACAACACGAATGTTTCGGTTGCCCTCAGATATGCCGCACTCTATCCCGTGCAGACTGTATGTTCTGTTCATCTGTTTATTAAAATAAAATATCTACATTGACAATGGGGCCATCTAACCTGTCAAATTTTTGACACATATCTTTTCCCCCAGAAACCCGTCAAGGTCACTTACACCAAACAAATTTTGAAAATTTACACTAGGGAGTGGTTCTATAGAAAAGATCGCGACTTTACGTACCTATTCGTTTTTGTTTATTCCCCACAAAAGAAAATCCAATGGTGTTAAATTAGGACTCCGAATACGCCAATGAAGAACTTCCTCTTAAGATCTTGCACCAGTGTAACGTGATAGGGATGAAATTGATTTGTTTTCATAGTTATACAAACTGATGCCTGTCTTTATGCCAATTTGTCGTAATAAAACTCTTTGACTTGGGTGAGGATTTTCTTAACTGAGATTGTTTTTCTTCATTTATTACTGTTTTAGGTCTTTTTCTAGACTGTTATGCCATTTTTCTCCTATTATTATCTCGAGTAGATACTCGAAAAAATTTATCCGTAGTATTTCTTCTGTGGGGGTAGTGCCGAGTTGGGGCTTACGTCAATTATTATAACTGACGTAAGTCCCGGCCACGGTTGTAGAATAGATAGGTTTGTACACTAATGGCTTGGGATGGCGACGCTTCTTTTCGATCCCTATATCTATGGAAAGGACACATACAGCTAGCGCCTCTACCTTGTCGAGCGGAAATCATTCTAGTTATTTTGGGGATTTTCGTTTACATTGCTTTATGAACAATGCAAAATTTGTAAATGACATTTGATCGGAGTCGATAAGTACGATTTCTTTTATTAATTACATCGGTTATAGACAGATGCCTATAGAGTTCTGTGTCCCTAAAACGTCAAAAACCAGGCGACGCGATCGGCAATTGGCGTCGCTGACCAGGGATATGCAAATGTATGCTAGTGTCTATCTAGTATCTATCTATTCTACAACCGTGGTCCCGGCTGAGCATACAAATTGGCCGCTGCTACGTCATTTCTTCAACGTTTTTCATAAATTACATTTTTTAACTTAATTTAATTTTTGACGTACAATTTTTCTACATAATATGTCATTATTCATTAACACACAAATTTGACTACTAAACCAAAGCAACTGCTTTGGTGAATCGTGCTGTCCTCGAGCCTAAATGTAGAAGACGTAGCCCTTCAAGGTTTATTTTTAGATATTTGACCATATTTTAGTTTACTGCTTAGTGATGAGAGAGATCGAGACTTTGAATATTTCCTATAAACGTCCCTCTTCTATCATAACATCATGATGATTAAAAACTACTAGAAATGACAACTTCGAAGTCGCTTTGCCCTCGTTTTTACGAGGATTCTTCGAATTTTTAGATCGTGTCTAAGGACTAAAAATGAATTCATTGTTATAACTCAGCAATAAAAGATATGGAAAAAGAATAAAAAAGTATCCATTTCCTTTAAAAAAATTGATGACGTCATATGAAAAAAGTATTAAAGAAATGTTTATTCAAAAACATTTGCAGAAATGCGGATAGGGTCCAAAAATAATAAATGTGTGAACCGGTATGTGTTTTCACTTTCCTCAGAAAGAATCCACCTAATCTTTCGATTAAGTATTTCAAAATGACTCAATTAATTTCCTGGAATTTGCGGAACAGAGGAACATTATGATAGTGCTATATTACGTAATTGTATTAAAATTAAAACTGATCAAATAACGACGCCACTACTAAAATATAATAAGTTTTTCCAAAATTTCCTTTGTTTTTATTTGTTGAGAGAGTATTTAGTAATATAGAACATTATACATATCTCATTAATTTGAAACAGAAAAAAAAATGATATGGCCCTTTGAGCACCAGGCCCTAAAATTGTTTTCAACTATACAGAGTGTTCTCTTTTTAAGACGTAACAGACAACTTGTTATTTTCAGTTGAATGCCCTATATATTTTTACATATTTTGATTGAATAACTTCTTCTTGCGCTTTATCATCATAGTTTGTTTTTGAAATTCTGATACGACATTGTTACGATATTCCAATCTTCTTGAAATTTTTCACAAAAAATCGCATTTTTTTTAATCCGTGTTACATTATTTATAATACACATAAAATTGAGTCTTAATGTACACAGTATTTATAAAAAATATATTACAATTTTCATGTACCGATATTTCAGTTTTTTTATATAGAACATCTGTATTTTATTGCTGCACCTTATTATAATTTTTGTTCTTTTTCTTTTTTGTTAAGTATTTTCTATACATAAAGCTTATTGGTTATTGCCAGTTTTTACTTGTTTAAGAGACATACCAACATATTGAAAGAAAGAGAACTAAAAATAGAGTAAGATCCAGTAAGAATAAAATACAGAGTACTATGTTTGAAAAAACTGAAATAACATAATCTAAAAATTGTAAGTTTTAAAGTTTGTTTAAACATTCTGTATGCTACAATTTGATTTAATTGAAATCTTTATTAATATCTCCATAAAATATTGCATGTCTTAAAAATAGCATTATTGCGTTTTTATCTGTGAAGCCTTGCATTGAAATCTAAGAAAACTGGAATAATGTTGCAATGCCGAATCAGAATTTCAAAAATAAATTATGGTTATAAAACCTAGGAAGAGGCGCTAATGGCAATATGTAAACATATATGGGGTGTTTTATTCTGTATTAAAAAAAAAAAACTAAGTTTTGTGTTTTGCCTCAAAAGCAAAAGACTTTGTAGAGTCGAAATAGTTATTTATGCAACAAGTGCAAAAAGTGACTGATTCTTGCACGTAATAATTGTCCGACGAGACCGAAGGTCGAGTTGGACAATACGTCAAGTGCAAGCACACTTTTGCACGTGTTGCATACAACATTTTTTCTACAATCGTGGGTATAATGCACCACTTAATAAAACTGGTGCATTATACCCACTGGAGACTTAAATAAAATTCTACAATAATCAAAAGGTATCAACATGCTGTCTTATGTTAGTTAGTCATGACTACTATGACAACCAAACAATGTTTCCAAAAAAAAAACAATTTGCAAAATAAAATAAAACGGCATAAATAAGTAGTGAGTGAGTTGACCCCAAAATGAGCGATTCGATCGAAAATGAAATTACCGAGATGGCCAATGCGGCAATATTTAATTTATTACCCGAGAAATCCCACAAAACAATATGATCTGACATACAACCGGTTCAAAGAATGGTGTGCGGACAAAAAAACTTGTGCAGTTAACAGAAACCGTGCTTCTGGCTTATTTTTCCAATCGGTCAATGAAGGTAAAGTCTTCTACCCTCTAGTCCGAATATTCCATGATACGTGCTTCCCTTTCGGTGAAAGAAAATATGGATATACATCAAATTTGACGTTGATTAGATTGACATTAGAGTGCAATAAAAATTTTCTTCCACTAGTGCAAGAAAGTGCCACTTTTTGCACTCTAAACCATTGACATATGAGTCATTTTTTACACGATTGTAGAAAAATATTATTATTACGTCGCGTGCAAGAATCAGTCACTTTTTGCACTTGTTGCATAAATAACTATAGTGTACGCTAGACAAAAAATTACACAATTTTATTCTATGACTCTTTTTTCCTATTTATAATAATTAATGAAATATCAAGGACCATGCACTTACTGACTCACCTGTATATGTGAAAAGACATAGTTGTTTCGGCTTATAGAAGAATTAAAACAGAATACCTGAAATATGTTAAATATTGGTTGCCTCACCATGGGCATTCGTGACATACATTCTTCCATTTAGTTTCACCATCTAAGAACTTTCTTCCACTTGGGACTTAGATTAAGTTTTGACTTAGTACACGGGTGCCCATTTTGGTGAGATGCATGAAGTTATAATAAGAGTTACTTGTATAAACTCCATTTTAACTTTATTAGAAAAGAAAAACTGTGTAATGCAGTGTATATAAATATTTTAAACTCTTAAAAGTTTTCTTTTCTAATAAAGTTAATTTTAATATGTGATGATCTAGTGATAGTATATCAGCCACATAAATGCAAAATACATATTTTACAATTGTTGATGTAACTACTTTAGTTTTTACAAAACTTTGAGTTTCCTATTTAGCAAAGACGTTCTTTATAAATCGATATTGGTGTTGGAATAAATTAGAATTCTTGTTATCGTAATCGTTTCCCGTAAGTAGCTACAAGTAGGAAAAGGGAGAAAAATTGTCACTTTAATGTTCATAAATTGGCAGTTGATAGAAAACGAGAAACTAGAATTAAAAATTTTTATTAATGGGATTCATATCAATAATTGGGTATAACAATGAAATCGTTCGAGAAAATCGAATAATGGGTTTAGCTACGGAGGTAAAATCGTAATGTTTACTGTGCTACCTTTGGCACTGCTTAACAAATAATTTAAAAATAAGGACTGTGATATGAAATTGGCAAACATGTTTTTTCTCTATCATAAGATTCGCGTTGATGTTACAAATAAACAAAAGTACATGTAATAAACACGATGGAATAATTATAAATATACCTATATAACAATATAGCAACAAATATTTTAATAACATATTTATATATTCGTAAAATTTGCTTCTATACCAATTATTAAATAATACAATATTTTTGTATGGAAATTGATTTTATCAACAAAAGGTGTATAAATTCTTAATTCGAATACTATCCGTAAGCAATAATGTACAGGTAAAATATCTTAAAGTATTTGGTCTCACTGATGGTGGGTTTTACTTTTTTTTGAGTTCAGCATCTATACGGAAATGTCAACAGATGAAGCAAACTTTGAAAGAATCTACTGCATCTAAAAGACTGCTCTAAAAAAGACTAATTAGCTAAAACTATGGACTAGGACGAGATAAAAGGTGATAATGTGATAAACATGGCAGTAATACTTTCACTTTAGAGCGTCGCAAACGTCCTTGATGCTTTCGGAAAATATGTCAAGCTCTTTAAGCTTAACATGCGTAGTACAGAACGAAAACGTTTTATGCACCGTGTCTTTTGTTCCAGATGTATTTTTGTTTTTACTTGTGTTATATTATTTCGTCACATATTTGAAAAACAAAAAAATTATTATTCTACTTTGGTTATTACAAATCTAGTACTTATTTTTTTTATTTTAGGCACTTTAATCTTTAGTATATTTGTCACAGTTACGATTATCTATTTTATGTTACAAATTAATTCGAATGTGCTTATTACTTGTTTATAAGTATGTAGTTATTTAAAGACATAATAAAGTACCAATTTTTTTAAGTATTGGATTACAGTTATAATTAAGTGCTTCAAACTATCTAGTTGATTAGGGAATTTCATAAATTTATAAACTCATGTTTTAAACAGTTGTATTTCGAATATACAAGCTTTTTATTTACAGAAATTGGTGTAAATAAATATGCAACACACCCAGAAGGTCTGAAACGAGGTCGATGTAGTACGCAATTTAAATTCACACATTTTAAGTATTATCCTGGAGGTTTGTTGTGAAAATAATTACCAGCCATTTAGAAAATAAATGTCTATTGTTGGTTCAAGTTTATATTGTTAGGGAACAGTTCTTCAGAAATTTTGAAAAAAAAAAAACGATAAATCGTAACACAATTTTTTTGTGTTGATAACCGTTTAAACAAGCCAGAGTAAAAGTTAAGAACCTTTAATGGCTTTGGACAATATTTAAACATTGATTTCATTGAATTTACATTCGGGGTCATCGTTGTGTTTTACGTCTTACATTAGCATTTAACAAATAGGGCTCATTTTGAAATGTTGGTGCAAAAGTACAGTGTTGAAGTAGGATTTACAAAAGAAGCATTGTTTAACATTCAGTACTACGTCACATAAGCAATTGTTTGAAATTAATTGCAGATCAGAAAGAATCAAAGATTCAGATGCGCATCATAACTTAGGATAAGTTTGGTCCCTGCACTCGGGCCGCCCTTGTGAAACTGGCATACGAAATCAAAATCGTTATGCCATTTCATAATTTTCTTTTTTACATGCATCCCGTTTAGATCTCATTCATCATAACTGAATTAATTCATTATAGTCTTTGTAATAATTATTATAATTAAAATTGATTAAGGTCATAGTACCATGTTTGTGTAAAGTACACAATGATTATCAGAGGAGCACGCTATATATATACTTCCAACAATTTACATCGAACCTGGTCACATCGCAGTAGAAGCAGTTGGTCTACAATAAAGTTATTGATTATTTTTGTTGTTGTTTTAATTATTGTTAGTTGTGTTAATCAATTTTGTATTATTATGTGTTGTAGGTATGGCTTGTCACACAATAATTTTAACTAAGATTTAAATATTATTGTTGTATTGAAACATCTTTGTTTAGTTTAACAGAATAATTGCGATTTTATCTTTAAGCAAGGTAAAAGAGATATTAATAAAAAAAATTGAAACGTAGGTCATTTTTAAATTATGCAAATATAAATTTATCGAAACCTGTTCCTTGTTGTTTAAGTTTGGGTCGACTTTTTTGATCCATGTAAGTGACTTTTTACATATTTTTGTTATATTTTTAGCAGCCACGAACTAAAAAGTAAAATATAGATCCATTTAAAAAGAAAGTTGTCTTCAACGAAATCCAAGTAGTATTTTACGAAGTTCCTAAATTCCAATTCCAATTCTCACCGACTTTAAAGACTGAATAATGTAAATTATACTTTTTCGTATGCTTTTTCTCGGTTGGTAGGTAATTTTTTTCGTTTTGAATCTTGAAAGTAATTTAGAAATAACGGGTCAAAACACATGATCCCTTTTTATATTATTCAGCACATAGATAAACGGTTTTCGTAAAGATATTTCAGCTTATAATAAATATGTAGACGGAAAAGTTCGGCATATTTAGAAGAACCAAAATTAAATTAAGTTTCCCGCCTGAAGCCATGTAATGGCGATGATTAATTTCAATTTAATTGGATTAACCATTATCTGGGGAGAGAATTATTATTAGAGTCCATAATGATGGTAGGGAACTGAATGGCGGATTTAATGTGTTATAATATTAGAAGCTGACTTCTTAATAAAAATTATCTCGGGACAATATTCTCTTTTACAGCGTCTTCTGCGGAAGTTAATTTAGACGGTTTAATGCATAAACGATTAAAATTTTTAAGAAGGTTTTAAAATTCCTTTAACGGGGATTTTTGACGTCAGTGTTGAATAATTCGGTAGTTTTGTGTGGTGTACAAGGTATGCTACAATTTCGTTTTAATGCATGGACGGGTAAAATTTTTAAGAAGGCGATTTTGAATTATTTTCACGTGTGAGAAGGGCGGGTTTTTGTCGATGTTAAATATTACGAGGAAGTAATATACTGTGTTCCTACATACTTTTCTGTAATAAACTGCGTTCATTTTATTAAAACAATTTAAAGAATACGTTTGCGCTATACAGTATTTTTATATATTTTTTAGTATTCCGTAGCACTTGCAAAAAAAAAGTGGCTGTAAGTTCTCACAAAGTAGTAAGCAGCACATTTGGGATGTAGAAAGTAATATACCCACGAGGCAACAAAAACAAGATTTTTTATCCATTAATGTGGAGTTACAGTTTAATAAGGTTACAAAATCGGTTTTTAGTGGTTTTAAGAAAAAACGTCCTATATTTTTCGGCGTCAGTTGGAAAGTTGCCACTATAGAATATAAAGGATATTTAGGAAAGAGAGTGACGTTACTGGAGATAAATTGGAAACAATATGAAATCAGTGGGTTAATTAATACCTTAAAATGAGTTTAATATTGGCAAAATTGCAGTTTTATACAGTTATTTCTCTGTGACAGTTTGCTAAGGTGGTTACTTCCTTTGGAAAGGTTCTGGAAATATTCCAACAAATCTTTATCTTTAGGTAATGAAAACTTGTGGAATATAAGAATAGAGAACTATTTTCTTTGACACAAGAATTTAAAAGTGGTTGTGAAAGTAAAGTGTTTCTTTTGTGTTTATTCAACAAACAAACTTTTAGAGAGTTCATAAATTATTCGCAGATATTTCTTTTTGACTGCCTACGTATCATTGAAATTTATAATATCTACATATTACAAAGTAGAAAAAATAAGATGGCTAAATTCGCAGAAAACCCAAGAAAGAAACTAGAAACTTACTCATCAATAGTAGGGGCCCCACTTTCGTGAAAGAGTATTAAAGTTCTAAAGTTTTCATTGCAAAATTAGTTTTACTGTATTATTTAAAAAAAAAATATAAAATTTCTTACGGTTTTTTTTGGTAGCCGTTTTTTAGACCGAAATAAACAATAGACCAGTAATTCAGAGCAACTAGGTATTCACGAAATAATTCACTTTTTTTGACACCTGGTATATTTAAAAGTACTGTATCTGTAAACAGACATCTTCGTTTGCTAATACTTGATTACATCTTCATTTCTGATGACAACACTAATTTGGCCAGATAATTCTTATTGGGTTTTTAATGTAATGAAATTGATAACAAAGACATTTTATAAAATTTCTTTGTTGTTTAAATTCATTTCTTAGAAATCTTGTTTTTTTAAGCAAACGTAACTGGAAACTCAGACAAATGAAACTTTGTAGTGACATTAGTTTTCAGTCTTTCTGGGTGTCCCTCGTAGCATTGTTTACAGACTGAGATAAAATATTGTATATTTTAACTGTAGGTAGATTGCAATAAAGGAACGGTTCCAATCCGGTCGCGAAAATAGAGTTCGAGTGTAAATACAGATATTGCTATTTGCTATAAAAAATCATACATAGTTAATACAGATAAAAAACAAAAGGCAGGCCATACTTTTGTTCTACGCGATGTGGACCGATGTAATAACGTGTTCCTCTGAAAACTTTTACACCATTTAATTATGTATAGAAACGCACCGTCGACTGACGCATTTATCGAATATCGATCGAAGCACCATGACAAATATAACACATATGTTTCACTCACAGGGTGGTGTGTACACTAAACTTAGGGAAAATTTACATAAATTTCTGGCAGTTATTTCGTGAACGTCCACCAACAATTTGGCAACAGTAAAAATTTCACTAAAAATCGTTTTTAAATGTCAAGTGGGATGCCGCCGTTACACAATATATTGAACGAACGCGTACGCTGGCGTTCTCAGTATGTGGTAAGGCAGCGCATTTTGTTGTTAAATGATGCTCTCCCTGTTCCTTTCGTTGTCTTCCAGGCTGCTGGTGGACCTGGAGCCGCATATCTGCATCTCGATTTCGGCGAGCCGGTTCTCCAGCTCCCACTGCTGTTGGTTCAGTTTTTCGCTCATCGCCGCGTTCTCCGTTTCCACGGTGTGCAGTCTCTCCCGCAGCCTCTTTATCTCTGATTCCAGCGCTTCGTGCGAGCCAAGAAGAGGCGACGCCGTCCCCGACACCAACTGCGTCATACTGTCGCAGTGCAACGTTGTGCCTGGAATCATGAATAAATTGCCGAATCAGCAGAGCTAAATATTAATTCGAGACATTCACAACTACATTACTTAATGATAACAACGTTGGTGGAAGATGAATTCTTGATAACGTTAACGGTTTCATTTTGCACCCTAGGGAAAACGCAATACAGCATGCTGGCGAATTACGCAGAGGATATTTTTCCTCGTAATTGCTTATTTATTGAGGAGAAAATACATTTGTAACATACTTCTTGCAAACATAAAGATTATTGTTATACATTTTTTAAAACTAATGCCAGAATAATGCAACTAAAATTAACGTAAGACGATTCACATTTATTACAACTTTGCTAAGAAAATAACATTATGATAATATGCTTCATAAGCGAAAAGTTCCGCGGAAAAACCTGGCAAGCAATAAATTTATGCTTTTGAGCTTTTTTGCTAGAAAGATATTCCTCGTTAGTGCCGGTTTTTTAACAGAAATTGCAGCGATGCAATACTGTCTTTTGTTATCAGAAAATAATGTGTTTTGTTATTTATAACTGCCGCAACCCGTAAATAACAAGCGCACACCGCTGATGTCGTTCTAAACGTGGCGTTATAACAATAACAATACGAGAACTGAGAGAGTACTGATTAATCACAACCGAGTGTGTTATAAATGTTAGACGTAAAGATTTCAGTTGCAGTAGTTGCAGCTAAGAGTGAGTTGTGCCGTTGGTTTTTACGTTTTTATGTTTCATAATTAGGGAAGTTAAAATTGTGTTATAAATAATGATGCATATTTTAATTAAACTGTGAGACATTTGCTTTTGCATTTGTACATGAATGAATTCTCTATTCAGCTAAAGTGCTTATGAAAACTGTAAATTAATCATTGGTTTTAATTTGAAAATCAAGATAGATGCCTCATGAGTCCTGATACTATTTTCTAAATAAAATGGAATAGATTGGAGATAACAAGAGAGTTGCTAAATTCTAAATAAAAGCAAAAAGGGTAGGAAAGTTGAATGTAAAAGGATTAACAAATTGACGAGAAGGTTTCCGAGAGGTGGACCCGAGTTAATCGTATAATAACACTGATACCTAACTTAAACAGAATGGATAGTAACGATTATACGACCGATGACACTGTCAAGGGACGACAACGAGAAGATGAAGAGGAGAAGAATTTCCACAAAAGCAAAAAAAAAAAACCACAAAAAACCTCTCAAAAAAGACCAGAATATAAAGAATGGATGAAACGATGAAATTATTTACTAATGAATTGAACCAAAGATGTGATATAAATCAACGATGACATAAGACATAAGAAACAGAAATACGTGGAAAAATAAGAAGGACAAAGGAGGAAAAGGTGAGGGGAGCAGTTAAAGGTTGGATTCACCAGCTTATCAAAAAGATATGGGTAACCGAAAGAATGCCTGAAGGCTACCTATACTAAAAAAAGGCGGTAAGCTACAATGTGTGAACTTCACAGAAACGGCGTTATTGGAAACATGTTACAAAGAATAAGTGCTCTAGAGAAGTACTGCTTAGCTGCTATGAGTACAAGAACGTTTTATATGTTCTTTTTGTGGACTTTAAACAAGTATACGACCTGATTAGCAGTAAACAGACAGAGCTGTAATTACCTCGAAAACTTATCAATCTCGTAAAAATGACCTTGGAGAAAATAAAATTTGTAGAATTAGCTCTTATCATTTCTGTAAGAAATGCGACTTTGTCGAAATAACTATAAACCAAATTTTTGTTAAAAAGTGCAGTCTGAGAGGGCTGTTAGCTTATTAAAATTTTCTAAATATGTGTTGTGTTTTGTGCTCCTTTAATTAATTACATTAATATCAAAGTTATACGGTATGAAATTTGTTATACGTATACAAATAAAAGGATTATTTTCGAAACAGTATCCTAATTAATTAATAGTTTTCCTCGGTAATGGATGAATAAATAAACTTGGAATCATCATCGTTTTACATACTCTTTTTTTCGTTTTTACTTCCCGAGCGTAGCTAAGGAAGTATGTACTGTAATCGAGTCGATCGGGCGTCTGGCTACTTTCATATTTTCTTGTAATGACCCCTAGAGTACGAAAAATGGGTCTTTCGTTTCCGTCTGTCTGTCTATCTGCCTGCCGTCTCTCCGTATTTTTATTAGATAAATAATCTCCGAAACTACTGGACCGATTCTTGTCAAATTTTGTATGTATAGAAGTTATCATAAAAGAAAAACCGCTAAATTAAATTTTATATACAGGGTGCCGCATCCAAGTCTGGACATAGGGAATTAACATGGCAAGTTGGTTTTTATTTTATAATATCTCCCCAGATCACTTTAAAGCTATTACTGAGTGATGCCTTTGTGGAGGTCGAAGGGGGCTATCGGCCAGTATTTTTTTCAAATCGTTGCATCGCGTTCATTTACTGTAAAAAGGTTTTAAAAATCGTATTTTGAAATTCGCGCCCGATCCGAGTTGTCGCGAAATGTTCCGTCGCAAGGTCGAAGTTCGGCGATCGCGTCTTCAGATTAGCCATGCAAAATGCAAATGTCAAAGTGAAATTAGAAATTATTCTCAGAAATCAACGAACAACTGAAACTGATTTATTTTATCCGGTGTGATGATTATTGTAGGACAAATTAAACGGAATAAATGCACAAATTGTTCCATTTATTATTCGTCATAGTGCGCGACCCCGTCAAACGATTCATCTCGAACTACACTCAGGCTGTATCCAAAAAGCCCGAGATGAAGACTTCGAGCAGCTGGTCTTCCTGTAAACCTCATCGACAGCATTCTGACATGTCCTGGGAGTCCCTTCGAGTCCTAGGAAGTATTTGCTGATCTAGCATATTGTCCTACTTCTGAGCATTCAATCCAGATTCGATGAAAAAAGGTGCAATGACATGATGTCTTAGAAGCCCCAGTCACACACTGACAGTTGCACGCCATTGATAACGATGGTCATCGACCACGTGAGGATTGTGTATTGCTCAAATTTGATCGTTCTGACGATTATATCTTCCCTTAAGACAAAAACAAATGTTCCTCAAAAACTCTCCATCAGCCTAGATTTTCTCAAGCGTTCCTTCGTAAAACTCCATACGTGAGTAGTCCTCAGGCTTTAATTTTTTGTCATGATGCTTTTTGAAACTCTTCTATCCCATTTGTTTAAGATCCCTAGAAGACGTCGTGCTCACCTGATAAGAATCAGAGCCAGTGAATTGTTTCTACCACGGATCGTACAGAGCTTGAGATAATCTGATTGGTGCCAATGACACGGCATCCCTTACAACAGTAACTAATTAGTAAAAGTTCTTAAATGCATAATTCAAATTGTGGCGCCAAACATGCACCTGTTAACACCACCTGATTTTATGTAATTTTTATTATCTTTGAAAATAAATGTAACTTTGTTTTGTGAAATATTATTTTTATTTTTGTTGTTGTTAATACAATAAACAAATAAAACAGTAATACAAAAGTTTCTGAATCCCAAAACACATTCGTAATACAGAAAAATATTTTAAAATGTTGATAAGTGAATGTTCTAGATTTCTCTCTCAAAAATTTCTTGTAACGAACATGTTTCCATGCGGCAAAAATTCCATCCCTGCTTAACGAATGTAAAATCAATTGACTTCTAATCTTTGGTGATTCAAAAAAAAGTGTGAAATTTATCCAAATTACCTCCTAATTAAATTAACCGTCGAAGAACAAGCAGGCCCTCTCTTTTTCATGTAATCGCAGCTGCTCGAAGTCTTCATCTCGGGCTTTTTGGATACGGCCTGAGTGTAGTTCGAGATGAATCGTTTGACGGGGTCGCGTACTATGACGAATGAATGGATCAATTTGTGCATTTATTCCGTTTAATTTGTCCTACAATAATCATCACACCGGATAAAATAAATCAGTTTGAGTTGTTCGTTGATTTCTGAGAATAATTTCTAATTTCACTTTGACATTTCGATTTTGCATGGCTAATCTGAAGACGCGATCGCCGAACGTCGACAGTGCGACGGAACATTTCGCGACAACTCGGATCGGGCGCGAATTTCAAAATACGATTTTTAAAACCTTTTTACAGTAAATGAGCGCGATGCAACGATTTGAAAAAATACTGGCCGATAGCCCTCTTCGACCTCCACAAAGCCATCACTCAATAATAGCTTTAAAGTGATCTGGGGAGATATTATAAAATAAAAACTAATTCCCATGTTAATTCCCTATATCCAGACTTGGATGCGGCACCCTGTATTTACCAAAGCGCGGTATTTGTTGGACTGTACTCTAAGCGCGCAGGAAGTTCTGTCGAAATACCCTTCGACCATTTTTTTAAGAATTCTCAAATAAAAATCTATAATTTCAGTATTTCTGACTGTCCGTAAGGATATTTTCAATTAAGATAGTTAACAGAGATTTTTTTCTGAATTTTCCACTACCGTAACTCCCCTTTTATTTTTGAATAAAATTTAGAAACGATTTCGCGCTTGCTATTAAATGAAAACAAATTGTAGTTTCAAATTCTCGTCGTAATGCCCTTCAAACACATGTTTGTATACAAAACAGTTTGTAATTTACAAGTGTACTTTTATGCAGAAAAACCTATTCATGTGATTGATGGGTCGAATAATAAAAACGTTTTCATTCATGAGTGAAAACGGATTTAACTTAGTATCCCATGATATAATTAAAAGAAAGATAAAGATAATAAAATATGGGTTGTACGAAATTTTAAAAATTTTGATTTGACCTTGAATATAATTAATACAAATATTTTGTTAATTGTTTATTTTATACTCTAATGGATGTGCTCTTTTGTAAAATTTATTTAAATAATTCAGGAAAATTATGACGAAGTGTTTGTTCTTCAGTTTACTTTACTTGGTATCTTGGTAAATTTGCTTATTAACAGCATATTAGATGTGTCTTTCGTAACCTGTTTCTATTTGTATGCCAATTTTTATTCGGCAAAATTGTAAGATGACATTATTATTTTTGGGGGTTAATTTTGATATTTACTTATTTTTAGAGTATTGGGTTTTTGCAATTTCAAAGTTAGTTTATAAAATGTTGTTATTCAATTTTGATTTTGTTCTCAAAAATCTG
Source organism: Zophobas morio (assembly GCF_036711695.1). Classification (NCBI taxonomy): domain Eukaryota; kingdom Metazoa; phylum Arthropoda; class Insecta; order Coleoptera; family Tenebrionidae; genus Zophobas; species Zophobas morio. Next base: position 5,474,181 of record NW_026972110.1, read on the forward strand.
GATGACTAAGGTAAAAACTCAGCATGGAGCAGGAGTATCCTATTTTTAAAATTTAAATGATATTTACTGTTGCAAATTTTGGAGACGACGGCATCCCATTGTTGGTGGGATAACGAGACAATTTTTGGTTAGCGTGTTCTATCATCTATACAGTATTTCTAACATACGCATAAAATTTATCCAGTAGTTTCGGAGATTATCTGTCTAATAAAAACTGATAGAGACAACAGATAGATAGAGAGACAGACAGATAGGCAAATAGGCAGAAACAGGGACACACTTTTTCGTACTCTATGGGTTATAAAACATGGAGATAACTGGAAAGTAGCGATTCGTCAGATGGAAGTATTGCAATAGATATTTACGATATGTGTATCGTAATGCGGAATTTTACGATACGCGATGGAAAAATTGTCCAACGAGCCGAAGGCGAGTTGGATAATCCATCAAGTATCGTAAAGAAACATTACGATACAAATATTGTACAACGTTTTATCTACTTTCAATAATTTTCATAATAATTAACACAGATATTTTTGTAATTTTTTAAATTGTGTTTATGGAGAAAAAATAAGGCGGCTAAATTAGTAACCCTAGTTACTGATTTGTTTACGTTTTTCACAAGCGTTCAGTGAAAGCAATTTATGTGCAAAAATTAGTGATTCAGAGAATAATTTGCCTTCTGATATTGAAGTGGCTGCTCAATCTGCTATCTGCTATCGATACGTTAGTTCCTGGTAAATCTAAAGAACGTTACGAGATAGCGTACAAATATTTTGATGAATGGATGGAAGTTAAGAAAATTGGTGACGTTTCTGAACAAGGTGATGCATTCCTATTTTGCTGAACAAGCAGAGAAGTTAAAACCATCCTCCTTATGGTGACGATATTCCATGTTGCGAACTTGGGTGTTGATTACCAAGAATATTGATATTACTGAATATCATCAAGTTGTGGCTTTCTTCTCGGAAATCAGAAGGTTACCGACCCAGAAAATCGTTTATTTTTTCCAAAGAAGAGATAAATCAATTTATTAAGAAAATGAATGATAAGGATTTTTTATTTATGAAGGCAAATTGCAGCTCATATTAATAAAAAACAATCTCAAATTTATATAGTTTCAGGTTGTTTTAATAGTCGGAGTGTTTGGTGCTTGTCGACACGAGGAGTTGACAAATTTGACGACACGAGAAGTTAGAGCCGAAAAAGAATTTATCAAGATCACCTTACTGAATTCAAAAACTAAAATTATGTGGAATTTGCTATAAGGAGAGGAAATTTTCAGGGAATAATTAACATGTTGCTTGGTCATAGAGGCTGGAAGTCGGATGGCATGGCAGAAGGATATGTTGAAATATCTGTCGAAAATAAGAAAATAATTGCTACGAAAATAATGGGTTCTTCAGTTACTGTGGGTTCAACAAATTAGGTCACGGTGGAGAAGCCCAGCTTCAACATAGGAACAGCGTCTGGAGTTAACTTTATAAATGTTTCAAACTGTGTAATTTATGTTAATAAATGGTTTTGCAACTTTCTTTTCTAAAAGTCACTCTTTACCGCACTAGTGCGGTAATTGTTCCTTTACCGCACTTAGTGCGGTAAAAACTACCATTACAATATCAAAGAAAAACCTGTAATCTGGCACCTTACATAATGAAAGTAGATAAAATATATTACACTGCTTCCTTAGGTTAGGCTCAGGAAGTAAAAGATTATTTCGACAGAACTTTTCTCGTTCATAAAGTACAATAATACATCAAATTCAGCTGTTTAAAAAAATTAAAAGATTTCATTTTGGGAATTTTATTTTTTTATGACAATCATTATAAGTTAAAATAAAGATATATAAGTACGTATGTCATGTTTCAGTAAAGGTAAAGAAACGTGCTATGCATTTGTTTCATGTGAGTTTATTCCATTACAAAATTTTGTGTGACGTATATCAGTTTGGATAGATGCAGTGTAATAATACTAATAAAACTACTGTATTCCCAAATTTTCGGGAAAATAGAGTAAGTAATTTAATCACGTCTGCCATATGTAGCAGTAGAGTTGCAATTGAACTGAAAACCATTTATAAATAATCGTAATTTAAGACAAATAGCGATAGCGCTTGTCGAGATTATATACGTGAGAGTGAAACAGAGAAACTAAACTTAAAGACATTTTCTACGAATTGCAGTAACCGATTTCGATTTTCGTTGTTGTGATTCACACTTTGTTAATTATAACTTGTCTAGGTCTAGGGGAGGTTCAACATCCCGTGCCTCCCACCTAGCTACTGCCCTGTCTAAGGGTCATGAAACGTTGAGAAAATAATTATGAATGTACCGAGTCGCCCGATGTACTCCATTATTATACTTCCTTAGCTTACGCTCATTAAGTAAAAATGGTCTTTCAGTATTAATAAAACGGCTTGAAGTATTTATGTGTATACATCGGAAGAATGTCACGTAGAAATTAGTTTGATTTGTATAAGTTTGTCGTCAGAGGATTAAAATGATTAACTAAGCAAGCCACAATCGAACAAAATGTTCTGAATAATTAATAGTTAATTTGATCAATAAAAAATTAGAGAGTGATTAATTTCACTAAATTCATTTTATCTAATGAAACAAGGAACATATGCCATCCCTGCTGGTTTCAAACCGTTTGTGAAGCAAAAACTCTACCACTAAGCTACACCTGCTACAAGAGCGTTAGGTTTTATATATATTGGTAAAGAAGAAGGCGATTTAAACAATAAAAAAATAGCAATAATAAACAAAATCCAGAGATATTTGTAAAGTACAAGTACAGGATTTTATTATTTCATACAAAATCGGTAATGTTAATTATGCAATATAATGAGAGGACGTCATCAAATTGTTGCTGGAGATGATTATCCACATTTTGGTTAGCGTTTTACCATTTACACGATATTCCTAATACACATATAAAATTTGACAACAATTGGTCCAGTAGTTTCGGGGGTTATCTGTCTAATAAAAATCCGGATATGCGGCAGACAGACAGACAGACTGACAGACAGACGGAAACAGGAAACCTATTTCCTCGTACTGTAGGCGTCGAGAAAACGTAAAAGTAGAGAGTCAGCCCACGGACTCGATTACAATATTTCCTTCGCTTACGCTCGGGAAGTAAGAATTGGAGCTCCATTTCTTAGGTTAGTAGATTAGCATGAATTCTTCACATATAACTAGATTAAGAAAAATAATAAATAGAAAAACTAACACTATACATTTTCATAAGCACATCGTTTTGTTTCTATTTCACCCGGCGCCTCCACCATAACGGTTCTTGTTATTATTTATTATTATTGTCTTTCATCCTCTTTTAGAAAAATTACTAAGATACGTTTAGATGGGAACCCACAACTAAACAAACAATGTGACATTGAATTGGTGATTCGTATGTGGGTGTGTGTTTTCCTAGAAATTGTATATCTACGAGTAATTAATTTGATAAATTCGACTCAAAATATACCACCATCTTCCTAGTGAATATATTTTACTACATCATGATCTTGTTTACTTATATATATATATATATATATACGTGATAACGTATTCTCCTGTGGAAAATTTTTATTGTAGTAAAAGTAAACAGACGTCAGCACGGTCATTAAAAATTTTAGCACACCAAGACTTCTAAGAATTCATTACAAATATCCAAAATAAACTCTAAATTTGATGTTATAATTTGATGCTTTTTAAAGTAACTCCTATGTTTAAGCTGAAAAACGGGACGGATTATTACGCCATATGTAAAGCAACATATCGTACTAGCATTTGAGTGAGATTTATAGAACAATTTTAGAATGACGTCATTAATTTTTGGAACAAGAGAATAGACAAATTTTGTTTAGTGTTTTACAACCTTTGGCTAACTTTAACGTATGTATATAACTTTAAAATTCCAGAGTATCGATTGGTAGTTTTGGTTATTATTAAAATTTTATTAAATTGAGCGATTCTTTAACTTTCGAATCTACTTTTTTTAACGTTCGCTTTGGAATAATAATTCATGTCGTTGATATCACCGATTTTCAACTCTTGTAGGTTAGATATTACTGTTCTGCATTTGGCTGAAGCTACGAAAATAAAATTGTCGTGTGTGTGAAACTCCTTGGTAGACTAGTTTCTAAATTTCATTAATATGATTTTTAATATCGAAATAACGCGTCGCAGAATACCGTTTTGATTGGTATTGTGTGAAGAACTTTACCGAAATTTGAAATACGTAATAAAGTTTTTGGTGGCCCATTATTTAAAAGTTTTCGACAAGCAATAAATTAAGTAAGGGCGAAAATTGTTTTCTCTTCTAGCACACAGTTCATGCAGCTTAGAGAAAATATTCTACTGTTTGAAAGAGTCTAGGATTTCAAATTATTGAACGAGTTGCTGCTGTGTCTTTAATTATATACAGTGTTTGCGTACTCGGATCGTGCACTATCAGCTTACACTGTAACATGATATCTGATGTGTACTCACATCTCACCTCACACTACCAGTCTGTAAAGCTTGGTAAAGCAGGACTGCTGGACTGTGCGGTTAACTGCTTGTTGGCTTTCTAATTTATGGGAGCAAGGCTACTAATTGTTGTTGCTAAAATGATTAACCTCTGTAGACACTTTGCTAGACAAGATAGGAGGTTGGAATACATGCAGTGATAATTATTGAGTGACTGGTGATAGGTATTAGTGGTAATTGCCAATATTTATTTTTAAACAAACTTAAAAAGCAAAGTCGGTTTGGAACATAAGTCTCATTTATTAACTCAAGATGGTTCCGTATTTACGCGTACGATTGAATTTAGCAGGTTTATAATCTTCTTTTCTGCGTACTATTTTTTGAATAATTCCTCATATAATATTTACATGGATTTGTCCTACAAGCATTTTATACAAGTTTGCACTTTCTTCTATGCGAACTAAAAATGGGATATTTATTATATTAAAAGCAAAAACTGGTAATTCTTAGTTTTTCTACAACTGTGATTATTTTATTATTATTATGTCGTAGATGTACTCCCTTAAACTGAAACCATAACCTTTTTGTCACAATTGCCACAATATTAAAGTATGTTCACAGATATTTCCGTTTAATGATATGAAAATAAAAGTCTGAAATACCATAAAACAACAGTAAAATTTATGTTGTGGAAAGACTTAATATTAGCACCAGCATTTTTATCTTAATGATGCAAGCATAAAATTTCGACACATAAATAAAACTGCACGGTTACTAACTAGTATTGTCCTGGTTCTCTTTTACCTGGCTTCACACAATTTATTTAGAATGAATGCGGCCGATAGTTTAAAAGAGTTAAATTGCCAGACTTAATTGTCCTTATAGTTTCCATTCTTTTATCTTTTTGGTTATTATATCACTGTCTATTCTGTTGACATATTAGCCATACTATTTTTTTTCGACAAGGTACAACAAAATTTGCAATTTATCTGAGAACCCATAAAACTAATAGTTCTGAAATTTTGCACTGCTTTACGATGAACGTGTCTGTACCTAGTAAATGTGTAATCACAATTTCTTTTTGTCCTTATGAAAAACCTGATGACGTCATCATAAAATTTTGCAAAGTAAATCTCACTTGAAATTGCAAAATAACATGTCTTTATACTTCTTATTTCTAGCTTATTTTCAGATAAATACAACACGCTATAGAGCATTAAATTTTTAGACTAAGCTATAGAGCTTGTTTTAAAAATTTAATGAGCCAAGAAATGTATTTTATTGATTATATGAAAAATGACTTAAATAGTTTGATGACTGTTAAAGAACTATGCATAACAATTCAGATATTTGTTCCTTCTAACAAGTTGATGATGTCATCACAAAATTTTATTAAGAAAATATCACTTGTGATTTAATAGTCGACCCTTATTATTAGGGTGTTATAAAAAAGTGCCGAATCCAATTTTATAATTTACTAGCTGACCCCGTGAACTTCGTTTCACCTACAATTTAATTTTGAATCTGCAAAACCGAATGCTTTAAAATCTTACAGATGTTTTAAACATATGATAAGCATAATAAATTTTTATTCAAAATATATTTACTTATCCCCTCCAAAAAATTGATGACGTCAGCCCAAAATTTTGCCAAATGAATCCTCTCTAAAATGTCCAAGATAGGATGAGACTATACTTGTGATTTATCATTCCATTCATAATTTTTGGTTTTGCTTATAGGGGGTGTCTCAAAAAAATTAATCACTGAGTCAATTTATTTTATTGATTGAATCAAGAATTGCAAAACTGAATTTTGATATATTGCAGACGTTTTGAAGTTACTGTTTGACATGGTAGGTTTTTAATCAAAATATATCTGTTTATCAAGCCCAAAAACTTGATGACGTCATGTCAAGATTTTGCCGAACAAATCCTATCTAAAATGTGCAAAACATCATCAGTATATTTTCGTAATTTATTATTGCATTCATATTTTTTAGATTTGTTTTTATAGTGACTCCAAAAAATGTATGGATCAGTCAATTTATTTTAGAGAATAACTCAAGAGTTGAAGAAATGACTTCTTTGAGATCTTGCAGACGTTTTAAAATTATTGTAAGCATGGTAAATTGTTAAGAATATTTACTTATTCCCCCCAAAAAATTGATGGAATGGCCCACTCGATTTTCGCAGATAATTTTGGGAATACAATACAGTTATTTTTAGTATTACACTGCACCAATCCAAGGTGGTATACGTGTTGATCGTAAATGTTGATTAGGTCATCACAAAATTGTGTGAAGAAAAGACTCAACTCGAAAATGCTGAATATGTTTCATTATACTTTTGGTGCGAAGGAAGTTCTGTCGAAACAACGTTCGACAAAATTTTTAACAATGGTTGATATAAATAAAACTCAGTAGATGCTCATACTCGAAATACGAAGTATCTACTCGAATATCAAATCAAAATATCTCTAGTTTTTCTAGATGATGCTAATACTTCAGTGGGTAACAGTTGATGCTCAAGTAGTATCTCGATACAACAAAAACGGAAAACAGTGACACTGTTCAACCATCAAGGCAAAAATCGAGTCACCAAAATATCAGTTAGTATGGGGTAGACACCTTGAGTTGGGAATCTCTATAGTCAGTGTTAGAAAGAACGCACTGCACAATTTATGCATAAATAAAAGCTAATTCTCTTACGACTTCAGTTTTAATTTATCGGATTCCGTGATTCCTTCACTCGACAATGTTTAAATTTTGGGAAAATTTTCGAAACGATTGAAGTCGGTTGATCAGAGCTATACATTTGCATGATATAAATTAATAAATTTTAAACATAATTAATATCACTTATAATGTTTAAATATGATAAGCATAAATATATATGATAATTAAACCGAAACTCGTTGTCCTAAAAGCCCGAAATTATTAAAAACAAATCAATTTGTTTAAACATTATTAAATTATCCCCGAAAATGTGCATTTTCCCGGCCAAAACATGAAAAATAATTTTTGCAATCTCATCGTGACGTACGATGACGTCACTGTCACCTGAGCTACCTGTCCGAAGGTCACGTTTCGCGATCCTTTGTGTTCAGTATTAATTTCTGTTTGATGGCGGCAAGATCGTCGCTTCATTTTGGCGTAAAAGTGGAGCGTTTTAGCGAATTTCTACTTTATTATTAATAAATATTACGGAAAATATGTTGTGTTAGTGCTGTGAACGCGAACGAAAATGGATATTTTTCCGAAAAGTACCGAAAACGAGGTAAGTACGACTTCAGTTTTAATTTATCGGATTCCGTGATTCGTTTATTCGACAATGTTTAAGTTTTGGAAAAATTTTCGAAACGATTGAAGTTGGTGGGTCAAAGCTATACATTTTCGCGATATAATTAAATAAAATTTAAACATAATTAATATAATTCATAATGTTTAAATATGATAACTATTAATATATGATAATTAAACCGAAAACCATTTTCCTAAGAACACGAGGTTAGCAAAAACAAATTAGTTTGTTTAAACATTGTTAAATTAACCCCGAAAATGTACAATTTCTGATCTAAAATATGAAAAATAATTTTTGCAATCTCATCGTGACGTACGATGACGTCACTGTCACCTGAGCTACCTGTATAAACGTCACGTTTTTCGGTCCTTTGTGTTCAGTATTAATTTCTATTTGATGGCGGCAAGATCGTCGCTTCATTTTGGCGTAAAAGTGGAACGTTTTAGTGAATTTCTAGTTTATTATTAATACATATTACCGAAAATATGTTGTGTTAGTGCTGTGAACACGAACGAAAATGGATATTTTTCCGAAAAAGACGGAAAACAGGGTAAGTACGACTTCAGTTTTAATTTATCGGATTCCGTGATTCGTTCACTCGACTTGGTTTAAATTTTGGGGACATTTTCGAAACGATTGAAATCGGTTGATCAAAGCTATACATTTTCACGATATAAATAAATAAATTTTAAACATAATTAATATCATTTATAATGTTTAAATATGATAAGCATCAATATACGATAATTAAACCGAAACTCGTTTTCCTACAAACCCGAAATTATTAAAAACAAATCAATTTGTTTAAACAATGTTAAATTATCCCCGAAAATGTGCATTTTCCCGGCCAAAATATGAAAAATAATTTTTGCAGTCTCATGGTGACGTACGATGACGTCAATGTCACGTGAGCTACCTGTATAAAGGTCACGTTTTACGGTCCTTTATGTTTAGTATTAATTTCTGTTTGATGGCGGTAAGATCGTCGCGTCATTTTGGCGTAAAAGTGGAGCGTTTTAGCGAATTTCAATTTTATTATTAATACATATTAAGGAAAATTTGTTGTGTTAGTGCTGTGAACACGGACGAAAATGAATATTTTTCCGAAAAAGACCGAAAACAGGGTAAGTACGACTTCAGTTTTAATTTATCGGATTCCGTGATTCGTTTGGTCGACAATGTTTACATTTTGGATAAATTTTCGAAACGATTGAAGTTGGTGGGTCAAAGCTATACATTTTCGCGATATAATTAAATAAAATTTAAACATAATTAATAGAATTCATAATGTTCAAATATGATAACTATCAATATATGATAATTAAACCGCAATCCATCTTCCTAAGAACACGAGGTTAGCAAAAACAAATTAGTTTGTTTAAACATTGTTAAATTAACCCCGAAAATGTACAATTTCTGATCTAAAATATAAAAAATAATTTTTGCAATCTCATCGTGACGTACGATGATGTCACTGTCACGTGAGCTACCTGATAAAAGGCCAATTTTTCCATCCTGTGTTTAGTTTTGATTCCGGTCTGGTAGCAGCAACACTGGAGCTCCGTTTTGGCTTAAAAGTAGCACGTGTTCGCGAATTTCTAATTTATTGTTAATAAATATTAGCGAAAATGTTTTGTGTTACGTGCTGTGAACACGAAGGAAAGTGGATATTTTTCCAAAAATGCCCGATTTTTTTTGAAATATGTTGTTAATAACATGCATTCAGGACTGATAAAGTAGGGCTTTGGAATATACAAAGTGCAGCGTTCATAATTCACAAAATACCGTATGCATCATTTTTAAACTACGGCGTCCAAATTTACAAAATACGGTGTCCTTCACCCATGCTATCAAACCCTAGTCCTCTTTTTTAATGGCAAGACGCACTCCAGACCTCCTCGTATTGTTTGGTTCTTGCTGGGCAACAGCAACGAGCGAGCAGAGTCATCGCTCTTTGTTGGCAAACGTGGAGAAATTTGTATATTGTAACTTTTGTAATTGAAGCATTTTGTACTGTATATTGTATGTGTTACTAACTTAACTTGGGTCTTGCCAATTTAGCTCCAGTGGTGCAAATGCTTTGTTTTCACGGTGCATTTGCTTGGGTTTTAATTTTGCAACAGTGCATTCTTTGGTTCCGAGACTGAATTCTCCATGTCGTCAGACGCTTTGGCCTGGAGGGGTTCTTTTGGCCCTTAGACGCTGGGTTGCATCGTTCTTTGAGAATGAGGTAAGACGACCTTGGATTTATGCGGCTGCGTTCTCCCTTGGGCGTGTGAGCGCTGCGACCAATAGATTTCGTCCCGAGTTCCATCGGTGTGCTTGCTTGGGTTTTCATTTTGCAACATTCTCAATTTTTGGTGCAATTTCTTCCGGTGGTGTATTGGGTACTAACTTTGCATTTGTATTGTATCTGAATTGTATCTGTATCTGTAGTGTATTCTGTATTGTAGCTAGATTGTAGGTACCTGTATTGTATTTCCGTTGTATTGTACTGTATAACGTTCTATCCCTCATTAACAATTCCTAGCCCTCTCCTTTCCTAGCGAGATCTGCTCCAGACCTTCCCGTGGTTCTTGCTGAGCATCAACTATCGAGGACAGAAAATTCAAATTCAAAACCAGCAAAGTTTCACAAAAATCATGAAAATCGCTCGTTGGTGGCCAACGTGGAGCAAAAGAGACTTTTGTAACTCAACTAACTTTGTTAACTCTATATTCTTAAGGAAAAAAAAATATATTACATTTAATTTATCATTTATAAGGACAAATAGTCATTTGCCACGCCGATGCTCATTTTTAGATTAAAATCTCACAAAACGCGTAAATGTTCAATTTGTGTCCGGGGAGATACAATGTTTGCAAGTAGATACACAGTACATCGGGTAGATGCTCAGGTATATAAGAGTAATAATGAAGTAGGTACTTCGTACTTCGAATATGAGTATCTACTCAGTTTTATTCATACCGTCCAATGTCTCGCTTCAATGTTTGATTATGATGTTGATTATGAGCACAACGCTGATCAACTTCCGTATCCGAATTACTCTTGAAATAAATCATCGCGATTTGCACCTTAGGTAGTTCGTCGCACATTTGATTGACTTCGTGGACTTATGTCAGCTTGTCGTCTTCTCGGCATTGTAATGAACTTCATAAAACGACACAGAATTATTTTCACAGTGAATCAAATCTGTAAATTTTGTCTTGAGAATTTTAAAATATTGAAAACTTCAAATTAAATCCTCGAATAACGGTAAAGTTTGAAGTTTTGTCGAAACCAACAAAGTGAACATCGGTAAATAGAATGGCAGATCAAAATTAATAAGACACTTTCGCAATGTGTAACTAAATTCACTTTAACTAAGACTTTTCTTAAAATAAACGACGTTTTTTTTTTTACGAAAAAACAAAGAACGATTTGAAATGCAATAATACTTTTTTCACAATCGCACGGAAGAAATAGTTTTGTATGACACGTCAGTTAGGCGACAGGTCCGTCAGGAACGCCAACTATTCAAATTCATTCGAAGTGGCGATTCCTATGCAAAATTTTAAATTTTTTTTTATCTTTTAGCCGTCTTATTTTTTATAAATATTCTTACATATAAACCTTCTCCTGACGATAAGGAACACATAAAACACGTAAAAAAAAGAATCGTCCAATTCGGTGCAGTCGTTCTGAAGTTATGGGCGTACATACATTTCGGCGATTCATTTTTATTAATATAGATTAAGTGTGTTCTTTTTATTATTTGTGCTTCAAGGAGGAATAAAGATAACTTCGGATCAATTTTGCTGATAATTATAATTTGAGCTTATTTCAACACACTAAAAAAAGTATTACACAATCGAAAAAAAGTGGTCTAGTAGGTTGTGAAATTTATTTTTAAAACAATGATGTTGATAATCGCAACGCGTTTGCAATTACGGTGAAATAATTGTCAAATAGCTACAATGCCAACATCATTATTTTAAAAATAAATTTGAGGCTTTACTTTGATGATTAAGGAAAGACCGTTTGGTAATAAAATGAAAAAAATAAATATTTTAGTGTAGACAAAATTTTGGCTGAACAAATAGAATTTCAGGGAGGGAGAACAGTACTTTTCAAAATTATTAAGTCTATAGGTTACAAACCAGTATAGTAAACTGTACCTAAATCTTAGGTGAACAAAAACATATCGTTGGAGGTAAAATAACTTTTTTCAGAAAATTTCTTCGAATGCTAATTTCCTATGAAGATGTAACATTTGTGTACATCGATGAAACATGGGTTTACCCAAACGGTTCTTCCATTCGTCGTTGAGTACACGATTCAGATTTGAAAAGTAATCCCAACAAAACTACAAGTGACGTTTCAAGATTTACAATCTTGCGTGCGAGTTGTCATTTGGGTTTGTTATTAAGTTCTAAAAATAATGACAGAGTTTACCATAAACACTTTATCAAAAATTGGGTGGTTAATAAGCTTATTCCTGCTTTGAACAAGTTGCAACAAAAATGTGTGGTGGTAATGGGCAATGTACCATATCATTTGGTGTAGTTGGACAAACCACCCATATTTTGTCGCAGAAAAAGTCAAATGCAAGAGCGGTTGGGTAATCACAGTATTGAATTTCATCAAAATTTTTAGAAAAACAACAATGGGTTATAAGTCAACCTTTTAGAATTAACCAGAAAGACGGTCATGATGTCCTTAGATTACCCCATACCAATGTCAATACAACCTTAATGAAATGGCGCGGGGTTTTTGTAAATGTTACTATAACAAGCACACATATTTTCACCCTTGAGTGTGAATAGTAGCTAGCGGATGGAATTAAATTATTAGTAAGTGAAAATATCTAAAACTCTTAAGTACAGCAGCTAAGATTTACTTGTTTATACTTAGTAAATTTATTATACGGAAAGGTTTTACGCTTGCAGAACACCCATGAAGAAGAAAGGTATGATTCTTGTGAAAATTTACCAATTCCTGTAATTTTTAGTGAACAAAAACTTTGCCAAATTTTGCTTTATTTAATACTTAAATTGTGTTCTCATGGTGGGGTAACAGAATTTTTTGCTGCTGAAATGCACCTAGCATCAATTTTCTAGCAGTAGGTCTTCCATTAATGAATTTATTAGTTGTTACATTCGCCCTTCAGTTAAAAGAAAATAAGTTTTATATAATTAGACTGTAAATTTATGTTCTGAATAATTAATTAGTTTAAAAATAATCTTTCTTGATTATAATGGGTGTCTAATTAAAAATTTGGTCAAGAGACCAGTCTCTACTTTTTTTGTTTTTTTTTTTTCGTATGTCGTAGTGCTTGTCATCGTGTTCGAGACAGTTGTCTTTTCGATGTTAAATTCAGTTTAGAGGTTGTTAATTCACAACAGTCGATGTGACAAGCGGGTGATAGCTTTCAAAATTCATTTCGGAAACGACATACGGAAAGAAACAAAATCTGGTGACCAGACACTCGATATTTAAGCTGGCAAAAAAAATTAAGCTGGCTAAAACAATCCATAATTTTAAATAGATGACAACACAAATCTACGGAAAGAATGTTAGTCTTTCTAGAAACTTTAGCTTACTAATGTTGATTACCAACCAAGTAACCAAGCTTATATATCGAAACTTATCTTTTACATAAATAAAATAAAATAATTAAATTCCATAAACCTCAATAACTTTTTATTTAATAAGCTGTGTATTAAAATGAATACCACACAAGTGAGATATATCATTGAATGTATTTCACATGACAAAAATTGGTGACCTATCTAGTGCATTGGTTCTACAATCAGTTCTGAAGATATTGTATTGATACTGTATTAGGTATGACCTTCGAAATTCGTGTTATGAACTACTAAAATATGAAATACTGCGAGTTCAGGACGTTTTTGAAACTTGAATCGAGTGGGTATAAAACTAAAAAGTCTAAAATCCTTACTGCTGAAGCGATAAAGCAGTTTCTGAATAATGTACCCGATTGACAATATTTTTTCACAAAGGTAAATTTTTGCCTGACTGATTGCTGGAGAAGTAACTTTATAATAATTTTTTGTAGGTTGTAATAATATTTGGTTAGTATTTAAAAAACTGCACATCCAATAATTGTACTTTCATATTAAATAAATAAATTATAAAAAAGACTTTGTACTTATTTCTATAATTTGAAAATATCAAATGAAACGTCTAACTGATTAACCGCAAAATATGTGTAATATGATAATATTTATTTAGTTTCTTCTTTGCCGTTGTAGTCGTAGAAAAAATAAGCTGTACATTTTCGTTGTATAGTACGTAGAGAACTATTTTTTTTTTTCACGGGCGATAAGAACGTTTATTTTTGCTGCACCTGTATTTAGGAATAAATAAACTAGTCAGAATTTCATAAAATTTATCACATGTGGTATTAATGTTGTGAAGTTCATAGAAATGATCCCATTGTGTAGATACGACAAAATTAACTTTCCTAAAGTAAAAATTTTGCGTTGTTACAAATTCAAAATTTTTAAAATAATTATCCGAAGTTGAGAACGAAATATCAAAGGATGGGATGATAATTGTTTTCACTCACTACTGGGTAATCAGACAGCGAAGACTAAATAAATTTACAACGGTGCTGTGTTGATAGAAACTGGAAAAACTTGAGTAATTATTTAATATAACGGTATATATGTTATCCGAATGACTGTTGTGTGAAGAAACACTGAAATCCCCTAGAATTACTGTATGACACGAGTAACTAATGTTCCATTGACATCAAATAATTATCATTTCAATTCGTTTAATATGATTATGAACTGCGTAATAATGCAGCGTTTTAATATGAACGACTATCTGAGGGGCCTATTACATTTGGGGTTCCCTAAATTATTGTTCTGACCTGAACATAAAAAAAGGGTTGCTGCTTGTAGTGCAAAATTCTAGTAGCTCCTCCATGCTATTGGGGTTCCAGTAGATTCTGCCATTTGATTCTTGACTCGGGTCACTCTAGCACGATTTGCCACTGTTCACTCAGGCCACTGAAATGTCCAAATTCGTGGCAACCTAAACCACAATTAACAGTATGTCAGGCTGTTAAAATGTGAGTAACTTGCAGACCGGGTTTGTTGAATGCATTACGAATGATCGGCTAATATGGTTTATTAATTTTGCGTATTGGTTTCACACACATTGGTTTTCATTTTTGTTGTGGTTTACATTACATTTTTTAAAAGTGTCCATAGGGATTCCGTTATTAATTTTATATACCCAATGTTAATTTATTTTAGGGTACAAATCCAGATACAATCATTTGTTCGCAGAGTGTAAGCTTACAGTACAGGTGGTATTATAGCAAAACAAAAGTTTCGTGTGCTTCGGAGGCGAGGAAGATTTAGTCTAAATAACTTAGCTTCATTTCCATCGTTTCTGCCACAAAATGAAAAATATGTCTAAAAAATTAAAAATGATGTTATTTTGGACAAAAAAATAATATTTGCCTTGTTGGAGGTTGTGATATTTTTATTGAAATTCTTACAAACACCAACAAAAAACGAAATGCAATACGCAAATTACCTACACTCTTGGTTCGAAATGTTGTAAGAAGCTAGAAGCAATTATCATTCTTTGTTAGCCTTTAATATTAAAGAATTCGGTTTATTAATGTCGAAGGCTTTAGCCGCCAACAAAAAATGGTTCTATAATTTGATTTTACAACATTCTCAACGAAACGTTAGTTTAGTTTGACACTGAGTGTAGATTTCTCGAATGACTTGGTATTGGCAGTGGCAGTAAACAACATGATGCAAACTGTGTACTTCCGCTATCATTAATGTTAACATCCGAAAATAAAATTTTATCCTTATCAAAAAATTCTGTGACAACAATTCACAAACACCTGCACATTTTAATGCTCGTAAATCATTCTAATGTCCTTTAGGCACAATGAATGTTTCTGAAAGTTTCGTTAAAGCAGAAGATTTTTTTTCTGTAATTACCAAACAGCATATGAGTGTTTTAGTTTATGTGGTTGAGGCAGCTTCCACTTATAAATTTAGTGTATAACTATTATACAGAAATTATATTTCTGAGTTGGATATTATGTCTTTCATATATCCAATTACGGTTTCAACGTTTTTGCAGCTGTATAATACGCCAAATTAAAAAGCTTAGCCGACAGCTTTAACAAAAAAGCAACACTAATTTTGAAAGTTTTAAAGAAAATAAAATTTTAAATGACTACTGTAATACCGATAAAACTAAGCAAATAATTTAACTTTTTCAAGTAGCATTCTTTGATTAGTAGTACATATAACCGATAATGCAATTAATATATGAAGTTTGAAACTACATCGCATAAAAAAATTTTCTTTTAATTTTTACTCAAACTCACGTTAACCTGGGGTGTAAAATTTAACATGGAAATTGTTATGGTCATTTAAAAAATGTACTGTATAGAAATAAGCAATAGCACTTTCAAATAGATGGGATTTAGCTGAAATAAGGTGTGGCGATGGTTTCGAAATATAAAAAAACGTTCCTAAAAAATGTTGTGTTTTATAAGTTACGTTCTGTCACATTTTATAACCAGCTGTAAGCAACAGGTGTGAGTACTTGAGGTCAAATCTTTCGACAAATGTTCGAAGTGACGTCCATTGACTTAATCGCACGCTTCGATTCTACAAACTAATGCTCTTTGAAAACGTCAATAGTATTGGTTATCGGGATGATTTCCGTGGCGACGACGCGGCAAATTCTTCTATTAGTTCAGAAGTAGTTTCAACACGTGATGGATATAATGATGACTGTAAATGGTACGTTGATTTTATGAGTTAAATTTCAATTAAAAATGGTAGGGTACATTTACATAAAAATCTTATCAAATAATCAAATAATATTCAATCTAAATTGATAAGCAATGAGAATAAAAAAGTAAAGTCTAGATATTGCTATGCAGCATTTAAATTCCTTATTAATGTATATGTTTTACTAAATCGGTATTGTTCTGAGGCGAACAGTTGTTGTATACATCTACAGGGGTAAGTGCAGTAAAACATTATTTTAGTCAGACGCTTTTCCAGTAACTTCTTGTTTCATCTTAAACTGTGGGAATAGAAAGTGTCATCGGTAAATTGGATTAAACTTCAAGAGTCTCAGACAAAAAGAACAGATTGTTTAGGGACGAAGATGTTTGTAGCGAAAAATGAGAATTTATGGGATGCAAAGGATTTTATCAACAACAAGATACTAGCTTCTTACATTTTTTTAAATCTTAAGTTTTGTAAACGACACAGTAACCGTGAAAGTACAGATATAAAAAAGAATTGTTGATCAGTTGTGAAAAAGAAAACGTGCAAAATTTATTTTACTATTTTTTTAACGTATTACACCTTTAGCTATATACTGACACGAAAATTATGAATATGGGAAAAGTAGGTTTCAATAGATCATTTCGTGTTAATGTCTTTGGATTATGTTAGTGAAAATGGCAGCTCTCTTGTGTGTATCAGTTGATGTCATCAGATCTTTTCTTCAAAAATGTTTTTTTTATAAGTATTATTTCCAGTTGGTTGATGTTGGTGTTAAATAAATAAAAAAATAGAATATTGTCTATAAAATTTTGTACATATCCAGTGTACAAAGAAACTTGTTTTCCCTGCGGTTAAACCTACAGTTCCGACACTGAACACGTTGGCTCTAACGTGACTAATTTCGAAAGGATTGGCTTGGAGAACCGAACGAAATGGAAGTAACCGTACAATTTTCAAATAAAGGACCCAAATATTTTTCATAAGAATCGAATAGTTGTATATTCGTTTATTGTAAAAAGTAACTAATGTACCGCATAAGGCATTATTAAAAGTTTTATTTCCTACCGTTTTGTGTAAACATTATACAGAACACTCTGTTAATACATCATTATATAAAATTTTGTAAATTTTGGTGATAAGTGAAACAATGTTTCCTTGTTAAGTTTTTAAACTGAATTATAAAGATTTCCACATAAAAAGCACACATTTTGACTTTACTACTTTTAATGCAAAAAAAAACAACGATACTGTAAAACTACATGGAAGCTCTAATAAAATTTTAAATACTGTGCAAAAAATCGTTTGAAGCTAGGATGCTAAAATGTTTGTAGGTTAATGTAATTCTTTGACAAGCTAAACGAAGTATTTTAAGACATCTCTGAACTAATTATTTACTACAGCAATAAACATCACAAAACATATTTTCTTTGCAAAAGAATAACTTTCGTTGATAGAAATGGTAGTACATCAGTAATTCACTGAAGAAAAATTATGCCGAACAGATCAATTTTGTCAAATATTTAACAGCTTGTTAAACAAATCTCAATATAACACACTGCTGTAGTTACAGATGTAGATATACCAAAAATATTGAAAGGCGATTTAAATGTAGACAGCAATCTATCTGAATGTAATAGATTCTTCACAGCCCCAACTACTGCAAATTTATCTTTTACAAACTATGGCAGCTTTAGAGATGTAGGAGCTATAAATCCCAATACTCCGTGGCAATAGTATAAAATCTATGTTTGGGACATCCCCAATGTACCTTTTTGGCTTTATTTCTTTCCACTTTTCATGTATCAAATAAATCTATCTATCTTTTTTGGGGTTTCTAACATAAACTGAAGCGAATACATCTCACTGTGAAACGTATAGCGTAACTACTATAGTGTTTTGTTACAGTCATTGTATCGAAAAATCAGCTCAATAAAATGTGTGACAATTTTAGAATTTTTCATTTTATGCCTTCCATGTAATCTGTATAATCAAATTTTATAATTGTTCTAGCAAAATACATTTATTTAAAATTTTAGTGAAACACTGTGTAACATTGTTTTGTTGATTGTAGACTATTAACACATAAGAATTGGGATCAAAAGGATGATCTTAAAATTTATAGAATAACGTGTTTGTTTACCTATGGTCCAATAATATTCCTTCCCTATTAATTTTACTCATATCGTTGGTTATATATGTATATATAGGCTGAGTCACAAAGCAACGATATCTCATTAGCTACCTATTACAAATAGAAAAAATGTTAAAGAAGGTTAAAGTTGTATACGGTTCATTGAGTAGCACACACTAAAATGATTTTTGATTTTTCACTAGGAATATGGGATTTTATAGATATAGTTATTCCAATTGTCCTCTTGCCAGGTTAAGTTTGACTATAGAGAGTGTTTAAAGATTTTTTTTTAAATACTATAATAAAATTATTTCTTACTCTGTTTTTTATTCTCTTTAGTTTTTGTTAAGAATTTTCTTATCTAAATTAATAGTTTTTGCCAGTTTTCATTTTTTAAGACACACACCAACAGATCAAAACAAAGAGAATAAAAAGCAGGTAAGAAACAATATTAAAATACTATGAACTCTATTTAAAAATCGTAGTATTCTAAATTTTTACATAAATATTCTGTACATTAAAAGGTATAACGTAATTGATACCCTAATAA
This sequence comes from Zophobas morio, assembly GCF_036711695.1. Lineage (NCBI taxonomy): Eukaryota > Metazoa > Arthropoda > Insecta > Coleoptera > Tenebrionidae > Zophobas > Zophobas morio. The sequence continues at coordinate 5,493,422 of NW_026972110.1, forward strand.
ATCCTGTGAATTTGTTTATCTTTCCACAAAACACTGCAACACCGATATTAAAAATAACAATTTGTTAATTTTTTTACAAACCCATGCATTGCTTAAAAATTTAATGGAAATGGAAATAACGTGCTAACTTCGCAATGGAATTTCAAAAATAAAGTACAGTTATAAAGAAGAGGCCAATTAGAATATGTAAAAATATGTAGGTTGTTCCATTAAAAAAATAAGTTGTTGGTTATGTCTCAACAACGGGAATGTACAGTTGAAAATAATTTTATTGCAAATAGCAAAATTAATGGAGATATCACGACATGAGCGGGTTCAACATTTTTTAGAGCTTTTCATTCAAGAAAAAATACTACCACAATGTTCAATAATGCTATCACAATAATTAATTTGCAACGTACGTATCTATAAAAGACATATTGCTTGTTAAATATATTCACATATACTGTGTCAAAGTTCTCAATTATTACGCTTACCTGATCTTGCATGAGAAGCAGGTGTATGGTGATGACTTCTGCCGCTGCTTGTAGATCCTAGGGGACTATCTGGTACGGGTCTGGGCGGAGATCCCATTAAAGATCTAGGATAAGCTGGTGTATATCCTACGACAGCTGGAGGTACCCACATATCTTCTAGAGGAACTTTACCACGAGATTCCACAAGTCCAGGCGTGGATTGACTGCGACCCATGGCGGCTGTAAATATACATCGTAACTTTTAACAAAATATCGAACTTTGACAAGTAGTTAAAATTATGTGATTTTTATTTCCAAAACAGTTATTTAATCCTACGTAAGAGATCTTTGTAAATATAACTTCGCTTGTGCCAACGCAAATCGGGGAAGTTAGATGCATAAATAAACAGTCGTCATTAAATTATTCAGGTGACGAGCGATTCATTGAACGGGAACCCGGAAATTCTCCGAAATTTTAGCACTTTACACTAGTTGCCATGATGAAATTGGCAATTATTTAAATGCTGTTGACGAGACTTTCAGCTTATATTAAGTGCTGTGTTCATGTAGATAAAACAAGGCAACGGTAGGTGGTGTTTAAACTTTGGGTAATATGGGAAGAATGCACAATTATGATAATAAGTTAAGCTCATATGAGAATGGTTTGGAAGCCATCGCGAAGGTTCTGTTAGTCTAATTCAGATTTATTTTTAATGAGTCTTCTTGTCTCGCATAACTGTTGAGATTTTACGTGATATTAAAGTAGATTAGTGGTATTTTACTTCGGCATATTTTAAATCTAGATAGTGCACAATAAAAGTTGCTTATCTAGAAATGATTGACAATGAAATAATTCCACAAACTCGCGAATATGGGGGAAGTGAAGGATTCTAATCCAAGGCAGGAAAAATTTATAAGATTTGGATTTTAAAGGGTAACTAAATGACGAATCTAAAAGTTCTGGGAGCTTGTATTTAAAAGTTTTCGTATGCAACTAGAAGTTGTTGATCGAATTTGGAGCTTTGCAACGTTTAATTAAATACATAGAATATATAAGTATATGATTAAGAAGAATTAATTTGTCCAGGGGACTTGAAACGAAAATCTTGTGTTAAAAAACTACGATTCATGAGAGTTAGAGTTACCCATAACAACGTTAAAATATAATAAAATATGAAGCCAATAAAACATCTCTAGCCCTATCGAATCAGTCTTTTAAGCTGGCTAATCCTTCGTCACCGGTTCGTTCCACAAATAATTTTTTTATTTACGATTCTGTGGGAAGACACCTCAATAGTGGCGAGGATTATAAAGGCTACTGAAATTTCGTAATCAAGTTTAGTAATAAATCGACGAAAGAACTTTTGCCACACATGAGTGCATAGTATATACCTTATAAATAAATGATAATTACTGTTTTTGTAAAGTTAATGTAGCAGCATTTATTAGGTTTGGCGTATACCGTTGGCTGTAGTTACAGCATAGTTAATTATTATTCGTGATACTATACAGACAACAGCGGTTGATGTAATAAAATTACTGCATGCGAGATTATTTTGCACTGCGCTATTTTGCTGCCTATTTACATTAATATTAGAAATATCTAATAATGTGAGTTTTGCGGCAAGATACTCTATTATTCGGATTAAATAAGTAAGTATGTGGATAACGAATAAGGGGGCAAATGAGAAAAACCAATACTAGGGAATACCATGTTCATTCCAAATTTATTGCTTCCGGAAAGTAAGCTAGGGAAGTGGCTATTTTAATAGTAATGTCTAAGGTAATGTCATTTTTTCTCAATATTTCATATCTTATGTAATATGAACACCTCAGTTTCTTCTCGTTTTTGTAGATTTGTTGGTCATTTTATTAGGCAGATAATTTTCGAAATTACTGACTTATAAAAAAACAATATTTGTGAAGAATGAAATTTAAAAATTTGGAGTGCTCGTTTTGTATATGTAGATGTATTCGTTTTTTTTTCTATTCTAGTTATTTTCTAGTGCAGTAACTGGTATAGTGTTATGTTATACATTTTCAAATGTATGTTTATTTTTGATTATTTATAACAGAACTGTATGTTTTACGCTGGAAACATCTCTATATGGAATAATGGACACTTGTTTTTTTCTGTATACATAGTACACATATCCAGCGAATGTGCAGCCTGCTTAAATGTTTATAAGACTCATTCTCTTTAATTAAAAAAATAATTTAAAATAAATATTTAATTTTCGTTATTTTGTTTTGAAAAGATGTTATTGTACGTAGTTTGATTATACAAAGAAAACGAAATGATAACTAGTGTAATTGTGTGAAAAAGGTCAACGGATCAAAAATTAAAGAAAAGAATATTATAGAAATAGACAAAATAAGAAAAATAAGAATGGGAAAACGCAGAACAGAAAACCGGGTTAATTAAGAACCAACGTTACAAAGAGAGAAAGAATTTAAGGCTAATAGTATGAAAAGCTAAATGTCTAAATGACAAAGTATTAAAAAAAAAATCAGAATCAACGTAGTTTACGTTCCACTACTAGATCAGTTTCGAATGATATTTTCCTTCAAATCCTGAGTCGAGTTTAATTTGTATCGGATTTTGAAAAGTGCGTTAAGTGAGGTAGTTCTATCACCAAGTACGGTAAATCATTGTGAATTAGATAAATAGAATCTTAAATTGAGGTTAACCATTTAAATGTAAAACGGATTGTGACCTCCGAACAGACGCACCCTATTTCTAATCGGAACGAATATAAAAAGTGCTAGAAGTGATAAGACTGATAAGACTTGGCCAGGATATTTGAGCTCTTAACAAATAAAAATTTAACAGAAATGTCAAACGATAATGAACTGATACAAATGATGTACGGAAGAAATTAAGAACCTTAAAACAGGTAACAAACAATTTTTGATCCAAATAAAGTACAAGAGTATATTGAAAACGACCATTAAAGAATTAACAACTGGAACCAGATAAAAAGAAGAAAAAGAAATTGTAATTGTTGGATTAGAAACCGAAGATAAGGGATCTATTAAACACATCAAAGAACAGGTAGAACCTTTTATAAAATAGTGAAAGTCATGAAAGTAGGACGTAAAACAAATATGTGCGGTTAAGCTGGAAAAAATGAAAAAAAAAAATCGAAAAGGTAGAATTTGAGAAAACCGAGTGATCAAATTGTTTACCTTAAGACTAACCTAATTACGACTCAGGGAAGAATTCTTTCTGAAAGGAAAGAAAACACTAAAGACAATAAAGTTAATATGAGATACAAACATGAAAATATTTATTAATGACAAACAGTGAATTTGGGATGAAAAAGATGAGCTGGTAGAAGTAATAAGAAATGGAGATTCAAGTAGCAAGAGAAATTATCTAAAAAACTGGAATAGGGAAAAGGCAACCATAACAAGACAACGACTATGACAAAGAATAGGGACTTGAAAAGATTTTAATAAAATGAGAATGGGTTATATTAAGACAGAAAAAATAGTAATGAGAACTTGGAAGTACGCGGGCTTATATGAAAAAGGAGCAGTTCAAAACTTAATAAAAGAGGCAAAGAAATACATATAACATTGATCTGACCCTTCTGGTGGTTATACAAGAAACACATGTCAAAGAAACATCAACAACACAAACGAATGGTTATATAGTGGCGGGGGAGAAACAGGAAGATAAGGAGTGGACTATTTGGTAACGAATAATTTAAAAGAGAAAGTAATAAAAACCGATTTCAGTCCAGACGTATATTTAGACGTATTTAGAAATGAAAGCTGCACTTCACCAACTGAAGCAAAAATCGAGGATATAAACGACACTTTTAAGAAGAAACAGAAGAAACTTATACAAAATTGAATATTAGAACGATTGGAGTAGTACCTACTCCAATCGTTCTAATATTTAATATATATCTAATTTGTCCAGTTGTCTTCCAAGACATAAATGGACAAATAGGGAGGGAGGCCAGGCTTAAGCAACTGACGAGAGGTCAAAGCTTACAGTAACATGCTAACGACAATGGGAAGAAAATAGTAGAATTTTCAGAAGAGAAGCAACTAAGAATTATGGGTACTAGTTTAAAAAAAGGATATCTTTAAAGGTACATGGATCTTATCAAACGGAAAATATATCAATCAAACTGACCATGTGTTAATTAATACTTTGTAACATCCCACAAAAAAAAACCCTCAAAATATTTGAAATTGGGTAAAATTCGTTATGATGGTCGACGCGCTATCTCCGCCTTCATGTGAAACGAGTTGATTTCTACACCAAGTTATCACATGATGGTCTTGAAATGGCTGACTGAAGTGATTATCATGAACATGGCTAAGAATCATCCTGATTAAATCGTTTCACTCGTTTGGAAGATACGACGCCATAGACAAATACACAAAAGCTTCAAAATTAAAAATTGAGAAAGTGATTATCAAGCATAGTTTTGAACCATCCCTATTAAACTAGTTTTCAAACAAAAAAAAAATGTATTGAAATCTTCCTTTTGGGAGCTACGGTACCACAGGCAGACGCACCTACAGATAAAGGAGTTAAATTATAACACCCCTCTTTCTGCGTGGTCCAAGTTAATGGTCACTTCCTTTCAAGAATAAATTTGAAGCTAAAAACTTGTTAAAAGTAAAACAAAACCGGTTAGACAAAAACAGCACGATGTAACAGAATTACGAAATAGAAAAAAAATACGAAAAAAAAACATACATTTCAAGAAAAGGGGACGATTGTATCCAAAAGATGCTATAGAAGATGAAGGATAAGTACGAACTAGCTGAAGAGAATTCTTTCAGTGAAATATTAAATGGCGATACTGATGAGGAACTATATGAAATAGTGGCCGAAGATAATGAAGAAATAATAAGTAGTGGCCTAGTCAAAGAAGAAGTCAGGGAAATGATAGAAACATTAAAAAATAACAAAAGTGCGACGGAAAATAATATAACTGCAGAATAGATTAAATATGCCGGAGAATATAAATGCACAAACGCTGTATGAAATAATGAGAGATGATCCAGCTGAATGCAATAATTACAAGGGAATGGGTGTAGACTACAAAAGCTTAGCGGCTACTAATAAACGAAAGAAAGGAGAAACAAAGGGAGGCCAAGGAAAAATGGAGAGTACCAGTTATGACAGATCGGAGAGAAAAAGAATTCAAGATTTGGACAATAGCTAAGAATAGAAAATTATGCAGATAAATAACAAAGTTATGCGCCTATAAAGGCTTGGTGATAACCAGTTGCAACATAACTTCACTGAGAGATATAAAAATGCCTTAACTCCGGACTGGGGCCCATTGTCTTATGATTTTGGGGAACCAAAATTTAATCCGAGCTAGTAGAGTCAACAAAGATTTCTTTCTCACAGTGAATTTTAAGTGAGAATAAAATTATCTTGAAGACTCCTCAGAATCGCTAGCAGCTAGATTTCGTGATGACAAGTTACTGGTTTCAGGAATATCAGAATTTTTTTTATAAAAGTCGTGAAGTAGAACTAAGTCAATATTTTATTCCAGGATATTCATGCCTTAATTACCAATCTGGGAACTGATTACAGTAAAGGAAATTAGCTCTAGCAAAAGTCTAGTACAATGGTAAAAGGTTGGGGTCTATTGCAGAACGGCGATGATTGTATCGTAAGAATAGTGAGAATATCCCTATACTCGACATATTTAGGTCTTATAACCATTTTATTTCTCTAAATAAATATATCGTATGAGTCGCAAGAAAAACTTATTTTTCATATTTAGCACTCAAAAATAATACAAAATTAGTCATCAAAAACAGAATACCCCTTACAAAGTTTTATTTTTTGACCCAACCAAAACCTTTATTGGTTAATATACAGAAACAAAAAAAAAACTAAATTGCACCTAAAAGGTTTCTATAAAAAAAATAATAATAATGAAATGCACCTAAAAGGTATCGATTATTATCGTCATTATTGCTCCAACAGGTATTATGATTTTACCTGAATATGGTTAAATGATGAATTAAATTTAATACATTTAACAGGTCTCCAGGATTAGCGTATAATGATGTTCATTCATCGGTTTATGAACAATTCAACTCAAAGTAATACTGTTATGAAATGGAATGTTGAGGGAAATGTGGAAACGAGAGTTAGCCTTTCAGGTGTAATTGAACGTATACAATTTTCCCGCAGTCTTAAGACCTTTTCTTAAATACCATAAAGTGACATATGACGATTAATGTTCCTTGTGATTAATTATTATTTAATAAAATACGGTTTTCTATATGATTTTTTTGTAAAATCTGAAAAATGTTTTTTTAACATTCCAGGACTCTGGTGATGGAAGATTAGAATTTATCCTAGACTATTAAAATAAATTAATAAAACTCATTTAACAATAAATAATCAATGTGTCCAATTTAAAAGTTACAGACTAAAGAGTTAAACCACCTATATATTTTTACAGATTTCAATTCTGCACGAAAAAAGCAGAAACGATATCAGATGTAAGCGTTTTTCATCAGCAGTTTTCAAAACATTTGCATTTTTATAGAAATTTTTTCGTCTAATAATACTTAATTTCAAAAAAAAGTTGTAGAAATATTTCATAACTTTTGCTGGAACACACCGTATGGTTTCAAATTTTTTAAATTAAATGTTTAGTTATCTTTGGATATCTGCTTTGTCTAGAAGATAAATAAAGAAAATTTTGGTTAACATTTTACAATCATCACGATAGCAAGATATAGTTAGTACTTTCGAGAAATTAAACGGGAATTCCCCTGTTCGTATTATAGTTAGAAACTATCAAGCGCCAATACTTATTGCAACTAGGGCCCGGGAAACAAGAAAAAAAAATACACAAGGAGTAATATAAAATTAATAATAAAAGTCTCTCAAAAACAAATTTAGAAATATTGAAAATAAAAAATTGGTGACTATATATCTATAATAATTTACTGTTGTTATCTTCAAAGGTTGAACTAAATCTGACCCAGTCGCATTTATTTCCAATAAAAGTACAACTTACTGTGTGAGTCAGTAAATTTTTGTGTCAAATTAAAGTGCCGATTAATTTGTTCAATACTGTCTCAAGCGATAAATTCAATTCGAGTTATGTAACTTATTTTATCCAATTTCGTTATGAAAGCTAGGTTATTTCAAAATTGTTGACAGTTGTCAAAAGTCAATTTTTTCATGACTGTCACTTCATTTCATAACTCAGTTACGTAATGAGAATTCATTTCATAACTCGTTTAATTGATATGAAATAACTTCCCGGAGGTTCTCCGGGGAAGTTAAAAACTCAAAAGCAATACGTGTTTAGGGTTTATTATTTAAATTAAATACAAGAATGATTAGTGCAAGTACAATTCTTAAAAACAATTTGGCCTGGCTCTTTTGGTGCTTTCAAAATAGGCCAACATTACCTTTTCATTAATTGTGGCAATTGTTGGCACCACTCTTCAAATTTTTGTATGCTCCGTCTTACCTGCCTTTTAATTTACCAATATTAACGAATTTAATGCTACATTAGCACTTTCTTCAACGTCCGAAGGCAATTCACAGTCAGAATCGCTCACTTTACAAAGCCAATTGTCACTTTTGACTTTTGGTTCAAAACAATGATTCACTTGTTTTTCAGACGACTGCCTACTTACCCAATTGTCATATTTATACAGGTTTGTGATAACAAAATTAAAAACGCATTCAAATGGTCAAATTCAACAAAATCGGATAAAATTTTGTACATAATACGTTATGAAATGGGTATTGTTTGACTCGCCTAACTTGCAAAACTCCCTTCGGTCGTTTTGGCAAACTGTTAGGACTCGTCAAACAATATCCCACTTTTCATAACTAATTATGTAAATAACTATTACATTTTTTTACTGAATTTAGAATTATTGAAATATCTATTTTACGACACTTAATGTAAATTTTTGCTGTTTACTTTTTACACTGAAAGTGTAGTGTGTTGTATTAAAATTTAGAATTGGAATATTTCATTTAGCGTGGGAAAATCAACTCTATTGCCGGATTTATAGAGACCAAAAAAAATAGCATTGTAAAATTTATTGAAAAAAAAAATCCATAGAAAAGAACAAAAAATATTTTTGAAAATTAAAATTGAACCCTTTTCCCAACAAATTAATGTTAAAGTATTAAAATATTCCCCTTTATTTAATCTTTCGGTAGGTTCCTTCTATACCACGTTTTTAAAAAGCGGATTTTACCAAAATGTCCAAGAGTATAAGTCATTATTTTAAAGAAATCCCCAGTCGGAATTAACGGTTTTATCTTGCGGATACCAAGAATTTATAAACTCTGTTAGAGAACAGAACGATCGGTTGGTTGAGAGCGATTATAAGAGCTTTATATAGACAGGAAAACCCTCGGGGAGTCTTTTTAGAAATAAGATAAATTGAGATTTTCTTGAACTTTTTATCAATATTCTTTGCAGTAATCAGAAGCATGTGTGTGTAAAAAACCGTAATGATTTTTTTATTGTTGTTCTACTATAATAAAAAAACAAAGAACTAGGTTTGTTTTTATGTAACTCTAAGATTGTTCAGACGGTAGATTGCGGCATTAGCTGCGGGACATATTTTATATTATGCATGAAGTCCAAATTGGAGAGGCAAGGAAAACACTAAGGATTTTCCAAGTTTCATAGAATTATTTAACAATGTGTAACCTACAGCACAATACTTCCGTCATTGTTATATTTATGTTTATTGTGGAAATAAAAAAAAACCGCCGGAGTGGATGCTGCGTCGAAGTTGTTTACGTTAAGAACAGGTTCGCAATGTTCTAGTACTTAAAAAATTTAAAAACTACCCAACCACTTAATCTTAAACAGATAACAACACTCTTTAACACGATTCGCGATGATCGATGAGCTAAAACTCTTTACACAGTAATGAAAGTGCTTGAACAATCCTGGAATTGAGAGGCTGGGTCTAACACTTACCTTTCTCCAGAGGCGCCCTCTTATATTTCTCGAGTCTCTTGACGGCTATAGCTTCCAAACGAACTCTAGCTGCAGGATATTCTTTTAAAACGTCCCACATGTCCTTTTTACTCAATACAAATAAATCGCTGTAACCCACTGATCTCACGCTCGCTGTTCTTCTATTTCCTACGAAATTATTTAAAAGCGTTTAAAACAGTATCATGTTTTTATAGAGCTGTGATTCTTGAAAGAGAATGGAAAGATAAAGGTGGAAAAACATGCCAACATCGACTGTTTAAATGCGTTTTACTGCTGTGTTTCGTGTTTTGACATACAAAACTGATCTTGCTCTAATGTAGAAACACTGACCTTTATGTCTGAGATAAGCGGGATGCTGTCTTGTGTATATTGTGGTCGTACAATTTTACATTAATGATTCTGTGTCTAAAACTTTTGTACTTATTTTAAAAATATTTAACGCAACGCTACTGCCGTGTTTGGATTAAATACTATTTTGCATTGTGCGCTAGTTTTAAAATAAATGTGTCAGAGCTTAACATACTGAAAAAGTTAAATTTGATATGGAAATGCTCCACGATAAACATGACTGATTTTTTTAGGAAGCTGTACTCGTATTAACCCGCACAAAATAGTTAGAAAAATATTTTGTTAAACAAGATGATATTATTCTAACGGAAGTTTTTATACTGAAACTGTTCTGAGGAATTTCAATCTTTTAAATACCTTAAAATAGTTGGACAAGTGCCAGGAGATCCTCCGTAAAAGCTTCGATTAAGAATTTCAAACACGCTTGAGGATGACAGGGTGAAATGCAACAGAGGTGAATTGCAACGTTTAAATTTTCTTTTTATGGATGCAGTTCGATAAGGAATCTCGCATTAGTCGCATTTGTTCAAATTCTCAGAAACTTATATTTAAAAATCTCTCGCATTTCGAAACACCTGAAAGTTTAATTTAACTAGAATCCAACAATTCTGCTTCAAACTATTTTGCGTTAAGTAATTCAGTTCCGGTTTAACACTGGTTTAGTTTAATTATAAACGAATATTCGCCACGGAAATATTTGAGCAATTATATAGCAGTAAAACTAAACGAATAAAAAAAATCATTGAAAAGTACATTATTTGCTTGAACTTATCGAATGTTACATTACTTCACTATGGTCGACAACAATGGAGAACTATTGCTTTAAAATATATAGACATTTAGCTAATACATTCGAGTCACCAAATACTTTTGTTTTCTGGTCAACGAATATAGTGCCTACCGTGCTCATAATCTTTTCACGGTAAATTTTATTTATTGCCTAGTTACAGATGATTTACGATAACGTACCTTATGCGGTCGTTATATCGAATACAGCAAAATATTGTTCAGGATTTGAAAAAGATACAAATAATAAGACAATACAACAGAGGTTAGAGTCGTATTATTTATCCAAAGTTAAAACGAAAACACCCAGTTGAAATGCAATAATTACACAAAGAAGTGAAATTAAGAAATATCATTTAAAAATTTAGGAAGTATTTTTTTGAGTTCGGTTGCCATTTGATTGAAATTAAGTGACAACAGAGCTCTGTATTGAGAAATTATTGTGCTATACAATATTTAATTACTGAAGTAGCTAAAAGGCTTCCCCTCTACAATTGGGATCGTTTTTTCGTTTAAAAGAGAATTGTTGTTTTAAAAATGTTGATGACGCCATAATTGTCCTAATTTAGGTAGCATTTATTCTGAAATTCTCGAAATAAGCCTGTGCAGAAAGTTACTTCACGTGTGTGAGCACTTTTTTCATATTTTATATTTTTATAGAATTTGTTTTCTACTGCGATATTTTATGCACGTGATACAGGGTGTTAATAAATGATTTTCATCTAGTGGGCTATGACAGTCTGTCAATTAGTTGTCAAAATTTGAATCAAATTTTAACGTTTATTTGTTTAAATCACAAAGCATACGGGAAAATCGGTCTAGGACAATTCGGCGCGGCCGACTTGGCGCGGCCAACTTGGCGCGGCCGACTTGGCGCGAGACATTTTGGCGCAAAGCCAACTTGGCGCAGGGACACTTTGGCGCAAGCCATCTTGGCGCGGGCCATCTTGGCGCGAATGAACTCGCACCAAGAAAAATAGATATAAATATACAAAAATTGCATCCGTTGTTAGCATAACCTAATTTTTATAGTCACCAACGCGTGGAGGGGTAATGTCGACTTTTTAATGGACACACGGGCGCTTCGCGCCCGGCACCCCATTATAAACATACTCCTAAACGTGGAACTTCTTGCTCCGTGGATCATTTAGTTACTGGAATTTGTGCGGATGAAATTGTGTATTTGGTTCCCTACACTTGACATAAATAACGGGGTGCCAACCACAGTACGAACAATAACGATTTTTTATATTATATACAGACGTACTCGCGCCAAGATGGCTCGCGCCAAGATGGCTTGCGCCAAAGTGTCCCTGCGCCAAGTTGGCTTTGCGCCAAAATGGCTCGCGCCAAGTCGGCCGCGCCAAGTTGGCCGCGCCAAGTCGGCCGCGCCAAATAGTCCCATTCCGCGGGAAAATGTGGATCAGTGATAAATACCGAGTCTTTAAAATGTGTATATATTTCCATGAACATTATTAATTCATTATTTATTAAAAAAGTGTATTCTTGATGTTTAAAAAATGGACAGATCAGGATTAACGAGCAAAGCGTTTAATATAAACAAGTACAAAAACTACGCGTATACACAACACATAAGTTAAGTGTGTAAGAATTATTAACACAGTTTTACGGAATACATTTAATTATTAAATTTCATTTTTAAATGAACGTGCTTGTTGGCAGTTTATTTCATATTTAAAATGTTAAAATTATTTTTAATCGAATAAATTAGATGAAGGAAGAACTCTTAAATGCGTTTCTTTGTGCTTATTTAATTTCCCTGGTTTCCGTGATGTCCATTCAATAAAATGCTACGCCATCTTTTATTTTTCCGATGTTATGTTCTGCCCGAGGAAAAACCGGGCCAGACTGTCATAAAACAAGTGATGCGAAACAGCTCGTATTATATCTTTTTGTGTAGCGAGATGCATTTAAGAGTTCTCCTTTAAATCAGTTTTTTCACTACTTAGAAAATAATTTGCAAGGGTGGACAAATACAAGCCGGGCAGGATGTCATATTTCATTTCATGCAGAGGTTGAAGTACTGCACCCTCAATTATTTTGGGCCTGCCTGCTGATATTTACCAAGGTGTTTACCTGCCGTGCCCATATTCAGTATAGATATTTCCCCAAAATAACTTCCTGCTTTTAATGTTGCCAGTACCGTTCTACCATTATCGGCGACTACTTGCAGGCGACCTCGGTTCACTATGTACATTTCTTTGCCGACTTCGCCTGAAAGAAAATTGTTAGAATAAGTATAGCTGTCGTCGGTTTCAGACTAAAGGAAGCAAACGCCTAAGGTGCAAAAAGGGGTGTGCAACATTGTGAACAAGAACATATTTTACACTTTATCGTAGTGAAAAAAATAATTAAATAGAATGTTACGGAAACCTATAGGAACACAATCCTGAAAATAATTGCCACATAAACTTCTAATTTTAGCAACCTCTGCAAAGGGAGATCCTATATGAGTTTTTCTTCGTGCGATCTCGTAAAATCTGGAAAACAGGAGGAAAAAACGAACTTCTTGTAGATTTTTCTCCTTATTCAGACTAAACAATAGCGATCATTTTTAAATACTGGCTGAGTAAGTATAAGCAGATTATCCAGTATCATAATTTATTAAATATATGTGATTTTGAAAGTTCTCTACATATCATATCTTCGAACTTTAAAATCGGTTGTGAACTTATTTCTATATAAAGTTTTATTTAGAAATGTTAGATTTTACGTAGTATCTTTTATTTTGCATTTTGCTAACCTCAACGTAATTTGATACATCAGGATATCAAGCAACTGAAAAATTACTAAAATAAATGACAAAATCCACGTTTGTAATTGAAAATCTATAGTTACTCTGTGACATTTCCCAAGGGCAACTGCCAAGGGTATTTTTTCATTATTTACAAGGAGAAGCTATATGTTATTATACAGTATATATTTAGTTATATAAAAAAATATATTAGTAAATTAAAAATTATGGCAGAATGAGCGTCAATTTTTTATTAAACAAACTGTAAAGCCGCTCATGCTATATATCAATCTCAAACTAACATAAAAATATTTTTTGTTATAAAATTGTACAAACTGCCACCCTAAAAACATGGACCAGTGAATTTTACAATTTAAATATAAAGTTTGAAATTAAGATGGACCCAGCTTTTTAAAATATGCCATTTTTACCTCCCAAGCGTAAGCTAAAGAAGTATATTGTAATAGGGTGCATCCGACGTATGCCTACTTTCATGTTTTCTCTACGTTTCATGACACCTAGGATATAAAAAAATAGGTCCCCCGTTTCCATCTGTCTGTCGTCTGTCTTGTAGATAATTTCCGAAATTACTAGGCCGATTGTTGTCAAATTTTATATGTACGAGTAAGTATGTTAGTGATATGGTGTAGATGGTAAAACACTAATTAAAATTTGTCTAATCATCTCCACCAACAATTTGATGACGTCATCTTAAAATTTTACGTGGTAAATGCTATTTAAATTTTTTAAAGAAGTATATTCATGTGCTTCTGGTTTATTATTCCGCTTTAATTTTTATTACGATTATTTACTTTATAAAAAACTGTGTGCAATATTTGGCACGTGTTTTACTTTTCCGATATCTGTCTCGTGCTCGTAACAACCTCGTGGTTGAAGCGTTGGACTTGAGTTCTGCCTGCGTGAGCTGGAATCCCATCATCGTCAACATTTTCTTTCTACTTAAGACATTGAAATTGTTTGAATGTTTGACTTTAGGTGAGAGAGAAGTTCTGTCTAAACAACATTATTAGACGAATTGTTGGTTTGAGTATAACACATTGAAATATTCTAAAATATATGGACTGCGCTGTCATAATTAAAAATTTGTCCTTGCAACACCTAATATAATCAGAATTAACTCAAAAATTAACTTAATAGTTCAAGTTAGGTCTTCCGTTTCCGTCTATCTGTTTGCGGTGTGTCTATGTAGATTTTTATTATACAAATAATCTCTGAAAATTATTAAGCGATTGTTGTTAGGAATATCGTGCGATTTTCTACCTATTCCTGTACTTGTGGTTTATGAATCCGCCGGGCGGCGGATCGTTAGCGTGTCGTGTTCACAAGGTGAAGGTTGTGAGTTCAATTACCTAAGCGGCATTTTTTTTTCTTACACTATGACTAGTATTATCTGTATTGTTTTCACTTCACTTCACTTTACTGTGCTAATAATTATTGTACAAAAGATTCATTTCATTGATTAAATCAGAAACTGCAAAACCGAATGTTTTAAATTCTTGCAGACGTTTTAAGGTTATAATAATAATAATTTATTTGCCCAACGGTAACCCAGTTAGCGGGCAATTATATACAATAAAAGTATTACTAATTGATACAAGGAAAAAAAAACCTAAAAAACATAAACTTAAGTATCCATACACATTTTAATAACCTAATTATATAAAAATATCGCTATACAGTTCATTGGCCTGTCTAGATACTCTAACCATTGGAGAATTCTTTAACAAATTCGTTCTAGACTGAGATAGCACGAAAGTACAAGCATATCTAGCACTTAACCGAGGCACATGAAAGTTGACATATTCCAGAAGCTGAGAACTATCCAGTTTGTTGTGTATCAATTTCCACATAAAACGAGCACCATGAATCTTACGTCTGGCAGAGAGTGATTGTAATTCGTGAGTTTGCAATAAATAGTTGTAGTCAATATTGCGAACAGGATAAGTACCAGAGATTTTAAAACTTAGGAACTTCATAAGCCGACGTTGCACCCTCTCAAGAATAAGTTCATGCCGCAGATAACACGGCGACCAAACCACTGAGGCATACTCCAGTTTGCTCACAATGAACGCAAAGTAGAGCGATTTAATCAACTGTGGATTATCAAAGTACCTGGACACACGCATCAAAAAACCCAAGGATTTAAAAGCAGAAAGCGCCAGATTTTCAATATGTTCGACAAAACTAACTTCGGAGTCAAATAAAATGCCAAGATCTTTAACTTTATTCATTTTTAACAGACTTAGACCGTTTATCGTGTAGTGTGTAGGAAAATTATAGATTTTTCTTGTAAACGTTACATAAAACATTTATCAATATTTAAATTTAGACGATTTAGTAAACACCACTCACGAATCAAGTCAAGATTGTACTGCAAATGCTCTACATCATCACGACCAGCAATTGTTGTATAAATTTTTAGATCATCAGCGTAGGCTAGTTTCTTACAAGTAAGTGACGTGAGAAGATCATTAATAAAAATAATAAATAGTAGGGGTCCCAAGTTGGAACCCTGAGGTACACCAGATGATGCTGTATACGGATTTGATTTATACCCATTGTATAACACATAATTAACTCTGTTGCTTAGGTAAGATTGAATTAATTTCAAAAATCGTGGGGCCATGCCAAAAGAAGAGAGCTTATTGAGTAAGATACCATGATCAACGGTATCAAAGGCACTTGAAAAGTCAGTATACACAACATCTACTTGACCTTTTTTATCAAGTTCCTGAGATATAAATTGGGTAATTGTTGTGAGATTTGTAATAGTGGATCTACCCGACAGGAAACCATGCTGATCAGGCGACAGATATGACCGGGTATTCTTACATAAAGCTGTGTAGATTACTCTTTCAAAAACTTTAGCAAAGTTAGAAAGTGTAGAAATAGGACGATAATTCTGTATGTGAGTTATGTCACCTTTTTTGTGAACAGGTGTAATACGCGTATGCTTCCATATTTCAGGAAAAGTTCCTGTAGCAACTGATAAATTAATAATGACAGTAAGAGGGTATGCTAACACATATCTGGCATCACGCAATAAGAAACTCGGTATTTGATCATCACCTGCGGTGTTTTTATTAGGAAGACTTGACAAGATATCCAAGATAAGCTGTTCTGTAACCATTTGTAAATTAAAAGGTGGACAATAAGAAACAAGATCTTCAGCCACACTAGTATTCTGAAGATAAATACTAGAGAAATGATCGGCAAACGCATTCACTATCTCTAAGGGAGTATCATAGCAAACGTTATTTTTAAACATAGATCCAGGAATTCTGGTGTAGCCTTGTTTGATACGGATGAAGTCAAAAATTTTCTTTGGATTTTTCTTAATCGAGTCTTCCGTTTCTTGCATGTAAGATTTATAGGCTGACGAAATCAGCGATTTAGTTAGCAAACGAAGTCTCTTAAATTCATTAAGAAAATAAATATCTTTTGTATCTCTCCACTTTCGTCTGTAATATAGTTTAAGTTTTAGATATTGTTTGATTTCCTTTGTAAACCATGGGGGATATAATAATTTAGAACTTCTATGATATGGAACCGAATGCTCAAGTACAGAGTTCAAGATTTTGTAAAATTCTTGAGTGGCAAGATTTACCTCAGAAAATTTTTCTAAAACACTCCAATCTACATTTATTAAATCATTATATAATTTGACAAAATTAGCTTTTCGAAAATTAAGTTTACCGTCTTGAGATAGAGGAAAGGTAGTAAATTTCTGTGGAGAAAATACTTCAATATCAATAGCTAAGGCGTGATGATACAAATCTTCCGGAACAAACGGTTGTTGATCTTTGTTTACTTCAATCAGTAGAGGAATGTTTGACAATAGTAAGTCAAGTAATTTATCATGCGAGTTTAAGATTTTGTTGGATTGAATTAATTCTAGTGTATTACAGAAATGAGTAAGTAGTATAGCTTTAGGAGATGATGATTTTGCAGCAAATTCAGGGACATTAAAGTCACCAATTATTAGAACAGGCTTATTGACAAGTAATATTTCCAAATGTTCAAAAAGTAGTTCGCTGTCATTAACAGACAAATCCGGAGGGATATAAACTGATACTAGGAAAAAGGAAAAATTGTCCATAGTACATTTGCAAACAACCAAATCAACCAACGGGATCAATTTTAAGATATAAGTAACATCTAGAGACTCATACTTAATATGTTCACGAAGACCAACAAGGACACCACCCCCATCAGACTTGTGAACAGATGATAAGTTCCTGTCACATCTAATTACACCATATGAGGGTGGAAAGAGCTCCGCACATTTTACCGAATCATTCAGCCAAGACTCTGTTATAATTATAATATCATAAGATAATTGACAACAACTTGTATAAAACATATGAGTTTTAGATCTTAGTCCTCTAGCGTTTTGATAATAGATGTTAAATGATTTTGAAACATTATGGATTTGGTTGGGCTTGTTTAGTTTAAAGACGATGTAGATATTATGCGGGGAATTCCATTTTGGTATTTAATGCGTAAGTTTGTTTCACCATTACCTAAGCGATTATTTAATTCAGCTTTCATATTTTTATAAATCATTAACTGCATTGGAGTACGATCTGTCGAAACTGATATGTTGCTAAATTGTGACGTTCTTAATTTATAAGCATTCCGTAAGGCTACTGAAACTTTATCTACAGACGAGAGCAATATTTTGATAGGGCGACGATTACTTTTAGAGGGATCAAATTTTCCTAAACGGTAAAACGACAAGTTGTCTTCAGTGATGTTTAGAGTTTGAAGAATATTGGGCAGATGGTCTTTATCAGCATTTTCTTGGTCTTTGGCTGATGCACTATTTTCTTCACATCCAAAAATAATAATATTATTCTTACGCTTATCACGTTCTGCAACTTCCTGAATTACTTTTTCTGTATCCAATAACGAAACAGATGGGTTTATAGAAACCTGCCGTTCTTCTGAGTTATTTTTGATGTCAGCAATTTGGGCGGTAAGTTCATCACGTAGTTTTACGATATTTGCATTAAACTCAGCTTGCAATGATGTAATTAATGATTTTATATTCTTAAACTGATGAATACTGCCACTACAATCATTACAAACTATTTTGAGGGAGCGTGATTTGGCACGAGTCATTTTTATGTCGCTTTCAGATAATCCAGTACATGACAAATGAAGTGTCCCTTGGCAGCAATCACAAGGAACACTTGTTTTGGAAGTCCCGATAGGGGCATTGCAATTTAAACAGCTACTCATTATAAATATAGTTGATAAATATATAATATGTTATTATGATATGATATAAGGATAAAGGAAAAAACAAGAACAAGAACAGGGATACACAAGTTTCACACCCAGGGGCCTTTCAGGATGACTTTTAATAACACAAATAGGTAGGCCACGGTCAAGGTGACAGATATAAAGGCAAAGAAGGAAACGAGTCTTATCCGATGTACAAAAACAATTAGGTACTATCAGCTGTTTTAGTAATTCAAGTTATTTGAGTTCAGTTTCCAGTAATTTAATCCACAAGACTAGTACATAAAGATAATGTACCTGGAGAATACAATAAGGGCTTTCCACTGATACCAATTTCAATAATTACGTTTGTGTATCCCACTCAATAATTCACAATTAAACGCAATTAAACGCAGAACATGCACATGCACGGACACTTTCAACGATTTATCGTAAGCATGGTAAATTTATAATCAAAATATATTCTGTTTATCCCCTCCAAGAAATTGATGACGTCATCTCAAAATTTTGCCGTATAAATCCTGAGTCTATACTTGTGACTTATCACTGAATTTATATTTTTTAGAACTATTTATCCCGGGTGAAAAATTAATGAGTGGATAAACTTATTTTATGAGAATTTTTTAGGAATGGATCACTCAATTTTCCCGAAAATTTGGCAATACAATACCGTTATCATTTGCATTTATTGAAATTGATATATCTGTCTTTGCAAAAATGTTGATGACGTCATCGCAAAATTTTGTAAAGGATAACTCATTTGAAATATACCTGTAGGACACTTCTTTACATTTACGTTAACACTACATACATATATTTATTTTAATTTCTAGTTCTCATAAAAAAAATAAAATTCTCAAAATCAAATTTAATAATTTTTTGAAAGAGCTGGATATGTTCTTGTACTTCAGGGGCGAGAGAAGTTCTGTCGAAATAACCTTCGACCATTTTTTTTTAATGTAACGTTTATACGTTAAAATAAAGAGAAGAACGAATTATTAAACTAGAAATAATTTTGAATCTGCAAAGCCGAATGCTTTCAAATTTTGCAGACGTATGAAAATTATCGTCAGCATGGTAATTTTTAATTAAAATAGAAGAGCCTGTTCTGCTGCCATTTTCCAATAGCTAAGGGTTTTCTTCATATAATATTGTTGGGGTTATCAATTTTTCAGTGGGGGAAACAGTTTTAGTACATACAGTGTAACAGAAATATATAACAGTATTGTTTTCCCAGAATCTCGTGAAAATTAGATAAATCATTTTTGATTTCACGTTCATTCTTTTTTTGAAAACAATTCTAAAGAAGAGTGGATTGGAAAAGAACATGTATACAGTGTTAGTCACTAAGCTCTACTTGATTTCTCATTAAGTATTAAAAATATTAAAAACTTAAAGACTAAAGTATAGTTCTTTGAGGCGTACCACATTATTTAGTTTATTTTTTATGGAATACCCTATACATGTCTATATATTCTGATGGACCTCTTCTTAGGCTTTATAAGCACAGTGCACAGTTTATTTTTGCAATTCCGAAGCGACATCTTCACGTTATTCAAATTTTCTTGAATTTTTTAGCAATGGAAAAGTTTAGAAAAGATATTGCAATAGAGTTATTTTTAAAATCTGTGTTACAATAATATGTGAAGAGATAAGTAAAGGTACTCGCTTTGTTGTTGTATAAATAAAACTGAACCTCAATATACAGAGTGTATATAGAAACATTTACACATACCGATATAATGAAACAAAGAAAAAAATTAAAGTAAGATATAGTACTTCATCAAATTAAAAATGAGCCCCTATTTTCTTGAAAATAGATAATGCGCCCGGCGATATTTAATAATGATAAAATAATAATTAAAATTTGCGTTCCCGTGGCGCAGGGATTGGAGGGTGCTATTGACGCCGAAAAGAATCGAGGAATTTTTATGACTTTGTTTATCTAGTTGAAACCTCAAGAAACTCCAGATGTGTTGTTTACAACTTGTCACGTACTTAACAATGACACTTAGTGATTTCGAAAAACTGCACAACAAAAATGTGTCAGTCGTGCAGAGCTGTTACCATTTTATTTAATGTGTTTGCGTGACGAATAATTAGAGCACAACTTCTTGTGCCCTTGTACCTAATTTCAGTTGATTTGTACAACTGGTTCTCAAGATATTTGACCGTTTCCATACATATGTATAAAGGTTATCAGAAAACAAACATTTTTTATATGTTTTTAAAGAAGCAGAATTCGTTGGACTGTACTTCAAGGGCGAGGGAAGTTTTGTCGAAGTAACCTTGGACCAATTTTTTTTAGATCTAATAAGGTATCATGGACGCTTAGCGATTCACCCTGTATATACCTTACTACATATTTTACGTGACATATTTCCTCAAAGTAAATTTTGATTAGATATTATTGTTGTGTTCATGTTCAAATCGTATACACAATTAAATTTGCAGTTTCTAACATATTTAAGTCGCAAAATTTTGTTGAGCAGTTCTAAAATTTTTCCAGAAATATACGTGTATGGCTTAGAAATAAGGATGAACAATAAACCACTTAAACAGAAGCATACTATTTTACACATTTTAAATAGGATTTACTGTATACAGGGTAATCCTAAAGTTCACCTAAGGTTACACTACATATAATTTATCCAGGACTTTAGCAGATTACTTGTTTAATAATATCACCAGTAGACATAGGCAGATGACAAACAAACAGACACACGGAAACCGGAAATTTACTTCTTCATTTTATAAACACGAAACTTCGAAAAAACATGAAATTAGCTTACGCTCGGGAACAAAACATTCTTAATTGATTCTACTAATTTCTTTTCTTCTTCGACGATAACTAAAAGAATGTTTTTTGATTTATGTTTATTTGTCTGCGAACTGTCACAGAAAAATGTTTGTACAATTCTTAAAATGTATCTCAGAAATTGTAAATTTTTGTAGGAGACTTATTAGTCTTTTAATGTACGAAAATTGAGGACGTCTCAGCGGATTTCTGAATAGATCTTTATTGGAAATTACATACGTACTCTTGATTACATTGAAGAGGAAATCAGGTTCGATACTAATAACATGGGACCTGGTTTTATTTATTTTAGGGAGAGAAAGAATGTGCACTTTTTTATGTCGCGCTTTAGGGTGCACGGAAACCTGAAACCGACCCTGCATAACTGAAAATAATAAAATCAATCGAATGCTGTGATATTGGAACATACTTTTATAAGGTTTTGTTTTAGTTATTCCTCAGTTTGATTAGAAACTGAGTAGCAAATCAGTGACATTTACACATTAAGCGGTCAACGTTTTAAGCATAAAGGAGAAATTCATCATAAAGGTTAGCTTTATGTAGTGTTTACTTCAGCAAGGTCATTATAATGTTGTGGTTGTTTTTATTTGCCTTTAGCAACAACGGGTATAACAAGGTTTGAAAATGGGAATTAAAATTGAGTACTCGTGGTGGTATTATTATAATGTGTTTACGGTTATGTAGCACTTGTAGCGTGCGTAAATTTATTGAAGATATAAGTTAACATTTTCCGATTAAAAAGCACCGAGCAGGCAACGTTCGATATTTTCTGTTTAAACTATAACAGAACCAATTGCAATTAACAGAAAATTAGGGACAGTGCAAGTTTTGCATTCTTGATGAAGTGTATAAAATCAAAAAGTACTAAATTATTTAATAAAATTAAATAAATGATTTTATATGTTTACTTTTATAAGTTAAAGGAACTGAAGAAATTTACAGAAAATATATCTTTTTCGCAGGTTGAAGGTTTTGCTCTACACAGAAAAAAATTAATAACATGTATTTGAAAAATAACTTTCTGAAACGATGTCAGCTGTTTTTCAGTGAGAATAAACATATTCACTTTGAAAGGTATCCACAGCCGATGTAACATGACATAAACGTTACTGTGTTTTCTGAATTTCAGGGAAATTGGATGAGCCATGCTTGAAACAATCGATAAACCGAATCGGTTCGTATGGTAGCTTATTTAAAATATCCTGCGTATGCATAGATAAGATTTGTTGAATAATTTTTTGGGATAATGTCATTAGTTTTCCGCAGGAAAAGATTTAATAAATTTTAAAGTTAGATCAATATTAAATCTTTAATGTCGAAATATATTTATTCAGATTTGTGTTACGTAAGAGTCTTTACCTTTTGTAATATCAGTAAGTCGTTTTACTTTAATAATCAATTAATTAATTACGGTAATTATGGAAAAACTTAAGCAAATGATGAACATTTGTGACAAGCGACGAGTGATAATAATCAATTATCATTAAGCACTACAAGTACCATCTTTTATAATCAACTTATAGTTAATCAATAGTTTTGATTAAGAAAATCAATCAGTTCTTGAACAAATTGCATAAGCACTCATATTTGCGTTTAATTCAAAATTAAAAAAGTGAGCTTTAGGAAACAATGGCAAACACTTTTTATGCACTCATTTTTGTTGCGACAGCGTAATAAAGATTTTCTTTCAATAATAAGTTTTATTGAAAAACTTTCTTTGCAGTTTCCTGATTTGTTTTATTTTATGAAATTGCGTCTTGTGCTGATTTAAAAATCAATCCCTCTGAAACTTTGTCGCACGTAATTAAACCTACTATTAACATAAAATAACACAATACCCTGTTGTGTTTAGGTAATTAGAGTAATAAGCGGTTTACCCGGAACACGGTAGAGTATTCTCTACGGTCCCATCAGAAATTCATCTTGGCACAATAGAAGTTATAGCAGAAGTGGAAGTTTATGTTTGTACCCCCATAAATAAAAACGACTATTGACAGCAGTGAATTCTCTGATAAGGCACAAATTAAATATAAATCGAATTAGTTTGTGGTGATTGTTTCTTATTGATAATGTATATATTTATATAATATCAGAAATGAGTAAATATTTCTTCATTAATCTTAGTGAAATTATTCTCTTCTCCAAAAAAAAGCTGGAGTTTGAAAAGTGGCGTGACAGTGGCTGGTTGCATTGTTCGCAGTGTCCCCTAAACTGGCAGTTCACAACATCAGATTCAATCATAGAAGAGTTCGAGGCAATCTTGCCTTATCAAATTTGAGAAGCGGGTGCTCACCCAATTTGTCCGTAAGAAAACCCTGAATCCTTCTGTACTAGTAACCTATAACTACAAACCCATAAATCCTTCGTTCCTCTATCGCAAGATTTTGCTATACAGCAAAAACTTATCTCCGGCAGTGGCGATATCAGTTGGCGCTTGCCACACAAGCAGGCCGTCCTCAATCATAATGAGATATCTCAGAACTAACTGCATCGGATAGTACACACTTCACTTAATTTTTCTTAATATGGCATCTCCTGAGTACAGGGGAAGGCCCCCACGCTCACCTATTGTTCAAAACACATTCCCGAGTAAAGAACAGGCCATAATTACTAACGCTATAGAAGAAACTAAACTGGGTGATTATGTTACTGCTCTGGCCAACATCGTTGATCCCAAAACTATTCTTTTTGCCTCCCGTATGTCCAACAATCGTATATGTATCTACTTTTCGAGCACAAACATTGTTGATGATCTTGTCGCCAATCATTCAAATATTAAAATCAACGACCAAACCTTAAATATTCGGCGCTTAATAACTCCGACTCGCCGCATAATACTCTCTAATGTCTGCCCCTCCATACCCCATGAACTTTTGGAAAACTCTGTGGAACGGCTGGGCTTTAAATTAATGTCTCGTATGGCCTTCTTAAGGGCAGGCATCCCGGGCGATCAGTTTGCTCACATTTTAAGCTTCAGAAGACATGTTTATGTCAGTACGAATGATACAGTAGAGCTTCCATCATCCATACTCATTAACTTCGATGAGACGACTTACCGAATATTCACATCGTATGACGAATTGGTTTGCTTCTCCTGTAAAGTTGCTGGGCACATAGCTAACACATGTCCTAATAACATCCCCCAAGAAACAGCTACCTCGGTTGTCCCAGAAAATTCGCAAGAAGGGCAGATGTCAAGTAACGCAGGCTCTGTCGAAAGTCCGCTCAACCCTCCTAGTCTAGCAAAGGATCCCCTGCCAGCATTAAATACCCTTGCACCTGCTACCTCTGTCTTCCAAAGAATTATGGACACCAGTGATGCAGTTAACACTGTCCCTCAGCCTCCTAACAAACGGGCAGCTGACTCTTTATCTTGGTCGCCAGTGGAAGATATTTCTAGTCCACCTTTCCAAGGCCTCAATGCATCCCAATTAAATACTGCTCCAGAATTTTTAAAACCCACAAGGCCAGCTCAACAGTCCAAAAAAATCAAGAAAAGTTTATCTTCTGATAGTCTAACTTCAGATAATGGAAATTTGAGCAAAATAGCTGAACATCTTCAACCATTGAAACCAATTATGCAAGAGAATCCAGACCAATTCATTTTATCCTACGATCAACTTCAAATCTTTTTGGAAAATGTAACCGGCTCCGCAGACCCAATAGCAGTAGCTAAAGAATTTACTCAAGACATAGCAAAACTAATAGATATGCTTTACCAACTATATCCACATCTGACAAATCGTACGATGAAAACCCGTTTCACTAAGATTCGGAAGAAATTAAACCCACTAGTTAATCCCTCAGATGATGACGGCGAAGCAACCGATTCATCCCAGACATTTTAAGTTTCTCATAGCCCATTCATATTACAATGGAATTTAAACGGGTTTTATACCCGCCTTCCTCAATTGCAAGTTTTAATGTCTGAATGTCGTCCTTCTATCATGTGCTTACAGGAAACTAATTTTAAAAACAACCATTACTACTGCCATAAAGAATATACTTGTTTTTATAAAAACAGATTGCTGAGTTCTATAGCTAGTGGTGGAGTGGCTATATACGTAGATTCTTCCTATCAGGCAATGCAAATTCCACTACAAACTCGTCTTGAGGCGATTGCGATTGAAGTGACACTCAAGCAGTCATTCTCAATCTGTAACATATATTTGTCACCTTCAACGACATTTTCTCTCGAGGAATTAGAAAATATTTATCAGCAACTACCCCACCCGTGCATCATTGTAGGAGACTTCAATGCACATAACATTCTCTGGGGTTCTATCACAACATCTTCAAAAGGCACAATAGTTGAGGACTTCCTTGGCTCCACCAACATGGTCCTTTTAAATACTGGACAGGCCACTAGAATCAACATAGCTACAGGCACTACGTCGGCCTTAGATCTAGCATTTTGTGACCCCTCTTTGGCTCATATATTCAGTTGGAGCCCTTACTCATATCTATATGGAAGTGATCACTTGCCAATTAAGTTGGACCTGCTCTCACAACCTTCAAATCCGAATATTGCAGTTGGTCAGTTTAAGTCTAGATGGAATCTCCTGAGGGCTAATTGGAATGAATATCAAGCTGAAATCGATCAAAATTTAGGGTCGTTAAATACTAACATGAGTCCAGAGAGTGTTCTATCTCAACTCAATCACCTTATAGTCAGTGCCGCTCATAACCATATTGGAAAGACCAAATTAATACCAAGAAAAACTGTCCCTTGGTGGAACGTAGAATGTGCAGAAGCATTGCGAAAAAGCAAAAGAGCCTTCAATGTTTGGAAACGTAAAAAATCACAAGACTCTTTTATTGAATTCAAAAAACTCCGTGCACAAACACGTCTTATCATCAAAAGAGCCAAACAAAACTCCTGGATGAGCTTTGTTTCCACCCTTCACAGCAATACTCCTACCAAGGTAGTATGGGACAGAATTAAACGTATTAAGGGTAATACTTATCAACCGGGTCCTGCGCAGATAATTTCTCACGGTTCTGTTATTGATGACAATCAAGGCATAGCAAATCTTCTTGCACAAAAATTCGAGACGGCCTCAAGCAATGCAAACTGCACCCCCGCCTTTTTATCCCACAAAAACCAAGTGGAATCGTCTTTTGCGCCCCCCCAAATCGATTCAGTCCACCCACTCAACAATATTTTTTCCCTGGAAGAACTAGAGAATGCACTTCAAGCTTGTCCCAATTCTGCTGCAGGTCCAGATGACATACCTTTCATCTTTCTCCAAAATCTTCCTTGCACCGGAAAAGTTATCCTCCTAAATCTTTACAACGACATCTGGACTGGCCATTCCTTTCCTGAGCTCTGGTCAGAAGCTATTATTATTCCAATCTTAAAACCCAACAAACCTAAATTCGATGTTAACTCATACCGGCCCATTTCTCTTACTTGCACAATGTGTAAACTCATGGAGAAAATGATAAACCGGAGACTTGTATGGTATCTAGAAAAGGAACATCTTTTAAACATCCATCAAAGTGGCTTTAGAAAGCTTCGTTCCACAGCCGACAACATTATTAATCTCGAATCTGAAATTCGCGAAGCTTTCGCTAATAGACACAAAGTTCTGGCTGTTTTTTTTTGACATTGAAAAAGCCTATGATATGACTTGGCGGCATAAAATCTTAGACCAACTTCTTCGATGGGAACTCACTGGAAACATTTATTTTTTTTGTTTTTAACTTCTTACACAACCGTACTTTTTCAGTAAGGGTAAACAACACGTTATCGAGAAAAAAGAACTTACAAAACGGCATCCCTCAGGGCTCCGTCCTTAGTGTGACTCTCTTTCTCATAGCAATCAATGATATTCTCAAGGATGTAAACCACCCTGTAAAAGGTGGCCTCTTTGCTGACGATCTCATCCTCTACATAAAAGGAAAGGAACTCCAATCAATAACCAGTCTACTCCAAAGAGCCATACACACTGTCCAGGCCTGGTCCGAAAATAACGGAGTTCGATTTTCAGCCGAAAAAACGAAATGTGTCTGTTTCTCGCAGAAAAGCGGGCAATTACCTCCACCCCTCCAGCTTCAGGGAATAAATCTTGACTATGTTCCTCAAGCCAAGTTCCTAGGAGTGGTTTTTGATCAGCACCTCTCATGGAAACCGCATATAGATCACTTAAAGGCTACCTGTCTAAAAATTGTAGACCTTCTGAAAGTCCTCTCTCATCCTATTTGGGGAGCCGACACCCAAATCCTCCTTCGTATCTACAGAACATTACTACGACCCAAACTTGATTATGGAGCAGTGGCCTACTCAGCATGCAGTCCCAGGCTCCTTACACCTCTAATCACTCTTCAGAATTCTGCATTACGAATAGCCCTTGGGGCCTTCCGCACAAGCCCAGTTATCAGCCTCTATAGCATAGCAAAGGAACCGCCTCTTCTTTTCCGTTTCAAGTACCTTCAGTTATCCTTCGCAGCTAATACCTCTAGAAATCCCAGCAATCCTGTCCTCCAGCATGTATTTACCGATCGCCTGACTATACTATTTGATCGCAAACGACACCTAATCCCACCCATCTCAATTCGCCTTCAACAAGATCTGGTAACTCTCGGAATACCGTCCTTCCCCGCTATTCTTCCATACGAGTTCGCTACACCCCCGCCCTGGCTAATTCCATCTCTTCGACCAGACACCACTCTCCTCCAGTTCACCAAAACTAATACACCCGCTTCAGTGATCCAGACAGAATTTCATACCTTACAAGCAACCTGCTCAGATTCGACTTTTCTATACACGGACGCTTCGAAATCAGTCACAGGCGTCGTCGGTTCAGCCGTCGTTGGGCCTTCCGTACGCCGACTATTACGGCTACCATCTCCAGCTAGTGTGTTCACGGGCGAACTCTACGCTCTCCTCCAAGCCTGCAAGATTATCACCACGATGAGCGCCTCTAAATACTGCATTTGTACCGACTCTTTAGCCAGTCTAAGCGCACTGCGAAATATTTATTCAACCAATCCGTTGATCATGCAAATTTTTGAAGTGTGGACCATGCTCTCCAATAGCGGCAAAACCGTCCGTTTCATCTTTGTTCCATCTCACACTGGCATATCGGGAAACGAAGAAGCTGACAGGGCTGCTAAAGAAGCAGTCGAATCGGAATCTGCCGCAGAAATTTTGTTAGTCCCAGCACCTGACGCCAAAAGTTTATTTAAACAGGCTATCATTCAAAAGTGGCAAACAGACTGGACCTCTACGCCTACAGCATTGCAGCAGATTAAGCCAGAAGTTAACTGTATACTTCCACTTCCGCCAGATCGTCGTGATCAAGTCGTTTTAACGCGGTTGCGATTAGGACACACTCGGCTCATCCATGGATACCTGCTCAACCGCACCTCCCCAGCTACTTGCCAGCAATGCGGATGCCGTCAAACTGTCCAGCATCTCATCTGCGATTGTCCCCACTGGCAAACCCAACGCAACCATTTCCAAATATCACCCAACCTCGCCGAAGCGCTAGGAAGTACCATCCCGAACGTGGTCAACATCCTTCTGTTCCTTAAACATATTAAGCTGTTTGAATGCATATAGAAGGATTTTTCTTTTTACTAAGTGTGTTTTCCCTACCATGTAAGGTTGCTAATGACCTAGCTGTCGATGCGACCAAATGTACAAATAAAAAAAAAAAAAAAAAAAAAAAAAGCTGCATAAAATGTAATCGTTACATTATGGTCATTTAACTGAACGCAATTTTACTCTGTCCATCGTAATAGGAATTCCCCATGCTTTTTAAAATGCATGACACAACGCACTTTGCAGGGACAGAAATTGCAGAATAAACGTCTTTTATGAAATTAATATGTCATGGAAGTTTATTTGACCCTTTAAATCATTTAAACTGGTAAAAAGTGAAAAAAACACCACATTTCCGTTTCATTATTTCGCTGAACATACTATAAAAGCTTAAAATATCTCATTTCATGAATACTTCTTGCGGTGTACGATTTATTCAACTAAATTTTCTATAGTGGGTGCAGGCATTTCCCCCACAATGTACTGTGGTATACTTATTTAAGACATCTGCTTCAGATTAGAAATTTGATTGATTTGGTGATTTACCTTAATATATCAATAAAGAAACGCACAATATAAGAAAATATACGGAAAACCTCGTAACGCTAATTCTCTTACATTATATGGTTTATTTGGTTATTTAAACGAGCAAAACCTAGTTATCCTTATTTCCGTTCTCAGTTTCATTCCTTCGAAAAGGGAGCAGTAAATAGAATGTTTTTTTTATTAGATTGACGAATGCAATTATTTCCGAATGAAAATTCTCAGTTAAGCGGCGCTTGTATGATTTTCGTCTAGTAGTATTAAACTTTTAAGATTAGCCTTTATTTCTTAATTCCAATTTTTAAAAGATTTATTATTATCATATCCAAGATGTGAATGTAGCTAAAGAAGCTATGTTTTGCTATAACTTTTTACTTGTGTGGTTCTTACATAAGGTTAGATTCATAATTTGACAAGTGAAGTCTCAAAAATCGATTAAGAAATTTGTTTGAACAATTTCGACATTGGAACTTTTAATTAATAAAACAGCATAGAAAATAAAGTGAAAAAGTAAGTTGTTCACTTTAAAACATTCAGTTTAAAAGGAAAAACTTTACAGGCATTGATTAATTCCGGATTTTTAAATTTCGCAGATTTTACCCGCTACATTGGCATTCATTGGTCTTTGGCTAGCCTGAGTGCAACTGTCATAGTGCCATGCGTCTGCAGACGTCCAGCTAATAGAAATGGTGTCTTTTGACACTCTTGACAGATACAATTACAACAAAGTCCCTACAGTTATTACTAATACTTATTATAGGAACTTTGCAGTTACAAAGCTAACATTTAGGAAATTTTGTTTCATAAATTTACATCAACAGGTGGTGGATATTTAATTAACAAATAGACTTCAGCTGCCATAGAATATGTGCAGAATATTGTATTATAAATATCAAGATGGATATAAGTTTCATCTGTTTAGCTTGTGTTACAATAAAATATTAACTTTTTTAAAAGATTTTAAGTTTTTTTCATTTTTTAATTTTGAGGTAATTTTGAATGATATTATTTCAGTGACATTTGATATTTAAAGTGACATGTTAAAAATTTCAATTGGAGCATTTCTAATTTTAGACATGTCAAAGCTTTAGTATAGAGAGATTGACAAAAAAAATAGTCAAAGTTGTCTTAGATTAAAATACTTAATTATTTATTAAATTTCTAGTTAGCAGTATTAAAGTTTAAAGTTAAATATCCAACTATTTTTAGAACGTAAAAGGAATGAAACGGAATTAACAATAAACGAAACTTTGATTTACAATGGTGTTGAAAACGTTGTCCATCGTTTTCCAGACATAAGCGGACACGTCTCATTTCCAGTTCTTGAATTCTTCAGGTACGACAAACAGGAAAAATCGAGTTAAGTATGGAGACCCGCTTGACCATAAATTCGTATTAATTATCATTCTGTTATTGTAACATTTGTTGAAAAAATTTAAGGTGTGATTTGCTGTATGAGCAGTTGTATTGTCCTGTTGAAAGAATTCATAGTGTAGTTCTTCTTTATCTAGCTGTTCTACAAATGGTGTAAGAATTTCATTGACATATAAGTGAGAAAAAAAAGTTATATACGTCTTCTTGAAATAGTCACATAAAGACCAAATTTAATTAATTATCAGTGAAAAAGATGTCTAAAATTTCGTCGTTGTTGAGACTGTTCAAAAATCAATTATAATAATAATTTAATAATTTATGCGAGGCTGAAAGACGTTTGGTAGAATTTGGTGATACAGCTGAACTTTATAGAGAAATATTTTCAAGTTCTTTTTTAAAATGAATTGTCGATCCGTATGATAATTGTTGACTGAATTGATGTGGACGGAGTTTCTTCCATAATGTTTCTTACACTTTACATTAAAATTGGGCAATATTAATTTTTTTTGTTTGACATTTAGCTGTTGATAAAAATAAGCAAGGCACACGTTTTACTAAATAAAAGTTAATATTTATTAAGGATCTTTTGCAGAAGACATTGCAAAGTAGAAATGAAAAATAATGGTAGTGAATCTCCTAGTATATGTATTAATTTGAACTTTAAATATTAAAAGTAAGGTTTGTATCAGAAAATTCTATATAGCTTTTAATATCCTTAGTATTACACTGTGAAATGCGTGATGAATCCCCAAAAACGTAATTGTAGATGGCGCCACATAAAGGCTGGATTATTTATTTATTTAACATAGGGAATGTATGACGAGCTGACATGGAATATATGCTTTGGTGTATTTTAGAAGCTGTTTTGAAGTGGTTAGTGCCATTTTACTGTGTTTTCAGTCATGGTGATGGCGCTTTTGTGTAAGCAAAGGGTAAACAATTTAATGAATTAATAATGACGTTATGAGATTATGTTTATAGATTGTTTTCAAATTAGAAATTTATTATTAACAACCGTCTATTTTATTTTAACATAGCTAAAATTGTACAAATGGATGAAATATGAGCAGAATTTGGTGATGGCAAATGCGCCTGTTTCGGCAGGTATGGATACTGCAGATACCAACGTAAAGTAATTTTATTATTGTTCCTATTCTCAAATTTTTCATTAAAGTGGTGATACTTTAAGAGCTTAACACTTCTGAAGAATTTGTAGTGGCAATGCATTGCAAGAAGTTGGAAAACCGTGTCTGTGTAACAAACTACATTGGATATACACGCACAGGTTTTAATTCTTACTATAAAATTCTCCAATAAGAAACCAAGTATAAGTTCGTATTACTCTGTAGGCTGATAGAAAATGTTGATAGGGCCACGGTTCCTTAAAAACGAAGGAAAGAAGAAATCAAGAGCGTACAAAACTATTGAGGAAAGTCACAAAAAGCACAGAAATCAGAAACATTAAAGAACGCAGTGCTATAACATATAAAAAGTAAAAAAATCTCACACAAATGTAACAACAATACAACGGGAAAAGTTGCTATATGTGGCCATATTGTCTGCTGCTGGAATACAATGCTGACTGCATTTTAATGGAGGACAAACAGTATTTAAATTATGACTTCTGTGTGCTTGTGGGACCACAATAGCAGCAACAAAAATGGACGTTTCCAATTCAGAGGGTTATTTGAATTGAAAATGGTGATGTAGAATTTTTTGCCTGGCACGCAATATGCCAATGTGATGAAACAATCAGACTCTATTTTCTTTTTTTTTTATTTCATGCAGGAGCTATTAACATAGAGTCGTGTTTCAATGAATATTTATAAAAAGGATTTTTATTACTTGTAAGCTAGAGGCTTCCTGTATATTTTTATTTGGATTCAGTAACATTTCATTACATAAAATATGTCTAAACTATATTTCTGCATACCTGCTTGAGCGTTTATGGGAAATTGATCAAAATGGAATAAAAGAGATGCTAATTGTACCAAAAACCGTTGAAGATTTTAAAAAGTTGTCACTGTAGCTGTGACAATAACATACGGGATAAATCCTACATGTTTAAAAATAGTAAATGTTATCTCCATATGTATGTATATTAAGTAAACATGGAATGTTTTAGTAAAGGTATTTTTTTTTTGTTTTCGTTACTTTAAATTGTTTCAACTTGAATGTCGTGTCAAACTTTTCGGCACAAGATTTGTTACAATGAAAAACAATTTTTCTTTCTAGGCTTTTCAAATGTGAAGTTCTCTTTCATAAATATTTCCAAAGACACATCTATTACGATTACATTTCGACAAAATTTTGTTGGAACAAGTGTCTGTTTTTTTATAACAAAAGTTGACAATTTTAGAGCAAAACTAAACGAACCATATCACTGGAAATTGGAGAGCTCTTTTTCTTTTTTCTCGGTAAGTGGTTAGCGTGGTGTCTGAGACTGAAACTGATCTGAAAAACTGTGGAACCCTTTTACTCCCTGAGCGTATGTTAAGGAAATAATGTAATCGAGTCCATCGTGCGACTGGTTACTTTCATGATTTCTCGACGTTTTGTGACCCCTAGACTACGAAAAAATAGGTTTCCCGTTTCCGTCTGTCCTAGTGCTTTATGAAGCCGCCTTGATTTTTATGACAATTACTTTATAAAGATATTTTTCATGTAGCTGACATTTTGCTTATGTATCAACCTTGTCATCGAATTGTGTAGACGACGGATTGTCGGAGAAATCGAAGTTAAGGATGTACTGGTAATATGTTTTTTTCATTTGTTATCTGTTTTAAATAGGTATATTTGGCTTTGTCATTGTGTGGATTCCACCGTATTTCTACTTTGCAATGATATTTGAGAGGTAACTTTTCGATGTTTCAATTTTCGTGTTTTCAGGGTTGCTGCAACTGACATAAGTTTTCTGAAATATTGGTCTCTAATGATTTACGTGAAGTTACATTGTGTAAAGATAAGTACGTAAACAACTGCAAATTGTAAACCTAACGCGATGGCAATGTAAAGTGCCTAACAATTAACTGAGATTATATGAGCTTGATTATTAAAGATAAAATAAAAGTATTTACTGCAGTCGTTGGAACAGCATCTCCTGCGTAACATTAACGAGAAACCAGTAACCTATTTGAAAGAACAAACATTCATTATCGGACACATCCTTAAGCAAACTCAATAATACATTCGAAAGTAAAGAAAGTGAAATTAACGTAGTTTACACAGCCTCTAAAAAGTGAAGAAAAAAGAATGAAGGACGGATTTCAGGAATTGTATCCAATTGTATAGCTTTATCAGGAGAATATTAACGGCAAAAATATACGAAATAAAGTCGATAAATCTTCTTTTGGTGCACCCGAACAAAAATTATAATTGTATGTGGGTAGATTTCATAAATCAACCATAGTTGCGAAAGTCACGCAACATAAGGAAAAATGGTAAATAATTTTATTTATGTCATGAAATTGGATTCGAAAAGCTCCAACAAGTCTTTCCCTATTAGTATTGATCATGACCATTTTGGAGTCATTATGATTCATCTCAATAGCCAAGTGGAGCATCATTAAATATTTTCGTTTTTTCGTGAACGAAAATAATTAATAGAGAAAAAATAATTAGAAGTCTTTGGCGTTAATATGAAACAATAACTTGGATAATTACACCGGCGAGTTCATCTAAAAAATACACACCTCGTTAATTGAAGGAGTTATTAATTAAGGTTAAGTCATTGCGACAACCTTTTTTATAAACTTTCAGAATATTTGAAATATGTCTTGAAAATGGTGAAAATCAGTGTTTCTGTGTTTCTGAACTTGACTTGCGTTTGATGTAAGGATTCACCGTTTCCTTAATTTTACTGTTGTCAGCATCTACTTGGAGTCAACTTCTGTTGACCTACAGACCAATCTATTTTTGTAAGTGATCCCTCAAATAGGCTTTTTATTATAAATGTAACCAGAATTATATGTACTAATTCGAGTAAAACGATTTCTTTCAACTTTAATATTACATTAATATTAATCTTAAAGTAAATTTGATTATGATGAAAATATTTTAGTACTGATAATACCACCTGACAAGTTTGAATTTATAATAGTCACAATATAAAAAACGTAAAACAAAGTAAAAAACGATTTAAGCAATGCCACATGTACATCATAACTATTTTTCAAGTATATCTTGCTACTTTGGGACATAAATTTTCGTGACAGTGGTTATTGTTGAGCTTGGTTGTAACCAATCGTAGGATTTGGTAGCAGTTTCTTACAATTTTCTTGTCAAAAAATATACCAAAAAGTATGTCACTTATGAAATCCAGAAAAAATAAATTTTGGGTGGACGTGTGGACGTTGAAGGAGTGTGAGGGATTCCACCAACACTAAACTTAGCCCTCCCCATTTGGATCCATTTTGCCCCCTTGTCGTGTACTGTGTGTGGGTGGGTGTTTTGTGTAGGCTTTGTTATTGCATTAGTTGGCGTGTAATGCAACGCTGTTGATTTACGTTATCGTAACAACATGGGCGTAGGTTATTTTATTTATGATGTTTTACACATAAGGGCTTGCCGAAGGCCCTTCCACCGGAATCCACAGTTTTACGTCAATTTTAACTTAAACAATTTAGAAGTAATACTTCTTGAAAAATACCTACTCATTCAGCGCCTGTCAATTTTAAAAGGGACAATAGATTGAAATTATTTTTTGTATTCAGTGATGTTTTTGTCATTTTTCCATAATAGAGTGTGTATTACTGTTTTGTTATGTAATTTTCATGTTTATTTTTCTGAATAATTTCTTAGCCCAACATTTTTAATTACAACAGCTGAGCGACTGACGTATTTGAAAATATACTCGATATTGAATATGACCATATGATTTTTTTCTACTTTGTCTCCTTCGAAATTAAAGTTAACGAAAACACCTTCCATTTTATGAATCTAACGAAAAGAGTTAAAGTGTAACTACTTTCAAATGAAGCGTTTAAATTAAATTTTCTTTAATTTTTCTATTTGTTCAAAAGAGATAAAAGTAATTGATTAATAACCTTCTCTATCAATTTTTGTCAGTTTATACTTAAGAGACTTATAGTAGCTTAGTCTTACAATATCTAAGTATAAACTTAGTTATTTAGTAAATAAATAACTGACTGATTAGTTTATATAGTTTTTGTAGAAATGTTTCATTCTGAATATTCGATTTCGAAATAATGTGGATCTAACTGTAATTGTTCGCGACATGCATAGTTAACAGGGGGACTAGAGAAAAACATACGGTATTTTGAAAAGCTTCCATTCAAAATGATTAGATTTTATCTTTTTGCTGCTTAAACTAGTGATTAACACAAAACTATTAAAAGAACGAAAAAACGTACACTTATTCTGATTATACAAAAAAAAAAAAAAAAATTGAGTGAGTAGAATTCAAAAAAGGAAGTCATTTCAATCCAATCTAATTTAAATGTTAATAAATCCCATCATTTTCAAGATTAAATTAAAGTGATGGGTAAAGCCATTACCGTTTTAGAGAGACATTTCAGTAGAAACCTGTTCTAAGTTTAGTTGTAGAAAGGAGAAACCTCAAGACATAAACATAAAATGAAAATTATGTTACAACTTTTAAGTATGCATGCACGAAGGAGTTAAACTTTGCAAATTCCTAAATAACATCAAGTAGGGGTTAGTCAATAATCATCACTGTCGTCGTTGTTTTGAAAGTTTGGGAGTCTGTGAATATAATGCTAAACAGATTTACCCACTTTTGATAGATTACTACGTTAGATGAAATATTGAGATATACTGTAGTATAAAATCACCACATGAACGGATCTTATTTTTTATGCATTTACCTTTTCTGCAGATGTAATCCCCGGGGGAGAACAGGACCGGCCTCAACCTCAGCACTAATTCGCAAAGGAATCCGGCTTCCGTGTTCTGAAAAATCTCCACACGCTTAAGTGTATCTAGATGAACGTTGATTGCTATTTCAGCTTTAAGCTTATCTGGAAGACACGATACGGCTCTTTCTTCATCTGAACACTTTTGGGTGAGCCATAGATAATCAAACCATTTAATCACTTTCACCTGTAAATGGTTTGGTACTCTGCGCATTCTCATATACGTTTTCACACCATCCAGTTTCGCTGTAACAAAACAACATGTAATTAACAACCATATTTTACTTTCTGATTCATGCTGGGGATGTAAGCAAAGCAGGGGACTATCCTGAGTATTAATATTAGTTGCAAAATTACTTGATTTTCTCAAGCTTATAAGATCTAAAGAGGTATAAAAATGCAAACATCAGACAAAGCTGGATTGAATTCAAACGATACAAGAGAGCTATAGTCATAAAGGATTATTGGAAGACTGTGGTGTTGGCTTTAGTAAATTAAAATAATATTGATTTTTACAGTGGAGCTATATTGTATTGCATTAATGTAGTAATTTACTGAAACATGAATTTGTTATCATATGAATTTGCAATTCAAATGCGAAACAGCAGTTTTAAGATTATCAAAAACTCCTAATTGTATACTGACAGATGGTGAAGAACTTGGAAAAGAGGGATGCATCGTAAAGCTTTGTTGTTCTCATAAATTAGTCGATCGATTTTCATTAGGTTGAATCCCATAAAGTACACATTCATCTCAAGGACCTTTTCAACAACAATGACAGTGGTATTACAGTGGCATTAACTTGTTAACTTGCTTGGATTCAAAGGCCCCTAATTCCGAAATTAGGGTAATAAAATTTTATAAATGTTTTTTTCAAATGTTTTGAAATAATTTCTAAAGAAACAGTGAATAAAATATTTTGTAAAAAGTTAATCATGCTATGTTAAATGAAATGCTATTAAAATTTATAGAATTACCTGGAATTTGGTTAATTGTAAACGGCTGACAACTAAGATACAGCTAAATATTTTTAAAACTGAAGAGATTAGAATTTTTGATTTGAAGTCAAACTTCAAAAAATTGGAAAGGTTAAGTACGTATTTTAAATCTTTGAAGATTTGGCATATGTGCATTTGCACATGTTTATACATGTGCCGATATTTACCAAATGTTGGTGGTTGACCGTCTGAACCTTTACGGTAGTTTTGTTGTTGTTGTACTGTAGAATCTCGGTTCAAATTGTATTAATAATAAATCGAATTTTTGTTTCTCCAACTTTAATAGGATTTGTCAAAAAAAATGTTTATGTAAGTTACCAAATGTTTATGCCATTAAAAAAAAAATGTTGATGACGTCATTGTACAAAAATGGCTGGTTTCAAAATATAAATTTATCCGTCAAAAACGTTAGTTTAAAAAATTAAATTCGAGAACTTTTCAAGATGGATGTAATTATGTATATGTAAATTTTCACTGCATAAAACCACGAAATATCTTCAACTAAAATCACACACTGTATTTTTAATAAATGAGTGTGCTGTGACTGTTGTTGCCAGCAGTAAAAGGTGTTTTAAACTTATGATAGAACTGCACTGTGGAAGCCAATTTAAAATTCAAAGACATAAAATATATGGGCGTTTGTTTGGCACAACAGCAAAACGAACAAACGATTCTGGAACAAATAATTCTGTCAAGTCCAACCTACACAAAAATACTCAGAAGAAAATTATGATAAAATTGGTCAGTGCAATGCCAGACGAATAACTCAGTAAAGTATTATAAAAAGTTAAAAAAAACTTGCATGCACCTCGTTTGTTGCAGTGATAAATTGACATAAGAACGACACATGAGAACATTTAATGCTTTAAAGTTGAACTAAAGTACTTAGTAGTTAAGCATGTTTGCCTGGGGGCTTCCGAGGTTATATGTAAGATTAGCTGCGACAGTTGCTGCATTTTGTGGTTAACTGTGGAAACTGAAGAGTTTAATTTTGTAAAGATTTTACTTGTGATGCGCTGCCAGCACTGCTAGAAAAATGTATTTTCTCGTGTTTTGTAGCGTTAATTTTCCACTTAACCCATTGATTATATGATGTATTTTCTACTCTAAAAGTTAAAGCATTTTTCATTTATTTTGATTTTGATTAAGATACTGTGCTTAGGCAAACTTTATATGAATTTCTATATGAAATAATATTATAAAATGCTAAAATCTTAAGCTAGTCCGCTAGAGTATAAACTGTAGAATTAATTATAGTACAGCGTCAGTACATACAAGGTGACTGCGAAATACATGCAAAAAAAAAAATGGGGAATAGCTCACAATATGATTATGTCACTGGGTAAAATTCACGGTCCTAAGTAGTAGCAGTGTCTAGAAAAAATTATTTGAAATTCAATGTAAATTGTTGTACGCGCCGCTGGACTGTTTTGTGACCTACATAATTACTACAATGAATGGAACAGAGCGAGTCGGTTAAAGAACCAAAAAAGTTACTTTATCAGGCACTTTTTTAATCGCAACGTGAAAAACACGAAAAGGGCCAGTTAGCATCGAGCGGTCGGTGAAATCGGTTTATGGTGCAGTTTTCCCATGCAGATTGTGTCGATATGGTAATGGGTGCATCAGTGGTACAGCATCTCCGAGATCATGGTACCTTCAACCTCAAACTCACGATCGTGGCCGTGATAGGACAGAAAGAAGAAGTTGGATTTTCACAGCTTGTAGTGCATCCTACATTAAAAGAATACGGCCACATCCATACCATGTTGACAAAGTGCACGGTTTGGAGTCCACTGATTGTTCACGTTGTGTAACTCACTTTTTGTCCGATGGAACTCCACGTAGTCGTCAACAAGTACGATTTCAAGAGACGGTTTTCGATAAATGTGTATCAGTTGGATGAAACAGTTCGTTTGTGGAAATCAACAGTGTCCAGAAATTATCGAAGAGTTTCAACAAGTGAAAGTGACACCCGCTACTCCGGTGTTTTTTTACCTATCAACAAACCTCTTGCGACGCTCTGACGCCTGTATTGCTAGTCAAGGACAACATTTTCAACATTTCTTGTAAAAAGGTAGTAGCA
Organism: Zophobas morio; assembly: GCF_036711695.1. Taxonomy (NCBI): domain Eukaryota; kingdom Metazoa; phylum Arthropoda; class Insecta; order Coleoptera; family Tenebrionidae; genus Zophobas; species Zophobas morio. The sequence goes on from NW_026972110.1 coordinate 5,533,283, forward strand.
TTCTAAGTTGCTCTTATTTCTGTTCCAATAAACAACGTAAAATCGTTGTGACAAGGACCAAACATCCGTCAGAATCAAAATTATCAAAAAACTTTCACACTGACCTTTAACGATGAATGAGTAAATGAATGAACGAATGATAAGCAGCAAAAAGTCGGTTTTACTTTTAATTGAAACTGAAAGTGTTTAGGTCGTTTTTATTCGAACGTTTTTCCAACTCTGTTTACAAGGTGGCTCAGTGCCTTCGTATCGAGGGTGGTTCATGGGGGTTTTGCCCCATTCGATTTTTAATTTCTTTTTTCTATATTTCGGCTCTACTAGGGTGGGGGATGCCGTGGTTAAAATATTTGCACTTATTTCGCAGTCACCCTGTATACTATGATCTATATAATCATAAGCTCATGACATATTTGAAGTCTAGTAGATCTATATTATATTGATTTTTAGTACAGTCGTTTTTTAATTTTTAGTGACATCAATCTAAACAATGTGAGTAATTAGATTGAAATTAACGAAGTAATAATGTTATTTGTTAATGATAATTATGATAACACTACTAGTAAGCGAACTTCAGTATTTGATTTAAATACACTTTTGGATATAAGAACTTGGACAAAGGTCAACACAAAATACGAATGTACCTGAAAAATAAAGTAGCCAACGCAGCAACAGGGTTACGCTCGTGCTCGCAAAGTAAACTAAATTATTTATGTATTCTTCTTATTATTTATTGACGACAAAATTTTGCTTTCCATCAGAGGGAAAATTTACACACATGAACTGTGTTTCTTTCCCTTGTTTTAGTGTACCGAATACGAAAATGTCACTTAGGAAAAGGATAGATTTATGTTCTATTTTTGTTTATTTTATTTATAGTAAACTTGCTGAAATGAAACGGAATTGAAATGGACAGAATAAAATAATTTTTTTACTAGATACTGCGGTTCTGTTAAAACTATTGTTTCTATTGTTCGTTTAACTTAATGATTTGTTTTTATACAATTAATAATATTTTTTAAAATTAAGCACAGGTTTAATTTTTTTATTAATATTTAAGACGAGTTGTAACTATGGAATAACGAAACAATAGTGCTTCAAATTCGCACATTCATAAGGTTTTAAAGCAGACTGCTTTCACATAAGTTCATTTTACGAACCGTCTAAAAAAGTAATGTATTCTTGTTAAAGATCTGTTAACTGAATAAAATTTATAACTTTCAGAAAGATATTCTTTGAACGTGCTAATTGGCAAACGTTCATTTATTGGTCTTTTAACCACACACGAAATATAATTCCGAAAATTAAACTTTCAATAAACGCTTCGTCGTTTATTAAACTGAGGCATTTAAATTTTCGTCTGGTGTTGGCGACTAAAATATCGATTTTCTGAATTCATCTGATAATAAATTGTTTGCTTTTTAATATTTCGGAATGACTGAAAGTAATGTCGAAAATTTTAATTTTCAGAGGTATAATGAAGTTACTCCTGCCTCTCAATATTTGCGTGCATAAGATTGTTAGGACTGAAGTACGTCGACTTAATTGAAAAACGAAATTATATTTAGAATCTTTGTAAACAAGAAGATAATTAGAATTTTTTGGTTTGCATGGTAATTTGATTCGTCGCAGTAAGTTAAAATTAAAATCTGAAATACAGTTAGAGAAGTTTCAACTTGTTACCATTATAATTTAATTTCCCGAAAACGAGACCAAGGCTTGGAAAAAGTTTTACGTAGAGACGCAAACCACTATAATCAGCGAGTGTTTTGAAATCATATTTGCCCAAGTTATTTATTTATACTAAATACTTGTTTCTTTGTATAAGAATAACGGGTGTTCAATTGAAAAATCACTTAGAGAAGGTGTTAAAATTTCATTTGATACAAACGACATGTCTGTTCTTATAACATCCATTTGGCAGAAATATAACCTGTTACATGCTGTATGGTATAAGAATTTTAAAGATTCTTCAATAGAACACCCATTATAAACATTAAATACGCACGGGTACATTTCTTACATGCAGATAGTCTTCTGCTTTATGAAAAGATTGTTTGTTTTTACAATCAAATGTTTTATTCAAATTTATTCAAATTATATACTTACACCTTACTTAGCTTTTGAAATAATCGATCAAATAGATTACCTACCAATTCGTTAAATAGTTGTCTTAAAGGATTCATGACCTTAGTACATATAACTATCAAATTTAATAGGAATAAAAAAAATTTTGGGCATATAACTAATGCTACCGTTACCATAAGTTTTCAGAATTTTAATAAAGTTAAACGAGTTCTTTTTGACATAATAATAATGAATAAAATCGATTCTTGTATACACTTCTTTTATACATTAATTTCTCTGAGTCAAGAAGCATTCTAAAAAATTATAGCACATTATTAAATTAAACATTTTTCAAAATTACTGAAAAGTCATAATATAATTAAACAATAATAATAGGATTCAACAATTATTTATGTAATTTGTGCGAAAATTGGTTTTTCAGCGTATTACAGTTAAGTTTTGCGTAATGCTGCAGTGTTCAAATACGATTCGAGAGATTTAAAGACCCGCGAGTTGACATTTAACATTTTTTATGCAACGAGAGCAATAACAGACTTTTCTAAAACTAATTTATATTTTGATTATATTTTGTCATGTGAATTATAGTGCATTGTTTTTTTAATCTGTTTCATTTTGTATTACTCTAGAAATGTAACAGTTATATGTCCCGAATGTGGCCCGGAAATGCAGAAATTCATACATTTTGATTTTTGATAGGAAACACATGAGAAAATATCTTATGGTTTTTACTATTAGCATCTAAAACGAAATAGTTTGGAGTTTCTAACGGGATGATTATTATTTTTTGTTTAAATAATTTATTAGTAGGCACTGCTACACGTATTTCGGTACACAGTACCGTCTTCAGGCAGAAGAGTTTCCGAAGGTGGCCTCTATTTAAAGCCATACTTCCCTTTTAGAAATTCCGCTTCCAGGCTTTTCTTTAGCGAACGCCGCCCGGCCGATGAGTCATCATCGTCGTACGTACTAGAACCCATAGGCGTCGTACCGGGGCGTCGAATGGGTTTCTTTCGTAACAATATACATATCTTATAGAAGGATTTTTTTAAAGCCAGTGTAATTTAACCTTACCGCTTTCATTTTGTTAGAAACAGAAACACCATTATATGACATTTATAGAACAAAATTGCCATTTACAGGTTATAATAACTATAGTGTCTCACTCATTCGCGAAAACAAACTACGGAATTCGAAGACTTTGAACAACAAAAATATTTATATACATATAGTGTCAAGGAACTGCAATGTCAACATATCATTTTAAAAATAAATTTATATATATATAATATTTTATGATTCTGTGTAAGTTTTATTTAAGTTGTATATCTAACAATAGTTGTAGTAATTAGTTGTAATTATTTTCTGGTTTCGGATCCTATTCGTGAAGTAGGTTGTTACTATAACATTTATTATACAAAACGAATGCATTTTATTTTGTGTCTTTTTGTGATTAAATAATGATAACAGGGTTTTAAACCTTCGCTGATATGAGCAATACTAGTTTGTGTGGAAAGCATTTGAAAAAATCCCGTGGTGTACTTAATCACCGAAATAAAATCATGTTAAGTGGGGAAAGTTACAAATTAATGATTAATGGAGTAATTCGGAAAGACTGGTTGGTAAACGCTCTATCCGTTCTGTGTCTATTCATTCTCTTATCAAAGCATTTGCCACTACTTGAATAAGATTCCTAGCATGTAGAATACAATAATATTCTAGAAGTAGATACAGTTACTGACGAGCCGTCGGAGGACATCTACAAAAACATGAAATATTAAGCATGAAATTAAACAGCTGCCCTTGTTTTAGTAACGACAATCAAACTGCAAACGTTTGTTATTGTTTCGTTATTAAATGTTTGCCAACCGCCACAAAAACTGAATTGGAAACTTTTAATTCTTGTTGTTACTCGTATGTGCAAAAAGGTTGATTACTTTCATTTCAAAAGTATCGGGTTGTTAGGCTGTTGCTTGCTTGAAGGTGCTATTATTACAAAGCAAACCGTTGCTTTAGAGATTGTCCTGAAACATACTTAGATGTTCTCAAGGCACACTTATTAACGAAAGTAAATATAACAATAACAATAACATTCATGATGGTTTTTTATGGTTCAAAATAAGGATTGTAATAGGGTCACCAATATCTAATTTCATGTTTTCACTACGTTTCACAGCTTGTCTAGTACGAAACTGTCGGTCTCCCATTTCCCAGTTTGTTTGCTGTATGTCTGTCTGTCGTAATTTTATTATACAGATTAACTGTTATTTATTTTATATGTCTTTTAGAACGCTATTCCTATATGTAAGACACTAATCAAAGGCTTAATTAGGTAATTTTTAAACAGTTTGCGTCCTTGCTTTATGATATTGTAACAGACATCCTAGCCAAAGTACTTATTAATATTAAAAGCGAACCTAATATATAATTTAAAGCAATAAATAGTTGAAATAAATAACTCCTCTTGCTTTGAATTGAATTTTATGTCAATTTCTAACATGCTGTATGCGGGTGTTAGGTAATATTATCTCATACTCTACTAGCTAATCAAGAAAGTAAATTGTCTTAGAAAGTACGTATAAGGTATTAAAATGGTACAATTAAATTCGTGTTGGGTTTTGGTAAAGTGAAGTTCAAAAGTGTTTTAAAATTGTTTATCATCTAGTATTTTGTGCCATTTTTAAAACTGTCCAAAATCAAATCATCTTTAAGAGAATGGACGAAAAACAAAGACGTTTCTCAAATAGAAAACGGCGAATTATTCTGTAAAACCTGTGGCAAATTGTAAGTATAAATATAAATATTGCACAATTCAAATGGGAAAATTAGTTGTGAAATTTATCCTATAATTTCGCATAATAATATCTATATCAATTTTTGAAAAATAAATTAATAAATAAAATGTGTTGTCATAGATTTCATGCCAAAAATAGTGCCATGTTCTTCAACATGGAAGTACTGACATGCAGAAAACAAATCTTACTAAACATACCTGGCAAACTGTAATTTCCTCATTTCATAGTGAAGATCATAAGAAACATTTTTATGAATTATGCGGTGAATTTGTTGAGGCATAGATACCGTTGAAGAAACTTAACCACAAAACATTGCGCTTATTTTTGGACAGAAACTGCAAAAACAATATTCCTAAGGAATCAACTTTAAGAAAGAACTTGTCACAAGTTTACGATAACATAAGTATTGTGTGATTGCATAGAAATTTAAGATTAGGAAGATCCTAATTTTTGTTATGTTATTTATTTAGTTATTTTACATTGTACTTTTGTAGGTTAATAAAGTTAGAACAGATATTGGGATTCCCGATATTTGGATAGCAATAGATGAGACTACAAATTCTAATGGGCAATACGTTACAAACATTGTAGTGGGAAAATTATCTGTAGAGGCAGCTGGTATACCATATTTACTGGCATCGATTTAAATTAACTTCGACTTCCATTAGTGTTGAAATGGCGTAAATCAATCAGATTAGTTATATTTACCAGTGGACGGTTGCAAAGTTGCATTAACATTGTTGCATAATTAGGGAAAATTGCAACCTTGCTATGTGGTAAGTTAAGTAATGTGATGCAAGGCGAACTTAAATTTGGTTTGTGATCCAATTTCTGAAATTATAATGTTAATTCAAATATATTTTGTCCAACGAAATTCAAATGTGAAGAACTAAAACTGCTACTAATGGACGACACTGCATACATGGTTAAATGTGACAAACATCTGGAAATATTTTATCCAAACTTAATTCATGTAACATGGAATCAATATGAAGATTGCAATGGTTTAATTTGCAACGTAAAGACAGTATTTCTTAAAGCTTACTTGAGGATCCTAGCCTTCCGGGAAGCTTTACCGGATTGTCCATTGCCTCCAGAACCTGTTCCGACAAGATGGGGTTGATGGATTGAAGCGGCAATATGTTATAGCGATAATTTTGACGATATAAAAAAGGTTCATTTATAGCCATTCTTTATTCTGTTTTGTGTGATTCTAAATTAAATAAAACATTTTAGGTTATTTTGGAATTTGACTCCACAGTGTCGAAATGTCTCGCCGATGCTTAGTACTCTTTCCAACAAAAGCATTTCAAATATAATTTAGCTTATATAAAAACCCATTTTACCATCTTAGAAACAAGTATAACTAGATTACAGACTATTGGGTTGGCCTTAATTTAGTCTGTGGATATAGTAGAGCAATTATATAAACGATTGGAAGATACCATGGGGAGAATAGGTGAAATGGAATTTAAAAAGCTGCAAGATACTTTACAAAAAAAATCAAATTTTAAATATTCTCCTTTAACGTCGTGTGTTGTTGAGAGATCCATGTCTAGGTATAAAAATGTCCTAATAGACAAAAGGACAAATTTTTCTGCCAAAAATTTAGAGAAATATCTAATTTGTTATCCAAATTAACGAAGATTAGAATCGCTGATAATCTAAAATAATAAAGTAAATTTAGATCTGAAAGAAAACCAAACGTTGCGTAAAATTTATTTTTCTTAAAACTTGCCTATTTTGCCATTCTCGGACCTAAATCCACCGGGGCTATTTTGATTTTTTTTTTCGTAAAATCCGCTCTTAACTCATCAATTAGCATGATTTCTCACAAATCTTAATCTGGATACTCTGTTTACTGTAGTGAACATAGGTGCTACCGCAGGTTTCATACTAGATAACCCAACCGCTCAGTGTTCTCCTAATAGTTAGACTAGGAATTCTCACACTGATTGCTGCAAGTTCATTACTTGAGTTCGTACAGGTGACTTTTTTTCTCAAAACTTGTTGTCTAAGAAATGGCTCATCTCTAAAAGTTAGTGGTTGTTTTGAACATCGCTTTGGCTTTGACGGTAACATTACCTAACAACCTGCGAATAAATTAATAATGCAGAAACAGGTCTCAGTGCAAGCGAAACAAAGCATTACGTTTAAATTTTCGTCACTATGGATTACAAACGGGAAACATCACACGCACGAACAATTAGGTATACGAAAAATAAACAATTTACTGATGGAAATAAAAACAATAAAATCTGTTCTGACGTCAACGTATAAACAAGTGGGAGTGTCATAAAAAACATTCTCTGTTGCTTTTCATAATTATGGTGATTCTAAAATAAATAGATCGTGTCGAAAATCAGAAATATTTAGTCGAGTTAGTGAAATAATTTTACCTTACAATAATTGTCAGCAACATGTACGGTTTTGATGAAACTTTTTTTAAAATGTTTAATTAAATATATTATTTGAAATCAGAAACATTGCAGAGGATGCGCGTAGACATTTATTTATTATATTGTTTAAAAAATAACAATAAACAAATTTATAAAAAAATGTAGATATTTATTTATGATTTTTTTTTCGTGAAAATAAATGTTCTTTGGATATAAAATTTTCAATTAAAAAATTAATTTTAATTAGTTTAAACTTAAAATATTAATTTGGGAGAAACATTAAATATAGTATTTTTACGGCGAAAGTCAATACATTTCAAAATTTTTATGAACATTTACAATAGAAACGTTGTGTACGTTAATTATTTCGTGTAAACAAATTGAAGGTTCAATTCCAAGCGGGAATAGGAGAATACTGGTCAAACGCTTGGCCAGGTTTCCTCTATTCCAGCTCCAAACGTACTAAGTTAAGTATTCGTATCTTTTTCGAAGTGAACGTGGATATATATTTTGAGGTTATAAAGTGAATTCAATAGTGTTTTTAAAACAAATTTTTAGTGACTAAAATTAACAAAAAATTGAACGATTAACGGAAATGTATATATCAGTACAAAGAAAATTACTTATAACATAATGTGACTTGTTAAATTATTATTATAGTCAGTTATACGCGCCTTTAATGTGTTTACTAATTTCGAATAAAAAGTCAGTATCATAATCTATTATGCTTCAGCATTCGCTTTTATTTTATAGAAATACTTTCGGAATTTATTGTTCCTACGCTCGTCTCAAATGTGAAATATACTTTGTCGTTTTTGAAGTATATTATTACGAAATAAACCCATACGCCTATGGGTTCTAGTATGTACGGCGATGATGAGTCATCGTCGGTGACGGCGGACGAGCGGCGTTCGCTAAAGAAAAGCCTGGAAACGGAAGTTGCGATGGGTATTCCAGAAAGACCTCGATCACGCAACTATGAGTTTAAACAGAGCCCACCTTCGGGAACGAGAATTATTCAGTTAATGAGTCGAGCCCAGTCAAGTTGAGCCGGAATTATTTTGTACATAATCAGTGTGTAATCAGTCGTGTAAATTCGAGTTATTAAGAAATAAATTGTTGAGTTTACCCACGTAAATTTTTAATTAGGATCAACGTCACAATATATATATATATATTTTGACATATTGACTGAATAGTTCTCACAGTTGAGTACTTCAATTTCAGTATTTTTGATTATAGAGTTTTTTTTTTGTGTTTGTGTTAATTTTCCACGTGTAAATTTTCTACATCATGTATTGCGCTTATCATTAAACGAAAAAATATCTGAAATATTTCTTATTTCTTGTTTATTACAAGAATAACAACAACACAAAATTGTACATGCCATTAAAAATTTCGAAACTTATTTTATAACTTATAAATAAAAATGTCTACATTTAAAATTTTAGAATATAGATCGAAATGATCTCCATTTACTTCCTGGCAATAGTAAATACCTACGTTGCACAAAGTTTGCAAATGAATCTGTTAGGATCTTAAGAGGAATATCAACAATCACATTTAATATTTTTTCTTGGAGTTCTTCGATGCTTTGTGGTCTATTAACACAAACTCTATTTTTTACATAACCCCATAGAAAAAAATCAAGTGGGGTTAAATCGAGTGACTTAGCTGGCTACTCAACTGCTCCCCATCGGTGCTATTTTAGTGTTTTATTGAAATATTTTTAAATCTGGATGTAGAATAATTTATCATTTTATTTGCCGTTTTAGTTAAAAAGATACATGTGTTATAATTCTGAATTCAGAAATAAAATCTTCTATTCAAAAATTGACGATTTGACTAGTGGTGCTATTTAAAAAAAATCAAGTTAGCCTTGCGTCTGGAAAACAAATTTTAACAGAATGAGAAAAAATAGAGTTTGGGTATTTTTAAGTATAGTCCAAATTTCATGAAGATCCAACTATTCGTTCTCGAGATATTGAACTGCTTTTATAATTTTTAGCAACCCTGTATACAATATATAACCAACGACTTTTTCCCCTTTGCGTGTGAAGACGGAAAATGGTCGCATTTCGAAAAAATATAAGCATGCCTTTTCAAGTTACCAACTGGAACTGATTATATCTGAACATAAAATTGAGACTGAAACTGTTTTCTCGACGGGACTCAAGCCTCTGCCCCCAGCGGTTGTGTAGACCGCATCGCGCCTCTGATATATTGAAATACTTGCGCGCCATTAGAAAAATACTCCGAGGGTTGTTTCTTTTGATCTCCTGTCAATATTTATGAAGTGGGGTAGATGTTTATAGCGAGTTGGGCAAGAAGTCAATGTCATCGCGTAGCCCAGTTCCCGGAGTATGCGGTATGTGGGACGCGCGATGCTATTTTTAGAACTCCGGAGGCATCGATCGTTGGGGGGGCGGCTTGCGACTATTTCAGGAACATCCCCACTTTGCCCTCTGATGCAACATTACGTTGCACACATCCCTCATCACGTGCTCCACGTTTCGCCCTCGTTGTTCACCTGCAGTTGAGCTTGCGGTTTGCACACCAATAATAACTGTTTGGCTGCTGCGAGTGAGGCCTTCGCTACCGATTTGCTCCCTTAATAGGGGTTGCGTTTTGTGTGATTTTGCCGCATTGCACAACATCCATTTGCGGAAAAATGTCCTTCCGGTGGCGGCGCCGGCTATTGTCGAATTTAATAAAAGCCATTAGGGGATTTAGAATAAATTAAGTACCTTTCTGCGAACTGTTTTCCTGCTTGTACTCCGTTTTCGTATGATATTGTATGCAATATACACTCTTTGGATTTACAGTTAAATCTTATTAAGGATTATTTTATAAATTGCAACTGTAGCACAACTTGAAAACTGCCAGTGTTAACCAACTTACAAGAGTGTAAAGGATTCTGCATTGCCCTTGTTGGTTCAATAACAGACTGTTATATAACAGAATTATAATTCATTAATCAATCCTATAATGAACACTCAAATTTATGATGTATTAGTGATTTAATGGTGGGCATTTACTTATGCCTAGTACCGAGTGACCATTAATGATTGACGCAGATTTTTGTGTTCTGCATTATTGACAGCAATGCAAGTATGTCAGTTCACTGTAGTTCTTAATTTTGATATGAGCAGGCCTAACAAACGTGTTGAGAAGATGGCAGCCACTGACTTGCTGTCACAAATGTCTATTTGACAATGATATCATAAAATTTTAAATATTTTGCTAACCTAAAAAAAAAATACAAACATTTATAGTTACTCGGTATTTGGCGTGATTACTTCATTTAAAAGTTATATTTTTGTCATTAACTCATGCTATTTTAATTCTGTCTTTGTTAGTTTCGAACGCTGGATTAGACGACTAGTTGTGGGATAGATTCATACACTTCCTTTATAGGTAAAAGTTAAAATCTTACGGGATATCTCAAAAAATTAATGAACGAAGTAATATATTTTATTGATTAAATAATAAAAATATTACTATTATTATTACATTGTATCTACCCAGGTTGATATATTTGTTTCCACTAAAGATTTGGAGACGTTTTCACAAATTTTATCAAGACTTTCTCACTCGCTATTTTTTACTTGTAATTTAATAATAATGTATCCATTATTTAATTTAATGGACTTATCATACTCTCTTGTATCTCGGAACTAGCTTTTTTTGCTACTATTAGCACATATTGGGTGTTCAGTCATCAAGTTGTCCTTGATTTTTTGTAAACATTGTGTAGTATACCTCCAATTAACCTAAAATTGAATCGATGACAACTAACAATGTGGAAAAGTACAACTTAATTCCCTTTTTAACTTTCCGAGCATAAGCTAAGGAAGTATTGTAACCGAGTCCATTGGGGACTGCGTATTTTTACATTTTCTCGATATGTCATGATCATGAGTGTCATGACCTCTAGAGTACAAAAACAAACTGTTTAAAGAAAAGGAACGGAAAAAGTATGTTGTAAAAATACAATTTAACTATTATTATTTTTCAGATTTTGCAGTTGTTTTTTATATCAAAAATGTAAAAATGAGCTTTATTTGCTTCACTATTTAGTATTTGTAAACTATCGCAATTTTTCTAAAAAAAAAAAAAAAAAATAATTTTCTGACCAACATTGTTCACTAGTGCAACTTGATTTAAAATTTGACAAAATGAATGAAATCATTTCATGGGTCTGAAAAATAGATGTTTCATTACTTACGTAAGAAAATAAAGTGCAGAAAATGCTTTAAAAAAATATTATTTTACAAAAGCAAATGAAGCGTTTCAAAAGTAGTAAATATTGAACTTTAAAGAGTACTTTACTTTCTCAATTTTGTAGTAAAATAAAAAAAAAGTTTTCGTGAGGAATTTAAAAAAAAATATTTCTTTTCTATCAATTACTTCATGTTAATGGAATAATACACATGCAAAACTCGTTCCTTTATTTATAAATTAAATTCCGCTAATATAGGTTCATAAATAAAAAAAGTTATTCCAGGTGAACCCTTTTATTTAACTCACCTTGTACATGGTAAATGGGTTTTCAAGTATATAAAGTGACAGTGCTAAATGTGTAGTTTGTGAATTCGTGTTGAATTTTTTCCCGAGATATCCAGATTTTTGAAAAAAAAAATTAAAGTTCTATAATAACATTATGCAATTTAATTTTAAATATGCAAACCCGAATGCTTTAAAATGTTCCAGACATTTTAAAGTTATCGGAAATAAGGTAAATTCTTAATCAAAATACATTCGTTCATCCGCTGCAAAAAATTGATGACGTCATCTCAAAGTTTTACCGAATAAATCCTATTTAGAATGTGCAAAATATGATGAGTCTATATTTGTGATTTATCAATGCATATTTTCGAGAATTGCTTATACAGGGTGACTCAAAAAAATTAATGAGTGTGTCAATTTACTTTACTGATTGAATCAGAAACAGGCCCATTTTATTTCCCCTACAATTTGGCAATACAATATTGATATTATTAGTGTTACATTGCACCTATGCAAATAGATATATGTGTCTTTGCAAAAAATGTTGAGGACGTCATCACGAAATTTTGTGAAACTCATTTGAAGCATACTATAACACGCTGCTTTACAATTTCTTTAACATTACATCCATAGCTTTATTTGAATGTATGGTGGTTGTTTAAAAAAAAAATAAATAAAATTTGCAAAATCAAATTTTATACTTTTTCGTAAAAGCTGGAACGGGTAAGCGATATTGTATCGAAATAACCTTCCACCAGTTTTTTTATAATAAAACTTAAGATTTTCAACAACTTGTCAAATGTTAATTATACACTTTTATCAAAAAAAAAACAACGTTAAGTTGATGACTTCAATTGAACATCCGTTATAAGTAATATACAGGTTGGTGGTAAAGTAGAGAAGCAATATATAATTTTGCGGATAGAGAAATGAAGAAATGCGAAAGTATTTCCGAAAGTTTTACTTTCTACTCAAGAGGTTAGTTACATGAATTAGTACAGGGCCTCGGCGGATTGAAGTAGTTTTTTTCACTGGAACCGTACAGAGTGTTCTATAAAATTGACTAACAGATAACATTTGCCCTGTTGGTAAAGATTATTTAATAAACTGCAGAAAACCAGTGCAACAAAAATATTAGAGCTAGTATCCTTGTCCGAAATACGACATATTTTTAATTAAAACGCTTATATCAATAAATCTGTCCATAATAACCGAATTTTATTTCTAGGGATGAATGTAGGTGAGTAATGGGCTAGCTTTGACGTAAATTTGGGTTCAATTTCTTGTTTAACCACTACCGATTTTTGAAATTTTATAGACAATATCAAACATAGTCAGGAATATAGCAAGTTTATTTGTTTATGATGTGTAAAAAAGTATGTGATAAAAAAATTTCTGCTCTGATACACGTTATTTCTTAGCCATACTATATATAACTTTTAAACAAGAGCTGGGGCTGAGCAAAACCGTAAAACGTAAAAGTGTCAAAGCAAAATAATATTTAAAAAATTTCACACGTTAAATAAATCTCTCCACGTCCATTTTTGTCCAAACTACTTTGTACAACAGCAGAATTCCCTGTATAATCTGTGGAAACATCTTTATTATAGAAACTCAGAACTAAGAGAACAATGGATCCAGTGTACTATTTGTGAAAACTGAGCCCATCGACTTTGTATATAGATTAGAACAGGGGGGGTTGATATATGCGACGAATGGAAAGAAGGGATTGAAGAAGAATGAAGATAAGCCTTGATGCTTTTGTGTGTAAGTATGTTTCCGTTTATCCAGGGCTTTGGGCAAAAGGAGGGAATGTCAAGAATTTACTTCAGTTTTTACTTTGTTTATTTTGGTCAGGATATGTTTATGTTCATTATGAACAATTGCACTATATATTTACACGCGTTTTTAACTATCACCCTATTGTCAAAGTATGAAAAATATGGAACGTCGGTTACCGTTGCCCGGTTCTCCCCTACTGTTCAATCAACAGATGAAATATGCTTTAAGTATTTCCAATAAAAACCATTAAACTGTTTAGTTAGTAAGTGACAGGTGATTTTTAGTTCAGTAATTGTATTATACTGAAAATAAATTTTAATATTGAGTCATTTTAAGCTTGAGTTATCAACTAATAAGCTTAGAGTAACCAAAATTTTATGTGAATTGTAACGCAGTCAATAATGACATCCATCACAGATGATTCCTAAACTAGAGAACATTAGTATAATTCTGCTAAATAGTGATGTTATTTTCGACATAAGTTTAATTTATTGCTTTAACGAACCTAGCGCAACGGATTACGTCGAATAATCGCAGGTATTTGAATACGATCTCATTTGTTCTGTTTAATAAGTGTAAATTTTAATACAAAGACATTGTTTTCTATCGATTTCTACCGTCAGCATTTACAAACTGTCAAGCTTAATTATTAAGTTTGCAAACAACGGAAATATTAAAATTTGCAATATCTAGGTAATTAATTCGAAAAATCGGAACCAAAATCGTGATGCATTCATTTTTCATTTTCATTTAAACGTTACTAAGCATTAAGTGCACTTGAACGACATACTAGTTTCCTAGGCGTGTAACCATTTTTCTTCTTTGCTCTTTTCATTCGTGTCACGTTCAACTCGTTCACCTGCATTGGATTACCTGCATTCGAGCCTGTAATTTTCGTGCTACTAACAATATTATTTAACTCTGCACCGTAAACACATTGTTTGATTTAAAGTTTCAACAGGAATTTATTAACTGTGATGTTCCACACTGTATACTACGTTAATTTCCGGCAAAAATGTCCTACCGAAGGAGTTGGCTATTATCGAATTTAATAAAAGCCACTAAGGGATTTAGAATAAATTAAGTACCGCACTGTTAATTGCTGTTTAGTAGTTTCAGTATTAATTTAACTTTATGATTAACGGCGGATCTTGGGAGGTGCTATGTAGACGTCTTAGAGTCATTAGATGTTGCGATTCCATCTCGCAAACTGTTTATTGAATTAACTGGAAATTTGAGCGAGCTGGGCTTTGGTACTTTTGAGAAATATAATCAGTAGTTTTTTATCTTTTGAACAGACTTCCTACAACACCGATATTCCACTCTTTTCTTAGGTAATTTTTTCATATTTTATAATTTATAAGTTTTATAACTGTAGTTTTAGAACTTTCTTCTGCTGCAGTGCAATATTTATTGCGTTGGCTTTTTGCAGTCGTAGGTTAGCAGTTTAATATCTGTCAGAACATTTAATTTTCCTAAAATGTTGTCTGCAACGTTATGAATAATATTGGGTAGTACATATCGATATTTAACAATTGCTGCTGTCATAATTATAAAAAATTGCTCGAACAACTTCCCTCTTTTTTGCAGTACCTACAGCTTCTTTGAAAAATTATAACATTTAATTTAACGCGCGACGTTTGAGTTGTTACAAGCCGAAATCTCCCTGAGTGATCACTGTACGATCGAATAACCTTGCCGGAGCTCCGCTTGTATTAATATATAGGTAAACTTGTTACACAATTGCGATTTTTTTTTTGCGAAAATTGGGATGGGTTTAGGAAAACCTTAAAGTTTATTCATAAACCACAAGTATAAGAGTATGTTATTTTATAAGATTTAACTCTTTCAGGTACGAGAATTTTGCTAAGAAATAAACCCTAGAGGTACAAGAAATTTTTTTATTAAAAAAAACTTTATAAACTATTACGTATTCCTGTTAATACACAAAATATGAGGTAAAAACACTTTTTTTGGTTAATGCCCTAATGGTAAAGACGATATAGGGTTGTATCACCTTTGTACCACCATACGCTTATGACTATAACATTATTTTCTGTGATATGATTGGAAACAATGCTTGGATTTTCCCAGACATAGTGGTACGTTACAAACACTGCATTTCCAGTTAGTTCTTGTATCTTTAACTTTCGTACTGCAGAATGCACATCGTCTTCTTGTAGTACGTGTTGGTTGGTGAGTGCTTTCCGTTAGTCTTATATTCTCAGAAACAAGGGGTTTTTGTTTTTTTATTGGAATGGACAGCTCTACCGGCAAAGACACCTTTTTCACAAGAGTGTAGGCTACGAGACCTTTAATAATCTTTCTTCTAAAATTTTTCATAGTCATTTTTGTGTCAATACCTCGCAATTTGAACAGTATAAAAGCATTTACTACTGCCGCGTCGATAAAGAAGAAAAAAATCCTGTGCCACCATTTGTGACTTTTTCGATTAATACCATAGCAAGTACGCATTTGGTCAAATTTGTCTACAAAATTCATGTTTTTATTGTAATCTGTCAACATTACAGGACAGGGAACTTGTACGAAGCGTCCATCTTTTTCTTTTCTTTTGACTTCAGTACTAACTTCAGGATTATGATAATTAGACAGTAAATGTACTGATCTTTTATCTCGCCATTTCACTGCAGCTAAATTCGTGTTACTAGTAAACCATTGATGATCTCCACGACGTAACTCTTTGTCACATTTAAATGTAGGTAAATATTTTCTGGTGGAATTTACCGTAGCACAAGCATATATGTGAAGATTCCGTAAATCCTGCATCAGAGGAACCGAAGAGAAATAATTGTCAAAATACAGGTTATGATTTTTGTTTGTAATTTCAGAGCATAATGATTTAATTACGCGAGCACCTAAATTTTTTTCCACATCGTTTCCACTTTTACCTGTGTAAATTTCAAAATTCCAACAATAGCCTGTTTGGTCCGCTAACATCCAAACCTTGTAGCCCCTCTTCACTGGGTTTTTAGGCATATACTGTTTAATAGAACTTCTCCCTTTGAACTTAATCATGCCTTCGTCGACAGCTACATTTTGATGAAGGTGCAGACATTTCTTAAAATTAATCTTTAGAGACTCCAAAAATGGTCGTACTTTGTACAGCTTATCAAAATTGTCAGTATCTCGCCTTGGCATTACAGAATTATCATTTAAATGAAGGTGGGATAGAATCCAACCAAACCTGTGCAATGGCATTAGTTTACTGATGTAGGGATCATGAAGATCTGGTAATGTACTCCAGTGATCTCTATAAATCGAATATTTTTTGATGCCCATCAGAAGATTAATTCCCAAAAATGTTTTCATTTCATTTATATCAGTTTTTTTACATGTCTTTCCGGTAGATTGGAACTCTTGTTCTGCGTATAAATTAGTTTGAAATACGAGGTGACCAAGAATATCGTTAGTTACTAATAAATTAAAAAAATCAAATGGTGTTGGTTCAGTCACATCAAGAATAAATTGTGGTAGACCGCAAGGTTCAGTAAATGGAGGTGGTGGTTGAATATTGGTTAAATTTTTCCCCCAAGAAATGTATGTTAAATTTGTTGAATTAGCAAACCGAGATAGGGGAATTAAATCCTCTTCATCCCAATTATCATCTTCATCATCTGTAGCAGACAACACATATTCATTATTGTCAGCTATAACTTCATCGATTTCTTCTTCCGCATCACTATCGTTATCTGAATTAATATCGGAGGGAATAGAAGTACATTCGATATAACTAGATTCCACTTCTTCAAAAAATTCATCTTCTGTCATCCCCACCAAATTGAAGGGCAAAGCTGTTCTTGTGTTCATTATTGTACTGTGGTACAAATAATAAACGCTAAAATTTTGCAAACAAAAAATACATTTTAATACAAATAACTCAACAAATTCTAATCAGATTACCTCAATACGATGTGTCTGAATAAAATTCACCACTGCTAGGACAAGATTGTTCGATAAAAACCAATAAATTTTACCAATAAAGTGAGAGAAAATCACTGCGTGTGCATCGGTATAATCTGCATTTATTGAAACAAGAATAAACGTGAAAACAATAACGGATTGCGCGCCAATTTGAATTTACAGCGTAAACGTATGGTTTGCGCAAGTGGGACGCTTTTTAAACCTATGCAGAGATTCACAAATTCATTTCAAAAGTGTGGTACAATTTGTGTACCATCGTAGCTAATGGGTTAAAAAAAAAAGTGGTTTAATTCTTCGCCCACTGTACCTGAAAGAGTTAAATCCTATTTACTATAAACAATTTTGATGGGACCTCTTTATATTGTTGGTGGGAATGATTTATTACAATCTACATGATATTCCTAAAATACATATAAAATTTGGAAACAAACGGTAAACGGTCTAGTAGTTTCCGAGATTATCTGTTTCATAAAAATCAACACAGACAGACAGACAGACTACGACAGACAGGCAATACACAGCGACAAACAGATAGAAACTAAAGACTTATTTTTTCGTCATTAAACGTTCAAAAAACTGAAAGTAGCCGTTCGGCAGATGGATATTATTACAATTCCTCTTTTTGTAAGATCCCAGTTTTCTGACGTTAACAGTTAACAGTAGTAGTGTAACTGTGTTTGCACATCTATTTCTACGACAATATATGGCAACTAGATAATATATTTCTTTATTTAGATAATTTATATTATTTACAATTAAAACTAATGCAACACATACGAATATAAGTTTTTTATATCATTGTAATCGTAATTTAATGGTATATCAAAATCCTTTAAAAAAATGGTGAAAGATTATTTCCACATAACTTTCCAGACAGTGCAATCCAGCTTTTTCGAAAAATTATAAAATTTGATTTTGCGATTTTTTTTGTTTTTTTGTTTTATGAAAACTCCTACGAGTATAAATTAAAATCTATGTAAGGTTAAAAGTAAATGTAAAGAATCCTCTTACGCGTGTGTTCACAAATGAGTTTTTGCTTTACAAAATTTTGTGATGACGTCATATACATTTTTGCAAGGACATGTGAATCCATTAGGATAGATACAGTGTTATTCTAATAATAGCAGTTACGTATTCAGGAATTGGCTACATACCGAATGGATGGCGTAAAGATTATCTTTATACCTAAGTCAGGCTAACAAGATAACACCTTGGCTAAATCCTTTAGACCAATCAGGTTAACATCATTCTTGTTGAAAACGCTAGAAAACCTAAGCGAAAAAGAGATTCGAGCGGCCGCTTTAACCACACCTCTACATCCGAATCAACATGCCTACACCTCAGGAAGATCCATGGAAACGGGCGTCGATAAAGTTGTGAACCGTATAGTGTGGGCGATGGAGAACAAACCCTCCACCCTCGGAATGTTCTGGGGTATTGAAGGAGTATTCGATAAAACAATCTTCAAAAGCGTAGAACTGGCCCTACAGGAACACAACAATGAGTAGGTGGGTGACTGGTATGCTAAGAAATAGTGAGGTACCTGTCCTATGGGACACTGTCGTCGACAGCATGGTACGATGCCTCAATGATCTTGGCTATCACACATTGAGGTACGCAAATGAGCTAGTCATTTTGCTAACGGGAAAAAACGCAGATACATTATGTCAATTACAAACGTTTCAACTTTCGGACGAAGTCAAATACTTGGGAGTTGTATTGGACTGGCGACTGAACTGTAAGAAGCATTTAGATGAAAAAGTGGAAAAAGCAGGCTCGGATCTCTGGGAGTGTCATAGGGTGGTGGGAATGTCTTGAGGTTTAAACCCCAAAATCGCCTTCTGAATCTACACGGCAATATTCAGACGACCGATGCTGCGCTACGGAGCTTTATTAGTTTGGCGGTCCAGAGTAAAACAAAAAAACAACATACCTACAACTTGAACACATTCAGAGAATGGTGTGACTCAATGCTACAGGAGTAATGAGGACGTCTCTAAGGCTTTATTCTTTGGGAGTATGCAAGGAACGGGGCCGCATAACGAAGCACATCTTGATGGAGGCGTTCAACAAAATACCTCTGTTAAGGATGGATAGTGACCGAATGGACACAAAATTAATATATGTATGAGAAGGCACATAGAGTATCAATGAATGAGTAGTGGTTCAGGAACCGGTATTTACTCCGAACGCACAGATTAGTATATCTCTAGGTACTCATACTGTTGTCTTTCAAACATAATTGATGGGAATAATGCTGGAAGCTAGAATAGTTGCAGAGCTTGAAATCGGCAACAAATCAATACGCATACATGCTGACAGCAAGGCGACACTACTAGCGCTGGACAACGTGTGGTTCGGTCTGGGTTGGAAGTGCAGCCAAACGCTATAGTATGTAACGCACAATAATAGTGTAGAACTTTGTTGGATTAAAGAACACAGTGGCAATGAAGGAAATTAGAGGGCAGATGAGATGGCGAAACGAGCCGCAGACATGCTCTTCTGGGCACCCGAACCGGCAATTACTCCTTCGGTCACCCCCTCGGACGATCTCGTTCAGCAATATACCGATGGACACCATGAGCAGATATGGACGACGTCGAGCAGCAGTCGGCAGAGTAGAGCTTGTATACGCACTTCAGACCGTGAGCTGATGAACTTTTATCTCTCACTTACAAAAGACAAATTGCGTAAACTGGTAGGATTCCTTACAGCACATTACCAGTTTAAGGAACATCTACATACGATGGGGTAATAACAGACCCAATTAGTGGTGGATGCAATGAGGAAGAGGAAATATCTGAGCACATTCTTCGTGAGGGTCCAGTACTAGCAGTAAAGCCATACTAGGCGACATCTGGCTCCCACCCTCTGCATTACTCAAGTACATTCCACAAGTTAGGTGGCTTGACGAGTAGTGGTACTGAAGAACACCTTGGTATGGATCGGGGAACGTACAACGGGCCCAAAAGCGAGGCCCAAGTGCCGACTGACTACGGTCAGCCCCCATATTAGAATCCAGAATACAGATTCATAGAATAGTATTGTATCCCAAATTTTCGGAAAATTGGAGAGAGCCGTCCCTGATTTAATCAATAAAATAAACTGACTCATTCATTAAATTTTTTGTGTCACCCTGTATAAGCAATTCTAAAAAATATGAATGCAATGATGAATTACAAGTACAAACTCATCATATTTTATACTTTTTCGATAAGATTTTTTCGGCAAAATTTTGAGGAGACGTCATCATATTTTTGGAGGAGATAGACAAATATGTTTTGATTATAAATTTACCACGCTTACGATGAATGTAAAACGTCTACAAGATTTCAGAGCATTCGATTCTGCAATTTCTGTTTCAATGAATAAAATAAATTGACTCATACATTTTCTTTGAGTCAGTCTATACATGCAATTCTAAGAAATATAAATAATTGGAAAATGTTGTTATACAATTTTGAATTTTTTTTTTAATATGGTATAAAATAGTATTAGGAATCTAAGCTCTTTTGATTATAGCTCCCAACAAAACCAAATAAGTAATAATTGACATATAAAATCTTTCCTTAAGCATCGGCATCTATTCAAATTGATATACATGTCCTTGCAAAAATGTTGATGATGTTATTACAAAATTTTGTAAAGCATCAACTCATTTGAAACATACAGGTAGCATGCTTAATTAATAATTTTAGTCCTCTGTTTTGAGCAGACAAACTCAACAAACCAATTTATACGTTATAAGCGTGACATTCTTTCTTTCGATGTATAAATATAAAATATGGAAGTTAGGCATGTACGTTGATAATAAAACACTTTTGCCCGTTAGTTATCTGCTTTAAAATATATTTTATATTGTTCGCACGTTTGAGGACCGCGCTCCTTGGAATTTGCGTCCCAGAGGCGCAGAGCGTCATTTACGCTACTGGTTCTTATTTTATAGAGGTATAAATAGGTAAAAAAAAAAAAATAAAATAAAAGAAAGTCCACAAAAATAAATTTTATAATTTTTCAAAGAGGCAGGATTTGTTGAACTGTATTTCAAGTGCGTGGAAGTTCTGTCGGAATACCCTTCGACCGATTTTTATCTCTACTTAAAATTACTAACATCAGTGACGTTATTAAGAAAAGCTTATTTTAATAGTATCCTGATAATAACAGTTTACTCATGCTTTAAAATTGTATACTTACTTTTTATGTTAATGTATTTTATTTAAACACTTCAAAATTCAGAAATTCGATTTTTATTCTAAACAAAGGAAACTTAAACCTCAAGTTAGAAATTCTGGAAATCGTTAGTATTAGTGGTTAGAACCACCATGCGTATTTTGACTTGGTGTACATAATACTCAATGTTACTGTTTTCGTAGCTATTACTGTTTAGGAAATATAAATGTACCCAATAAAATTTTAGTGCCAATAATGAGATGGACAGTAGTACAATGGTAAGGAAGGAATTTGTCGGAAAACATTTAGCAGGCATTCGTTCGCAGGGTCGGATTTGTGCCAATTTAAGAATAAGTAAAATGCCGTGTCACCCGTTTTGTAATATTAAAAATAAAAATTGTGGATATTTTATTCGGACTACGTACTTATGTAAAACTTAGACCTGTATAGATGATTATTTTTATTCATTTCGCACATAAAATTACGTTGATTTTGGTCGGTGAGTAAGGATGTCTTCATCCGGACTTAGACTGTTCTTTTTTCTAACATTTGGTGAACACTTCCATGCGATAACTTTGAGTTGTAAATATGTATTGCCATGTTTCGAATTTTTTTGTGTTCCATGCGATATTTTTTCGTACCCAGCTCTAACGGAAGCTAGAGTTTAATCGTTTTAATATTTTTTTATTCTCTAATGAATGGCTAAAGGTATATATTTTATTTTCTGTGCCTACCTAAACGTAGTAAGTTTCAAACATCGCGTGCACCTTAATTGTGGAATCCACCGGGATGTGTCAGTCGTCCTAAGCGCTAGATGCTTTGTTGTGTATGAAATTGTCAACTTAAAAATTGATTTATCCACTAGTGACATAAATAAATATTTAGTCCTTTGTAAATGAGGTATCTGAGGAAAGTTTTGTAGGAATAAGCCAAGTATTAATATCTGTGTTATATTATGTAATTTGTTATTTGTTTTAACTGATAACGAAAATTATGTATCGAGTTTTTCCAATGCGGTTGCTGTTTTCATTTGGCTTCTTTCGCAGCTCACGTAAGCTAAACGAATTTTTAGTATTTAGTATGTGGGTAATAGTGTTGTTTGAAGTTTAAACGATATAGTAAATACAATTTCCGTTCCTGTGCGGTTTTTAAATTTTCCTAAATTCATGAGACTGGGGTAATAGGTAATAATTAGATTTAACGAACCACACCCTTAATAATGTTGGAAGTTAAAAATTCAATAAACGGGAAACAGGTATCCCAAAGGAGCATAAAATTTTGACGTTAATTGAATTTTTATTTTCGTTTCACAAATATTCAGGATTAAAAAAAGCGTTAAATATCCTTATAATCGTTATATTACATTTAGACTCGAATCTTATAATTTGAGGAAATCGCCAAGTGTATAAAATCGTTACGAACGCGCTGGGGAAGATAAAAATGGTGGGTATTTGGAGTTGTTTTCTGAAATAATCGAGAAATTAAGGAGCCTGTTAATGTTCTCCGCTGAAAAAAGCCTTCATTAAAACGTCGATTTCGTTCGGGGCACAAAGAAAACACTCGAAGCTATGTTATAAAAGAATCGTTTACGTGAATCGCTAGTTAAGTACAATAATGCAATTATTAATTTAATTGGATCGTTTATTTTGATTAATTTTAAAAACAGCGTGGAACGAGTTAATAAATTTTAAGTGAGCGCGGCTGTAAGGTGACATTTTTCACATTCAAGTTTTATTAATTGACCCGTCTTGCGGTTCCATGAGCTTCATTTTTACCACCCAACTGAAAATGGAGGAATGCCTTTGTTCTCGTTCATTCCATCTTTATATAAATTACGCACCTACGCTTTCGTTACCTACTGCAACACCCCTATTTTCGATAGACTAATTAGATTTCCCTAAGCGGAAAAGATTTTGAAGCTTATAAATCTGCATTACCATTCTTGAACCTTCGAATTTTTCTTTATCGATGAGTTTACGTTTACTGCGTCACCCCGATACTGGTAATGTACCGTATAAGAGATAAAACTGCTAAAATTATAAAATAGCCGTCTGTACCACCGAAGCGGAAAAATCTTTGAAAAAATTGTTGCTGGGATTAATCTTTTGAATATGCAGCACTCGGTAACCACTTAATTTAATATTCCGAAAAATAAGGCTGCAATTTTTCACGATCGTTTTAAGGAAACATACCATTATCGTGGTTTTTATGAAATTTATCGAAAATTTTCATTTCTCAAAGATTGTTTCACATATTCGTAAGACGGATTGAAGAATATGGGGGCTTGACTCTGGATTTTCCCAGGGGAAATATTTTATCCCTAGCAACGCACAATTTTGATAAACTCACGATTTTTTAGGCCAAATATCTCGAAGTGCCGCTATTCTGAGTTTCAGTTAACCTGTTTAATTCGGTGTTCGTTTCTATTTATTTCTGCATTTCAACCACTTAAAATCGACACAAATAAAACTGTTAAAGTTGATCTGTGCAAAAACGAACGCTAAACTGCCTTATCCCTAGCACATAACATAAAATTGACACTTCTTGCGTTTCAAGCAAGCGATTCAATTCTTGTAATTATACTAAAGTTTCATTTGAAAATGTCATTACAAATATGTAATTGTTTAATATAGCTATATATTATGTAGAATGTGTTTCAAGAATAATTTAATGTGATTTTACTAATATGTACTCTCTTTACTGAAAACACCACTTGCTCGATGACTTGGTAGGCATGTCCCAGCATGACAAATGCTTTAAAACACTATCTTGCCAAGTATTGTCTTACTTGACAATTATTGTCTTTATTATTTCCCCAGTGGAAGTTAATTATTGTAGTAAGATAATTTTAATGAATATCTAATTTCACGTTTCTTTGACGTGTCAGAGTTTATATATTTAGTACGAAAATGTAGGCTGCTCTGTATATCGATTAGCAATTTTTTCGACGTGAACGACGGATTTCTGCGACCAAAATTTATTTAGTTTCCCTTCTAGAAAGTTAATGCGGTCATCTTAAAAAGAATAAATACTTATTTTTCTATTCCCGTATCTAAAACCTTGTTTAGCGACACTAAACGATAGTTTAATAATCGGTGGCTTTGGGCTCATTAAACACGGGCCAAAGATGCGTTCGGGCTCATTAGTCATGTCTTGAGTGAGTTCGGCAGTTTTCGTGTTTACTAAATCCGAGTTGGCTAAAACAGTCTAAAATCGGGTTACTTTGAAAGTGACATTTATTTATTCTTGTCACTATTTGTTACATTAAACCGGTATCGGACATCGCTCAAAAAAATTCATTGTTTCATACGTGTTAATGAAAGTGGATGCAAACAACACTGAAAATGAAGATATTTTCATTGGCACTCCACGGGAAAGCAAAGAGACAGAACAAACAGCAACTGTAATAAAACTACGGTAAAGGATTTTTGCTTTGTTCGTGTACTTTCGAAAACTTGGATAATTATGGTTTTAATTCGAAGTCGTAGAAAAAGCATAGTATGTACCGTGTTTATAAACTTCTCTAGACACTCGTTTTTTGAATGCTCCATCGTGATTAAATAAACTCGTGTCTAAAAAACCGTTTATAAAATTTGTTACACATACATATGTATATGTATATACGTCGACAAAAGCAACGAGGAAGCGATTTATTTATCAATGATTATTTAAAGTTTTTGAAATTTTAGAAACACAGTGGTTGTTACTGTCAGTACACAATTCAAATCATCCTACTTCTTGTTCTTCCAATTCACAAAATTTTATTAAGAAAATATTATTTACATTTTTATAAATCTTTTTTAATTTTTTATATTGTTCGCATATGATGATTTAAAAATATAGATTTATGAACTAATTTACTGTATTGATGGTCTTGTTTGATTTTATTGAACAGTACTAATGTAACTGATCCTGATCAAAAGTCAATGATGTCTTAAAAAAAGTTTTTCGAAAGATCCATTGCTCTGAAATTTTAATTGTACAGTAAACCCTCGTTAACACGAACCCGTCGGGACCATGATCTTGACCAATTCGTGTTAACCGAATTCGCCATAACCGAAAATCACTTTTTGACATTTTATCACAAATATAACAAAAGCAACTTTTTTAACCTGAATTTGTTTTCGTATTAGATTTCTAACAATGCATAACCCAATTTTTGAATATTATTACTAGTACTACATACATATAAAATTTCATGGATCAATTTTCCTAAACAACTTTGTGAAAAAATTTGACGCAAATGATCCCAACACTATTTTTTTTATTTGAGATCGGGTTTTCAGAATGGTGGACTATGTAGATTTTGGAATGGTGAACTTTTTAGCTACTGCAGTTTGCATTTTCGTTTTAATATCAATGGATTTTTGGCCTCGTTTTGGTTTTTGCTATGCCATTTTGGACGTTAGCACATTGAACAATAAGAACGAACTGATTACAACTCGGTAAACCACACAGAGACATACTTTTGCGTTGTGCTTACTAGATACCCATTAAGATAAAGTAAATCGTATTTGAGCACGATGCAAAGAGTTTGCACTTTTTGTTCGCGTTAACCGAGTGATTTTATATGAGAATTATAACTTGGGGCCGAAAAAGTTGTTCGAGATTCGTATTAACCGAATCTCGTGTAAACCGAATTAAGTTGCATTCGTTTTATAAGTGGACTGTTTGGGACTTTGCTTCCAGTTCGTAATAACGAGGTGTTTGTCTTAACCGAGTTCGAAGTAACGAGGGTTTACTGTATCTTACGAATCTTATACCATTATAAATGCCGGTCAAAATTTTGAATTGAATGTTGTTAAATTCCGCACAAAATTCATAACTCCGTTAATTGACGTTTTCTTAAAATCTTCATTTTTATTTTTAAATTTTTTTTTTATGTAAAAATTTATTTTGTGTAATCAGCCGTTTATGCAGTGACGTCATCAATGATTTTTTACTTCCCGAGCGTAAGGTAAGCAAGTATTGAAATAGAATCTATCTCACGAATGGGTACTTTCATGTTTTCGATGTTTCATGAATCATGACCCCTAGTGTACGAAACAACAGGTATTCCATTTTCGTTTGTCCGTCTGTTTGTCTATCTGTGCGCCGTCTGTCCGCCGTCAGTGTCAATTTGTATTTGACAGATAATTTCCGAAACTACCGAACAGATTGTTGTCACATTTCATATGTTTTAGGAATATCGTGTAGAGGTAAAACGATAACCAAAATTTGTCCAGTCATCCCCAGTGACGCAAACTCAATTTTCGTTGCAACTCATTGTTACATTTTAAAAAATAATATTCCTATACTTGTGGTTTATTAACCCTCCGTGGGTTTTTACCTCAGGTGTCCAAATCTTCCCACAAGAATTCATATTGCTTCGCACCATTTTATATTAGAATAAGAACCCTACCATGTGATGGAATTGACTCATGGACCACCGTTTTTTCCTCGAAAATTAAAGAATACAGTAATGTTACGCTTGCCTATGTTTAATAATATTTAAACACTAATTATTGTAACAACAGGTACTTACCCAAAACAGTATTCAGAACGTTTTGCCCGATTGCAACATAATTATTTATTTTAATCGCCTCCTCCGCTTTGAAGGGATAAAATTATTCAAATTGTATTGACTGCATACTTCAATCTACTGCCGCTTATTCTGGTCAACGTCACATTCCTTCGATGTATAAGCAATCGAAGTTAAGCAGCGATTTAAATATATTTCGTATTGTCGGTACCTCTTCGGACTGCGCTCTACTCCGAGCGGAACACCCAGATTTTTTTGATATTTTCTGATGCAGAATAAAAAAACTACTTTCAGAAATTATCAACATGTTTATTTCTACTGATACAAAAAATACAAAAAAAATCACAAAAAGACACTTAATATTGTAAAATTACGTCATCTTTGAAAATACTAATAAATAACTATTTGGCAGTGATGTAATTGATCAACAAAATGTCTCAATGAATTATGTATCTGTTTTGGCATAGTACGGTTTATTTCTTCAGTTATACATTCTTCTAACTGTTGAAGATTTTTTGGTCGATTTTTATATACTTGACATTTTAAGGAATCCCAAAAGAAAAAATCTAGGCGCGATAGCTCTGTAGAACGGGTTGGCCATTCAATTGCCCCCCTGCGTCTTACCCAGCCTGCGGGAAAGAGTTCGTTCGAATAATCGGGGACATTACGTGTACAATATGGAGGAGTTCCAACCTGTTGGAACCAAAGGTTCGCGTGTGGATGATTAAGTCTGTTTGTATTTGGCAGTGCCGAAACTAGCTATAGGCCGAGTAGGCCCTTGCCTAGGGGCGCCAACGACAAGGGGCGCCAAATTCGTCCAAAAATTATGTTGTATAATTTTGAAAATTTCATTGTACCCTATAAACTTTTATTGGAAATAACGAAATGGACAGTAGTACAATAGCAAGAGATATTGACAAATTAAGTTGTCACGAGCCGATAATCCCCAGATGTTAGAAACCAGAATAATCCAAGTCCGGGCAGGGACCATCGTTATTCGTTACTCATGAACAGAAATGACCATTATTTTATGAGTACAACTACCTGGCAAATGTTCTCAGGCAAATTCGAGTGAACTGGTGTGAGCCATAAATATTCCTTACCATTGTACTACTGTCCGTCTCGTTATCGTCAATAAAATTTTATAGGGTGGAATGAAATTTCCAAAACTATACCAAGAGTTATGTCATATTATTCTTTTTTTATTTTGAACGGAAACTCAGAAACGTGTAACCGGTGCGATAGGTTTTTTAATGTTAATTTTATTTTGAACTTATATAAAATTTATACATATTATATTACCTATACGTATAATCTCGATTTTTTTTCTTTTTTATATTTTATCATAGTATCTGTTTTGCGTAGTTATTAAAAAATATAAATAAAACTGTTCGGTTAAATTGCATTTTTATGTGTAGAGGAGGGGCGCCTAACGCAAATTTCGCCTATACCTAAATATTCTTTGGTTTCGGCAATGGTATTTGGAAAGAGAGCTGCAAGTGCTGGTATAACTTCGTTCCTCAATAAATTTAAATAGTTGGGACCATTTAAGTTTTCCCTTATAAAAAATAGTCTTATTATGTGGTTTCCAACCAGACCAGCTCAGACATTCACTTTTTGAGAACTCACTATATGGCCTTTCACGATCCAGTGAGGGTGTTCGGTTGACCATTAATGAGAATTGTGCCTGTTAGGACCATTAGGATAAAACGTTGCTTCATCAGAAAAGACTATTTAATTCACCACATCAGGCTGGTGATTGATAAATTCTGCCATTATTTCACAAAAACGTAGTCTACGATCTGCATAATCCTCAGTCAACTCAGGCAATATGCATGTTAAAAGATTTCATTTTTTCAGATTTTAAAATTTTGTGAGCACATTTTGGGAGATCTCATGAACTTGTCCCAATTCCGTTGTAGATACGTGATGATTTTCTTGATTGTTAATAAAACATTAATTAGGCTGGTGGCTTCATCGATGCTGTTTTTGGACGTCCACTTCGTGCTAAGTTTTTTACTTGGCAAAATATAATAATAATAATATAATATAATATCTTTATTGTCCAACAGGGTGGCCCTAATGACAGGACAATCTAATATATATGACAAAAAATTAAAATAAACATTCAAGCATAAAATTAACTATTAAAAGAAAATTCAAATTAACAAAATATATCTTCTATATATTTGTCAGCACAACGACACATAGTGAAAACAGGTGCACGGCGTAAGATATTGGTTCTAGCGGTAGGGAGTCGAAAAGTATTTAGATATCTTGATGTAACCCTCGGAACATTAAACTGGACGGCAGATAACAGAAAAGGACAGTCAATTTTGTTGCGTATGAGTTTAGCCAAAAAACTAGCAGCATGTTGATCTCTACGCACTGAGAGAGAAGATATGTTATGCCGTTGTAAAAGACCATTCGTATCTGTTCCTCTATTTGGATACGTCCAATCTAGTTTGAATGACAAAAATTTCAAAAATTTTCTTTGTACTTTATCCAGAACCATATGTTGACACATATATATTGGATACCAAATTAAGGATGCATATTCCAGCTTGCTACGTACATAAACAAAGAAGAGAGTCTTAATTAAATTAATATTACTAAATAGTTTCGAAATCCGCATTACAAATCCCAAAGATTTATTCGCTGCGCTACAAACATTGGTGATATGTTGATCAAAAGTCAATTGGCTGTCAAATGTAACACCAAGATCCTTGAAAGTTGTTTTACGTTCCAAAGGTGTTCCTCCAATCTGATATATAAAATCAAAAAAGTGCTGTGTGCGGAAATAAGCTATAAAGCAACATTTGCTAATATTAATTGTAAGTTTGTTAAAATTACAGCATTCGACAATTTTGATGAGTTGAGCTTGTAGATGAAGAGCATCAGATAACTTTGAAATTTTAGAATACATTTTTAAATCGTCCGCATAAGCTAAAAAACAACATTCTAAGGATTCGAGAAGATCATTAATATATAAATTAAAAAGGAGGGGGCCAAGATTTGACCCTTGAGGGACACCTGAGGTCGAACAAAAAGGCAAAGAAATAAATCCATTATAAAATACATAATTCGTGCGATTAGTCAAGTATGATTTCATCAATTTAAGAAGGGAAGAAGAAAATCCAAGAAATGACTCGTACCTTTCAATTATTGTCCGTACTTTTACTGATGTGACGAACCGGATGACAGTGTTATATAAAGTGCGGACTTCTTCAAAAGAACGTTGACTGTCAGTATATCCACGGATCATTAAGACGTCAATTCCCTCTGATTCTGTAAGTTTTACAGCCATTTTTAAAATTATTAATAAATTAACAACAAAAGATAGTGACATCAATAATACTTGGATATGTCCCGTTTTCAAAGATGACGTCATTTTCCTTACATCAGGTGTTTTTTTTTTTGTGAATTTTTTTAGTTTCTTGCACCATGAGAAATACACAACTTGATAATTTCTGAAAGTAGTTTTGTATTGTGCATTACAAAATGTCAAAGAAATCTGGGGGACCCATAAAAAAAAGTAGCGACAAAAAAAAGGAAAAATCTTGTAATTAAGTATGTTTAATTATATGTATACTATTTCCAGCGATAGATTGGAAAATTTTGAATTCACAATCGCCAATCGGAGAATCCAAAATATACTAACATTATACGGTTAAAGCAGTTACAGAGTTGCAGTTTAAGTTGGCAACCAACGTTCCTTTTCCCGCGCAACGAATTTCCTACGCCTCTATGCCTACGCCAGTCGGCCGGTTTCGTTTAACCATGGCCGACTAGTATAAAGATTATGGCCTGTCCAAGAGGTACGATACGTGTTGCCATCTATTAATAATTACACTTAATAATTTAGCAAAATTTTAATTTGACTTGACATTATGGGACTTCAAAACGTGTAATGGTGGTTTGTTTGGGTATGAATGCCTTTGTGCCTTTCAAAAGGTGTTAATAATTCTTTTGTCGATTTTGAATTATTAATAGATGGCAGCACGTATGGTACCTTTGGCATTCCTTTGGACAGGCCATAATCTTTATATATTTGGATTCATGTATCTTTTGACACACGTGACCGAAGTATCATACAAGCTCAGACAGCACCTGCCATAAGAATCTTTGTTTTAAGGATTACAAAAACGAAGAGCCAGACAAATAGTATGTCTACCGAAATTAGGCCAAATTACGCTCTACGTCAGTTATTCTCTTCCACAAAATTCCTTGAATTAGAAAAAGATAAAATACATAATAAGTGCGTCCACATAGTGCGGCAGGCACTGAGGTAGTCAATCTAGTGACTGTTAATAATTCATCGATTTTTCATCAAACGTCACTGTCATTTTTGGTTTTACTCAGAGTGGTTAATCGCAGTTTTTCGTTGTTCTATTCAACTTTTCTATTCAGTTCTTCGTAAAGTTCGTTGGTTGTTAGGATTGTTGTTTCGTTGTCCTATTTTTTATGTTTTGTTATCTTATTTCTTGTTCGTGTTTGGTCTACAACATGACGGGCAAACGTTTGAGTTCCCGTGCCCAGGACATCGTGTCCAACTTTATAGAGTATGTTACTCTTGAGAAGGAAAACGGTGGTGCTTTAATCTCATTAAATGGTACAGAACGAGTAAGTAAAAACCACTTGAAGGTTCATGGTTAATAATTTCGCTCAAATTTTTAGCGAGTTGCAGATGCTCTAGGCGTTACTCGCCGAACGGTTTCGAAGATTAAAACTCGAAAAGAAAGACTGGGCGTCCTTCCCAGTCCGACAAAATCACGATCCAATCGGAATGCACCGAAACCAAAAGACCTGCCTGAGCCTACACATTTGTGTCATGTTGACGTTATGAACATTGTCATCTTTTTGATTAATTACTACAAAGTAACAGTTATTAGTTCGGACGTTAGCTTTTGGTCACGTGTGTAAAAAGATACATGAATCCAACTATACTAGTCGGCCATGGTTTAACCTGTGTTTTGGACGATTAGCTAATTGACGTTAATTTAAAATTTTGGTTCAAAAAGTTAAAACGTGTGTTTTTTTGCGTTTAGTGTTTATTTTTTTTTACTTGCTTTGATTTGTTAGGTATGATATTATAGACCTTTGTGCTGTTTTTTCTATAGTGGCTGAAGTTTGGACATTTTAGGTTAAGTTTTTTGTGTTAAAAAACGTTTCATATGGACTCCATGGAAAACATTACGAATAAAATTCATAATTACGCAAGAGTGAGTTGTTAATTTATTCTGGGCAATAATTATATACCATTATATTTTGTAGCCCTCTTCAACTCGGTGCAATTTGACTGATCTTGACAACATCGTGGCACAGAAAATGATTGCCAATGCGTATTCATTTTTCAAGAAGGAAAATTTTAATTTAAGATGCCCTACAGACGTTGTTACTTCAATATAAAGTACGTAATGTTACTCGAAGTGTATGTTCCAGTGTAGCTAATATTGTCTGTTGGAAATAAATTGTGTTATTATTAAAAGTAATTTTTTAGTTCAACATTGTTTTCAAATCTACTTATATTTCAAATAAAGCGCCTTTGGTACTACTTTTTATAGCGGTCTATTTGGTGACTTTTCTGTCAGCTAATCTATCGGTGGAAATACTATATATCCAAAGTAAATTTAAAAAAAACAAACCTTTTCAAATAAAAAAGTTATTCGACCGTTCCGGGACTTTATACTAACCCTGTATGTGCAACCAAAAAACTGAAATATGCATACGTTTTTACACAATACGCAGGGTATTCAACATTTATTACGATTTTAAGTGACAATCCAACTCGAAAATTCTTAACCAATGAAATGGCAGAATTGTTTGAAATTTGTCCAATGGCATTCACCGAAAAATTTTTTCAGTGAAAAAACATCCTTCTGTCAGGCAACAACACTGTTTTTCAGCGAAAAAATGTATGTCAAATTAATTTGTCATACATGTCAAATGAACTTTAATAAAAAATGATAATGAAACATACAAAATTACATTTTAAACCGAAATTACTGATTACTGATTAGAATAATAACAATTAAAGGTACAATTGTTATAAATCTTATTTTCCTTTTGATCTTCTTTTTTCTCAATGATTTTGTTGCCACTTTCGACAGCTGTAATATCTATCTTGTCTAAATGTTGTTACAATTTTGTTGTGGTGAGAACTGTCTAGCTGCAAGTAAGGACGGATAGATCCTGCCGAAGAGTGTCCTGTAATTTTTATTAATTGGTGTTCGCCAATTCCAGCTTTTGCAAGTTGACTAACAGCTGTCGAGCGTGCAGAGTGATTTGTGATTTTTTGGCGTTTTGTATTTAATCCCACTTTTTCAGCACTAGTTTTAAGCCATTTACTGAATTCGTTTACATCAACTGGTGAATTTTTGTACCAAGACGATGTTTTCCATGAAGGATTTTCTGCCAAAAATAAACGATCCGTTTTAATGGTCTTGCCTCTCCTTGCCAACATCTTCTCTAAAAGGCTAAAAAAGATTCTTCTAGAAAAATAAAATAAAAATGCTGTTATTGTACCTGACAGGGCACAAATCTGGATTTTCTCTATTCGATATTAACCATTTAGTTTCACATGGCACTCCCTTGCTGAGTCTTGGAAAAAATTGGATTGTATTCATAACGTCCAGTTAGATTACTAGAACTATCAACTTCGGGTTTAAAATAGTGAAGAAGACAATGCGCTCCTTCACCCCCGCGCCATGCTAATTCCTTTGCAGCAATTAAATAAAAATTTTTCTGTAACCCCGAAGGAGTATTTTCGTCCCAATGATTAATCATTTTCTTGTAATTTACTTCGTCAATAGCACATGAACTAATTTTCCTTTTTCCGGGGATAGCCTGCAGCTTTTTGCTTCTGGAGTCTCTAGCTTTACGTGCACTCTCAAAGTCGATATCCATGAATGGATTCATTGTTATATTAAACTTTTTGAAATACAACTGTTGCACCAATTTCGCAGTAGTATTCCAAATTGTTTTAAGAGTAGCTTCTTTGTATTCAGATCCGTCTTTTCTGTTGGCATTAAAGGCATAATCTTCCAAAATACTGGCCACCTCGTTCATTCCGACTGCTTTATTTAGAGGAAACTTCCGTATTTCACAGAATTCTGCTTCCAAATTGAATCTTGCGTCCTTGCAGTTTTTCGGCGCTGACTTTCTTTCACTGCATTTCGAATTTAAAACACAGTCTTGTTACCAAATCTTCCTCCCATAATTAAGAAAATCAACCAGCAGCACACACAAAATTTGATGCTTACAAATTTATTTACGTTTTGCCTTGTTGTTTTGTTACAATTTAGACTAGGTAAGTATGGTTATTCAAGTACTACGCTAACTATAAATTATGTGAATTATTGTCCGTAAAAAGCAAATAAAAATTTTCTCTTTGGATTGTCAAGCCGAATATAACTCGTGATCTGATTTTTTCTGCAAAATTTGTGCGAAAATTAACTCGTAGCTGTTGCTTTTGGAAAATCACACTCTTCTCCTTCGTCGACTCGTGTGATTTTCGTCGCAACAGCTACGGAATAGCTCACGGTACGAGTATGTCACTGTATAAAATCCACGGTCCGAAGTGGTAGCAGTGTCGAGAAAAAATTATTTGAAATTACATATAAATTGTTACACACGCCGCTGGTAGTGTTTCTTGACCTGCATAATTACTGCAATGAATGGCACAGAGCGACGAAGTTTAAGAACCAAAAAAATAGTGCAAAACCTGCAAAAAGACGATAAGGACAGTCGTGCATCAGTTACTTGCCGTAGATGGGTGTGTTCGGTTGTGTTTGACAGTGGTCGACGTGGTAATGCTGTATGGGGTGGAGGATGGGAACTTAAGCTTGGCCCGGGAATTGTGGATCGAACGCTTTCCAAATCGCGCGATTCCGTGTGCGCGAACATTTACGTCAGTGGTACAGCGTCTCCGAGATCATGGTACCTTCGAGCCTCAAACCCACGAGCGTGGCCGTGGTAGGATCGAAAGAATACTGCAGGCGGAAGAACACATTTTGGAACGCGTCGAAGAAGAACCCAAGATCAGCACTCGCCGACTTGCAGCTGAAGTTGGAGTTTCACAGTTTGTAGCGCATCGTACATTAAAAGAACAAGGCCTACATCCATACCACGTTCAAAAAGTGCAAGCATTGGAGCCCGCTGATTTTCCATGTTGTGTAATCTACTGCGAATGGTTGTTACCCAGAGTTTTTTTTACGTATCCGTGAAAACATGTTGCGCCGTGCTGAAACCTGTATTGCGAGTCAAGTACGACATTTTCAACATTTATTGTAAAAAGGTAGTAGTAGTCTAGTTCGTTCTTATTTTTGTTGCAATAAACCATGCGGAATCGTTGTGGCAAGGACCAAACATTCGTCAGAAGCAACAGTCTCCCTGCAGCATTACCAAAAATCGGTCCTTTTTAGGACCACCATTTGTCCTCCAACGAATAATCTTTCGCACTGACCTTTCACGATGAATGAATGCATGAATAAGGGAATCATAAGCAGCAAAAAGTCGGTTTTACTTTTAATTGAAACTGAAAGTGTTTACGTCGTTTTTATTCGAACGTTTTTCCAACTCTGTTTACAAGGTGGCTCAGTGCCTTCGTATCGAGGGTGGTTAATGGGGGTTTTGCCCCATTCGATTTTTAATTTGTTTTTTCTATATTTCGACTCTACTAGGGTGGGGGATGCCGTGGTTAAAATATTTGCATGTATTTCGCAGTCACCCTGTATTTGAAAAAATGTATTCCTATATTGGATAATTTTTTTCTGTTGAAAACATGAAAATATGCACATTTTTGCGAAATATGCGCGTTTTCTCTATACCTATATGTGAACAATGCAGTATGCATTTTGCATAGACACTTCAAAATATTTATAGAACAGAGTGTCTGAATGTTTTTTAATTAAGGCATAAAAACTAATAAAATATAGCATACGGTGTAAGTGTTTATTCTATATCTAAAAACCAGAACTGGAACTGATGATTGCTGACTCTCTTGTACAGATTTTGTTTAAATAAATATGAGTTTTTTATCTGTGTAATTTAAAATGTCACGTTAATGGTAAATCAGTGTATCGTATGTGTTGGAAGATAACTCACTTGTCAGAAAATGTCCAATAATAAGAAGAATGTAATGAAAATTTTGATCTATACTTCTCCATTTGACAAAAACAGTCCCAGTGCACTCGTATGTTTCACCATTCTGAAGTCGAATTTTAATTTACAAAGAGAGCTTTACTTATAGTGACGCTTCCATAAGACTAGTGTATCATTATCTAAATAGAGGTGTTTGAAGTGTGGGTTAGTGTCAGAGAATATTTTAGTATGTAGACAATTTATTAATACAAGAAAATGAAATCTTATATTCCCCAGAGATGTTTCAGGCTTAGGGGCATCGGTTAACAAATTTCGCTTACTGATGCCTGTTTAATAAATTTAATTAAAAGCAGATTGTAGGTACCAGTGCGGCTTTCAACAAATGACAATGCAGCTTCCGCGTTATTGATTTATTACAGGGATTTTTATTTTATTTACGTATACAGGGGACATTCATACATACAATTGAGAAGGAAATCTAAATAATTGAAGGTCCTCTTTTGAGAATATTTCTTACGTTTTAAATTTTATTAAAGTACATTCAGAGGGTCTTTCTTCTGAGAACAAATCTGAATGAAATCTTGGTACGGACCACTGCATTGGAATGAAATGGAGAGCTATGAGTGAAAAAAAGTGAGAAAATTCTGAACACGTAAAAGCTGAAGCTATGTGGGGGAGAGATTACAATTCGGTGGTGCCTTTTTTAGGTTGTTGAATATTAATAAAGGGTTGAAATTAACGGATTTTATCATAAAAAGTAGCAGTAAAAAATGCGATATGTTGCCAACACTGTACAGTAATGGAGGTTAAAAATCGCAATCAATAACGTTGACACAAAATGTGTGGAAGTTTTACTTTAATGAATCGGAATAACAATGATTAATATAAAAAGGGTCAACATGACAAGAGTGCAGTAAATGGAACACTTTAAAGAAATTTTTTATCTAACAAAATAAAATATTCTTTCACGAACCTACATTATACTTGTTGTTATTTTGTTTTGTGTAATTCGAGACTGGTGATTAAAGTTATCGAAGGTAATAATAAAAAATAATGACTGCCATTGTATAGAAATCCCTTATTACGCACTGCTTACTGATAACCAAAAATGCTGCATACCTATTTATGGCAAATACGTACATCTTTGACCATTCTTACTTTAAGAGAGCTCAGACTTTTTTATTTACTTCTAAAAATAAATAAAGCATTGAGGATAACACCATTATCAAGTTCCTTTTTATTATATTCGTATTCGCTTCAAAAGTTTGAAAATTATTGCACGGAAAAATTTCTCTAGAAAAACTCTCGCACATTAGATCGATAATAATTATGACCTCTCTTCATTAAAAGGACACAAAAGTGTTCATTAAAACCTTTACTGTTTTAAATGCAGTGCTATCAAAGCTTAATAAATGGTTTTCCAACGTAATTACTTAGCAAACGAAGGTCATTTACGCTGTAACTTTATGCGGAAAATTTTTCATAAAAGCTCCCTCGTACAGATTCGTTATAATTTTATGAGTGAAATGCAGTATTCATGGAATTCACTTAATATGACGCGTTTATTACTTTAAAGGTCATTTAATTTTATGTATTATAAACTTATATATGATATGTTTCACAAAACACATTGAAATAGAAACCACCTTTAACTTTTAGTATTTTAGGTCAACGAAACTTCAAGAGCAAAGCCAAAAATGTGCTATGGAATTCTTTTTTGTATAGCATTAACGATCCTAATATTTTAAGTAATTTTTAAGTCGGTTTCTGTGTTTCATATTATTTGACGCTATAAATTTAAATTATAATTATGACGTACATTTATTCTAATTTTATGCTGACTAATTTGAATACAATATCCACTTCGACCGGAATACAGCATAGTCACAAATATAACTGTGATCCAGTTTGACTGTTCGGTCCATTTTGACTCGATCATTCGATGTTCACTTAATGAAATTAACCAATTGGGTACACAAAAGCAATTTTTTGTAGGACCATTTATTACCTTCAGATGCTTCATTTGATGGAGTAACTGTTGTGAAAAACACCAAACAATTGTCCAGTTATTTAGTTAAGTTTACGGAACCTTGATTGATTGTTTTGCTGTTCGTCAGTCTCTGTCTGTCTGCACATTTTCTGTTTAGGCTCCAGAATAAAATTAACTTCATCATTCTTAGTCTTCCTGCTACACTAATTATGAGCTTTTGTTGAATGAAATAATGGATTGTAATTGATAATAACTGTTTTTTTCAAGGAAAATAGCAGTAAATCTTTTTCGTTCGTCGACAAATATCAGAAAAGTTTCTTTTCATTGGTTTTGATCTAACTTTTGCGAATGCGTAAGTAAATACAAGGGAAATTTCAATGTAGCCTGAAAAAGAATCTTTATCCTTTAGGGTACGATGGATAAACAACCTTTTAATAGAATCGCACTGGTGACAACGATAGCCATTCAAATGAATCCTCATGCTGACACTGTTGATTTAAGAGTTTTAACAAAACAAGGTTTTTATTCTACAGACTTTTACTTAATTATAATATTGGTGTCGTTAGTTTAATACTTAAGTATATTATCATTGCTGATAGCGGTAGCAAGCATAAGAATAGCCATAACTATCTTGGTAGATATGTGATCGATACATTAATACTGATAGTTTTATATAATTAAATAAAGAAATTTTGTAAACAAATAATCATTTTCGTAAGCAATTATTTTACATCACATATTTTTGTAAGTGTGCTGATGTACAATGAGTGCAAAAAAATTATGCCTAACATTTTTCGAACATACCTACACACAAGTTCATAAAACTATGTACGAAAAATTAGTGAAGCAAATTCTAATTTGGTTTGTAGATCTGGTATATCTTGCTATTAGGTAAACGCAAATTAACTGTCGAGCTTTTCGATTTACAAAAAGAAATAAATAGAAACTCCGCTACACATTTGTGTAAATTTTGCATGCTCGATTTATAGTGACTGTTACAGTTAAAATACACACTTTATACAAGTTACTACGGCAAAATTCAACATTGCTCAAACCACTGACGATACAAATGTAGAACTTGTATTATGCTTTCAGCACCTGAATGAAGTAGTACGTTTTAAAAATACTTTCATATATGCACGATATTTCTGCGACCGGTAACATAAGTTTCTTTTTAAAATAAATGTAAATTTTATTTATTTTTAACCATTCGTATCTACGAATTGCACATGATTTAACTTTTGGACGCAGTAAACTAAATTTATACCCATAAATAAAGGGTGATCAAAAATACTTTTAGCTCTAAGGAGTAAGTGCTCTGAAATGTTTTATGAAACGTGTATTTTATGTTACTTTTTCTACTTCGTACCTTTTTTCCCATTTTAAGATATAAAATTGGAATTTTTAACATTTTGGGGAATTTTGTCGTGAGTGGTGCGCAAAATAATTTGAAGTTTAAATTTTCAATAGTGGCATCCCAAGTGCATGTCAAATTGTCAACAATTTTTATTTTCCCAAGTGTGCCAATGCGCACGAGAGAAAATTAAGAGGCAATTTGATTTGGACGAGTGCATATTTTGCAGATTATTTCATGAAAAAAAAGTACATTTATCTTTGCAAAGTTTTGCATGACAACGTAAACAGTGAAAAGTAAAAATGCATTCCGGCGGGTTTGACGAAAGCTACTGGAGCAAAATCGGTGTGGAAATAAATAGTTTGACTCCAGTTAACATTAAAAAATCAAAATAATCTGCATGGAAGCAATTTGAACATTTTTGTGTGGCAAGAGGGTATGTTTTTCAAAGAAATACAACTGCATCGTAACTCGCTCTGACATTAAAAGATTTCATCTTCAATATGAGAGAGAGATTGGTGGTACAGAATATCTGGAAAACATAATCAAGACACTATGGATCACTGTCGCTAAAGGTCTGCAGTGTAATAGAAAAAATTCCGGGGTCGTCGTCTTCGTCTGTACAAGACAAACAGTTAGAAGGCAATAATTAATTAATTGTACATGTACTAATCATTGTACCCTTTAGAAATCAAACCTAAAAATTTGAAATTAGTTTTATTATTTTATCATTTTCAACTAAATGTCAAATCTGATCACTTTACACTAGTGCAAAATTATCGCTGAAATTCAATTCTTATTGGTCGTCATGCAGAAATGTAAAGATTTCATTGGATTAATTTCTTTGAAGGAAATAGTAACAATAATAAATTATTATTAACAATGTGTGAAGTTGAAGCTGGGCCCAGCAGTATTCAAATCTAGACTTGTATGGTTGCTTCAGAACTCTAGGCCTACTTAGTTGAAACATGTGGCATGGTTAGAGGTGAAAGTAATTTTCAGCAAAATATGATAGCAGGTACCTTATCTGGTATTAATCTAAGCACCTAAGACACATTCAGTATTACGATTAGTGTGCATAATCATTGTATAAATATTTCATGGTAAAATTTAATTAAAAATATCATTTCGTTCTTTTGACGTTTATTTAATATATTACTAGCTACCGGTAAACGTTGTTTTGCCATATAAATTATTTCTAGTGAATATTTTGGTAGTTAAATAAAAAATTAAATTAAAATAAATAAATAAATTATAATTAAATTAAATTACAAATTCTACATAAAAATTTGTAGTACAACAATGATTATATTCAACAGCCAACTTGCAACCCTATTGCGCCTCTGTGGATGAAAGTAAAGATACTAATATCGTTATTAAAAAATGGGGGTTAGTGGTAGAAGTGTGAAAATTTAGGATTATATGTATTTTTTGAAGCCAAATCCTAAAAAAATAAAAATAAGAAATTTTGTCTAAAAAATAAAGAAAACATTTTTTGGGTGGGCCACCCTTTCCACTTAGGGGTATCAAAAATAGTTTACAGTTTATTCTCAGACCTACCGAATATACACAAAAAATTTCATAAAAATCAGTCAAGCCGTTTCGGAGGAGTTCGGTAACAAACACTGTGACACGAGAATTTTATACAGGCTGACTGCGAAATACATGCAAAAAAAAAATGGGGAATAGGCCACAATATGATTATGTCACTGGCAAAAATTCACGGTCCTAAGTGGTAGCAGTGTCTAGAAAAAATTATTTGAAATTAAATGTATATTGTTATACGCGCCGCTGGTAATGTTTCGTGACCTACATAATTACTGCAATGAATGGCAGGCGGCTCGGTTTAAGAACCAAAAAAGTAACTTTATCAGGCACTTTTTTAGTCGCAACGTGAAAAACACGAAAAGGGCCAGTGATTATCGAGGGGTCGTTGAAATCGGTGTATGGTAGAGTTTTCCAATGCAGAGCGTGTCGATATGGTAATTTGTGTGGGCAAACATTTGAATCAGTGGTACAGCATCTCCGAGATCATGGTACCTTCAACCTCAAACTCACGATCGTGGTCGTGATGGGACAGAAAGAAGAAATTGGATTTTCGCAGCTTGTAGTGCATTCTACATTAAAAGAACACGATCACATCCATACCATGTTGACAAAGTGCACGGTTTGGAGCCCGCTGATTGTCCACGTTGTGTAACTCACTTTTTGTCCGATGGAACTCCACATACTCGTCAACAAGTACGATTTCAAGAGACGGTTTTCGAGAAACGCGTATTGGTTGGATGAAACAATTCGTTTGTGGAAATCAACAGTGTTCAGAAATTATCGAAGAGCTTCAAGAAGTGAAAGTGGCAGCCGCTACTCCGGTGTTTTTTTACCTATCAACAAACCTCTTGCGACGCTCTGACGCCTGTATTGCTAGTCAAGGACAACATTTTCAACATTTCTTGTAAAAAGGTAGTAGCATTCTAAGTTGCTCTTATTTCTGTTCCAATAAACAATGTAAAATCGTTGTGACAAGGACCAACCATCCGTCAGAATCAAAATTACCAAAAAACTTTCACACTGACCTTTAACGATGAATGAGTAAATGAATGAACGAATGATAAACAGCAAAAAGTCGGTTTTACTTTTCATTGAAACTGAAAGTGTTTAGGTCGTTTTTATTCCAACGTTTTTCCAATTCTGTTTACAAGGTGGCTCAGTGCCTTCGTATCGAGGGTGGTTCATGGGGGTTTTGCTCATTCGATTTTTAATTTGTTTTTTCTATATTTCGGCTCTACTAGGGTGGGGGATGCCATGGTTAAAATATTTGCAAATATTTCGCAGTCACCCTGTATATTAGAAGATTTGATCGTGACATTGTAATGACTACCATTCTTGATAACATAAATTACACAAGTTTTGTTTAAGCACTCACTTCGGGTGCTTTAATAGCCCGCTTATGAACGCGAAGCTGAAAAATTGTTTAAACTAGTTTAAAATTGTTTGTATGATTATAAAGTACGCAAGTATCTACACTTAAAAATTTTTCAGTTTTCAAGTGCTTATAATTTGCTTTTTTTTTTAAATCTATTGCATCCTAGGGTATAACAATTTCACGCTTTTTAAATTCCAAGAGGGATAAACTGTGTTCCAAAAAATAAAGTTTGCATGCATTTGTAGATCTGATTATTCGATAAATATTTTTTTATTTTTCGCAGCGATAAACGTCTTAATTTTAACGTACGTCACACAGTTCTACAAACTTCGGCAAACATAAACAGGTTGTTTTTCAAATGGCAAACCAATGAATAGAATATTACTGAAAAAACATCTCTAAATCGGTTTATACCGAGTGTTGATAAAGTTTAACACAAAATATGTAATT
The DNA here is from genome assembly GCF_036711695.1 of Zophobas morio. NCBI lineage: Eukaryota > Metazoa > Arthropoda > Insecta > Coleoptera > Tenebrionidae > Zophobas > Zophobas morio. The sequence continues at coordinate 5,576,302 of NW_026972110.1, forward strand.
CCGTTAATTGACGTTTTCTTGGCAAATACTACATTTTTTTACCAATCGTTTTTGCACAGTGACGTCATTAACGATTTTTTTAATAGTAACCCCAACCTTAAATTTTGAAGAAATTCATAAAAAATATCATCTTTTTAAGTATCTTCTCTCGAAAATGTTATCACTTTCGTGCTAAAATGCGGCAGTACCCCATCTTGTTGAACCCAAGTTCGTTGCTTGGGGATATCACAATTTTTGGTTTTGAAAGATAGCTGCAAGAGCGGGAATACGGTCAAAATATGAGAAATCTAAACAGAGCGGCATTAACCTAAATTCTTGTGTCCAATGAAGATTATTTAGCGACTAGTATTGACAATTATGGTGATTTGTTGTTTCGTTTAAAGTAAAGGTACCCTCATCGAAAAGAGAATAATATTTTCGCCGCAACACTGGAAGTTTGTAGGGATGGTATTTTTCTTTTTTATAGAATTTGCTAACAAATACATAGATTTTCTTCAGATGACTGGATCGATTTAATAATGATCGTTATACACTAGTAAAAAATAGCATACAAACGCGTTGAAGACAATAAATTGTTAAAACTGGAATAAAAGGATACGAACGGAAAGTTTGGTAAAAATAAGATTAAGCTCGGATTGAGAAGATGCTTTATTCTTCAGAAGACTCCAGAAGCTCGAAAACTTACTGTCACTAAGCTTACGACAAGAGGAAAAAACACCAACCCATGACTATTGCGTTGGTATTGATTTTGAACAAAGGGACCGTCTATTAAAAGCTAGTTTTTGGCCGAATGTATTGTAGTGCATAGATCTAATTTTATTGTTAATCAAAATCCCGTATGCCTGTAGGAAATATTAATCTAAATATGATTAATACGAACAATAATAAGGTAATTTATATTCCAGCTGTTAAAAATAATGATGTAGTTTTTCACTACGAGGCAATACCGAAAAAATATAAATAATAATACGAAATGTTTAAAAAATAAAATATTACATAGAGGCATTTTTGAAAGATCCTCAACCTATTTGCAGTTATGTTTCCAAACCAGGAAAATTATAACATGCCCAACCAAAGAATTTGGTTTCAATAAAATTCTGCATTTGGTACTTGATGAGAGAATTTCTTGACAACATTTTTGAGAGAAGATAGATAGGGCGATGAGAACCCTTTGAATGACCCGTTTGTTTACCACATTTCATGTCCCTTGATTTTTTTGCGGAGGTATTTAAAATCTGAGGGATATATTAACAGATTAGATAATTTGGACGATTTCACAAACCGAATTCGAATAGAAATGAACAATAGCACTTCAGATACCATTGAACGACTGATACAAAGTGTTTAAACACGTGCTGGTCTTTACCAAATGGTTGATGGATGGCAGCTGGAACATTTACGGAAGTTTTGTTATTGTTGTATTGTAGAATTTCGATTCAAACTGTATTAATAAAATCGAATTTTTGTTTTTTCATGTGTAATAGGATTTTTCTCCAAAAAATGCTCTTCTAAGGTACCAACTTGTTTTTGTACGACCATTTAATTAAGAAAAAGATCTGTCCTAGAATTTTTCAAGAGAACTTTAATTAAAGGAGCTATGAATTTTGATCTGTCTGAGAATTTTTTTAAATATCGTCATCAATTTTTTAGGGGAGATGAATGAATAAAAGCTTGTCAATATTTAATGATCACTAAACAGTGTTAGATAGTGCCAACAGTTTTAAATAAGTCCGGCTTCTCCGGAAAATTATAAAATTTGTTTCTGTAAATTTCTGCCGATTTTAAGAAATATTTTCTTAACAATCACCTTTGTAAATGAGGCAAAAGTATATATTTTTACTTCGCAAGCGTAAGTTAAGGAAGTATAGTAATCAAGTCCATCGGACGAATGGCCACTTTTATTATATTTTCTCCATGTTTCATAACCCCTATAGTACGAAAAAAGTAGTCTCCCGTTTCCGTCCGTCTGTCGGTCTGTCTGTCTGTCTGTCTGTATCCATTTTTATTAGTCACGTAATCTCCGAAACTGCTAGACCGATTGTTGTCAAATTTTGTAGTATTTTAGAAATATAATATCATATAGATTGTTAAATGCTAGCCAAAATTTGGCTGATCATCCCCACCAAAAATTTGATGACGTCATCTCAATGAGCCGTATTTTAAAATGAGTTGAATGTTATACAAAAATATACTCCTATACTGTACGAATCCGCTTTCAGTTTTTTCGCTGAACGTTCAAATTTTCACAAAAACATTTGCAAGGTATAATAACGTTACATTACTAACACAGGACGAGATTATCAGTGGCGCAGTGGCTATATCGGTTGGAAGACGACCTGCGCCGGAACCGTACGATTTGCCGTCGTAGATAATACGCTATGACTACTTTTCTTTTGTGCTTTGACTAGTATTATCCATGCTGATGACGTCATCACAAATTTTTTATTGGCAAATTAAGAATGAGTCACCCCGTTCTCTCTAAAATGTGAAGAACACTCACGTCCTTATTTATTAATGATAAAATAAGAATTATAATATACAGAACATTTTGTTCGATTGTGGTCTAAATAATAATTTTAGTCTTCTTTCGAGAAGACAAACTCATTCAAATGAAGCTAATTTCTATGTGACATTCACTCGATGTCATAAACATAAATAAACACTTGAGCTTCAGATTGCTATTACCTAGTGCTGAATGACAAGGTGTGTTATTTATGCCCCTGGTTTTTCCTTTACAGGGGTTATCACAGAACGAAAATCGTAAAATCAAATTTCATAATTTTTTTAGAGCTGGGTTTCTCGGATTATACTTATAGACTGCGACCAATTTTTTATTGATCAAATTAAGAACCTCATTTTTTAGCTTTGCTTATACAGGGTCACTCAAAAAAATTAATGAATCAGTGAATTTATTTTATTGAATAAATCAAGAATTGCAAAACTGAATACTTTGAAATCTTGCAGACGTTTTAAAGTTATTGTAAGCATTGTAAATTGTTAATCAAAATCTGTCTGTTTATTCACCTCAAAAAAGTGATGACGTCATCTTAAAATTTTGCCGAATAAATTCTACCCAAAATGTGCAAAACATGATGAGTTTTTACTTGTGGTTATCCGGGAAAGTATGTGGTTTCTACATGATGGGGCGCCACCTCATTTTAGCCGTATGATACGGTAATTTTTAATGTTTTATTCCCTGAAAGATGGATCGGACGAGGTGGGGCTCAGCATTGGCCTGCCCGATCTCCCCAATTTGATTCTACTAGATTTTTTCTGTTTAGGTCACATGAAGTCGTTGGTTTATGCAGAAGAGGTCAGAACAGAAGATCACCTTAGGCAACGAATTCATTAAGCCACCAATATCATTCGTGGGGACCCAAAAATGCTCCAACGAGTGTAGGAGCAATGGATCCGTCGTGGCAGTGCTTGTGTCAGAATGAATGGGGCCCATTTTGAGTATTTGATTTAATAAGGTGTAAAAAATAAATAAAATTGCGAACAGTCGTATTTAATTTTCTCTTTTTGATAATATTTATTATTACATAGTGCGGTGGAGACACATAAAGTTCTGACTTAACTATACGTTTTAGAGCCAAATGTTTTTAGGCTTTTAGAATCAAAATAATGCATACCGTAACCTTTTAAAATCTGGCACAATAAACCCCAGTCACCTTGTATAATAAATTTTAGTGTAGATGAATAAATCATAAGTCAAAACAGAGGAAATTGAAATTCATCTGTAAGACTCCACAACAAAAACAACATAATGTTTGTTTCAGTATTTGGGGCACAGAAAAAATTGCTGTAATATTTTTTTAAGATTAGGATATGATTCAGTTTTTAGGTGGCGTGAATCAAGAAATACTTAAAATAACCTTCGCGTTTTGCAAAAACTTCAGACAGGGTGCGTAGTTTCTTACATAAATTGTAAAATTAAATTAAATCTGAAAATAACGACGGCATATTGAACCACCGATAGAGGAGCACGAACACATTTTAATTAAATTAATTAAAAATTAAATTAGACATTCATTAAAATGGCGGAAATAAAAATATGTTCAATTTAGGATACCACTTCAGTAACTAACTAATTACATTTTTTTAGTGACAAAAATTGAAAATTGTATTAGTGGTGAACTGAATGACTGTTATTTGAGTTTCTATTTCAAGGAATGCATTTCAGTCTCTGAATCTTTACTCCATAAATAGATCTGATGATCTGTGTCAAGGATCTTTTAAAAAGCAGAAGGAGAGTTGATTGGATAAAAGCAAGACGGCGCCACTATATTATCCCCTTGCCAATGAGGCAAATAGGGACAGCGGTGAATGAGTGGGAAAATATAACTAGAGGTCGATATCTCATGCTTACGTAGGGGTCATATCTAGAGATGCATTCAGGGTTTTACACGAATACATAAATGCAAGGTATGGTTTATAATGCTGTAAGTTATATCTTGTTGAAGCTGCAAGCAATCATCTATGAGAGTCGTTTTCTGTTTTACACTTGAGAAATTTTTAAATTCGTTATAAATATTCAGTTTAAATTTAGACATAAATCTTGATATAAACGATACAAATATAAATTAAGTTTTTAAAAGTAGTTCGTAATTGAAATCGGAATTTTATCCAAGTTTAGATTTTCATATGAATTGCGAAAATGGATTTATGCATTATGTAATGCTGGAAATTTAATGAATTTATTTATCTAACATTACAATTCATCATTGTCAATTCTTGGTGACTAAACTGATGAGTTTTCGATTAAACGTCAATCAAACGTTAATGATGAAAACAATATATGCGGTGAAAAAAAAGCAACGAAGCTAGGAGCGTTATTTTTAAGTTACTAACGCAGTGAAATAGTCCCCGAGGTAGGTGCTGCCGAGGCGAAGTTACGAATTTTGGACCATCGGGGTTAGCAACCAACCAATATACTTTTACTTGGTTGGAGAAAATTGATTTTCTTCATATACTTACTTCTGTTTACCCACGCACTAATAAAGATAAAAGACTGTATAAGAAAAAGCGGCATCGTAAATTTCCTAGCGCTGTGAAGTTGTGTATGCTATGTGGTTTTATGTAAAAAAGGTGAAATGCCGCTACTACATGACTGTAATTTAAGAATTTCATAGAAAAGATGACTTACTAAAAACCGAAATTAAAGTGTCACTATGCCTTCGTAAAATTGCCAGAAATTTCTTGTAGAACATATTCGATCATTTCCAAGTGAGTGTGCCAAGCATATTTGCTTTGCATATATGTTAGCGTTTATTTATATTCCATTTCTACCATGAACGTAAAGACAAAGCAGAGAAATGTTTCTGAAGATTTAGTGAGCAAAATTTGTTTAGGATTGTTGATTTACCATTTGAATATTGTTTCAACTTCAATATTTAATTTAATACTGAAACAAATATTTGACAGGACATAAAAGCATGGGGCGTATGCATTTCTGGAATTACAACCTTGTATTATCAGCAACAACAATAACTTAGTTATCTGAAGTCAATTATCCTGACATTTTGAATTATGTGATTTTAAATCTTAATGACTTACTTTCCTCTGAACTTGCTTGCCATCTACATCGTAAAAGTGTTATCTATTTTAAACATCTTGAGAATTTCAGGATGCTCTCTCATGTTGAGTGTTTCGCTAAGCTTTACAGTCACCTTTCGAGATACTTTACACCCCTTGGGACCAACTGCCCCTCGATAGACATATAGAAAGGATAGATTGATGTCTTTCTTACACAACGAGACGTTTTTATACCCACATAATGCCTTACATCAGGACGGTCCTTTGGAAATAATAGTCTTCACACTTTATAAAGCTGCTCCCTGTACATGTTTCTCGAAGAAGAAAATGAAATCTGAGAAAGAAATACCTTTGTAGGTGATGAAAACACGTTCCATTTATAAGAAAAATCTACTAACTGACAAATAAACAAGTAGTGATATTATTTATCCTCTACAGTCGACGTGGGATAAATTTGCTTCTTGCATTCGTTTTCGTAACTCCTTGTTGGTGTAAAAATTAAAATTGCGCTGTATCTAATTTCACGTGATACAAAAGACATTTCTTACATCCACGCGAAATTGTTAATATCTGTTAGAAGGAAAGGAGTTATGCTACTTTTATTAAAGAAATAACTGGCCACATTAATAAAAGGGAAAAGTGGATATTTTATGATCAAGCGGAAAACGTAATAAAACTTACTAAATAACTCCAAAGAAAAGAAAACTTTTACTCGTTTATTGCTGTTGTCTTGACATGTAAAAAAACGAGATTAATTTGCATTTACCAAAAAAAAAGCTATTCATCATTTTATTTTCAGCAAAGTTTTTTTATACTTATGTTCTCATTTGTAATGTACGTATTTCTTTGTTTATAGAAAAGGACATTGTCTACTGATTAATGACTACTTAATGTATATACCACCACTAAAACCCCCGGTATAAACGTATAACCAATTTAGAGTGAACTGACACCCTCATTTACGATCGCGTGATCGATGTTCAAACGTTAATTTGTGGCAAAATATTTTTCTTTCACATTTAGACATTCCACCAGGAACATAAGAAGTAAAAACATATAATGGAGAAAAAATTAAATTGAGTTGTCTGAGTTAATTTAATCAATCTAATGGAAGTTTTAGAAAATTGTTACTTTTCTTTTTACCATAGGGGTACTGTAAGCTATTTTTTGAAAACGTATTTACAAAAGAGTGACAAGTTAAAAATAATTCGTTTCTAAATTCATTTCTTTCGTCGGAAAATATTTGTGCGAGTACTTAGTTATTAAAAAGTCTTGGTTCGTATATCCCACGGTTAAGGATCAAAATATTAAAAGAAAATGATTAAAAAAAATGGATCAATGTAGGCCACTCTCCCCTATATCATCTCTTTTTTCACAAAAGCTCATTTAGGTTGTAAAAGTACCACTGCATCACGCTGTTCTCAATACACTAAAGAGTATTTTATGTCCAGAATCATTATAGTCATACTACCACAATAACTTTTCCTGGAAACATGCAAGTCACTTTAATAGATAAAATGTTCCGTCACCTCTCATCTAGAACTGTTGTGGATTGTTGTTATTTTTAGTAAGTATATAATAATATCATGTAACGCTAATTACAATTTTTCTGATAATTTCCACCATTTTGCATTTAAATTTTATAAAATAACACATGCACTTCTGAACTTGTGGTTTATGAATCTGCCTTAATTTTTTGCTTTAGAGACCTATATGTTTGAAATTGTATAACATCTTATAATTAACATTAACAACTGGAAATTGGGTGACAAATCGTTAATCATCTAATCGTTTTGTTGGATAAATCCTATTAGTCTATAGTTGTGAGCTATCAATGCATTCAAGTTTTATAGTTACTTATTGTACAAGGTGACTCAGAAAAGTTATGGAAAGAAGCAAATTATTTTATTGGACAAATCAAGAACTCCTCACCCCATTTTCTTGAAAATTTGACAGTACGGTACTGTTATTAGTAATCCATTGTACCCATCCAAACTGTTTGACGTCATCAGTTTTTTGGGGTTGATAAACGGATATATTTTGATTAAAAGTTGACCGTGCTTACAATAACTTCAAAACGTCTGCAAGATTTCAAAATATTCAGTTTTGCAATTCTTGATTTAATAATAAAATAAATTGACGCAGTCATTTTTTTTTTTTTTGAGACAAATCTAAAAAATGTTAATGCAGTGATAAATCACAAGTATAGACTCATCATATGTATTTTGCACATTTAAGATGGGATTTATTCAGCAAAATTTTGAGGTGACCTCATCAGTTTTTTATGGGGATGAGCAAATACATTTTGATGAAAAATTTACCATGCTTATGATAACTTTAAAACATCTCCAAGATTTCAAAGCATTCGGTTTTGCAGTTCCTGATTAAATCCACAAAATAAATTCACGCTTTCATTAATTTTTTGAATCACCCTGTATAAGCGAATCCAAAAAATATGAATGGAATAATAAACTACAAGTATAGATTCATCATATTTTGGACGTTTTAGATAGGATTTATTCGGCAAAATTTTGAGTTTTTTGCGTAGATTTGGGTACATCTCTTTAGTAAACATAATATGAATATGCAAAAGTCGTTAAACTATTGTTCACTGGCAATAACTGTACTTGTATAAATTTACAATATGTCTGTTATGTGGAACAAATACAGTTAAAAGAACAGAAATTCAATTTGACGAAAATGTTCTATAGCTAACTGGTAATTTTTACATGTTATATACTTCAACGACAAATTTAAAATGTTGAAGCAGGCGCTATCGAAATCGCACCGTCGTTGCTTTTTATTTTAAACACTTTTTTGGTTTTTACAACATAGTTCTAAACTAACAAAAACAGAGGTTAGCGTTAAAGGAACCAAAGGTCTAGAAAAAACTAGAATGCATTAAAAAACTAAGTCTATTTTCTAACGACAGAAACATGACAGAAAATGTTATAATATAATAATTTGTCTGCCTTTCAAGAACGTCATGAAAAGTAATGTTTTTAAATTTTTTTTGTAAATGTTGGTGCAATTTTACTTTACGTACATGATTTATCTACGTAATTACTTTTTATTTGTGCCCAGGAACAGCTTTATCATTGAACCACTAATTTAGGCTATTAATGCTCCAGTTTGAGATTTACTTTAACATTAAATCAACGTTTGCAGTACGTACTATTTATAGATACATACATCAGTTCTCAAAAACAAAAAAAAAGTACAGTATGGACCAATCAAACTAAAGAAGATTAAATCTTTTAAACGTGGAATAAAAAAGACAGAACTGAAATTTTTACAGGATCTAGATTCAAGTGCAATCAACCAAAAATCATAATTTTTTTTTATTCTTCAAAGGCTTCTTTTAGTTTACTCTTCCTATTAATTTTCTATTCACTCATACTCGTAAAGTTCATTATGATTGACAAAGTGTCTACATGTTGGCCTCATAGTGATTAATTAATAAGGAATTACAAAAATCTGTAGAAGCGGCAAGGAAATCACAGTTACTGATCTAAAATTTAATTAAAAAAAAATTAATTTGACTTCACATCGGTTGTAAAGACAGTTTTTATGGAAATTTAAAAAAATGCCAGTTGAATCACTTACAAAAAAAACATCGAATCTAAAATAATTAGATTTAGTGTAGTGTTGTTTTTGACACTTGTATGTATTTGTCGATTCTTTGATATGATAAAAATAATTTGTAAAGTCGCAGACAAAACTTAACGATAAAGAAACGTCATTAGCGTCAATTTTTCAGGAGACTCGTGTATTATAATAATACACATCGGCGTGGTTTTAGCCACAATTAAGTGTGGTAAAAATTTAGGTTAACACCATAATGTCACTTATTATACGTCAACTGAATGTTCATATCCTTATTATATCTGTCTCTTGTGTCACTCTGTTTTGACACTTAAATGCAGTGCCTATAGCTTCAAAATTTTGACAAATCAAGTCTAGGTTGTTATTGTTGTGAATCCACTTTGTCGCCAAGTTTTGTCTGCGCTTTTATTTATTAATTATCTCAGAAACAATTCACCGTTAGTGTGAATCCCTTTTGTTGTTAAGTTTTGTCTGCGATTTTAAGTAGGTATTAATATTTTATATCCAATAAATGAAGGCGTAATAAATAAAAACATCAAAGCGATTTGCTATCTCACTTCATTCAGTAATTAATTAATTGTTGAAAATATTAATCTTCTCTTTTAAAGTTGCTTCTAAATGTATTCATTCCAAAAAAAAATGTTTTTGTTCGTTTAATTAATGCTGCCCTCAAGGGAGTGCTAACAAATCGTTATTTTTTTTTCTTAAATTTGGTAGCACTAAAACGGCTTGTATAAAAAAGTAGCGATTAAAACAATGCCAAAGCGGCGTGCGGCGTAGCAAAAAAATACTGCATCTGACCGACTTCTAAGAGATATTTCCTAAAATTATACAGTGAATTTTCGACATTTACTTCACTTACTTCTAGTTACTTTTAAACTACGCCAAACCTTCTTTATAAAGCAGTCTTTTTAAAAATATTTTTTGAAAAGTATTTATAAATAGTCTTGTTAAAATTTTTTTGGTGTTTCCATTATGAAATATTCTATTCAGTATTTCTAAGGTCGTACTAAGTAAATGGCAATTTTTTTGGTTAATCCAATTTTTTTTTAGAAAGCATTCTAACGTTTACCGGGAAAAAATGTTTTTATGTTTTAAAGAAAATTCCTTTACAGTCAAATGAGGAACAGAAAAAAATGATGCTATTATGTTATGACTATGACTATAATACATTTTTAGTTTAGTGAAATCAAATGTATCCCTAAAGTTAACATAAAAGAAACAGCTAGTTCTACTAATCCGTTTTAACACTGCGAAGGATCGAATATCAACAAAATTTCAATATTTTTCCTTTAACGTTTCCTCAAATACACACAGTACATTTGTATGTATAATCCTCAAGAATCGGCAAAATTTTGGTGCGATCTTCAGTTAAAAATAATCAACTTTCACTCGCTACAGTAAGAAGCTTAGTTCTTGAACGAAAAATGGCTTTTCCCATTTCATTTTTCTTGTGGGGTGTTAAGTGTTTTAAATATTTTTTGCCAGCAGCTACTGCAAAGATTGATGATGACAACTTGTTGCTTTTAAAAATGTTGAATTTATAAATTTAAACCTAGCCACCTGAGACAAATCCTCAGAATTTAACACTTAAGCTTGAAGTCTGAAGCGGCTGATTATCACCAGGAATGGCAGGTAAGAATTATATCAAGCAACATGGATGCATTAATATTTATAACTTAATTAATTTTGAGCCTTTGCTGTTCGTAATTTTAATATGCACCAGTTATTAAAGTCATAAAATATTTGTACGTACAAAGTGAACGTAATTTTATAGATTTATATTTATTAAGAAGTGAAGATGTTATATTAGTTTCAATTTTTTTAATCTACTAAGAACTGCGAATGAGGATAATATAACTTCAGTAGCTTAAATCGAGGAAAGCTAGTTAATGTTGTAGCTGAAAGTGTACTTAACAAAATTAGATTTTGAGATTTTACCAGCACATCCTTTGAGTAAATACATATAGTTTAAAAACGCTGACTTATATTTTACTTGTCTATACTATGCTGTTGTATAACTTTAACTATTTTGACAACTATATTCTAGCATTTAAAACTTGATAGTAAAATATTATTATTCCATCTGTTACATCCAAGAAAATTTACACGAAGTTTGTTTAAAAACATTTTAACTACTTAATTATCATATTTAAGATTATTCGAAGATTTGTTCAGAAAATATGAAAAATATGGTTTAAAAATTTTCTTAAGATGTTTATTATTTATAAATTCTCTACATTTTCTCTACAATTCTCTACAAAACAGCTATGAATCTTCTTGATGTGTTTAAAATTTTCTTTAAATTCTAATATACCTATTTTTTAAATAATATCATTTAGTACCCAATGAAAAACACTACAATGAAGTATGAATTGAATAACATCCGGCACAGTAGTAACAGAAATTAGATAAATTGACTGATTCAGCACACACCATAAATTTTGAAAATTCTGATTACTATTAACAGCGGACGAGTGGCGTAATTTTGAATAAATTAATTAATTACAGAGTCGAGTGTAGATTTAACGCTGTAAACTTCGCCTCATAGAAGATTAATTGTCATAAACCGCTGAATAATTATATAAAATCAATACTCTGACAATAAAGTTTCCTGGCGTTTAACATGTCCATCTGATGTAATGACTAGCCTTATTGTCACAACATGTATCCAGACGTCAATAGATATCAGTTTATGATATAAATACAACGGCTAGGCGACTGCGCTCTCCTCAATATTATATACTGATCCTATGGAATTGTGGAGAGATGTCTGTCACCAAAAGATGTTCTTGATTGACTTTTCATCCAACATAAACGAGGTTAAGTAGAATTTTGGTGAAGGCGTGTGGACATGTGTTGATATGATAGCGTTCGTTGGTGATATCGTTCAGATCCTGAAATTTATATAAAATATTTCACTTTCTGTTTCAGCGATATAAAACAAACTTTACTTTTCTAACGTTTAGGGAAAATTATTGTTAATGAAATAGTTATACAAAATATACTGCAAATTATATAGGAATTTTTTTTATTTTTCATGGCAACGGGGATTTGCGATATCGCAAATCCAACTAGGAATTGTCCTGTCAAATTGCAGTGTTGCTATTTTTTCTAAAAATCTGGACGTCTAGAGTAAAAAATCACGATGTATTGTATCATAAGTGTAGGAGTACGTCATTTTATACAATTTAAATAACATTTACTATGACATATTTTGAGGTGACGTTATCTTATTGTTGGTGCGGATGATTACAACAAGTTTCGTTTGCATTTTACCATTTCCACGATATTTCTAATATATATATCGACACAGACGACAGACGGCAGACAGACAGACGGAAGCGGGAGATCACTGTCATGAAACATCGACAAAACACGAAAATATTCATTCGTCAGATGGACCATATTACAATATTAACTTAAGCTCAGAAACTAAAGAATCGCATTGAAATCGGTTCATACGTTTGGAAAATATTATACGAAAAGAGAGAGAGAGAGAAAGAGAGAATGCTTTACATTTATAACACTACTGGTTTAAATTTAATTAAAAACTTAAAAGTATTGAATATCCCTACAAGGTCTGACCATTTTTCTGTTCTTCTCCAATGATTCTTGACAACAGGGGCTTCACCCCATTACGATATAACTACGATAAGCAACAATCACGGAAACCAAAACTTATAATGGACTGAACCACGTGCAACCGATTCTTCATACGAAACGTTCTACCAAGCTATCCTAGATGTCAGTTATTCATTGGGGTTAAATCCATAAGAAGGTATCATCATTTTATTTCGTGGTTCGATGAAATTAATAGAATTTGATGTTGTAATTTATACATATTTATAATTTAGCTATGTAATTTAGGTAAATATTTTTTAGGTAGCTTTGTAGATTCAAATGTCATTACAAAATGATGGCTAAATTGCTAAATTCATTGCTATAAGACGTAATCTTGTACATAATAAAATTCTATATATTTCGGAGATATTATGTCTAATAAAAATCGGTACAGACGCCGACAGAGAGACATACAGACGGAAACGGGTGACCTATTTTTTTGTACTCTAGGAGTCATGAAACGTCGAAAAAACGCGAAAACATGAAAGTAGCTATTTGCCGGGGGATTCTATTACAATACTTATTTAAGAAATAAAACACTGCATGAGAGGATCGAACCGGTGAAGTAAATACCATACCCCTGAATATGAAAAAAAAATTGTTGCTGGGATGATTGCCATATACAAGATATTCTTGTCCGTACATATAAATAGACAACAATCGGTCCCATACTTTCGGAGATTATCTGTCTAATAAACATCGACCCAGACAACAAACAAATAAACAAACAGACATACAATAGACGGAGACGGGAGACCTATTTTTTCATACGATAGGTGTCATGAAACGTTAAGAAAACATGAAATTAACGGTTCGTCGGATAGAACCTATTCCTATTACAATACTTCCTTAGCATACGCTCAGGAAATAAAGATAACCAAATTAATTTATATCATGTCTTTCGACCCGCCAGTTCCCTCTTTTCTTTGTAGAGACGAAGTTTTCCAGAACTTTGTCATACATTGTTTGAACGGGATATTGGGAAATTTTTCCCTAAATTCATCCTAAGCGAGTATTCCTGCATACCGTTGAAGTTGTGTATATTTCAAATACAACTAAGCCATAAACGGTTCTGTTGTTCCTAATTTCTGTTTTTAATGTAATGATTGTTTCTCCAGGAAGATTAATGGTCATAAGAAAACAGTAAAGTAAGGTTAGAAGGGACGTCTCATGTAGCAGTAAAATTTGAATGCATGTTAAAAATCAGTTCATAAGGATTTGAGCCTTTTTGAGTGTTTATTTCAAATATTTGGTTTACAAAATTATCGGCAATTAAAATTAATTTTGTTAAAATTTTTGACGTAACTTTCAACATAACATTAAACTTATCGTGTGATCAATTGAAAAAGTTATCAAGTTGGCCTTGAATTTTTGTAAACATTGTGAAGTACAGGGTCATTATAAAATACTGTAGTCAACTCACCTATGAAAAACAATTGAAATTTTTCTCGTGCCGCTAATCACCAAAATGATTTCAACTCTTTTGAAATGTCACGAACGTCGAAACAAATCTATCAAATGTGTCAAAAATTGATATGCCAGGTTTGCGATTTAATTTCATTTTAAATAGACACGAAAAGACGCCAGGCCAGAGCATTAAGGGTTGCAGTGTTATCGAGCATTTGTGAACGCCACTGCAATACATTTCAGTTTCAAAAATTGTAAATTGTCAGAAAAACGTTTAAGGGCTTTGTCATGAATTACACCTTGGAAAGTCGATTGGAGTTGAACAGAATAAATCATCTGGTCTGTTTTGCAAAGAAGCAATAATTTTTCAAATAATGAAATCCAAAAAGTGAGGTTAAGTTTGTCGAAACCAATGAACACGGTAATTATTTAAAAAACTACATTTTTATAGGTACCCTGAAGGTAAAAATTGTGAAAAATCACGTAATGGACAATGGCAGAGCAAGTCTTATCACAGTTAACGAACACTATGAGTACCTAATAAGTTTTTGCAGTAAATAATTTTGCCAAAGGTGTGATCCCGCGAAAGTTCTGTTTGTAAATTGTAAGGAATCGTCAAAATATTGGTGCAGACATGGTTTGTGACCGGTGCTTTTCTCTTGAAAAAACACAACTGAAAGCCTTGATCTTCATCCCTACAATAGGTGAAAACTGCTATGTCCAAACATTACCTTCAGCTTTGCAGTTTCTAGATATCTGAAACATGCCAGATCTGCATAACAGGAATGTCAAAGAGGTTCTACCCAAAACACGCCCACATGGCCATCCTAATATCAAGATTTTTCAAAATTTCTATAACAAAAAAGATGAAAAAACCAATAAAATTTCAGGAGCATAGTGTTAAGAGTTCTGTAGATGATTATGAGATCTCTTGAAACAACAGAATGTTTAATAAAGACTTTTAACTTTCCTAATAGTAAAATTACAATTATTACTAAACAGCAAGTTGAAGTAAGTTTTAAATTAAGAGAATGCAAAATGTCGTTAAATCTGGCCATAATTCGCCGTATAGCGTCTTCAAAGATTCTTCATCAATGACAACAGAACATTTCACTAGATACTCGTTTTTAGACGCCTCCACAGAGTACACTCCATCCCCATCCTCATTTAACACCCCATTACGGTAATAGGCATGATGATTGCGCCAAAGAACTAAAAAAATCATTTGTAACACTGACCATAGTTATTCCTCTCTGTTCATTACCTGAGATTATTCCACAATGATCTGTAGTTTTGATAAAAACTGTTTTTTGAGACACTTATTAAAGTTCTAACAAAGGGGAAGACAGCAAAAATGAAAACAAGACAAGTCAATTAACGCACAAAGTGAGGGAAAACGTACCAGTACAAACGAAAAAATTATTGACATCTGACAGAATTTGATGAAGCGTTGAAACAGTGCAGCCGCTAGTGTCAACTAATGTGGCGTTAAAAATAAAAATTCCAATATTAGTGTAATCCTTTCCACAAAACTGAAAAAGGCGGCACAAAATGTCACCAAAATCATGGCCTTCTTCGACTACAATATTTTATAATGACCCTGTATGTCTACATTAACCTAATCGACGAAAGCTGACAACGTGGAAATGTCAATTATATACAACAGTGTGGTTTAATATATTCTTAATGTATTTTCTTCTGTCAAAAAAGCAACCTCAACTTGATTTTTTCAATTGAACACCCGTTATCGTTTTAGAGAATACATACGGGATGACTCGATTACAAATTATGTTGATCGCCGATATTAATAAAATATTTTTAGAAGCATGAGTAAGGAGTCGCGAAGAAATGCAATTAAAATGGAAATCTTATTCTCCAGAACCAAAAAAAGCTATAACGTGCCGGGAAACCTGTAACTGTTACAAGAATCCTACCTTTTTTATTTTTTACGATTTCAACTAGATTGCGTCTACTAACGTATAATTAATGTAATGACTAGTAATGAATAAGTTTTACTAAAAAGAGTCAAAGTGGCTATCATGACGAAGAAGTGAAAACGACTCCAACTGCGCTACGCTTCTAATTAAGGACAATATTTGATGTAGTTTTCACCTTAATCTTGTCGCACAGTAAATGTCAGTTACAGCCATTCGGTATCGTTTAAAATTATAATGCAAGGAATATTTCCATGTCACCAAACTTTACTTTTACATTTTCTGAAGTCAAAAAAAGTAATGGCATAGATATTCGAAGCCTGCAATCCTGTCACTTTTTACATTTTCATTTTTATTTAGATTCCGCTATTCAAACTGTGTAACTATGGGTGAGTTAAGATTCTTTTGAAAACAGTCGCGAGGATAGTGGAGCTGCATTCACTGATTAAAATAATAAATTAGTTTCCCATCCACTCTCATAATTTTGTTAATATATTATAATCTACGACTATTTTGTTATTTTAATTATAAGGCGTGATCATTGATCAACAAAAAACCTCCTCAGTTTGGAGTTAAACGACTATGTTCTAATTCTCGTCATCTGCTGAAATAGCGCGAGATATGAAAAATAGCTTGCTCGTTCAACATCAAACTGGGAGCGTTTTTTATTTTATTTTTTATTTATTGGTTATACGTTACTTGAAGATTATTTTAAATATGGTAAAACACTAAATCCAATTTGCATAATAGTGATCTGATAACTTCCTCTGAAACCACTGTCAAGTAAATCTCACTTTAAACGTCCACCATAAATGCTCAACTTTACCTACGGTTTCCGTCTGTCTGTCGTCCGTCTGTTGGTGATTTAACTAGGGTTCCGAAGCTTCAAAATTGATTACATTGAAATTTGAAATGCACCTTAAGATTGTCATGTGAATCATAAAAATTTAATGAAAATTTGTCTCACCATTCCCTCCAAAAAAATGTGTTTCCGACCTTTTGTTAAATATTTACTTAATTCACGCGTGAAATTTAATTTTTTTTATTTCTATCTAATACTAATAATAACGGTACTGTATTCCTAAATTTTCGGAAAAATAGAGTGAGTCGTTCTTGAATCTTGATTTAATCAATAAAATTAATCATTTCCGCCATGTGAAGTAGCAAAGGTGCAAAAAAGCATAAGTATTCGAAGTATTCGTAATTTAAGACAAATAGCGATAACGTTTGTCGAGATTGTACATGTGAAAATGAAACGAAGAAACTAAACTAATCGACATTTTCTACGAATTTCAATAACTGGATCACAATGTGATAGTCCAAACTTTTTTATTGTATCAACTTATTAATTCGCTTATTAAATAGAACATTGCATTTTATTTTGATTTTCGATGTTGTAATTCGCATTTGGTTAATTATAACTTGTCTAGGTCTAGGGAAGGCAAACATTTCTCCAGACGAGGCTGGCCTCCCCCTAGCTAAAGGACCAAGTTGCTCGATGGCCTAGATTACTGTATTTCTTTCGCTTACGCTTAATAAGTAAAAATTATTTCTTAGCAATAATAACAACGTGAAGTGTTTATGTTTAAAATCTACACGGAGGGCGAACAGACAGACCGAAACCGGATTGTAGAAGACATGACCCATCGAGAAAATATGAAAGTAACCAGCCGCCCGATGGACTCGAATACAATACTTCCTTAGCTTACGCTAATTTTATCAAGAAAATGGTTACTACGTGAAACATTCTCAGCATAGCAACAACTTCTCTGGTTAACTAACAATTTATCCCAACTATTATTGCGAAAATAGAAAAATATATGTAAATTTTCAGAAATTGTAGATATATAGAATCTGCATTTAAGGAACTTCCTTAAAATTTTTGGTGAGACAAATATTTATCAAAAATATGTTTTGAAATGTACTTTTGTGTGTATTTTAATGCATAATTTAAGTTTTTGCATTCGATTATGGAGGATAACCTAGAAAAAGTTAATGCGTTTTTGCAGGAGCGATCCATCTTAATCTGTAAAATTCCACACAGGTTTCTAATTTCCGTGTTTCTAACTATCGCCTATTCGTCAGCGACTTTTTAGAATTCAGTACCAAAGTATTAATATTATTTATGATCGTAGAAACTGCTCATATAACATTCCTGAAATTCTAGAAACACATTTATATCATAATTGCATTGTGGGCGGATTTATGTAGGTATACTTTATCTCATATAAAAATGCTATAACAATAATTATAAAACAAATTTTAAAATTCATTTCACAGAACTTGCCCCCCCTTGGGAAGCGCAGCAACGTCAGACTGTATTTTATTACATTCATTTTTTTTTGTAGGAATATGTACGATATGACAGAATTTATCGTTTATCTCAGAAATCATGGTAACGTTGTTAACCTTAATGAAAACCATTTCTTGGCGCATAATGCGGTGTTTGTTGTAGTATGAAGACAAGGGAAGTTCTACACAGCTTCACAGTTTTGTATATTTTTCTTAAAATAAATATGCTAAATATTAGTGTTACTACCGAGCATCTGTGTTATATCGCATTGTTTCATTTGATAGTTTTTTATTTATATACAGTATAACGAATCAGCGATCGAATTATTTCAAGTTATTCAGATTCCAAGAGATATCTACATCTACTTAAATATTATCTCTTAGATATATGTAATGGTTGCGAATTAAGTAGTTCAAAAATTACTGTAATGCAGTAAGGAGGAGTCATCAAACCAAATAACAAACTTGGTAATAAAATAGCTTAATCACTGATTTCATAATTAATATATCAGATTGTATTTGACACTGGAATGTATTATTTTTACTTAATTTTGCTACGTCTTCTCATCCGAACACACTTCTCTATTTAACTAAGTAGTAGGGCAATGTATTTGTTTCTACGCATAATTTTTAAACTGATCACATCTTCTGAACGACTCTCCTATTTGTCACCAGAGGTCTCCCCAACCTGGCAATTGTAATGTATGTTCGTGCACTTTTCGCACACCTAGCAAAAATTCAGGGCTCACTTCCTTAGCAAATGTACAACAAAACTATTTAGAACCCAGAGCAGCCCTTATGCACTGTAATCTTTTGCGTTAGGTACGGCTTTATATCTTCACATATTAATGCCATTTTTTCTTTTATACTTTCTGTATTTTCTGTTATACTGAGGAAGTCAGTATAATTCTTAACAAAGCAGAGTTGTTACCCATGTTGATTAGGTCATTTTGAAACCAAAATGACCTAGTCAACATGGGTAACAATACCAAAGGATATATTATCTCTTAATTATATATTTAAGACTTAATCCATATATCCTTGCTTTGTTCCCCTTTTTAGCCCAGTCCATCCTCTAGCGTATTCAATGCGACGGGCCAAACATGCCTACGGCAAGCTTATCGGTAATCAACAACATAGAAGAATTGCTAGACTGAAGACTCTGAAGACTGTTTTGAACCCATTTTTTTTTTATTTTGTGGTGTAATTGAACAGGCTTTTTTTTCATTTGGTGCGACACTTGTCAAAATCTGAGTTTTGTCAGTAATTATTGCATTCCTTGCAACACACTTATGGAATGTTCAGTTCTCACCACTCTGCATAAGCTTGACTGATAGAAGATACATATTGTAGATCACATTTCTATCTACCGTCTTTCTTTTAAAGCACCAAACGGACAAATTCAATCAAACACTTGATTTATCTGAATGCCTTCCTTCTCCTACTGCACTCACACTGCAGCTTTTCGCCACCATACAATACAATCACCTGATACAATCACCAGGTTATAGAATATACAGTTTATTAATATATCGTGTATTCATGTTACAGATTATGAAAAATGTGGATTCTAATTTGAGGCTCTAGAAAGTGTAAGAGAAAAGCACTCTCTTCTATTTTCTGCATAGAGCAACTTCCGCAGCTGCTTGTAAAAATCACTGTGTTGAAATTGTTTAGAGCTCTGTAGGACATACATTCGTTCTCAGATCTTGTAAAGTTGTAACATAAGCGTCTTGTATCGGAATTCTCAGGTGTTGTTGCGCATTCTGTTTTAACAAGCGGTTCTATATATATTATAAGTGCATATATTTTCACACTTGCAACAATATTTATTTAAACTCAAAATTGTGCGTGGAAATGAGTTTGTGCGCTATCACCTAGTTAAAAGAAGAAGACTGTTCGGATGAGAAAACTAGCACAATCAAAGTCGAATGTTATAAAATCGTTTCAGCTGTTTAATAAACCCAATTAATTGATCCACACCAGAGCCAATAAAATAAGTAAAATATTGACATTTGGAAGTATCTGTTCACAAGCATGTTAACAAGTTTTTTAAATTATATTTTCCAAACACGTTTTTGGAGAGAATTCTTTGTGCATTTTTGTGCCACAAAAATTTTATGCTAGACAAGTACATAAATATTTACAACATCTAAAATATTTTGTATATATTTTACGCAACAAAGTATAGATGTGTCATAAAACTTTTTTGCTGAAGTTGATCGACATAAAAGCATTGGATCCGCTTAATGGGTATGTGTAGTGCATATATACGCATGCACTATGCATATATGCATTTGTAGTATGAAAAGCTAAATATGTAACTGAATATTCTGTTTGCCTGTCTGTTAAAAAATACATACTAGACAAAAATAGATATTTACGAATTTTAAACGATCAACACCCACAAGACGAACTAAATTTACAATGTCTGTTATTTTAAAATTTATAACGAACTTCGCTTACAAACTACTGGGAGTTTATCCTAGACACATAAAAGTTTGAATTTCTAAAGTTATGGCAGCGTTTTGCATGAATATATTCCAAGTTTTTGTTATTTCTGCAATAAGACGAAGTCATTGGCCAAAGTTTCTGACCTCACCTTTGTGTATAATAATGCAGACGGTGGTCGTGTAGGGGATTGACAAAACAGTTAAACCAACAAACTCAGACATGCCTTTGCTTAAAAAAAGTCATTAGGGTTTGTTGCAACACAACTCTAGGAGTAATTAGTAAGACACGCAACATATGAGGTGAGGCTGTGCTACAATAATATGAAATATAAAAGCGACGTGTAGCTTCTATAAAAACTGACGTTTCACGTTCAAATTGCGGTTCAACTCCATTAGTATTATGTTAGGAAAAAACACGCACTTTGAACGAAATGCGCCAAGCTTTAATGATACCAGGGGAAAGCTATTGTCACACAACTATGTATAAGTAAAATGTCATACATCAACATAAAGGGAGGAGACAATAAATCGGGAAACGAATTTGGAAAACAAAGGCCTACTCACATATTGCCGAGTTATCTGCGAACATTACAGAAATATGATGGTGTAATTGTTAAAGTTGTTGTTTGGGTGCATTTTCATTATTACGACAATAATTGTCGAAATTATAACAACGCCGATTTTTTATAATATAGATTGTTTTCAAATAACTAGCAAATATAATTTTAAAATGAAAATATTCGTTTAATGCAATGTATTGCTTTGGAAAAATATGTATTTTAGATTCTGTAGTTTTACTTTAAAATAAATTTAGTAATGTGTAGAAATTTGTGAGTTAGACAGCGTTAATGTGATTGCATTAATTAACCAATGGTAAAATAACCTAGCATAATTAGGAAAATTATATAAAATGCGACAATTGCCAAAAATAATAAATATGCGTTATTTTATGGTAATTAATAAAAAATAGAAAACACAGTATACTAGCATTTTGGAAAACGTTCTTTAAAAATTTTTAAGTAATTACAGAAGTTGTATTGTATTTTAATAAAATTAAGATGTATATCGACGATGATGTCTATTTCTGTTTATTTTTGAAGAAAACAGGTTTAAAATAGTACCTTTTTGACAAGATGTTCGTAGTTATTTTCCAAATGAAAGAAAATCTTTTTGAATTTTAAACGTAATTTTATATAGCGATTAACGTTTACATGTTGGGCCACCAAAACTGAAAAATGAAAGTCGAGGAAACCAGTGACAGTCTAGTAATGGAAACGTAAATAATATAAAAGGCCGTCAAAGTATTTGTAACTTTTAATATTTAAATTGCTCCCAGTTTTACGTGTTTCACATTTTTATGATAATTATTATTAATTAGTATTAGTTATTCATTAGTATAACACAATAGTTTTAGCTGAAACTGATGAAATAATAATATCTATAATTGTTTGCTTTTCTCAGAAAAAAGGAGCATATAAAAAATGTATAAAAATAGTCTCTGTTTTCTTTTGTAAAAAATAACTAAGAAATTCCAGTACAATTTTTTCTTACATTTTATTAACAAAATAAAAAACGAATTTAATGAAGCTGGCGGAAATTCTATTTTTTTTATACTAGTACTGTAATTTTAGACGTTAGTAGCTTTATTTTTTAGGATGTAATAATTTTAGAATTCTAGTGCTTGTAAACTGATAACCCTGCAAAGCAGTGGATTTGTTTTTTAATATTTTCATTATATATCAGCAAAAATTATTTATCATTAATTTTGTGTCTGTAAAAAGTTTCTGAACGTACAAGTAATTCAAATTATTCTATAATCAATTTTACGATGTATTTGTCATTTATACCAGAATTTAATTAGGACTTTGCATCTAAGGTCTATGTAGGTTTTAACATGTGTTGGATATATGTAAATTTTATTTCAAGTAATAGTTTTTCATAAAACGATACGCAGTTTGGGTTAAAGTTACAAATACATCTGATACTGATGTTGGAGATATAAATTTAAAATTTTTTGGAAGAACTTATGGAGAACTATATTTTTATAACACATAAAAATTACAAGGGTTCAGGGATGACACGAAAAACTAGACATTCAATTTTTTTCGGAATTTAGTTTTACTAAAACATACTGAAGTCTATTTTATTAATCTGAAAGATTGTATTATAAAAATATCAGAAAATTTTGAGAAAATCTGTGTTAAAAGTAGTCTTACATTACATAATTTATTCCAAAATCAAAAATCCATCACCTGTTGAGTTGAGTTTAAAAAACCCTAGTTATATAGTTTAATTATTCTAATAAGACTGGCATTACAAAGCTTTGGAGTTTGTTGTCACGGATTGTCAGTTTGAAATTTAAAAATAGAAAGAAATTGTCATGAATGAATATTCCGTCCTCCATTAATTAAAATGAAATGAACACTTAAATTATTGCACACTAATATAAATTCCTAAAACTGACACTGGCAACGTTGCCATAAGTTGTATTTTCGAAGAAATTGCTGTGTTGATATATTTTTGATTTTCGAATAACATATATGTATGCCCATTTTCATGAATTACAAACTTATTCTAAGATTACTGTATTGTATTTTAATACAGTTGGAATGATCAAAAATTTCTGTAGCCTATTTATTACAAAATTTGTAAAATAATCGAATACATTTTTGATAAAATGTTACACGTAAAGAGTAGTGCAAGATTTGTCTTCATTTTTCAGAAAACCGAAAATGTTACATTAAATTTATACTGTCCCAAAATGGATTTTATTTTGTACATTTCTTTTGCCACAGTTATCTCCAAAGATAGTACATTAGAAGTACTTCTAACACATCAGCAGTGAATTATTTTTGAATTTTGATTTCAGCACCTGAATCTTATTTCAAAATAAATATAAGCAAAAATTGTAGTAAATAGCGTGCGATTGAAAATAAAATGAATTCAAGCATATCCTAAGGTGGCAATAAACAATAATATGGTTGAAGCCCCTATTAAATAGCTTAAATGTATTAAAAAAGCGACAAAAGCTAAGCATTAAAAAAATAGAACCAAATGGATATTTAGTGGATTAATTGTGCACAAGGTCCAAAATGCTGTTTTAGCTTTGGCTGATGAAATCAAGTCTCTCTGAAAATGTAATTATTCATTAGAAATGTATGCTATTTTAAAGACATTTTTTGGCTTCGTTAACGATTACTATTAAAAACAAATGTACTAAAACATTTAACAATTTTGGTACTGACTGATAATTATATAAAAGAACCAAAGGCTACTTATGGATTGAGCTGGATTATGGATTAATTTAACAATCTTGATTCTTGATGCGAAGTTAAAATCCCTCCAGAGTAAGTGGGATGCCAGTGGATGTATTTAAAAAGCGATGTTCCTTTAGTAAATATTAGCAGACCCATGCTTTCTCGTGAATTCCTTTGGTTACTCTCACTGTGCAATTATGAATTCCCCTTTCTTTTCCAACTGCTCTGTTATTGTTTGAATGAGTTTCTTTAATTAAATATCGAAGTTAATAAAAACTAACTACGATTAATTTTTGGCGGTTTTTGTGTATTTTGCAGATGTTAAGTCTATTTCGGGCTCATTTTCAGCTTGACACGAACCTTATAATTTTTATAAGATATTTACTAAACATGTCGCTTTGGAATATTTTAAGATTTTTTTTGTCCTTGAATAATTTTCGGAACGATTTTTTGTTGCAAAGGTACGGGGGGCTAAAAATAAAGTAAAACTCAAAACCGCCATTTCTATCGGAAATAGGCCTATGAGGTGTAGCGAATTTTTTTGGAAGAGTCACTACCAGGGTTCCTAGAAAATGTACCATCGGCAACGGAAATGTAATGTGTTTTATGTGAACAATGGTACACAAGCAAGTGTGGT
The DNA here is from genome assembly GCF_036711695.1 of Zophobas morio. Taxonomy (NCBI): domain Eukaryota; kingdom Metazoa; phylum Arthropoda; class Insecta; order Coleoptera; family Tenebrionidae; genus Zophobas; species Zophobas morio. Next base: position 5,601,047 of record NW_026972110.1, read on the forward strand.
TGCTCATGAATTTTAAACGAAACATATGGAGATCGCTGGATTGGTCGAGGTGGACCTGACTTATAGCCTCCTCGATCCCCAAACTTAAATGTCTTGGATCTTTATTTATGGGGTCATTTGAAAACATTAGTATACATTACTCCAGTGGAAATGTTTGAGAAACAACCTTGATATTTTTGGAAAAATTCAACAGTCAATGAGAAGATTGTTGCATGCATGCATCTTAGCTGGTGGTAGTCTTTACATGTAATATGAATTAATAAAGTATTGTTATTTTCGAAAAGCTTTTATCGCCCTATGACATCGAAATAAAGCCTCTTTCCGAAAATGATCGAAGGACAAAAAATACTAAAATAACCCAAGGAATAAATCCTTGAATGTTTGCCGCTTGTTTACTAAACATCCTGTATACGTAGTAGTTTAGATTTTTTAGCAAAAAACTTCTTGTGGGACGGGCAGGCAAACCAACAAACAAAATGAGTAGTATTTCTCTTGTGTTTAATAATAATTAATGGATCTTTATTAATAAAGATTCAATAATTATTGATTTTTTTTAAATGATGATAAATACTCGTATTATCTGAGAAATTAAGAATTACATATATTATTATATTTTTGCTGATATATGTGAAAAAAGCACTCTTAACATGAACGCTTACATTCAAATAATATGCTTTTAACAAAAAATAAAAATAGCTGGAAGCTCTTATTTTGAAAACAATATTAAGTATTTGAAGATGAAACTGTAAATAATGAAAATGCACCATCTCAAGTAAGTCAATATGTTTAAAATGCAAATACATTCAGTTTACAGCGACGACACCACACACATTGACAAAAAATGTGCGTAGGCTGGAGTTTCGTATCCCGAAAATACCACAAACCCATATAGTAGAAATTTAATACATTGGGTAGGTGGTTACACCCAAACAACTAACTTTGAAAAGGTGTAATAAAGCTAATCCGTTCGAAATAATTTTTTATTATCCGATTGAACAAAAAGCTTTTTTTCTACTTTTTGTGGGCTTGAGGAAACACCCAGCCGATAGATGATGATGCGATCGAGCGGATGCGGATACGTTCCACAAAGATGCTGATAATTTCACGGCTTTTTTCATATTCAAATTATTCTTTTGTAGATAAGCCAAAGACTGCGACCTTCTCTTTTGTTGTAGATTGGTTTCACTTCGTATTTCAATATGTAAATTGCATATGTGTTGTCGAACTGTAAAAGTTTGTGTTGTAAAATGTAGTTGATATCGTTAGTTTGAAAACCAGAACGAGAAGAAATGTTTTATTCGTATAGCTAGAATGCCAAATAAAAATGTTTTATTCGCTTGTTGAAGTCATCCAGAGAGCACAGCGAAACACTTGTTATGCAATTTGTATTAGTCAAATTGAATCAAACTTCTTACTTCTTGGTTTATTTAAGCGACAGCTAGGGTTATTTTATTCCAAATTACACAATATTTCATACTCAGCGAGTTTTCGCCGGGGAAAAAATTAAGGCTACCTAAAAACATGCTGAAATATACCGACGCTTTTTCATGCTTTTTATGACTCACATAAATTTTAAAATCTCTACACAGTTACATAACTACTCACTGATCTTAGATCCTGCAAAATTTAAGGTAAAATTTCAATCTTTGTTGATAGTAAATTTAATAACGAAAATAAAACCTGAAAAGATTGATTAATATGTATTAAATAAGATGTCTAAATGTACTCACACTATAATGTATTTATGTTTACCTGCAACAATTTTCCAGATAATTAAACTGAACAAATTAGCTTCAGCTAACTATGCTGTACCTTAGGATTCTATTCCTAATTTAATTGTTGAAATCTAGGCAAACTCTAATGCGTAACTCATCATTAAATATAAACATTTAAAAAACACATTAATGGATAACTTTTAAAATTTTTATCTAAATTCAGGTAATTAAAAAAAACATGTGTTACTTGTCACACAAATTTCTGGACTACTCTGGTAATTATTTAATAATGTCCACACTTGTCAGCAAAACAGTGTTCTTTAATACCTAGATCTTGATGAATTTATTAAGTGAAAACTTTAATTATTATTAAGGCTATTTTTAACACTGACAATTTTTTAACCATAGACATACGAGTTATTGAAAAAATTAAATAGGAATAACATTTTTTAATAAAATTTAACAATTTGTAAGTATTAGAACTTTTTTTTTCATTTTTGAAATTTTATTTTTTATGATTTTATTATTTCAACGCTCTACGAGTAGAATTACTCTGTAAATACCATAATATCAACACTGTAGAGCGTACGGTACGTAAGCTTAGGAGTGGAACGTTTGCTTTGTAACTAAAACACGCAGGTTTAATCTCAAGCACCTTTAGATTTTTTATTACTTCAAGAGCGGTTTATTTTAATTTTCCTGAAATGAGAAAAACAAAATACCGCCATGCAGTGTCTGCACTGCACTCCATATATTAAAATTAAATTGCTTGTCCTTACGGGAAATGAATAAATAAAAGCTAAGAAAAATATTTTATAATTTTTATAATGAAACTACGCAGTCGGTTAGATGTACTTACTATAGTATAATATCTTGCAGTTTGCAAAGGGCGAATCAAAAAGTCTGTCTGTCCCTTTCCTCTAGAACTTGATAAAATTTGTAAAATGAAATTTCACAGTTTATCTTGGAACTTGTACAACGAATTTCTTTGATGTTATGTTAAGATACAACACTAAATTAATGATTTCTTGAGACTGACAAAAATTTATTTAACTATTATAGCTCAGTTTTAAGGGTGTGGACAAAATTATGTGACGTAGTATACATAAAGTAAGGGTGACGTTGATTATATTTTCAATTTGAAATTCAAATGAAACAAAAAATTGTAGGTCAACAAAAATATGACATTTTAAGAAAGCAACGTTTTGAGCCCAATGTAAATGTTGACGTTAATTTATTTATTTTTTTGAAAACATACATTAATTCAAAATTGTTTAACACATACGAAAATTGTCGAGTTACAGTGGGGGCCAAAATAAAGTATAGGACACTTTTTTTCCCACGGTAACTTCCAAATTCAATTCAATCCAGTATACAGAACAAAATTTTTTGAAAAAAATTCTTTCAAGACGTGTCTTACTTTATTTTGTAACTGGGAAATGTAGATTTTGTTTTAAGTGAATATTTCCACGCCCTTAAAAAACAACTGTACTCGTAGTTAAATATTTTCTAAAAGTTGTGCTTTGAGATGCAAAGTTTGTAATTTAGAAATATATTTGGATATTATTAAAAGGTTTCAAAAAAGTATTTAAAAATATAATTCCAAAAAAAATGTGCACGACAATGATATCATTAACAAATATTTTTCAATATTTTCAACTCATGTTCAAACTTAAAATCTAAAAGAATTAATCGACAAATTAACTTATTGTATTTATCCGATAAATTGTTTCCAATTTAAACAAATGAATGCATATGTGAATAAAGAGTGGTTTATTTAACTATTCACCGCAATTTCAATGGATTTATTAATTATTCTCTTTATGTGAATATTAAATTTTACGCGAGTGCAAATTAAAACACACAAAAAACATAAATTTATTTTGTCGATATTTTTTAACGAGTACGATCAAAAACCATGCATATTTTGTTAACTAAATCACTGTTATCAGGTGTAAAAAACCACTTATTATAGTTCGTAACAACAGCTCAGTTTATCAAAAAATTGCACAAAAAACATAAATTTATTTTGTCGATATTTTTTAATGAGTACGGTCAAAAACCATGCATATTTTGTTATCTAAATCACTGTTATCAGGTGTAAAAAACCACTTATTATAGTTCGTAACAACAGCTCAGTTTATCAAAAAATTGCACAAAAAACATAAATTTATTTTGTCGATATTTTTTAATGAGTACGGTCAAAAACCATGCATATTTTGTTAACTAAATCACTGTTATCAGGTGTAAAAAACCACTTATTATAGTTCGTAACAACAGCTCTAGTTTATCAAAAAATTGCATTACTTATATTTACTAAACTTCTTATTTTCAGTTGCAAAAAATTTTTGAAATTACAACTGCTAACAAATAGTCCGACAAAATGGTAAGTGAAAATTATTGACTTTTAATAATTTACCTGATGTCATGCATATGACGAAACCAGCAACCTCGATAAAGATTGGTTGCCGCAGTAGGGTAGACCGTAATACTTTCAGTTTTACGGGTTCCGTTTATTTCCCGAGCGAAAGCTTTCGATCTGCTTACAAGAATTTTTCCTAGCTGAAGAGTAATGGTTCAACTGTGATCGGTTCAGCAAATATATAAAAAAAGTAAAATTATTTGCATAGAAATTTTTTCGTTACTGATGCATAACATGCTCCACCCAAGCAGAATGTATTTTTAAGTTTTTCAAGGTGTGATTAATAAGTTGTTTGGCCTTATATTTATAAATATATTTATTAATTCTGACAAGTTCAACGGAACATGTTCCTACGTTCCAAAAACTCCAGGTGAATTGTTTCTGAGATAATTAATAAGTAAAAACGCAGACAAATCGTAGCGACAAAGTGAATTCGCACCAATAACCTACACTTGATTTGTCAAAATTTCGAAGCTTTAGCCACTACACTTAAGTGTCAAAGCACAATGGCACAAGTGAATGGTATAATGTGGATTTGCACATTTGGCGAATAAGTGATATTATGGTGTTAATCTAAATTTTTATCACAATGAATTTTGACCAAACCACGTTTGAATATATAATATGTAATACGAATGTAATGAAAATTTTGAAACAAAAAAAAGTTTTGTCTGCGACTTTAAATCACTTTATTTATAGTTTGTTTTAACCTGTTGCCAAGCAAATTTGAAAATTAAAAGCATATAACACGATCAAGTTATAGGCGAATAAGTACATATTATCTCTTATCGCATATTTTTCAATACAGATTTATTTTTCTTTTGTATATTATTATATATATTTATAACAATATTGCACATTTTAACTCTAATTTTTGATGGAGACAGAAAAGCGTTGGTCAGTGTTTCGTCATCTTCACAATAATTACAATTTAAAAGTAATTAGTTCGGTAGTTTCGAAAATTATATACCTATTAAAATCGATAATAGATGATAGATACAGATGATACGAAAAAGGAAAAAATATAATTAAGATTCTCTCAACACGCCTCGTTACATTATTTCTAGCGCGAATAAATAAAGATTTGCATTTTATTGAAAACAAAATTAAATGAAATCTGTATAAGTGAGTTAATATTACAGCAACAATATTTTGGGTTTGATGTAAAGTAAGTCGTAGGCGTCTCATATTTGCTCCAGTACGTGCAAAATCAGTTTATTACATTGGAAAGTGGGTAGTTTTTCAAGCTCGCTTTTATAAAACGGTGAGCCTAAAACAAAATAAAATCTGTACAAAGGGACTGAACAACGTTTAAAATTTATTTACTAGACCTCTCCAGAAAATTAATAACGTCATCGCATGTAATCTACAATTATGTCAAAAAGTATGAAAATGTGCTATTTAAAATGATGTGTAAGTACGTTAGAGTTATACCTCGAAACAAAACAATTTTATAAACACAACTTAAATTTTTAATAAAGTACTATAGAAGCTAAAAGCAATTAAGCATTTGTTTATAATGCCTTATCTGGCGTGGTATAACACCATATGTATACATTTAAATATTGTAGATCTTCTTAGTGAATTCATCATTACTAGTTTTCTAGAAATTTTTAGTTTTGTTTAACTAGATAATTATGTGTTGATTGTTGTATTTTTACAAGTTTTACTTTTTAGAAAGAAATCTTAAACTGCGGCTAAAAATTCTTAACCTTAGATCTGAAATCTGATGTATGAAAATTTCATTTTACTTTATTTAAAGTTTAGTATTACGTTTACAAAATCAGTGGCAGCTGTATTAACGATGTACCTAACTGAAATTGTAATTAAGACACAGAGTAATTTTCTTCTAATTTGAGCTAAAAGATACTTGAAACTAATTTTCACAATTCGTGCTAGACGTCTAATTAGTTAGTTTCAGCCCGAATCACAGTTATTCTCTGATTAAATATTTGAAACGAGGTTAATACAAATAATTGATGTAGAACAATTTAAATGCAAGACTATAACTAATTCTGAAAAAATACTGAAAATAAAAAGGGGGGATTGTTTACAAGTCGGTTTTGTAGAAGACACGAATTTCTAACATGTAACTACACCATTGGGTAGAGAAAAAGAAATTAGTCATTAGACTTTAAATGTGAAAGGGTCTAAGTGCCAGCATCAGATATATTGAGTTAATGACTGAAAGATATTCGGAGCAGCTTTCTTTTGAATATACAAGAAGTTCAAATTGCATACATGCTTGTGACCTATTTTGAAATTTTCTGTTAATTTTTATCGGACGTTTAATATTGTTGTTGCCATTACTTCAACTATTGACAAGTTGTATTTTTCGAAAACAGATATTGAAATAAACAACCCTTAAAATTAGTTCAGAATAGGTCTAATTCAGCTAATATAAAAAATTTAAGAAGTGCAAAAGGGTCGTAGTACAAATAATTGGAGTGCACCAGCAAATTAAACGACGAAAAAAAAACTTAAAATGCATGATTAAATTTAGGCCTAATAGAAAACACGCAGCATTTTATGAACACCTAACCGAATAAAAAGTTTGCTACTTAGACACTTCCTTAAAATTATAATGTGTTCTGATAAAAGTGTTACAGTGTTGTTCCTTATATTTCTGTTACAATTAATATTATTCTTTGTATGCACATTATTTAAAAATAAATTACTAATATCATAACTTTAAAAACATAGATGTAGTTATAAAATATGGATTTTACTCAACTTTCATATTTTCAATTTGATGGTTTTCAGATGATGCAATAACTTTGAACAATGTGAAACGTATGAGTATTAATTTTTGTTTTTAAACAATTAAAAATTGTCAAAAAGAAAGGCGGTAAATCTGGAAACCTTATTTATTGTGTAATCAAAAATTATTCTATTCTAATCTTGGTCGGACATGAAAATCTGTGTTGGTGCTAGATTCAGGTCAAGCAGAACTTCGAAAATAATTAAGATTATTTTTCTACACTTTGGTTGTTTGTTTTTTTATTACATCCCGCGTGTAAAAGCGGAGAAAGTTTTGTAATAGGGTCCACCGGGAGACTAATTACTTTCGTGATTTCTCGACGTTTCATAACCCCCACAGTACGAAAAAGTGGGCTCCCGTCTCCGCTCTCTGTTTTGTTTTCATTGGGTGCATAACATCATGAGTCTATATTTGGCATTTATCATTGCCTTCATATTTTTAGAATTTTTTATATAGGGTGACTCAAAAAAATTAATGAATGAGTCAATTTATTTTATTGATTAAAGTAGGAACTGCAAAACCGAGTATTGTAAATTTTAACCAATATGTATATGTTTATCCCTCTCTTGATGACATCATCTCAAAATTTTAAAAAGTAAAATCCTATCGCAAATGTGCAAAATATGATATACTTGTAATTTATCATTACTGTCTTCATATTTTTGGAATTGGATATAAAGGATGACTTAAGAAGATTGTGAGTCTGAGCACTCTACTCTCTTTTTTCATTTCATTAAATAAATTTAATAAAATTAGTCACTCCCTAATTTTTTGTTGATCAAATTAAAAACGAGTCAGCCTATTTCCTCGAAAATGTGAGAATACACACATCTTTTTTAATAATGATTAAATAAGAATTTTAATAAATACACTGCGTTTCAAATAAAATGCACCACCTAGAAGGAGTAGGCGTAGAATGTTGAAATTTGGTGGAGAAGACTATTGCACGTAGACAAACATTTGATTAAAATTTCAAAGAAAAAATAAAATGTCTAACACAAGAAATGTTAATAATGTGTTAAAATTCCACGTGCACGAATACAAGACTGTATTCTTCTAGGCATGCTTAAAATGAGATGATCTATTGCCTGCTGGGGTATCTCATTCCAGGCATTTTGAATTTGTTGTAGACATTCTTCCAAAGTCTTTGGAGGATGTGGTAAATTGCGCAGCCTTCTATGCATTAAATCCTAAACATTTTCGATTGTTGATAAATCTGGTGATAGGGCAGACCAGGGTAAGAAGTTGACGTTATTTTCGTCAAACACTCTTTAAGTTAATATGGCCACATGAGGCCACGCATTATCTTGTTCAAAAGATGTTCTTCGACGGTTCGAGAGATAAGGAAAAAGAAATTGATTTAACACGTTAACGATGTAATGCCGGGCATTTAGCGTGCCTGGAATGAACACTAAGGGAGTACTTCAACAGATGTGTATACCATCCCATATCATTACTCCAGGTGTTAGAGCGATATGACATCTCTGTACAAATTCCAGATTTTACCTTTGGCCTCAAGGCCTTCGAACACGTATGCGTCCATCAGAGTGCCACAAACAAGACCTAGACTTGTTCCTAAACATTATGACATTCCACTATTACAGCCATTGCTGCCTGTCTTGGTACCAGTGAAGCCTGGTAGTTTTGTGTTCTTGTGGTAAGGGAAGTTTGCAGTTTGGACGATAAGATCTCAAGCCAAAGGAACGAATTTGGCGGTAGATGGTACTCCTCGGATTCTGTGCCCAATTGCTGTCATCCAGTCCATCCCGACTGATCGTTATGGTTACCAAGGGTACTGAATAACACTTCTTCTTAGCAAATGATCTTCGCGTTCTTGGGTGACTCTGAAACGGTCGGTACCCCTGCGACACATTTGTAGCTCTTCGTTGTTCCATTCTCGACTTGTTCTTAATATCGTAGAATCCGTTGGGCCGAGTCTTCTGGTGATTTCCCGAAATGGTAAACTAGCCTCATGCATCCCAATCATTCGCCCTCTTTCAATAGGTGTTATCTGTTGAAAATTACCTCGTGTGTGAACTCGTAGCATTTTTGCAAGCACAATAATGACAAATGTCAAGTAAAATTGCAAAAGAATCTTACTCAAGTATCTTTAAAACATAATCAAAAAATTAATAAAAATCGAATAACACTCGGTATATTATCTAAACAAGTAGTAGTTTTTCTTTCAAATTTTAATCAATTGTTTGTCTATATGCAACAGTCTTCTCCACCAAATTTCTACATTCTACGCCTACTCCTTCTAGGTGGTGCATTTTATATTTTGCCTTTTTGTTTTTATCATTTTATTAACCATCTTCTAAGTTTCTTGTTATGCAATGATGGATATGTATATATTAAGAAAAAAAAAGGCAATTATAAGCCCCGCCCACCCACCCTATCTCAATTCTGATGTTTTTTTTTATTCGTCGTAAGCCGATTGCAGGAGATTAATTGTAAAATATTTATTTTTTTACAAGAAATTACCATGTGAAATGTGTTTTTAAGTAATCGTGTTATACAAAGGAAACTAAATGTATTTACTTATTAATTAAAAAAGAAAATCAAAAGAGAAGCCCCACCCATCTGTCTTGATCTCAATCGTGATGAATTTTTCATTCGTTCTCAGACCGAAGGGCGGAGCGTAATTGCAAAATCGAGATTTTCCTATACAAATTTACCATTTTAAACAGGTTTTAAGTTTCTTGTTGTGAAAAGATGACTACACATATTAAGAAAAAAAGGAAAAATATAGTTAATGTAATTTATTATAAGATGTTTTGTGACTTTTTTCAAACAGGCCAATTTTGATGTTGAAACGTATTTTTTTATAGAAATCTCCAAGTCAAAAATAACCTCAAAAATGGGCTGAAATGTTAAAAAAAAATGTATTCAGAAGATTTTGTTTGATTGTGGCTTAATTAATAATTTTAATCCTCTGTTTTGAGGAGACAAACTCACTCAAATCAAACTAATTTCTATGTGACGTACTTCCGATGTGTAAACATAAACACTTCAAGTTATTGATGAAAGTCCGTTTTTACTTATTGAGAGTAAGCTAAGGAAGTATAAAAATCGGGTCCACCATTTTTTGCCTCCCCTAATCTTAGACAGGTTATAATTCACTAAATGTGAATTACAAGATCGAAAATTACTAAAATGTAGTTGTTTTATTGAAAAACCGGAAGTCGAAGTAATAAAAAAGGTTGGACTAATGCATTGTGATTCTCATGTGTACAATTTGGACAAGCGTTATCGCTATTTGTCTTAAATTACGAGTACTTATAAATGCTTTTTTTCACTAGCAGCCATGACGCATGCAAATGTCGACTCATTTAGAGGGAGCAAATTCAACTTTTGCGACCACCGGTTCAAAAAGAAAAATTGAGGTTATGTACGCAATGTTTGATGTGATTATTTCTTAAAAAATGAACAAATGTGTGCTACAAACATTACTTGAGTATACGCATGGTAGTTGGTAGACGGTAGAAGATAAAATGATTAACCCAGCGACAAGTATAAACGGTTTTCTTTGTGTTGAAGATTTAGATTAAGTTTGATTAGGAATCAAAACAAAATCATGTTGCGTCAAAAAATTTAACGTTTATTTTTTCAGTTTATTGTCTTATGATTTCTACTAGTGAAAAAAATAGTATATTAACCACGGTTGCAAAGCCACTTCTAGACCTCGCGCTTCAGAGCCCTCGACGCTGCGCGTCTCGGGTTCTAATTTGCGCTCGGTCTAGAATGCTTGGCTCTGCAACCTTGGCTAATAATATACTATTTTCGCTAGCAGCCATGAAGCATGCAAATGTCGACTCATTTAGAGGTAGCAAATTCAACTTTTGCGACCACAGGTTCAAAAAGAAGATTGAGGTTATGTACGCAATACTTGTAGTGAGTATTTCTTGAAAAATGAATAAATGTGTGCTACTAACATTACTTGAGTATACGTATGGTAGTTGGTAGAAGGTAGAAGATAAAATTATTAATTCAGCGACAAGTGTAAACAGTTTTCTTTGTGTTGAAGATTTAGATTAAGTTTGATTAGAGATCAAAACAAAATCATGTTGCGTCAAAAAATTGAACGTTTATTTTTTCAATTTATTGTCTTATGGTTTCTACTAGTGAAAAAAATAGTACATTAACCACGGTTGCAAAGCCACTTCTAGACCTCGCGCTTCAGAGCCCTCGACGCTGCGCGTCTCGGGTTCTAATTTGCGCTCGGTCTAGAATGCTTGGCTTTGCAACCTTGGCTAATAATATACTAATTTTCGCTAGCAGCCATGAAGCATGCAAATGTCGACTCATTTAGAGGTAGCAAATTCAACTTTTGCGACCACGGGTTCAAAAAGAAGATTGAGGTTATGCACGTAACATTTGATGTGATTATTTCTTAAAAAATGAATAAATGTGTACTATTAACATTACTTGAGTATACGCATGGTAGTTGGTAAACGGTGGGAGATGAAATGATTAATTCAGCGACAAGTGTAAACAGTTTTCTTTGTGTTGAAGATTTGGATTAAATTTGATTAGAAATCAAAACAAAATCATGTTGCGTCAAAAAATTGAACGTTTATTTTTTCAATTTATTGTGTTATGGTTTCTACTAGTGAAAAAAATAGTATATTAACCACGGTTGTAAAGCCACTTCTAGACCTCGCGCTTCAGAGCCCTCGACGCTGCGCGTCTCGGGTTCCAATTTGCGCTCGGTCTAGAATGGTTGGCTTTGCAACCTTGGCTAATAATATACTATTATTAAATTGTATCGTTATTTTATTCATTAAATCAAGTTTCAAGAACGACTCACTCCATTTTCCCGAAAATTTGCAGTACTGTTATTACTACTATTACATTGCAGCTATTGAAATAGATGTACGTGTCCTTGCAAAAATGTTGATGACGTCATCATAAAATCTTGTAATGGAGAAACTCACTTGACACAAACGCGTAGTACGCTTCTTTACCTTTACTTGAACATTACATCTCTCATCTTTATTTTAACTGATAAGGGTTATCATAAAAAAATAAAATTCGCAAAATCAAATTTTATAATTTTTCGGAACAACTTGACTTGATGTACTGTAAGTTGTGGAAGATGGAAGTTCCGTCGAAGTAATTTTCGACCAATTTTTTTGTAAGTACGTAATTACAAAATGTTTTAATAAAATGCGGAAATATTGAAACATTTAATACATTATGATTAGTTGTTTTAGAAGAATACAACAATAAATTGTTTAAAAGCTTCAAAATTCAATTCAATATTTTCAGAATATTTTCGTTGGAATCACACTTCCTATAAAATTCTTCAGTACTTTCGTTTAATCTAGATATAGAAAATTTAATCCAGCAACATTAAAATAATTAATAATAATTGTATTTTGGTAAGGAATACTTAAATGTGGTACCATCCACTGCGAATGTGAAAAAAATAGTACTAAATATATTGGACATAATTTGTAATCGAGCCACCCGTTAAATTGAATCCGCATGTTTCCTCTGAAACAATATATTTAACACTACATCTAAAGCTAACTCATATAAAAGTTTTTAACAAAATCTCTCTGTGACTTTAATGACTGTCATATGAAACATCCCTTATAAGGTAGAACCTTAACTTTCTTGTTTTCTTATTTGTTTTGCTTCCTGAAGAGACAATCTTTACATTAAAAATGTTCTTTTCAGAAATTTATTTGCGTATTTCTCTTTTTCCTTAAAAAATGCTGAGTAGTAGGGCCTATATGTATACTTTGAAGGTAATGATGGTAGTAATATTCAATGTAATCCTTTTTAAGTTAACCTAACTTGGGCAAATTCTATACCACAACTTCACGACGATGAAATTGAAGTACGTTATTTTCAACAAGACAGGACCATAGCGGATTCGGGTAGTTTTTTGATAACCGGATCATTGGTCGAAATATAGAATATCTGGCGTCTGTGATCTTGTGGTTTTACTCCTGCAGAGTTTTTTGTGGTGCTATTTAAAGAACAGTATTTATCGAACACCTGCCAATAATTTCGAGTAATGAAGGTGAAGATTAACAGAAAAAATTATTGACATAAACAATAATGCAGGCATATAAACGATAGAGTTAGACGAAGAGCTTATTTATGCGTACAAAAGATGAGCAATATTTTCAGCATTTACTGAAATTTAATTTTATTTATTTAATAAAATTAATGAATCCTTTATGAATTTGCCTTGTAATTTCAAAGTTATTTTATTAAAAATCTTATTAAAAAGTATCCCCTATTTTTGCCTTTATATTTCCGACAAGCTAATTTTTTTCAAGGAAGGATAGATATTTTATTCTCTGGTATGTATTGTTTAAACATTTGTGAGTGAACATTGTATTGTTGTACGTTTTGAAATAATAAGCTATATTATTATTATTATACAACAACAGGAGTAACACCTGACAAAAATGTTCGTTTACGCCATTTTATTTAAATCACACACGATCACGAAGACACGACTAATTTAATCCTCCGACACTAACCTAGCCTTTGGCCTCATAAACCTTTGAATCATTTCTCTTGAGGTGCCTAGCGTTGAAAGTTGAAACGTGCAGCTGTCTGCTCGGAATTCTGATGTGCTACATCGTAAATTAAAATGATTTCTGTTCACCCATAGGGTAAAAGTTAAAAGAAAAAAATATCGAACTGGAAAATCGCTACAAGCTTCGAAATTCGTTTCAAATTTGAATTCCGCCTGTAACTGATTTACATACGTGTCTCTGATTTCAGTTTATGTTTTATTAACTAACTTCTATTCTGATGCATCATATCCGGAAATGCGAGTTGCAATGAAACAACAACTAGCAAAGTAGTTGAATAGGTTTTTGTGTTTCTATGTATGAAATACTCCCGAGGATTATTAGTTGTATGTGGGTAAGGAGCACAGTACATATAATGAAATAGCTCTTATTATCTATTGGTTGTAGCGCAGCCTTGTTTTCATAGCTTATAAGCACGTTTTAATTAACAAGTGTTCTCATTCTCATTAGGGTAGAAATAATTATTGCTAACAGTCCAAACAAACGAACATATGTAACAAGAGTTTTTGTCGTGTTACGACATTTATACCTATCTTATTTGAAAAGTAGTCTTTAAGGGTTTCAAATCAACACATTTGAATTTTCTAAATATTAATTGAAAGCAACACACAGAAAGAAAATCATGTTTGTTAGTAAGACGTACTAGGTTCTGATAAAATGACCATTCCACACAAATAGATCCTCACGTCTTATGTTCATTCTAAAAAAAAAAAACTTCGTCAAAAAAAGATAGTTTGTAAAATTTATCTTCTTGAATTTCTTGTCAGGATCATCTTTACTCCGTATAGACAGAGTACAATTTCTTAGTGGTCATTTTATGCGAGTTATGTCTTTGAAAAACCTCAGCTCGAAGAGATAACTAGGTTAATGATTAACTGAGACATTGTTCAAACCTTTCCTTCAGGGCAACAACTTCATTACTAACATTAAGTCCCAGTAATGATTTGCGTTTGTTTACACCTCCCTTTGTTACAAATCTGTTCACGATACGCCTAATGTATTGAATTAAAGAAGTTTCAGCAAAGTTGTCATGTGGAAACTTTCCCATGTATTTTTGTTTACACGCATTATTACTTCAGTCCCTGTTTTGAAAGACACCTTTTCAATTATAAGACGAATGTGTTTTGTTCACAAAATGACCCATAGTTGATCTCGCTGTTTAAAAAAACACAAATACAAAGAAATCAGTTGGCTATAAAATTAATTAATTTTCGTAATCTTATCTGCGTAGCAACTCTATGCAACAAATCAGTCTTATGGAAGGCTATTTTTATTTTCAAAGTTCAGCGAGAATAAAAATTCAAAATAGGAAATCAGGAAAACAGGCAAACCATTGTAAATCAAGATAACCCTTCGAATTAACGATCGTATTAAAAAACAAAAACCAGAAATAACGCAACACACGAACGCAGAAAAATTAGATTTAATACTAATTTGAGCAATTAAATTAAATTCATTATTTTATTTTGTCATACAAAAATTCCACGTAGCAGTGTATTTTTTTTTTTTTTTTTGAAGAGAATCGACACATTTAACAGCTCTATAATCTGGGTGGAATTTTAAAATGTTAGTGAAAACAACGTTGGAATATGCATTAGTTTGCTAGTTTACAGTTTGTGCGAAACATATTTATCCTATTACTAGCAAAAAATACCAACCATTTATTTTTAAAATGCCAATTAATTGTGTAAACAAATTCATGATCCTCTTCATACCATGTTATCGTTTTTAAATAATTTCATAAGTCTCAAAAATAGATGCTTCATTACTTAGATACGTAAAAGCGTGTTTAAAAAATACAGCGCAGAAAATGCTTTAAGAAAACATTTTAGAAGTAGCAAGTTTATAAATTTATAAACATCATTTTTGACAAAAATGTACTTCACATCCCGGCGGGAGCCAAAATAGTTTACCTCCCGCCGGGAGGTAAAGTGATACTTTATGCCCTTAAATGAGGGAAGAAAGTCACCTTTTCTATATAGTGAGTAGAAAATAGTATATTATTAGCCAAGGTTGCAAAGCCAAGCATTCTAGACCGGGCGCAAATTAGAAGCCGAGACGCGCAGCCTCGAGGGCTCTGAAGCGCGAGGTCTAGAAGTGGCTTTGCAACCGTGGTTAATATACTATTTTTTTCACAAGTAGCCATGAAGCATGCGGACGTCGACTCATTTAGAGGTAGCAAATTCAACTTTTGCGACCATGGGTTCGAAAAGAAGATTGAGAATTAATAAATGTGTGCTATTAACATTACTTGAGTATACGCATGGTAGTTGGTAGACGGTGGGCGATAAAATGATTAATTCAGCGACAAGTGTAAACGGCTTTCTTTGTGTTGAAGATTTATATTAAGTTTGATTAGAAATCAAAACAAAATCATGTTGCGTCAAAAAATTGAACGTTTATTTTTTCAATTTATTGTCTTATGGTTTCTACTAGTGAAAAAAATATTTTATTTTTAAACGTCATATAACTGACACTTATATGACGCTCTTACCGGGGTTTAAGTGTCATTTCTATGACACCGTCTTTGAGCGGCGTATAAGTGCTACTTATACTCCGCCGGCGTATAAATAAAACATTTATACTCCGCCGGAGTATAAATATGTGAAAATCATAGTGGTTATCAACCATAGTAACCATGGTAATTGAAATCAAGGCAATTCCTTAATGAAGCAAGAAGATAGGAAATCATCATTTCAAAAGAAGATTAATCGTTTGAAAATAAAATATTGTATTTCATTCGGAGTTTAAGTGACTTCATGTGACTCGTATGGACTTAATTCGCCTCGCTATCGCTCGGCGTTTAATCGTCCATACTCGACACATAAAGTATCACTTAAACTCCTAATAAAATAAATATCTATTATGTCCGATTGCTCTATAAACGTTACTTTATTTTATAATTTAGCGGCCGTAATGTGGTACTTTATGGTACTAGTACAATAAAGACAACTTTATTTTACACTTGCTTTATTAAAGTTTTCGTGAATACAATCAAACTTACTAACTAAAATAATCTAGGCATGATCGCAATGTTTAATATTTACAACATAACTACTACCAGAAAACGTATATTGGATATTTTCCTTGTCGCATTTCACTGAATTTGTTTCTATTACTGCTTCTGCTTCTATTACTGCTTCTGCTTTTCCACAACTGAACATATCTTCAGCAACATCTTTTTCCGAAAGATTTTTGCTTAGAATTTTTTCCGCAACGTTAATTTTAGCAGTTTCATCAATATACCCCTCCGCTACAGTTGATGAAGGCCAGCCCCCATGTCTTTTCATACGAGGAAAGCTCTGTAGTGAAATACGCCAAAATATTCTCTTCCGACGTTGATTGGACGTTCTTTTTAGAGCACCACTTCCGATAAAGGTTGTAAGTTTCTTCGTATAAATGTCTTGATTTTGATGGTAGTACAGACTCTAACACTCCTAGCAATCTCTGTTATCTCACTTTCTGCTTGGTTCGATGTACTAGCTTGCATTTTTCAACTTTAAACGCAAACAGCAAAAATCAAAATAATTTTCACTTGTGTAAACAGACAATGAGTTACTGTAGTAACAATGAAAAAGTAGACTAGATTTTCAGAAATTTATTTTGCAATTGGTTTTCCTTAATTTTTATTTTTTTAAATTATAATAATTGTTGTAATCAGACATAAAGCCTTGTATGTAACGCGTACATAAACCGGCTTTATTGACGCGCCTTTTTTATCGACTCGGTCGCTACGCTCCCTCGTCTACTAAAATCGGCTTGTCAATAAAGACCTGGTTTATGTACTTGTTACATAAATAGCTATTATGGTACCCTTTAATCGAACGTCTTTCCCATCTTTAATTTGTGACACTTCGACTGTGCCCTCTAAAATATAATAAAAAATCAATTGTCAACAAAGTTAAATGCGTATTAGGCTGCATCAAATGTCTCCAAAATATTTATACAGTGCATCTTTTTTAAAAGTGGCCATAGGGATTCCCATGTTAAATTTTATACCCTATGTTAACTTATGTTTGAGTAAAGATTCAGAGCTGAAATTTTTACTGGATGTAACTTGGGTTATCTTTTGTCGATTTCATTAAAAATCATGTTTTAAATTAAAGGATATTTCTTTGAAAAAATTAAAAGATTAGTATATGTTTGTCGCTAATATTGTAGGCAGCCATGTAAAAACAGACATTTACCTGACGTTTCTAAACTTGATTACTCGTTCAATTACTGGTTTTCAGTAACCGAAATTCGTCAACATGCCGCAGTACACAATTAAAGAAAAAGTAGAAATGGTCACTGATGGATACATTAAAGCCTTATCGATAACAGAGAAACTCCGCAAAATTTTGCTGCAGCATTTCCACATCGTTCCATATCCAGCAAGAGCACATTTTGAAAATTTTGTGGCAGATTTATAAACACAGGTTTTTTCGATCTTTGGCATTAAAAACGCAATTTCAGTGAAATTATCTTTTATTATCTTCATTTATGTTTGAATTCCATCATTCTGTGTCTTTTCTAAAAACTGCACTTAAGCCTAGGTATTTAATGATTAACTCAAAATTATGCTGTCAAAAATGACCAGTTAAAATGATAAGTCAAAACCGTCTATGATGTACCAAACTTTTTTAATAAAAATAATTTTTATTTTTTAAAGCACAAATTAGCAAATTACTGCAAAAAGTGGTAGTGAAAATCAAAGTAGAACCCTAAGGTTATTTTCTCCGCAAAAATCATCTCTGGGTTTTCACCCTAACAAAAGTTAACATGGGGTCTAAAATTTAGCATAGGAATCCCTATGGCCACTTTTAAAAATGATGCACTGTATATGTCAATAATCACATTTATTTTATTATAACATATGTATACGACGAAAGCTTACAAAGCAAGTTCACAAAACACACCAACTATTTAAGGTGGACGCTACCTGAAGATGTTAGACATTCTTGTAGTTTAAGTTAGTTGGGCCTTTTATCTTTAAAGGTAAGAAACAAGTTGCAGTTTGTTTTATGTACAAACTTTTGAATTATTTCGTTGATGCTCCTGATGATTTAAGTCCAACTGAATTGTATGTCTCCGAGTATCAGGAAACAGATGTTTGAAACACAAGGTCGGAAAATGCATGTTTCCGAGTATGAGCGACATTGCGGAGTCCAGAGGCAGTCGCGCAATTTGTTTTAAAGATAAAAAATTATATTAAATTAATAAAAAAAAAACAACACTGCGACATAATGGACAAAAAATTAATGACATTAAAATTAACATAATTAACGTTAAATATTTATTAGGACTTTGCTCTTACTAAAAATAAAAAAACTGGTCAGAGGTTATTTCGACAGAACTTCCCTCGTTCCTGAAGTTTAATAAAACATTCAGCTTTTTCGAAAAATTATAAATTTATCAGAATTTAATTTTTTGGAAGAGAACCCCTCTAAGTTAAAATACAAATATGTATGCCATGTTAAAGTAAAAGTAAAGAATCCTGATACGCGTACCTATTGTTCATAAGAGTTTTTCTTTACAAAATTTTGTGATGACGTCATCAACATTTTTGCAAGGACACGTATATCAATGTGGGTAGGTGCAGTGTAATACTAATAATAATAGCATCGTATTCCTAAATTTTTGGGAAAATAAAACGAACCGTTTCTTATTTAATCAATAAAATAAATTGACTCATTCATTAATTTTTTTTGTGCTACCCTGTACAAGAAATTCAATGATAAATCACAAGTATAGACTCATCATATTTTGCACATTTCGATAGCCTTTACTCGACAAAATTTTGGGACGACGTCATCAATATTTTGGAGGGGATAAACAGAACTATTTTGATTAAAAATTTACCATATACTATAACTTTAAAATGTCTACAAGATTTCAAAAGATTCGATTTAGCAGTTTCTGATTTAATCAATAAAATAAATTAACTCATTCATTAATTTTCGTCACTTTGTGTAAGCAGTTCTAAAAATATGAATGTAATGATAAATTACAAATATAGATTCATTATATTTTGCACATTTTAAATAGGATTTATTTGACAAAATTTTGAAATGAGGTCATCAATTTGGGGGGGGGGGGGCTAAACAAATATATATTGATTAAAGTGTTTACGATTACTTTGAAACGTTTGCAAGATTTAAAAACATTTGGTTTTACAGTTCCTGATTTAATCAATAAAATAAATTGTCTCATTAATTAATTTTTTGAGTTACCTTGTATAAGCAATAATAAAAAGTATCAACCTTATGATATGATAAATAACAAGCTCATCATATTTTGCACATTTTAGACAGGAATTATTCGGGCAAAATTTTGAGATGACGTCATCAATTTTAGGTGGGTAAACAAATATATTTTGATTAAAATGTTTACGATTACATGTGCAAGATTTCAAAGCATTCAGTTTTGCAGATTCAAAAATAAATTTCAAAATGTTATACACAGTTGATTTTTTTTCCAAAAGTCTCCATGTCTCGGATAAAACTTAACACGGATTCATAAACTACATGTGTAGAAATATGTTATACAGTTTAAAACCAACGTACAATTTTGAGGTAGCGTCATCAAACCCGGTACGACTCGTGCGAGATGAAAATTCAGTTCAGATACGGGTTGCACTTCGTTTATTTTAGAATAGTATAACGCTGCTTTGTTGCATTCTGCTTTTAATTCCCGTTGCCATTTATATAGACGTTTTACTAATTGAGTTTTCGGTCATTTTATTTATGGAATAAGTTACGATTAAATTCGCAGATTATCGCCCGCTACTGATTCCCAACTATTCATGCGTCCCCACCTATAATCGTGACGTAGCCCGACAGAAATCTGCTCTCTAATGATTAAACAAAGTTTAGTTAGTGTTTTACCATCTACATGATAGACACATATAAAATTTGACAACAATCTGTCTGGTAGTTTCAGCGATTTATTTGTCTAACAAAAATTGACACAGAGGGCGGACAGACAGATAGACGGAAACGAGAGACTATTTAAAGTATTAGCTTCGCTAAGGATTTATGGTACTCAAGTCCATCGTGCAACTTGCCAGTTTCAGGTTTTCTCGGCGTTTCTTAAAAAGTGGCCTTCCGTTTCCGTCTGGCTGTCGTCTGTCTGTTTGTCTGTCTATCGGTCCATCGGTTTGTCTGTCTGTGTCAATTTTTATTAGATAGACAATCGGCAATCAAATTTGGCTAACCATGCCCACTAACAATTTGATGACAACATCTCAAAGGATTCTAGTTAAAAATGAGTTGGATGTTATACAATAATATACATTAAAATTTTCGCAAAAAAAAACACAAAATATAGTAACGGTAGAATAGTTGTTGCCCGCAGATCCGCTTGCGTGAATTTGACAATTAGGCAGAATATTTTTCAGACTCTGATATAGGGTTAAAGTAAATATTCAGTTCCCTCCTCTGGAAATTCGTCTAACTTAAAAACTCACGGGGCTCCCATACAAACTTTGACTCCCTATTTAACCCGTTTAGGCCTGGAATTTCCAAAAACCCTTTCTTAGTGAATGTCTGCATTACAAAAGGAACCCATTGTCCAAATTTCATGATTCTAACTTTAGCAGTTCAGGCTCTGCGTTGATGAATCAGTCAGTATGTCAGTCAGGACAAACACTTTTATAAGTATAGATTTTACCACTGACACAGGATATAAGCCAGCGTGGAGTGGACACTTAGTTTCGGGCATGTCGACATACGGTTGCAAGTTCGATGCCAAACTTGGCCGTTTCTTTTTTACTTCTCTTGCATTGATGATGTGCTGTGACTATACTATCTATGTTGATAACGTCATAACAAAATTTTGTTATGGAAAAACTCACTTGAAACGGCGGATACATGCTCCTTTATGCTTGCGGCCGCTAATGCTTGGTATTTGACCGTAGCAATCATCAAGTTCTTTAAAGGTACAAACATAAACACTCGAAGTTAAGCATGTTATTATTAAGAGGACATATTTTCCCGTTGGTTATATGCTTTGAATATATTTTACATTGTCCGTAGTTGTACGGACCGCGTCCCCTTGGAATTTGCGCCTCCA
This sequence comes from Zophobas morio, assembly GCF_036711695.1. Taxonomy (NCBI): domain Eukaryota; kingdom Metazoa; phylum Arthropoda; class Insecta; order Coleoptera; family Tenebrionidae; genus Zophobas; species Zophobas morio. The sequence continues at coordinate 5,622,557 of NW_026972110.1, forward strand.
CGGCATATTGGCGTTGGCACTTACTTTAATAATAATTTTTCAAAGAAGCGGGATTTATTGGACTGCTTCAGGCGCGAGAGAAGTTCTGTCGAAACAAATTTCGACCAATTTTTATTACAGGCATTTAACACAATAACTAAATAATAATTGATACTTTTCTTCTTTTCTAAAAGTATTTGTTTATATCTGTCACTAATTTTTGTACATCTTAAATTCCGGGTATATTCTCTGTATAAAATTCAACTTCTCATAATCATTATGTAAGTAAGATCTGAGCAGTTTGTAACATCAAAATATTGTTCTAGTACAGTTGAAAAAATACTACATACGTATTATAGTCGCTTTCTATATAACTTTATCCCAAACTTCTTAGAAATTTGTGCATGGCTTCATGTTACAATAATAACTGAAGGCTTAAAATATGTAAAGAGTAGAGGTATGAAACTTAAATAGTCATTAAGTTTGTTACATATTTAGTAGGTATAGAAACCAAGAAGTAAAAAGTTATTTGTCGTAATTACATTGACAAGATTTCGCTGTCTTTGTGTAAATTGAAATCGACTTTGTAAAGTTGTTAAATCTCTCGTTAGGATGCAACAGTAGCCGTGACGCTCGACCGCACTAGATATCTTTGTGGAAACGAGCAAGCACGTGACCTCAAGCAGGATCAAGAAAACAAACTTGTACTCACCCTGAAACTCCTTGCGCGCCGCGGAAACTGAGGTTACGATGTTGGCAACGTGACCCAACACTGTGGCGAAGAGCAGGAGACCGAACAACAGCTGGAAGATGACGAAGAGATACTCTCCTTTGTTCCTAGGCCTGGGCAAGTCCCCGATAGTCGTTAACGCTAACGTGCACCAGTAATAACTTTGCAAATAAGCTTTCACGTAGTCCGTACTTTCAGAGTCACTGTACACCCAGTTTTTAGAGCCGAAGCCGTCGTTCTTTAAAATGATATGGAACAGACAGCCGTTCCAGTGAAATATAACTAGGAGGTAGTGGATCAGGCTGGTGGATCTAAACAAGTTTGGATAGTTCGTGTGGCGTTCGGTACGATCCATGAACGCCCAAAAACGATATATTTTCACTAAACGGAACGAACGCAAAATTGAATTGAAACCTACGGATAAGTAGAGAAAGTCCAGAGGCAACAGGCACAAACAGTCTATATAGAATGTGGTGGAGTTCATGTAATGATGCCGCAACTTGGTCGAATCAGTTTGCAGCACTCCGTCTTCTAAATAGCCAGTCCGAAAATGGAACATGATGTCCACCAGGTAAAGGAAGTCTGCGAAGTAATCCAGACAAAACCACACTAGGATAGTGTTGGCTGAAAAAACGATTCATTATTACTACGGTCGCTTCATTCCACTTTCTCTAATTTAAATTAGTTTCATCACAACCTATAACATAAAATCAAAATGTTTATCGAAGGATCACGGTGGTAGAAGTAGAAGGATACTGTATTCTGGATAGCTCTATTTTAAGTTAAAATATTAGTGCTGTGTATACATGTTTCGACACTTTATTTACTACTTAATTAGCTAATACAATTTTAGGTCTACACAAAATTTATACTAGATATGGCTATAGATAATGCTGGGATTGTTTTTTGGTTTACCACGGATATTTCATTCACACTTTAATGAAAAAATATAGCACTAATTTTCAATATATTTTGTGCACTCAAGTAGGAGCACTTTAAAATTCTTGAAGATGTGCAAAATTCTGTTTTAATTATGTAAGTTCAGAATTGTATTTATCGTGTTGCTAAAGAAAAGTTTCCTCATATTTTAGAAATAGTGTATCAATGAATATAAAATTAAGAATTACGCTTAACTATACGAATTCTGTTTACTCTTAGAGAAAATGTAATAGTACAAAAGTTATTTTCTAAGCGCATGTATTAATTTTTAGCATTTCTGATATGTTTTTAACTATTGTAAAATAATATTGATTCAATCGAAATTATTACCTAACTTTAATTTCGTTAGCGAATGTTCTGTTTTGTTTTCGTTTCATAGCTTCTAAAACACGAATTAGTAAGTCTCCCGTCTCCTTCTGCCTGTCGTCTATGGAGGATTTTATTAGTAACCTCGCAAACTACTGGACTGATTGTTACGAAATTTTATAAATCTCACAATGTACAGAATAATATGCTGCGATACTTGCAATTTAGTAATCGTCCACATTCTTAAATTTGAGCTTCCAGGTTTTTGCAAAAAAGTCAATAATTTTACAAAAAAAAAAACAGCACTACAACCAACTTAGAATCACTTGAAGTCCATAGTGTGTTAGTTAATTTTGTGGTAGTTTAACTTAACAACACATTTTCAGGATCTCAGAATCACGAATCTGTACTTATTTTTGCTATACGCCGGCAAACAACTGACGTAGATTCCTTCGGCGCCTCCAACATTTTTACCAAAATTATAAAGTTGTCTAAATCGGCGGTGAAAAATCTTGTAAATTTGGTCAGAATCACAAGTTTGTGCTTATTTTTGCTGCATGATCAAAAACAACTGCAAAAATGCATATTAATATTCACCCGGCGCCTCCACCATTTTAGGAAAATATTAAAAAGGGTCAAATCGGCGCTTAAAGTTGTCCTTATCGGCGGCGAACAGCATCTCTCTTATCGTAAATTTTCCCAGGATTACGAATCTGTGCTTACTTTTGCTGCACCACCACAAACACTGTGAAAAATGCTGTGTTCAACCGGCGCCTCCAATTAAAAAAAATATATTAAAATTGGCCAAATCGACATATAAAATTTGATATATCGGCGCTAAAAGACGTTTTTATAATCGGAAATTCTCTCAGGTACACGAACCGGTGCTTATTTTTGCTGTATGTCCACAAACAACTAAAAAAAAAACACGCAGATTCGTCCGGCGCCTCCACCTTTTTTTTTTCAAATTAAATATGATGTGCTTCCAGGTGCAAAGTTATTTGGGCTTTAATAATGTATTTTGATTGTGATAATGGTTTATAAAGGATTAAAAAAATAATTGATGAATCATTTAATTTTATGGGCTAAATTATAAATAATTTACATAATTTTCCCAAAGTTGTATGAATATAGTACAATACAATACAGAAAAAAAGTAGTGTCACGTTTCATTATTTATCTGAAAAATTTAAGTTGTTTAATTATACTTCGAGAGCGAGGGAAGTTCTATGTAAATTACTTTAAGCCAGTTTTTAAACAATGATTCTAACGGGGTTGTCCTGCCTTTTATTAAATTGATTCAGATTTCAATATCTCTGTTACATGCATAAAATGTGTAAAAATTGAAACGATTGTTAAAATTCAGCTAAATAAAACCACATGAACATCACATTGTACCTTTTTTGATATCAGTTTAACGTTTTTTCTTAAACTGATCAATTGATGTACAAAATACAGGCAAAATCGTTCAAAGAAGTTACTTATTTATCGTATCTCCTATTTCCTCCAGATAAGAATTGAATTACGACATTTGTCACAATGTTGCAAAATTTTTGATTGGAAAGTTTCAAAAATGAGAATAAATCTTTCGTTTAAAACAGTTCCTTATTACGCTTAAATATTATTTAATTGTTTTGTTTATTAGCTGAAATTTTTGTATTTGCTGGTTCTTACTTTAAAAGAAAGGCGTTTTGTATTCCTGCAGTGCTTCTGTAGAAGAGAAAAACAACGTAATATTTATTCCAGAGAGTTTTGCCCAATTCTCTGTAAAAAAACATAGACATGGGAAATCAAGCTTAATGACAAGTTATACCTTTTTGTTATTTCTTCCGACGAGGGGTAGGAGGGAAGATGATTTAAATTTTTATAAAAATAATACCCGATTTATAGATAAAGCGAATCAAAGTTCTCAACGTATCACAGCAATGCAAGAACTCTTACCAGTGGACTTCCCACGAAGATTAGGATTTTGCAATTGGTTTGTGAATATGAACAACAGAAAATTGGCGCCAAAAATAATTTTTAGTGATGGCGTGTGGTTTCATCTCAATGGATACATAAACTCACAAAATATGGGAATTTGGAGTCATGGAAACTCAAATGAATTGGAAAAAATGGTATGTGGGCAGCAGTTACTCAAAGATGAATCATTGGACCACTAATCTTCCAAGGTAAACTATAAAAAATATCTATAACGGTTTTCTCTCATTTTTTTATTAGGTACACTAAATACTGCTAGATATCGGAATGAAATTTTAGAGCCCTTTGTCAACCAGTTATAAGATAATGAATTGTAGAACGGATCCTTTCAACAAGATGGAGGAGCTCCGATTCATTGTACAGTGAACAACTTAAATTTCTTAAGAAACTTCTTTGATTTCCGCATAATTAGTCGAAATACTGAAATCCCTTGGCGTCCTCGTTCCTGTGATTTGACAACTTGTGATTGTTTCTTGTGGCCTCATCTTAAAAACACAATTTTTCAAAAACGGCGGTTGCAAATCTGGAGGACTTACAGCAAAGATTTGGAAAAAATGCCTGTAGATTAATAACAATCCCATTATAATAGAAAATGTTTTCAGAAATTTTGAGAGGAGCGTTTTACGATGCACTGACGCAGAGGACAACATTTTCAACATTTATTGTAATATCAAAACTGTTTTTAATAAAATGTCATTCACTTGGCTTCTACAATCATCTCACTTTTTCATCTAATGAAATTAACGTTTTTCAGTAACTTTGCGTTTTTTGTTACTTTTTTCTATCATATAAAAAAAAACGTCAACTTCCAATTGAATATTCGTTATACTGTACCATGCCGAACATTTTTGGTTCAACTGTAATACCTCTTCAGCAATTTTTATGGTGGAGTTAATACAAATGACAGTTTTAATTGTTTGGTAGAACTACTTTTTTACTTTTAATTGATACAAGTTTCATAGTTTATCTATAATATATTTATTTGTTTTTGAGTGGATAAAATGCGTTTATTCACGTGTATCATACAAGATTTTTTCCAATTTCGCAAAATTTTTCAAAAAATTTATTGTTTAGGTAATCCATACATACATAAATATTAATTGTACTATTACTAATATGATCAACATTTAAAGAAGGTAAATTGCCTAAGCTGCCTGTACTTTCGTCACTTCAAATTCAAAGGATGTTCCTGGACTTTCATTAGGATTGTTTTACAGGAGGTGGACTATCAAGCGTTCTAAATTTTAGTTGAATATCCACACATCCATAGCAACGAAAATTTCAGTGGTAGTGCCAATTTTTAGATTTTTTACTTTATTCGTGTTGTCAATGACAATGTGAATAAAGTGTTGCTATAAACATTTTATTCATCCTTTCGATTAAACTATTGTTTTAATAGCGAGGTTTAACATACAAAATGAACATTTTATTAGTAGAAATTGGAAAAAATATTGAACAATACACGCAAGGTAACGGGTTTTTACTGGCTCCAGAAGATGACAGGCTCGCCTGCGGCTCGCCAGTCATATCCTTCTGTCCGCCAATAAAAACCCTTTCACTATGCTAATAATGTTAAATACTATTTCAATAATACAAATTTTACACAAAAAAATAAAATGAATATTTAATTGGGAAGTTATGATATAAGAAAGTGAGATCCCTTTTGTTAGTGTTTAACTGCTTAGTTATTACTTTTGTACTGATAGCTATGTTATAACATACGTGAATAATTTATATTTTCCTTCGAACAAAGTAGAAAAAGGTGATTATTTTCAATAAAAAATTACTGTAGGTATAGGTACACATACAGTGATTCATAGTGTGATTCTTTAATTTTAGTTTTACAAAGTGACGGGTTCTGGGTAATATAGAAAAACTAACCGCATCACTGAAAGTGATAATCCAAATTATTTAAATTTAATCACCAGCTCTTGAACGAGTGATACGTTGAGTTGCATTAAGTCTTTTGAATACTGCTGTGTCACACTTAACATTGTTTCACCACTAGTACTTATTGTTCGTCGTTGTTTCAATTTTTATGATTATGGGGAACACGAGAAAATTTTGCTACTTCCGAATCAAATAAATAGGATTGATTCCAAACTGGAAGATAGCTAACCTCTTATGATAATTGAAATTTCGTCGAAGATCTCGAACACTGGAAATTCTATAAAATATCACGTGCAGTTTTTTCGCAAAACTATATTTTAACAATGTCACCATAATAGAAACACTTTCAAAAATTAGGTCGTGGCGGTCTTGAACAATTTCAAAATTAAGATCCGATAATAACATGCACTAATTTTCCTCCTAACGGCAATATTGATTTACTTATGTATTAAGCGAAATGTAAATATGGTATAAAATTAAAATGTTATACATATCTGAAGTCGTTAAAACCGTGTGTAAAGTGTGTAAGAATGGCGATGAATAATTTTTGAAATCTTTTAAAAGCTTGTAGAAATAAAACACCACGATAAACTTACCATCAATTTCTCGAAAGGCAAAGCGGTAAATAATGACCCAAAAATTGTAAAGAAACGCTAAGGATACGACCATGGACCAATAGTAGCACAGTCTTCCCGCTGGATCAAAAACGAAAGACCAATTGGCAGACCCTGTACGTAACCTTGAGCTGTACGAGTCTCCTCTTCTAAATCCGTACCGGCTGGAACAGATAAGCCATTCTCAATGCAAAATGCAAAGTTTGGCAAGCAGTGTAAATCCTGCTACCCCGAATGCCAGCCATAAATTGCGCTTTAATGTGAAAGCCTAGCAAATCCCAGGTAGTTACTTACAATTTTATAGATATCATTAAACTTATATTCCACTTAGATTCATTTTAGAACAATATGGAAAGATTTCAGAAATTTATTACCGCGGCCTATCCGCAATCGAGAAAAAACGTTTCTAAAGTTTAAGCGTCAGCAAACGAAGAATAATTGAGGATAAAACTTACCTTTCTGTTCCGTTACAGCTGCTTGTTGAATTGAGATGATTGGTGGAAGGTGGATTAGTCCCGGCCGTGGAACCGGGAGCTGTCCTCCAAGCACCAAGGAGCGGCGCTTCCCCGGAACTGGCTAGGGTTACACTGGTAGGCAATTTCAATCGGCCTCTCAAGTCTTTTCTCCGAGCTTTTCTTGACAGATCCAATTCACTGGCGGCCGAACTAACATTCGCTGCTCTATTGATGTACGCCGTTGAGATGCTATCGTGAGACGATGAAAAGTAACGCTGTTGATGGTAGCTTTGAGGCTGACGGCTCTTTGACATTCCTAGTTTACAACCAACTAAGTCTGCAAATGAATAAAAAAACGCTTTCATTTAGTGGAGACGTTTGTCAAACGAGACAGACTTGTTGCAGTCTTTTACACTGACTCAAACAAAGAATTTAGGAGGGGGTGTGTCTCATTAGAAAGTCTTTTTCTTTGTACTATAATTTTCTTTGTAAGACTTTTTCTATTCACTTCTCTTTACGTTTAATTACGAAGTTACTGGATACTAAAAAGCGCCGTCTGTATATATTTTTTATTCTCGCCAAAGCTAAATGTCCCTAAAGTATGAAGCACGTTAAATATAATGAAATTCAAGTTGGAAATTTTAAAAAATTGTTGATGTTTATTTTTTTGGAGGTTTTGGAGGAACTCTTTAAATTTTATGTTTGTTGAGAGATGCATGTTATAACAACGTAAATTTAAAGTATAAAGCATAACATATTTTTTTACCTTTTATTGTTGTATAAAATAACAACTTTTTCGAAACATAATATTTTGTCAATGATGAAGAAAACTGATGACGTCGCCTCGAAAAATTATCAAATTGAATATTGAAAAACAAACTCCGACAGAAGTTATTATTAATATTATGATCATAACATATTTATTCCCATCAAACAGTATAATGTAATAACACTAATAACGTTCCGAAACTAATTCCAGCTGATAAACATGCCTGGAGAAGTATACGGTATTTGTTGTAGTTTAGAACCGAGGAAAATTTTACAGTTTTTTGAGTACATACAGTAATCGAATCCATCGGATGAGTTACCATTTTCATGTTTTCCCGACGTTTCATGACTCCTAGCGTACGAAAAAAATAATCTCCCGTTTCTCTCTGAAATCTGTGTTTACAAAATATTATGACTCTATACTTGTGGTTTATCACTCACTCATAGCTTCTAAAATTACTTATACAGGGTGAATCAATATATTGAATTGATTAAATCAAGAAGGACTCACTCCATTTTTTAGAAAATTTGGAAATACAGCGTACTGCTATTATTAGTATTACACTACATTTATCCAAATTGCTATGTGTCCTTGCGAAAAGGTTGATGACGTCATCACAAAATTTTATCATGGAAAAAGTTCACTTGAAACAAACGATTTTAGCTTTACTTTAACATTACACACATATCTTTATCCTAACTTATAAGGGCTATCATAAAAAAATGAAATTCGCAAAATCAAATCTTGTAAGTTTTCGAAAAATCTGGATTTTTTGTACTATACTTCAGAGGCGACGGAATTTCTGTTGAAATAACCTCCAACCAATTTTCCCAAATAATATATCAGCCGATTTATTTTATTCATTATGTCCAAAACGTCTATCCCGTGACGATATCAAAGTTGATGATATATTCATCTCTACCGGATAGTACGTAAATAACTTCATTCTATTTTAGAATCATAATCTTGTTTATAAGCACCCAAATGCGGGCATAAATTGGTTTTTATGGCATAAATCAGTCAAAAATTGCTAAGCAACTATTGATTATTCATTTACATTAATTAAATATTCAAACAAGGTTCGATATTCAACATTTTTGTTGAAGTTGAGAAAATATTTCATTAAATCATTCCCTGGCCGACTTATTCAAATTATTCTAAAATTTCTTTTAAATAAATGTTTTTCGCTTCTTCAGTTTGCCTTTTGAAAATCGGATTATTTAACAAATAAACAACGTGGTATACATAATAATATCAAAATAATAGCCACTATGTATTAAAGTTCGCATCGGCACGATTCACACAATCTTGCAGGAAATACTCAATATTTCCTTAAAAATATTTTAGAAACTAAAATAGAATAAAACGTTATATGTACCGCGGGCATAATTGTCGATTATGGCCCTCGGGAAATTAAAAGCCCTCCTCGTCGGGCTTTAAACATTCCCTCGTGCCATAATCTCCCTAATTATGCCCTCTATACATAAATAACTGTTATTGATTTTATATCAATTTTGCTTTTCTTTTTTATCAATAATTTTTTATAGTTTTACTGGCCCAAGCTTTGTAACCATGCAAACGTAATATTAGCATATATAGAGTTCACTGTTATATTTCCACACTTTGTGTTATATTAAAATATAGAATTTACGTTAAAAACAATTGACATTTAACAATAGGCAAACCACGTAGTGTGTTTGCCAAAATAAAATTCTAACATTAGCAAGTATATAGGTAAGTATAATTACAAATTTTTATGTTTTGTGTTCAAATATCGTGGAACTTATGAGTCTGTTGGTTTGGGTCACTTATACGACACATAACATAAAATTAAGTATGCCTGTGCATCATTTAAGACCTCTATATCAAAAGGTGGTCTTTTTCAACGGGTGCAAATTTTGTAGCCGTACTGCAAAAAAAATATCACAGCTGTATCAAATATAAATATCTTCAAATATAGGGTTAACTGGTTATTGTTAAAAAAAGTATAACTATTATAGTTTAAAAAAATTCCCTGATGACTAGCATTAACGTGACTTTAATTGTGTTTTTTTAAACATTATAATATATTATTTTTCTATGTCATTTTGTCAAACGGAATAATTATTATTGCAATATAGCACCTTCAAAAGACCAAATATATGGTTAGCATCGCCATCCCTATTCTACGTGATAGTGATAACACTGAACAGTAGAGAGTGTGCCATAGGATAAGAACCTGTTTTAAACATACACATACTACTGCCTTTGTTTTTAATATTGAGTGAGTATTTTTTTTTTGATATCAATTTTTGTGATTTTGAAATTTTATGACATACCTGATTGTGAAATCGAGATTTATGACACCAAATCAGTAACTGCCAACTGCCACCTTCTCAACCGTTTATTAGCCGTGGTCTTATCAAAACTGACAGGAACTGAGATCCTAGCATTGCAGTGCTACCAGTCATTCAGAATTGCCAACACAAAAATTTACTGCAATCATTAATAGTCAGCCGGTATTTCAAGTGAACAAATGGTCACTTTAAACACTGTATTAGACAATATCAGTGTTTCAAATCTACCAAACATTTACTAAATGAGTTGTATATGCTCTCTAAATGTGTGAATTTTCGTTGTCTATAATATACGGAAACATAAATAAATTTCCCACCAACTTGCCTGAAAAAGTTTTTTAATCTCTTGGTGAGAGAAAAATAAATCGTGTTTAGTTGAACTGTTCCTGGTTTTCTTCTGGAAAAAGAAAATTTTCACATACGTTTTAAAGTAATGTAACAACAACGGAGATTTGTCGCGTTAACTTGAAGATACAGTTAAGAAATGTTCCTAAGTGCATTGAATTGTAATCTGTGATTATTTCTATCGTATGAGATAAAAACTGTTTCATATTATATTTTTTTAGAAAAATTATTCCGATGCTATAAAACTCATATGTGTATTTTTGAAAAATATTGAAACTTTTATGCAAATTCTTTTCTGTTCTTTCGTTCTATTAGAACAACTGTTTGTTGAACTATTTTTAGAAACAATCATCAATTTTTCAAGACGTAGGAAGATTTTTGGAATTTGCATATTTCTTTGAGTTATATGACTCATATGTATCTAAAAATTTGAAGCAATTAAGTGAATGAGTTTTATTACCCCAAATCGTTGAACAATTTAGGGTTTTAATCAAAAATTTGTTACTCACTGATTTACTACAAAAAATTAGAAACTGTTGTTTAAGAAAACAATTTATTTGAAGGAATAAAAATTTTGTCAGCAAAATATTACAATTAAATTAAAACTATTCTTAAAATGATTGCTTTAGATAAGGTCTATTTTCATTTCAACAGTAATGACGGATATTAATATCTACTTAATTTTATACTAAAGCATACGCTAAATTATGATATAGGTACCATGACCAAATTGATCAAAAATAAACGAAAAAGGAAAGAAAGGATTAATTAACCAATAAACAACATAAGATAGTGTTTATTACAAAAAAAATTGAATGAAGTAAATAAAATTTCATGAAAAATATGCTTCCGTTTAAAATTTTGGTTAAAACTATTCTGTATTCTAAATTTAACACAGTAATGCTAGTAAACACTGGTAAGATAATAGCATAGTTATATTTATATTATCTTTATAAGCAGCGTGTATGTACCTGTTCAAGTTTAGAATTTCCTGGCACAAATATCATTATCTTTTATCTTCTCAAGCAACTTACAAGGTAAAATCAAACAAGTAACACAGATTATTTCGTAGAAATTTAAGTTTTTCACTAATACTAACTCAAACACAAATCGACATTCGAAACTGAAAATACCTTTAAAACTTTCAACACATACAGCAGCAGCATACAGGAGGCAGCACACTACAACAGTTTACAATTCGTTTTGCAGATGGTTTGTACTTAGATCCAGTGTTGGTTGGTTTTAATATGTATATTAAAAAAAAAATCACCGTCTTATAGACAGATCTCTACGCTACTTTAGTGTTACTTTTTTATATTTAACGTATTCAATTTATAATTGGGTATGTTTGTATTTTCTTTTGTTCTTCTTTGCTTTCAAGCTCACATGTCGGTGTATATTTACATTTTTTCAGCAGAAAATTGAACAGTTCATTTTATTTTAATGATTACATGTAACGGATATTTATTTTTCTATTTTAAAAACTATCCACCTACCTAATAGACTCTGCCGGGAAACAGATTTGAGGACCCGATGGACACTTTCTGAACTTGTTTTATGGGGGGCACCGGTGGTAGCTGTCGATTGTACGGGTGAACTTACATTCAAACACGTTCCACTACTGCTTAAACGTTCTCCTACCATGCATCCTCCAGTTGTGATAATACCTGAAATAAAAATTACCTAAAGGTAACTGGAAGAATTGCGTTTATACGAGAAAATATAGATGAAGATTAAGATCCAAAAATTGTGGGAACCGTAACATGTTTAATCGACAGACGAAATATATACATTGCACACGTTTTACGTTTTTTATTTATTCTTCTGAATGACCATTATCAACTACTAAAATTATGGTAGCAGATGATTACAATAAAAATGTTTGTAATTGCAAGAAATCAAATATTTTCTAATATCTTACATCTAAAAGTAATAAAGAATGTATAATAGTCAATCTTATCGAGAGAAATTTTGCTACCGTCGTAAATCAAAAATGTAACCCAACTAACTATGGCGCGTCAACATAATGTAACGTTAGGGAAAGCAAATTACCAAACATTTGATAAATCTGAAGCTATTTATTATTCTGTGCTGAATTTCTTCAGTTAAATTTTCTAACCCGTCTACGGTCTTATAGCGTAAAGGACTTGAAAGACAGTAATAAATAATGAACGTGAAATAAATATTACTGTTTTTTATGTTTTTATTTAAATTGCTGAAAGAAATCTTCGATGGCCGTAAATATGCTAATTAAAAAAAAATCTCTATTTTTCTATTTCATTATATGAATCAAGATTGAGTAGGTACTCTTGCTAATAATTTTTATTGTAGCACAAAATGCTATCGTCGCTCTTTCAATCCACACTTTAAAGGCGACAAAACAAGACAACCGCTTTCGTATAATATTAGAACCAAACAATTAACTCTACACAAATGACGTTTTGCAAAATGATAAAGGCCGACTTTATTAATGTGTTCAGGTTTTGCGAGTTTCGCCACAATAAATTCAGTCTCAAGTCTTTGCTGAATTACCCTTCCATATTGGACAATTATAATATTTAAGGAACTAACCGTAACTGTCGAAATAATTTTATTAATAAATTTTGAACCGACCACTAATTATTTAGCTGATAACGTTTTCATTAAATGAAATGCTTACTACTAAATGCCTGAAATTCCGTGTACTGAAATTACATCAGTTAATGACATACATATGTTACAACCAAAGTCTAAAGTAAGTTAGATCATATGAATGTAGCCTTGATGGAAAATGTTAAAATATTGGAGCACTTTACTTAGACCAAGAAATTCAAAATTGTCAGAGCAACTGGATAAAGTAGATTTGAGCCATTTTGATATGGGGACAGTCATAGAAGAAATGATTAAAATTTCAAAAAACCATTAACGTTATCTTACCCTTTTTACCTTTTGAAAACAACGTTTCGTCTAGCAGAATTTTGCTTTGCTAGTTGATTTGCGGTAGTTGTGTAGAAAATTTTAGGGCTATCGCGTAGAAAACAAAGTGAAAAATGCCAAGACGTCGTGAGCTGGTTCATTTTCATCAAATACAGGGAATAGCTGGCTCTCGAGATCTTGTGATTTTACTCCTGTAGTCTTTTTTGGGGCCTTGTTTAAAGAACACTATATTTTATAACGAACATCTAGCAATAAATGAAGAAGGACTTAAGGTTAAGAATAATAGGAGATGTCAACGACACAAACAATAATGCAAATATGTTGAGGAAGTGATCGATGGAATTAAACGAAAAGCTCACTTCTGTTTACAGCGAAATGAGCAACATTTTTAGCATTTACTACTGTAATTTAATCTTATTTATTTAATAAAGTTAATTAATCTTGTATCAATTTTCCGTGTAACTTCGCACTACTTATTTTATTGTATAATTATTATCATTAAAACTAAAAAACACGCTTTTATTTTATATTGTCATCCAAAATATTCATTTTTGTTCCCACGAGTAGCGGACAATTTAACGGTAAATGTCACACACGACTTTTATCACTACTGTCAAAAGTACGATTGCTCTAAATTTTGTGACATTATGGCAAAATTTAGAGAGCATAGTAGACCGCCACGGTCGTACCCGAACTGCGGTTCAAATTTTGCTCAAATATCAGGTAGTTAGGTATAGTGTATTTCAGAACTCCATTCCCTTAAGTCATAAACCGTCCGAAATGTTGACGGATTCCAGGGTTTCTCAACCGTCGGTCGGTTGAGAGATGATAATTGTCCAAAATCACTGCCACAATGGAACAAACGATTTGTTTTGTTATATTAATTGTAAATAGTAAATCAATAAGTTACCTTTAAAAAAATTGCTATCTCAGTTCCTCTTGTACATGTAAATGCAGTACTTCAAAAATTTTAACGTCACTGCTTTAAGCGCTGAGTGAATCGCTATACAACCATGCTGAAAGTACAGTATGGTTTTCTTACTTCAACTTGTTTGCCCTAAACTAAAAGACAAGGACACTCTTAGATTCAACGCTTACCTGCGAAAAGAAGGGAACAGATTGTTTTTTAACAAAAGAAGAGGTTTGTGGCTTAGACGAACGAAGTTATGAAATATACTATACATGGATACTTCTGACCGAATTGTGGCTCGTTCTTGAACTGCAGAGGTTCACTGGGATTATCAAATAAAAAATAATTAAATTTTTGGAAATAATTTTGTAAAATGTATCAGCTACGAATTAGAAAGTGAGTATCGTAATTTTAGTTTATTAGATTGTGTAAGAATCTACAAGCAGTACAATATATTCTTTTGCCTTTTTTTCTTAGTATGTGTAGTTTTTTTTTCACAAAAATAAACATGTTTAAAATGGTAAATTTGTATAGGGAAATATCGATTTTGGAGTTACGCTCCGCCCCTTGGTTTGACAACGAAAGAAAAATTTATTTAAATTGAGATTGAGGAAGGTATGGGTGGGGCTTAATCTTTCGTTTAATTTTTTTCTTAAGAATAACACTTTACAGAAAAACATTTTTAATTTCTGGTAGAGAAATAAGGATTTTGCAATTAAGCTCACGACGAATAAAAAAAATCATCATAATTGAGATAGTGTGGGTGAGCGGGGCTTATATTTTGCCTTTTTTTTAATATACGTAGTCATCTTTTCACAACCGGAAACTTACGGCATGTTTAAAATGGTAAATTTGTATAAAGGAATATCGATTTTGCAATTAGGCTCCGCCCCTCGGTTTGATAACGAATGAAAAATGTATTACTATTGACATAGGGCGGGTGGGCGGGGCTTATATTTTGCGTTTTTTTTTTTAATATACGTAGTCATCTTTTCACAACGAGAAAAATTTAAGAAATTATGTCTTTCGGAACTGCATCACGAGCAATAACATCTAACATCAATACAATTTTGTGTATCAACGGTTCGTTTTTTACACGTAACAGGATCGAAATGTAAACAAAGTGATTTTACTGACAGTAAATTTGAAAATAGATACACATAGTATGTTCATATTATTTACTAATAGTATATTAAAGAACGAGTTTCATAAGGCAAATATTGAGGCACGAATCCAAGTTTATAGAACGAGCGGCGAAGCCGCGAGTTATATAAAGGATGAGTGCCTCAATGGCCTTATGAACGAGTTATTTATACTATTTTTTCTACCGCACACGTTTTTTCCCAAAATTTAATTGAAATTTGCATTTTTTTTAATCTGGGGACTTTTGTCGTGGTTGGTGATGGGTTGGTCTGACACTAACCACGAAATATTTGAGGTTCGAATTTTCACAACAACAATTGTAATTCGAATCAATTCGAGTTTTTGTAATTTAAAATTGGTTAAAATGTCTTGCGAAGAAGTTACGCGTCCGGAAACGTGGGAAATTTTAAGTTTACATTTGCCACTGACATTCACCTGACGTTTCTCGTCATGGCTACCAATCTTACCGATCTAAATTACACCAGATCTATTAAAGAACGCCTTTCCGCTATTAACGAACTGCTGTGACGTCATTTGCGTGCGTTAATAGCTCTATTAGAAAACCAAAAAACGTGGGCGGTAGAAAATTTTTTATTAAGTTCTGGATTCAGAAAGTTGAGTTTTAAATAACAGTGTCCATCACTTACATACCTGATTAAAACAAGACACCAACTAAGATTTTTACCGTAGTTCGTTCAGGGATTATAAGGTAGTTATAAAATTTTGCACTGTAGTTTGGTCACGGATCAGAAATGCACCGCAATTCGGACAGACTAGATCCACTGCTCGATAGTACCAAATTATTGTATTGTTATCCAATTTACACACCGTTGCAAAGTTTCAAATCGATAGGATAATTAGAAGTAGGAAGTAGGTTAAAATGGACTTCCTAGATTTGTTTACATATATGCTATAATATTTATTTTGTAAAAAGTGTCCACCATTTGATAATACGTGCATACTCGTCATATCATGACTTTGTGAGCGACATACCTATTCGACTTAAAGTAAGATATTCAAAAGCAAGTTAATTTTAACATAAACTCAAACGGTACGATAAATAGCAACAAAACAATTCACAAAACTTAAATATTAGTAAAATATAATAAGTGAATTACAAGATCTCTTTTGACCCAAATATCCCAATTTTTGTCTGTTTGTATTGATGTTTACTTGAGGGATTTTCGTAATTTTATTATTACAACTTATACACTGAAGGAACTTTTCTCTCTTGAAGGACTGAAGGACCATCTTATACCTTTGACTTGAAAAACAGTAAAACAGAAATTTTCTTTTTAAATTTCAGTTTATGAATACACCTTCCTGAAGCTTTTAAATAACTATTTTACTAGTTTAAGTCAATTTGAGTAAGTCAGGCAAGTGAAACAGTTGCCTTCTACGTGACGCAAAGTTAGTTTCCTAGATAAGATTATTCCATATTTATGATTGGTGTGCAAAACTAACTGCCGTTCCCAAATTGGAATTGGAGAATAAAAATTAAATCAACAAGAAATGTAAAGAAAGTTAAACTGCATTAAAATTGATCTGCATCAAAAATTTACAGATGGTGAATGTTTAATCTTAAATAATAATAATGGTAATTGCACTTTTAAAAGCTGCAAATTTTAAATAATTGAAAAGTTCACACTTTTTAAATATAGATAAAGATATAATAATATATTTTTTTTGTAGTAACTTAGTAAGGACCTAAGTTCCATTACTACAACAGCGAATTTTCTAAAAATTACACACACACTATGGGCATTTTTATTGACTCTAGTGATTGCAAATAATTATGAACGTACTGTACATATTGGTAGTGGCCTGTTAGTACATAACACATACGTTATAATTATATTTGAAATTTCAGATCTTATTATATAATTGCATGTCCAAACATGTTAAAAATAACTCTTAATACAATCAATACTCCTACTCACACTCCCCATGATACTGGCTGAAATATGTAAATTTCATTTATTGCCACCTACGTCAAAACAGAGCTAATTCGATGAAATTAATGCTATATAATTGTAAAATCAGTATTTTGCATACTAGAACATAAACTCTGGATTATATCTTAAAAATGGGTGTTTTTTATTAGACCGTATCTGTCCACGCGATTTAAATTTTTTTGAACCACGAAATAAATACATAAAATAGCTTTCTACCACTGTGTATCAGTTAAACTAATTTAACAACTGAATAGACACGGTTAAATATTTGATTTAACACACTTTACACTTACTTGCAAAACTATTCCAGAATTTAATCAAAGAAACTTCACAAATTGCTAGGACTGAAAATACCATTTATTTATCTTCGTCACTTTAAAGTTTGCTCTTGTTTGTTACCTGTTGATGCTATTAAATACCGCTTAACGTTTGCTGAAACTTTTGGCAACTTTGGTTTTTTGAGACAAAATAATTTTGACGGGCTACTTCATGAGAGATGTTATCCGTATATATGTATCATACAATACGATTTCTAGAAAATTTTGACACTTATGAAAATGTCGCAGTATGAATAGTTTTTGAAGAAAATACTTTGCAAGATTTTTAATTTTTAAAAATAAACTAGGTTATTTCTCATCGACCTTTGAAAGTTATTTTTTACCAGATAATGAAACAACAACTTGAGGTTTTGTTGCTATAAAATATCATAATAATGATCTTTCTTCAGTTGGTCACCTAGAAGGCGCATTCCTTTGGTTAAGATTTTAGACTTTTTGATAATGCGTAAGTGAAATAATCAAAATGGTCCTGACGAATCTCAGACACACGTGAGAGCTTTCTCAAATATGCATATAACAGTCTTTGTCTTGCATTTTTTGTGCGTAAAGTTGAATAAATCGATTGAAGATTTACTTAACTGACGTGAATTTTGATAGACACGTTCACATCCTTTTCTGATTTAGAGGTATTTCATTGATTTCCAATGCTCCAAAGGGGAGACAGGATATGATAACTTGCGACAACTGGCAGAAAGCAACGCTGAATAATTGTAACCTTTGACATCTATGTGACGCTGCCAACTTTACAATGGTAAATAATAGGTGTCTGAAAACTTGAGAACCACTTTTTATTAGACGTAAGTAGTCTCTCATATTTCTTAGATTTTACAGTCAGTTAAAATTTATCGCAGTTATATATAAGTAAGTAAGATATAAATCGACACTTTTTAGAGACTATGGAATGATTTTAATTTAGCTTTAGTACTGTGTAAGTAATTTACAACATATTTAAGAGGATTAATAATTTTTCTACGCTGTTTTGATTAGATTTTCAAAACAATTATTGATTGTAACAATTTCTGTAGACAGTAGTTTATCAACAGTGTAGTATTCAGCAGTGAACCGAAAACGTAAATTTATAGAATAATGTTATTTTTGTTATTGGTGCACTCGGAGTAAGACTAAAGAGAAATTACGATTACAATTCTATTTTATAACAGAGTAAGTTCATTTCGCATAAGTTACTCCACGTTATTGCATTACTAGACAATAGATAATTAGCGAAATTACGTTGCCTACAACGTATGTTACGTTAACGTACACAATCTCCAATAGGGGCACTGCATGTTCTATGTTTGTATGGATATAACAGTTTTTTCTACGTAATTGTCTATTTAGCGAAACCACGTTCCGTAGAACGTACAGCACGCAAAACGTAGAAAAAACTGTTATATCTATGGAAACATAGAAAATGCAGTGTCCCTGTTGGCGATTCTGTACGTTAAAATACGTTGTAGGGAACGTAATTTCGCTAATTGTCTACTATTGTAGAACTTATTATTTATACGCATTAAAAGTCCTGAGAAAATACGAAAGAAAATTGATCGTCTTCGATCTCACTTTGTAATGGTAATTCGAATTATATTTCTCTGAGAAAACTTTACAAACCTGTAATATCTATTTACGTAACAAGTCAGGAAAGTGGCATTCGTGCCCCGCCGTTGCAACTGCCGAGGAAATTCATGAATAGATACAATCAAGTTTAAGAAGCTTTTGCAAATTGGTGCAGAATCAAGAATTAGAGGAATTACTGATATGCTTCTGGCTTATTTTCCAAAGAAAGCTGAAAATTACAAATCTTTAAGTCAACGTTATCCTTCAAAGAAAAACGCCTTAGCTAATTTCATATTCAACACGAAAATTTCATAACACATCAAAATCGACTACTTAATCCAAAGAGTTCTTGAATTCGGAGGTAAGTGAAAACAATTTTTTATTCAAAAATATCTCAACTGCAACTATTTCATATATTGAGAGGATTTAGAGATGCTTAGTTAATATCATAAGATCTAATGATGATTGTTTAAGGCTACAGGGTAGTTCAGATATTTGCATTACTTGGGATTGCATTAATGAACTCGAAATTAATAAAGATAAATACAGACATCATGAGTACTAGAAAGATCGATAAAATTACTTTTTCAAATCGACAATATGCCGTTACAAAAATGTAACCAATATAGAGATTTAGGAATGACAAGTGATTCTACTTTGTTTGTTGTCCCACATATCGAACAAATGGTTAATAGCTCTATACGAACTGTAGATTTTATTATAAGAAATGGAAAGATGTATTTAATACTAAAGTATTGTTTTATACTTTAGTGAGAAGCAAACTCGAATATTGTTCCATAATTTGGATGCGTCATTATCAAGTTAATATTAACATATTAACCTCATTGAAAATGTTTGTTTATCCACGTATAAATTTAAATTGTATGTTTCTATTAAAAGGTACCATTGTACTTATCATCATTTTAACAGTTCACTAATCGATGTTTAAAACAGTCTAATTCTGTAATACGTGACGATATAGACAAATTGTTTAACAACTATTACAATCCAAAATTTAAATGATAGTTATTAATGTACCAAGAGCGTTATTAGGGTTTTAATGCCTGAGGTCGAATGTGTGCAGCCAAGGGTCTTCCGGCCCGATCGGATATTACTAGTGACAATACGAACTTACTAAAAGACAACTAAACCACAGGGTTTTTTGTTGTTCTTGAAGGAAGTAGTTTTGTTAATATCGTCTTTATAGGACATTATTGCTTACACAAAACTGTACCGACGTCCCTTTGTGTACTCCGGAAATGGAAAGTATAGTGTCAACTCTTTAAAATGTTACCACTATTATTCATCCACCATCATTTAAGTTGTAAGTAAAATTCTTAATGATCATAAAAAGAGTGTCTTATTGAAAACTACACTCTAGACATTAAATTCATCAGTTATCATCGCTCTTTTATAGGAAATGGAAAACAAATTTCGGTTAACACTGCATTAATATATATCACGATATTTTAATCTAATACTCAAGTCGGATGAATACTGTGAAATACTCGGAAATATCCCACACAATTGAAAATATCTAGGATTTTCCCAGTATGTATATAAAAAAAAAGATAATAAAACCAACATCGTGAATTATAGACCATTGTCTGCAATTTTGCAAGTTACTGGAATGTGTTTTATATGCTTGTTTTTCGAGCTATATTCGTAAATGATATCCATTAATCAAGACGGTTTCATTGACGGAGGTTCCGCCGAAACAATTTTAATATCGATAACGCAAATTTTGTGTAATGAGTTAGACAATAATTGTCAGGTTGATGTCATTTATGGAGATTTTTCTAAAGCATTCGACAAAATTAATTATGGACTGTTGTTCAAAAAATTTGAATCCTTTTTTGGTTTTTCGTGTAACTTTTAATAAACATACATAGATGAAATCGTACTTAGACAACCGCCTTCTGTTTGTAGGTTAATCTTTGTCAATCGAAATATTTTATTCAAGAAACCGAAATTTCTCAGGGTTACAACTTGGGACCGTTTTTGTTTGCCGTATTTATTAATTATTTTTATATTTTAGCAGATAATTTAGAGACATTCAAGTGGATTATTTTATAGATGATACTGTCTTTGAAAGACCTCAGAATTCAATATTATTTTTATACAAAACCTCGCATGGACTTCAGGAGGGGATAAAGGTGAAGAGAAATAAACAAATTTTCCGTATCACTAGTCCTGAAACTACCATAGTAATCGGCTCACCACTAGCACGGATGTTGTATAATTATACTGAAATTGAATCTAGTATTGACATACTTTTTAATGTATTGCCATAACTGTGATTTTCTGATAAGAAAATTGTTAGAAGATTTTTTGTAAATACTATTATCTATAAATTTTGTTAATAACTTTCCGGCGTAACATTAAAAATAAATAGTTGTGAGCGGAAAAATTGAAAAACTTTTGGGATGAGAAACTTTGAGGAGAGATAACTCCAGTATTTTCGATCCAACAAAAAGAGACTTATTTATTATTAGGTTTCACACTTATGTTGTAAATAGGTTTTGGAGGGTGATACGACGGTTAGGAAAAAAGGTAGCGCATTAAATTAATTAAAATTCAGTTAGGTAATGGGGAAAAGGAAGATTTATGGGGAATGAAAATGAGATAAGAAGTAACACGGCAAAGATACAAGAGATTTTCTTTTGTTTATCGGCCAAAGAAATGTTTAGTTGCATTAATGGTGCGTGATATTTGTTTCACATTTCTGGGAAGTCTTAGAAATTTGGAAATTTCGCTGTAACTATTTGATTTAATCTTGTGTTATAAATAATATTAACTTTGAAAATTTGCTGAAGAATTCAGCATATGAATTAGACTTTGTACAAGATAAATTTATTTTGTTGAACATTTACGGACTACAGTAAAGAATTTATCTAAAAATGTTAAGTTTCGAAATGCAGAAGATGTGGATTGTGTAGAAATTAAGATAATAAAGGATTTTCGAAATTTGCCGTACGATTTTTTCTGCGCTGCCAACTCAAAATGGATTACCGATTTGTTGTATTTATTTGAAAAGTAGAAGCATCGTATTTACCAAAATTCGAAACTAGTGCTGTTACTTCATCAGATTTTCGATTCCAAATCAGATCCGGATGCGATTTGTATTTTCTTCTGCAAAATTCGTAGTTGAGATCTGAATCCACATTCAGAATTTTGAAGTGGGTTGGAATGCTAGAAACAATAATATGAATCCGGATCCCTACAAGGACTTGAATTGTTTACCATCCATAAATCTTTTGAGAATTACTTTTTTATTAGAGAATTCTGGAGTAGGTTTTGCAGAAACTTTCATTCTCGAAAATCTCGGATATAATCTCGATAAAACGAAAAACGTCGATACGAATCTTTATAAAGTCATATCCACGAACAGTGGAGAGTAGCACACCAGACACCTTTTCTAAACAGCATTTACTATTGACATATTATTGTCTTTCTTAAGAAAAATAAACATGCAGAAACAGTTAATGCGTGTCGACAAAAAATCACATCAGTTCTTGCACTTAATAAAAAAAATAAGAAGCAGAAAAATGCAGACCACTTTTAGTTTGCTTTTTTTTTTCAAATTAAATTTCTACAAAAATAATCAACACCAGTTTTTTGGAGGTCTAAGAAAGTGAAACAGTCGACGTTTCTGCATAGTTTCAACTACAATTGTTTTTGCCCATTTAAGACAGTAAGCCAGTTAGACGTTTTTAGGGTTTTCTTACAACAAGTCAACAAACAGAGCTAAAGCTCTTAGCTCCGTTATTTTAGCAGAATTAATTGCACGGTTATACAACGAAGCAGTATTAAGCGGAAGGCAAGGAGTTTAGGCTTGGAATAAATATTCTTTAGTTTGTTTTATACACTGTTGTATTCATCAGTCTTGAAAAAATAATAGTTTTCTACATAAAAAAAATAACAAAAACATGTTTAAGAAGCATTATGTGCTGAAACACGTCTCAGTCTCTTTTTTAACTGAAAGAAGAAATAGTGCTGTTTTATATTTACCGTGATAAAACGACTTATGTCTGCGGAAGTCTAAACTTTTCAGGTCAAGCCAGCGTATGCTTCAAATTTCAAAGTTAGGTAACTTTGGAGATTACCTACAAATTGCCATTAAAGAATGAGTTTCACATGCATATGCAGAGTTAACAAAATATCAGTAGAACTTGCTCCTCGTTCGTATTTTATGATCTGTGTAAATAAATCTCAAAAAAAACATGAAATTAGAAATTTTGAAAGGTACTACGTACAATATCTGTGTATCTGATTTAGCAGTCCGGGGCTAGCTAATATTCCATTTATATTATCCGAGTATTAATCCTGGTGAAACGCTAAAGCGAACCTCATTACATTATTCAAATTTACCATCTACAATGTTAAACAGAAACTAATTTTTATCGCGCCATATAGAGAGGAACACAAAGGGGACAGACATCGAGTACACAGTCGGTTCATAATAGCAATCTACTTAAAGTCCACAAACCCTCGATTATCCATAGAGGAGTTTCTCAGTTGTAGAGTTGGGAGCACAGTTAGCTGGCCCATTAACCCTTCAACCGTTGCTCTCTCCACTTCAATAATAAGTAGATTTAAGGAGCGATGTTCACGCATATCGTCGCATATGTAATAGTGCTCTAATATGCACGACCACAATAATTACCCAGCTATTAACTATCAACTACAGGTCAGAGAGTATCTGCACCACCGAATTTTCGTTACGCGAGTATGGAAAATTAATGAGAAAATGAACATGTCTGACCGCATCTGACGAGATCAAATTGTTACACAAAGAGCATGATCGTCTTCACATTTTGATTTATGACCATTAACCGCAAACGAGAAGAATAATATGTAGAATTAAGCGTCTCATCCATCCATTCTTCAGTGTAAATTTATTCACGCTGAAATGTCTCTACTATCAAGTTGAAAGTATAATCTAGTTTCAGAGCCATAATTAACATATCCTAGGGATGGTTACGCGAACAATGTATGTAAATTCGACTTCACTATTTACATGAATAAATTTGTAAGTTTAACTTTGAATTTTACATTTTATTTCATCATCTAACAAAAGAACAACATTTCTTTGGTTATTTAAAAATTATGATTAAAATTTCCGACGACGTCGTTCGGGAAAAATATAATTTAATTTACTGCTACATTAGGACGGAAGTCTTAACATTACTGCGGCGCTCACAAACTTTTCCGTTGTGTTGAAAATCAAGCTGTTTCATCAACAGTCCATATATTTTATCACGAATATTGCTTCTTGTTCCATGTTTGGGAAAATTAAAAGCAAGACATTTTTGACGCTTATTTACAATTCCAGGAATTGTTAACTTCGATTAACGTACAACATTTTTTCTCTTTTAGTATTTCCAAAGTGTTCTACGTGTACTTAAAATGTTGCTAATTTTTATTGTCAGGTCCTGGATTGACAGTTTTTAAATGAAGCTATTAGACGCATGTAAAAAAGTCAACGTGTGATGATTTGATGTTAAAAATACGTAATTGTACTAATTTATTAATGCTTCGGTATTTACCAGATTACGTTCGCACTTTCACCTTCTTCCTTTTGTTGTTTGTACTTGTACTTGATAAACGATGTTATTACTAAGACTGATAAAGTCTAAAACTTATCTATTCAAACTTCGAAACAAAAAGAATGAGAATTGAAGATGGATTTGCAAGGTAAAGAGTATCACTAAATAAAAGTAAACAGTTCATTAAAAACAATAATGGAATAATTCAATTTATATGCATAAGAAGTTTCTACATTTTCAAATATTGTGTCAGCATTCGTAATAAAACTTAGCTAATAGAACATGTATTGTCCTACTATAACGAAGTGTAGACAATGTTTATTTAGCTACTTAGTAATTAACAAATTACTAGAGATGTACCGACTGCAGTCGGCCGACTAGTCGGCTTTGTCAAAACCGGTTAAAATTAGTTTAATCGACCGAAAATTGGTGTCAAAGTGTAGATAATCTTCCGCTAGTTGCGATTCTGAAATCGCCGTCACGATATAGGTATGCTCCAATAAACACGCAGAGCGAATTCAAAATTTCCAAAAATTTTCCAAAAAAGTGGTTAAAATTGGTTAAGTATTATATAAACTGCCCTAAATTGTGCTATTCTTTATTTTTGTACTGAGTTACTACAAAAAATTAAATGTTAAAATTATCCAAAAAAATTTAACACATTTTTTGGAAAAAAAAGAAACTTCAGTTATTCCTTTTATTAAAATAAAACAAGTTTTTAAGGTAGTCAGAGAAATAGAATAAAAAAAACCCACTGTCTGTTGCATTTATAAACAGTCGGCCGACTGTAGTCGGCACATCTCTACAAATTACTCATTATTTTCTTTTTTTTCATGCTTGTTTTTTAATGTCGTAAAATATATTTGTTGAGCTATTAAACATACGTTAATTTATGTATAGTCCCTCTTTTTGGATCTGTTCTTGAATGAGAGAATTAGTATATCCTTTCCTGAGGTTAATGTTAATTAAAGTTAGTGTCACACTTGGAAAATAATTAAATTAGGTAGTGGCTTTATCTGTTGTATTTCTTTAATAATATACAGTTTTTTGCTTTTTGGTGGTATCAAATTTTTGAAGAAACCGTATGATAAATAAACGAATTCGTATCCAATTATCCGGACATATCGACACCAAAAATACAACGTTTTTTATTCCTACTATACTTGTTTCAGTTTTCTAGGTGTACGTAAGACAGGGCTTTGTTCAGCTGCCTAACAAAACTTTTTATTTTTCATCAAGACCTTACCTCGTTCTGAAATCAAAACGAAGCCACTCAGACGTGAATACTGCACTTCAGAACAGCGAGTTCGTACTTACATAGTCGTAGTTGTATACGAGACCTATACAAGTAATTTTACCCGCGATGTCAGCAAACATTCCCCCAGGAAACAAAATACAGTTGAAAATGTTGAATCGCTGCGCGAGCGCAAATTTGAGATCTTTATCACCTTAATTCTAGAGCAGACTAATTCGAAAAACGCTACGCTAGTTTCTAAGATTAATTAGTTCTGGATTCATGTATGTATTACAAAAATTATAAAGTTGTTACAAATAAATTTTCCACACGTTTATAACACAACAAATTTCTCATGATGATTGGATGTATTCCGTTTAATATTTCTGTATTAGAATCCGATCAGTGTTTGGTTAGGATAATTATGTCGCTTTCTTATATGTACTACACATCCACTGTGTTCTCAAAATTTGAAGTAAACTGCTAAATTATTTCGTATAATGTGTGGAAATATCCCCTGTACGCATCTTATAAACATTTAACTTTTTTTTTGGATGCTAAACTCAACTTTCTATAGACCACGATAAATTCTATGTCGTCGATATTTTGTACTATCTGTCGCAAAAATTGAAAAATCGCAGAAATTATCAACTTTTGATATAGAAAATACTTAAACTCACGTAAGTTTGAAAAATATTTGAACACCATACTCTTTTATATTGCTCTCGTGGTGGTGGTGTTTTGCTTGAAATAAAGAACAAATTTTCTGTTACGATGTTTGATATGTCAGTATTAGCGAGTAATATTCCATTGATATACATTATTGGATGTAAGATTAATTTATTGGCCTATTCTTTGTAAGTCTTTGTACTTTATTTACCTCCCCAGTTAGCAGTGAATGAATTTGAATTATTTATTAAAATTTTTTGAAACTTTCTATCGACACAAGCTTTGGGTAAAGTACTATTGGTAGGGGATTTTAATGTTTCAGGATTATATTCTAAATTGCATACAGACTCAAAGATATTCTTGATTTGTCAATTTTTAGCTTTTACAGACTCATCTGAAGTTAATAATGTAGTTAATATCAGCAATAACCTTCTAGACTGT
This sequence comes from Zophobas morio, assembly GCF_036711695.1. Taxonomy (NCBI): domain Eukaryota; kingdom Metazoa; phylum Arthropoda; class Insecta; order Coleoptera; family Tenebrionidae; genus Zophobas; species Zophobas morio. The sequence goes on from NW_026972110.1 coordinate 5,649,609, forward strand.
ACTATCCAATCTGACAGCTGTAAATACCGTGAAACTGGAATACCCTTTTGTAAGGGCTGATATTGAACTCTTATTATCTTCAAATGCGAGATTTCCTATATGTGAAACTAAGAAGACATACAATTTTAAGGTATGTGATTGTCATCAATTATTATATAAGGCTTTGTATGATACGAGTACTGATTGACCTCCTTTGTTTCAGATTAATGATATAAATATGGCATGTTTCCAATTCTACGATATATTAATGAACATTTTTGAGCAACATGTACCTAAATTTGGTGTGAGAAAATAGTATATTACATACCGAGGCGGAAAGTATTCCATTACTGTCGAGAGAACTATAGTTTACCGAGAGGCGCAGCCTCGAGGTGAACTAGTTCTCGAGACATAGGAATGGTACTGTTGCCGAGGTTTGTATGCTATTTTATTCACAATCGTTTTAATTGTAGTTTTAAAATAAAATAAAAATGTCCTAATTTAAAACTTTGATTTCTGTTTAATATGAGTCACTCAGCAGGCGTTGGAAAATACAAAAATTGACATAACTTGACAGTCTTCACCATAAGCTCTCCTTATAGTTATTTATAATCGCTGAATTCCATCTATCATTAATTACACATACGTAACGTTTTAAGGTCGAAAGTGACATTCATTTCCATCTCTTGGGTGGAAAGTGACAGTTACTTTCAGCTCTTGGGTGGAAAGTGACAGATAAGTGACATATGTCACTTTCCACCCTTGAGATTGAAGTGAAGTATGTAATAGCTCACTTCCAAACTTTTAAAAAGTTTGAAAGTTTCACATTACTGACCGATTGTGAATAAAATCTTTTCCTACATGGTTTCCAGGTGACTTAAAAACGTTGATATGAGTAAAGAAAGAGATTTTAAGAATATTAAGAGATACGGTGGGAGCAGGCAACTGTACGATGACTTAAGAGCAAGAATTAAGCGACAGAAGTTCGGTGCTTATTTGGAAAACGTCGAAACCTCTATAATGACTAATCCAAAAGACCTCTAGTCTTATATTCGACGAAAGAAAAATACTACCAAACTTTAGAATTTTGCAAGCTCAAGACCCGTCAATTTGGTACACTACGATTATAAAAACAATTGTCAGATAGAATTTTTGTAAATATAGGAAAACGAGATACTAGCTGTTATAAAGAGATTGTGCGGTGATATCCTATCTGAGCCAGATCAAGTTCCTGCATTTTTAATTTAGGATTGTGCTGCTATATTTATTGGGTCGTTATGTTACCTGTTCAATTTTTCATTGAATAGTTTTCCGTTTCCTCATGTATGGAAGATTTCGAGAATTGTGCCTGTTCTTAAACAAGGTGACCCAGCACTCATTCCTAACTATCGACAGATAGCAATTACCTCTACCTTCTCTAAAGTTTTTTAAGTACTTATATACAATTGTACCTCTCCCATGATCATGCAGTCTCTATCTCAATTTCAGCATGGCTTCATTGATGATAGGTCTACTGTATCTGATTTAGTTCACTTTGCACAATATGATTATTGTTTAGATAATAGATAAAGATAGATAAGTGGGCGTGATGTATGCGGAGCTTACTAAAGCGATTGATCGGATATGTCACGAGATTTTGATTTATAAATTGGATAAGTGGGGTTTTTCAAACAATCTTGTTAGATTTTTTATTTCTTATATTTACCAACGACGGGTGAGGATTGAATATAATGGTTTCTCCTTGAATTTTTTTTTTGCTATTTCCCGTGTTCATCAGGGGTCTGTCCTGGGCCCGTTGCTATTTCTAATCTACATTAATGAGGTTGTCGAAGTCATAAAACATTCCCAGGTTATGTTGTATGCTGATAATGTACAGATTTTTCGTACTATCGTATCATATGATGATTGTTTTAAACTACAAGTGGATATATGCAACTTGCTTCTATGGTGTCACCAAAATAATGTAACAGAGAGAAACGTAAGGTAATGACTTTCACAAAAAATAACATCTATTATAAGTATAAGAGCAATAACCATCCACTGCGAGTGGTTTTTGAACTTAGATTTAGATTTAGTCTCGCTGAACATATGTTTGTATATCCGTGATGGTACAGAAGTCACAAAAGGTATTGAGATTCATTGTAAGGAATTGTTCCGAGGTTAAGAATTTCACTGCTCTAAGAGCTTTATTCATCACTCTTGTTCGCTCCAATCTGGAGTATGCCCCGGTAGTATGGTCGCTATTATATGCTAATCATAGGAACAATATAGAAAAATCCAAAGAAGACTTTTAAAATATCTTTTTTATAGAAAACAAGGTAGATATCCCGTAAAGGGTAGTTAAAACAATATCTTACTGCATAATTTTGATATGCAGTCCCTTGAAATGAGGAGGTGCTTAGCGTCGGCTAGGTTTTGTATCAGGATTGTACAAATTGGCAATATTTCTTTAAAAAAATAATCTAGTATCAGATACTCAACATGGTTTCAGGAAAAATAAAGCTACACATACTGCACTTTCGGTGATAGTGGATTTTATTCATGATGCACTCAATGGGAGGAATGAGGCTGTTGCACTTTTGTTTGATTTAACTCGGACATACGATACGGTTGACCATAACTTTCCGTTAAAGAAGGCTTGGGGAATAAGAGGAGTTGCACATTCATGGATTAGGTCTTATTTGGAAAATCGCACCCAAAGTGTAAATATAGGGAACTGTACATCCAAGGACAGATCTATAAAAGTTGGGGTTCCTCAAGGGTCACTATTAGGACCTATTTTATTTATTATGTTCAGCAACGATTTATCTCTTGCAGGTGGTAAATATGGTAAAATAGTAACCTACGCGGATGATACAAGCATACTTGTATCGAGTGGCGTTGTCAAAAATTTAATTGATAGCTGTAATGTTGAATCTAAACAATTTCATAACTATTATAAAGTGAATGGACTTCATTTGAACAAAAAGAAAACCTGTTATATCCGTTTACTTCCTAAAAATGCTACAATTGATAACAGTCTGCTTCTACGTCTTGATAACTTGTCAATACGATCGACTGAATGTGTAAAAATATTAGGTTTAATTTTTGATTCTAACTGGACTTGGGTGCAAATATTAAGACAAAAGTTTGCTAGTTTCCAAAAGTTGGGCAAATACAAAGTAGCCACAATTTAAGAAATAATGAAAATTTACAAATGAATTTCTCAAGGTTGGAGATTGGTATGCAAAATGTAAATTATATCGGTGTACTCTGCTACAATAAAGTCAGAAAAGTGATCAAGGATTGTGACATAATGAGTATTAGTTTATTTAAGAAAAAGGTTCGTAGCCATTTAAGCAGTGGAGCGTATTATAGCATAGATTTATGAATTTTTTGTGTTCCCAATTTTGACTAGACCTATGTACTGTAGAAGTATTTGTGTCACAATAAACTTAAACTTAAACTTAAATTATAGGGCAAACATTGGCTTGAATTCACCTCTTAATGGGAAAGACCATGAATCGAGGTGCCAGGGTACGTGATGTCCACAACGATCATCAGAGGAATAAAATAAGGGGTTTTAAAAATGATTCTAAGGGCATAGTTGGCCATGGAATTAAAAAAAATCCCCCTTCACTGAAATTATGCCTTATTATGACAGTTTTTACTTGTCATTAATGTCATTCGTAACATGTCATTTAAAATCATCCTTTTTTGTTTTAACGTTTTTCAAGTGTGAATTACAGTAATTCTCGTTTATCCAAGCTCAAAACAACAAATCAGTCGTTTTCAAAACAGTGAAAATGGTTTATTCTGTTGAACAAGACACTTTCATTGTTATATCTTGTTATCGCAATGGGACATTCGTAAACGAAGAGTGTGTGTATCTGTAACCGCCTGTAAGCAAGAATATCTGACCAAATACCGTGGCTTAATAATTTAAAAAACATTGTTAGAAGTTCACATTAGGGATGACAAATATACTGAGCGACAAAAGTAAAAGAACATCAAGAACGAATGATGATTTTGAAATGAAATTTTATATACTCGTAGGCTAAGGGTTGTCAAAATAAGAATTGAGTAGAATTTGAATGATATCTTGTACGGTGAAGAAAAACTTATCATGGTATGTTTGGCTTATTTGATCATTTCCGGCAAGTTATTGTGTTTGACGTGTTTGTTACAAGGACTGGAGTGAGTCGGCGTCTAAATTTTAGGCAACTCTACGACTTAGAGTGGGGCCGAAGAGTGGGTCTTCGTGAAGAGGAATTATCGCGAAATTGTAGCTGGATTAAACAGCACCTTATCATCTATGGAAATTGTTATCACTATCAGGTTTGGTTCCAAGAAGGAACAACACAACGAGCCAGATATCCAGGGCGTTCCCTATAGCTAACAGCACGGCAGGAGCGTCATCAAAGATTGTTAGATATGAGGGGTCACTTTTCGATTACATGTTCAACTGTAGACAAATGGTTTGCAGAAGAAGAAAGACTGGTTCGTAACAACCAAGACCATCCACCCGAAAATAATTTTAATGACATCATTAGGTCAGTGTCTGAACGTGTCTGGAAATATAATCGTACCTACTTCTTTAGTGTACAAGAAAAAAATGTTTTTCGTAAAACTACTGGATCAATAACACTGAAATTCTAATCAATTATTGACAATCCTTAGTCTGTCTATAAAGTTTAATTACAAAATCAGGATTCCTTCATGGTGTTCTTTTAATTGTGATTTAGTATATACCTATGCTAAAATTAACAAAGTTTCATGGAAAAGCAATCTTGTGGAATAATGTGCACTACTTCTTCTGCACGCGATATGATAAGTTTATACTAGGAAGCTGAACGATTTAAATTTGTGCAGTTAGCCTGAGGTGCAACAAGCAAGCAGAGCTCATTTGAAAACATTGTTAATTTCGAAACTTCTAAACTAAAGCTAACTCTAGAAACGTATCATAATTTAACTAATGTAATACCTTGGAATACATCGACGCACGCTCTCGTATTGCAAACATTAATCGAGCATAGTGTTTATAAATTGAATGTAATCATATGATTACATTAATACGCTACACTCAACGTATCTGAAAACTAATTTGTCTTTGTACATAGAAGCAAATCGTTATACCGTTATAGCGTTATGTCATATACAATAATCATTAAGGTTGCACAAATACAAAGGTTGTACAAACGCGTAAATTATTATTTGTGATTTAACAGTAAATTTTTAAAACGCCAGACACTATTTCAGTGTCGTTTGTTGTAAAGTTTTATATTTTTCATATGTATTAACATCTAACGAAATGCTAAACTAGAAGTGGAAAGAAATAATATAATTTTTAACGGAAATTTGCTAGAATATTAGACTAGTACCTATTTTTAACCCTCGACTGAAAAATAGGGGTGTTATAATTTTGACCCTTTTGTCTCTCTCTCTGTGTGTGTCTGTGGCACATTAGTTCCCAAACGGATGAACCAATTTCAATGCGGCTTTTTTTTTCGAAAGCTGGTTCGATCGGAATGGTTTTTAGCTATGTTTGATGGTAATCAGAATCATGTAAGCTAGTTTTAACTTTGAAGCGTTTATCTGTCTGTAGATTTGTCTGTGGTGTCGTAGCTCCCAAACGGATGAACCGATTTCAATACGGTTTCTTTTGTTTGAAAGCCGGTTTAGTCGGAACGTTCTTAGGAGGGTGGTTTTGTGAATAACCCAGTTTGCATCGTTTTGGAGGATGAAAGAAGAAAAAGCAGTAATTGCATATGTAGACTTCAAATACATATATTTCCCATAGATAATTCTTCGTTTGAGAAATAATTGAATATTATATATTGTCAAGTCATGTTTTATAAAAAAAGAAAATTCCTTTTTCAAGGAAAAAGTGCGAAAGAAATCCATGAAAGATTTTTACTACATTGGGAGATTCATATTCTTCTTATGAAGCCATTCGCTTTTGAGTTAATGAGTTCAAACGCAGGAGAACATCCACTGAAGGCACATCACGTTCTGGAGGAGCAAAAACTGCAGTCATAGCAGAAATCATTGACAAAGTCATAATATAGTTTTGGCCAAGAGACGAGTGAAGGTGCCTGAGTTAGCCGAAGCTAGAAGTATCTCAACTTAGACAGTTCATTTCATTAATTTCCACAGCAGTGGTGGAGGAATCAGTTTACCTAATCAATTACAGACTTTTTATTTTTTTGTCGGGGATTTTTAAGTGTTACACTTGTATAAATCAATTTAAATTTATTTTATCGGACAGAACAAAATAATTGTGAACTTACGACAAAAATAAATTTAATAATTTCACAACAAATTCACAGTTGTCACGTTGTAACACTTGGTCATGGCTTCCTAGGCAAGCAACACACGTAACGAATTTAATGTACTTTTTCGTATTCCCGTTTTTTTCTCGTAATCGATGCCCTGGTTTATAATTCAGCTTGACATCGACTATGTTTTGTCACTCTCAGGCTATAATTTCAACTTCATCAACTAAAATGTCACCATAGAATGTCACCCTGATTTGTTTTTGTCAAACTGTTTGTTTTGTAAAAAGGTCTTCGAAAGTGCAAAAAATAGCGTATATACCACGGGATTGAAGTACGATTTAATCCCTCAAGTGGTTATTGCCCTCGCTAACGCTCGGGAAATAATCTCCACTTTCAGGATTAAATCGTACACTTCAGTCCCTTAATACACTGCGTTTCAAATAAAATGCACCACCTAGAAGGAGTAGGCGTAGAATGTTGAAATTTGGTGGAGAAGACTGTTGCATATAGACAAACATTTGATTAAAATTTGAATTAAAAACTACAACTTGTTTAGAAAATATACCGGGTGTTATTCGATTTTTATTAATTTTTTGATTATGTTTTAAAGACACTTGAGTAAGATTCTTTTGCAATTTGACTTGACATTTGTCATGATTGTGCTTGCAAAAATGCTACGAGTTCGCACACGAGGTAATTTTCAACAGATAACACCTATTGAAAGAGGGCGAATTATTGGGTTGTATGAGGCTGGTTTACCATTTCGGGAAATCACCAGAATACTAGGCCCAACGCATTCTACGATATTAAGAACAAGTCGAAAATGGAACAACGAAGAGCAACAAATGCGTCGCAGGAGTACCGACTGTTTCAGAGTCACTCAAGAACGCGAAGATCATTTGCTAAGAAGAAATGTTATTCAATACCCTTGGTAACCATAACGATCAGTCGGGATGGACTGGATGACAGCAATTGGGCACAGAATCCGAGGAGTACCACCTACAGCCAAATTCGTTCCTTTGGCTTGCGATCTTATGGTCCAAACTGTAAACTTCCCTTACCACAAGAACACAAAACTACCAGGCTTAACTGGTACCAACACAGGCAGCAATGGATGTAATAGTGGAATGTCATAATGTTTAGAAACAAGTCTAGGTTTTGTTTGTGGCACTCTGATGGACGCATACGTATTCGAAGGCCTCGAGACCAAACGTAAAATCTGGAATTTGCACAGAGACGTCATACCGCTCTAACACCTGGAGTAATGATATGAGGTGGTATACACATCTGTTGAAGTACCCCCTTAGTGTTCATTCCAGGCACGCTAAATGCCCGGCGTTACATCGATAACGTGTTAAATCAAATTCTTTTTCCTTACCTCTAGAACCGTCGAAGAACATCTTTTCAACAAGATAATGCGTGGCCTCATGTGGCCATATTTAGTTAAAGAGTGTTTGAAGAAAATAATGTCAACATCTTACCCTGGCCTGCCCGATTACCAGATTTATCAACAATCGAACATGTATAGGATGTAATGCATAGAAGGCTGCGCAATTTACCACATCCTCCAAAGACTTTGGAAGAATTGCTACAACAAATTCAAAATGCCTGGAATGAGATACCCCGACAGGCAATAGATCATCTCATTTTAAGCATGCCTAGAAGAATACAGTCTTGTATTCGCGCACGTGAAATTTTATCACATTATTAACATTTCTTGTGTTAGACATTTTATTTTTTCTTTGAAATTTTAATCAAATATTTGTCTATATGAAATAGTCTTCTCCACCAAATTTCAACATTCTACGCCTACTCCTTCTAGGTGGTGCATTTTTTTTGAAACGCAGTGTATATAATATACTACTTTACTTCCCTTACGTAAGCTGCTAGTATAATATTCTGCCAAATTTCACTCGAAATTTACGCTGGAAAGCTTATTAACACGACTCAATGTTTTTAACACGTAAATCCCTATAGCCAGCACTGAAAAAAGGGCCTTGTATTGTATATTATATACTCAATTACAGTGTGCAGAATTAAAAATTTCATCTTCTACTTTGTTCTATTGGCAGTGGGAAATTTATTCATTCAAATTATTGTTAATTAGTTAATTACTAACTTTATGTAATAGATAGGCATATAACGTAGCGCAATGGGAGATCATTTTGATTATTGTAACCTGTACCTGTATCTGCCGTGAATAAAATATGGTCAACATTGTATTCTGGTAAATTTTAAACCATTACAAGCCCAAGGATCAAAATGCCATACTTCGGCGTCGCTGCTATACATACTCGTAAACATTGAACAATAATGAATTAAAATAATAGAAAATTTGACAGATTTCAGTGTTTTAGCACAATAAAAACATATCTCCATTTTTTTTATAGAACACTGCGGCTATTATCAATTATTGTCATTCACCCTAAAAACAGTACACCTTTTTTTTATTTGAACGGTGCTCCAGTAGTGACCAAATCCATCATTAGATATTTACATCAACTTTCCCGTAAATCGTCATAAAACATAGTAAAATAAAAAATAAAACGGTCAATAAACGAAAGATAATGGAAATTATGAAGCATGGTTTATTTAAAACTGCATCAGGAAAGCATAAAATTTCTGATTAAAATCTAAATTACACAAGAATTTTACACATACTCGTTTTCGTTAAAGCAAAATACATTAGTTGACTAAACGTAACCATAAGGATATTACGATAAACATAATATTTTCCGTTTCAATAATAAAGTGGCACTTTAGATTCATACGATAGTACAGAAAAAGTGAAATTTATTTATCCGCCCAAAACGTTTTCCCCGCAAGCCTTTTTTTAACTTAGAGAACAGATAATAATCGTTCGAAGCTAAGTCAGTACTGTAGGGTGGGTGCTCAAGTTACTCGAAGTCACGGGCCCCTATAGTAGCTTGAGTAAGACATGCGGTATGAACGGGCGCATTGTCATGAAGCAATCGAACGCCTCTTGTTAATTTTCTCGGCCGTTTTTCGCAAATACGTTCTCGTAATTTATGCAGTAAGGAAGCATAAATTGTGATCATTTTTTTAGTAGCATATGAAAGACAAGCTTCAGCAAACACAAAAACCATCCTGTCCTTAATATCCTTTGGAGTAATTCCTTCTTTTGCTAAGACATTTATTACCGCTCGATGTTCAATTTTAAACAGGTATGATGAGTCCATAATTTTTCAGAATTTCCTCCTCAAATGTGTCAAAACTAATGGGCAGTGAGGCTTGAAATTTTACACACATACTACTGGGACCCTCTAGTCTTTTATGAGTTGTACAAATTTGCCGACGAGCAATCGCAAATATACCAGGCCGAGAATATTTTACGCTCACCTCGTATTAGACAGAATGCCTAATGCTCCAACCAAGGACTTGTAAGTGTCCATAATTTTCTTAAATAACAAACCTGATAATTCATTTTTGAATATGAAAAACTTTTTGTGAATGACATGGTGGCTTACATGTATTATGAGAAATAATAAATTCTTAATCTATTAACACTAACGTGACGGCTAAGATTACGAAATACATATTTAGTTTTTTTGAGACGTGTTCCATGCGAACAGTAAATTTGAAAGAGAAGTCAATATGCAATCCAAGAAATTTGACGTTATCCAATAACAGGTAGCGATGAAGACATGTTATTTGTATAAACAGAATATTGTGGAGTACTAATTTAAAATTGGTGTACTCCAATTTTTTCATGGTTCAGTGTTAAAGTGACAATTTTATTTAATGAAGTCATTTCAGGAACAACAAGCATGGGACAGTTCTTTCTGGATAGTACTCGATATTACACATGAAGTGTCATTTGCAAATCGCCAAAGATTACGCGTATTAATGAACAGATTTACATAAATTAATAAGGAAGAATGGATCCCAGGGGCATACCCATAGTTTCTCATTGTTTTCACCATCTTGATAAGTTATTACTACTCTTTGGGATCTAGCGGATAAATAAAGAGTTATGAAGTCGAGGGCTACAAATTCCAATACTGTTGGTTATAATATATTTGTACAATCTCTCATATGTTTTAAGCAATCCGAGAAAACACCCGAACTAAATGAATTATTATTATTGGCCGAAGCTAGTGGATCTACGATGAAGGTACTGACATCCCTTAGAATGTTAAAAGAGTGTATCATAACCAGCAGAGTTTTTGACACAGGTGATCATGATCAGTTTATCACACACGCTTTACTTCCAGTTCCTCATTTGAAAATACGAAAAAATTGGACACTGAATTTTTCAAATTCAAATTAAGCTTTTAGAATCTAATTGAATATTTGTTAATAGATCAAGCGGAGGAAAATAATTATTAAAATAATGTATCGACTGCCACTTTAGGATCAGAGACGAGCAAACTCGATTTGAATTTTGAATTGATTGGAACGCAATGTAAATCTATACTTTGTAAATATAACACAATGGTAAATACGACTGTTATAACATAAATTATACCCAAAAGATTAAAAAAAAATAATGCTGGTGTTCCTCCCCAATTATTTCGAATGTTATAGTACGGAACACTGCAGCAGAGAATCTTTTAGTCCTAAATCTCAAACTTTAAGATTCTGAGATTTACAAAGACAAATTTCAATGCATTAAGAGTAAATTTATTATTTTCCGTCTTTTGCACAAAAAAAGAGGTAAAAATAAAACTGAGATAAAGTATGTCCACCAAAGAAAACTTCTCAACAACTTTAAGTTCGTACTGACAAACATCTTAATGTTGTAGTATAGTAATAATATTAATATCAAGGCAGCTTTGTTTGTCTTAATTATAAATGATTTAATACATAAAAAAGTTCTTTTCAGCCCATTAGCTGATCTCAGAGTCATTAGGATTATAGCAACTATAAAATAAGATAGAGAAGGTAAGGATGGTTTCTGTGCAAATATGATCAGAAAAATTTGAATACTTATTTCGTAATAAAACTTCTAGCTATTACATTTTATACTGTTACGATTCGGTATAATATTTTTCTTTTTGATAAAAATCGATATTACAAAATCTGTCCGAACGGTGCCCGAACTCTCACCGAGGTCAACAGATACTCGAGCAAAACCTCAGAACGGACGTTCTACGATGATTTTGGTATTATGGCAACAGATTTTATCTATCTATTAATTATAAAGAATTTAAATATTTTATTGGTTTTTTTAGATGTAACAAAACTCAGATATGCTTAATGTAAGACAGAATTGTGCTCAAATCGCATTAAAACTATATGATAATCTGTACAAGATCTAATTCCAAGTTCGACATTTGACGCCCATCCGACTGAAGCTCAACACTCAAGATGAAACCGAGTAGCATTAAATTTTCTATCTAGAGCGAAAACACAGTTCTATAGTACATTTTAAAAGTAAAACTTCTTTTATTTTGATTTTTGAACGGTTATCAATTATCATACAGACCAATTAACTTTAAAATAAGCTATGTAGTGCTCGATTTGACCCTAACAAACTGAAACACAATACATAGTTTTTAAATTCAAAATATAATCTTATGATATATTTTATCTGATATTTTAGAGTTCTTATAATTCGAATGAACTCAAACTATAGAAGTAGCTGGTTTAAATTGTCGCGTTATTTTTACTGTTATTATTTAAGCACATTCCCTTGGTTCCCTTATTTGGTTTTGCTTAGCAATTAACTCTGCGTTTGAGATCTTAAACATTACTTGATCTTTGCCTCTCTAATAATAAAAATCTTACCTGAATCCAGTTCAGTAAGGGGTCTTAAATAATAATCGTAATTATGATAATATATTTAATGTACATATGTGCATTGGTGTAAATATGCATATCGGGCGAGCAATATAATTTGTAATCCACTCATGCTTGGAATTATGTCTTCTCTGAAATGATATGTTTAACTCTACATATAGAAGGGTTTTTAACAAAATTGATTTTAATTGCCGATAATTTTGTAAACCTAATACATATTTAAAATAGACACTCAAGAAGGCAAAAACTAAGATTTACATTAAAAGCAATTCTTTTCACTACTTTATTTGCGTATTTTGGCAGAAAGCGTTTATTATTAATTGAGTCGTATTTTCGCAAGGAAGAGAAGGTAAACGGTATGTGGTTTTGTACTAGGTTCAAGCGGCTTGAGATTAATTCTGGGAAGAATTTCCCAACAACAAAACGAGACAACTCCAGAGAATATTGGAAGTGTAAGCACACCCTACAACATCCATGGCTCATTTAGAGCATCAAATGGAATTATCATTTATAACTTGCCCAGCAATAATACGACAAGATATGGGCCTTCATGTGTGCAAGAATCACATGAAGTTGATTTTCCAGCTAAGGTTGACTATTATCAATGATTTTTACACATATTTGATGACTGGGTGTTGGAGAAAACCGTTTTTATAGAGAAAAGAAAAAAAACCTGACCTGACCTGACCTGATTTCATTTGAGTGGCTACATTAATTCTTAAAATATGAGAATATGGACCACAGAAAATCCAATTCACGTTTATGTTGAGACTCTACTTCTTCCTCCAAAAACTGGTGTTTGAAACGCAGTTAGTCAACAACAGATAGTAGGGCTTATATTCTTTGAAGACAATCATGGATGTAATAATCATGTGATTAACTGGCTTATTCAACCTAATCCTCTTCAAGGTTACCTAACCTCTGCTAAATATCAGAAAGAAAATTTGATGAAATGGAAATATATTATTTTCAACGTAGCTACAGCGCATTCGGCTAGGACCACAATAGCAATATTAAGGGAATTTTTTATCAACTGAATCATTAGTCAAAATTCAGAGAATATCTGGTCCCCAAGACGTTCCCCCCGCAGACTTCCGTGGAGGCCATATTTAAAGAACGTTATTTATCGAAGTGCATCTGTTAATAAATTGGGGGTATTAACGTTGAGAATAACAGAAGAAATAAATGACATAACAATAATGCAAAGATGTTGAGGAATGTGATCGATGGAGTTCAACGAAGAGCTCATTCAATATTTACTGTAATTTTATTTTATTTATTTGACACGTTCATTGCTCACTATTAATAAAATTAATTAATGTTATACAAATTTTCCTTGTAATTTTAGATTTATTTGATTAAAAATCTTATTAAAAAATGTCCGACATTTTGCTCTTACATTTGACATTCTTTGACATTTATAACCGACATGCTAAATCGTCGGAGGATGCCTCAATTACAAACTATGTAATATACATAATCAATAATTTTACTTTTTACTATATTAAATTTCTCTCTGTGTTATATGAATTTTGAGACTGTTGAAAGAATACCATTAAAAATCGGAGCAGGGCTCTTATGTATAAAAAACAATTAACATATGCGTTCAGTGCCTGAAAATTACCTGCAACTAAGGATAATTTTTGTAACTGTTGGTTACTACTATGAAAACGTTATTCTGTATTTCATGAAAAAAAAGTGGTACATATCCTCGTCCTGTGATTCTTAATAACCTTAATATTTTTCCGCGTTTTTAAAAATCCTGAAATATGTCCTGAAGATGATTTAAGATAATCCAGCCGTTATATTTACTTTATAAAGTGCTGAGTTTCACTTAATTTTAGTTCAAGCGAGTTCAATTCTTTTCCATCACCGTGCTTATAAACTCGAGAGACTACACAAAACGTCTGTCATAAATTTTAACTTTCTTTTGTTCTAGTTGACTTGAGATGGTTGAATTGCTTGCCGCTCATCTTGCACTCACTTTACTTGTGTTTGTAAAATTTTATCTAGATAAAACTTGCCAAGTGTCTTGATAATTAACAAAAAAGCGCACAAAATGTATTAAATCATATTATGTAAGTGACGTGTCTGATACAAAGTAGTCGTCCGCATTGTTACGATTTATTGCAGTTCTCGCTGTCTGCCACACTTCAGGAAACTGATATAATTGTAATGAAATTTACCAGTGGGCATTTTGAATGCCGGCCTTTCAATTATTCAAACTCATTCGCTGTGTACCCAAATCTGAACTTAAGATTTACTTGTATCATTGTGTAGCTGGCGCCTCCACCATAATAGTCGTATCACAGTAAAACAGTGCATTGGAGTGGGACGTTATATTCCAGCCGTTTCGTCCGACTACGACAGAAGTAAAACTTGTCAGAACTAAGAACTGATATTAATCAAGACGCACTGTACTTCCCACACAGACTGCGTGGCAACCCTCACAACAAACCTACGTCGATAAACAAAATAAACAAATAAATTTCTTTGATTTCAGACATTTTTAAAGTAATTACCACGATCTGCTGGATACCAAAGACAACCGATCCGCGCAATTATCATTTGAGTGAGACTTGTTCGTTTAGAAAGTTACCAACTTAAAAATGTTAACAGGATTTGTAATTTTTTTCAAAATAATGAGTTGAGATACGAAACTAAACTGAACTGTTAAATATGACTAAATCGTAAGAATATTCTTTGAAATTACAGTGTTATACAATCTTTGAAAGCCTTTTATTTTGAATAAAATCTTTACTTTCAAATCGGTTGCTTAATGTCAGAGTTGGTCATGATCCGTGGTCATGATCTAAGCAGTTCTCGACTGGTACTAAATGGTGTTTCACAGGGATGCGTTTTGAGGCCTCTATTATTGAATACTTGTACGGCTAACGTCAGAAAGTACCTTGTATCACCTATGCAGACGACGTCTAAATTTGCAACTCGTCTTGGAATCGTAATATGTATATTTGCAAATGATACTGAAGTTGTCGCAAAGTGGAATAAAAAATGGCTGATTCCTCTGAATACTACGAAATATACTAGTGGAGTACATACGAGTAGTATATTTTAGATAAGACTCCATTAGCCGGCGTTTAACAAGAACTTGACTGAACAGATCAGCCATATGGAAGGTATGGTGTATTTTAAGACAAATCTTAAAACAACTGCCAAGGGAAAGGTTTTCACGTAGACTCTACAAAACGATTTTAGTTAGAAATACAAATCTTTTGGAAGGTGGATTAAGACACACAACTGATTACCATACGGTGCTTGGTACTCTTGAATCCGCCTTCGTTATGCCAGAGACGAATAAGAGGAGACACTATTTTAAAGTTTATTAGATTAGCTCTAGTTGTCTGATACATTATGAACATGTTTATATTAAATTCTGAAAGGTGAATTATTAGTATTAATAATAATAATAAACTCATAGAGAAACAGAGAGAGCAACTGTAGAAATATAATGATGTGATGGGGAATACATACTAATTCAATATTCAAAAGCTCAGGCAGTGATACTAAAATCAAGAAAACAAAGATGCAAGTTTTTATTTTCAAATAAGCGCTTTTGTGTATTTTAAAACATCACATTCGCTAGAAAAAGTGGTCACAGCATTTATCAACAGTACAGGAGATTTCTTTCTACAATAATGTTGACACTTTAATGTTTGCTATGACCACAGTACAGAAGTGTCTTTTCATCGATTCTTCGATACGAAGTTTACAAGTTCTTCTATTCATTGAAAATATTTACCCTTGGACACCTATTCCCATGAAAATATCTCCCTCGTTTTTGACAAAATTAATTACAGAAAGTATAAATCGTACACCTGTAATGATGTCATAACTGCAGTAATCCTGCTTGGTTTACAAGTTCAGTACACGAAGCATTGTTTTTAAATTTGTTAATGCTATAGGCCGACCACGAAATTATCACTATATTGTTAAGGAATGGTCATCAAAATAGTGACATATTGCTTGGTGAAACATATTAATTCACTCGAACTAATTTTAGGCGAAATTTTTTTTTTACCAGTGTTGCATATAAAACTGGATTTAATGAAAATCTATATTTACATTTATCAATGTAATAAAAAGATAAAATTTCGCAATATTAAACAGATATTTTCAGTATCATTTATGCAAAAATTAAAAACAACATTTTTGTAGGAGCTCAGGTGAATCTTCTAATGCTAGATACAAAATTCTAGGAGGCTCTAAGTGGCTTAGAATGTATTGCCTGGAATGCTTTTAAAACATTCTCCTCGGTTTCGTGTCTCCAATTTTAACGTATAACCTCAAAACGGTTGTCGAAATATTTTCGGCTGTTCCCTACATGTTTCTTGTAGCGTAGTGGTCTGTCATTTACAGAAACATCTCAATTCGTTGTTAATTTTAAATGTGCTTTAAGATTACAATGACAATTTAATATGTACATATAAATTTGACTACTGAAATAGCTGGGTTTAACTGAAACTGACCAATCGCAGACAGCGTACAAATTCTCAGTGCGACGATATTGCACTCGTGGATTCTCGATAAGTGGCAATACAACAACTGAAAGTGTACGCAATACTTCAAAAGGATCGAAACACTGAGGAAAATTCAACAAACGGAAGTAAAGGTTATTCGATAGAAATTTCACGAGCGGTGGTGCTGTTAAATTCAGTCTTGTTTCTTGAAACATTTTAGGGCAAAAGTAAATTTTTACGAGCTATTTTAGCCCCCATATTCAGCACGTTTCATTTATCTTGCAATAAACTATGCACAAATGACAGTACGCTGAGTTAAGTATTTTTGTTGCATTGTCTTACTGAGTATAACCCTTTATCAGATTCCACTAAGTGGATGACTGTGACTTTAGTCGCAAACAGCAACTTTTTATGAATATAGGGTAAGCTTTTCCTAAAAGGATTTGATCACTCATTGTACTATATACCACAATAACAAAATCCAAATAAAAATTGTCAGGAAGTGTTAGAATTGTCTTTGGAACATTAAATTAATTTAAGTAATTAATCAGTTATACATATTTGCATATTTTCCAAATATAAAAAGCATTTAGGTAAAAGTTAAATCAATAAGCGATGTTTTCGTGTGAGTAAACTATCCAATTTCGACCAGTTATGAAAATTAGTATATTTTTCTGAAACATGTTTTATTGGACTTGAATTCCAGGACATCATATTTAGAGCATAAATGGTGTTCATATTTCAATAAAAGCTAAAAATTAACACTTTTTTGTTGCCCTTTCAACCTAAAATACACAAATCAATAAACTTGTTTTCAAAAACGCTACACAGTAAAAATTTGTTTTCGGATTTGTGTTTAATACAAAACAATCAGACTAAATCACCTCGTTTTAGTACAATGTAGTTTATTTGTTTTATTCAATTTTAACGTTTTTTCACTCTTAGATTTTTAAATCGCTCACAGAGAAATAAAAAACAGTTTCGGGAACATAAACGTTTTGTTCATCAAAATTTTCATATATTTTTTAGCAGTTTTGAAAGGTTTCTGAGGCAGTAAATCGCAAACTTGATTCTTTAGGTTCAATTTATGTAAAATTAAATGTTTAGTTCATTGTGATGTTATTTAGTCAAAACTGAATAGAATATTGTATACAACCAAGCAACTTAAGCTTATTATTCACTCGAAGAACTAGCCCACTCTCTTTCCGGGCTCGTGAGCTAAACGTCCTTCTCGGTAAATAAAAATTTGCTTAACTCCCTTGATGTATAAATAACTATTACACAACGCATGGAAGTACAAGAGTCATAACTACGGTGATTATTAATAAGTAAAGTCGTTTATAATAATATTAATAATAATAATAATAATAATATGTTCTTTATTGTCCAACAGATTTACCACTTACAGGACAATATTAATAACAATGTGTGTTTAACAAAATAAAGTTAAATAAAGAAAATTAACAATAAAAAAAGAAAAAAATATAACAAATTTCTGGGTGTCCCTAACAAAATACATCATTATATACATTATCTACAGCTTTACACATGACATGAATCGGTGAACGTTGTAAAACATTTGTTCTCGCCGTTGGCACTTGAAAACTTGCTTCATATCGTGATGCTAAACGTGGCACATAAAATGGTAATTTGGAAAGTAAAAATGCACAGTCAATCTTATTGTGTATTAACTTATAAGCAAATTTTGCACAGCACATTTCTCTCCTTTGTAATAATGACTTCATATTATGTCGACTTTGTAAATTTTGCTGATCAGTACCAATCTGTGGATAAACTCCATCAATTTTAAATGATAAATATTTTAAAAACCTTCTGTGAATTTTCTCTAAGGCCATAATATGAGATACATAAATAGGGTTCCATACAAGACTTGCATACTCAATTTTACTTAACACATATGCAAAATAAAGTTGTTTAATTAAAGTTAAGTCAGAAAAATGCCTACATGTTCTCATAACAAAACCTAATGATTTATACGCCGATGTGCAAACAACCTCTAGATGTGGAAGAAATGATAATTCGGAATCAAAAGTTACTCCTAGATCCTTCATGCAATTCTTTTGCTTAATAATATAATTTCCCAACACATAGGACGATTGAGTTGAAGTTTTTTTACGGCTGTATTTGACAAGAAAACATTTTTCCTTGTTCAATGGCAACTTAAACATGTCACACCAACTAATCATCAGATTGATATTATTCTGCAAGATATCTACATCAACTGCACTGCCAATGGAGTGATATAGTTTAATATCATCAGCGTATGCAAGGACTGGGCAACTAAATTGTTCGAGTAGATCATTAATAAATAGAATGAATAAAAGAGGACCAAGATTAGAGCCCTGCGGAACTCCGGAATTAACTGAGAATTTATAAGACACATAACCACTATAAGCAACGTAAGATGTTCTGTCTTTTAAATAAGAACGCATTAACAGCAATGAATCCTCCGACAATCCATACAAATCAAGCTTTTGCAGAAGAATACTATGTTGAATTGAATCAAAAGCTCGAGTGAAATCAGTGTAGACTACATCAGCTTGACCTCGAATATCAATTATTTCACTTAAATATTGCGTGATAGTGGCTAAATTACTAACTGTAGACCGACCACTAACGAAGCCATGCTGATAGGGAGAGATATATTTTTTCACATTATTGTAGATTGTTAAATATAGTGATTGTTCAAAAACTTTCGAAAAATTTGGCAATATAGAAATCTGTCTGTAATTTAACACATCTGAACTATCACCTTTCTTCAAAATTGGGCAAATCCAGGCGCATTTCCACTTTGATGGAAAGGTTGAAGTTTTAATGGCAAGGTTGAAAATAAGTGATAATGGTTCCGCAAATGCATATCTACAATCCCGAACAATGAAACTCGGGATTAGATTTTTTTATAATTCACTAGGAGATTATAATCCTAACTCACTAGTAAGTTATAATTTGAACTTATTTAACAATATCTACTCGAAGATTTAGAAATCTTCACATTAGAATGTGTTGGATAAAATTTTATATTAAACTCGTGTATTATGGCCCAAGAAAATTAGTTTCACACGATTTATACGCTGTATAACACACTAGTATAATAAGTAACTGTAAAACCGTTTTAGCAAATAAAGCCTACTTTAAACTTCAAATACCAACATTTAATAACCTTAGCCAACGTCACCGAAACTTTTGGCGGATTAATATTGTATAGTTTTAATCCGCGAAAAAGTAAATGTAGACGACGTCACAAAAAGACTCGTCTCTCGAAGCCGGGATGTTTATAGATAAGATAAATGATAAAAAGAGTGTTTTAACAGTTTAAGTTTCCTGCAGATTTCTTAAGATTTGTTGAAATTAACTTTTCACAACACGACAGTCACTTGCATTACACTGCTTTCTTTCATAGTCAACAGCGTCGTTACTTCATTTACACAATAGCCAATAACACTAAAGGTGGTGGGCAAATGATTAGATTTTGTTCGACTACCAGTAGGAAACTCTTCAAAAAGAGGTATATTTCAGAAACCTTTCACTGCATCATATTATCACATAAGATTAAACGAATCTTTTCCCACAGGCATTAAAATTGTACGTTTACCCTCAATTGGCGATACAAGCCTTCCTCATAGAGCACAATTCCACGGTTGGTTGGTCATAAACTGAAACTTTTAAAAAATCCTAACTACCTTGGCAATATCTTCAGGGACGGCAAGCCTGAACGTTACTTGAAGGAACTTACCGCGTTTCTCATGTTTCTATAAAATCCGTGCCCCTTGAGGATCTTATACGCAAAAAGATTCTGCAGTAACGTTTTTAGCCGACTGGAGAATTAACTATCAATTATTTACAAGATATGCTTGGCTTCGCTGTTGCCTTCCTGCTAACGTTCTGGTTAGTCCTTCACAAATTAACACTGAACTACGTGCGAACAAAATTTTTACAGTCTGGAAACTCTGTCTTCTTTATTTTTATGAGGTGGCTTTCCGCAAGATAAATTTTAAATTAAATTTTCAAATCGTCACCTTAGGATAAATAACTTATGGAATAAAATCAATACCTTAGACGTTAGCAATTTTTTATTAATACAGTAACTTTATTTCTAATTTTTATATGTAAGTAGTTGTGATGACGTTTCGAGTAGATCTATGTTAAAAGTTTATTTCTACCACATATGCATTTTAATAGCTGGCTGCTACGGGATTTGTAAGTGTCAGTAGAATCAAATCAAAAATTAGGAATAAACAACGCAATGTTTTTTTCTGTTTCTGCCATAAAATAGATATTAGAAAGGATTTTTATACTGTGGAGACTGAAAAAGAAAAATGGATTGTGAAAGAGTAGGTTGTGCGCTGGTATTTGAAATTAAATTTTTAAGTTAATCGAATCTGTCAGTCCAGTCTATTCCTGATCGAATATTCAAGCTTAGCTTAAACGTAAAACTCAAGATTCTGCGTAACCTAATGCGACTTCGGCTTTTCTTGTTTACTACTGGAACTATTATGGGCAGCAATTGAAGCTTGCTATCTCAAACAAAGTAGTATAAGGTGTATAAAATTTATGGGACCGCAAAAAAGAAGAAATCGATACCTGATCGTATAGGAAGAATATTTTATAGATAGAAGTATATTAAACGTTTAGAACAATATGTCTATTTCCGAATAAATAGCGGAAGTTAATACATATCGTGTACTGTTCTGGATTATTCTAAGTCTTGTATGAATATCGCGGTGAAAATTGTGTGCGTCAAGTTTTTACTAAAAAGCAATTTATAAGGGCTCTGAAATAGTAAATTGAAAAATTCCAATTACATAATAAACAATTTTGTTTTGGAAAACTATCTTCAACTATTCTTGTGCAATCGGAAGGAGGTCTGTTAATATTGAATTCTATTGCATGACATATAGAAATGTTGCAAAAGACTACATAGACCAATAGGCTGAACGAGAAATAACTTTTAACAGAGTTCGAAATAATTCTAATTTTTCAGCCATAGTTCACATAATTTGGAACTAGGTTCATTAAAAAAAATCGGGTCTATGGGATGGCAGGTTTTAAAAATTAAATAATTATATTAGTGAAATTGTAGAAATTTTCATTTTATCCGAGACATTAAAACAGCTTTAAAAATTATATTTTTGTAGTGTTGTTAACAAAATTAGTTACAATACTTCGCAGAACCAATCTTCAACTTAAAAAGTAGGCTAAGCTCAAGCAGATCTTCAGTATTTTTAAAATTTACAGTTCGTTCACCAAATATATTTTGTTTGTGGTTTTTTTTGTACAATGAAATATGTATTGTTGGTTAGACTTTACTTATAAAACATTAAAAAAACAAAATGAAGAAACTAGGAACGGATCTATATGGCGCAAACGTTTGCACACCACAAGACGAAAGCCCTGTTAGTATTTTAAATTTACGGTTCAAAAAGTTTAGAGAACTGTATCGGTAGCGTTAACTAAGAGTTTGTTAGTTAATGTCAGTATATCATGTTGACACATATAGAGCCGATTTACACAAGCTCAACTAAATAAATATTTGATTGCAATTAAATTTTTAATACGGGATTAAACTACCACGAAACCGACTCTAAGAAAACCAGATGTTGCTAAACATCCCCTGAAATAGGTGATTAACTTAATCTCAATTAAAATATTTATAAACTTGCCCTTAATCATTTAATTCTCACATTTATATCGCAAGTAAGAAAAATATGTCTTATGTATTAGGTACTAAAAAAGCAAGTAACTTATTAATACAGTTACCACCTTGTTTATAATCTATCATGAATGAAAATCCAAAGTGGTCAGAATAGTTTCTAAAAAACGTCTTTTCTTGTAAAAATTCGTGTTAAAATTTTTCCTCATATTCCAAATAAGAATATGTTTTTTAGATCAAAAGTCCTGTTGAAAAAAGTAAAATCTTTAATGTCAGTTGCATTGGCAAACATTTTGTCTATAAATATAATGTTTATAATGCACAACGATTTAATTTGAGGCTACAATTCTAATTTAATGATAACTTCTGCCATAATTCTATTTCCAGATGAACTTTTGATGGTTGAAGTTTATCCACATAATGAACACATGTAATGTTGGGTTGTGCAAAATTAATTACTCCCTGAAATGTTTATATGGATAGTTTCTGTTTTGCCTAGTGTAGAACCTCTACTAAATTTTCACCTTCAAAAATTACGTCATTCGCAGAACCTACGCAGTCCACAGCTAATTTGCACAATATACTGTTTTAATAACTCTGCGGTCATACAACAATTTAAACTCTCACCTTGGTGGAAAATTGCAATTTAATCGTAAACACGTAGGCGATGGTTTGGTTAAAATACCAATATTCCTTGAGTAATATAACGTAACCGCATTTTAAAAACATTTACAAGAAAAAAATTATTGACCACGAAGGAAATCTATGTTGCGGAAAGAATCTTCAACTCAAGTACTCTTAAAATGTTTCTCACAGTGACAAAATTTTCTTTTCGTATGAAACGCGGAGTGAGTTGGGAGATTCAAGATTCGAAGCACATTTCGCTTGTTAGTCTCGTTATCAGAGCATCAATAACAAAATACAGAAGTTTGTTCTATCTGGTAAAGAATCTTTCAATTTAAGCACGAGCTTCTTTATTGCGGGATTAAGTTAAATTCAATTTAATTTATTTTGTATTGATTTCCGCGCCGTTCATTTAAAGGAACATTGAATGTTGTAGTTAAATTCAAGTGCTCGAATTAATTTTCACTATTTTTAGATGATAGGTTATTGAACTATATATGGTTAATTTATAAGCTCAAAATTATTTGATATAAATATATTCGAAGCGTAGATCCATGTGTAATAATAATAATAGTTCATTTTTTAATACTGAATAATAGCATTATAAACAGTCCCTTCATTTGCAAAGTGCAGCTTTTTTACAGCTTTTATTAAATAAAGAAACTCTAACTCCCGCAACTTCACGGAACATTAAGCTCTGAAATCAACGCTGAAAACGTAGAGATTAGGTGCACTTTAAACGTAGATCCACGAAAATATATAGGTAGATTTTAGTGAATATCGTCTCTGCAGAACCCAGCTACACAGTTACAGATTAGTATTTTGAAAATTGGGTAATTGACTGATTTATATTAGTGCTCGAACCTTCTACAACGACGATAAAATCAATATACATATAATGTGTTCATAATTTTTAAGACAAATAGCATACAAATTTGCCATGTTGCGAAATTATGCATAAACAATTTCAACATTGTTCTATATTTAAATTGTGATGTCATTTGAATTAGGTTATTTCGTTCATACACACGACTAATTTATCGTTCAAATTATTGTTTAACTCTACTATTGTTTACTCTCTGAAAATTTTGCGTTTTTTAACACGAGTTGGAAAATATATTACACATTTCTTCGAAACGTCTGTGCTTATCATAATAATACTATTTTTGGTTTTTATTTTAGTTAGTTTTTCTTTATGGAATTCATTGTCTCATTCATCGTCGTCGTTGCTCTTATATGATAATGTTATGGTTTGCGACACAAGCCAACAGCTTGGACAAATTACCCTATCCCAAAGTGTTCAATCACTGTGCAATTTCTACTCTGCTGCACCATCACATTAATTCTGGAAAATTCATTTTAGGAGAAACAGTTTCAATTGTTCAAGCCACCTCATTTCCAGCTACTAAATCGTTAATAATGAAGACAAACGTGTCACAGATTGTGAAGGAAGCATTAAATAACTTTGTCGATAATTATTAAGGAGGTACACAAAGGAACAGAACCGTTGATCTAACGTCAAACTCCACATTAAAGATTTACTGTTTGCACAGGTAATTCAATACTGTACAAGCGCTGAAAAAATCTGACTCTGCAAACAACAAAGGATGTTTATTTTAAGATAAATTCTCTCTTTCGTTAAAACTTCGGTTAAAACCAAAGTGTACGATAAAATTAGAAACGTAATATATTGAACCTGTAGCTGAAAGTTATCATCGTGTTGCTTTAAAGTTTAAAAATTCACAGATTTTCAACTGACAGTACATATCAAGCATTTTCTTATTGGTCAATACTTTATTTAGATCACTTTAGATGAAGTATAATACATATTTTTGTCATGTTAGTACGGCTCCTTCTGGCGCTGTATTGAAAAAAAGTCGTCTCGTAGCTCATGAAATTAATTTTTAAAATAATGATGTTGGTAATTCAGTTAAACCGAGCAAGGAACACGTTGGTGTTGCCAATATCGTTATTTTAAATGTAGATTTCACTGGCTATTAGGACTTTTTTTTCGATCATATGGATTTGGGATATGTATACAGCCTGTTATTGAAAGGTACGTACAAAATAAAATCGGCAATTGGTCTCGAAGTATGGGTGCTAAAAATTAAAAAAAGTTTAGGTAAAAGTGTTCTCCTTTTACAAATAAAAATTATTAAAATTTATGTCCAAATTCGTTGTACGCCTCTGATCACCTTTCGTTTCTATAGCAACATTTAGTCTTGACAAAAATTTTATTGTTACAGTTGCTAGGATTTACTAAAATAAATTAATTTTACCTATTTATCCTTCAGTAGCGTCTAAAAAGGTTGGATAAGGGTTAATTTTTCCCTTATAATTTTGATAACAGAAAATAAGTTTTTCCGACTTCTTAGACTTCGCGAAGAACTGTCCATTTTGTTGTACGTACCTTTCAATAACACCCTGTATATACATTTTACATATGGAAAACCGTTTTATTAAAAATATCTACTTTACATAATTAAAAAAATATTACTAGATATACATATGATAGTATTGCTTGTCCACGTTATATACATATATTAGTAGGCATTCTCTCACTTCTTATCTTTTGTGAAATGAATTTTGCGTCTCTACAGGCTTTTCAAGTGTTTTCTCTTTGGAAGTGAAAATATACATAGGTATTTAAATTACGTAAAAAGTAATAAAACTGTTATTACTTTTCTGACTGAAACCGTAAGAAAATCAAATCTGCATTTAACTTTACATCAATTTCAGCAAAAATAGCAACAAAAATGTATACCAGATAAATGTGCTTTGGACGTTGTAGTACGCTGCGAATGACGCGACGTTATACACTACGATGTCACACTTCATAGTGAAAACTTTCTCAATTGTTGAGTCTTGTATTTCGAAATAATAAAGCCCTCAGAACACGGGGACTTAGTAGATGTCTGATCTTTATTAAGTCTGTACATGATCGTGTAACATAAAAAATTTAGTTGATCAAGGACTGTAACAACCAATTATAAATTTGATAATGCATGTCAAAACAGGTTGAGTTTCACGCAAAACAAGTATTTTTAGTACAAATAGATTTTACTGATGAAAATTATACACACTCAGGGGTAGTATACAAGGTCGTTAAAAAGTATAGAAGCAGTTGAATATCACGAGTACTGTGATGGGCGGTCCCTTTATAGAAATACTCAAATTCTATTTTCTACAATTTTTTCAAATTTTATACTTCATTGTTTTTAATAACACTACCTAAGCAGCAGACTGTCGTCTAATTCACGTCAATTTTTGATCATAACTCGTCGGCGACGTCATTCGCCCAAAAAATCAATTGAAACTGACGAGATTTGTATGACTTACTTCTGACGTCAATGAATGACGTCAAAAGGCCGTCCTTTCTTCGTCATTTTTTATAGATTATATTATCAATTAGATGTGGGTCGTCGTATTCTTTAAAAAGTGGCCTTCATAATGCTTGATTATATTTAGAGCAAAAAACACAACGGCTTAATTACACCAAAGACAAGTTTTTTCATTCTAATAATTTCTAATAAAATAATTATTTCTGAAAACTTTTTTACTCTGGAAGTGTTATTTTGTAAGTACCTGCTTGGCAAATTATAAATAGAACATCTGGGGTTGAGTGAAAAGACCCAACGACACAAACAAAGTCATAAAAATTCTTTGTCCATTGTCCCTAAAACGGGACAAGGTTTTGAAGAATTCCTTCGTCGAATTTTGATTTTATAAAGACGTTTATAAAGTGATGACGGTTACCAAAAAAATTCGAGAGTGATTAATATTCAGTTTTATTAAATTTATTCTTATCCGTATTTACTACACAATACATCAGGTGTTTGGGGTGTGCATTCGGACTTTCCCTTTTTTCGGTATTTATGTTTATTGCACTTCACAGAGAAGCATTCCAATATTTCCAGTTGGTTCTCAACCACCGAAACTTTCTCGTGTATCCGTTACTCACTTCATTTTTAACGCCGTTTTGTGCAAATTTATGCCATTCAGTGTGGGTTGTACTTATTTATAGTAGGTAAGTTAATATCTAATAAAGTAATCATTTTAATTTTTACGTGTTTCTGTTATTTTTGATAAGTGTACGTAGATATCAAAAACAGTTTTTTTCAGATAAGCTGGAAAGACCACCATTAATCACTGAAGATACTCCCATTGATTATGAAGAACTTACGGTGATTGTTTTTGAAAATGAGGCGCTATAAAATATTGCAAAGGTATGTTACTGCAATTTTTTATGAACTAATGCTAATGAACATAATTTTATTTTAGATTTGAAACAAATACAAAACACATGTGCGAAACAAAAGAAATGCTAAAGGAAACGAGTGAAAAAATCTCCAACATGGACACGTCATCAAATCTGACAACTGAAAAAGAAAACAAAAACAGAAATTATGCCGCCAAACCCACACCTAAGCAAATTTTGACGAATTACAAGATTATGTTTGCATATTACAACAAGCAGATTTCTTTGTAAGTTAAAAAAATACAATGAATTCATATATACATATATAACATTAATATTGGATATTATATACCGGTAGATGCCTGTAATACTACGATACTTTTTGGTAACTTACTATTTACACATACACATTTCGCTTCATTGTAAAAAGTATTGACAACGAGATTTTCCTGATAGGCTGTACGTTTTTGTCAATGCAACCATTTTACGATTATCCGTTAGATTCAAGTAAATTTAGCATTTTTAAAATACAGAATTTGTCTTCTGCTTTAAGCTGTAATCCCTTAAATTTAATAATAGTCAAATGCTTGCTATTGCCCATAGATGAAAAAATGATGGCATTTCCATTAATCCATGCACTGTATTGGGTTTTTCTTTTCAGTGCAATAAATTGAGGCAAACTTACAAAACTTAGGTTATTGATATGATTGTTAAAATAGAATTAATTATATATACTGTGGTTTTACAGTGCATTTTCAATAAAGTAACTTCAACAATGCGATTCAATTGTCTTTTCCCTTTATTCTAGTTTTTTTAAAATACTTTTTGTAAATACATTTGTTTGTGTTTTTAAGACTGATCTATATCGTAATTACCTGTATGTAGATTTGTTTGTGTTCTTAGGAGTGGTTTATCTTTAATTTGTTTAATTGACATATTTTTTATTTGTTTATTGCAGTTCATTGTTGGTTGTACAAAATTGTAGTAAATTTAATTTTTTTACACTAATTTGTTTTAACTTTAATTAATATATACTTTGTTTTGGGCTTTACTTGGTGATTATAACGAATTATAATATTTTATTTAAGCTAAACAATATAAAAAAATAAATTTGTTTATTGCATATTTTTTTCTAAAAATCAAAATATAAAAGACGTCTTAAAATGGACAATAAATGCCGTCTCTAGGACGTCAGTAAATCACGTCAATAATTCGTTACAAAATGACGACTCTAAGACGTCAGTACATCACGTCAATAGTTCGTGAGAAAACGACGTCATCTAGACGAGACATTTCACCGTCATTGGTACGTCAATATCACGTGAAATCTTTGGTCACTATGACGTAAATGATGACCATTTATTCACGTGAAAAAGACGACATCATGTTGCCTATATAGCAGTCAAATGTTCGTTTTTAAATGGCGCATTTTTTTATGAATTAAAAAATGTAATGTATGTAGTATTTTATTTTTTCCCAACATGGTATTAAACTGTCAAAATAAAAAACTGAAAATCAGAACATCGTAGCTAGCCTTGACAATACCACCACCTGTCATATTCCGGGCGTAGGACACTTTATTCAAAAATTATACTAGAGTCAAATCATTGTAAAAATGATAGAACTGAGGGTACATAAACTGAAATAAAGCTGTCAGTGTAACAAATTGATGTAAGTGCTGTTTCAAAATAATTTACAAAATATTCTAGGAATAACAATATTCCGATTTAATGATTTTAAATAGTCAATACATTGTTATGAAAGCTTTTTGAAAAATTTGAATAAAAAATTACATTATTGAAAAAAGATCAAATTAACATTTAAAAAAAATAATTTTACAACAAATGTTCGAAATGTGCTCCATTTACGTCCTAGCAATAGTAAATACGTTGCATAAAGTTTTCAAATGAAACTGTTAGAATATTATTGGGAGGAATATCAGCAATCACGTTTAATATTCTTTCTTGTAGTTCTTCGATGCTTTGTGATCTATTAATATATTTTTTTTACATAACCCCACAGAAAAAAGTCAAATGGAGTTAAATCAGATGACCTAGCTGGGTGCTCAACTGTTCCCCTTCGTCCTATCCACCTTCCAGGAAAAGATTCATTCAAGTAATGCCGTACTTGACGTCCGAAGTGAGGTTCCATCTTGTTGGAATCATATGGAGTCTGCAGGTGAATTTGTGTTTTCATAGTTGGGAAATATTTGTCTAAGTCGAGAAATAATATTTTGTTGTAAAAGTTAGAGGTATTTGTCAGACTGTATATGAGTCTCCTCCATCAAGTGTATTAGATCAGTATGGCGATTAACACGCTTATTCACACAAAAAGTCGACTCATCAGAAAATAATAATTGGTTTTTGAAGTTGCCATCCTGATCTAGTCTGTCTGCCATTATTTCGCAAAATTCGATTCTGCGGTCAATCATCCTCACTCAATTCTGATAGTAAATAAATTTTGTATGGATGATATTTTTCCCGGAGTATTTTTTGAAATGAGCCTCTACTCATTCTGGGGTTTAATGCCAACTACTCCAATGAAGTTTTTCAATTTTCAGTTACATCTAACACGATATTAAAAGAGTTCTTCTCATTTGTAATGTAACATTTTTTGGTCTTCTTTGACGATTTCTAAAATTACCAGTTTCGTTAAAACTGCGCAATGTTTTTGAAACCGTCGATCTAGAGACTTGTTCTCGATTGGGATGAGTTTCATTAAAAAGTGCTGCTACTTCAGTATTGCTTCTACGTCTGTGAGCATAGCCTATGAAAACGTAGTATTTTTATTGCAAATGAATTGCAGATTCATATCCATAGGTTTTCAGCATGGAAAGTCTAAATAACTGAATTTGGTCTATTACAGCGCCATCTATCAAGAATCGAAAACAATTTTTCAGACAAAATGTACGTACTTTTTGTGGTAGAATCCAAATCTGCACTAAAAAGTAAGGGTTCGTATTTAAGATTTCAAAGTTACCCTCCGCCCCACTTCCAAGGAGTATGACAAGGGGACTAATTTTATCACCAATATATTTCCCCCACGGAATGATATTGATTCTAAATATTTTTTTGTAGAATCCATATTTTTCAAGATATTTGAAAGTTTCAGGTTAAAAAAAACACCCTGTATATAATAAAATTTACTTAAAAAAATAATTTACAAATTTGTAATTCAGCAAACAAAAGACGTTTTTAATTCTGTGAACATTTTAGTGAGTAAATTCACTTTTTGTATCATTTACAAATTTTACAATTAAATATATTTGTACATTATGAAGAGAAACAGCACATGTCTCTTAGATTTTTCTGTTTTTATTTTATATTTAAAATTGTATAGCAATCACATATAACACTGCTAATTAAACAAAATCTGGCATTAGAAAAACAATCCATTATTATTTTGCAAGAATTCAAGGTAATGTACAATAACTTGCTTTGAGTAAGTAAAACCATTTAGTAAAATATAATGGTGGCAGACTAATTGTGGAGTGTGAATATTTCGCGTTCTTTCTTTTTAATACTGCAACAACCTTTCTTATGTGTCTTTATTGCGTTTACTACACTCCGTTTTATAGCTACTGCCATTTCATTGCTGAGTGAAGTACTGTATTATTTTATTTTTATTGTTGTCCTGTAATTAGGAATTTTTTCCTGTTGGACAATAAAGTATTATTATTATTATTAGTATTACTACTACACATAAATTGCATGAGGTACTGTTATTTATTGTTCTTATGTTTGTTTGTGGCTTTTCTTTTCATTAATCCGAGAAAATTTTTGTAATGCTCATTTAATTAAAACTAATAAAAACGAAACATCATAGCAACAGATTAAATAAATAATGAAATGCTATTTGTTGTGGGTAGATTAGATTTGTTATATCATTCGACTAAAAGCAATATTCCAAACGTAATGAGGGTTCCAATACAACTCCTATCTTATACATCCGACATCAATAAAATTGAAACATCTCTTCAGACAATTTTCTGTTATTTGATTCAGTACAAACCGTAACATCTGCTGTTTCAAAACTGCAACATCCAAACACCAATATAACATTATTAGCAAAATCCAAACAAACAAAATACAGAACTGTGGTTTCTTTCTGTTCTACATAACAGCCAAATTATAAATTGGTTTAAAAAGGGGTACACACACTATTAACCTATTCAGGTCATAGATAAAGAAAAAATTATTTATGTATTAATTAAAAATTCGACATTTATAAATATGGTCTATTTGGAAACATAAAAAACAGGCCTGTAGCATTTGCTGAAAAAATTTAAAAACCTAACGATCTCCTGTGCAAATATATTATGA
This sequence comes from Zophobas morio, assembly GCF_036711695.1. Classification (NCBI taxonomy): domain Eukaryota; kingdom Metazoa; phylum Arthropoda; class Insecta; order Coleoptera; family Tenebrionidae; genus Zophobas; species Zophobas morio. Next base: position 5,680,901 of record NW_026972110.1, read on the forward strand.
AAAGATATTAAAAAATTACACACAGCAATTTATGTTGAAACCAAAACCACTGTAAAAAAAGCCAGCATTTCCAAACAAAAGAGCGTCAATACCATTTAGACATGAGATAAGCTTTTTAAAATACATAAATGGAGGACGAATAAATCGTAATCCAATGTATAAAAGAACACTCAACATGAATTCTATGACAATGTCTCCCCCATTTCTGTAATTTTTTATTTAACTTACATTCGAAAAGTACCTGTTGTAAAATATTTCATGTAGAAGATGGCTAATTTCAAGTTTTCTTGAGGCTTCATAACGCCTTAAATATGTCGCTTTCGTTTGTCTGTCGTCTGTCGTTTTTGATGATTTAATAGAGATAATCTTCGTACACACAGGACTAAAAATATTGAGAATATATTGCAGATGATAAAAAGCTACCCAAAACTGGTTTCATCATTTACAGCAAAAACTTGGTAGTATCACCTTTTTATTGTACGTCGACTGTTATTGTTGTATGCTATATAGTACAAATTAAACTAGTGAAATATAAATATTTTGATTACAGTATAGTTACTTATTAATCATTACCTTTTTTTACACATTTCTGACTATTTGAGTAGCTCATCCTCTAAAAATTCATTAACAGTGTAATAGTTATTTATTATACAAGCGGTTAAAGTGAATGTTTAATGAGCGGTCAGTTTAAGGCGAGAGCGGCGTATGCCGCGAGCGCCTTAAGACCGCGAGTTACACATTCATTTTAACCGCGAGTGTAATACAAACTTTTATTCAATTTTGACAACCCCAAGTCCCAAATTGTGAAAAAATTGGTGATTCAAAGTTCACATTCGAGAAACGTCAGAATTGACAGCGACCAAATAAAAGTTTTATATGCGTAGAATTTAGGTTACAATATCAGGTCTGTGTGTGTAGTATGTGACTCTGCCGACGGTGTTTGTTTATTTTAAACAAACTAAAATTATCGAGAAACTGCAAAATCATGCAAGATTCCAACGGCAAAACTTGCTCCCAAAAAGAGCAAATCAGAAAGTGTATCAAAAGTTCCTTAGATGGAACGAGCAGCAAGGCATTGGAGAAATTACAGAAATGGTATAACCATGGTTTTAAAACTGCAAAATAAAAATTTTATTTCGCTAGCGGTTTAAAAATTTTATGGTGCTACCGGATAAACCAAAGCTTTAGTGGCCTACTGACGGCAAAATAAACGTTTGTTTACATGTCAAAATTGAATAAAAGCATTTATCAACTAAAACGGCAAAAAATTGGTCCTAAATTGTTTTAAAGTTAAACATTGCGTAGATACATTTAATTTATTGTAGAATACTATTCCTATGTAATTAGGACTATATTCGTAGCAAGATGTTCTGTGCTTGGGAACCTCCAATAAATTATTGTCCCTAGTTGAATATTCATGATTAAAATTTATTTTCCGAAACTGGGAGATATTTGTTTTAACACATATTAAAATGTAACAAATAATTAGGGATAGTAACGTAAGCATATCCAATTATTTAAAAATATCTTTACAGCTACTTAGTTGTGGCAGTTACTCCTGTGACATATCGTGTGGCTCTCTTTTGCAATTTGAATATTCGTTGTGGTTCAATGCTTACACCCGAGGCCAAAATTCTATATGAGAGTAAAAACCGAATTTGGGCGATGTAATAGCTATTATGGTCGGAGAGCTCATGACACAATTACATAGTAATTTTACCGGGTAGTTTCGATAGAATAAGTATATGCTATATGAGTAAATAATGAACGGTCTGCCTGACCTATCTGGGAACACCAGGTACTGCACATAGAGGAAAGGCGCGAAAAAAATTTGCCAAAAAAGGCAACACAGACATTTCAATAATTGTCTTGGTTTACAATAAAAAAAATAAAAAAGGCCGACAGTCTGGAGGGGGGTTAATTTATAAAAAAAAAACACCGCAAAGTTCTATTTCTAAAAATCGTAAAACAAGTGTTTGATTCACGCTGAAAATTTAATAGCGTGTAATTATTTTATGTCTGACATATTAGTTCACAGTAATATATTAGTTCTGCTGCTTTAATAATATTTTAATAAGCTGTTTTATATATATTTTTCATATAGAGAGCGGACAATATGCAGCAAAATTTTGGGAAATATGATCATATGATATGCATCAAATTTATGCAAATATGCAGTAACTTTCTTAATATATGCAGAGATATGCAGGTGCATATGCTCTAAAAATTAAAAAAAAAACTTAACCGAACTAAATTTATTTACAAATTGTAAAAACAGGTTTCCCTTGCTTATTTTTAATTACAAAAAAATACATAAATCACATTGCAAAGTGTCTAATTAGATCTCGCTAACACATAAATCACATTTTTGAAGATAATATTCTTATACTAAAAAATCAATATAGGTAAACAGAACGAATTAAAAAATAGTAGTACTCGACTATTTAATTACTATTTTGGTAACAATTTATTTTTAAATAATTTTCGAAAAATTCTAACAAAAAGTTTTTCCAGTGATTCTAAAGTATGTATTTGTAAATAGAAAAGATGTAAAAATACTTAGGAAAAGATTTAATCCATAAATTAATTTGAGTTATCTTCGACATACTGACACACCTGTATCGCTTTAAATGTTTTCAATGCAAACTCACGATGAAAAATAATAGTATAACGTCCCTTCAACAACTATAAAACATACCGTTAATACACTTAAGTAACGAACAAAAATATTGGGAATGAACGGTTTTTCCAAAAGTATAGTAAACTCACTTGAGATACACCTAGTAAAATTTTTGACTTAAACGGTTTAAGCCAAACCATCCTCATAAGTCAAACTGGCTATTGTAAGGTTTATGGACCCAAACCGCAAGAATTATTACTGTCTATTGTTGCTATAATAGAGCTATAAAGTTTTACTAGGTATATGTCAACCGAGTTAAGTTATACAATAGCCAGTTTGACTTATAAGGGTAGTTTTACTTAAGCCGCTTAAGCCATAATAGTTTTACTAGGTGTATGTCAAATGAATTTAGTATAATTAGGGCCAGAATTTACCTGGAAGGATGGTTTAACACCCAGTGGTTTCTCCAAACTACCATAAATCCCAAACCTTTCCTAATTATTTGAAGCTCAGGACATTGATCAGGACAATATTTGCAATATGATTCATGAAATTTCGTCTTTCTAGAGAAATGCCGATAGAATGACAATCATTTTTTTTTTTCAAATTAACACAAAAATTGTAAAAAATGCAAAATATGCACCCGTAACGTGAAATATGCAGCAGAAGGCAAATATATGCAAATATGCAATTTTTTTATAGCTGTATTCATTTTTAATTAGCGTGATTCGTTGACATATTAAATATCAAGACTTATATGCAAAAAATAACGGATATGCAAATTTCATAAAATCCGCTCTCTATTCATTACATTCTTTACAGAAAATATTTTCAGCCTGAACTATTTTATCCTATATTTTAATTCTGTTGAAAGAGATTTCTATCCCATTACCAATCTACTTTCTATTTTTGATTTTTTTTTTGTGTTTTCGTTCAATCTAAATAAGAGGAAATGCATTTTCCAAATTATTTATAATGGTGTTATTAAATGCTTCATACTAAAAATCTACATGATGTTTTGAAACGCAGATATCCCAATCAGTATCAGATAATTGACAAAAAATGCAATAGCGCCATTTGTGTATTCAGTTAACTAAAATGATCTGTTAAGTTATACACATAATTATATACCTAATTCTTTAGATAAACATATTTAAAGATTTACGTAATTTATTCGACTGTTTAGAAACCAGTGTTCCGTTGCACAGATAATATCACGTAAGTAATTATCTAGGAAGATTTCTAATTCTTATAACTTATTTCTTAGGCTTTGATAATTTAAATGAACAATAGTAGGATAGTTTGATAATTTTGGTATATTGCTTTTACTAGACATGAATTTTTTCCTGTGATTCGGTTCTCCATTCGGCAAAGCATGTGTTTGGACGCGGCTAGTGGGTAAAGATTGAGAGTTTACCTTATCCTTATCACGTAGTTGATTTAGGGATTGCTTACCGTTGTAAGCACGGGCAGTTTCCATGTGCTTTAATTCCCTGCTTCTACCCTTGTGTGTTTTTGTAAAAAATGGTATTTTCTGATTTTTAGGCCCGACGACCTGCAGTCTTCGTTGAGTATTTCAGGAGTTGGCTTCAAATTTACGTTTAAGTAACTAAGTAGACATTGAACAGTTTCTCAGCAACTTTAAAGGGAAAAGGGCAGTTTTACTCGTATAAATTTGAGACATTTTTTTTTATATATGATTTTTTTTAAACCGTCTACGTCATCGGCATTTTCGATGCTTAATACAAAATTTGAACAAAGAGTTATTTATTGGTTTTCTCGAAGCTCACTTAGCTCCTGTGGCCTAATAATTTATAGTTATTTTATACTTTCTGAACTGGAAAAATTATTTTATTCAATTTTGACATATAAACAAACGTTTATTTTGCCGTCAGTAGGCCACTAAAGCTTTGGTTTATCCGGTAGCACCATAAAATTTTTAAACCGCTAGCGAAATAAAATTTTTATTTTGCTGTTTTAAAACCATGGTTACCATTTCTGTAATTTCTCCAGTGTCTTGCTGCTCTTTCCATCTGAGGAACTTTTGATACACTTTCTGATCTGGTCTTTTCTGGGAGCAAGTTTTGTCGTTAGAATCTTGCATGATTTTGCAATTTGTCGATAATTTTAGTTTGTTTAAAATAAACAAACACCGTCGCCAGAGTCACATACTACACACACACCTGATATTTGTACATTAAATTCTACGCATATAAAACTTTTATTTGGTCGCTGTCAATTCTGACGTTTCTCGAGTCTGAACTTTGAATCACCAATTTTTTCACAATTTGGGACTTGGGGTTGTCAAAATTGAATAAAATTTTGTATTACACTCGCGGTTAAAATGAATGTGTAACTCGCGGTCTTAAGGCGCTCGCGGCATACGCCGCTCTCGCCTTAAACTGACCGCTCATTAAACATTCACTTTAACCGCTTGTATAATAAATAACTATTACAAAGTACGTAACAAATTTCTTTGAAACCCTGGTAACTCAGTTTGTTGTATGAATAAGGTTTGACAGATACTTTAAAATTCAGTTAGAATAAGGCAGGAAAAATAGAGGATAGGACAAAACTATAATAATTATTAAATATCTCGAAAACTGTTTATTAAATTTATCTGAAATTTTGGTAGACTTATAAATAGTATGCAATATTTTCTAATTTCTGAGATTTAATTAAATATTTTTAATGGCCTTATAGTGTCATTCAACGTCATGGAGATGTGTGTTTTTATCTGAAAAAATATTTCTTGATTATAAACCAATTGCCGATGTTCAGATTATTGCGTCAATGTAAATTAACTACTGTTGCTTATTGTTATACGGCAAATTCAGTTTGTGGTAACACAAGGGTAAATTTAATCTACGAATAAAAAAACGGTGAATTTTTCTTTTAATTAATTAAATAAATAAGTAAAATCAAACGTTCGGCAACATTTATTTTTAAACAGATGTTCAAATACTAGCCATTTTCTTAGTTGCAACAACGAATAAATAAGATTTCTAGTGGTCTCAAATTCTAGAAGACACTAGTGTTTCTATTACTGTATGAGCTCCATTAAATTAATGAATCATTTAATGAAAGTTATTTAAGCTTTAGTTTATGCTTAAGAAGTGTTTCGAATTTTTAAATTTCATATTATTAACTGGCAACATTCATTAGTTTTAGTTGTGGTTAAATCGATGTAAAAGTGTTATTATTGTAAATTGTAAACCGTAAAGTTAGTGACATTACAAATACGTTAAAGAAAAGAGTTTCGCATAAACAGAAACTTTTGTTCACCCTCATCTCTTATCATTTTATGTCAAAGCGAAAGCTTATACTCATCGGGAATTAATAAAATCTCAAAAGGAGACATTAAAGAAAGCTTAAAGAAAGGTATCCATATTGCCTAGAATTTTCATAAGGAAATGTTGAAAATGATATATTACTTACAAACCTGACAGTTCACTGGAAAATGAGGATTTTTATCTCGAACCGAATGTTGAAATAATATAAATATTTTAATCTGAAATCCCAAAATATTAATACGCCTTAAAGAGATTTATGAAACCGAATTTCCATGAATATAATAGCCATACATATATCCGTTACTCTCGTTTTTTCCTCACAATGAGACGCTTCGACAAGACAGAAAATTCCAAAATTTGCAATTGTAGAAAGGGAAAAACCTGATACCCAACAAACGTGTGAATTTATTAACACATCCATACAAAAAAGATTAATTACTTAAATTCTGAAGAATTAGAAATTGAATCTAATTTAATTCATTCGCCCTTCAAGAAACATACTTTCAATTTTTTAGTTTTAGTTGTTTTCTATATTGTTTCGTGCTATAAATAAATCAAACGTAGCACTTTCTGGTGTATAGAGACCAGAAAGCAAACTATATCCACATTGGGATGTTGAACATAAAATTTTATAAATTTGTTTTTTATTTTCTCCGTAGAATTTCTAGGTAGTTATAGATTTATTCCGCCTATCCGTCTATCCTCTCATTTATTTCGATGTCTTCTTACCACAGTGATCTCAAAAATGTGGTGCAGTAGTTTATATCATCAGTTCTAGAAACTTTATGCGATACACTTTTGAAACTACTGTGTGTTAAAAAGTAAAATGTGTCAGAAGACTGAACTAAAAAGAGTCAATTTGCCAACTAAAATCTTCAGCTGCTCTTAAACCTTACAAACCTCTTCGTTTTCTCCACATAAAAGACTGACTACCGGCTATGATGGAATTATTTGATCGATGTAACACTTATATATACATAGGTACGTTATTTTTATTGAACAAAAATGTCTATTCAATGGAACCGAGTGGCAATAATGTCATTTTAATAATTTTCCTCCAAAACTTATCAGAATGTAGTCATTTTCAACAATGTTTCGTTTTAAAATCGATATTATAAAAAATGTTTCGTCCTCTTAGCTGCTCATGGATTGATTGAATTCCCTTAAATATTATGAAGCATTGAAAGAAAAAACGAGAGTGGGAGAGATAAGGGTATACACTAAAATAACTAGGTTCCTAATTTAACAACGTTTTGTGGAGACAAACCATCTTGTGATACTTTATTGAAAAGCCCTGATCACGGTTAATGTACCTAAGTGGTTATCATGATTTTTATACACTACATCCCGCTAAAACAAATAAATGAATGATCTACAATTATAACAAATTCATTATACGACTGAAAAACGTTGTAAAAATATATTATCTAAATTTTAAAAACTCAATTTGAAACAAATGGGAAATGATTTGTTATTATTTTAAGTAATTTGGCCATAATTATGTAGTTGTGGTTTCGCTATATTGCCGTCTTTTTTATTTTTCTTACTCTGTTTGTTGTTCTCAGCTACAAAGATTATGCGAACAAGAACATAATACAAGAATATTTCTCGAAAATTGAAGACATGGTGCCAGTGTGTCCACGTAATGTACGAAAATGTTTGTAACTTCTGGGATTTATCAGGGCAGTAAAATCTACCATAAAACAAATTAATTGATCCACCAGGTGCAAATGAACTCTATTTTATTACCTTTTCACGACCCATGGTAAGTTCTACCTTTCAACCGCTTTTATAGCTTTGAATTGCATTCATTTGGCTACTTTATTACACGGTAAATTTCATTTGATCAAACATTTTTAATGAAATCGGCAACTATGTAAGTTTCAGGATCTGTTGCATTACAATATATTCCAAAAGCTTTTTTCTCAAAAAAAACTATTCATTTGTTCCTCACTTGTAAACATCAATTTATCAAGTCACTGTACTGATCTTGAAAATCTATCTTAACTAGCTAGCCTGTAAAAATTTTACTGGCTAGTCAGTAAAATTTTACACCCGTGCTCATATATTTTGTACTATTATAATTTGTGTTTCCAAGGTAATACGTCTAAAGCTTATACGATTTTTTTTTCAAATGTCGAAATTTCTACATTTTTAATGGAAGTACAGTAGACGCCGCTTAATATGATCACGGTTAATGTTATCAACCGCTTAGTGTGATCAAAATGGCTTGGAACGGGCCCACGCAATATCAATGCATTACAGTTTTTCCGTTTATTGTGATCAATATTTCGCTTATTGTGATCAATCTCGCAATTCTTATATAAGCGAGAATTGCTTTTTTGGAGAAGTGAAACGATTGAAACTGGTATTGTGTTTTAATGAATATTCATTGCTTTCAAAAAGTACATTTGCTTATACTACTCACTTTGTAAAATCACAATCAGTGATAGTTTTACGCAATTAGTGCGTTTTCGTCTTTCGAACGAACGAATTTTTTCCGTTTTAAATTTGAGTACTTAAGTAAAAATGAGCAAGTTCAAATGACGAGATGTTAGCTTATCAGAGAAGTTGAAGAACTTAAGACAGTATGATCGCTCCCATGATGGATGAGCCAGCGTAAGGTCGCGGTTACTTTAAAAATTTCTCAGTCCTTACTTAACAAACTTTTATAAGAACCAAAGGAAATCGAGTGTTCCTTTTTCATAATGGTAACCAAAATTTAAAATAAATTCTAACGTTTATGTAAGTACCTTCATCTACAGCATAATAAACACTGTCTTGTTCATGATTTTGTTTTGTTTCGAGTTTTACTGTCTCTGCTGGTGGTTTTCGCTTATTATTATCAGTCGGTTAGTGTGATCAATTTGTCTGAGTCCCAAAGTGATCACATTAAGCGGCGTCCACTGTAGTTTATAATAGTTATTTACAAGTGACGAACAAATACAATCTTCACCAATACACGCAAGCTAACGGGTTTTACTGTCTCTAGCAAGTGACTGATTCGCCTTCGGCTCACCAGTCATATCCTGCTATCCACCAGTAAAAACCTTTTTACCATGCTAATAACGTTAATAGCTATTTATGTTAAACGTAAATAATGCACAACTTTATCGGACGCGCCCCTTTATGACCGAGCGACCTTGCTCGCGAGGCTAATAAAGGGGCAAGTCCTATGAAAGATATTATATTGTTCAGAAAGAAATCCATACGCCACCCCGCTACGACGCCTATGGGCCGTCGAGAGCTTTCTAGTAGGTACGCACGGTAATGACGGGTGACTCATCATTGTTGACGGCGGCTGAGCGGCGTTCGAAAAGCCTGGAAGCGGAAGTCGCAATGGGTATTCGAGAAAGACTTCGATCGCAGAAGAGGTTTCGGGAACGATTATTATTCAGCCAGTTGAGTCAAGAGAGTCGAGTCAACTGATCTTTTTTTTTAATACAACATGGTGATCCATGCACTCAAATGCCTTTGCAAAGTCCAAAGTCTCCGAAACAAACTGTGTTATGCGATTGTCAATCTCTGATTCAAAAAACCATGTTGGTAAGGAGAAATGATATGTTCGATGTTAAATAAATTTGGTTATAGAAACATGAACAAAAAATTTTGCACACACATTTACACACTACAAACATAGGTCGATAGTTATTTATTTGAATCACTTTTTTAAGAATCGGCGTCACACAAGCTTTCTTTCGTATTATGGGAAATTAATTCTTCTTATTTTCAAATTAAGTAAAGTATGTAAAGGTGTAACAAGTGTGCAGGCACAATCTCGTACCCCAAAATTCCGTAGGGCATCAACACCCGAAGTCAAAGTATGTTTGCTTCGTTTTAAAGAACATATAATCACTGTTTCACTTATATGTGATACTGTTACAACTGAACTTGATACATGTTAAATTTTTGGGGTTTATGTATTATTAAAGCCTGTAATAGTGTAGATTTAAAATATTAATGCGTTTACTTGTCAGGGGAATGAATTCTGCATCGTTGAGGTAGACATATCCGGATATTCTAGTTCTGTGCTTTCTATTATTTACAAAGGTCCAAAATGGCTTTAGATCATCAGGAATTGTATTTTCTGTATTAAATTCGTAATTTGTGTAATTTTGCTTTATAAAAAGTTTACATCTCGAGCGATTTTCTTCCTGATAATAATAGTGGTAGTAGAGTGTTTACAAGATTTATATTTAGCACAGATTTAATACGAATGAATTAAATTACATTTGAAGTAAATCGTGGTGGATACCTACCTAAGACCAAGTAAGCGAAGATTTATAACCAAAATTTGGCACAGTGAGATCAAATATTTCATATAACCTGTTGTGAAATGTTCTATCTTACAGTAAAAAGTTTCGAGGTAGTTTATCCAACTGTTTTATGAGACAAAAATTCAATATTATTAACAAGTGAGGTGAACTGCCCACAAGTGATGTAATATCATGTAACAACGTTACTACTACTACATCAAATGACAATACGATTTTTTAAGTTAAATGAGCTCTTAATTTGTGTTCATTTTATTCATACTTTGATGTAAAAGCTGGTACTATACGATAAAACGTAAACGTAAACGTAAAACTCGCGTTGTGAACTGAAAAGCTTCTAGTTTTTTATACGTTTCATGCTATATATAGTCTATAACTATTTTTCAGTGGTGACTGTTAATACAAAAGGTGAAACAATATTAATTCTGAAACATATCGTCAAAGATACAAAATAGTCCATCCATGCAGGCTTTAATAAGAATATTCCTTTTAGTGCTATGACGCAAACGAAAACAAAACACATACAAATGCGGTTGTTAAAAATTGTTAAATACTTACATATAGTAATAGTATACCTACAGTATTAAAAAACGAGCACATTTGTCAGTTAAGTTGATTATTATCTGTCAGCTGGTAAATGTTATTTCTATTCGAAAAAATCAATACTTTAAAGCTTAATATTAAAAAGTCAAATTATTAAAAATTCTTTCATTATTAAGTATATAAGTGGGCAAGACGGCCCATTTTGATACAAAATATTTGGGTGAGTATTTTTTGATATCTTTTTCTAGACATGAAAAAAAACAAAAACAATGATGAACGAAATTTAAAAACAATATAAAATCATGTTTACAATTTCCCTGACTTAAAAAACTTTCCGCACAAGTCTATACACTCGTACGTTCAAGACGGTTACGTAATAAATATGGCAAGTTTATTCCCCAAAGGCATACAGATCCTTAGAATTACATGATATATATAGTTTGCCGATATCAATACCAACAGATTTCAGTTCTAATTAAATTCAGAATATGTTTAGAATAATTACAATTTCACTTCATGCAGAAACACGGCTCCAAGAGAATTTCGACTGCTATAAAATGTCGATTTGAATGAGAGAATGTATTGTTATATTTCACGTCTAATGGTCGCAGATACCGAGTTTGAGTAGAAGCGAGAAATAAAACAGTAATTGTTCATCCTTCGTCATAAAACAACAAGTAGTAAGGTTGGTAGTAAAACGTTAACTAGGTAAACATTGTAGGCATGTTTTTACGATCATCGAATATAAATGTGGAAAGTGTACCTACCTAACCTGCGTTTTTAATTAAATTTTACGTCTGTGTAAAAGAAATATCGTAAAGTTCTACTGACACGATATTCTGCGAATTTTTATTATGGAGAATGTAAAATGGTAATTCGTATGCTGACGCATTATATCCTGCAAACTTTAGCTTATTTGGAGATGAACTAACTTATAAGTATAGATGAGATTGAACTCGTGTGAACCGAAGCGTTCCCGAGTTCATAAAATATAGAAAGTTATTTTACTCAATGGATTTACCGAAATGACACTTTCCTGTATGATACAAATTTCGTCAGATTATATACAGATAGATAAGCCAATATTGGAATTTATGTGCGCTACGAATATAAAATTGCAATAATACAAACCCTAAGGGTTAGCAATATGCTGCTAACCAACACAATCCAATGGTTTCATTTTTTTCTTCACGTGATTCGTCGTTTCTGATTTGACATCAAGTTTTCCACTGAAATCGAACACGGAGATATTCTGTAATTGTATTTTCTAAATTTCACACTCGAATACACTCGTCAGTCACACGAATGCTTTTATTTATTTTTAAAAATAAAATCATATTGAGTGAATTTCAATTTTGTTTCTTCCAGTTTTATTCCGGTGCTTTTAGTGGAAAGTTACTCTAACAAGGTTTATATCAAACGCATCGCTGATGCGGATCCTAATTACGTTCGGAATGAAATCGTACTACATTTTAAACTTTCTGCACCCTTCATGCGGATTTTACCGCAACATTTATCAATAAATGGAAAAAATTGTATAGTTACACTCTCCAAAAAACAAACATTGTATCCTCACAAAAACAATTAGTATTTTTACAGTATTTAATCTTACATATTTAATTCTTTATTATAGTTATTGTGATTAGGTTACTTCATTTTGTTAATGACAGTAGTCGTAGTTGAATCAAAGCTAAATGAACATACTTTAACTTTAAAATCGTTTATAGTATTTAATAATATTATCTTTTCATATAACAAGTATATATCTTTTCGGTCCGACTTTCTAGAACCCTCTCACTGCTTACTAACCCCGTTAAATCTGGCATCGATGTAGATATTAAAAATAAAACTGATTAGCTATATCCATCAAACTATCAAAGTCATGGAGTATTTCTTAAGAGAAAAGTTATTTGCTGAAGATTTTAATTTAAGGACGAACCCAAGGAAAAATTATTTCTTGGATTTCATCGCAGTTTTCCTTTCAAAAAAATTGATCTAAAATTATTTCGACACAACTTTCTTCGCCCCTGACGTATAAAACATTCAGGTTTCTCAAAATATGAAAAAATATGATATTGTAGGTACATATGTCTGCAGCGTTAAAGCAAAGGTAAGGAAGCGTGATACACCTTTGTTTCAAGTGATTTTATCCATTACAAAATTTTGTGATGAGGTCACCAACATTTTTGCAGGGACACGTAAATCTACTGCATTCCCAAATTTTTCGATAAATGGAGTGGGTTCTTAATTTAATCATTGCAATAATTTGTCTCATTCATTCATTTTTTTGGGTCATCTTGTGTAAGTAATCCTAAAATACTATGAGAGCATTGATATATAAAGCACAGGTTTATATTATTTCGCATATTTCAGAGAGGATGTATTCGGCAAAATTTTGAGATGACGTCATCAATTTTTTGCAAGAAAATAAACGAATAAATTTCGATTAACGATTTACCATAACTACAATAACCTTAAAACGTTTGCAAGATTTCAGAGCATTCGGTTTTGCTATTTCAAAGTTAAACCGCAAAATATGGTTATAAAATTTAGATTTTTTTCCCAAAAATGTAGATCTATAAAGTGAAAACTCAACACGGATTCATACCCCACAAATGCAGAAGTATCTTGTTTTATAAAATTAAAAACAAATATGCTATTGTAAATTTTGGAGATGACGTCATCCCTTTGGTGGTGGGGGTGATTAGCCAAATTTTGGTTATCGTTTTACCATCTACATATGTATATCCTTACTACAGTGAAAATTGAAGAAAACACTAACATTTAATATACATTGTTTGACATTACGTCTCATTATTATTTTCATTATTTCATTATTTTCATTAGTAGTTGCACACATGTTTCAGTAGCATTTCTTGGGCTTACCCCAGAAGTTCAGATCACATTGTTAATAATAATGATGATCATCTTTATTCGTATAAATTATGACTAAAAATAATTAATAAATATTTCAAAAACCGTTCCCAAATTTGTGAACCGATATTTTAACATTCCATTGATCCAACACGTTAACGATTAAAAATCACCCACTTGTTTCCTCGAATATCTCACAAACTATTTGATTGTGTGTGGCACGCTTAATTGATCTTTAATTGTCCTAATACTGTTAACATTGTTGGCAAAACGCGTCGGTATTTTGTGGGCAGTTTGGTATTTTTGATCTGTTGTCATGGCTGACAGATTTATTTATTTTTCCTTTTTTGTAGCGGAATGTTTTAATTAACGCTTTTGTAAATACTAATTTTCATTTCTATTTTGTTGTACTAAAACAAACTGGCAAATGTGTACAGTTATTTATAAAAAATTTTATAGGCTCTGCACACTCATGTTTTTTTTTGAAAAATTTGTTTAACGATTTTTTTAAATGGGGTTGCGACCTCGTATCGTTGTACTACTGGCCGCATCTAAAACAATCGACAAAGTAAAAGCAAACAAAGAAATTAAGAATATTATGAACGCGATGCAATATAGAATTTGGCAATTAAGAAGTAGATGTGAACGAAAGCCATATATGCGGAAATTGAACTTTGACATTTTCTTTTCTATGAGTTCTAAAACTCCAAAGAAATGTGAAATAAATATCTAACAGAATGATTCTAAGGTACCATAAAAACCAAAATTCAAATTTTTATGTAGACACTGTCACCGAGTGTGTGAGAATCGAGATGTCAGGTATGGAAGTGTGATTAAACATTTGTTAGTGTCAAATTTGAATGATTACAAAAAAATGCGTTAACATGAGTTGAATGCATCAGTATTTTCTGGTGTAATTCGTTGCCATGTATCCGCAATTTTTTGTATCAATTCGAACTGATTTTTTGGTCGAAAGTGCTCTTAGTGAATTATTTTTACCCTATGACTTCAAATGTTTTCGATTGGGTTCAAATCGGGACTTTTCAACGGCCAAGGTAAGACATTAATTTACTACTCTTTAAAATAATCTTTGATGATTCTTGCACGTTGTATCGTATCCTATAGTTTTTAAGTAATATTAATAAATGATTATTATTTTACATATTATAAACTTATTACTAACTTGTTGAAATGTACAATTAGCTCCCAAAACAGAACTGAAGGCAACATGCATTCATCAAATAGTCGACGATATATCTGGGCATTTAATCTTTCAATCTTACCTACTTATTTTGCTTGAATTAGAAAAAATGTATTCGCAACACAACGATTACTTAACTCTGTTTCTCTAATTCTTCGGCAAGCTGTTTGAAGAAAGCCTGGAAAATTGATTTTTTCCTTATCAGAAACAGCTGTCCGAAAAGGACTTTCTCTTACAAAATTCACTAAAACTTCATCTTCTGCTGCCGATGAAACACTTTTATGTTGAAGTTAGAATTTAAATAGAATACCGGGTGTCTATTAATGACTGAAGTAAATTTTTTTCTTGGCAACTTTGAAATATTGGCAGCAATGTAAATATAGCAGTTCACAATTGTGAATTTTGACAGGAGCGCGTTTAACGCGCTTACAAACCTAATGAGAAAATAACTTGGTGCCCTAAATTTCACTTTGAAAAGCAGGTATGCCATAAAATTTTAAATATGTTGCCAATGTGACAAAAAATCACAATCATTAATAGTTATCGGGTATTATTACGCAAGGATCCATTTATTATTTATTTCTGTATCAAGTAAAGACGTCCCTCCGATTTCTTAGCTTACTCTGATGACAATAATCTTTTTGGTTTGCTTTTTATTACTACGACATACTTATATAAACAATTCGTTGATTTAATCAACATGAAACAGTTATATCCACATGAAGGTTAGCGACGCGAAAATAAGTGGGTAAGCCAAAAACGAGTTAACGAAAATTCAAGAACCATGCAAATATTTTTAGTAAAAAATATTTAAAAATGCTCATTAGAAGTTTAACATTTCCCGTGTTAAATTTGCATTTTACTAAAATCTGTGTCTCGTTAAAGAATCTAGAACAATATTTATGAATTTCGTCAAATTACCATTTAGCAAAATTTCTTATTTTTATATGTATAGATAATTTTCACCAGTTACATTATATGAAAATGTTTAAAATATTACCTAATAAAATTCACATCCTCTCAAAGTTAAATATCGATGAAACAGGACATAATTTGCCTTATTGATGGTACGGTCGTTTTTGTTGTATGCATAATTCATTCATTATGGCATTACAAAATTCCACCATATATATTTAAAACTGTCCTACTGTATACAATGGCTATTGAATAATATCCCATTACAAGAATGAATTAACTTTTATTAAAAATACACCGTCCAATAAAATTAACACAACGTGATAACATTTTATTACACGATATAAAACAAAAAAGTTTTTTATTCATAGTTTTAATTACACAAAACCTGGTTTCAACTAGACTTTCCCTGTACTCTTGGGGTGGCTCTATACACAACGTCCTTCCCTTACAGTTTCTTAGATGAATTAAGAAATTTTGTTCCAAAGTTGTGTTTCATTTTGTGAAACCCTTATATGTTAAAATTAAATAGAGGTGGATTAATAAAGTACAGTCAAAGGAGCATACTATGCTGTATGTTTCAAGTGACAGTTTCTTGGTAAAATTTTATGATAAGTTCATCAGCTTTTGTGGAAGGGAGCAGATACATCATTTCTTTACAACAAAGTATTTTTAAATTAATTAATAAACTTCATTCATTATGTAGATATTGTAAAATATTATGTACCTATGGAAATTCGAAAACTTCCTTCCGTAAAGTGGATTAATAGCATAGAAGCATATTACTTTGCACATTTTAATTAATATGACTTATTAAATAAAATTTTAAGGTAGATCATTTTTGGTGGGTATGCGTGATTAAGTTCTAGTGGGTGTTTTATCATCTGCACGATATTCTTAAATTCATAACAAACTATTTAGTTGTTTGACAGATTATCTGTATAATAAAATCATCTGTTGGTGAGGCAGACGACAAATAGACGAAATCAGGGAACTATCTTTTTCATATTCTGGGGGCAATGAGACAAGGAGAAAATATGAAAGTAGTTATCCGTCAAATTGAAGTTTATTACAATACTTTATTAGCTTACTCTCGTAAAGTAAAGTAAGCAATTATTTTAATGTGGTATTTTCATTTATACCGAAAACCGTATTATTTAAAAACAATTTGATGTTTCCTTTAAACAATATGTGTATCAAAATACAAAATTCCATCAAATTTTTGGGTATCTACAGTTGCCGCCAAAAAATTTCAGACGTCAATGTCATTCAATCGTCAGATAGTGTAAAGCAACCTTTAGATGTTTCTAACCAAAATATTTGACTGTCATTTTTAACTTGTACATTTGACACTTACATGAAGGTAGCTGTAGCCATGGCGGTGCTGTAGCGTCAGGGACGTAACCTGGGGGGGCACAGGCCACCCCAACAAAACCCTGTGCCACCCCTGGTGCCCCCTTAAATTAATTTTAAATTTTAAAAGTAAAGCAAATTCGAAATTTCAGATCAACAGTAAATTTTAGCTATGAGTAATCTTATGTTCTTGTCTTGTAATATAACTCTCTGAGTAAAACGATACTGCTGTGAACCGTTTTGTCGATAACTTTTTTAAGCAATTAGCCGATACAACTGATATGACTTTTTTAAAGGCCCCCTTATTTGAAATTAGTGCCCGGGCTGGGCCCCTCCAAAATAAAAGGCTGGTTACGTGCCTGTATAGCGTAAGCTCAGTGAGTCAGAATTAGTGGACATTCATTGTGGTAATTTTAAAAGAAGTAGAATTTGTTGGCTTCTCTTACCTCTGGTATGTTGGCATGCACATCAAATTTGAATTTTGAAAGTTTGACATTCCAGCTGTCCGAAATAATGACAATAAAGCATAGACTACATTAAAATTTTTGACATGACATAAAAGTGATGTTTGAAATTTTTTGTCGGAAACTGTATATCAACAGGAACTTAAATTTTTAAGCCCAGGTCGATTATTTATTGTTACGTTGAACGGGTGATTAAAATCGGCGTGGGTTAAACTCAACAATTTATTTCTTAGTAACTCAAATTTACATGACTAATTACACAACAATTATGTACAAAATAATTCCGGCTCAACTTGTCTGGATTTTCTCGACACTCGCTGGACTCGACTTGTTAACTCAATTGACTTAATAATAATCGTTCCCGACGGTGGCCTCTATTTAAACCTATACGTTCCTCTCGATGGTTCGAGAACGCCGCTTCGAGGGAATAAATACGTACATACTAGAAGACCCATAGGCGTCGTACCGGGGCGTGTTTCTTTCGTAACATTATATACATTATACATCGTTAATTTATTTTTAGTATCAACCGTAGAGCAAGTTAATGACCTGGGTGTGACTTTTAGCAATATTCTTCTTCTCAATAGTCATACTGAAAATATTGTGAACAAGAGTAGTAAAATACGGGGCTTCCTGTTAAGACAATGCGACGAATTTAGCAATATGAGAACGCTTGTACTACTATATTGTTCCCTTGTACGATCTCTATTGGAGTACGGGTCATTAATTTGGTCTCCTGACGTTAATGTTAAGATACTAAGACTAAAGAATATTCAGAAACGTTTTGATAGATTTTTATGTTTTAAATATAATATTAATTATAGATCTAGTGATTACTGTCATTTACTCTGTTATTTTGGATTATCCGCCTTAAAAATACGTAGAAATATTTTGACCTCTGCTTTATGTTCAAACTGAAAAAAAAAGATGTTTGTAATTGTCCAGGTGTTTCGTCTTTATTTGCATATAATGTTCCTTCGCGGAATCTTAGACATAGTGACTTATTAAATAGATCATCTCATAGGACAAATTATGGAAACAAAAACACAGTAAGTAGATTGATCTCGGTTACTAATGCATACTGTGTAAGTATTGACTTTTTTTCCACAAATATATTAAATTTTAAACGTAATGTGCGATCTGCATTGAATATGTAATTCTCTAGTTGTAATAAGGTAATTTTCCGTAAATAAATGTATTATATTACTATTATTAATAATAATAACAAAAACCTTGAATGCCCAACAGAGATACTCCAATTATAAGACAAGATAAAATACTGCAAATAACAATAGCGAATTTAGCATAACCAAAAATATATGACACTTCAGTTAGAAAAATGCAACAATTATAATAACTATATAAAGCAAATATTAAAATAAACTAAGTGACAAAAATATCGTTATAAATAGAATTGACAATTATCATATAACATTATAATTGGAGGTTAGTCTATCGAAATCGAAAGACATTTCATTGCCCAGAAAAGATTTATTACGGTAAAATATTTAATATATCTTATAATAAGCAGTCTTGCAGGAATACATTTAGTAAATGCAAGATACAACACTACCATCAACAGATCAGTATAAAATTGTATGCTATTTTATACACGCCTAGTAATAAATTAAAATTCCAAATTTGTTGTAATGTACAAAGTTACCAAATAAGAACCAGATCTCATTTTTACCTAAGGTAGATAAACTCAATTAGCCTTTCTTTAAAGAATCACCTATATACATATGCTGGATGTTATTGTACAGCATATTACCTAAATACATATTTCAAAACATTTCAGCCGAAATTTTATTTAAGAAAGGAATAAAATCTTTGTGTCTTCTTGATACATATTTTTATTCCATCTAGGACTATATAACTTTCCTCTCTACAAATGCTTGATTATTGCCATATTTTTTGTTTTTCTTTCTATGTTTGACATGTATATATGTATTTCGATGTATTATTTAAAATCTGACTCTCCAGATTATGTATAAAATCATACGTGCATTTGGCTCAAGTAAACATTTGACATATTAACTTTAAAAGAAGAAACGCTAAAATGCGAACACTTTAAAATTGAAAATAATCGAAAAAAATCGCATGGAGGAAACAAAAGTTGTGGTGTGGCGAAAACTGACGAATTTCGTACATATAATTGTGAAGCTGTTTCAGCTTCAAACGATATTTGAATAGTGGAAGAAGTATCGATCATAAAAAACTTTTTATGATTTATGAATTCCTAACTTTTTCAGATGTCGAACAGTTTTTTAACAAGTAACAAAAGTTAAATCGCTTAAGTTGATATTTTACTCAAAAAAGTTTGACGTTTGTTCTACGGTGTCTCGGAAATTATCACATTAGTATAATATTTTTATACTTTCCAAACTTACACTTTATACAGTAGACTTCACCGAGGACAGCACTTTTCTCCACTTCGAAATTCAATAAATTTTTTTTTTAAATGTGGTTGTTAAATGTTAATGCTGTTAATACACGAGTAGTTTTCAACAAGTGCTTTAAATAGTTTTGTAGTCGTATTAAAAGTTAATTTTATCCGTTTTGTCAATCGTAGAATCTTATTTAGCAAATTTTATGCGTATCCGAAACGTCCAGATTTTTGGAAATAAAATCAAAATTATATAACAACATTTTGCGATTTAATTTTGAATCTGCAAAACCGAATGCTTTGAAATCTTGCAGATCCTTTAAAGTTATCATAAACATGGTACATTTTTAATCAAAACTTTAAATAGGGTTTAATCAGCAAAATTTTGCGGTGACGTCGTCAATTTTGGCGCGGGGATTAGCAAATATATTCCCCTCAAAAAACTGATGACGTAACTTCAAAATTGAGCCGAATAAACCCTATCGAAAATGTGGAAAATGTGATGCCTACTTTATCAAAAAGGGAAGTTCCTTCGAAATAATCTTCGACCATTTTTTTTCTATAGAATTTAGATATTTACGCTAAAGTTTGAATTGATAAAAGATGTAATAAAAAAAAAATTGAGATAATTTCAGTAACTCCAAAAACATTGTCTATTTAACTTAAATATATATTATGTATTTATCATAATTTTATCATATATATGTTGCACACTTTTTGTTTAAAGTAAACAAATTGACTGTATGTAAGAAGTAGTTATTAATGAGTTTTAGTTTATACGTATCTCTGTTTCTAAGCCATAAAAATTCTCCCGTTTCGAACAGGTAAGCATTAAATATCATTCAAATCAACAAATTTCTTTGCACAGCACTTGACATTTCACAAGTTTGTTCCATCATAAATAATAGTTCGAAATTTAGAAACTCAAAGTGAGTCTTTAAAAATGTAGGTATTGATCTTATATATCATTTTTAAGTTGGGAGTTTAATAAGAAACTTTATAATTCGTTAGAACTGGATTTATTGCTGACTAGAAAATGAAAGAGAAAAGTGGATCACAAAAAACCGGAACTAATTTTTCATTTTATTTCATGGTTCGTGCGCTGCGCATAACATTTATATGCTCTTAGTTTATTTTATTTTCGGTGTAATACTGAAAATCACCAATATTGAAAATTGCATAAGTTATTACTTTCTGGATATTTACTTTCAATGACTAGTAGCAAATTTGCTTTAAAAGGTGTAACGGTATACAGCAATAGATAATGGAAATTACAAAACTGAACCCTCTTCCGCATAAAAGCGACATTGTATATTTGATAACCACGGTTGCGTTTATGACAATTTCAGTGTTTAATTTTCTGTAAAAGCTCTTGACGCTTTTATATTTGCGTGGGGCTGCAATATAGTGACACCTCTCAAACATTGCATAAAATATGCCGGCGATAAAACTGATTTATCTGAATATTTCGTTGCGTAAAACAGTGGAATATATCATGTATCACAGTAAATCGAAAGTAAACAAAACTTTTTTCATTCACGTTACACAAACGCCTAATACCCGTAACATCGACAGAAATCGCCGTGATTGAATTTCGCCTAAGGGGAAATAAAATTGTACTAATTTCTGCGTAATCTGGTAAAACAAAAATTTGTTTAACGTCGGTGAAAACAATTTACGTAACAACGCATAGAACGTGTTACAATGCGCGGAAAACTGCGAAATCCTGTTCTTACACAGTAGCACTTAAATATAATCCTTTTTAGTTTCGTGGATTACTTAAGAGTGAATCTGGTGATATGTCATGCTTATTGCGGTAGCGACACCTTGCAGGAAATTGGTTCTATTATTCACTGGAAGAGAGTTTCAGTTGAGACAAATGATTGTACTGAAAGTATTTAGTTTGATTTATGTTGCTAGAAACTTAAAAAAGTTCAATTTTTTATTACCATTCAATGACACTAATTTATTGTTATCCATATTATTATCCATATACCAGCTGACGCAAGCCTTGATATATTTTTTTTAATTGCCTTTTTAAACAATAGGTACGAACATACAAATTTCCTGGCTGCGCAAGTCTATCTGTTTTTTTTTTATCTATTTATTAAGAGGTGATTTTGCGAAACTACTAAATCGACTACATTAAACTTTCAGGTGTACTTTGTTATTTATATGAAGCTTGTTACATTTCTCCCATTGGAAAACAAAGTAAATCTATATAAATAATTTCTACTAGTGTTTTATAATTTATTTAACAATCGTACTAAATGCAAATAATTAGATTTTGTCCTTACCTGGGTTCTCTGTGTGTCAATATAACTACATGTATGCAGTAAGGTAATTTACTTATTTGAACAAGAGGGCCTATTTTAGCTTGACAGTTCACACTGAAAAGCCTTAATTAAATTTGTTATGATGTAAAGCAATGTCTCGGGCAATGTTTTCATTTTAATTAATCATTTTGCCGTAAGTCTCAGTTTTACATTCATCTGCAGCACCATAATATATCAAAAATAATTGATATTCGCTGAATACTTCATCGAATACCTTCTAGGGTAAAAATTTATGATCTGAGCAGTAACCCGTAAGAGAAATTCAATGAATTTTCTGTTTACTTTAACGATCCTCTTTATATAAAACGCTTTTTCATTTTTAATGAAAAGCAGGTTTAAACGAAATTTAGTTACTAGACCAACGCGATGCGGTAATAGATATTCCGTAGACATATTATTTATACGAAAATTATAATAATTAATAGCTACAATATAAGGAGAAAAAGTTTAAAATTTTCATCTTATGAAATAAATAAAAAATACTTTAAATTGTTTGCATGCCCTTAACCATTTCACCTTTTTCAACGTGATAAAAAGATTTAATTAAATGGAATCCCTTTTTGATGACAATAATTAGCTCTAGAGGATTTAAAATACACAAATCTCAAACTGAACACGCCTGAAAACAGTGAAAACTCGTACAATAAAAAGTAAATTTAAGGACTGAAAGCAAACTTTGATCCCTGCTTGCTACGAATTCTATAAAGGGTTAATTGCTTTGCGCTTCTTTCAATAAAATTTAAAACACTGTTTAATGTTTACGCGCTCCCTTTAAGTCTAAATTCGGGTTTAACCAAATATATAGAAACGAAGTGAATATTATAAAAATTTGTAACACACAGTTAGAAACACTGGTTAATAACCCGTGTTTTCCCGCTTACGCATGCCAAAAACTAAATGAAATTAGGGATCCAACATGTTCGAGAACCAGCTTAAATACTTCTCAGATAGAAGAAATAATTACTTACACAGTCCCTCATGGTACGTAAATAGTAACAAACATTAAAAAAAAATGTTGCACAAAAAAGTGACAAGTGAGTCCAAAAAAGTAATTTTGGTAGTTCAGTACAGAAAAGTGACACTTTATGGACGTAATTGGAGACGTAAAAGGACTAGACTTGTAATAGTCGTCTAAAAATAAATATTGTTTTCTATTCTGATTAATTTTGTTTTTTTTTTTTTCGTACGTCGGTAGAAAATTCTAAAATAACAAAAAGAGAAAAGAAAAACGGATCCCTCTTTGTCGAATAAAAACGCGGAAAGAAAAACAGCAGATTAACATTTTACTCAAACGATAATAATTGTATTAGTTTATTTTCAAAGCATTTATAAATTTTAAAACAATACCAACATCACATTCAAATGCAAAAATACAACCAGCGACATTGCATAAATAAATAAAATAAACAGCCTTTTTTCGATTGAATTTTAAATTAAAATTAAAATTTAAAAAATTAATCAAGCGTTGCAAACGGGTCCAATAACTTTAATTGGGTAGTCCTGCCAGGACTGGTTGTCAGCAGTAATATTACATACTGCAGCAAATGTGTCAAAACTTTAAAAAGAAGGGTTAAGAAAAAATGGTTATGTTGTTAATTATAGTTTTGTATGCATATTATTAGCTGAAGTATAAGTAACAAGTACTGCGACAGTAATAAAATAAAACAATAGTTGATTTAAAAATAAAAGTACCTTGTCATACATATTAATTTTTACATATGTATGATGCATATACAACCATGATAGACAATATATAACTTTTTAAAGGAATGAAGAGGTGTAGGTATGGACGATTGTTACACTGCGTACTTTGGTTAAGACTTATTTTAAAATGTTTAAGACAGGGTCATCAATTTTGTAGAGAAATAAGTAAACAAACGAGTTTTCATTAGCATTTTACCATATTCACGACAATCTTAAAATAACGCAAACTTAAAATTTCAGATAAACTGGTACGATAGTTCTTAAATCACCTCTTAGGTATTTGTATAGAAAGAAATGGAAATTTACCTTTTTGTATTTCACGAACTCTGAAACACCAAACAAGCAATTACACACTCCTCAAAATGACTGGAAGTAAAAAAACATGGAATTATCAACATCACAAAAAGATACTTGTTAACTAAATAAAGACTTTTTCGTAAAAAAAGTATTCCTACTTTCTATTAAATTTAACTAACCTGTAAAGAGTATTCTTTGCTATTGTATTTGCACACTTAATATAAATATTATATATCACAAAGGGCGTAACTAAACAGTATTAAAGAAATATAAGAAACTGAGGCAATATGACAAATGAAAACTTGTAAAAAACACTGCATCGTAAAATTAACCAAGATAGCTTTACAAGATATAAACACGATGCAGTTTTAATAGACTTCCAGAATCGTCATCAATCACGCATTCCGACGATTCTTGCGCCGATTTTTTCTTTATATTATGTTTCGGTTGTCACAATCGATATTTCTTTTTAATACTTGGTGCGAAACAATTGTAATCTGGCACGCTAAAGGTCTCCTTTTCTTTTCTTCTAGCGTGTTTTTTGCCACTAAAAGTAATGGAGTGGGATTACCGGTTTTACGGTGGTTAAAACATTTTGCCTGCAGATACGAGTTTAAGCACGTAACTCGACAACTAGATTTGGTAAACGTGGCATACAGCCCCCGTTCCGCTGGTTGTTTAGCTAGTCTTGTCAGTTAAATTGATTGAAATCCAACAGCAAAGAACCATTATTACTTTTGCCCTTTTCCAATGAATTCAGTACTTTCTTGCATCTATAACAGATTTTCGTTTGCTAATTATGATTTTACATTGTAAAAAGCTGTCGCATTAGGTTACTTTACATTTTCTAGAAAATGACGTTTGTATGTTTCCCACAATGCAATTGGATGCACTGACTGTTATATCATTATTAAAAAGACATATCACATCACAACATTATTTACCTTCGCAATGCTGGACTATTTGTATTAATATTTTGCCTCAGTATACAGTAGTAGCATTCACGGAAACTATAACTCCCTACTACAAACTAAACTAACTGGATAACAAGTTTAATTCTTTTTCCTGAAAGTCCAAACTCAGTTATTATGTTAGTCTAATTAAACTTCTTCCTAATCAACCAGAATCCAATTATTTAAAGCTTCGGAGTTGTAACATATAATAGTGATACCAAAAGTAGGGTCTACATTTAAAAAATGTAAGTACGTTATTTTATTGCGCGTTTCAAAGTTGTTCTTAAATTTATATATTTTGAAAAATGGGACATAGTTTTAATTGTCCTTAAAGGGCGAAAGTTTAGTTAAGAACACGTGATTGCCACTTTCGTGCGTCCCCTACACTTCTAACAGATACATTTTTGATATGCTGTACGTAAGAGAAAATGCGTCAAAAAGTAAAATTAATCGTAAGAAGGATACTGAACCTACCGAAGTCCACGGAAAGCCGCCGGGGAAAATATCGTAGAAATCCCTCAAATATTATTTGGTATGATTTATTAGCGTCTCCTACTCCGCAGTTAAATACAAGTATCGGGGAATCAACATAGTTTGTGATCGAGTCGTCCTTGGAAAGGAACTAAAATATCTGTTATTAAACCACACTGACAAGTGTCAAAAAAGACGAATGTAAAAGCAAAAATGACAGACAGGTTTTAATAAGATTTTTAATAAAATAAGGAAAATTGGTACAAGATTAATTAATTTTATTAAGTAAATTAAATTAAGTTACAGTAAATGATAAAAATGTTGCTTATTTTGTTGGAAGCATAAATCAAGAAATACTGGGTTTGGAGATTTACCATTCACTCCCAAAAAGAATTACCAAGATCAGGCTAATCAATAGTTTTAAACTGGAAGCGACTTCTTTTAGAGAATTATTTTTATTCGCTTGATGATTTTTTTAAATGTAATTGTGTATATACAATGGGGGCCAAAATAAAATGGGTCCTTTGCTTTCCCTACTGTAAAAATTATTTGTGCCATACCTTTAGTTTTAACTCATTACTGAGGAGACACACAAAACAAAACAATTTATTATTTTTTTCACAACCGCACATCCACAAAAATGTATCATACGTGTTAAGTCTATTAAAATATCTATGAAAGTCTCTCGTTTTGCCATGAACACTTTTTTTTATCATTAAATCGGGGGTGGCTCCCCCTAAATTTTTCAATACAATTTTGTCGTCGTAAGACAGAGGACGATTTTGTATTAAATATTCAACTAAATTCATTATTTTTATTTAAAATCAAACAATTTTACTCGCGCAAAATGAATCACTACTAGCGGTCACTGTTTCAAATGTGACCCGATTCCAGCCACATACAACGACTAGAGGAGCGGTTGCTATGCGAACGGTGTAAACAAAAAAGTCTAAAGGAGTCATGATTATCCAAAACACAATATATTTAGGTATAAGTTTTGATACATTAGATACAAATGAAGAGAGATAAAAAAATTAGTTTTGATAATTATGACACAAACTTCCAGATAATTTTTTAAATATTGAAAATTACTATTTTGCTATGTCCAGTGTATCTTTAGACGTAATTTTGAGGGGGCACAAGTGTACGTGGCACCAGCCGCCCCTGTAGTTTTGTCATTTTTAACACTGCGGGCGTGCTAAGCACGGTGCTGACACTGGATACAACGTGACAAATATTTTAAACTTCAAACGTCAAAGTGACAATAAAACATAGACTACGTCATAATTTTTAAAATGACAGGAAAATGAGGTCTAAAATTGGTTGGCCCCTGTTGTATTTCTGGGACATACTTTGTCAGAAGTTATATTTCATTACTGAGTAAATACAACGTTTTACAATATTGATGTATCAGTAATTTGGAACACAAACACCCCTTTTTAACTGTTTTTCAGAAATGAGTGATTACAGATCTTAAAAAATATTTTACCGATACTCTTAGAACTAAAAGACAAAATAGAAGATAACTACGATTCATTGTTCCAAATGCATAAAAATATATTAAGATTTTGGTTTCATAAATTCACCTCTATTTAATGTAAAAAATGAAGCGAAAAATAAAACACATTGAGCGCCACTGATATCCGACGCACATCGACGTACTCATTTATTAAAAACGACATGCTGTCGAGAAACTGGAACACAGTCGGCGAGATCTGCTAATTGTGTTAACGATACTCAAATGATACAGGACCCTATAGCATTGATATCCCAGCTTTTTTCTGATAAAAAAGGGTAAACACAGCAAAACCTTGCCAATATTTACCCACAACCGAATCTGCGAACTCAGTTCACATTAATAACAGTGACTCTCAAACGTTTTACCTTCAATACATTCCCTTCAGTCAAGTACAATAAATAAGTACAAAAGTATCTTAAGACTCTTATTACAGTTTCATTTATAGGGGTAATTATTTGTTTCTAGTTGTGAAGTAACTGCTATTTTCTTTCTTTCTGTCTATTGTTAGTGGTTTTACAAGTGGGCAGAGCATAACAGACATGAATACGCCGAGAAACCGAAAGTCGAGGGATATAAGTCCATTTTGGCAACCGTAACAAAATTTTTGTGCTTAACCTTAAGAGTTCAGCAATTTTTTTAGTTTCACTGAATTTCTCGATCTATAATTTTTACATGTATTACACAATTCAGGTACCTAATAAAAATACAATTTTTCATTAACTTAGTAGAATGGGTTTACTTTACCTACAGTTAAATACAGATCTACGCGAGTTAGAACCCTTTTAGTGTTGACTATTTCTTGAGTAAGTCTAGTATAAACACCTTGCTTTTATAACTGTCCTTAAATTTTTGTGCTAATGCCAACAAATACACATAATAAAGCATTTTTCTCGTATTATTAAAAATAATTTTAATGTTTTTGTTTGGTTTATATTGTTCTCTCTTTTAATTCCCAGCACATACCTAAACTTTAGAGACGAACAAAAAAACAATCAATTAATGCCAGTCGAATGAAATTCTATTCAGTAACAATTAATAGTACCTAATGATTTAGATTCTGATACTTTTGCAGTCTACCTGTTCAAGTCTACACTGGACATTTTTGTGAAGGTGATTATAATCTTTCAGCTTAACCTTATAAAGGAGAATCATTAAATGAAATTGTACCTTGTACCTACAGCGAAAGTGCGAGCTGCGAGTTGAGACGACCGATGAAGAAGTGGTGAATATTTTGAAGGACTGGGCATTTAAGATGAAACCAAAAGATGGGTCTGATTACAAAGAAGGTGTTGTGAAAACTATATGGAATTTAAAAAAGTGCTAAACTAACAAAAATATTTTAAAGAGCACAATCGGAATTCAAAGGTTTAGCATTTCAAGAAGCTCGTAAAGCCCACAAAACTAAGAGAAAACAACTTCAGTCTTTTGTTGCCTTAGTGCTCATTCACAATGGGCATAAAGGATAAAGATGTCCTAAGCATTATGCTCATTGTGAACGAATACAAGCATAGAGGACTAAACATAAATTTGTATGCATTAATGCTTTATGCCCATTGTTAATGAGCACTTACTCACCAACCGAGATTAATAAGTGGAAATTTTTTCAGTCAATCGAAATCAAAAGCTGCATTTTTTATGATGATCATTAGTACAGAAATATTATTCATTAAAATCAAGTACACAATTATAACTAGGGCCCGGACTTTAGGTTTTTTGCCTTTTTGTTCCTGTTTAAGGCATTTACATAAAACTTAGATATAAATGTGTTTCGCAAAAAATAACGTTATTTGAGCCTACTTTATAATTGCCTAATTGCCTAAAATGAGAGTATGTGACCTAAAACTAATTTTTGTGACCTAAAACGTTCTAAATTTGCTGTTTTGCGGTAATTTCACGACATGTTTTTGATCTCGACTTCGTCTCGATCAAAAATCTCATGTCTAGAATGTGGAAAAATGTCACTTTTCCTATCTTATTGTACAAATAACTATTTTCATGTTTAAAAAATATTTTTGCAGATAATCGAAATCAAAAGCTGCATTTTTTATGATGATCATTAGTACAGAAATATTATTCATTAAAATCAAGTACACAATTATAACTAGGGCCCGGACTTTAGGTTTTTTGCCTTTTTGTTCCTGTTTAAGGCATTTACATAAAACTTAGATATAAATGTGTTTCGCAAAAAATAACGTTATTTGAGCCTACTTTATAATTGCCTAATTGCCTAAAATGAGAGTATGTGACCTAAAACTAATTTTTGTGACCTAAAACGTTCTAAATTTGCTGTTTTGCGGTAATTTCACGACATGTTTTTGATCTCGACTTCGTCTCGATCAAAAATCTCATGTCTAGAATGTGGAAAAATGTCACTTTTCCTATCTTATTGTACAAATAACTATTTTCATGTTTAAAAAATATTTTTGCAGATAATCGCACATTAATGACATGTGAAAATCTAGAGCGATATATAGTTTGTGATGCGTATGGCCGCTTGAATAAATTATTTATTATATATAGTATTACGAGTATATTCAAAACTTTAAATATATGTATTATGTTAAACAATATAAAGACAAAAAAAAATTGTTTTAGTTGCTTTGAAATTTTGAAGATTTCGGATTTGTTACAACCTATTTGAACCTATTTCAACATTTTTATAACCTAATTTGAAGTTTTTTAAAGCCTATTTTAGGTGCCTTTTTCGTCGTTTTTTGTGACCTAAAATCCGGGCCCTAATTATAACTAATAATTGGTTGCAGATTGCTAAGAATACTTTTATTATCTTGATGAATTAATTTGAATGAAATTGTCTAAATGGAGATGGCGTAACTGTGTTCTGGGTCGTGTACGATTTTTTTACCGAATTTGCCCTCGTGCAATGATTGATCCTCTGAAATTTTTTCTCATGCATTCCAGTAATTTAATTAGGCCCTCGTGTTCCACTCACTAATACATTATTGGAATGCATTAGAAAAAAAGTCCGGAAACAATCATTGCACTTGGGAAATTATAATAAAATTGTGCTAATACCCTGAGAATAAATCTCTATACTCAAAAATGAAATATCGTCACATTTGTGTTAAAAAACATTGTAGTATTTTCAAAGCCTCTATTACGAAGCTAATTGTGGCTGGTTTGGAACTGTTATTGGAAAAAAGTCAGCATTTCAGTTGTCAAGTAAGTCTAAGAATTGTAACAGGGTTTTAACACAAGCACCACTGTTCGTCTAGAGAAAATCTTGATGAACACAGAACACACAAAAACTGGTAGTCGAGCTGAGCTAAAATAAGTAAGATAAAAAGACGGAGACCCAAAAGAACAATGTGAAAAACACGGACGAGCATTTCGAACCGGAACCACAAAGCGGATATTACCGGTTTATCTGTGCCATGTCTCCGCTAGCGGTATGCCTTACTCAACAGGTAAGGCATATAAAATATACACCTGGACAACTAATAAACCCTACCTTGATTTTTCTCTTCTCTTGCGCAGATTAAAAACTCGATGGCTGATTACATGTAAAAGTAACTGTATTGATTTTGTATGAGACGCTTTGACAATCTTGGTGATAAATTCGTGAGAGTGTATGTATGTATTTATATTCAATCATTTAAATCTGACACTCAATTAAATAAAGCATAACGCTTCGGCTTTGTTTAAAATTTTTAGTACGACCTTTACGATTTCTTTATTTAAGCGAACTTTACATTCTCCCGAAACAGACTAATAGTTATTTATAT
Organism: Zophobas morio; assembly: GCF_036711695.1. Lineage (NCBI taxonomy): Eukaryota > Metazoa > Arthropoda > Insecta > Coleoptera > Tenebrionidae > Zophobas > Zophobas morio. Next base: position 5,711,847 of record NW_026972110.1, read on the forward strand.
GAGTAGATAGCCATATGCGAGTCGCAAGAAAAAAAAGGTTTGAAAAATATGAGAACTTCCGACGTATTTTATGAACGTGATTTTTTCTTTTGCTTGGCCTGAATATGGACGTGATATTTAGATTTATAACATATATAAAATTATGCTAAATCAAATTCAAAACGGACAACTATAAATGACCAGAAACAGCTTAGTTTGGAAAATGGAATATTAAAAGATTTCTTGACGAACATGACGGATTACAAATTTGTAGGAGCAACAGTTGAGCATAGAAACGCAAAAAAGTAACTTTTCTCAGTACGTCATTCAAGCACGCCGTTGAAACATTTTTGTCAAAGAATAAAAAATTTAACATTTTCAAGTAGTATACAGTAATGAACTCACAACATTCTTAATGCTACTATTAGTGTAAATGTATGTATTGTATCTTAACACACGACATTTTAGCAGGTTCATTAACAGGAAACTTTAAAACTTTTCTGAAAACATTTTCTTTGAATGTCCATCTACAAATTTTTTTAATGTAATAGTAGCATTATTGTGCAGTTTCTGAAATAAATTGTAAAATTGACATGTTCAAACTTAATTTAATGACAAAACCGTACACATTTCAAATAAATCCTTTTGCGATATCATAATTTTTTTGGACGGAATGGACAGATAGTTTCAGAAAATATTTTTTTAAACATTTCCAACAGGCAGACAGACATGAAAGACAACCTACAACTGCAGATACAAAGTTCCATATTGTAAAACATTTGAAATACCAGGAAAACACATCAGATTTTCTTAAAAACGATATATCAATAACAATATTTTTTCTCTTAGCTTTCGTTCAGCGCCGCAGGTTAACAAATTAACAAAATCCTTAATAAAACAATCCTATTGTACAACACACTTTGGGGTTATTTAGACACAAATTCCACCATCTCTTACATTAAATACAATCGAACAAATCAGGTTTATTCGAAAAATTTTAACATTTGATTTTGCAAAATGCTTTTTATTTTATACTAACTCCTATAAGTAAAAAAATATTTAACTTACTTTTACTCAGAGAGCAAAAAAATTTATCGAAGGTTATTTCGATAGAATTTCCCTCGCCTCTGAAATACGGTCCAACGAATCGCGATTCTTTGAAAGATTATAAAAATTGATTTTGCATTTGTTTTTATTATCTCTGCAAATTAAAAAAAATATGACGACGAGAATGACATTCGAACTCTCTAAGCGCGAGCTATTGGTTATAAAAACCACAAACATTATTGTAAAACAATTGTGATTAAAAATCAAGGCTGACTCACAAACCACAAGTGTAGGAGTATATTATTTTACAACATTAAAATAATGTTTAATATTCAAAATTTGAAGAAACGTTGCCAAATTTTAGGTGGGGATGATTAGATAAATTTTGTTAGCGTTTGGCTATCTATATGATATTCTTAATTCACATACAAAATTTGACAACAACTGGTTCAGTATTTTCGTAAATTTTCTGTCTAATAAAAATCGACACACACATACGACAGATAGACGGAGCAGGAGGATCTATTTTTTCATACTCTAGGACTCATGAAATATGACATTAGCCATTCGTCCGATGAATCCTATTATAATAATTTCGCTGATTGCGCTCGGAAAGTAAAAAAGGCTCCAATTTACTGGCCGTCACCCACACAGAGTGCCCAAAATATGGCAGTAACCTCACTTATATGGAATATATTTTGAAGAAGTTAACAATATAAGCTCGTTTTTAATGAATGATTGGTTCAAAGTAAGATTTTTATCACGCTTTTATTAGCTTGGGTTGTATGTATGTATGTAACGGAATCTTTGAGCTTAATTTTCATCGGTTTCTAAAAGTCTGATCATCTTGAAACTTTGCACACGTCTCAAGGATCGATGACAATGCATTAATTTGATAACAGTTTCCCATTATCCTTATTAGGACCGCCAGGATTTATAAATTCTTTTATGGATCCTGTGTAGTGGAGTAAAAGAGATAAAGCTAGCGCGCGATCTGCGCATGCTAATTAATTCCCCAATTTATGAATTTGTCGCAGACTAAAAAATGAAAAATAAATAATAGTTTAAAAAACTAAAAAAACACGCTTTTATTGCTAATCGAACTAAAAACTAGAAAATAATTTTTAATGACAGAGTTTAATATTACAGTAGTAAAAGATCAAACAATCAATCATAATAAATCACCTCAAATTAAAATTATAATAAAATTTAAGTTATTAACAGAATAATTCAATTCAGAGTAAAAAGCGTGGGGTGCATTTTACTGCGGTTCATAACTATCCTCTCATAGATAGTTGCCAATAGAATGATTGTAATATTTAAAATATCAAGCACCCCACGCTTTTTACTCTGAATTGAATTATTCTGTTAATAACTTAAATTTTATTATAATTTTAATTTGAGGTGATTTATTATGATTGATTGTTTGATCTTTTACTACTGTAATATTAAACTCTGTCATTAAAAATTATTTTCTAGTTTTTAGTTCGATTAGCAATAAAAGCGTGTTTTTTTAGTTTTTTAAACTATTATTTATTAACGATAGAATTGTTCAACTCTAAAGTTCTTTTAAGATATGCATTAAATCTAAGTCTGCCACTGTGTACCAGTTACGCCACAATTGCAACATATCAGCCAGAAATGATTTTTTTTTGTTTCATAATACCTCGAGTGAAAAATGTTTCACATATCCGAGAGTATTTGTCAACTGTTTTTTATTAGAACACACTTTGTGTTACAAAACGTGGCTGTAAGAGCACGCGACAAAGTGTTGTGGTTTTAATGGATGCCTTTGTGTGTTTAATAAAAATATGATTTATAAGTTAACATAGGTAAGTGCAGTTTTTTTTTCTTATGGTTGATACAAAAGATTATCGAGTTTTTCAGATTGTCAACAATTGTTTCTTGATTTGTGAATGTTTTTTTTTATCTAGCTAATATTTGGCTACCAATGAACAAAGACAAAGATAAAAATTCCAAATACTACTTTTCCATGAATTACGGTTACTGTTGTTGGAAACGAACATTTTAAATTCTTATTCGCGTTCGTGCCACGGTGACATAAATTAAAGCCGATTTTTTAAGAAATAATATATTTATCTTTGATGTTTTATACATCTGAGTATTCCAGGCCCAATGGATAGACTCTGTCTTACTACAGTGACCTTAGAAATTCTTATTTGCTAAATGCTAACATTGTTCATAACTATGTGTAGTAAGCAACTCTGCTACTGCAATTTCGTACAAACTTATAACACATCTTTGTATATTGCCACAAAAGTTTCGAATGTGATGAGTGTCGATTTCAAAATATTATTCTACAAAAAACAGAAAATATTAATAGGATCAATAGATCGAACAGGAATAGTTCAATAGAAAAAAGAATGTGTTATTATAACTACGAACACACGCATACATCACTTTGAATCCCAGAATTTTAATGGGAAATGAGAAATCTAATAACTAACTAATTGGGAATACTGAGAGTCATCGTCAAGAACAATGATTTTATTTGTTTTTTGTTGTTGAAAATTTTTTCTACATTTTTCATACAATATACAGGATTATTCACGACAAGCTCCTCGCTTAAAAAATTCAAAACGTAACTATAATAATACAATTTCATAGTAGTCTTTGACATTTAGTAGCTATCTCTATTTCTTTAAGTATTGACCCTTTTCCTGTAAGATCGTAAAACTTCCATAGTGACTTTCCGTGCGCACGCATCTTCAAAACCACGTTGGAAATAGTATCCGGCACTACGGCAGCAGAGCAAAGGCCTGTGACAACAAACCGCTTTGACAGAATGCAACCGGAAACACATGCGTAATCTGTTGCCCATTGGTTAATTTTAACTTGGCGCTCCAAAAATCTGACTTCGCCTGCGCGATGTTGTCTCACTCTGTATCATTGGAATTTATATAATATCTACTCACTTTGCTTACAGGAAAAGGGTATGTAGCTCTTTGGTTTTGATAATTATAAAATATAACTGTTGGTGTTATATATGTATTTTCTTTGTTTCATCTTCATATCCCTTATTTCTGTTCACTGAATAAAACTGTTTACGAATTGCTGCTGCTATTGTTTTTAACAATGTAAAATTAATTTTCAATATCTTCCAATGTACCTTCCTAATGATATCCACAGTAACAACATTACCGATGTAAGTAGTTTCATTCTAACGTTCATTTTGTAACAGTATTGCCTATTCTCTTTACCTTAACTTGCTTGTAAAGTGAAATACTGATAACAAATGAAACGATTCCAGACACCTGTGTAGTCAACGTTGGCGTGACTCTGACTTGTATATGTTGCAGTGAAAGCAAAGTTAGGTTTTACTAAAACGTGACGTGAAAGTTAGGGAATAAAAATGTGAAGTTACAAGAATAAGTTTCTTAGCATAGATAATATAATAATAATATTTGTAATAGATAGGCAACTCCTTATACTGACAAAAGGACAGAGAAAGCAGCGGCCTCTGGTGGGCTGTTCCCCAACAAAACCAGGGTTACAGCCTGCTGGGTTTTTATTTTAATTTTTGTTCCACATAATTTTTTTAATAAAACAACATGCATATTTCAGAAAATTAGCTTTAATTTTTTTAATTACAGAATTTATATGTATAATGTTCAACAATGTTCAATGTTTACTCACTTTTTTTTTCTTTTTTCGTAATATTTCTTGGCTGCGATATATATGGCGTCGTGGTTTCGATGGCGGTTTCGTTCATCTTTGCCACTGAGAACTTTATTAATACCAGCGGCCCAATTATAACAAACTAACTCTGTGAATTTTGATATTAGAAATTCTTTGATGTCCCACATATGTTCACAATTATCGTTAAATTCGAAGTTCACATTCATTTTCACAGAATTTTTCAATATTTCATATCCAGATTTTTTGAAGCAATATTTTGGTGTTAGTTTTTGTAGCACGTGATAACAAGAACTTAAACCTATAATAAGCTTCGGAGTACAATATTTCAATTGATTGGGAACCGAATCTTTAAATTCTTTCGCAACAACCAGATCATGCCACTCATTTTTGTTTACTGTTGTTAAATTTTTTTCGCATTTTATGCATGTTTCTATTCCTTTCAATTGTTTAACAACAAAACCACTTACGTAGCCCATGCTAATTTTATCTATATAAGAAAATTCCGGTCCCGGGTTAATCAATAAATTTTCGTCAATTGTTTCTATTTCTTCGGTTTCGTCATCTTCAGATAGGCCTTGCGTTATAAATTGTCTGACGGACGTTAGAATTTCTTCGGAATTATCAATTTCACAATTTGCAGAAATAGAATGAGTGGTAGTTAAATTATTAAATAAAAGAGTTTTAAAATGATTTTTAAATTGGGTAACCGTAGGATTTGTATTTCGAGCTCCTTGTTGACGAATTTGGCCGAAAAAATTTTCTAACGGGTCTTGATTGAAAACCCGAGGCTTAAAAAACGTTAAACCATGACTTTTCAAAATTTTGAAAATTTCTTCGAATCCATTTAAGGTGATTTCCCAATTTTTTAAACTTGGCGGGATAAACTTTTTGCCTCCTTTCTCAAAATGCATATTTCGTAGATTATTTCTCGCGCATTGCCAGAACTTTAAATGTTTGGATCGTTCTGTTACTGCACATCTCAAAAAATTCCTTTTCATGGGCTTTAACACCCTTCCGTTTACACTATCAAACAATTTGTTAAAAAAACTAAGGACCTTAGAAGTGCCAATCGCTTCCTCGTCTAAGCCACTGTCTCCAATTTTTGTCATTAGTCCCAGAACCGATGCAACTGTATGGCTAAAAACTTGTGCAGCACATGAGACCTTCATTTTCCTAATTTTTTTGGGATTAACATGACCCTCGGTAAGTTTTGGCATAGCACGTAGATCGGTCGAACACTTGTCTAGTTGGTATGCTTTCTGGATGTCTGACCATTGCGCACTTAATGGTTCTTTGTCTTGTATTTTCCAAATTAGTTTATATTTTAAGACATTATTGCGAATTCCTTTAAGAAGATGCGGAGGATCATATATGTGGATTATTTTCTGCTCGTTAATTTTAAAAAATTTGATTTTGTCTCCAATTTGAACATTAGTTCCAATAGAAGATTTCATTAAAAAATTAATCACTGCCTGATTATTCGTCCCTTGGTCACTTACTGAGGCTATAATTTTTAATCCTGCGTCTTGACATTGTTTTACAACTTGTTTAATTATTCTCGCCAAATCTATTGTTTTCACCGGACCGCTGGAGAAGGTGTACAGAAGGGGCTGTTTCCATTCCCTTTTTATACCCTTAATCATGAAAACGAGAGCCCTATCAGCAATTTTTTCGCTCTTTTTCTCTCCAAAATCCTCAAACCCTTCAAACTCTTTTGAATGCGTGTTCAACGATATATGTGGTTCTATGGAAATTTCGTCAAACATTAGGACACATAGTTTTTCCTGCTGTTTTAAGCCTTTAACTTTTGCTTTTAAGTTGTCAAATAGTGCCTCATTGTAACCCGCTTTAATCGGTATTCTATTGAGTAAGGCCATTATAGTTTTTTTCGAAGGCATAGGAAATATTTTAGAAAAGAGTTTATATGCTCTGTTACTTTGTTTGTTCAAGATGAGACCCATAATTTTGTCATCCAACGTATATCTTCTACCATTAGGATGCACATCGGCTAATCTAATCTGGGTCTTTACGAAATTTGCAACCGTCCGATTCAAAGGCGCTGTCACCTTTTCAACTAGTTCTTCTTTCGAAATTTTTGTCAATTGCTTTTTTTTATCAAAAATTTTGGTTTTTGTAAGGCGACATACCTTTCTCCTAAGTTTTTTTGTTAAATTGTAAAGTTTTTTTGCTTCTTCAGGAAGCTCTTTGCTGTACGTAACTCCTGCGATTTTTAAGATTTTTGAAGGAACTTCGTTAACCAATGCAGAGCTTGATGATCTTTTTAAAACGCGTCTTTCACTCAAGGATGGAACTGGGATGGAATCGGGACTGATTTGCTCGGAAGCGGGATCATTTATGGGGTCTGCAGTAATAAATAATTGTAGATTCGCCAAAATGTAGTTTTTATTTCACCATGAAAAAGAGAGAAATACGTAAATATGTAAATTTTACCTGCAACCGTGTCTTCTTGAGAAGAAACAGGATCTAAATTTGAATCTGATACAGGAAAATGGAGAGGCAAAAAAAGACTTGGCAACACATCCTTTTTCAGTAACATATTAGACGACCGATCTTCCACAAGAAAATGCCTGTCACAAATACGGTGGGAGCGATACACCAGGTCTGCATTCTTAACATGAAGATCTTTATCTCCGCAAAGCTCAATCCATCGTTCAAAACGGCTTTTGAATTTACGGGGATTTGGAAAGCGATGTCGCGGGGATTGGCGATCATCGCAGGTTACAACGGCACACTTGCGGTACTTCACCATCCTCTAACTGCAATAGTTAATAATAAAATTCCATATCTTCAAATTAAACAAATATTTTTACCTTATAAAGTCCTTAATTGAACGGGGAACAAACAGTAAAACAAGAAACACCAAACAGCAACACAAAACAAGAATAAAGAGAACGCGAACACCAAAAATATATATAAAAGTAACGAAAACAAAACTAACAGAGCAAATTAATCGAAAAACTGTGGCTCAAAGACCAAGATAGCAGAACAGAACGGTTGGGAAAGCACGGGAATCGAGACGATAATTAATTTTTGACGTTTCAAGTTGTCAAAGTAACCGAAGCGCTTTTATTTATTATTTTCATAGATATTGTTTTAAATTTAAAAACATGCCGCCAGCGCCTCTCGTGGACTGTTCCCCGTACTAAAACGCATGCCCATTTCAATCCTTTGAAGTTCCCGCCCCATGTTTCTTAGTCAATGCTAACAATTACTACCGAACGTTAGTAAATGTGTACCTTTCTTCTCTATGATGTTGTCAGTGTGTCAGTGATTGTGAACATAACCTCAAAATCATATTATGTCTATAATTATCACAAATAAAATGTTTTAGTTTTTTTAGCTCTTTGTTCATTGAGTATAGTAGTTTATGTACGTTTTTTGTCATATATTTATTATAAATAAAATTCTTTTGTTTATTTTTTACCTTTTTGGAAATTTACTGCAATTAAAATTGTAGTTTTTGTAATATTTGTATGTTAGTTAATGTTTACCTTTTGAAACCACAATCTCTAGATACCAGTCAACTTTTCCTAGAGAGCATCAGTAAATGTTACAGTTCCTAGGGAAAGCTAACATTTCCTAGTCAAAGCTGTTCATATTATCGAAGCATCGACATTCACTGCATTTCCAGCTTTCCTTGTAACATATGTACTAGAAATAAATAATATTTACTTAATTTATTATTGGATTTCGTTCAATAATCTCTAAATAAATGTATCATTTGTTACTTTTGTTGCAGGCAAGGTTCGACCCATCAAACACGACATGGACCAAAGAAAACACGACTTTCAACTGCGTCTTTAACGAAGCACAGGTCTTTGTCAAAGTATGGGCGCTTTTAACGACAATCTGCTAGTCGGTTGTAGGCGTGCTGAAAATAGTCACAAGAAATTTATTTGAGAGTTTCGCGTATAAACATTACATAGTTTTGTACGAATTATTTTATTGCGGAAAGTATGAAAGTCGTCCAATTATGTGGGGTACATTATATCGATTTACAACAAGACGTTGCTGCTAGAAAACTAGACGAAAAATCAGGCACAGAGCAGCGGGTTTTCACATTTGTCTTTTTCTTCCTTCTTTTATCTAATCACACGACGGCGACAGTGTTACACATCTCAAGGCTTCAAAAATATCACCTGTTTTATCTAAAGTACTATTCAGAATAACATGGGAATCGTCGTTTGTGGAATTGCGACTGTTGCAAATCTTTGTGAACGCCCTAGTGCAACGAAAGTTTTGTTGCGAGTGTAACTTTTTGCCACTACAAATTTATACAGGAATTTTGTTCTAGGAGACGAAAAAATGATTCAATCTTTATTCAATGCATTTTTTCAATAATAAAATGAATTGTTTAGAAGCTCCCTCTTCCGTAGTTACCACTGCCATTCTTGTTGTTTATTGGTTACAACAATTACTGAACAACCAATTTCCAACAAAATAAATCCCAGTGAGGACTTCACCAAAAATTTGGGGAACATACCCTTTGTAAGTGTTCGATCGGTGGAAATAGTCTAAAGAAGATAGAATATACATAAAGAATTTTCCACACTAGACGTCCTATATCTGCGCAGTCTGCGCTTACTGAAGTTCATAAATATTCAACAAATAAATGAGTTGATACACTATGATCAACAAATTTGTGTACGTAAAGTTGCAGACCTGCAAATGAGAGCGAGTAGTGTTGAAAAAACCATTCACGACGGACTGAAATGTAGAAAAGTTTGTGCAAGATGGGTTCCAAGATTGCTTTGTTTAGAACAGAAACAAAGGCGCATTCAAGTTTCTAGTGAACTCCTTAATCGATATGAACAAGAAGAATGTATTTCGAAGAAAAATGGAATGCCGTATTCGATACCAAGAAACACGTAACGCCATTAGATGTAATAATGTTAGCCTTACAAATAGAAAATTAAGCAGATGAATACGTACATATACGAAAGTCGACATTGTTTTACACTTTTTTTTTCCATGAATCAGAGCATCAAAATTTATTTATTAGTTGTAGCAGTTGTTACGCTTTTTTAAAACTTAGTTGATTAGTTGACTCATGTAAAAACGTCGAAAGTGCTAAAAACCATTTGACTGTATGGAATCCACTGAAATAGAAGAACCAACCTCAAACGCCACAAAAAATCTCTCAGAAAAGTACTTTTAGTTTAGTTTGACGAAACATAATGTTGGCGTAAGTAAATATCCAAAAAAACAAAATAGTAGGCAAAAAGTTTCACCCAAGAACAAAATTCTTGAAGCATGCTCAGATAACAAGTATTTTTACTTAGTAAAGTTAAATATTTAGATTTTTAATAATATTACGCATGCAAAAATGATAATTTTTAGGTAATGCTAATGGTATGGCTGGTAGTCCTAGGCGAAACGAATTGTGTAACTTTAAAATTACTGACATACAAAATTTAAAATATTTTGAAACACTATAATCACTTTTTTAGAGAAGACAAATTTTGAGCATTTTGTCATTTTTGTTAAAACCTTACAGCATCGGCTCTATAGTTTCGCAGATGACTGTTTTAAAAAATCAAACACGCCACGACAAAACGAAAACCAGAAACCCTATATTTCCTTAACTGTTGCTCAAAAATTAACGACACCACAAATAAATCTTCAGTATTAAGAAACAAGAACAGAAATTAGAAAACTAATTACTGATAAGTTTAGGTTGACTGTTAAATAGCATAATCAAACATAAATTGTCACACAAATTCGATGCGGCTTTTAACCATACTTATTTAGAAACGTCGTGTGCTCTTTGTAGATTTCAGTGGCCTCGGTACACAATGAAAGTTGGTTCATTATATTTCATTGTAGGATCTCTTCAGTCTTATTATAAGATAGGCTATTGTTTTCTATGTGGGAGGACTCTTGTATAGAGTTTCAAATAACTCACAACCTCGACTTTTTACTGCCGTAAATAAAAATAAAACAATACCAACTAATCACACAAGATTTATACAAAGTTCATTGCAGGCTACACTATCTAAAGATTACGGTCCACAATGACGGCATCTTCGTATCTCAGTGCTGGCCAGAAACCATGCCATGACACTATTAAACTAACTTGTACGTGCTCATATGTTTCTTTTATCTGATTTTTCTAAACATCTCTCTCAAGAAAAGTTTGCTTCTCCCTTCAACCCAAAGTTCTTCGTACACTCCAGAGACACAACGGAATATCTTATTATTTTTCTAGCTCGCGGCGACCACTGACGTCAGCAGCTACATTCCTGACTAGAAAATGCACCAGGGAAAACTCTAAAATAAACTATAAAGCAAAATACAGGAAATTTCATTACAACCGTTGTGTACATCTAAAACACGGTATGTAACTACTTTGTAGTAAGTACAAACCGAAATGTTTCGCTTATCTCGCTGTCGTTGAGGTGTGTCATGGCTTTGTGTTATTTCGCTACAGACTGCAAAACAGACTATCTACAGAAATGTATGCAATGAAATGTAATTTGCAATTTACAAACCGATAAAATTTGAGTATCAATGGATGTGCCGTTTATTGACTGCTAAATTACATTGTAACGCTATAACATCATGATGATGCGCAGCAGCACAGCTGAAACTCTTTAAGGTTTAATCAAATGGTAGCTATGCATTTTTTGAACTTCGGTGTTTTATGAGTAAAATCAAAGATCCAATTTACTGTGATGATGGCATTTTTATTGTACTAGTGTGCAGCAAAGTTGTTCTGCTAATTCTATGTAGGTAGAAGATAAATAGGCATTTCAAATATTCTGCATTAATTCTTAAAAGTACTAATTTTGAAATATTAATTTTTCAGAGGATTTCTGAACTTGGGAAATAAATTAATAATTTACGTATATTTTTTTAAATTTATATTATTGTTTGAAATATTTTCTTATATATTTTTGTTATTCTTATTATTACTACTACTATTTCAAATAAAATTATCCTCTCCATGTTTTCACTATTGTTCTAACTTTTATGACTGTTGATACAGCATAATAAATACAGTTAATCATAGGTGTATAGAACGATAATTTCGAACATTTAAAATATTCTAAAAACTGATTGTTTTGAAAACATTGACAGCGTAACCGGTGACATCAACGAGTATATAGTATAGATTTTAACACGTATTATACAAAATCACGCGTTTTCTAAACACAAGTTATTTATCTGTTTTAAATTTAAAATTTTCAAATCATTCTTAATAATATATTTATAAGAAAATCCACGAATAAAATTACGATTTCGCTTACCACTGTCAAGATATTTGTATAATTTTCCACCAAATCACATTTATGTGTTAATCCGGACGTTAAAATCGCTAGATGGAATTACAATCGATTTGTAGGGTTGGCCCCTGGGGGTTAAACCACCTCAAACATGAAAAAATCCAGACATTACTTGTAACAGAGTGTTTAGAACAAAGATAAACCTTTCTGTGAAAACCTTATCACAATGCATTGATTACAATGTATGTACTATTTACCTCTTCAAGAAATAATCCCTACACGTGACCCATTTTAATACAATTTATGATAAAAGATCGCCATAAGCCATGCAACTATTAAATTAAGTACGGTTGTCAAAAATGTAGCTAACATTTTGGCTTTCGGCTGCTTATTGTCTGTGCAGAATGCAGATTATATCACATCGGTCAGGTTATTACAGTGACAATAGTTTATTTTATATGTATTAATGCATCAAAAAAGAAGAAAATGCCAAACTCTTGTTGATTTCTAATATACCTTAATTACCTTAATTAAACAATGCATGCGTAATTAGATTGTTCTAAAATAATGTAAAAACTATTATCGTAGAATACTAATGCAATAACAGATTTCCTCATAACTAATTATTATTATCAGTTAAAGGTAATCAGTTCTGGAAAAACAGAGCCTGAAAATATTCCAACTGCTAAATATTGGATAGAAACAAAATTCTGGTGCATTAAAAGCTCATTTAAGCTAATGCATATATGCACGTGTGAATTACCTAAAATGTGTTCAAATTGGTAGTATCATAATGCAACACAATGTAATGATATTCTGCTTACACAAATGGTACGCTAATAGCCATAAACAATGTGTCATAATAAGTGAAGTCTTCGAACTAGTGTTCCAATTTTGTACATAGAAAAAGAGTTAGGCAAAGGTCTGGACAGTTTTCCTCTCCACGATTCATTGCACCTGCATTTTTAAAATTTTCAACACCACGAAACACATGAAACATGTCAAAATATTTATTTTCCAAAAATGTTTTGGGTGTGAAAAGAAAATGGGCTAGATGTATCTACTAAAGCGATGTAAGAGGTTGTTTGACTGAACAGTACGAATAAGATAAATGAAAATATTCCTGTAAATAAATCTAGGTTGACGTTTTTCAATGTGAAACAACCCTTGTGCACAGGACAAAGGAACAACAACGCTAAGGAGGTTGGTAGTTGTTATTTTATTTTCACAGGCAGACATGTAGTACATAGATTGCTTTCAATGAACCACTAATAGTCAGGAACACTAATTTTCACTGGTTAGTTTCCATAAACGACAATGTAATGAACACCAATTGCTTGTAACGAGAAGTAGAAGTTGACAACAACAAAAATCCTAAACTTTAAAGGAATTAAAGGACGAAATTAATTTTGAATAAGTTTACATAATTGGGAAACTTCTAATGTGCAATATATTTTTATAACATACATATTTTTTATACTTTTTCAAAGTGTCATCATACCTAATTGCGACCTAATAAATAACAAGCATACAAGATCACCATAATAAGTACCTGTTGTCAAATATTCATTAAATGCCACACTATAGTTCTAAATAATGTGACTGGATTTTACATAAATCTTTTTTGACCACTTGGTGCGCTGTAGTATTATAACGTTTATTTCTCAACCACCGAAACCACACAAAATATTTGTCAACACGTTTCGGCATTACTAGAATTCTAGCTACAACTAAACTGAAATAGAAATTCAGTGGATCTCATTGTGTGGCGATTGAGGTAGAAATATATCTCTGTCCTTCCTACTTTCCGAGTTTTTTAACGGCAGGTACTTTTTTTGTCATTATGGCAATCCTGTAAACTTGTCATTGCAGTTCTATGTTTTGTTAAGAAAGAAGTGTTGCAACGAATCACAGTGTTCCGTTCCGTCCCATGTGACTAGGCTGACTTACAAGTGAGAAAGTTGTAGCTTCTCTCAAATTAACCTCTGTGAACTTTATCGTATTTACTGCTACGGTGCCGAGTTTTAAAGAAAAGCCAGTTTTAGCATCATTTTGAGCTACAATGGCCCAATGTGTACACAGTCGATTCAGTACAAAATTTATACAGTTTTACTTCGTGATTCTCTCTCCAACTGCTGCTACCAGCTACATTTTTTTAACAGGTTCTACACTGGTACCAAGCCTACTAAAATCACTATTCTCATACTATCCTTGTTTAGCACATATGTTAAAATCTTCTCTTTCCACGTCCAGGCACAAGTAATTTGCCATATTTTTTTTAAATAATAGTAATAATAGATCTAGTCACTTTACTTCAAACTAATGTGACTGGGTCTTACATGCGTGCATTTAATGAATATTTGAAACAGAAATATACAATCGGGGCACAAAATCTTGGACGTCAATGTAATTCCACTGTCACAAACTGTAAACTCTTTTATTGTAATCTTACTTTTTTTAGTTTTGTCATTTTTGACTTTACAGACATCCTGACTTTGGATGCGGCGTAACAAATTTTTAAAACTTGAACCGTCAAAATAACAATAAGGCATATACTGTTTATAAGAGGTGACGCGAAATATTTAAAACACCAAAAATATTTTTCACGTGCTTGTCATCTTATAAAATTTTAAAATATTTATGTTCAAATTTAAGAGCAAATAAAATTAAATAGATGGATATTGCAAAGGAAAACTGTGTCAAGAAAATGACGAAAAAGATAATAAATAAAGAAAAAAAAAACAAGAAATATTTCGAGCGGTCAGGAGGATTTCGGAAAAAAACGGTCAGAATTTGGTGAAAGTCTGGAAAGTTCCCAAAAACACAAACGTATAAAATCTGATTTTTTTATCATTGCCTTAAAAAAGTTCTTAATTCAAAATTCATATGTTAAAAAAAAAGAACAAATATTTTACAATTGATATACACTTTTAAATAATGCTAAAGATAAATGGAGTACAAGGGTGAAACATTAACGTTATAATTTATAAGAATTATTTAATAATGAAGTCTCGATAAGATACAAGTATAAAAAAGCTAGGTGCAGAAACGTATTATGTTAACAGAAACATATAACGTTAGCAGAAAAATCTAAAATTTATCAAATCTTTGGAAAAATATATCTAAAAGAATCACTTAGCTCGAATTACTTTGTACAAATGGAAACACTACTGCTTTTTTATTAACTTCAAATGCTGCAAGTTTTTTCTTAATATTTATGACATTATGACATTCGTTAAGCAAACAGAGTCAACGTAAAAATTAGACAGCTAAGACATAAGTGCACAATTATAATACTTATAAAGTGCGTTTGTGCTTGTCTTGTTAACCTTTCGTCAAAATTAATGTTGTACCTCCATTTATTAGAGTGTCACCATATGAAAAGACATCTTCTTTAGGTGGGTGCAGAATCGATAAAAGTAACATTGACATAAATGTGTCAAAAAGAGTGTGTGCTATTTTTACCCATTTTAAAGCAGCCGAATGAGCCTCTAGATATTTTTAAAAGTGATTCAGATGTAAAGTTCCACTTCACCTGCGTCTTTTGTATTGTTTTGTATTTCCCCCAAGGCTACTGTAAATTCATAATATATTTCCCCTTCTCGTAAACGTGTGAATTTTTTCCCAGAACTCATCAAGGAACCTATTTATAAGGGTTAAAATGAAAAATGGGACTTAAATGATATTTTAAATGCACTAAAAAGTATTTTCCTACGTTTTTCACACCAGTAATACCGTATATCATGCTTTTCTGCGTTTCCCACCAAATGTGCTGCTCTACCTCCGATAACAACCTAACTGAAGACTACTTTACATACAAATAAGGGAATTCATCGTTTCCAATTTTCGTCTTAATCTATTACCTACATAAAATTACAGTCAACATTATGGCTCAAGAGTGAAACAGTGTGATTATAGTTACATTCATACCCACTACCTTAAATTAATTGTTTCATTAATTACGAGCCCGATAATCTATTAATCGGAAATCAAATAATCGCATTGCGGCAACTTTGGTCAGGTGTCGATTAAGATCAATAGACTGAAGCCTTTACTTTGAACAGGATTAAATCAATATAATTTATACAGTAGCTGAATAGGGATTAACTCATATTTCAACAGGGGTATATTTTAACGATTTAAAAGCCAAAGTTTGCGAGTGACATCTGTGTTGAAAGTGAATTTAAATAAAAAAGGAAAATTTTAATAAATCTCACATAATGTATACATATATCGTACTTCTAGAAATATATAAAATACGATCTTAAAATGATGAGTAAAAGCATCACTTATTAAATGTCTCATGATGATGAAACGGTTAAATATCTTGAGAACCAATTGTACAAATCACCTGAAATTAGCTATTGGTGTACAAGAAGTTATGCTCTAATTATTCATTAAAAAAAATTTTTTTTGCTTCATTTGTTTTCGAGACGCAAGGCCAACTTGAATTTTTTTAATAGCAATACCATACTTTGTTTCGGATACCTTATTTCAGTTGATTTGTACAACTGATTCTCAAGACATTTAACCGTTTCCATACATTCTAGCGACCTGTGTGTAGATATACCAATCTGCCGTATGTATTTTGAGTTTGTACCACGTCTCTACTTGTATTCGTCAATTTAACTTAAAAACTACAAAATTTTACAAACTCTTATGGTTATCGTAGGCTAACTAAAATTTATCTCTTTATCCACTACAAAAACTTTTGCTAGTTAAATTGTATCTAAAATGTGTAGAAACGGGTCTCTACTTGCAGAGGGTCTCAAAAAAAATTATAGTGGAACATTTTATTTTTATTTTATCAGATTTTCCTATAACCCTGAAAATACAATACTCTTTCACCTAAAACCTCCCTAAATTATGGTATAAATGTTAATTTTCCAGTAAAATCTAACGTAATATGCAGGACTTTCATTAATGTATGATGTCTAATATATCATGCATTTTTAAAATCAGTTGGTACTTCCTGAGCATCACTGCATCAAAAAGCATAATCATAGCAACGCGCGACTTTGACATCAAACGTCAAATTTCAAATTGAACTTGACTATCTGTCAGTGGTACCAAGTTACAAGCAAAATGCATACCCTACTAGATGTCAAACATTAATAAAATAAAAGTTCACAGATATATCAAATTTGAATGATTACGGAACTATCTACTATAAAATTTGTCCTACTTTCTCACTGTTGTAAAACGTACTGAGTTAAATTAGCCAAAGTTATACTTTTTTGTGTTAATTTGTGTTAATTTTACATTTCCTAACAAAAGTAATCACAACAATAAATTAATACTCATAGGTATATAGAATGTTCAAATATAGCACTCTATATACCACTGATTACTTATTAGATACAGAAAAAAAAAGTGTTATACTAAAGTTGTTCACCTCTTTGGTTGCCATATACCAAAATTATTTTCAAATGTACAGAGTGTTCTATTGTTAAGGCGTCACACACAACTTAATTTTTTCAAACAGAATAGCCTACATATTTTTTATAAAGTGATTGGCCCCTTTTTAAACTTCATAACCATAGTTTATTTTCGAAATTCTGACGCGACGTTGTCAAGTTATTGCAATTTTCTTGATTTTTTTTAGTAATCATAAAAAATCGCAACAGGGTTATTTTGAAAATCTAGGTTACAATATTTTGTACAGAGATAAATAAAGATACGCACTTTATTGAGTATGTTGTTGTATCTTATTCTATTTTTGTTGTCTTTCTTTTTTATTAAGTATCTTCTGTATTTGAAGTTGGTAGTTATTGAAATTTTTTACTTTTTTAAGAGACACCGACATATGAGAAGAAAGAGAACTAAAGATAGAATAAGATAGAATAATAAAATACAGGGTTTTCTATTTAAAAAACCTGAATCGATATTTGAAAATTGTAAAGCTTTTTTTGTAAACACTCTACCTTTGTTTATATCTCCATAAAATATTGCAACAGAGATCTTAAAAATAATATTGCAATTTTTTTTTATTATTATTTTAATACATATGTTTAATTAGATTGTAAATTGGATTAATGTAGCAACGTCGCATCAGAGTTTGAAAAATAAGCTACGGTTATAAAGCCTAGAAAAAGGCTAAAAAGAGTATGTAAAAAATATTTGGGGTATTCTATTTAATTTAAACTAAGATGTGCGCTGTACACCGAAAACAAAACACTCTGTATAATCGAAAATATACTATTTCGGTCTGTAATTTTTTTTCTATCGCTATACTAAGATATCGAGGTACACGCGCTTAGTGACTGACGCTGTAATAGATAAATATTGGGAATAAAATAACCCATTATTTTTTTACCGTTTGATCTCGTATTTCACGTAAAAATACTGATTATAATAAGACTAAGTGTGATTGAGTGAATTCTGTTGAAAATATTACAAAGGCCTAAATTTGATTTTTTCTTTTTTTTTCAAAGGAAAGAAATGTTTCGATACTACATGATGAGCAGCGCAACTCAACTCCTTAATTTTTTCTTTTCCCGGGCGCAAACGAAGGATTTGGTGAATGGTAATTCCATGTTTCTCAACATTTCGCAGTTCCTCAAGTATGATAACGCCTATCTATAATAGTCACATCGATAATTTAGGAAGTGCAGAGACTTAAAGTATATACTTCACCTGTGTGATGGGATGTACTTACATATCCTAATAGAGACTTTTCTTAGTTGCTTTGTTGTAGAGATTTCAAACTCAACCATTCAAACTTAGAAGAGATAAAAATTTTATTTCATCTTGTGCATAATGTGATTGATTCTATCGAGATAAGTGAGCAAATTAAATTTAGAGTACCAAATTTTCATGATAGGGGAAAACATACATTTCAGGTTGCATTGCCACAAATGTAGAAATAAGAAATCTCGTATAACCTATATAAAAGACTGATATACATTATGTTACAGTAACATGATATTTTACTTTAGTACAAGGAGTGTCAACGAATCTAGGACGTAGCTTATCTTGCAGTAACACAAGATATCTTGATGGTCTTGTATAGTAACTATAATAATATTATAATATCTGGTTGACCGAGTTTCACTCGGCTCGTTTGGTAGTATTAGATCAGATTAGGACAGATAAATATGCGTATAGTATGCATTTTGAAGTACACGCGCTACTTAAAAATACACATTAAAAAAGAAATTCCATAAGCAGTCTTTGTTTTAAACACTGATAAGTGACATGTAGAGATTAAAGAACAGAAAACTGGAATTATTGTTTGACATCTCATTTGTTACCCAAGTTTTCTCTCTGTCGTTCTTTTTTTTTTCCTAGTTCTCTCTCTCGACTCTAGAAAAAGGTCACAACCACATTCTTACTGCCAGAAGAGTTTCGCATCTGGTGTGGTTAACATACTGAGTTATAGTGCTCTTTTGTGTTATTCCTAATTTCTCAATCTCAACCCTGCTCCCGAAGATGCCATTTACGAAAGTGTGAGAAACGTTGAGCCCAAAAACTCAAATAACACGGTCCCATCCCCGAAAACGATCACATTTTGACACTGACCGTGGAACCTCTGAAATGAATGCTTGACAAAATAATCTCAATTCAACACAGTTTCGTGTGCCTTTTATCCGTTCACTGTTTAGTTTTTGGTAAATTTTCTCACCTCAGGAGGTGAATTTCAACGTCCTCTATACAGTGGAGTATGTTTCGGTACGTACAATTGAAGATAAAAAGGTACGTCAAACGTACTGTCAGACTGTCACCCAAACTTCTCTTATAAAACAATCTCGTGTTCGTGTAGTGTCATCTGATGTTGCCTAGCAACAAATATAATTCACTGCCTGAAAATTGCTGAAAATGCATGAAGCTGTAATTTTTAGAAATTAAAACTATGATGAATCGATTTCTTGACCCAAAAAAACCCCAACCTGTAAATTTCATCGAAATCGCTAGAGCCGTTTTCGAGAAACCCATTATATATATATATATATATATATATATATACAAACTTTGCTCGTTTAATAGTATAAGATTTCATCAACAAACTTTGCAAAAATTTTTGTTAAGTTTATTCAAGAAACGTTTTTATCATTCACTAATTTTTAATATTATAAAAAATAGGTCTGCCTTTTCTCTATCTGTTGTTTATCGTGTGTTAGCGATATTTAAATATATGATAACTAGACTTGTGAAATTTTTAAGTAAAATAATTGAAATTTCGCAACATCGTGCATGTAGAATTTAATTTTGGAAATTTCAAACCGAGCGCTCTGAAATCGTGTAAATCCTTTAAGGTTATCGTACACATTGTAAATCACTAATCAATAGTACCTATATTATTCAATGAGCAGGTAATAATGGAGATTACTCACGAAGATGAGTTTAAACACGAGCCGAATGGCGAGTATGTAATTTATCTGAGTGAATAATCACCATTACCCGCGAGTGGAACACTATACTTCTACGACGATTTAATAGTACATCAAATTTACAAACAAAAATTGTATTCGCAATTTATTATTTAGTCATTTTTGTGACAAAATTAAAAGTAAAATTGGAACAGTTTGTAAAATTTATTGTTGGAAGGTTTTCCTTCGCTGTGGACGACGTGTAGGTACTTGTACGTTCTTGCTTTGACATTATATGGGCCATTTCTTCTTGAACCGTATCGCCAAAGAATTCTTGCGCTGCTGATGACGTAGATGCGCACTGAATCGACTGCATAAGTTTATTTGCCGTATCCCTGGGCCAATGAAGTGGACCGCCACCCACCATGCCTTTTTAATGTCGTAATATCTCCACCCTCGTCCACCAGTATAGTCGCAGAGGATCTTCTGAAGCAATGTCCCGTGTATTTTTCGGAATTCGGTAGATTTAAATATGCGATTATTTGTTTCTCACTCCAAATTTATTTATACCAATTTTTTGTCCCGTACATTTCCCCTTTGGTAATTTAAAACAAAAGAAGCCTGTGCAGCAGCCGGGCGAAGATTAGTATATTTTTTACAAATTTCATAGAATTTATCAGTTACCGTAAATTTTCGAACTATTTTTGTTTTGGTTTAAGGGATGGTTACAAAAAAAAGCAGATCCAATGTCTTTTACAACTTTAACCTGCATCAAGTGTAGTTCGTTTGCTCGACATGATTAAAGCAACTTTAAAAATTGTTTCAATTAATATTTCATTTATAGTCAATAAATGTTTTAACTTCGTCGCAAGATATATGTCGTCTGGTGCTTCGGTGATAAATATGTTTATTTCATGTGAAGTAAACGTTTTTGCTTTGTTTGGTTGAAAACCTTCTCCTTTGCACAATTTAAAGTATGTTGCTATATTAATCCCACTATTTAGATCCATTCTACTTCTTAGCACAGAATAATTCGTCCATAAAGATGACGGTTTGTACTTTTCGGATAGTTCTCTAAAATATGTGAGGAAGACATTTTCAGAGAAGGACTTTACTTTTCTGTTTAATCGCCATGAAGGCCTGGTACACAGCTTGACATTTCCTCCTAGATTTTTCTGGCAACAAGTTTAATGACGTTTGTTTTGTCGCTTTTACTATACTTCAGGCATAATTTCTGAAGCGAGGGTTTATACCACGTCCCCGTGGTTGTGCAATTAATCGCCTAGTTTGAAATTTCGAACCTCATGATTGGCTACGCCTCCCGTGAGTAATAATTACTCACTGACAAGAACCAATAGGAAGAAGCTTTCCAAATTATAGGTACTCACTGGTGTGAGTACCTATAATAATAACATTCGTGAGGAATTTTGCCAACTAAAAACTAATTAATAATCCTTATATTATTCAACAGGAGTAGGAAAAAAAATGTATTTATTCAAAAAACAAATTTGATTACGTGATCTCAAATTTTTCTCATATACCTACATCCTGTTTAAAATATAAACATTACACTGTACCTATCAAAACTGATATTTTGCAGTACTTAAAAGTTGATGTCGTAACAAAATTATGTTAACTAAAACTGATTCTCATCCTGCATCTTTATCTGTAGTTTTTTAAGCTACACTTATTTTTATTTTATTTTGGGGTAGGGCTTATCTCAAAAAATATAAAATTTTGACATTAATTTGTCAATTTTGTTTCCTACTATCTAGTACAAGTCTAGAATTTATTTTTGTTTATCTAAGATATGCCATCTTGTTATTATAATCACTGCAACTTGTTTCCTAGTATGATACGGTACTGTTGATTAATCAGAGTACAGTGTTTTTTTTTTACCAACAAAATATGCATCACTATTCTCAATAACTGTTTACCCAGTTTTGTACTGACCACTGTAATAGGTATTAGCAGCATACAATTTTTAAATTTCTAATTTAGGTTATTTTTGGAATAAAAAGTCATATCGTTGGAAACACCAAACTTTTGTAAACTTCAGAAGTAAATGTTCAGTAATTTTGGTTGAAAATTCTTTATTTAATGCCATAATTACAATGGTTTTCATTGAAAATCAAAAAACTTACATACTATTCAAAAATGGATAACAATGCCATTATTAAGTTGACCGATTTTATGTTAGATGCACCCCGTATGAAAAATAGGTTTCTAAAGCCCAGCCTGCCTAGACTAGAAATTTAGAAAATCGCATGTAATATCGGGCCATCAACTTTATTGTAAGTGAGCCATCCTAGGAATTGAATCAGTATGCCTTCTCTGAAATGATATCTTTAATGCTGCGTCTAAAGTTACGTCATTTAAAAGTTTCTAACAAAACTAAGGCAATTTTCCAACTATGGTTATCTATTGTCAGTAGTTTTTGGACACATTTGATGACCGACTGTTGGAGAAAACTATGTTTACAGACGAAGCCTAGTTTAAATTGAGTGGTTACATTAATTCTCAAAATATGAGAACATGAAGCACAGAAAATCCACAATTAGTCTATGAGCAATAGTAAAGCCTTTATTTATTGAGGGTAATCATGGAAACAATAAGTATGTGATTAAGTAATTCAGTGTAAGCCTTTCCAAGGGAAACTTAACCACTACTAGAAATTCAGCAAGAAATTTTGGCAAATTTTATACCACAACTTCACGATCGGCAGCATCGGCTAGGACCACAAAAGCTATGATACGGACTTTTCTGACAACCGGATCATAAGTCGAAATACAGGGAATTTACCCTCAAGCTCTTGTGTTGAGATCTTTTTCTGTAGCTCTCTTTTAAGGACACGTGTCAACAATTTGGAGCAGTTAAGACTGAAATTAATAAAGGAAATTACAGACAGATAATAACGTGATGTTCAGACATGTGATCCATAAAGTTCGACAAAGTATTCATTCATGTTTACTATTAAATGGGCAACATTTTCAGTACTTATTATAATTTAATTTTATTTGTTTAATAAATTGAATTAATCCTGTACCAATTTTCTTTGTAAGTTCCCACTCATTTTATTAAAAAGCTTATTAAATAAGTGTCTGATTTTTTGATATTTGTCAATGTGGTTTAATCAATGACATTATATATCCTTTCCAAGGATGACTCGATTACACATTATGTTGATCGCCAACATTAGGACTATATTCTATCTGTATTTTTAGTAATAATTACGAAAATCTAACAAAAAAAAACAATGTTCTTATCATATTGAGTGCACAAATAAAACTCGATGAGCATAGGCATACGCTTTAATTTTAGAAATCCTATAAACAATGTATTGTTTTTTCCAAAACGGGAATGACTTCCACCTTTTTAAAGTTAGATATAACCTTAAGTGTACCTACATTTTACAGAAGTAAAATGAACAACATCAAAAAAAGCAAAAGCTTTTTGGGATTAATGATAAGTTTTAAATTGTTAAATTGAAACTATAAATATACAGTAATTTACGGAAAAAAAAAGAAACAAGTGTACTTCTTTTATACTTTTCTACTTGCGACAGTTTTTTTAAGAAAATCTGATCGTAATAAATAATAAGTAAGTTACCTAAGGCAAATAATCTTCCGTTCAAGGTTTAACATTTTTTGACAAATTAAGTTTTAAAACCTGAAAGCTAAAATTTCGTCAATAGATTAATTAGTACGTGTTCTTTCTTTAAATATGATAATATGTCAACAGTGATGACTTGTTGACATTTTTATAAATATGTGTGGATGACAAGATTTGGAACATATTGCTTCAAATATTGCCATATGCTAATTTGCTATATAAAGTAAAATTAAAAATCTTTTTATTTAGTTATAAACAAGTTTTACTTGTTATTGAATAATAAGATGATAATAATAATGTTAATAAAGAAATTTTCATTTGTCATGTCTTGAATAATTTTTATATTCAATTTTATGTTATCATTAAAATTGTTGTTATTTTATGTTTTTAATTAAAATAGTTGACATTATTATTTTTTTCATTATTCCTTTTATTATCGCGGTTCTTCTAAATATTACCTCCGGCAATAATAGGAACACAACGGATGGCAATATAAGGAACACTGTAGTTATTAAACTTTAGAAAATATGCAGCTCTTGTTTGTTTAAGTTCGGGTTAAAAAACACGAACGTATCGTGACAGAACATGAAAAGGGCTATGTTATGACAAAGCAGCACAGTTGTATTGCCTTTACGTAGTATAAAATTAGAATAAAATGATGGCTTCAAGTTCCTGAGAATTTTCACAATTATTAATTATTATTTCAATAGCCCAAATAGGTCTATCATCAGATTGTTACTTCCGGCGATATATGCTCCAGTTACATACCTACAATTTAGGTGTTTTTTTTTAGTCCTAACAGTATTAAGAACATGACAACATATGGCGTAGTTATCTTTATTAGCATTATTGGTTATTCTTAAATTAATACTTAAGTTATTGATCTGTCTATCTGTTTCTAATTTTGCGTTGTTGCCAAAACATTACAGCAAATAAAGTTGCTAGTATTCCACCATTTTCGTACTTAAACACTACTCCCACAACTAATTGTCCATCGCTGGATTCGTCTAAGAAACAATAACCTCACCAGCATTGTAATCAGTCCGACCATTTATCTTCACTTTGATTCCTATGTTTTATTAACACTACCTAACCGGCAATTTGAAATGGATATTTAATGACTTACCCGGGACGAGCCTGGGTCCGTTGATGGTGGATAGTGTAGTTCCACTGCCATACTTGACGTGACAAGGATCGGCGTTGCTGGATACGACAGCGATCTCATCAAGCTCGTGGTTGTCCCCGGGGCCCAAAGCACCACCTCCGCCATGTCCCACCAGCCGCCCGACCGAACTATCATGTGACTGCTTTCGGCCCCGCCAACTCAGCACCAGTCGTTTGGCAGTGGACATCACGCCATGTTCTAGCGTGCCCCAGGGTATGTTGCCCGCCACGTGGATGACTTCCACCAAACAAAATATACCTCAGTGGTCACTAACGGCTCCCTGTCTGCGTCATCATCGACCGGAACGATGAGAACAGACGAGAATGACATCGCGATTTTATTGGCTTGCCAAACGATTTCAGCAGTGCAAGTTTTTTTAAGATCGAAATATTCCTGGCTTTTTTCATTTGACGGGCTGTGTACGAACCTCCTTTCTGATTCGGTTTAATTGACGATTCCATCTGAAACGAAAGCATTTAATTAACTCCTAATGCACCCCAAACACACGTGGCAAGATCAAGCCACATGCATACAGAATGTCCGGTGATCATTACGTCGATCTGCCGGCTGCTGATTGACCGGAAAAAAGTATTCGACTTCTCTTATTCGAGGCATCGTTTTTGAGATATACATTCCCGAAGATTTTTTGTCGTAATTTTCAGACGTACTAATTACTTCAGATTAAATTTTTGTAAATAATATAATTGTACTTTTAGCAAATTTTCCTTGAATTTTAGAAATTAGAAATACACCAGAACAAAAAAAACTTTCTTAAAAGTGACTGACTATAGGAGCAACTTTTAAAGTATTTCAGTTTGTTTGAGTGTTGTGTGAGTATTTTTCGATACACTTACATTTTGTTCGAGTTAAAGAGTTCTCATATCTAACGTTGCTTTCTGCGTATTCATTTTGTTCGCAGAGTATTTTAATTTAAGAAACTTTAGCAACATGATATCTAGTTTAGAGCTGTCAGATCTTACTTATTTCACTCTTTCACGGATATAGCTACCAGTTATTTCAGTCAGGAGGTATCATTTTAAACTTTAATGAACTAAATCTCTTCGGACCAAATTAGGAAAGCACCCAATAGTTATTTACCGTACATCTTGACCAACTACGTCTGACTACGCTTTGATAAGAACTTTTGTTTGACCAATAGAATGTACATATTGATGAAAGATTTTGTTCTACCGTTTACAGCTTTCAGCATCCGAAGGTGACAAACAAACACAAATAAAGTGACGTCATCAACAATTTTCCCAAGACACGTATATCACATTGGTTAGGTGTAGTGTGATACTAATAATAACAGTATTGTATTCCCAAATTTGTGGCATGATTACGATAATCTGAAAATATTTACAAGATTTCAGAACAATTGGTTTTGCAGTTTGAAAGTTATATTGTAAAATATTGTTATTCAGTTCTTAATTTTTTCCAAAAATTCTGAATGTCTAGGATGAAAATTCGACACGGATTCACACACCACAAGTGCAGGAGTATCTTATTTGATGAAATTAAAAAAACTTTTTATTATAAATTTTGATGAGATGACATCCCATTGGTGGTGGGAATAATTAGCTAAACGCTTATAAAAAGGTGTTTGAATTTTTTTTTGAAAATTTTGATACATCGGATAACAACTCAATGCGGCTTCATAAACTACAAGTACAGAAGTGTGTTACTGCAAAAAATTTAAATATGTATTTCCAAAAAAAAAATCAGAGGATGACGTCAAATTCTAGATGAGGATGATTAGCCAAATTTTGCTTAGCGTTTCACCAGCTACATGATATTCCTAATATACATACAAAATTTGATAACAATCAGTTCAGTGTTTTCGGAAACTAACTGTCTAATAAAAATTGACACACATGACAGACAGACGAAAATGGGGGATCACTTTTTTCGTACTCTAAGGATCCTGCAACATGGAGTAAATATGATACTGGCAAGTTGCCCGATAGATTCGATTACTACACTTCCTTAGCTTACGTACGGGAAGTAAAAAAACTCCGTTTAGACTAAACTAATGCTGTAAATTTGCGAAAATTCTTTGGTATAAATTTTTCCCTGCCGACTAAAGCGTGATAGAGTGAACTTTACTACCCCTCCCCCCCCCCCCCCATGCAAACTTGAGGTCATCATCTCAATTAAATTCGCAAATAAATTCGACTTAAAGTATGCAAAATATGATATGAGTCTATACCTACGATTTATCATTGCATTTACATATATTTTTTAGAATTGCTTATAGAGGGTGATAAAAAAATTAATGAAAGAATCAATTTATTTTATTAATTGAATCAGGGACGGTTCATTCCATTTTACATTTTACAGAAAATGCTGTTATTATCACCATTAGAGCGGAAATATCCAAACTGATATACGTGTCCTTGTAAAAATAGTAATGAATTTATCACAAAATTTTGTAAAAAAGAAACTCATTTGAAACATACAGTTAGCACGCTTCTACTTAATACTGAATATACCGCGTGTCTGGAAAATGGCGGATTAACTCTTCAGTACGTTATATACGGGACTTTCAGGAGTCCCAAAAAAATAATAAAAAAATTCTTTACGATGTAGATTACGAAAAAAAACGTGATTTTATAAAAGAAAAATTGGCAACACAGCACACACCTAATGCGTGAATACCTCCGGCTTACTTTCTGGTTTCTTAGTAACGATGGTGACTGAAATCCACCTTCGCTTTATATCAGGCAAACATTGTGGTCAAATGGAATTTTATCAAATTATTACAAAAACAGCACAGCCATATCTTTGTGCATTCTAACTGAAATTGTAATTAAACATGGTCATGGGCGAGAAAAATATTAACTAAAAGTTTTATTACTAGTTATTGTGATAATGAATGAGTTGTTTAGTTGTTGAACGTAGCAAAAGAACCAATTTTAAAATGATTAGAACTCCACCAAAATGTGAGAAGGATTTTTTTAATTATTTTTCCCAGACTCACCAGCTGATTGTTAAGAGCGTAGCGGGGAGTTAATCTGCCATTTTCCAGACACCCGGTATATCGTTATTGTAGGTTAGAAAATAATTTTAGCAATCTCATCGTGACGTACGATGACGTCACTATCACGTGAGCTACCTGAGCAAAGTTCACGTCTTTCGGTCCTTTGTATTCAGTTTTGATTTCTGTCTGGTGGCAGCAACATCGGAACTCCATTTTAGTTTAAAAGCAGCACATGTCCGCGAATTTCTAATTTATTGCTAATAAATATTAGCGAAAATCTTTTACGTTAGTACTGTTAACTAACAAGACGGAAAGTGGATATTTTTCCAAAAATGCGCGAAAACTGAGTACATACGAAATGTGTTATAATTTATCGAGGTCCGTGATTTGTATATTCGACAAATATCAAAAAATTATAAATTATAAATTATCATGACACAGTAAACAATATCTGGTCTGGTGGCAGCAACATCGGAGCATTTGGAGACCCGTTTTGGCTTAAAAGTAGTACGTATTCGTGAATTTCTAATTTGTTATTAATAAATACTAGTGAAAATGTTTTGCCTTACTGCTGTGAACATGAAGGAAAGTGGATATTTTACCAAAAAAGCCCGAAAACAGAGTAAGTACGATTTGAATTTGAATTTATCGGGGTCCGTGACTAGCATATTGGACAAAATAAAAAAATTATAAATTATCATGACACAGTAAACAATATTTAAACATAATTAACATTATTTATACAGTTTAAATGTGATAAGTATTAATAAGTCATAATTAAACAGAAAACCGTTTTCCTACAAACATGAAGTTATTAAAAACAACTCAAAATGTTTAAATTTTGTTTAATTAACACCAACAAAGTGGAATTTTCCTGTCAAAATATGAAAAATAATTTTTGCAATCTCATCGTGCCATACGATGACGTGACTGTCAAATTAGCTACGTGAACAAGGTGGCGTTTTTCGGTCCTTTATGTTCAGTTTTCATTTCGATCTGAGAGCGACAACTTCGGCGTGTCATTTTGGCGTAGAATTAACGGGTTTTCGCGAATTGCTAATTTATTGTTAATCAATCAATTCAGTTTGTTTAAAACATTGTTAAATTAATTGATCACTTCCTAATTTTACCCCGCAATATAAAACTTTATTCTTCTTAAATATTTTTCGTCTCTAGTTTGTAAAAAATCATGTTTCATCTGTTGAGGTATGATCAGGCACCAAATAGATCCGCTTTTTCACACCAGTAGGATTGAGGTAGACAGTGTTGGGGACAGATACTTTTAAAAGTATCTAGATACAGATTGTTTTCGATTTTTTCGAAATGTATCTAGATACACATACAAAATACTTTTTGAAGCTTTGGCGAATAAAATAACTGAAAACATGTTTATGTATTTTTTTATGTATTGTTTAATAAATTTTTTAAAATTAACAACATTTCGAACGTATTGTTACCTAAATTATTTCTTCTTGGTGTGAAAATTTGGTTTCCGCTACTAAACACCCGTTCCACAGGTGCAGAAGAAGGGATTGTGGTATTAAATTTAAAAAATAAACACTTTACTGTAGCATGGTTATTCAACACTGAAAATGTTTTTCTTTTTTCCTGCAAATAGGCCATCGCTTCGCTCTTTGATGTGTCGCAAATTGTGAAATATTTATTATGTACGCTTAAAAAGAATATTTTTTTTGTTTTTATTCCCATATTACAGTATCCAAATTATGTTTGAGTAGGTATATCTAATAATTATCTCCAGCATTAAAATTAATATTTCAAAAGAATACGGGTAATGATTATTCTATGCTGAAGGTCTGTTGTCGGCAACCTGTCATAAATTATTATTTTTCAATATCGGCTTACGATGTTTTTATGACCATGTCCGATAATCGTCTATCCCGGTGCGGCAGGTATATACATTTTAGGACGAATTGCTGGTTCCGTTTAAAAAGGCAAAATAAGTACAATTTCTTAGAAAGGTATTTAAACCCCTTATAGGATTAAAGGCTGCCTGGCAGGCCGGAATCACCAGAGTGCAACTTTAAATTTTCAGATTTTTGTTGAAACTCATTTTATTTTAATCTCGTTTCACGATTTCTGAGAATATATCACGATAAATTATTCTACCGAGGGTTGTAAAAATATTAACTTTATTGCCCAAGATTTACACTTAAACATAATCGACACATTCTAGGGCAAAACGGACCTACCAAGCCCTCCTCGCGTTAGGTCCAACAATATAAAAAGTGAAGAAATGACACATGTGGCAACAGGAAAAAATGCTACATTTGTCTGAAAAATAAAGGTATAAAACAGTAACAAATATGCGATTTATGCGAGAGAAATGTATGTATTGAACATTTGATTAGTCGATTACAGAACTAATTTGTGTTAATTGAAAAAATTAATTATTATGTAACACGCAATTATTATTTTCTAAAAATAATAACATACCTTAAACAAATATTTTTACTATTAAAATTACTCTTATTTAATAACGGAAATACAACCAGCGGGCCTACCGGACCCTGGTTGCTCAGGTACACAGATAAAATGCATTGCCCCAGATAAGGGTAAAACGCAGTGAATAGTGAATTGTGGGTTATGGTTTTTAAAATACCATCTTACCATGGCTTAGATTTATTACCCCTCAGGATTACATTTAAAGATTGTAGTCGGTTTTTTAGTAAAACTAATTTTTAATCTTCGAACGAGCGGTTTTATTAAAATTCTGTTTAGATCCCGTCGTGTCCCATACTGCTTCCTCCTCACTGCTGCCATCTAGTTGTAGCGCCAAATTTGAAATTTTAAATGTAGGTAACCACAAGATGTATAAGTACTGAAGGCTACAATGTAGGAAATGATGGTATTTAAAATATGAAAATTTCCGTGACAGAACACGATTAGTGGACCTCTTGCCTCTATTTTTGTTTATGTGACCTAAATCACCAACACGAAGTATCAAAAATTACTACTAGTATAACTCAACTAATAACTACTGAAAAAAAAGTGAAATAAAAAAATGTATCTGTATCTACGCCATTAATTTTGTATCTAGATACAGATATTTTGTGCTTAAATTCGATTGTATCTAGATACAGATACTAGATACCCAAAAATGTATCTAGATACTTTTATTAGATACAA
The DNA here is from genome assembly GCF_036711695.1 of Zophobas morio. Taxonomy (NCBI): domain Eukaryota; kingdom Metazoa; phylum Arthropoda; class Insecta; order Coleoptera; family Tenebrionidae; genus Zophobas; species Zophobas morio. The sequence continues at coordinate 5,742,993 of NW_026972110.1, forward strand.
GTATCTAGATACTGCCCAACACTGGAGATAGATGAATATACGACATCATGAATACAAGATATAACAAAATAGAAAACAAAAAGTCACTATTGACGTCGAGCACAAACGAAATTACCCGTAATTTCACACTAATTATCAAATTTGGATCCTCTTATTGGACAAACCGATCAATACTGATTACTTTGACATTTTTTTAAGCCCGCCACTCACGTTCCAACGCCGGAGTACAATTGTGTTGGATAGACGAAATTGAAGTGTTTTTGAACGTCTGTGCATGCGTTCAAGCAAATCGGTTGGATGTGGACGGTTGGTGAACAAGTCTGTCTGTAGCAGTACAATCGTGTTGTATTGGATGGAAATTTGATCGTGTGTGGACAGTGTACGTTATACAAACTGTGAGAGCAGCTATTAAAGTACATTTTCCTCATTTCGTCGGACATGTTGTCACCACGATCGCAAATTTCTAACTGCAAGGTCGTAACGTGTGTGTGTGTGTACTGCTGCTTTTCAACAGAATTGTGCAGCAGTTGTATCCAATACAATCGTACTGCAAAGTTGGAACGTGAATGGCCGGCTTTAGTTTATCACAAATTCGGCAGTATGCGAATCATTGTTTTATAGGTTATTTTATTTAACTATATTTATTCGGCAAAATTTTAAGCTAACGTCATCAATTTTTTGGAGGGGATTTTGATTAAAAATGTATCCTGCTCATCACAACTTTAAAACATCTGCAAGATTTCAAAGCACTCGGTTTTGCAGATTCAAAATTAAATTGCAAAATGTTGTTTTATAAATTTGACTTTTTTCCAAAAAACTGGACGTTTTAGATAAAAACTCAATACGGCGTCATAAAATGCATGTGCAGGACTATGTTATTTCATACAATTTAAAACCCATTTACTTGTACAATTTTGAAGTGACGTCATTACATTATTGATGGGGACGAGTAGAAAAATTTTGGTTAGCGTTTTACTGTCTACATAATATTCCTAATATCAATACAAATTTGAGAACAAACAGCCCAGTACTTTGGGAGATTTTCTGTCTAATAAAAATGCGACAAGCAGCAGACAGACGGACGGACAGAGGGACAGACAGGCAGACAAACAGACGAAAACGGGAGACCTATTTCTTTGTACTCTAGGGGTGATGAAAGGTCGTGAAAACGTAAAGATTACAATACTTCCTTCACTTACACTCGGGAAGTCGGTAGTAAAAACCGTACAGATCTTAAGTTGGATTCCTAACAAACACCAGAATAACACGCAGATTTATAACGAGAATGTTCAGTCTATTATTTTTCTCCACCAAAAATGATTATAGAAATTGGTTTAAGGTTATTTAGAGGGAACTGAAGTACATTCGAACGAATACAGCGTCTTCGAAAAATAAAAAAAAATAATTTTACGAGGTTTATTTATTTTTTATGACAACCTCTACAAGTTGAAACAAAGATATGTGCACTGCTAAAGTACAAAAAGCAAAGAAGCATTTTTTCTTATGATTAAATAGAGGCCGATGCAACATTACTGCATTCTCAAATTTTCGAGAAAATAGGGTGAAGCATTTCTGATTTAATATGTAAAAAAACTGTGACACATGTGTTAATCGAACCAGCGACATTCGTGTTAGTAATTCAACATTTTTGCGGCACGGCCACCGAGTTTTTTACCACATGTCCCTGCTCTTGCATTGGTAAAAAATGTGATAATGTAATCTGGATCGTTTTGGGAAAATCTGGATGTCCAGGGTAAAAAATCAAGGCGGATTCGTATAGGAATATGATTTTTCCAATAATTTCGAAGATAATCTGTCTAATAATCCGACACAGGCGACAGACAGACAAACGGAAACGGGAGGCCCACTTTTTCGTATTTTAGGGATAATCAAACGTCAAGAAAACGTGAAAGTAGCCAGTCGCTCAAAGGACCATATTGCAATACTTCCTTAGCTTCCGGTGGAGTTGTAAAAACGTTCAATAAATATGGTATTCGAACCTACACGGGCGACAGGACACAAATCCAAGATTCCGACACTTACCCGGCTAAGTGTAATAAGTATATTGCACAAAAAAATAAGTATAGTGATGATAAAATTCAAAATGGACTCGTAAACCACGGTGCAGGAGTATACTACGATGAGGGGACGTCATCAAATTGTTGGTGGAGATGATTAGACAAATTTTGGTTAATATTTCACCATCTGCACGACCTAGTAATTTTGGAGATTATCTATCTAATAAAAATCTACACAAACAGACCACAGACACGACAGACGACAAACAGACGGAAACAGGGGACCTATTTTTTCGTTTTCTAGGTCATGAACCGTCGAGAAAAGCATGAAAGTAATCATTCGCCGGAAAGACCCTATTACAAAACTTCCTTAACTTACGCTCGTAAAAAAAAGACTGACTAAGCTATCACATAATCCAAAATCATGGACCCTTTGCAACAAAATTTTCTAAATACACTGCTGAATAATAAGGCAAATAATTTTTCGCCACCACATAACATGAAACCGGGAATTCACGAAGAATGTTTCTTGGCATAGTTTAGAAGGGTTACATTTAACTTGTTCCCCTATGAAAGCGAGAAATTTACGGTATTCTTGAATTTAGTTTTCTATGTGAAAGAAGATCATTGTTTTTAAACATTTTCTTACTTTTTTTGAGTTATCGAATTAATAATATCTACCGTAAACTATCTAGGATAATTATTACGTGATCGATTTTTCCGTTTAAGGACGTATACAGTAAAGTGGATGATAATCATGATATTAACACTCCTTAGACGTTCGCAAAACTCATTTATGGCATTGATAAATACTATAGAAGAATATAATTCCATCTGGTAAAAAGTAATAAAAAAATGTAAGAAAATGATGGTAATCAGACGATTGCCATTTTCGATCAACGGTCATCATCAATGAGACGAGGCGCTGTTATATTTATAAAGAGAAAATAATAGTGCTAACTTAAACCGAAAGCCATTTTTACTTTCTGTAGAATACTCATCAGTTTTGAGATCGCCTGAACTGTAGAACAAAATACGTACGTGCAACTCTTACTACAGGCAAAAAAAAAACGATAATTTAAATATGATTATTATTATTTATTTTACACATTAATTTAAAATTACTTTAATAAAATCGCATTAAACAAATACATTTCAAAATAAAGAAATTCAAAAATGTACACAACGTTAGCACATGTTACAATTAACTGGTGCATACATTTTTAATTTCATTTAGAAACCTTATAATACGCAACCCGTTTTTTTTAATTTGGTTCCCTATTTCTCTCTCACCAGTTAAAGATGAGCAGTATGAATTTTCCTGGCAAGGTTTAGTATAAACAATCCTTTAACCAAATTTTTGTATAATAAAGGTTTTAAAAGTTATTTACACATCTTCGTCCCGTTTCCATCATTTGTACATAACCAGCTTTAGCAGCTTATTTAAATTAAAATAAAAAACAATTAAAATGTAAAAAAGGGTAAAGTTTCATTAAAAAATATAAAATAAATAACCTGTGCACACCTCGATGCAAACTAATTCAAAGCGTGGTGAAAGCACACTCCACAAAATTACCTGCAAGCCCCTATATTCCACCTACACGTTGTATAGGCAGATAACTCGATATAAGAGGCAACTTTTACCATCGTACTTTACATTATATTGATAAGTAACCATCTGTCTTCTGTCAACAGCCTCAAGTGTATACTTTATAAACGCCTGATGTTGCAGGCATAATTAAAGAATTGAAGAGATATATATCTAATTAAATAACTAATCTTCAAGGTTTATTGAAGTTCCTAACACTTTAGCTCTGTTTTCCATTATGAAAACAGGAATGGTTTTAACTTTAATTAAAATTTGCCAATATTTTAAGAGACTGAGTGTTATTTGAACCGTGCCCGCCATGCGGTTCTCATCCTATTATATGCGTATCGACAATGAATACGAGAGCATCGATCCTTTTCCTCGCTTTAAGCTTTGCTGGCTACCAACCACCAACATACGATTTCCACGAACGGCAGATTTCAAGGCTGTGGAAAAATCTAAACATCCTTTCGGTTACCCGCATATCAAGGACAGATTTATTTTCCCTTTAAATTTATGTTTAAACTTAGCAAAAAAATCCAATCATCCTCTCAATAAATTTGAACAAGACTTAAAAATCTGAAACATCTTTTTTCTTTTCAATTTATTGAAAGGTTTCAACCTGATTTCGGGATCAGTGTGTTGAATTAGTTTTAAAAAAACTCAATGTCCACGCATATCGACAGAGAAATTGCATTGGTACTGAGGGAACCTAATACGTATCGAATTTTTTGATGCAGAAAGTTTTGCCTCATTCTAAAAATTTCCGTACAAATATAATTATATCTTTCTCAACGAGACTGATGATTGCTTCAAAAGCGTTCAAAGTGATAAGTACAAAGTGGTGTAATCTTTACAGAGATGATGACTTTAAATAGTTACACTTATTTTTAACAACAAGGATATTTTCTTCCGCTGAAGAGTTTCTTATTTCTGTCAATAAAATTGACGGTGCATTTTTTTTTCCATATTCAACTCTGTTTAAGTTTATAAATAAGATTTTATAATTGCTATACATTTATACTGACACATCCTATTCCATAACGAATAATTAAGAAACGTTAGTAAGATACAGAAAGAGATATGTCGGTAGTCATTAAGTTGTCATAACTAGATGTAATGATATTAATTTACAAATGTTATGTACATTGTCCCAAATAAAATTCCGCGACGCTATATTCTAAGAATGGATAGAAATATTGAAATTCTGTAAACGCCATTGTTTTTAACTTGAAGCGGGAAGCTTAATTTACTACACTGCATATATGAAGCGTGTTTTTTAATACTTTTTTAACGGATTTTAATAAAGCATTAAATTACGATTACATTGAAAAAACTTATATGTATTGCATTACTTTTAACTGTACATAAATACTATAAAAAATGAGGAAAAATATATCTTGTTGCCATATCTTGTCATAGAAATAGACGTGCAAGCACAATAACACTACTAGTCTTAACATTTAACATTGGACTACAACAATTTGCTTTGCTCGAAAATCGTTCAATTTTTACTTCCCGATCGTAAACCAAGGAGGTATTGTAATAGACTCTATTTTCCAAATGGTTACTTTCATGTTTTTTGGACGTTTCATGCCACTAGAGCACGAAAAAATAGGTCTCTTGTTTCTGCTTGTTTGTCGTCTGTCCATTGTCTGTCTTACTGTCTCGATTTTTATTAAACAAATAATCTCGGAAACTACTAAATCGATTGTTTTCAAATTGTATATATATTTTAGGAATATCGTGTAAATTGTAACACGCTAACCAAAATCATTTCCACCAACAACTTTAAGAGATTCCATTAAAATTGTTCGTAGTAAACAGGACTTAAATCTTATAGAAAAACATACTCCTATATCTGTGGTTTATGAATACGCCTTGGGGTTTACCTAAAGACATCCAAATTTTCGCAAAAAATCGAAATTGTGTAACAACATTATTATATACGCGTACTAATATGTATAAGTGGAGCTCCCGCAAGGATATTCGACAGCGCAAGGGTTACCGTGGGAGATTTTGGACTTGTAACAACGCAAACGTCGCGCGTTCGATTCTATCATAAGGCTTTTTTCTTGCACTGTTACTTTTCAAAGAAACGGGATTTATTTGATTACTTCAGGACGAGGGAAGTTCTATGGAATAACCTTCGACCACTTTTTGAATTCTGAAAAACATCTATGATAAAAATTGGAACGGCAATAGAGGCTCTAGCCAACAATAAGTCCAAATTTAACGCCATATATTTCTTTTATGGTGATACATAAACGATTCGTCATAATTGAATTAAGAGTGTAAAAATTAGGGATATCTCTTTTAAACCGCAGAGTTAAATTAGAAAAAATTAATTTAAATTTATTTAAGCAAAATTTTCCTTGCCCCTATTTAACTGTGATTTCTACGACAAAGTATGAATTTGATTCAACAACTGTCCTTTTTGCTTCCCGAGCGTAAGCAAGTGTGCGTCTGCCGACTCTCTACTTTTACGTTTTTACGAAGAAATAGGTCTCCCGTTACCATCTGTCTGTCCGTCTGTCCGTCTGTCTGTCTGCCGCCCCGGATTTTTATTAGACAGATAATTCCGAAAGTACTCCGATTGTTGTGAAATTTCGTATTTATATTAGGAATATCATGTAGATGGTAAAATGCTAACCAAAATTTTTCTAGTCATCCCCACCAATAATGTGATGACGTCACTTCATAATTGTACATAGTAAATGAGTTTTAAATTGTATAAAATAACATAGTCCTACACATGTAGTTTATGACTCCGAATTGAGTTTTTACCCGAAACGTCCAGATTTTGAAAAAAAAAATCAAAATTATGAAACATTTTGCAATTTAATTTGGGATCTGCAAAACCGAATGCTCTGAAATCCTGCAGATGGTTTACAGTTATAATAAGCATGATACATTTTTAATCAAAATATATTTACTTATCCCCTCCAAAAAATTGATGACGACAGCTCAAAATTTTGCTGAAAAGATCCTATCTTAAATGTACAAAGAATGTTGAGTCTATACTTGCGATTTATCACTGCATTAATATTTTTTAGATTTGCTTATACGGCGTGTGTGAAAAAATTAATAACTGAGTCAATTTATTTTATTGATTAAATCAAGAATTGCAACACTGAATACTTTGAAATCTTGACGTTTTGAAGTTATTGTAAGCATGCATAGATGATGTCAACGTGGTTGGCGAAACGCGTCGACAAATATATTATGTGTTTTCGGTGTTGTGGAAATACACGTTCTATAAAATACAAAATGTTCGAAAAATTATAAATTAAAAAAATTATTTTGCGAATTTTGCTTTTACTTCCTGGGCGTAAGCAAAGAAAGTATTGTAGTCGAGTCTATCGGGGGGGGCGACTGGCTAATTTTATGTTTTGTCGATATTTAATGGCCCATAGAGTATGAAAAATTAGGTCTCGTGGCTCAGTCTTTGTACCGTCTATTCAGATTTTTCTCAGGCAGATAATCTCCAAAACTACCGATTGTATTTTATATGTATGTTAAGAATATCGTGTAGATGGTAAAACTCTAACCAAAATTTGTTCAATCTCCTTATCAATGTTATGACATCTCAAAACTGTTACAATTCAATGAATACAAATTCGCAAAATCAATTTTTTTAATTCTTCGAAGAAGCGGGATTTGTGGCACTGCACTTCGGGGGCGAGGGAAGTCCTGTCGAAATAACTTTCGACCAATTTTTTACGAACGTAATCCATAATATTTTAAAATAAAAATAACTGTAGATTATTAAACTATAGATAAGTAGCATGTTGGTTAAAAATAATAATACTGGGGATAAATACATCAATTTTGATACGTACGTAATTCAAAAGAAAACAATACTGTGAATTTAAAATTTCGGGAAACTTAAGTAGAAACCCTTTTTAAATTTAACAATGTAATAAATAACTTCATTTACTAATTTTTTGACACAACCTGTATAAAAAATTCTGCAAACTATGGATATATTGTTAAACCACAAGTGAATGTGTACGCTATCCTATAATGGTCAAAAAAAATTTACTTAACATGACGTCATAATCATAAGTTTTGAGAAAAGATGAATAGGTAAAGTCTGTTAGCGATTTTTTCTAAATTACATATACAATTTCACAAAACAGCTAAAATAGTTCTATAAGTACAGAACAAATCAACACTTTCTTCAGTATGGATGAAATATTTCATATTAATGTAGTTTTACGGTGTATACAAATGTTGACCTAATAAAATATGAAGAACCAATTTCCTATATAAAACATTGGTCGAAGGTTATTTCGACACAATTTCCTTCGTCCCTGAAGTGCAATAAAACATCCCTCTTTTTCGAAAAATTATAAAATTGATTTTGCGAATTTTATTTTTTATGAGAATCCCTGTACGTTAATATAAAGATATTTATGTAATATTAAAGTAAATGTACGGAAGCGTGCTACGTGCATGTTTCAAGTAAGTTTTTCCTTTACAAAATTTTGTGATGACGTCATACTATTAATAACAGTATTGCATGTATTTCCAAATTTTCTAGAAAATGGAGTGAGCCGTTCCTGATTTAATCAATAAAATAAATCAACTAATTCATTAATTTTTTGAGTCTCCCTGTATAAGCAATTCTAAAAAATATTATACAGTAGTAAAGCACTAGTATCGACTCATCATATTTTGCACATTTTAGGTAGGATTTAATCGGTAAAGTTTTGAGACGACGTCATGAATTTTTGGGGCAAGATAAAGAGATACATTTTGATTAAAAATTCACCCTGCTTACGATAACTGTAAAACGTCTGCACGATTTCAAAGCATTTGGTTTTGCAGTTTCTGATTTAATCAATAAAATAAATCAATCCATTCATTATTTTTTTTGCTTCACCCTGTATGTAACAGTTCTAAAAAATATTAATGCAATAAAAAATCATAGGTATAGGCGAGTATAGACGCATCATATTTTCCACATTTTCGATAGGATTTATTCGGCAAAATTTTGAGATGACGTAATCAGTTTTTAGGAGGTTGTAAACGAATAAATTTTGATTAACGATTTACCATGTTTCCGATAACCTTCAAACTTTCCAAGGTTTCAGAACATGGCAAATGGATGGATTTTAATTAGCGATTCACCATATTTACGATTACTCTCTCGCAAAATTTCAGAGCAGTTGATTTTGTAGTTTCTAAGTTAAATTGTAAAGTGTTATGTACGATGTACAAATTTAGTTTTTTTCCGAAAATCTAGTTGTTGAAAGTAACAAAAGGGGCGTATTAATAAATCATAATTATAGAAATATATTATTTTATAAAATATAAATAGGATTTAGCTAGCACCATTTTGAGACGACGTCATGAAACTGGTGGTAGAGATGATCAGAAAATCTTGATTAGCATTTTACCATCTACACGGTAACTTTTTCATATTCGAGGGGGCATTAAATGTTCAAAAAACAAAACTAGCTTATACTCGGGAAGTAAAAAACGAATGTTATGTTTTATAAAGATTTCAAATAAATGCGTTTTTTTAATAAAATAATTATTAAACTACACCACAAGAAAGGAATTACGTAATATAATATGCTGCTTGAGTGATAAGGTAAAATATCTTCATGGCCCATAAACTAATGCAGACAGGTCACTGATAGACAGACGAAAACGTGAATCTTGCATTTTCGTATTTTACGAATCGTAAAGCGCCAAGTATACATAAAATTAGAAATTCTCCGCAACGACCTTACCTTACCGCTCGGAAAATAAAAGTGTTATGACTTCGCCATCTCCGTTGCCGTTAATCTTTCCAAATGTGATTAGTATTGTTATTTACTGTGAACTCTGTTTGCAAGAGAAACAATTAGCCTTCTAACTTCGATAAATTATTAACATGCAAATGAAGCAGTGTTGATTAACGATCCCTATTTAGTACGTTTTATTGCTGCTGTTTAGCTACCAAAATTAGAAAATATGTCTTCCCGCCGAATCTAATTTCATTTACTCATGAGATGTTTGCTTGTTGAACGTAAAAAGGAAATTGCGAGGACATTAAAAAAATACTTGCACAAGTTTGTGAAAGCTGCTCCGCTAATGAACAAAAACCATTTTTGTAAATTGGTTCCCAAGGAATACTCTTGTCGTCTAATAAAACACTCAACGGGTGGTCGTTTAGAGCGGTACATTTCAGCTCTGTTATTTTAACCAAAACTTATCTAGAATCCATACAGTCACTGCATTTAATATTAGTGTTTCTCGCTGGGGTTTGCACGAACTGCTGTACCACTGATTGTAAACCTCAATGTTTTTGCAAGTTTAAAATTGGGTAAATATTAGACGTGTTCTAAATAAAATCTGTAATTTATGAATTGTGATTAAACTTTTTGTTTGACTCTTTTGATCATGCTGAGTTAACTAGTTGTTTTACGATCTTTACTTTGATACTGAATCGAGCTAATTTTCTTTAATAAATAATAAAAGAAAAAAAGAGTCGTACATTGATTGTTTATACAACCCGCTACAACAAACAAATCTCTGTGAATTTGCGTCTTGATTTTTTGTTAATTTATATTATCTTATTGGATAAATTATGATGATGTCGTAATAACTAAAAGTTCCGTTAAATGATGCAGCTCCAAGTAAGTAATCTGATAAATAATGCATAGTGTGTTTAATATGAGTGCATTTGTTTCTAAGTAAAGAATAAACTATACTAGTCCAATGTGGCTGTTATCAACTTCATTCTTGTATTATTTCCTGCGTCACGTCCACATCATCTCTTATATTTGTTAATAACCCCATCATGATTTACATTTCCATCAAGAAAAAGGCATATCTACGATATTTGGGCGTAACGTAAGAAAAATTGCTGTCAGTAGCCTTCGCAAAACTCTTACCTTCATTTTGTATGCTGATGGAATCGATATTATTTTCTTTAGAAGAGAGGATAAAGATACATTTCCTTTAAGTTGAACTGTTTGAACTGTTGCTTAGCCACAGATTGAAAGTGGTTGTGAAACCCTTGATTTAAATCTTCAATTCTTTTTTACAGAAACGCTTGGAGAAAGTTCAATATTTATTCTTGAAAATGATACAATGAATTCATAAAATTTAAATAGTAGTCCGATGATTAATCTTCTGAAACTTCGAGATAGGTTTCCAACACGTACTTACTTTAAACTAGTCCAGTATTGCAGCTATGCAGCTATATACGAGTATTTAAAACTCATTTAGGTCACAGAAATAAAGATCTCGTTTAAACGTTGTATTCCAAACAAAATGAGAAAACTGTAACTATGCTTCACATACTGTTAGTGCGTTAGTTTCATATAATTGCAGGTTTATGTATATTGTATATATTTAAAATTCTGAACAATAGACCTCCATTCTCTTCAAACTTGAGACGAAAATAGTTGAGCATGGATTCCAGTAATTTATCTGTTTAGAACATTTTGTGACACTGTCGACGTAATGACGACTTCAAATTTTTAAAAATATAATATTGTAAAAATCTAACAATACGTCATAATGACAACTACAAATTTGAGGGATCTGTTTACATCTAAGATTAGTATTCTCCTTTTTCAAATAATATGCCACTTTAATAAATCATTGGAAATTAGATTAAAAGCGACCTCGTTTTTTCACAGCCTGCAGTCTAACAATAAATTTTGAAAGAAATTATTATCAGATAGGTACTTAAAATTGAGTTAAAATTAAATAATAGGAGTATATAATTTCAGCTGCAATGATTTTTTTTTCGTGTATACTTTAGTAAGTATATTATTAAACTTGTGCCTAAATTTTGCATAATAAAAAAAATGAAAATTAATTTTGTTTTGGTTTGAATACTCAAAGTTAATTATATTATCTTGTATTATGATTAAAACACTACAATAAAATATATAGATCTTTAACAAGGGCTACGATTTTATATTCTATTCCTGACATAAGACATTACAGTTTTTAAATATTCTTGCGTTTCTGATTTTAAAACAACAGTTTATTACTTCAGGAGGATAAGCGAAATTAAAAATTTATTTAGTAGGATCATTATGTATCAAATTTTAAGTTTTCTCAATGATTCACAGCTTGTAGAAGACGAAAATATGGGTATCTTGTTTCCGTCTCTCTGTCACCTGACGACGCATTATTATTATTTATTTTTTATTTGATTTTTGTCGAGTTATTCCAAAAAAATTTCTGTAACACTCAGCTAATAATAATTTATTCATCTACTAAACTTAAATGATGAAAAATTATAAATACGGGGTTTCTATAAATGATGATAGGGTCGCAGTAGGTCATGTAAACGTGCCGCCTCTCAGATTTGAATTGTACTAAATGCGCAAGGACGCGTGACGAAGGCGTGCGATTTGTATAACTGGTTGCCTAAATTCTTCATCTTTTTAAAAGATAAAACTAATTCATTACAATAAAAAGAATCAAATTTATTGCGGTTAAACGTCACAGTAAATGTTAAAAAATGTTTGCGGATTCTGCTCAAGTCGTCTGAAACCATGAACAACTTCCTCAGATACTGAAGGTCTTCCACGATATTTCTCTGTGTTGAACAAATCTGTTGATTACATCTTTAATGTAAGTTTCTAACGATGTTTCTTGAATTATTAAATCACGGTATTTGTCCAGATATTCTTGCTTACAAGCGGTTACAGAATACACGAACTCTTCGTTTACGAAGTCTCATTGGGATAATAAGACATAACAATGAAAATGTCTTGTTCAACAAAATAAACTATTTTCACATTGACGCAGTGTCAGATATCATATTAAAACTGACATTTCGTTAGAATTTATGCAGTATACTCAAATGACGAAAAGTCTATGATCTTGATATACACGTTATTCAGCTAAGATGGCCCATTTATATTTTTAAAATAGGCAACCCAAATTACCGATTCCGCCTAAACCTGGATTACAAAAATTGCTTCAAAATTGAATTGTATCTAAGTTTGCTTATAAATGTATAGAAACGTCAGTGACAGAAAAATGCCTATGCATTCTTACGATAACAACGAGAAAACCGACCAATCTTTGTGGCTGGTTTGTGGGTCGAAGTGCATGCTCCAAGTGCAGATGGTTAGAGCGGTTAGGATTAAATTTATTTATTTGTCTAGCCATTGCAATTTGTCCCATAACTCCCATATGAGAATTCCCATTAACTTGTGGAAGAAGTTATACTTCATTTCCCAAGATAGTCGCAGTCTGGTTCCGTTTCCTCTTGTTAGCAGGCCACTTTCTTATGCAACGAATTTTCTAGCCTCTTGGAAATTTTGGGTGTTGGGGCCACGATGTCAGGGTATCTTCGGGCATACAATTATGCTGTACGCCTAGCCTTTTTGTGTCATTCTCCATAACGTGTCCATAACTAAGGATCATATCGGTTTTCTCGTTATTGAATGCATAGGCGTTTTTCTGACACTGACGTTGACTGACGTTTCTATACATTTAGCAAACTTTGATAAAATTTAATTTTGAAACATTTTTTATAATCCAGGTTCAGGTGAAATCGGTATTTTGGGTTGCCTATTTTAAAAACATAAATGGCTCATCTTAGCTGAATTACCCTGTATTATGGTGAGTGATTCACAATTATGTAGATAACACTGATTGTAGGAGATACCCTGAGGAGCTCTTGTTTTGAATTTCTTTATGATTGATTTTAAGTTAACAATTGACGTTTATTTTTAAATTATTGTCAACACCAAACAGACAACTATGTTCAACTTAAAAAATAGTAATAATATCTAAATATCAAAAACTGATATGTAATGGTATTATTTGTTGCCTTGTGCTACCTTTAAGCGAAGAGTTTCTCGTAATTAACCATATACGTAGCAAATTCATTACGGAGATGCAAACTAACCCTAGACCGATAAATTTAGCCTGTGAATAAAGAAACCGCTTAATGATGCTTTAAGTTGATTAAAATAAATATTCAAAACCAATAAATCAGCATTAACAATTTAATCAAGAACAACTTTTATTTTACAATGGATGCACAAAAGTTTCACCACCTACTTCGTGGCAATAATAATAAGGGTATTAAATACATTATATTTACTATGGAAGTGCAATTATGCAACGCAGTCATTTATGAATGTTAGATAGTAAAACAGTAAACAGTAACCAAAATTTGCCTGATCATCCCCATGTACAATTTCATAATCATAACGTCACCTCAGAATTTTGCATTGTAAGTTTATTAAAATTTCATAAAATAATAAACTTCTATATTTGTGGCTTATGAGGCCGTCTTTATTTTTTACATTAGACATCAAGGTTTTTTCTAATGTTATATTAGAAGTTGAAGGAAGCTCTTACTTTATAACTTTATAAAATTAAAGAATGCATCAATTTGTTTTATTTTTACTTCCCGAGCGTAAGCAAAGGAAGTATTGTAATCGAGTCCGTCGGCCGACTCTCTACTTTTACGTTTTCTCGATCTTTCATGACCCCTAGAAGACGAAGAAATAGGTCTCCCATTTCCGTCTGTCTGTCCGTCTGTCCGTCTGTCCGTCTGTCCGTCTGTCCGTCTGTCCGTCTGTCCGTCTGTCCGTCTGTCCGTCCGTCTGTCCGTCTGTCCGTCTGTCCGTCTGTCCGTCTGTTGTCACGGATTTTTATTAGACAGATAATCTCCGAAAGTACTCGACCGATTGTTGTGAAATTTTGTACTTATATTAAGAATATCATGTAGATGGTAAAACGCTAACCAAAATTTCTCGAATCATCCCCACCACTAAAGCGATGACGTCACTTCAAAATTGTACATAGTAAATGGGTTTTCAATTGTATAAAATAGCATAGTCCTACACATGTAGTTTACAACTCTGAATCGACTTTTCACCCGAAACGTCCAGATTTTTGGAAAAAAAATCAAAATTATAAAACAACATTTTGAAATTTATTACTTCCCGAGCGTAAGCAAAGGAAGTATTGTAATCGAGTCCGTCGGCCGACTCTCTACTTTTACGTTTTCTCGATCTTTCATGACCCCTAGAAGACGAAGAAATAGGTCTCCCATTTCCGTTTGTCTGTCCGTCTGTCCGTCTGTCCGTCTGTCCGTCTGTCCGTCTGTCCGTCTGTCCGTCTGTCCGTCTGTCCGTCCGTCTGTCCGTCTGTCCGTCTGTCCGTCTGTCCGTCTGTTGTCACGGATTTTTATTAGACAGATAATCTCCGAAAGTACTCGACCGATTGTTGTGAAATTTTGTACTTATATTAAGAATATCATGTAGATGGTAAAACGCTAACCAAAATTTGTCGAATCATCCCCACCACTAAAGCGATGACGTCACTTCAAAATTGTACATAGTAAATGGGTTTTCAATTGTATAAAATAACATAGTCCTACACATGTAGTTTACAACTCTGAATCGACTTTTCACCCGAAACGTCCAGATTTTTGGAAAAAAAATCAAAATTATAAAACAACATTTTGAAATTTAATTTTTAATCTGCTAACCAGAATGCTTTGAAATGTTGCAGATGTTTTAAGGCTATAAAGAGCATCATAAATCTTTAGTCAAAAAATATTTGCTTATCCCCTCCAAAAACTTGATGACGTCAGCTCAAAAGTTTGTGGAATAAATCATATCTAAAATGTACAAAATATGATGAGTCTGTACTTGTGAACTATCACTCCATTAATATTTTTTGGATTTGCATATACAGGGTGACTCAAAAAAATTAATGAATGCGTAAATATATTTTATTGATTTAATCAGGAACTACAAAACCGAATGCTCTGAAATCTTGCAGATGTTTTAAGGTCATAAAGAGCATAATAAATGTTTAGTCAAAATATATTTGCTTATCCCCTCCAAAAACTTGATGACGTCAGCTCGAAAGTTTGCCGAATAAATCATATCTAAAATGTACAAAATATGATGAGCCTGTACTTGTCATTTATCACTCCATTCATATTTTTTGGATTTGCATATACAGAGTGACTCAAAAAAATTAATGAATGCGTAAATTTATTTTATTGATTTAATCAAGAACTACAAAACCGAATGCTTTGAAATCTTGCAGATGTTTTAAGGTTATAAAGAGCATAATAAATTTTTAGTCAAAATATATTTGGTTATCTTCTACAAAAAACTGATGACGTCAGCTCAAAAGTTTTCCGAATAAATCGTATCTAAAATGTACAAAATATGATGAGTCTGTACTTGTGATTTATCATTCCATTCATATTTTTGGATTTGCATATGCAGGGTGACTCAAAAAAATTAATGAAGGCGTGAATTTATTTTATCGATTTAATCAGGAATTACAAAACCGAATGCTTTGAAATCTTGGGAATATTTTAAAGTTATTATAAGCATGGTAAACTTTTGTTCAAAATGTATTTGTTCATCCCTCCTAAAAAAATTGATGACGTCACCCTTAAATTTTGCTGAATAAATCCTATCTAAAATGCAAAAAATATGATGAGTTTGTACTTGTGATTTATCATTCCATTCATATTTTTTAGATTTTCTTAAGAGGTGGTTCAAAAAAATGAATGAAGTCAATTTATTTTATTGATTAAATTAAAGGCAACACTTATTATTAGTATTACACCCCAACCAACCCAATTTGGTAGACACAAAATTTGTTAAAGGAAAAACTCGGTTGAAACATAAGGGTAGCACGCTTATTTACATCGACTTTAACATTACAGACCTGCATTTGTTTTATGCGTTCACTTGATTCCGCGAATGTGAAATAGACATGTTTATAATCAACCAATTGTGAATTTCACCGTCAAGAATTAAAATAAAACCCAATGTTTTATATAATAAGCGGAAGTCGAAGCAATAAAACCGACGGTCGTTTTGTTTACAGTTTCTGTGTTTGGCTCTCACGTATGCTGTTACGCCTGTCATCTTAAATTAACAATGTTTATACATACACGATTTTCAGTTGCCTCTGATACGTAGGTATACGTGAGTAAATTGTTTCGTTATTTTATTGATTATTACAAATCAATATTCAAACGACCCAATTCATTTTCCCGAAAATTTGAGAATATAATAATTTTATTCTTAGTATTACACTACATCTATCCCAACTGATATACGTGTCCTTGCAAAAATGTTGATGACGTCATCGCAATTTTTTTTTAAATTCCCACTACAAAAATGTAATGAGAAAAAAAACACAATAGGCATGCAGTCGTCAAGTTTCCGACAGCGAGGGAAGTACTGTCTAAACTCTTTAGACCAATTTTTTTAAAATACAGTACCGTTATTATTAGTAGACAGCGGATTTTATGAAATTTGCATATTCGTTATTTTTTGCATATAAGTCTTGGTATTTAATACGTGAACGAATCATGCTAATTAAAAATGAATACAGCTACAAAAAATTGGTCTAAAGAGTTTAGACAGTACTTCCCTCGCTGTCGGAAACTTGACGACTGCATGCCTATTGTGTTTTTTTTCTCATTACATTTTTGTAGTGGGAATTTAAAAAAAAATTGCGATGACGTCATCAACATTTTTGCAAGGACACGTATATCAGTTGGGATAGATGTAGTGTAATACTAAGAATAAAATTATTATATTCTCAAATTTTCGGGAAAATGAATTGGGTCGTTTGAATATTGATTTGTAATAATCAATAAAATAACGAAACAATTTACTCACGTATACCTACGTATCAGAGGCAACTGAAAATCGTGTATGTATAAACATTGTTAATTTAAGATGACAGGCGTAACAGCATACGTGAGAGCCAAACACAGAAACTGTAAACAAAACGACCGTCGGTTTTATTGCTTCGACTTCCGCTTATTATATAAAACATTGGGTTTTATTTTAATTCTTGACGGTGAAATTCACAATTGGTTGATTATAAACATGTCTATTTCACATTCGCGGAATCAAGTGAACGCATAAAACAAATGCAGGTCTGTAATGTTAAAGTCGATGTAAATAAGCGTGCTACCCTTATGTTTCAACCGAGTTTTTCCTTTAACAAATTTTGTGTCTACCAAATTGGGTTGGTTGGGGTGTAATACTAATAATAAGTGTTGCCTTTAATTTAATCAATAAAATAAATTGACTTCATTCATTTTTTTGAACCACCTCTTAAGAAAATCTAAAAAATATGAATGGAATGATAAATCACAAGTACAAACTCATCATATTTTTTGCATTTTAGATAGGATTTATTCAGCAAAATTTAAGGGTGACGTCATCAATTTTTTTAGGAGGGATGAACAAATACATTTTGAACAAAAGTTTACCATGCTTATAATAACTTTAAAATATTCCCAAGATTTCAAAGCATTCGGTTTTGTAATTCCTGATTAAATCGATAAAATAAATTCACGCCTTCATTAATTTTTTTGAGTCACCCTGCATATGCAAATCCAAAAATATGAATGGAATGATAAATCACAAGTACAGACTCATCATATTTTGTACATTTTAGATACGATTTATTCGGAAAACTTTTGAGCTGACGTCATCAGTTTTTTGTAGAAGATAACCAAATATATTTTGACTAAAAATTTATTATGCTCTTTATAACCTTAAAACATCTGCAAGATTTCAAAGCATTCGGTTTTGTAGTTCCTGATTAAATCAATAAAATAAATTTACGCATTCATTAATTTTTTTGAGTCACTCTGTATATGCAAATCCAAAAAATATGAATGGAGTGATAAATGACAAGTACAGGCTCATCATATTTTGTACATTTTAGATATGATTTATTCGGCAAACTTTCGAGCTGACGTCATCAAGTTTTTGGAGGGGATAAGCAAATATATTTTGACTAAACATTTATTATGCTCTTTATGACCTTAAAACATCTGCAAGATTTCAGAGCATTCGGTTTTGTAGTTCCTGATTAAATCAATAAAATATATTTACGCATTCATTAATTTTTTTGAGTCACCCTGTATATGCAAATCCAAAAAATATTAATGGAGTGATAGTTCACAAGTACAGACTCATCATATTTTGTACATTTTAGATATGATTTATTCCACAAACTTTTGAGCTGACGTCATCAAGTTTTTGGAGGGGATAAGCAAATATTTTTTGACTAAAGATTTATGATGCTCTTTATAGCCTTAAAACATCTGCAACATTTCAAAGCATTCTGGTTAGCAGATTAAAAATTAAATTTCAAAATGTTGTTTTATAATTTTGATTTTTTTTCCAAAAATCTGGACGTTTCGGGTGAAAAGTCGATTCAGAGTTGTAAACTACATGTGTAGGACTATGTTATTTTATACAATTGAAAACCCATTTACTATGTACAATTTTGAAGTGACGTCATCGCTTTAGTGGTGGGGATGATTCGACAAATTTTGGTTAGCGTTTTACCATCTACATGATATTCTTAATATAAGTACAAAATTTCACAACAATCGGTCGAGTACTTTCGGAGATTATCTGTCTAATAAAAATCCGTGACAACAGACGGACAGACGGACAGACGGACAGACGGACAGACGGACGGACAGACGGACAGACGGACAGACGGACAGACGGACAGACGGACAGACGGACAGACGGACAGACGGACAGACAGACGGAAATGGGAGACCTATTTCTTCGTCTTCTAGGGGTCATGAAAGATCGAGAAAACGTAAAAGTAGAGAGTCGGCCGACGGACTCGATTACAATACTTCCTTTGCTTACGCTCGGGAAGTAAAAAACAAATTTGTTCTGCTTTTGAGCACTATGCATCCTGATATAATAATTCAAGATAATCGAAAAAAGCTTCTGGATACCATAGCTTATTGCAACTTTACAAAATATGGCGATGATATGGTGTGGCTAGAAAAAATTCGCTCAAAGCCGGAACAAAGACAAGTTATTTATAACATTTTAGACTTGACTGTAAAAAATGCTCATACTTTTGTTCAGGAAGTGATAAAGAAGAAAATAAGCCGACGAAAATTCCTCTTGAAATTGTGAAAAGTACTCGCAGCAAGTGATGTTGGGTCAGGTGAGGTCAAACTAATAAAAATGACCTACTGCGATGGAAGAGTTCACAGGAAAAAGAAAACAATGCGATGCAACTAAATGCCGCAATAAAGCAAACCAAACGCGTGATAGATGCAAAAACACTTTATGCGGAAAATGTAATAAAGTTACAAATTTCTTGTGTGCAAATTGCTTTGAATCATAAGTTTCATTTATGAATTCTACTTTCTAATGTTTATGTTACTGTAATTTAGTTATTTAATTAATTTTAATAAAGTATTTACGCTATTGGCCATGTTTTACTGAAAAAAAAGTACTGCGGTCAAATGACCGCAAGCCGTCCGCAGAGGTATGCGTTAAACGCCGTCTTCCTAGTGTTTAAAGTCTTGCAGATCTTTTAAAGTTATCATGAACATGATAATTTTTTATTCAAAATATATTTGCTTATGATCTCAAAAAACTGATGACGTAACTTTAAAATTTTGCCGAATAAATCCTGTCATAAATGTCCAAAATATGATGAGTCTATACTTGTGATTTATCATTCCGTTCATATTTTTTTGGATTTGCTTATATAAAACTCAAAAACATTATTGCTTAAATCAGGAGCGGCTCACTTCATTTTCTCGAAAATTTGGGAGTACAGTTCTATTATCATTAATATTACACTGCACCAATCCAAATTGATATACGTGTCCTTGCAAAAATGTTGATGACGCTATCACAAAATTGTGTACAGTAAAAACTCATTTGAAACATATGCGTACCACGCTTCTTTACATTTACTTTAACATTACATATCTATGTTTATTTCAGCTTATAGAGGTTCTCATAAAAATAAATAAAATTCGCAACATGAAATTTTATAGTTTTTCGAAAAAGAGGGAAATTCTGTCGACACAACTTTTGACCAATTTTTTAGATTTAACAGACGACCAGACTTTTTTGGATTGATTTTGAAATTTATGTCATGTATGTATGATTTAAGTATACGCTAGATACAATTAATTTTTAATTTCAATCCTCAAAGCTTTAAATTGTTCATAATCATTAGCAGTTTCCAAGCAACTTATTTATTTTTAGTTCCAAAATTCGTTCTTCTGCTTGCAGTATTCTTGATACCATGATCTCCAAGATGCTGTACCACTGTTGTCAATATCCACGCACACGAAATAGGGCGATTTGAGAAGCGCTCAATCCACAATTTGCGGACCAACCTGGCGTTTTCATCAATCACCATAAAGCATTACCATATCAACACGCTCTGAATTGGAAAAATTCACCATTGTCAAAGACGTTAGCCGAACACACGACGGCAACCAACTGATATGAGTGGCCCACCCTTATCTTGCACCTTGCATATCAGTGCGTCACTTTTTTGGTTCTTAATCCTAGTCGTTCTGTGCCATTCACTTAGACCTACTTTGTTATGGTAGGTCAAGTCACCTATACCAATTAGGCACGTGAATTTTGCACAGTGCAATAAATCTTATGGTGAGCCATTCCCCATTTTTTTATTACACAAATTTCAAAATCACCGTGTATAGATAGATAGATGGAAAAAAATGTTTATTTGTGACACACATAAACAAACGAAAAACAAGCGAAACTCGCTAAATAGTGATCCTTGAGAGGCAATACAAAACAAAGGCAACGAAAATTAGAATATTTGTTTAATATTTTTAAGTCTACATCATAAATTTTCAAACATTTAATGTGACATTTAACATCACATGAAAAACATTTGAAAACATTTTACGTAATAGACAATTTCGTTAAGAAAATGTCACTAAAAATAACTCCGCGGCCTTATATCTTGAAAGTAGTAAGCATCAAGTACACTGCAAATATGATATATACAGAGGCGGTCATCTTCAAAATGTCTGTCACTTTGACATTTGAAATTTAAAAAATTGTCACGTCGTATCCATTGTCAACATACCACGGTGTCAAAAATGACAAAACTAAAAAAAAAAGTTACAAACTTAAGGGTATTTCACGTTTTGTGACAGCATAATGGCATTGACATCCAAGATTGTAGATATATGTTGTCGACTCGTAACACAATACTATACTTTTTAAATGGCAACATATATTTTTTTCAGGTGTTTTTGATACATCATTAAATGCAATGGGCAGATTTTAGAGATTACAAAATATTAGTAATTTATTTATTCATCCTCTCTAAAAAATTAATGGCGTCATAGCAAACACGTTTGTTAATGAATTTGCTGCGATATGTATTTTGGTGGAGGCGCCGGGCTACAACTTCGACTTCGACAAATTTCATATACCGCAATAGTAAGAAATAATTTCTATTTCACGTCATTTTTAGCAAAGGTGCTAAAATATTATTGTGTAAAACTATTTCATGTAAAAAATCTTCACCAATTACACACTTTATCAAAAAATTTCTGCCTTTCTCGCTTCAGATAAAATACACATAATTTACGAAGGGATACTTTCATAATATCTTCCTATGATACTTGTCTCCCATGAGAGTGATGAAATTGAGTTTCAGAGGAAGACATAGTATGCCCAAAATCGTTAAACCTGGACAATCAGTATTCCCCAACGTGAATAATAATCTCTCAACAGTCCTACTAAAATTTTGTGGCTCTCGCTGACCATTCACATAATATTAATTATGAAAGTCGTTTACGAACTCAACCCTCAACGGACAGAAAAATATTTTTTATCTGGATTATTTTTTAGATTAAAAAAGTTTCATCTCCTCTGATATGAAAATTTAAGCGAAATATTTTTAGTTACGAAACTTTTTAAATTAGTGTTTTTACAAATTAAGTGAACTATTGTAAATTAATCTAACACAATATAAATATTGCTGTATACGCTTGTCATACACAACACCGACTTTTATAATTTTCAAAAAAAAAAAAATGTAGTGAAACAGTAAACCATAAATTTTCTGTAGGCACATAGCTTACTGATTCTTAAAATGATACAGTATTAATCATGGTTTCAGTTCTCTCTTTCTCTCAACCGTGATCAATACCTCTTGAATATCAGGGCTTATTTTTTCATAACACCATTCGTTATGTGGATTATCACCTTTTTTGGCGAAACTTAATTCATTTTGATGTCTGTAACACCTACTACGACGTTACTGTGTCCTAGAATTTCAGGTATACGAAAAAATGTTTATATAATCGACATTTTCATTGTTGCTGCGAAGTCAATAGCGAACCCTTTGAGCACCTGATATAAAACAAAATTTGTTCTTTGTTTCAATGTTGACGGTTAATTTTAATTATTTATTTTAGTTAATTAAAACCACAATCAACCGTTTTCTTTATTCATAGCCTAAATTTATAGACTTATTAGAGTCTAGTCTCAAATTGAGTTTACGTCTCCGCAAACTGATTTTACTACAGAGCAAAACAATATTTCAGTGACGTTAAATTTGCCATATACTGGCATCAGAAAAATGCCAGTGGAATTTCAAGACAGTGCTCAGAACCTAGGCAAGGTAAATCAGTGTTGGTTAGTGTTGCACTTGCGTTTCTGCTAATTTTGTTATTTTAGGACAACTCCTAAATATATGTTAAAATAAACTAAACGTGGAACCAAAGCCAAAGCCATGCCAAAGCATCATATTATACTGCATATTTATTGTGGAGTTTTATTAAGACGACACGGATTCATAAACTAGGGGAGGATTATGTTATTTTATAAAATTTATATAACATTTACTACTGTAAATTTTGGAGATGACGTCGTCACCTTGGTGGTGGGGATGATCAGACAAATTTTGGGCAGCGTTTGATCATCTGCACGATATTCCTAATATATCTACATACCTATATACAAAATTTGAAAACAACATTTTGGTTTAGAAAATTACGTGTCTAATAAGAATCGACACTGACGGGGAGAGACGGCGGACAGACAAACGGAAACAAGAGACCTACTTTCTCGTATTCTAGGGGTCATGAAACGTCAAGAAAGCATGAAACTGGCAAGTTTCCAGATGGACTCGATTACAATACTTCCTTAGCTTACTCTCGGACAGTAAAAATATCCCAGTTGTGGGAAATAATAACAAATTTACATCGTTAATTCTTAGTCTTTTGGCACTCTTCAATAACATTAAATCCTGTCTGACGTTCTAATACTTTGTGTTAAGAACTGACAAAGATTTTTATGTAATTATTGATAATAACCTAATAAACATGAACCTTCATAATTCCATAAGCAGTTTACTGTTTTAAATCAGTTCAGGAAAATCCGCGTGAGAAGCAGACCTGTTAAAAAGCGTAACACCGTGAAAAGCATTTACCGAAAGCAGAGCACACCATTCGACGCTTCTACCCGTAGCTATCGCAACATTTCCTACATCTTTTAATAGAAAAACCCAGGTCAGCACCTGCTATCACGAGATTTCAACCGTGATCCCACCCTTGCTTCGTATTAATTTTTTGTAGCAATCAAAGCGCATTTTCGCTATAAACAACTGGTTAAATTTTTATTGTTTGCCGGCTCCTTTATTAATCTTTTAATCATAAAATTTTGCGTGAGGCGGAATGAAATGCTTTCACAAGTGTAACTCACAATGAAAGATTTTAACATACTTTTTCATGAATAAAAAAGCAAGCCGCCGGAATTAGTGTTCTTCTGAAGTTTTCGTAATAAAATTAAACTTCCTTCATATATTATGTATATAAAAAATTCTCTGATGTAAAATTACCTCTAACTTTTCAAGAATTATGAAACCAATAAAATGGTGTCCATCGGGTTGGTTATACGCTCGTAGCTATAAACAAGTGTCAAATTTGTTAATTAAATTTGTGTCCAAAGAGTAACAAAAATCGCTATTTATTAAGTAATACTGGACAGTGATATACATCTATTTGCCTCATTTTACTTACAATATAGAAAGAAAAGTAAACAATAAAAGCAATTTACCTGAACTGTATGGTTCATAGAATTTCGCTTTCTCTTTATTCTTTTTCGCAAAATTGCGACTACTAATAATAATAATCAATAACAAATTATTGTTGTCGATTTTGTAAATAAAAACCGGAAGCAATTAAACGTATCATTTTCCCCTGCAGCCCCGAAATGACAACACGGAAATTTTTTTTTATAAATAATGAGCAATAATTGTCAGTTTTATCTAAGATATAGACTTAAACATTACAGCAAGCAAACTGAATATCATATTGATAAAGAAACACACCAGCAAAATCACTGTCATTGACATTCGTAATACAAGCAACTTAATATTATACAATAAAATTTCCAAATGCTTTCAGTTGTCAATGGAAACAAAGTTAATACTAAATGTTTACACAATTTCAATTCTACTTTTGATTATAGCGAATGTTCGTGCTTCTTCCCAAAGAATAATAATTTATTTCACTCAACAAACATACATGTTTTAATATCGTACTGAAAAATTAAAAAAATAAAAATAAAGATATGTGAAAAATATGTTAAGAAATAGTAGATGACATAATTCTGAGTAACAAAAAAACAACTAAATAAGGTATATCAAAAAATAAATGCATAGTTTGTTAAACTATATTAGAAAGGAGCACGCCACACTATAACAACCAAGATTTACTTGAGACGGTCTCGTCAAGTTAAATGGTAAGCTTTTGTTATACAATTTTGAAGTACTTTCCAAAAATCTACATACGTATAAGGTTAAAAATAGAAGACGCACTTTTTCCTATTCCAGGAACTATGAAACCTCAAAGAAACACGGAATTATCCACTCGTCAAAGAGATCCTATTACAATACTTTATTTCGAGAAATAAAATAAAAAAGAAAAGAAATTAAATTATACAGAACGTTCTGGAAATATATTCAGCAAAAAATCTGTGAGAAATTGGCAATAAAGTCAAAATACTCATGGATATGTAGTGAGGTGCAGGGTGCTATTAGTAATAAGAAAAAAATATATCTAAAAATTTGCAGTGCAAGTTTCTCCTACGAAACGAATTTATTACAACACACTCCAATCCCCAATAGTATCAGATTCCTCCCTCCAAAAAACTGATGACGTCATTTTATTCAATCAATTTGTGCGAATTTGGTAATAGAAACATGAGTTCTACGGAATTGTCACTTGAAACAAAGTTTATATCGCAATTTTCTTAATAAGCCTCTGAGGAGCGAAGGTCAGGTTTTTTTAAGATTGCAATACATCTCTGGCAAAGAATCACAATATTAATTAATTCACGTCACTCTTCTTCAGTCAATTTCTTCTTTTTCGCCCTCCAACAAGAGTCGATTTGATAACCATGTCAAGCATTATCTCACTGTTTGAAACTGTTAAATGAAGTCATGTTTGAAAAAAAAAATTCGTGTTACCTAATTCACTATATTGCTCCTTCAAGTACGAAATCTTCGATCTTAAATAGAGTCAGAAATATTCTTTGTATACCAGTTCATCTGAGTTTATTATGCGCACTACTCAAGCATTAATCTATGTAGGTAACATTCTACGAATAATTGGCAGTGTCTTGCTAATTTCTTATAACTTTTAAAGTTATAAAAGAACAATAAAGTTAGCCCGTGGTTGTTTTTAGAATTTAAGGCAACTGGAATTTAAAAAAGTGAGAATACGAGTTTGAGGTTAGTTACAGTTTTTTGTTCATGCTTGTGTACCGTTTAGAATGATCAAATTTCGGTTTATTTGAGTTTCTTAGGGTTAGCCTGAGACGTAGCATTTCGCCGTTTTTATCCTTCGTTATAATGACTTTGATGGTACTGATTGAAACCTAAGGAAAGGATGTGAGATTATACTAAAAGGATAAACTAATTTTATACCGACAAAATTCTGGAAAGTTTTCAAATAGGATTTTTTGATGGGAATCGGGATAAGCCCCTTGCAGCTCACGGAAGCAATTATTAAGAGCTTCCTTAACATATGCCCTTAACAATTTTCTCTTTTTTCTGTCAATAATGATTTGAAAATTTGACGTTTAAAAAACTAACAAAGTGCTAAATGTTTTCAGACATATAAACGTCAACATTAAAAATCCTCAACGAACACATGGAAAACTGGTCTTATGAATGACATAGCTTTTTATTCCAAACCTAACCTAGATCAGAAATTTAAAGAATTGTACATTATAAATTACTGTTGTTATTATTGTAGTAAACAATATAAAATGATGACCACGTTTTCCTTTTCTTTTCATCCCCTGTAAAAAACTAATGACGTCATCGTAATAATTAAATTATTAATTAATTTGTTGTAAAAGGTATACCCCGAGATATAACGTTGTATGTGCTTTGGTAATACATTTTTGTTTTTTAAAAATTGGCATGAACTGTTCATTTTATTAATTAAATCTATGTATACAAAATTAAAACGATTGGAAACGATTAATTTTACTACGGTATAATTAATTCATTTTTTAACAGAACTGTTTTTTCTGAATTCATTGATGTAACACAATCATACTTTCTTTCTGACAGAAATGTCAAAATAAATTATTTTAAATAAGAATAAATAAAAAAGAAAGATGACATAGTTATCGTTTTGGAAATTTCATTGTACAATAGCAAGAGATATTTACAACTTAAGTTGTCGCGTGCCGGTAATTCCCAGATGTTAGAAAGTAGAATAATCCAGGTCCGGACAGGGACCATCGTTACTCATGAACTGAAATGACCACTGGTGTGAACCACAAATATTTCTTACTATTGTACTACTGTCCGTCTCATTATCGTCAATAAAATTTCATAGGGTAGAATGAAATTCCCAAAACTATACCTTCGAAAATAATTTTAATTTCATATGTAAGGTGTTTGTTGCGTGAAACTGAGGGCATAATATACAATTTTTTTCACTAGTAGAAACCAAAAGACAATAAATTGAAAAGATAAACGTTTAATTTTTTGACGCAACATGATTTTGTTTTGATTTCTAATCAAACTTGATCTAAATCTTCAACACCAACAAAACCGTTTACACTTGTGGCTGAATTAATCACTTTATCTTCCACCGTATAGCAACTACCATGCGTATACTCAAGTAATGTTAGCACAAATTTATTCATTTTTAAGAAATAATCACATAACCTCAATCTTCTTTTTGAACCTTGCTCGCAAAAGTTGAACTTTGCTACCTCTAAATAAGTCGACATTTGCATGCTTCATGGTCGCTAGTGAAAAAAGATTTTTTTTGACTAATAATAATAATTAGAGCAAAATTTTTTATACCCCTGTACCTAATTTCAGTTGATTTGTACAATTGGTTCTCAAGATATTTAACCGTTCCCATACATTCTAGCGAGCCTGTATAAGCAGATTATTTAATGGAAAACGAAACTCGATTTTGAAGCGTTCACTCTGTATGCAGTGAGTTCACTCTTAACAGATTTGCAGGCCAATTAAAACTGAAAACATTAGGATTCAATTTACCGTTCACTTCGTTATTTATATAAACACAAACTCATTTTACGGAACTTAAGTGATGTTCGTTGTTAACTAACTGCATTATTTCTTTTTGAAAACTGTGGTGTTAAATTAAACTGTTTGTTTTAAATATTTTAATGAAAATACTTGTAGCGAAAATTTTAAATTGTTGCTTGTTGAACAGGTTGATAACGATAAAATTTCTCTTATCTTCATTTACAATAATTTTGCAACAATTTAATTTTACATTTTAAATTCTATGTCAGTCTATGGTCAGAATAAATCAACTTAAAAGGTATTTGTTTTAATTTCTTACTTTACCTTAGAAGAAGTAGATATGGCATACTGGAAAATTTCCATAAAAGAAATAGGGCAAATCCATTACAAATCAGTGCATGAGCAACCACTTAATATCTATAAAAGCAGTATAGTACACATTGCGATAAAAAGAATGAAAATGTTAAACAATTTTTAAACCAAATTATATACTTATATGGATTTCCACACATTTGTATAAAAATGTGTTTATGCTTCCAGAGCAGTTGAAGCAAGGTCTCTGCATTTTGCAAATACTAGGAAATGGAAATTCAATTTCATAACGTCGTTACCAGCTTAACACGCTGTAGTT
Organism: Zophobas morio; assembly: GCF_036711695.1. Classification (NCBI taxonomy): domain Eukaryota; kingdom Metazoa; phylum Arthropoda; class Insecta; order Coleoptera; family Tenebrionidae; genus Zophobas; species Zophobas morio. The sequence continues at coordinate 5,771,566 of NW_026972110.1, forward strand.
TTTTTGAACGTGGTAAATCGCTAAGTGAATCGCTATCCATTTCTTTGGGAAACTTGAACAGGTTATCTGAAAATTTTGTTAAGTAGACTTCCTTTCTAATAACAATAACTGAACCAATATATTATATTGATTAAATCGAAAACAATGTACTAATTTTCTCAAATTTTCGTAACTCAGTTAAACTGCAAGTATTTATCCGCTTTAACATGTTGATAACGTCAACAGAAAATATTGTTGAGAGAATATCATTTCAAACACACCAATATTTTTGTTTTAATATCAATAGACAATAATAATAAATAGATTAAATTTGTAAAGTTTTTAAGAATTTATTTAATGTTGGCTTCCTTACTCGAGTATTGTGCTTAGAATCTAAAAAACAGATATATAAAAGTCTAATAAGTAAGTACAGTAAAAACTATTTTATAGTAACAACAACCCAAAAAATGCAACAGCTTCTAGAGTTCTTACTCTCAGTTTATTTCAAAAGATAATTTTTCTTTTAATTCATAACTGTTGTTTCTGTACTTGAAATTTATTACAGCAAATTTATCACGCTATTTGAATGTACACAAAGCCACATAGCAACCGCTATTCAGTTATTTTCACGTTTGGAGTTGAATAGGTATTGCTGAACGTATGTCGTATCACCACAAGCACTTAAGCTAAAATCAATTTAAATGTCAAAGCAATCTGACGATACCTGAAAACAATAGATGAATTTGTCGAAGCACAACTAAATAATTGTGCACTTGAAGCTTAAGTCAAAGACATTAAAATAGTTATGATTATGAGGTACATTTTCCTAACATCAGTTTGGTATCAATTTTATATAAAATGAAATAAATAAAAATAGTATTAATCAGTTTTAGTTGTAACGGTTTTTAATAATTTTTTACTTCAGACATTGTCATCATCATCAATAAAGATTTTCGTCTAATAGAGTGGCAAATTTATTACATCTTTTCCTTGGTATAGTTTATATTGTTATTAATAAATTAGATATTTTTTTAAGAAAGTAGATATTTACAATTTTCTGTACCAAAAGAAACGTTTAAGACTGCGTATTAGTATATAAGCAAAACAATGTCGACTATTTTAAAATAATAATCAATATTTTAAAAAAATACACAATTTCCTAACAATAACTTTGTCAAAGGAGATATTACATTCTGAAAATGTATTGAAAACCCCATAAGAGCCAAACGCAGCGACTAACCTTTAACAATTTGTAGACGGTTAATCCAATACTGTAATTACTACAGAACTTCGCCTAATTTAGATCAATCATTGAAAACAGATGTCTTTCAATTTCATTTTCAATCATCAATTTTGTGCCGATAGAGCTGGAAAATTTAAATAATTACTCTACTTATCCATGTAAGAACTTCAAAACTTTGTTCATTCTAATAGCATATCACCTGCTATCAAGGAAAGTTGCATATCTTATAGCAAAAGCTGCTTACATTAGCATAGATTTGTAGCAGGTTCCAAAACAAAATTAGAATGTATTGAAAAAATGTTACGTGCTTTCGTTAGTTGGTTATAGAAACCTCGCCACTTTCAATAGTATGATTGATCTGATACTTCCGTAGACATTTATCTCATCATCTTGCAAAAGTACTTAGAGTTATGGAAAGTTCTTAAATGCACCACATGGTAAAATTTGCATTTCCTGTGTAAATCAGATTCTGTGCAAAATTTACAATTTTTTTGTAAATAAATGTCTTAACTACGCTTTCCTAAGTAAGGTAACGAACCTTGATTCATAACTGCACATTATCGTGGATGACAATTTCACTAAAGATCTTTCACTTTTAATTTTCAGCAAAGTATGGAACAGACGCCGGTGTTCTACAAATGCGTGCTAGTGTCAGGCCACTAAATGGATTTCTCGGTGTGGGCGTTCAAGTAACCATCAGATAAGAGGCACAGGCAGACGAACAATAATTTTGAATTTTTAAGTTATTTATTACATGAAAGTGGATGTTATTTACGGTGAACCTCCATATATGCGTAGTTTCTGTTCTTAAGAATAATTATTTTTTAATTGATTTCATAAATTGTAATTTATACAGTAATATAGAAATGTTTACAAAAATTCTTCGCAGTAAATATAAATTACTGCACACACGTAACGTGATAAAAAATATCACCAAAAACTCATTAGTTTCAGCCGTCTTATTCGTCTATTTACTGCTAACAAGTGGGGTTAAATTATACTTTGCTTTGTTCTAAATTATCTCGTTCAAATTTATCATCAATAAAAATCGTTTATAGCAGCTACATATCTATAAATAAAATGTAGGGGACCCCGAGGTTAGTTATAGGGGTTGGGTGTTACGTCCATTTATTTTATTTGATAGATGTCGACACTGTACCCCGTACACTGGTTTGAAAGGTGTTGTAAGTCTAACTTCAGTCGGAATTTGGACGGATTTTGTCAAATAAACAGATCAGAAATGTGACTTTTTTATATATTTCAGCAAAGTGTTGATCTTAAATATTAAATAAATGGTGTTTTTAATTAGTAACCTAGAATCGTTGCATTTATTAGGAATATAATTACAATTTAATTACAATTAAAATTTTCATCGGAATTTTTAGCATATGTTTTAATCAGAAAATGGGCTTATAGAAAGAGTTATATAAAGCTTGATGTACATATAATTATAAAAACCAAACCGTCACATAAACAAAATATTTTTCACCACAGAAGAGATAATACAGTATGTTTTTATAAAATTCCAATGTTTCTCCAAAATGTAACTCTAGCAATATTCAGTTGACAGTAAGAGATGGAAGAATCACAAATATGTCAACTTAACTTCTGTGTGATTATAAAAATAATTGTAATTTCTGTTTTAGCTACCGTCTATTTGTGACTTACTTTCATTTATCACAAAACATGTTTTACTCCCCTTCATATTTAAGAAAATATATTATTTCAAAATTCCATCAACCAATCAAACATGATTTTCTCTACCTATATGTAGAAAAATATATCAAACCAAAAATTCTTACACGTTTTCTTAAATGCAAGGCATTTTTTTCTCTTAATAGACGTTAAAATTGGCTACTTTGCTACAAATATCACTCGAGCTGAAAAATTCAATTCCCTTAAACAATTTCAAACAATTTGGTAATGCGCAATATGGAAATTATAAATATAAATTCCTCTTTCGCAATTAAAACCTTCCACTATATGTCGTGCCATATATTGTGTACAATATTTTTCAAATATTCTTAGTTTTTCTGGACCTAAAAAAGTTCATTTGCGTGTAAGTCTCTTCTGTAGATATACAATGCTATTTAAGAGGCAAAAGGTTTTCAGTTTTAAATATTATGTTAAATTAAATGCAATACCCCATCGCACATTTAATCACAGAACCTCTAAAATTGAAAACGTTTTTATTATAGAAAGTTTTGTTGCTTAAAATTATCTTATTTTTTTATACTTCGCCAAAAACTTTTACAAGAGTGTGTAGTATCAGTCTTCTTTTTGTAGATATCAATAAATTCACTCAGTAATAAAATCGAAAGCAAAGTTCTTCATAATGTATTATTCTAAAGCAGTTATTTGAAAATATAGGCAGCTTAATATTCAAAATGCATTTGTGACTGCAGACTCATAGTAATAAATAACAAAAACCGTAATTTGTTCTGTTGAAATACCATCAACAATATTTTTACAGGAAAAGTGACCAGAATATAAAATCGAAATGAATGAGTAAAGAGTGAAAACCCGTCTGGCTTTTTCCACAGTGAGAGAAAGAGAAGACAAAATTACGCAAAATGCGTAAAACAGTAAATTTTAGAAAAGTCTTTCAAAAATGTAGAATCGTATCTTCCATTGTAATAACTCTACAAAATAATGTAAAATATTAAAGGTTAGAACATAAAACGTGACAAATCCAGCACAAGTAAAAATGACGTAGACACCTGATCGGCGACAAACAAAAACGCAGCGTCAAAAGGGAGTCCCTCGGCACTCATTTGTTTACGTTCCGCAGTGATTGACAATTTTTAAAAGGCACCTACCGAAACCATTCTCAACATATTAGCATAAATTACAACCACAGGTCCGCGTCATGTCAGAGGAATTATTTAACAAGACACTATGAACTAGAACTGTTAGTGTATCAGTTAATCTATCACACGGTTGTCACAAATCAATCATTTCACCCGACTGACACTCACTAGCTGAAGATCTATCTTGCAGATCTCGCCGGCTGAACGCGACCCTGGCAGCAGCCGTGTATCCACTGCGGCGCCGGGCCTCGCGACGCGCACGCTCCAGCTTCCAGCTCTATCTGTATGCCCGGACTCGAGATAAAACCGGGGGGAAAGTCGACGACCAGCCCTTACAGACGACTCTTATCTTACAGACGGAGTATTTACACTGCTTTTCGGCACGCATGCAGCAATTAAATCCATCTCGAAATTTTTTCGGAGCCAGCGAATCGCTCGACCTGAAGCACCGCTCAGATTAACAAATGTTTAATTATGCGCTCCCATTATCGCGTATCGATTTAAAAACATACACCTTCTTCATTTTTCGCGTATCCATTAATCATTATTGTAAAATGTCGGATTATGGAAAGGCGACACATCGGTGGCTGTGTATGAGCAAGTGCTGGTTGAGGGAGAGATCGCTATCTCTGCTCGGGCACGTCGCAACCTTTGAATATGTGACAGATTTTTGTGAATTGACTGTGTGTGATCGTCGATGGTTCACACCGGTTGCTTGTTATCGCGAGAATGATCCCGTGTCAGAACCTTTGATTTATTTTTATAAACATATCTCTTTACGTGTACGACTGGGAGTTCCGATATCCGTAAAAGATTTACCCTGTTTGAACGAGGAAATTTAATTTGAAAATCACGCAACAGATGGGGAAAAAGAAGCGTTTGCGCCTAATGAGCCACCGTCGTTTAATACTCAGTCTATATGTATGCCTATAAAAATGCGTACGAGGTTCCAACACGTCTAACTGTACACCAAAAAAGTTCGAAAGAATTTAGACAGCACTTCCCTCGCAATGAAACGTGACCAATACACCGTCACTGTCAGAGTGTCTTTTTTTCATAGAGATTTCTTCTCAAAGAAATTTATTAGATAGATTAGAGAAAACAAAACTAATTTTTTCATATCACTTTTCATTAAAAAACTAGTCAACTTCTTGCTGAAAATTAAATTAATTCTAATGTGTATCATATAACATAACTACATAACTACTCAAAACTTACTGTGTTCTAGAATTTAAGGTTCCCAGAAATCCTATAGATTTAGATTTAACGCCTTTATTATTGCCACGGAATAAATGGCGAGATCTTTGAGCACCTGCTGTAAAATAAAACTTGCTCTCCGTTTTAATGTCCGTTGTTTCATTTTAGTTATCGAATTCAATTAATCAAAAGTCCCATTAAGCGTTTTCTTTATTGGTAAACTAAATTTATCGATTTTGGATCCAACTTGAGATTTGTCGTGTTAGTTATTATAACAGTCAACAACAGTCTCGAATGTCCTTTAACGCCACTACTTGAAATTAGGGCATTAGTTTATAAGACGCACATTACATGCGTATGACACACCCTTGACTCCAGAAGAACATAAAATTAGTTTCGGTTGCGTTAATTGATTCTTAGAAAAACTAGTTAATCAAGATAAGAATATGGCAAAATCAAACTCGTATAAAAGCGATAAAAGAAAAATCCTTCTAGTTACTTTTGTTGGGAACGTAGGTCGCAGAGAGCCACCAAATATGGGCAGATTTATTGTCATTTGTCACATCTGTCGTTTGGATTCTCCTGTTTCGTTCAGTTGTTTTTGCTTATCAAGTTTGCATCGCATCCAAAGATATTGGAAATACAGCGAAAGTGTGACCAATATATTGCGGGTGAAAGGAGTGAGGCGTCAGGAGTTTGACTGTTTGGTACAGTGGCGACCGGATTCTAGGACTTCTAGGGGCTATGATGAATAAAAATTAAAAAATAAAACTTTCATTGATTTTTAAACAAAATTTGTTTCAAAATGTTGCCATTTGGTTTTGCTGCTTCACAATGCAACCTGATATAAAATACGGTAGTGCACGGCTGTAGAATATAAGGTTGGTACACTGAGGGAAATTTGGTGGAATAAAATTTGGGTGTCCTAGGCGGCTTTGGCGCGCTTTAGATCGTTTCGCCATCTGTGAATTACGATTACACACTAACATCTTTATGAATGAAATTTTCCACTACTGCAATGGCAAATTGACAACTGACAGGCTGCCAAAACTGTCATTCTACTTCTAGTTGATGTATTATGATAGAAATTACTGTTTAAATTGGTTTAACGAGATCGCCAACTCAGAGAGAAACGTACATTTTATACATAACAAACCTCGGCAACCGCAGGTTTGTTCGATATTTCTAGCACTATTGTTTCATGTAAACAATCATTAAACAAGCATCTGCGATGACCAGATAAACACAGATTCCGTCGAAAAACAAGTTGACAATGTACTGGTTAAGAACTTTTCGGTAATTGATTACATTAGCCACCGCGATTTTGCCGAATCCGCCCCCACAAAAACCTCATACAACACCCCTGATCACGTTCCTACCTAACCTTCAAATGTTGTACAAACATTTCTCATAACATTTGAAGAGTAGGAACGCGATCAGGGCAGGGGCGTTGTATGAGGGTTCTGCAAAAACGGTTTCAGAGAAGTCGCATAGTAGCTAGTGTAAACAATGGTCAAAGACGCTTCCAAAAGATTGAACGTTTAACATAAAAATTATTATTAAATGCTTTGATTAAATGTCAAAGTTGTCATTTATGTCGGTACAATCGTGTCCTTTTGATGTGGCAAAAGTTAATGCCTCTAAATACCGTAAGAGGGACCCATTCGATAACGCGCGTCATGGCCAACTGGTACGGAAAGAAATTATTCCACCTACCGGAACGTGAATGAATGAAAGATACTCAACCTATCTATTCTACAGCCGTGCGGTAGTGTAACTCACAAATATAAAAACAGTAATATAAATGATTTTCGAAATATTCGACTAATTCCCTATGTTTGCCGTACCCTGTATACGTGTATCTGTCCTTTTGTAATTAAAATTACAGCATTTACTAAAATTTATTCATAGGAATCAGTGGTTTATCAAAATTTCAAAGAGGTTCGTTACGCACTTTTTAAGATAAACTGTAATTTTTTTTTTGAACATTTACATATTAAATACTAAACTAATAAAATTTAATGCATTTAACGTACTGACTTTATTTTATTGAAGAGGAAAAAGTCGTTGCCATTTCCATAAAAAACCAAAAAACAAATAATCCGTTTCAATTTTGAACATCTATTTGTTCAAATGTCTGGAATCTTACAGTAGAACAGCAAAACTGAGACACCCGCTATAAATTTGTATATGTAAAATATAAGACTAACATTTGGTTTAATGAACACATTCTTCATTTATTATTTTGTTATCATTATATGTATGTAATTCCAAAAAAATATTGTGAAACGACATATTTTTAATAAAATTCATTTAATATTTTTTTAAGTTGACATTAACAAATATCTGTAAGGATCACAATGGAAATTTTATGAAGATTCAATTTAGTGTCTTATCAAGATGTTATATAGCATAAAACAAAATGTAATATGGCAGTTTATAAAAGTTGTATAATTTTTACGATAACCTTTAACCTTACGATGCGTACAGTTAAAAATACGATACACTGTTAAACCACTAATCACGGGACATGTAGTCTAGTAATTTTAATTATTAGTTGCTGACATATACACAAATGAAAAGACGGAACGGAAAACCGACATTTTCGTGTTATACAAACTGTCAAACGCCGATAAAACAGGAAATCATACATACACTTTGTTTACATACGGTCGAGAATTAAAAATACAAATTTAACTACTCTGCGTACAATAATGGTAAAAAAAACAACATCGTCAATAAACATTATCATCAGTTACAAACTATATAATATTTTGTCAAAAGAACTAGCCAACCCCATCATCTCCTTGTCACAATTATGACGCCAATATATAAATACGAAAATAAACACACATTTATTTATCGCCCCTTATTAAGGATGAGCCCATTCACAAATAGGTATATACAGACTAGTTCTAGATCCCTTCTGATGAAACTTTAGACTTCATGAAGTCGAAAGTTTCCTAGTCATGACTCGTTTTTTGATGTCCAGAAAGTTCTAATTCATTTCAACGTCTTCAGAGGTATCGACTCTAGTAAACTGCATCTGCGACTTTTTTTTGATTTGTAGATTTGGTCGCGACTTTGTTTTCGTCAAAACCAATGAACCAATTTTTTTCTTAACCTGTTATTTGACCGTTGCCACCCTGCTATAATAATGGCACTCCACCGGAGAATGCACTCAGTTCCCAGGCATCGATCGCGTCACATACTCTTGGCTGCGTTTCTACCAACCAGCCATTTACGCTGTCAACGCTTATCAGCACTAAACTTTAGAAGCGTTGCCATCAACTCGAATATGATCTTGTTCGATCCAGCCATTGACGCACTTAATCTACACTTTCCACCACCTAGCAGCTGAAATAAATGTTTTGGGTGCTTCTAACAATTTAACTAACTGCCTTAAAAATTCTGCCACCGTAACCAAAAATTCATATTTACTTACAAACCACTTTTAAATCTAACCTATTGCCTACAATTGTCAGAATTTCAGCGTTGTTGATAATAAAATTATCGTAAACTCCCTGTAAAGCCAAACTGAATTGCATTTTATGAAATTTTTAAAAACACTAATATATTTTAGACGCTTAGAGAAAAAAATAGTATAGAGTACACTGCTTTACGGCAAGCATCTAATTACCAAATCCATCTGGAATTTTTTCAGACCTAACGAAATTGCTCAACGTGAAGAACATCTGAAATTCCCAAATGCGGTGCTTAATTATACTCTCTGATTATAACGTATTGATCAAAAACATACACGTTCTTCATCTTTCGCATATCCATTAATCATTATTGTAAAATATCGGATTATGGAGGGACGACACGTCGATGGCTGAGTATGAGCAAGTGTTGGTTGAACCGTTCAATACGTGACAGGTTTTTGTGAACTGACTCTGTGTGATCGTCGATGGTTCACACCAGTTGCTTCTTACCAAAATAATGATGTCGCGTCAAAAGCTTTGTTTATATTCTTTTTAAATGTACGATTGAGAGTTCCGGTATCCTTACAAGATTTACCCTGTTTGAACGAGGAAATTATATTCGAAAATCAGGCAACGTATGGGGAAAGAACGATTTATTACTTACTTTATACACAAATAAAATATATGTCTGGTTTATCATAATTTAAAAAAACAATTTTTTACCATTTCTAAATACTCATATTAGTAACGATATATTAGTCGAAACTATAATGGACGTAACGTCGTCAGCAACAGGTCATCAAAGCTTCAGAAGTACTAAACAAATATTCTATTTTTAATTCCAGATTTTCTGTGCATTTGGAATGGTTCAAATATTACTACAAATGCCCGAGTTCAAGCGAATTTTTACCAACAGGCAATCAAAGCTTAATAATATTTGTCAGAAATATTGCTTTAAGTGAGGTATTAAACTAATCGAATTTATTTATTCGTACATAGGTTGTTTCGCTTTTTGACTCCAGACATTCCCTCTTTATCCAGCAATGACTTTCAGTAATAAACTATTTAATATCGCCTTCAGCGAATTAATCTAAATACTTTTTCTTTTATCGTTATAAACGTAGCGGCTCACTGACTTTCTTTATAATCCGCCTCTTCTCAATCCACGTGGATTTTTCTGTGGTTTCACCCGTGAACTGGCTTTTGTTTTGTTCTTACACTAAATGCGACATTTGAAACAATGCCACGTAATCGTCGATTTTTGTTCACGGTGCTTCCATTAAAGGTCAACTTTGAAGTTCTTATTTTCGCTTCTTATAGTTCTTCTTGCAAACTTTGTGTATAGTGAACTCCCAAACCGACAAGTAATTTCGTCACTCGACAAATTTTAACGTAATAATAAATTTTTCATCAGAATATTGTTTTCCTTTTTTGTTTTTCCTTTCATAGTCTAACTTTTTAGTTTTACTTAATTTATTAACTTAACATGATCCCGTAATTTGGCTCTCTGCTTCCTGTTGTTCTATTTTAACCTAGTTTACTCAAATTCTGTTTTTAGTAGTATTTTCAGAACCTCTTGTGAACAGAGCCTTTAAATTATGCATTTCTTTTTTATTTCTGTTTGGATTAGTTGCTACCATTATAGATTGCTGAGATTTATGTACTAATTTCAATGCAATGTTCTAGAAAATCTTATAGAATTCTACACAATATTTTATTAAAATTTCTTCTTTAACTAGTTTGGAGAGAATTCTAGTACATTGTAATTATTGTAAGTGTATAATCAACACTTTCTAAACTAAATGTTTACAAATTTTGCCATGTATCATATTTCAATTTGTAAGTTAATAATGATAATAATAATAATAATAACGACGTCAGAATACTGTCGAATTCCATTATAGAAGTAAATTTCCTAGTATTATTATATTCAGAAAACAACACTGGTTTACATTTTGCAATATTTGAATATATTGACTGACAAATTCTGTAATCAACAAATATGATAATCTAGGCAGAAGCCTATTCCATTTATTTTGTGAGGCAATATGAATCTGAACATAGAACAAAATAATAGTGTACTTGAAGAAAGATTTTTCCCGCACGCTTATTTTGTTATTAATTGTATTCCAGATCCTCACACCCTTTCTCTTTTAAAAGCCATTACAATGATTTGTTTGTTGATGCGGAAAAAAATGATTATTTTTCACCTAAAATAAATTAACTCTATCTTTGCTCACAAAGCATTGTGATAAAACGAAGGAACAATTACCAACCGGCACTTTATGAACGACTCTTATCTTGCAGCAGACATATTTACATTGCTTTTCAGTTCGCGTTTACCGATTAAATTAGTACTAAAGCTTTTCCCGTACATTTACGTGATGTACATTCGCTAAAAAATTCTCTTTATCATATGTTAGTGCAGCAGTGTGCTTTTTTGGTTGAATTGCTACTTAAAAGCATGAGTCGCCGTTAATTACTGAATGATTTATTAATAATACTTCAAAATTGATTCCCTCGACAAGTTTCGGCAAAAACTATTGTTAAAACTTTAATTCCGCACTTTCAGAATTTCTTTTCTCATATAAAATAAATAACAAAACATTATTACATTTTGCAAAATTTGTTGTAACAATTATTTACAGTTTACGGCTTAACCAAGGCAGCTTTTTATGTCTCTCATCGAAAGCTGACATATGTTACTGTGATAATTCTAATTCTAATACTATTGAAAATGTATCATTATTTTTAACAATTTTATTAAAACTCAATTAGTGACGTTCAATGTAATTTTGTTTGCATCGCAAATGCAATAAAAACACTGGAATCCAAAGGTCTTCTTTTAAGTGAAGCGTAGATATTGCAATTAATTAATTATTATTTAACCGAAATATTTATTGCGTGTTAATTTGATACCACACATTTTTGTAAATTAAGACAAACATCCAAAGCTTGATTTAATTCAAAATTTAGTTTGCTGCAAAACAAAAAGAATACTTACACTTTCAGAATATTCATGAAACACTGAACAATAAAACTTATTTTTTACTTCCAAATCAAACTAAACTTGTTTTTTCATTTACTTTGATTCTGGAAATCTGAATAAGACATGTTTACGATACATCATGAAGCCAGAAAAAAAAACATTTCCACCATGTTGAATGTGAATTACACTGTTATTTATAAAAAGAAAATCCACTTATCCTTGTATTTCAAAAATCAATGATCTAAGTAACGTGCGATCAACAAAAAACTCCCCCAAATTGGCGTTAAATGGGTAAGCTGTCTTTCTTGTCATCCACCACACATAACGAGGAATGAGAAAGACGGCTTGCTCGTATAATGCTAATGTGGGATCTTTTTTAGTTCATCGTACTTTATTATTTACTATATCAAGCAGTAACGTACTGTAGATCTTATATTCTCAATATTCCAAAAAAAAAAATGGATTCTATCATTGTCATATACACCTGCCCAGACGTACTAAAAGTGAATAGTGCAACAAATGAAACACCATTCCCCTTAAAAAAAAAATAACGACAACAGTTAAAGAGACAATTTCTCTGTGCCACTTGCCGCTGTAGACTATCTTCTGTTTTAAAAGCATCAAGGCAATTTTGCTTTTTAATGGAAAGAAAATAATTAGTTTCTGCTAAAAAAGTTACCACGTTTTCCGGTGAAATAAAACCGAGGGAATGTCGTCGACTAGCTCTTAAGGACGACTCTTATCTTACAGAGAACCTATTTACACCGCTCCTCGGCAGGCATTTACCGATTAAATTAATCTCGGAAATTTTTCATATGCTCAACAACAGCGCTCAGCGACCCTTTCCAAAAATTAATCGTTCGGGGCTTCTTCCAACCCCCAAATGTAACAACGGGCTAATTACACGTTTCTTAGCGTCTAAAATAACATTAGGTAGAGCTTTTTTGGTAATAAATACTAATTTTCGCTTGATTAAAAATATTAATGGTTAATACACATGCAGGTGGGTAACAAAAAATAATAACATGTATCCACAGAACGTTGTTTCACCTAAGATTCGTTCTTCTAAACTTTCTCCAGTGAGTAAAATCCAAATAACTGCATACTTATTATGTAATAAAGGATATATTGTAATAATTTTAAAATATCTTTTAAACCAGATTGTTACGGGATTATTTAATATTATTTAAAAATCGGATTAATGTTTAAAAAATGGTCTATGATAATTTTAAGATCGCGCAAGCAACATAATTTGTAATTAACTCCTCCTTGGACATGATTTAGCTTGTCGATGATTAAACCACACTGAAATATGTCAAAAAATGACAAACACTGGCGAACACTTCTAATAAATATCTTGGTTACATCTAGTAGCGGTATGGTTACCTTGAAAAAATTACATTCAGTAAGCCAGTTAATCACACGACTATTATTACTGTGATTCCAAAGAACGGCGCCCTTGGGTTTAAAAACTGTGCGGAACACCCCATGCGTGCAATTGACCAGCGCGGCACGGTGTCGATCACTTAGTTGGCCGACTTACATTGTATTTGAATCACAGTCTTATCGCTTGTTTTTCAGATGCAATACACACCTGTAAATAGGCGTCGAATACTCCTTGGACATCAAGCGCTTGGAAGTGTCGCAGTATTCATTGGTAAAACACCAGATTAGTAAGAAAAATACCTATTTTCTTTAACATTTTAGTTTCTTTTTATTTATATACTGTACATCTGTGTGGAGATTTTTCAGTTTACTTTTCATTTTTACGAATATTATTTTGATTTTTTTATTCCATTTTTAATTCAAGAAGCATTTTGTTTTATTTCTCTTTAATATGGATGAAATATTGTACTGGCATCGCAGTACTATGCTAGAATGGATAGAAGTTTATAACTGTCTATCTATTGTCAATGATAAAAACATAATGTATATTGTAGTATGTCTTCAATAACATTAACATCGCCTCAAAAAGGTGGAATTAAACGACATTTAGAGTCTCAATCGCATTGTCTTCCTCTATGGTAGACACTTTTGACGAGGAACTATGCGAAGCATTTGTGGTAGCAAACATCCCATTGGCAAAACTTAATAACCCAAAATTGAAACACTTTCTTGAAAAATGCACCCACAAACACATACCCGATGAATCTACTTTGAGACGATTTAATTTACCCAAATGTTATTCACGGACAATTAGTGACATTAGAGCTAATTTGTCCGAACAATATATATGGATCTCTACTGATAAAACCGTAGACATTTTAGGACGTTGTATTGTTAATGTCATAGTTAACAATTTACAACCGACGCATCCACAAATTCCCTGTTTACTAGCCACTATAATTGTAGAACATGTAGATGCTGAAACAATAGCTAAAGTGGTTGAAACAAGCATTTCAGAGCTTTTTCAGTCACATGACGATTCACATGTACATAGCAAAGTTCTTTTATTTGTAAGTGATTCTGAGGCATATATGTTGAAAGCAGGTAAATTGTTCTAAATATGTTACATGTAACTTGTGTGACACATGCATTGCATCGAGTAGCGGAATATATTCGCGAACTATTTTTTAATAATAATAATAATAAACGGTTTATTTGCAAACATGTTACAAACCCAATTACAGGAAATCTATAAAAAACAAAAGTAATAAATATTACAAAATAATAGTAAAATTAAATAAAAATATATATATATATATATATATAAAAAGAATTAAAAAGAAAATAATACAATTTCAACTAATTAAATATAAATAAATACATCTTCTAGTTAAATGTTGTTAAGGTGGCGTTTGCAGGTGATGTTAACAATAGAGTTCAAAGAATCGAAATGTATATCGCAAAATTTACATATGTTATTAAATTCATTGCACATCATAACAATAGGCGAATTACATAATACGTTTGTCCTATATGATATATTATAAAACGTTAGGTCTTGACGAGAATGTATACGGGGAACTAAATAGTTGACTTTGTTTACCAGCACTTCACAATCAATCCTATTGTTTACTAAATTAGTTAAAAATTTCATTGCAATTATTATTCGCCGCAGTTGAAGAGGTATAAAGTCAAATCATTATAACAGTGCTGCATGATCATAAGCCCTCTCAGGGTATATACCATCGACAGTGAACCATGGAAACTTCAAAAATTTACGTTTGAACCATATTCTAACTTCGATCTAATAAGTGCATAGTACAAGTTACAGAGAGCTTTAATATCATAAAAATCCTTACAATTTTTGTACACAAATGCATACATTTTATATGCTTTAGCAATAATATCATTAATGTGATCCACAAATCTAGATTTTAAATTAAAATTGATTCCCAAATCTCTGTCCTAATTTTTCCGTTGTAAAATGAATCCTTCGATGTTGTAAGAAAAAGTAATACTGGTATTCTTTCTTATAAAAGACATAACAAGGCATTTATCCTTGTTAAGTGTTAGATTATTCAGTTTACATCAATCAAGTAACGATTAAGATTGTATTGAAGAATCTCACAGTCTCTTGCACTATGAACTTCAATAAACAGTTTAAGATCGTCAGCAAAAGTCAATTTTTCACACGTAATTTCATTATTAACAATGTCATTAATAAATATTATGAATAATAAGGGTCTTAAATTGGACCCCTGTGGGATACCAGAAGTCGGAGAGATGGATTTAGATCGAAAATTACGATATATAACAACTTGCTGTTTGTTCATAAGATATGATTGGAATAATGTGATCAAGGGATCTGAAAAATCATATTGACGTAACTTGTCTAGTAATATGTAATGGTCAATTTTATCAAATGCTTTGCAAAAACCCGTATAAATTGTATCCACTTGACCACGATTATCAATGGATTCAGAAACGAATTGTGCAAAACATGAAAGATTAGTTACAGTAGATCTTTTTTCAACAAATCCATGTTGATAAGGAGTACTAAATGGTTTAACAGTAGAATAAATTTGTTTGTACAATGATTCAAATATTTTAGAAAATTTGCACAACATACTACGAGCCCTAACAACTAAATATTGGGACACCAAAAAATTTTTATAAAAAAATCACCAAACTTTTTAACAAAAATGTAATTTATTTTAGATAATTAAAATTTTAAAATTAATTCGTTTTGCAAAACTGTTAATGTTTAGAGCACAACAAAAACTGATTTCTAACTCAAACAGTGACATAAAACTCTAAAACAACGTAACATTTTGTGACACATAAATATTGGGACACAGCAAATTCAGTGACTGGTCATATCTCCTTTTGCCTTAATAACTGCAGGAATTCTTGCCATCATACTTTCAACTAATTTCCTACAATACACAGGAGTTGTTACTGTATCCTACACTCGCTAAATTTCCTGTTGAAGATTGACAATCGCTTGTCACGGATGATTTCCTAAATATTTTTTTATTTCACGCCATACCGTCTGTATTAGATTAGGATCTGGGCTATTCGATAATCAGGGCAAACATTTATATTATTATTCTTTGTAATAAGTGTTGTAGGTGTGTAACTTGAAGCATCATCCTGTTGAAAAATATAAATATCAACAGGATAGACTGCTTCAGTAGTTGTTAATATTTTTTTACAAAGTCTCTTGATATTTGTTTGAATTTGTAATTTCCCTTCCATGAACGTTGTTAATTGGTTTTTAAATTCCGTTAATAGACATGCACCCCCAAACCATTTTTCCGCTTGCAAACTTGACTCTTTGTTTGAGATAATCCATATTAAAATTCCTTTTTTATTTCAATAACTCTTTTTCGACTATTACCTCACCCAGACATCAAATTTGGACTCAGCGTTATATATCACTTTTCTCCGATTTTTATTTTGGTCATATTAACCGATTTTTCTTGTGGGCAGTTTTTAATTGTGGTTTTACTTTAGCCTAAAATAATATAAATAAATAATAAAGTCCATCAAAGATAGCTTTATTTAAGATTTACAATGTAAAAACCAAGGCCTGATTTGTGTATGCATTCGCGGCAATATTGTCTTGAAAAATTTATTTGGTTATCGCTATTCCAGCAAGTAGTAATTTCTCTTAAAGTACTCCGTCGTCCACTTTTATAAATTTTCATCAGTTGTTGTTGATCACGCGGCTTCACAAGTGGTGGCCTACCGGGAATTTTACCTTTTATTCCGATGGTACCTCTGTCTGTGTAATATTTTACGACATTTACCATCGACGACTAAGCTATTTGGAACAAATCTTCACTTTTTCTTAGCGATTTTCCCTTGAGGTACTGCGAAATTATTATTTTCAGAACTTTTACTAAAACTAGCCCGCCGCTAACTATTTTTTTCTAAATAAAACCAACACTAGCATGAAATGCTACGATCCCTACAATAATGGCAGCATTTACCAGCTACTACGTTTGTATTTCGATGGTATACTTAGCAAATTTTCTCGGGTGTCCCAACATTTAAATGTCAGCAAAAATTGCACATTTTTTAGTTAGGTAACAATTTTTGCGCTCTAAGAAAATTTATTAATTTGCAAAATACCTCACTCTCTGCCAAAATAGATGCCCATGCAAAATTTGCATTTAGTCCAAACGAATTGAATGATATCAAAAATATCTACCGGATTTTTTTGAGAAATTGTCTGTGTCCCAATATTTAGTTGTTAGGGCTCGTAATAGGTTTGTAATTCACAACATAGTAGTCCAGTCAAATTAGCGATCAACCTCGGAATGAGAGATAATAAGCTGAATTTTCGTATATACCTTCATTTTAGCGTTCTAAAAGTTGTCTCAAAAGTCTCATAAAATCTCGTGTCTGCGTCGTAAATTATTCAAGGTCAAAGGTCAAGAAAAACATTATTTTGCAATTATCTCGGTTTCTATTGCTCTAATGATGTTAACACTTATTATCATAATTGTAGAGCACAAAATTTGGGACAAATTTTATTTGAAACATTTTTTGATACACTTAATCGTTTTTGAGATAGAGGGCAGTGGGCGCGCAGCGTTCATCCATACATACTGTAATGCAATCAACCGTGAATATCTGTGAATACTACCTTGAATTTTGAAAAATTTGTATGATTTATCAGTTAATACATTGCATTTAATAACATTTTGCATATTTTCAATACATTTATTTAATGATACTTACCTACTTTGTATAATTAAAAACTCTTTAAATGACATATTTATTGTAGATATATCTTAGGTTAGATTATTATATATCTTAAAGTTATATTAATTTTTTCAAAGTAAATTTTAAGGAAGTTAAACGAGTTAATATATTTTAATTTTATCTTTATTCAGCAGCTGTACATTTCTTACGATTGAAATTGAATTGCAGTGAAAATCTATAAATTTTTAATAATATAAAGAACAAAAGTATCAATTTTCTTCTTCTTCACCGTCATCTTCTGGACGTTCGGGAATTTCTGTTTCATCGTCGTCATCTTCGGTGCCCTGAATTGTTGTTTCCAGACCTTCCAGTTATAATCATGATAGAAAAATAAGTATTTAAAAACTTACACATTTTAAAGATATAAATAAATTGAGATATACAATAAATATTTCATTAAATGAGTTTTTAATTACACAAAGTAGGTAAGTATTATTCTATGAATATATTGAAAATATGTAAAATGTTATTAAATACAATGTATTAATTGATTAATAATACAAATTATTCAAAATTCAAGGTAGTATTCACAGATATTCACGGTTGATTGCATTACAGTACGTATGGACGAGCGCTGCGCGCTCACTGTCCTCTATCTCAAAAACGATTGAGCGCATGAAAAAATATTTCAAATCAAATTTGTTCCAAATTTTGTGCTCTACAATTATAATAATAATTGTTAACATCATTGGAGCAATAGAAACTGAGATAATTGCAAAAAACTGTTTATCTTGACCTTTGACCTTGAATAACTTACGACGCAGACACGAGATTTTATGAGACTTTTGAGACAACTTTTAGAACGCCAAAATTAAGGCGTATACAAAAATTCAGCTTATTGTCTCTCATTCCGAGGTTGATCCCTTTTTTATGCTAAAATGACTGGACTATAGGTCACATCTCCTGATTTAAATACCGGACAGAGACAGATATTATATGTTACCCAATTATGAGGCATTGAACACTGTTTTAAAATGCAGTTGAATATTTTTGAAAGTGGGGTCAGATATTTGCACCATCCAAAAGTAAAAAACCAAGAATACCATCAGGGCTCGCCGTAAAAGAATTTTTAGATGATTTTAAAGCTAAAAGAATATCATTATCTGAAAAGGAATCACAAGAAACAAATAGCTGTGAAGCTAGTTCAAGATTCGTTGATGGGCAGATTCAGAGTAAACACTCTTGAAATAATCAGCAAAAGCATTGACTATCATATCAGGAGAAGATAATTCCGTGTTACTGTAACGCCACATACCCGGAATCCTAGTACCATTTTTTTTTATTTTAAATAAAGGACCAAAACTTTTTTGGGTCATCTGTAATCTTGGTTTCGATCTCCGCAATATATTTCTTATAAGAATTCTCTATAAGGGATTTACAATTAGACCGATGAGATTTGAACAAATTATAGAAATAATTAGATTTGTATTTTTTATATAACATATGAATCTTATCTTTAGTTTTTAAAGCAGTTATTATTACTTTATGAAACCATGGGACATGTTTATGACGACGGATACTATTATATTTAATTTTTGGTACCGCTAAATCAAATATGTGAAATAACTCTTTGTAGAATAACGAACAAATCTGATCAACATTAGAGCAAGAGTCGAGAATGTTCCAATCACAGGACGTTAGTTTTTCATATAGCAGGGAATAATTAGCTTTTTTGAAGTTGTAATGTTCAATGGAATTATTAAGAGGAAAGACCTTAGGGGTTTGATCATTGAGGTTAACTTTTATTAAAAGGGGTGGATGGTGAGCATCAATTTTATTGACAAGAGAAAAGTCAGCGGGTTCAACGAGGCAATTAAGATTAGAAAAGACTAAATCTAGGATTCTTTGGTGACCATTTTGTTCAGATTTGAGTTGAGAAAGATTATTATTAAATGCTTTAAAATTGTTAAGGATGATACTTTGACGATAGGAGTTATTAGCATTAGCACTAAATTCTGCAGCATTAAAATCCCCACAGATTAAGATCTTAACACTTTTGATGAATTGATAGGTACTGATTATGTCAAAGAATAACTCAAAGTCATGCATAAATGAAGGTGAGGTTACATAGACTGCAATAATGATAATACTTTGACCTTTGTGAATAATTTTCACACCTACAACATTAATACTCGTAATAATATTGTTAACATTTGAAAGATCCAAACCAATAGATTGAATTGTGTCACGAACACCAATTAAAACTCCTCCACCACGGGAAACATTCATAATTTGAAAGTCTCTGTCCTGCCTGTAAACTACAAAGTCATTAGGGAAAAGTTCACTATACATTATATCACTGTCTACCCAAGTTTCAGTAATTGCTACAACTTCAATATTCGTATTTAAACAGATGTTATTATAGAAATCCTTAACCTTAGTACGCAATCCTCGGACATTTTGATAAAAACAACAAAGAGGAGATATATTATTTTTATAATGTGGCTTCTGAATGTTTGAACATAATGGATTCTTTATTACAGAATAGGAGTGCAAACTACCAAAATTAAATATAATTGGTTGCTATATGACCAGGCCAAATATGTCCTGTTTTAGATTCGTAATGACTTGTCGTGTATGCACTAGACCTTGAGCACACTTCGAAAATTGTGTGCACGCCTGTGGATTAAAACGGCTTCGCCCTTCTCTGTGATCACCTTTAAAGACTGTAAGCCCTACTATCCGTCGTTGATTAATTGCAACCCAAACACCAGTTTTCTGAGGATGAAGGTGAGTGTCAACATAAACGTGAATTTTCGGTGCTCTATATTCTCATGTTTTGAGAATTAATGTGGCCACTCAATTGAAACCGGGTTTCATATGGGAAAAAGATTGTCTTCAATAGCCGGTCATAAAATGTATCCAAAAACCTTGACAACAGTCAGGAAAATCGGCTTCATGTTGATAATTCTTGCATACATGTTATACAATAAGGAAACAGTACTAAGTAGGGACCAATTTATACAATATTTTAAGTGAAAATAAGTTAATCCCGCATTTAACGGGACGTTTAGCGACGTCTGATTGGCGTAGAGTCGGTCACGTGGTGCTTTAACGGCTTATTAAAAATTTAATCGCAGTCAGATATTTAATAGAGCGCCTGTAAACCGGGTCTTAATGTTTTCGTAATATTGCTCGAAATTACATACAATAATTCCATTTGCTGCGTTAAATACTCGTATGGATGCTAGCGGTCTGCTTCATTACCCTTCCAACATTTCCAATATTTTCTGAAATTCTCTTATCTTACGATCTACCACTTCCCTCCTATTTAAAAAAATACAAAAGTGGAGAGGAGGTTTGTCGGAACTTAGTCACACGTCGTTGTAATGAGTCGCAAAAATAAGCATAGTCAACGATGTTGGAAAATTCTTCCCGGAATTCATCCCAATGTGCTTGAACCGAATACTCCCATATATCGTTTACCTTTCTGCTCCAGTGGGAATGCCATTTCATTTTTTTGAATGAATATGCAAATACTCAAATAAAGTTCTGAAAGGACTATTTTTAACGTAAAGATTATTTCTCCAGGGAGCAACAACAAGGAAGAAAACAAGAAAAGCAAGATTAAAAGTGACGTTTCATATGGCAGTTGTTAAAGTCAATCGAGTTATTAAATTGACCTAAAATTTAAATCCGTTTGTAAGGATTTTGGTTGTTGTCTCTGAAAGTTCCTGTTTCAAATAACTATTAGGTTTACAAAATAATCGGAAATTAATATTATTTTTGCTAAGAACGTCTCTATATCGTAACTTTAACGCAGAATATCTTCTCAGAGATGACATACGGGTCCAATTCCAAGGGAGATTCTGTAAACATATTAGGGTAACTAAAACCCATAAAATTGCTAAACCTGAATTTTGCGTTTACATTTTTTATCACAATGAGAAATTCCAGTTTATCTAAATTTTTTATGGTCTCTAAGCCTACATTTAAAGTTTTAGTCTGATGTTTTTAATGTAATGTATTGCAGTTATTTTCTATATTACATAGTAGATATGTATGTTGCACAGTCGCACTGAAAAGTACACTTCGACATGTCTAAAATTTTGTTTTTGTGAACACCCTCGAAATTGAAGTTGCTAAAATGTTACATAGAGCAGAAAATTTTACCTCCACAAAAGTCAACATTTTATTGCAGCATCAGCTGAATTAATGACACTTAGGAGACGTTTTGGTATTGATAACACGGCAGTCTGCACTTATTCTAACAGAATTGTATGCCCGGTGTCTGTATTAATTCTTCTAGATAGTTTGCAAAATCCCACTATGGCATTCTGCAAAATGATGTAGGAGATTGTTTTGTCAAAAGGTGACAGTGACGTCAAATTTGACATAAAAACCTAATTTAAACTTTACGAATTTTTAAATTTTCAAATAATGCGTCAAAATTCAGTGTGGTACTTTTCAACGCCCGCGATTGGACAGGTTTTATTACGTAAATTGGTGATATTTAAATATTATTTAAAATCTATTACTTGATAAGATCCCGGCGCATCCACCATTTTTCTAAACTTTTAAAAAATTATTTTTCTGTAACTCCCACTCTAATAACGAGTGACTACTAATATTCCTAATTTTTGTTGTCAGGTTAATAGTCATAGTCAGGTGGTATACTTAATATTATTTGACCAGCAAAACTATTATGAAATATTTTATAGCGTCGAAAACTCTTTTACTGCTTTTAGGACTAGATTTAGTTGAAGAAACCACTTTATAAAAATTAAAACGATCAAGTTCATATATATAATCACGTAAATCCAAAATAATAAAGTTGATTTTTTATTAATCTAGCAGATTTGATCAAATAATGTCACATACCTCCGTTTCGATAAAAATATACATCTTCGTTTAAAGCATTGTGAAGATAAAACAATTCAACATCGTATATCTTTCTTAAGTACATATAAAGAGTGTCTATAAATGCTTCCTACATGAGCAATCGTTGAAAAATTTTAATTTTCCTAAATTAAATTTATGTATAGCATAATCCTTCAACACGGATTCCTAAATTACATATGCAGGAGTATATTATTCTTGTAGCGGAGCTTTCAAAGCGCTCCGCTAGTACCCTCTCGAGGGCGCTGTCCTCGGCAGCGCCGGTATCAACCCCACCAAGCTCACCCCCACTGGAACGCACCCCACCTGAAGCAACTTCATTGTGCAGGTACTCCCACGCATCTCAACCCTGCCTATAAAAGGGCCACCGTGACCACTTTTCAGGCAGATACCATTCGTGAGTCGTCAGTTGGAGAGGAAGGTTGTCTGTTCCAGTGGTGAGTTTGCTTTTGCTTGTTTACTTGCTTTTGTGAATTCGCCGCCGTGCTGTGACCCAACGCTCCAGTGAAGTTCACCGAGTTCGCTGCGTTACTGTGCTTTTCAGCGCGCTATCGCTAGCATCCCTTGTGCAACGTTTCGCAACGTTTTCCATCGGCTACGCTGCTTTTTTCAAAGCGATTAGTGGTCGATGTGGCACAAATAATTTCGCAACCACAACACGTCCCAGGCTCTGTCAGTGCCACCATGGCGCAGGCAGGGGCCCCACACGAATCCATGCTGGCCAGGATCTTGGCCATCGTGTCCAGGATGGAGGCTGCCCAGAAGAAACATGCGAAGAGAATTGCGAGGATCGAGAGGGTCGTAGAGGAGTTCTACAGCCCCCCACCGACCTCCACAGAAGAAGAAGAAGAAGAAGACTCCGATGTGGACGTAGCCATGGAGGTCACGTCCGCAGAGGCCCTGTTCGAGGAAGTCCCCCCCGGCAGAGCTGGCGCAAAGAGGCCAGCCACCCCCACCCCCCAGCCAGTCTTCACGACTGGCAATATGTTCTCCGCCCTTAGCGGCGAGGAGCAAGCCCCCACGCCTTCCACTTCGGCCAAAAAGCCGAAGATTGCGTCTCCACCCCCAACCGTGATGCCCAAGCCACCAGCCAAGCCCGCGGCCACGGAGAAGCCAGCCCCATCTGCTGCTGGCAAGAAGCAGCAGGTCAACCCCAAGCCCCAGAGGGCCCCCCTTGCTGCCAAGCAGCAAAAGAAGTCCCAGCTCCAGCCCCCGGCAGGCCCAAGCCGGGACACCGCCAGGGCCAAGCCCGCCACCACCGCCGAGACCACCCCGGTCGTCGACGAGACCCCCGCCGAGCCCCGGCCCGAGCCCCAGGAGGAGACCATGGAGACGGAGGTCCCTGTGGTGACACCACGTCCCCCAACCACCCCGAAGAGCAGGATTCCGCCCATAATCCTGCGGGACGGCCAGAGATGGTCAGAAGTTTCGCGTCGGATGACGGATAACTCCATCCGGTATTCGAAGGCGAAATCCACCCCGGAAGGGGTGCGGATTCAGCCGGTCGAGGTGAGCGACTTCAGAAGCCTGGTAAGACTTCTGGACAATATGAAGGTGCAGTATCACACCTTCACGCTCCCGGAGGAGAAAACTCTCCGCGTCGTCATCCGCGGCATCGCCGTAGGAGTTGCCAGCCAGGAGGTGTTGGAAGACCTGGAGTCTCTGGGTCTCCAACCAATTCAGGTCAGTCGGATGAACCGAAACGACCGCCCGATGCCCCTCGTCCTCGCCGAGATGCCCATGGCCAAGAAGGCCGAAGTCTTCGAGGTGAAGACACTTTGCGGCCTCTCCGTCAAGGTGGAGAAGCCCCACAAGAGGAAGGATGCTGCCCAGTGCCACCGCTGCCAGCGATTCCACCACTCCCAGCGGCACTGCAGGGCCGAACACCGTTGCGTCAAGTGCGGCGCTGATCACCAGACCAGCGACTGCGAGAAGCAACGCAGGCAGCCGGCGAAATGCGCGAATTGTAGCGGGCCACACCCGGCCAGCTACAAGGGGTGTCCCAAGTTCCCCAAACCGCAGCATCAGAAGGCCTCCAAGAAGCCTTCCACATCGTCCAAGACGACCGCCCCCAGGACCGCCGCCCCCAAACGCGGTGCCCTCCCCAAGGCCACCCCAAAACCCAAACCCGCTCCCGTCCCCAAGAAGGTCGCCCTCACGGCTCGCCAACAGGCCGACCTCCAGCTCCAGAAGACCCAACTCATGACCGCCATCGCCGCCGCCAAGGACTCGCAGTCCATGGCGGAGAAAATGGCGGCATTCCTTCCCCTCCTTTTCAAAAATTAGATGGGTAGTACGCCACTAATTGTAAATTCCTTACAGATCGCCTTCTGGAATGCCAATGGACTCCGGAGCGGGCGTTATGAACTCGAAGAGTTCATGGAAGACCGCCAGCTCGATGCCATCCTCATCAACGAGACGAACCTCCTGTGGGACTCCCGAGATCCCAAGATGCCGGGCTACACCCTGCACCGAACGGAACGCCGGGACGGAAACGGGAGAGGAACGGCCATCTACGTAAGAAAAGAGATTAAACACTCTTCTTCTTACGTCCCCGATCTCCGACAACTAGAAGCGACGGCGGTAACCGTTGTGACTGCGAGAGGGCCTCTGCGCCTAATCGCTTGTTACAACAACTCCAACACGCTCCAGGTTGAAGACATCGCTGACCTCGTCGCAGGTGACGAGGCCACCATCGCAGCTGGCGACTTCAACGCCAAGCATTCGGACTGGCACAGCGGCCAGAACAACGCGAACGGAAGGCGCCTCCTAACCTTCCTCCAAAACACCGCGGAAGTAGACGTCATCTCCACCGAAGAACCGACGTTCTACCACCGAGCCCGACCAGATGCACCAGGTGATGTCTTGGACATTGCCCTCGTCAAGAATCTCCGACACGAAGTGGACGTCAACGTCGTCGACGAGCTCCACTCCGACCACCTCCCGGTGATTATGCGCATCGGGAACGAACCCAACGATCCCGCGGCCAACATAATCACGACCACGGACTGGACGAAATTCGCCGAACATATCAAGGGCAACTTTGGTGAGTTTGTAACGAATTTCCAGGACAGCGAGCAAGTCGAAAGAGCAACCCTGGACTACGAAAATCGTATCCGGGCCTCCATCGACGCGACCTCAATTCGACGCCCTGTGCGGCCATTCAAACGGCCCGCGATACCACAGCGTATCGCGAATCTCATCAGGGAAAAGAACAGAGCCAGACGAACAGCACGACGAACTGGAGAACAGGACGACCGGACTGCAGCGAACCGCCTCCAATGGGAAGTCCGGCGAGCACTGCTCAATCTTAGGAACGAGCAGTGGGAACAACGACTAGAATCCCTGAACACCGTGGACGGATCGACCTGGAAAATGGCCAAAGCGCTGAGAAGCGACAAGCGGCCACTTCCACCGATCCACAGCGCGAACAACGGCATCGTCTT
Organism: Zophobas morio; assembly: GCF_036711695.1. Taxonomy (NCBI): domain Eukaryota; kingdom Metazoa; phylum Arthropoda; class Insecta; order Coleoptera; family Tenebrionidae; genus Zophobas; species Zophobas morio. The sequence goes on from NW_026972110.1 coordinate 5,797,653, forward strand.
CACAGAAGAGGACAAAGCCGCCGCCTTCGCTCACAGTCTGGAGAACCAATGCCAGACGAACATCGACCCTGATGCAGATGACGAGCACCTGGACCTCGTCGAGGAAACCGTCGAAGAAATTCGAATGGCAGAACCCGACGAAGACGACCAGATCCGCGAAGTCCATCCCGACGAAATCCGCGAAATCATCCGACTCCTCAAACCCAGGAAAGCCCCAGGCCCAGATGGCATCCCGAACAAAGCATTGAAGAACCTCTCCGACGAAGCCATCGTCGCACTAGCAGGTATCATTAATGCAATGTTTAAATTCCGAGTTTTTCCAGCTAGGTCGAAAGAAGCCCACGTCATTTTCATCCCGAAACCGGGGAAAAATCACATTTTCCCGGAAAATCATCGACCCATCAGTCTCCTCTCGTCCGTGGGGAAGATCGCTGAACGTGTGATTCGGAAACGGCTAGCTGAGTTCGTCAACGAACGAGGCGTAGTCCCCGATGAACAGTTCGGCTTTCGCCCCCAACACTCAACATCCGAACAACTTCTCCGAGTAGTCGAGTTCGCCGCAAAATCAATTGAATGGAAGCAATTGACTGGCGCGGTGTTTCTCGACGTTGCGAAGGCTTTCGACACCGTCTGGCATGATGGACTTGTTTACAAGCTTCACCAAGCAGGCGTGCCGTTGGCGATGGTGCAGCTCATCCAATCTTTCCTGGATTCCCGCACGTTTAAAGCACGCATTGGGCACGCTTTATCTGCGGAGCATCCAATTAGCGCAGGAGTCCCCCAGGGCTCGGCGCTCTCCCCGCTCCTGTACGCGGTTTTCACCGCGGACATACCCAAATCCCCCCGAACTAGCCTTGCAATCTACGCAGACGACACGGCTATCCTTACGCGCTCCAAAATGCCGCACCTCGTAACCTCCTACTTACAGGAGGCCGTGGATGCGCTGGAGGAGTGGTGCAAACGATGGCTCAGGAAACGTCACGATGTTTAACCGGGTCATCCCTTGGCGGAGCCAAGCAAAATACCTAGGTATCATCGTCGACAAACGGCTGTCAACAAGATAAAGGGTTCGTTGTCTGCGCTGATCGGAAGGCGCAGTAAGGTGTCGATCAGGAACAAGTTGTTGCTGTATCGCGCCATCATTCGCCCCACCATGTCCTATGCTTCAGTGGCCTGGAGCTATGAACCCTCCAAAACCCAATTTCACCGTCTGGAACTCATCCAGACGAAAACTCTCCGACAGGTTTTCCAAGCCCCATGGTTCGTCAGAAACGCCCAACTGCTCCGAGAGGCCAACCTCCCACCGCTGAAGGAGTTCCTGCACGAAGTCGCCCTCCGAGCCTTCAGGAAAGCTGAAGAGCACCCCAACCCCCTGGTGCGAGAAGCCGTCGACTACGAGTTCGACGAGGAAGCCCCCCCCCCCAGTCGCAAGCGGCCCCGTAAGGCGCTGCTTGAAGACCGAATCGGCAAGTAACACCACCTGCCGTCTCCACCGACCGGCCTTTCCCAGCCTTCCCAACTTCCCGACCGCATCGCCTCCAAGGTGTTGCACATCTAACGCCAGCGCATAGCGCATTTTTCTGTTTCAGATCTCCATCGGCCGCAGGACCGCGGGGAAGAGCCGACGATGGGGGCCAACTCCTAGGCAATCAATAGCTCAACCTAGCTCGGTAGCGCAGCTCCCGCTGTCATGGGTGTAAGGGACAATGTCCTGGTACCCGAGCAGAAGAAGGAGGGGTTTTAGGGCGGTAACCATTCCCCCAGTACCACCGTAGGCCGCAGAAGAGGCCAAGAACCATTACGGTGGTCTGCGTAGACATTTCCCCTCCACCAAAAAAAAAAAAAAAATTTTCAGGCAGATGGAACGCCACCATCTCCACCTTAAGGGCTGCACTGTCTCGGTCCCCTTCTGGTGAGCATCGTACAGATGGAACTCCACCATCTCCACCTTAAGGGCTGCACTGTCTCGGTCCCCTTCTGGTGATCACCAGGGCTGCACTGTGTTACGGTCCCCTGCGCCGCTTCGATATTATCACCAGGGCTGCACTGTTTTACGGTCCCCTGCGCTGCTTCGAGATCTTCACCAGGGCTGCACTGTTTTACGGTCCCCTGCGCCGCTTCGAGATTATCACCAGGGCTACACTGTTTTACGGTCCCCTGCGCTGCTTCGAGATCTTCACCAGGGCTGCAATGTTTTACGGTCCCCCTGCGCCGCTTCAACGACGTCATCTCCAGGGTCGCACTCTCTAGGTCCCCTGTGCCGCATCGCCGACGTCGTCATCTCCAGGGTCGCACTCTCCAGGTCCCCTGTGCAGCATCGCCGACGTTGTCATCTCCAGGGTCGCACACTCTAGGTCCCCTGTGCCGTATCGCCGACGTCGTCATCTCCAGGGTCGCACTGTCCAGGTCCCCTGTGCCGCATCGCCGACGTCGTCATCTCCAAGGTCGCACTCTCTAGGTCCCCTGTGCCGTATCGCCGACGTCGTCATCTCCAGGGTTGCACTGTTCAGGTGCCCTGTGCTACTACATACATCGCCGCCGTCATCCCCTACGACGCTCTGAGTCCCAGGAGCCGCCACCATCCCCGACGAGAATTGCCACCACTTCGAGAACCCATACCCTACTTTTGATTTGTATTGTTCTTATTATTAATAAACCGCTGAGCTACCACAATCTGTCGCCCTACCGTGGGGCCTCGAACAAGGAAGGATACCACATTCTCTAAAATTTAAATAACATTTATTTGACAAAATTGTAAGATGGCGTCACCAATTTTAAGGGGGCCATAAATGGATAAATTTTGATAAACGATTTACCATGCTTCCGATAATAAAAGGTTTGCAAGATTTCAGAGCATTCGGTTTCGCCGTTTCAAAGTTATAAATTGTAAAATGTTGTCATACAAATTTGATTTTTTCCAAAAAATCTAGATGCGTAGGGTAAAAACTCAACATGAATTCATAAACTACAAATGAAGGACTATGTTATTTCATAAAATTGATATAACATTTACTAAGTAAAAGTTAGAGATGACGTCACATCATTGTAGGTGGGGATGATCAGACAAATTTTCGTTAGCGTTTTACCATCTACACGACATACAAAATTTGACAACAATCGTGGTTTCGGAGATTGATAAAAATCGAATATTGAAACATTCTCTATTACAGTTTCAAAGAAATAAAAGTGCAATGAAAACCTACATACATACGTAGAAGTTGGCTTTCTACTTTCAAATATTTGTCCAAAAAAGTCTAAAAGCGCCAATAGAGAGGCAAATAGACGACAAAAAAAAGACATAGACAGACGGTACGGGAAACCTCTATTATAGTCTAAGAGCAATGAAACGTCCAGAAAATATGACATTAACCAATCGCCATCTGGAAGACTTGTATCAGGGACTAAATAGACCCTTTTATAACCCAATATTTTTTTAGTTTACGTTCAGGAAGTGAAAACAAATTTCATTTGACACTATAAAAGTTCTGACAAGATCGACCTTTATTTTAGTGGAATTTTTTCATGGATATTATAAAATACATAAAAATGAGTAATGTAATGTTTGTTTATTTTTAAAGCGCAACTAAAAATAAAAGTAGTGTGAACACCTGATTCGAAATGTGGCGACTTTGTCAAATTTCGGTGATAATTTTTTTATTTTATTTTTCCTTAAAGATAATTGTTGAACGTTTTACGCATCATCGTATTTTTAAGTTTCATGAAACAAAAAAATTGCATCGATAACATCCTAACTTTCATCGTACCAACTAAAAAAGTTCAACTTGGTTCCTGGTACCTATTCTAGCCTTTCTTAAATTGCACTTTAGATACCTTCAAGGTAACACCATTATCCTAAAATGAAAATTTTCAGTTTCATCTTACCCCCAAAAAAAGAAAAACATAAAATTGGTTCGAAAGGATTAAGATGATTTTCAGTCAAGGTAATTAGGTACTATTATAGCACATTAAAAAACTTGTCCTTTGAATAAATGTCATTTAGTAATTATTTCACCTTTCCCACAATTATCACAAAATTAGTAGATAATATGTTCTAGTGTCTCGACAGATGTTACGTAAAGTTATTTGTTATCTATGTTTAAATTTCTTAAGATAGCATTTAATAATATATAGTTGATCATGATTACGTACGAACTACAAATTTAAGAAATTTATCGACATTTACTGTAATCCAACCGACGCAGTGCAGGATATAAATCACACGAACTGTCATGATTCTGTAATCTCGAAAATATCCTCTACATGCAGTGTTATAACTTATAAGGTAACAACGGCATAGCTTCATTTTTATTTATTTATTTTTTTTTTTAATCTAAAATCAGTTGAACGTACCCATGTCATTATTTAACACTGAATGAACACAATTATTTAAAATCGGAGGATATGGCTATTAGCACATCTTTTCAATTGCACAGGACACTACCAGTTATTCATAATTTTTTACAGTCTAAATCTGCATAATCTTTCTATAAGAAAGGTTAGAATCTAATCTTAACTACTCCTAAATCTCTACACAAAAGAGATTGCATTAGATTCTACCATGCGAAAATATTTTTTTATGTGCATAATGTACAGTATACCACAATTGTATTGAGTTTTGCCTGAAACGAAAGCTCTGTTTCACGTTTTCAACTTAAAAGTGGATTGTTCCAAGCAATTTTCTTCATTAGGTAGTATAAAGCATTTTGCACTCCGTTGAGAGAACGATATTATTATATTTGCTACAAACTGAAATTGTTTGCCGTTGGCATTAAAACTTTAAAATAATTTAAGCGTATATTCGACTCAAATATAAAAGCACTGTAATTTCAAACAAAATTTAACTTGGCCATGAGTAAATTAAACAAACTACTCATTACTTCTAATTCGGATAGAAATTAGTTATTCGATTTTTAGTCAAACAAAAATTAATAATTAGTTCCTCAAAAATCACTATGCAACAATTATCGTCTTTGTTGGTGATTAATGATTAGTTAAATAAAGTTCATCAGGAATAAAACTACGACCGATATTACAACGCTAGTAATAACACATTTAAATAAAATTTTCGAGAACTGATCGAATAAGTTATTGTAAGATAACTTCCTCGGCATAAACTGACTAATAAATATTAAAATATATAGAGACCACGACTGGAACAATGGAACACCAGCCTTGAAAAGAGAAATAAAGTTTTAATAAGCAGGAAAACTTCATTATTGAGCACTGAGCCATGTCTTCGTCTCTTTGCAGTTGTTAGGGATGTTTACAATGTTATTATCCTTTTGAATGTTGAGTAATTTTAGCCTCTTATTTATTGAGAAGAAAGCACATTTTCTCAACTTAAAATATACTGCCTTTAATTGCATTTTGTTCCTAAGTTTTATATCTAAAAATAAACTGGCAGTTAAAAGGGCACGAAAATACTGGGGGAATAATGACACGAAATTTCAATAAGTAACGTAGAAACATTTTCAGAACGAATTTAATATTTTTAGAGAAGGTTGTCAAAGTCGTGAGTTTACCGATTTTATCTGGCAATCGAAATTTTCATTACATAAGTATTTTAAAAGAAATCAAACATAATGTGATGTTGTGAACATATGTGAGATGCTACATTAAAACAAAAAGTTTCGATACACTACAGAAGTTGAAGTTGTAGAGCAATTAAATACATTGTTTTTTTTTTATTATTTAAGCATGTAATTTTTAACGAAATACATTCCTATTTACTGAGTTTTGTGTTGAAACTTTACACATTTTATAAAATTAGTTTCCTTCATTCATGAAAAGCATCATATAATCGCAAAAATCCTTTTATAGGTTTCTGCGTTTCCGCGTTAATATTACATCCTGTTAAATTTTACTGAACTTTCTTGAAGTAAAATTATATTTTACTCCTTACAAGATAATGATCGAATTCGCACTCGACTTCTCTTTAAATTTAAATATCTTCTGTACGGAAGTGCGAAATTTATCTCATTGTGATATAATCTAAAATTAACTTAAAGTTTCGAGAGAAATGGAAGCTCGTGTATCATACCGTTAATGTGTTTTCTAAAAATAGACAGCCGGTAAATGTGGCAATGACAATGAAAAGAAGAATTATTGTATTTTAGAGAAATTTATAATCCATATACAGTCCTTGCATATACAGATTAATACAAGATTTTCATCTTATCTAAAGGATTATATTTAATACTTTGTAACTACTGTATAGATAAATTATATTACAATAGGGTCCTTTTGAGATTTGTTGGTAATTCCATATGTCACGAGTGTGACAAAGGACGATTTTTTTTCGTATATTAAAAACATTTAGGTGGTTATAGTACACCTAACTCATCACTTGTTGTTTTTGGTTTTAAATGATTTTAATCTGGAAAAAAATCGTCATTTTGTCACACCCGTGACATATGGAAATACCTTGCGTAATAATACAGCTTGTACAATACGAATATGTCCAGTCATTTCCGTCTATCCGTTGTAGCTAAATGTCGCTTCAAATGTAACATCCTCCTTTATCTAAAATTTAATAGCGTTGTTTATACACTGGATTATGATTCATCTTTTATCTGAAATAATAAATGTTTCCACACATGTTGTGCAGAAAATTTCCTTAAATGAACAGGTAAAGAAAGATTTACTGTCAATACCGATATTCTTCTAAATTGTAACCAACGAAATTCGAAACTGTCGACTTAACAACATTCAACTTTAGCAAGTGCACGCGATAACAGTGCAGGCAAGTTTAATTAGTAATTAAAGTACAACGCTGGATTTGTCACAATCGCTGGTCGAGACAATCTATGAAACTACTTTCGGTGTAATTAACTATTTAGATTTAAATAATTGCAAAATATACGTGTCTTTTTATTAACACCTACTCATCATTGCAAGTTTGTTGTCTATAGTACTAGTATTAAAGAACATGACAACAGTTTAGGTAAACCAGAAAATTTTGATTTCTTATTATTAAACTGTCAGTCGATAGCATCCCATAAATGCGATATTCTAGTAACTGACCATCTAAATGTACACCGTGAAGTAAGCTTCATTTGTATAACAGAAACATGGTGTTCATCACGGCATTAGTGCAGTTCACATCTCTGAATATGAACTTGTAAGTTCCTTCTCGAGACTTAATTATAAAGCGGTGGGGTCGGTATATAGTGCAAATCCATCCACCTGATAAAATCTCTAGAGTTAACGAACACTGCCTTGAAAAAGACTTCGAAATATGTGGTATCTCATGGAAAAGCGGTAACATAGCGACAATAATCCTGACGTGTTATAGGTCACCCAAAAGCGATCTCAGTATTTCTTGTGATAAATTGTGTGAAATTTTTGATTTGTTGTATAGATAAAATATTCATTTAATATTGTGCAGAGATTTTAATATAGATCCTGGTAGAGATTATAAAGAATTAAAAAAAATAACGGATATCTTATCTACATATAGCTTAATGGAAAAGGTAAACAAACCTACCCGAGGCAAGTTGAGGATACTGTTGTCGTGGATCATAGAATTGTTTATTTTAAGACAGGTCGAATAAATAAACCTATCAACTCACTTAATCCCAGTGAATATAGGAGAAAATTCAGTGAATCCAGTATTTCAGAATTTCTTCTAGATCTGATCAATAAGGAGTGGTCTATGTATATATAAAGACATCAATGAGGCATTTGATTACTTTCATGATATTTTCTCTCAATAGTTCGAGATATATATGTAGGTATAAATATTATTATAAATATTAAATATATAAAAAACCAAAAAAAAAAAAAACACACACAAAACGTGAGTTAATGATGTTATTAAAAATCTACCATGAAGCTGTGTGAGCTCTTTGTCTTGCGTAAAAATCACAAAGCTTTGCAACCTTTTCATGCAAAAGCAAATTAAATCATTTTAAATTAGTAAGGTAAACCAAGAGAAATTTTTTCAACCGCCAAATTCAAATATCAAATCATATTCCAAAAACAATTTGGAATATTCTTAAACAAAAAACACATAACTAAAAAACACGTGGAGGACCCTCAGAAAGTTGCTAATATCTTCAACTCTTTCTTTCAATATGCACCGACCGCCATAGTCAATCGGATAACATGTGCTACTGACGATAATATGCACATAACTAACACTCAACAATTTATTCTTATTGCCTTTTATTCCAGAAGAATTAATATCCTTACTTTTGGCTAAACTAAAAACCAAAAAATGAAATTAATTTGATGACATCTCACTACTCTTATTAAAGAAAATAGTTTCCATTCTTGCTACCCAGATAACATTTCTTGTTAATTTGTCATTCGAAAGTGATTGTTTTCGCGAAAAAAAGAATTAGTAAATTAATTGCAGTTTACAAAAATAATGATCTCAACGACTTAAAAATTACAGGCAATTATTTCTATGTATAACATCTTGTTTTTCAAAAATATATGTATGAATATTGTTTTCTGTCACGCCTAGATAAACATCTCCAACGAAATACTCTTTTAAATCCAAACCATTTTCATTGTTAATTTCTTGAAAAGTGTGGTTATTCTTGTTAATTATGTTTTTCATAAAATTCAAGAATTGTTACTGATTTTCTTCACAAGAATCTGTCTGTTTCCGAGTTTTCCCCCGGTTGTTTTTTTGCCTTCTGTATTTCTATAGAAATTTCTATTTGTCTTTTTTTTCGGGGAGGGACCCTATTTGTATATAAAACCGCAGACGGGGGCTTTCTGGTCCATTGTGAGCTACCCTCCATAATGTATACAACTTATAGGCGCATCTCAAATATTATGTGACTCCTGAATTTGAAATTCCATGTGTTCTTTCCTAATCCCAACAAGTGCCGGACAAAAACACAAAATGCGCGCACTGGTCTCATCGTAGGCTAACCACATTCTGCATGTGTTATCGGACGCAAGGCCGATAGTGCACATGTGTTTGTTTAGGGTGCTGGCCCGAAGAACAGCTCCTCTACAATTCGGAGATCTTTTCTATAGAGCCTCAGGTAGCTGCGTTTCTCATTAGACCTTTCTAAGAACAGCCCTGAGTGATACACATTCAAGGTGATGTAATTTCATGCACTCTGTGAATGTTTTTAGGCACTTTTAGAAACTGGCAGAGCCGGCTCCGTGCTACAAATCTCCTCTTAGACCTTTACCAAAGCATTGGCCCTTTCCTTTAAAGCCTATGTGTTCCGGTATTCAACTGAGCCCAACTTTTTTGTTGTGCACTGTGATACGTGCTTCCGAGGTTTACGATGCGTAAGCATAGCAAGTATGATATAATTAAAAGTGACATTGCAAGTCAAAGTAAATATGCATAAATAATAAATACTGTATTCGACTGTGACATTCCCAAACAAGATTCGATGTATGCTTGCTAAATTACAAAGCCGTTAGTCAAGCCTGGCTCTCTGTGAAGATACAAATTTGGCTCCCAGGAAGAACGTTCTACATACATTTTGTCACACATTCAATCACAACAAAAATGTTGATCTGTTACTACAACGGGAATTTTGCTATCATGCTCCATATTGAAGATTTGTGTTTTTCCACTGGCCAAAGCTGAGCCTTCTACGGAAACTCGACCTTGCCGTCTCCATTACCGATAGGTAAAAAAGAGTCACGACAACCTGTATTTCCATGGCAGCTGTTGGTGTGGTCCTCATTGCATCTGTTATCATCAGAGAGGCCAAACGTTGTGTTTGGGCCAAAATAATTTTAGCCCAGACTTTCGTCATCGAACCCCACCAAATAACGGCACCGTAGAGGATCATTGGCCGTATCGTACTGATGTATAGCCAATGCAGTGTTAAATCTCAAGATTTTCCCAAGGTTCTTCTGCACGTCCAAAGTGCTGCGATAATTTTCTTCATTTGATTTGTCAAGTGATTCCTCCAGGAAAAAAACTTATAGTGCAGTCAAATGTCTAGGTACTATGCGTACCTGCATATGTTCCCAAAGAGTGTAGGGCGTACATATCGGTCACAACGCCTCGTTGCAAAAATGACAGGGCTAGTTTTACCTTGATTGAAAAACAGGTCATTTAATGTACAGCATTTTTCAATAAGTCCGAGTGTCCTCTGCGTAAGCTTGTTAGTTAGATTGAGATATTGGTGTTTTGCAAGGATAGCTATATCATCAGCATATCCTTGATCATATGCTTCAGCTTCATTTAACGGGAAACTCAAATGCAACCCTGCGTAGCAACTACTTTAATCCATTGCCAACCTTAATAGAAGAGTCCCTAGATATACTTTAGAAAGGGACTCTACTAAATAGATTCGCATTGATTAATCTGACAGACGTCGGATCCCCGCCGCGCTTGATCAAAGATGAAAACATGTATTCAAAAATTTCATTGTCACCTCCACTATATCCAGGAATATCCCAAGTGAGTAAGATCCACCCTCCAACCCCACGTTTGTCGCCGTGACTCAATAGACTTCGACTTTCCTTCTGGTAAACATGTTAGTCTGAATGCAGGGTGGTATTAGTCATAATTCAGTCGTTTCCAACAAATTTCGGGCAAGATGAGCAAATCAGATTCTCATAGATCAATCAAATTCATGTCAATGTCATTTTTTGGAAACGACGATATTAGGTATTTGGTCATGATACAATAAATACTAGGTATGATATTGCGCACGTACGGAGTGGGGGAGTGACGTCACTCGGTGAGTAAACACAGGCATTTCGGGCGTATTCTGCGACGTTTTTCTGTTTTCCACGTATTTTTTAGAAGGTTTAGTGACTGCACGTTATGTTTTAATAATTTTATAAAGTTACAACGTTACGTTGTGACGTTTTTGTGTGTAATAACGATAAACAATCGAGACGTTTTCAAAAAGACATACAATTTTATTCGTTTTCAAGGAACAAGAATGGGTCATTTCTTGTTGTTCGGACTCTTTTATAGTAAAAAATGCAAGAGTGTGTTCATAGCATTTTAGTGAAGACGATTTCGAACGAAATTTGCAACACGTACTTCTGAATTATCTTCTTAAAAAAGGAAAAAAAACTAAAGTCTGGAGATCAGCGAAGCTGGTTAAAGAAACTTGTTCTCGGGATGAAATCGCAGAAATTAAGTAAGTTATTTTACTTGAATATTGATATAAATCAAACAAATTCAGTTAAAAAAATATGTTCCCAAAGAACATCTTATAAACTCAAATCCATAAGGTTGTAACCACTCCCTAGTGTAAATTTTTAAAAATTATTCAGTGTAGTACTCTTTTTTAGCAATTATTTTATATTTTCATTTATTTTTTCCCCTCCTGACATATAAACAAAACATTCACACACGTTTGACATGCCGCGTAACAGTGACTTTACGCACCAAATATCAATTTACCGTCGCTTTACCCCCTTTGGGTGCCAAAGTAACTCAATATGCATTAGCCTGTAGAAGCTCTAATAAAAAAAGTTCTGTATAAATAATAAAAGAAAACATACTAAAACACTACTTTACATCATGTTTTGTTCAATCAAAACTTTTGAATTAGAAAAAATGAATTATTTAAAAACTAAATCACATGGCGCCACCTCGTGACTGTCGGTATTATAGATTCCTTCAGTAAACGTCAAGTCCCGAAACTGTCACTTCATTTCTTGCCATTTCGGAAAATATTTTTAAAATGAAATATTTTTTAAAATAAACTCAATGTCGGGGAAAAAATTGAATACAATTTTCGTGCGTTAGGCATTTTGCAGGTTTCGGTCCCATGCCACCCTCCGCTTCGCGTGGGGGCAAATTAGGACCTCAACTATTATAGCACTGAAACCAATGACGCAAGTGCTGCTTTGAATGATAAAACAGAATCTATAAGTAAATTTGTTGGGTATATTGAACATTTATTGTATTTACTCAAGGAAAGTGCTTTTTTTGAAGAATTACTTTTATGTTTGCACGGTTTTTTTTGCATGATGTATATTTCTTTCTCAAGGGAAAAGATTATTTGAAGACGTATATCCAATATTTAATTATGTTTTTTTACGTAGTACAAATACAGATCAAGATATACAGAGAGAAGATCTAGAAGCAAAAATTGCTTATCTTAAAAAACAAAACGACGAACTTGCAAAAGAAAATCAAGCTATGAAAACAATTTTCACTCCAAGACAAATCATCGAAAAATTGTTAATTAACATGTAGATTACAGTTCAATAGTGCATTGTATTTATTTTTATTGGTTACTTTTTCTTGTCCCCACTTTTTGAAAGTTTAGAACAGAATTTCTAAAGTATTCAAAGTATATTCACGTTGATTGTGCACAATTACCATAACAACAAGTCTGTTAATGATAATCAAATAAAAATCTATAAAAGCCAAAAATGGATACTCCCTCTGCCCGAAAATATGATATACATTTTACAAAATTATTATAATTAACGAGTTATGACCAGCAAATTATAATCAAGTAATTTTATTTGCAACTTGTACATATAATAAATAATAATGGAACATCATATAAATAAATAGTGGACTGAGATGTACGTTCGTTTTTGTTAAAAAAGTGACCAAGAAAATTACTACAATAACAACAAAATAAATCAACACCCGTTGAATTTAAAAAATAAGAGATTATAGAAAAAATAATTAAATTAAATACATTATTTATTATAATAATATATTGTAATAATCTAATTTATTTATTTATTTATTTATTTAAGTATTTAATTTTAATTATAAAATTCCCTATCTTAATAAATCCAAACTTCGTCGTGAGGGAAGGTTACCAACGAGATTAGTATGTCCTCCAGAAGCTCTAAATAAAGTCCCATTGCATATAAATTGAAATCTATTGTCGTTATAAGTGTATTATTAAATAAAGTTACAAATGTATACCATAATTTCGGACGAAAATAAATTTAAAATGTATACCATATTTTCGGACGGAGGGAGTAATTCTGAAGATATTTGCATTTTCAAATAACCTGTGCTCTACTAACGAGAAAAATAGTACTTTTTTAATAATTAACTCCAAATTAAAACCGCACTTTTCTATTGAGTACATGAAAAATAATATTAAACGAGAAATTTTAATTTGTTGCACACAATAGAAATACGTATCAAACTCCGTTAAATTCGTTTTTACAATTTAATTCAGGTAATTCACGTATATTTAGTTTTCAGATTGTTTAATGCAGCATTATAATTATTATATTATAATATAGAGGTTGTACTACACATTTTTTTTAAATACATAACGAATTATAACAATAAAATCAAAAACATTAGCGATTCTTCGTGCTTTTATGTTGAAATTCTTATAGTTCTACTCACCGAGTGACGTCACTGCGCGAACTGGTTTCATTTTGAGCCGCACGAGTGTCATACCTAGAGAATTATTATATCATGGGTATTTGGTATTACTCAGCAACTCTTCCCGAACATGCCTTTCAATCAGTTTTTCCATCGCCTTTAGGAGGAACGACGTTAGACTGATGAGTGTAAACTCTTAGCCTTGCCATACGTATTACGCCCAGATTTAGGGATAAAGACCCTCTTACTTTCCTCCAGCCACTAGGTATGTATCGCAGAACGAGGCAAGCTCTGCAAAGATACAACAGCGGTTTCGTAAGAGATTCTAGTCCTTTTTATAAGTGATCTCAAAAATCTCATTAATGCCCGCTAATTTAAATGGAGCAAAACAGTAAAACTATCTATTCCAAACATTTTATGGGAGGATAAAATATAAATCTACACATTGTAATATTATTTCCTCTGATGGAACAAACTTTAAGACACTGCATACAATAATTATATCCACTTTACCATATAGCATTAGAATGATCCTGCCACATACGGCTGCGGCACACGAGACCATTTGATGGGGTACAAAGGACCGTTTATTAGAACACATATTTTCGAAGAGAATTTATAAAAAACGCAGGCGCTTAGTTAAATCAAAATTAAAAGCTTTATTTATAATAACAAAAAACAAAAAAAAAATACATACATCTGAGTCTTCGGTTAGTTACCTTAGTACCTGCCAAGTTAAATGGGAAAATTTGAGCCGGTTTATCCATACCGTTTCAATCTACTACAGAGTACAGACCCGTAAGTCTGTCTTTGTATTATAATGACGAATTTGCAGTGATCATTTTTCAAAAACTTATTGCGCCAATAAATTGGTCTGAGCTAAGGTAAATAATTAAAGAAAATGAAATAACTGTTGTCCGAAATTTGCTTTGTTTTGTACTTTGTATTGATGATGATTTCTTTGTATGCAATAATCATTAATTAACTTTGTTTCAGGTTACAAATGAAGACATACATTTTTCACCACCATTTAAAGTTCCCTCCACTGATCCTTTCTTTCGAGTTCCATCGACATTAAAAGGAAATCCTTTTCTGATGCATAATACTTTTATGTTCCCTTTTTCGCATTAAACGCCAACTTCTTCTTGTTGTTGTTCTTCTAAGTATTAATTTTCTTCAAAATTCCACTATTTTCTTACTTACGAAGCCAAGGGGTCATCGATCAATAGATCTTTGCTTAAGACAGATCTAAACGACCAGTTCGTGCTCGTCAATGGTCCCTGGAGGACCCCTAGTACTCTAACGGTCCTTTCCCATTTTCCATTAAAACCGAGGATTAATCTTAATTTATACCAACACCTTCAATCAGCCCTCGATGAAATGAGTATTCTGGAACATATGGGTACGATCGAAGTAGCGCCTGTTTTGTCAAATAGGACGCTATGGTCGCTCTGCAAATATTGCAAGTCATGCCCTGATGTTTATGGTCCAACGTGTTAGAAGTAAATCGAAACAACCTTTGGCTTTCTATTTTTCGTATGGTCCTGTTTCTTCCGATAACTTGTAGCTCATACTATTAGATGTTTTTGACAGTTGTAATAATCATGGTCTGAATATGGTAACTGGCATTTCAGACATGAATACTAAGTAATAGCGTCAAGACGTTTAAAAATATGGGAACAACGGAGCCCCAATCTTTCTTCTTACGTAAAGGTAAACGCATGTTTTGCATGTTTGATACTCCTCACTTTATCAAGTGCCTCCGTAACAATTTCCTTAAAACATCTCATCCATGTTCCAGTTTTAATTGGTGAGGAAAATGTATCATAAAAGTGAAATTGGCGACTCAAAATTGTAGCCATTCTTTTACTGCATATATTCACAACTTAATTTCAATTAGTAAGTATATACAAGGTGATTCTTGAATTCATCACAATTTTTTAACCAGTAATAGATCTCAATAAGTGGAATGTTTTTTATAAACACTATTTTTTCAGAAACTTCCTTATTACGGAAATAAATTAAAAAGATTGGAACTGAAAATTTTGTGTGTGCCGATGTAGACTGATACGTGTTCGTGTGATTAGAAATAGGTTGATTATTGCGTTGGTACTGTCTTGGATAATAAATTGATATGTTTAAAGTGACAGTTAAAAGTCATTTATCACGAAAATATACAATTTTTAATTTATGCGAATCAAATTGTAGAAAGCCTACATGGCAAGATATTCTATGGTTTTCAATAGTTTTAGTTCTGTAAATAAAACTCGTTGTTTCAATGACTGCTAGCATCATCAAGTAATGGCGTTAGAGAAAGTCACCAATGGTCATTTGTAAGCAAATGTGAATGTTAAAAAATTGATAAGCATTTTTTTTTAGAACACAACAGATAAAGGCTGTAGAAATGTTTTAAATGTGTAGTTACTTCAGAAGTTTTCCAGAAAATAATAAAAACTTGTTTGAAAAATAATAAATTCTATTTTGTTAAACTTCAAAGTAATTGTTCAAAGTGGAAACCCGCAATTTCTGTGGTGGATCTGTTGGGTCCCCAATCTTGAGTGCAGAGCGGAAAAGAACCATGTTCCCGAAAATGTTGCGTGACATTTACAAAAATCAGTGCACACGATAGAATACGTGCGGGAAAACGATCTTCGTATAAACGTCTTGCAGCGGTTGCATTCCAGTCAACTTTTTTTTAATGATAATAATAATAATCTTTATTGGTGATTTAACAATATACATAGTCTTACATAAGTCAAATTAGCAAAACATAACAGAACACATATCAACTTACAATAACGCAAGCTTTGCAATACTACAGCACCATATCGGTCATTTCTGCAGCGCTGAACATTTTAAACCGAAATTGGATTTAAATTAAAAATTAATTAACTTGTCAGTTTTGTGACAAACCGGAATAATATTGATTAATTTTGTTTTATTACGACGACGAGAAAATATCCGTGTTATGAACAAAAGTTTCAATTATAGGTAATTTTTAGAATAAACGACTCGTTGAAAATGGAATGTGGATTTTTATTCCCTACAAATTTCGGCAAAACATAGAAAAATGTTTACAATTGATGAGATATATTACCGGTTAAAATATTCTGATAAATTTAAGAATCCCATATTATAGTTAGTTATGTTTGTTTATATTAATATAAATATTTTACAATATTAGGTATATCATTTATTATCTCATTTTTCTAAAAACCAAATATTTTGAATGAAAGGTGAAACTTAAATATTTTTTCTACAATCGTGTAAAAAATGACTCATATGTCAATGGTTTGGGGTGCAAAAAGTGGCACTTTCTTCCACTAGTGCAAGAAAATTTTTATGGCACTTTAATGTCAATCTAATCAACGTCAAATTTGATCCATATTTTCTTTCGCCGAAAGGGAAGCACGTATTATGGAATATTCGGACTAGAGGGTAGAAGGCTTTACCTTCGTTGACCGATTGGAAAAATAAGCCAGAAGCACGGTTTCTGTTAACTGCACAACATTTTGGTCCGCACACCATTCTTTGAACCGGTTGTATGTCAGATCATATTGTTTTGTGGGATTTCTCGGACACTAAATTAAATATTTCCGCATTGGCCATCTCGGTAATTTCATTTTCGCTCGAATCGCTCATTTTGGGGTCAACACGGTTCAAAACACTCAATCACTACTTATTTATGGCGTTTTATTTTATTTTGCAAATTGGTTTTTTTGGAAACATTGTTTGGTTGGCATGGTAGTCACAACTAACCAACATAAGACAGCATGATGATACCCTTTGGTTGTTGTAGAATTTTATTTAAGTTTCCAATAAAACTGGTGCATTATACCCACGATTGTAGAAAAAATGTTGTATGCATCAAGTGCAAAAGTGTTCTAGCACTTGACGTATTGTCCAACTCGACCTTCGGTCTCGTCGGACAATTGTTACGTCGCGTGCAAGAATCAGTCACTTTTTGCACTTGTTGCATAAATAACTACTTTATCTTTTTTGCAGTTAGCATGTCCAGTGACAGACTTAGCACAACGCAGCTATTAAAAGGGGCCAATAAGTTGTTTGACAGCTTATTGCACAGAGGGCGGAAAATGGTAAGGAAGTACACTGTGTTCTAACATGGGAATCAAAGCACTGGTCTTTCTGAGAGGAGACGCTTGAAATGATTCCCAAGTGGCAATTCCTTCGCGACAACAGTACTATCTGTTCACCGCCTAATCAAACAGGGTGGCAAGAAATAATAAAGTCCTTCATGATTCGTTCTTCTTGCAGAATCAGTGATACTCCTACAACACCACAATTCACAAGCGGTCCAAAGACACCAGTTGTCTGTGGCATTTCTAAGGGTTACCTGAAGGGAGGCAACAGCGAGGCAGACAACGCGAAACTTTTGAACAACTTCAGTCATTTGTTTACGGGATTACATCAGCAACTTAACCAACCGGGAATGCATGAAAGGACCAGTCTAGTCGTTAACATTAACAGTGTGATAGAAATACCAGCACTTGCAGATGAAATAAAAATAGCTATTTGGGCTGGAAGTCACATTTTCCACAGCTTACATTAGCTACATTGCTAAAAAGCTCTTCGAAAAGTCAAGTTGTAATACTTCCAAGAGCGGGTTAATTACTGAGCCTTCAGCGGAAGACAATTTCAGCATCTATATTTCTATGATGCAGGGGATGTTCAGCACAGAATTGCAACCTGAATTTTGCCTAGCCCAAATGCAGAAAATCTGTTTGAATGGATTTCCTGTGATCCTGGTAGAATATCAATCGCAAAACGTAGGTATTGTTGCTACTGTAGGCAGAGTATATCTTCGATGGTATTCCACTGGTTTCAATCGTAACCGAAACTCCCAAAGAAAAGCTCAAATTGTTCGCAAAAAAACTGAAAAAATTTGGACATTCGTCATAACGGTTTATAGATATTCGGTGTGAGAGATGTCGTTTTTTTAATGGAGTAGTCTGTGCCCCAGCGCATCGTGAACCCAGTGGTGGCAGTTCTGGCACTGAATCCATCCCTCATCTGTCTTCGATTTTTTCTCTCACTTAGGTCTTGGTTATTTTTTCTTTTTACACCTCTAGAATGTGATTTCCTTCCAGTTTCTTTTTCGGTAATTGGTTTTTACTCGTTTAATTCTCCATTTAAACCACATTCTGTGCTAACGGTTCTTCCAACCAGTTTTTTTCCCTTTCTGGGCCAAAATTTTTCCAAGTGTATACACTGAATTAACACTAATTTCATCTATATTGCATATTTGATGTGACTGTAGTTGCGTGACTTGCAGTTAGCACTCTTAGAAGCGCTTATTAAAAAATGGAGGCTACTTTTTTAAATCTAGCTAACCATTCATTCGCTGCCAGCTTCCTCGATTTGTTAAAGGAATGTTGTAGGCCCACATTTCCTGCCAATTCAAAGACCAGTTGACGAGTATCTAACAGAATTATGCTATAGAAACGTTTTTCAATGTCTAAAATGTGCTCAACCAATTGTTTTTCTAATTTTATTCAGCAGCCGCAAAAACTTCAATTAGGAAGCTAGAGATGAACTTCCGGTCTACTCCTCCCCTCCAGTCAAAATCTGCTCAGCAAGTTAATAGGAGGCTTTACTGGGTTGTACTCTTTCATCCCAATTTTTTTTAGCAATTGCCGAATGTAGACTTGCTGGCTTAAGAACATGCCATCATCAGTTTTATACCTAGGATCCCAGAAACATCCACAATTTTAAGTCTGTCATATTAAACTTTTCTTTAAGCTTCTCCTTTACAGTACTGAGACTTCCACAATCATTTGCCGCTAGGATAATGTGATCGACATACAGAAGAAGGTAAATTTCAATGTGGTCAATTGTCTTTATATAAAGGCACTTGTCGTTTTTCGATCTTTTAAACAACAACTTCTTCATACAGGCGTCAAAACGTTCTTCATTAATGTATCCATGCAGGAAGGCATTTTTCACATCGAGCCTTTCGGTCACTAAACACTTTTGATTAGTGACAGCAACGTTTTCATAGTCGTCAGACGATAGATCATCATCGATAGATGCACCCTGAGCAAGTGTGGAAGTGTCATAGTCTTCCAAATACTTTGGTGTAGTTTTCTTTCTGCTGTTTTATCGATGTTCTGGTTCTGGCGTTTCTTCAAAGACTTCTTCAGTGGCTTGGTCGACGTCTTCCTCAATACTTTCTTGGGCAACTTCTTGGATTCAGGCTCCAATTCTATATTTTCATTTATCTCATAGAATGCAAGTTCCTCAGCTATAAACATAGTTTCGTTGAACAAAACATCTCTTCCAAAAACAATCCGTTTCTCCTATGGGCACTAGAGCCTGCAGCCATTTGAACAATACCCCATCATAAAGCAAGTTCTGGTTTGCCACGAAACTCCGGGGACGTACGGTGACGGTGCGGAATTTCGCCAATATCGTACCTCAGTGCCAAGCCCTGGGCTAACTAGTGTCGCTGAAAAGAAACACGTCTGGCCAACCTAGAGTATGAGGTCACCTTCACGCCACCGTCAGCGACGCTGCTCAGGTGCCAGGTCCCTCTTCTGGGCGTGAGCACCGGGGTGGCTCTAAAACCGAAGACACGGATCTGCAGGCAGTCTCGTGAGTGCTCGCGGAAACAAGAACTAAGACTCCGGAATTTTTACAATAATCGGGTTTTTATTCCCTGCCACCAGCTTAATCTTACGGCTAATGTTAAAGTACTTTTACAACGGCAAGAAATACAAAATGTCCTGCACGGTCGTTCCGGGCTCCTGGACGGGTTCCTCCTAGTCCTGGGGGTGGCGACCCTGGGACGGGAAATCGCGTGGAGACGGTACGACGACACGGGAGGGAAGCACGGCAACGGAAACTCAAAAACTTTCGAAAACAGCCACAGCACAGGACCGAGACACTTTTTCCCAGGTCAAGATTCACTTTCTTAAATTCCCCTCTTCCGGCCACGTCGGCGCGGCGATCGCGAATTCGCCCCCAACTCTTGGTAAGCGTCCCGGTTTCCGGTCCGCGAAAATTCACTTCGTTCTGCAGATTCTAGAATCTGGCTTACCTTTATAAGTTCCTTTGGCAGTCGGTGATATGCTATATATCCAAACACATTTAATTTATTCAAATTTGGCTTTTTACCATACCATAGTTCTGTAGGCACCCGACCTTCTAAAGCTAAAGTCAGAGACCTATTTATTAAATACACTGCTGTTAAGATGACTTCGGTCCACAAGTACTTTTTTCCATTTCAGATCCAAGTACATGCACCTCGCCTTTTCCATCAGAGTACGGTTCATTTTTTCCGCAACTCCATCTTGTTGTGTCGTGTACAGTGTTGGGAACAGATACTTTTAAAAGTATCTAGATACAGATTGTTTTCGATTTTTTCGAAATGTATCTAGATACAGATACAAGAAAACAGATACTTTTTGAAGGTTTGGCGAATAAAATAACTGAAAACATGTTTATGTATTTTTTTATGTATTGTTTAATCATTTTTTTTAAATTAACAACATTTCGAACGTATTGTCACCTAAATTATTTCTTCTTGGTGTCAGAATTTGGTTTCCGCTACTAAACACCCGTTCCACAGGTGCAGAAGAAGGGATTGTGGTATTAAATTTAAAAAATAAAGATTTTACTGTAGCATAGTTATTCAAGACTGAAAAATCTTTTCTTTTTTCCTGCAAATAGACCATCGCTTCGCTGTTTGATGTGTCGCAAATTGTGCAATATTTATTACGTACGCTTAAAAAGAATATTTTTTTTGTTTTTATTCCCAGACTACAGTGTTCAAATTATGTTTGAGTATATCTAATAATTATTTTCAGCATTAAAATTAATATTTCAAAAGAATACCGGAAATGATTATTCTGTGCTGAAGGTCTGTTGTCGGCAACCTGTCATAAATTATTATTCTTCAATATCGGCTTACGATGTTTTTATGACCATGTCCGGTAATCGTCTATCCCGGTGTGGCAGGTATATACATTTTAGGAAGAATTGCTGGTTGCGTTTAAGGCAAAATAAGTACAATGTCTTAGAAAGGTATTTAAAACCCCTTAAAGGCTGCCTGGCAGGCCGGAATCACCAGAGTGCAACTTTAAATTTTCAGATTTTTGTTGAAACTCATTTTATTTTAATCTCGTTTCACGATTTCTGAGAATATATCACGATAAATTATTCAACCGAGGGTTGTAAAAATATTAATTTTATTGCCCAAGATTTACACTTAAACATAATCGGCACATTCTAGGGCAAAACGGACCTGCCAAGCCCGCCTCGCGTTAGGTCCAACTATGAAAAAGTGAAGAAATGACACATGTGGCAATAGGAAAAGATGCAACATTTGTCTGAAAAATAAAGGTATAAAACAGTAACAAATATGCGATTTATGCGAGAGAAATGTATGTATTGGACATTCGATTAGTCGATTACAGAACTAATTTGTGCTAATTGAAAAAATTAATCATTATGTAACACGCAATTATTATTTTCTAAAAATAATAACATACCTTAAACAAATATTTTTACTATAAAATTACTCTTATTTAATAACACAAATACAACCAGCGGGCCTACCGGACCCGGATTGCTCAGGTACACAGATAAAATGCATTGCCCCGATAAGAGTGAAACGCAGTGAATAGTGAATTGTGGTTTATGGTTTTTAAAATACCATCTTACCATGGCTTAGATTTATTACCCCTCAGGATTATATTTAAAGATGTATAAGTACTGAAGGCTACAATGTAGGAAATGGTGGTATTTAAAATATGAAAATTTCCGTGACAGAACACTATTAGTGGATCTCTTACCTCTATTTTTGTTTATGTGCCCAAAATCACCAACATGAAGTATCAAAAATTACTACTAGTATAACTCAACTAATAACTACTGAAAAAAAAAGTGAAATAAAAAAATGTATCTGTATCTGCGCCATTAATTTTAAATTCGATTTTATCTAGATACAGATTCTCGATACCCAAAAATGTATCTAGATACTTTATTTAGATACAAGTATCTAGATACTGCCCAACACTGGTCGTGTACCTAATAGTTAATTCGTAATGAATGCCTTTGTTCTTGAAATATTTCATCATTTTACCTGACAGATATTCTCGCCCATTGTCACATCGGAATCTGCGTCTTTTTCTTTTGAGGTAGCTATTCACCATCGCCTCATATTCTTTGAAATGTTCAAAAGCTTCAGACTTTGCATGAGCAGATAAACTACGACAACGTGTGTGTAATCATCGATGAAAGTTAAAACATATATTTTTCCATTATATGCCCCATTTTAAATTGGCCCCATTAAATCACTATGCACAAGTTGCAGTGGTCTAGTTACTCTTGTTCTCGACTGGAGATTTACTTTTTCGTGACCAGTTTTGCCGATCCGATATTTCCCAATCTTTTGTGTTGTAATTCACAGGTTTCTTTAATGACTGGTTTAACAGGAGAACACTCGACATCTAGTGAACTGAAGGCCAATTTATATAGTTTCTCTTCTCATGTGCCACCATGATCACTTTGTTTTTATTGTAAATATTTCCCTTTTCATTTTCGAATACAATTTTCAGACCAAACATTTCCAATTTTCGTACTGACAGTAAATTAAACTCCAAGTTTGGAATAAAAACACATTATTAACGGAAACATGAGTTCTTTGCTCATTTACGATAGCCTTAACAAGAAGATCCTCCGTTTCTCTAGCAATCAAGAATGTGCCTGATCTTGCACTTCTTATTTTGCGAGTGTTCTACAAAAAATCACGACTCTGTCAAATGTTCTGTGCATCCAGAATCCAAATACCATAAGTTATCTGCATGGTCTTGGGTAAGTCCAACAAAGCACAGTTCGGTATTTACTTCACAGACATATGCCTGTTCTCAGTTTTTGCTTCCTGCAATCCGCCTTTTTGTATCCGACCATGCCACAATTAAAACATTTAAATTTTGGACGTGCATTCACCTTTTTTCCCGCTGCAGGCGCTATGAATATAGCTAGGAGTTCTGTTTCCTTCTGAGTCATTCGACGTGCCCCAGATCTCTTGGATTCTTCATCTAGGAGTCTGTTTTTGACAAAGCTGATGACAACGTCTAAATAGCAGTGACCACAGTGTCATATTCAGACAGCATTGTTAACAGCAAATAACACAATCACTTTCTTTGAGGTTCGCTCCAGTTGACCACAGTTGGCGAATTATTTTGTCAAACTTGATGAAGTGTGTATTCATTGAATTTGCTCCTACATTTAGCTCCATTGTCAGAAGATTCTTCCGTAGAATCACCTGCGACGCCATGCTTTTTCTCTCAAATGTTTTCGCAGCGTGAACCACATGTCGTGTGCTGATTGCACCTCTTCTCGTTTTTGTGTAGCTACGTTAAACATTCTTCCTTCTGTTTCTTCTGATCCGCTCTATCCCTTGCCAGAAACTGTACTTTTGTGGTATAATTTTCGCCAAAATAAAAAACCAACATTTTGTACGAATTGCAATAACCGGATCACAATGCCGATGGTCCAGACTTTTTTATTGCTCTAACTACCGCTTATTAAATAAAACATTGCATTTTATTTTCATTTTCGATGTTATAATTTACATTTGGTTAATTATAACTTGTCTAGGTCGAGGGGAGGAAAAAATTTCTCTATAGGAAGCTCAACATCCCCTGGACTTCCCCTAGCTACGGCCTTGTCTAGGGGTCATAAAACGTCGACAAAATATGAAAGTCCTCCATTACTATACGTCCTTAGCTTATGCTCGATAAGTAAAACAACTTGAAAGTGTTTATGTTTACACAGGATAATTATTATTTTATCTGTTCACGCCTGAATCACAGCATAGATATCAATCAGTAGAGACAGCTCGTGTCGGCGCCTTTGTTCTTTCTGACCCGAATTTTAAGTCGTCATGGGTGGTCGTTGCCTAAACTATTCCTAGATGTCGCCACCCAATTTAAAAAGTATCACTTCATTTACAATTTCAAAAATTGATTCGTGTACGCAATATTGCAAACTGTGTAGTTTGCTCAAATCGTATAATCGTGAATCGCAATAAGAAAAAAAAGTCGATATTTAAATTATAAACACGATGATTTGTTACAGTTTTTATTTTATTACTTATACAATTTGACAATTCGCACATTCTTTCCCTGAATACTTGAGGTTTAATTATCATTGTAAAAATAATGTAATAAATACATCTAAAAAGAAAGAGGTTTATTTAATAAAAAATAAATAAATAAAATAAAAATTAAATTACAAAAAGGAAAAAAGTTAATGCTGTCAAATTATTTTGTTTCTATTAATTTTTTCACCTTTGGCATTTGTAAATTTAAAGCTAGCATTTACAAATCCGGAAATGGTACACTTTGTAATGGACCGTAGGTAAAGGAGTATTTTATGAGGACTAAATATTTTTCGAGAATAGACTCTTTTAGTTATTAAAGAAAGTATCCCTCTTATTTATATATGTAGAAAGCTAAAAAAAAGTAGAGAAATAAACAGACAGGCATGATATTGTAATTATGGTAATTACTTTAAACAAGAATAAATATAAAAATAAGAACAGCACCTGTTAAATTGTTTAATAATTTCAAAAATTTTACGAAAAAAACGCATTTTACCTAACAACTTAACCCGTAAGCGTAATATCATATAAAGTAAAATTTTTATTTAAAAAAAATTATTACAAAAAAAAATACATATTTGTCGACTCGCATAAAGTGCAGGTAATTGGTATGGGTCGACGCAGGTAAGAATAATTAAGGAAATCATGAAACCGGAAGTCCATAGGGATTAAGCGAAAAAAGATATTTGACAAAATGTACGGCTTGGGTCATTTTTACCCACGTGCGACTGCTTATGGGTTAAGCAACGTCTCAAAATAAAACTCAAGATTGTGTAGGTCAAAAAAAATATATATATACATGATGAATAAAAAAATTGTTTATTGAGTGAAGGTCTGCTTATATAATTTTTTGTTACGTGTAGTTTGTTTCTTATTATTTTTATATTTAATTTTACCACAACAACGGAATCATATATAATAAATTTTTTATATTTATTTCATAACCACCGTTGTTGTTCGTTTGCGACGACTTTTTAAACAAAAAGTGTGTTATGTTTACTATCTTTTCCAAGAATTCCAAACACGAGGGAGAGAATAAGGCGCACAACAGGGATCCTGTATGAAAATTCATCGGACAAAGATTTTACCTTTTATTGTGAAAATTACATTTTTATACTATTTGTACAATTCTACTGGAAAAGCAGTCTTAAACAAGCAAAACCGGCAAAAATATTGTAACAAAACTGCCAAATTTCAAATATTTTAGACTAAAGTCACTAGATATATAAAGTACCGCAATTGGGCGCCATATTGTGTCCGCGCCAAATTCAAAATAAATAAATAAAAATTAACGGACTCGATACTTGCGTACAAAGCGTAAATGTAGATTTTTTTCAAATAAACATTTATTTATGTTTAAGCGTTATTTGTTCAGTGCACTTAAATGCCATTGATAAACATAAGGGGTGAGTAAAAAATATAGATGAGAAACCTTGCAATACCAGTTTATTAACAAAATTTCGGCCGCAATAGTTTCCTTCCATCTGCTCGCTTTGCTTCGAATTGTTGTTCAGAAAAATGTAACTAAAAGTAAATGGTATTTAACATTGTGCAATTACATATTCAAGCTTTAGCAAATTACTTCGCAAATTCTGGAGTTGTCGTTCAAATCGTCCCGGCCTATTAAATTCTTCCACATCTCTCTTCTAGACCTATTACTAACACCTGCAACAATTTAAATTAGTTGAGAAAACTCAATTGAAAACTTAGTTGTAACCTACCTGTTGGAAGACGAAACAATCGGCTTTTATTTTTACACAAAGGAACAGAACAACTTGTCATTTTAAAATAAAAGTCATAAAACACCACAAAAAAACACAAACAACTTTACAAAAAACACAAACAACTTTGCAAAAAACACAAACAACTTTACAAAAAACACAAACAACTTTGCAAAACAGGACTTACGCCACGAGGTGATGCGTTAAAGAGCGTTTGACAATTAACATTGACGTTTGTCGGTCGCCATATTGTGTCCGAAATATACGTTCTCTCTCTAACACATTGAAACATTCAATTGCGGTACTTTGGTTATCTAGGGACTTTATTTTAGACGTCAGTTGGGCGCCCTCATTCGGTCATAAAGCGAACGACCACCCACGAAAACGGGTCACGAAAAACGGCGAGCCGTCTCTACTGATTGATATCTATGCTGTGCCTGAATACTTTCGTGTAGACAACACATTATACACATCGAAAGCAACTTTGATCAATCTATTAACCCTTTAAATAGTAAATACAACGATACAAAAATCGCACTATGTCATAAATGACAACAAAGACGCCAAGCAACTAATAATAGCAAAATTCAAACAAAATAGAAAGTAATTTATTCAATCTTTAACTAAATATAAAGAAAAGAAAATAAATAAATAGGTAGGTATCCTATGATAAGTGCTCATACATACGTAGTCTAATTAGAATCTCGGGCGTTATAATTATAAAGATCTGTACGACACCACGATCCTTTCGTTCAATTGATCTTCATTTTGAACTGGAACAGCTGAAATCGGCTAGCCTCAAGACGTTAAAAACCGAACTCTGATTAGTCTACATTTGTCTTGCGATTTGCCATTGACTCACGTGAGGATTTTCTTCTATGAATTCAATTAGAGCAGCTTCTTTTTGTGCCGTTGTTACTATACGACGTCTAACTTTAGTTTTCTTAAACTGATCTTGGTTAGAAGAAATTGTATCGCTTGGCAAATAGACGAACGATAGCATCGAAATTTCCATCACACTTTCCCAAAGTTAAAATCATATGGGTTTTTTTCTAAATTCGAAAACATTGTTAGCGAAAGTTGAAAATATGTAATTTGTTATCATTCTGGCCCAATCAATGCCATCTACACGTTATTTATTATTTATAAAAAATTTAAGACAAAGTTGTTTATGGAAAATAAAATGTGTTGCCAATTCAGACTTATCCAGGCGTGAACAGATAAAATAATCACCTATGATAATCACCCTGTACATTGGAAGAATGTCACGTAGAAATTAGTTTGATTTGAATGAGTTCGTCACTTGAAAACAGAGGATTAAAATTGTCTGCCTCGTGTCTGTGAAGCACTATACCACCAAGCTAAACCGCCTATATGAGCGTCACGTTCTATCTTGGTAAAGAATAAGGGGGTTTAAACAATAAAAAAATATAGTAATAATAAACAAAATCAAGATATATTCGTAAACCACAAGTACAGGAGTATATCCAAATTTGGGTTACCGTTTTACCAACTACACGATACTCCTAATATATAAAATTTGACAACAATCCGTCCAGTAGTTTCGGAGATTATCTGTCTAATAAAAATCCAGACAGACGGCAGACAGACAGCTAGACACAGACGGAAACTGGAGACCTATTTCTTGGTAATCTAGGAATCATGAATGGTGGGGACGGCCGACGCACTCGATTACAATACTTCCTTCGCTTACGCTCGGATAGTAAAAAACATTTGTTTTCTTAAAATTGTATTTTTCTTCAACAAAAAACTGCTTCCCTTTTCTTAAATTTCAAGTTTTAGGCCCATAACCAGACAATAATCAGAGCCATTGATAAGAGATATCCTTGGCGGATGCCGATAATGTGGCATCCTGACGATTGTTACTAAAAATCCCTAACTGTACAACTCAAATTGTGGCGCCAAACATGCACATGTCAGCAGAAATTATTTCGTTATTCAGTCTTTACTGGATACATATTTTGGGAATCCCAAATCGTTTAGCCCTTTTTCGAGCCAACAGTTCTTTGTGCTACTCAGCTCATTTATAACACATGTACCACGTTTTTTCTGTCCACGGAAATGCAAATCTTTTCACATAATTTCGCACCACCTGAACATTAAAAAAAAATACTTATCGCTTTTAAAATTGTCGATACACATGAGCATGTTTTTTGAGCGCGTCAATTATACATAGATACATATACTTACAGGATGTTTGCTAAACATGAAGCAGAAATCCAGGGGGCTATTCCTTGGACTATTTTCCGAAATACGTTTTGAGGCGATACAAGTAAAATAAAACTATGCTGTATTGCTCTGGGCGTACGGAGTACATATAGAAATAAGTTTCCATAGTGACTTGGATTTTTATTTATAAGGTCATTTGATAACAGTGGAAAATGAAAATTTGAAAAATCGGATAACTGAGGGATGTAATGTAATAAGGTAATAAGAAACGACTCAGAATTAAAAAAAAAAATCGCCGGTCAGTGAGAAGACTGCATGCACGCATCATAGCTAGTCATAGTAGTCATGCACATTTTCAGCAGTTTTTATAGATTATAAATATTAATGATATGAACTATCACAATGAAACGAGACAAGGAGCCGAATAGTTTTATCACATCAGTTACCCATCTTAAAAAATCGCTTTTTGACACGCTCGCAAAAATTGCAACGAAACTTGTGTGTCTGAAACTTTGAAGTCACACATCCTAATACTGCCATTAATTTGCTTTAAATTTTAATATCTTCCTCCATCGTTTAGTTTTTTTGACCCTGCCTTCTTTAATTGTAACAGTATTAGGTATACATACATACCTTTTAACGATTGGGTTGTTGATATTGAATTTTTAAACATTTTTCAATATGTTCTTGATCTTACAAGAAACAGAGATACAAAATGTTAATATATTCTAACAACGTAGACTCTTAATGAATTGTTCTACATCTCCTTTTAACTTGCGCTTGACAAAACCGGTCCACGAGAAATGAACACATAAGCAATAATAGTTGGAACGTACCAGGGGTGGGATTTTGTTTCTATAACGATAAAATATCGGTACCGATAAAATGTGATCGTCTTTTTCTTTCGCATTTGAAATTTATATTTCCGTCCTTGTCATTTATCGCTTCGTATCGTATTGGTAAAAACAAAATCCCACCCCAGATCCCCATCTGTGAAAGTTTGAAATGTTCCATTGCAAACATTCCGAAAAAATCCTACAAAGCAAAATACAATCCACAATCCAAACACATTTAAATATTCATTTCTCAAAACCATCTAAACATCAATTAACATTTTCGCATATGTATCGGTAATTCCATATGCCACGGGTATAAAAAAAATGAATATTTATTAATTTCATCACAATAAAACATTTAAAAGCGGAAACAGGTAGGTAGGTACTATATAGATTACAGTGGAACATATTATTAATGTAAAACTGTTATAAGTATGACGATAGTTTCGACATAGGAAAATTAATTTGTGCTGCTAAATATGTGCATGAGTCTTGAATTTGAAATTACAGATATGTGACCTCCGTATTTAATGCTATGTACATATGTATAGTTACAATACAACCAACACTCAACCTTTTGTAATGAACTGTTTTTGTTTTTACTAATTTACATAAAAAAACAAAAAAATTATAAGCCCTACACATGGTCCACCCTAAAATTTCATGGTGCTTCTTTTGGCCATTACGTTTCGCCGAAGATGTCAGGAGAACTAAAATCACTGAACGGCACTAAAATAATGATTTGGTGAAATTCATTCTATTAATTTATAAACCGCGATCACTGTTCTTTATCGTCGTCCCATAATGCAGTTTCCAACTCGAATATGAATGAATATAAGGCAATATTAGTTTCAATTTGGCCAACAATAGTCGGTTTTGTCGTTCCTTCAATGAGACGTATCTACCTAAATTTCAGGGTTATATTTATGAAAACAGGTCAACAACATAATTTCCTACTGTTGAAAGTCAACTACATACTGACGTACAAAGTTAAAATTCTATTGCTGTACGTAATCTTTACAAACACCTCAATTAAATTAATTACAACATTACAGAATTAAACAAACCCGTCCCTTTTCATCGTTTACCGCTTGGACATAGGATCTGTAATTTACGGTTTTACGAATTAAGGGATTCAGTTTTTTAGCTTTGGAATTGTAAAATCGTATTAGTATACTAAAATAATGTTCTTACTATTTTATTACCCTTACTTTTCCTCATACTGCCCACTGGAGATTTATGTGTAATTTCCTAGCAGACCCGCAATTTTCAAATATTATATATAGTATCACTTTATCCAGTATTTAAAGGAATACTACAAATTAAATAACCAAACCGTAAGTGCATCTATTTAATTTACAATTTTATGTACATTATAAAAATGTACAGAGTGATATTTACTAACGCCTTAGGACTGAAATGAATAAATCTTTTAAAAATATACATCTAGGCAGCCACCAGCTGCTACACTTTCGATCAAAATAGCTGCAGCTCTTTCACCTGAAGCTCTGATATGATCGATTCCTTTCAGTATTTTTAAGGGAAAAAAATTCTAACAAGATGAAAAGTACAAGAATTGTTGGTATTTCAAGATGAAAGAGTCGCACAACACCACTAGAATGTCTATAATACATTATGGCAAGCAAAATATAGTTAAAGCTTTAACTGGAAGAAAAATTAGAATACAAAATCTAACATTTTTAATATTTAAACAACGTTACATTCTTATCCAGGGGTTTTCTTTTTAACTTAAAAACTAAACTACAGCAAACACACAAACGTTTTATAGAACTTTATCAAACAATAAAAACAACGTTAAGTAAAATGAACAAAGAAAGCGTAATCAAAAAGTGTAGACTGATGACTTCATAAATAATAAAAATTTAGTCTGTTAATAGTTCATATTAAGTCAAATAGGGCATCAGGTAAAGATCACCTGTATGTGATGTTTCTACAGAACTGATTTAAGGCCTCTATTGGCTTTGGACATTTATATATAATATAAAAGATAAACATTAAAATAACTTATTTACAGAAAGAGTAACAATTAAAATTAAAAAATAATTGTACTGAATAAACAAAAACACCCACCAATTGCAAAACCAAATATTCAGTCAAACAAGTTTTAAAAATATTGTTCAAAAATTACTAGTTACAATCATATTAAGAAATTGCATCTGTAAAAGAAGACTAGTACGGACTTATTGCAACATATGCAATCATTATTTTACTTAAAAACAACGACAGCCTGGGTATCCAGTAAGTGGGTGCAAACAATGTATTAACTAACAAAAAAGAAAAACAACAGCAGGTAAAATCTATATAATTTTCTCTTAAAACTTCTAATTATGGAATTAAAACAGACAAAAATGCCCCATAAGCGTGTATAAATATATTTACAAGAGATTTTCCAATGGCACCATTTGATTCCATTTCATATTAACAATTCTGATAGTGATACGATTTTGTTACATTAGATGAATTCTAAAATGAATAAATAATTTTATATTGAGACATTTGATAAAATTAAATATTAATATAAGACCAAATAAATAGGCACTTTGGTCCAGTTTCCTTACAAAATACTTGTAAAAAATCTAATTTTAATATTTAACCAATGTTAACTCAACAATAAATACAAAATGAATGAAATGACACAAATAAGGCTCTCATTATTGCAAAACAGCACCAAGTGGTAAGACGCAATATGCTCGTCATATCTAGAATAAATCCAAGACAATCAATTTGTACAACATTTTGGAATGTATCTTTTGAGCTTCACGTTTTGCCTCAACATCAACTTTTTTCTATAAATATGTACCACAAAGATGACATTTAAAATCCTGCTGCTTAGCTAATCATAAAAATTAAGTACGGTGGTTTGTTTGACCTTAAAGACAATCCGTCACCAACCGCTCAGTATCTATTTTGCAAATTTTGAGAACCCTCAATTGTTATAATCAATGTGATCATAAGCAAATAAGAATTTGTACATGAGCAAATAATGACGAATGATTTCCTTTATAAGAAATCAAAGAGATCTCGTAAACCTTCGTTTG
Organism: Zophobas morio; assembly: GCF_036711695.1. Taxonomy (NCBI): domain Eukaryota; kingdom Metazoa; phylum Arthropoda; class Insecta; order Coleoptera; family Tenebrionidae; genus Zophobas; species Zophobas morio. The sequence continues at coordinate 5,829,848 of NW_026972110.1, forward strand.
CATCCAAACTGAAGTTGTATTCAGATTGCATTGCCGGCGGTTCCAAGTGTAGAAACGGCTCATTCGAGAAAAATGAGTCGATTGAATACCCTGAAATGAAAACAAGGCAATCAAGAACAAGCTATGTCAGTGAGGATGTTAATACAAATAGAATGATGATTTACGTTATTGAATGTAGTGGCAGGCAGTAGCAAGCAGTTAGCAGATAACCAAACGATGAGCTGAATCCCATGGTGCTACGCAAAACAGCAGCCCACATGAAATTCAGTACAACGTACTGGTAAAGCATCCCAAGGAATGTTTAGCAGAAAAACAACAATGCTCACACAGACAACTGCGAACTGAAGCATGAGTTTAATTAATGAGTTAAGACTGGTTCATGTTAGGTTCGAGAAGCAAGCTGTAAACGCATAGCTAGAACTCTGCCTGTGATGTGAATCATACACACACAGGTCACAGTCAGAATCCCAGAATGCACTTACAAATAAGCACTTGTTAGATATTTTCGATCAATCGCAACTTACATAACACTGATTGTTAGTAACAGCATTTTCTTGCGAGTAGTTGCGATAATATCCTAATTTCAAAAATCACGATCAATTCAAAAAACACTCGGGACAGACACAAAAAGTTAAACAAATTAAAAGCATGTTTTAGAAACATTAATGTCAGAACTTGCCATAGCAGATACCAACACCTGTAAAAAACTGTTCAAAAAAATTAGTAGAAAAATTTGTTAAACAGAGTCCGAAGTATGAAGATTTTTCTTTCCAAGATTTAGGTCGAGAAATATTTGAACATTGAAAAACACCACAAAGGCAACAAGGAACTTTCACACGTGTCCATTTTTAGCAGAATCGGTTAAAAGCAGAAGCTGTAAAGTAACAAACCTGTTTGCGTATTTCCTGGATGCATGGAATAAGGTCCCATCATGGGTCCTAGCACCTCATTATCATTAATAAGGGGTGCCGTCCCCAATTTAGAACTTTGTGTGGAGTCCAAACAAGACGGGTAACCATCCACCAATAAGGGATAGGGGGAAAGTCGTAACGGGTCCATTTCTGCAGCCGCTGGTTCTTGAGATGACGTTAAAACGTTATTATATGTAAATGAATTTTGTACTGATAGAGGTGTACGGGCACTGACTACAGGATCTTTTGTAAAAGATAAGTTCCTGCATATCTGAAATAATAAATTGCATAATAATTATCCACTACATTTACGAGGGTATTTTGATAAACAATTAGCCTAAATTGCACAATACAATTTTTTTTTAATTTGCAAATTGTTTTTTGTTCTACTGTGGCTTAAGAATTTATCAAAATACCCTTGTATAGCCATATGAGTTTATACCATGAAACTACTGTACACAGTAAACTGAGGAAAGTACATTACAATTTCAGCTAGGATGTTGAAACAATCTTTACATTATTATTCAAAAGTGTGCTTTTTAAATTAATCCTCGACTTTGGAGTAAAACATCCACGAAGTCATCCATTTAACCAAAAGCTGAACATTTTTATATATAAAATATGATCATATAATTGAAAATTTGACTTGACACTGTTATAATAAAGTATTAATTATGACCACAAATGAAAATTACAACGTACTGTTATAATTAGATCGCCACTTCCTTCACCCGGTTGTAAAAAACTTTGATAAAATATCGTTTTATCTACTATGTATTAGATTGCTGTTTTCCCAAACAAAATTCTCTCATTGCTAAATCATCGCACCTTTTATTTTGTAATGAAAACAAATTGTCTACTTAATGATAAGTTAAAAATACGGGGGTTTCCAAAACACACCATGTAATCAATTCGACAAAAAAACTTTATAATGAAATTTAAAATGATTTATACTCCTCGTGGTTTCTTTGTTATAGTAAAAAATTATCGGCTTCACCATGAATACTGTTTATTTAGACTTTATGGGGAAACTTAAGATATAATAAAGAATATACATAATGAAACCGATAATTCTTTATTATCTCTAAACTATGTTTAACTCTATTTTTTGTAGAAGTATCCCCAAAGAACGTAAAAACTGACAAATGCAACAGAAAAAATTAAAAATTCAGACACAAAGATTATATCAAATAATACTTCAATTGATTTTTCAAAAAAACAATCAAAGAAAATTCCAAATCTTGTACTTCTGCTTGTTTTGACTTTTTTTCAGTATTGTACCGACAGAGCAATAAAAAGAAGATTTATCTCCAACAGAATTTTCTTGTGAGATTACCATTAATTTGAAATTTTGAATTAAAAATACAAGGATCAAAAACAAACTTTCAAAAATGAATGGCTATCTTTGATCGTGTCTTTTATGGGTCTCTCGGTATAATAACAGGCGTGTTTTGTTCAGGTTACAAACATTTACAATTTCATGGAAATATCGGTAAAACAGATACTATTCGTTTGGGTCAATCTATATTTACACCGTTTCCTCAGCTTACACACTATCAGCTATAGGTCAGCCCATGCTGCAGAGCTGAACCCACATATCCCTTGGTATTTTATCCATGTGGTCTGCGTTTACAGTATAAGGACTAAACTTATTTAGGTCGAATTTGGTGTTTAGGTTGCGGACTAAACATCGCTGTAAACGTATGTCCTTGATAACACAGTGGACAACTCGACAGAGGAGGTATCCAAATGAAGTAAATATGCATGTCTGTCTTTTGTCTTTGTGCATACATTCTGGCCACTTTTCTAAACGGAAATGTTTTGTGTCGCTATGATGGCATTTGTTGTATGTCATTAGTGCCAAACTACATACTACAAGCTACTGCCGTCATTGTCACGGTTAATTTTTCAATGGTATTTTCAGTTATCTTATGAATGTCTTATCACAAATGACATATATTATTATGGTATGGGAAGCACCATCAATTTACGATAACATGAGTACGGCATGTTCAGATAGGTTATACATTCAACACTTCAAAATCGAAAATGTGCAAACTTCAACAAGGAATAACATTGACAACATACATATATTACAAAACCATCACGTCTTAGTAGAAGAGACCGAAAGAAAATTGTTTGAAACTTGAAAATAAAACTTCTGTACCCTAACGAAAACTTACTTCAAAATTCGATGTGTGTACGTCATGTAAAGTTCAAATATAACCGAAATATTCAAAGACAAAATGGATTACAATGTAGTGCAAAACAATTTGCACAAAATTCGACAATATATACGATCAAGGAAATTTAACGAGGAAAAAACCAATTGTGTCGAACTTACTGAAGTTACCCAAAATTATTTCAGCGCCTTAGTCTAGATACGTTAACGTTGTTGGCCGAAATTTTATTAGAAGTGGATGTCACGTGATCTGCGTTGTAAACCAGTTTTCTGGATTGGAACAGGGTATTCTATTCCGAGGGGAGTCGTTGAGTCGCACTCGCATAAATAGTTTTCGAACTATTGCAATAATGTGTGAATGAATGTATGCCAATGATGCTATCCTCTCTCTGGTCGTTCATGGTTATAGAAGCTTCGCGGATTCCGCGAAGTACACCAAGATTACGTATTTTTAAAATAGTTTCGTTAAACAAAATAGCAAACGTTTTTTCTCAAGGTGTGTTATATTAATTCTTTAGAGATCATTGATGTTTTGAACAAGTGGCAAATACATCGTAAGCATACGGACTGCTCTGCTGTGGATGTACGGCGGGTTGCATGCGGGTGAAACTGATACAGGAATCTTCATAAAATAATCGTTATTTCTTCAATTATTTAAAATCAATGAATAACTACAAAAACATAAAATTCTCGATTAGGTAACGACCGGTCCGAACAACGTGCATAGCAAGCTATCAAAATCATCGTTTTTGGGAACGAATGGGAAATGTAACGTTTCGATTGGTCCTTAACAGTTCCTTAATTTTCAGTTCAAAACGCGTAAATTAAACTCGGGATTGTTAAATATAATTCGTTAAGTTCTAATTCTTAAGTATAATTTCATAATTGGTTGGAAACAACTTAATATTTTAAACCGAATTTACTGGTCAAAATTTTTAGGTAACATCAAACTTTTGGTGTAGATATATAAATACACGAATTAGATCTATCCGTCAATTTTTAATTACTACTAACCCCTGTTTTTTGTTGTGGTAGGAATGATACAACAGTGCTTGACGTTTCGGAAGGGGCCCGTTTCCAGCTTCATGAACTTAAAAACAACACTAATCTCAAAAAAATATTAAACAATGTTGTATGAGCGTGCATGCAAGTCGAATAAGTTACCCCCACCGTTGTAGAATAAGATTGGTTGATACACTACCATATATCCGTATATACTTGATCGGCGACACAAATTGCCGATCGCGTAGTCTGGTTTTAGAGGACCAAGGAAACATAATGTGACTCGATCTTAAAATGTGTGGCAAATAGTAACTTTTATGAAATGGAAATATATCTCTGTCCTTACGCTCCGAGTTTTTGACAGTAGGTATTTTTTGCTTCCAAGTATGACAACTGCCACTTTGCTGTTATTTAACTCGAACTAGTATGTTTAATAAACTACCTATTTCAATAAACATTATAAAGTGACAGAAGGAGCAATAGAAGTGAATTTATTACGAAATGGTGCAACAAAAACATGTGTTTTTGGTGACTGTAGAACGAACAGTCGGTATGAAAATTGGCGGTATCAACGACATGACTTTTTAATCCAAAGCCTGTCTAGATTATAAATTTAGAGAATCGCACGATAACAATTGTTATTGATAAAGAATCGCTTAGCTTAGTTTGTAAAACATAACTACCCGCTGTTCAATCAATTCTACTTTTTTCCCTTTAACTGGAAGGCCCCGACATTCAACCACGTTTTTCATTGTATAACACTATAGGCCTAAATTACTTTTTTTTTACAAATTTCTCTCCGTGAACATCAATTTAAGTTAAAACAATTCGCGTGCATTTCCCTGAAGACGCAATGTTTGTTTTGCTTGCCGACTCGATTTCTCTTATGGACTGTAACCATGTCAACAAATTGTCTGCGCAAGCGTACTACAGTTGCAGCCAAAAAATTTCAGACGTCAATGTCATTCAGTCGTCAGATAGTGTAAAGCAGCCTTTAGATGTTTCTAACCTAAATATTTGACAGTCATTTTTAACTTTTACATTTGACACTTACATGAATGCGTAAGCTGGAATTTTGAAAGTTTGACATTCCAGCTGTCCGAAATAATGACAATAAAGCATAGACTACATTAAAATTTTTGACATGACAGAAAAGTAATGTTTGAAATTTTTTGTCGGAAACTGTATATTCGTGAAAAGGTCTATAGGACAGGAGTCAGTTTTGTGACGGGAATAGTTCTTTTCGGTCTGTTGATTCGAAAATTCTGATACAATCTGTCGTAACCTCAGCAAATTTTCTTTGACAGTTCCTACATGGGTGCCGAGCATTTGATAAAAAAAATTACTAGTCTCGCGCTATCTTTTTCTGGCACATTAGGTTCCTCTCTGTCGAACTCCGGACACAGATAATTTGCCGTGCTTTCTAAAAGTAATAATAGATTTAGTGATTTAAGTGAACACGGACTATATGGAGATCTGTTTATGACCGATATAATTAATGAAGAAATCGTACTTATCGACTCGGATCAAATGACATCTAAAAATTTTGTATTGTTAAATCCCCAAAGTAACTATAATGAGTTCTGTACTACACGGTACAAGCGTTAAAAAACCTTTTCCAAAAATTGCAACGTCGCATCGAAATTCCGAAAATAAACTATGGCTATAACGCCTAGAGGTTAATCAGAATATACATGTAAAAATGTATAGGGTATTTATTTGAAAAAACTAAGTTGTTTTATTGTTTAAAAACGGAACCCTGTATAGCCGAAAATAAGTTTAGCATATGGTCCTCAAAGACCTATACAATTTTAGTCTTAAACCTTTTTTTCTATTTCTAATAATTAATAAGATATCGAAAACTCACCCTATGCGTGGTTTTAATATACTTTATTTATTCCAGATTTTACAGACATGATGCAGACGCAAATAAATTCGTCAAATAAAATAATAAATCGCTCACACCGGAGATATTGAAAAAAAGATTACATTTTCATTTGATGTGTTAAAAATGAAATGAACTACATGCGTGTTCACCTTTGTTAGAGTGATAAAATAATGAAGATTTACGACATGACACGGTAAATAAACTTAATATTACAAACTTTATTGTTTGCAGCAAATAAAAATAAATTTATTGTTCTGATTTTTTATTGACACGAACAAAAGATCGATTGTTTATTCGCTAAATTAACTAAACAACAAATTTATGTCTTCATGTCAATGGCTGGTATTTCACGATAACGAAATTATTGAAAAACGAACTTTAAGAATGAAATCACTAAGTACGGATAACAAAACGGAAAAAGAACCTACCAACTATAAGTAATAGAAGACTTACCTGTGAAGAAATTTGTTTGTGCGTAGTTCTAGGACTATCAAGAAGAGGCACAGGCGGAGTAGTCAAATCAAAACTTGGACTGAATTTAAGATCCTTAAGTGGATCCAGAAGTGGTTCAGTCTTTGGCTTGGCAGGTGGAACATACTCTGGACAGAGAAACACCTCGATTTCCCCTGTGTCACTCTTCAACTGAATACTGTACTTCTCGTCTTCCTTGGAAGCCGTTTTAACGGACAAATGAGTGTTCGGCGGGGCTTTGACAACTATAACAGTATTCTGCTTCAACTTTTCTATCGACCTTAAATCCTGATACGTGACAAACCCATTTTTATCGTTACTTAACCCTAAAAGCTGCGCTTCGACGGTATCAATCATCCTATTAAGGACGTTCTCTTGATCCTCAAGATCTTGCAAATCTTTCGTAAGTCTAAGAAATTTTTCGTTGTTTTTCTGGCTAGCCTTCCATTGTATATTATTTTTCGACTTCTTCTCGATAATTCCGATCCCCTCGAGCACGTTCGTAATATCGTATATCCGCCGCTTCTGTACGTTCAGCTGCTGGGACGCCTTGTTCAGGTCCACCACGCCGTTGGGTGAATCCTCCAGAAGAGCCGAGAACTTCTGCGTGAGGAGTCCTAGGGACGTGTCGTATCTTGTATTCTTCTTCGTAGGCGTTGCACGTTTCGGCTTTTTGGGATGAGGCGGCTTAAATTCTTGCTTCAAAGGAACTATTCGGTTTCGTTCGAGTTCTAGGTTAAGTCTGCGTTTGACGGGCGCGATGGCGTTCGGAGTCGCCGACGGAATCAACTGGTTTTGCGGAGTGGCCCCATAGCCATGGTCTAGCAAATGGGGGCTAGTCATGTACTCGGACTTGACGATGTCCATGTCGGGGGTCGAATCGGCCGTCATGGACTGGTACCCCCTGGGGCTCTCCGTGCGACGAAAAGGACGAGGCATTTTTGATGTGTCTACCACAAAAATTAACTCATTAAATTATTACCTACGGTGTTTTACATAGAATTTCTTCGCTTGTAATTTTTTATTAAGATAATAAACTAAACACCTCTACAGTATTAAAAAAAAATACATATATTGCGGTATTCTTATTAATACAATAGGTACATTGAAAAACTATTTTTTAAAACGTTTCTTTTATACACGTTTTTTTTAACGAAATTTTTCTTGTCTAACTGCAAAAATGTCCATCTCCCATTTTTGGTTAACTGTTTGTCAGCTGGCAATTCCATTGAAAGGTAACTTCCAAAACTACTGCTTTGATTAATATCAAATGTTGTAGTGAAAATGTAGAATAGTAAAACACTAACCAAAATTTATCCTTCCCATCTAAAAATTTAACGGCATCATCTCAGAACATTGCTTATCGATCTCATTTGAAATTTATATTAAGTATGTATAGGGACAAAAAATCTGCACAAGTTTCAAACTGGCATAACTTTATTCTTAAATGACGAATTAAAAACGTGATTGTTAACATTTACAACGCCAACTTTAAAGAGCACTATCTGCACCAATCTACTTGCTTTGCGAATTTTTGTTTTAATTTTAAATTTGTGAAAACTGATGTTTTGTCTTTTGATTTTCAGCGACATACATTACTCAATTCTGTATGATTGGAGGCTTTCCACCCAATTCGGAACATTTTTGTCTTTGGGAATAAACTGAATATTTAATTCATTATATGCATCAATATCGTTGACTGCGTAATGATTCAGAAAGACTTCTTCATTTTTGCTTTTGTTCCAATTTTTGTTTTTCTGAGTATTTCGGAGCTGATTTTCGCTTTGAAAGTATGACTTTATTCTCCCTTAATATGTTACTAACATTTTTTTGTCGATTTCAAATTTCTGTCAAATTTTCTTAGTGAAATTCAAAGTTTACTGTGGCTCTGGCTGATTAAGACTTCTCTCTTCTTCGGGGTCATTTTTCTTGCTGACATTCCACTTCCCATCTTTCCATCGAATTCCCATTCTCTAGACTTCTACAAATATTAGGACTTTTTTAAATGCATATGGTCTACATAAAATTCGTCAAACACATTTCGGGGATTATTTTCATTTAAGTGTTCCATTATCACACAAAATATTGAAACTTTCAATAACCAGCCATTTTTCTCAAAGCGGAATTGATCAATGGCGATTTAAAATTTGTGTGAATTTTTTGTCCCCACACCCATATAATATGCTTCTTTATCTGTGATTTTGATTACTATTTTATCCATATTTCTTAATGTTATTCATATGAGTTAAATTAGTAAAACAAAATATTAGATGTCCACCCCTAGTAAGTTACTCGAAATCTAGTAATCATTGAACATCGATTAATGTTTACCTATTTATCCTATTCAAAAATTTAATGACGTCACATGTAAAATTATTAACTTAAGTTTTATTAAAAAGTATGTTCTGGTCTGTTCGCTGATATATTTTTATTTTTTAGAATTGCTCACAATGAGGGTAATGCACAAAACAATTTCTTTCTAAAAGAAAATACAACTGTACCTTTTTTTTTAATTCTAGAAACACGTTATCGATATTAGCGACTACTAGTATATTCCCGCAAAAATAAGATGTCAATTTAAAATTTTCTCCTCAGTATATGTTGAGATGTCCTTGCAACTCGCATTATTTTTTTTATCATTAGACGTAGTTATTGTAAGCAAAAATAAAATTTAAAGAAAAAGATTTCTAAAAGTTGCAACTTCTTTGAAGTTTGACCAGATACCAACATTATTAATTTAATTTAATGATTACGGAACATCCATCAGAATTTAAATATTTGCAAAGAATATACTCCACGATGCTATCTATATTGTTTGTATTTTGGGTAAAGTATATGTTTTATTTTAAGAACTGTTTGTACAGTGCCAATCAATTAATTTCAACCTGAAGCTTACGCCGATAAATTTGGGCAATGGACATAGAAAACAGTTAATTATATCAATATTAAGACAACTTTCACTCTACAGAAGACTCGCAATTTATTTCCTCGCAATAATGAAGACTTCAAATTTTAGGACCCATTAACATCCTGATTAGTTTTATATAGACATCAAATGTAGGTAATATAAGCGTCTAATAAAACTGAGGAAATGCATAATTAAGATGTTCCGAAAAAAGTGTTCTGATACTGTTAGAGACGAAGAATACCTCATGGCGTGCAGGCTACTATTGGTCAAGTTTCCGAAAACGAGAAAGATACTCCTAAACTTTTTTAAATCAATTTTCTGAAATACTTTTTCCACTAACTCAAAATCATAAACGGGCTTCAACGTTATTGCAACGGCTGTTTATACAAATATCTAACACTAAGCAGTGGTTATCGTTGACAGTTTTCTGAAGTACAGTCACTGAAGCATCCTCACCTTTTATTAATTTAGCCAAGTTGGTGAACTTTTTCAATCTTGAAATTTGGTTGACAATATTGATTCTTAAACAAACCTCAATAAGTGTTTCAATCTCGTTAATTTTAAATAGGCTGTTAAAATTTAATAGTAACACATTTCGCAAACAAATTAAATTAATGCTCCAATATGTAGTTTTGAATTAAAGCAGTAAACAATTGAACTAAACGACTCATGTAATTTTATTGGATGTTAATTTTCTTCGGGCTGCAAATAAAAAAAAATCTCAGGTTATTTGGAAATAACTTCCCTCACTTAAAGTAGAGTTGAACAAAAACAGCTTCTTCGGAAAATTATAAAATTTAATTTTGCAATTTTTTTCTGTAACACCTGTAAGTTAAAATATGTGTGGGCTGCTAAAGTACATACAGGTAAAGAAACATGTAATAACAGTATTATTTCTCAAATTTTCGGGAAAATGTCGGGATCGTACCTGGGGCATTTCATAGGTAAAGCGAGCACTCTACAACTGTTCCACATACCGTTTCACTCTGCTTCATATAATGTTTTGTAATGAGGATTAAAGAATAAAAATTATAATAATAAATAAAATTATGAGGAGTATGTTATTTTATAAAATTTAAATAGTTTTACTATGCAAAATATTGACGTGACGTCAACAAATTGTTGGTGAGAAAGATCATTAATCAGACAAATTATGGTCAGCGTTTTATCATCTGCACGATATTCCTAACATACCTATAAAATTTCACAAGAGATAACAGAGAGACGGAAACGGGGACTAATCCTTTTCATACTCTATGGATTATGAAATGTCGCGAAAACATTTAGCGTAGCTATTCGCCGGATGGACTTATTACAATACTTCCTTAGCTTACGATCGGAAAGTGAAAATCAACTATTTTTCTATAGAACAGATTAATGTTCAAATAAAATATACGACACTTATGCAAAATAGAAGTAATACTAAATTTGAATAAAACTACAACTGTCAAAAAGATAGATGATTTCTTTACATACACACTTATTTAATTAGTGAAATAACAAATTCTAAACAGATGCTGTAATAAACAGGAGTGTATCACGATAAATGTAGGAGAGTAGTTTCAGATATGAATTCATAGATTTTCATGGAAATGATTAAGATGTACACCACTGAAAATTGACACATAAGCAACTATCATAGCTATCCTGAAAACAACATGATGCCAAGTTATGTAAGTTATAACAAATTTAATCTTTAATTTTATTATTTTTATTATTACAGAAATCAATAATAACATTATAATATGGTAGTTTAAATGGAGATTTGCATAGAAATAAACCAATTGAGTAACTTTTACTGCGACTGATGTACCGTACTTTGAATTAAAATTGAATAATTATTTTTTGTTATTCATTCATCACGGTGTCCACTTTATTTATATTTTCGTATATGAATAAACTCACTCACTTCGCTGCATTTTTAATAATAAATAAAAGTGTCACGTCTGATTTCTCCATACAAAATTTGAATTAAATTTTGAAAGCGTCATCATTAATTTTTTTATTTATTGGGCATCTGAGACAACTTTACAATCTCGACTGAGATAAGTCAATTTGGAAATGCGATTGATATCTCCTTGGATCTCCCTCCACAATTCTCCTAAAGTGACGTAATGCCAGCATAGTAGTTATATGCGGAAATTAATGTAATTTCATCAATAGTCAACTCAATGGTAATTTGACAGCAAGAAATTGTAGGGAAGTCACTACAAACTAGTTATTACTTGAGTTTAAAAAATGAGGATATGTAAAATATGTAAGTAGCAATACATAGTGGGACGTTTGGTAACTGTACGTCATAAGTGTCACAATAAAATTGATAGTTTCAAAATCATAAGCTAAAATAATCTCTTATCAATATAGTTCACCCCTGAAGAACGTATTTTTTTTTTGTTTTTATATATAAATTTATCCGTCGTGTAAAATTCTGGCTTAGGGTCCTTTCGTGGTTCAAAAAAAAAACCCGCTGCGAATGTATTAACAACAACACCAAAGAAATACCTTCAGCAAAACTCACCTCTACTTCGCGAACGTAAGCCAGCGAGGTATACGTCTCATTTCGTGTCTTCTCAACGTAAATTGTAAAGTGCTAACCAAAATTAATTTATTCATTTTAAGCTACTGATGTTACCACCTCAAAATTTTGGCAACTAAATCTCACTTGAATTTTATATTGGAACTTGCCACTTTATCTATTGTTTAATTAATTATTATCTAAGCATCAACGGGAACCTTCGAACATACAAGTGATAATAAAAAAAAAAATTAAATTTATTGAATGAAATTCTATCATTCATTTTAGAACCTATATAACGAGCTTTTCTGAATTTTTTACAATTCACAAACATTGATTTAACGATTGCAGACATGGATTGAAATTTTCTTTAATATGGTTTTATTACTCTATTGTTCCACCAGAACAGTTATTCTTTATGACTATAGTATCAATACGCTTGAAAAATGTAGTAATACCAGCCTGCATATGTAAGGTTCAAAGCTCGATCCCCCGATTTACATTTTTTATTTTATTCAAAAATATGCTCCGACATGCTAAATGTCCTTTAGTGGCCAGGTAAATTCTGTCCAAACAACTTTACAAGAATTTTTATTTATCAAGTGAAACGAAAAGGTGACGTTTTAGCAAGTTTTGTTGAGATTACGTCAATGTTTGAACTAAATCCTTCCACTTCTTTTACGGTCAAGAATCAGCCACTTCCTGAAATTCTCCTCCACTGAAATTTGCAAAACAACAAGGCTGTGGTTTTTGAATACTGTCAACATTTACATCTAGAGAAATATGTGGGCACCAATAGAACAAATTTCAGTACATCACTTTTACAAAATACAAAAAACAGTAGTCTAAAAAAAAAGACGCCCAAAAATTGGACATTCCAAATGGTGCGAATATAACTTATAATTCGTGAAAAACGTTACTTCAAATCGAATCAAAACAAATACCTTTAATTTTTCATAACCAAATGAAGTTCGCGTAGTTTGATGTTCTTCTGAAAAAATAAAGCTGCTTTAACCGGAAATAACCAAATGTATCTAGGCCCGAATAATCAAGATTTTCTACAAAAATCTACAAAAGCGGCAGCCATTATAAATCTAATGAAATAAATGATAAGCCTAGAAGAGCTAAAGACAGTTCTCGACAAAATAGATCATATCCACGCCATATATAGTGTTACGAAAGAAACCCATACGCCGCCCCGGTACGACTCCTATGGGTTTTAATATATACGGCGATGATAACTCATCGCGGCCGGACGGCGTTCGATGTAGAAGAGCCTGGAGGCGGATGTCGCGACGGGTGTTCGAGAACAAGCCTCGAAGCGATGATGGAGACCTTCGAGAAGGACCGTGTGCCGTACACGGTTTGAACACAAGAGAAAAAAAGCGGTTTGTTTTAAAATAAAATATATTCAGAGTAAATACAACTCATGCCGGTACTGTACTCGCGACAAACAGTGTAGTGTAAAGTAACCTCATTTGACATACACCTGTTACAACTTTTATGACTTAAGCGGCTTAAGCCAAACCACCCTTATAAGTCAAACTGGCTATTGTATTACTTAACTCAGTTCACATCTACATTATGCCAACAATGGACAGGAATAATCTTGCGGTTCGGGTCCACAAAGCTTACAATAGCCAGTTTGACTTATAAGGGTGCTTTGGCTTAAGCCGCTTAAGTCATAAAAGTTTTAACAGGTGTATGTCAAATGAGGTTACTTTATATGAATCTTAAATCATGAATGGTCCGGCACCCTTGGTCCGACATCCTTCTCAGGTACGAAAGGGTGGTAGGTGGTGGGAGCATGTCCCGTGGAAAGCCGTCGGGGGCAGTTAGTGTAGTCCAGACAACGAGAGCTGAATTCAGTTAACTAACAAGTCGAGTCCAACGAATGTCGAAAAAACCCAGTGAATCTTACACCGGAATTCTTTTGTACATAATCGCTCTGTAATTAGTCGTGTAAATCCGAGTTACTACGAAATAAATTGTTCAGTTTACCCACGCCGTTTTTTTTTATCACCGATCAACGTAACACTGGTGTGACAAGTGGGATTTGAGAATAATAACTGGTTTTAGGGCGACTTCCGGATAGATTGGAGAAGAATTCTGAAGAATTTATGCCTGTCGAGATTAGAGCTCAAACTGCAGCAGCAATGGAGGATCATGTAAACCAGATGATGCTATGTTTGCAAAAATGGACGAGAAAGTGAAAGCAAGAAACAAATAAATGAAAGAAGAAATGGGCGCAAGAATGGAAAAAATGGACGTAAGAAACAAAGGAATGAATGCAAAAATGGAAATGATGGACGCAAAAATAGACAAGCAAAAAGACATAATCACCAGAGAAATTCCAAATGGACATAGAAGCAAACAACAATAAAATAACAGAAATTAAAGAACAAATGAAGGAATAGAAATAAATTTGAAGGTTATACAAAATGTCGGAGAAAATGTGGTCTTGATGGATCAAAAAGTAAAAGAGGAAGTCGAAGATCAGCTAAAGAGTGAGTTTGAGAAATCAGTATAGGAATGTATGGAAGATCGAGCGAAAATTATAGAAGATAGAATGGAGATTTAAATGAAGAAATTCGAGAAGTTAATGAAGAATTTAGCAACAACTAGCTCATGTAATGTGACCCACCTATGATGGTCAGACACCGTGGTCATCATACAAAAACCAGTCTGAGGCAGCAGCGACAGCGAATCTTTGGGAAGAAGAACAGAAAGCTGCAGCCTTGGTAATAAACCTTATCTGACGAAGATATAAGCAAATATAGTGCCGTAACTACTGCTCTAGAACTGCGATTTGGGGATAAACATCTAAAGCAAGCTTTTCCCGTCCAATTAAAGACAAGAACACAGAAAGTTGGAGAATCTCTAAAGGAATTTGCGGCAGATGTCAAAAAAACTGGTACGTCTAGCATACTCCGAAGCACCACCGACTATTCAAGAGAGGCTTGCGACAGATACCCTCATAAATGACATTCGCGATGATGAAGGTCTTACAACTATCAAGGTATAAGACATCATCTGATGCCTTGATTCGTGCGCTGGAGGTGGACGCGGCATACAGTTCTTTAAGAACGTGCTACAAAGTCAGCGTAGCAGAAACAAAAAAAAAAAGAAAACAACAAGATAGAGAAGCTGCTAGAAAAATTGTTGCAGCAAATAGATGACCTTCAACTACGGAAGAATGATATGTCTCGTAAGCAAAATATGGAATACTATAGGTGTGGGCGCCAGGGACATCTCAAACGTGATTGTTGTGCTCAATCACCAGTTCCAAGAAAAATCAGACAACAAAGATCTCACCGAATTGTAAAAGAAGCCGGTCTCTGGGGATTGGGTTCGCTGGTAAGAATAAGGCCGCCTGTGAAGTGAAAATAAGAAATTTCACCAAAGGTGGTGGTTTCACTATACCGGGGAAGATTTATGAAAATCCAGCTACAATCACCATCGATACTGGCGCTGAGGTAGCAATTGTACGTAAAGGTCTCGTGAGAGCTGAAGATGTAAAACCTATACCTGAAAGGATCAGATTGAAAAACCGTACCTGGAGAGTTCACGCCGATCATGGGCGAAGCTCTCGTGGCTAGAGTGGAAGATGACTTCATTTTGGGAATGGACTTGATTAGCCGCATTAGACTGACAATTGATCCAGTGAGGGAAGTCCTACGTCTTGGAAATGAAGAGTTCAAGCTGAATCAGCGTTGTACTGAAGCGAAGCCTGCAAGATAGACAGCTTATCAGAACTGCAAACACTGCGACGAAGTTGAGCAGCTGAAAGCACGGTTCAACCGCAAGAAGAAAGCGCTCCTTAGATGGAAAGAAGATGGGATGGAACGACCTGGCTGGTCGGAAATATCAGACGAGTCACCTTCTTTCAAGGCGTTGTGGGCTCAATGGGACTCCTTGCGTGTCGAGAACGGATTGCTTAAGCGAGCCTGGTAAGTCCGGATGGAAGGCATGTCACTATGCAGTTAGTGGTTCCGGCCATTAGAATCAAGGAAGTACACGATGGAGGTTCTGGTGTTCATTTTGGAATCAACAAGATGCTTTCCAAGGTCAGGGAGAGATTCTACTGGGTCTGTTACCGGGAAGACGTCGAGAGCCGTTGCAAGAAGTGTAGAACCTGTGCGGCGGTTAAAGAACTTAAAATTAAGGCGAGAGGGCCGATCCAACCACAGAACGTCGGCTCGCCTTTTGGAAGAACTGCAGGAGAAGTAGCGGGTCCCCTCCCAGTGACCGAAGAAAGGAACAAGGACACGAAGAAGGTCAACGGTTACGACGATGGCTTACAGGAGAAACTTCCGAGTGTTAACGAAATGGTGCGTCACAAGATCCGGGTGGCGAGTGACAGAATGAAAACACGCTACGACCTTAAGTGTAACTCAGAAGAATTCCAGGCAGGAGATTTGATATGGCTTCATAACCCCCGAAGAAGAAATGGTCGTTGCCCGAAATTGTTACTAGACTGGGAAGGTCCATATACGGTCGTGACGAGGATCAAGGATGTCGGTTACCAGATTCGACAAGGGTCGAAAACGGAAATGAAGATTGTAACTTGGGCCGCCTCATGAAGTACGACAGTGACACCGTTGACGTTTCTGATAGGGATGATCAGAACTAAGGAGGGGACAGTGTTATGGGTTCTAATATGTACGGCGATGATGACTCATCGCGGTCGGACGGCGTTCGTCGGAGAAGAGACTGGAAGCGGATGTTGCGACAGGTGTTCGAGAATAAGCATAGAAGCGGCGATGGAGACCTTCAAGAAGGACCGCGCGGCTGTTTAAATGGAAACCACCGTCAGGGGCAGTTAGTGTAGTCCAGACAACGAGAGCTGAATTCAGTTAACAAGTCGAGTCCACCGAGTGTCGAAAAAACCCAGTGATGTTGCGCCGGTATTATTTTGTACATAATTGCTCTGTAATTAGTCGTGTAAATACAAGTTGCTAAGAAATAAATTGCTGAGTTTACCAACGCCGATTTTAAATCACCGATCAACGTAACAATACTATAAATGCAGATGCAGTTCTGGTCATCATCCCACCTAATTAAGCATCCCAGTAATGTTATCAGAGACAATTGTTTCCCACTCTGTAGTATTTGGAAACCGATCTTCTCAACTTTTCCGGAACACCTCGACTCACCCCCAACTCCCTCCGAACCCAGAAACCGTCGATTCCCTTTGATGTAGAGGATATTACTCAGGAAAATAACCCCTTCTCCTACTTATGAATTGCGTTGGCCGAACGACAGCCGATCCGAAAAAAAAATAGTGAACGAAGACTCCTTCTTACAGATAAGAAATGTAAAGTAATGTTTATACCAGCCAAAAGTACCTATTTACTTATTTGTCTTGCTTATACCAGCTACAGAATCGTTTTTAGAACATAGATTTTAGATGTAAAAACAGAAGTTCGAAAATATTGGCTCCCCTAATCAAATTAAACTGGCTATTATTGGCAATCATTTGGCTATTTCGTTTAAAATCATTATTCTGGTTTTTGGGATCAAAACAAGTTTTAAAACATGCTTTATTTGTAACTACAATTATTACACTAGCTTAGAATAAATGTTCAAACACAAGAACAGCTTCAATTTTAACTACAGCGTCAGGCACTTGCAGAATTTGTTTACAGTACAACCTTGCGTTTCAAACTGTTGTACAGTTTTTGCCAAAATTAAAAACCGTTGAAACTTCAATCGACGTCAAAATTGATATCACGAAACACGGAAACATAAACAAATGTCGTCAACATCGTCAATTATTATATTAACATTTGTAGAATCTGAGTTTACTATCTCTCTCTAAAACGTTTTGAAACGCCAAAATCCTTCCAAAATTTCTAATTGAGTATAACCTATCTTTGTTTTCCCCTGTATCAAACTACCGTTTAATACCACGGCGTTGTTAGTTGTATTTTCAGGGCAGAAGCCCGTTTTTAGTCATTTCCACAATTTTTAAATTCCAAACTTTTAACAGTATATTATACAAGAACAGCAATAAGCATGAATCAAAAGCGACTGACATAGTTCATATTCCGGTATGCGAGAAATAAATATAACGAGTGTTCATTAAAAATTGATCAAATTAACTTCGACATTTTGATAGAAGGAAACGCAGCGAAAAATGCATCTGCATGACTAATTCCATAATTGACATTTGACAGTGGTTTCACATTTCTGACAAGCAGAGTTTACCTAATACGCTTTATCCGATTTTCTGTTTATCTCGCTGTTCAGTTTAATTCACAACTAAGCAACGAGAAAACGTTATATTCTTGATGCTATGACGTACAGTATAGAACACAAAGTCTTTCTGGTTCAGAGTTATCGGAATGAGGTTAAAGTTGATGGTGAATGGACTTAATTCGTTGCAGGAATGCATGGAGGAATTTCAACTTGAATCCCCAAATATTGCTATCGACTACGTGCAATCTAAAAAACCTTGGACTGAACGATAAAACTCTTAGCAGAAACTGGTAGCCTTTTGGAAGAAGTAGGCAGTGGGTCGCCCAAAAAACAAACACCTGAAGTTATTGCTCATGCTGAAGAAATAATGGAAGAAACACCAAAAACGTCAATTCGTGAATTACATCAACAAATTAATCTTTCTGTTGGAACTACCCACAAACTTTTACGCAAAGATTTGAAAGTCTATCCTTACCGCATCACAGCAATGCAAAAACTCTTACCAGTGGACTTCTCACGAAGACTAGAGCTTTTCAATTGGTTTGTGAATATGAAGAACAGAATTGGCGCAAAATATGAAAACCCACATGAATTTATTGAAGAACCATTGCAGCCTCAAAAAATTGTTGTGTAGGCAGCAATTACTCAAAGACGAATCATTGGAATAACATTCTTTCAAGGTAAAGTTAAAAAAAAATATCTACAGTGGTTTTTACTCTTATTTTTTATTAGGTACACTAAATGCTCTTAGATATCAAAATGAAATTTTAGGGCCCTTTATCAATCAGTTACACGATGATGAATTGCAGAAGGGATTCTTTCAACAAGATTCCATTGTACAATGGAGAACTTAAATTTCTTAAGAAACTTCTTCGATGACCGCATAATTAGTCGAAAGTTATTTACTGGTCTTTTTGAGGTTTATGTTATTCTAACTATAATACTCTCAGAATTTGAGACAAATTTGATGGATCGTTCTTGAGATAAATAATAACATCCTATTTATGTAAACAAATCTAAAAATAAAGGAACATTTCTGAACTACACTGTAAAGTATATATTTTAGAATGAATTTTTCAATAAAAATTATTTCAAGACGTCATCTGCTTCTTAGAAGGACTAATACATTTCGGTTAATGTATTGTAATGTCAGTATTAGTCAAATTTCAAAAAGTCTATTGTGTAGTTTTACAAAGTGAAGTTAAAAATGAATGTTGAAATGTCTAAGTGCAGGTAGAAGAGAATGTTAAACTATTTACACATTCCATGAAAGCTTTACTTTAGAAAATTTTAAACGAATAAAACCTTTTTGAGTTTAAAATAATTTATTGTAGAACTCTCATTAAATCAATTATGTATTTTAAATTCAAAATGTTATGATTTGTCAAATGTTAATGATGTAGCTTAAACAAGTATCGTTCACATCAATAATTTTTTTTTACATGATTTGGCAGGAAAAAATCTATTTTATCAGGAAAATAATAATTATCCTTTTTCGTCAATGTTACCTGAACATCATTAACGTACGACACGCAGCAAATTTAGCAATCAACTCTTTCTCATGGCCGTACACCTTGATAACCGTTTTCAATATTTTAAAAAGAATTTCAAGATTCTTAAAAAATCGATATACTATACACGTTTTCCCATGTTGTACTTCAAACTCCTCACAAGCAAGTTTATAACTATTTACATCCAGATTGATTATTACTACTGTACCTGTTGGTATTTTTTATAAATGCCAGTGGGGTGCAAGTTTAGCTACAAAATGAGTTGATTTAAAAGTATGGTTCCGTTTAAATAAAAACATCAATATCCCATGTGTCTCGTTATTAAATTAAATAATAAGATAAAGTATGAGACTTTACAGGCTACTGATAAAAAATGATCTAAACAATGTTAATCATACATGTAACTTAAAACTGATATATTTATTATTGTTATTTTACTGATCCCTAATATGTTTTCTTAAAACACGCACCAACTGTTAATATTAACTTTAAAACAAATTACTGAATTTGTTGTAAGGCTGTAAGAGTTTTGAAGTTACAATGTGATGGTATAAAATTATGTACATTACCTTAGACTTAATCGCAATACAATTGTAATTGAACTTCTATGATGAACAACATCTGCTGTATCACTAATACTTTTTAGTTCAAAATGACTCACTGCAAACGAAAGTTTTATTTTTATAAGTATTTCAACTCAAAAACAACACTCAAATTAAATAAAAATGGCTACTTTATGTACATGACTTCTTTTACTATTATTCAAAATAGTTCAGTTCAAAACTAAACAAAATTAAATTCACCTTACAAGACTAGAATTGTCTTAGATACCCCAAGTACATTATTACAACTAAGATAATTATGTATTTAAAATCCCAATTCTATCTATTCAAATTTGGTTCAACGCGAGGTTTGGTATCAACAGAGCTCATTTTCTGGCTCACTCTCCTACCTGGTTCTGTGGCTGTCACCAATAGCGCCATTTTCTGAATTTTTAATAATAATTTTGTGCATATTTTCTTCGCTAAAAAGCCATGTGATCGGTATGGGAATGAAGTTCAGGTCTTCGTCATCATTTAATATTAAAATTCAAAGGCTGGTGTAAGAACGCGTGGAATTCCTAGACTATTGTAACGTTTTAGGAAACCGTATTGACGGCATACGTTAAAAGTACGTCTGATACGAAACAGCTTCGTATTTTATAAAGAATTGGCGGGCATTAATAAAGAATTTTGCGATAATCCGAAAGTCCACACAATCACCGAGGGTTTAAACTAACCTATTCCTACAAATCGCTACGATCAGAAAAACTGACATTCACTAACCCGCGGTTTTTGTTTCCTTAGGAAATGCCCTTTGTACGTGCAAATACTCATTCTTGAATTGCTCAACATTTTCAAAATTCTTTCCCGCAGTTTCATAAATCTTCAACTTTACATTTGCTCGGAGGAAAGTCGTTGGACACTGGATCAGGTGATTTAGACGGTCATTCAAAGTACGATAGCACAATGACATGTGAAATCTAGTGACTATCCAAAGCTCAATAATAAGACAGCGGCATCTTGTCGAAAATAAACATTTTTGGTGCTAGGTTACGAACTTCGTTAATAACACCTCCCATGACTGATTCGATGTGATTCTCAAACATTTTCATGAATAACTGAAGGACCAATAATTTTAGTTCTCGACATACCCACATGTTGATCTCTTTTTAGTATGTTCGTCTATGAAAATAAGAAGACTGCTGTCCTTCAAGTAGCAGCAGTTTTGCCTATTTTAAAAAAGTGGTCATTTGTCCGATGAACTCGATTAAAATACTTCCATAGCTTACGTTCAGGAAGTGAAACCATACATATTAGAAAATACAGGATTGTTGTTTCAGTCATGTCACAAAATTATCTTCGTTCATCATGATCATCCCGTTGTAATGTTACTGTATTTTAAAACGATGAAAACTTCTCCAGTTTTAGCATTCCTTCAAAGGATATTCTTGACATTCCTGCAGTCACACTAAAATACACAATATATGGTGTCAAACTAGGTGCCACTCGTCCCAAAATACGTATTGGTTCATTTCATCAGTGATCTACGTATTATATCTTTTTTTGTTAGCCACCGATCTTATTTTATTTCAGAAAAGTTCCAGGCTATACCTAAATAAAACTGATCGTACATATTTACCGTGCTAACTATGGTGTCCCAGAATTCGCGCCATTCCCGTGAATGACATGTTCCCTGTCCCGAACTGTGCCGTAATTCGCAAAAAGAATTGTCCAGGCTTTAACCGTGTGAGAACTGGAAGGCGATTAAGTTGGCCAATAGAGAGGCTGCTTTTATATCCGAACGTTTCTATGTTCAAAGTTACCTATGCCAAGAACAAAAAATCCGGTAATGCTAAAGTTGAATGAATTTTTTCCGAATCCCCCTCCGTCAACAAAAGGAAACAGAAGTGTGGTTATAAATTTAATCATTTTGACAATTGTTTGTCATAAACTGTCACGAAGTTCATCACTGACCTGAACAGACGCTTCTGCCCCCAAAGATGACTGATTAATGTACACAGAGACGTCAAGGTTTACTTTAAGGCAAGTAGCATGGGACAGAAGTTATTTCTGCTGCCATTCTAGTTAAATTGTGTTTAACTGGGCTGTACATGTCATAAAAGAAGCTGTTTCATTTCATCGTAGGCAAATAATACATTTATTACTATTCGACATCGTGTAGATACCGAAGAGCAGGTATTAGAAGTCATTTTCTTAGAGCCCCGTGAATAATGTGTTGTTCTTTTTAACGAAAAGTAGTGCATTTTCAGAATTCACTATGCATCATATCCCCCTGATATTAAGTTTATCGTTATTTCTAAAAAAGGGTACCACATGTTCATGCAAAGAACGTTATTAAGTGTACTAAAACATAAATATCGCTTTTGATTAATCGGTGCTTATGATTTTCAATAAACAGTATCAATTTTTACCGAACAGCTTTGTTGCTGATACCTCATCTAAGCAACGAAAAAAGAGACGAGACTCCACTTCTCTGGTGTATTGAAATCATAGGTATCTGCTGTGGTGTCAATCATGTGGGGGAGATACTGAAAACGGAGACTTATTCAAGAATAAACTTAATATCAGGGATATGATGCATAGTGAATTCTGAAAATGCTCGTTCGGATATAAAAGCAGCCTCTCTATTGGTCAACTTAATCGCCTTCCAGTTCTCACACGGTTAAAGCCTGGACAATTCTTTTTGCGAATTACGGCACAGTTCGGGACAGGGAACATGTCATTCACGGGAATGGCGCGAATTCTGGGACACCCTGTATAGTTTCTTATTAGTCAAGAGACGAAGTTTCTGGCAGGATGTCTTCTTTTAAACACTCCCACTGTCGTTCTTGCGCACACAATATTAGAAGACAAAAGAAGAAAACGTCTTAAATATCTTAACTCTTTCAGGTTTGTATATACTTCAATGTCTATCTTCATGGTTACAACATGTGAGTATTCAAATTTACATTAGATTTTGTACATGACCGCCTTAAGAAGCTGTCGACTTTATGAGGGACCAAAGCACAAGGGTAGTTTCAAATCTGCTGTTTTAAGTTTATAATACTGTTCTTTGAATTTCAAACAAAATGATTTCGATCAGAATACATCCGATTTATTAATAATTTTTGATCAATATCATTTCGATTCTCATTTTATTATATTTTAAACATTCTAACCTAGAAACTCGAAAAAACTTAAGTAACGAACCTTCAAAGCAGTACATAATTTTAATCCGTAAGACTTAGAAACTTCTAAAAACTTATAATTAAGTTAGCTCAGTTATATATTGGGAGAACGATTCACTATCAATATTCTCATGTAATTAATTTTGAGTTTATTATTGTTATTCTGAATCAAATCGCATTCGTTTGTATGATTTAATCATTTAATGCTCAAGTATAATACACCGAAGTCCGTTTAACACTACAAAAATTTAAAACTACATAAGGAAGACTATGACACACCCAAAGGTAATAAAACATCTGATTATTAACGGTGATTTTCCTTCTTCTCTTAATACCAGTCGAAGTAATCCCAAGTTTAGATATTTAGATGTAGAGCAAAATGGCACACTGAATGACATATCAATTAATAAAACATTAGTTTATCTAAGTGATTTATTATGTACTAGCAGCATATCAAATAAAATACATAATCCATTTTTGAGACATTTCTATATAGGAACGAATTTGTGGCTGAATAATTTCTTCAAGTTATAAAACGATAACCAATTGTAATTTTTTCTTTATTTTTACCACGAGGAACTCGTCAATTCGTGAAGTTCTTGAGAGTCCGTATATTGAAATGAAAGTTGATCAATAATCATTAAGACATTACTTAAAAATGTATGTGCTTGATATAATTTTATTACTACGGATATGTAGCAATGTAATTGAAAACACATTGTTCGCGATTATCCTTGAATCGTTCCCACCCACATCCCACCACTATGATAAGATTTCTGTCCTCGAGTGATGCGAACAACCTGAGCCTCAGTCGAACACTAGTCACAAGTGATGTTTAACACAAGTCAAATACATAAACCAATGCAAACTTCATAATACAAGTCAAAATCTTGGTCGTTCAATTCGAATCAAATCAACTAAATCAATCAGAAACAAGATAATTAAATGAGGAAGTTTAAAAAAGATGTTACAGTTGTTTTACATGCCATTTGTTCGCTTATTTGCGTTGAACGGTACATTTTTCTGTGAGGTAAGAAAAGTCAGGTTATGTACTTCACTTCATTTAGGTTACAACATGCATACTGGATTGTTTTCTTTCGCTATCGCTACTAATCGCTTCTCTGCAGTTGTGTTCCTTTGTATTATTATTTATGGATTTGCCTTATCACGAAAAAACATGAAAAAGGAAGTTTAAACCAATCGCTAAGAGCTTCAAAATAAGTATACGATAGAATAACCATCAGCAACGATTAAGAACATCGAGGTTATTTGAAAATTACACGATAAATCACATTCTAACTTATTCAACAATGAAATTTATTTATACACATATAGTTACAAAAAATCAGTTGTAAATACATTCCTGATCAGTCACAACAGTTTCACAATTTTAATCATTCCGTTATATGTTATATTACACACCGACACCTCTACTTTTCCGTTTTGTACACTATTTATAAGAATTAATTTTTTTTTTAATCAATTATCACTCGAGTTCTAATCATCTCTTTTCTTTTGTATCGGTTTCTTGAAAGGTTCCTGTTCCTTTCCATAACGTAGAAAAAATAATGTAAGTATTGTGCACATCATCGTTTTAAAAATGGCGACGTTCAATATACTACCAACATCTGAACATCAATCATATAACATTATCCCATATCATATACAATAGCGCCGTGTTTTTTTTTTTTTATCTAATGTTACACGCTGCCTCGCTGATCCGTGTTGTTGTTTTCTTCCCCAATGAAATGCCTATTGGTGTTATAGTCATCCTTTCCCGTACTGAATTATTGTAACCTATTGTCGTTGACCTAAGTTCGAGCTTTTTGTTCTGATGAAATATTTTATTGGAATTTGTTAGAAAATTCAGTATAAACGTGCTCAAAAAGTGACGTCACAAACGAACGACTACGTATACCGTCTAGGCATGCAAGGCCTGCATGTAAAAGAAGCCTGACTTGATGTGCATGTGGAGACGATCGCTGTAACACTTGACAATTGGTATTGTAACCTCAGAATGCAAAATCCACGTTTAACGACAACTGAACAAGTGTAAATTGCTTTTGTCTCAAGTAACTGTCAATTTTCAAAGTTGATTTGAAGAAAAGAAGTTATCTTTTGAGAAGAAATTTATTCAAAAAATTTAGACTTCCGCTCGGACGCGTAACCTTAGGCATGCCAAGGTCTTCCTAATACAGAATATGCATGGATTAATGCATAACATTTTAAACAGAATTTACTACGCAAATTTTGAGGTGACAACATCAAACTATTACAGTCAAAGCGTGCGTACATTTCACTGAATATACTTCTAGACAGTGTATACAATTACTAGTCTGCTACTCCAAGCTTCAGTAACAGGAAATTCCACAATTTAGTTTGTTCCTTGTAAATTTATTAAACTCAAAAAATTCCATTATAACTTTTTTTTTACTTTCACCTCACGAAGATATTTTCTAAATTTATACTGCGGGATTTTTTCAATACTTTGTTTACATCGCGTTTTGGTCCATTGCAGGTAAATTGTACTAGTACTTAACACACTCCACACAACAATAAATAATAAATCCCTCTAAAACATCAGTAGAATGTGAGGTTATGTTACCGTGTGTTCTTTGGTGCCCAGTTTGAGTAAGCGGGAATTGTCCATATATCGACTAGTAAAAGTTTACATATTGTCCATTCTGAACACATTTACTGCGCAAAATTCTTGATTTTTAAGGTAAAAAAACTGAAGGATTAATAAACCCCAAATAAAGAGGCGAGACATATTTATTTTATACTGGAATACAATATTTAAACAGAATTACCTAGCAAGGTTTGAGATGACGTCATCAAATTGTTGATGGGGATGAACACCCACATTTTGGTGGCATTTAACCATCTGTACGATAAACTTAAACTACATTCAAAATTCCACAGCAACGATGCAGCAGTTTCGAAGATTTTGTTTAATAAAATCGCCAACCAACAAATATACAACGTTGAGAAAACATGAAATTAACCATTTGTCAAATGAATACTTTTTATTACAATAAGTTCCTAGTTTATGCTCGGGAAATAAAAATAGGCACGTCCGAGCAAATCCAGTTAAGACCTATTTGAATGAATACGCTGTCGTTACAATTGAACAAATACCATGTGATCGGAAAAAATCCTCTGGTAGACCATGAAATTTATTTATAATATGATGATGTTGACAATACCAAGTTGTCCTTTATTTAGTTTGACAGTTATGGTCAAATCACTGTCAAATATCGGGTCAAATAGCTGCGTTGCCAACATCATTATTTTAAAAATTAATTTCGTGGCCGACTAAAGGACTCTTTTTTTCAATTGGGTGGTAGATCAAATATAAAGGATTATTAAATGGAGCAACTTTAAAAAATTTCAAGTATTAATTATTTCGCGCGGATGTGATTTTTATTCTAAATTTATCAAATTATGCGTACTGAAAGAAAACCCCCATATATAAGTTTAGTTTACAAGTGAACAGCAGTATTCAACAATCTGAAATGATCCTTCTGCATGAACTTGGTCGAGTTTTTGTAGGAAATAAATCGACTGAAAAGTGAAATTCAAATGAAATTGAATTGTAGTTATTTTTGTATTTGTTCGTCACTTGGTAGACCCATTGTAGGTCGAGGATGACACATTTGCAACAACGGCAAATGTATGGCTTTTCAATAAAAATAATGTACTAATGTTTATATCCACAACACCGATATTGTCATTAAAGGGTGAACGGTTTGTTTGTAAAACTATCAAGTACAGCTGGCAAAAGAAAGTGAGGTTATACTGGTTAAAATATTGGACATTATGTACGAATGTGTACTTAATTAATAATCCGTATGTATAGAACTGAGCAGAGAAATTTTGTTTTCTCAAGGCGAAAGCGACCTGAAGGGCGGTATTTTAATAGCACGCTGTTCCACGTATAAAAAGTAATTTTCGTGAAAATCGGTGTCGAGATGCTGAACTAAGCTTGTCCTCACAGATACATCTGAGCATTTGCACTATTAATCGATATTTATGTTGTTAAATCATACCGCCGAAGTCGGAGTCTGGACGATCTCTTAAAAAATGCACCATTTAAAACCGTTGGAATGCAAAAGGGAGGGTCCAACGCATCCCGGAACGATCAAAATAACTAACGATTTTTTTCTGGAGCAAAAGCAAAATGGACCCGGCTTTCGCATTCCCGTCCTAGTGTACGACCGGCGGGAAGGGCAGCCGCCCTCAGGAGGGCCAAAGGGGCGCAATTCCAGTGAACATCCACCGAAAATGCACGCTACCCTTCAACCGCCATCACTCTGCAGCAATGCGAAAATACCGGGAATAAAACCAAACTCAGCCCTACCTTAAACCATGGGCCTGCTCCTCCGGAAGTGCCGCACTCTCTTGCAGAACCAAACCGATCTTTCTCAGTTATATCGCGTAAAAAACGACATGTTCCGGAATACTAAACAAAATGGTTTCCAAACCACTTTGTGTAAAGCAGCTGGGTTGGCGGCCACAAACTCGGCCTCAACTAACATCGAGGCTGCCGTAATACTCGATGTTTTGCGGAAATCATGTTCTCTAAAGTGTGATCTTTCACGAGGTGTGGTTGATTTTCGTTGGGAGCTTCTGGTTTTTTCACAAATAAATATCAAAAATGCTTGCACATTTGCTAAGCGTGCACAAGTACGCACTGGTTACAAAACATCTGCCATCTGTACCGGGCATTGGCGCCAAGTAACGCGCCTGCGCACATCGGCTCGTGTCAGATGTTTTAAGAATATTTTCATTTCTTACCTGTGGGATTCTGGAAGAAATTTTGCGTTATTTTTGTGAGGAACGATTGCAGATGCTGGATGTACTTTTCATTTTATTGAATTAGAAGGTAGATGCCCTCGAAAGTTGAAATATTTCTTGCTGGTGTGGTGAATTTTGGGGGATCTTTTGACAGCGACAAGGACAGAGAATGTAAACAAATATGGCAGTTGCAAGGCGGGGGAATCGAAGCATAAATATCCAGATACGGTCCTTATGTCATCGTCTTCCAGGGGGTCGCCTGTCAATTGTTTGTTGTTCATGATGCCGCAAGATGATAGTAGTTGCTTCACTTTTTTATTATACATATATTTAGTACGAAATTACTGTCAAGGTTTTTAAATCATGTACTTGATGTACAGGTTGTTCATGAGAATATTTTTTATATTTAAATTATTCATGACTTCATCGGCAAAAAAAAAACCTGGGACACAATTTAATAACTAGATAATCTTGGAAATTAAAAATCTAAAACTGTAAATTGAATTCTTGTCAAGAAGATATTTTATGACATGTAGTAAGCATATTTTGATTGGCTTTTTAAAATTACAATTTACAATGCTAAAATTTTCAGTGTTCCGGTTTTTTATTTCCACCGATGGTATGTAAGAGCTAACAGCACCAACCAGAAAGTGTACCTACTAACTTATTTGTAAAAAAAAACTGTAAAAACTCACCTCATTTATTTTTCGACATCCAAATGACTAGTTAGAATATAGCAAGCAGATAACAGTTCATCATATAAAATAATTACTACACAAAAATAAAAATAGAGTGAGATTTAAAGTATGGCATAAAAATATAAACAAATAAAAAACCAAGCTCAGTCCCTTTTTCTGTATTCATTGATCGATTAAAGTGAAACTCACGACTGACCAAAGTTTTATCGTTCCAATTCTGCTTTATATTACAGCTTGGATTCAAATGGTGAATGAAAATAACACTTTTAATTGACTTTTGATTTTAGGTTTTAGGGTACTATGATCCAGTACTAGTCCAAAATCTAGATTTTTACACAACATTTTCTTTTAAATGAAACCACATATTTTTTTTATTTCTTTTTTTTGTAAATTTAGTTTGCATAATACAATAAATCAAGATTTTCCAGTAAAAACAATCTGAAATTTCTATTTCACGTTAAAAATGAGTTATTAAGAAAAAACTTCCCTCGTCCCTGAAATATAGTCAAATTTTTTAGATAAACTATAAAATTTGATTTTTGTGAATTATATTTTTTTCTAATAACAGATTACGAACATGTGTGTACGTTTTCGTGAGTTTTTCATAACAAAATTTTGTGATGACGTGATCAACTTTTTAGCAAGAACACATACCAGTTTAGATAGGTAGTACACTTACATTTCCAATTTTTCAGGAAAATGGGATGAGCGGTTTTTGATTTCATCAATAAAATAAACTGCTGTATTGATTCTTTTTTTTGAGTCAGACTATACCGTACCATCTAAAAATTTTCAGATAAAGCGAGGCTGTGATTAAACACGTAAGCTTGTGCTATCCTTACGTGCGCTCATCACGGTCTCCTTTAATCTGAAAAGTTTGGGATCATACGGTATAAGCAATTTCAAAAATATTAATGCATTGATAGACCACAAGCCACAAGTATATAGGCTCATCATATTTTAGACAGTATATATCACGCAAAATTTTGAGACGATGTCATCAAGTTTTTGAGGGGAGTAAACACCCAAATTTTGATTAACGATTTATCGTGCCTACGCCCTACGAAATCCTTAAAATGTTTGTAGTTTTGCAGTTCCTATGTAAAATTGTAAAATGTTAATGTTATCCTAATTAAACTGTTTCACTTTATTTATTAGTAAAAACACTCCATTTCCAATTTATTCGAAATTTTTGTCATATAACCTTACGTAGGGGAATGAAAATAAGTCTATTCATTAAAACAAAAGTCTTAACTGCCCGTAACAATTAAAGTGTCAGTCAGTTTACAATGATCCTATACATACAACTGATACCTAAATTATGGCATGATGTGTTTCCTATATAGTCCAGCAAAAGATAAATGCAAATCACTCCAATTATGAATATTGCCGCTGTAAAATCTCCAGTTGCTTTCGAAGCTGTAGCCTGTGTAAAGCTGTTAAAATGTAAAAATTAGTCGCTACGCTTGTATTTTTCAGGATTGTATTTGTTCTCAAATAAATGCATTCCTAATGCGTACTGGTTTTATTGCAGGTTTTAGTCTAAAGAACTAAATATCCCTCATAAAATAACTGACGGCGTTTGCATTTATCTTTTGCTGGACTTTACATATGTTCTAATTTTGAATTATTTTTGATCACTCATCAGCTTTCTTCAAAGACCTGTCTAGAGTGGGAGGAAAGAAACGCGGGAAAAGTCGAAATCGAACTTCATTAAAAACTTCCTACATAAAATTTGATCAGATGGCGGCGCTCTGATGCACCACGTACGATTACCAGCGTCTCGGGGAAAACCCGTCCCTGGATCTGTAGATGGTTAATCATCGTCATGGAAAAGCTGTTAAAGCTGTTGCAAACACTGAAGTGCACAACAAAAGAATTAGTAGTAAAATACACGTAATAACCCGCCAAAAACTAATTGCTGCTTTGTTTCATACTTGTTTATCAAAATTATGCAATGACACTGAAGAACAAGGATCAGATTGTGTTTGGATAGTGTTATATCTTACCTAGTGTTATTCTCATAATAACAAAAATTGAATAATCTCTGTCTAGAATATAACACCAAATTATAGAATTATTTTGTGTAGCGTAAACTTTCCTCTGATCCTTCAATTATTCCAAAATTATTAAATAATGAAAAAAAAGTCAGTTTTTCCGTAGTCCCCACAAATCATATTCATAAGTAATAAAAATACTGTAACCTATAGAGAATACATATGAAATGTAGCATGCAGTACTTATGTAGTTTCTCGGTTTCTGTTTGTCGTCTGTTGACTGTTTTGTGCTTCTGTTGCTTCTTTTCAAGTGTGCTTTAGAATTAATATGAAAATAATGATGCCCATAATGTCAACCAGAACGTTATACTGCAGTAGTATTATTATTGTTGCAGCCTACTTTAGTTTCCTCCAAAAAGTTGATGACTTAAAAAATATTGATTAAGTAAATCGTTACTAAAAAATATACACTGCGAAGGTGCATTGTTTGCAGCTCAGTATCACTATCAGCGTCTTTGGATTAAGTAAAACAAATTTTTTATTCAATAATTTTAACATCTTAAAACTACTGATTGTCTCTGTCAGTCCTATTGAAACATCACCTGTTGATTTTGCTTAAAATGTGTCAATTGGTAACAGTGGTTGATTGAGAACGGCTTATCATGGTTAAAAAATTGTCTGAATATGAACGTTGCCAAATTTACGATCAACAAGTAGTGTTTCAATAGAAATGACAAAGACTGTACATATGATACCTAAAAAAACATACATATAAATGAATCGAATATCATTCTTTTATCGATTATTCACAGGTGGTTTATCCAGTTTCTTGAAAACGGTACCGTTATGACTACTAGTGCGTAGCACTTATCGAAATTAAAATATGTATTTAGTGTACCAAATAGTTGACGACACCATTAAAAAAAATAATCTTTATTGATAGATCCACTCTAAGAAGTAAATTAAGAATGGTTCTTAGGCAGTATTTTCGATGTGCTTAATAAGCGAGGCAAATGAACTACCACTAATTAGTAACTAGTTATTTGTTGAAAGTGGCATTTTTTTTTTTTGGAATGAGGTGATAAATTTTTCTTGGCGATATATTGATGTTTATACATATGTACAGAATAACACTAGCAATTTTATTGTTCGTTTTTCAAAAAATTTCAAATTAAAAAAATGTTTATTTAATGTTTATATGTACATATACGTTAGTTATGTAGATCAAAAATCAACATGACCATAATACAATGTTCCAGATAAAAATCTGTAGTCTTATATTTTGGCAATGGATAGGAATATTGAAATTCTGTAAACGCCATTGTTTTTAGCTTGAATGGGAAGCTTAGTTTCGTACTTTGAAATATGACGCACATATAACGTTGCCTACATTTTATTAAATTGCAATCTATATTTTTTTACTAGATTTTGATAGATCATTAAGTTCCGATTAAAATTTTATTTTTTATACTCATAAATTTTATTTTATTTAAATTAAAGACCGACGTGTTTTACGTCAATGTAATCGTAATTTAACGATCTATCAAAATCACTTGAAAAATATAAACGTTTAAATTTATCGTGGATATAGAAAGCAAAACAAATTTTTGATAATTTTTCAAAAGAATTCTTTTCGGTTTCGATGATTCAATTTCACTCAACCAAAACTGGTTTGAAATTTATAGCGCATTCACTACGAATCTTTTAACTTTAGGTTAAATTTAAGGCGAACGATTTGATGATTTTTTTCGATTTCGGTGATACAAGTTACACTCGTCTCAAAACTAGTTTTAAATTTAGTGCCGCGTCAAACCGGCCTACGATTACAAAGACCACAGTCTTTGAAGCTCCAACTTTTTAGAAGACAAATATGCACGAAAAATTTGACTACAGGTCATACGGAACGATATATGAATATAATTACGGTACACATTTCTCATAACCAAAAGTAGAATCTATCACCTGTTGCTTTACAAAATTTTAAAAGTTTTGACAATGACACTTCAAAATTTCCTAAATGAACAACCTCTATTTTGGTATCTCAACGTTTTAATCATAATAACAATTCATTGTCACACTTGGTGGTTGATACATATATTGCCATATCTCTTCATTCTGACCAGAGTTGGCTGCAATTGAAAAGTTATATGTTAATTTTAAGTGAGTAAATCTTTTTCTTATAATATACAATAGGTAGATAGTACTGTTAATTTTCAATGATACAAAGTTTAATTTTTTAAGACAAATTAGAAGCTGCATTTCCACTGCTTATCTTATTCATTTAATTATATAACCATAGTGAGGTGCAATGCTATCCAAAATTTGTTTTAATAGAAACATATAGGCATACGGTTAATTTAGTGACGTGTGATTTACCGTTTATGAAAACAGTTATTTTACCACCATTCACTCAAAAACAAATTGATATCAATCCCAAGAAGAATTCGCTTTTACTCTTGCAGCAGTGATTTTGTATTTAAATATAGCTAATAATAATTACAAAAACGTATATTACACTAAAAACGATCAAATTAATATATTATTTTATTTGTCCTCATTTTACTAGGTCTTTTTACGCAAATATTTTACAATCTTTCTGCACTATTTACTATCATGCGGTATTTGTTGAAACACACTGTTCGACAAATCAAAATCTTGACGTGGGCTGTAAATTAAAAGGATGTTTATTTACCTCGGCAAGCACTTGCTGAAAAACGATAGTTTAATAATTACACAAGGATGTTTTGTTGATTTGCGACTGCAATTTATACGTTCCACAAATGGTACAATACTTTCCACGTTAACATTGTTATCTTTGAAACCCTGAAACATATTATTTAGTCCAATTAGAATAAATTTATCCCATTTTAATGCTACTCAAGAATCTGACACGAAGAAGAAATTTAGTCAATATTCTTGAATGAATGAATGAATAATTAAATTTCAATTAGGCATTATTCTGTACTTCTATCGAAGAATTTGTATTTTATTAAAATTTTAAAACAGCCAGTCTTGTAAATAAAAGCCATAAAATTTGCACGTTTTTTCAATATAGTGTATTTATTATTATATCTTATCCATTTTGAGATAGCTTGATCGAATTTTTCTAACAAATTATGGTTAGTGTTTTCCTTATTCGCAACAATCGTAAGGTTCACTCGACATTTATGGATTCGGCATTTTCAAAGATTATCTGTCTAATATTATAATCAGAATCACCGAGTGGAAGTGCTGTGTCGCGTCAAGGAAATATGAAATTTAAGAGATGACTATTGCAGTAATGAATTTTCATTAACAATCGTTCGAAGAGTAAAAGATCATATATTATTAGTTTTTAAATGTTAAGAACAAATTATGTAATTTAACCACATGTTTTAAATGAGGATTTTCACTATCAATTGAGTTATAAATGTAGTCCTAAATTCATAAAGTAGAAAACATATGTTCTGCTTACAAGCTACCATAATAAAATAGTATCGACATGAGTGCGACATAGTTAAAAAATTGTTATAAAAAACACACATTTGTCACTTCAAAATTGTGTGATAACTTTAATTTCGCAGTTAATATCGAATTCCTGTCACCACTAAAATTCGAATAACATCGTTTACAACTTAGGGCATTTATTTGTTTAATGTCCTTTTTTTACTTTTAATGTTTTTAATGGATACGTCAGCTCTGAACTAACAATAATAATCAATTCAGGATTCTGAGAGAATTAAACAGATCTATATAAACAATTTATTTACTTTAAATATTTTCTGGAAACAGTTCTAAAAAATAGAAGTATATTATTATTCAAATGCAACCAATTTCGGTCTCAGGGAACATTTCGATATCACCAACTGTTTGCTCGGTATTGCAGTTTCATCTGTACAAGTATTAGTATCTCAACTACAGTGTTTAAAAGGTCCGTGATATTAATCTTTACGATAAACTGAAACATCTGTTGATGGAAACTCTTTAGACAGTCCACATAAGTAATGTTGAAAATTTGTTGAAAGATTTAATAGTTATGCCATAGACAATATTTATCATCAAAAAACTCTCACATAAAGAGTATACGGTTAAGAAATGAATAAGACAAGTAAGAGATCATATAATGCGACTTATTTCAACAAAAATTAATTATTCTAAGATGGCATCAACTTATTGGTACAGAAAAACCGACAATGTTTGCTTAACGTTTTGCCATCTTTGAAACATAACTGTTTAAAAAATTTTCATGCAAAAATAAGACAACGAAATCAAAAAACTGTAGTGTAGAGCGGCAATGGAAAACACTATAATTGAAAATTCTTGAAAGTCAATATAAAATTTCCCTTACCTGTCGTTAGAAAAATAGGAACACTGGTGATCCGTTGATTCCCGCGAAACTTGTAAATTTTCCACACCTATGTACGTAACTGTTCAAATTTAATTTGATATAACGAATGGTTGTACACCATCAGAAGAATGTGTACACTAACCGACAACACACAAATATAACAAATACACACACACTTTAAGAGACATTAAATGAATTTTTTTGTGTTTAAAAAAGGTCTTATTGTAGCTGGAAATTTCCGCAAACTGAAACTAAATCAAAAATGCACCTATTATCACATCAAAAAGTACGATTTTATCAACATTTGGTTGCTTTGAATTTTTTTTGTCACTGCTGAAGAGTAAGTGTAGGTTTCCTGGAAGTTTCGCCAAGTACTGACCGTTCAAGACGTAAAGAGCACTATTTAAGGTTTTAATGTAAATGACATTACGGTTCAAATGAAAAAAAAAAAAAAAAAAAAAATAAACGCTCATATATTTATTAATTTTATATCTTTTTATATATAACAATACAAATTTAATAAATCACCATTGATTTCCATTTGTTATATCTATTTGTAATTTTTATAACTTTCCGATCAAATTTCATTCACTTTGAACAATGTAGTATTTTTATTGGTGTGTTTTGTAAAGCAAATTCGAATCAGTAACAAGTATTTGTCGTTTTTTTTTAAATCCAGTTCCAGTTCAAAAACACAGTAATAAAATCAATGTTTGTAATTTAATTAACGTTATTTTTACCGTATACAGTTTCTAATAAGCAAAATGAAAAACTAATACAAACCTGTAACACGTACAATACAATAAAAGTTTCTACTTTTTCTTTTCTCAAACGTTTCCTTGTTAATCAATTCACGACTAATCAATTAATCGTATTTATTTGAGTCGGTCTTTATATTTTCCAATTTTTTGTCGAACCAATTGTATTAATTTTACTCTTTTTGTATCTACACGAACAGAGTTTGTTTTTAAAGCACGGAGCTTGGTATTGTTCAATTCTGTGCCGGTACCAGACATTGTTCGTCAGGGAAATCAGTGGTTCCGTTAGAGAAACGCACACGCACTCTTTACTTTACTTTTTCAATTCTCGATTTCAATAAATAGAGGTTTACATAGAAACACAATTATCTACTTACCGTGATCACTCCTGCAGCCAAACAACTTTTCCAGTTCCATCCTGTTCAGAGCACGATTCAAATGTAAAAGCTTATGTGGTTGTAAATATTATAATACCCAATATAACGTAATTAAATGAAACGCTACGCTTGATTCAATAAAGTTTTATTATACTACTGTGGTAAAAAATAATAAAATCGAAATACATTATCGTACATATTAATATTCTAAGTAAACTAACATGCATTCAGTAAACTAAATTTACACATTCATAAAACAGATCGCATAATAATAAATATAATATACAGCCGTAGATCCACAGAGAGCCATATTTTTGTGAACATAAGTGATCCCCGTCCAGCTACTCTACAAGCAGGCATCAGTGCCGCAAAAGTACAATAAAACAACCAGATCGCTCCAATTTAGAATACATAGTTTACAATTTAATTACATAATTCCAAACGGCTCATTTTACAGAATATTTTTACACATGTATTATACAGTTTACAACGTGATAACCAAATGGAATTTACACTTTACACTTGTTTAGTATCTTTACATCAGTCTGAGGCCACATTGCCATCCCAAATTTAATTGGCCATCTTACCTTACTCCCCACCGCTCTATTTTATACTAATAACCATTAATTTCATTAATAGTAAATTTCATTATTCTGTTTCGAGTTACTGTAAAAAAAATCAATCAGGCAAATTAATACTGTCAATCATCCAACGATTGAAGCTGAAAATTTGCTATTAATGAAATTAACGAGTAGAACGATTTTATATGATAAAAATACAATACAAACAATTTCTAAGTACAAAATGGATTATTTTACATTATTACACTATGAGACACTTTACTATATAAATACATGTGACACAATTTAAAAATGATAACATATATACATATCACTAGCGGAAGGGGAGAGATGGTGTACAGTAATCCTTAATAAGTGTACAAGTTACCGACATGGCGTTTGCGTGGCTGTTTGGAAATGTTATGAACGAAACTATATTACATATAATACAAAATGGGTATTCTATGTACACATACCAAAGATGACTGAAGTGTTTTTGTTCTAATACCATTCAAAATTACAAAAAGTTCTATGTACTCTTACAAATATTGAATAATTTTAACACAGATTAGCTCAAAAACACACAATTACACGTAAACAGTCATAAATGCAATAAAATTAATTTAATAATTATTATAATGGAATTTACGAAACTGTACAATTACTATAAATATATTTTATATTTGAATACTTTTATCGAAAAGAAACGTGCTTTCAAATTCTATTTTATTTATTACTAGGTATTATGAACTGTTTAAACTAATGCTACCATATGAGAGAAAATGTATTCGAAACTAGAGTTTTAGTTATTTAAATTAACGACGTCACATTTGAATTATTTCAGAAAAATTAAATCTCTTTTGATGCTATGATCATCAAATGTAGATTTGTTTTTCCTTTCCGAAAAAATTTTAACCGTGAAACTCTACATCAATGTCTAAAGAACTACCTTAAATGCAAGATTGTGTGTACATTAAATGCTCGCAACAAATGCCGTATTGGCTCAAAAAATGTGACGTCATATACGCACGTGTCAATATCTACACTATATAGATACTTTAAATTTGTTCCATTGTTATTTTCAACAATTCGTTTTGAGTTATATCCTCCACACAAAAAAGTTGAGCCAATACGGCTCTTCCTAAAATTTAGTTGCAATTTAAAATTTTAAGCAATTGATCAAAATGTGATCATACAGTTGAAATGTGATAAAAGTGTAATGTGCGGTAATAGAAAAATTTTGATTTGGATGAACTTGAATGATGTCAAATCTATTTCCTGAGGACCTTATCACATTTTTAACGTACTGTTGGGATAATTTGGGGGACACTTAATATTCCTTGGTTTAAACGTTTACTTTTCAAATTTATGTACAGAGTTTTAGGTGGGGAATTTTACAAGACATCCATTTTTCTTCTAAACGAATTTAAAATAAAATTTGAGATTCGTTTCAGAACGCTGTTCTATAATTACACAACTGTTATTACTTTAATAGACACAAATAAACATGCATTATATATGATGAAATTGGTTGCCTTTTGTTTTATAGGCTCACCCTGATGATTAATAACTGGAAATAAATTAAATATTTATAAAGTAACTAAAATGGCGTCTCTAAAGTATTAGCGCATAAAACAAAAGTCAAACAACACAAACGATGAAACTTGATGTAAGACAAATTACATAAATTACAGTTATAATACAGATATTTGTATGTATTCACAATAACATATGAACCTTATAATAAAAAGTCATAATAAAAAAGATACGAAATTAATGATCCATCGATGCAAAAAAAAATAAAGAAACAATACTGGAACCTTGCTGGTGTGTTGAATATTGAACTTAAATTAACACACACAATTGGCCAAAAAATAAAAATATATTTAAAATGGATAATAAACATCGCTCAAATTAAAGCACTCCATTAGTCGGAGGTCCAATAGGACCGAGCTCCCCTCCAATGGAGCCCATAGATCCAGGAGTCTTCATAAAATATTTCTCCAACTTCGCAATTATATGTTTGCCGTAAGTGTACTTTCTCAACGAATTCAGATGAGGCCTGATTTTATGCATCAACACTTTCCGCTGTGTTGGTTCACTCACATCAATCATTTTTTGAACTACGTAATTTGCGTACTGATCTTTCATCATGACATGCAGGGCACTATAAACATAATAATAGTATCAAAATACTGTTATTACCTACTAATTAGCAAAAACTTACTTATCATTAAATCCACAAACTTCCTCAATCAGCAACGCTCTCTCAGCCCTGGTTGCATGTGTAACACACTTTTCGACTACGTTACTGGCAAATTTATGCTGACTTAAAGCTAGAACTTTTCCTCTTACGCTGCTTATCAACTGACCCTTGTCTTCGGGCTTTCCATGTTCTGTAATTTATTATTACAGATATATTAATTAGTAATATATCTCATGTACAAAAAGACTACCAGTCACGGCAGTCAATTCGATTTTAGTCAGGATATAATCAATGCACGAACAATACGGTTTTCAAAACTAACTATGGAAAAAGCTATTGCAATTTATTACAAGGCATTCGAGAAATGCATAACTATTAACATTAAATATTATTATTATGTTTTACCCTACAGTATTTCATATTGTAATTATATGCACGAGATATAACACTGTCTTTTAAAGACGTGATGACATGGTGTGGATAAATTACGATATATTGAGATAGAATTTCATAGGTTAGTTAAAACGTACAATTTTCAAAATTCTTTTTTTATTATTATTTTAATTTGATTCAGTCAAGAGTTTACTCTGGTTTTACTTATTTTTCAAAAAAATTTCATTAGTATTAGTTAAGAGTAAATAAATACAGTATGTCCAAAAGTTTTTGTGTATCAAACATTTTAGTTCCAAAAATTCCAAAATTCGACGCTTTTGGAACAACAAAATTTATAAATCCATATATAACAATCATACAAAAAATTTGCTTCAAATGTAGGGAGTGTATCAAATAGCTCGACTTGTTCATGTGTTTGGGTTCATACTTTTCAAGCAACACACTACTTGAATGTCAGGTGGCTGGTATAACAATGGCAACGAAGCAAAAATTTTGTTTTAGCTTCTAAGATTTTTCAAAAATTTTGAGCAGAGGTCAAAATCCTGACCAGATTGTTCGTGTTTTATTTACTTTTTGCTATTAAGTTAGTTATAAATTTTAGAATCTTCAAGAATTTTGGTCATAAAATTTTGTTGATTGAATTTTCAAAATTAAAAAAAATAAATAAATAAATACATAAATAAAATAAAAAACAGACTTTGATTTTTTTATTCTTCGCACACTGTTATTGTACACAAACGAAGTTTAATACCCTGTTATTTGAGAACAACAAATGCTCGAACAACTTTCCTGATGAAAATGAATTACAAAATGGAGGAGATACGCTCCTGTACAAAGTTTCCAAGTTTGGAATTTATGGTTGTACGGATTAGGGGCTGATATTCTTGAACTCTGAAGCTGTAAAATTATTAATTTATAAACAGTGTGCTTCCAGTGAATATGTGTAACTCAACACAGCTGGTTTTATTTTTTCGTGGCAAATGCCAAACGTTTATTTTTTCAATAAGATGTGTTACGTATAATGTGTTCATGAAGATGTTTTCGAGCATCATTTTATTTACATCCTACGTTGGATGTCTTCGTAGTGTTAATCACGCATTACGGGACACTGCATAAATTCAAGCGAAGAAAATGTTTATCTTTGTAACAAGTGTGGAAGGTAGTGTTTTACGAATACGTTGGTGTAAAGTGTATGAATTCGGAAAATACCTTCATGTTTGTAACAAGAACACTTTTTCTTAAGAATGACCTTTATGACATTTCACGATTAGGAACGTTAAAAATAGATTACGACAACTGGGGTCTTACGCAGGTTCTGCGGTAAATCTGACTAAAATAACGTATGTACAATAAAACGTTTCATACATGCTTGTAGCAATAGGAAATTAACGACTTTGGATTTTTCGTCAAATAAAAAATGATGCATGATCTTTACAGATAAGCAGAAGAAACCTCCACAAAATTTTAGTTCAGAAAACAAAGCTAATGATTGCATTTTTCAATAGATTAACACCGATGAGTCGCTTTCATAGATAAGAACAAACCAATGGTTATATAATTACTGCAAACTTACCCAACACATGCTGGATGACGTAGTTTCCAAACTGGTCCTGGATCAGCTGATCTGTATGCTGGTGTAATTCAGCTAATATGGGTGCAGTTTGCTCAGGTGTGCAGTGTTCTAAAATGCGTTGTATGACTCTACAACCATATGGATGTGTAGACAAAGTGTACACTTGCCCTGAGAATGACTGAATGATGAACTGCAAACGAAAATCCTTAAGTTTCGCTATCGAATAATCAATAAATGTCCATTACCTGTAAAGCATTAGGATCTACGCATTCGATACACTTTTGAACTACATGATTTCCATTTTGATCTTTAACACATTTCAAAACGTGTCCGTCGAGTTCTCGAACTATCTCTTGTTGTTGTTCTGGTGGAATGGATTCGAGAGCTTTCTGAATAACTCGGCAGCCGTACATTTGTAGAGCCAATGGAAGCACGTGTCCTCTAACCTTCTGAGCCAAAGTCGTCTTCTGTTCCGGCGTCCCGAATTCAAAGAATTTCTGTATGACGTAATTGCCAAATACATCAGTCATGAGATTGTACGCTGCCGACAAAATTTCATTGAAAACCATCTGCTTTTCAGTCGCAGATGCGCGCTCCAACTTCTGTTGAATAAAACGAGATCCATGTTGGTCCTGAGAGAACTCCACGATGTGGTTTGCCAAGTCTCTGCAAACAAAAACAGATCTTGGAATCATGTTCTGGCGTAGTCGAAAGGACTTACCTCAATTGTAAATTCGGGTATCTGTTATTTCTAAAGTCCTCGAGCAATCTTGACCTGCCTTGCTGTCCTTTATCTAGCGAACTCGGTACCGTCGATAGTGAGGAATTAATTTTCGTGAATAGCGAATTTGTCGAGCCGAACATAGTATTCGTTGTTAAGCCAGCAGCAACGGAATTTCTGTACTTCGCTTCAGCTCCAGGTGCCGCTGACAGAACGCGGGAAGTCATCAGTCCACCGAGTTGCAGAGGAGCAGACGGTGGCGGCGTCAAGCTTCCTGCCAGAGGGCTTGGACTGCTCCCGATGTTGTATGATGTCGGCCATTTTTGTCTATAATCCAGCGACGGCGAAAATGCCGAAGTGTTGCGATCGAACGAATCACGTCTTCCCGTCGACGTCGTGTTGAGTCCCAGGCCTACAAAATTATCTACATAAAACATTTTAATTTTTCTATTGTCCATTTTATTTCGGCTAAAATATATTTTACAATAAATAAGCTATGCAATGAGGACACTTTCATCAAATTCCTACGAAAATGTTAACCATCCGTTTCATTAATTCTCGCAAAAGACATGTGCAACAATTAATTTTGCATAAAAACGCATCTGCAATTTTTCAAATTACTCAATATGCTACATGTCGAATTTTTACCGCCATAATGTTAATGGTAAGTTATGCAAATTGAGGAAAATATTATCTTAAAATTCCAGGTATAAAAAAAGCAAATATTCACAAGTGATGCAGTTTTAACAACTTTTAAAAATTTGTACATTAAACCATATTGGGTGTCTTGATTTAAAAGTATGTATGTACAATATATGAAAAGTGCCAGCTCAACGACTCAAGTTTCCATGTTAGTATGTAACGGAAGAATGATGTGGACTACATATCCTACCTGTGTGAAGGGACGTAGTTGTAGCGGATGAACCAATATTTCCTAGAGAAGAACTACCAAATGGAGCAGAAGGTGGTGCTGCATGAAGAGGTGGAAACAAACCAGAACCAACACCTTGGGCCACACCTACCCACACCAACCACAGTTAGTAAATACACGCCACAAAAACATACCAAGCTGTTGTATGACAATTATTAATTAATGCTTGCATATTAGATCAACTGTTGATGGGTATGGGAATGTAATTTCCGAGAACATAAAATAATTAACAGCTTTTTTAACACTTGCAAATCAATTTTACAAACAAATGCTGGAAATGTACAGTTTAACTAGTGTTGTATTATGCCGTGTCCTCATCATAACAGATAAACGAAGTTTCATTAGGTTCAATAGTTTTCACTTTTTGGTCATTAAGTTTTGCAAAACAAATTTCTTCAACCAATTTTCGTAGTATATAATTAGTTAAAAAAAAAAAAAAATACTGTGACTTGCTCATAAGAACATCAACGTCAATGTTACAATAATAGGGTTGACAGAACGTGTTATGCAGCCTGGTGAAATTAGCACGCCAGACCCTAAGAAAGTTAATTTTTATGTAGGCAATTTAAGATAACTACTATAAATGAAAACAATAGGCAATGCCACGTAGTATGTAACAATAAATAGTCGACTGTCGAGTACAAACCACTTCTAATTGAAGCATATGAATGTAAATAAATTGTATTACTTTTGGACAAATAACAGCAAGATAAGAAGTTTTAGTGAATGGTATCATTTCCACTTGGTATTCCTAATATTAATATTAATTTATTAATACGATTTTTGAGACATCCTTTGAGATTTCTTGGCGAATCTATATTTACGTATTTTACAACGGATTTTACAGAAATTCAACAGATCATTCCTTAAGTCCCTTTTGGTCTCTCGTTCACATATGTGAAAATGAATTCCTACCATAAACTGCATCAAAATATATTTTCTTACTAAAACGACCACTGATAATTTTAAAAAACGGATTTTGTCGAGTCAATACAATTAATCAAAAATGGTATTGCAATAATAATTTAAAGTTAAAAATAATTTAAACGGAATTTTAATTCAACTGGGAGGTTCTATAGCGTTACTGAAACATTTGCATGTTACCATGCGTAGGAATTTTGTCCCTAGATAAAAATATTAATTTCATACGGGCTATAATCGAAATGCAGTACCGT
The DNA here is from genome assembly GCF_036711695.1 of Zophobas morio. Classification (NCBI taxonomy): domain Eukaryota; kingdom Metazoa; phylum Arthropoda; class Insecta; order Coleoptera; family Tenebrionidae; genus Zophobas; species Zophobas morio. Next base: position 5,873,680 of record NW_026972110.1, read on the forward strand.
TTTCTTGGAACAGGCATACGTATACCGAATGTTATCAAAGTTATCGTCTTGTGAAAATAAACCAAGTATATATAAATTTGTCTAGTCAAATAAATTTGAAATTGATTAATTATAAACAGGAACATATTCGTGCGTATTTCACACATTGTATTACAGCATAGACCTATTGTTAACATCGAAAAGTACGAGCAGTTTTTTCTAATTTCAACGAGCTCGATCTTTTAACTATAAATTCGCTACGCAAATGTGGGTATGCATTTACGTATAAGTAAATAATAATTTTTACTTGGCATTTTTTTGTAAACTGATCACCACACGAATGAGTAAAGTAATAAATAAAAGCCTTCGAAATTCTAACCTCAAATTTCAATCGGCAGGCATGTGGGCGAAATAAAAAACTGCTATTGTTAAGAGCAAGAAGTAAAAATAAAGTATCTAGACAAAACTGCAATAACATCGGAATTTTAATTATCTAAAAGAATCGATATATATTTAAAAAATAACTGTGGATATTCCTCAATTCGTCAGCAATTATTTAAGTTGGGGGTTTCTATTTAATGAAAATGTGACATAAAAACATTGCATGCAATGGAAGTATTTTAGTTATCATCATAAAGACCCTACGGAATTAAACTTTTATATTTATTATTATGAGCACGAGACACTAGTCTATTAGCCAAATGTTCTAAGGGGGGTGTTCTGTCTAAGGTTTTATGGCGTTTGAAGTGTTCCCTACTTTATTGAGATATAAAAAAAACATGAAACTGCTGAAACAAAAAAAAAGTAGTTTAATTTAGGTTAATGCAAAACTAACAACGAACTTGTTAGTGTTAAGTAAATATACATAGAAGTCATTTGTAACTGTACGAAGTATGTATACTTAATTTTATTCCAGTAAAACATCAATGTTGTTTACTGTTTACCTTGAACAAATCTAGGCAAAATTAGTAAGATGTTTTAAATAGATTAGACAGTAAATTTAATTTCTACTTCGAAAGTAGAAAGTGACGCTACTAATTATCCACAAAAAAAAACTCGTTTCCAAATAATTCATTATTGATATATTATATGGATTCATCACCTAATTTATGAAAAAATAAGGACTAACGATTAAACTGAAGAAAAAAAAGATCATCAAATTTTCGAATTGAAAATGAAATGTTACCAAAAAAAAAAAAGTAATATTTTTAGTGTCATTAACGTTCCATTGAATCAACACCACATTCCACAGTAAATATGTATGAGCTTTTGTTATTCAAAATGTACATATAGTTCAATTTGATATGTAATTAAATAAAAATAAATGGGAAACAAATTGACACACAATTCAAAGCTGTATCTAGCACATTGATATTCAGTGCGACTTCATCAACACTCCTCGCCTTCTTCAACGAAAACGTAACAATTATTGTGAATAATTTAGTTTTGTTGTTAAATAATAAAGTCACAAATCAATATACAAGCACGTTACTACTTAATCCTTTTTAACGAATGGCAAATTACTTTAGCATACATGGACTGCTAACGAACAAATTTGCAACGTAATCTTATATGTTTTTATTGTTTCCGAAAAAATTGCAGAAAATGACAAAAATCTACAATCAATATCATGTGATCACTGATCACTATACTGGAGAAAACAATTGAACTGAATCGTGGACTGGTTCATATTATTACTGGAGTCTCAAATTCCAACTTCCCTTCTCTAGTGGAACGGGAGATATGAGCGAATGGTTATTATGTGTGTAACCAAGGTCAGAAAGATGTATTTAAAACATTTCCTGATATCAGTCAACCAATTTTGTCACTTGTCAATATGGATCAACCATGAAAGATAAGATTACACACCACATGGACAGCAAACAACTTGGACGAATAATACAGAAAGTAACTTTCGTTAATCTTTTTTAAAAAGCGGTAAATTTGTTTATAAAACTGTTTACTGCTCAACATAGTTGGTTTCTTTGTTAAGCGACTCGTCACAGCACTGTTCAAAAGTTTGTCTGTTTTCTTTAGAATATCAAACACCTATGTAACCACTAACCAAACATTTCATGCAATAAAGTCTCTAAATTTAGAAAAACTGTATAGTAGAGTTAAAATTACATCCACATTTATCGGTCACCATAGATGGTTTCGCCTTTCAACTAACAATGACATGTTCCTGAGGATTTATTTATCGCAAGTTTGACACTTGACGATGATTTTTACCTATGCGTATATTCTTGACAGTCGGAAAGTGCATGACCCGTTCAATTTCGTAGTCGGCATACCGTCTGATGAACTTAAAAATGGTTACGAATGTTTAAAATTAGTAGGAAGCGTAGTTATTTATACTTTATTATTGCGCACTCCGAAAAAAATAAGATAAAAATAATTAATAAGAACTTAATAAACACAACAAAATTTTAATGTAATTGTGTGACTAAATGAGCAAAATCGAAATACGAACAGTGAGAGAAATATGCTCAAGCGGAACCTGTTCTGTTTTACCTTCATACACTGCCAGACAAAAAAACCCGGACACTTATAACTTTACGCTAATGTTTAGTGTTATATATATTTTTTTTGTTTCCACGTTTTAAAATAAAGTTATGTTTTCTGTTCATGAATACCTTAATGTTTTGCTTTGTGAAATATTTTTTACAAAAGTTCGACAAATTGCAGGTAATTACAAAAAATTCGAGTGTCCGGTTTTTTTTTTGTCTGCTAGTGTATTTATTTATTTCATACATTAGTTGTCGGCAGTTTTCGTTGTCAGTTATTTAGCAAGTTCAAATTTTATTTTTAATCTCAAATTGATATCTTCTTACAGGCTGCACCCGTGGACATGGAGAAAAATGTTTTGCTGTATTCACTACTTTTAATAAATATAGAACAATCATCACTTCAGTTTCCCCGTACGACTTTTTTTAATGTTCAGTATGTACCAACCATTATCAACACCAAATTCGTTTTTAAAAACTACTCTCAACTCTATTGTTTTAATATTTTCTTGATTACGAAAAGATTGTTCGTTTGTTTTCATATATACAATGTGATTTAATAGACCCACGACATTATGAAGGATAAAACCAACCAAACCAATGACATATTCAGTCGGATATGTCTTATATAAAAGTGTTAGTATTAATGATGGCCCCCATGAGTTTGTTAGAACAGAGCAACGTAACCCCAAAAATGTGTTTGTTCTTTTTTGTTTTGTTTTAAACTATTACATAATCTGCGCTCTTATCTAGAGAAAGGTACAGATAGATTACGATATTCAAAGAAACTGCAAATACAAATAGCCAGCTCTAACATCCAACAATGTATCAGATGTTTTCGTTTTTTTTTTTTTTTGATAAATTGGTATACAACCAAACTAAAACATGAAGTAGTAAAATATATAAAAACACGAATCAAAAGTGTTAGTGGTTATCGTCCAACTACGCTTCCGTTTGTTAACCTCAAACGAATTTGTATTTTTATTACTGTATAAAACATGAAAAAAATAGAATGTTGGGAGACGGTATCCGGAAGAACACTTTTGACTCTAGTTGTGTATATTATTTATTCAATTTACTATTAAACTTAGCTTTCACCGTATACTAATATCTAATATGAGAGTTATCGTCTGAAAAACAAAGCCTAGAACAATCGGTATATTCTGCTATTGCAGCAATCATTTGAAATATTACATGTTTATTTATCTAAAATCTGCAAACATGCAATAGTATAAATATTTAACTTATTTCGGCTTTCTTAAAAAATGCAAACACCGTGGAGTTATGTATCTGTTTCTAACCCAAGATCACAACTTACAAAATTCACATACAAATATACATAATTAAAAGTGTACAAGCTAAATGAACCTACCTCCTAAAGTCCCACCGTTCACTGAAGTATTCACATTAGCACCATACAAACTCTGGGGTGTACTTGAATACAGGGAAGCACCTGCCGGTGTTTGTCGATTGGCTTGTGGCTGAACAAGTACAGGAGCAGGGCTGACCAAACGCATAGGCGTACCATTTCGCATTGCCGCACCCTGTGCCATAAGGATTGGGGTATTTTGATCATAGTAGGGAACAATGTAACCTCCAGGAACTTGTGGCTGTAAAATAAAAGCACCAGAATTTATTACAACATTTACTTTTAAAATTCAAAGAGACTGTTAATATTAGCCTTAAAATGTGACTCTATACACTGAAGAGTTATGTATGTATGAAAATGTCCGAAATAATTAAATTTACCACTGAATGAACTATAAAATTGGTTTCTTAAGTAACTTCACAGTTACCTTTTAAAATCACTTTGATTTTTCACTTCTGACTCGTGCGACCACAGCTTTCACATTCGACTTGTCTGTGTTAACAAGTTTATTTCGGAAGCGGTAAAAAAGCTGTGATACAATCCACCGGTAACGAAAATCCGAATCTTTATTAATTTGAGTATTATTAGAACGGGAGATTCTAAAAACAAATTTATTTTGGACCATGTCCTCTACACGTGAAGCATGAATAAATTCTTAGAATTAAATGACGATTTCTAAGATTCTTAGTTTAAATTTGGTCGAAAATTAACCACCATAACGGTTCCAGATTGATAATGACACAACCGACTTTTTTCTGGTCCTACTTTACATAAACTTTAGATGAACCCGCTGCCTGCTGCTACCGAAACATTCTCAACACTTCTGTGTAGCAATTTAAGACTTGGTTAGGTAGAATTTCATTTCCACCACAACAGCGAATGATAACAATCATGCCATTTTCACGCAACTTTTTTAATACTATGCAAAAATGAAACGCAAAACTTCAACTGAATTCCAGAGTTCACAAATTTACATTGCAAAGTCAGTTTAGAAAATTTAAATGAAACTACAAACTGCAACATTTGTGTGTTTCTACGAACAGTGTATTACCAGAATTTAATCACAAAACCTCAACAATGTTTGCAATAAGTAACGATTCATAATGACTCAGCGGAAATGACACCAAGTTACTAAGTTACGATCCTATGCTTAAAAACTGTAATAATATAAAAATATTTTTATTCAGTATAACCTTGGCGTACTGATCTGATACCACAATAAAGGAAAATCCGATCAAATAAGTGAAGCATACTTGTCACACAATATGAATTGATCCCTTTATCTGTACATTACAAAATGTTCTAGGAACTGTATCCCCTGTCATATAGTAAATATCGATAGTTATGTACTTGAGTGACGATCTAACTCTTTCAACAGTATCGTCTTATTAATTCCAAAATATTGATCGGCTAGTTTCAATTTATTTTTATTAGAATGCCCAACATATTGAAAAAAGTAGATAATTTCGTCCACTCACTATAGAAAGTAACGATTACATCCCTTTTATAGTAATGAAACTGCAGCTATTTGGTCAGGCATAAAATTAACGCGTACACAGGTAAATATCAAGTATAAAGCTTAGAAAAACATTCTTCAATTCATTCCGTGTAATAGGATCAAGAAATAGATACACAATTAAACGATTTGTGACGCTAATGCGAGTTCAGCGAAAATCTAGACCAACGGAAAGGCAGTACGGTGGTTTGTTGCAGCGCTTCCTTAATGCGTGGATTATACTATGCTTATGTAAAACCTATTCATTACTTTACTTGTATCTTAAATAAAAACTGCATGAATGCTGTTTTAATTTATAAACGAGGAAGCAACATTTGTGCGACTTGAACAAGTATTTTCAAGTTATATCGAGTACACAAATAAAATGTTCTCGTAGAAAAACGTCTGTCAAATATATAAAAAAAAGAATGTATGATGAGATCATTATTTAAAGATGTTTACTGTTAGCAGCAACTGTCTCTTGAGAACGCGTAAAATAAAAATATTATCGGTTATATAGCAAAACGTACTTAAATACATCATAAAGTGATCGGATGCGGATTCTTGGCCTCCTTATTTAAAGGTCCATTTTGTGTAATATAATTTCTAGTTTCAAAATAACACCATCTAACCAAAAATACAACTTTATAAAGAATTTTGTCAAATCGCTACAAAAAACTATAGAAACTAATTAAAAAAATATTTACATCATATAAACATGCGTATGTATGTGAAATAAGTCTGCAGAAGAATATCTTCTATATTCCCATTCGAAAAATATACAATAAAAGCTTTGTATCTTCTCGAAGACATACCAACAATATCCCGCGATAAAATATGACAGCGTCGTTTATTCTCGCGTTCTGACTACACACCTTGATTCCCCGAATACAAAACGCGCAAAAATAACCTCACAATCGTCCCATTCTTCTAATTTACAACTCGAAAATTTTGCATCAAAGACGTGTCGTATTCATATACGTATTCCTTAAATTCATCGTCAGCATGCGTAAGGTATCATCAATATAACGGGCTGTCCCAAAAACAAGAAATTCAACGTTGAAACCGTTATGCAGTATAAATAACACCGTTTCCTTAACTGATCAATAACTAAAATACACATGAGAGCGAGTAAAAAAACTACATGTAGCTTACTTGTACTTGTTGTTGTGCTTCAGCTGTGCCATTTGGAGTAAGAGGTCTTCTGGCTCCATTACTGGCTCCTTGTTGAATTAAATTTGCCGGTGCTGGATACACCCACGGTCCAACACCATAATATTGCGGAACACCGGCGGTAATGAGGTAGGAAGGTTCCTGCTGGTGGTTCAAAACATACGGAGGTTGAGGAAATGCTGCCTGCTGTTGTTGAGCCAGATACTGCTGCTGTTGTTGCTGCAATAACTGTAACTGTGCAGCACTCGGAGTAGCGGCCTGTGTTTGTTGAGATCGGAAGAGTTGCTACAAAAAAAAGCAAATAAATATGCTATTCATCTTGCACAAAATTGGTACTTTCGTACTTTAAAAGGTCAACTTGCCACAAAATAAAAAAAGTATATTTATGATATAGCAAAACAAGGACGGAGTAGACATAATTCACTTCAATGATTTGAGTGTAAATCTTATAATTTTCCACTTCTGATTCTTTGTCTGTAGTACTGCAATTTTTTTAACAGTCGCATTTTCAGACAAATAAGGTGGAATTTTACTTTGAACGCTAACAAATGTCTGCGTAAGAGGTTGCAACATTACCTTGTAGTCGAAGCGGTAAAAATAAACTTTTTGTGACATTATATTATAAACCCACATTTTGATGTACGTACACATGTCGATTTATAATGAATAATCTCGTAACTGCTACTACCTTTAAACAAATACGAAAATAATGGACTCAATTACGCATGTACTTTATCTATACATCATATACTTTTTATCTACATATATACTTAGTTGTTTTAAGGAAATAAACGTCTATGTTGGGCACCGTAGCGATGGAATTAGATGTAATCATGCGAATGTTGATTATTAAAAATTAACGGAACTTCTCGAGTTTATCTTGATGTTCCATATTTAATTAACTCTGAGGAACAGTAAACAGTGTTAGTTTCTTATAGTTTATGTATCAGTTACAAGAACATTCTACAATATACAAAATTAGAAACTAAATAATTCAAACTGTTACAGTGCGTGCGTTATGTCCATTTTGCGCATAAATAACTTCGCACATTACTTATTTTGATTACGTGTCGATTTAAATGAACTGTTTTCATAATTGATCACGTAACTGCAATGGCGACTGCAAGACAATGCTCGTCAAAAGATCAAAAAATAAACTGGATCAATAAGTTTAGTGTCTTCAAATGTATGCCTGCCTCAAGCTTCTATATCGAACCAGCATTAAAACAATGTAAATTCACTTGAGTCGAAAAAAAAAATTCAACACCGTCCAATAAATCACGGAAAGTTCATTCGCCTGACATATTTATTCCAACTCGCAAGGCAGAAGAAATGTGTAAGGTAAACAAGAATTACACAGACAATCCGTACCTACAAGTGTATTAGTTCGTTATAACGGTATCGTGGCCGCAAAGAAATGCTTCCTCATCAACCGGCACAGAGCAATGACTTCGGGGCCTAAATTACCATTCTAGAATGACCAAGTTAAAAGACACTCGAAACCTAATCAGCTATTACGCAATAATTATATGCATACAAAAGTCACTTAATGGAAGTTCAGTTTAAATTGAAAGGAAATAATTTATAGTTCATTACAACTTGCAAGGAGTGATTATGGATCAGAACAATGGCGCCCCTGTTAAGTTTCAAATTTAACCCCGAAGCGAGTCTAAAGCTAGTTTCGGTTGCTGCTACTGTAAATATGCAAGGCTTCGTTTACTTGGGTGATACCACCTACTCCCAGAAAGTCAATAGCACACATTGTCATGTTACTTTTTTGTAATTTCTCGATTTATTTAACATTACTCTGCTACAGACGTTTTATTATGTTTTACTTAAAATATAAGGTACAAACATGGCAAACTTATCGCTTCGCCACCTTTAAAACGGAGACGGAAATCCACAAAATGACGTAAATCTCTCTAAATAAACTTTTTTTCGCATATTTCCCAACAAAGACTTATTATTACTTTTCCTATTCGTGTTCTATTCAACTTACATCTAAAATCAATAAAACTTGAAGTGTTCACAGTTGAAAACTGCAGCCAGTACGGTGCAAACTGAAGAAACTGCTTTATTGTAGAAAAATATAAACTTAATAAAGCAGAACACTACTTTTTTAAAGTATTTTTTCGAGGTGTCGAAATGCGGTTACCTCTAAAATGTCCACTGGCGAATCAAACTTCCGTATTTTACAAGCCAATACGCGGTGGGCGTTGAATTATAAAAAATGTACCGTTTTTTTGCACAGCAGTTTCTAAAAATTTAAATAAAATCTATGTCATATGTTAAAGGGATGTGGTATAATGAATTTTATGCAAAAGAATACTATATAATTTTGTAAATTAAAATTTGCTGAGTGATCTAGAAAGCGTACTCATGAGTACGCTCAATACTAAAGGAAAGTAAAACACACTCTATTACGATGGCAAAATGTCCGAATGAACAAATTAACACACCATGTAAGTACCCAGTGTAATTGTACATACAACGAAATTAGAAAGTTCCAACTAGATCCATGCTAATTTTCATAAACATATTCATGAGCTATAATGTAACTGACAATTGCATTCTTATTTAAAAACAAAAACAAACGCCCACTTGTTCACCCCGGTTGCAGATAAATGAGAAAAGCGGCAAGCTTTGATGGGACTACGGTTAACCACCAGTCGACTAATGGGTGGTTGGTATGGACAGTTAGTTGGCAGTAAACTTTTTCGTTTTGCTAAAAAAAATGCCGATTTTTCCGTTGTTTTCAGGATAAAATACGCACTCAGTACTAGTCTTTTGTCTATTTTTTATACCACTGCATGTCTGGACGGTGGCTGTATTTCTTTTCGTACTACAAAGGGTGATAAATTTTTATTGTCTCGCTACTGGGATCTTGAAAACCATAAAAATAATGAAGTCGTTAAAATTAGAAAAAAGTGGCATTATTGAGCGTTGATTAACCAATTCTATCTCTAATAGATTTAAGTTATAAATATCAACTTTTTGCTTTTCAGATGCAGACTGTGATGTTTTTTTTTTTTATTATTAAATAAATATATTTTATTGATGTATTTGTAGCAACTGGTAATCCAGCGTTACACACATTCACCTACCGTTTATCAAAAATTTATGTTATATATACAAATTACACCAATGTTTCAATTTTTTCATCGTTTGTACATCTATGTATGTCACAAATTTATAAAACATTTTATCCATTATGAAAGCGATTTTTATGTTTATCAACATTATACTTAATCTGATAATTGAATCACAGTAATTTCGAGAAATGTTAGTCTTGTAATTTTAACTAAATGTTACTGTGTTATGTAAATGTTGTTACCGGACGATGTGTATTTTTTTTTTGTATTTACACAAAAATGTAGCATAGTATCCACAACTAACAACACACACATATAAATCTAGTAGGCTCGGATTTTTTTCAAGGCCTATTATTAATTAAATTGTAATAACGGGACTTTCTTAACTGAAACAACCTCGTATAGTTCACGGTTTTTGATACTACAATTGTGAAAACATAACAATTAACCACCCTCTTACCATGTCAGTGTCTGCATTACTAAAATTTGGAGAACTGTGTAACTTTCTTTTTGGTAGAACTGATGAAAACCTAGTCTAAATATTTACGAAAGTTTTTTGAACAAGCATGTTTTTTTCTCTCAGCCACTCAATTAAAGGGTTAATAATATTAATCTGTATCGTTATTTCGAAAACTGTTATATAAAAAACTGACTTATATAATAAGAAATCATGCTAGCTTGTGTGCATTAACCATTAAATTATATTAACATTTTAATAATGTTCAAGTGTGTCCGACATTATAAAAGAAACTCCAAGATCATATTTTATACATCAGTATATCCCGTCTTGTAAAGTTTTTGTGGTATAAGTGTTGAATTTTACGTAACAGTCATTTATATTTGATACTTTGCAATGTTTTTAAGAAAAACAAATCTTCTAAATTCGCCGACATCTACTTTTAACTCGCCTTGCCTCATGATTAAAAAGGAACTTTCTTTCTTATTAACTCCAAGCAAATCGTTTTAAAAACGAATTGTCTAAAAAGTAACCTTGTTCACGTAAATTGGTAAAGTTATTGTATAATACAACCGCGATTTAAACTTGACATTAAAAACCTTGAATGGGTATTGCAAAGCGGTTATTATTTCAAACTTTTATTACTTTCAACTATTGCAAATTTAGGAGATTTAAATTATCCAATCTCTACTGTACGTTTTCCTAAGACAATTCGTGTCCACCGTTTCAAGTTCTTCACGAATTTGGATTATCTAGAACTCAAGACCTACCTAATTGACCTTAATTGCAAGTTTTGTTCATATAAGTAATATAAGTTAAATTTTGGGGAATATTCGTTTGCAATAAGTACTTAATGCAACTTCAAAGACTGAAACTTGATAAATGTGTTTACGTAAAAAGCAGTGGAGTTTCTTCATGCAGATTTTGAGGATCCCTAATCATCAAACACATCTATGCGGAACACAACTCTTGACTGCTTTTCCAACACGAAGCTATTATTAGGTGTGTCGTGAAATCTTTGAAGTCACTTTAAACAATCTGTGATAAATTTGCAACTTCACAGTTAACACAAATGTTCTATTAATAGAATGTAGAATAGAGCTCCAGAATGAGACAATTTTAAAAACAAAAAGTATCATGTTTTAAATAAAATTATGTCAGGGGTAGAAACTTCGTAATAACAGCGATGAACTTGATTGAACTCACGACGAATAACCAGAGGAATAACCAAACAAAGAATAGTATTATACGATGGTAATGACCTGGGTCCGTTATTTCTTCGTGAGTTGCTCCACTTTGCGAGAAAACGGTCTTTGAGAATTTCACGATGTAACATTAACGTCAAGCATGCGTACAATTTTTTTTGTTAAATAACGTCGATACGATTTACTGATTTAACAAATTCTCGTGACGAATTTAACCATCATTACTCAATGGCAAAAGTTTTGAGGTAAAATTAAAAATGGGCAAAGTAAGTATTCAAGAAGCGGAACGATGAACAATAGAATAATTTGTTGAAGCTAGAGGGGCATTGAACTTTTTTAAGTCGAAGACGTAATTTTGGACACATACGAAAGAAAATAAGTAAGTTAAAACATAAAATGAATGTTTTTTGAGCACCTTTTTTTTTTGTAAGAGATCAACTTTTACTTACATCCGTCCGCCAATCTAATTTACTGATGAGATAATTGCCTGATTAATATCTACCAATTTATTCACCGTCACAGATCAGTTGCTCGATTTTCACATTTTAAACGAACGTCATCATGTTCAACATCCGAGTAGGTTACCCGAGTAACACATCATTTTTTTTAAGATGACTCTATTTTCTAAGTAACATCGAACGACCTCTAAACGCAGAGTTAATGTTATGACATATAATTATTAAGTCAGAGATACAAATACATATTAACAACATGTCATAGGCTTCTTTAATATATGTAGAAACAAATCGTTCTTAATAGTAACGACACAATTTATATTCGTACATGGTGTTTCATGTTCAATTGTTTGTAATCGTATTTCTTGTTTATTCGAAATATTTTGAACAATTACTCTCCAAAACTGAGTGATCGATTATTTTGAAATTGTGAATGTACTTCAACATAATCAGAAAGACGGTCAAACACTAACCAACACTTGGTTATTCATCTTCCCTAAAAACTTAACAATCGATGCAGTCAAAGTTTACACTTTATCTGTACATTAAAAAAAAAATTGTTCTGCTACCAATATTAACTGATAGGTTAATTCGCAACCCTCAGGAAATTGATGATGTCAAAATTAAACAGTATGTTCTGACGATGGGTATTGATTATCTTTCAGTATTAGTGCGTACACCTATATTTTCAATATCTTAGAAACTAATTTTTCTGCAATTTTGGGAAAAAACTAAATTGTTAATTAGTATTACACTGCACTATGGAAATTAATTTTTTATCCCTACCACAAAGATGTTGACAGCTCCAAAAATTATTAAATAACTTTACATATTCGTAGTACCTTCATGCATTTTCCAGTAAACTCACACTTAACTTTTAAACTTTGTTTGTAATGAAACAATTGACGTGTTAAGGCTATAATTTTGTTGAAATACACATACCACCCTTTTCATTGTTCAATAGTTACGCAAACAGTTTCATTATTTAAATGAGGTTGCGAAGTTTCAATTAACATACTACTAAGTTATCCTACGCTGTAATATCTGACATAATAAGTAAACACCTTCTGGGGCACTACATCATTTCAAAGACAATGTATATTTTATTAAATAGTACGTACAAGTTAGATATCTTTCAGAGTAATAAGAATGAATTTCAACAATGGCGAACCACATGAGGAAATAAGATGTTCACCTTGGCATTGAAATTTTTACCTTATGAACGAGATTGACAGATTACAACTGGTATTTCGAGTGCTTATCTTTACACTGTAAACACACTGAGTAGAGGAAGTTTCGATCATTGCACAAAAGAATGACTGAAACAAATACCTAGAAATTTATTTAAATATGATGTCTCTTTTCAACCCTCTTTGTATATAACATCAACTCAGTCCACTAGAATTAGACACGTTGCCACCAATAGCCATTGTAGTAAAGTGTGTTACTGTGTTATGAAGGTATTATTACATACTACAATACTTACAACGTGATAATGTCGACAGAATACCTTACAAACCATAGGTTACTCATAATAAAAAGAAATTACTGTTTAAATAATGTTTATGCTGCTCAACGAGTATGAAAATATTTTTAAAACACAAGTATCTAATTATCGTTCGTGTTGTGATCGGATCTGTCTTAAATACGTGTAATTATATTTTTCTTGTACTATTCTGAAATATTTTTCTCGTATTTTTCCCATAAAGTATGTATATATCAAAAAAATTCAATTTTGTGTTTTATATTTTGCAATAAATAACGACGGTGCAGTAGGAACAGACAGAAGCTTTTACAACAAACACTTCAATATGTTTCATAGTAATAAAACTCGAGAGATTTTTTTATTGGTTGATTGAAGTAGGTATCAGCTTTATTATTTGCACAGGAACGTGTATTATCGGTTATCACCAATACCAGTACCATTGTAAATATTTACTTTTTGATTAACACAGAGTGAACACATGGCCAATGGTGCAAGCCGTTAGTCACATGAAAATTCAATTTCCAGCTCCAACAATGGTAACTCAATAAAGGTGATTCTTCTGAACGCTGTCAGATGACTTAACTGTGCCTTATAGCCAGTGAACTGTATACACCGAAAAAACAATGTCGCGTTCTTTGAAAACGAAACCTCGACAAAAAAGGACACTTAAATAATTCCGAAAATAATATCAAGCAAAAACTGTTCTCTGTTTATCCATCATAAACCAACGAAACTTTGTAGTATTAATTTTCAAACCCACGTTTGTTATTCCGTACATGACGGTCCTTACCCTCAAATTTCGTGCAGAATTTGTTTTCCTCTTTCCTAAAAATAGACTTCGGCGTTATAATTTTTTACCGTTTCCAGTTTGTTTTGTGGTACTTTGCATAGAAGTGAAGTCGATCTAATCTCTAGCATGTAACCAACAGACAATAATAGATCACGACAGAAAAGGGTCTCTTGTGTTCGCAAATTTGTCGCAGACTTATACCTCTCAATAAACAGACTGAAATAGAACGGCCAATCACGTAAAGTGTCACTAGTCGTAGTCAATATTTACCTGACGATTGATGACATCACAGACATGTCAGTAATTTATTGATTTCTGAACTCCACACAATAACACGTGAGTTGACGTTACCTTCCCTCATGTTCACGTATTTTGATCAATGTAAAAACTGCACAACGTTTCTAAACTACAGGTTTTCATTTAGAACGAAAATTCATTTGGAGTGTGAAATTATGGTTAGTCAGGTCCAGATTTGTTGAATAAATCGTTGGTATCGTTTTCGTCAACAGGTAAATAAATGTCTAATCCATAAAAACACCTACGTTTATACATTCTTCACTAGAATTTCAAAAACGTCAGATTTTCGTTTATTATTTGATTTGCTGAAGTCGAAGGTCGTCGCATTAAGAATGTTATTTTGGCCGTGAAACTGAAATCATGAATGATGAATAAAAAACACCACGTAACTCTTCTGTAATTCCAAAAGTATTTCTTACAGTAAATTTACATACAAAATTACTTGTAATTTTCTCTTTACTTCGGCATAAAAGAGACGAAATCAATTTGTCGTATTAAACATTTTATTTCAGTTGAGCGTTCTGAACAAAGTCGATTCATATCAGAGTATTATTCTCAAATACTCTAGACCAAAATAGTTAGGTTCTATTTCCTAAGCGTAACAAATGTTGTGTTGGCATTAGTAATGCTTATAAATCAAACGATCACATCCATTTTTAGTGCGTAACTATGATCGTCATCCTAGAGTCTAAGGTCTGTTTTCAAAAAATGCAACAGACTTACTAACTAGATTATATCCAGTTTTCACTCTTCGTAATATGTATCATCGTAGATCAGAAGTTTTCTGAATATAAGTGTACTGTAAATGAATTTAAAGCTTTTTTCAGAATGCAAATAACTTCATCAAAATCAATAACTATTTTTACACAATTTATACAAATATTTGAGTCCAAGTGATAGCGTGTTAAAACAGCGCTCAATGTATCTAGGAGGGGCTGATAGGCGCGTCCACGAAATATTAACGAGAGGCACACCCGAAGCCACCGCTGCGACATAATGGATGAGACGCTAAAGCAAATACCTTTAATAACACAACACATTTACTACGAGCAGTTCCTACTATATAAAAGCATCAACTATATTGATTGGAAGCATCAAAACTGGATTAAATATCCAAATGTAGAAGTCAACATGTAAAATTTTCATAAAGACCACACTTCACACATGTGAAGTAGAGAGGGGTTGGTTCGATCAGATTTAGAGCCAAAATAAATAATTTAATAGAAATACGATTCAATCGATAAGGTTTTATTCTTAAAGATGTAAAATAGTTCCTTGTACGAGAAATTAACATTATTATGCAAATACCAACGCCAATATTAATGAGCCAAAAAAACCTACCAGGAAAAAAAAAAGCAATATAAAAGTGGCTATAATCAAATTATTTTTTAGGAAAGGTTTTGCCATAATAATTGACTATAGGAAAGTAGACTTCTACTTATCTAATAACTAGATACTATAGTCCTTTCCTTACAGCAATAAATAAATCTGGGCCAGGAACATAACCATTCTACGACATCATTTTAAACTGGTGTGTTTTCACCGACGTAAAAGATACAAAAGAAAAGCCCATTAGGAAAAAAAATAAACAAAAAATGGGTGATGGTGAGGGAGATAGAACTAATAAGAAAGTCGGTGAAACATCTGCATTAACAGTAAATGCTGAAGGAAAAAGAAAGGTCGACAGTTTATGCCACAGGCAACGTAGCTAGCCCCAATATAAGCGAAGTTCCGTTAACCATCTCCTCATATGGGAGAATACCGGTTCGAAGAGCGTGTGTTTGTCCGACATCAGAATACTGTTATTATCACAATTATTGATATTACAACAATTTGTTATGTGATTTGCCAAGCCGCTTACATGGATAATTATTTTCAAACATTAACAGATGTCGGTAATCGTGTAGAATATCACATAAATCACAATAAATCTTAAAGCACATTCGATAAATTAAGATTACGAAATTGCTACAATATATCTGATAAACATCCGACGTGAATTGAGGAAATCTTTGGTCGCCACCTGGTTTCACCAACAAAATGAAATATGGTGGCAGCGCCAGATATGAAATAGGTTTAAATCATTTCTACGTTAGAGTCAATAGTTCATCTGCACATGTAGCAAGAAGATTCACCGTCAACTGCGACTATTAAATGCGTCAAATGTAGTTCACATGATCTTCTCTTGGCGACGCTAACACGAATTCCACTTACATTAATTATTTACTCCTCTCACCAAACTAGCAAAGAACGTTATAAATTTTACTCATCAACCTTGTGGATTATTTCGAATAAAATATGTTCGTAAGCAGGTAATTTCTAAAACTAGCTTCAAGTCCATAAACAATTATTTTTATATGTTTTATTTCCGATACTGACAAAAAACTCAATAAAGTATCTGTTAACTCGTAACTTCTAGAAGAATGTATTATTCGTGCCACCATTAAATTATATACCAACGTCAATTGCTTTGGAATAGTTACCAATTAATTGTTACTAACTGTTCCATTCTCCTAAATAAGGTAATTTACGTCCGCATATCAATATCGACCCCTATTGCCAAACATCGTTTAACTTTTATTAGAACAGTTAACCTTCTCACCAGAACATCGTGACGAATAAAGGCACTCTAATTAAATCCTAGACCCCAACACAATCAACTGAGATTAACTTCATAGGGCATTAAAAATACAGTGTCGTAAGCTAATTACAAGCCGACATTACCAATGAAATTAGTTTACATAAAATTCATTACTTAAACAACCTACTGCTTGCTCATTATGGAAACATCTCCGAACATACTGTGATAATATAAAAACTTTTTATCACTCAGTGTTAAACATATGTGCCAACCAGACATTTAACAACACATGTGATCTCAATGACATATTTTTCCGCACATATTCAATATGAATCTAGTAAAAATATGGAAGTATTTTTTAAATGGTCCAGTTACAAAATGTGAAAAATAATATTTTATAAACTCTGGAACAAGTAGGCTAACTTTCTTAATTGCGCTTCTGTTGACCTTGTTCAATTGTGTACGACGTCACCGACTAACGAGCCATGACGTCACATGAGTTTTTAAAACGGAGTGATACAATTTTGAATACGAATATATTGTCGAACGATTTTTAAGTACACTCAATTTAATATTCACAGTTTTCACCGTCTTTTAGATGCTAGAAGTAGGTATTTTTATCTTCAAAAATAACGTTCGCCCGTTTAACCTTTATAAAATTAGATTTTACGAGATTTGTTAAGATTTTAAATGAAATTCGATTGATTTCTTGTGTTCTGTAACGTTAGATTTTGTTGCAAAATCTTCACTTTATCTTTTAACACTATTTGCAATTTTTAATTTATTACATATAATATTCCAAAGCAGTATGTCCACATTGCATGCTTGTATTCCACTAGTACGATTCAGTGATTTACTATGCTCCCTTCCTTTAATCACTGTTATTAAGAATTAAGCCACTATTTTCTAAAAGTCCACTATAAACTCTATTGTGTCAAATCGATAAAAAGTTTCTCACATCTTAATTTTTCATAAATTTTTCAAAGGAATGTATTCTCTCTCTACATTTAACATGGCGATTGCATCTCGCTATTTAATACCTTTAATCGCTAAGAACCAGTTTTACTTCGACACATAAAATATATGTATGCGTAGCTGCAATTTCAAATGTTCTTCCTGTATTATCGTAGATCGTTAAATATCAATAATTTCAATTTGTGGCTACATAAAATGTCCTTTCCTTTAAAATTAGGTGCGGAGAAAAATACTTCTGTTCTACAAAAATAAAATTTTAATAGGATGTTAAAAATATAATTCAACGTTTTCAGAAATAAAATACTTGCGTCTGTCGCTTCTTATTAAACTAACAATAAAGTAGGTCGAGAAAAGAAGATCGTCTAAATACGCAATAATCAGGGATGAAAAATATATCGTATAATAACATAGTTTACAGCCCCGACGCAAACATTTTACGGGTTCATGGAATACTCAGAGTGAACTAACGAATAATAAAAAAGCGCATTTATTAGGGTGTATTCACGGAGGGTTGAAATGTCGTCACTGTCGATATCCCTATTTATTAACCGTCAAATGTTAAAACGTCCGAATTGACCTTTAGAATAAAAGGTCGGATATTACATTACGACTTCTAAATACCTCCAGGCCAAAAAATGACCTAATGTAACTTCTCGATACGTCAGTACAAAAATTTGCCATAAAAAGTGGTTTGTTGTCATAATCCTTCGCGGCAATGTAAATTTGCAAGTCTACTTTGAAACATTTCCTTGACCTTTTAGAGCATCATCCGTATGTAATTTCAGAAAATTATAACTACGGTTCTATCTGATTCATCCTGAGAAAGAATGACACTTACAAGCTGGGCTTTCAAATCCTTTGGGCACACTGGTCCCAGCCACTGATGTACGTTAATGTATCTCTTGGGAAGCATCTTCAAACATGTTGGCGTTTGTCTGTAATCCAGAGGATCTAACAGGGCAGCGGGTGCCTGTATAGGCGAACCGCTATCTTGGAGCACCACCATCGCGTTTAGTGACGTCGCGTACACACAGTCTTAGCACATATCACAAAATAATAAAACACCGTTGTAGAAAACGGAATCAAGCTTTGGTTTGACGGATATGTATAAATAATTTGCGGAAGATATATTTTTATAAATAAGGCTCACATTTGGTCCACTAAGAATGTTGTACTTATATCATTATCACAAGCGAAATTTACTAAAGCTCTTTGGTTCTACCACAGGGAAAAGTACGAAGGCACTTGTTTAGCTCAGAGGGCACTTGATACACAGATGGGTCACTTCATGAGTCAAATCTTTCACGGAAGGATTCAACTTGACATCCTATCACAGTCTGGGGATTTACACGGTCATAGTGCACTAAAATGAAATAAATTACATGAAACGCTGCTGGATTTACGAGCCCGTAGCACGTAGCAGTGAATTAAAGAAACCTCGAGTGTAAACCTAGCTTACTAACTTCGACATAAATCACGGTCAGCCCTACAAGGAACTCGATATCTAAACTTTCACAATGCAACATAGAAGGAACTCATAAGTGAAGTTAAAAGTTTGATTTAACATCTTTTAAAACATTCTGAAAGAAACGCAATTCTTTTGTTATTCGAGGAGAATGCGTCTAACGAAAGCCGAAGCAAATCTTACTGTCCCATTCATCAATCTTAAGAGGATATTACAAAATTTTGCCCATGTTCGATCTCACGACTCCTGCGTACAAAGCACGACCTCCCAAGTACTTATTAATCTAAAAAAAAAAAAATAATAACCAACTATCTTAAAGGAAGTTGATGCTGAAATTTCACAAGTCCCCGTATCATAACACGTATTTCCTTAAGAAACCTCAAAGCGGTAAAAAACGGATGTCCCGTGCGATAACCGAACTGATTATTTGGGTTTAAATATTTATTTAAAACTCGAGACGCTGTAGTTCATATTTACCAAACCTGGTGATTTGTAAAAGGCAAAAAAGCAAGTAAATCAAACAGTTCCTCGGAAAACTGGGAAGTCTTATCGCTCTCGAGGTAATTTCTTACACACTACGAAAACAATGAAATGTCATAGAGCCAACTGATTACTATTAACCCACGTGAACATTTTTTGTACGTATGCGTGTCCACCTTAAATTTTCACCCACATTTTTATGTCAGATAAGTTGCTTCCCAACAAATAACTGATCAATTTAGAATTGATGTTGTGAGCATTCATCTTTCCCAAGAACTGTTCAAATTACTCTAAAATGAATCCAATATACCTGAATGACACTAATTTTCCGACTAAATCAATTCGAGCGAGCCATAAAAGAAATTTTGGCCACCCATTTTCCTCGATTACCAAGAATTTAATGTTTCAAAAATAGGCATCTGCTATCATTACTGGTTGTTATTTAAAACTAATGACTTTTTAAAGTCGAAAATTTGATATTTGGGCACACACAACGCGCGCGCAAACGAAACCATATACACAAACACACACGCACTCTTCTCTAACTCAAAACAACAATGTACGTAAACCGCCACATGTTAAGACACTTCTTCCTTTTAAAATTCAGGACGTGGCCGCCTTTACGACTCATAAAGAAAGACTTATCGGTCATCAACGTTTTTTGATTTCTCGTTTCGACGATCTTGGCCGAGTGAATTATAGCATGATTAGTGTGTCTAAGAAACGGTGTGTTGTGTCATGTCTGTCTGCACACGGTATGCAGAACACCGCCGCGATTACGCTTTACTGCGTCCGCCTGACTGAAAACTAAAGCTTGCCGGATCGCGAGCCGACGACGGCGGCGGTGGTGGTGGTGGTGGTGGTGGTGATGGTGGCGCATTTGCCGCCCCACCACATGAAGAAGACCACGACGAGAGCCGGTCAGCGCACTCTAGGGAGTCGATTTACCTGTGCCGTGTCGTCTATAATGACAACGTGCAGTAGAGTACGGTTAGTTCTTGGTGGCTCGGTCAAAGCACCGTCTACAATAATTGGTACCATTCTTTGCGTTGCGTAACGTGACTTACATAACAATTTTTTTAATGTCAATTTTCTAGGGGAGGAAATACGTTTTTTTAGCATACGAATTCTAAAGACCGAGAAAAGAAAATTGCGTACGTTCTAATCGAAATTAGAGCTATACATTTTAAGCAGTTTTCCTTAATTAGATGACCTACAAGAACAGTACCACGCCTTTCACCTGCTGACCATTTGTGCGGTGTTTGGCGCAAATCTATTGCACACAACAAATACCGTGTCATCTGCGCTCTCGTGTTGTGAAACAAAAAGATCTAGAAAAAGAGATTTACAAAAGCCTATTTACTTTTTTGAAATTCTGTTTTTTCCTCATCATCTCAACTCAATCGTTTAGATTTCTCCAATTTAAATAAATTGGAAAATGCTTGAACTGAAACTTTCAAAACAGACAAAAACGATGAAATAACCACAAAACGTTATACCTTAATGTTAAATAAAGTGTAAACTGTAAACCACATCAGGAAGGAATAACGAACGTCAGTATCAATAAAAGCTCTCATGACGTAACTTTAAAATAAACCAAGTAAAATACTGATTTATGATTGAACGCTTATATTATTCCCCTTAAAGTATTGTGTGTTGCATAATAAAACGGGCGTCGAAGACAATGGTTTATAGAAAACAGCGTTAGCTAGGGTGGGTGATCATCAGCTCCGGAACAGACAAGTCGATTTTAGGTTGTTGTGCGAAATTTTAATAGCTGAAACATTTACTAGTTCAGAAAAAAATACCAACATGCACTTACAATGGAAAGAAAAAAGAAGTTAAAAAAATGTGAAATTATCTTACCACAAATGTAAATGCTAAATTCCCTAAATAAATAAAAATAAATGAAAAATTAACAGAAACTTCTTAAAAGTCAAAACTGTGATAAGAAAACTAATAAATTACTTAGCAGTCGTCTCAACAGTGCTCGTATAAAATCGCTACGATTACTTCTTTTTTAAGTCAATTATATTCGAAATGGTTTAATTGGTCAGTTAAGATGATGTAATTTACTTGATTGTATGATAAACTGTTTACAGATCTAAAACTTCAATTAAGTAAACAAAAATTGTACATAATTAGAAACGCTTGGAGTAAATAACAATAATTAGCCAGATGTAACGTTCGGCTTAACAGTATGACTATGAAAAATGTTACCAACTTTACAGAAAAGGAAAACTGCAGAATTCGATTTATTTTTTAATTATTAGATAATCTCAAATTGACTGGCTAGATAAACCAAGGTGTGCAATATTTATTCACTGTGTTTAGATGAACTTTGAAAACCATTTCCGTCAATTTTATAAAATCAATAATATCCATGATAAAAATTAATACGAATATCTCACACTAGCAATTCTCAGTTTGTTTCAAAAACAGATACATTTCACAATTCAGTCCCAAAAAAAATACGGTTGAAAATAAGTCAGTTACTTGATTTTAACTTTTTTAAATATGATTAAATCTGATTTAAAAATTATCAACAACGCGGTACACTTTTTCATATAATAAAATTAACGTTTTCAATAACTCTGTGTCCACTTTCAATCATATATAAAGATAAAAATTAATAAACACCTGCGTTTTTCACTACCTTTTTTTCCATTAAAAAATCACGCCCACTTGATGACTTTTCAATTAACACCCGTTATACATATATTTTATTTTTAATATGACGTTACTGAATCTACAGTAATTTGCGAAGTGTAAAACCAGCTATCAATCAATTGTATTTTAACAACTATAAATATGTTTCATTTGTCGGTTTTAGTAAATTTCTCCCACGTTTGATTTACAATGTATTTACATTTTAATTAGTTCACATTATTATTAAATATAATAACCATGAAAATTGGATAACGTTCTATATAGAACATTTACAATTTACAAGTTCCTGTGCATCAAACATTTTAAAGTTTTTTTGGTTTTCTAGTTAGCTACACTGAACATTAACATCCTACACATCAAAATGTGGGTTCTCTTATTTGCTTTGGCAATTACATGATTTAAAAAATTTTAAACGCAAAAAAATTGTTTTTACCTTTTGATTGATTTATTTATTTTTTTGATAAAGTTGATTGTGACAAATTTTTTATGGTGATGTATTAACAAAATGTTGAAAAAAGTGATTCAAAATAATCAAATAAAATACCTAAAAGAAATATAGCACTTATGAACTTGAAAATAACATTTTTTGCTTAACAATCTTACAAATTAGTGTAACTTCGTTCAACTTGGTTGAAAAAAGCACGTAAACGCCGGATCCCTTACAAATTAACTTTTTTTTTGGCAGAATCGTACTACTTTTTTTATTTTATGTACTAAAATCGATTACCTTTAATGCAATGAGCAACTGTATTTTTTGTTTTACTACAAATGTGAAATTCTTTTTTTTTGTGTACTTTCACATCGCCTTTTCTAATTTCAAAGGACATTTTGAGAAACAGGCTCGCAGTCATTGTGTGCAGTGAATACAACCAACTACTCAAGAAGCACTGAACTGAACTAAATTTAAAATACGAAAGTGTTTTAGCCACCTACCTAGTAGGAAACTCACTTTTAAGATATTTTGGAAAATATCCACCTGACCAAAGAAAGTGTGAGTACGAATTTTAATTTGGCACACAAAAAAATTAAAGAAGTTTTGATTTTTACTTCCCGGAAGTAAAAGTCGGAAGTGTTGCAACAGTGCCCATTTGAGGAATGGCTAATTTCATGTGTTCTAGATGTTTCATAATTCCAAGAATATGAGGGTTCCCGTTTCCGTCTGTCTCTCGTTTTGGTAACTACTAACCTAAATTTGTCTGATCATCCTCACTAACAATTTGATGACATTCTACAATTTTGCTCGTAGTCAGACTAAAAATTAATTCCAATCTTTCGTCAATCACAAACATCAACTTTCTTTGATACGTATTAGTTTTAGAATGTAATAGCGGACAGATCATTTCGGACATCATTTTTCTGTCATTGCAAAAATTTGAATGTAGTCTAGGCTCTATTGTCATTTTGACGTTCGAAGTTTAAAAGATTTGTCACGTCGAATGCAGTGTTAGCACGTTCTCAATATCAAAAACGACAAAACTAAAATTATAAGGTTACAATATTTAAAGGTGTTTCACACTTTGTAATAGTGGAGTGACATTGATGTCAAAGATTTTCTAGCCGCGACTGTACAAAAAAAAATACACATCTCTTTAACATTAAAATTCCAATTAATTAACAGTGTTATGATCATCTAATGCGGGAAACTGTACTTTAGGCCACAATATTGAAATTTTAGTAAGCTGCTACACAAGTTACAAAAGGCGTTTCAAGCTGCTTTAATTTGCACTTTTGGAAGTGTGAAAAAATAAGTTAAATTCTTTTTAGAAAATCTCTAAACATTAAAGGTAGTCACAGCGAAAAATTGCAATTTAAGTAATCAATATTGACATGAAGAAGTTTTTTTATTGCTAGTTGTGCACAAAAATGTATTCGATGCTGGTCAGTGTTCATTTAAATTTTATTTCGGTCTAGATTATGTGCCACTTTAAAAATTTCAGTTTTCTGAAAGATCCTAAGGCAACATTTCCTCCACTTTTCACACAAAAATTGATGTAATTTCGTTTAAAATGGTGAGTAAGGTCGCTTCAACGTTGCTAGAAAGGATAATCGATTGCCCTGTTCCGTTGTTCAAACGCTCCGACTGATTTTGTTGAAAATGCATTTTGATAGGAATTTTCAGTAAACTGTGGCTTCAATGTTGAACTGTTGAAAGTTTTAAAATTGCAAACGAACAAAAATGCCCAAAATATACGCATTGCGGGACAAGTTAAACTCGTACAGGTCCGTCAGTTTCTAGCACGCTATTATTACCTTCCTGCAAGTGACAAATGCCTTTCCGGAACGGTCATTACACGCGTATATTATTATCTTAATTTGTAATCAACAAAATTATTATTTTCCAAAACACCGTTTTGTTAAACATTAATACTTATCGACTTACTACTTATAGCGTGTAATATTTTCTTATTGTCAGCAATTTTGTAATAACATAAAAGAGATACTAATGTAATACAGAAACGTTCAACTGACATTAAGAAATCTTTTGGTTCTAAATTAAATATGTAGCATTAACTGAGAAGCATTAAGCGCAAAATACATGACACAAATACGCAATCATTAATTTAACTCGGAAGAAAGTGTAACTGCCAAATTTACAATTTCACTTTAATTTTTCCTTGACAATACGAAGCATAGAAAATTTTTGCAAACACAAGTTACATCTCTGAACGCTACAGCGCCTTACAACAATAAAATAACAAAACAAATTCCACAAATTTTACATCATCGACAATGAACGAAGAAACATTTGAAGAACTTAACACGGCATTGTCTATTCTGTTGTTCAAAATGTCAAACATACTCATGCGTAAGCATAAACATCATCTGGTAGGCGCATGTGTTACCAGTCTTAATTACATCGTGTAATAATCTACAAGACCTTGGAAGAAATGAACGCAGACAATGCAGATCGTAGGGTTCGTTAACCGAACAGTTTCGGTTCAGGAAACTCTGAATATGAAGAAAACAGTTCGTAAGAGCTATCATACGGAATGGAAACAACGAAGATTAAAAAAAATTAAACACTCGATGAAAGTGTTATGAGATCATAGAATGATAAATCAGTAATTGGCAAAGTAGAAAGATAATTTTTCTTCGGTAGGTCAATTTTATTATATAAATCGCAATTGTGGAAGTGTACATACATTTCGTTCATAATAATGAAGGAGGGTATTTGTATTCAGAACAGATTAATGACAACTAAACACGATGATGGCTGAAATGTATGCAGAACTTCAGCTTAGTTATCTAACTTACTTATCAAACTACAAACAACGAAAATTGTCGGCGTGTTATTTGTTTTTATAGCGTTTATTTTTGCACAGAATTAAGTGCCCGTATTGATTAAAAACGTAAGACTCGGTGCGTAACAGTGCAGAGCCTAGGTGACTTTCTATTCACAATTAATCGAGTCACGTTAAAATAAGGAGAATAAAATAAATTCGCGGTTAAAACGGTGATCGGAACGCCAAATTGACATTTAATTTTTCACGACGCCGCATGAAATCATGACATGACAAAGCTCAAACAGAACAAAAAGCTCTCAAGCAAAGTTCACGGTGTCCGTATCAGGAAGGGTGAAACACACCCTCATGATCTAAAAAGCTCGTAGGTGCGGCTTCGACGAAAAGGGTGCAGTCGATTCAACCTAATGCGAGCTTTGGGGTTTGACTATGACTGCAAAAGCACGCGACATAGCGTGTGGATCTCTTCACTTCATTACTTGAAAGTCCCAATTAAAATATATCACCCTTTTCTGTAGCGTGGTATCACTAAAATACTCTTACCGCTCTATCGTGCACAACGTCGGAATTGTTATGCATGGTAATATTTGAATGTCTCTTAATTAAAGCAATAGACCTCAATAATCATTTTCCTTGATAACACCGTTATGAAATTCATTTGATTAATTTTATACGTGCTATCTGAAATTTGAGATTTTAACCCGACGAGACAACGTAGCGCGCTCTATTGTAACAAACAACAATGCACCGCAAAGCAATCGCTACTTAAATATTACTTAAATACTACTTACGCAACATTTTTGCACTGATTACCTCTGGTATGTTTATATAATCTTAATGGAGTTCTGAATTGTGATAAAAACACAATTTACTTAAGCATTACATATTTAAATTCGTATTAATGAAAAACAAAGCACGAAAACGTGATTAACTAAACAAAAGACTGACTTATCTATGTTTTTTGACAACCGAAACGTGAGTAGTACAGTTAAGCACAAAAATATATCTGCAATTTTAAATAAGTGAGCGCCCCAGGAATACGTATGGTAGATCATAGCCTAGATGTTTAAAACAGATAAAAATAATATAAATATTATCTATGATTCATTGCTTTCTGCAACTTCTTCGTATCAGAATTATTTTATGGATGTGTAACATGCACTGGTAGCGTATCTGTTCACTTAAATAAATCTGGTATCTTTACAGTGTCTTATATAATATGACAGCATGAACAGCCCAAAGGTTTATTCACGTAAACCAGCTTATGCGTACCTCCAAGTACGTGTATTTATGTGAAAGTTAAATTCTTGACAATGTTACGGATTAAATCACACGCTTAAAGACATAACAAGGAATTAATCGGAATTAATTTTTTATGGTTTTGTGGAAAATTAAGCTGAGCAAACAGACGAGAAAGAGAAGACTGACTGCAAAAACTTCAAAAGATAAAAAACGGCATTCTAACGCAACGCACACCGTACTGAGACGTGACGTGTTCATAATACTTATTTAAATAATTTTCTTCAGTTTTTCATATTTTCATCCTATTCTTGTCATAATAATTTTTTTTCGCGACGAAAGGCAACTGAGAAGATAAAAAATAAATAGTTTAAAACATACAATGTTAGTGATGAAAAAAAAAAGCCTTAAATATTTACAAAACGGTGATGATTGATGTTCACATAAAATATACATTCGTCATTTCGATATTTTTTAACTAAATGCCTTGAAAATCGCAGTTCAGAAGTGAGAAAAGGGCTCATAATCGTTTCCAATCAGTTTACCTTGTGTTGCTTTTTGGTGGCAATTATAGTATACTTATTTATTCGTTCTCCCTAATTTTACCCAGTGTGTTTTTTTTTACTAGTGTGATCACTTTTGCATACTTATAATTGTTATTATTAAATTTTGCGTTTTCTTGGAAAATGACTTTTTATGAAAACAAATATGCATTACAATTCAACCGTGAAATATAAAATAATTAGACAAAAAAGAACACTAATTCCTTCTGCCAAACAATACGAAATCCTTATTTTTTGCTTAGTATCATATTTTAACAAAATCTACTTTAAGAGATTTTTTTTATCAGCACATTCACATCACTTACAACATTAATTCTAGAGTTGTTAGTGGTGCACAACTAAGCATATATCATTGCACAATTTTACACACTATGAAATATTTTAATATAGTTTCCAGATATAAATTTGCGTGTATTTTCGCAAACTACCACAAAAAAGAAAAA
The DNA here is from genome assembly GCF_036711695.1 of Zophobas morio. Classification (NCBI taxonomy): domain Eukaryota; kingdom Metazoa; phylum Arthropoda; class Insecta; order Coleoptera; family Tenebrionidae; genus Zophobas; species Zophobas morio. Next base: position 5,901,643 of record NW_026972110.1, read on the forward strand.
TGTATTGCAGATGAATATTACTGCCGATGCCGTAGCAACGAATGTGAACGTTGTTATTACCTGAAAATGAAAGTAAGTTGTTGGTTCATTTGTTTTTTGTACTTTAAATGATTTTATGTATAATCTATCATCTATAATAAAGAGAACCAAGTTAGATTCGCTCACGGATCAACGACAGACACTAGTCAATTTATGCTTACGCTAGAGAAACGTTTCCTTTGAGATTCAGATGTATTAAAACAGTAATAATAATAAACTCTGCATTAATGGTCTATTCGGTTGTTAGTTCCACATCCCCGTTTTGCTATAAAATTTATTAACGCAAACACATTGTTGCTTGTGAGCTTAGATACAAGACGAAACCTACCTGTACATCGAAATTATGTTGTTGTTGCTGTAGAACGGCGCTGTCGACTTGATGTTGCTGTGGAGGAGGCGGTGGGTATTGGTGAGGTTGTTGGTCGTACGGAGCAGGTGGAGGTTGTTCAAAATGATCAAATTGTTGATTAACAGATTCGGTTAATGTTACACCCAGATGAGGTGCCAAATGAGGTGGTAAATGATGATGTTGCAAATGTGGCGGTAATTGTTCCTGTGGTTTCATAACAACAACTGTGGGATCTAGCGATATCCCATTTTTCGTAAGTTCTTCTTCCGCTGGTGATGGTTGTCGGCTGCCGGGAGTTCGACTGAAAAAAATAGAACTTAATTTATACTTGCTGAATTATCTTATAGTTAAAGGAAATGGAAAAAACGTAGTCAAATTTTATTAATAACTTCCTAAGCTAATTTGATGGTTCCTTGAACTTAAACTGAAGATTTTTTAAAAAGAAATGTCACATATTTCTCTGGAAAGTAATTTGAAATTCATTCAAACCTCACGGTAACCATTCAATTTTGAAATAAAACATTCCTTCAGTCTGTATTTACTGGATCAAAATTACATTGTTAAATAATGGTCTGTGCAAGTAGTTAACACGGTCCAATTCCGGTTGGTAAATTAGAAGTATCTGTTCTGGATGTTATGTCAGTTCGTTTAGTGAGTCATTTACATAGTCTCAATGTCAGAAGTTACAAAAAAGAAACCTTAGTTCCACCAACCGAAATTTAAAATGCATTACACTCGTTTTTGGAAGTTACTTACGTATAAGATAATTTTCATATTTTAAAAACAACAATTTGTAAAAAATATAATTTTGGGGACGAATTGCAATTTCACTGCAAGTTTCCAATAACAACTACCCCCGCCCCCAACACAAAAAAATAGTTGTGAAAATTTAGATTTACCTTTTTGTTATTTCATTTACAAAAGCTACAATTACAAATTTACGTAATTACGTACATTACCCGCACGTAATAAGTTGCCTACATATATCAACTGCTAACAGTTTAACGTTACACGTCATCGAGAAGCTTTCAAAGTACACCGGCGCATACTTTATTGCTTTCCGAGAAACGTTATTAATTACAACGACCAAAAATAGTTCCTTTTGATTTGGCAAAATAACTATGAACATTAACTAAAACTGCCAGATTGTTAATAACAGTATTTTTCTTCGTGCGATTTTCAGGCGCCACTGAACACAAATCCGCAGCTCATCTTTTTTTAACACAGTGGTAAACTTTTTAAGCAAAAAACTTATTTGTATCTAAAGGATAACTGCATGTCTGAAAAATGGTGGTTCCTTATTATATATTTTGAAACCTTTGCTACTCAATGCAACCTGCAATTTATAAAAAAGTATGTCACAAATTTTATGCAGGCATGAAGTAACGTAAGGCGTACCGTTACTTTTTCACATTTAACGTTTAAAAAAATCCCATTAAAAATGTACTTTTACCAAGAAAATTACAAGAACTATATGTCATTTACTTTCACAATCTGAAATTTATGAAACTTTTAATTCATAGCAGAACGTAAACTTCGAACTAACCTTGTATGTCTGGTCAGAATGTTAAAGGCTAAATAAAATTCGACTAATACTAACTATACACTGAAAAGTTCCTGTACAACTGTCATGGTTAAATTAATGAATCCGTGATTTATGAAAGAAAAATCTAACACGGCGTTACTACTTCTGTAGGTATACACTTCGGCAAAATTCTTATTTAAATTTCACGTTACTACCAACGTTACGTAATTTTTGCAGTGTGCCTAATATTAAACCGATCATTCAAATTCATTCGAAATTAAATAATTTACTACTTTCCTTTCTCCATTCTATAAAGTCGAAAGTTTAAAAGACATGTTCGTTCATTTACTCGTCAATGCCCTTAGCACTGTAGTCAAAATACTTGACGCAAATGTGTAGAATTAAAAAAACCAAATGTTTATTAATAATCAAAACCCACAGCATAATTACTTCCAACAGCGAGCCAAGAATAGAAATGAGAGGGCGCCACATTCCGGCCGGTGTCGAACTTGCCGCAGTTTTCCATAAAATAAACCGTAAATCACCACTAGGTGGCGCTAGCGTTCGCTGAGTGAATTGCGATCATCTGAGCAGAATCGAAGATAAGAGTGGGGAGACCATCACCTTGACAACCGACGAACAAAACATGCACGTGTCATTGACTCGACCCAAGGTAGATTTCAGACCTTGAGCCGAGGAATAACGAACTGGCGTTTGCTCAACTGAACAGATTCAAAGTTTAGCGGAAAGACGGCGAGCAGACGGTTTTGAATTAATGAGTAGGATACATAATGTTCATTGAAAGATGGATTTGGTGATGTGTCATGCGTTGAATGATCTTGAAATTTGTTGTACCAATATTGATTCTTCAGATCACGAAGGTTTAAGCAAACAAGTTTAAAGCATAGTCTTCATAGCAGACATATGCGCAAATCTCTGACGAAATAAATGACAAATTAAAACAATACTTACACCGTTGTCAGCGCTCGTTACCTCACACATTTTAAAAATTCAAGAAGATATGCAGTTCTTATTCTTATTTGCAACAATTTATTTATTTAAGAGTTGAATAAATCAAGATGAAACAAATTTAAAATCTAGGTGGAAATGTTAAACGAACTGATCAGCCGATGTTAACGTTCTTGCACAGTGAAACAATTTTAATATTCAACGACTCATTCATGGTATCAAATACGAATTTTGAGGTAGTTTGAAAATACACTGCCGGAGCAGTTCAATATTGCCTTCACGCCTCTTTTTGTTTTATAATTGCTATAGATGATCATTGTGTTGGATTATCTCTGTAATCTCTTAAGAAATCCTGAAATTTTTATATCTTTCTTTTTTAAAAATTTTGATCACACACAAACTATACAATTTTTTTAAGGTGCACATTGTTGTAAAATCAGTTTTTTTTTTAATACTCGAAAACAAATATAACTAAAAATTCAAATTCTCCCGAAGACTGTACTAGTCCAGAAAGATTCAAATGACAGGTTTGTTTCTATAAACATGTGGGCGTCTACGCAAGAAAATTCTACATACAATTTCTACGAAGCTAAATATAAACGTCCAGAAAAACAAAACAAATCCATGTCGCTAAAATATGGAACAGCCGAGAAGAACGCTATCACTGAACTGCGGACTAAACAAATACAGAAAGTAACAGAAACGCATCTCTAACAAAATAGCACGATATGCAAGTTGTGAAAGAAAACACATAATCCGATCTAAAAGTAATCTAAATCCCCTTTAAAAAAAGTAGATCACACACGACTGCATTTCTGCTAATAATAATTTATTTTTTTCCGTTAAGGAATTAACACGAACTGTGAGTCCTCGCCATATTTTAAGAATTTGCTTACAAATAGAGTGGAAGTATTTTGAGAAGAACACACTAATAAAACGCCGCAGTAGACTAGAGTCCATTTGCAAATTTAGGGTAGTACAGTACACCAAAAAGAACAGTTGTTTACGCATTTGACTCCTCCAATACCCTTCTCAACGAGTAATAGCTTATTAAATGCCTATTTAGGACACCATCCCAAACTTAAGGAGCGTCTCTTTGTTGTATTTGGCCGACATGCTTCTAACAAGCCGGCGTATCTTTAGCGGTATTAATTTAAAATGCTCCTTGTTTGCATACGAAGGGCTTGGAAAAGTCAGAATCATCAAACCACTATTTTAGTTGGAGCACTATACCGTCAGCGATGTACGCCATTCTGCGTCGTATTTCCTTCATGGCTTAACCCAATAATGTGTCGTTTCGTCTTTTCATAGTTTATCAGTGTTTTTTTTGTTTTGCTCATATTTTTAGAACGCTTCTAGTTCAGAACGCGAATGATGCGTTAATGGTCACAGCCTAACTAGCTCAACATGTTCTTCTCATATATTCCACTCTACAAGTCGATCGTGTATTTAGTAGCTCCAACACAGTATTAATACACATTAAAAGGCCATCGTTTATTTGACTCCCACATTTTCTGCGTTAATGAATTTAGAGGTTATGAAAAATTTGCGCACAAAATTGGATGTGACAAATTTTAATTTCACACTCACTTGAAACCCTTCTCATCCTCAGAGACTTGGCCATTTTGAACAGGTTGTCCATTGACTTCTTCTTTTGGGCTTTGTGGTTTATCTTTGTCTTTATCATCAACCAAGTGCAAGGCACGCATTCGAGGTTCCAAACCAATGTTGTCCTTGTTGGTTGGTGAACCACCCAATACATATTCCACCATTTTGACGCCGAGACCGCCGTTGTCTGACCCCCGTGGCGAGAGTATGCTGCCAGTGTCGCCTCCAACGAAGCCTCCTCGTCGACCCATAGCAAGGGAAGCGGAGACTGCATGTTCTGAAAAAAAAAAAAATCAAATTACATGGTTACCAAAAAAACTGTTGACCAAAAAAATGACAAAAAAGAACAGAAGCATAAATTTACTTTAAGGTAATATTAACTGTTGGCAATAAATGTAGTGAAAAGTTTGTAAAACTTACTTTCATTTACAAAAACCAAATATTTCGTGTTAAATCTTGTTCAGTTTTAGGAAAAATAGCATGAGAACATTATATAAGCTGCTAGTGATAGGCTTTACGATCCTATGCAAATGTACTGCAAAAGTGTATGTGACACATTTGCTGTTCACCTAAGATTTACTAACAAGTGGTGTTCTATATTTGTACGAAATTTTATTTGTCTAGGGTTAACTGTTTGGCTGTGGCAGTGAGCCAAAGTGGTTGTTTCCGTTCCACATCTAATGTTATCAGAATTACAATTAACAGACTAATAAATTTTTGTCCATTGGAGAAAACAGGTAACAGAAGTTTTTATATCAATAAGTAGGAGATGTCTGGGGAGAATTCTGTACGTTACAGTGTGACTAACAATAAATCTTTGGAATTCCCGCCCTAATTAAAATGTGTTATAACTTTTATTTACAATACACTTTTTAAAGTTAACCCAATTTCCTGTCAAATATAGTATATCCACTCGTTGTCGTCGAGATAAGTATTTTAAGGTATTAATTGAAAAAGCATGTTCCTTTTGCACGTATCTCCTAACAACACTCAAGTTTAACATTTAAAGACCCATATAGATAAATGAAAACTCGCATCAGGACAGTGAGGTCCAGTATGCTGCAAATATTAACTAAAATTTGCATTCTATAAAATTGGTCTAAAGTTATGGAGATAGAACTTTCCTCTTCTCTAAAATACATTATGTCAGTTAAAGCGTATTTTTAAATAGCAATTTATTACATAATTTTATATGTATAATGCAAGAATATCAACGTTGTCTTAAGACGTTTAGAGTATTACATTTGGTTTCTGAAATGACAAAAAATAATATAAATACGAGAATCTAACAAGGACGTTCACATGAAAAACGAACGTCTACCACCGAGCCAATTAGCGTACATTGTAACAATGTTGTCATTAGTGTATTTAGTTCAAAAACGAAATAATAAAACCATAACAAGAAAAATGCTCAAGTTAGAACTTCCCTCGCTCCTGAAACGTGGTTAATTTTGCATAAGTAGTTCGTACATTTTAGTGAAGATTTACTTATTAATAATTTATACCATAACAAAAAAATAAAATATTAATTATTGTAATACCAAAATTTAAAAGTTGTTTATGTAGGTTCTAATATATTAAATATATGTAAATTGTGAAATTTCATGCTACCAATTTCATTTATTTATTATTATTTTTTACTATAACCGGTACGCGTAGGTTAAAAATATTGATACATTATTAACTACAGATAAAGGAGCATAACAATAAAAATTTCAAGCGAGATTTACTTACCAAAACTTTTAAGTCACCATCAAACTATTTATGGAAGTGAACGGTCAAATTTTGATTATGGCGTGTATCGCCTTCAAGTACATTGAAAACTTCACAGTTATCAGTATAGTAGTTTCGGAGATTATCAGTCTGTTAAAATCATGAACAGACACACAACCTGTTTGCGAGAAATTACACAATTATACTAATTGTGCAAAGGCTAGAAAACGTGAAATTAGACACTCGTCAAAATTACCCTATTAAGTAAAACGCAAACAAATGTATTCCATTTTTTTTTCCTACATCACCAGTACGCAAGACTTTAAATCTTGACCATAAAGCCAAAAACCAAATTAAAATATCACGCTTTTAGGTAGAAATTAACGCTATAAAGACTTTAGTGACTAGGAAAAGAAACAAACTACTTTGGATTAAAATCACAGGTGGATAATTAACTCTCAACAAATAAAATTCTGCACAAGGACAGAACACCACTTGCCCTATGATACCACATTGTGCCACTTCTACAGTTTACTTGCTTAGGATCACAGTTGGGTTCGTGTCAGTATTTAGTTTGATTTCTACGTATTACGACTACTTTAGGCAACGGGAAGTCCACAAAATAAAACTTTAGTGATATCGTAAAATCAAAGCAATACTTCCGGTTTCCCAGTACTAGAAGATAGCTGTGTTTTTTGTTGTTATTATTATTAGGTTAGTGCTTCATTATAGTAACACGAAATTTCAGCATCGCAATTTTTTGGCAAGTTATATTAGATTTGATGTCGATTACTCTCAAACTTCAGCAGTTACAGTGTAATCTCACATACTCCAACTAAAGGAAGAATCGATTTTTCCTTGCCACTTTACAGCAAAATTTATTGATAAAACAATCTTTACCATAGAACAAATTTCGAACTATTGATCGTAAGATTACGAAATTTCCAAACATGCTTGAAAATCTTAATATGCAGAAAATTTCGTTTTATTTTATTTTGGGAAATAAGAAACTTTTTCAAAAATAAAATATCAGTAAAAAGGGCACACTCGTTCAACAAACACAAATGGTCTTCGTTTCCAGCAAAAACCGAAAGTGTTACTGCGGATGTTAGTATTTTCCTAAGCAGATCTTTTTTATTGATTCTTAATAGTGTAATTTGTTGCCCGTGCAAGTATGTAGTTATTTAATCTATTGGTTGAAATGAAGCACCTAGTAAAAATTTGCAAGATGTAACATAACAAATTGGTCCATAAATTAGTTCTAGATCTCTATTCACAATTTGATTTACAATCATCTTTGTAACTAAGAATATATAAAAGCAACTGAATACAAAACTCCACTTCTGAAGAATTAACTGCCACAGCCATGCATGTTTGATACCACAACATTAATTTTGTTTCAGTTCACTTTCAGTTCTTCTGCCCAAAATACAAAATTAACCGATAAAAAGTGACAAGAAAGAAAATAAATCCCCGAGTATGTGTATCTTCCCAACGAAAAACTTCAACTTCTTGGAAAAGAAATCTTAATGTTAAGTCAGAAATCACGATCTTAAATAATTGCAACTCTAGCGATCTCAGAATGGCTTAATAAGCCACAGGTGTAAGAGCACATTTTTGTCATAAAATTTAAACAGGATTTACCTAGCAAAATGTTGAGATGATGCCATCAAACTAATAGTAGGGATGACCAAGACAAATTAGCTGTTACATAATATTCTTAATAGAAACCTACAATTTCGCAACAATCTATTCAATAATTTCGGAGATTATTTGACAAACGACAGATAGGAAAAGGGAAACGCCAAGAAACGATGGGATAAACCATTTCCCAAACGAACCCTATTGCAACACGTCTTTAGCGTATGCTCGGAAGAAAAAATGTAAGCTTTCAGGTTTACCTGCAGAAGCATAACGACGTAGGTACCTTTTGCTGAATATGTATCATTGCATACGCAATTGAGTTTATTTCAAATTATACAGAAAACTCGATTGCGTTGCTTATCTAAATAACCTTTGGAAACTTTTGGTGGTTCGTGCTGCTTTTTTTGCAAATGTGGCTAGAATAACCAGAAAAAGTTTTCGAGAAATGCAACAACTGATCATAATTTTTACTATGATAGATTTTTGAAATCCTAACGTTCAATGTCAACTCAATTGGTATTCCTGTTTTAGCATTTAGCACATAATCGACTGTTCCGACTAATTTCATTAAAAGTGACGATACCGCTAACACAATTTTGTATGGCTGACAAAATCGCTCATTTTAAGGAAGTAATTTGAAATATTTGTTTACACAATAAAATTTACCAACATTGGAACTCTTATTTAGAGACCAATAAAGATTAGATTAAGTCTTCCCAGGAAGCATCACAAACGTTAAAAAATTTGATCTAAGCACAATTCTAGCTTTATTATTCGTAATTGTGTCACTAGTACATGATGGAACAGTATATATTTTTTCTGTCAATAACAAATCACACACTGCACATCCCGTTGCGCTAGTGCATACTTACTCCTGGATATAAATCCCTAAATCAAAACAAATCAACGTCGAAAATCCATAATGTAATATGTGCAGAAGATGTAAGTTTCGATGATCTAAATTTATTATTATTTTTTTTAGAACATAGAGTGCATGCAACGGTAAAAATAAAGATGAGTTGTTAGAAATAAAGGTAACAACTGAATAAGGAATGCTGTTACGTTCTTATTTTAACACAAAAATTTATCATATACCGTGCAACAAATTCAATAAAACGACGGAAGACACGCCAGAAAAACACTCGACATAAAGTGATTTCTATATGAGCTGCACTTTTAAGAGTAAATTTGAAATCTTCTGGTTTTAACATCCAGAATTATAATGTACGTACTGAACGGTAACTCTACTCTCTTGGCAAATATTTTATAAAAGAGTATCTAATGCCACCACATAGTAAAAAAAAAATATCCAAGGTTATTCAGAAAGAACTCCCTCGACAAAGTCCCATTTCTAACACATGTTGCAAAATTTGATTCTGCATATTTATTTTTTGCAATACTCCATTTTGCTTTTGCATGTTACGTTGTATGCTTCAGTTTTAAATAACACAATATAAGATTAGTGACAGCAATATTGCGTATCCCGAATTTCGAGAAAATAGATAAATCGTTGCTGAATTAAACAATAAAATAAACTGTATAAGTAATTCTCACATTCAACACTGAACTGAAAAATTTCAAATTTGTTCCTATGATGCAACTCGTGTTAATACGTTTATACAGACTTAGGTAGTGTCACTGTGAAAAGGCTGAGCTATCTACTAGAATTTTTATGGATAATTAAAAAGGAATTTTGTTTTGATAATTTGTTCAAGTTACAGATTTAACTGTAAATGTGAGGTGCATTAAGGGAAAATCAAAAAAACTTCCAACAAGAAGCCACACTGAAAATCAAGTTAGTTTAATTTTTCCAATTCGAGGATTTTTTTTAATGTAGTCACAAGAGTGACTAATGCTGTGTACAAAACCCATTAGTGTTAAAAAACACAAATATAATAAATTAATTTTAATGAATCACCGTTACTTCACAAAAAATACATTGAATAATTTGCGTGTTTGCTGCCAAGTTCACACTTTTTTAGCATTCAGTGTAAACGGAAATAAAGCTTTTTTATGGGAAGCGAATTTAGAGGCGGAAAAGCTTCACCAGAGAGTATTCAATTTGCACTCGATGTTCAGTTTGTGATGGGCGTGCCGGGCGTCGGCAGCAGTCTCCATGGTCACGTCGGCGTCTGTTACCCTAGCAACTACCCTGGGCAATCCAAATTCAATCAGTCATCGTTGCGAACTATCGCAACGAAAAGCTTCTGTGTAAACCAGGAATCAGATTTTTTTTTAATTCTAATAAATAAATCTAGATTGCTCTCTGGAGACTTAATTATTTGAAATGCTGTAACACAGTGTAGGCTTGCAGTATATTGACTCCGTTGCGGACAATTTACATATACTACTACGTAACGAACATTACGATGTACATCATTTTTGTTATGCATTACAAACATGTTTACAATGTTAGATTTTATTAATTAATCCATTTTCACCTTTGATAAAGCACCACTAACTACGTGTCTCTTCGTTTAAAACTTCATAGACGCCAAAAAATACTTCGAAACTATTATTAATTTGTGAATGAAGAGGCTATATTCATAAGTTTCCCATTTTTTCATCAGTATTTTATATGTTATTCGCAAAATATAGTGCTAGTATTTTCACACAACGAGCGAGCTTTAAGAAGTACATATTTAATAGCACCACATTCATCAACGCGTTCTCTTAATATTTTTAGATCTTATGTTCATTGAAAATTACTTTAAATGTTTACGTGTACTTTAAAATAATAACTTAAACGGTAAAAATTTAATAGTTATTTATTAGTATTTCTTGGACTACATGCACTCAATTCAACGATTCATAAACGAACATTCGAATCACTGAATACCCTTGGTTCCGCCTAAAATCGTACTTCTGGTACGACACGTTGCCGCTGTTGCGCCTATCAACTGACTTTGGCCCTTCTTGCCATAAACCATTCCGCACGATTGTGAAGTTGTCGAGTTGCATTTAAAATTTTGTACGCAACATAGGTACTCGTTTAGCTCTAATAAGAGCCAATTTTGTTGAAAGATTTAAGCAGTCGGCGTTCGTTACTTGTTTTACTTTCTAGTTCGATCGAGTAACGGTACTCATAGAGCTGACAAATACTTTGCTAACGATAGATGTTCGGAGGCTAAAATTCCGCTTTCGTTCTATACTAGCAGGTATTAAAAGGCTATTTTCTATACGTTCCCATATGTGGCGACTTTGTCACACATGTAAACACTCAAACTACTGACCTGACCAGACCGACCACTGTGGAATTTCGGGTGTACTTTACCGCCATTGTGTAAATGATTAATTAAACGCCAACTAAAATCTGTTTGTTCATCCCCCACAAAAATTTGATGGCGTATTCTCAAAATTTTACCAAGGATCCTTACTGGGTACCGTATTTAAATGTTATAAAATAATATGCTTCTTGTATTCTAGATTTCTGAAAAAAAAAATGTAGAAGCAAATATTAAAACTTATTTTACAAAATAAAAAATCGATTGATCTGAAAATCTTGCAAATGTTTTAATTATTTAAACATGATAAATCGCTAATCTAAAGCCATTTTTGTAGTATAAAATAGTGTACAAAATAAGTCGTCTTTAAAAAACAAGTAACTCTCCAAGTAAGTCTCTAACTTTTAAATAAATATTTTTTATGGCGTGATCCACTTTCTGTGATATATGTGCTGTAATCCCTAAAAATCAATGTATTTTGCCAAAATTTAAAAGGATTGTTTTTTGACAACAATAAATAAAAAAATGCATCGCGTTGTTCACTTAACACACTTTGAAATGGAATTTTTGGAAGCATAAATGAAACAAATTTTGAATCTCACGCTAACGTCAGAACACTTAAAATTAAACGGTTGTTAAGTGTCAGAGATTATTTGTCTACTGATTTTAAACAGACAAAAGACAACAGAGGAAAAATATGAACCTCATAGTTTGTATCCTATCAATTGTGATACATGTAATGAATATAAAATTAATCAATTAATGCTCGAAAAGTTTTTGGTTTCCATAAAAAGTTTTCATTGTCCAAATGTTATAATAATACTGTGTTAAAACATAACGCAATTGTCGAATCGAAATCCTAATATGAATGGAAATTTTCTGGCCTATAATTAAGAAAAATAATTCATCTGGCAACCTGTAATATTTTGCTTTTAAACAACTATTATTTGATCATTTAAACAATAAAGTAAAATGTAACCTAAGTATTTTACAAACTAATTATCCAATCCCATTTTAATTAAAACTAATGCTACTGTCAATGTTACTTGATCTTCCAATTGAAATGACACCTTTATATAGTTAATAATTTGGTACCAGAACGGAAACATTTAATGGTTTGTCGTTGCCGGCTGCGGAAATACACTTTAAGGCTGGCGTCTGGTTCGGTTTAGCCCTATACTAAATACATTGAAAACATCGTCGCGGTTTCCGGAGTTGCATTTTAAAAATATGAGATATATCGCTTTAAAAAAATTATATTTCGAATTAACAAACTTCAGTCCAGGGGACCTCCATATTTATATTCATATCTAGTATGCAGTTTTTACAAAAAAAAATTATAAAGTTGAACAACTTTTACATCACATTTTAACCGGCACATTGATGCATTTTTTGACGAAGTGCTGAAGTTTTTTGCATTCTGACATAGGAGGTCCCCTGGGGAAAAGTGTCAGCTTTCTTTTGATACCATTTATAATATTAAAAAATTCACGACTGAGGTAAATAACTCGCGAAAAGTCAAAATCTATTGAAACGAGAAATCGGCATTAAACGCCTGTGATGCAGTAGCAGAATGCAGGTTTACTTAGATTCTGACTTGGTTGGAGATTTCAGTATTTTAAAAATGCAATTCCGGAAACTACGACGATGTTTTCAATGTATTTAGTATTGGGCGAAACCGAACCAGACGCCACCCTTAATACTTATCATTCTAGTATAATTGTTATTGTTCTATAAATGCACGTATTTTTTGTTTACGGACCACATTGTATCTGTTGTGACATACTGTAGGTTGGGAAATGAAATGTGTTTACTTTGTTAGATACGGAAAAGAGAAAAACTATATCATCGTGTGTAACAGCGTTGTATGTTGAGAAATGGTTTTATTTCATGCAAATTTTTAAAAATTAAGAGAAAATATTTTTTAATTTTTAAATTTATCCTTAGCCGAGTTCTATTAAGCATCATGAAAATCCTCAACTGCAAAAATTCAAAATAAAAGATGATCCGTAATATATTAATTTTACGGTTACTTTCGGCGCCTCGGCTGGTGAAAACACTTACCACACACACTACGAAACAGTTCAAAGTTAATTATGGCAAAAACTGTAAACAAAATTTTCCAGACATATCAAAAGCGACAAAAATCAATCTGCATTAATTAGTATCCCCTTTCATTCGCTTGTGAGTGTATTGAATGTAAATTATGGTTAGTCAATAAGCTGAGTAGTCGCTAGAACAACACGGTGACCTTTATTTTTTTAGTAAAAGCCATATGCAGAACGTATTATAGTTCACTATGTCAAAAAACTAATAATGTATAGCTAGCAATGTGACTACTGTTTTTAGATTAAATTCATATTTATGTCATATTCAATATGGAACCTTAAAAATATGGTACATCTTAAAACACTAAAAAATCTACGCGAGAAGCAGTTAACGGTAGTAAAGTTAGGCTTGGCAAACAACAAATCATACAAGCTACGTTTGCAACTTGCTACAGTTTTGTCAACCAGTATCTTTGTAAAAATTACGACCTCTGCTGAAACGTGTTCATTTTACGATGTTGGTGATTGATGGCCTATACGATTTATTATTTTCGAAGCTTGCTTGGCAAACGTACAGCTGTATCAACGACACTTAGAGTGAAGTATCAATAAATGCTGATATGACTAATATTGATCCACATTTTGTAAATAGAATTACAAATTTTGTATTTGTGACTGTGAATACTTCTGGATCTATAATACATAGTTGTTGAAATACTAGGACTTTGAAACTAAATTCTTGATACATATTTTATTGTTAACACAACTTTATCGTAACCGAAATAAAATTAACAATAATTGTTCTAAATAGAGCTAGAAGCGTTTTATGTCAGAATATAAAAGAGTCCGCCCATTTGTATTTTTATCAAAGATGTGGCAAAGTGAAATTTTAAAATGTAGTTATTACGCACTGCAAGTAATCTAATTTTGTTGGGTCCACTGACACAGTGGCAATCCTAAAAAGACAAAATATTGTTAAAAAGAACTCCTAAATAGTTGTGTTTTTATTTTAGATTTTCACAGTGAATTGACGAATGTTCTGGGACAAAAATCTGTGTTGCATTCCTTCAAGAAAATTTCGGGACGCACCGTGGAAGTGTAATAATTTGCATATACATTATTAAAATCGTATTAGCACTCAAGCAATTGGTCAAAGAACTTCCCTCGCCCCTAAAGTACAATCGAACAAACAGTTTCGAAAAATTATAAAATTTAACTTTGAAAGTTTTATTTATTTATTAATTTTTGATGACGAACTTTACGACTTCAAACGAATGTATGTGTGTTAAATTGTTAAAAGCATAGGTAAAATGCATTGTATGCATATGTTTGTAGTACATTTTTCCATACAACAAATTTAAGATTGCGTCATCAACATTTTACCAAGGACACGCGTATCAATCAATGCAATGCAATGCAATGAATAGGTGCATTGTAATCCTATTAATGACAATAGTGAATCTTCAAATTTTTGGGATAATGGAATGGGCAATAAAATAAACCGCCCCATTCATTATTTTTTGAGTAAAAATAAGCAATTCTAAAAAATATGAATGCATTGATAAGCCACAAGTATAGATTCTTAATACTGTGCATATTTTAGATTTATTGGGTAAAATTTTGAGATGACGAATCAACTTTGTTTGGGAGGAGATTAATTAATCAAGGTGGATTCATAAATCACACATGCAGGTACATCTCATTTAATAAAACATTTTTATTAAATAACATTTATTCGCTAAAATTATAAAATGACGTCATCAATTTTTAAGAGCGCCGTAAATGGATAAATCTGGATTAATGATTTACCATGCATCCGGTAACTTTAAAACGTTTGCAAAATTTTACAGTATTCGGTTTTGCAATTTCAGAATGAAATTGTAAAATGTTGTTATGAAGTTTTAATTTCTTTTCCAAAAATCTGGATGCCAAAGGTAAAAACTGAACACGGATTCATAAACTACAGGTGAAGAAGTAGGTTATTTTAAAAAATTTAAATATTATTTGCTATTGTAAAATTTGGAGATGACGTCATATCATTGTTAGTGAGGATGATCTGACAAATTTTGGTCATCTGCACGATATTCCTAATATATGTATCAAATCTGACAACAATCGGTATGGTAGTTTCAATGATTATTTGTGTAATAAAAATCGATAAAGATGGGAGCAGGCGACAGATAGAGAGACGCAAACGAGAGCCCTATTTTTTCGTACTCTAGGAGTCATGAGAAAAAATGAAATTAGCCAGTCGCCCGGTGGACTTGATTACATTACTTCCTTAGCTTACGCTCGGAAAGTAAAGTGTTCTAAACCATTATTAGAACCCTATTTTCTTTAAATTCAATGAAAAAGGAAATACGCTTTCGAAGTAATTGTGTATTTTCAATTATGAACTTTTTAAATGAAACTGTCGTAGCGACAGACCGATATCCAACAATTTCAGAATCTAAAGAAGGTTTAAAGTTCGATTTAAAAAAATACGCTGCTTTTATAATTTACAAGGTTGTGAATTAATGTTATTCTTTACTTACGCGCATGTAACGATTGTATTTATTGTACTGGAAAAAAAAACGTCATCATGTTTCAAGCTTTTAAAACTTACATTGGTTAAAATGAGCTTCCGATCAGTTATATTTACTTTTATTTCAGGAAAAAAGTAGTTATTAATTAGTTAGTTAATGAATTCACTCTACTGATGACCTTTATTGAAATTTGGTAGGTGCCAGTAAAATTGTTTTTATAATGGCAGAATTTATTAAATAAATGTCTGCTAAAAATATGTCCTGAGATACAATATTGTTTGGGTAACGTTTTTAATTTTAAGGGTGGCGTCTGGTTCGGTTTCGCCCAATACTAAATACATTGAAAACATCGTCGTAGTTTCCGGAATTGCATTTTTAAAATACTGAAATCTCCATCCAAGTCAGAATCTAACGAAACCTGCATTCTGCTACCGCATCACAGCTCGTTTAATGCCGATTTCTCGTTTCAATAGATTTTGACTTTTCGCGAGTTATTTACTTCAGTCATGGATTTTTTAATATTATAAATGGTATCAAAAGAAAGCTGACACTTTTCCCCAGGGGACCTCCTATCTCAGAATGCAAAAAACTTCAGCACTTCGTCAAAAAATGCATCAATGTGCCGGTTAAAATGTGATGTAAAAGTTGTTCAACTTTATCTTTTTTTTTTGTAAAAACTGCATACTAGATATGAATATAAATATGGAGGTCCCCTGCACTGAAGTTTGTTAATTCGAAATATAATTTTTTTAAAGCGATATATCTCATATTTTTAAAATGCAACTCCGGAAACCGCGACGATGTTTTCAATGTATTTAGTATAGGGCTAAACCGAACCACACGCCAGCCTTAAGAATTATTCATAGCCGATGTGTTAAAGGAATTAGTGAATGAAGCACTTATTTTATGAATTAAATTTACAATGACTTCTTATCTAATCTTCCCAACATTCTGGACCCACAGTAGAATTAATCCCGTCATTACAAAAAATTATTATATAAAAGTTTATTTAAAAATATCCTTGAAAGTAAGGCCTCACTGTTATTTTAGTAATGCTCTTCTAGTTTTTATAACTGCTTATAGAAGATATCCAAAAATAAAAGTTGTCTGAACCAACCATATGGTAGTAATGCATTATTAAATAAATCTTTATTTAAGAACATGTTCCAACGTACGGAATAAGACTTGCTTCAGGGGCTAAGGAAATTATGTGTCACTAACTACATATCAATTTTTTGGTTTTATGTTATTAATGAAGCACAAAATTGTAGAATGATACTACTCGTAGACATAAAGCTTTAATTAGAGCATGACTGTACACGTTTATGAAGACGGTAGTAACTGGCACTTACTACATTCGTAGGAAATAGTTCGCGACCTTTTACAATTAGTTACACAATCATCGTCTACTGTAATTGTAAAATAAGAATTACCTAAGCTTGGTTTATTAATTTTTAACTTTTTTAACTCTACGACGAAAAATGTAAATAATAAATTATGATAGCTACGACTGTAAATTTAAGATGAGTACTGTTACTTCCACTTTAATTTTTCATTGTACTCTCTCCGTGTATTCCATGTTTTTCTGAGAACAAATGATTTTTAATCTACTAAAAAAAATTCACACCAGTTTTAACCAAAACTTGGATTGCGTATGCTATGTGTCAGTTTTCATAATTCTCTACTCGTATTCACTGATGCTGATGAAACCTAAGATAAAAGAAAATCCTTTGTGGGAGAGTATGTACGCTTCAATGACTACAGCTTTTAATTATTACCTCAAAAATTCAAACAGTGGTCCATAGCTTTTCATTCTAAACATAACTTCAGGCTGCTACTGTCAGTTACATTAAGAGGCTTGGAAATCATGCAAAGTGGCTGACGAAAAAGACCAGTTTTTTACTACACGTACTTACAAACAGATAAGAAGTGTAAAACCGGCTTACAAACATCGAACTGACATTGAATTAAAGATTTTTAAAAGTCAAAATCAACTGAAAATTTCCGCACTCCTCGATATAAAATAAATGCAAAATAATAACCTTTTACACAAGTAATTGGCACTTTTCTTACCTGGTGCTGCCCACGTTGAATCTCTCCATACTTGTTCGTGATTTAGGTGATTTAATGCTAATGATTTTGCGTCTTTTGCTTCGAGACCCCATAACTTTTTTGCTGCAGGAGCAATCTAAAACAAATACGTAAAATTAATAGTATTCCAGTACTTACAACTTTAGGTACAAAACGTAGTAAAAATTAACAAAAGCAAGCAATGTTGTCAAAAGTAAACCCCGTTGGAAATGTTGCGAGTAAATTAAAACTAATGTTGCAATGAGCAACTCATTCTATAATGCAATTATTTTGTTAATATTTTTGGGGAAATAGTTATTAAGAACTATTACCCCACCTTTTCATATGAATTAGACTTGAAGAGGACAAGTCTAAAACTTTCTTAGGTCCGTGACTGTCGAATGGAAATCATACTTTTAGTAAAATGCACACGCTAATAGTAAAGTTTCTGGTCACCCTTGGCAAAAATTAATCTGACAAAAGTATAATTTAAGCTTCAAGACACTTTGACCAAGACCAATGTATAAACTCCATACTACTGTTTATTTGAACATCAGGTATTATTTGTGTATCTCAGCTAGAAACTGAATTATGGATGGACATTTCAGGTACATAATAACAAGTTAATAATAAACTGTTCGTCTACATAATTAAAGTTTGCTGGAATTTTAAAACTACGAGTTATCTTTTGGACAAATAAAAATCTATATTTTTCAAAATAGGCATTTTCTTATTTGTCTTTTAGCCTGTGTTAACATTAAAAATCAGCAAAAAAGAGACGAAAAAGCAACACAAATTTTCACGTTCATAATTCACATTTTCCTGAGAACTAGAATTGATCACTAAAAATGTACTACAAACACGTCCATTTGAACTGGAAATAAAAGTTATTATTAATTATCTAAATTTGTGTAATTAAAAACTGTGATAAAGGTAAACATGTGAATTTTTTTAAAAACTAGACTAACTCCGCTTTAAGCGTTGATAATTTTATCAAAAATTATTCGGTACCTACTACTAATACTAAATAAGTTCATTGCGATTTTATTTATGATCTTGAAAGTGAAAACACTTTGTTTAGTAAAGGAATGTCTAAAAACTTACATAAACTTGAAAATTAATGTGTAGTATGCATAAACTATGCGACATTGACATCCATATGTAATCTGGCTTACATAATGTGCTTTATTATTATTAGTTTAATCATATTTACTTGACTTCCAATGTCAATTTTAATTATATTATATTTACGATGCTTACGCATCACAAAACTAAGCATAGATCGTCCGTCACTACGAGATTTTTTTCATCTGTAATAAACCATGTCTAAAAATCAAACCAACTGTATAACAATATAAAGCAAAAACGAAAATTTAAGGGAACCAGAATACAAGTTAATAATTCATTCAATGAAAGCAAAAAAAAGATATAATCATATAGGACTAGTAAACAACCGAAATTTATTTGACAGTGTTCAAATTACAAAAAACAAAAATTGGTCGGAAGTTATTTCAACAGAACTTCCCTCGCCCCTAAAGTACAATTAAACATATGCAGCATCTTCGAAAAATTATAAAATCTGATTTTGCGAATTATAAAAATTGACAAAAATTGGTCCGGTATTTTCGGAGATTATTTGTCTAACAAAAATTGACGCAGACGGCGCGACGGACAGAGACGGACGGACGAACGGAAACGAGAGATCCATTTTTTCTGACTCTAGAGGTCATGACTCATCAACAAAATATGAAAGCAGCTTACGCTCAGAAAGTAAAAAAAGAAGGGAACAACCCAACAAGCCGCATTTTATCGACTTATTTTCAGGTTATTAGACTAGGGCCCGGTTTACAGAAGCTCAATTAAATATTTAATTGCGATTAAACTTTCAAAACGGCGTAAAAGTACCACGTGACCGACGCTCAGATGACGATATACGCTTCAATAAATGCGTGATTAACTTAAGCTCAGTTAAAATATTGCATAAACTAGTGGCCCTAACCGACTTACTTTGTATATTTCAATAATCATGAAAATCAATGGATGAAATCTCCGTTATCTGCAATAAAAAACGTCCATTCTGGCAACTGATACTGGCCGAAATACGCGACCCCTAATTCACAAGGGGGATAAATTTACAATTTATATAGCGCAACAGATCCGTCATTTTAAGAACGTTAACGGAATAATAAAGCTTTATCGTTTTTTACAAGAAAATTATTCTAGTGAATAATTCTAAAAACTTGAACAAAAACTCCTTCCAGAGGCGCAACAAATCTTTGCAAATTTAGGGTTGTTTATTCCGGCCGGTAAGTATTGCCAGAATGAGACTATTCCTTATTCTATAGGTAATTCTTTTGATGCTGTAAAACGGTATGTTTCTCGTTCGGTCTTCTTCCGCCCTTAAAATAGTAAGAAGTGTGGGCTTTCCTTATCTGCGTCAAAATTGCGTGTAGGACAAAGACAGGAACATTAGATGTCTTAATTGGTACAGTTTTACAACACTTTCTCCACTGATTTTCGTGACTACTAAACTACACAAAGTAAATTTGTTATATACAAATATTCATTACTCACATTTTATTGTCGCCTGTGCAATAAGCCTATTCTGTTTTTATTAGTACTAGTACTAAATAAATACTAGTATGACTAAGGAAGATCATCATTTTTTTATTGTATATAAATTTAAATAATTAGTTCCATAACTGCGGAACAAAGTTAGCAATCGTTAGTGTGGTTAGTTAGTGAACATAAACAGGAAAAACAAAAAATACAAATAATCCATATATTAAACAAAAATAATGTATAACACCTAATACCGTGCTACTAACAAGATTGCTCTTTGGATATTGATCTAGCTTTTTTCTTTTTTCATTCCCGATAACTTGCTTGTCCAACAGCAACTCAAGTATATTTTTTGTTTACCGCATCTTACTATAACATATCACAAAAATACTAGAGCAGGTCAACTCGTTTTTTCGTTTTGCTATTTCTGGCAGTGTTCCATTCGTTTACAAACTTTTTATTATTATTTATTACCATTACATATTTAAGTGGTATTTAAACACTTTCAAATCAAAATACATTCACTGTTAATATTTTGAAATATATTCTTGAAAGGTAGAAAATATTACGGAAGTCAGAAATAGTTAAAGTATCTGAATAATGTCATCTTTGTCAGATTCTTTTTAATAACTAAATAATTTCCTGATATTAAAAAAAAACCTGTTTGGTTTTTGCGCTAATAAATTTTTCTAAAACCATTTTTCCATTACGTAAAATTAAAGCATTTGAAAAGCTATAAAGTAAAAATAAGATAAAGATTTGTAAATGCTAAAAAAATACAACAAAACAATATCGTAATTAAGTAAGTCACATTTCCGATCAGCAATAATAATTCTGGTTAGCGTATAATACAGTCTATAACTTGACTTCCGCCAAATCTATAACATAATCAGTAAGTTTGGAGGATTTTATTACACTTGAACATATTGTAACTTTAAATTTAATGTGCGTATGTCACACGCAATACACACGGAAGAATACAATTTAGCTCATATTTTTTACAAACACTTGATCCAAATAACAACATTTATACAAGTGCTCGACTATGTAGTAATATAACGAAGAGTACATCAATTAATTTTACGAAAGCTTGCCGTAATTTACGTGAAACGCAATCTGGGAAACACTGCTTATATTATGAGTAACAATACTCAAGTTATTTAAGTAACCCCAAAGCAGCAATCCTATTGGATATGACTGAAGTTCACATCCACCTGCCAACTATAGCAAGAAAATACCAGTTTAGAATTCTCTAGTATAGGAGCCATTTTTAACTGAAAATGACACATCGAATGTACGAGTATTTTGCATTTGCAATTTTTCTCCTTCAATTTAAAATTAATCTCATCTTTGCTTCAAAATGAAAATCTCACATAAATTTCAGGATCAGTATTGGGATCGTTCCGCGGATGGAGCGCCATTTAAAACTAGTAATATGTTCACGC
Organism: Zophobas morio; assembly: GCF_036711695.1. Taxonomy (NCBI): domain Eukaryota; kingdom Metazoa; phylum Arthropoda; class Insecta; order Coleoptera; family Tenebrionidae; genus Zophobas; species Zophobas morio. The sequence continues at coordinate 5,923,364 of NW_026972110.1, forward strand.
TATAATTCAAAATCTAAATGAGGCACGAAGATAATAATCAAAAGCAGAAAAAACACTACAAAATTTATTGATTCCGAAAAAAAAAAACACGAAACGAACAATGTCATGTTAAAATGAAGCAAATAATAAAATGCTCTTTATTCAGATTAACTTTCTAATTTTAATCAAAATTTTGAAACACCAACAATAGAATATTCGAAATCTATATTTTGAAAATGTTACACTTCGACCAATAGTATGAGATTGCAGTAATTTTATAACACCCTTTCATAAATCTAGCAGTAGGTAACTGATAACTTCAAGTTTTGTTTTTTGATTTTTTTTTTATTTTATTAACGTTAACCGTACGCACGTTTACAAAAACGTCACCATAGTGACTCATGTAAATAGCTTATTGTAGGAAATGAAGCCATTAATTTACTGTTTAAGATATTTTTTGCATTCTGTTGTTGCTTTTACGCAAAAAGATCTTACGTTTACGTTACGTTCATGTCACTCTGATTTAAGGCAAATTGTCAAAATGAAAACATGTAGTCCTTACAAATAGGAGTAACAGACCTAGCTTTTAAAGCCACCACAGAACTACCATAAAAGTATAAACTTTTGTCAAATAATGTTTATTATCCTTCTGTTTATGAATAAACACTTACACAGCAGCGGGATGAAGATGAATCTAGCGAAGAGCCATTGAAAATCTAACCAGACCAGGTAGAAAAGACCGGGGAATTATTTTATTATTATTAATTAATTATTATAATGTTTTGTGTTTGTGTATAGTAGTCCCAGAGTGACTTCCTTTGTATGGTCTGCAAACTCTACCGCAAGCCCGATTCGCTTTAATTCGCTGAGAACTTAACCCTTCCACAATAGGATACAGTCGTAGTCACTCTGGGACTACTATACAACTATCAATTTAAACTATTTGTTTCTTATAAACACAATTAAGATTGACCAATATTCATTCTTTTTTTTTTTAATAAGAACATATATATCAAATGAAGCAGAGTTCAGTAATGGTCAAATGTAGTTGGCCCAGAGTAAGTTTGTTTTTAGCACTGCATACAATTGTGGAGGAGTTAATTCCTTCACAATAGCCCAATTTTTGTCCACACCCATATCTTCAGCGAATGAATGCGGATCCGATCCTGAATTTCGAGGTTCTGAAAACCTAAGATGATTTATGGCATGGCTATTTATACTTTCAATAGAGCTCCTAATACTTGCCGTAATTGAGATTACACGCCATAAAAGCGAACTAGCATTTGGAAAAGCATACGCAGGTATAGTCTCCGAAATACTACAAGGTTATATGGCTGTTGTAAAATTTATATGGCTGTTGTAAAATTTGGGTATTGTGAAGACGACAATGGAGCAGTTAATAAAACAAACCCACAATTGTAAATCTTTGTGACTGTTTTAAGTGGATTACCCAGCAGTAGACATCGAGGTGGCAAGGCAATCCTCATTATTAAGTTTAGTGGGGCCATGTAAACTTGTAGTATTTCAGAGACTATAAATAATATACAACGACATTCCGACAACGCGTTGATCTCTTCTATCTAGCTGGGCATTACTTCATACATTCAATACCGCTTCGCTTGACTCATCTTCATCTCGCTCCTGCGTAGGTGTTTATTCATAAATAGAAGTAGTGTAATAAACATTATTTGTCAGAAGTTCATACTTATATTGTAATCCTGTGGCAGCTTTAAAAATTAGATCTACCTCTTTTCCTTGTCAGGAGTATATCACTAACATTTGTTTCGATTTTTCATATTTATTTTCCAAGAAAATTATTTCAACGCATATTTTGAATCCTTTAAAACTGAACACAGCGTAATGCTAATGATACAAGTCTGTTGTGGAAAAGGGTTAACTTTAGGAGAAAATTTTGAACGACCCTAACTGATACCGCACTTTCACATTCAACTCTAAAGCATCATCTTCAAAGAAGCACCAGAAGCCATTCATGACAGGCAGCATATGCCGAAAAAAACTTGGCGTGTATTTTATGAGAATTTGATATTAGATCAGTTTTTTAATAAACGGTTCCTGAAATGCTCGAAAAAGAATAGGAATAAGTCAAATAAAAAATATGAAGTAGCTGATGTCCCCAATCTACAATGTAGATCACATGAATGAGTATTTTATGTCTTAACTAAAACACCGATATGTGAAAGCTAATTAAAAGATGCTTTTAAATTTGCCAAGTTGACACCATTTGATTGATCTGGTCCTCAGCGTGTGATCTTAAAAAATGAATCTAAAAATCATAAAACATCGTCCCGATTTATAAGGCCATCGATATAATAAAGAGAAAGTATAATTTGACATCGTCTGCGAAAAGTAACTTTTCACATGAAGTAATATCTGGCAATAGTATCATCAATAAAATGTAACAGAAAGTGCCGAAAATAGAACTTCGTGATGGTGTTCTTACATATGGTTTGGGAACACACATCGCAAACTCTGCTGTTTAACTCTGGTTTTTGGTGGAAGTATAAAAATTCGATCCCATGGAGCAAAAAACACTTGGGACCATAATGAACGGCCACTTTCGCCTTAATGAAAAAAAGACCAAAAAAAAATTTGCTAACGAGATGTGTTTTACACCAAATCGAAACTATTGATATTTTTGTTTATGTTTCAGTTTTAAGTTGACAAAGATACCACGATCCTAAAAATTTAATGTCTACCGTTTATCGCGACGTATTTGTTCATTTACCTTCAAAAATCAACTAATTGTATTAAACACGCGATTTTGGCGGGAGTAAAACTGAATCCGTTAACAAGGCTTTTCTCCGTCCTTTCCTTCCGTAAGGTGGAAACGGCAGCTCAATATGATTCGAAGTAGTTTTTCACTACCTTTAAAAAATAATAATAATAATAAAAGAATCACAATTCCTGGCGTTTCCTTACAAGTGTAAGAAATGCAACAAAACTGTGAACAATTGTTGGAAAATCTAAGGTAAGTATCCAACAACTTAGGATGTGTGTAAAAAACAAAACTTCCCCTTTGTATGTTAAGCACCAAAATAATTTACAATGCCACCATCCATCCAATACGCCAGGTCTCTCTCTTTTCGAAATAAGCTCGTGTAGTGAGTGGATTTCACTTCTTCCTTAATTCAAAATTTGACCAAAACAAATAAGCTTGACCAAACCTTCGACGGGAAATAAATTATATTGAAGAGCATATTTCAATATAATTATAAAACATAATCATCTCATCGGCAAGAGGGTGGTGAGGTCGCGACCTAAGGGGTCTTTGGCCTAGACCTCGTCGGCCAGCCAGACTGCCGGTCGATACTCGGGCACCGCACCCGTCGCACTGCACCCGCACGTAATAATCGGGCGGCGCCAAACCACCTGCACTACGGCACCGTCGCTGTGACTGTACACCCCTAACGGTATTCCCCCAGTATAATACCAACATGCAAATATTTTTCAATCACTGCAACTTTTTCGTTACTACATTTCAAAGACGCGGCAAATATATTTATTTCCTCACTTTATTCTTTAAAACCACTACCTCGGCATGAAAATAGCTAACAGCAATTTATTGCTTTTGACACTGCGGTGTTTGACTAAAAATTTGAAGTGATTTCCAACAAAACGTAACATTAAAATTCAAAACCAGATCCGCTTTGAACTGTGGGTGTAAAAACCACAAACATCCACTAAAAACATATTTCGGTAAAGGTATTTAACTAATTATGTTATTTGTAGTATTTACTACAAGTTCTGATTGTATTGGTTTGGAACAAAAAATGTATAAAGAATAATCAATGCATATACTTTTGATATTTAAAGTCACTAAAAAAACTTATAATACGTATATGTATAAAGATTGTGAAACGTAATAGATAAGAAAAACATTGAACTTTTTACTGTTGAAGTAACGGTTTGTAATCTCTGCGTCGTTCCTTTCCAAATTAAGCTTAAGATTCTACTCAACAGTTTTTTTTAATATTCTGCATAATCCAGTCAATCCGCATTAAAAACTAGGCAACTGTGCATTTTGAGTGGGCAGCAACTTTTTGTGTTTCGTATAGGAGCCGCCCGTGGGTCTAAAACTGAGTTTTCGGAACTGAGAGCCAGAATCTTGAAAGTAAATGAGTCGACAAAAATTTTGCAAAGAGGAATTTTGTAGGCAACAGCATTACCTATAAAATTTTTATTAGTAACATTTCGACGTAACAGTAATAATAAAAAAGTTATGAGTTATAAACACAAAAATGAAAAACTAATAATGACTGAAATAAAATAATTTTTGTATTTTGAATCCTACAAAAAATTGAATTTTTGCCTTTTTTGAGTATTTCCTTATAAACGATTAGTGTTTAGTTTGTTTTATGATTTGTCAGGGTTGCCAAAGGTGTGAAACTTTTGGATATTGTACTTGGAAAATGTGTTGCCGATGAAAACGTATGATGAGTGTTTAAAAATTCTATAATAAAATTTTGAAATAAAACAAATCTAAAATTTATTACAAGCAGATTTTTTTTTAACTTTCAAAGAATTCTCATGTTCTATGTTAAACCAAACCAATTTAATTGTACAGTTCAATTTTAAACTACTACTCAGTAAGTTTTTACAATTAATCACTATACAAAAAGATTAAATCGAATACACTGAAAGAAAAACTAGAATTTTAAATTTTCCAGAACTTCTGAAAAACATGAAACCAACATCAAGCGAGCATTAAGTGCAACTGAAAACTTCTTTGTGTGTGTTTGTTTGTTCCTACACAGTAAGCCATAATTCGCCCATTAGCCGTCTTAACTTCTTGTCCCATTTCCATTCCCCATAAATCTTCCGTTTCCCCAGAAATTTAATGCTTGTACTTTTTTCTTAACTATCGTTTCACCCTCCCAAATCAGTTTCCAACATAACTTTCAAATTTAGTAAGTAATAATAAATACGTCCTGGTTTTGCAGGATTGAAAATACAAGAGTTATCTCGCTTTAATGTTTTTTTATTTCCTAATTTTTCAAATTTTCCGCTCAGATCTTTTTTATTACTTACACAGGAAGTTATGAATAAAAGTTGTAGGTAGATAATTATAATCTACAAAAAAGCTCCTCATAAATTTTTGTCGGACCCACGGTTGCGGAAATGAATCAAAAAAATTATTGCACCATCAAAATGGAAGCCAAACGACAACCCCCTTAAGCAAGTTTTACAATTACAGTCGTCTCCTCTACAAAACAAAAAAATTGCTGCCTACCCAAAATGCACCGTGAGATGCTGGGTTGACTTTACTAGTACACACTGTATAACTGTAGTGTTTTTTTTTTGCAACATAATTTCGTTACCGTGGTTATGTAGCAAATCCTTAAAATAAAATAAAATTAAAGAAAAAAAATGAAAAGAATGTGTCTATAATTAAGAACAATGATGTATCAAGTAAGCTACAACTTTAAAAGTTTTTTTATATTTCGCGGCAGCTACATCTCCTGATATTAAAAAAAATCTTTAGTTACTTCCACTCAACTTCCCTCGCCTCTGAATTTTAATCAATACCGACTGCATCTCGGGGTATATTTTTCAATAAAAATGTATTTCATAATTCTTCGTTTATGAACTAAAGGTATAATTTATAGTTTATTTTCCCTTAAGAACCGTTGAAGTTTTTCGTAGAAATTAGTAGTTTTTGGGTTACGTTTACTTTGTCAATGAGTTTTTCGCTTTAATATTATTTTTAAATTAACAATGTGAGTAAGAACTTCACAGATGGATAAGAAATACGATGTTCTGGGGGCAAGTTTTGATCTACAATTATGTGTGTAATTTTAATAAACGGTAACTTCCGTTGTTACATTGAAGCTTTTAACACACAAGCTTTTACAAAATTCAGGAACTATTTTCTAGAACTATGAGTTCTTTGCAGATTCTAAATGATACCTAGTTGTCCATAAGGGGATGAAAATATAATTGTAATTGGTGTTAATTTTCTTATATTCGTAATTGTAGGTGTAACAGTAGTTCGATACTGACTAAAATTTGTTTTATTTTATTGCTTGAAAAATGAGAAGCTGACATTTATGGATTAAACAATATACTTACATTCTAGGCATACTTCATATCCATTTAAACTCGAAAATTGTAAAGAACTGTAAGGTGGGTTAATAAATCACATCGCCTATCACCGCCTTTATTTCGTTAAAAATAACGATCCATGAAGGTTTGCAACTATAGTCCCTCGTCATTGTAAACTTCGCCAATGCCGTCACCAAAAAAATGTTCAGAGGCTGATTATTCGAGAACCACTTATCGTATCAAGTTCGCTTTATTAGACATTTGGCATATCCTCAATTTCACTAAATGTGGTCCCTTGAAACAGGTTAATGGCATGGTGACACAATAGAATTATCGCTTTTAAAAGAAGCGGTACTGTTACGAATTGATTTTTTACAAACTAATTAAAAGAGTGAATTATTTTAAGCACATAAGGTAACGTTGGGCATTGCGAAATGCTAAAAAAAGTGTCATTGTCATTGTTATCTGTAAAGTTATGAAAAATTTCTAGAAACCTGCAACAAACAACTCAAACTCACTGAATTGCTTTTTTCGCCATTTACTTCATATACCGTATTTACAAACAACCCTACTTTGAGCCACCAGATTGAATTATTATGGCGCCACCTACATTTACTTTTTTGCGGCTATGCATATAGACTTACGGCTTACTTTAATACGAGTAAAATTGAGGAACTTTTATATTGTGGACATAGCTGAACTGCACGTCAAATATAATGCATATTTAAGAAGTTAACATTATTCGTTAATGCAAGTATGACGTCGTCCAATTTATAGTATTTACAATCTAATTGTCTTTTTTTAAAACCATAAATGTAAAAATATAGAAATCGTACAGAAATCATTCTCATATTTACATTTCCATTTCCATCGCAAAACAGCATTGAAGCTTTACTCGTACGTGTGTGTTTGCCTTTATTTATTACAAAACATTGAACTTTTTCTAATGTAAGCTCTTTTCGGTCTTGTAAGCACGAGTCAGACGTAAACAAAACTTACGGTCCTGCCTCGGTGGTCACCCTGCAATAAGTCGGAATTCATTTCTCTAAGTACATGTAACGCCACTCTTCTATGCCTTTTATACAACCGTAGGCAGACACAAATTAAGTGCTCAACATATATCACACTAACGACTAATTTACAAAAACTAAAACAACAAGAAAAGATTAGTGCACGATGATTTGTAGTTGAGGTTTTGATCGCTAAAACAGAAGCACCAAAAGTTTTGCTTACATCTAGAGCGAGTTTCGAAATCAAAAGTGAGGAAAAATGAAAATACCACCTTGCATACGTGATGTCCCAGTTTTATGTAATGGGCAATCTCTTGCTTGCTGCTAAGCATACTGATCTGAGAGAAAAGCCAAATTTAATGTGCAATTAAATGCAAATTTTGTGTTGTGTTTTAGGTTAGCAACCATTTCAACTATTGTTCATTTACCCGCACATTTATGATAAGCCAATGTCTTTGCTTACACGCTCGCAGTTTTTACCCAACTTCATAGTCACAAGCAGAAATTACCTGAAAACAAAGTGTTGATTCTGTTTTAGCAGTGGAACCCTAGGCATTTATTTTCTTCTCAAAATATAACAATGCTTAATTTGTTGTATTCTGCAAGTTGTCAAGTAAATTCTCTTAAATCAGCAACTATTACATGATAGAAATTTTTGTAAACAATTAAATCATTCAGGCGATAATTTTCTTTATGCTAATAGCGATGATTACGTGCCACACAAGCATATTCACAACTCCCTACTTAAGCGTGGTCACGTTTCCCAAACTACGACTGAATGGAGTTGACTTCGTTTAACTACAATTTTTACATTTTTGAAAAACAATTCTGTGCACATGGTAAGCTTACTGTTTGAAAAATATCACCACACTCTGTTTCATAATTTCCCACATTACACTAGATATTAAGTAAAAAAAAAAAGAAAATCTTTCCATTCCTTTTACGTTATTACGCGTACTGCAGTAACTACATAGAAGGGACATATTTAATACGTATACAGTACTAGATCTAGTAGTAGTAAGATGAGGATTTTCCATGTTAGCAGTCTACTAATACAGCCTTCTCAACGACATTTTCTCATTGAAAATATTGACAAACAAAACTTCCAGATGTTATCTGTAATTACCCCAACTGACAAACTAATGACAAATTAACTCCTCAAAGGCAATAAAATGTGCATCGATAATGAAAAAAACAAAAATATCTTGTAATACGTATTAGAAGTCACGTTTTCACTTATCAAATTGTTTCTATACGGACAAACCATCATCAAATATTTAACAATTCACTATCGTCCATTTAAAAACAAATTTAATATTTATTTTTAAATCGAATATTAGTCAAAATTTCTTTACATTGTTCACTTCCACGAATTATATAAAATGCGTATGAAATCAAAGAGTTAAGTGAAGTAACTATACACAGGTAACTTTTTATAATCAAACGTAAATGTCCATACGATTGAAACACACATGTAACGAATAAAACGAATTTCTCAATTATTTTTTTACAGCTAAAATAAGAATTCTAGTTTACTACAAAAATATTTTACTTATGTCAAGTTTATCAGCCGTTGGTAAACATTGATGCTTATCTACTATGAAAATTACTTGTTACAAAATCGTGTTTCCAAACAATAGATTCTACGTGAAAATAATTAACCAGCCGTTGATGCACTAAAGCGGTATGTACATTCGTAAATATCACTAATACAAAAATATGTAACTGCAACATATATTTTTAAATCTATGATTCTCGTTTGTTCATATCACAAAATCTACGAGGTGTTTATTATTATTTTTTTGTTAGTTTCAAGTTGTAATGTTATTACCAAATAGAGTTCTTTCATCAGTCACTAATAATAATCAATTGCTCTGTAGAGAGCAAACTAGGAGTAGTTTGTCTAACGATCACTATTTTTCTGCAGTCTGAAAATAAATTCTTATATCAACCATGGTTTAGAGTTTAGACTTTATTATATAAACGAACTGTTAAACTAGGTACCGTAATAGAAAAATTACGTTAGAATTTTGGCATACTTTATTTCCAACAAGTTCGTAAAACGTCACTCCTCCATCACAGATCATTTCCAAAGACAGTATTTAGCCTGGTACAAATGAAACCGTGTCTGCAGGTGGATCTCTTTACAACATGGCGATAATGGGAATACTGAACCAAAAACGAAATATTCTGGAAAACAATTATGTGGCAACTTTTCCGTTACTAACGAGTTAACCTGAATTTACAAAATTAAGACTGGCCTGGAGCTAGCGTGCATTTGAAATAAGAAACATTTTTTTAATTAAAGTTTAGCTTTCTGCAGATATTTCCATTTTGTTACACAGGCAGTAAATCTTTGATTCGTTTAACCATATAAATTGCGAATAAAAGGGAGAAAAATGTTACATTATTGACAGGCAATTAATTGCATGCCAAAGTTTGACGGTTTAACGATCCAGGTGCATTAATATGCAGTAAAAGCCTAATTTAATGGTAAGTTAAGGTCTTTTTTTTTTAACTAAAAGCACTAATCACTTCCTTTAAGATGTCACAGACGACCATTTTTTATGCATATGTACACACCTGTTTATGTCAGGGACTACTAACATGTCATATGAGCAAACATTTAAAAACAAAAGAAATGACACAAAAGTTTTATCATTTAATAGGCATTAAGTAGCATAATTTCGATTATGACCACTGGCGTAAATAGCACCTCCCCATGTGCGCAGAGTCCCACAGGTACGGACAATATTAAAAGTATTAAAAGCAGATAACCAACGGGAAGTCATACTTAACTTCGACTTTTTATGTTTATACATCGAAAGAATTCGACTATTAAGCTTTACAGGTGTTGGTTTTTCAGAATAAGCGGCACCACTGATTGTGACACAAGAAATTGATTTTGTCAATGGGGAAAAGGACAGCGACTTACATATTTATGGTGTGAAAATTGTGCTGGTATCCTATTACTTTTTACAATGAGAAGAGAAAGACTCTTTGGGTAGTCGCCTGTGCAGCGGTAGAAATATTACAAATACTCTGCTATTTAATTGTTTGGTAAATTGAATAATTTCTTAGGTTTGTTTGTTTCGCTGTTCTTAATCACATTGATACTGATGGTAAATTATGTGACAAACATGAGGCATAAAAAGTAATGAACAATGTTACTAAAATAAACCAAACATTTTTTTTTTATATTAAAACTAATTAATATTGTAACAAAACTGTTTTTTATGGCCGTATAACGTGGTTTTTCTTAAAAATAAGGAATTTAACTACTTAAAAACACATCTAGTATATTAAACAATTGGCAATTTGTCATACGGAGCCTATTACAATACTTTCCTAGCTTCCTAGCTTACGTTGGAGAAGTAAAAAAACCCGTCACTGGTGGCTCTACTTTTATATGTTACTCACAATTTTTCATTAAACTTAGCTTTCACGACATACCAGTTTCTGGCCTGGGGAACCAAATATGTAACATCTGCTGCAGTTTAACATTTATTCTAAAACTAATATTGTATACAAAATATTTTTATTATTACGGCCTTTGTTATATCGTTCATTTAAAAAATCTGTTTCTTACTCATTGCATACAACGTATCCATCAATAAGTCTGGTATCAAGGGTGGCTCTAGAACGTTTTGTCAATTATTTTTCCGCCTTATCACCTTAAGGTCCATTTTTTACATTTCGAAGCCGCCCTTAGTATCAGAATTATTTATAGGAACGTTGTAGAAAAATGTAAAAGACTGAAAATGTACTTTTAAATAAGAACTATGACATTCATCCTATGCATTTATCATACTTAAACAAAAATCAAATTTGGTTGTTCTAATTTAAACTTCAAAATGGTAACATCCATAAACTCTATCACGTAATGACCACATAAAATGATACATTGCAAGCTAATAAAGTAAGCAGCACAGCAGTTTCTTGTTCCTAATTCCTTTCATGTCAAGAAAATCATCGCATTTTAAACTCTGGGAAGTGTTTGTTTTTATCATTATCACTCCAATTATTAAAATCCAAAATCTTAACAATGCGTTGTATTTTGAAACTAATCCACTGATACATAAACTTATTTATTCTTACTCGTATTTTTTTTTTACATCGTTTCTTAAAAAGAGAACAATCGGCACACAGTTATTGATATACAGCTCCCCCAACTTTCGTTCAAGTACGAGAAAATAAATGTTTGATGGTATTTATCAATGCATAAGGACGTATATAAGAGAAAAAAAATCAATTCATCTCTGAAAGTCGTAAAGAAATGCGGAGTCGTACAACGTGCGAGGAAAGACCCTGGACAAACATAAACAATAGTGAGGCCATCGAACTGGCAACATGGCTCTCCCCACATTAGTTAGCACGGCACACAAAAGTCCTAAAGCGGCAAGTAAAATACACCACTCGAGTCCGTAGCAAATAAACAGACGAATCCGCTCCATCCATAATACCACCAACTATTCACCCCTACCCACCTTGAAAATGGCTACCTGATCACAAACACAGTTCTCTCAAAACCTGTTGCTTCCAATAATCTCATATCTAAAGAATGACAACAAAACAGACCGGTCGTTAGCTAGAAATTGTACAATAATTCCAAAACGGTCAGCTCCGTCACTCAATGACGGAGAACACAACACACCCTCGCTGTTAACATCAAAAAGTAAACAAGCCCCGAACTACGGACGCTTCAAATCTAGTAAAACGCTAATTACCATGTCGGGTCCCATATCTTTCATATCCCTATTAGATGGCACATAACGACATAACCATTGTTTGTACACAGCCAAACACGTTCACTGATCCACTATACACGGCGTCCGGCGTCCCGTACAACCGAATTCATAACACAAGGTGCGGCATTCGGAATTAAACTGAGCTAACAAAGAAACAGAACCATGGGCGCGCTTGCGCCACACTGCAGCAAGTACCTAGACCCCCAAGTTACATACTCGTCGTGCAGGTCCATCGACTACAAACATACCAACATCACACAATAATACGATACTATCATTTAAATAGGATTTGTCTGGATATGACAATCAGATTTACTTCAGACACGTGTTTCTAAAATATTTATATACAATGTTGCACACCACTGTGTTCAAAATTACATACACCTTGGGAGCCGAATCTTTTCTTGTACAAACCCGATTTATACAACACAACAGCGTAACATCACCGTCAGAGACCTTAAATCGCCATTAAAACATCATACTGAGAATAATATTGATGCTACATCAGATGTTATTTTCCGAACAGTATCCGTCAGATGTCAAATTCACTTTAGGTTAGTGACGTTGATACGAATTGGGAAATTTCAGAAACACAATCAAATTACGAAACATTTGTTTTTCTTTCGGTTATAGGACTCAGTATCCGAAAAATAAACTTTTATAAATAAAATGGACCAAATAAAGTTAAGTGTTCAAGAACAGCAAGACAAACCTTAAACTACATTGTAAATTTCAGAAATAACTTAAAACTCTGGTCTTCGAATATAAATCAATCTCTTTAGAATGGATTTTTAATCTATGTATTCCATGTTTCCAATTATATACTAATTTGAACAGGAATTGAAATGGAACAAACTTAAACCACAAATAAAAAAAAAAAAACTGTTTTTACCACCTTTAATATATCTGTACGGAAACTACTTACGTCAATGCATTTAATAATGTACAAACTAAATGTCATAAATGCATTACTTGTCAGGTGAATATTCTTTTAAATACGCTCACAACGTTATAAGTATAATATAAAATTAATGCATGCAATCATTGTATTAAAATTTCGGTACAAACAAGTCAAAAAATAAAGATATATCACTAAAGCGCAAACAATGTTACCATGTTAATAAACATTTGTTTAAGACATCTTCCAGAGGGGGCGAATAAATAAATTTTAATCGTTTTGTCTTCATTAAATCTATTTAATGTCTTGCCAAAATAACAAAATGATTCGTTTCATAGATAAGACGAACTGTAAAATTCACCTTAACTAAAAGATGAATTCCTATTAACGATTTATCATGCCCACGATAACTTTAAAGCGTGCAATCGATTTTGTAGTCTCTAGGTCAAATTACACACTGTTTTTGTAAAATTTAGAAATTATTGTCCAAAAATCTACATCGATAGGGTTCAAAATATGACTGTATTAGTTAAATCATAAGCATCGAGATTTATTAAACTGAGATGATGTCACTAAATTTTTGATGGCATAATCAAACAATTTTGGTTGGCGGTTTGCCATCTTCACTATATTCTTAAAATACACGTAAAATTTCGCAATAATAAAATCGCCAACAAACGACAGACGGAAACGGGCATCTACTTTTTCATATTGCACGAGCCACGAAATGTAGGGAAAACATGAAATTAGCCATTCGCCAAATGAACTTGTAGCAACACTTAAAAATACTTTGAATATAATCTGATCGAAAAAAGCCGTCTAATAAACATCCAAATTAAGTGTTAAAAAATTGTGTCGACAATACCAACGCATTCCTGTCAACTGTCAAATAGCTACAATGCCAACTTCATTATTTTAAAACTAAATTTCATTGCCTACTAAACAACTTTTTTTTCGATCATATCGTACCTCTATTGATAAATATCTCATTAATAAAAAAATATATATGACGCCAGTTATAACTCAAAAGTTAACAACAACAGAACCAAATTAACGCTGTGAAAACGAAAAAATAAAGGCATTAATAAATTTTAAAATTACAGATTTATTAGTTTAAAGGGAATCATGCAAGAATAAAATACTTACTGAATATATTCAATACTTAGAAATTAAATCATTTCCCAATTATACGCGATCAAGTCGCTCTTTTGTTTCGACACTCAACATTTCATATCTCCCAAAGATTTCTCAAATCATCAACTGCATATATTCGAAAGAAAGTAAATAAAGCGTAGAAAATCCAATTTTGTTCTTTTCGCTGGTATATTGATTAAAAATTCCTCTTTTCAATTAAGTAACATTTATCCGTAACATTCAACCGTTTTTAAATTCGGACGATTTATTCTTCTTTAATATCAGTTTTTTGCTTATATATATGCGTACCGAATTAATTTACCATTTCAAAATAATAATTATACACATAAAATTGGCGGCTGGAATTTCTTCAAGTTTAAATGTATATACATGAATTCGAACACTTTTAACAAACTGGCATGTAAGATTTAAACAGTAGAGCCATTGCTGTTGCTTTACTGTCAATGTTTTGTCAATTAAATTACAGTGGTAAAATAGTAACCAATTCCAACTATAAATCAGAATTATTTCAAAAGCACACCAAATGCATTTTTTAGTCGTGGAACCACTTCCGGAAAATAATAATTTATCTCGCGTGCCGAAAAAGATGGCCTTAAAATTTTAGTCACTTAAGCTTAAATTTAATATTTCACCCAACGAAAACTTACTTAGTAATTTAAATAATAATTTCTCCCCTGTGAAATCAAACTTACCTTTTTAATGCTAGAAGGCATCTTTTAATTTAATTTTTATCGCGTTAAACGAGGGAAAAAGCTTAACTTCTACGTGACAGTACGCGTCATGATACTGAAGTTTCTTTTTTTCAACGCTTTATCCAATAATACAAAAAAAGCCTAACCAACTAGAATGCAATCATATAATACCAAATTGTAAAAACCACTTTTTTTTTTTAATCTCGGATAGTCAAAGCCGAAACAGCAATTTTATGTTGTACATACTGTGACACGGGTATATGGTTTATTTCTAAGGTGCATTCTTTTCAACAGATATTGAAATTTAACAATTAAGGTGGTGCTAGGTAGTTTGGTCTGAAAACAAATGAAAATAGAAATTATGCAAACTGGTCAAACCCAAATAATTTTAAAATCACGTTTCAACTAAAATGTTGTAGAGAGCTTTTATGAAGTCTAATTCTTTAAATTTACTTCTAAAGCTCGTTTCGAAACAATATATGTCTAGAACACTACTTAAACAAATCTATTTATATTTAGTAAAAAATTCTTAATAATAGAACTTTTCGAGAAAATGTGACCGACAGATTTTGCAGTCAAATCACCAGTAATATCCCGCCAACAAAAAGACCTTGAATGAAATTCAGTACAATTTAACTAAGAATGTAACATACAAAAATTATTTTATTTAATTCAGGAACGATTATTGAAACTTAATGAATAAAGTACGTGGCCTGTAAATGTTTGTTACTCGAATGGATATCATTGCAGGATTAACCGCAACACATCACCTAGTGGTATTTCTCAATCTGAATTAGTAACTTTAGTCGCTTTACGTGTACTTTAGTTTTGAAGTTTATCTCTTACGATTTAATTACGCCCTATGAGGGATATATATATATTCTTTCTGACTTAGTTTGTTTTTTAAATATTGTTCTTCATCAATACGAATTAACCACGTTGTCTGCTAATTTTTGAGCTGCATCTCTGGTTACTTTAAAAAAAAATAACGTTGTACTCTATTATTCCATATATTTTCTACAATCACTCGTTTCTGGTTTACAATTAAAAAAAAAAGTTGCGGCTTCCCCGTCCCCGCATGCAACCTCAAATGCTATTATTCGGTATTTTTTTCTTGCAAACTATTTGATTCTTCATTCCATCATCTAGTTACTGTAACAATTTCTTTCTTTTTTTTTTTTGTAAGAATTGCGACACTTACTTTCCTTTTTTCAGGTATGACTTGCAGTAATCTTTCGCTTGGTATTTCATGCTTCTCGTGCTTCTATAAATTCTGCACCGGTAAAAGGATTCATCTTGATGTTAAGCTCTTTAAAATATTTTTCTTACAACATTTTACTGACGTTGTTCCATAATATTTGTGTAACACTCCTAATATTTTCCGTTCATTATTTTCGTGGCAATTTCCAGCTTTACAAAATATTTGCCGAATTCATTGCCTCTAAATTGATTACTACGTACTATTACAATATAATCACGCACTTTTTTAAAACCCTCTTCTCTTTCCAGTTTAGAAAAATAACTCGTTTCAAAATTTCAGTGCATTTATGAAAAGGTTATTTACACAAAAAAAATCTCACATTTTTATGGCTCAAAAAATTTGTGCGCACTTCTCTCGCTGTCAAAGTGACCGAATCGTCATAATATGAGATTTTTTAAGTGGATTAAACTATCTATCCAAAATACGAACATTCAGACAGGTTAAACGTTGGATATAGTGTCAAAGGAATAGACAAGATTATTAAGAAAATTCTCAAAATAAAATCTGAGAAAAATACTTGTGCACGCTACGTTTTAGAAAAAATCGCAAACATTTTTATATTTGCATATTTTTTAAGAAAAATAACTCTTACCTCTTCTTGTGTTTTAATTTTGTTTTAGTTTGATTGAAAACGATGTCATCTCGTTTTAAGCATTTTACGTCAAACTGCACTAAAGCGGTATCACAAAAAGAGAACCAATGGATTTCATTACTTTTTAAAAGTGTACTACAGTTTTGAATGTTTGAATTTAAAATATACATATTTTACCTACTCAAGCGGTGATTAGTAGCAAAAAAGCTCTGTATGTAGTTCAGGATTTCAATAAGAAATTAAAACCAACACACGAACAAATTTCATTAGAAGAGATTTTATGCTTGCAGAAATTATAATGAAAACTTTGATCATATACTCAAGAAAGCTTTACTACACGTAGGCGCCAAGAACTTCGTTCCAACCAATGCGTGATTGAGGCGATGCACTAAAATAATCTAATCTGATTGCAAATATATGCAACTACACATATGCAATTCAATTTTTCATGAATGTCATCTGACTAACGTCACAAAATTATATTCAGTCGTATCCACAGCCAAACGCATTGCGCAACAAAATCAATTTTGGCTTTACTTTTCGACAATTTCAACATATTCAATACGTGTAAAACGGCAATATGCAGTAACTCCATTTTTTAAATTGCGGCTTATCAATATCAGTAAAACGCTATGTAACCAAAATAACCCCAATATTTCGTAGAAATAAAAATGTAAGCATTTACAGAAGTTTTCGATTTAAAGAGGGAACAAGTTTGAGGAATACGAGACATGTAATTTATTTCTGCGGAAGCCAAAAGTTTGTTGAATGCTAACCAAATGAATGTATATTAAAAGTTATACTTCAATTTGCGGGAGTTTACAGCTAACAGGTAATTTTTTTAAATAAAAATATTGTGTACATGATACATATTTTTTTTTAATAAAATTATAAGTATCTGAATAAATCCTAATATTTTTTATAGTTTTTAAAAGCGGAATAAGAATGAATGTTACTGTTTTAAAACGTTTTACTCTAAATCGGTAATTTCATATTTAACCGAAAGTACCACAGGTGGAAATAAAAAACTGGGGCACTGAAAATTTTAATATTGTAAATTGGTCTTCAAAAAGCCAATCAAAATAAAAATGTTACGTTGCAATCACATGTCATAAAATGATATTTTCTTGACATGAACTCAACTTACACGTTTTAAATTTCTAATTTTCAAGATTATCTAGTTACCAGTTTTTTGTGTCCACCGATGGTACAGTTAGGGACACGGAATTTCAAACGACCTGTCAATCATAATGACAATAAGGTATAAGACTACAATGTTTTTAAATGTCAGAAAGTTGGTTGTCGTTTGAAATTCCGTGTCCCCAACTGTATATACACGTACTATAACTCTTATTAAACGAAATAAAACGTACGTTTATGAGTAGTTTTTGGGATTATTTTACTCAGAGAATATGGTGGTAGAACTCGGCTATTTAATTACAGTATTGCATGATTTGAAAATTAAAAATTATGTTGGGTGTTACCAGGTCAATACCGTAAGTGTAATTTAATTGTTCACCATTGTAAAATTATCATAAAAACCATAAAAAAGGCCATTAGTATTCGGAAATATAACAATATTAACACTACAATCTTCATTCGACATATATATAATTTATTTTTTAATTCAAAATTTAATGATCCTATTTTGCAAAGATACAATACACCAAGTTTTACAGTTTATATAATTTTACTGTCCTATTGTAGAAATTTAGCGAAAGAACAACCCTACTTATATTCTAATCATCACTATTTCATAACTAGTAGACATTTAGCAATTACAAAATAGACTAGTAAGTCAAGGAACAAGGTTTTAATTGCGTAACTTTATTAGTTTTATTCTACTGTCTGCGTTACCTAAAATGTGAATTTTGTGTGAATTATAGATTCAATATAAATTGCAGAGATTACGTAAGCGTATCCGTATAATTAATTAATTAATAGAATATATTTGGTTCAATACGTTTAAATAAACCGGAAATAATGGACTCTCAAATGTTAATGTAGACATTGTTTAGCCGTGATATTTATCATATTCTTCCAGATAACTCAAATAACACAACAAATGTTAGTGCAACAGTTTAACTGTCACTAAAAAGTACTTTTCTTGATTTGTAAAATTACTGCTTACTGTAGTAAAAGGAATACCAAAACTTCGCAAATTCTATACCGGCCAAAAAACATAACGAATGTAAATTCCTTAAACAAATTTACCCTGTGTCTTAAAAGGTTTGATTTTAGATAAGGGTTTTTTTTTACACGAATTTTGTTATCCTTGTACAAAACTGGTCTTACGAGAATAAAATAAAATTAAAAAATACTTGACATCTGTTTTATTATTCTAGTTGTCCCCACAATGTTCACTTTTATGATGTGATCGCCCCTCCTATGGGTCTGACTATTCGCTCTACTCTTTCAATAAACTCACTGAAAACCTTTCCGGCTTCACTCATTCTTTTCACATACATTTATTGACTATCGATATTTTACAGCAATTTTTTAAGAAAAACATGTTTATCGCAAATTCACTGAAAAATCCAAAAAATTGATATCTATTGTTGATATTTTTCAAATGAACGTGACATGCACTAACACAAGATGACTGCATATCTAAACACTAAATTGTCTATCAAAACCGATTTTATTATTATATATAAAAAATATATATGTACTAACGGAACAACTTATCAGATTTCATAAAAAATATGCACTGTCGGACGTCAAGAAAAAAAACGTCATTGAAATTTTCGCCTCAAGAGGAACATTTGGCAATACAGTGTGTGGGTAGATTGCGTCAAGACTTCCGATGCTTACAATCTATCCAAAAATTACACTTGATAGTGTGTATTTATGGCACCCAAATTACCGACAACGCTGTATTGATTTTTCAAAAGGTTGCTAGACTTTAACCGCGTCCATACTAGCGAAGTTATCTATATCAAATCATGCTAGCGTTTATCAAAGAAATACAACGAAAAATGCGAAAACGCATACTTCTAGTCTGAGGTTCGCAATTAAGACTTACTGCCCATTCACAATGGACATAAGGCATAACAAGTACATAAAGCTTACATAAATACATAAAGTTGAAACGATGGAAAACGCGTACCCCTGTTCACAGTGGACGAACGTAGTTCTTATGCTTATGAACGTTTTATGTAATCCTTGTGTGCGTACACAAAGTTGAAATAAGTTCAACTTTGTGCACGAATTATGTCAAAATTATGTTAAAATCTAGGGACTTTTGAATGCTGCAATTGAATTCCCTTTCACAGTTGGCACTTCGCACTTCACACCTTTGATTATATTATATAAATTATAATGAAAGCTTCACATTGCGAGTCTGTTCTGTACTGCGAGTTGTCAAGTTCGAATATCGTATGAAATTGTAGGTTAGATATTTTGATTGACTCAGTTTGAGGTTAGCCGTTTCTATGTTTAGCCGGCAGTTATTCCGTTCTGCGTTTGCGCAGTTTAACAATTCTTACAGAGTTCACTCTGTCCACTGTGAACGTAGATAAGCATAAGCCAGACACAAACCAAAAACGTAAATTATGTTATGCGCTCGTTCTTATGTCTTATGTCCATTGTGAATGGGCAGTTAATATCAAATCCACACTTAGTATTAGAATTTAATTTCTCAAAGTAGCAGTAAAAATATAACTGCTTGCCAAGAGCGACTTTAGTTACTGTCAAATAAAGTTAGTAACTCTAATACAGTAACACAGTTATAAAAATCGAAGACACGCCATTAACAAAATAATTGTAAAAGTTGATGCCTTGAAAGTCATATACGTATTTGAAAAATTAAATGGGTGAATTACTAAAACTAGAAAAAACAAAAGCTCAAGTTTATGTACAAGAATGGGGCGACTTCTGGCCTATTCTTCAATAATACATAAGAATTTAAAATCAACATTTCAAATTAAATTATTCATATGAAGTTAAATTTTTCTTAAGTCAGTAGCGTGCAAGGATGAAATTTAATTTTATAAACTAAACGATATAAAAAAATTAATTATTGTACTTACTGGTCCTTGTCGCATCTGCATTTGTGGCGTAAGAGGTTGTTGCAAATACTGTGGATGCATGTGCATTCCTCCTGGCATCTGATTGGACAAATATACCAAATGTTCAGAAGGAATTGATTTATTCTGTCCTAAGTCATAAAGTCCAGGCATTGTGGAACTTGCCCCAATATACGACATGCTGTTGGGAGGGGTACCAACTTTATTGTTGACTGGGTACTTCCACTTGTCATGATTCTGAAAAAACATATCATACAATTTGTCAATAAATATCGCTTCAATTGGAAAAAAAATCAGTAAAGAATTTTCAAAAATTAACAAAATGGTCTTCCAGTATCTCTAAGCAGAATAAAAGAAACCTTTTTTGTCATATTTAGGGCCGGTTTATAGAACAGCGAATTAAATATTTAATCCTCGATTAGTTTAACAGAGGATTAAAATGTGGAATATGAGGCCGTGATTGGTTAAAACCTGCACGTTGCCTAGCGACGAACCTCAATTAAAAGTTAATCGCGAATTAACTTTAACTTCGGTTTCTGTAAATTGGGTCTTAATAATTTAATTACTTATAAATTTAAAATCCTCAGCTTGGTGAATTGCAATGAATAGCACTGACAAGATCCTTTGTCACATATGACCACAGTAGCTAACTGTTTAAAATGACACACTAATAAAGCATACAATTTTTTTTGACTAGTGAACATAATAGTTTTGCCATAAATTTCAATGTTCTTCTTTCTGCTACTATAAATGTGATTAAAACATATGTATCAAAACTAATACTTGTTAATCTAAACCCACACTAGTGTAAATTAATTTTTTAAACAAAAAATGATTGCTTATAAAAATAAAATTATAAAAAAAGCATGAATTAATGTTGAATTTAATTCAATGGTAAATCAACACGAACTTTTTGCAACACAGCTCTCCTTGAAAAACAAATATTTAAAGTACGTTGAATTTTTACATAAATTTAAATGCGAGCATCAGAATTAGAAATAATTACCAAAAACACTTACATGGCGAAAATATTACCAAAGTTATTTTTACCCTCTACAGTTCTAATGCTATTCTATAATTACAGCTTTCCGAAAGCGAATTCTACAAACACATTCAAATCAATACGTTAACACTTTCATGAACAATAATCACAGAATAAATAACTTTCATGCAATGATCTTTCATCTCACAGCATATTATTATTTATCAATAAAAACTGTTAATGAAGTAAGTTGGCATTTAAAAGACTCATACAAATAAATACTGGATTCATTACAATAATCAGTAATAACTTTGTATTAACTAAACATCTATGACCAAAACCACTTTTTTTTTTGAATAGTAAATTAATATTCTCTAATAAAATTTACTTGCCGTGTACTTAAAAATGAAATGTTTACCAAACACAAATGTTAAACATTTAATTACTTTTGCTTTTATTTATCTCAGCAGCAGATGTAAATACAATACATCTTTGAATTTTTTTTTATTTTGAATTTATCTTTGTACTCCATACTGCTGATACAACCGATATTTGCTCAGAACTGCAGTGGTTAGAACACTTATTCTTCTGTGTAAAGCTAAGAAAACCGGTCTATACTAACAAACTACAAAATCTCACTCAAGATAAGAAAAGCACAACAAATAAGACACTAACATCAATAATACTGTCGTCTCCAAGAGCCCAACGCAACTGTTTTGGTCCAAATGATGGGAATTCTGGATCTGGTGGTCGTTGGAAAACATAACCAACTGCAGCATCATCTTGAGTGCGCTGAGGCCCTCTGTCCATTTCCGCTTTTACAATTGCATCTCCTTCACCGCTTCCCAGCCACTTCATTGGTGTCACTGCAACAACAATGTTTGATAAGCATTCGAAGTTTAAGATTTTGTGTTTACGATCACCTACAGAAAGGTTGTGGATATGTCAATACCAGTTTATGACTGCAGTATTTTACCGAACTGCCGTTTTGGTATAGTTTGCAAGGACACGTACGTTGCAAAATTACCAGGAATAATCAAACTGATGGACAAACTAAACGCTGAATCATAATATATTTACACAGGATTATGTAGTCCATTTTAAGTTTATCTCTGGTTAATTATTTAGGAACACTGCGCCGTTGAAAACTCAAACTCGGTTTCATGTTACAAATAATTCGTCTTAATTTCATCCGAAATTGTTAAATCATATCTGTAGGAGTTGTTAATTAATTTCATTTTAGGCAAGTCATTTTTATCGAGGTTCGATGGGAGTGGAATGACAGTTGTTTACCAAATGACATTTCAGAATCCCCGGTAACAAACAAATGGCGTTGACATCAACAACACAAAGAAAATCAATTGAAACCATGCAAAAAATAAATAAAACGTCATTAGTTGAGTGAATGAAAGTACCTATTGTTGTTTGATGAGTGCAGTATTCTTCAACAGAGTGTATTTTCTGAAATTTTTGACGTTCCAAGAGTCGGCGTCGGCTTTGTTAAAATTTTCTTAGGAGACACAAACACAATTTTCAATTGAGATTTATACACTATAATCGAATTCACAACACAAAATATTACCACTAACTATACAAGAAACTATTTACAATTTACAAAATGTACAATATTCGCTTATTACGCCATTTATACAGCTTGATTTTAGCAGATTTAAAAATGACAGCAAATTCTGAATAAAACGCTCGCCATTTTAGTTGTCGCCCGCGCACCTCGAAACGACGGTTCATGCGCGGGTAATTTGAATTTCCGCAAACTGAGCAGGAAATCAATCGTAGGGGAGAAACCGCATTTTGAACTCCAGGTATGATAGCACTCTGGTTCAATAACAGTAGTAACACAAAATATAATTCAGTCAGAATTTAAATAAATATAAATAACACTGTATTTCTTTAAGTTTTTATTGCCTTTTTTTATAAAAAAAAGCAACTTAAATTTTACACATTGCAGAAAATCTTTGTAACTCAAATATAATTTACTCTCTGAAAAATGTCTCCAAAGTCGGATAGGATGTATGAAGTTATTCGCACAAGTTACCCTTTCTTCTGTTTATCCTAATTTTGTGACTGTTTTGTTTAGATTAGACTTCTGTATTAAACAAAAATAACATTTTCCGAAATTTATGGTGGGTAGAAAGCGGATTTTTTGAAATTTGCATATCTGTTAAATTTTGCATATAACTGCCCATTCACAATGGACATAAGACATAAGAACGAGCGCATAACATAATTTACGTTTTTGGTTTGTGTCTGGCTTATGCTTATCTACCTGTTCACAGTGGACAGAGTGAACTCTGTAAGAATTGTTAAACTGCGCAAACGCAGAACGGTATAACTCCCGGCTAAACATAGAAACGGCTAACCTCAAACTGAGTTAAAAAAAATATCTAACCTAAAATTTCATACGATATTCGAACTTGACAACTCGCAGTACAGAACAGACTCGCCGTGTGAAGCTTTGATTATAATTTTTATAATATAATCAAAGGTGTGAAGTGCCAAGTGCCAACTGTCAAAGGGAATTCAATAGCAGCATTCAAAAGTCCCTAGATTTTAACATAATTTTGACATAATTCGTGCACAAAGTTGAACTTATTTCAACTTTGTGTACGCACACAAGGATTACATAAAACGTTCATAAGCATAAGAATTACGTTCGTCCACTGTGAACAGGGGTACGCGTTTTCCATAGTTTCAACTTTACGTATTTATGTAAGCTTTATGTACTTGTTATGCCTTATGTCCATTGTGAATGGGCAGTAAGTCTTGATATTTAAAATGTGCACGAATCATGCTAGTTAGATGATTATATAGTCGCCTCACCACTAGGAATCTGAATTCTTATATTATCATTAAAATTTCGATGATTTTTAAAACAAATCCTAATAACAGTTACATAAAAAAAATGGAAATCTTTTAATGCGTCATTTTAATTTCACTGATACGGAACATTATCCATAACCACTGCCACTTATCTATTTAGAATAGCCAAAGCATGATTTAGCTGGCATCCTCCTAATTTTGCTAAAAAAATTAAATACTCATCCTGGGTACTTTTCATCCCGTTTATTAGAGGTCTCATCACGATAAAATTCGGGCATGAAAAACAGCAAATATTTTTCCTCGGTGGGTTTGCAGAATACATCCTACAGGTTAGATGCAAATCACAATGTTGAAAAAGTTTTTTTTCTTCTTGCAGATTGGTGTCGTCATCATTTTTCCAGAAGTAATCTTCAGTCAGTGTTAACAAAATTTGCGAGCAATCCCAGATATAGTTTTTAAGATTGTCAAATTTGTTTGAGCAATATATTATTTTTTTCTAATCAGTAAATTTAAATTTATTAATTGAATTACATAATACAAAGTTATTAACGAGAAGCTCTTCGCCTAAAAAATTCAAAACGCAACCAATAATACAATTAAATAACAGTCTTTGATATTTACTAGCACTATTTGTTTTAAGTAAAACATGGCTGTTTGATATTGATAATTTCCAAATAAACGTCAATTATTATCTTAAAATCAAAATCAAACAATTCAAAACAAGAGTCGTCAGGGTATCACCTGTATGGATAATGTTCTCATTACACCCGTGAAACACTCATCATAGATTGAAATTATATCAGTTTTTTCCTCGTTTGAATACACTGCAACAGTCCTGCAGAAAAGTTAATTTTAACACTGTAGTATCTAACCCTACGTGGTTTTGTGTAACCACTATGTGGTTACACAAAACAAATAACTATGTTTGACTTTTTTTTTAATGGTATGAAATGTCAAATATTGTTTTGAAATTATATATTTGTGGTAGCGTCTTGAATTTTTTAGGAATGGAGCTTCTCGTTATTAAGCCTGGATACATAAATATAACACAAAGCAATAACATATCCTGAAGTTATATTTTCACATAAATTGACCTACTTCTTTACTTTTTTAGATGAAGTTGTAATATATGTTATAAAATGATTTATTAAGTCTTTATTTCCTAAAATAATTGCACTGCTGCTCGAAAATTTTAGTAAAATCAGATTTTCTGAAATATCTTAACATTTTATGGCGTAGGTGGTGTGCAACATCAGCAGTGACAGTGACTGACGATGTATTTGCAGCTTCTGCGAAATAAATAGCAGAATTTAGCATTCGACCTGAATTATTGGTTGCCTATCCACGAGACAGTAAATATTTAAAAAGCTAATTAGAAAGTTATAATTTAAGATTTCTGACCATGGAGAAAATAATATACTCTCCTAAACTATTTTATTCTTTTCCCCATGTTTCTGACAGGCGATGACGAGTAATCACCAGTCATTATAACGAAGCGACAAAATTCACGAAACTTCAACGCTAATAATTTGATGAACAATTACCTTGTTTAAATTACAGGGGAGATGGTCATAGAATAGATCGTTAAAAACCACTACATGGTGTAGTTATGAATTACATCTTTGGTATGCCTGTTTTTGATAAGCGTTTGCGCCCTTCGTAAATATTATTATCATTAAAATGCCAATTGTACCCGGAGAGGACAGAATATATTCATTCTTTCATTATTGCATTCAGAACTTTAGGAACAGTCTGTGTGACAGGCAGTAAAAATTGGTCTAGAGTTAATTAGATAAAACTTCCCTTGCCTCTTAAGTACATTTGAGCAAATATAGCTTCTTTGAAAAAAAAAATATAACACTCTAAGTTAAAATAAAGATATGTGTGGATTCTTAAAGTAGAAAACATGAAAGTAGCCCTAGTATTAGTAGTGGGTCAGGTGGACCCTATTACAATACTTCTTTAGCTTACACTTGGGAAGTAAAAATAAGGCTAGATGAATAAATCTCCAGTAGAGAAACATATCATTTTATTAAAATTTAAAAAGGATTTACCTAGCAAAAATTTGAGATAATAATATCACAGTGATTTTGGAGATGAACCATTACATACTCCTATAATTGTGATTTATGAATCCTTATTGAGTTTTTACCCTAGACATTCAGATTTTGGCAAAAATGTCCAAATTGCATCATCACACTTTATGGCAATACATATATGTAAGACCTGCGTGCCTCTGCAGTAAAAATACTGCGAAGGCCGTAGGTTTAATTGACTTATGGGTCAGAATTTTTTTTTTATTGATCAAATCAAGAACGATTCACCCGATTTTCTCGAAAATTTGAGATTACAGTAATGTTGCACTCGCTTATATTTAATAATAATAAGATAAGAATTAATAATAACTATTTACCCAGAAATAATATTCAGAACGTTTTGCTCCATTGTAGCTTAATTAATAATTTTAGACACCTCTTTTGTTTTAAGGAAATAAAATTATTCAAATTGCTTCTCTTACTCAAGTCAACTAGTTTGCAGTGGCGGCTCGTGACCTTTTGAAATGGGGGACACAATTTGATTGATGAGTTAAATATGAAGATATAAAACAGGTTGTTATTACCAATTAATAGACGAAATTGTGTGACGGAAATAAATACAAAAATACATTCAATAAAAATAAAAAAGGATTTCTCCACATACCTTTTTGCCTTCGGTCAAAATTTTACGTTCATGGTATCTAAAAGTTCATTTTGGACAGTTTTAGGCGTTCCTTTAAAAACCGTTGCGTCTTTCAAATGATCTGATAAAGTCCAATTCAGCCATAAAGTAAATCAGACCTCGGAATGTACCTGGATTTTGTGATTCCCTACTTTCCTCCACAAAATTTTATGCACATTATCAATCGGCGTAATATATGGCGATTTTTGTCGACCCTTGCCTTATGTGCCCGAATATTATTAATATAAGCGGTGTGTAGTTGTTTCCGAATGTCTGTATTACTGAGAAGATTATCCAAGAATATTTATCATACGTATTCGCGCAGAATGAAAGAGTAACTCAATCCTGCCGAGCGTTGTCGGAACGGGACCACAGTCCAGCTGAATTAAGCGGCTAGGACGTGACGTTTCCATGGCAGCGGTGTAAACAACACGTCTAAATCAGCCATGATTCGGTCTCTGTTCCCGGATTTTATCAGCATTTCATCAGATATAACATATCACATATCCAAGACACATCTTTAGATGTAAGGGGATGTAAGTTTTCATACATTTTATACAAGTCGAGTGAGATAAAAAAAATAGTTTTGATAAATATGACACAAATTTCCGGATAATTTTTTAACTATTGAAAATTACTATTTTGGAATGTCCAATGTGTTTGTAGACGTTTTAATTTGGAGGGGGGGCACCAGCCACCCCTGCCAGTTTGTACGTGCTTAATAGTCGCATTCTTTTGATGAATAAAGATTAACAATCGGAGTTAGCATGTTCTGATAATAATATATTTTCCCATTGGTTATCTGCTTTAAATATATATGTATTTAAAAGTATCTTATCTGTGGGCAGAGGCTTGGGGAGTGTTATTTATGCCACTGAATACCATGCGTCTGTACAGTTCACACATATCGTGGTTTTAAGTTATAGAGGTTGTTATAAAAAAATAAATAAACTTAATTCTTTTATAACCAGTTCAGTAATTTCGGACATTACAGATAGATAAACAACTAGGTAGTCACAGAAAACCAAAAATGGAAACATACATTTTCCTATTTTACATAATATGAAGCAAGCAGGCAAGATTAAATTCGTCAAAACGATTCTACTCCAATATTTTCTTTGGTACTGCTGGGGAAAATAAAAGACAGTAAGAATTGCAGAATTTATATTGCTTAGCAGAAAACACGACATCCTGCAAAAGAATTGTTCTGAGTCAAAGAGATGTTTCAAACAGATATTATCCAGTCGCCGACATTAAAGAGAAACACGGTGAGTCTCGCATATACATAAGACTCTCTGTTTCATTTGAAAAGGAAGCGAATAATTATTCAAAAAACAAAAACATAATCTTGAGAACAAGTTGCATAAAGTTAGTGGGTGCATTATATGAAGAATTTCGTTTTCGTGTTAAACAACAATTCCGAGAAAATTGCATATTTATCATAAATTAAGAACGATAAAATTTGCGATTCTGTTACACTAACTAAGTTTATTGTTATCTAATGCCACCATACAAATTCTGGCTCTATATTTATTATTTGAAGCAGAACGTCTTTTACCGACCATAAGTGTCTTTCCGGTGTTAAACATTATCTTGCAATTATTTAGTCTAACAAACAACAGCAAGGTCGATATACGGGTTGATGGCTGCTTAAAGCGTCAACTTCACAAATGTGCAGTAACAATTTAGTCATTACTTTCAATTTTTTTTTTTTTTGCTTTAAACAAAGTCTATTTTTAGTTTTTGGTGTCTTCACACGGATCATCATACTGGACGCGTTTCAAGAATTTTTTCAAATAATGTATTTTTAACCTTTTTGTTACTTCCGTTTAGGACTAAAATAAAAAATATTTAGTACTGCATTTAATTTTGAATTTCACCAACTCCAAATAATATATTTTTTTTGCCGGAGCGATATTTAAAAGAAATATATACAATGCGCGATCAACAAAATTCGCACTAGAACCATTTCAATAGAATTTCTGCTTTCATAATACGATAGTATTTTACACCTAACAACGTACAAAAATGCAGGTTTTTTATTTCCATCTGACCGTAATCTTGTCAACATAAATATATTGTTAACAAGTCTACTAAAAAATGAAATGTGCGTCTAGGCATGTACGTTAGTCGTCTGATACATTATAGATATTTCATCCGCAAAATTCTTAGATACTTATATTAATTTATTTTTTCAAAATTAAAGACGCTGGAACTTTCAAACTAGAGATAAAAATGAAAAATTGTATTAAAGTTATTGTTCATTTCAAGGTATTCTGTTTATATTTTTTCTGCGCTAATTTTGGAACATACTGTACAATAAAAAGATTTTTCGGTTCATAGTTAACTAGTTTGTTGAATCCCCATATAGCATCAACCAATAATAATAATTAATACAAGTAATTTTTCTCGCTTGAGACGTTTTCGATTTTTTTAAAATCTATATTTAGAAATGTTTTGGTAGAAAACATAATTTCTTACAAGAAATATTAATGACTTAAGAAAAATTAAGGATCCACATTATCTGCATTTATTAGACAAAGAAATATGATAATTTAATTTTTCATTTATATAGATTTTTAGTCATTTATGCGACGTGTATGGAAACATACTAGGGATAAACAATACCGAGATTCCGATTCCGGTCAACTCTTGTCCTATATTTGAATACCGGTATTTACAAACAAATGCCGGTATTTCGGTATTTATACAAAAAAATATACAAATCACAATGCAGAAAAACAGTATAAAACCCGTTTGTTCAACTTGTCTTTCAGTTTGTAAGAATTCTACCTTTAATTTTAGACAATAGTTTTTAATATTAATGTACAACATTTTAAGTATAAGTACACGATAAAGACAAGTAACTAAAAACACTGTAATAACTAATTTTGACACGAAATTATGACACAACTTGCCTTCACTTGTTTTTGTTACAATAAGGAACTATTTATCACAGGCAGTTGTAAAGTATCTAGTTATTTATTAGTGTTTAAATGAAGAATCTACGAGTAGCTGTGTGTTCTCTGGCATTATTTTTTTTCCTGCCAAACATTTTGTCCACGATTTTTAACTTATTTTGAGCACAACTTTTTACAAATTCTCCAGAGACGGATGATGATTTTCGTCTACCAGGACTTTTTCATTTTTATAGAATAAACACTTTAGTTGGCAAAAATAGTAATACAGGTACTCATGGGCGCCCATAGAAACTTTTCTCAGGGGGGGGCACCCTGAAATTTTTGTAATATACTCTGTTCTATAAATAATATAATGATACAAATCTTACTATTACATATAAATATATATTTTAATCATCAACTGCATTAATCAAATCTACTCGCAAATAACCCTACAACAACATTATTCTTATTATTACCAAAACAGTGTAAAATATTAAAATTAATAATGTATTAAAATATAAAATTAATCAAAAGCAAATTGCTAATTCCTTTTTTCTTGGCCAAAATCGTCAATTACTCTACCAACAGATGTTTCTTCGGCATTAACTCTCTCTCTCTCTCAAATACTACTGTCAAGGTTTTTTATTTTTACAAAATCCTGCTAATTTTGGATTTCGTCTGATAAATTGTCAGTGGAGTAAAATTCGCCCAACCCTTTAAAGTAACTTGGTTTTAAGTTATGTATATTTTTTGAATGTAAAGAAAATAATGAGTATGATGACACTTTTGTTTCGGAAAATCATGTTGTTAAGGAAAGAATTAAATGATCCAGGTATGGAATAAAAGTGCCTATTATAAAATAATTTTCCATGCTATCTGTGTTGTAGTTCGCACGCCCACTGGCGCAACAGTTCTGGGGCAACCGAAATTTCCACTAGAAGTCGATGGCTACTCTGAAAAACCGCCATCAGTTGTAATAAATATTACACCACTTATTTTATACTTCTTAGTAGCTGAAGTATCATCATCAGTATTTGCAATTTTTCTCTTGAAGAAATTTCGAATATCCATATTTCTCTGTTTCTAAATAAAATATTAATTTTAAAATTTATTCAAGAGTACTTACGCTCGAATTGTGAAATAAAGGAATAATAAAAATTATAATCAATAAAACGTCGGTTCAACAACTGTTCGTCTTTACACGTCACTTCATCATAGATAAAAAGTGAAAACAGAATGAATTTTTGGGCATAAGCAATAAAATGTTTGCTCTTGTAATAACTGTAAAAAGCAAATAACGAAACAACCCATAACCCATAATTCAGTACCGGTTAAAAATGATAGATTTATAATGGTTCCAGGGAAATGTGGGCCAAACAGAGGGTTTCAAAACCAGGTGGTCTGTGTTTGTGTGGCAATAAAATTGAAAGTGTAGGGCATGTACCTACTCTTACAAATGTGCTGAAGTTTAATTTTGACAAATAAAAAAGAAATTGACGCAGAATCTCATGGCGGGCCATCGCCCCCCCCCCTGCCCCCCCTATGGGCGCCCATGCAGGTAGTAACAATATGTTTCCCGGCGACTTGCCACAAAAAAGCGTTAATGTACAGTATGGTTAAGTGCAGAAAGTTTCCTAAAAATCTCAACCAAATCCCAGCCACCATCATTCTCTTTGATAAGGGTCCTGCGTGCTTAGTTTTTTGTTATTGGAACATTTCATATAAAACAACCTACGAGTATATTCTAGACATTTGATATCCCTTCCGCAATTTCCAAAATTTTTAATAAGTCCTCAAATTTGGCAATCTATATATCCATATATTTTCGATTACTAACTGTTTTCCACATACTAATCAGTAATCATAATTAGTTAACTTTTACTTTGTTGGCAAAATACTGTACCTTTCGCTATGGAAATTTATGTAAAAATTTCATACGCCATCCAGAATTTTTCAGAAGTATTGTATAAATCTTTGTTGAGAAAGAATATTTTCGACAAAAAGCAACAAACTTTTTGAAATGCTCATTTAATATGAGATTATAATAATATGCATACTCAAACCATTGACAACAATTTGTTTAGAAAATAAATATACCTACATATATTAATTACTACAATAACTATCTTTACTTTTAAAATCACGGAAACTCATTAACATTTCCTTGACTTTTCAAAGTTCCTGAGAATATATTTCACGTGCAAACCGTATATTTTAGGCGTTGCTCCTATTAATCGGATAGTCTTACGAAGTTGTGTGATAAATAATACTTTCGAATCTTAAAATTTTATACAAAATTGAATATATGAGCAGGCTTGCGTTTATTGAAATGGCAGTAGATTAAGTCTAAAAAAAGAAAATATCGAAAAAGTAGGTCCCCGTTTTCGTTTGTTTGGTGATTTTATTAGACTAGTAATTTCCGTTTGTGTGGATGATAAAACGCTAACCAAAATTTTGTCGCAGACAAAACCCAGTGACAAAGAAACGTCATTTGCGTCAAACTTCATAAGAGACTCGCATATTATAAGTTATACGCAGACGTGGATTTAGCCACAATTAATTAGTGTGGTAAAAATTTAGATTAACACCCTAACGTCATTTACACGTCAAGTGAATGTTCATGTTTTTCAGTTATGTCATTCTGTTTTGACACTTAAATGCTAAATCTTAAAATGTAGGCTTCTCACTTTGTCGCTAAGTTTTGTGTGTCTGTTCTGTAGTTACGAATTATTATTAATCTACACTATTTTTAAGTCCGGGCATCTAAATAAAAAAAAAACATATAGGAGTAAATTGTATAGCAAATTACAATTTACCTTAGAAATTATAAAATCGATTGTGCTGAAATTTTGTGCATGCTTTTAGATTATGAAGATCATGGTAAATAACTAATCAGAATTCTTCTGTTTGGCCTTTCCAAAAGTTTGATGACTTCATCTGTGCAATGTGTAAAATAATTTGCGTCTGTACCTGTTATTTATTAAATCATCCACTTTATGCATGTAAGTTTTTGGAAAATAAATGAAATTATGCCACAACATTTTATCTACAATTTAAATTAGAAACTATGAAACCAATTATGCTAAAACTTCGCCTGCATTTCAATTTATCATGAATATGGTAAATCAGAATTTATCTGAAATATGATTCGAGATGATTCGTTTTTTGCACTTCAGCAATGTTTTTGTTTTTAGAACTGTTTGTACAAGATGTGAACAAAATTACCTAATAAATGACTCAATTAATTTTATTGATTAAATAAAAAATGATGAATAATTTTTCCAAATTTCTCAGAACACAGCACTAGTATAGGCGCTGTCACGGAAAAAATATATATTAATATATAGTTGGTTCATCTTAAATTGTGCTTCAGAAGAGATGGTAGTTCATCCTAAATAACTTTAGAGACATTTTTTATATTAAAATTATACTGCAGGCAATTCATAGTTTGAAATGGATCGCTTTTTTCATGGGTCTCTACCGGAATTCGAGTATCATAACATTAAAAGAAATTAAAGAGAAAAGAAAACATATGTAAAGGAGGCAGTGATATGATGAGTCGAAGGAAAATGAAAGAATTTCTTGATAACCGAAGCGAAAAATTTATTTTATGTTTGAAATAATTAATTGTGTAGCATCGTGAGCTGAGTGCTTTAAAACCCAAATAAGCATTATTGACATAATTATTTGTCCATTTTCTCCCAACTATTTAAACTTTATATAACGAATTTATTTTTCGATCTGTTCAAGTAGGTATTTTACAGTGAACTTATCGGATTACAAACCGAATTAAAATGAATCAATGATCATTTTCGAACAAAATCACAAAAAAAGGCAATGAAATTTAATTGAGTATGTGGATGGTCGAAATATGTGTCACCAGCACATTTCTCATATCAATGTCATTTTCAATTATGTGTTATATGAATGCATAAATTAATGATACGCACAGAAGTACAAACATTGATTGCTGAATATCCCAAGGTTCTTACACTACTTATTACCTAAGTGGTGATTATATTTCATAAACTTGTAACTTTTATTTAAAAAAAGCATACAAAAATTTCTAATTTAGTCAATTTTCCACAAAAACAAAAGTCAATTGTTTCGTCACTGACGATACCTGTTAAAACACAGTATTTAAAAGCGGAATAAAAATTAAATTAAACGTCGTGTTGCAGGAGGTATCCAATTATTATTTTGCAACCTCCTGCATGCATACCTGCTATTTTTTAAATTAGTTTACACCAGCGAAGCATCTCGCCAAAATAACACCTGAAATTCTACGTGCTGTTTTAACTTTGGTCTCGCTCTCGGGCAATTTTATTGTTTGTGTTGCAGTTGATTCTGAATCGCGTTAGCGATAGGAACTACTCTTTACAGCGGGAAATAATATGTTCCCGCAAGTGTGTTTGTTTATATTATTGTTTATTAAGTGTTATGGATATCAAGACTCTTGTTGTTCGGATTACAACCGCTACAGAATTCCTCAGGATGTCATGATAGACGTGGTCAATAATCTAGCATTGAAATTACTAGCGGCAAGTAAAACATTTCATATATTTTTAGTTCTATAAATGATCCTCATTGTTAATTATGCACATCTGCACATTTCCCTGTATTGTGAGTGACTGTTTAGTAAATGTACCACCAAACGTAGTTACCAATTTATGTCAGTATTATTTATATTTATTTTATTACTCAGAATTATTTTGCATTTAATTAAATTAAAATTTCGTAATTATCCAATTGTGCAGCTTTTCTTTTTTGCATTATTTTCTATAAACTCATATTTCATATTTATATTATAGAAGTTGATAAAACAAATCCAAATGCATCTGCCGTTTGTATTTTTTTCTATGAAAATAATTTGTATGTTCATTCAAAAGTACATTTTACATTATTATTTATTATTGTAAATATAAATTTTGAAACAAAGAAAATACACCTATAGCTGAATATGTTTTTTTAAATGACATATTTCTTGAGGAAAACATTCAGAAAAATCTTAATCAACACAAGCGATTTTGCGCAGTAAAAATTAAATTGCATTTTAAAGAAGCATTGTATAAACAATTTTAAAACCGCATAAGCAACAGTGCTGAAACTATAGAGAATTATCTTGCGATTCATTTGATAAAATACAAATTTAATCAGATGAATTACTGGTTAATTACCAGAAGTAAACATTCCATAACAAAAATCTTGCAGCCTTGAACATGACTTTACTTCTTGAAGTACACTGTGAAATTTAATGTTAAAAACGTTAAATGTAGCTTTTGGAACACTTTTGATTTCTAGCGCTTGCTAGTGTATGTTATCATTTTCTAGTAAGGAAGAAATCTTTCGTAAAAGAGAAAAGAGTGTCAAAAATTAAGATCAATGCAGCAAAATAAGTGATACATAAGAACATAAGTAACCTGATGCAATCTAAACAATATACATTTTATTGAACATTTTTCTTACTTTACATCAGTTTTGTAAAATTTCCAATGTGAAATACAGATTTTTTTTTTTATTTATCCTATTGTAAATCATACATAGCATTATTATCAATAAATCTTGCTTTATGAGAATTATCTCCTTTTTATATGTACTCGTATCTTTAACAATATTGGAGCAGAAAAAAAGAATAAAAGGAAATTATACCAGTACGTATCAGCTTGTTAACTTGGGTAGATATTAGATTAAACACGAAATGTTAATTTCTGGTTTGTTTCTTAGAAACACTTAATTCTGGTTCTTGTAGGGAACGTTTTAAACTTTAACGGAAGCCGTTCCATGGTAGACTGGCATTCACTCATTTTCATAGAATATCTAAAAGCAGTAATCCAACATTATGCGTATTATTAAGAGTTTGTGTAACACCATCATTAGAGTTTTAACAAAACCACAATACATATTTCATTGTAGCGAGTGCACTGATTATGCTCAATCAATTTAAATGATCCTAAATTTATCACCATTGTCACAATATCATAAAAGCAAAATTACTTCGTTAAAATTTTTCAGTTTCACAAAATACTTCTTGTTAAATTATTTAGCAATTTTCATTTAACTGAAATAAGTGTAAACCAACGTGTGTAACTTAACTGTCAGCGTCCATGTATACCACTTTTATTGCTTGAAAGTTGCCGATAATATCAGTTTATTAAGAAACTTATCCTGCTGTGACAAAATCAGGTTTCATTAAAGTTCTTTTATTCGCGACGTTTCTCGTAATTTCCGATATCTTGTCAAGCAAGTATTTTTGGAATCTGATAATTAGAAGATAATAACACGAACACACAAAACGACAACATTTCCTTAATTGCCGAAATGCGTCCACTTTTTCAAAAAAACCACAAACTGCCATTGACCTCCAGATTATACAGTTAATTTTATAAGACTAAGTTGAATCAACTATCTATGCTTGCAATCATCTTATTGTTACTTATTTAAATAATAATTTAGGTGAGTCAGCAAATTGAAGTCGCCTTCAAAAGATCTTTGATCTTCACAGTGGTTAACGGTAACTTTAAATAAACATGGTTTTTTATGAAGATATCTACTCGTAGATGAATGCCTTCAAAATTCTTCAAAATTTTGTAAAAAAAGAACGCTGCGGGCTACAGAAAGTAAGATGCATTTAAATCACAATTTTCCAGTAGTACTGTTTGAAAAATGTATACCGAGCGACTTGTACATGAAAAAATTTTTTTCAACTACGGCTTTATTCTATGTTATTGTTTTTTAATTATCATTACTGTGTACTAGGTACATATATGATCCGTAAAAAAGTCCTCTAGTGGGCCATGAATTTTATTAAAATAATGACGTTGGCAACACCAGGATTCTCTTTATCTATATAATTTTGCGAAGATTTGTAATCTATTTCACTTTGTTCTGGCGTGTCTTATAGAAAAAATAGTTTTTAGAAAATCACACTAGCTACCTTTGTTAGCTCGTGTGATTTTCGTTACACGATATTTGATTTGTAGACTTTATCAAAAACATACGCTTATTAAATCATATGTGAAGAAAAAAAATAAAAACGTATGCAAATTAAGGATGTTAACAAAAAGATAAGTAGTTCGATAGCATTGTAATTTAGGTGTAGGTATTACTTGCTGGTAACTTTTTTAAGTAATCGAAATATTAAATTTTCATTGTTAAAGTGAAACTTACACCGTAATTTATAAAAATACAATAAATAATTACGTATACAACAATAATAAGTGATACTACATGATCCGAACAAGTGAACTGTTTAATAGTTACTTCGTTTGCCACTGAAATAAGATGTTATTAACTGAAGGACGTATATAGGTACACATGTTGTAGTAATTTACACTTACGAAGAACATTTAAAAACATGTCAAAAAAATTGTGTTTAGACTGTGTTAATTACTTAAGTTTTGCTTGTAATTATTATACATATAATTTTTGGAAAAAAATGTAAAAACACTGTCATGTATCACCACCTCCCTTAAAAACAATTTACTGGAACAAATATTATGGTACTTTTAAATTTTTAGATACACAACGAAGGCAACGATAACAACATTGCTATATCACCATATGGTGCTGTAAGTGTTTTAGTGGCTCTCAAAGAAGGAGTTCGTGGAAGTGCCGCTGCTGAAATTCATCGTGCCACTGGAATTCCTTCGGATTTATCAGTTATCCGCATTGGACTCCGAGATATTCATCGCCACCTTAAAGTATAACACTTATTTTGTCATTTTGCGCATTAATTGATAAAAAACACTTTATTGCAGAGTTATTTCATCCCAGAAGAAGGTTTTCTTTCCGGCTTGACTCTAAGTCACGATAACGTTACATTAAACAGAGAATATGAGGACATCCTTAGATTTTATGGATTTGATATTAATTCGTTTAACAATGCGTTATACCCCGATTTTTCCACAACCGAAGGAATTACGAGTACTACAGAAGAAGTTAGTACCACTACTGAAGTTGGTACCACTACTGATGTTGCTACAAGCACTGCAGAAATGCTTGTGGCTACAACCGAACAAAGCACTACTACAGAGAAAATTTCTGAAAAGGAAGAAATGACGTCTACCATGACTAGCACAACTGAAAGTGTACCAACAACTACAGAAAATGCAAGAATAACTAGATCAGAAAGACCGAGCACTATTACAGAAACAGTTCCGACTACCAGCGAAGCCAGTACAACAACACACAGTGATCTATTGTTGTCTACAAGTACTATAACACAAACCACTGTCGAAGAAACCACAACAGGTGGAAACACGGAAGCTTCGACTACGTTAGTTATAGAGACGACTTCTAGTAGTGACATATTAACTACTCCAACAGAACAAAAAAGTACAACTAACTTAGAAGTTACAACAGAGACAACAACTGCTCAAACTGCTTCGGAAACGTCAACTACTTCAAGCCAAACTAGTACATTATCCCTTACTAGCACAGAAACGGCGGAAATCACCCCCTCAACTGAAGAAATACTTTCCCAAACATCTACCGAAAATAAAATCGTTAGTGAAGAAGAAGTTTCCGATAGTAGTATGATACAGATGTCAACAACTCAAGCATTAGAGTCTAGCGATTCAAGTGACTTAAATGATGGATCAGAAGCGGAAAGTACTACCGAAATGAGTACGAGTAGTACAACAATTGTAGTAGATAGTACTACTAACACTGTCCAGCTAAATGATGAAACTACTAAATATTCAGATGAATCTAAAAATAATAATACTTCACGCAGAAATGCAAGGTCTGTTGTAGATTACATCATAGCGCGATATTATGACGACCATGCGATTACACAAAGACCTCCACCATATAATTCCGAAAATGATTTGTACTTCTTGGTTAATGACAAATATAAAGAGACAAACATTAATTATATGACTTACGATACAGTTCTGCCCTTCCACTATATCTCGCATCTAAAAACATTAGCGCTGCGATTTCCTTTGGATAGTTCGAAATATTATTTATTATTATTACTTCCTGAGAATCCTAAGCAATTAAATAGATTAATTTGTGATATAAGACTGAGCAGTAGTTTGAAGTACATAATAGACAATTTAAGATATACTCACGTGAAAGCTATTATTCCTAGCTTTATGTTAAAGGGATATGTCATCTTGACCTCTACTTTTCAGAAGGTATGTATGATTTTATCAGATTAGCCTATATTTAGTTCATTTGGTTAATATTAATTAAGACACAAACGTTGTAATGCATATTTATTTTTTAATGTTCAGCATATTATTTGTTTTCATTTTTAAAAGCAACCTTCATTCAAGGTTCTGAATATAACTGATATGATCTATCTAATGTTCGCTTAAGTGAATTATATAACAAAAATAATTCTTAATAATAATAATACACGTCACACATTTAGGAGATATGTTTTTGTACTAATTAATTTGTTCTAATTAATTGCACTGTCAGCTTTTCACACTAATGAAACAGTATATTTATGTTCCTAGATGGGAATTAACCGAGTCTTTGAACCAAGACAAGCGGATTTTTCGCCAATGACCAGTGACAAAGGCATCTACGTGACCAACATCGAACAAGCGATTACCGTAAACATTAAAAATTATGTAGATCCGGATACAATGAATAACAATCGTAAGTAATGTTAACAACAATCTCAAATTTGTATTCATCATATTCATTGTTCATCTTAATATTGTTCTCCTGAAATTGTTTCACGCAATCAAGTTTACACAAAAAGTATTTAAATGATGTAACACAACATTTAAATAGATGAAATGTCTCGGTACTTTCACACAATAATTGTTTGATAATTGCAGATATTGTTTAGTTTAAACACTAAGCAAGCTTGTCGAATTACAAAATGTCAGAATTACACTAGGAAATTATGAGGGACAATTCATTGTTTTATGTTAAAATAAATACTGACCTAGTTTTTATAAACGGGAGGAAGTATTATTAAAACGCAGTAATATTTGATGTTTTTGTATTTTAGGATATTTGCATCGAGCCAATCCTGTGCTGTTCAAAGCAGATCATCCATTTCTATATTTTGTCATCGACTCGGAAATAGACGTAACACTGATGGCGGGGAAAATCGTCAATCCACTTAATTCTAGAATTAGATGATAAAGTCAAGTTTGTATAGGTTTATGTATTATAAGTTTAATAAAAACCTTTTAAATCTATACAGTTTTATTTCCATATTATATTTACCTTTAAGAGATTTAATCACCTTGTTGTCAATAACAAAACAATAATATTTATTGTATTCATACACAAAAAACGCACTTTTTTCGACATATGCTTGTTTAAAAAAATGGCTCTAATTTTTAATACAAAAATAGACTCTAGTCGTATGGTCAAGTCGTACTGCAATCATAAGGTGCATGCACGTTTTCTATTGATATATTTGCTCCCCCCTAATAGATTGTAATAAAAGATGGTTTCCGAGATTAACGGACAATTAAAAGTGAGGTGCTTATTTAGTTACTTCTATTTTTTATGACAGTAATTTTTGTTTAGCGAGAATTAAATTTAATTTTTACTGTCGATTAGGTACGAATTTTAAATTATTAAAATAATTTTAATTAACATTATTTTCTGCTATACTATACCTTAATGCTAAATAAAAACAGAAGTTTAAATAATAAATTAAAGTCTAAAACGTAAACAGAAATAATTATTATTTGTTAACTTACTTTTGGTACTTTTCTCTTATAAGTAGATACATTACATTAGCCCATTGAGACTATTGTGGTTGAAAAATGTTCTATATGATAAAATAAACTGTTAGCTTGCAAATTCCCACTAGAAAACTAATTAACATGACCCAAAGATTTTAGCACATAAATCCCTGTGGTCAGAAAAGCACTGTAGTGTTAAGGAGGTTATAAATACATTACGCTGTTATTTTGTTGTCGTCTGCAAATTCTCATTGGCAAAAGTGTGACGTTTTTATTACTTCACTGGTTTTAACTGACATAAATCTAACAATTATATCTGCAACAAAAAAAAAACTTCAACTACTTCTTATACATTGATTGATGATAACTATTTAGAAAATATTATTGTAATTCATAATACATTTGTTACAATAAATCTATCTACCTAGATAATATTGAAATAAGGGTGAGGCAAGCCGTGACACAATACATGCTGCCAGTTCATGATCCAAAATTCCATCAAATAAATGTCAAAAACCAGTAGCGTCAGAAGTGGGTAAGAATAAAAAAAAAGAAAAACAAAAAATAATTTAAAACAACGAAACTAAAAATAAATTGATTTAAGTCTCTTTCTTAAGTACATCGTTTTCTTAAATTCTCTGCCAAAATTAGCATTGCATGGTTCTTGCTACACCGTTTTAGTTTCTGCTGTTTCTTTATCTGATCTTTTCACTTCCTGCTATAAATCTTTAAACAGTATACAATAAACTTAGTTATAAAATTGAATGTAATTGACTTGTAATGTGGGCGTCATTTAATGTTTCTCATATAATTTTGACAGTGTTTCCAAACGAATAATGGTTGTTGTTTTTTTGTTGTTTAAATGTTGTTTCAAATAAGAAAACACTTGTTCTACTAAAAGGGGCGGCTTGAAAAGGATTATCTGACATTTTTAATGCCATAAATTGTGTATATGATCTTATCGCAATAATTCTGTTGCTCTTCGATCCTAAACTTCTAAAACAATTTTGGCAGATATGTCTATATCTGATACTCCTAACAACATAACCAGCACATTGTAAAGTGCGTTTTCTTTTTCTGTTTTAAAAAATGCTATTCCAATATACATTCCAATCCAAAGGTAAATTCGGAAGTAAATAAGTAATTGGCGTTCATTTTTTCTTTACCATCTTTGTTCTCATTTCTGACATAATTTAAAAAAAAGCCAAGGATATTCTTTCAACAGTTTTATTGTAAGTACCAGGGGCGGCTGGTCAGGGGCGGCAGGGTCGGCCACGCTGTACCAGTCATTTTAAAATACTTAGTAAGCGTTGAAATTAGAAAATAAAAAAAGAAATAAAGTTTGAATGTACATTAGGATAGATCATATATATTAAAAATATATTTTATTATATTGTAGGTACAAAATAAAGCATTTGTTGCTAATTTTAAATGCTGATAAACACGCTTTGCCGGCGAGATTTCGGCACGCCGTATCCAGGAATGTATTATGCTCGATGTTTCGACTTCGTAGCAGCTTACGGTTTCATCGTTCTCTTTGTCTAGTACACTGTAGTAGACAAAGACCTGGCGGAACGTATGTTGTGCCAGGTCCGGCGAAATCCTCCTTCGCCGTACCCAGCAACGCGAATTTAGTTTTTAAAACGCTTAATATTTAAGATAGCTAACCAAATTACAAAACAATAACGGCCTCGATGTTCTTCAGTGCATACTATTTTTTTTTTAATAATAATTGTCGATTTAATACATTTGCCTGTGTATGAATAATAAACGAAAAAAATTACATTAAATTATCTAAAATTTTATTTTTCGTACATAACTTAGCTACAACATAAATGCGCTTTTTCTGTATTTTTAGCATCTAAGCGTTTTCAGATATTTCAGAAACGAATTTAAAGTTTTAAATCATTTTAATTTTTCAATTATTCAATTAAT
This sequence comes from Zophobas morio, assembly GCF_036711695.1. NCBI lineage: Eukaryota > Metazoa > Arthropoda > Insecta > Coleoptera > Tenebrionidae > Zophobas > Zophobas morio. The sequence continues at coordinate 5,965,830 of NW_026972110.1, forward strand.
TTATTTGACAATTTGTCATATACATTAAAAAAAAAAATTAATGTAAATGAAGATAGTTAACAGTTGGTACTTTTATTATTACTTTTTTTTATATTTTTTAACTGCATGTCATTATTTAATTATTATTATTTAATTGTGGATGTCCGGGGTCGGCAAGCCGTATAGCCGCCGGTCGACGCGGAACTCAGTAAAAATAATGTTTTCGGTGGTTCTCAATTAATGATAAAGCAGAACAAGTAGAATTAAGGATTAATAGTATTTGGAATCAAACTGACATTGTGAATTTCCTATAAAAAATTATTTTAACAGGTCGAAACATTTGAGATGTTTTGTACATCCTGGCACGTAAAATGTCAGTGGTTAATGAGTAGCAGCCATACATTACGAAAATATATAACACCAAGGTGTAGACTCAAAATATTTGGCCGACCCGAAATTTTGACCCACCAGCCGCCACTGGTAAGTACTGCTTCCTGTATTATATGCAGCAAGATCCTGTGACACGGCGAAAAGTTTTAGATCATATTTAAATTGAATTCTTATCGGTAAGAGATGGCGAGCTCGGGTTTATGAAAAAAGATTTTCCATACAGTCTTGCGAAACTCTAGTAGATGTTAGTAAGTAGCATTTTATTTATTTAAAAATACATTTTTAAGATTCAAAATTGAAGTGATACTTAGTACCACGTTGTAACGAAGCGTATTTTCGCGGCCGAAAAAGAGGATTCTTGCTTGAAGAATTAGCCGTAAGATTTATTTTAGTCGTGTAGCTGATGGCAGGAAATAAAACCCGATTATTGTTTAAACTTTTAATCTGCTTTATTTTATTTTTTTATTTTCGCGGGCGCTTACCACCTGGAGATCCGTGTCTCCGGTTTGAGAGCAACCTCGGTGCTCCCTCCCCCGGAGAGGGAGCCGGCGCCCGAGCGACCGCCGCTCCCGACCGAACGCGCCACCCCGTGTCAGGTCAGGTCAGGTCAAGTCAAGTCATTCTAGTTCAGCGGCACTAGTCGGCCCAAGGCTTGGTACCGAGGCACGCCGCTCCCACGCGTTATCGGCAAAATTCCGAACCGTCACCGTCCGTCCCACCGCAATTTCATCGCAACATCCGTTCTTGGAAACCGTCAAGAAACTTTTCCGAATTGATTTGCAGCGACTTTTATGGTTGAAAATAAATCTAGAATATCTTTTAAAAATTTCGAAGTCTCTAAATAGATTCTCAAATTAAATTTGCTTAAAGCTAACATCTTCGATCTACAACTATTCAATTTTAACTATGTATACACCATGCCAATGAAAAAAGGTGTTCTATTGAAACTACATCTTCCATTTCTTCCGCATCAAATTTCATTGCATTACTAACGTTTCTGTTGATAACATTTAATGAATTCGAAATTTCCATTTTATTAAAATGGTCAGTTTTTAAAACATCCATGTTTAATTTTGGAGCAAATTGTAAATCAACATTTTGATTTTTTTTTTTATTATTTAAAGAATTGAATTTGATGGTCAGTAAAAAGATCTTTCAGATCTTGATTTAGTTTTTCAAAAGCAATTTTCTGTAGCAATAATTATTTACTTAATTTCTTATTATTTCATCTTAAAATTAGGAGCTGTTTTCTAAGCATTTTATTTTTCCTGCAAATAATCCTGCTTTGAAAAACATTGGTTTTTACTAAAACAGTAGACAGTAGATTCTGGTTGACTTGCAAGATCCATAGTATGAAAGATATACATATATGTAGATGGAACCGCATGAATTTTCAGTTTGTTGCCAAAAATTTCCCACTTATCTCTGGCAAAATGGTCCACACATACTCGCCCGTGTTTTGGAAGTAGAACGCCAAAATTCATTTTCTTCATCTACAGAGAACGTGCAAATAAACTATCTCAAATTTGTTATGACAACCTTTTACACTACAGCCGCTCGTTTTTTAAGTAAAATTCGGTGAATGAATAACAACAATAGTGTCAGGCTGACAATGCAGTGCACTGGGTTAAATTTTTGAATTAAAAAACGATCCACCCATAAAAATCTATTCCTTTGTTTACTCTACCCTTATATATACATACAACATAATATACATTAGTTACACTATTTATATTAGATACAAAGTCCGTAGACACTTTACTAGTTCATTAGTTTGACAAACGATTCTAAGTAAGCCTCTTGGAGTCGTGTTTCATTCAGCGATGAATCCAGATTTTCTCTGGTGAACAAGAATCGACGAGGAAAGGTGTACAGACGAATCTGCAGTATTGTGAGAACAGTGCAATTTGGTAGAGGATCTGTGATTGTCTGGGGTGGCATATCATTGGAGGCTCATACAGAACTCGTTACAACTGGATGAGCACAGATACGTAACATCGATATAGGAACAATATGTTGTACCATATTTTAACCATTTTATAGCCGACCAATTTTTTATGCAGGATAATGCTTGTCCGCATATTGCTGGAAAGAGTCTGGACTTGAATCGCATAGAGGATGTGTGGGACAGCTTAGGTAGATGGTTAAAAGCTTCAGAGCTAGACTAGAATAAGTAGGAAACAGGTTAGTAGAAATTTGGGACAATTTTGATCAAAACGAAATTCGAATAGACAAGATGTCAAACTGTTATCGGGGGCAGAGGTGGCAACACCTGTTATTGAATTAAAAATATGGGGGTGACTATCGTTTTGCAGATAAACAGGTGTTAAGTTATATTTATTTATTTATTTTTTTGCTTCAATTTTCAAATAAAAGTTATTTTTCGTACTTAATGCGTATGTTTAACTTATATCTTACTCACAATACATATAAAAAAAATGTTTTCCGAAATTTTAATGTTTGCAACTTATGCCTTAATTTTGCGACGAAGTGTATTTTCGGAGAGAACAAATACTTATTCCATAATTATGTATACAACTGCAAACTTTGACATAGGTAGTGGGAAAATACCTATTAATTTTTTTAACATCGCCGTTGTCAATAATGATACGATAAAGATTGAAACATAACGGGAAAATTGGCAATTAAACCGTCTCGAAGGTGATCCACCTGACAACGTCCTCGACTGTTAAGAATCGCACAACATTCTCGTTGCATTAATAGTGACTATTGATAATAATTGAAGCAAATTTTTGGATTGGCAATTCTTAATTATTGGCTGCAATGTTAGCATGTTGTCGGTTCACGATTGTGAATTTGACATGAGCATGCATAAAAAAACCAATGGGAAGATGGTAGCTACTGATTTGGTGAACAAAATTTCAATTTTACATCAGGCATGCCATCATAAAATTTGAAATATAAACTGCCAACATGACAAAAAAATCACAAACAATAATAGTTACATACTCGGTACATAACTACCTATAAAAGAGTACACTTAAAAAACATCCTAAAATGGATATAAACAAAAACATTACAGAGAACCTTAATTGCAGATTATAATTTTTGTTACTTTTTGTTTTTTAATTTGTATTCTTAAAAAATAATATTACGTCTTTGTCATTTCATTACATCACAAACACGGCAATAGTTAGTGAACCCAGTAAAAATTTCTTAGAGCTGAAGGCGGCGATAATCACGGCGCCGTGGCTTAGTTGGTTAAAGCGCCTGTCTAGTAAACAGGAGATCGTGAGTTCGAATCTCGCCGGGGCCTGCACTTTGTGCTACTTTTTTTTGCTTAAAAGATCATTGCGTTATTTATTATTGTTTTTAATATGTAAATATTTCAAAACGCAGTATCACAACAGTTACATGTCAACATCTATATGTTTTCTATAAAACAACTCTTTAAGTATTTGGCTGATGCTAACAAGCATAGCAACTGTTAATTCTTAAAAACCCCAGACTAAACAATTAATCCTTAAAGGATTCGCTGCGACGGTCAACGCACTATCATCAAACATCAGACATAGCTAAGGACCATCTCCATGAAATCAACTTGCAAATAAAAAAAAAATCGCACTTAAATCGGTTCATCTGTTATTGCCTTTCCATAGACAGGCAACGTTGTAACACCTTTTTTTTTGTGTCGGGGATGAAAAAATGAACTTTCTAAGTTGCGATATCTGTAGCTTCGGCTAACTCACGCACCTTCACGAGACTTCACTGGGAGTAAATAATACAATTTTCTTGGTGTTTTCACTTATAATGCCATAAGTAGTCAAAGTTAGTCGAATATTTTTGTACTGGTGTCAGGAATCGGCATTACACTTGGATTTAAACGCGTACGCATTGATATTGGAGGGACTATTCCATGAATCAACTCTTTTTCAACTAAAATTCAACCAAAAAGTACAAAAATTAAGTAACAGGTAATAAACATTTTGTTTAAATAAAGCTTCAGTGATATTTGATGCTGTTTTACGTGATGTTTTCCTGTGATTTCAATATGCAAATACAAGAAAAAAGATATGTACGGTGGCAATTTTTCAACTTTTTGAAAGAAAAGGGCTACGATTTCGAGCAATCTATTTCCCCTGAGAGTTTAATAAATACTCTACTATTTTAAAAAGTTGGGCTTCTAACATGAAAAAAAGGACGGTACTATTTACAAGAGAAATTTAATTAAATACATGTTCAGTACGAAGCTAGTTCAAAAAATGTATTTCAATGAGTGGAATATTAAAATAAATCCATTTACGGATGCATGCTTCAAGGCAGCATGAGATGCCAGAGATGCTACCCGAAGAAAACTTCAAGCACTACCAGAAAAAAGGACAGTAAACTCAGTAGCGCTAACTGAAAATAAATTCTTAAATATGCTACAAACTTTAAACGAAAATACAGAGCACGGTTTATAAAAGAAGTTTTTTTTAATCGCATCTATTGAATTAGATTGAAGTGGCCGTGAAGGGACCAGTTGTTTGATATACCATTTCAAGCACGAAATTGACAATAAAGGACTTAGCACTGGCCGAATTGACTATAATCTTGTCTTCTCAAAAACAACATAGTGGTTCAAAATCACCGCCAAGCAGTAAATGGTTGACAGAAAATAAAGAGAACCCTGACCTCTGCCCTATTAGGTATTTTTCTTTCCCGTTTTATGTCTTATATTAAACCGTTCTATTTTATAGATTGTATCATCTGCTAATGGTGAAAAAGGGAAAAACATAAACACCGACGGAATGTTTTTAATACCCAATTCTTTTTGGATAAAATACAAAATGCAATGTGGTCCCTTTGGAGTTAGTGAAATTGGTAAATGGGTAAAGTCATTGGCAATTAATAGTTAGCTTAATTAAACAATATTTGCAACTTGACGATGAATATCATAAAACCAATCATTAATATGTACCCTTTTTCGCGGCGATTTACAATTCCGAAAATTAAATTTTGGATCGAAGCTGACAAACGCACCAAAAGTCACCTACATTGTACTGTTCACCCTCCGGAGTCAAAGGTTCCGTAGATCGCATGCACAATTATGAACCACGTGTCCAATTTCACGACAACAGTGCACGAATGACGTCACAAAAGATGGCAACTGCGTTCACCTAACGCCACAAACCACCTATATATAGAGTGGGTGGTTTGTGCCTAACGCCCACCTTCTCAATGTTACCTCTACGAGGGTTTCTCGACAATAATGCCAACCCCTAGTACTGGGGTTTTTTCTTAGTACTATGGCATCCCATTCTATGGGCGTCCCTAACGTAGAGTGACCGAAATACATTTGTCAGCATTCCGCGGGAGAAACAAACAAAATTAAAACAAAATATGGAACAAACTTCGAACCGGAACAAATAAAATACGAAATAATTCAGTTAATCAAGTGAATAATGCTGTAAAATAAATAAAATTATAAATGAACCTTCTTGTTTATTTCAAACTGTACCAATATAACCTTTTCTAGTTGTATATTTAATATTTTTAACAAATAAATACATTGATTTGTCATTGACTTGCTTTTGTTAAAAACTATGACTTGAATACCTTCCTGGGAAGATACATCCGCTACAATGCGATATAACCATAGTAACGCCCATATAAAGTACTATTTTCATTGACTCTTTTTAAGCAATTGACAGATTAAATAAATAGTCACTTATAATACCATAAGTAGCTAAAGTTATGTCGAAAATTTTTGCGGTGGTATCACGAATGTGAATTACGCTTGGATTTAAATACCACGAGTGCGAAGCACGATTTGCAAGCGAAATGTCCATGAATGGAACCATGACAGATGAATGGAATAGTCAGTTATTGTCTTTGCCATTTCTATTGAAACACCATCTGTTGATTTTGCTTAAATTTTAGCAATTGGTGACAGCTTTCGGTTGATTGACAACGGCTTTTAGTTAGAAAATTGTCTGAATATGAACGTTGCCAAATTTACGATTAACAAGTGGTGTTTCAATAGAAATGGCAAAGACTTTACACCTAAATTATAATATAACAAGCGATATGATTATAATCGGCAATTATATCATTATTGGTTCCAATTTACTGGGATAAATTTCATTTTGGTATGAGATGTTGTTGCTTAAGGAGATTTTTTTGAGATCAATTGACATTAATGAATCACGAGACGCAGTCGAGTGATTTGTGCTAATGGCAACTGGTCAAGAAAAAATGTCCTTGCAACAATATCGAGTGACTAAAAGAAATTTAGTCTTCGGCAAGACAACCTAAGGTGGTGCTCACAAACTCGCGGAAGATAAATGGTTGGTGCTTAACAATATCGATAAAAATCTCTGCCTCGTCCATCTCTTTAGAAAGTTGATGTCCAAAAGAACTGACAGAATCACAGCGTCAAGACTCTTTTTGACAGTTAATCCGAATTGGAACAAGACAACTTCGAGTGGATAGTTTAAAGACATGCCGCTTGGGAAAAACGAAATAGCCAAGTGGAGAAAACAAGGTGCAAAAAGAATAAGGCTGGATGCAAAAAGAAAAAAAAATAGCAACCATTGGAATCGAACAGCGGCTGTGACTCAGTTGGCAAAAAATGGTATTGGCGAACAGCAACTTATCAAATTAACAGCACACAGCTCTCCAAATTCCATAAAATGTTATTTACAAATTCATGGCGAACATCATATGGAACTATTAGAGCAGATGTAAAGTAAGGCCAAAAACAGTGGAGCAACATAATAACTGCATATTTTATTTCAACTGTTCTGAACATCAAAATAAAAATTAAGTATTGTGTTCTAAGATTACTGTATCTCTAGTGATTAAACACATCCTTATCTGAGCTGAATAAACACCAACTTGATGTTTATTCAGTGTAATGCTGTTGCTATTGGTTAAAATTAAAATTTTCATGCATTTTGAATGGTTGTGTATATTAATCAGTAATATTTTCTAGATTCTGCATTTTATGCAAAAAAAAAATATATTTTTTTTGTGTGTTCGTTCAGGGCCTAAATTAATGTGCACTTCTGCACATTTTGTGCAGTTCGAAAATGCATTTGTGCAGCTGGAAATTGCAATTTGTGCAGTAACTTTTTCACATTATTAATATTTTTACTTCCCGAGCGTAGTTACTACTACTGACGTCGGTTCATCCCTTCACCGAAAAGAATCGAGGAATTTTTATGATTTTGTTTGTCAAGTGGAACCTCAAGAAACCCCAGATGTGCTATTTTCGCTCTGTCACGTACCTGCTTAACAATAACACTTGTCTCAGTGATTTCGAAAAAGTGCACAACAAAAATTTATCAATCGTACTTGCGGAGTCGTACTGCCTTCACAGCTGTTATCACTTTGGTTTTTTCTTGCATTGGTAATGCGCTGTGACTAATTTTCTTTTGTGCTATGACAAGTATTATTTACGTTATTGGCGTCATCACAAATTTTTTATTGATCCAATTAAGAACGTGTCACCCCATTTTCTCAAAAATAAAATTATAGAACATTTTGTTCGATTGTGGCTTAATTAATTATTTTATTAGTCTTCTGTTTTGGGAACACAACACACAAACTTTTGTGATGTACCTTTAAATAGTGATATATGAATGTATTAATAGTGTCGGTATTATGCCTTTTTTAGATTTTTGTTTATTTGAATTTGCGTTTTGCTATTATTTATTTATTATTAATGTTGTAGGTATTTTCACAAAATCAACAAAATCATAGTACACTTTAATGGGGGGGGGGGGGGTGCAGAAGTACTATTAAGGACACAAGGGGGATTATTGCGATTGTGCAGTTGGAAATTTTCCTTAATTTAGGCGCTGTGTTCGTTAAACAATCTGGTTATTATGGCGGCCTGGTAACTAAAATCCGAAGCTCACTATTTTCGAAAAATATTTGCTTTAATCACATTAATCATAAGGAGCGCTCAAATAAAAACGACGTCAAGTTGGTTTTGAAAATATCAACGAATCATTCACTAAGGGCGTAATTTCAAGTTGGATTTGCGAAGTCGCAAGTGCCTTGCTATGGTAATTTCGATGACAGTTGTTGCCATTCGCGATATGATTCGTCCTTGCGACTGCTGTCATCGCATCTTCCATAGCAACGAGGACTTGCAAAATTGTAAATCCAACTTGAAATTGGCCCGTAAATTCACATTTACAAAGCCAGCTTGACGTCGTTTTTATTTGAACGCTCGTTACATAAAATCGCAGACAAAACTTAACGATAAAGTGGTTTCGCAGTAATAGCCTACACTTGATTTGTCAAAATTTTGAAGCTTTAACCACTATAATTAAGTACTAAAAGAAAATAATACAAGTGACAGATGTAATCTGGATCTGAACATGCTCTAACGTAAGCGACATTATGATGTTAACCTAAATTTTTACCAGATTAAATTCTAGCTAAACCCACGTCTGTGTATAGCTTATAATATACGAAGCTTCTGAAAATTATCACACACGTTTCTTTGTCATTAAATTTTGTCTGCGAATTTAGTCTGATGTTTGAATGTGTTTTTGAGAGTTCTGCCAAATAACTAACTATATATAGTGAACCAAGAGTTATAAGGTTATATGGCCATCATAAAATCATCTCATTGTGTCGAAGTTAAGTTGTTTGCAATAGAAAAGGTTTTAGGGTCGTAAATAACGTGTCCACTGCAGCTCGACCGGCTCTTATGGTTTCGTTCAGGGGCGGCTTTCACTAAATATGAAAATCCACCACTCCACTATTTCTTTACTACCTGCAGCCGCTGAGGGTTCCGAAATAACCACTCGCTTTGAAAGCCGGCCCTGTTAAATATGAGCAAGAAATGTTTAGAAGATGATTTATTGCCAACCGGTAAGCTTAGTGCGAACCACACAAAGGGGGTATTTATTTGCGGTCAACTACTTTTATGATGGCCATATAACCTTATAGGTCTTGGTTCACTATACTTACTTTAATTATTTCAAGGAATTATAATAGTTCTAAATAATTTTACAAGTTATTATACCCAATTCGGCATAAACGGTTCAAAATATAGAACACTTTTTTAACCTAAGTACTCCTGTAATAAAGGAGGTTGTATATTAAAATACTGGCTTGTTTGGCTTCATACAAACAAGCGCGGCAGTTTGTTAGAAGTATCCCTACTTTATATAACGATCGATATCTTGAAGCAATAACTTGAGATTTTTTTTTAAATCCATGAAAGCAAATTGTGCGACAATTTTTTGGAAACCCCACTCCACAGTAGTTGTAAGTATTTTTACAGAACGATTGAATTCTGCCTGGTAAGGAAGTAAGTTTCCTTGTCTTCCAGGATAAGGACAAAACAAAAGCTGCATAACGCCGTAGGCCTGGTCACCATATAAAATATACCGCTCATTTCCATTGTCCCGAAATACTGCCACTCGTTCTAGGTCATTATAAACCTGGGACTCTCTAAATATGCCGGCGTTATGCCTTTTTCCCTGATGTGCCCCTTTTAAATTGACAGTTATTCCATCTGGGCAAAGAACAGACTAATACTTAACACAGTGAAATCTTTTGTGTCCAGAATAATAATTTTCCTGATCAACTGTTGGCCTACATATAGGTCTTGGAGTCCCATCAATAAAGCCCCAACAATTTCGAATTGCACCTCCTCTAGTTCGAACTGATTGCCTGTTTAGCCATTCATTTGCCTGCAAGTCCTCTAGAAGGTGTCCTTTATTTTCCATGATAATATTTATAGTGGTGCGAATAATCTGTGATTGCGGCGACAATCCAAATAGATGAGTCAAGTCTTTTAAACGATTGGGGTAAACTAGCCTCCTTAATACAATACACAGAGCAGTAGTGCCATATACTGTATTTCTTGTGGCGGTCCGAACTTACTGTGGTAATCTTAGAGCTTCTGCCAAAACGGGAATATGATTCCTTTGAAAACGAAAATTCGTGTTAACTTCATCAAAATACAGTTCATTTAATCGAAATTCTTGCGGTGGACCATTATTAATATTTCTTACAGGATCTACCATTTGAAGTATTGCTTCTTCTATGTCGTTGTCATTAGCATTGTCCAAGACCAGTGCTTCTAAAACCCCTTCCATCACGATGACTAAGAACTATTTAGTTTATATCTGTCACATTGATTCTACGACAACGCTAGAAAATACGTTTCGCAATACATCAAGTTTTTTACAACGCTAAAACGTGGCGTTATTTTTATAGCTCATTCTTTATTAACGTATTACCTAAATAACGCTTGACTGCAATATCTCTATAATTGTTATGTTTCAATCATGTAATATTAAGAGTACTCCGTTTTTCTAAGTACTTCGTCGATTTTCAAATTCTTGTGTGTGTGTGTAGTTCCAGAAATATACGTACCATCGCTGGACAAAAAAAACTGGGACACAATAGGTAACTAGATAATTTTGAAAATTCGAAATTTAAAACGTGTAAGTTGGGCTTTTCCTGCCAAAAGTATTATTTATTAGGTTTGTGAAACATTTTCGCATATTTTATTTATTGTTTTCAAGAAATTAGTCGGAAAGATAAAGGCATAAACGAGAGCGTAAAATTAGGGACGTAACTTTATTCAAGAGAAAATAAAAAACTGGAATTATAACTAGAAACATTATACTGAAGATGCCAATTCAACTGATCAGTATTTTGTCATTGCACCATTTGCATCGATCACATTCTGTAGTCGACGAGGCATGGAAGCAACTAACTGCCTCATATATCCAGGTGTTACAGTTTCCCATGCCTCGACAATTTTTTCTTGTAATTCTAGTGGATTTCTAGGTCGAAAATCATTTTGATAAATATATTTTTGCATTTCTCCCCAAACATTTTCAATTACGTTTAAATCTGGGCTCCTAGAGGGCCAAGGCAAAACATTGACTCCCTGGGCTTGCAAATACCGACTTACCAGTCGGGCATTATGAACTGGACAGTTATCCTGCAATGGGTTTTATAATTATTAAAAAAAAATGAAAAGAAGAATAGCACAAACTTGTTGAAATATAAAGTTTCGTTCTCCAAAAACTGGTATTACTGAGGGGAGCATAAGTTCTTCTAGAAGCCTTCTGTATACATTAGCGTTTAATCTTTCTTCTACTATTGCGCAAATTCCACGTCCTCTGCTGCTAACCCACCCCCAAACATTAACGGAAAAGCGACCGGATTGTTTATATTTATTGCAATAGCGTTCATCATATCTCGTTCCTGGGGGTCTATAGACACGACGACGTCCATTACTATATGATTTGAAAGTTTTTTCGTCGGAAAATATCACATTATTCCACATATCTGGAGGTTCATTGACAAATTCCTGAGCAAATAATACCCTAATTGCCTTGTTTTGCTCAGTTAAAAATATTTTATTGGCAGCAGCCCGATTTCTTAATTCAGTTTCGTGGACTCTCTTCCGGGCTGTTTTCAGTGACGCAGGGAAATTCGTTTGCTGCCTTGCGTTAACCACTGTTTCGAAAGGATATTCTCGAATGAAATTTGCCAATTGAATGTTTTCGTCTGCAGTCGTTTTTTTTGGACGACCCGACCCCGCTCGTCTGATAATTCTACCATATTCATTAATTTTTTTTTTCGCCAGTAGGACAGTATTCTTGCTGATATGCAGCTCAGTTGCTATTGTTCTAATTGAGACCCCATCCCTTAAACGTTGCGCAATAGTTTGCTTTTGAACTTCATTCAAACTTGGCATTTTTGAATTGGCACTTGACATTAATCAAGGTGACATTTTTTAAATTTCATTTTGAATTACATTTTAAAGAGATGTTTACAATGCAAAAATTTTCAGTGTCCCAGTTTTTTATTTCCACCGATGGTACCTACCTAACCACATCTCTCATCTGGATTTCTTTTAGAAGAGTTTGCAAACATATCGCTACTCGAGTTGTCAAAACTTACATCTGTAAATAAGACGTTTGACTTGACAGAAATTCAAAATGACCATTCTAATTTAAATTATGTGCACTGGAAATTAGTTCAGTCAAATTTATTGTTGCATCTACGGTATGAACAGTTTTAAGCACAAATAAATCTATTGTGTTTATTATCATACTTTACATTTTGGAAAACGTTCACATTCACAAGGTGCCGGACATAATTTGGATGTCTTTCTGACTTCTAATGGAATTAGCAGTCTTTTAAAAAACTGGAATTAATCACTTACAAATGAGTCACAACAAAAGTACAGTATCACTTACGTACACCCATGATATGCCACTGTCCAATAAAATCCCGGGTTCAAAGTCGATAGGATCTCCAAGTTCTTCGGGAGGCCGTTCTACACCAAAAAGGTTTCCAATTGCTTCATAAATATAAGATACCATTTTCTCAGCTGATGAGTTATTTTTAATTTAGTTTAATATGTTTCAATGATAATTTTGAAAATGATGATGTTAACTAACTTGATTTTGGTAAATTCAGATTAAAACTGCTGATTTGTGTAATAACTCGAAGAACCATTTGCATGCTGCTGAATTAAATTATGAGGCGCAGCAGAGAAAAATATCTTTGTTGCGTGCCACTAAACTGCTTATTTCTACACAACAACAACTGCTTCGTACAACGTCATCTTAACAACTAAATCGCTCCCCTAGTTAAGGACCATCCCTCAAGTTTGGCTATGGGGGTGCTCCGTCCCAGTCTCAATAATGCTTTATTCCTATTCTTTATTTTGTAGCAATTTTTTATTATTAAAACAGCTTGAAAGTCTATTTGGGCTTTCTCCATCGTTATAATACATCTCCAATTCTCCCTATTTAAAGCCAGACGTTTCCATCCTCTGATACTACTTCTTTCACAATATTCTCTACTGTCTCCATCCATCTATGTTTCGGTATTGTTTTCAGCTTCATATTCTACTATTCTTCTGACCCTTCTTTTCTCATTTATTCTCATTATCTGTTCATTGTTGAATTCTAACGGTTCATGATTTTGCTCGATGTTGGACGTTGGTATCTTGTATGGTCCTCCATAATTTTTTTCTAAAAATTAACATCTTGTTGTAAATGATCTTCGTGTTATTTTTTGTTATCAGTTTTGATGTAAATAATAGCAACATATAATACAAAGTTCTGTTTGGATGTGTTACTCGATCGTCGATCTATTTTCATTTAATGTCATTTTCTTCGGTGATTAACGAGCCCAGAGACCCGAACTCTCCGGTAATATATGGTTACCGATTTTAATGTTTTCCTCATCCCTATTCTTTAAATTTTGGTAGCTTCTGTTTCCAAATCTTGGAATGATTATTTAAGGCTTTTTCGTCTTTTTGTTATAATTGCGCAATTCGAAGGTACCTACTTCCCTTTGTTTGAGTGATTTTTCTATCTCTGAACTTTTTCTGCTATGATATGCCTACCAATAGTAATCGATGAACAACGTCTCCACACTGACATTAAACTCTCTTCCTTCGACATTAGAAATGTAAAGATGTGATCTAACGTCGAACGGTTGGATCTAAATCCAGCGTTGAACTCTCCTATATTTTCCGTTGTGTGTTTTTCTAGTCTATTTGCAAAGGACAAGTACTAATATTTATTTTTATACACTGAACTTTACTAATTACAGTGTATAAAAAGACATGTTGTTACTTCAAAATACCCTGACAAAAGGGAAAAGACATAGGTACTGCAAAATCTATATCCGGCAGTACCTATGTCTTTTGCCTTTCGCCTTTTTTGATCATTTCCGTTGTTATACTATTCTCTTCTGCTGCCTTTCCGTTTCTGACTTTTTTATTAAGTCCCTCATTTCATCTATCTCTGGGGATTTTGGAGATGCTTCTGTGCATTTCTCTATCTGTGCTAGATTTTTTAATTCTACACCACTCTTTCCTCTGGTATCTAGTAGTTCTTCGAAGTAGGTACTCTCTCCATATTTCCATTCTTACCCGCCCATAAAATTTGCGTGCATTCTTCATAACACTGTTGTCTAATTCTTTCATACATTCATTTTCAAACTGGCGATTCTCTTTTCTTAACGATTTGCTTACTTTTCTTCTGTTATTGCCATTATTTATTATTCCTTTCGCTTTGATCTGTTAACCATTGTAATCTGCTCTCATTTATTTGTTTTGCCACTTCTTCACATACCATATTTTTCTTCCCTATTGCATTTTCTGTTATTTCTGTAATATCTTTTCCAGTTTACGTTTTCTATGAAATTTTATACCCTCAACCTTCTTTTTAATTTCTTCGTTCCATTTTTCTTTTACTTTTATATCTTTCAGATTTTCCATATTCCACTATAGACTATACGATGATTCACGATTGGAGAAGCTACAGGGGAGCAGATGCTAACAGCGACCACACACTAGTTATAGCAAAAATAAAAGAAAAACTACCAACCAATAGAAAACTAAAAAAAGAAAGAAAAAGAGTCAATGTTAAGCTACTAAAGGACAAAAAATAACACAACAAATTGAAATAGAATTAAATAAAAGACTAGAAAGTAAAGATACAACACACGAAACAATAGAAGATGAATGGAGCCAAATTGAAGCAGAAATGGTAGGAAACATCAAAGAAATACATTAACAACACCGAACGAAGAAGTAGAAAGGAAGATTGGTATGATGAAGAAAGCCTTGATGAGTAGAAACATTGCAAAAATAGGAAAAGATCAAAAACCAACAAAGGAAGCAATAAAAGATTATGAAGAAAAACAGAAAATAACCAAACAAATATGCAGACGGAAAAAGAGAGAATATTTGAAAAAAAAATGGATACAATAGAAAAACACTACCCAAACAAAGAGATACAAAACTTCTACCAAGAAGTTAGGAAGACAAAATAGACCACTAGCACGAGAACGCTATACTGCAGAAGTAAAGAAGGACAACTGATTGGAGACACAGTAGAAAAACTAGACAGATGGGCGGAATATTTTGAAGACCTACTAAATGACAAGACGGAGGAAGAACAACAGCCAAAAGTAGTGAAAACAAGAAGACAAGACAACAATGAAAAACAAGAAAAAATAGAAGTGAGTAGAATGATACAAGAAATGAAAAGTCATAAAAGCCCTGGATAAAATGTAATACCTGCAGAACTGCTGAAAATAGGAGCCGAACAACTTACCAAGAGATATCAGCTAATACTTACTTAGAACGTGGCAAGAGGAGATAAGACCGAAAGGATGGAACAGCGCCATTATCTGCCCCATATTTAAAAAAGGAGACAAAACGGAGTGTGAAAACTACAGAGGAATAGCCATACTTGATGTAGTTTGTAAGATCTTAACAAAAATCATAAGAACTAGATTGAGAGAATACACCACGCAAACAATAGAAGAATATCAAGGAGGGTTTAGGGCAGGAAGATCAACCATAGATCAGATTTTTACTCTAAAAACGATCCAAAATAGCAGCTATGAACAAAACCTAAGCCTGCACATCTTTTTCATAGACTTTAAACAAGCCTACGATTCCATAGACCGAAACATGTTATACGATGCAATGGAAAAGCTAGAAATACCAAAAACATTGATAAGATTCGTTAAAATGACACTACAAAACACGAGCAACAAAATTATTTTGGAAGGAAACATGTCAAAAGAATTCTTGGTTAGAAAAGTGCTACGGCAAGGAGATCCACTATCAGGCGACCTGTTTAATGTTGTACTAGAGGACATAACAAGGGAAAGCAGAATACAAACAAATGAAATAATGGATTAATATGTCACCATAAGAAGCAATGCATTGCATATGCAGACAATGTCGCCTTGCTTACGAGATCAAGAAAGGAGCTAGAAAGGACATTTAAGCAATTTGAAAAAGTGATGAGGAAGTACGGTCTAGTGGTAAATGAGCAGAAGACGAAATACATGAAAATGAATACAGATGACGTAAAAGAAGACAAATATATTAAATTAAAAACAGATAGAAAAGAATACAAGATAGAAAAAGTAAACGAATTTATATACCTAGGAGCCACAATAACCAGTAAAGCCAAAGAAGCAAAGAAAATAGAAAAAAGAATGCTAAAAGGCAGCTGAGCAATGGGTTCTCTAACATCAATAATGCAGGGAAAAATATATCACGAAAATCAAAAATACGAATGTACGAAACAATCATAAGACCAGTGGTAACGTACGCAAGTGAAACATGGACACTGTATAAACAAGCCGAAATGAAATTAGAGATACATGGGAAAGAAAAATACTGAGAAAAATTTTTGGGAGGGGTCAAAAGTACAGAAGGAGAATGGAGAAGAAGGACAAACCAGGAAGTCATGAACCTGTATAGAAGACCGAGGATCACACAAAAAATTCGATCGCAAAGAATCAGATGATTAGGACTCAAAACTAGAATGCCAGGACAAAGAATAGCAAAAAGAGTATTAGAAGAAGGAAGGGGTGAGAAACGAAAAAGAGGATACCCAAGAAAGAAATGGCTAGAGGAGGCGCAGAAAGATCTGAAAGCAAATGGAGTGAAAAACTGGAAAAGTGTAGTCACATACCGGAAGAGATGGAAATAAATAACTGCCACCACAGAGCTGTCACCATAGAAGCCAAGGGCCTAGAGGGCCTGTAGAGCTAACATATACCGCGAGATCGAAAAAGAAATTAGTCAAAGTTGGCCATGCACGACAAGCCGTTTGTCGTAATTTAATTTTTTTATTAAATTTCAAATTGACAGTTTAAAATTAGAATTATGACACCGACTTTTAAAACACATAAAAATGAATCAAAATCACCGTTTTCCAATTTTGTCCCATTTCTGAAGTAAGATTCTAACAAAAAGACTTTAATTTGGTTTGATACCATTACAAATTACTTTTTTCTGCTACCGATAGCGTAAATGAACCTTATTGCTCCAGTGACACTGATGTAAGCGTAAGCGAAGTAAATAGGGCAACCTCGTTGCTAGCTCCGTAAGTAGGTTACTAAGGGCGTAAGTGTTACTTACGCTGCCAGGACAAAAAAGTAATGAAAGTAGTAGAATGTCAGAGAAATGTCAATAATTTCATTTTACAGCAATAGTTTGTTTTATAATTATTTATTAATATTAACTGTAACACTACACTCAGTAATATTTATTAAAGGAATATTCTTTGAAGTTATTTCAAAAGTAGTAACTGTCACATTTTCATCAACTGCATGAGCTTCCAACATTTTCTTATATAATTGAGGTAACAACAGAAGAACTGACACGACGTTAATTTCAGCATTGAATATTCACACCATAAACTGCTAGGAGACTTGCGGGCTTCGGATCTTTCCTTAAAATAACCAAGCATTACGGTTTCATTAACATCTTGAATGTTTCGTGATGTATACCTACCAAATTGAAAATGCGTTGTAAGTTTCAGTATAACGGAATTTCGATTTTTCAGGTAACAGACATGCGCAAGCAATATTGGCAGCTTCTTCTATTGCCTGTAAATGACTTGAATCACTCATTTTTCACTTTGAACAACTACTTTTTAGAAAACTTCACTTGTAAACAATTTTTTTTATCTTGTTGCTACGGAAATGAATACTTTCAATGAGTTCCTGATAATTTCTTAAATATTTTTTAGTTACTAGAATTATTACTTTTTAGTGTTACTGGTGTCGGTAGCAGAAAAAACGTAATACAATACACGCTGCGTAACTCCTTTCTTAAGTCTCGGAGGTTTGCCGGGCCTCGGCGTTGCCTCGGCCCGTCAAATCCACCTCGACAAAAAAGTTTACTTACGCAGCTTGTAATGTAAATAACTATTGTCAACCTTTTGTCAACGTGACGTTTAATAAAAAATTATTTTAAACTAAGACAAACGGCTTTTCGTGCATGGCCAACTTTGACTAATTTGTTTTTCGATCTCCTATATACTTCACGCAAGAGGACTATATTCATTTATTTAAATTCAATAATAACTGACATTCAAAATTTTCGTCAGCTAAGGCACCTAGCCGATTCTTTTGCGCCTAATTTCATTTCACTCTAGCTACAAATAAAAGTTCGATGCCAACTGCAACAACTTTTAAACAAAAATTTGCATTGGTGGGAGATTTCAAAATATCTTATTGGCTATGTGTAAATGTATCGTAAAATTGTTTAATCTTCAATAAGAAGGATGTTCCACTTGACGTTGTGACTTACAGATTAAATTTAGAAAATCTTAGAGGGTGGACACTCATAAAATTTTATTGTCGGATTATGAGAGGTTATAGATTTGAGTGGACCAGAAAAATGGATAAAGTTTGTTTGACCACAAATTTTAAATGTTTGCTCAATTATTTATATATTTTGTTGACTAATTCAAACAGCATCACCATTTTAACATTGCCGTGTAGAATTAACTTTAAAATATTAACAGTTGTTTTAATAATAATTATAACAGATCTGTATTGATTCTTCAATTAAATAACTTGTACTCTGTCATTTCGAAATTAACTTCATCCGAAATATACAATAATAAATTTATTTTTTCAAGTTTTCAGCATGCTTTTGAACAATGTTTTGAATTATCTAAGAATCAGTTGATTGATGTGTCTTTTACAAGAACTATCCATTAATTTCCGCTGCTAAGAACGATAGGGATAACGGATAAGTCAAATGGATTTCGAGCAAATTTAAGAAAATTACATCCATTGTTAAAATGTTAATGCTATTAACAAGAGCAATTCCATTACGAGCAATATTTAGGCCTTTAATTATGTAATGAACTAATGAAGAAATACAGAAAAAACTTCTTTTATGTAAAAAGGAAGCGTATGTTGATTACGTATTTTCGGGTAACAATAAAAGTCAATCTATTTGAAAAATAGTGAATTTAAATTCAATCACAAATGACGACATGTTAAAAATCCATTCACAGCAGATGACTTTAATATTTTTTGTAAACATTTCTCTAAAACTATTATTATGACTAGATCATAACAATGTAAATGTTAATGATAATATGGATTACATAAAAAATCGTCGTTAATTCACCGCTCAGAGACGAGTGAAATTATTAATATCATACCAGTGTTAAGTGTTAAGTTAAGATTTCAAGAATTTCACATATCCACGATATAAATAATTTTAGATCCATCTACATCTTGCATATTATCAAAAAATTTTGAAAAACGTATTAACGTATGATTAGATTCTTTAAGTAAAATAAACTATTTACGAGCAAACAACTTGCTTTAATGTGGATACATTTTGCATTGTTTTAATAAAAGATATTTAACCTACTTTCTCAAAATTATCGATTAATGACTACATGAATCCTGCCCTATTACTAAATAAACTTGAGTTCTATAGAATCTGTAGAGCGCCGTATGAACAATAAAATTTGATTTAATTAAGTAATTACGGACATTAAATTGTTTACGAAAAGCCATTGATCATAGTCTCTTGGAACAGAGGAGCCCCAGGGTTTAATCCTGCAATTCATTCTCTTTCTGATATCCATCAATGATATGCCAGTGAATTATAATGCAGCACGAACGGTTTTTTTTTACTAGGTACCTACGTTTGCCGCCTCAACCTTTTAGAAACAGCTTTCGCATGCTTCTTCTATAGTATGACTACTTTTCTGTTTCACTTAGTTTGCCGAACAGAAAACTAAGTAGAGAATTAAGAGTACCTGGTGTTTTCCTCGAATTGAAGGTGGGCACTCATCAATGAATTTTAGGTGTACTTTTTGATTGTCGTGTACATGATAAAACATGAATCAATTTCTCTGTTCATCCCCACTAAAAATTTGATAAAGTATTTTTAGCACTACGCACCTAATTATTACAACAAAAAATTAAATTTTAAAATGTTTAAAACCTACCCTCTGGCATTTGATATAATATATTTAAAAAATGTCTGAGACCAGTTTTTATTTTTGTTGTGTTAACCCAAACATCCCGCCAAAATTGCACAAAATTTTCAAACTCGCGAAAAATTCAAAATTTGGCTTGTATTCGTTAACAAAATGGAAACCCTACGTTGTGTTTTTTTTTTTTTTGTCAGAATGCGTTCAAATACAAAGTGGTAAACCCCAAGGTTGGTAAAATAACCTTAAAAAAAATCCAAAATATTGAAGGAAAATTGTTTATTCCTCCATTCTGGAGAGACAAAATCTAGAAACCAGCTGCAAAAATTCTTTCCAGCTTTCATAAATGAAATCAAATGTTACAAATCGATACAAAAATTTCAACACAAAAAAAGAAGAAATCTTAAATAAAGTAACTGTGTCTATGTTTGTGCATACATTTTGGCAACTTTTATTATTATTATTATTATTTGTGACTGCACCATCTTGTGAATGTGTTCTAAACTAAAGACAGCTTTTGGCTTTTGCCATATTTTGTACTGCTGCAACAACCCGATTTTGCGCAGTTGTTTCCTTCTATCTTGGCAAACACCTGACCTCAAGGAGGTTCCTGACACTCATGACAGTTTATCACAACTGTCAAATTTATGTAACATTAAAAAAACAAAAAAGGATTTTGTATTAAAGTTTGTATGCAAAATTAATTAAATATGTATACTAGGAAAGTAGGTACATTGATATGTATTGTTTTATTTATTTAAAAAAATGTGTTTCAGTTGCTAAACACATTATTCGTCCCGGCAGCAGTTTTAGTAGCAGAAGAAAGAGGGAAAGATTCCTCCCAACAAGGCCAATACTGTCGGGCGAGTGAATTACCTATCTATGTACCGGACCCACCACCACCGACTCCAGAACCAGAAGTAGCTATGCCAACATACTTAGAAAATGGCTTTGGAGCAGTGAGGCAACAAGTTACAAACATTTCAAGGGAAGTTTCGGCATACAAGAGGGTTGCTGTGGATTATGTTGAACAAAGCAAAGACAATGCTGAAGGTAAGTGACCGTTATAATAGTTTTAAAGCATTTGTTAAGCACATTTTTAACTATTTTAGGGTTATTGCAATATTTGAGACAAGAAGATAATACAACTCCAAAAGCTGGTGCCATTGTAATTGGTGGATTGACTGGTTACATTTTGGGTCTAAGAGGTAGATTTATTAAGCGAACGTTATATGCTAGTGCTGGAGCATTAGGAATGGCTGCTCTTTGTTATCCAAAAGAAGCATCTGAGTATTCACAAATAGCAATAGCAGAGGCAAAGAAATATGCCACAATTGCATACAACTTTGCATATGGAGGTATGTTGATTTGTGTTTAATAAACATACATATAGGTACAGCTCATACATTAATTAAATATGTATGTTTAAGTTAAGAAGGATGATCCTCCATTGGAGCTTCCATCACTACCAAAAATACCAACCAGCTTCTCAGAAGCGTGGGATACAGTCGCGAAATCAGCTTCATCTCTTGTTTCAGGAGATGATACACAAAAGGTAAATAGTAAAGGCAAAAAGTGTGCAAATGTAACTGACGGAGATACTGGCATAAGTGAAGGTCTTCATGGAACAAATGAAGTAGATGCTTTTACAATTGTTTCCAAAGCACATGATGAATCTACTTCAAAGTCATGTCACTGCCCAGTGGGGGCATGTCTGGGACAGCATGATGAAAATAACATGTCATGATTATTTTTTTTCTTTAAGAATTATTTTATCACTGATAAATTGTAGTTGCTTATGGTAACATTGCATTTATTAATTATATGTTTGAGTAATATTAGTAATTTACATTTGTCTGTTTCAGGCCCACAACAAAACTGAAAAGGAAAAGTAGTCCTACTACCTTGTACATAAAAACAAATATATTAGCTGAAATTCGTGAATGTTCAGTTTCATTTATAGTTACATTTTCAGAAATTGATCCTTCACTTTATCATTTTATTGAAAAATAAAACGGCTGCTATCACAGCAACAATTACAAATGAAAAATAAAATTAATGTAACTTAAAAATGACTAAATTTTACTTAATACTATCATAACAATATCATTTCAAAAATATTTTATAACATCACAAATGCAGTATCACCTAGCAAAACAAACTCAGCTGCGCTTCTGTAAAGTTTTTAATTCAAATTACATTCTACCACATGTAAAAGGTGCAAAAAAAAATTGCACCATGAATCAAATACCTGAAAAATTGTTCTTTCACACTAAAGTCAACCAATCGATACAGTCATCTAGGTATCTCTGGATTAGACACATTTATGATAAGTGCATTTATCATACCCCTGTCTGTATTCTTGCATTTGATAGTCACAATGATTAATGTTTAGTATATTAATATCAATGACTGACTAATGCAGTATAATAACAAACTAAACAAAAAAACTTTATGGACATATCACGTTACAAAATAAAACATCTCAAATTTTAAATGTATTTTTGATACATTTGAAAATCAACATAACTTATTTTATGGTGTCATAATTTCCATTTGGACTTGATTTTTTGCCGCCATCCTTTTGAGAACGGTGCTACGCGTGGAATATGCAGAGGACTGGTTAAATGTTTGTTGTAGCTTGGTAGCTAATTCGAAATCCGCTTGTTCCTGCAACGATCGTTTAATATGTTCTTCACTGATTAAATTGTTAGTTTTCTTAAAGTTTGTTGTTTTGGGAATAGTATTTCTTATCGGGAGATTGTAGCCCTCTGTGTCACATGAGTTTTTACACTTGTTAGTATCACAAACTTTTGTTAAAGTGACTTCAATACTTTTTGATTTCATCAATTGATTAGCAGTATGTACTGATTTAATTTTCTTTCTTGCTTTATTGTCCGATTTCTCTTGTTTCCGTTTGGATACAATGGAACTGTCATCTTTCACCTGACACTGAATGTTTTCTTTTTTGTATGTTCCCATTTTTTCTTCTGAGGCTGCTGAGCATAATCTGGCAAAAGCTGATTCCAAGTAGTTCATATTAATCTGATTTTGGCCACTTGGAGCACTAAAAACCTATTATGTTAAAAACAAAAATTTAATAGGTTTTCACATACTTACAGTATTTTAATATGGGGGCTAACATTTGGTTTTCTAGTAGGAACTTTAATCGGAGCTAACCCTTCTGATGGGGGATTATGTCGGTAGTCAATCGGCTTAAAATATAAACACTCTGACTCAATGCTGTTACTCCTATCATTTGCCATTTCAGACTCTGCAATTTCCTGAATTCTTTTATTTTTCTTTTGTGTTAAGATCTGAGATTCTTTGAAAAGGGTTTTTTGCGTTTCTTTTGAATGGGTGTTTTGACACAATATTCTACATGTGTATTCTTTTGTAGCAAAATTATTGATAAATGTAAAACGTTTGTCATTCTTTTCAGTTTTTGTAAGAGTCTGGTTATGGCTTTTTGAAAGAGTGCTTACTGAACCTGCAGTTTTTGTGGCAATTTTGGATGATGTTGATGAAAGTGAAGCCAGTTGTTCAGATTGTTTGCTTTGTACGTTTACTGTACTGTTATTTCGCTCGTTTGCTTTGTATTTATCTAAAACATCAACATGGGTTTGTTTAGATGTAAATGTAAGGTTATGTTTCATTTTGTCTGTACCTTCTTGATTCTCAGCAACTCCATTTAACTTGTTTTTGACTTGCAACGGGAAAAGATCTTGAATTGCTTGCCAAAGCGTTTCGTTGACCAATTTTTTCGATTTTGAAGATCTAAGCCAGGAACCAACCCTCACTCTGCACATAGGACATACATTTGCGTTTTCTGTTGTTGTCTCAAAACATGATGAACAAAAGCCGTGGCTACAGGGAAGTGTTACTGGTTTGATTAAAATACTTCGACAAATTGGGCAAATCACATCATTAGCACTTAATTTTTTATAATCAAGCTTATTTACTTTTGCACGTCTAGGAGCCATGTTTTATTTACTTAAGCTTGACTTCAGTTTTGACATTGACGTTTCTGACGCAAGGTAAAAGCGAAAAAGGAAAAATTCCCTACAGTGTCAAAAAATCAGATACCGGTGTGTCAATAAAACAATATACTTTATGGTATGAATTGCTGTCAATAGTAAAGAGCATTTTTGGCACTGTCCAGTTGTACTGGACCTTCACCCCAAAACTGTTTTATGTTTACGACGCATGAAGATGTAGAAATACAATAAACAAATAAAATGACGTATTTAATGCGACATAATAATATATATCTTCGAACATGATTAAATCTGGTTTAGTTACTTTATGTCGCAAGTTAGAAGGGTTTGTGCGTTTAATGACTATTATTAGTCTCTCAACAGCTTACATAATTGTTTTAGATTATTGAGAACTGATATGAATTCTGTACAAAAAGACGACTGCTCCTTGTCACCAATCAGTATTGATCTCATTGAACCAAATTTGTACCTTGGAGGTCTGTGTGCCGCTAAAGATGTAAATACCCTTGTAAAATATAAAATAAGCCATATATTAACAATTGACATATGTCCGTTACCTCGAAAAATTTTGGAATTGAAAAACATCACCACCAAGTATATTCAACTTTCTGACCAACCAAAAGAAGACTTACTGAGTCATTTTGATGATACAGAAGCTTTTATTACAGAAGGATTAACGAAAGGAGCGGTTTTGGTTCATTGTTATTTTGGTGTCTCTAGAAGCGCTACCGTAGTCATTGCTTATATTATGAAAAAGTACCAGTTAACTTACAGAGAAGCTTTTGAACAAGTTAAACTCAAAAGAAGTATAGTTTATCCAAATCAAGGTTTCATCTCACAGTTAACTCTGTATAAAGAAATGAATTATAAACTTGACCCTAACAACATGAAATACAAGATATTTAGGTTAAATATAGCTGCTGATCAAGTCCGAAAAGTAAAGATTTTACCACAGACTTTTATGGATTTGGTAAAATTTGATCCAGGATTAACTCAGACACAACCAGAACCAAATGTCTATCGTTGCAAGAAATGCCGTAGAGTTCTAGCTTCAGAATCAAATTTAATCACTCACAAGATAAATGGTGACGTTTGTACCAAAACGTATTTCTTAGAACCGCTGGCTTGGATGAATGTTACACAAACTACTCAAGAGAAGCTGTACTGCCCCAAATGCAGCGCAAAAGTTGGATCATTTAGTTGGATTATGGGGTGCCAGTGTCCATGTGGCGTTAAGGTAGCCCCTGCCTTTTACCTAACACCATCCAAAGTAGATTTTACCAATGTTGTTAAAAATGTTGAAATGACCTTTTAAGTACCTGAATAATCTCTATTTTTTTATGTTTCTATATGCCTTTTTAGTATTTCTTGTGACAAAATTTAGTGAGAATTAAGTGTTCTGTATGTATGAATGTCTTCCAATGACAATGTTACGTTTAGTTCTGATTATTGTAAAGTACGTAAATATAATATGTTAAATTATGGCTGTTAACTTATACCTAAAGTATTTATTAAATCATATAATGCTGAACCTTATCAAAACGATATAAATATTTAAATGCATATTAATCACTTCTAATGATATATTATACAGGATGTTTCATGTCAAATAAACTTCCAAATTAAGGTGCATGTATTGAGCTGTCAGTTACGCGCACGTTTTTTCAAAAATTTGACAATACTATCAGTGATGAATACTATTAGCGGTCTTTTTTAAAGTATGTAAGGCACAGTTTTAGAAATTTCGATTTTTTTTTTTAAGTATGGAGCGATAATGAACCCAAATTTTAATCACTGATGTATGTGCATGGCCAACTGACCAGGTTTGAAAAGCAGACTTTACTAATTGCAAAGGAGAATATTATTGAAAAACAATTGTGTTAGTCAAAAAAATAAAATCAGGCATAGCCCAATTAAAAAAATGTGTTTTCATTTTCGGCAAAATATAAACGCTAACGTTCAAGTTGATGTTCTGAAATACACATTTTTTGTAGATTTTTCCCATTACAACCTGCAAATATAGTTTTGACGTAATTTAGTCAACCAGTTGAGACAAAACATCCTGTATGCTGAAAATTACGGGTAATTAAAATAGTAAGTAGTATATCAAAATGTAAATTTGTATGTACATAACACAGGACGTTACCTTAGAATAATATTTGTAATATATAAGAAACAGTAAAGTAAAACATGATCTTCTGTGATGCTGATTAATTATTTGTTTTCAGGATTGCGTTGGCTTTTTTCAAGCTTGCTGATAATGTGGAAGTTTCAGTAGCTCTTTTTATTATCTTTCGAATATTTTCGCTATAGCGAACAAATTTAAAATCGAGATTATACTTTGTGCCTACATATATATTACATGCCTAAAAATATTTAATGATGTGGAAAAATTTATAATAAACAATATAAATCCTGCGGAAAGTAGTTAAAATAATTTTACATTGAACAATAAATTTTATACGGTTAATTATTTGTTATTGAACTTATTACGAATCTGGCGGATAGGTTTGCAAAACTCAAGAAGGCTTTATCTGAAAAGGTGTCTTCAAGGAATAAAGCACATTGCAATAATTGAATAATTTTGGTAAAATATTCTAGTCAAATAATAATGACAATAAGTCAAATGAAGTACTTCTACTTGCATACTTATTTCATTTATGGTATTATAATAGGGCATATCGTTGTATTTGATTGTACCTATGTAAAATTTGTTGATTAAATGTTCAAGATATAACTCTTTTTACTAAGTATTTAATAATAATAACCACTCAACTTTTTTTGTGTATGTTGAATCATTACCGTGATGTAACAAGGGTGACTAAGTGTTCGTAAACTTGTGATATTTTACAAATACATAGGTGCTAGTTAGCTACATTGTAAAACGGGTGTGCGTTTCATCTCGACTGATTCAGTAAAATTATTTTCGGTCCATATATGAAACATACCATGAAGAATACACAAAAAAGTCAGTTTAGATATTTAATTGTTGGAATTTCATTTCAAACGTGAATTTAATAAAAATGTGTTCAATAATTTTTTGCATAGCGTCATTACCAACATGTGGGGAGAAACACGGATTACGATATGAATACACTGTAATAACACTGACGTTGTTTTTTAAATTACTTCTTGTCAGATTTTTCTTTCTGAACATGTCTGAATTTAAATTTGTAAAGTTAACGTATTTCTCAAGAGAGGAAAACTGAAAAAAAAACATAAACTACAACTTCTCAATTTGGACACTGCCTACATTATTAAACTCATTTGCAGTAACCACTACGTTTTAGTTAATTTTTTAAATTAGAAAATTAATTCTAGGATCTTACAAAATTTCGGAAATCACTATAAAATAAATGTCCAGTCTAGATTTAACGTAACGTTAAAAATAACGTGGGTGCAGTAAAAGCAAACATCACGTTTAATGAAATTTCAAGTGCTGCGAGCACGTCTTGACGAAATTTTAATGCATCAGCCGAGATGAAACATGCTCTGTATGTTATATTTTTAGGTAAATGTAATGAAATTTTAAAATTTGTAGTGTTAAAAATCTGTTGTTCGTAAAGTACGTGTTCACTGTTGATTGTAACAGTTTTCACCCATTGCTGTAATAAATGTAATGCGTAAACTGAAGATTGCGGAACAGATTTATTATCAATGTGCTATAATATTGTGAAGTATGTTCAAAACGCATGAAACCAATTCTATAAAAAAAATTGGTCGAAAGTTGTTTCGACAGAACTTCCCTCGCTCCTGAAGTACAATGAAATATAACCAGAATTTTCGAAAAATTATAAAATTTGATTTTGCGGATTTTATATTTTTTTATGAGAACGCGTTCTAAATGTTATTACTATAATTCTTACCTTATCATTATTTTATTGTTATAAAGACGAGCGTATTCTCACATTTTCGAGAAAATAGGGTGGCTCATTCTTAATTTGATCAATAATAAATTGACTGGTTAATTTTTTTTTTGAGTCACCCTGTAAGCAAGTCTAAAAACTATGATTGCACATTTTCGGAACGATTTATTCGGCAAAATTTTGAGATGACGTCATCAATTTTTTGGGGTTGATAAACAGATACATTTTGATTAAAAAGTTACCATGCTTACAATAACTTGAAAATGTCTGCACGATTTCAAGTTATTCAGTTTTGCAATTCTTGACCTAATCAATAAAATAAATTGATCAGTCATTAAATTTTTTGAGACACCCCGTATGAGCAAATCTAAAAAATATTAATGCAATGATAAATCACAAGTATTGACTCATCATATTTTGCACATTTAAGATAGGATTTATTCAGCAAAATTTTGAGGTGACGTCATCAATTTTTAGGGGGAATGAGCAAATACCTTACTTCCGAAAATTCCTTAGAAATGTTACAGCATTATCACAGTTACAGGGTGAGCCACTGTATAAGCGGGCGTTCCTCGATATCTAATTAATTATTTGAAATAGAAAAAAAAGTCAAAGGCCAAAGTTGTACGGTTTTTTGAGGACTCTACTCTAAAGTTATTTTTAACTGTACGAACTATTTTGTTGTTATATTTTTACATATTTTGATTTACTTCTTCGTAGGTTTTTTAGTAGTGGAAGGGTTCACAAAAAAATCGCAGTAGAGTTATTTTTAAAATCTATGTCACAATATTTTGTGGAGGGATAAATAAAGATGCCCGCTTTATTGCGGTATAAATGAAATTAAATTTTCCTATACGGATTTAATTACACTTTTCAAATTCTAAATTTCAGTTTTTACAACTAGAAAGTCATATATTTTATTACTGCATCTTATTCTATTTTTAGTTAAATGTTTTCTACAATTGGAAGTTGATAGTTGCTGCGATTTTTATCATTTTTACACATCGATATATTAGAAGAATGTTGCCAAAAAATGTTAAGAAAATAGGAATAACATATATCCTATGTGTTTCATACAAAAAAACAAGTGTGTTACACCTTAAAAACAAAACATTCTTTAAATATAGTTAGATATTAGAGTATAGTCCTTAAAGAACCGTACAACTTTTACAATAGCAATAATTAATAAGATATCGAGCACGCTTAGTGAGTCATCTATATATCGTTCTATAGTTTTTGGACATACTGTTTGTCATAAAATGTTTTAACTTTTGCATGAATATTATACACTTTCATTTTACAGTAATTTGCGATGTAACTCTGTAGATTTTAAATGTGTAAAAATAAAAATGTGGCGTTTGTAAAAACAGGGGTGTTAATATTTAATTCAAAAAGCACTATTACATGACAACGAACTTTTTTTACTGTAATTTTACTTTTTATTGAAGTTTTATTTTATAAATTATTGGGTCAAAATTTATCAACTAAATGCAAAATGTGTTGTTGTTCTTGATCACGCCACTCTTTGTCACCTTCATCACCCAAATTACCTGCATATTCTCGCATTATATGCCTTATAGTTTTAAGTGATGCACCTCGTAGATTGAGTATCTGCATAACCCTTTGTTTAATACTTGTAGGACCAGCAGCACAAACTTCGACTATAATATAGTCCACCAACTGCAATGTGAACAAACCTCCCTCCAAACGTTTCATATAATTCGCGTCATCATCTTCACTTTCATTTTCTTCATCCATTGCGTCATCAATAGCCTCAACTTTTTCAAGATATTTAA
This sequence comes from Zophobas morio, assembly GCF_036711695.1. Taxonomy (NCBI): domain Eukaryota; kingdom Metazoa; phylum Arthropoda; class Insecta; order Coleoptera; family Tenebrionidae; genus Zophobas; species Zophobas morio. Next base: position 5,995,589 of record NW_026972110.1, read on the forward strand.
AATGCAATTCAAGTAATCTGTCTACTTTTTCATGATCATTTTCTGTAAATTTACTAACAAGTCGTTGTCTTTGCGAGCCGCGGCAATTTCTCAACATGGAGGCAATTATGGAAGTCACGTGTTCTTCATGTTCTTCAGTTGACAATACTTTTTTTCTATTTTTCTTCGGCGTTTTCATAAACAATGGAAAAATCGTACGAAGACCCAAAATATCAACAAACTTGTTACAATTATCTTTACCATGTGGTCCTGACATGGCATAATCCAGAACTTTCAAAGAACCATTCCGCGAAGTTTTCTTTTCTCTCAACATCAAGTTCATGAGTTGTAAACCTTCCCCCTTGAGAAAACGATCTCTATTCGAGACAACCATCAGCGCGCTGCATAAGCAATTGAACAAATTTTCCATAAGTTCATGCTCCTCGGCACTTGAAGGATCATGTCTTTTATAGAAAGCCAATTGTTGTAGTAAGGTATCAATCCCGTCCATTTCTCCTAAAGTTGTTCTGTTTTTCTCATTGTCTTGAAGCAAAATTGAGAGTAATTCACTAACATACAATTTATTTGGATCAAATGGAGCTTTCACTTTCAGTCTCTTAAGTAACCATTGAAGCAAACCTTGCTTTGTTGCTTCGTTACATATATCATTTCTCAGTTCTGTCAGGTTCTCTATGATAGATAATGAATTGTGTACACCATCTGCTTCCTCTTTCACTGTCTCATCTAAACGATCTAAGTTTTGTACTAAAAGTGCGATTACCTGATGTTCAAGTAAAGAATCTATGAGAGCTTCTGCACCTTCCTCAGATTCATGAAGAATGTCAACGTCAGTTAATTCCTGCAAAAGTTCGACCGTTGCTACCTAAAAAGAAATTATTTTTGCTTTCAACTCCATTAGTTTTAATAATTAAGAATTTGCTTACTGCAACGTCTGTGTTGTCATGGGCTAATAATTCAAGCAAACTTGGGATCACATGGAGTTTCACCAACAAGGGATAATAATCAGGTGCTGTTGATAATACTCTCATTTCCTGTAGAATTTCATGTAATTCTAACTCGCTCTCCATAAATTTTTCTGGCGAATCTGGAAACTTGATTCGCATTTCTCTGTTTTTCAAACTTCTTTTTTCAAAATTTAACACTATCCTTTTGATTGCCGCTTCATCAATGACTTCTCCCTAAAAAGTGTACAGATCAAACCTAAAAACTAAATACAATAAATTGCACTACTTCAGTTTGTTCTGTTTCTACAAATTTCAAAATTTCTTGTCTTTCTTCTTCACTGATTTGGTCAAGAGTTTGTAACGAAGGTGTCGGTGAGGCAGCCCTAGACATTTTATTTGCTTTATCTCTTGCGATTCGTCGCATCTTTCTTTGCTTTTCAATATCGTCATTTTCATTTTCGACTGGCCGTTTTACACCTTGCGGCGGCTAAGATTTGTTATTTTCGTTACAAAATACATTCACATAACCTATAATTAGTTTACTCACTTTATAATCTAATAATTCCCCAATATCCATTATTCACGTAAAAAAAGGAATAACTTGACAAAGTTGACACTATTTATGCTTAAAGTACGTTAAAATTAGGTCTTTAATCTGAAATAAATAAAACATTTATATTCGTGGTTAATCTAATCAAGCTGACACTGCAAAATGACACACAGCTCGAAAAGATATGCCCGAAAAATATTACTTCATATGAAAACAAATTAATTTCCAAATTTTGTCTTTTTAATGTTTTAGTCAAAAACAAAATTTGTCAAATTTATTTATGAAGAGTCTACGAAAGTTTTAGTAAAAAATTGGGCGTCAGTACAACACAGAATGGCCAAAAAGGGGTTGCTGTTCCCATTTATTTATTTGATTTAATTTTGATGTGGGCGCACGCAAAAGGTGAACATAAAAAAGTCAAAAGAAAAATATATCGAATTTACAAAAAACACTGACGAAAATATATCGCATTTTATTGATCGTAAAAGAGCAGAACATAGAACAGTCAGAAAAACTGTAGAACGAAAATTCTTGAAAAGGGCGTTGTATTAAATAAATAACGTCCATGGGTTCACAGAATAGCGTTATTCAACATATTCATTTAAGGGGCACTGGAAGGTGTGGAAAATTAAATAGATACAGCGTGAAAGTGTCAGACTAATAAGAAGAATGCGAAAGTTACCGCTATCATTTTACTTTTTGTCTTTGTCTGATACACTACTGTGACAGAGATAACAAATACTGTGATGACCCAAACTTCCCGCCTTAAATTGACATGTAAACAAAATTTGAAAAAGCCCGCGAAAACTTGAATTTTGGTCTTGGGTTGTGATCGTCTGCAAAAGTGAGATCCTAGCGTTCCTTTAACTTCGCAACTCTGTGTTCGCAACTGAGGAGATCACTTCACTTACTGATATGAGATTCTCACCTCATTTATCTGCATAAATGGAACAATTTTTAAAGTGACGTTTGCCACAGCTGTCGTCTGTGTAATTTATCAAAAAAAATATTCACCCGATAAAATAATAATATGTTGGTAAGCAGCGAAGATATTGAAGAAGAGTTACATTTAAACCTCCTTGGCAAGCAGTTAAGCACAGAGATACCTTTAAAATAATTTCGATTCTAGATGTATACTAGATACTGTGCTAGAGATTAGGTATTTTACATAATAATTATTTGCTTATCGGTATTTTTCACCATCACGTCGCCAGTTTCATTGAGTTGCCAACCCCATGTCGGTGGGTATCATGATACAAACGACATTTTTACTATTATTGTATATATTAAACAATATTAATTAAGAAATGTCTACCAGACAAAATCTAAACAAACAACCGTGTGAGCGCCAAACTTGCGAAACTCTAGGATTGGTCCGTTTTTCCTCCCACCACAATTGAGTAAAATCCAAGCTCAAGGTGCTTGATCGGTAAGGGGGGAGGTAAATATCTCACTTCCCACCACGGCCGTTTCCGACTCACCTTAGTTAGATATCAAATTGTAAATGGAACATCTGTCAATCTGTCAAAGTCAAGTGAGGAAAAAATATCTGAGATTTCTAGATCTTTGTTTCTAGTAAAAGGAATACACCTATTGTGTTTTTGAAAAATGGTGGGAAGCGTTCGTTCATACAAGTTAGCGCACTGCGGAGCGGGAAAAGTAATAATTAAAAATCTTATATAAGGAAAAAAAAACAATGAGAAATAAACTCAATAAGAGCTCACGGGGCCGGGAACATGAGCCCCACAAGAACTGAAAGAATTTATTCCTCAAAGAAAAAAAAACCTTTATTCTTGCTCGAACCTGAGAACATAGACAGAATATTAGCTACCTCACAGGTACAATAAACAAAAAAAAAGACGCGGGATTCTAGGCAAAGCAAATGGATGGCAACATTCCAGATACTACGATAGTGTAGCCTGTACAAAACAACATGGGGTTGCACAGCGGGTGCAGGGCGACAACCGTATTCCCCGCGAAGGCTCACATGGGTTTAGCATCGCCATTTCCTGCGCGTGGTTTTATGCACCCGCATGCTAAGGCTGACTCCCGTCCCTACAAATAGCACAGCTGGGTAAACTCCCGAGTCCACTAAGGTTGGAAATTGTGGTTGGAAATCGCACGATGCCGCCTCCGCCACCGCGTCTGCGCCACACGACCCCCGAGTTAAACTACGGCTAGCAAAATGAGTACAGTAAAACTCTGATATAACGAACGACCTACGGACAGCAATTCGTGTTCGTAATAAACGATTGTACGTACTAAAAGTATAACCAAAGAAATTTGTGTTTTATATGCTATTGAACACTAACTTTAAAAAAGATGTAATAAACTAGATTGTTTAGCACAAAAAAAGTTTTAAATATGTAATTTTATTTTTTGAAAAAGTCTGTTATGCTTAACTCTGATAAGTAGTGTTTTTTACATCCTATTTGTAACAACTGTAGTCCGTTCTGAAAATCTTCTCACCTAGTGAATTGTCAACTACTTTTGCAAGGTCTTCTGCTTTCTGCCGAAGAACTTCTCCACTTACTGGAACATTATAAGCTCTTTGCTGGCTAAACTATTTTAGAAGAGCACCATCTATGTCTTTCCTCACCGGATCACAAAGCCGCTTAAGTTTTTTTCAAATTCTTACTAGAGTTTGCAGATCGGATCTTTTCTCGTTGTCCCCATGTTGTTCACACAGAGGATTTGGATAGGTGAAATTCTTTGCAGAGGTCAACATTAAAGGTACCTCTTTCTGGTTTTTCGATTATATCTATTTTTGTAGACAAAGTTAACGAAAGTCTTTTTCTGTTATTAAGCCCCATTGTCTTAACGAAGTTAAAACACAACTGACTGCTGCATTCCGGATGTTGTTGTGTTCCGTCTGGAATTGTTTCTAAGAAGTTTAAAGCCGATCTTATGTTCAACAGTTCGTTATAAGCAGTATAGTTATTGATTTTCGTACGTTATAAACAGGTGTTCGTTAAAACCGATGTTCGTTGTATGCGATTAAAAAATGCATTGTTTATATGGGTCTTTAGACGGGACCAAAAAATCCGTTCGTTAAAAGCAGGAGTTCGTTTTATGTGAAGGACGTTATAACAGAGCTCTACTGTATTTGGATTCCAGACAAAGCAACAAACAGAATTTAATCAGGCCACCCTCCATCAACAAAGAAAATGAAATAAGATGAAATTATTCATGTTTTATCAATGATTTTAAACAACAAGAAACTTAGATGAGATTTATATCATGAACTGACCCCAGCTTACCCCAACCGCGATATTATTAATTTTACTAATGCCGTTCTCGGAGTTATTTTGTTATTACGTTTGAATTTACTTTACTCACACGTGGTGAAAATTATGCAACGCAAATAATAACTCGAAAATTGCCATCCAAAAACTTTTCGCATAACATTTGCTAAATGAAATTGCCCTAACTAAGGTAATTCCCTGAAAAGCCCTACTACAACGGATTGAAAATGTGTTGAAAGAGTAGTACGTAAATTAACGGCCACGGCGTCATCCGGGAGCGTCGCCATTTTAGAAAGTCGGAACGCGAAGTTCACATACTCTCGAAGATGACTTTTCCCTTGAAGTTCGGCACGAAATTAAACAATGGGAAATGTTGGGGCCTCGCCGTGGAGGGAAGACATCTCTGCCCGGTTAACACATCCTCCTGGCGTTTCCCAGAACGTTGGGTGGCGGCAGGGAAAACGGGTCGAAAGGCGCCATCGACGATACCGTGGGGGTTGCGGCTCGTCGTGGGGAAGCGTCTCGACGCCTGTGCTGTGTGGGCGAAGCATCACGACGCCTTTGTCGTGGAGGGGAGACTTCACGACGCCTTCGTCGTGGCGGGGAATCATCACGACGTCTTCGTCGTGGAGGGGAAGCATCACGACTTCTTCGTCGTGGAAGGGAAGTCGGCCCAAAACTCAGCAGAAACTCTTGAGCACGGAAAAACGTTTTCTCCCGTGGTAGCAACTTGCACCACACTTCCCAGATCAGCTCCCCGAACAGCTTCATCATGCTAGACAGGATTTCCTTCTCGGAGAGTGAAAGCAACAGGGAGTGCAGAGCACCGTAGCCCCTGATGAAGAAATCTACCATCCACCCATCATGGTTCGGTCGTATGGCGTGTTCTGAATTTTCTCTGCCTCGGCCCATCGGCGATGTAGCGGCCAGAAGAACTCGACGAAATCGCTACGGAAATCGTCGAAATTCTGCCACTTCCACCTATTGGCCGTGGCCCATTCTTTCGCACTTCTCTTGAGGCACCACAGGACCTCCTTCAGCTTATCCGGGGACCGGATGTAGCTCTCCTTGAAGAACTCTTCGAATTCGTTCAGAAATTCTAACGCTCTCTTTGGCGAGCTCCCTGAAAAATAAGGGCGGGTTGTTGCGGCTAGCAGTTGTTCTAGCGATAAGGCGATCTGCTTCCAGTTCGGCTGTTCGCCGTGCTCTGCCACGTCTCGTCGCGGACTTCGGGAACTCGTTTGTTGGAGTTGGCTAGCTGGCCACTCCGCCACTTGCCACCCGCTGCTCCTGTTGTTGCTGCCATCCATGTCGACTTAGCTGATTACCACCTATTAGATGAGAAAAAAAAACAGATAAGTACTTATGCAAAGTACACTCTTCCAGTGCAGTACGTCGACATTGCATGCTGGGCACGCGGCACCAATTGTGCGACTACCCAAACCTCCCGCCTTGAATTGACTCCCGTCCCCGCAAATAAGCCAGCTGGGTAAACTCCGAGTCCGCTAAGGTTGGAAATCCGGCAAAAGCCGTAAACACTCGCACGGAGCCGGCTCCGTCACCGCGTCCGCGCCACACGACCCCCAAGTTAAATTCCAGCTAGCAAAATGAGTACCTATTTGGATTCCAGACAAAGCAACAAACAGAATTTAATCAGGCCACACTCCATCAACATTTTAAACACCAAAGAAAATTAAATGAGATTAAATTATTCATGTTTTATCAATGATTTTAAACACGAAACTTAGATGAGATTTATATCGTGCACTGATCCCAGCTTACCCCAACGCAAACACAAGATAAATAAACACAAAAATATCCAGGCGGTGGTCGAAAATCGGCGTTTGACGAGTACGACTCCCTCGGCGCGGGAATAACATCTCGGTGATGCGATTCCCACGTAATTGTTGAACGGTGTTATCAAGGGGACGCAGCTAACGCATACAAGAAAACCTCCCGTCCCCCAGACCACGAGATTATTAATTTTACTAATGGCATTTCGTTCTCGGCGTTATTTTGTTAAAGATTCGCTTGTTCAGATTACGTTTGAATTTACTTTACTCACACGTGGTGAAAATTTTGCAACGCAAAGAATAATATAAATCTATTATAAGATTAATAAAATTATTTGAATTTTAAAAATACTGAGTGATAATTCTTTGTCTTGTGCTTTGACCTTCGTTATAAAAATGGTTGTGATTTGGCACTTCTGCTTCATTCCCTTCATCCTCTCGAGCGATACAAAAGTTACGCAAAATAGCACAGGCGTTTATAATTCTTTCAATAACGTTGTGGACATGTTTATGTGCTGTGAATTGTTGTATTGCCTTTCTTGCTCATTGTGATTTCGACGTGGCCCTGGTGTCATGAGCCAGGGTTCAAGTGGATACCCTGAGTCCCCAATGAGCCAACTATTTCTGTCACCATTTTCAAACCCATCCCTGCGAGTAAATGGTTTCGAGTAGCACTTGTCGCCCAAATCGCAGTCATGAACTGACCGTGGATATCTTGGATTTATGGCCAGAAGTTTTAAATCTGCAGCAACTATACATTGAGTATTTATACTATGGTATCCCTTGCGGTTTACAAACAGGATCCCTGGGTTTTTATCATTTATAGGTGGAGGAAAGATTTTAATTTGGGTACAATCAATAACACCTATTATTCCAGGAAATCCATTCAGTATATTGAAGAATTTTGCTTGTTCATAATTTTTTGCTGCTTCCGTTACTGGAAACTTCACAAAATGGGCAAAATCTTCATTGAGTACATTTGTCACTGCTGTAATACAATTACTGACAGAAGATTGACTCATCGGAAAACTAAAATCTTGAGCGACCAATTTTGGTAACTCCCTTATGCAAAAAAAAATGGTCTAAAGAGTTTAGACATTGCTTCCCTCGCTATCGGAAATGTGACGACTACATGACTATTCGTCACCTTAGAACTGGTTTGCCGCATATCCAAATCGCGTCCGAGGGATTTTCGCCTCTACTGCTTGGTGCAGATTTGCCGCATGTCGCACTTGGGCGAAGCGAAACATAGTTTAGATTCAGTGCTGATTTGCCGCATGTCCAAGCAGAAATCGATACAGTACCGTTATCCGTTTTTACGTACTTCCTTGCTGTTTTGCTTTTCAGCGTTAGGTTTGGGGTTGGGAAAGAAATCGTATTCAACTTCACGCGCAGAACAATAAGAATAATGTGAAATAAATAAAAAAGAGACTTCACAATTTTGATGAATCTGAAATTTAAAAAAAACAACTGTAATTTGTGCAACTCTTTTTCTGTTGTTATAGATGTTACAAATATTTTCGATTTTTTTTTTTAAGAAAGATTGAGTTTCAAATTATTAGATTCGAAATTTTACAAATTTAAATTTCAAATAGATTTGTTGCTCGTTAAACAAATAATTTAATTTTTTACTTAACAGTAACATTTTTATTTAATGATTTCTCGGAAATGATTGAACTTATTTTCAATAAAATTTTAGTCAACAAAATTCATAATGCTGCATACCTATATTCGTATTTGTGGAAATGATATTTCCACATCAATAATTACAGATAATAATAGATACATTTTTCAGAGATAATTAAGATTAAGATTTCTTAATCAACTTCACGCGCAGAACAAGAAATACGGCAAGGACTCATAATGTGAAATAAATGAAAAATTGAAACGATATTAGAAATCTCGTGGTGAAGTAGTTAACTAAGTATAACGAACAATGAATGTTAAGTTATTGATGTTTTGATTCGATTTTTTCTAAATATTTTTAAAATAAAGAGACTTATTTTTCTTTATTTTTATATAAAATCTACATTTGATAAAACTCATTGCAGTCATTCATTTTTCCTAAAAACTGTAGAATCCAAATATTGCATTGTTAATTTCCATTGTTAAATGGTGAATTGTGAACGAAATACGGAGTACCAAATTTAAATGTGTTTTACAGAAAGGAACTATTTTTACAAAGGATAATAAAATGATATTTTCTTTGCATTGGCGGAGTAAAGGCGGCTCGTTGACTCGCTGCAGTCCTACTAAAATTGCAGCTTAATATGTATTTTTTTTTATATAAAATATTCAAACTGATAAAGAACACTCGGGTAAAAATAGGTTGTTGTCTCAAACAATTGGATTCCAGTATTTTATTAGATTACGTGGATATTGACTACAAGTAGCTATTGTCGGGCAACCAGAGAAAATTAGCAGTGATACTGTTTAAAACTGTAAATGCAGTATATTTGGATTTGGAAATAAATCATTCGTTACCATGTCTTATGTATCAGTGACAATTATGTTGACTGCAACCCAAATCTATTTGATTACCCCTAACTCCATAATATCTAGTACTTAATATAGTTATACGCTTTTCAGTTGAAAATGAAAGAATTATTTGTACTCGTAGTTGTAAACAATTGTATAAATATTTCCGTTGGATTCCTTTGCGAACTCTTTGTCAATTATTATTTATGATACTATGGTATGATCCCAAACTGTTTAGAGAAGAAAGGGAGGCTGTGGTGTGCGCACGTAAACTTGTCCTATTTCTTTCCAATACATTAGCTCTAAATATTAGCTCTCTGTCTATCATCTCCTACGTGCGCTTATCATAGACTCCTTTTTATCTAAAAAGTATGCAGTATTTCCCGCGCAAACCAGCAGTCAGATCTCTAGATTGCCTGGCCTCGTGATTTGTCACGTATTTTTAAATAACATACAGTTTTCTAAATTTGCTGAAGTACTACTAAACTACAAAAATAAATAAACGGGTAAATTATATTCTCAAATTATAACTCCGAATTAAACATGCCGTGAACCCTACTAAGTATAAATTAAACGTCATTGTTTGCTAACTACATAATTGATTAAACTTATTATTTTAATAAGGTAAGGTATTAAACTAGACAGAGACGTGAATACTTTTTTTTACTAATTTTAATAATTCTTATAAATGAGTAGATACTTAATAATAAAGCAATACATATTATTATACGCAAAAAATGTATTTGCATGTTTTTGCATAAACTTCCTGCACTTATAATTTATGAACAGTATTTTGGACGATGCTCAATTAATTGATAAATAATAGTATGTTGATGTAAAAAGAGTATCATTACATTACTTCAAATTCTTTTAACTTTCTTTATGTCGTATATCCTGGTTCCAAAATCTCAAGAAATTAGGGTTATGGTAATTTAATTCAATCTGGGTGCTTAGGGTAAAAACTCAATAAACAACAAATGAAAAAGTATGTTATTTTTAAAAATCATATAACATTTATTGCTGTAAAAGTTGGAGATGACGTTATATGATGGGGAGGATGATTACAAATGTTGGTCAGCGTTTTATCAACTGGAAACGAGAGACCTATGTTTTCGTATTATAGGAGTCATGAAACGTTGAGAAGCCATAAAAGTAGCCAGTCGCCCGATGAACTTGATTACAATAGTTCCTTAGCTTACGCTCGAGACATAAAAAAAAATAAACAATAACATTTGGATTTAATAGCTTTTGATATCTGGTATACCTAAACAGTGAGTGAATTTTATGCGGCTATTATTACCATTACATATAACCATCCAGTTAAATTAATTGGTAAAAAAATTTACCCATAAATAAGTTATTGTAAAGTTATTTTTATTTACACGCGTATAATTGCACAACAATAATTGTTAGACAAATAGAATGATAAAGAAAGGCAATGTCATATTAAAAAACAAATTACTCGTTTCGATGTAAGGTACCTTATATAAGTTAACAACATGCATCTATTTAGTTATTATAGGTAAAATTCTAATCCGGAATTTGTTCTTGAAGTAAGTCGTAAATTGTAAATAGCTATAAATTCGAAAATAATTCTTTTTAAAAGATACAAGTCAAAAATGTATTAGGCATGATTGTCAAGAAACATTCCAATTCTGTTTCAAATTTGCAAGCATTTTATGTCAAAAGCTGATTTTTGTAAACGTTCCAGTAATAAATTTCGAAGCAAAATCCACCTAAACAGATTTTGCTTCGAAATTTTAATTTTCATATTACTTTTACAACATTTTAATTTAAAAAATTAAAAATGTATCTATTATTTGTGATTATTGATGTAGAAATATCGTTAATAAAATGTTACTGTTTAGTAAAAAATTAAATTATTTGTTTATCGAACAACAAATCTATTTGAAATTTAAATTTGTAAAATTTCGAATCTAATAATTTGAAAATATTTGTAACATCTATAACAACAGAAAAAGAGTTGCACAAATTACAGTTGCTTTTTTTTAATTTCAGATTCATCAAAATTGTTAAGTCTCTTTTTTATTTATTTCACATTATTCTTATTGTTCTGCGCGTGAAGTTGAATACGATTTCTTTCCCAACCCCAAACCTAACGCTGAAAATCAAAACAGCAAGGAAGTACGTAAAAACGGATAACGGTACTGTATCGATTTCTGCTTGGACATGCGGCAAATCAGCACTGAATCTAAACTATGTTTCGCTTCGCCCAAGTGCGACATGCGGCAAATCTGCACCAAGCAGTAGAGGCGAAAATCCCTCGGACGCGATCTGGATATGCGGCAAACCAGTTCTAAGGTGACGTATTATCTTTTTTTTTCGCATTACAACTCAATTTTGTTATTATTTGGCAATGACATCTTTGTAATTTTTTTCTGCGATTGCTATGATTACTTATTAAAAAAAAATAAATTGGACGAAGTCGTCTCTGGGATGTATAATATGTATATATGTTGCCTATGCAAACACTGTCAGGTGTGAACAGATAAAATGAACACCCTGTATAGTACTTGTAATTTAAGACAAATAGTGATAACACTTATCAACTTGTAGACGTGAGAGTAAAACAGAAACTAAACTAAAAAATGTAGGTCCAGACTTTTCTATTGCTCTGATTTCCGTTTATTGAATAAAACACTACATTTTATTTACTTTTTGGATGCTGTAATTCACATTTGGTTAATTATAACTTGTCTAGTACTAGCCTCCCCCTAGCTACGGCCTTATGAAATATCGAGAAAATTTGAAAGTACCAAATTGAGCAATGGACTTCGACTTCATTACTGTACGTCCTTAGGTTAACCTCGATAAGAAAAACAACTTAAAAGTGTTTATGTTTATACATCGGAAGAATGTCACGTAGAAATTGTTTGATTTGAATGAGTTCGTCCCCTCAAAACAGAGGATCAAAACAATGAACTAGTAAGCTATAATCGACAAAATGTTCTGAATACCATTATTATAATTCTTCTTATTAAATAAAGATGTTTGTATTTTCACATTTTCGGGAAAATGGGGTGAGTCGTTTTTAATTTGATCAATAAAAAATATGAATGCTATGATGAATCACAAGTAAAAACTTATCATATTTTGCACATTTTGGGTAAAATTTATTCCGCAAAATTTTGAGATAACGTTATCAATTTTTTGGGGGAAATAAACACATTTATTTTGATTAACAATTTACCATGCTTAGAATGACTTTAAAACGTCTGCAAGAGTTCAAAGTATTCAGTCCTGCAGTTCTTGATTTGATCAATAAAATAAATTGACTCAGCCATTAATTTTTTTCAGACACCCAGTATAAACAAATTTAAAAAATATTAATGCAGTGATAAATCACAAGTATAGACTCATCATTCTTTACATTTTTTCAGCAAAATTTTGGGGTGGCGTCATCAATTTTTTTAGGGGGGATGAGCAAATACATTTTGATCAAAAATTTACCATGCTTATGATAACTTTAAAACATTTTCAAAATTTTAAAGCATTTGGTTTTGTAGTTCCTGAGTAAATCAATAAAATAAATTTACGGATATATATTTTGACTAAAAATTTATTATGCTCTTTATAACTTTAAAATATCTGCAAGATTTCAAAGCATTCGATTTAGCAGATTCAAAATTAAATTGCAAAATGTTGTTTTATATTTTCGATTTTTTTTCCAATAATCTGGACGTTTCGGGTAAAAACCTTAGATCATATAATAAATATTATATGATCTACGGTAAAAACTCGAAGTCGTAAGCTACATATATAGGACTATGTTATTTTATACAATTTAAAACCCATTTACTATGTACAATTTTGAAGTGACGTCATCGTATTAGTGGTGGGGATGATTAGAGAAATTTTTTTTAGCGTTTTACCATCCACATGATATTCCTAATATAAATACAAAATTTGACAACAATCGGCTCAGTACTTTCGAAGATATTCTGTCTAATAAAAATCCATAACGGCAGATAAACGGACAGACAGACACACGGAAACGGAAAACCTATTTCTTCGTCCTGTAGGGGTCATAAAAGGTCGAGAAAACGTAAAAGTAGAGAGTCGGCCGATGGATTCGATTACAATACTTCCTTCGCTTACACTCGGGAAGTAAAAATGTAGGGTGTAAAGAACAATCAAAGGGTCTGGTAGCAGTGGTAGTGCAATACCTTCCCGAACTCGTGGAGGTAAACAATACGGGCTAACGAGCTGTATAAGTTCATTAACATTTTCTCGTGAAAATCTGTATACAGATTTGAAAATTCCTTCAAGAAGCGTTAAGGGATTAGAAGCATCGCTCAAAGTTTTTTTTTGCCAAATTATAGCGTTGTCTAGAAAATTTTAATATTATAAAAAACGTGCATTTTTATACTTGTAACGTAATTTTGAGGACCCGGGGTGGGCTAGTTAGCATCATGCTTGCCCGCTACACCTTGGGTCGTGGGTTCGATTCCCGCCATGGCTCTGGGTGTAACGTGTATGTCCCGTTCCCCTGTAATTGGGCCTCAGTGCCTGTTGGGGGACGTAATTAATAAAATAAAATAAAAAAAAAATTCTAATAACCAACTTTGTTCAGACGTCTGTACCATCTTAATTAATCAGACAACCAATATTGGCTTTTTAGTCAAATGTCACCGTAATAGATCGAACTTGTTACTTTCCAATAATCTGAACATTTGCAAGATTGATTCAAGTTGATTCAAGGGAACACATCCAATTATCGTTTTGAACTTTTTTCTTGGTTATTTTTCAATTATCTAATAATAACAACCAATATCCAAGTTTCACCATAAGAGACCTGAAACTCGAAAAATGCCATCCAAAAAGTTTCCGCATAACATTTGCTAACTAATAAAACTGCTCTAGCTAAGGTAACTAATTCCCTGAAAACTCCTACCACAACGAATTGAAATTGTGTTGAAAGATTAGTACGCAAATTGACGGCCACGGCGTCATCCGGGAGCGTTGCCATTTTGGAAAGTCGGAACGCGTGGATATGGTCACACACGCGAAGCTCACATACGCGGGATTCCCGCGTCTCACCTGCTCCGTAACCATCGAGAAGCAACGCTGCTTCGTCCACACCAGCACACAAGGAATAACGTGGAAAACACAGAACCACTGCCTAAATTAAGGAAAATTTCCAACTGCACAATCGCAATAACCCCCTTGTGTCCTCAATACTACTTCTACCTACCCCCCCCCCCCCCCACATTAAATGATTTTGTCGATTTTATGAGAATACCTACACCATTAATAATAAATAAATAATAGCAAAACGCAAATATATTGTAAAAACAAAAATCTAAAACAGGCATTATACCGACACTATTAATACATACATATATCACTATTTAAAGGTACATCACAAAAGTTTGTGTGTTGTCTTCCCAAAACAGAAGACTAAAATAATTAATTAAGCCACAATCGAACAAAATGTTCTGAATTTTATTATTATAATTCTTATTTTGTCATTATTACTTTACATTTTTCATAATTACTTGCGTATTCTCATATTTTTGAGAAAATGTGGTGACACGTTCTTAATTGGATCAATAAAAAAATTGTGATGACGCCAATAAGGTAAATAATACTTGTCATAGCACAAAAGAAAATTAGTCACAGCGCATTACCAATGCAAGAAAAAACCAAAGTGATAACAGCTGTGACGGCAGTACGACTCCGCAATTACGACTGATAAATTTTTGTTGTGCACTTTTTCGAAATCACTGAGACAAGTGTTATTGTTAAGTAGGTACGTGACAGAGCGAAAATAGCACATCTGGGGTTTCTTGAGGTCCCAACTTGACAAACAAAATCATAAAAATTCCTCGATTCTTTTCGGTGAAGGGATGAACCGGCGTCAGTAGTGGTAGCTTACGCTCGGGAAGTACAAAGTAAAAATGTTAATAATGTGAAAAAATTGCTGCACAAATTGCAATTTCCAGCTGCACAAATGCATTTTTGAACTGCACAAAATGTGTAGAAGTGCACATTAATTTAGGCCCTGCACAGAACAGGTGGAAAACATACCTCTCGGATCTCCAAACCCAAACACGTGGAAACAAACAACGCACAGACACTTGGAAAACACAGAGAGCACCAACTTGACGTCTTACACGAAAGGCTCGAAAGTAAAAGGAGTAAGAGTCTGTGGTAAGATCAAGTCAATATGACGTGTCCACTCACCCTTCTCTAAATCAACCCTCCGCGCATCTCCCTCTGAGTGGTTTTCGTTTCTTTCCATTTCTACCCCTTTTCTTACCAAAAGTTTTGTACGCGAAAATTTGATTCGAAACGAATTACCACTATAATATCTGTCGCCTGTCAACAAATTTAACCATAGAAAGATTTAACTCGTGATTTAACCTATGGATTTAACCGTGATTTAACCATGGCCGACTCCATTAATCTCTAAAGAGATATGGCCGTTCCAATCGGCATTTACAAATTGGCTATCCAAACAATTGAAAAGTTCTCTAAAGTGGTGCCATCTGACAATGGAAATGTTAAAAAAATACAACCCCGATCGAGTTGTCATTAAATTTTGACAATTTGTAATTTAATAACGTCAAATAAATTCAGATCAGGAATGTTTATAACAGAACTAATTTTATTATATCAAATGGAATAAATAAAAATAGCAATGGAAAATTCTAATCATATTAATGTAAGTAGATATACCTGAATACCTATGCACTAAATAATAACAAAAAGAAAATTACAACTTTAGAACCTTTTTGCTGACTGGTTTGTGCTGCAACAGTTTTGTCTTGACCACTGACTAATCAATCTGTGGTTTCAAGACATATGTTGTCCAAAACAGGTTTTACAGTTGTTGTTACAACAAATTTACATACTAAACGTTTATGTTTTTCACATTTAAATAGAGGGTTCTTCTCTAGGTGAGGAAATATTATGTTCAGCAACTGTTCACAAGCTCTTTCAAATTTTAAAAGTGGAAAAATTTTCAATGCAATGTCCGATATTTGTTTCACAACCCCTACAAAACGAAAATTCGGATAAGTTAGTCCCCCACGATCTTGTAAAAAAATTAATTTTAAGAGAGGTCCAGGAAGTTCAAATGATAATAGCGGAGAAAGACAATCATCACAGTGAAATTTGTCATCTAATTTTTTTATAATGTACCCTGCTAAAAAGGGACAGTAGCGGAATAAATTTCTGCATGTTGTTCAATATTCTTACACAAATTGATTCTTAAATATTTGTCACCTGGAAATCCAAAGAAAGGTTTAGTACTGTTCCCACATAAATAACATTTCTTCATGTCTGACGATTTATTTGCAATTACCGCTCAAATTAGGATAAAACATCAAT
Source organism: Zophobas morio (assembly GCF_036711695.1). Lineage (NCBI taxonomy): Eukaryota > Metazoa > Arthropoda > Insecta > Coleoptera > Tenebrionidae > Zophobas > Zophobas morio. The sequence continues at coordinate 6,011,955 of NW_026972110.1, forward strand.
GTCAGTCAATAAAGAAATCTGTAATTAAAAATTAATATGCGTAAGGACCACCAGAGTCCGCCAGTTTAGGGTCACTTCATGGCATACTTGCTGTACTTGCCAAAAAATGCCGAATGGAACGGCCATATCTCTTTAGAGATTAATGGAGTCGGCCATGATTTAACTTTTAAACTACGTGCCTTCTTGTTAGTTGTGTCATTACTACACCAGGGGGCTCTGTTTTTTGTGTTTCTTTGTAGGGACTTTTCATTTCTGATTACAAGCGTTCTGTATCTGTCAGTTCTGTCACTAGTGTCATTACCATTTGTCTGTTATGGTTATGTCATAGACAATTTATTTGTTCTGTTATAATATAAAAAAGTAATTAAAAAAAAGGACTAATATCTTACAGACAACAGGTAACAAATAATATAAACTGCTCCTATGCAATTTTTAACAATTGTATTAAATAGCTAGTCCCATACAATGGCTTCTGTATCAGGTCGAGCTAGCATGGGTTTACTCAAAAGAGGTTGGAATGAAATTCCAGACATTATTGGCAGTGGTATAATGGGTTTAATTGGTATTGCAATGGCTACTGGAAGTGTATTCTACTACTACAACGCTATAGACGGAGATAATAGAAGATATAAAGAGAAATACACTGTTATTCGTCATGATGATCCAAGGGCAGAAAAAGTAAGAACAGATTATTTAGGAGATCAGTAAAATCACAAGATTATTAATATACGTTTTATTGTAGTACCTCTGTTTTCGTTTAATAAATAATTTACTCAGTTTCTTTTTTAACTTAATTGACAGGAAAATAAATCTCACAATGATTTCATTAAAAAATTTTCTAGTTAAAATAACAGCAATAGTACTGTATAAGATAATGTATTAAAAACCTCTGGCCTATTTTTTATGTAGTTATAAAAACAATCTGTTAACACCATGAGAAGAAGGGGCTTTTATCCTGGAAGCGTTGTGTAAAGTTGAAAAATCGATTTGTTTGTTGGCTTTGTGATCTGAAACGTACGAATTAGACAACTAATAATTATATACATATAACTTTATACCTTTCCACAACAACAGCCGGCATCTGAACTAGTTGCACTGGAGACTTTCCATCTTTTAGAGCTTGTGTAAGATTAAGAATTTGGCCCCTAACTACTGACATTTGTCTTTCGTATAAACTTCTATCGAATCCTTTGTCTTGCTTAAATAGTAAATATAAATCATCACATAAGTCCTGTACAAAATTCATATCAGCTAACGGTCGTAGAACAAGATCTTTCGTTTCTTTACTGAACGGAACTTTGGCTTGTGGTAACCATGCCCAATGGTAAGGGTAAGCCCTCCAACTATCTGGATGTTTGTAAGGGAAAGCTAAACCATTGTCTATCGCAGCAATGCTTATCTCTGGGAAATTAACTACATTCCAGTCTGTCGTTTCTGTTAACTCCACTGGCCCATTTCCATTTGAAATTGTTGGTTGTTCATACTTTATAAGCCAATTATCATTTCCACGATCTGTGTTTCTAATAATGTAATCTAAAACAACTAAACGTTCAAACTGAAGTTGAAACTTCTGTGCCATTCTTGGAGGCAGTGGTTCGACCTCAAATCTCCGTAACCAATAATCTGCGTCTTTATAACCATCTACAAACAATTGGAATGAACCACACTAAAATTCCAATTCCAAATTAACACTGCTGCACATATGCAAATAAGAAATAGAACCTTTGGTGGGAGACCTATCCTATTAAATCTTAAACCAACATTTGGAAACTGTTCCATTATCGCTCTCTTCATCCGTGCTTTTTGCCTGTCTATCCTAGGATAATTAAATGTTTCTGACACTAATTTTACAACCTAAAAAATCTCAAATTATTAAGAGCCTACAAAACAAAAAAACAATTCCATTACTCTCGTTTTGGGTACTATATCGAGATTGAGTTTAGAATCAACTAAATATGCGGCTGCCTCTGATAAATATCCTTGATTTGGAATCAAACAGGATCTTCCAAAACAGCAGGGACAACATAGTTTATGCATCCATTTTGTCCATTTGGGATTTAAGCGACCATAGGGTTCTTCGTCTTTGGGTTTGAAAACTGCGATGATTTTCTGGTACACAAAGAACATATTAGTTTTACGAAGTTTCAATTGCTGGTGCTAATGCGAATTGTGAGCTGATGTTGCATTTTTCAAGGTAATTAATTTTGAAATTTTTAAAGCCACACATCTGCCCTATTGGACAAACTTAAGTTTTTAAAATACTCGGTAAAGATATAATATTTGTTCTTATGGAAATCCAATGCATTTTTACATTTTTTTGTATTAAAAATTTAAATAATGAGTTACTTTCGTTATATTCTATTTCCTAGGTATAAAGATGTACTTTTAACTTATTACTTATTTTCTTCTATTAAACAATGACAAGTGACTGTACCTAATCGTCTTTAATGGAACAACAAAGAAATTCGCCAACGTCGTGCAAATTATTAATTCAGCTTGTAATTTCACAAAAGGACAATTGTTTAAACAGAAATGAGCCGCATTCGACGCGATTGTTAAGATTAGTTAATTACACTCGTATTATTTTTGTTTTAATGATTGTAGATTCACAGTTCATGTTAAGATTTTTAACTGTTCATGGTTCTAATGTAATTTAACTACAAAAAAGGAAGTGTTCCTTGAAAACACGTGACAGGAAATTCACTTATTCAGGCTTAAATCTTTTTTCGTAAGGATACAATACTATTCTGGATGTTTTTATTTAAGTTATTACATTATCCACACTTCATAATTGGTTATTCGAGATTTATAATAGTTTATTCATGGCATTTAAACTAGTCATAAACGTCGATCCATTTTAGGGGAAAGGACCTTGGAAATGATTACCACTTAAATTAATATCATTGCAGACTCAATAACGGGAGGGCTTTAATATTTTCTTACAGGTTTAATAATAATCTCGTATAGCTGAATTTGAACATCTATTCACCTTATTTTGATTTTGATAGTACTGAATATGTGTCGATTGTACTTATTTCAAATGTGTTTTGTTTTATTCCTTATAATTAAAATATTCCTTGCGCTAACGTCAAAATTCAGGAGATTTTACTATAATTTAAATTTGTTGCCACATCATCGTAATACCTTATGTATTACCATTCAAATATTTTAACGACGATTCCTCTTTTTTGTGTGTGTTCAAATTTTCATTCGCTAACACATGTCAAATGTAACTCGTGTGAAATTTTTCACTTTCTATTTAACGCTACCAACACGAAAGGTTAATTCATAAGGTCAATTTTTACAATGGTAACTGTTAATTAACCACTACGGATTACTTGTTAAAAAATTCAAACGTACGCAAACCTAAGCTTTTAAAGCAGTTGTACAAAGACTACTTTTTAAACAATGTACATGTCAGGAAAGAATTCAAAAATATATTATTTCGGTGACTTTTTTAATTACGACATACACTTTACATTAGTGTAAAATACACAGTATCTATTTTATAAATAATTCATGCAACGCAATACTATTGGAAAAAGAAATTTTGCCGCCTCTTTGAAATTAATCAAAATTAAGCAACATAATTGACACCCAATTAAAACAGGCGTGTGCACAGCGGTTTCATGCTGAAGACTGGTTGAACCCATTTATTATGCAATTGCTAGATGACGAATTAAAATTTGGTTAATTCAAACAAGATGGTGCGACAGCACATACCTATTACTCGCACAAGTTTAGAATATTTGCAATGGTTGTTTGATAACAGGATCGTCAGTAGAGGTTTACAACCTGTATGGCCTGCACGATCTCCTGATTTAGCGCCACTTGAGTTTTCTTTATTTGGTCACTTCAAACATAATAGTTTTTAAAACTACGAAGTAAAGTAACAAATTATATTAACCAACAATTGCTTCAAAATCTATTTGAGAATGATAATTTGTGCCTTACTTAAATTTGATTGTAAAAATAAAATTTTACGTAAGGGCATCATTTTTACAAGCGGCAAACTCTTTTAGTCTAAAATCATGTTTTTTTTTTAAACGAGGTGTAAATCATTTATAGACACTCACATAAAAACAGCGTGCAAAATATATTGTCAAATCAATAAAGTTTCCACTGAGTACCTGGAAATACCTTGAATTTTTAAAATTAAAGTTATATCTATGTGGTTATAGGTATGTACAACATTACTTAAGTTCGTGTCAGATTTAGATTTGGATTCGTGTTTTGGTGACTTAAGTTGAGGTCAGTTTGACCGAGTAGATCGCTAGGTGGTCAAAGCTTTATATGTACTTGAAATGAATAATTCGTAATGAATAAAATACTTCATGGTGTATCGAAGTAGTCACCGAGAAAAAGCCATCGAAAATTATAAAATATTTTCACTCACATATGAACTTCAAGTAATTTTGATAGAATTATACTAATAATTTTAGTCGAATGTTAAAAACGCAGTTATGATTCAACTGTATGTCAGTAATATGAAAAAAAAAAGAGATCCGTTGGTGATTACAACAATCGTGAACATTAGATAATTATTTCTAGAAGGAACGTTGTTAAATTGTGTTCCCTCTTTGTTCGGGAAAAATTCCACCGATGGAAAATAGTATTCCTTCGTTGTTTGCTGTCAAACCATAAAAAATAAGCAATTTTCATGTAATGATCACTGATTTCTACCGAATTACGATAGAAAATTTAACAAACTTTAAGCATGTTGGAAATTTTATAAATTGCTTCGGAATAAGTATTGTACATATTAAATTTTGCACTAAACAACGTAAACATATTTATTTGATGTTTTGTACAATGTACAGCTACTGATGTCTAGAATGTAGTGGTTATAAATGATTTATTTTAATAGAAAGATATTGCTTACGTTTTGTTTACAGTTAATAATCCTTATCAAAAAAAAAACAGTGCTATGAAATTACATCTGGTTATCTAGTTGGTAGGTAGGTATACACATAACATTGTTTATGGTTCACTAATTAAACCACGTCATAATTTTTAATACGTCTATGAAGTATATGGTAGACCAATTTTGAATACATAAATTTCTGTAACTGAAATCTGAATGTTCTTTTTGGTTTGCACTGTAGTGCTACACGTTTAATATTAATTAATTGCTGCAAAAAACCTCGCTGCGATGAATAACTACATAATTATATCGGTTATTCTTTAAGAAATATTATTTGCATAAAAACTGGGACATAGCCTTATCGACATTGACCTAAGCGCCTTGGACATTTTTAGTACATATACGTGAAAGATAATTTTTGAATATAGTGCCTACAGACACGAGTATTTGTGTCTTAATTTAGTTTATATGTTTGAGCAAAAGTGCCTCAATTTTAGTCCAGGAATGTTATTTTATACGCGACAATAATCTTTTTAAGAATGTCGAATTGTTTTTATTATGATTTATTGAATTATCTTATCAGGCTAGACACATTAATCCTGATCGTATTCTGTTTTTACGATTATAATAGGGCCAATCTAATTGTATCTGAACGTTTATTTTTTTTGGTCTTTTCTAACTCAGTGAATATGAAAATGTAAATTTCTCAATGCATCATATGACAATCTTCGCAATTACCATATCCATTATCTTCAACTTTTAATTTACTAATTTACCATAATCGTTTTGTTAACGTTTTCAAATAATTATTATAAAATTTGACTTTGCGAATTTTATTTTCTTATGAAAATTCCTACAAGGTAAAATAATGTAGTGTTAAAGTAAAGGTAACGAAACATGATATGCGTATGTTTCAAATGAGTTTTCCCGCTACAAAATTTTGTGATGCCGTCGTCAATATTTTAGCAAGGACACATACGAATTGGGATAGGTACAGTGTAATACTAATAAAAACATCACTGTATTCCCAAAATTCTTGGAAAATGGGGTGAACCGTTCATGATTAAACAAGTATAGAGTCATAAAATTAGATATTCATTACAATGATCCTATAAATATAATGAGAAACGAAAAATTTATTAATTTTTATTTTAATTGCTCACGCAGAGATATTTTAATTCTCAGTTGATTTTATAATTTAAAACGGTAGAAGCTTTGTCAACAAGTATTTTTCCCGGTTTCCCTTATTTCCTGAACAGGTTAATTGCAAAATTTATCACAAGGGAAGAAAAATGTAATGAGAAACTATCTACGGTTCGTACAACCTACGAACTAAAAGTGAAATAAAATAAAAAAGTAAACATATACATATAAAAGCCTATACTTAGACAAACATATTTTGTATAAACACTACAAAAATCAATGAATAATGAAGCCTATTAACCTCATAAATAGTGTGATGGCCGCATTTCTCTGGGGACAAAATAAAATGTGCATTTAAATCGTAATTAAACCTCCTACATGCATCTGTTATGCACATTAAAGTTTGATTGATATATGTATGTACACGGTGAGTCACCGTATCACACTCCTCGATATTTCATTAATTATTATTATTATTAGAAATAGAAAAAAAAGCTTAAGGACTAAAGTTGTACGGTTTTTTAAGGATCATATACCCAAATTATTTTCTACTATACAGAGTGCTATGTTTTTTGAAATTCCGGTGAGGCGTTGCCACGTTATTTCAATTGTCTTCAATTTTTTTACCAAGGCTAGTGTTAGTAAAAAAATTGCAATAGGATTATTGTGTTTTTTAGATTTTTTAATTACCTATCTGTCATGAGCAATGTAGACATTTAGTTGATTAGTATGGGCGTAACACAAATATTAACAAACTGTCTCAAAGTTACCCCATATTTACGTAAATAAGTACTGCATTCTATGAAAAACGAGTAATGAACAAAAAGTTCATTACTCGTTTAACTACCGTAAAATTGCTATATTGGGTAATTATGTGTCGGTGATACATAGTCACGTACAAATAACACACAACAGTATTTTTAATAATAAATCGAAAAAACTTAAAATGTGATTGTTGTGGCATTAGTACAAAATAAATTACGTCTCTTGGTCAAAGGTCAGCTAATACAATATCATGTGCTTTATTTAGAACGTTTTTCCCTAGTCTTTCACTGTGTATGTAGATGTATAGTGCGAAGACAAATAAATATGACTACATTAAATTCTTAGAACAAGCCAAGCAGTAGAGATTACGCAGAACTGAATGCGATGGTTGAAAGATTTTTGCAGCCGCCACAAACACTGAAGTAAAAACCCACTGTCATAAATACAGCGGAACTCATTGTCAGATTTATTAACCGCAACACCGTGTTGCTAAATTTGCTTTCGCTCGTTTGTCCTTATCAATTAAAAATTTAAACACGAGTATAAAATAATCAACTGGATTCTCTATTTGGTGACCACCCATTCAAAGATTTTAGGCCGAAATTCTCTACAATGTCGAAGGTTATCTTTTTTATCTTATGTTAAATATAGTTGAATTTAAAGCAGGATAAATAATAACTTCAACATAGTACTGTAACTGTTTCTTTGGATAATACATTATCTGTCCAATAAAAATCCGGACAGGCTCAAATGGGAAACCTGTTGTTTAAAACTCTATAGGTCATGCAACGTCGAGAAAACATAAAAATAGCCAGTCGTCCCATGGATTCGATTACAATACCTCGTTGGGTTACGCTCAGGGAGTAAAAATTAAATATGTTTCAATTAATTCCTTCAAGTGTCGCGAAATTTAAGTCTGATGTGTGTCTATCTCCTATATGCGTTTTTAACGTGACTGGTATTCATCACTGCTTTGATAAATAATACTAATCTGACATTTAACTGGATTCGCATCATTAAAAACTTTGGAACCATCAATTTGTTTTATCTATCACGGATACAGTCATCAACCACGTAGTTACAAAAATAGCTGCAGTGGTTTGTAGAGATGTGGATATCTGTTCAAAGCTGTGAGGAATTTACCAAGGGCAATTATTTAGTCTCATTAAATAATGCCTCCCCGAAATTCTTCAACATAATGTATGCTCAGAGAGTTGCTTAACATAGTGACTACATTATGCAAGCGTAGAATAACCGAGCAATCGAAAAAATAATATATTGCAATAAAAGTATTTTCTGATACTAGTAAACAACACTCACTATCATTAGCAGTGTCACATGATTACAGATATGTCAGCAACTACGTTGTTAATTTTGTGCCACTAATCGTAATTCCTTATAGGAGAGTTTCATGTCTTACAGGTAGCAGTGTTTAATTTTACTGTTACAGATTTTTTCACCTATCAACTTTACATTCCTAAAAAACAACTTTTTAATATAAAAATTCGAAACTATACTTAATTTTAATTATTTTCGGAGAATTCATATCGAAAATCGTACATTTTTTGATTTGCAATAAATTGAAGTATTTAAATCAATGTTTTCCTTATACGAATTCAAGAGATTTTTGTATGTATATCTATTACATAAATCTTATAATGAAAACTCCCCACGTAAGTGACAGAGAAACAACATTTGCCATTGATTTTACATGTACTTGCTATTTTGTTTGGTTAAAAATTATTAAATTAACACCCTCAAAACGTCAATGAATATTTAAGATGAAATGAAATGAATTTCGATTTATTTTTGTAAACAGGTATACTAATTTTATGACAGTGGTTGAAATATGAATTAACACTTGTCAATACTATAAACAATGTAGTATATTATACATATATTTGTACATATGTATAGGTATATTGAAAACAGTAAAAATTAAAAACGCATTTTGACAAAAAAGAAATCTGACAGGTCACTTTTTTGTTTTTAGTATTTGCTTCAAACACTATCACTGAATTTTTTGTATATGCTTTGTTGCTACTACTATTTCATCCTCTTTTAAAACAGGATTTATCAAAATTTTGGTTGGTGTTTTATCATATATACAATATTTTTAGAATACATTTAAAATTCCACAACAATTAGTCCAGGCGTTTGGGAGATTATCTGTTTTCATTTTTATCGGGCGGCACTCTCGTGTAAATAATTTTTCGGAAATAAAAAATTCGACAAAATACCAACAATTCTGGAAGATATTCATTCCAAATTAAAACAAAAACTTATCAAATGTAATGGAATATATATATGTAGTTACCGCATTTGAAGAACATAGGAGAATAAATTTACATAATGCATCAAATCTACATATTATCATTTGTCTATGAAGCAAATGATTTATCATTAGCAAGTACTGTTGACTCACTACAAAACACAGTAACGTAGGTCGTTTTAATTTACTGAAATAATCATATCTAACTTGATTGTCACGGCTTAATGGAAAAAGGCAGGACGTTCCAAGTCCGTCGAAATTACAAAAAGTGCTTCCTACACGCTGGATTTCTTTGTATGACATTTAATTAGATATTTCAGAATAAGAAAAGATCTTTGAAGGTCCAGGCACTCAAAAACAACGTTTCAAGGACTTTGATTCGCAATATTTAACTCAATTAATTGAATGTTGACAATCTTGAAATCAATTGTGTCTGTTCGAGACATCCTGCACGTATTTAGAAAAACACCACTATACAATTATGTTTTGTTTAGGTACTGCTATGAAGACGATTTTCAAAAACTTGTTACTCATAAATTAATCTTTTCTTAAACCAATTTTAGAAGCTTGCAAAAGCGGAATTCTTAAAAGATTTGCAAAATTTTCTCATTTAGGGAGTCTAAAAGCAAGAGACGGTGTTATTGGTTCTTTTACGTTGCAACAGTTCAAGTTTACGTAGATAGACAATTTTAAAGATTTTACAACTGACGATCTTTGCGTATATACTATATATATTTTATAAAGTTGGTGGTAAACGTTACTTATGGAACTAATTCCATTAGTGGTGATAATATTAAGTCATAACATCTGAAAATATAAAAACAAATAAAGTAGAATTTTTTTAGTTGTCTGATTAATCCATGGAAATTAGAATTCAATCGAACAATTGCAAGTACGCCACATATTTTCTATTTTTTGGAATAATTAACTAGAAAGACGCAGATGCGCACGCGCACACACACAACACATTAATTCTAAAAATAAGATGGCGCCGGCTCATATTTTTATCTATCTAAAAGTAATCTGTTTGTGAGAAAATTTAGACCTCCACAATTTTATCTTCTATTTTTTTTTCGATTTTTATTAAATACATAAAAATTAATAATAACCATTTCCATGAGCTGATAGTCTAAAAAAACCATAAGCAATGCATTTTATGTATATTACTAAAAACGATTTTCAGATGTTGGTACATGAATCTAGAAAATTGTAACAAACTCTGCCAATTCGTATGATAAAATTCAATTTTTATGGATTATAATTTCGCTATAACATAACTAAACAATTTTTATTGTGGCATTGACTTTAAATAAAAAAATCTTTATTACCTTCACAAAATATGTACTTAAATCTTGAGCGAGTAAAATTATTTTTGAAAAAAAAAATAGCAATAATATTTGCCTTTTGAAGTAAAAATTATACACCAAAACATTCTGATATGATGCATTTGCAAGTTTTTGAGACATGTCAAGATATAATAAAAGATAGTAAAAATGGGGTTAAATGTGTAGATTAAGACAAAACTTCAAATAGATTCTGAAATATGCCGTGATAAGTTGTAAACAAAAATTAACAACTGATAAGTGATAACACGGTCGCGAAATCTCCCATATAAACTTAAACTGGAATAATGTATAGATGTACTTGGTTTATAACTATGTACATACATAAAAAAAATGTATTTTTATTCAAATTTGAGTAAAAAATTATATTTTTTTTGCCAAAGACTCATATTTTTCATGGTTCCCCTAACCACTTCACTTATCTACTAAAAATGTTTTATCTGTATTATTACACCTGAGCCGTGTTTATCTTGTGTATTCTCCCTTCATATCATATTGATGAATTCTGTTAGTACGATAAGAATTTTTATAATATGGCTTCAAGTAAATGAAACTAATATAGGTATAAACCTGATAATCATTTCACAAAAATTCTATGTCTTTTTGGAATTTTACCATACTGTATTTTTTATGAAAAAACAATAATTGGTCTAATAAACAAACATATTTAGACCTTACTAAAAAAAAACGTGGTAGTATTTTCCATATAAAGTCCCTACAAATATAAAAAAATTCTGCAGTAGGCTGTGTAATGTATTTTTAAAATAATGATGTTGGCAACACCAACGCGCTCTTTGTTCAATCCTACTAGAGGAATTTTTTTTTGATCATATGGTATATTATATGTATGTACATACTTCACATACTCTTAAAATCTACAGTTGATTTATTTGATAAGCTAATATTTGTAATTGTAATGTCAACATTAATACATATTTTACCTTGTTGAAGCATCTTTGAGGTTTAATTAAATCAGTTTGTCAGATTTGCAAATGAAAATTATTGTTGGAAATACTAAAACGTTCCTTTATGAAAAGAAAAGGCCTATGTGAGGGCCCTCTGATTTGCAATCTTGTTTCAACTCCAGCTTTATTGCTAATAAAGAAGAATTAATTATTTAAGAAACACAGAGCAAGGCTTATGCAAAAGCACAATCACTATAAAATGAAGTCTACATTTTAATTCATCTTTTCATCTTTAAAAACTTTGTCCTTTGATAGTTTAAGACGATTAAAGGTCAATTTAATAAAAATTGTTAACGTGATCTGACCAATAAAAACAAATGAATGAAATACTACATTTTAATGCAGCGACAACGTTCACGAAAATCTCCAATGCGTATTCGTTTTATAAATCTGATTGTACTTTCAATTTTTGTAATAACAATAAGACTATGTTGGTAAACGCTTTTCGCATAATATGTACTGGCATTTCAATTCACTATGTAACTGGCGCCAAAAATGACTCACACCACAACGTCACACCAACCTTTTTTTCATAAAATGACTATTATTTAAGGTATTTAAAAAGATACTAACTCCAGAGGGGTTTTTGACAAAATAAGATCCACTGGAGCCCTGAGAAATGCGTTCCGGAAAAATGCCATTGTCAATAGCAACTTCTGCCTGCCACACCAACTCACTGAACAATGGGTCATCTAGAACAAATTTAATATACTTAATAGGTAAAGTTATCTGTATGTTACACAATCTATACACCTGGAAACTGATTATAAGAGACATCAAGCCCTCCTAGGAGAGGCTGTGATTCTCTATTTAATCCTGGGGAATCCAATGCTGGTTCAAAGATAACTTCTGGGACCAAAGGTACGTCCTCAGCTGAACTATCACTACAGGCAACAGACAAGGCACTATGCACTTCGTTTACACTAGAGTTTGCTAGAATAGGAACAGTCTCACTGGCACTCATCACCCGGTTTGGCAAATTTTATTTTACTTGTTTGCATTTATCCTGATTAGTAACTGATATGGATTTTTTGCCCTAACTACCCTAAATTAAAACACTATACAAAAAGGTTTGCATTAAAAATTAGAAGCGCATTATTAATTGACTAGAATTTAATCTGTGTTTGGGAACCAAAACTTACTACGGACTATATATACCGTGACAATTGTAACATCGCATTAAAAATGAAGAAGTTTGCACTATGAACACTAAAAAGTCACATCATTTAATTACACATGACAGCAGATGACAATTGAGAGCCTGGAACAAAATAATGTCGTTTGAGTTAGGTCTTTTAGTGATGGTTGGTATTTGTTAAAGAACTAATCGTGCACTTATCGAGAATTAATTTACACATGACTAACATTGTTTCTGTGGAAAACCGAGTTTTGAGGATAATGGAATAAATAATATAACTGTTATCTCTCGCTTATGTCGCGGCTTATCTGCTGGAATAACAATTCATTGCTTCTAGCACCATTAGAATTGATAAGGTTGGTGATACTCTAGGGACATTTATTATTTGTCTATTTTCCTCAACTGTCATTTCAGTGGTGTCAAGTGTCAAGCAAAAGAGCGGAAGGATGAAAAATTTAAGAAAAATAATTTATGCTTTAATAACCACTGTGTGCATTACTACGAATATTTCTGAAGTAAAAGGTAAAAAGACATATGCAATTAATAAAACTATGAAGATTCCATTGAAGAATATGACTTACTATCATTTTCTGTTGTGGCTAGTTCTGATTGGTGCAAACTGGGGATACACTAAATTTAATTTATTTTACACATTTCTGTAGAAATTTTTCATTTTGTACCCCCTACGCTCTGTATTTAACTGGAGTTTAACATCCTTTTTATTTTTTCAGCTGCCAAACAAAAATATGTAACTTGTGGTTCAGTAGTAAAATTGTTAAATACTGATTATCGAGTTCGATTACATTCACATGACGTGAAATACGGCACTGGCAGTGGGCAACAGTCAGTGACTGCAACTGAAGTACAGGAAGATATTAACAGTCATTGGGTTCTTAAGGCAGAATCTGGAAAAATTTGCTCACGAGGTGAACCCATTAAATGTGGTTCTGTTATACGACTGGAACATTTAGAAACAAAAAAGAATTTGCATTCTCATCACTTCTCAAGTCCTCTCAGTGGATATCAAGAAATAAGTTGTTATGGCGAGAATGGAGAAGGAGATACAGGAGACCACTGGGTTGTAGTGTGTTCAGGTTTGTTTTTTTTTTGTGAATACATTTTGAAAACTAAAGTTTGTTAAACTTTGTGACTTATTTAATTCGTTTGATTATTGTTTATCTTAAAGCTTCATGTTTTAGGTGATAGTTGGCAGAGAGATGACAGTGTGATGCTGAAACATGTGGATACTGATATGTACTTATCAGCGTCAGGCAAAACATTTGGGAGACCAATTAATGGACAAATGGAGGTTGTTGGTGTACGTTCATCAACAGGGTCTGTTCATTGGCAAACTATGGAAGGCATTTTCCTACACGCTCCTGATATAGCGGCAAGACACATGCATATGGCGCACACGGAGTTATAATATGTTTAGTGTGTCTGTTTGTTTAATTTATTGTTTTCTTTTTGTAATAAATTTGAATTGTGATATACAACATTAAAATATGACCTAAGATTCCATAAAATTGTGTTTATTAATTTTTACATATTACAAGTATTGTAATTGAGGGTTCAAGTATGAGAGGTGGGAAGATAGTTTAAAAAAAAACGCCCGGTACCATGCTGTTGGCTAAGGTCGTCCAAAACCAGTTGATGTTAGAGAATAAAGTACAAGATTGGGAGGCTACAATAACGATTGTTTGAACGCAAGATGCCAGCACTATCGCTGTCATTTGTGACGAGGGAAAAGGCAGAGATTTAATCAGAAACTATGATCAGAAATCAATTTGTAAATTTACCACAAAAATGCCGTGTTGTTCAGAAATAAATTGCTGCGGCATGCACTTCCACAGGATCCCGCAGTCCACTGAAAGGCGTCTCTAGTAATTAGAGAATAGTGGAAAACAAAGCTTACCGAACTAATGCAGTACTTTGGTACTTTGTGAAATAATAATTTTAACTTTGAATAACTTCTTAAGCTTAGTTTTTTAGAAACATTTCATAACCGATCAATTTGAAAATATATAGAACAGTTCACAAAGTACTTGAGCTTTAATGAAAATCTTTGAAAACTCTGTGGCGGCGTAGAGGGGCGACGGTGGGGGCGGTCCGCTCCGGGTACCAAGCACCAAGGGGTGACAACGACAATTCATTCGCACATCCAGAGAATACTTACAGATGAATCAGTCTCAAAAAAAAAAATCGGGACGGCAGACGGACCAACAGACAGACAGACAGACGGAAACAGGAGCCCATTTCTTCGTACTCTATAGGGGTCATGAAAGGTCGAGAAACTGTAAAAGTAGAGAGTCGGCCGACGGACTTCATTACAATACTTCCTAACATTTTGCCTTTTTTTTTTCTTAATATACATAGCCATCTTTTCATAACAAAAAATTTAAAACATGGTTAAAATGGTTTATGTAATGAAATATGGGTTTTGCCATTATGTGGCGGAGCCTAGTTGCAAAATCGATATTTCCTTATAAAAATTTTCCATTTTAAACATGTTTTAAGTTTCATGTTGTGAAAAGAAGTCTATACGTATATTGAAACAAAATGGCAAAATGTGAGATCAACTAACCGGCCTATCTCAGTTTAACTGCAAAATACTTATTTCTTTACAAGAAATTAATAACATGTTTTTGAGCATCGTGTTGTTCAAAGAATACTATGTATATTAAGAAAAAAAGGCAAAATATAAACCCCGCCCTCCCATTCCATCTCAATTATGATGATGTTTTTTATTTTTAGAAACTTAAAATACGTTTAAAATGGTAAATTTTTTGGAAGGAAATATGGATCTTGCAATTAGGCTCGGCCCCTAGGTCTGCTAACGAATGAAAACTTCATTACTATTTAGATCAGGGCAGTTATGTGTGGGGCTTTGTCTTTGGCTTTAATTTATTCTTAATATACATAGTAGGTATCCTTTGAATAACACGATACTCAAAAAATGTCTTACATGGTAATTTTTTGTAAAGAGAGAAATAATTGAGACAGGGTGGGTGGGTGGGGCTTATATTTCTTACAAAAAAGAACGGTATCCATCAGTTGTTATATTTACAGTGATCCTCGAGGCAGAAAAGATGTTCAGAAAACATTCCAATGAAAAGATTACCAAAATTAGGAAAGCTGTTCAATAGATTTTTAAACTTGGAAAAACTGTTTACTCCAGTGGCGTGCCCGAAAGCGTTTGCCGGATACTGGGCATAAAACACAAAAATAATTTGATAAGAGGGGGGGGGGGGCATAAATAGCTGTTGCGTGGAGTTCTTTTGCCGGCATTTCTCTAAAAATGGTTTTCCTCCTTTTATTCTACTTCCATGGAAAATTGTTATAAATGCGCTTATACAATATGTCTTAACAATTAGATGTTTATCAAATTTCATAAGTTTTATTGTTATGCCGTCTTTTTTTGTCACACCGAAGTCAAAATTTAAAATTGTTTTAGAATATAACTTTCGAACGTTTTGCTATTTCATTAATCTTTGGTGTTTAACTTTCTAATAGCCGGCCTACGCTACACTATAAATCTTTCACTACGGTAGCGTCCTTTACCAATGGAATCTTTTAGAACTTTTATACTTATGTTCACTTATGCCTTCTGCTGTAGATACCCCTTCAACATCAACTAGTTGTAATTCCTCTGTAGTTTAGTTAACTTTTATGTTAAACAACTTGTTTGAGACGTGTAGCAACTTAACATATAGCCACACGTAAGTGTGAGGTAAAGTTTAAACTGAAGTAACAATTAAAAACACATATTTATTACAAAATATATTCACATTTTTTGTGTAATCTATTAATCACAGAAGTTTTACGGAGAGTTCTCAGTCGCACCAGGACAGCAGATCCCGACATACCTAAAATAAAGCACAAATTTCTCTAGCTATTAATTAACTGCATTAAACTTACGTATCTAACGGACAGAAGTATTTATCGAAAATCTGTGCATCCGTTAAATGAGGGAAAACTTGAGGGCACTGAATCAGAGGAGTACATACTCCGGCCGTTCCATTTACAGGAGTAGCAGCACATTTTTTTCCAACGGGTTGATTTTCGGAGGCCAATGTGTAATTTCCTTGATGGTCTCCTAAGATAAAGGATATGGATAATTAGTACCTTCACACTTGCATACGACAAGAGTTCTCACCTGACGAAACTGTTAAAGTGCCATTTTCTGATAGGATATCCTGCAACCAAGGCAACTTATTTTTGATTTCTTCGAAAGGATCCGTTTCCGGTTCAACGGTTGTAAAATCACCAGTTGTCACAAAGGTATCCTCAAAGTCTTCACTGAGCGATTCAGCTTCATATTGCAAAGGTGCGACTGGTGCTGGTCCCAGCGCTGAATATGATACTTGTTGAAAACCGGAGTTTGCTTTGTTTTTGAAAATAATTATAATTAAAAAGATTAAAAAACTCGTTTTTGTTATTACCTGCGAATGCTGAGCTTGGGAATGAAAGGGTTGGAGCTGATTTTAAAGAAAAATAAAATTAATATTGCCAGATCTTATATAGTTCATTTCATAAAATATTTAAAGATTAATCAACAGAAAGGCAATGTTGAGTCAATTACATAGTCACGTCCATTAGTCTTTTGTATCAGGTGCTTTCTTAAATGTTTGCTCTAGTTGGCCATGACGCTTACGTCAGCCGTTTCATATGAACTGTTGACGAATGTTTCATGGACAACTAGAGCAGAAATTTAAAAAATCGCGGTATGTAGATAAAATCAAATCCTAAATGATTTAGTTCTCAGTACGTTACCACAACATGTGTTGATTAATACTTTAATAATAGGTTCACTATGGTTACCAAGCACACGGAAAGTTAATCGTTTATCAAAGTGTCTTAAGTACGTAAAAATTCACGTTTATATTTGCAAGAATGTTTGCACTGTTCATCTAAACTGTCTTTTCGATCGTTTAAATCATCAGTTGTGTACGATATCTTTAACAATTGTAATTATTGCGGTAGGTAAAATACTCTTTTCTGTAAACATTTAATGCAATTTTTGTATGAAAATTTGCCGTCATCTCAGAACAGCTGTGCCACATTTCGGTGCAACTTTTATTACTTAAAACACTTCTTCGCAATTGTTTTTAATTTTTATAGTTAAAATACCTATTATTAATTTTCTCCTACCTCCGGCAAAGCTTCCTCCTCCCAATGCGTAATCTGAAAATATAGATATAGCAGGTGATACTGATTTACTAAATTTCCATAGATAACATGCCATTCAAGCAGTTACTATTATTAATAATACATAACAGGCAGCACATTATGGTAAAAAGCAATTATTATTCATGATTGATGAATGATTAGAGGTTTGACGTGCAGTGTTGATTATGATTCCTAGGCGTTCTCCACTACTGAATTAAATTTTATTAGTATATAATCTATACACTGTTAGGCGGAAATAAGTGAGAACTCGTTGACTAACCCCAACTACAATGCACTGCATAGGCGTATGAAAGGCAGCTATCGACTAATGGTGGAAATCATATAGTTACTTATGTCCTACCGGTTATTATTGGTCTATAATGGCTTGGATTTAAGTTACGTTATTGATCAAATACCAAATAATATTCTTGGGTATTAAGAACTTCTGCCATAGTGATATTAAAAGGAAACACACATAATCCAAGGAAAACACAATCGGCTAGAAACCAACTATTACTTAGTGTATTGCTGGTTGTGCAGATGCGGCGACAGCGCTAATTTATATTATTGGAATCACGATCTCAGGTAACAGACAAAATTTAATTTGCTTGTAAAAATCATTCGTTAGCAACAAATAACAAAACTGGTAAAACATTTTTATGGCTAAATCCGAAAAAATTAATTAGTTCTTCTGGAATAAATGCAACCAATAAAAGAATGTACAAAGATTACTTTTTTTTGTAAATACCAAAAATTACACGGTAAGACATACAATTTTGTATTATCACGGGGATTATTTGAAGTTTATGACCTTTCGAGGGTGACGGTTTAGAGACCCGAGAACCTCTGGCTCGATGGTTGATAAGTCCCTTGACATATAAATAACTATTAACAAATTAAATGGCGGAAAAACTTATTTCCCCCTATCTTTAATGATAAAGCAATGGTACCTTACACCTTCGGTGAGAAAGGTTTTTTTTTTATTAATGATTATGTATGTATGTCTGATAAAGCAATGACGTTTAGCGGTATATGCCAGTGGTGAAACTAAATCAAGATTCTTATTATATTTTTTGTCTTCAAATTCGGGACATTCAAATATAATTTTTTGATGCATGCAGTATGGTCATTCCCAACTAACATTTTAAGTTACAGTTAGGAAAAAAATATTAGCACATTAAAATAATAATTTCAGTAATAACGAAAGCAATATCAAAGTGAGGGACACTTACTTAGTTTTTAGGTGACATTTTCAATATGCTTAGGTAATCTCATCTGATCTGATCATAATAAATGGTGAAATTTTAGTAACTACGAATTATAGTAAACAATAAATGTGAAATAAGTTCTTGTCTGACTGTAACCAGATGACTACGAAGTCACCGCTAGTAATTTTAAACTTGAAACAGTTTATTCTATATAATTCAAAAATAATTTATTCATTAATAATAATTTGAACACAGTAGTTATTACAATATGTAATTTATTAAAGTTATTAATACTATATTCATTAATAACTTGTAAAAATATATTGAACAAACGCCTCTAGAAGTGTTACCTGCAAAATGAAAGAAAAATTAAAAAAGTAGCCTATGATGGAGTTACACTCTTCTTTTATATGCATACTTCATCAAGCTATCAAAAATAATTAATATAGTACCAGTTAAATTTTTGACAAAGTGGAAACTTTTGACAGCACGAAAGAATAAATTCGTCAATCAATGATTTATTAATAAATTTAAAATTGAATTATACGATTAAGAAGTAAGTTAGTAATAATGCTAACTAAATTTTCATTAACCCAATTTTATTCACCGTTACCTACATTAAATGCTAGTTGGGTTGTTATTTCTGTATGTATGTCTTGATGTAGCCAACTCCAAATATGAAGCTTTAGAGAAAAAAGTTTAAAATGTGTTTATGAAAATGTCGAAAAATACACATTTTTTATAACAGACGTGATTAAGCCAAATGTTAAATAAAATGTATGTTTATAGTAGTGATATCTACCCCCAACAACTCTTATAAAAATATTAATTTAGAACATTATTATAAAACTTACTTGTGCTTGCAAATCGTGGTCTATTATTGGAATCTGAAACAAATAAATATTTTTATAGAACGTTCTAAATTGACAGAAATTTTTAGAAAGATCCCTCTTACTTTTGGAAGCGTCCTCAGTGTCGACAGCGCTGGTGTCATTTGGTTTAACTACAACCAACGAACTAACTGGAGTGACAAACGAATATTTTAATGCAATATCCAAAGCCTTTTTAGTATACTCAGTTTTGTTTTCAGCTGCATCTCTAGCTTCCAATATTTGTTTAATAGTCAGGTAAGCCCATAGTCTTTCTAAATCACCAACAGGATTTTCAACTTTTGGTATCCATTCTATAGGTCCTCTAAAACCATTACCATGGATCGTCGGAGGAGTAAATTCTTCATCTTAAATAAAATGGAAAAAATGAGTACTGTTGAATAATCCGAGTATGACTACACAAACCTGTAAAACTACCTGCCACTACTAATTCAGAACCGTAAAAGAAAATGGGAAACCGCGTCTTTGTTAATTTGGTTACATTTGAAACGTATTTAAATGAAACATCGTTTAATAAAGGTGACGAAATTTCTTTGTAGAATTCCTGCAACTGAAGACTTGCATCGGCCGCTTCATAAATATGTCTTGCAAAACCTAAGTTTTTCAGCGATATTTTTTGTAAGAAGTCTCTATCGGCTCCGTCTCCGAAAGATAACGAAAAGATCGGGGATTTGATGGCGCCAGTGTTGAGTTCAGATATCTAAAGTGTTTGTGATTTAAAATAGTTAAAAGCCACGAAACTAAAGATCGCTTACAGCGGATGTAATTTTGTCTGGGGTAGTTTCTCCAACAGTGGGTTCTCCGTCTGTCAAGAAAATAATGATGGGTTGGTGGGTATTACCTTTGTCTTCTCTATTTTTCTTGATAATTTTAAGACCAACTTCTAGCGCGGACTTGATGTCAGTCCCGCCATAAGCACTTAGCTTCTCTACTACTTGTTTAGCTTTATTTATATTTTCTTCAGTTGCTTCATATGGTGGGGGTAAAACTTGATTCTAAAATAATTTTATGATGAAACATAACGGGTGTCTAAATAAAACTCTAGTTAAAAGGACTGCCTCCCATTTTATTTTTTCCGTATGTCGTACTGTTTGTCATCGTGTTCGAGACAGTTGTTATCTCGATGTCAAACTCAGCTTAAAGATTATTAATAATGTTAATAAATCACAATAGTCTATGTGACAAGCGGATGACAGCTCAACATTCATTTCGCATACGACCATGGTGATTACGACATACGGAAAAATAATAACTCTTGTCCAGGTTTTCATTTAAACGCCCGATATATTGAAAATATAAATAATAATAAAACTTACGGTTTTGTTTTTCTTGGGTATTTCTGGGTTCGTGTACGACGGCCACGGGTCATCACCAAGTTCATAATCTACTTCAACTTTAGGAACATTCCATACTTTTACAGTTGAACTAAATTCCACAATGTTAACTAAGTCTTCCTTCTTTAATTCGGTAAGAATACTATTCATCGCTTCTTTCAACTGTTTGATTCGAATGCCATCCATACTACCACTGGTATCCAAAATAAATACAACTTCTTTAGGAAGAGGTGGTATATCGCTAGGTGCAAAGAAATGCACAAAATAACCATCTTTAAGTAAAATCTCTCCTCCTTGCTGATCCCTTTCAACATCGTATTGAACCACAAACTGTCCAGCTAATCCATTTTCTTCCTTAGTACCTAAACCGGTCGCTAACTGCTTTTGTCTTTCGATATTTGGACTAAATTTAACAACTGCACTTGTCGAATTAATATTAACAATTTCTGCTAAAGATGCAAGCTTATCGTCATCATTTTTAGAAATCTCATTTCCTGATCGTAATGGTGGAGACTTTACGAATTTCAAAGGCTTGCTTTCATCAATGTTTACCTAAACCATTCCGTCATTTAAAACCTTTAAAAATCTCTTTATGCGTTCATCCTTACCTCAACAATTAAGTCTTTGACAGGTTGTCCAGGATGAATATTAAGAACGATTTCGTACTGTTCGTTTTGCCGCTGAAGTAATTCTTCGTAAGTCAGAGTGAAAATTGCTTTTGACTGAGGTTCTAGATTTACTGATACAGTGAATCTGTTGGAATCTCGTGCATTTGCTTCCACATGTGCTGCTGCTTGTCCATGTTCTATCGCCTATAAAGCGATTTATTAAGGTTATCTATACAGTTGGTTTCGATACTCAAGAATTTATTGCTGTTAATAAAAGTTAATCGTGAAATGTGTACGATCGGCACAATGTGGTTTAGAACTTTTACTTAAATAGTGGTCGGCTCCTTATGGCAATGAGTCATAATCACAAGGTATTTATTATGTTACTTTATTTCTCAACTACATAGTTTTAATATTTTTCTACATATATACCTATTATTCTTAATTTTAATTTTCCACTACGTAGGGCTTTTAATAATTTCTTAAATAAAATTTCAAGTAGAAATATAAATTTAGAGGCCAGAAATAAGAAAGAAAACAAGCGGGTAGAGTTTTAAGGACGGTATTTATTTATACCGAAATGACCTTGCAGAAGAAAGTCAACTACTTAGATAATACAGGGTCTTCATAAATGATTCTAACATCCACGTGGACGCTGATTTGTTCCGCCTCTTTCAGAGCGTGTAACTAAACGAAAGTTCAGATGTCATAATTATTCTGAATTATAGATTTTTAAAATGTCTACAATTACTAGGAAGTGGCAAATCTGCAACATCTTTTAATTTTACAGATAAAATTTTTGAAAGCCCTGTATAAAATTGACAGTGACGTGTGAAAAACTGATGAAAAAGTAGAGAAGAAATAACTAAAGTAATATGACAAAAATTACCTTGGAAGTAAGTTTTAAAAGAAGAGATAAAAATGGGAGAATATAGGCAAATAGATAAAAACAAGTAAGTTTTTGTTATGAATAAAAAAAAAATCGTATATTTTGTTCATAAGGACGGACTTATGCACAAATATGTTATCTGGCTCGTGTAAAGAACATAAACATGGAATGTCATACCTTATGTCACATAAAAAATATTATTAGCGAAGAACTATTGATAAACTTAGTAAAACATTCCATCGTATAAACATAGTATATAATTTCTACTTTTTTGTGACTGATATTACGTAATCTTTTAGTTTACAAAAACACAACAGGTGTTTACATGCTCACGAATAGATTATTATTGTGTAACTTACTCATCTCATTTCGATAATAGCAGCTGACCTTGCAAAACATGTTTTACATATTGTTTTAAATTCTACCTTCTCAAATAACGCAAAAGTTATGGGAAATATATTTTTTTGACATTATTTTCGAACAGGTACTTACCTCATTGTAAATTTGCTTAGCTTCTTCTTTTTCTTTAACATATGCTTTATAACTTTTTCCGTTGATTTCCATTACAAATCCTGAAATGTAAGCAGTTTCGGGTAATACTACGGCGAAAGTTGCTTCTTGAGCAGATTTTGCTAAATTTTTAACTTTACTGACGACGGAAGTTTTAGCAAACCGATTGGAGACATTAGTATTAACCCTCATTTCATAAATTTTGGGAATTACAGGTGCTGCATCTTCCTAAAAAATTGTAAGATAACTAAATATTATGCATTTAGCTTGAACTGCATTAACCTTTGAATTTGGAGCTTCAGTTGTGTCGTCTGTTGCAGATACGACTAAACTATTTCTGTCTGTTGAAAATCCACTCGCCACAGAGATACATATTGCCAGGAAGAACAAGAATTTCAATTTAGTCCCCATTTTAACAAAACCTAAAGAAATATAGTTGTTACAGTTTCTGCTGATCCGACTTTTATTTGCAAAATAATTTAAAAAACGACATGATGTGTGACTTTAAATCCTCTCTTAGGCACATTTTTCGTTTTAAATTTATATTTTTAAATATATGTATATATTAGGGTGATTCAAAAAAAAAAAAATAATTTTTTTTTTCGTGTCAAAGAGGTTCAAAAGTTTCTTTTCAACGTAAAAAAATACCAGTTAAAAGTTGAGCTCTTAATATTAATATTAAGACCGTCCGCATCGCGTTTTTCTATTTCCCATAAGAATAACATGGGAAAATTTTTGTTTGCACCTTCTGATTTTTATTGCTAGCCCGTCGTGTGTCGTGAAAAAAATTCAATCACATATTTTTATAGAGAATTGAACGCTCTACAAAAAGTGTCTCCTATGATTTTGCGAGAAACCTGACTATGATTTTTTAACCCACTGATGCTGAAAATGTTCGGAAAGAGTTTTACTGGCCTTATTATAGCATAAAATTATAAACAATTACTGTTTAAAAAACTAAATTTAAAATGTGTATAAATTTTTGTGGTGATTTATTCCAATAAGACCATCAAATTTATTGTAATGCATCAAAAACGTCAAAATTTGGATAAATTTAACTTTAGCCTAAAATAACTCTTCAACTATCAGGTTTCTCGCACAATCATAGGAGACACTTTTTGTAGAGCGTTCAATTCTCTATAAAAATATGTGATTGAATTTTTTTCACGACACACGACGGGCTAGCAATAAAAATCAGAAGGTGCAAACAAAAATTTTCCCATGTTATTCTTATGGGAAATAGAAAAACGCGATGCGGACGGTCTTAATATTAATATTAAGAGCTCAAATTTTAACTGGTATTTTTTTACGTTGAAAAGAAACTTTTGAACCTCTTTGCACGAAAAAAAAATTTTTTTTTTTTTTTGAATCACCCTAGTATATATACAGAGTGTCCCTGCGGCCTTAACCCTGAGAACGGATAGAAATATTAAAATTTTGTAGAGAAGGGAGGTTGAGTTTGGTACATTGCAAATATGACGCATATTTGATACTCCATATTTTTTTAAATTGCAACATATATTATTTAATCGATTTAGGAATATCACTAAATTACGATTACAATGATACTTATAACACACTTATCATGTGTTGCGTTAGTTTTAAGTGTAAATAATATAAATTATCTAAATGAAGAGAATTATTTATGTAGTTGACATTTATTGTTAGAGATGTGGATGTGCACAAGACAATAATTATACTACTATACTATTGGGTTTGGACTACAACAATTATTTTGCTATCTGTTGAAAATTGTTCAGTTTTTCTGGCCACCTCGCAGTTTAAATATAGCGCTTTTTCCGTGGTTTTACCTTTCTTTTTGTGGCGATACATAAAAGATTTGGCATATTTGCGACTCTTGATGATTTAAAAGATTAAAAAAAGTGAATTATGAATGTTTCTGAGTCTTCAACTCGTAATACTTATTAACCACGATAAGTTGTGAATTAATAAGATGTTTTGTGTTCAGTGTGAAGGACGACTAAATGCTTGAAAGACTATTTTTGAAACAGAATAAACAGATCTTACCAGTTGTGTGTAAAATAATGTGGTAGTCCTTTATTTCACTTAACTTCCAATTTTTTATATTTATACATTTTATCTTTTTATTCGCTGAAAAGAATTGAGCACTTATAAATTACAGCTTTCCCAGCATAATAAGAAGCACTAGATACATGCGCAGTGGTCCTAATTTAGCACCCAATTCAAATGCATCCAGGGGCGGCGTGTAAAAGTAATTTTCAGTCAGAATGATAATATTGCATCGTTAAAACTGATTCTTGAGACCAATATTATCTCAAACGATGCGGTGTAGGGGGTGGGGATAGTATTGTATTTAGACGAACAACATTTTAAGTGAATTTAATCTTGCACAAACCGCTATGTGTTGCCCCGACAAGTGTTAATACTCTACGTTAAGCCACTGGAATACGAAATCAGCTGAGAGAATCTAGGGGAATCAGGGTTTACCTGTGCGCTTTTTTCTACGCTGGACATGCTGTATTTTACAAGGTGGTAATTTGCAATGTACTAAATTAAGCTTCCCCTTGAAGCTAAAAGCAATGGTAATTACAGAATTTTAGTATTTCTGTCCGTTTTCAAAATTTAAGGCCACAGAATTTTATTTTGTATATAATAGGGATCTAATAAATAATTATTATTAAGATTCTGCATTCTTTGGAGTTTTCTTTGAATAATAATCATAAGTAATATTTAAGGTCTGCTAGAGCTACATATGCAGGTATTTTCATTTAAAATTGTGTCGCAAAAAAAATTACATTGATTGAATTGAAAAAAAAAACTATAAGTGATAATCAGAATGGCAACCATAACAAAGCGCAAAATAACGTATGTATTCAGTTGATTTTAATACACAAGCATTTTTAATCATAGTGGGTATGTACAGCATTGGAAAGTTGTGTAATTCGTCCCAAACACGTTTTCTCCATTCAATATTTATGATGACAGGTCACACAGTACACATAAAAAAGTAAGTGTAGTAATAATTTAACACACATTAGCTCCTGTGGTTATGTTAGGTACTTACTGTATTGATATGTCTGGAAATGAGAAAATAATCCAGATTTAATTTCTTCCGAAAATTCTTTTTCACATTGTAAACAAACTGGTTGCGTTTGCTATTTCAGTAAAAGACAACAAATGTGCAAACATATTTTGCCTACAGATTTAAGTCGCCTGAAGTTATGGATTTACTCACGGTCGTGATACAAGGAAAGTTACCTACTTATTGTTTTGTTTTCGATAAAAAAGTTCGAATGAGTAATGCAAATTCCCATGTAGTAAAGTTGTTACGTCTCCTCGTATTCGTATTTATGAGGGGATTTCCCATCATTGTAATAATTATTTACAAGAATTGTATCTGATAAATACAGTGTTTATCACAAAAGTAGATGCATTTCGAACATTAATTTAACACTATAGGTGAGAATAAAAACAAAGGATTGTAAACGCTAAGATTATGTGTAATTACTTTGTAAAACTGGTGCTTGGGTTTTCGTCTGGCTACAAATGTCTGGGCGCAATGAAAAAATAAAAATAAAAACAAATCGTGCAGACCCAACTGCTGTTAGGAATAACGCTGCACACTTGCTCAGTGGTTGCAGGAACTTGTTATTGTTGTCAAAAATGAGCTTGCCGAAAAAAGTTTGATCAAATTGCAGTATGCTACATCACAGACTTATTATTATTAGATTACGCATTTCTAACGTTAAAAAATGCACACACAATCTTTTGTGGGAAAATATAAAACAGAATTTTGGGTTTTGCGAACAAGACAACGAAAAACCGTAATATACGTATACATTAAGTATTGATTGGTAATATTATAAAAAATATATAAATTTGATTTTTAATGAGTTGTCATTTCTGTTAGAAAGAGTTATCAGCAAGTAAGTTCTTCGTAAACATTTGGAGAAACCTATTTTTAAACGTTAACAGGTCGAGACCTTATTTAGTAATAAATCAAAATATCATTATATACTATAATATAAAATTTCCTTTTTATTTATTACTTATTTTATATTATTATTTCAATTTTCGCCGTTTCATATAATATAACAACTTATTTTATTGTGGTGTATTTAAATGAATTGAGTTATAAGAGAAATCTGTCATTCTTAGTAACCTTGAATAAAATTACCACAATACTTGCAACGTAAAAGAGCAGATTTTGATTTTTTTATATACAATGCGGCTAAACAGACCGTGAAACTTACCCCCTCTAAAGTGAGTAGGGATGCACTGACCGAATACAACTAGAACCTACACTGCAACTGTAATGCAGGACGCGCGAGAACTGAAGCCGAGTGATTATTATTGAATTTAAAACTGGTATTATATCGTCGACGGCTCCCACTAAATGTACACTAATGACCTCGGTCGGGTTATCCCAAGAATTTTTTTTTCCATTATGTACCTACCAGTGTCAGTGCTTACTCCGAAAGTCGTTTATCTTAAAGAGTAATTTCAGATCGACAATAGTTTATCTTTTTGTTATCTGTTTCTTTTGAATAACTTATGGACATTGTACGATTCCTGAAAACGATCGAATAAAAGTTATAGTAAAAAGAGTTTGTTTTGTAGCTGGTAATACGGTAATATATAGTTTAATTTGCCACATTAGAATTAAAAATGTAGTTTAAATTAATCGGCAAAACTTTCACTTTAATGTTAATGTGAAAACAGATGTTATCATCAATTCTGAATAAATATTTTTGGTAAATAGTTCTTAGTAATATGATCGGTAGCTGCACCATAGATACTTACTGTTAACTTACGTCAGTGACTAATTAGTTAATTTAGCTAGAAGCAAGAAACGTCATAAAAATTTTCGATTGTGTATAAATCATTATTACTGACTTAGAATTACATTACAAAGAAACGATGGACAAAAAAGAAAATGTCACTATGAATGAAAAAAATTGGAACGCTCCATATACAAAAGCAGTGGAATAAAACTGAAAAATTTGAAGCAGCTAGAAATTAATAACCCTAGGCGGTAAAAGTAAAGCGACTATATTTCATTTTGACGAAGTAAAGGCAAATTGAATTTGTAATTTTTGTCAAAGGAATAATGTAGTCATGTCGATAAAAATGTCTGATTTACTTATTTTATTTCACTTACGTTAACACTGACTTCGTCGTCTCTTATTAGTACCTAAATTTTAAAAATAATCTTCCCGTTTGTATACCACTATTACAAAATTTCTCTTTTTCTTTCATTCTATAACTCGTCAATAACCTCCGAAGTGTAACCTTATTTAAAATTCATATAACATTAACAATACTGTGTCTGTGTCAGTAAATCCTAAGACGTTTTGGGTGTTTCTCCGTAAAAAGTACACGCACTCTCTGTTAGGACGTAGTTATATGGATGAAAGAATTACTTAGCTGCCAGTTTTCCGTCAATTTGTTGTTTTGCAAAGGATGTTCATAACCCCAAGAGTATGAAAAAATGGGTCTCTCATTTCCGTCGGTCTGCGGTTTGTGGTGTGACAATGATTTTATTAGACAGATAATCTTCGGAACTGCTACACTGATCGTTATGAAATTTCGCATATACAGTGTCCCATTTAAAACTCCGCGGCCTTATACCAAATTCGGTAAACTCATTGTTTTTAGCTTGAAGGGGAAAGCTTAATTTAGTATATTCCAAATATGATGCATACAAGGCGTCGGCGTTGCGATGCAAATCTATATTTTTCTAAATTGTAACGTGTATTTTTTTAACGGATTTAAATTGCTATTACAAATGCTAGTTAAGCAATGCTACCCACCGTCAAGATTTGAATGGGTGACTGACAAGGATCGGCTCACTCCCGCAGTATAATTATCCCCACCAAAAACTTCATTATTTCAAAATTTTGCTGGATAAAGCATAACATAAAAATCAAATATTATAATAATAATTTATATAAAAAACTGAATTTGTTGGATTGTATTTTAAGACAGTTCTGTCTAAATAACGTTATATGTACCAATTTTTGTTCCAGTGCTGTGCGACGTACTACGTACTTACTACTTACATATACTTTTGCGGATCTCAAATATTTAATCTCATTCTCAAACAATGTCGAGTAGCCGAGCTTTGAAAAAGTCATGTAATTGTCCCACATTTAAGACTGAAAACCCAGCTGGTGTTAAGAATTCCAAGCTCAAAAGGCTGTTATGTAATTTCTACATAATATTTCAATCTGTGATTTCTTTTTAAGCTAATCTACTTATTTGTCTGTAATTTTTTATGACGTGGTTCTGTAGAGAAAACACCAACTGTGTCAAATATCGCTTTATTGTCACAATACGTTTCTTTGACTTTTTTTTTTAATTTGATAACAGGAATCAAGTGAACACTAAATATGTAGTTTCTTGTAAAATCTGGATGAGATTGATTACTTCATCCTTGATAACTAATTTTGTGATTTTGAATTGTTTAATTCTACAATGTAGGTTGTAACTTTTTCTAGGATTCATATTCACCAGAGTACGTGTGGAATTTCTCAGGGTTATAATTTAATACCATTGTTGTTATTATTGTTTATTATATTGAACATACGTCCCTTGAGAAACTACAACTTGAAGATGGTTTGAAACTCTGTGTGGAAGACAGTACTATTAAAAATTGCATAAGTCTTTCAGCCAATTCACCACGAATGTCAAGTAAGAATAATCGCTTGTCACTAAATAGAAATAAATGTTTCCTAGTTTCGTTCTCAAAAGACAAGATATTGTGGTCTTTAAATATACGTATATACGATACGTAGTTATGTTGAATCATTAGGAAAAGTTTACAGACTTAGGAATTATTAGTACGATGTACGGTTTCATTTATAGGTATTGTAATGACTTTTCCAGTTCTGCATACTTGGTAATTTATTTATACATATAAAACAGTTAGTTCTGGTATTGAATACAGAACAGTATCTTTTACGAAGTTCTGATTCAAAATATAATTTTCTTTTTAGTTTTTATTTTATCGCTTATTTGAATTTACGTACAAGGAATAAGTAATCAGTTGAACACCAAGAACTGTTACATAAATTTTGTATATTCAAATTATTGTTACAACTAGTTTTTTTTTACTCTATACCAAATAGACTACGCGGCCCTGTTTGGCAAATTAAATTTTAATGTGACCCCCAACATTTTAATTCTTCGTCAGCTAGAACTAATGTATAGTTTTCATATGGATCTGTTGAATTATGTAATAACTACATACAGACATACTGTCTCTTACCTTATAATTATTTAAGTTGGGGTTAAGTTTACGTTTCTTTGTTTGTATTCTCTTAAATACTATATTGTTTTTTCAGTTATTATTAATTTTTCATTATAACTGATCGAAAACATTTATTCTTATCATAAGTGTTATTGTTATTATTGTTAGTATTATGGTCTGAATGTAGCCATCCTATGCTTCGTTTAATACTTCCTGAGCGTAATCTAAGGAATCGAGTCCAATGGGCGACTGGCTACTTTCATGTCATGATCCCAAGTGTACGAAAAAATGGGCCTCCCGTTTCCGTCTGTCTGTCTACCGCCTGTGCGGATTGTTATTAGACAGAATATCTAAGCGGGTCCATTTTACATGACCTTACCAAATGGAGCCACTTTTAACGAAAAGAAACCACGTTGAAATCGATTCATCTGTTTAGGAGCTACGGTGTAATAGAGACGCACAGGCATCAGCTGATGATCTTGAAATGATTAAAGTGATTATTGTCAAGTGTAGCTAAGAGCCATCCTGATCAAACGAGCTTTCAATAAAAAAAAAAAAACTGGATTGAAATCGGTCCATCCGTTTGGGAGCTACGGTGCCACAGACAGATACACACATACAGACAAAGGTCAAAGTTATAACACCCCATTTTTTAGTTGGGGGTTAATAAAAGCTACATTAAGAACAACTGTTAAACTTGTAATAAAATTTGAATTTTATTTTCAGAATTAGAAATGTGGTGACCGAATTTGAATTAAAATTTCGCGCTGAAAAAAAAACAAACAAGGCGCGAAATCGCATTTGAATAATTTGAATTTGAAAAAAAAATTCAGTCAAGAAAATGGTTAAATATAGGCAACCATGTATACGTTGTTCTTTTTTGATAGTTGATATAGGGAATTTCGGGGGAGCATCTAATGAGAGGTTTGGTAGTGAAGTTTACTTGTTTACTAGAGGGTAGGTGGCGCGTCACTGTTGTTTTGATTTGGTGAGTGAAAGCATGCGGTAAGGAAACTAGATTAAGTGTAGTTGGTTTGGTAGTTAAAGAAAAAAGGGGAAGCCTTTCTTTAACGATAATTAATCGTAACGATGACGACACCACAGTTTTCCCAACAACCGTAGCCAATTCTTGTGGTTTTTCCAAGCGGAAATATGCGAATTTTCGACCGACGCCAACACGTGGTGTAAATTTGTTTTATTGTTTGTAAATTCACAGTTCATGTTAGGATTTTAATCGTTAACTAGTTCTAACACAATTTAACGGTCGTGAAATTATTTAGATAAAGCACTCGCTAGATTTCATGAAATTTACTTAGTCAGAACTCATCTTTTGTTTATCAACTTATAAATAAGGTTTCTGGATGCTTATACTTAAATGTTACAATATAACACTTCTTAATTCCTCAACAACGCGACGTTGGAAATCACACCACCGAGAAGCATTTCTCGCGACGCTGGATGCATTTTGTGTTTATCTACCATGTGTTTTGTGTTTGTTTGGGATAAGCTGGGACAGTCCACGATATAAACTCTCAGAGCTAATTGTTTTAAGTAACCAGTCACTTGGATCATGGCATAATTTGACATCAAGTGAATTCTTCGTCTGAATCGTTAATAAAGTGTGGCATAATTTAACATCAGGTAAATTCTTTGTTTGAATCGTGGATAAAGTGTGGCAAATATTAAACTCATGTAATTCTCTTAGCTTTGCAATCTTTCACCTCATACAATTTTTTTTCTATCTCATAATTTTAGCCTCAGTAATTTTCTTTGTTGTAAAAAAATTAACATAAACTTTCATGTTCTGCAGTTCCTTACCTCACGGAATTTTTTGTCTGCACAAGTTTTATTTCACACCAGATCTTTTTGTTTTTATAAATCTTTGCTAGTTTTTTTTTTCATGTAAATATTTTGTTGTTTAATGCTTCCATCATATAAATTGTCTGATGTCCAATTTTAATTTCAGATAAGAATTCTTTGCTGTTTAAAATTTCACGAAACTGTATGGCGAATTTAAATGTTGTTTATTGCTTTTTTGAAACTTTAACACTTGTTCAGTTATAGTCTAATATCAGAGTTAGAGAAAGTAACCATTTAAATGTAATTGAGGTAAATAACACAGAAACACGTGGTAGAAGTGAAGGGCGCGGTTCCTAGTCGAGCTGGCTGGATTAATCGCGCCATCTGCATAAAAGATGCAGACCTAGTCAGGGGCAGTCGCGATGACGTGACATTGTCAGCTTATCTATAGCCGTGATTTCCAACCACGAGATTACGACTGTAACGGCCTGCTCGCGTGGCACGTTTCTTCGTGATTACTGATTAGAGAGGTGCTGGGCGGCAGTGCTTGGCGATAAAAAAGAATATATAGATAGAATAGATATAGCTCGATCGTTACACTGTTATAGCGCTCTGGTGCCGCTGTCGCTGTGCTGCATAGAGTTTTTTATTAAAATTTTGTTCTCTTGTTGAATACCAGAATGTAAATTTGCCAATTTTTTTGAATTTTGAATTTTTCGCGGGCTTTCAATTATTTTTTTCACATGGCAATTTAAGACGGATGTTTGGGTTATCACAGTAAATTAAACATATACCGTCGTTTCCAAAAAAATTCGGGCAAATGATACTGACATGAAAGTCATATTCCTATTGCTTTTCATTGATTTATGAGAACCTGATTTGCTCATCTTGCCCGAAATTTTTTGGAAACGAGAGTACTTACTCATTGACCAGATAACTACAAAGAGTTGTACATCTTTTTTTTTTAATGTTAGTAGTCAACTTTTATTGTAAATTTTGGTAATATATCAACAATTCGTTAACTAAATAAAGAAAATGAAATTGATTCTTCTAGGAATACTTAAATCCTTTTGTAATAAACTAAAAGTGTGATCAAAAAAGATGAAAAACATTTGTTTTAAAGTATCGGTTTTATCTGAAATATAAGTGTATTTCTGGGTGTAACGTTTGAAATAAGCATTTAACATAATAAAAAAAAAACAGCGGAATGACATTGTTGTTAATTCTTACAACGATAAATACAGTTTATAGAAGTGAGAAAAAATGTCTTGCACCTAATGGAATGTGAAGCCACGTCTACGGCTCTCTTATGGTTTCTCATTTCTACGGATATGTTTGTGTCAACATAAGTGCACATGTTTGTTAGAGTTAATTTTGCAGCCGGTTTTTCTTACTTAGACTAACTTAATTTCTATTGAAAGAGCACGTACCTAGTGATTGTAAACAGTTCTGGAAATGTTTATCGTATTCTAGATTTCTAAAACGTCACTATTTTTCTAATATAATCGTCGACATTAAATTGAATGTTTGCATTTTTAGTAATTGTCTAGTGTCTACAGGGCGTAAATTTCAGCTGCTAGGATCTTCCCTGATGGTAGGATAATTTTTGTGTCAGTTTAGCAACGGTTGCATTTGTTGTTTACATTGGGTTTTCACGGTAGTGACCTGTCAAATACTTCACGTGTCAAGTGAAGTAGAACTTCAATTTATTCTCCGTCGTGCAAATTTTGAAGCTGCTGGATTTTCCTTATTACTTTATTTTATTACTCACCAACCTATAAAAGGCCGCTTGCTTGTAATGTAATTGGCAGAATGTTACGCTCGATGTCCAATAAAGCAAAAACTACTCTACTACTCATGGTTAATTCGGAAATTTACCAACTAAGAATTAAAAAAACGAAGTATTTTTGTTGAATCGCTGCAATTCACGCTAAACAAAGAATTTGTGTAGGATTAGAGATTCACAAGAAAAGTATAAATTTTTCTATTATGAGGTGATTACTCATTTATGAAATATTAAATCAAGTTAATTCATTTTTTATTCATATATTATTAAATAACGCTTACCACTGTTTCGTATGTCGTTGAGTGGGTTGGTAGAGTAATGTTATTCCCATTGTATGTACCGTGCACGTGGTGGTAAATGTCTTCTATAGAGCTAGGGACCGATTTACTATAATTATGTATATATTTCAGGCGACAAATAAATGCTAGAAAAGTCTGTAAATTTGATAAATAAATAAATAAATACATAAATAAATAAATACATCCATAAATAAATTAATCAATATATAAATAAATAAATCTTTAGTGCTTTACAGATACAATCCAATTACAGGACAATTTGCAATTAAATAAATAATCAGAATATAATATAATAGACGAAATAATAATGCCAAATACAGTATGACACTGTATATCTTTTAATAAACTACATAATTCATAGATCCATCTAATAAGTGCGCAAATAATTTCACGGAGTGACGATGTGTTTATAATATCACACAGGTGAGACATAGAATTGAAATGAGAAGGCATACTAAACACGGGAGATTTAATACATATATTTTTGTATTGGGTTTGCGTAAAACGTTAAGGTTTGTCTGGAACTTAATCGAGAAATCAAGATATTGAAGGGGGATAATAAGTGACTGCATTCAATTTTGATCCGAAATATAGAGTACAAAAATTTTAGACTATAAAGTATCCACCTAAATTCTAAAGAGTCAACATTCAGGGTCTCTAATAATACACTATGACTAAAACCCCTGGCGGGATAATCATCAAATGTTCTGAAATATAAAAACTTAAGAAATCTTCTCTGAATGTTTTCCATCCTAATCTTGTAACAAAAATAATAGGGAAAACATACTACACTACAATATTCCAATCTAGACCTAACCTAAGAGTAATACAGTTTTTAATACTAATGTATTTTTAAAGGTACTGGTGTTCCTGATTGTGATTATCCCAAACACTTCATTGACATATTTATGATACTGCTTACATGATCGTTAAAATTAAGTTGGGTATCAAAAGTTATACCAAGATCTTTTATTGTTGAAGTTTTATTTAGTGGAAGAAACTTACAGCTGTACGCAAATAATGAGATGTTTTTTCTTTTTTTTTGAATAGGACATTATTTTGCATTTAGAATAGTTCAAAGGGAGTTTATTTACCTCACACCAAGCGTGTATTTCATTGACATTGTTCTGCAGATGACGACAATCCTCCTGTGTATAGATCTTAGTGAATATATTTAAGTCGTCACCAAATAAGAGCTTTCCACAATCAATTATATTAACAATATCATTGATAAAAGGTAAGAATAATAACGGACCTAGGTTGGAGCCCTGAGGAACACTCGATGTCGATATGTAAGATCGCGATTTGAATCCATTATAGGTCACATATACTGTTTAAGTAAGACTTAAAAAAATTCACCAAGGGACAATTAAATCCAAATAAAACAAGTTTATTTAAAATAATAGTATGATCAATTTTGTCGAACGCCTTAAACAACGCGGCAAAAGTTAGTATCTACGTCCACGTGAAATTATTTCTAACATTGTATAAACTGAAACGGATCTTGTAAACTTTGTTACGCGATTCATAAAAACAATGACAGGAGAATTAAATTTCAAGTATATAATATGACGATTATTATTGTAACGACATGAATAGAACCCGTGAATGTTACTTTACATAACTTAAATTATAACAATTATTGTCGTAATTAAACTCCTTACGTATTCGCTAACAAATTAACGCGGATGCTCTCGGGTGGTACTACAAAAAATTGCGGTATTTGCGGTGTTTGCGGTTACAAACCTGTACTTAACGAAGTCCACAGGTTGAAGAATATCCTTTTCAGGTTTTTAATAACCCGATTATGAGTCAGCAGTAGTAAATGCATTTCATTCACTCTCTGTTTGCAGGTGCAAGTTTTGTAACTAGTGAGCTCGATTCGAGACCCACATAAGTAGTAGCTTATGTATTTTCAGTTCTACAACAACAGTTTTACTGATCAAACAGGGAAAATTAACGTACCTTCTTTATACGCGTGTGTTTTCTACTGCACTGGAAATGTCGTCTTCGAATGGGAAGGTCGGCTATGCCTAAACACATTACCATATAATCACAATCAGTCATTTAGTTTGGTATTAAATTCTTATAAGTAGTGGTCACAAATTTTTATCGTTTTCCTATCATGATCTGAACGACTAAACGGTTGGACGTCTGTAAAATTAGACAAATATAGCATTCCTACATCTTGATCTAAAGATGTTTGTTTGATTAAACATTTTTTGAAAAAAACTGTAAAATAATGTTTTATTCGACTGTGTCAACAAACAGTGGTATTCAGTTTGAAAACACAGATTTACAACCGAACGAAAAACATTTGTTGGACTAATACCAAAACTTTTTTTTTAGAAAGGAGGATTAATAAAAATGTACAATGTGTGCAATTCTGAAATATATGAGAAAAATTACACATGACTGGAAATATTATTATTATTCACGAATTGTGTTTTTGAAATTTCTGATGCTGACACAGTAACATATTGTCACTTTTTTTTTTGTTTCATCAGATTTCTAATAGCAACTTCTGCTGATGAACTTGATGCAGGCACGTAACCAGCTTTTTATTTTGGAGGGGCCCAGCCCGGGCACTCATTTCAAATAAAGGGGCCTTTAAAAAAAGTCATATCAGTTGTATCGGCTAATTGCTTCAAAAAGTTATCGACAAAACTGTTCACAGCAGTATTGCTTTACTCAAAAGAGTTATATTACAAGATAAGAACATAAGATTACTCATAGCGAAAATTTACTGTTGATCTGAAATTTCGAATTTGCTTTGCTTTTAAAATTTAAAATTAATTTAAGGGGGCACCAGGGGTGGCACAGGGTTTCGCTGGGGTGGCCTGTGCCCCCCCAGGCCCCCCCTTGGTTACGTGCCTGACTTGATGATGAACTTGGTGCTGATGTAGAATTAAAAATTATATTTGCTGTGTCTATCTTGTTACTCATAGACTTATAGAGTCATCTATGTACTCCTCCACAGTGGCGGCTCGTGACTGTCTGATGTGGTGACGCGATGATAGAAGTTTGATAATAATAGTAATATTACTTGGTCTTACTAGTTAGTAATGATAGAAGTCTTGCCTGAATACCGGTCATTCCCGGGTCAGTGGTAGGTCCTAATAATAATAATAACACCCATAACACATTCAATCAACAATATTTTTACAAGTCAAAATTTTGTTGAAAGTAGCACTTTCTTGGAGGGATTCGGGAATAGTTGTTGTGTTCTTTTCTAAACGTTTTAAACCCATGAAATTTTTAATGTGTACTTTGGAACTTTCATGTAATTTTGCACTTCAGATGAAATTCTTTAAATCGTTATATCCCGGGATATTGTGTAAATATTACGGCAGAGCCATTTATATGTTTCGTAGGTACCAAGTTGATTTAAAAGACTTGGAGTACTGACGATTCTGTCGCTTATCAATGGAAGTTAAATGAATTAACGGTTTTGACTGCTCGATATTTAGCAAAATTTGCCGACGTTGTAACTCGATTCGCCGTGAAAACGGCGTTTCAAGAAGCAACACGACGATATCGTACTCGGGATTCATTTTTCACTCACCTGTACCTATGAAAGAGACAATAACACAAAACACCAACACGTGGGTTTTTATTCACGTTTATGCTAATTACCCACGCACCCCGCAACCCTGCCGTTCTGTAAAATAAATGGAAAAATGGTTTAATGAGTACGCCGAAATTGGCCGAGAAGCACCGAAGATATCGCCTCAGTTCCGAGCGTACGCATGTATAGGAGTATAGGAGCTGAGCCATGGAAATCCGTGTCTGTGATTGGCCTTCGCTGGTTCAAGTGAAGCGACGTTCTGGCCGCTTCAGTTAAAGAACTAGGGGCATAAATCGTACGGTATTCAACGGAAAATGTCAGCAGGAAGCGTATAAAATACAAAATCATGTACAGATTTCCCATTTCAACATATTTTTGTAACTAAAAATGCATTGAAAACTTTTTTTTAATTTTGACTTAATTTATGTCAATCTGTTCTTAAGATATATGCTGTGAGGCGCCGCCTCACTTGCCTCATCTGACGAGCCGCCACTGCTCCTCCACCACACTCGATCAACGTCAGCCTCCATAAAGTTTTAATGCCATCAAATTTCCTTTATCTCCTGTAAATTCTTTGACATTTGACAAATTTAAAAAGATGGCTATTGCTTAAGGTATTTTGGCAGAACCAAAAAAACTTCTATTATTTGTTTCCTTTGGACGGAGAAGAGCATATTTTTGTAGTATTGTGGAATCGCGGCCATAGAAAACTGGAACATTAGGTTTGACACACACTTCCAAATTTTAAAAATTTTTGGATTAATTGATATTTTGTTTGACAAATCAAACAATTTTGACAAAGGCACTACCCTGTTTTTCAAATCAGGAGTGCACATCCGAACTGATATTACGATATTAAAAAAAAATAAAGCAAGTAAAACTGTCTTATGTCAAAGTAGTCCAGTTTTCTATGACCGCGACTGTGCATATTGGATGTTCAATTGAAAAAGTCATTAAGTTGGCCTTGATTTTTTGCAACCTTGTGAAGTATGTCTACAATAAACCTAAAATTTAATCTATGACAGCTGACAACGGGGAATTAAGGTCAATTACACAAACTGTATGGATTAATAAAACATATGTGTTTTTCGCTACGTTTTCTTTTATCGAAAAACAAGGCAACTTAATTATTTTTTCACCTGAACATCCTTTACTTTCATGTAACCGCAAATGATTCTGGTTTCTTAGATTTGTTATGAGACATTTTTATTAATACGGCGGATGTTATGTTTTGTTATATAAGCAAGTTCTTCTCAGCGATATGCTCCAGCAACTCCAAATATAAAAACAAACTTTAGTAAAGATAAGATTTATATAAGATTTAATAAGATATTGTTGTGTGTTACGCCTTAAAGACAAAACACGCTGTGTAGTTAAAAATAATTTTAGGGTCTATTTCTCAAAGAACTGTATAACTTTGATCTTCGACTTTTTTTTCTATTTCTAATTAATAAGTAATTAACGAAATATCGAGGAACGCGCGCTTAGTGATTTACCCTGTATATTTATCATTTGTGTTGAGGAATGTTTCCAGTGTTCTTGAGATAACACATTTGACTTCGTTGCACAATATCCATTATGTTTACTTCTTGAAAATACAAGTTTAATAATGCAATATTGGAACCACAATGTAGACTATTTCGTTCTTTGGGAAATATATTGAACAGAATGTTGTGTTGCCGTCTTATGTCGAT
Organism: Zophobas morio; assembly: GCF_036711695.1. Lineage (NCBI taxonomy): Eukaryota > Metazoa > Arthropoda > Insecta > Coleoptera > Tenebrionidae > Zophobas > Zophobas morio. Next base: position 6,051,434 of record NW_026972110.1, read on the forward strand.
AATCTTCAACTCATCGATACGTCACTTTATTGATGAGATAAATTAATTATTTTGAGCTTAACAAATTTCAAGTTTTAAAAGTCAAATTTGTTTTTTTTTTATGGATACTGTGGCACATATGCATATTTTTACAAACAGAAAAAAAAATACAAATCATTTGATGTATTACACACTGACACTTCATTTAAAATTTATGTGTATCAAATTTTAAGATTTTTTTGAATATACAGTCGCGACCTTTGAAAATTGGCCCGCTTTAATATCCACGAAGTTCTAAATGTGTCAAAAAACATAAAAATATGTTCCTTATAAATTTACGAACTAGATTCAGAACAGTGATCAAACTTGAATAGACCCTCAAACGAAAAATAATAAGTGTGGGAATAATTTGTACGTAAAGACAACAGGAATGTTTTATAAGCAGTATATATTGTAGATGAATATGTGTTAATAATGGTATTTAAATATAAGAAATACATACAAAAACTAAATTTAGTCTACCCTCTTTTTAACAATACATGTGTTTACACTGCAGAAGTAGCAGGTTAAAAACGGGAAGTAAGAGATCCTTCTGAATTCTTCTTGCCGCGTTATGGACCTCTGAAGCATAGAATTAATTCTAAGCTCTAAACCAATAACCTAACAGGGCCGGCCTTTCCTCATTCCCTAAACGCTAAAACATGGGTGCTTGTGCAACCATTTTAAATTAAAAAGCCGTGTTCTTCAACTTGATAATGTCGCATTAGGGTAAGAGAGTGGTCTGCTACCGATGTTCGCTGTGCTATTGGACCACATTGTTCAAATGTAAATTTTTGTGGGGCAATAAAAATTAAATGGAGCCTAAATAAAACTACACTTAACTAAATAGACAAAATGTTTATTTACACAAAAAACAGCGATACAGGATCTTTTTAAATGTTGTAACTTTCGAGAATACTTATCGTTAAACTTCACAAGATAAAACTCCTTAACATTCTGACATTAAAGTGGTCTAGTTCTCTGATTTTTTTCTTTACAGTTTTGTACGATGTTCTGGTAATAGTCAATAAAAAATTACTGCCAAAACGTTTCAAGCTGTTCTGTATGACGCGGTCCCGCGTCACAATTGCTCGTTTCCGATCCTATGGATGAGTTCCAGGAGCTGCGGTCTTTTTTGAAAGATAGAGTGGCTAATTTCTGAAAACTGGGCCCAGGTCCATATTTCGATATTGGGAACCTTGATAAAAGTTTCGTTCCTTTCCCATCATTTCCTCTATGTGGGTGGTCAATAATAAGATCTAGTAATATAGTCTGAAGTGAAATGGTTAATGTACATAGCAGCCAATGATCCTAAAGTCCACTGTTATCTTGGAATGAAACGAAGCCATGCTTTTCTTGACAAGACGTCTTTGGAAGAATCAAAAGTTGAAATATTGTGCTCTACAACCAGGCGCACAACAACGTCGGGGCATGATGAATTTAAAACCATGAAGTAGTAAAGTTTTCAGAGCACCTATATATATATATTTTTAATAAATGTAGCACATAGTTTTAGGACTAATTTCAAACACTCGTTTCATGTACAGCAAAACAGAAATTTCAGATACCTGGACCGTGCGCTGTACCGTATTATATGTACCTATATGTGCAGCTTGTGCTTAGCAGGACTACGTACAGTGTTGTGGCTTTTACTGCAACACGGCTTGTTAAATTAATATGACTGTGGTGATTAGGTTATTGAAATTTTTATTTCTTTTCAAATGTGGTTTCGTGGCCTTGCTTTTTCTTGGCGGAAAATTTATTTTCTAAAATCAGGACACCACATTATGCAATCATTTTAAATCATCTGGAAGTTTCTTAAACAATTTTATAGCTAGTAATCGGGCATTTTCAAATTTTTTTAACCGATGCAATGTTGGAATGAGACGATGTGTTCTTTATTATATGTATATTTCGGGTATTATAATTATGTTAATATTATATATTTTTTATATTTATTATAATTATTTTTTTTTGTTTTTAGTAGGTGACGGAAAAAACATATTTTTTATAATACTTAAAATTATGTATCATCGTGTAGATTTTGACACGAATTTTCTTATAAAACTAACATTATTATTACCGCTTTTCCTATTAATTATCCTTTCATAAATTCAAAATGGCTCATTTTGTTTAGATTTATAGTGCGTTGTGTGTATGCTAATTTGACAATTTTGAATAAAAAATTGTAATTTTAGTTGTATTTCAAGTCTTTTTAGTAACATGAGAGTAGAATAAATAGTTTTCATCACACGACTGAAGTGGTTTTTAATTCGTATTCTCTCTTTGTTCAGACATAAACTTCGTATTTACTTTTATTTCTACACTTATATAATTGTTTCTCTACAATAATTGAAAAATAGCTAGAAGCTGATTGTACGAAACCAAGAAAACAAGCTGTTTTTTTCAGGCGACATGAGTAAAACTGAAGACAAAGCACCATCGAAAAAGAGAAAACGAAATCCGGAATTGTATGATGGAAATGTAATTATGTAATTAAATATGCGGAAGTTAAAGGCATTTAAGATTACATAAGTTTATCAAAGGATAACGTGCAAGTAAGTTTTTAATTAATGATGGTTTCACATGACAAAATAAACAACAAGTATTTAAGTTGATATAATTAAGATATCCATTGTACAACGTAACTCATTGCAACTAAGTATGTAGTAGATAAACTATAAAAAAACCTTTACTTGAATTTTGACTTAACAGAAATTCAAATTAGAAGAGTTTATACTTTCAGTTTGCCACGAAGTGCGCATCGTTAGTATCCTCTAGTAATTACCATTTTTCTAAAAATATTAAAAAATAGCATGGGCGTGTACATTTTTTTCCGAAAATCGTTCAGGGCTTGACAGTGAATATCTTAACTCATGTTTAAATAAAAACATTTTGGAACTTTTAAATTTAAGAGCCAAATTTGAACGTGAGATTTCGGTTTCAAATATATTCATGTTTCACCTATGAATTGCCTACAAGAATTATAAGTCAAGTTTAATCAAAGCTTCCAGACGAACTGTTGAAAGACAACACAATGTCGTAATTGCTGATGTTATTGCAGCTTTTTTGTTCGATAATATACAATACTAACCTTGTCTGAATATGGTAGTACAAGAAATATACTGTCTGCTTTGAGTGAACAGCTTGTGAGAAATTTTAAATGTTATGTACCTCATGGTCATGGAAGACTCGCTAATAAACGAACTAACATTGATGTACATACGTTGTTATAATAGTCCACAAACAAATTATATTGCACTCTAACTCGGATAATGAGCGGATTTAGGACGTTTTTCCCATTGTAAATTACCTGCAGTGCTTTTACCGATTTTTAAATTCAGGGACGCCTCACAATATATTCAGTCCTTATTCCATTAGTCACAATAGAGTAATAACTAACAACATATTTTTTGAATTACGTTTATGATTGTGTAATTGTAATAATAAAAAGCTCACATATCTTTCACAATGGTATTATACATACATGTATATTAAAAAAAAGTATGCCTGCAAAAATTAAGTAAATTACTGAAATACTAATCGAAATCACTATTTGCAGTACATATCAAAATCGTTTTGTAAAATGTCGCTACTGTCATCATTATTGATATTAATAATAAATTGTTTAAAATTTGATGATAGATACGAATTTTCTGTATTAATTACTTGTCGAATACAGTTCCTCCAAGTCTTGACCAATTTTCGACACTTCTTGCTTGATCTGTGATCAAATGATCATATTCATGATTTTACGCTTAATCTTGGTGTTTTATTATTTTGTCTTATTTTTATTTTTAGCTCGCTCTATACCAGCACTATACGATTAAACACGCATTAATAGATAGTTACTGTGTCTATAATTATTGGCAAGTTCATCAATAACATATTTCGGGGAATGTTTAATCTTTGGTAATATTCAATAGATAATTCTTTGTTACCTTCTCTTTTGGAATATCGGTATTGTTGTCTTTTATACATTTAATTTGTTATCTTTGCGTGTTGTCGTTGGCTTTTTAATGACTTGGAATGGTATTTCGCCTTGTCCATAACTATCACGGAATTTCGTGATAAAGAAATCAAAAACTGTTCCACAAGTCAGCTTTAAAAAATAATGTCACTTATATCCTCACGATAGTCGGCTGCAACATTTTAATATTTATGGCAGATAAAGGAAGTCCATTTCGTGTCCAACCATTACTTCCACCAGCATGGAGGATTCTTCTAGAAAGAGCCGTATCTAAACTGCAGTCCTTTGTGCCATCAGATAAACCTTTTTTCAGCACGTCATTTTTTTATTTCCTTCTCGAAAATTTCTGATATGATAAACATACCCAAATCGCATTTTTTTAGTCGTGAAGTTTCCAGTTCCAATAAGTTTTCAAATATCTCCTAAAAGTGTTTTTGAATAATTAAATTCATATCCGTATACTTTTATTTAATCGTATGATGAGAGATTTAACAGTCGGCACTTGTTTTACTTATAAAAAATAAGTATATATTGTAAATAACTAATTTTATTTCTGCTTCTAAGTTTTGGGCGAATTTTCTAATGAGCTCACAGAACGTTCTTTTTTTTTCTTTCAAACGTTTCTTACTTTAAGATGGTGGTTACACTTAAATAAGGAATCTTAATGGAGTGGGGTAGCTTTTTACTTCCTGAGTGTAAGCTAAAAAAATAATAATCGAGACCATCGGGCGACTGCCACTTTCATATTTTCTCGACGTTTCATGACCCCCGTCTGTCGTTTGTTTATCCGTCAGTCCGTCCCTCTCTCTGTTTGTGTCGATTTTTATTAGACAGATAATCGCCGAAACTACGGAACCAATTGTTGAAAATTTTGTGTGCATATTAAGAATATCGTGTAGATGGTAAAATGTTAACTACAATTTGTGTGATCCCCACATAATTTACATAATACGTTAAATGTTATACTAGCATGTTCCACATTAGCTGTTTTCTGTTTCGACGCTTCAGAAACGTTGAAATTATGATTTTCATAACTGGTAATTGCGTACTGACTGAAGGAATGAGTGAGAGATTTGGAAGAAAAATTTCACAAACATATAAACAAGATTAGACTTCGACGGTATAGATGCAGGTTGAGGTTCTCAAGTTAAAAGAGGATTTGTGAAATACACATTTGAAATATATATAAAATAAATAGTAGGGCTAACGTAAGCGCATGATTTTGTTCCTGCATAAGTAAGTTGATAGCAGCATTTGCGGAGAAAATAAGCTATTTTACTAATTCGCTAACTACAAAATTTAATCCTGTCGAGATACCTTAAAAATAGATAGTTGATAATGATAAAAGCAGTTATGTTAATTAATTATCAATAAAAAACAGAATATCATAAATTAAAGTGTATGAGGAAACCGTCACATAATGTTTTTTGTGACGATACAATACAATTATGATAATATTTAATTTTTCAAACTTGTCGGATTTGTGTACATAATACTTGTGTTCTATATACATATTTTATGGAGCAAAGTAATTTGTCTGTAAACATCTACAGTTTTCTGTTACATATGGTTGGGTTTACCTCAATGTCAGTAACTAATTAAGAATTAACTTCGTTGTTTGTTACTATTGTTTTGTCCACTTGTATCCATTCCATTCCTTTATCTGTATTTTCCCATTTCTTAAAAATGTTTTTTTTTACATTTCTAAACATTAAAGACGTATAGCTATTGCTTTGAACTGTATCTATTGTGTTAACATACGTATTGCGTGGAACTATTTCACTGTTAAACTAAATTCTCTTAAAATACGTTTTTTTTAATGTTAAATACGAGATTAATTCTGATGACATTTGCATTTTAGTAAAACTTGTTCCTCAATGAAAAGCACAGCAAGCATTTACAAATTATAGTTAAAGAATACTGATGGTATGAGGAATTAATTTTTGTAAAGTGGACAACTGTCTCCTCGCAGAGTAACGTCTGCAACACTTCTTACATAGTTATTTATGTACCGTAAATGAATAACACTAGAACAGTCAAATCTACTTTAATTAAATCCTAGTGAGGACTGTACCATAGAGTTCCAAACATCACAAAGTTGGATAAATTGTGATATTGTGATAACCCAAACACTGAAACCCGCGAAAATTTGAAAATTTGGTCTTGAACTGTAGCCAACATTATAAAACTACTACCTATGGCTGCTAACAAAAAAAACTCCAATAGTGATTTTCATGTTTCTATAGCATTTTATACCGTACACACATTTGACCTGACCCGACCTGACCCGGCGCCTCCACCAGAAATAGATGTTGCTTCATAAAAGAATCCAGATGTTCACATCTACATGTCCAGAAAAAACCTGCCGCATATTATACGCTGTACCTACCCCTTCTTCGCAAAAAGCCAGCTATTTAACCAAGCGAACGTGGGTCTTCCCATGAATAGATTTCAATTGAATTTCAAATCTTTTTTATTTTACTATTTATTAAGCTAGACTCTATGAAGAATTTCATAACAAATAATTTACGTGAACTTAAATTATGCATTAATTCAAGGGTCGGTCGGCGAGGGCTTGATGGTCCGGGTCTTGCCAATATCTTGAAGGTTGTGACGTAGCTCGTATAACCTCTTCTCACAGTTCAAGACTTAATTTTTAATGGAGGTTTTCAGCATGGAGGTCCCGAAATCACATACAAACAAACCCATTTGAAATAAACCCATCAGGTAGATATTAAACACGATCAAAATCAAAATAATACTTTGAGAATAAATGCTCAAGTTGGGGCCGCAAAAAAGTAATGACTTTGAGACTACAATGATATTAACGTAACAGATAATAAATTTCAAGGTCTTTTCTCTCAAAATCTATCAACGTTTACGAATAGTTTAAGTGCTATGAACGAATTAATTATTACAAATGTCGAGTGAGAAGTTATGAAGTGTGGATCATATAACAACTGAAGTAAAAGATAAAGAATTTAAGACATATCGCTACAAAAAATAAGTTGAGTCTGAATAAGTGAATTTCCTGGCACGTGTTTAAGATGAACATTTCCATTATTGTAGTTAAATTATATTAGAACAATAAACAGTTAAAAATATTGAGATGAATTATTGTGAATTTGCAAAAAATAAAACAAAGATAACACGACACGTATTGACGAACTTGCCAAAATTTCACAACATTTTAGATTAGAAAATCGCTAATTAATTGATTTTACGTTAATTACGCTCGTTGAGGGGGACAGTGGTGTCGAATGCGATTAATTTTTTTAACAATTACCTTTTGGTGAAATTACAATCTAAATTACGCATCAACAAACAATTTTAACACGTGTTTACACTCGCAACACCAAATAAGAAGTAGCTGGGCCTTGGTTCAAATGTTCTCAAATTTTGTAAGTACCTGCTTTACATTCCAACCCTCCTAAACTACCAACCTAAGGGTGGCCTTCTGTTAATCTTCCTAACAGTCTACCCATGAATTTGCCGAAGTTAGTGAAAATTATTTTCTATTTTTCAAATGTAGTTTCGTCATGTTCATTTTTTTCGGCGCAAAATTTAATTTTTCAAATCGGGACATCAAAGTATATACTCAGTATAGATTTCGATATCCAGGATGGACTATATGTTGACGGGAAAACCTAACCACTAATAAGTGACCCTTTTCAACATATCTTACTCGTAAAACATGTACAGAATGGGATAACATAATTTCCCGTTGTCTTATTTTTATGGTGTAAATATAATGTAACTTTTTTGAAGATGACGCATAATTCTAAAAGCAATAAGGAAAAATTTGCTATAAAATTTTTAAAAGCTTCACTAAAAATTCTCTAGGAGAACGTTCTCTGGATCTCTTTTCTAGAAGCTATAAATATTATCAATTGATCGACGTTACTTATTTATTTACTCACTCATTCACTTACTAATTCACTCATTTATATTAAAGTTCAAGAAAAAATTATTTAGTAAAAGTGAAATAATTATAACATCATTACAGGTGGCAGAATACAGTGTGCCAAATGGTTTAAAGTTCATGCATCGCCTTCTTTCGGAATTCGGTAACTATCAATAAATCTGACAACAAATCTATTTCTTGCATAAACTGTATTGTTAATGGACTTTATACGTAGTCCATCAAATATGAAGTAAACAACTAATACATAAAATAAATTTGATAAACGTCATCTACAAATAGCATGGTATTTGTATACATTTTGGGTATATTTGATCTTAAATTTACCAAAAAAATTTAGATTAATAAATACTTAGGATTAAAAAACTTTTTACTTTTTGTACTGTAAAAACGTTTTTTTATTTCAGTCATAACTGCATAAAACATAATAAATAAAATTTGTAGTATACATATATTATTTTTTACAATATCCCTTTAGATAACTTTATTGCAACAATTGTTAATTAGGTCCCTCCATTTATGTTTTGCTGGAAAACTAAACACATTTTTGACATATTTTGATGTTATACCTGAAAACATTTGAAACTGTGCTAAATTCGTTATATTTAAAACTAGAACAAGTATAAGATTACCAGTACCATTACCTGTCTCATAGTTGTGATGTCACAGCCATTTAAAATTTAAGAAGAAGGTGTGTACATTACAAGTAGTGAATACAAAACATGTTTGTTTGAAAGTTATTAGTATTATTTAACCGTCTTATACTTCCATGACCTATCTACCTCCTTACAATTTTTTTGTTTGTAATGACAAGGTAATTAAGGTACAGATACTTATTGAGGTGTTGTTTTTTATTTATGTTGACACAGTACTGCAACTAATTACGTCTGAGATCTCATTTCCGTGTCATTCGTTGTTATTGTCCGATTTTTCGCAAATTCTTCCGCTTCTTCAACGGTATCAGGAAGTTTACAGTCAAGAGTCTCCGGCAACTTTAAGCAAAGAATAGCACCAATAAGAGGAACAACACCAAAAATGACGGGAGGTAACCAAGACTGCACTAAAACGAGGCCTGCAATGAAGGGTGCAGCCATAGAACCAATTCTAGCACACATCGATGAGGTTCCTACTCCTACGTTTCTAACAACTGTTGGAAATAGTTCTCCAGAAAAAATATACACTGCTGAAAAAGCTACCGCTAAACCACACATATCCACGCAGCTCAGAGTAGTCCTTAGCCAGCCCAGGTGTTCTGGTACTAGTGCTATAAGAATACAGGAAACACCAGCTGTTGTGTTGCTAATAATTAAAGTTAGCCTTCGTCCCCACGCCTTTACTGCCCATACCGAAAAACAAGTACTGGGAATTTGTATGACGGCAGATAAGGCAACGTTTACAAAAATATTTCCGCCCAATTGTCCAATGTATTGAGCACTTCCGAAAAAACAAAGGCCACATACAAACCAATTGAAACCAATGCACATGGTATACATTCTCATTGTAGGTGTCCGTACTAAATCCATGATATTACCACCTTGTTTTTCTTCACTGATTTCGTTTTTTTGCATGTAGTTATAGACATCTTCTTTGATACTTTCAGTAGGAAGTTTGTTGCGGTGAGCGGCCTTTTCCAGTAACTTGATGGCTTTTTCTTTTTTGCCAACTGTGAGTAGCCATCTTGGAGATTCCGGCAAAATCCAATAGTACGATATCAAAACAACAGATGGTAGAGATATCGCCAATTGAAAATACCTCCAATCTCGAAGGAAATATGAAAAAAGTGGCAACAATAAATGACCAATATTGAAGGGAATTTGATAAATAATTCCAATAGTTGTACGCCATTCAAGACCTATGTAAAAGATTTTGTAAAATTTCAAACATATAGAAGATACATATTATTTAGCTATACATACCTACTATTTCCATTATCAGTACAAAACTAATAACCATGGTTCCTCCTGTCGCCAAAGCGGCTAAAAATCTCATGACGAGAAACATAAAGAACCAAGGAGATAGAGCGGCGCCGGTTCCAGAGAGTACTTGTAATATCACTGCAGCTATCAATGGATCTCTTCGACCGTATCTGTCTGAAAAATATCCAAAAAGCATGCTTCCAAAAAGAATGCCAAGCATGGTGACGGTCTGGGCAAAACTTGCTAAATACGTTCGGCTGCATACTAGATCCCACTGAGTGATTATGGTTTCAGTAAAAATCGATCTGCAAATTTACAAGTCTAATATTTTTTAAGTACTACAATACCGTCATTAGAAAAATTGGTTTTACCTGTCAAAAATATGCTTCGTACAATCCGCCGAACACTGATCTGTTCCGTTTTCTATACAAGAAAAATCCGCTGGCGGGGCTAAGAAAACTATACTTAGCTGGTGCCAGGCGACGGGAAACTTGACCAAAAATATGATAAAACAGACTGTTATGTGCCATCGTCCAAATACTCCTATTGACTTTTGAATGATGTCCGAGTTTTCTTCGCTTTTTTCACTCATTGCTGAAAATGGTATGATTTAATAATATTACTTGTTGCAACAACAGTGTTTATTTTTTGATGTGCATGTGTTAGATTAGATATCTTCTGCTGTATTGTTGCAGTTCAAGGGTCACTAAATATAAAAAATAAAGAAAAAGGTCAAATGGCAAATTCGAATTATTTTCCATGAATTACAATAAGAATCTATGATATGTTTTTTGTGTGCATTTACAAAGATAAGTATTTTGTTTATAAATTAATTAAGTTATTACTTCCACAGTTTACTTTTTATGGTGTTAGTGTTTTAATGATGCATTGATGTCCATTTACTAGACGCCTCATAGATATCTCGAGATATCTATACTGCATTAAAAATAACAAAAAATCGAAATAGACAAATTTAGACAATGGATTATTGAGCTATATCTCAGAAGAATTATAAAACAAATACTGAAAACTGATCTTCCTAAATGTTATGACTGCCACATAGAAAAATGGAATAATAATAACATTTATTTTTCCGATTTCCAGAGTGCAACATTTTTTTGATTTATTATTATTTACTTTTAAAGCGAAAATGAATTTTCAAATTTTTTATTGCAACTTCTTTTAGTGTTAAAGTGTATGCATCCCCTATTTTTCATTTACTCAATAATAATAATCTTATCATGTAAGTGGAGACTGTTCGAGTATTTCAATGCTGTATATGGACCATTAAATCAACATGTCTATATCAAATATTAAAAAAAATATACATATATATTTTGGTCTTACAGTTTCGCACTTTTTAAATCCGCTGTAAAATAAATTGCCACAATAAAAAGGAAATTTAAAATATTATTAACACAATTATTAACAATGTAAAAAAACTAACAATAATATGTACAATATTATACATATATATAGATATAAACCGGAAAATAATTGATGATATTAAAAAAATTACTAATCATTTTGCCTTCTACTTTGTGATGATTGCGAATAAGAAAGTTTATAACCGTCTAAACCTCTCTGCAAATTTATGTTTCAAGTGTTCTCTGGTCTCGAATTCAATTTTTATTGAGTAATTGTCGTGGTGTCCTGTCAAGAGGTGCTTAATGTTATAAAAACTCGTAAAAAGTAGTTCGTTAGATATTGATGAGATCTCTAGTGGACTTCTAAAAAATTGGCGAATAGATTGGAGATTTATTTACAGTGTCAACAATAAGTCTCTTGAAACTTTCCAATAGTTACAAACTGCGTTTATTTTTACGATTTCCAAAGATCTGATTGTTACACATGTGAAAACTAATTTGTCTTCTAAATATCATATCAAAAATATTTGAGAAAATTATGTATAATAGTTATTTGTGGATCCATGGATAAACATATGTATTATTTGTGATCAACTAATCAACATGGGTTTCATCATCATAGGTAAAAAAGCATCATTTTTCAACTGTTGCAACATATTTAATTCTAGTTAGTAAATTTGACAAAGGTAATTACCACACTGCGCACTGGATTTTTTTTTTTATTTAACAAGATGTGCTTTTGATACAATTAATTTGCCATTTGTATTTATTAGATAAATTATATGTATATTGTTTAGCTATACAGAGACTTTACACGATAAAACCGGAACAGTCGATTTTACTGTTTCTTGTAATTGACTTATCAAACAATGTTATTTCTACTAATAACACAGTGTTTGAACATGATACAGCAATAACTGTCTCTGATTTGTAACTTGATCTTATGTTATGTGTGCGTTCTTGTAAGTTTTCAATGTGAATCGGTCTATTGATATAAACGCGATTCTTCAAATAGTCCCATAAAAAAAAGTCAAGCAGTGTCAAATTCGGTGAGCTAGCAGGCCACTCAATAGTGCCCTTTCGGCCTACAAAATTTTATTTGGCGTCTTTTTACTGCCAGGAAGTACACGGAGAGCATTTTGAGCATCTTTTGTAGAGCATAGAAGTTCAATTTTGGTTTTGGTTGTTATTGGTTAATTTATTTAATTTATTTTGCCATTTCAGCCAGAAAGAAAGTATGATTGTGCTGTATCAGTGAATTCAGAAAAAAGGCTCTAATCAAAAATGCATTAATTATATGGTGGTGCTATTTAAAAAAAAATCACTTGCTTGGACTATATCACCATTATACTGTATCATTTGAAAAATTATATAATAATATGTTGACATCCCAAGTAGATCTATTTAGTAGTAAACAACCTAAAAGGAAGTTATTTACAAAAAGATGTTTTTGCAAAGTTGAAAAGTACATATGTTTGTGCAGTACAGCCATTCAAGTAATTATTCTGTTTTAGTCATTTGTTATGTCCTTATTTTTTGACATACATACATTTAGTTGCAATGGCTGAACATCTATATTATTATTATTACTGTTATTATACATTTTTATGCACTATTTACTCAAAAATATTGCAGAGTAAACTTATATTATACATTTAATACAAGCTTTTAAAAAGTAGCACAAAAAAAATTGGTTGAAGTTTATTTAGACCTGGAGTATTTACAGTGCAACAAATCCTGCTTCTTTGAAAAATTTGATTTTCCGAAATTTTAATTTTTTAGGATAATTAAAAAAATATAGACGATACCAGTCACGACATAGCAGGACATTCTAACCAATACGCCACGTAGCATTGACAAGTTTACATTAGTATCAAAGGTTAGCATTCAACTTGGATTTTTTGCGAAAATTTGGAGGCTTACGCTGAAAACTCAGGCGGATACGTAAACTACAAGTATAGCAGTACCTATGTTATTTTATAACAAGTAAATGATTATATTTTTTATGTAAAATGTTGATAACGTCATTACATTCTTTGTGGGGATTGATTAGAGAAATTTTAGTCAGCGTTTCACTATATAAACAAAACAGTACTCTTAACATACATCTAAAATCTGATCGGTTCGTTAGTTTTGGAGATTGTCTATCAAATAAAAATTCACACAGACAGTAGCCATCCATTGGCCGGATGGATCCTGCTGTAATACTTCTTTTGGTTACGCACGGGAACTAAAGTGATAACCTTATTTCAAAAACAAAGCTGTCTGCATCTTGATAAAACCGGAACTATGACAATCAAGTTTGTGATACTTCAAAACACTTTTTTTTCTAAATTTCTGTGTTAAAATAGTTTTCTAAAAGTGGATCAGTTGCTTTTGAGTATATAGCAAAATAAGGACATTATATTGAAACTGCACCTGGTAGTTTCCTAAAAGAAATGACGCATTAAAGACTGAAAAAACACAAATTCTTTTAAAGAAGCTAATAATTGAGTGAGTATTCATGTTACTATACATTTCTTAGATTTATGCAAAAATAAATTAAAATACTTTTTCAGGGGAATAACTACTTTTTGATATTAGTTGTCATTTGTTTTAATGTATTAGGAAAAATTAATGCTTTTATAGTTTAATAACCGCATATTAACAGTCAATATTTATGTTATTCATATGTTGATAACGCCAAACGTATGTCTCCTGAGTGATTCAAATGCTACAATTGATTTAAAAAAATTTGCCGTTAATATGTGAACTAGTTATTAAAAAAAATTGTAACAGTAATTTGTTTTTCAATATATATATATTTGTTTAAAGTTCCTAATATGTGGTTTTCACATTGAAACAATAATAATAACAATAAAGTTAATTAAAATTAATTGCTACAATTAAGTTATTGCTAAAACTAATAGTCGTATATTTTATGCTCGTGTACATTAACTATATTTGTAATGTCCTATATTTGCAAACATCACAAAAAGCACAGTTGCACTTCAGATTTAACTGAAACTACTGAGTCTGCAAAAAACCAAAAAAAAGATGACAGTGGTTATTTAATAAAAGTTTTGTGTAAATTCATCCGGTGTGTTTCTTTTTGCCATGACTAAAGTAATAATTGTTTGACATAAGTTAATTTATGTAAGTTTAGAGGAATGAAAATTGTTGTAAAAACATAAGCTATTAGCAAGCTTATGATAGGATCAAGTAATTAGTAGAAATTTTTGCAGATTCTTTTCGTTTTCAATACAAATACTTTTATTTTTTTCCAAAAACTTTGATGAACTGTTTGTCAACTAAAACTTTATAGAAAATTGAAAGAATTCATCGACAACCCACGAACAGGTATTTAAAAATTTCGTGAAATAACACAGTTACCACTTTCAAAACTAGCTCCAACAATGTAAAAGTTAATAAATAAGAAATAATTTTAAGTGCAACACCGCAAAAATCGTTACAATCAAAAACTGATACATGATAAGTTCTTGTAAAATCGTTAGTTTCGTTTTGCATATATCCGTTGATAAAAATTAATGAACTTGTCTGGCTACAATAATAAACAACATTCTTAAAATATATTTAACTGATTTAAATATATAACGTGTCCCCAATTAAACATGTATAGTAATTAGTGCAAATGGTAGAAATGCTTACTAAATTACGTCTCAATTTTACATTGCTTTCACATTACCAACCGTAACCATTTAAAAGAAACAATACACACAATTTTCAATGCCAATTATTTTCTAATTTTTCGAATGTCATACCATATGCATAATTATTTCTTTATCATTTATCTTTAATTGTGTTTGAGATTATGAGATTAGAAGTTATATAGCTACTTGAAATTTAGTTCTAATTTATTTTAAAGAAGTTTGGCATGAGTTAAAAACTTACTAAAATAATGTTATGCAATAAACTTTTAGCAATAAATATATCCAGATATTTCAAAATATTCTTAATAAGTGTTTAAAAGTATTAGTATTGAATTTGATGTTGATCGAAATGTAGGGAAATTTAGTTAGTCACATTATACTGAAAACCTACGTTAGTAGGTAACTATATTATGTGATGAACTGATATTAAGGGCTCCGTTATAATACGTATACCGGTTAATTTCACATAATAAATATGTGTATTAATTTATACACAGTAATGACAAAGTTACGCACCAAATGTTGTAAAATTTTTATGGGTGTTAATAACGACAAAAGATAAATATATATGGAAACTTTATGTTGCACTGGTAGGCTGCGCATATTTGTTGTTTGGTGACAAAATAATATTTTAAAAAATTTGAGATCATATGGTTACCTGTATAAACAACGACGTTATCAAAAATGGTGCTTAGTAAAACATGATTACTTCTTTTGTTTGTGGGAAAAAATTTTGAAATAAAATATTTGAGTTATTCAAATAAATACTGAAAATGTTGTTAATAAAAATGATTGAAGTTTACGTGAATGATTTAAGATTAATGTAATTTCACATGACGCTGCCTGAATAGTTTTCGACATTCCTCTTAATTCTGCGCTGTTTCAGAAACTTCGTTAAATTGTTTTATAGATATGATTTCCACTGGAATATAGTTTCTAAATTTAGAGGTAATCCACAACACGACAATGTCAATGGATTTTTTGCAGGCAAACAACCTTAACTTTCTTCCGCATGAAATGTATTAGATTTAAGGTACTACTCTCCAACTTTAGTGTTCTGAATAAAAAAGTCATGTGATGAAACGTTACCAAAAATGCTAATCGCAATTCAAACAAAAATTTTAAATATAAACGGAATAAGACAGAATGGAACCGTTCAATATTTTTTCTGTAGCAGACAAAATTTGGTGTTATCTTAAGTATGTGAAAATTTAATGTGAACAGTTACAATAATTACTTAAAAATGAACTTACCCAATTCGAACTAAATTTCATTGATGTTTTTGTTAATTTATAAGTAAATATGTATTTATTATCACTATGTATATAACAGTATTAATTAGCAACTAAAACACTGCACACATGAACCGTACGATCGTAAGACGAGGCAGACAACTTTCATTCAATACAGCTCCGATAAATCTGAACGGTTCACGTAGCATGTAGTACACAGTATAGCACTAGACAAACTGGCAACTGTACCACGAGGTCACAATATTAAAACAATTGCAAACCAGATATGATTATGGTCCTATATGTACGAAGATGACGTATTATGTACTGTAAATACACTCCTGAACAAAAAAAAAAAAAAAACGGCCATTTGAATTTACGTAAGTAGTTGGTACATGTTTATAAAAACTTGGTTAAAATAAGCTGGACTATTTTGCACAAGGAGTCAGCACACATTTCACAGCCGGTAAAATGTAGTAACGTACCTTCTTGTTTTTTTAATCTGTTTTGTCCACTTGTGCGTTATGACTAAAATAATTATGTTAAAAGTTTCATTTATAAACATTCATATTGTTTGTTTTTTTTATCGCCACTGTCTTGTGTTTTCATATATAAGACAGTTTAGTTCAACCTTGCACTAAATTAGCAGTCAGTTAGACAAAAGTGTTTATACGTATAACATGTGATATATGTATAGGTAGACAGTACAATTAATATCTACGTTACCAGTGCTTAATAAAATAACTAACTTTAAACTGTCTCATTTTTTTGTTTGGTAGTGTATGAGCCATATATTAAGACGGAGTATAAAGTGTTATATTTGCAGTTATATAATTTGTATTTTAAAACAGCTACTAGTGATATTTTGGTATTTTGATGTTTGTATGCTTAGGTTTTTAACAATATTGAAGTCACTTTATGAGTAGTCTGAGCCACAAAATCTTTTTAAATCTAATTAAATACGTTGTATTTGCTACTTTGTTGATTTTGTTCTGTTTGATAAAACGCTAATATTACTGCCACTCACGTTCTTATGTTTTTAAATATGTACCTATCAACATAAACTATTTTTTATTGTATGCGAAAAGAAAACTAATTAAAATTAACGTCGTTTTCCTTTAAAATAATTTCATTTTTGACTAGTTTATTATGTGACAATATTATGATGAAGATAATGTGTTGTTTAAAGGTTGCGTCACATCAAAACATTAAAAACACGGAACTAATTGTTGCACCCATTTGTTACATCAGTTATAGAGAAAGCCGGTGAATAAATATGTACACTTCTGTCCCTATATTTACGATTACACTGCTTTAATGAACAAACAAATAAACATATCGGTAAAAGTGTGGAGTGATTAACTGCATATTAATTTATGCTACTAAAGTAAGCAAGTAAAAAAGATATTGGAATAACCTTTTCGTTCCAAATTTGTGCCAGCTATTTTCGCACATATTTTATAAATATTTGTGTTCACAAGAAGTGCCGTAATATTTTGGTTCGGGTTTTCCGAAGATAATGTTATTTGATGTTATGTAATGTTGAATGTGTCAGAGAAAATTGTGTTGGCTACACGGTTGAGTTATTAGTCATTTTAACAGTGTGCGGAATTAAAGTCCAAACTTTTATCAGCATATTCTCTGAGTAAAAATAGCACAAAATTATTGATAAATATACTTTTTTAATTAATTTAAAATGATGTAAGTTACAATTACAATTTGTATGAGTAATTAGCGGTCGATAAGATATATTCCACATAGAATTTGTAAACATTTGACGAGATAATCTTGGACTTCTTCAGTTTGTTTGGCATTAAATTTTCTACAGTTTTTGAAATATTAGAGAAAAGATTTAAGATTAAAATCGTAAATTATGACCTTCAACCTATTTTTAACCTTTGTATATTTTTGCGAGACGTTACCGTTTCAACTAAAACCTCTTCGATAACATAGTAATAATAAGAAAATTACTCAGCAATTTGTAAACATCCACGATTAAAACGTGGCAATTTTTTTATTAAGACAAGGTTGATTAAACTAAGAATTATTGTAAATTTTTTAATTTTTATATAATATATACCAGTTCTGTGCTTATTTTAAGTTCAATAAAAACAATTTATTCAAAATAATTGAAAGAAGTTTGAAAAAACCTTGACTCCTCTTTGAAAAAACGTATAGAATTGTCGACTTGTTTCGAGGTAAAATATTGACTTTACTACTAGGGTCACAAAAGAAGATATACGTTATGTATGAAATACTTGAAAATAAGCGAAATAGTGTCGTCATCAAAAATTTTCAAATGTCTAACTTTAACAGCCACTGCTTTGATGTAAATTTTTAATGAACTTAAACATGTTGCGTCAAAAAATTGAAATTTTATTTTTCCAATTTATTGTCGTACACTTTCTACTAGTGAAAAAAATTGTATACTAACCACCTGTGTGAAGCTAATTCTAGATCTCGCGGTTAAGAGCCCTCGACGTTGTGCGACCCGGGTTCTAATTTGCGTTGGGTCTAGAATGATTGTCTTCACAACCTCGGTTAATAATTTACTATGATTTTCTTCTAGAGTCTACATGTTTCCGTATCCTTGTAGTTTAAGGAAAACGTTAAAATTAGATTCAAAACTTTGACAACTAATTGACAGATTCATTAATTTAACAAAAATTTAAATGCAGCGACACATTAAAAAGATAATTTCATAACCCACTAGATCCAACTCAATTGTAACATCCTGTATATATCTTTCAAGCTACATTTTTATTTACAAGGAGTGAAGATAATATCATAATAGATGCAGTGTATTTTTTAAAAACAAAGGTAAGTACAAAAATTGGTCAAGGTATATATAGTTTAACAAATTTGCTGACATTTGTTTTTTTTATGAAAAATACTATAAATATAGATAATATCAATTGAGAGTGAAATCAAAATTGGTCTAAGGTTAATCAGAAAGAAGTTCCCTCACCCCCGAAATACAGGGAACAGCTTCTTCGAAAAACGATAAAATTTAATTTTGGGAATTTTATTTTGTTTATGATAATCCCTATAAGTTAAAATAAATATATATGTGGATTGTCAAAGTACAGGTGAAAAATGCGTATGTTTCAAGTAAGTTTTTCTATAACAAAATTTTGTGATGTCGTAATTAGCATATTACCAAGGGTACATATATTAATTTGATTGTATGCAGTATTACTAATAATAACACTACACTGTTTATTCAAATTCTAGGGAAAATAGGTTGAGCCGTTCTTGATTTGATCAATAAAATATACAGGGTGTTTCATGAGGAATAATGTGCCTGAAAAAATTTTTGATGTAACCAATATTACTTTTCTCAATTTACTTCGCTATACTTCTTTAAAAAGTCATAGTTTTAATTCACGATGCCCATGAATCATTATCATTGGCATTTTTTGAAAAACTCTATTACAATTTGTGCAAAATGTATACCTATTCAAATGATGAGAAGACACAATTTTAGTGTATGGAGAATGTCTGAAGAATGCATCCCTTGCTGCACCTGTTTAGCTCAAGGATCACTCGAAAGAAAAGCGCCTTTTGACACGATTTTTAAAAGATTGAAAAATCAGTTGAGAGCTAATTGGCGTCCCGTCCAGTTATCAAAGCAAAAGGAGCTACCGGTGAGGAACACGAACTAAAAGTCATTCAAATTCTTGAGGGGGAACCCAGTGTGGGACAATGCGAATTAAAAAGAAGGATAAGCATTAGCCAGTCTTCTGTTTGCAAAATTGCCAAAGAAAATAAGCATTATTTTTATCATGTCACCTTGGTCCAAGAGCTATAAAAGACTTCATTTTTGTCGATTTGTTTAATAAACCATTTTAGATCACTAGTTTTTGGAAAATGTGTTTTCAGTGATCATCTTTTAGCAACAATCGGGGTGTAAATAAACATAATTGTCACCACTATGCCCAGAATAACCCCCGCTGGATTCGCGAAGGACACTTTCAGAGAGTTTATTCTACAAGTGCTTGGTATGGAATATTGGGGAACAAAATTTTAGGATCATCGTTTTTTCACGAAAGATTAAATGGTCAAGTGTATTTAAATTTTTTGAGAAACATTCTGCCAATGTTGTTAGAGGAGGTAGATTTACAAAGAAGACTAAACATGTGGCTTCAACAGAATGGTGCACCTCCGTATTTCCACACAGACGTGAGACACTATTCAGACTCAGTGTATGCAAATAGGTGGATAGGTAGGGGTTCAATTAATCCTTGGCCCTCTAGAAGTCCTGATACAACTCGACTAAACTACTTTTTTTGGGGAATTGTCAAAGATCGTGTCTACCAAACACCTATCAACAACAGGGAAGAACTGGAACATCGAATAACTGTCGCTTGTACATCTATAACGCCAGCGATGCTTATGAGTTATGACTCTTATGAGAGTGAGAAGATCTTTCTGCAACCGCATTGACGCATGCGAAAGAAGTGGTGGACAGTATTTTGAACATCTCCTTAACCGATTTGCTCCGTTTTTATGTTCTGTTCGTGATTAAAACATCTTTTCCGTTACTACTTCGCTTATTTGAATATTTTATGATTTTAATGCCAAACTGACAAACTTTTAGATATGCTTGGTATGTTTACATATTTATTAAAAATAGAATTTTGAATCTATATACGAGCTCTGCAAAGTATTGTTGACTGCATCAAAAATTTTTCAGGCTCCTTATTCCTCGTGAATCACCCTGTATTGTCTCAAAAATAAAATAAACTAAAATATACATATATATTAAATGCATTGATTAACATAGGTTATCCAGGAGTTTTGAAATTTTCGCTGTGCCATCGAATCAAGAGATGAATTACCGACGTCGGATGCGCTCCGAATTAACATAATTGAAAAGATTTCCGCGTCCGACAGCTGCACACAGCGTAAGCGGCACATCCGACGCACTGGACGTTAAAAAAATGGCAGCTAGCATGGTAACAAAGACGAAAGATGGTAGATGTTAGATGGTAGGACAACGAGGAAAGAGCGGAAGCAAGCTGTAGTCACACGGGACAACGTGGGCTCAAAACTTCACTACTTCAAGTGCGGACGGCCAGGGCACAAGGCATCCAAGTAAACGAAAGGGTGAGACCGAGAATCATACATGAAACGGGTACTTGAAGGTAACGGAGCATGAGACGATTAATCCAAGCCTGGTACAACGAGTTGGACCA
Source organism: Zophobas morio (assembly GCF_036711695.1). Taxonomy (NCBI): domain Eukaryota; kingdom Metazoa; phylum Arthropoda; class Insecta; order Coleoptera; family Tenebrionidae; genus Zophobas; species Zophobas morio. The sequence goes on from NW_026972110.1 coordinate 6,072,707, forward strand.
ATTTACGAAGCTCAACAGCCCGAAGAGGGGAACGTTAAATCTTGCGAAGGAAACGTCCACTTCGGCGGTAGTGGTCGTAGACTCCAACGGAAATGGGTACTTGTATATGGGAAGGGTTGGCAACTTACTATACGTGTGTGAGCAAAAGCACGACACGCGTTCGGTTTTCGCTGACGACAAAATCTCACTGGAACCCTGTGCTGGAACCTTTGAATAGGCGATTGGGTCAGGCGAACGCGAGTGATATCGTCGACGCCGCGCCGTAAGGCAATCGCAAAACATTCTGGCCGGTGGACACCGCAACGACGTGTCGATAATGTTTTTCACGACAACAAGCCTGAAATTATCTTCCTGGACGACTGCTATCTGCTATTAGGATCGTATTAGACCTCTAGATCGAACCACGGTAATCAGAATAGGACGAAGAGGATGAGTTAAGAAACAGTTTCGAACCAACTCCGTCATTAATTAATGGATAGTCGCGCGAACTTTGACTAGAGGGAAAGTGTTGAAAAGCCATCTAAATTATCATACATATACAACATTATAATAAAAAAGCCTACCTTCATAATATTATGGTTTATTTTGGTAAAATATTAACATTTAGTAGGAACTGCACAATTGACATTAATTTATAGTCCACAGGTCGGAAATGGTTTCATTTTTGACCGCTTACGTATCATTACTGACTGCCTTCAGGCTTTTCTGACCCGTTAAAAAGTGTATCCGTGGGATCGCTCACTTTCCAACCTTCAAGGGCTTAGAAAAGCTGTATGTTACTAACTGATTGTGAATAAAATAGTACACAAACCTCGACAAAAGTACCATTCCTGTGCCTCGAGAACTAGTGCACATCAAGGTTACGACCCTCGGTAAATTATAGCTCTCTTGACAGGAATAAAATATATTTCGCCTCGGTATGTAATATATGTATTATTATATCAATATTTGCTTATTTTTATTAGCGTTTATATATTTTGCATTGTTAGGTTTTTAAAAGTCTACATGTGCGAAAAGCAACATCATACTGATATGTTGAAAATAGTTACTGCCCACAAGTTTGACTTACTTTACGCGGTTTTTATTGTATTTATAAGTTCTTTAATGTAAGGTGCATAAGCACTTATTTTATAGTTGCGTCCTTGTCAAGATAATATATTATTAGGTAGCACGAATAATTTATCACAGAGTACACAGCATTCAGATATATTATGATATGTTATGTGTAGTAAAACATTTATTATTTGTTAAGGGTATACTGCTGCAACAATAACCTTGAGAACAACTGAGTTTCATGCATTGCGTTGTTGTTTTTTGTTTTATTACACAACACACTCCAACGTACCTAAAATTTAAAATGAATGTTAATAGTTGTAAATAAGTTCATTTTTCATTCATTCAATGGACAGAACTATTTTAGAAAAAGGTTAATGTCTGCAAACAACGTAAACAGTTCAAGTCAATCAAACGCAATTGTTCTAGTTTGAATGATCTGAATCCAAGCAATATGTAACAATAAAATGTTATTCATAAATTTAAGCAAAGACTAAACAACAAATTTACCTTGCAATGTTACGATGCTTTGGTTATTTTTCCTGAGATCCTTGAGCCATTGCGGAAGTATTTTTAAAAGTGCGTTAGTTATATTTAGAAGTAACCTTATTTTAAGAATACACTGATTTCAGAGAACGGACAGTTTAGGCGAAACCCAAAAAAACGCACGATCAGCCAAGTGCGTCGGCTAATCAAGCCTAGATCACTGTGTTCTAGAGTCTCATCCACACGTAAGCGGCTCAATATGCTTACACTGGCGTATTGCATGGTTCCTGATTGCTTAATGCAACTTTTATATGTTAATTTAAATTTAAGATTATATTCGATAAAAAGTAGTTGCTGAATAATTCTCAGCGCTCTGAAAATTTTCCTTTGCTGTTAACTTGTCTCGGAAATGGGAAAAAGATCTTCACATTTTACAGCTTGTAACTGGAGCGACCAAGTCATGAACAAGCCTCACATACTCCAGTTGAATAACATAACATTACGTATTAAATTATTTAAATTTATTTTGCACGGGATAAGTTTAGACTTACTTATTAATAATATTTATTATTTCAGGTAATTTTGAAAAAAACCTATTTTCAATGAAATTTACTTGGTATTGCAAATTTTCTTTTACAACTGATATGGGTTATCATAAAAAATATAAAATTCGGAAAATCAAATTTTATAATTTTTCGAAAATATTTCATTGTACTTCAGGAGCGAGGGAGGTTCTGTCGAAACAACTTTCGACCAATTTTTTTTTTAATCTGGATGTCTAGGGTACAAAATTAACACAGATTCATAAACCTCAAGGGTAGGAAAATGTTATTCTAGAAAATTTAAACAACATTTATCATTGTAAAATTTGGAGATGACGTCATCCCATTGTTGGTGGAGATGATCAGACAAGTTTTGGTTAGCATCTACACTACTGGTTCCGAAAGTGGGCGGAAAAATTCAAGGTGGAGCTGGAAGTCTGAGGTTCGATTGAGGGGGAGTTCTGCAAAAATAAGAGGGGCGACGAAAACAATATAAGAACATACTGAAAACCTTCAGTTTCTAAAAATCTTAGTGAACGTCTGCAAAAATTGCAAATTGTTTAGACATCTTAGTTATGAATCTTTGAACAAAAACGACTTACTTTGACGGATCTTTAAGAAATTCGATGTTAAATATTTTTCCGTTTGTGGCCAACCTTCTGTACAAACGAAATTTAAGACTAGGAGAAATCAGTCAGTTCCCAAATCTTTAAAAAATACTTAGAAAATTACCTATTATCAGTACAGTTTAACCTCTATAATCCGAACCTACGGTTATCCGAACATCCAGTAATTCGAACCGAGGCTAGCTGAAGTCGATCCCTCTTTAATCCGAACGAAAACTCTGCAATCCGAACTGAACTTGAAAACATGCACCTACTTGCAAAAATGACGCAAGATCTTCTTTTTGCACGTGTTGTACTGAATTTTTGAAATTTTTAAAAATTGTTATATTTCAATGCACTGACTTTAATTAACTAATTCTGGAAAAAAGGTTGAAGTTATCAAAGAAATGAGGCCGGAAGTGACTTCTGCGGCCCGAAATCTACAAGAAAAAGTATATAGTTGAACTTCGAAAATCGTCAAAAATGGGTCGAAATTTGCATGAGAAAAGTTCATTTTTGTAATAGTTGTCTAAAAATTCTGAAAAAATTCAGGGATCTATCCCGACGTGCTAATTTCAAAAATATAGCGAGTTTATGGCCACGGAGTAACATTTTCGAAAAAATCGGTACGAAATGCGAATTTCGATATTTCAATGGTCGATTCTGGGAAAACGGTTGCACTTATCAAAGAAACGATGCCGGAAGTGGGTTCTAGAGCTCGAAATCTACAAGAAAATGTTTTTAGTTAAGTTTCGAAAATGTCAAAAATTGACCGCAATTTGAAAAAATGTCACTTTTAAAAATGTCATCTAAAAATTGCGAAAAAATTCAGGGACGTGCATATCGACATGCTGATTCCATAAATATAGCGTGTTGATGGTCACGGAACAACATTTTCGAAATAAACGGTACGAAATGTAGATTTTTAAACATTTCTAAAAATTTCGATATTTCAACGGACGATTCCGGAAAAACTGTTGCAGTTATCAAAGAAACGAGGCCCGAACTGAGTTCTAGGGCACGAAATCTACAAGAAAATGTATTTAGTTGAGTTTAGAAAATATGAAAATTTGGCCGAAATTTGAAGAAGGATTGAACTAAATTGAAAAAATTTCACTTTTAAAAAAGTGGTCTAAAAATTGCGAAAAAATTCAGGACGTAGATCTCGACATGCTGATTCCAAAAATATAGTGTGTTGATGGTCACGGAGCAACATTTTGGAAAGAAACGATATGAAATGTGAATTTTTGAAAATTTCTAAAAATTTTGATACTTCAGCTGTCGATTCTGGAAAAACGGTTGCACTTATCAAACTAACCATGCCGGAAGTGAGTTCTAGAGTTCAAAATCTACAAGAAAATGTATTTAGTTAAGTTTCAAAAATGTCAAAAATTGACCGAAATTTGAAGGGGGGACCATTGAAAAAATTACACTTTTAAAAAGTTGTCTAAGAATTGTGGAAAAATTTAGGGTCGTAGATCTCAACATGCTGATTCCAAAAATATAGTGTGTTGATGGTAACGGAGCAGTAGTTTCGAAAAATTCGGTGTGAAATTCGAATTTTTTGATATTTTTAAAAATTGCAATATTTCAATGGACGATTTTGGAAAAACAATTTAAGTTGTCGAAGAAATGAAGCCAGAAGTGACTTCTGCGGCCCAAAATCTACAAGAAAGTGTAGAAAATCATCGAGAATGGGTGGAAATTTGCATAAGGGCATTATTTATTACTATAATTTTCTGTTAATACGAAGACATAATGGAAAATTTAATTTTTGAAAAAGTCATCTAAAAATTTTGAAAAAATTCAAGGATATAGATCCCGACGTGTTGACAAAAAAATAGCATGTTAATGGTCACGGAATACCTAATATTTTTTTCGAATGTATCTATTATCCATTGTTGCTTAAGGATACTTTATTTCTGTTTAAAAAAAAATAAGGTTCATGCCTTGAAGTTTGTTTTCAGCAGTGTGTGTGAAGTTGTTATTCAATTCCCTTTCAGATTTTTGAGAAATTCGCTGATCCGAACAAATCACTAATCCGAACACATCTTTTCCCCAATTAATTCGGATTATCGAGGTCCCACTATACTTGGATGCTCTACATTCTACTCGTAATTTCAGTTAGAGATTTGAAGATATTTTGAACATAATATATCTAATTGAATTTTGGATCTTTTTTCAACTATACGAACGTACAACATCACAGGAAGAATTGATAAAATTTACAAAAAATGGTCAGCTAAAAAGCAAAGCCCTGTACTTTATTCGTTGTTGCACATCCAGGTATTCGTAGATCAATATAACTGTACTAATTTTTTCATTAGTTTTTAATTTAATATATGTGCAATTAAAATTATTCTGGTGTTGATTTTTTTTAGATAATTTTATCAAAGCGTGCCCCAAGGTATCTTATTTACACCAGAATCCTTCACGTCATTAGTTTGAGGTAATACTAGAATCGAAGAAAAATACGAAAATGCTCACTGAAATATATATTTTCAGGGGGGCGGTGAGTACGGACGAACTAACGTCGAGAAAACTGTCGGGAATCAATTAACATAGTCGATAAAACCCTTGGGTGAAGCAAATAACATGCAACATCTTAAGAAAATTACCTTCTAAAAATTTTCCTGGTTTCTTCAACTTACTAGTATAATTTTCTGTTAAATTTCACTTGAGAATCCCTGTTAGAAAGTTCATTAATACAACCTAAAGTTTTTAACATGTAAATCCCTATGGCCAATTTAAAACATTGCACCGTAGTATTTACGAGAAATAATAATTAATTTCTTAAACAAAAATAAATTCAGGAAAGTACCTCATCATGGAATAGTCACGTAAAGAGTTTATTAGACAAGTTATGTAAATTTTGTCTGATTTAAAAAATTATTATTATTTACCTTAAATTATAAAATTAGCTTAGCGAATTTGCTAAAGTAGATGATTTTTCTTTAACTAATAACGTTATTATTTATTAGCTAGGGTCGTTAATATGAAAACACTAAATTTGAATGAAAAACTGCGGCACACCTCATTTGATGTTTTCATATTAGGTGCTATAGATTGATCTCTGTTACTTTTATCCTGTGTATATTTCCTCTTACTTTTTCGGCATTTTGTAAATTTCGAAATTTTTGTCAATTTGGGTGTCTGCTTCTCCAGATTGTTTTAGTTATTATTAAAATTTACTGCGAAAGCTACGTGATCATACAAAAAATCATTTTTGGCATCACTGATTTTAGTTAAAAACCATTTTGACAGGGTCGGAGTAATTTGTTGTTACCTCGGGAAATACATATTTTAAACGTACATAAATATTGTAGGCGTGCTTTTAAATTATTTTATTAACAACAAATATTCACGATTTTAGAAAAAAAAGTTATGCAAAAAAAAACATTAATGGTCCTAAAAACATGACATGAAGTGATTATAACGCTTGTATTGTTTTCTCGTATTATTTGTAAAATGTGTTTTCTTGATGAAACTATACTATTTTGTTTTTACTTTCCCAACTAGTGAAATATTGTAGTAATAATAATAGTAATAAGTCTAGGGCGAAAACTCATCACAGATTTATGCATCACAACTGAACGAGTATCTTATTTAAAAAATGTTGTAAATTTTGGAGATGACGTCCCATTGGTGGTGGAAATGATTAGCCAAATTTTGTTTAGGGTTTTACTATCTTCATGATATTCCTAAAATATGTAGGTATATACAAAATTTGACATCAATCAGTTCAGTAGTTTCGGAGTTTACGTGTTTAATAAAAATCGACACACACGCCAGACAGACAAACAGACAGATAAACAGAAACGCGAGATCACTTTTTCGTACTTTAGGGGTCATGAAACGTCGACAAAACATAAAAGTAGCAAATCGCCTGATGGACTCGATTACTATAATTCCTTAATTTACGCTCAGGAAGTAAAAATATAAAAACTTAGGCGTACTTTAGGCTTTAGGTACTTCTTCATTTATATTTAGTACTTTGGTGGTTTGTAAGTCGTTGGTTTCCATATATGTTTACAAGTTTATTTTACATAAACCTCTATTATTGTGCAAGATTTGATTGTTTCCTTACTGCTCGTTAAACTACGTACAGTATCTACAATCGTGGCCAGAAAATCTTGGACGTCATTTTTCTATCATTTTGAAAATTTCGGCGTTAATGCCACTTTGACGTTTGAAGTTTAAAAAATCTGGAGAAGGAATGGCTTCGACTGTATACCTAATGAAAATTCGTAAATGTGGACACTAGTAATTGCCTAAAACTTGTGCTTATCATGATTTTTATTTCCTTAAATTGATCAAATGATAGGTGAGTTATATTTTATAAAATTTTTATTGTTTAAGGGGCACACTTCTGCAATAATAGCTTTGCGATAAACTGATTTATTGTTCCATCATGCACTGGGCGTCATTTCTTGTTTCACTGGACAACACACTCCAGCATACCTAAAATTTAAAATAAATATTAATAATAGTTGTATTACAGAGCGAAAATTTCTTACTCATTCAATTGACAGAAGTATTTTAAATAAACGTTAATGTCTGTAAGAAGCTTGAATACTTCAGGACAATCAAATATAATTGTACAAACGCCAGTAGTATTCGTAGGAGTCGAGGGACAGTTGAGACGAGTCGTCACTGCACCTTTCTGCCCTAACTGGAACGAACCTGAGTCCAAAAACAATAATGTACAATAAAACAAAATTCATAGACTCAAACTCTTAAACCAAAACTAAACAAGATTCAGATTTACCTTGAGGCGTAGTGATGCTTTCGTTATTTTTTTTGAGATCCTCGAGCCATTGCGGAAGTGTTTCTAAAAATGTTTTAGTTAAATGGATTTACAAATTTAATGCATATAAAGTTAGTATTCGTTATTAAACTCAAGATTAATAGAAATAATGAGAATATTATTTACCACTGGAAGTCAACGATGATATATCGGTAGTAGTTGTGGGGATAGAAGCCGTAATAGTGTAAGGTCGTCTTGTTGTATAAAATCGGGGTCCTCCTAAAAATAGATCATTTTAAACTTGAGATTATTTTTTATATCGTATTAATTTCGGAACGCTTTAGAAAAAGCTTCTTTAAGTTCACGTTGCAACGGGTCTTGTAAAATATTGTTACGTTGATTTCGGAGGCTTTCACGGTCGGAATCAATACATGATCGTTTTCCGGGTTGGAACCGTGTTAATTGAGTTTTTGGGCTCAACGTTTCGCACACTTTCGTAAGTGGCATCTTCAGGAGCAGGGTTAAGAGTAAGGCAAAAGAGCACGGTAACTCAGTATGTCAACCATACCAGAGGCGAAACTCAGAAGAAACTTACGAAAGTGTGCGAAACGTTGAGCCCAAAAACTCAATTAACACGGTTCCAACCCGGAAAACGATCGAAATTGTTACGTTGGTCGGTACTTTAATTTATTAGTGTTCGTGTTTCGAACTTACCACTGTCAGTTCTCCATTTGAGTGTCCTTGGAGAGGCTGCAATAAATGAAAAAAAATCATTATATTACAATTATTATTAAAAGCATATTTTATTATACGTGTTGCGTCTGAGTACGTTAATTCTATTTCTTAGATTTGTTTTTTGTTATTAATCAAAATAGCGTAAATTTGCAGTTTTTGGAAACCATCTAGAGCTGTATCATAATTCGAGTATGAACTGGGTCAAGTCATAGACCAATACTGCTGATCGTAAGTGAATAGCTGTGGTTGTTTTGCGAAATATATTTTCGCTTCGTTTAGATCGGTGGCTGTACCCAAACTATGTAGAACTAATATTTTACTGAATACAGTAATCCCGTACTGCAAAAATCTGTAAATCTAACATAGAAACAAAAGATATTCGAAAATATCGAACAAATCCAAAAAAAAAAAACTTAGATAGTTAATATCAATAATTGCAAGATATTAACAGATGTAAAATAATATTTGAAAATATTTCGGGTTGCTCAATAATATCCAAGGATTCGAATATCAGAACAAAGTTTAAAAGTATCTAACAAAATATGTGACAGAAATTTTTTTTGTAGTTATATAAAATTTTACTAGTCACTTATTGCTTTAAAAATATTGCGTGTTTTTAAAGCAAAAACAAATCTAAACGTCCTCCAAAATCAGTATAAACACCTTTTAAAAATTTCATTATAATTTTCTTTACAAAGCGAAACTAAATAATGGTACCTATGTAATAGAATAAATCTGAATTATTGAATATCAAGCATTAACTGTAGGTCATGTTCATAGGAAATTAAATAGACGCATCATTAATTTATTTAAATTAGGCTATGCGGTTTTTAAATTATTGAAAGGATTACTTAAAACACTTACCACGGAAGATTGATGACGATTGTGCACTATACCCACCATACCGATGATCTGAAATTTTATACATTTAAGATTATCCGAAATTCATCTGTTGGTCCCTTAAAAAAATTTGATGACGTCATTTTAAAATTATATAATATCCGTTTGCAAAACTCCCGCACTGTCAGAATGACATTCTATTGGTATGAGAAATAATCCCCTAAAAGATTTTTAAGTTTATATGATTACCGCCTTGAATTTCAAATTTTCAAAATTAATGAATGAAAAATCAAATGTTTATTAACTATTTTACCTTTTGAGTTGCTGAAGTGTTCAATGTGTTTAAAGAACTTGTCAGTAATTCAAACAAATTGTAGCACCAGAAGCGTAGAAGTAGGCAGTAAGGTCAAAAATATATACAGCGTGTTATTGAAAGGTACGTACAAAATAAAATCGGTAATTGGTCTCGAAGTATGGATCCTAAAAGTAAAAAAAAGTTCAGGTAAAAGTGTTCTCCTTTTAGAAATGAAAATTATTAAAATTTATGTCCAAATTCGTTGTACGCCTCTGATAAAAAGATCATCTTTCGTTTCTATAGCAATATTTAATCTTGACAAAAGTCTTATGGTTACAGTTGCTAGAATTTACTAAAATAAATTAGTTTTACCTATTTATCCTTCAGTAGCGTCTAAAAAGGTTGGATAAGGTTTAATTTTCCCCTTATAATTTTGATAACAACAACTAAGTTTTTCAGACTTCTTCGACTTCGCGAATAACTCTCAATTTTGTTGTACGTACCTTTCAATAACACCCTGTATTATTCAAAAAAAGCTTTCGTTGTCGTTCGTGTGTCATACTCTTTCTTTACTTGAATTGATAAAAATCTTCAATTAATGTGCTTTTGACATTTTTATTTGACAAGTTATTTTTAGTTACTAATTTGTCACTAGATTGCAATTTTGCAACATATTGTACAGGTTTTTCGCATCTCACCACTGAGTACACTCAGGTCATTTTTTCCAAATCTGACACTGACAGTGCGGGAGTTTTGCGAACGGATATTATATATATTAATTATGTCATACGTCTAAAAATGATGAATGAAGCAATTGTTATTTCTGACTACATATAAAACGGCTTACTCATTTCATCGAAATTTTGGGAACATAATTGCTATAAATATTACAGTGTACTGATATATTTATGCCTTTTAAAAAGTTGAATATGTCGCCACAAAATATTATTAAGAAAATCCCATTTGAAATACATATATATTATGCTATTTGTTTGGAATTTAATAATCCACGCTTATTCTTATTTTAATTTACAGGTGATTTCTAAGCAAAAAAACAAAATTCGCACAATTTAATTTTATAATTCATTCACTCACATCTAAAGACGTGTCTTGCATACATGATATGTTATTTCTGATGAAATGCTGATAAAACCGGAAACAGAAACCGAATCATGCCTGGTTTAGACGTTTTGTTTACACCGCTGCCATGGAAACTTTACGTCCTAGCCGCCTGATTCACCTGGGTTGTGGTCCCATTGCGACAGTGCCCGGCAGGATTGAGTTACTATCGCGGGTTTTAATTTTCATTCTGTGCGAACACGTATGATAAATATTTTTGGATAATTTTCTCGGTAATACAGACATTCGGAAACAACTACACACCGCTTATATTAGTAATATTCGCGCACATAACGTAAGGGTCGTCAAAAATGGCTATATTACGCCGATTGTCCGAGTGTTTGAACTTGCTTTACGTGGACATGAGGAAAGTAGAGAACCACAAAATCCAGGTATTTTCGAGATTTGATTGATTTTATGGCTGAATTGGAGTTTATCAGATCATTTGAAAGAAGCAACGGTTTTTAAAGGGACGCCTAAAATTGTTCAAAATGAACTTTTAGATGACATGAACGTAAAATTTTGACCGAAGGCAAAAATGTATGTGGAGAATTCTTTTTTTATTTTTATTGAATGTATTTTTTATTTATTTCCGTCACATAATTTCGTCTATTAATTGGTAATAACAACCTGCTTTACATCTTCATATTTAACTCATCAATCAAATTGTGTCCCCCCCCCCCCCCATTTCAAAAGGTCACGAGTCACCACTGGCATTTAGTAGAAACAAATTATTAAGAACAACTAACACCTTTACTTACAAAATGAACCTCCCCCCAATCTTGGTCCTGCTGTAAAAAGAAAAAATGTACTTATTTATTGCAGATACATTATTGTCTATACACATACACACAAGTTATTTATTAATAACGACTAACATCTTTACTTACCAAACAATCCCAATCTTGGTGCTGTAAAAAGAAAAAAATGTACTTATTCATTGCAGATGTTTAGATTATTCTTTACATATTTATAGAATTTAATACAAGATTGAAAATTTGTAACTTGGAAATCAATTAAATTTTCATAAGGATTATATTCGACGATGATCTAACAATTGTTTATTGTTCACAATAAAGTTCGCATGTACCGAATTGTCTAGAAATCTATAATTAACAAAAAATAATACAATGATAAAACACTATTCCTAAATTTTTTTTTATCTCTTTTAGAAATGTTAAATGTTTTTAAATGAATACTTACCAGGTCCTGAGATTGCCGGAGCTGACGGTACAAAACGTTCTGATGCTGTAAGAAAAGAATATTTTTATTTGATATATTTTTTTCTCCTAAAAGGAAAACTAAACCTACAATAAAATCCGACTAAATTTATTTTAGTTTAAATAATTTTGTAAAAATTTTAGATACCTTTTCGTCAATTTTAAAAACACCTAAGTTATATGTGACACAAATGAACGAGAAATGTAACTCTCGAAGTCTTGAATAACTACATAATGTAGACACAAATTTATAACCTTACAAAATGTAAGAAAATTTCAAAAAGCTAGACATAGAAGTTTTTAAAATATTTATCCGGGTTCATAAAATTTTTTTAAATAATATAATAAAGGAAGAGTATACTAGTTTAATGTAATAAAGCATTGTTCTTGCTTCATGCAAGCATAACAGATTTTGCTCTCTGCTCTTAGGCGTAGGTAGTGATAATAATGTTAAAGGCTTTTTTCAAATTTTCTATGTATAACTACTGAAATTGGGATAAATAGGTATATACAGTAATAAAACCTAACTGTAGGAGGACAAGCTCCTTGTGATAAATTATGTCAGTAACATAATCAGAAAATCATGCTTTTGAAATAATCAACACGCCCTCAAATTCTCTTATTTAAAACTTCATATGTGATATAAGTAACTATAATGTATTGGATGTTGAAGAAATGCGTTAAAATTAGTGCTCTATGTATTTTTTAAGACTTACATGATTTCGCTGTTGCGGTTTGACTGTCGACTGCGTCTGTTTGATTTGGTTTAACGACAACTAAAGAACTTACAGACGTAACGAAGGAATATTTCAAGGCCAAATCGAGTGCTTTTTTTGTAAGTTCAGTTTTGTTATCTGCTGTTTCCCTTTCTTTTAGAATCTGTTGTACAGTCAAATACCCCCACAGTCTTTCTATGGAACTAACAGGTTCTGTACGAGTAGTGTTAAAAATCACACGTCCTGTAGTACAAGTACCATAAACCTGTGGCAAGAGATCGGAATTTTCTCCTAAAAGAGAATATGAAATAAATGTGTCAAAAACAATATAACGTTTTCTGTATCTACCTGTTTTTCCAGCTACAACCAATTCTGAACCTTTAAAAAGAATTGGATAACGAACATTGGTCACATCTGACACACTGTCCACATATTTAAACGTAATATTACTCATTAAAGGTGACGAAATTGTACTGTAAAAATCTTGTAATTGTAAGGAAGCGTCAGCTGCCTCGTAAATATGTCTTGAAAATCCTAGATTTTGCGAAGATAACTTTTGTAAGAAATTTTTATCCGCACCATGACCAAAAGAAAGCGAGAAAATTGCAGCACGAGTTGTACCTGAATTTAGTTTGGTTACCTAAAATGTAAGTAACTCTTACTATTTTAACAACATGTTTTCATGTTATCTTGTTACCGTGTTGGTAATTTCATAGCCAGAATGCATTCCAACATTCGGTAGACCATCAGTTAAAAATATAAGTAGTGGCTGATATTTATTGGGGGTATGTTCTTGTGTTCTTTTGATCAAGAACAAACCTATTTCTAAACCAGCTATTATATTAGTAAGACCCATGTCGGATTTATCCTTCACTATATTTTTGGCATTTTCTATATTTTGACTAGAAGCTTCTGCGGCTCGCGATAAATTGGCTTCCTACAATCATTCTTTAACCTGGTGTTTTAAACATTAAAAAACAGTACTTTCAAATGTGGTTCCAGGGATCCATAATTTCGTGAATTTATATTTACAGGAACAAATTTGTTCTCCACAGAATTCCATACAGAAGCATCATCAGCAAATCGTATTATGTTAAATAAATCTTCTGGTTTTAGCTGAGGTAAAATGTTTTGCATTGCTTCTATTAATTGATCAATTTTTCTTCCAGACATACTACCGCTGTGGTCTAATACAAAGACTACGTGTTTTGGTAAAGGGTCCAATTCAGAAGGTGCAAAAAAGTGTACGAAATATCCATCTTTAACCAAAACCTTTCAAAGAAAAAGTTTAATAAATGGTTTACACGTATAATTAATTAAAAGAACTGTGAAACGAGTGTTCCACTTTAACGAATCGATCGCTCTTGAAAAACGCTTTTGTAAAAAGTAAATAATATAAAAGTAATCAGAACAGTTGTTTCACTTTTGTGATAGCTGACACATGTCACAAAATACTCACCTCTCCTCCCTGAGGATCTCTTTCTACGTCGTATTGAACGACAAATTGACCAGCCAATCCATTTTCTTTGTTACCACCAAGATTTTCGGCGAATGTTTTTTGTTGATTAATGCTAGGGGTAAATTTTACGTCTGCAGAATTACTCGTATTATTAATCACATCTATTTGAGCAGAAGGATTCAATTTTTCATCATTCTTGCTGATTTCATTACCCGTTCTTAAAGAAGGGGTTTTTACAAATGTGAGTGGCCTGCTTTCATTTATATAAACCTAAAAATAATTACACAATTTTGTATTTACAACAATAAATATTACAAATTACATTACCTGAACTCCAAGATCTTTAACAACTTGACCTGGATGAATATTTATTACAAGTTCATACTGCCCAAGCCGACGCTGAAGAAGTTCTTCATAAACAAGTCTAAATATTGTTTTACTTTCTGGTTCTATATTGACTGATACTGTAAATGTTTTGGAATCTCTTGCACTCAATTCAACGTGAGCTGCACTTTGACCACTTGATACAGCCTGTTGACATAATTAACTTAGGTCAATTAACCTTTTATTCTTACTCGTTTTTAATGATAAAGAAGAATAAAATTTCTGAATAAGTAAATCAGGTATACTCGTAATACTGTTAAACATTAAAATACTATTAAATTAAAGAAGTCAAGACCAATTCAAAAGCTTTTTAGCTGCAAATATTTTCACCATGTTAAGTTCAGTTCATATCTGACGCAAATTAGAAGTATATACTCTTATAAAAAAGGGTGGCAGATAATGCGAGGAGTTCATTACACAATGCTACCACAACTTATCGGAATGTTATAATTCTGTAATGAGTAAGTTTGTTGGCGGCAAAAGGGTGAATTTTTCTTTAAAGGGTGGCTATACGACCAAGTGTTACGGTGCAGCCTTATCATACAATTCCGAAAAAGGTATGTATCATGAAACAAGCCAACAAAAATTAGTTTAATCACAAAAAATATTGTTCTTCTATGAAACAAGCTCGTCTTACACAAAGTATTCGTAAAAAAAATATGTCGTAAAAAAATGTACGTATGCTGGTCCCGACTGCGATTATGGTTTAAATATTTTAGATAATCCTGACATGGATGTAGAAACATTCGTTACAGCCAAAGGGGTTTTTTTGAGAAAATTATCTTTGAATTTAGACCAAATTGAAATAGACACTAGGCAGTCTCTAACACTTGGGCCAAAGAAAGAGAAATTAGGGTTACGGCTTCAAATTTTGGACGTATTTACAAACTTAGACCGACTACAGCAACAGCTAAAACTGTGGAGTCTCTGTTGTACAGTACATTTAGAGGTCATAGTCATACATTACCTCTGTAACTATGGACAACAAATTTTTTGAAATAAATAAAAATATAAAAACTGAACGGTGTGGTTTGTTTATTTCAAAACAATTTCCTTACTTGGCTGCTAGTCCAGACAGGGTTCTAGAGGATATGAGTCCATTAGTCGAAATTAAATGCCCTTCAAAATCGCAAGATTTGTCTCCCGAAGAAGCGGTTAAAAAAAAAATAATCAAATTTTGTACATTGACAGATAGAGAATTGAAACTAAAAAAAAATCATGATTACTACTTTCAAGTTCAGGGACAAATGCTTGTTACGGGTGTTTCATAAGCTTGTTTTGTTGTGTGGACACGCAAAGGAATAAATATCGAAAAAATTTATAAAGACGAAGAAATATGTAAAAAGATGGCAGATAAACTTGGCAGATTTTACTTTGGCGCATTATTGCCCGAAATAATTGATTCAAGAAGAAAGAAGAGAATTTTTTAAAATATATAAAATTTGTTTCTATTTTTTTATGTACTTTAATAATTTATTAGGAGTACATTTTTCATCACCAAGACTTGCATATTTTTATTATACGACATATACGAGCACTTTTTTCGAGTAAACAATGAAGGGAGAAATTACTGGACGTAGGTCTTTTTTAAAACACCTCCTTTCTGGGATAAGTAGTAGATAGAGTTAGCCACTTATATATGTGTTAAACAAAAGCTGTATTTTATATATTTTTTATTATTATTATAAGTTAGTTTTATTAATTAACAAAGCAAAATATATATTAACAATAATATTACAATGAATTTTTAGTAATCTTGTGTATTGAATTCAGGATCCTGAGTAGAGTAAAAATATTATAGTTCCCCAGTTTTAATTCGTTTTCATTGCGTAAAAGTTAATTTTCTTAACGATAGATTACTACGGTCGGTCCTGGCGGCTTGTTATAAAACTGAGTTCCTTGCCATAAATTAGAAAAATCAGCCAAGAACGCTAACAATCAGCTTATGCTAGGCAGGCGATAAGGGTTTTACCTGGAAAGTCGCTTCCGTAAATTTTAGTGGCGCTCCTATCGCCAAAGTACTGAACTAACGGCTCAAATTCTGTCGAATTGATACCCATTTTTTTCAATAATTGTTAGTTTTTGTTAAAAACTCTGCTGAACAGTATATCATTAATTTTCCTCTGATATTCCTGTTAAAATTATTCGACGTATTTTGCATTAATTTGTGGTATATTTTGATTTTAACAAACACATTATTTAAACAAATTGTACCACTAACAAACATTAAATGACTCTGCGGCCTGTAAAAGGTGTTGCTTTGTGCATGTGCGAATTTTTAAGCGATTCTATGATGATTATGACTTAAAAAACTTGAAAAGAAAACATACAATGGTGCTTTTTTTACGATATTTCTCAGCTATATTTTTTTAATTGATTGAACTGCGGTCTAGAATATGAAAAAAGCTGCAGTTTGATGTAGATACATTTATATTAATATCATTTTTTCATACTAAAAACCAAAAAAATATTATACCTGGTCTAGCGAGTCTCCTTAACTATATGAATTCGTAAAATATAAAGCAAAAACTGAAATTTCGCTGTACATTTATGTTCTGACCAAATTTTTTTACACTTGGACAAACGTCATAAAGCTTTGTTTTTTTGTTCATAAAATAATTCTTTTCATTACCTACAACAAGCATTTTTTTTTTCTGTGAACAATTAATTTTCAATCGATCGAGCACGGTATCATTGAGTATCGTATATCATATTGGTTCTTTAGGAGAAAGCATTGTTGCTATTAGGAAAATAAATCAGTAATAAAATATAATTATGTATATGTGGAATTAAAGATATTTCTTTTGAGGTGATTGTGATTGTGTCAAAGCCTTCTCAAAATGTTTTATTCAAATTCCGTTGTGTTGTTATTACTTCCCGAACGTTAGCTAAGAAAGTATTGTAATCGAGTTTATTGGGCGACTGGCTACTTTCATATTTTCTCGACGTTTCATGATCCCTACGGTACGAAAAAATAGGTCAATCCTTTCGGTCTGTTTGTCTGTCTGTCTATCTGTCTGTATGTCTGTCTGCCATCTGTCCGGATTTTTATTAACCAGATTTTATTAAACACTTTACAATATCTGCCTCGCGTTTCATTAACCCATATCTCGTGCACGCAAGAGACAAGTGATGGTCGCATAATTTAAGGCGCTGGATTTGAACAACTCAAACTCTGCGACCATGAGCGCCATTGTTGATCATCCAAATAACGTCACTTATAGACATTTTTTTAATCAATATTTTAATCGATGGCATATGACACATTCTAAATAATTATTATTTATCTTAAGATTTATATGAAAATCGTTGAAAATGGATAACAGTCTGCGAGTCTGCTAGAAATTCAGTGTATTGAAGAAGTTGATAATAATTTCAACATAAATCCATTCGCTCGTGCTCGTGATGTTTTCAGTCCACGCATTAAAACCTTTGTAGAATTTTCAGAAAGAGAATTTGTAAAACGCTACTGATTAAAAAATGCAAACTAACAGTTCCGACAATATTAGTACTGAAATGCAAATTGTTATACGTCTATGATTTTTTACCAAAGCAAGTTATCAAATCGAAATAGGTAATCTTCACTATTACAGTACTTTCTTACCTATGTTCGAGTTGAAAAAATAAGCCAGTCATATTATACAGGACAACTGTCTTGAAATATCTGTTATTAGATGAAAGTGGGCGTTAACTGTAGCAGGAATTAAAAGTTTACCACGGCAGGACATGCTACTGGCTTCTGGAAAGGATGACACTCATGATCGAAAATTAAAGAAGAATGGTGTAATAAGTTTGTAAATAAATTTTAATAATGTTACAGAATGTTAAATTACGAAATTTGTTTTTTTTAAATTGTTGTTTCAAATTCAAGTGTTTTATAATTTTAGATAATTAAAAAAATATATAAATCAAGAGAGACTGTTATCAGCGCACACAGGGCATGACCAAACATACTGAAAAGAAATAGGCTAGGTTTGCATGTAGTAATCAACTAATCACTAATCACTACTCGTGCCATTCAAATTTTTTTGAGCATGCACCCTCTATTATAACTCCATTAATCAAACTAAAGACCATAGTAATAATAAGTACAAACCTGTTGATATATTT
Organism: Zophobas morio; assembly: GCF_036711695.1. NCBI lineage: Eukaryota > Metazoa > Arthropoda > Insecta > Coleoptera > Tenebrionidae > Zophobas > Zophobas morio. The sequence goes on from NW_026972110.1 coordinate 6,091,018, forward strand.
TCTTGGCTTCTTCCTTTTCTTTGACATAAGCTTTATAAACTTTTCCTTTAATTTCCATTTCAAATTCGGATATAAATGCATTTTCTGGCAATATCACTGAGAAAGTTGTTTCTTTTGATTTGTCCTTCAAATTTCTTACCTTGCTTGTGATAAGAGTTCTTGCGTAGCGGTTACTTACATTTGCATTTATTTGCATGGAGTATATTTCAGGATTAAATTGAATATTCTGTACAGTTGAAAATTAGCACTAAGTCATTTGAGAAATTACACTTACATTTATTGAGTCCGTTGAAGATCCTTCTTTTGTAGATTCTGTGCTTGTTACTACGAAGCTGTCATCGCCAAAGGCAGAAAACACTGTTTCACTCAAAAAAATTGATAACGCGATTATTAAGTGTCGATGCTTCATGTTGTATAATTTTATAACTACGACTGCACAGAGTAACCAAATCTCTGTTAATATTTAAGTTATAGTTTTAAATAACTTCCCCCACTCAATGCACCTAGAAATGTTATAAGAAAACATTTAACAGAAATAAGAGGTCATAGTTTATCACCTTTAAATATTAAATTATGTAAAGACTACTTTTGTTTGTTTATTAGTAACTGCAATACTAAGTCTTGAAGATACAGAGAAATAATATTACCAGGAATACACATAATCTAGTAAAATTGTATAGCATTTTCTCATGCTTTAAATATAGCTACTTTCTATCTTTCATCTGGACCAAAAATTTTGTTAGTTAAATTAATAGCAGTGAATACGTCTATCTAATCTAATCTTTTGGTCAGTGCACAGATACAGTCCATTGATTCGAACATAATACTTGAATATATATACAGGATGAGTCATTAAATGCGCTCACTTCTTAGAGTCGGGTACATGATATAGACTGGGCTTTCATTATTCAAAATAAATTTGGAAGTAGCATGTCTTTATCTATAGTTTTCTCCATTTTATATTATAAAACTTAATATGATTCTGACAGCAGAGTCTAATTGTATCTGAGTCGATATATTGTTTTTGTAAATGAACGGCAGATTGATATGAGGAATTTTTTAACGATTTTTCTCGAAACTTAATAATGTAGCTTTGAGTTATTTTTGAATCAGCCTGTATATTATACAGTCCCCAGATTGGGTTTCTAAGAGATTTTTTTCCTTCCTGAGCGTAAACTAAGTCCATTGCTATTTTTATGTTTTCTCGACGTTTCATCACCCCTAGAGTACGAAAACATAGGTTACCCGTTTCTGTCCGTCTGTCTGTCTGCCTACCTGCCTGCAATTGCAAAATTGAATGCTCTGAAATCTTGCAAACGTTTTGAGCTTGATGTAGGAAGCATAATAAGTCGTTCATTAAAATTTATTCTTTTATGGTCTCCCCAAAAAATTATGACGTCATTACAATTCTGCCTAATACATTTTTTTTAAATTTCATTAAATAACATGCTTGATTTTTTTCTTACCCTTTTGAAAAAAAATCTATATTTTATAATAATATTTTACAATTTAACTTTGAAACTGCAAAAACTGAATATTGTGAAATCTTGCAAATATTTTGTGCTATTTGGAAGCATCGTAAATCGTTAATCAAAATTTGTCCCTCATCTTACAAATTTTTGGAATGTTCTTCAAATTTATAAGTGTTTTTGGGAAAGAACTGAGTGTGGTTAATTAATTATGCAGGCTTCTCAATTCTGCGTTGACGAGGCACAATCAATTAAATTTGATTTTCTTTTAACCACTGATGCTGGTAATCGTAACGTTTTAATAGTCGAATTTTTTCGAAATATAAACATAAACAGTCGAAATTAAGGATGTACTGAGAAATTGAGAATATCTGCTTAAAAATTTGTCATATTGTCCGCGCTGTTGGTCTTGGAATTCACAAATATTTTATTGTAAACATCAAAATAACAAAATATTAAACAAAAAGTGTATTTGATTTAACGTTACGGCATAGGTGAAAACAGTTACCAGTATGTTATTAATAAATTCAGTGAAAACTTTCCAGATGCTTAGGTGTCGAGAATGAGGGTATCAAAACTTATAAAAAAAATCAAATACAGGCTCAGTAAACAAAGTAAAGAAAAAGAAAATTATCGGTAAAAAAGAAGATGTTTCGACCGTATTAATTACAGACTCGACACCGGATCTAGAATTTTAAAAAGAATTGAAAATTTATACCTAGAAACCAATTTTTATCATACTTTGGAGCCAGGAGGTGATGCTAGATATTTTTATTTTGGTTTATAGATGGGAAATCAAATTATGCGAAACATAATTTTTCACAGAACTATTATGTTTACGGATGAAGCAACGTTTTCGACAAATGAAACCGTATCGTCACATGTTAAGTAAATATTGAAGAGATATTAATCCTAATTTTAGAATACCGAATCATTGCCAATACTTTGTATAAATAATCGTAATGTAGAAATACTGAAAACTGGTATCAGAGATGATGGTATCCTTAACAATTGAGGAAACGCATAACAGTTGCAAGAAACTGTGACACAGAGTGGAGCTACATAAATTTATTGAAATCGGTGGTGGAAAAATTCCTATAATTTTTGTGATTTATTTAAACACATATCTGTACTTCCATAAATAAGAAAGAAAAACAACAATAAAAATGATGAGTTTAAGGTAGAAAAGTCTTGTTACTTTACTCTTTACTTTAAAGTACAATTATTATCTAATGTTTACATTATTAAATGAAAGGTAATGTTCCGTGAAGATTTCGTAATTTTTTCTTTGAGAGGAATTTGAAAGTCCCCAACATATTAAATAATGTGCAAGTCTTTAAATTTTAGAAACGTGTGTGCATGTGGGGTGTCCACAATACAACACATGAAATATCAATGTCTAGTTAAATGCAGAACAATAACATCTGACCTAAATAACTGGACACGTTAAAAATTGCTCTTATAAACGAAAGGAATTTTTATTTCAAAGCCTAGCTAGAAACTTAGGTCAGAAAATTAAAGAATCGCACGTCAGTTAATATGTTTACGAATGAAGCAATTATTATTATTATTATTATTTTAATATTTATTTTTACATTTATTACGTTCATTATATTTTAAAATCACCCCCAAACAACAATATAACAGAATTTGGAATAACCTGATCTATATCGTTTAAAAACAATAGAAACGATAATGGACGACAATGTGATCCTTGGGGAACACCTGAGGATGCTTAAATTAATTTAGGTAATATGTGGTCAACTAATTTCATATATTGAAAACGATTCTGGATAAAACTATTCAACCAGTTTATCAACTACCCATTCTTTAATTTTATCAGAGAGTTTCGTGACTCACTGGGTCAAACGCTTTAGATAGATCATCATAAAAAGAATTTACGTGAGAATTATTTTCAAAACTATTTATTGTAAACTTTTGATAAAGTAGAACATTTGTTGTCGTTGAGAAACCGTCAAATCTCTAAAACTACTGGATCGTTTGTTGTCAAATTTTATATGTAGTAGGTGTAATAAACAAATCAGGACAAGGGTGCAAATGGTGAGTATTGCCAGTGTTTGTTAACTGTCAAAAAATAAATAGTGGAAATATCAACGCGAAAAATTTTTGATGCAATGCAAAAATAGATAATACAATATTATACAATACCTACCTAATAGTTACTACATAAATTTCTACTATTGATATTGTGCCCGATTTGCTTGTTTTTTTGCTCTTCGTACGTTAAATAAACTACGTAGTGTATCTACATATGGATCTACTAAAGTTCACAAATAATAATTGCCTAAAATTTGTGCTTAACAGAGTTTTTATTTCCTTAAGTGTGTCAAATGTTAGGTGAGTTGTGTTTAGTAAAACTTTTATTATTTGTTAAGAGCTACACTGCTGCAAAGATCACTTGGAGAAAAACTAATTTTTATTATTACATCATGCACTGGGCGTGGTTTCTTGTTTCACTGGGCAACACACTCCAGCGTAACTGAAATTTAAAATGAATATTTATAAATAGATTTTTTACAGAAAGAAGATTTCTCTTACTCATTCAATGGGCAGAAGAATTTTAGGTAAACGTTGATGTCTGTAAGAAGCGTAAACACTTCCGGGCAATCAAATATAATTGTACAAACGCCAGTGGTATTCGTAGGAGTTGAGGGACAGCTGGGACGAGTCGTCACTGCATTCTTTTGCCCCAGCTGGAATGAACCTGAGTCCGCAACGATAAGTAACCATCAGGTATATTAATCAATTTAAACTTTAAACAAAATTCAAATTTACCTTGGGGTGTTGTAATCCTTTGGTTATTCTTTTTGAGTTCCTCGAGCCATTGCGGAAGTGTTTCTGAAAATGTTTTAGTTATACTTATAAAATTATTGAATTCATTGTGTAATAGAAATAATAAGATATATTATTTACCTACCACTCTGAGTTAAAGATGTATCAGTAGTAGTTGTGGGGATGAAAATCGGAACAGGATAAGGTTGTCTTGGTAGATAAAACTGAGGCACTAAAAACAGATCATTTTAAACCGGAGATCATTTTTTTTTACCTCTGAAATTTTGTAATGCTTTGGAAAAACGTTCTTTTATTTCATATTGCTGACAACGAGTCTCGCAAAATATACATATCTGCTAACTTAATTACCTTGTAGTGGTCCGTAATTCGAAGCTGAAAAAAAAGATTTTTGAAAACTTGGTTTTTATTAGTTTTGTAAAACATACATGAGTGTCAAATTACAACATGGAAATGAAAGAAGTGGTACTTCAGCGTAATGAATAATAATATCACCTGTCTTTTGCGTTTAAATTTGAAAAAAGAAAAAGAAAAACGTGGTGGTAAGGTTGTCGCAAAATATTTTTTATACTAAATGCTGATTTCATCTTATCATAAAAAATATACCTATGTATAATAATCTGAATATTCGAAAAACAAACTTTCAAAATATTTGCTTTACATTTCAAATCGTTGGTTAAATATTTGGCTACTGATTTTCAGTAATTCAGTCAATTAATTAACCAAAAATTTAAAAAGATTCTAGAAGAATTTAACTAAACTACTAATTAAACAATGTTTTGCAAAAAAAAAAAAACAAATGTAATCATATAATCGTAACACAGACATAAGATAGTTAGTTTTCAACATTTTTTGTAATAGTATTAACTGGATCTACGTGTTCTGCTGACAAAATCTTTGACATCCATGTTTTCAGTACTCTCACGATTATGAGAATGACTTAATTGATGTATTGAAAATTTTAACCATATACTTACAACTGAATCCTCCGTTTATCGCTGAAGCCCCACTAAATGGATCTACAATGAGTTTTTAATAAACAATTATTCACAATCACTAAACAAGGAAATAAACAGTGGTACTTTATTTCATTCAACTCTAATTTTTTGATATTCATAAATTATATATTTTTATTTTATCCTATACTGTTAACATACAATTAACGTCTTAGGAACGAGTTACGTTAAGGCATATTTTACAGTACTAATACTGTTATAGCTGTTAACATACCTAGGATGTATAGGAGTTGTCAAACCAAAAAGGACTTCCTGATTAGGCTTCAGTCGCGAGGGAAGTTATGTTTAAACAATTTTAGACCAGTTTTTATGACACCTTCTTTATGAAGTTCGTCAGTTTTGGTGAAGTTTTTATCATTTTTGACGTCAATAATATAACATCAGTAATAATTTAAATTTAATAACAATTAATTGGAAGATATCAACAAGTATCAAATGATATCCGAAAATGGCTGGAATGTTTGAGAATATCCAAGGATATTGGAAGAAAATCCAGGTTATTAAAAAAAAATCTGGGGATATCAGAGGAAGTCATGACTTGAAAAAATAAAAATCCGGGACGGCAGACAGACGGACAGAGGAACAGACAGACAGACAGACAGATGGAAACGGGAGACCTATTTTTTCGTATTGCAGGGGCCATGAAAGGTCGAGAAAACATAAAAGTAGAGAATCGGCCGAGGGATTCGATTACAATACTTCCTTCGCTTACGCTCGGGAAGTAAAAAGTTATTATACCGGGTGTCTGGAAAATGGCGGATTAACTCTTTAGTACGTTATTTACGTTGGTTTTTGGGAGTCCCAAAAAAATAATAAAAAAAAATCCTTATGATATAGATTACGGAAAAACGTAATTTTATAAAGTAAAATTTGCAACACTGCACACACCTAATGCATGAATACCTACGGCTTACTTTCTGATTTCTTAGTAACGATGGTGACTGAAATCCACCTTCGCTTTATATCAGGTAAACGTTGTTGTCAAATGGAATTTTATCAAATTATTACAAACACAGCACAACCATATCTTTGTGCATTCTAACTGAAATGGTAATTAAACATGGTCATGGGCGAGAAAAATATTAACTAAACGTTTTATTATTAGTTATTGTAATAAAGAATGAGTTGTTTACTTATTAAACGTAGCAGAAGAACCAATTTTAAAATCATTATAACTCCATTAAAATGTGAGAAGGATTTTTTTTACTATTTTTCCCAGACTCACCAGTTGATTGTTAAGAGCGTAGCGGAGAGTTAATCCGTCATTTTCCAGACACCCGGTATAGCCAGACGCTTCATCAATTTATTTAAATACATTAACCTATATGGGTTTTTAAATGATTGAAATCTTATATTTATGGGTATTTCATAATATTTTGATACTGCAACTAATTAAAATACTTACTCGGGTAACTTGAAAATGATCGTGTACTCCACGCACCAGACCCACGTGCTGCTGAAATAAAAGTGCAATTATGAAAAGAAAAATGGTTTATAGGAATAATAATGGTTAATGAGAGTTGCACAGTTTAGAGACAGTCCTACTTCTCTCTTAAGCTTTACCAAACCGCGATGTTTTTTTTATTACACTTTTTTCTATACAACCACCTTCCGGACAACTGAATGAAAAAAATCGACGGAAAAAATGTATCTTTTTCCTACTTTATGTTTTATTTCCCGTAAAACCGAAAACACTGGCATAGGGAGTTGTAAGATGTACATAGGTAGTGATTAACCTGATGGGTTACACTTTTGATGCATATAATATACATATAATATGATTGCGTTCAAATAAATACAGCCGAATGCCGAATGCTGAATTAAATACTAGCGTTACACTTTTTAACGAAGAAACCTACGTGTTGGTATCATACTTCGAAAGAATTAGTATCTCCCGAGAACTAGATCAATTTTTTAGATTTCAGAATTTCTTTAGATAAAAGTGACCCATCCAATTTTTTCTTCACGTTAGAAAAACTAATTCATCGACAATAGTAAGATTATTTTACAAGTTTAGAAAAGTGTTAGTTTTCCAGGAAGTGTAAAAAAAATATTTTTGCAGAGTGTCAATTTTACACGAGCTGGAAAACGCACTTTTCTAACGAGTACAACGTGTTATTTTTTTGTATCCTTGATGGAAAGGCCTACATCTAAGAGTTTTTTAAAGAACCATCAAGGTGCAAAACGTAGAAACCATTGAAATAATTGCAAACCTCCATGGTGACCAATCAATAAGCAAAAATTTCGCGAAAAAATGAACGATTGTGCGAGTTATTCTCAAGATTTTCAACGGGAAATTGCGGCAGCTGCACGAGAAGCAGTTAGAAATTTGCTTTCTGATAAATCAAGAGAAAAATATTTAAAAACCTACGAATAATTTAATGAATGGAGACAAGGCAAAAATGTGAAGCGAGAATGTCTTGTTAGCGTTCTTTTAGAAAATGGAAAATGTGTACATTTTTAAATTAGATTTTGTTATGTATTTTTGCAGAGTAAGAGTCTAAATGCATCAGCAATGTGGTCAATTTACTCCATGCTTAAACGCACTCTACATATAAATGAAGGCGTAGACATTTCTTCATACCGACAAGTTCAGTGACCTGACTTAAAATGAAATATCATAGATCAGCATCCCTTTCAGGATCCCCTTCAGCATCCCATTCAGAAACCCCTTCAACATTTGCCACAGTCTTCATCAAGTTTAATTTTCAATATATCTGACAACCATCTGTTTACGACTGCTTCAAACGGATTGACTTAGTAATGTAACAAACTGTATGTACATTTCATCTTTATCAAAATAAATGCATTGAATAACTATTATATTGGACGTAATTATATTGGATGTTTCTCTTCCGAGGATCTTGTTGCGGACAAATAAACGGTTGCTAATGAGAAAACTATGGTCGCTAAACGAGAACAGTGTTGCTAACGAGAAAAATGACACATTAATGTCACCATAGTAAAGTTGATAGTTTTCCATCAAGGATACAAAAAAACGGTTTATCTGTCAGTGCGTGAGACTGACGTTCACTTGAGATGGTTTTCCCATAGTTATTGTTATTTAGAAATTATATTATCAAGTTGCAACATTTCTGACTTGTGTCATTAAAATTTAAAATGCCGAAAATTATTTTGTTACAACAAAACATTTCAATAAAAAGGTGCCATCTGCAAATGAAAAAAGATTGTAACCAACTCAAGTGTGAAGAGTTAATGATGAGAATAGTGAACACATTTTCTGTGACTTTTAAAGTTTTTCAATATTTGTTAATTACAGAATATTTGTAGGTCAGTGCAGAGAAAATTGTCGTCACTGAAATTGAAAATTTGTGAATTTCATCTTCTGGCAAGCGAAAACCCACTAACACTTTTTTAAATTTTGTATTTTGAAAAAACCTGCAACCACTAATTTGTCAATACACGAACAAAACGAGTACTTTACAACAGACACACTTTTGGCTGATTCACGAAAACATTTGAATTGAAAGGGGAGCGAACAACTTTATACAAAATTTTATGTGAACAAAAACATGTTGCAGCAAAAAATACTTTTTTGAGAAAATTCCTCCAATCTCAAAATTTTTGCAGGCATATAACATTCGTGTACCTCGACGAAACTTGGTTCAGTATCACTTCGTCGTTGGGTGACGAATCAGATTTAAAGAGTACTCCTACCAAAATTAAAAGTGAAGGATCAAGATTTACAATGGTACACACAAGACGTCAATTTGAGCTTAAGATGGCTGTAACTTTTTATTAAATTTGAAAAACAGTGATAGAGATTGTCACAAAAAAATGAACGGAATACTTTTTTCAATGGGGTGGTTTATCAATTTATTCCTGCTTTGGCTAAGTTGTACAAAAAATGTGTGGTGGTTATGGACAACGCGCCATATCATTAAGTACAGTTGGACAAGTCACCATATTCCAGTAAAAAAACTCAAATGCAAAAACGAATACTTAATCATAGTATTGAATTTAAACAAGAAATTTCGAGGAAACGAGGAATTAATTAAACCTTTTAGGACAAACACACAAAAGCGTCATTTCGTAGACGAGACGATGAAAGAGAGAGTGGGCATGAAATTTTTAGACGGTTTTGTAAGAATTACTACAGCAAGCATATATGTTCTAAACCTTCATCCAAGGATAGGGGGAGTATGTATGGCTTGAAACTCACTCCAAATATGTGGACATTTTTTTATGGACATTGTGAAAATCTTATTCTGACAGAAGACATACGGGAAATTTTTCGTCCAACATTCCTCTTTTCATTATTTCACTAGGTGAATCTGACTGAGAATTAAAAATCAGAGGACGATGATGATAAGGACTCTAGGACTAGTGAAATAGCAATAAAATAGCGAAATGGAATAAAATACTAAAGCGTAACTGGCCAGATGATGATTTTTTGTTAATTTCAGAAATTGTTTAACTGAAAGGATTATTTTATAGTTACAGTTCTAGATCTCACTGCGTATGTACTTCACAAATTTTTGAATGAAACATTCCATATTTTATTTACGAAAAAATTTCCCTCATCATGTATGTATCCTATACAGAATTCGTCATTTAATCTTTAATTAGGTACACTTTATTACAGTTTATTTTTGATCCAATGACGCTTACCTTTTGGATATTATTCAAACAGCTGTAAAAACATACAGTTTGCCTTTTGTCTTTTGAGCCATGTATTCCGAATTTTGAGCACCAGCAACAAGAATTATTTTATGTTAGTTCCTAAGAATAATTATGTAATATAATCAAAAATGTTGATACGGATTAGTAAAGTTAAGACTTAATTATTACTCAGGCAAATGTGAATTTTAAATTTGTTTATATTGACTATGCTTAGTAAATACTGAAATAATAATTGTTTACTGAAGTGTTTTGAATCGTATTTATTGGAATGGAATCTTATATTAAAAATAACTTAACCTAATATGACCAATTTCATTTTTCTTTACGGATCTTAGCAGTTAATTGGTTGTCGATCAAATTAATAGATTTTCATTGCCTACTTTTGTCTAAAAGCATCCTGAACAGTATATACTTTGCTATATACTCTAGGCTTTTAAAAGTTAGTAGAAAAAAATTATATATACTATGAACAATTAAAACCTTTACTTACAGTATGGAACTCCCAAACTTCTACTATTTGGTGCTGCTGTAAAAAGAAAAGATTATACTTATTTATTGGATATATTTACATTATTATTAACACATTAATAGAATTGAATAAACTAAAAATTGAAAATCTGTCATTTGGAAGTCAATCAAATTTTCTTGAGAACTATATTCGACGATGACTAAATAATTATTTCTTGTTAACAAAAAAATTCGTACGTACCAAATTGTCTACAAATTTAGAATTAACAGAAAAACATTCGGTAATAAAACGCTACTTCCAAAATAGTATTGTTTTTAACTTCTTTTAACAGTGTCGAAATAAACATTTATTTAAATTAATACTTACGAGCTCCAGGCATTCCTACAGATATGGGCCCAAAGGATTCTGGTGCTGTAACACAAAAATATTTTTATGTTATACATATTATACGATATGTATTTTTTCCTTTCAAAAGGAAACAGTATTTGATTGTACATTTACTTTATTATAAATATGTAAACAAATAAAATTTTTGATAAATTTTCGTTATTTTTAAAAACATGTATGATACAACTGCATGAGAGGATAACTGCCAAACAACTACATAAATGGCATACATAACCTCATTTGTATTTGAATAATTTGAATTTCTGACATTTCTAGTTTAATCAAAATTAATATTTCTATGGCCAGCTCTAATCCCAAAACCACCACCAGTTACTTTTTTGACTTTTTTGAACAAACTACCTATACAGGGTGACTGCGAAATAAGTGCAAATATTTTAACCACGGCATCCCCCACCCTAGTAGAGCCGAAATATAGAAAAAAGAAATTAAAAATCGAATGGGGCAAAACCCCCATGAACCACCCTCGATACGAAGGCACTGAGCCACCTTGTAAACAGAGTTGGAAAAACGTTCGAATAAAAACGACCTAAACACTTTCAGTTTCAATTAAAAGTAAAACCGACTTTTTGCTGCTTATCATTCGTTCATTCATTTACTCATTCATCGTTAAAGGTCAGTGTGAAAGTTTTTTGGTAATTTTGATTCTGACGGATGTTTGGTCCTTGTCACAACGATTTTACGTTGTTTATTGGAACAGAAATAAGAGCAACTTAGAATGCTACTACCTTTTTACAAGAAATGTTGAAAATGTTGTCCTTGACTAGCAATACAGGCGTCAGAGCGTCGCAAGAGGTTTGTTGATAGGTAAAAAAACACGGGAGTAGCGGGTGTCACTTTCACTTGTTGAAGCTCTTCGATAATTTCTGGACACTGTTGATTTCCACAAACGAACTGTTTCATCCAACTGATACACATTTATCGAAAACCGTCTCTTGAAATCGTACTTGTTGACGACTACGTGGAGTTCCATCGGACAAAAAGTGAGTTACACAACGTGAACAATCAGTGGACTCCAAACCGTGCACTTTGTCAACATGGTATGGATGTGGCCGTATTCTTTTAATGTAGGATGCACTACAAGCTGTGAAAATCCAACTTCTTCTTTCTGTCCTATCACGGCCACGATCGTGAGTTTGAGGTTGAAGGTACCATGATCTCGGAGATGCTGTACCACTGATGCACCCATTACCATATCGACACAATCTGCATGGGAAAACTGCACCATAAACCGATTTCACCGACCGCTCGATGCTAACTGGCCCTTTTCGTGTTTTTCACGTTGCGATTAAAAAAGTGCCTGATAAAGTAACTTTTTTGGTTCTTTAACCGACTCGCTCTGTTCCATTCATTGTAGTAATTTTGTAGGTCACAAAACAGTCCAGCGGCGCGTACAACAATTTACATTGAATTTCAAATAATTTTTTCTAGACACTGCTACTACTTAGGACCGTGAATTTTACCCAGTGACATAATCATATTGTGAGCTATTCCCCATTTTTTTTTTGCATGTATTTCGCAGTCACCTTGTATACAATATACAATTTTTGCATGTTGAATAAATGTGGTAAAATTAGTGGTCTATATAATTTTTTCGTGACTTACATGACTTTGCTGCTGCGGTTTGACTGTCGACTGCGTCTGTTTGATTTGGCTTAACTACAACTAAAGAACTCACAGACGTAACGAAAGAATATTTCAAGGCCAAATCAAGTGCTTTCCTTGTAAGTTCAGTTTTGTTATCTGCTGTTTCCCTTTCTTTCAGAATTTGTTGTACAGTCAAATATCCCCACAGTCTTTCTATGGAACTAACAGGTTTTGTGCGAGTAGTGTTAAAAATCACACGTCCCGTAGTGCAAGTACCATAAACTTGAGGCAAGAGATCGGAATTTTCTCCTAAAAGAGAATATGAAATAAAATATCAAAAACAATATAATGTTTTTTGTATCTACCTGTTTTTCCAGCTACAACCAATTCTGAACCTTGAAAAAGAATTGGATAACGAACGTTGGTCACATCTGACACACCATCCACATATTTAAACGTAATATTACTCATTAAAGGTGACGAAATTGTACTGTAAAAATCTTGCAGCTGTAAGGAAGCATCAGCTGCCTCGTAAATATGTCTTGAAAATCCTAGATTTTGCGAAGATAACTTTTGTAAGAAACTTTTATCCGCGCCAGATCCAAAAGAAAGAGAGAAAATGGGCGCACAAGTTGTACCTGAATTTAGTTTAGTTACCTAAAACATAATTCTTACTATTTTAACAACATGTTTACAATGTTATGTTACTGTATTGGTAATTTCATCTCCAGAATTCATTCCAACATTCGGTAGACCATCAGTTAAAAATATAAGTAGTGGCTGATATTTATTGGGAGTATATTCTTGTGTTCTTTTAATCAAGAACAAACCTATTTCTAAACCAGCTATTATATTAGTAAGACCCATGTCGGATTTATCCTTCACTATATTTTTGGCGTTTTCTATATTTTGATTAGAAGCTTCTGCGGCTTGCGGTAAATTGGCTTCCTAAAATCATTCTTTAACCTGGTGTTTTAAACATTAAAAAACCGTACTTTCAAATGAGGTTCCAGGGATCCATAATCTCGTGAAATTATGTTTACAGGAACAAATTTATTCTCCACAGAATTCCATACAGAAGCATCATCAGCAAAACGTATTATGTTAAATAAATCTTCTGGTTTTAGCTGAGGTAAAATGTTTTGCATTGCTTCTATTAATTGATCAATTTTTCTTCCCGACATACTACCACTGTGGTCTAATACAAAGACTACGTGTTTTGGTAAAGGGTCCAGTTCAGAAGGTGCAAAAAAGTGTACGAAATATCCATCTCTAACCAAGACCTTTCAAAGAAAAATTTCAAAGGAAAAAAAGAAGTGTGAAACGAGTGTTTCATTAGCTGAACGATCGCGTAACTTGAAAAACGCTTTTGTACAAAGTAAATACATAACATAAAAGTAATCAGAACAATGGTACCTAACACAAGTCACAAAATACGCACCTCTCCTCCGTGAGGATCTCTTTCTACGTCGTATTGAACAACAAATTGACCAGCCAGTCCATTTTCTTTGTTACCACCGAGTTTTTCGGCGAAGGTTTTTTGTTGGTTAATGTCAGGGTTAAAGTTTACAACTGCAGTATTATTGATAACATCTATCTGTGCAGAAGGATCCAATTTTTCATCATTCTTGCTTATTTCATTGCCCGTTCTTAAAGAAGGGGTTTTTACAAAAGTGAGTGGTCTGCTCTCGTTAATGTATACCTTAAAGTAATCACACAAAACTTAATATTTACAAAGAATAAATATTTTGATTTACGTGAACTCCCAGATCTTCAACAATCTGACCTGGATGAATATTTATAATAAGTTCATACTGTCCAATCCGACGCTGTAGAAGCTCTTCATAAACAAGTCTAAATATTGTCTTACTTTCTGGTTCTATATTTACTGATACTGTAAATGTTTTCGAATCTCTTGCATTCAATTCAACGTGACCAGCACTTTGACCACTTGATACAGCCTGTTGACATAATTAATTGAGGTCATATTTTTACTCTTTTTTAAAAATAAATATGATTCCAAATTCTTAACAAGTTGATCAGATATAATGATGTTAAAAATTAAAATATGTTTATAATACATCAATTTAAAAAGCAAAGAAGTAAGGACAAATACAAAAACTGTTTTGCCGTAAATTTATATTTTACATTCAATACATATCTGATACAGAAAAAAAGTTGGTACTCTCTTTAGGTATATGATTACATGAAATGCAAAGCTGTAACTGAGATTTCACTGTGATGATAACATCATCTTACAATTTTTCTGAATAAATATTCTTCAATTTATGAGTGCCTACGCTAGACATACAGTTTTTTGGCGAAAAAAAAAACGAGTGTGCTGAATGAGTTAATTAGTCCTCTACCCTGTGTTGAGGAGACAAAATTAATGAAATTTCATTTACTTTTAACATATATACCACCGGTAATATGGGTGTTATATGAACGTGCTATAGTCGATTTTTATCGAAATATGTAGAACACAAACAGTCGAAGTTAAAGAATTCACTGAAAAATTGAGAAAACATTTTTTACCATTGTTTATCTGTTTTAAATATATTTCAATTTGTACTCTAGATATCTTTTATATTTCATTTATGGTCACTATAAAGAATACAGAATTTCGTCTTATATTAAGTAATTGTCTTGCATTAAATATTATTTCTTTGATTAAGGTTTTGAAGGAAAAATTTCAGCTTCTCACTCTTCGCAGAACTGCCACCATATTTTTAACAAATATGCTTTTCTAATTATTTTTTGTGATGACGTTATTAACATCTTGTCAAAATTTTACTTTTTCTACGAATAACCGTATATGGATTACGAAGACACAAAACAAGCAAAACTTTCAGAGTAATCGGTTTTATGATTTCTTAATCAAATTGTAAAATTTTATTGTACAGTTTTAATTTTTTGCCCAAAATCCTATGTGCATATGGTTAAAAATAAGTAGAAAGAATCACAAATGTAGAAACACATTATTTTGCATTTTTAAAACATAATTTAACTGAGAAAAAGTTCAAAAAGTTGACGTGACACCGTTAAATTTTTGATAGGGACGACCAGACAAATGTTGGTTAAAGTTTTACAGTCCATATAATATACTTAAAATACATCCCCAATTTGATAATAACAACTTCAGCAATTTCCGATATTATATTTACGACTAAAAATCGCCAGCAGACAGCAGATGGCCAGTAGATTCTCAAATTTTACAATCGTCAAATAAGTACAATTTTCTATTTACATTCGAGCAGTAAAAATAAACTATTCACATATACCGAACAACTTTCTTGAAATATGTGCTAGATGCGTGAAAGTGGGCGTTAACTGTCGTAGATTTACCCAAACAGGTATTGTAAATTTATTATGGGAAAAACTATACTGAAAAGGTAAATTTAAACCACCTAAGCTTTCAACTAAAATTTGGTAATCGGTTCTGGACTCTAAAGTATCTCATCGATATTAAGGGAAAACAATGTAGCTATTTTGTGGTGTTATTTTAAATTAAATTATTTTGTAATGCTCCTATTACATAATTCAAAAAGTATATCAGCGCGGCGCACACAGAACATGACAGAGCGTACTTGAAAGAAATAGGTTAAGTCTGCGTATAGTATAATCACAGCTCCTGCCATCCAAAATTTTTTGAATCATGGACTACCCTCCATAATAGCTATTAGTCAAACTGAAGGCGACAATAATAATAAATACAAACCTGTTGATAAATTTTCTTGGCTTCTTCCTTTTCTTTTACATAGGCCTTATAAACTTTTCCTTTAATTTCCATTTCAAATTCGGATATAAATGCATTTTCTGGCAGTATCACTGAGAAAGTTGTTTCTTTTGATTTGTCTTTCAAATTTCTTACCTTGCTTGTGATAAGAGTTCTTGCATACCGGTTACTCACATTTGCATTTATTTGCATAGAGTATATTTGAGGATTAACTTGAATATTCTGTCAAGTAGAAAATTAGCAATAAGACATTTGAGAAATTGAACTTACATTTGAGTCCGTTGAAGATTCTTCTTTTGTAGATTCTGTGCTTGTTACTACGAAGCTGTCATCGCTAGAGGTAGGAAACACTGTTTCACTCAAAAAAATTGATAACGCAATTATTATGTGTCGATAGCTCATGTTGTTCAATTTTAAAATTATGACTGCGACGAGCAAACAGACCTCGGTTAATATTTAAATTAGGGTCCGTTAACTTGGCACCACCAAGTTAATGAATTTTACTCAAAAGCTAGCACCTCGTTGTTCTAACCTAGCACCAGCTAGCACCACCAATCAAAAAGCTAGCACCACCTAATTATTGAAATAAAAGCCTTTTACTTTCGGGGGGGGCCAAGTTAACGCTAGCCCCCCGACATTATTTAATTCTCATGAAAAGTTGGTCCAAGGTAGTTTAGACCTAGCACCAGCTAGCACCACTAGTCTCATAGCTAGCACCACTCTGCAAGTATTAAAAAAAATTAAAAACCAAAAAAAAAGTAGCCCCCACTTTTTTTTCTTTAATGGTAAAAATCAGTAGGTTAATAGTCTAGAGCTAGCACTCGCTGGATCCATTAAAAAAAAGTGTGTTTTTATTCAATAAAGCCATGTAATAAAGGGTTATTTTCGGGGGGGGCTAAGTTAACGCTAGCCCCGCAATATAATTTAAAGACAATGAAAAGCTAGCACCTAATAGTTTAGAGCTAGCACCAACTAGCACCATTAGTCTTATAGCTAGCACCATTAAACAAACTAAACAAAATAATTGAAAAGCCCTGAAAAAATAACTCGCATCTACTCGTATAATTCCCAATCGTGGCGGGAAATAAACTATCTTTGAAAATTAATACATTACAATCATCCATTACTTATAAAAAGTCATGTTTTCTGCATTGAACAGAACTTAATATCTACATTATCTACATATTTAATTAAATTATATCACTTGCGTTCAAATCGTTCTTCATTTATTTCAACACACTAAAAATTAGGCCATGATAAATGTGATCATTTAATTTTTTTGCACTGTCATACATTTGACTGACATTACGTAAATAACAAATTTGAAATAACAAACGAGACTATAAAATTGAGGTCATTTGTAATTTATAAATCCGAGGTTAATGACGAAAACCTTTGTAAACTCTAAATTCCTAAAAATATTATTAAAATAATTTAAAATCCTAGAAACTTCACAGACAATGTGTCTAGAAGTCAAGTACAAATTATGAAGTTTTACTATCCGTAATAATAATCCGTATTTTGGGGCAAGCGTCTATTCTTTAGTTTCGCGCTTAGTAATACTTCAGGTATACGGACAAAATAGCATTTGTGAACAGTTTGGTGGGCCTTGTAGATCCCTACTACACTTATACAATGAATATTTGTTTGAATAACACGCTTTAAAAGCAGCTTATTTTCAAGTTAATGCAAATTCATTACTTATTACTAACAAACACATTATTCATTTTAATAAGAACTAATTTAGTTTTTTGTATCGATAGTGGTTTATTGGAGTTAACACTTTAACCATAGTTCCTTTATTACAAATTTTATTACAAATTTGTAATAAAGAAGCTCTAACTTTGTTGTTGCGACGGTAATCTTCTTATAAGATCGTAAAATTGGCATCATATTGTCCTGTAGTAGTCTTGTAGTGCAAACTGTCGTCGTCAAAACGGACTCTTCTTAATCAAGGAAACTGTAATTCTTCCATTAGTTCTACTCCGTGCCGATATACACGGTGAGTCACTAAACGGGTGATTAATATAATTAATGAGATAGTGAGGACCGCGCGTTTAGTGATTCGGAATTGGAAAATGGTACAGCCAACGAGCTGTGAATTTAAAAACCGGCTTTTTTTTCTAGTAGTGCTAACTATGGATGGTTCTAATTAACATTAAAGTTCGTATTAGTTTTCAGAAAGGGATTGTGAAGACACGCTTCTTTCAGAGCGTAGTCAGACATCTACTCCCTTCAATGCCGGGTCGGATATCCCTAATTACAGACACTGCATACTGTCGGTACTTTTCTACTATGACTAGGGGACAGTAAATAAAATAAATAATTTCCAGAAAACATATATTGTAGGTAAATATTTAAAAATAAGTTCGACTTAACTGTAACTCCATTTTTTTCTTTTAAGTAAATATAGGGTCATTATTTTTATCTGTTCACGCCTGAATCACAGTATAGATATCTATACTGTGCCTGAATACTTTGATGTAGGCAACATGTAATACACATCAGAAGCATCTTTGATCAATCTGTTAATCTTTTTAAACTAATAATAATAGCACAAAACAACAACACAAAAATCATACTATGTCATAAATGACAACAAAGATGTCGGACAACTAATAATGGAAAATTCAAACAAAATAGAACGTAATTTATTCAATCCTTTGACGAATATAAAGAAAAGAAAATAAATAATATGTTTCTTAATAATAGGGTGGTATGGTTCAAAATGCTCGCCTTTTCTATCTTCACACAGCGCTATCCTGTGTTCAAAATTTCTACGTAGTCTATTTAGAATCTCGGGTGTTAAATTAAGATCTGTACGACACCACACGATCCTTTTGCGCAAATGATCCTCATTTTGAATTGGAAGGGCTGAAGTGGTATGGATGAAATCAGTTTGCCCTCAGGACGTTAAAAGCCGAAATCTGAGTAATCTGCATTTGTCTTCCGATCTGCTTTTGACTCACGTGAGGATTTTCTCTATAATTTCAAACAAGGCAGCTTCATTTTCTGGCATTGTTACTGTAAGATGCCTAACTTTAGTTTTCTTAAATTGATCAACTTCTCTTAAGCTTTTTTCGAGTTTAATAAATGTTTGGTTAGAAGGAATAGTATCGCCTGGCATATAGATGAACGACAGCCTCAAAATTTCCATAACATTTTGCCAAAGTTAAAAGCATATTGGTTTTTTTCGGAATTCAAAAACGTTATTAGCAAAAGTTGAAAATAATTTGACTGCTACAAGAAATTTAAGAGGAAGTTATTTATGAAAAGTAAAATGTGTTGCCTATTCAGACTTATCCAGGTGTGAACAGATAAAATAATCACACTTTAACTTAAATTTGTTTTACGGCAGCTATAAAGTAATACAAATTTACAACTAGTTCCAACTTACTCATCTAATGTAATAGAGGTTACCACTTTAATAATACTTGTGATTTAAAAAAGAGATAGAAAGAAAATAGGAAAATACTGGGTACAGCTTAACAAAAAAAAATGCACTTATAAAAACAACATTCGTGATTCCTTTACAAAACTATAATGTATAAAAAAAGCAACATGCAACATAATAAATGTCAAACATCTTCAAGTTTTCGTTGTGAAGAAATGCATATCCTACAAAAGGTCCAGAAGAGCTGGGTTTCGACTCTCTCGGTATCCAGTAACACCGCATTAATTATAATTTTGATTTTTGTGGAAAATTTGTTTAAGAATATCCGGTAAACGTGACGTCAGTTCATTTGTGTGAGTATGTACACTTAATGGTTAGACTAATAAAGATGGACTTTTTAAATCTAAAATTCTTTATAAATTTCTGGTTTTACATGAACCACATCATTGTTGTACAATATGTTGGTCCACACAATTTGTTAGTTAATATATATTAACTATGAGATATGTTAGAAAATAATTTGCATTTTAACCAATAGACACTATATTTCGTCTATTTCGAAACTAAAGAATAGACGCTTGCCCCAAAATAGGGATTATTACTACGGATAGTAAAAATTAATAGTTTGTACTTGACTTCTAGACACAGTTTTTGATAACTTTCTAGGATTTTAAATTATTTTAAAAATATTTTTAGGAATTTAGCGTTTACAAAGGTTTTCGTCATTAACCTCGGATTTATAAATTACAAATGACTCAAATTTTATAGTCTCGCTTGTTGTTTCAAATTTGTTATTTATGTAATGTCAGTCAAATGTATGACTGTGGAAAAAATTAAATGATCGCATTTATTATGGCCTAATTTTTAGTGTGTTGAAATAAATGAAGAACGATTTGAACGCAAGTGATATAATTTAATTAAATATGTAGATAATGTAGATATTAAGTTCTGTTCAATGCAGAAAACATGACTTTTTATAAGTAATGGATGATTGTAATGTATTAATTTTCAAAGATAGTTTATTTCCCGCCACGATTGGGAATTATACGAGTAGATGCGAGTTATTTTTTCAGGGCTTTTCAATTATTTTGTTTAGTTTGTTTAATGGTGCTAGCTATAAGACTAATGGTGCTAGTTGGTGCTAGCTCTAAACTATTAGGTGCTAGCTTTTCATTGTCTTTAAATTATATTGCGGGGCTAGCGTTAACTTAGCCCCCCCCGAAAATAACCCTTTATTACATGGCTTTATTGAATAAAAACACACTTTTTTTTAATGGATCCAGCGAGTGCTAGCTCTAGACTATTAACCTACTGATTTTTACCATTAAAGAAAAAAAAGTGGGGGCTACTTTTTTTTTGGTTTTTAATTTTTTTTTAATACTTGCAGAGTGGTGCTAGCTATGAGACTAGTGGTGCTAGCTGGTGCTAGGTCTAAACTACCTCGGACCAACTTTTCATGAGAATTAAATAATGTCGGGGGGCTAGCGTTAACTTGGCCCCCCCCGAAAGTAAAAGGCTTTTATTTCAATAATTAGGTGGTGCTAGCTTTTTGATTGGTGGTGCTAGCTGGTGCTAGGTTAGAACAACGAGGTGCTAGCTTTTGAGTAAAATTCATTAACTTGGTGGTGCCAAGTTAACGGACCCTTTAAATTAATTTTAAGTAACTTCCCCCACTTAGTGTACCTAGAAATATTATAAGAAAAGGTTTAACAGAAATATGAGGTCATAGTTTATCGTCTCTAAATATTAAATTATGTAAAGATTACTTTATTTGTTTACTAGTATAACTGCAACACTAATTCTTGAAATTACACACAAATATCATCAAGAAAACTAATTTAACAAAATTGTATCACATTGTATCACATTTCTTCATGTTTCGTATCTTTCGATCCTTCATCTGGTCTAAAAATTGTAGTTACGAGTACAATAATAACAAGCAGTACGTCTATTAATTTAATCAAAAGGTTTGGTCAGTGCACGGGCGTAGTCTATTGATTCGTACATAACATTTAATTTGTAACTGCATATTCACACATATATTTAAAAAATATAGCTCTAAAATATAAAATTCTTGTTATGTATTAAGCTGATATTGCAGCAAAAATAAATATTTTCAGTTTAAAGTACAATAATTATGTTTACATTACTAAATGAAAGGTCGCGTTCTGGAAAGATTTCGTAATTCTTTTTCCATGTGACGATTTTGAAAATACCCAACTTATTGAAGATATTCAGGATCCATCGAGAACTTTACAGAACGATATCTGTATATTCTGTAGAATACAAGTTATTTTGTTTGGGATTTTTCTGAAAGTGTGTAAACGCACTTATTATAGACAACATTTTCTATTTCTTTAGAATAGTCAGACAGGAGATGCCGACATGGTATTTGAGATGGATGCTGGCAACATTATGTTACGATGGTCTGTAATTAAATCGGCGTGGGTAAAAACTCAACGATTAATTTATTGGTAATAAAACAACATACAACAATACACAGCTAACTATATAACGATAATTTAAAGCGACTCAGCTGGATTAAACTAGACTGACCGCTTCCGACGGTGGTTTCTAATTAAAGAGCCATGCGTTCCTTCCGGAGACTTCGCGATCGCTGATTCGAGACTTCCGGAGACCCGCTTCTAGATTTTCTTTTCTCGAACGCCTCCGTCGGCGATCATGAGTCACCGGTCATACTTGAAACCCCATAGACGTTGTACCGGGGCAGACCAATAGGTTTACTTCTTAACAATAAATTCTATAAAGAGTAATATTAAATTGGCCGTCGCTGTCAGACATAATTACATCATTGTTTGGTTTATTTGCCTTTACATCGAGGCTTGGTTTCATAAAATCTTGTTTTGATGTCATAAGTTCAATCTTCACAGTCACCATCTCTTACTATGCCAACAAAACCTCTTATATTACCAAAAGTAGTAAGCAAATCAACACAAAATCACTACTTATTCAGCTTCAGTACCTATTAAAAAGTCCAGGTCTCGCAGTCGATTTCGTTTCGTGATGTATTTTTTTTAGCTTATTTATATAAATTACCATAAGCTTGCTATTGTAGATGTTTTTACTTCCCGAGCGTAAGCAAAGGAAGTATTGTAATCGAGTCCGTCGGCCGACTCTCTACTTTTGCATTTTCCGTCTGTCCGTCTGTCTGCCGTCCCGGATTTTTATTAGACAGATAATCCCCGAAAGTACTGGCCCGATTGTTGTCAAATTTTGTATTTGTAGTAGGGTATATCATGTCGACTGGAAAAACGCTAACCAAAATTTGTTTAATCATCCCCAGCACTAATGTGTTGACGTCACTTCAAAATTGTACATAGCAAATGGGTTTTCGATTGTTTCAAATAGCATAGTCTTACACATGTAGTTCATGACTCTGAATTGAGATTTTACCCGAAACGTCCAGATTTTGGGAAAAACAATCAAAATTAGGAAACAACATTTTGACATTTAATTTGGAATCTGCAAAACCGACTGCTTTGAAATCTTGCAGATGGTTTACAGTTCTGATAAGCATGATAAGTTTTTATTCAAAATATATTTACTTGTCTCCTCCAAAAAATTGATTACGTCGCCTCAAAAGTTTGCCGAATAAATCCTATCTAAAGTGTAGAAAATATGATGAGTCTGTGCTCGTAATTTATCATTCCATTCATTTTTTTTGGATTTGGATTTATAACTCAAAAAAATTAATGAACGCGTGAATATATTTTATTTATTTAATCAGGAACTGCAAAACCGAGTGCTTTGAAATTTTGGAGATGTTTTATAGTTATCATAGGCATGGCAAATTTTTAGTCAAAATATATTTCCTCATCCTTCCTTAAAAAATTGATGACATCATCTCAAAATTTTGCTGAATAAATCCTATCTTAAATGTGCAAAATATCATCAGTATATATTCGTAATTTATCATTGCATTCATATTTTTTGGATTTGCGTATATAGGGCGACTCAAAAAAAATAATGAATGTGTAAATTTATTTTACTGATTTAATCAGGAATTACAAAACCAAATGCTTTGAAATCTTGGATATGTTTTAAAGTTATTATAGGCATGGTAAATTTTTGATCAAAATATATTTGCTCATCTCCCCCTAAAAAATTGATTAGGCCACCCCAAAAATGTTTTCGAAAAATGCTATCTTAAATGTGCATTGTGCAAAGTATGATGACTCTTAAATTGTGATTTATCACTGCATAAATATTTTTTAGATTTGCTTATACAGGGTGTGTGAAAAAAATTAATGACTGAGTCAATTTATTTTATTGATTAAATCAAGAATTGCAAAACTGAATACTTTGAAATCTTGACGTTTTGAAGTTTATTGTAAGCATGGTAACTTTTTAATGAAAATGTATCTGTTTATCAACCCCAAGAAACTGATTACGGCATCTCAATATTTTGCCGAATAAATTCTTTCACAAATGTGCAAAATACGAACAGACTTTTAATCATTGCATTCATATTTTTTTAGATTTGCTTAAACAGGTGACTCAAAAAAATTATTGAATCGGTCAATTTATTATTGATCAAATTAAGCACGAGCTACCCCATTTTCTGGAAACTGTGGGAATACGCTCGTCTTTATAACAATAAAATAATGATAAGGTAAGAATTATAATAATAACATTCAGAATATTTTGTTGAATGCAGGCTTATGAATAGTTTTAGTCATCTGTTTTGGGGCGATAAACTCATTCAAATCAAACAATGTCTACGTGACATTCTTCCGATGTATGTATTCCCGTTGATAATGTGCTGTAAATAAATTTTTTGCACTCATAACCTTTTTTGATGACCTTGGCGCATTCAACAGCATGCGGGACGTCGAACATCACGCACGGTAGCCTGGCCCGGAAACGTCAAATTGCTAAGTGTTTACAACGTCGTTGTTTGTAAATAAAGCTGGGCGGTCGGAATTTATTCATCCTATCTACCCGTCTGAAGTGCGGCCTTACTCTGGCTTTCCAATTGTGCATCATATTTAATAATTTACAGCGAGACCGACACTTGAAAATTATTAAAAGTAACATTATTATTATAATAATAGATTTTAAAACCATCAACTGAGTTTTCTCATAATTTTCTTCGCGATGCGTAACATCGGTTGCGAGCTACTGGTCTGCAGTGGTCCATACGCAGCGCATAAATTTCAACCGCCTAGCCCTATTTTTTTAGTATTACACAACATCTATCCAAACTGACATACGTGTCATTGTATCATACTGTTTATCTACCGCCGCTTACTCTGGTCAATCAGCTGGGTACGTGCTTAATAGTCGCTTTATTTGGATGTATAGGTATACGATATATAGTCCCTAGAAAACACATAGTATCGTCACCGTGGAGCAA
The DNA here is from genome assembly GCF_036711695.1 of Zophobas morio. Taxonomy (NCBI): domain Eukaryota; kingdom Metazoa; phylum Arthropoda; class Insecta; order Coleoptera; family Tenebrionidae; genus Zophobas; species Zophobas morio. The sequence continues at coordinate 6,115,926 of NW_026972110.1, forward strand.
ACCTCGGGGAAACTTATAAAAAACAAAAATTATTAACACCATTTGACAGACCGCGAAATTTAAAATGGTTTTATGTTGGATTTAAAGTTTGTAGTTTATATACAAAATATGGATTTTTAATTTGAATAAATTATAAAATTTAATAAATAAAATATTATTTAATAATTATTAGTTATATTAATTGACAATTAATTGACTTTAAACAAAAAGACCACTCCAAGACACGTGACAACAACGGTTTACGCGCTGTTAACTCTCTGCTGCCACAATTTGGTTCCAAACCAGAGGAATTTTTTGCGTTACCAACTGCATTTGCTCCACTCGTACAACAATGGATGACGATACTATGTATTTCTAGGGGTTACGATACGATACATGTACTGATAATATATTTTTTCCCGTTGATTACGTGCATTGTCGGTACCTGTATTTGTGTATTTACTGACTGCGCAGGGGGTGCAGGAGTTATTTATGCCACTGCATAACATGCTTCTTTACCTGTACTTTAATAGTATACAGTATCATACATTTCTTCATTATAAGGGTTATCAAAAAAGAGTGAATAAAAATAGCAAAATACAATAGTAAGTATTATTTTCTAAGAAGCTGTATTTGTTCGACTGTACTTTAGCAGCGAGGAAAGTTCTGTTTAAATAACTTTAGACGATTATTTTGAACTATATGTACAGTAGGTATCTATATGCTATGATCCAATAGTTCAGTTGGAACAGCAATCTTCCTTCAAGTAATCATATGCACATCTACTAAAAGTTGACAAATAATGTGAACACTATAATTGCCCATTGTTTTTGCTTTACATGGTTTTCATTTTCTTAAATTCGTCAAATGTTAAATGAATTGTATTTAGTTAAGTGTCTATTATTTGTTAAGAGTACATTGCTGAAACAGCAATTTTGAGAAGAACTGACTTTATTATTACATCATGCACTGGGAGTTGTTCCTTTCTTCACTGGGCAACACATTCCAGCATATCTAAAATTAAAAGTGAATATTGATAATAGTTTCATTATTATACAAAGAAGATTTCTTACTTAGTCAATGGACAGAAGTATTTTAGGTAAACGCTGATGTCTGTAAGAAGCGTAAACACTTCCGGGCAATCAAATATAATTGTACAAATACCAGTAGTATTCGTAGGAGTTGAGGGACAGCTGGGACGAGTCGTCACTACACTTTTTTGTCCTAACTGGAATGAACCTGAGTCCACAACCAATCAGTCACAATAGAATATAAATGACAAATTTAAACAAAAACGAAGCAGCTCTCAAATTTACCTTGGGGTGTTATGATGCTTCGGTTATTTTTCTTGAGATCCTCGAGCCATTGCGGAAGGGTTTCTAAAAATATTTTATTGATATGCACAAATTTAACATGAAGTGACAGCTGAATTCATTATGTAATAGAAATAAGGTATACGTTTATTTACCACTATGTGTCAACGATGTATCAATAGTTGTCGATAGGGAAAGCCTGGTGTGCCCGATGCGAGATCGTCTTCGTGGATGAGATGGAGGTTCTAAATATAGACGTTACTTTGTTACCTTTTGTAACTTTTTAGAAAAATATTCTTTTAGTTCATAGTGCTAACAACGGCGACAAGGTAATTTAATAAATCATAAAGGTTAACTTAACTATATACACAGTCAGTAACACCAAAAATTTTGTTTTATAAATCTATAAAAATTTGTGATAAAGTTTCGGTAGTTTCAATGCAGATTATTATTAAAATTTAGTAAAATGTAACATATGCTAATGTACTTACTTCGTCGTCTTGAAGCGGTGTGATGAGCTAAAAAAAATGTTTTTAGAACTTATGGTTTATATTATTAAAAAAAGAAAAAATATGACAGTTAAATGATAGTAGGGAAGATAAACTTGTAAATTCATATTAGACAAACATAACACTTTAAAATGTATCTTTTACATAATTTTGAAGCTTTTAGACGGATGTTTGGGTCCTGATTTTCTAGAATCATTTAATAGACATAAGATTTCAAAAGATTCTTGAAGAAATTAATATTTCAAATATCTAGGAATCTTTTTGATCATTTGGTGTGCTACAAAATGTTTATCCCCACAACATCGAAAACACACAAAATATTTATCGAGGCGTTTATCTAGACAAAGCTAAAAGTTTAAGATAGATGTGATATTATTTAACACTTATATTTTGCTTATAATGTTGTGTTATTTTGTCAGAAGCAAATATAAACTTAATAAGATCGTTTCGTTTTCTTTTGTTTTGTATTTATATTAATAGAAACAGTCCTGTTGACAAAACGTTTACAAGTTTACCAACTCTTTGATATCTATCTTTTTATTACTTTGGTAATTCTGACTTAATGTGTTGAGGCAAATATTTTATAGCTGTTGATGCCGGGGGACAAAAAGGCACGTGCCCCCTCCACGCCCACCCCTCCAAATTAGAACGTCTACAAACACACTGGACATACCAAAATAGTAATTTGCAATATTTAAAAAATTATCCGGAAATTTATGTCATAATTATCAAAACTAATTTTTTATCTCTCTCCACTTGTATAAAATGTCTCAAAACTAATATCCATTTACATCTAAAGATGTTGTGTCTTGTTCGATAGATGATATGTTGAAGTACTGATAAAAGCCGGAGTGCCGGAGAGCGAATCATGGCTGATTTAGACGTTTGGTTTACACCGTTGCCATGGAAACCTTGCGTCCATGTGCGATATTTGATTGTAATTGGGTCCAGTATAGATAGTGCCCAGAAGCAGTAACTCAATTGCTTTTAATTTTCATGCTGCGCGAATGAAGTTGTTTGATTTAAATAAAAATGATGACGACGCAAAAATTTTAGTGAAAAATTTTTGGGGGGAGCGACGATTTATTAATAAAAGAGGTGAGACTTTCATAGACGTAACACGTATGATAAATATTATTGGGAAATCTTCTCGATAATATAGACATTCGGAAACGACTACACACCGCTTATATTAATAATATTCGAGCACATAACGCAAGGGTCGACAAAAATGGCCATATATTACGCCGATTGACAATGTGCATAAAATATTGTGAAGTTTTTGAACTTGCTTTACGTGGACACAAAATCCAGGTATATTTCGAGGTCTGATTGATTTTACGGCTGAATTAGACTCTGCTTTATCAGATCATTTGAAAGAAGCAACGGTTTTTAAAGGTACGTATGAAACTGTCGAAAATGAACTTTTGGATGCCATCAACGTAAAATTTTGAGCGAAGACAGAAAGGCAAGTGGACAAATACTTTTTTACTTTTATTGAATGTATTTTTGTATTTATTTCCGTCACACAATTTCGTCAATTAATTGGTAATAACAACCTGTTTTACATCTTCTTCAAATTATTGTGTCCCCCCATTTCAAAAAGTCACGAGCCGCGATTGATATCGTCTAGATTAAACCCGTCGGATTTGAGTGATTTACTGCAATAAGTTAGTAGCTTCGCTAAACATCTAGCTGCGATGACATTAATCCACCATGGAACTGGGAATGTGAGAATACAAAAATGACTTAAATTCGACAGGATCATTTATCGTTATGAGATAACTTTAATCATAGGTTCTTATTTTTGAGGGCCGAGTAGAGCGCAAAAAATCCCGGAACGGTTATACAGGGTTAGTCACGAGAGAATTACTTCTGAAAATTATTTTTACGCAACCCAAAATACGAATACCATGTACCATTTGATACTAACTGAATTTAAAATGAAATGCTTAATCCATGATTGCTATGAGTTTGGCAATCTCATTTTGACAATTGTGGAAAAGGAGGTTACGCGAGTGTCCATAGTGGTACCGCAGCCAGTCGGAAATCTCCTCCGGCGCCGCTAATAAATTTGTCAGTGTGCCTCTTGATCTTTTGCAACCGATTAATCACCAGAAAATTATTTCTAAAAATTCCTTTTACGGCATTTTATTCAAAGGTTACAACACAAACTCAAACAGGTAAGTAAATAATTTAACTACTAATCTGTTGAAAATGTTGGGCATTTTGGCGGGATGCTATGGTTTTTTTATAAATGGATGGCCGAAGAAGTCCAGAGGTTGCAGATTTGCACTTCTAAGAGGCTCTAGGTGACGCAGAGATGGCGAATTAACACATGCACATTAGTGGCGAACAACATTGGTAGAGCACTTACGGCTTCAGTATAGCCCAGATTGATCTGACTCTATGTCGTCGATCCAATGGGGCTCTAGAAGCGAGTCAACGATGAAAAAAAAAGTTAAAAATTAATTAACGTCAAAGTGACACTGCCAAAGTCAAAGCAATCATGGATTAGGAATTTCATTTTAAATTTAGATAATATCAAGTGGTACAGGGTATTAGTATTTTGGGTTGCGTAAAAATAATTTTCAGAAGTAATTCTCTCGTGACTAACCCTGTATATGATATCGTAGTAATTTGAAATTATGTATATGACAAAAAGTGAAAGTGTCATCAGTATTTTTTTATTTTAAGCATGGTAAGTTTTTGATCAAAATATATTTGCTCATCTTCCCTAAAAAATCTATGACGTCACCACAAAATTTTGCTGAATAAATCCTATGTAAAATGTACAAAATATGATGAGTCTCTTCTTATGATTTATCATTCCGTTCATATTTTTTCGATTTGCATATACAGGGTGACCCAAAAAAATAATGAATGCGTAAATGTATTTTACTGATTTAATCAGGAACTACAGAACCGAATGTTTTGAAATCTTGCAGATGTTTTAAAGTTATAAAGAGCATAATAAGTTTGTAGTCAAAATATATTTGGTTATCTTCTCCAACAAACTGATGACGTCAACTCAAAAGTTTGCCGAATAAATCCTATCTAGAATGTACAAAATATGAGTCTGTATTTGTAATTTATCATCCCATTCATATTTTTTGAATTTGCATATACCGGATGACTCAAAGAAAATAATGCATGTGTAATTTTATTTTATTGATTTACTCAGGGACTACAAAACCGAATGCTTTGAAATCTACTGCGAAAAAAAAAACATAATAAGCATGCAGTCGTCACGTTTCCGACAGCGAGGGAAGTACTGTCTAAACTCTTTAGACCAATTTTTTTATAAATGTCAAATACATATTTTTAAATAAATACTTACAGTGACTAGGCCTCCCCGGTGATGACAGGGTAAAAGGGTCTGATGCTGTAATAAAAGTGTTACATTTGGTGCTTTATGTAATTTTTTCATGACTTACATGACTTTGCTCCTGCGGTTTCACTGTCAACTGCCTGTGTTTGATTTGGTTTAACTACAACTAAAGAACTCACAGACGTAACGAAGGAATATTTCAAAGCCAAATCGAGTGCTTTCTTTGTAAGTTCAGTTTTGTTGTCTACTGTTTCTCTTTCTTTCAATATCTGTTGCACGGTTAAATACGCCCAAAGTCTTTCTATAGGACTAACAGGTTCTGTAAGAGTAGAGTTAAAAATTACAGGTCCCGTAGTACAGGTACCATAAACCTGAGGCAAGAGATCGGAATTTTCTCCTAAAAGAAGATATGAAATAAATATATCAAAAACAATATAAAATTTTCTGTATCTACCTATTTTTCCAGCTACAACCAATTCAGAACCTTTAAAAAAAATTGGGTAACGAACGTTGGTCACATCTGACGCACTATGCACATATTTAAAGGTAATATTACTCATTAAAGGTGACGAAATTGTACTATAAAAATCCTGCAATTGTAAGGAAGCGTCAGCTGCCTCGTAAATATGTCTTGAAAATCCTAAATTTTGCGAAGATAACGTTTGTAAGAAATTTTTATCCGCCTCAGAACCAAAAGAAAGAGGGAAAATTGGCGCACGAGTTGTACCTGAATTTAGTTTGGTTACCTAAAATGTAACACTTACTATTTTAACAACATGTCTCCAATGTTATGTTACTGTATTGGTAATTTCATCCCCAGAATTCATTCCAACATTCGGTAGACCATCTGTCAAAAATATAAGTATTGGCTGATATTTATTGGGTGTATATTCCTGTGTTCTTTTGATCAAAAACAAACCTATTTCTAAACCAGCTATTATATTAGTAAGACCCATGTGGGATCTGTTCTTCATTACATTTTTGGCTTTTTTTATATTTCTATTAGTAGCTTTTGCCGCTTGCGGTAAATTGGCATCCTAAAATCATTCTTTAACATGGTGTTTTAAACATTAAAAAACCGTACTTTCAAATGAGATTCCAGGGATCCATAATCTCGTGAAATTATGTTTACAGGAACAAATTTATTCTCCACAGAATTCCATACAGAAGCATCATCAGCAAAACGTATTATGTTAAATAAATCTTCTGGTTTTAGCTGAGGTAAAATGTTTTGCATTGCTTCTATTAATTGATCAATTTTTCTTCCCGACATACTACCACTGTGGTCTAATACAAAGACCACATGTTTTGGTAAGGATTCCAGTTCCGAAGGTGCAAAAAAATGTACAAAATATCCATCTCTAACTAGGACCTTTCAAAGAAAAGTTTTAATAACTTGCATAGACATAATGAAGTGGTAGAGTTGTAAAATATATAATTTTAACTATCACATAACTTGAATAATGGCTTTAAAAAATTTAGAAAATATAACTTAAGTTATATGGCAGTATAAGTTATTTGGCAGTTGAAACAAAACAATCTGTAGACTAAAAATACGCACCTCTCCTCCCCGAGGATCTCTTTCTACGTCATACTGAACTATAAATTGACCAGCTAATCCATTTTCTTTGTTACCACCGAGCTTTTCAGCGAATGTTTTTTGTTGGTTAATGTCAGGACTAAATTTTACAACCGCAGAATTCTTGTTAATAACATCTATCTGTGCGGAAGGATTCAAATTTTCATCGTTCTTGCTTATTTCATTGCCGGTTCTTAAAGAAGGGGTTTTTACATATGTGAGAGGTCTACTTTCATTAATGTAAACCTGAAATTAATTACACAAAATTTAACATTTACAGCAATAGATTTTAAATTTTACACTACCTGAACTCCAAGATCTTTAACAACTTGACCTGGATGAACATTTATAACAAGTTCATATTGTCCAATCCGACGCTGTAGAAGTTCTTCATAAACAAGTCTAAAAATTGTTTTACTTTCTGGTTCTATATTTACTGATACTGTAAATGTTTTGGAATCTCTTGCACTCAATTCAACGTGAGCTGCACTTTGACCACTTGATACAGCCTGTTGAGGTAAATAATTGAGTACTGAGTGTAACTAGGTACTAAGATTTTTAGTAATAAAAAATAGTTAAAATTTTAAACGTGTAACGCAGATATATACATATGTGAATATAAATTGAATAACACGAATAGTTCGTGGTGTAAGACCCAAAGCATATTCTCCCACTTTTATGAATATACTTGTTTGTTAATTAAGGTCAGGTCTACACTGAAATAAAGTAGTGCTAATAACTGAGTTGAGTTGAAAATGCAAGATCAAAGACAAACTTTCAAAAATCCATGGCTGTCTTTGATCTTGTTTTCATAGCTTCCTCGGCATAATTTGGTATATTAATCAAATTTTCTGTCAACTGAAACAGATCAGTGTGTTAATTTTTTCAAGTACATATAATAAATTGGTAATATATTTTTATAAACGAACAATGATTTAGATAATGCTTAGTACTACTGGAAAGAAATAGGATAAACTCACACCTTCCTATTACATTTTTTTTAACAAGTATTGCAGATTATTATTATTAAGTGAAACGAGAACAATCATGTTTAAGTACAAACCTCTTTATATATTTTCCTGGCTTCTTCCGTTTCTTTTACATACGCTTTATAAATCTTTCCTTTAATTTCCATTTCAAATTCTGATACAAATGCATTTTCAGGCAATATCACAGAGAATGTTGCTTCTTCTGATTTTTTCATCAAATTTCGTACGTTGCTTGTGATAAGCGTTCTCACATATCGATTGGTCACATTTGCATTTATTTGCATAGAGTATATTTGGGGATTAACTTGAATATTCTATACAATTTAAAATTAGCAATAAAACACTGAAACACTGAGCTTACGTTTGAGTCTGTTGAAGATTCTTCTTTTGTTGATTCCGTACTTGTTACTAGGAAACTGTCATCGCTAACGGTAGAAAACACTATTTCACTCAAAACAATTAATAGCACAATTATTAAATGTCGATACTTCATGTTGTACAATTTTAAAACTTTAACTGCAAACGATAACCATATCTCTGCTATAGTTTTAAATACATTTTAATTAAGTTCCCCCACTGAATTTACTTAGAATTATTGAAAATAAGATTTAACAGAAATAAGAAGTCATAGTTTATCGTTTTTAAATAATAAATTGTTTCAATATTTAAAATATGTAAAGATCGTTTTATCGTTTTATCTTCCTACCAGTAACGAAAATACTAATCCTTGAAGTAGCAGGTAGATAATATTCTTAAAACAAATCGTATCGGCGAATTATATTTCCCACCTTTTCAAATTTATCAATTTATCTTCGGTTGTTCGAGTGAGTTGTGAATTATATTGTTATAGTAACAACAAATACATCTATTTAGACTAGCCTGGTAGTCTAGAATACCACGCCTTGGAAAGCATCGCAACGCTATGGTCTGCTTCAAAGTTATCAGTCTTCCAAGAGATTTTTAAAATTTGTATATAAATAAAAACAATCACACTGAACAACTTTATATACAAATAATTGAAAATAATAAGATATTCCAAAAAATGATGTAATAATATTATCATTAATAACCCAGTAAACACAGTTGTGATGTTGACGTGACAGGTACGTACTCACAAAAGAACAATAAGTACATCGCATGATTATGTCTTAACGATATACCTGGAACGTAAGCTATATAACATCACAATGGAGTACTCATGCTATGTAACCAACACGTAATGTTGACTACATCTACTAGATATCTCATTATTATGTCGCAGCGATATAGCTTGCATATAAGCATTTATACATCACACTGTGGTACTCCTGTTATGTAACTAACACCTAATGTTAACTGCATTTACTAGATATCTCATTATTGTGTCGCAGCGATATAGTTGGCAGGTAAGCCTTGTAACATCACAATGGAGTACTACGGTTATGTAACCAATAAGTAATGTTAACTGTAGTTACTAGATATCTGATTAATATATATATATATACATGTATGACGGATGATACGAAGCCCGGTATGTAATGCAGGCTCTCAGAAGCCCGGGCTTTCTACATGCAATACCGATCTATAAGTCGAATATATCGCTTTATTGTAAAATGTTTAGTGGGGGCAACTTGAGAGGGGTAGAAATTATTTACATACACCAAAAGCCTTACTTTGCTGTTTTAACGAAGCCATTGATATACAACATGAAATGCGAAGCCCGGCTGTATAAAATGCAGATATTTCACATGTGAAATGCAACCATGCTGCGTTGCCATTTTGCTATTGTTTCTCAGCCTTCTGATGAGATCATTTTAATTCTTGTGATCGAAGTGCACGTACGAGGTGCTAGCATGGACCACTTTAAGTTTTTGGTTAGTTTGGCTACTCAAAACGAAATTGGTAAGTATCTTGCAATATTTAAGTAGTTGGGATAATAAAAGCAATCTGCATCACATGTTAATGTGTTTTTTTGAGAGAAAATAAAAAATTTAAATTTTTTAGAAAAAAAATCAAAATTATGAAACAACATTTTGCAATTTAATTTGGAATCTGCAAAACCGAATGTTTTGAAATCTTGCAGATGTATTAAAGTTATGATAAGCATGGTAAATTTTTAATCAAAATCTATTTGGTCATCCCCCTAAAAAATTGCTGACGTCACCCCAAAATTTAGCTGAATAAGTCCTATCTAAAATGTATAAAATATGATGAGTCTGTACATGTGATGTACTATTCCATTAATACTTTTTAAATTTCCATATACGGGATGTTTCAAAAAATTTAATGACACTGAGTCAATTTATTTTATTGATTAATTCAGGGACTGCAAAACCAAATGCTTTGAAATCTTGCAGACATTTTGAAGTTATTGTAAGCATAGTAAATTGTTAATCCAAGTATATCTATTTGTTCTCCCCAAAAAAATTCTACCTAAAATGTGCGAAATATGATGAGTTTTTACTTGTGATAGTATTACCCTACACCAGTCCAAGTTTATACATACACGTGTCCTTGTAAAAATGTTGATGATGTTTTTAAACTTATGCTTAAAAAAGTTACTCTAAATACAATTTTTTAACAGGTTACCCCAAGATATTTTTCAAACTGCAAAGGTGGCCAAAGTATTAATGTTGTTAGAAAAAGGCAGAGGAAGACAATTTATAGGAAAAAGCCTCGATGAAATAAAAATAGACAAGGATATGTATTTAAATTCTGATGACGAAGACTCTTTTCGTAATACAGCTAGTTTTGAAAATGTTGAAAGTGAAGAAATTTCACAGTTTGGGCCGGAAAATGCAGAATGCACGGAGAGCACTTCTCAACTTAATGCTGAACCAGGTCCTTCAAGCATGGAAGCTGCAGTTAAAAAAGGTGCCTAATTGTTCAGTTAAGATCCATAATAAGTTGTTACGGAGTATTAATTTTAGGAGGGAAGAAAATAAAACCATGTGGCCGCGTTCGTTGGACAGAAACTGAAAAGACAATTGTTATAAAAAAAACATCAGCATGCTTAGCTAGCAGTTCATCACATTCATATTTTTTTGGTGTGATTTTCTTTTGAATATGCAGTTTGAAGTAATCCGTATATTAAACAAGGATTGGGTGCGCATTAAAACTTTTGTGTACAATGTGTTTAGACAAAAAGTTATTTAATAAAACCTATTTTCATGATTTTTGTTTCTAATTTGATTTTTGCAACGGGTCAGCGGCTTTAAAATACTTTAATGCCGCTCATGACTGGAGTTAAAATAAAAAACTGGCAAATTATAATTATTATTTATTGAAATGTAAATTGAAAGTACAGTTACTAATATTTGCATTTTGAAAATTACAAGCACTAGAAAAAGCCGAGTCCTATACATCATCAGCTATACTTATAGTCAAACAGTATTGACACAATTCATTGAAAATCCCTGGGAAGGTTCCTCGGAAGGTTTTTATAGCAGACGTACTTGCAATGCTCTTTGTTGATCAAATTTTAGTTGCTATTTCTTTCTTGTTGGCTGAGGGGCCAATTCCAAGTTGGTGGCGCAAGTCACTGGTGCAGCGCAACTTTATAATGCTAATTTGGGTATCAAATGCTGGTTGCTAGGGGTGACGGAATAAACAAGCGCAATTTTTCTAGATAAATTGCGCCAACTTGCACTGCCTACTAGAGGTGCCGCAACTCCATGGTGCAAATTTCAATGGAAAGTTCGACAAAACTGCGTTTGTTGATTCCGTCACCCCTAGCAACCAGCATTTGATACCCAAGTTAGCATTATAAAGTTGCGCTGCACCAGTGACTTGCGCCACCAACTTGGAATTGGCCCCTAAAGAGTCTTCAATATAGCCGTCAGCTACACTGCTGGGCTTCCAACCTCCATGTCTTTTTAAGCATGTAAGATTGGCTCCACTATCCACAAGCAGTGTAGCTGAAGTGCGCCGAAGACAGTGTCCTGTGTACTCTGTAATGCGGTAATCTCAGATAAGATGCAGCATTCTTGGGTACTATGAATACCCATTACAGCACGATGACATTTTCCTTTGCAATATTTTAAGAAAAAACGTCGTTCCGGAATATTTTCTAGTCTCAGCGAAACATATTTTCTACAGATGCTTGTGTAAGGTTCTCCAATTACTGTAAACGATCGTTTCTTATGCGTTTTTGAATCAGGAATGTTGATCAAAAGCAGAGATCCTAGATCCTGGACATCGCTGGTTCCCATTTTTATCATTTCATCACAACGGCAACCAGCCGCTTTTCCAATCATCAAAATTACCTAAACATGAATATTATCTAGTTTACTTATATCGAAATTTCGAAATACTGAAAACTAAACTTTATTGCCAAATATTCGTCATCCGAAGCTTCATTCAAGAACTTTTCAAATTGGTGAACACCTTCGACTTTTTCGGAACATAGCCTTCACTCTGTTTTTTCAGGTACGCACGCAGTTTTAAGTAGGTACTTGCTGATGTATACTCCTTCTTTAATGTTCAACAAAGATCGTATCATTGAGTATTGAGACCATAACGACGAACATTTAATTTTTATAATAATAATAATAATAGTTTATTTACGAGAACCCTCATGGTATTACAGAAAAACAAAAATATAAGAATAATACAAAATAACTAAACTAAACTAACTTAAATAAACTTACACTTTTTGTGGAGAGTTCACGAAAATACGGCAATAAAACAATTTCCGAATAATTTTCAGCGTTTTTTTTCTTGCACCATTTAATAAATTTGCTGTATGTGGCTTCATATAATGCACTTGATTTTGTTGTAAATTGTAAATTGTAAATTGTTTACAGCTTTTGCTGCAGCCTGAACAATTTCAAAAGGTCTGTTTACTTCTTCTGCCATTTTCTAGCCTCTACCTGCTACAAAAATAATGCTGTAATATCTAAAATGATTATAATTATAGAGAAATACTTACCAATATTCGTAAAAACACGTAAGAAATTGCGAAAAATTGGAATCTTTTTTATATTGACAATGATGTTACAGCAAATGGCCACAGCAAACTAACAAATCGCAAGCGTAAACGTAATTTTCAGGGGCAAATTCGGTCTTAAAGCAAATTTGGAGCTCGTTTGGACAAAAAATAGCATATTTTATTCGGAGCTAAACATTTTTTTTTGCTCGTCTGTTATTTCTGAACTCACTACGTTCGTCTGGCAAACCTACAAACTCGCCAGAAAAAATAATGTTTTAGCTCCTCATAAAATAATATACTATTTGTTACTCAGAGAAAACAGCAATTATTATTCGGTCTATGTTTTTTTATTGAGAAACAGTAAAATAAAAAACTACAATCAGTTGGTCTGAATCATTTAAGCGTTTATTTTTACAACTCCAGAGCAACCATTTTAATTCCAAAAATGAAATAATGTGTATAGCTCCCATAGTTCTGAAAAAGCTAGTGTCTTTTTACAAAGAAAAGACAATACAAAAAAACATACTGCATTTGACAAAGCTATTCTAATATAGAATAAATTGACATAACTCTTTTTTGCAATAAAAAACAAATGGATATGGATTTTTTTTGTATTTATCAAAGTAAATGCTAACGTTTTGGAAAGACTAACTTTAAAATTCTAAAAAAAAATGGTTTAATTACTTACAACCACTTTAAAATAGTAAAATTTGTTTTTACTTTGGTTTTGGAAAATGTGGTGAAGGACATAAACTTGTGCTGAAAACAGCTGCTGCAATTGAGAAAAAAAAATGTTTGTACACAACTCTGAAAATGTTGTTTTGAAGCAAAGAAAAGAAATGTTTCAGTTTTAAAAACAGCTGCCCTATTGATAAAAGAATTGTTTCAGTAGTATAAAATACTGACGTATTTGTGAAAAAGGTTCTTAAAAGAATTGGTAGTTTTAAAATGTACTGCTAAAGTTTCTAAAAGAATTAACAAAAAGGAATTGCCACAGTTTTACAACTGATAAAATTCGGCAAAGAACTGGCAGTTAAAAAAAATGGTGCAGTACCGAAAAGACCTTAAATAATTTATTTATTAAAGAAAATATAACTAATTCAATAGGTATTTTGTTTTTAATCAATGTAGGTAAATAACTTCACTTCATAGGTATTTAGTTAGGTATATGTACAAAGTTCAATATTGGGTACCTAGCGCAACTAAAGTAATTCTTCCCTAAGCGCTCCCAATCAAACATAAACAGTGTTGACAAATTTAGGGCTTTGCATAATTCGCAGCAAATAGTTGGTTCTTATAATCCGCCATGTCCCTGCACTCTGTATATTTTATATACAGAATAAAACTGGGACGCCCCCTACAGAAAGATGGTGTGAACTATACCCCGTGTATTTGCAGATACAAGGCATCATTACTGAGCCCGCATTAATTCTACATTTTTGTTAATACCAACTTAACGGTAAAAACTACGACGATATACGCGTGATTTTTACGAAGCCCACTTCAACTAGGATCTTTCCAGCATATTATATTTTATCAATACCAACCCAACCGCAAGAAATAAATTTTAATACACATGATTTTTACGAAGCCCGGTTTCGGGCTTCGTAAGTCGGTGTCGGGTTTAGTATAAGCTGTGGAATATAGCATTGTGGGCTTCGTAATGGACGATTACATGTCTATATATATATATATATATATATATATATACATGCTTCGGAATGTTATTAGTTAATTATGCAAAGTGTTTTTCAGTTGATTTTACAAAATGGCATGTTAAATCGAAAATTAACGTTTCTGACAGGGCAACAGCAAAAAACATTTAAAAACATACATATCGAGTATTATATAGCTCTATTTTATATTTATTATTTACGTTTGTGTTGCAAGTAAATAGTATATTCATAACAAAAGATGCTGAGTCTTAAAAAAAGAAATTTCTTCCCTGTCTTAAATCTTGCACAAGCGAGATGACGCCAATAGTGAGTTGCTCTTAATTTTTTTTTTTTTCATATTATATTTCCTGTAATTATATTTATTTATAATTTTATTTTTATACGTCCATAACGACCTGCGCTTTATAAAACAGAACAAGAGACTTAATGCACATAGTTTATGATCAGAATTTAAAAATGTCCCATCTAACAGGTAATAGGAATTAAGACTAGTAATGACACATTATTTTTTAACCTCTGCCTATGCGTCACTGCCAAAAAGGAACAATTATACATATACAGAATTTTGAAATGAGCTCGAAAAATAAAATGATATATTTCATTATTTTATTAATTCTAATGCAAAATATGTTGATCGGCAACAAAAGCAACACAAACAAAAAAATCGAAATTTAAAAACTAATCTATTTCAAGGTCAGCGATATCGTTCTTAAATAAAAATGAATTAAATAATTTCTTCACTTTGATCGTAAGAAAAATAAATAATAATTTGAATACGAGACAATAATTGATCATCGAGTTTTGTGTATTGACTTTCGCACTCAGTTATAGGTATATCTGTTTAACATTAAATTTTCAAAAGTTTAGATTTTTCCAATGTAATCTTGGGCTCTAAAATAAACTGGTAATGTATAATGTATAATTATAATTGAGTATTTTCGTGGTTGATCTTTAAATTATTATTTATTCAAAAAATTAACTTAATTTCGTATCCAATATGTAGCTAACTGAAAACTGATAATAAAGCAGCAGATATGACGAAATAGTGTAGACTTTTTTTATGTCGGTAATAGAGTGTATGTATAATAACTAGAGAGCGGAAAATATGCAGCAAAATTTTGGGAAATATGATGATATGACATGCATCAAATTTATGATGCAATAACATTCTTAATATATGCAGAGATATGCAGTTGCATATGCTCCAAAAATAAAAAAAAAATTTTTCGAAATATTCTAACAAAAATTTTTCCGGTGATTCAAAAGTATGTATTTGTAAATAGAAAAACTGCATACTGCGTCCACAGATGTAAAAATACTTATCGGATTAGAGCAGGCACAACAAAACACAGTTCCTTATTGAAGAGTAAGTTTAGGAAAAGGTTTAATTCATAAATTAATTTGAGTTATATATATATATTGACACACATCTCTATCGCTTTAAATAATTAAATGCAAACTCACGATGAAAAATAATAGGGTAACGTCCCTTCGACCACCATAAAACATACCATTAATACACTTAAGTAACGAACAGAAATATTGAAATGAACGGTATTTCCAAAAGTAATTAAGACCCGAATTTACCTGGAAGGATGGCTTAACACCCAGTGGTTCCTCCAAACTACCATAAAACCCAAACCTTTCCTAGTTATTTGAAGCTCAGGACAATATTTGCAATATAATTCATGAAATTTCGTCTTTCTAGAAAAATGCCGATCGAATGGCATTTTTTTTTTCAAAGTAGCACAAAAATTGATAAAAATGCAAAATATTGCACCCGTTACGTGAAATATGCAGCAGAAGGCAAATATATGTAAATATGCAATTTTTTATAGCTGTATTAATTTTTGATTAGCATGATTCGTTCACATATTAAATATCAAGACTTATGTGCAAAAAATAACGGATATGCAAATTTCATAAAATCCGCTTTCTAATAAGTAATAACCAATACATCGGGTATGTTTCTGTTTTTGTCTTCGTTCGACACCACTGTATTTACAGTATTTAAGCAGGTATACGTTTCCGCCCCTAAAATCCCACGTACGGCATCCTTTGCCCACCTAAATACAGTATCTGGAATGAAGACATAAACAGAAATAGTTTTACAACACCTTATCAAAATTTAAAAAAACCACTATGGTATTATTTGAAATTTATTGTTAAAGATTATATGGTCAATTGAATGTGGGTGGTCGTATTCTTTAAAAAGTGACCTTCGTCAGTGAGTTCGTAATACTTAATTAATAATAATTATATTCACAGCGAAAAATACAACGGCTTTATTAGAAATACACCAAAGACAAGTTTTTTTCATTGTAATAATTTCTAAGAATTATTTCTGTAAACTTGTTCACTTGAAATGTTATTTTGTAAGTGCCTGCTTGGCAAATTATAAATAGAACATCTGTAAGGTGACCAGATTTCAAAAGTCCGAAATCGGAACATTAGTTTCCATTTCCATCGTAATCTGATATATAACTGCTTTGAAAATTTTTAGTTGTAATATACTAACAGTACTGACATCTGCTGACATTTAAAACAGTGCTGACAACCGTATCGATACAAGTTTTGTTCCCAATTTTTCACAAAATAAAATTACTATTCATGAAAATTAGTGATTTATCCGAAGATTTATCTTTATTCTTATCAGATTTATAGAAATCGGAACATTCACGGAACGAATGTTTTAATCGGAACATTTATTGTACCAATTTGAAATCGGAATTAGAGTATTGAAATCGGTACAGTTCCGATCAAATCGGAACGTCTGGTCACCTTAAACATCTGGGGTAATATAGGGAAGACCCAACGACACAAACAAAGCCATAAAAATTCTTTGCCCATTGTCCCTGAAACCGGACAAGGTTTTGAAGAGTTCATTCGTCGAATTTTGATTTTATAAAGACGTTTATAAAGCGATGATGGGTAGCAAAAAAATTAGAGAGTGGTTAATTTTGATTTTATTAAATTTATTTCATCTAATGAAAAAATAACGCTCAACTTCTGCATTTACTATCCACCAGATGTTTGGGGGGTGCAGTCGGACCTTTGTTGGTTTGGTTTGTCTATGAGTCGGACGATCCCTTTTTGCCGTATTTATGGTTATTGCACTTCACACTCACAGTGAAGCTGTCGAATTCCATTTGGCCATTTGGTTTACAACCACCGAACCTTTCTTGTGAATCCGTAACTCGCTTCATTTTTAATGCAGTTTTGTGAAAATTGTGCCATTCAGTGTGGGTTGTATTTACACTAGGTAAGTTAATATAATTCTAATGAAGTAATCATTTTAATTTTTACATGCTTCTGTTGTTTTTGATAACTGTACGTAAATAACAACAACAGTTTTTTCAGATAAGCTGGAAATACCACCATTAATCACTGAAGATACTCCCGAAGATTTTGAAGAACTTACGGTGACTGTTTTTGAAAGTGAGGCGCTTTGCCATAACATGTTGCAAAGGTATGTTACTGCAATTTTTTATGAACTAGGTGCTAATGAACATAATTTTACTCTAGACTTGAAATAAATACAAAAAATATCTGCGAAACAAAAGAAATTCTAAAGGAAACGAGTGAACAAATCTCCAATATGAAAACGTCATCAAATGTGACAAATCAAAAAGAAAACAGTAATAGAAGATATGCTGCCAAGACCACAGGTAAACAAATTTTGAGGAATTAGAAGATTATCTCTGCCTACTACAACAAGCAGGTTTCTTTGTAAGTTAAAAAAATACAATAAATTTATATGTACTTACATATAACATAATTTTGGATATTATATACAGGTAGATGCCTGTAATACTATAACACTTTTTAGGAACCTACTACACATGACACATTTCGCTTAACACGTTACATACATAGTGGGTTGCAGAAAAGTCTTATAGTGAAGCACCCTGTATGTTATACATACGCGGTGACTTCCAAATAGATTCGGAAAAAAATCCTTTAATTGTCCATTTAATTGCTGCTCCAGTTTCAAGAAACAAATACGGAACATCTTGTTAAATGTAAATGATGCGGCAATGATTTATTGAGTTTCCATTGTGACTAAATTTTTTCTTTATTTTTGCTGTGTGTTGCTTAGATGAAAACAAATGGCACTGAATGAGGTGTAGATCTTGATATTTTTTCCCCTGAATTAGGACTAGATAAAAGAAATTACTTAAAATTTTCTCTACTTCGTGAACTTGTGGTTTTATTTTCAGAACTTATTTCAGAGTTACTCGATATACTTATACACATAAAAATATTTTCTTCTTTTCTTATTTCAGGAACTGCTATTGTCCCAGATAGGTGATAATGGGAAAAAGAACAATGTGGGGCGTATATTAAAAAAAAAAAATTCAGCGAATTTGCTGTAGCTTGTTTGTTCGGCAGGAAAATTCCAAAATGGCTGGGACAAAAACAATAAATATTATGAAAGGTATTTTTTTTTGCAATAAATATAATTATTACAATTTTTATTTTTGAAGAAATTAGAATGAAGACCCATTCCGCAATAGAAAAAGAAGTAGAACAACGCTGCTCAGAGTGGCTAAGGCATTCTAGTCAACGCTTGAAGAAAGAAAAAACAACGACAGTTTATAGTTTCTGTGTCTTTTTTTAAGTGTAAATTATATTGTATTATTTTCGAATTAGGAAATCATATATATATATTTATTTATTTATATTATGAATTTATATTAATTTTTGTATTTTATTACTTATTACATATTATATTTTTTTCAAACATTGAATAAAATAATAATTTACTGTAAGCTCTAAATTTTACTCTCCATATCCATATCCCTAAGTGGTAACTAGACTTTCTGAAATGCCTATTCATATCGCATAACTCATGTTAATAAAATATACTGAGAGTCATATGTTTACGATGTTGCGATATATACGTAACGTCTATGTCCATTTAGTACGTTATATTGGCGTTTAAAATAAAACGTAACAGATACATCAAAATATAGAGAATCTAGCGACATACTAACACAACGTTATGATGATGTACCAGCGAGCACGTCTCTAGTCTGAAACAATGTGGATGTCACCAGTACGTTACAAGCATGGGTCACTGTTGATTACATTACATAGCACAGGGAAAGCAAATGTACGCAGTTTGGGATGTAACAGCTAACAAGATCGTAGACAGAGTTAAGTGGCATTAACATCGCTACGACGTAACTGTGTTTACTGGGAACCTTAATAATAATAATAACAATATCTTTATTGTCCAACAGGTGGCCCTAATGACAGGACAATCTAAAATATAACAAAAATTAAAATAAACATACAAGCATAAAATTAACAAATTAAAGAAAATTCAAATTACCAAAATATATTTTCTATATATTTGTCAGCACAACGACACATAGTGATAACAGGTTCTAGCGCTAGGGAGTCGAAAGGTATTTACATATCTTGATGTAACCCTCGGAACATTAAGCTGGACGGCAGAAACAGCAAAGGACAGTCAGTTTTGTTGCGTATGAGTTTAGCCAAAAAACTAGCAGAATGTTGATCTGTTCGCACTGAGAGAGAAGTTATCTTATGCCGTTGTAAAAGGTCACTCGTATCTCTTCCTCTATTTGGATAAGTCCCATCTAGTTTGAATGACAAAAATTTCGAAAATTTTCTTTGTACTTTATCCAGAAGCATATGTTGACACATATATATTGGATACCATATTAAGGATGCATATTCCAGCTTGCTACGTACATAAACAAAGAAGAGAGTCTTAATTAAATCAAAATTACTAAATAGTTTCGAAATCCGCATTACAAATCCCAAAAATTTATTCGCTGCGCTACAAATAATGGTGATATGTTGATCAAAAGTCAGTTGGCTGTCAAATGTGACACCAAGATCCTTGAAAGTTGTTTTACGTTCCAAAGGTGTTCCTTCAATCTGATATATAAAATCAAAAAAGTGCTGTGTGCGGAAGTAAGATATAAAGCAACATTTGCTAATATTAATTGTAAGTTAGTTTAAATTACACCATTCGACAATTTTGATGAGTTGAGCTTGTAGATGAGGAGCATCGGATAACTTTGAAATTTGAGAATAAATTTTTAAATCGTCCGCATAAGCTAAAAAGCAACATTCTAAGGATTCGAGAATATTATTAATATATAAATTAAAAAGGAGAGGGCCAAGATTTGACCCTTGAGGGACACCTGAGGTCGACCAAAAAGGCAAAGAAATAAATCCACTATAAAATACATAATTCCCGCGATTAGTCAAGTATGATTCCATCACTTTAAGAAAGGAAGAAGAAAATCCAAGATTATTAAGTTTGTGAAGAAGGATGTCATGAGAAATAAGATCTGTATAGATAACATCAGACAGATTGGAGACTACTGATCATCCAGTCCTAAAACCGTGTTGCCCAGAACTAATAACAGAAGACAACTTACTGTAGATAAAGTTATTACAACACAAGTTCGAAAATCTTAGCGAAGTTATTCAAGATGGAAATAGGTCGATAACGATGAATCCCCTTTCTTAAAGATTGGACTTATTCTAGCGATTTTCCAACGATCCGGAAACGTACTGGTTTTAAGAGCTAAATTTGTAATGACGGAAAGAGGTTGCGCTAGTATATACCTGTAGTCACGAATAAGAAAACTGGGAATCAAATCATCACCGCTCGTTCGTTTGTTTGTAAGTTTTGCCATAGTTGATATCAAATCCTCTGGAGTGACATGGGTTATAGATAAACAATTGTTGTAGACGTAAGACGAAGATTCATGGGGACACAATTACTTCTAGGTGCAAAAACATTAGAAAAAGTTATAGCAAAAGCATTAACAGTATCCTGAGAATCTGAAAATGTTTCTCCCACATCATCAGATAATGAACAGGGAATTCTGGAAGTGCCATTCTTGGTATGTAAAAAACTCCATAAGGAAGATGGATCAGACTTGATGTTACTCTGAACTCGGTCCAGATAATTCTTATATGAGTTATCCATTTGATATTTAACGATAGATCTTAGGCGTTGAAATTCCTCATAGTAATACTCTTTTAGCTTGATATTTTGCTGTATCTCACGAGTAGTCCATGGAGGAAATTTAAACGGACGGATGGTATTAAGTGGCACCGATGCATTCATTATATTAAAAAAACATGAGTAAAATTCCGCAAGAACTACATTCACATCTTCTCCATTTTCAAGGAATGACCAATCAGTGTTGCAAATCTCATGATAGAGTTTAGGAAAATTAGTTCGCCGGAAATTATAACGAATGTTACACGCCAACGGAAATCGGAAAGCATAATTATCATTCATACCCACAAGATTAAAAAGAAGCGTCGGATGATGCTTGTGCTCAGGTACCTACTAAAGATGGTGTACAATGGGAAACTGTGGTTTCAGTATCAGAGTCTACAAAGACTCAGTCTAGTAGTACATTGTTACTATTTTTAATGGAATTTATTTGCGTCAACTAAAGAACATTAGAAAATTGGTTTAAAACTACAATTTTTGGACAGTTGCTATTCAGTATATGGATGAATTGAGGAACATTGAAATCACCAACAACAACCACATGTTGATTTAATAAAACAACCTCAAGAGCATTGAAAAATAATTCAAAATCATTAGAAGAAATATCTGGCCGAACATACAAAACCACAAGTAAAAAACTGTGAGTGCTAGTAAAGCACTTGCAAATAATAACGTCAATTAGTGGCACTAGATCAGTAAGATGTTTCGTGTTAACTACTGTAAATTTAATCCGATTAGAAAACGCGGCTAAAACGCCACCACCTTTTGAACTACCGACTAGAGAAAATTTACGATTACGAACATTATAAGATGACGGGAAAAGTTCCGCAGACAACACGGAATCATTTAACCAGCTTTCGCTAATTGTTATATATAATGTCAAATGATAGGTCACAACAGTTAACATAAAAGGAATGTGATTTGGACACAAGACCACGAGCATTCTGATAATATAAGTTATAAGAAATCGAAGACCTGCTGTCCTTAAATTTTTTGCACCTTGAGCAATGCGATTGTCTAGTTCCTTTTTAACTGACATATAAGAATTAATTTGCATCGGAGTTCGATCTCTTGAGATTACTTAGCTGCTGATTTTAAGTTTTTAAAGTTTTTTATTATTGTAAGAACGTCATCAGGAGTCAATACTTTAAATTTTATAGGGCGTGCTCTGTTAGTGTTAGTAGGATCAAACTTGCGGTGATGACTGCAGTATCAGCAACATTTTGTTCTTGTTCAGATGTGCCATTACATTCCTTCACGTTATACAAAACGATGTTACATTCACGCCTTTTGCGTTCAGACAATTCATGTAAAATTTGTTCAGTTTCGATGATAAATAAGCTGTCCGGTGTAGAACTGCTACTAGCAGTAGCAGGATTTATTATTATTATTAATATTAATGTAGCGCCCTGCAGAAAAATTCCCAAAACCGGAATTATGTTATTGATATTAAGTATTTTTTAACTGCTCAATTTCGGCCTACAAGTTATCTATCATAGAAATTAATTTGTTGCACTCCTTGTTCACAGATTGAGCAAATGTACTTTATACGCCTTGAAGACGATCTTAATCCCGAACATTTCAGCTCTTGAGCAGAAAGTTTAGGACAGGCAGAATGAATAGGCCGGTTACAACAGTCGCATTTTATAAATGGATTAATTTTCTCTTCCACATCACCTTAGCATTTTAGACACGGCATGTTTACTGATTGACTTTTCAATATGGTAACGAGAGAGAAAAAAAAAGGTACAAATGGAGGTTGAAGTAAATAAGGAAAAAAAAAAGACTGGGACACACTTCACATTCGCGGGGTCGTTCACGAATGATTAACCTAACATACACAAGAAGACCACGGTTGGGTTTAAAAGTGAGAAATTTCCACTACGCAGTAAACAAGAAGGAATTGTGTGGTTAGGTTAAATAAGATATTATGAAAATATTGATCAATCAATGAAAAAGTGGTAACACACATTCCCTGAGAACTCACGTGCCACTAAATGTAAACTTCACCAATTAATGAACAAATAAAGTAGCAATATAAGCAACAAGAATTTGCACCAAAACACACCTACTATGCTTAAACATCGAAACCCTGATCGAAACTATGTGAACATCGACCTACTTTATGTCGATGTTCCCATCTCTATGTAATAATGTCTAGGGTGGCTAATTCACTATAGCAGCTATTACAGAATCGTTTGTTGTAGACGTGTCGATGATATTTTTGTTTTATTTCAAATATTTTCGATATTTATAACGATTTTAATAATAAACAGATAAAACTAATGTAAGTTTTTATATGTCCATATTTTTACAAATAAAAATATGATTCAATATGGAAAATATAAAATATGGCCAGGCACTTCAAGTAGGTACCTAAATTTCTCTTCTCATCATCCTAGTAGTTACAAAAAAGAACATGCTGAAACACAAGAAATTAAAAAAAATATATTGTATAAAATAATTACCCAGTTCCGTTCAATAGTCAATAAGTTAAAGAAAAAGGCGTAAAATAATTACGCCAAAGAATATTATCAGTCTGAAGAATAGGGATCATACCTATATAGAAATGTTGGCATTTTAAAATATAATAGTCGATAAGACTGAAAAAAATATAGTCTTGAAGATGAAAATTTAATTTCCGTTTCCTTTTATTTTTCTTTTCTTAGAACCTCTATTTATTCTGTATTTTTATAGATTTCATTATACGGAATGAAAATAGGTCTGTTTTAAATACCTGATAATGAATGTTCGAGAAATTTCACAGTCGTGCAAATTTTAGACAAAAGTTCCTGAACTTGAGAGAAAAGGTGTCTATGATATCAAAAAATATTATCAATTCATAAATTCTCTTTAAAGATAAAAAGGAAAAATGTACTATCCCATTATTTAAAATCGAAGATACTGTTACGAAATAAACCCATCGCCTATGGGTTCTAGTATGTACGGCGATGATGACTCATTGTCGGTGACAGCGGCCGGGGAAGAACCTGGAAGCGGATGTCGCGAAGGGTGTTCGAGATCAAGCCTAGAAGCGCTGACAGAGACCTTGGAGAAGGACCGCGCGTCGGGAACAGTTAGTGTGGTCTAGATAATGGGAGAGGTCTAGTCAAACCCATTCCAGTCGAGTCGGAATTATTCTGTATATAATCGCTGCAGCATGTATAGTTAGTCGTATAAATTGGAGTTATTAAAAAATAAAATTATTGAGTTTTACCCTCGTCGATTTTAATTACCGATCAACGTAACAATACTTAAATATTTACTGCTTTGTTTTACTCAATTTTAATACTTCTAAAACAAAATATCTGTGGAAACAAAATCCACGGATATCCAATACTATACACTGATTCACATTTTTGTGTACAATAACAATAAGCATACATTTTTCAGCGATTTTTTATCAAATATTAATACATATAGGTAGACATTTTTAGTAGTAGCGTATAACGAATCTGTATAACAAGCTATCGTGAATTCAAATTTATGAAAAACATTTACGAATGTCTTGTCTATCTGTTCTAAGAAAGATAATGATGTATGATAATTATTGCGTACATTTTTTACATTTGCATGTTTGTATTAAATATAACTATCGCATAATTGATATTTTCTTTGCTTTGACGAATTTATTGATGTTCCAGTACTAAAATATTGTTACTTTATTTTCTTAATCTAATAGTTTAAGTACAAATTATTATACTCAAACTTTATTACATGTCTGAATAGCAATGGTACGCAAAGATTTACTTATAACGTATCCAATTGACTAACCGTTAGTTGGACCAATTACAAAAACACAAACTGATTGGGGTGTTACAAATTTTTCAATTCCTACTACTTATTTGCTTTTCTTTCACCATTACTTAAGTAATCATATTTTTAAGAATACGGTATTTTCTTAACAAGGAATGAAACTACAACTTCACCAATAATGTTTTGTATTTTATGCAATTGCAAAATAGTCTTTACTTTTGTTTCAGAATTGACATGGTTATTCGGATGGTTATGCAAAATTACGTCAAAATAGTTGTTGTGAAAAAAAAAATAGTTAAAAATAATGTTGTTATCAAAATAAGTACAGACAACACGATAAACAAAAAATCTGGAAAATCCAAAACAGAAATCGCGAAACGATTATTCTTATCAGGTATAATTTTAGAAATATTATTCGACTGTACTAAACAAATAGTGCCATAACTTTAAAACTCCAATACATTTACAAAAATAAAAGTAAAGATATCAAAAGCATATCATTAAAGTGGATTATACATTATGGGTTAATTATGGGCAGCTGACAGTTTTATGCAGTGACGCAGTTGGAAAAAGTGTTACTATTTATGTGTCATAGGGAAGTTAAAAAATTAGTATTTGAAACATATTAGGTATTACTTATTTATGAAAGATTGCTTATTTGAACATTTTAAAAAAGTCAACATAATATTTTAACGTAAAGAATAAAGGGAAACACTACTAACAACGAGAAACACTATTAACGACAAAGTAAAAGAAAAACAAGTTAAAATGGACTAAAAAATAGAAGAATTATTGGATCTCTGACCAGTGCAACTTTATAAAATTTTTGTGAGTGATACAAGAGCGAAAGTAATTAGATATAATAACGAACAATATCATCCAAATTACTTAAAAGGAGTTCGTTAAGTTTCCAGCATTATTTATGGTTTAGAGTTCAGTAAGTATCTGCTAAATGTATGCATGAAATCTACATTAGTAAACTATTTTTTAAACCCCTAAGTGATAAGGGTGACCCACCAAACTTTTTTTATTTTTTAGGCATCAAAAAATACATATAACCCTAAATTTTGACCCTTCTACCACCAACCCCCATTTTTTAATAACGATATGAGTATCTTTGCTTTCATCCACAGATGCGCAATAGGGTTGCAAGATGGCCATTGAATATAATCATTGTACGATAAATTTTTATGTATGTATTTTAATTTAATTTTTTATTTAACTATGTGCCAAAATATTCACTAGAAATGCCAAAACAACGTTTGGCGGGTCGGCTAGTTTCTAATATTGTATATATTTTAATTATGTGTCTTCAGGTAATTATTGTATTTTATTTTTTTAATTCAATGTTTGAGGTAGAATGATTTTAATAAAACGTTAGCACTAATTGCAATCTACTCATTCTTTACTCATTATACTCGTATTTTTAAATATTTTTATTTCGCTGTTCATTAGGGGCCCCACAGTGTTGTAGAACACAGGCCCGCAGTTTGATTGTTACGCCACTGCTTACACTAGAAAAGTTCATAGAAACGATGACTGACCCACCCCTTAAATTTAAATGTGGACTTGGCCCGACCGATTTTGTGTTCTACGCAGTTTTACAGCTGTGTCGATCTTAGAGTGCACGATGTCTACAATCTTCAGGTATAAACATATCTAAAGATTGTAGGTAACAAATTTGAAGTCAAAAAGAAACTAAAAATTGGCAACATTTATTTGTTTATACTTTTTTTTACATTTTACAAACGGTGTCCAGGTGTAATTGCGTTGAAAATCTTCACATTCTTGTTCTACTAGTTATTTGCACCTATGTCTTATTTTAAATACATAGTCATTGATTATAGGCTGATTGCTATTGGACGGGGCAACACACGCCGGCATACCTAAAATGTTTACTTTAAAAACGGTTCTTTTAAGAAATCAGTAGGTGTTTCTACTTACTCATTCAGTGGACAGAAATATTGTAGATAAATGCTGACGTCCGTTAACAATGAAAACACTTGAGGACAATCGTAAATAATTGTACATACACCAGTACTGTTGTTCGGAGTTTTTGGACAGTTGGGTCGAATTGGTACATCACCACCACGACCCAGTTTAAATGAACCTAAAATTAACAAATAAGTTACTGTTAATCTGATAGTATACATTTTTCTACTATATACTAAATGACAAAAAACCGAACACCTAGAAAACATGCATTTTTTTTATGAAAAGTTGTATCAATAATTATATTTATAAGTAGTGTTTGTTATTTTCGTTACGGTTTTGTGGTGAAAAACCGTTAATAACATATGCATGACAAATATTAATTTTATGTTAGCAGTTTAACAGTAAATTACCTTGAGGGGTTGTGATACTTTCATTATGGTTTTTCAAATCTTGAAGCCATTGCGGAATGCTTGCTAAAGTAGTATTTAAATCAGAAATAGATAATAAATTGTGTAGAAGATACTTACGTTGTTCTGTCGTTGCATATGTTGGCAGTACAGTGGTAGTAGATGGATAGAATGGTGGATAGGTAGGGCGTGGAACAATTCTGTCTATAAAACATATATACAAAAACAATATAAACTGTAACTATTTCAAGTAATTTGTGGAAAAACTTAAAAATATTTGTGGATTCCTCAATAGGTATTTGTTTGTTTCCAAAACATGCAATTAATTCTTTAATGTTACGTAGGCAAAAATGCGATTGTGACGTAAATTTTCTACAACACATATTGATAATAATTATTATGTTTTTAAAATTGTTTTTAATACTCTTAAACTGACTAGAACAATTAAAATTAAATCTGGCATTCAGCAATAAGTGGACTACCAACAAAAAACTTTATTACTCAGTAGAAACAGTGGAAGTACTAAGGCGACACAACACAAGTTTTCTGGCATGTGTAATATAGAACTAAAATAATTATTTTAGTTCTACATTACAATTATAATTGTGACTACTTTATTTTTTTGGAATCTTACATATTTTCATTTTTCAAATCAAAATCAAAAAATTATAAATCTTACTGAGAATTTTATTACATATATGGTACTAGCATTTTCAAAATCAAGCCTACAATCTTTAAAGAGTCAATCTGTGGCTACGTCATTAGCTTTGAGGTAAAGAAAGTGTTAATTTATAACACTCTAATAGCAATATAAATTTACATTACACAAAGTTTATTCTTTTTTAGCCATTAGATACTCATTGCTCAAATATGTAGCAACAATATTACATCACTCAGTTCGGCCTACTTTACGACAGTATTCACATACTGAGAAAATTATACTAGATGCAAACTAAACAGTATAAATTCAAATGTTATACTTACCAGCAACAGCAAGAGGAGGGACATAAGCTGAAAACAAAGATTCACATACATTTAGCCAAAAATTTAAATTTAATTATTGATTACGGTTTAAGGTTTCAAAGCATATGAATTGATCTTAAAAAATTCATGCTTCGCCTTAAATTTGCTATTCTGTAACTATTATTTATTAATATTTTAAATTTCAAGATACGCAAAAAATTGGTGCTGCCAGTTCGGAATTAATGTTTAATCGTTTGTTATTATTGTTTGGTTATGAATTACATTGGTCTAAAATTTTTCAGATATAACTTCCATCGCTTTTGAAACACAATCAATTCTACAATTTTTACGATAACACCTATATGTTACAATAAAAGTTGCGGTGTACTATTATTTCAAAAGAATTGTCCTCCCTCCGAGAGTACAATAAAATATATCCGGATTTTTTGAAAAATGGATTTTAACGATTTTATTTTTTTATGAGAATCCCAATAAATTATAATAAACATAAGTATATAATGTTAAAGTAAATGTAAAGTAGCGTGCTATGCGTATATTTCAAATGAGTTTTTCGTTGTTGATACCTTCATCACAAAATTTTGTGATGAACATTTTTGCAAGAAATATATCAGTTTGGATAGGTGCAGTATAATAACAATAATAACAGTATTGTATTTCCAAACTTTCGGGAAAATGGAGGGAGCCGTTCCTGATTTAATAAATAAAATAATCTGACTCATTCATTAATTTTGTTGTGTCAGCAATTCTAAAAAATACGTATGTAAGATAACTCACAAGTTTTCATACATATTTTGCACATTTTAAATAGGATTTATTCGGCAAAATTTTGAGCTGACGTCTTCAATTTTTTGGAGAAGATAAGTAAATATATTTTGATTGAAAATTTACCGTGCTTGGAACAAATTTCAAAGCATTCGGTTTGGCAGATTCAAAATTAATTTGCAAGATGTTGTTTTCGAATTTTGACTTTTATCCAAAAATCTGGACCTTTCGAGTAAAAACTCGTTACGGAGTCATAAACTACTTGTGTAGGACTATGTTATTTTATACAATTTAAAACCCATTTACTCTGTACAGTTTTGAGGTGAAGTCGTAACATCGTTGGTGTGGACGATTAAACAAAATTTTACATATTAATCATAACACACATATAAAATTTGACAACAATCGGATCAGGAGTTTCGCAGATTATCTGTCTTACAAAAATTGACACAGACGGCGGACAGATAGACCGAAACGGGATACCTATGTTTTTGTACTCTTGGAGTCATGAGACATCGAGAAAATATAGAAGTGGCCAGTCGCCCGATGGACTCGATTACAATACTTCCTTAACTTACGCTTGGGAAGTAAAAATTGGTCGGAAGTTATTTCGATAGAACTTCCTTAGCCCTTGAAGTAGAGTCCGACCAATCACGCTTCTTTAAAAAATTATAAAATTTGATTTTGCGATTTTCGTTTTGTGATAACCCCTATAAAATAAAAATTAGTCACGTAATTAACACCCCCGCAGCCCCCGTGCTGTGGAGGTGCAAATTCCAATGAAATGCGGTCCGTACAAGTATGGACAATATGAAATATATTTTACACAGATAACCAACGCGAAAATTTTCTCAATACATGCTTAACTTCAACTGTTTATGTTTATACTTCGAAAAAATTAAACTATTAGCATGTGCAAATTACAAAAATCAGCGATTAAAAGAAATGAAATTTTCTCAACGCAGAAGAAAGGACTGATTAATTAATTAACCACGCTCACTTTTTTCCAAAAACACTCAAATTTGAAGAAAACTCGGCAAATTATAAGGAGACGATTTAGCATGCTTTCAACAATCTTAAAACATTTGCTAGATTTCACAACATTCGTAATTCGCCATTAAAATTATGCAGTTAGTGCTCTGAAACACCCTGCACAATTTTGATTTTTTACCCAAAAAGCTGGATGTCTGGGAAAAAACTCGACGGATTCATGCAAGAGTACGTAATTCTATAAAATTTAAAGAACATTTATTCTTCAAAATTGTACAATGACGTCAACACCTATTAGCAGACATAAAAGAAAAAATTTTGATTAACGATTTACCATGCTTACGGTAAAAGTGTTTGCGAGATTTCAGAGCATTCGGTCTTGCAATTGCATTGTTAAATTGGAAAATGTTGTTAAGTTGTTATACAATGTCGATATTTTTGCCAAAAATCTAGATGTCTCGGGTAAAACCTCAACACGGATTCATATGCTTATCTTAATTTATAAAATTTAAATAATATTTACCAATGCAAATTTTCGAGATAACGTCATCTTATTGTTGATTGCCAATAATCGAAGTTTTATTTTTTAGAGCGGTTGTTTAAAACATTAGGCGTATGAAGCTAATTTAAACATGTTTTCATTTTTCCAAAAGTAGTTCAGCCACTTCTGTTTATTACCTGTTTCAGAAATGATCTACTCTTATTTAATTTCCTTTATATTCGTAAAGCCAGGTAACATTATGATACACTTTGTATTACCTGTATTAAAATAATTATTAAAATGTTTATGCTTTGAAAAATTAAAATGCACTTATTGAAGAGTGTTTCAAAGGGAAGTTACGTTGTAAATGTATAAGTTTAGACCATTTCGTAAATCAGTATTTGAACTTGTAAATGATACATTTTAAATATTTCGTAACACTGTGGCGATATTAATCCCAATTTATAACTTAAACTTATAATCTGTGCACACCTGTCAGCGATTATTTAACACACACGAGATTTGATTTACTAGACGCTCTATTAAAGTTAAAATGTACTTACCGGCGAAAGTATGATTTCCAGAAGTAAACTGCGCTCCACCAGCTATTAATGCTGCAAAGAATTAAATAATTAATAAAATAACTAAACACATAAACTGTCAAATGCATTTACTCGTGAAGAAAAAAAATACCAAATGTTGTAAAAAACTTATATGAAAACACACATAAAACCCTCTGAATTTTAAAGTCATTAAACGAAAATATTTGTTAGTTTATAAACAATAATAATATAATATAAAAGTATTTTGAACTAAAATGAAGACGTCTTTATTGATCTTTTGTAATTTCATGCGAAATACTGTTGTTTGCCATTTGTGAAAAAACCACTCAACCGGCACCATAGTACGAAAACTCAACAGACAACATTGTCTAGGGAGATTTTTAGTGCCAACATGTGCTGTTAAAAAAATTGAGGTCCGGATGATTATGGTTTTCATTCAAAACACGTTGTTTTTTTTTATTTTATTTTGACATTTTTGTCATAAAATATTTGAAATTTTTTGCACTACCAACTTGACAGTGTAAAAATAAGCCCTAGAGGAGTTTTATTTGATACCAACTTAATTCAACAGGTCATGCTTTTTTAATTTTTGAATCAACAGTACATGCACATTACACTAATGTTTCTAGTTTGATTTAAACTAGTGACTTTCTTTCATAATTGTGGTAAAAGTATGTATATATTTTCAGTAATTTAACACGGCAACAGTTTAGAAAGAAAACGCACAAAAACTCTTAAGAACATACCAAATTTTTCATAATCTATCACCACTAGAAAATTAGTTACTTACGTCGGACACCAGCATAACGGTTGACTAACCCAAGGTAGTCTGTAACAAGGTTTATGTAAAATTGTATCGATGTTTGATGCATTATTTAGATTGAATAGTTATTATAAATACCTGGTGTTGGTGCTACCATTTCAGCGTCGACTGAATCAGTTTGATTAGGTTTAACCACGACCAGAGAAGTAACGTCCGTTACAAATGAATATTTTAATGCTAATTGAAGTGCTTTCTTTGTCAATTCTGTTTTATTTTCTGCGGTTTCCCTTTGTTTTAACATCTGTGATACAGTTAAATATGCCCAAAGTCTTTCTAAAGAAGTAACCGGTTCAGTACGAGTTGTATTAAAAATGACAGATCCAGTAATACTACTTCCTTTAACATGAGGCAGAAAATCTACGTTTGATCCTGTAAAGAAAATTACATATACACAAAAATTACTGAGCATTTAACTGAAACAAACCAGTTCGGCCTGCCACGACTAATTCTGAACCTTTAAAAAGAATTGGGTAATGAGTTTTTGTCACTTCTGAAGCTCCATCTACATATTTAAAGGTAATATTACTCATTAAAGGTGATGAAATCGAACGGTAAAAATCTTGTAATTGTAAAGAAGCATCTGCTGCTTCGTATATGTGTCTAGAAAATCCGAGATTCTTTGAAGATAATTTTTTTAAGAAGTTTTTGTCAGCGCCAGAACCAAATGAAAGGGAAAAAATTGCTGCAGATTTTTCACCTGCATTAAGTTTTGTCACCTGAAATAGCTCGCCTTCAGTACTTTAAATGTAGTTGCATTTTTTACTTACTATATTAGTAATTTCATCTCTAGAAAAGATTCCCACATTTGGTAAACCATCCGTCAAAAATATAATCATGGGCTCGTATTTTTTCGGTTTATTTTCCTGGGTCCTTTTGATTAAAAATACACCTACTTCTAAACCTGCAATTATGTTAGTGGAACCTAATAATGACTTGTCGGTCACAATATCTTTTGCTTTTTTAATGTTCTCCTCAGTAGCTTCTGCTGCTTGAGGTAAATTGGCTTCCTAAAATACAGTCATGTAACTCAAAAATTTCATATTTTTAAAAATAAAAGTTTTTTACTAACTCTCAGGTATGGTTCAAGTTCTCCATATTTTGGTGTAGTTAATTCAACTGTCTTAAATTTATTTTCTACAGGATCCCAAACTGAAGCATCGCTAGAGAATCTGACGATATTGAATAAGTCTTTAGCGTCAAGTTCCGATAAAATATTTTGCATGGCTTCAATGAGCTGATCCAATTTCCTTCCTCCCATACTGCCACTGTGATCCAAAACAAACACGATATGCTTGGGCAGAGGTTCCAATTCCGAAGGAGCGAAAAAATGCACAAAATATCCATCTTTCACTAAAACCTAAGAAGAAAATCTTGTTTTATTTTAAACTGACATATATTCAGCAATTCAATTAATTAATAATTCGTACCTCGCCTCCTTGAGGATCCCTTTCTACGTCGTACTGAACTACAAACTGACCAGCCAATCCATTTTCTGTATTACCCCCAAGATTTTCAGCAAACTGTTTTTGTTGATTTATGTCTGGATTAAATTTCACGACGGCAGAATTTTTATCAGTAAAATATATTTTTGCAGATGGGTCTAGTTTGTCATCATTTTTGCTTATTTCATTTCCTGTTCGTAAAGATGGTGTTTTTACAAAATTTAACGGTCTGCTCTCATTGATATTAACCTTGAATTAATTTAATCAACATTTATTTTCACATGTTTTGTTAATACCTGAACTCCCAGATCCTTAACAATTTGTCCTGGATGAATGTTAATAACGAGTTCGTATTGTCCTACTTGTCGTTCAAGAAGTTCTTCATAGACCAGTCTAAATATTGTTTTACTTTCGGGTTCTATATTTACTGAGACTGTAAATGTTTTGGAATCTCTTGCACTCAGTTCAACGTGCGCTGCACTTTGTCCACTCATTACGGCCTATCAAGAAACTCTAATGAATTAATGTTAAATACACATCCTAACAATAACAGCATATTAAAAAACAAGGTTTATACGACTTTATTTTAGAGTACAAATCCCAAAATTCTAAGGGATGAGTCCTGTAAAATATTTTATGGAACGTGTATTTTATATTATTTTTTCTACTCCACACCTTTTTTTTACCATTTTAATATAAAAATTGTTGTCCAGAGCTCCACAGGTACTGTTAGTGTTGTTAGTGAAAGTAATTTTCAGCAAAATATTGTGACTTATCTAAGTGCCCAAAACATATCCAATGGTACGATTAATGTGTAGGTACATATCATGGTAAAATGTAATTTTAATTAAAAATATAATTTCCATCTTTCGACGTTTATTTTATTTGTTATTTGACAGTGACATTAATAATGACTACCAATCTTAAAAAAATAAATTATACCAGTTCTCTTAAAACACTCACTTTGGGAGCTTTAATAGTTCGGTTATGAACTCGAAGTAGAAAAGGATATTATAACATTATTTCGATACATTTCCAGAAAAATAATTTTATGCGTTATTGTCGATCAGCAAATGTTTTTCTTTATGTGATGAAACAAATGTGAGGGAACAAGTTGACAAATAATGTGATCGAATTATATTTATCTTTTTTTCTATATTTAAATTTTTGTCGACTTGTTTTGCCAACCACGTTAGTATTATGCAGACAATGTACGATCTCTGCAAAAGATGTTTGTTTTTATTTATTCTAATTTTATTAGAATTTAAGATTTATCAAAAGCCAATGAGTTAATGTTAATATAATAAGAATTATTATGTTTACCTCAAACTAAGGATAACAATTTTTTAAGAAATAATAAATGCAAAAATTAACACTTTTAAGATTTTTCTACAACATCTCCCCCTTCCTAAATAATTCGTTTTGTTAAAGATATTTTTTAATTCGCTATGCTGTGATAATATTACATAAATAATAAAACAACATTTTTTTTACCTGTTCGTATATCTTTTTAGCTTCTTCTTTTTCTTTGACGTAAGCTTTGTATACTTTTTCATCGATTTCCATCTCAAATTCCGAAATAAACGCATTTTCGGGAAGAATGACTGAAAAAGTGGTTTCTTGTGCTTGTTTCTTCAAATTTCGTACTCTACTAGTGATAAGTGTTCTTGCAAAACGGTTACTCACATTAGCGGTAATTTGCATAGAATATATTTGAGGACTAACTTGAAGATCCTATACAAAATTCATCATAATTTCCGAATTATATTGCTAATATTTCTACTTAGTACTTACATTTGAAGATTCTGCAGATTTTTCTTTTGCAGGTTCCGTAGTTGACACCACTAAACTGCTGCTGTCACTTGGAATAGAATATACTGTTTTACATAACAGTAGAAAAAATATTATTGGTGTATACATGTTTTGTTATTTTTGAGATTCGTGTTTAGTAATAATACATTATAATGAAGTTTCTTAAAATCGTGTTACCATATATATAGTTGCTGTGTTTCCCCACTCAAGAAACTCATGCATACGGAGAAAACCAAACATAAATTATAAATTATCTTTTTTTACGAACAAAACCTCTTTGGCTGGGCTGTAATTCTGTAGAAGTGGCCGTTCACATACTACGTAAACAAGTAAAAGAACAGGTTCGACTGATGTTCCAAGGTTGAGTTCATTGAATATAAGTAAAGAAAACTCTAATAATAATTTAAGAGCTAGTGATCCATTTATTTAATATATTTCAGTACTCATGAAAACTAATTGAAAAGCAATGGATGAAGTCTTGTATACCTACAGAATAAGACATACATACCCATTCTGGCAATTGATTCCAATGAGAAAAAGCAACCCCAAATTTACAAAAAAAATACTCTCTTGGGGATTTAAATTAGTGATGTAATTTTGCTGTGGCATTTAGGCTTATTCATCAGACTAATTTACTTTTAGATAACCATAATTAAATTTAATTTTAATAGTAAAACTTTGACAAAATTAGCAAAAAATTTAAAAACTCGACAATTTTGTTATATAAAGGACTGGTACAACATGTCACTAACGAGTTGTACATGTCGTTGGAAGAGTAAGGCATCACTCAAAACAACTCGAATAAGCTGACGTGATTACTTTAATTAGGAAATGGTCTAGTAATAACAAACATAAGTTATTTTTGCGTATACAAATTCTACGAACAAAAACTGCTGGTTTTACCCACTGCCATTACTCACTGTTCTAGCATCGTTATCACTGATAGCAATTAATGCACAAAAGTAGATCTTATATAATTAGATGTTTACAACTAGTGTGTTTATAAGAAAAGTTAGGAACTTCAAAAAAAAAAAATGTTTGAGAAATAGGCTTGAACAAACGAAAGAATTTTTTACAAAAACTGCAAAAAAAACTCTAAAATTATTTTTTTACTTCTAACACGGTTTACTTTTCATGTAAATCCCTGCTTACAAAGACTGTTACGTTATGAACAAATTTCTTCTCTTTATTTACTTGACATGTAAATCCCAATTTACAAAGACCGTTCCGTTATGCACACGCTCTTCTCATAAATATTGCGTGACTGTTGTGGGGAATCCTTGTATTTCCCAAATAGGTACTGTTTTAGCGGCAGGTGTTGTTTCAAAAACGTTGCATTCCTGTTTTAATGAAGGTTGTGAAATAGAGTCGTGTATTTCAAATTGTTTATCTTATGTTTGTGTGCTTAAAATTTATCGAAACAGTTCTGAAAGTGATTCTACAAGTAAGTTTAGTTGCATACCTCCACAGTTGACAAAATATGATTTTTTAAAATTGCGTTAACAGATTGAATAAACAAATTTTTTATTTAATGCAATGATACACACTGTGATTCACACACTCGTGCATAATAACAGGCTTTTCAAAATTGTAGTAATTTAATATACTAATTACTAGAATATCTGCAAAATTTAATAGTATTCGATTTTGTATTTCCAAGTTAAATTGTAAAATATTATTGAAAAAGTTTATTGTTTTCTAAACGGATTAATAAACTACAATCATAGAAGCTTATCGTTTTACAAAATTTAAACCGG
Source organism: Zophobas morio (assembly GCF_036711695.1). Taxonomy (NCBI): domain Eukaryota; kingdom Metazoa; phylum Arthropoda; class Insecta; order Coleoptera; family Tenebrionidae; genus Zophobas; species Zophobas morio. Next base: position 6,152,938 of record NW_026972110.1, read on the forward strand.
ATTTACCTACCAAATTTTGAGATAACGTCATTAAATTGTTGGAGGGGATTATCAGGAAATTTTGATTACACGATATTCCTAAAATAGGCCTTAAATTTCACAACGATTGTTGTTTCGACGGATCAGACCACAGATAAATTACATATCACAAACAGACCTAAACGAGAGCGACCCACATTTTCATACTGTAGAAGCTATGAAACGAGGAGGTAGCTTAAAATTAACCAATAGTTAAATAGACTGTCCAACACAACTACATTACAGAAAGTTCAACAATTAAAAGGAAAAGTTATTCGATAAACATTTCACAAGCGCTGGTGCTACGAAATTCAGTCCTGTTTCTTGAAATATTTTAGGACAAAAGTAAATTGCTACGAGCTATTCTAACCTTCACATTTTAATCTCACAATTTCCAACTAGTCCCGTTTCTCTGTATTTCAATATACACAATAAACACGTTTCCGAAGAACGTAGGAAATAAGGTGTTGAACAAGAGATACGTAGTTGTCTTATTTCTGATAACTTATAAGCATGAAAGTTAAATGTACCAGGTGCCTCGAAAATAGCGGCTTCACTTTTCGCTACGCGCTTAACAATCAATTTGTGAGTCTGGAAAAAATAGTACAAAAATTTTTTTTCACATTTTGGTAGTTACAGTGATCTTAAAGTTAATTCTTTTGCTAGGTTGAACAACTAAATAACATTATTCATTAACACAATAACTAGTACTAATAAGCTTTTTATTAATATTTCTCTCGCCCATGGTCGGGTTTAATTAAATATTATTTCATTTGGAATGTAAAAAGTTATGATTGTATTGTATTTGTAATAGTTTGATGAAGTTCCAATGTTTACCTGATGCAAAAGAGACGGTACATATCAACAAAAATCGACATTTTGACATATCAAAAATTGTAAAAATTTTCAATAGTAATATCCCAAGTGCATGTCAAATTGTCCACAATTTTAATTTTCTCGACTGCGCGAATGTGCACGAGAGAAAACTGCAAGATTTGCACGAGCGGATATTTTGCAAACTATTTCCTGAAAAAAAAGTACATTGATCGGTCTATTCCAAACTCAAATATTTTCTGGATCTGTTTCTATGCTTATTTTTGCATGGCAGCATAGACAGTGAAAGTAAAAATCATGTAAAAATACTTTCCGGCCGGTTTAGCGAAAGCTGCTTGAGCAAAATCGATGTGTAAATAACTAATTTGACTCAAATTAATACTAAAAAATCAAAAGAATCTGCATAAGAATCTGCATGGAAGCAATTTGAACATTTTTGTGTGTCACGAGGGTATGTTTTGAAATAAATGCAACTGCATCGGAATTCTTTCTGACTTTAAAAGATTTTACTTTCAAAAATATAAGCAAAGTACGGGAGTTGTCATCTTCGTGTGTACAAGACAAAGATATAGAAAGCAAAAGTTTCCTGTGTCTTTAAAAATTGAAACTTACCTTTGGTAAATAAAAATTTGGCATTAGTCTTATTATTTATCATTTTCAACTAAATGCCAAATCTCATAATAATAATAAACATGTTATTAGCGGCCTGTTAAAGTGGTGAAATGTATTAGTAACTTCAAAGTAAAATGGTACAAGTGTCCTACTATTAAGTCTAGACATACATAGACTTAACATATTCTAATAACTTATCATAAGATATTTCTCCCATAATTATTTTTTGTAAAAATATTAGACTGGCAACCTTCCTCCTAGCGTAAAGGGACTTTCCATACCATATTTAACAAAAGAATTTGGTCACAGTGACGCTGAGGATATACCCAATACATTTTAAAATACAAATATTTGCAGAACTTCCGAAGAACTTTTTCTATTAAACATATATAAATCTGTTGGTGAGGATTCCATATCATACTGCAGTATTCTAGCTTACATCTAACTAAATTATAAAATAACAGCCTTATACAAAATGAACTGGAAAAATCCGCTGAGTTCCTAATAATAAAGCCTAATGTTCTCATTGCAGTACAAGTAATGCTCTCAATATGCGGTCCAAAGAATAAAGTTGTGTCCATCATTACGCCTAAATCTACAAATCCATCACAACGTTTAATGAGATATCATTAATTTTATATTCAAATTGTATGGTAGCGGACTTCCTGGTGAAAGACATTACTTTACATTTATTATAATTGATTTGTAAATCGTTCTGTACAGTCCATAAAATTAGCCTGGTGTACTGGTGTACAATTATCGCTGAAATTCAATTCTTTTTGGTCGTCATGTAGAAATGTAAATGATTTCACTGGATCAATTTTCTGAAGGGAATAGTAAAAAAAAATCGTTTTAAAATGGTCGCAGTCCTGATATGTACCTGGTTTTTGGCGAATGCAAAGAGAAATGTCACTGTGGTCGTACGAATATATAGTAAGTGTTAGCGGGTAAGAAAGCATCCCACAGTAAATGTGATCAGGCGAATGAGGAAATTTCGGGAAACGATCAACTTGCTTCCTATAGGAACCCAGGCCCATGTTTGAGGTGATTCTGGGACCACATGTACTCCGCAGTTAAAGGAGGGTGGCTGACGGTCCGACAAGAAATGTTTCGCAGAGAGTTGGGAGTGAACCCAAACACAATAAATAAAACTATTACAGGCCAGAGACTTCATCCATATCAGTACAACAGGATAGATCCCTCACTTCACCGATATTACGAAAAACGGATAAATTATTTTAATTGGCTGTCGAATGACACCGAAGAAGACCCCAATTTTACCTACAAAATTTTGTGGCTAATAAAATATCAGAATTCAGCCTGGACTAACACAATAAGTAAAAAAAGCCTTCAAATATGGTGGATGCGCCGGGATACTTGAATATTTTCTTTAAATATTGTATTTGCATTTTTATTTCACTAAGTTCACACTACTAATAAGTGATTCAATTTAATAGTTACATTTAATTTAAGATTTTAAGCTATAAGCGAGACTTATTGCTTTTTATTTCCCGAGCGTAAGCTAAGGAATTACCTAATCGAATTCATCGCGCGAATTGCCACTTTCATATTTTCTCGGCGTGTCATGACCTCTAGAGTACGAAAAAAGTGGTCTCCCGTTTCCGTCTGTCTGCCCTTCTGACGTCTGTATCCATTTTTATTAGACACCTAATCTCCGAAACGACCGAACCGATTGTTGTAAAATTAGGCATATCATGTAGATGGTTAAACGCTAATTAAAATTTGTAATATCAAGTTTTTAAAAATTTTATAAAGTACTTAAGATACTCCTGCACTTGTGGTGTGTGAATCCGTGACGAATTTTGACCCTAGACATCCCGATTTTTAGAAAAAAAATTAAAACTATAACAATATCTTGCAATTTAACTTCGAAGCTACAAAACCAAATGCTCTATTACTTTGTAAATATTTTAAGAATAACGTTAAGAACAATTTATTCATTTAATCTCTACCAAAAAATTGATGACGTTATCTCAAAATTTTACCGAATAAATCCTCTCTGAACTATGCAAAATATGAGTTTTCACTTGTGATTTATCCCTGCATTAGCAGTTTTTAAATTTCTTAAAAAGGGTGAATGAGTCAATTTATTTTATTGATTAAATCGGGAACGGTTCACTCCATTTTCCCGAAAATTTAGGAATACAATACTGTTATCATTAGTATTACACTGAATTACCGTGAACTTCGTTTCACCTACAACTTAATTTTGAATCTGCAAACCGAATGCTTTGAAATCTTGCAGATGTTTTAAACATCTGATAAGCATAATAAATTTGTATTCAAAATAATACACTTACTTCCTCCAAAAAATTGATGACGTCAGCCCAAAATTTTGCCAAATGAATCCTTTTTAAAATATCCAAAATAGGATGAGACTATAGTTGTGATTTATCATTCCATTCATATTTTTTAGTTTTGCTTATAGGGGGTGTTTCAAAAAAAATCAATCACTGAGTCAGTTTATTTTTTTATTGATTGATTCAAGAATTGCAAAACTAAATTTTTAGATTTATTGCAGACGTTTTGAAGTTACTGTTTGACATGGTACGTTTTTAATCAAAATATATCTGTTTATCAAGCCCAAAAACTTGATGACGTCATCTCAAGATTTTGCCGAATAAATCCTATCTGAAATGTGCAAAATATCATCAGTATATTTTCGTAAATTTATCATTGCATTCATATTTTTTAGATTTGCTTTTACAGTGACAAAAAAATGTATGGATCAATCAATTTATTTTAGAAAATAACTCAAGAGTTGCAGAAATGACATAATTAATATAATTCATAATGTTTACATATGATAACTATTAATATGTGATAATTAAACCGAAAACCATTTTCCTAAGAACACAAGGTTAGCACAAACAAATTAGTTTGTTTAAACATTGTTAAATTAACCCCGAACATGTCCAATTTCTGAGCGAAAATATGAAAAATAATTTTTGCAATCTCATCGTGACGTACGATGACGTCATCAGAGTCCGTTTTGGCTTAAAAGTAGGGCTCTTTTCACGAATTTCTAATTTATATATTTAAATATTAGTGAAAATGTGTTGTATTAGTACTGTGAACGCGAAAAGGACCGAAAACAGGGTAAGTTCGAGTTCAGTTTTAATTTATCGGATTCCGTGATTCGTTCACTCGACAATATTTAAATTTTGGGAAAATTTTCGAAACGATTGAAATCGGTTGATCAAAGCTATACATTTTCACGACATAAATAAATAAATTTTAAACATAATTAATATCATTTATAATGTTTAAATATGATAAGCATTAATGTATGATAATTAAACCGAAACCCGTTGGCCTACAAGCCCGAAATTATTAAAAACAAATCAATTTGTTTAAACAATGTTAAATTATCCCCGAAAATGTGCATTTTCCCGGCCAAAATATGAAAAATAAATTTTGCAATCTCATCGTGACGTACGATGACTTCAATGTCACCTGAGCTACTTGTATAAAGGTCACGTGTATTTCTGTTTGATGGCGGCAAGATCGTCGCTTCATTTCGGCGTAAAAGTGGAGCGTTTTAGCGAATTGCTACTTTATTATTAATACATATTACGGAAAATATGTTGTGTTAGTGCTGTGAACACGAACGAAAATGGATATTTTTCCGAAAAGGACCGAAAACAGGGTAAGTACGACTTCAGTTTTAATTTATTGGATTCCGTGATTCGTTTGGTCGACAATGTTTACATTTTGGATAAATTTTCGAAACGATTGAAGTTGGTGGGTCAAAGCTATACATTTTCGCGATATAATTAAATAAAATTTAAACATAATTAATACAATTCATAATGTTCAACTATGATAACTATCAATATATGATAATTAAACCGAAATCCGTTTTCCTAAGAACACGAGGTTAGTAAAAACAAATTAGTTTGTTTAAACTTTGTTAAATTAACCCCGAAAATGTACAATTTCTGATCTAAAATATGAAAAATAATTTTTGCAATCTCATCGTGACGTACGATGATGTCACTGTCACGTGAGCTACCAGATAAAAGGTCACATTTTCGATCCTTTCTGTTCAGTTTTGATTCCGGTCTGGTAGCAGCAACATTGGAGCTTCGTTTTGGGTTAAAAGTAGCACGTGTTCGCGAATTTCTAATTTATTGTTAATAAATATTAGCGAAAATGTTTTGTGTTAAGTGCTGTGAACACGAAGGAAAGTGGATATTTTTCCAAAAATGCCCGATTTTTTTTTAAATATGTTGTTAATAACATGCATTCAGGACTGATAAAGTACGCCTTTAAAATATACAAAGTACTGCGTTCATAATTCACAAAATACCGTATTCATCATTTTTAAAGTACGGCGTCCAAATTTACAAAATACGGTGTCCTTCACCCATGCTATCAAACCTTAGTCCTCTCTTTTAATGGCAAGACGCACTCCAGACCTCCTCGTATTGTTTGGTTCTTGCTGGGCAACAGCAACGAGCGAGCAAAGTCATCGCTCTTTGGTGGCAAACGTGGAGAAATTTGTATATTGTAACTTTTGTAATTGAAGCATTTTGTACTGTATATTGTATGTGTTACTAACTTAACTTGGGCCTTGCCAATTTAGCTCCAGTGGTGCAAATGCTTTGTTTTCATGGTGCATTTGCTTGGGTTTTCATTTTGCAACATTCTCAATTTTTGGTGCAATTTCTTCCGGTGGTGTATTGGCTACTAACTTTGCATTTGTATTGTATCTGAATTGTATCTGTATCTGTAGTGTATTCTGTATTGTAAGGTAGGCGAACTTAAAATTGGGACTATTTTTCAAACGTATTTACTATTCAAACGAAAAACAATAGTGTAACAATAACCTTATAAACTTATTTCTTAATAACTCTCGATGTTCCATTAACAGCCACTTCATTAATTTTCTTGCGGTTGTTCCACAGCAATCGCTTGAAGTATTTTTCGTCAAATTCCTTGATTTTCTTTTTTATTCGCTGCTCCAATTGCCTAAATGTCGAATCTGGCAAGTTTTCTTCGCAATATAAGTACTTTATTTTTAAATATGACCAAATAATGTTTACTTGAAGACGCTTTGTCATTTTGGAAAGAAAAATCATAAATGATGTCTTTTTTGCCACTGAGTTTGAAATCGCCAGAAAATAGGACATTTAGTCTGGCTCTTTGACGTTCTTGTCGTTCAGGTGTCGATTTCCATGCATCTATTTTAGTATGACGGTTAATTCTTTTTTGTTTTAATATTTTCGATATATGCCGATCCGACACATGGTATTTTCTTGCTAATTTCGATGCAGTCCCCCTATTTTTCTTTGAAAGTTTAACAATCTTCCGAATTTCTCCTTCCGTTAATTTTCTTCTTTTTTTTTCCAGACTCTTCTTTCCTTTCTATTCCACCATCTCCATCGAATGTTTCCCAAACTCTATACACGGTGGTTTTCCCAATTACATGATTTTTTAATCCCTTAACCACCAAATATGGAGTAATCTTTGGCTGCGTGTCATACACTAAATTTATTAATTTTCTTTTTTCAAGTTCTTTTAGTGGGGTAATTGCTAATATGACAGTTTTGGTTAAAAATAAATTATCATCATCACAATCTAAACGTCATATTTAATACAGCACTAAGCAAATTGCTTCTTTAAACAAAAATTGTTGAAATTAATTATAGTCCCGATTTTAAGTTCGCATACCTTAGTTAGATTGTAGGTACCTGTATTGTATTTCCATTGTATTGTACTGTATAACGTTCTATCCCTCTTTAACAAATCCTAGCCCTCTCCTTTCCTAGCGAGATCTGCTCCACACCCTCCCGTGGTTCTTGCTGAGCATCAACTATCGAGGACAGAAAATTCAAATTCAAAACCAGCAAAGTTTCACAAAAATCTTGAAAATCGCTCGTTGGTGGCCAACGTGGAGCAAAAGAGACTTTTGTAACTCAACTAACTTTGTTAACTTTGTATTCTTAAGGAAACAAAAATATATTACATTAAATTTATTATTTATAAGGACAAATAGTCATTTGCCACACCGATACTCATTTTTAGATTAAATGCTCACAAAACGGGTAGATGTTCAATTTGTGTCCGGGGAGATACAATGTTTGCAAGTAGGTACTTCGTACTTCGAATATGAGTATCTACTCAGTTTTATTCATACCACCCAATGTCTCGCTTCAATGTTTGACTATTACGTTGATTATGAGCACAACGCTGATCAACTTCCGTATCCGAATTACCCATGAAATAAATCATTGCAATTTGCACCTGAGGTAGTTCGTCGCACATTTGATTGACTTCGTGGACGTATGTCAGCTTGTCGTCTTCTCGGCATAAAACGACACAGAATTATTTTCACCGTCATTCAAATCTGTAAATTTTGTCTTGAGAATTTTAAAATATTGAAAATTTCAAATTAAATCCTCGAATAACGGTAAAGTTTGAGGTTTTGTCGAAACCAACAAAGTGAATATACGTAAATAGAATGGCAGATCAAAATTAATAAGAAACTTTCGCAATGCTTAACTAAATTCACTTTAACGAACACTTTTCTTAAAATAAACGACGTTTCTTGTTACGAAAAAACAAACAACGACTTGAAATGCAATAATACTTTTCACCGTGCACCGACGGGCGAAGCGAAGCAATAACAGCGGACGCTGCTGACGGAAAGTGGTGGGAGGCGCCTGGCCTAAAACTGCATCTCTTTAATGATTAGTGATTAGATTACCAAGGCGTTTGACCATTATAGGTGGGTGTCTGAATTTTTCTAAGGGCCGACGTCACATTATATGAACCAGTCGTTGTTGCATTCTTTATTATTTTTTCAAATTTCTTCATTTTACTCAACATTCTATCTTCCATAGTTTTCATTTGATCTACCATACATTCTTGGACTGAGATCTCGAATTCACTCTTTAGCTGATGATCGACTTCATCTTTCACCTTTTGGTCCATTAAGACCACACTTTCTCGGAGAACATTTTGCATAACTTGCAAATGTGTGTTCTTGTGACGCAAGATACAAAGGTATCTTGCGTCCATTTTTTCAACCATTTCTTTGTTTCTTGCCTCTATTTTCTCGTCCATTGTTTTATTTCTTTCGTACATTTGCGTGAGCATAGCCATGATTTGCTTTACTTGTTCCTCCATGTCCGCAGCTTGAGCTTTAGTTTCAACAGGCATCAAACTTCAGAATTCTTATCCAATTTGCCCGTAGATCAATTATTAACCTGGAATCTCACTTCCGACACCAGTGTTATGTTGATCGAGAATTAAAATCAGCGCAAAATAATTCCGGCGCAACTTGACTGGATTCTCTCAACATTGACCGGACTTGACTCGTTAACTAAATGAATCGTTCCCGAGGGTGGAATTGTTGTTGTTTCACATTACACATTATTTTAATGTAAACTGTAAAAATATAGTTTTCATTATTTGTTATAATTGATTGTTTGAACAAATTCGTAAGAAAACGTATTAATTCCCGTACAAATGAAGCGATTCTTGCCACCCAGCACGTGATACGTGGTCAGCCGTTCTTTCCCCACTGATGCATAACCGCTCTAGCTATTTCTTTCTTATGTTGATTACACTCTCTCGCGTATGGAAACGTATCCAAGGCTCCATCCACTCCTTCATTAGATCAATGAGACTGACCGCTTCCGACGGTGGTTTCTAATTAAAGAGACACGCGTTCCTTGTGGAGACTTCGCGATCGCTGATTCGAGACTTCCGGAGACCCCCTTCTAGATTTTCTTTTCTCGAACGCCTCCGTCGGCGATGATGAGTCACCGGTCATACTTGAAAACGCATTGACGTTGTACCGGGGCAGACCAATAGGTTTATTTCTTAACAATAAATTCTATAAAGAGTAATATTAAATTGGCCGTCGCTGTTAGACAAAACTACCTAACTCTTTGGTTTATTTGGCTTTACATCAAGGCTTGGTTTCATAAAACCTTGTTTTGTTGTCATCAGTTCAATCTTCACAGGTTCCATCTCTTACTATATCAACCAAACCTCTTATATTAAAAAAAGTAGTAAGCAAATCAACACAAAATCACTACTTATTTAGCTTCATTACCTATTAAAAAGTCCAGGTCTCGCAATCGATTTCGTTTCGTGATGGGTTTTTTTAGCTTATTTATATAAATTACCATAAGTTTTTACTTCCCGAGCGTGCAAAGGAAGTATTGTAATCGAGTTCGTCGGCTGACTCTCTACTTTTGCATTTTCTCGACTTATCATGACCCTTAGAGGACGAAGAAATAGTTCTCCCGTTTCCGTCTGTCTGTCCGTCTGTCCGTTTGTCTGCCGTCCCCCATTTATATTAGACAGATAATCTCAGAAAGTACTGGGCCGATTGTTGTCAAATTTTGTATTTGTACTAGGTATATCATGTAGATTGGAAAAACGCTAACAAAAATTTATCTAATCATCCCCACCACTAATGTGTTGACGTCACCTCAAAATTGTACATAGTAAATGGGTTTTCAATTGTATCAAAATAGCATAGTCTTATACATGTAGTTTATGACTCCGAATTGAGATTTTACCCGAAACGTCCAGATTTTTGGAAAAAAATCAAAATTAGGAAACAACATTTTGACATTTAATTTGGAATCTGCAAAACTGAATGCTTTGAAATCTTGCACATGGTTTACAGTTATGATAAGCATGATAAGTTTTTATTCAAAATATATTTACTTGTCCCCTCCAAAAAATTGATGACATCACCTCAAAAGTTTCCCGAATAAATCCTATCCAAAGTGTGGAAAATATGATGAGTCTGTGATTGTAATTTATCATTCCATTCATATTTTTTGGATTTGCATTTGTGACTCAAAAAAATTAACGAATCGGTCAATTTATTATTGATCAAATCAAGCACGAGCTACCCCATTTTCTAGAAAATGTGGGAATACGCTCGTCTTTATAACAATAAAATAACGATAAGGTAAGAATTATAATAATAACATTCAGAATATTTTGTTCAATTGAGGCTTATGAATAATTTTAGTCATCTGTTTTGGGGCGATAAACTCATTCAAATCAAACAAATGTCTACGTAACATTCTTCCATGTATGTATTCCCGTTGATAATATGCTGTAAATACATTTTTTGCACTCATAACCTTTTTTGATGACCTTGGCGCATTCAACAGCACGCGGGACGTCGAATATCACGCACGGTAACCTAGCCCAAAAACGTCAAATTGCGAAGTGTTTACGACGTCGTTGTTTATAAATAAAGCTGGGCGGTCGAGATTTATTCATCCTATTTACCCGTCTGAAGTGCGGCCGGTGCATCCTTGCCTTACTCGCTTCTGGCTTTCCAATTGTGCATCATATTTAATAATTTACAGCGAGAGCGACACTTGAAAATTATTAAAAGTAATATTATTATCATTATAATAATAGATTTTAAAATCATCAACTTAGTTTTCTCATATTTTCTTGGCGATGCGTAACATCGGTTGCGAGCCACTGGCCTGCAGTGGTCCATACACAGCGCATAAATTTCAACCGCCTAGCCCTATTTTTTTAGTATTCGCCGCTTACTCTGGTGAATCAGCTGGGTACGTGCTTAATAGTCACTTTATTTGGATGTATAGGTATACGATATATAGCCCCTAGAAAACGTAAGGTATTTCTAGGGGCTATAATACGATACATGTACTGATAATATATTTTGTCCCGTTGATTACCTGAATTGTCGGTACCTGTATTTATTGACTGCGCAGGGGCTGCAGGAGTTATTTACGCCACTGCATAACATGCTTCTTTACTTGTACATTAACAGTATACAGTATCATACATTTCTTTATTATAAAGGGTTATCAAAAAAGAGTGAATAAAAATAGCAAAATACAATAGTAAGTATTATTTTTCTAAGAAGCTGTATTTGTTCTACTGTACTTTAGAAGCGAGGAAAGTTCTGTTTAAATAACTTTAGACGATTATTTTGAACTATATGTACAGTAGGGTATCTATATGCAATGATCCAATAGTTCAGTTGGAACAGCAATCTTCCTTCAAGTAATCATATGCACATCTACTAAAACTTGACAAATAATGTGAACACTATAATCGCCCATTGTTTTTACTTTACATGGTTTTCATTTTCTTAAATTCGTCAAATGTTAAATGAATTGTATTTAATTAAGTGTCTATTATTTGTTAAGAGGTACATTGCTGAAACAGCAATTTTGAGAAGAACTGATTTTATTATTACATCATGCACTGGGCGTTGCTCCTTTTTTCACTGGGCAACACACTCCAGCGTATCTAAAATTAAAAGTGAATATTGATAATAGTTTCATTATTATACAAAGAAGATTTCTTACTTATTCAATGGACAGAAGTATTTTAGGTAAACGTTGATGTCTGTAAGAAGCGTAAACACTTCCGGGCAATCAAATATAATTGTACAAATACCAGTAGTATTCTTAGGAGTTGAGGGACAGCTGGGCCGAGTAGTTACTACACTTTTTTGTCCTAGCTGGAATGAACCTGATTCCACAACCAATCAGTCACAATAGAATATAAATGACAAATTTAAACAAAAACGAAGCAGCTCTGAAATTTACCTTGGGATGTTATAATGCTTTGGTTATTTTTCTTGAGATCCTCGAGCCATTGCGGAAGGGTTTCTAAAAATGTTATTGATATGTATAAATTGAGTATAAAGTGATAGCTGAATTGTGTAATAGAAATAAGCTATAAGTTTATTTACCACTCTGTGTCAACGATGTATCAGTAGTTGTCGATGTAGAAAGCCTGGTGTGCCCGATGCGAGATCGTCTTCGTGGATGAGATGGAGGTCCTAAATATAGACGTTAAATTTGAAATTACTTTGTTACCTTTTGTATTTTTTTAGAAACATATTCTTTTAGTTCATAGTGCTAACAACGGCGACAATGTAGTTAACTAAATCATAAAGGTTAACTTACGTATATACATAAGTCAGTAACACCAGAATTTTGTTTTATAGATCTATAAAAGATTGTGAAAAAGTTTCGGCAGTTTCAATGCAGATTATTGTTAAAATTTAGTAAAATGTAAAATATGCTAATGTACTTACTTCGTCGACTTGAAGCTGTGTGATGACGAGCTGAAAAAAATATTTTTAGATCTTATGGTTTAGGTATATTATTAAAAAAAGAAAAAAATATGACAGTCAAATGATAGTAGGGAAGGTAAACTTGTAAATTCATATTAGACAAACACAACATTTTAAAATGTATCTTTTACATAATTTTGAAGTTCTTAGACGGATGTATGGGTCCTGATTTTCTAGAATCATTTAATAGACATAAGATTTCAAAAGATTCTTGATAAAATTAATGTTTCAAATATGTAGGAATCTTATTGATCATTTGGTGTGCTATAAAATGATTATCCCCACAACATCGAAAACAGACAAAATATTTGTCGAAGTGTTTATCTAGACAAAGCTAAAAGTTTAAAATAGATGTTATATTATTTAACACGTATATTTTGCTTATAATGTTGTATTATTTTGCCAGAAGCAAATATAATCTTAATAAGATCGTTTCGTTTTCTTTTTTTTTTTGTATTTACATTAATAGAAACAGTCCTGTTGACAAAACGCTTACAAGTTTACCAACACTTTGATATCTATCTTTTGAGGCGAATATTTTATAACTGCTTGAACTGTAATTTTTGTCCATATACTTACGACCGAATCTTCTGGACATCGGCGAAAATTCACCTGAAAAGTTTTTTTTATTAAATATTTATTCACACTTAAAGAATAAAACGAACAAAGAGAATGTAGATATATCGTCCAGGGGCGGCTGGTGCCGGGGGGCGAAAGGGCGAGTGCCCCCCCCCCCCCAATTTAGAACGTCTACAAACACATTGGACATACCAAAATAGTAATTTTCAATATTTAAAAAATTATACTTAAATTTGTATTATAATTATCAAAACTAATTTTTTATCTCGCTCCACTTATATAAAATGTATCAAAACTAACATTAACTTACATCTAAAGACGTTGTGACTTGTTGGATATCATATGATATGTTGAAGTACTGATGATAGCCGGAGACCGAATCATGGCTGATTTAGACGTTTTGTTTACACCGTTGCCATGGAAACCTAGCGTCCATGTGCGATATTTGAATGGAATTGGGTCCAGTATAGATAGTGCCCAGAAGCAGTAACTCGATTGCTTTTAATTTTCATGCTGCGCGAATGAAATTGTTTGATTTTAAATAAAAATAATGAATTCGGTTGAATATTTCGTCCTCTGTGTAAAATTTTAATGAACAATTTACGGAGAGCCCGGATTTATTAATAAAAAATTATTCATGGCAAAACGACAGACTTTCATAGATATTTTAATAGACGTAACACGTATGACAAATATTATGGGGAAATCTTCTCGATAATACAGACATTCGGAAACGACTACACACCGTCCATATTAATAATATTCGGGCACATAACGCAAGGGTGGACAAAAATCGCCATACATATGTATATTATGCCGATTGATTATATGCATAAAATTTTGTGGAGTGTTTGAACTTGTTTTACGTGGACACAAAATCCAGGTATATTTCGAGGTCTGATTAATCCAACGACTGACGTTTTTAAAGAAACGTTTAAAACTGTCCAAAATTAACTTTTAGATGCCTTCAACGTAAAATTTTGACCGAAGGCAAAAAGGTGTATGTACAAATACTTTTTTGCTTTTATTGAATGTATTTTTGTATTTATTTCCGTCACACAATTTTGTCTATTAATTGGTAATAACAACCTGTTCAATCTTCATATTTAATTCATCAATCAAATTGTGTCCTCCCATTTCAAAAGGTCACGAGCCGCCACTGATATCGTCTACATTAAACCCGTCAGATTTGAGTGATTTACCGCAAAAGTTAGCAGCTTCGGCTAAACATCTAGCTGCGATGATATTAATCCACCATGGAATTGGGAATGACAAAAATTACTTAAATTCGACGGGATCCTTTGTCGCTTTGAGATAACTTGAAACTTTAATCAAAGGTTCTTATTCCTGTGGGCCGACTATACAAGAGTGCAAAAAGTCCCGGAACGGTTATATATGATATCGTGGTAATTTGAATTTTTGTATGCATATGTATATGATAAAAAAGTGAAAGTGTCATCAGTATTTTTTTTTATTTTATGTTTATTAAGAATTTACTGACGATATTTTTGCTTTTTTCCCACTTTCGTTTTAGCCTGAAATGTACTTAAATTGTTTTGAAAATGAAGATCAAAATTACAATTATCAAGGATAAATATACAGTTCCGGCTAAATCGGAAGGAATAAAAATGAAAATATCATTAGTAAATTATTTTATTCTAACCACACATATTTTTAAACAAGCCTATTTTCAAATAACGGAAATAAATGGCTGAATTTTCTGGGACTTTTTTATATTTGCACATCTCACGAAATTTGCTAATTCAATCTAAGAAAATATATGTTCCCGGATACTTATAATTTTAATATTTAAAATTATAGGAATTGTAAAGATCTCAGAAAAATAGTTGGTAAGTGTAACACAATCGTTACTTCTTGTTTAAAATCGCATCGTTGAGAACTTACTAATATCATCATCATCCGTCCACATGTAGTTGTTGAATGAATAACCCGGTCCGAGTGAATAACTCGGCCTCACTGAAACAATCAATACATATATGTACCTATTGTATCACAATTATTGTAAGATATTTTAAGTATAGTGTGTTAATAAATGATTTATTAAACATCTATAGTGGACTATGAAATTCATTTATTAATGTACCGCTCCATTTGATTTTTTGTTGGACTAATTAATCTGTCAACTATATAGTTAAATTACAAAGGGTACGGAAAAATGTGAACTCTAGAAGAATAGTTATTTATTATAGAAGCCTATTTTCGGCCTGGACACGAAATTGATGGAGGATGTCAATACTCAACTTTTACTGCCAGAAGCGATAATTTTTTGGTCGTATTCACGGCCCTCTAGATGTAAATCATTTATTAACACCCTGTATTAACTCCAACGAGAACATGAGTCGATGTTTAACGGTGTTTCATAGAAGTTTTTTCTTCTTTTATCGATATGCAAAAACTCCAAGAAACACTTTATTTAGCAAAGCAAAAGAGCACAAATTTTGCATATTAACCCAATTATTATGAGAACGATAACTGAAATCATGTTTATTTATTGGTAACAGAAAGTTTTTTTTAGTGAATTTGTTGTCTAAAATAATTGTTATTACAGCTGAATATCGGAACTGCATACAGAATTCTAAAGAACAAAATTTTCGATAACTGTAAGGTTTCAAAATATCTAGATGAATACATAAAAAACGTACTATGTGCTATATGTAGGTGATATCTCGTTTCTCCATCACTGCTTTGAAGGGTAAGGAGATTATGTAAAACGTTGGGACTTCTGCTCTGACCCAAATGTTTCCCTTTTTCAGTATAACTTAAATAGGGCGTGCTTAAATAAATAAAACTTTACAAAACAAAATTTCCTAATTTTTCGAAAAAAGGGGAGGGAAGTTGTGTCTAAATAACCTTACACCATTTTGTTCTCTTTGAAAAGCCTGACGAAACAATGGAATAATAATACTACTATTATTTAATATTAAGTATTGATGATATTCCTAAGATATAAATATTATCACCAATTTATATTTAAGTATTTTGTACGGTACATGGGTAAATGAAGGTAAATGAAATCTTATACTTATTTCATAATTTCATGTTTTTGTATTGCCAAAACTAATTCAGATACTTACTATTGTAGAATATAGCGGAATTCTGACGCCTCGCAAACCCACGTGCTGCTGAAATAAAAATAAAACTATGAAAAGAAAAATGGTAAGAGTTTTAAAGAGTTTAGACAATCCAGTCTTAAGCTTGACAAAATCGCCTCAATAAACCTGTCTATAAATGATGGCCATCAATGGTAACTCTGGTACTTCTTTCATTAATTATTTTCCTCGAACACATTATTATAAGTACCAAAATCATTTATGGACACGTTGCAACATTCGTCAACGTTTTAATGATGTTTAAATTAATTTTGATGTCAATATAAGGAAACACATGTCAAAATGTTACTGCGTCTTATAACTTGTAGCCCTCGGAACACACATTTTTTAAATGCCATCATTATTACAACAAAGCACGGTTGTCACAAAGTAAATAGCAATCATATTAAACACGTGTTGCAAAATAAAGTACCTGCATGTTTTTATAGGTTTAGAGCTAATTTCAAATTTACTTTCTAAATTAAAAAAAAATAAAAATTTAAATTATTACAGTGCTAGATTATTGCTTCAATGGAGTTGGCATGTTTGCTGTGGATTGTTGACAATTTAACTGTCAAGCAACACTAACTATAACTGTCAAGCAACACGAACTATTTACCACAATTTAACACTTCAATAACTGTCTAGTCTAATTGCTGGTTCAACCACAGACTACAGTTCAACTGTCACTACAGTCAGTCTTGTTGCTTCTTTAACTGTTTGCCGTTACTAGATTAATTGTCTGTTATTTAGAGTGACTGTACAGTTAAACTGTTTATGGCAGAAAATTTCAACATCCTAGTGACTTTCTCTGTGCAAATAAAATGTTTTTTTGTGGAATTGGTGTTATGAGTTCTGCACCATGTACAATATATATTTACTTTTTCCGTTAAAACACCCCAACCAAACCCAGATACACAAATACAAGGCTAAGTGGAAATCAAACCCGAGACCGGTGGTCCGGTGGTGTGACGGTCAAGCATAATAAATGTTAACATGATCACCAGGGCCCCAGTTAACGTTTTGATCCATAGTAAGTAACTGAATGTAAAACTTGATTGGTCTTTAGAATCCTTCCTATAATCTAAAAGGTAGTGACCGATTTACTCTGTATAATTGGCAGTTAGCAGTCATTAAAATTTGTGGATAAAGTCTTGTATACCTACTGAATAAGGAATGCCTATTCTGATAACCCTTACCGTGAAATTAATAACACAAAGAAAAAAACAAAATTTACACAAGTTTTTATGATTCATAGTTTCTGCAAAATCCACAAGTAAATTCTGTCATGTGTTTCAAAGTGGATTTTTTCTTTGAATTGCCCTTTACGTAGTTTACAGTATATTCTGTAAACGTAAAAACTTCTTTGGAAATTATTTTAATAATTCAATCAGTCGATTAAAATCATAAGCATCTGCATTAAATTTTATGTGTGTGCTTTTAACCTTTAGCATTTAGCATACAAATAGTAATTTATTAAGAATAACCAACACCTTTACTTACAATATGGATTTCTGAAAAGTCCAGACCCTGGTGGTACTGTAATGAGAAAACATTATACAGATTTATTGTAGATATTTACCTTAATGTTATCATGTTTATTTATTTTCATAAACTGTTGAACCTAGATTCGACAATGACTTTACAATTACTTACAGTTCTTGAACCAAAAAGTACGTAGGTATCAAACTGTCTAGAAATTTATAATTAACAGAAAATTCATAATGCGACAAACATTCTTTTTGTGTGTTTTTTTAAATGTCAAATACATATTTTTAAATAAATACTTACAGTGACTAGGGCTCCCCGGTAATGACAAGCTAAAAGGTTCTGATGCTGTAATAAAAGTGTTAAATTTGGTGCTTTATTTAATTTTTCCATGACTTACATGACTTTGCTGCTGCGGTTTCACTGTCGACTGCCTCTGTTTGATTTGGTTTAACTACAACTAAGGAACTCACAGACGTAACGAAGGAATATTTCAAAGCCAAATCGAGTGCTTTCTTTGTAAGTTCAGTTTTGTTGTCTACTGTTTCTCTTTGTTTCAGAATTTGTTGTACAGTCAAATACGCCCAAAGTCTTTCTATTGGACTAACAGGTTCTGTAAGAGTAGTGTTAAAAATCATAGGTCCCGTAGTACAGGTACCATAAACCTGAGGCAAGAGATCGGAATTTTCTCCTAAAAGAGAAGAGAATCAAAGACAATATAAAGTTTTCTGTATCTACCTGTTTTTCCAGCTACAACTAATTCAGAACCTTTAAAAAGAATTGGATAACGAACGTTGGTCACATCTGACACACTATCCATATATTTAAAGGTAATATTGCTCATTAAAGGTGACGAAATTGTACTGTAAAAATCCTGCAATTGTAAGGAAGCGTCAGCTGCCTCGTAAATATGTCTTGACAATCCTAAATTTTGCGAAGATAACCTTTGTAAGAAATTTTTATCCGCCTCAGAACCAAAAGAAAGAGAAAAAATTGGCGCACGGCTTGTACCTGAATTTAGTTTGGTTACCTAAAATGTTACACTTATTATTTTAACAAGATGTCTCCAATGTTATGTTACTGTATTGGTAATTTCATCCCGAGAATCCATTCCAACATTCGGTAGACCATCTGTTAAAAATATAAGTATTGGCTGATATTTATTGGGAGTATTTTCTTGTGTTCTTTTGATCAAGAACAAACCTATTTCTAAACCAGCTATTATATTAGTAAGACCCATGTCGGATTTGTTCTTCACTATATTTTTGGCTTTTTTTTATATTTCTGTTAGTAGCTTTTGCCGCTTGCGGTAAATTGGCTTCCTAAACTCATTCTTTAGTCTTGTGTTTTAAACATTAAAAAAATACCTTCAAATGTTGTTCAAGGAATCCGTACTCTCGTGAAATCATGTGTACGGGAACAAATTTATTCTCTGCAAAATTCCACACAGAAGCGTCGTCAGCGAATCGTACTATGTTGAATAAATCTTGTGATTTTAGTTGTGGCAAAATGTTTTGCATTGCTTCAATCAGTTGATCCATCTTTCTTCCAGTCATACTAGCACTATGATCTAATACAAAGACCACATGTTTTGGTAAGGATTCCAGTTCCGAAGGTGCAAAAAAATGTACAAAATATCCATCTCTAACCAGGATCTTTCAAAGAAAAGTTTTAATAACTTGCTTAGACATAATGAAGTGGCAGAGTTGTAAAATATATACTTTTAACTATCACATAACATGAATAATGCCTTTAAAAAATGTAGATAATATAACTATAATAATAATTCTAAGTTATTTGACAGTTGAAATAAAACAATCTGTAGACTAAAAAATACGCACCTCTCCTCCCTGAGGATCTCTTTCTACGTCATACTGAACTATAAATTGACCAGCTAATCCATTTTCTTTGTTACCACCGAGATTTTCAGCGAATGTTTTTTGTTGGTTAATGTCAGGACTAAATTTTACAACCGCAGAATTATTGTTAATAACATCTATCTGTGCGGAAGGATTCAAATTTTCATCGTTTTTGCTTATTTCATTGCCGGTTCTTAAAGAAGGGGTTTTTACATATGTGAGAGGTCTACTTTCATTAATGTAAACCTTGAATTAATTACACAAAATTTATCATTTACAGCAATAAATTTTAAATTTTACAGTACCTGAACTCCAAGATCTTTAACAACTTGACCTGGATGAACATTTATGACAAGTTCATATTGTCCAATCCGACGCTGTAGAAGTTCTTCATAAACAAGTCTAAATATTGTTTTACTTTCTGGTTCTATATTCACTGATACTGTAAATGTTTTGGAATCTCTTGCACTCAATTCAACGTGAGCTGCACTTTGACCACTTGATACAGCCTGTTGAGGTAAATAATTGAGTACTGGGTGTAACTAGGTACTAAGTTTTTTTTTCTACTCCCACATAGTAATCCATGAATTACGAACTGTCTAGCCTCATAGTAAAACCATAGTTACACCCACTGGCATGTAATGAATGAACAGGCACGTAATATATATATATTACGTGCCTGTTTGGGTAGTTTCCATAGCAACTATAAATATTTGCTTTCCCAAAAAAAAATTCTTCTGAAAGTGATCCTTCATTATAGATCGTAGAAAAAGTATATGACACAACTCTGGTGGTAAGCTAATTACGAACTCATATTACATCACTCGCTCGCTACGCTCGCTCGTGTGTAAACTTCGTTCGTAATTAGCTTCTTACCACCCTCGATATGTAATATACTATTTTAATTCATTTTTAGTAATAAAAAATATTTAAAATTTTACATATATGAATATAAATTGAATAACACGAATAGTTCGTGGTATAGGACACAAAGCATATTCTCCCATTTTTATGAATATATTTGTTTGTTAATCAGGGTCAGGTCTACACTGAAATAAAGTAGTTCTAATAACTGAGTTGAGTTGAAAATGCAACAATCAAAGATAAAGTTTCAAAAATCCATGGCTGTCTTTGATCGTGTTTTCATAGCTCCCTCGGCATAATTTGGTATATTAATCGAATTTTCTGTTAACTGAATCAGTGTGTTAAATTTTTCAAGTACATATAATAAATTTGTTAATATATTTTTATAAACGAACAATGACTTAAATCATGCTTAGCCCTACTAGAAAAAAATAGGATAAACCACACCTTCCTATTAGAATTTTTTTTAACAAGTACCTATTGCAGATTATTATTATTAAGTTAACCAAAGTGAAAGGAGAACAATAATCCTTAAGTACAAACCTCTTGATATATTTTCCTGGCTTCTTCCTTTTCTTTTACATACGCTTTATAAACCTTTCCTTTAATTTCCATTTCAAATTCTGATATAAATGCATTTTCAGGCAATATCACAGAGAATGTTGCTTCTTCTGATTTTTTCATCAAATTTCGTACTTTGCTTCTGATAAGCGTTCTCACATATCGATTGGTCACATTTGCATTTATTTGCATAGAGTATATTTGGGGATTAACTTGAATATTCTATACAATTTAAAATTAGCAATAAAACACTGAAAAACTGAGCTTACGTTTGAGTATGTTGAAGATTCTTCTTTTGTTGAGTCCGTACTTGTTACTACGAAACTGTCATCGCTAACGGTAGAAAACACTGTTTCACTCAAAAAAATTAATAACACAATTATTAAATGTCGATACTTCTATTATGTCTGGGTGTGGGTTCTCATAGATCTCGTTTCCTTTCTATCCACATTTATTACTAAGAGTAAGATTCTACACATTGATCCACCATTACAAAACTAACTATCTCTACCGATCCCGTCCTACGCATGCGCACCTCAACTACCTTCCACCAACCCGGTTAAGGCCCTTTCACACGTACACAACACTTTCCGGCTTTTTATTAAAAACATACATTCATAACCTACCTACTATAACACTTAACGACTTAACCTAAACGTAAACCTATCAGGAGCCTTTCTCGTACGCTCGGATCTTCTAAGTAACCCCCTTGGTGAAAGTATCTCTACTTCGTCTTCGCCGCCTGGCCTTTCCAAAGCCTTATTAGTTTCCGTTAGTATCTTACCGTATTTATCGTAGTACATGGTACTGTGTTTACTAGGGTAACGCAACTGATTTACATGTGCTGTTCTAACTTGACCCCTTAGCTTAATTACATATACGACTGGACTCCTTTGACCAACCACAACAGCTGGTAACCACTTAATATAACTTTTAAAGTGATTCCTATACAACACTTCTTCCCCTTTACAATATTTAGGAACCTCTCTTACGGGCGAATGACGCTTATTACCTACGTTTACAGTTACATGTTGTTCTTTAAGTCTATTGTTTACACTACCATACCTAGGATTTAACGAATTCGCGACATTTCTCACTTTGTAAGAAAAAATCCTGTCATAGGGTGAATCTTTTGTCACCGATGATGGTGTACTATTATATGCAGACGTAAACCTCAGTACTTTCTCATCAATCGTAAACTTTGACAACCGCCTATCCATTAAGTATTTATACAAATATTTTTTTACTATTTGTACGCTACGCTCAGCATATGTATTCGATTGACTATGGTAAGGTGGTGTTTTCGTAATTTTAATATTATCTTCTTTCCCAAACAAGTCAAACTTCCACGAATTAAATGGCGGCCCATTATCACTAACAATTTCGAATGGCAAACCAAAACGTGAACAAAAAATTTGCAAATATTTGATCAATTCCTCTACATTGGTTCGTTTCATAATATGAACATCAATGAACTTGCTATATACATCAACTATGATGAGAAACGTATGTTGCTGAAAATGAAAAAAATCTATATGTATTCTTTCTAGTGGTCTGGATGTACGTTTCCAACCGGATACCACCGGTTCTTTTCTAAAATTACTTGTTTGATCACAAATATCACAATTTTTTACAACCGTTTCTATGTCTACCGTCATATTTTTCCACCAAAAAATACTTCTTGCTGCTAGTTTCATACGAACTATACCCTCATGATCCTTATGCAAAATCTTTAAAATATTTTCTACCTGCGAAGTCGGCACTATTAACCTATCTCCGAAAAATAAACATTTATCCTGAGTACTAATACTATTTCGTAACTTATAATAGTATTGTAACCGATCGCATACTTTATCTTTTGGCCATCCTTCACATGTATACTTATACACTTGTCTCAATAAGGAATCATTTTGTACGGCTCTGGCAATATCCTCTGTACTAATATCAAAATCACTAATTATGCTTAATCTATTAATAGAAATATTCTCTACTCCCGTGGGTACTTCCAAAGGTAATCTAGATAACGCGTCGACATGACACATTTGCTTAGACGGACGATACTTAATTTCATACTCATACATTGATAACAACACTGCCCACCTTTGCAACCGTGATGCCGCCACCACCGATGTACTTTTATTGGGACTAAATATTTCTTGGAGAGCTTGACTATCGGAACATAAGGTGAACTTATTCCCATAAATGTACTTATGAAACGTTTTAACTGCAAACACTATCGCTAAAGCTTCGCGATGTAGTTGTGAATAATTCTTTTCTGCGGGCGATAATGAACTTGACGCAAATAACACGGGTTTCTCTTTACCATTTACGACCTGTGATAACACAGCACCTACCCCATACGGAGACCCATCTGCACAAATTACTATGGGTTTATTTGGATCATATATTTCCAAAAGTTGATTATTGACTAACAGACGTTTACTTTCATCAAAAACTTTTTGACACTTAGCTGTCCATACAAACTTTTCTCCTTTACGTAACAGCTTATACAATTCATGTAATTCACTACTTAAATTAGGCAAAAATTTATGATAATAGTTTAATAATCCTAAATACGCTTGTAATTCAGAGACATTTTTAGGAGGTCTAGCCTCTCGCACAGCTTCCACTTTTGCCTTTTGAGGCTTAATTCCTTGACAGGATATGGTATGACCTAAATAATCAACTGAAGGCTGAAAAAACTTACATTTCTCTATATTGATGCAAACATTGAATTCATTCAAACGTTTTAGCACTAACTCTAATTTTTTCTGGCAATCCTCATAAGAAAAACCTCCTATAAGTATATCATCCAAATAGCAAACTACGTTTGGCAATCCCGACAAAATTTGATCCATTATGCTTTGGAACTGAGAAGGCGCGCTCGCGACACCGTATGTTAGCCTAGTATATCTGAACAATCCTCTCCAGGTGTTAATTGTCAAGTACTCCTGTGATTCCTGTGATAATTCTAATTGCTGATACGCCCCTGATAAATCTAATACACAAAATATTTTACATCCCCCTAAACCAACAAATATCTCATCTACCCTTGGCAATGGATAATGCTGTGTCCTAATATATTTATTAATAGTGACCTTACAATCTACACAAATGCGCAGGGTATTATTACTCTTAGGGACAATTACAATCGGGGACGCCCACCTACTAAAAGATACAGGTTTTATAATTCCCACTTCTAGCATTCTATCTAATTCCTGACTTACTTTTTCTTTCAATTTGAACGGTACTGTATATGCTTTATGAAATATTGGTTTGGCATTCTCCTGCATAACTATATCAGCTTTAAACTGCTTAATGACTGAATTTGAATTCTCGCCGAAAATTCTTGGGTATTTGACTCTGATTTCATTTACAATTTTATTTCTATCATTTAAATTAAAATTACTACCTACTGACTCCTCCTTACTGACAACATTTAACGCATTTCTCCACTCTGGGTACAGACAATCCATCCAGGTGCGCCCTAACAACGGAACTACCGGTTTACTACTGCATATAATGTACATTTCTAAGGGAAACTCTTTTCCCTGACCTAGCTTTCTAACCTTGACAAGAATTTTTCCTACAGTGGAGACCCTATCCCCTGTAACAGACACAAGATTAACATTTGTTTTTACCACCGGACACGACAAAAATTTTTTTCGATACGTATCTTCACTAATTACCGACGCACATGCTCCTGAGTCGACTTCCATTTGTAACCAAATACCTTCAACTTCTATGTTGACTTTCACCGGCTGAACTTTCTCGTTCTGCACTATATTCAGTTCGATGTCTCGTTCTTGACCTCTGTCACACTCCATGTCGTCTGACATCCTTTGAATAACCGTAGATGCTGGATCTCTTCTTCTTCTGGAAGCGCTACTACTACTCAATTGCTCTCTTCCTATACTTCTAGTCAGGCAACATCTAGCTATATGACCCAACTTTCCGCACTTGCGACATTTCCATTCTAAAGCTGGACACTTTTGACTATCATGCCTACGTCCGCATCTTCCGCACAGATCCCACGATCCAGTTCCACGTCTACCTGAAGAATCTTCTCTGATGCGAAATTGATTAAAGACAGTTTCCTTTTGTGTTTGATTTTCGGCCATTTCCCAGTTCACGGCGATCGAACACGCTTTTTCGAAGGTCAACCCCTGTTCTTTCAACAAAATGGCTCTCAGTTGACTGTTTCGCACACCAAAAACTAGCCTATCCCGCAGAGCTTCATTTAAAAATTCACTAAATTTGCACGATTGGGCCCTCGCCTTCAGCTGTACTACGTACTCACTAATGGTTTGATTTTCTACTTGGTCTTCTCTGTGGAATTTGTACCTCTCCGCTATCTCATTTATTTCTGGTGCGAAATGCTGCTTCAATACCTCCACCAACTCCACGTACTTCCTCTCTGCCGGATCTGCCGGGAACACCAATTTCTTCAATATTGAGTACGTCTCTGGTCCGATAAACGTTAAAAGAGACGCTACTTTTTTTGGTTCGGTAACGTCATTCAGCAGAAAAAACTGCTGCAACCTCTCACTCCACTCAGGGAAACTCTCGCCTGGAATATACGGCTCCACACTTCCCAACATCCTCGTCGCCACTTTTATTATGTCTGGGTGTGGGTTCTCATAGATCTCGTTTCCTTTCTATCCACATTTATTACTAAGAGTAAGATTCTACACATTGATCCACCATTACAAAACTAACTATCTCTACCGATCCCGTCCTACGCATGCGCACCTCAACTACCTTCCACCAACCCGGTTAAGGCCCTTTCACACGTACACAACAACTTCATGTTGTACAATTTTAAAACTTTGACTGCAAACAATAACCATATCTCTGCTAATATTTTAAATACATTTTAATTAAGTTCCCCCACTGAATTTACTTGGAATTATTGCAAAATAAGATTTAACAGAAATAAGAGGTCATAGTTTATCATATTTAAATAATAAATTGTTTCAATATTTAAAATATGTAAACATCATTTTATCTTCCTAACAGTAACGGAAATACTAATCCTTGAATTAGCAGGTAAATAATATTCTTAAAACAAATCGTATCGGCGAATTATATACGATTTTCCACCTTTCCAAATTTGTCTTCGGTTGTTCCAGTGAGTTGTGAATTATATTATTATAGTAACAACAAATACATCTATTTAGACTAGTCTGATTGTCCAGAATACCACGCCTTGGGAAGCACCGCAACGCTATGGTCTGCTTCAAAGTTATCAGTCTTCCAAGAGATTTTTAAAATTTGTATATAAATAAAAACAATCACACTGGACAACTTTATGTACAAATAATTGAAATTAATAAAATATCCCAAAAAATGATATAATATTAATAATAATGTTTATTTCCAACGGGTAAGCACCCAATTACAGGAAACAAAAAAAAAAACAATGTAGGCATAATAGTACAAACTGTAGCACTAAGAATAAGGAAAAAAAATATAATGCTGAATTTATAATAAAAAGGCCAGAATATAAATAAAACAATACTCCCTAACTCTCTATATAAGAAATTAAAGCGTTTGATATGTAACTAAAAGGATAATTATTAATGTCACATAAATCACTAATTAAGTTAAAATTATTACACATTAAAACAAATGGTGATCTAGTCATAACATTTGTTCTGTTAGTACTACAACATAACGTAGGGCAACTTCGAGCATTTAACCGAGGAACTAAGAATACAATTTGTCTAGTACTAAGTAAATTGCAGTTAAATCTGCTTAGTAAAACGCCATGATTATATTCTCGAGGAGGGTAAGTCCCATCAACTGGAAATACTACAAATTTGAGAAACTTGTGTTGAACTGACTCCAGTAATTGAATATAAGTAGAATATATAGGAAACCAGATAACAGCGGCATACTCAAGTCCAGAACGTATAAATGAGTAATGCAACGTAAGCAACGATCGAACGTTCGATAACTCAGAAGTTTCTATAAATAAACCCAAACATATTTATTATACCCTCTAGTCGTACACTCTACAATATGATTTTTTAAGAAGAATTTACTATCAAAGACAACGCCTAAGTCCTTATACGTATCCAGTCTAACCAAATTAAATCCTTCAATAGAGTATTCATAAATTATGTTGCTTAGTTTTCTGGAATAAGTAATAATAAAACACTTGTCTTTGTTTAAGAATAATCGGATTTTTATGATCCACGAAGTTAACAGATCGAAATTGTGCTGCAAGATTTCGCAATCTCGAAGGGTACTAATAGATAAGAAAACTTTGAGATCATCGGCGTACAGTAGCTTTTGAGAAGTTAAAGAGTTTACGAACAGCAAAAAAAGCAAGGGGCCAAGATTAGGGTCCAATCTTGGCTAGGGTCCAGCGGGACACGAGACGCAGGACAAAATGACTCGGAAACAAAATTACGGTACTTAGCTGAAAGCTTTCTATTAAATAAGTATGATGCAAGCAACAGGAGCATAGAATCCGAAAATCCGAAATGATGTAGTTTACGAAGTAGTACATAATGATTAATGATCAATCTGATCAAAGGCTTTACGAAAATCTGTGTAGATAACATCTACTTGGTTATTTTGATCAATAGCCTTTGAAACATACTGAGTAAAACAAGACAGATTCGTAAACGTAGATCTTTTCTCCACAAAACCATGCTGGAAGGGCGAGATTAAACTTTTAACCGAAAAATACAAATGTTTATAAACAACAGATTCAAAAATTTTTGAAAAGTTGCAGAGAACACATATTGGTCGGTAATTTTCAATCATAGCCGGATCGCCTTTTTTAAATATTGGAGTAACTGTCGCTTCTTTCCAGATGTCAGGAAAATATGAAGTCTTAACAATAAGGTTAAATAGAGAATGGAGAGGTTTTACAAAAATCGATGCACAGTCTTTTACGATAAAGCTGGGAATGTTATCTATACCTGCTATTAGAGAGTCTTTGGATCGTTTTAACGCTCTAAGTATTTCATCTTCTGTTATGTTCTCAATTTTTATTATAGAGTTGCTCAAATAACCTTTGTTTAAAACACAAGAATAAATAGAGTCAGAAATGACGTATACGTTTTTAAAGAAAGAAGCAAAAGGATTAACAATTTCAGGGCTGAACATAGGACCAAAACCTCTTAGGGTTGGACGTGAGTGACGACTGAACTTCGTTTAAGTATCCGAGATAAGTAGTTGGATTGAATCAAGGACTTGCATTTAGATCTGTGGTATTCTGGTATTTAAAAGCATCTTAAAACTACTGGCTCTTGTACTGTCTGAATTTATTATGAAAAAGCGTTTTCAAACGTAGCATTTTGATAGCCTCTGACTCAAACCACGGGGGATATCGATGATCTTCCTTTTTGAAATTAAACTTAGGGACAGACACCTCAAAGATTTTGTTTAAAACTTGATAATATTCAAAACATGCCGTATTAACATTATTACGTTTTCCAAAAAAGACCAGTCAATAGAAAAAAGCAAATCGTATAATAATTTGAAATTAGCTTTACGAAAATTAAAACAGCTGGAATCTGAATTCATAAAAAAATGACCAGAAGATTTTATTATAAAGTGTAATGAAATATTTAATGCAGGATAGTAGTCATCTTCTGGTACAAGGGGAAGGTCCGACTGTTTTACAGTACGTTAAAGTCACCAAGAACAATGACCTTATCCATATGAGATTCTTCAACAGCACTGAATAAATAGAGAAAGAGCTCATAATCAGTGAGGTTAATTGAAGGAGGAATATAGACAATGAATACATAGAGAGAGAGTCCACATGAAGATTTAATTTTTAGCCCAAGTATGTCTATTATTGGTAAAGTTGACGTGATATGCAATAAATCAATCTGGGAATATACAAATGTATTAAAAAGTGCAATAAGAACTCCACCTCCTTTTGTGACATTAGTTGCAGCAAAATTTCTATCTTTTCTATACACTAAATAATTATCTAAAAATAATTCGCCATTCAATATATCTTCAGAAAGCCAGGTTTCCGATAGTGCGATAAATTCAAAAGAAGAAGAACAAATATTATTATACAAAGTAGGAACTTTTGAACGCAGGCCACGTACATTTTGGTAAAAAAAATGAACATGGGAATCATAATCAGGTGTAGTATTTAATTTAAATGGCGAATTATTATAATAATAATAATTATTATTATTATTATTGGTATCTAAGTTGGTCAACAGGCTTTTGCCCAATTACTGACCAACATAATGCACGTGAACTTAATATAATATATACATATATCAGCGGCTGTCCATCACCACTGTCCCATTTAGGTTATAAGTATTTATACATATTAATTAAGATTAAATTCCTGGTGCTGCCAAACTTCGAAGATCTGCTCTTCTTAACGCAAAAATGTCTGCATCTAATTTCTGTGTTAAGTAGGCACTAACTATTTGATGAACTGGTGACATTGCTAACGCATTTGTTCTAGCTGTCTCTAGATGGAATAAGTTATATGACCGATAATTGAAAGATGGAATCCGTAGGGATATCTTAGATAGCAAATATGGACAGTCGACTTCATAATTCAGAATTTGTGACAAAAATTTAATAGAAAAATATTTCCTTCTCTTAGTTAATGATGGCAGTTGTACATATTGCAATAAATTCTCATGTGGAGCGCCTCTAATAGGATATTCACCGGTGCACCTAAAAATAAAGGTTTTACACAAGCGACGTTGAACTTTTTCAAGTGACCATGCATGTGTATGATAAATTGGCGACCACACCAAGCATGCATATTCAAGTTTCGATCTTACAAAGCTTTTATACAAAATTAACAGCGCTTGTTGATCTTTAAATTGAGTAGTATTACGAATAATAAATCCTAGACTCTTATAGGCTGATGAAATAATCGCTTCGACATGGTTACGGAACGTAAGCTTGTTATCGAAAATAATACCCATATCTTTTACAGTTTCAGACCTTTTAACTATGGTTCCACCAATCACGTAATTAAATTGAAGATATTCAGTTTTTCGTGTATAACTGACAATTCTGCATTTGTCAGAATTTAACTGCATATTACAGTCCCATAAACCCGTTTCAATCATTTGAATATTATACGTTGTAGATTGTTGCAATCTTCTAATGTGAGCACATGCCGATATATTTTCAAATCATCAGCATATAACAGATACCGGACATTCAATTTCTTTGTCAAGTCATCTATATATATTGCAAAAAAAAGTGGACCCAACACCGAGCCTTGTGGGACTCCTGATGTCTGTTTAAAGAAGGACGACTTATAACCCCGATATTGCACAAACTGATGTCTATCCCACAGGTAGGACTTAACTAAAGTTAGAAGATCTAATGAGAATCCAAAAGACTCCATTTTGTAAATCAAAATCTGATGATCCACTCGATCAAAAGCCTTTGACATGTCCATATAGACAACATCTACCTGAATTTGACGGTCAATATTTTCACACAAAAATTGAGTAACAGAAGCAAGGTTTGTAACAGTCGACCGTTTTTCAGTAAAACCGTGCTGATACGGAGAAATCTGGTTCATGACATGTTTATAAGTTCTGTCATACAGGATGAATTCAAACACTTTGCTAAAGTTATTAATGATAGAGATCGGCCGGTAATTTTTGATTTCAGACTGATCGCCATTTTTGAATATGAGACTTATTTTCGTAACTCTCCACTGCATAGGAAAAACACATGTTTTTAGTATAAGATTAAAAATTATTTTAAGCGCAGTTACAAACGAGGCTTTGCAGTCATGAATTAAGAAGGCTGGAATTAAATCAGGACCCGTAGTTTGTTTAGGCTTCAGTTTACTTAAGGCTTTGCAGATTTCAGCATCTGTCACCATATAATTTGCAAAAAGAGTATTGGTATTGATCTGTACATTACTTGGAGGTGAAGACGTGGATGACACTGCAAATGAACTACTGAAATACTGAGCAAATGCATTTACTACTTCTTGAGGTTTTGAAATGATGTTTTCATTATAGTTCATGACATTTGGGATGGATGCAGTATTTTTTAAGTTGCGCACATACGACCAAAAACTTTTGGGGTTAGACTTGATGTCGCTGCTGATTTTAATGATATAATTATCATAAGCTACTTTAATTTCATGCTTAACCTGAGTTCTAAGAGCCTTAAGTTGCTCATAATCTTCAACCCGACAGTATTTTTTCGATCTTATCCATATTTTATGCTTGCATTTAATAAGATGTATAATTCGTGATGTATACCAAACAGGATAGTTTCCTTTAGAACGAGATTTCAGTGGAACATGCCTATCAAGAATGCCATAGAGCTTGTTATAAAAAGTGTCTACAGCCCCATTTACATCGGAGTTGGTACTGAGAAACGACCATTCTACAGAATACAGTTCGGTATATAGAGCCATATAATTCGCTTTTTACTTCCCGAGCGTAAGCAAAGGAAGTATTGTAATCGAGTCCGTCGCCCGACTCTCTACTTTTGCGTTTTCTCGATCTTTCATGACCCCTAGAAGACGAAGAAATAGGTCTCCCATTTCCGTCTGTCTGTCCGTCTGTCCGCCCGTCTGTCCGTCTGTCCGTCTGTCCGTCTGCCGTCCCGGATTTTTATTAGACAGATAATCTCCGAAAGTACTCGACCGATTGTTGTGAAATTTTGTACTTATATTAAGAATATCATGTAGATGGTAAAACGCTAACCAAAATTTGTCTAATCATCCCCACCACTAATGCGATGACGTCACTTCAAAATTGTACATAGTAAATGGGTTTTCAATTGTATAAAATAACATAGTCCTACACATGTAGTTTACAACTCTGAATCGACTTTTCACCCGAAACGTCCAGATTTTTGGAAAAAAAATCAAAATTATAAAACAACATTTTGAAATTTAATTTTTAATCTGCTAACCAGAATGCTTTGAAATGTTGCAGATGTTTTAAGGCTATAAAGAGCATCATAAATCTTTAGTCAAAAAATATTTGCTTATCCCCTCCAAAAACTTGATGACGTCAGCTCAAAAGTTTGTGGAATAAATCATATCTAAAATGTACAAAATATGATGAGTCTGTACTTGTGATCTATCACTCCATTCATATTTTTTGGATTTGCATATACAGGTGACTCAAAAAAATTAATGAATGCGTAAATATATTTTATTGATTTAATCAGGAACTACAAAACCGAATGCTCTGAAATCTTGCAGATGTTTTAAGGTCATAAAGAGCATAATAAATGTTTAGTCAAAATATATTTGCTTATCCCCTCCAAAAACTTGATGACGTCAGCTCGAAAATTTGCCGAATAAACCATATCTAAAATGTACAAAATATGATGAGCCTGTACTTGTCATTTATCACTCCATTCATATTTTTTGGATTTGCATATACAGAGTGTCTCAAAAAAATTAATGAATGCGTAAATATATTTTATTGATTTAATCCGGAACTACAAAACGGAATGCTCTGACATCTTGCACATGTTTTAAGGTTATCAAGAGCATAATAAATGTTTAGTCAAAATATATTTGCTTATCCCCTCCAAAAACTTGATGACGTCAGCTCGAAAATTTGCCGAATAAATCATATCTAAAATGTACAAAATATGATCAGTCTGTACTTGTGATCTATCACTCCATTCATATTTTTTGGATTTGCATATACAGGGTGATTCAAGAAAATAAATGAAAGCGTAAATTTATTTTACTGATTTACTCAGGAACTACAAAACCGAATGCTTCGAAATCTTGAAGATATTTTAAAATTATCATAAGCATGGTAAATTTTTGATCAAAACGTATTTGGTCGTCCCCCCTAAAAAATTTATGACGTCACCACAAAATTTTGCTGAATAAATCCTATCTAAAATGTACAAAATATGGTGAGTCTCTTCTTGTGATTTATCATTCCATTCAAATTTTTTCGATTTGCATATACAGGGTGACTCAAAAAAATTAATGAATGCGTAAATTTATTTTATTGATTTAATCAGGAACTACAAAAGCGAATGCTTTGAAATCTTGCAGATGTTTTAAAGTTATAAAGAGCATAATAAATTTTTAGTCAAAATATATTTGGTTATCTTCTACAAAAAACTGATGACGTCATCTCAAAAGTTTGCCGAATAAATCGTATCTAAAATGTACAAAATATGATGAGTCTGTACTTGTGATTTATCATTCCATTCATATTTTTGGATTTGCATATGCAGGGTGACTCAAAAAAATTAATGAAGGCGTGAATTTATTTTATCGATTTAATCAGGAATTACAAAACCGAATGCTTTGAAATCTTGGGAATATTTTAAAGTTATTATAAGCATGGTAAACTTTTGTTCAAAATGTATTTGTTCATCCCTCCTAAAAAAATTGATGACGTCACCCTTAAATTTTGCTGAATAAATCCTATCTAAAATGCAAAAAATATGATGAGTTTGTACTTGTGATTTATCATTCCATTCATATTTTTTAGATTTTCTTAAGAGGTGGTTCAAAAAAATTAATGAAGTCAATTTATTTTATTGATTAAATTAAAGGCAACACTTATTATTAGTATTACACCCCAACCAACCCAATTTGGTAGACACAAAATTTGTTAAAGGAAAAACTCGGTTGAAACATAAGGGTAGCACGCTTATTTACATCGACTTTAACATTACAGACCTGCATTTGTTTTATGCGTTCACTTGATTCCGCGAATGTGAAATAGACATGTTTATAATCAACCAATTGTGAATTTCACCGTCAAGAATTAAAATAAAACCCAATGTTTTATATAATAAGCGGAAGTCGAAGCAATAAAACCGATGGTCGTTTTGTTTACAGTTTCTCTGTTTGACTCTCACGTATGCTGTTACGCCTGTCATCTTAAATTAAGAATGTTTATACATACACGATTTTCAGTTGCCTCTGATACGTATACGTGAGTAAATTGTTTCGTTATTTTATTGATTATTACAAATCAATATTCAAAACGACCCAATTCATTTTCCCGAAAATTTGAGAATATAATAATTTTATTCTTAGTATTACACTACATCTATCCCAACTGATATACGTGTCCTTGCAAAAATGTTGATGACGTCATCGCAATTTTTTTTTAAATTCCCACTACAAAAATGTAATGAGAAAAAAAACACAATAGGCATGCAGTCGTCAAGTTTCCGACAGCGAGGGAAGTACTGTCTAAACTCTTTAGACCAATTTTTTAAAGTTGTACTCCCGAAGATGGGATATAGAAAAGTTATTATTGTTCGACACCCTATCAAGTACTGTTGATATTTCCAGTGCCGGATGGTGAGTGTCTTCATGCAATATTACTTCAGATGCTTTTATTACTTGACATTTTACATTGCTGAGCAGTAGGTCAAGAATTCTATCATTCATATTCAATACTGTATTATATTGTGTAAGATTAAAGAAGTTTGATAAAGAAATGTAACTACTATACATTGAAGAATTAACAAACTGATGTAAGTTTTGTTGAGACCAATTCACATATTCTGGAATATTAAAGTCTCCCAGTATCATTATAGATGAGCCATATAGTTCTTGAACAGACATTAAAAAATCAAAAAACGCATCGTAATCGCCGGTATTAATAGATGGTGGAATATACACTAAACAGATAAGAAAATGCCTATATCGAACAGAAATTTTTACTAACAGTATATCAATATGTGTAATGTTTTCATCCCTATGGTACATATCACAAATGTTTAACTTAACAGCATCAAAATTTTTTCTAATTGCAAGTAATACCCCTCCGCCTCTCTTAGTTAAACGGGAAGAATGGTTACGGTCGGATCTGAAAACATTATAGCTATCGCCATTAAATATTTCTCCATCTGCTACGCTCTCATTTAGCCATGTCTCCGTAAATGCAATGATATCATAACAAAATGTATGAGAGTATAATAAGATATTGCTCAACTTAGTATTTAGGCCTCTCACATTTTGATAATAACACATTAAATTGAGATCAGAATTATTTTTATGAGATTGACTAATTGATGAGTTTAAGGTCTCACTAGAAGCAGACTTAGAGACAGTGGTAAAAGTTAGTTGCTACGACTCTGATAAACCGAAAACATCAGTTTTTAGTTTTTTAATTAAGTTTTTGTAGAATATACAATGCTCATAATCCCAGCAGGCATAGGAAATTTCTGCAATACCCAGATTATCTCTTGCTTGAATGGTAGAGCAGTTAATGCATTGTAGTTGTTCTTCTGTAGCTTTGCAATCTTTTAATTCATGCACAGCAGAGCATCTCGGACAGGAGACATTTTTCTTGCAGTTCCTAACAGAATGATTGAAGCCGTTACACCTATAGCACCGGATGACATCCACAGCGTCATAAATGTTACAGCTATCCAAACCAATTAAACAATGACCAAAATTTAACGCATATTTGTAGGATGAAATGTCAACTTGCAAAATTACCTGAAAGGTTTTCTGGCGATTTTTTATCGGTGCATATTTCAGAAGAGTGCACTGAGTAGTTTCAGAAAAGATATGTTTATTCTGTTTTAACAAAAAAGGAACAATCATCTCTTCACCTATATCATCAGAGATGCCCGAAATACGAATACGAGGTAAAGGCGTCTTAACATCATGAATGTCATATTTTTCATCAAGTTTTTTATTTTGTACAAGCTTTTTTAGTTCATCAGGATTTCGACAATTTAAGAGCACTCCACCGTTTCTAATAGACTTCACTCTTGCAATCCCAAGTTCATCAGTGTTTTCCGGATTAAAAGTTGTAATAAGGTCGGATTTCGTTTGTGTGGTTGTTTGAGCAGCATTTTTTGGTTTCACTACCAGAGCAGAAGTACTTTTAAGTGTAGCAGCATATGATACCGCAGGTTCTTTAGGAATTTGAGCATCACGATTGGGATATTGTTGGATTACTGTCCTAATTTCTTCACGTAATAAGTAATTTTCGTGCTTTAAATCAGCAACTTGCTGGTTAAGTTTATTAAAACTCTCGGAAACTACGCGGGAAAATTCTGTAAATACTTCTTTTAAAAAGTCTGGAAGTTTTTGTAATGCCTCACTATCAATCAATGATGGGCATGAAACATCACCCGGATTTTTAAGAGAAAAGGGGCTACAGAAACCACAACCCCATGTTTGTAACAAGCCTGTTTCTTTCAAAGATGCTACCGCTAATTTATTTAAGTTAACGCATGCTAGGTGATAATTTGCCCCACATTCTTTGCGACAATTAATGTAGTCATCTGCCCTGCCTATAGTCTTATGCGAGGAACACCATTGAGATGCCGAATCGTCAGTCCCGTTTCACCATTGTTGATTTTTTCAAGAATTTGAGATTTTAGTAGATTCAAGTTTTCGAATTGTTTAGGTGTTTTGTCGAAAGATAACCGAACGTTTTTATAAAATAAGATCTCTGGTGCTGAGATTTTTTTTTTGCCTCTAACTATATGTAATACCTCCACTTCAGACTGAAGGAAGACCTTAATTGGGCGATAGCGACCAGGAATAAATTTACCTAATCTCTGTAAACGAATATTAGCGGTATTCACATCATTACTAGCTACTTGCAGGATGTTAGAGATGTCACTCGTCTCAGACATTAAACGCCCATCACGAAACATTGTTTCAGGCTGCTGGGGAACATTGTAAATCATGACGTTTTTACTTCGTTATTGTCTCTCAACAACCTCTTGTACCACGTCTTCAAAATTGGGCTGAGCAGGATTAGGTTGGTGGTGATTGTTTATCATCGATTTTAAATCGTTTATTTGTTGCTAGAAGGTGGTTTTTAGATCGTCAAGCGAAGAGGTAAATTCAGCACGAATGTCAAAAATGAGAGATTTTAAATCGCTGAGTGCATTTAAATTTTTTTCGTAAGAATTACATATAAGCTTGATCGATTTTGACTTAGACCTGGTCATTTTCACATCGATTTCAGATAATCCTATACATTTAGCGTGTAAAGGTTTCCGACAGGCATCACATTGGAAGCTAGTTTCATTAGTTTTAACAGAGTTGTCACAATTCGGGCAGATCATTACGGAA
The DNA here is from genome assembly GCF_036711695.1 of Zophobas morio. NCBI lineage: Eukaryota > Metazoa > Arthropoda > Insecta > Coleoptera > Tenebrionidae > Zophobas > Zophobas morio. The sequence continues at coordinate 6,190,018 of NW_026972110.1, forward strand.
AACTATGCTAGGGACACACTGGGACACTTTGCACCTAGGGACTTTTCAACGTGGCTTACTTTGACAAATAAGAGGGTCACGGGTAGGTAAAAATGAATAAACAAAGGTTAAACACCCAAAAATATGCTGCTGATAAAAGAATGCCGATTCACAAAAAACGCGATAAGGTACGTGGATAGATAGAAGGTTAACGTTGATTGAAGTTTAATAAAACAATACTTCACCCACGGTGACAGAGAAAGGTCATAAAGTAGACCAATAATGTAACTCAGAAAAAGCTTCAAGTCCGTATAACTCACGTCAAAATAAAGCACAGAAGATCAAGCAAAATAATTGAAAATCAGGGAGCAATTTGCACTGTACGTCCACACTAGTCGTACACTAATCCTAATCGCAATCTATCGCAATCTAATCATAATAATGTCTAGGGTGGCTAACTCACTATTCAGTAGCTATCACAGAATCGTATGTTGTAGACATGTCGATGATATTTTTTCTTTTATTTTTCTTTTCTTTAAATTTTTGTTTATTTGTATTTTTCTAGATTTCACTACGGAATGAAAATAGGTGTGTTTTAAATTCCTGACATGAATGTTCGAGAAATTTCACAGTCTTGCAACTTTTAGACAAAAGTTTCTGAACTTGAGGGAAAAGGTGTGAATGAGATCAAAAAATATTAGCAATTCATAAATTCTCTTTAAATATAAGAAGGAAAAATGTACCATCCCATCATTTAAAATCGAAGATACTGCTACGAAACAAACCCATACGCCACCCGGTACGACACCTATGGATTCTAGTATGTACGGCGATGATGACTCATTGTCGGTGACAGCAGCCGGGGAAGAACCTGGAAGCGGATGTCGCGAAGGGTGTTCGAGATCAAGCCTAGAAGCGCTGACAGAGACCTTGGAGAAGGACCGCGCGTCGGGAACAGTTAGTGTGGTCTAGATAATGGGACAGGTCTAGTCAAACCCATTCCAGTCGAGTCGGAATTATTCTGTATATAATCGCTGTATAGTTAGTCGTATAAATTGGAGTTATTAAGATATAAAGTTGTTGAGTTTTACCCTCGTCGATTGTAATTACCGATCCACTAATACTTTAGATATTTGCTACTTTCTTTTACTCAATTTTAAGAATATAAAATATTTGTGTATATCAAATCCATGGATATCCAACACTATACACTGATTCACATTTTTGTGTACAATCACAATAAGCATACATTTTTCAACGATTTTTTATCAGGTATTAATACATATAGGTAGACATTTTTCATAGTAGCCTAAAAATATCGTGAATTCAAAGTTATGAAAAACATTTACGAATGTCTTATCTATCTGTTCTAAGAAAGATAATGATGTGTGATAATTATTGTGTATTTTTTACATTTGCATGTTTGTATTAAATATAACTATCGCATAATTGATATTTTGTTTGGTTTGAACGAATTTATCAATGTTCCAGTACTAAAATATTGTTACTTTACTTTCTAATAAATTTAATAGTTTAAGTACAAATTATTATACTCAAACTTTAATTACATGTCTGAATAGCAATGGTACGCAAAGATTTACTTATAACGTGACGAATTACAAAAAACACAAACTGATTGGGGTCTTAAAAATGTCTCAATTCCTATTACTTATTTGCCTTTCTTTCACTGTTACTTAAGCAATCATATTTTTAAGTATACGGTATTTTCTTTATAAGGAACGAAACTACAACTTCACCAATGTTTTGTATTTTAAGCAATTGCAAAATAGTCTTTACTTTTATTTCAGAATTTACATGGTTATTCGGATCGTTATGCAAAATTATGTCAAACAGGTGTTGTGAAAAAAATTATTAAAAATAATTCTGCTATCAAAATAAATACAGGCGACACGATAAACAAAAAATCTGGAAAATCCAATACAGAAATCTCGAAACGATTATTCTTATCAGATATAATTTTAGAAATGTTATGCAACTGTACAAAACAAACTGACTCATAACTTTAAAGCTCCGATACATTTACAAAAATAAAAGCAAAGATATCAAGAGAATATCATTAAAGTGCATTATGCATGAAAATTTAACGGGCTAACTATGGGCAACTGACAGTTTCATGGAGTGAAGCAGTTGGAAAAAGTGGTACTACTTATATTTGTCATGAGAAAGTTCAATAATTAGTATTTAAAACATTTAGTAAGTATTATTTATGAATGATTGCTTATTTGAACATTTTAAAAAATTCAACATAATATTTTAATGTAAAGACTACAGAGAAACAGTACTAACAACAATAAGCACTATTAAACAACAAAGTAAAAGACAAACAAATTCAACTGGACTAAAGAATAGAAGAATTGGACCTCTGACCAGTGCAACTTTATAAAATTTTTGTGAGTGATACAAGAGAGAAAGTAAATAGCAGAGAGCGGCGACCGTGGGTTTAAGAACTGTGCAGACCACCACACATGACCAGCGCGGCACGGTGTCGATCAATTCGTTGGCCGACTACACTACATTTGGATCGCAGTCTTATCACTTGTTTTTCAGGTGCAATACGCACCTGTACATAGGCGTCGAGTACTCCTTGCACATCAAGCGCTTGGAAGTGTCGCAGTATTCATTTGTAAAACAGCAAATTAGTAAGAAAAATGTGTTTAACGTTTTAGTTTCTTTTATTTATATATGTCTGTGTAGAGGTTTTTTAGTTTACTTCTCATTTTTACGAATATTATTTTGATTTTTTTATTTCATTTTTAATAGAACCAGCACTTTATTTTATTTTTATATAATATTTAACATTGCACAAAATTGTCAAGATTAATCGAAAACTATAGTTTATTTACAATCTGAAACTTTAAAGTTGCATGACGCTTTATCAAAACTTCAAAGTACTGTGACCCAATATAACAGTTTTCCAGGTGAATTTGGGAAAAGTTAAAAATGAAAGTAAAATCTGTTTTTAGTAGCACTCCCGGTTTAAACACAATTTTGCGACGGCATGACAGGGTCAAACATTGGAACAAAATTCATTTGAGAATTTGCTCGCATTTTTTAATTACTCTTCCATAACCAGTTGTGACGTGGAGCGTTCATTTTCTAAATTAACCCTCAAAAGAACACGTTTTACGGAGGAAAATCTCGGGCGAGCGCTAGACCTTGAGCACACTGCGAAAACTATGTGCACGGCTATGAATTAAAACGGCTTCGCCGTTCTCTGGTAATTAGATATAAAAACGAAAAATATCATCCAAATTACTTAAAACTTCGTTAAGTTTCCAGAACTATTTACGGTCTAGAGTTCAGTATCTGCAAAACGTATGCATGAAACCTACACTTAATTGATGGAACGGTCAACATAGAAAAATATTTGAACGTGTTAGAAGAAACTTTGCTGTCTGCTTGACAAGATTTAATTTTTCATTATGACGGTGTATGCTCTGTCATACGTCCAAAAATCTTTAAAATAATTTAGGGACATCACTCCATTGGCATAGGTTTCTGTAGTCCTGAGTTTACATGTTATCAAAATATCAATTATCATTATCACGTTATCACAAATTTAAACACTGGTAGATGCAGTGCCAGAAAGATTTTTTTTATTTTGTTTTTCTCAATATTTTTTATTATGTTGAATTATGATGTCGAATAATTATTTGAAAAAGGCCGATTTTGCACTCCAAAGAAGTGTGTAATAATTAAAAAATTACAATTAAGCTCTATTCATACTTTTTACAATGAAAATACTAGCACTGCTGGAGAAGAGTTCAAGAAGAAATGCTCGCTTAGAGCTGCGGTTGTATCGGTTTTTGTAGAATCGTAATCATGTAAGTAGTTAAGTAATAGGAGTATGTTATTTATAAACAAGTAGAGATGGATCATTTTAAGTTCAACATGGTGAGCCATCAGAATCTAACAACGGACTGTCAGTCAGTAGCGTAACATGCACACTTCTGAAGGGGGTGGTTTTTTAAACTATTTTTTTAATCGCAGGGAAAGATACACTTAAGTGAGCTGCACACGCTAGCACGAATGCGAATGCATCTATTAGGCACTAATCTATACAGGTACCCTTACACTAGAAAAGTAACTAATCTAAACATTGTACATAACAAATTTAAAATCAAAAGAAAAAAAATAAAAATTGCCACAATTTATTTGTTTATACTTTTTTTTACATTTTACAAACGGAGTCCAACTGTAATTGCGTTGAAAATTTTCACATTCATGTTCTACTAGTTATATGCACTTATTTCTTAATTTAAATACATACCTAGTAACTGATTATAGGCTGATTGCTATTAGACGGGACAACACACGCCGGCATACCTAAAATATTTACTTTAAAAACGGTTCTTTTAAAAAATCAGTAGGTATTTCTTCTTACTCATTCAGTGGACAGAAATATTGTAGATAAATGTTGACATCCGTTAACAATGAAAACACTTGAGGACAATCGTAAATAATTGTACATACACCAGTACTGTTGTTCGGAGTTTTTGGACAGTTGGGTCGAATTGTTACATCACCACCACGACCCAGTTTAAATGAACCTAAAATTAACAAACAAGTTACTGTTAATCTGATAGTATGCATTTTTCCACTATATACTAAATGACAAAAAACCGAATACCTATCAAACGTGCATTTTTTATGAAAAGTTTTATCAGTAATTATATTTATATGTAATGTTTGCTATTTTCGTTACGGTTTCGTGGTGAAAAACCTTTAATATAAAAAATAAAATATATGCATGTCGTACGACAGTACAATGCAAAAACATATACGCTACAAATATTAATTTTATGTTAGCAGTTTAATAGGAGTAGTAGATTACCTTGAGGTGTTGTGATACTTTCATTATGATTTTTCAAATCCTGAAGCCATTGCGGAATGCTTGCTAAAGTAATATTTAAATCAGAAATAGACAATAAACTGTGCAGAAGATACTTACGTTGTTCTGTCGTTGCATATGTTGACAGTACAGTGGTAGTAGATGGATAGAATGCTGGGGGTGGAGCAATTGGTTCTATAAAACATATATAAAAAAAAAAACAATATAAATTGTAACTATTTCAAGTAATTTGTGGAAAAACTTAAAAATATTTGTGGATTCCTCAATAGGTATTTGTTTGGTTCCAAAACATGTAATTAATTCTTTAATGTTACGTAGGCAAAACTGCGATTGTGGCGTAAATTTTCTACAACATATATTGATAATAATTATCATGTTTTTAAAATTGTTTTTAATACTCCGAAACTGAATAGAACAATTAAAATTAAATCTGGCATTTAGCAATAAGTGAACTACCAAAAAAACTTAGTAAATTTATTACTTAGTGGAAACAAGGAAAGTACTAGGGAGATACAACACGAGTTTTCTGGCATATGTAATATAGAACTAAAATAATTATTGTAACTACTTTATTTTTTTGGAATCTTCCATATTTTCATTTTTCGAATCATAATCAAAAAATTACAAATCTTAATGAGAATTTTATTACATATATGGTATTAGTAGGTGTTGTTTCAACAAAGCATTCTCAAAATCAAGCGTACAATCCTTAAAGAGTCAATCTGCGGCTACGTCATTAGCTTTGAGGTAAAGAAAGTGTTAATTTATAATATTATAGTAGCAATATAAATTTACATTGCACGAAGTTTATTTTTTTAAGCCATTAGATACTCATTGCACAAATATGTAGCAACAATATTCCATCACTCAGTTCTATCTACTTCACGTCTTTACGACAATATCCACGTATTGAGAAGATTATGCTAGATGCAAACTAAACAATATAATTTCAAATGTTATACTTACCAGAAAGAGCAATCGGATGGGCATAATCTGAAAACAAAGATGATCTAAACATTCACATACATTTAGCCAAAAAGTTAAATTTTAATTATTGATTACGATTTAAGGTTTCAACGCATATGAACCGAACTTTAAAAATTCGTTCTACGCCTTAAATGTGCTGTACTGTAATTATTATTTATTAATATTTTAAATTTCAAGAGATACAAAAAACTCTAGAACCTTTGTGCCGCCAGTTCGGAATTAATGTTTAATCGTTTGTTATTCTTGTTTGGTTATGAATTACATTGGTCTAAAATTTTACAGATAGAACTTCCATCGCCTCTGAAACACAATCAATTGGTGTACTATTATTTCAACTGAATTTTCCTCCCCACTAGAGTACAATAAAATATATCCAGCTTTTTCGAAAAATTATACAAATTGATTTTACCAATTTTATTTGTTTATGAGAATCCCTATAAGTTGTAATAAATATATGTATGTAATGTTAAAGTAAATGTAAAGAAGCGTGCTAGACGTATATTTCAAATGAGTTTTTCCTTGTTGATGACTTCACAAAGCTTTATGATGAACACTTTTGCAAAATGTATATCAGTTTAGATAGGTGCAGTATAATAACAATAATAACAGTATTGTATTCCCAAATTTTCTGGAAAATGGAGTGAGCCGTTCCTGATTTAATAAATAAAATAAACTAACTCATTCAATAATTTTTTTGGGTCAGCAATTCTAAAAATACAAATGTAATGATAAACCACATATCCTCTTGTTTTGCACATTTTCGATGGGATTTATTCGGCAAGATTTTGAGATGACATCATCAATTTTTTGGAGGGGTATAAACAGATATATTTTAATTAAAAATTTACTATGCTACGATAACTTTAAAACATCTGTAAGATTCCAAAGCATTCGGTTTTGCAGTTCCTGATTTAATAAATAAAATAAATTGGCTCATTCATTAAATTTTTTGAGTCAGCCTGTATTAGCAATTCTAAAAAATATTAATGGAATAATAAATCACAAGTACCGGGTGTTTCTTTTATTTGATACAACCCCTGTAATTTTTTAATTTTTAAAGATAAATCTGTAGTTCTTTGAGCAAATTTGTATCATTTTAAAAGATCTAGTGATGAGAACATTTTTTCAATTGTTTTTCAAGCAACTAGATTTTGAAATAAACGGAAAATTTTGGAGATATTTTACTAAATAACTTTTTTATTATTGATTTTAGAATATTGGTTGCTTGTGATTTTTTGTAGTGAAAAAATCAATCTTTCCATTTATGAAAAAATATACCTAGTGTTCCATTAAAAAAAAATAAGTTGACGTCATTTCCGGTTCTACCGCCAGTGATAATAAAAATGTGTGCTTACCATCATATAAATCTTTGAGAATGATACAAATTTGGTTAAAGAACTACGGGTTTATCTTCAAGAATAAAAAAGTTACAGGGGTTGTATCAAATAAAAGAAACACCCTGTATATATTCATCATATTTTGTACATTTTAGGTAAGATTTATTCGCAAAATTTTGAGGTGGTGCCATTAGTTTTTTGGAGAGGATACACAAACGTATTTTGATTGAAAATTTACCGTGCTTGCGTCTACATTAAAACGTCTGCAAAATTTCAAATCATTCGAATTTGCAGATTCAAAATTAAAATGCAAAATGTTGTTATACATTTGCAAATCTCGGTAAAAACTCAACACGGATTCATAAACTACACATGTAAGGCTATGTTATTTAATACAATGTAAAACCCATTTACTACGTACAATTTTGAGGTGACGTCATCACATTGTTGGTGGGGACGATTAAACAAAATTTTACATATTATTCATAACACACAAATAAAATTGACAACAATCGGTTCAGTAGTACATAGACGGCGGACAAACAGACGGAAACGGGACACCTATGTTTTTGTAATCTAGGGGTCATGAGACATCGAGAAAATATAAAAGCTTACGCTTGGGAAGTAAAAATTGGTCGAAAGTGATTTCGACCTAACTTCCCTAGCCCTTGAAGTAGAGTCCGACCAATCACGCTTCTTTAAAAAATTATAAAATTTGATTTTGCGAATTTCGTTTTGTGATAACCCTTATAAAACAAAAAGTAGTCGCGTAATTAACACCCCCGCAACCCCTGTGTTGTGCAGGTGCAAATTCCAATGAAACACGGTCCATACAAGCATGGACAATAGGAAATATATTGAACGCAGATAACAAAGCGAAAAGTTTCTCAATACATGCTTAACTTCAACTGTTTATGTTTACACTTCGAAAGAATTCAACTATTAGCATGTGCAGATTAACAAGATCAGCGGTTAAAAGAAAATGAAATTTTCTCAACGCAGAAGAGAGGACTGATTAATTAATTAACCACGCTCAGTTTTTTCCCAAAAACACTCAAATTTGAAGAAAATTCGGCAAATTGTAAGAAGACGATTTAGCATACCTCCTTAAAACATTTGTTAGATTTCACAGCATTCGTAATTCGCCATTAAAATCATGCAGTAGTACTCTGAAGCACCCTGCATGATATTGATTTTTTCTCCAAAAATCTGGATGTCTGGGGAAAACTCGACACGGATTCATAAATGACACATGCAAGAGTATATAATTCTATAAAATTTAAATAACATTTATTCTTCAAAATTGTAAAATGACGTCATCACCTTTTTGCAGGGGCATAAAAGAAAAAATTTTGATTAACGATTTACCATGCTTACGATAAGTGTTTGTGAGATTTCAGAGCATTCGGTTTTGCAATTGTTATACAATGTCGATATTTTTGCCAAAAATCTGGATGTCTCGGGTAAAAACTAAACACGGATTCATATGCTTATCTTAATTTATAAAATTTAAATAACATTTACCCTTGCAAATTTTGGAGATAACGTCATCTCATTGTTGATGGGGAGAATTAGCCAAATTTTGGCTAGAGTTTAACATCTACGCGATATTACTAATCTTAATATATATAAATCTCGTGTCACAATGTTTGTCCTCAATGGACTCCTAAACCACTTTAACCGATTATAATAAAATTCGCACACCATGTGCAGTTCGATCCAACTTGAGAGATAGGATAGTTTAAATCTCAAATTACAGTCGCAATTTTAATTTATTGCTAATTATTTGTCTGCTATTATTTGACAGTCACAATTATCTGTTAACTCCAAATGATTCTAACAGATGTCGATACCTTTCGACTGGGTTGAGTAAGTAATCAATAGATGGCGCTGCTATGGTAAATCTACGAACGTGTCATATAAGCTACATTTTAACAGCATAATTACCACGTGTTGTTGACGCTATAAAATTAATTAAATTTATTTTGTAGTGAACGTGTCTGTTATTATTTGACAGTCACAATTATCTGTTAACTCCAAATGATTCTAACAGATGTCGATACCTTTCGACTGGGTTGAGTAAGTAATCAATAGATGGCGCTGCTATGGTAAATCTACGAAGGTGTCATATAAGCTACATTTTAACAGCATAATTACCACGTGTTGTTGACGCTATAAAATTAATTAAATTTATTTTGTAGTGAACGAAATATTGTGTTCAACGTACTTCCCCTTCAAATCTCAATCCAGTGAATTTGTATACCAACATCAACATTTTCGTCTTTGTTCGTAAATAATTTCATTGTACTAAAGGGTTATAGTAGTAGAAAGTCAAATAAGGAGATCACCATATTTTTTTACAAATACCATCTGTGTGAAAAAGCATAGTGGACTCCGTGACTGATGTTCTCTTATTGTTCCTCTTAGATTGTTTACTATAATGTAATATAACACAAACTTTAGCCACAGCAACGCGTGGCCGGGTCAGCTAGTACACATATAAAATTTGACAACAATCGCTCCAGTTTCCGAGATTATCTATCTAATAAAAATCCGAACAGACGGCAAACAGACAGGCATTTGCGTATTATAAACGGGATTTACTTAGCAAAATTTTTAAATGAAGTTATCAAATATTTGATGTAGAGGATGAAACAAATTTGGTTAGTATTTCTCCATCTAAATGGCATTCTTAAAATAGATCTAAAATTGCATAACAGTCAAATCTTTATTTTTAGGAATTATTTGTTTAATAAAATTTTCAACACATGGTGAACAGGGACAGAAGATGGACAACAATGCCAGTTTACACCCGGAACGTAAAAATTCAATATTACAAGTTCAAAAAGTTGTGATCACGTGTGATAAAATATTATAAAGTTAGATTATACAAATTTTTGAAACTTATCTGTTAATGTTTGTGTATACATATTTATATGTGAACTTGCTGCCTTGTACTAGAAAAAGATTTCAGTCAACAATCAACAGTTTTGGATAAGAGGTTACCTAATGCGGTTTTAAAATAGACTTCATAAATAATTAATATCAAAGAAATCCTTAGAAACTTTGGTAAAATACTGGCTCCGAGATTACAGTACAATATAAAAGTTCAGATATTTTTTTTATTATTAATTTCCAAAACGTTACATCTTTTTTAAAACTACGCTATGATACAGAAAATACTCCAAAGAAACTAATGCATTAATTAAAGTATTACTGTAAAAATTGAGATGAATCTGTAATCTTCTTGAAATTTTGGAAATACACTGAATTTAGATCATAGGATCTAAAAAAACTGCTCTAGTAGGCCACGAAATTTATTTTTAAAATAATGGTGTTGGCAACACCAACGCGTTCCTTGCTCATTTGGACATTTACGATTAAAACAATGCCAACATCACGATTTTAAAAATAATTATCATGTCCTACTAGATGACTTTTTTCGATCATACTGATACTTCGCTAGCGTAAGCTAAATGAGGTATTTTGACAGCCTGTAAAATACGAAAATGTTAGTCTTTTGTCTGCGTCTACTTATCAGTCGTCTTTTAGTTTTAAATATTAGATATAGGTATAGTCTCGAACACTACTGGACTAATTATTGTTGGGTGTACAGGTGTGAAATATGGTATACATAATAAAACGCTACTAACCAATATTTCTTTTCATGAACTTAAACTTATAATCTGTGCACACCTGTCAGCGATTATTTATTACAGACGAGATTTAGTTTACTAGGCGCTCTATTAAAGTTAAAATGTACTTACCAAACAAAACATGCTGTCCTGAAGAAAACTGAGCTCCACCAGCTATTGAAGCTGCAAAGAATTAAATAATTAATAAAATAACTAAACACATAAACTGTCAAATGCATTTACTCGTAAAGAAAAAAAATGCCAAATGTCGTAAAAAACTTATATGAAAACACACATAAAACCGTCTGAATTCTAAAGTCATTAAACGAAAATATTTGTTAGTTTATAAACAATAATAATATAATATAAAAGTATTACAATTTAGTATTTTTAACTAAAATGAAGACGTCTTTACTGATCTTTTGTAATTTCATGCGAAAACCTGATGTTTGCCATTTGTGGAAAAATAAAAACAATAAAAATATACATATTATCTGTTCAAAAATTAAAAAACGACTTAACCGGCAACATAGTACGAAAACTCAACCGACAACATTGTCTAGGGAGATTTTTTGTGCTGTTAAAAAAATTGAGGTCCGGATGATTATGATTTTCATTCAAAACACGTTGTTTTTTGTTATTTTATTTTAACATTTTTGTCATGAAATTTCAAATTTGAAGTTTTTTGCACGATCAATTTGCCAATATAAAAATAAGCTCTAGAGGAGTTTTATTTGATACCAACTTAATTCAACAGGTGATGCTTTTTTAATTTTTGAATAAACAGTACATGCACATTACACTAATGTTTCTAGTTTGGTTTAAACTAGTGACTTTCTTTCATAATTATGGTAAAAGTATATATTTTCAGTTGCCCATTTAAAACGCAACAGTTTTGAAAGAAAACTCGCAAAAAAGGCTCTTAAGAACATACCAAATTTTTCATAGTCTATCACCACAAGAAAATGAGTTACTTACGTCGGACGCCAGCAATACGGTTAATTAACTCAAGGCCGTCTGCGGCGAGGTTTATGTAAAATAGCATCAGTAATATTTGACGCATTATTTAAAGTGAATAGTTAATAAGTACCTGGTGTTGGTGCTACCACTTCAGCGTCGACTGAATCAGTTTGATTAGGTTTAACCACGACCAGAGAAGTAACGTCCGTTACAAATGAATATTTTAAGGCTAAATCAAGTGCCTTCTTCGTCAATTCTGTTTTATTTTCTGCGGTTTCCCTTTGTGTTAACATCTGCGATACAGTTAAATATGCCCAAAGTCTTTCTAAAGAAGTAACCGGTTCAGTACGAGTAGTATTAAAAATGACAGGTCCAATAGTACAAATTCCTATAACACGAGGCAGAAAATCTACGTTTGATCCTGTAAAGAAAACTACATATACACAAAAATTACTGAGCATTTTACTGAAACAAACCAGTTCGGCCTGCCACGACTATTTCTGAACCTTTGAAAAGAATTGGGTAATGGGTTTTTGTGACTTCTGAAGCTCCATCTACATATTTAAAGGTAATATTACTCATTAAAGGTGATGAAATCAAACGGTAAAAATCTTGTAATTGTAAAGAAGCATCTGCTGCTTCGTATATGTGTCTAGAAAATCCCAGATTTTTTGAAGATAATTTTTTTAAAAAGGTTTTTTCAGCGCCGAGACCAAATGAAAGGGAAAAAATTGCTGCACGTTTTTCACCTGTGTTAAGTTTTGTCACCTAAAATAGCTCGCTTTCAGTGCTTTAAATATAGTTGTATTTTTTACTTACTATGTTAGTAATTTCATCTGTAGAACCGATTCCCACATTTGGTAAACCATCCGTTAAAAATATAATCATGGGCTCGTATTTTTTCGATTTATTTTCCTGGGTCCTTTTGGTTAAAAATACACCTACTTCTAAACCCGCAATTATGTTAGTGTTACCTAATAATGACTTGTCGGTCACAATATCTTTTGCTTTTTTAATGTTCTCCTCAGTAGCTTCTGCTGGTTGAGGTAAATTGGCTTCCTAAAATACAGTAATGTAACTCAAAGATTTCATATTTTTAAAAATAATAGTTTTTTACTTACTCTCAGGAATGGTTCAAGTTCTCCATATTTTGGTGAACTTAATTCAACTGTCTTAAATTTATTTTCTACAGGATCCCAAACTGAAGCATCGTCATAGAATCTGACGATATTGAATAAGTCTTTAGCGTTAAGTTCCGATAAAATATTTTGCATGGCTTCAATGAGCTGATCCAATTTCCTTCCACTCATACTGCCACTGTGATCCAAAACAAACACGATATGCTTGGGCAGAGGTTCCAATTCAGAAGGAGCGAAAAAATGCACAAAATATCCATCTTTCACTAAAACCTAAGAAAAAAATCTTGTTTTATTTTAAACTCACATAAATTCAGCAATCCATTGAATTAACAATTCTTATACCTCGCCTCCTTGAGGATCCCTTTCTACGTCGTACTGAACTACAAACTGACCAGCCAATCCATTTTCTGTATTACCCCCAAGATTTTCAGCAAACTGTTTTTGTCGATTTATGTCTGGATTAAATTGCACGACGGCAGAATATTTATCAGTAAAATATATGTTTGCAGATGGGTCTAGTTTGTCATCATTTTTGCTTATTTCATTTCCTGTTCTTAAAGATGGTGTTTTTACAAAAGTTAACGGTCTGCTCTCATCGATATTAACCTTGAATTAATTTAATCAACATTTATTTTCACATGTTTCTGTTAATACCTGAACTCCCAGATCCTTAACAATTTGTCCTGGATGAATGTTAATAACGAGTTCGTATTGTCCTACTTGTCGTTCAAGAAGTTCTTCATAGAGCAGTCTAAATATTGTTTTACTTTCGGGTTCTATATTTACTGAGACTGTAAATGTTTTGGAATCTCTTGCACTCAGTTCAACGTGGGCTGCACTTTGTCCACTCATTACGGCCTATCAAGAAACTCTAATGAGTTAATGTTAAATAGACATCTTAACAATAACAGCATGTTAAAAAAACAAGTTTCATACGACGTTATTTTAGAATACAAAGCCCAAAATTCTAAGGGATGAGTCCTGTAAAATATCTTATGGAACGTGTATTTTATAATTATTTTTCTACTCCACACCTTTTTTTTCCATTTTAATATAAAAATTGTTTTTTTATTTATTTTGGGGAATATTGTTATAGTTGCTACGACAAATGTCAGACTGTAACAAATGAAGGTTAAATTTTCACAATAATAAATTATTATTAACACAAAAAAAACGGGAAATGACCCAAAAGAGCACCCGGAGCCCAGCAGTGTCTAAATCTAAACTTGTCCGGGTGCTCCAGAGCTCCACAGGTACAGTTAGGGAAGCAGTGAAAGTAATTTTCAGCAAAATATTGTGACAATCAATACCTGGCACTTATCTAAGTGCCCAAAACACATCCAATGGTACGATTAATGTGTAGGTACATATCATGGTAAAATTTAATTTTTATTAAAAATATCATTTTTTAATCTTGAAAAAATAAATTATACCAGTTCTCTTAAAACACTCAATTTGGGGCCTTTAACATTCGGTTATGAACTCGAAGTAGAAAATGATATTATAACATTATTTCGATACATTTCCAGAAAAATAATTTTATGCGTTATTGTCGATCAGCAAATGTTTTTCTTTATGTAATGGAACAAATGTGATCGAATTATATTTATCTTTTTTTCTATATTTAAATTTGTGTCGACTTGTTTTGCCAGCCACGTTAATATTATGCAGATAATGTACGATCTCTGCAAAATATGTTTGTTTTTATTTATTGTAATTTTATTAGAATTTAAGATTTATCAAAAGCCAATGAGTTAATATAATAAGAATTATTATGTTTACCTCAAACTAAAGATAACAATTTTTTAAGAAATAATAAATGCAAAAATTAACACTTTTAAGATTTTTCTAGAACATATCCCCCTTCCTAAATAATTCGTTCTGTTAAAGATATTTTAATTAATTCGCTATGTTATGATAATATTACATAAATAATAAAACAACATTTTTTTACCTGTTCGTATATCTTTTTAGCTTCTCCTTTTTCTTTGACGTAAGCTTTGTATACTTTTTCATCGATTTCCATCTCAAATTCCGAAATAAACGCATTTTCGGGAAGAATGACTGAAAAAGTGGTTTGTTGTGCTTGTTTCTTCAAATTTCGTACTCTACTAGTGATAAGTGTTCTTGCAAAACGGTTACTCACATTAGCGATAATTTGCATAGAATATATTTGAGGACTAACTTGAAGGTCCTATACAAATTTCAACATAATTTCTGAATTATTGTTAATATTTCTACTTAATACTTACATTTGAAAATTCTGCAGGTTTTTCTTTTGCAGGTTCCGTAGTTGACACCACTAAACTGCTGCTGTCAGTTGGAATAGAATATACTGTTTTACATAACAGTAGAAAAAATATTATTGGTGTATACATGTTATGTTATTTTTGTGATTCGTGTTTAGTAATTTGAAAGTTCTTAAAATCGTGTTACCATATATATAGTTGCCGTTTTTCCCCACTCAAGAAACACATGCCTACGGAGAAAACCAAACATCACTACATACTATAAAACAAAGTCGCTTTCCTCTGTCTGTCCCTATGTATGCTTAGATCTTTAAAACTACGCAACAGATGTTGATGCGGTTTTTTTAATAGATAGAGTGATTCAAGAGGAAGGTTTATATGTATAATAACATCCATTATATAGTAGAGAAATACTGTTATTTTTGAGGTTTCTAATGTGATGTAAATAATTACATTTTTTCCGCTTACATTGCAAACGCAGGCTGAACCCTACGAGATTTATCAAAATAATGTACTAAGTATTGTACACCTTGAAAAGGTCTACAGAAAACTCCGCGATGATATATGTCTATCTCTTATGGATAACCCACAATAACAATTTTTTGTCAATTATCTTCACGGTATAGGGAAAGGGGAATTGTTTTACTCCGAATTTAATGCGTGCGAAGCCGCGGGCAAAAGCTAGTAAATTATAAATTATCTTTTTTTAAGAACGAAACCTCCTTGGCCGGACTATAATTCCGTAGAAGTGGTCGTTCACATGCTGCGTAAACAAGTAAAAGAACAGGTTCTACTGATGTTCCAAGGTTGAGTTCATTGAATATAACTAAAGAAAACTCTAATAATAATCTAAGAGCTAGCGATCCATTTATTTAATATATTTCAGTACTCATGAAAACTAATTGAAAAGCAATGGATGAAGTCTTGTATACCTACAGAATAAGACATACTTACATACCCCATTCTGGCAATTGAAACCAATGAGAAAAAGCAACCCCAAATTTACAAAAAAAAATCCTCTCTTAGGGATTTAAATTAGTGATGTTATGTTGCTGTAGCATTTAGGCTTATTCATCAGACTAATTTACTTTTAGATAACCATAATTAAATTTAATTTTAATAGTAAAACTTTGACAAAATACATAAGTACTGCACGAAATGAACATTTACTCAAATTACTGCTAGTTATAAAATTTTCTAGTAACAACCCACTAATTATATTATAGCATACATTTTATTGACTCTTAGAAAAAAATTTTAAAACTCGACAATTCTGTTATATAAAGGACTGGTACAACATGTCACTAACAAGTTGTACATGTCGTTGGAAGAGTAAGGCATCACTCAAAACAGTTGGAATAAGCTGACTTGATTACTTTAATTAGGAAATGGTCTAGTAATAACCAACGCGCGGAATTGTATCTCATACGCTAGAACCAGTGCTGTCGCGGCGATAGTTTGATTACAAATATATTTTTCTTTTGGACTATTTCAACATAATATAACATTTCAAGATCACAAATCTGTGGTCCTGTGGTTGAAAAACTAAAAAGGGCATCGAGTATTATTATTTGAAGTAATATAGTAATATAGAAGTAGTTTTTTTTTATTAGCTGTAAACACTCCTAGCAACGCACTGGCTGCGACCTTGTGGACCAGATCAAAGCGTCCCCGCTACTCGCCGTAAAACACACCTTACTTCAACTGAGGGATTGCAGCGGTGAGATAATTAACAAACATAAGTTATTTTTGCGTATACAAATTCTACGAACGAAAACTGCTGGTTTTACCCACTACCGTTACTCACTGTTCCCATTGCTAGCAATTAATGCACAGAAGTGGGTCTTACGTAATTAGTGATGTTTACAACTAGTGTGTTTATAAGAAATGTTAGGAACTTCCAAAAAAAAAAAATGTTTGAGAAATAGGCTTGAGCAAATGAAAGATTTTTTTACAAAACCTGTACAAAAAAAACTCGAAAATTATTTTTCTACTTCTAACACGGTTTATTATTAATTATTATTTTTATTATTATTAATAAAAGATAAAGGGCAGAGGGCAAGCCCTGTTATGCCCACGGAACTGTACAATTATAACAATATGTGAACAATCTATAAACTGTCAAATCTAGATTTAAAAACATTAACATTAGGACTCTGGACGACTTCCTCCGGCAACTTGTTCCAAGTGTCAAACACTCTGTTTCTTACGAAATGCTGTCTTACAGTTGTACGAAAATTCTCGTTTTTCAGTTTGAAGCAATGACCTCTAGTTCTGGAATATGTACATAAGGTAAATAAATCCTGCATTAATGGATCCTCGAGCCTCAACGATTTGAAGGTGAAAATTACACCCCCTCGAATTCTTCTGTCCTTCAATGTGGGTAGCGACATTATGATAAGACGCTCAGAATAAGATGGTCGGAAAGGGTCATTACCATAGGGAAGACGAGTCATTCTTTGTTGTACTGACTCCAAACGATTTTGATCTCCAATGAGCACAGGCCACCAAACGTTATTTGCGAACTCCAGTACTGGTCTTACAAAATTTTTATACAGCTTTAACGTGGTGCTTACACTTGGTTTTATAAAAGATCTTTGTAGTAAATACCCAAGAGAATTTGCTTTTTTAATGACGCTCACGATGCGATCACTCCATGTCAGTTCTGAGTTTACTATTTAATTGGGAATTAGTTCTGGTTAATAATACTCCATCCAGTGAGTAGACATATTTGCTGTTATTCGGTCCTATATGTAGCACTGAACATTTCTGCTTATTTATTGGGAGGAGCCACTCCTTGGACCACTGATTCACTATTAAAATATCTTTACTCAAAATACTGCAATTCGTGGGAGTGTCATTGTAAATTTTTAAGTCATCAGCGTAGAACAAACACCGTGACTGGATTTCTGTTTTTAAATCAGCAATATACGTTATAAATAACAACGGACCCAGCACCGAACCCTGCGGCACTCCACTTTCCACAGCTGTCAGATCACTCAGTGATGCACCGACTTTAACTCTGAAACTTCGATTAGTTAAGAATCCTTTTATCCATTCTAGTAACAGTCCTGTAATGCCATAGTGTCGAAGTTTTAACAGAAGATTTGTTATTGGAACTTTGTCAAAGGCTTTACAAAATTCAAAATACACAACGTCGGTAGCAACACCACGGTCGAAATTTTTGGTCCAATCTGATACGGCACAAAGAAGATTAGTGGACACAGACTTTTTTGGGACAAACCCGTGCTGTTCGGCAGGAAGAACGTTGTTCGCAAGCGGAAACTTTCTTATCTCATCGGAAATAATAGATTCCATGATTTTGGCTATGACCGCAGTGAGACTAATCGGTCTGTAGTTCACAGCTTGAAATTTATCGCCTTTTTTAAAGATCGGCTTTACAATGGCCAATTTCCAATCTTCAGGAAGTTGACTGTTTTGAAAAGATTGTGTCATTAAAATCTTCAAAGGTATACACACGGTCTCAGCACATTTATTAAGAACTGTCGGAGTAATCCCATCTAGTCCAGGTGAGGTGGTTGATTTAAGTTTACTCAACTTGATTTTAATTAATTCCTCCGGGAACGCTAGTACTAGTACTTAATAAAACTTTTTGTTAATATTTCTCTCGCCCATGGTCGTGTTTAATTAAATACTATTTCATTTGGAATCTAAAAAGTTATGATTGTCTTGTATTTGTAATAGTTTGATAAAATTCCAATGTTTACCTAATGCAAAAGAGACGGTACACATCAACAAAAATCGACATTTTTGACATATCAAAAATTGTAAAAATTTTCAATAGTAATATTCCAAGTGCATGTCAAATTGTCGACAATTTTAATTTTCTCGATTGCGCGAATGTGCAAAGAATTGGATATTTTGCAGACTATTTCCTGAAAAAAAAAAATGTGTGGTTCTATTCCAAACTCAAATATTTTCTGGATCTGTTTCTATGCATATTTTTTCATCACAGCATAGACAGTGAATAAGATAGGAAAAGTGACATTTTTCCACATTCTAGACATGAGATTTTTGATCGAGACGATTATTACCGGCAGGTGTTGTGCATAAAAATGGATTTTCTAAATATACAAGTAGACCGCATCGACTAACTTTTATACCTACGTAATTCTTCTTCTAAGGCTGTAATGGCATCGGTTTCGTGATCTTTACCCAGCATAATAGCTGGAGTATTTATTTGCCGCGTATTATATAACATCGAACTAACAGTTTTTTCACAACTAGTATAGGGCAACATGTTACATATTTTACCAAAAATTGAAGAATCGATTCT
The DNA here is from genome assembly GCF_036711695.1 of Zophobas morio. Lineage (NCBI taxonomy): Eukaryota > Metazoa > Arthropoda > Insecta > Coleoptera > Tenebrionidae > Zophobas > Zophobas morio. The sequence continues at coordinate 6,209,474 of NW_026972110.1, forward strand.
TTTGCACCTAATTTCATTCCACTCTAGCCAAATAATTTGGTCAACAGTTTTTTCCAGTATAACATTTCTCTCACTTTCAGTAATTGAGTTGGGCCCATACTCCAAAGAACCGTCATCAGTTTTGTAATATTTTTTTCTAAAACTTAATATGTTTATTCTTTTCTCGTGGGCTAATTGAAGTTTCCGTTCTCGTTTGTTTTCTGTAAATGTGGTAAAAATTGAGGGACTATTTTTTATTTCTTGATTTCGAGATAGAAGTTTACCCTTTTGTGTTATAACTAATGGCTGCTCATTCACATCTAGCTTGGTAATCTCGACGATGGAAATAATTTATTCTTTTTCCACTGATCTTTTTGGCTACCATGGAATTAAAACATTCCACGAAATTATTGATCACATCTCAAATTAAACTTTTACTATGTGTAACCAAATATGTAACCAAACTTAAAATTTTAGCGAATAAGGCGCTAATTCTGAACGTGACGACATAATTTTTTTCATTTACATCTTTCTTCTAACAGAAATAAATATCACAGTTTTCATGTTCACTAAACACATGATAAGTATGTCTGTAATTGCCTCTTATTTAGCGTTGTGACTTGCAGATTAAAGGGTGGACACTCTCACAAAATTTTATTGTCGGATTATTATTATTATTATTAAGTTGAGCGACCGGGCAGAGGCCGAGGCCTGTTATGCCCGCGCTGGTGAGCGGGTTCTAAATCTACTAGTGCATTACTGCGTTGTTTGGGCTCGATAGTGATCGTATCTTTTTTTAAAAACTTGTAGGGATTGACTCTGAATGACCTCGATCGGAAGCATATTCCAAGAATTAAAAACCCTGTTCGTAAGGAATTATGAGGGGTTTAAAAGGACGCGCTCTGTCGGGAGTCCGTTAACTTGGCACCATCAAGTTAATGAATTTTACTCAAAAGCTAGCACCTCGTTGTTCTAACCTAGCACCAGCTAGCACTACCAATCAAAAAGCTAGCACCACCTAATTATTGAAATAAAAGCCTTTTACTTTCGGGGGGGTTCAAATTAACGCTAGCCCCCCGACATTATTTAATTCTCATGAAAAGTTGGTCCGAGGTAGTTTAGACCTGGCACCAGCTAGCACCATTAATCTCATAGCTAACACCACTCTGCAAGTATTAAAAAAAAATTAAAAACCAAAAAAAAAAAGTAGCCCCCACTTTTTTTTCTTTAATGGTAAAAATCAGTAGGTTAATAGTCTAGAGCTAGCAGTCGCTGGATCCATTAAAAAAAAGTGTGCTTTTATTCAATAACGGCATGTAATAAAGGGTTATTTGGGGGGGGGGGGGGGGGGGGGGCTAAGTTAACGCTAGCCAATCACTAATAATAATAATTAATGAGATAGTGAGGATCGCGCGTTTAGAGATTCGGAATTGGAAAATGGTACAGCCAACGAGCTGTGAATTTAAAAACCGGCTTTTTATTTTTAGTAGTGATAACTTCAATATATTTCGCATATATTCACTCCAGACTGTCTTACAGTATATTGGTATGGGGACATTCTCCTGCTGCTGAAAGGCTGTTTAAAATTCAACGTCGTGCGGTTCGAGTTCTTTCTAATCTCCAATATCAAAAAGATTGCAAAGAATACTTTTTCAAATACAACATTCTTACTTTACCTTCTTGTTATATCTTGGAGACTTTGCTTTATGTAAAAACTCACTTGCATGAGTATAAAAGACGCGGTGAGTTGCATAGCTTTTCATTAAGAACTAATGACTTCTTACACACTGATTTTCATAGACTAGCTAGAAGTAAAGTTAGTGCTACATACTGGGGTCAAAAATTCTATAATAAACTGCCAATCCACGTAAAAACTTATAATATTAATTTATTCAAAAACACTGTCAAAAAGTTTCTGCTCACAAAAAGTTACTACTCTTATCATGAATTTTTGAATGATATGATTGTACTTAAGTAAGGTGTCACTTTATATTCTATAACATCTGTAAGAAATGACGTGTGCAAGCATTTATTGATATTATGTAAAAGCACAAATATATTATTATTAATATTATGTTAAGACCCACCACTGACCCGGAAATGACCGGCATTCAGGCAAGACTTCTATCATTACGGGTACTAAGACCAAGTAATGATATGCTTTGATTAGATTAACAGAACAACCTTCGAGATTCTAGAATTACAGCATACAAATTAGTCTGCTATTATTCTCTAATCTCACCTCTATTATTATTATTATTAATTAACATTAAACTTCGTATTAGTTTTCAGAAAGGGATTGTGAAGACACGCTTCTTTCAGAGCTTAATCAGACATCTACTCCCCTCAATTGTTTGCATACTGTCGGTACTTTTCTACTATGACTATGGGACAGTAAATAAAATAAATAATTTCCAAAAAACATATATTGTCGGCAAATATTTAAAAATAAGTTTGACTTAACTGTAACTCCATTTTACAAAGTGTGTTTTCTTTTAAGTAAATTTAATACAGGGTCATTATTTTATCTGTTCACGCCTAAATACTTTGATGTAGGCAATATATTATACACATCATGAGCATCTTTGATCAATCTATTAAGCTTTTTAAATTAATAATTACAGCACAAAACAACAACACAAAAATCACACTATGTCATAAATGACAACAAAGATGTCGTGCAACTAATAATGGAAAATTCAAAGAAAATAGAACGTAATTTATTCAATCCTTAAACGAATATAAAGAAAAGAAAAGAAATAATATGTTTTCCAATAATAGGGTGGTATGGTTAAAACTGCCCGCCTTTTCTATCTTCACATAGTGCTATCCAGTGTTCAAAATTTCTACGTAGTCTATTTAGAATCTCGGATGTTAAATTAAGATCTGTACGACACCACACGACCCTTTTGCGCAAATGATCTTCATTTTGAATTGGAAGGGCTGAAGTGGTATGGATGAAATTAGTTTGCCCTTAGGACGTTAAAAACCGAACTCTAAGTAATCTGCATTTGTCTTCCGATCTGCTGTTGATTCACGTGAGGATCAGCTTCATTTTCTGCCGTTGTTACTGTACGGTGCCTAACTTTAGTTTTGTTAAATTGATCAACTTCTTTTAAGCTTTTTTGGAGTTTAATAAATGCTTGGTTAGAAGAAATTGTATCACCTGGCATATAGATGAAAGACAGCCTCAAAATTTCCATCACGTTTTGCCAAAGTTAAAGACATATCGTTTTTTTTCGGAAGTCAAAAACGTTATTAGCAAAAGTTGAAAATAATTTGACTGCTACAATTAATTTGTTATAATTTTGGTACAATCATTGCCATTTACATGTTATTTATTATTTATAACAAATTTAAGAGGAAGTCATTTATGGAAAGTAAAATATGTTGCCTATTCAGACTTATCCAGGTGTGAACAGATAAAATAATCGCACTGTAATTTAAATTTGTTTTAGGGGAGCGATAAATTAATACAAATTTACAACTACTTCCAACTTGCTCATCGAATGTAATAGAGGTTACCAATTTAATAATACTTTTGATTTAAAACAGAGATACAAAAAAAAAGTAGGAAACTACTGGGTACAGCACAACAAAAAAAAATGCACTTATTAAAACGACATTCGTGATTCCTTTACAAAACTATAATGTATAAAAAAAGCAACATGCAACATAATAAATGTCAAACATCTTCCAGTTTTCGTTGTGATGAAATGCATATCCTACAAAAGGTCCAGAAGAGGTGGGTTTCGACTCCCTTTTTTTGGGAAATTTATTCAATAATATCCGGTAAACGTGAGGTCAGTTCATTTGTATGTACACTTAACGGTTCGATTAATAAATATGGACTTTTTAAATCTATAATTCTTTATAAATTTCCGGTTTTACATGAACTACATCGGTGTACAATATGTTTGTTGGTCCACATAATTTGTTAGTAGAGAATATATGTCAGAAAATAATTTGCATTTTAACCAATAGACACTACAATGAAAAATTAGTTTTGTAAAAACTGCAAGAAATATGTCTTTAACCTTTCAGTTATCCTTAGTAATACACATTTTACAAGGCCAACCAAACTGTTCACAAATAATGCTATTTCGTCTACCTGAAGTACTTATTACTAAGCGCGAAACTACGTAGGATAGACGCTTGCCCCAAAATAGGTATTATTATTACGGATAGTAACACTTCATAATTTGTACTTGACTTCTAGACACATTTTTTGTTAAGTTTCTAGGATTTTAAATTATTTTAATAATATTTTTAGGAATTTAGAGTTTACAAAGGTTTTCGTCATTAACTTCGGATTTATAAATTACAAATGACTTAAATTTTATAGTCTCGCTTGTTATTTCAAATTTGTTGTTTACGTAATGTCAGTCAAATGTATGACCGTGGAAGAAAATTAAATGATCACACTTATCATGGCCTAATGGTGCTAGCTGGTGCTAGGTCTAAACTACCTCGGACCAACTTTTCATGAGAATTAAATAATGTCGGGGGGCTAGCGTTAACTTGCTAGCTGGTGCTAGGTTAGAACAACAACGTGCTAGCGTTTGAGTAAAATTCATTAACTTGATGGTGCCAAGTTAACGGACCCCTCTGTCGGCTACCTGCTGTGGATTTGAGTGGACCAGAAAAATGGCTAAAGTTTGGTTGACCACAAATTTTAAATATTCTGCCCTTGTTTACTCAATTATTTAGTAAGATATTTTATTTCTGTAAAGTGCAATGGATTTTTTAGTAGAATTTCTACTAATGTACTTTTTTGAAAATTTAAAATTGATCCATAAATAGCGAAAACCAGATAATCTCATACTCGCACAATTTTAATGCGTTATAGTTTCTTTTTTACAACAAAATTTAAAAAACGGAAAAGCAGTCTGGGTAGGGTTTTTTCCGCTCATTCCAACGGTGTGAAGTTTATTACATTCGGACGTACACTGTTGGCAAAAACTTGGGCAGAAGTTTACATGTATTTCCCTATGCTGAAATTATGCTTTAGCTCACCCTTAACTAATTAATCTACAAATCTATCACAACGTTCTAATGAGATATCATTCATTTTATATTCAAACTGCATGGTAGCGGCGTTCCTGGTGAAAGACATTATACTTTACATTTATTATAATTGATTTGTAAATCATTCTGTACAGTCCATAAAATTAGCCTAGTGCACTAGTGCACAATTATCGCTGAAATTCAATTCTTCTTGGTCGTCATGTAGAAATGTAAATGATTTCACTGGATCAATTTTCTGAAGGGAATAGTAAAAAAAATCATTTTAAAATGGTCGCAGTTAATGACTATGCTGATATGTTCCTGGTTTTTGGCGAATGCAAAGAGAAATGTCACTGTCGTCGTACGAATTTATACTGAGTGTTAGCGGGTAAGAAGGCATCCCATAAATGTAATCAGGCGAATGGATGCAAAATTTTAGGAAACAGCCAACTTGCTTGCTATAGGAACCCAGGACCATGTTCGAGGTGATTCTGAGACTACATGTACTGACTACAGTTAGAGGAGGAGGGATGGATTAAGTCTTGTGGCTGACGATACGAAAACAAATGTTTGGCAGAGACTTGGGAGTGACCAGAACCCTTACTTCACGGATATTACGAAAAACGGATAAGTTATTCTAATTGGCTGTCGAATGACACCGAGGAAGACCCAAATTTTACCTACAAAATTTTATGGCTCATGAGGAACTTTTACAAAAATATTCAAAATTCAAAAACATTTGTTCAAAGTATCGAAGAAATACCGAACTCAGTATAACTAAATGAGAACATGTTGGCTGGAGTAAATGACAATTGTCGCAAAAGAGTACAAACTTGTTTAAATGCTTAAGGCATGAATTTTTAACCTCTCTCTAGTGTTTAGTTGGTTACGCTTTCATGGATTTTTCTTTTTGTTGTGAATCAATTCGTATTGATTGTTATGGTTATTGTCCTAAATAAAAAGATGGATTCCAATTCCAATCGTTACTAAGAAATCAAAAAGTAAGTCAAAGGTTTTTACGCATTAAGTATACATACTTGTTGGAAATGCATTAAGTTAAATAACTCCCTTAAAACTAAACAACATTCTGTTAATAATAATAAATATATTCTTGACATTAAAATATGGCAATCTAATAAAATATCAGAATTCACACTCGACAAACTAAACAATACGTAAAAAAGCCTTCAAATATGGCGGATGCGCCAGGATACTTGAACACATTTTTTTTATATATTTTATTTGTATTTTTATTTCACTAAGTTTACACTACAAATAAGTGATTCAATTCAATAATTACATTCAATTTAAGATTTTAAGCTATAAGCGAGATTTATTGCTTTTTATTTCCAGAGCGTAAGCTAAGGAATTATATGAAGTAATGGAATTCATCGCGCGAATTGCCACTTTTATATTTTCTCGACGTGTCATGACCTCTATGGTATGAAAAAAATGGTGTGAATATTAGGAATATCATGCAGATGGTTAAACGCTAATTAAAATTTGGCTAATCATCGCCACCACCAGTGGAGTGACGTCATTCCTTAAATTTGTAATAGTAAGTATTTTAAAATTTCATAAAATAAGATACTCCTGCACTTGTGGTGTGTGAATCCGCGTCGAATTTTGACCCTAGACATCCAGATTTTTGGGAAAAAATCTAAAACTATAACAATATCTTGCAGTTTAACTTTGAAGCTGTAAAACCGAATGCTCTGAAATCTTGTAAATATTTTAAGGTTAACGCTAAGCACAATTTATTCGTTTAACCTGTACCAAAAATTGGTGACGTCATCTTAAAATGTTGCCGAATAAATCCTTTCTGAAATATGCAAAATATTATACTCGTAACTGTATACTTGTGATTTATCAACGCACTCATAATTTTTAGAATTACTTATACAAGGTGACTCAAAAAATTAATTACAGAATCAATTTATTTTCTTGATTAAATAAGGAACTGCACAAACGAATTCTTTGAAATCTTGCAAACGTTTGAAATATATCGTAAACACTGTAAATTTTTAATCACAATATACAATATCTGATTGTCCCCTCAAAAAATTGATGAGGTCATCTCCAAATTTTGCCGAATATATTCTATCCAAAAAATGCAAAATATGATGAGTTTTTACTTGTGATTTATCACTGTGTTAACAGTTTGTAAACTTCTTAAAAAGGGTGAATGAGTCAACTTATTTTATTGATTAAATAGGGAACGGTTCACTCCATTTTCCCGAAAATTTAGGAATACAATACTGTTATCATTAGTATTATACTGCACATATCCAACTAATGTACGTATCTTTGCAAAAATGTGGATGAAGGCATCACGAAATTTTGTTAAAGGAAAACTCATTTGAAACGTACGCGCAGCACGCTTCTTACATATTTACTTTAACGTTACATACATATATATCTAATAATAAATTTTTATCATTTTTCAAACACGTAGGATTTGGGAGCGAAGAAAGTTCTATCGAAATAACATTCGACCAATTTTTAATTTATTAATTCATCAACTTCTAACATACGATTTTCTTTTTTTTTGATAACGACGGACATAAAACAACATTATTTATTTAACATTAATCCTTGTATGGGTTTCTTCAATCAATTTCATTTTCATTCTCTAAAGTTAAAAAACATTATTCTATTTTACACTAAATAAGATTTTGCCGTTTTTTGCATATTATTGTCTTTGATTTATTGTTTTGTGAATCAGCACCAGTGTCAATCGTGATTGCCGCAAGAGTTCTATTAATCTTCCCCGGTATAGTTGGACTACTGCCTCTGGTGAAATTTCCTATTTTCACCTCCCTGGGGGCCTTATTCTCACCAGCCAGTACATCCCCCAAAGCACTGACTGTTTCTAGTCTCCATGTAGATTTTGGTGAGGAGATCTCTGTTCTTCTCAGAGCTGGTGATCGGACACGATAATCGCGTTTGAGATGTCCCTGGCGCCCACATCTATAGCATTCTGGGGCTCTCTTCCGAGGCAGACCATTGTCTAATCCTTGAGATGTCCCATCTATAATTAGCTGTGAGAATTTTTCCAGCTGCTTTTCTACTTTGTAATTTTCTTCCGATTCTAATTCTGCCACTCTGAGTTTGTGGTACGTTCTTGAAGAATTTTACGCAGCCTTCACTTGCAGCGCACGAATCAGGGCATCAGATGATATCTGATACCTTGATACTTCTTCGACCTGCTTCTTGTATGACTACGAAGAAGTTTGACCATCATAGGTGAGTAGCCGACGTCACATTATATGAACCAGTCGTTGTTGCATTTTTTATTATTGTTTCAAATTTCTTCATTTTACTCTACATTCTATCTTCCATAGTTTTCATTTGATCTATCATACATTCTTGAACTGATATCTCGAATTCACTCTTTAGCTGATGATCGACTTCATCTTTTACTTTTTGGTCCATTAAGACCACACTTTCTTCGAGAACATTTTGCATGCTCGTAACTTGCAAATGTGTGTCCATGGTTCATTTGTTCTTCAATTCCTGTTAATTCATTTTTGTTTGTTTCCACGCCCTTTTGGAATTTTTCGGTTAGGTTGATTTGCTTATTTATTTTCATGTCCATCATTTCCATTTTTTCGTTTATTCATCCGTCTCTTGCGTTCATCCTCCATCTTCTCGTCCATTGCCTTGTTTCTTGCCTCTATTTTTTCGTCCATGGTCTTATTTCTTTCGTACATTTGCGTGAGCATAGCCATGATTTGCTTTACTTGTTCCTCCATGTCCGCAGCTTGAGGTTTAGTTTCCACAGGCATCAAACTTCAGAATTTTTGTCCAATTTGCCCGTAGATCTTCGTAAAATCAATTATCAACCTGGAATCTCACTTCCGACACCAGTGTTACGTTGATCGAGAATTAAAATCAGCGCAAAATAATTCCGGTGCAACTTGACTGGATTCTCTCAACATTGACCGGACTTGACTGGTTAACTAAATGAATGGTTCCCGAGGGTGGACTCTATTTAAACTCGTACTTCCTTTCTAGATATTCCCGATCGAGGTTTTTCTGGAGTACCAATCGCGACTTCCGCTTCCAGGCTTTTCTTTAGCGAATGCTGCCCGGTGAGTTACCCATCATCACCGTACATACTAGAAAGCCGTCGAGAAAACCCATGGGCGTCGTATCGTGGCGGCGCCGGCGTATGGGTTTATTTCGTAACATTACTTTGATTTTAGCCACAATTAATTTGTGCCTGTTGTGTTTATTTCATAGTGCTTTGTTTTTATGTGATATGGGTATTCGTGAGTTCACTATGTAATCTTGCTACAGTGTGGCATTACGAAGATTTATCTACTTTGTGATTCATTTATTCATTATCAGCACTTCGACAGTACATACAAATTTCAAATGAATGTGGTCACCTTTGCAAAAGGATGTCTAGGCGGAGAGCTTTCTGATTTGTTCTCAGTTTAGCACGTGTCGAGCTTTTTATTTCGTTCTCGCCTGGAGTACCTACTTCTGCCTCAGGTCAAGTCAGGTCAGGTCAGGACTAGACGGTCTGCACAGAAGTGCTAAATTATGTAATTATTCTATTTTCCCTGGAATGAGTATGTGTCGTGGCTCGTGAATCTCGCAACACAACGTAACGCTGAAAACTGAGAAGAACTTGATCTCTTCAGTCAAAGCCATCGATCCCTAAACGACGATCTGTGATTGGACTCCCGATACAGTCTTTGATTTTTTTATCATATTGAAATTTGTCACGACAACATCATTGTAACTTGCGTACTTCCATCCAGTTACTTAAAAGCGATTTATCTTTTCTTCGCATTCTTAAATTTGTGATGTTCAAATATTTGTATCGATTTGAGAAAATTTTATACTACATATTTTTAACAGCCGGAGAGGGTTCTTACAGCTGGTTTCACAGCTTTTACCTCTCCAGTATGGAGGAATAAACAACTTTTCCTTTATATTTTTTGCATTTTGATTTAACGTCATTGTTCCAACCTCAGGGTTCACCAGTTTGGTTTCTGGTCGTATTCCGAAATAAAAACAGACACTTGGGTTCCGCAATTCAAGGCCAGATTTTGAATTTTTCGCGGCTTTTTTAAATTTAGGCGCAATGTTTGAGTTTCCACACTACTTAAAAAATGCATTCAATACTTCTAGACCCCATTTATAGAAACCGAAGTTAAAGTTAATTCGCGATTAACTTTTAACTGAGGTCCGTTGCGAGGCAACGCGCATATTTTAACCAATCACGGGCTCATATTCCACATTTTAATTCTCTGTTAAACTAATCGAGGATTAAATATTTAATTCGCTGTTCTATAAACCGGCTCTTAACCTTTTAAAAATTTTTTACTGATGTTTTTTTGATACTTGTAATGTCGTTATTTTTTTTACACCTATAATAAATAATTTATGCAATGCATACAATATTAATTTGTAGCACTGGTGCTAAATTTAAGTGTTTTTATATAAAATTATAACATGCATGAAATAATATGAAAAATGCCATATAAGTAATTTACATAGGACGTGCTTAAGGTACTTTGCTATCTTCATTTAAACTGTCACGTAAATATTAGATAAATTTTAATTATAAAAATACCGCGTTCAAAAACAGGCAAAGACAGGAATTTTATTGTTACGATGATGTAGAAGAAGGATTTAATTTAAGAGAGATATTATTATTTGGAGATATATTGGATCTCTGAATATCTGAAAAAATGGATAAAATTCTCTGTGAGATCACAAAATATTTATATTTAAGCCGACCAGAGTTTTGTACCAGGATACTTATTCAGAAAGTCATCTGCAAATATGCTTCTAGCTGGACAAGACCTGTATTGAACCTTAAACGCCACGATATTTTTTGTTGTCCAAGTGCTCTTGCTGAAGCGGAATAATCATACAAAGTCTTCTCTCAATTGTTAGTTTAGTGCACCCACTTGACAGATTAGCAGTATTACATTATTGCATTCCGGCAATAAAATAACACTTTTTATACTCAAGACGGTTCAGTAAAGTGCACAAAACATTTTTTCGCGTTATATAATAGTTTATAAACACTTATCTTGAAAAATATTGATAAAATTCACTCGGCAACTCGGCAAGGTTAATGGATATTAAACAGTGGGTTCTTATCAACAAGTAGCATTGTTTACGTTGGTGTATTAATTATCTCTCATTTTGTATACAAAATATAGCAACAAAATATTAATAATAAAACAAGGAAAAACATATCATTTCCTTATTCTTAATATTAAAAAAAGGAGAGATTATTTTGCTTTTTCCACAATATGAATGTAAAAAGTGGGATTTTCAACTTCATCTAAATTCTTAAAATCGCCTAATGTGTGGTATATTGCATTTTTTCCAAAAAATTCCATTAACATATTTCTAAAGTCCCTCATCATATGTGGATAAAATATTAATCGCAGGTCCCTGTAAAATTTAGGAAAATAAATCGCGTTGACAAAAGAAATTATTAATGATAACTCACACTTTAGTGTCGGAATTGTCAGCTTTAACACTATTTCCATTATTTTTGTCAGTTTCGACTACGTAATCTCGAATAACCAACGCAGGTTTTCCCATTACAGATAAAACTGAAGTTGTTATGTTCGTAATAGAGCTATCCTAAAATTTTGTTTTTAATTAATTGGTTAATAACATTGCGGTCATATATAAAACACGTACTTCATAATAGACACACTTCGTAGGAGCTTTCCCTTCAAGAAGTTGATCATAATTCCTGTGATCAACTAGAAGTAAACCACCAGGCTTCAAACATTTTTCAAAATTACTTATAGATTGTCTGAAACAAGATTATTAAAACTCTTCAAAGAGGAAAATGCATAAAGTGTACTTCTGTTCACGTTGATCTCCAAAAGAATCCAACAAGTGGGCAAAAGAACTACCAAAACAGATTACCGCATCAAATCCGTCTCCTACAATGTCCTTCACAGTTTCATAGAGATCTACCCAATTCGCTTGTTTAATAACTATAAACACACAAATCGTTGACAACATCACAATATTTAAAGCGAAATTAATGTATTTACCCCACTTATCAAACGCCGGTTCCTTTCGCCTTGCCCACCTTGTTTCGAACGCATATCTGAGCATCTTGTCAGAGCCATCAGTTGAAACTACTTCGAATCCTTCCTCCAGAAGCATTATTGAATCAATTCTGCAAAAAAAAATAGGTGTATAGAAACAGCTTCAAAAATATTATTTTTCTCTAATAGAGGATTTTTTGATCCCTACCCAGTTCCACAAGCAACATCTAAAATTCTCCTGCAGCCCTTTTTTCTTAATAAATCAAGCAAAAATGTTTTGTATTTCTGAGTTCTAATATTCGTATCCCCAATAAACTCGGAGTAAACGCTTGCCATTTTGCCATCGGCATACTGATCGGTGACTCCCTTCACGATCAGTCCTGATCCTGACGGACGCGTTTCAAATTCAATTGCTGGCATTCTCACAATTAATATGAAAACTTTAACAAAATGTAACTATAAATGAGAATAAAAATCAAATATAATCTCAACAGAAAAAATATAAATAGTGAAGCTGTGCGACACTTGCGATGGCGTGGGTACCAATTACATCAGCCTCGTAAAAACGAGGATTTTATTCAAAAAGACATTAGTGGTGGGGAAATGTACACGACATTTTTGGACTTCGCATTTGATCGTCTGATCTGCGCAAAAATTCCATTTATTTAGTTGTTTACTTACAATTTGTCACCACGCAAATCTTATTTGCAACATACTGTAAAATTGTTAATCTTCATTACGATTATCAATCAGTAAAATACACCAATAGAATTCTCGACTTAATTACATCATTTTAATATTTTGCTTATATCTCCCCTGATATATTTTTTATTAATATTAATTGACGTAATACCACATCCGGCTTCTGATAATTGTGATATTTTATTTAATGTTGTGTTCATTAAATTATATAACACCAGAGAGATTTTTTGTAGGTATAAAATAATGTTCCAGGTTTATACGCCCAAATTAAATTAATTAAGTAAAATACTATTTTCGAAAAAGATAGCTCAAAAAAATAAATGTTAATTTTAAAGAGTTTTTACTTTGCAACGTGAAATTGTTTACCGTTTATCAGCTAATAAAAATAAAACATTACCAGATCTAATACATAGACAACAGTGACGAAATAATGTAATCTAGAGGATTATAGTTCCTTAAAGTTACAGAATATACCAATAGCAACAAAAAATTGTGTGTTCCTTGTTACGAAAAATAATGATGAAGCAGTTACTCAAAAATAATGACAAGCCTTAAATTACTTTAAAATACATAAGTGTCTGAGCATTTAAAAAACTTTTCGCGTTAAATGAATTGATTCTTCTATAATGTTGGAACTGTTTCTCTACATTGTATTAGTAAAGTTTTGAAATATTCTTTACAAATCAACAGAAATTTTTGGGCACAATTAATGAAAAAAGCAAAATAATTACAAGAAAAATGTTTAAACTGGAATAAATTTTTCAAATGATGACCTTGAACAACTTAACAATGCCTTAAACAAAAATAAAACTCCTGTCATACATTGTGGGTCATCTCAATGGTTAGTAAAAGTACTTCACTTCGTATTTGAATTTTTTAATCATCAGTCTCCCGAAGTGCTTTAATAGTAAAGTTGTGGAATATTCTTTATAAATAAATAGGAATTTTTCGACACAATTAATGGAAAAGGCAAAATTAATTACGACAAAAATTTTTAAGCTGACATTAATTTTTCAGATGATGACCTTGAAGAACTTAACAGTGCTTAAGACAAAAATAAAACTGAACGATCTACCCTTGATCTAAAGGAGGTACACACGTAACTGCAAGCTTTTTATACAAGAATGTTTGAGTGTCTGTTGGATGATTTTTGTGCCAAATTTGGAACTAGTATAGATCTCATTTCAGAAAAAACGGTTGTCTATGATTACACATTTTTAAGAAACGTATAAAAAATAAACTTGAATTTTGATAGAAAAAAATCGATGATATGACATGATAAATTCAAATAAATCAGATTTCATCGATAGATGTAGAGCACCCGAAAATTCATGTGATGTGATCGAGTGGTTTTGCGAAATTTCTATTTTGCTTTTTTTTAAACACCCCAAAATACATATGAAGAATTTTATAACTTGAAAACCACGACAAGAAACAATATCAAAAGTCTTTATAAGAAAAATTTAATCGGCATGGTTCTCTTCTAGGTAAAGGTAAATGAAATTGATGCTCAAAAATACACAGACCTTCAAAAAGCAGACGTTCGTGTTTTTCAGAAACTGAAGTACCGTTTCCAAAGAACACAGCAAGTTAGTATTAAAACAAATAAAGAAGAGCACATGAGTTTCGGATACTGGAGAGTGTAGTAATAAGATCCACATACAAGTACCCGAAATGTAAGTGATAACTTGTGGAGAAGTAATTATAATTATTCCAAGGAATAAAGACAAACTACCTTCCTGTCATCTACAACTGTTGTAAGAGTTAAACAAAAATGATTTCACCAAATGCCAACAACGTTAATAATGAGCTGTAAATAAAGTTCAAGAGCAAAGTGATTTTTTTAAGCACCCCAGCGTTGTTTAATAAGCAAAATTTTAGATATTTTTGGGGTGTTAAATAAATTTAAATACTGAAGAAACTAGGGGAGATATGTCTAATACGGCATACTTTTTAAAAAAAATCATTTTCACGTATAAAAAAAAACATAATCTTTTTCTGATTTGTGGCACATGTTAGCTTTATCAATTAAGTTTGAAGTTCAGTTATAACATATATTTAATCAAGCACTACATTTTTGCAACACTTCAAAGTTTTGGAAGTGACAGAATCTATATTACCCTGATGTACGGTGTAAAATGGCATAGGAATAGGAATAGGAATTTTAAGAAGAAATTCGTATATATTTATTAATTATAACAAAAAAAAATATTAAAACCAAAATATTACTTCAATAATTAGAGAACAACACAACAAAAATATGAACTAAAAATGTAAATAATATACAAAATATAAAAAAATAACAAAAAATAGGTTTTACCGACGAACTTATTCATTCTTCGCAAATTTCGCAGATAAACTGCTTCGTTTTGGGACTAACTCCTGAGCATTCGACATGGGACCATTTTTTGCAGCTAATGCACCTTATCCACTTCTCACCGGCTCTAGATCTCTTGTAACTATCATTGCAATAAAGACAACACGCATCATCTTCATCGTCTTCGAAATCTTCCCAATGATCATTTTCTTCACTACTTGTATCACACGTAGGTTGGAACAGTTTATGTTTGATTATTCTAGCTGACGCTCTCAACGTTTTTTTCTTTTTATTCGCTTCTTTATCTTTCAGTTCCGCAATATAAGGGCTTTTTGTTAAAACTGCAGTTCCCTGTGATTGCCGCTTTTTGCTTTTTTTTCCAGAAACCGTCTTCTCAATTACAGGTATAGGAGACAGTAAATTTAGACACTCTTTTATGGAAATATCGAGATTAGACTTGCCCTCACTACTCCTATCTTTTCCAATGTAAATTTGATAATTATTTTCGAGTGATGAGGAACTAGCTTGGTTTATATTATCACTTTTATCAGTTTTCTGGTTAATTTCAACTATTTCTTTTTTTTTACTAGCTGTTTCTTGTTTATCAAGTACGACATTTTCTATAATTTCTGCCCTTTCACTGTTTACTTTCTCATTATTATTACTATTGTCAACATTTTCCTCCACAGTAAAGTTAGCTTTGTTGGTGTTTTCATCATACCAATTTTGATTGTCAGTAACTTCACTTGGTGCGTACAAATGGTCGGGGAAAATGTCTGGATTTAATGGTGATATGCCCGAACTTCGAAAACCACTTAAAGCATTTTCAACAGTAGCAGATTTTGAATAAGCAGCACAAAATAATCCACTTATCTGGTATAAAGTTATTGTTCTTCCCACATGATTTTTCATCCAAAGGGCACATGCTGCATTGAAATAAGTTTCCAAAGGGCCAAAAAATGAGACATCTAGCGGTTGGAGCCGATGTGTACAATGAGCTGGTAAACATAACAAAACAATGCCGTGTTTCTTGGCTTTTTCAAGAGCATTTAACGATTTGTGGCTGCTGTGTCCATCCACGATTAGTAGAACTTTTTCTTCTTTTGATGGCTTCACGTGGTTAATGAAATGATCCATCCATTTACTGAAAAGGTCTGAGACCATATATCCAGTTTCATAACACAATCCTAACGTTTCAGGCGGGCATCCATCAAAATACTCAGCTTTATAGTTTTTCCTTGGAAATATTAATGCTGGAGGAATAAAACGACCACCAGAACTCATACAAGCCACTACTGTTACATGTTGGCCTCTTTCGCGTAAGAGCGCCTACTTGTTTTTTTCCTTTGCGGGCAAATACCCTTGGAGGCTTATGTACTGTTGTCAAGGCAGACTCATCCATGTTATAAATTCTACTAGTAGGAATATTTTCATTAGTCATGGTGTCAGTGAGTAAGTCAAAAAATTTCTTCACCTGGACTTTATTAAAACCTTTGGCTCTTGCTGCTGACGTCGCTTCTGGAGCTCTAAGTGATATTTCCGGATATCTTCGGCGAAACCCGCTTAACCAGTCCCACCCCGCCAATTGTTTTTCTGTATTAAATTTATGAGAATAGCCTCTCTCAGTTGCAATTTTAAAGGCCAGCTGTCTTAATTCAAGAGCTGTAACACCAAATAATCTTGATTCTAAATCAAGAATATGATTAACAATTTCTTGCTCAGCTTCAAGTGGTATTGTCGTGCTCGTTCCCATTCCTTTTTGGGTACCTTTAACACGTTTATTCATATTATTTACCCGGCGTCTTAAAGTCCCAAATGGGACATTGAACATTTTAGTGGCTTTAAGCCATCCCATGCGTTTAGCTCGCACCGCATCTATAGCTTGAAGCATGTCGGCCTCAGACCATTTCTGTCGGTTTGTTTTACGAATATAATTATTTCCCATACTGCAACATAAAAGTCACATTATTGTTATTTTAGTAAGAATTTAGTTATTGTCGGGAACATATTCGGGGAATACGGCATAATATGTCATTTTACCCTGATTCCCTGTGTGCCATATTGCCCCTACCGTAGGTTATGGAAAGTTAAAGCTGATATTTTTTTAGGTTACGTTTATTTACAAAACTGAATATGGGTTAAAAAATACACATTTTTAACTGCTCTACGTTTAAATTTGATAAAGTAAAAATCCGTTTAACGAAAGTTATAGCAAATTAGATCCGTTTCAAGAAAAATTTATATTTACCTTCGAGAAAAGAATCACATGTCACCTGCTTCCAACACCGATCACAGCCATGACTGTTGGATACATCTTCACGCAAACAAAAATTCGTTATAGTTATTGGCGCCAAGTTTAAATTTTCTTTTTAGTTTCCACAATACACATGATATGCCATTTTATCTAGTATGCCGTATTAAGCACAATTCCCCTATCAGTTTTACGTATGTACTTAATTTTACAATTCTGACGGCATCAGAAAAAGTAACTACATATTTCTGTCGCCTTTGTTTCTGCTATCAATAAATCGAGATTATCACGCGTACCTGGTAAATGCTCACAGTTATGTTAAAAGCAAATACACCGTATGGTAGAATTAATTGCAAACAGTGTTCATCGTGTGTAGTTCCTGATTGTTCGGTTATGTGGTGATATGATATAGTGATACCGGGGATAGTGAAGTTATGTAAAAAGAAATGTGTTATATTTGAACTTGATTAAGACGTTTGAAGCAAAAATAGTATGTTTTATTCGGAGTAAAATTGCCTTTTCGTGCCTCGTCTATATTGCCGGCGTCGATTCGCTCGGCCGTCAAACTTACAAGACTCGTCACGAAAAGTAACACTTTTGCTCCTAATAAAACAATATACTATTTTTCTAAATCTTTGCATTGCTAAAAAATTTCAACAAAATTGGAATAACTTCGCAATTTCTCAACGAAATTTCAGAAATTATTCTTACATTTGTGAAATTACATTTTTAATTTCTATATTTGGCATAATTATGTCCTTAACAGATGAAGTAACTTGAATTCGGGTTATGTTCCACAATGCTAAAAATGATTCGTAAATTACGTGTATGTAATCACATGCCTACTGACAACACAATTCGCCACTTTATCAGCAGTGTAAGGCGTCTTGTTTGGTTCTTGACGTAAATGTAAATGCCAACACATTTTCTAGTGTTCGTTCACTGCGGATGTTTCAACATCCTCATGTCAACATTTTGCTAAGTAAATCCTGTTTAAGTTTTATGAGATATTATGCTTCTGATCATGTAATTTATTAATGCGCCCTTATTTTTGATCTTGCACATTTAAATTTTCGGAAAAAAATCAAAATTCTACAAGAAAATTTTTATTTTAGAAAGTGCAAAATTATCCTTAGAGCTTAACAGAACCTTTGTTATTAATATTTAATAATATGTAATTAAGAATGAACCGATTTTATTTTCTTGAATATGAAACAATGTATTACTTGTCTTTACTGAGTGTTAAACGATTACCTTTACATCAACTAATAACAAACTTTACACTAAAGTACATTGAAGAATTTCATAATCTTCGACAGAATGGATTTCCCTATACAACTTGAGGTCATCCGCAAATAGAAGTTTCTCACACGAAATATTTTGAACAATATCATTTATAAATAGGAAAAATAACAATATTCCCAAATTTGAACCCTGTGGCACGCCAAATGTAGGAATGAACACTTCGGAACAAAAATTTCGATATCTTACGACTTGACTCCCTTCAGCGATGTATAGAGTCCGGAATTTATGAGATTTGCATATTGATGGCTGTTCATACTACAACTAAATGCTTTCGGATCTAGGCGAATTAGGTAAATAGGATTGATTGATTGACGCATATTAAATTTTGCATATTTTGCATATATCAAGATTTTTCACACATTTTCGTATCTTTTGCATATTTTCACATATTTTGACAATTTTTTAATTTCCTAAGCATAACGCGAACTTTTTATTGCAAGTGTCGGCGTTTTTTACTTCTAAAGTCGAAATTTACAAGACAATGTTTTTGGTTAAATTTCGAAAATTTCAAAATGGGGTGTATTATTGAAAAATTGAGTTTTTGGAAAAATCCAAACAATTCTGAGATATACAGTTTGACACGCCAATTGGAAAAATGTAGCAAGTTTATGATACTGGAACGAGATTTTAGAAATATCCGGTTTGAAATTTAATTTTTTTTAATAATCCTAAAAGTTGCCATATTTCAATTGGTGATTCTGGAAAAATGGTGAAAGTTACATTTGCCAAAATCGGTCTTATTTTAGCAGGTACTAGCCTCGCCCACCCGCCCTCTCTTTTCATAATGGTATCTCATTTGTCAAAATCACTCTTATCTTAGCAGGTACTAGCCCTGCCCACCCACCCTCTCTTTTTTTAGAGGGTATGTCATTTGCTAAAATCGATCTTATTTTAGCAGGTACTAACCCCGCCCACCCACCTTCTATTTTATTAGAGGGCTCACGTTTGCCAAAATCAGTCTTATCTTAGCAGCTACTAAGTTTGATTTTTTCCTACAGAGTTCTATGTATCTTAGCAAATGGCCCACCGGCGCTGTTCTCATTCTAACAATTTTATTTCTGTTGAATATATATATAATACAATTCCAAACAAGCATTAAAAAAGTAAAGGGAAAAATAGGATAACTTATAAATAAAAAGTTCAAAGAAGTACTAGAAAAGAATCAAGGTTATATTTTGCTATCAAAGGTAGCTAAAATACATAATGGAGATTCTAGTAGTCAGGTTAACATAGAACCAAATTTAATTAGCGCTTTTAAGTATGCACCCATTACATCAGCGGATGTAGTGAGGAGTTTTTCTACCTATAAACAAATTTTGTTTTGATAGGCGACGTAATTTTTTAATTGAAAACATTGAAAAACATATAGGTGCAAGTTATATCATTAATGCAGACATTTAAGTGTTTTGTTATGTATCACTACTCGTTTTTTTACAAATATCTGTTATTTAGTTGTTTCTTTTTCTAAAATAAAGTTTTTAAAATATGGCACAGTATTGTTTTAAATTAAACCTATTAGACTTATGGATACACTACCAATTTATTGTATGCTCAATAAAAAAAAAAGTACAAAATCTGTGCATATTTTTATAAAAATTTTGCATATTTTCGTAAAATTAAAACATATTTTCTTATTTTTTATACATATATATACACACATTTTGGCCAAATTTCGTACATAAAATTCCGGTCTCTAGTGATGTAAGACAAAAAGAATCGAAGCAATGAGTCTAAAAAGCCGAACCCTCGAAGTCGAAATAAAAATATCATTCTGAAGAAACGTATTATGTTTATGTGTTACCTATTTTTGGAATTTCCAAACATTAAAAAATCACAGTAAAATGTTTAACATGAAATATTTTTAGCTGACACAATGACATCCATTAACGAAAATTAAAGAGATTAAAGTATTCTTAACTGAGATACCTAAATCTGCATCACAGCAGTGTTGTCTCTACAAAATGTAGTCTGAGAATTTGTCCCTGTGCCCTGTGCTATAGTTATATCAAAAATTCTATTTTTAGTTGTCATATGTGTTGTATAATGAATTTTTATTAAAAATACTGCAACTTTGTAAATCCGGAGCAAACGACAACAATAAAGTATTTATCAAAAAAACGACGAAGAAGAAATTATGGGCGTTGATAAATTTGATGTTCGACTGCCATTTTAGTGAAAACTGACACAGGTTTTTTTATGATACGGACTTGCTTCAAGGCGTAGGAGTAGCACAAGCCTGGAAAGTGCACTAAAGTAAAAGCAGCCATAAACATAAAACTATTTATTATTATTAGGGTACCTCGAGCAAATAAAGCCCATACTACCAGTCCAATCAGGCCCACCTCTGTTATTTTGAAACTGTTGCCTAAAATCAAAAAAGTTATTAAGGATTACTGTAACTGACTGCCGTCTAGTGCATATCGCATGAAACTGATGCCAATTTTGTGTACCGGAATTTTTAATTTTATACTTGTTTCTGTTTGGAACCAACTGCTCGTGGCAATATTAATTTTGACAATTT
Organism: Zophobas morio; assembly: GCF_036711695.1. Classification (NCBI taxonomy): domain Eukaryota; kingdom Metazoa; phylum Arthropoda; class Insecta; order Coleoptera; family Tenebrionidae; genus Zophobas; species Zophobas morio. The sequence continues at coordinate 6,230,599 of NW_026972110.1, forward strand.
TGTTTAAGCGTTTACAGTGTTGGTAAATTGTAAGTAAATTATGTTTTTTTATTACATGATCATGAACCTCATAGTGTGTGCTTTAAGCTGGCTAAACGGTATTTAGGTGAAATCAATGTTAGATTTGTAAGCACCATGATTTATTTTGGAGGTTACGTGTTTTTGCGAGATGCCAATTATAAAGCCCGGGTGGGCGTTGTTTAGAACTTATTACTAGAGAGCGGATTTCTAGGTTTAATGCTTTTTGTGAAAAATGTAAGCACTTCAAAACTTTTTTGTATGTGTAACTATGACACAATTTGGAGTCATTTGACACATTTTTTTATGCTTATTTGCTTTTTTTTTTCAATTTTATGCATATTAAAACTTATATGCTTATTTAATGCTTTTTTCGACGAATATGAGTTTTAATGCATATTTTGTTCAAATGCCGGCCTTGTCGGGATGACAAATACTTGTTAGTTAAGCGTATCGTATCGTATGCATTTTACCTGTACTTGACCATTGAAGTGTACACTTACTCAAGACCCTTTCTGTGAATAGGTTCCGGTCGTTTGGGTAATAAAATTTTATTATAGGATTGGAAAAATACTCCATAGATTTTATGACTTTAAATCCTTACTTCCGTTGATAATGAATTAAAGCTTTTAACCAGATGTTCTTTTTCGGCATTTTGCGGCAAGACCGTTGAAGATTTTCTAGAAAAAAGGATTATTGTACCCAACTACCTACCTTAAAATTTTTCTAATGGAAACTTTTAAGTAAATGAACCGTTTATTTCACAACCATCAGTCTATCGCATCTGTCGTAGTACAGTGTTATACGTGGTTCTCACTTGTTACATGTTGAGTTCTTTTTGGTAATATTACTAATATTTTAAAAGAATGCCGAAAGTAAAATCGACGCCGGATGAGTGGATAAGGGATTTTCCAGAATTAAAATTAGAAAACAACAAAATATTCTGCAGAGCTTGTGTGAAAACCGTAAGCCCACTAATTTTTTTTTATCTATTTTCCTTTGTTAATCCTGTATATGTACGTTGTTTTAGATTCAAAGTGATAAAAAATATAACGTGACGCAACATGTCAGAACGACTCTTCATGTAGAAAGGAAAAAAATGTTTGCAGTTTCTAAAATTAAACAGCAGACCATACATGAATCTGTTGCATCTACTTCCACAAAAGATGAGCAGTTTCAGTTTAATTTCGATTTATGTAAAATGATGATCCAGTCCAATATACTTTTATAAAAATTGGAGAAAGGCCCTCTTCAAGAATTCCTTGAAAAACACTGCAATCGACATATTCCGGTTGAAAGTACTATCCGCAAAAATTATGTAGGCCCAGTGTTTCAGCAAGTTTACAACGAAATTAAACATCGCATTGGAGATAATTATTTATGGTTCGCTGTCGATGAAATAACAACCAATAGTTGTGGAAGATACGTGGCAAGTTTAATTGTTGGAACCTAGTCGAGGGTATGTAGTAAGTTTGAAAATGTTAGATAAAACAAATGGCAATACGATTAGCAGATTTGTAAATGACAGTCTTACGTCACTATTTTTGCCAAATGCCGTACCGGCGAATAAAATTTTATTGATGATCTCGGATGCACCTCGTTATATATTGAAAGCAGGGAATAATCTAAAAATATTGTACCCCAATTTAATTCATTCTACTTGCATTACCCACGGTTTAAACAGAGTGGCTGAAGGAATACGTTTGCAGTTTCCTACTGTTAATAAATTAGTGGCAAATGGTAAAAAGATTTTTGTTAAAGCCCCACTAAGAGTGCAACATTTTAAGGAAAAGTTTCCAAACATACCATTGCCCTCAGAGCCGATTATAACGTGGTGGGGAACATGATTACAGGCCACATTTTATTATGACAAATATATCAAAGAATTTGAGGAAGTAGTTACGGAGTTTAGCGAAGATTCTTCTCAATCGATTAAAGATTGCATAAATATTTTGGAAAACAAAGATTTGCGACAAGATCTAAGAAGCAATTATCAATTCGTATGTGAGGTAATAGAAAAGTTAGAAAAACCCAACATGTTGTTGGTAGATGCCATAAACTTAGTGAAAGAATTTAAACAACAAGCAAACGCAGTAAGGGGTGATATTGGTACTAGGTATCTCAAAAACTTGACGAAGTGTTAAATAAAAATGCAGGTTTCGGTGTTCTTTCCGACGTTGCTCGTGTTTTACAAGGCCAGAAGGTGGAAAATTTGGAGTTAGATTCAACATTAGTTGCAAAATTCAAATTTGCGCCAACAACGAGTGTGGATGTTGAACGCACATTCTCCAATTTTAAACACATTTTAAATGATCGGCGAAAAAATTTTACAGTGGACAACTTGGAACATATTACAATCATCAATTTAAAGAAAACTGAAATACGTGTGTAAAATATAAAGTCTAGGATTATTGTAATAATATTTTATCCAAAGTTCTAAGAAGTGTTCTTTGATTTGTAATATGATTAAGTTTTTAATGCTTTTTTGCTTAAAATAAAACTTTTTCAATGAAAGTGTTATGCTTATTTAATGCTTTTTTGCTTAAAATAAAACTTTTTTATTGAAAATGTTGTGCTTATTTAAGCGCTTATTCTTAATTTTTTTGTGCTTATAAATCCGCTCTCTACTTATTACTTATTTCTTTCTAGATTTGCATACAAGTGGCAGCAGCGCGAAATTGCATCTGAAAAATTTGAATTTGAAAAATGAATTAAGAAAATCGTTAAAAACTGGCAACCAGTTGCAACTTTGGTTTTTTTTGCTGGTAGTTTGGTACCTCGTCTGGGGAATTTGTGAGTAGTAAATTAGTGAGGGGCTTGGTAGTAAAGCAGACTACCTGCAACCATGCGGTAAGCATTAAGTTTACCTAGGTTAAGTTTAATTTGGTTTGGTAGTTTCATAAATTAGCCTTTGTTTAAACGAAACTACCGACGGCGACATCACAATTTTTCCCACAAGCGTAATTGATTATTATTATTAATGTGTTCCTAATCGGAAATGTATCGATTTTTGACCATGTTGTTAACACGTGGTGTAAATTGTTGATTGTAAATTCACCGTTCATATCAGGGTTTTTAACTGTTCGCGGTTCTAACACAGTTTAACAGTTACGAAAATTGTCATTTTATTCAGTCTCTCGAAATTATACATTTTATTTTTTCTTTTATGATACCGAAGAAATAAGCAACTTTGTACAAGTGAAATGGGTAACATTTTATAATATTTTAAATTGTGAAATGGATGGTTGTCCTAACTTAAATATTGTTTAAATTTAGTAGATTCTCATTTGGAAATTTTATCCACAATTTAATTTTATATTGTTTTTGAAAATTATGAGTGAAGTAAGTGCCATCGTGAATTCGAAGGCGGAAAGGGGATTTTATGCTCACTTTGTGTTATGATTTATGTGTTCTGTGACTAGAATTTTGGAACGTTTGTACTTCTTATAATTTCGACCATATTTAACAAATGTTTTTTTATCATGTGAAATTTGATTCACGATGTAATCTTAATTCATTAATTTTGCTTTATTAAATTCGGGTGGCGAGAGCGAAGCTCGACCCAAGTCCATAGTGATAATTTTCCTTTCATTCGTATGACTATTTATTCGCAATACCGGATTCCGCCAACGTGAGATACATATTCGTAGGGTAGCCTGCTGGGAGAAGAAATTCTAATGGGAGTAACCAACGCTGTTTATCACGCAAACCATAGGTTATAGTTGTGGAATAAAACTTGAAGCACGGCGACCTGGTAGGCTGTGGTCAGTGTAAAGAGACAATCAAAGACCGGGTCTCGGAATCATTACTCGTCCCACTGCTAATAAAAACAAAATATGCCAACACGCCACCCTTTAGATAACATGTTGCAACCTAGAGAATTGTATACAATAACAAACTGTTAGCTATTTGATCGAAATTTGTAATCTTGTATTTGAAATTTTATAGTTGAGAGAATACATCCTTTTGAAAGACCTTATTAAAATTATTCATGTCATATTTTGTCGTAAATTCAAGGTCACTTTTTCACCTTTGCGGTCCACCACTTTGCATCAGAACGCATTCTGCCATTTCAAAACACAACGTAGGGTGTCATCTTCTTGACGATCAACGTTCATGGCCACCTTTCAAATTTTTTAGGGATTTTCGAACCACAAGGATTATTACTGTCCATTGTTGCCATAATGGAGCTGTAAAGTTTTACTAGGGGTATATATGTGAATTGAGTTAACTTATACAATAACCAGTTTGACTTATAAGGGTGCTTTGGCTTAAGCCGCTTAAGTCATAAAAGTTTTGCAAGGTGTATGTCAAGTGAGTTTTGTATACACCGTTAGCTATTTTTAGTACCGTTGATTTAGTCACTTATTTTATAACCAAGTATCAGAAAATGAACAAAAAAGGAAATGCGGAAATTTAAAAAGAAATCGAAAAAAAATAATACAAAATCAAAACATCTCAAAAAGACCACAGTATGTCAAGGATTTTCTATCACTCTGAAGGAATCAGTGAAATTTTATACACGGAAGAAAATTTAGTGTACACAGTTTCACATCCGAATTATCCCTATATACCTCACAACTTTTTTGTGCCATTACGTTATTTTTACTTTCCAAAAAGATAGGTAGAGCCCAGAGTATGAAAAATAGATCTCCTCTTTCCGTCTGTCTCTCGCCGCCTGTAGTGTTAGCTGTATTAGACAAACATTCTCCGAAACCACCGAACTGATTATTGTGAAATTTTACATATATTTTACGTATGTCATACATCAACTAGGTACTTGTAGTTTATGAATCTGCTTTAATTTTTTACCCTAGACATGCAGATTTTTGGGAAAAATCAAAAATCTGTATAACAACTTTCTAGAATTTAATTTAAAAACTGCAACCCCGAGTGCTTTCAAATCTTGTAAACGTTTTATGGCTATCGTAAGCATGGTAAATGATTAATCAAAATTTATCTGTTTGTCCGCCCAAAAACTTAATGGCGTCAATTTTACTGGTTAAATCCTACCTACAAAGTACAAAATACTGAAAGTCTACACTTGTGGTTTGTTTATCAAGGCATTTTGCATTAATATTTTTTAGAATTGCTGATGCAGGATAACTTACAAAAATTAATGAATGAAGCGATTTACTGATGACATCAAAAACGGTTCACCCCATTTTTCCGAAAATTTTGGGAATACAGTAATACTGTTATTAATATTACACTTACTAAAAAGTTGATGACGTCATCACAAAATTGTGTTATGAAAAACTCACTTGATACTGAAGAATGGCATGCTTCATTATCTGAAGTTTAACAGTCCACGCATAACTTATATATAAAAAATAAAATTCGCAAAATCAAATTTTATACTTTATCTAAAAACCTAGATTTATTTGGTTGTACTTCAGAGGTGAGGGAGGATTTGTGTCAATAATTATAGAAGAAATAACAAATATTACCATACTTTGTGTTTGTTTTCCAAAAATTATGGGTTTATTTCGTAACAATATAATAATATGTCCACAATTTTCTGTGTATCACACATGGACAATTTTTTTAAACAATATATCATTCTTTTTAAAATCTTGGTAACGTTTTTTTTTCACGTCTTTAAAATCCAATATCTCTAGTATATATGGAAATTCTTGAACACCACTGTTTTCAGCTTACAAAGCACTATAAGTTACAAAGGAAACCTTGTCGACTTTTTTGTCGAAAATGAGAGACAGTATAAAAGGAGCTTATGTTGAAGAGGAGTTTTTGGTAAGGCCCAGTCATTACACGTAAACGAATGGCGCTACAAAGGGTTGGTACCCGATTTTATTATCAACCAACTTCTACATGATATAAAAATTTACAACACGAACTAGGAAAGATTAGCGGTTACATAAGTAAAGTATGTTTTTTTAAAGCCCAACATTGTTGCAATTTTTTACAATAGCATAAGCGACAACATCGCTATGATTTTTTAGTAGAAAATGGAAATAATGTTAGATTGAGTTACTCGTTTCGTCACATTTGCAAACCTGGTATCTTTTGTTTTTTTACTTTAAAATCTATGGTTGGTAGACTTTTCATTAACCCTGGTTTTGACACGAAAATCATTTTCCTTGTGAAGCATGTTTAAATTTTGAATTTTTTGGCGCTTGCGTAAAAATATGTTTTGACTTGACAAGAAATGTCAACATTCTGTGATTCTGCCACTATCACTACCCGAAAAACACTAGACGTATAGCAGAAACTTTTTATGTTACCAACACAAAGCAACAATGAACTTAAAAAAAACTCACTTTATGTTTACATGGCTGTTTTTGATTCTGTTATTATTGCGCTGTCGTTAGTTTTTTTAGTTTAAAAAATGTTCACTAGTAGCAGCCCACATCAAATATCATCATAATGGCATGAATAATTTAAAATCATGAAGGTCATTGTTAACAATACACAATAAGTCTTATTGGGAAATAAAAAACTTATCGAGTTATTTTTAATTCACAAATAATTTGTTAAAATTTAAGTGGATATTTTTAAATAATTTAATCAAGATATTTACCCCCCCCCCCACATTATCCATTTAGATTTTTCCCCTTTTCCCCCTTTGTTTTATAGAAATGTTTGTATGTATGTTCCCGCACTTTAACACTAGGTAACTTTCCTGTTGATGTGTTGTGATTTAAAATCCTGACCGGTAAAATGAAGGAATAATAGCCACCAACACACAAAACAAATAGAATCTACGGTCGTGTTTCAGACAATAAATAACAAATAATAGACCTACGTCAGCGCGTCCTAGGTGAATAGTCTACAAGGTCATTGTTTCATCCGTTATGGAACCATGACGCACTAAATTCAAGTTACGTGAGTTACGTTATCAGGAACCAGTGTTGCCAGATGTGGCTATTTATAGCCCATTTGGCTACTTTTTAAAGTAAATGGCGCCTAAAAATTTTTATTTAGCTACTTTATTTATGAGATTTCGATTTATAATTTTTTGATTGCAGTACTTGAATTAAATAAACAAACCAAAAAAATATGTGTAAAGTACATGGAGGTTAAAGTTATATTGCATCTTTTTTATTGTAACAAATCTACATCACTTCTAGTTACTTCTCAATGCCCATATGTTTTCTGAACGTATGGCGTAGATATCGTCGTAACAATAATTTGAAGATAGTTCGATAGATCAAATAGTGACAGATTAGAGCAATAGTAGAAGTGGCAGAACGAGATTGACACTAAACAGATGCTGCACATTGTCAGCTACGCCATACGTTCAAAAAAACATTTGCGCATCGAGTAGCAACTAGAGCTGTTTTATTTTTGATCGCACGTTAATACCGTGCAAACTTGTTGCAAAAAAAAGTTGGCGACTTTTGGCTACTTTTTGAGAGAATGTTGGCGCCAATGATAAATCGAAGTCTGGCAACACTGTCAGGAACTGTTGTTGTCGTCACGTTGCAAGTGTGGTCGCGAATGTCAAACCTCGGCAAATTAGTCGCAAAGCAAGTAAAAATCAAAGTGAAATCAATTTATAAATCGTAAAATAAATCGGGTGGTGAACACCCTCTCCTTCATGGTAGGTCTGTTTTCTTGCCCCATTACGTTACAAATAAACTATGCCCCAAAAACGTCTAACTGGGTTGAATCCCAAAATGAACGGTTATGTTGCCCGTAAAAGAAAAAAGAAATTGACAAGAAAGTCAGGTAGGAAGCATGCAAAATGTGCTCTACATTATTTTAATATATTAAGCTTCTAGTATTAATGCTCCCCGATTAGGTGATTTAACACTGCGACCTTCACTAACAGGGTTGTCAGATAACCTATATTTCCGAGCACTTATTGCATGTTTATTTTAATTATTATTTTATTAACAAGTTTACTATTTGAAAGCAAATTATTTCATAGGTTTTAGTTGCATACTACATATTGTTTTGCAACCCCGTTTGACTCCACGTTATTTTTATTATATTATCATCAGCTGCAAATGTTCCTCGTAAACTATATTAACACAAAATTTGCACACTGAGCAACGCTGTAATCTATTTAATAACCTGGCGCAAAGTAAATCAAAAAGTTAAGTTGGTATTAATAAGATATCAATTGTGCTAGTATCTAGCCACCATTGTTTGAATATTGTTATCTCCATACACTGTGAATCAGACATGTGCTAAATTCGCTTTTGATTTTTAGTTTTAAAAATGCTTGCCGTAATGGAAGCATCACGGAACACTGAGCCTCCCAATCACCAAGATGTTAAGACTCCACCAACACCAGATAAGGAGGACCCGAGACCACAAGACTTCTTGCAATCGGGGCGAACGGGTAGACGAAACGCATTGGCGAATATTCTTGGTGAACACGCCGTAGTAACCAGCTCGGATTTACCCTCGCAATTAGAAGCTTTGACAACAAAAGACAAATCTTCAGATCAGTCTAATAGTAATGGAGCAAGTTCAAGTAAAAGCTGAAGAATTTTTTCTGTGACAAACATAGGAGTAACATTATGGCAGGTTTTTTTTATTATAAGTCATGTTGGCTAAGAAAGGGAAGTACAAATTTTTTGCAAATTAGTTTTACTAAGATGTGGAACCCAATCTCTGTCATGGGGGGGCCTATTAATACTCATTCAATTCATCAAGTATTATATATGTTTGTTGATCTAGTGGATAGAACGTTATGTTTAAAACAGTTTTATATTTGAAGGAAATGGCACTACATTTGCCATTCGTTTTCTGAAAATAGAATTGGTGTTTCCGAATATTATATATGTATGTACGAACAATTGACAATAGATCTGTTTTTGATCTTTCTCTTTTAACTGTCGCATATAATAATTCCTTGCACATAATCACAGTATTAGTATAAAATTGGCCTGATTAATTTATTTAGCAACGATGTTTGTGATATTATTTATTTTTATGTGTCAGTTTAGTATATGGCATAGTTTTATGTGATAGATTCATGGTTTCATTAATTTATTATGTACTGATTGTAAAGACCTAACATGTGTTTTGGGGGATCGAATCTTTGTATACTGCTCAAGTTTCAAAAGCAGTTTATTATGAACATGCACCTAGTCATACAGCAAAAATTAACCACCTCAAATTTGTCAATACTATATTTGTATAGAAACACAATAAATTAATTGGATAAAAACATGTGTTTTTATTGCTTCTCACTCACTGTTCTTGAGCAATTAAAAGTTTGCGTAGATTTAGTTCAGTTGTCTTCATGTTGGGATCAATTTGAAGTGCTTTTTTATACATTTCACGAGCCTTATCAGTTTTGCCCCACCTGTGGTACAAGACTCCTAAAATATGATCACATAATTATACACTCATAATCAAAAGATTAATTTACCCAAGTTTGAGTGATAAAGCGCGTTCTGTGAATTCAAGTTTATTGCTTCCAGAAAATAACTTTCCGCCTTTGCAAACTGCTGGATTTTCCCCAGAGTATTGGCAATACTAAAGTGTAATGCAGGAGATTTGGGGTTATGACTGAGCGCAATTTTTCCTAATTCTAAAACTTGTTCATATTGTCTCATACTATCCATGAGTACCAAAGTATTGCTCCAGGCAGCCACATGTGTTGGACGATATGTAACTGCCATCTCCCAAGCCTTCAAAGCCTCCTCGTTTCGTTTTTGATCCAAATACTGGAAAAAACATTCATGTTTATTTTTTGTACGTGTTTAATTAAAATATAACTACCAAGTTTCCTAAATTGTAGTAACAGTCTGGGTATTTATTTCGATACATGATTGCCGTTTTATAGCAGAATTCTGCCTCCCTTGTTTTGTTTAAATTGGTGAGAACGATGCCCAAATTCATCCATGCGGCTGCAAAATTTGGTCTAAAATAGTGTAATTTGATTTATTTTCAATAGTTAGCAATTACCTAACTGCAAGGGCTCGTCGCAACAGGATTTCGGCTTCTTCAAACTGTTTATCTTCCCTTAACAAATTTGCTAGATTATTCATTGCCTGTTCGTAATTGGGGTTGAGTTCGATGGCTTTCCTATATTCGGCTAACGCTAAACTTCTATTATTTTTGTCTCCGGCAATTTTTGCTATATTATAATGTACTTTAGCATTTAACGGACAAACATCTAAAGCTGAAGAAAACAATTTGTCTTCAAGCAACCAATTAGAGTTCCTCTGAACCGACCGAACGATAAATATTGCACAAACTATGTAAAATAATAAAACTGTGTTCTGTAATATAATTACAAAATATAGAATATAGCTTATTTCCATTCTTTTAAACATACCGACTTATTACTTATACCAGCATTTTCAATTTTTTTTAAACCTATTGCCACCAAAAGACAAAATCCAGCACTCGGTAATAGTAAATTACGTTCAGCTATGACAAAACCAACTCTTAAAAATAAATTTGACGCTGGTAGGAACGGCAGAACGATTAAACTAACAGCCATTATCTTAGCATCTCTAAAAACAAGTACCGTCAAACTTTAAATTCGTGTATTACTGCATTATAATTCTTACAAAACTTCATTTTCAATGACGTTTTTGATGAGGATATAAACGGAGAAAGAAGTGATTATCCAAAATATCAATACAAAAAGCAGTCTTGTGTCATAAACACTTTCTATTAGTGGAATGCAACCCATTGACCAATCAAAACACAACCATTGAGGCCACAACAACAATAAAAAATTTAAAAAATAAATGTAGTTGTAAGAAAGAATCTGCAACGTCTCAAGTAAGACAAATAATTTAAAATTTACAAACACTTCTTACCCTAGTATAAATACTGGCTGCATATGCAGCCGGATTGTCGATGCTTGTAAAAGTAGGCCCTTCAAAATTCATTATCTTAAATCGATAATAAAGTATCAGCAACCCTATTGTAACTAATGCTGTAGTGCGCAGAAAGAAATACAAGTTGCAAATATCAATCCATCGCTTTCTCTTTTTTTTAATTACAAACACATCATAAACTATACAGACACCCTAAAACGTAATTTTTTTTAACTAGTTCCATACGAAGTAATGTACAAACCAAAACAGTCAATGCTGTTTCTTTACACAATACAGCTGCAGCTGCACAAAGCATCACTAAAATGAGTAATAAAAAAGACTTTCTTGTCACCACTTTGTCATATAACAATATCACAGCAAAAAATAATATAGAACACAAAATATCAGCCCGTCCCACAAGTCCAGCTACACATTCAGTGTGTATTGGATGAACAGTAAATAACAAAGTTGCGAAATAGGCAGTATCATTTACGTTGATTTCTCTTTTTCTTTTTCGCAAAAATAATTCAAATACTGGAATAGTAAGTATACATAACAAACCATATAAAATCACATTAGTTGCATGAAACTGGAATGCATCAAGTTTGTTATTGGAATATAATATGTTAAGCCTAAAATTAAGAAATGCTTATTTCACAAAAATGCATATTTTATTAAATACGCACCTATAAGATAAGATAGTGAGGGGTCGATATGATTTGTGGCTACTATTTAATGAAATGTTAGTACCCCAAAAGTCATTTTGAAAAATGTTTTGTAATGCAACGTAAGGCATGACATCCTTATTTTTCACTATAGCTTCACTATCATCAAACACAAAAGTTCCCCAAAGGGTATTACAATAACAAAGAAATGCCGCCACTGAAATTGTTATGTATCTTTTAGATTTCTCCTAAAAAGATATTTTGTCATTAAAGATGCTGCCTGACCATATTAAGAAAAAGTATATCTATGATAAAAATTAATTCTTACTTACCATTACTCTTATGTTTGCATTTGTAGTTTTTCGGTATTGAATAATCTAACCTCAACTAACAAACCTACAAATCAATAGCAAACTCGAAAAACATGCGCCTAGATGTTAGGCAACTAACTACATACTTTCGTTTAAATTACTAAAATGTAGTCCATCTATCTTATCCTGGCAGTCCTAGCACACAACATATTTTTAAAAAATTGGGTCTAAAGAGTTTAGACAGTACTTCCCTCGCTGTCGGAATCGTGACGACTGCATGCCTATTACGTCTTTTTTCATATTACATTTTTGTAGCGGGACATTTTAAAATAAATTGAGTATTAATGTTTTCAATTTTGTCATTATTTGGCATTGACATCTTTGTCATTTTTTCGTGATTGCTATGATTGCTTATTAAAAAAAAAATTAAATTGGACGAAGTCGTCTTTGGGTGTATAATTGTTGCCTATGCAAAAATTGTTAGGCGTGAACAGATAAAATGAACAACTTCGTCAACCTGTTGACGTGACGGTATATGCAAATCAAAAAAATATGAATGGAATGATAAATCACAACTACAGACTCATCATATTTTGCATATTTAAGGTAGGATTTATTCGGCAAACTTTTGAGCTGACGTCATCAAGTTTTTGGAGGGGATAAGTAAATATATTTTGGTTAAAAATGTATCATGCTTATCATAACAGTAAAACTGGCAAAATGTTGTTTCATAATTTTGATTTTTTTCCAAAAATCTGGACGTTTCGGGTAAAAACTCAATTCGGAGTCGTAAACTACATGTGTAGGACTATGTTATTTTACACAATTTAAAACCCATTTACTATGTACAATTTTGAAATGACGTCATCGCATTAGTGGTGGGGATGATTAGACAAATTTTGGTTAGCGTTTTACCTTCTACATGATATTCCTAATGTACGTACAAAATTTCACAACAATTGGTTTAGTACTTTCGACTTTCGGAGATTATCTGTCTAATAAAAATCTGGGACGGCAGACAGACGGACAGACAGACGAAAACGGGAGATCTATTTCTTCGTCCTCTAGGGGTCATGAAAGATCGAGAAAACGTAAAAGTAAAAGTAGAGTCGGCCGACGGACTCGATTACAATACTTCGTTTGCTTACGCTCGGGAAGTAAAAACGGTTAATTTTGATTAAAGGATTTAGAGATAAATTTTTGAAAAACATTACAGACAAACCAGTTACTATACTGAGTTACAAAAATAAAAGAACACCAAGAAGGAATCGTGATTTTGTTATAAAATTTTATACATAGGGTAAGGGTTGTGCGCAGTACCGGCCTGCACAAGAGCGATACTACCCCACCACCCACCCTTCGACGGCACCGGGGTGGTACCGGACCTGGACCAAGACAGAACGCATCTCGCCGTACACGAGTTAACTTGTAGATACACTTACATACCAATAATATATAGTTATCAAACAACACTCTTTTTTCTTTCCGTGTTCGTACCGTGTACGACACGGTTAAACGGTCCTTCGATTAGCCTGCGGCGCAACGCCACATTTGGTCTTTCGAGCCGGATGAATCTACGATCAAACAAATCATCGAATCAAGAAACATCAAATCCACAATCTAAGTAAGTCCTATTACCCTGTAGGCATATTTATTTCAATCTGCGCCAATCTGCGTGTACCGCATAATTCGAATCAAAAAATCCCATTTATTTCACTAAAATGACTGTAGAAACGGTAGCCGAATTACGCTCCAGTCGAGGAATCGCCAAATCCAAAACAACTCGCATTGAGAACTTCGTTAAAAATTTCAAAAGTACACGTAGCATTTATCACCTTGAAGTACGGTTAGACACATTAGAAAACGTAATGGAAGAATACGAAAGTTTTCAAACTCAAATTGAACTGCAGGATAACGCAGATAACGATCGCAAAATTATCGAAACACAGTATTACAACATAATAGTTGACATTCGGGCAAAATTAAATAAATACTCACCTTCTGCCAAAACATCGGCGCCTAGTCAAAATAATAGTAATCCTAACAATAATCATCACTTAGAAACGTTAAATTTACCAACATTTTCAGGTTCATATTCGGAGTGGCTGTCATTCAACGACACATTTTGCTCGTTGATTGATCAGAACAATAGTTTATAATAATAAGAATAATATGTTTATTGTGCAAATAAATGTGATACATTTTAGCACGCGTCTATTACAACACTGCTCTTAAAAGTAAAGAACTAATATTAATAAGTATAATAATTAAATCAACAACTAAAACAAAATAAACTAAATGTATATATATGTATATAAACATTAAAACTAATGGTTATTCTACAATGGAAGTAATGGAACTAAATTATGAACTAGTATTCCTCAGTAAAATCATGATCCAGAAATTCTTCAGTTGAATAAAATGCCTTCGTTTTAAGATATGATTTGATTTTATTTAAAAGCATTATCTTATCATCAAACTATGAACACCAAATTAATTCAATATGAACATCTTCTTACGTATTTTTTTTATTAACAGTAGTCAAATTAAATACATATTATTTTTGAAACTAAAATGCATTTTATCCTAAGATTGTATCAGAAAATATTCATCACCATTTATGTATATACGATTTAGACATCAAGAAATAAATTTAAAATTGCAAAAATTATATCTAGCAGACTTAAAACAGCCTTAAATGTGTCTTGTATGTACATACGTGCTTATCAGTATGTAGGCATTTTAACGCACAGCAATAATCGTTCTTTATGAGTAATGACTGATGACTACTGTAACACAGTAAATCCTCGAAATCGAAAATTTAAAACACTGAAAAATTAAAATATGGGAAAATTGTAAAATCAAGAAATTGAACAATCGGTTAATTCAAAAATCGAAAAATCGAAAAATAAAAAAAAATTGGACAATCGAAAATTTAAAAATTCCGAAAATTGAAAAATTGAAATATAGAAGAACTGAAAACTCAAAAAATCGAAAAAAATTAATAATTTCAAAAATTGAAAAGTTAAAATTGAGAAATCGAAAAACTGAAAAATCACAAAATTGAACGAAATATCAAAAAATTAGGAAATTAAAAAATTGAGAAACAGAAAAGTCAAAAAAGCAGAGTCTAAAAATCGCAAACTTAAAAAATCGAAAAATTGAAAAATCAAAAACCTGAATAATCGAAAAATTGAAGAAGTGAAGAACTGAAAAAAAATCGAAAAACCAACAAATCGAAAAATCGAAACATTGTAAAATTCAAAAATTGAGACATCGAGAAATCGAAAAATCAAAAGACAAAAAAATCGAGGAGTCGAAAAATGAAAAAATTGAGAAACCGAAATAGGCCAAAATCGAAAAATCGAAAACTTAAATATGGAAAAATTGATAAAGCGAGAGATTGAATAATCAAAACATCGAAACATCCGAATCTCAATAAATTGAGATCTCAAAAAATTTAAAAATCCGGAAATTTAAAAAATTAAAATATAGAACTGGAAACTCGAGAAACGGAAAAATCTAGAAATTTAAAAATTAAAATATGGAAAAGTTGAAAAATAATAAAAAACAAAAAACTGAAAATCCAAAAATAAAAAATAGAAAAATCTAGAAGTCGAAAAATGAAAGAATCGAAGTATTGAAAAATATCAAAACTGAAAGAAATATCCAAAAATTGAGAAATCTACAAACCAATAAAGCGAAGTCGAAAAATCGAAGAATTGAAGAACTGAAAAATCGAAAGTTTGAGAAGTGGGAAAATCAAAAATAGATTAATTGAGAAATCAGAAAACTGAAAATTTAACGCAAAAATTTGAAAAATTGAAAAATTTAAATACTGAAGAACTGAAAAGTCAAAAAATCGAGAAATCGAAAAAACTAAAATTTAAAACAATGAATAATTAAAATATCGCAAAAAATTGAAGAATCGAGAAATCCAATTCAATTTGAAAAGCTCAAAAGAAAAAATCGAAAAACCGAGAAATCCAAAAATGAAACATCGAAAAATTCAAAAACTGAGACTTCGAGAAATCGAAAAATCGGAGGATCGAGAAATTGAGGAGTCGGAAGCCGAAAAGGAAAGTTAAAAATTAAAAAATTGAGAAATTGAACAATCAAAACAACGAAACATCTGAATTCGATAAATTGAGAAATTAAAAAATTGAATAATCGAAAATTTTTAAAAAAGAAAAACTGGAATATCAAAAATAAAAATTCAAAAAATCGAAAAATTGAAAAATTGAAATATAGAAGAACTGAAAACACGAGATATCGAAAAACCTAGAATTTTAAAAAATGAAATATTAAAACATCGAAAAGTTTGAAAATTGAGAAATCGAAGCATTAAACAGTCGCACAATTGAAAAATCTAAAATTTACAATAAATTGAAAATCCAAAAAGTAAAAAAGCGAGAAATAAAAAAAAATACATCAATTCAAAAATCGAAAAGTCGAAAAATTGAAATATTGAAAAATCTCATCACTGAAAGAAATATTCAAAAAATTGGAAAATTGAGAAATCGAAAATATAAAAAAGCAAAATTGAAAAATCGTAATCTTAAAAAATCGAAAAATTGAAGAATTGAAGATGTGAAAAATCGAAACTTTAGGAAGTCCAGAAATGGACAAATAAAAAAAAATACTTTATAAATCGGAAAACTGAAAATTTAGAAACGTGAAAATTTGAAAAATTGAAAAATCGAAATATTTAAAAACCGTAAAATTGAAGAGGACAAAAATTGAGAAATCGTATCATTGAAACATCGAAAGATTGAGAAATCGAAAAATAAAAAAATCGAGAAATAGAAAATTTAAAGAATGGAGGAATCGGGAAAGCCCAGAATTGAAATATTGAAAAATTGAGACATTTAAAATTGAAAAATCGAGAAATCGACAAGCCGAAAAATCCCAATAGCGTATTTAGGTATAAATCACAAGATCAGGACTATTCTACTTTTTAAAATTTAAATAACATTGTAAATTGGAAAATGTTGATTTTTTTTTTTTTCACAAATCTTGACGTCTAAGGTGAAAACTCGACACGGATGCATAAACCGTAAACGGGGCGAAACTACAATTTTACTATTGTAAAATTTGGAGATTGCGTCATTTCGTTGTTCGTGACAAATTTTGGAGAGTGTAATTTGATAATACAATTTGAAATGTAAATTTTGTCATTCGGGAACATTATGTATTAAATCGTTAAGACGTTCAAGAACTTTGTTCACTTATTCGTTGTAAAGTCCAATGGTCGAAATGGGTTAGTTCTTCGTAGTGGATGTGTATCAGATCAACTCTAACGAATATCGGTTTATAGAGAAATCGCTTAAAGCCGATATTGGCCTGAGTGTGCTTTGGTCTGTAGATCAAACAAGTTCTCAGGCGACGAAAAATTGCATGTGGAGGGAGACTTCGGATTACAAATCGTGCCAAGAAAGACATATTTGGGAGAGATGGATTTTCAGGTGCTTGACTAGCGGTAATTTTAAATTGTTTGCTGTCGTTCGCGAAGTGAAGAACACAATTTCATTAAAATGATAATTATAAAATTATCATAATCACTATTGGTATTAATTAACACAAAATAGCGCGCAAGTTATCAGTTGATTTCGTTAATAAATTCATAGAAACCTATATGGGATTTTTTCATGCCTTACAAAATTAAAAAGTAAAGTGTTTTACTTTAATCTTACGTACTACGTACGTCCATTCTCCTTCTTCATCTCCTTCCTTGTTTCCATTCAAAATTTCCCATCCCATTTCTTCTATTATCTGCCACAATATTTTCCCTTCTTTGTTATTTGCTTTATCTTTTGATCCTCTTTTCTCCCCCTTACTTTAATCTTGTAAAACTAAACAATTATACCAGTTTAAAAACCCTTGGAAAGTTTCTGTCAATCTTCAGATATAGTCAAATAAAAATAGGCGTCAAATTCATTTAAATTCAATTCTTTCATATCACGTTACAACGCGTTGCTTCATATTTTTTATGTCAAGTATATTTTCATATTTTGTACATATATGTTTATACACATTACTGTTTACGGAACAATGTTAATTATGGATTTATGGATAACTCCTCGTATAAAAGCAGAGTGAAGGGTGTTTGCCTTTGCTAATGTTTGATGGCGCCATCTGATGTAGAGTAAAATAAACCTAATACGTTGGCTCACTGTAGTGAAAATGCGCGTTGACGAAAAATTTATCCCACGCCCCCTGGATTCCTTGTCCTAAAGCTCACTATTTAGGCGAAGTAAAATTTGTATTAGGTTGTCCAACTATAATATACTTAAACAATGGTAGTAGCTAATAAATGCTGCCATTATTATAGGGATCGTAACATTTCATGCTAGTGTTGGTTTTATTTAGAAAAAAAAATAGTTAGCGGTGGGCTAGTTTTAGTAAAAGTTCTGAAAGTAATGATTTCGCAGTACTGCAAAGGAAAATCGATAAAAAATGTGAAGATTTGTTCCAAATAGCTTAGTCGTCGATGGTAAACATCGTAAAATATTACAGACAGAGGTACCATAGGAATAAAAGGTAAAATTCCCGGTAGGCCACCACACTTGTGAAGCCGTGATCAAGGACAACTGATGAAAATTTATAAAAGTGGACTACGGAGTACTTCAAGAGAAATTACTACTTGCTGGAATAGCGATAACCAACTAAATTTTTCAAGACAATATTGTCGCGAATGGTTACACAAATCAGGCCTTGGTTTTTACATTGTAAATCTTAAATAAAGCTATCTTTGATGGACATTATTATTTATTTATATTATTTTAGGCTAAAGTAAAACCACAATTAAAAACTGCCTACAAGAAAAATCGGTTAATATGACCAAAATACAAATTGGAGAAAAGTAATATATAACGCTGAGCCCAAATTTGATGTATGGGTGAGATAACAGTCGAAAAAGAGTTATTGAAATAAAAAAGGAATTTTAATATGGATTATCTCAAACAAAGAGTCAAGTTTGCGAGCGGAAAATGATTTGGGGGTGCATGTCTATTAACGGAATTTAAAGACCAGTTAACAACGTTCATGGAAGGGAAATTACAAATGCAAACAAATATCAAGAGACTTTGTAAAAAAATTTTAACAACTACTGAAGCAGTTTATCCTGTTGATATTTAAATTTTTCAACACGATGATGCTTCAAGTTACACACCTACAACACTTATTACAAAGAATAAAGAATAATAATATAAGTGCTTGCCCTGACCATTGAATAGCCCAGATCCTAATCTAGTAGAGACGGTATGGCGTGAAATAAAAAAATATTTAGGAAATCATCCATGACAAGCGATTGTCAATCTTCAACAGGAAATTTAGCGAGTGTAGGATACGGTAACAGTTCCTGTGTATTGCAGAAAATTAGTTGAAAGTATGATGGCAAGAATTCCTGCAGTTATTAAGGCAAAAGGAGATGTGACCAGTTACTGAATTTGCTGTGTCCCAATATTTATGTGTCACAAAATGTTACGTTGTTTTAGAGTTTTATGTCATTGTTTGAGTTATAAATGAGTTTTTGTTGTGCTGTAAACATTAACAGTTTTGCAAAACGAATTAATTTTAAAATTTATCTTAAGTAAATTACATTTTTGTTGAAAAGTTTGGTGATTTTTTTATAAAAATTTTTTGTCGTCCCAATATTTAGTTGTTAGGGCTCATACTTTTGGCAAGTAATTTGTAACGGTCAAATTAACATATTTAATAGTCAAGTATTCCTTCCTGAGTCCGTTTTCGGATGGGTCTTAACAGGTAAAATTTCTGGTCCTTCGCAGAACAATATTGTCGCCTGTATTTCAAACCCAAATCCCCAAGATGCTAAACAAAGAAATTTATAAATTTTGGGAATTAGAAGAAACAGCTGTAAACACCAGTAATTCCTTTTCCTTGGAAGAACTTGCCTGCGAACGGCATTTCTCAGAAACGGTCAAAAGAGATATTAACGGTCGGTTTATGGTACGTCTACCCTTTAAGAAAGATATTGCCACGCTGGGGTTTTCTGATGTAACCGCCCTACAACGTTTTATGGCACTAGAAATTCGTTTGAAGAAAAATAATCCTCTTAAAACCGATTATACTAGCTTTCTAGATGAATATTTAGCTCTAGGTCACATGAAATTATAGTGAACCAAGAGTTATAAGGTTATATAGCCATCATAAAATCATCCCATTGTGTTGAAGTTAAGTTGTTTACAATAGAAAAGGTTTGAGGGTCGTAAATAACGTGTCCACTGCAGCTCGACCGGCTCTTGTGGTTTCGTTCAGGGGCGGCTTTCAATAAATATGAAAATCCACCACTCCACTATTTCTTTACTACCTGCAGCCGCTGAGGGTTCCGAAATAACCACTCGCTTTGAAAGCCGGCCCTGTTAAATATGAGCAAGAAATGTTTAGAAGATGATTTATTGCCAACCGGTAAGCTTAGTGCGAACCACACAAAGGGGGTATTTATTTGCGGCCAACTACTTTTATGATGGCCATATAACCTTATAGGTCTTGGTTCACTATAGTTACAGGTGAATCTGATTTTCACACTAATCAATATACTTCCTCTGTCCGAAAATATGGTATACATTTTAGATTTTTTTTTGTCCGAAATTATTGTATACATTTCAAACTTTATTGAATATTTTTATTTATATTAATACATATTAATTTAAACATAAGTGGGCCTTGTCCAAGGCTTCTTGAGAAGAGAGTTGGTCATAAATGGGCACCTCGTTTAAAAATATCAAATAATGTAGACTTAGGTATGTCCACAGCCGAAGATAAGCTACGAGTTGTTCCTCGCCGATTGAATGCAATTCCTGGAATCTCCGCCAAATTGGTTGAATAATTATTCAGGTCTACAAAAAAAAATCGCAGTCATACGCTGTTTGTCTTTTGGGCATAAATGACTTCCTTGTATCCTAAAACTTCGATAAAAATGATTTTTGCCGTTTGTGCACGTCTACTTTAATTTTTATTGGAGTCCGAAATACGAAAAAACACGATTTTAACACTTTTCAAAAAAATAATACCTTCCCAATAATAATAATTTTTATGAAATAATTAGCAAATTTTATTTACAAGGATCTGAATAAATAGTTTTAATTAATTTTAGATGCTTAAAATCGTTTTCTTTTTGTTTGACGACTGTAACAATTCGGTGAACACTCCCTTTGCAGGAACCAACAATAATCTCCCATTGTTTATCCTGATCCCTTACTTCGAAACCGAGATATTATTGATATTTAATAATATGCGATCTTGACCGCAGATGTAACAAAATACATTAGGGTTGTTCTTACACATGTAGAATTGGTTTCAAAAAAAACGGGACAAATGAAAGTGACATAAACGTCATATTCCCATTGCTTTTCGATCTATGAGCACCTGATTTACTCATCTTGTCCCGTTTTTTGTGAAACCAATTATAAGTGCGATCTTTTTGTAGTATTACACTCATTTTGCAAAATTACACACAACGAGAATTTTGACGTAACTTCTAAATGTCATTTAAATTGTGACACATGCCTACTTGACTAAATCATCGAATCTCATTTTTTCAACTCGTGTAATAAGGGGAATACAGATGCACGTTTGATGTGAAAAATGGCAATTTTACGATATAAAATTACGTGTAACACAAAAATGTGACGTGATGGAAAAATTTGGAGAGCAGATTTGAAATCTACATAAAAAACTGCATTAAGTGCACACATTTTTATTGAAGGAGTATTTTGGTTGTTGACCAATGTAATCTTTACGTTTTTTGCCACATTTCCGTTTCTTTTTTGAAGAAACATCTGCACAGACTTTTCCCTCGTTGTATTGTCGTTGAGCTGCAAACAAAAATTTCCAATCGTTCTACCATCGAAACATCACGTGACCAAGTTGATTACACTAGTTTACAAGGGTTTCTCCCCAGACAAACGAATGCACATTTCTAGAAGATTTTTGTGCCCGGGGGGTGGGTTAAATTATCACTTGCGATAAATGTCATTGCGTAGCTTTTAAATGCAAAGTTTGCATTTATTCTTTGCATATAAGCTTATTAAATACTCAAAAGTTTACAATTACCTTAATTTTAAGAACTTATAACTCAGAATCAGTGCCGAAACTAGCTATAGGCCGAGTAGGCCCTTGCCTAGGGGCGCCAACGACAAGGGGCGCCAAATTCGTCCAAAAATTATGTTGTATAATTTTGAAAATTTCATTGTACCCTATAAACTTTTATTGGAAATAACGAGATGGACAGTAGTGCAATAGCAAGACATATTTACAATTTAAGTTGTCGCGAGCCGATATTCCCCAGATGTTAGAAACCAGAATAATCCAAGTCCGGGCAGGGACCATCGTTATTCGTTACTCATGAACAGAAATGACCATTATTTTATGAGTACAACTACCTGGCAAATGTTCTCAGACAAATTCGAGTGAACTGGTGTGAGTCATAAATGTTCCTTACCATTGTACTACTGTCCGTCTCGTTATCGTCAATAAAATTTTATAGGGTGGAATGAAATTTCCAAAACTATACCAAGAGTTATGTCATATTATTATTTTTTTATTTTGAACGGAAACTCAGAAACGTGTAACCGGTGCGACAGGTTTTTTAATGTTAATTTTATTTTGAACTTATATAAAATTTATACATATTATATACCTATATGTATAATCTCGATTTTTTTTCTGTTTTATATTTTATCATAGTATCTGTTTTGCGTAGTTATTAAAAAATATAAATAAAACTGTTCGGTAAAATAACATTTTTATGTGTAGAGGAGGGGCGCCTAACGCAAGTTTCGCCTATACCTAAATATTCTTTGGTTTCGGCACTGCTCAGAATTACGATTTTGCACTTCTATTTTGACATAAATTTCGAGATTATGTCTCCAAAATTTATCACTTCCCTCAGAGCTATCGAGAAAATATCACTCCATGAAAACTTGATTTCGTGACAACAGAATCGAGAAATGTGACAGAAATGTCTCACCAACTCAGCCTGTCAACCAATCAGCAAACGAGATTTTATCGCTATCGAGTTTTTTTCGATCGAGAAACAAAATCGCGCCCCTGAATTCGAATCCGTCTTCAAAAAAATTCCATCACGTCTAGAAAAAAAGTTGTGCAATAAAACGCAAATCTAAATGGACAATTTTATTAAACAAGGAAACAGATTATGTATAGGATTTATTTCTTCCGTTTATAAGCTGAGGCATCCGTTTCTCTCAAAACTGACCAACAATAGTCTCCCAACATATTTTCGTCCCAGTAACCTTGACACCGCCGTTCCGTTGCCATCAAATCCTGATGGAAACGGTCACCTTGTTCGTCGCTAACCGCTCCCAAATTTGGGGGAAAGAAATCCAAATGGGAATGGAGAAAGTGGATTTTTAAAGACATATTCACTCCCATTTTCTGGTAATTTGTCAACAAATTAGCTACAATCTCTTTATAATTGTCCTTCTTAACATTGCCCAAAAATCCTGCAACCACATCTCCATGCTGCTTTTTCTGTCGCCGACAATAGGGTTACAAACATCGTGTCTTTGAACAGTTTTTTATTTTGTGGATCCACGAAAATACCCTCTTTAAGTTTAGCAGGAGTCATTTGCGGTAATAGTGTGGCAAGATGTTTAAAGGCTGCACCGTTATAATCCAACGCCTTCACAAAATTTTTATTTAGTCCAAGTTTTATATGTAACGGGGGCAGAAGTATATTCCTAGGCTCGATTAATGGACGCTGACATATATTTAGTTGACCGGGTGTAAATTACTCTCTCAAAGGCTATTCTTTTCTCTTGTAATGGTGCTCCCTTGCTCGGCTATCCCATAAGCACAAGAAACACGAATATTTTGTGAATCCACTTTGTAGACCCAAAAGTAAACCTACCACTTTTCAATTGTGTTCCCGATATTTTATTATTTCAAGCAAGTGTACCATGGTGGCATATGTTTCTTTGGTGTTCACAGCATATCCAATGGGAATAGATAGTTTTTCATTTCCGTTATGAACTAACACGGCTTTTAAGCTAGTTTTTGACGCATCAATAAATAAACGCCAGTCATTGGGGTCATAAGGGTAGGCCATTTCTGTGAAAAGGCCGTATATGTGGGGACAGAAGCAGAATTTATCTTGTTTTTCAAAATATTCAGCCAATACTTGGATTCTGTTTCTAGTGTCCGCAGCTAACAAGTTCCATTGCTGTAAACGGGACCCAAGAAGTTCAGCAGCTTGTTTAGACAAATGAAGATCTCTCACAAGATCATTTAGCTCAGGTTGGGTAATCATATGCGGAACTGTTTCGTCTTTATACTCACTGCCACTGCTTGATTGCGAGAAGGAAAGATTTGCCCAAGTGTCCTCAGTATCTATATCGGCAGCACTTGACCCTCCAGGACATACTGCAATCGGTAATTCAGTAGAATGTTTCACAGGTTTGGAGATTGAGGAGACATCGGCATATTGTATGCACTGTTTATTCAGGGTATTATAGCCAAAAATGTTGGTGCAGCAGAAATAGCAGTCAACATTGTCATGTGATGGTTTACGTCACAACATCGGTATCCCAAACTCCAATGAAACGAGTTCACCAGCAGCCCAAGAAGTCAAAGTTTTTCTGCAATTGTCGCAAGATACATGGGGAACCCAGTCTTCATCAATGATCGACAATCCAAAATACCGTAAATATGCCAAACGGACAGAGTCGGTGATAAATCGACCACCACCAAATACAACTTTTCCGCAGACGTAGCAGAATTTATTCGGATTATTTTTGCAGTTTTTAGATGTCATATCGCTAGAAGGCAAGTACGTCGTACCACAGTGAACAAGTGATTATGCATTAGAGCCCTGTTAGCAGCCTTGTACTGGCTTCGCATGTAGGCACATGCGTGGACTCTCTAAACAATGATACCATCAGCCCACTCTTTGGTCGAAACACTATTGTACCAACCAATTGTCAATCCAATTTCAACACCGAGTGTTTGCGGAACTGGAACAGGACGTTTTCAAACTTATCTCAAAAACTAGACATGCTGGAATTTTTTTGAAAACAGATTCGGAATCAGGGGATTCAAAATAGTTATTAAGGTATTTAGGGCGTTATGAAATAAATAACGCGCGAGGTCGACAGTGTACTTCCGAGGGCGTCCCGCCCGAGGGAAAGTACGTCGGCCGAGGGTGTTATGTTCATAACCCCCGTGGTGCCTTCAACATTTTATGTCATCCTTACCAGCAAAAGTTTATAAATAAACACAAAATTCCAAAAAAAAGCTTATTCCCGTAATTTAACGGAAAAATCGACCTACCTTGGTCACTAGCAACGGCGTTGTTTACTAAATGAAAAATTGTGTGACAGGTGCAATATTACAAAATGTGCGACGAAAACTTGCCGGAACGTGTTTTGGCAAGTGCTGCAAAAGCTGTGGAAGGAATAATTCCAGTGAAATCGAAATCTGTTTACGAAAAAGAATATTCCCGCTTCATTCAATAGACAAACGACAATTCAGTAAAGACCGTAAAAGAAACCATTCTGCTTGCTTATTTTCAAGAGCTAACTGCGGATTTTTCTCCGAATTCGTTGTGGACTAAAGTTTCTATGTTAAGGAAAGAATTAATGGTTAAAAAAGTGGTGAATAGTGCTAAAAAGTTTTCCCAATTGGAGGCCTATTTAAAGCAACGCTCAAAAGGCTACCAACCAAAAAAATCAAAGGTACTAACATGGAAACAGGTCTTAACGTTCCTTAAAAACGCTTCAGATGAATCTTTTCTGATGATTAAAGTCGCTTTGGTGATGGGTGTGTTTGGAGCGTGTAGAAGGGATGAGCTTGTAAAAATGAAGCGCAGCGATGTTCGTGATATGGGTGAACACATACTCGTCAATATACCAGCTTCGAAAAATGATAAACCAAGAAGCTTCATGGTTATTGAGGACAACGAAATGGATGCTTTGCGGTTGATTCGCAGCTATATATCTCGTCGACCATTACATGAGACAAATGACAGATTTTTTTTATGCCTACGTGGGGGTCGATGTACTGCACAACCTGTGGGTAAGAATACTACAGCGGCTATACCATCCAAGATCGCCACATTTTTGGGTTTGCCTGATGCTAAAATCTATACTGGTCATTGCCTGCGACGAACTGCTGCGACATCACATGCCGATGCTGGAGGAAGCGTATTAAATTTGAAGCAACTAGGAGGTTGGAAAAGTTCCACAGTGACAGAAGGATACGTGGATGATAGCGAATGTTCCAAACGGAAGAATGGTCGTTTAGTTTCTGGCGTAAACAAGTCAGTTGACATCAAAACGTCAAGTCAATTTTCAAGTGTTACAGATTCCAAAGGTGTTAATTTTTCAGGTCACTTTACTAATTGTACTTTTGAAATAAAGCAAAAAGAATAAATTTATACAAAGTACGTTATTGTTCCATTTTTATCATTACTCTTACTATAATTTCTGAATATTGAAAAATAACGCCCTAGACCGTTATTTACATTGTAACGCGTATTAAATAAAGGTTGTTATTGAAAAATAATAATAAAGGATGACATAAATACTAGAAAATATCATTTGCTTGTCTGGGGAAAAAAGTTTATAAAAATTTGTAAATTAGTGTTATTTTAAAAACACATAAGGAACAATTACACGCAGGTCCAGCAGCAACTCTTGCTGCTGTTCGCGAAAGATATTGGCCAATTGCAAGCAGATCGGTAGTTAGAAATTTGCTACACAAATGCCATGTTTGTTTTCGCGCAAATCCTCAATATGATGATCAATTAATGGGCAATTTGCCTGCTCTGAGAGTGCAGCCATCCCGTCCTTTTCTTAATTGCAGTATAGCCTATGCAGGACCCATTGTTATGACGGAAGGTGGCCGCCGTAGTAAAAAAAAAACACTAAAGCCTACATTGCGTTATTCAAAAGTTTTGCAACGAAGGCTGTCCATATAGAATTAGTTACTGACTGCACTTCAGAAGCATTTTTGAGCACACTAAAACGATTCAGGGCGCGAAGAGGCAAAATTTCAACCATTCATTTTGACAATGCGACTTATTTTACCGCAGCAAATAAAGAACTAAACAAATTATTCCATTCTTCGCAATTTGAAAGCGAAGTAGTTTAATCTTTAGCAAAAAATAATATTAAATGGTACTTCATACCAGCACGCTCTCCTTATCGCGGCGGTTTTTGGGAGGCAGGTATCAAGTTGATAAAATATCATTTAAAACGTGTTGCGAATAATGCTTTATTGACGTATGAGGAGCTCTATACGCTTTTGACGCAGATTGAAGCATGCATCAACTTCCAACCCCTGACTCCATTATATCCTCTGACCCGAGCGATCTCACGGCCTTTAACTCATTGGCGAAAAATTAACAACCACAGTCGAAGACGATGTTACAGTGGTGAAAAACAATCGTCTGTCGCGGTGGCAACGCGTCCAACAACAGGCGCAAACACTCTTTTTTCTTTTCGTGTTCGTACCGTGTACGACACGGTTAAACGGTCCTTCGATTAGCCTGCGACGCAACGCCACAGGTTGTCAGACTAAAAATTGATTAGAATTTCAGTATTATCGGTCCAGTAGTTTTAAGAGAAACATTTTTTTTTCTTGTACACCGGAGAAGTGTAATTACATTCCCTGACACGTCAAGACATTGACCTAATGATGTCATCAACACCATTCTGGAGTATTTCATCCTATACTCGGAGCCGAAATCCTTCCAAAGACTCTGAAGGGTGGGATAAATTGGGTAGCCTCCTGTCTATCACATATTACATACCAAATATTTTCGATTAGGGATAGGTCAGAAGATTTTGGATGGTAAGGGTCAAGATTGACTTCTTCAACGCAGTCTAGAGTGACCCTAGTTGGGCATTGTCTTGTTGAAAAACAGCGTTTTGCAGGATGTGAAGATATGGAAGAAGAAGGGCCACTACATTATCCACATTGTATTGCCGTGGATCTATAGTTCCTCTAACAAAGATCAGGGTGATCCACTACCGTATCCATTCGCCCCCCACACCATAACCTTAACAGTTCGTTGCACATGCCGTTCTACAAAAACCTGTGGATGTCGTAGTTTTCCACGCCTTCGCCTTTTTTATCTTTATCCGACGATCGCTGATGCCCAAACCAAATCAGAACTCGTCAGTAAAGTCGACCTGATGCCAGTCTTCATTACAGCGAACTTTTCTCGACACCACTCTAAGTGTTGGCGTTTGTTGAGTGGCAACACAAACTATAGCCGGTACGACATGAGTTCGAAAGAATTTATATGGCCGTCGATGATCTTGGTTGTTACCAGTCTTCCTTCTTTTGCAAACCATTATTTGTCTACAATCGAACATGTAGTCAAAAAATGGCCCCTAACAGTTAACCGTCTTAGATGACGCTCCTGGCGTGCTGTTGCTCATGGGGGACGTTCTAGATGTCTGGCTCGTTGTGCTGTTTCTTCTTGGAACCAAACTTGATAACAGTTTGCCACTGATGATAAGGTCCTGTTTAATCGGGCTACAAATTAGCGAAACGATAAGTCCTCTCCCAGAAAACTTATTATTTGACCTCTTTCAGAGTCGTAGAGTTGGCTAAAATTTAGACAGCGACTCACTCTAGGCTGTGACAAACACGTCAAACACAATAACGTGCCGGAAATGATCAAATGAGCCACACATTTATCATTCCTTCATGGTACTTAGTATATACCACTTCGCTTACAGTTGAAGAGCAAATTTAGATTTTTTTTTGGGAACATCCTAAATGTCTTCAGACCATGAAGGTAGAATGACTTATCTCCATGCTTCAGACAAAATCCTTGTACTCTTGACATGCCACAAAAATTGGTCTAAAATTATGTGGACAGCACTTCTCTTGCTCCTGAAGTATATTAAAAAAAATACAGCTTCTTCGGAAAATAAATAATTTAATTTTGCGAATTTTATTTATTGTTTATGAGGAACGGTACCAGAAAAAAGGGGGAAGGGGTAGGCAGGCGACGGTTATCGGTTCTTATCGCGCATGGGTCAAAAACAAGGGATGGTAACGGTTTTCACGATGTAGCGAACCGTAGAGTGCAGGACCCACCAGAGGTACCAAAAGGGTCGAAGACTCAATGCCCGGTACCCTTATGGCTTCGTTACATTTTTTTTTCTTTGAATAAATTTTATCTTTTTGGGGTAATGAACTTTGTAGTTTACTTAATTTTTTGCGTTTGGGGCCATTTGGCGATAAAAAGTTGAAACCCCTCTTCATGTGAACAAGGTTGGTTTCTAAAATTGATAAGATGTCTACTAGATTTGCTTTAGCGGTAAGTAATAATTATTTTATGTACTTGTTCGAAACATAATCCTACTGCTAAAAAATTAGTCTAAAGAGTCGTCAAGAACTTTCTGGTCTGTACACCAACGATGACTCATCTTCAATGACAGCGACCGAGCGACGGAGCGCTAAAGAAACGCCTGGAAGCGGAAGTCGCGAACAGCAGTTCAGAAAGATCCCGATCGCCGCACATCTAGAAGGAAGTATGGGTTTTAAATAGAGGCCACCTTCGGGAACGATTATTATTCAGTCAAATTACGCCGGAATTATTTTTACATAATCGCTGTGTAATAATCAGTCGTGTAATTCGAGTTATAAAGAAATAAATTGTTGAGTTTAACCCACGCCGATTTTAAATATCCGTTCAATGTAACAATACAAATGATTTGTTGTTTCACTCAGAAAATAAATTCATACTTCATGCTTTTAATTGTTTTTTAACGTTTTTACATTATTTTGAACCTATTTTTGCACAATTAGGGTTTTCGAACACGGGGAATTCATAATTCATTGTATCCTTTGTCCCTTCGGTAAACGCAGATTCTGATCATGAATCAGACGAAGATATTGAACACCTTGGAAAAATCTTCAAACTTTGAAGATTTTGCAATTAAGAACGAACCAAAACTTGAGCCAGAAATTAAGTATACATGGACAGAATTGCAATATTTTCCAAGTTTATCCTCGAACGCAAAAATATGAGTAAATTTGAAATAGTTAACGACAGATGTGCCTGATTTTATATATTAAAATAACTAACATTCTCAGGAATAACATTTGTTTTTAGTAACAAATAACAACCTTAAAAACTGATATAGTTCTGAGTTGAATGCAACTCTTAGAATTCGATCTACCTATATCTCTTTCGAATGAGAAAACTTTCATTGTGGTCATAGAAAAAAGAAATTCCTTTAAGTATTTACACAAAAAAGATGAAAGAAAATCTTTTATTGTGGACGAAACTTTCTGTGTAACATAATATTGTCACTTGTATAAAATATTTAACAACACCGATGCAAAGTCGGTACAGTATGAAACAAGTGAAATTACCCTTAATAGTCAGCAATACGAATAAATTCACTCGCTGAAGTTTCTCGATAATATATATAATCTCGTACAGAATTTTCCACTGATAACAGTTCGCGTTTAATTGGCATTTATTGAAAACCAAATTTTGATATAAAATATGGTTTAACTTTTTTCAAGTTGGTTTTTTATTATCATGGATTTCCACCACCAAAACCCAATCAGGGGTGCGTAAATCTGAAATGAAAGCAATACTTAATCCTTGTCACTTTTAGGCGACCCCCTATACCTGATTTATTTTTTGGGCAGCACAATTTATCACTCAAGACTTGCGAAGATCGTACTCAAGATACTATTATTCTTTTACGTAGCATTCTCGGCCGCTCAAATTTTTTACATGGTTTCTGCTCCAGAGACAATTGATATAGTATATTATGGAGCTCTTTTCCTGCAGATGCTTTGGGTACGATTCCAAACTGCGTTTTTTCGAAAATAATTTTTCCACTACAGGTCATCTTGGGCATTTTCGCGCTTTTGACTAGAAATTATTTAGTGGAGGACACAATGAGTGTAATTGATTTGTGGGCTGTGGATTCTGCAGATGAAGATACTAAAACGAGGATTCTAAAGGAGTCGAAATTTCTCAACACATTTGTTTTTTTGAACAGCGCGATGGGTCTCATTTGGGCCAGCACCATGATTTATCCAAATCAGCGAGAAGCAGAGCATTCCTTCCCGGCTTTTCTGTTTAAAAAATGGTTTCCACACTATAGTCATTTTCTTGGGTGTGCTTTTAATCTAACCAGCTTTGCGATGTCGTTCACCATAGTCGCCCAGGGTTATCAGCTTATTTACGGAACTCAACACGTTAAATTCCAAATGTATATTTTCAACAAGTTCGTAGAAGCGATTTGTCAAGACTTTATACAAAGCGATGAAGTTGGAATATTGAGTAGACCACACCAAATCGAAATTGAATTGAGACTCAAGGTTCTAATCAAAAGACACCAAGACATTATAAGGTATTAAGCGAGTTTAACGTTTAAAACTTGAGCTATTTTTGTTTTGTAGATGGAAAACTACGGCTTTAGCTAATATGAAACATCTGATAGTACCTTTCAGTTTTGGTGGTTTGCTCATCGGGATGAGTCTCCTTCTTGGTTTTTTGCAAGTAAGCAACGTTTTTCGTGTTTAAGCTTTTGTTAAATTTTGTTCCAGATCACAGAGAACTCTCCGGCGATTCTCTTTCTGCGTACTGTGTCATTCACCATTGTTGCGGTTTCTACATTCTGTAGTGTGATTACTGCTGGACAAACTTTTGAGACCGAGGTAATTCTGAAATTGTTCAAAGGGGAATCATCTGATTTATAACATGTTTTACAGTCTGAAAACATATATAACACGCTGATATCGACAAACTGGTACCAGTGGAAAGAGGACAACCGCAAAACTTTGACGATTATGTTATGTAACAGCATCAACCCGATCAGTATGAGATTTACAGACTCTTTCATAGTCAACTTCCGACTAGGAATGGGAGTAAGATTTTGAAACAACTGAGGAAATAGTCTATAAGCTGAATTTCAGATTTGCAAAGGGGTTTATTCTGCGGCTTCAGTTTTCTATAAAGTGAAATAACAGATAAACTGCATAATATTGCCAATGAAAGACAAACTAATTTGGTACTTTTGAAGATAATATTTTTCCATGCTGACACGAAATGGAATCATGGAATCTATATATATAAAATAATATCCATTAAGAAACAAGTTATAACAAGTTCCTCTCTTCTATTTTACACCCTGTTATATTTTTGTGGATCTGTCAAAAGAAGTGAACGTAAACTAATTCGATAATTTTTAATTATTCATAAGAGCAGGTAAATGTGTATGTGATACAAACACTCTACATAGATTTTCCATCAACATATATAAGGAGCTCTAGATTAAGTTCTATTCAGTAGTTTGCTATGCACATAACAAATATTCACTTTTCCTGTATCTAGAGTTTTTCCCGTTGGAAAATAAAATTATTATTATTATTATTATTATTAGTAATAAGTTATTATAGAAAACCTATAGTTTTTTTGCAAGCGTGCTAAAATTATCGTGAACATGGTAAATCATCTATAATGTATAAAACCAAATTTTACACTTTGCCTTATGGTTACAGAACAACCACTACCATCTATTTTTTGTCCCCTTTAGAAAATTAATGACGTCCTAGTACAAATTTGTTAAATTTATCCTAATATATATATGTATTTGACCAAAGTCTACAATGCAAATTTAAAAATTAGCCTTTGGTTTTTAAAAGTAAATGATTGATTTAAAGCTGTTTCGTACATGGGATATCAGCACAGTTTGCAAAAGAATCAAACAATTTTCACTTTTGAAGTAGGTACAAAAATTAATGTAACTGTACATATCGCCTAGTTCTCGTAGTACTTATCCAGTTTTCATGTATGATTACAATTTATATTAATAAATAATAATATACTTCACAAAACAAATAGAATCGCGAAGAAAATACATTAGATATTTCAGACGGCAGACGCTATAATCATTACCGATAATGACTAGTAGAACTTGACCTTAAACTATTTTATTAATGAGAATAATAACTATATTGATGTTGCTGTTTAATTCTCATGAAATCTTAAGGCGTAAACAAAACCAAAATTTCTAAATACACTCTAAAAATTTTGTACTATATTACTACTTATAAATACTGTTTTTACTTAGTAACCTAGAACGGTTGCGTTTATTATGTAATTACACTGTTACAATTCAGTTTAATGTTTTCTAATTATGCCAAACTTCTGTTTTATAATTAAAGGACCTGCGTTGAAGGAAAGAAAATTTGATTGATTTTTGTCTCATCAAAACAGGGGAGAAGATTAATTTAATTATAAATAAGTTACAATGAAGCAAAACGGTCGTAATATTATTATTAAATGTAGACGGGTGCAACACTGTATTCTTACATTTTCGAAACAACTGGGTAAACTGTTCTTGATTTTTTGTTAAAAAAAAGAGCTACCAATAAGCCACTTGCGCTATGTGTCTAAAGAACAAGACGGATTAAACAATAAACAAATATATTAGTAATAATACACAAAATCAAGGTAGATTCGTAAACCACAAGTACAGGAATTCCATACAATTTAAATAATAAGTGGACTTCATCAATTTGTTACTGGGGATAATTAGATAAATTTTGCTTAGCGTTTTACTATCTACATAAATCTTAAGTATAATAATATGTTTATTATGAAATTAAATTTTACCCAGAAATTTTTAAAGATGGTTTTGTTTACAACTGTGATACGGTTTTTTTAGTCACCGTCTAGATATTTTAAATTCAAGTCTTTTTCTGTTTTTAACAAATAAACTTGCCTGTGAACGTATTTACTACCCTCGAAACAGTATTGATAACATTCAAAAATGATGTAGTAGCCTTCGTTTCGCAATTTGATTATTCTTAAACTTATTTTTTTCCTAAAGTTGTACAAAATTTACCGAAAACTATTCCGTCTAGTAAAAATATAAGGATTTTTTTCCATCGGACACTTAAACTTCTCAAAAAGTCGTTTATGTTCAAGTCGAGACTTCATACCAACAGGTTCCATAAGGTTGTTCCACAACTAGTTACCAGCTGTAATTTACATAAAATTATAAAACCACTCTTGTAAAATTTTATTACCTATATCATGTGCTTTTTGACTCAAATGGAAACAATCTATGGATAAATACCGCAAATCGACGGCTTCTGACATTGTCGTCGGAAAAGTATAATTTAACGCAAATGGTTGAACCACCACAGTGAAATCGTCTCTGTCGAATTCGTCAAGACAGCAAACTTCCATGTCCACACGTTGCCATTCATACATGAAATTTTCTATGGTGGATTTCCTGTTCATATTGGGTAATCCAAATAAACAAGGACATGCGGCACGTTGAAAAAGGTGGCAGAAGAGATTTTCTTCTAGTTTTAACTCAGCTAATGCTTTGATGAGGTCTGTAAAAATTCTCGTGACCATTTAAGTACCATGTTAATCTAGTATTACTTGGAGGTATAACGAAATTGACGATAGTCTTAGGTAAACTGTCTCTAAGAAGTCGCAATGTTTCAATTATGTCCTCTCTGTGTCGTTGCAGACTTGCCACCAGATTCTCTTCGTAGCAAATGTTATATACGGACATCATTTGATCCTATGAAAATTGTGACCATCTAAAAACTAGTGTTACAGTGTTGGTTAACCCTTTATTCTCACACCTTTCAGTCCTCGTCCACGTTAATTTTTTTGTCTGATTTGATTCTTCTGATGAGTTCTTTGGTCATGTAAGGCATATTTGCAGAAATAGCAAGCCCTTCGGCTACGTTCAACTGGGATCCCTCTTGTGTGGACAAAGAAGTGTTCAAGGCATATCCTTCTAAATTAGGATTGAAGACTTTTAAGATGTTAGGCAGGGTTACGTAAGTTTTCCAGTTAGCTTCACCACCTACAACGACGTTACGTATTAAAAATAAAAAAAAAAAAACACTTATAAAAACCAATGGCAAACGATTTTCCTCTTTCTTCGAGTGACAATTCGAAAGGAGTTATTGCTGTAGCGCCAAATCCAGCTGTTAAACTATCACCTAATGCCCCAATAACATCTATGTCGCCAGGTCTAAGTTTATGAACTGAATGTGGTCTAGAGGCACTTCGTGTATTTCGCACGTCACAGGGGAAGGCTTCTGATTTTGGCACTTGTCGTTGAAATTTCTGTAAAATCTAAGTCATACACTGTCATACTCAAGAAAAAACTAACTCTTTTTCTAAATTTTGAAGTATTTTTCCTTTTCGACTCTAACTGAATTTCCATTGACCGTCGTCTGAAAATTCTAAAAGGTGCTAAAAAATCTTCTAAAAAAGTTCGTCCAATGGGGGTTCCTATTTGTGCCGTTATGACGCAACATAAGAACCACAAAAAATTAAAAAGAAACACTTTCTTCATAACAACGTACGCACCAAACAAACTCACTGTACAAAAATCTACTGTTATATGAAGAAATTGTAGACACTTATATAATTAGGTACACTTACCTTCATGGATTTTAAAGTTGTATGCAGTATTTTATTAATTCGTGTGAAGGTTGTGTACAATTGAAAACAAATATCAACAGGAATATTTGGTACAAATATCAACAGGAATATTTTATTGTTTAGTTAACGTTCACTGTACCACTGTTTCCACTTTTACTTCCCGAGCGTAAGTTAACGTCACTTAAAAACCATCCTAATTTAAGTGGTTGATCGACCAAATTCTTCTCCCAAAAATTAAAAAATGTGAAGAAAATTAAGCTTGGATCAGGTAGTTCAAGATATAAATCATCTCAGAAAGCACTATCCGCATCGTTTGAAGTTTCTCAACTGATTGCTCAATCAAAAAATTGGTCTAAAGAGTTTAGACAGTACTTCCCTCGCTGTCGGAAACTTGACGACTGCATGCCTATTGTGTTTTTTTTTCTCATTACATTTTTGTAGTGGGAATTTAAAAAAAAAATTGTGATGACGTCATCAACATTTTTGCAAGGACACGTATATCAGTTGGGATAGATGTAGTGTAATACTAAGAATAAAATTATTGTATTCCCAAATTTTCGGGAAAATGAATTGGGTCGTTTTGAATATTGATTTCTTATAATCAATAAAATAACGAAACAATTTACTCACGTATACGGCGCCGGTGTGTAATATCTAGAGAGCGTATTTCTGTCGGGCTAGGCAAGGCCAAACTCGGTACGGCTCGTACGGGATGCGAATTCATTGCGGTTGCGGACTGCACTTCGTTTATTTGAGATTAGAATAACGCTGTTTCGTTGCACTCTGCTGTTAATTCCAGTTCTCATTTACTTAGCCGTTTGATTAATAAATCGTTAATTATAGTTATGGAATTAGTACCGATTAAATTCGGTGATTATCTATCACCCGGCGATCCAGCACGTCCCCCCCTATAATCGTGACGTAGCCCAACAGAAATTCGCTGTCTAGTAATATGAGGGGCAACTGAAAATCGTTTATGTATAAACATTCTTAATTTAAGATGACAAGCGTAACAGCATACGTGAGAGTCAAACAGAGAAACTGTAAACAAAACGACCATCGGTTTTATTGCTTCGACTTCCGCTTATTATATAAAACATTGGGTTTTATTTTAATTCTTGACGGTGAAATTCACAATTGGTTGATTATAAACATGTCTATTCCACATTCGCGGAACCAAGTGAGCGCATAAAACAAATGCAGGTCTGTAATGTTAAAGTCGATGTAAATAAGTGTGCTACCCTTATGTTTCAACCGAGTTTTTCCTTTAACAAATTTTGTGTCTACCAAATTGGGTTGGTTGGGGTGTAATACTAATAATAAGTGTTGCCTTTAATTTAATCAATAAAATAAATTGACTTCATCAATTTTTTTGAACCACCTCTTAAGAAAATCTAAAAAATATGAATGGAATGATAAATCACAAGTACAAACTCATCATATTTTTTGCATTTTAGATAGGATTTATTCAGCAAAATTTTGAGGTGACGTCATAAATTTTTTAAAGAGGATTTGGAAATATATTTTAATTAAAAATGTATCATGTTTATCATGACTTTAAAACATCTGCAAGATTTCTAAGTATTCGATTTTGCAAATACAAAATTAAATTGCAAAATATTGTTTTATAATTTTAATTTTTTTTTCCAAAAATCTAAGGGTGACGTCATCAATTTTTTTAGGAGGGATGAACAAATACATTTTGAACAAAAGTTTGCCATGCTTATAATAACTTTAAAATATTCCCAAGATTTCAAAGCATTCGGTTTTGTAATTCCTGATTAAATCAATAAAATAAATTTACGCATTCATTAATTTTTTTGAGTCACCCTGTATATGCAAATCGAAAAAATTTGAATGGAATGATAAATCACAAGAAGTGACTCACCATATTTTGTACATTTTAGATAGGATTTATTCAGCAAAATTTTGTGGTGACGTCATAAATTTTTTAGGGGGGACGACCAAATACATTTTGATCAAAAATTTACCATGCTTATGATAATTTTAAAATATCTTCAAGATTTCGAAGCATTCGGTTTTGTAGTTCCTGAGTAAATCAGTAAAATAAATTTACGCTTTCATTTATTTTTTTGAATCACCCTGTATATGCAAATCCAAAAAATATAAATGGAGTGATAGATCACAAGTATAGACTGATCATATTTTGTACATTTTAGATATGATTTATTCGGCAAATTTTCGAGCTAACGTCATCAAGTTTTTGGAGGGGATAAGCAGATATATTTTGACTAAACATTTATTATGCTCTTTATAACCTTAAAACATCTGCAAGATGTCAGAGCATTCCGTTTTGTAGTTCCTGATTAAATCAACAAAATATATTTACGCATTCATTAATTTTTTTGAGTCACTCTGTATAAGCAAATCCAAAAAATATGAATGGAGTGATAAATGACAAGTACAGACTCATCATATTTTGTACATTTTAGATATGATTTATTCGGCAAACTTTCGAGCTGACGTCATCAAGTTTTTGGAGGGGATAAGCAAATATATTTTGACTAAACATTTATTACTGCTTAATCAAATTTTAGATTATTTACAAGCAAATGATATCTTATCGCAGTGCCAATATGGATTTTCCAAAGGTCGCTCTACCATATCAGCAATTTTAGATTTTATTAATAATGTTTTTCAATCTTTTGAATCTAAAAAATTTTACTCCACATCTTTTCTGGACCTCAGCAAAGCGTTTGATTGTGTTTCCCATGACATTCTAATAAGAAAACTATTTTATTATAATTTTCATCCTAGTGCTACGAAGCTACTATTGTCTTATCTTAGTACCCGAAGTCAATGTGTTAAAATAGATGGAAAACTTTCAAGCAAATTGAATGTTGAATATGGTGTGCCCCAAGGGTCTATATTGGGTCCGGTACTTTTCTTACTATATATAAATGATCTACCAAACTTTCTTAATCAGACTGACATAATTTTGTATGCTGATGATACAACTATGAGTACATCAGATTTATCTTTAGATAACCTTACTACCAAGAAGAAGCAACTTAATACCTTAGCTGAAGAATGGTTTGTAATCAACAGATTGTCCTTAAATAAAGACAAAACTGTCCAGATGTTATTCACCTTAAAACATACTGTTTTAGACAACACCTATTCAGCCTTTACAAAATTTCTTGGTTTACACATCGATTGTCAATTGAACTGGCACAAACATGGAGAACAAGTCTCAAATAAAATTTCCAAAGGTATATATTTTTTAAGATTCATGTCTAACAGTCTCTCACAAACTTTTCTTAGAACAGTATATTTTGCTCTAATACATTCTCATCTTCAGTATGGTATCTTGGTTTGGGGTCACTCGTCCTCACTTCAAAGTGTGTTTAAACTACAACGAAGAGCTGTCAGAGTCATAGCTAACATTGGATATAGAGACGACTGCAGGCAGTATTTTAGGGAACTGAATATTATCACATTACCCTCTTTATTTATTTATAAATGTTTGGAATATATTGTCACTAATCTTACATCCTTCCCGTTACTCAATGAAAGTCATCAATATTATACAAGAACGGAGATGGTTGCATATAATACATTAAGGTTGACTAAAACTAGAGATGGAACGCATTATTTAGCTATTAAATATTATAATATTATTCCCACATTAATTAAACAACTTCCACCAAAAATCTTTTTACATAAAATAAAAAAATATCTCGTAGAAAAAACTTTCTACAATTGTGATGAATTTTTAAGAAATAATTTTAGTGATTTAGTTGCAGAAGCTGTGTAATTTAATTTAATTTACTATTTAAGTAGATAATTTTATTTTATGTTTTATGTATTTATGTATTATATATATATGACAAATTAATTCTTTATTTTAACGATGAATGTAATTTTATTTTGACGTGTGTAAATACTTGTATTCTAACACAAATATACTATCTATCTATCTATCTATCTATCTATCTATTATGCTCTTTATGACCTTAAAACATCTGCAAGATTTCAGAGCATTCGGTTTTGTAGTTCCTGATTAAATCAATAAAATATATTTACGCATTCATTAATTTTTTTGAGTCACCCTGTATATGCAAATCCAAAAAATATGAATGGAGTGATAAATTACAAGTACAGACTCATCATATTTTTACAGTTTAGATAGGATTTATTCGGCAAACTTTCGAGCTGACGTCATCAATTTTTGGAGGGGATAAGCAAATATTTTTTGACTAAAGATTTATGATGCTCTTTATAGCCTTAAAACATCTGCAACATTTCAAAGCATTCTGGTTAGCAGATTAAAAATTAAATTTCAAAATGTTGTTTTATAATTTTGATTTTTTTTCCCAAAATCTGGACGTTTCGGGTGAAAAGTCGATTCGGAGTTGTAAACTACATGTGTAGGACTATGTTATTTTATACAATTGAAAACCCATTTACTATGTACAATTTTGAAGTGACGTCATCGCATTAGTGGTGGGGATGATTAGACAAATTTTGGTTAGCGTTTTACCATCTACATGATATTCTTAATATAAGTACAAAATTTCACAACAATCGGTCGAGTACTTTCGGAGATTATCTGTCTAATAAAAATCCGGGACGGCAGACGGACAGACGGACAGACGGACAGACGGACAGACGGACAGACGAACAGACGGACAGACGGACAGACAGACGGAAATGGGAGACCTATTTCTTCGTCTTCTAGGGGTCATGAAAGATCGAAAAAACGTAAAAGTAGAGAGTCGGCCGACGGACTCGATTACAATACTTCCTTTGCTTACGCTCGGGAAGTAAAAATTGGTCTAAAGTTGTCTAGACGGTACTGCTCTTGCTCTTAAAGTACAGGCAAACAAATACAGCCTCTTTGAAACCATATAAAAATTAATTTTGGGAATTTTATTTTTCTAATGATAAACTCTAATAATAGGTTGAAAGAAAGCTATAGTGGATTGTTAAAGTGTAGATAAACCAGCATGTTATGCATTGTTTGAAATAAGTTTTTCCATAACAAAATTTTGTGATGACGTCATCAACATTTTACCAAAGACACGTACATAAATTTGGATATGTTCTTGATTTGATCAATAAAATAGATTGCCTCATTCATTCTTTTTTTAGTCACATTTATAAATAATAAAAAAAAATGTGAATGCATTGATAAACAGAGTCGTAATATTTTGCATGTACAAGTATGATCTTAGTAATTATAAGAGTCAGTCTGGCGTACTAAGCACTAGTACGTGGACTTAAGGTACGTGTCCACTTGCGAGAAATCGCCTCAAAATCAGAGAGCTCTGAGTCGAGTCAAGTAAACATGAAACACTGATCGGCTGATCTCGCCGCGAGCGGCATGCTCTCCAGTAGACAAGCCAAACTGCGTTTACATGCGAGAGATACTCTCAATGCGAAGAAGTTTCGAATTGGGAAAGTATTCACCGAGAGTAAGCAGTTCGTCATAAACTATTTCTCGAGTAAAGCCGACTTATTTTACACGTTTATGATTCTATGCAAATAGTCGTGAAACGACTACGCAATTCGGCCAATTCTGATCATTTACCCGACTTCAACATTTATACAGCGTTTTGAGATTAATTTACAGGTAACACTCTTATCGTAAATCTGAAGCAATCAATGTGAAAAGTAGACTAGATTAACTTTATTAATGTGTAGGTAAGCGAAGAAAAATGTTGCTCCTCCGGTGGGAATCGAACCGCACATTTACCGCTTGCCGGGCGGGTGCCCTTACCATTAGACTACAGAGGACGCTTATCTTTCCTCGCTTACACTACGTATTATTGTGCCGCTACAAATATATATTTAAATATCATAGTTTGCATAAGTGATTCTGGTATTTCATCATTATTAATTTTTTGTTTTAGTACGAGATCAAACTATGCACAACGAAGTAAATTCATTTTTTATTATTTTAATAACGTTTTTAAATGAATTTTTAATAATAAATTACATATTAGGTACTACAAATGTATTATTAGCATGCGTATTCAACAATTAATATTTATATTTATTTTCAGTGTTAATCCACAAGTGCTTTTATAATACCTGCCTCAACTGACAGTATAATTATTAGGGACAATA
This sequence comes from Zophobas morio, assembly GCF_036711695.1. Taxonomy (NCBI): domain Eukaryota; kingdom Metazoa; phylum Arthropoda; class Insecta; order Coleoptera; family Tenebrionidae; genus Zophobas; species Zophobas morio. The sequence continues at coordinate 6,271,883 of NW_026972110.1, forward strand.
ATTTTATAGATGTTTTTCACACTACAACATTGCATGTCATTGTCCTTTGATGAATCATAACCTGCCGGGATGATAAAAAATCTTCAGGTGCCGGTCGTATTAAGCGCTCTTACCACCCTAACCCGGGAAACAATTTACCTATACCCTTTTTGCAAATCTCTAAAAAATTTGCTTGAGCAATACATCTAAATTTGCAATCAAATAATTTATCTCCTGTGTGCTACCTGTTTTCCCAGCATTCACATTTCAGTTGAATTTCTTGAAAGAGGATTAACAAAAGGCTCATAAACCATAAATTATTATTTGTCGGTCGAGTACAAATCGCTCATTTCTTTCGCTAGTGTAGCCGAGCAGTGTACAGGGTAGCAAATTTGCTAGAACTTGGGCTCTAGTTGATAACCAAAGCTGTGCCTCTCTGGAGAGACTTCACAATACGAACACGTTTCGAATTCCTACAGTGCTGTCAGCGAATGATGACTTTTGCCATGGCCAAATTTGGATGGTCAAAAGACCAAACTGCAGATCTAGTTGCACGATATGAAAAAAAGGACTGTACAGATCGCGTAGCATACACTAAAATTATTTTCAACTATACAGTGTTCTGTATAGTTGAAAATAATTTCTCTACTTTTACGTTTTCTCGACCTTTCATGACCCCTGGAGTACGAAGAAATAAGTCTCCCGTTTCCGTCTGTCTGGCGTTGCGATTTTAATTAGACAGATAATCTCCGAAAGTACTGGGCCGATTCGAGATTTTTGGAAAAAAAAAACAAAAATATAAAATAACATGTTGCAATTTAATTTTGAATCTTGCAGATGTTTTAAAGTTATGATAAGCATAATAAATTTTTAATCAAAATACATTTGCTTATCCCCTCCAAAAAATTGATGACGTCAGTTCAAAATTTTACCGAATAAATTCCACCCGAAATGTGCAAAATATATATGATCAACCTATACTTGAATTGCTAACTGCAGAAAGGGGATATATCACATTTTTCAAAATGTTGAGGAAATGAATAAAACGTCTCAGATTTTTACAACTACTTGTTTCCGATCCCCGTTTTCAATTGTCGGTTCTCTATGTTCTCAGTTATCAACGAGTGTTGGTTAAATGCATGTTTTCTTTTTTGGGTCAATTTGGCTGTCAAATTTGACACTTGGACATATCCCCTTTTTGCAGTAAAATGAAAAAAAAGGTAAAAAAAACACAAAAAACAGCTTTATTTCAGTTATAATTTTACACAAACATGTTATATGTATATCTGACTAAAAAACTTAATCATTATCGCGCTCCTGTTCTACAGTTGGCCAAGTAGCAATCTCCTGCCAAAATGCGTTATAAGCGTCTGGGATAAATCGTAAAGTGTTTGTTATATCCGTCATTTTCTTCTGGCTGATGGCTAGTTATTATACTAATTTTGCACTTAATACACGTAGTCATCTTCTCACAACAAAAATTTAAAACATGTTTAAAACGGTAAATTTTTGTAGGAACTACGAATTTTGCAATTCTGCTCCGCCCCCCAGTCTGGCAACAAATGAAAATTTCACCACTATTGAGTTCGCGGCAGGTGTGGGTGGGGCCTAGTTTAATGATGAATTTTTCATTCATTTCCAGGCCGAAGAGTGAAGCGTCACTGAAAAATCTATATTTCCCTACAAAAATTTACCATTTCAAACATGTTTTAAATTTTTGTTGTGAAAAGATGGCTGCGGAGATTAAGAAAAATTGGCAAAATATAAGCCCCGCCCACCCACCCTATCTCAATTGTGATGATTTTTTTTATTCGTCGTGAGCCAAGGGCGTAGCTTAATTGCAAAATTCTTATTTCTTTACAAGAAATTACTATGTAAGACATGTTTTTGAGCGTCGTGTTGGATAAGAATAATAATTTAAAAAAATAGAATTTTCCAGTTAAGCTCCGCCCTCTTGGCTCACGACGAATATAAAAATCATCACAATCGAGATAGGGTGGGTGGGCGGGGCTTATACTAATTTTGCACTTGATATACGTAGTCAACTTCTCACAGCAAAAATTTAAAACATGTTTAAAATGGTAAATTTTTGTAGGGAACTACAAATTTTGCAATTATGCTCCGCCCCCCAGTCTGGCAACGAATGAAAATTTCTCCACTATTGAGTTCGCGGCAAGTGTGGGTGGGGCTTAGTTTAATGATGAATTTTTCATTCGTTTCCAGGCCGAGGAGTGAAGCGTCACTGAAAAATCTATATTTCCCTACAAAAATTTACCATTTTAAACATGTTTTAAATTTTTGTTCTGAAAAGATGACTGCGGAGATTAAGAAAAAAGGGCAAAATATAAGCCCCGCCCACCCACCCTATCTCAATTGTGATGATTTTTTTATTCGTCGTGAGCCAAGAGGGCGTAGCTTAATTGCAAAATTCTTACTTCTCTACAAGAAATTATCATGTAAGACATGTTTTTGAGTGTCGTGTTGGATAAGAATAACGCAAGACGTTGAGACCACGGTGTTTACTGCAGAAAGTCGATATCTCCTGGACATATCCCTTTTCTGCTGTAACCGTAAATTTCATCCGCTTGTAGCCCCGAGCTAAATCATTAAACATGGCCCGTTTTTGCAGTAAAGATGTGTTTAGACCTCTAGAAAACGATTATGTACGAATGTTATTGTGGTAAAAAATGGGACATGTCCCCTTTCTGCAGTTAGCAATTCACTTGTAATTTATTATTGTATTCATATTTTTTAGTTTTGCTTATACAGGGTGACTCAAAAAAATTAATGAATGTATGAATTTATTTTACTGAATAACACAAGAATTGCAAAACTGAATACTTTAAAATCTTCCAGACGCTTTAAGGTTATTGTGAGCGTGGTAAATTGTTAATCAAAATATATCTGTTCATTCCCCCTAAAAACTTGATGACGTCATCTCAAAATTTTGCCGAATAAATTTTATTCAAAATGTGCAAGTTTTTAGTTATGATTTATCACTGCATTCATATTCATATTCATCTACTGTTATTTTTAGTATTATACTGCACCAATCCAAGTTGATATATGTGTCCTTGCGAAAATGTTGATGACGTCATCACAAAATTGTGTAAAGAAAAAACTCAACTCGAGAATGTTAAATATGTTTCATTGTTCTTTCGGTGCGAGGAAAGTTCTGTCGAAACAACTTTCGACTAATTTTTTATATTTTTAAGAGATATGTGGAAAGAAAATTTTACATAATATTAAATAAAAGTAATAATGGCAATGTTGTTTTAATCAAAATCAACCCTACATTAAAATTTGCAGATTATATGACATTACAACAAAAGGTAGGATCAAGTGAATGTGCGTACTAATACCTAGAAGTTTGGGTTTAGCGAACACGGTCAACGTATTTAGGACGATGTTGCAACCGATCGCTTTACCCGAGCCACAGATTACATACCCTTAAGGCTTACGTAAGCGCTACCGACCGCCTGCACTAGACTTCGCCTCGTTCATCTCGTCCACCACTCTACCTGTTTTTACAGCTTGAATATTTTACCGCATTTCCTGAAAAATAAATTAACAAAAGGCTCGTAAAATCCTAAATTCTTTGTCGGTCGAATAAAGAGGGTCCACTTTCCTCGCAGGTGCAACTTTGTAGTGGACAGGGTTTTGAAAGCTTTGTCTGATGGACAGACATTTAACATCTATCGGCGAGCAAAATTTGCCAAAATATCCTCTCAAATCGACAAGCCCTTGAAAGTAACCCTCGCGAATTCTCGCCAAGTTACGCTCTAGTGGACACGTACAATCGCACGCAAATATTTTGCGCCTATGGGCGGATCATTTTTGCCGGTTTCTCTCCTTCAAATGCAGAATTTGTAGGTAGGCTCAAACTACAACGAAATTTACTTGTTGACCAAATTCTTACTATGAATTAGTTTTAATTTTATAAATACCCTATCTAAAATGTTCAAAATATGATGAGTCTATACTTGTGATTTACCATTCCATTTATATTTTTTGGATTTGTTTATACAGGGTGACTCAAAAAGAAATGACTGAGTCAATTTATTTTATTGAAGAAATCAAGAATTGCAAAACTGAATACTTTGAAGTCTTGTCAATTAGTTGGAAACTGAACCCAATTTTTTTTTTTGCAATATCTGTGATGTGCTATTAGTTTCCGTCGGACATTTTTTGAAGTGTAGGTACTACATTTCAAAAATCAAAAAAAAAGTTCAGTTTATAAACTTCATAATTTTGGTTTAAAGTTTATCAATTATGTTTGAAGCTTTATTTTATCCGTTGCATTTGCTATCCTCTACTGCGGTCTCTCTTGGGTCGGGGTGTAACACTGACCGAACGTTCTCCGACCGATAGGATAATTTATTACTTCCGGCATCTTTCTGGTGACAAATTTAATCTTTGCATACTTCAGCCTAGTTAGTGAACTCGTTGTAACCACTGAATTATACAAAGTGTAAATTCTGAAATGGAACGAAAGTCGAAGAATACTTTCAAAGTCACGAACAAAAATAAATGTATTTGCTTATCTTCTCCAAAAAATGCACGACGTCATCGCAAAATTTGATACGATGAGTCTGTGATTTATCATTGCGGTAATATTTTTTAGATTTACTTATACAGGCTGTCTCAAAAATGTAATGAATAAGTCAATTTATTTTATTGATTAAATCAGAAACTGCAAAACCAAATGCTTTGAAATCTTGCAGACGTTTTCAAGTTATTGTAAGGATGATAACTTTTTAATTAAAATGTATCTGTTATCAACCCCAAAAAATTGATGAGGTCATCTCAAAATTTTGCCTAATGAATTTCACCTAAAATCTGCAAATTATGATAAGTTTTTACTTGTGATTTATTATTGCATTCATATTTGTAAGATTTGCTTAAACACGGTGCTCAAAAAAATAATGAATCAGTCAATTTATTTTATTGAACCTAAAAAATATTAATGCAGTCATAAATCACAAGTATAAACTCATCATATTTTACACATTTAAGGATTTATTCAGCAAAATTTTGAGGTGACGTCATAAATTTTTTAGAGAAGATATGCAAATATATTTTAATTAAAAATGTATCATGTTTATCATGACTTTAAAACATCTGCAAGATTTCAAAGTATTCGATTTTGCAAATACAAAATTAAATTGCAAAATATTGTTTTATAATTTTAATTTTTTTTTTCAAAAATCTAGACGTTTCGGATAAAAGCTCAACACGAAGTCATAAACTACATGTGTCAGACGTCGTCACATTATTGGTGGGGATGATTAGACAAATTTAATAATTTTGCAACATTTATGAAAAAAATATCGGTTAAAAAAATTGGTCTAAAGAGTTTAGACAGTACTTCCCTCGTTGTCGGAAACGTGACGACTGCATGTCTATCATCTTTTTTTTTCGCAGTAGATTTCAAAGCATTCGATTTTGTAGCTCCTGAGTAAACCAATAAAATAAATTTTAGGCATTCATTATTTTTTTTGAGTTACCCGGTATATGCAGATTCAAAAAATATGAATGGAATGATAAATCACAAGTACAGACTTGTAATTTATCATTCATATTTTGTATTTACTAGATAGGATTTATTCGGCAAACCTTTGAGCTGACGTCATCAGTTTTTTGGAGAAGATAACCAAATATATTTTGACTAAAAACTTATTATGCTCTTTATAACCTTAAAACATTTGCAAGATTAAAAAACATTCGGTTCTGGAGTTCCTGATTAAATCAATAAAATTCATTAATTTTTTGGGTCACCCTGTATATGCAAATCCAAAAAATATGAATGTAATGATAAATCACAAGAAAATACTCTTCACATTTTGTGGTGACGTCATAAATTTTTTAGGGGGGGATGAGCAAATACATTTTGATCAAAAACTTACCATGCTTATGATAACTTTAAAACACCTTCAAGATTTCAACGCATTCGGTTTTGTAGTTCCTGAGTAAATCAATAAAATAAATTTACGCAGTGATATATCACAAGCACAGGCTCATCATATTTTGTACATTTTACATAGGATTTATTTGGCAAACTTTTGAGCTGACGTCATCAAGTTTTTGGAGGGGATGACCAAATATATTTTGAGTAAAGATTTATGATGTCCTTTATAGCCTTAAAACATCTGCAACGTTTCAAAACATTCGGATTAGCAGATTCAAAATTAAATTGCAAAATGTTGTTTTATAATTTTGATTTTTTTTCCACGATTTTTCGTTGTCATGGAATTTTTTGAATTTTTAAATTAATGTAAGTCTGGCTATACCAGTGACGTAGCAATTTTGAATAAACAAAATGTCAAATTTGACAAACTTTGTTATTCGAACGCCCATGATTTGAACATATATACATTTACCAAAGAGAAAATTATCGTGTACTTTTGGAAGGCCGCAACTGTACATGTTGAAAATATGTATTTAGAAAATCGAACTTAAAAATTTAAATATACATACCTATCAAAATTAAATGCAAACAATTTTACTGTAATGTTTGTTTTTTCAAGCAGAATGCCTCGTTTTACCATAAACTGGACAAAAAGAGCAAATAAGGAACATGTATATTATTACCAAATGCAAGGCCAGTTGCACATAACGAAAAGGAAATCTTGTATTTTTGCCATTTGGACACTCAAAGGGGTTAAAATTGCATATATTATTTTTAACCATCAACCCATACCAGTTCCGTGTTCAATTAAATAAGGATTTTCAGTTAAGCTCCACCCCTTTGACTCACGACGATTAAAAAAAATCAACAGAATTGTGACAGGGTCGGTGGGCGGGGCTTATATTTTGCCTTTTTTTTAATATACACACCCATCTTTTCACAACAAGAAACTTAAGACATGTTTAAAATAGCACATTTTTGCAAGTAAATATGATATTTCCTAATAAAATTTTCCATTTTACACATGTTTTAAGATACATATTGTGAAAAGAAGTCTACACATATTAAAACAAAAAGACAAAATGTAAGCCCGCCGCCCTGTCTCAATTGTGATGAATATTTTTTATTCGCCGTCAACCTAATTGCAAAATCGATATTTCCATATACAAATTTTCCATTTTAAACATATTTTAAGTTTCATGTTGTGAAAAGAAGTCTACACATATTAAAATAAAAAGGCAAAATATAAACCCCACCCACCCACCCTGTCTCTATTGTGATGATTTTTTTTATTCGCCGTGAACCAAGGGGGCGGAGCTTAACTGCAAAATTCTTGTTTCTTTACAAGAAATTAAAAAAATGTTTTTGAGTATCGTGTTGTTCAAAGAATACTATGTATATTAAGAAAAAAAGGTAAAATATAAACCCCGCCCACCCACCCCATCTCAATTGTGATGATTTTTTTAATTGGGGAAACTTAAAACACGTTTAAAATGAGAAATTTTTCTAGGGATTTTGGAGTTTGTAATTAGGCTTAGTTCTGCCAACGAATGAAAACTTCATTACTATTTAGATCGGGGCAGGTATGGGTGGGGCTTAATCTTTGGCTTTAATTTTACTTAATATACACAGTATTCTTTGAACGACCGATACTCAAGCACATGATTTAATTTCTCGCATACAAATAAAGATTTTGCAGTTAAGCTCACGACGAATAAAAAAAATCATCACAATTGACACCGGGTGGGTGGATAGGGCTTATATATTGCCTTTTTTTTCTAAATATACATGAGCATGACCATATTTTCACAACAAGAAACTTAAAACATGTTTAAAATAGTACATTTTGCAATTATGGGGCGGAGGCTAATTGCAAAATCGATATTCCCTTACACAAATTTTCCATTTTAAACATATTTTATTATTTTAAGTTTCATGTTGTGAAAATAAGTCTACACATATTAAAACAAAAAGGCAAACCAAGGGGGCGGAGCTTAACTGCAAAATTCTTGTTTTTTTAAAAGATATTAAAAACATGTTTTTGAGTATCGTGTTGTTCAAGGAATACTATGTATATTAAGAAATAAAGACAAAATATATGCCCCACCCGCCCACCCCATTTCAATTGTGACTATTTTTAATTCTTAGATTCTTAGGGATTTTGGATTTTGCAATTAGGCTCCGCCCCTAGGTCTGCCAACAGATAAAAACTTCATTACTATTTACATCAGGTCAGGTATGGGTGGGACCTAATCTTTGGCTTTAATTTTCTTTTAATATACACAGTATTCTTTGAACGACACGACACTCAAGAGCATGATTTAATTTCTCGCATACAAATAAAGATTTTGCAGTTAAGCTTCGCCCTATTGGCTCACGACGAATAAAAAAAATCATCACAATTGAGACCGGGTGGGTGGGTGGGGCTTATGTTTCCTTTTTTTTTTCTAAATATACATGACCATATTTTTACAACAAGAAACTTAAAACATGTTTAAAATAGTACATTTTGCAATTATAGGGCGGAGACTAATTGCAAAATCGATATTTCCTTATACAAATTTTCCATTTTAAACATATTTTAAGTTTCATGTTGTGAACATATTAAAACAAAAAGGCAAAATATAAGCCCCGCCCACCCACCCTATCTCTATTGTGATGATTTTTTTTATTCGCGGTGAATCAAGGGGGCGGAGCTTAACTGCAAAATTCTTGTTTCTTTACAAGAAATTAAAAATATGTTTTTGAGTATCGTATTGTTCAAAAAATACTACGTAGATTAATAAAAAAATACAAAATATACGTTCGATATGACGAAGAATTTTGTAAAAAAATGGTTCTAAAACTCCAAAACGTTTATTACGGATGCGTTCTTCCGGAGCTTGTTGATCCTAGGAGACGTAGGATATGATCGATTCGAAATCCTGATTATATTTTAAAAGCACACAGAGAAAAAAAAATCACTAAAAGTTAAAAAACAACTTTAATTTTAAGTTTAATAAAACTGATTGTTATTTTTTTGTTGTGTTAATTCGTCATTATTAATTTTATAAATATGACATCTTTTTAAATTATCATTCTCTGTTTTTCGGAAAGTTTGGTCGAAATCAGCTTCGAGCAAATTTTTTATAATCTATGTATCCGTCTATCTACATATAAGCCTGTCTGTCCAATTTTGAACGTATGCCTCCCCTTTATTCTTACATACTTTTTTTATTTTTTTATTACTATAAATTATACTCCTATTGCATACTAATTATGTATAGATTATTTGCTCGTTTTGAAAATATTTAATATACTTACTAAATCTGTCACCTCTAAAATGGTAGTTTCATTGTCTGTTATTCTTCTGGTTTATATTGATCAACATGACGCCTTTCTTAATACAAAAAAGAAGAAAAACGTGAAGATTATTTAGATAATCGTAAAATTTACCTGCAAAATAGAAAATAAACATACTCGACCTGCAACAACTAGAGGACGGACGACCGTCCTCAGGTAATTTATTCAGATAAGGAATTAGTACAGTCGCCCATCCAAGTAGAGATTTTCGGTGCTTATAATTCGCACCGATTTTACTTCAGCTCCCCCTTAACAAAAGGCTCGTAAAATCCTAAATTCTTTGTCGGTCGAATAAAGAGGGTCCACTTTCCTCGCAGGTGCAACTTTGTAGTGGACAGGGTTTTGAAAGCTTTGTCTGATGGACAGACATTTAACATCTATCGGCGAGCAAAATTTGCCAAAATATCCTCTCAAATCGACAAGCCCTTGAAAGTAACCCTCGCGAATTCTCGCCAAGTTACGCTCTAGTGGACACGTACAATCGCAGGCAAATGTTTTGAGCCTATGGGTGGATCATTTTTGCCGGTTTCTGTCCTTCAAGGGCAGAATTTGTAGGTAGGCTCAAACTACAACGAAATTTACGTGTTGGCCAAATTCTTACTCTGAATTAGTTTTAATTTTATAAACACCCTATCTAAAATGTTCAGAATATGATGAGTCTATATTTGAGATTTACCATTCCATTTATATTTTTTGGATTTGTTTATACAGGGTGACTCAAAAAGAAATGACTGAGTCAATTTATTTTATAGAAGAAATCAAGAATTGCAAAACTGAACCCATTTTTTTTTTGCAATATCTGTGATATGCTATTAGTTTCCGTAACTTATAAAATTAGAAAACAAAAACCTGTTCTGCTCTAATAAAATCAAGAAAATACTCAAAATCACACTAACATTAGGTCTGATTGTGCCGACCATAGTTATAAAATTCACATTAAAATAAGTTACGGACATTTTTTGAAGTGTAGGTACTAATTTCAAAAATAAAAAAAAATGTTCAGTTTATGAACTTCATAATTTTGGTTTAAAATTTATCAATTATGTTAGAAGCTTTATTTTATCCGTTGCATTTGCTATTCTGTACTGCGGGTGTAACACTGACCGAACGTTCTTCGACCGATAGGATAATTTATTACTTCCGTCATCTTTTTGGTGACAAATTTAATCTTTGCATACTTCAGCGTAGTTAGTGAACTCTTTGTAACCACTGAATTATACAAAGAGTAAATTCTGAAATGGAACGAAAGTCGAAGAATACTTTCAAAGCCACGATCAAAAATAAATGTATTTGCTTATCTTCGCCAAAAAATGCATGACGTCATCGCAAAATTTGATACGATGAGTCTGTGATTTATCATTGCAGTAATATTTTTTAGATTTACTTATACAGGCTGTCTCAAAAATGTAATGAATAAGTCAATTTATTTTATTGATTACATCAGAAACTGCAAAACCAAATGCGTTGAAATCTTGCAGACGTTTTCAAGTTATTGTAAGGATGGTAACTTTTTAATCAAAATGTATCTGTTATCAACTCCAAAAAATTGATGAGGTCATCTCAAAATTTTACCTAATGAATTTTACCTAAAATATACAAATTATGATAAGTTTTTACTTGTAATTTATTATTGAATTCATATTTGTAAGATTTGCTTAAACACGGTGCTCAAAAAAATAATGAATCAGTCAATTAATTTTATTGAACCTAAAAAATATTAATGCAGTCATAAATCACAAGTATAAACTCATCATATTTTACACATTTAAGACAGGATTTATTCAGCAAAATTTTGAGGTGACGTCATAAATTTTTTAAAGAGGATTTGGAAATATATTTTAATTAAAAATGTATCATGCTTATCATGACTTTAAAACATCTGCAAGATTTCTAAGTATTCGATTTTGCAAATACAAAATTAAATTGCAAAATATTGTTTTATAATTTTAATTTTTTTTTTCCAAAAATCTAGACGTTTCGGATAAAAACTCAACACGAAGTCATAAACTACATGTGTCAGACGTCGTCACATTATTGGTGGGGATGATTAGACAAATTTAATAATTTTGCAACATTTATGAAAAAAATATCGGTTAACAAAAATTGGTCTAAAAAGTTTAGACAGTACTTCCCTCGCTGTCGGAAACGTGACGACTGCATGTCTATTGTCTTTTTTTTTCGCAGTAGATTTCAAAGCATTCGATTTTGTAGTTCCTGAGTAAACCAATAAAATAAATTTTAGGCATTCATTATTTTTTTTGAGTTACCCGGTATATGCAAATTCAAAAAATATGAATGGAATGATAAATTACAAGTACAGACTTGTAATTTATCATTCATATTTTGTATATTCTAGATAGGATTTATTCGGCAAACTTTTGAGCTGACGTCATCAGTTTTTTGTAGAAGATAATCAAATATATTTTGACTAACAATTTATTATGCTCTTTATAACCTTAAAACATTTGCAAGATTTCAAAATATTCGGTTCTGGAGTTCCTGATTAAATCAATAAAATTCATTAATTTTTTTGGGTCACCCTGTATATGCAAATCCAAAAAATATGAATGTAATGATAAATCACAAGAAAATACTCATCACATTTTGTACATTTTAGATAGGATTTATTTAGCAAAATTTTGTGTTGACGTCATAATTTTTTTAGAGGGGGATGAGCAAATACATTTTGATCAAAAACTTACCATGCTTATGATAACTTTAAAACACCTTCAAGATTTCAAAGCATTCGGTTTTGTAGTTCCTGAGTAAATCAATAAAATAAATTTACGCATTCATTAATTTTTTTGAGTCACCTTGTATATGCAAATCCAAAAAATATGAATGGAGTGATAAATTACAAGGACAAACTCATCATATTTTGTACAGTTTAGATAGGATTTATTCGGCAAACTTTCGAGTTGACGTCATCAATTTTTTGGAGGGGATAAGCAAAAATATTTTGACTAAACATTTATTATGCTCTTTACAACCTTAAAACATCTGCAAGATTTCAAAGCATTCGGTTTTGTAGTTCCTGATTAACTCAATAAAATAAATTCACGCATTTATTAATTTTTTTGAGTCACCCTGTATATGGAAACCGAAAAAATTTTAATAAAATGATAAATGACAAGAAGAGACTCACCATATTTTGTACATTTTAGATAAAATGCACAAAATTTTGGGGTGACGTCATAAATTTTTTAGGGCGGATAAGCAAATACATTTTGATCAAAAACTTACCATGCTTATGATAACTTTAAAACACCTTCAAGATTTCAAAGCATTCGGTTTTGTAGTTCCTGAGTAAATCAGTAAAATAAATTTACACATTCATTAATTTTTTTGAGTCACCCTGTATATGCAAATCCAAAAAATATGAATGGAGTGATATATCACAAGCACAGGCTCATCATATTTTGTACATTTTACATAGGATTTATTTGGCAAACTTTTGAGCTGACGTCATCAAGTTTTTGGAGGGGATAACCAAATATATTTTGAGTAAAGATTTATGATGTCCTTTATAGCCTTAAAACATCTGCAACGTTTCAAAACATTCGGATTAGCAGATTCAAAATTAAATTGGAAAATGTTATTTTATAATTTTGATTTTTTTTCCAAAAATCTAGACGTTTCGGGTAAAAACTCAATTCGGAGTCGTAAACTAAATGTTTAGGACTATATTATTTTATACAATTTAAAACCCATTTACTAAGTACAATTTTGAAGTGACGTCATCACATTAGTGGTGGGGATGATTAGACAAATTTTGGTTAGCGTTTTACCATCTACATGATATTCTTAATATAACTACAAAATTTCACAACAATCGGTCCAGTGCTTTTGGAGATTATCTGTCTAATAAAAATCCGGGACAGCAGACAGACGGACAAACGGACGGACAGACGGACAGACGGACAGACGGACAGACAGACGGAAATGGGAGACAGACGGAAATGGGAGACCTATTTCTTCGTCTTCTAGGGGTCACGAAAGATCGAGAAAACGTAAAAGTAGAGAGTCGGCCGACGGACTCGATTACAATACTTCCTTTGCTTACGCTCGAGAAGTAAAAATATTACTCCGTGACCATAAACACCCTATCTTTTTGGAATCAACACGCCGGGATCTATACTCTGAATTTTTTCAGAATTTTTACATGAATTTTCAAAAATGAAATTTTCCATTATGTATTACCACCATTATGAAATTTCGACCCATTCTCGACGATTTTCGAAATTTAACTAAATACATTTTCTTATAGATTTTGGGCCTCAGAAGTCACTTCTGGCTTCATTTCTTCGATAACTTAAACCATTCTTCCAGATTCGTCCAGTTGAAATATCGCAATTTTTAAAAATCTCGAAAAATTCGAATTTCACACCGCAGTTTCCGAAAATATTGCTCGGTTACCATTAACATACTATATTTTTGGAATCAGCACATCGGGATATACATATATCTCTGAATTTTTTCAGAATTTTTAGGAAACTTTTGCAAAAATGAAATTTCCCTCATGCAAATTTCGACCTGTAGGGTAGATCTTAGTTAGGTTGGTATTGTATGTACGTTGGTACTGTTGACAGTTGGTTGGGGAATTAATAAAGAGTGGAGCATGGCGAAAGACGCCGTAACGGATATTAATTAATACCTGGTCCCCTGCAAAGCCAACCACCACACGACCCATTTTCGACGATTTTCGAAATTTAACTAAATACTTTTTCTTGTAGATGTCGATAACTTCAACCTTTTTTCCAGAATTAGTTACTTAATTCAGTGCATTGAAATATTGCAATTTTTAAAAATTTTAAAATATTCCATACAACATATGCAGAAAGACCTTGCGTCATTTTTGCAAGTAGGTGCGTGTTTCCAAGTTCAGTTCGGATTGCAGTTTTTGTTCGGATTAAAGAAGCATCGACTGTGTTCGGATTACTGGATGTTCGGATAATCGTGAATTCGGATTATAGAGGTTGAAATGAAAATGCGATTTCAAAATTTTGAAATTGGTCAAAATAAAATACCTCGGGTGTCAGGATCCGCGCCTGGCTAATCTACTTAAAAAGAGTTTTTCTGGTAAAAACACAGGGTAGTATTGTCTCGGCCATCCCTGACACGTGACACGTACCATGGTTTGCATTTGCTAAGTTTTATGAAGGGTCGGCTGTAAAGTACTTTAAACGTCAAAGCCATAAACGCACAATATGTTTACGTCCAGTTTACTTAGTAGAAGTTTGGGTTTAGCGAACACGGTCAACGTATTTTGGAACGGTGTTGCAACCAATCGCGATCGCTTTACCGGAGCCCTACCGACCGCCTGCACTAGACTCCGCCTCGTGCATCTCGTTCGTCACGAGATCTTGTAACCACTCTACCTGGTTTCACAGCTTTAATATTTTACCGCATTTCTTGAAAAATAAATTAACAAAAGGCTCGTAAAATCATAAATTCTTTGTCGGTTCGAGTAAAGAGGGTCCATTTTCCTAGCAGGTGCAACTCTGTAGTGGACAGGGGTTTGAGAGCTTTGTCTGATCGACAGACATTTAACATCTATCGGCGAGCAAAATTTTCCAAAATATCCTCTCAAATCGACAAGCCGTTGAAAGTAACCCTTTCAAATTCTCGCCAAGTCACGCTCAAGTGGACACGTACCTTTAAAGGAATAAATTTGAGAAGGATAGAAATATTTAGCTAGAAATTTAAAGTCCACCGAGGCGTCCTTGAGAACGGATGAACTCGCCCTTGCTGTCAACACCGACTCTCTAATCGTATACCTATCATAAAAAAGTCCACTGCACAGTGGCGTAACTACCGGTGTTCCATGTGTTCGCCGGAACACGGGCCCGCTTCTTCAAGGGGCCCGGTCCGGTCACAAGAACATTTTTTTTTATTGGATTTTTTGTATTATTGCGATCATCCCAGGATCGATCGTTCATTGCTATTTACGATTTTTTTGCTGCAAAGGGCTGGCCCTCTGGCAGCATCTCAATATCATAGACTCAATAAACTCAGGTTTTAGCGAGCGACATCGGCGGCTAGAAATGCATCAGCATCTGTTTCTAATAAACCTGTCGCACTGTCGCAATGCCATTGTGTCAAATCTAAAACACTCCATTTAGTAAATTACCAATCTTTAGCCGACAAAAATATGACTAATTTATGATTCAGGACAACAAAACACTTAAATTTTGTCCTTAGATCGTCAGTGAAACTTTATACTGTAAGACGTGAAAAAAAAATCAGTTTCAGTTGCGTTTTAGGAAAACTTTCGTATTTCCAAAAATGTTTTAATTCTGTGTTTGTGGTGCTTTTTTGGTATAATAAAATATATCTGATGTATGTTACAACTAATTTTTAATTCCCGAGCGTAAGCTAAGGAAGTATAGTAATCGAGTTCATCGGCTGAATTGCCACCTTCATATTTTCTCGACGTGTCATTACCTCTAGACTTCGAAAACAGTAGTCTCCCGTTTCCGCCTGTCTATCTGTCTGTCTGGTGTCTGTATCAATTTTTGTTAAACAAGTAATCTCCGAAACTACTGCACCGATTGTTATCAAATTTTGTATGTATATTAGGAATACCACCAATGGGATAATGTCATCTCCAAAATTTATAATAAAAAGTTTTTTGAAATTTTTTCCTGCACCGTGTCGAATTTTTACCCCAGACATTAAGAATTTTTAGAAAAAATTTAAACATGAATAACAATATTTTGTAATATAACTTTGAAACTGCAAAACCGAATGCTCTGAAATCTAGTAAATATTTTAAGGATAACCATGGTAAATCGTTAAGCAAAATTTTTTCGTTTACCCACTCCCAAAAAATTGATGACATCATCTCAAAATTTTGTCGAGTAAATCCCATTCACAATGTGCAAAATATGATGAGTCTATACCTGTGATTTATCATTGCATTAAAAGTTTTTAAATTTTTTATACAGGGGAAAAATTAATGAAAGAGTCAATTTATTTTATTGATTAAATCAGGAACAGCTTACTCTGTTTTCCTAAAAATTTCGAAGTACAATACTGTTATCATTAGTATTACACTACACCTACCCAAAGTGATATCTATTTCTTTGCAAAAATGTTGATGACCTCATCACAGGGCGAAGGAAGTTCTGTCGAAATAACTTTCGACCAATTTTTTAAGTAGAAAAAACACTGGACCGGAAATTTATTACAGAATGAATACCTAGTACCTGCACTAGTTTCAGTGAAATTATCACAGATGTTTCATTTTTCTTTCGATGGCTTCAGCGGAAATATCTTTTTCGAAATTAAAAATGGCTAAATTTTTTTTAAGAAACACAGTGGGCCAATGCAAATTATCTTTACTGGCTATTATCTCAATTGAAAATCAAATTGCTAGAAGCTTAGATGTGTCAAATCTTGTATCAACTTGTGCCCATTGGAAAGCAAGAAAAAACAATTTTGAGATAAAAAAAATGGGCAATTTAATTTCTAATATATATTTTAATTATATGTATTTAGGTAGTTATTGTATTTTGTTTTTTTAATTCAGTGTTTCAGGTAGAATGATTTTAATAAAATCCCTAATTGCAATATACCTACTCATACTTTACTCATTATACGTATGTGCTCGTATTGTTAAATAATTTTTATTTCGCTGTTCATTAGGAGCCCCACAGTGTCGTAGAACACAGACCCGTATTTTGATTGCTACGCCACTGCAGTAGACCAACAGCCTGTCAAAGTTAAGACACGTTTTTTGTTGCAGGCCTGTGTAATAATTGAAAACTAGATGAAATACTTTTTATTAAATGCAAAATACTTAGATACACTGATTTATTTTATATACAATTAATTTTATTATTAATAATTACAAATTTTGCGATACGAGTTTGACGAATTCGTAGTAGTATAGTAGTAAGATACCGTTTTTAAGTTGTTGCAATTCATCTTCCGGTTCATTCATGAACTACCTGAAGCGGGTGGTTGGTGTCGAGTTGGCCTAGCGTCAAAGGGTAGTTTTTAAAATTACCTGAAATTGCTGGTGCCGAATTGGCGTGTTTATTTTATGACGGATTAGGCTCGGTGCCAAGTTCACCTGTGCCCGTGTGATCAAAGCCTCTAGGAGGATAACCATTATATCGTATCCAGCCTGGACCTTATAAGCGAGCAGAAGAGAAGGATTAAAACCGATATATCTGAGAAATCTTTACAATTTCTAAAAATGAAAACATGATTTAACTAAGATACCTGAGATATGATCCACGAAGTAAAATTTCTGGTCAAATAAGATACCAAGGTCTCTGAATGAATCAACACAATTTACCGGTACCCCATTCAAGACATAATTATGCTGATACAATTCTTTTTACCTTGTGAAAGACATAACGTTACATTTGGATATATTAAGTGTTAAACGATTTTTCTTTCACCATTCCAATAATTGATCTAAAACATTTTGCAAAGCTAAACAATCATCAACTGATTTTATTTCAAAGAAGAGTTTCATGTCATCAGCATATAATAACTTTTCACAATGAATTTTGTCAACTATGTCATTAATAAATAAAAGGAACAAAATCGGACCTAGGTTAGACCCTTGGGGCACACCGGAAGTAGAAGAGAAATTTGAAGAGTGAAAATTGCAGTGTTTAACAAATTGTACTCTGTTAAATAAATAAGATTCCAGAAGTGACAACAAAGACTGAGTGAAACCATAATGATGTAATTGGTTTAAGAGAATGTAGTGGTCGATTTGGTCAAAAACTTTTTGAAAATCGGTATATCTAACGTCCACTTGGCTTTTTCGATCTAGTGCTTCCGACACAAATTAATTGAAGTAGGCTAAATTTGTGATGGTAGATCGCTTTTCCACAAAACTATGTTGTTCAAGGGATATTAAACTTTTAACTTGGAAATAAATACGCTTATGTATTATGGATTTTGGAAAAAAGGTTTAACAAAAGCATGAGCACAATCCTTCAAAATGAAACTTGGGATACCATCAAGGGCGGCTGTGAATGAGTTTTTGGATCGTCTTAAAACATGCAAGATTTCATCGTCAGTTAAAAGTGTAAGGGAAATTAGAATACTAGAGAGACTGGTAGTTACCGATTGCACCTTACTGGGACGGCACAAGACATTTGTAGAGCTAAAAAAGTTGTTGAAAGTATTGACAATTTCATATGGAGTAGACAAATTGGTATCATTGTAACTCATATCTCCAGGAATTCTACTATGTCCTTTTTCATTACGAATAAATGTCCTAAGTTTCTTAGGATCTGCAGATATAGAGTTTTGCGCTGCATTTAGGTATTGTCCATAGGCCGATTTGATTTGACTTTTACAGTGATCTAAAATGTTTGAACTTGTTAAGAGAATCGTCTGTTTTAAAACGTTTGAATTTTTTGTAGTATAGTAGGATTTTAAGTTTAAATTAATATTTATTATCCACCAAGGAGGATATCTGCGACTATAGTGTTAGCATTGGCTGCAAATTTTGGAATAGCAGCATCGAAAATGTCATTCAAAGTATTAAAAAAAGAGCATGCATTATTGACATCCTTAAAGTTATCTAGGGGAGACCAGGCTTGAGAAGAAAGTAGCTGGTACAGTAAGGGATAGTTGTTTTTTTTTAATTACGTTCCAATCTGTCAAAGCACAAGTAAAATTGCCTATAAAGTGTCTATACCCTATATAAAACATACTGCATTTTAACCGAAAACGCATCAGTCGCGTATGAGATGTAGGATCACTGATGTAGGTATGTATAACACACATTTCACTCGACTGCATTCCAGGTTGCCGAACACTATCCTAGACAAATGTCATTTCTCCAAACATGCCTCAAGCACGTTATGCACGTTGTGAACCGTTTTTTGATGATGGTAATCGTGATATCACCAATCATCCACGTACTCTATTATCATTGACCTTCAATGTTGCGCTCAATGTGACTTTCCATAACCACTAAAGATAGAGGATAGAGGGGCAACAACGCGATTCCTTTGATTTGCTTACTTTTAACAATTAACGAAACTCTAAAACGTTTTTAGTTTGCATTCAGCTGTCGAACCCGCGACGCGTGTGCACAAGTGCATTCCACATTATTATTCCATTTTTTTTTAGCTTGTAGTGATAATTACTGCAGTCGAGATGGCCCAAGGGTAATATATTTTTTCAAATTTTGTAATGGCAACTTTTCTGCTTTTTGAAAATAGGTTAATATTTTGATTGTTTCTCATTGGTCCTTTTTTTGCTACATCATTATCGGGGAGGGGTGCTGCTGTAGCGATAAGATCACCTGAGGGAAAATTATGAAAATTGAAGTGTATTTTTACGATATTGCAACTTCTAAACATTCACTATGTATAACTTAATTGCATGGTGATTAACGTTTCCCGGATTCCCGGCATTTTGATTCACAATTTTAAAATTATGTCAGCACTGTCATTAACCTACGCATTTTTAAAATGTTACCTCCATGGAAACAAATAAAAAAGAATATAAAGGTGAAAAAGTAAAAGTGGGGCATTTGCTAAATTATTACACTAATCTGAAGGTTGAATCAAATAAATGTAGGCTATTACCAAACCACCTTAGAAATGTAATTTAATTGTTACTAAGATGAATGTTTCCAATTTTACAGGAAAGGAGACATTGGTTTAATCGGTTTGGCCGTAATGGGTCAAAACCTGATCCTAAACATGGCAGACCATGGCTTCACTGTAGTAGCCTTCAATCGATCAATTGAAAAAGTTCATGCATTTTTGGCTAATGAAGCAAAAGGAAAAAGCATTCTCGGCGCTGAATCAATCCCAGATCTTATATCAAAACTAAAAACTCCCAGACGAGTTATGTTGCTAGTAAAAGCTGGAGCTGCTGTAGATAGTTTCATTGATCAGTTGGTTCCTCATCTTGAAAAAGAAGATATTATTATTGATGGCGGAAACTCTGAATATACTGACTCACAAAGGCGACACAAAGAATTGCAAGCCAAGGGTCTTAGGTTTGTTGGAGCAGGCGTCTCAGGAGGTGAAGATGGTGCCAGATATGGACCAAGTTTGATGCCAGGAGGAAACAAAGAAGCGTGGCCTTATATTAAAGATATTTTCCAAAGTACTGCCGCAAAAACCGATGGGCAGCCTTGCTGTGATTGGGTTGGTAGTGATGGTGCTGGCCATTTTGTCAAGATGGTTCACAATGGTATTGAGTATGGAGATATGCAACTCATTGGAGAAATTTATCATCTGATGCAAGCCATCGGAATTGACCAGGCGACGATGGCTGATACTTTTGCTGAATGGAATAAAGGAGAATTGGACAGTTTTCTCATTGATATTACCAAAGATATCTTGAGATACAAAGATGCTGACGGTTAGTAAGAATTTTAAGTGGAAGCAATTTTTAAATTTAAGAATATAAAAATGACAAAGCTTTGAGAGGCATGTGAGAGATAAGTTAAAACAGTGCTTGCTGAAACATGAGATATTAAAAAAAAAATCATTATCACTGAAATATATTTTCAATGCTTTTTTTATTTATTTATACATATTGACATTACTTGAGTTATTAGGCGAGGTGAAAGTAAAAGAAAATAGTACTACACTCATTTTTGTTGAAAAACAAATAACGTCTATATTTTTATTCCAATGACGTATTAACTTCTTAAAAATCAAGTAACAGAGTTGTTTTTAAATAATCATAGTATCCAAGTAGGCAATGGGATATACTATGTTATTGACAACAAAAATTGTGACATTGTGACCAAAGCGACATGTATCATCACGTAATCGAGAAAAAAATATATCAACTTTTGAAAGGTAATAAAATATAATATGTGAGTTGGCAATCAGTATTTGTGTTAACCGGTTTGATATTTACGGTCAAGTAACTCAATTAAAGGGTCAAATAACAAATGTCAACGTTATTTTAAAAGTAAATTTCATGGTTTACTAGACAACTTTTTTTCGGTCATATCAATAAACTGATCTTATTAGTTTATGACTAATCGTAGGGGATAACAAAAATACCAGACGCCAAATTTAAACTGAATTAGTCATTTATAATGTCTAGCGATAATTTGAACCAAGGTTTGGTTTAGATTTAGACTGATATTTATGGGATTTCGACCGAGTTGACTATTCAACAAACTTTAAAACAACATTTATCCTCACACAAAAAAGTGTTTCCTTCGAGTGTTGGATCCGTAATGTAGGTATATAAATTTTTAGCAGCAAGTTTGAAAATATCCAAGCTATTGATTGCTTTTTAAGCCCAAGTTGTATTACCAGCTTTGATTTTTGTATAGTGGGAAAGAACAAAAAAAAAATACATTTCAGTGAAATATTAAGAATACTGTTTAATGTCGAAAGACATTTTAAAAATAAATGCAAAACATTTTTAATTTAATCACCGTGTGTAATAGATCGAAGCATTTGTAACTTTTTTCATAAATGCATGTGTTAGAAAGTGTAACATTCAAACTTTTTATTTGTTTTTTACTTTACCTAGTTACAAAAAATTGCTATTGAAATATAAGTTATTCAATTTTTTAACTAAATGCAGCTAATAAATAAGTTTAATTGAATTACCACCTGTGTGGTAATAAGATTATGCACTAGGGAATTCACAAAATAATGCTAGCCATTTAGGGATGCCATAATATTAATAATAAAACTTTGGATTTGAGTGGGGAAAGACGACTTTTTTTTAATAGGACATGTGATGGAAATTGATTAATATCTTGATATCAAACACCTTTATATACGTTCTCTTGATCAACGTACATAATATAGCTTCGTTTTGATTTAATTTGACACCTTTTAAGTATAAATTCATGTTTTTAAGAATACAAAACTAAGGAATATAAATTATTTATTAAATATACCATCCCGTATGAGTAATGAAAATGTTTAGTAAAAATGAGAACTGAAATAAGCCGGCGGTCTTATAAACTTAAATTAATTGTATAAAGAACAAAAAAATGCGCATATAATTAGCTGAAATCATGATAAACTGTTTTTAATCATTAGATAATGCGATAAGAAATATTCTTGACATACCATAGTTTAATGATTCAGCACTATTAAGTTTTTATGTACACTTGATTTTGTTTGATTGTTTGACCTCCTGTATGATTCGTTAACTAAATTTAGAAGTGCCAGTAGACGCGACTGAAATACATTTTTCCATAAGAGATCTAAAAACATCATAAATAACCATGGCTTTGTTACAGGTAAAGGTAATTGGGCATTTATAGAAAATCGAATGGAGGACATGGTATACGGTGCGAAGTTATGTCTCTATCTCTTATATTTTGTTACTTTTTGACACGATCTACACTAGTTAAATTATTATTAATTTTTAAAGCGACTGCAAAATCAGTATATTTTTTGTCACCATGGTGGGACTTGTTACCACACTAAGAACACAGAGATTCTGTGGTCATCCTTCCTTTGTTTCTCTTATTGGGACTTTGTAGCACCTTAACAAAAAATGTGTATAGTAACCTTGGAAGTAAACATGATGAGTCATTTTTTAACTTGTAGTATTAATTGTACAATAGACACAGCATAAATATTGACCTCCAAGAATATCTTTTGGCGTTCTTGTTAAAATTTCGAATTTAAAAAACACCAAATAATAAAATCAATACACGGAGGCGAAAAAAAAGTTTGGAATCAATTAATTTTATTTTAACGTCATCAAAGAGTATATTTTTCCGGTTTCGGTGATTCGTGGATTATCTTATCAAAACTGCAGAAAAATATGTAAATATTTTTTTTGTCCATGTTATCGACTGTGTCGTTTGTTGCTCACGACACAAATGCGCTGTGCGCACAATATGAGAAAATCTGTAAAATGTTGAAACCACTTGAAAATTAAGTTTTAAAACGAACTAAAATTGGAAACATTTTTGGAAATGACCTTTTTGGCATTTCTGGAGAAACGTACCCCTACGAAACTGGATGATTTATAGAGTAACATGTATGAATAATAACTAGTTTAATTAATAAACAACCGGTTATATTCATTTGTACGTTGGTGAAGTTAGGTCAGGGTTACACCAAGGATTCTATCACTCGGGTACATAGAAACTATTACTTTTATCTCGTGTTTGTTAAAGGTACGCTATGTAAATGCGAATTCTACAAAATACAAAACGATTTCTGAATATTTGTTTGAACCAAATGAGTGTTGATGTTTAGAGGATTTTGAATTTACTACTGATAAACATAAACATCATTACAGTTTTTGTTATGCAAATAAATACTATACATAATAGATTGCATTGACATAAGATATGGAGAATTTAGCATGATTTTAAATAGTTTTCACTGACGTTATTACCTATTTGGTTACTTGGTGTATTTTATTGGACGTAACCTTTGCAAAGCAATAATTACCAGTTAATGTCTTCATTAACCTTGAAAAGCAGCAATTGTATGGAAATCTCTGAAAGCAACAAGATGTAAACCGAATATTGTTTTCCACCTCTGTAGAAGATAAACCGTAGGTGTGTTAACCTGGATTGTTGAACTCCTTAATAATTTTAATAATGCCAAAAATAAGTTGCCAAAGTTTGTGTTGTATCTCTTAATACCTGAAAAATAGATCCCTTGGACAGCTTTTTTTATATAATTTAGTTTGGATTTTAGATGTATAGTTGATAGATGTGAGAACTAAGATTTTTTTTAATGTTATACCAAAATAAATGAAAAATTGATAACATGGAATGTATCTTTGGTCATTTTTTTCAACCATTCTTAAGATGAAATACGTTATGTACCAAAACTATATTTTAAAACAATGTCGTCATCTTAAGCCTATCTTGCATTTTAGGACATGTTTATCAGTAAAGATTCTGTCATTATAGTTTGGTGGAGATAAATCGTTATAGTTTGGTAGCCATTATGTAATGTAGTTCCTGCGTGAGTCATTAAAAAAATTAAAAAATATTACTAAGTACAAACAATATGTATAGTCTCTTGTTTACACATTCTTCTCTCTTCAGGTCAATATCTTCTACCCAAAATCAGAGACACTGCAGGCCAAAAAGGAACCGGCAAATGGACAGCCATCGCCGCCTTGAATTATGGCATTCCAGTGACTTTAATTGGTGAAGCAGTTTTCAGCCGATGCTTATCCGCTCTTAAAACCGAACGACAAACCGCCAGCAAGATACTTCCTGGTCCCTCAGTACAGTTTTCAGGAGACAAAAAACAATTTTTGGAAGATCTCCGCCAGGTACCTCTTGTTTTAAAATAATTACTTATACAGTACAAATAACATCAACAGGCTCTCTACGCTAGCAAAATAGTATCATACGCACAAGGCTTCATGCTGTTACGTGAAGCCGCCCAAGTTCACAACTGGGATTTGGATTATGGTTCCATCGCTTTGATGTGGAGAGGTGGATGTATTATTAGGTCAGTGTTTTTGGGACAGATCAAGCAAGCATTTGATAAAGATCCTAATCTTCGATCACTACTTCTGGCACCGTTTTTCCTGAATGCGATTACAAAGTCGCAAACAAGCTGGAGGAATGTTGTGTCTACAGCAATTACTTTAGGTACGTTCAGATTTTCTTTTGCAGTAATTGTTCATACGTAACATTCTTGTAGGTATCCCAACCCCCGCTTTAAGCACGGCTTTGGCGTTTTATGATGGATATCGTTCAGAACGTCTTCCAGCCAATCTTCTGCAAGCCCAGCGAGATTACTTTGGGGCACATACCTACGAGGTGCTTGGTAAAGAAGGTGCATTTGTCCACACCAACTGGACCGGTCATGGTGGCAACGTTTCAGCTTCATCATACAATGCTTAAAAGATTTTATCATATAAATTATTTATATGTCTATTTTTTCAATGCTTCTAGGTTGTTTGTAGATTAAGTCATTCAATACAGTATTGTTTTAAGAACTGTGTTTATTATGGCCATATAAAAGTATAACATTGTTAAAAATATATAACAACTAAGTAAATAAGCCCACACAAAACAGACAATCGCAGTAAAACCCTCAACAACGAAAAAATTGAGCTTACATATTGCTTATAAAACTAAGTAATTTTATTACCTTGGTACCGGATTAAAAGCAACTGAACGGTGCAACTAATTAAGTATAGTACGAACTTCGTTTATGTTTAAAAAAATATATTACCTTTAACATTGCTTTGGTAAACCGACATCGACTTGTAATTACGCCACGATCTTTCTGATCATATAATTCAATATACCTCCATGTTTGTAAAACAATAAATCCACTTCAGTATCAAATCTCAGCAAAACATCGAATGTTTTGCCAGTATTTGTCGAAATCTTAATATTTTGTCCTGGTTTCAATTCAGCTGGTATTTCTATATTATAAACTTCCTTCCCTGTTAAGCCGAGAGTTTCAGCAGTCTCATCAGCTAAGAATTGGAGAGGAATGATACCCATGCCAACCAAGTTTGAACGATGAATGCGCTCGAATGATTCGGCAATGACCGCTCTTACACCCTATAAAAAATAACAACAATAAGAAAAAAATCGCCACAAGATCATAGTTAATATTATATAAATATCAAAAGTGGGGTTTTGCACTCTGACACAACTCTGATAAGTGTTTAGTCAAACCGATTCTAAGGAAGTATTGTAATCGAGTCGATTGGGCGACTGGCTGCTTTCATTTTTTATTATTTTAGCAAGATAAGACCATTTTATATTACATCGTCAACATATTATTATTATTACAATCACTCCGGCTTTACCCGATCCATATTTAGTTTTACTTGTTTTTAACAACTTCATTTCAGAATAAAATATTTGAATTTTTTGGATCTTCCATGCTTTTCTAAAGTCCATTTCTTATTTTAATTAAAACTTAATTCTAGCTAAATTGATTAATATAAAATTCATTTTGATCAGAAATTTATTACAGGGTTTGAGTTCCCTTGCTGAAATCTGCTTCGAAAATTAAGTACGAATGTTGTTCACGTATATTTTCTAAACGAAGGCTTTTATGGCCCTAGTTAATAACCAGACAACCTTTTCTAGGTTCAGACCGTGGCAATTTGAAATTGTCAATTTGGAATTTTCCACAAATTTTTGAATTATCCCAAGTTTTGCTTTGTACATCTGTGTGAAACGGAAAATAAGTTAAATGTATTCAACTCATTAGGTAAAAATTACAAATATCGTTATATTGTGTTCACACGATTTTCGAAGAGCAACATGTAGAATTATCGTATGACAGCTCAAAAAAAATGTTTATGAGGTCGCTCCAAATTTTTAAAAAGTGCCCAAATCGTCAAAAATTTATTTTCTTTTTGTTTAATTTTGTTTTTCTCGTTACGGTAATATTTTATAGACGAAAAAAAAAGTTTCCCAAATTTTTAGTTCAAAATATTAATTTTTAAAAGTCGTTCATAATTTTTTATAATTTACAAGAGCATTGCCTTAGATGTTTTCGAGCGACTTTTTAATTTTTATATTAAACTTCAATGAATGCTTTACCTTTTAATTAGAAAGATAATCGATGAATATACACCACGAAATGGAAAAAAAATCAAACACAATGCTGGAAATATAGTTTGTTAATAACTCGATATTTAGCAAATTAAAATTATAGTATGATTGTTAATTGTTATTTTGAATTTTTAAGTTTTCTTTCAAGTCTTTATCATTTTTTATTGTAAATTATATCTCAATAAAAATAAAATTAATATAATAAGTACTTTAAATGAAAAATAAAGAAAATTAATCTTTAAGTAAGCTTTAAAATTGTATAAATTTATAATTAGTTTTCAGAATTCATAACAAAGTTTATTTAAATGTTGTTAAAATGTTGTAATTGTTTACATAAAAATGCTCTTGTAAATTAAAAAAAATTATGCGCGACCTTTAACAATTCATATTTTGAGCTAAAAATTTGGGACTTATTGTTTTTTTTTTGTCTATAAAATATTATCGTAACGAAAAAAAAAAACAAAATTAAACAAAAATAAAACCAATTTTTGACGATTTGGGAGCTTTTTAAAAATTTGGAGCGACCTCTTAAAAAAATTTTTTTTGATCTCTCCTTTGGAGAAGGGTCTTAAAACATGACAAACTAACATATTTTTACAGGCAGCTCAACACAAAAAAATAGTCGGATTTTTTGCGCTACCCTAATATACAACAATGTATATGTGTTTATACAGGGTGACCCAAATAAAACGAAACAGACGGGACCGTAGCCACTGTCCCTGATTAAGTTTATTTTTATTTTATTATTATATTATTTAAGATAAATTAAAGTCTATTTGATGAGCTAAAAGATTTCTTTGGTCGGACTAATAACTTCTAATGAAGTTAGCAGACAATCATCGTTTTGATACAATTTGATACGTACAACATACAACCAAAACGTAAATTCGAGAGAATCATCAATTAATCAGTAAGTTCATCTTATAAAAAATATAAGAATTAGTTGAGAAATTACTATTTTTTTTTTTTTACAAATCTACAAGAAACATTTTTGGATGTACAAATTTCATACCCAACGTTCACGCAACGCAATATCAACATTTGCTGTAGTTGTAGACAAATGAAAATTGGCCCCTTTTTACTTCCCAAGCGTAAGGAAAGGAAGTATTGTAATCAAGTCCGTCGGTCGACTCTCTACTTTTACGTTTTCTCGACCTTTCATGATCCCTAGAGGACGAAGACGATAGTTCTCCCGTTTCCGTCTGTCTATCTGCCGTCTCGGATTTTTATTGGACAGATAATCTCCGGAAGTACTCGGCCGATTGTTGTGAAATTTTGTATTGTGTTAGGAATATCATGTAGATGGTAAAACGCTACCCAAAATTTGTCTAGTCATCCCCACCAATATTGTGATGACGTCACTTCAAAATTGCACATAGTAAACTGGTTTTAAATTGTATGAAATAACATAGTCCTACACATATAGTTTATGACTCTGTAGATAAGCGAAGAAAAATGTTGCTCCTCCGGTGGGAATCGAACCGCACATTTACCGCTTGCCGGGTGGGTGCCCTAACCATTAGACTACTGAGGAGGCTTATCTTTCCTCGCTTACACTACGTATTATTGTGCCGCCACAACTCCGTATTGAGTTTTTACCCGAAACGTCCAGATTTTTGAAAAAAATTCAAAATTATGAAACAACATTTTGCAATTTAATTTGGCATCTGCTACACCGAATACTTTGAAATCTTGCAGATGGTTTATAGTTATGATAAGCATTATAAATTTTTAACCAAAATATATTTACTTATCCCTTCCAAAAAATTGATGACGTCAGCTCAAAAGTTTGCCGAATAAATCCTACCTAAAATGTACAAAATATGATGAGTCTGTACTTGTGATTTCATTCTTATTTTTGGGATTTGCATATACAGGGTGACTAAAAAATGAATGCGTGAATTTATTTTATTGATTTATTCAGGAACTACAAAACCGAATGCTTTGAAATCTTGGAGATGTTTTAAAGTTATCATAAGCATGGTAATTTTTTTATCAAAATGTATTTGCTCATCCCCCTAAAAAATTGATGACATCACCCCAAAATTTTGCTGAATAAATTCTATCTAAAATGTACAAAATATGATGAGTTTGTACTTGTGATTTATCATTTCATTCATATTTTTTAGATTTGCTTAAGAGGTGGCTCAAAAAAATTAATGACTGAGTCAATTAATTTTATTGATTAAATCAAGAATTGCAAAACTGAATACTTTGAAATTTTGCAAACGTTTTAAAGTCATTGTAAGCATGGTAAATTGTTAATCAAAATAAATATGTTTATTTTCCCCAAAAAATTGATACGTTATCTCAACACTTTGCCGAATAAATTCTACCCAAAATGTACAAAATATGATGAGTTTTTACCTGTGATTCATCCTCACATTCATATTTTTTATGGCAATAATTTTTTTTGGCAGCAATTAAAATTTTTATTCGCATAATATTTCAGCTAATAAAATGATCGATCAACGAGATATTTTTGCAACTGCAATTAAATTATTGGTAACATCAAACAATGGTTAGTAAAATTGGAGACTTTGATAAACTAATCAAGTATTGGAGCGGCAAGTAAATGCCTGCAGAAAGAATAATTGGTCAGCTAAAAGGATAATTGAGCAGCAAATTGGCTGACATAGGTGCAGATTTTATACATGAGTAGCAAAATAAATTATTTTTCATCTCAAAGTGTAAGCGATTTACTATAATATTATGTGATCAGCGTTCCTACGACTGTAACTAAAATGCTTTGTGAACGCAGTGGTACATACGATATATCCATGATTTGGGCAAGTTCTTTCCATATAACTTGTTTCCATGATTTGTTTTGTTTTCTTTGATTAACTATTGTTGTTTTGTTCCACCGCCTGCAGCTCTAAAACTGTACCAATCGGTGAAAAAATAAAAAGAGACAGACCCTCTAAGACTAAGCGAGCTCTTATTGTACAATAAGTTGTAAAGTAGTCCAAGAGCTATAAGGTAATATACAGGGTGTTATTGAAAGGTACGTACAACAAAATAGACAGTTCTTCGCGAAGTCTAAGAAGTCGAAAAAACTTATTTTGTGTTATCAAAATTATAACGGGAAAATTAACCCTTATCCAACCTTTTTGGACGCTACTGAAGGATAAATAGGTAAAATTAATTTATTTTAGTAAATCCTAGCAACGGTAACAATAAAACTTTTGTCAAGATTAAATGTTGCTACAGAAACGAAAGATGATCTTTTTATCAGAGGCGTACAACGAATTTGGACATAAACTTTAATAATTTTTATCTCTAAAAGGAGAACACTTTTACCTGAACTTTTTTTAACTTTTAGCACCTATACTTCGAGACCAATTGCCGATTTTATTTTGTACGTACCTTTCAATAACAGGCTGTATAGATCATCATAAAACTAGTTGACCGCAAATAAATACCCCCTTTGTGTGGTTCGCATTAAGCTTGCCGGTTGGCAATAAATCGTCTTCTAAAATTTTCTTGCTTAGATTTATAGTAGATATTTAGTGAAAGTCGCCCCTGAACGAAACAACAACAGTCGGTGCAGCTGCAGTGGACACGTTATTTACGACTCTAAAATTTTTCAATTATAAACAACTTAAGTTCGACACAATGGGATAATTTTATGATGGCCATATCACCTTATACGTCTTGGACTATTATATTAACTTTAATTTTTTTAAATAAGTATTAATTTTACATTAGCGTACTTTGTTACATTGTTATTTGTTATAAATATTATAGTTGGACAAAAATGCTAGTAGATCGATTTATTTGATATCCCGTATTACCAGCTGTTTTCTGTACCATTATTTTATTAATAGTTAAAATGATAAGATAGCTTGCTGTGTAAAAATTAGTTAAAGAGTGAACACAATTCGACATTGATTGAATTTTTTTATGCCAATGTACTCTTTCGGCTGGACACAAAAAATATTATTAGCCGATCAAGCGATCACAAACCCATAAATTGCTGCTCCAATTTCGCTGTTCAATTAGCCATTTTGCCGGCAACATCGGCTCATTGGCAGATCAATTAAACCTAATAGTGAACACAGTTTGATATTATTAGCTGATCACAAACTCATAAATTGCTGCTCCAAATTTGCTGCTCAATGAACCATTTTGCTGACAAAATCGCACTTTATTTGCAGATCAATTAAACCTCACCCATTTTTTATTGATCAAATTAAGAACGGTTCACCCCATTTTCCCGAAAATGTAAAAATGCAATTAATTGTTTTGATTCTCTGTTTTGAAGGGACGAACTCGTTCAAATCAAACTAATTTGTACGTGACATTCTTCCGATGTATAAACATAAACATTTTCAAGTTGTTTTTCTTATCGAGGATAATCTAAGGACGTACAGTAATGGAGTCCATTGGGCAATTTGGTACTCGTTTCTCGATATTTCATAACATAAGGCAGTAGCTAGGGGGAGGCTAGGGGATGCTCCCCTAAATATAAACCAGTTTAATTAACCAAATGTGAATTAAAGCATCCAAAAACGGAGGAGGTAAGTTGTCTCCCAAATGTACAAATTTCTAAAAACCATAGGTAAGTTGTCCCCCGACCCCAGGTAAATTGCCTCCCGCACACAGTACTACATTAGGGGTGGTTTAGTTGTTAAAAACACCTCCTACCCTTAATTTACCTGTTTTCAAATTATTGAGTTGCAATTTAGCAGCACTTTCATAGAAGTTTTGAATAATTTTCAAGTAAACTCATATATTAGACAAAGAAGTGTAAATCAAAGTAAAGTCATTTATGATAAGAAACATCTTCTTAGAAGAAAAAATTGAAAACTTAGCCAGACATGACATAACAATGTTGGAGTTTATAAAAATTGTTTCATATAAATATAAACCTAGAAAAATTTGAAATTATAATGTTTATTTTTTAAAATATAATTCAAATTGATGTAAATAAAACAAAATTTTTGACTTTTACATATGTACCTGTGTATCAACTGATATTTTTCTAAATAAGTGTACATATGTTTTTTTTTGTTGACTTAGATTGTAGATTAATCCATATGCTATGTACTTGCAAATTAATTGTAAATGTTATACAAAAAAGTATAATTTGGACATGCGCATAACTTATTTGTGGCGTGGATGTTGCATGTACTAATTCTTTTCAATAAAAACAGTTTTTTTTTTTGGTGAAGTACATTCTTGAATATTATTGCACATTCTCGACGGTGCCGCCCATTAGCCCTAATCCGTGTACCTGCGTAACCGGGAGAGAATTTACCTATACCCTTTTTGTCACTGGGAGACAACTTACCTACAGCCTCCAAAAAACCAAGTAAAATGTAGTGTTCTATTCAATAAACGGAAGTCAGAGCAATAAAAAAGTCTGGACCGTCGGTATTATCATCCGGTTATTGCAAATCGTAGAAACCATGTTTTAGTTTAGTTTGTATTTCACCGTCACGTCTATAGCTTGATAAGTGTTATGGCTATTTGTATTAATTTCCAAGTACTATACAGGTGTTCATTTTATCTGTTCACATCCTGACAATTTTAGCATAGGCAACATATTATACACCCCAGAGACGATTTCGTCCAATTTATTTTTTTTTAATAAGCAATCATAGCAATCACAGAAAAAAAAAATGACAAAGATGTGAAAGCCAAATAATGACAAAATTGAAGCAATTAATACTAAAACATAATAGGCATGCAGTCGTCACGTTTTCGACAGCGAGGGAAGTATTGTCTAAACTCTTTAGACTAATTTTTTATAGACTGGAAGTGATTCTTTGATTTAGCGGTCATGTATTCGAATGATTAAAATCCGCCGTATCTGATCTAAAAACATGGCGGTTAGCCTCGTTATGTTGTTCTGTGCAGTATTATTTAGATATTTTCCCGATTAGATGAGTTGTAAACTTGCACTTCTGTTTGTTATCGAATTTATTCCTGACTGTACGGACATATGCATTATACAAATAGAAAAAATATTATTGACGCATTTTGTTGATATGTACTTTCAAACTTTAACTACTGAACTGTTATTAAAACTAAACTAGTACGTAGTTGATAAACATTTAGCGGTTGATAAAATTGCAATTTATGTATCTGACGACTTTTTGTCAAAAATAATGGCAAATTGTTTCTTAACTGGTTTATAATTGAATCTGTTTTAAAAGACACCATTTTTGGAATTCGAATTTATTTGAAGCAAAGAGCATTTAACTGGAACCGTAATTGACACAAATTGTACAGAAAGAAGGTGGCTCCATTTCAATTTGAATTGTTGTAGTTAAAAAACCTAGCGCATTGAAGATGAACGCTAAATAAATATTGTTTGGAAACTTGCAAGATTTATCAGTCTTGTTATAAAATAAATATTAAAAAGTAATTACCAAATCATTACTCAAAATGTTCGTTTATCTATAACATTCTTTTACGCTAATGTGATTTTGAACGCCAGTAAACAAAATTTAATTTGATTAAGTAGAATTCTATTTGTATTCGCTGATTGAGCATTACTTTAACATAATTTAGTCGTTTGTTACTGTACAACTTCCTTAGTTTGTTGAACGATTTCTTATTCTTTCTATTTAGTAATGTAACATAATTTCTTTCATTTAAAAAGGCATTTATTAGCCGTGTGCTTCATGATAGAACAGATTTTAAAAATATTCTTTTCATACAACAATACAATTATTAGAAACAGGTTGACTAATTTAGCGTAAATGCAAATGCAATAACTAGAGCCATGCGATTGAAATTTAAACGCTGCGAATTGACCCCCACTCCGGCAGGCCAGAGGCTTGCAACCGACGTTATGAATCGCAAAGAAAATTACGCGAAAAATAATGTTAACGGGATGTCAGTTGATGATTTTAAAATCCATATTCACGAAATAAGAGTAATAATAATTTTAATAATGTTCAGGTGTCCGTCTCGTTGACAATAAAACTATTTGTGTGAATTATCAAAAATAATCCACAACTGAAAAGCGAGAAGCAAGCAAGGCAAGGCTGTAGCGATCGGCACTGTGGGCCGATAGTGGGGGTAAATAAATTTGGACCGCACAGCTCTAGTAATAACTTACGACCAGTACAGGTGGCCAATTTTCCCTAAAATACAAAGTACCAACCCACGACATCAGTGATCCTATACCTACCAGAGATAACTTCTTGTCTCTGTACCTACTGAAAAATTGTAAGCAACAACAAAAACGCATGACCGGTGTCGGTTACCTACAGGAACCTAATATTGTCTATTTTTCACAAGCTGTGTTGTAATGTTGTAAATCAACTGTTTCGCAGAACTTACCAACAAATATGGGCCCTTAGCCGCCCAGTCTCTACTTGAACCGGAGCCATAGTCTTTCCCGGCGATAATAATGAGGGGTGTCTGGGAAGACTTGTAGCGTTCAGCACAGTCAAATACGTCCATCTGAAATGCATTAAAATACGATGAACTAAGGATGAATCAACAAACACAATAATGACAAACATTATTTGAACAAAATTTAAAAGTACGCCGCTTTACAACTAATTTAGCAATTTCATAACGAAGGCACATAAACGTATTTCTGTATACTACTGAGTTTTAATTTTTGTAGTTTTAACTCCTTTCTTGTCGTATTTTAGAATGCGTACACGACGCCCCGGAATAGGATCTCGAGTTGGAGCTACCATCTCGGTGTCCTCGACACCAACCCAACAACACAAGAGAGAAATAGTTATTGTCTTTGCCATTTCTATTGAAACACCACCTGTTGATTTTGCTTAAAATTTAGCAGTCCGTCTGTCCGTCTGTTGTCCCGGATTTTTATTAGACAGATAATCTCCGAAAGTACTCGACCGATTGTTGTGAAATTTTGTACTTATATTAAGAATATCATGTAGATGGTAAAACGCTAACCAAAATTTGTCTAATCATCCCCACCACTAATGCGATGACGTCACTTCAAAATTGTACATAGTAAATGGGTTTTCAATTGTATAAAATAACATAGTCCTACACATGTAGTTTACAACTCTGAATCGACTTTTCACCCGAAACGTCCAGATTTTTGGAAAAAAAATCAAAATTATAAAACAACATTTTGAAATTTAATTTTTAATCTGCAAACCAGAATGCTTTGAAATGTTGCAGATGTTTTAAGGCTATAAAGAGCATCATAAATCTTTAGTCAAAAAATATTTGCTTATCCCCTCCAAAAACTTGATGACGTCAGCTCAAAAGTTTGTGGAATAAATCATATCTAAAATGTACAAAATATGATGAGTCTGTACTTGTGATCTATCACTCCATTCATATTTTTTGGATTTGCATATACAGGGTGACTCAAAAAAATTAATGAATGCGTAAATATATTTTATTGATTTAATCAGGAACTACAAAACCGAATGCTCTGAAATCTTGCAGATGTTTTAAGGTCATAAAGAGCATAATAAATGTTTAGTCAAAATATATTTGCTTATCCCCTCCAAAAACTTGATGACGTCAGCTCGAAAGTTTGCCGAATAAATCATATCTAAAATGTACAAAATATGATGAGCCTGTACTTGTCATTTATCACTCCATTCATATTTTTTGGATTTGCATATACAGAGTGACTCAAAAAAATTAATGAATGCGTAAATATATTTCATTGATTTAATCAGGAACTTCAAAACGGAATGCTCTGACATCTTGCAGATGTTTTAAGGTCATAAAGAGCATAATAAATGTTTAGTCAAAATATATTTGCTTATCCCCTCCAAAAACTTGATGACGTCAGCTCGAAAATTTGCCGAATAAATCATATCTAAAATGTACAAAATATGATCAGTCTGTACTTGTGATCTATTACTCCATTCATATTTTTTGGATTTGCATATACAGGGTGATTCAAGAAAATAAATGAAAGCGTAAATTTATTTTACTGATTTACTCAGGAACTACAAAACCGAATGCTTCGAAATCTTGAAGATATTTTAAAATTATCATAAGCATGGTAAATTTTTGATCAAAACGTATTTGGTCGTCCCCCCTAAAAAATTTATGACGTCACCACAAAATTTTGCTGAATAAATCCTATCTAAAATGTACAAAATATGGTGAGTCTCTTCTTGTGATTTATCATTCCATTCAAATTTTTTCGATTTGCATATGCAGGGTGACTCAAAAAAATTAATGAATGTGTAAATTTATTTTATTGATTTAATCAGGAACTACAAAACCGAATGCTTTGAAATCTTGCAGATGTTTTAAGGTTATAAAGAGCATAATAAATTTTTAGTCAAAATATTTTTGGTTATCTTCTACAAAAAACTGATGACGTCAGCTCAAAAGTTTGCCGAATAAATCGTATCTAAAATGTACAAAATATGATGAGTCTGTACTTGTGATTTATCATTCCATTCATATTTTTGGATTTGCTTTTCAGTTGCCTCTGATACGTATTACGTGAGTAAATTGTTTCGTTATTTTATTGATTATTACAAATCAATATTCAAAACGACCCAATTCATTTTCCCGAAAATTTGAGAATATACTAATTTTATTCTTAGTATTACACTACATCTATCCCAACTGATATACGTGTCCTTGCAAAAATGTTGATGACGTCATCGCAATTTTTTTTTAAATTCCCACTACAAAAATGTAATGAGAAAAAAAACACAATAGGCATGCAGTCGTCAAGTTTCCGACAGCGAGGGAAGTACTGTCTAAACTCTTTAGACCAATTTTTTTCGTTTATTATTCATACACAGGAAAATGTATCAAATCAACAATTAAATTATTGAAAAAAAATAGTAAGCACTGAAGAACATCGAAGCCGTTATTGTTTTGTAATTTTGTTAGCTATCTTAAATATTAAGCGTTTTAAAAACTAAATTCGCATTGCTGGGTACGGCCAGTGAGTATAGAGTTACATAGTCACTGGTACGGCGAAGGAGAATCTCGCCGGACCTGGGGCAACATACATTCCGCTCGTAAACAGTGTAGTAGACAAAGAGAACAATGAAACCGTAAGCTGCTACGAAGTCGAAACATGGAGCATTGAGCATTCCTGGATGCGGCGTGCCGAAATCTCGCCGGCAAAGCGTGTTTATCAGCATTTAAAATTAGCAACAAATGCTTTATTTTGTACCTATAATATAATAAAATATATTTTTTAATATATATATGTTCTATACTAAAGGTACATTCAAACTTTATTTCTTTTTTTATTTTCTAATTTCAACGCTTACTAAGTATTTTAAAATGACTGATACCCTGCCGCCCCTGACCAGCCGCCCCTGTAATTTAACTTTGAAATTGCAAAAATCGAAAACTGTGAAATCTTACAAATATTTTAAGGTTACTGGAAGCATGGTAAATCGTTAATCAAAATTTGCCCGCCACCTTAAATTTTGCCAAATAAAGGTTCCTCAAATTCATAAGTGTTTTTGAGGAAAAAAAAATTGGTCTAAAGAGTTTAGACACTACTTCCCTCGCTGTCGGAAACTTGACGACTGCATGCCTATTGTGTTTTTTTTCTCATTACATTTTTGTAGTGGGAATTTAAAAAAAAATTGCGATGACGTCATCAACATTTTTGCAAGGACACGTATATCAGTTGGGATAGATGTAGTGTAATACTAAGAATAAAATTATATTCTCAAATTTTCGGGAAAATGAATTGGGTAGTTTTGAATATTGATTTGTAATAATCAATAAAATAACGAAACAATTTACTCACGTATACGTATCAGAGGCAACTGAAAATCGTGTATGTATAAACATTCTTAATTTAAGATGACAGGCGTAACAGCATACGTGAGAGTCAAACAGAGAAACTGTAAACAAAACGACCATCGGTTTTATAGCTTCGACTTCCGCTTATTATATAAAACATTGGGTTTTATTTTAATTCTTGACGGTGAAATTCACAATTGGTTGATTATAAACATGTCTATTTCACATTCGCGGAACCAAGTGAGCGCATAAAACAAATGCAGGTCTGTAATGTTAAAGTCGATGTAAATAAGCGTGCTACCCTTATGTTTCAACCGAGTTTTTCCTTTAACAAATTTTGTGTCTACCAAATTGGGTTGGTTGGGGTGTAATACTAATAATAAGTGTTGCCTTTAATTTAATCAATAAAATAAATTGACTTCATTAATTTTTTTGAACCACCTCTTAAGAAAATCTAAAAAATTGGTCTAAAGAGTTTAGACAGTACTTCCCTCACTGTCGGAAACGTGACGACTGCATGCCTATTATGTTTTTTTTTCGCCGTGGATTTCAAAGAATTCGGTTTTGTAGTTCCTGAGTAAATCAATAAAATAAATTTACGCATTCATTAATTTTTTTGAGTCACCCTGTATATGCAAATCCAAAAAAAAATCAATGGAGTGATAAATCACAAGTACAGACTCATCATATTTTGTACAGTTTAGATAGGATTTATTCGGCAAACTTTCGAGCTGACGTCATCAATTTTTTGGAGGGGATAAGCAAATGTATTTTGACTAAACATTTATTATGGTCTTTATAACCTTAAAACATCTGCAAGATTTCAAAGCATTCGGTTTTGCAGTTCATGATTAAATCAAAAAAATAAATTTACGCATTCATTAATTTTTTTGACTCACCCTGTATATGCAAATCCAAAAAATATGAATGGAGTGATAAATTACAAGTACAGACTCATCATATTTTTACAGTTTAGATAGGATTTATTCGGCAAACTTTCGAGCTGACGTCATCAATTTTTTGGAGGGGATAAGCAAATAGATTTTGACTAAACATTTATTATGCTCTTTATAACCTTAAAACATCTGCAAGATTTCAAAGCATTCGGTTTTGTAGTTTCTGAGTAAATCAGTAAAATAAATTTACGCTTTCATTAATTTTTTTGAATCACCCTGTATATGCAAATCCAAAAAATATAAATGGAGTGATAGATCACAAGTACAGACTGATCATATTTTGTACATTTTAGATATGATTTATTCGGCAAACTTTCGAGCTGACGTCATCAAGTTTTTGGAGGGGATAAGCAAATATATTTTGACTAAACATTTATCATGCTCTTTATGACCTTAAAACATCTGCAAGATTTCAGAGCATTCGGACTAAATCAATAAAATATATTTACGCATTCATTAATTTTTTTGAGTCACCCTGTATATGCAAATCCAAAAAATATGAATGGAGTGATAAATTACAAGTACAGACTCATCATATTTCTACAGTTTAGATAGGATTTATTCGGCAAACTTTCGAGCTGACGTCATCAATTTTTTAGAGGGGATAGGCAAATATATTTTGACTAAACATTTATTATGCTCTTTATAACCTTAAAACATCTGCAAGATTTCAAAGCATTCGGTTTTGTAGTTTCTGAGTAAATCAGTAAAATAAATTTACGCATTCATTAATTTTTTTGACTCACCCTGTATATGCAAATCCAAAAAATATGAATGGAGTGATAGATCACAAGTACAGACTCATCATATTTTGTACATCTTAGATATGATTTATTCCACAAACTTTTGAGCTGACGTCATCAAGTTTTTGGAGGGGATAAGCAAATATTTTTTGACTAAAGATTTATGATGCTCTTTATAGCCTTAAAACATCTGCAACATTTCAAAGCATTCTGGTTAGCAGATTAAAAATTAAATTTCAAAATGTTGTTTTATAATTTTGATTTTTTTTCCAAAAATCTGGACGTTTCGGGTGAAAAGTCGATTCGGAGTTGTAAACTACATGTGTAGGACTATGTTATTTTATACAATTGAAAACCCATTTACTATGTACAATTTTGAAGTGACGTCATCGCATTAGTGGTGGGGATGATTAGACAAATTTTGGTTAGCGTTTTACCATCTACATGATATTCTTAATATAAGTACAAAATTTCACAACAATCGGGCGAGTACTTTCGGAGATTATCTGTCTAATAAAAATCCGGGACGGCAGACGGACAGACGGACGGACAGACGGACGGACAGACGGACGGACAGACGGACGGACAGACGGACGGACAGACGGACGGACAGACAGACGGAAATGGGAGACCTATTTCTTCATCTTCTAGGGGTCATGAAAGATCGAGAAAACGTAAAAGAAGAGAGTCGGCCGACGGACTCGATTACAATACTTCCTTTGCTTACGCTCGGGAAGTAAAAAGAGAGAAAAAAAACACCAGTGTGGTTAATTAATTAATCAGTCCACTCCTCCAAGTCTCATTTTCTTTTAACCACTCATGCTTGCAATCTGAAGTTCTAATAGTCGAACTCTTTCGAAGTATAAACAAATAAACAGTTGAAGTCAAGCATGTACTGAGAAATTGAGAATATCTACATTTTTACTTCCCGAGCGTAAGCAAAGGAAGTATTGTAATCGAGTCCGTCGGCCGACTCTCTGCTTTTACGTTTTCTCGATCTTTCATGAAACCTAGAAGACGAAGAAATAGGTCTCCCATTTCCGTCTGTCTGTCCGTCCGTCTGTCCGTCCGTCTGTCCGTCCGTCTGTCCGTCCGTCTGTCCGTCCGTCTGTCCGTCCGTCTGTCCGTCTGCCGTCCCGGATTTTTATTAGACAGATAATCTCCGAAAGTACTGGACCGATTGTTGTGAAATTTTGTACTTATATTAGGAATATCATGTAGATGGTAAAACGCTAACCAAAATTTGTCTAATCATCCCCACCACTAATGCGATGACGTCACTTCAAAATTGTATATAGTAAATAGGTCTTAAATTGTATAAAATAACATAGTCCTACACATGTAGTTTACGACTCCGAATTCAGTTTTTACCCGAAACGTCCAGATTTTTGGAAAAAAAATCAAAATCATAAAACAACATTTTGCAATTTAATTTTGAATCTGCTAACCCGAATGTTTTGAAATGTTGCAGATGTTTTAAGGCTCTAAAGAGCATCATAAATGTTTAGTCAAAATATATTTGGTTATCCCCTCCAAAAACTTGATGACGTCAGCTCAAAAGTTTGTGGAATAAATCATATCTAAAATGTACAAAATATGATGAGTCTGTACTTGTGATCTATCACTCCATTCATATTTTTTGGATTTGCATATACAGGGTGACTCAAAAAAATTAATGAATGCGTAAATTTATTTTATTGATTTAATCAGGAACTACAAAACCGAATGCTTTGAAATCTTGCAGATGTTGTAAGGTTATAAAGAGCATAATAAATTTTTAGTCAAAATATATTTGGTTATCTTCTACAAAAAACTGATGACGTCAGCTCAAAAGTTTGCCGAATAAATCGTATCTAAAATGTACAAAATATGATGAGTCTGTACTTGTGATTTATCATTCCATTCATATTTTTGGATTTGCATATGCAGGGTGACTCAAAAAAATTAATGAAGGCGTGAATTTATTTTATCGATTTAATCAGGAATTACAAAACCGAATGCTTTGAAATCTTGGGAATATTTTAAAGTTATTATAAGCATGGTAAACTTTTGTTCAAAATGTATTTGTTCATCCCTCCTAAAAAAATTGATGACGTCACCCTTAAATTTTGCTGAATAAATCCTATCTAAAATGCAAAAAATATGATGAGTTTGTACTTGTGATTTATCATTCCATTCATATTTTTTAGATTTTCTTAAGAGGTGGTTCAAAAAAATTAATGAAGTCAATTTATTTTATTGATTAAATTAAAGGCAACACTTATTATTAGTATTACACCCCAACCAACCCAATTTGGTAGACACAAAATTTGTTAAAGGAAAAACTCGGTTGAAACATAAGGGTAGCACGCTTATTTACATCGACTTTAACATTACAGACCTGCATTTGTTTTATGCGGTCACTTGGTTCCGCGAATGCGAAATAGACATGTTTATAATCAACCAATTGTGAATTTCACCGTCAAGAATTAAAATAAAACGCAATGTTTTATATAATAAGCGGAAGTCGAAGCAATAAAACCGATGGTCGTTTTGTTTACAGTTTTTCTGTTTGACTCTCACGTATGCTGTTACGCTTGTCATCTTAAATTAAGAATGTTTATACATAAACGATTTTCAGTTGCCCCTCATATTACTAGACAGCGGATTTCTGTCGGGCTACGTCACGATTATAGGGGGGGACGTGCTGGATTCCATAAATATAATTAACGATTTATTAATCAAACGGCTAAGTAAATGAGAACGGGAATTAACAGCAGAGTGCAACGAAACAACGTTATTCTAATCTCAAATAAACGAAGTGCAGTCCGCAACGGCAATGAATTCGCATCCCGTGCGAGCCGTACCGAGTTTAGGCTTGCCTAGCCCGACAGAAATCCGCTCTCTAGATATTACACACCGGCGCCGTATACGTGAGTAAATTGTTTCGTTATTTTATTGATTATAAGAAATCAATATTCAAAACGACCCAATTCATTTTCCCGAAAATTTGGGAACACAATAATTTTATTCTTAGTATTACACTACATCTATCCCAACTGATATACGTGTCCTTGCAAAAATGTTGATGACGTCATCACAATTTTTTTTTAAATTCCCACTACAAAAATGTAATGAGAAAAAAAAACATAATAGGCATGCAGTCGTCAAGTTTCCGACAGCGAGGGAAGTACTGTCTAAACTCTTTAAACCAATTTTTTCTGGTGGTTATCATGAAATTATTTTTTGAAATGGAAACGTTATTTGTAAAACAAGAGTACATATAGGTGACATGACGTAAGTACATTGATGTCAGTTTTAAAGACTCCAATATAAAACATCGTTATTAAGTTTCTGCTATTAAAAAAAGAGTTAATGAAATCTCAAGTTCTCTAAATAGACGTGGCAGACCTAACTTTTAAAGTCGCCATAGGATTACCATAAAAGTATGAACTTGTGTCAAATAATGTTTATTACCCTTCTATTTATGAATAAACACCTATATAGGGTTCTAACACTAACATCGAACCTTACCTCCTCGTTTGTTGGCAAATACAAAGTTTTTGGTCCAGCCTTACTCATAAACTTGTTAACCAAACGGATATTAGCAAAAGTTCCCCTGGCCATGACAGCATCATTACCACGTCTTGAACCATATGAATTAAATTCTCTAGGAGTCAAATTACGCTGTGCTAAATATCTCGCAGCAGGACTACTGCGTCCAATCGAACCAGCAGGACTTATATGATCTGTAGTAACTGAATCGCCTAAGAAAAGCAACACTCTAGCTCCACTAATAGCAACAGATGAAGGCAGAGCTTTTGTCATTCCATCGAAAAATGGCGGTTTTTTAATGTAAGTGGAAGCATCCGACCATGGGTACAGGATACCCGATGGAGCATTCAACGCCTGCCAGCTTGACGAACCCAACTGAATACGGGAATAAACTTGTTGGAACATAGCTGGAATGACAAACTTCTGCTCAACAGTATGAATTTCTTGACGAGTAGGCCAGATATCTCTCAAAAACACAGGAGTTCCATCGGGTCGTTTTCCGAGTGGATCGATCTCGAAGTCGATATCGACAGTTCCTGCAATCGCGTAGGCTATGACCAGCAAAGGACTCGCTAAGTAGTTGGCTCTTGTGTTGGGATGAATGCGACCTTCGAAGTTTCTATTTCCTGATAAGACTCCACAACATACCAAGTCGTTTTGTTCGATAGCGTTGACTATATTTTCGTCAATACCTCCGCTGTTGCCAATACATGTCATACAACCGTAGCCAACTATATCAAATCCGAGTTGTGTGAGAGCGTCTATCACGTTTGATTCTTGTAAGTAATACGTGACAACACCGGAGCCTGGTGAAAGGCTGGTTTTAATATATGGCGCCACGGTTAGTCCAGCAGCCACGGCATTTTTAGCCAATAAACCGGCGCCTAACATTACGCTTGGATTGCTGGTATTTGTACAAGAAGTTATTGCTGCGATAATCACACTCCCATGTCTTATTGTGTATTGTTGGCTATTGAACATAAATTTGGCTTCGGTTTTCATTCTATCGCCCAAAATTCCGAATCCTTTGAAGCCGATCTAAAAAGAAAAAAACGAATCAGTTTATAAAACTTTTTATTACCATTTATTAGAATAATTATTCTAGTAGTCGTTTCCACACCAATCAGATGGATCAAATTTTAATCTGTATTTATTTACTATAAATATAGTCCATTCTAAGAAGTTAAATATTGACTATAATTTCATCTCATTTGATGTAAATGACCCAATAAATAAATAAATTTAATATTTATGACTGATCACTCCGATATTCCGATATTTATAAATTTTTAAATTGTGGTACAAAAACTCCATTCTAAATTCCTATTTGAATTAACAATAATACATTTTGACTATGCCAAAAACTTAAATTAATCCAGCACATCAAAATAGTACATCCTATGCACAATTATCGTATTTTGAATTAATTTATGAAAATGAACGAACTGTAACTGAATTCGTTATAATAAAGTCGAATCTTCACCAGAAAATTAACAAAATAACATCATGCATTATTTATTTTTCAATATTTTTCAAACGTTATTTCAGATATTGTCATAAAAGAAAAACAAGTCTTATAGACTATTTATTTAGGATATACCTCATAAAATGATATGGATTCCACTTTACAAGTGGCTGGTCGGTCCGCACCATCGAAAAAGCGTAGTGTACTCCCAGTTCAAAGTGGTTTTTATGACTAGATAATAAATATTATAACCTCATTATTACCCCACGACGGGCAATATGAGTTGAATAACAAAGTATTGTACGACGAACGATATTTGCAAGTGAGTCCAATTATGGGAATTGCAGCTGTAAAATTTCCGACCGCTTCGGAAAATGCACCCAGCATAAAACTGTCAAACAAGATTACCCGACCCCCTTATCTTTGCAGAACCCTTTTTGTTTCAATACGTGAACAGGTAGATTGTTAAAAGGATCGCTTTCAAGGAATTTAATCTTAAAATTTAAGGGGATGTTTGCTAAAAGAAAACTGTCGAATTTTTAATTTTGCCGTGTTATTGTCTTCACAAGAAGTTTGCGTGTAGAAAAATAAAGACGAGAAGTAGTGGTACGCTGGTTGAAACTCAGGAAAGCTGGGGTGTAATTTATGACACCCATAATCTCTGGTAACAGTTCGGCACCCGCTTGTCGTGTATTATTGTTCGATTTTCGTTCGTCAACAGTTCAATTTTCATATACGAATTTATAAAAATGACCACAAGAAATGAATAAAAAGTAAAAATCTGAATGTGTACAAAAATGAACTTCGAAGAATTAAGATAACAAATAATAAGTCCAAGCAATTATAATCTAATTGGGAAACTGATT
The DNA here is from genome assembly GCF_036711695.1 of Zophobas morio. Lineage (NCBI taxonomy): Eukaryota > Metazoa > Arthropoda > Insecta > Coleoptera > Tenebrionidae > Zophobas > Zophobas morio. Next base: position 6,316,859 of record NW_026972110.1, read on the forward strand.
GATTTACAACAAAAAAAGCACTCAGCCGAATAATTATAAATGCAGTTATTTTTCGGACACAAAACAATCACTTTCGCTACACTTAAAAAGATTTGTGGCAAATAAAACAAAATCAATTTTAAGTGTCCAAATGGTTCTACTGAGTGTGTCCCTATACTGAAATGCAACGAGAAAATTACCAATTTCTGCATCAGTATACGTACCTATATGTCATGATGTAATGCAAATTATAAAATAAACTAGGGACCAATAATTTGTTTCGTTTTTATTTATGCATATTTATAAATATACCCAATTGTTTTACTTAAAACTAAGTACTTCAATTATTTGGTTTACATATTTCAATTATAACTGGTTCCCAGCTGGTTAGTATCGGCTAAGTTCAAACCAAAGAGGTATAGAAACTACCTGTGTATACTGAATGGTTATCGGCCTAATTTAAGGTTTATGGTAAACTTTTATTCGACAAAATAAAATTCTTTCAGGTAATACACTTTGATCTTTGACAAAAAGCTGAGAAGTAATAGGATTGGTTATTATATAAAGTAACAATAATAAAATTTCTATTAGTAACATTGACTTACACTTTATGTAAGTGTATAAAAACAGCGGCGGGTCTAAAAAACAATAATATTTATATGTATAGAAATTAGGAAATAAAAGCATAATAATAGTAAAACTAATCAAATGATGATTAAACTGTATTTTTTGTCTGTAGTTTTAGTAGGTTTTTGACATAATAATTCTGATAAAAGTTTTTTCGACTTTTTCGTGGCTTTGAAAGTGGAATCTTCGACTTTCGTCCCATTTCAAAATTTACTCTTTATATATTTCAATGGTCACAAGGAGTTCACTAACTACACTGAAGTAAGTTTATGCAAAGATTAAATTTGTCACCGAAAAGATGTCGGAAGTAATAAATTATCCCATCGGTCCAAGAACGTTCGGTGGGTGTTATACCCCAATCCGAGAGAGACCGCAGTAAGAGACAGCAAATGGAACGGATAAAATAAAGCTTCAAACATGATCAGTTTTAAACCAAAATTATGAAGTTTTATCAATCGAACTTTTTTTTTTCTTTTTGAAATATCATAGTAAACACTTCAAAGAATGTCCATGACTTACTTTAATGTGAATTTTATAACTATGGTCGGCACAGTCGAACCTAATATTAGTGTGATTTTGAGCATATTTGCGATTTTATTAGAGCAAAACAGGTCATTTTTTCTCCAATTTTATAAGTTCCGGACACTAATAGCATATCAAAGATATTGTAAAAAAAAAATTGGGATCAGATTCCAACTAGTTGTTTAGTATTTGTGAAACAAAATCTATTGTAAATTCACTGAAAACTAAACCGATAACATCACCTTAAGGACACCTGAAAGTGTGGTTCTTAAAACGTTTTAAATCTTTGCAAACACATAGTTCTTAGAAAAATCCCAATAAAAATGAACTCTACCATGATTGATATATGAACGCTCCAAAATTCGAAGTCCGGTTCTGGCTGAAGTCGTACCTTCGTTGCGAAGGGTTCGTAACGGTTTTATTGCAGGTTGCGGTCCAAAGTACTAAAGACCCCTCACACAGTAATTGACAGCGTTTGCAATTATCTTTCGTCGTACTTTACGACCCTGCAAGAAAGCCACCACTTTCTTATTTATGGCTAGGGATTTACTCACTCCATTCCCCCCTCAGCAACTTCGACACAATGTACCTATCATAAAAACCAGTTTAAACTGGGAAGACGATACCATATTCTTTAGGGTATAGGATTTTTTCGAGCGACAATTGACCTTAATATGATGCACGATATGTACATATTATAAGATACGTATGTAACTGAATCTTAAAAATTGTTCTAATTAGATGGATATCACTTCATACAAAAACTGCACGAATAATACCACAATATCTGAAAACATAACTGTAAAAAATGATAAAAATAGAAGGGTGTTCTAGTTTTTAGTTTTTTGTGTTGGTTTAGAATAAAACGTTTTTGTCCTGACGCCTTCATCTACACACACCCTATCTATAGGGAAAGCCTATTTTAAAGATCGCTCAGTATACATGAAATTACGTACGCGAGTAAGCAATTCATTTTAAAAGATGAAAGGAACTATGTAATATGGTTTCCATACGTACAAAGTAAAAGTCGGTTTTCTTTAACTGCTGAACATTTGGAATATATGAACAAGTCGTAAAATTTACCTGAATATAATTTAAAAGACCGTTATCTAGAGATTAAGACTAGTAATAAGCAAGCCAAAGCCCGTAATGACCGGCAATGGTAAAAGTAAACATTGAAAGCCGCAAAATTTCTTAGGAATATGGTAATGATAATTTACAGCCCCTACCTCCTGTCCGGTGATCTACCTGAAAGAACCGGTGGCAAGACAGCAACAATTTACCAGCAACAATTTTAGATCGAACCGTAATTTCATGCAGGCGGCACACACATAGAAATACATATAGGGTAACCCTGTAATTCGCTTATCAGTGTTTGTGCCACGATGTAATTCAGTGTGGGAGATCTTTAGAATTTATAATGAATTGTGGTTTGAAAAAAAATTAAAATTTTTGGGGATGAGGGTGTCCACGGACATACCATATAGGGGACCCTTGTAATAGGCTTATCGGTGTTTGCGCCAGACAACACGGAGCACCTAAACTCCCGTCGCGGTCAAGTGCAACCTTTCTAGCCATAAAATTGGTCCTAATCCGTCACCGGAATTCCCGTCCGGCTAGCTGTATTATACAGGGTGACTGCGAAATACATGCAATAATTTTAACCACGGCATCCCCCACCCTAGTAGTGTCGAAATATCGAAAAAACAAATTAAAAATCGAATGGGGCAAAACCCCCATGAACCACCCTCTATACGAAGTAACTTTTTTTCTTACAGGTACCTATGTAGGTAAAACAAAAGTTAATGCTTGTGTGATAATAATAATTTTCAAAATATTGACGTTCTGCAATCTTATTAATATTTGTAAATTTATTAATTTTAGCATTTATATTTAGAATTCACTAAATGTATAATATACATATGTATAATAAAGATATAATTACACATAAGTATTTAAAAAAATTAATTAATAACAATATTAAATTAACGTTACAATTTTGGTAAAACTTTCGAATTTGTCACTAAGGTAAAAGGTTCTTTCTGTGTGTTCATTATGTACAAATCTATGTACAGTCGAGGCCTTTAATAATCACCGCCTCCCGGTCCTTCTTCATAAGAAGCTTTTTACTTAAGAATATTTTACTGGACCAAAGCAATTCGGAACATCAAAAAAGTCGTTTAAAAAATTACAGAGATGAAAAGCTCAAAATGTTCATTTTTAGCGACCCCAAAAATTTTCAACAAAAAAATACACCACCAAAAATTGATTTGTATACACTAGAGAAATTAACAGAATTTACAGATGAAGGAGATTTTCCGGCTGGAGTACTTCACATCCAAAATTTCGAGCCTTTTCACGAAAAATATGTGGCGGAGTGGCGCAACTAGGGATGGGCAGATTCGGTCATCACTACGAACGGATCGTTCATCGTTCGATCCCTACGAAGACCCGGTCATCAAATGTCGTTCATTTCGTTCGACTACTGGTTTTTAGTGACCAAAATTCGTCAACATACCACAGACACAATTAAAGAAAAAATGGAAATGGTCAGTGATGGATATATTAAAGCTTATCGACAGCAGAGAAATTGGGCAAAATTTTGCTGTAGCATTCCCACATCGTCCCATATCCGGCAAGATCACAATTAAAAAATTTTATGGCAAATTTATGAACACAGGTTTTCTCGATTGTGAACATCAAAAACGCAATTTCAGTGAATTTATCTTTTGTTTTCTTCATTTATGTTTGAATTCCATCAATCTGTTCCTTTTTTATAAACTGCAATAAAGGTTTTTTATGATTAAATTAAAATCATACTGTCAACAATAACAAGTTAAAATGATAAGTCAAAACCTATGAGGTACCAAAGTTTTTTAATGAAACAATTTTTATTTTTAAGGCACAAATTAACAATTTACGGCAACAAGTGGTAGTGGAAATTAAAGTAGAACCCTAAGGCTATTTTCACCGCAAAAATCATCTCTAGGTTTTCACTCTAACAAAAATTAACATGGGGCCTAAAATTTAATACGGGAATCCCTATGGCCACTTTTAAAAAAGTTGCATTGCATAAGACGTTTAATTTTGAAATGAAACACTATGAAATATCAAAATATCTAGATGAAATTTTGGAATTAAATTAACGACTTAGAGAAACAGAAATGTTTAGGAATATGAAAGCAAAACAAAAGATTTAAAATCATAACTACGTATAAACAATTGTGGAAAAATCAAAAGCTTCAGTTGCAGATTATTTAGTATTTTTCTAAAATAACGACACGAAAAAGTCGAGTCTTAAAAAGAATTTACTTGGGAAAACCCTCGAACGGATTAACGCCTCCCGAGATAACGGTGCATAAGGTCCACACATTGTTCTTGCATTGTTACTTACTCCCCAGCTAATCACCACAATTCTTTCTCGGAAACAAGGAAAGAGAAATCTTAAATATTTGAAATTTTAATGGTTTTCTAATGATAAACGGAGCACCGAATACCAGTAAGTGGTACTCACTTTTATAATTACGATTATCGTTATGTTAACTCTGCCTTAATACTAACGTTAGGTTTTTTGCAAAATAAGAATTTTCCATAATAAACCCATGTAACGAAAATGATTCGACTTTCATCACTTCCGTAGTCCTTTTGTTATGTATAAATAGTTCTTTATCACCGAACGCCATTAAACATTAAATATTTATTTTTACATACACAAATATCAAAATTAGGTAGAATATATCTTTAAACGTTCAATTAAAAATATCGAAGTGACCGTAACTGTTTGGGATGAAATAATAGTGTTTCGTGTGTTTGCAAAAAAAGTGGTAATATTAAAAAATCGTTGGGTTTTTAATCGAAACAAGACAAAATTTTCCACCATTAAACATTGGAATTTTGATAATGACCATGACAATGTCAGTAAAAGTATGTAGTGGGAGCAACTGCCCTTACAACTACATATAAATATGTCAATACTAAAGTGTAACAATAAAGTATTGTTTCGTGCACCATGCAAAACGTCTACTTTATATTTCTTTGGTGATCTAACTTATGATTAATTTTATAAGTCATAAAGCTAGATTCACCATTGAAATATGTCGTTGGCACTACTTCCCCAGTGAAAACGGCTATTTCATACAATGCATTTAAGGAACTACAGGTGTGATGTGTGAATTAAAAAACGTATCACAGCCGTAGTTGCCTTACTGTATTTGTGAAACGACGTCAAAATCTACTCCGACGAATGAAGAAATAATCATCTGGCTATTAGATGAACTCGACTCGGATGATGCTTATAAAAAACATCACTGGGTTCAGTTCGTCCAATAGAGGGATTTCGATACAGCATGGAATTTTATATATTCTGAAGAAAACGCAGGACAATAATATCCTTTAATTATATTTATATCTTTTTTTGTTACCTAATTTTATTTGTTGTTAGTGTTGTTGGTCCATAAAATATTGTAAGACTGCATTTTAAAAGTTGTATGCATTTTATAAAATAAACTGTACATCGGTGTGTTACTCTTTTTAAACTGGATCAAAAACATGCGAATTGAAGCAAACTGGAACTGATTTTCTTAAAGCTCATACAATTTTCACACTTTAAACAGCATAAAACATCAATTTTGCCGTAATATCACATACTTATTTGAGCTAATGGTTCATTGTTTACTATTTTATTAGACCTGATTGGTATTATTATAAACGTGCATGGTGTCCAGTTACTAAACTGTGTTCAAGAAAATTGTTAAAGTCACCAGTACTGATAACTAATCTCGTTGATTAATAGCAGTCTATGATGACAAAATAAATTTGTAATGATTCTGAAATAACGAGTAGTGGTACTTTGAAAATATAAATTCTCCCACTTTCTTTATCACCCACCCTCTCGGACATTCCTCCACCCAACCGGGTAGGGTGGGGACTACCCTCCCACAGTATAAAAGAACTCGAAACTCAAAATTTCATTAGTTAGTGCCTTTATTTCGGTGTCTACAGTACACTTGAGTGAAAAAGTGAGAGAGAGAGAGGTGTCTCTATTTCCTTCCAACAGAAAAGGTAAATTTCTTATTTCATAATTGGCGATATCTGTCCACTCCTACTAGTTCTAGAAAAGATTATAAATCCATAAACTTGTCTATAACGTGGATAGATGTCGCCACCCAATTTAATTCGTTTTACGTATTTTTGCCTATTGATGCTGCTCCATTAGATTAGCTTTTATGAAACTTTGGAACCATAAAGCTATGATCTAATGGAGCAATGTCAATTTGGCATTTTCCACAAATCTTTGCGGTGATAAGTTATTTCGCGCCAAGATGGCTTGCGCAAAAGTGTCCCTGCGCCAAGATGGCTTGCGGCAAAGTGTCCCTGCGCCAAGTTGGCTTTGCGCCAAAATGTCTCGCATCAAGTCGGCCGCGCCGAATTATCCTAGACCGCTCGCTATATTGTGTTCACGCGATTTCTGTACATCTACACCCAGAATTATCTTTCTTTTTATCACTTGTTACGATGAATATATAATTTTAGTTGACACAGATAATCCAAAGTGTTTGTTGCGCACACATTTAAAATTTTTTCTGATGGCTGAGTCTTTTTCATGCACTGGGATTCTAACTGCAAAAATATAATTTCATTTGGACAATATTTTTATATCCACGCTAATTTGAAATTTTTGATGACTCTTTTTAATTGAATGTTCAACGAAAAAACACGATCAAAACACCCATAGATTTGGAATGTTTGTCTTTGATCGTTACATACATTTTCGACTCACTTTCAAATTGACTGTAATCTGATAAAACTATATCAAAGACAAATCTTCAAAAATCCATTTTCATCGTGTTTTTACTGTTCTCTCGGTATTTGTTGTTGTAACACATTCGTTTTTTAATTTTTAATTTTGCTTTGCTAAATATCACGTTGGTAGTCCCATCTTTAAATTAAATAACAAAGAACTTTATTACACTTATTATTCTTATTAAATTGAAAATAAATCGGTCATTGTTGACGAAGTAGTAGGCGAAATTATAAACTACTAGTGTTGTTTGGTTGAAGGTAAATGACCAAAAATTTTCATTATTTGCCCATCATTTAAATCATATTTTACAAAGTGATATTTTACTCTTTTTTTTTATTTTAAATAAAGTGTTGTTGAATAAAAACTTCTTCAGTTAGTCTTTTGAACGTGTTTGAACCTAAAGTAGGATAATTCGTTACAATTTTTTATTTCCGTTGATATTATTTAATAAATATTCTTTTTGTGATATTTTTCTAAAAAAAAAATCTACATATGTGTGAACAAACTTCTTTTTAATAATGTTAAATTGTTTCTTAAAAACTTGGGGCGATAAAACAAGACAGAACATTGTGCTTGTGGTAATGATTTTTTTTTTAATTACAACACTTACCACGCAAGTTCCTTTTTTGTTTCATAAATGTACACACAAAATTACTGTAATTTTTTTCATTGTCTTCGTTATTGTTAAAAAGGAAATTGCCATCAAACTTAAATACTATTCGATTAGTAAACAATAAATCTCTGAATATATACGAGTGGTAATTTTGTATTACAATGATTTTTTTCGATAAATTTAGTCATTAACTATGACCATTTGTGTTAAAACTCTATTTTGATTTTCAGTTTTTAGAAATACAATACTATTTTAAGAACTATTCAAAATTTTCTCCAAAATTTATGATAAACTATAAGTAAACTTTGTCTATTGTTTTTGTTGTGGACACTGTGTGTAATCGAAGTTTCCATCACTATTTATGTTTAAGACGATCTCGATACAGGAGATATAATTATAAAAAATTGGTCTAAAGAGTTTAGGCAGTACTTCCCTCGCTGTCGGAAACGTGACTACTTCATGCCTATTATGTTTTTTTTTCGCGGTAGATTTCAAAGCATTCGGTTTTGTAGTTTCTGGGTAAATCAATAAAATAAATTTACGCATTCATTTTTTTTGAGTCACCCGGTATATGCAAATTCAAAATATGAATGGGATGATAAATTACAAGTACAGACATATTTTGAACAGTTTAGATAGGATTTATTCGGCAAACTTTCGAGCTGACGTCATCAATTTTTTGGAGGGGATAAGCAAATATATTTTGACTAAACATTTATAACTTTAATATTTTTTATAACCTTAAAACATCTGCAAGATTTCAAAGCATTCGGTTTTGTAGTTCCTCATTAACTCATTAAAATAAATTCACGCATTCATTAATTTTTTTTGCGTCACCCTGTATATGCAAATCGAAAAAATTTGAATGGAATGATAAATCTCAAGAAGAGACTCACCATATTTTGTACATTTTAGATAGGATTTATTCAGCAAAATTTTGTGGTGACGTCATACATTTTTTAGGGAGGACGACCAAATACATTTTGATCAAAAATTTACCATGCTTATGATAACTTTAAAACATTCTTTCATTCAGTTTTGTAGTTCCTGAGTAAATCAATAAAATAAATTTACGCATTCATTAATTTTTTTGAGTCACCCTGTATATGCAAATCCAAAAAATATGAATGGAGTGATATTTTATACATTTTAGATCGGATTTATTCGGCAAACTTTTGAGCTGACGTCAAGTTTTTGGAGGGGATAATCAAATATATTTTTACTAAAGATTTATGATGCTCTTTAGAGCCTTAAAACATCTGCAACATTTCAAAACATTCGGGGTAGCAGATTCAAAATTAAATTTCAAAATGTTGTTTTATAATTTTGATTTTTTTTCCAAAAATCTGGACGTTTCGAGTAAAAACTCAATTCGGAGTCGTAAACTACATGTATAGGACTATGTTATTTTATACAATTTAAACCCATTTACTATGTACAATTTTGAAGTGACGTCATCGCATTAGTGGTGGGGATGATTAGACGAATTTTGGTTAGTCTGTCTAATAAAAATCTGGGACGGCAGACAGACGGACAGACAGACGGAAATGGGAGACCTATTTCTTCGTCTTCTAGGGGTCATGAAAGATCGAGAAAACGTAAAAGTAGAGAGTCGGCCGAAGGACTCGATTACAATACTTCCTTTGCTTACGCTCGGGAAGTAAAAATTGGTCTAAAGAGTTTAGACAGTACTTCCCTCGCTGTCGGAAACTTGACGACTGCATGCCTATTGTGTTTTTTTTTCTCATTACATTTTTGTAGTGGGAATTAAAAAAAAAATGCAATGACGTCATCAACATTTTTGCAAGGACACGTACACTCCGCGACAACTGATTAACCTCACCTCCAATTTTTTATATTTTGGCAGAATTATTGCAGCTTTTTTAAAAATCGTGATCTTGGATTTGAGAGCAAACAAAATAAAGCATTTACGGATATTGCAATTTTTTTATGTTTTCTTAGTTAAAGAAGAAAATTTGTAATATAAAATTATTAATAAATGCGACAACTGATTACCCGATATAGGGAGTTTAAGAAATTTTGTGGGATATTGGCCCAAGCTTCTCTGATTGCATTTATTAATGCTTCAGTGTTCTGATATTGTCGTCCTCCTCCATAAATATTTCTTGATAACCAACCCCACAAATTTTCAATGATGTTCAAGTCTGGAGAATTGCTTGGCCATTCCAAGACTTGAATATTTTCTTCTCTAAACCATTGTTGCACCAGCCTTGCTGTATGAATTGCAGCATGGTCTTGCTGGAAAACCCACTCTCCACCTTCCATGACATCTTCAATAACGGGTTTTGCTGTGGCAAGAAGATCTCGATACTTTTGGGCATTTTGCACTCCATTTAAAATTTCCATATGCACGGGTCCTTTAAAAGAAATAGCGCCCCATATCATGATTCCTCCTTCTCTGTTGTGACGCCGGGTCAAATATTTTTTTTCTTTCCTTAAGTCATGGAAATAATGTTGGAAACCATCTGGACCATCCAAACAAAACCGTTTTTCATTAGTAAAAATTACTTCTTACCACTGGTCGATCCAGTCCATATGGTTTCTAGCATAATCTAATCTTGCTGCTTTATGCCTTGTTGTTAGATCGGGTTTCTTTCTTAGGCGACGTCGTTTTAGATGTTGACAACCTTTAATTATCCTTTGAATTGTTCTTACACTTGCTGTACTACCAACAGATTGTCCTATTTTTCTTGCTATTAGAGTAGAATTTGAAGCTTCACGCAAAATGTTTCGCCTTTCTCTGGGAGTAGTCGCTGTTTTTACTCCCCCATGGTTATTTTTTCCATAATTTTCAATATTGTTGAAAAAATTATTGATAACACGGGGGCTGCGATTAATCTTTCTTGCAATTTCTCTGTTGGAGTAACCTTCTGCACTAAAAGCCTTAATTTTACCAATTTCTTCAGCACTCACCTTTTACCGGCACCCATTATTAATATTTTTGAATTAAAGTGACAGCTGCCTACTGGATTTTAAATAAAACACTAAAAAGACAACGTTTTCATGTGCAAAGTTTATTATTTTTTGATAAATAACGAAAATTTTACTTGTGAGGTTAATCAGTTGTCGCATTTGTTTTTTATAAAAAACAGTTTCTTTAATTTTGAAAACAAAAAAAAATCTGCAATATCTGTAAATAACTTTATTTTGTTTGCTCTCAAATCCAAGATAATCATTTTTGAAAAATCAGGAATAATTATGATAAAATATATAAAATTGAGGCCGAGGTCAATCAGCTGTCGCGGAGTGTATATCAGTTGGGATAGATGTAGTGTAGTGTAATAGTAAGAATAAGATTATTGTATTCCCAAATTTTCGGGAAAATGAATTGGGTCGTTTTGAATATTGATTTGTAATAATCAATAAAATAACGAAACAATTTACTCGCGTATACGACGCCGGCGTGTACTAGGAGAGGCAACTGAAACCGATGGTCGTCTAGAGATTTTTATTGCTTCGACTTCCGCTTATTATATAAAACATAGGGTTTTATTTTAACTTTTGACGGTGGAATTCACAATAGGTTGATTATAAACATGTCTATACTACATTCGCGGAACCTAGTCAGCGCACAAAACAAATGCACGTCTGTAATCTTAAAGTAAATATAAATAAGCGTGCTACCCTTATGTTTCAACCGAGTTTTTACTTTACAAAATTTTGTGTCTACCAAATTAGGTTGGTCCAATGTAATACCAATAATAAAATAAGTGTTGCCTTTAATTTAATCAATAAAATAAATTGACTTCATTAATTTTTTTGAGCCACCTCTTAAGCAAATCTAAAAAATATGAATGGAATGATAAATCACTAGTACAAACTCATCATATTTTTTGCATTTTAGATAGGATTTATTCAGCAAAATTTAGGGGTGACGTTATCAATTTTTTTAGGGGGGATGAACAAACACATTTTGAACAAAAGTTTACCATGCTTATGATAACTTTAAAATATCTCCAAGATTTCAAAGCATTCGGTTTTGTAATTCCTGATTAAATCGATAAAATAAATTCACGCATTCATTAATTTTTTTGGGTCACCCTGTATATGCAAATCCAAAAACTATGAATGGGATGATAAATCACAAGAAAAGACTCATCATATTTTGTACATTTTAGATACGATTTATTTAGCAAAATTTTGTGGTGACGTCATAAATTTTTGAAAGATCGAGAAAACGTAAAAGTAGAGAGTCGGCCGACGGACTCGATTACAATACTTCCTTTGCTTACGCTCGGGAAGTAAAAATGATAAATGTAAGGCGAACTTTATCCAATCATGCTATTTTTATGTCGTCACTGGATATGAATCGTCTGATATTTATCACAAATAGCCACGACTTTTTAAAATTATTTTAATTATTTAAACACGTTGGTCGAGCTTCAAACTGTAGCTACGTGAATTTGAATTTAAATAAATTGACATTACTGTCGGGCACACCGAGCTCGGCTGATGTACTTTAAAAAATCATCACTGGGCGAAGTATGCCCTACAGTTTTATCAGTATTTGATTCAAAATAATAATAAACATTTTAACAAATTAGAATAGATACAGAATCACCTTGATTTGAGACTTGTCAAATTTATACACTGACTTCTATGGAAAATTGTTGTTTTAATAATAGCACCGCCGCGAATTCTGTCACACAAAATGTGTTGCTTATGGGTTTATTAATTCGTGGAACGCACAACAGATTCTACATATTTAAATAGTGATAAACGTTAGACGAATTTTATCCGTTGATGATAGTTTTGTTACCACCACCGGGTAGAAATCGTTCAGTGTTTTTCACAAATCGTCACCGGAAATTGTTCAGTTAAACACTGGCAAGAATTGTTTCAAACAATCAATTTTAACAGAGCAGAGTTTGAGGCTTCATGTACTCCCCAAATTGATTTGTATTTAACAAAATGTCCGTATTACCATCGAATGCAGCAAGTTCGGCTGATGTATTTATTATACAAAATCATAAGTGTTGCCACTGTCCTAGTTTCAACAATATTTCGTTTAGTCTGCCATTTTATATTGCTCCATTAGGTTAGCTTTAATGAAAGTTTAAAATCATAAAGCTTCGATCTAATGGGGAAGTATCAATATGGCACCGTTCCTAAATAAAATATATTTTAAATAACATCCTGTATCGAAACCACGCAAAAGGAAGTTGTTTTTATGAAAACATATCTCAATACCGCTGTGAATGCTAATCCTGAACTGCGCTGCTTCTCGCCAATCTTAACCATAGTTTTGATTTTCGGTAGTACCTTAAATTTTTGGCAACGTGTATCCACATTAACTATTTTATTTAAATTTAAGGATTGAATACACTGACCTGACTGTTATAAAAATCGTCACTGGGTTGAATATGTCCGTTTGTTTTGCTATAAATCTGGCGGAGCTAAAAACATTATGAACGAATATGTCATTATTTTTATTTCTTACTATTTTTGATAAAAATTATATTTGAAAATAAAGTTGGTATTACTATCGGATACACCAAGTTCAGCCAATGTACTTCAATCATCACTGGATTTAGTTTATCCTCTAGTCTTATCAGTGTATACTTTAATCTACGATTTTACTTACTTTTTAAGGCAAAATTTAACGAACTACTACCAATTTCACCGATGATTAATTTCCTCAGTATCTATTTTGCATACATGGCTACCTAGTCAAATTCGTATTTTATGAGTTTTACAGCCAACATTTTCAGATCAAATAATAAGTATCATATAAGTATATAGAGTTTATTGATATCGCACTGTGAGAGCAATACTCGCGTAAGTCAAAATTTGCCGAATTCTTAAATTTATCATTAATGCATAAAAAGTTAATGTAGTTTTAGTATATGTAAGTATAAACGGTTTTTAATAGTTGCGTAATGCTCAAATTCATCAAAATGTTTGTATTGCATTTCCGAAAATTACGTGTGCACTTAATGCCGTATCTCAAAACTAAGTGAAATGCAAGTAAGCTATGAAGCTATAAGATTTCAGTCGATGTTGATAATCTGATACTCCTCCTACTAATTTAGGTACAAATTGAACACAACAAGTGCACGATGTGTTCTGATATAGTTAAGAATTGACCGAAAACATGGAAATCAATTTTTCTTTGAATATGAAAGGTAGGAAAGTTAATTAGAGGGAAATAAAATATTTAAAATTTGTCAAAAATTCCGATGGAATTTTATAACTTCGTACAGAAAGGAAGTATATCAGGAAATAATGGTCAATCAATTCCCGAACATCACGACAACGACAGCATCAGACTTAAATGAAAATGATTAAACAATATTTATAAAGGTCCTTTAGCAATACGTAAAAAAATACGATGGACTAAATTATGTATAAAAAAACGAATTAAATAAAATTATAACACATTTTATAACAATTTAGCCATAGTACACTGACCGGCAAAAAAAAACCGGATACCCTGAAAAATTTCGCAAAACGAAGCTTTAAAAATTATTAATTTAACTAGTAATCGTTATTTTATTAAAGAACCATTCACTATTGACATATAAGGTATAAATTGGCAAAAAAAAGAAGCCAATTAAACGCAGAATTAAATTTAATTTAACAAAATAACAGAAACAGAGTGACACGTTGAAAGACGTCTGAACATTTATTTCACATAACATAATTTTGTGTTTAATTTTGTCGTTGATATTACTGTGTGCACTCGACTCGGTTAATATATTCTACAAATTGTGATTCTCCACGAAACGACAAATATTTTTTTCCTCCACATTAAATATTTTGGCCATTGTTTCCGTCATTTTTAGTTTAAAATTGTAATTACTGCCGGATACACTTGGCTCCGTTGATGTACATATTTTAACAGAGTCATCACTACTAGTATGTGCTACAGTTTTATCAATATTTATTTCAATCAGATTGTTTTCTGTAACAAGATATGCAGCTTTTTCCTGGTTTTCATTTTTTAGTCGTTTTCTTGATATTAAGAATCCCCAATTTGTGCTGAATTTAAACCTAGACTTGGGGTGTTACTACTGGATACACTGAACTGGTTTGATGTTCTTTATGGAAACATCACCGGGTTCAGTATGTCCCTTAGTTTTACCCTACTAACAGCCTGCATACCTCGGACTTAACACAACCCAATCTCTAAACATTCGTATAATGAATTTATTTCATTACGGCAAAGAAATAGCCTCCTTTTCCATGAAAAGATACATATTTTTTCATCTATGTTAAACATTTTTGGCATCATTTCTATAAACATACTTTATTTTGCGTATAAAATTATTGGTATTACCGTCGGATACACTTGGCTCAGTTGATGTATTTACAAAATCATCACTGGGATTAGTATGTCCTATGGTTCTATCAAAATTTAGCCTGCTACTTCGGACACATCAACGAAACTTGACACATTTTGCGCATTCACTCTATCACTAGTGAGTTTTGGTATCACAGTCGGATACACTTGGCTCAGTTGATGTATTTTACAAAATCATCACTGGGATTAGTATGTCCTACAGTTCTATCAAAGTTTAGCCTGCTACTTCGGACACTTCAACGAAACTTGACACACCAGTGAGTTTTGATATTACTGTCGGATACACTTGACTCAGCTGATGTACCTCAGAAAATCATCACTGGATTGAGTGTATCCTATCAGCATTTCGTTCAGTATAATTTGCAATTTTACTTCGTTCTATTCAGCAAAGTTTAATGGCCATTAAATATCATAAACTACGACGTAAAGGCACAGTGTCATATTTACGTTCCAAAGAACTGAGCTCTAATGAACAATTGGTAATTATCGATTATGGGTAAAAATCTTCTAAAGCTTTTCACAAATCGTGGTAGATGTTATATAACATTTTGGTCATTCTTTAAATTGTTTACATAATTTTAAAATCTTTCGTATTGAATTAGTACAGCTACCGGATAGACTAAACTTGGTCGATGTAATTATACAAATCATTCCTGGGTTGAGTTTGTCCAATAGTTGTACCAATCATTTGTTTTAATCTGCCACTTTACATCCGCTCACTGGATTAGCTTTAGTGAAAATTTTGTATCATAAAGCTGCGATCCAGTGGGCTTATGTTGATATGGCATTTTTCTTTCACCAAAAATAATATCAACAAGCAACATTTATGTGGAATTCTCAACGATGATATCGTCAAATTATGTTTATTGCGAATTCAACATCACGATTAGACATACTCTGCTCAGATGATATTTTGTCTCACTGGGCTGAGCTTGTCCTTTCGTTTTGTTAGAATAGTTACATCTCGAGAACACAGTCTGTGTTACTGTCGGATACTTGACCCAGTTGATGTATTTTTCAAAATCATCACCGGGATGAGTGTCCTATAGTTTTATCACTGTTTTTCTTTAATTAGCTACTTCGGACGCTTTCGGGGCACTCACACTAGACGTCATTACTATGGGATACATTGAGCCCAGCTGATGTGTTTTACAAAATCATCACCGGGTTGAGTTTGTCCCTTAGTATTGTGCGTCTAACCACCATCTCGAAATCAAGACAATAACCTCGTCAAACTCGTAGTATGAATTCACACCTGAAAACACACTCACATGTTTGATTTATTAGTATGTCAATTTATGTCGTTCCGTTTGATTAGCTTTAGTGAAAATCTGATGTCATAAAGCTACGATCTTACGGAACAACGTCGATGTGACACTTTTGGCACAATTGTCTCAATCCTCACTTTTTACCTGACATACTGGGCAATGATCTAGTGAGATTAGGAGTACATAATATTTTAAACAATCATTCAATTTGTCTCCTTGTTAATTAATTAACACATACCGACGAACCAAACAATTAATATAATATAATTGGTACTACTGTCGGATAGACTTGGCCCAGCTGATGTATTTTACAAAATCATCACTGGGATGAGTATGTCCTTTGGTATTACCTCTACGACACATTTTCTCTTTTTTGAATTATTCTGGCCATCGTTTCTACAAATTTGAAATCATAATTATTGGTATTACTGTCGGATACGACTCTGTCCAGCTGATGTATTTTACAAAATCATCACTGGGATGAGTATGTCCTATAGTTTTATCACTGTTTTGTTCAATCAGTTCGGACACTTTCGGCACACTCACACTAGAGGTTATTACTACGGGATACTTTGAGCCCAGCTGATGTGTTTAGAAAATCATCACCGGGTTGAGTTTATCCTTTAGTATTGTCCGTCCAACAACCACTATCTCGAATTCAAAACAATAACCTCGTCACACTTATAGTGTGAATTCATCACGAGATTATGAACTCAACTGAAAAACACACTCACATGGTTGGTTTGGTATGTCAATTCATGTCGTTCTGTTTGATTAGCTTTACTGAAAATCTGATGTCATAAAGCTACGATCTTACTGGACAACGTCGATGCGACACTTCTGGCACAATTGTCTCAACCCTGACGTTTTGTCTTAGACTCTGGACAATGACTACTAAGATATTATGATTATATTATATTTTAAACAATCATTCAATTTGTCTCCTTGTTAATATGTATACATACCGCCTAAACAAAAAATTATTGTAATATAATTGGTATTACTGTCGGATACACTTGGCCCAGCTGATGTATTTTACAAAATCATCACTGGGATGAGTTTGTCCTTTGGTATTACCTGTACGACACATATTTTTTCTTTTTGAAAATATTTTGGCCATCGTTTCTACAACTAAAATGTGTTTTGTATTTGAAATTATAATTGATATTACTGTTGGATAGACTTGGTCCAGCTGATGTATTTTAGAAAATCATCACTGGGATGAGTATGTCCTATAGTTTTATCACTGTTTTCTTCAATTAGGTACTTCAGACACTTTCGGCACATTCACACTTTACGTCGTTACTACAGGACATATTGAGCCCAGCTGATATGTATTACAAAATCATCACCGGGTTGAGTTTGTCCCTTAGTATTGTACGTATAACCACCATATCGAATTCAAGACAATAACCTCGTCAAACTCTTAGTATGAATTCATCACGAGTTTATGAACTCAACTGAAAACACCCTCACATGGTTGGTTTAGTATGTCAATTTACGTCGTCTTGTTTGATTAGCTTTAGTGAAAATCTGAAATCATAAAGCTTCGATCTTACTGGACAATGTCGATGCGACACTTCTGGCACAATTGTCTCAACCCTCACGTTTTACCTTAATCACTAGACAATCTAGTGAGATATTAGGATTATATAATATTTTAAACAATCATTCAATTTGTCTTCTTGTTAATATACATACATACCGAAGAACCAAATAATTAATATAATATAATTGGTATTACTGCCGGATAGACTTGGCCCACCTGATGTGTTTTACAAAATCATCACTGGGATGAGTATGTCCAATAGTTTTATCTTTGTTTCGTTCAATTAGCTACTTCGGACACTTCAGTTCACTCACACTAGACGTCAT
This sequence comes from Zophobas morio, assembly GCF_036711695.1. NCBI lineage: Eukaryota > Metazoa > Arthropoda > Insecta > Coleoptera > Tenebrionidae > Zophobas > Zophobas morio. The sequence goes on from NW_026972110.1 coordinate 6,334,870, forward strand.
TACTATAGGATACATTGAGCCCAGCTGATGTGTTTTACAAAATCATTACCGGGTTGAGTTTGTCCTCTTGTATTGTCCGTCTCACAACCACTATCTCGAATTCAAGACAATAATCTCGTCAAACTCTTAGTATGAATTCATCACGAGGTGATGCACTCAACTGGAAAACACACTCACTTGTTTGGTTTGGTATGTCAATTCATGTCGTTCTGTTTGATTAGCTTTACTGAAAATCTGATGTCATAAAGCTACAATCTTACTGGACAACGTCGATGCGACACTTCTGGCACAATTGTCTCAACCCTGACGTTTTATCTTAGACTCTGGGCAATGATCTAGTAAGATATTATGATTATATTATATTTTAAACAATCATTCAATTTGTCTCATTGTTAATATGTATACATACCGCCGAAACAAATAATTATTGTAATATAATTGGTATTACTGTCGGATACACTTGGCCCAGCTGATGTATTTTACAAAATCATCACTGGGATCAGTATGTCCTTTGGTATTACCTCTACGACACATATTTTTTCTTTTTAAAAAAATTTGGCCATCGTTTCTACAACTAAAATGTATTTTGTATTTAAAATTATAATTGATATTACTGTTGGATAGACTTGGTCCAGCTGATGTATTTTAGAAAATCATCACTGGGATGAGTATGTCCTATAGTTTTATCACTGTCTTCTTCAATTAGCTACTTCAGACCCTTTCGGCACATTCACACTTTACGTCGTTACTACAGGACATATTGAGCCCAGCTGATATGTATTACAAAATCATCACCGAGTTGAGTTTGTCCCTTAGTATTGTACGTATAACCACCATCTCGAATTCAAGACAATAACCTCGTCAAACTCTTAGTATGAATTCATCACGAGTTTATGAACTCAACTGAAAAACACCCTCACATGGTTGGTTTATTATGTCAATTTATGTCGTCCTGTTTGACTAGCTTTAGTGAAAATCTGAAATCATAAAGCTACGATCTTACTAGACAATATCGATGGGACATTTCTGGCAGAATTGTCTCAACCCTCACGTTTTACCTTAATCACTAGACAATCTAGTGAGATATTAGGATTATATAATATTTTAAACAATCAGTCAATTTGTCTTCTTGTTAATATACATACATACCGGAGAAACAAATAATTAATATAATATAATTGGTATTACTGTCGGGCAGACTTAGTCCAGCTGATGTATTTTAGAAAATCATCACTGGGATGAGTATGCCCTATGGTTCTATAACTGTTTTCTTCAATTAAAAACTTCTGGACATTTTCGGCACAATCACACTTTACGTCGTTACTACAGGACATATTGAGCCCAGCTGATTTGTATTATAAAATCATCACCGGGTTGAGTTAGTCCCTTGGTATTGTACGTCTAACCACCATCTCGAATTCAAGACAATAATCTCGTCAAACTCTTAGTATGAATTCATCACGAGTTTATGAACTCAACTGAAAAACACCCTCACATGGTTGGTTTATTATGTCAATTTATGTCGTCCTGTTTGACTAGCTTTAGTGAAAATCTGAAATCATAAAGCTACGATCTTACTAGACAATATCGATGGGACATTTCTGGCAGAATTGTCTCAACCCTCACGTTTTACCTTAATCACTAGACAATCTAGTGAGATATTAGGATTATATAATATTTTAAACAATCATTCAATTTGTCTTCTTGTTAATATACATACATACCGGAGAAACAAATAATTAATATAATATAATTGGTATTACTGTCGGGCAGACTTAGTCCAGCTGATGTATTTTAGAAAATCATCACTGGGATGAGTATGCCCTATGGTTCTATAACTGTTTTCTTCAATTAAAAACTTCTGGACATGTTCGGCACAATCACACTTTACGTCGTTACTACAGGACATATTGAGCCCAGCTGATTTGTATTATAAAATCATCACCGGGTTGAGTTAGTCCCTTGGTATTGTACGTCTAACCACCATCTCGAATTCAAGACAATAATCTCGTCAAACTCTTAGTATGAATTCATCACGAGGTGATGCACTCAACTGGAAAACACACTCACTTGTTTGGTTTGGTATGTCAATTCATGTCGTTCTGTTTGATTAGCTTTACTGAAAATCTGAAATCATAAAGCTACGATCTTACTGGACAACGTCGATGCGACACTTCTGGCACAATTGTCTCAACCCTCACGATTTACCTTAGATCACTAGACAATAATCTAGTGAGATATTAGTACAATTACATAATATTTTAAATAATCATTCAATTTATCTCCTTGATAATATACATATGTACATACCGACGAATCAAATAATTCATATAATATAATTGGTAATTACTGTCGGATAGACTTGTCCCAGCTGATGTATTTTAGAAAATCATCACTGGGATGAGTATGTCCTATAGTTATCACTGTTTTCTTCAATTAGCTACTTCGGACACTTTCGGCACATTCACACTTTACGTCGTTACTACAGGACATATTGGGCCCAGCTGATGTGTATTACAAAATCATCACCGGGTTGAGTTTGTCCCTTGGTATTGTACGTCTAACCACCATCTCGAATTCAAGACAATAGCCTCGTCAAACTCTTAGTATGAATTCATCACTAGTTTATGAACTCAACTGAAAAACACACTCACATGGTTGGTTTAGTATGTCAATTTATGTCGTCCTGTTTGATTAGCTTTAGTGAAAATTTGAGATCATAAAGCTACGATCTTACTGGACAACGTCGATGTGACACTTATGGCACAATTGTCTCAACCCTCACTTTTTACCTGATATGCTGGGCAATGATCTAGTGAGATATTAGAATTACATAATATTTTAAAAAATCATTCAATTTGTCTCCATGTTAATTAATATGCCTACATACCGACGAACCAAATAATTGATATAATTGGTACTACTGTCAGATACACTTTGACCAGTTGATGTATTTTACAAAATCATCACTGGGATGAGTTTGTCCTTTGGTATTACCCCTACGACACATTTTTTCTTTTTTGAAATATGTTGGGCATCGTTTCTACAACTAAAATTTGTTTTCTATTTGAAATTATAATTGACATTACTGTCGGATAGACTTGGTCCAGCTGATGTATTTTAGAAAATCATCACTGGGATAAGTATGTCCTATAGTTTTATCACTGTTTTTCTTTAATTAGCTACTTCGGACGCTTTCGGCACACTCACACTTGACGTCATTACTATGGGATACATTGAGCCCAGCTGATGTGTTTTACAAAATCATCACCGGGTTGAGTCTGTCCCTTAATATTGTGCGTCTAACCGCCACCTCGAAATCAAGACAATAACCTCGTCAAACTCTTAGTATGAATTTACACCTGAAAACACACTCACATGTTTGGTTTATTAGTATGTCAATTTATGTAGTTCCGTTTGATTAGCTTTAGTGAAAATCTGATGTCATAAAGCTACGATCTTACGGGACAACGTTGATGTGACACTTTTGGCACAATTGGCTCAATCCTCACTTTTTGCTTGACATGCTGGGCCATGATCTAGTGAGATTAGGATTACATAATATTTTAAACAATCATTCAATTTGTCTCCTTGTTAATTAATTAAGTTAACAGATACGAAGACGAACCAAATATTTAATATAATATAATTGGTACTACTGTCGGATAGACTTGGCCCAGTTGATGTATTTTACAAAATCATCACTGGGATGAGTATGTCCTTTGGTATTACCTCTACGACACACATTTTCTCTTTTTTGATATATTCTGGCCATCGTTTCTACAAATTTGAAATCATAATTGGTATTACTATCGGATACGACTTGGTCCAGCTGATGTATTTTAAAAATTCATCACTGGGATTAGTATGTCCTATAGTTTTATCACTGTTTTGTTCAATCAGCTACTTCGGACACTTTCAATACATTCACACTTCACGTCATTACTACGGGATATTTTGAGCCCAGTTGATTTGTATTACAAAATCATCACCGGGTTGAGTTTGTCCCTTGGTATTATACGTCTAGCAATTACCATCTCGAATTCAAGACAATAACCTCGTCAAACTCTTAGTATGAATTCACACCTGAAAAACACACTCAGATGGTTGATTTATTAGTATGTCAATTTATGTCGTTCCGTTTGATTAGCTTTAGTGAAAATCTGATGTCATAAAGCTACGATCTTACGGAACAACGTCGATGTGACACTTCTGACACAATTGTCTCAACCCTAACGTTTTATCTTAAATTCTGGACAATAATCTAGTAAGATATTAGGATTACATAATATTTTAAACAATCATTCAATTTCTCTCCTTGTTAATATGTATACATAACGGCGAACCAAATAATTATTGTAATATAATTGGTATTACTGTCGGATACACTTGGCCCAGCTGATGTATTTTACAAAATCATCACTGGGATGAGTATGTCCTTTAGTATTTCCCCTACGACAGATTTTTTCTTTTTTGAAATATTTTGGTCATCGTTTCTACAACTAAAATGTGTTTTCTATTTGAAATTATAATTGATATTATTGTCGGATAGACTTGGTCCAGCTGATGTATTTTAGAAAATCATCACTGGGATGAGTATGTCCTAAAGTTTTATCACTGTTTTGTTCAAGCAGCTACTTCGGACACTTTCGATACATTCACTCTTTACGTCATGACTACGGGATATATTGAGCCCAGTTGATGTGTATTACAAAATCATCACCGGGTTGAGTTTGTCCCTTGGTATTATATGTCTAGCAATTACCATCTCGAATTCAAGACAATAACCTCGTCAAACTCTTAGTATGAATTCACACCTGAAAAACACACTCAGATGGTTGATTTATTAGTATGTCAATTTATGTCGTTCCGTTTGATTAGCTTTAGTGAAAATCTGATGTCATAAAGCTACGATCTTACGGAACAACGTCGATGTGACACTTCTGGCACAATTGTCTCAACCCTCACGTTTTACCTTAGATTCTGGACAATAATCTAGTCTGATATTGCGGTTACATAACGTTTTAATGCACCTGGTCAAACAAATTCAACATCACGATTAGGCATACTTGGTTCAGGGGATATTTTAAAAAATTATCACCGGATTGAGTGTGTCCATTTGTTTTGTTGGAATAGTCACATCTCGCAAATTTATCCAGAAAACAAGATGCATTTTGGTAGTTCCTTAAATTGTAAGCTAGTTAAAACGACAATTTACTTCGTTATTGAAGTTTGTACAACTGTCGGATACACTAAGCCCCAGCAGATGTACCTAACAAAATCATCACTAGGTTAAGTTTGTCCTTTGGTATTACCTCTACGACAGCACAGCTATTATTGTGAATTAGGTACATTACATTCAACTCAGATGATATATTAACATAACTATCATTGGGCTGCGTATGTCTATTTTGTTAAAATAGCAGCATTTTGATAGCTGAAGGTAGCATGATGATACGAGATTACACTAGGTAGGAATCTTCTCATATTTTTTACTAATCGTTATTTTTCTTCAAAATTTTACTTTTTCAGATTGTGACCGGTAACTACCTCACAGTTGATGCTGGATTCTAAACTCATCTAATGAAAAATTCTTCACTGGATTGAGTTTGTCTTGCAGTTGCATCAATTTTTGGTTGAGCATGCCCATTCTACGTCGTTCTATTGGATCAGTTTTAATGAAAATTTGAAATCATAAAACTGAAATCTAATTGAGCAACGTTGACAGGCACTCTTCTCTCGCCAAAAATCAACTACTTCAACCATCAGCATCCACGATGAATTCCACAGAACAATACGTCAAACTTGTTTAGTGTAAATTCAATATAACTATCGGACATATTCGGCTCAGTGATTTTTTAAATAACTGTCACTGGGTTGAGCTTGTCTGTTTGCTTTAGTTGAATAATTGCATCGTGAATAACTTTAGGGAGTGTAATTTTAAACATTTTAGTCTTTCCTCAAATTACCGGTACAATTTACTTTGCACTTAAAATTAAAACTGGTATTATTGTCGGATATACTGAACTCAGCTGGTGTAATATACAATCATCACTGGGTTGAGTTTGTCCTTTAGTATTGCCCCTCCAACACCAACTATCTCTGCTTCAATACGATAATCTATACAAACTTTATTGTGAATTTAGCATTACAAGCAGACACATTCGATTCAGATGATATTTTACATACGTATCACTGGATTGAGTGTGCCTGTTAGTTTTGTTACAATAAGTACATCACTGGTAGAAATACTGTTTTTCATAAATCGGAATGAATATTTATTTGTTCTAGCATTTGATTACTTTTCTAGTTGTTATCAATGTAAATAACTTCATTATTTGTTTTGTATTTAAATCAAAGTTTGTCCTTGTAGTGTGCCATTTTATATCGTTCTATTGGATTAGCTTTACCGAAAACTTAAAAACGTAAGGCTGCGATCGAATGGGACCATGTGAATATGGCAACTCTCCCTCTCGGCAAAAATGAAATTGTTTGAGCATACGTCGACAGTAGACAACTGCGCGAATTCTTTTCACGTGTTTTTTTACATATCATCGGGCAAATATTTCATAAATCGGGTTTTTCTTTTGTGTTTAAACCTGAGGTTGACACTACTACCGGATACACTGACCTCCGCTGATATATTTGTACAAAATCATTATTAGGTCGAGTTCGTCTTTTAGTGTTGTCACTTCAACCATCCCTCGGATTAGAGATTACTAAACTCTTATTGTGACTTATATGTTACGACTGGACACATTCGACTCAGATGATAATTTAAATATTTAAGTATCAGTGGGTTGAATTTGTTCGTTTGTTAAATTACATGTCAACACGCTGAGAAGAGCATTATGAACATCGTTTAATTTAGTTTTATTACTGATTAGGGTTCTGTGATTTTTACCGAATAATTTCAATTTTATCTCATTGCTGATACGAATCGTGTTTTTCGCCGAACGAGGTGGATATCTATCAAATATTTTAAACATTCTTTTAAAATCGTTTCTCTAATTGTTGCCAAGATAGATAAATTCACAATTTGTTTTACACTTAAAATTAAAGTTGGACATGCTGAGCTCAGATAATGTATTTTACTAGACTTAGGGGGATTCAATATGTCGCACCGTTTCAGGTGGTTCTATTCAACAAAGTTTCATGAAACCTGGAAAGATGTCCACTACATTACATACACTTCTTAACATGAACTGATTAATTGGCTATGGATTTTGAAGTGAGTACAATGAAAAGTTAGAAAATAGGACATACAACGTTGTACGTGCAAGGTGACAAAACATGTTTTGAATGTTTTTTTAATCATATGTAAATGGGCATTCCACAATTGTTTACATACATAACGTTATGTACTTATTGCATAGTCTATTTGAATACACGTCGACTAATTAAAAAAATAAATAAATAACACACGTTTTTCAAATTACGTTTTATAGAAGAATAAATTTCAAAACCAATGATTTTTTTTTAATTTCTTCATTAATTTTAAACTCTCTTACGCCCGCCCTCATTTCATAGTTTACTATTTATTAAAATCTATTTTCGTCAAAAATTTTTGTTTACGTATATTGTGATCTGCTAATGAGTAATGATGTGGAAAACTCCTTATTGACTAACCTAGTCAAGACAGATGACTTTTTCACAATGTTCAACTTTTTAATTGGTACCAAAATTTTTCATTACCTTATTGCTTAAACAAGCTTGGAAATCTGTCTTCATCTCAGAAACAGAAACTCGATCATTTGGCCTTTTTGGTCCACTGACAGAGGAAACCACTGTTGATAAATCCAGATTCACGGTGTGACTAAATATTGGTTCATTTTCTTCATTTGTGTAATTTCTCAACTGATCTGTAGCCTTCAAATATGCTCTAATTAGCTCTATTTGCTCTTCTGGTCGACCTATGAATTAATTATGAAAAGTAAAATTTAATTACTAATTGTATTAAAGTTACTTGTTTGCCTTAAATAGTTTAGAGAATGTTCATCTACTGGGAAAAATCCTACTGTAGCTCCATATTCAGGACACATATTTGCTATTGTCGCACGATCTGCAATTGACAAAGCTGCAACCCCTGGTCCATAAAATTCTACAAACTTTCCTACAACTCCCAACTGTCTCAAATGCTGAAACATTTTTTAATAAGGTAACAGAACAAATCTAAAATGAATGAATCTACTTTTGTTATAGTTAATACTAAATCTGTTGATGTAACATATGGCCCCAAAGATCCATACAGTCGATAACCAACAACTTTTGGAAGTAACATACTTATAGACTGACCTAACATTACAGCTTCTGCCTCGATGCCACCCACACCCCACCCAAGAACACCTAATCCATTTATCATTGTTGTATGTGAATCAGTTCCTACCTACAAAAGTTATTTTCATTATTTAATTAATTAAGTAATCTCAAATTCCAACATACAACTGTGTCTGGATATAAAATTGGTTTGTCCGAACCAGTAAATACCACCCTTGCAAGGTACTCAAGATTAACTTGATGCACTATACCACTCCCAGGTGGTACAATCAACATGTTATTAAAAGCTTTAGCTCCCCACTAGAAATGTAAAAATAAAAAAAACACGCATAATAAATATCATTAAAACATACTTTCAAAAATGTGAAGCGTTCTTGATTTCTTTCAAATTCTAATTCTTCATTTTTTTTCAAAGCGTTAGGCCTGCAGAACATGAAGTTTTATAGATAAAATAAATTGTCACAACTTACGATCTAGCAAAATCAACTTGAACTGAATGATCGATAACAAGATCTGCGGGACAACTGGGGTTAATTTTTTCTGGATCTCCTCCTAACTCTTTAACAGCGTCTCTCATAGCTGCAAAGTCCACAACAGCCGGCACACCTGTAAAATCCTAAAAATTGTTTCAGCGTTATGCATTCTTAACATAAAATAATTTGACACCTGCAGGATCACTCTTGCTGGTTTGAATGGGACTTCAATGCCCCCTTCCAGTGATTGATTATTTTCCCAGTTCAAGATATTTTGAACATCTTGTTCTTTAACTTGAAAATTATCACAATTTCTGACGGCCGATTCCAGTAATACTCTAATAGAGTATGGTAACCGAGCTTCGAGAATTCAGAAAATTAAGAACACATAAACAGCATAATAAATTTCTTACCATATTGGTTACCCAAAGCTGATAAATCATAATATTGATATTCTTTGGATCCTATCGTTAATGTTTTTAAATGCTTATCAAAAGGATTGGCTACAAAAAAAAATATTTGAGAAAACTTACCTTTACATATAACTCTTAACAAATTTTTAAAATCTTTATATTTATTATGATAATAATAACTTAACAATACACTGCGAACATTCTACTCACCAGCCATGATTTACAACTTGGTAGTCACGTAGCAATTCTAGAATAATACAAAACGAACTCTGGATTGTTAAGAATTAAAATCCACTACTAAACAACACAGAAACCACAAAAATTTACTTTTATTTTTCAACAAATATCTGATATCGTATCAGTAACTTCACTAAGGTCAATTCGAAGCACTACTCAGCATTTAAAAGTCCACAAATAATATGACACACAAAGTTTTCAGGTTATGTTTAACATTTTTTTTAGGAAAGTGAATGCAAATTAAGTACGAATTGCACGACCTGTGACAAACGCAGTTGTACACTTAGTTTTTTTTCTCATGAACACTAAAAATAAAACTGTGAAGATTAAGTTTGAATGTTTGTGTTGTAATATTATTTTCAAAAACAGAAAGAAAATATTGATAAAATAGAATTCAAATTCAGGTGCACGCGCAGTGGAATTCGCCCTTAAGACATTAGAAAGTTCCAGGATGAATTTATCAATTTTCAAGCCTCAAATCACATTCAGTTAATAAAATAAGTCTTATTACCTTTTTTTTGAAATTAAATTTCTGTAGTGGCACCTTATTGAAACAAATTGTACATTTTAAAGACACTATAACGTATTGTGTAGTCTTACAATCAATTAATCAAGCTAATAAAAAACTATTTTATAAGTATACATATATATAGAACCTCAGGGTAAAGGTCAATATATCACTTTATTACAATTAGCAATGTTGTTTATCATTATTAAAAAAATCTTTAAAGTTACATAATTTCGCTGGCTTTTGAACTATATGTAAATAATGTACCGCGTGCATCTGAGAATTTTTTAGAAGTGTATTAACTTTTTAATGTAATCGCAGTCATATTAATGATAATATAATCAAAAATATTATAGAATTAGTAGAGCCATTTTTGTTTAAGGCATTCATATAACAAAACTGTTAGTCCATCATTTATTTCTTTGAGACATTCTGTATTAACTTTTGGATAAAATAAGGGCAAGCACAAGGAATGTGGCATCATAATGCTCATTTTAAGAAACACTTATTTCATTTTCTTTTATATAATATAAAGTCATCAAATGTCTGTAAACGATGAATGCGGAAAATTTAATAAATTTAATATTTTGCAATTACTAAAGCAGTCTTTATATCTCATGGAAATTTCAAAAAATTCTGTTAAAACTGTACAGAAAATTTCCTTCTTTTAGTCAGGTGCGGGTGGTACCAGGGGACACAAAGGCACGTGCCCCCCAAAATTACAACGTCTACAAACACACTGGACATTGCAAAATAATAATTTTCAATATTTAAAAAATTATCCGGAAGTTTGTCATAATTATCAAAAGTATAATTTTTTTATCTCGCTCGATTTGTATCAAATACATCAAAACATACATCAAACGATATTGTATCTTGAATATATCGTTGGTAAGGTCTCGATAAAAACGAAGACCCAATCATGACACATTTAGACTTTTTGTTTACACAGTTGCCATGGAAACCGCGCCTCTAGCCGCTGTATTTGGCTGGAATGGGTCACATTTTGCGCGAGTAAAATTGTTTGATTTTAATAAATAAAAATAATAAATTCAGTCGAATATTTAATAAAAAATCGTCCTCTGTTTTACGACGATAAAGTTGTAGTGAACAATTTAGGGATAATCACTCCCGATTTATTAATAAAAAAAGTATTCATGGCAAAACGAGAGATTTTCATAAATATTTTAATATCCATAACACATGATATTTTTTGTGGATGTGCGGTTGTGAAAAAAATAATGAATTGTTTTGTTTTGCGTGTCCCCTCAGTAATGAATGAGTTAAAATCGCAGAATTTTGTCTATTAATTGGTAATAACAGTCTGTTTTGTATCTTAATATTTAACGCATCAATCAAATAGTGTCCCCCCATCGGTCACGAGCCGCCATTGCTTTAAATATACAATATATACAGTGTCCCAGATAAAACTGCGTGATCTTATATATCTTGATTTTCTTGATAACTGATAGAGATGTTGAAATTCTGTAAACGCCATTGTGTTTATCTTGAAGGGGGCTTAATTTAGTGTATTGCAAATATAACTCATATATGCGTCGGGGCAAACATATGCTTTTTAAACTGCAATGCATATATTTTATAACGAATTTTGATCATCAAATTACGACATTAAAAAAATAAAACAATTTTTTCTAGCTAAAGTTCACTTAACAACAGAACGAACTAAAATAAATAACATACCACATGTAATATAATATAAACAGCATGAGGTGACTTTTTATCTTAATAGGTAGTTGATAAAGTCGCGGATTTTATACATATGTAAAATTTATGGATAAGTTTTGCCGAGTTAAGGTTATTAGGTCAAACAATAACGAAAATCAGAATTTCTCAATCATTATTCGGTCACATGAATGAATCTAAATTAATAAGGCTTTTGTGAAGGTACCAGTTTTTATCCTCTGACAGCATCCATAGGATTCTAAGGATTTTTAACTTTGAATATAACAACAAAATTAAATTTGAATTTTGGTAGAGGAAGTCATTGTATAACAAACTAAAACAAAAATGTGTTACACATAGGTATGTAGTTTACTCCAAATAATATGTGTAAAGTGTGAACATAAATCTTTTTAAGTGCCCTATAATTTTATAAGAAATCACAAATTCATTACACAGATCTGCAAAATTTAAATGTTAAAGCCCTGTTTTTGTTTTAACAAACTGTAATAGTCGCCTAAAAAACGATGTGTTGTGTACCTTGGCCAAAGAGAATTCTGATTTCTAGGACTTGACGCCTCGGGTTCAAACTTCAGATAGACCGAAAAAGTTCTTCTTTATGGCCTTGATAACTATTATTGTCGTTAAGCACACTTATTATACAGGTTAGTATAAAATCCCGGAACGACTGAATAACTTTGTTATTTGAAAAGTTTTTTTTTGGAAAATTTGTGTGGACATATAGTTAAACATGGCGACTTGATTACAATATTTTTCCTTTTTTTTATCGCTATCGGTTTGAAACACAATGCCGCCTATTTTTTTTTTTTAATAATAATCACCCAGATTTTTTTTACATATTTGATGCAGAATAAAAAACTAATTTCAGAAATTATCAACATGTTTACTTTTACTGATATAAAAAAACTAATATTGTAAAATCACGTCATCTTTGAAAATACTAATAATGTCTCAATGAATTGTGTATGATTTTACAACATTAAACAGTAGAAATAAACATGTTGAAAATTTCTGAAAGTAATTTTTAATTCTGCTTCAGAAAATGTCAAAAAAATCTTAATGTTCCATAAAAAAAAAGTAGGCGGCCCTCGGTCTGTCAAACCGTGAGCGATAAAAAAAGGAAAAATGTTGTAATCAAGTCGCCATGTTTAACTATATATCCAAAGCAAATTTCAGAAAAAAACTTTTCAAATAACAAAGTTATTCGACCGTTCCGGGACTTTATACTAACCCTGTATATATAATATAGGTATTAAGGTATTATTTAACATTAAAAAAATTGGTGTAAAGTTATTTAAACAAAACTGAAGTATAGGTGAACAAATAACAGATTCTTCTAAAAATTATAAAATTTAATTACATAAATTTAAATAATTGCTGTAAAGTTATTTAAACAAATAACAGATTCTTCTAAAAATTATAAAATTTAATTACATAAATTTAACTTTTTTTATGAAAAGTTAAAAAAGATGGATGTGGTCTATTAAAGTACAGGTAAAGAAGCATGCTGTGTCTGTATTTCAAGTGAGTTAAAAAAAATGTTCTGTAACGTTATCAACATTTTAATAAGTACATGTATACCTACGTTGAATAAGTGCACTGTAATACTACTAGTATTATCTTTGCCATTCTACTGAAACATTACCTGTTGATTTTGCTTAAAATTTTGCAATTAGTTGGAAAATTTACGACCAACAAGTGGTGTTTCAATGAAAATGAGAGAGGCTATTATGCTCATATTATCAAGAAAATGGGATGAGCCATTCTTGATTCGATCAATAAAATAGATATTCTCATTCATTAATATGTTTGAGTTACCCTGTTCTAAAAGATATGAAAGCATCTATAAACCGTAAGTATACTATTTTATTTTAGATGGGTTTTATTGGGCCAAATTTTTAGTCATAATTTTTGTAGGGCTATAAATGGATAAATTAAAAATTTTGATTAACGATTTACAATGCCTACGATAACCTTAAAACGTTTGCAAAATTTCAGAGCATTCGATTTAGCAGTTTCAAAATTAAATTGCAAAATGCCGTTATACAATTTTGATTCTTTTTTAAATCTGGATGTTTAGGGTAAAAACTCAACACGGTTTCATAAACCACAAGTGCAGGAGTTTGTTATTCTATAAAATTTAAATAACATATGTATACTTACTATTGTAAATTTTAAAGATGAGGTCATCCCATTGATGATGGGGATAATCCGACAAATTTTGATTAGCATTTTACCATCTACACGATACCTACTTCTAACGTATATCATAAAATTTGACAACAATGGGTCCAGTAGTTTAGAAGGTTACCTACATAATAAAAATTGACACAGACAATAGACGACGGAAAAGCGAGACCTACTTTTCGAAATCACGAAACGTCGAGAAAACATGAAAGTAACCATTCGTCGTATGGACCCTATTGCAATATTTCCTTAGCTGACAGTCAAGAAGTACTTATAACAATGAATAAATAATTTATTAAACAAATGGTAAGGAGTTGAGGATCATGAAACTGCTTTATTTACAATCATATGGAATAAAATTCTGCATCGAGTAAATCTTTACAATCTAATATTGACTACATAATTGTTAAAATTACGTCACTATTAAAGAGTTTGGAAATTTTTATTATATCAAAACCAAGATAATCAAAATTTAACAGCCATAATTTGAACGAAATCGAATCAGAGTGATTTTTAAATTACGCTGTGCGGTCTAGTATGCTTTGCCACGTGTCATAATTAATCATGGTGGAAATTGTGACATTTGATATATGTGTGTAATTACAACAAGAATATTAAAATTAAAAAGAAAGCATTAAAATATTTTGTAATTAATTTAATAGCATCTTTGTGTATTTTGAGAAATTAGTGTTTAGTGAGAAGAATCATAAAGATGTTGGAATCCACTGAATTAGATTACGAATCGATGCTGAAAAGTTACTCTGTTCAGGTAACGAAGAATTTGCTGGTTATTCTTTAATATTCGCCTATTTTTTTATAATGCCATGATAAATTGAAAAGTCTCTGGCCGATTCCATATAAGATACAAATTTGCGTGATATTTTTACGGTGTTATATTGTTTTAAGATTAATCATTCTGACTGTGGAATCACAAATATTTTTGTCAGATAATAATAATTTGACAGTCTGTCAAATTTGCGAAAGTAGGTAAGCAGCTATAAGAATGGAACAATTGAAATTCGTGTAATAATTAAATATTTTCATATTAGGGGTTTATTCCCAAAAGAAATTAAAGCTGAGGTAAACGGCACATTTTATTTTTCCGTCGACCTGAAAAGTTTTGGCTTCAGTTTTTTGGAATGCCAAGGATGTTTTTGTGGATTATCTTAAAATGGGTGAAACAATCACCGGGACATACTACGTTACCCTATGTTACCAGCTAAAAGAAAAAATTTAAAAAACACCCGGATTAATAAAGAAAAAATTCTGTTTCACCAGAATAATACATCCTGCTCCAAAAGTCAATTATTGCTATGGTAAAAATTAACGAACTACTCTTTGAATTGGCACCCCATGCTCCCTACTTGCCGAACTTAGCCCTCTAGGATTTTATTTTATTCCATACTTGAAAAAATTTCATAGTGGAAAGAAGTACGAGTCCGTATTTAGACCAGTTGGAAGAACGGGGTATAGGGATATGGAATAAGAATTCTTAAACATAAGTGGCATTGAACTTTACGGGGATTACGTTGAAAAATAAAATTCCTTTTTAAGCGATATTCTTTTGTTTTCTTGTGCGGACAGAAGGCTTTTCAATTTATCCTCGTAAATCATTTCAAACATGTCAAAATTCTAGTTACTCTCAAGTATTCAGCAAACGAAATTAGGAGGAAATAATTATTCCACTATTTACTGTGTAAAATTAGAATTAGGAAACAGTTGTACCATCACAACAAATACAGTACATATTATTGTCAAAAAATTTGTCGAATTTGGAAATACCGATGTCCAAAAAACGCTAGTATATATGTTGGATATATTATAATGATACAATTTGTTGTAAATTAAAAAAGCCCTTTTGCTAATAAAAATAGGCAACCTAACAATAGTACCTGCTTAATATATTATGTATAGTAGAAGTAGGAACTAACCGATCCGTAGATAATAATCAGAATCACTAAAAATTTATCTTTTCAATTTCTTTTTCTCTACTTGCTAAAGAGAGTTTTTCCAGATTTGAAGCACTTGTTAATTATAGGTGGTTCCGAATAAAGCGTTGTGTCACTGTTCCAATTCTGTTAGCATAATACAAAAACTAATTGTTTCTTATTTGTTTGTTTTGTTTTGTAATGTTCATGGAAAAAGTAAATACTTTTTATCTTCTACGAAATTCCATTGAGTTTATAGTAGGTAACTCTGTTTTAAATAATTATTCTTCTATGTTTTAATTTGAGATAAATCATAATGTTGTCTACTACCCATACCTCAAAAATTAACATTTCTAAAAAACTGTTTTACAAAATAAGTATTACAAAAAGACATCTTCTTGCTTTATAAAAATTTTAGACACGCAATTAAATTGTTTTCAGGAATAAAGGAAAATAATTTGTAAATTATACTGATTATTTCCATCAAAAAATTCATGACGTGTTTGGATTTAAAAACATTAAACGGACGTAATTTTGAGAGGGTTTTTATAATCTGTTATATGAGCTTATAATAAGCTGATAAGATAACGATAACTGTTATAATACTCTTGATTATTTTTTCCTATATGTTCCTATTTTTTTTTAATATAAAGGGTGTTTCAAAATGATTTTCATCTAGTTAGCTTTAAAATCGCTTCAACTCCTATCTTTCCCTTGATGAAAATCTGCAACCATAGGCAATTAGATGAAAATTATTTTGAAACACGTTGTATAAATAATTAATATGTCCAACTTTTTACTTGCGTCATAAACGAAATATTACTAATTTTGGTTATGTTTTTTGTTTTTTAGAAGCTGTTTTAACAAAGTACGGATTATTAATTATTATTATAAACGTTTCTTACATCGTAGGTGTTATTTCAATCAAGGGCATTTTATCGAAAGCTACTTAGATGGTCCTCCAAAGTGAAATTTGAGGAATAAAATACGCAACTAATAAATAAAATATTAAGAGGATTGTATTGGTAGCTCAACCAGCAGATTTGTAGAAACAATTATTATGTTTGAAGGTGGAATATAATATACCATACAGGGTTACTAAAAGTATGAATACAACTAAATATTTCCAGAACGATTTATCAGAACTCATTGAAATTTGGTACACAAGTAAAAGTACTTCTTCAAGTTGGCCTTGTATCTCTAAAATAGATGTTGAAAATTTCAACATTTCAGAGGATAGAGTTTAAATACTTTTGCCTGTGCATCAAAGTTCAATGAGTTCTGATAAACCGTTCTGGAAATATTTAGCTGTATCAATACCTTTTAGCAACTTTTTTTATATTGCTACTTACCATTTACAACAATCACTTTTTTTATATTTTTTAATGTAAGAAAATTGTATCAACATGTAATTTTTTTCTTTTTATAGGATGTTGCACTGGAGCAATCTTGTAAGCAAAGAGCGGTTTTTTATAATATCTATGAAGAAACCCTTCAAGAGTACAAAGAAGTAAAAGACGATTATCTAAAGAGCAATGAAGAGCATCAAACTCTACACGCAAACTTTACAGGAAAATTAAACATAAAAAATTCTTTTAATCAGTTGCACATGATTCCTAATTCTAAACTAAACGAAATTCAAAGAGAAGTTTTAGCCATATATGAAATGATGTCCACTGATTCGTAAGTTAGGAAGTAGTTGTTACTCATTTGTATACCTAATCTTTAAAATTAGGGATAATTTTGTGGATGCAGTTGATACTTCCGTGGAAAAGTTTCAGAGCTTGGGATCAGAGTTTGTATGTTAAACAATTATATACCTAGTTAGGGACAGAAATGACTTAAGTGGAAATTACTTAAAAGCATATACATGATAAATAAAATAAAGCAACATCAATATATGTTTGATCACGAAGTCACTTCTGTGAACTACCATAACCTGCTAAATAAACATTGCTAAATCAATTTAAAAAATTTGATATGCTACCATTACAACGTAGATATCAGTGGCTACAAATGTCAAACTTTAAATTACGCAGACATAACTTTTTTTTTTCATTTAGCAGGCGATGATACACATATTCAGGTTACAACAATTTATATCTGAATTTATTTTTGTAGGATGAAAGTGCGATTTTAAAAAATAAATCTGAATGTATAAAAAAAACAGAGGTTCTCACGCAAATAATTAAAGAACACGAGTCTAAGTACTATATTTTAACACATTGCGAAAAGGAATATGAATATACAAGAATAGCGTACAATTTAAAAAAACAATTTTTAAATAACCTGCTTGACTATTACGAACCGCATAAAATCATATCAGGTATATCTGAAAATAAACAGCATTTGGCTCTGTTAACGAAGAATATAGAGTTTTTGAAGGAAAGAAATCGTGAATTTGAAGACCAGTGTCAAGCTTTCAGCAATTAATTAGCTACCACTATTATTTAGAATGTATCTATTTGTGTATTCACAAACTTGTAGGTACGAAATTTAGAATTAGTATTTTTCATTTTTGCAAAATGAATGAGTATTTTTGTATTTTCATTAATCGATTTAGAAATTACATATGTTACAGCATTATATTTTAATTTTTTTTTTACCCTAGACAAATATAAATATGTTATTGTTTCCAGGCTTATATGTTGTCCAAATCCAGAATTTTACAAGCTCTGCAATCATGTATTGTAGGGAATTTTTATTTTTCAGCATTAGCGATAATTAAATAGTAATAACTAGTTCTAAAGTAATAATAGGTAGAGTTCCCTCAAACATATAAGGCGTTTATGACTTCACACCAATTTAACTCCCATTATAATTCAATAGGCCGTCACAACCGGATGTCCTAAACCCGCTCACCGATACCTACCTGAAAAGACCTTTTCTGGTAAAAGCACAGGGCAGGACTGAGTTTTGCATTTACCGACAACTGCACCTTTCGATTTTTTTATTTTAAGTAAAAACAAAGTAACTTTGTACTCAATCATTTTTTATTACAGCAAATTAGTTAGAATTTTGACATACACAACTATTTACTTATTAACTACTACTACTGCGTATTTATTGATCGAAATAGTCACTGTCATCATCACTCGACTCTTCTAAATTAACAATTAATGGTTTTATCAACCGTGTCCTGTACTGGTCTTTTTCTGAATTTATTCTTCAAGAAGACACTGTGTTTTGTAGCTTCTGCTACAAACCGCATTTCTATTTACAAATATATGTTTTCGGATCATCGGCAAAATTTTTTGCTAGAATATTTCGAAAAGTATTTAAAAATAAATTGCTACAAAAATACTAATTAAATGGCCTATTATTATTAATTTTTATTTATTTGTCAGTATTTAGTGTAAGACAATAATTTTTAAAAATTTTATTTATCTACTTATTTATTTTTTATTAAAAAAATTAAGCTTGATAAACCTGTTTTTATAATTTGTAAATAAATTTAGTTGTGTTACACTTCTTTTCAATTTTTGGAGGATATGCAACTGCATATCTCTGCATATATTAATAAAGTTACAGCATATTTGCATAAATTTCATGCATATTACATGATCATATTTCTCAAAATTTTGCTGCATACTTTTCGCTCTCTAGTCATGTATTATTTTTAATATAACAGCAATATGAATGTACCCTCTGGATTTGAAACAAAGGACGGTGACATCGTCAAAATTATTTCATTTATCAAAAAACTTAGTGGACCAGTTTTCTACGATTGCGATCGTACTTATTAAAGATTTTATGTTTTTTGCTTTCAGTATCTTAAAAATATTTTCAAATGTGCAGAATAATGATTAAATAATCAAGGTACGGAAGAAACGTTAATAACAAAATTACTCTTAGTCCGATCCTTCGCGTCTCGGCCGTCCCTGGCACGTGGCATGGTTTACATTTACTAAGCTTTATGAAGGGTCGGCTGTAAAAGTACTTTTTACGTCAAAGCCATAAACGCCTTATAGGTTTGAGGAAACTATAGGCACCCAAGAAAATACCTACCTACTAGGTTCGGCAGTTTAGTTAGATTAACAACCCCTGCAGAGTTGGTCTTCAATTTAGGTCCACCGATTTTTCCTACAGTTGTCATACGCAGGTAATTTATGTTTGTACAAAAATTGTTCTTTGTAAGAACGAACGTCTTCTCCTCTTCTCAAGAAACTAATAACGGTGGCAGTTGAAATAAAAGGGTTTTACAAACAGATTCTGTTTGACAGTCTCTAGTAAGAGAGGAGTAATAAGAGTGGCGAATTTTAAAACGTTAAATAAGCAGACCAGAAGTTAATTTAAAATCAACCACAAAAAAATCTGTTTTTAACTAGACAATTCAAGCAACTTAGAATTGTAAAACTAGTTATTAATAATTTAATTAGTGTGCCTTTTTATTCTGGCCGTTGAGATACAATAAATGCAGACAATCTTTATACATGCACTTCATGGATAAATAAATCTGTAGCCAACCCACGGTCAAATTTGGATTGGCAAACAAACCATCACAGAATATCACGTCATGTATTGTTGGAGGTATATATTATTAGTGGTAATCTTTCGTTTTCGTGGGCGTTTTTATTTATATACATTGCATTTTTTTGTGGTCATTGGGATTTCCATATCAAATTTTATATCCTTTGATAATTTGTATTAGGATACAGAACTGATTTTTTTGTGAAGATAACTTTGAATTTTTACTTTAATTTCTACTGTACAGCACTTTGTTGGTAAAAACTTTCTGCATCGAAGGAACGAAAAGAAGGAAAATACTATTCTTTGTTCAAAATGCTGCTCAAAGCAGTGCCCTAGCTAGTCGTGACCTTTATATCTTATATTTTCTGAGTACGATATAACACTAATATTTGTTAGACTGATATAACTATAATTCCCTGGTTTAACTTTCCATTATCAACAGAATTCGGCCTGTTAAAGTCGAAGATTTGGGAAGCCAAAAAACCACACAAGGAGAGATCCAACAATGAAAGGTCGGTATTTCTGGTGGACTGAATTTTGATAAACAGATCGCTTTATTTCGAGGAATATCTTCGATCATCTTTGTGGATTGATATATTTATTGATGATGAATGACAGTGGCGTAACTACCGGTGTTCCATGTGTTCGTTGGAACACGGGCCCGCCTCTTCAAGGGGCCCGGTCCGGTCACACGAAATTTTTTTTATTGGATTTTTTATATTATTGGTCAAATTACATCCCGAAATAAAAGATTCGAAAATGTGCGGTGATCCCAGGATCGATCATTCATTGCTATTTACGATTTTTTGCTGCAAAGGGCTGGACCTCTGGCGGCATCTCAGTATCATAGACTCAATAAACTCGGGTTTTAGCGACCGGCACCGGCGGCTAGAAATGCAGCAGCATCTGTTTCTAATAAACCTGTCGCACTGTCGCAATACCATTGTGGCAAATCTAAATACCCCATTAAGTAAATTACCAATCTTTAGCCTACAAAAGTATGACTAATTTATGATGCAGGACAACAAAATACTTAAATTTTGTATTCAGATCTTCAGTGAAACTTTATGCTAGAAGACGTAAAAAAAATTCAGTTTCAGTTGTGTTTTATGGAAAGTTTCGTATTTTCAAAACTATTGTTACGAAATAAGCCCATACGCCGCCCCGGTCGACGCCTATGCGTCTTCTAGCATCCACGCGTTGCTTCTCGTATGTAATCTGACTCATCGGCCGCGCGAATGCAAGCGGAAGTCGCGACGAGCCGAGAAGAAGTTTCGATTGCGGCGTCCAGCAAACTCTGAGCGGCGTTCTGGATCCATCGAGAGCCACGCGGGGATTTAAATAGAGGCCACCGTCGGGAACCAAGCATTCATTATTCAGTCAAGAGTGGAGTGCATTTAAGTTGCGAAGTTGTATTCCCAGTTATAGTCGTGTAAATAAATACCAACTACAGAAATAAATTGTTAAGTTTTTACCTACGCCCGATTAATTATTCGCCCGTCAATCGTAACACTATTTTAATTTTGTGTTTGTGGTGCTTTTTTGGAATAATAAAATATATCTGATGTATGTTAGAACTAATTTTTTAAGTAGAAAAACCACTGGACCGCCAAATTATTACAGAATGAGTACCTAGTACCTGCACTAGTTTCAGTGAAATTATCACAACATGTTTTACTTTTCGTACAATAGGAAATAGGTACCTCTTTCGCTGGCTTCAGCGGAAAGATCTTTTTCGAAACTAATGACTAAATTTTTTTTAAGTAACACAATGGGCCAATGCAGATTATCTTCACTGGCTATTATCTCACTTGAAAATCAAATTGCCAGAAGCTTAGATGTGTCAAATCTTGTATCAACTTGTACCCATTGGAAAGCAAGAAAAAAACAATTTTGAGATAAAAAAAAAACGGACATTTTTAGCATTTTTATTTCTAATATATATTTTAGTTATATGTATTTACGTAGTTATTATATTTTGTTTTTTAATTCAGTGTTTCAGGTAGAATGATTTTAATATAACGTAAGCCCTAATTGCATTAATATAACGTAAGCCCTAATTGCAATATACTCATACTTTACTCATTATACTCGTATTTTGAAATAATTTTTATTTCGCTGTTCATTAGGGGCCCCACAGTGTTGTAGAACACAGGCCCGGAGATTGATTGTTACGCCACTGATGAATGATATAAATAAACATGTAACTTTATGGCGTGTTGAACGAAATCCATGTTTAAAGAAATACCATATGAAATCGTATAAAGCAATTACTTATACTGAAATTTTCAGCTATGGAATAATGAAATGACTTAATAATGATAATGTGATTAGTAATAATAATAGTAATAATAAATAGTGTGAATGGAGCATACTAGCAAAATGAATCGTAAATAGCATTGCCATTTCTAGTAAGAGTCCAAACACTGATTTGTCTCACAGTGCCTGTCGTTACAGGCAAATATGTAGGTAAGATATTTTTCCTTTTTTAAGTAGGTATATTTATTCTGTATTACTACAGTGCATACGCTGAAATTAATACTTTTATATTGTTCGTATGTCTGCGGACAGCACCTCCTTGGAATTTGTCATTTGCAACACTGATTTCTAGTATATAAAGGTTATCTGAAAACAAAAATTTTTATAATTTTTCAAAGAAGCGGAATTCGTTGGACTATACTTCAACGGCGAGAGAAGTTCCGTTGAAGTGCTCGTATTATATATGTATAAATACATGCGTATTCTTCACATGTTCGTGAAAATGGGGTGACTCGTTCTTAATTTGACCAATGAAAGATTTGTCATAACGTCATCAACATGGATAATACTATTCACAACATAAAAGAAAAGTAGTCACAGCGTATTACCAATGCAAGGAAAAAAAGGGTCAAGTTCGGTATCGAACCCACAACGGTGTTGTACGGCTTCGCCTCAGGTCACCTTCTACCCGGCATAGCCACTAAGGCCATGCAGACTTGTAAAGTTTGTCCAGAATTATAAGAATTTTATGGCCTCCCAACGTTAATTCGTTTTACAGTCCTGTCGTCAACTCTATTGTACAGGTAAAAAAGCCTGTCAGGAGAAAGCCGATGATTACTGTACCTGAATTCGCCCCGCTCTTCAGCTGTACAATAAAATTGACAACAGGGCTGTAAAACGAATTAACTTTGGAAGTCCATAAAATTCTTATAATTCTAGACAAATTTTACCCCTCGTCTCGACTTGCCTTGGTAATGCAACGTTATAATACCTTGCAGTTGTTGCGAAAATTTGAACGTTTAGCGAAAAAACTGAAAGCGGATTCGTACATTACAAGTGTAGGAGTATATTTTTGTATAACATTCAAATCATTTTAAAATATGGTTCATTGAAATGGCGTCATCAAATTGTTGCTGGGGATGATTGGCAAAATTTTGATTAGCATTTAACTACTGACATGATATTTCTAATATACGTACAAAATTTTACAACAATCGATCAAGAAATTTCGGACATTACGTGTCTAATAAAAATGGATACAGACACCAGACAGACAGAAACGGAAGACTACTTTTTCGTACTGTAGGGGTCATGAAACGTCGATAAAATATAAAATTGGGCATTCGTTCGATGGGCTCGATTTACTATACTTCCTTCGCTTACACTCGGTACGTTACAATGATCTAAAACGATATAAACAGAATTTTCTACTCACACTTGAACAAATAGAGCTTCTTCGAAAAATTATAAAATTTAATTTTTGGGAAATTATTTTTTTCCATAACCCCTATAACTCATTCCTTTTGCACGGTTAAAACAAAGACATGTGTGGATGAGGTAAAGAAGCATGTTATGCGTATATTTCAAGTGAGTTTTTCCATAACAAAATTTTGTGATGACGTCATTGATATTTTAAAAAGGACACAAGTATGTATATTAGTTTAAGTAGGTGCAGTGTATGTGTTTGTAAATACTTAAAAACTGAGTTTTACGTCCACAAATGTAAAAATACTGGTTTGGAGCAAACGCGACAAAACACAGTTCCTTATTGAAGACTGAGGAATAAGTTCGGGAAAAGGTTTACTCCATAAATTAATTTGAAAAATAACAGGATAACATCCCTTCAATCACCATATAGTCTTTACCATTTCTATTGAAACACCACTTGTTAATCGTAAATTTGGCAACGTTCATATTTAGTCAATTTTCTAACTAGAAGCCGTCGTCAATCAACCGAAAGCTGTTATAAGTGGTCCAACTATGACTTCGTTTTTATGGCACTGCAATCTCAATTACCGCAAGTATTAGGAACTCTATTGAAAATGTAAATAGCCGTACCATAAATCACCTTAAAGGTTTACGGGCGCATACGACCCTGTGTAGTGTAGACAGTTGGTCCCTTGACGGTTTATGACCGCTGGATTACTTACGGCAGAGGGCCATTGTGGAACACTTAACTCCTTCACAATAGGATAAGGTCATAAAAACGAACCAGCAGTTGAAGCACTATACCAATTGCTAAATTTTAAGCCAAATCAACAAGTGGTTTCAATAGAAATGGCAAAGGCAATAAATCATACTATATTAATAACGAAGAAAGTATTGGAAATGAACGGTAGTGTCAAAAGTAATTAGGGGTCGAATTTACCTGGAAGGACGGCTTAACACCGAGTGCTTTCTCTAAACTGTCATAAAATTCAAACCTTTCCTGGTTATTTGAAGCTCCGCAGGGTGGGCGATTCTCGAAGGTACCAACAAATGCGCATAACAAGATGCTGTCCGAAACGAAAATCCGTCTTCTCGAACGAGATTCAATACGAATAGCAACTCGATGCGCAATAGGAATGCGCCTGTTCGAGTGACGATATAGCAACAGAGGCAAAATACTTTCTTTTGTTTAATCTTTTTGTCAACGATGTCGTTCTTCGGTTAAATACTTATTAATTATTTAATGTATGCGGATGACATTAAAATTGTTTGTAAGATTCGGGATCATAATGACTGCTTGCTTTTACAAGACAATCTTGATTTAGTTATTAGCTGAGGTTTTCATAACAGGCTAGTTATAAACCAGGACAAATGTGTAGTTATGACGTATAGCTTAAAGGAAGATTTCATTTACTTTGATTATGGTACAGTACTCCGAAGACCTGCTACTGTTTCAGACCTGGGTGTTATTTTTGACTGTAAATTGTCATTTGTAGAACATGTAAATTACGTCAGGGCGGAAACCTGTTCGACCTTGGGATTTATTATTCGAAACTCGAAGAATTTTTGTGAGAATCGTGCTTTAATTGTTTTATTTAATGCATTTATGAGGAGTAAACTCTTATATGGGTGCACCATTTGGTTTCCGTACTATGCCGTACATATTGCTAGTTTGGAACGTGTATTATGCATATTTCTGAAATATCTTTCTTTTCGGGAGGATGGTACATACCCTATTATAGGTTTTCCTCAGAGTGATTTGTTATAACGACATTCAGTAATGAGTTTGGTTGACAATGTTAAAAGAGCTCACGTTTTATTTGTATATAAGATATTAAATGGCTCTACTGACTGTCCATTTATACTTTCCAAACTGTGCTTTAATACCAACTCTTGTGCATCGCGTCACTATAACATATTTTATTTTCCAACTCCTAGAATTAATGTATGTAAATTTTCACCTCTTTTTAATATGTGCAGGTATTCCAAGAACGCCCAACATTTAGTTGTTTTCTTTTGTGCATCGGTTCATGCGGTGAAATCTCTGGATTATAGTAGAATCTAAGATAATAAACTATAATTTGTTGTTCAATTGTGTTTTTAAATATTCTGCAATTGGGGCTCGCCAAATTTTACGAGTGAGATGTTTCAGGACGAGGCCACCGTAGGGAGCCGAATCTTTAATTTCGAAACTAGTACTGCGGAAAGAGTTACCGGATGTATGTCGTTATGGATTTTATTTTATACTGTCAACATATTTTTTATTCGATAAAATAATTACTATTTTGAGAAAAAATTCAAATCGAATTATTTTTTCTGACATCATTAGCAACCGCTGTTTGGTAAATGTTTTAATTTGTTTATTCGTATAAAATATTTAAACACATTGTAACACTTTACAGGACTTTTTTTATTTTACCGGACTCGTTCGAACCCAGTAAAATGTCAGTATGAAGTAAAATAAATGTAAATAATACAATGGATTTTTTTACGCTTTCGTGAGCTCGCTTTTGTTACTAATAATATAAAGGAAAATGGTTTTAAATGCGTTTTCTCAAAACTTACTATATATATTTTTTTTAATTTATTAGACTAGAGGCGGGCAGATACATGTATACTAAAGACAAAACATATGAATTCATATATGTGTTACAAAACGGGTAACATATACCGCATAAACTCAAAAATAAGACATTTTCTTTCACATTTTATGATGCAAATATAATTAAGTATATCGGTAACTCGCTACTGAAAATTTATTGAAACATAATTTGTGTTAAAAAAAGATTTGTGTGGTTTTATGGTTTATTAACATAATTTACTTATTTAAAATGAATATTTTTAATACATAGCGCAAGTTCTTGATATTATTTATTTTTATTATAATTAATAATCGTGTGTTATTTTTTATTTTCAACAAAAAAATTTTATCGTTTATTATCTACTAATTTTTAATATTTTTATGGTACAGTACTTATTAAAGTTTTAAATTTAAAAATAAAATTCTATTTGTTCATCCTTTTGTACTGCAGTATGTATTTATTTTATTTATTCATTGATTATCCTAGGACGTCATTTGTTCTTTCTTTTAATAAGCGAGTATCCTCATTTCCGGCAGCATGAACATTTTGGCTGGAAAAGTGCTACTGCTAGTACTGCGTAGAGATGTGTCGTTCGTGAACGAACGAATCAAATGGAACGGGTCGTTCAAAAGAACGAGTCGTTCTTTCGTTCATTTCGTTCACACCTTGGATCCATGACTCCAGCACAGTTCTATGATCTGTATCAGACACTAGAATCACATGCCACTCAATATTTACGGATTTAACCAAGAACACAAGTTTTCCAGCCTATTTTGACAGATTAATTCCAGTAGTATTTTATTTTTACAAAAGAATGATACGTATTTGTAAAAAAAGCACCGATTAAAACAAGAAGAATCTTTTTAGGAAGGTTTCTTGTACATTACATTAAATAACTCAAACAATATGAAAAATGAACTATTTAGTATGTATGGAACATATAAATTTGATCCATTTTTCGAATATTCGATAGTTCCGAGTCTGTTATTCATGGCCACATGGCGTTCCCTACAACGTGATCGGATCCAAGCAAGAGGGAAACTTAGACCGTTGACCAAAGAGCCGAAAGACCGAATGATTCATCAATAGATCCCTGAGCCTTGAATGACTAAGAACGAAGTGAACGAAATGAACGAAGTGAACATTTGATGATCGGGTCTTCGCAGGGATCGAACGATGAACGATCTGTTCGTCGTGATGACCAGGGATGATGACCATCCCTAACTACTGCGGCAGAAACAAGTGTAGGTACAAAATTTATTTGGGTAAATCGTACGTAAGATCCTAACATTCCGGCGTACCGGTGTACATCAGGTAAAGTTGTAAATAATCCCTCAAAAGGGTTTTAGCTCCCCGAGCTCGCTCAAATTTTATCGTTAGCTTTTGTGAGGACTCCTCTTAGGGCGCAAAAATGCTTCACTGAATTTATTACTGATTTTTAAATAAAAGTATGCGATAGCCTATAGGTAAGTGTCTAATGGATTAAAACGACAAATAATAATAATTACTTGTTTGTTTTATTTGTTCATTATAATAATCCCATTTATTGACCAGAAACTTCTAAATGAAATAATATCTGGTTGATGAGAAATATCTGCAAATTTGTGTTAGGCTCATTTGGCAACGTTGTAGGTAGGTAGGTATCAATGGAATAATGCGATTACCGTTTTAAGGAGTGCTCGTCCAATAGTGCGTAAACTAAGAAATTTGGTAAATTTTCTTGGAAGAGTTTGTTTCTTCAATGAATATTTTTGGTTTTTAATTCTTCTGCCGCTTGAATGTCCCGCCATGTGAATTATTTGATAACCTGTTTCGTAATAATTGTAAATACGAACAAAAGCATATTTGCATATTCTAAACAACTGGCCATATTGATCCCAAACTTGTACAGATATGTTTTTTAATGTTTCTGTTTTCAGTGAAATAACTTTTATTTCGCAAAATACCTAATGTCTAATAACGCTCTAACGACATACTACGCATACGTATATATGTTGGTACTACCCCATTTACTATATTTCTAATCTGTGCATTTTGGTTTTTATTGTTGGAACATTTTTCGCTTCATTCTTAAATTAAGTAGGCAGGTAAGAACTGAAGTAGGCGCCCATCGAAAACTTTTCAGAAAAACCTACATTTTAACATTCCACAATGACCACCAAAACAGATCCCAAGAAGTCAATTCCTGGCACTATCAAACTGTAATAATTGAAAAAGAGTGCGCCTTTGGCTTGGGTGATGGGACCTTTAGATCAATACCGACAAAAAATAACTAGATTTATGATACATTATCTTGGTAACAATTTGACGAGACAGCGGTATGACCACAACCAGATGTTTTTCTTAACATTTGTCACGTTTGTTTTTATACTATCCTCAAACATATTTGGCGTTTATGACTTCACACCAGTTTGACTCCCATTATAATTCAATAGGCCGTCACAACCGGATGTCTTAAACCCGCTCACCGATACCTACCTGAAAAGACGTTTTCTGGTAAAAGCACAGGGCAGGACTGAGTTTTGCATTTACCGACAACTGCGCCTTTTGAGTTTTTTATTTTAAGTAAAAACAAAGTAACTTTGTACTCAATCATTTTTTATTACAGCACAACTATTTACTTATTAACTACTACTGCTT
The DNA here is from genome assembly GCF_036711695.1 of Zophobas morio. Taxonomy (NCBI): domain Eukaryota; kingdom Metazoa; phylum Arthropoda; class Insecta; order Coleoptera; family Tenebrionidae; genus Zophobas; species Zophobas morio. The sequence goes on from NW_026972110.1 coordinate 6,363,973, forward strand.
ATTTATTGATCGAAATAGTCACTGTCATCATCACTCGACTCTTCTAAATTAATAATTAACGGTGTTATCAACCGTGCCCTGTACTGGTCTTCTTCTTTTGTGGAATGTCGTACACAATTGGCCCACATTTCGGCAGTTATTTTGGAAGCTTCTTCCCTAATTATGTCAATTGTTGCACTACTAAATTTTGGTGCCGTATTATTCCTTCTTATATTATTTTTCATTTGCGACCAGATTAGTTCGATGGGGTTAAATATACAATGGTACGGCGGAAGTCTAATCACCCTAAATCCACGATCTCGCGCCATAGCATCTATTTTATATTGTTTCTCAAATTTTCGAGTGTGTAACACTTCTAATAATTGTGTCTTTGTGTAATTTTCTTCAAAGTATAAATCATGTTCTGTAAGGAAATTTTGAAATTTGAAAATTTTAACAAATCGGTCCTGCGCGTCTCGACCGTCCCTGGCACGTCGAAAAGGTCTTTTCATGTAGGTATCATTGAGCGGGTTTAAGACATCCGGTTGTGACGGCCTATTGAATTATAATGGGAGTCAAATTGGTGTGAAGTCATAAACGCCAAATATGTTTGAGGATAGTATACCATAAAAGTCCATGTCGGCATACTTAAAAATGTTATTTTCCAAGTCTAGTCGGTTGGTTTTGGTTGTGGTGATTGTTCAACAGTTTTGTTATATTTTTCACTGTTCCTGTTTGTAGCCGAATTTGGTTCTGTGTATCATTTCGTGCCTTTTTGTCATCATTAATTTTAAATTTAAATTTCGATTAACATTGAGGTAAGTCTAAATTAAAAATAACTTTGAAATCGTATCAATTTTACAATAATAAAAATTGAAAAATGTTTGCAATATAAATATTTTTGTACTTATACTATGTATAATTTAGGAAATATCGTTGTGCCCTATAGAATTTTATTGACAATAACGAAGCGGACAGTAGTACAATGGTAAGAAATATTTATGGCTCCCATCAGTCCCCCCGAATTTGTCGGAGAACATTTAGCAGGTAATTGTTCGCAAATTTAAGGTCTGCGGATTACCGCCACGCGACAACTTTAAGTTGTAAATATCTCTTGCTATTGTACCACTGTCCACCTCGTTATTGTCAATAAAATTTTATAGGGTACAACGATATTTCCTAAACTATAGAAAAGTTTTTGCCCGCAGCTCCGTTTGCGTGGAATTCGCAATTAGGACTCATCACTTTTCATACATGATCGTTTTCCGGGTTGGAACCGTGTAAATTGAGCTTTTGGGCTCAACGGTTCGCACACTTTCGTAAGTGGCATCTTCAGGAGCAGGGTTAAGAATAAGGCAAAAGAGCACGGTAACTCAGTATGTGAATCAAACCAGAGGCGAAACTTTTTTGAGAAATTACACAGTTCCAACCCGGAAAACGATCATGTATTGATTCCGACCGTGGAAATTTCCGAAATTATCATTTTTCATCTCGTTCACTCCTCCAAGGCCCCAGTGAACCCGTCTGACTTAAAAACTCACGAGATTTCTGCACAAAGTTTCATCCCCTATTTTGTCCCCGTAGGGACGGAATTTCCACAAATCTTTTCTCAATGGGTGCTTATGACAGAAAAGGAACCTACTGTCCAAATTTCATGTTTGTAGCTTCAGTAGTTTAGGCTTTGCGTTGATGAATCAGTTAAGACAAACACTTTTATATATTAAGATTGATTCATCATAATTTTATGCATGTTTGTTAATAAAAAGTATCTTTCTACAAAAATATGTGATTACAAAACTTTATTTGTTTTTTTTTACAAAAATTTTTTTAAGGGCGATGAACAGTAAGTTGCATCGGGGCGCCTGGTCCCTTAGAGCCGGCCCTGTGTAGGGGTACTAGGAAGGTACTGAAAAACTACCCGCAAAGTTAAGTTCCAGACCAGTCGATAAAATTCATATATTCACAACTTTACATCACTGAAAATTTTACACAGATCTCCGACCCTTCTGCTATCATCATCCACTCTCAAATGACATATTTATGACATTAATTTTCTTACCTACCTATCTGCATTATGCAAGTACCTATGAAATATATGTCGTATTGTGGATAAGATATCCACAATCACAGATCAAAATATAACCTCATAGGAAACAAACACAATTTTACTATAAAGATAGGTACATCTAATCAAATAATTGAATTAATAACTTCAAGTATTTAATAAACCCTATCTTGAGATGTGAAAACTTCGTAAAATAGAGACTAAAGTATTTGAAGTTTCCACTTTCATACTTCAAGTACATACTTCAAAAGTAACTATTTAAAATACTGTTACTTGAAGTACTGAACAGCTCTGGACAGAACAAATAAAAGAATAGCATGAAAGCCGAAAGTCCGGAGATCAAAGTACGAATTTTAAAACACATAAAAAAGACTCCTTTTTGGAAAAGTTAAAACCTAAATATTGTCCTGTAACGTCCTGCGACATGGAATGGAGTTCCTTAATGTACAAAAGTAGGTATGTTAGATACTTAATAACCGAAAAATGTTCTTGGTTAAAACTAAAAGAAACACAAATTATTATTTGAAATAAAAATAAATAATATCAAGAACTTGTGCTATGTATTAAAAATATTCACAAAAATCTTTTTTTAACACAAATTATATTTCAATAAATTTTCAGTAGCGAGTTATCGATATACTGGTACTTAATTGTATTTACATCATAAAATGTGAAAGAAAATGTCTTATTTTTGAGTTTATGCGGCATATGTTACCCGTTTTTTAAGATATATATGAATGCATCAAATTTTATATTCGTTTTAGTCTTTCTAGAAAAGGACATAATGGTACATTTTTTAATATTGAGCGGTAGAAGATTTTCGGAACACCATTAATTCTGTCAAGCTTATTCTGAAACTTTCTACAATCAGTGGAATGTTTTATTTCTGTAAATATTTTCACATCGTCAGCAAACACCAGGCAGTTATTCATTACTTCGTGTGCTATATGGTCAACAAACAAATCAAACAACAACGGACCCAACACGGAGCCCTGAAGAACCCCCAAAACTTGGATATAACGATGAGATTTAAAACCATTGTATGTCACATAGAGATGTCTGTTACTCAAATAAGAACTAATCAAAGTTATCAACTACTCAGACATACCAAACTTTCTAAGTTTAAGGCGGTATCACTCGGCCTGGTTTGGGACAGTTTTTATCCCATTTGAAATGTCCTGTAAAAACGAGAGAAATTGACTTAGGACGATAATTTTTTTTCTTAACAATCCTTATTAGACATATTTTGTCCCTCTTATATTAAAATTTGATTTTCAGTTCTGTTTTCTGTGTAAAAAAAAAGTAAAAACATGCAAAAATGACGACATTTACATTGCTGTTAACAACGTACACTTTGTAGTGCGAAAAAAATTAAAAAAAGAGGTATCTACAACGAACCTTTCTTAACAGATTGCATCAATAGGTTTTTTAATAAGTGTTACACAATTCATATACAACGTCAGTTAAGTAAGCGCTGCAGATGAAAAAATTGCCTCAAGTTTTCAGCTGTACCTACTGTGATCTCTGTCGCACAGTGGGTCGGACCTTCCGGCAGAAGTTGACCGTGAAATTGGGAAGGCGGAGATTATGCAGGGTAAAATACCTACCCTGACAAAAGAGGCTTCAAATTTTACTCGGTTTGCTCTCCAGGTTTCGATTCTTTCGTCATTTTGTCAAAATAGAAAATATTGGTGGAATAAAAAAAAATTAGCACAACACATTCAAAATTATTCGAAAGCTATCGGTGTTTTATTTTTGATACTCTATTATGTAAATTGTTGAATTATAAAAATTGGTCTAAAGTTATTTAGAGAGTACTTTCCTCGCTCTTGAAGTCCGGTATGGTATAAAATATTCAGTTTTGTCAGATAATTGTAAGATTCGATTTAGAGATTTTTTTGCTGATAACGCAGTAAAGAGATCCATCTGGCGAATGACTAATTTTATGTTTTCTCGACGTTTCATGACCCCTAGACTATAAAAAAGTAAATCTCCCGTTTGTTGTGGTTTATCAATGCGTTCATATTTTTTAGAATTGCATATACAGGGTGACTAAAAAAAAATTACCATTGAGTCAATTTATTCTATAGATTAAATCAACTACGGCTCACTCCATATTTCCCAAAATTTGGTACAACAATACTGTTATTGTTAGTGTTAGACTGCACCTATCGGAATTGGTACACGTGCCTTGTAAAAATATTGATAAGGTCATGACAAAATTTTGTAATCAAAACACTTATTTGAAACATACACATAGCATGTCTCATTACCTTTACTTTACTGTTAGACACATCTTTTTATAACTTTAAAAGTTACAATAAAGAGAAAAAATAAAATTCTAAAAATTAAATCACAGTTGCAAGAATTTTCTAGCACTTTAAATATTCCGTGCATGTCGTACAACAAATTTCGGAAATTAGAAGAAAATTTCCAAGAAATTTTCCAAGAGGAATGCTGGAATTCAATGCTTCAGGCAGGACAAGAAGAAAGTTTTTTGGCAAAAGAAGCTGGAGAAATAGATGATACTGGAGTACCCGTCATTACGGTTGTAGCGGATGGATCATGGGCTAAGCGTTCGTATCGTAGCAACTATAATTCAAAATCGGGTGCAGCATGTATTGTTGGACAACGAACAGGAAAATTATTATTTTTAGGGATAAGAAATAAATACTATACGACATGTCACAATGGAACAAACAAAAATCATCTTTGTTTTAAAAACTGGAACGGATCTTCCACTTCTATGGAAAGTGACATTATACTTGAAGGTTTCAAACAAAGTGTGGCAATGCATGGTCTAAAATATGGATTTTTGGTGGCTGACGGTGACAATAGTGTTTATTCCTAAATTGTGAAAGAACTGTTGAAAAATAATATTGAAAGGCTGAGACTAGCTATCTGTTGTGCAATTAAATACAGGAGATCTACTAATGAAAATACGTCAGAAGAGCAGAATGCATTTTTGAAAAAAGATATTCTGAATAGTATTCACCATGTCTTTGGTAATCATGAAAAATGCGATACATACTTTTGTAATGGTTTCAAAGACAAAGAAAAAAATGTTATCCCGGAGTTGGAACAATGTGGCTTATATAATGACATTGTAATCCACTTAAACAGATTGGTTAATAACAGCAGCAGACTTTTGAAAAACATGACAAACAATGCTTCTGAAAATTATAACTCTGTCTTAGCAAAATTTATTGGAGGTAAAAGAGTTGATTTCACGAGAAGAGGAGGATACAGTCTAAGGTGTTTTGCAGCTGGTTATTCGTGGAATTCGCAAGGTGAATATCTTTCAAAGATTCACCAACCCATAACACACAGAAGTCCTGGAGTGCACACAAAAAAGTTTGTGGATAAACGAAAAGCAGTTTTATGTCGAGAACGTCTTCTTTATGACCTAGAGAAAAGAAACGCAAAAAGATCTCTAGATAAAGCAACTGCGGATGCAGATTATGGATTGGATCCTCACATAATGGACACGGAGATCTCAGATGAATTAAAACAACGTTATATACATAGATTATGCAAAACTATAGAAGATATTAATCAGATTGAAGCTTCTACCAAGGAACAATCAAGCTGCACATTGTGGCACGAAGAAAGACGAATCCGTCTTACAGCTTCTGCATTCGGTCGGATATGTAAACTTCGGCCTCAAACAGATTGTTTAAAAGTTAGTAGGTCCATTTTGATAGGATTTAAAGGCAATAGGAGTACCAGATATGGAGTAGATAATGAAGTAATAGCTCGACGGGACATGGAATCCATTTTAAAAGAAAAAATTCGTCCATGTGGATTATATATTCATCCAACCGACAATTATTTAGGTGCCTCTCCAGATGGCATAATTGGCGAAAACACACTTTTAGAGATAAAATGCCCATATGCAGCCAGATTTGTCACTCCTGAAGAAGCCATTAATCAAAAAAAAGTAGACTTTGCAACAATAGTAAATAATAAATTCAAACTCAAACGCAATCATAGCTACTTTTACCAAGTTCAAGGACAACTCTATGTTTCTAATAAAAAAAGTTGCTTCTTTGTTTTTTGGACACCGAAAGGAGTTTTATACGAGGAAATTTCCAGAGACGAAACATTTTATAAAGAAAAAATGCATCAGAAATTAAAAGATTTTTTTTTCAATTTTTATCTAAAGGAATTAATTAAGGATGACCATAAAAGTTAACTTTTTATATTTGGAGGCAGAGAGAATAAGAAATTCTGTATCCTAAATTTTATGTCTGAATTATGTATTATTTGTTACAGTTATTGTTGTTTCTTTCTTCCCAAGCATAAGCTAGGAAAGTATTGTAATAGGGTCCATCGCACGAATTTCTAATTTTGTTTTCTCAACGTTTCATGATTTAGGATATGCAAAATCAAATCTTTACACTTTCTCAACAAAGCTAAATATGTTACACTTTGCTTCAAGAGCGCGGTAAGTTCTGTCTAAACAAGTTCAGACCAAAGTTTAAATAAATACTATTCTAACAGTTTTATATAAGTATATTCACTTTTTACTTAGACTTTTCTGAGTAATAAATGTTTTATTGTTGTTCTTTTCTGTTTTCGGTGTCTAGGAAATGTGACACTTGCAATTAGTGATGTATGTACTCTGTATTTTTAAATAATTTATTGTAATAGTTGTTTTTGTTAATTATTCTGTTAGGTGCTTTTATCGATGGAAATCACTTAAATTACAAAAAAATGCATAATTTAAGAAATTAAATTATAAAATTAATGTTTTGATAGATATATTATAATTGTAATTTAATACTCATTGTTTTATTATAACTGGAGTACACAAAATGTTTATATTATTTATTATACTACCTCTGTTCCATAGCAAGGGTTTCATTTGCAATATTACCTATAGATTAAATTAAAAAATTCACCCTTATCATAAAAACTGTGAAAGGTTGCATTTGTGATTCACGCGGAATTTCGGATGCAGCATGCACAACACTCCACCCTCTTCCAGTGGTCCAAACCAATTTTCATTAAAACCTCGCTAAGTGTCTACCGTTATTTGATGGGGTCGTTTTGAAAGAGCGACAACATTATACCTCCTACACGCACGGAACAACGATAGCAGTAGCAAGCGTTAAGATATTTGAAAAGTGACTAGAGAACACTAGAGAGTGTTTGGACTACGTGAAGAGTTATTTATGCTCAACTGTTGTGTGACAATTCTGAGTGATACCACCTTAACTGTTTAACAAGCAGCAGACTGTGATTTATTCTGTCGAATGCCTTCGAGGAATCAGTCTATTTGCCCTCCTCTATTCAGAACTTCCGAAACAAATTGAGTAAACACTCTAAGATTTGTGACAGTCGATCGACCCGTCATGAAATCATGCTGCTTAGTACTTAGCATATGTGAGACATGCGAATAGATTTTGGGATGAAGAACATACTCAAACACTTTTGCAAAATTACTCATAATACTTACGGGACGATAGTTTGATATATCCGAACGATATATCAAATAGGTGAAACTCGTGATAATTTCCACAAAAAAGGAAACCGACAAGTTTTTAGAATCATATTATAAATAATAAATAGAGGTTTGCAAATACAGAAATCTGGAAAGGATGCAAAGTATTTACACTTATTTCAGAGGGATTAAAATCACAGACGTTATTAATATTAGGAGAATTATGTGTAAAAAAAAAAGAAATTTGCGAACTCATTCACGATTTGTTGTGGTGTTTCAAATATATTATTATCTCGAGTCATTGTCGATGTTATTGTTGTTTAACGATTTTTTGCTTTCAAAAATGCCCAGAATGCTTTAGGATCAGCCTTGATGTTACTGCTGACACTTTTTACGTAGCTGTAATATGCATTCTTGATGAGCAGTTTTATAGTGGCTCTAATAACATTTAAGTGACTTAAAGTTTTCAAGGTCGAGTATGGATTTATACGTTTATAACTCTGCCAAAATTGATATTTTCTTTTTAAGGATTGAATTATTGTATTATTGTACCAGATACTTTTCGGATTGCCTTCGCTTAACGGAAACACAATTTGTTATAAAAATGATCCATAGATCTGTAATATTTTTTAAGGGATTAATTTTAACTTCATTGTAGATTAATTAATTTTAAGTTGACCTTTTTTCCTTGTGCGTTTGCTACTCGTATGTTCCAAAAGACCATAAGAGAGTACAACATGTTATAGGTACAGCAAGTTATACACACCGTCAATTTAATCTTTTCTGGGTGTTAGTAAAAGCACATTTAAGAATTTCAAAAAAGTAAAAAAAAACGCATCTAACGGTGTGTTTTAAGTAATGATTTCTTGATTACTTTCTTCAACATTGATGTTTTGAAGGCTACGAGTGAATAAATTTGAAATGGACTTTTATACTTTGTGACTCAATGTTAATGCCTTACCACTTCAGAAATTTTTGTTACATATGTAGTTTTTAGAAACAAGCTAGTAGTTTTTAGTTTAGACTAGCTGTGAAATGACAATAATTCGCAGGAAAATATTTGTAGTGCAATTTTACACGCAAAAAGTGACTCACTTTTTGTGTTGCTCATTTTTTATGTGGTTAAATATGTGAAAATTACAAAATTTTAGATGATGATAAATGAACAAAATATTGAGGTCAGTGGCTCGAAATAATTACAGAAAATGCCTCAATAACTATATTATTAATTAATTTAAAACTTACGCTTTTAGTAAAAATGAACAGAGATATACAGCGAATGCGCAAATATTTGTTTCTTATGAGAAATGTTTAAATTACTGCTATTAATTATTAAAATTTCGTTGAGTTTCGAGGGTGTAACCATACGTAACTCACTACGGGATCATCAATTTTTTTGAGTACATTATAATCTATACTGACGGACAATTTCAGAGCACCAATCATGTGGTATTTATTTATTCAAAATATTTTGAACAGAAGACACACAGAAGAAGAAACCTGCATGTTCATTTTTTACGAACAGTTAAAAACGCCAAGAAAACTTGAAATTAGCAATTTATCAATAGAACACTATTACTCTTGCCTAGGTTTAAAAACAGAATGTACACAAAAACCTAAAAAAAAATCGCTAAAATAGCTTCGTCACATTTTATGATAAAAACAATACAACATTAATTAAAAATCTATTTTTCTATGCTGATTTTCTTTATAAATAATTATTTATTGCGAGGAGCTCATAAATACTATACATAAATAAAATTCATAAGCCCATCACTAAACGCAAATAGGCAACAGCAATGCAAAGAATGTATCAATAAACAATGCTCATCCTCTGCCTTATAAATGGCTACAATTTCTTTGAATAATAATATGCTACTTTAAACGTTCTAGTCATAATGCAGACCCGCCTAAAGCAAACTTAACTTTGCTTATTTAATTCAACAAACGTAGTGTAGGAAAGAATGAAATGATTCATGAGTGTGGCAGCTCAGTGTGAAATATGTTACCGTCTCAATTAGCAAATTATCAAAATAACTAAATGAAGCTTTATTAACGGAAACAGGTCACATAAATTTATGGAAAAGTCTCTCATCGCTTTATGGCACTAGTCCGTCATAGAGAGACATTGGTAAACTAACACAATAAATTTACAAGTGTAACAGCGCTTCTCTTGATAATTTTTAGATAACAGTTTCCTTCCAGATAATGAATGATACGATGTGTGCTATTATTTAGTGTGGTTCGTGTATTTCCATAAGTACCTTAACTTTTTAAATGTGGAGAAAAACTGTGATTTGTAAATTCTCAAAGTGACTTCTCTTATGCAAGTAAGTAATTTGTACTTTTATTAAGCTAGTAATCCCTACTACTCAATGTAGGAACGCCCTTTCATACGTCACAACCGTAATATACATAGGACTTGCAAAACTGATAAAATGGATTTTTAGATTTTATTAATAATGTGCAACGTGACACGAACATACGCATGACTGTGTCATTAACACACTAAAATTACCCACTTTATTATTTTTTTTATTGGCGAATAAAGTTAGTTATATACTTGTGTGTAAAGATTCCACTGATTATTATTTTTTAGATATGACCTCATCACCAGAAAACGTCAAAATTACTGTCGTTGGGGATGGTGTGGTAGGAAAGACGTGCCTTCTAATTTCATATACGAAAAATGAGTTCCCAGAGGAGTACGTGCCAACAGTGTAAGTCATAGTCCCAATTTGCCTTCATTATCGCTACCTACTGACAACTTTAATATCCGGATTTGTTTATTTTGTCGGATAAAAATTAAATAAAACGGGAGTTTTTATAAGTGTACACTGTGGGTATTTGTATGTAAAGTATTTTATCAATTTAAACAAATATAACTTATCGATGGATGCATATAAATAAGTAACTATATTATATGTATCGTTTTATTTTTTATTTATTTAGTGGGTAGCTTTTTTTTAATATGCTGAAGTTTAAGTATATTTCATAGAATTCTAAAATGAAATTATCTTATTATTTGTATTTGACAAAATCACAGATAAAATTACCAGGGTATAAAAACAATTATTTAAAGCAACTTAAATTGTAAAATATTTTTAAATTTAAAAATAATAAATAAATAAATATTACTTACTACTTCTTTAATGATATAATTCACAATCATAAATTCTTTAGAAAATCAAAATAAATGAAAAATTATTTAATGGTTTTCAATGACAAATTTAAATTAAAAAAGTAACACAAATTGTGGGGAAGGCTATATTTTATGAACAAATTTTATTTTTTTGTTGACGCTATTCTATACTCTTTAATGGTAACTCAATGGTCGTTCTGAAAAGATTTATATCGGGCTTATTAATCAGCTTAAATGAAACTAGGTGTGTACAATATATTCCATAATGAGAATTTTTTAAAGTATTTTATTTGACACCATATTTTATATTTGTGGATCTATTTATTTTAAAATATATACAGAAAATTTTTATTAAAATACCTTGAACTAATTGGGTAGCTTGATTAAGAACTTCAAGTCCTAAATTAAAGCAATAAATGAATAAAAACTGTAAGATCTATGTAGAATTATCATGCTTTGAATTAATAAACATCAATTTAAGAGAAAATTAAGTTTACTTACGGAGACAGACACAACAGATAAGTATATTTAGTGTCTTTAATATTTTAAACATTTATTTTTTGTTATATAGCACTTCAATATCTTTCTTTAATAACAATTAAGAGATACCTAGAAAAGGAATCTTAACTAAGTAACATAAATTCTACTAGATAACTGTTGCTAGATCGACCACTTTTATCTGAATGTCCGCTTTTTTTAATACTGTATTTTACCCTCCACTACGTGTGTTATAGCATATTGTGGCATAAGTTTCCAAAAACTTGAAACCTTCAAAAACCTTTTGTTAAGATTACCATTATACATATGGTTAGATTTGTATTAAACGTAAATATTTGTGTACTCAAAAAATTCTAGGGTTTTAACTTTTTATATATGAAATTGATAACCGTACTTATACATTTATTTCAAATGAGTTCACAGTAACAACCTGCCAGTACATTTTTTACAAATTTTTGATGTTACTTTCATTCGTTATATTGGTACGAAGTTTGTCTGAAAGGTGGCACTTTTAGTACATAACGCTATTTAGAACAGGCGGTACACATTTAAAAATAAATCAGTACAATTTGCTCGGAAAGTTTTACCACCCTCCACTATCACCTTCCTGAGTGAATCATTAGCGTTCACTGAAAGATGGAACGACGGGAAGGACGCAGAACTTTCCCAGCTAACTGTATATGTATATATACTTTTTGTATAGATCTTATAATAACTGTTAAAATAAGGCATCAGATATTTTTCTGTTTATATAAAAAACAACATTGTGCTTGCGAGAAATAAGAAAGTACGTATACCTCAAAACCGTCTTGAGGGTTGAGGAATAAGCATTAACTGATATTAAGTTCATCGTTTCAAATGCATTAAAAGACTCGGAATTATTCTGAAATAACTGATAAAAAAATAAGCCCCATATAATTTTAATAAAATAACAAATAGCACTTTTATTAATATACATCGGCATTCCTTTGTCTGTAAGTTGCAATTAAATTTTAGAATTTAATTTAACTTTCAACAAGTTATTGTATCATGCTTTTAAATGTATCAATAGACAGAAATGACTTCGAAAATTGCATTGCCATATTTAAGTAAAGATCGTGAGTATTTATGAATCTAAACTTTGACAAAATTGTCGCCTTATTTATGTCATATAGAAGCCTCATTTGTCTCATATACCGTAGTCAATGAATTTATTATTAAAATAATATTTTCGAAAAGACTTCTGTGTGCTATGTAGTCGTGTTTTAATTTATTTTTGCTTTTTGTTCCTATTAGATTTGAACATTATGGACAAGACATCACGGTTGATGGTGTGGTGTACAATATGACTCTATGGGACACGGCTGGACAAGAAGACTATGAAAGACTCCGGCCGTTGGCATATCCTAATGTAAATGTGACTCCCGCTTATAAAAAAAACACTAAACTTTTCTATTTTAGACAAAATGCTTCTTAGTTTGTTTCGCCGTTGATGACACATCGTCATCGTATGACAACGTCTCGGTAAAATGGGTTCCAGAAGTCCGACATCATAATCCTCATACACCTATACTACTAGTAGGTATGACAACTTTTTAATCAAACAGTGAATGCAAAGTAATATTAATTGGATAATTGTAGCTACAAAAATAGATTTAAGAGAAGATCCAAGCCTGCGATGCTTTTCAACACAAGATGGAAAGAAACTCAAAAGAAAAGTACGAGCACAAGGATATGCCGAATGTTCGGCAAAAACGAGAGAAGGGTTGGATGATGTTTTTATTGAAGCAATAAGAATTTATAAGAAGACTAAAATTAAGCCGCGACAAGTCAGTTGTGTTTTGCTTTAATTATTATTTTAAAACTCTATAGTAGTAAATACATAGACACATGCTGGTCTTTGACAAAATTCATGATATTATTCGTAATTTTCATTTTTGTAATAGGAGAATGGTTTCATTTTGTACATACAACCAGTAGATAAGAAAATGAATTTTATTTATTCTGTACTATGCAACAATAAAATTACGGCTAGAATTACTCATTATTCTGAAATAGGTACACTTGTGATAAAGTCTAGGCATGGTTTTTCTATTACTGTTGTCTGACAAGGTTCGTTAACATATATACAAGTGCTTCAATACTTACTGCTCTCTAATAATAATGACCATGCTAGTTAAAAATACTACAACGCCTACTTCAAACAAGGGCATCATTTAGAAGGGTCCGAAATGGGCAAATCAATTACGTTTTATTTTTATTTTATACTTTATGGCTTGTCTTTGAATACAAAACTGTATCGAATAATTCACACATAAATGCGCATAATAATTAAATAGGTAGTATTATTTGTTACATCTGCGTAATAAATAAAGTGTGATCAAGAAAAATCACCTCTATTTGTATTCAGTAGAGGGGATTGAAAATGGCTGATCATTATTATATCTGGCGCCAATTAGAGGGCGATTTTTGTTGATCACATCCGACTATTTTCATTTGTATAGATGTACCTAAAGAAACAAAATTAGGTTAACAATTCTTATGCTTGCTTGTTGCTTGCAATTAATTACTACATTAATACTGCACAATGAGAATAATACTGTCAGTTATGTCACTTGGTCAACATAGCGTGAATTAAACTACCCAGAATAAATTTATTAAGCTACAATCTCTCAGCAACGTTAAAATTTCAGAATTTTTATCCTGTTTTTTTATTTTTTAAATCTGTTGAACCATTTTGTTGAATAAAATATAAAAAAGTGTACCTATCTAAATTCTATGCTGTATATTTCTTGATGTAGGGTCAATTTCGCACAGGTCTGTGGAGGAATGAAGAGTGAGATTAAAATCCTAATGGATGTTTTGGAGTTATGGCTACAATATAATCTCAAAAAAGGTGGTATCAAAACAAAGTTTACTAAGAAACAAGTTTCAAAATATAAAATATACTCTCTTGTTTAAAAATAATAATAATAATAAATTTGTAAATCATCTTGTCTAAATATGCTTAAAAATTATTCGACTTTTATACGTATGTTAGGGCAAACAACTAAAAAGATTTGGGTAAAATTCTAAACCAGCGTCTATAAAAAAATTTAAAACTCATCGAGCTGCGATTTTTCATAAACTACTACAATATATCTGCCCATGCATTTTTTTTTCGTAAAAAATTTAAACTTTTGAAAATGTGTTTCAAGTAAAAAAAATAAATTTTGGTTTATACGTGTAAATTTGAAAATTCTTGTCAACAATAGCCCTAAATCAGCTCTATTCAACTCTTGGACTGTTGGGAAACCCCACATATACCTTAATCTAATCTATAATTAAAAAAAAATCTTATCGCTATCTACATGAAATAAATCCACTTTGGATAGAACAATAATTTGTGCAACAATTAAAGTTTAAATCTACTTTGAAATTTTATTATAATATAAATTGTACAATAAATAAATGTTGTATATATCTATTTAATAATAGTAATAATAATAATATTAATATATTTTTATTTTATGGAATTACTTGTAAAGGATATATATATATGGCTTAGCAACTCAGTTATTTTTAACTTTATCCTTTTTAACTCATTCACTCTTCTGAGTATAATTTGTCTTATGTTTGTAGAATAAAAAAAAGTTTATTATTGATCACAAAAGAGGCAGAAAATACATAAAAAATAGATACTAAAAATACCACAAATAAAACACATTTAAGGCGCTAAAAAACTATAAAAAAGGGCGACAAAAGGGAACATAAGGGAATCACAAAAACACAAAAGAAAACATATAAAAAGAACACACAAAGTGTGGGAAAAGCAAAAATCCGAACAAAAAAGCAGACCAAACACGACAAGGCGACAAATCAAACGAAGAAAAAGAGGCTAGAGCACTAAAAAGGTATAATAAAAAACGGTGATAAGTTATATCTTCAAATTAGCCATGGAGGAATGGAAAAGACAGCTTTTTCGTCCAACGACGACTTGAGGACATTTTTGTTGACTGCATGTTTTACACCGGTACGGACCACAGTATACTGGCCGCAAAGATATAGTGTTTACTAAACAGCCTGCATATGGCGTTTAAAGGATTTTATATCGGAGCCTTCATTAAATTCAGCAAATGTAAACGTAGGTGCTAGGGATGGCTAGATAATACTCACAGAGCCAGACTAAAAGCGTTTGAGTGGCAGTGACTATTTTGATGTATAATATAAATTACTGAAATATATCAAATTTAATATGTATATTTTTTGTAATAAAAATGTTTGAGTACAAAGTTACTTTGTTTTTACTAAAAAAAAGAAAAATCTAGTGAGTGCAACATAAATGTGTGTGTGCTTTTTCGAGGAAAAGTTCTTCTCACCCAAGCGGATATAGACTCCTGTATAACTGACAACTGTGAAATTCTATGAGAGTTTAAAAGCAATTAATATAATAACCACATTATATCCAATATATCTCTTCAGATCAATTCTGGTTCAAATTCAGAAGTTTTGATGGAAATTATTGCAAAAAATTGTTCATTCTGTTCCTTCACTAGGAACGAATAACGCTCATAGTAGTGTATTATACATTTTAAAATTAATACCTATGCTAAATATTCACTGATTATGCTTCAGAGACGAGGAAAGTTGTAATGTCTAAATATCTTTAGATCGTCTTTTCTTTTAATTTAATCTCTTAGTTTTATGAACAATGTTAAATATGGTCCGTTTTGGCATTACTGATATATATTTAAACAAATAACATTTTGAAATGCCATCCGAACAATAAACTTAGAAAATTAAACCAATTCAATAAAGTGGCGATTTTTATTTAAATAAAAACTGGAAGTACAGATCAAGTTTCAAAAACAAAACTTGTTCAAGATATTTAAAACTCTAAATTAACGTCAAATATAGTATGTAAAAGCAATATAACAAAGTGCTTGCGCTTATAATATTTAATCATCGTAGCAAAAACATTTTTCATTTTATTTGTTTCCAGGCCCATACAACAACTCTTTGAAAGATTCTTCATTTAATATCTGAAGATTATCACACACTTTTTCTTCATTTTTCTGTGGATTTTCAACGGAAGAATTTGTCAGACATAGTGATTCTACATCGGGCAGTAAGGGTGACAAAACCATTGAAAACAAATCTGAATGTTCCGCTGTATACGCTGAAGTATCTGTAACTTTGATATCACACAATGTTCAAAAGATTTAAATTTACGTACTGTTACACAAGTTGTTTCCGGGGTTTTCTGCAGGTTTTTCTGACTTTTTCAGAGATGGGCATGAACTATTTTCTTCATCCATGGCAGTTACATTCTCTTGTGGATTCCTTTGAGGCATATTATTTTCCATGTACATAAGCTTAAGCTCACTGCGATGATCATTCTGTATAAAATTTATATTGCCAGTACTATAGTCTACAGACATTATGCATTTAACATTCATAGCTTCATTGTTTACAGTGTTAGTACTAGTAACAAGAGTTTCCTGTTTTTGAGTCTTCTCTGATTCGGTAACCTTAACTACCGATCCTGGAGGCGTTACAGGACATTTATGGGATCGCTGACTCACTTTATATCGAAAGCTTTTTTCACAAGCAGTACATTTATAGGGCATAACACCGGTATGTATTCGTTGATGAACCAGATATGATACTCGTTGCCTGAACCTCTTTCCTAAAAATAATACAGCATTTAATCTTTGATTATAAATTTTAAAATTATGTGGCATGGCCCGTTTGTAATTTTAAATCAACAAAAAATATGGTATAAACAATTTGAGAGCAATTATGCCTGAAATTGAGCGCTTAAATTAAATCTAAAATAAACTCTTATTTGTTCTATGATAAAGCAGAAAGCACGAATTTTTGCTTAGATTTAGTATCTAGAATGATAAGACCATGAGAGATACAAATTGCTTAAACTAGAAAAATCTTGTTCACTCTTTTGGTGATTTATATATTTTTTAAATATTCCTAATAGTGTCAAAGCTATTTATTTCTAAAAACTAACCACAATATGTTGGTAATTGAAGATTCGGTTTCTTATCGTCACCTTAGAACTGGTTTGCCGCATATCCAGATCGCGTCCGAGGGATTTTCGCCTCTACTGTTTGGTGCAGATTTGCCGCATGTCGCACTTAGGCGAAGCGAAACATAGTTTAGATTCAGTGCTGATTTGCCGCATGTCCAAGCAGAAATCGATACAGTACCGTTATCCGTTTTTACGTACTTCCTTGCTCTTTTGCTTTTCAGCGTTAGGTTTGGGGTTGGGAAAGAAATCGTATTCAACTTCACTCGCAGAACAATAAGAATAATGTGAAATAAATAAAAAAGAGACTTAACAATTTTGATGAATCTGAAATTAAAAAAAAGCAACTGTAATTTGTGCAACTCTTTTTCTGTTGTTATAGATGTTACAAATATTTTCAAATTATTAGATTCGAAATTTTACAAATTTAAATTTCAAATAGATTTGTTGTTCGATAAACAAATAATTTAATTTTTTACTAAACAGTAACATTTTTCTTTAATTTTTTCTCGGGAATGATTGAACTTATTTTCTCTAAAGTTTTAGTGAACAAGATTTATAACGCTGCATACCAGTAAAAGAGTTCACAATTTTTTGTAGTATTCTTATTTGTAGAAACAATATTTCTACATCAATAATCACAAATAATAGATACATTTTTAATTTTTTAAATTAAAATGTTGTAAAAGTAATATGAAAATTAAAATTTCGAAGCAAAATCTGTTTAGGTGGATTTTGCTTCGAAATTTATTACTGGAACGTTTACAAAAATCAGCTTTTGACATAAAATGCTTGCAAATTTGAAACAGAATTGGAATGTTTCTTGACAATCATGGCTAATACATTTTTGACTTGTATCTTTTAAAAAGAATTATTTCCGAATTTATAGCTATTTACAATTTACGACTTACTTCAAGAACAAATTGCGTATTAGAATTTTACCTATAATAACTAAATAGATGTATGTTGTTAACTTATATAAGGTACCTTACATCGAAACGAGTAATTTGTTTTTTAATATGACATTGCCTTTCTTTATCATTCTGTTTGTCTAACAATTATTGTTGTGCAATTATACGCGTGTAAATAAAAATAACTTTACAATAACTTATTTATGGGCAAATTTTTTTACCAATTAATTTAAGTGGATGGTTATATGTAATGGTAATAATAGCCGCATAAAATTCACTCACTGTTTAGGTATACCAGATATCAAAAGGTATTAAATCCAAATGTTATTGTTTATTTTTTTTTATGTCTCGAGCGCAAGCTAAGGAAGTATTGTAATCAGGTTCATCGGGCGACTGGCTACTTTTATGGCTTCTCAACGTTTCATGACTCCTATAATACGAAAACATAGGTCTCTCGTTTCCGGTTGATAAAACGCTGACCAACATTTGTAATCATCCTCCCCATCATATAACGTCATCTCCAACTTTTACAGCAATAAATGTTATATAAATTTTAAAAAATAACATACTTTTTCATTTGTTGTTTATTGAGATTTTACCCTAAGCATCCAGATTGAATTGAATTACCATAACCCTAATTTCTTGAGATTTTGGAAACAGGATATACTAATTACTACATACATAAAGAAAGTTAAAAGAATTTGAAGTAATGTAATGATACTCTTTTTACATCAACATACTATTATTTATCAATTAATTGGGCATCGTCCAAAATACTGTTCATAAATTATAAATGCAGGAAGTTTATGCAAAAACATGCAAATACATTTTTTGCGTATAATAATATGTATTGTTTTATTATTAAATATCTACTCATTTATAAGAATTATTAAAATTAGTAAAAAAAAGTATTCAAGTCTCTGTCTAGTTTAATACCTTACCTTATTAAAATAATAAGTTTAATCAATTATGTAGTTAGCAAACAATGACGTTTAATTTATACTTAGTAGGGTTCACGGCATTAACTTTTCACATTGCATGTTTAATTCGGAGTTATAATTTGAGAATATAATTTACCCGTTTATTTATTTTTGTATTTTAGTAGTACTTCAGCAAATTTAGAAAACTGTATGTTATTTAAAAATACGTGACAAATCACGAGGCCAGGCAATCTAGAGATCTGACTGCTGGTTTGCGCGGGAAATACTGCATACTTTTTAGATAAAAGGACTCTATGATAAGCGCACGTAGGAGATGATAGACAGAGAGCTAATATTTAGAGCTAATGTATTGGAAAGAAATAGGACAAGTTTACGTGCGCACACCACAGCCTCCCTTTCTTCTCTAAACAGTTTGGGATCATACCATAGTATCATAAATAATAATTGACAAAGAGTTCGCAAAGGAATCCAACGGAAATATTTATACAATTGTTTACAACTACCAGTACAATTAATTCTTTCATTTTCAACTGAAAAGCGTATAACTACATTAAGTACTAGATATTATGGAGTTAGGGGTAATCAAATAGATTTGGGTTGCAGTCAACATAATTGTCACTGATACATAAGACATGGAAACGAATGATTTATTTCCAAATCCAAATATACTGCATTTACAGTTTTAAACAGTATCACTGCTAATTTTCTCTGGTTGCCCGACAATAGCTACTTGTAGTCAATATCCACGTAATGTAATAAAATACTGGAATCTAATTGTTTGAGACAACAACCTATTTTTACCCGAGTGTTCTTTATCAGTTTGAATATTTTATATAAAAAAATTACATATTAAGCTGCAATTTTAGTAGGACTGCAGCGAGTAAACGAGCCGCCTTTACTCCGCCAATGCAAAGAAAATATCATTTTATTATCCTTTGTAAAAATAATTCCTTTATGTAAAACACATTTAAATTTGGTACTCCGTATTTCGTTCACAATTCACCATTTAACAATGGAAATTAACAATGCAATATTTGGATTCTACAGTTTTTAGGAAAAATGAATGACTGCAATGAGTTTTATCAAATGTAGATTTTATATAAAAATAAAGAAAAATAAGTCTCTTTATTTTAAAAATATTTAGAAAAAATCGAATCCAAACATCAATAACTTAACATTCATTGTTCGTTATACTTAGTTAACTACTTCACCACGAGATTTCTAATATCGTTTCAATTTTTCATTTATTTCACATTATGAGTCCTTGCCGTATTACTTGTTCTGCGCGTGAAGTTGATTAAGAAATCTTAATCTTAATTATCTCTGAAAAATGTATCTATTATTATCTGTAATTATTGATGTGGAAATATCATTTCCACAAATACGAATACAGGTATGCAGCATTATGAATTTTGTTGACTAAAATTTTAGAGAAAATAAGTTCAATCATTTCCGAGAAATCATTAAATAAAAATGTTACTGTTAAGTAAAAAATTAAATTATTTGTTTAACGAGCAACAAATCTATTTGAAATTTAAATTTGTAAAATTTCGAATCTAATAATTTGAAACTCAATCTTTCTTAAAAAAAAAATCGAAAATATTTGTAACATCTATAACAACAGAAAAAGAGTTGCACAAATTACAGTTGTTTTTTTTTTAATTTCAGATTCATCAAAATTGTTAAGTCTCTTTTTTATTTATTTCACATTATTCTTATTGTTCTGCGCGTGAAGTTGAATACGATTTCTTTCCCAACCCCAAACCTAACGCTGAAAAGCAAAAGAGCAAGGAAGTACGTAAAAACGGATAACGGTACTGTATCGATTTCTGCTTGGACATGCGGCAAATCAGCACTGAATCTAAACTATGTTTCGCTTCGCCCAAGTGCGACATGCGGCAAATCTGCACCAAACAGTAGAGGCGAAAATCCCTCGGACGCGATCTGGATATGCGGCAAACCAGTTCTAAGGTGACGTTATGTTGAATCCTATGATATTAAATTTCGAGATAATTTAGATCGACTTTCTTTCATATATTATGGAAAAGGCAGCTTTATAGAGTGAGTTTAAAAAAATTGGTCTTATGCAATCAGATAGAACTTCCCTCGTCCCTGGAGTACAAAGTGTATCAGCTAGAAGAGGACACCTCAAATAACTTTTTTATTTATTATGAACTTGTGTTAATGAAATTTAGTTTATAAATAAAGATGAATGAGTTTTATGTAGGTATTCATCACTTCATTAACATGAATTAATTGATAGAATACACAATAATTAAAAAAATCAATCTTCACCATTTTTTTTTATTTATCTGAATTTTTATCATATCCTTTTTATAGGTACGTTTTATTTGCTTTTGTAAAATAATATTTTCTTAAAGCATCGCTAAACACATTTTTGACGTATTTATTTTTGAAACTGATGAAATTATTTCATTTTTTATGCTTTCTCAAAAATCCAATCCAATATTTTACCAAATTTTATATAAACTTGCACTACCGAACAACCTAATCAGTCAGAATTTTTTTTAAGAAAAATTGCGATAATTTACGAATATTACATAGGTAAGTGAATAAAGCAATTTTTTACATTTTTTTTTAAATAAAAAAAAAACTGCATGAGCTAAAAAATAAAAAAAATGCTATTTCTGCAATATACTTTTTGCGTTGCTTGTTTTAAAGCAATCAATTTATGTTTGCACGCCGACTATTTTTTCAACCCACTCCATTTTTCCGAAAAGAAACATACACATAGCATGTGTCTAGCTTGCCTTTACTTTAAGAATGCATACATCACTTGTTGTTAACTTCTTAGAGATTATCGTAAAAAAATAAAATTCGTAAAAATAAATCTTATAATTTTTCGAAAAAGCTGGATTTGTTGTATTGTACTTCAGGTACGAGAAAAATTGTGTCTAAATAACCTTAGACAATTTTTGAAAACTTTTTTTTTCGTGAAATTTAAATTAAATTTGATGTCTGTAACCTAACTATGAGTACAGTTTAGAACAACTCCTTCATTATTACCACGAAAAAACTGGTGAGCCTCTGTCATAAAATAATAGTTATTTTTTGTTTTAATATTGATCATTTATTCATAAAAAATATACTTGTTAATTCAAATGAAAACTAGGTACACAGATTCGTATCTGAACCCAGAAAAATTCGCAATTTTTATGGACCCTACAAGTGAAATTGCAAGCAAATATACTCTTAAAGTCTTAAACTACAAATAGAAAACATTTTACCATATAAAGTTCAAAAAGAATTTATTTAATACAATTTTGAGATGACGTCATCAAATTTTTGGTGGATATATAAAAATAGACAAATTTTAATTAACGTTTACCATCTGCGTGATAATCTTAAATAATCTTCTAAAACTTCACAACAATCAGTCCAGTAGTGTCGGAGAATAACTACTAATACAATTGCCAACAGATTAACGACGACAGAAAAACGTTAAATTGACTTTCATCAAAATAACCGCATTTATACATAATTTAGTATTTTGTATACTATTAGACACGAAATGTTTAAGCATCTTGTACCATGTCATCATTCTAAATACACAATGTACCATATGATCAAAAGCGTTTGTGAGAAATACAAACTTCAATAAAATGTAAATAAAAAAAAGCGATATTTAGATCAGAGGATGCTCGCAATTCATATAAACAAGCGACCAACGGGTAAGTAGTACTTTTCTGAAATTTTTATTTCTCAAGTGCGTCTTTGAAACAACTATTAAATATTAGTAAAGCATTTGGACCACATAATCTCATATCAAATTTATCTGTATGTATGTACATAGATTTTTCATACCACAAGTTTCGCATCCAAATGGTCTTTCCCCTGAATGAATTCTAGCGTGATTTTGAAGCGTAGACAATTCTTTAAAAGCTCGACCACATTCGTTACAAACATAGGGCTTTTCAGAAGAATGATACAGCATGTGTTTGTGGTACGATTGCTGAAAAGTAAAAGACTTGTTGCACTGCGCGCAAAAATAGGGCATTTCTCCTAAAATTAATCTGATCAGCAGCGATATTACAGCATATAGCTATTTACCAGTGTGCAGCCTTTTATGTTTTTTCAAGAAGTATTTCGTTGTAAACATTTTCGAGCAAACGTCGCATTCCCATTGTTTATTATCTTGAATTTTGATTTGTTCGTGTGGATTTTTTGGCGATGCGATGACGTCCATATTAACGCTTCTAGTCGTTTGTTGGGGGCTTTCCGGACTATTGTTCCAATTTTCAGAACTCTGATGTCCGAAACCATAATGTGCAACTCGAAGATGAACCATCAAACTTCCCCGTTTTTTAAATTTCTTACTGCACAGATGGCAGTGATAACTGTAGAGACCTGTATTTTTATCGGGTAAAGTTTGGTGTAAGAGCTTTTGATGCATATCTAATATAGTTCTGTCTGTAAAAGTGAAGCTGCAAATATCACATTTGATATGGTCGTTGTCATTTTCTACCAATGACTTGTTCAGGCTATTAATACTTTCGTTAATTTCTTTTTCGCTCTTTGCCATTTCACTTTCTTCATTATATTTAGCGCTAACACTACTGTCGGTGATGTGAGTGAACAGATGTATGGTTAATTTATCTAATCCTAAGAGAGATTCATTACAAACAGGGCATGTTAGATGTGAAGTTGCTACACTTATTAGCGACGAACGCAAAGATTCCACTCCTTGAAAATGCGGCTTAAGGCACAAAGGGCACGATAAAAGTTTTATTTCCATTTGCTACTGTTAGATAAATGCCTAGAAATCGCACAAGTGTTAACTAATTCAGTACTGCGTGCTTACCTAAATGTATTTACAAATTTTTAAGATCTATTTTTAAATTCCGAATTATTTCACATGCTCCACTCTTGGCACATGAGCAACCTAAATTTAGAAAAAGAGGGGCGACGGTTACCACGGAAACCGTTTAAACCGCACCTAAACAAACTTACTTCATGACAAGAATGTTCGTCTGACGAAAGTGAATTTTTTAATAATGTCAACATATTTAGAAGAAATTCTCAAAAAATTAGGTTGGGAAGATGGATTCCAAATACCGGTTGCGAATGCCGAGAATCAGCAACTCGAAGAAGAAGTCGCTAGACTTACTTTACAAAAACTTAAGGCGAAAACTCAGTTTGAAACCTCAACAGTGAAACTCGAAAATATTGAACACCACATAAAATACATATCAACGGAGTCTGAGCAAACTCAGGTAACCGAAAATCGCCACATATTCTTTAAAAATTATAGAAAAATTTTAGAACCTCATCACGGTCCATGCTCAGCAACTTCAAGCCGACGAGCACAGGTTAAAAACACATGAAGCGCAAAAAAACAAGTACGATCATGACATAAGGGAATGCGAGAAGAAAACTGCTGAAATAAAAGAAAGGCAGAAAGCAAAACGGGCCCAATTGGAAAGATGTGCTAAAAAACTGAATACGTTAAAATCGGAAACCGAATGGGATACGGAAGCTCTGAAGGCTTGGGAAGAATCTTTACAAAAAAGGGATGATGATAATGAGTTAATTAAGAAGTTCTCTAAGCAAGATTATCGAAAATATAATGAGCTGGAAGCGAAACGACAGAACTTAGAACTTGAATTTGCCAGCAGAAAACAAACTATCCAGAAAATGGTTTGTGATCTTACCAACTATGAAAGAATGCTGGAACGCACAGGTCGGTACAACAAAAACCAATATATAATGTAAATGTTGCTTTTAATATTTTTCAAATGGGAAAATAAAAATTGTTAATCATGTTAATTTTTATGCAAATTAGGAACGAACAGGTGGTGTAATAAAAAATAAATTAAAATTAAATCACGAAACATAAACATTTTGGATGATGGATAACATAAACAATAACGATAATAATGGGGTGTAATATGGTGAAAAAACCTTTAAATCAAATTTTGGTAAAAATGTTACAAATCTTCCCGAACCTATAATTTTGTGAAAATTTGGTTATAAACCTCATACAGTTTCAATACGCATAACCACATCACGTACTTAGTATTTTTGTACTGTTGTACTTACGCGTTAAATTTATTTCATTTTAAAATCGTGAAAGTTAATTACTTACTCTTCAGTGGTAGTTGTAGCGGCACAAGGTAAGTAATTTTTAATATACACATTAAAATGCAACTCTTATGGTGTAACGTATTTTTACAAATCCAGGAAAAGACTAATACCCACGTCCAAAAAAAATCCGAATATGGTAAATCGTTTCCTATAAATAAAAAATAAAAATAGCTAATACCCTTTCAGTTAACGGATTTATATTCAGTAATTTTATAATTTTCGATTTTGAAGGAACATCTCAGTCATCTTACAATAAAGAAAATACAAACATTTCTGCAATTTATGCACATAGATGGCCTCTAGTTTATAATATAAATTTATTAAATTAAACTGCGCGTCAAAAGTTAGGAATTTGGATGAGACATATTTTTTTTTTTTTTTTTTTTTGAAATAATTGAGTAGACTTAAATTAAATTTATTAAAATATTCCTAACGTTTGGCGCACAGTGTATAATTTAAGGTAATGCTAAATATATTTAATACATATATCGTAATTCTGTGTGGAAATTGTAGTTTATTACAAAAACTATTGACTTTCATGCTAATTATACACATTTAAATTAATGAATAATGTTTTACCATTATTAAATACACTGATCATAACAAAAATTAAAACGTCTTTATCGACATTTTATTAAACTGAATTGTTTTTAAAAGCATCGTTATTCAAATTATATTCTAAATATATTTGTCTTTATATTAATGTCCACTGCCTATCAAAACTGTTAAATACAGTTAAGATAAATTTTATTTATCTATCTATAACATCAATTTTACACACGTTATTAAACAGTAATTTACATAACTAGTTTGGGAAAGCCTACTTCCCGCATGAACGTTTGTTTGCGGCACGACCGAAGACAGCAGGGGGAAGTACAGTTCTAACACTACATCAGTACCTAGTAAAATTTTACTTTGAGGGATTGTGGGACAATGCACGGGGATAATGCCGCCAATAAAAGGAGCGTGCCGCCATTTTAAAGTGGCCTAGAAACATCCAGGGTTGCATTGAATTTGTGATTTATGGTTTTGTGGGTCTAATCTTCATGGTTAACTTTGAAATGCCAATAAAATTTATTAGATACTGTTCAAGTGATTCAAGATTAATTGTGAATTACTTATAAATAATGAAGCACTCTAAACATATTACAACGTTACGCTTCCAGGCTTCTTTAGAGTTACCATGGCAACGGGAAGGCAAAACCGCGCGTGCGGAAAATTCGACTTCCCGTACCGCGATGAGTACGCAAAATTCATCAAAAAAAAAAGATCATAAGTGTAACTAAATGTATTCAACAATTTAAAATTAAGTCATGGAAAAAGATAAAGACAATGAAAACATTCACGAAATGCAGTTTTCCATAGTAAATGGTACCTCAATTTTATAAAATAACATACTGCTTTACTTGTGGTTTATGAATCAGCCTTAATTTTATACTCTACACGTCCACATTTTTATGAAAAAGTCCAAATTGCATAACAACATTTTATAGCAGTATAAGCGAACACATCGTCTGATGAGGTGTACAGTTTAGTCGAAAAATGTATTATTAATGCGAAAGTCGCTGGTTCGATTGATTTATGCGCCTTTTTTTATAAATTTGATCAAGTATGGTTTACTACATATTTTAGAAAATTTGAGAATACAGTGCAGTTATTATTAGTATTACTACACTGCACCTATTCAGACTGATATAATTACGTGTCCTGTGTGACGCCATCACATGACAAGCATAACATGCTTCTTTGCCTGCAATTTAGATTTAGACTCCATACATATCCCTATTTTAACTTATAGAGATTATCATAGAATAAATAAAATTCGCACCTCTATTTGTGCGACTGTACTTCAGGGGCAACATAAGTTCTGTTTAAATAACATTACACCATTTTTTTGCATATGTAAGTACGGTTAAAAATATGATTACATTGTTACGGCACAGATAAGTATGATACAATATAAATTTCAAACAAGATTTACATAATAAAATTATCTCCGTCAAATTTTTGGTGGATAAAATAGACGAAATTTTATTAGCATTTTGCTATCTGCAAGATCATTTTTTTAAGTTTACCTAGAATTCCACAGTAATCTTTTTAGTAATTTCGGAGATCACTCGTCTAATACAATCTCCAACAGACAGACAGACAGACAGAAACGGGAAACCTATTACAATACTTCTACTCTCTAGTTTATACTTGGGAACTAAAAAAATGGTTTTACATGAATTCCTCTATATTTTTCTGCTGACATCATTGATTGTTGTTTTTCTGTAGGAAAAATAATGAAACAGCAAGTAGAGGAACGAAATGCCCTGATTCAACAGTGGAAGGATTCAGTAAAAATTCTTCAACAACGCGACAATGATATAGATCATACACAAACACAAATCCTAGAAACTCAAGAAATTATCGAGAAGGAACAAGAAAAATTGCAGGAACATAAGCAGTTTCACGAGAACGAACTTAAAAATAACAACGATCTAGAACACGAAAAGCAACAACTCAATTATTTAAATTCAAAATTACGACGAGAACTTCATGAATTAAGCCAATACACACTACTCCTACATAGTCAGGTAAACTGGACACAGTAAATGACTAAATGACAATCACTCTTGTTTCGTAGGCTGACACAGTGAGGCGTCAAATGGTACACATTGCACACCAACTCGAAAAAGAGCGCAAGAACAAGAAAACTATACACGAAAAAATCGCAAACACACAAGATAAAATAGAAAATATTAAAATTCGTGCCAACGCTTTGAGGGAAAAAAATGAAGCTATTAAGAAATCGGCGATGTCAGCTGACGAACGTACTAGACAGTTGGAAAAACTGATTGATTATGAACAGAAACAACAAAATGCGTTGCAAAGCGATTGTGAACTGTTACAGAACATATTTTTCAGAGTTCAGCAAGAATTACAGGAACAGTTTAGTATTGGAAAAATGAGAGATCTGGATATTAACGGAGTAGTTAACAATATCAACCATTTACGTAAACATAACGATGATCAACGCAAAGCTTTGGGTAAAAGAAAAGAAGATGCGTACGAACTGGTAAGATTCTCAAACATTTTTACTGCAGTTTAACTAAACTCTGTTTAAGGATTATAAAATAGATGAAGTACAAAGAAAAATTCTTATTAAAGAAAATGTCATCCACAATGAATTTACTGAAGAACTTGAGATAAAACTTCTTGAGTTAGAAAATACGATGGGCGAACGCGCAGAGGTTTGATTTAAACTATATTTATAGACAATTGTCTAAAATAGCTTTACAGATTAAAAACATGTTAAAAGATCAAGTTAATAAAATCAGAGACGACATGCGAAGATTAACTTCAGCAATTGTAGCTGATCAAAGTCAATTAGTTGTTTTAAAAGATAAAATGCAACATCAAAATTTGAGTTACGAAGGAGGGCAAAAGCAGCTACAAACATTAAAAGCCAGTATACAAGAAAAACAAGTTGAAGAAAACATCCTACGCCTCCGTGTTAACCAACTAAATAAAGCTATGAAAAAAGAAGAAAAAAGTATATATTCGATGAAAAAGTTTAAACTCACTCTAGAACAGGTACACTTACAACAAACTTAACAAATAATTATTTCAAATCTTCGATTTTTTATAGGCAACGCAAGAACGATTGATAGAAATAAGCACAAATAAAGACATTCTACTTGTAAAACGAAGAAATCTAAGTGAAGATAAAGGAAGATTAAAATGTGACATCGCCGAACGCCGCATTAAACTTGAACAATTTCAGAAAAAGTACGACATCACTTTAATGACCATGGGAAAAGATGAAGATGGACAAACTCTGTCCATTACGCATTTTAAAATTAAGAATGCTCAGGAAAAATTTTTACTTCAGCAAGAAGGTGATGAACTTGACATAAAAATTAAAACAGCCGAAAAAGAAATTCTTGCAATGGAAAACACATTGAAAGTGGTAAATTTAACAAACGCAGCTTTTAAACAAAGTCTTTCCGCTGTTGAAGAAGAGGGTAAGTAACTCCAGGATCTACTGTTTCAAATATGTAAATGCAAGTTTTTGTTCGAGGAGAGCTGAAATAAGTTTTTTAGATCAGATTTTTTTTTGAAAAATGACAATACTATTTGTTTTTGAACTTAAAACGATAAACACGCGTGAATTGATTGACAATACCGACTATAACGTGTTCTTTTATATTTTGAAAACTGAATTTTGCTATCTTTTATGGCCTCGAATTTTGTTCAGAAAATTTTAAATAATTAGTTTAATGAATTGTTGATTTAAAATATTTAAATATGATAACTCAAACATAACAACATGCGCCAAAACACATTTAACATTTGTGGAAAGTGAGGAGAGATAATCACAGTTCTGATCGTCTAGCGGTTAGAACCCCCGTTCGAAAAGTGGAAGACAACGATTCGAACTCCACTGAGCCCGTGTGACATTATTCCTCGGTTTCCACACATTAATGTAATGCAAAATTGTGCATCTGTCTCCATTATTTAACAATTCAATGTTACATTTTAGGAACAGAGATTCAAGAAATGAAAGTTTTGGAAAATCAGTTGTTAATGGTAAATGACGTATTAAGGGCAAACAGAAAAAAACTAGCAGAAAAACGACAAGAAGTGGAAGGTAACACTAACTTTAACCTAAATAGTACAAATTGTTCTAGTTATGTTATTGCACTATAGACAAGGAAAACACCATGTTGACAACGTGTTTTGGAGTTTAAAATGTAGTTTCTTGACACAAATTTGGGTGTCAACGCATGATTTAATTGGAACCTAAAACACACCAACAGCTTGACATTACAATTCACCTACCGTTTTAAAATCAAGACCTTCTCTAATCTTTTTTTATGTCGTAACCCCTTGATACAGAAGACATAACAGTCTTCTGATTTATAAAATACTGTTACGTTGATCGGCAAAAATGGGCGTGGGTGAAACTCAATTTATTCTTTAGTAATACAAATTTATACGACTAACCACAGAGCGAAAATATAACAACGAATAATTCTAATTCAACTTAATTTGAACTCATTAATCGACTCCTGGATTAGACTAGACTGACTTACTCTCGAAGGTGGCGTCTATTTAAACCCATACGTTCCTTTCTAGATATTTCGTGATCGAGGTTTTTCTGGAGTATTCATAGCGACTTCCGCTTCTAGGCTTTTCTTTATTCGAGCGCTGCCGTCACCTATGAGGAGAAAGCCCATAGGTGTCGTAACAGAATTAGGAATGCAACCCAGAAAATATTTTCAGAGGTTTTATAGACGTATTTTTATTTATGAAAAACGTTAATAATGTATAATAATAGCAGACATTGTCATAATCTTGACAAAAACAGCACTTTTGAAGTTTATAACAAAAATGTATTTAATTAATGTGATGAGTAATGATCTAATGGCTCTTAAAATGCTGTCCATTTCTTTCACATGCTCCAATTCTATCCCAAAATGACATTATCACCCGCATTAAAATATCTGGGAAATACATTCTAATTCTATGTTTTTTTTATTCTATTTTCTAAATGTTCCACGCTGCTAATTGAAGTTTGGTAAACTATTTCTATAACTGTGCCCCATAAAAAAAAATCTAAAGGTGTAATACCTGGATTTCTGGGAGTCAAGGATTAGTAGACCCTCTCCCAATTCACCTGTTCGAGAAGGCCACATCAAGGTAATCCCGCGCCCTCTTATGATAATGCGGAGAAGCATCGTTCTGTTGAAACCATAAATTTTGTCGTATTTCCAAATTAACATTTTCGAGTAGTAATGGTTTTAAATTAGTTTGAATAAAATTTAAATAAAAATTGTCCCACACCAAACGTTTGTAGAGTAAACTATTTGAAAATGTCTTTCTCTAATCCGGTGGCTGTTCTCTTCACTATAATACTTATGGTTATGCTTGATAAATCCACCACTAATTGAAAATTTTTGAAAAAACAATAAAATCGTAAAAATAGTGTTAAACATTTGTACAAAAAAAATGCAGAAGGATAATCTTTTAAGATGATCTACGGGTTTTAACTCTCGGACTAATGACCATAGATTTATCGACTAATTAATACTTGCTGCTCTGGCACTTACTTCAGATAAACATTATTGTCTACTAATTTCAAAACTGTTATTTCATTTAACACCCTTGTATTTGTTTCTTCTCGGATTTTTTTAAAAGGTAGCCAATTTACTCTCAAAACAAGTTTCCAGTCTTTTGAAAATAGTATCTGCTTCTGCTCTTCTATTCTGAAAACGAGTAGCCAAGGAAGCATTTGTTCTAGGTTCACCATAAATTAAAATCAAAACCTAATTTAGGCTGTGTGAATTTTTAAATTTTCAAAAAATGCGCCAAAAACCAGTGTGGTACTTTTCAACGGCGGCAACCGTACCACGACGTTTAGGATGTCCTTGTGGCACATTGTTTGACACTGTGTGGTAGTTTTAGAACAAAAAACTTGCTTGAAGATCCAGATTTTTTGATGAGCAACCCAGAAATTTACAAATTTATACTAATAAGGCTAACACAGGACATTTAGGTGTTGTAACGCTTTAAGAACGATTTTAAAGTACTTACTTACTTATCCGGTAACCTCTTCTACCGCAGGTCTAGAGGCAATTGCATTTCTCCATACTCTTCTATCTAACATCCTACTCTTTGCTTGAATCCATGTCATCACTTTTTTTGCCAGAGCTCTGATAATTTCCATATTCCAGGTAGTTCTCGGACTTCTCCATTTTGTTAAAATGCTTAAACCAACGAATTCCACAGCTTTTTATTTTCTTTTTCCTTGTCATTCCTTCTATCTTTTTTATTTACTATTTTCATATCGCAAGTTTTGATTTTACTCCTTAGTTTTGATATTAACGTCCACGATTCAAAGCCGTGCATGAATATAAGTGAGAAAATTGTTTTTTTACTTATTTCTCTTTTACTAAAGCAGCTCCTATAAAGTCCTCTGTAGATATTGTTTCTTCTTCTTCTTTCGTTACCTATCCTCTTTGGAAGTTGCCGATCACTTTGGTCCGGCCTGAATAGTGCAGTGGATGACTAAGATTCTTTAACCATGATATTCTTCTCCGACTTTGGTTTCTTCTGCCTTTAATTTTTTCTTGTAATATCAACTGCCATATACCCTTTCTTCGTACAAAATTGCGCAAACTATTCATTCGAAAAAATTTCAATAAGCAGTGAAACTACAGCACTCAGGCGGACTGATACGGATGGAAAAATTTGATTGTGGTATTTTTAATTTATGTGAGCTTAAAATTTTATTTTTTCTTTCCCTCATAATTCTGGAGAATGAATCAAGAACTAGGAAACGTCCAATAAGGTATCACTTTATCTCTCCTGCTATTTAATATTTTTTAACAAAATTTTATTCATTTAATTCGAACATATAACACTCAATTTGTAACAAACAACTAGAAGAAGGACCACTATTACTATAAAAACGAACAGAAGCGACTTTTAAATACTATTGTTTGCCACTGCATAATGTAGGCGATACATTTCATATAAATATCTAATGTGATTGTTCATTTCAGATGAAATACGATGGAATAACATTTTTTTTTGTTGTAGAAGTGAAAGCCATGCTAAAAGACCTCGAAATAAGAATTACCCAAGACCGTGAAAAGCAGGTGGATTTGGAGGAAGAATATTTAAAAGTTCAGAGAGAAAAGGCACAGAAAGAAGAAAAAGTAAAGAGAGCTGAAAATTGTTTAAAGCAAGTTGAGAAAAAACTTCACCGCAAACAACGTGAAAAATACGACGTACGGTAACATATATGCTTTGACAAGAAATAACATTATTTTTATAGAGAGATTTAGAAATTCGGCAGCTTTATAATGCAAACTTAAACGCTATGCACCGCCTCGTTGAAATGTCAATTCGTTATCAAGAAGTAGCTCCACTAATAACTCGTTACACCATCGAATACGAAATAAAGCTACCTGAGAAACGAACACTCTCCGGCCACACGGAATCCACAAGATCTATACAAACTTGCAGTTCGACCGAATCAGAAACAAAAAGCGTATCCGACACGGATTCAGGTTCGCAAGTTTCGTCAATAGCTAAAGTTGTAATAACATTCAAAGCATAATAAAGTAATGTAACCAATGTAAAATCATCTCTTTATTCTTATTTCTGAATTCATAAAATAGATAATTATTTAACTTAACTTAGTTTAGTCCATCCCAGGTGGCAGAGGTTCGGTCGCTTGCGGTCCTCCTGTCTCAGTCAGTGTCTGCTTAAAAAATATAGAATTTAAAACACAAGCAAAACAGAAAATAATTATATACCGTTTCTTCTGTTAAACTGCCAACAGGTGGAGGAACGGCTGGTGGGGGTTGTGTGTACGATCCCATAATTATTTCTTGAACTGTCAATGGAATATGTGTTCTTTGTCCTTCCGTGAAGTTCATCAAATGTTCTTTCAAAGGTTCTTTTAATTCTGGACAAATAGCCAAAGCATCTGACAACTGCGGTGGTGGTAGCTGCATTAATACTGCAAAACTTTGAGGTTTTGTTCTCTGACAACACTTAATGAACCCTTCCCACACCACTTTTTGTTTCCAGACCTAAAATATATATTTCAATATTTATTAAATCTTGTATTTCAACCGCAAAAACAACATTTAAAAATGTTTAAGGTTATCCCAACAGAGTAGAGATTTCTAAACGTTACTTTTAGATACCCTACTTAATACCCAAAAAGAGTTTAAACTTAGTTTATTCTGTCCACTGTTCTATTCTCTAAGACACTAAATTAATAAATCACACATACAGAAATACACAATTTTGCACATTTTAAATAGGGTTTACTTGGGAACATTGTAGATGACGTCATAAATTTTTTGGCGAAGATGAAGAAACAATGCTTTCCGAACGACAAACAAAGGGTATTAATTAAGAAAAATACAACGTAGATGCTGAAACGCGTTGACAAAACTATAATATCTGGTTTCAATACAGTAACGAAAAAAGTCCAAATTTCTGGACTGATGTTATGTATACCGAATTCCTTATAACCAACGTACCTGTTTTAAGATCAAACGTTGCAAAATATTCATAACGAAGCCTGAAAGCCTTGGATAGCTGCCCAAGGCCTGAATAACAGTTCTCATAAGTAAAGTAGGAAGAGGCGTTTGATCCATCAATTGTTGTAAAACTACTGCCAGCACTTCTTGTGTAAAAACCTGAAATTCACAGTAGTAAATCAAATAACTCAAAATATTAAACATAGTTACTTGTTTTTCCTGAAGACACATGGAGGTTGCTTTAATAATAGTTTTCAAATCAGCTTTCGTAGAATCAATTAGATGTAGAGCTACCAACAACTCTGTCGGTGTTATAGGACTATCACCATGTAAGCCCAAAAGTCTGTTAAAAACTTCCCTCACAACAACCGGATTTAATTTTATAAGTTTTGGCAATGCTGCGATCACCTAAAACACTTAGCTAATAAGAAAAATCGATTTCGAATAACATTTACTCACTTCTTTCTTTGACAAGCCATTGAGCACAGGAATAAGAAATCTTACATCAGAAACTCTTGTATGATACAGATCTCTGACTCTCTGAACCAACTGCGTACTTGGTGGTCCCTTATCTGTCAAAACGTGAATAACTCTAGTGACCAACGTTTCGGAGCCTTTTGGACATTCTTCAACCAATTTCAATAGTTCCGGAGAATCCATACCCATCGATCTAATCGGACTTTCGAGCAACCGTAAAATTATCCGTTTAATGTTAGCCCCAGTCTGGACGTAAACTTTCGCCAAGTCATGAATAAGACTTTCATTAGCAGGGAGTAATGAAATGTACGGCAATAAACAAGCTTTTATGAAATCGTCTCCCCAAGTTTCACTCTTCAGCCGTCCCTGACTAAAACCACATAAACTTTCAGGTGGTCTTTGAAGTTTCAAAAACTCCAAGTTCATCCTAGCAAATTCTTCTATGACCAGTTTCAAATCAGGCCTTTGGTGCAATTCCAAAACATGAGCAATTGCACAATCTCTTATTGCGTTTGATTCATACGTTGTGTACGAGAGTAAAGCGTTAAGAAACATTAACTGCTTGGGCGGTTTCCGTACCGTTAAATCACGGAGTAGGGTTAAAGCCCAAGTACATTTTTTTTCTTCTCTACACAACTGATGAAGTTTCTCGAGAGCTTCATCGGTTACTAATGGTGCCTCAAGCAATAATCGAGAAAATACCACCGAATCGTTAGTGGAAACATTTATGAATGTGCAAAGAAGAGTGTTGTAGCTCTTGTCTAGCTTAGTATCTTTACGTAGGGGGGGAACACGTGAAAAGCCTTGTAGAATGCTATACTCCTCAAAAAGCCATGCTAAAGCAAGATCAACATGTGTGCGTAAATCAGCCAACAGGAAAGTTAGTACGGTTTGTCGTACGGTTGGACTAAAACAAGCTGCTATCGTGGTGATTAATTTTTGATACAAACATTTTGCTGCTGTTTTGTCCGCACTTAACAATCTGGTGATTGAACTTATTAACAGTTTTTCTTTCGCATCTTTTTCGAGAGGTTTCGTTATTTCAGATAATTTTAAAGTTTTTATTCTGGGAACTTTTGCTCTCTCTTTCTTCTGAAGCTGTAAACAAACAATACAATTTACACTTTTACTACCTCAATTCAGGATAATAATTTGACTAAAAATAATATTCCGAGTGCACACAAAATAATAAAAAATTTTAAATATTTTTATAAAACATTTCGAATAAATTTGCTAAACAACGTGTGAATTCTGGCCAAGTCACCTAACATATTTTTCTAAAACAAAAGTCAAAGCATTTTATATTTACGACTTATTGTGCTCAGCAGCGCAGAAGATAAGTTCACAAATTTATTTGCCCTTGTTTTCTTTTAGTATCATTTCATATAATTCGATGCAGAAATATGACCGTTGGCAGTCATGGATTTGAAAAGTTGAGCTTAAAATGCTTTCGGTTGAAGACGACATTTTTTCTACTACTATGTAACAATATTATCATTATTACAATTATTTCGATTAGTAATAGTACCCATATTTCCAGATCGTATTTCACTACCTTCAGCCAATTACAGGGGTGACGAGAGGTAGTGTTGCCATCGCCTTGCTTATTTACTTGATGTCCTTTGTTTACAGTTTTCCATTTTAAAAATGTTATATTTTTTTCTCTATTTAAGAGTGGCAAAAGTATAGTGTCACATTCACAATTATGCCCATTACTCGCTCAGATAATTTGTTTCACTCGCAAACGTCGTCTTCGTGAAGAATTGCTATCATAATTTACTCATACAATAATAATAACGTACTACCACTACCGGGAATGGACAAATCTTTAAAAATCCATGGCTGCCTTTGATCGTGTTTTACTTCCCGATGGTAGCTAAGGAAGTATTGTAATCGAGTCTACTGAGCGACTGGCTAATTAATTTCGGGAAAATAGAATAAGCCGTTCTTGATTTGATCAATAAAATAAATTGCCTCATTTCATGAATTGTTTTGAGTTACCATGTAAATTCTAAATAACAACAATGCACATCGAAACATCAAAGACAACAGCTATCAAAAGGTCCGAGGATCCGATTTTGCACGAATACAAATGCATTATTCTAATGACAGAAAAAATAAGCATGCTATGCATATATTTCAAGGGAGTTTTTTCACAACAATTTTTTGTGATGATGTTATCAACATTTTAGCAAAAACACATGTATTAATTTGATTAGATGCAGTGTAATACTAATAACAGTACAGTATCATCAAATTTTCGAGAAAATAGGATGAACCATTTTTGATTTCACCAATAAAAAAATGGGAATAGAATTCGAACTCAGGCCTTCTATCTGCGAAGCTGACGTTCTTTCAACAACTCTACGCAATTGGCTTGTGTAAAGTGACCATACGTCAAATGTATTGTCCCACATTACATAAGTCCTGAAAAAGTCCTGTATTTCATGTGTAAGTTGTTGTATTATTATTGTAGTGTAGAATACGAATCGTCAAAGCTTCTCTTACGTTTTTTCGACACAAGTTGTTTTACTGCATCTCATTTCTGACAAAAAAAGCCTATAATGTTTCTTTTATGTGTTGTAGAATTTTATAAGCTAAAAACAGTGGTGACAACTTCGTTCGGAAATTTCCATAATAACTCAGATATTGATTTTTAAAGATACGCGACAAAAAATTTCACCAACATTTTAAAAAGAATGATGACGATACAAATATTTTAAAAACTGTACTTATAGAGAAAATTATGGACAAGTTATATTTAAAATTTCATAACAATAAGTCTGTTGATAATAGAGATATTACATTCTGAAAATATACCGAACATGCCAGAAGAAAAAAAAGGTAGGGACTGGCCTTAAAAATTGTTACTTTTTTAAATTTATCCATTTCCCTGAACAGTGACCTGCACTGAACTCGAGAAATTCTGATCAAGCGCGTCAGACTTCGTATTTTCGTATTTATGTATCTAAAAATCAAAAGAAGAGGAAGAATTAGACAATAAAAATTATCATAACAATAAACAAAATTATGGCACATGTTTATGCAGAAGTACATGATGAGCAGACGCCACCAAATTATTGGTAAACATGATCAAACAAATTTTTGGTAGTCGTTTCATATTTCTAACATACAGATAAAATTTGACGACAATCGGTCTGGTAGTTTCGGAGATTATAAGCCTAATAAAAATCGACAGAGCTGACAAAAATTCTATCTAAATAACCTTAGACCAATTTTTTTATATCACGCCATAAATCGTGGGTGAAACTTAGTACACAAAATTTCATTTTACGCAAAGATTTCCTGTGTTGAGCGATATTAAACGGAAATACGACGATATCGTATCTTGGGATTTCCTCATAATACAATCAGAACAGATGTTAACCTTTATCTCTTTATAGGTATTTTCCAGTTTTTTTAACACATCTGTATTTTATTTTCTATTATATTTTTGAATTTTCTGACTTCTTAAGTTTGTTATTAAACATTTCTGAAGTGTAAATATTAGCAGTTCCGTAAGAAATTTCCTTAATTATGCAGAATATCCACGTAAAAACTTCTGGAAAGAATATTTCCATAGCATTAAAAAAAATCTGCTTCACATTTTTCTAATCACTATAATGAAGTCTCGTTACCAACATGAAAATAGCTAATATCAAAAGGGTATTATGTACCTACAAACTGTTTCCTTGATTATTTCACAGACAATACTCCGTCCACAAGTAATAATATCGACAAGCAATAAAAGTTAGATTTAATGAGATATTGAATATTACATAACATTCAATACAAGTAGCATCAAACTGCTATGCTCGTGGCAATCGTCAAGTGTATAAACAATGCAACTTTTTTTAATTTCACGCCATTTACTAGATAATCTGCTCTTATTGAAATAATATCATTATATGCGACAGTGTTAACCTTTAGGAATTTTTTTACGATTTATGAAATATAATTTCATGTCCTCCGCATAGCCGGCATGTAACATTAAGATGAAGTACACAATATAACTGACATAAACCCGCAAATGTGTTTTTAAATATAAACCAATAATGTAAAAAATATAAAGCAGATACTTTTTATAATAGTTCTAACTTCTAAGAACTATTCACGTGGTAAATATGTATGTACTGTTTAAATAAATATATATTCTATATACTAAAAAAATATGTTTTATTCTTACAGAGAATTATAAGATATTATTTCATTTGTTAACTAGTAGGAAGAGAAACCGCGATGTAATAATTGTTACAAAACTTTTAACTCTATACTTCTTAGCATGTTATTAATCTAGTTTTTGAAATTTTGAAAAAAGTCCAGTATGTACAAATATCTCCTAAATTATTCAAATTCTATCTGTTCATCTGAAAACAAATTTTATACTAAAACTAACTAAACTGGAAAATACTGAAATTCAGTTCATAAAGTTGACTGAGTCCTTAAAACCAAGGCATAAATATGGTTTCAGTTTTCATTGTTTTAAGTGATCTTTATGACGCTTAGAAGATTATATGCATACATACATATGAGCAATTTTTGCTTTTTTTTTGTTGTTTAATAAGAATCTAATTAAATCGATTTACTGCTAAAAATTATGAATTGTGTGAAACTTTCAGCAACGTACTTCGATGTTTCTGGTTACTGCAAACTGGAACATTTTCCATTGTAAGGCATATATTGGAAAATTGGTTTTTATTATCTGTGAAAGGAGACATCTCAAGTGAATTTATCAAGAAAAGTTTTCTGTTCAAAATGAATATAACTAAATGTTGTATAAGGCATGGTACAAGCAAACTGATAGCTCTGCAAGTATTACACCTATTCCTGAATGTGATAGAGGGTATTTAATTAACCATAAAGTATGTATAATGCTTCAATTTTCATGTCAGCTTGAACATATGTCATGGGAATTCCCTTAATAATAAGTTGACATAATGTATAATTTTTTTAAATGTTCTGATTACACGAACTTTGGTTATAATTTCCCGGCTTCATAATAATGTTCAAATATAAATGAAATTGTTAGTGTAATCGGTTCAGTAGTTTAGTAGTGATTATCTGTGTAACGATAATAAAAGATAGACAAACACACGGAAACGAGAAACATGAAACTGAGATATAAAAATAATTTTCCACATATTTTTATGAAGGTCTGTACATTCTATAATGACATTTTTGACCAAAACAAAATAATGGATCCAATTACTTTTATGCTTCTACAGACACTCACCGGCATGAAAAACGGGCCAGCTAACATTTTTCGAAGTACAGTGCTTCGACGTTTTTACTATGCTTATTTTTGATATTGTTTCTTGACCAGCATATTAATCGAGTGTATCTGCACCCCATACTTTAGATGAGTTTCAGAATGTACGTTTAAAGGAATGAGAGAATATCCAACAAGAATAAACAGACTATTTATTTATATTGGAATCCCCTAAAGAATGGCAGCAGTCTTATAGGTTCGTGGGGGAAATACCCGTTATTGACGTCCTTAAAGAGTGTGTCAATGATCATTGGTTTTGCTTTTTTTGGAAACTTTAATTTTTTTTCAGTTTTGTTTGATTATTGAATTTTTATCATTTTCTATTAAAATATATATTTTTAAGTTCTTTCTAGGATAAAAAAATACAATAAACGTTGCATAACAACATCAAAGTATTGCAGCCGAAATCGTACTTTGTTTTGCACATTTTCGGATCTTTGAAAAAAAATACTGGTGGCCCGTTTTTCGTGGCGGTAAGTGTATATAAAAATTGACATATTAATTCATTTTAAGTTATTACCTACCACACAACTCACCTTTTCCTTTTCATCTTTATCCTCCTCTATTTCTTTCTCTGGTGGTTTAACTTCTTCATTCTTTTTCATGAAAAATTTACCAGGAGGAGATACACTTGCTTCAGTCATTTGTGTCGCTAAAATTTTTGCTAATATCTCCACTTGTCCTACTCTTCCTGAATCAACAAATTTACTGTATTCTTTGCTAAATTCAAAGGGCATTGTAGTTGGCAATTTGTTAATAGATGAAAAAATTAGTTGCACAGCTTTCTCTAATGTAAAATTCTCCATCACAAATTGCTCATTTATTTCTTGAAGTGACTGCGGTTCACTGTCGTTTGTATCATTATCAAAATCAATCTGTGGATCTAATCGAGGTTTTTTGTTATAAATCTGCAATGACTCCATTGAAAGTGTACGTTTACAATATTTTCTTCTCTCCTCGGCTTTTGGTACCATTTTTGATATTTCTTGTTGAGAATAACCTGAAGTAACCATATTTAAAAACATATATTTAAACTAGTAACTATCATTACCTAAATCTGTCAGCATTGGAGTTAATTTTTCAACAAATTCATATGCTGCAGGATGTTTTATAAGCCCAGACAATTCAGTTTTCAATTTTTTTCTCACTGAATTTACTTGAGTTG
The DNA here is from genome assembly GCF_036711695.1 of Zophobas morio. Taxonomy (NCBI): domain Eukaryota; kingdom Metazoa; phylum Arthropoda; class Insecta; order Coleoptera; family Tenebrionidae; genus Zophobas; species Zophobas morio. The sequence goes on from NW_026972110.1 coordinate 6,405,022, forward strand.
TTGTTAACGTTGGAGGTAGGTTATTGTAAAGAGACTCAATAGCTGATACAACTCTCGACATAAATTCAGCGCGATTTTTTGCAATATTGGTAACAACACCCAAACATGTTAATAAATTTGCACTACTGATGTGTGGTGATCCATGAAACTTTAAAAGCAGTTCAAAGAGAGTACTAGAACACATTTCCATTATACATAAGTACATAAAAAAAATGATGTGATTACTTTGCTTCCTCTTCTAATTTTCTTCTTCTGGCAATTTTTAAAGTTAAAGGTACATCATCTAAAGAAAAATCATTTGGTTTGTTGCTCTCGGCTTGATCAGGGTATGTTTGAAGTAACACCACACACTCTAAAAATTTCACAGAACTGGTTCGTATTCCATCATTGTCACTGTCTATCATATTTGCAATTTCCAGCTTAATTGCCGACAACTGTCGCCATGCATTTTCCATTTCTTCAGTCACATATGATGCTTTACACATCCATGCTAAGGTTCTTCGATATATGGTGATTAAAGCCTGGATCACTCGTTTTTGTACGGCAATGGATTCATCACATAATAACATATGGAGTGTCAGCATAACTTTTGGCAATAATGACTCACGGACTTTGCTAAACAATTACAAAATAACTTTTATTTCAAGACACATTTCAACTCACCATAATTCTTCGATAAAACCCACCAAGGCTTTTTTGACATCGCCATTTTTATCTGTGGTAAAATTTAAAATACTCGGTAAAAACTTCTGCAGAAGTTGCGGAGATTTGCGAATTAATACTTCTTGCAACTTGTGGAGATATTCCAATTTTTCTGTTGCGTTATGAGCCACAGCGGCATTGTTTATCCATTGAGTAACCTATAAAATACAGTAAAATTCTGTCCTGCTGCTACAAATACAAATTACCAAGTCTTGATCCGATACATCGTTCATATCAAAATCCATTTTGAGCGTATTAATTTTTAAGGTTATGTTCTAAGAAATAATTTTCATGTAAACTTTGAAAATCGTAATAAATTACAAACAAAATGGATTTTTATATAATTTCCAATATTTAGTAATTATGTGCATAATGCAAAATTATAAAATAAATAGCGTCAGAATAGTAGCAACATGGATGGATGTAATAAATATATGACGTCAGATTCATAATGTTTCGTGTTTTGTCAAAGATGTCAAAAGAATGTCAAAATCCTGTAGTGACACAATAACAAAGTAAAATGTCACTAAAGATATAGTAATTTTTGTTAGTTTCATTTCTGTGATTTCGTTGGTACGTCGACATTTTATCACTTGTCACTTGTATCACAAAACGTCAAAATAGTGTTGATGTGTCAAAAAAACCGACGAACGTAAAATAAAAATGTAAAGTAGTAATAGAAATATATTATATCTAAGTAAGAATAATAAAAATGGAAGTAAATTCAACCAGTGAAAGTGGAAAAAAAGTTGCTTTAGAAAGTTTGTCCAGGGAAGACCTAATCAAAAGATGTGAGCGTCTTTTGATTCTGGCTCAAAAAGCCAAACAAGCAAGAGATACACTCCAGGAAGAAAATAACGAATTGAGAAACAAATTGAAAGGTGAGCAAGACCGAAATGTCACCCACGAAATCATTGAAAAGTTAACCCAACAAAAATTGACCTATGTAAATACAATCGAAGATTTGAAAAAGCAAAACAGTATTTTAAACAACAAACTTCAAACTTGTTTGGGAGATCTACATGTGTGTGCAGAAAAAACAAATACCTTGGATAGTGAAAATGTGGCTTTCAAAAGACAAGTTAAACGTTTGACAGATGAAAATGAACAGCTTTTATCCCATTTAGAATTATTAGAAAAACAGATGGAGGAATGTAAAAAATTAGGACTTGAGCAACAAAACCAACTACTTATATTGGAAAAAAGCAACAAAACACTTGAAGATACTAATCAAAAGCTACTAAATGAAAGTTCCGTCAACAGTCATTCTGCTGAGTTGCAGAAAATGCTGAATATAAGCTTACAGGAAGTAAAGAAACTGCAAACGGAAAATAACACACTGAAAGAAAAAGTGGATGGTTTAAAAATGAATTTGTCTGAGAAAGACAAAAATATATTAACTGTGAGTGAAGACTTGCAGATCAAGATTAAATTAGTAGAAGACTTGCAAGTACAAATAAAGGAAATGCAGAACAGTCAAATTGAAAATGAAAATGAGAGTCTGAAAACCCAAATTAGACAATTAATGGAGAGTAATGAAAGTCTCGCACAAGAAAATACAGACACACAAAACCGTCAATCAGTAATGGAAAACTCACTTAAGGAGTTAGAAGTAACCAACAAAACATTGAAGGAAAAATTGAAATCATATCATGGCAAGATTGTTAAGTTTGCAGGAAACATCAAAGCTATCAAAGAAAATAAAAATGAAATTCTTGCATTGTTCAAGACATATACAAATCAAGTGGAAGAATGGAAACAAGAGTTAGATGTGGCATCTCAAAAGTTGTGGCAACATATCAATAACATCACAAATGAGAACAAGATCCTCAAAGAATGCAATCTCAAATTTTTAGAACAGTTAGAAGCACATAAAACTGATGATGAAAAAAGTAAAGAACTCTGTGAACTGGAATATTTTAAAAATGAAAACAAAAAATTGGCTGAAGAAGTTGCTAATCTACAGGGTTTACAAAATGAGTACAAACTACAAATCGATGCATTGATTAGTGAAAAAGATGATATTGATCAAAACATGGCAAAGCTTGTTCAGAAACACCAGGAAGAATTGAAGGTTTTTGATGATCAAAGCAAGAAAGATATGACTGAAATACAAAACCAAATTGAAGAGAATGAGAAAATATGTATTGAGTACAGGAAAGTAATATCAAAATTGGAGGAAGATAATGGTTTGCATATAAGAGAACTGGATGAATTAAAGCAAAAGAATTATGACCTTCAAGAAGCACTGGAACATGCAAAGGAAACTGAGAAACAAATAGCAGACAGAACAAGTGAAGAAATTCTTAAACTGGTGCAAGAAAATGCTGAGTTATTGGAGGCAGATCGCAAATTGCAAGAAAAAAGTAACAATATGAAAGAAGCTGATTCTCAGACTGACGAAGCTGTCTCTTCAAAAAGTGAACTAGAGGAAGCAATAACATCATTAAAAAGAGAAAATTCTGAACTGCTTACAGAGATGAATGAAATGAACCAAGCATTGAAAGAAAGAGGTGAAACAATTTCAAAGTTTCAAGCACATTGTGATGAAGTCATGAAGAAACTGCAAATTTATGAAACTCAGGCAAATAGAAATGTTGATAACATTTCGCAAAAAGAAGAAACCATCAAGAAATTAGAGCAAGAAATTGAGCGACTTAAGTGTAAAGAAAACACAACAACAATAGAAGCAGATGATGATAAAATTGTTAAAAAAGATCTTGAAATTTCAGAATTGAAGAATGAAATAGAGAATCTGAAAGAAAGATTGAATGCAAATTTAGATTCCAGTTATGCAGAAAGCGAAACCATGTCTACATCAACAATATCAAGGTCAGAAGAAGTAAACAGACTGAAAGATTTAGAAGGATCGTGGGAAGAAAGATATGGTAAACTTAGGAGTTTAGCAGTCAAGTTGAAAGGAAAAGTTAGAGATTTATCTAATGAACTACTGAAGGAACAGAATGAGAAAAACGATGTTCAACAAAAGTGCGCAAATAATATGAAAACGATATCTACATTACAAGCACAATGTGATACATTACAGGATGAGTTGGAAGCAAATAAAAAGCAAAATAAAGAGTATCTCGCGAATTTAGATGCAACAGCGGCCGAAATTTCTAAAGACAAGCAAAAGTTAGTAGAATATGAAGAAATCACCACCAAACTTAGACAAGAAATTGACGAACTCAATCAAGAGAAAGCAAACACTGAAACTTGGAAGAAACAAATAAGTGGAAAGGTGCAAACGTTTAGAAAAGAACTTGAAGCCAATAAAGTTCTTAAAAAAGAATTTGAAGCTAAAATTGCAAAACTCACTACTGAATTAGAAGCTAAAGAACAAGCGTTGAAAGCTGAAAGTGATGGTCATCTACAAACAAAAAGTTCATTGGAACATTCCATTAACGAACGCATGAAAAATTCCGTCCTTAATTTGGAAATGCAAGATTATGAAAGGAGTGTGAAAGAATTATCGCAAAAATTAGATAAGAAACAAGAAGAAATAAATAAACTTAAAAGCCAACTAGACTCACAGAAAAGTACGTCAAATGCAATTAGAGAACAAAATAAATTGCTTGAAGAACGTACTGAAGAAATGAAGAATGACGTGAGTGCAACCCATGCAGAAATGGTCAATTTAAAAAAACAGGTAGTTGAATTAGAAGAAGTTGTATTACAAAAGGAAAATAAAATTCAGGATGTGACTCAGTTGATAGAAGCTGTACGTTCCGAAAATGAGGAGTTGTCTACTGAATTATCAAAGGTGATAGCAGAACATCAAAAACACCAAAGTAGTTTGAAGAATGAAAAGGAACATTTGAGAAGCCAAGTTCTGGGTCTACAACAGACACTAAGAGAAGTACAAGACACTCTAAAACTTAGAGAGGAGGAGTTAAAAATTGTACAGAATGATTATGACACCTACAAGGTTCGAGCGCAAAGCGTTCTAAGACAAAATCAAAATCGTAATGTGGGTTTAGAAGAAAAGCTTGCTGAAGAATTATCAGCGTTACAAGTCAAGTGTGAAACTCTCACCTCTGAACTAAAAGAGTGCAGGTAAGTTTCTAACGTTTGTTTAGTGTGTGATTTAATATTAAAATTTACAGAGATACCATTGATACGTTACGAAAAGAAAACGTTACTTTTCTACAAGAAAAAACAGAACTTTCTAATAAATTTGAAGAAATAGCCAGTGAAATGGAAGATCTTAAGTTGGTGTATGAACAGTTATCCAGTAAACACCAGCAAACGATCATCGAACACGGAGAAACCGTCAGGAGTTTAAAAGTAAAAAATAAAAAATTTCAATTTGTTTTTTGTTTATTGGAGTTTTTAGGTTCATGCTGAAACATTAGCCCAGTGTTATCGACAACAGTTATCAGAACAAGAAGTCCGTCATAATAGAGAAATAATCGAGCTGCAAAGTAAAATCGAGAAAGCTCCGTCACCTACTGATTTACCATTCCCACCTCTTCCAACGATGCATCGCGAAGAAGGGGAGGGTTCTGAAAGTACCGAAAATACTAACAAAAATAGCATGCATCCGGTTCCGCTAGAGAGATTACTAGGAACTGACGCTGACCAAGAAGTGGCCTTCATTAAGAAACAGTTGAGTGAAGAAGAATTGAAAGTGATTCACTTAACTGCTCTATTAGCAGACACTGAACAAGATTTAGCGAAACATGTACAGATGAATAAGCTTTTGAAGGAGGAAATTAGAAGGCAACAGAGGTCAGTGGAGAGAGAAAAACATGCAGAAAACTTGGAGTATCTTAAAAACGTCGTTTTTAAGGTAAGTTGCACAATTGTCACATCAGATAAGGTGTTATGTTAAAATTCAGTATTACTGTGATTCGTTTACAGTTAAATTTTTTGGTTGTATAAAACAGTTAATTATGTTAATAGAAATCCATTTAAATTTATTCACAATCAGTGACCTTGACATTACTAGATTATATTTTAAAGGCAAGGAATCCTTTCGTTTATCTTATCTTTTGTGGGCCTCTGAACAAATTTAATGAATAGCACAACCACAAGTGACAATATCAATACCAGATAACAAACATAAATAATAATATTACATTATTAAATTTTTCAGTTTGTAACGTTGCACAGTGGGGATGAAAGAAGCCGATTAGTACCGGTGTTAAACACAATACTGAAGTTGAGCCCTGAGGAAACTCAAAAGCTTACTATGGTGGCAAGAGGGGATCCAGGTATAAGAGGATGGACCAATTACCTTCCTTTGTGGCCATCGCCGTCTAAACCTACATAATTTACTTGTTGTGTAAATAATTATCAAAGTGTTTATAAAAAATAAATTATTTCTTATTGACGTTTTATTAGTAAATTTGAATTGAATTTCCCGCGGCGATTTCAACCCCGTAACGTCACATCCCTTGCCTAATTTTTTGCGCGTTCTCATTGGTTCAATAATTTTAGTCACTTCCCCTATTCGCCCTTGCGATAATTTTTCAGCAAAAATGCATTGTTGAATTTAACAATAAATACGACAGACGAGATTGTTTCGAGCATACAATTACGTGCAAAATTCTGAACAACTTAAATTTGACCCATTTTTTGCAGACCATAAATCAATATCACATCCCCACCATTCGGATTCTCCTTCTATTTCCGCTTGCTCGCGGCTAGGAGAGCACTGTCGTTTTTCTCGTTCTCTTGCTGCAGTTTCAGAGGTAAGTGGTGCTTCCTTACATTTTTTCATATACTAACAGTTATTAGTCTTTAAAATATTCATCCATTTCTTCAGACAATCGTAAACAACTCGTCGAAACGTGAGAAATTTGTTTTGACAGGTATTTTCTTTGATTATTCGACATTTTCGCGAAAATTTCCAGCCGGCAACTGTTCCATCGCCCACTTTTCATGGTCCAGTTTGTGAAAACCTTGCAAGTTCGAAGGCTTGTGTCAAGTGAAAACTGACGTTTTTCGTTGAATTTACTTCGTTTCGTGTAAAACTAAATTTCTGTCAGTTGGACAAAATCATTCTCACTTCAATACAAAAGACCGGTATGCACAGTGCATATTTGTGATTCGATAAAAATTAAGCAGTAATTTGCGGGCTTTAATTGTGGTAAGTGAGGTTGTGTCGGTAGAATGGCAATGTTGCAAATTTTCAGACCTATCCCAATATCGATTTTGCACAGCGCTGAATGGAAGGAAATGTATTGCTCTCAAGACCAAAATCAATAGTTATCCGATTTGGCTTTATGAAATAATATTGCTATCGATTTGGGTATATTGCATCACAATATGGCCGCCCTATTGTTCAAAGCCGCATTTCTTCGAGCCGGCCGGAAAATTGGTTTTTAAATATTAAATACACCTTTGGTAGCAAAGGTGTTGTGCAGGTGCAATCGCCAGATACATTCTCTATCGCGATAACAGACTTTTCTTTCCACCGAATTTTATTTAAACATTTTGTAACGCTTTATTCTCCTTATTAGCGAATTGAGTCAAGGTCGTCCTAGCACCGTTGATTTTCCAGTTCGTTGCTAACGGTTTTAATTTCCCTTTATTTTGCATTCTAAAGGACCGTTCACACAAGAGGTGAGCCTCACGGTCGAAGTTGCGACTTTTGAATAATCTGTTGGATACTTGATCGTTTCTAGTAAATTCCAACAAAGATAGGCTGTAAAATTCTAATTGAAAAATAAAAATACCTCCTGCCGCTGAATTTTATAACATCACCTCGTTAGAATTTCTCGACGAGAAGTAAAAATAGAATTTCAAGATTTATTGTTTCACCCTCCGCGACGCTAGATTTAAATACTTCTTACAGTCGCCTTTCTTCTCTGATTCACCCTCTTAAATTAGTCTGCATGACGGGTTGGTATGTGATTCGGTTTCTAGGCGCAGATCGTTCTTGTGCAAGGGTTATTGAACAACCCTGCAGTTACTACACGAAACAAAAATCGAATCATAAATTAACTCGTACCGGATTATATTGTGAGTTGGAAGTACACTATTTTCTAGTGGTAAAAACTTGCAAACTATAAATTTTAACCATCGTTATTAAATCACATTTCATTCATCAAAGCCCAGGTCTCACCCTGCCCATTTTTCCAGGAAATCGCGACTATAATCAACCATGGGTAAAGAAAAGATCCATATTAACATCGTCGTCATCGGGCACGTCGATTCCGGCAAATCGACTTCGACCGGTCACTTGATCTACAAATGCGGCGGTATCGATAAGCGTACCATCGAGAAATTCGAGAAGGAGGCTCAGGAGATGGGCAAGGGTTCGTTCAAATATGCATGGGTGTTGGATAAACTTAAAGCTGAACGTGAACGCGGTATCACCATCGACATTGCCCTGTGGAAATTCGAAACGGCGAAATACTACGTAACCATCATTGACGCTCCAGGGCACAGAGATTTCATTAAAAACATGATCACAGGCACCTCACAGGCCGATTGTGCTGTGCTTATAGTCGCCGCAGGCACAGGTGAATTCGAGGCTGGCATTTCTAAAAACGGCCAAACCCGCGAACACGCCCTTTTGGCCTTTACCCTGGGTGTGAAACAGCTTATTGTGGGTGTCAACAAAATGGACTCCACCGAGCCGCCATATTCCGAGACGCGTTTCGAGGAAATCAAGAAGGAAGTCTCGTCTTACATCAAGAAGATCGGTTACAACCCTGCAGCTGTTGCTTTCGTACCCATTTCGGGCTGGCATGGAGATAACATGCTGGAAGCTTCTGATAAGATGCCGTGGTTCAAGGGGTGGAGCGTTGAACGCAAAGAAGGAAAGGCGGAAGGAAAAACGCTCATCGAAGCTTTGGATGCTATCTTGCCTCCATCGCGGCCAACAGAGAAACCTCTACGTCTTCCCCTTCAGGTATGTTCCAAAAATTTATTTTCATATGCATTCATTTCGAAATCCTGACACGCCGGCCCGAATTATAACTGGAATTTACTCCGTTCAGTTGTGACAAAGCGCAAACATTACGTAGGTGATTTTACGAGTTTCATTCTCAATTAATTTACAAACTTTTAAAATTAATAATTTGGTTTATCAAAAGTTACTACCATTTCACAAGGTGAATGTTATTTTAAAATGTTAATAAGAACAAATTACATAATATCTATTTTTAAAATGCAGAACTAATAGAAACTTCGTGTTTACTTTTTTGATAACGCTTTAATTTTAAAGGTGTTTGATTTTCAATTATGTTCAATCTATAGTAGCTACTAAAATGATCATATACGTATAAGAAATATTTCCTAAAATGAAAATGCGTTCGATAAAAATTTTGAGAATAAATTTTGTAAAAGAACTTATTTTTTACATCAACATTTTAAAAACAAATTAACAAATCTTAAAATTTTTTGATTGGTATTCCCAAAAGTGTGAAATTACCAATGTACACAGGCTGAAAGTATTTTATGCGTGTAGAAAGTAAAATGTACTATGGAGAATCTTTAAAAATTTAAATCAAATTCGAGATAACAAAACTAATCGTGTTGGATTCGTTGTAATCTAAATAAATAACTTGTTTTTAGATCATTTTTAAATTTTAAACTGTTTATTGTTATCTTTTAAAAATTTTGATGAAATTTTATCACGTATTTTTAAAAATCGATATCTCGATTATTAAGGAAATTTTGAAACGCGGTTCTCATCACTGCTTCAACAAAACCTGCTTTTACTGTATCTCATTTTCGATTAAAAAGTAAACAGTGTTTTTCCTACGATTTATAATGTTTTATAAGCTGAAAACAGAGGTGAAAACCGCGTTTCGAAATTTCCATAAAATGTTGATTTTGAAAATACTTGATGAAAAATTTCATTAAAATTTGAAAAAACAAGTCATAGAAATTTACATTCGGAAAATATGACAACCCCATAACAACCAAAACTAGAGACTTTTCTTTTAGCAGTTATTTTGAAGAAAATTTTTCACATTGGAATTTTCTCAAAAATTTTGTTGCGCAGGTTGCTCCAACTGTATTACTGTATTGATTTTACAACGGACATTAAAAAAAAACGTAATTGAAATACAGGTACATTTAGAGAATGTTAGATGCCTTCATTTCTGATTAAACCAACCCAAACATACTACTATCAATTTCATAATTTTTCCGCATACAATCACCAGAAAATTATCTTAGCCCTGAAATTGGAAAATTGTTAAAAAACGTACTGTTTGCCAAAGCATGCTGCTAACTTTTAATAAGTGGCATTACTATACCCACGTGAGTATACTTCTTTAAAATATAGGCTTATTAAAAAAGCATTATCACAGTTTTATTGATATGAAAACAAAATTGTGACGCATCATGTTTTTATTAATGACTTCTATAAATATACTTAAATAGTGGTGAGTCACTAAACAGCGCGCCTAGCTCTATATTTCATTAATTATTAGAAATAGAAAAGGCATACTAAAATTGCAGTTCTTTGGGGACCATATAACAAAATAATATTTAAAATATTTATTCCAAATGGAATATCCTATGTATTTTTATACATTCCAGTTGACACCTTCAAAGGCTTTATGACCATAGTTTATTTTCACAGTTCCAATGCGACGTCACCAAGTTATTCCAATTTTCTTGAAATTTTTTAGCAGTGGAACTGTTCACAAAAAAAACTAATAGGGTTATTTTTAAAATCTGTACAACACCTGTATTTTGTTACTGCATTTTTATTTGTATTAAGCATTATCTATATTAATCTATATTTAAAGTTGGTTATTAAGGACAACTGACACATTGAAAGAAAAAGAACAAAAGTAGAGTAAGATGCAGGTGTTCTATTTGAAAAAATCCAAATATCGATATTTTAAAATCGTAAAGTTTAATTGTTGTATTTATTTATTTATTTTTATTAAGTGCTGTATATTAAAATTTTATTTATCTCTTAAGAATTAATGAGATATCGATGACTACGCGCTTTATGACTCGCCACGTATATTATGACATGCTCTGATTGGCCTCTTTTTAGGTTTTATAATTAAAACACCTTAAAATGTTTTTCTTCTTTTCACACTTATTTTCTCATGTGTTCCAAAAATATAATTAATGTAATGGATATTTCTTCATACAAATTCCAAAATTTAATAATAGACAATGGTGTGGCACATTTAGGATAATTTATTTCCTTTGGTCACTAAATATTCATTGTGAGATTGTAGGGAATGCATTAACTTTAACTGAATGATGTAACTTTTTTACAACTAAAGGCTGATTTATAGACTGACATATTCTAGACAGAGACGCAGTATAAAAACATGAACAATACATTTTTAGTTATTCCATTTATAAATCAACATTAAAAAAAGTGGGTAACATCAGCATAACACAAGAGATGACCAAGTCTCATTTTTTACATTCCGTTCTTCAAGAATCAAAATAAATAAAATTGTTGCTAATCAATTTAACTATGAAGTTAGTTAATGGTGACGAAAATCTGTCTTTGGCGTTGAAAATGGAATAGTTTTGTATGTGATTAACTGAATAATAACGAGATTGATAAAGCAAGACAAGTATTTTTTTTTATCACTTGAAAGGAAATTTATACAAGTCAGTCTTCTGTACATCACTACTACAATTATTAAAAAAATATCCAAACCATTACAACTACAACAATTTTTAGTCTTGTGTTTAGCAGAAATTACAGTCATACATTTGTTGTGTTGCAGGATGTGTACAAAATTGGCGGTATTGGCACGGTGCCCGTAGGCAGAGTTGAAACCGGTATTTTGAAGCCTGGCATGGTGGTGACATTTGCGCCAGTAGGTTTGACGACTGAAGTAAAGTCCGTAGAAATGCATCACGAAGCCTTGCAAGAGGCCGTGCCTGGCGACAACGTCGGTTTCAACGTCAAAAACGTCTCAGTTAAGGAATTGCGTCGCGGTTATGTTGCCGGAGATTCGAAGAACAATCCTCCCAAAGGAGCTGCAGATTTTACCGCTCAAGTCATCGTGTTGAACCACCCCGGTCAGATCGCCAACGGTTACACTCCAGTTTTGGATTGTCACACTGCTCATATTGCTTGCAAGTTTGCCGAAATCAAGGAGAAATGCGACCGTCGTACCGGCAAAACCACCGAGGAAAATCCAAAATCTATCAAGTCTGGAGACGCTGCAATCGTCAATCTGGTACCGTCTAAGCCACTCTGCGTCGAATCTTTCCAAGAGTTTCCACCGTTGGGACGTTTCGCTGTGCGTGACATGAGGCAAACGGTTGCCGTCGGCGTTATAAAGTCTGTCAACTTCAAAGATACTGCTGGTAAAGTAACGAAGGCTGCCGAGAAGGCACAGAAGAAGAAATAACTAGGCATAGTTCAGTCTTCTGCCTCGGGCCCCAAGAAAATCTTCATCAGTAACTATTATTTATTATTCTCTAGGTGGCTACAGCAGAATTATTTTCATCGGAAGGAATTCAGAAGGAAAAACACTTTCCTTCAGTCTCATTTTAGGTTTTTATTTAATTGAACCACTGTAATTTATATTTATTTATGCAGGAAAGGGCATTTCTGATAGAATTAAGTTTTGTTTCTGATATTATTTATTGTTTTTTTCTTTTTTTTTTGTTATTACTTGGTGATGATAGACTTGCAATTGATATGTAAGCAGCTTCTGTAACAAATATCCATTAAAGAAGCTCAGAATAGTCGTCTCGTTTTTATTTGGGAGTATAGTAAGTTCAGTAAACCTGTTTTTTCCTACTTGAAATGTGAATGTGAAGGACATTCGTTACGATTCAGATGTCTGGGCCGTGCGAAATAACTGGAATTCATGGTCAGTTCTTGAAGGTGTCGTAGGTCAAGAAACCACAGTCAAATAAAAAAAGGTGTTCATTTGTTGACATGAAATATTATTACTGAATTGAACACTTTCACTGCAGAATATTTCGAATGTTTAGGCTATCAAAAAATGCTCAAGGGCAGTCGTGTTTTTTTCGTATGGCACACACAACAGAGTATGCAAAAAGGAAGTTCAGTAGAAGTCACGGATGTGCGGTTACACGTCTGCGGCCGGTTTATTACACGGTCAAGGTTAACTAGTGATTATTTGTTAAAGAATTTGATCATTGCACAACTGTTTTCCTGGTGAATAACTATCAGCTGTTAACAGTCAACCATCGATAGTAAGCCTCCGCAGTCAAAATGATATTGTTACGTAATCTTAATATTGCACAGTTTTGATCTGCTGTGAATCAGCGGACATGTATAGGAGTGAACTGATATTTATGAGTTTTGTGCAACGTATCCTATTTAAATTTTTGGGTAGTATGGCACCCCCTAATTGTAATATCTTCGAGGACTATTGCCGGCCAAAACATGTCTGTTGCTTTCCCAGAATTGGATTTGATGTCGTTCGTCCAGTCGATTTCAGCATTACGAGTATCAACAGCACGTTGTTTAATTGTTTACTGCGAGAAACCTTTTTCAAATTCGTTTGTAAGCAAATATATGTAGGCCTAAATGGAGAATGTGCTTTATAAACTGATTATATTTCTAAGAAGTAACTTCTACGCATTTAGTTGTAATATACCGTCAGATCAAAAAAGAACCAAAGTTGATCATGCACGCAAAACCGCTTTTCTTAGATTAAATTAATTATTTACTCTATTAAATATCAAGTTGACAGTATGAAAGTTTAAACTTAAAAATGCAAACTATTTTATCGTAAAATTCGTTTAAAAAGTCTGATTTGTTGTATGAGCAGTAGCATTGTCCTGTTGGAAGAATCTACTTATGTTATAGTTATAGTGTTACTTTATTTTGCCCGTCACTGTTTATCAGACTATTAGATGACTCTAAAAGTAAATTCATTTTATATTTGACTGCGAGTGAAAACATTTCGTAAATTGTCTCTTATTTATGGCACCTATTCAAGTCGCTTCAGGCGACGTCTACACCCTGTTCCGACAGGGTGCGTTTACAACTTTACTTCATGAGCATTTTACACCAGATCCTGCAAAAAATTCAATAACTATGTAGATACAAACCGCATTGAAATCATTTTAATGCGGTTATGCCTTACTTAATTGTTACTCCCCCAGTAACATTTTATATGTATGGAATAAATATTGAAGTTGTGACATTTAAATAATATGGGTAACGACAGATTTTTTTTTAGAAAATCAATATTGGTTTTAAATATTGAATATATATTTATTTTCAATGTTTAATACTTATTTAGTTCAGAACATTTAATAAATGTTCTTCATATGAAAGGGGGTATGGATATAAAAAAACCTGTATGGAATACAATATAAAATTTATTAAGCACAAAAATACATTGTCACTGAAAATAACAGTGTATTTGAAACGTTGCGGCAATATTTTTACATTTAAAAATTATTTGTCCTAGAACCAATTCGTTGAAAATTTGTACCAGGTGATTTTTTTCAATTTCTGCAGTAGTTACCCATGACACTTATGTCAGCAGTGAAACTGAAACTGCTGACATAAGCTTCATGGGCAACCAGAGCATAAATTTAAAAAATCACCTGATGTGAAACACATTATAAATTTTTTAAACATAAAAATACACTGCCAACTTATAATGAAATAAAAATACATTGTCAATGGAAATAACAATGTTCTGCTACATTTCAATCGTTACACAGAAATATGTATTTAATAATTATTTGCTATATAACCAATTCATTGAAACGCGATATAATTAATTAAAATAAAAAAATCATACCTCATGTTTTTTTCGATGAGAATTCATTCTTGCCTTTGTCTGCGCTTAATGAGGTCCTACCATTTTTTAAATTTCAGTAGTTGTGGCGTTTTTGTGATGTTTCCGTGTGGTACCTACAATTAAATTAACTTACAAAGTTCGTAATTTTTAAGAAATCACATACAATAACTTTACATACTGTAGCCTTGTTAATTGTGACTTCACTAAAAGAGAGCTTATTTTTTTCCTTGCCCTGAAAACTTGAAAGCAATTTGGTTCATTATTAATAATTTCTTCAAAATTGCATACATGTTTTTTTTACGTCTTCTCTTCCTGGAAAATAAACATTATTATCAGTCTGAAACTAGTTTATAAATACTAGGAGTTAATAATAATAATAATAAATGCTTACCAATCATCCAATTTCTGCGTATCTCCCGCAATTTCTAACTCGATTTCTTCTTTTTTTTTTTTGGTTGCGCCCGGACATTCATCATTTTGTCTCTACATTCATAACATGCTTATATTCAGAAATATTAAACCTCTTATTAAATATACTTACGTGTTGAGAAATTGCATTTTCTGCATTGCATGTAGAAGTGAGGTTATGTAGGTTTAGTACTGTTTTCTTGACAAAACGGTATCTACTACAGTATTCTGAATTTATCGCAGTACCGACAATCACAATTCACAATAGGATAAACACCATGAACTTACACAAAATACTTTTTGAACCATATATGTTGCACACTGCGCAAACGCGTTCCAGCAGAGCAAGCGCATCTGTAGGTGAAACACAAATTTAAGTAAGTTTTATAAAAATGATGAATAAAATTGACCAGTAAAGTAAGGTTAGAATTTAGAATGCGCGGCAGTTCATAATTCAAAAATTCTACTATGGGTTTCTTATGGGAGCTTGATTTTACAGACAAAATACGCCGCATAGGTAAAAATCTTAACTAGTTCATGCTACAAGCGATAAAGACTGTACAATTATCTTCCTGTTACTAAAGGTTTAACTATATAAAAAGCTTCTGTTAAAGAAATATTGCAAATTAAAAACAGCTCTATCCATCGAAGTAACGTACATCGTTTCTAACGTCTTGCGCATGAGTGAAACAGAAAATCCAGAAACCCTTGGGAAAGAAAAAGAACGCGAATATTTTGCGCTACTAGTGACGTTTAGATCGTGAAAATCCCCAAAATATGACAGTTGATTTCGTACTTTAATAACAACAAACAATCATAATCAATTTTTGGGTGATACTATTTCTGTGATATTAATTCACATTAGGTTGTATATGTCTGTGGACTGGTTTTTTTGTATTTGTTATTAATAATGACAAAAAGACATGTGTTAACAATAGGGGCAATTACCAATTTTTTTTTTGTTGACGATCGGAAATGCATTGTGAACGGAGAAAATTCTTTGCAGTCACATAATATAGTGAAAGTCAATTGGTATACTGAATTAAATTAAATGTGCTTGAAGAGTTTATTCGAGCTAGAATGAGAAATAACCATGTATAAGGTTATGGTAAGTTAATGTATATTGATTAAAGTTCTGTATCAAGTACAATTATGAGGTATTTTGTTTTATTATGCATAGATATTCCTTAAGAGAGGCAACATGTGAAACCCCAAGAGGTGCATTTGTATGTCACCATATGACTACACCTGCCCTACACGGACGTTATAATGTAGTTATTTTGGACCAATAATTTGCGTTCTTTGGACGTACATCTGAAGAAAAGTGAATCAGCTGAGGTCAGAGCTATGATCTCTGAAAATTCTTTTAATCCCCAAGTCAACCTAAAAACAGCCAATGTTGAGGTACAACTTCACGAAAGCTTACGACAAACTGATGGGAGCGAAGCACTGGACTATTGGGCTCTAAACCAGAAAGATCTCAAGAAAATCTACTTCACAGTGTCGAAGAACTATTAGTGTCTGAGGACTATTTAAATGGACCATCAAGTCGACAGTTTGTGGGCCAGTTTTTCACCAAAAGTGAATCAGATTTTGCATTAGGAAGTGCAATTTTTTATTGTAGAATATTTTTTTTTTGTTTTGAAATAAATTGTTGTTTAAATTGTGATTTTTTTTAAATGGGTGTTTCAGACCCAATTCGTACTAAAATGAAAGTGATTTTTACTTGTACATGAAAGGTTTAATCAGGAATGCTAAGTTTTTCCTTTTCTAGCAAAAATGTGTAAAAAGAAAAAAGCTTGGGATTGATGATGATTCTTAAATCAAAATTTGGCAATTGATTGAAAACTCTCCTTTATGTATTATTTTAAATTCACAACCGTATCTGTAGCATGTGAAAATCAAAGCCATTTATGTGGAGGGGGAACTCAATGGCAGTATGAACCACTGTACGACATACGTTCGAGGTAAATGTAGTGGTAAAAGTTGAATTTAAATATTTATTAAATACCACCGGTTCCGTTCATGTTTGGTGTCAAGATCAACAGTAAAAATATCAGTCTTCATGGTACAAGTAGTGGGATATATAAGAAAATTACTTTAATGGTAGAATTTAAGCGTTAAAATGACGCCTCGATTTCACCCATAAAGATTACACGGGGAACTGAAATACGGGTCTCGTGTTATGAACTGAGTTCAAATTTCGCGCGTCATTCACTTTACTGGTCAATTGTTATTTTTTGTTCGCAGAAATAAAAAAAATATTACTTTTTAATGAGCAATTAATAGTGTGCAAAGCGAGATTTCGAATAGTGTCAATTTCACAACAGCTGGTATTTTTTCAAATCAATTTTCAATATTACTGCAATAAAAACCCTGTGAAATAAATTAGCCAATAACACGTGACGTCACGCTGTGGCGGGAACTCAGCGTTTGACAAGCGCCGTGAAACTTCGTAAGCGACAATGTTAACATTTTCGCATTTTATTTAAAAGTGTGGATATTTATCTAGAAAATAAACACGTCAGTAGCTTCTTTCATATCTTTTCTGTGTATCAGGGTGCTTTTTTTGGCGATTTGAGTTTAGAAATACATAATAACAATAAAAATACAGAACGCTGTTTTGGTCTGAATTCCTCGTCACCCAAAATACATCCGTGTGTTTTAAGCGGTAAATCGGAAATTAATATTTTCGTTTGAGGTTAATGTGACGGGTTTAAGTGAAGATGTGTGATTTGTTTTTAAAGTATGGATAATTTAAACGGCGTAGATCCTTATATAATGAGTGCAAGTGATTTTAATTTGTGTTTACACGATGTCCCTACCATAACAATGAATACCATTCTAAACTTTTTTATTTTTGGAATAAGTAAAATAACCTACAATGAAATTCGTGCATTCAAAAGTCTAGAGGCATTTATTCAGTTTTCTCTTTTTTAAACGACTGTGTCTTTCAACATTACAAGTATTATGAGTGAATTTATTTTGATATCCTAAATTTTGTGATGGAACATAATCAGGCTGGTCCACATCCGACAAATCTGCAGGTTTACCTAAAAGAGCATCAATGTAGTAATTTATTAGAAACTGTAAACCTAATAGGTAGTTACTGTACCTAAAATAAAATAATCCGAACAAATATAGGAATACTTTACTTTGGCTTCGTTAAATCCACTCGTTTCAAGGCTTTTAACCAAAGCTTCCGCCTTTTTTCCCCATCCTGTACATATTTACCTGTATTGTTGCTAATTGCTGGGAAAGGAAAATAAAATTTGTCCGTATTTCTGGTGCTTCGATTCGCGCAACCCACAACAGCACAAAATTTAGGCATTTTCTCCTAAAATACAAAACATTATAATATTAAGATGCTAGTGTATTTAAAAAACATTGATGTACATTAACACAGAATTAATTTGCAAAACAAATAATATAAGATGCAGCGAAGTTAACCTGTACATCACATTGGAAAACATTATTTTTTAAGGATATTCAAACGTTATGGTGCGTTTTACAGATATCTACACACTCTAGAAACTGTAACAAACTTACCAAACTATAAAAACACAGTTGACACACTCTCAAATTTAAATGAATTCCGAAAATATTAGCATTGACTCTTATGAGAAAACCGGCTAGTTGTCAACACAGACCACACACTTGTGTGATCTGTGGTTGTCAAACGCTGCCATCTTGATGACCTCGGATGACGTCAGTGTATTTGGCTAATTACCTACAACTTGTCCCAATATGGTACTTTTTTTTTCATGTTTGTTGTTAGGTATCTTGATAAAAAGACATTTCATAAATATGTAATATATGTTGAAATTCATATATAAATTTATAAATATAAAATGAATATTATATAAATATTTGTAATATCTAGTCAACATTTAATATTATATCAATCTTGTATAAATATTAGAAAAATATTGCTTGCTACTGGGGATCCACTTGCGGTAATCTTTACAAGTTCGTTACAGTGGGTTACAGTAAATCCGCTTGCCTGGAAAGATCTTTTGCTGTTGTAAGAATAACAAATAAAATTATTTCAATACGGAAAGTGGTCTACCTGTCTATCGTGCCATTGCTTGTGTTTATTGAATTTTATGAGGGATCCTTTGTAGAATGCTTATGGTACTGTGCTTATGGAGTTAAAGTCGTAAACACACTGTGGTGAACGAATTTGAAATAAAAATTTCGCTCTGAAAAAAATTAACAGCGGCGCGAAATCGCATTTGAATAATTTGAATTTAAAAATAAAAATCAATAAAAAAATCGTTAAACGTAGGCAACCATATGCACGTTAGCGCTTTTTGGGTAATGAGTAGTTCTGCTTGGAAATTTAGTGCGAGAGTTGGCATCACTGTTGGTAGAAGATGGCGGCTTGGGAGGGAGGGGGGAGGGTCACTCTTGGTGTGTTTGTTGTGAGTGTAACCACGTGGTGAGTTAGCTAGGTTGAGTTTAGTTGGTTTGGTTGTTAATAAAAAAGGGTTTAACGAAACTTAATCGTAACGACGACGACGCCACAGTTTCCCCAACACGCGTAGCTAATTCTTGCGGTTTTTTCATTCGGACATAAGTGAATTTTCGACCGACGCCAACACGTGTATAAATTTGTTTTATTGTTTGTAAATTCAAGTTCTAACACAATTTAACAATCAGGAATTTGTTTAGATAAGCACTTGCAGGAGTTTTCATGACATTCACTTAGTCAGGACTCATTCGATTTTGTGATTTTGTTTGTCTAATTATGAATAAGGTTTCTGGATGCTTATACTTAAGTTTTGAAGTGTTACATTATAACACTTCAAAATTAAAAGTACGGTGAAAGTACGGTAGAATGATAATATCGTGAACTGAGGTATGGGGGGATTAAAAATTTCTCCCTTAGGCAGTTATTATCGTCATATCATCATCGCAACGTGTATAATTACACCACCGAGGAGCTTTCCTTTTTGTATTGTTTATTTATCATGTGTTTTATTGTGGACAAGCTGAGGACAGTCTACAATAAAAACTCTGAAAGCTAATTGTTTTAAGAACCAATCACTTGGATCAAGGCATAATTTAACATAATATAAATTATTTGTTTGAATCGTTGATAAAGTGTGGCACAATTTAACATAATGTAACCTCTTTGTTTGAATCGTTGGTAAAGTGTGGCATAATTTAACATCAGGTAAATTCTTTATTCTGGCAGCGTCGATGTTGAAAGAGTAGATTTAGACCATGCACAGGTTTGAATTGTAAAAATCTTGTTGAATAAATTAACAACATTGTGGGTCATGTGGGACGTGCATTTTATTCCTACAATTTAGACCATTATTTGCACAGCGCCACAGGATTGATCACATTTCTGGGAGACATATTTTGACGCATATTTTTTGGAACGACGCATTCGTCTGATGCCATTTTAAACCTCCAGATTGCCTGCTATGATCTTTGTTTGTGTTTGTTTGGGGGAATGTAAAACGATGGCCCACAATGTAGCTGAATAACCTCACTTTTAAAAATTAACCAATGACTCGAATGGACATAAAATATTAAACTCATGTAATTTTATTAGTTGTGCAATTTTTCACCTCATACAATTTTCTCTATCGCATAATTTTAGCCTCAGTAATTTTCTTTGTTGTATAATTTAAAGTGAACGTAAATTTTCATGCTCTGCAGTTTAACCCTTTCAGTCATGCATTTTTATTAGTTGATATAAAATTTTTTTTTTTTGCACAGACGATGTATTATTTTTTTAAAGATTTTTCATGTAAATATCAAGTGACTTTTTGTCATACTTTTTGAAAAAAATCATGTCCACTGTAGTGGACATTGTGACTCAATTGTAGTAACACATCAGTCAAACATTGGTGTTTTATTTAAACTCAAACATTACTTTTCATGATACAATTTAAAACAATTCTGATTTTTTTGTATACATAAATGTACCGTACATTTAACACAAAATACATACGTTTTCCGTTTGCAATTAGGATATTTACACCGAGAAGCAAAACTCTTTTGATCCATATCTGGCAAATGGCCAATATTATCCTGGCGTACTTCAATCACGGGTACGTGTTCTTTTTTTACAATTTTTTTTGGAGGTAACGTATGTTGAAGTGAATCTCTTGAAGATAGACTTGACGAAGGTCTTGGTGACGATGTCGGAGACATGCTTTGAGATAAAGAGGGTCTTCCTCGTTTTTTTGGCGTTTTGTTTGCATATATCAAACTTTCAGCGACATATGCTCTAAAATGGATTAGATCTAAAATTTCTTTTTTTTTTTTCTTTCTTTGATGTTAAATCATGTGTTTGCATAAAGTTTGCTATTCTTTGTTTTTTCGATAATTCTTGTAAAATGGTAGGTTGAGGCTGTACTGTTCGATGTTCAAAAAAAGGAGTTTCATTATTGTCTTCTTCCGAGCTTCCTGATGATTGAAAAACAACCAAATTTTCTACATCTAATATTTAAGTTATGAGAAAGATTTTTGATAAAAAAAACAAAGTTCATATACCATCTGGGGGTTCAGGGCCCTCACTTTCCCAACCATCTGACTGGTCATCACTTAGGCATTCAAGGTCCGACAAGTCACCTTCAATCAACTCTACAAGTTCTGCATGACTTAGTGCTTTTTTACCAGCCATTCTAAATATTTTTAAGCAAAAAATAACGTTGTAATTAATAAATTTTAATAAAAGTTGGGTTATGTTTTTACCTTTATTTGTAGAAGCACAGTCACAATGTCCACTATAGTGCACAAAGTTCAAATGCACATTGCAAATGTACAAATAAAAAAAGTTGCTTCAAATAAAATTTATACACTAATACTATCCTTAGTTTACACACACAAAAATTAGTTGTCAAATTGGGTAAACAATAATATGGAAAAAAAAATTAAAACTGTAGCAGGGCTATGAAAGTCTCAGCTGACTCCATAAGAAATACATGGGGAGCTTACGGAACGACATAAAGAGGTCACTAGCGTCACTAAAGGTGCTCCGACCTTGAAGAACATAGTTTCTTTTTCATTTTAAGGTTTTCGGTGAACGTTTTGTCTGGTTTTGTCAACAAGAAATGTCATATTAATTACGGAATCATACGGGATGTTGGGTTATGGGGTTAAAAACAAACGTAAAATTTATTTTAACAAAGTAATAGATACTTACGATACATGTAAAAAATACTAGAAAATTCCAGGCTAAAGAGGTCAACAAACTGCAGGTTAAACGAAATAGTTTAATTTTCGATGTGTGCGTGTTTGAGCGGTCGAAGATTTATTTTTAAATTTTAGTGTGTAAAAAATTCTAACTAATAAAAACTGAAACGAGGTAATCAAGAGGAAAGTCTTTGCAGGGGTGGTGGAATGGTATTTTTGTATGGTTCGTTTTTTAGCCGCAAACCAGTTAACGACTATGGTGCATAAATTGGGAAAAACTCACAAAATGTATTACCCATCGGAGTATAAACTGCAACATGTTTAGGTGGTATCATTAAATCGCCAAAAATCACATCTTCATTGAAGACTTTAAAATGTCACACAATTAAAACAGGATGTACCACTTCGTAAGAATGTGCAAAGTTCACAACAAACTTCGCAGAAGTGGTGGTGTAAGAATTTTCGTATTAATGAGTATCCACAAACATACCATAAACAGTTGTGTTCTTTCAAGGTGAGTTTCCGGTAACTCACATCACTTAATGATTGTTGAAGAGGCCGGAATACAGGGGAGATGTGTTGTGGAAGTTTGTTTAAAAGAACACCTTAGCAAATTTTTCATTTCAAATAAAACAGTGTTTCACAGTTGGTTCTTGCACTCGTATCGAAATAATCTGTAGTAAATAGTTTCCGAAACACACTTTGGAATTGTATTGGTGTGGGATTTATACAATTCCCAAATTGACGTCTCACAGAGCCAAACAAATATCTCAAACAATACTAATTTAGTTGCAGCAACCTTTTAGTGAAAATTGTTAACAAATTGTATTCTGTGAAAACTATTAAAAATAATAAGCAAAATGTTTATGTTCCTGAAGTTGTTTTTTATTTTTTTGTGAGTGATTTAAAAATATTAAGAGTGAAATAAAAATTTTGCAATTCACTTGTGGGTGACAACTTATTTGTCAGACTTGTTAAGGATTTAATAAACGCAGTTTAAAACGTCAAAATTGAATCAAAATGTTTTGCTTGAATATATTAATAATTTATAAGAAAGAAAAAAATGGCCAATGTCACTAGTACATGCCACCCATTTTTATTTTTGTGTACAATTATTAGTATTATATGAATCACATACGAATGCTACGAAATATTTGAATCTTCGTGTTTCCCGGGAACGGGCTCCCAAGGTCACACCCGTTCCGCAAATATTGCTGAAGTTTCGTTACTGATCTACTGTGACTGTAGACACGACCTTCTCTATTAACTACGGCCTGCTCAATCGTCTAGTTCTCGTGTTCTCCGCGTAGAGCCACTTACCCGTTAAACGCCAAAAAAGACACCTGCCTACTACTAGATAATTTTCAAAAATTGTGACGGGAATATTTGTCATTCCTCAACGTGTCTCTTGTGTCTAATCTGCTTTAGTTTATTTGTGGCCTAAATAGATCCGAGATTTACAATCGCCGTTTCGTTTTGTTTTTGTTTACGTTTGTTTTAGTGCTTTGTGTTGTGTTTCGCATTTTAAAATGCCTTATACGTTTTGTTGTGTTCCGTCGTGTTTCTCCACAGATCCTTCAAGATCCTTTCATGAGTTTCCCTCTAATTTTAAGCTAAGACAAGTATGGTTGGGAAAAATATATCCTAATACCGGTAAATCTTCAATAAATATTTTTATTAAGTACCTATTTTTGTTTGCATAAATTTTGACATATTTTATTTAAAAAAAAACACTTCTGAATACGAAAAATTGTAGATGAGTGTCCAAGATTATCGGACAAAACGGTTGTTTGCAGTTTACATTTCCTGACATCATGTTTTAAAGCATCTGAATCAGGAAGAAAATTGCTGAAACGTGATGCTATTCCCACGTTATTTATGGTAGTTTCCGTGTACAAATTTTGCCAAACCTACAATTTTATATCCAAAAATCTCCATTCTAGACTAATTCGTCCTCTGGCGCCACTGATCTTGTTAACAATGACATCGTAATTAATCAAAATCCTTATCCTGTAAGTCCTACCTACTTATAATACTCCCTTGCCAAATTCTCTAATTCGTGTCCCCAGAATGAAATTACCACATTATCAAATCCTCGACGTTCCTCAAATCCTTCATTTGAAAATCTGCCAGTCTTTCAGGTAATGGAATTCTTACGGTTTTTCACATGTTTATCTATAAACGCTTTCTCAGACAAGGGATAATGAGTGCCAGACCGAAATCATTACAGAAAACGAAATACAACAGTACAAGAAAGAAATTAAAATGTTAAATTTGAAAATCAAACGTCTGATACGCCAGAATGACAAAAAAAACCAAAAGCTACAACAAATGCAAGCAGTCATTGATAAGTACCAGTGCAGCCCAGAAAATAAAATCATAGAGAAAATTAGGTCAGATGCTCATGAAAACAACCAATATGCAGTCTTCTTGTTGGATCAAGTATCAAATTATTCTAAGAAACGTCCACAGTGGTCTGAGCTGACAGTACGTTTCTGCCTTATGTGGCGCTTTTCCAGCCCTAAAGGGTATGATTATCCAAGCTCATTTATAAAACTTCCATCACGTGCAACTCTGCAACGATACGCCGGCAGAAGCGGGGAAGATATGCCACACATAATTAGAAATCGACTTTTAGCGGAAGCTCAGGTTTTATCACCCACTGCTAAAGTGTGCAGTATTTTAATAGATGACATGGCAATTAAGCCTAAATTAAATTATAACAAAGCAGAAGACAAGTTTTATGGGATAGAGACCATCAACGAAGAAACTTCAATTACTAAAGGAGCGATAGCAAATAAGATGTTGTGTTTTGTACTGCGGGGATTATCTATAAAATACACAATACCAGTAGCGTACTACTTTCATAAACAAATAACACATCGCGATATGTACGAACTCACACTCCAAGTCCTACAACTGCTGCATGAGTGTGGTTTTGTTACTATTCGCCTTGTCGCAGACAATCATAAATCAAACGTGGCTCTCTTCACGATGCTTGGAAATGGAAATCTAACAACACAAATAGACCATCCCATAGAACCCAAGATCCCCTTATTTCTAAGCTTCGATTATTGCCACGTTGCAAAAAACGCACGTAACATCTTTTTGGATCGTGATATGTCTTCGGATCAAGGAATAATTACATCACAGTTACTAGTCAGCCTCTACAACATCCAAAAAGATATGGTTATAAAGCCGGTGAGATTCTTAACCCGGAAACATCTTTATCCCAGTAATTTTGAAAAGATGAACGTTAGAAGAGCTGTGGAACTTTTTTCACCGCCTGTTACTGCAGCAATCAAATATTTAGCGGTACAAGACGGTGTTTGGAATTACAACTTCACAACTTCTGTAGCAACTGTGGAATACATGGAGATGATGTATAAATTTTTCCAAATTCACGATGTTAGTGACCGAATCCAATATGTCCGACAGCGAAATGAAGACTGTGCACCCTACATTAGCGTCGATGATGAAAGATTATCGTGGATGAGGTACACTTTTCCACAGTACGTTGATTCCATTCAACGAAACTCTGCTGAAAATCATGTTCCTGGACTGACCAAAGAAACGGCACATGCTTTAAAGTTCACGTGCAAAAGTACCGCCGAATGCATACAATATTTGCTGCGTGATGTACATTTTTATTTTGTGCTCACAAGAGCATTTAGTTCTGATGCTATTGAGTCCACATTCAGTCAGATCCGAATGCGAGGAGGTTCTCAAGATGCAACTGATGCCAGAGCCGCACATCATGCTATAAAAAGAATTTTGCAGTCGGGCATAATAAAGACGTCATTGCATGCCAATGTTTCAGCAGACTATACATACGTCAGCAGTGTTGAGCAATCTAAAATTGCAAAGGAACAAGTTCAAAAAGACATAAATAATATTCAGTTTCCAGAACATGTTATAAATAAGATACAGTTGATAAAAACCGTTCGGTATAATCTGAAACAAAACATAAAATCTGCCTCACAGGCGTTTATTGCTGGTTATATAGTACTTACAATTCAGGAGAGGGTTTCTTGTGCAACTTGTTTGGGCCCGTTGTCAACGTCAGACACTACCAATCCTTTACTTGGACTAATTCAAAATCAAGATCGAGGAGGTTTAAAGTACCCTACAACAGAATTTGCATGCTTAATATCACATATATACGAATTAGTTGTGGACATCATACAATACTTGCCGATGTCGTGTAATCCCTCAAAAATTTTGTATGAACTCCTGCTGGACCATCTAAGTGCCTCAAACTTCTTCACATGTGGAAATCAAGATCACAAAAGAACAATTTCCCAAATAATTCTTTCCAAATTATTGCCGCCAGTACTAAGTAACGTTGGAAGCACAAGAACAGACAACGATTCCGTACAAACACCATTGTACACCAAACCTATATCTCGCAAAGTGCACAAACTATAAGATATAGTTATTAAAATAAACGTGCACAAGATATCCTTTGCGTACAGCGTGCATGTCTTTCGATGTAAACACTAAACAGTCAATTTCAATTTTTTCCCATTTTAGAATAACACTATTTTCCTTTGACCTAGTCTTGTGACGCCATCATGTAGGGTCCACGTATTTCAAAAAACAGTTTCATTTTGTTCCATTCGAGGATCAGTAGTTAACGCATAGTCTTTGTATGGTACTTGCACATGGGAGATTTAAACACCCATAACTTCTCAAAAATCTGTATGCACGTAGGGATATGGAATATAGCAATCAATTCCCACGTGTATCTAAATCGAATCTTGGAGAATATAGACAAAAAATTGGTCTAAAGAGTTTAGACAGTACTTCTCTCGCTGTCGGAAACTTGACGACTGCATGCCTATTGTGTTTTTTTTCTCATTACATTTTTGTAGTGGGAATTTAAAAAAAAAATGTGATGACGTCATCAACATTTTTGCAAGGACACGTATATCAGTTGGGATAGATGTAGTGTAATACTAAGAATAAAATTATTGTATTCCCAAATTTTCGGGAAAATGAATTGGGTCGTTTTGAATATTGATTTCTTATAATCAATAAAATAACGAAACAATTTACTCACGTATACGGCGCCGGTGTGTAATATCTAGAGAGCGGATTTCTGTCGGGCTAGGCAAGGCCAAACTCGGTACGGCTCGTACGGGATGCGAATTCATTGCGGTTGCGGACTGCACTTCGTTTATTTGAGATTAGAATAACGCTGTTTCGTTGCACTCTGCTGTTAATTCCCGTTCTCATTTACTTAGCCGTTTGATTAATAAATCGTTAATTATATTTATGGAATTGGTACTGATTAAATTCAGTGATTATCTGTCACCCGCTACTGAGTCCCGGCGATCCAGTGCGTCCCCACCTATAATCGTGACGTAGCCCGACAAAAATCCGCTGTCTAGTAATATGAAAGGCAACTGAAAATCGTTTATGTATAAACATTCTTAATTTAAGATGACAAGCGTAACAGCATACGTGAGAGTCAAACAGAGAAACTGTAAACAAAACGACCATCGGTTTTATTGCTTCGACTTCCGCTTATTATATAAAACATTGGGTTTTATTTTAATTCTTGACGGTGAAATTCACAATTGGTTGATTATAAACATGTCTATTTCACATTCGCGGAACCAAGTGAGCGCATAAAACAAATGCAGGTCTGTGATGTTAAAGTCGATGTAAATAAGCGTGCTACCCTTATGTTTCAACCGAGTTTTTCCTTTAACAAATTTTGTGTCTACCAAATTGGGTTGGTTGGGGTGTAATACTAATAATAAGTGTTGCCTTAAATTTAATCAATAAAATAAATTGACTTCATTAATTTTTTTGAACCACCTCTTAAGAAAATCTAAAAAATATGAATGGAATGATAAATCACAAGTACAAACTCATCATATTTTTTGCATTTTAGATAGGATTTATTCAGCAAAATTTAAGGGTGACGTCATCAATTTTTTTAGGAGGGATGAACAAATACATTTTGAACAAAAGTTTACCATGCTTATAATAACCTTAAAATATTCCCAAGATTTCAAAGCATTCGGTTTTGTAATTCCTGATTAAATCGATAAAATAAATTCACGCCTTCATTAATTTTTTTGAGTCACCCTGTATATGCAAATCGAAAAAATTTGAATGGAATGATAAACCACAAGAAGAGACTCACCATATTTTGTACATTTTAGATAGGATTTATTCAGCAAAATTTTGTGGTGACGTCATAAATTTTTTAGGGGGGACGACCAAATACATTTTGATCAAAAATTTACCATGCTTATGATAATTTTAAAATATCTTCAAGATTTCGAAGCATTCGGTTTTGTAGTTCCTGATTAAATCAGTAAAATATATTTACGCATTCATTAATTTTTTTGAGTCACCCTGTATATGCAAATCCAAAAAATATGAATGGAGTGATAGATCACAAGTACAGACTCATCATATTTTGTACATTTTAGATATGATTTATTCCACAAACTTTTGAGCTGACGTCATCAAGTTTTTGGAGGGGATAAGCAAATATTTTTTGACTAAAGATTTATGATGCTCTTTATAGCCTTAAAACATCTGCAACATTTCAAAGCATTCTGGTTAGCAGATTAAAAATTAAATTTCAAAATGTTGTTTTATAATTTTGATTTTTTTTCCAAAAATCTGGACGTTTCGGGTGAAAAGTCGATTCAGAGTTGTAAACTACATGTGTAGGACTATGTTATTTTATACAATTGAAAACCCATTTACTATGTACAGTTTTGAAGTGACGTTATCGCATTAGTGGTGGGGATGATTAGACAAATTTTGGTTGGCGTTTTACCATCTACATGATATTCTTAATATAAGTACAAAATTTCACAACAATCGGTCGAGTACTTTCGGAGATTATCTGTCTAATAAAAATCCGGGACGGCAGACGGACAGACGGACGGACAGACGGACGGACAGACAGACGGAAATGGGAGACCTATTTCTTCGTCTTCTAGGGGTCATGAAAGATCGAAAAAACGTAAAAGTAGAGAGTCGGCCGACGGACTCGATTACAATACTTCCTTTGCTTACGCTCGGGAAGTAAAAATGAATATGTTCACTTAAAAATTTGATTCTGGATTCCTTTTCTGACAACGTTTAATCAAAGATATAGGAGAATGTCATTTACTAATTGAATGCTTTATTATTTTTTGTTTCTTGTATAATTTCTCCTACTTGATTAAAATCGTCTACAGTTGTGGGAAACTTCGATTTCATTTGAAATATTAACTGTACATTTTAAGCTTGGAAAGTCTGACTCTTTAAAATAAATGATAGGTATATAATAGGCAATTCTGAATCAAACTTGTTAAATTTAAATGGCGTTAAATTGCAAATTTGCATAGTAACCTTTAAATTTTAACATGTTTGATTCAGAATTGGCCCTATAAAGTGATTGTTGTTTTTCTATGCCTTACCAACTTCCTTCGTCAAGTTCTTGTAATTTCGCATACAATTCCAAAATGTTTTCAAATCTCTAATTTCTACTTCTTTTGAAATTCAGTGTCACGTTCTAATCTGGCAGCAATTGCAACCACCAGAATTTCAAGTGACATCTTTTTTCAGAATTTTCTAAAGAGGATGGGAGAGATAGGCCCGGTTGAAAGGAAATATTTCAGAATATTGATGGACGGGGAACAGGATCTGCATAATAATATTTTATATTATTAAGCGTTGTAAGTTTGGTTAAATACCAGAAACATTCTAAAATTACAATCTTATAAATATCAAGTTATAAATTAGTGTAAATAATATATGCCACCTCTATTTACAAGCTCCAAGATTTCGTGTGTACCGAGATGTTGGATGTCGTAAATGTAAACATTATTTTGTTATTACTGCAGACAAAATATGTATTGCAGCAAAGAAGATTGTAGATCAGTTTATAGAAACTTTATTCATTAAATATGTGACTAATTGATTAGATTTGCGAACTATTAACCTTAGTGCTGATAGTTTGAAATTTTTTGAACCATGATGTATTATTATCAATACAGCTTACGTGGTAATAAAATTTACACCTATACAAAAGGGCACATTCTTTGTGGCAAAAGGAAGCATTTGCACAACATTTGAAGGTGAGGAACGTGATCAGCTGTGGTGACCAGGGGGTGCTCTAGAAGAGTTGTGTGCAAACAGTTTGTGCGAAATCGAGAAGTGCCTTTTGTAAAGTTTTACCAAATTTAGTAGTTTCGCTTCTATAAACTGATTCTGTATGTAACAGCTATTTTCACCCTGCTTCGATTGTGGATGAACTAAAGAAGCTGTCCAGACCTCTCATGAAAGTAGCTTGTTTCAATGTATGCTTCGCTAAAATGTAATTCGCACAGTGAAAGATAATATGCATTAACTGATGATCTGTATTTTAATAATTATCATCAACTACAATAACTGTAGACCAATGTAGAACTTACGCTTTGGTTAGCAGAAGTTTCAAAAATCATTCTCTTTAGTGCGGCCAACCATTTTCTTTTTAAATAATTTTCCGACTTAGGAAAAGTAAATGTTAACGTCTTGATTCTAATCACTACATTCTGTCTCTCTAGAAGTAAGGGTCGTGTCCATTGGAGCGCAACTCTCACGAGAGTTCTGATTTTGATTTTATACCATCTTTAATCTAAGTTGTCATTTCAAATTTCAGGTCTATTATTACAATGAATTCAATTATTACGAAAAAAATACACGAAAAACATACTTATCGGAGATCATTGTCGCACTTCGAAATGCGTTCGTATTGTGGGAGTCGCTCACAAACTCGGAAAAACCAGGTAAAAACGATACGCTTACCCACGTTGAGGGCAGGCCCGACCATGGCTTTACGGGCTGATTTTGGAATTATTTCTCGCAAACGCCCTCTGAAGTACACATGTAGCTTAATGGTTTCATCTATTATAAATTTAAATCAAAATTTCCAGTGTTTCCTAATTCTTGTTAACCTATAAATTGACAGTTGATGGTCTAAAATTAATTGACGGTTAACGGGTAAGTGGCGCCAAAGTGGCGACATTTTGCGTTTTCTCAGAATCAAAAAAACAATGAAATTCAGGTCGATTGAGCAGGCCGTAGTTAATAGAGAAGGTCGTGCCACGGCCAACTGTATTAATACATATGGCCATCCCAATTCGTATAAAAAGTTGATTCTTTGACGTTTCCAAAATCGTTAATCAGGCAACGACATCTGTTGAGTACAATTATGAACTTGGTTGGCAAATAATTGTCAAAATGACGTTTTAAAATATCACGTTTTTCTGAAAGTGTAGATAATGGCACAAGAACATTAATGATATTACTCCTATTTAGTTTTGAAATAAGATATATATATTTTTACAAAACGAAAATTATTTAACAAAAAGGAAGGTACATATTCATAATTTTAAAACTTTTCCGCTGGTAGGTTTGTTACAGATCGTTATTTTCTTCAACCAGTCTGTTTGTTCCAAACAAATATTATCAATAACTGGTTTCACTGTTGCTCGAATAATTATATCACAAACTCTTGATTTATGTTCCAAGCAACAAAATAATGGATTTTGGTCCAAAGAAGGATGGAGCAGATTACATATTTGTTGACATGTCTTTTTAGAGTTTAAAAACGGTGGTATTAGAAAGTTTTTTAAAAAGGGTAACATTTAGATTCAGTTATTTGAAGACAAATCGTGAAAAATATTTTAGATTCGTAATCTGCCAAAAATTATCTATAAGCCAACTATTTTCCGTTGGATCAGATCGTCTTTTAACTGTTTCATACAAAAAATTTTTGGAAATTACAAAAAAATGTCTTCAACTAATTTTCTGAAATAGTTGAAAACTAGTTGAAAATGTCAAAAGTGCGAAAATCAGTTTTATCTTAGCAGATACTAGCCCCGCCCACCCACCCTCTATTTTCTTGGAAGGTATGTGATTTGCCAAAATCAGTATTATCTTAGCAAGTAGTATTTAATTATTGTGTGATAACCCAAACTTCCCGCCTTAAAAATTTGCCTTGAAACAGTTTGAAAGGCCCGCGAAAAATTCAAAAATTCAAAGTTTGGCCTTGGCTGTGATCGTCTAACAAATGAGAACCTACGTTGTGTGTTTTTTTTTTTGTGGTTTTGAAAAATGGCGGGAAGAAGTTCTTTCATACAAGTGCATACACTGTCGAGAGCGCAAGAAATAATTAACAGAAATTGTTTTGGAGGGGGGGAAACGGCACCACCCTCACAGGGGGAAATACGCTGCGAAGATTTACCCCTCAGCGCAAAAACCCCCTTGGTTTTATTCCCGGACGACATTTTATTACATTTCAAAACCCTTAAGATATGTGAAAGAAAAACACTCGCGGATTGACAGACATACACATATGAAAACCGAACAAATACAAAACCCTACACATATGTAAATTGGATGGCAGAACCCGAATCATTATGAGAGTGTGGCGATCGAACAAAACATAAAACAAAATATATCAATTTCATTTACGAGCACAGCAAAATACCCAGAGGGGGTGTCGTAGCGTGAGCGAAGTTTGGAGCTCCCGGTCTGGGCTGGTTTCCCCCGCGACGGTGATTCTATCTACACCAAGCCTGCCAGACATCACCCCTCCATTACGAACATGTTGTCCAAGCAGGCCGTTTCGGCCTAAAACTAGCGGTGAAGTCTCGTCAACTACTACCTCGTCGTCAAGACCGTTCCCACTGAAGTCTAGTTCAAAGCCTGCACATATGTGCAGAGAGCGCGACACATTCCGCTACCTCAACTAGGAACTGCGCCCATCGCCGACACTACGTGTTATCGTGTTATTTACCTCCAATTCTATTTAAATGTTCAATCTCTATGACTCTAATATTAAATGACAACCGAACAAGTGTTAAAGTTTCAACAAGGAGCAATAAACAACATTTAAATTCGCCACACACTCTTACGAAAATTCAACAACAAATAATTCTTAATTGAGATTAAATTTGGACATCAGATAATTTATATGAGAGAAAACATTCATCAACAAAATATTTACATGATCAAAACTTAGCAAAGATTTATAAAACAAAGATCTGGTGTGAAATAAGCTTGTACAAATTAAATATCATGTTAGGTCAAAATTGCAGAGCATGGAAATTTACGTTCAATTCAAATTATACAACAAGGAAAATTACTGAAACTGAAATTGTGAGACAAAGACAAATTGCATGAGGTGAAAGATTGTAAAGTTAACAGATTTACATGTGATTAATATTAATTCGTGTCCAGTCAAGTTATTGGTTAAAATTCAAACGTGAAATTATTTAAATGCATTGTGGGCCATTATTACACATACATTTCCCCCAAACAAAACACATAAACAAACATGGCAGACAATCTGCAGTTGCAAAATGGCGTTGGACGAATTCGTCATTCAAAATAATAGGCGTTGAAAATATGCGATGCAAAAATACGATGAATCCTGTGGCGTTGTATAAACGATGGGCTAAATAAAAGGAATAAAAGGCACGTCCCCCCACGACCCACAATGTTGTTATTTTGTTCAATAGATTCAGTTAAAACATGTGCTCGTTTAAAAGAAACAAAATGGACGCTTCAAAATGGCCGCTGCCTGAACAAAGAACGGTGAAAATAACAATTCGTTTGCCGCCATCCAAAATACAGATTTCACAAATATAGCTAAATAAAGCATGGCCCGAACTAGAAATCACTTCCTGTAAAGCCCTACTGCGATGGATTTTAAATGAAAGATAAAAAAAACGAGATTAGTGAAAAAAAGGCGCACGCGTCGAAGTGTCACGAGGTCAGAAGCACCGTCGGGGCTTGAATCTCGCGGCGAAACAGGTCCCAGTCGAAAACGTGTTCAAAACATACCTCTCCAAAGATGCGAAGATTTCGACACGGCTTACCGCCAACAGGAACACAAAAACCTCGTCGTAAGAACGATGAGAAATCAGGAACACCCAATGGCTCAACGGGGCTACTAGGTTTTCCAATGGAACAGATCAACACTGGAAAAACAAAACACAACAGCAAAAGGCACAGAACAATTCCCAATTAAAAATACAACCTGTTGCTCGGAGCGCTCGACGGAGGTCGACCGTTTGTTCCAAGCGGTCAGAGAGAAGTGGCTGATCTTACACGAGACAAAAACACCCTAACATTTGCGCATGTCTGTTTCTTTGGGGTGGTTGGTTGCCAACCTCTCCTTCTTCTCACTAACCGTTTCTTGTGCGCGCGGAATTCGTTTGAAATTTAAAAATTCGAATTGGATCCTTACAGTCGTCCCCCAGCGTTTTCGGAGCGAAGCTACGCGTAGCGACTGGAAACGCTAACCTAAAGGAAGGCCAATCGAATTTTTATCTTCTTTCTTCTAGACACGTCCCCCCGATTCCAAGTGTACCAAGACACGTTTGCCTCACCAACGTGTCCTCCGGGCGTTTCCCGAAGTGTTGGGTGGAGGAAGCGAAAAGGGGTTAAAGGGTGCCTGAGCAGGCAACGCGGGGACAGGAGCATGTGACCTGGAATCGTCACGACGCCTGCGTCGTGGTGACCGGCGCTCACGCCTTCGACGGGGCGACCCTCTGTCAGAGTCCCTGTGTTCTCGACCGGACCCACGTCCAAGGAGGAACCCTTGAGCCCTGGCAAAACTCCTTTCCCTCGGTGGAATGGTGCTCCATGCGCTCCAGACGTCGTCCGGGAACACCCTCATGACGTCGTCTATGGTGTCGAGCTCGCTGTCTGGTAACATCAGCGACTTCAAGAGCCCGTACTTGTTGATGAAATAGTCCACCATGAGTCCGTCTCGGTGGGGGTCAAAACGTCCTCGCCGGACCTCCTCAGCCACGGCCCTGCGTTGGTGTGCGGGCCAATACAACTCCACGAAGTCGTGGCGGAAGTCTTCGTAGGTGCTCCAGCTGTCTTGGCTGGCCGTCGCCCATGTCCTCGCGTCTCCCTTGAGGCACTTCAACACCTCTCCCAGCTTGTTGGAGGAGGGCGTGTGCGTCTCGGCGCAGTAATCCTCGAATTCCCGCAAGAACTCCAGCGCCTTCTTTCGCGTGCCTGAAAAGGAAGGGCGGGGCAAAGATGTCGTCGCCAATCGTCGCTCGAGGTCCAAAGCGTATCGCCTCCAGCCCCTGTCGTGGGACCTGGATCGGCTTCGCTCGTAGGACCGGTGGCGTCGTTCTTCTGGGGTCCTCTCGCGTCGCTCTCGGCGTCTGCCGCGTTCCTGGCTAGGGCTCCTCGAACGTCCTTCGGAGGAACGTTCCGGTTCCCTGCTAGGGCTTCTTCGGCTACCCTTGGAGGTCGTGGCTTGCGTGTGATCTGTCCACACGTCCGTGATCCGGAAGTCGGGGTCGTCACGGTTATCGCTGCTGCGTTCCCGTCTTTCGGCCATTTCTTCAGCTGATCACTTTGCCTGTTCTAAATCAAAACACATGAGTATTTATGCAACATTAAATGCGCTCCTCTAACACAGTATGCAACATTGTATGCTGGTCACGCGGCAACAAATTCTGTGATAACCCAAACTTCCCGCCTTAAAAATTTGCCTTGAAACAGTTTGAAAGGCCCGCGAAAAATTCAAAAATTCAAAGTTTGGCCTTGGCTGTGATCGTCTAACAAATGAGAACCTACGTTGTGTGTTTTTTTTTTGTGGTTTTGAAAAATGGCGGGAAGAAGTTCTTTCATACAAGTGCATACACTGTCGAGAGCGCAAGAAATAATTAACAGAAATTGTTTTGGAGGGGGGGAAACGGCACCACCCTCACAGGGGGAAATACGCTGCGAAGATTTACCCCTCAGCGCAAAAACCCCCTTGGTTTTATTCCCGGACGACATTTTATTACATTTCAAAACCCTTAAGATATGTGAAAGAAAAACACTCGCGGATTGACAGACATACACATATGAAAACCGAACAAATACAAAACCCTACACATATGTAAATTGGATGGCAGAACCCGAATCATTATGAGAGTGTGGCGATCGAACAAAACATAAAACAAAATATATCAATTTCATTTACGAGCACAGCAAAATACCCAGAGGGGGTGTCGTAGCGTGAGCGAAGTTTGGAGCTCCCGGTCTGGGCTGGTTTCCCCCGCGACGGTGATTCTATCTACACCAAGCCTGCCAGACATCACCCCTCCATTACGAACATGTTGTCCAAGCAGGCCGTTTCGGCCTAAAACTAGCGGTGAAGTCTCGTCAACTACTACCTCGTCGTCAAGACCGTTCCCACTGAAGTCTAGTTCAAAGCCTGCACATATGTGCAGAGAGCGCGACACATTCCGCTACCTCAACTAGGAACTGCGCCCATCGCCGACACTACGTGTTATCGTGTTATTTACCTCCAATTCTATTTAAATGTTCAATCTCTATGACTCTAATATTAAATGACAACCGAACAAGTGTTAAAGTTTCAACAAGGAGCAATAAACAACATTTAAATTCGCCACACACTCTTACGAAAATTCAACAACAAATAATTCTTAATTGAGATTAAATTTGGACATCAGATAATTTATATGAGAGAAAACATTCATCAACAAAATATTTACATGATCAAAACTTAGCAAAGATTTATAAAACAAAGATCTGGTGTGAAATAAGCTTGTACAAATTAAATATCATGTTAGGTCAAAATTGCAGAGCATGGAAATTTACGTTCAATTCAAATTATACAACAAGGAAAATTACTGAAACTGAAATTGTGAGACAAAGACAAATTGCATGAGGTGAAAGATTGTAAAGTTAACAGATTTACATGTGATTAATATTAATTCGTGTCCAGTCAAGTTATTGGTTAAAATTCAAACGTGAAATTATTTAAATGCATTGTGGGCCATTATTACACATACATTTCCCCCAAACAAAACACATAAACAAACATGGCAGACAATCTGCAGTTGCAAAATGGCGTTGGACGAATTCGTCATTCAAAATAATAGGCGTTGAAAATATGCGATGCAAAAATACGATGAATCCTGTGGCGTTGTATAAACGATGGGCTAAATAAAAGGAATAAAAGGCACGTCCCCCCACGACCCACAATGTTGTTATTTTGTTCAATAGATTCAGTTAAAACATGTGCTCGTTTAAAAGAAACAAAATGGACGCTTCAAAATGGCCGCTGCCTGAACAAAGAACGGTGAAAATAACAATTCGTTTGCCGCCATCCAAAATACAGATTTCACAAATATAGCTAAATAAAGCATGGCCCGAACTAGAAATCACTTCCTGTAAAGCCCTACTGCGATGGATTTTAAATGAAAGATAAAAAAAACGAGATTAGTGAAAAAAAGGCGCACGCGTCGAAGTGTCACGAGGTCAGAAGCACCGTCGGGGCTTGAATCTCGCGGCGAAACAGGTCCCAGTCGAAAACGTGTTCAAAACATACCTCTCCAAAGATGCGAAGATTTCGACACGGCTTACCGCCAACAGGAACACAAAAACCTCGTCGTAAGAACGATGAGAAATCAGGAACACCCAATGGCTCAACGGGGCTACTAGGTTTTCCAATGGAACAGATCAACACTGGAAAAACAAAACACAACAGCAAAAGGCACAGAACAATTCCCAATTAAAAATACAACCTGTTGCTCGGAGCGCTCGACGGAGGTCGACCGTTTGTTCCAAGCGGTCAGAGAGAAGTGGCTGATCTTACACGAGACAAAAACACCCTAACATTTGCGCATGTCTGTTTCTTTGGGGTGGTTGGTTGCCAACCTCTCCTTCTTCTCACTAACCGTTTCTTGTGCGCGCGGAATTCGTTTGAAATTTAAAAATTCGAATTGGATCCTTACAATTGTTTAATCATTTATTTTGCCACTTCAATATACAATATAGTACTTGCTAAGATAATACTGATTTTGGCAAATCACATACCTTCCAAGAAACTAGAGGGCGGGTGGGCGGGGCTAGTACTTCCTAAGATAATACTAATGGTGGCAAATGACATATCCTACAAGGTAAGAGAGGGCGGGTGGGCGGGGCTAATAGTTGCAAAGAAAAAAACTGATTTCAGTAAAAAACATCCCTAAGAAAATACAGGGTGGCTGGGTGGGGCTAGTACTTGCTTAAATAAGGCAATTTTTGGCAAACGACATACTCTTTAAGAGAATGGAGGGTGAGTGGGTGAGCGGGGTTAGTATTTCATGAGGTAAATTTGCGATTAGTATTCTATAAAACTAGAAAGTCAATGTGTTCCTCTCAAATAAAGCCATTTGGAACGGTTTAAAATTTTTTGGAAATGTTGGGAATTTTTGGACTCCTTTTCTCGCATTTCTCAGTTATTTGAAGACAAATCGTGAAAAATATTTTAGATTCGTAATCTGCGAAAAATTATCTATAAGCCAACTATTTTCCGTTGGATCAGATCGTCTTTTAACTGTTACAGACAAAAAATTTTTGGAAATTACAAAAAATGTCTTCAACTAATTTTCTGAAATAGTTGAAAACTAGTTGAAAATGTCAAAAGTGCGAAAATCAGTTTTATCTTAGCAGATACTAGCCCCGCCCACCCACCCTCTATTTTCTTGGAAGGTATGTGATTTGCCAAAATCAGTATTATCTTAGCAAGTAGTATTTAATTATTGTTTAATCATTTATTTTGCCACTTCAATATACAATATAGTACTTGCTAAGATAATACTGATTTTGGCAAATCACATATCTTCCAAGAAACTAGAGGGCGGGTGGGCGGGGCTAGTACTTGCTAAGGTAAGACTAACGGTGGCAAATGACATATCCTACAAGGTAAGAGAGGGCGGGTGGGCGGGGCTAGTTTTTGCGAACAAAAAAACTGATTTTAGTAAATAACATATCCCTAAGAAAATAGAGGGTGGGTGGGTGGGGCTAGTACTTGCTAAGATAAGACAAAATTTGGCAAACGACATACTCTTTAAGAAAATGGAGGGTGAGTGGGTGGGCGGGGCTAGTATTTCATAAGGTAAATTTGCGATTAGTATTCTATAAAACTAGAAACTCAATGTTTTTCTCTGAAATAAAGCCATTTGGAACGGTTTCAAATTTTTTGAAAATTTTGGAGATTTTTGGAGTCCTTTCCTCGCATTTCTCAGTTATTTGAAGATAAATCGTCAAAAAATATTTTATCTATAAGTCAACTACATATTTTCCGGTGGGTCAGATCGTCTTTTAACTGTTTCAGACAAAAAATTTCTGGAAATTACGAAAAATTGTTGTCACTTTTTTCGCTAATTTTCGAAAATAAATGAAAAATAGTTGAAAATGTCAAAAGTGCGAAAATCAGTTTTATCTTATCAAATACTGCTAGCACCGGTTTTCGTGGTTTCACTCAAGAGACTGCACATGCTTTAAAATTTATTGCCAGAAGTACATATTTGTGTGTTAAGTTTTTATTAGAACAAGCAGGCTTTTACTATGTTCTTACGCGTTCCTTTAGCTCCGATGCGGTGGAAGCAATGTTCTCACACGTGAGATTAAAAGGAGGCTCCAATGATGCAACGGATGCCAGAGCGGCAGAATATGCAATGCAGAATTGTTAAATATGTTCCAAATGTTCCAAATCATCTAATGTTTCCAATATAGACTTTGTCAGTACTGCAAAAATCTCGGTTTTGGATCATGATACAAAACAAGACAAAGAAAATTTTGATGTACCTTTGGAATTAAGAACAAAGATTCAAAACCTAAGTAAATTAATTGAACGCTGTGCAAACATTTCATCGGCATCTGTGGCCTTTTTGGCTGGCTACATTTTAAAGAAATTAGACGACAAATTTCATTGCGACAGCTGCCTTGCGCCGCTGTTGTCCAAAGAGGTTCCTGGTCCGCTATTAAGACTCATCCTGTTACAGGATCGAGGTGGATTAACCTATCCCAATGCATATTTCGTAGGCATTGTGAAGGTAGTGGCTGACGTCACTCAAAAAATGTTGCCGTTTTTAAATTCCAAAAAGACATGTCAACAAATGTGTAATCTGCTCCATCCTTCTTTGGACCAAAATCCATTATTTTGTTGCTTGGAACATAAATCAAGAGTTTGTGATATAATTATTCGAGCAACAGTGAAACCAGTTATTGATAATATTTGTTTGGAACAAACAGACTGGTTGAAGAAAATAACGATCTGTAACAAACCTACCAGCAGAAAAGTTTTAAAATTATGAATATGTACCTTCCTTTTTGTTAAATAATTTTCGTTTTTTAAAAATATATCTATCTTATTTCAAAACTAAATAATATGAGTAATATCATTAATGTTCTTGTGCCATTATCTACACTTTCAGAAAAACGTGATATTTTAAAACGTCATTTTGACAATTATTTGCCAACCAAGTTCATAATTGTACTCAACAGATGTCGTTGCCTGATTAACGATTTTGGAAACGTCAAAGAATCAACTTTTTATACGAATTGGGATGGCCATATGTATTAATACAGTTGGCCGTGGTCGTGCTGTAGAGCAGCTAAGTAAACGAAGAAGTCAGCTGTTATACCGACAAGTTTTATTTATAATTTTAAGCAACTTGCTACTAGAGGGTGCTAAAAATTTACTAAGGTTGGTAAAGCAGTGGGTTACATGCTGGAATGCCAAAAACAGCATACAGTTATCTTCAAGTTATAATAAAAAAAAATAAAAACTGCGTCCACTACAGTGGGCACAGTGACCGAAAGGGTTAAACCTCGCGTAACTTTTTATCCACACAAGTTTTATTTCACACCAGATCTTTTTTTGTTTTTATAAATCTTTGCTAGTTTTTTTATGTAAATATTTTGTTGCTTAATGCTTCCATCATATAAATTATCTGCTGTCCAATCTTAATCTCAGATAAGACTTCTTTGCTGTTTCAAA
The DNA here is from genome assembly GCF_036711695.1 of Zophobas morio. Classification (NCBI taxonomy): domain Eukaryota; kingdom Metazoa; phylum Arthropoda; class Insecta; order Coleoptera; family Tenebrionidae; genus Zophobas; species Zophobas morio. The sequence continues at coordinate 6,445,786 of NW_026972110.1, forward strand.
TTTCACAAGAGTGTATGGCGAATTTAAATGTTGTTTATTGCTCTTTTTGAAACTTCAACACTTGTTCAGTTGTCGTTAATATCAGAGTTATAAGAAAGGGAACATTTAAATGGAATTGAGGTTAAATAACACCGAAATACGTGGCAGAAGCGGGGGGCGCGGTTTCTATTCGAGCTGGCGGGATTTATCACACTATCTGCACAAAGGATGCAGGCTTTGTATAGAAGTCAAGGGCGGTCGAGATGACGTGACGCTGTCGGCTTCGTGATAGCCGGGACCCAACCGCGAGCGTAACGGCCTGCTCGTACAGCATGTCCGTAATAGCTGTGCGGCAGTGCTTGCGATAGATAGAATCACCGTCGTGGGTAGGAGAACAGCCACGACCAGGAACCCCAAACTCCGCTCGTGCTACAACGCCCCCTATGGCTCTTTTTTTGCTGTGCTCTAGAATGAAATTGACAAAGTTCGATCGCCACCCTCTTATAGCGCTCTGGTGCCTCTGCCGCATACGGTTTTTATTAAAATTTTGTTCTCTTATTGACTGCCATACTTTTAAATTTGTCGCCACACGGTCGTAATAACTTGTGTATTTGCATCGAGATATTTTAATTCAGATTTTTCTTTGTTTTTATTAAATTTGTGATATTCAAATATTTACATTGATTCAGAACGTTTAATTTGATTTCATTCAAAGTTTTTTTTATATATGTAGCTGAGCATTAAGCGGTGCCTTCAACGGGCACAACTTAGTCCCAGCTTTTTTTTTGTCAGTGGAGGAATAAATGATTTTATGTCCTCCATAAATTTGGTGTTTTATTTAGCGGTACTTTTCCAACCTTGGAGTTCTACCACTTGCATCTGAACATTCCGCCACAAAAAAAACGCAACGTAGGTTCCATTTTGTTAAACACTCACAGCATAAATTTTGAATTTTTCGCGGGCCTTTCAAACTTTTTCAAGTGTCAATTTAAGGCGGGATGTTTGGGTTATCACAACACTATATCTTTCGTCGAACTTTACTCACACAGTTTTCTTTACAGGTTGTGACGAAGTCGTAAATTACCGCAAGTTGAATTAAAAACCGTAATCGTACTAAAGCTTCCGACGAACTTTATACAGTTTTATTAACCACAAAACATTCAGATCACTATTACTATTTATTAACACCAGTTAACACTAGTAAAGATAAGTATGCATAAAAATTCAAATTCTGGAGTTTATTTGTTAAATTGTAGAGACTGTTCCCTGGTGAATGCAAGTAAATGGAAGGTTTTCATTATGTGTACGACCATGGTATAAACCTATAAACTTGCAAAGTAAATATTCAGCTGAATCAGTAGCAACCCAGATGAAGAAATAAACGCAGAAAAGATTCCACAAAACTGCAATACCACATAGTAATAATTATTTCTTGGTACAAGATGTTAAACTATAAATATTTTTGCATTGACAAGCTTTTGGGTACAGATTTTTGGTTCAAGTTTTACCTGCTTTACGTGCATCCTTTGGCACATATATGTGTAACGTAATTTTATAATTTAAAAAAATTATATGTCAATATTATATTATTTTCACCATCATGATGTGTTGCAAATAAATGACCATATTTTATTTTAAGCACGAATTTCATTTGACTGCATTTTTAATTAAAAAACTCATGAAAAGTTGATATAACGAATACGATGCGATCTTCATATCTGAATATACCGTTATCATTGGTAATTCAAGCGGTAAAATTATCACGTTTGGGTTTGGGTATATTATATCAATTATATGTACATATTAATTTAGGTGTTAATGTAGAGACGTCTGTGTAAACATATTGTGATAATAATTTATCAAGTGTTTATGAACATTTATTTTATCACTGTAGGAGATATTGTGTTACTGTATTCTATTGTTGTAACAGTGTATCGACTGTTTAAGAAAACTATATCGTTGAATAACATACTGCTAGTGGTATGACTGTTTTGTGGCGTGGCTCAACCGCTTATCCGTTCATTCACGAATGTGTACGAATACGATACCAGAGAACACGATACGAACAGAGGAAAGGGTTTGTATGTATACAGCCTGTTATTAAAAGGTACGTACAAAATAAAACCGGCTGTTGGTCTCGAAGTATGGGTGCTAAAATTTAAAAAAAGTTCATTTAAATTTTAATAATTTTTATCTCCTTTTAGAGATAAAAATTATTAAAATTTATGTCCAAATTCGTTGTACGCCTCTGATAAAAAGATCATCTTTCGTTTCTATAGCAACATTTAGTCTTGACAAAAGTTTTATTGTTACAGTTGCTATGATTTACTAATAGTATATTATTAGCCAAGGTTGCAAAGCCAAGCATTCTAGACCGAGCGCAAATTAGAACCCGAGACGCGCAGCGTCGAGGGCTCTGAAGCGCGAGGTCTAGAAGTGGCTTTGCAACCGTGGTTAATATACTATTTTTTTCACTAGTAGAAACTATAAGACAATAAACTGAAAAAATAAACCTTCAATTTTTTGACGCAACATCATTTTGTTTTGATTTCTAATCAAACTTAATCTAAATCTTCAACACAAAGAAAACCGTTTATGCTTGTCGCTGAATTAATCATTTTATCTTCTACCGTCTACCAACTACCATGCGTATACTCAAGTAATGTTTGTAGCACACATTTGTTCATTTCTTAAGAAATAATCACATCAAACATTGCGTACATAACCTCAATTTTTCTTTTTGAACCGGTGGTCGCAAAAGTTGAATTTGCTACCTCTAAATGAGTCGACATTTGCATGCGTCATGGCTGCTAGTGGAAAAAATAAATTAATTTTACCTATGTATCCTTCAGTAGCGTCTAAAAAGATTGGATAAGGGTTAATTTTCCCCTTAAAATTTTGATAAGACAAAATAAGTTTTTCCGACTTCTTAGACTTCGCGAAAAACTGTCCATTTTGTTGTACGTACCTTTCAATAACATCCTGTATGTGTGATACAAAATTCCATCTATATGTATAAAACCTCTTTGGTTTTTGTTGACACTATTGATGTTTTGACAGATGACATAACATTCGTTAATTCGTTTTAGGTTAGAAAAGAACTTGAGTAATTTTATGAATATTATTAATATATTGTTGTGTGAAAGTAGTTAAAGGCACGGGTACCATGAACTCGTTAAAATTAATTTCAAATCTACTGTCCCATAATTTAAATACTTTTCGCACTGTTAATGTAAGTTTTACAAAATACACGGCTTTTGTTAATAACACTAATAATTATACGTTGTAGTTACAACAAATTCGCACGAAATGGGTTAACCGGTGGATGATTCGAGACGTAAAGCGGCGTCAGTTAGCCACAGAATTGGCTCCTGCTAGATTGCGAGTAAATTCTCTACGAAGAAATGATATTCTCCCAGCGGAACTTCGAGAAATAGCTGATAAGGAAATCGCCGCGTTTCCACTGAATTCAACACCTCTAAGAATTAATAAACGTTGTGTAGTAACTTCAAGACCGAGAGGAGTCGTGAACAGGTGGAGGGTTAGCAGAATTGTATTTAGACATTTAGCTGATTACAATAAATTGTCTGGTGTACAAAGAGCAATGTGGTAGTCAATATTGTATATATGTAGTCGTTAATAAAATTTGCAAATTGGAATTTTAATTTTTAAAATTTTACCATCCAGTTGACGCATAAAGTATAATGCAACAGTGTTACTTTTTAACTTCTGATAAGCAATATACTCAATATTTATAAATGCACTACTTGATTTTGTTTTACGAATGCGCGAAAATTAGTTTTAAATCGCAGTACTATCAAGAGGTCTGTTTCAATAGAAATACAACAATATACAAACAAAAGTTTAAAAAAGAGTTTATTATCTTAAATTATAACTCTAATCAAAAAGTCCAAGACCCATGTCATCATCAGATTCCTCGGGTTCTGATTCCTTCTTCTTTTCTTCTTTTGCTGGTGCGGCTGCTGCAGCAGCAGCAGCAGGAGCAGCCGAAGCTGCAGCAGCTGCCGGTGCTGCTCCAACTCCTGAACCTATTTTGGTGATCAATTCTTTGATATTGACTCCTTCCAAAGATTTTGCAAAAAGTCCTGGCCAGTAAGGTTCGACGTCCACACCAGCTGCTTTCAGGATGGTTTGTATCTTCTCCCCCTATAAAAAAAAATGCATCACAATGAACAAAAATATCATCGCAGACTTATTTAATATTAATCAATTAAAGCTGTTGTTTAAGCAACATTATTTGATTTTTAATAGAATTGCGGATAATTGTAGAAATATACGGCGGCAATGCAGTAACATAACCTACAAACATGAAAAGTAACGATATTAAGATTACTTACAGTAATAGCGATATCATCATCCGCTAAAATTAGGGCGGAGTAAACACAGGCCAATTCAGCAGTTGAAGTCATTTTTGTTTATTGTAAATAGTCGTGCAAGTCGCCAAATGGCCTTAGCTCAACGAGAACAAGCACAGCAAACGAACTTCCACAAAGTCGAAAACCAAAAGAGATTTCAGTTTGACAAGTGACAATAGACCGGCGTACCAACATTGTTTTTGTATTACCAACGCTAGTGCTATTTTAGTTACCAATTCATTAATTTTACAAGCATTATTTTTTTGATGATTAATAAAATAAGCATTACAAGTAGTTATTCTTTAGTTGAAATGCCGATCAACCTTATTATCAGACAACAAACTCCAAATAAAATTTTTTTGCCGCAAAAGATTAGTTTGCTTAGGGATTTTAGTATTCTTAAGTTTAGTGATGTGAAGTACGAAGGAGAACTGTTTAATAACATTAATAACAATCAAATTTGCCAATTTGCGCAATTGAAAGAAGTAAATTTACGGAAATTTGTGACGTATTTAAAGTCAGATCCTGTGGTCAGATCGTTAGTGCCTCCAATCTGAATATTAAGGAACATCAAGTAATAAAACTCCAGTTACCTTTAATGAACCACTATTGTTGCTTGTTTGTTTTTTGGTATTCTCCGTAATATCAATTTAGTGCATACTCATAAGATGGGCCGTAAATGTGGAGTTGAAGGCTGCCTATCGGAATCCAGCCGACCAGAAGATACTGGGGTAACATTTCACAAAGTTCCTATGCACAGTGACATTCGTCCGAAATGGATATCACTATGTCGAATACCTGAAGATAAACAGACCATGAAGGTTATATACATTTGTTCAAGACATTTTCTACGAATGGATTTCTGTAACTTTAAAGGAAAAAAGTATATGTTAAGACAGGGAGTACTTCCAAGTGTTTTTCCATGGGATAAATCAAAATTGGAAGCTATTAAAAGCACTAGCAAAAGTGAAACTGAAAAACCGCTGATTAAACCAGAGATTGACATTGAAGATAAAGGAAATATTAAGAGTGCAGTTCTTGTTAAAGAAGATTCAGTGGAGATTAAGGAAGAGGTTTTAGATGCATCAGCTATGAAAGATGAACATGAAGAAGTAAAAGAAAAAATCAAAACAAATGCAAATGGTCCTATAAATTTTGCCATAAATTCGCGAATAGAAGCTTTAGATAATAACAATACATGGTATCCAGCTCGAATAGTTGAGGAAGATTATGAAGAAAACGAGGTTCTAATTCACTTCGAGAAGTCGTCTAGTAAACATGATGAGTGGATCTGTATGGATAGTCCAAGACTAAGACCACTTCAGTCAGCAAGTACAACAGCATCAACTAATGCAGCAGGCACACAATGTTCTTCTAAAAAAAATCAGATCGTAGAAGAATACACAGTTGGTGAGAGGTGTCTGGCGTCATGGAGCGACGCTAGAAAATTTCCAGCCACAGTAACAAAAGTTCTAGACAATGGTAATAAATTGTTCATTGTACATATGTCAAAATAACAGATAAGATAAATTTAGTTGTCTGTTGTTATAGATACATATGAAGTTTTATTTGATGATGGATTTGTTAAAAATTTGAAAGCCCATCGAATGTGTAAAGCTGAAGGTCGCCCAATGCAGTCATCACCGTTGTTTGATCCTATCCAAAGCACTAAACAAGAACGAAGAGAGAAAAAGAGAAAAATCAACATTGCAGCATTGTTTGGTAAACGACAACGTTTGGACAATCCAGATGAGAAGCCAAAAGCGCAGAGTTCCTCAACTCATCATCAGCCGCCACCAGTAGCAATAGTTAATACAAATGAAGTCTTTGAACCTTGGGTACCACAGTAAGTGTGATATAAAATAGTTATTGTTAAAATTGTTTTCTTTTTCCTGTGAATCTAATTGTATTACTTTGATTTATAGGTGGGATGGAGGGAAACCAGTTGGAGTAGAATCATCAATAGATGCTCATGATGGAACAAGAAAATCAATTATTGTTCCAGATCCCAGGTTGCCTGAAGGCTGGACGAAACATTTAGCTCAAAGAACACATGGTGCTTCTGCAGGAAAGTGGGATACCATTATTGTCAGGTTTGCTCATTGTATTTGTTTTATTTATTAACGACCTTGTTATTTTATGAACAAAGTGAATAAAGTTGACGAAGATTACTTTAAAACTAAGGTACTGTGAATGTCAATACATTCAAAATGATAATGAGTTAACTCAAAAAACTAAATGAAAGTTTTAGACAATTCAGAAGCATTTTAGGGAGTATAATTTAAGGTCAAGTGAACGAACAGGGTGACAATGAAAGCTTAATATTGTACTTTTATAATAAATTAATTCGTGTTATGTAATATAAGTGTCTACTGAATTTAATTATTGTGAAAACCCAGCGTTGTCAGTAAAATGAGTGATGAGTGATTTGTTTTCATCTATGTAAATCGGACTTGACTTTAATGATAGACTTATTTGCATATGTTGTAACTTAATCAACACATAGAGTTAATTATGTTTATGTATGAACAGTAATTTTATAATTGATGACGTTATCACGCCTCCACTATAATTCAGACAAACTCATTGATTAATATTTTAATTCTTATATTTGAAGGTTAAATACTTTGACAAGTCATAAACTGTAACTGCTGTGCAAATTGATGGTATTGAATAAAAAGCGATGTAAGTAAAACTTAGTAGCTTCTAAAGAAGTTGCCTAAAGCTTCAGGAAAAATCAGAAAATGGTTAGTTACAAACTGACTTAGAATGAACGCCGAAAAATTTTACAAGCATTAACGTGGGAACATCCTTGATTTTTAAAACTTTAAGGGGAATTTTACAAAACCTAATAGATATTCTCTTTCTTCCTAGACCAAATTTGTCTGTTCAAGTTTTCAAAGACGTTAGTTTTTGACATTTAGAAAAGTAAATTTTACATTGAATGTCAGACGCTAAGTACGATAAGAACTTAAGAAAATTACTTTTAAGTTGTGCAAAGTCTAGCAAAAGTTAAAATAGTTGCAGTATAATAGTTTTCGGAATTTTTCACCAGTTCTATAACATGGATATTTCTGTCTTTTTTTAATTAAACTAAAAATATGTGTCAGTCTACACATTTTAGTTGTAAGTTATTCAACAAAATATTAAAACCAGGGAATGAAACATTTTGTTAATGTTAGTCACTATACTAAAAATTTAAATAAGTTTTTATGTAGATTTTTAGATATACATATGTATGACACATTTTAATTCTGCTGACTATTTTTTTCGATGACCCCTAAAAAATATGATCAGAAATCGCTTTATTTAGACAGAACTGAAGTAGAGGCCAACAAATCTAGCTCCTTCGAAAAATTATAAAATTTGATTTTGCCAATTTTTGTTTATTCTATGAACCCATATAAGTTAAAAAAATATAGATAGTAACAATCACAGTGTAAGAAAAAAAAAACACATTCGAACTGGCGATCTCCCCATTGCTAGTTGAAAATCAATGGACTTACACTTGTAGTGGTGTAAAAGATTTTTGTATAATTTGGATTTGTTTTGGGAGGAAATCTGGATGCCCATGGTTAAAACTTAAGGCAGATTCATATATTACAAGTGTAGAGAATGTAATTTAAAAAAAAAGCAAATTACACTGATGTATAAAATATTGCGATGATATTGGTGGGAATAACCAGACGAATTTTGGTTAATATCATCTAGATAATATTTTTAACGTGAATTTTGGCCGAAGTTTCGAAGATTATCTGTCTAATACAAATTGACACAGACATGCAGACGGAAACGGGAGATCTACATTTTTAGTATTCTAAAGGTTATGAAACATTGACAAAATATGAAAGTACCAATTCGCCGGATGGACCCTATTAGAATACTTCCGTAGCTTACACTCGGGAAGTAAAAATAACAATACATTATCAATACAGAAAGTATCTGATCTCAGGACATATTTTTAATAAATAAGATTGGATTGACCTTTGTAATTATTTGTTGTTATACGTAATTTTGCTCGACAGTGAAACCCAGTCTGTTCTGTAGTTCAAATCACTCTTGTGTAAGCTGAAATAATTAACCTTAGTATACTTATGTTTTTTCAACTACCTGTTTGATAAACGTGTTATAAATTATTAGATAAGAAAACACGCAATACATATTCTAAAGTAATGATACATTTACAATAAATAATAATATAGACTTGTTAGTCAATAACAAAATTGCCGTGGTGTGGAGTTAAATTTGGTAATAAATAAGATAGTTTTACTAACCAATATTTGTAAAAATAACCTACAACATTTAGATATTTAGTACATGTACATTGCATTATTATTTGATTAGTTGAAATTTTTCCACTCCACATTTCAGTCCAGATAATCGAAGATTTCGGTCCCGAGCAGAAGTTAAATCATATTTAGAAGAAACAAAATTGATGAAGTATAATTGGTCAATGTTTGACTTCAGTATACATAGACACCGAAACAGGAAAAAGGAATTTGAAGTAGAACCACCACGTGTTTTACCAGAAACTTCCGCAGAAACATTTGAACCAGAAGAAAACTTGGAAATAGCAACTGAAGAGGAAGGTAAGCGTTATAAGATTATATTTTGCCAAATGTTAATATTATTTTTTGACGTTTAAAGAAAACAAGAATTGCCTTAAAATACCGATTGTTGACGATGCCTATCGTTGTCCCATCGAAGGGTGTGGGAAAACGTATCGCAAGGAAAATTTAGCACAAATGCATGTTAAACATTACCATCCCGAGTACACGAAATTTTTAGATTCCACACCGAATGTTGCTGATTTAGCTTACGCGAGAACTGTTGGTGAATCACTCGATAAATCGCCCGGTGCCAAACCACCGGTAGCCAAACCTGCGCAGAAAACCACAACTTTGAGATCGTCAACAAAACTAGCTCACTCACCTCAACTAGAACCTGAAACCAAACCGCAGTCGCCGTTACCGCTGAAAAACAAAGATTCTGAAATAATTAAATTGTTGAATACCAAACCATTTGATGGCAAGAAGGAGGCTGATCCAATTACGCCTCTGCCTGCAGGTTTGCCATCTAACATGTACCCTGATATTAAACTGAAAGATCTTCTTAATAAATCCGAAGGAATTCCCAATCGCGATGATCTTAATTTGAGGGCTTTAAGTAGCACTAGACCTCCAACAGGCATAAAGACTCTTCTACCTGTTGTAAGACCGGAAAAGAAAGAAAACCAGCCGTTGCCAGAAATTGATGGAGTTGGTAGTAGAATAAGAACAAGTTTGAAGCGTAAGCGGGGATTGATCGACTCTGTCGACAGTCCTAAAGGTAATGAACCACGCGAAAACACGTACATTCCACCGGAAACACCACCACTTTCTGAACCTAATAATATTATTATTGAAGGTGGTCAGGTGATCAAAATTGTGAGAATGAAACAAGAAGAGATTATTAACTGCACTTGCGGTTATACTGAAGAAGATGGTCTTATGATTCAGTGCGACTTATGTTTATGTTGGCAGCATGCATTCTGCAATAACATCGAACGCGAAAGCCAGGTCCCCGAGAAATACGTCTGCTACATTTGTCAAAATCCGGCTAGGCAGAGAATGTCAAAGAAATACTTCCACGACCAAGACTGGTTGAAACATGGTATTCTAGCTACTACTAATTTTCATAGTAAAGATGAAGAATCGCTGGCTAGAAGATTCGAAAAGTTGAAGAAATCTCATGACATTTCTGGGGGGCTGCTGGAAATAAGAGAATTCGTAAACTCGTTAAAGGTTAAATTAAAAATTGCCGAGTAAGTAATCGTTGTTTTTGTAGTATTTTTAAATATTGATATTTTAATTTCGTGATTATATTTTAGGACCAAGAACCACCCTAAGCTGTACTTGTGGTCTAAACCTTGGGAAAAATTGCCGCTGCCGGAAAAAATGAGTTTACAAGATGAAGAAACCAAGTCAAATATTGAACAGTGTGAAGAAGACGTAAAAAATGAGAACCCGGTGAAGGCAGAAAATCCTGATTCCATGTTGATGATGATTTTGAAAAGTACCAAAGAAGACGTAGATGATAATTTCAATGGCTTGCAGGCTCCTATTGTCCCACAACCAGAAGCAGCAATTGACTCTGCCGATTGTCGGTTAAATTTGTTGGAACATATCGCTCATTCGCAGTCTTTAGTGGAGGAAAGGCTTGATGATTTTGAAAAACAAATTGAAGATCTTGAAGATGCTTCCTTTTATGAAGACGATAAAGACTATCCACGTACTAGGCAAACATTAAATATGTTACTTAGAGATTTAAACACGTTGCAAGAACTAAGTCAACTAACTACGTTGTGATTATTTTTAAAGTTATTTATTGTTAGGTTCGTTCTTAAAGTACATGCTTGTCATGGTGCATAAATGTTACACATTATAAAACTATGTACAGTTAACATATTAAAGTGTTAATTCCTTGATAGTTTTTGTTTCATAATTCATCTAAAATTTTCCTGCTGCGCCCTAACCTTTTAATTTCATTACTGGAAGAAGTTTCTGGGAGTTCACATATGTATCCGTAACGAACCGAGCAGTCGGTTCCTTTGTACGTGTACGAACGTAACGCAGGGTCGTAAGCTAGTCGCAGGCAGCGTCCTTCGCCTTTTATGTTGAACGATGGATTCTTGTTATTATTGTTACCTGGCGATGCAACTGGACGAGCACTGTTGCTCCAGATCCACAAAAGACCTGGATTTAAGCCACCAGTCCAGAAATCTTTTCCTCTCAAAAATGCATTGCTTTGTATATAAGCAATAACATCTTGATTTTCTTCAATTGTTTCGAGTTCGGCCAATACGGCACCAACACGTTTACACTGCGTACTTGCAGCTTTCCAGTCATATTCCCTTCCAGCTGAACCGTAGAAAAAGTAACAGGTGGAGGCCACTCTTGTGAAATTAGCAGGACAGGGTTCTGGAAAATAAATTTTACTGTCATGTTTCGTAAAATCATGAAGATACTTACCGTGGTCAACCCGGTTACCGGCCATAACGAAATACAACATTTCTTCCACTCTTCGTAGTCGTTTTTCCATGAAGTCTACTCGGTATACCAACTTTTCTATTGCTCCCAATAAATATAAGTCGGTTTCGGATACTTGTCGACCGGGTGGTTTTTGGGGACCGTTCGACACGATTTTGCCTGGAGTTATTTTACTCTGTCTGTCGTCCCCATTGGCATTATCAGTTGCTTCATCCACAACAAAAGCATCTTTTGCTGGAGGTAGTTGCATTACCCTCTTTTCTCTATAACTCGTTTATAAATACTTTTATTTTATTTTTTGTTTAACTTACCTGCGATTTCCGCTTAAAGCCCATTCTTCCAACAAACTTCCCCACACACCTTGTTCAGTCCAAATTGCAGGATTATTTTGAATTGTTCGTTCAATTGTCTCATTTTTTAAAAATACACCAGTACAGTGGTAATAAAATATTGTACTAATAGCACAAATGAGAAGGAACTTCATGGCACACTTTATCGCGAACCGGTAGATAATCGTTGTTCTTGATATCGCAAACACGAATGAAGCGTAAACTTCTGTGAATCATAATATGTAAATGAAACTCTCTCTTTTACTTTTTTATAAAACGTTTTCCCTTTGAATTCGTGGTTGTCAACTAATGAAGAAAATAAGGGGGCTATTATGTCTTGCTTCATTAGGTGTAATTATATATCTTTGTTGTTTTTGAGTAACAGTTCGATGGTCATTAACCGATTCAAAATTATTGCATTCAAAAGTATTGTTTGAAGTTAATGACCCCTTGACCTACATTTTGAATGATACACCACTGGAAAGTCCGACTACCCGAGTGGAAGTTCCCCTGATCTGGTAATACCGGGAACCTGTTTTATGTAGCAAAAAATTGCACTATTTGTTTCCGCTTTGTAAGTACATATTGTATAGGTACTGATTGATTTTTGAGGAGACGGTCTGAACGCAAGGCAAGTAAGTAATTACATTCTTTATTCAGTCTAATAAATAATAAATCAAAACGACAGTAGTAAACCGGTATCTTTTGAGATCTCCAAATGATCCTTAGCTACATTAAATATGTATTAAAATTTGTGTGGCATTCAATTAATAAAGGACATCTTCACCAATGTACTCTCGCCCGCAAAAAATTTGATCCTATAGGATGGATCCAGCCGTCAGCCCGGGTTGGTTTTTCATAGGGAAGGGTTGTTTGTAAGTAGACTTAATCTAAAATACAAGTAAATTTGTACTTCAACTAAATTCTTATATAATATGAATTAATTTTAACTAGGAACGTAGCATTAGTAACAGTAAAATAACTTATAACAAAGCCTCGTCTACCTACAGAATAATGAATGCCCATTTTAGCACTTGATACGGGCTGGAATAAGCAGCCCCAAATTTACAAAGAATTTTTGCATTCCTGGCGGGGGTTTGGTAACGGAATTTTATTCTGGCATTTAGACTTAAGGTACTTATTCACCATGACAGTTTATTTTTAACTATATTTAATTTTGAACACTAATAGTACTCATTCGGCGAAGGCGAATTTCATGTTTTTTTTATGTTTGACCTTCGGGTATAAAAAAATAGGTTTCTTGTTTCCGTCTGGGTGTCATCCGTCGGCTGTCGGTTCTTGGCGCTTTTATTAGACAGATAAATACTGAAAGTACTGGACTGATTACATAATTGATCGCATCATCCACTTCCTCGCGGCCTACCAACCCAAGGAGCAAGAGCATCCCACGAAGAAATAGGTACCCCAGTCGGAACAGAACCAAAAAAAAAAAAAACGACACAACTTGCACTAAAATCTCCCCTGGTAGTATTGTTGCAATTGACCGATGAACTTTATAACTCGTTCATTTTGTTATTATTGATTAAAAACGTGCCAAGTTGAGAACAAATCAGGAAACTGTGCACTTCGACATCCCTTTTATGTAGCTGATCGCAATAATCTGAAATTTGAACTTAAAAATGATTAAACGAATTATTGAAACAAGAAATTGCGCAGACGTTCAAAACGTAAATAAATGGCCATCTTTTGAATGTCTGCGCAATTTCGTGCAAATTTTACTATCACATCACTGTTATCACTATATAGAATATTTTTCTTGCAAAATTTCTATCAATAATTTTCGTAGCAAATTCGGTGAACTATTTTAAATCTCGAGGGAAAATTTATGATAATCTATAGTAACTTTGGTAAAAACACCCAGAATTTTTAGATATCATTGTTATAAAAAATGAGTGAAATCTGAATCGGTATAACTTCCGGCTACGTGCTTTTTTACGAACATTTACAAAATTCGTTCTAATACAATTTACGAGGGTGGGGTGACAAGTACCGGGCCTCACATAGATGTGGGAGTAATAAGATCAGTATAATGATGACATTCCATAATTTCATCTTCCATCAGCTTCCCTTAAAAATTTCATGTCAATATGTCGTTTAGTAGTTGGATGGCAGTCCTTCAGATTAGATGCTTCAAACAATTCTAACAAAATGGAAAAAGTGGAAATTCGGCCAATGATTAAATTTTTTTTTTTTGAAACGCCTAAAAGCAAGTGAGATCAACAAAGTGTTGGATACAACATTGGGAGACTCCTCTCCATCGTATACAACAATTAAGTGATGGGTTGCTAAATTTAAAATGGGCCGAATCAGCACAAATAATGAACCATGCAGTGGGCACCCTGTTGAGGTGACCCCTCCAGAAACTACAGAAAAAAATCATAAAATCATCTTGGCTGACCGGAGAGTGAAAGTGAGGGAGGTAGCAGAATCAATAAAGATCACAACAGAACGTATTCGAAATATTTTACATGAACACTTAACAATGAAAAAGCTTTGCGCCAGGTGGGTGCCGCGTTTGCTCGCTCCAAACCAAAAACAGCGTCGTAAGGATGTTTCGGCTGATTGTTTAGCACACTACAGGCGTAACCCAACTGAGTTTTTGCGTCCATTCATTACAGTCGATGAAACATGGTTCCATCTTTACACCCCCGAGACAAAACAGCAGTCGAGACAGTGGATCAAAAAAAGAGAACCTCCAAAGAAAGCGAAGACAGTTGCATCGGCCAGTAAGGTTATGGCCACCATCTTTTGGGATGCGAGGGGAATAATTTTTATTGACTACCTCCAAAAGGGAAAAACAGTTAGTGGGGAATATTATGCCACTCTACTACAACGTTTACAACAGGAAATTAAAGCAAAACGACCAGATTTGCCGAAAAAAAAAGGTGCAGTTTCGTCAGGACAATGCACCAGTCCATACTTCAGTCATTGCGATGGCTACAATTCATGAATTAAAATTTGAATTGGTTCTACACCCTCCCTACAGACCCCATTTAGCCCCATGTCACTTCCACCTTTTCCCAAACCTCAAAAAGTGGTTGGGTGGTAAGAGGTTTATGACAACATCAAAGCAGCAAATAGTTATTTTGAAGATCTCTACAAATCGTTGTATTACTCCGGTGTAACCGCTCTAGAAGATTGCTGGGTTAAGTGTATCGAGCTAAATGGAGATTATGTTGAGAAATAAATAAAAATTAACCGAAAAAAACAATGCATTCCTGTTGAGGCCCGGCATTAATCACCCCACCCTCGTACATACATACAATAAACAATTTTAACATGAACTGCAAATTTACAAACAAAAAAAAAATGTACGTGTTTATAGAATAGTTACAGTTTTACACATTTCAGATTAGAAATTCACTAATAAATTGGTATTACACTAGCTTACACTCGTTGAGGCGGACTGTGGCGTCAATGCGATTCATTTTTTTTAACAATGATTGCTTTTTTAGTGAAATTGCAAATTAAATTAGACGTACAAACACGTAAAGCACGTGTTTTCACACTCACTAAGCAAAAAGTGATCAAGAGGGCCTTCTTATTACCTGCGTTGCCCTGCATTCTTCTAAACCGAAGTCTTAGTTGCCTACGTTAAGGAATTAATTTTTCTTATTTTTCAAATTTAATGCGGTTTCAAGGCGTTTTATTTTTCAGGGCGAATTTTAAATTTCAAATTCTAGACACCACAGTATGTTACTACAAAAAAAAAAAAAAAAAAACGTGTAAATATAAAAAACGTTGATTCAAATTTGTCTGATCCTCATCAATTTGATGACGTTATACCTCAAAATTTTGCAAAGTAGATTCTGTTTCAATTTTATAAAATAACAAAATACATACCTGGATTACGGGAATCTTTTTTGATCACTCGTGAGCTTAGTTTTCTCTAGATAATGCCAATGTAGTTTGCGAAATACGTCGAAAAAAAGATTTGTGTAGTTTCAGTATTTGGGGAATTAAGTGAGGGTAACAAAATAGCTGTGGCTTATGAATCCATCTTTTTTTATACCTTGGATATTCAGATTTTTAGAAAAAGAAAAGAAAAATTGGATAGCAACATTTTACAAATAAATAATAATTTGTTCTCCATATTTTGTGTTTTTATTTAGGGGCACCTTTGCAATCGTAGGGTTCTTCACTCTGAATTTGAACGTATTGCGCCATCAGAAAAACCACACACAGTGTAGGGCGTATTTGAGTCGTTATTACAAGACGATTGCAAAAGCTATGTAGAAACTTTATTTTTTGTTTACGCCGCGTTAAAATTATAAGTAATTTATGAAACTGGAAAGCGGAATTCTGAGTTTTTGTGAAACTAACTCGTTAAAATAGTTGAATTGACTATTTGGAATAGAAAGAACCCCCATTAATATTTTTTCAGACATCACATTTTAGAAACTTACTTCGCAATCGTGTTACTCTGTTACTGCAGATGAAATTTTTCTTCGTGACCGTGACGCCCCACGATCGAACTTATTTTTATATCATATATGTATCTCTTGTTAGACATATGTATGATATCTACATGTACTTAGATATGAGCATTCCTTGATCTATGTAAAGATATTCTAGATGTTTCAATTTTTTTTTTTTTTGGTAACATATTTATTAATACATTAGTTATTACAGCTTTTATTAAAAATAAACTGTTAAATTTGTATTATCTATAAGTTTTGGCGTGGTGTCGATGTTATTTATGTTGTCTGTACTATCCGAGTCAGTCTGCAAAGAAGAAATAACAATATATTTAAAACTGCATTGGTCCAAAAAATTACCTTGTCATCTCCCCAGCTTAACTTTTTTGTTCTGCTGGATGAAGCGGAAGATGGCCAACCCGGCGGCTGTGGCGCTGGATGCACCTTAGGGCTTGGTATTCTAGATTTAACTAAATCACTTGGGATACCACCCATTGCAGAGGCTGTATGTGTTTTAACTCGATCTCCGAACATGGGATTGCTCATTCTTTCGGTCATCGCAGGAGTAGCTTGTGACTTTTCAGGTTGCAGCGATGGAAGCTCTTGTCTAGGCGACCTTTTCCTGTTTCAGAATAGCAATAAATACATTACAAATTTTCTCAGAGGACGTTGGCAATAGCCTTAACACCTGTGCACAGCATAGATATCAATATTGATATCTATGCTGTGACCTGTGCTTAATACTTACGCTTTACAAATGTAGGCAACCAGCAATGCTATAACAAATGCTAAGAGTAGAAGTATTGCACCAAGTCCGGCCAGAAGAAGCGGGGCTCCATTATTTCCTCTAGAAGATATAATACCGGCAGCATCGCCAGATTCGGGAAAGTGGACTGTTACGGGAACGCTGGCTCTCCGAGGCGGATTACCACTATCTGTAGCTACGACGCCCAAATTAGCTATTCCTTTATGTCCTCCTGTTTCGCGAAGTCTTAGTTCTCCACTCGGAGTGATAAAAAATATAGATGCGTTAACTCCATTTAGTGTTAACGTTAATTTATCATTCTTGTCACCGTCAGCAGCTTCTATTCGACCTATTAATTCATTTGGTTGGCCGGTAACGAAAAATTCGTAGTGGGGATAGCGAAAACGAGGTTCCCATTCGTTGATGTCCTGTACGCTTACATTTACCACACTTGAGTCATTCTGAAAAATGGAAGCAGTAGGTGATTGTGTTAATCTAATAAAAGTGTTAAGTTTAAATTTTTGCCACTATTTGAAAACAGCTAACTTCGCCAATATTTTTTGTCACCTTATGAATAAGACATGTTAGATCAGATATAGGTATATGAATTTTCACAAACCAAGTTAAATTATTTGAAAATCTAAGTTTACTTTCAAGGAAAAAATATCTGTTTATGAGATCTCAGATTTTTTCAAGTCTGAATTTGATTTGGATTGGGTGCGGATAAAATTTGTAACATGGATCCGGGTCTACATTCAGATCCTAGCTCCGAATCCCAATTTATATCCGGATAACTGATAATGTCTGAGTGCCGATCACTACCCGGATATAACAACATTCATTTTTATGGATTATTATTTGAAAATATATACAGATTCCATATTGATTTTGATTTTTACAAAAATCATACTAACTCCTATTACTATGTCCGAATACAAATCATTCTTAATTTTTAATTTTTTACAATCTACATTCCTTTAATGAGTCTGTTCTGTGTACTTTTAAATGGTTTATATGCAGGAAAAAAAATATTTGCATGTTAAAGTGTACTATTTCTATACTTTAAAATAATTTAACTGCATATTTTTGGTCAAAAACTTTTGTGCACAGGGAGCATGGGACCTACTGAACCAACCTGGGAAAAATTTAGACCGACGCTCCTGAAAGGCCGAATGAGCCATTTTTTACAAATTCTATTTCATTTAAAACTACTTATATAAAATTTGGATTCGGGCACCGGCGCTGTGGTGTACAACCACGGTCACTGGCGCCTCTGGAAAATCCCCGATTTACAGATTGTTCCATCCACCCTTGTTATGACATCCAACATTAAATTAAGTTAAAATGCTACACTAAATTACTACATCCGCTAATCTTGGGCGTACAACAGAATCAGTTTTTTGCTGTGAATAAACTTATAGAAAAGAATCATAACCATAAAGTGAACAATTTTTTAAATCACAGATAAATAAATAAAAATAAATATGTATAGTTTTTAAGAGCATTAAAACTGACTATGAACATTACTTTTTATATTATATAACAATTTTTTATTCAAAGATCTGATTTTAGAAATCTAAAAATTAACGAAATCATTGGCATATTTAACCGATTAATAATAATTAAGATATAAATGAAATAATAAAAAAACAAGAAATTGTTAGCAATGAAGGTGGACAATAAAGCATTAATTCTTTTATTTGCCAAATTAATTGATAACGCTTCTGACCTTCTTCTAACTCAACAGAATTTCTTTATATCCAGAAATAATAAGTATTTCCATCTTTTTTACTACCCACGGACTACCTTTAGGGTTTTATGTCTTGATCCGGATATTCAATTTTGAAAGATTTGTCTTACAAATGCACACATATTTGGTTATATGTGGTCATGATTCACTTTTAGATGCACTGATATCATCCGGATAGTGGAAAAAAATTGGATTCGGATCCGCAAAAACTGCGAATCCATACACCATTAATTTAGGCATGAACATTATAGTATATTATTAAACGATAGAAAGTCATATTGTGTAAGATCTGGAGAAATTGAAAAATGGAGTAAAATAAATATGCCAGCATTTCAATCAAGCTATTTTTTAACCACGAGTATTCAAAGGTGGGAGTGGGTACATACATATACATTTACAATTATATATTTTTTTCAACTTACAAAACACAACATGAAAAGACGTTTTAATTATGACATTTCTCCTTTGTGGAAAGTCCACTAGAATGGATACGATAGCAGCATTTGTTGAGAGAGATGTGGACGATGAAGGAAATTCATTTCATGAAGGTACATGGAAAGTGTTTTGTTTTCCTACACTTTTTTCTGTTTGTCTACGACATCCTACTATTTTTTAATGACACTTTATATATTTTTTTTGCGATTCTTGTAGAGGTTACATTAATCATTAACCATACCCGCCACCGCTACTGATTCCAAAGCATTATGCACAGACCACACACAAGTGTGTGGTCTGTGGCATTATGCTACGAAAACACACTTGTTTATATTTGGTCTAACGCATGTGCATTGCAGCAGGCCAGCAGTGTGTGCAGTTTAGTATTTGTATTTGTAAAAATCATAAAATTATTTCTCCAAATTAACTGCTAGGCGATTTGTTTCACTTCATTTATTAAATGTACAACGTACGTCATTCTGAAGCTCGAGACAATCGTTAGTTGTTGAAATACGTCGGAAGATTTTTAGGTCGTCAGTATACATTAGAATATGGTTATTTTATTAATAACGTCGCGTCGTTTACGTAAATGGCAAAGAACAGTAGACCCACCACCGAGCCCTGTCGGACCCTAAGGTGCAATACTTTGCTCGGATATCATGATATTTCACAAACCGATATGTTCCAGATAAATAAGGACTAAATAATTTAACTAAGTGTTCAGAAAAACCGATAGAATGCCATGGTTTAATTTGTTAAAGGCCGTTGAGTAGTTGGTATCCACAACGTCCAGCTGTTGTTTCATATCGAAACTGTCTGATACAAATTGAGTAAAGGAGCACAAATTGGTTACCGTCGATTGTAAATTAGTGAAACCATGCTGCGAGTCGCTTACGCTATTATGGATGTAAAATATTACATATTTATGAATACGAGTAATTATATCAAAGATTTTTGAAAAACTACATAGCAAAGAGAAATTTTCCATGTATTTGGATCTGGAACGCATGAATGCTTTAAGGTTAGATTAAACATGCGACACAAAATGTATACGAAAATATTGAAGCACAGTATGATAGTAAAAAGCTGGGAATATTATCATAACCGCAAGTGAAATTGGCTTCGGACTTTTTAGGGCTTGGTGGGCATCAGATTCATCAAACTGCGGAAGATAAATAGGAGTACAACAGAACTCATCAATAAAAGAAATGTTTGACAAATGCGTTAACGATGGCATTAAATCAGGACTGCACAAGTAAGATATTGTTTAAATAATTTATTTGGCGAGGTATGCCAGAACATTTTTTAATATTGTTGATATGTGCCCAGAATTTCTTGGGATCAGATTTTATATTGGTTTCCAAGTCAAGAATTTAATAATGATATGCCTTTCTATTTAATATCTCGTTTTAAGTCAGCACGGACTCTTTTAAAGTTAACAAGGATTGCTACACACTTGTTGGTTTTAAGTTTAAGTCCTAGGTTACATTTAACTTTTATTTATTATTGTTTATTAAAATTACCATCACGGGTCCGGTGTCTGGTCATCAAGGAAATATCTATCACCTTGCCAAAAAACTCGTTTAAGTCTTACAAGATTGATTATTGGCATCTGTCCATGACTTAGTAAGACTGAGATTTAAGAAGTATTTCGAAATTATGTCTCAGTGCGTGTTTTTAGATGAATACCAGTTTTGCGCAACCGACTGACCAGAAAAATAAACCCAGTTAGTCCACTTAGCTAAATCTTTGTTAGCAGATTTGTAGGGGAGTAATTTATAACAATTTTTGAAATGAAAATGAAATCTCACATCAGTTTGAATTATTAAACGGTAGGAGTTATAGGCGAAGCGAGCGCGGTCAAAAAACCCGCATTCACTCACTTCACACCGGTGAAAGAACTTTATCAGTAAATTAAACAAAAAGAATCGATAATTCTACATACTAGAAATGATTAGAAACTGAAATAAACTGCAAACCTTTTGTGCGAAGATGAAAAATCGATTCCTTAATACAAGGTCTATCAATTGATATAAAAATTGCTATCAAAAATCCGAAGGAATTCAAGATAAAAAGCATACAGCGACCAAACGCACGTGTGATCTCACCTAGTTCATGCGGCGACACTTTTTGTGTTATCTATAAATGATGTATGTTATTGTCTACCATACATCATGTTAAAAATTGCTTCTTGTGGACGATTTAACACTTTTCCTTTAAATAAAGTGCAAAAAAACTGCAAAAAGACTGAAATGCAGCAGTTGTTTGGAGCGATACTAAACTAGTAAATTTTTTAACAAAGATAAATGCTATCTTGCCACATTTATTTAAGAAATTAATAACATTTCTATAGCTCCTACATAGAGGAAAAAATAAATCGTCAGGAAATGTACGAAGATATGGGAGTTATTTTCGATTTCACTAACCACAGATTTATTGTTCGCAGCTGTAAAGACATTAACTGTATCTTTTAAATGTATTTCACTTCGTTCGTAAGATCTAAATAATTGTAGTATTAATTTGATCATCCATTTGAGAAATTGATATATCAATACCAAAAATCAGGCAAAGACTTTTTTTGAAATTTGTCTTGTTTAAATTTGATGGTAACTATCTTTCAAAAGGACATGGTCATTCGATTTTATTAGCTAGATTTGGACACACTTCTTTAAATACCAGACATGTAATTCTAGCTACAAAATTCCGACATGCTGTTGTAAATAATATTTAACATCCTTTATTCGTATCTAGGTACATACATTGATAGCAGCAGTTGTATTAATGTCCGTTTGATTTAACAAAGCATTTTCTAAAGTTATTAAGAAAGTTTTAGATTACTTATGTTGTATTATTTCGGTGTTCGCATAATATAATTTTAGGTTTTCCGGTTAATATATTTTTTCTCGTTGAAAAATTATTATTAGTAATAAAGATTGTAAACTACTTATTATGTTCTAGTGAAGTTGAACTTACCGTAATTCCGTCAGTAGCAAAAACTTTAAAGACGTAATCTGGTTTATCTTCGTAATCCAATTTTTTTCGTAATGACAGCTCTCCCTTGGTATTGATCGCAAAAAGTTTAAGAATATTTTGGTCTGATACAAAATAACGTAAATGTTGATTCGGCCTATTATTGCTAAACGTTCCAACAGTTACTCCAACTGGCGATGATTCTGACACTTTAAAGTGAAATGTTCTATGCAAAAATCTAATGCCGTTATCTAAATTTCTAGAAACTGTTAAAGTTGCTAAAGCATAACGATCAGGATTATCTTGTTGAGTAGCCCTGATAACAAGAGTTGCAGGATGGTGTAAATCACTGTCCGTTAAATCACGAGACAAACTCACTGTCCCTGAATTTCTGTGGATTTTAAAATATGTGTAATCAGTCCCCAGACCATTGAAAGTGTAGAAAACTGGGGCATTAATTCCCAAATCTTGATCGAAAGCTTTGATATCTCTCGGTTTGACTATTAACACGCTGCCTCGCTTTGGTGGTTCTGGTACACTTGCCGTGTAACGGTCGTCCAAAAATCGTGGGTTTTGGTCATCAGCATCAACTACGTGGACTGTTAGCACTGTGTCCGTTTTTTTAGGGGGTTCTCCATGGTCCTGAGCACGAATATTCACGTCAAAACTCTTCAGGGTTTCATAGTCCAGAGGTTTTCTTAACACTAAAGTTCCTTCCAGTTCATTTTCAAATTCGAAATAGTCAGAATGTGGCCCTGGTAACACTGAATATTTTACACTAGAGAAAGGACCTTGCTGGTCGTTGTCTATCGCATGTACACCTTGTAACACTCTTGTGCCCACAACAGTTACTTCTGAAATATTTAACACGTAGGGAGAGTTTATAAACACTGGCGAATTATCATTAGCATCAGTCACTCTAATGTTAATGGGGATAACAAATCCAGGATCTAAAGTATGAAGTCTTTCACATATCAAATTGATGAAAACGGAAGATGGTCCCTCGACTCCTTCCTTGTCCAATTTTCGACGAAGAGTTAAGTTCTTTGTTCCGGGTGATATGGCTATAGGGCTGTCGATTTCTTTGAGGCGAAGTGCGATCGTCCCTCCAGGTCGAGGGTCTCCATGAACTCTTACTTGACCGATGGTAGAACCGACTGAATTATTTTCTGACACGAAAAAATTTTCGGATGATGCTCCATTTTCTAAATAACAGCGATTGTCATTTAAACCTGTAAAATAAACATATTTTTTAAGAATTTAACATTATGGTGCAGATGTTGCTTGCTTCAGTGGGTTTATCATGAATCCGTACAGTAACGGTAATTAAAATGACTATTATTTTGATTTAGAGTGACGAAGTTTACATGTATTTACTTCACACGTATGTTTTCAACAATTACCTGGGTTTTGAGTTTAACGTCGCTAAATTAATGTTTCATTTCAGGATTTAAATGAAGCTTTCTAGTTGCCGCGTAGCGAAAATAGCATCATTATTTACAGTGGCCATTCCAACGAAATTATGCATTCGTTCAAGTTTCACTTGAATAACTATGGTTAGTCCAAATCAAATGCAAATGACCAGAGCGGAAAGATAATAAGATACTCAGACTGATTTGATTCGTTAATTACTGAGGTTTCTTTGACACCTGCTGGTTATGTTCTTTTAATTGTTCGTGAGAAAGTGGCACAACGCGAAATGTTTCATGTCTGACAATGAGATGTAAGAAATTAATACATGCCTACATGCATTAGCACGTAGATACTCTATTTTAGATATTGGATGTTTGATAATTGAGTTTGTCAACCTATATACAAAGTGTTTTAGTGCTTTATTTTAATTTTACGATCTTTACGATTGAATTACAAGTGTGAAAATAATATAAATGCTGAAAACTCATAAAGATTGATTATTTTGTTATTCTAAAATTAGTCGTAATACTTCCAATTTACCTCAGAAATTATGTTTTTAATCAAACAAAAGTTCAGTCCTTTTTCATGGCGTAATTAATTGTGCAAAGACTCCAAAGACGTATAAACAAACAAAAATCGGTGGCAATAATAATCGATAAACAACACAACTCTAGTGCGCGTTCGATTTTCTCATGGGTCTTTTTGTTTCTTAGACTGTTAATAAATAAAATTTCTCAAAATCAAATTTTGCAATTTGTCAAAGAAACAGGATTTGTTCGGGCGAGGGAAGTTCTGCCGAAATAACCTTCGACAAATTTTTTTATAATTCTGTATTTTATTTCGCACCAAATTTACATTTACGGTTATTTAGACAGAACTTCTCTCGCCTCTGAAATACAATCCAACAAATACCGCTCCTTTAAAAGTCATAAAATTAAATTTTTTGTAATCTCTATAAATTAAAAAAATAAAGATAAGACTTACACTTAAAAAAACCCACTGCATGAGCGCTCCGAATGCGCGATCTTCGAGTTACAAGTCTGTGTTATTAAGACATGTGATGATTTTCTTGTCTGGGGTAAAAACTCAAGGCGGATTCATAAATCAAAGTACATGTGTATGTTTTCTCATAAAATTTAAATGGCGCATACTCTAAAAAATTGATTTAAAGTTATTTAGGCAGAACTTTTCTCACCCCTAAAGCTCGTTTTTTTTGAAAAATTACAAAAATTTGATTTTACCAATTTCATGTTTTTTTTTCTTCTCTTCAAATTTAAATAAAGATATATGTGTAGTGTTAAAGTAAAGGTAAAGATGCATGCTATACGTAAGTTTCAAGTGAGCTTTTTCATTGCAAAATTTTACGATGACGTCATCAACATTGTAGCAAGCCCTATAACAACTTGGACAAGTGCAGTGCAATATTAATAATAACAGTATTCCCAAATTTTCTGGAAAATGGGGTGAGCTATTCTCGATTTAATCCATGATCAATAAATATTTTTTTTGAGTCACTATAGGTTTAGTATAAGCAATTCTAAAAAAATATGAACCAAAATGATAATACTTTGTACATTCTAGACAGGATTGATTCGGCAACATTTTGAGATGACTTCTCAATTTGGGGGCACGAGGGAGGATAAACAGATTAACTTTGATTAACCGTTTACCTTACTTACCGTTTTAAGTTTGCGAGATTTCAGAACATTCGGATTTGCAATTTCAAAGTTATATTATAAAATGTTGTTATAAAATTTTGTTTATTTTTCAAAAATCTGGATGTGTTTTTAAACTCAACACGGATTCATGATCCAAAAGCGCGGGAATATCTTATTTTATAAGATTTAAGTAATATTTGCTATCGTAAATTTGAAGATGACGTCATCCCATTGTTGGTAGGGATTATCACATTTTGGTTAGCGTTTTACTACCTAAAATTGACAACAATCGGTGCAATAGTTTCGGAAATCATCTGTCTAACAGACGGAAACGCAACATCTACTTTTTCGTATCATAGCAGTCATGAAACGTCGAGAAAATATGAAAGCAGCTATTCATCGGATGAATCCTATATAATAAATACTTCTTTAGCTTACGGTTGGTAAGTAAAACAACTAAATCATAATAATAATAAAGTAAGTTCCACAAGAACAAAGAAATATGAGTATAAAAATATATAACCATAAGAAAGTCTATATCTAACTACTTTTAAGTGTTATCGAACATTAGAAGAGATATAATAATACGAACTCTTCGATGATCAACTTTTTATTTCTCTGTGTAATTTTAATTAAGCGAGTGCGTTTATTCTGGTATGTACGGTGGTGATGACTCATCGGCCGGGCGACGCGGGTTCGCTGACGAAAAGTCTGGAAGCGGAAGTCGTGATGGATATTCGTGATGGAAAGACCTTGATCGCAGAAGTATCGGTTTGAATAGAACGGGAACGAGGAGGATTCAGTCAATCGAATCCACGAGAGTACAGTTAAGTTGCGCCGGAATTATTTTGTATATAATCGCTATGTAATAATCAGTCGTGTAATTCGAGTTATTAAGAAATAAATTATTGAGTTTTACCCACGCAGATTTTATTCACCGATCAAACGTAATAATATAAATAAATAGAATTATAAAAAATATTTCTATTATGGTATTATTATTAGGTACGCTTCTTATAATCTAAAGTGATAACACTAGCACGTTAAAAGCACATTTTTGTGCCCTAATCTAATACGTTTAACGTCAAATATTTTTTGTCTCAAAAATTGTACTTTTCGTTAAGATTTTTTCCGCAATTAGAAATTATATTTCAGAACAATAACCTGTAGCTATCTATATTAAAAAACATCGTTATGAAATAAGAACAAAATGCGTTCTCTAATTACGTAAAGCAATTAGATAATCTTAGTAACAATCAGTTCAAACGCGTTGAGCACTCGAAAAAAATTTTAAGTACGTTAATAAGTTGACTCATGATCCTCAAACAATAAATTGTAAGTTAAAAGACAGGAAGGAATCACGCTGGTGGATATCCTTCGCTCGGTTGATTTTTAACATCACCAGGTGCTGTCGTAGAAACTTCAGACAGTAACAAAATAACTTTGAACCAACGACATTAATGTTTGCTCTTTTATTCTTGCGATTCGTTTAGTTATAGCCTACTTGCTCGAGCATTAATATCGATCTCGCATAATAATGAGCAACAAACTGAAACAGAAAAGCAACTACCGGCAAGTGGGTTAAAAAATTACGCTATATTTTAATTATTCACTTGTTATCATAACAGTTATCTATAAATTATGTACTTGCCTTGGCTTGCAGACAGATGGAGAACCAGCGTAAATGCCCAAAGGGCATTAACATACGCGTTGTACCACTTGATGGCCATTGTCTCGACATCTAAAAAAAAAAATACATTTGAAGAAGTTTTCACAACAATGCTAAAATTTATCCGTTTTGCTTATGAAGGAAAAGATAGTATCACGTTTGTATTAAATGAAGATAGATCTTTTTTTGACTTTTAAGAAAGCTGAAAACATGTCAGCGTTTGTAATGATTCTGAGTTTTAATTACACATAAATCTAACAATTTCAACTTTCTTCTGTTATTAACTATAAGGATCTGTAACATAATTTATACCTATGAGAAAAGGAGATGTAATTAGGTTGATTTGTTGCTATAATACTGATATATTATTTCCTAAAAGTGCTTTCACTTATATGTAATCAGTGAGATAAAATTATTTAATAAAAAGTTAGAATATGAATATGATTAATGAACATAAAAGTTACACAAAAAAGGTGATCAGTTTCATGCATTTAATTTTCACTTTTGTATTTTTTTTTTTGTGCAACGGATGCATGTGAATGTCTTCCACTACACGAACATTGAACTTAGCCTGAGTTTCAACTGGTATTTTTAAGTTTTCAGATTTTGTTGCTTAAATGAACATAATAAACATAACTAATTTTAACAAATTAAACTTTTACTAGTTAAATCTGTCAATTACAACTTGAAGATAACATCAGATTATAATAAGATAGTAAGGCCCGAAGAAGAGCGTGTGAAAAATTGTGTTAATTATACATTTACTGACCTCTTAAGTTTAGAGTTCATTGTTATCTAATGAAATTTGGTTCATTTTAGTATTATAGGTAAGTAAGTAGGTACATGTTTTCACTTTAATCACTGTGAGTGTCTTCGCATTAAACTTTTTGCATTGTCTACACGATCTTGCTTTATCTTAAAAAAATGTTAGTTAGATGTTTTGTTTTTTATTTGTTTGTCTAATTATATTGTCATGTTTTATAACAGCGTGTGTTTTGTAAAATAACTACTAATGACCGATTTCCTGTGCAATCTAATTTAAATTGTTTTTAACGTTTTTTGTGAAAGCAAAGAAAGTGGATTAAGAACATTTTATTCGCCGCAGTTAATGGTATAATGGATTAGGTGCTAAATGATTATTTAAGGTCTTGATAAAAGAAACTTGTAGCAGCGAGCCGGTGCATGCTTGAGTACGCAAATGTACCTATGTGATTAACAAAAAGCAAATACAACGACAGTTGAGAGATTTAATGCAGCAAATCAGAGCAAGTAAGTCAATTCATGCCTTACTTTCGGAATTTTAATCACGGTAACATAATTTGGGCTTCATTTGAATAAAAGATAATATTGCCGGTTAAATCTATAAAAAATATTTTTTGCCACGAAGTTTTCCTAATATAATTAAAAAACATGAAACAGAAAAAAATATCTCAACAACATAGGTACTATATATTCACAGCTTTTCACTGAACTACTTCTACATATACAATATTTCATTCATGCCTTTCGGCGTTTATATCTCTCTATATTAATATAATAATATTTAATGCAAGTAGATCATCAACTTTTTCTTTTTTTGTTATTAAGTGAATTTTGCTCTAAATTATGAATTCCAAAAGTTGTTTACAGTTTTTTTTTATACAAATAAAAACAACATAAAAACAACCACACAGCGAAAAAAAAAAAAAAGTTATATTGCTGTTTGAGATACCTATTTTGTTCTTTGGACTTATTATTAACTGACTTGTTACATGTAATCGTAGTATTTATCTTTCCCCAGAAAAGATGATGGATAAAGAAAAACCAGTGTTATACACAGGGTCTTAATAACTAATTTGCATCTAGTGGGCTATCAAATTAATTTATTAATGTGCCGCTTCATCTGACTTTTTACAAAATTATTTAATCTGTCAATTAGTTGACAATTATTAACCCCTGTACTTTGTTTGCACTGTATGTAAAGATAAATGAAATATTTTGTATTAGTGGCGAACATTTTTAGAACTGTGAGATTTAAAAGATATTTTTCAGGAAAATTCTGCAATTAATTCGGTTAATATGCCAATAAAATTTTCTTTTTATAGAGACATAATAATTAAGAAGTAGCTGCAATCTTTTGATTAAATTTATTGAGACAAAGAGTTAAATTTTGAGAAATAATTTGTTTTTGATTACTTATGCTGTGGAACAAAAAATGTTATCTACCTATACTAGACTTCTTAAGTTGTAATTATTTTTACAACGTTTAAATTTTAACAACAATATTTGCGAATATGTAGTGAATTTTACAATAAAAACATAATTATTCCATAAACTACGAATGATTACCTTTGTGCAATGGTTATTCTTTAAAACATGCAACATGTATCTCAAAATTTTATTTTACAATATTTTAGTTGTTAAGCAGGCATGTTAGTATGATAAAGTTATGGTTTAATGACATATTATGACAATAACATTGTTTCAATTACCTTTTGCATACGTGTACGTAAACACAACATAATAAAATTAGTCAGACACTTTACTACAACACAGATAGGTACATAACGGCGCATAAAATGATTCTTTTATTTTATGTAACTAAAACTTCATTAAAACAAGACATTGTTTTATTGTATTTAGATTTAAAACATATTTATATGTCCGTAGTAGTGCAAATTACCAGCTAAAATAAAAAAAAGCATCATGATTTTTATATAGTGATAAATGACTCAACAGCAGTCGTCTGTTATGCAGTTTGTATAAATATGCAAAATATTTTTATATATAAAACTTTAATATCATATCAAATAAATAAGGGCTAAACAATGCCTGAAAAATTTTAAAAATAATTTTCTTTAGAACAGAATTTAGAAATAAATCTGAGTTCACCTGATTACAAATTGTTTGTTTTAAAATATTTGACTTTTTAAACATTTCGAAAACTAGTTGTAAAAGTTGGCTACAATGAACAGTTTCGATAGTGGCATATTTTTTATAATATCTATAGTATAATATTTATTTTTGTTAACAACGTCACTTAAAATTTAAATTGATAATATATTCAACTATTGCATTTGTTAAGCAATAAATTTAACTCAATTATTAGAATTTGACTAAACGCAAGTTTCACTACAAAACAACACTACTCTTTTTTTCGAAAAAGCAGTTTTTAGTATATATAAAAAAGATTATTTTACACATATACTTTCACAAAAAAAGTTTAAAAATAATAAATGAATACTGAATGAAGTAAGAAAAATAAAAAATTTGTACACACAACTACCTACTAAAAATTATTGTAACCTACCTACAACGTTGTTGTTACCTGTAACTAACACCTCAAAATTAAGTCTATAATTTGTATATCCAGTGTGATTTCATGTATGAATATTTTTTTCTTTTCCTTAACACACACGTAGAAAGGTGTGTGTATCACGATATAAAAAATACGCATTGTTCGTTAATAATTTGTTAGCTGCATCTAATTGATTTTTAAAGTGAAAAAAATGTGTCAATCTAAAGCTCCTGTCTAAAGATTTAGCAACATTGTTGATAAAAATCTCCATTTTCACCTATTGTGTCTACCGGTATAGCACCAGTGCGCAAAAATTTCGAAACAACTGAAAATTACGGAAGTTACTTACCACGCCACTTTGATTCGCTGGTTTCCTTGACAACTAGAGCACATTTATGTTGTTTATTGCAAAAATTTACATCACTAATATCACTAATATTAAACACTTAATGGGAATATTTGAAAATAGTTGTTAAAAGTTTATAGCACAACTTCATTTTACATTTGAAAAGAATTTAAAAAACTGCAGTTTAATTGACTTTTTTTTTAATTTTGAAGATGAACGAGATGTGTTGAAACTAACACTCCACCAAGGTTTCAATATTTTTCAAAACTTTAAAATCACTTATTCAAAACACAGCACAGCACTTCTTCGATGTCCAATGGTTGATACACCGAAGTTACCGTAGAAATGAAGTAATTGGCTGCGTGCACCTGTTCCGTGTGCATTCACCGTATACACAGAAAGCTTCGCTAGGAAGGAATATGTACGTTTTCTTATGTAAAATATTCTTCAGACTAGTAGCTGCTTTTGATATGGATTACACCCATTAATATTTATGAAAATAATTGCAAGAAAAAATCATCATTAAAGAATAAAATATCTTTAATGATATGTGGCTGCTTGATTACGTGATAAAGCAGGTTGAATCATACGAATGGACTACCCGCTTTATTACAATCGTTATTAGGGAGAAATACATTTGGTATTACCCCTACTATTTTCAGGGTATTTCAATATTTGATGAGACGATAAGAGCAAAGTTTCAAATCAGCTATCTATTTTGATAAACACAAATTTTATCGTATCTTAAATATGTAAAAATCGCCACTCCTTAGAATTCTCTTTTTTTTTTGTTAAGAGTACCTATAATTTGTAAATGACATTAGTTTCACTGTTTCAGATGTTCTACTAAATAACAAATATGCGTGAAGAAAGTATTAGCACAGACATTTTTTGGAAAGCGTAAATTATGCGGCTTTTCATTTTTACTCTTCAAAACAAATGGATTTAAACTGAACGCACAATCAAGCATCAATCTCTTGACACAATTGTTACGCTTTTTTTGAGAAATTATTTTGCGTTCCATTAAGACATGTAACAAATCTATTATAAATGTCCATCATAAGGTGAATGGTCACTTTATCAAGAAAAATAGGAAATTTTAGAAAAAAATTACTATTGTAAAATTGCTACGAGGTTAGATGTGTATATAACAGTTAAATACACATACCTTTTCTTTAGCTTTTGCAATTTTTTTTTTGTGCAGCACAATGGACAACAATAATTATTATTTAAACGTGTAGTTGTAAAATTTAAATATTTAGCTATACACTATCTATGGATATGTAAGTAGTATAGAGTTTAAAGAATAAGTGTAACATAGATTATTATTATAAAAAATTGGTCTAAAGAGTTTCGACAGTACTTCCCTCGCTGTCGGAAACGTGACGACTGCATGCCTATTATGTTTTTTTTTTCGCAGTGGATTTCAAAGAATTCGGTTTTGTTGTTTCTGAGTAAATCAGTAAAATAAATTTACGCATTCATTAATTTTTTTGAGTCACCCTGTATATGCAAATCCAAAAAATATGAATGGAGTGATAGATCACAAGTACAGACTCATCATATTTTGTACATTTTAGATATGATTTATTCGGCAAACTTTCGAGCTGACGTCATCAATTTTTTGGAGGGGATAAGCAAATGTATTTTGACTAAACATTTATTATGCTCTTTATAACCTTAAAACATCTGCAAGATTTCAAAGCATTCGGTTTTGCAGTTCATGATTAAATCGAAAAAATAAATTTACGCATTCATTAATTTTTTTGAGTCACCCTGTATATGCAAATCCAAAAAATATGAATGGAGTGATAAATTACAAGTACAGACTCATCATATTTTGTACAGTTTAGATAAGATTTATTCGGCAAACTTTCGAGCTGACGTCATCAAGTTTTTGGAGGGGATAAGCAAATATATTTTGACTAAACATTTATTATGCTCTTTATGACCTTAAAACATCTGCAAGATTTCAGAGCATTCGGTTTTGTAGTTCCTGATTAAATCAATAAAATATATTTACGCATTCATTAATTTTTTTGAGTCACCCTGTATATGCAAATCCAAAAAATATGAATGGAGTGATAGATCACAAGTACAGACTCATCATATTTTGTACATTTTAGATATGATTTATTCCACAAACTTTTGAGCTGACGTCATCAAGTTTTTGGAGGGGGTAAGCAAATATTTTTTGACTAAAGATTTATGATGCTCTTTATAGCCTTAAAACATCTGCAACATTTCAAAGCATTCTGGTTAGCAGATTAAAAATTAAATTTCAAAATGTTGTTTTATAATTTTGATTTTTTTTCCAAAAATCTGGACGTTTCGGGTGAAAAGTCGATTCGGAGTTGTAAACTACATGTGTAGGACTATGTTATTTTATACAATTGAAAACCCATTTACTATGTACAATTTTGAAGTGACGTCATCGCATTAGTGGTGGGGATGATTAGACAAATTTTGGTTAGCGTTTTACCATCTACATGATATTCTTAATATAAGTACAAAATTTCACAACAATCGGTCGAGTACTTTCGGAGATTATCTGTCTAATAAAAATCCGGGACAACAGACGGACAGACGGACGGACAGACGGACAGACGGACGGACAGACGGACAGACGGACGGACAGACGGACAGACGGACAGACAGACGGACAGACGGACAGACGGACGGACAGACGGACAGACGGACAGACAGACGGAAATGGGAGACCTATTTCTTCGTCTTCTAGGGGTCATGAAAGATCGAGAAAACGTAAAAGTAGAGAGTCGGCCGACGGACTCGATTACAATACTTCCTTTGCTTACGCTCGGGAAGTAAAAAAATTGGTCGAAAGTTGTTTCGACACAATTTCTCTTGCTTCTGAAATACAATGATAATTTTTTTAGTTGCCCTGTATACGCAAATCCAAAAAATATTAATGCAGTGATAAATCACAAGTATAGAGTCATAATCTTTATACATTTAAGATAGCATTTTTTCAGCAAAATTTTGGGGCGGCGTCATCAATTTTTTAGGAGGGATGAGCAAATACATTTTGATCAAAAATTTACCATGCTTATGATAACTTTAAAACATCTCCAAGATTTCAAAGGATTCGCTTTTGTAGTTCCTGATTAAATCAATAAAATAAATTTACGCATTCATTAATTTTTTGAGTCACCCTGTATAAGCAAATAATCCAAAATATATGAATGGAATGATAAATTACAAGTCCAGACTCATCATATTTTGTACATTTTAGATAGGATTTATTCGGCAAACTTTTGAACTGACGTCATCAATTTTTTGGAGGGGACAAGCTAATATATTTTGACTAAAAATTCATTATGCTCTTTATAATCTTAAAACATCTGTAAGATTTCAAAGCATTCGGTTCAGCAGATTCCAAATTAAATTGCAAAATGTTGTTCTTTAATTTTGATTTTTTTCCAAAAATCTGGACATTTCTGGTAAAACTCTATTCGGAGTCGTAAACTACATGTTTAGGACT
Organism: Zophobas morio; assembly: GCF_036711695.1. Lineage (NCBI taxonomy): Eukaryota > Metazoa > Arthropoda > Insecta > Coleoptera > Tenebrionidae > Zophobas > Zophobas morio. The sequence goes on from NW_026972110.1 coordinate 6,479,702, forward strand.
ATGTTATTTTATACAATTTAAAACCCATTTGCTATGTACAATTTTGAAGTGACGTCATAGCATCAGTGGTGGGAATGATTAAACAAATTTTGGTTAGCGTTTACCATCTACATGGTATTTCTAATATAAATACAAAATTTCACAATCGGTCCAGTACTTTCGGAGATTATCTGTCTAATAAAAATCCGTGACGGCAGACAGACGGACAGACGGAAACGGGAGACCTATTTCTTCGTCCTGTAGGGGTCACGAAAGGTCGAGAAAACGTAAAAGTAGAGAGTCGGCCGACGGAGTCGATTACAATACTTCCTTTGCTTATGCTCAGGAAGTAAAAACAATAGGTACATAATCAAAAAGGGGGTAGTTATTTTCTACAAATGTAATACAATCTTTTATTCTTTAAAAATTTAGCTTTTTTCCAATGACGGTTCCTGTCCCAGCGTATAATAAACTAGTGTCTGCCAATTAAATGCACGGTCGGTCATTAATATTTATGCACGATAGATTTGATAAATGGCATTTAAAAATAACAATCGATGATTTTTCTTATTCAGCGTATATATTTTTAACATTTTAAATAGGTTAACTTAGGTATTTATTTTATTTTCAACCTATAAGAAAAATAAATTAACAAATATAAAAAGTACAGTTCAGAGAAATAAAGTTTACACTTTATTTTACAAATAATAGTTAGTAATTTCTATTTCAGGAGCTCTCATTTAAGTTAAAGCCACAAACAATTTAATACATTTTTTTTTATTTTATTCTATAAATCACACAAGGGTGGCAAATACTAACAGTGATAAATTTGGGTTGCGGGCTGGCCATGGAGTGGAACTTACATTACCGATCCAATTTTTATAATAAAGTTTTTTTAGAATTAAAAAAGAAATATTGTTATACTTTAATTTTTCTGATGTGACAACAGTAGTAGTGTCTGTGTTTGGACTTAGGTTTCCATGACAATATAATATGGGAACTAGATATAGAATTTAAGTGTGATAAAATATACGCAGCCGTTAAAAAAAATAAACAAAAGTTTGCGTAACGACACCGACGTCATATGTATCATATTCGCAATGTACTAAATAAACTTCCCTCTTCAAGCTAAAAACAGTGGCTTTTACAGAAATATTATCTCTATCCGTTATCAGGATATTGGGCCGTGGAATTTTAGTGGCTACTCAAGCTAAGTAATAAAAAATGAATCTAAAGTTATTTCGGCAGAACTTCCCTCGCCTCTGAGGCAAGAAGTCCAGTTTCTTAGTCACAAAAGATGGTTCCGTAAATTTAATTTTTGTATGGAAACATCTCTATATTTAAATAAAAAATAGTACTGTTTTCTCAGAATGTTCGGAAAATTAAATAAAGCTTTTTATACTAAATTTATAAAATCCAGTGAGTGATTCTATAATTTTTTTAAACATCTTCTATAAATAATTCTAAAGAATAAAAATATATGTATTACTAGTGTGCAAATAACGTTGCGTCTCGAAGCACATAACTTATCAATTAATTAGTTCTTTCTTCTGTTTTAAAGAGACAAAATCAATAATAAAATTTCATTTTGTTTTAACACAAATGTATGCCGCCGCTGATACTTATTATCTGAACGTGCTAATAGTCGAGTTCATTCGAAGTACAAAAAAATTCGCAACTATGAAAACCCAAATTTACCTGCAGAGTCCATCTGATTCCAAGAAGATGGAGCACCTCCTCACTTCGAACGTCAAATACGGAATTACTTTAATGAAACTTTTCCTGGAAGGTAGATAGGACGAAGGGGAGCAGTTAAGTAGCCAGCGAGGTCACCTGATTTAACCCCACTTGACTTTTACTTCCCGAGCGTAAGCAAAGGAAGTATTGTAATCGAGTCCGTCGGCCGACTCTCTACTTTTACGTTTTCTCGATCTTTCATGACCCCTAGAAGACGAAGAAATAGGTCTCCCATTTCCGTCTGTCTGTCCGTCTGTCCGTCCGTCTGTCCGTCTGTCCGTCTGTCCGTCTGTCCGTCTGTCCGTCTGCCGTCCCGGATTTTTATTAGACAGATAATCTCCGAAAGTACTAGACCGATTGTTGTGAAATTTTGTACTTATATTAAGAATATCATGTAGATGGTAAAACGCTAACCAAAATTTGTCTAATCATCCCCACCACTAATGCGATGACGTCACTTCAAAATTGTACATAGTAAATGGGTTTTCAATTGTATAAAATAACATAGTCCTACACATGTAGTTTACAACTCTGAATCGACTTTTCACCCGAAACGTCCAGATTTTTGGAAAAAAAATCAAAATTATAAAACAACATTTTGAAATTTAATTTTTAATCTGCTAACCAGAATGCTTTGAAATGTTGCAGATGTTTTAAGGCTATAAAGAGCATCATAAATCTTTAGTCAAAAAATATTTGTTTATCCCCTCCAAAAACTTGATGACGTCAGCTCAAAAGTTTGTGGAATAAATCATATCTAAAATGTACAAAATATGATGATTCTGTACTTGTGATCTATCACTCCATTCATATTTTTTGGATTTGCATATACAGGGTGACTCAAAAAAATTAATGAATGCGTAAATTTATTTTACTGATTTACTCAGAAACTACAAAACCGAATGCTTTGAAATCTTGCAGATGTTTTAAGGTTATAAAGAGCATAATAAATGTTTAGTCAAAATATATTTGCTTATCCTCTCCAAAAAATTGATGACGTCAGCTCGAAAGTTTGCCGAATAAATCCTATCTAAACTGTAAAAATATGATGAGTCTGTACTTGTAATTTATCACTCCATTCATATTTTTTGGATTTGCATATACAGGGTGACTCAAAAAAATTAATGTATGCGTAAATATATTTTATTGATTTAATCAGGAACTACAAAACCGAATGCTCTGAAATCTTGCAGATGTTTTAAGGTCATAAAGAGCATAATAAATGTTTAGTCAAAATATATTTGCTTATCCCCTCCAAAAACTTGATGACGTCAGCTCGAAAGTTTGCCGAATAAATCATATCTAAAATGTACAAAATATGATGAGTCTGTACTTGTCATTTATCACTCCATTCATATTTTTTGGATTTGCATATACAGAGTGACTCAAAAAAATTAATGAATGCGTAAATATATTTTATTGATTTAATCAGGAATTACAAAACCGAATGCTTTGAAATCTTGGGAATATTTTAAAGTTATTATAAGCATGGTAAACTTTTGTTCAAAATGTATTTGTTCATCCCTCCTAAAAAAATTGATGACGTCACCCTTAAATTTTGCTGAATAAATCCTATCTAAAATGCAAAAAATATGATGAGTTTGTACTTGTGATTTATCATTCCATTCATATTTTTAAGATTTTCTTAAGAGGTGGTTCAAAAAAATTAATGAAGTCAATTTATTTTATTGATTAAATTAAAGGCAACACTTATTATTAGTATTACACCCCAACCAACCCAATTTGGTAGACACAAAATTTGTTAAAGGAAAAACTCGGTTGAAACATAAGGGTAGCACGCTTATTTACATCGACTTTAACATTACAGACCTGCATTTGTTTTATGCGCTCACTTGGTTCCGCGAATGTGAAATAGACATGTTTATAATCAACCAATTGTGAATTTCACCGTCAAGAATTAAAATAAAACCCAATGTTTTATATAATAAGCGGAAGTCGAAGCAATAAAACCGATGGTCGTTTTGTTTACAGTTTCTCTGTTTGACTCTCACGTATGCTGTTACGCTTGTCATCTTAAATTAAGAAATGTTTATACATAAACGATTTACAGTTGCCTTTCATATTACTAGACAGCGGATTTTTGTCGGGCTACGTCACGTTTAATCGGTACTAATTCCATAAATATAATTAACGATTTATTAATCAAACGGCTAAGTAAATGAGAACGGGAATTAACAGCAGAGTGCAACGAAAAAGCGTTATTCTAATCTCAAATAAACGAAGTGCAGTCCGCAACCGCAATGAATTCGCATCCCGTACGAGCCGTACCGAGTTTGGCCTTGCCTAGCCCGACAGAAATCCGCTCTCTAGATATTACACACCGACGCCGTATACGTGAGTAAATTGTTTCGTTATTTTATTGATTATAAGAAATCAATATTCAAAACGACCCAATTCATTTTCCCGAAAATTTGGGAATACAATAATTTTATTCTTAGTATTACACTACATCTATCCCAACTGATATACGTGTCCTTGCAAAAATGTTGATGACGTCATCACAATTTTTTTTTTAAATTCCCACTACAAAAATGTAATGAGAAAAAAACCACAATAGGCATGCACTCGTCAAGTTTCCGACAGCGAGGGAAGTACTGTCTAAACTCTTTAGACCAATTTTTTTCTGTAGGGTTATGTAAAAAATCGAGTTTTTTTTAATAAACCACAAAACATCGAAGAACTCCAAGAAAGATATTAAATGTGATTCTGATTACTGATTTCCTCCTTATATTCTAACAGATTCATTTGAAAAATTTGCGCAACATATATATTTACTATGGCCTGGAAGTAAATGGATAACATTTTGAACATTTCTTGTAAAATTGTTGTTTTTTAAATGTTAATTTGATCTTTTTTCAATAATGTAACTTTTTATTTAAATTTTTCAAAAAGCTTTCATAACAATAATGTACATATTTCTAGAATAATTTGTAAATTATTTGGAAACAGCATTTAAATCAATCTGGTACGATGGCATCTTTATTTCAGTTTATGTTCCCACAGTTCTTTCATTTTTACAATGATTGGGTACTAGTATAATTTTTGAATAAAATGTCCCACGCCAGCACTATGAAAGGTGATAGTATTATCAAGGCTAGCTACGATTTATTGATTTTCAGTATTTTTATTTTGACAATTTATTGTACCATGCTGGGAAAAAATAAAATAATGATTGCGTTGCATTTCTGAATTCAGCAAAAAATGCACTATTTACAAAAGGAACATTTGACTACTAGTGCTATTAAAAAAAATCAAGTTAGCATTGCATCTGAAAAACAAATGAAGTATAGAATTTAAAAAAATTGCAGAAAATAGAACTTGAGTATTCCTAGGAACAGCCCAAATTTCAAAAAGATTCAGCAACCCATTCTCGCGATATTCAACTGCTTTCCGTTCTTTGTAGCGACCCTGTATATACAATATACATGCTGAAAAAATGGCGAACCAACTCAACGGTACATTATTAAGTTCACAAGTCTAAGTTCAGGAAAAATCATTAAAAAGTTCCTTACGTCAACTTACCGAAACAAAATATCGATTTATACCGATAAATCAAAAAGCTCTAAAAATTACCCACACTTTTCCAATTCATCCTAAACAATTTTAAGTTTTTTGTTATATTATAAAATAAAGGAAACTGTGGATGGAAACAAGATACCTCCAAAATTATTTTGAATAATGGAAGTCTAATTGATTTCATGTATCCAACACTAATAAGTGGTGAATTAGAATATGGTGATATATTGAAATTAAAAGTTAAATTTTGAAGCGGACTATATTTTATACATTTGGTCCCACGAATTTTTTAATTATTTTTTCTTTGTTCTATAGACACTCCTGAACAACGTGTCATAGAATTGGTACGCCATTTTTTCAGCACCTTGTATATAATATTGCAATATTAATATGACCACTAGCCATGGAGGTAGAATTTTACCTTCATGCTACTATCGTATTATTATTAGTGGGAGACCACCTGTTGGAGGAAGGTTTCAAAAGTAAAAACATAATGTGAAAGAGCTAATTATTGCATGAAATATTTATTGGTTGCAGTAGTAAAGATATCTAATGTCAACACAGATGATAATTTCTACAAAATTGTTACAAGAACTCAGAAGTACACTTGATGCCGTGGTTAGGAGCACTAAACTTCCCTCTTCATCACAGAAGTTTTTAATGTTCATGCCAAAACTAGGACGTTCAAGTACCCAAAACTGGACCCACCATACCATCATCTCGTTGGACTTGAACAGCAAGTGCATTTAAGACAAAATTTTAACAAAGTCTCGCATCAATAAGTATTATTTTTATAAAACATTTTTTTCTGTAATCAGGTCGAGTATAAGTCGTTGTATAACTTTTGTTTTGTTATTCAATCTGATTATAACTTTTTTTTTCAAATGGGTTATTTGAATGACAAACTTTAAGGTGAAACACGTGTATTTATGTACTACAGCGTAACTCCAGTGAATGAACAATTCGTTTTGTATTAATTTACAATATTGCAGAAGCAAATAAAACTCATCAAAATGACAATACAAAGTGTTTTCAGTTTTCAGTCACGAACACAACAACTTGTTTCTTACAAAACGGGTCGGACAATGTGTTGTTGATCAGTGGGTCGGCCATTCATTAATTCCACTAAAAATAAATTTCAAGCACAAATTTTCCATCTTTATTACATCATTGAAAGGTGAAGGGTTTCCGTAAAAAGCACACCGAACGCAACGTGACCAGACTGTTCACGTGATGGCATGAACCAATTGCGCGACTGCAAGAACGGCGATCACGTTGTAGTTGTCGTGGAAGACAAGAGTGCCGAAGAGTTTCGCCCCGGTTTAAAATTTTACGAAATTTATTGTGAAGTGTAATCGAAAGACTCCTTTTTATTGCTGGCATAACAACAATAGATTTTCAGACAAACGATCAGGTAATGAGTAAATGCAGTTTGAGTTGACCCAGTTGTTAGCAAGTGACCTTTAGATGTAGTTATTGTAACTAGTGACAACATGTATTAGCCGCAAAAAGTAAGCAGTAAATGAAATGAAATTAATTATCAATGCATGAATAGTTGATTTTAATGACATATCAACCTGGTTTCACCGAATTTGTTAATTTTAAGTATTACTATTTAAAAAATTTAAAAAAATATATTTTCGAATTGTTCAATTGTTGATAAAACTAAACTAAATTTATTTTGTTAAATACATTTTTTATTATTACATTATTATTATTTGTATTTAAATATAGATATTTTTTAATAATTAATATTAAACGAGAGATGAAAATACCTCAAAACTAGTACCTACCTCCAAGAAATAAAAGATAGGTACATTAGATACTGTGATCATGATCATAATTCATCGTAGTAATATTGGTGCCCCAGATTTTGTCAGAATTTATTTTTTTTTATGCAACTACATATTTTTCTGATATTTGTTGGATTTAAAAAAAAGGAAAATCGTAACAATTTTTTTTTTGTAAACTGGCCGTACTTATTTTTTTTAAGATTCACGAGTTATTTACCAGTGTAAAAGCTTTAAATTGTTTAATGTAATAAAATCTAAATCAAAAAATGTATGTCTTTCAACTGGTTAACGGACAAAATAAAATACAAGACAATATTTCCAAATTAGTATCTATTAAGATATCAAAGTTGATCCAAACGTGTATAAATACGTACTTATATATCAAAATGTACACGAGTGTTAACACTGCTAACGTTTTGCAGTCTTTTTTGTCTGACATATAAATTCCTCTCTTTCATAACCGTCTCTACGTAATAACAATGGTAATACGCAGTGGTTATTAATAATGTAATAATAATATTTATAGTGTGTTGTAAGTTTAAATGCGTTCTGTGTTTTGTTGCTTTGGAAACGTCAAAATCTGTTATTTGAGTAAATTTAAACGAGACAAATAATTGGGATGTTTTGTAGCTGTGGTAAAAATTTTGTACCGCTAAAATCGCAAGATTTGAAGGTTTTCATTCAATTTGCAATTGTTGGTAATTTCGTCCACTAATTCTTATTTTAAAATTTTTTTAAAGTATTCCCTTTTTATATAGCCAAAAAAATTTGCTATTTTGATAGTCGTTGACAAATAACGTAAACAGAATGGATTCCAGGATTTAGCACTGTGATATACAGGCTAACCCAGATAAAACAAATGTAATATTGAAATTTCGTGTAAGCCGATGTTTTTTGTTAAGGAGGAAAACTTAATTTAATACACTGCAAATGTGATGCATATACAGGGTGATTTTGAAATATATGTAATAATTGTTACCACGGCATCACGTACCCTAGTAAATTGGAAATATAGAAAAAACAAATTAATAGTCGAATAAGGCAAAACCCCCATGCACCACCCTCGATGCGATGCCACTGATCCATCTTGGAAACAGTAGGTAGAAAAATCTTCGAATAAAAACGATCTAAATACTTTCAGGTTCAATTAAAGCAAAACCGACATTTTGCTGGTCTTCATTCGTTCGTTCTTTATTAGTAAAATAAAAGCAACTTAGAATGCTACTACCTTTTCACAATAAATGTTGAAACTGTTGCCTTTGACTAGCAATACAGGCTTCAGCACGTCGCAACATGTTTGCTCGGATACGTAAAAAAACACCGGGAATTCCACGAACTGTAGCTGCTGCCACTTCCACTCGTTGTTGAAACTCTTCGATAGTTTCTGGACATTGTTGATTTCTATAAACTGTTTCATCCAACCCCACAGACAAAAACACCCGGATTGAGATCGGGTGAACGCGTAGGCCAGGCTACTGGGCCGTTTCTACTGGCTCACTGGTTAGAAAAATGGTTCTTTAACCATTCAGTTACTGGCCTAGCAAAATGTGGTGGTGCCCATCATGCAAATACCACATGCGAACTCGTTCACCTAGAGCATTTCTAGAGGCAGTTCCATATTTAGCTGCTCTTCCAACACATTGTTTAAAAACTCGAGGTACTGTGCCGCATTTAGTCTGTTTGGTAAAACATAACGTCAAACTAAACGTCATTTATGATACCGGCCCGCACATTTATGGAAAATGGTCGTTGAAATCGTACTTCTTGACGAGCGTGTAGATTTTCATCGGACCAAATGTGAGTGTTGTGGCTGTTGAAAATAGCATTGCGAGTGAATCCTGCTTCTTCCGTAAACAGAATGCAATTTAAAAATTTAGGGTGTTTACTACTTTGCTGCAACAACCATCCGTAGTAAACTACACGACGTGGAAAATCAGCGGGCTCCAAAGCTTGCACTTTTTAAACGTGGTGTGGATGTAAGCCTTGTTCTTTTAATGTACGATGCACTGCAAACTGTGAAATTCCAACTTCAGCTGCAAGTCGCCGAGTGCTGATGTCGGGCTCTTCTTCGACGCGTTCCAAAATTTGTTCTTCAGCTTGCAGTATTCTTTCGGTGCTATCACGGTCACGATCGTGAGTTTGAAGCGTGAAGGTACCACGATCTCGGAGATGCTGTACCATTCATTTAAATGTTGGCGCACACGGAATCGCGTGATTTGGAGAGCGCTCAATCCACAATTCATGGGCAAACATCACCATGCCGCCACGCTTGAAACAGAAAAAGTTGTTCTGATACCTGACTGGCCCTTACCGTGTTTTCGTACGTTGCTTATCAGTGCATCGGTTGTTTGGTTCTTAATCCTAGTCGTTCTGTGCCATTCATTGAATAGTAGTTTTGGTAGGTCAAGAAACACTACCATGACGTGGCGTGTATAACAATTTATATGTATTTACTTCACACTTAGGAACGTGAACTTTACACAGTGTAATTAATTTTATTGTGAGCTATTCCATATTTTTTATTGCAAATCCTTCAAAATCACCCAGTACGGCGTCGACCGTCACGACAACAACCTATATTTTTTCAATGGATTTTAATAGATCAGTAAAGTACGATTATAACACACAAGTGTTATTTTCAATCGATAAAAAAATAAAATTTATTAAGATAAAAACAATGAAAGCTGAATGATTTAACGGTACCTACTCTATTTTAGAAGCAATTAGAAAGATCTGCTTCAAAAACAGCGTCGCCTTTCAAGCTAAAAACAGTGGCTTTTACAGAATTTCAATACTTCTGTACGTAATTTAGGCTTTAAAACGTTGCAAATTTATTAGGTACATTTTTCTTCTCTTGCAGAAACACCGTTATTCAACAGTCTAAACTAGAATAACCATGTATGTTCGTAAAAAGTAGATGAGTGGGGCTATTGGAGATGCGGGCCGGGCGTCCAAGGGTCAGGATAAGCACATGGTACATTGGTTCCGTAAAGGATTGCGCTTACATGACAACCCATCACTGCGAGAAGGATTAAAAGGAGCCAGGACATTCCGCTGTGTTTTCGTTCTTGACCCTTGGTTTGCAGGCTCTTCAAATGTTGGCATAAACAAGTGGAGGCAAGTAACCTGCTTAATCGTGGGAAAATGTACATTGTTACGCATAACAGAAATAAATTATATACATTTGGTTATCACAAAATTTAATCTCTGGATATGTTTTCTTATGATGTTAGCTTCATAATTAATACATATTAATATTTATAATCATTAAGAATATGCGAGTGCAATGAAACCGAAAACATCTTTTTTTGGTACACATACACGTATTTTTGACCCACTTCCATTTTCCAGGTTCCTTCTTCAGTGCCTAGAAGATCTAGACCGAAATCTGCGAAAACTAAACTCGCGTCTTTTCGTCATTAGAGGTCAACCAGCTGACGCTTTGCCTAAGCTTTTCAAAGAGTGGGGCACAACATTTCTCACTTTTGAAGAAGATCCCGAACCATTCGGTGGAGTACGGGATCACAACCTCACAACACTATGCCAAGAACTAGGCATTTCCGTAGTGCAAAGAGTATCTCATACGTTGTACCCCTTACAAGACATAATAGACCGAAACAGCGGAAGAGCTCCTTTGACTTACCACCAGTTCTTAGCAATTATAGCTTGCATGGGACAGCCTCCGCAACCAGAACCGCCCGTTACCTTTGGTTCTTTAAATGGAGCCCACACACCTTTAACCGAGGACCATGACGAAAAATATGGGGTGCCTACACTGGAAGAACTAGGGTTTGATACGGACGGACTCATACCACCTGTATGGCAAGGAGGGGAGAGTGAAGCACTAGCGAGGCTGGAGAGGCATCTGGAACGGAAGGCTTGGGTAGCATCCTTCGGGAGACCAAAGATGACTCCTCAGTCGTTGTTGCCATCACAAACGGGATTATCGCCATATCTTCGGTTTGGGTGTTTGTCAACTAGATTGTTTTATTATCAACTTACTGACCTCTACAAGAAGATTAAGAAAGCGTTTCCACCTTTATCGCTTCACGGACAACTATTATGGAGGGAGTTCTTTTATTGTGCTGCTACAAAGAATCCTAATTTTGATAAAATGATTGGTAATCCAATATGTGTTCAAATTCCGTGGGATAAGAATGCAGAAGCGTTAGCAAAGTGGGCAAACGTAAGTAAACTATATTATGACGCTAACAGGGTTTTGGAGTGGATTCTTCACTTATGAATATTATAAATTTTTTATGAAAGGGAAATTTAATTACACCAATTTATAAAAATTGACATTGATTTAAATGCGTTCTTATCTTCAACTATTTTTAAGCTTTTAAAGATATTTAAAAATTTACAATTATTAATTGCTTTTACCAATTTCAAACAACTTTTGTCTATTTAATTATATCATTCGAAAATATTTAAGCTTCTCTTGGACGCTTTTTTCAACGAGTTATCATTCATATTGTTCTAATTTACATTCTCTACATTCGCTCAAGTTGGCTGCTTGTTCCTGATCTTCCACCCTATTTATATGTGTCTTTAATATACAACATGCAAAGTTTTTAATCATTTATCCACCAAGACAATCACTAGTTTTTTTTTTTTTGTAAATATAGGGACAAACTGGATTTCCTTGGATAGATGCTATCATGACACAACTTCGCGAAGAAGGTTGGATACATCATGTGGCAAGGCATGCGGTTGCGTGTTTTTTGACTCGTGGGGACCTATGGTTATCTTGGGAAGAAGGAATGAAGGTAAATGGAGAATCTTTTCTGATTTGACAATAGAACAAATCCTTTTTAGGTGTTTGAGGAATTACTCCTTGATGCAGACTGGTCAGTAAACGCAGGGATGTGGATGTGGCTTTCCTGCTCCAGTTTCTTCCAACAGTTTTTCCATTGTTACTGTCCGATTAAATTTGGAAGAAAAGCAGATCCTAATGGGGATTACATAAGGTAGCAGTTGTAAAAATTAACATAACAAACAATAACGTAAGTTTTTTGCCAGGAAATATTTACCAGTGTTGAAAAATATACCAACGCAGTATATTCATGAACCTTGGACTGCTCCAGAACATATACAGCGGGCTGCAAAATGCATTGTCGGGAAAGATTATTCTCTGCCGATTGTTAATCACGCTGCGGCCAGTCGAATTAATATTCAAAGAATGAAACAAGTATATCAACAGCTTTCAAATTATCGTAATGTGGAGAACTCCCGTAAATATAAAGAAGGATACCAAGAACAACCGAATGTTGTTACCGTCGGTAATCCTAGTAGCAAATAAGATTCTTCTTTTGCCGTTAGTTTACTATTTAATATACGCATGTTACTAGTCTATAATTGTCAAATTTTTATACATTCTGTGTTTTCAGTCTGTTATACCTAAATGTGTCATAATTAAATGTTTCAAAAACATTAACAGTTTTCAAACACTGTAATCTGATATCTAATTAGGTAAGTGATTAAACTGTTTTAACACGACCGTGGTTCTGATTCATTGTTACTCCAGTAAGTTGTAGCTTACAAACAAAGCTCATCTGCAATCTTTTCCTTTGTCAGATGACACAATTAAAATTGTATTTAAGGATATTCATTCGTTATACGACTGTTTGCTATAAATTTTTGTTTCCAACACATTACGCACTGAAAAAAAGTGACCATATTTTGAAATGAATGGCCAAAGTTTCAGGCTTTATAATTTTTCGTCTGTTGCCTAGTCTAGAATCACACAATTGAATTTAATGTTTTTTATAGTTAAATTGTTGTATGAGCTTCTAGCCGAAAGATAGTTCCCGCCCTTGGACCTTTCGTCAGGCCTCAAACTTTCTTTCGTATTTTTTTTTCGGTTGTAGATGCTAATATAACTATTTCACGTCATGTTATCAAGTCCCATTTTTTAATAAGTTATTTCTTATTTCATTTGGAACGTACAAATAATTTAATAGACTAATATTGGGATGTTTAACTACTGACAGACTGCGTTAAACATCCTAGTTCAACAGTCTGCCGCATGCATTCAGTAGATCAATGGCAGTGATTGAAATAAAAATTTTCGAATTTTAAAATATTGTAAAACGCTATAGCATTAAGTATTATATATATGTACAACACCAAACATATCAAATACTGCACAACAACAGTATGTTTTCAAAGAATTACAACACTGCCAAATGGTTTTCCAATGAATAACAAATATGGCTTGAACAGTCAAACTAACTGGTGGTGAAGGTCATAAACTGATAATTCATGATTTGGGTAACAAAGGGGTTCAGAATAGGCCGCTGTACACACTTTATTAAGTTACAAATATTAAATGTCGATTGTATGTGGACTATTTTAATGCCTTTCAATTTTAACTGTGTATCTCAAGTGAAATTAGCATTACTTTTATGGTGGTTTCCAAAAGTCTTCCACTTCCCTATTAACTTTGGAACTAAACAAAAGTGTGATAGATGTGAACCACAAATGAATTGTTACATTTTCACCGTGAATTAAAAATTTTAAATGAAATACATAGGTTTTTCGAACATGATTTTAATGCTCCTTTAATTTTTATTACCTGCGTGTGCTAAGTTTGATGTGCAAAAATCCTAGGAAAATGTTAGTATTGTATTGATAATGTCAACGTAGTTGTCGAAACGTGTCAGCAATTTTCGTAATCCTGTATTTCGATGTTATATGGGTAATAAACGTAATAATGGGAAAACTGTTAATCCAAATTTATTTCAGCATATGTTCAAAGTGTTCGCCATTTTCCTCTTGGCTTTTAAACGTTTGTCTAGGATTACGTAACATTTCAGAAGTCCTCTGGGAGCACTTTTGCGGAGGTGTTTCATACACTATCGATTTTAAGTATTCCCACAGAAAGAATCTAGTGGAGCGAAATCCGGAAACTGTGCCGACCACGCTATAGGTCTGCGCCCACCAATCCAACAACCCACGTATATTTATCTATTTAGAAACCTTTTTGCACTTCGAAAATAATACGACAGCTTCCTATCTTATTGAAAAAATGAGAGTTGGGAAAATTTATTTTCATGTAGTTCCAGATTTCAGTAAATAATAAATCGATCACAGTTAATACGGACAGGTTTACATCGCTCGAGTATTTACAGTTATGGCAGCGGATTTTTGATTAAAAATGTACTTTTGTTTTCAGGAATCTAATTGCCTGTGGATTATTTTTCGTTAGTTGATCTAGATGCAGCCATATAAGTTTATAAAGATGAATCTTTTGTAAGGTTATGAAGTAGTAGCCGTGGTAATAACTGAAACAATAGTTAAAAAATATCGCCCTTTGATATATCATTAATAAAAATCAGTGACAAGATTTGTACAGCGCTTTAAGCAGCATAAACTAAAATTATTTATTCAACAACACAGTGTTTCTTTTTTGGGGCGCAACATACAATTTACTATTATTATTATTTTTTTTAATGAAACATTCATCATCCAACATCCGGATGGAACGGCGGGGGAAACGCAAAATTTTCTGAGCACTTATGTTCATAATTAATAATTCTTACCCACACGTCCTTCTTTTGCGTAACATTTGACTTTAAATCATCACTGTAACACGATTTTAATAATTAATAAATTACACATAATTCATTATCAATGTATTTCTTTAAACCAATTAAAAAAGTCTTCAAATGCAATACTTATTATATAAAAACAGTTTAAACAAGTAAGGATAACAAACGAACAAAACAAATTGCCTTTTAACTATTTGTGTTGACCTAAAAATAAATTACGTTAAAAATGGAATACTTAAACCTGAAAACAAGATACATATTATCTCTCCTAATATGTTTGGTCTAAGACGTATATGATCACATTGTCAGAGTCTCCTTGTGGTTGAACGATGGTACCATTATCCAGTATGTAGGCATTTTTATCTGATAAAATTAAGATTATTAGGAAATTTTATATCATAGTAACAATGAGCCGTTTACCCAACGTAATTTCTTGATAATTATCCGTCAAGTCAGGGATGGATAAACACACTTCTCGTGCTTGCTTTTGCTCCTTCTTTCTGTCGATATCTAATTCTTGCACCAAACTATCTACTGCGTGTTTTTGTATTGCTGAATTATTCTCAGCACTATTTAATAAATTGTTAATTTGATCATCCAATTCGCTTTGGAGATTGTTACATTCTACATTGACATTTATTTTTTTCTTGGATCTATTTTTGCTACTAACTGGATTTCTTTTATTTATTCTGATTAAATCAGAATTGCTTACTATTTTTGGTTTGATACAATTTACGTCTATACTACTGACATCTGGATGTACTTTTCTTAAATGCCTTAGAACTGAACTTTTTAATTTTATTGATTTATTACATACTGGACAATAGTAATACTCAATAGTACTACTGCCTGAGTGAAAATTTCTTACATGTTTATTTAAACTGGGACGGCTTTTAAAAGTGATATCACAAATTGAACACTTCACAGAATTAAGAGAATCGTGAGATTTCACATGATTTCTAAGTACCTTTTTGCTTTTAAATTTCTTCTGGCAGGTATTGCATTCAAACTGAAACACACATTTCATCTGAGAACAAATTACTAAATTTTTATTAGAATAAAACCTGATCAGATTCCATGTGAATTAAAACGTGCTCGTTTAAAATGTCTTGTCTGTAAAATTTTTTATTACACGTTTCGCACGAATAGGATGGTTCTTCATGTTTCTTCTTATGTAAGTAGTATGAATTTCTACTTTGAAAGTGCAACCCACACACATCACAAGTGACATTAACTGTTTTCGTAGTCTTAGTTCTTGGTCCATGCGTTTGAAGGTGTTTTTTTAAGTAACGTTCTCGATAAAAATGCTTATTACAAATAGAACACATAAATTTTTCTTTGTCGGCGACAGGTACCTTACTGCAGTTATGTTCTAGCAACTCCTTATTTGAATGATAACTTTTGTTGCACGACACACAATGAAATTTTTTGTGATGTATGGCTTGAAGATGGCGCGACAAATATTTTTTCTGTGTAAAACTCTTATCGCATAAGTTGCAACGTTGTTGTGCATTTATATTGCAAATGTGTGTTAATAAATTTTCCTTACGACAAAATATCTGAAACGTTTGTATTTTTAATAAGCAGATCAATAATACATTTTCCTACAAACCTTTGAACATTTATAGCACATGAAATCTCCAGTATGATGTCTTAAATGTATGATCAGCAGTTTAACTTTAGTAAACTGTTTAAGGCATATATCACAAACAAACTGCTTCTGACTATCATCTATTTCAAAATTAAAATGGTCCAAATCTTTAACATTTTCATTAAGTAAATTCTCCACAGTTAAGTTGTCGTTATCCAATAATAAATTTTGATTATCTATATTGAGATCAAACTGATTGAGATCAGACTGTTGCAAGTCGGAACTATCCGTAAAAATATCATTCAATAAAGGACCGCCAAGGGCAACATCTTTACACTGGGTTTTAGCAACCGCGTCGACGGTTTTTGGTGGTTTTGGAGCTGTGGTGGCAAAAACCACCTTGTGAACAAATTTCATGTGATTTTTCAGATTCTTAAAAAAAACAAACAATATTATCATTATTCTTCTTATTGTAAATAAAATGTTACTTTCTTTGAACCGAAAGCTTTCTTGCACATCTCACACATATTTTTATGTTGTGCTGTGTAATGTTTTAAGATATGTTTTGCGAATGAAACTATATTATTTTCTATGTGACTACAAAATTTGCAAGTCCAGACTTTCCGCTCCATTATTTTTTGTTGCTTCTTAATTAAAGAATTAACGTCTTAAAATATAACAATTTTAGAATAATGTTTGCAGTTTAGCTAAAAAAAGTGTCAACTATAAGTGAACATAAATTGAATCCTTGAATATTTTATGTTCTCTTATTGTCAAAGTATACATATAATGGATATAATGTATATGGTTTACGTACCAACATAATTTACAGCATCATCAACATCAGGTTTGGATTGTAAAATGGACTTATTCATTTTTAATGCATAGTATGGAGAATACCATACTTTAAGAACATCTCCTACATTAATGTCTTTAATTGTTACATAATAAATGTCTTCTTTTTCCTGCAAGGAAAGACAAAAATTCTAATTTTGGTACCTACCAAAGTAAACGAATTAAAAATATTCATTAATTTATTATTGATACAGTATGATTCACAATTTTTTTATTTAGAATAGGCTGATTAATACACGTAAGCTTATCCGGCATATTCTAACTATTTCTTTCCACAAACACTAGCTCTATCTGTCACATCCAATATGCTCTGACAGATAGTGACCTACCTTAAATAAAAATTTTGTGGGTGAATTGGTATATATATTTATATATTAAGATTTTTAATTCACTTAGGGGACATTAATTGAAAATGGTAGTAGTTATTATGCATTTGTAGTTTCTGATATACTCATAACAAAATATATTAGGAAATATTATAAAGACATCTGGACATTAATAGGCACTTCATATATAATATCAACAAAGACGAAAAAAAAAGGGGATTACAGATACTACAACAAAGTTACAGAAGAAAAAGAAAATAAGATAACTCGTTACCATTTCTGTAAATCTTATATACGAAAATGATGTCACGGTGTTGTAAGTACTTTCACTATTAAGTATACATGACAGCATACATAATTTAAAACATAAATATGATCAAAAAATTATTTTGTAAACCTCCACTGTGTAAATAAAATTGGACTTTTTTAATCGTAGGTATACAAAAAAAAGCAACAGAAATTTTAATTATTGTACGTGATTCGAGAGAAGCCGAACCTAGAGAGTAATAAGGAGGACTGCTGGAAACTCTAGCAGGATAGACACCCACCGTCAATTAAACATGAAAGAAATTTTAGAAATCACCTTTTTACCGATTCTAAGTGCTGAATATGTATAGTTTTGGAAATTTCATTCTACCCTATAAAATTTTATTGACAATAACGAGACGAACAGTAGTACAATGGTAAGAAATATTTATGATTCACCCGAATTTGTCGGAGAACATTTAGCAGGTAGTTGTACTCATAAAATAATGGTCATTTTCGTTCGTGAGTAATGATGGTCCCTGTCCGGACCTGGATTATTCTGCTTTCTAACATCTGGGGATTACCGGCACGCGACAACTTTAAATTGGTAATATCTCTTGCTATTGTACTACTGTCCGTCTCGTTATTGCCAATAAAATTTTATAGGGTAGAATGAAATTTCCAATTTTGCTATGCTGACTACCACTCTGTATGCATATATATTTTGAAAATAAAGATTCAAATCAAAACATCAGTGAGTTATAATACGTACCACAACCACAGTGAAGGTTATGTACATATGTATATGTATTATATGTTGTGTTATGAGATAAAGGTATGTAAGTTACTAACCTGATAACAGATTATGTTCTGTTCTTCCAGACATTCAGCTGCACCAACATACATCAACCAACTACATTTTTCTTCATTACTGTTGTCTAAAAAATATTCCTCATTTTCATTTTCATCCAAAGAAAAAATCTTTAAAGGAAATAAAACTGATGGTTCTAAGGTTGGTGTTTTTTCTGCTTGAAAAGGGCCAAACTGAGTTCCCTTGGCAATTGGAGCTTTAACGATTGTGGAATATGTACCATCACTTAATAATTGTACATCCAGAAAATCTGGCAAAGTAAGCTTAGCTTTAGTTGGCATTGGTTTATCAGGTACCTAAAATTAAATCGATATACATTTTTAATAATTATCAATAATTTTATGAAACATGTTACATGTTTGGATATTTTTATGTAATCACAGTTTTTGATGTTGTGATCCTTTCCACATATGACACAACAATCTGACAATATTGCTTCCTTTACTGCCTTAGCATATGAAGAGGTATTATCCATCTTGCAGCAACTTAAACATTCCAACAAATGAAAATTCGTATTAATAATTTAAAATTTTCATTTACATGTAATGACAACTAAAAGTGAGGTTAATTTGTATACAAATTTCGCGTGATTGTCAAATGAACAAATATTACCTATCCACGAATCTGAATCACAATTATAAAAAAAACACAACCGTAACTAAATTTTCAGTCCAAAATTTAAAAATGCGTCTTCATTTGAGGGTGATGCTCCTTGTTGTTTTTATGTTAAAAACAATTTATATTTTAGATCTTCGTGGAAAATGTGTGCCGCAAATTCCTTTCGAATGTAGTCATTGCTGTAAATATGGCAACATAGTAAATCAGTCGGTCAAAAGATTTTTTTTAGGAACTTTATCACTGCAATGTTGGTAGCAGTATTTGCAAAATCACGACGTGCCTGCAAAAAATAGTTCTGTACGTCAACAATCAAGATTTCCTCTCGTGTACGTTATCGCATTTTAATAGTGCATAATTGTTTGGTGTGCACAACTTTATTGTTATTTTAACAATTCGTTTCGAAAGTGAGGTATATTTTTAGAATAATTTTAATCGTTAATTTTGGGGCGCCATTTTGTGTATGCCGGTGGATTTTCCCCGTAGTTGTCAAAAATTTAAGTTATAAATAATATTTTCTGGCTTAAAGGTTTCCCAATAGCCTTTGTAGCTGACTGTTCATAAGTTTTCCGTGATCTTTTGGTCACACATATACAGGTGAGAATCATTGTTTTTTGGTTGTTGATTTAAATGTCCAAATTATTAGTTTGTCATTTCACTGTCACTCCCATTTATTTTTCTTTGGAAAATTGACGTTTGTCACTATGCAGATCCTCTACTAACTAGCCTTTGTAGCTGCAGAATTTAAATATTATTAAAACTATACCTATAACTTAGCTCTTAAGAAAGCAGATCATGCTCAACATCAATGTCAATTTGTTTTAGTTTTCTCGACAATGTTCTTATAGAATTAAAATAAATAATGACTATTGCAACAAGAGGTCAGGGAGTAACCGGAGAAAATTTGGATGTACAAGTAAGTTTGTGAAAAACCAATAGTTACTAGTTGTGGTGATTTTGATTTTTCATTTAGGGTCCTGTTGCTGGACCATCAGAAGCCAGCACTGATGAACTACCAGATGAAAATGCAGAACCTGATTTTCCCCATGATAAATTAGCATCTTTAGATGAAAAAATATCAAATATAAGATGGGTAGTGCCAGTATTACCTGATCAGGAATTAGAATGTCTGCTGAAAGTTTCTATTGATTTAGCCAGAAAAAATTTGGATACAAGATCAGAAGCTTGTCAGAGGTTCTTTCGTGAAGGGCTTACTACATCATTTACAAAAATCCTCACAGATGATGCTGTGTCTAGTTGGAAAGCAAACATCCATGCATGTATTAACAATAACTGTTTGAAGTTGGTAGAACTATGTGTAGCAAAATTGCCGCATGATTGGTTTCCACTGTTGGATTTATTGGCTATGGTGTTAAACCCAAACAACAAATTTCACACATTTAATTCTTCAAGGCAAAGTGAAACAGCAGGAACAGGTTCCAATTTATCCGAAGAAGAGTTATTTGCTAGACCTTCAAATGATTTAAGAAATCCACGGGGATGGCTAGTTGATCTCATCAATCGATTTGGGGAATTGGGGGGGTTCCAATTATTATTAGATAGGTTCCAAAGTGGTAAAAATTTAAGTGTTTCTGTAGTATTTGCACTCCTTCGACCATTCGGACTTTGTTATGAATTTTTAACTCCTCATACAATCAACAAGTATATATTACCCATTTTAGTGAGTATCTCCATTTATACAGAAGGAAAACAACAATGCACAATTTTAGGAAATGGTTCCTGGCATATTAGAAAAGTTAACAGATGATGAATTAAAACGAGAAGCGAAAAATGAAAGCAAAAGCGATATAGTTTCGGCTATAATAAAATCGTCAAAAAATTTGGCCTCTCGGGTTCCCAATCAAGAAGAGTTAATTCGGACTCTTGAAGGTTTTCGCCTCACAATGATTTTGAGACAGTTACAAATTTCCAGTTTTAATGGAAAGATGAATGCTTTAAATGAGATAAACAAAGTTATTTCTAGTGTTAGTTATTATCCAAATAGACACCATGGAATTGAAGAAGAGGAATACTTAACCCCCGAAAGAATGGCTGTATGCATTTTATTTGAAGATTTTTAATCCTGATTTTGATTTTCTTTTTTATTTTAGAAATGGATAAATGAAAACCGAGTTCTAGAAATAGTTTTAAGAGATTCGCTTCACCAACCTCAGTACGTGGAGAAATTAGAAAAAATATTACGTTTCGTAATTAAAGAAAGAGCGTTGAGTCTTAAAGACTTGGATGCCGTTTGGGCAGCTCAGGCTGGAAAACATGAAGCAATAGTAAAAAATGTTCACGATCTATTGGCAAAATTGGCTTGGGATTTCAGCGCAGATCAACTTGACCACTTGTTTGAATGCTTTCAGAACAGTTGGACATCTGCCTCGAAGCGCCAGAGGGAGCGACTTTTGGAACTAATTCGGCGACTAGCTGAAGATGATAAAGACGGCGTGATGGCTCATAAAGTATTGACATTGTTCTGGAATCTGGCACATGCTGAAGACGTTCCAACTGAAATAATGGATCAGGCTCTGTCTGCGCATGTTAAAATATTAGATTATAGTTGTTCTCAGGAAAGAGATGCGCAGAAAACCGTGTGGCTAGATAAGTGTGTTGATGAATTAAAGAATGGTGAAATGTGGGTGTTGCCTGCTTTGAAACAGATCCGTGAAATCTGTCTATTATATGAACAAAATACAAATGGTGGTCACGGTCAAAGGACTCATCATATGTATTATCGACAGGAAGTTATTGAAAGATTGCAAAGTCAACATTCGCTCGTTATTTTAGTTACAAATAGTCTTACCAGTTATATGGATCATCTACGTAACCTTTATAAGGAAGCACCTGAATTAACTAGTGAGACTTATATTCCTGATGGACGATACTGCCACGCCCTGCAAGTTCAAGAAAGACTGAATTTTCTCAGGTAAAATATTTTTTCCGTTTCGCCAGTCACAAAGTTGACCTTATTTTTCAATGTTTTTTTTAAACTATATTTGGAAGTTAATGGAGAGTGTTTATTACTTCAAATGAACGTCAGTTTTACTATGAAAAAGGTCTATATTAATTTTTTTAATTTTCTCATTTTTAATTCTTAATTATTACTAATTGTACAATAATGAAAACTTGAATGGACATTCATTTTAATTTTAATTTTCATATATTCAACATTATATACGCATTCTGTAGTGTCCAGAATACCGTCAATGATTACCTGATGCACTGACACTTGAAGACATCGCCACAACATTAATTCAGGAGATCAATTCTCGGTTTCTACAAATAATTTTTTACCGCATCTATTGATGAAATATTATAGAGATCTTTTAAGTTTTCTTTTTCACTACTTTGTTAGGGTAACGAATGAAATGTTTCAAAACTTTCTCGATTCTTCATCCATTGCTTTCTCTTGTTGAAACTAAGTCGTTCTCTGAAAACTATATCTTATTATTTTTTTCTACCGTTATTTAGATTTTTTTCTCCAATATTTCGGCTTTTGAACGTTCCAGATTTTTTTAAAATTATATATTGTAGTCGAGTCCGTCGGCCGACTTTTACGTTTTCCCGACCTTTCAAGACCCCGAGAGTACGAAGAACTAGGTCTCTCGTTTCCGTCTGTCTGTCTGTCGGTCTGTCTATCCGTCTGTCTGTCGGTCTGTCTGTCTGTCGGTCGGTCTGTCTGTCTGTCTGTCTGTCTGTCTGTCTGTCTGTCTGTCTGTCGGTCGGTCTGTCTGTCTGTCTGTCTGTCTGTCTGTCTGTCTGTCCGTCTGTCTGCCGTCTTTTATTAGACAAATAATGTCCGAAAGTACTGGGCCGATTGTTGTTAAATTTTGAATTTATATGAGGAATATCATGTATGTAGATAATAAAACGCCAACCAAAATTTGCCTAATCATCCCCACCAATAATGTGCTGATGTCACTTCAAAATTGTACATAGTAAATGAGTTTTAAATTGTATAAAATAATATAGTCTTACACATGTTGTTTGGGACTCCGTGTTGAATTTTTACCCGAAACGTCCAGATTTTTGGAAGAAAAATCAAAATTATAAAACAACATTGTCCAATTTAATTTTGAATGTGCAAAACCGATTGTTTTGAAACCTTGCAGATGTTTTAAAGTTATGATAAACATAATACATTTTTAATGAAAGTATATTTGCTTATCCCCTCCAAAAATTGATGACGTCAGCTCAAAATTTTGCCGAATAAATCCTATCTAAAATGACCAAAATATGATGAGTCTATACTTGTGAGTTATCATTCCCTTCATATTTTTTGTTATCAGTTATCATAAGCATGGTAAAATTTTGATCAAAATGTATTTACTCTTCATCCTTAAAAAATTGATGACGTCATCTCAAAATTTTGCGGAATAAATCCTATCTAAAATGTGCAAAATATGATCAGTCTATACTTGTAATTTATCTTGCATTCATATTTTTTAGATTTGCTTATACAGGTGACTCAAAAAAAATATAAATCAGTCAGTTTATTTTATTGAATAAATCAAGAATTGCAAAACTGAATGCTTTGAAGTGTTGCAGACGTTTTAAAGTCATTGTAAGCTTGGTAAATTGCTAATCAAAATAAATCTGTTTATTCCCTCCAAAAAATTGATGACATCTCAAAATTTTGCCGAATAAATTCTACCCAAAATGTGTAAAATATGATGAGTTTATACTTGTGATTCATCATTTCATTCATATTATTTTATTGATCAAATTAAGAACGAGTCACCCCATTTACCCGAAAATGTGAAAATACAAATGTCTCTATTTAATAAGAATTATAATAATGAACATTTTGTCGATTGTAGCTTACTACTTAATAGTTATGAGGGGACAAACTAATTTCTACGTGACATTTTTCCAATGTATAAACATAAAGACTTTCAAGTTGTTTTTTTTTATCGAGGATAACGTAAGGACGTACAGTAATGGAATCCATCGGGCAATTTGGTACTTTCATATTTTCTCGATATTTCATAACCCCTAGACAAGGCTGTAGCTAGGGGGACGCTAGGCGATGCTGAGCCTCCCCTACTTATAGACAAGTTATAATTAACCGAATGTGAATTACAACATCGAAAATCAAAATAAAATGTAGTGTTTTATTCAATAAGCGAAAGTCAGAGCAATAAAAAAGTCTGGACCTTCGGCATTGTGATCCCGTTATTGCAATTCGTAGAAAACATGTTTTGTTTAGTTTCTGTTTCACTGTCACGTTTACAGGTTGATAAGGGTTGTTATTTGTCTTAAATTGCGAGAACCATAAATGATTTTCAGTTCAGTCTTCAGTCGCACCTCTGTTACTACATACGGCAGACGTGATTAAATTGTTTCGTTATTTTATTGATTATAAATCACGATTCAAGAGTAACAATAATAAAGTAGTCCAAGAGCTATAAGGTTATATAACCATCATAAAAGTAGTTGACCGCAAATAAATACCCCCTTTGTGTGGTTCGCACTAAGCTTACCGGTTGGCAATAAATCATCTTGTAAACATTTCTTCTTTAGATTTAGATATTTAGTGAAACCCGCCCCTGAACGAAACGAAAACAGCCGGTCGGGCTACAGTGGACACGTTATTTACGACCCTAAAACTTTTTCTATTGTAAACAACTTCAACACAATGAGATAATTTTATGATGGTCATATAACCTTATACCTCTTGGATTACTATACAATACTTTTATTATTAGTATTACAATGCATCTATCCAAACTGATACATATGTCCTTGCAAAAATGTGGATGACATCAACACAATTTTGTAATCGAAAACCTCACTTGTAGCAAACGGTTAGCACGTTTACCTTCACTCAAACATTAGATACATATTTTTACTTTATCTTATAGTGGTCGCCATAAAAAACAATAACATTCGCAAAATCAAATCTTTTAATTTTTCGAAAGAGCTGGATTTGACAAGCTGAACTTATTGGGCGAAGGAAGTTCTGTCGAAGTAATCTTCGACAATTTTTTTTCTGGTCAAAGATCCTATTGATCATTTTCATTATGATTTTTCCCAAAGGAAATTTATAGAACGTCGATACGTCTTCAATCAACTCTCTTCTGTTGACCGAATCTTGCATTCTAAAATGTCTAAATATTTCTTACTTCTTCATTCTCGAGTAAAATTCTAGAACGTCATCGTCGGATATCCGATTTGTTACGCACAGTATCAGTCAGGGTAACTTAAAGTAGAAATAGAGAAAATGTTTTGAGAATATTTTTGGGAGCTAAACATTTTACTGCAGTTTAAGTCTTCTAGTTCTTTCCGTTTTCAATAGAATTTTCATACCTTCTTGAACTGAAAATGTTTTGCCTGTTCTTTCAAAATAGAATTCTTTTGCCTTTCCTTTAAGCAGAACGAAATCTTTCTCTACAGGGTGAACCAAATTTTCTAAAACATTAAACTTCAAATTGCCAGAATTAACTTCGTAATCTGATTTGTTTTAAAGTACAGTGTGTGTTAATACACAATTAAATATTTTGTTATTAATAATATAGTAATAATTTGCTTGATTACTATCCACGAATTCATTTTTCACCGTTGTCAGATGTCATTTGAGACAATTTTTATCGGACTTTTAGATTTTTCATTAAATTCACATTAAAACATCAGCTTCCGCTTTTGTTTGTATTAGTCATCAGCATTTATTAGTGAATCTTGCGCAACAATAATTTAAAATAAAGTGGCCGTAATTGCATTATTATTTTTATAGCAGTGTAATTAATTTGACAAATGAAATCATCTCAGAAACTATCGCATAAATTGTGATATTTGAGACATATTTTAAGAATGTTTTAAATTTATTTGTACGCTCCCACCAAAACTATAATGACATTATTTCAAAATGTTGGTAAATAAATTCTACTTAAATTACTGATTGCTTTAAGTTTTTATGCATGCTATTTAGAATTATTTGATCACGCGCAAGTGTGGCCAATATGAAATATATTCAAAGCAGATAACCAAGAGAAAGAAATATCCTCAGATTATTATTATAATTCTTTTAAAAAAAGAATGTATTCTCAGTTTCTCTGAACATTCGTAACTTCAACTGTTTATGTTTAAATTTGGAAATAATTCGACTATTAGCACGTTCAGATAAGATTCAGCGATGGCATTTGTGTTAAAAGAAAGTGAGATTTGACTGCTTTTCTCTCCCCAACACAGAGGAGAAGACTAATTAATTAATTAACTACCCTATTTCAATATTTCCTTAGTTTACGCTAGGGAAGTAAAAGTCTAAAGTATAATTTTGAAATATCGATATTTCAGTTTTTTCACATAGGACACCTGTATTTTATGAGTGCATTTTTACACTCTTTCTGTTTACTTACCAAGCGTAAGCTAAGTATTGTAATAGGGCGAGTGGCCACTTCCATGTGATTTCGACGTTTCATGACTTCTAGAGTACGAAAAAGTAGGTTCGCGTTTATGTCTGTGTCTATTGGACAGATAATCTTCGAAACTATTGGACCGATTGTTACCAAATTTTATATGTATGTTCTGAATATTATGTATTCATCCTCACCAACAATTTGATGATGTCCCCTCAAGATTTTTTGTAGTAAACGCCATTTAAATATTGTATATAATATCATACTCCTTGTGATTTTTGAATTCGCATTGATTTTAGTCATACAGATTTTCGCAATAAAATCCAAATTGCATCACCACTTTTTATACCAGTATATGAAAGAGCACTAATGTGTGGTGAAGTCGGTTGTTGATTAATTCTTGTGTGACAGTATTTTTTTATTTATCAGATGAACAACGGTTTACCCCATTTTCTTGAAAGTTTAAAGTGTTGGCGCCTATATTTAATAATAATAAAATAATAATTCTTAATAGCTACTTATGCAAATTAATATTCAGTAACCTTTAATTCATTTGTAGCTTAATTAATAATTCCTGACCCCAAGGTTACTAAAGAAAGTCGTCTTCCGTTTTCATCTGTCTGTCAGGTGTCTGTATCTATTTTTATTAGACACGTAATCTCCGAAACTGCTGGACCGATTGTTGTCAAATTTTGTATGTATATTAGAAATATCATGGAGATAGTTAAATGCTAACCAAAATTTTGCTGCTCATACCCACCAACAATGTGATAACGTTATATAAGTGTGGTGTACCAATCCGATTTGAGTTTTTCCCTAACCCTCCAAATTTTTGCAAAAACATTATAATAACAGATTACCATTAGCGTCAGGCATCCTCGTTGGGGTCTAGTGGTTACGAGTCAGGAATGCGAACCGGAGGTCGGGCGTTCGATTCCAAACTTGGACTTTCCTTTTTTTTTTCTTTTTATCTTGCATTGTGTATTATCATGTTTATGACGGCATCATAAATTTTTTATTGATGAAATTACCCCACTTTCTCGAAAAGGTGAGAATACGCCTTTTATTTAATAATGTGAAACCTTCTTGGGGCGCCAAATTTTTTTTTTTTAGAATGTGAAACCTTCTCTGGGGTCTTAACTGTCTTTTTTAAACCTTCTCGGAAGCCCCAAATGTCTTTTTTTAATGTGAAACCTTCTCGGGGGTTCCGACTGTCTTTTTTAAAAATGTAAAATCTCGGGGGCGCCAAATGTCTACGAGTAAATCTTCTCGCGGGTCCCAGCTGTCTTTTTTAAAAATGTAAAACCTTCTCAGGGGCGGCAAATGTCTTTTTTTTTATGTGAAATCTTGTCGAAGGTCCCAACACTTTTTTTTTATGTAAAACCTCTGGGGCCCAAATGTATATTTTTAAGAATGTAAAACCTTCTCGGGGGTCCCCAACTGTCTTTTTTAAAAATGTAAAATCTTCTCGGAGGCGCCAAATGTTTTTTTTAGAATGTGAAACCTCGGGGGTCCCAACTGTATTTTTTAAAAATGTAAAACCTCGGGAGCCCCAAATGGCTTTTTTTGATGTGAAACCTTCTCGGGGGTCCCAATTGTCTTTCTTAAAAATGTAAAACCTTCTCGGGAACACCAAATATTTCTTTTAAGAATGTAAACACTTTTCGGGGGTTCCAGCTGTCTTTTTTTTTATGTAAAACCTTCTCGGAGGCTTCAAATGTGTATTTTTAAGAATGTGGAACCTTCTCGGGGGTCCTAATTGTCTTTTTTAAAAATGTAAAATCTTCTCGGCGGCGCCAAATGTATTGTTTAGAATGTGAAACCTTCTCGAGGGTCTCAACTGTCTTTTGTAAAAATGTAAAACCTTCTTGGGAGCCCCAAATGTCTTTTTTTAATGTGAAACCTTCTGGGGGGTTCCAACTGTCTTTTTGTAAAATGTAAAATCTCGGGGGCGCCAGATGTCTTCTTTTAAAAGTAAAATACAAGTAAATCTATTCGCGGGTCCCAACTGTCTTTTTTAAAAATGTAAAACCGCAGGGGCGCCAAATATCTTTTTTTTATGTGAAACCTTGTCGAAGTTCCCGACACTTTTTTTTTAATGTAAAACCTTCTCTGGGGCCCAAATGTATATTTTTAAGAATGTAAAACCTTCTCGGGGGTCCCCAATTGTCTTTTTTAAAAATGTAAAATCTTTTCGGAGGCGCCATATGTTTTTTTTTTAGAATGTGAAACCTTCTCAGGGGTCCCAACTGTTTTTTTTTTAATGTAAAACCTTCTCGGGAGCCCCAAATGCCTTTTTTTGATGTGAGACCTTCTCGGGGGTCCCAATTGTCTTTCTTAAAAATGTAAAACCTTCTCGGGAAGGCCAAATATTTCTTTTAAGAATGTCAAACCTTTTTGGGGGTCCCAGCTGTCTTTTTTTTTATGTAAAATCTTCTCGGGGGCTTCAAATGTGTATTTTTAAGAATGTGCAACCTTCTCGGGGGTCTCAACTGTCTTTTAAAAATGTAAAACCTTCTCGGGACCCTCAAATATCTTTTTTTAATGTGAAATCTTCTCGGGGGTTCCAACTGTCTTTTTTAAAAATGTAAAATCTTCTCGGTGGCGCCAAATGGCTTCTTTTAAGAATGTGAGATCTTCTCGGGGTCCCAACTGTCTTTTTTTAAGAACGCGAAATCTTCTCTTGGGGCCCAAGTGTCTTTTTTTAAGTATACTGAATCTTCTCGGGGCTCCCAACTGTCTTTTTTAAGAAGATGAAACCTTCTATTTTCTGTTACACTGTGACTAGTACCTTTTATATTGTTTTTACTCCATAGAGGCAGTATTTGTTGGATTGTACTTCAGAAGCCAGGGAAGCTTTGTAGAAATAATTTTCGACCAATTTTTTTTTATTTTTCGAAGAATATTTCAGAGGCGAGGAAAGTTCAGTCTCACTATCTAAAGTTGACAGTTGCTGCAAGTTTTCATTTTTTTAAGACACTAGCGTATCAAAAGAGAGAATTACAAACAATAAAATGTAATGCATAGTAAAATACATAACACAACATAAATTACAAAATATTTGAAAAAACTGAAGTATCGATATTTGAAAATTACATTTTGATTTTTTTTTAACAACTGTATACCAATACTTAATTTTATTGATGGTATAACAAAACGCGTATTTACCTTTGTTTATTTATTCGTAAACTGTTGATATACATAGATGTTAAAATAATCCTACTGCGACTTTTTGTGAAGAAAAGTGAATTAAGACACGGAAAAACATAGGTTGTTGTATTTAAAAAAACCTAAGTTGCATATTGCGCCCCAAAAATAGAAAAAACACATTGTAGAGCTGAAAATAATTTTAATATGAATTGCTTAAAGAACTGTTAAATTTTAGTAGTTGACAATTTTTATTTCTAATAAATTACTGAAATACCGAGCGCGCGTGTGCGTTTTGTGATACAGTTGCTTTCACCTTGACAATTCAGTAGCATTAATGTTCAATCAGAACCTTACACCAGACCTAATTTGCTTTCAGATTTCTTCTAAAAGATGGACAATTATGGCTGTGCAAAGAACAAGCAAAACAAATTTGGCAATGTCTCGCAGAAAGTGCAGTTTTTCAGTCCGATCGAGAGGCTTGTTTTAAGTGGTTTTCGAAGTTGATGGGGGAGGAACCCGACTTGGATCCGGGTATTAACAAAGAATTTTTTGAGAATAACATACTTACGCTTGATCCACTTTTACTTACCGAGAGTGGTATAAAATGTTTCGAACGTTTTTTCAAAGCTGTTAACACAAAGGCTGAGAAACTTAAAGTGAAACGGCGTTCTTTACTTACCGAAGACCCAGACCTCATAGGTCTAGATTACCTGTGGAAAGTTGTAACTTTGTGTCCGGACGACATCGCTGAAAGGGCTATCGAGTTATTAAGAGAAGTTAGCACGAATTTGGGTCCTAGATTGCAGCAGTCGCAAATGGAATTCCATGAAAATTTTATCACAGAATGTCACGATAGATTACGTGCTCACTATGATACTGTCATTGTCTTGCAACGGTCAGAAAATGACAAAGATTTTAATAAGAATCAAATGCAAAATAGAATTCGAGCAGAGGCTGTGAAAATGTGTAGAGTGATGCGTGTTTTACACGAGTATATAAGTGAATGTGATATTGCTTTTATGGGAGAGCGGAAAATATTACCTTTGTATAGAGCGTGTAGAGGCAAACATTTGGCTTTCATAGTCAGATTTTCGAGTCCCAGTCGACAAGTGGAAGACATGGAGCTGTTTACACATTCTAACGACACTTTGGCGTCTTTGCGGAGGCATATTTTGAGACGAATTAAACCAGGCGTCCATTGTAAATTGG
Organism: Zophobas morio; assembly: GCF_036711695.1. Classification (NCBI taxonomy): domain Eukaryota; kingdom Metazoa; phylum Arthropoda; class Insecta; order Coleoptera; family Tenebrionidae; genus Zophobas; species Zophobas morio. Next base: position 6,510,525 of record NW_026972110.1, read on the forward strand.
AACTTTTTATAAATGGCGAGCCTTTGGATCCAGCAGACGATAGAAAACTGTTGTCGCAAATGCCAATAAGGGATAAAATGGTTTGCATTTTTTTTTTTTTTAGAGTGAATATTTATAAGCTTTTTTTGTTTATTTTTAGCTTATTTCGGCCAAAGTATTACAAGTAAATTCAAACATGGCATCATCACAAGACAGTAGTTCAGATAGTTCCACTTCGTCTCCTCAGCATCCATACGACGGACCTAATATAGAAGCAGAAAATTTACTACCTGGAGTTCTAATGTCGACGCAACATGTCTATGCTCAGTTTTTCTGTCAATTGTCTGCTCTCGGAAGTATTTTAGAGTATTCGCCGCTGAGAGATAGCGGTTACGGACTTTTACAATTAATGCCCTGTGATACTGAAACAACGGAAAAGTTGAGAATCTTGTTCACGTCTCCTGGGGAACAAAATATTAGTATGGATAATATGTTCTTCAGCGCTACTCCCGCAGAAGTAGGTTATTTACGTAAAATGTTTATTGATTTATCACGTAATATGTTTGTAGGTATTATACAATTTGGAGGTCTTGTACGCTATGTTAATGCCAGCAATCGAGCCGTTGTCAGAAAAAACTTATGAATTTCAATACAGCTTTATGACTTCAGGTGAAGCGCACGTATTCTTAGAAATGTTAACGAAAAACAACTTCATGTCAAGTGCCGACAATGTTACCCGTAGATCAGCGTATTTAGTAGTTTTAAAGATTTGTAAACTTATTTTAACTTCTGTTGCACACGTACTTGTTAGATTGAGCGAAGATCATACGCCACCAGAAACAGAACCAAACAGTGAGAACATCACAACACCTGGAATGCATCTCAGACTGGCTTTAAGAACCGTTCCTGGGCATGCTGATCACGTAAGTGTTCAAATAGTAGTGTAGTTAGTTGTAGTAAAGTAAAAATTATTGACGTGGGGCGTGGGTTGAGTTCAAAATTAATAGCTTGTGCACGCATACTTTAGTCGTTACTCATTATAAATTAACGTACGCTGGGAAGTGATAATTAAAGTATGTTTTGGATACAATTTTATTGCAGAAAATATTAGATGGGTACAAACTTTACCCATCATTCCTCTTCAGTCGATAAATTTCAATCTCTTCAGTATGTTCAATTTCTGACGGAAAGAATTCGTCTTCATCATTGGAATCCTACCTTTTAAGGTGGCTCCGCAAGGTCCTGTTTTGTTTCATTGTTGTTAGATGGTTCTGACAACAGTCCTTCAAAGAGGAAGAATATATTGATCTCAGAGATATGGTAGAAATATTTTCATATTTGGATGGACAGATTAGGTCACCACTGCGAACGAATCGTTCATCTTCGGTCCCTACTATGACCCGGTCGTCAAATATCGTTCATTTCGTTCTCTTTGTTCTTAGTCATTCATGAATGTATTGATGAATCACGGATCCGATCACGTTATAGAGGCCATGTGACCATGAATAGTCAGAATTGTGCAATATAATGCAATGTAAGCCCAGGCCCGTTGATGTCTTATTTTGTCGAGCACAACATTGTGTAATATGTCAAATTAAATCGTTTGAAATATGCTACACTCTGATTTGAAAAATTAATGTTTAACGTTCATTTATTTTTGGCTATGTGCTTAATTTTTCTTTTAATGACACCCTATTTTTTTAGAGATTCATGTAGATTTTTTTTAATTCTTTGATATACTTTAATATTTTTAACATTAATAATTTATTATTTGCAATAAAATTTTGTATTTAATTATTAATTTCTTGTAAAAGAAATTTAATATTTAAATTTAAATACTTCTGTTCAACAAAGCTAAAAAAATCTCAATGATCTCAACCTTGATAACAAAAATTTTGGCATTAAGTAACTAGATTTGTGCACGTTAATAACTATGTTAATAATTTCACCATTAGCTGTCTTGACACAAAAATTAAGGAAGGTTATTTCAACAGTAAAACATATCTATCTTTTTCGAAAAATTATAAAATTTGATTTTGCGAATTTTATTTTATTTTTATGAGAACCTCTATAAGTTAAAATAAAGATATGTATGTAATGCGAAAGTTTCGAATGAGTTTTTCCTTTATAAAATTTTGTTAAGACTTCGTCAACATTTTTGCAAGGATATGTATATCAGTTTGGAAAAGTGCAGTGTAATATTACACTAATAATAACTACAGCAGTATTGTATTCCCAAAATTTCGGCAAAATGGAGGGTCCCGTTCTTGATTTAATCAATAAAATTAATTGAGCCATTCATCACTTTTTGAGTCACTCTGTATAGGCAATTCTAAAAAAATGAATACAGTGATAAATCACAAGTACGGACTCATCAATTTTGCATATTTTCGATAGGATTTATTTGTCAAAATTTTGAGATGACGTCATCAGTTTTTCGGGGGGATAAACAGATATATTTTGATTAAAAATTTACCACGCTTACGATAGCTTTAAAACGTCTGCATGAGTTTATTCGAATGCATATTGGATTAGGTTGATCTACAAAAATACTACCTACTTCCAAATAAATTTGCCCGTAATAAATTCATTAAATACATATTCAATTTTGTCAAAAAATCTAGTGTGTGGTTTAAATCAAAAAGTTCTCGTTTCGAATTCAAAATTTTCTGCAATCAAGGCAGGAAATGTTGGTCTTTGTCCCCTTTGGTATAAGTAGCTATGGGATTATGAAGACCCGCAGAAAGGAGACGGAGAAGTCTAATACCCCTCGCTGCAAGGTGCTGGGTACTCTGGGGATAATTCATGTACGTGGCATAGCACGTACGTTGTAAACGATTAGCTTATTGAACTGTTTTCGGACAGCGAAGTGACTCTTTTCGCTAACTTAAAATTTATAGCCTTTACTTTTCTCCCGAAGAAGTTTGTGTTAATAAAGACGAATCAAAAATAGTGCTGTTTATTTTTTATTTGTCCTAATGCGACGAAGTGGATAGAATATTAACACACGTTAATGTTTATTCGTATCGAAAATTATTGAATTCTTTTGGTTGTTTTTACTTCCCGAGCGTAAGCAAAGGAAGTATTGTAATTGAGTCCGTCGGCCGACTATCTAATGGGTTTTAAATTGTATAAAATAACATAGTCCTACACATGTAGTTTATAACTCCGAATTGAGTTTTTACCCGAAACGTCCAGATTTTTGTAAAAAAAAAATCAAAATTATAAAACAACATTTTGCAATTTAATTTTGAATCTCCTAAACCGAATGCTTTGAAACCTTGCAGATGTTTTAAGGTTATAAAGAGCATAATAAATTTTTAGTCAAAATATATTTGGTTATCCTATCTAAAATGTACAAAATATGATGAACCTGTACTTGTAATTTATCATTCCATTCATATTTTTTGGATTTGCATATACAGGGTGACCCAAAAAAATTAATGAATGCGTGAATTAATTTTATTGAGTTAATCAGGAACTGCAAAACCGAATGCTTTGATATCTTGGAGATGTTTTAAAGTTACCATAAGCATGGTAAATTTTTGATCAAAATGTATTTGCTCATCCCCCCTAAAAAACTGATGACGCCACCCCAAAATTTTTCTGAATAAATCGCATCTAAAATGTACAAGATATGATGAGTCTCTTCTTGTGATTTATCATTCCATTCATGTGTTTTGGATTTGCATATACAGGTGACCCAAAAAAATTAATGTATTTTATTGATTTCATCAGGAACTACGGAACCGAATGTTTTTAAATCTTACAGATGTTTTAAGGTTATAAAGAGCATAATAAATTGTTAGTCAAAATATATTTGCTTATCCTCTCCAAATAACTGATGACGTCAGCTCAAAAGTTTGCCGAATAAATCCTATCTAGAATATACAAAATATGATGAGTCTGTACTTGTAATTTATCATCCCATTCACATTTTTTGAATTTGCATATACCGGCTGATTAAAAAAATTGCCAAGGAAAATAAGTTTCATCCATATCGTATCTAGGACTTAAAGAGACAGATTACCCTAAAAGACTAAATCTCTGGTGTTTTATTGGGGAACAAACCATTTTAAATCAAAACTTTTTGGAAAATGTACTTTTTAGTGATGATGCATTATTTAGCAACAAAAGGGGTGTAAAGATTGTCCAGAATTATATGAATTTTATGGACTCCCAAAGTTAATTTGTTTTACAACCCTGTCCTCTATTTTATTGTACAGCTGAAGCGTTTGCTTGTATATATATATATAAAACTGCCTGTCAAGGAAAACCACCGGATGTTCGCTACGCGGTCGGTCAGGTAGCAACTTACGGGATACAAACAACAAATAATAACAAACAACGTTTTCTTCATCATCGCTCTCACAATCGCTGTCGCTTAGATTTATAATTAATTCCTTTACAAATTTAGATCTGTACGTTTCCTCAATTTTTATTACATGGTTTATACATTTATTCCACAATTTTCTCAACTTCGTGTTTAATAAGTTCGACCGTTTCTGCACTAAATTTAGGGTTTTTATTATTTTTTCTAATGTTTTTTTTTAACATTGCCCAAATTAATTCAATCGGGTTAAAACAACAATGGTATGGAGGTAACCTAATTACTTTATGTCCCATCTGTTTAGCAAATTCGTCTATAACAAATGTTTTTTCAAAAGTAAAACTTTTTAATACTTCAATTAATTGTTTTTTTGTATAAGATTCTTCGAAAAAAATGTCTTTTTCGTAAAAAAAATCCATAATTTCACGTTTATTACTGGCAGTGTTGGGAATTTTTTCACTTACAACTGAATGGTAGCTTGCGTTATCCAAGACAATTACACTATTTGGCTTGATATTTGTTAAAAAACCTTTAAACCAATTATAAAAAAGATCCCCTGACATATCCTCGTGGTAATCTAATTTCGCGTCTTTTATTGCTTTCGCTGATAAAAACAAACTATTAGGCGCCCACCCTAACTTGGATCCAGCGTGAAGAATAATAATTCTTTTGCCTTTGACCGATGGTACATCTAATGTACATTTATTAGAATTATCAACCCATCCCTTTTTGACGACATCGTGGCTGTCGTACCAGGTCTCGTCAAGAAAATAAATTGTTTTGTTTTCTTCACGACATTTGTGAATTTCTTTTAAGTAATTGTATCGCCATTCTTTAATTCCATTATAACCTGCCTTTTATTAATTCTTTTAAATAAGAAGCCAATTGATTCTAGGAATAGTCTTAGAGTCTCGACACTAAACTCTGCACCAATTTCCCTTTCAATAATAAGTTTTTGTCGCAAACTTCTTAAAGTTGGTACTATTTTTTCCTCGTACATTTCATAAATCGTTGATCTTACGATATGTGCATGTCGGTCGATTTGTAATTTTCTAGGCGTACCTCTATCTATTCTTGATTTTCTGTCTTTGATATTTTCATTCACGCGCGTCCACACAGTAGCATAAGATATATTCGTCATTATAGATGTCTTCTTAATAGGACGTTCGTCTTTGTCAACCTCTTTAATGTAGCGGTAAACATTAAGAATAATATTTTTCGCCTCCACTGGCAAATGAATACGTTGACGTGGTGTTGACGATGTTGAAGGCATTTCTTCATCATTATCGGTATCTACAAAAAAAGTAACATAAAATCCCATGACTAAATAATTTTTTTATGGTTAATAAAATACATAAAAAAATCTACTGACATCTACTATATCATATACTTAAATAAATTTATTACCTTGATCATCAATTTGTTGAACCTTATGCTCAAGTACAATAATATGTTCATTATCCATAGAATTGTCCATCGTCCACGGCTGCCACAAATGAGTCATATTGACAACTATAAAGCATATTTAAATTTTGTTTATTGCCAAAAATACATTTTGATTGTCATCTTACCTTGTTTAAACAACAAAATAAATAGCTCTGACAAGAACTGTTTTTTTATAAGTACTTAAATGAAATAAGGGAATACAAAACAAAGCAAAGCGCATACGACCTCGAAACACAGAAGCGTAAAACCAAACTGGCCCTAAAATGTTTGATATTTCAAACTTTGGAATCGCGGTTTTTCCAAGAAATTTGTAAATTTACCTACCTGCCAGACTGTCCGGTACACGGCGAATTTGGGTACCGAAAACATCGGCTGTAGCTGTACAATGAAATTGACGACAGGGCTGTAAAACAAATTAACTTTGGGAGTCCATAAAATTCATATAATTCTGGACAATCTTTAAATAAATATAATTGTGACAACTATGCCCAGACTAACCCCCGCTGGATTCGCGAAGGACACTTTCAAAGAGTTTATTCTACAAATGCTTGGTGAGGTAATATTTGGGGAACAAAATTATAGGACCATACTTTTTCGTGAAAGATTAAATGGTCAAGTGTATTTAAATTTTCTGAGAAACAATTGTGTCAATATTGCTAGGGGAGGTAGATTGACAAAGAAGACAAAACATAGGGCTTGAATGGGATGGCACACTTCAGTTATTCCTTGGCCCCCTAAAAGTCGTGATACAACTGTACTAGATTACTTTTTATGAGGAATGGTCAAAGATCATGTCTACCAAACACATATCAACAATAGAGAAGATCTAGAACATCTGTAACTGTCGCTTGTAGATCTATAGCGCCAGCGATACTTATGACTCTATGAGAGTGAGAAAATCTTTCTGTAACCGCATCTCCTTAACTGATTTGCTTCGTTTTTAAGTTGTGTTCATTATTAAAACATCTTTTCCGTTAGTATTTCACTTATTTGAGTCTTTTATGATTTTAATGTCAAAACTGACAAACTTTTAGATATGCTTGCCGTGTTTACATATTTATTAAAAACAGAATTTTGAATCTGTATAAGCTCTGCAAAGTATTGTTGGCTGCATCAAACATTATTCAGGTTCATTATTCCTTGTGAATTAACCTGTATATTAAGACAGTACACAAGCAGTAGGGTTGCCTTTGGGTATTTCGATAAGATTGTAGGGCGTGGGCGATCTTTCGGAGCTAATTCGATATATCCACTTGTTGAATTTGTACATATGAATAAAAAAGAGTGAACAATGATATGTATATGTTTATTGATAGTAGAAAAGTGATAAAAAATGAATGTTAAGTGGGTAAATATATGCATATATATATGAATTTACTTGGTGGTCCTCAATACCCTGTTTTCAAAGAGGAGGTGGCGGAACAGATATGGCCACCAGAAGCGCTAGTATAACCCCTCGCCTGGAAAACATTACATTATTTTAATAATCTAAGTAGATGAATTTGTGTTCAATTTTAAACTATACAGAATATGATAATATGATATAGTAATGATAAATAAACATACATTTACATGAACGAGATTGACATTAATATGGAAAGCGATGAAAATGAAGATATAGAATAAACCTACAAGAGAGATTTACAATAAATTATGAATGTACCAAATGGTACCAAATGAATGAATAAAACAATAATACAAATATGAATTAATATACATTATAGAATAAACCAAAAACGGAGATCAACGATAATGTATTGTTACGAAAGAAACCTATACGACGCCTAGGGGTTCCAGTATGTACAGCGATGATGACTCTCAGTCAGCGAGTCAGTCCAGTGAATGTGCACTCACGTTGCACCAGAATTATTTTGTACATAATCGCTGTGTAATCAGTCGTGTAAATTTGAGTTATTGAGAAATAAATTGTTGAGTTTTACCCCCGCCGATTTTTAATCACCGATCATTGTAACAGTGTGTATAATACACTATGGCTGAATGTAACTATATTATGTATATACAATGCTTTGTAATTTTTGAGTGAAAAGCTAACATAAACAATGAGCTATCTATATTACAATATATGTATATGAAACAAGGAATTATGTATGTATTTACACAAACCTCATTTGACATACACCTCTTAAAACTTTTATGATTTAAGCGGCTTAAGCCAAAGCACCCTTATAAGTCAAACTGGCTATTGTAAGCTTTGTGGACCCGAAGCGCAAGATTATTACTGTCCATTGTTGGCATAATGTAGCTGTGAACTGAGTTAAGTAATACAATAGCCAGTTTGACTTATAAGGGTGGTTTGGCTTAAGCCGCTTAAGTCATAAAAGTTTTAACAGGTGTATGTCAAATGAGGTTACTTTAAATGTGTCCATCAAGACTGTGTTTAAAGAAGTTTACAAATTTCTCGAGTTCAGCACCGATTCCCTCGCAGGTAAAGAAACCCTGATGTATCTGACCGTTTATCCCGTTGGTAAAAGCCCTTAAGACGATTAGAGATTAGTGAAGTCACCTTCAAATATCGGTAGCCCGGTTATACGCGTTGTTTAAATTAGATTGAGACGTGTCTTCGGAGTTGTAAAAATCATCATCAAGATGATTTTTAGCTTCATTGGGTATTGAGTTTGAAAATTTGGGACAATTGGATGTTATACTATGTGCTTGTGAACCTATGAAACCGGGAATAGATTTTTACTTCCCGACCATAAGCGAAGGAAGTATTGTAATCGAATCCGTCCGCCGACTCTCTACTTTTACGTTTTCTCGACCTTTCATGACCCTTAAAGTACGAAGAAATAGGTCTCTCGTTTCTGTCGGTCTGTCTGTCTCTTCGTCTGTCTGCCGTCCCGGATTTTTTACTGATAGTTTGCAGCTTGTGATGCAGAAACAGGCATTTTAACTAGAGCATTTCAAATTTTGTATAACCTTATGGGCTTTAGATTTTGACGTTTTTCGAGGTCAGTGGTTGGCAAGTTAGTATGTACCTTCCATGAATTCGGGAAACTAGAAGAGAAAGAAAGACGACACAATGCATCAGCTTTTGTAATGAGAGCGTTATATATATCGGATATTTGATTGATGAATATTATTTGGCACGTCTCGAAGATTATAAACGACGGGTTCACCCGATTTCTCGTCACCCACGTCATTCGAGACTAGTGTTGTTTCGGATTTATTCTGAACTATAAGGATTTGTAACTTCGAATGTACCCGCTGTACGTCTTCAAATCGATATCTTAATTCGCCTATTTTTTAGTGCTTTGCGATGTTTGACATGAAGTTAGAATGTAAATCTATTTCGCCGAAAAGAAATGAAAATATACCAACAGTTTCGTCTTGGATTACCACCATCTTGAGTACGAGAATAAATGTGTTACACCAATTAGACAGAATTAAAGCCTACCTGGATAGAATTTTCTTGACTGAATGGCACTTGGTGGATTTGTACTGCACTCGCATGTTACTCTATTTTTTTGTCTCTGTAGTTTTTCTGTCGCTGATCCGGCTCGAAGTTGAATTTGTAGATATGAATAGAAAATAGCGAACAGTAGATACAAAAATGTGTTTATTGATATATGGTAAGTCATAAAAGACGAATGTTGAGTGAATTAATGTAGAGTGAGTTCCGAAAGTTGTATGTTGAGTGAGTAGTAAGTGAATGAATATATGAATATATACAAATATACCTGGTGGTCCTAAATACCCTGCATTAAAAGAGGAGGTTTCTCTGGCCCACCCTTGCGGGTGAAGGGGGCGGAACAGGTATGGCCGCTAGAAGCGCCGACACCACTTAATTCAAGATATGAAAGCATCTATCTAATTGGCGCGCGGCATTTCATCAAGATGTGTCAGGGGAGCCCTAGTGCTTGTGTATTGTCATAATGTATTGCCTTTCCTGAAAATCTTGGCTTATCAGAAATGAACATAGTAATTTTACGTTCACCTCTCCACCTATACAATTTTTTTAGGCCAATGTTTCCAAAAGTAGCTGTAGTAGTTGATCAATTCTTCGTGAAAGATTGTTCGTACATAAATAAAATTTTAGGGCATACTCAATGGTTTCTTTAATGCATTTCTCCAAAAACACGTATCGAAATGCAGCTACTTTTTTTGTACGCATTAAAAGTACACACTAACAATATTTATTACTTTGCTGTTTATAATTTAAGCAAATTACTTGTTTTAAATACATACATACATTTTTTTTACAAGTATATGATTTTATTAGAAAGTTTACTGTCATTTTGTGTTAAAAATATATGTATCAGTGTCATTTTTTATTAAATATATATTTCGTTATTCATTTCTTTATTTAAATATTAATATAAAGTTAATAAAAGTAAATATCTACTATTAATGTCTAAAAACATTTATAATTGATTTCTTCTTTTCAGATATTGCGTCAGGTGTCGCTGAAATTATCTCAGGGTCTCTCGCAGTTGATGGTTGCTGAGACGGGAAGTACAGGCCAGGCTCAAGCCCTTTTCAGTCAGGCCTTAAACTGGGAACTTCCGGACCTAAATACCACACTGGCGTTATTAAGGCTGGTATGGGCAGCAAGCAGTGATAATTTAAACGCACTGAATGCCTCTCCTGAAGTCCTGCATTCCCTTGCCGATCCAAAGAAACGTAACGTACCTCTAGAATTACACACCAACGAAATACTTCTGTGTAAAGAAGCTCTTGAACTGCTCAGCATTGCTCTAGTCTTGAACTCTAGTAGTCTAGAACATCTTTATCATGATAAAAGGTGGCCTTACTTTATAACGGATTTAGTTTTGTTAAATCCCAGCTGTGCCGTTCGAATCGCCGCAGCAGAACAGCTGATAATTATATGTACGTGTGGTGCATCGAGTCGTTTGGCTCTTCAGTTGATTACGCCTTTGTTGTTTTCGTTGTTGGACACATTAGTGTTGGAAAACGCAAATACGTCGCACGAACTTTTCCAGTTGTTGAGTCAGTTAGTGAACGTTGCTTATTTGACGGGTTGTCCTTTACCGAATGCAGACGCTTTATTAACCAAAGAAGTTGCTTGGTTGCGAAAAGCAAGAGACAAAAACGAAGTTTTGATTGAAGGACATTTAAGTTTAACAAAAGAGTTACTTCATTTTCTCACTCCAGAACAAAAGTGTGAACTGGGAAGTGCCGATACAGGAAGTTTCATTAAAGAGCTGCTCGAGGATTTTCTTTTTCCTGCCAGCAAATTAATGTTGCAGTTGAACAAGACGGGACAATTGGGTGAAGATCCGGCGATACCCATATGCGATACTCCACAGACACAAGCTGCAGCTTTCAATCTTCTCATCTCGCTGTGTTTGAATTGTGTTCAAAACTTCAAGCAGTTGGTCAACATGCTAACAGAAATGTTTTATTCAGGTATGTCACTATCAGATTATTATTATTTTGTTCTAAATTTAAAAGAACGGGGTAAATATGTTAATTTATTATTCCATAAAACTGAAGTGTTAAATACACCCATGACACGGAATTTTAACAAAAATATTTATGCACTTCGCCAGCAATGTTGGTATGGTACAAGCAAAATACCGTAATTTCTTAATGCACACTCAAAAAATTGGTCGAACTTTATGATTTGCCCCTGAAAAACAGGCGCACAAATATGTACAGATTTTTCGAAAAATTATAAAATTAAATTTTACCGTTTTTTTATGATAAACTCTATAAGTTAAAATAAAGATATGTGTGATTGTTAAAGTATAGGTGAAGAAGCATGTTATATATTGCAAGTGAATTTTTTCATAACAAAATTGTGTGATGCTGTCATCAACATCTGAACAAAGACACGTACATCAATTTGAATCGGTGCAGTTTAATACAAATAATACAAATAATACAACTGTACTGTATACTCAAGTTTTTGAGAAAATTGGGTTAGCCTCTCGTGATTTGATCAATAAAATAGATTGCTTCATTCATTGATTTTTTGAGTCACCCTGTATAAGTAATTCTAATAAATGTAATTGCATTGATAAACCACAAGTATAGGCTGTAGAATATTTTGCAAATTTTGAGATAACGTCATCAATTTTTAGGAGAGGATAAATTTTGACTAACGATTTATCATGGTTACGATAACCTTGAAATGTTTGCAAGATTTCAGAGCATTCAGTTTTGCAGTTTCAAAATTAAATTGCAAAATGTTATACAAATTTGGTTTTTTAAAAAAATCTGGATGTTTAGGGTAAAAACTCAAAACGGATTCATAAACCACAAGTAGTACGTTATTTTATAAAATCTAAATAAAATTTACAATTGTAAATATTCGACATGACGTCGTGGAGGGGATGATAAGACAAAACTTGTTGGCGCTTTACCATCTACACAATATTCCTATCATACATATAAAATTTGACGACAAGTGTATCTATTTAGTAGACGATTAGTTTGGAAAAAAAAATACAGTGTATGTAACCACCTCGCCAAAAATTGGTTATCTTGAAATATTGTTAAGTAAACTTAGCCTTCAGGTGTACAGTATAGTAATGCCTCTTTATCCGTATTTCGAGTAATATCTGGATTATAAAGAAATAAATTTAGACCATCACGCTTGGTATTTTTTCTCATTGATTACAAAGCAGACTCCTTCGAAATTTTCCTAGAACATTGGCATTAATTGAGGAAATAAAAAAACATTAATTAAATTGCATTTGTTCATCATCACGTAAATATAAACCTCAACATATAACTTATTTTAGAAAATGGTCTCCTAATTTCTTTAATATTCTGTGAACGTTATTATAAGTGTTTTGCTGTGGATGTCAAAATTAACATGTTCGTTCCCAGAAAAAAATCATAGACACCATCTCAAAAATACAGGGATATTCACGAGAAGCTCCACTCCTAAAAAATCCAAGACGCAACCACAAATACGATGATGCCGAGTGATTATTATTAATGTTTGTGATTTTTTTTTTGTCAGTTTGGCAACATATTTTAAATTTTCCGATGGAATACCTGATATAAAATTGAAATTTTGGGCGCCAATTCAGTAGCTACTATCTCCTTATTAGTTCTTAGGCGTGCTCGTGTCAAAATAGGCAACTGTTAACTGACATGCTAATATTCCTAACATTGCTGTCAAGAATTTAGAATTGCCAACTCAAAATCTTGCTTCAATCATTAATAGCCACCCGGTATTATCAAACTTGGCATTTGCCATGAGTTAATGTTATACAAAACAATAAGCGAGCCACTTTCTTGTGAACAAAATCTGTGACAGTCAGTATTTGTAGTTCATGAAGTTACGAATATAATCAATATATAGGGTGTTCCAAAAATGACGGATAAGTCTCGATGGTATGTTATTACGAAAGCTCGATAAAATGCTTAAAAAAATCGCTGACCAAATTTTTGAAAATATTAAATTTCAAAGTTGAAGAAGTGACTTGGGATTAAAACATACTAGAATTACGTCTGATAGTTTTAATGTGAATTTCATTGACAGTCTAAAATTCCCATAAAAATTGCCACAAATGGTCTCTGTCAAAAAAAAGACTGAATCGTGGCCTAACAAATTATTATTAAATTATTTTAAACTATTTATTTAACTGTCTTATTACAAATTCAATTTATTAAAACGAAAACAAATTAGAATTACGAAGTTGATTCTTCAATTTTGACGTTCAATATTTTCAACTCTTTGGCGCAAGGATTTTTTTTTTTGAGTTTTTCAGAGCCCTCTTAACAACGTACCATCTAGCTTTTCCATCATTTTTGGAACACCAGATATATATGGTACCGACAATGTGTATAATTAGGTATTCTATATAATACCTAGGCAACTTGGCGGCCACTTTTTAATAATAATAATAATAATATAATTTATTGTCCAACAGAACAAATATTCCACTTACTGGACAATTTCCAATGAAACAAAATAAAAATAAAAGAAAACAAAAATAGTAATATATACCAAAAAATAAAAATAAAAATCACGTTTACCATACCAAATAAAAAGAAAATTAAAGTAAAGTAAATTACATTCAATAAATAAACTATCAATTATAGAGATAGTACAATAGAAAAACAAACAAAATATGTATCCCACCATTTTTTACCTTCTAATAGAAAATAAAAAATAAAACAATAGAGAAATTATAGAGCACATCTCACTATCTACATACACACTTGAAATCGACGACGCACATGTGAACGCAACTCCGACAAAGAGCTGCAGTAAATATCACACGAATCACTAGAAGTTTCAACCATATTTAAGTAATGACAAAATAAATATACTGGAGCTCTTCTGCCAATGTTTGTTCGAGGTCTAGGACAATATAGTGTTACAGCGTATCTACAGTTAACTCTCGGTACATGAAAGTTTAACTTTGACAACAGTGAACTACAGTCTATGTGATTATTAAGTAATTTATACAAAAATAAGATTTTCAATAAAAAAGTGTGAAGTTATAAGGAAAATTGGTATAAGATTAATTGATTTTCTGAAATAAATAAAACAGTAAATGTTGCCCAATTTTTGTTAGCATAAGGGCCAGTTTATACAATATTTCAACTAAGATTAAGTTAATCGTCCACTTAACGAGGCGTTCAGCGATGTCTGATTGACGTAGAGTCGGTCACGTGGACTTTAACGCCATGCTATAAATTTAATTGCAGTCGAATATTTATTTAATTGAGCTTCTGTAAACCGGGTCTAAATGAGTTAGTTTAATTTGAAACTTTAAAGTTGCATGATGCTTTATTAAAACTTCAAAGCACTGTGTCTCTACTAAAAAGTCTTCCAGATGAATGTGGAAAGAAGTTAAAAATGAAAGTACAATCTGTTTTACTAGAAATCCCGATTTAAATATTTTGCACCAATTTTGCGATTACATAACAGAGCCAAACATAAGAACAAAATATGAATGAGAATTTGCGACTTTTTTTCATTACGCTCTCATAACCAGTTGTGACGTAAAGCATTCGTTTTCTAAATTGAAAGATTTCTTAACTCCGAAAAGAATACGTTTTATCGAAGAAAATCTTGAAGCGAATACTTGTGTATGTGTATGCAAAAGCTCGACCTTGAACAGACTTCAAACAAATTTGTACGCACCTTTAAATTAAAACCGCCTCGCCGTTCACTGCTTATGAATCACAATATTAGGAGTATCATCCATAGTTAATTGCATTATAGTAACTGGTGAGCATCACTTGTTAATAGTGTTGAATTTTTGTCTCGTAAAACAGTTGGATAAACTACCTCAAAACTTACATACAACTGTAAAAAAAAATACTTTTTATTCAAAATCCCCATAGTTATATGCATGCCTTGCATAAAATTAATAAGACGTTACCACTAAATTTTAATTATTCTTCTTAACAATAAATATTAACTGTAGCCCCATTGTTTTTATTTAGACCCTGAAACAGCAATAATAGAATGGGATTATTTGCCCGCGATCGGGCCTCGTCCAGTCCAAGGTTTTGTGGGCTTGAAGAATGCCGGTGCTACGTGTTACATGAATTCAGTGTTGCAACAGTTGTACATGGTCGAGAGTATCCGAGAAGGCATTTTGGCAGCTGAAGGTGCCGCCACCGATCCGAACGAAGATTTCACCGGCGAGGAGCGTTTGGAATTGGACGCCGACTGTACCGACGACCGCAACTGTTACGATGATAATCGAAAAGACTACAACGTTGGTATTCTCAAGCAGGTACAAGCTATATTCGGTCACTTGGCCTGTTCACGCCTTCAATATTATGTGCCTAGGGGACTTTGGAGACATTTTAAACTTCAAGGTTGCTACGTCGACTTGTCGATGTCGTATCATTGGTGCATTTTACATTTCAGGTGAGCCAGTTAATCTGCGGGAACAACAGGATGCTGTAGAATTTTTCATGTCGCTTATAGAAAGTCTAGATGAAGCATTAAAAACGCTAGGTCACGAACAAATTATGTCCAAAATCTTGGGCGGCTCCTACTCAGATCAAAAAATTTGTAAGGGTTGCCCGCATCGCTATTCAAAAGAGGAACCTTTCAGTGTTATTAGTGTAGATATTCGAAATCACAGCAGCCTGCAAGATTCGATGGAGCAGTACGTCAAAGGTAGGGTCAAAATTGAAGCAATTAATACAGAACTAAGGTCTGTTGATGTTTAGGTGAATTATTGGAAGGTGCCGACGCCTATTATTGTGAGAAGTGCGCGAAAAAAGTAGTTACTGTTAAACGCTTGTGTGTTAAAAAATTACCTCCGATATTAGGAATCCAGTTGAAGAGATTTGAATATGACTTTGAAAGAGTTTGTGCCATCAAGTTTAATGACTATTTTGAGTTTCCTAGAGATCTAGATATGGAACCGTACACAGTTTCGGGGTTGGCTAAAATCGAAGGGGAAATAATAGACTGTGATTTAGATCCTAATGCAGTCGATACGTGCACTAAGTATCGCCTGTCTGGTATAGTTGTACACTCAGGCCAAGCCTCAGGTAACTCCACCGACTGTAGTTACTCTTTTTTTTTAATCAGTCGTCCTTAGGTGGTCATTATTACTCATACATTAGGCATCGTGATCCTTCTGGTGAAGTGAGGTGGTACAAATTCGACGATGGTGACGTCTCCGAGTGTCGTATGAGCGAGGATGACGAAATGAAAGTGCAATGTTTTGGTGGTGATTATATGGGTGAAGTGTTTGACCCTATGTTGAAAAGAACAACTTATAGAAGACAAAAAAGGTGGTGGAATGCATATATGCTTTTCTATACGCGACACGACGTAGAAGAAAATGATTTGTCAAAAGCTATGAATGAATTAAAAATCAGTAATGCAAACGCGAATTCTCTAGAGAATACTATGTTGGTTGTTGATTTTGTAGCTGATAGAAAGGAAACACATTTAAAAATGCCCGTTGCGATAGAAAATAGCATACGAAAGCAAAACATTAAATTTCTTCATCATAGGAGTCAATTTTCTGTAGAATATTTTTCGTTTATAAGAAAATTAGCCACTAGTTGTGCGCAGCCAAATCCTCGTCCAGGTCAATCTAACGACATGATCGAACAACAGACTCTTCTTAGCGTTCAACTAGTCAGTAATTTTCTCTTTCATACTGGGTGGCATACGAAGAAAAATCTACGAGGTCTCGCTATGGAGTGGTGAGTTTCCATTATTATTTTTTTAAACTAGTTTCGTTGACGGTGTGTTCAAACTTCGTTTCAAATCAGAATTTTAAAGGGTAGTATGTAGAAACTTTAGCAGATCCTAGCGTAATAGGTTGTTTTCTTATTCGTTATTAGTATTTCAAAACAATATAAATTCAAAAGATATAGTTGTTACTTTGGCGTTAGCCTGTATTCGTCTTCAGTAATTTAGTCTAGTAGTCTAGTTTAAAACAGCAGTTATCTTAAAAACGGTAGGTTATATACTATTTTTTGTATTTTCCAGGTGTGATGTACTATGTATGCACTTGCGATATTCGCCAGCAATTCGTTCGTGGTTTGCCCACAACATGTTATTCAACCACATGCATAGATTTTGCGATTATTTATTAAGCTGTCCTAGTAACGAAGTTAGGTCTGCTTTTATAAAAATAATCGTCTTACTAGCACACTTCTCGATCAACGACGGGCCTTGTCCTTGCCCACCCGGATTAAATAATCCAGATCCTAACGCTTCTTTAAGCGATCACGTATTGTGGGCCCTTTTGGGACTGCTTCAAAGAGAAGTCAGCGAACATGGACGCCACTTGCCGCATTATTGTACGGTTTTCCATATGTATGCCAGCCAAGGTAATGTTGATCAAACCGTAGCAAAAGTGTATTATATGTGCTTAAAATCATTTATACAGGTTTACAAGAAAAAGCTCAGCTGCTGAAGATGGGTGTTCCAGCCACATTTATGTTGGTCGCTTTGGACGAAGGTCCAGGACCCGCAATAAAATACCAATATACGGAATTAGGGAAATTAAATCAATTAGTCTCATGTCTAATACGTTGCTGTGATGTTAGCTCCAAATGCCAGTCAAGTACTGGCGGTCCTGTTTTACCTAACCCGTACGTGGATCCCTCGTGTCCAGATTATATCATGCCGATATCACCCCAGGCTGCAGATATTCTCTACAATCGTTCTAGGTGAGTGAATTTCTGTCACAACTTAGCAGTAGAAGAATTTTATCTAACACGTCTCAATAATAAAAATATTATTTTGATTTTGGTTATAGTTGATAATTAAGATTCAGATTTTTATTAAAAAAGAAAGAAATAGATTTAGGTTATTTCACGTTGTAAACCGTGTTTGGAGGATCACAGACTAACGGACTCGAATATTATTATCAACATAAATCGCAGTAAAAGAATGATCTGATGTATTTACTTAGCTACCTTTGGAAACCGTATCTTATGCGTAAAATTTCACTGTTGTGATATTATCAGTAGTTGTTTTTGCTACAGCAAAGTTGCAGAAGAAAGTCTCATACTGTATCCAGCATATGATTGAACTTTAGGTATCACCAACTAAGTAAGGGGCAAATTTTCAGTTAATTTAGCGACACCTAAATTAACTTGAAATTAGCCTCTGTATTATCTTAGACAAAGTGTTGATTCGAATGGTTGGTTAGTGGATTTTTCTATATTTTAATCATGACATGGGAAAAATTTACGGCGTGAAATATTTCTTGGTTTCAGGGGCACAGATTTTCAGTGAAGTTCAAGAATGGTTGTTAAAAATCTGATAATAATAATAATTGTCAAAATTCTTGATACATTCATCTTTGTGTTGGACGTCGAAACTTCCAAGTATCCTCCTCATCTATGATATCGTTAGTTATCAGTTTAGTTATTTCATCAGATCACAACAAGTAAATAGTTTGGTTTCATTATATAAAAAAGCTTCATTCAGAAATTTTTGTACTTTGCCTTTTTTTATGTTGCTTCATTTAAGTAGGAGACTATTATTTCATATTTTAATATGTATGTCAGTACTCATATGCTTTGAAAGTAGTTAGCATAGAATATTTCGTAGTCATCTGTCTGCACTGATTGTTGTGAAATTTTAGACGTATTTGAAGAATATCATCTAAATGGTGAAACGCTAATCAAAATTTGTTAGATCATCCCCACCAAAAATTTGATTGCGTCATCTCAATTTTTTTTTTAGTAAATCCTATTTAAAATGTGCAAAAAAAGACTTATTTACTATAATTGATTAATGCATCCCTATGTTTAATCAGTAAGGTTTTTGAAAAAAATCCAAAATTGTACAACAAAATTTTACATTTTAACTTACAAAGACTGCTACCTATGGTTTATACAAAATGATTTGTGAAAGAAGGAATTAATGTTATTGATTCAATTAAAAACAATATACTTACTTCGTTTTTCCGAAATTCCGAATGCACAGAACTGTTGTTATTAGTACTACACTATACGTGTCAAAATTGAGATATTTATCCCCAGTAAAAAAACTGATGACGTCAGCACAACATTTAATTATACACTTACCCGCACGAAAACGGGCCACCTAATTTTTTTTTTAGAAAAAGATCGAAAATGTTCAAACTAAAGTATGATTTCGCTTGCAACACTGTTATGTAAGGTCTATTATAATATTTGTGTCCAAAAAGAATCAGAAAAAATATATTTTAATAGAGAATGGTAAAAATTTAACAATCAAAGCTGAAAAAATACAAATTTTCAAAAAAAAAAAACAAAAAAAAGGGTAAAGTAGAAAATACCGACACGGTTGAAGTTAATACTTTTACGGTAATACTATGCTAGCTTAAAAAGTTAAGTCTGTGATTTTAAATTTCGTCACTACACACGCTGCTATTTTTTCTATTTTTCAAATTAATAAAAAATTTTATCATAGTTATTTTTCGATTTTTTTGGAAGTGACATGTAATCTAACGAGTTTCTTTCTTACCTCCTCGGGAAATATTTTTGTCCATTTTTTTTTTATTTCTGGAGTATAAGCCAAGGAAGTATTGTAATGGAGTCCATTGGACGACTAGCTACCTTTGTTTTCTCTACGTTTCATGACCCCTAGAGTACAAAACAATAGATCTCCCGTTCCGTCTGTCTGACTACCGGTTCTGTCGATTTTTATTAGGCAGATAATCTTTGAAACTACCGGATCGATTGGTATTGAATTTTAAATGCATGTTTGGAATATCGTGCAGATACTAAAACGCTGACTAGAATTTTTCTCATCCCTCGCACCAACAATCTGATGACGTCATGTCAACGTTTTGCTTAGCAAATAATTTTTAAATTTTATAAAATATGTAATATACTCCTATACCTATGGTTTATGATTTAGCTTTTTCATGTAACCGATATCTCGCGCACGCACGACACAAATAGGGCGTGGTTGAATGTTTTTAGGCGTAAAATTTGAGCAACTGGAGCTCTGTGCGCGTGAGTTGGAATGCTATACTCGTCAACATTTTTTTTTCTACGACATTGATTTGTTTGGATGTCTGACTTCAGGTGCGAGGGATTACTTTTTTTTATTCATTCTCCATAATAACTACACATGATTTGACTTCTGCACAAGTTTTTAATAATTAAAATTTGCTATTTTAAAGTGTTAAATTTGAAACATTTTAATTGCATTTTAAGCTGTTATTAAGAGGTGTTAGATAAAATTTTGTGTGACTCATGTGTTACTTACATAAGCTACTTGATAAAGTCGAAAGCTGATCTGACCTGATATGACATACCCTGATCTGGTCTAGTCTGACATGGGTTAACACTCTTTTGAAAGACTTATTTGGTAAATAACACATTTGTACTATAAACTACGGAGTAGCTTGCGCTTAAAGGTAAAAATAAAATGTGAGTATCAATTTTGAAACTTTAAAGTCATTAAAATTTGTCAAAAGATTACTTGCACACCTGTCATGTGTATAAAGGTTCGTTTGTATGTCGTGTGTAATCGGTATGTTGAATATACTCACATTTTAAATAGCCATCTTGGGATGTGAAAAACGTTAGTTTCTGATTATGCATAATGATAATTTTGTTATTTTGTGTTAGCTACATCAAAAAAGTAATTGAAGACACCAATTTAACCGACGATGCCATCAAATTACTTCAGTTTTGTTCCTGGGAGAACCCTCATTTCTCACGAACAGTTTTGTCGGAACTCCTGTGGCAAATAGCTTTTGCATACTGTCAAGAGCTTCGTCACCACATCGAGATACTTTTATCCGTGTTGTTGATTGAAGACTCGTGGCAGACTCACCGTATTCATAACGCGATCAAAGGTGTTCCTGACGAACGAGAGGGTCTTTTAGAGACGATAGTACGTGCCAAGAATCATTATCAAAAGAGGGCTTATCAGTGTATAAAATGTATGGTGGCCCTGTTCAGCAAATGTCAGGCCGCTAGGCTGATGTTGAATAGTCAGGCGGATCTACGGAGGACATGGACGGCCTCAGTTGCGTGGCTACAAGACGAACTGGAGAGGAAGTACCCGGCCAGTACTCAGTACGCGTATAGTACTTGGTCTCCGCCAGCTCAGAGTAACGAGAGCTCGAACGGGTACTTCTTAGAGAGATCAAATAGTGCCAGAAAGACTCTAGAGAGGGCGCTAGAGTTGATGCCCGATCTGGAAAGGGAAGAAGAAGACGTGAGCGAAGAACAGGAATCTCAGGAAGAAGTAGTTGAGTCAACGCAAAACGAAGAAAACAAGCCTGATCTACCCGACATAACACAAAGTTGCGAACACACTCCTAACACGTATTAGGTAATGTCTTATAAGGCTACACTTCACTTAGTACTATGCACGGTACAAAATTCACCGCGTTATACTTTCTCAATATTTGGATTGCCTTTTTAATGTATTTCATTGTGTAAGCCGTAACATTTTGCATAGCTTTGTGAACTTTGTACCATGCTGCTTCAAGAGCCACATGTATATTTGTCTATTTATTTAAAAGTGGGACATGTGATATGTATGTATATAAACTTGACCTGACGCATTTTCGAATTTTTATATTGACCGGAATGCATTTCTGCTTACGTTCCTTTTTCGCAAGCAGTCCCCTTTTTTATTATCAACTGAAGAAATACATGAAGCTGCTCGAAAAATTTAAATACTGTTACTGACCTCATTTCTTCTCGGTTTTGTCAGCAGTTATTCAGTTCGTGACTGCTTAATTACAAACTCCATTTGTTAATTTTAAGTATGGTACAGTAATGATGTTCATATGATTCGAGTGCTTTTGACTAGTTAGTAAACAGTTTGTCTCTAACATAAATTCAATGTAAATACCACTAGCAAAATGAAGTTTTGTGCTTTTATTATGGTGAATAATAATATAACCATTATTTTTGTGATAATTTTTTGTTTCATACTTTTTTAAAAGTCATAACTAAATTTAACTTTTTATTAATCCTAATCAAAAATTAATTTTACGCAACTATTTATTTTCATGAATAGATTATTTTTAGAAACCTATTATGTATATAATACACTAATAATAATGTTACACTTACATTTTAACGGTAGCGTCTACCAATAACGTCACAGGTATTTTATGTGTATTTATTATAAAATATGCATATAGCTTATTTGTATAGATATCTTGTATATTTATTTTTTTCTTTTTTTTTTAATATATCGATCGCTAAATGTTCGTTCAATTATTACTGCGTTAGGTTTTGTTATGACTTTGAAATGAACCAACTTGTCAACTTGTAAAAGTTAGATGTTACGTGAAGTTATTTTAATTTTATCAATAATATGAAATTAATTGTTAATTCAAGTTGTCCACAAGTTGTTTTGGCGGATATTGTAGTTCCATATAACATACCTATGTTTTTCTTGTGTTAGAAACCATCCCCTCTCCCACTTAATTTATAGGTTAGAGAGGTGAAGCAGTTTGATGGTTATTTTAGGAATTCTTTTTCAGTATCATTTTCATTTATAAGCTTCCCCAACTTACATGTTTGTTTGTATATTATAATTTATATTAATTCATTATAAATAAAATTTAAACTTTTAGACCGTAGTTATATTCACAATATAACATAACCTAAATTTGCACTCACATGGAACAACTAAAACAAAATCTGCCCCAAGGAGTTTATGAAAGTTTAATCAGTGGTAAGCATTAGAGCTTAAAAATATAGTAAACTGAAAAAAACTGCATGTTCAGCAAATTTTAAGTCACCGTCAGAAATAATAATCCGAACAAGAGCCGAATTGGCACAAATTACAAAATTAGATTTAAGTTTAATTGAAGACGTTGTTAAAGAATGCACCACAATATTGTTAACTGGAAAAATTAATACAGGTATTTTTGAAAATTACTCGTGACGAAATTAATGCAACGTCAAAATTTTAGCAAATTACTTAAAATCATGGCAACGTCTAAGCACAGGTTGTTTCACAATTGATGCAATTACAAAAGGTGGGATTCCACTTCATGGAATTACAGAAATAGTGGGATGTAGTGGAGTTGGTAAGACACAAATGTGTCTTCAGTTAGCACTAATGTCCCAGGTACCAACTGAGTTAGGGGGTTTAGAAAAAGGTGTTGTTTATATTTGTACAGAAGACGCTTTTCCAGCAAAGCGATTGAGAGAATTAGCACAGGAGTTTTCGCAAAAATTCAAAACCAGTATAAATGATTCCTTTGAAGATTGTATATTCATTCAGCATGTTGCGGACGCCGTAGGTTTTTTTTAATTCAACTTTTCAAAATGTCCCATTGGAAAAATTTGTTTTTAGGAGCAGCTAAAATTGTGTCTGTATACTCGGTTCCCGAGGCTTCTCACCGTAAAACGTGTGGGCCTAATTATCATTGATTCAATTGCTGGAGTATTTCGTAGTGAAAATTTGGACGTTAATTATTCTAATAGAAGCCAAGATTTTATTTCCACTGTTGTTCAATTACAAAAACTTTCGGAAAAATATAATTTTGCAGTTGTTTGTTCAAATCAGGTATGGGTTCAGTGTACTAATGTTTGAAACTTTTTTTTTCGTATAGGTAACTGACAACATTGCGAGTGGTATAACTGAACCATGTTTGGGATTAGCGTGGAGCAATTTGGTTACGTGCCGATTCAGTATAACTAGACATTTTGAGACCCAAATAAGAGAATTTGGAGTTATTTTTGCTCCGGATTTATCATCAAACAGTTCATGTAAATTTAAAATTTTGAAAAGTGGTTTGGTAGGAATTTAATAAATTATTTGAGGAGAAAAAATACCGACATTTTATGTTAGCACATTTCATTCCGTTCCGTTTTCCAGTTCAGTTTTTTTTTTTTATAAAATAAAATAAAATCGACGATACTGCAGTTTTCACATTTTAACAAAAGTCTGGTGACATTGTGGCGATACAGATGGTATCGTGTGTGTCAAAACTGTCAAATTACAAGTTTAGGAACTTTCTAGGTGCTTTCTAGCATTCGAAATTTGTATTCAGATCTAAAAATAATATGTGTATTTGATATATACCCCAAATAGTCTTAAAACGCAGTACATTCAAAATGGTATGAGCTTACATGCTTAAATTGTTTTAACCTAAACAAAATGTTTTCAGTCGACTGGTATAATTTTGGCAGGGTTAGGATTAGCAGCGGTAGGTTTTGCGGGACGTTATGCTTTAAGACAGCTTCCAAATGTGACGAAAACAGTCAATGAAGCAATGAAAAATTTACCAAAATTTGATGCAGAATCAGTAGCAAATTCAAGGTACTATCGTGGCGGTTTTGACCAAAAAATGAATAGACGAGAAGCGGCTTTAATATTAGGTTAGCTTAAAAGTTAATGTTAGCATTTAAACATGAAATTTATTTTAGGAATCAGTCCAACAGCAAGTAAAGTAAAAGTAAAGGACGCTTTCAAAAGGGTAATGGCTGTAAACCATCCTGATCGAGGAGGTTCTCCGTACTTGGCGTCAAAAATAAATGAAGCCAAAGAATACTTGGAGAAACATACAAGATAGCAAAAGTTTTTAATTAGGGTATGTCTTAGCAAATAAATAAATTGTACAAGTTCATACAAAAGTGTATTGGCTGTATAAATAGACAAAACGACTAGAATCATGTTGATATAAAAATAAAACAAAGCATTAATTATTTTTGATGTTTTATCCTTAACTTGTCTAAACTATTAGACGAAAAACTTCCTGGAAGCGTAAAAACATCCTACAAGGTTTTTATTAGATGTGTGCTAGGGTAAGTTAAAGTTAACACATACCTTCATAAACTGATGGCAATCAATCACACCTTCATGACTGCGCATATCCCTAAAACATGCTATAAGTTCACTTAATTCTGTAGTTTCCAAAATTTTTTGTTTGTGAAGTTTTATTAGTGTAATTGCTACTCGTAACAAGACTTTTGATCCTTCATTAAATAAACAGTCCCATATTCTCAATACCGTTTCCGTCGGTAGTACTTCTGAGTACAAACAAATAAACCATTTTGTTGTTCCTAAAGCCCAAGGCATGCCTATGTTTTGTATGTGGCGATGTAATATAGGTTCTTGTTTTTGAATAAGTGCATTCAATACATCTAAATCTGTAAGTAAGCCCGACATACTTGGAATATAATACTTTGGTAGTAGTTGCTCTACTAGAACCTTTAGCAGCCAGAACGACGCTTCTTCACTTTTTGTTGCTAACAAAAGTAAACCTGCTATATAATTTAGGCCTTGACAGTACCCTACTTCTGTATTTTGATGAGAAAAAGTCGCCAAAACATTAAATAATTGTTGAGGTAGATATTCATGACTCGTAAAATAAATATTGTCTGGAAATGTCCTGGGAAGATCAATCTGAATTGTTTCTATCAGTGCTTTGTTGTTTACTTTCTTTCTAAGATCTTGATAAGTTAAAGGGCTCTCATTTCGTAATCTGTCAGCTCCTGATGTTGCCATCCAAACTGCAACTCTTCGGTCACTTGGTATTCCCTTTCGAATAAAGCGTTTTAGTGTGTTATTTTTGGTATAATGACCTTCTTTTATGGTGTTCCATCTTAATGATCTCCTAGTTAAGACTCTTATGTATTTGGACATAAAACTGTCATACACCTCATAGTTGAAATTGTCAGGTCGTTCAAAGCCATACTCGTCAATCTTACTACAAACAAAATATAAATCCTAGGTGATTATTTATATTAAAATTACCTGTAACTGGACTTCGCCATTCTTTTTCATTTACTTTGTGCTATCTTATTGGCATGTTGTGGCTGGAAATTCCAGAAAGATTATGAGTCTAATTCCTACAATTAATGACTCACTGTAAGGTGATTTTAATTGATAAATATAGTTATTAAGGACATGACACTTCAATCTTCTCGTCAATGACCCGCAATAATCGTTACCTAAGATTATTTTGCCATGTATTGTTCATAAAAATCAATAATAACTGTAAGTTAGATTAAATAAATATAATGAGTAACGTATTAATTTCTACAAAATACTTACAACTGGTTCTTCACTTCACAATTAAATGGAAGTTGGTCGTTTCTTTTTATTTGAAAATTTTTACGCCCACATTACACGCATACCGAACCAAAATATATATTTTTGATTTTAGGAATTTTGTTTTTGTTAGTTTTACTGACGTATGACGTATGAAGTATATTTGTTTTCTGTTTGTACGTCATTCGTTACCATTCGTTACTGACGAACTGACGTTTGACATTTGTGTTTTTGGTTATGGTTGTGTTTCTTGTGTTTACACTGCACTGAATCGTTTACATTTGTGCTTTATACGTTTGAACAGTGATTTTATATTGGACAGACTTTTTTATTTACATATACACGCTGTGTCAGCACCAGCTATTAACGATGAATGGCCTGTAAACGTTTCAGAACAAATCAAGCCAAAATTGTTAAACTCAAGCTACATTACAAAACCTTTTGATTATAACACAATGTCTACCGTTACTCTAACGCGTGAGCAAGAAGCCTTTTTGCAAGAATGTGCCTTAGAATTTTCTGATCGATTTACGGATGCGGATTTGGAATACAAGAAGATATTTGAAATGGGCATTCCACAGCCACCAATTATGTGCCCATGGTATGGAAGGGCACGCTTCAATAACAGAGAACGTGGTGATGGACGTTACAATGACCGTAGAGACTACAGATCAGACCGTTCGGACAATTATAGAGATAGAAATTCGTATTATAAAGATCATAGTCGATACAGACCATATTAAGTTGTTAGGGTTTTTTACCATGTGACGTTGGTATTGTTATAATTTTAAAGAGAGTTGTTGCTGCCAAGATATGCCGAATCATGTAAGTTATTGAAATTTTATAGAATGCGTAGTCTTGTAAATAGCATTACTTCACAAACATTTTTGTAATCATAAAAATTAAAGTTCGTACCAGCGTTAGTGTTTCGTTTTAAAGTTTTCATTCCCCCAGAAATACCCCAAATCCAGTTCCGAAAACCTGGAAACAGCTGATTGTGTTGTCAAAGATCTGTCAAAATCGTATTTTCGTTTATTTCTTTTCGGTGTTTGGGAGCAGTGTAATAGGTCAAAGTAACATAAGCAGGCAACATGGGTTTACATGAATTTATAAATTATGTTGTGTATGACAATCCTATAACGCAAAGTGTTAAATCGTTTGTTTTAGTAAGTTCCTTAAGGTCCAAGTTCACAAGTTAAATTGAGTTTATATTTTTAGCCAGATAAAATGTCACCTATTCCCCCCCAAACAGTTGTCATAACAGAAACTAAACCATTGTGGAAATTGGCGGCTGAAACTGGGCCATTCGTTCGTGTGGCGGGATTGATGGGTGCTTCGGCTGTAGCTTTAGGAGCCTATGGAGCTCACAGGTCATATCCCAAAGACAAGGCAGATGAGCTTAAACCGATTTTTGAAACTGGAAACAGATATCATTTTCTACATACCTTGGCGATATTGGGAATGCCTCTATGCAGAAATCCAAAACTGGTGCACAATGTTATTAATCAATTTTGTTAACTGCTTTAATCCAATTTTTCAGAGTGGTACTTTAATAATCATGGGAACAGTATTATTCTCAGGAGCTTGTTACTACCATGCTTTTACAGGGAACAACAAGTTTGGAAAATTGGCACCTGTAGGTGGAACAATTTTAATTGTGGGTTGGTTGACAATGATTTTGTAATTTTTAAATGCATGTAAACGTATTTTAAGCCTAGCGACATAAATGTATATTAATTACTGTGGTTGTTCTTTTTCGTTTTTTGAATACAACAGATTCAGTTTTCAAAATCTGATTTTTTTAGTTTGTAAAGGATATTGTACAAATGGTAAACAGCAGCAGTTGTTGTTCTTGGTTAATTTTTTATAGGGTTTTGTTTTTTAGTTGTAGTGTTTTTGTAAAGACTCAATGTTCTAAGTGTAGAATATAATTGTCCCATATTATTGTGTTAATTCATTTGCAAATTAAACATTTTCATTTCAGTCACAAAATATAAAAAAAAATTCACATGGTTTAGTTTTAAACTAATCTCGTTTTCTTATTTTTAATATCAATTTCTGTGGTATAATATAATATCAGTTTTTAACCACAACAAAAACATTTGATTTGCTAGTATTAAAAGAATCTGGTGGTTATGTATACAAATTTATTGAAACATATCTGTAAATTAAAACTACTTTTGTTAATAACTTCACTTCAGGAGTGAGAACGGTAAACTATACATTTGGCAAATAGACCTTAAATTAGTTACGTTTTACTGTTCGTTGTGACACCTTAGAACTACACTCATGTTCATTGCACACTCAGTCGTTGCCCCCGTCGTTCCCCAAACTATTCACTTTACACTTTACCATAGGTGCCTACACAATCACTCACGAAATTCTAAACAATTTTCTAAAATTATATTAATATAACAAAAACACATCGATTATCAAAGTAAACAAATCGTTTTAATATCACGGAAATAAACAGTGATTAATATAAAGTAAAATTATGTAAATAAAGGACACCTTTCACCCGCTACTGGGGGCTGCATCTCATTGAAGATAATATCAAATATTCGAACTTTTACTGATGACTAACTCTTTTTTAATATAAAATACACTAGTTAGAGTTCACGATTTTATCAAACACCTCTTTACAATTTTATGACAAATAGAAAGAATGTTGTCCTTCAGAAGCAGCTAAACGAAGTTTCGACCGCATCACTTCAATGCTTGTATAGTCAGGTAATTTGAGGTAGTTAACACAAGTCATCACAGACGGGAGGAAATCATCAGGGTTCATGTTGGGTTCCAAAGTTTTCCGGACTACTGTCAGAGGGGGCGATAGAGCCTTGAAACCTAAAACCAAAAATTAATCCGAATTAGTAGTTGACTAAAAATTGCCTTCCAATAAAAATAATGAACATAAATTTTATTTAACAACAGCATTGTTTTTTAAGTGGGATATAACTATATAGTTATTTTTAAATTACGACCCAAGTCACTGAATTAAATTAAAGTGACTTTCATGTTAATAGCAGTATCACATGTAAATCTGTTTCTACATTTTTACCTCTACGTGGAATACACGATAAACAATATGATTCAAACTGAACCCTACCAACTGTAAAAAAAACTCACCTCCTACGGGAAGTCGTGGGCTTCCAGTCAAAAACTGGACAAACATCCTCTGCTCCTCTCTATCATACGAGCTGAGAACTTCAAACAAGAACCTGATAGCTCTCGAATCCTGCGTGTATCCGTGATCCGGTTTACAACATTCCATCAAAGTCTTGATATCCCAACCCGCGATAGAATCTCTAGGGCTTCCACAGAACACAGCTTCCAGCTCTTCAGGTTGGAACACACGTAGATTTTGTAACGGAAACACAGACTCGAAACCCTCACGTAATGCTTCCATCTGACGGTTAACACCCTCTATCAGAGTCCAGTGGGTTATCAACTTCACATAGAGATGCAAATTGTGTATTGTAACGTGAATAGTTTTTCCACTTTTCATCAGTTCTACGTTATGGCCAGGAAGAACAAAATCTATACCAAGCTCACCAATTGGACAACCGTCGAATTCCAATTTCTCCACCTGAGAGGAAACGCAATCATATAGTAGTTTAGAAGTTTTACAAACGGTAGATTTTACCTCTTCCTCCTTTTGTTCTGAGGTCAAGTTGAAATTATCTAATATGGCATCGCGTTTTCTTACAATATCGTGCATTTTCTTCAAAGTTCTATATATATCGGGTGATACATATTTGAGATCTGCGAGAATTAGACAGTGTTCTTGTCCCAACAACCATCGGTAGAAAGATATTGAAAATGGAAGATCCAACTGTAAAATACGAATCATGTGTAAACACAAAATTGTAAAACCTAAAAGTAGACTTACCATCCGCGAATCCATAACTGCCTTGGCCATAAACTTCCCCAAAAACCGGAACTTGCTCTTGACTTTCGTTATCTGTCCAACCTTTGCACCTCTCGGCAAAGGACACGGGAATAATCCAGAGGGACAGTTAACATATTCGCTACTTTCTGAATCCGGTGCATTCCATAACTCTAAATTGCTCTTTTGCAGTTCCTTAGAAACAAGAGCGTAAAACTCCAAAGTCGGTCCCAAACCTGTCCCTACTTCGTTTTCATATTGTACTTCCAAAAGTGCCTTCGACGTAGCTAAATCTTGCATGACCTGTTCAGCTTGCTTTAAAATATCTACTCGAGATATGGTGCGCTTTCGTCGATCCAATCGTGGCGTTACACGTTCTTGGGAGTCACTTGAACTTAACTCGGGCGACATATCAAGCAAGCGCTGGAGAGCTCTGTCTCTATCAAACGAGGTG
Source organism: Zophobas morio (assembly GCF_036711695.1). Classification (NCBI taxonomy): domain Eukaryota; kingdom Metazoa; phylum Arthropoda; class Insecta; order Coleoptera; family Tenebrionidae; genus Zophobas; species Zophobas morio. The sequence goes on from NW_026972110.1 coordinate 6,541,033, forward strand.
GCGTAGAACAATAGCTGCCTTGTCTCGAACGGGAACAAGAAAGGGCAAACTGAAGCGATTTGTTGTAGCCAATTTGGTAAATTGCCGGTCATTATGACTAAAGGATCTTGGAGTTGTCGGTTTGCTTTGGCTGCTATTTTACTATTGAGAAATTCTGTTGGGGGGATTATGGGTCTGTATTCAATGGATGGGTATAAGGTGCTCCAATAACGATTGAGGGCGTTTAGAATTCTTAACAGGCAGAGGACTTCTAAGGAGGCATCTTGAATAGTGACTGATTCTGGAAGTTGGGTGCTCAGGAAGGGAGTCAAAGGAGAGTGAGCAAGCGGTGTTAATCCTTCTATTAGGAAAAAAAATGGTTAGAGATCATCCAAGTCATCAAGTGTCTTACTTACCGTTCCACAAATCATCTCCTTTCCGTCTCGATGTGCTTTTACTTGAGGATCCTTTCCCTTTACGACTTGAGTGACTTGAAGAAGTACCACTAGACGAACTAAGTTTACTTGAGGAAGCAGGATCTTCTTTTAGAGGGCGATAATATATTACATGTGTTTGGACCCAAATACCAACATTACCTAAAATGACTAGTCAGAAACTCCAACTACTTTAGTTGAAAAAAAGACTTACCTAACGGAGTTTCATTGTCTGTGTCTGTTTCGCTTTGGTCATTGCCATTATTACTAAACTGACGTACTGCTTGGTACACAGTCATATTATAAGGTAAAACATTGTTGCCTATTAAAAATTGTAACTTATGCCTAGCTCCTGACTGTGATATGACAACTCCTGCTAACGTATCATCAATATCATCATCGGAGTCGCCATCATCACTATCGGCACTGTCTTTATCACGTAAACGTCCATAACCGCGGACTACTAGATAACGTTCAATTGCTTGTACCAACGCCAAAGGGTCAATTTTAACCGTGCCGCCCTTCCACTGCTTCAAATTTGTACAGTCGGGATGTCTTTGTAAATTGCACTAAAATAATAATTTCTGTTAGATAACGGACACATTTTTATGAATAATAAAAATTATCAGTAATGAAAAGTATTAATTAAGACTCGGTATTTCAGTTATCGGCCAAAGGAAGAAATTACGGTAAACCAAAAAAAGTTTTGGTTATGCGTCTTTCACTGTATGCTTAAGAATATTTGGTAGTTAAGAGGAGTCATCACGTTTGGCGCTTATGGATTGTCAATACATTTTCAGAATATATCTCCGTTTTATAAGCAAGCAATATACGTATATAATATAAAAAACGGGTGGGCGGGGCCACTACTGACTTTGTTTTAAATCTTACGATTTTAGAGTGACAATCAAAACCAAATGGGCCATCATGTGGCTTGCGGAGTAAAACAATTTACGTTGGTCGAGTCTATTCATAGTTCTCGGGGGATGGAAACATAAGGCAGTAGCGCCGTAAATTTATCTTACTTTTGTACTTGTATGGTGTCAGCGTCTCGTGTCTCTTGTTTTTTTAAGTTATTATTATTTATTTTGCCACTTTGAATTTATTAACATTAAGAATTTTGTTTAATAAGGCCCTCAGAGCATTTATTATTTTAAGGACCTTTCATAATAAGTCAGTTACGGCACTGGTAAGGGATAGGCGCGCATCTGAAGCTCCGCCCATGTCACCTTCTGTTCTGCTTGCCACTCTACCATTTTTCAAAATAGAATTCATTTCTCATTTTACAGTAAATAAAATAAGCCAGTGAAATAGAGAAAATAGTTGGGGGCGGGGGCTGGGTTTTAGTTTTTTTTACACCCCTTCTTCATTCTAGTGACTACTCTTGATATTATTCAATCTTATCTTAAGCAAATACTAGCCCCACCCAGCCCCCTTCTATTTTCTTAGAGGGTATATCATTTGTCAGAATCAGTCTTATCTTAGCAAAATACAAGCCCCGCCCACCCGCCCTCTATTTTCTTAAATTTTCCGCCTTCATTTGCTAAAATCGGTCTTTACAAATCAAATATGAGAGATGAGAGAGAATAGAAGATTCTTCGACCCAAACTGCTTTCACTGTATCTCATTTCCGACAAAAAGCTGATAATGTTTTCGACGAAATTTATAAATTGAAAACAGTGGTGAAGACCGCGTTCCAAAATTTCTACTATTAATTACACAGGGGAACAAAAAAATCAAATTTTATGCGGTATTAGCTTTGATTGTACTTTCAGTTACTGCTATTGTTGTAGTAATCTGTTGTGTGATCAGAACATTTGAATTGACTCTAGTTCGCAAGATATAGCTCTTCACGAAAATTCATCCAAAAATGTTATTTTCAAACATTTCCCATCAAATCTTTCTGTTTCTTTATTATACCTTTATCCTAGCGGTCAAAAATTTGTAGGAGAATCATAAAACAATGGAGTATCGCCATTGCGTTGCCAATATCTTAGATAAATATTTGAAAAATTAGGAATTAACATCAGCATTAAAAATTCATTTGTTGCTTAGCCATTTGGATCCATTTCCTAACAGTCTTAGCGATTCCAGCTAAGCAGTGAAAATGTTTTCACCAGTACATAAGGGTGGTAGAAGAAATGTACTAAGGCCAATGGAAGCGCAAATGATGACATGACTACTGTTGAACTTCAAAAACAAATTGTCTTAATTCGAAATATTCAAGAAAATCCTACAAAAAACATGTTTTTTCTCTTTTATTTTTATTTTTAATTAATAATAATGTACACCTAACATATATTAGCAGTTTGGTTTGAAAATAACAGTCTTAAAATAAATTTCATATGTTTAGTACATATCTCAGGTCGTATAATGAAGATCCATTTATCTCAAAAACTAGAGTCAATTCGGCAAATCTAATATTTTTTTCGTATTCAGCAGACTTTAAATACCCAAAATCGACTCTCAAAGTGGTTACCGCAGATCCACTGTTCCCCGGTGTTATTACTAATCATGTCATCTTTGAAAATACTAACAAATAATAAATTATGAGTGGGACCACAATAAATGTTCAAAGTGTTCTCCGTTTACAATTTGGCAGTAATCGATCAACAAAATGACTGAATGAATTATGTATGATTTTACAATATGAGGTCCTTTTTGTGTTTTTTTTTTGTTCTATTTTTTGTATCAGTAGAAACAAACATGGTAATAATTTCTGAAAGTGGTTTTTTATTCTGCTTCAGAAATGACAATATTCCATTAAAAAAAAAGTAGGCGGCCCTGTCTGTCAAACCGAGACCCATAAAAAAAGAAAAATGTTGTAATCAAGTCGCCATGTTTAACTACGTATCCAAAGCTAATTTCAGAAAAAAACAAATCAAATAATAAAGTTATTCGACCGTTCCGGGACTTTATACTAACCCTGTATATTTAAAAGGCACAACCGATCACGTGCGACATCCACAGAATAGGTAACAAGAGTTTATTCGATGGAATGTGTGCTTCATAACTGATCAGGTCCTTAAAGCGCATGTGCTAACAAGAAAATTGTTAACCTACCTGGATGAGCTTGGTCAACTAACCATGAAATTTTTTTTTGGTTAACAATAATTTCTTGGTTTAAGCAACAACTGAAATACTGGGCCTAACTATACTTTTACCAAAACTTTAACCAAGAACCGGTGTTTCAGTAGCGTAGTTAAAAAAAAAATGTTTTTTAACTACGATTTTAACCAACAACTGAAATACCGGGCAACAGTAGGATTATAAACCATAACTATATTAATTTGGGATTTTTAGGCTGTCAACTATATATGACAACGAAATTTTAACTAAATATGAAAATTTATTTCTTTTTCGCAAAATTAACCCATTTCAAAATTTTCATTATTTCGATATTTCTCTGATGTCTTGCCATTAAAATACACAAAACACATTTCCACTTACCTTTAACTGATGCGTATTGAAAAATTTAAGAGCACTAGTTCCTCCACGTCCAGCGCCCGAACTTGCAGGCAAGTCATGAACTTTAACAGGAAACTGTTCCAACTGAGAAACACATCCATTTAGCTTAGATACAAGTGCGCTCATCCACGTCGAGTTCAACTCGTGCACAGTTGTCACACTGGTTTCAAGAGGACAACCAGCAAATACATGCAACATAATTCTCAACCTCTGGTCTCGGTCGAACGGACCATCAACTTCAGCTAGATATACCAGTAATGATTTGATAAGACCAGAATAGTTCACTTCGAAAGGTGACACATCGGATTCTATCAGGATTTCGCGCAGTTCTTTCAAAGCTTCGCCACATCTGATTGTGGAGAGTTTTTCGATGGCCATTTTTAATCGATTGATTACATTTGTTGCAGGATGATGATCCTCTTCGTTGGCCGAATAGGTTTCTATAAACTTGGAAGCCTACAACAGTAAGATATTTATGTAGAACGATGATATTTGAGCAGGTTCAAATTTGAACAACTAGGTCTACTTATTGATCAGAAGATTATAAGAACCATTATTTTTTGTACAGCGATTTTAAGAACTTTACTACGGTAGAGTATAATGATTTCTTTTATACATACCTGATCTCGTACCCAAGTTCGTGTTTTTTCCCTATTACCCGCTGTAATGTGTGAATTCGACGCTGACTTCGTCAAACTGTTTAAAGTATCTTTACTGTAACTGCGATCATGTGAAGAATTCATCGTCCGTCCCCATCTAGCTGGATTGAGACTTTGAAGGAAACTAGTTTTGGAACTCGAACCAGAATACCTTGGTCTTGACGAATTGCTCGGCGTAGAGTTACCTAAAGACGCTGCCTTTGTAAACAAGTCCTGCATCAAAGATGGCGACAGAGGCAAGTCTTCGTGGCGAGTTTTCGAGCGGCTAGATACTCCAGATCTTTTTGGTACTCGCTTACGTTTCAATACGTCACTTAAACGTACGTGTGACGGACTAGGTGATCGAGCATCCGCTTCTTGAACACGCTGGGTGTCTGGTGTCGACGTGTATATTGAAGAAGTTAAAGGTGTACTGAGGTGAGAACTAGCGGCGGAACCGTTTGCGATATGACTGGAACTACTTGAAGGCTGAGAAGTTCCCGGTTGGGTTTCATTTAAAGTCGAAGCGAACGATGTTGCACTACAACTCGATTTTGGAGGACTAACACCTAACGGAATCTAAAAACGAGGTAACAATTAACATTTGTACACGGTTTCTATGTTAACAAATTTAAAAAATGTTATTCTAGCCTATTCTACTCGATTTTATCAAGGTCTGTAATATGATACAAAAGTTTCCTCAACGTGTTTGGCGGATATAAAAACATTCTGGAAAAAAAAATCATTTCTCATATACATTGGACTGACGAAAGTGCTCAAGTCAATGGTGTTTGTTCATTAGCATTCCACCGAGTTATCTTGCAGGAAAATAACTCCCTGTAAGCCTTTGGGACACGGTAATATCTACAATATGTTATGGTACTAACACCAATATGTCGGGTATTCACTACTCAGATTATAGTAAAAATTTCCAAACTAATGAATCTATCGTCCCTATTAATTAAGCATATACTTTGTTTTCTTTTTATAATAAAATTTCCAAGTTCGTCCCTGCGTCTCATGGCAGGTAGCGAACGGCAAGCGCAATGACATTTAAATTTTATACAACCATTGCGGTCTCTTGTCAATGGAATAAGTTATTGGTTCTTAACAAAAGAGCCCACTTTATTGCTGCCATATAACCTTATAAAATATGTTCTAGTATATTTTAACACACATTCATAAGTATGCAACTCTGTGTCGTGAATTGTGTTTTTGTGAACAATAAAGAGAATTTATTTTCATTTACGTTACTAAATCGTAATAGTGTTAGTGTCCCCACTAAGTTTATTCGAATATTTTTAAATAATGTTTTGTTATATCTGTTTTTAAAATAAAAAATTAGTCTAGGGTAATAAGAATTTCCTTAGCCCCTAAGTACAGTCCAACAAAGACAGCTTCTTGAATTTTATTTTTTCATGATAGTTCCTATAAGTTAAATACGAGGATAGTCCCAGAAATACCCGACCTGACATAGAAGACACAAAAAAATTGGGAAAAGGATTCTTTATTTTTCAACGTAGTCCTCTTGTAATTCTATACACTTTTCCCAGCGTTGTTCAATGGCTTCGATATCCTCTTTATAGGAAGAATCGTCGGACACCTCAAAAATATCATTAGCCGCAGATTCCACCTCTTTATTGTTGGCAAATTTTTGACTAGCGAACCATTTTTTCAACTTTAGGAAGAGAGAATAATCCAAGGGGCCCAAATCTGGTGAATAGGATGTGTGAGGAAGCAACTGGAATTTTAATTCGTTGATTTTGGCCACTGCAATAGGGATTTGTGAACAGGTGCATTGTCTTGATGCAGCAATACTTTCTTTTTCGACAAATGCGGCCGTTTTTAATTGATTTCATCGCTCAAACGCAGCAATAACTTGACATAATACTTCCTGTTGATGGTTTTGCCTTTTTGGAGAAAATCAATAAAAATGATTTCACGGGTGCCCCAAAAAACTGACGCCGTTACCTTACCAGCAGGCGGAACTGTTTTCGCCTTCTTTGGCGTTGATTCGCCAGGTCCAGTCCATTATTTTGACTGTTGCTTCGTCTCTGGAGTGAAGTGATGGACCCATGTTATGAATCGACGCAGAACCTCAGCTTTATTGCTGCGAAACATTGCTAAACACCCGATTGAAACACCCTCACGTCGCTGTTTTTGTTCTATAGTAAACAAATGCGGCACTCATCATGCTTACAGCTTTTTCATGCCCAAATTTTCGGTCAATATGCGATGCACACCACTTTTTGAAATGCCCAACATGTCTGCTATCTCGCGCATTTTTAGTGGATGGGCATCTAATACTCTTATTGTAGATTTTCTTTAGCATTCCCGGTGTGGTCACATCATTTGGTCGATCACTACGATGTTCATTTTGGGAGCTCCTACGGCCCTGTTTAAACTCTGCCACCCAATATTTTATAGTTGTAAACGAAGGAGCAGACCCCCCTAAAGTAGAATCCAGCTCGGCTTTGATATTGGTTGGACTGAGACCTTTCAAGTGAAAGTATTGTATCAAATAACGATGACCAATTTTTTCCATATTTACAAAATCACTGAGATCAGTCACTATTAACCGCTATAAAATAAGTACTACATAACGCAGGGTCTTGAAATTTCAAACTTTAGCTTCATAGGGTTGGTATTTTCGATCTAGGTATTTTTTGTCAACAAATGAGCAGCATCTATACGTCAGGTCGGGTATTCTGGGATCATCCTCGTAAATCGTAGAGAATGAATTCGTAACCCATAGGTTTAGAATTAAGTTATTTTACAAAATTTAAATAGCAGTTACTATGCAAATTTTTTAGGTGGCGTCATCAAATTGTGGGGATAATCAGACAAATTTTGGTCATCGTTTTACCAAGTGGTAAAGATATTCCTAAGTACGAAAAAAAAAAAAATGATAACAATCAATCCAATACTTCTCGATTATCTGTCTAATAAAATTGATACAGACGACAGACAGACTGCGACGGGAGATCTATTTTTCGTATTCTGGGAGTCATGAAACGTCGAGAAAACAAAAGCTTACAGTCGGGAAGTAACAAAAATAAAAAAATCAGCGTTTTATTTTCTTGGAAATATTTTATTGTAGTCAGTGAGCGTAAGCAAAAGAAGTATACTAATCGAGCCAATCGGACGAATGGCCCCTTCTGTTTTGTCGACGTTTCATAACTCCTAGTTTACGAAAAAAGTAGTCTTTCGTTTTCATGTGTCTGTATCCATTTTTAATAAACATGTAATCTTCAAAACTACTGGACCGATTGTCATTTTTTTTTAAGAATACTATTTTAAAATGATTTAAATGTTATACAATAATAAACCCCTATACTTGTGAGGTGGTCACAAGTCCGATGCTAAACTTCTTTCCCAAATTAAAGATACCCTATTACAAAAGCTTTCCTTATATAGCAAAAGACTTAAAAGATACAAACAATCACATCTCAGAAAAATTCATAACACTAAATTTTTAAACAACGAAAAACTATTCTATCAACATTTAACTAATTCAAGCAAAACTCAATTATCCGGTGAACTGGCAAGTTCACAGGATGGTCAAAACTTTGGTCTCAAGAACTTGAATTTAACCAATCTGCCAAATGGATTCCTCATATATCCCATAAACTATCCACAATTACACCAATGAATGATCATCAGATAACACTTGCCGAATTAATAAATACCATCAATAAGACACACAACTGGAAATCACCAGGACCAGACAAAATCCATAATTTTTGGATAAAAAAATTAAATTGTGTACATATTCATTTACTACACCACTTAAATCAGTTCCTTCTTGACCCATCCTCCTTTCCAACATTCTTATGTCATGGTGTAACATATCTAAAACCTAAAGATAACGACACAAAAAATCCATCAAAATACAGACCTATCACATGTTTACCGACAATCTATAAAATATTAATCTCATGCATTACACAAAAACTCTATCAACAGTGTTTTAACTCTGACATCATTAATGAAGAACAGAAAGGATGTATTCAAGGATCCTTTGGTTGCAAAGAGCAATTAATCATAGATTCCATCATCTGTGAACAAGCTAGAAAAGAAAACCGAAACATATATATACTGCTTTTATTGATTATAAGAAAGCTTACGATTCTGTCCCTCATTCCTGGCTATGTAAAATTCTGAAATTATACAAAATTGATACTAAAATCTGCAGTTTTCTCAAATGTTCCATGGAATTTTGGAAGACCACCCTCCAAATAACCTTTAATGAACAAACAATTCAGTCAGATCCAATAATGATCCGAAGAGGAATTTTTCAAGGCGATTCTCTTAGCCCGTTATGGTTCTGCTTAGCAATAAATCCCCTCTCCGATATCCTGAATAGCTGCAATTATGGGTTCAATATGAGAATTAACAAACAAAGAGAAAACAGAATAAGTCACTTGCTATATATGGATGACATAAAAATATATGCAAGTACACAAAATCAGTTAACAAACCTATCAAATCTGACTGAATAGTTTTCCGGTGATATTGGTATGTGTTTTGGTATTGAGAAATGTAAGACCCAAGCAATCAGAAAAGGCTTCCAACACCAAGTACCACATATAACCCAGAATAACGAAATAACCGCCCAAGAACGAAATGATACATACAAATATCTGGGTTTCTGTCAATCCTCCCACATCAATCATACCAAAACGAAAACACAGTTGAAAGATCAATACCTAGCGAGATTAAAATTAATATTGAAGACACAGTTAAATGGAAAAAATTTAATGAAAGCAGTAAATACATTCTGCGTTCCACTGCTAACATATTCTTTTGGAGTCATTAAATGGTCCAAAACTGATCTTGAAAATTTAAACATCGCAACAAGGAAAATCTTCACACAGTATAGAAGGCATCATCCAAAATCGTCCATTGAAAAATTCGCATTGCCAAGACAGAATGGAGGAAGGGGTTTCCAGAACCTAGAAAACTTATATCAGAGACAAATCTCAGATCTGAAGAAGTATTTCTTGAAACGAGCAGAAAGAAATGAAATGTTTCGCACCATCACAAGGGCAGATTTGAACCACACACCCTTAAATCTGTCGAACACCGAAGAAATCCACACCCCCCCACACAATAGACAAAATAATAAGTGGGCTAAAACAAAAACAACTACATGGAAAATTCTACAAAGACTTAGAAGAAACTCATGTCAATAAGAAGATGTCATTGATTTGGTTAAAAAAATCAAGTTTGTATGCCGAAACAGAAGGATTTGTGTTTGTTATTCAAGACCAAGTAATCAATACCAATAATTACAGAAAATACATCATCAAAGTTCCGAATATAAGAAACGACTGCTGTCGCCTCTGCAAAGCAAAACCTGAAACGATCCACCACATAATCTCCTCCTGCAGCATCCTAGCACAAAGTGACTACAAAGCTAGACACGACAACGCAGCCAAAATCATTCACAAAGAATTAGCAACACTTATGAACTTAATCGAAGATACGACACCTTATTACACTTACATTCCATCTCCGTTCCTTGAAAATAACAAATACAAATTATACTGGGATGGCACAATACTTACAGATTTAAACATTACAGCTAACAGACCAGACATCATACTAATCAAAAAACACACGAACGAAGCCATTCTCATTGACACTGCTATTCCTAACACAAACAACATTATTCAAACATACCACACAAAGATTTCAAAATATCTACAATTATCGATAGAAATGAAATCCATGTTGAATCTTAAAAAAATTTCAATTCTACCCTTAGTTATTTCTAATGTAGGTGTAGTCCCAAATAGTTTAGTTGAGAATTTAAAGTCTTTGCATTTGAATGATTCAATAATTGTCAAAATTCAAAAAGCTGTTTTGTTAGGAACATGTCATATTGTTCGTAAGTTTCTCGAACAGTCTGATCATGTCAGTCAGATTAGATTAGCACCAGTAGGTCAGAGTAGTGTAGCTCACTTTCCAAGTGATGCGCGGATGAATGATCAGTGGTTACGCTAGACTTTTGGGGATGGGGTGAGATTAGAGAATAATAGCAGACTAATTTGTATGCTGTAATTCTAGAATCTCGAAAGTTGTTTTGTTAATCTAATCAATGCATATCATTACTTGGTCTTAGTACCCGTAATGATAGAAGTCTTGCCTGAATGCCGGTCATTTCCGGGTCAGTGGTGGGTCTTAATAGTAATAATATTCAGAATATTCTGTTCGACTGTGGCTTAATTAACAATTTTGGTCCTCTGTTTTGAGGCGACAAACACAGTAAAATCAAACAAATTTCTACGTGAGACTTTTTTCCGATGTATAAACAAATACATACTTGAAGCTAAAGCTTATTATTGCTGAGCGGCCATTTTTCCCGTTGGTTATCTGCTTGAAATATATTTTACGTTGTCCGTACTTGTGCAATTTGGGGGTGTTATTTATGCCGCTAGTTTTTACTTTACAGAAGTTAAAACATCGAAAAATCTAAATGTGGAAATAAACTTCGACCAATTTTTTAAATTATTTATCATGTATATTTTATACAACGCGCTTATATTTTATGTTTTGTTAGCTTATAAATGTTTTTTTGACATTCTTTTCTGTGGACTTCAATTCACTAAGGTACAACTTCTACATTTTCACAGTCACTAATTACGATATTGTACTGTTTAACCCCTCATAACCACGTATAAAAGTTTAGTGAATACAAAAATAATGTTCTGGTTTGACCGTCTGTTACGAAATGTTTAAGACTACTGAAAATGAATCAAAATGATAACTTAATCCTACGTTCCAATCTAAAATCATTATGTAGAATGCAAATTTCTTTGAATAAAGCAACACAAAATTCATTCCCTTTTATATTGCGTGTATAATGATTGTTTCATTTAAATTTGTATCGATAAACATGTACACTAGGGTGATTCAAAAAAAAAAAATTATTTTTTTTTTCGTGCAAAGAGATTCAAAAGTTTCTTTTCAACGTAAAAAAATACCAGTTAAAATTTGAGCTCTTAATATTAATATTAAGACCGTCCGCATCGCGTTTTTCTATTTCCCATAAGAATAACATGGGAAAATTTTTGTTTGCACCTTCTGATTTTTATTGCTAGCCCGTCGTGTGTCGTGAAAAAAATTCAATCACATATTTTTATAGAGAATTGAACGCTCTACAAAAAGTGTCTCCTATGATTGTGCGAGAAACCTGATAGTTGAAGAGTTATTTTAGGCTAAAGTTAAATTTATCCAAATTTTGACGTTTTTGATGCATTACAATAAATTTGATGGTCTTATTGGAATAAATCACCACAAAAATGTATACACATTTTAAATTTAGTTTTTTAAACAGTAATTGTTTATAATTTTATGCTATAATAAGGCCAGTAAAACTCTTTCCGAACATTTTCAGCATCAGTGGGTTAAAAAATCATAGTCCGGTTTCTCGCAAAATCATAGGAGACACTTTTTGTAGAGCGTTCAATTCTCTATAAAAATATGTGATTGAATTTTTTTCACGACACACGACGGGCTAGCAATAAAAATCAGAAGGTGCAAACAAAAATTTTCCCATGTTATTCTTATGGGAAATAGAAAAACGCGATGCGGACGGTCTTAATATTAATATTAAGAGCTCAACTTTTAACTGGTATTTTTTTACGTTGAAAAGAAACTTTTGAGCCTCTTTGACACGAAAAAAAAAATTTTTTTTTTTTTGAATCACCCTAATGTACACACATATAAACGTGTGCGCCACATTTAAATTTTGTGATTGTTGAATTTTGAACCTCTTGCTGGTTAAAAATCTTGCGACACAATTATGGTATGTAAACGAATTGGAAATACGTTCCACTATAGTATCTACGATCCAATTCGGTGCAAACAAAGAACAGAAATTATAATTATCATATAGCAGGTACTTCACTGTGTGATTTATCCCCACCATCTATCGTGATTTCCATTGTTTATTAATAAGTAGTGTTATATACATATTTTTATTTAATAATATTCAGTAATAATACAGTACTCTTTAGCGCATTTGTTTTGCAAGAACAGACTTCTTTTTAATTCCAAAGCGTAAGCTAAGGAAGTATATTAATCGAGTCCATTCGGCGACTTGCCAGTTTCATGTTTTCTCGACGTTTCATGACTCCTAGAATATAAAAAATGGTCTCCCGCTTACGTTTATCTGTCCCTCCGTCTGTCTGTGTCGATTTTTATTAGACAGATTGTTGTCAAATTCTGTATGCATATTAGGAATATCATGTATAGTTTTGGAAATTTCATTCTACCTTATAAAATTTTATTAGCAATAACTTGAATCAATTTTCGCCCTCACGTTGTGGGGGCTACAAGGTATTATTTATGCCGCTGGTTTTTACTTTAACACGAAACAAAAATCGCTAAATCACATTTTATAATTTTTCAAAGACGCGGGATTTGTTAAACTGTACTTCAGGCGCGAGGGAAGTTCTGTCGAAATAAACTTTGACCAATTTTAATTACTAACAATCATGATAGAAAAACGGCATCGAACCTACCTCAGGATCAGCAAGTCGATTGATCTGATGAATGACCCCTTCTCTCCTGAAATGCACACCGAATTCTTCAGGTAACTTATTCATAAGAATTTCAGCCATTTGCAAGGCACCAACAACGATTCTTAAATCACTAGAAGCCATCATACCGGCGATATGACTACTAACAACTTGATTTTTTAACACGTCTTTGAGTAGTTCAGGACTGGCATAATACACCATTCTCAATAAGGCTTTCAAACACTTACATCTAACAGCTGGTCCGGCACTAGATGAATACACTTCATATAACACCGAAAACAACGACCGTATAAACGCGGCCGCCAGCCCGCGTTCCTCTCGGAGACAAGCGACGCGCGCATCACGACTGGCCGAATTCGGACGACTACCCGAATGCGAGGGTTCGGCGGAACCCGATTGCACACTCGTAGGCGTAAAACGTCTTTGCACCGGTCTAGACGTCCCTGTGTCTTCGTTAATTTGTTGCATGGAATGGAAGTCGATTGTGTAGATCCGTCCTAGGGTGTTCAAACTCACTTCGTCGTCACCGTTAAGATGAGCTGCCTCGATTATTCGACTGCCGACCGCGTCGTAAGCGTGCCACAAGCCTCTGTCATCCCGCCATTGCCATACGGGCTGATCTTTAGCTACGTTTGAAGGACGTTCGAGCAAAGCGTCTACGGCGAATATACCATCTGTCGGCAGCTTGGGCATTAGCTCTCCGATTAAGGCGGTTATTTCGAACTGCTCTTGCGGTTGCCTAAAGAACAATATGAGTTGTTTTATTCTACTATCATCAGTTAACTGTAAATTTACCTTGGAATGAGTTCAACTTCGTCCTGATTCACTTCTGCTGAACCAGTCAACAGATAAAGCAATGTTTCGGCTATGTTCTGTTTAAGGAGAGTCAAAGCTAAATCAGGGCAATTTGCGCACATCACAGACAACATCCTTAGGACAGTGATGAAAGTTCCGGTGCTAATGACTGGTGGTGTAACAACTAGGAGCTGTTGTAAGTTGGTGAGAAGTTCAGTACTAGCAATTTCTTGAAGTCGGGCAGGCTCTAACTGGAAACTGTCCACTAATCTTGAAAAAGCTAAGCAAACACTTTCGACGCATTTCTTGTCTTGTTGTGTAAGGCGACTGGCCAGTAGTGGTAATGATTCTTGGACATACTGAAACTCTTCACTTGTGAGGTTCAGACAGCAATTGGCCGTGATGGATAAAGCGTTGCGTTGGGCGTTTATCGAGAAAAAATCCAAAAACATCAGGCAAGCCGAAACGCCGCGCTGAAAAATACGGTTTAAAATAAAAAAATTAGTTTTAACCATTTTGGCGTTTGTAGAATTGTAATTTATTACGTGAAAGCATTTCTATTCAACAAAATTGAATACAACTGCGTAATTGTTCTTTTTTGTTGACCCATAGTGATATTTGTTGTATAGCGGTAATCAAAGAGGAAATTTTTGTAACTAACAATAGTAGTAATAACTATTTAAAGTCCAGTAAACCATGAGTAAAAGTTTTCAGAATTTGGTTAAATTAGTATTTCCAACGTTTCAACGTGCTTTTAAGCCAAAATTTACGAAATAACAACTTACGTCTTAAAAATTAATTTGATCTCTCAAATCATTGCAAGTTGATAACTGCAAAAATTGCATAACACAAATCGAATGGTGTTAGGACTTTTTTTTCATACAAAGTGTTATTTGATTCAATAATTTTCACAAAATACTTCTTTTAATACTATAAAGTTATTTGAAAATGAAAAATTTAGGTTCAAGCTTAGAAAACTCGAACACAATGAGATTGAGTGTAATTTTAAATTTACAATAATGGAGTTATTTTATATTTTTAAAAATTTGTGAAAATCGATGACGTCATTTTTACTTCCCGAGCGTATGTAAGCTAAAGGAATATTGTAATCGACTCGCTACTTTTATGTTTTCTTGACCACTCATGACCTCTAGAGTACGAAAAAATAGGTCTTCCGTTGTCTGTCTGTCTGCCGCCTGTCCGGATTTTTATTAGTCAGATAATTTCAGAAACTACCGGACTGACTCAAATTTTGTATGTATGTCACGAATATCACGTACATGGTACATAAAAGGATAACCAAAATTTCTCTGCTCATCCCCAGCAACAATGGAATGACGTCACCTTCAAATTTTACAATATAAATGTTATTTAAATTTTATAATATAACGTACTCCTCTATTTGTCGTTTATGAATCCCTGTTGGGCATCCAGATTTTTGATAAAAAAAATTAAAACTATAATATTTTACAATTTAACTTGGAAACTGCAAAATCGAAAGCTTTGAAATCTTGCAAACGTTTTAAGGTTATCGGAAGCATGGTAAATCGTTAATCAAAATTTATCTGTTCGTGCCGCCCTCCCAGGAATTGATAATGTCACCTTACAATTTTGCCGAATAAATATGTTATTTAAATGTTAAAAAGTAACATTGTCCTGAACTTGTGGTTTATGAATTCGTGTTGAATTTTTAGAAAATTTTTGAAAAAAAAAAAAATCTAAATTGTAGAGATGTATACCGCCTGTCTGGAAAATGGTGGATTAACTCTTCAGTACGTTATATAGGGGAGTTTCGGGAGTCCCCAAAAAAATAATAAAAAAATTCTTTATGATGTAATATCTTTGCCATTTCTATTGAAACACCACCTGTTGATTTTGCTTAAAATTTAGCAATTAATAACAGCTTTCGATTGATTGACAACGGCTTTTAGTTACAAAATTGTCTGAATATGAAAGTTGCCAAATTCACGATTAACACGTGGTGTTTCAGTAGAAATGGCAAAGACTATAGATTGCGAATAAAACGTAATTTTATAAACGTAAAATTGGCAACACAGCACACACCTAATGCGTGAATACCTCCGGCTTACTTTTTGGTTTCTTAGTAACGATGGTGACTGAAATCCACCTTCGCTTTATATCAGGCAAACATTGTTGTCAAATGGAATTTTATCAAATTATTACAAAAACAACACAGCCATATCTTTGTGTGTTCGAACTGAAATGGTAATTAAACATAGTCATGGGCGAGAAAAATATTAACTAAAAGTTTTATTACTAGTTATTGTGATAATGAATCGAGTTGTTTAGTTGTTAAACCTAGCAAAAGAACCAATTTTAAAATCATTATAACTCCACCAAAATGTGAGAAGGATTTTTTTACTATTTTTCCCAGACTCACCAGTTGATTGTTAAGAGCGTAGCGGAGAGTTAATCCGCCATTTTCCAGACACCCGGTATAACAATTTTTCGGCTTTTCTACTTTCCATTTCTCAATTTTCCGGTATTTCAGTGTTGGGATTTTTCAAATTCTCTATGATTAAAATTTTCAATGTGTCGATTTTTCATTTTCTGATATTTCAACTTTTCGATTCTTTGATTTTCCAATTTTTCGATATTTCTATTTTTAAATTTTAGATTTCTTAGTTTTTTGATTGTTCAATTTTCCAATTTTTCGATGTTTGTATTTTAAATTTTTTAATTATGGTCTATTTCGATTTCTTAATTTTTTAATTTTTCGACTTTTCGACTCTCGATGTTTCAGTTTGTCAATTTTTCGATACTCCGATTTTTCGATTTCTTGGTTTTTCAATTTTTAAATTATAGATTTAAAAATTTCTATTTTTCGATGTTTCGATTTAAATTTGATAAAATAACGTACTCTTCGATTTGTGGTTTACGAAATCCGTGTTGAGTTTCTACCTTTAGTATTTTCGAGTTTCGATTTCTTGATAACTAAATTTTTCAATTCCTTCATATTTCAATTTTTCCAGTATTACGTGATAGTTGATGTGTTAAAGGCATTTTTTTTAACTAAAATTTGAATCGAAGTCTATTGTTTTATATAAAATTTATATGATCGTTAGTATTTGCTAGGAATTAGAATCAAGTTCAGTTGATCAATCAAATCAAAAAGTTGTAATGTAATCTAATACTGAAGAGCACATGCAATAAATATATCAACAGATAAGTAACATTTTTTTGTAATTACATAGCATCACGAGATGGTTTTTGATATGTTTGCAATCATAGTGGCATTTTACTCATGTCAGTTATAAAGAATTCTGTTGTTACTACACAAAATAGATTCAGGAAAAAAAGTATTCACATACCGCTTGTAAAATCGCCTTAGAATGACGCCGGGATAACATGTCCAAAGCTGTTAACGATTGTTCCGCAACATCCATACACTGGATAACTTGTAGTTTTTCAAGAAAAACAGGAACAGCATCTACAACAATTGCAGACGATCTTGGAAGCGCTTCCATCATATACGTAAGAGCACGACAGGCATGATTCATCTGGAAGAAATTTTCGATAAGTCAACAAAAACGTTAGTAACAGTCAATACAGAAAAAGCTTCGAAATAAAAGAAACAATTGGATTTTTTTTTCGTAAAAGTGGTTCAGTAAGTGATGAGGATTGGGAATTATTCCACCAACAACATGGAAAAGCGTTACCATGAAAATGGACCCCAATGATGCTTGCATACTTCTGTTGGAATGTAACGAAGTAAACTGCAAGTGATTCATATTATACTATTGAATAATGGCTTCTTAGTACAAAGTGTTGTGAAATTCAACTAGAGATTTCCGGTTTGTACATCACATATGGCTATTCGAGCTAATATTTTTCGCATCCCATTCATTATTTGAATTTTTTTTTTTTACAAACCTTAGCCAATCAAATTCTTTTATGTTGATATTCTAATCGAATTAACCAAAAACAATACAAAAAACATATGTTTGCTCTTGAAGCAAACAAAAAGTTTGAATTTATAGAAAAGTGTAAACTGTATACAATAGCATACACGGTCAGTTAAAACTCCAAAACTAACTGCACCTGAATTGTACACTACATATTTATATAAGGCTTGCAACTGACGTAGTATAATTATGTATACCACTAAAAATTGAAAGCCTATAAAAATAAACGATTAAATAAATCTTACAATATCGAAATTGTGTTCCATTCCTAATAGCGTAATGAGCGCTTGAACAACTGGTTTAACTGGGAAGCCTGTAAGTATTTCTTCATTACCCATAACCAGCACTTGACACATCTCAATGACGGCTTGAAGTTGTTGCCCTTCGTCCCCTGTAGCTTGTAAACCTGGTATCAGCGCTTGTGCTCTGGCAACAGCTGAAATCGCAAAATTTACAAAAAAAAAAACTTAACATTTTGCTTTACATACAACTATTAGATCCCATACTTCTATGTAATAGATGCTGCATGCGCGGACCTAAAGCTCCAAATAAATGAGGAGGAAGACCTCTTGCTTCTAACAGGGCTTGTAAGCGTCCTACTTCACTGTCGTCACTTTCTGAATCTGCTCCAGGTCCAGATGGCCCTCCACTTGATGGCATTGCCTGGGTGGCTTCTTGAGGAGAAGGTGGTTCCTCAGAAACTAAAGACAATCGCGAATATTGAAATTACCGTGGATAAATATTGGAGTACTAACACTTTTGCAAATATTAAATGTAAATACATATAATATTTATTAATAATCATAATTAGAATTTGAATTTTAATAAAAGAATGATGTTATGTATTATTGATTGTGACCTTGTTAGTAGATACGTGATAAACTTACCTGATAGGCCATTGTTAGGCAAATCTGGTTGATCGGCGGCCATGGCTGCGGCAGCGTGAGTGGCAGGGGCCGTAAGGAGAGCCGGAGCAGCCGCCCCTACCTTATGCTGCCTCGCTGCTCGTCTCGAGCTGCTGCCGCTGCCACTTGCGCCGCTCGAGCTTGCACAGGAACCCGTTGTTGAGCTGTGCGCTAAAAGTAAAAATAAAAATGAGACAATAAATAAGTTGCATGGTTCGTTTTTTGTACGTAAGGTGTCAGGTAACTGTTTTTATTTAACTGTTTCAAAACTCCATTAGCAACGTTACAACTTCTTTTAAAAGCAGGTTTTGTACAGTGCCCAAACACTTTTTAATTATACTATTCTGTAATTTATTGACAATATTTTTGATGCTACATTTTGATAGAAATCACTGAAAATCACAAATGAATTAATCTGAAAATTCCTTTTACATGGAAAGCTAATATACTCTTGCAGATTGATTGATTAACACGTTATTATTTCGTTATCAAAATTTATCAATGTTATTCCAAATATCATCCAATGTCTTTTTATTCGATATATCGACACTGCAGAACGTTATAGACCACCATGTGTTCAGAGTTTTTATGACTGTGAATATTTAAATATAATAAAAGTAATAAAATTGAGTAGTTCATTTTGTAACCTTTGATTAAACAGTTACAACAAATGTTACATATTTCTTCGAAAAAAAGAATTAGAATAAACATACCGTACGAACCAATGTAATTAACATTTCCAAAGATACGACTACTGAAATCGTAGCATTTCATAAAAAATTGAAACTTAAACAATTGGCGGCTCTCAGTTATTTTGCGGCAAATACTTTTGAAATATGTAACTGATCCAAAAAAACGTTTGAAAATCAGAAGTAAACATCTTCATTTTCACTAATTCAAGCTACCAATTACAACTACAAAAGCGATTATTTTGAAAATTGAAGGGTTAGTGAACACTTTTGAGAAAGTGGTGTAAATTCTGTCTACAACTTAAAAAAGATAGTAACGTCATTGTATATACATGAAAAGTAATGTATGTATTTGTCTCTACCAAAAAACTGATGACGGTATTTGAATAGTTTTTAGTAAACCATGTTATCCAACAAAACACTGAAATTGTAAAGTCAAGGCGAGTTTTACGTAAAGAACTTACTTTTTACTGAGAACTAAACAACATGATAACCACATATAGCATGTGATTTAAAATGATTTAATAAAACCAGGCGCGGGAGGGAGCGTAATTATGATTAGAGATATAACATTAAATTCTTATTGTTGAAATTATCTAGTAGCAACTATAATCTTGTTACACATGAATTTGATGCAATAAAATGTTTAGAATAGGTTTTTGTCAGTATATTTTTCAACCCTCCAAATTGACACCATAAAATATATCTATCACCACGCCTATTTTAAATCAAGGAAATATAGAGTTCTGCAAATAATTAAATAAGAATCATATCAAGATTACTTCATATTTTACGTTAAAAAGTTACATGAATATTTAAAAACTAACCCAACTTTGTCCTGACACAAACACACACTAAGACCCGGTAACTCGACTAAGGCAGGTCTTTAAAGCCTGAAGATGTACCAACTAATACAGAATTTCTCCCTCCATCAACTCATTCTATAGCTTTAGACGTTATTAACGCTGTAGGCGTTCAAAAATTATTAGAACTTGCCCCTTTTGAATACTTTTCGAAATCTGTTTCTGAAAAGTCGTTAACGCAGGTAAAATCTGGGTACAGTCGACACAAATGGAAACAGTAATGACACAAAGTGATTACATTTTTTAGTTCCCTCTCTATTTCTTTGTGATGAATTAATTATAAAATTTATAATATTTTAATTACTACTTACTACTTCGTACTTTTTTAGAATGATATATATGAGTTTTTTTTTTTGTGGCGGCAAATACATATATTTAATTGATTTTGAGATTTTGTAATGCACTATTAATCATTAGATTACTCAGTTCTCAAAATTTCGAGAAAACTAGAAGAGCCGAGATAAAATAAGAATGGATTAGTGCAACTCACGAAAACAAAACATATTACTGAAGCAATACGATCGGATGTCATTGTGTACTTGCAATGAAAACTTGTTTAATTGTTCGCAATGACGTGTCAACTTTTTAGAGAACATCAATAGACAAATTTTGGTTAGAGTATTGTCCTCATAATCTTAAAGCACATTTAAAATTTTGAAATAATTAAAATTGTATTTTCGGATTCTTCAAATATTTTGACTTATCATTTCGGAAGTAACAAATATATGTGATCAAAAACGTGACAATCTGTAATAATTACTCCAATATTATTCTACGTGAACGAGTATCATATATTTGATTTGAATACATACATCACACAGCAACTTTTTTACAGGTAGAGTGTTGACGCTATAAAGCTAAACTATAACAATGTAAACTTATGTTAAAAACAAAACACTATATCAATCTAAGCAACTCCCTTCAGACAGTTTGTTGTGTACTTACAAGATTCTGGTTTATTATTACAAGGTTTAATGAAATAAAGCGGTGCATTTCATCACAAGTGATTCTTTTATGTCAATGATAGAACAATAACTACTAGCTATCAAAATGGAATGAATAACAAGCATTACTTTGCGGTTAATTGAATGATCAACATTAGTTTTATCTACTCTAATTTTTAATAGTATTTATAGTATCTACTGATAAGAATTCTAACCTGTTAAGATTTTGATAAAATAATAGTTTCACATGAATCTTAGCTTTTACTGCAGGTATTCTGACAGCTATATTCGTATATACAAAATTTTGATCTACATATATATAAAAAAATGTATAAGTATGTATGCTTCCTCTTATATTGTTGTCTTTTTTTGCGTGTACACATCTATATATCCATTTATCCTGATCAGCGATAATATAGTAGAGTTTGTTAATAAAATAAATTGTGAACAAAATTTGGAAACTTATTTTCGCAAAAACTACATACATTATAATATATCACGTGCATAGCATAAACATTTGAGACATCAATGTTTGTGTGAGGTGAGGGAATGATTACATAATTCTTGGTAAGTATTTTATAATCTTATGATACGTTTGAAGAACCAAAACTTTCTACCTGATAGTCTTGGAAAGGTCTAAATAACAAATGTGCAACAGATAAATGGAAAGATGCAAATGGAAAATGTAAAATCTGTCAACACAGGAACATGGATATACGTTAAACTGATTCCTTTATTGGCTATACGGAAAGTAAAAAATTGACAGAATCAGTCCTACAAAAATAACAATGTACGGGCCGCTTGCACGATTTGTCAACCGTTTAATAAACACGTCACTTCTATTTTTCACTATTAAAACATTGTTTAAATATTATCAGGTGCACAAACCTGAACAAATAGCTAGAAATTCGGAGAACGAACAATAATAGTCACTATTTTTATTTAAGGAAAAAATAGAAATATCTTTGAAATTTGTTTAAAGGTACAGTTTGATTTAAATTAATAAACAATTATTTATTGAAATCAAGCGACAACTGTAATCGGTAGTTTGGGTTGCTGTAAAAACTCAAGTGGGTCTTTTTTGATGAAGAACCCTGTATATTACTATAAACTTCTATCAGAAACGCTGAAGACTGGCAGTTTTCGTTTTTTTTTTGTTCTCGTGTTGTCAAACTTACCGTGGAATTGTAATTAATTGGAGTAAAAAGACTGTGCCGATTTTATTTTATAATTTTTTAAGTAACTGGACATTACAGCAAAAGCAATTTTCGTAAAGTAGAGTCCGCCAAATAGTGAACATTGACTTTGCTTTCTATTCACTAGAAGCCACCAATAAATCGCTTAGGATTATGGTAATGATAATTTACAGCCCCGACCTCCTTTACAATTGTTTCCCTGAAAGGACCAAAGATTCTACGAACTGGAGGTGCATGAATACATTTTAGGTTAGAGTAAACAACGTCGTAAATCATGACCATTATAATTCTGCACAGTTTATTGGAAGTATGAACGTTCATTATTTGGCGGAGTTTCCTTTATACGGTCCTAACCAAAAATATTTTCGTAATGACGATCGATAAATTATAGCCCCACAGTATTCGCAGCAGAAAAGAGTATAGTTTTTCAAACTACCACTGGACAGTGGAGATTATAAAAATTAAGCAACAAAGACAACCCTAATCGGATTATAAAGTACCGAAAACCTCTTTTAGCCGGTCGTGGGGCGGTTTACCTAGAAAATCCGAGAAACGATACTCAGAACAAGGGAGATTTTATTTATTATTAATGATTATTATTAATATTCACCCCACAGTACAACCATTTATTGGAAGATGAATGTATTTAACATTAAAACTAACTTAAATTTATAGCTGCTTTCAAAATAAGAGAGTAAAACTACCTGAAAAACTGAGTTGACTTTTAGGATATCATACTAGGGCCATAAGCTTAATCCATTATACCTGGTACCGCTTAAGGTACGTGTCCACTTGAGAAGGCGCTTGCGAGAAATAATTGCAAAATTAGCCCGTAAAGCTATGGTCGGGCCTGCCCTCAACTGGGTAAGCGTTTCGTTTTTACCTGGTTTCTCCGACTTCCTGAGCGACTCCCACAATACGAACGCATTTCGAAGTGCGAGAGTGATCTCCGATAAGTCTGTTTTACGTGTATTTTTTTCGTAATAACTGAATTCATTGCAATAATAGATCTCTGAAATTTGAAATGACAACTTAAGGTTAAGGATGGTATAAAATTAAAATCAGAATTCTCGTGAGAGTTGCTCTCCAGTGGACACGTACCTTTAGGGTTGGAAAACCCTAAAAGTGAAGTCAGTTTTCCAGGTAGTTTTACTCTCTTATTTTGAAGGTATCTATAACATCATCATTCAGCCTGTAACAAGCATATATTTTTAATTTTTCTTGAAGTGGTATTAAAGATGTCGAATATATTCTGATTTCTGTTATAATTTTCGCAAATGGTATAAACTAGAGAAAATTTACCCACATTAGTGTGAGCTATAAAAATGTAAAATGTGTCATTTACCTTTGGAACTAACAAATTTATACATTTCAATAAATCTTGGCAATCGATATTTCCAGAGACAATTTTGTATAAGAATATGAACGAAAAATATAAACGTCTTTCACGTAAACTATTGATGGAAAAGGTATGTAAGAGTTCTTCTTCAGGAAAGCCTCTTGGACGGTAGAAACCAAATTTTTTATAATGTAAAAATTTTAAATATTTTCTCTGAACTCTTTCTATCAGGTTAACATATATTATACGTATATCCTGGGGCCCATATATTACACGCATACTCTAATTTAGTTCTCACAAACGCGAAATACAATGTTGATAATGTTTCACTGCTGCGAAAATTACGACCATTGCGTAAGACAAAGCCGAGAGATTTCGAAGCTGACATGATCATTGTTTCTACATGATTGTTGAATGACAATTTCTTGTCAAATATCACTCCTAAATTCTTGACGTCAAATCGTTGTAATACTACATCGTCAATCATGTAATCAAATAAGAGGAGTATATACTTCAAAGAAAATGTCATCACGCCACACTTATCAGTATTCAATAAAATACTGTTTTCGAAACACCAAACTAATAACCTGTGTAGGTCATTTTGCAATTTGAGACAATCGTCCATGCATCTTATTACTCTAAATATTTTTAAGTCGTCCGCATATAGTAAACAACGACTTTCTAATGAAGATGTTATGCCATTAATAAAAAGGATAAACAAAAGAGGTCCAAGAATCGATCCCTGAGGAACGCCTGATGTTGTATATATTTTCACTGATTTAAATCCTTTACAGATCACAAACTGCGTTCTACCAAAAAGATACGACTTCATCAAGTCTAATAGACGATCGCATAAACCACAAGAATTTAATTTGTTAAATAACTTGAAATGATCAATCCTATCGAATGCTCTTGAAAAATCGGTGTACACCGTATCCACCTGGTGGCCGGTGTCGATTGTGTCCGATAAAAACTGTGTAACCAAACATAAGTTGGTCTCAGTGGAACGACCCTTAACAAAACCATGTTGCAGTGGTGAGATGTAGGACTGAACATGACGCATAATACTCTTGTGTAGCAAGATCTCGAACACCTTGGAAAAATTTAACAAAAGAGCGATAGGACGATAATTTTGAATTTGTTTTTTATCTCCTTTTTTATATATTGGACAAATAGAGGACTGTTTCCATAGTGAGGGGTACACACCAGAGTTGAGACACATGTTAAAAATAAGTATAAGTGGAGATTTGAAAATATTAGTCCAGTCTCTCAGAATAAAATTAATGGTAGGGTCTTGTTACCTACCGCCTTTCTTAATTTCTTAATTTTTATGATCTTTCCTGTCCGGTGGTAGTTGGCAAAAACTATATATAAAGTTCAACTATCGCTATTTGGAGGTGACTTCACTGGGGATTAAAGACTAATTAGCACTTGGGATGATTTATTGCTTAGACCCTGTTATAAATGTGTCTATCAAGACGACGGTCTGCAGGGTACCGTTTCTTTTCATTGAAATAGTAATCCGGGCAATGACCATGTAATAATTCGAATAATAATAGAAATAGTCCTCTTGAAAATAACCAGTCTAAGTAATAAATCATCCCAAGTGCTAATTAAGCTTTAATCCCCAGTGAAATCACCTCCAAATAGCGATAGTCGAACTTTACCTGAAGCTTAGTTGAGGTCGTTGCGGTATATGTTAGGACTTGCAAAGAGGAGAAAGACAAAAGACAAACTTTCGCAAAATGTTCAAACAGGTAGACACAGCAATAAAAGTATGTGGTCGACGGACTAACAGTGAACCTAGCGATTAGAAAACATATGTTTTGAAGCAGTGCTTAGCTAGAGTAGTTTCAAGACCTCGTGGCGGACGAGTTTGAGCATCACTGCGCATCGGATCCGACCAAACTCAGCGGCGGGCGTAGAGGGGTAGAGGCTATTGTCTGTTCCGAAAAAGTATCCACTTTTCATTAGTCGTTTCGAGCAGGTACATACATCTCTTAGTCGTGCGTACTATTATAGTGGTCCAACTCTGACTTCGTTTTTATGGCACTGCAATCTCAGTTACCGCAAGTATTATGAACCCTATTGAATATGTAAATAGCCGTGGCATAAATCATCTTAAAGGTTTACGGACGCATACGGCCCTATGTAGTGCAGACAGTTGGTCCCTTGATGGTTTATGACCGCTGGATTACTTGCGGCACAGGCCTATTGTGGAACACTCAACTCCTTCACAATAGGATGCAGTCATAAAAACGAACCAGCATTTACAGCACTATACCTAGAAGTTTGGGTTTAGCGAAGACGGTCAACGTATTTAGGACGGTGTTGCAACCGATCGTTTAACCAGAGCACTACCGACCGCCTGTACTAGACTCCACCTCGCGCATCTCGTCCGCCACGAGATCTTGAAACCACTCTAGTATTTTATATGTATTAGAAGTTGTAATTTGGTGTTAATGCTTGTAGCTTGACTCAAAATGCAAAAAAATCGAAACCAGTCCATGTTAGAAAGCAAAAATTATCTGAGGCATGTACATACTCTATCACATCCTGTATATGACTAACTTCTATTATGTTGTTATTTGAATTTCGAAAATCGCTTTATAACGCATTCACGACCTTTTTAGATCGCAGCAAGCCATGGAAATCTAGTAACTGGGTTGAAAAGCAACATTAGTAAGCTAGAGGTCCTTGAGAAAAGCTGGCATTCTTTATGTCGATTGGATCGTCACCTATTTAAAGTTATGAACTGACAGAAACCTAACCACTGTTGCCGGCTTAAACATGTAAATATGTCTAAACAATAAACACTATCGTTATTAAACGAATTAACAATAACTAATCATTATTGGAGGACCTACTGCTGCAAGATTTATACTATTATCTTTGTCACTTCTTTTGAAACAGCACCTGTTGATTTTGCCTAAAATTTAACAATTAGTAACAGCTTTCGGTTGATTGAGAACGGCCTTTAGTTAGAAAATCGTCTGAAAATGAATGTTACCAAATTTACGTTCAACATGTGGAGTTTCAATAGAAATGGCAAAAAACATAGGTGTATTTCAGTTGCAAGAAATTCTTTTGCAACGGAAGACATTTTAAATTTCAAATAAAGCGAAATTTGGCAATTGCCAAATTTCAAAAATTTTTGGTGAGTAAAAGTTGCAGGAATTTGTAAATTGTTCCATAAGTTTTCAGTGTATTTTTTTTGCATGATTATTCTGCAAACTTAAAGATTTTTTTCTACCGCCCACGTTTTTTGGTTTTCTAATAGAGCTATTAACGCACGCAAATGACGTCACAGCAGTTCGTTAATAGCGGAAAGGCGTTCTTTAATAGATCTGGTGTAATTTAGATCTGTAAGATTGGTAGCAATGACGAGAAACGTCAGGTGAATGTCAGTGGCAAATGTAAACTTAAAATTTCCCACGTTTCCGGACGCGTAACTTCTTCGCAAGACATTTTAACCAATTTTAAATTACAAAAACTCGAATTGATTCGAATTACAATTGTTGTTGTGAAAATTCGAACCTCAAATATTTCGTGGTTAGTGTCAGACCAACCCATCACCAACCACGACAAAAGTCCCCAGATAAAAAAAAATGCAAATTTCAATTAAATTTTGGGAAAAAACGTGTGCGGTAGAAAAAATAGTATAAATACCTCGTTCATAAGGCCATTGAGGCACTCATCCTTTATATAACTCGCGGCTTCGCCGCTCGTTCTATAAACTTGGATTCGTGCCTCAATATTTGCCTTATGAAACTCGTTCTTTAATATACTATTTCCGAATGGTAAATCTACTATCTAAAAGTAAATCTTATCTCAGGGACTTTAATTTTGAAAAAATGATTATCCTATCTGGCAAGATGCATTTAATTATCAAGAATTGTAGCTATTTTCACTTACTAATAATTTAATTCGTTGTATAAACCTGAGCTGCCAGTATCATCATTCACATTCTGAATTAAATTCCTCCAATGAAATAATGAATATTCTCAAATAACAAATTTCTCATGTGTTTTTTGCGATCACCTGAAATAAGTTCTGTACAATGTTTACTAAAATTTTTCACGTCTATTTTTTAAATTTTTGTATGAAGGCTCAAAAGTTATGTGTTTGTTATAAATTATAAAAATAAATTTACAAAATCTCTACGCCATTTCAATGGGGTCACAGTGACAATGATCATTTCTAAAAAGTTGAATTAAAAAAATCCCGCGGTTGTTTTTTCGAAAAATTTTGATCAATTCTGTGTTACTCAACCACTTGACTTTTTCTACTAAAAAATGTGAGTGGTTTGTCCAACTACATCGAATGGTATGATGTAATATCCATTACCATAACACATCTTCGTTGCAACTTGTTCAAAGGAGGAATAAGCTGATTAACCACCAAAATTTTAAAAAGTATCCGCCAATCGTTTTGTAGTAATCTCTGTTATTTGCGAATTTCATAAAAAGTTACATCTTTCTAAAAAGCTCAAATGACAAGATTGTATCTCTTTGAACCTTCACTTGTACCTTTGCTGGGATTACTTTTCAAATATGAATTGTTCACCCAACGACGAAGGGAAGACCCTTTGGTAAGTAAACTCATGTTTTGTCGAGGTACACAAATGTTACATCTTCACTACAAGTTGAAGAAATTTTCTTAAAAAAGTAATTTTAACTATAATGACATATTTTTATTTACATGAGAATTTGCAATTGTTTACTTCCCTGTGTTTGTAACCCAAACACAGACTTAATAATTTTGAAAAGTGTTGTTCTTTCTCCCTGAAATTGTAACTGTTTCTGCGCATCAGCAAGTTTGTCTACAGTAAGAATGAATTTTTTCATTATATTGGCAAATAGGTCATTGCAGTTTTTTTTGTTGTTTACAAAATCATCAAAAATTTCGGTTGGTTTTCTTTTGCCAGAGAATGTAGTTGATAAAGTTTCGTCAGTCACGGTGGTAAAAAAAAAATACCTACTAACGTTTAAAAAGGTTGTGAATATATTTAATATATTACTTTTATGCAATGTTTTTTTGGAAAGCGATTTTTTTCGGTATTTCCATTTACTTATATAAAATTCTCTTGTGCCTATGTTTGCTTCAAAATCTACCTAGTTGACAAGCTACTTATTTAGGGATAATTGCTGACACCCACATAATAAATGTTCTTTATTAATTTCGAAGATTTTCTTCTAACGAAATGGGTAAATATTGGTAAGAAATTCTTATTTACGTCTATAATGAAATTCTGTCGCTGTTACATTATTATCAAGGCACAAAAAAAATGTAGACACAACGCATAGCTCTGTATCAAATTATCTCAAGAAAAACTGAATTTGTTTAAGTACCTACCATAAACTGATATGTACTATCAGCTTAGTCATTGAGTATAAATACTATTTTAACAAGACGAGGCAATTTATTTTAAATATTAAGTTACACAAACCAAACTAATATTTGCTATGCTTTTCTCTCGATTCAAATTTATCCAATTTTAAAAGGGACAATAGAAACGATAGGTTTTAACCTAAGTGAGTCCCTCCTTGTGCACTAGCGGGGTGTTCAGTAAAGTTTCAGAATCTAATATTTCCGTTGTTAACAAACTTATTGCAATGAAATTTTAAATATAAATTGTCCACAAGTTATACTATATAACACAGTAACAGTTTTTTTTTAACAGTTTACCATCATTTTTTTTCTAAGTTCTGAAATTTTCCAACACGTATTTTTAAAATCCAATACATAAATTATTTATGGAAATTTCGAAACGCGGTTTTCACCATGCGATTTATTTTGTTGAAAATGAGATACAGCAAAAGCAGCTTCTTCGACACAAGCTTCTTTTTAGTATAGGATTGTTACGTATAATTTCTTAAGTTCTAATTCTTAAGTATCATTTCATAACTAGTTGGAAACATAGCGTAATGTTCACAGGCACGAATTTACTTTATTCTGTAAGTACGTAAGTATTTAACTAAGAGTCGTGTACAGTAATAATAATTTGTTTGTGTTTGGATAAAGTCGGTATCTTTCGACACCCTGAATTTATTTTCTGTGTTTTTAAAACAGTGTCTTTACAGTACTGTTCAATATATGTATATTTTATTTACTAAATCGGAAATTTTGCAAAATTGCGAGGTGGTCTTACGATGAATAATGAAACAGCAAAATACACGTTCGTTTCAATATTCAATGTCAAGTATTCATTGGGGTACAAGTTAAACATAGGTATTAATATAACAACGACTAAATATTCAATATTTTGCATATTTTACTTATTTATGAAGTTTAACTATTTAACAATTCTATCCAAGGTGTTATTGAAGATATTGGCACACGTCAGTAAGCAACCTTAGACGTATTTTGTGATACAACCATAACCTTTGCCAAATTTTTACTGACACAATGCTTGAATCGTTGACGTTGTTTTCTAAACAAAAAAAAAGTGAACTTTAAACTGTACTGAATTATGAAGACAATGGTTAAAAATGGTGACGTCCCAGCATCATGCATTTGCGTAACGTATTCATTGCAAAGGAAAGCTTATAATGTGTCTCGGGATTGTGGCTTTTTTTATCTCTTTACATAAGAATTTATAAATTGGATGTCTTCTACGTCTTTCGTCCCTGTCCATTTATCCAAAGTATATATTACAACATCGTTTCTACAAAGACAGAATAACTTACCTTTGCTATTTCGCGTGCTGCGTCTCAGCACTGCTCCACTCCGCGTAAGCCGTGAGGGCTCTTGCTCCTCGCGAGTAGTTGGCTGGCTGCTCGTCGCCCCCAGCGCTACGAGTTCACGTTTTCCTCGTTCTGATGTCGATTTTCTTGAGTGAGAGTAACCAGATTCGGAATTTTGTTGAATCAAACTGCGACTATGACTTCGAAGCGGATACTTATGCACGTGCGATTGTCTTTCGGAACTATCGTCTGAATTCGTCGGATCTACCTCGTACTTTTTGTGATTGCAGTTTAACTCGTTTTTATTTCTGCTGCGATCTGAACGTTTATGGTTATGCTTCTGTTTAACGGAATCTTTAATATCCAATTTATATCTGAAAAATATATATGTTATCATTTTACACATACAACTAGCAATCAAAAAAAAAAAAAAAAACAATTCAGTTTTATTCGCGAAGTTCCGGGAAAGCGGGCTATTTTAAAAAGGCTATGGTGTAAGCAGGTATATGATATTCAATTAATGGCAGACAATTACAGTTGATGTCTGCGTTCAGCAGAAAACACTGAATACATATACATACAACTACAGCTAAAACAAAACCTTCGTTAGATAGATATGAATTAAAAGTTGATGTTTAATTAATTAAATTATTATTTATCATTATGACTCTTAATACTTTTTCCAATTCCCATATGTTTACTCTGTACCTTTTATTGAACACAAATGTGAACGGTCATTGGCCTTTTGTTGAATCACGTGTTACCCTTTTTACGTCACAGTCCTTTGAAAATGTCGATTTCTCTGATGGATTAAATTAATTAACGGCATGCCTTTTCCAATGAAAGCATTTTTCAATTCTTATATTTTACATGTATTTGTATATTTGCATCTACTGGAAACTTTTTTGTTGCTTTTAATAGTGTTTATTTAGAATGAGAATTAGTATAAATCCTTTTTGTTCAATTTTTTTAACAGTTTTATAACACGTATTTGTGAATAGTTTAAAAAGGTTAATGTTACGTTATCGTGTTTCATATCCATAGCCTTGGCGCTACGCAGAAATCATAAAAGTCACATATTTACAAAATATATAATTTTTAGATACTTTCTGTACTAAGTAAAAAAGACATGTTGTTTGTTATAACTAGTAGTGATGGTGATTGTTGTTATATTTATATATTGTCATATGAGAATAATTTGTATATCGAATAGCATAAATATTTCATATTTATTCAAACATCATCGGGTGTTGCTTATGAGCGACGTTTTCCTATCTTCTAATGATGAGTACTTTCACAGATGGTAATAGAAACGAGTATGAACATATTGTTGCAGTTATCAAATAGGAAAAAAAATAAACAAGATGACTATAATTTTGATATTTTTCAGGAAACAAAAATACGGTTCAATGTTTAAAATATAATATTTATAACCGAAAAAATGTTCACAAACATAAGATTGTGAATGTGAATCCGACCACTCCACTGCCATTTAGGCAAAAAATTAATAATATTCAAACTTTTATCATTACTGTTACTGACATCGAGTTTTAACCTGGTAAGTCGAACATTAAAAAAAGAGATTATCTTCTCATGAGCTTTCAGATGACGTGCGCAAGGTATTAAAACGTCCCACAAAGAGACGCAAATAGTAATGAAAACTACAAATCAGAATTCATGAATGTTATAAAAGGCTTCGTTTCATCAAAAGTTTTGTCAATAGGAAGCATCCATACACTGAGCATACTTTTTTTTTAGATTCAGGCCTAAATTTTACTGCAACATGAATGTATACATGAGCATTAATAAAAACAAAAAGTTGCTAAAAATGTTCTGTATATTATTGTACTTTATTTGTTATCTAGATACTTTTAATAATGCATTTTGTTTTATCATTTAAATCTAAAACGAATAAAATTATCAAAAATCATCTTAAAGATAATAGAAATCGAGTTATCATTGACTATTATTATATCGTGCATTTATATTACTAAATTCAGTTGATAATGGTGCACTCAAAATATGATGGTGTTAATTGTATATCATTGCGTCAAAATTTTTATTGTGCTAAAATAAAAAACTTAATTTATTTATACTCACACGATGAGCAAAATACCAACGATGTTGGTAAATGTTTTGTTTCAAAAAGAAGCAAAACAACTTTACAATAAAAATATCAATTTCTTTGAGAATCTTCCAATATTCAGGCGTAACACATTACATATTATTCACTGTACACCTTAAAACATATAGATCAAAGCAATATAAAATTCGTAGTATGCAGTGCTGTACTAAAATGAGTCTGCATGCTCCACTGTTATATTAGATTCTGATCTGAATTTGACACAGATTTCGAGTTTAAAAATGATTAGATTACAAATTATCTTGATCACAGGATACATGTTCACTTACGATTTTAAATAACAAAATATAACGAAGCTGGATACAGTGTGTGGAAATTACCCAATTGCGGAATAAATTTAATTATTTAAAGATAATGATATAGAGCAGGTACATAATTCATTTTGTTTTATTTTATCTCAAGTTACTGTGATAGATGTTATATAATATGATTAATGTTTGAAATTTAACAATTTCCATCTAGTCTTTAAATCTGACTGAGTTTGTTGCCTCAAATGGTCTAATTTATGTTAAAATGTTAATTTTTCATATTAGTGTTTTAATTTTTCATAGTTTTTAAAATAAATAAAAAAAAATTGGTCCAAAGTTATTTAGGCCGATTTTTTTAGGCTCTAAAACATAACCAATGCATGTTGGGCTGTATTTTGTAATAAAGGATTATATGGCAATTTTTGATTAAGAATAAAATTGTAAAATTTTAAAATTAAAATTATATGAAATAACGGGACCTTTCATAATCAAAATACAGTGTCACCTAGTTATATAGAATTGGATAGTATATCTTTTAAAAGGCGGCTCTGCTCGTCCAACAATTCATTAATAAAACTATAATAAACAAATATACATTTGAACAGTCTGTGATTATGAAGTTAAAGTCAATCTACTGCCAAAATTTCAACCAAGTTCATTATGTACGTTTCAAGATAAATTTAAATTTCATTCTACAATTTTACTTTTAGATCTCCTGACAAGTAATCTCCGAAACTACTGGACAGATTAGTGTGTCATTTAAATATAACTTGTCTATTCCTTTCTTTTTACAATGCAAAGGCAGTTGTTAAAAAGTTTAGTTTTTTTTAGTAAAATTTATGCGTCACGCATCTTTAAAAATAGGAGTTTCTATAACACAAGCTTCTTTTACCGTTTCTCATTTCCAACAAAAAAAGTCGACACCTAGTTTTGTAAGCTGAAAACAGTGATGAAACTAGCGTTCCGAAGTTTCCATAAATATTTGAAAAATTAATTTTTAAAAATAGTGATGCAAAAATTTATCAAAATTAAAAAAATATGTTGTAAAAAAAATTGCTCGCGCATTATAATAATGAAAGTTATATTTAAAATTTCATAATAATTAAGTCTGTTAATGAGGGATATGTACTACATTCTGAAAATTATTTATTAAACACCTAACATTAATATTTGCTGTGTGTCTTTTTTGGATACTTCCTTAGAACTAGCGGAATTGTTGTCCTTCATAGTGTAACCTTGGATTGATGATGTTAGAAAACTTTCTTGACAAAAAATAAATGTATGGCCACGATAAAACAAAAAGAAAAGGAAGATGAGGAGACCTCATCAAATGTAGCTCTCCTAACTCTAACAACTTCAATAAATTCATCATTTTTGTAAAGTTTACTTTAAGCTATAAAAATAATTTTGTGCATGTGGTGTGATCACAGACACCAAAATTGAAGTATTTAGATTTTTATTATCCCTTAATCTATTGTAGAAATGAGAAAGTATTAAAACATGTACTACATACTGAAAAAAATTACGCGAATTGAAACATATTTGCAAACCAGAAATAATTTGAAAACAAGTATACACACCTAATTCGGAGTTTTCCTAACCTATGTGATGTATCGGACTTTTCAGCTGTGTCCCACTGATCCTCTGATTCCCCTGTGTAGGATGTAGGAGAACTTGAGCTTTTCCTAAATTTCTTTAACTTATGTTTAGAAGAAGTAGATGACTT
The DNA here is from genome assembly GCF_036711695.1 of Zophobas morio. Taxonomy (NCBI): domain Eukaryota; kingdom Metazoa; phylum Arthropoda; class Insecta; order Coleoptera; family Tenebrionidae; genus Zophobas; species Zophobas morio. The sequence continues at coordinate 6,575,561 of NW_026972110.1, forward strand.
TGAAGTACTTGCTTCGGTATTGAAACTATCTACTGAGCTTGATGAAGGTTCTGGATCACTTTTCAAGTTATCAATATTGTTATGTCTATGATTTATGACTTCGCTTTTCTTGAAGTTGCGTCTCTGTCTAGTAACCTCAGGTAGTTCTAACTCAAAAATGTCAGGATGAGATCTTGAAGTTCTAGATGTCGATGGAATAACTTGTTTGTTCCGTAATTGTTTAGAGGTCGATGGTGCTGTAAACTCGTTTTTATTTGTTTTTGGGGTTCTATGGGTTGCTTTTCTGTGAGGGTGTTTATTATCAGCCAGATCGATTTCAGTGTTGTCCACCTGAAACGGAATGCGTCCGTCAGTCACTAAGGTTAGAAAAATGGCAGGATGGTGTTACGTTGGGTGATGATATCTTTCTGCGAGAATGTCTAGTTTTCGAGTCTTCTTCTTTTTGTGTTCGAAGGCGCTTGGCCTCAGGACGTGGCTGCGGGGGCAGCACACGCTTGCGGCGGCTTGTGCTGGCAGCAGCGTTTGCGTTAGCTGGATCTGCCATAGACGAAGCGTTCCAGACACCTCCACTTACCAGCGACACTCATTCCCTTTTAATTCAGCGTGCTCTTTTTTTGTTATGTTTGTGAACTGAAATGTAGTCGTGTGATTAATTACAAATTTTATGTCTTATGACATGGCCAAACCAATCAATTTAAAAATCTATCTTTGACAAATCAAATATTTGCCTTGAGTCATCAAGTCGTATAAATAAACAATTGCAAGAAAATGTCAGATTGTTTAAAAATTTCTACTTGAACTAAAACATCCAACAAAATTTTCCAAGAAGAAATACATGGCGAACGTCTGATTAACTATTTCTAAAAATAATCGCCATAATTGAATGTGTTTGGAGACAAGGCAATTTCAATTTCATGGACAAAGGCATAGCAGCTCCATTACATGGGCACAAATATGACATTGGATATCAAAATGCAATAAAACTATCAGTTGACTGTGGTAGGTACGGATGTTGAACGAGCCTTCAAACTCATTTATCCCTATTTTTCCACATCACCTACCTATTATATACATCATATCACTACTTTTTCTCCACACCTTATCGCCCTAAACTTACAAAAACTAATTGGAAATGTCCAAAATGAATAAATTTTGGGAGACACTGTCAAGTTTGCAGCACGACTGCCCTGTAACCATATAACTAAAAAATCCCATTCACACAACTGAAAAATTCGCAGAACCAGTTCCAAGAAACCAGTCAGACCCTTCAACACACCAAACAACTTTTGCACCCTGACTAAAGTCGACACAAAACTTACAATAAATACGATTAAACTGCGAATTTGTTCACAAAAATTTTATATCCATGGCGCACCATAATCGTTCTGTTTTAGTGTGATAAGCGAGTTTTACAATAATAAAGGTGAATGTCGCGCCATCTGTACAGCTTTTAACTAACGCACAACAGTTTTCGGCAATCGGCAACATTTACAGTCTCGGTAGCGGATACCTATTTTGTCTATTTTACTGTTGTCGATATTTCAGGTCAACTGTTTCAAAAATTCAATTAAACTGTCATTTCCGTTAAAATAATAATTAATAAATATGTATAAGACGGACCAGATGTTCCAGATGAGTGTCTTCCCTACAATTTTAAATAAAATTAATTTATACAACAAACGACAATAATTATAAACGCAATTTCAAATCAAAACAGCTCGAGGTCAAATTTAGTCGTTACATAAACTGTTCGTTATTGTGTATTTATATAGCTCTATACAGCAACCCTTTAGCTTGCATAATGTAAAATAAAACAACGGAATAAAATTTAATTTACCTTTGTGTTTAAAGTTGGCAGAAAGTTACACTCGAACAAAGTTTTGTATCAAGATGGACTGAGTAGAAGCGAACACCAACAGGGTTTGTAAGTAGTTTGAAGCGTCACCATACCTTTTAAAAATTTACACGTATATTTTTTTTATTATTAACACTTTCTAGTCCACTGAAATAATGAAATTTTAAGAAATTACTTCGATTATGTTATTGCAAATTATGTCGATGCAGTAGGCCATGATTGTGCAACTCAGCTTTAGATTTAGTTACGAAAAAGGAACTAGATGTCAATTTCATCAGTTTAAGGATATGGTTAAAAAATCATTGAATCCTTATTCTAAAAAAAAAAAACACGCAGAAAGATGTTCGTGATAATACCGACAAACTGACGTTCCCTTTTGTTTAAAAACGGCATTGCTTTTATTATAAAAAATAAATAAGCAAATTTAAAACGACGAAGATTACACCATCGATTGATACACCTGTTTATTACGAGACAATTAAAATGTCAGCAAAGAATTTTCTTATAATTTTAAAATTGCTAGATGTACCTACTGCCAACTTTATCTAGATTTTTCACAGCCATCTACGTCGACAACAATTTTGAAATAACACAAAATTTTCTACGTCTACAAAATTTCATTTTTGTGTAGAAATAAGTGTCAAGAGGGTTGCACCGAGGATCGGGACAGGACAGGATTCACATGAGAGGAAGCACGGTAATTAATAATTATAGTTACTATGATGTAAGAAATTTATTTGTAGAATTGTAAAAAATTAAATGAAATAATAAATATTAAATACATAAGTTACATTTTTACACAGAACATGAAGAGAAAAAATAGTTCTAATAAATTACAAAACAAAATAGCAAATAAAATACTACATACACTGACTGGCAAAAAAAACCTGCCACCCTGAAAAATTTTGCAAAACCAAACTTTAAAGATTATTAATTTAACTAGTGATCGTTATTTTATTAAAGAACCATTCACTATTGACACATGTTGTATAAATTAGCAAAAAAAAGAAGACAAATAAACGCAGAATTAAATTTAATTTAACAAAATAACCGAAACAGAGCGACAATTTGAGAGACGTCTGTAAGAGTTAATGGAATTGTTTTCGGGTGAAAACGTTTATTAATTGCAAAACTTGCAAATGATGAAAAACACTGTTTACAACAGTCTCCTTGATTGTTTTTTTTTTAAGAAAATATGGTACTTGATTTGTTTCTGTTACTTTGTTAAATTAAATTTAATTCTCCGTTTATTTGTTTTCCTTTTTTGCTAATTTGTACATCATGTGTTAATAGTGAATGGTTCTTTAATAAAATAACGATAACTAGTTAAATTAATAATTTTTAAAGTGGTTTTGCGAAATTTTTCAGGGTGGTCGTTTTTTTTTGCCGGTCAGTGTATTTAGGTAAGAAAAAATATGTAGGTATACTTCATTGCATTCTTCAATGTTAACAAAAATTGTGCTAGGTACTTTCTTTCGGGCGTGTTATTATTTTAAATTCAACAGGTAAGTAACTTATTAAAGCCTAGAGTAGTCAAAGCAATATTTGAGAAGGTAGGAAATTTGATAACCGTCTGTTAATTAGATGAATGTAAAAAGCATTCAACTTTTCAGACTAGAATAAGGTATGGAAATACTTTTCATTTCTTTGATTAAATCAGTAAACCTTGTACATGTGAATGTTAATAAATTAAATACATTAAAATCAAAATGGAAAGCCACAACTCAAATGATATACTAACACCGCTTTAATTGGGAAATTAATTGCAGTTCATGCTTATTGAGCTTCGATAAACCGATTTTTGATTTAATCGCGACATTATTAATGGCAGTTAAAAATACTGGAACAGCCTGAATTTTTTGCCGTCATGGAATCGTCTTTCACAGTTTTCACTCCTGTATTCTAGGCAACCCACCATTCATGACTAGGACTATAAACGTAAGCTTATTGACACGCAAGGTTTAACCAAAAAAATGAAAAATTGTCCCATAGTCTTCCCTAATCTGAAAAATTTTTCATCTAAAGTCGCGATCTTTTCTATGGAACCACTCCCTAGTGTAAATTTTCAAAATTTGTTTAGTGTAAGTGGCCTTGACGGGTTTCTGGGGGAAAACATATGTGTCAAAAATTTGACAGGTTAGATGGCCCCATTGTCAATGTAGATATTTTATTTTAATAAATAGATGAACAGAACATACAGTCTGCACGGGATACAGTGCGGCATAAATGAGGGCAACCGAAACATTCGTGTTGTGCTAGTTTCGATTGCCATATCAACTACCGCTACCAACCGCGTTCGACGTAAAGTACTAGATGACAGGGCTACCAACTTGACCTTTTATCGAGTGGTTCCGTAGAAATGACCGCTACTGTACAAATACATTGAAAATTCGAGGTTTTGCTCTAATAACTGAAAATGGCTTATAAAAATGTTTTCATTTTATCATTACATTTCAAATAAACTATCAATTTTATTGTTTACGAATACATTGTTAGGTTTTATAGAAAGATTTTTTAAATTATTATCATATAATATCTAACACTTATTAGTGAGACCTTGAAACGTCATTTTCATTATTAGCTTACATGGCGGGCCTCGTCCCAAGTTAATTTAATTGATTCAGTTTTGAAAATTTCAGTTGATATGGTTAAAATGGTATTTCCTTAAGTACGTAATGTCTTACCCATTTTTTTGGTTGAGTCACTAAGCGCGCGGGCTTCAATCATTAATTCTTAGAAATAGAAAGAAAAGTTAAAGACCAAATTTGTATGGTTCTTTCAGGAATATACTCTAAAATTATTTTTAATTACGCAGACTGTTCTGTTTTTAAGGCGTAACACTCAATTTGGTTCTTTTAATTGAAATGTCGTATATTTTTTTACATTTTCTCATTAGTCTCTTGTTAGACTTTATAACTACATGTTTTTTTAATTCCGATGCGACGTTGCCACGTTATTCCAATTTTCTTGAAATTTTTTGACAATGGAAGGATTCACAAAAATCGCAATAAGGTAATTTTTAAAAGCTGTGTTACAGTATATATTTTGTGGAAGGATAAGTAAAAGTCCGCAATTTTTTGTGGTATCAACTAAACCAAATTTTACTATACACTTATAAAAGTATAAACCGCAACAACTATCAACTTTAAATATGAAAAATACTTAACAAAAAACACAGACAACAAAAAATAGAAAAATTTGAAAATTGTAAAACATAATTTATTTTTTTTTATAAACACTCTGTATAATAAGACTCAATTTTATTTATACTATAACAAAACGCATACCTGTATTTATGTCTCCATAAAATATTGCATCACAAATTAAAAAAATAACCCTACTGCGATTTTTTATGAACCCTTCTAACGCTAAAAAATTTCAAGAAAATTGGAATAACATGGCAACATCGCAATGGATTTTTAAAAATAAAAAGCGTTTCGCCTCTCGTATGGTTGACATACTGAGTTACCGTGTCGTACGTTGCCTTATTCTTAACCTTGCTCCTGAAGATGCCACTTACGAAAGTGTGCGAAACGTTGAGCCCAAAAACTCAGTTAACACTGTTCCAACCCGGAAAACGATAATGTAAAAATAAACTTTGGTTGTAAAGCGTTAGAAGGGGTGAATTAGAATATGTAAGAATTGTGTTACATTTGAAAAAAACTAAGTTGTGTGTTATACTTTAAACACAGAACACTCTGTATACTTGAAAGTAAGATCGGGATTAACTTTTTACTACCCGAGCGTAGGCGAAGGAAATATTGTAATCGAGTCCGTCAAACGACTCTCTACTTTTACGTTTTCTCAACCTTTCATGACCCCAACAGTACGAAGAAATAGGTCTCCCGTTCCCATCTGTCTCTCTGTCTGTCCGTCTGTCCGTCTGTCCGTCTATCCGCCTGTCCGTCTGTCTGCCATCACGGATTTTTATTAGACAGATAATCTCCGAAAGTACTGGGCGATTGTTGTCAAATTTTGTATTTACTCGTATATTAGAAATATCATGTAGATGCTAAAACGCTAACCAAAATTTGTCTAATCATCCTCACCAACATAATGTGATGACGTCACTTCAAAATTGTACATAGTAAATGGGTTCTAAATTGTATAAAATAACATAGTCCTACATCCCTGGTCCTACACATGTAGTTTATGGCTCCGAATTGAGTTTTTACCCGAAACGTCTAGATTTTTGGAAAAAAAAATCAAAATTATGAAAGAACATTTTGTAATTTAATTTTGAATCTGCAAAACCGAATGCTTTGACATCTTGCAGATGGTTTACAGTTATGATAAGCATGATAAAGTTTTAATCAAAATATATTTATTTATTCCCTCCAAAAAATTGATGACATCAGCTCAAAAGTTTGACGAATAAATCCTATCTAAAGTGTGCAAAATATGATGAGTCTGTACTTGTGATTTATCATTACATTAATAATTTTTGGATTTGCATATACAGGTGATTCAAAAAAAATTAATGAATGCGTGAATTTATTTTCTTGATTTAATCAGGAACTACAAAACCGAATGCTTTGAAATCTTGAAGAGTTATCATAAGCATGGTAAATTTTTAATCCAAATGTAGTTGCTCATCTTTCCTAGAAAATTGATGACTACATCCCAAAATTTTGCCGAATAAATCCTATGTAAAATGTCCAAAATATGATAAGTCTACACTTGTGATTTATCATTCCATTCATATTTTTTAGATGTCCTTATGCGGGGTGTCTCAAAAAAATTAATGAATACGTGAACTTATTTTAATCTTACATGTGCAAAGTATGCTGAGTCTATACTTGTGATTTATTACTGCATTATTATTTTTTAGATTTGCTTATACGGGGTATCTAAAAAAAATTCAACTTTTTTTGCCTGAGAAAAACCAAGAACAGCAGTTCCAATTTTTTATTGGTCAAATTAAGAACGAGTCACCCCATTTTCTCGAAAATGTGAAGAATACGCACGTCTTTATATAATAATGATAAAATAAGAATTATAATATTCAGATCATTTTGTTCGATTGTGGTTTAATTAATAATTTTAGTAGTCCTGTGTTCTCAGAAGACAAACTCACTCAAATAAAACTAATTTCTACCTGACATTCTTTCGATGTATACACATAAATAAACACTTGAACTTCAGATTGCACTTACCAAGTGTTGAAGGACAAAGGTTGGTAGAGATGGATTATTTTAAGTTCCACATGGTGAATCATCAGAATCTGACAACGGCCAGTCAGTCAGTAGCGTAACGTGCACACTTCAGAAGGGCGCGGTTTTTAAATTTATTTTTTTAAATCGCAAATAATAACACATGGAAACATAAACTTAAGTGAACTGGTCACTATTAGGCACTAATCTAACAGGGTTCCTGTCGCAGGTAGAAAAGTTCACTATGACAGAGAAACGATGACGGACGCCTCTGAGGGTGCGCCCATTCGACAATGCTGGATATATTTCATTGTACTTCAGTAGCGAGGGAAGTTCTGTCGAAACAACTTTCTACCAATTTTTTTTCTAGTTCCGATCATTCATGAGGTATCGAGGAGCGCGTGGTCTAGTGTCTAACCCTGTATATATATTTTTTCAAAAACGAACTTTCAAATTAACCGAAAATGTTTCGTATTTTACAATTCTCTAAAATATAGTCACTTTTGATTCTGCAGTTAAGTGGATTTTCAGTTGCCGGTGCAAAAATAGGACGTCAAAATTGTTGTTGCTGACCGACATTCGACATTAATTTATCAATAGCTCAAACGTGATTTTCCCTATCAACATGAGTAGAAGAAGGATAATAGATTATGCATTGTAATTTCCCCAAAGAGAGATTACTAGTAACTAAGTATTTAGTTTTAGGTACGATTTTTCTGTATTACTTTTAATATGTAGGTGTATATTATAATATTTCATTTATGTTGACAAAATACTTGGCAGATATAGAAAATATTGAACTCTCGGATGATCTCACAAATATCTATATAAATTATAATAAAGAATTCCACAAATGAGACAACGGACTTGGGACGGCTCTTGAAATGCGGCCACTCTAGGTTCCACTTAGCGTTGGCAGCGTAGGAAATTTGCAAGTAAATTCTTTGTATATACGAGAAAATTCGCAGTTGTCGATTGTATTAAAACGTACTAATTTTCTGAAGAAGTTGGTACATATACGGATCGATACAATTTCTCATAAAGTCCTTGTCATCCGCACGTCACTAAATTTCTTGTACAAAATGTGTATTGAAATTGATACATGCAAATTTTCAGGAAGCCAGCTTTCATTTTGGATTACTAAAGACTTTGAAGTCGACTAACGGCAAAGTTGCAATTATATTATAGTTTGCAATTTTTTGGAAAAGAAGAAATATTTGCCAACAATCTTTGTCTTTAGAGGTGAATTTCTGTAAATTGGAGTTATATCTTGCTCAGTGCACCTTAACTGAAATGATGTTGCAACTTTACGTTTTTGAAAACCTAGCTTGACTTTAAAAATTTCTAATTGGAAAAAAAAACTTGTTGCTAATGACATTATGTAACTATATTTGTTAATACTGACTACAACTTTTTCGGCAGGTCAATTCCAAAATGTTCAGAGATAAAAAAAACCTTGCTTATCGAATAATTCAAAATAAGTTTTGTGCAGGTACTAAAAAATACGCACTCTTTAAAACAAACAGAAAGCTATTAATACAATAAAATCGTATTATTTGGTATTGGAACATTTGTCGTTGGATTTTTAGTAAGAATTCGCCACTTTCTTATTTCACCAAACAGTTTACTACAATCTAGAAATAAGATAAATAAGAACATTGTGTGAATATCACATGCTTTAGTTGTATGCAGTCAGGAATTCTTATAAGAATGTTCAAACTGGCCTCCATTGTGCTGTAAACACATTGAAAAAATAAGGTTATGATTGACACTTATGACAGGCGACGTGTAGTCATCAATCATCACAATGGGGCTGCAAAATTCACGAAATTTCAAAGCCAACGTAATATACGATATTCTTTAATAATAATCTAGGTATACACTTTAGTGTATGAAAAATTGGTCGAAAGTTATTTCCACAGAACCTCCCTCGCTCCTGAGTTACAATAAAACAAATCCAGCTTTTTCGAAAAATTATAAAATTTGATTAGACGAATTTTACTTTTTTATAAGAACCCTTAAAGTTTAAATGTAAAGAAACGTGCTGCACATATGTTTCAAATGCGTTTTCTCTTAATAAAATGGCATGATTAACATTTTTGCAGGACACGTAGATCTATCATTTTGGATAGGTGCAGTGTAATACTAATAATAATAGCACTGTATTTCGAAATTTTTGGAAAATGGAGTGAGTCGTTCTTGATTTAATCAATAAAATAAATTAACTCATTTATTAATTTTCATGAATCACTCTGTATTCAAAAACTATTAATGCAATGATAAATCACAAGTATAGACTCATCATGTTTGTATATTTTGGATAGTATTTAGGTATTTGGCAAAATTTTGAGATAACGTCATCAATTTTTTTGGGGAGCGGGATAAAGGAATGAACAAACCAAACTGCAAAATATTAATATATCTTTATCCAAAAATCTGGACGTCTGGATGAAAATTCGACACGGATTCACACACTACATGCCCAGAGTATCTTATTTTATAAAATTAAAAAATTACTAAATTATAAATTTTCGAGATGTCGTCATTCCATTGGTGGCGGTGATGATTAGCCAAATTTTAGTTACCGCTTTACTGACTACATCATATTCCTAACATATATAAATGTATACAATCGGTCCGGTTATTTCGGAATTACATGTCTAATAAAAATGGATACAGACGACAGACAGACAGACAGACAGACAGACCAGACGTAAACGGGAGATCGCTTTCTTCGTACTCTAGAGCTCATGATACGTCGAGAAAACATGAAGGTGCCAAGTCGCCCGATGGACTCGATTACTATACTTCCTTAGCTTACGCCCAGGAAATAAAAAGTGATTTTTTTGTAATGAACAGGGAACATGTACAAATTTATATTTTTCACTACAAATTTTACCTACATATTTATTGAAACTTTGTAAAAACTGGTAAATCTCCATCAGGATTATAGATTAAATGAAATATTAAAATATATATTATTTAAAACTGCACAAACTGTGCTTGCCGTTTTGGAAGTTCGAATTTGAGTAACCAACTCACTAAACAGGGTACAGTAAAACCCATTTACTGACTGATTTATTTTTCTTATGATAATCAGTATACGTATTATTAAAAATATGAATACATTATTAACCCACAAACAAACGAGTGTATTACACTACAAATTTGAAGCGAGAGTTCTAAACGCAATTGCGAGATGACGTCAGCAAATTTTTGGAAGGGGCGAATAGAAGAAATCTGATAAGCGATTTACCATGTTCACTGTAACTTTAAGACATGTGTAAAATTTCAAAGCAATCAGTTTTATAGTTTCTAAGGTAAATTATAAAATATTCTGGTAGATATTTTTTTTATTTTTCATCAAAATTTTACTTGTATGTGATTAAAATTACTGGCGTATTAATAAATCACAGGTTTATTAACACATTTTTCTGTGCAATTTAAACAAAATTTACTTAGCAAACTTTTGGAAGGACATCTTCAAATTTTTGGTGCGGATGGTCTGAGAAATTTTGGTTAGCGTTGTAGCATTTGCATAATATCTTTAAAATGCATCTAAAATTTCACCATAATTAGTAGTTTCGAAGATTATCCGTTTAGTAAAATCACCAACTAACAACCGAACGTTAAGGAAACATGAAATCTGCTTCTCATCAAATGGATCCAGGTATAAATAAATACCTCCTCAGCTTACACTCAGAAAGTAAAAGGTAAGTCTTCCGTGATCGGAAATATTTAAATCAGCCGAACTACCTTTACTTAAATTTAAGTCCATAGTTATGAAGAAATTTAGAGCCATCTTTATCGCATTTTTTTCATAAATACAACATAAAATTACTATGACAATTTTCAGAATGTTGAACATTCTGTAAATTTATTTGCACATAATTTTCTTTGTGTCTCAATTCCAGGAAGCAGCACTTACGTCTTATTAGGGTTATTTTTTCATTAAAGATTTATTTAATATTTAAAAAGAAAAATAGTCAATTTCTGATACTAGCAAATATATTCTATTTTGATATCCAATTATAGATCTGCGTTAAGCGTTCCCCTTCAAGCAAAAAACAATGGCGTTTACAGGATTTCAATATCTCTCTCCGTTTCCAAGAGTTTTAACTGAAAGTTTTAACTGGGATACCTGTATATGTGGAGGCTGTTCGTAAATGAGTGCCACGTCACTTTATCATTGAAAATTTAAGACTATCTAAATTTACCAATTTGTTTAACAATTAAAACAAAATTTGATTTTCTATAGATATAAATGAATCGAAATACATTTTTTGTATACCCCCCAAAAACAGCTATTTTACGGACTCAAAAGTATCCGTAAAATGAGTCTTTTTGGACTCAGTCCCAAAAAGTTACCATGGCAATTATTTGCTTTGACCAATACTATGCTTTACTATGGTGGCAGCCCACTACGTATTTTCGAGGAATATTTGCTATGGTTACATTAGTTGTATTAATTATAGTTGTATTTTTGGGAGCTTTAACAAAAAAAAATGTTGTCTGTAACATGTACCTAAAACGTTTTTTGGGACTCATTTGTAAAATTCGTCCCAAAAAACTATGTTTTAGGTACTCGTAACAAAGATAACTATTTAGTCAGTATTTTATAATCTCTAAATCACTATAAATTGGTCTACCAAAATTTTTTAAAATTAGGATCGTGATATATTAATTATACATATATTTTAATAATGTTTTCAGATGACATCATCGATTTTTAGAATAGATAAACTGTCTTTATGTTCCCGACCACAATTAATAGGTTGTAAACAGTTGCCAGTAGACAGAGTAATAGGGAAACAGAGATCGGAAACCCGGGTTTTCGTACTTTACGAGTTGTGAGATACTGAGTAAACAGTAAATTAAGCCCTGCCTAGAGCAATGGTTTTCCTAGCGAACTTTTGGAAAGCAAAAATGAAAATTTTCGAAACACTTTCAACAATGAGGAAACAATTAAGTGTTTTCGACCCTTTTCTGCGTTCTGCGGTGCCGTCACTGGTCGTCAGAAGTGGGATGAATGCGATCGATGAGGCTGGTCCAGGCGTCACTGCTCTTTGCCGAGGCGCCGTCATCCCAGGCTTGCAGTTTAGTGTTCGGGATACTGTCTCACGAGAGAGACGCCGCCGACGCGGATCGACGCCCGTGAGGTAAGTCAACAACTCGTGTCGTCGTATACGAATTCTGTTTAGTTTTCTCGCTTTCGCTCCACTTACCACCAATTCCATTAACTTTATCTGGAAAAAAAATCATAACAAAATATGAATTTGTACTAGTTTATTAAATAAGATATAAAAAAATACTTTGCGCCAAGTAAACAAAGTTTAACTAGTCGCAATTAAATCATATGGATATACAAACAATCTTGAGTAAAGTTTGGACAAATTGTGACCAAACTGGTGCAATTATTAGTATTTATTGAAAGTAAAATATGAGATGTCATTTGCATTGAAAATACATAACTTTATAAATAAAAAAAATACTTAGAAATAAAGAAGCTTCGTTTTAGTTTGAAGATTTTAAAAATAGTTGGTTATTTTTGGCAAGTGATAACTGTGACCAAATTTTTTGATAACGTATCTAACTATCTGTAAGTACTTATACATACACGCACTAAATATTTTGCTTTATGTTGCTTTTTATATCCGATCATAAGCAGTGTTATAGAATCGATTACTAAGTTTATGATTTTAATGAAAAATTTACAGAATTTTGTTGGTCTTTATGTTATTGCTTTCCAAGAATCTGGCGATTCTTTATTGGGTTAAGTAACGAAAAACACAGAAAAATGAATAAAAATAAGTTGATTAACAAACAACAATCGCTGTTCTTACTACTCAATGCAAGTTATAGGTACACGACTCAATTACATCTCGTCTATTGATTTAAAGTACAAATAGGTATTTTCTTGACGTAGAAAGACATGTCGTTTTGTTGTGTAGCTTGCGCGTGCTCATTTCGATAATTTCTATAGGTATGTTTACACCTAATAATTTTTTAGATGAATGCAGTCATGACATTTTAAAAGTCGATCAATTAAAAAGCACTGTAAGTGCAAAACTTATGTCAGATCGCAGCAACTTCATTTCTTTTCTCACAGTTTCACATAATCTTGTATTTTTTATGGATTTGCAAAAAAAGACGGTGTTAAAGACATTAATAAAATCAATTTTCTTTATGCCCATATATAAAAAAAAAGTTGCGCTACACGACCTGTTCACCATAATACGAACAAGACAAACACTTTCAAACAATCCGTTCATGAACAAACAAACTGAACGAACAATGTTGCAATTAGTGCTAGTATCTGAAGATTACAACTTACAGTACATGTACAGGTATAACAATCAATTTGTAACTCGTTGAGAGTACAAAACTGAGCCAGACACTTCCTTTATGCTTTTGTTTAGAATGTTTAGATTTTTATATATTATGTTTTTACAACTGCTGTTAATACATTTAAATTGTTGACACTTGAAGACTGTTAAATTGTTTGTTATGTACACATAATTACTAAGTTTTTACATTTCTTCTCAATCATTAGATACATTAAAGGCCCAAATTTTATTACATTTTTCATAGACTTTTAAGCATTATGTCACGAATTTTTATTTTAAATGGTGCAAAGTCGGCGTTATTGGTATTAAAGAGGTGGACAAAATTCAAATCTTTTTCTTTTTTTTTGCGATTTTTTGCATTTTGATTTTTTGGGTTTGGATAAAAAATCCATTAATTTCTAAAGTGAAAAATAAGAATAGATAAATTGTTATTAAACCTCAAGCGAAGGAAAAATATGATGTATATTCATTTTTTGGAGGGAATGATGGGCAGGCGTATTTTGATAGCGTTTTTGTAGAAATCCTATAGATCGTGACAAAATTTATTTAGGTTGTTATTTACTTTTTGCTTTTAATTTTTTCACAGATTAACTAAGATTTTGGTAAGTGGGACAACATTTATGGTAGTATTCTAATGTTTCTAACGTTGACAATTTTTGATGCCTTTGATATTTGACGAAAAACAATTTTTGTAATAGAAGAGTATAATTTCTGTCTTTCCATTGATATCCTTGCGCATTAATTTGATGAACACCCGTACAAATTTCCGATATTAACGAAAGCAAACAATATTTTTCATGCCTAAAATTCGTTTGTTTGCAATGAAATTTTACTTACATCATTATATTTTGGCCGTAAAAAATTAATGGAAATATAACATACATCATCGCTGGATAAACACTTGCTAAATAATTTTACATTTCGTGGTATTCCAGAAATGAATTTTAGAACACATTCGATGCTTTTTCCGAGCAAAAGAACTTGCTACAGGTTTTGGTAGTGCACATTTCCTTGTTCGTAAAAAGGAAATTCTTGTATCTTCGTTAACATAGGTAAGACAATTATTAATGCACAGTGATAATATCTCATTAGTTTGCCAAAGAGTCAAGGTGATCAATTGCAATATACTGTATTTATAATAAAATAACACACAAAAATAATGCCATTTAAAAAGCAGTGGTTAATTTTTAAAAATGTAAAATTATTTAAAATAAAAGGTCTTTAAGTTACAATAAGTACACAAAAAATAAATAGTATTAAAATTTAAATTTGCGAGAGTTAATTAACTAACTCCGTTTCAACATTTTTTAGGTTAATTCTATTTTATCTTTATTCAAGTTGGCGATTAACTTTATATTGTTTAACTTCGTTTAACTTTCTAACATTGGTAGTAATATAATTCAAAATAAATATGCGATAATGTTCTCTTAATCAATTCAAGAGAATTTGAGGTATGAAGTTAAAGTTCAAAACTAGCAGAGTTAACAAAAAATATTTTCCGGTTAACAAGTATTTAAAGAGTAAACAAAAAAATTCCTGTAACTAGATATTCCACTTACCAAACAAATGCAGAAAAGTTAGAGTTTATTGACGATGTTTTTCTTTTCATTTGAGGTTTTAATTTATTTGTTATCTCTTATAAAATAATGGCCATAGAAGTAAATAATAGAATTTTAGAAATATAAATTAAAAAAGATATAGGTGTTGTGGGACATCCGTATGGGACGAAGTTTCTTACACTTGTATATAATTGGGTTCTATTTATTTGGTCAGTATTTATATGAATAAAATGCAAGTATTTTTAATAAAAATGGTCAGTATTTTGTGTATATTACGAGCAGTATAATATACATCATTATCAGTATAATATTGATTTGAGTAAAATAATAATTCATGTAAGGTCAGTCATTTTATATACTTTTATCAGTAAAAACTTTAGATACTGTTAGTAAAAAATAATTGAACGTCTTTAAAATATAATTTTATTTATTATATTAAATAAACAACAAATAAATGGTAGTAAATACATTTTTATAGGAACATACTTTAATATATGCAATTTAACGAAAAATATCATTGTCTTACAAATAAACGAAAAACTCTGTATCAATAAAACTTAACTGTAATAAATTCTTGTAAAAACATAACAAAAAATATCTTAAAAATGAAAAATAAACAATAAACTCTAAAATACAAGCAAATGTAATAAAATAAGACATTACAGTTAATCAATTAAGAGAGCCCGTGTTGCCAATTTGGGTCTCCCTCTTGACCGTTTTTTACCTATAGGTACTTGTTTGGCACTGGGAGGAGGTGCGTTATGTCTGCGTTTTTTTTGTCTTCCTTTCTGTGTAGGAACAGAACTTTCAGCTTCATCGTCGGATGTGTAAGCATTAACATTATTAAGAGTATTTTGAGACATCATGTTGACTTTCACGTCACTCTTTTATAGGTTATGTTTCTGCCGCGAAACTACATACTGCCACATTACATTATAAAAAACAATTTTAATTAATTTACAGACGTTACAAATTAAAATACTGACAAAATATAAATTTTACTGACCACATTTTCACTGATCATAAACTACTGACCTCATCCAAAACAAACTTATTTTAAACTATAAAATACTGACCACTTATTAAATTTACGGACAAAAAACCATCAAAAATACTGACCACATAAATGACAGCCTATATAATTTATGAAAATACTACAATAAAATAAATGAAGGAATGGTAACATTAATTAAAAAACTTATGGAAATCAATTTTATTATTAATTATTATAGAAATTATTACTTTATGGTAACTGAAGTATGTTCCATTCGTCTGAGATTCAATTTTGTATTCAATTTTGTTCAAATATCTCGAGAAGACTGGGTCGATAGTTGTATTGTATCTTGTTGCATAGATTCTTCTAGATTATTGCTAATTGCTGAATAGAAGTTATGTCGAGGTCATCTTACGGTTTCTTCAGGTTAGCTCTGGCTACTTTGCCATGTAGCGCTGAGACGTGAGATAAGGAACTTCGTTCCAAAAATTAAAATAACGAAAAGGACCAGAATTTCTTTGTTCACAGTTATAATATAATCATATATTGTGTAGGTATAAAATTTATTTTTAATCATGTTTTTGGGAAATCACTTTAAAACAACTAACTGATTAGTGAGTTATATGTATGAACATCTCCCGTCTTCAAGTATTCCGATAGATATTTAAATTCCTGGCACGGCCTCAATATAAAGAGTAACGGATGCAGATCAGAATAATTCCTGAGAGTTCTCCGAGGTTCCCTTTTACATTTAGAGAAAACTGAAATTTATTAATTACTTAAATTTATAACAGTATTCAAACAAATTAGGATTAAAACAATTTTGAATAAGTACTTAAACACTGAATTTTTCGATCTGATTCGTACAATTCCAGTTTATACTAGTTATACTGTCTTAAGAAATTTTCTTCTGTAAAACTAATTATTTAATTTTGAAAGTGGTATGTTGCTGTTTAAATTTTAGTTTGAAAAAACAGACTTGCATAAGTCACTGAATCATTTATCTATTCGGATTGGTTTGGTCTTTGTGACATGTTTTTAATGAGTTTGAAAAAACCAATCACGGTTACTTTTAGCTTTCATTGAAGGTATATCAAACGTTTTTCTCTTTTTCGCTTTTCTCGTTAAACATACAGAACATTGTTAACAAATTGCACATCGGAATGTGTGTTTTTCATTCAGTTATTTTTGAAAATGTTTCATGTGACATTTCAGTAACGATAGAAATGTTATTGCCATAAACAAGTGTACAAACATTTGTTTTTTCTGAGAAATAGTTAAGCTTTTACTCGAAAATTACACCGATTCATTTAGTTTCGTCCAGAATGGTAAGTGTAAGTCCGAAAATAATGGCTCAGTAACCAGGTACTTTACATAGGTAGATACAGTCTGTTCTTTGGTGTCTAGACAGTAGAACTTTTAGAATATTACTTTCTTTTGACTGTTTATTCCGAACATTCTTTATAAAACCGCCTACATCACCATGTGTCGTCTGAGGATAAACGTCGTTGGCTTCGATTTTCTCTCAGTCAAGTGTTGTCAGTTTTGGAACATTCTTTATTTAACAAAGATGACTCATCTAAATCGGTCAAGATATTTACCTCAGGAATTATATGTAAACCAAAATAACGTGGATCACCCAAGAAATTATTCTTCATTGTTGATATGCGATTATCATTTTTTCTTGCCATGTTTACTTGCATACTCAACAGTCTGCGATTTTCTCTTGTTCAAGTAGGTTCACTGGGGTTTTTGTCGTATCCGCTGGCAGCTTTAAAGATTCTGACTTTAATCAACCAAACATTGATTAAAAACACTTTGCAGTTCATTGTAGGCTTGAGGCAATGCTTTTTTAACTTTGAGCTCATTTTGGGCCTATTTACATCAACAACGATTAATCACAAGCAATAAAATGTGCGTCCGTTCTAACCACTACCTCGATATAATAACGAATTTTAGAATTTTATACTATCTACATTACAGATTTATACTGCGCTTTTAATTATGTTTTCATCTTATTATTATACAGGGTCGCCAGGATGTATGGAAACGGTTAAATATCTTGAGAAGCAATTGTACAAATCACTTGAAATTAGATATAGGGGTACATACAAGAAGTTGTGTTATAATTATTCGTCAAAAATATTTTTTTTTGCTTCATTTGTTTTCGAGATGCAAGGCTAACTCGATTTTTTTTAAATGGCACTATCACATAATTAATGTATTTTTGATTAGAGCTTTTTTTTTGTATTCATTGATGTAGCACAATCATACTTTCTTTCTGATTGAAACGGCAAAATAAATTATTTTATATAAATAAGTATAAATAAAAAAAGAAAAATGACATAGTTACCTTTGAAAATAATTTTAATTTGACATGTAGAATTATTAATTATATTATCGGTTATGGTGACAAAACACTAATAAATTTTCTTCATTTCTAAGTCGACGGTTTCAAAAATTCTGCGAAGATTTAATGAAACTGGAAGTGCTAAAGAACGGCCAAAACCTGGCATGATGAAAATGCCCTTAATGTCCTCTTGGACGCAACGGAAAATCTTAAAACGTCAGTGCAACAATTAGCACTGAATCACAATGTTAGTATAAAATCAGTTCAAACAATAATGAAAAAGGAAAAGTTTCACCCATACAAAATTCATTTGATACAAGAGCCAAACGAACATGATTCTGATCGTAGAGTTGGAGTTACCGAAATTACACTGCTAGACAAAAAAAACCCGGACATTTGAATATTTGTACAGTTTAGGCCAGAAAATCTTGGGCAGTATTTTTCTGTCATTTAAAAAAGCACGATGTAGTCTATGCTTTATTGTCATAATGATTGATACTTTTAGAAAATACCTTGTGACATACGTCATTATCCACATTCCCGTCTACATCAAAATTACCAACATGGCAAAGTTGGGTGGAGTTGTTACCAGCAATGGAAGATATTTACCACGAACTACAAACAACAAGATACTTACCTCATCTGACGAATTTCCATCCACCTCAACAGAGCTGCCAGTTTTAGATTTTTCAATAACTGCCCTTTTTCTTAGAAGCAAAAGAGTTGCAAAGAAAGTCAAAAAATGGACCCAACGGAAAATTTTACCGAAATCTTAAGCTGGTTAGTTCTTCAAAAAATTCTGTGAAAAACCCGAAAATTGTTTCCCTCGTAAATACGAGCAGTTGACAAAATTTATAGAAGATTTAGTGGAAGAGTGCGACATAACAATTTGTTTTAAATTTAAAAAAAAACGAACGATGCTAATGCAGTGATGGATATATTATTCTAAATATATAGATATGTCCCGTATTCATGCATAATAGTATTTAGAATAAATATCTTGAGATTCAGAGCAAATTGAAGAAAGTTTACGCATTTTATCAGAACTAGATTACTTCAGGAACAGACAACAAGTCTACGACAATTACTAAGTACTCACATTAATCTCATTCGAAATCTATCCAGTGCACCGATGTATTGCTTCATAAATTAGCAGAATTTGCAAACCGATATACAAATTTAATAGTGCCTGAAATAATAAAATGGCCACAATTATTCGATGCGTCCTCTCAACTGCTGCTTGAATTTCTAACTATAGTTACTTAATTCAGATTACTAATGATCCAATCCGGTTTAGAACAAACGCACAACCATCTGTTTTAGACTTGATCACTCTTTCAGTTGAAAATCTAGTGTCTAATTTACAGTGGAGATACATTTGGTATCTTAGATCACTGTTTAAAGTTAATTACCAAATTTATTATAAAACAACAAAAAGAACAATTACTACTTTGAACTCAGTTGTAGACTATGAACAACTAAACCCTTGTTACCTTAGATAAACGAATTGAGCTTTGCTACTACTAAACAATACCAACCTAGATGACAACTAGAACAAATTTAACAAATAAAATTTATTTTAGAGCAATCTCCAAGGAAAATTATAAATTGATTATTTTAATTATTATAGACCTATATGTTTAACGGCTATAAGATAACCGAATCAGTTATATGTGGAACATTTAGCACGGAAATCTGTTATTCCTGAGGAACAGCACGAATTTATTTAAGAAAAATTTGTTTGATAATGTGCAGCCTATATTTTAACTTCCAAAAAGAATTTGATAAAGTGCTAATGAATGGTCTTCTACTGAAAATAGATTGGTACGGTGTCAGAGGTATGTTGTTAAAATGGATTGAGTAATTTCTGAAAAAATGCTGTTTCCCGGTCAAAATTGCATATGCTTTAAGTGTAATTGGAGTGAAGTGCCATAATGATCGGTCTTGGAGTCTTTTTTATTCAATGTATATGTAGCTGATTTGGGTGCAGGTCAACACATCTACTCTTTGTTGACAACTTGAACATTTATAATGTATTAATGAAAGCAAAAACATTATTTAGATGATAGTCAAATATAAATAACCGAGACGCAGATATATCTGGGTGTCCATATGACAGTAGGATTGACTTGGTCAAGTTATATTGAAAAATTATTCAAAAGGGCCAATAGTGTTTCACAAATCCAATTAATGTTAAATGTCGACTCATTGTGATGAAACTTTTTTAACAATGCATCGCGATAAGTTAATTTTAAGTGACACACTTTTTAATTTACATATGACTTGCACAAAGAGAAGCTAAACGTTCGCATTTTATCTTCTAAAAATGTTTTCTTTAACAAAGAAACGAGAAGTGTACCTTTATTTTTGTGAAAATACACAAAACCCATTTAAACTGCTTATGAGGGCAAATATTAATTTGTGTTTTGATGTTAAAATTCACTGCCATCAAGTTGTACAAAGGTAGCTATCCGAGATAACTGAATAATGTTTGTTGGTCTAAACTGATCACTGAAATTATTGGGTCTTTGGTGTTCATCTTTAAAAGTAATTAAATGTGTAAACTACTTCAGTGTGTATATAGATTACAAAGGGTCAGCTATGTTGATTTTATTTGTGTCGTGCAAATTCTGATACGATCTAAAATGAATATATAATGTTCAACCTCAGCTGTAGTAATCGTTAATGAAAGGAGAATTAATAGAAATGGCAGTTTGAGTTAAAGTTTTATTCGTTAAGCCGGATTATAGCATAATATAATTTGGCTTCCATTGCTTTGTAGTGAGCGATTCGTTCTGACTTATTTGTGGTACAAATACGCGTAACTCTTATGTATTCGTTTTCAAACGACAAAGTGGTCACGTATAGCGGAAAAATATAGCTACTTTGTAGATGCAACCTAGGAATAAACTCACCGTCAGATATCTACTTGTACGTGGCAGCATTTCGCTTTCAGAAATTCAAGTGACACCAAACGATGCATACACTAACAATTTATACATTCTTTCCTTGAAATCATGCAGAATACTAGTATAAACAAACACGATCCAAAATATACTGTATTTGGCATATTTTTGGGCATTTTTTTTAAACTTTATAGAATGATGAAGTAAATATTAAGCTAAGCGTCAATTTATATCACTATTCGGCAAACACGATGTTCTCCTGTCAGGTACACAGGCTGACATTCCAGTAAACTTTGTTAGTCCCCAAACACTTCGAAACTCAATTTGCTGTAAGATCCAAGATCCAGACCGTTGTTAGGAACCTCGATTCTATTTACAACAATTTCTTGGTGAAATTTCTCTCTCTGTGAATTTACTATTCAGGAATAAATCTCAGAAATTAGATGTTATAACTTGACGAATATAGCACGTGCTTAAGTTGAAGTTTTGTGCGAACAAGCAAAGTGAGGAGATAAACTTAACCGTCAGCGGATTGCAGTTTCTTGTGATATCTATACAGATGCCTTGATTTACTTATTAAAGCGTTGAAATGCCTATCGAAAACGAAAGTATATACAACTCAGTTTTAAAGTTGGTTTATGACACAAAGCGACTTTAGAAACAAATTCGATTTCGAAGCTTTAGGGTTGTGTGGGGAACAAACTTAAACTTCGCAGCCACAAACCTTACACATAAATATTTTAAATCGTTATATCTACCTACACGTGTACTTCTGGACACTATGTAAATGACAAGAACGCAGAATGACAGTTCTTATTCGTTGAAGCCACGTTTGTTTTTATATCTTCGTTTTTATAGATAGGTAACCCACTGCCTAATAAAGTGGAAGCGTACATAAACTAAAAACATCGAAGGAACGGGGTGCTAAAATCAGATCAGTGTGGTAAATGGAATAGATATTGATCTCCATCTTTTATTTTCGTGCATACATTTTGGTAACTTTTTTGAAAAGAAGTGTTTTATCTCGCTATGATGGCAGTTTTGTCCTATCTTATTGTCTGCATCATTAGCGCCAAATCAAGGATGCAAAAGTTACTCATTATTCTTACTTTGTTTGATACATTAGTTAGGTGCCTCTCTGTTATTTGTGTGTATGGAGGACTCCATATATCTAACACTACTATATTGCTAATTGTGTAGAAATCACACAGAAAGTTTCTTCACAATAAAAGAGAGACAGAAGATGATGTTTTCTATTTAGACCATTTTTGCTTATGTACATAAAATAACGGCAGCAGTTGAAATGATCTGTTCTCAACATGATTAAGGAGAAGTACAATAAGCATCATTTAATTTATATTACATTTTAACATAATAAAGTATGAAGATGCCTGTAAAAACGAGCGAAAAGCTTTATTGAAAAAATAATTAGTTTGCATATGATTTCGTAGTTTTAATACTAAAAAAACTTAAAAACATTTCATTTTACTTCCGGAACGTAAACTAATTAAGTATGTATTGTAATAGGGTCCATCTGGCGAATGGCTATTTTTATGTCATTTCGATGTGTATGAAAAAATAGCTCTCCCGTTTCCGCATGTCTATCATCTGTATTGATTACTAATTGTTGTCAAATTTTATAGATATTTTAGGAATATCCTGTAGATCATACAACGTTAACGTTCACCTTAAAATTTTGCTTGGTAACTGCTATTTAAATTTTATAAAATAATATACTCCTTCCTGTCTTGTACTTTATCAATCCACCTTGAGTTTTTACCCTAGGTCTATTAACATGAGAGCAATTATTAACTTTATGACTTGTTTTAATGAAATGAAAAAATAAATTATATAAAAATTTTATATAGGTACGTGCTTTTCGAACTAACTTAAGGCATTTTAGATCATTCAGCTGCTGCGGTTCTTCGGATCGACTTTTAAAGGCAACAGTCAAGACCAAAATTTTAGTTAGTACCACGTTGTTATATTTTCTCTGCATTGTTAAACCTTAAAATTCTTCAGGAAGAATATTTTACATAGAACATGATAAATTTCACCTTAATTTACATCGTTTAGAAAGAACTGGATGTAGAGTCGCTTACAGGATTCGTAAATTTTACAGTACGATCTTACACAAAAGCTCACAATTTAAGTTCATTGAAACAACATATCCAAACGAACGACGTTGTTTTTATTTAATATTTAATTTTAATAGTTTCTAATTTTCTACGTAATTGTTAATTGTGTGCGTATGTGTAACATTATATTAAAGTAATAACAATTTATTATCGCTGTTTTATTAATATGATGATGTAGTTGAGTTGTCGGATATTATGATTGTGCTACCAATACTGGAATCGACGAAGTGTAGAAAGCGACAACAAAAGAAGCACAAGTTTTAGCTCACCATGTAAATTACCAATATTGGAAACAGTGAAACAAAAAACCTTCCCCGTACATGATCTGATGCTATTTCGCCAAATGACCCTGCAACTAAACGCTTTGAAATATAATTCCCCTTATGTCGATGAAACTCCCAAAGCGGGAACAATTCAATTCAGTTGCAGGGGTTTCGTCTCGTTAAAATGTTTTTGTAGTTGAAGACCTTTGTTTTAGTCGTTATTCCAGCTCGCAAATTATGTTTTATTATACAAATGAGTTGATATTTTCAATTTACTGGAACAGTGTGATAGATTGTTTTAATTGTTTGTTCGTTTACAGATAAGTGACGATGAAAGTCATTGTTCACTGGCGCAATTATCACGAATCGGCCTAAGCGAAAATGCATGAGGCACCCGGTGCCATGCCTCGTTGAGGAACGTGTCATGGCAGGCCTGCTGCTACTGGGGTTGCTGGCCTGCGCCCCCGTGGCTTCTACTGAAATCCCCCTCCTCGTCCTTTCTGAACTTTGCTACTATCCTCTCAACATGGATTACATCGATCAAGAATTAGGAAACGTTACTCTGAAAATTCTGCCTCCAGAAGGTAAGTTCTTTTCACGAATCCGTTGAATTTAAAACTAAGTTTTATTTTAATCTCAAATAAGTGCATCTTCTAACATTGCAGACGCGAAAAGTCGTCTTTAAAAGATGCTATCATTAAATTTAAACTTATGGCCGGAGATTTTAGTCAGTCAAGTCTAATTACATATTTCGGCTGCATGTTGATAAAAATGAGATTATTCTTAAGGTCGTTGTTACACTGAGATGGTCAAGAAATAGCGCAATATCTTCATGTGATTCAGTAGTAAAAGGATTACTTATTTAAATGTGTTTAACGAATTTGTAGCACGAACAACGAACACTAACTGACTGTGTTTTTATAGTGTTGATTATCACCCTTCATATACATTTTGTTTTATTATAAATTTAATTTATTAATGAAAAAGTTCGATATTAGCTTTGATTGAATTTTTTTCTTTCAACATAATTAAAATATATATTCGAGAAATAATGAAAAGTAAACGGGTAGGTAATCAATGTTTTGTGTAGCCACTTTCAGTCACCGTTTTGTTATTGATTCTTATGGAACCGTTGCTATTTCTTCTCCCTTTTAGCGTAGCGTTCAATCTTATTTGAATATCAGTGGTATACTCAGCTTCAGATAATTACATTTATTAATAATATACTAGCTGTTGAATAATGATAAAATAGTACATTTGGATATTAGATAAGTGGTTCAGTGGTTGCTTGAGACGCAGCAGTAATATTATTATAGTATGCGTGTAAGCGAATTATATGGTTTGTTAAATACATATGTTTGCGAGTTTGTTAACTGAAAGAATTTAGAATTAAATTATTACTAACACAAAGTTTGTGTTATAAATCTTTTATCATTAGCTTAGTTATTGAAAAAAAAACAATTATTTTGTAACTGGCTTAGTGAATAGGTTCTATTTCCCAAAAAAGGACAGTCCAGTACAACATTTTTTAGACATGAGACCAGCCACGAACACTATGCTCGAAGAAAATTAACGTCGTCCCTACATGTCAATGTTATAATGAATAACCCCTCAGTTAGATACTATCACAACGCAGAGGAGATCGGTCCTTCCAAGTGCAAAGACGGTTGTAAATGTTGTTTCTCGATTCTATTTTGGAAATCCGTAGTAAAATACCATCCATGGAAGGTTATCTAATAGATAAAAACTACGACTCTCTGTGCATTGTACCTGAGGAATCTAGTATCATAAACTTGGACAAATACATAGCGAAATCGCATTTTTCTAGGCTTCATCATGAACATGGAGGTGTTATGTCCTTTCTCAACCCAAACATCGTCTCCAACTTTTTAAGAAATAGAAGTTTAATAGTAATAACGATTTATCGCTCGCCAAAGTGACTTTGACCAATTTATCGATGCACTGGTTAATGTTCTCAGTGTAATATATGGTAGATCTAAGTACATCACACTAGGTGGCGATTTTAACTTGCTATTTGGTACAGAAAAAGTGACTTGTGCGATTTTCTGTGTAGCTATGGTTTATATCTTCTTGTAAATCTTAAAACCCGTGGTAATAACACTCTTGATAATGTATTCACTAATATCAGTAGTGGAACAATGTGTCTATTACCTGCTAACGTCTCATTATCCGATCATGTGGGAATTTCTGTAAAATTTACTGTAATGAAGAACACTTATAATAACTCCACTGTTCCAAAATATGTAAAGCTGGTCATGCACGAGGGTAAGGTCCAGTTTTTTAAGTTATTAATACAGGATGTTTATAAGTTATGTGGAACACCACTGCAACTAAAAGCACTGTATAATGACTATAGATGTAAATATGCGCAATCTGTTAAAAAAGCTAGAATTAATGCTAACAGTAACTTTATTAGAAATCATCAAAATAACTCTAAAGCACTGTGGTCACTAATTCATAGAAGTAAACAGCAAATAATTTAAGAAACTTTTAATATTTTTTTTAGTAACACAGTTAACGATTTAGTAAATTTTTTGTCTGCTTCCAGCGTAGACCCAATTAAAATTGTATCATCTGTAAGTGCAATATCCGTATCTTTTTCATTCCATGCGGTCAGTGAAGTTCAAGTTCGTGATATTGTCAATAAGTTAAAAAACACAGATTAAATGTGGAAGTCAGTGAAGGATGTATTAATTCCACCCTTAATTTTAATAATAAAGACATACAGCGTGTCATTGAAAGGTACCTACAAAATAAAATCTGGAATTGGTTTCGAAGTATGGATCCTAAAAATTAAAAAAGTTCAGGTAAAAGTGTTCTCCTTTTAGAGATAAAAATTATTAAAATTTATGTCCAAATTCTTTGTACGCCTCTGATAAAAATATCATCTTTCGTTTCCATAGCAACATTTGGTCTTGACAAAAGTTTTATTGTTACAGTTGCTAGGATTTACTAAAATAAATTAATTTTACCTATTTATCCTTCAGTAGCGTCTAAAAAGGTTGGATAAAGGTTAATTTTCCCCTTATAATTTTGATAACACAAAATAAGTTTTTCAGATTTCTTAGACTTCGCGAAGAACTGTCCATTTTGTTGTATGTACCTTTCAATAACAGCCTGTATATAGCCAACTCAATTTTCCGAAATGTTTAAAAGTAGCTTCAATTACATCTATGTATAAAAAAGGGAATGTTAACGATGTAAACAATTACCTGCGATCTCGCTTTTATCTGTTCTTTCTAAGATTTTTGAAAGTCCGATACTAGATCAAATTGTCAAACACTTCACTTTTAATAACCTAATTTCAAACATTCAAAGGTCTGTCAAGGGTGTTCTTTGGAAAACGCTGCAGCTAAACTCTGGTTTCTGGTGAACAGGTTCTGTGTGAATAAAGATAAGTCGACTGATATTTTCAGTTTTAAAAGAGATTGTCCAGTCCTAAGCAATAATGAAGCAAATAAATTCTTAGGGATCATTACAGATCCACAGAAATTATGGCAAGGACACGGAAATTATGTAGCAAATAAAATTTCCAGAAATATGCATTTATTGAGAAACTTATCACTCTATATTGACTGTCAGATTTTAAAGATTGTTTATTACGCTTTAGTACAAGGACACCTAACTTACGGTATATTAATTTGGGCACATTGCTCCGCAATACACAACGAAAGGCGATTAGAATCATTGCAAATTTTGCATGCCGGGATGATTGCAAATCTTATTCCAAATCACTTTTATCATTGTTTTAAATTTTATTTTCTGGAAGTAGTGTCTTTCCCCACGTCCAAGTTTATTTTACGACTAGAACACAAGATCAGCTGATCGATCGATTGAATATTGGCGGATTTTCCGCTGTAGAAATGCTGGATATTACTGTTGTATATTATTTTTTAATAAATTACTGACAGCGATCAGCGAAGGTAGCTCTAAGGAAAATAAAAATATTTTTAACTGCAAATACATTCTATAATGGAAACGAATATTTAGAATACGATTTCAATTTGTAATTTATTGTAATAGCATATTCCTTGACCTATTTGTGTATTTTTTTTAATTTTGTTTTTTATGACGAATGTAATTTTGGTTTAACACAATAAAACATAACTCACTCACTCATTCACTCACTCCTTCACTCACTCACTCACTCACTCACTCACTCACTCCCTCACTCATTCATTCTCTCACTGACTCATTCGCCCACTCACTCACTCCTTCACTCACTCACTCGCTCACTCACTCACTCACTCACTCACTCACTCACTCACTCACTCACTCACTCACTCACTCACTCACTCACTCACTCACTCACTCACTCACTCACTCACTTTAGTGTCGGTTCACCTCTTTTGTGTTCAGGGTGTGGTAAAATTATCGTTTGAGCTAAAGTTTTTAGAGCCATGACAAATCTGTTAAAAAACAAAATTGTAATATAAATTATAAATTGTTTTCTTGTTAGTTATTATGTATTAAATAGTATGTACTAAATGTTGGTAGCCATTTTCTAAGAAGTTATCAAAATCAAACTTTTTTTAAAGTAGAAAGGTTACATTTTATTTTCTTGTTGTTTTAGAAATAGGTACCCGTTTCTTCATAGCTTAAATTCAAAACTTCCCAAGACAATTTTTATCTTATTACTATTTTATTGTATGTTGTGTCAACACTAAGTAGCAAAAGATAATCGGAATATATGTATCTTTATCATTAATTTGAATTTTTGTGCAGTCTACATCTTTGTAAAACTAAGTTCGACAGGAAATATGTAAAAATTAAAACCATAATCGTGCAAATTGTCATATTAACATTGTGTGGATGAAATTGTTTGCGCATCTTTTAAATTTTAAACGACTAAGAGAAGAGAAGAATGAAGTTTCTATGTTTCCTCAAAACAAAGTTATTCACGACTGAGTTGTGAGAAATATAATAAAAATTATCATTTCAGTTTTATTATTTGGTCTCCTAATCAGCTGTAACGATTAAATGTCATCTGTGTAACGTTAGCAGTAACAGCAGCAAATGTGTCTGTTTCGCAAACAAGTTTCTTTTTATATTAAATAATAGTATTACGTTTCATCTTAGTGCTATTGCTAGCATTTTAAAAGTTATGTAAAAATAGTTCAAGCATAACGGTTGTGGTTTTGATTGATATATTCTTTTTAGAAAAGTGATTTCAAAAGTTGAAACACTAGCGTCAAGCACACAGTTTATTTTGTACATGATATAATGGGAATGTTATTTTAATAATACTGAAGAACGAAAAGGCCATATATAACAAACTTTTGCAATTATTTTTCGACTGAGTTGATATTGTTACCTTGAACGGGTATTTAAAATCGGCGTGGGTAAAACTCAACAATTTATTTCTTAATAACTCGAATTTACACGACTGATTACTAGAGAGCGGATTTCTGTCGGGCTAGACAAGGCCAAACTCGGTACGGCTCGTACGGGATGGGAATTTATTGCAGTTACCGGCTGCACTTCGTTTATTTGAGATTAGAATAACGCTGCTTCGTTGCACTCTGCTGTTAATTCCAGTTCTCATTTATTTAGCCGTTTGATTAATAAATCGTTAATTGTCTTTATGGAATCAAGTGACAATTAAATTCAGGGATTACCTATCACCCGCTACTGAGTCCCGGCGATGCAGCGCGTCCCCACCTATATCGTGACGTAGCCCGACAGAAATCCGCTGTCTACTGATTACACAGCGGTTATGTACAAAATAATTCCGGCGCAACTCGACTGGACTCTCCTCGACTAAATTGACTGAATAATATAATAATCGTTCCCGAAGGTGGCCTTCATTTAAACCCATTGCGACGAAATTCCGGATGATGGGACGGACGGACGGTCCGGTGACGGTCCGGAATCTCGCCGATAACGTATGGGGTGGCGGCGTACTTGGGTGCCAAGCTTTGGGTCGACTAGTATCGCTGATGTCAGAAACACGTCTGGTCGACCAAGCTTATGCGGCTACCTTCACGCCGCCGGGGGTGGCGCCTTCGGTCAGGGGCGGCGGTCGCTCGGGCGCCAGCTCCCTCTCCGGGGGAGGGAGCGCCGGGGTGCTCTAAAGCCGGAGACACGGAATTCAGGTGATGAGCCGCCGCGAAAACTCGAGAATAAGAAATAAAACGGCGAGGGTATTTTATAACAAAAATAGGGTTTATTCCCTGCCACCAGCTACACGTTCTAAGATAATAAATCTTACGGCTAAGTAACTTAAATAACTATAAATAACTATACAACGGTTTTACAACAAAAAGAGAATTAAACGTCCGGCACGGTCGTTCCTCCTGGGCGGCGACTTCCTGCAGGCCGGGCTCCTCTTGGCTCTGGGGGCGGCGACCTTGAAACTGGAAATCGCGCGAAGACGGTACGGCGACCCGGCAGGGGAGCGCGGTGACGGTAACGACGCGTGCACGACGGTGTCGACTTTCGACGGGGACAAAAAAAACGCGGTGACGGTGACACGGTTTCTCGCTCGGGGGCGGCGATTCCAAAACCGGTACAAAACAGTCAGGCGACCCAAAAAGGTACTTACGGTGGTCGGAGGGTCAACTGCAGACTTCTCACTTCTCAAAATCGCAAAACAGCAGCCACAAACTTCCGCACTCCTTGGAGTTTCAGGCAAGAGTCCCCTACTTCCGCCGCTGCGGCGCGGCGATCGCCAATTTACCCCCGGCTTTCGCGGTACGCGCCACGGTTTCCGGCCCGCGAAAATTCGCTTCGTTACACCATACTTCTGCGATTGAGGTCCTTTCTCGAATACCCATCGCGACTTCCGCTTCCAGGCTTTTCGAACGCCGCTCGGCCGCGTCACCAACGATGAGTCAACCGTCATTGCCATACATACTAGAAGACCCACAGGCGTCGTACCGGGGCGGCATATGGGTTTATTTCGTAACAATAATTAAAATAAAAGTGGCGTATATGTAAGGAAATTTAAAAACTATTTTAATTTTTGTATTCATTTTTTCACGGAACATTAATCAAAAATCAACATACTTTTTTTAAGTACAACTCAACGCAATTGGATAGATATTGTATTACTAAAATCATTATACAATCAAAAAATTACTAAATTATGTTTGAAAAGTTTCAAGCTTTGCTGGAATGAGATCTCAAAATATAGATAATTCTTTCATATCAAGCGCTTTAAACTACAAAATTAGTTTAACTTATACAATTAATTATTTTTTTCTAAATCAGTCGTGTTTAACTATTTAGGCTTCAAGGAAAAAGTTGATATTAGCAGCGCAAAATAAACTATCTGCAGTTCAGAATTACTAACTGCATAGATCTGCATTCTCAGGACATTTTGTGTTATAACATGTCACAGTTTTCTGTTCTGTTTCAATTACGTTTTGTATTTTAACAGTATTAAAGCGAAAAATAAAACTACTTGTTCGAAACTGTTATCATATGTCGGGAATTTCAGTTAATATACGTTTTGTTTTTTATATAACGGTTATTTTCACACAACAAATGTTTTTACTCAGGTAATTAACTAAAATTAATAATAGCTGAAGTATTTATTTCAACATTAAACTTTTATCAAGATTTCTGTAAAAAATATTATTTTCAGAAGTTATTACTAAATATTTAAAACCAAACATGAAAGTGCCAGTTTTTTTCGATTTTGATTATGAAAGTATAGCACAATAACAAGTTGAGTTATATAATTTAAATTCCAAAATATTTATTTGTACTACATTTATTTGTATGATCAAGGTATTGTATACCAATAAACGTGTAGTAATGTTCTACAAGATATATTTTGAATCTTAAATTGTATAAGGCCTAAAGTATTAACTACATTTACATAAAACATTCGTAACGTGTTCCCTTGTTTATATATTCGGTGACTTTTGTGGCAAGACATAGTTAACAAAAAGTTATAGTCAAATATTACATTTAGGGCCGGTTTATAGAACAGCGAGTTAAATATTTAATCCTCGATTAGTTTAACAGAGAATTAAAATGTGGAATATGAGACCGTGATTGGTTGAAACATGCACGTTTCCTAGCAACGGACCTCAGTTAAAAGTTAATCGCGAATTAACTTTAAATTCGCTTTCTATAAATCGGGTCTTAGAGTTTCATCTTCATTTCACAATAACGTATTCTTTGTATATAATATAAAATAATGTACAATTTATTCATTATATGTGCTCGATAGATAAAAATAAATAGTTGATTTATATTAAATTGCACAAGAAGAGAAGAGCCAATTCATGAAAACTGTGTACACACTGGTATCTATAACCTTAATATTTCTGGCTGATGACTTCATAGTGTGGCCGTAAACCAGCTGAAAAGTAATAGACGTTTTGTCTCATGTAAGGCAAAATAAAAAAAACTGTCTTACTTCGTGATCTGGAACACAGTATTCATAACAAAAGTAACCTGAAAATCGGCGGTCTGGCCAAGAAACTATTGACTACATGTAAAGTAACAGAAGTAGGTGAAGTTAGTATTTGCAAGAATTGAACTGTCATGTTGTTAGGTAGATAATTTATTACAAAAATAAATAACAGATTTCTCAATTCGCAGTAAAGTGTATACTCTTTATGTTAAAGCAAACTGTGTGGGAGGAAATAATGTGGACGAGCTTCTTCGTATTCCTCTTTACAAAAATTTTAGTATATTAATTCTGTATAATAATAATAAAATTAGATAATACTGCATGTTCATTGTCTGATAAAAGAAGTGCTAATTGTACTTAATTCAAATGTGACTTAAAGTAAACTAATTTAGAGGTATAGTGAAATCCATAAAAGAACTTACGCCACTAATAAAAGTTATAAAAGGGGGTACTTTTGAAAGCCGAATTATTTTTTGAAAGTCACATTGTCAGAACGTTGAATTTAATCAATAATCCAATGTAACTTGTGATAAACAACGTGCGACAGATTTTGTCTGGGTGTCGTAACCTAAAATTTTAAATATAACGTCGATGCGGGATGTATAATATGCTTATACCTAAAATTTATAAAGTCCATTGATGACAAGATAATATTTTTTTTCTTTTGTCTAGATACATTATATCGAAATAAAAAATCTAGTTTATCTACTTCCTGAAATACATTATACAAATTACGTTTTACATAAGATAATATATACATTCTTTTGTTGCAGTGTGTATTGTGACGTTATTTACTTAAAAGCATAGGAAGTTAACCATTCGTTGGGAAAAAATGTGATCAAAAGTAATTTCCAGATTAGTCGTGTGCAACGTTTGCTATTCCTTTATAAAATTCAACACACTTATCGTTTAGTAAAATTTTCTCATATTAAAGCAGTTCTGATCAATTAAACATTTTATTTGAGTCCTGTCGGAGTCATTAGTGCTAGACGTTTCTGCTTGGTATTTAACTATAATTTGCGAGGAAAGTACAAATAGATCGCTAAGTAAAATTTTTATTTTTTGAAACGATGTTACACAAAATCAAGACTGGCCATTTAAGTTCTGGGAATATGGGAGAAAGGGAGAAGGAGAAATATTATTAAAAGATAAAGTTGGACCTTATCGCAGTTAGTGGAGGTTATCTATCAGGAAATTATTGAAAAGGAAATAAAAAAAATATATTCAGAAACAAAAGCAGTTTTCAAATGAAGTAAATACTTGAAACCTGTCTCACCGTTCAAAATTTCAGTGAGCAGGGGATTTATGACATCGCATATGAAACATGATATGACGTGGAACTGAAATGAAGTATTTGGCTGAATAATTTTTAAGGAAAAAAGGAGATAAAAGAAAATTCTTCGCAGTTGGAGGTTAAACACATTGTACGAGGACGTATACCATGGATTTCAGAGAAAATGGAGAACCAACAGTCTACACTCTCTATAGCTAAAATTTAATAATGACATTGACTACATAACAACCTCGTTTTTTGCATGCAGCACATAATGAGTGATACCAAAATGTAGGTTTGTATGCTTAAAGATCTCTAATGTGATGATTGCTTTAAATCCTTCTACATCTCAGCGGAACTTCAAGTTTTAACTATTTCATTGGTGACAAAAAAAAAATAGGAATATTGAAATAATTAACCCTTGGAAATGATTACTATCACTTATTTAGATAGGAAAATACAGTATATTGCAGTCTCGTTATGTAAAGAGTTTACTCCACTTGTCACATAAGAGGTGTTTGCACCATAAGTGGGATAAAAGTTGTTTACAACGAAGCTTTAACTGTATTTTGTAATCTCACGAACCTGATATTAATGTTCAGTTGAATATGTAAAATTGGACAGATTTTTTATTTACTTTAGAAATGAACGCTCTTTGAACGTGGAAATGTAAATAATTGATATTTCAAACGACGGCGAACGTCAAATTTGTTTCATTATTGTAATTACAGAGCCTTTTAGAGTGTTCACATATTTCTAGCTTAATAAATAAATTTTTTTCTAGTTTCATATTACGTGAAATAATTTTGCCTATAATATTATAACGTGCGATCGATAAAAAGCGACGTCAGATGGTATGTGATAACTACTCTGGTATGCAGCTTGCCAAAATGGACACTTGCTAAATTAATCTGATCAATTTAATTTTACAAGCGGCATGTCGGCGTCGCTACGGTGTCGAATTAGGGAGATATTCAGGGGACGAAACTCTGTTTAACTGGTATTTTTCTTAATCATATGTTATTATTATAAACATGAATTAATTATTTGCCACTTTCGAATTAAATATTTCTTAATGCATAAAACCGATTAATAAACCTCGTTTTATAATATTGTTGTTTATAACAAAAAAAAAAAAACAACAAAATAAGGAGGGCAACTCTTCTACAATACACTTACAATAATTCTAGAATTTAAAATGTTTTAAAAGTAATTGTAATAACATTTCAAGAAAAATAATGTATTTGTATTTAGGAGAAACATTTATATTTATAAGAAAGTACGTCTTTCACAGTCACATTTCTTTCTTGACTTGTTCAAAAAACATTAATTTACTTTTTTTGTTAAGAGTGAACTTTTATAAAAATTGGGCGTGTAATGTAAAGAAATAGTAGTATAGGTAGTTCCGTTTATATTAATATAGTGAAAACTCCGTTGTGAGGACGTCGTTGGTTTACACATTTTATGTTGTCTACTGGAATGTTCCTTTAAAAAAAAATTATTCCCCTAACAGAAACAATTATTTTGTGTCCCTTTAAAAGAAATATATCACAAAAGAAAAAAATTTGTTACAACATAACATAGGTATTGGTGTAATATTTAATGCAGTC
This sequence comes from Zophobas morio, assembly GCF_036711695.1. NCBI lineage: Eukaryota > Metazoa > Arthropoda > Insecta > Coleoptera > Tenebrionidae > Zophobas > Zophobas morio. The sequence goes on from NW_026972110.1 coordinate 6,610,398, forward strand.
ATTTTGAGAAAGCAGTTGTATAGTCCCTGAAAATATTTTTTGCCAGGGTTTTTTACCAAAATGTATTGCTTCTAATTTTTCAACCGATTTTCTCAGGTCAGAAACTAAATTTATGTTATCCATCATAGATACAACACGCTGGATGATAAAATGAAGTATTTAGTAGCAAAAATAGAACCTTAATATTCTTTAATTTCAAATTATGGGCATATGTGGCGGGAGATCACGTATACAAGCAGTTAAGAAAATGTCATTCGTACTTTACCCATTGTTCTATCAAATTGTAACCTTGTAAGTTGGTCATGATTTCTTAGGTCGTCCAAGCTTTTTATTTAATTTCCAAGAAACAGGCAGACTCAATTGTAAGCTTTTAGATAGCTCTTGGTTTTTCCGCTTTTTGTATAATTAAAAGCTTTTCTTTTTCCCGATTGAACGAATTCCTTGAATCTACAAATCCCAGAACCTGAAAAATATATCCAATCCTCTCTTTTTCACCAAATACGTCGATTCTATGTACGTATCGCAGTTGAGCTAAAATACGTCCAGAACTGTCAAATTAAGTCAATGCCAACACAATGCAAAATTGTTACTCTTTCTTTTGATAAATTTTTTATTAGGTAAAGCACCAAAGAAAAATCCTGTTTCGTCAACATGGTATATGTCTTCTGCCCTGTAGGTCATCAATAAAAATTGGTGGAAGGTTATTTCGACAGAATTTCCCTCGCTTACAGAATAGAGTCGAATAAATACAGAATACAGAACTGATTATTATTAGTATTAGTTATTTGTATTACGCAGAAACTATCCAAATTGTTATACATATATTTGATAAAATATTGATGACGTCTTGACAAAATTTTGTAATAGAAAAATTTACTTGAAACATACGCAGAACATGCTTCTTTACCTTTGTTGTATCACTATGTACATAACTTTATTTTATCTTAATGGGGGTTATTAAAAATAAAATAAAACTCGCAAAATCAATTATTATAATTTTTCAATGAAACTGAATATGTTGGATGCACTTCAGAGGCGAGGGAACTTCTGTTCACAGCCCTCGACCATTTTTTAAAATATATTGTAGTATTTTATTTCCACTGAATGAATTAGTTTGTCAAAATTCGGTTCGCGATTTCCATTTTATATTAGATAGAATTTGCGGCGTGGTTTTTTGCAGTGTGGCCACTTTCTGTTCAGTTGTATGTATGTATTTTCAACGAAGGCACATCACATCAGTTTGGAAAACTGCTTTTGTCTACAGGTGGATTTACACATTTTAAATCCAATTTACTCTCTCAGATTTGTTTCTAAACTAAAATTAGAAACTATTAGTCACTGTATTATGGTTGTAACAATTACATTCTGGCAATTACAACTTGCTAAATTCTTAAAGTTGGAAACTTCCGTCAAACATTTTTCAGACAGAACTTTCCTCTTCTCTGAATCACAACCATTGAACAACTGGAATATACTTTTCAATAAGGGTTTGTTTAGTAATTTTTGGTAAGGCCAATTATTATTAATTCTAATTTATTATTATTATTATTAATTTTCTAAGAATTTCGGCCAAACTGAATTTATTGTCTCTGCAAAAATGCTGGAGATACCGGGGTCGAACTGAGCATTATTCACAAACAAAGCGAACCCTTGCCAGTGAGTTAATCCCACATAACGTAGATGAAGTTTATATTTTTTATTTAGAGAACGACTCCGCTCTAAAGTATGCATCGACAACAACACTTAGAAAAAAAATTAATTTAGATAATAATATAACAGAAAAGTACAAAGTATCAGATTATATGGCGTTTCGAAAACATATTCTAAAAAATAAACCATTTTATGGGGTTTATTTTCTCTACAAAGCCCTGGCATAAACAAACTGTTCAATAAATTAAATACACTTGTCGTTGTTTAAAGTTGTGGGTAGCTGAATAATCTAGCTACGGACGGCCTCACAACAGACTAATTTAGTAGGTGCCATATGATGTTAAATTACATTAAATTATAGTATTATAACACCGATTTATGTAACACTCTATCAAACCCCACGTGCACCAGAAATCGATTTCCAGAAGCTCAATTAAATATCTGATTGCAAGTAAATTTTTAATGTCGCATTTAACAACGACTCTACACCAATCAAATGTCTCTAAACCCCTCATTAAATGAGTGATGTTATTAACTTAATCTGAATTTATTATTTTATTTATAAACTGGGCCGAATTGAGAAATCAGGATATTATAAAAAGCTAAGTCGGTAAAATTAGTTATTAATGTTTTCTTTTTTTGTGATTTTTCATTTGTTAATGATTTTGTGTTTTACACAACTATGCTGGTAACTGAGGCAGATTTGCCACACATCTTTACAGCAAATTTTTTGGTTATTTATACCCAAATCTAGATAATTTTGAAAATTTTCAGAAAAATATATACGTATATGGTGTTATTTCTCACGCGGCTGCGCTTTTTATTATATGCAGTTAGAATTAGCATTCCACGCATGAACAAAATATGATGTTTTTTGTAATAAAATTGATTACTCCATATACATGCTATTTTTGTTGCTGCTTATTTAATAACTTGTGATCAACTAAAATTGTCTTTTTTTTGGTGTTGGATGATGAGGTGGCAAGAAAGCCTTTTTTTTTTTTTAATATACTTGTTTAAGATAAATCAAAACCGAAGTTGTAGCATAAAAAATATTGATGAGGTCCCAGCGTTGACGGTTTGACTTCACGTTTGAAATGTAGGGCACATGAAGTGGCATTTGACATGTCTGAAGCCTTTTATTAAATCTCTATGTGTGAATTGCATATTTTTAGACATACAGGATGTATGTGGCACTTTCGAAGAGATATCCACTTATTATTAAACCATTCTATTAATAGGTGGGTGAGAGGGAAAAATATGACATTATTTCTAAAATAATTTTTTTCGTGTGATTGTGTAAATGTAAGTGGGACACAGTATCGCTTATTGTAACGAAGTGTACATATTATAATAATGGGGTATTTCAGGTGAGCCATACTGAAGATTGGGTGTCAACGTTGTTTCTCATAGACTAGGGAACAGAATGATTGTTCTTGTTCCTTAATCACCTTTGAGGGCTCATCTACTAGTTCATATATGCTAATAACTTACACGAAATTATATTTGCTGTCCTTATATTTTGATACTACACCGCAGAGAGATAAGTATTTGATACACAAAACTTAAATGTAGTAAAATTAGGAGAAATTTAAACCTATTAAAATCTAGTACAGATAAAATTTATTGAACACACTTGGCTTTTTTTGTCACATGGGTGTTAGTTCTTGTAGTACGTAAATGGAAATGACAACATAAAATGTCTACTAATTTGTGATTTGCAGACTTGCGTGTTTTTTTAGAACCGAACAAAAATATTTGCGTATAACTGAAATAAAGCTAAGTGTTATTTATTAGTTTTATTTTTGGGTCGTATTTTCGAAATGGACAGTGTGGGAGTATTCGATTCAAGAGACTTGAGATGAATTTTCGGAAGAATTTTTACACTTGCTCGTTTTTGCAACTCATAACAACGATGTGGACAAATTTCCAGGAAATCTCGTCTTTATTTTTATTCTTTATGTTGAGACTACCGTTCATCCACAAAAAAAAATGTTGTTTGGGCTGCAATTAGGCAACGACGCATGTTATGCCTACATTCTTTGATCTTAATTAAGATAACCTACGGCTGCCAGATATCAGCATGGAATAGGGTATTTTCAACAAGATGAGACTACAGCGTATTCAGATAGGACCATAATAGCAATGTTACTGGAATTTATAACATTATCAATAGTCGAATTACAGAAATTATCTGGTCTCCGATCTTTCTCCTGGAAACTTTTAGTATGGCTCTATTTAAAGAGCATTATTTTTCGAACATCTGTCAACTTTTTGGAGAAATTAAGTTTGAAAATAACAACAGAAATTAACGACATAAACAATAATGCAAAGATTTTGAAGCATGTGATGGGTGTAGTTACACGAAGATCTCATTTATGCTTATAAAAAAATGGGCAATATTTTAATAATAATGAATTAATAATTTAATAAATAATAATTAATGAGTATTATGAAAGTAATATATCAGATATAAAATACATTTTTTCACACACAGTTAAAAGTTTGATATTGTAAAATTTTTCTCAAAACAAAATATTTTTCACCGTTTCTCATTTCTCATTTAGTAAAACTGTTCTATTTCGGCTAAGAAAAAAGTACCCTTTTTGTCAATTGAAAATATCCACAGTTATCAGTTTGCATAATTACAAAGTAGAGATAAATTAATGTAAACGAAGCAAAAACTCTCTTATTCAATTTTGTTGGAATGGCTTCCCATAATGCCAGCCACGTTTTATAGCGGAATATAACTTTTCGTTGAGTTTGGTAGCTTGTAAAATATTGATTTTAATGGTTTAAGTGAATTTATTCGTCACCATTTTGCGTGTAATTAGATACTAGTCATTAAATTAGTGGATGTTGATATGAAAACAAACTTGATGTGAAGCGTTTTACTTTTGGTGGATGCGCCGGGTTACTATACATCATCGATTTAATCTCCGCAGTTTATCTCTCCTTTGGCATTATAACGAGAGAATTTGTAAAAAAAAAACTTTACAAATAATTTTAATGTTTTGTGTATAAAATAACCTAAATAAATATGCAAATATGAGTTTTTGAATAATTTTGCATTTTTGATATTTTTTTCCAAAAAATGGAAGAATATCTTTTCTGGGCTTAGGGTTACGTACAGTATTCATCCAAACTTATATACACCTAAAACTAAGATGTGCACGCATTTTCAGTACATATTTATCTGCATTACTGCGGCGACTTATTGAAGCATTTAAATAAAATGACGAGTTTTAATATTTTTTCTTTTGTTGAAGAAACCGATCTCATAGATATCTTTAAGTAAATATCATAATGTAGTAAAGTCAATTTTTATGTAAACTTTGTGGGTTTTAGATTAGATTTTTTTGTTGTACGATATAATGGGAGGCGTTGCCGCTACATTTACCACAATTGTACCTTCAACTTTACTGTTGGTGACTTTTTACGATATTTCTGCATTTTTATTTCTATCTACAGACACGCTACTGTCTGCAAATGAAATATGAGACTGTATTTACTTAAATATTTCACTCGAGTTTGACTGAGGTTTGTGTTATTGATCGAGTATTTGCATGGTCACCGTAATCTGAAAATTTGTTTTGTAAAATTTACCAGCAAGAAAATATTTTAAGGCAAATTTTTACGACTGTAGAAGTTTAAAATAAAAAAGCTAGTCCTAAAAAGGAATCATTTCTGATTTTTATACATAATACTAGAAAAAACTGTTGCAACTAATACTATTTTTACAGTTTTTTATTGTTCTAATAGGTAATCAAAAACATACAGAAATAATACTAAGAATGATTAAGTATATAAAACTTTATGTGCAAATATTAAGTACTAAAATCAACAGACGCGGAAAATTCTGCTGGGAGTAAGAAACGTTGGATTATCTTTATATTGCCAGCCCCAGAAGTTAATAGACTTCTAATAATAATGCAAAAAATGTGTTAATATGTACTTTTTGTTAATTAGCATTCGGTTGCTTAAAATTTAGTTTCTACGTATTTGTTTTATTTTCGAAGTTCATCTCTTCCGAAAACCAGATGGCATCGATTTGAAATTTTGTAAACTCAATTTCATTTGAAATTTCCAGGAAAGCATGGTTTTGTACATGTATGTGTCCATATTTCTCCTGTTTAAAAAGTTGATTTCTTAAAACATACACATGCTGTTTTACCTCTTCAATAACGCACCCCTGTTTTTATTTTAACTTATAGGGGTTAGTTATTATAACAAACATAATAACAGAATCCAATTAAAACATATTTTACCAAAAAACTTTAATTGTTTAATTAATTATGTTTCAGAGGGGGCAGAAGTTCTGTCTAAACAACTTTAGACCAATTTTTTAGTCTTTAAGACGTTGAAAGCAATACTTTAGCGACTAGGAAAGTTAAACATTTTTAATGATCAAATTGTTAATGAAAGGGTGATTAAAGAAGCAACTGACCTGGATTCTTTACGTAATAAGTTAAAGAAAACGTTCTCGTAAAATTTAGTGTCATCGTTTAATCGCAACATTTTTCACGCGAAAATCAACAAGTCTGTCTTTATAAGTCTTAGTTATTATTGAAGAGGGGATTTTAGGCTAAAAAAAACAAAATATGCCCTAAAATGGGCGATAAAAAACGGGGGATTTAGACTCGAAAAATGGCAAGTTCTAGGAAATATTAATATTACGCAACGTCTGGTTTTCTTAGAGATTTACATTTATTTTATTATTCTACATAATCAGCGATCCTAATATTCGTTAACATTTTCATAACAAATTAGATATTTTTTTAAATTTACGGCAGAAAAATGTTTCCTTTTTCCTGTTAACATTTTTAGAGAAGTATCCCTCAACATCAACGATGTTAAAGGAGAATATTTAAAATCATAAATATCATATTTATTTATTTATTTAATTATTATTTATTTATTTATTTATTTATTTGTTTACCCAGTGTCCGAAACACCTATGTGTTATAAATCTACCAGTGAATAAATCTTTACTTGCACCCTAAATAGATTTGGGATATTTATTTAACCGACTCTATTTTTATTTTTTATAGTTAGGCTTCCTTAGGGTTACATGCAATAGTGTTGTTGACGACGCTGAAAATATGTTTTGGCAAACGATCATTTTTATTCTTCCAGCTGTATAACGGATTATCATAATTTATTTCGTTTCTTTCATTGTCGATTAACTTCCGTCTGACACTTGACAAATAGGCGTGTAATTTTATTTCGATTTAAGAAGAAATAATACTAAACTTTTTCTTTTTGAGGCCATCTCATAAAATATAAATAAAATCGTGTAGTAAAACGTGCCTAGAAATAAGGGAAACTGATTTGTTGAAAAGCAATTTTTCAGATAAGTTTTGAGTAAGGCGGAAGGGCAGGTATTAAAGTTAATTAGCGCCACCATCGATCAAGAAAAGTATCGTCCGAGGAGAGTGGTAGGTTAAGAGAAACTTGTTCAATTAGTTACAGTAACTACCGCGTTAATGGTGCTTTTAGAAACTCATAAATCATTTCTCTGCGGATTCGTCTATCTAAAATTGGAAATACCTGTGTCGATGGCCTATTAGTGGTATTTGAATTATGAAAGACTTATCTCTTATCTTTATCTAAATATGAGTCTGACACATGGCGCTAATTGAGCTAGTTATTACATTAATCTTTGTTTCAGAAATATTAATTAGGCCAAAATACATACACGTACGTTTCATTTACTCGTATTTTCTCCAAAGATATCTTAGTCTGCAGGGAAATGAAATATGATATTCCTGTTCGACCTAGTTTTAGCGAAGTGGGTGAATGGATGGCACTTATTCACAGGTAAAACAGCTTGATACTGTGTATCAAATGGCTTAGGGCAAAACAAACTAAACGTGCCGTTGTCACTTATGGAATTTAAGCACAATAACACAATTAAGAAAAGTTATGTTTGTCGTTAATGCAGAAGTTTGTACTGGGGCATATGTTGTAGTGATAAAGGTAATTTAATGATATAATCTTTGACTTTTTCTTATTGTGTGTTATCCATATAAATTTCTGGAACAATTATCCACAGATAAGTACAAAATTTGCAACACTGTACTCATACGCAAAAAATGCTAATCTATTTTTTGAATTAAAACATATTCACTAAAATATGTGTGTGTTTAATTATTTATAAAATCTTTCCGTCATTATTTTGAGATAGAATGTGTCACAAAAACGTACAAGAAATATTAGCTTTTCTTAGAAGTTGTTTCCTAGATAAAAAGAAATGATTACTTTCCTGTGTTTCCTTAAGTCCTATAGACAAATTGCCATCAGCAGTAATCTTTAGTAAAACTGACAAAAGTTTAATAATGATTAAAGAACAAGAGTGAAAGTGGAATTTCAACCTATATTCCTTTGTTTTTACAAAAAAAAAAAGAAAGAAATTACTATGCTTACAATTGTTCCGTTCGTGGTATTATCTTGCCAAGTTTATTAAAACAGGAAACTGTTAGCTATGATTAGTAATACAATTTAAGTTTCAAAACATTTTTTTTTGTTTTCATTCTCGTTTAGGATTTTTATAAAATGATTTGTTTTAATTTGCAGGTAAGCACAATATTTTCCGATAAAAGTGTTATTAATGCCTGAATAAAAATTGTTGTAAATTAACGTGTAGTTTAAAAACAAATATTAGGAATAATATTTAATAGGATCTACTCAAGTGAATGACGTTCTTGTCATGAGTCAAAATAAATGTTTTCATTTTTATACTAACTGGAAAGTACATATAATTTACATCCTAAACAAATTATTTCTTAAAAGAATGTTAAAATAAATTAACATTCCAGAATATATGTATGCAAACTACATGAATATGTAAAATAATTTTTAATTTCTAGAAACCTCTAGGAAACAGCATATAAATACCTACTTACTTTGTAGGACGGATATTAGTAACGTCAACGCACTCCCAAGCTATAAATTTTTATGGCAAAACATTTTAGAACTTATAAAAAAGGCCTCCGACTTTATCCCCTTGAGCTATCAAAGTATACTTTATTTTATATATTTATAAATTATGAAATCTCTAGTGGAGTAGATTTTATCATTTCTAAAAATCACAAAATAAACTGAAATTTTCTCCATCCCTGCGAAACGACCTACTTTCTTTGTGTGATCGCACTACTGTATTATTGAGAGAAGGCGGTTAAATTTTCTCCAGAGTTTATACGGGTTTTAATAAAAGTCAGGGCATTAGCGGTATTTTTCCTGCAAATGAGAATTTGCAACAGTTCCACAGAACAGTGTTCGCCATATCTTAAATTTTCATTTATTAACCTAATTGACGCTTTTGTCTTTAATAGTTTTTTTGCAGCGCTAAAGTTGAAAAAATAGTTATGCTGATTTTGTATTCTTTTTTATTTTTTAGTTGTTAAGACCTAGATCAAAAATAATTCGATATTTTCAATTTATTAGAAACTGCGATAATAATTAACTGAATTCTTTTTGTCAATAACTATAACTTTGTTTCTGGATAAGTTTGATTAATATTATACCTATTCAACTCTCTTCTGACTCCTTCTACGTTCCAATATAGTTATAACTTGAATAATTTAACCATAAAATGTTTTAATATTTTTTGTATATTGTCAACAAACAATAACTATTAACAAATAGTTATTGATCTCTCCTAATTGTTTTAATAGTAATGCGCAGTCACACGCCCTGGTGTTTATTTGCATTTAGCAAATCCCGAGCCACAAATTTCCATCAATACGAGGTTTTCGCGGTTTTAAATAAAACACAGCTGTCAATTAAATATGCTCAACGATGTACAAATTTATTTAATTTTATTCAACATGAGGGACAAATAGTTCAACTTTAATGTGTAATATTTTATATTATTAATAAAAAAATAATGGTTTGCTTTCCTCTTAAATGACATGTATTTACTATGAAATATGATATGATAATGACATAATGTTATGGTATCTTTACAGCATTATGGAATCGGTTAGTGCGCTAAAGGTAATACCAATTTAGATAGCAGCTATGAAAAGAATGTAAACAGATATGGTAACAGAGTAATCAATCGATATTACGTCTATGATGTCGTATATGATGTTAAACAAACACAATCTGCATGGAAATATGAAACTGTTCTAAGTTCGTAATTCATAATATGTTTACTCGATTAACCGCATATAGTTGCTTTCAATATAATAAATTGTAGGTATGAACGTGCGCAGTCTAATGAAAATAAGCGAATTCATTTTAGTATTTACTGTGCCCAGTATTCTACCAATTACAAGTCTTTTCACTCTTTAAATTAACGTTTTGAAATAATTTCTTTGTTTATCTTCCTTTCTGTTTCCTAGAAAGATCAAATACGAGTTGAGTAATTAGAGTGCAATTTTAATTCCACAGTGCTTCATTTTAATTGAAGGATCAGTGACTTAGGAGCCTCTACTTTTATAAAAACAAATTATAAAAAAGAAAACAGACACAGATTCTACTTAGAAACATTATAAAATTGGTTCTGGGATGTCGGTTCTCATTGTCGTTGTCGAGGTGATGCAGATTCTCAGTCCTGATTTGAATTGGATGAACCTTCAAAAGACATGACGTTTCCTTCCACTGAACTGACTTGTAAATTAACGCATTTATTAAAACACGTTAAAATTTATATTATTACTAGGATTTTAAACGACACGTTATTTCACTGTTATATTTATTGTATTTTATGATACATAATTAACGTTGTATAGTATTCAATATTTTAGTCAAATTTTTACTGTTGGAGGTACTATTTTTGAATTACTGAAATTTGTATAACATCTATTCTCTTATTTTTTCAATAACAAATACTGAAATTCTAACAAATGTCAGAACGTGTTGCAGTGTTTTATAAATACTACTTAAATTACCTTTTTATAAAAAAAAAATAATAAATTAACTAACCTTCCGTTGTTTGCGATGAATAAAAATATATTTTTGGGGCATTTCGCAGCATCTTTATCATTCTAACTGTGTTCTGAGGGTGTTTTTGTTTCAGATGTTTGCGAGGACCCTTCCAAGCTGCTGCACATATTATCAACAAGTAACGGACCTGTTTTAGGGTCTTTTAAAACAGAACTCTGTTCACCTGCCCATTTTATTTCAAGTTTTTATAATACTACATTAGTGACATGGAACTGCCCGAAGGTATATACATTAATTTTTTATGACTTCCTGACTTTCTAATTTTGTTCCATTATTTCCAGAGTCCAAAGGAAATCGATATAACTCAAGATTTAAGACTCAGCCCTTCTATTCCAACAATAACTAAAGGATTTGCGAGAGTTGTGCTCAACATGAAGTGGAAATCAGTCGCCATCGTAACAAGCAGTAAGTTTGCACAAATTAATGAATGGTGTTTGAATTTGAAGATTTGTTTTAACTTGGGGTTGATTTGAGAATTGAAATTTTCGAGATTAAGAGAGGTTTGATTTGTTGATATAACCGAATAAACTTTGAAAAGTTTCACAAAGTTGTGTTTGTCAGAAGTTTAATGCGTTTAACTCTCCAATAAAAACACAAAAAGTAATAGCGTGTTGATAAAATTTTAATGATGCTTTTAATGCATGCAAAGAACATTGTTTTCAGAACAAGCGCAATTTCAAAACGGGTACTAGTGAATTTTTAACCAGTCAGTATTCGTTTTTCATTTATTATTAATAACAAGCAGCGAATTTTACCGTTCGACGTTAAACTATTGTTTCTTTGCTTTTCTTACTCTTTTACATTAGGGATGTGGACGCGCTAGAGTTGAGTAACAGTTAAAAAATTCAGAAGGTGGAGTAGTAAAGATGATACAAAGTACCTTCTTGGGAATGCTCCCAATAAAGTAGCACATTTAAAAGGACTTTTCACATCCTTTACTTTTTGGCAGATACATCTCCATTACGGTCAGTGGATGCTCTAGATCACTGTCAAACCGATCACGCAAATACCCGGAGCGTTGGCAGACACATGTTGAGTAAAAGCTTGCTATTTCGGATAATTTGAAAAGGACCTGAAAATTTGCACGAGAACAGTTGTAATTTAAAAGTCCATTCAAATGGTAATTAAGAATAACATTTCACTCTAATTATACCGTCAACTCACTGGAGTTGACCTTTTGTTTTAAGGCGTATGAGAATTTTAGATAAAGTCGATTTAAATATTTAGCAGAGGGCGGTGCTCTTAAATTATTATTTTATTTAAATCTTCGCCTAAATACATTTAAATTTGTGGGAGATTCTAAATGGCTACTCATTTCAGTGGATTTAGTCTCAACTGTATCGTATTATTACAAATAACGGGTGTTCCATTGAAAAATCACTCAGAGTAGGCGTTGGGATATCATTTGTCACATGTTAACACTTCCTGCCTTGTTTTTTATACTATGTTTTTTTAATGCTGTAGTCAGTAATTACTAATAACAGATATCTGAAAAAGGAAAATGTATTATGTGGGATAAGGTAGGTTTTTTCTTCAAAATTCCAAGAATTTGAAGAGCTTAAAACTCAAGTAATAATAAAATTAAAGAAGGAATTGAGAAAACAAAAAACTTGTAAATTTTTCGAAATTTGAAAAAGAAACTTGTTTAACTTATGGAAAAGATTTATGAAGTTTCAACACAAATTATTGTTCTTTTATAGATCACATTGGTTGGTATGTGGTGTGGTGAGTTTATATGATAAAACTTTATAGCTTTTTTTGATCTCATCAGCACTCAGAATTACTCGTTTTTTCCATTTTGTTCTATTTTCAAACAAAAAGACAATTACTGCTTTTTTAAATGTTTTTGATAAATATGACATCTTTGACATCTAACATTGGTAAGAGCTCTCTAGAAAAATTACTAGTCTGAATGTGAACGTTGCCCAATTTCCAATCAATAAGTGGTGTTTCAGTAGAAATGGCAAAGACCTAGAACATAGGGGGAAAACGTATTTTTTCTAGTGAATCTCAAATCTGCGTCTTTTGATCTAAAATTTTTAAAAGCTTATTCATTATCACTAAATTCAGTGATATGTATTGTAGCAGATGGTGGGAGGATAAGATGTACACAAACCTCATTTGACATACACCTGTTAAAACTTTTATGACTTAAGCGGCTTAAGTCAAATCACCCTTATAAGTCAAACTGGCTATTGTAATCTTTGTGGACCCGAACCGCAAGATGTTCATTGTTGGCATAATGTAGCTGTGAACTGAGTTAAGTAATACAATAGCCAGTTTGACTTCTAAGTAGAGAGCGGAAAATATGCAGCAAAATTTTGGGAAATATGATCATATGATATGCACCAAATTTATACAAATATGCAGTAGCTTTCTTAATATATGCAGAGATATGCAGTTGCATATGCTCTAAAAATAAAAAAAAAGCTTAATAAGCGAACTAAATTTACTTACAAATTACAAAAACAGGTTTCCCGAGCTTACGTTTTATTACAAAAAATTGTAAAGTGTTTAATTACATCTCACTAACACATAAATCACATTTTTAATGATAATATTCTTATACTAAAAAATAAATATAAACAGAACAAATTAAAAAATAGTAGTAATCGGCTATTTAATTACTATTTTGGTAACAATATATTTTTAAATATTTTTCGAAATATTATAACAAAAAGTTTTTCCGGTGATTCTAAAGTATGTATTTGTAAATAGCAAAACTGCGTACTACGTCCACAGATGTAAAAATACTTACCGGTTTAGATCAGGCGCGACAAAACACAGTTTCTTCTTGAAGAATAAGTTCAGGAAAAGGTTTAATCCACAAATTAATTTGAGCCATCTTCGGCATATTGACACACCTGTATCTCTTTAAATGCTTTCAATGCAAACTCACGATGGAAAATAATAAGCTAACGTCCCTTCGACTACCACAAAACATACCATTAATACACTGAAGTAACGAACAAAAATATTGGGAATGAACGTATTTCCAAAAGTAATTAGGGCGCGAATTTGCCTGGTGGTTTCTCCAAACTACCATAAAACCCAAACCTTTCCTAGTTATTTGAAGCTCAGGACAATATTTGCAATATGAATCGTGAAATTTGGTCTTTTTCGATAAATGCCGATAGAATGACAATCATTTTTTTTTCGAATTAGCACAAAAATTGATAAAAATGTAAGATATGCACCCGTTACGTGAAATATGCAGCAGAAGGCAAACATATGCAAATATGCAATTTTTTTATACCTGTATTCATTTTTAATTAACATGATTGGTTCACATATTAAATATCAAGACTTATATGCAAAAAATGACGGATATGCAAATTTCATAAAATCCGATCTCTACTTATAAGGGTGGTTTAGCTTAAGCCGCTTAAGTCATAAAAGTTTTAACAGGTGTATGTCAAATGAGGTTACTTTACTTAATTGTAGGTAAAATCTAAGTTAGATGGTGTAAACATTTTACAATCGATATTTCCATTTCCAGGAATCTGATGTTTGACGTGACATGGTTTTAATCAAGGGTTTTAGTATTTGACATCAATACTGTCTATCAATCAACGTTGATTTGACATAATTTCCCCCATCTTTCACGAAGACTCTCTTGAATATAACTTTTATACTTGATATTTTTGATAACAGGCACATTTTTAAGCAAATTTCAGCCATTTTTGAAACTCTAGTTTCATTTTCGATTATATTATTATAACTTAGCCAACCTTATATTTTATGGTTGTCGTCAGGGTTAAATCAATGTGTCAAAAACTAGCATATGATAATGATTGGGATGTCCGGTTAATAGCTGTACATTTGAAAATATAATTTTTTAATGAAATGGTTAAGAATAAGGTACAATTAGAAAGTATTAAGACAGCTGTTAAAAAAACTAACCAGATTTATTAATAGCATCAACTTAACTATAGTCAGAAGTTTTTCCAAATACTGTCAATACTCTCTCTTTCTTCCTAAATTTTCGGGAAATTTTGTCATAATTTGTGAAATATCTTTTTAAATCCTTTTAATTTTAGTTTTATTTTTGAATGGATTTTTTTCTCTCTGTGGTTTTCCTTGCACACTGCCTAAAACTTCTCGATTTTGGGTGCTTGGGGACCATCATTGAAAATATTCAATTTCAGTCTTTATGAGTCACTGATAGTCATTTTTTAAATTTTTTGGTGATTTTGCTTGTTCTGCTTGTTTTTTTTTTAAGTATTTTGGGATCCTAGGTTTTGCATGTACTTTGATTCCCAATAGTTATCAGTAGACAGTAATATTTTTCATCAAATCTGCGTAATTTAATGAAAACTATGCAGCTCTTTTCGAAAACTGTTACTTTTTGCCTTCTGATACTAAGCAATTTTAATCAATTACAAATTTTTTGCCACTATTAAAAGTAGGTATAGAGTTTATCTACTCTTCACAACATCTCTCATTCAAATCAATTTAGGCAGAGTCCAAAGGAGATTTTATCACTTTGTACAGCTGTTAAACGGACATCCCTAATTTCAAACAAAAGTGTATTGAACAAGGTTATTTTCTATTACCTCGTGATAAGAAAACAAATCTGTACAGTTATCTACACACAACTTATTAAGTTTGTGAGGCACAAGAAGTATGTCAGAAATTTACAAAAAATTTATATAATATTTTTTTAAACACGATTTCGTTAAAATTTGACCGGTGTAAATGCATTGATTTTGCTGTATTCAGTGTTACAGTAATCATAAGGGAAAGATAATGGATAAACATATTACTCATATATGATAACTGATAAATTCTGTTGAAATGATCCCGGGGATTCAACCCGAGATCTTTCACATTCAAAGTGAATGCTTTATTATTATCATATGCTAACTTCTGTATTATAGAAACGTTGATATCATGGTATTTAAGCTTTGGTTGTAAAGTACTTGAATAGTGTAATTTCTGTGCTATTCCAATTATTATAGAAAAAAGTTCGTCCTATAAATTCTTAAATTTTTAGTTATTTTATTAGCGATATTCGAGTGATATCTTCTAATTTTCACATATGGATTTGGAATGGGAAGTTTAGATATTTTAAAAAACACATATTGCTAATTGGCAAATGAGAATAATAAAGTGGTACAGTAGATTGGGCATAGTCGAACTGTGTCCCCAAACCAACCTTTTAATTCCTTGAGAGAATTGGGTTCTGATCAAAGACAGGTAGAACAGTATTAAAACATATTTACTCGTACAACGAACTTGATTTTGATCACTTCCGTCATTTAAAATGTTGTGGTTTACAGTTTTTGCCCTATAGTAGATACTTATTTTAAAATTTATAAATGTTGATATGGAGTTATTTAACCAGTCTATTATAAGTTCAAACATCGTTATAGGTTTACTATTTATTATGATTCCTTCATTATTATTATTATTATTATTATAACTTGGTATACAACCATACAAAATATTTTATTACATTTGAATAACATCGAGGATTCAATATGTTTGAGACTTGTGTATCCATAGCCACTTATTTTTACAGTTGTTAAAGATTGATGATTTTCATGGAAGTGTCATAAACTGTATTTTCAAATTTTAAAAACAAATCAGGAATTAAAATCAGTGACTTAAAATTTTGGAATTCAGAAAATGGTGATAAAAATAAAATACAATAAAATGTGCTTTAGTTTATTCATCTGAATTCATTGAGTTATTTAAAGTGAAAAAAATTTCTAAAAAAAATGCTAATTAGACGGAAGCTACCTCACTCTAAAGCAGGAAGTTTAGTTTCTTAGATAAATGATAAAATTTGATTCTTCAGATTTTATGTTTGTATGATGACTCGTTTATGTCTAGTAAAATTGCTGTGTTAATAAACTTTAGTAAAATAGCAAGGTACAATGTGACACTATTAACAACAGGTGCAGTGCAGCGATAAGATTCCGCGAAAAAAAATTACTTAGGTATACCATTCAACAAGAAGCAGCGTTGGAAGTACACCAGTTCCGAATAAAATAAAATAAATAAAATAAAAAATGTGAAAGGGACTTACGAATACATATGGTTTCCTGTGGCCAAGATAGTTAAATTGCCAATTCTGGCAATTCAGAAAATGCGAGTCATTGTTTAAGTAGTGACAACACATCTGTACTTTCAGATGACACATTGCAGGTTAAAAAATTAAAAATCTGATTAATTCTTGTAACACAACTACAGAAAATATTGGTTCGAAAAAACTTTCGCGAAAGCATTACGACAAATACTCCCGGATTAATTTACAACTATAATGAACATTTTTGGGAAGGCTGTCAGAGTTATTATTATTACGGTATTAATATTTACTTTAAAGTCAACCACAATCTCTAGTAACAGGTGTTGGGTAAGCTGACGCTTGAAACTGATTTTGCGTCATTGAATAATATCCCATCCCTGTAAAATTAATTCAGCATTGTAGGTATAACAATCAGGATTTTTTTTTTGGTCTTGTTGGCTTTAGAGCCGAGGGATTCGGGCAACTACAGCCAACCGGTAACTGACTGGTGATCACCTGAAAAAAAAAATGAAAGTTTAGATGAAAACGCCGAGTAGACAGGGTCATACGCTTTTCGAATTTAATGTTCCTTTTTAAAACGTAATCATAAGTAAAGACGTTTTAATTGTGCAGGTGGTTAAGTCAGTTTATATTCCTTAACTTTTTTATCTAATGCGATTCATATTTTTCGGATTGACACTACATTGTTATATAGGTACATATATATATATATATTTAATCTCTGTAGTTCGAACTAGATTCTTAACATACTCGTATTTGTTTATAGGCTCATTGTTAGTTCCAAAATAATCAATGTTCATATCTCGTTCATTATTGAGCTAGAAAAAAAGCATAATAAACTAAAATAATTTTCAACTAAGTATATAGGCTACTCTGTTTTTGAGTCACAACATAAAACTTACTGTCTTTATACAGAACACTCGAGTATTTGGCATGCTTTGATTGCTCTCTTCTTAGGTGGTAGCACCAGGTTTAATTTTTGAAATACCGATGCGAAAATACTAATTACTTATTATTATTCTAGTTTTACCCGTTATAGGAATATAGATAAGCAAAGGTATGTGTTAACCTTTTTGCCTTTTTGTATACGAGAAAGTGCAGTAGAGGTGAAGACCACCCCCAACCACTTTAGATTTAGTTTCTGTCAGTAGTAGTCTATAAAACTCCTGATCTGTGTAACCACGTGTAAGTTAAACAGTGTCATACTTGTGAATAATAAAATAAATCAAGAAACAAATTTTCATCTTTAATCAACATTCATTCACGTTGGTCCTTCGAGCTAAATAATTGTGGGTCTTCCGAAATGTGTAAAAGATAGCCTAGTATGCGTTTTATTTTAGTATTAACGAAATCTGTCTTAGGGTAGAGGTACAGTATGTTTATAAAAAAAGACTGCAATCCATTTTACTTGTTTTATTGTTGCTAGTTTTGTTGATGCAATCTCTATAAAAAAAACATAGCAGAAACTATCAACTTTTGTTATAAAAACTGGTTTAATAAAAGTATCAGATTGAACTTTCTCCGTCCCTGAAGTACAGTTAAAAAATTCAGCTTCTTTGAAAAATTATAAATTTTGATTTTGCGACTTTTATTTTTTTATGATAGCCGCTATAATTTAAAATATATTATAGATGTGTAGACCGTTAAAGTACAACTAAAAAATCATGCAATGCGTATGTTTCACGGGAGTTATTCCATAACAAATTTTTGTGATGACGTTGTCAACATTTTAGCAAGGACACGTATATCAATGAATAGGTGTAGGTGTAAGCGTAATACTATTAATAATCAGTAGTGTCCTCAAATTGTCGGGAAAATAGGATTTGTAATTAAATATATCGCCTCATTCATTAATTTTTTTGAGTCATCTTGTATAAGCAGTTCTATAAAGCATGAATGCACTGATAAACCACAAGTATACGCTCTTAATACAAATAACCTTAAAACGTTTGTGAGATTTTATGGCATTCGGTTTTGTCGTTCAGTCCCTGGTAAAAAATTAGGACGAATTCATAAACCACATCTGCAGGAGTATTAAATATATAAAATATAAATAACATTTATTCGGCAAAATTATACAATAACATCAATTTTTAGGGGGCCTTAAACGGATAAATTTTGATTAACTATTTACGTTTTATATTATTATTATTTATTAAAACGTTTGCAAGATTTTAGAGCATTCGGTTTCGCAATTTCAAAACTAAATTGTAAAGTGTGGTTATACGGTTTTGATTTTTTTAAAAAATGTGGATACTTACTATAAAATCTCATCGACAGAAAGAAGATGACAGAGGTTAGACAGACCCTATTACAACATTTATCTCTAACTTACGGTTGGGAAATTAAAATTAACAATAAAGAAAGGAAATAAAACTTATGCATAGATATGTAGTGCTATGTACCTTGCAATTGAGAACATACTGTCCATAAATACAATCAAATTCATTAGGCGCATTTTTGCGTGTACTAGGACTTGTTGCCATATTTATGTATGTATTCAATTTCTTATTAAATGCAGTTTACTGGTTAAAGATTTTGAAATACTTATTAGTGTAAATTAGTACTTCCAAGATTGAATACTAAAATAATAAAATTTTTAAATTATATTTTCACCTTTGGAAAAATTAATATCTGTAAAATTAATTAACAATATGAGGAAGGTAAAATTTATTATTATTAAGAATGGCAAGTAAAAATGATACATTACTGCTAGTGAGGTAATAAATTCAATGAAAAATTGATAACCAATACATTTCTTGACGCAGAAGTATTAACTTAAATCTTTAATAAGCTTGACAGATTAATAGATTATCAGCATTAACAAATCACTATTTGGCATTAGTTGAAAGGCGGCGGGAAGTTATACGTGTAACGTAGAATAATATTAATAAAGAATTAGTTTGTTTATTCCTAACTTGTTTTAATTATTCACACATATACTGACACGTTTTGTATTATTTGTATGGTTATTTTGGAAGATATTTTTTTATATCGATCTTAAAGCGGCCACATTTCCCTAGATTCTAAAATGCGCTGGATCCACAGAATTCAATTTTAATATTTTTTTATTGTTGAGGTTAAAAAGGATTTTTTCCAAGTATAATATCTCCGTTTTATGAAGTTTTTCTGGCAACAAAGTTTTCGCGTAAGAAGCTTAATTACTTCAAGAGGTGCATTAAATTACGTTCTCGATCCTTCTTAAAGCTGCCACTCTAATCCTGTGATCAGACTCCAACTCTTTAAGTTGTATCATCCGCTTCGTCACGAAAATCGAATCTCGGGTCTAAGCAATTCTCTCTGTATATTGATCCTGATTATTTGTATGCCACACTATCTAAAGTTTTTACTGTACAATGTTTTGGAACAGCACATAATAAATTTTAGTTTCATTCGATCAAAATGTTAATCTAAATTATTGTGAACATAAAAATTATATCCGAAAATATTGTGGGTTATATCTTAGTTACTTATGTACATAATTTTGACCATTGCAATGGTAACTTTATGGAGGACCACTAAAATATAGAATCGACCAATTTTGACCTCCTGAGTTCAAAAAGAGTTTCGCTTCAGGTATGGTTGACATACTGAGTTACCGTGCTCTTTTGCCTTATTCTTAACCCTGCTCCTGAAGATGCCACTTACGAAAGTGTGCGAAACGTTGAGCCCAAAAACTCAATTAACACGATTCCAACCTGGAAAACGATCGCGTATTGATTTCGACCGTGCAAGCCTCCGAAATCATTTGACCTCCTGAGTTAACTAGGAAAGTATTGTAATAAAGTCCTTTTAGTGAATGGCTAATTTCATGTTTTTTCGACTTTTCATGATTGTTATGAGGAAGTAGGCTACCCATTTCCGTCTGTCGTCTGTTGTTCTTTTTATTAGATAGATAATCTGTTAAATTACTGGAGTTGGTGTGAAATTTTGAGTACCTATGAATATTTCGAAAAATTAACGAATGAACCAATTTATTTTTATCTCATAGTCCTGAAATTCTGGGAATTTATTACTGCTTTTACTAGTACGTATTACATTCTACCTATTCAAAGTGATATACTGCTTTACCTCTAGTTTAAAAACCCACACTTATAGACTATATTTCAGGGACAGCGGAAGTTATATATAAACAATCTTATATTTACCAATTTTTTTACATTTACATCAAGTTATAATAGAGCTCGGCTCTGATTCTAATAACACTTAGATACGGTTCGTGATCAATGCATTAAGTTAGTATTATATGCTCATTTTTGTTTCAGAAAAGATGTATTTCATAGTGTCCATCAAAATATAGCAAATAAGAGTTAGTTCAGTTTAACAGTTTTTTGTAGTGGATTACATAATTTTTACATTTAAAAAGAGCTATAGGGATTTCATAAAATGTATTCTTTGGCAAACTAAAATCTTAGTTTTAAGTTATAGAAAACGAATATGAACTGGTTATTCTACAAAAAAGACATGTTTAACTGGATTTGTAATGTTTGGTTTGTAAAATTAGGCTTTACTGAAAACGGTTAATTTATTATAGATATTATTATTATTCAAAAAAATTAAAAACCCTTCTAACTTAATCTGTGTTAGCGTTTGAGAAAAAATAATGGGCACTAAAATGTATGTACACTGAGAAGTCGTCAGAGTCAGCGCCGTAATTCTTACTAATGAAATAAAATGTTTAGTGACGGGAAAATAAATGTTTACAAAGAGGAGAACAAAATCCCTTAGGGCGTTTTTTCGTTAGGTACCTATCAAAGGAAGGCGATCGAAGAACAACAAAGCAGAGAGCTTCGGCCTATTAAAAAAATTCATTAAGAAATAATGAAGAAGCCATTATCTTGATTAACATTGCAAGCAAGCGGGTTTTGCTTTAAAAACTTTGTTCTGTACAAGATAAGAGAAAAATTGGAAGCTGCAATCTCTAATGTGTTTTGTACTTGTTAGTTGTCGCTTCAAGTTACGAATACAAACGGTTGCGTAGGTCAGACCGCTTCAGAGCTTCATAAATCTCTCGTGAAATTGAAACTTTTCTAGAAAGATCCCTGCCTGTGGCATTCTATATATGAAAAAGTGTAACTGCAAAAAACTTGAAGAATATTTTACGCCCCGAGCCAATAAGTAACCGCTGACAGAGTCAGCTGTGGGCAAAAATTTATTTGAGATTAGTTGTTTGTTTTGAGGGTTGCTTAATTACAATTCGAACTTAACTAAATACTTTCTATTTTTTAGGTATACTCATTCAAATAAAACATTTGAAAACGTCGTTTCAAGATATTTGTTAAGACAATTAACAATAAACGTAAAAATGCAGTGTTTTTTAATGTTTAAGATATTTAAGTTTTAAAATTGATAAAATTATAGCCATGTTTTTGAAGATTTTCTAAACACGAAACCAACTGCAATACATTTTGTTTTTACAATGGGTTGAATTTGTGTTTTATGCCAATTTATTCTTTAAATAAAAAATACCTTGTCATTGCCGAGATATGAAATAATAATAATTTTATTTCTGAAATCTTTAGGTGGTGTATTACTGAGACAATTAAAGCTGTCTTTAAAAATTGGTGTAAGAATTTTTGTACAAATTTTCCTTCGTCCCTGAAGTACAATCAAACAAATCAAGTGCCATAAATAATAAACTATAAAATTTTTTTAAAGACAACAAAATAAAAAAAATCGAAGGTTATTTCGACAGAACTTTCTTCGCCTATAAAGCACAGTATAATAGATCCAGCTTTTTAGAAAAATTATAGTACTGATTCTGCCAATTTAATTTTTTTATGATAACTCTCGTAAAGTTAAAATAAAGACATGTATGTAATGTTATAGTAAAGGTAAAGAAGCGTGCTAGGGGTTTGTTTTAAGTGAGTTTTAAGATTACAATTTTTTTAATGACGTCATCACCAAGAACATATATCAATATTTATAGATGCAGCGTAATACTAATAATATGCAGTACTATATTCCCAAATTTTCGGGAAAAAGGAGTGAGCCGTTATTTATTTAATCAATAAAATAAATTCTAAAAACTATGAGTGCATTGATAATTCACAAGTATAGGATCATGATATTTTTCATATTTCAGAGATGATTGATGTTTTGCTATCCCACATTCACATGACGTGTCCTGCCCACCTCAATTCTCCCTCCTCTATTGTGGTCTAAATCGATTTAGTTTTCAAATTTCTATATTTTTTTTAAGAAATTTCGCTTTGTAACGTTTTCCTTTGATTTTACGTTGTTGTTCTACATATGTTACTACTCCTTTAAAGATTCGCGTGTTTATTTGTTTCGGTATCTCCTTTTTGCTTAAAAAGGTATTTTGGATGCTTGTGAAAAGTCTTTCTTCTGCCCTTGTTCTTGTATTCGTCCTTCGTCATCATTGTCCCTAGAAACTATTGCGACACAAATGTGCTGACCGACTTCAGCTGCTGGAGGTAGGATTAACCAACACCTTTATATATAATACATATAACTTGTGTTGTGATAATCTCGCGTTTTAATATAATCTAAATTGTGCTTTGTTGTCATTTTTGCAACGACCTACTTTTCGGCTGAATCTGTTTTGTCAACAAATTCTTGGGTGACTGGATCAGAAATTAAAAAAATCACCCGGTATTAAAAATTCACAGAACACTGACCCTTATTTGCCGAAGTCGTGAGATTAGCTCATATGCGCTTTTATCCTTTAAAAATAGATGGGACTTCGTTGGATAAAAGGCTGTCTAAAAATATTATTAAATCTTGTATATTGGTGACGATGACGAAGAAAATAGCGTACTTTTAACATATTTACGCATGAGATACAGTTTAGTGATTTTAGTAGAAAATACTGAGGGATTAGGCGTTGAGGGAGATTATGTCGCGTAGAGACGAACATTAATTTATACTACAGTAAGTATTCTATTTAGGGTCTGGTGTGTCGAAAATACAATATTAATTTACCATTAGTCGTCGTGAGTATGAAATTCGGTTTGATTAAATCTTTGTCATGATTAAAACCTGATCATGTGTTTTCCTTTCCTAACTTGCACAATAATTTTGGCGTAAAACTGTGCTTTACGTAACGTGGAAAGCATGAAAAAACTGAATTATTCAAAATTATGTATACATCATTATAAGACTACAGTAAGATACAATAATGTGACATACCGGTTATCAGATTTTTGGTGGAAAATATTGTCTCATTAACAAATTAGCTTTATCAATAGACGCATAATATATGTTAATTTCACTATACACTTAAATTATTTAAAAAACAACCCAGTAGATCTTTTTAATGATTAAATTGATGCATTTTACTGTAAAATTTCTTTAATTGCAGACTTGTTACGTCTAGCACAAAATAAACTGTAATAGTTTTGTCTGCTTTTTTAATGTAATTATAACGTTATGTGGAATATACTGCAACAGCTCCAACAAAGAAAAACGACAAAAGTCTAACCACTTACGACAACATCATGACAAATATTTCCACTAAATATACTGTTAACGTTTGCGACGAAAAATTTGGAGACTATCTTGGTATTTGCTTGTCATTAGAAAAAAGTTGTCCTTTAAAATCTAAGAATACCAACAAAGTTATTAGAATTGTCAATGATAGGTGTAAATTATTGTTTAGCAAAAATTTGAGGAAGTGTCTTGGGAGAAAGTATATATGTGTCCTGATGATAATCATGTTAATGAACAGTGGGACAAATTTATAAACTGTTTCGCACTACTATTTAATGAATGCTTTCCATTAAAAACCATCAATACACGTTTTAACAAATTAAAGTATTATAATTGTCCTACTGCCAAAGAATTTAAAAAACAACTTGACAAACTGTTTGTAGTAAACAATTTGTGACCCTAAGTTGAGTATTACTTATAATAAAGTTAAAAAAGAGTACAATAATGTAATAAGCACGAAAACAGTACTAACTATATGAGTATAAAAAAAATTGACAATGCGGAAAATAGGTCCAATCTGTATGGAACGTGGTTAATGAAATTCGAAGCAATCACCATCGCAATAATGGCGTAAAATTGTTAGGCGATTCGGACAAAATAGTAAATGACATGGCGAGTTATTTTGCAAATGTTTTTAAATAATTTAAATCCCTATTCTAGTTACCGTCCTTCTGAA
The DNA here is from genome assembly GCF_036711695.1 of Zophobas morio. Taxonomy (NCBI): domain Eukaryota; kingdom Metazoa; phylum Arthropoda; class Insecta; order Coleoptera; family Tenebrionidae; genus Zophobas; species Zophobas morio. The sequence goes on from NW_026972110.1 coordinate 6,635,162, forward strand.
ATTAACAGTAATGGAAAATCACTGTACGTCCATCCTACCACTGTCGAGGTGGTTGCTAGTATAATAAAATAAATAATCTTAACAACAAAAAAGTTGTGGTTTTGGTGATGTATCAAACGATATCATTAAAAGTTGTGCTTCTCAAATTGCCGTTCCCTTAACATATACAGGATGCTGAAATAATAGCGCATGTCTTTGATTATGTTGTAAACGTTTGTAGATTCAAGAAATTCGTTAAAAACTTCAGAAATATTACTTTTCAAGCGTTTTCTTGTGGTTTAACGCCTATCAGACACCTGAAAATACCAAGGTTATACATGACTTTTACAGTTTAATCAAAGACATGACAAATATTTCCATGGCCAATTTTAATTTGAAAACACTTTGATTACGTTTTATTTATCTAACGTTTCTTGCTCTGTTTTTATATGATATACCTGTGCAAGAATAAAGACATTCTATTCTATTCTATTCTAACATGCCTTCTTTATTTATTATTATTCTAGATTGACGCGCGTACTCTACTAACTGTTACAGACATATTTTTTTTTCTATTCGCAACAACAGATTTGTTGACAATGAATCTACTTATCATTGCTGAAAATATTTAATTGGTAATTTTTCGTGTTTAGTCAGCTCATTCATCGATTTAAACTGGATCATAAAAACTGTACGAGGTACCTATATGCTGTTGAAACATTATCATCATCGATCTTAACGTTAACGGTGATAATATTAATAGTGTGTAATAATGAAATGCTAAACCGATTCAGTGTGATTTAACTGTAACTCTAACTTATCCATCTACTTAACTTATTTGTGGAACTGTAAAAATTTTTATTTGGACAGTGGATAGCTGATTGCTGATATTTTGTAAAAAGCATTGATGTATAGCCACATAAATACTTATTTAGTCAACTTTGATATTAATTTTAAAACTTGATCAACGTTAAATACAATATTCTCCTAAAATCAATAGATTAATAAATTTATAAATCAAGTAAAATTTTCAATTTGCTGGCGAATATTTGGGCTGCGTCAAGAATAAATGAGATTTTTTATGGTGACCCAGATGTATAAAAGCACTTTTAATGCAACATAAAATTAATAATTGTCAACGTTTGAGTTTTTTTAAGAGTTCGTTACCACCACTAATCTAAGTAATAGGATCAATAATTAACAAATCGCTATAAAAACATGTTTTTAACACAGAAATAAAAAAATAACCAGTAAATAACTACCAGTAGTGAAAGGGAGTTTGGATTTCCGACCAATTTAACGAAAAGCTTAGATACATTATATTCGCTACAATACTGATTTTCCTTTGAAGTTAAAATGCATATCAAAAGACAAAAGACTTGTGGCATTCAGAGATAAAATATATGAAATTTCATGAAACAGTCACAAACAAATGGTTCTTAAATTGATATGAAATCGTTTTGTGACACAAATATAACCTAAATCCGCGTCATTTCACTCAAGTCTGGTGAAATAAAAGAGCGTCAATCACGTTCAGGTCAGCGAATATTTGTAACAAGAGACACGAGTGTTAACAGAATAATAAAACAAAGTTTGCTGAAATGGGAAGTAAGGGTAAGTGACAAGTGGCTTGTGCACAGCTCTATGTTGGAAATATTACGACTAGCAGATAAAGATTCACCTGTGATAAATGGGGCAGTACTTTCTTATTGCAAGTTTTTTTAAAGGGTTATCTACAGTATAACTCTATATACAGGATTGTTCCCCTGGAAGATTACTCATTTTTGGTGTAGTATCAAAAAAATGTTTTACCAGTTTGCAAATAGAAGTGTTGTGCTAGTTAATGTAGATACATTGTACAAATATTTATAATAATATGTGAATTCTTAAATAAAAGTGTAATTATTTTAAAAACTATTGTACAAAAGACTTTAGCGTTCGTCAATTTCTATTTGTTGTCATAAGAAAATTATCTCTCAAAAATATTGGGGAGTACTTAATTTTTGAACGAAATACTTTTTATAATTGAAAATAATTTAGGTGTAGATTTAACATTATTATAATAACTGGCAGTATTTTTAATAATCTAAATGAAGCGTGTTGCATTGTGCAACGCTAATAAGTTGCAAAAACGTAAATCATGAATTTGAGTTAAATTAATAAATGAACAGTCTACGAAAATACAGAAAACTTATCAAGCTTAAACACACAAATAGGAATATATTTTTATAGTTTTATAAATTTAAAATAGGCGGAAGTAGACGAAAATGGGAGCAGTTAAACTTTAGCATTGTATAATAAAACAAATGTTTTCAAAGCTAAACAAAACTAATTATTGCTTGATGTTTAGTCTTCTGTAGCGTGGAAACAAAGTTGTAAATTAAATTAAGTCACGAGAAAAATACGCTTGGGGAGTGATTATTCTTCATCTTGTCAGATGAAATATTTTAAGAATAATTTTAAAAAATTGGCAAATCATTATTTAGAGTCTAGACGATTATTGTTGCATTGTTATATGTATGTACAGGGTGAGTCCCTAAGCGTGCACTCCTCGATATTTTATTAATTATTAGAAATAGAAAAAAATCTAAGACCAAAGTTGTATAGTTCTTAAAAAAACATATACCAAAATTATTTTCAACTATACAGAGTGAAACATCTTAAGGTGATGTTATCCGTTTAGTTTTCAGTGAATTTACAGTAGATTTTGTTTTACAAATATTAGACAACTAGTTGGAAACTGAATCCATTTTTTTTTTACAATATCTTTGATATGCTATTAGTGTCCGGAACTTATAAAATTGGAGAAAAAATGACCTGTTTTGCTCTAATAAAATCGCAAATATGCTCAAAATCACACTAATATTGGGTCCGACTGTGCCGATCATAGTTATAAAATTCACATTAAAGTAAGTCATGGACATTCTTTGAAGTGTTTACTATGATATTTCAAAAAAAATAAAAAATTCGCGATTTATAAAACTTCATAATTTTGATTTAAAACTGATCATGTTTGAAGCTTTATTTTATTCGTTCCATTTGCTGTCTCTTGCTGCGGTCTCTCTCGGATTGGGGTATAACACCCACCGAACGTTCTTGGACCGATGGGATAATTTATTACTTCCGACATCTTTTCGGTGACAAATTTAATCTTTCCATAAATTTACTTCAGTGTAGTTAGTGAACTCGTTGTGACCATTGAAATATATAAAGAGTAAATTTTGAAATGGGACGAAAGTCGAAGATTCCACTTTCAAAGCCACGAAAAAGTCGAAAAATTTTTTATCAGAATTATTATGTCAAAAACCTACTAAAACTACAAACAAAAAATGCAGTTTAATCATCATTTGATTAGTTTTACTATTATTATGCTTTTATTTCCTAATTTCTGTACATATAAATATTATTGTTTTTTAGACCCGCCGCTGTTTTTATACACTTACATAAAGTGTAAGTCAATGTTACTAATAGAAATTTTATTATTGTTACTTTATATAATCACCAATCCTATTGCTTCTCGGCTTTTTGTCAAAGATCAAAGTGTATTACCTGAAAGAATTTTATTTTGTTGAATAAAAGATTACCATAAACCTTATAATTAGCCGGATAACCATTCAGTATACACAGGTAGTTTCTATACCTCTTTAGTTTGAACTTAGCCGATACTAACCAGCTAGGGAACCAGTTATAATTGAAATATGTAATCCAAATAATTGAAGTACTTAGTTTTAAGTAAAACATTGGGTATATTTATAAATACGTATAAATAAAAACGAAACAAATTATTGGTCTCTAGTTTATTTTATAATTTGCATTACATCATGACATATAGGTAGGTACGTACTGATGCAGAAATTGGTGATTTTCTCGTTGCATTTCAGTATAGGGACACACTCAGTAGAACCATTTGGACACTTAAAATTGATTTTATTTTACTTGCCACAAATCTTTTTAAGTGTTGCGCAAGTGATTGTTTTGTGTCCGAAAAATAACTGCATTTATAATTATTCGGCTGACTGCTTTTTTTGTTGTAAATCAATCAGTTTCCCAATTAGATTATAATTGTTTGGTCTTACTATTTGTTGTCTTAATTTTTCGAAGTTCATTTTTGTACACATTCAGATTTTTATTTCTTATTAATTTCTTGTGGTCATTTTTATAAATTCGTATATGAAAATTGAACTGTTGACGAACGAAAATCGAACAATAATACACGACAAGCGGGTGCCGAACTGTTCCAAAGATTATGGGTGTCATAAATTACACCCCAGCTTTCCTGAGTTTCAACCAGCTTACCAGTACTTCTCGTCTTTATTTTTCTACACGCAAACTTCTTGTGAAGACAATAACACGGCAAAATTAAAAATCCGACAGTTTTCATTTAGCAAACATCCCCTTAATAATAACATTATTGAAGTTTTTTTGTGAACTTTTTGCACTGCTAAAAATTTAACAAATAAATAATGGTATAAAACCTAGGAAGCGGCTAATAACAATCTGTAAAAATATACAGCGCATTGTTTTAAGAAAAACTGAGTTGGGTGCTATGACTCGAAAACGAAACGCTGTTTGCAGTTGAAAATAATTTTAATATATGCTACTCAAAGAGTCTTGCAACTTTAGTCTTCGAGTTTTTTTTTTATCTCTAATAATTAATGAGATATCGAGGACCGTGAGCTTTTAATAACTCGGCCTGTATATACAGTGTCCCAGATATAAATCCGCGGCCCGCTATTTTGAGAACGGATAGAAATATTGAAATTCTGTCATTGGTTTTAGCTTTAAGGAACAAGTTTAAATCAGTACATATATTGCAAATATAACTCATACTATAAAGACATTGAGAGGAAAATCGATAATAAAAGAAAGTAAAAAAGAAAAGATTAATATAGGATAGGGACTTGGAAAAACGTCAAATAAATTGAATTCAATTTTCAAGTAAAGACATATGTTTACAACAGCGTGTTTTGGTTTTTGTGACGTCATTGTGAAAGGGTAAAATTTGGACTGTATGCACCGCCCTGAAGCCATGGAAAAAGATAAAGAGCAACAATCGGTAAAATGGAGTACCAACTAAGAATCGACATAGAATCGATAATTCTTTTTGAAACCAATGACTGGTAGAAAAATATACTTTTAAAGCGAAAGAACGAGATCTCAAATGTATAATATATCTCGTAGACAGAAAACCAACAAACCAGAATAGGGGAAGGAAGGATAATAAAAGAAGCATAAATAGGAACACAACACCGACTAGTAAAAGCAGCAATGAACAATGTGTTAACAGATGAAGAAACAAAAAAATAATATATAAGACTAGCAATACATAAACCTAGAAGTTAGAAGATAACGTGAAGAGATGATATGTCACAGAAACGGACAAAGAACTATAAGAACAAGAAATGAGAAAAAGTGAATGGAGAAATGGATAACTTTCAAAAAGATAATAAAAAATGAAATAAGAGAAATATGCAGACTTAAAAATACAGTAACATACTAAACGACGTCGAAGGAGTGAAACAAGAAATTACAATAATTAACATCTTTGAACAAAATCCAACACGGACAAAGAACAATACAACCAATGCAGAAAGAGGAGCAAACTAAAAGTAAAAGACTCGAAAAAGAAGTCCTGGGTGGAATTTGGACAAGAAATGGAAGAATACACAAATCAAATAATAAGAAATTTGGAGTATACTCAAAAAACTCAGAGGAAATAAGTGAAAAGAGCTAAAAGGAATAAGAAATGATGACAACAAGATAAAAAGAAAACCAAATGACATATTAGAAATATGGGCCAACTACTATGCTTAAAAATCTAAAGAAATATAAAAAATTGTATTCTCTCTAAAAAGCTGAAAACGCTCCAAAAATTATTTTCGTTGAAAAATTAGTCCTAAACTTCATAGTGATCATGTTTTGATAATATTTTAATCACTACAGTGATCTATCCTTTTTTATCCTTTTATTAAGATAATTATAATACAAAATTAAATTCCTAAATTATCTATTTAGGAATTTACTAACATTATTAAATTTACTAAGAATAAAATGATTCTTTTCACAAAAGTGAGAGGAAAAAGTTACCTGACGGAAACATTATCATATACATTACTCGTGCAAAATAAGGCTCAAGGTATGAAAATGTAGCGTAGTTATTATTTTCCATTAGAAGTGAATACATTTTTAATCGGTGCAGTTTGTATAAGAACAGAATATAATATAATGAGGGTTAATAAATGTCGGGATAATAAGCGTCCTGGTCCGTGCCTTCAACGGACCAAGGAACACTTGAGTTCAACTTGGTAAATTCCGTTAAAAGCAAAACTTCAAGACTATAACTCTATTTACGAACGTCAAGTTAAATATCTAAGTAAATGAGCTGTAAGTTCGTAAGTTTTAATTATCGAATAACCGATAATTTAGTCCGTCAGGATAAAATAATACAGTAGGTACGTAACGCATGCGGTATTTACCATAATATTATTAATTAAGAGAATGACGGAAAAATAAATTTAATGAAAAGAAATTGATTATCATAATCGTTGGGAAACTTCATCTCATACTTATTTACTTCGAAAACTGGTTATTATGCAACCGTTTCTTCAATAAACAGGCATTAGTTTTTAGTTAAAGAAGTGAGCCAGCAAAAAGTGTCTTGAAGCTAATACAGGACGAGCAAGCTGTCATCTTTCTCATCGTCGACTACTCACAACAGAGAATGCAAAAGACTGCAAAAAATCCAGCCATAATTACAGGACGATTTGTGTTAAATGCAGTTTATAAGTTAACAACAGAATAAAGAGTTACTTACATAAATAATAATAATTAATAACGTATCGTCAATACAATTAGCTCTAGTGTTAATACACACTTGAAACTGATACGAAAACGTTCCTAAACATAAGCAGATCGTGGGTGTTGGACGATGCACCACTTGTCATCCATCTTTCACCTTGCAGTGAGGTGCGATATACATCTTGTATGACATGGGTTGAGTACGTGGTTTCCCTTTTCAATAAACCGTGCTTAGGACAGTCTTTAGTTGCTGCTTCAGACGGGCACAAAATCAGAGTGTTGTTATCAGAATAGCCACCCCTCTGCATTTCATACACTGACACAATCGCTTCATTTCAGCGTTTGGAACATCTTCATTTCAGTTTCGTAACTTTTCAGACAGTTGTATGATAAAGACGGCACTGCTTTCTGCGTGAATCGAACCCATTGATTACCACGCAGTGTCCGATCTCTATCAGGACCTTTCTTGGCTTTAATATGAATTTTGCTGATTCTTCTTATCGTTCGTGTTGAATTTCTTTTTACTTTGTTCGCATAAAGTAGTAAATCTTAACGGTTCTTATTTAATATGGTAAAAGTAATTCTCACAAAAATAAAGATGTGAGGGTGATGACTAATGACTACTAATGAGTAATGACAATTTAATTGTAAATCAGTACAAACGCGTAGAAGAAATTGTTTCGGTTTAATATAGTTCCACCCAATCAAAAAAGTTGCTTCCTGCACTGTTAGCACAAAATCAAACAATAATGATTTCGACTTTACAGAAACACTTTTAAATTTATGCCTATTTATGGATACTTAAAAAATTACAGTCTAGGGTTCCATAGTTCAATATAAATCTATACATTTAAATGTATATTAGTTTTTTTTTGTAAATTATAGACCATTTGATACTAAAAAGGCCTAAAATTCTATTTAAGTATATCTATGAAACTTTTTCTTTAACTATGTAGTTTTAATTTATTTATACTACATTTAATTCGGCCCGCTTTATAGCACAACAGTGCCTCCACATTTGGCTTGTGCACACAATTTCACTTAGGTTTAGTTTTTAGGAATAAAACAAAAAGGACACATGATAGGTTATAAGTTCCGACTGAAATTACTGTACAACTGCAATATTTAAAACATCCCATATAGAAAACACCCCACAAGAGAAAAAGCAATTGAAAATCACTGAAGTGTATCTATTCAAGTAGTAACTCTCTCTTTGAGATGGTTTGATTGGCTTTAAATTGATGCATACCACCTATGGGGAATAAGTGCAGTTTGCTTGGAGTTGGTTCACTTTCGTCACAAGTGGAATTTCGTTCAACTAGAACAGTCTCCCAATCCCAAATATGTTTTCATTCGATACTGAAATTTCAGAAACACTGAAACAATGCATGCAATGGAGTAAACAGTATGCATCAAAATATCAAATAGCTTCTGTTTTTAGGAGCGTAATTGTTATGTACTTATGTTCTGATGTACAACGTATTTTGACTAATGATGTTTTGTGTAGGTTTTATTAAAACAATTTAGGAAAACAACTTCTCATCACGAATATTTATATTATGAGTGAACTTTGCAAAGTTTCGACTATTGATTTTTATCTTGAGATGAAACTTTGGATTTTTGCACGCATGAAAAGTTTTATCGAGTTCTCTGCTCAAATCGACCTACATTTCTAAAGAAATAAGCTTTGTTGTTTTATCATCTGCAATTTTTTCTAAATATTAGTACAAAGTAAAGCTGGATGTAATTGGATGTTTCAGAGGATGACGCGGTATGCAATAGTTTTGTTGAGTTGTTTTAGTCTATAATATGAAAATATTTTTTGAATTTAGGATATTATTGACTTTCTAAGTCGGCAAATCTCCAATAAAAAAATTAAATATGAAATTAAGAAGAATAACATGGCAGCAGTTTTGATATTCGTAGGAACATTAAAATATATTGTCAATATTCACTACAGAGGGAGTCACTAAGTTAACACTCAAATAAAAATCAAAAATTAATGTTGTACGGTAACTCTCTTTATCTCCTCATAAAATATTGCAACACAGCGTTAAAAATAATACTATTGCGTTTTTTTGTGTTTTGTGAACACTTGCATTAAAACATTCCAAGAAAACCGGAATAACGTGATAACGTTGCATTGGAATTTCAAAAATAAAGATTGGCTATAGAGTCTAAGAGGAAAGCCAAAAATAGAACATTTTGCATATTTGAAAGCCATTTTAGTAGGTATGTGTTACTCAAAGAACCAAATAAGTGAATTTGTAATTTTTATTCTCTAATAATAATAATGATAATCATAATAAATTATCGGGGATGCACTGTGTGATGCATGTGTTTGCATTTAGTTTACAATTTATTTGTTTGTGGAGTCATTTTGAATATTTTTCAATTATTTTCGTTCAATAGTTTTATCGTTAATATTTCTCGACGAATTCCTAAAATCTTTACTTGTAAAATCTTGAAATATGTATACCGCGTTTAATGTATAATACATAGGTATGTTCAATTTACTGATAATACAAAAATATGTCCAAAAATATTCACAACACAGCTTTAGTGTTATCGTATCAGAACTATTACAGTTACGAGAGCTGATACGAGAAGTTACGATTTTATCATAAAACAGTACGACATACCGAAAAAAATAAAATAGGATTAGATTTAGAGCGACGTCATTAAATACACTGATTCAGTGATTGACGTGATTTTTAATTACACACCCGTTATCTTCCTTGCAATACGGTGTTGTTTGTAGAATACCCAGAAGTTCGAGATGTACTGTGCAATATCGCTTATTTCTACATCGCAGTTTTTATGTTTATTTATACCTTTCCTTTACCAATTAATTGTCTATAATAAGTACATTAAATCATTGAGCCTAATGTTTATTTTTTTATTTTCCAAAAAATGTCTAACTTCATGTTGACGTTTCACAGCGTGTAGAATACGAAAGTGTTTGTATCACACTTTCTTCTGTTTTTTGACTGATGAAGATTGTATATAACAGGTACAACTACTGAAGAGCAATCTGAAAATACAGGTATTACTAAAGAATTTTTATACATTTTTACTTCCCAAGCGTAAGCAGGTATTGTAGTAGAATCCATACCGCTACTTTAATATTTTCTCGATGTTTCATGATCTCTAGTATACGAAAAATTCAGACTTTTATTTCCGTCAGTCTGTTGTTTGTGTCGATATCTATTAGATACACAATCTCCGAAACTACCGGACCGATTGTTCTCAAATTGTATTTAAAGACATCACTTCAAAATTTTGAATAAGAAATACTTGGTATTTAAATTTTTAAAACAACAGCCTTCTGTACTTGTGCTTTATAAAATATCTTGATTGTTTACACTTGGCATTCAAATTTTCGCAAAAAATCCAAATATAATAACATTTTATAACAATATATGGACCTATATCTCAGTTGGTGAAGCGTTGTCATAATAACGCAAAGGTGGCAAGTTCAATCCTCTCATGTGTTAGTTTTTACTTCCCGAGCGTAAGCTAAAGAAGTATTGTAATCGAGTCTATCGGGTGACTGGATGCGTTCATATTGTCTCGATGGATCTCCCGTTTCCGTTTGTCTCTCTATCTGTCTGTCTGTTTGTCCGTCGTCCGTGACCATTTTTGTTAGACCCGACCGATTGTTGCATATTATATTTGTGTGTTGTGAATATCATGTAGATGGTAAAACGCTAACCAATCTTTGTGTAGTCATCCCTACCAACAATCTAATGACGTCACCTCAAAACTGGTCTTAAATTGTATAAAATAACTTAGTTCTGCACAGGTAGTTTATAGATCCGTCTTGAGTTTTTACCTGAATCGTCCATATTTTTGAAAAAAAAATCGAAATTATATAACAATATTTTGCAATTTAATTTTGAATCTGCAAACCGAATGCTTTGAAATCTTGCAGATGTTTTGAAGTTATTGTAAGTAAGTATGGTAAGTTTGAATCAAAATATGACTGTTTATTCCCCCCAAAACATTGATGACGCCCTCTCAAAAATTTGCCGAATAAATCCGATCTAAAATGTGCAAAATATGATGAGTTTTTACTTGTGGTTTGTCATGGCATTAATATTTTTTAGCTTTGCTTATACAGGTGACTCAAAAAAAAATGAATGTGTCATTTTATTTTTTTGATTAAATCAGGATGGGCTTAATCCATTTTCCCGAAAATTTGGGAATACAATACTGTTATTATTAGTATACCCAGGACGGTCCAAATAAAACGAAGCAGACGGGACTGTAGGCGCTGCATTTGATTATGTGAAAAATGTCGTCTGCCTTCTTACACTTTTTGCTATACGAAGCGTTCTTAGAAGTAAAAAAACAAATAACAACGCAGCAACATTACACATACACATCCTTTGCAACGCTGTATCTCGCAAACCAATCAACCGTACTTAAAAATTCAAACACTGTTAGAAAGAGAATTAATAGAGCTTCCATACAAGATGCCTTTTGACTAATAGTACTATTTAAGATTCTTGACTTGATAGCCGCCCCTCGTTACTGGGTTACACGTCCCCTTTGTAACGAAAATCGACCTGTTCCAGCATTTTTCATATAATCGAGTACAGCGCCTACGGTCACGTCTGTTTCGTTTTATTTGGGCCACCCTGTATTACACTCTACAATCCAAATTGATATACATATCCTTGCAAAAATGTCGATAATGCATCACATAATTTTGAAAAATAAAAACGCTTCGATGCATTTACAATAACATTATATAGATTATATTTATTTCTACTTCAAAAAAATTGGTCGAAGGTTAGTTCGACAGCACTTCCCTCACATCTGAAATACAATAAACAAATCCAGTTTTTCTAAAAATTATCGAGGGTTCCAATAAAAACAACGTCAAGTTGACTTTGGAAATGTGAACGTAGGGCGTAGTTTGATTGCAATATTTTAACTGATAATAACTTATTTCATTAGTGATATTGCAATTAACACGCACAATTATTTTTACTTCCGAACAGAGAATTTTCATGATAGAATCTTATTTTCGCAATGGGCGAAAAATTGAAGGTCAGTGGTAGTACTTTTTAGCCGATGGCTGGGAAGAATTTCAAAATGAGTTTCGCGGCGTTGTTGATGACAACACCTTTAGATGTTTGCTAGATCGTTCTTTGAAATTGTTTCGGGAAACCGGCAGCTTGATTTCAGAGCAATTGGTTCTGCAGTTTCAGATTTATATTGCAAAATATTGTTATTCAGTTTTAAATTTTTTCCAAAAATTCTTGATGCCTAGGGTGAACATGATAAAATAGGTCGCCCATTTTCGTCTGCTTATCGTCTGTTTGTGGTCTGTGTCAACTTTTTTTACATACTTAAATAATTTCGAAAATCGGATCGATTGTAGTCAAATTTTACATCTACATATGTCAGGAATATCGTCCAGATGGTAATGCGCTAACCAAATTTTTTCTAATCATCCCCACCAAAAATTTGATGACGTGACCTCAATGTTTTACTTGGTAAATATAATTTTTTAATATAATATGCTTCTGTACTTATGATTTATGGATCCCCGTTGAGTTTTTACTCTTGACTTCCAGACTTTCCCTACAAAAGTCCCTATTATATAATTACACTTTATATGAGTATAAGAGAAAGCCAACGTAATAGTTCAATGATACAATAACGAGCGAGTCGCAGAGGTCGCCGTTCGATCTCCTCATCGGCCATTTTTTTTCTTACATTGTCCAGAGTATTATATGTATATATCTAGATATATTTTTAACTTATAGGGGTTATATAAAATGAATACAATTTTGCAAGATCACGTTTTTTAATTTTTATAAGAAGCTGGATCGATTTGTTGAACACTTCTTCAGGGACGTGAAAAGTTTAGTCTAAATAACCTTAGGTAATACTTCTAATAGACAATACCTTAAAATAAAACAAATAATTTAATTTAACCAAACCTGGTAGTACTCTTTGCAAAGCGACATATTTTTGATTCATTTTACAAAAACTGCAAAAATTCGGACGCTTGAATTTTTTGTGAGAAATATTCCAAAAAGTACAATATTAATATATTTATTGACAGAAAACATAACTTAATGCTAAAACATGTGGAAAAAGAAAAATAATTAAATAAGTTATAACACTAAACATTATCGTGAAGTTACAAATATTCAAGTGACCGGGTTTTTTTGTCTGGCAGTGTATTACATACTCAATCTAAAAAGTAAAGATTGTACGTTAATCACCACGTCCTAACATCTCTGTGAACCATTTTTGTGTCTTAAGCTAATTATTTAATTTCTGAATTTGTTGCACAAATAATTATTAGTCTGTTTGTTAAAAAAATTGCCAACCCTTTTAATTCAAAAGCAAGCTTACGTGCGAATTGAAATCAATCGTCTTTATCGATGAGTTTGCGTACAAGTAGTTGAAAATTAAGAGCATTTAAAGTGCTATCGTTTAACACCCCATTGGTTTCTACATAATAAATTCTACCACATAAAGAAAGAGTATTTATGGCTGTCGTATTTAATGCAGAGTAACTTCCTAAAGCGGTAGTGAAGGGTAACTATTAATTTTGTTATTTAGATGTTTTTGAGTCCTTTTATAGCTCGCATTTTCTACTGCTGCTGCAAAGTGGATTAAACACATCGCAAATGATGATGAGAACCTAAATTCCCTCAAATTCCCTAGCGACACTTTAAAAATTCATGGGGGCTCTATCGAGCTCTATAGAGTCCAAACTGTGTAACAGAACCGCCTCTGCAATTTTATTGCATGCGATGTTTGATAAACCTTTAAGAACTTAGCGAAGAACAATGAATTGGAAAAGAGGTCAGTTGACACAAAATTAAATTAACTTCTCCGCAAAGCTGACCTCTGTTTGGAAATTAATGGAAATGGCAAGGTGATTTGAACTGAAGCAAAAATAATTGGGTTTTCGATGCAAAATTGCTAGGATTTTTATTTGATTAGTGTTTGACCTGGATCAGTATAAAACGTGACTTCAAGTTGTGTTTTATTACTGGTTAAATTCGTTTTATTAATTAAATTAAATCGATAGAGGGTTGTATGTGAGAATACGTCTTTTGTTATTGCTATATGGAATTAGGCTGTGAATGCTATGAATACCTAAGTGAGAGATTGAATTATCGTTGGAAATCCACCTAATCACTTTGATTTAGATGTTTCTGCACAACATTAATTTTGAAGATTTATAATACACGCATTAAAGTATTATCTTGTCTCATAGCGTTGGGGCGTTAAAATAAAAATCACTTAGCTCTGTTTTCAACTTGTGAAATTAATAACGTCTGAGTGGTAACAGAGTAAGGAAAGAAGTAAAAGTATAAAATTGCTAGTCATAAAGACAGAATCTCGTCGTAAATTTTATGAAACTACTCCGATTAAGCAGTTTCATGATTGTTGAATGCATTTTCAGGGGGTGGATGGTGGCCGTCCCTGTCACAGTCCATTGACATACAATTACGGGATATCGGCATTATCCCCAGACATTTCTTCATGATAGGGAGGAACAACTCGAAAAGACATATTGAAAATAAGTTACGAATTTTAAAGAAGATCCCTTGCCGAGGTGAGTTGAATGGTGTCACAGAATAGAAGATATTGATTGATGTTAATTCTAAAAGGTTTCTTTTCAGCAGGTTTTTACTCAGTGAGACTACTTTATTGAAAATTTAACTCACTCTTTGATGTTCTGAGATTTCTTGTAAAACATGTACAACAATTTTTTATGCACAGGCTTTTCTCGCGTTGTAATAATGGAAGATTAGGTATTTGTCTTTTGTAAATTATTGTGAGATTGTCTTATGAGACGTTGAGACAATTTATTTAAGCACATTCGTCTGTATGTGGAGTTCAGATATTTAAAAAAATATGTAAAAATGGCCGTTGTAATGGTGGTCATTTGTTACGCGAAATAATTAGAATGTCTGAACAAATAAAAGGAAATTTAAGAAAATTTAAATACAGATGCAGTCAGAACTTATCGTTTCAGATCTAAGCTCTTTGGAAACAGTTAAAAATATCAAATGTGGCTTTCTTATTTATCATTGGCAGCCATTTATTTTATTTCTTTGTCTTTACTTTTTTATTATAGTTCACACACTGTTGTTTTAAGTAATGTGTTCATCAAGCACGTTGGAAAGTACTAACTATTGGGCGAGCAACATAATTCGTAATCGAGTCATTCTTAGAAAGGATTTAGTATGTACAACTGGTACAACATTAATTTATTTATTAAATAAATAAAATTAAATTACAGTAAATGTTGAAAATGTTGCTTATTTTTTTGTACGAACAAATGAGCTTTTTTACCTTCATCGATCACATACCTCAACATCTCTGCATTATTCCTCCAAACTGTTGGCAGGTATTCAATAAATAGTATTCTTTAAATCGGGCCACAAAAAGAAGTCCGCAGAAATCATAAGATTAATAATCCGATTCTCAAAAAACTGTCGTACCATTTCTATTGTAGTCCTAGGCGAATGGGTTGTATCTCCGTCTCGTTGAAAGTAACCTACTTCTACTTCATATTTGTGAAGTTGTGGTATAAAATTTGTCAAAATTTCTTGCTGATATCCAGCAGCGGTTAATTAGATGATGTTATTTTCACGATTACCTTCAAGGAATATCAGTCGTCGATCACAAAATCTACATACTAATTTTTTGAGGAGCCACATTTTGAAAATTAATGTAATCACTCAAATGAAACTAAACTTCGCCTATAAAAAAGATTTTCTCCAACAGTCGCGGTTATCATGTGTGCCCAAAAACCACAGATACTAGTCAACTCCAGCTGGAAAATCGGGTTCATATAATTTTGCAACATAGCACGATAAAAAAACAATGCTAAGTCGACATTTCCAATATTTTTTGAAGTTCTGGATGGACTTAGACGTTGTTGTAGGGAAATTCTTCTACACTTCCACACATCCTTTATCTTCGACAACTCAATAATATACATTTTCTGCTCCAATGGAAAGACCATTTTTGAGTGAATACGCAAATACACAAATAAGGTTCTAAAAAGTATTGTTTTTAATGTAAAGATTATTATATTAATTCACTACAAGCAAAAAACAAGAAAAGTAAGATTAGAAGGGACGTTTCATGTGAAAGTCTAAGCGAAATTGACTAATAAATTTACATAAAATTTAAAGTTAAAAATTAAATAATAAGGATTTTAGTTTTTGTCTTTTTGGGTTTCTATTTCAAATATTATGTTTACAAACTTGTCAGAAATTGAAGTTAATTTTCTTGACGACATTTTTATGGCGTAGCTTTAGACGCAGTGTTAAACGTATGATATCATTTCAGAGAAGACATACGAATTTAATTCCACGGATGACTCGATTACAATAAATTATGTTGTTGTTACGGTAAATGAGGTGACTGGGAAAAGCATTTATTTTCTTTACGATACATCTGCTACACGTCAAGCAGAGAGCGTTAAGCTCAGCAAATACAGAGTGGTTTTAAAATCAGCCGTACCCCATAATTTTTGAACCTCCGGTGGTACAGCTTTGAAAAATTGTAAAACATGCAAAAATAATGTTGTGTCAATAGTTTTGAGTAACTACTTCATTCATTCAGACGTTAAAAATTTGTTTGTTACAGTAATAATAATAACTTAATAACTCATGCGCAAATTGCATTATATTCCAGATTCTTGTAATAACTGCTCTAGCGGCCAAACTTAGTTAAATCAGTGGTCATGATAAGAACAGAAAGAAATGTCCAACACCGCTTATGCAGCTGTTCGTCACTTTTTCTTTGACAAGGACATAAGCAGATGGCACATGGCTATTTAGGTTAACTCTTTGCCGTTTTCTCTCTTTCGCGCTAGCAACATTCGTAGCACTTTACTATCTGCAACTTTGGTAGACTGAGGTTGTGATTGCTCTCTTTACGCTTTTTTTTGTCTTAACAACAGAAAATTTTAGGAACTTGAACAGCACTCTAATTAAGTCAACCCGTCCCATATAAACATGTTAACATTTGTTTGACTTACATTATAAATGAGTGTTTGTCGACGTATTTGTTTTACTCGGATTTACTATACTTATTATTTTGAAAAAATCTGTATTTATTCTATTCGAATGACTGACACACCAGTTTCTTGATGTTTACTATCAAACTTTTTACTTAAATTTGTCAACACGGAAATTTTGTTAATGCATTTTGATTGTCTTCGTGATTTGAAAGACCTTTTTTTTTATTTTGTCTGCATATATGGCTACAAGAGAAGAGTTTACTGATGATATTTTCAATTTGTTTACACTTGCGATTTAGCCGGAAATGTATCCAAGTTAATTTTTTTAGTGGAATAATAACTTGTGTATTGTTGCATTTTGAG
Organism: Zophobas morio; assembly: GCF_036711695.1. Classification (NCBI taxonomy): domain Eukaryota; kingdom Metazoa; phylum Arthropoda; class Insecta; order Coleoptera; family Tenebrionidae; genus Zophobas; species Zophobas morio. The sequence continues at coordinate 6,652,320 of NW_026972110.1, forward strand.
CTTCAAAATTAAAATTACATTCAAACATACCAATAAGTATATTACTTTCAAAAACTAAGTATAATAAAAAAATATATTTCAGAATGTTCTTCTTTTGTAAATAAGTGACATTGGCCTGCCTGATCTTTAAAATGTTGTGTAGTATTTTCTACAACTTGTAAAGGAACTTAACCTACCTCTTTCTAATTGTTGGTCTATTTAGTAATTATATATAATTTTTCGGTTAATCCTTTTTGCTGGGTTTCATTGAGATAATTGCGAATATTTAACGAAAAATGCGGCGGTGCTCACCCATGTTGGAATCAGATATTTTCAGCTGATGTTAGAGGATGAGCTGACTTTAAAAACAGAGTCCCAGTAGCTGGCTTAATTTCATCCTTTAATAAATTCAGATAAAGCTGAAAATTAAAATATTCATTTATGAAAAGTGGTCTGACTTTTTGATTACCAACAATAGCAGCGCATACATTAATTTTTTGGGGCGCTGCGGATTGTCTCTGGACCAGATGCGACAATTATCGTATCATTGAGACAAATTGTGGCTTCATTCAAATACTATTCTGTCGGAGAAGCTAAGATTGGCCATAATCCAGAATTTCAATTCGTTCTGATTCACCCACTTTAGGCATTATTTAAATTCAGTTTAAATAAATAACTAATGTTAACATCCGACACTAACGAACTGTAAAATATGTTGATTTATTTCATAGAATTTTATTTTCATTTGTTACTATAGCAACGGAATGATCAAATCATTGAAGTGTGTCTTTAGTTTGTGTTAACAGAGTTACGATTTGACTTTATTTATTAAATTTTTGTGGACACAAAAAGTCATTGATATTAATACATATTTATGAATTATGAACGAAATATTCACTAGAGTACATTTCAGTAAAGCCGACAATGCAAAATATCGTCAATAAATTGTGTTAGTCGAACCATATATCCATGCAATATTAAAAAAAAAGTTGCTTTTCAAATAATGAAGATAATCGGTCATTTCGGGACTTCATACACACCCTGCATAAATCAGACAAAATTTCGCAATCAAAATTTCTTACGGATTGAATAATTAGAATTCTGCAAACGCTGTTACAGTCTAAAGTGGCATGCAATTGATATGACTCATCTTCTTTTTAAAGGACATCATATTTTGTTACTTTTATATTAGTGCACTGAAAAATAGTATTTCTAGATATGTATAATAAATTAAAAAAATCAAAACAAAAATTTGTACGAAAAGTAATTAAAAGTTTGCTATAGATTTTGCTTTTTATTTTTATACGAGAGTAATTCAACAAAGGTTAAAACTAAATCTAGAAAAAATATTAATAAGTCAACTAATTTAATATTTCTACTATTTTCTATATAATCTCCCTGGAGTGCAATCACGGGTCAAATATGTGAAAAAAGCTCCTGATTGCAAGCTGCATCAAAACCACCGCTAATGTCTTTACGATGTAAATTTCATGTTGACAAGTCCATACTTTTAACCCCTTTTTACTGGGGATACAGGTGAATGTCCCAAGCAGCAATATCAGGACTATGAGGTAAATGGCACAGAGTTGATGCCCTTTTTGCTCAGAAATTCTGTTACAAGAATTGCAACATGAGAGCGTGCGTTGCGTGGGACACTTCAACTTTCTCACAAGTTTCGGCAGTTTTTGTCGTCAGTTTTTAATTAGTGAAAACACTTGCGTAACAATTTGCAGCCACTGTAGTATCCTTCGGTACTGTGTATATTTAGACGATGCTTCGACTTCTACAATAAAAAAAAATGTAATCAGTATATCTTCAACGGCAGTTTTTTAAACGTGTTTTCTTGAGCGAAGGTGCACCTATAATTCAACAAGCTTGTATATGCCGCTGAAACACAACATTTAATGCCACGTCGCTGTTGTTTCAGTTCAGACATTATAAACTTCAGAGGCGACAATGCAAGTAAACCAGTTTTGAACAATACCAGAGCCAAACAATTATCCTACATAAATGACATTTGTAAACTAATAGAAGCCTACTTTATTAATGATTCGAGGTTGTACACCATCTCTAATACGGCGCCGTAATAAATTTACTGTCAATTTTTATTACATTGCCCTCGTATGTAACGGGTAATCCAAAATTTTTCAGGATCGAGTATACATATGGAATGATTTTTCGCGTTGTCGATTAGGTAAAACTGCAAATGTTAAAAATTCAAACCTGTCAAAATCAAATCGGTTAAACTTCGCTTAGTGATGATGAAGGTATTGAATTTGTTTATTTTTTTATTATTGATCAAGGAAAAATTGGTTTATGTTGTTTAACTCAAAATCACCTACTTAATATATGTATTTGTAAGTTTTCCTGTTAAACATATATCTGACAACACTCAACCTGTTTAACGTAATCAAACAGTCTAGGCACATTGCTGCCGTTATTTTTGAAAGGGCTTAATGCTAAAAAAAAAAATACACGATAGTCTCATTTGTAATACAATAATTTGTAAGAATAAAATGTGTTTTTTACGATCAAAATATTTAATACTTACGTAACATTAAACAAAAATTTGCAAGTGCTGATAATGACCTCCCTCTGCTTCGAGTTCTTGTTCGTATTACAAACGCTTTGAAAAATGGGGGAATTGATTTTTTGTCGGAATTTTAGATGATCCTACAGATAAGCTCAATTAAATTCTCATTTCACGTTTACAAAATTAGAATTTTAAGGTAGGGTCAAAGCAAAAAATCACAAGTAGTCGCGTGTTTAACGTAATTCTGATAATTATTTTATTCTTAAAAAAGTAATCAAACAAATTTTAATGTGTTTACTGTAAAGTGGACTGTCGTTAATACACGACATAAAAATTTCTTTTGATTTTGCTTTTGATCTTTGCAGTTTTAATTAAAGATGTGTAAAGATTTCACCCGTTTGACTGCGAAAGATTGGACATTTATAGGGGCTTATTGAAAAGAATTTTCGACGAAACCTCAAACAACTCAGTTAACACATTTTTACAGATTTAAATTCATTATGAAAAAAGAAAACGTGTCAGACACAATGGTTTTCGGAGCAATAATTTTTAAGATAAGTAAGTATATATTTACATTTTTGTCGAAAAAATATTGATATTAAGAAATTTCCAATTGCATCACTTTATGAGATTGACGTTTGGGATTTTTTTAAATTAATTAATTAGTTTCAAACACTGTTTAAATTCTTAGACGTTAAAATAAAATTGCAGAGTTCCAAATTTAAATATAGGTGAATTCAGAATTTTTAAGTGTGATCATTTTATTACATAGAAATGCAAATAAGTTAAAACTGTTGATTAAATAAGTTAAAGCAGCTGTTGATCAAAACACCTTTCTGTCTTATAATGTTTTTTATTTTTTAATAAACAGGCTAAATTTGTAATAATATATTAGTTAATACTTAAAAAAATGCAGCTGGAGTTTCCAATAAAACACCACATTTGAAAATCATTTTAAATTGTAGCCCCAAATGGATTCAATCAACAGGCGATAATTCACCGCCATACCGTTGGGGCACGTGTGTATCGATATTTTATTCAATTTTAATTTTAAAAGTAAAGAAAACTACGATATACAGGGTTATTCACGAGAAGCTACACGTGTTAAAAATTCAAAACACAACGAACAATACATTTGCAAAAGTCTTCGATATTTTTACTATCATTACCTTTTTTAAGTAGAACAGAGTTAGCTATTTCACTTAGATGATTTGGAATTAAAATTAATTTTTAGGCTAAAAGCGAAACAAACAAATTCAAAACAAGAGCTCGTTAGGGTGTCTTCTATACGAATGGATAATGTTCTCTGCATAAATGTGAAGCAGTAGCTGTCCATTGTTTCAAAATACTTTGCATCAATTGTGTCGAAATGACAATTTTAACATGGTAGTACCTGACATTACGTCAATGTTTTTGAAAAAAAAAATCTCTAACTGCAATCTCATTTTTTTTAATCAAAGATAGATTTCAAATTGTATTTCTGGTTGCATCTTAAATTTTTTTGACGCGTAGCTTCTTGTGAATAACCTGTATATAACTGCAATTAACATTTAATGCGCTTAAAATTGCGCTTGAATTGAAAGTGGTGTGAATTAAGTGTGAATGTGCTCTTAGTTTGAGTGCCTTTTCTCGGTTTTTAGTGACCATAAATTCGCCGTTTTGCATACAAAGTAAAGTGAAGTGAAGTCCCACGTTCAATCTGGTCATCCCATCACAAACTCTCCGGCCGAGATTATCGTGGTAATCTTTGGAAAAGTAATTGCCCACCCGACCATCATTTTATCGGACAGCTTTTTCGGCCGAGACCGAAAAAGTACGTTATCTGTACCCATTGCGTTTCCTTTACTACCATGCCGGACTGTGAATCTTGTAAGACTGCAATTAATAGGAAACCTGCAATAAACTGCAGTGGGTGCTTCTCGAAAATACACTACGTTATGTTAGCTTATCAACAGAGGACGCAACACGTCTCACGCGGTTCACATATAAAACATCAAGGTCTACTGTTTTTTAACAAAACTCTGCTTGCCCTTCAGAAGGACATCTTTAATCAGTTTGCATCACTTGAAACCAGATTATCCGAAATGTCTCGTCCATTGGAGTTATCATTATCACCATTCTCCTTCGAGCACGTTAACGAAACAGTACAAAGATTTAGACCTGCAAATAACATAATTATTCGCAACGTTCCTGAGGCTCCCACTAATGTTAATTCCAGTGAAGATGATACTAAATTACTTCGTCAAAGCTACTTTAATTGAATTTATATTTGATGAGTTGGTAAAAACATTGACAACGAACCCAGAACTCTGAAAGTTACGTTTGCTAATGAATCTGCAGCGCTTAGTATTCTTAAGCACAAGAAACATATCTCTAAAACCAATTTTGCTCAAGCAAGCTGAAGACAAGAATTAAATTAGAAGAAAATGGCATTATAAAAAAATATATAAGTCCCACCAATAGTTAATTTACAAGCAAAAAACTAAGTGTTTCTGTTCCAGCTTTACCAGTCTTCTACACTAACCTTTCTTCGTTTCTCAGTAAATTCGATGAGTTTTTACTATGCATTCAGCAATTCAATTCATTTTGCATTCGTTTCACTAAAACTTGGGTACTATTTGCTATTTCTTCTTCTTAAGTAAACATTCCTGGTTATGCTTATTTCAACAAGATCATGAAAACCGCAGAGGAGGTGGTGTTTGTGTATCAATATCATGTGAATATCATTTCGAATATGTCCAATACTAGATTTAAATTTTTGCGTATCATTTTGATCGACTAAACTATTTATTCGGGGATGTGTTTACCGTCTATCAAATTCAACCGTTGAAAAGGACCTCAGAGTATTTAACGGTTCATGAAATGTTGAAATGAGTAATTTCGAAGACCTGATTTAAACAGCATTGAACAACTTGTGACACAACCACCCCGAATAAAAATAAATCAGACCCCATATTTACTGGATCTTATCTTATCAATCATCCTAACTTAGTTCCTAATCTTGAATAACATCCTTGAATTGGTCTATCAGATTAGATTTCAATTCTCTGTACTCTGTACTGTAGGTCATTTCTTACAAACAACTACGTAATAGATTGAAGCTTCTAAATAAAATAAAGCACAGTGCATTACGTCTGCAACATTCTAATTGGGAACTACTGTACCAGGTACCTAAGGTTGACGATATATATGTGGGAATACTGACTCCACGACCTTATCCGACGTACTAAAATCAAACGACACCTTTGGAAAAAATTTCAACAGTCGCAACGTCAAGAAAACTACCTATGTGACCTGTAAATGTAAAAATAGATTATTCAGTAAAGGTCCTAGAACAATATATAAATACACTACAGGCTAAAAGCAAATTAACAAGCAAAATTTCGAAACCTCTAGTTAAAGTTATGGATGATGAACTATATGAAAATGATTTTTCAATAGTGGAAACTTGTGCGGATCACTTTGAATCAGTGTGTGTAAATGAATTATGTGATCATTTTCCGGAAATGTTCGCTCCAAGTTTTGCCGTCACTGAAATTTCAGAGAAGTTGTTTACGAAGAGTGATGGCGCCTTGACTCGATGATTGGTCTCCTCTCATCTTGCGTAGCTAAGCTAGAACACTAAGTGAGCCTCTATCACACATTTTTCATTTTTCTTTTACTAAATACCTTGCGTCTTTCGTCTCTTTGGAAAAATACCCAAGTTACAGCAACTTTAAGAAAGGAGATAAAACCGAAGCATCGAAGTAACGTCCCATTAGTTTGACTTTTGTGTTTGAAAAGGATTCTTGTGAAAGATTTGATAATTTTTTAACTAGGAAAATAACGTTATTCCCCAACATGTCTTCTTCAATGTGCCAATCATCGCTTGATAAGAACAGTCTTGTAGCCATTGCCTAGTTAGATTTTGCTAAAGCTTTTAATCGCGATCCGCAAAATAGATTATTTAATGGTCTAGAACAAATTTGAATCCGAGGTCGTTTATTGGAATGGATTATTGCTTTTCTAACCGCAAAAACTTTTCCCGGACGTATTGGCTCTTGTTTTTCTAGTAAGTGTTTGGTGTGGTCTGGATTTCAGTTTTTGATATTGTGTTGTTTTTGTCCTATATTGCTGATCTTAGCTGCAGATTAGATCAAATCACATATTTTACACCGATGACTGCAATGATTTTTTTGACCAAAACACAAAACGACTTTTTGAGTTAAATCAAGACAACCGACTTAGTGGACACTCTATAAAACTAGCATAAGGAAGCTTCAGGACCAAGCAGTGCTAATTCTCTTCCTTACAAATGGAATTTTCACTAACCCTGGAAGTGATATCCTTCCCTTCTGTACTGTTTTAGGAATACTTGTTCTGATAGCGCATCTGATTGTAATTCTTATTTTTTAATTCAATTAATTAATTTTCTTTTCGTACATTTTTATTTTCTAATTTATCTAAATATTATATTTATTACTCACTACGTATTAATACTCTTTATCAAAATATTAACTAAATACAAAATGACGGAATCAAAGATAACATGTGTCTGTCGTTGAATGAGAGTTCCCTTGTGACGGTATAGACAATTTAAGTTAGCTCAGTTTACGAGTAAGCTTCTTTAGAATTTTCAGAGTTTAAAAGTTGTATGTAAGTACATTATACCTGATAAAAGATTTCATACAGGTACAGGCTTTTCTGAAAAAAAAAAACTCCTGTAGCCGCTGACATTTATCTAAAGCAGAGTAAGTAGCACATGTTTTTTTTTAATCCGTGTATATTATTTACAATTTGCGTTTAAGGCAGCTGTTAGAAAGTATAAGATAAAACCATTTAATGTACAAACACGGTTTTAAATTTCATCGTCCAATGCTTTATATATATTAATCTCCTTGCTGTGAATTTTAAGTAGCAATATTGGTTCATTAAAAATACACAGCATAATTTAATTTGAAATAATCCAATCTGTGAAACCCGTCTATAATTTATTAGTAGCAACCGATCCACAAAATTGCGTAATTTCTCTCAGCTCGCGCGTGGAATCCGATTTTTCATTTTATTATAAAACCTCAATAATGCGCTTTACTTTATGTGAGAATGTAGGATCGTCGCCGCAATATAATTTTTTAGATTCCCAATTTCAAGACGTGCTTTAATATCCAATTTCGCAGGATGAACATAGAAAAATTATAGTAGGTATTCCTTAAGGATAGAGACTTTTGTGAGGTGATCGAATTTTTTGTGACTCCGTTTTTACTGTTATCGGAAAACTGAACTCATAATCGTGTCGCCTGTATTGTATTGCTACTAAATCATTATTAACATTTTTTGTCTTCAATTCGAGTTTGTGGTTGACGATAATAGGAAGGTTAATACCTATAATTCGAAATGATTTGTAACCCCATTTACTGTTGGTTATGATTGCAATTTGAGTGGGCCACAAATAATCGCCAAACAGAATGCGTTTGATGTTAACTGTACATGAGTCTGTCTGCTAAAAACGTGCTTTTATGAATGTTAATTTATTTGATGAAAATAGAATCAAACAAATCGAGGAATCTGAAGAACCTTTTTAAGACTTATTAAGAGATGAACTGCGTATTTGAACTTGTATTGTGTTATAAGAGCGATGAACAAAAAACGGCCTCAAGTTGGCTTTAGACAAGCAAGTTGTATTTTTCGTCGTCTGCTACGCACAACAGATACTAAGAAAGACGGTTTGTTAGTTTAACGCCACTTTGAGGATGTTTTCTCTTGTTTGCAGGTTATAACTCGTTAGCACGAACTTGTTTGGAGTATGATTGTGTACTGTATTGTGGTTAACTTTGTATACCACCCACATCTCACGAATTGGGTTTGCACGAACAGGCTTTCTAAAATATTCACACATAAATGTTCACGTCTTGGCAACGTAATAACAATGTTTATTTAATAACTCTCAAAGACGAGAGAATGTTTCACAATTTGCTTTTTGTGTGTAAATTAGTCAACGATGGAATAAATGTAGGTACCACATTTTGTAATTAAATCACAATAACGTAACTCTGTCATGTTTCATGTATTGGCTAATTATTTTATTATTTCCCGCTTAGTAATTTATTTCTACTAGAATTCGACACATCTTTGGCACACTCAAAAAATTTTGAAATGGGCCTAAACAAATTCTGGTTTGTTTGTTTGTTTTGTATTAAACTATTTGTATGTTGAAGGTACTGTGGTTGTTTTTCTTTTTCAATTTTGTAGTTGTTCAGAAAAAAGAAGCTATTTGATTTCATTTTATTACGCACGACGTTCGAGGCTTTAGATTTTGGGGTTCAACTGATTTAGTTCTATACATAATAGACCCTGACAGAAGTCACAAGTGATAGAACTTGAATTATGTTTATACGAAATATTGCGATCAAACATCTTATTGCTAGTGGTTATGGTGGTTTATACTTATTAATAATTCAGTGATATCAGAGTAACTGAGTAGATTAACGTAGAAAATAAAGAGCATAATTGATGGAAAAAAAGGGAACAAAGGATATCGCAAATAATAGGTTTATTATAAACGAGAAAAAACTAATAAAGATTTCATTCCAAAAAAATATTTTTTAAACAACAAAATGTTTCTCAAATTTATTTAATATTAAAGTAAATTTGATGTCTATATATAACACTGATTTTAACGTTACAGGGTCAAGGTTTGAATGCTAACTGTTTATTTTAATTAATTAAAAGTACAATTAACCATTCTCTACTCGTAGTCTAAATATATCGTCTTAAGGCTTAATATGAAGTTGAGATTGCACACTTGTAATTGAATTTGTCGTACTCAGAGGGCTTCCGGCAGTGGTAACAAATTTGCCTTAAAGCAACGATTTGAAACTAGGCCGATAATCGATAGGAAAAGCACATTTTTATTTGATAAAATAAAATAAAGTATAGACTTATGTGAAATGACGATTCAGAAAAAAATACTCTTTATAATAAATAAAATTTATATTATACTTCTACTAAGAAAACCCTTATATTGAATTTCAAAAAGTAGTCGAAGAAAAAAAATGTGATTTCAAAATTTATGTATTTAGATACATTTAGATTCAATGACGACATTTTTAGGTAATTGGGTAGTTCTATATGAAAACACCAAATGATAAAAAAAGTTGAGGATGGTCTTTTGGGTAACAAATATGAAAAACCATGGTAATTTATTTTTTGGGTGCTCCACTTCTCATTGGCACCCATTAGAATTCTAAAATTGTGCCGTTTTCATACTTTCCAGTTATAGCCTGAAACTTTTTCCTGTAGTACGTATTGAAATGATTATATTTTTATTTTATTGCCTAGAGTAAGTGTGACTACTGAAACTTTGTTATAATTTATGTGATATTCAGCTAGCTCCTGTGGCCATCAATAAATCAAAATTGTATTATAACATTTTGCAATTTAATTTCAAATCTACAAAACCGAATACTTTGAAATCTTGCAGACGTTTTAAAGTTATCGTAAGCATGGTAAATTTTTAATAGTGTATTTGTTTGTCACCTTCTCAAAATTTTGCCGAATAAATCCCATTGACAATGTACAAAATATGATGAGTGTATAATAGTTGTGATTGATTTATCATTGCCTTTCATATTTGCTTGTTTTGGGTAACTCAAAAAAATGAATGAGTCAATTTATTTTATTGATTGAATTAAAAACGGTTCACTCCATTTTCTCTGCTATTATTAATATTAACTGCACTTTTGTAAAGGAAAACTAATTTGAAACATACGCGTAGCAGGATTCTATACCTGTAGTGTAATAATCCCCACACATGTTTATTTTAACAATTATGAGTATTCTCTTAAAAAAATAAAACTCTCAAAATCAAATTTTATAACTTTTCGAAAAACTGGAGATGTTTTATTCTACTTCAGGGACTACGGAAGTTCTGTCGAAATAACCTTCGACCATTTTTTTTTGGCACAGGAGTCAGCTGAAATTCACAAAAATCAGCAAATTAGAGCGAAGTTTTATGTCATACTTACTAGGTAGTAAAATAAAATTATAATCCTCTCAATACGTGTTACTGGAAAAGTTTCATCCCATAACCGGAAAGTTTGAAAATGCCACAACCTTAGAATTCTAATGAGTCCCAAACGGAAGATTTTTTCATTAAAACCAAAAATTATACGGCGCACTTTTTCATTCAAATTTGGTGCTTTTATCTGGAACAACGCAGTTGCAACAAATGATTTTAGAGATTTTTGACTAATTTCATGCTTTGTAATGTCATATGTACTTTTATCTCATTCTGATTAAAGAAAAAAGAGTTACTAAAATGTTTTCACACAATTCAGTTATTTACCAAGGTTTTATTTAGTTGCTTATTCAGTCTTCAAAATTTTCAAAGGAGTACTTTCTAAAATATGTTTTTTTGAGGATTTTGACTTTTTTCTCTATAACCCATATGAATTAAAATAAAGACTGCGTACTAAACCATACATAAAGGGAAATGTCTTGCTACGTAAGTGCTACTAAATCAGTGGCAGTTAGTGGTTTATTACAAAAATGAAATAAATTAATTTACGATAATCTATAAATTTTCATGTTACTGACTTTATTATTATAAAATGAACAATTTTTCTTAAAATAAATAAGAAATGGATTATTAAATTATACCAACATGTGATGCTGCGTGTTTAAAATTATATATATGTAACTTTTTATACATACATACAGTATAACGAGAAGTGCAATAATATTGGTTTCCAAGAATTAAAAAAGAATTACTAACCCGTTTGAATTAGTAAAGACTTTGCGTCATAATTTTTTTAACACAGTGTGTGCATAATTCTAAAATTAAAAATTATTATTATCAAAACACAAACGACGTTTTATCTTGGGGCATATTTTCTAGAAAGCATATACATACATATTTAATAGTTTTTGACATGATATTTTTATCAAATAATAAGTACCTGAAAGTAAATTAGTCAATGTCCTTTAATCATTATTGTAGCAAATGAGACCGTTATTCAACACTGTATTATTTTTTATACCATATATTAAAAAATATGGACGTTTCGGATAAAAAGTCAATACGGCGTCATGAACTACATGTGTTATTTTATACAATTTAAAACCCCTTTACTATGTACAATTTTGAAGTGACGTCATGAGTTCAAAACACACTGGTGATGATTAGACAAATTTTGGTTACCGTTTTAGCTTCTACGTGATACTCCTAATATAAATACAAAATTTGACAACAATCGACCCAGTATTTTCGGAGATTATCTATCTAATAAAAATCCGGGACGACAGACAGACGGACAGATGAACGGACGGACAGACAGACGGACAGATGAACGGACGGACGGACGGACGGACGGACATAAGGACAGATAGGCGGACAAACAGACGGATAGACAGGCAGACAGACAGACGGAAACGGACTGTTGGGGTCATGAAAGGTCGAGAAAACGTAAAAGTAGAAAGTCGGTCGACGGACTCGATTACAATACTTCCTTCGTTTATAGATGGGTATTGAATCATGTCATAATTCTAATATGCAAAATTTTTCCAGTAAGACTGAACAAATAAAGTTTGATTAGTGTTTTAAAAATAAAATTTGCAGTAATCAGTTCAGTGGTCTTGGAAAACATCTGTTTAATAAAATCTTCACTAGCAAACAGACAGATCGATGAAAATAGGAGAGCAACATTTTCGTATTTTACAACCCCAAAAAAAAAGGAGAAAAATTAGAGTTGGTGACGCTACTGCCGTACTTGCCTTAACTTGCCCTTAAGATTATTTAAACAGAATTTCCGTAGTACTTAAATTAAAATCAATTAAATAAGTTCATTTTTTTATGTAAATTATAAAACTGGATTATGTACCTACGTTATAATAGCAGGTGAAGTATATTTCATGTGAGATTTTTCTTAAAACCGTTTTATTGAGACATTATTAATTTGTCAGAGAGGACAAAAATTAATTATATAATAATTTGTTTAAAGGCATGGTCTTTTGTATGTTTCTTTTAATTGTCAAGTTTTTGCAAAGGATGAACAAATAAATCCTAATTAGTAATTGATTTTTAACTTTAAAGAATTAATAAATTTTCGGAGCAGTTGGTTTTGTAGCTTCTAAGATAAATTGGAACATTTTGTTGTACAAAATTATATACTCCTATCAATTTTACTGCCCAACAAGCATCTGTCTGTGTTTATACCATTCATAAATAAAATGAAATGGAAATAAATGTTTTAGCATTGCTATATGAGGTTTGAAATATCCTTTAAAATTATTATCTCGATGCAGTTGCAGCTGCAGCTGCTTCCCTTTTCTGTAATCCGAAGTATACGTTTCTTCCCATTGTTACCGATTCTTGCCTCAGTTTTAAACTCCCTGTTGCAAGAGACTAAAATTTGCAGTGGCTGAACACCAGGTGCTATGATGTAGTCGTCCTGACTGTAACGACAGGACAGCGGTGCCACTTTCATTTAATATTAGAATTCCAAAGTTAACTGATCTTGAGAAAAATAATGGAGCGTAAAGGCAACAGAAATTAATTATTATTACATAACGGACAATTTTCTCGAAATAATAAGACAGTTTTGCAGTTCTGCAACTTTTATTACATACATTTTTCGGAGTGAAATGAAACAAATGTTTACATTTTAGTGATATTCAGTGTTTAGCTACATTTCCATTGCAGACAGGCGAATTTTATGCCAACATTTTCACTACTTGCCAAATAGTCACGATATTCATCTGGAATTTCACATTCCAAATATACAATTTACTAATTAAACTATTTTTCGGTTTTTTTTTCAGCACACGGTATAATCAGAAATTACATGTAATAAATTAATCCTACAGTATTTATAGTTCAAGTAAAAATGTCGTGTCTTGGTTGAGACAAAATCGCTACTAAATAGGATTAATTACTTAATAGTTTAGTTAGGATTATGTTCAGATTAACACGTAATCTGATAGTCATAAACAGTTATAAATGATTTCAAATTTTCTAAGTTAATCAAACTCGATTCTGAAAGAACCAGGAAAGAGCAACAAAAAACATTGTCTTATTTTAAGTTAAATAAATGTGTTTCTTATGCTAATTTTAAGGCCAATTTTCGTTTGGGATTTATTAGGTAGCGTAGCAGTTAGCACAATGTTATGTTGTAAAAGATTTCAGTGTTAGTAAATACAGTGAATCGATTTTAGTAATCTCGTCTGTAGATGACGCTTTAGGGAAAAGCAGCTTTTCATGGATTTGCAAAGAAGACCTAAATTAATTTGTGTTTACAGTTTTAACGGATAATGCTAGAGGAAGCATGTCATTTAATCAGAAAGATGCAAAAATATTTCAACATGATCAAAAATACAAGTGCAGAATAGGACTGTTGAGAACAATGTTTGAACATTTTTGTAGCGCTGCACTTTATAACGTCTTTACTATTTTTGCGTTACACTAGTTTATTGATTTAGCTGCCTTATTTATATATACTTAAACAATAATATTAATTAATTTTCTCTCCTGTCCTCTAGATATAATCAAATTTTCAAAATGTGTAGAACTATAATTATTTGAAAATATGTACCTAATCCATCTACATGCGAATGTATTTGTATACATTAGCATATAAATTAAACATTACATTAAAATTGTTTTTAATGACTCGCCAAAGAGTCATATTGTTTTCTCTTCACATATTTGAGATTTTTGTTTAAATCGAATTACAATTTTCCACCGCTCAGCAAATTTGACGTTTGTGATTATTCGAACATATGTTGTGAAAGTGGTATAGTAGAGTCACTTTGAGGAATGTTTAATTTAATGTTTTCTCGATGTTTCACTTGTGAAACCTGAAAATTTCGATCAACTGTTTCCATTTCTCTGTCGTTTCTCTATCTGACGTCTGTCTGCTACTTTGTGGATTTCGTATATGGTCAAACGCTCATCAAATTTTGTATCTTTGTTTATCCCTGATATGAAAATTTGATGACGTCATCTCAAAGCTTTGTCAAGTAAATCTTGGTTGAAATTGATACTGTAACATGCTCTTTTCTTTTTGTATGGTAGTGCCATTTAAAATAAATCAAATTGCAAAAAATTTTTTTTGACGAATAATTCATTATTAATTACCTAATTTCAGTTGATTTGTACAATTGGTTCTCAAAATATTTAACCGTTTCCATACATTTTAGCGACCCTGTATATTAAATATATTGTAATAAAGTATCTGCTCTGAATGTAACAGATTCTGGGTTTGATATCGGCATCTCGAGGTTTATGTCTATAATTTTTTAAAATGTCATTTATTTTTTCAATAATTCTTAGGACAGAGTAACGTCAGTAATGTTACATAATAGTTATTAAAATTCATGTTTATTCTTACCAAACGTTATCAAACATTCTTTACTACAAATTAATTACTTGTTTTTCAGAAGGGAATAAACTACTGTCTAAATATTTTTAAACCATTTTCCTTCATTTTTATAATAGACTGTAGTCGCTTGTCTTCCCAGTTCACTCAAATGTGTAAAACCCATGAATCATTGCCAGCATTTAGACGTTAAAGGAGACAAATAACCACCTGCTTTCGAAGGAGAATGAAATCATATTTCGTATCAATTTGGCTGTGTTACAATTCAACCATCTGTAGCTCTCAAAATTCTTTCTAGTTTAGTGAAGATTAATTATCGGCTTGAAAGTGAAAAGTTTAGCTCGGAATAAGCCATCACGGTGATGTGGCTTTCTAAGAAAAATTGGAGTTGATATTAAGAAAGCCAACACAAAGAATAAGCCTTTTATAGCCTTTATCACGACTTGGTTGTTTTCCTCGTAATATCGTTAAAGAACTTAATTGTGTTTGGTGTCGTTTTCACACAGTTTATTATTTTTTAGTGGTGATGTGTCAACGTGCTGACGAAACTGTAATATGTTGCGACTTCTATGCATCTAATGGTGTTATATTACTTTATTTACATAATATGCAACACATTTAGGGAAAGAGTGGATATATAAAGCTGATTAAATTCGCTATTTAATGTTTTTTTGTATTCTATACGGTAAAAAGTTCGTCTAAGATTATTTGAACAGAACTTTCTCCACCCCTGAACAATCAAACAGCTGATCTAGTTTTTCAGATAAATTATCAATTGATTGAAACAGTGCTTGCACCCATAGCAACCCGTTGGAAAGCTGTAGATTGTAACTAGTTTCGATCTTGAATGCACTTGTGTGAAAGGAAAATGAAATTTGATTGATTTTGCCTCCTGAAAACACAGGAGAAAACTAATTATTACTAATTAAACCACAGTGGAGGAAAACGTTCTGATTATGATGTATTTTGGGCACCTAACAAGTAGCTACTATTACGATAATTATTCTTTTATTCTTATTAAAAGTGGGGGAGAGGTTGAAATTTAAGTTTGCGGAGGGGCGCGTATATTTTTAGTTACGCTACTGGTATAAACATTATTTGCATATAAGGAATCGCAGAAAAATCCGTCAAAAATGTTAACACCAGTTTAGGTAGGTCTAATCCATCGTCCGGCAGGGCTTTTGTCCAGGAAGTAGCTATTTTCGCTCATTGATTGCCTGATAGGTTTCCCAAAATAGCGCGGAAGTTCGACCTTTCTGCATAGTAGAAACCCTTTAGGTCGTCACACTATTTCTCATATATGAAATTTGATTTTGGAAATTTTATTTTTTATGACAACTCCAAAAAGTCCAAATAAAGATACCTATGTACTTTCTGCTAAACTACACGTAAATAAGCATACCATGCTCATGATTCAAGTGAGTTTTTCATAACAAAATTTTGTGATGACTTTATTAAGGACCCATATACCACTTTGGATAGGTCTTGTAGTGCCAAATTTTCGGGAAAATAGGGTGAACCGTTCTTAGTTTGATCAGTAAAATAAATTGCTTTATAGATTAAATTGTATGAGTCATGCAACATGAGGGGATCTAAAAAATTGGCCCAAGGTAATTTCGACAAAACTTGTCTTGTCTCTGAGGTACAATAAAACATTTTTTTCGAAAAATTATAAAATGATAAAATTCGATTTTGCGGATTTTATTTTTTTTTAAGGGAACCTCTATAAGTTAAAATAAAGATATGTGTCTATGTAATATTGGAGTAAGTGTAAAGGAGCGAATTGCTACGCATGTGTTTCAAACGAGTTTTTCATCGTAAGCATATATTTCTAGTGAGTTTTTCTATATAGAAATTTTTTGACAGTGTCATCAACATTTCAGTAAGGACGCGTATATTAATTTGAATCTGTGCAGTGTGAATTTTCGGGAAAATGGAATGGGCAATAGCAATAATGCATTGATAAATCACGAGTGTAGACTATTATATAATATACAATATTGCACATATTTCAGATTTATTCGGTGAAATTTGAGATGACGTCATCAACTTTTTTTTGGGAGGGAATAAACGGATATAGTTTGATTAACGATTTACTATGCTTACGATAACTGTAAAATGTTAGCAAGATTTTAGAGCATTTGATTTTGCATAAAATTTAAATATTAATATTTGTTATTGTAAATATTGGAGATGATGTCACCTCGTTGTTGATGGGGATGAGTAGCCAAACTTTGGTTAGCATTTTACCATCCATTCCTAATATATACATACAAAATTTCACAACAATCAGTCTTGTATTTTTGGAAATTATTTGTCTAATGAAATCCCCAACAGACAACAGACCACATGCATACTGTAGGAGTAAAAAGGACATTAAGTATTAAATAAAAAATTACTTACTTTACATACAAACAAAATAAAAACTGCGCTGTTGGCAGTTGTATTAGAAAAATAATTTCCTAAACTGGACTGATTATTATGAAATTGTATATGTATTTCAGGAAACAGTGTAGATTGTGAAGTACAAACCAAAATTCATAACCACCAATATTTTGATGATGTCATCTCATAATTTGGAAAGTAAACCCTACTTAAATTTTATAAATACATATATACCTGTAGTTTGTGAATCTGCCCTCATGTTTTACCTTCGACATCTAAATTTTTGGAATAAACATTAAAATTGGATATCAACATTTCACAATTTGAATTAGAAACTGAGAACCAAATGCTCTCAAATCTTGTAAACTTTTAAAGGTTATCGTAAACGTGCTTAATTGGTACTCAAAATATATCTGCTTATCCCTTTGAGGATATCGGCTCAAAATTTTGGTGCATAAATCGTATCTAAAATGTGCAAAATATTTTGGATAAATCAAAAAGAATTTAATTCATTTTTCAGAAATTTTGGAAATATAGTTGTTGTTATTAGTAAAAAATTCTTGACGTCAACACAAAGTTTTATTGTGGAAAACCCACTTAAAAATATGTATAGGATGTCTCTTTGTCTGTAGTTTGACAATATATACCTATCTTTATTTTAAGTTATTGGGGTTAAAAAGTGTGTGTTATCAGTTGGAAAGTAAAAAACAAAGAAAGGAATTCAATTCCAAAAATAAGCTACTGATAGCGCAAGTAACGAATCTACGCTAAATCACCTGGAACAAAAGGAAGATTTATTCTTTAGAGAAATGTCGTGTTTTCGTTTTTAAAAAGATGTATAGAGTCATTCCTTGTAAACATTTATTTAAACTATATTGATATTTTTACTGCGACAAATAACTATAAATTTTGCTTTCTTTGTATCATTGTACATTCCCCGAGTGGAGATTTAGATTGCAAGTATTTACTACTATTGTTGGATAATCACAATCGAATTCCTGAAAGGATTTCTTACAGTATTTTGTTCACAGCTATCCCCTTCGTAAATTTGAACAAAGCGTCACAACTTGTTCGTTTTTCCTCATGGTCGTTAAAGAACGTAATTGCCTTTTCTGTCATTCTTACAGAGATTTTTGTATTGTTTTCCAGCGGTGGTGATGTGTCTACCTGCCGATGAGACGGGGAAGAACGTGCTGGAGGTAATCGACAGTCTCCACCTGGCGCAAGATCACAACACATTAACGATATTTATAGACACATCGAATTTACTCTCTTGGAAATACGCTTTTACCCAGCAAAAAAATAGCACGGAGGTTTCCGGATTTAATTCAACAAATTTTCTGGACACGGTGAGTGCGGTCAGCAAAAGGCACATATTGATTTACACCGCCGCAGACAATGCGAGTCTGGAGTGTGCCGTTTTGAAGAACATCAAAAAATCCTTCGCGAGTTTGAGTGCTGTGCGCGACGAACAATCCGTTTTCCTGCTGTCGGGTTTGCAGGACGACGATATTTTCGGATCGCTTTTAAGCGTGAGCCGGGACAATTCCAGTGAATTTGTGGTCACGGAGGTCCGGGACAATTTAGAAGAGTGGATCCTCAAACACAAACAGCTAGACGAATGTGAAGGATGCGAAACCGAACTGACCAAAGCCTTGAGTGTCCTTGGGATTCTGGGCTGCTCCTGTTTGTTCGTTACGGTTCTTCTCGGGACCGCGGCCTTAGCCAGAAACCAGCTGCTGAAAAAGCGCGTCTCCAAAGGACCCTATAAGGTCCTGTTGACGGCCACTGATTTTGTCTTCCCGCAGATTGCGGATAGTCGCAGGGTGAGTGAAATTATTGCCTTTTTATCAGATTTCCTTTCAAAGGACGGGGTTTCGGGGAATATTGACTAAGCGTAACTTGATGAGAAGTTTCACATTGATTCCAAGCTGAGGACTGTCTAACTAAGTTTAATTAATTTTAGTTATTAGAGTTGAACGAAGCGGTTTATTGGATAATTTAACGGATTTCAACTTTAGCGATTTGTTGCAGATGAATATTGTACAAGTGCTAATCTGCCGAATGAATTTGATTCTCTTCATTTGTTAACTCCACGAGTTTTTATTAGCAGAGGAGTGATAAGGTTGAACGGTTTTGTGCTTAATTGGATTTTTGTGTTAATATTGTAGCATCGTATTTAGAAACATGATATATGTTGAATTCACGGTACAAAGCATACAAACTAGCAACTTTTCCCAATGGAAATTTTGTATATTTCTTTACTGACGCAGAGTTTAATAAACTACAACAATAAAAAAATAATCTATTAATCCCTACTTTCTTTTATTCTATACAAACACAAAATTCATAAAAAGCGAAGCATTTGTTTTTGAAAAAAATGTAAAAACATATCAAGCTTTTTATTTTTACTCTCCATCATTTCACATTTCTCAAAAAAAAAATTACGTCAAATTTATAAAAGTTTGACATCATCAATGATTTTTTTTAAATTAGACGCTATAATTTTGATTGCATTATTTTATAAAGTTTATTTTTCTGCTTTTAAAAATGTAGTTCAATGTAGGGGTTGCATAATAAAAAAATATGAGAAAATTAATAACAAACAAAATAAACTTGATTTTAATGATAAATATTAAATGCCGAATAATACGTTGGAGTAAAAATGTATGCTATAGAAATTGTTCAAACTGTTCCCCATCCACTGTTTGACCTGATTGACAGAATTTTCAATACTCTGGGGACTTATACGAGTCATTTCATGACCAATTCGTACTTTCAAGTCGTCTAAATTATCGGGCCTGTTCATGTAAACACGACTTTTTAAATCTCCCCATTAAAAAGAATCAAGGGGTGTCAGATCTGGAGACTTAGAAGGCGATTCTATTGCCCACGACTTCCAATCTCCTTTCCATCAAATTGATTATCCAAAAAACCCTTACATTTTTGCCATAATGTGGTGGTGCCCCCTCCTGTTGGATCCTGCGATCTAAATTTTGTGGATTATCTGGATCAGGAAACGTAGCCATTAGATCCGGAAGCACTGGGGTTTTAAGATGATCTAAATATTGAGCGACTATTAAATTTCCCTGAAGAAAGCAGGGGCCAATGAATATTCGGTTTATTATACTCACCCAAACATTAATTTTTTGGGGACGTTGGGTGTGTGGCGCTTGAACCCAGTGAGGTTGTTCTCTAGCCCAGTAACGACAACTGTATCGATTTACGGTACAATTTAAGTGAAATGTTGCTTCATCCGAAAATGCGATACTATTTGAAAAATTGGGATTGCCGTCACAATGTCTAATGAAGCTTTCACAAAATTCCAATCGTCTATCAGAATCTTTTTCTGCTGCAGTTTCTCTTTTTTTTTCAAAACTACCACAAACGACTTGTTAACATTTTCTTGTAAAGCCATTTTCGTGGTTGTTACATGGGAGTTGTGTTCCAATGATAATAAGATATTCAACTTAGTGTTATCGTTTATTTGTGGTCTTCTACATCTCTCACGTCTTCTGTTTGATTAAATTTTTCAACAATTCTACTAATTGTGCTTCTAGCAGTTGAAGGTCGTCCAAAATGTACTTCGTTGAACAAAGGACACACTTCTTCTTTTTCTTCGTGGTTTCAAAGCCTATCGCCATAACCAAACGAGCTATCCTTATACGACTTTGACAGAAGTATAGACAAACAAAAACATATTTACTTACAAGTCACAAACTGCCCGATTACATCAGCAAAAAATATTCTATATACAGGGTGTCTCAGAAATAAGTACATTAATTTTAATCAGTTATAGAGCTCATTGAACTCAACAACTTTTTTTAATTTTGTCAAAAACTTTTTAATTATCAAGTTAAAAATTGTTAAAGTTTTATCCCAATTAAGCCTACCCGTCCATGGATCCTCAGTCACCCATGGACACTAATAATTATTATAATTAATAATAATTTATGGTCCAATAAAGTAACTAGGATACGTATTTTCCTAATCTTGATAACGTGACAAATATTTAGAGAGAAATTGAAAATCCTGCTCCCTAATGGCGTACGGAATTTCATCGGCCCAAATGTGGGTGTTAATTACACCTTCGCTCGTGTAACCGACTTCATCAGTTGATGGTATAAGAGATACAAAATTTGATTGTTCGTTTATTTTTCTATTAACCCACTGACAAAAGTTTTGCCTACGTGGTAAGTCTGTTAGTTTCAATAACTGAACTTTCTGGTCCTGAAAGGGGTACATTTATTCTCTGAGTATCCTCCAAATACTACTCTCCGATATATCACACTAGACACTGGTGCGTGCTAACGCCCGGTCGAGCTTCGACACTCTTCAAAACAGCCTTTTCAATATTAGCAATTCTATTACTACGTAACTTACCCCGATCCTGAGGTGCACGTTTAAAAGATCCGCACTCACGAAGAGGTTGCAACGTTCTTAAAACTGCGCACATTTGGCAGACGACGATTTGGGAGGCTTTCTGAAAACCATGGCCGACTAGTATAAAGATTATGGCCTCTCCAAGTGGTACCATACGTGTTGCCATTTATTAATAATTACACTTAATAATTTAGCAAAATTTTAATTTGATTTGACATTATGAGACTTCAAAACGTGTAATGGTCGTTTGTTTCGGTATGAATGCATTTGTGCCTTTCAAAAAGTGTTAATAATTCTTTTGTCGTTTTTGAATTATTAATAGATGGCAGCACGTATGGTACCTTTGGACAGGCCGGTACCGCGTCAATTCGTCGTGCACAATTCGTCGCGCGACAATTGATTGCAAACAACTGATCGCAGCGTCAACTGGTCGCAGCGACAACTGGTCGCAACGACAACTGGTCGCAGTCACAATTGATCGCAACACAATTCGTCGCAAGTACAACTGGTCGCATGCGACAATTGATCGCAGGCGAAAAACGATAGCGTTTATAGAGAAATAAGTAATTGTTATGAATGAGGAAAATAAAATAATGTGCTATATTCTCAAAAATTTCATTATTTCTAAAAAAAAGTGTCAAAATAAATACATACGAGTTCCATAAAAACAGTAACTATTAGGCTCAGTTCCGACTAAACCAAAGTGCAAAAAAGTGAAAATATTGTAAAATATTTTTTTTAATGCTGACACATCTCGTCGGTATGCTACTGTAATGTTCATTTGGATTATTCGTCTTATTGATTAGACGCTCAAGTAAGTGATTCAAGCTTTTCTTCTCACAAATTTAAAGTTTGTCAATTAAACGAGTGAAAAAAATAGCTTTCAAAACGTGTTAGACGTCATTTTTCTTTAATAAAAAATGGTTTTAAAATTATTACAATTGTCAAATTAAAAAGTTATAGATAAATCGTGAAAAAAAACCCTCGTTACAGTTTTAAGTGAAAAAGTATTATTTTCATTACGTTCGATATTTTAAAAAATTAAATATATATATTTTTTAATAAATTTGGTGCAAAGAAATTTGAATTTATATATTAACAATTAATCTTGGAGTTTATTGCATTCTTTGCAGACAATTTTTTGCTCACTACAAATTAGTTCTGGATTATCTTTAATCCATGATAAAACCAAAGATGTTTTTTCATTCAGAACTTTTTTGAACGCTCACACTGTTAATACGGCACTTGTAGATACCAAAGAATGAATAATTTATCTCGTTTCCTTTGCTAAGTACCTACACACCAATCTCCACTTTTACGTCATTTCTGTAAACAAGATCGTAAAAAGATTAGTTTTGACCATGGAGCAAAGGGATATGCTCTTACTGGAGGAAGTGCCAGACTTAAAATGATGGTTTCGAGCCAAACCGGTAAAGTGTCAGTACAGTACCCCTCACTATCCAGATTAGACTGCCGATGACAGTGACGTACAGTTTTTTTTTTTTTTGAAGCGGCTCATGGAATAAAATTTGTTGAATAAAACAACGCACATAACAGATTTATATTCTCTATTAATTAATATTATTTAAAATATTTAAATCAATCAATACATCACGAGTAACAAGTAATACAAACAGTGAATACCGTTAAACAGTAGAAACAACCAGGATGACGACGCCACTGAGTAGTGGTTCTTCGTAATGGCGTGACTAATTTTTAGCTTGGGAAGTTTGAAAAGTTTATTGAAGGGCATTTCACTCGGAAGGCCGACTATTCATACTCACAATTACTTGCCTAATCTGCCGGATGTAGGTGGGCTTCTCCAGCCCATGTTGTAAATTTTTGTAGGATGCAAAGTGCGGAGAAGAATAAAAACAGGTAGCAGCCCGTAGTAGGGTCATTCATGGAAAACTGCGAACCAATTATTTTTTCCATTTTTTTAAATCTGAGACTGTTTTACACGTCATAGAAATATCTATCGTAAAAGGAATTTTTAGAAATAATTTTCTCGTCATTAATCGGTTGCAAAAGATCAAGAGGCACTCGAAGCAAGCCCTGACAAACTTATTAGCGGCGCGAGCGGAGATCTCCAACTGGCTGCGGTACCACCATGGACACTCGCGTAACCTCCTTTTCCAGAATTGTCAAAATGACATTGCCAAACTCAAAGCAATCATGAATTAAGCATTTCATTTTAAATTCAGTTAGTATCAAGTGGTACATGGTATTCGTATTTTGGGTTGCGTAAAAATAATTTTCAGAAATAATTTTCTCGTGACTAACCCTGTATATGTATTTTTTTACAGCCACATATGGTACAACTGAATTTTTCTTCAGTACAATACTAGTCACATAATAATAATTAAAAAATAAGTTTTTAGTTGCATAAGTACCTACATTTCTTAGATTTCCCGGTAACACAAAGTTATTCTTGACGCTCTAATAAAAGTTTTTGCAATATATATTTACAATACACGTAAACCTTTCTCAAACCCTGTAAAAGATCCGTTGCAATTTACAAGGGATTAAAATAAGTATTATATCCGTCCAGTGGAATTTACATTCGCTGCATATGGATACTCTAGATGTACTATTAGTTCATAAATTTTATTGTTTGGTGATATGTATAAAGACAAGAATAGACAATAGAGGCAATTCTATATCAAAATGTGTCAAAATTTAAAGGTTGTTAAAAATATGATTTTTTAAATAATTGTAGTCTAGTTAAGAACAATAAACACTTGTTTTTATGTTGAGTACTTATTATAATGAAGCTAGTTCCTATAATATAATAGGTAAAATAAGCAACGAGATAAATAGAAACAATCTCTTAAAAAAAATAACCAAAATGACAATTTATTAATAAAAAATCTTATGTAACAAGGTGTTTACGCTCGTATTTTTTAATTTTTAAAGTGCAACTACAAACTTCGTCACTTATCTATATTCAAATTGTTTTTAATTCGATATTTACACCTTACCTGATTGCTAAATTTATTGCAACTTAAAATTCAGAATACAAAATATTTAGTTTTAATAAAAGAAAATACTTCCCGATGAATTTTACCTTGCGATCAATTGACGCTGCGATAAATTTACGTACGATCTATTGTCGCTGCGATCAATTTACGTGCGACCAATTGTCGCTGCGATCAATTGTCACCGCGATCAATTGTCGCGTGCGACCAATTGTGCTGCGACGAGTTGCTTGCGATCAATTGTCGCACGATCAATTGTTTGCGACCAGTTGTCGTAGAATCGGACAGGCCATAATCTTTATACTAGTCGGCCATGCTGAAAACATTCTTTGGGCGCGAGTGCCATTTCCCCGAGCTTCACCCTACGTTAGAACGATATTGGTGCCTTCCAGATTTGAAAACAAAGCCATTTCAACACATTTCGTCTATAAATTAGAAATCTGTGCCAAACAAACTTTAAAGAGACAACGTTTAATAACATACACTTGACATAAAAATGATTGTCAGTGTCAAAACGGTTGCTAGGATACCGTCTTCATTGTTGTAGTGTTGTTATTATTTAAATTATTATTTAAGGTGAACATAGACGGCTCGTGAATATATGGGTGGGAAAATTCGAAATTCGAGTTGAGTGTTCGAAAAAATGCTAGATAAAAAAGTTGTTCCGTTTCACGAGTTCTGTTACTGGTTAAAATTAATGTACTTATTTCTGAGACACCCTGTATATTTTGTCGTCGACTAGCATTATAACTATTTCTGACATTATAGATGTCAAAATCGTTCATAAGTATTTTTAGGCCGATTCCGGCAGACCGTGCCATAATTTTGGAAATCGTGCCGTTATGCTGTGCCATAAAGGCGTCATGGCAACTTAAACTCCGTCTATTCAATATTTATTCTTTATTAATGGTTAAACGAAAAATACAATTTGTATTTCCAGTAGTAATTATTGTTCCAGAGGATGAAGTTCTTAGCGCAGTAGTAGTAAGTAGTAAATACCGACGATTTCTCGGTCTTGTAGCCGAGAGAGCAGCTGTTCAAAAAGGCTGTCAACAAAAGCGATTCTCTTTGACAGATTTTTGTTTTAATTTTTAGTTATTTGGATTTCATTTTGTTTCATGTTAATTTCGTTTGTTATTTTCTACATTTTTTTTATGCAACCCTTACATCAAGCTACATTTTCATATCTAGAAAAATAAGCTTTATCAAACAGTCCGATTAAAATTATAGCGTCTCATTAAAAAAAACATTGATCACGTCATAACTTTTACAAATTTCACAAATGTCAAAAGATGAAGAGTAAAATGGAAGATTTGACATGTTTTGCATTTTTTTCAAAAACAAATGCTGTGCTTTTTATGAATTTTGTGAACTACTTTATCATAACCCCGTATATGAACATTATTGATAGATGCAAAATCGAACTTCCAATTTGCTTCTAATAAACGCAAACCATGGCAAACGAACGCAGATTTTCAATTACGGTTGATATGCCACTAAATTAGGCATAAGATTGCGATGCGAGGTTGCCAAGTTAATCCAGTTTCCTTGAAATGTTTTAGCAACAGAAAGGTTCGCAAAAATAGTAGAGGCTTACATTTTAAATCTTGATCCCAATAGGAATTTTGTATAGAGATAAATAAAGATACGCGCTTTACTGTGATAAAAATAAAATGGGGTTTTATTAACACCTTGTATATTATTACTGCGTCTTATGCTGTTTTTGTTCTCTTTAGTTTTTGTTAAGTATTTTCTCTATTAATTTAAAGTTGATGGTTATTGAGATTTTTTACTTTTTTTAAGGACACACCGCCATACTGTTAGAAAGAGAAAAAAAAAACAGAGTAAGATGCAGTAATAACATATAGGTTGTTCCATTTGACAAAACTGAAATATTAATATTTGAAAATTGTGAAGTTATTTTTTACAAACAGTTTGCAATAAAATTTTATTTAATTAATACCATAAGAAAGTGCGTACCTCTGTTTAATTCTTAATAAAATATTGCAACACAATTAAAAATAATGTTGTTGCGATTTTTTTTGTGAACCCTTGCATTGCTAAAAAAATTCAAAAAAATTAGAATAACGTGGCAACGTCGCATCGGAATTTAAAAAATAAGCCTAGGCAGGGGCTAATACGAATATCCAAAAATATATAGGGTATTCTATTAAAAAAAAGGACTAACTTCTATGGTATGCCTCGTAGACAAAACACTCTGTATATCCAACATACTTTTAATACCGTGTAAGTTTAGTTTATTTAGTGACTTTTTTTCTATTTCTAATAATAATTAATGAGATATCGAGGACTGTGTGCCTCCTGAACCTTGTATTAATATAAGGAAAAATTAAATTAAACAAATACAAATGAATACGCTGATACAAGGAGAATAAAAAAGGTCATCATAAAACAAAATTTTCACATACAGTTAACAAGCTTTTTTTCTTCTTACCGAAGTCTTGGAAAATATGTCTGTCTACATTTTTGTTGGAAATCTGATGGTATAGTCCTTAACTGTAGTGCCAGGCTATTGTAATCTAATTATGTTAGAATACGTGCTTCGAATAGTATAAATGAAACTAATGCATCTTCTTAGAAGGTTATCTCTTCCAGCAGTGTTATGTTACCAGATTTTGATTTTTTCCGTATGTATAAAATGAATTTTGAAAGCTGTCATATACAGGGTGTTATTAAAACGTACGTATAACAAAATTGACGGTTTTTCGCGAAGTCTAAGAAGTCTGAAAAACTTATTTTGTGTTATCAAAATTACAAGGGGAAAATTAACCCTTATCCAAACTTTTTAGACGCTACTGAAGGATAAATAGGTAAAATTAATTTATTTTCGTAAATCCTAGCAACTATAACAATAATAAAAAAATAAGAGACCCTTTTGTTGCTATAGAAACGAAAGATGACCTTTTTATCAGAGGCGTACAACGAATTTGGACATAAATTTTAATAATTGTTATCTCTAAAAGGAGAACGATTTTACCTGAACTTTTTTACTTTTAGCACCCATATATCGAGACGAACTACCGATTTTATTTTGTACTTACCTTTCAATAACACGCTGTATACTATTGTGAATTAATAACTCTCAAACTGAGTTTGACATCTAAATGACAAATGTTCCGAACACGATGACAAACACTACGACATACGGAAAAAAAACAATAAAATAGAAAGCAGGCTTCTTGACCAGATTTTATTTCCAGTATTTAATCAATTTAAAACTTTTGCATGAAAGTCAATAATAAATCATTTCTTCTTGCAGTAAACAAATTTTCATGAACTGTTCACGAAAGATTTCTTTTCTTGCAGTGTCTCTATGTGTATCGATTTTACATTTAAGAATAAAAGTCCATAAGTATTTAAGAACAACCTATTATTATTAATCTTTTTTTTTTTTCATTTTTCATAAAAAATTACTTCTACGTCTTATTAGGAATGATAACATCTGAAACTAACAAAAAGAAATTAGAATTAAATTTTACTCTCATCAATGTGCCTTCCATTCACTTTGATGACCCCAGTGCAGACTCGAGAAATTCGATTTAAAAGTTTTTCTAGGATGCTTGCACTTATTTTCCCCCATTCTTCCTGCAGAAATATCCAAAGATGATCTTCAGGCATACAACTAACAGTGCTGGTGTACTTTCCGGTCTAACTCATCCTGTAATAATATACATATATGCTTATGATCATTATCTTGTTAGAAAATAAATTCTTTTTTAATTATTCTTGTATAGGAGATCAAAGTATGTTTTGCTATAATTGTATTTTTACTAAATCTCAAACCCCGCTACCATCAAATCTTCTGACAAAAATTCTTCGGCTGGAGCCAAAAACTTCAAACTTTGTTTCGTAGGCACAATTTTTCAACTATCCATTGTCCAACCCTTGCGATTTCTAGCTCATTCCAATCTTTTCACTTTATTAACAACCCGCAGCAAAGAACTTTTAACGGCTATTCCCCCGTTTTAAGGACCAATTTCCAAAAGTCCCCGCTTGTCTTTCCATACCATTTAACTGGTATATTTGTAGTTTTGCTATTCTAATTGTCAAACGACCAGAATTTTGTTGGGTCCTGCTCTATCATGTTTTCTGTATCTTCAATAAACGTTTCAGATTCCAATTTTTGGCGTTCCGTCTTATTTCTCTTTTTCACATTTTAATCATATAGTTATCACTGATCAAGTGATCACTCAACATTACTAAATACTCATCTACTTTCACTAACAAACAACTGCGTTTTCTAATGAACTTGGCAGCTATTGTTTCTCTATTAGATAGATAATACTTAAAAAAAAAATAGGCAAAAATATTAAAAATTTACTTTAACCTAGTAGGTACTCTGTTAAAGATGTTTGGCAGAAATGTAAAATAAATCTTTCAGAACAGCAACATTGTAATGCATTTTTTTAAATCACATTTGGCTAAATATTGACTTAACAAGACTATATAAAAAATAGTTACGTGTAATAATGAAAGATTACTAAAAATTTAAAAATCAATGATAATGATAGGTATGTATAATAAGATAACAACATGCTGGTGGAAACTGATAGCTTTGGTTCTGTTTCAATATTTAACTGAGATTTATACAATACGTAGCAAAAAATGTGACTTCGAAAGATTAAGCTGGTAAAAAGGACCAACGTTACACCTTTAATTTATGTATAAAACGTGGATACGTGAAACATGAAAAGTGTAATAAATTTGAGTTTGCTCCATTGTGTTAATTCAGTTGCGGGAATTTGAGCAATAAAACGGAACTTTTATAAATTTGTATCATTTTTGTTAGCTAAAAAACATTGTTTCTTTTAAACGAACATTTTGGTTTAGACAGGCAGCTGCTTTATAATTTATTTTTCCAGTTGCGTATACTTATAAATAACAGATTATTGAGTTGAAAGATGAACTCATTTTTTTTTTTTAACAACGATGGAAAGTGAAATCATTATTCCAAGACTTCTGTTTCGTACTATATTTGTTATATTTTAACATGGAAAATATAATTCTTAAGCAGAGATAGTAACTACAGTTTAAAAACTTTACTGATGTATGTGCAAGGGAGCTTTTAAATTTTTTGTTTGTAATATCTGGACGTCTTTATTTTTAAATTTTATCATACAAATATATAATTTTCGTGATTTCATATTTTGTTAATTATAAATAAATTATATCTCGGTATCTCTTTGAAGAAATGAATTTATTCATGATAATTTACGTTGCTGATTACATTAAAAATTATTATTGCATTTGTTTCTATTATTGAGCTTTTCAAAGATGAAGATCATACACAAGCACATAATCAAGCGTCAAGGTAAGGTTAAATGTAAGTAATATGTTACATAGTTTTGATATCATCCAGCTTCTTATTTTGATTAAAGAAACGCAAGACACTACAGTATCAAATTCTCTCGTAATTTACAAATTAGGAACGGATAAGTTAGCAGTCGTAACTTTGCTGCAGTGTTCGAATGTGCACCAGCTATTACTGTTTTATGGCAAGTGTACAGTATTTAATTTAACGACAACAATCACATTTCTAAACAGCTGCCGTTAATGTGAATCTACTGCATTTTATTTTTAACATGGATTAAATAATCAGCAACTGGTAAATAACGAATGAAACTTTTGCTACAAAGGCAACTAAAAATATGTAGATCTATTTTATGAAAAATAATAATTTTCTCTTGACTAATAATATGCTTCAATAATAAAATACATGTTTGAAAACTATTTTAGTCAATCATTTGTTGAATGCAAAACTTTTTCCCTAAGGGACCGCAGAGGAAATTAGCTTCCAACTTTGTAGAATCTACAACCACGTGACTTTGCTATGGCATAAACCCTAAAAAACGAATTTCAGTTATGTGAGTGCACGTGTTGAATTATTAGATACAAAATGAGCTATCCTTAAATTATCAATATTACTGTCAGACGTGGCTCGTGATCTCGTAAATTTGAAAGTGCTGCTACATTATAAACAGGATGGGGCTTTGGGCATAAATATTTATTCCTCAAAACTGTTGATGAAACTCATTCATATTAGGCTCTTTTATAAAATAGCGTTGGCTTAAGCCTTAAACATTTCAAAATTTGCAATAAAATATTCATTTTTAATTTACCCGTTATGACTGACGCCACTTGAAGGTACAAACTGAAGTAAGAAACGTATTAATTTACTCATTTCAAGGGAGCAACTTTTGTTGTCAGTTCGGGCTTTTAAACTCGGGTTGATAAATTGAGGATTATTTATTATTATGATCAGTGCGGCAAATACAATCGAAGTTGCAGTGGATTAATAAATAATTACAAGTACAGTTTTTAATTCTAAATTTTGAAATATTAAACCAAAATTATTAGTTACAAAAATATATTTTATAAAGGTCGGTTTAAAGAGCTTTACTAAAAGTTCATTCGACGAAGCAGAAAAAAACAAAATGAATGTAGATATAAATTTAACTCTGAAGTCTTCAGAACGGATCAAAATATTGACATCCAAATTTCTGTTATACTGCGTAAGAGTGTACGTAATTGAATTAAATAAAATAAGCCCATTTTATGTTTTGTAGGATTTTTTTTTTTAGGTATTATCACTTTGATGAACTGTTTTACTATACGACAGATTGAAAATACTAAGTAAATTGTACCATTATTAATTCTTCGTCCATCAAAGGAGGAAACAGACCGTATAATTTATTTGACAAGTAATACGTTATCATATTAGGTTTGTTAAGCATAACAGTTTAATTATAAGTTAGGATACGACGTCCATTGAGTTTAATTTCTAAGTTTTCGTTAAGATTTAAAATAAAACTCCAGGAATATATTTTTTTCATGACCAAACTATTTAAGACCAAAAATAAATCACTAAAATGCATTTCCACTTACGATATTTGTCTTTTTTTATATAATTCATTTCGGTTTGAATAAACATTTTGTAATAGGTTTTTTACGCAACAATTTCTCTTTAATTAAAGGCTAAAGTGGTAAAACAGAGATCGGGATAAGCTGATCTCCAGAAATCGTCTTGTTATCTGGACCCGCGACGCAGCTATATTTATGTTTATGTTCTTTTCTTTTTGCCTGCTATTCTAGTATATGTTGTAAATAACAAAATTATACGGTAAAACTCAAGAGACTTACACTTTATGATGATAAGAGTGTAATGAAATTAAGAAAATTTTGAACTTTACCTCGTTAAAAAATGGTCAAATAATTTCAGGAAATGTGGGAGGGGAAATGAAATTACTTCTTGAATATTAAACATTTATTGAATTTGCAAAATATGGAAATTATTTCAGATTTGATGAATTTCTAATTTGGTTAATGAAGATGGAGTTATTCATTACTGTCGGATCATGTGACTTTATCTAATTATGCAGGCGACGGCAGTGTGGCACAGCTTGTTTGAAAATTTGTATGCTATGCTCTAAAGGATAGTTTAATGAAAATTTGTAAAGTTAACTCAAGCCGGTGGTAAAGCAATAAATAACATCCCTCGAAGGGCCTCTGTGAAAGGATTTATACGTGCTCGGAAATCACCGTGTGGTGTTGGTAATAATAGTGTTAAGTAATGAGAATGTTATATTCATACGTTCTGAACACCACACTGACTGAGTTGTTGATATTCATCTACAATATAGTAACCTTATATACACCACAATGAATATGTGATTTTTTTTCTCTTATACGATGTAGATAATTATTTAACTTACCTCGCTTAATAAATCTAGGTAAATAAAAAACTATGTATTTTTTTAGCCATGACACTGTAAAGTTACACCTGAAGTAAAACAAATCGTGAAATTTCGTGATCTGTAAATCACAAACAGTAGTTGATACATTTTTTTAATATAGATAAATCTAGAAATCATAACATGGAATGTAGTCTAACAAGTAACAATCAACATAATTTTAAGGTAATTCGATTGGTATAACCGACAAAATAAATTAGTAGGCACATTTATTGATTGAAAAGACAAAACTGGTACTAAGATTGAATTCTAGATTCTATTTTCAAAAAACGAGTTTTTTGTCTTATAAAACTGTTGTAATTTTTATATTTTTTTAAGATAACCACTATACGTACATACGTTAATAGTAATGATGAACTATTAAAAGTGGCACTTTATCGACCTAAGTATATAATATTAATAATCTTAATGTACACGTAGCGAAAATTTTACAAAGCAGTAAGCACTTAAGCTCTTAAGCAGGGTTTAATAAAAATATTGTCGGGAGATAAAAACTGATTAATAAAAATTAGATCTTATTTTATCAAATGTAGCTTGTATCGTTATTCACGTGGTTATACCCAAATTGCTAAAGAATTGTCCTTTGTCTACATAACGAATGTTGACGCTGCCCTGCTTTGTGGAATTTAAATTATCTTCCGCCTAAATGAAGGAAATCTTAAGAATTCCTGGTATTTTAATATAAATTATCGTGCCTTGCTTTAACTAACGAGTTTTAAGTAGTTGCTTGTAAATTAAAGAAAAAACGATTCATTCGACAGCTTTTGTAACATTGCCAAAGAGTGAATCGTTTGAAATAGCTTTAGATATTAATTTTTTTATCGATTTATTTTGTTGTCTGCCCAGGTAGATGAAGGCATCGAGGCGATGCTGTGCTGCTGGCTACAGCAACTCCAGGAGTTTGGTGGCCCTGAAGTGGATAAACCGGACTTATTACAAGGCTCCGGGGCATCGGTGAAAACACCATTACGTGGAGGGTCCAGCCCGAATCTGGCAAAACAGCTCATTGTGGACCCTAGAGTCCGATATAACGTATGTATTTCAGTGTTTTATGCATGCAAGTTGTGGTTGGTGTGTTGTCTCCAATCGTTCTTCCGTCAGATAATAATCTGGTACATAAGGTCAAAATGCCAATGATTAATACAAATATATGTATTTTTATTTTTACGGTGTATTTTCCGCTTTATTGTGAAAATAGATTGGATTTATTCAACCCTGCTAAACGAATTTTTGTGGAACAACTCACAAAAATTGTTTACAATTTCGACGTACGTGTGGTAAATCAATTAGCAGAGAAAATAGTACAAGTGTAGTGATGAAAAATGAAATAAAATGAGCGTCCAGGTCTGCTGGATTGCTGGAAATCGCTTGCATGTGTTATTCATTAATGTGCTTAAATAAAGGGTTAAAACGAGCGCAGGGAGCTCTCTAAAGTGAACGAAACTCGTAATTTTCTACGTCAGAAATAGTAAATTTGTTACTGTAAAAGTACTAAGCCATATATTTAGTATCATGTGGCATAGAGGTGCAATTAATACTACGATAATCGTCGAAATTGCTTAATATATTTAGAACAATTCAACTGTTAACATCCACCTTTATATATTAATCAGAAGAAAGTGTTAATTAGTTAGTTCGATAACACTCATTGGCAAAAACTCAGACTGTGCTTGCTGTGGCATTTCGTAACCCCTGGAATATAAGAATGTGTGTAAACGACACTTCCACAGTGTGCTAAAAGTATTACCTTTTCTCTGAATCGAATAAGATTACTAAGATAAATTGGTTGTACTTTCCGTTCTTATTAAATTCAGCGCCACGCTTTTTTCAGGAAATGTTGTTCCACAATCTCTGTTATTACAAAGTGTGAGTAAAGCTGGTGGGTTTTGTACTATTCTATAATATTTTCTTTTCTGAGAAAAAACCGATGTTGATAACTTTAACGCTTAGGCCTATTTTGTAAGTCAGTTCTGTTAATTGTTAAAAATTACTGCTCAACGTACCTGAAAAACACATGCTGTAATATATTTGATCATAAACTGAAAATTAAAAAATGGTTAAAACGCGTATTTTAACGGAAACGTCTACTCATAAAGTAATGTTGTGCAACGGAAGATTAAAAATCATATTTAACGGATGGTTAATTTAAGGAAAGTATTAATTTCCGTTTTGCTCAAAAATAATAAGAGAAAAGTGTGTTCATTTGGAATAGATCTTTTCCGCAACGTATAAGTTACGAGTTAAAATTACAAAAAAGTTTTACGGGACATGTTATTCACATTAATCATATAAATTGTATGCATTTAGAATGAATATAAAATATAATAGCAATTTATTTAATATCAACACTACATATTTCATAATCAAAAAGTAATAGAATAAAATGCTGATAAAATTAATAGATTTGTTGTAGAAAGGATCCTATAATCAGTCGCTCGAACTTTAGCAAACTGATATTAAAAATATACTGTCAGATAATTTGCAAACTTCAAAATCATATGTATATATAGGTATGCAGTTTATATTGAAGTATGTTATTTCAACACGAGACATATAAGGATAGATAATGTTAAACAAAACTGGTATTTTTCAGGGATAATGAGAAACTGAAATTGAATTCGACATATTATTATATATAAATGAACATGGGTGTGAATAACCCCTGAAGTTGATGTTATTTATATGATTGAATTCGAAATAACTTTTGCCTAGCAAGTTTATAAATTTAATGTTGCCATAGTCAAAAAATCATATATTTTTTTAAAAACAAAGTTGTTTTGAATTTCTCCGCCAAATTTTTTCTTGCATGTGTAAGTACATATCAGGTGTTGACCCTATATTTTTATATACGCGAATAAGTAATATGTCAAATATCACACACGGTAAGAAAGGTACAGTGGAGTCTGTCAAATAACGAAAATTGACTTTCTCTTTATTGGAAAATACGAATAAAGCGCTTAGGAAATATGATAATTTAAAGCCCTAATCTCATTTCCGATTTTTTGCCTGAAGAGAACACAGGTTCTAGGACTGGGATGTGCATGAACACATTTTAGGTTATATTATAATGGTCAACGATGTTCGGGCAAGCAACCCAAAATCAGGTAAGCGTTGTAATTCATCACCACTATAATGCCGAGCAGTTTATAGGGAGCTTTTAACAACCACTTTTAGAAACAGAAAGTCAATATTCATTATTTGGCGAACTCTCCTTTAGCTGTAATGTCTGGACATTTAATGTAGCCTCAACCATGTATACTGCAAAATAGTTAAAAATAAGCGCCACTATGGTGACACTGTTTGTTATCAAAATCTATGCATGAAAATAATGGATCGAGATATATGTACTCGTATCTCTATATCGTTCACAGATTTCTCCTATTTTCAGTTGTAGTACTCGTAGTTAAAAATACTGCGCGTTGACTTCGTTGACAACTTGGACCAATTAAAACTTGCTAAGAGATACCAATGTTATTCTTATTTCGCACGGTTTTTGTGCTAGACTATAAATATATCCCTTTTTCCGCACATGATGTGTTAAATAAATGGTTCCAATAGAAACGATAAGCACGAAAAAATCGGGAGGCAGAATAGATATTTGTTTTATATCAAACAGTCTCTCACATACATTGTATTTATTGTTAGTTTTGTGTTTCACATAAAACACAAACTTGTAAATTTATAATACAAGTTGCGAAAAGATTAATAATGGTTTTTTATTACCTGAGCGTAAGCTAAAAAGGTACAGCAATCGATGCCATCAGTTTCATGTTTTCTCGGCGATATTTATTAGAGAAGTAATCTCCGAATCTACTAGACCGATTCTTGGCAAATTTTGTGTGTATATTAGGAATATCATGTATATGGTAAAACGTTAACCAAAATTTGGCTAATTATCCCCACCATCAATGCGATAACGTCATTTTCAAAATTTACAGTCATTTTTTTTTAATTTTATAAAACAAGATACTCGTTCACTTCTGATGTAGGAATCCGTGTTGAGTTTTCACTCTAGACGTTCAGATTTTTGGAAATAAAAATCAAAACTGCATAACAACATTTTGTAATTTAACTTTGAAACTGCAAAACCGAATGTCCTGAAATCTTACAAACGTTTAAACTTATCGTAATAATGGTAAATTGTTAACCAAAATGTATTCGTTTCTCCCCTCCCAAAAAATTGATGACGTTATCTCAAAATTTTGCCTAATATATTTTCTATGAAAAATATAAAATATTCTGACTCTACGTATACTTGTGGTTTATCAATGCACTCAGTTTTTGAAATGCTTGTAAGAGTTGACTCAAAAAAAAAAATCAATGAAGCAATTTATTGTATTGATTAAAACAAGAAGGACTCACCCCATTTTTCCGAAAAATTGGAAATGCAGTACTATTATTATTAGTATTACACTACATCTATCCAAATTGATATACATTTTTGCAAAAATGTTGATGACGTCATCATAAAATTTTGTAATGGAAAAACTTACCTGAAACAAACGCGTAGCACGCTTCTTTACCTTTACTTTAACATTGCATACATATCTTTATTTTGACTTATAAGAGTTATCATGAAAAAATAAAATTCCAAAACCAAGTTTTATAATTTTTGGAAGAAGCTGGATTTGTTCTACTGTAGTTCAGGAGCGAGGGGTGTTGTATCGAAATAAATTTCGACCAATTTTTTTGTTTCATGGTTTAAAAATATATTATAGTAGGAACAACAAGAATGTTTATACCGACAGAACTTCGCTCGCGCTTGAAATATAAGTCCTACAAATCCTGTTTCTTTGAAAAATATAAAATTAGATTTTGCGATGTTTGTTCTGTGATCAACTCTATGAAGTAAAAACCAGTGCATTAATATAGCACCCCCACAGCCCCTGCGTCGTGGGGGCGTAAATTCCAAGGGGACGCCCCAGGGGGATCCAGATTCTTAGGGATCTCTCAAGCTGTTATTTATTTGGGACCTCTTTTTTTCCTGTTATAAATAGAAATTCGTTAGAAAATTTAACTTACATATTGTCACTACTTTAATTTATGTAGAAAAAAAAAACAAGAAAGTAGAAGGTTGAGGTGTAAAAAAACTGTTCATGTTTAAAGTTAAGTTTCCATTTTTAACTGCCACAGAGATATTGTTTGCGCTCAGATATATTATTTAATCTAATACCTAATGAATAACCTGTAGTGTTAATTTTGAACAAAACCAAGATAATTATCCCAATACCGTAAGCTCTATTGATTTCAATAAGGATAGTTCCACACAAAATTAATTATGCAAGTGGATTTTTTAATGTTTAACAAACTGTAAGATTCACTAATAAATGGGTAGAGGGTACCGCATAGTTTTGAAATTACTGAACGAAAAAAAAGGCAAAGTAAGAATGAGAAACGGTATTGAAAACAATATATAAACGTCCAACGGAGGGAGCCTTTTATGTATGTGGCTGACTGGCTACAAGTCATAAATTACTGGAGCGGCCGGAAGTTGCCAGTTTTGCATTTTGTACAATCTCGAGATCATGTGTCAACAAACGCTCAGACGAAGACGAAATTGTATTTTAGTAAATAACCAAATTACAAACAAATAAAATTAATTTTCCTTTTATTATTATTTTCCCCAG
Organism: Zophobas morio; assembly: GCF_036711695.1. NCBI lineage: Eukaryota > Metazoa > Arthropoda > Insecta > Coleoptera > Tenebrionidae > Zophobas > Zophobas morio. The sequence continues at coordinate 6,690,330 of NW_026972110.1, forward strand.
AAGAGGAAAGGAGGCCTAATAAAAGTCCGGACAGACGACAAACAAACAGACAGACAGAAACGGGACACCTATTTCCTCGTACTCTATGGGTTATTGTATTTTGTATACTATTCACAATTGTTTTAAAGAGCTTTTAAAAAATAACCCAAAAATTAACGTTTGTAACTTGACAAGCATTATAATTTTTACGTTTTAGGTTAGAAAGTAACATTCACTTCTTTCTCAAGGATGGAAAGTGATAGATAAGTGACATATGTCACTTTCCACTCTTGATATGCAAGCGAAATATGTAATAGCTCATTTTCAAACTTTTTTTATGTTTGACTCAACCATAACGATGTGATTTATGACACTTCCAACTGTCCATCATCTACCACTTTATTGGACTGTAAAGTAATTTGGACTGCAACACAATATATATGTATAATAGTGACAACAGCAATGCCTACTGAAATTTATTAATGATTTTTAAATGGAGATGAAAAAATTGTAAAAAAGTTCTTCTGTTGAGTCAAACATAAAGCTACGTATGTCACACATACATAATGCCCTTTTATTAGCCTCGCTCGCTTCGCTCGCTCGGCCATAAAAGGACGCATTCACTAGATCTATGCATTATGTACTAGTAACATAAATAACTATTATCCGAAAAAGATGAATCACATTAGATAAAAAAGTTAAGAAATATAAACTCACTTCAGCACCGGCACATAAAACGTGTTTAGCTGTGGCTGAATTTTAAAAATGAATAGGAAATTTTCTGGTTGTCATGTCCATTTTACGGCGATGGAAATTTCAACGTGCAAAATCAGCTTCAAGCGTCAGACTTACCAAACACCTGTTACTGAAGATTGTGCTTTAAATCAAATATTAATGCCATAATAACTTTGACAGAATCTTCCCAAAAATGTTCACAGATGACGCTGGAATCTAGTATAGTCTTTAAAAAAAGTTTAACTAATCGGGGAGATCACGTCGAAACGCTTTCACGAACAATTTTTCGAATCCATATTTTCTATAGTTCTTGCATGTTTATTATAATTTTGTATTACAAGATTTTTCATTTTTAATACAATGTGTCATTTAGAATTACAGATGTGTTTTCACTATTCAAACAATTATTCACATTTTCTGAATACTTCTGACAACTGAGTCGACTTGGCCACACGTGACCATACTTGTTCATAATTCCCTCACATCCAGACTTGGCAGAATTACATAAAGATCGACAAGGTGGTATTAATTCTTTTTCAGTCGTACACTTAGGAAAATACACCGAACACAAAAAAAGTCGAAGCTCTGGACTGCAGTTGATGGCGATTAAAGGCCGGAACTGGTGTACTTCCCATGCTGCTTTTTGTTGGGTGGTATGTCCAAGTAAATTTGGCATTTTTGTCATTCTGTACGGAATATTGTTATAACTGCACATGGGTATGGTTATTTCTTTACACTCTGTAACTTGTCGAGGATGCATGGTTTCTCCATATGAAGAACGGTCGGTATTAGTAGCTACGATTTCCACATTACACATATTGTAAAATAGTGTCAAAATTATAAGCCACATCATTCTTAATGTTGTGAAAACTGTCTGTTATAACTGGGCAGTACACTACAAAGAACACCTTCACTATTTATTTTACGTAAATTTTAAATTTACTGTTCTTATCACTTCGCTGCAACGGAAAGATGGCGTTCATGAAATTAAACAAATGCAAAGTGATTAATGGAAGGCCACGGCACTGTGACGATACTAAATTACTTGTCCGAGGTATGAACATAAATATTTGATAGCTGGTAGTGGTAGATTTAATTATTTTTAAGACATTTATAAAAAGGTAACGAGTGGATGTGGTTATTCTACTGGTGTGACCAATCGTTGCCCCACTTCCCATGTAGCATGAAACAGACAACAGCTAGAAAAACTCACCTTTTCTTTCTTATATTCTTGAAGAAATAAATTGATAAGGTGTACTTAACCAAAGTGTTTTTATAAAAATACTTACTTGTATGTTGACGAGTTCTTTGTAACGTGGAATGGTAAAAGGATGTTAATTACAAAAACAGACGAAAATAATGTTATATAACTTGGTTTAGTCTTTGACAAAATATTTTTTTTGTAAACTTTTATAGCTGAAGAAAAGTAAAAAATTACAAAACTTGAAAATTATACCATTGTCCCGTTAATATTACTAGTAAAGGTAATGAAAAAATAGCATATTATTCAATAAGGTGGTATGATGGCGATGTTCACGAAGATGAAGTTGACACACGAGCCGAATGGCGAGTGGTAATTCATTCGAGTGAGTAATTGCAATCATTACCTGCAAGTAAAATACTATATTTTTTCTACGACGATTTAGTAACACATCAAATTTACAAACAATTTCTAGACTTCACAACACTCTTGCTGCCTTTATTATCAGATTGCAATCGTGGTGGTTTATCAGTTATCATCACATCGCGATGTGCGACTTCTTATTCCGCATTCCCGTGCTCGTATAACAATAATAATACAGACGAACAATTTTAGAAAAAATTCTTGTTACAAGCATTCTGAAAATGTATTCTGAAAGGTTATTTTGTGCTGAATAATTATCTAATAAGACATTATGCCTACATCGTCAAAAAAAATTTTTTTTGGAGATTATTCATAGATAGTTCCAGTTAAAGGTGTACCATTGCATAATGGGAATAAATATATAGTATTGCCGACTGCATACTCCATACAAACTGCAGAAAGATATGAGAATAAGAGTTGTTTAGAACAAAATTGCCTTTCCGACCATGTTTAGAAAATATATGTAACAAAAACACTGTTCTACTGTGTAATTAATCGCGCATTTTGAGACTTCGAACATAATGATTCGGCGACGCCTCCCGTGAGTAATAAATAATTACTCACTGGCAAGAACCAATAGGAAGCTTAAAAAATTATTACTCACTGGTGTCGTCAGCCGAGCCGTGAAGAATAAATGCATTTGCCAACTAACAAATGTTTAATAATCCATGTATTATTATTATTCAACAGGAGTAGAAAAATATATATTAGTTTTAATTTGTATAATGTAACAGCATCAGCTTTACTTTGTACTAAGAATTTCAAAGAAGTTAAATGAAACTTTCGTAAAATAACTAGTAAATAAATTATTTGCCACAAAGATTAAAAATAATTATGGTGGTATTTTCTCCTCGTAGAACAGCATACCCAAACTATAATACAAAAAATTGGTCGAAGATTACTTCGAAAGAACTTTCTTCGCCCATAAAGTACAGCTTGTCAAATTCAGCTCTCAAAAATTAAAAGATTTGGTTTTACGAATTTTATTGATTTTTATGGCAACCATTATAAGCTAAAATAAAAATATGTATCTAATGTTTGAGTAAAGGTAAAGAAATGTGCTAACCGTTTGTTACAAGTGAATTTTTCTATTACAAATTTTTGGGTTGATGTCATCCACATTTTTGCAAGGAAGCAGAGGTATATATGAGTTTGGATAGATGCATTGTAATACTAATAATAAAAGTATTGTATTATTGTTATTCTTGAATAGTGCTTTATATAATCAATAAAATAAGGAAACAATTTAATCACGTCTGCCGTATGTAATAAATAACAGCGGTGCCACTGAAGACTGAACTGAAAATCAATCATTGAGTATTTTAACATAAATAGCGATAACACTTAGCAAACTGCAGACGTGACAGTGAAACAGAAATTAAACTAAAAGATGTTTTCAAGGAATTATAATAACCGGATCACAATGCCGACGGTCCAGACATTTTTACTGCTCTGACTGCCGCTTATTGAATACAACACTACATTTTATTTTGATTTTTGATGTTGTAATTCACATTTGGTTAATTATAACTTGTTTAGATCTAGGGGAGGCTCAGAATTCCATACCCTCCCCCTAAATACGGCTTTGTCTAGGGGTTATGAAATATCGAGTAAATATGAAAGTACCAAATTGCCCAATGGACTCCATTACTGTACGTCCTTAGGTTATCTTCGATAAGAAAAACAACTTGAAAGTGTTTATGATTATACATCGGACGAATGTCACGTAGAAATTAGTTTGATTTGAATGAGTTCATCTCCTCAAAACAGAGGATCAAAACTATTAAGTGGTGAGCTACAATCGACAAAATGTTCTGAAAATCATTATTATAATTATTTTTAAATAAAGACGTTTGTATTTTCATATTGAGTGATATGTTCTTAATTTGATCAATAAAAAATATGAATGCAATGATGATGTAAAATCTCATCAAATTTTGCACATTTTGGGTAGAATTTATTTGGCAAAATTTTCACATAACGTCATCAATTTTTTTGGGGGAATAAATAGATTTATTTTGATTAACAATTTACCATGCTTACAATGACTTTAAAACGTCTGCAAAATTTCAAAGCGTTCAGTTTTGCAATTCTTGATTTATTCAATAAAATAAATTGATTGATTTATTAATTTTTTTGAGTCACTCGGTATAAACAAATCTAAAAAATATGAATGCAATGGTAAATTACAAGTATAGACCGATCATATTTTGCATATTTTAGATAACATTTATTCGGTAAAATTTTGAGATGACGTAAACAATTTTTTGGAGTTGTAAACAGATACATTTTGATTAAGAAGTTACCATGCTTACAATAACTTCAAAACCTCTGAAAGATTTCAAAGTATTCAGTTTTGCAATTCTTGGTTTAAACAATTAAATAAATTGACTCAGTCATTAATTTTAAGACACCCTGCATAAGCAAATGTAAAAAATATTAATACAGTGATAAATCACAAGTGTAGACTCATCATACAGGGTTTCTATAAATGATTATAGGGTCGCAGTAGGTCATGTAAACGTGTGGCCTCTCAGATTTAACTGTATGGAGATCCGTACTAAGTGCCCAAGGACGCATGACAACGCATGTTTGCAGTTATATATACACACACATGTGTATAACTGGTTGCCTAAACGTTTCATATGTTTTTAAAAAATAAAACTAATTCATTACGATAAAAAGAAACAAATTTATTGCGGTTGGACATCACAGTAAATGTTGAAAATGTTCATCATTCTGTTCAAGGTACATGTTCACTATCTTTTTAATTTCAAAAATGTTCTGTAACATCCTCTCGTCAATACTGTTGCCAATCTTGTTCAATTGTTCAATTCTGCTCAAGTCGTCCCACATCATCAACAATTTCCTCAGATGAAGTCTTCCACGAGATTTCTCTTTGTTGATACTGCCAGTTCGAACAAATCTGTTGATTACATCTCTAATGTGGCCCTTCAACGATGTTTCTTGAATTATTATTAAATCACGGTATCAACCAGAATTACTGTAATTCGCACTTAAAAACCATTAAAACAATAAAAACGACGGCTTCAAATGACATTAGACATTAATGTGACAAAATTTTGAAGTGACGTCAACAATTTTTTAGGGGGGATGAGCAAATACATTTTGATCAAAAATTTACCATGCTTATGATAACTTTAAAACATCTCCAAGATTTCAGAGCATTCGATTTTGTAGTCCCTGATTAAATTAATAAAATAAATTCAGGCATTCATTAAGTTTTTTGAGTCAGCTGTATAAGTAAATCCAAAAAATATGAATGAAATAATAAATCACGAGTACAGACTCATCATATTTTCTACATTTTAGATAGGATTTATTGGGCAAAATTTTTGCTGACGTCATCATGACTATCATAACCTTAAATCATCTGCAAGATTTCAAAGCATTCAGTTTTGCAGATTCAAAATTAAATTGTAAAATGTTGTTTTATAATTTTGATTTTTTTTTCCAAAAATCTGGACGTTTTGGGTAAAAACTCAACACGGAGGCATTAACCACATGTGTAGGACTATGTTATTTTATACAGTTTAAAACTCATTTACTATGTACAATTTTGAAGTGAAGTGACATCATCGCATTATTGATAGGGATGATTAGACCAGTTTTGGTTAGCGTTTTACCATCTACACGATTCCTAATGTAAATACAAAATTTGACAACAGTAGACCCAGTAATTTGGGGTTTTTTTTGTGTCTAATAAAAATCATAACGGCAGACATGCAGACAGACGGACAGACAGATGGACAGACAGACGGACAGACAGACGAACAGACAGACAGATGGATAGACAGACAGACGGAAAAGGGAGACCTATTTCTTCGCACTCTAGGGATCATGAAACTTCAACAAAATGTAAAAGTAGAGAGTCGGCCGATGGACTCGATTACAATACTTCCTTCGCTTACGCACGGGAAGTAAAAATTGGTCCAAGCTTCGATGGAACTTCCCTCGCCTGATGAAAGATGTCCAGCATTTTCCAATAATTTTTTTTTAGATTTGCTTATACAGGTCTGGTGGCTCAAAAAATTAGTGAATATGTCAATTTATTTTATTGATTAAATCAAGAACGGCCCAATCCATTTTCCAGAAAATTTGGAAATACAATACTGGTATTACACTGCATTTATTTAAAATGGATACACGTGTCCTTGCAAAAATGTTGCTGACGTCATCACAAAATTTTGTAACGGTAAAACTGATTTGAAACATACACGTAGCACGCTTTTTTACATTTACTTTAACATTATATATCATATCTTTATTTTAGTTTATAGAGGTTCTCATAAAAAAATAAAATTCGAAAATCAAACGTTATAACTTTCCCAAAATATATGTTTCATTGTATTTCAGGAGCAAGGAAAGTCCTGTCGAAAGAACTTTCGAACAATTTTTTTTAAATTCGTCACTTGCAGGGTTAAAAATATTTGTGCACTGATAAACCAGAAGTTGATAATATTTTGCAGCAAAATTCTATCAAAATTTTGGAAAGTATAAACGGACAAATTTTGATTATCTAATTAGGAGTACCATATCTACAACCTTAAACCGTTTAGTTTCGATTTTATATATTCTGAGATAAATTTGCATTTTTTTTATATAATTGTAATTTTTGTAGCTTTCTAAAACAAAATTTGAAAACAGATTAAGAAACAAACAAAATTATAGAAGTAACCCGGAAAACGATCATGTAAAGTATAGAAACGTAAGTTATTAAAGTTAACTAAAGCAACTGCTTATTAATTAATGTTTTAAGATGGCGTCATCAAATTGTTGGTGGGGACGAACAAACAATTGTATATCATACTCAAATTTCCACACCAGTCAGTTCAATATACCAGTTTCGGAGATTACACATTTAATAAATCAGCAACGAACAGAGAACACATAAACCAAAATTTGACATTTTTGTATTGCACAAGTGTGGAGAAAACATCATATTAGCCATTCGTCAAATATTACAATACTTCGTAAACTTTAGACAAGAGCAGTAAAAATTATGAAAAGTTGAATAACTTCTGACCTTTTGGAGAATTTATAGGATAATTTTCAATAAAGTAGTTTAGTACTTACTGAAAAATATGTGTTATGCTTTGAGCTTCTAACGGTTTTTAAATTTTAAATTTAAATATTTTGAGTTACTTATGTTGGATGGCGAAATTTCAAAAAAAAAAAAATTTTGGTTCGTCGTATGTAAATTGTCATATTAGATAGATCACAATAAAAATTATAAAGGCATGCGTTTTATTTCACTCGGGCATGGATTTCTCTTTTTTCTGTACGTCTACAAGCAATAAAATTTATGATATCTTTGACAATTAATATTTTGAAATCAAGTAAGTAAGTATCTTCGATTATTTATTGTTATATCAACAGTTACTTTCCACAATAGTTTTATTATTCATTGTTGAAATAGTGGTCTTGGCAACAGAGAATCGGAACCTTTCCCTCAATATTTGAGTACCATTTGAAATAAATGATGCATTACTTTTGACCTACGAACAGTATGTTGACTAAAATCAAATCAGGAATCTGTGGTATGTAATCATACACCACATTAGTAAGTAAATAACAATTTCTCAAAGCAAACATTTACTAACATAATATCATACATCGCCAACACGTCTGTTATTACGTATTCAGCAGAATAAAACAAGAAAAGTGAAAAACAACTGAAAGAAAATACTTCGTCGAATAGCAAAAATTTGCTGAAATTTTCACGAGCCCAGAATTTGAATTAATAGACTTAAAAATTCGTCATTAAAAACTAATCGAAATTGTGTAATCCTACCCCGAGAATTAATAGTCATAATATCGCTCAGTTAACTTCGTTGAAGTCGTTACGCGTCATCGTGAAACACAATATACGGCGCAAATAAATGATCCTTAGGGAATAAATTCGTAATGTTTAAATAATATTGTTCAGTGTGGCGGATTAGTGTTAAATTGGTTATCGATTTTCCTTGTTTCAGGGTGATTTGGTGCAAATGAAGCCAGTACCTTCTGTAGGGGGCGCTGTCGAGTTGAAGGCTAAAACTGTAGAACTCTTGGTGCTACTTCACGGCTTAAGACACGAGAACTTAAATCCTCTGATCGGATGTTTGGCAGAGCCGCCAAGAGCCGCCCTCGTAAGCGAATACTGCGCCAGGGGCTCTTTACAGGATGTGCTTCAGCAGGATGACATCAAGCTCGACTGGTCCTTCCGCTTGAGTCTGCTTACCGATTTAGTTCGGGTGAGTGCAGCATGTAAACACACAGCACGTGTTGACAGGTTCGATGGCAAATATCGCAGGATCAGTTACCTTGTGTTTATAATCGATGTCGTAGCGGTGTTGGATTATGTTCGCTACGCAGGGTAAAGTGTTTCGGAAACAAAGTTTACTAAACCTCACAGTAGGTTAATCTGGCAAAATTTGGCGAAAATTACAGCAACGACACAATTAATTATGGTGGAATCCTTGTACAAAAATATATTATTTGTCAACACAAGAGATTTATTATAAAAAATTTATTAAAATTAGGATCAGATTTTTTTTTAAATCAGGATACATTTTACAGCTGGTTTAAAAAAAAAAAAACGGGACAAATGAACTGTCTTTCCCATTGCTTTTCATTGATCTATGAGAACCTGATTTGCTCATCTTGTCCCGTTTTTTGTGAAACCAGCTGTATATATTTGAATTTTTTAAACGATATTGGCAAAGTTATAAAGGAAACGATTATGCATATTTTAAAAGACTCTAAAACGATTTACATTTTTGATTGATTAAATGACATGGACACGAAAACATTATTTAAATATTTATCAAATAATTTTCTTGAGATGATGTTCAGAATTATAATTGCGATATTAGGTATTATTTTTCATACAGGGTCGCTAAAAGGTATGGAAGCAGTTGAATATCGCGAGAACGGTTTGTTGAATATTTTTGAAATTTGGACTGTCTCTAGGAATACACTCAAATTCTAATTTCTGCAATTTTTTAAAATTGTATACTTCATATGTTTTTGAGATGCAGGGATAACTTGATTTTTTTAAATAGCACTAGTAGTCAAATGTCCTGTTTTTAAATAGTGCATTTTTTTATTTTTTGCGATATGGTAAAATAAATTATTTAAATAAAAATACTGAAAATCAGAAAATCGTAGCTAGGCGTCCTGGCGTAGGACGCTTTATTAAAAATTTGTACTAGTGCCCACTTATTGTAAAAATGATAGAACTGAGTGTACATAAACTGAAATAAAGGTTCCACCCTTACAGACTGATTTAAATGATGTTTCCAAATAATTTACATTACATTGTTGAAAAAAGAGATCAAAATAACATTTAAAAAATAATAACTTTAAAACACATGTTCGAAATATTCTCTATTTACTTCCTGGCAATAGTAAATACGTTGCACAAAGTTTTCAAATGAATCTGTTTGAATATTAGGAGGAATATCAGTAATCACATTTAATATTCTTTCTTGAAGTTCTTCGATGCTTTGTGGTCTAATAACATAAACTCGATTTTTTACATAACTCCATAGAAAAAAGTCAAGTGGGGTTAAATCGGGTGACATAGCTGGCCACTCAACTGCTCCCCTTCGTCCTATCTATCATCCATCCAGGAAAAGTTTCATTCAAGTAATACCGCAGTTGACTTACAAAGTGAGGTGGTGCTCCTTGTTTGAATCAGAGGGACTCTGTAGGTAAATTTGGGTTTTCATAATTGGAAAATATTTGTCTAAGTTGAGGAACAATACTTTGTAGCAAAAGTTTGAGGTATTTGTCAGACGTTAAATTTCCGTTAATGAAGAAGGGGCTCTACAATATGGTGACCAAAAATGCCGCACCAAACATTTTTCATTTAATTTTTGGGCAGTACTATGTATGAAAGTCCTTCATCTAATGTGTATTGGACCAATATCTACAGTTATGGGGATTAGCATGTCCATTCAAACAAAAAGCAGACTCATCAGAAAATAACAATTGGTTTATGAAGTTGCCATCCAAAATTCGATTCTGCGGTCAAAGTCATTTTCACTCAATTGTTGTAGTAAATAAATTTTGTGTGAATGATATTTTTCCCGTTTGAGTATATTTTGAACTGAGCCTCCACTTATATTATGGTTTAATGCCAATTGTTGTACCGAAGTTTTTCGATTTTCAGTTATATCTAACGTGATATTAAAAGAGTTCTCGTCATTTGTAACATTTTTTGGTGTTATAATATAATAATACATATAATATTGTTACGAAATAAACCCATACGCCACTCCGGTACGACGCCTATGGACCGTCGCGAACTTTCTAAGCCGGACAGGTGACGCATCGTTGGTGACGCGGCCCAGCGACGTTCGAAAAGCCTGGAAGCGGAAGTCGCGATTACCCAAATCGAGAAAGACCTGGATCGCCGAAGTATGGGAGTAGTATATAAGCAGGGCTGACGTCAATGGTCTCGTGACGCACTGAACGCCAGCCGCGCTGCTGGTTGCGCACCACCACCGTTCGAATCTCGGTTGGGTTATTTGAGGGTAGATGTCGCTTCGGAGTGGGTTTTTAGAATTCTAGTTGTAAATGCGTACTTTGACAGCAGATGGCGCTTTAGGGATTTTGAATTTTGGTTTTAAAATTCTAGTTGTGAATGCGTGCTTTGAAAGCAGATGGCGCTTTAGGAATTTTGAATTTTGGTAATTCGGTTTAGGTATTACAATATAAATTTTGAAAAAAGATGAAACACTGTGCCAGGTGCAGGATTTGGAACCTGCGCTCTGTTTCCGAACCAGAATTTAAGTCTGGCGCTATAGACCACTGGGCCACAGTAATTTTATTTGTGAATAAAACCACATTCTGATGTAATTTTAACAAATTTGAAGTTTAAACTATTAAATAAGAACATGTCTTGTAATAGTCGGTGTGTGCGGTTTGTTGATGCTCCTGCGACAATTCATTTAATGGTGAGATGGTCCTCTGCATATAAACAAGCAAGATGTGGTCAAATTTGGCTACAGTACGCTAGGGACACAGATAGGTTTCAAAGAAGAATAAAACAAGTAGAGAAAATTTTGGATCCTATATTACAAAGGGAATACAGAGAAAATATATACCAGGATAGATTTAAAAATTTCCGAATCCGATTTCGAAAACGTAGACGGCGTCGAGTTAGGCGTCGTAGGCGTCGTAACCGTCATCGAATCAATCGTAATCGTTATAGATGTGCTTCTTGTAATTTGTGAATAATAAAACTTAAATTAAATATATATGAATTTATTAATAAATGTTTTATTTTATTTATATATAAATGTTTTTATTTATTTATTTATTTATTTATTTTTTTATTTTTTTTTTTTGGTGACGTCACGCCAAGCAAGGGTATGGGAGGAGGAGTTTTGTTGTTGTTGTGTGAGTTCGATACCCCCCGCTCCCATACCCTATTTGTTGGCGTGACGTCTTTTAAAAAATTAATAATTATATATTGATAAAAATTATTAGTAACCTTGTCCTCTTCCATCTAGTCCTCCTCCCCCCGTCTTTTCTTCTTGTGTCCTCTTCCATCCAGTCTTCTTCTTTCGTCTTGTCCTCTTGTGTCCTCTTCCATCCAGTCTTCTTCCTCCGTCTTGTCCTCTTCTCCTTCTTGATCCCGGTTCTGGTCATCCTCCATTCATCACGTCCTCAATAATAATCGTTGCTTCAGTTAGTTCATCTTCATGCATTACATCAGTTGTTACATCAGAAATTTCCCATTCCTCCAGTCTATTGGACATCAACTTGCTCGGTAATATTTATTTTCACTTAAGGTGAATTTTCCTTAAAAGAATTTGAATTAACTTTAAGATAATAATTTAGAAACTTACTTGTTGCTCGTCATGGTGTTTTTCCGTACTGATTTCCATTTCGTCATTTGATATAGAGGTAAACTTTCTGTGCTAATTTCCATTTCAGTATGTGTTTTTGTAACAAAGTTTTTCTATAAAAATGGAAAAGATATAAAATTTAATAAATTTAAAAATAATTAAAACTTACTTGTTCTTCAGGATTGAATTTAAAATTGATTTTACTTTTGTATTTTGCTGCACATCAGAAATTTCGATTTCCATTTCGTCATTTGATATAGGTAAACTTTCCATACGCAATCGTATTTGAAATGTGTGTTAGCTCCGTTTTTTCCATGCTGATGTCTAATACAAAAAATTTCTAAAAAAAAAAAAATATTTAAAATCGGATCCTCGTCAGTCATCGCGCCAGTCAATCCATCAATTCAAATAAATTAAAGTTTAATATAAAACTTACTTGTTCTTCAGGATTCAATTTATGGTGATACAACATTTGTATTTTAACGGATCAATCACAATCGCAGGTACGCACTTCTATTTTGAGTATATCGTAACGAATAATTTAGAAACTTACTCGCTGCTCGTCATCTTTTTATTCTGTCTTGATTTCTAATTCATTAAGATGAAGAAAAATTTTTCTAAAAAGAAAATAAGAAAAAAAAAGCAAATTGAATAAATTCAAGTTTAATGTAAAACTTACTTGTTCTTCAGGATTGAATTTACGGTAATTGAACATTTGTATTTTAACGGATCAATCACAATCGCAGGTATGCACTTCTTTTTTTGAGTATTCTGTAACGAATAATCTTCGCGCGTGTACAAGACTGTGCAACAGAGGTTTTCACGATTGCTTATATAGCTTTATTTTATAAAAAACAAACAAAAAACCACAAAAAAATAATATAAATGAATCATTTGTTTCGCGGCAGCAACTATTATCGCAAATATATGATTTGTTTCACCTCAACAAATAAGATATCAAACATGTTTTTCTTTGCATTTGGAAAAATAAGAAACCGCAAAAGATAATAAATGCGTTGCTGGTATTTTTTTTTCGGTGCAAAGCTGTTGCAATGTTTTTTCGGAATTACTCAGACCCATCAATATTCTTTAAAAAATTATAGTGATTGATTTTTTTTTCATTTTAATACATAATTAAGCATGCATATTGCGTGAACGTTCATTATTCACCAACTGTGGTTAGCTCTTTTCCGTTTGATTTAATTAAGGTTTGGTATTTTTACACTGGTAGTTAGTCAAGTTTTCAGTAAGTTGCACTCTTGAAATCTAATTTTTACACATGAATTGATATTTATAGGTATGGACCCTTGTTTATTTTATTTATAAAAATATATAAAATGTAAAGGAGGCGTGGCGTTTATCATCTAAGGAAGATACGGAACATCATTCTAAGTTGTACCTACCTATTGATGACTGAATAAAAAATATTTTTGGATTTTTTTTATACAAAAGAAAAACAACAAACATCTAGTTAGTATTCCAAAAGTTTATTACAGTACTTATTATATTATTTATACAACTATAAAACTATATATAAATATATTAGATATGATACATTCACAAGATGTTTTCGAAAACGAAGTAAACACACAATAATAATATTAATAGCAGTATTGTTTAAGGTGTTATAGTTAATGTTCCAAACATGACATAATAACTTGCGATGAGTATCTTCAACATTTGTGATAATCACGGTATAGGTACTCTTCATCATCATTCATCACATGACGTCGGTTAAATTTATCCACGAATTTTTGTCAACCGGAAGACCCAACCACTTGACAAACATTTTTCGTCCTTTGCGACGTATCACTTTTTCAATTAAATATACGTCTGGATATTTAGTTTTTTGAAGTTCATAATTATAAAAAGATCCTTTTATAGGTTGTCCCTCAGTATCTTCTAGTAAGTATGTAACAGGATTAGTCTGGTTAATTTTTACAACTTTAAATATTTCCGTAGACCAACTGGGTGTGTAACCTTTTTCAAACAATAATTTTTCTTTACTAATTCTTACAAACTCACCTGGTTGAAATTTTTTGTTTTTGTCTGCAATTTTTAGTCTTCGAAATACTGTTATATCTGCTTTGTTAGATCTATTAATTTTAATCGGTTTCTTTCCGATCGTCCGATGAACAGAGGAGTTGTAATCAGATGTGACACGTTGTAAATGATTTAACCATCTATACGAAGCGTTCAAAGTTAACAATGGAAAAAGTTTTGATTTAATAGTTCGAATGACTCTTTCTGCAATAGCTGCCTTTTTCACGCTGTATGTACTATAATGATTAATTCTGTATTTTTGCATTAATTTGTTGAAACGATTATTATAAAATTCCTTTCCTTGGTCGCTTTGTAAATTTCTCGGATGTCGTCCACTTTTTTTTAATATGAACTCCATAGCTTGTACAACTTCTTCTGCTCCTTTTGTTTTTAGCGGTTTAGTCCATAAAAATTTCGAGAAACAATCAATAACAACTAAAATGTATTTGTATCCATTATTTTCATGAGAGTAGGAACGCAAATCTGCCAAATCGATCTGCCACAAATCATCTAAGTCTTTGATTATTGTATGTCTTCTCGGAAAAGTTTTTCGTGCTGGTTTAAAAATTTCATTGACGACTTCCATTTTCGTATCCGTAATTAAAACATTTTGACGTTGAGGTGGCCGCCCTCGTTTTTTTTTAATTGTATCAGCGGTTTTCTTCATGTTATTTTAATGTAGAAGTTTCTTCGTTAGATTTCAATCTTTTGCGGTCAGGATGCAACTGTTCCAGTTTTGCAATTCGCTCTCTTAATAAATCAACATCCTTACCGTTTGAACTTAAAAACTCTTTCCATTTGTCATCGGTATTCTTGATTCGTTTATTTATTTCACTGTTCAGGTGCATATTCATTTTTGCGGTTAGATCAGCTAAATTCCCCATTAAAGTTGTTTTCAAGTTATTTATTTCGTTATCCAGATTCGCTATCAACAGCTGCACTTTTTTGTTGAGAATCTCTACATCAAAATTAAAATTACTCACAGTACTTAGTGTATTTGCAAGTTTATCAATTTGCTTCTGCTTTAAAGCCATTTGGTTTTCTACATTAGATTTTACAGAATTAAACTTATTATCCCACAATCTATCTGCATCCGCAATGTTCTTGTTTAACACTTTCAATGCATCAATGAGGTTATCAGATTTTTTATTAAAATTTTCAACAATCACATCCGCGTAATATTTGGTGCATACATCGTTTTTTTCAGACGGTAATGATACATTGCAAATTCTATGATTCTCCAAATCTAAACTCCCATCTTTGGTAAAATTAAGTTGTTGCTGTTTCAACAACATTGATTTAAATGCAGAGGTTGAAGGAGACGAGGAAAGATTACTTCCACGAGCACGTCCGAACACATCTATAGGCATTTTGAAAGTGAAATCATTTGCAATAAATACGGCAGTAAATAAGATCTTAATAGATAACACCAGCTTCACGTAGTTCCTCTTCTATTGAACGAATTTCATTTATATGTGTGGTATTCCCAGCTTTTACGGAAGCATGTAATAAATTTAATCTCTCTACTAATTCATCAAAAACGTTATAATAAACGTATTCTGTCACAAAATTATCATTATACAAACCTCGACCAGATTTTTTTGCTGGAAAAGAGAGAGTCGGAGTTAAAGTATTAGGCACACTATAAGTTCGTTGTTGACGCATTAGTGTGGTTCTGGTAGGTTTAATCGATGACGTTGGTGAGGACGTATTTCTACTCGAAGATAAAGTTGGTGAAAAACTGGGAGATGATTCGTTATTAGTATTAATTGTTTTAGATCTTTTCTTTTCTACAAAGTATTCAGTAATCTGTGGACTTGATTTTGACTTTTTTTTCTCTGCTTTTTTTGAAAACAGTGGTTGTATATACTGAAGATATTTTTCACCTCTTGACCCTTTAATCTGTTGTATAGGATCGTAATCTCTCTTATGGGCATTTGAAATTTCCAACATTTGCTTATAGAGTTTACGATCTTTATCATTAATAACAGTAGTCTCATTGTCAGGGTTTTTACTAAAAAGTAGTGTATAAAGCCCATCGGTGGCTGGAAATAGTTGATTATTTAATTGAAAATCTCCATTTTCTGTTATTTGTAATATCAAATTGCCTAAGTGAAACTTATTCGTTTGCAGATCAAATCTAGGCCCGTAAACTTCATCGTTTTCTTCATTTAATACTTTTATAATAAATGGTTTTGCTACATTTGGAAACTGATTGAGAAAATCTTCAAAGACTTCGGGTTGTTTAATATCTGAGAGATTTAATTTTGGTGTGGTTTCATATTCAAATTCCATCTCATCGTCTTCTGGTTTGTATTCAAACACTTCGTCGTCTCTTTCCTCTAAATTATTGTCATGAGTTTCCTCGTCGTCGTTCTGTCGACTCTCCTGCTCTTTATCATCATTCATCATCATCATGACATCATCATCATCATCATCATCATCAGCATCATCTTTTTTTCTTCTGTTAGTGCTTGCTTCTATCGACTGCTTTGTAGGTCTGGGTGGTAAAAACGAAAATTCCACTTCTCGTCGATTTTCGTCGCGACCATAAGTTTTTACTCTTTTACTCGTAGGTGCAGTTGGTTGCTGTTGTGGTTCGTTATTTCTTCGCAGAATTCTTCGTTGTTGTGGTTCCTTTTGGCTATATTTATCGTCTAGTTTTGTAGAGAGTTCGTTAAGAGGATTAAGAACTGGTGTAAATAATTTATTTAATGCAGCATCTTGCTCTTTTATGCCTAGCGTTAAAGCCTTGTACTTTTTTCTAATAGCATCCGATACTTTAATAATCCTACGTTTAGTGCGAACACTTTGATCATTGGTAATAGGTCTATCCATATTGAACGTTCGATATAAACTGCGGCAGTTCATTTTTCATGCTTTATTATATCTTAAATGCTTTACAGAAGTACAGAAATATCTGTTGTACTTAATAAAGTACATACATATCCACCTGTTTTTTTTTTTTTTTTTTTAAACTGAACTGATGCTCTTTTGGAAAACAGACCTATTTCTCCAAACAGTAGGTACCTGTTATCATATCACACCTGTTTATTGGATAATGTACTGATCAAATCCTTTACGATATCGACCTTTGTTTAGCTCAGATTCTTTATCGATAACAAGAAATCCATATTTATCCCTCCAACAAATTGTGCATATTTTTTTAAACTGACCAAAATTCATATCGGTACCTACGTGATCTTCATAAATGTGTTTCAAATTTCTTTCGTCTTGTTTTAATAACACCAATAAATTTGTATTATCTCTTATCAAATGTTTCGGGATTCTCGTGTAAGTCTGACATAAATAAAAACAATCGATGTTTTTGTGACGTCCCATAGAAAAATATCTTCTAATATTATCCTGCTTATCACAACTTACATCGTCAAATATCATAACTGAATTCGATTTTGCTTCTTTGGGGTTAATGATTTGTTCATTATCTTCATATTGGTAATATCCAATTCCTTTCACTCTTTGTAATACTTGTTGTAGTAACTTATATTTTGGTTGATAGAGTGACTTGCAGTAAATATATATATTTGTAAATTTTAGTCCGTTCGGATCAAACAATAATGATAGTAATATATTTGTTTTACCACTTCCAGATGGACCACAAATAATAGATCTAACAGATTCAGGAAACAAAATACCATGTTTTCGCCGATGTCTATGATAGTTTACGCTCTTGTGTTCGTCGTTGTCTTCATCATGATTTGTAATCGCTAAAGACGTACCTTGCCTTACGATGCGCATTGCAATTAATGAACAATATTAGTGAAATATATAACATATATATGAAATACTTTGGAGCAATTTTAATTTAGTCTTATGTTGTCTTTGTAAGGAAGAGGTTCCCCAGCAACGCAACTAAGAATTTACAATTCGAACTCGATATATTTACATTAGTACTGTAGACAATTTATTATATTATCCTTCGTGTCAGTCTATAGTAACAAAGCTAATCGTATATATTACAAGAGATAACCGAATCAAGTGTTTTTTATACAAAAACTCACAATTTATAATACGAATGAAAAGAAAACTCGGTATGACTGCTACTAGGGCTTCAGCATTAAAAAGAAAAAAATCAAAACTCACTTTTCATCAAGCTGTTTTGAGACCGTCAATACAAAAAAACACTGGTGACGGTATTAATACTATACAAAGTGCATTCAAAACTGCTCAGTTAGCTATCAGAAAAGCCGGAGGTCGAAGGCAAATTAAGATACCTCGTGTTCTACCAATTAAACAGGGTGGATTTTTACCACTTCTACCACTGATATTTGGAGGATTATCGGCTCTTGGAGCACTGTCTGGAGGCGCAGCTGGAATAGCCAAAGCGGTGAATGATGCAAAACAAGCAAAAAAAAAATTGGACGAAGAACAACGTCACAATAAAACAATGGAAGATATAGCAATTGGAAAACAAGGAAGCGGATTATTTTTACGAAAACGTAAAGACGGTTACGGTTTATTCCTACAAAACACATCAAAAAACTATTGGTAAAGCTACCCAAAAGGCCCTTATCGGATGAGGATTTGAGAAAATATGCGAAACTATCAAAAATTTCTAATTTTAGAGGTATATTTATGAGAAATTCATTGCCATCAGCCGGACCTAGAAACTATGAAAAAGCTATAGTTAATTTAGATTCATCGTTTGGTCCAGGCACTCATTGGGTAGCTTATAAAAAATTTGGAAAAAATGTTTTTTATTTTGACAGTTATGGTAATTTGAAACCACCTCCGGAGCTAATACAATATTTTAAAAATTGTAAGATATACTTTAATCAAAAACAATATCAAAAATTAAAATATAATTGTGGACATTTGTGTTTACAATTTTTAGCGAGTAGAATAAAATTACTATAAAGGAATCTGTCGCTTATTTTTCTGCCTCAGTGTTCACTATGCATACGACGTTTTCACTTGTCGGTAATACAAGTAGACTAAGCGCTACTTATAATCCTGTGATTGAACTTGATCCAGACTACGAATACTCATTAGCTCTTATAGGATTTCTGACCAC
Source organism: Zophobas morio (assembly GCF_036711695.1). Taxonomy (NCBI): domain Eukaryota; kingdom Metazoa; phylum Arthropoda; class Insecta; order Coleoptera; family Tenebrionidae; genus Zophobas; species Zophobas morio. The sequence goes on from NW_026972110.1 coordinate 6,709,609, forward strand.
AAATAATATTCCAAATATCGAGGAAGGAACAAACAAGTTCTATTATTTTAAAAAAGGCGATAGTAAGGAAAACGTGATCACTTTTCCAAAGGGGGCATACGAAATAGATGCAATAGAACAGTATATTCAGAATTTTCTCTGTCCAGAATGTACTAGCGACAAAGAACGATCAAAAATTTTTTCTCTTAAACCTAACCTTAACACTTTAAAGTGCGAACTCAAGAGTATACATCGAGTCAATTTTACCCACAGTGATAGTATAGGAAAAAGACTCGGATATTCAGAAAGAGAGCTACCTGCAAACACTCTGCATGAAAGCGATGTACCTGTAAATATTATAAAAGTGAGCACGATTCGAGTCGAATGTAATATAGTCACTGGATCCTATTATCAAAGTAAAAGATCACATACCATCTACGAAACCGCTATAACTGTCAATCCAGGAGAGCAAATTTTTATTGAACCAACAAATCAAATATATTTGCCGCTCATTAATAAATCTTTCATTAGTAATATAACTCTCGACATAGTAGACCAAGACAACAACTTTATTGATTTTAACGGTCAAGAAATTGTAGTTAGACTAGCGCTAAAATTTGAAAAAAAGTAATCATGGGATTGATATACAAAGTTCTTAAAAGAAGAGGATTTTCGCGTTACACTTCAGTATCGCAACAGTCACCACGGCAAATACCGGCAGGAGAAGAAGAACCGTTATTCTCATCACAGCAGTCATTATCGTCTCGAAGTATAAACATTCTCAAATCTTTGGGGTACCATGTCAGAAAAACTTCAAATATTCGAACAACCACGAGTGGATCACAGCATAATTAGAGAAGAAGAACATACATACAACCCGGAAGCACGTTATTTGGATGTAAATGACGAAATAGATATAATTATTAATCAAGAAGATCTTATGATACCGTTATCGGAATGCTATCTTGATATTGATGGAGAATTTGACCATGACGATCTTTTGCCTAATAACATACCACCTTTAAATGGAAATATTTATTTGACAAATAACGCTGGAGCGTTTTTATTTGAAAGCATTACTTATGAACTTAACAATAAAGAAGTTGATGTAGTACGAGATGTCGGATTATTATCAACCGTTAAAACATTCTTGTGTTATGGTGAAGATGAATCAAATGAGTTGGGTGGAGCTGGTTGGGCTGTGGATGACCACGGAATTAAAACATTTAACGTTGTAGATAAAACGTTTTCACTGAGAATACCTTTATCATCTTTGTTAAATTTACCTTACGATTATCATCGCGTAGTTACTGGCAAACATAAATTAAGATTGGTACGCAGTAAATCTGATGATAATTGCTACGTATCCACAGGCACTAGGAGAGCAAGAATTAATATAAAAAATATTGCACTGATAGCAAAACATGTCTATCCAAACGATGAAATGAAAATACAGATGTTGAATAAAATCAATAAAAGTAAGGCTATATTGATACCATTCAGAAAATGGGAAATTCATGAACTGCCCATTCTTCCTAGATCTAAAAATGAAGTGTGGAAAGTGAAAACCCTGCAAAGTGTACATACACCTCTTTATTGTATTGTATTTTTTCAAACTAATAGGAAGAATAATCCCCTGGCGGATGCAACTAAATTTGACAACATCAACATCAGAAGCATACGTCTACACTTAAATTCAAATGTATATCCATACGAATCTTGGAAATTAGATTTTACAAAAAATCGTTACAGAGAAGCGTATCAAGCATACTGTAACTTTTATAAACAGTTTAATGATCAGGATAGAGCAAAACCGATATTAAAATATGATGATTTTAAAAGACGCTCGATATTCGTTTTAGATTGTTCGAAACATCCCGAACCCATTCGTTATGCAACTGTAGACGTATCACTTGACTTCGAATCGGACAACGATTTTCCCGAAAACACTAAAGCCTATGTAATTATCATTCACGATGCCATCATAGAGTACATACCAATGCTGAAAACTACAAGAGAACTTATTTGAAACCGTCCATGTGTGCTACAGAACATAAATAAACATAAAAATATCTATTTCTGTGTCTGTTTACAAAAAAATGATTGTTTAAAATACGATATCAGTATGTGATTAAATATGTCAACACACCAAATTTCGTGGAAGCAAATGAAGTTATTTGAAGATTCTTACTATAAAGAAGTCTTTGTGTGTGATTTCAATGTCTCTACATCGATTTTGAATTACAAACTCTTGGTGACTTTCGACAATGGCAGTATTTGTGAAAGTGAATCTAAAACAATATTAAACCCAAATAATTATGACAATGAAAACTTGAAAAAAAAAATGTGTGTATCGACACGATGCCTCGGGCATTCTATTATAATTGTTGAATTTTTCGGTTTTTTTTCGATAATTGTGATTTATGAATAACTTAGCTTTATACTAAGACATATATTCCTTGTATGATCAAAATATATATATATATATATATGTAAATAAATAAATAATTAAATAAATAAATAAATAAATAAATAAATGAATACATAAATAAATGAACAAATAAATAAATAAAACTTTTTTAACATTTTTTTTTTACCTAATTTTTTTAATTCGTTTCGACTACAAGCCAGGTTGGCCGAGTGGTCTAAGGCGCCAGACTTAAGTTCTGGTTCGGAAACGGAACGCAGGTTCAAATCCTGCACCTGGCAGTGTTTCATCTATTTTTTCAAAATTTATATTGTAATACCTAAACCGAATTACCAAAATTCAAAATTCCTAAAGCGCCATCTGCTTTCAAAGCACGCATTCACAACTAGAATTCTAAAACCAAAATTCAAAATCCCTAAAGCGCCATCTGCTGTCAAAGCACGCATTTACAACTAGAATTCTAAAAACCCACTCCGAAGCGACATCTACCCTCAAATAACCCAACCGAGATTCGAACGGTGGTGGTGCGCAACCAGCAGCGCGGCTGGCGTTCAGTGCGTCACGAGACCATTGACGTCAGCCCTGCTTATATACTACTTATGGGTTTAAATAGAGGCCGCCTTCGGGAACAAATTATTATTCAGCTAGTTGGGTCCAGACAAGCTACGCCGGAGTTATTTTGTACATAATCCCTGTAATAGTTATTGGTCGTGTAAATTCGAGTAAGAATTAAATCGTTGATTTTTACCCACTTTTGTTCGCCCGTACATCGTAACAATATAATGGTTTATTTCCAACGGACATATGTCCTTAAAGGAACATGAGACTACGATATAAGAATATCAATATAAGCATATACAGAAAAAATTGGAAACATGTATGAGAATACCATAACATTTAAATTTTAAACATATTGAAATAAAATAAAAAAAATAAAATTGTGATAGAATGCTTAATAATAAACTTAAATGAGTTCATTTTTAATTTTTTGCGTGCGAAAATTATCATTAAAAATATCAAGCTTCTGATGTACAGAATTATATAGTTTGAAACAACTAAAAAGCGGATAATTACCTTATAATAATGGAATGTATTGGGAATTTTGTAATAAAAAGTGAGCGGTAGTCTACTTACAACTCTAGGAACATAGATTTTTATTTGACTCAGTAAAAGTTCACTTAATTTCACCAAATATAAGTTTTTGTAGGCATACAAGACTTGCCACTTTTCTTCGACTAACAAGAGATCTCTCATCAACAATACTTAAAAGGGTGCTTTGATCACAACGGCATTCAGGATATCTTCCAAACATTTTAACGTACAGGAATTTACAGAACTCACGTACATTTTCAATAAATGTGACATATATTGCATGTGACGGATTCCATATAATGTAACAATATTCAATTTTAGATCCAACAAAAGAGTTAAACAATAACTTAATAGAATAAATGTTACGCAAATCAAGAGCATTTCGCTTGACAAATCCTAGTAGCTTTAAAGTACTATTAGTAGTATACCTATACAATATGAGGAACAGCTTATTATCTACGATAACACCAAGATCACGAATTTGAACACATCGCTCCAAAATTCTAATAAAATGAGTCTCCTGAATTTTCGTAAGAAAATTATAAGTAATTATAGACATGACTTTACATTTAGAAACATCAAGTTCAAGCCTCACAGAATCACAATACTTGAGAAACGAATCACCACTTTCTTGACAACGAAGACAATCTGCATAAAAAGTGATTACATGCACTATTTTTGGATCATGAGCATAAATGTAAATCTTACAGTCACTATATTCACTAATGTCATTAAAAAACATGATAAATAAGAGTGGTTCGAAATTAGAACCTGGAGCTACATCGCTTATACAAAAATATTCAAAAGACCGAAAACCATTAAACTCAACATATTGACACCTGTTTACCAAGAGTGACTTAATTAATAACACTAATGGACCTTGTCAAAGGCTTTACTAAGATCTGTGTATACGACATCAATCTGTAATCTGTCGTCAAGCGCCTGAAAAGCTATTTGCGTAAATTCAAAAAGATTAGTTACAGTAGATTTGCCTTTGACAAAGCCATGCTGGTCATTAGGGGTAGCATTACTAACATGTGAATACAAAACGTCGGATAGAACACACTCAAATAATTTTGAAAGATTTGACATAGACGCTATGGGTCTGTAATTATCAATATTGTTCTTATCCCCTGATTTAAATACAGGACACACTTTTGACACCTGCCAATTGTTGGGATACGTCGCAGTTTTTAAAATTAAATTAAAAATGTAACAAAGAGGGGACAAAAAAGAGTTAATGGAATTAACAAGAACGAAAGCAGGAATATTATCAGGACGATGCACACAGTCAGGTTTAATTCTCTTAATAGCTTTTAACATATCACAGTTATAAACTTTAAACGAGTGTAGAACAGGAACGGACAGACAACTAGCTTTAACGTGGAGAGGCGGACAACACCGTTTCTGACAGAAATGGCACACATTATTATCACAGCACTGATCACAGACATGGTTATCAGTGATTTTGTCGTATACTCTAGCAAAGAGATTGCCGAAAGAATGAACAATGTCTTGGGGAGACGTAAGAACTTTATTACTAGAAGTCATAGTCCCCAGGATGCTACTATGGTTCTTCATCGAACTTACAAACTTCCAAAAATTCCTAGCGTTATTGAGAATTCGGAATTCATGATGAAGGTGGAACACTCCTTGCACATCTCATACTTGACCTCAATTCCTTGAATTTATCAAAGTAATATATTGAATAACTTGTTCTGTAGTTCTTCCAATCCTTCGCTTTTATTATTAATCTAACAAATCAAGTTAGCCTTGCAACTTGAAAATAAATGAAGTTTAAAGTTTAAAAAAATTACAGAAAATTGAGCTCGACCATTTTTAAGTAGGCACAATCTAAATTTCAAGATCCAACTAGCCGTTAACGAAAACTGCTTCCATTTTTTTAGCAACCCCGTATGTACATTAAAAATCACAGGCTTATTGTGCTAAAAGAATTGCGTGTGTAATTTGCTATTGCTAAGGCACAAATAAATTTTTGTTAGTGTACTGTACTTCCTAAACCAGCGTTGGTAATTCACGAACATTTCAACAAAGTCCGTTTAAAAGTACCTAAAATATGCGCATTTTGTGTTTCTGTTTGAATAACTAGTGCACATAAAAATAAAAATAGCTGTTTTTCAAGTGATTATTCAACAAGATTTTAGGATGACGTAAGTAATTTTTTAAAAGTGACAAATAAAATTTGTAAGTAAAATGTGTACAGTGATTTTAAAGAGACCTACGTTTTCGTGTTCTATGGTCTGCAAAATTTCATTTGCTACAACTTCGAGAAATTAAAAAAAAAAAAACGAAACTGAATATATTATTATCTGTATAATATATTTTACAATATTTTTCGCGTTTTGATTACTTTTAAGTCTGTTTTAATTAGCATCTTAATTACTTGACGTATTCATTTTTCGGGGAATATTGGTAAAAATTTTCATCTTTTTATCATTAAAAAGTGTTCCTTGATTGTTATTATCCGTCTCACAAGAGATTTCAGCATGCGACTGAGAATTTTATCGCACGTTTAATTACCAAACTTTATAATTACTGATAACGCGTAATGAAATTATACGAATTAATGTAAGCAGTTGCGTCGTATTTTCATTCGATTTCTCATGCAACAGAATTAATTTAGAAACTTCTTGATGAGCGTAATAAAAGTCTGTTTCTTTACTTTTTCAATACCTTGGTTCCTACCAAGAACACAAATTTTATCGTTTGTCGCGGATTACGGAAACCGAGGTTTTGAATTCCATAGTTTGCGCGACACGTTTGTTTAATCGATCCTGCAAAAATGTTTTTATCTCTTAATTAACATCCAAACGTACTGTTTATGGTCCTCGAAAAAACAATTGTGTGCAACACGTGTGCGAAGTATTTTCCCACGCTCACTGCCTGCAAAATATACAATCTCTTACTGTTTAAATTTCAAAGTGCAATTTTACGTTACAATTCTTAACTCTGATAATAATCTTTAATTTTAAATTTTAATTAAAAGTGCCTGCCTCAGATTTCGGTAATAAAACACTGCATATTATTGTTTCATACCGTTGGAAAATAGTACGTGTACTAACTGTTTTTTTAATAAAATTCAAATCATTAACAGAACAAAAACTCAGTGGTTGAAAATACATTCATTTATAGTATATTTTTTTCATCCTACGGTTACTCTTTATAAGGGGTGACATGTAAAAGACAGCAAATGGAATAATCATACGTTTTCCTTTTAGAATTATCTGATGATTTGCAACAATATAAATTTTTTATGGTTTTAGCGAATTAGACTGTGCCTTTTTATTTGAACTACAAATATATGTAAAAGAAATCAATGGTTGGTAGGTATATTTCAAACAATTAAATGTAACGCTTAATAAATTTGCGAATGTTATAACAAAATTACTAGAAAAACATTGTGTGATTTAAAATTAGTATTTACTTTAAAATCATAACTTCTTGCTTTGTTTACAGCAATCTCTTTTAATCTTGCTTAAGGTTTTTAACTACTACATTTTTTTGTACAGGGACTCTTCAAAGTTTCTAAGTCTTTGATCACTTACTCTCTTAAAAACTAGAAGAAATGAATATTTGTTGAATTAAAAAGTTGCTAACTTAATTTATAGTAGATACCTATATATTTCGTAATTAAAGCTTACAAATAATGCTATCGTAGATTTAGAATTTGTGTTTTTATTGTCAAGTTCAGACCACACTTCAACATTCCTGCGGCAATTTTGCTTTTAATATTTACTTGATATTAATCATCATCAGTAGGCGGAAATTTATCTTTTCGGGTGCAATTCCCCAGTTGAAGCAAGGTGTGTTTTACGGCGAGTAGCGGGGACGCTTTGATCTGGTCCACAAGGTCGTAGCCAGTGCGTCGCTAGGAGTGTTTACAGCTTGTTAAAAAACTACTTCTATATCACTATATTACTTCAAAAAATAATACTCGATGCCCTTTTTAATTTTTCAAACACAGGGCCACAGATTTGTGATCTTGAAATGTTATATTATGGTGATATAGTCCAAAAGAAAAATATATTTATAATCAAACTATCGCCGCGACAGCACTGGATCTAGCGTATGAAACACAATTCCGCCCGTTGATCATCATGTAAACTTTAGATAGCAAAGTACACAATAACAGTAGTGTTAATCCAAGTTTTATATTTTAATCTTATCTTCAGTTTGCAGTAGAAAATACGATGTCAACAGCAAATATTGCAAGTTTACTTGTTCCAACAATGTCAACCTATTTGACGAAACGCGTTCAGAGCTGAGTCAAAGTTTAGCTAGCATTTCGTGTTATTTTAGTGTAGTTGCAAACTACGCTAAGTGGTCGAAGGTTCGAAGTTTGAACTTTTGTTCTAAAACGTTGTACACTAAAATTAAATGGTTGTAATTCAAAGGATCAGCGACAGCGACGTCCAGCTGTTGTAATCGAAATTATTGAATTGCCAGTTTTATTTCAATTATAAATTATACGAAATGGGGGTACGATCGTGAAAATTTCTTATATTGACGTTTTTACAGCACCCAGACCTAGCGTGTTGCAGTTCCACGTTTTATGTTCCTTTGCTTCTCCTTGAAATTCCTTAATGAACGCTTTACCTAATACCGATATAATCAATGTAGCAAGGTTGTGTAGTTTGCGTTTGCAAAACAAGGTTTCCAATAAAGTTAACTCTATCCCTGCAGGAGCTTTGTTCTGATATTAAATTTACTGCGAAAAGAGATGGTTGTATTTATATGTGCTTTACCCAGAGGCCGTTATTGTGGAGCGTTAATGATCATTGCTCTCTTATACAAAGACTAGCCCTGAAGTTTACACATTTTGCCCAAAAGTTTCCCGACCTTAAAGAAACAAGACGTTATATAACAATTTAATTGGGTTGTTTGGAAATACAATAAAGTTTCTTCGGTACTTACGGGGCTATCGTATTTTTTGGAGTCGAACTCTTGGGAATAACGTTGTTTCGATTGAGAACACAAACAGTGGTTATTATTCTTGTTCAATAAATTACAACACTTAATAAATATATTGCATTGATTTTTTTTACTATGTTTTGTATTTGGAACGTAACGCTGAGTTAAAAATAATATATACTGAAATAACAGTAGCCTCCATTTTTTTAACCGTTAATTAATCGCTAGTTTTGCAGTATGACAAATTCAGCTTGTTCGAAAAATTATAAGATTTGGTTTTGGGAATTTTATTTTTATATGATAATCCTCATAACTCAAATTAAAGATATGTATGTAATGTTAAAGTAAATGTAAAAAAGTGTGTTAGACGTTTGTTTCAGTTAAGTTTTTCCATTACAAAATTCTGTGATGATGTCATAAATATTTTTGTAAAGAGACGTATATTAATTATATTACTGCATTCCCAAATTTTCGAGAAAATCGTCGTTCTTGATTTAATTAATACAATAAACTGTTTCAATCATCCTTTTTTTTAAGTCAACCCGTACAAGTAATTCTAAAAACTATGAGTGCATTGATAAATCACAAGTATAGAGTCATTAATAGGTATATTGCATATTTCAGCGAGTATTCAGAGAGTAATAACTAAACTGATCTGCTAATCTGCCAAACTTTTTAGTTGAAGTCATATTATTATCTAATATTCTTGTAAAATTATTGTTTTAATTTAGCTAGTAATTAACTTTTTCTTAAAAACAAAATCTATACCTATCTTGGCAAGATGTTTTTACAAATGGTGGATGCGCCGGGTCTAAAAAATATGTCGAAGTTTAGGTGCGGAAATTTCTACAGCTGTAACTTGAAATGGCTTTCCAATCATCATTTAAACATTTTTTATTAAGTGCATTACGTATTACTATAAAAAAGTGCAAGTCATGAAAGGTACAAATGAGATTACGATTTATTGAATGAAAAAAATATTAACTCTAAAGACTCTCTCGTAAAACAAATGAAATAATATCGGAGCTAAAGAACATAAAAGCAGATGTTGTCGTGATAACCGAAACTAAAAAGAAAAATAATGTCTCCGAAAACTGGGGACACTATGACCATTTCTACAGCGGGGTATCTTAAGTTCAAAGAGCCCAACAAGGAGTGTCCATTCTAATACGTAAAACACTAAGAAAATATATTAACACCTGGGAAGCCATCAACCAACGATTTATAAAAATTAACCTTACAATTAAAGGATATAAAATAACAATATTAGGAGTATATGGTATAAATGATGACTCCCTCGTCAACGTCAAAGAGGATTTTTTCGAACAACTGAACGACGAAATCAACTGAATAGGAACATCGAGAGAGATCACTATTTTAGGAGATCTAAACTGCCGAATCGGACGAGAAGCCAACAGTAAAGTACTTGGCCAGCGCGGTAAAGAGACACGGAACGACAACGGAAATAGAAACACTAAATGGCTTCTATCAACACCGCAACATACACAAATATACATGGATACAGCCGACCCTAAATTTGAAGTCCATAATCGATTACGCTTTTGTCAGACAAAATACTAAGATGAAGATTCAGGATGTAAAAGCATGCAGAGGACCATTGTGCGATAGCATCACTACCTGCTCAAAACCAAAGTTGTGCGGCTAAATACAAATGAAAAACAACAGAAAAGTGCAGAAGAACAAGACCAGAAACAAGTACGGTATAATTTAGATAGTCTAATACGAGTACATGACAGCGTAAAACTGTTGTATCAACAACGGTTGGACGACAGGACATTTAGCACCACGGAAGAACATTATGATTATGAATACATAAAAAACTGCATACACGCAGCAGCAAAGGAGACCCTGGCAGAATATGAAAAGCAAAGCAAAAAACAGGAAAGACAGAAACCGTATTGGTGGGACGAAGACATCGAAAGAGAAATAGCAGAGAAAAGACAAAAATATCTGAAGTTCTTAAACACTAACAAAGATAGTGACAAAAGACAATATAAAGAAGCACAAGCAAGTGTAAGGAAAAAAATCACACAAAAAATAACGCATGAGAAAAAAGTTGTAATAAAATAAATACATACATCCGCGGGAGGAAAAGTACAGAAAGCTGGAGACTAATAAAAGGACTACGAACAAATACAAAAAAAGATTTAATATCACCGGTAACACTAGAAAAATGGCAAAAGTATTTTAAAGATCTTCTAACGGAACTTCGGACAGAATTTATGAATGAAGACCAGGAAACAGAAATAAATATAGTCTCCTCCCCTTTGAGGATATCGCTAAAAGAAGTGGAAACTATCTGAAAATCTCCGGGGTCAGGTGATATACCGGAAGCTATTTGAGAACTGTTTAAATGGGGCTAGGGTACCAAGTGAGTGGAAAAAATCAATAATATCAACAATACACAAAAAAGGTAGCAGAGATCAGTGCGAAAATTATAGAGGCATAGCGGTAACAAGTACAGGAAGTAAAATCTACGGGAAAATTTTGAAAGACAAAATAGAGCAGGAGTACATGGATATGGAGGCAGAAGAACAAGTGGGATTTAGGGCAGGCAGATGGGCAGTAGACCATTTATACTGCGTCACTCAAATTACAGAGAAAAAAGCACCGTTTGATCAAGAAATCCATTCTTACTTTACGTAGATCTACAAAAAGCCTACGATACTATTCCCCATCACAAATTATGGTCAACATTGGAACAGACAAACATGAACTAATAAAAGCAGTGCAAAATAATGTGTACCAATAACATAACACAAGTTAAGGTGGGATGGTGGGAAACAAAGTTTCAGAGGGATTCACAGCTACCAAAACATGTCTCAAAAGTGAACAAACACCGAATATACAACAGTATTGTGAAGAGCATCGTCTCATATAGCAGCGAAGTAGGGCAATTAAAACAAAACACTGAGAAAATCCTAACTAACTAATAATGGAAATGGACTACTGGAGGAGGTCGGCAGGTAAATCGAGAAAGGACAGAGTACCAAATGACAGAATTCCAGAAATCATGGAGGTCACACATACAATCAAAACAAAACAGTTGATCTGGTATGGCCATGTACAGCGAATGGCTGAAAATAGACTTCCAAAACAAATCTTGACATGGACACCACACAGAAGGAGGAAAAGGGGGACACCTAAGAAGAAGTTGGCGGGAAGAAATTGATAAAAAAATAAACTAGATCTACCAGAACGCCTATGGAGAGATAAGGAAGAATGGCGGTTAGGAGTCGGAAGACGTCGTAGAACGTTTTGAAACTGAATTATACTTATATATAAGAAATATTAACTTCCTGACATGTACAGAGTATCAGTAGCCCCATCTCGCAATGCTAAATCATAAATTCTACCTTTACTTATCTCCATTGTAGGTGTAGTACCAAATAGTTTACTTGAGAATTTGAAATCTTGATATTTAAATGATTCAGTAATTGTGAAAGTACAAAAAGCTGTTTTGTTAGGAACATGTCATATTGTTCGTAAGTTTTTCAAATATTCTAATCATGTGAGTCAGAATAGGTTAGCACCGGTAGGTTAGAGTAGTGTAGGTCACTTTTCAAGTAATGCGCGGATCTGTAGTTACGCAAGGCTCTTGGGGATGGATTGAGATTAGAGATTAATAGCAGACGAATTTGTATGCTACAATTTTAGGATCTCGAACGTTATTTTATTAATCTAATCAGTGCATATCCTTACTTGTCTTTGTACCCGTAATGATAGTTGACACAGCTGTGGGTCTAAAAATAATATTGGTGTTTTGTCTTCCCAATTCCTCCTTAAAATATTCGTCATTTGGATACTACAGAGTTTTATCATCGCTGTTTTTCATCTTGCATCTAAAAACGTACTGTGTTTTCGTGGTATTTCGACGTTTTAAAATGACGCTCTAAATTTAGAAATTTTGAGTTTGAGCAATATTTTGATTTTAAATGTTTACCTATACAGTTCAACAGGTGTTTATTTAATTCTGGGACATTTATGAATGAATTTATTTTTTTTATTTATCAATGCATATAGTTTTAGCTCCGTATGGAATCTTTTCAGTTATAATATAACAAGTGATATGATTATAATCGATAATATTTCGAGTGAAACCGAGCTGCAGGTTCAACGAGTGCGAAGCACGAGTTGAATGTGCTGTTTCGGTTTCACGAGCCATATTTTCGATTATTATTAATCATATCACGAGTTATATTCGACATGAGAATATAATGAATGAACAAATTTTTTGATAATAGTCTTTCTGTCATTATTAATAACAAATACAAAAAAACAAGTTCACAGACATATACAACCTAATGTGAACTAATATCACAGAACTAATACTACCCAAAAATTGTGATTACGATTGTTTGTTGTGATTAAAATACGAAATCAACTGTCATATTTTGGGGATTTTCACGGTCTAAACGTCACTAGTACCGCAAAATATTCGTTTTCTTTTTCTTTTCCAAGTGTTTCTGGATTTTCCGACTTCCTAAAGGCATAAATAAATAAAATTTAGTCGTTGTCTTTTAACGGCCAAATTAATGTTAGGTATTACTAAAAATATGACTACATTGTTACACTTCAAATAAAGCAACACGGTGATTTTAGACAGTGATCGTGTCACGTTTTCGTCAACCCACTTTACATGACAAGTAGCGGTATGCTATGAAAACGGTGATTGGATACTTCTGTCACGGAACATAGTTCAGTAGTTTCTGAGACGTCTAATAAAATCGCCAACAGTCGGCAGACGACAGACAACATATGATAGATGCTAGACAGATGAACCTTGGCGACCGATAGTTTCATATTCTACACACAGTGAAACGTCGAGAGAGCGTGAAATTAAACATTCGTCAAAATGACCGACCCAATTGCAATAACTCCCCAACTTACGCTAGGGAAGTAATAAAAGTTTCGATTTTATTTCATTCTTAAAGTCATTTGAATTGCTCCATTTTCTGTTCTTGCAAAAGAAAAAACTTTCAGAAGGAAAGAACATCAGAATAATGATGATAATTTGTGTGCCATTATAATGTAAGTGTGTGTGTCAGAAACTTGAAAACCGATTTAAATAACTGTTGTAAGATTGAATTTAATTTAGATAGAATTTGTAGGCGGACGTTTCGCTCGACTGCTATAAACCTGAATGAATTGAAAGTAATGTTTCTGTTTATAGAAACATATTGACGTTTATGAGCTTCTATTCAAAGGAAAACTGCAGGACGTTGGCAACGGACGGCCTAAAATAACTTACATTTCTAACGTGTGGGTGATGACGCGACGGTGTCATTTTGAAGTTTCTTTTTTTCGATAAATGTGAATGTGTGATAAATAATGTCATTTGCTTGTATTAAATAAACTAATAATCAACAATTAACTACAAATTTCAAACAGGTGGCTATAAATGTGATTAAAAATTGAAAATATGCAGTTGTTATTCATTTAGCTATAATTTAAATTTCAGCTGTTTTGATGAAATTTTATATGTATTGTAATTTACAGTAATCATGAAAATAATACAATGCAAAGCAGCATGTGTTGATTTATTCCCCTCCCAATTTTCTGATTAAGTTTTGTAATGTACTTCAGATTAAATTGTTAAAAACAATTTGGTGCAAAATTCGTTTTTATCGTTGCTTATACAGTCAATTCTTTTATTGGTGTAATCAAAATGTTTGTCTGTTTTGAATTACTAGACTTTCAAAACATTTACTGATGTTGCTTTTATTAATGTGCCCTGGCACTCCCGACGAGGGCGAATCCTTAACCACAGATGAGACTGCTTGCTGATTATGAATTCTAGTAAATATTAATAATAATCACGATGTAGTTTTACTTTTTTACCTATGAAATGCTTATGTATTAAAAAAAAAAATACAGCGAAATTATGACTCGTCAATTTAAATTCCGAAGCCACCTAAGTATCTGTAAAGTTTTCTAATTAGACAGGATAAACACCAAGTATTTAAACATAAATATTAGGAGTAAATTATTATATTAAAATGTCAGCCTACAAAATTTTGTGTTTTATATTATGTCCTGAAAATATTCTGGAAATGCCTTGAAAGTCACCTCCATCTTACTGCAAACACAACCTAACCCTTCCAGTTCTTACAAATCTATCAACCACGTATCTGATGTCCTGTTAACTAACGTTTTCATCACTAAATTTTGCAAGTAGGTACTCGTTTTAACAGGCATTAGCTGAATAATATGCCCACTCTCCGTCTTGAACCGTACCATTTCCATAGTAGGACATGGTGATGAAGGTATTTTGGTCCAAAGAATACACCAACGTTGTCAGTAATTTGTCCTATTGATTTTTTTTTTATTGTTAAAACTAGTTCAAGCGTAACTACACTTACTTTTTAGCTCTAAATTAGTCAAGAGTCGCTTATCAAAAGAACTTCGATAACTAAAAAAGAATAAAACGTAAAAATAAACGATCGGCAATTTCTACAAAAGTCCTAACGCGTCAAATAGCTTCACTAAGCAAATAGCACTTTAACAAAACTGCGCAAAGGGTAGAAGAGAACACGACAGAGTATGGCAACACGAAAATAACCTAAGAGCAACAATTAAAAAACTGCTGTTGACAAAAATATCAAAAAACCGGCAAAATTTCTTTGTTTAACAGAGGTATTGCGATGTTTGCATTAATTCTAGATACTTTGTATAAGTTCTTCAACACTGTCCAACAGGAAATTGGAAATAAAAAGTAGGCTCTAATATGCAAACACTACTTGTGAATGTAGTGATGAATGCAGAAGACCTACTTGCATGTAAATAAATCTGTTGATAAGAAAAAACTAGTTTATACAAAGCGAATCGACCAAAACATCTATTAAACGCGTTTCTGTTTGTCATCTGAAGCGTGTAATTATTGATGGCGCTACGTGCCAATTTAGATACACTTAACAAAGAACGATTCGAAATCAGTGTAGCATATTCTAATACTGCTAATATGCTTCCATAGCATATATGGGAAATTATTGTCGTTTGCAACCATGGAGGCACAGAGACAACATGCATATGACCAGAAAATAGTACTAAACGGGAGTGCAGATTTAACATTTAACAAAAGCAAGTGACATGGTTTTCTGTGCCCGAGACGTTATACTATTTTATAGTTATTATAAGTGAGAGAAATGCAATTTTATAAGCGAGTGATACTAATCCTAGGAGCTTATAATGGCATTTCACTCACGTATGACGTTTTATCTTATAGTAGTAGCTACGAATAAAATAAAGCAACTAAGAATAAAATGAATCCAGGGTGAAAGTTCATTAAACTAAAAAATCGTGTTGTCAATAAATATATTTTTCTACTTTGCGTCAATAATACAGGGTTTCTATAACTGATTATATGGTCGAAGTAGGTCATGAATACGTGCCGCGTCTCAGATTTGAACTTTACTAAATGCCCAAGGATCCATGATAAAAACCGCACGCATCTGTATAACTGGTTGCCTAAATGTTTCATATCTTGTTAAAAAATTAAACTAATTCATTACAATAAAAAGAAACAAATTTTTGCGTTTAAACATCACAGTAAATGTTGAAAATGTTCATCATTTTGTTCAAGCATTCTCTTTTTCATTCCAAAAATGTTCTGTAATCTGTTCGGCAATACCCATTGTTCAATTTTGTGTTTTACATGTCCTGAAAATATTTTGGTAATAATAGTAATAGTAACTTTTTCCTTGATTATGTTGGCAATGTTATTATGCGGGCAGTTGAAAAGTGGTCGAAAGTTGAAGCCAAATGTCAATGTACATTGTTAATAATAACTAGCCCAATTGAATATTTCCATCTATTTGCTCCCTTTTATGGCAAATGATCACGAAAATGTTGATTTTGTTACCAACCGACTGTTCAAAATCCATAATCGAAAATATTTTTTTAGAATATATTTTTAAAATTTATGTAGAATGCAAAGTAGAAAAAATAATACATTCTTTTCATAAGACGACTTGTGGTACTCATTCTATTTGGTCACTCCTCACTGCGCTCGTCGTGGTCAAAATTCATTCGTGCCATAATAAGTTCCTTATGATTATGAAATACGTGTAATAATGTACTATAGTAGTATCAATAATTTCATTGCATCACTTGTGAGCATGTTACTTTACTTATTAATAATATTGAATTTTTGTCTCTTGAAATAGTTGCATAAACTACTCCAAAACCTACTACAGTAAGATAAAAAAAATATGTATCACTCATATTTCATTTTAAGATTAAAAAAATTTGTCACTCGAAGCTTTTGTTTTCCCTCAGTCCGAACAACAAAGTTAATGCAATAGGCAACAAAGCTATTCAGAACACCAACAAAAAAATAAATAACAGCAATATATCCATATTATTTTATAGGGTGGTTCCTTTTCATAAATATATATTACATACATATATCAGTAAAAAAAATCCAAAATTTCTCTCAGTGGATAAGGTCTTCACTATCGCTATGCGTGTGGTATTATAGCAAAAGGTTTTTTAACTCAAATTAAACAAAGAAACAAACAATTGACGGAACTGTTTAATTAAATTTGCCAGTGTTTGCATTCACCAACTTGTTTATTATTCCTTCACTGATGTTACAAATTTTAAATAAAATTATTTTAAAAACAATTACACGTATTTCTCGTTTACGAGTTTTTTATAAGCTTAACACGTACGTTTGAAAATCTTATTTTATATACATATAATATAATGCAATGTTTAAAACTGATGAAACAAAACTGTGTTATTTTATTACGAAGTACTAAATTAGTTATGGCAACTAAACAATTTTAATGGCATTAACTGGTAAGCTATCATCAGAAGTTTTCTCCATAGGCTATCCATAAGTTTTCCTGAATTTTTAAATAAATTTAATTACATTTTTTACTGAATTTTTTCTTCTTGTGCTCTTTACTGCACAGGGTTCAAAACCACCCAGTTTTAGGTACTTGGAAACATTTGAAACTTCCATCTTTTGGAGAAACTTAACGAAGGTCATTTTTGTAGATTTTTCGTCACATTGATTTTGCATGTTCTTTTTGTTTTTTTATGCACTTTGGAATCTTATGCGTACTTTGATTTCTGATATTCCTAACAGTTCACTTTGATTCAGTCGTCGAACTGCCAGACATATTGACAATCTGGTTGTTTTCAATCATTTCGGAACTGGTTCTTAATAACGTTTTCCGATTAGAGTCTTTGCACACTCGTCTAATATATTGTTTTTCTTTCTTTATGACGTGGTACACAGGAAGAGTTTTCTTTCTATTTGCGCGATTTAAATAAAAGCGCCCAGCTCTTTTTGAGAATCGTAATTATTTTTGCCTTTTCATTCTAAGTAGTTTTAATTGAGGACCCGGGTGGGTTAGGTAGCTTCGTGTTTGCCTGCTACACCTTGGGTCGTGGGTTCGATTCCCGCCTGGCTCTGGGTGTTGTGTATGTCTCCCGTTCCCCTGTAATTGGGCCACCGGCCTGTAGGGTAACGTAATCAAATAAAAAAAATAAAAAATAAAAATAAAATAAATAATTAGTCACAAATCTATTGCCACAGTTAAAAGCATATTAATTTTCTCTTAAATCTGCACCATTCCTCATTCGCACTTATTTAGGCAGAGCCTACAGGAGGTTTTCTTATTTTTGTGCTGCTAGTAACAAAACAACCCTTATTTAAGCATTACAAGTGCTTAATAATACGATAATTGCAAATGAGGATGAACGTTCAAGTAAATAATCTCAGATATAATTTTGTAAGAAATATCTTGTCGACTTTTACAGTGCTTTAGTCGAATTCCTTGCAAAAATTATTAGCCCTTTTGGGACATTTTATTATTATTTGTTTAATAAAAATAGATAAACATGACAGCTATTTGAATATAACTGTAAACTATAATAAAAAAAGTAAAATCGGGGTTCGTCAGTAAAGACAACCTGACGGTATTCTTCCTTCTAGACTAATTTTTCTCGGCATGAGTGTAACACAAACTGTGGGCAGTAGGACATGAGTCCGAAGGCTTCGATGGTCCTAGTTGTTCCTACCGTTTGTCCTTCTGTAATATAGTCGGAAACGACCCCTAAAACCGAACAATCTTAGCCGGCGCTCCTAATGTGCTGTTGACTGTTGGAGACACACTAAATGTCTAGTTCGTTTTGTTGTTCTTTCTTCGGACCAAACCTGATACTAGTTTGCCACAGATGATATGGTTCTGTTTAACTGGGCTACAATTTAGCGAAACGAAAATTCCTCTTCCCGAAGATCCACTACTCACCTTTAAAGTGGCAGTTGTCTAAAATTTGGACGCTGACGCACTCTAGACTTTGTGACAAACATGTCAAACAGTATAATGTGACGGAAAAAGTTAAATGAGCTATTCATGCAATTAATACGTTCTTTAAACATAAAATTTCATTAAACAATCATCTTTTGTACTTGGTGGTCTTTTATTTTTGTCACTCAGAACATTGATTTATATTAAACAGGGCTTTCATAAATGATTCTAACATAAAATGGGTACTGATTTGTTCCACCTCTTTTGAAGTGTGTAACTATGATGACAACGTTTGACCATGTCCATGGCCATGAAAGTTCAAACGTTATAATTATCTCGACAGATAACATTAACCGTATTAACTGAGATTTTTAAAAAGTCTACCATTACTAAGAAGTGGCAACATTTTCAATTTTCACAGGTTACTGGATGTATGAAACATTTATGAAAGCCTTGAATAAGTCAGTAAAGTGCAAAGTGCTACGAGTTAAATTGCATTTATGATTTTTCTACTATGACAAATTTTAAAATGAAAAAGTATGATTTTATAGAGTTGAATTCCATCTCTATTCTATTATGTATTCATTCTACACATGATACCAAAGTTTGAGAAAGAAAACGTCAATTCGAGAAAAAAAAATACAAAACTATTTTTAGCTCTTGGCAACAATTATCAGGATCTTGTAGATTGTCAAAACTTGTTGCCCACAAGTTGACTTACCTATACATACTATGCATTATTATTGTTTGGAAAGACTTTAGTTACGATCTTTTAATATCATATACGCTTTAGCTACAAGCAAGTCAGAATTAAGATATTTGAAACATTAGTCAACTAAATAATACAATGGTTGATCTGTAGACTACAAATTTTTACACGCATGTCCATAGAAATTGTTACACTCCCAATTTTTTCCTATATATATCCTAAAAAATAAATGTTTCTTCCAGCTAGGTTAAAGATTTATATTTAATTCTGCAAATTTAGTTCTGTTGCACATTTTTTGTTCAAAATTCAGCAGCGCCATTTAAAATATATTTATTCCTAGTATTTTCAAATATATCTACATAATTTAGTAGTAAATTCAACTGCATTCTGTATGATAAAACGGTTTTGATGTGCACCACTAGAAATTGAATTCTATTCTCCGTTATCTTTTATAAATCTTTTGTTCATCCTAAAACAAGCGTGGTATGCGGCACCTCGCTATTACATGAACAATGAAGTCTTTGTGTACGGAAAACACCTGAGGCGATAGCAGGCTTATATGTACTATCTCAACTCCTTTGCTACTTTTCAGGGAATGAAATACCTTCACTCCACACCAATCCGAGTCCACGGCTATTTGACATCTCGTAACTGCGTCATAGATGCCAGGTGGGTGTTAAAAGTCACAGACTACGGATTACCGGCGTTTTACGAAGCTCAAGGCTTACAACCCCCCGTCAAAACTGCCAGAGGTAAGCAACATCTTATCACAGCATTACATTCTAATACAATAATTATTTCTTTTATATTTGATGTAAACTTTTACGTTCAAAACAAGCATCTATTGTCCGGAGTAATAACATGAAATGATACTATGTAATACTTAGTGGCAGTGGCTATAAGTTGGAGCCCTAAAATTTGCATGACATTATTAATTTAACTAGTTCATTAATTTCTGGCTAAATACTATAGTCAAATCTCAGATGTCTTAATTGTTATTCACCTAATTAGTGCCTTATTAAGACATGAGTGTAAAGTTTGGAAAATATAAAATGTGTTTAGAGTTCCGTATTGATCATTATGCATAATACTAATGCAAAATCACTTGTTGCATATCTGTTTTCATATTCTATCAACAGTTAAATGATTAAAATATTTAACTTAACTTTAACACAGTCTTGAGATAAAAGTGAAATAACCAGTAGTTCATTTCCCATTTTTCGTTAAAAAAACCCTCAGATGTAATATAAAAAGTTCCCTACAACCTTTATGTTGGCTGCCGGCGAATAATTTATTTAAAACCATTTAACCTTTTTGTTCCTGAATTGATTAAGTGAATTGACATCATTTTCTGAACAAAAAACTGATTGGATGAAATATAAATGTTCCGTCGGACACGGATAAATGTATAACAGAAATAGGGAGAATATCTGTGGTATAATGTATTATTTTATGACCCTAATGAGATAATAAGGGTTGCAACTGTAATTACCGTCTAATAATTCTACTTCACGCAGTACTAATGGATAAAACAGTTGAGGTAGAGAGGGTGTACACCCTAACGTTTCGCAGTTAATACAAACCCCGAATAGTGCAATAGCGCATTAGATTTGTCACTTACTTCTTGAAACCCAGATGCAGCACTTATTATTATTATTATTAACATTAATAATATTAATAAACTAACGGCTCAGTAACCTAGTCAAAGACAAAGATAAAGAGAAACTAAACAAGAAAGGAACATAAGTATAATGTTAATTTAATTAATAAAATAAAATAATGTTAATAATGTATTAACAACGAGATGCTAGTATCCATAACACTTTTTAATAGTTTGATTTGTACAGTTAAATACGAATACAGGGTGACGCATCCAGCAAAAATGTACATAGCATCAACTCGTTGAATCTGGTCGTGTTTATTTTCTCGCTCATAAAAACATTAATTCTCTCAAAATTTATCCGAACCCTGTTAAAATAAAAAAAAAATAGACTCACAAATTATTCTGTTTATTTTAAAAGCTACTTCACTATATGAATGATAGGTCTAAAATACGTAAAAAAATATATATAAAAGCGACACGTATGTATTTTTTTCCCTTAATAACAACTTGTCAGTTATGCCTCATAAAATGAGAGAGAAATCTTGGTTGTCGCCGTTCGAGTTTATGCAAAGCGACGTTTAACATTTACAGAAAACTCGTCTTAGATATGTTCATTTAAGTGTGATACATGACGTACACACAAATTAGTGATTCTGGGAAAATTTCCGTAAAGATAGACTTAAAAATTAGGTAAAGGATAAAAATTACATTTTTCCCCTATTTGAGGGGATATTGAAGAAAGAAGCACAGATTCGTGATCCTGTAGACCAGACTTTAGACCGCACTGAATTCTGTTACTGCCAACTTGAACAAATATAATAATTTGATAAAAATGGTGGAGGCGCCAGGCTAAAAGAAAAATGCTATTTTCTTCGTTATTTGAGAAAATTTTGTAAAAATAAGCACATATTGATGAAATACCCTTTAGGATAGACCACACATTCAGACCAGAGGATATCCTGTTACGACCTGTTTGAACAAGTAAAAGGTTTGCAAAAATGGTGGAAGTGATGTACCGAGTTTTTTTATTTGTGATCTACTTACCCAAGAATTTGTTAACAGGGCGTAATTCACTTTGTTTTTAAAAATTTGCAATTTCACAACATAACCTGACCATGGGTCGTCTGTGGCCACGGTTGTGCCGATCCCTAAATCCATGGAAAATAATAACTACATCTGCTTGCCTTGGAGTCTCTCGTCAAAATTCAGAATGCTCATCTTCAAAACCCAACAGTTTATTAAAAAATATATATTTTTACTTCCCCAGCGTAAACGAAGGAAATATTGTAATCGAGTCCGTCGGCCGACCCTCTACTTTTACGTTTTCTCGAATGCTTTGAAATCCTGCAGATATTTTAAAGTTATTATAAGCATGACAAAAATTTAATCAAAATATATTTACTTATCCCCTCCAAAAAATTGATGACGTCAGCTCAAAATTTTGCCGAATAAATCCTACCTAAATTGTACAAAAAAATGATGATTTTGTCCTTGTAATTTATCATTCCTTTCACATTTTTGGATTTGCATGTACAGGGTGACTCAAAAATAATAATGAATGCGTGAATTTATTTTATTGATTTAATCAGAGACTACAAAACCGAATACTTCAAAATCTTGGAGATGTTATCATAAGCATGGTAATTTACATAACCGTCTTCCGGGTTGGAACCGTGTTAATTGAGTTTTTGGGCCCAAAAACTCAATTAACACGGTTCTAACCCGGAAATGATCATGTATTGATTCCGACCGTGGAAAACTCGGAAATTATTAGCATGGTAATTTTTTTAACAAAATGTATTTGTTTATCAAGCCCCAAAAGTTGATGACGTCGTCTCAAAATTTTGCCGAATATATCCTGTCTAAAATGTGCAAACTATGATCAGTCCATACTTGTAATTTATCACTGGATTGAGATTTTTTTGATTTGCTTATGCAGGGTGACTAAAAAAAATAATGCAGACGTTTTAAAGTTATTGTAAGTATGGTAAATTGTTAATCAAAATATATCTGTTTATTCTGCCCAACAAATTGATGACGTCATCTCAAAATTTTGCCAAATAAATTTTACCCAGAATGTGCAAAATATGATGAGTTTTTACTTGTGATTTATCACTGCATTGATATTTTTTATATTTGGTTATACAGGTGGCTCAGAAAAATTAATTAATGAGTCAATTTGTTAATTATTGATTAAATCAGGAACGGCTCACACCATTTTCCCAGAAAATTTTCGGAATACAATAGGTACTATTATTTTTAGTATTACACTGCATCAGTGTTGATATACATGTCCTTGCAAAAATGTTGATGACGTCATCGCAAAATTGTGTAAAGGAAAAACTCAAACTCAGCTCGAAAATGCTGATTAATATTATTATTATTATCAATCTTTCCCAACAGTGAAAAAAAAATTAACAGGGAAAGATAGAGTTAAATCAGATATAAAGAAAATGTATTGAATATGTTTCATTGTACTTCAGGAGCGAGGGAAGTTCGGTGGAAACAACTGTCGACCAATTTTTTGTATTTTCTATTTAAAAACATATGATTCAGAATTTAAGATTTTTGTCATACTATAAATATTACTGTACCATCTAATTCTAATGCTCACGTTGAAGCCACTAACTGACAGTAATTAGAAACATCTCTAAAAAAAGTGTTCTTAATTTTATGATAAAAAACACAAAAACAATTGACGCCCATTTAGAATGTTAGCTACTTTTTGCCCTAACTGAAATTCTTTAGAGAAATATTGATGTTTTATATTCGAAAATTGTACGAATTAGTTCAATTTCGTTCCCTTGGTTGATTCTACGTTAATTCAAAAACGACAAAAAATTCCGGTCTTCATTATGATTTTCGGTGATTAATCAAGAGTGTTGTATTTTAATCTTCTTATTTCAACTTCTGTTAAAGGAAGCAACCAATTTCATGTGAAAGGTACCTAGTTATAAAGTGATAAATTTCTATGGAAACGTTGAAATGGTTAGACATTAATCCTTTCTGTTAAATAGGTTTTGCTAAAGTTTCGCCGATGTATTACAAACAGCATTTGTTTAACTCGGCATACTGTACGCATAGTAAAGCAAGCAAAGACAGGTTTCATGGAAGAAGACGAGGAGTACTAAAACGGAAACAACTTTTATACAGCTGAAATACTTTACGGCCGTTTGTACCTACCAATGTTGATTAACGTTTCAGTATTACCTGAAAACTAAAATATGCTATTAAATCGATGTGTATTTTTTTTGTTTACGTAAAAACAAAACTTTCACAGTTTATTTATTAACGAATTTTAGTTTTGAGCAGCGCTTAAATTTGCTTAAATTTCAGATAAATTTAGCGAAAACGAACGTTAGTGCTATAAACCGCATTCGTTAAAAGTGACACAGAAACAGGATTATCCGGGTAGGTATCCGTTTGCCTTACTCTGGTGAATGTATAAACTGGTTTAAGCTTTAAAATTTACGGATTGTATCTAGAGTATTTAACCACGCCTGGTTAATATATTGCCGCAATATCACAGTGGAAGTACAGCACATACTTTTTTCGAATGAGGAATTTCAGAAATTCAGTGTCGTAAAAAGGATGTTTTATTGGTTAGATTACATTATTTGGTTGCTATGAATTTAATCCATAAATATGCAGAAACATTGCTGACGCATTATTCGAACAAAGATGCATTATTAAATTATCCATTACGCAAGGAAGTTGTCCGATGCAGTTATCGTTACGTGGAATATCTGCTTTAACAAATTTTGTAATTCTAACAGAATATGTCAGTACATTTGTACATCATGAAATGTTTTCACTGAATATGAATGCTGTCACTAGCATGTGCTAGACATTTCGAGGAAGTTTGTTTATCGCCCGAGCGCTAACTAAGGATGCATCATAAAAAAGATGTAATTCAACAAATGTTTAATTTCATGTTCTCTCCACACTTCACAACTCTTAGAATATGAAAATGCAGATTAATCGTTTTCGTCTAACCATCAGAGCAGAATTTACAGTTTCAGTTTAAAAATGGTTGGATAATATAAAGCTTCATTTCTGAACAGGTGGGAAACATACGTAGGTATATTGAAAAAATTGCATCGAACAAATTAATTTTTTGAAGATACATAATAAAATTTGATTTTGTCAATTTTATTTTTTATAATAACTTCTATCAATTAAAATAAAAGTACTGTATTCACAAAATTTCATGAAAATGAGGTAAGCTATTTTTTATTAATTCATTAAAATATTCTATTGTTTTGCCTCATTCATTAATTTTTTTGAGTCATCCTGTACAAACAATACTAAAAATATGAGCGCAGTGATAAACCACAAACGCAAACTCATATTAACACATTTGTAAGATTTTTTTGCAAAATTCTGGATATGTAAGGTAAAAAATAAAAAAACAAAGAACGGTTCATAAATCACAGGCATAGAAGTATCTTATTTCATAGAATTTAAGTAATATTTACTTTATAAAATTTTGCGGTGACGTTATCAAATTGGTGGGGATGATCAGACAACTTATGGTTAGTGTTTTACCGTTTATATTCACGATATCCCTAAAATACACCTAAAACGTTACAACAATCAGTTCATAGTTTTAGAGTCTAATAATATCACCAACAGACGATAGACGACATACAGACAGACAGACAGACAGACAAACGAACAAAGGCTTATTTTGATTAATAATTTGCCGAATGAATACCATGCTTAGGTACTTAGCTTCAGTTGGGTACGTTAAAAACAAAAAAGCATTAAAGCTAGTAAACTTTAAATTTTCGACTAAGAACCCCTTCGAAAAATATTTCACTTACCGTGTGTGATAGACTTGGACCCACTGGTGTTGAAAACTGTAAAATTTTAGTTTGGTCATCCTTATAAATTATCGTAATACAGAAGCATAGCTTTATATAACATTTTTAACAAAGTATGTTTGTTGCATTGTTAAATAATTGTTCAATTATGATTAAATTTCTTCTTTTGTATGTATATATAAACTATGTAACATGCTATAAAATGCAAAGTTTCATTTTTATAAATTCTAACAATATTTAATGTGATACAATTGTATTAAGTGTTATTTTAGCCTACAAGACTACATTTTTATTAAGAAATTGTTTCTTCGTTGTGTTTTATTTTATTTGTTTTTTTTTTAATATTGCACAAAATATTTTTTCTTAATAAACCCCTTCATTTTGAACTAATATTTGCCACATATTAGTGATTGTGGTCAATCTATGTTAGTACGCAGATTTTTGCTTGTTTCCCGATCCCTTGTTGTTATGATGTTGAACAATATTATATGGCTGATAGTAAACCTTAATTACCTCTACAACTAATTAATGTATTAGCCGCAGATAATCGCTGAAGGTTAAATAGGGATCATTAATTTAAGCTTCAAATTAGTGATGTTTCAATCGACCGATAAATTACCTTAAATATTTGTCAGGCAATATAAATTTATCACTTGATTGATCTAATATTCAAACACTCGAATATGAAACACGGAAGACAGAGCTGTCAGCAACTTTAAAAAGGACTGACAACTTCGTAATTTATCTTAGACTTTGGCAACCAAATGATCCCTTTTTGTAAGGGAGTTCGCTGACACTGAAGAGTTCTACATAATATTATATTTTTAGTAGATAACTTCAGTTCAATAAAAGAGCAGCCTTTTGAATGAAATCTTTTCATTGTTGCTTTGTAATTCACGTTGCTTTTATTTGACGGGAAATTTTGTATTCAGAATATTTTAATAAAAAATGGTGCAATTCTTTTACTTTGATACAAAAGCGATAATATCAAATAAAACTTTCAAACAGTTTTATATACTGGGTGTGGATTTGTTTTTTGTATACGTAAATTGAAATAAACAACAATGTTTCCCCTTTAAGGATTTAAAAAAAAGTCGTACAAGGAAACGCTCTAGGGAACTGGAAAAGATTTTCAAAACCGTTTTTACATTTTCATTATATTCATTTAGTTTTTGAACAACACGAAAATAGAGAGTTAACTAACACTGGCCTGAAAAAATGAATACATTTAGGGTTGTTATTTTAGTATTCTTAAAACAGTTGTTTGATATAGGTATTCCCAAATTTTGTCGTTAGTTTCCCTTAGCGAAACATTTTTATCCTGCGTTAAGATATATAGCTTTAGATTTTCAACTGCAAAATTTTCTATTTTCGGTATTTATTCACATAATGTGTTAACAATATCGTAACTGAAAATATTCAACAACGTAGAAAAATTTCTTGAATTTGAATAAAAAAATTCTGCCATAGTACCAGTTTACTAAGGAATTTTTTTCATCTTCAGTATACTCCTAAAATTATAATTCTAATTCATACTGAAAATAAGCACTTTTCTAGGAATAAGAAAAATGAAACCGATGAATTAATCTGATAATGATGATAATGATTTAGTCATTTCGAGTGACTACTAGATAACTAATATTGGTGAGAATATTTTGAATTTTGTTCTTGCTTTAATTAAACACTTAATGAAGGTAGCCAAGGTAACGCCGTTTTTACAAAGATTTTTGAATTGTCTACAATTTTTCCGTTACAACTTTTCTATAAAATCATATACACAGGTGTCCCAAATAAAACTCCACCACCCAGTTTGTGTATATTTAAATTGTTTTTTAATTATGTATAACTCGCCAAATGTATACAATTACGGGAATTTTATTAAAAATATGTTTCACAAAATATAAATGTCACGCCACAGGTGTTCGTTTATTCGTTGAAATATTGTCCTACTGGGCAGTTAATTTTAAGTTTTGTGAGAAGTTGAACAGTGTACAAAAGCAAAACTGTAATCGTTTTTATCACTCCCGCGTGGCTGCCTCCACTTTTTAATATCAAGTGGAATATATTTTTATAAGATATTATTACAAGGAATATAGAGGGTGATTCAAAGCACTACTGCATAATTTTAAAGACGAATTATATTGCAAAAATCAGTAAATAATGCTAATGAAAACATGAACATGAAAATAGAGAATTTTAAAATTTTGTGAATGATCAAAATTACTTTCTACCATGTTAATTATTAGAAAACAATTCTTATTGTTAACGTTAACAAAAAATTGAAAAACAAATGGCAAATGAATAAAAAATATTTATATTTATTTATAATTCTTCATAAATACTGCGTTATTTAATTACGAAAAGTAATTTTCTGGTTTATGTGAAATTTGTTTACAACCTGTCAGAGCAGAAAGGTGAATAATAGTGTCTACTGTACAACTCGCGTGAACTAATTTTTAATGGACGCAAGATCTTTTGCAGTTCGTGGATCATGCGGCGAGGACTCACGTATTCAAACTTGGAGCTTTATGAATCATTAATCATAAATAAAATCACATACATAATTTCAACGAATGTAATCGCAGAGTGTCAAAAAACAGAGTACCAGGTTACAACTGTTGACGTTTACATAATGTTTCATACAAATCTGAAGTTCTGGTAGGGAAATTTAAAATGCTAAAATTTGGTAATTGTCAACGTCCTTTAAATATTACCGTCATTAATTTACTTTACGAATGAAACATTACGCGCAACCAACTGCTGTGCTTAGTTACCAAGAATACTACCATTATTGAGAAACTTAAATGTTTTAGCTTTAAACTTTGTTGAAATAAAAATAAGAAGACCACCGACTATCCCAGTAGAGAAAATATGTTTCCGAAGTTTTTATAAGAAATCCTAAGGGATTCCTGCAAAACTCACTCGATATTCAAGTTTGGTAAATTTCCTGTAATTTAAGTGAATAATAGAAAGAAGTAGAGAGGGCATTCCTGAGTTCCCGACAGCAACCGGGAAAGCTCTAGACGTACTCGTTATATATTTATGACGCAATTAGAAGCAGTCTGAGCAGAAAGATGATTAATAGCGCCAATTTGTCGGTTCAGAGAATCACAAAAGCTGCATTCCCGACTTTTGTAGAGAAACTAGTTGCCATATTATTTTATGGCATAAGATTCCTTTGATCAACTTTGGAGGTAATTATCTACTAATTTAATATACTTGTATCTGTCGGATATTTAATTGTACGACACCCTTCTGGTTGCACCTGTCTTTTAAATGGAAATTTTATAACATTAAATTTTGGACATTGACAACATTTTTTAAGTTTATTTTTGTTATTTATACTAAACGATAAAAGTAAAAGAACACCAAGAAATAATTATGATTTTGTAATGAAATTTTCTACGCGGGCTAACGATTATTAATTTATTACCAAAATAAATATTAACTGGCATTTCAATGTTATTTGTCCAGTAGTTCTTATTAAGGTAGAAAACAAATCTTGTACGCTGAAGAAGAACTTATCATGGTATGTATGTATGTCTCATTTGACCATTTCCGTCACGTTATTGTGTTGAGGTGTTTTATCACAAAGCCTAGAGTGCGTCGACGTTCGAATTTTAGACAATTATGCTACTTTAAAAGAGGTCGAATAGTGGATCTTCGGGAAGAGGAATAATCGTTTTGCCAAATTGCAGCCCGATTAAACAGGATCGTATCACCTTTTGCAAATTGTTATCCAGCTCGGTCCCGAGAAGCAGCAGCACAATATGTTATTATAAGCGTGATCTAAGATTGTAAGTCGTGAAGGAGCGTTTTTTGATTACACGTTTGGTTTCAAACTAGTAAGTAGTTTGTAGAAGAAGAAAGACTGATAACTAAAAACGCATTTTAGGCTAAAAAAAACCAAAATAGGCCCTAAAATAGACCATAAAAACGGGGGATTTAGGCCCGAAAAATGGCGAAATAGGGGCTTAGGAAAGTTTTAGGAAAAATAAATTTTATGCAACGTCTGGTTTTCTTTTCGATCTACATTTATTTTATTATTTTACATAATCAGCCTTTATTAAAATTTGCATAACAATTTAGACATTTTTCTAAATTTTCGGCCGAAAAATTTCTCCATCGCAGGACGTTAAAGGAGAATATTGAAAATTAGAAATTTTAGTGGATTTTATTTTTAAATCTTTTTCTATATTTTCCCTTTGTAATACTTTACCGTTTTACCGACAAATTGAAGCTCTCGGTACCCGGTATTTTTTTCTAAAGTATCTTGAAGTTTTTTAAGTAAATGCCACCTAATTTCACCGGGGTATGTTCCAATCGTTTATAATATTGCTCTACTATATCTACAGACTGACTTAAGGTCAGTCTAATGGTCTCTAATATACTTATACTTGTTTTTAAGGTGGTAAAATGTGATTTTATATAAAGCAAATTACATTTATTTTTGCAAACAGTGTTGAGCATCGGCGATGCATTTCGACACTGGGGAGTCAAATTTCAGAATAACTTAAAATATTTCATTTAATTTAGAATTACACAACAAAATTATTAACAACAATAAACGGCCCTTTTTTAGATCGTCAAAATGATCGCAATAATATATTGTCGCTTCAATCCATGAACTCCATCGTGTCAGAACAGGTTCTGGAGGCAATGGACAATCCGGTAAGGTTTCCCAGAAGGCTTGGATCCTCAGATGAGCTTTACCAAATTCCCGCCATAATATACCTGTATTATTATATTTGAATGAACATTATCACTTTAGAAATTGGGTCGCAGATCGCAGACCAAATTTAAATTGGGCTTACATCTGATTAGTTACCTTACCTTAACAGCAACTTTGCAACCGTGCATTGGTAAATATAACCAATCTGCTGATTCACGTTATTAAGATGCAATTTGAACACTGATGTAAGTCGAAATTAATTTAAATCGATGCGAGAAAAATGTTTTTTTTTAATAATTAATAGAATTACCTAACGACTCATTGATAAAACGTACCACTGTTACATTATTGGTCTTTTCCAATATTTTCAGTGTTAGTAAATGTGTTGTACCAGCTGCCTCTACAGATCATTTTCCATTACAATGTTTGCAACATATTGACCATTAGAATTTGTAGTTTCATCTACTGCTATCCACATATCGTGAACACCAATATCTGTTCCAACTCTGTTAATCAACTACAAAACTACAATGTAAAATAACTAAATAAATAAAATAGCAAACATTAGGATGTTCCCAATCTTAAGTTTCTATGCAATCACACAACACTTACGTCATCGTAAATTTGGGACAAGTAATTCTTTCTTAAAGTTAATTCCTGAGGAATACTATTTTTACAGTTTCTCTCCAAAAATAAGCGCAATGTTTTGTTGTCAAGTTTCTTCAACGGTATATTTGCAGCAACAAATGCACTGTATAATTCACAATAAAAATGTTTCTTACGGTCTTTACTATGAAATGAGGAAATTAAAGGTTGCCTAGTATCTTTAGTAAGATTTGTTTTGTGCATGTCAGTATTTTCATGTTGAAGAACATGATATTTTTTTTGACCTGAAATCTACAACACATTTTACTTTTTTATCTATTTTTCAAAAATTGAGATATTATGCGACTTTATGGAATTAATTTCACAACTATTTAGTTTTCCCATTTGTGCAACATTAATAATTTATATTTACAGTTTTCCCACAGGCTTTACGGAACAATTCGCCGTTTTCTATTTGAAAAACGTCTTTATTTTTCGTCAATTTCCTTAACTTGTCCTTTAAAGACGATTTGACTTTGGGCATTTTTAAAAATGACACAAAATAGTAGATGATAAATAATTTTTAAAATACTGTTACACTTTTGAACTTCACTTTACGAAAAGCAACACGAACTAATTGATACAGTATGAGAATTTGAAAAGAAAGTTTTAGGAGGACTTGGTGTATTTAACACATCAAAGCTCTTCCTCGAAACGCAAGAGACAACTTGTGTCGGGGTCTGTAAATGTGTTTTAATTATTTCAAAACATACCTACGTACTTAGTTGTGCAATAAAATTTGTTCTTCGATGGTTGTCGGCATTTGGGTCATGGAATTCCCCCGGCCCTTTTACCCACAACTCAGGTTGGATTATCTTTCTTTATAGTAGCGGAAAAAATGGGACCTTCGCAAGATATGTGCTTAGGGGCACAGAAAATTCAGATTTTAGAACAAAATGGGCAGAAAAAAAGTAAAGATAGGTCGAAAAAATGCAAAAAAAGGCACTCATGATAAAAATAGCCAAATACGCAAAAACCGCAAGTGCATCGAACTGTTGGAGATATAATGTGAGGGGCGATTAGTTATGGCAGTAAATTACCCTTAGTCTTCATTAGAGGTGCTATAAATCCACTGCTATTTATACATCGTGGATAATCTTCTTCCATATCTTCACACCTTGCAAAACCAACAAGACAATGCCTGACCACGTATCGCTCGGGGTACACTAGACAGTTTTGAAGAAGCTGAAGTCAATCTTCCTTCTTAAGATCTTCTGAATTACCTCCTTTCAAATGTTTAGGATTTGATAAGCAAGAGGCTATACAATTTTTTCCGTCCTTCATAGTTTTGGGCAGGGAACATGGAATGAATTACGCCAGTAAGAAAATAATGACATCATTA
Organism: Zophobas morio; assembly: GCF_036711695.1. NCBI lineage: Eukaryota > Metazoa > Arthropoda > Insecta > Coleoptera > Tenebrionidae > Zophobas > Zophobas morio. Next base: position 6,742,120 of record NW_026972110.1, read on the forward strand.
GATCAATGCTATACGTGTCAGGGAATGTACTCGTATTTTTCAGCGTACGAAAAAAATATTTTCTTTATTAAAACAACTCGACGAATAACATTGAAATTCTAATCAATTCTTATTTTGACAACACTTAGCTTGTATATATAAAATTTCGTCATCTCGTTTTCTGTTTTTGTCAATCAGTAATCTGAAGTATATCATTAAATTTGAAGAAATAAACTACGCAATACAAAATTCTCTTATAATTGAATAAAATTATTCTGAGATGCCTAGAGAATCTGGCGAAAACGAACAAAACAATAAAAAATTGGACTCAAGTTATTTAGGCAGAATTTCCCTGCTCCTGCAGTGCAATCAAACAAATCCCGCCTTTTAAATAAAGAGATGTTTGGTCTACTTTGTTTTATGTTCGCCTAAACACAGCATGTGTTTTTTGCAGTTTATTGGTTATCAGGTTTTTTTTTTTATAATTTGAATAGGTGTAGTGCAGTAGGTACTTGTATTAACGGTAGGTACTGTATTCTCCAATTTTTGCGAAAATGGGGTGAATCGGCCTTAATAGTTGATCAACAAAATAGTTGGAAATGCCAGGGATCGAACAATAAAAACAAAATCGTGTTGGATTCATCGGCTACGAGTGCAGGAATGTTATTTTATAAAATTTAAATAGCTTTGTCATTCACAATTTGGAAGTGACTCCATCAAATTGTTGGAGGGGATGATCAGACCAATTTTGCTTAGCGTTTTACCATCTAAACGATATTTCCAACATACCTATATATAAAATTTTACAAGAATCGATACAGTAGTTTCGGAGATTATTTGGACCTATTTTTTATATTTTAGGGAGAAAACATGAAAATGACCATTCGCCAGATGGATCCTATTACAATACTAACATGACCTTACGTCCGGAAATAAAAATGAAAGGCCCAGTGTGTTGTTTGTTTGAAACTCAAACGTGTCATTTGTAAACTGTAATCAATGTCAACTGCAAAAACCATTAACTATCAAATGCATCCTAATAAAAATTGGTCTAAAGAGTTTAGACAGTACTTCCCTCGCTGTCGGAAACTTGACGACTGCATGCCTATTATGTTTTTTTTTCTCATTACATTTTTGTAGTGGGAATTTAAAAAAAAATTGTGATGACGTCATCAACATTTTTGCAAGGACACGTATATCAGTTGGGATAGATGTAGTGTAATACTAAGAATAAAATTATTGTGTTCCCAAATTTTCGGGAAAATGAATTGGGTCGTTTTGAATATTGATTTCTTATAATCAATAAAATAACGAAACAATTTACTCACGTATACGGCGCCGGTGTGTAATATCTAGAGAGCGGATTTCTGTCGGGCTAGGCAAGGCCAAACTCGGTACGGCTCGCACGGGATGCGAATTCATTGCCGTTGCGGACTGCACTTCGTATATTTGAGATTAGAATTACGTTGTTTCGTTGCACTCTGCTGTTAATTCCCGTTCTCATTTACTTAGCCGTTTGATTAATAAATCGTTAATTATATTTATGGAATCCAGCACGTCCCCCCCTATAATCGTGACGTAGCCCGACAGAAATCCGCTGTCTAGTAATATGAGGGGCAACTGAAAATCGTTTATGTATAAACATTCTTAATTTAAGATGACAAGCGTAACAGCATACGTGAGAGTCAAACAGAGAAACTGTAAACAAAACGACCATCGGTTTTATTGCTTCGACTTCCGCTTATTATATAAAACATTGGGTTTTATTTTAATTCTTGACGGTGAAATTCACAATTGGTTGATTATAAACATGTCCATTCCACATTCGCGGAACCTAGTCAACGAACAAAACAAACGCACGTCTGTAATGTTAAACTAGATGTAAATAAGCGTGCTACCCTTATGTTTCAACCGAGTTTTTCCTTTAACAAATTTTGTGTCTACCAAATTGGGTTGGTTGGGGTGTAATAATAATAATAAGTGTTGGCTTTAATTTAATCAATAAAATAAATTGACTTCATTAATTTTTTTGAACCACCTCTTAAGAAAATCTAAAAAATATGAATGGAATGATAAATCACAAGTACAAACTCATCATATTTTTTGCATTTTAGATAGGATTTATTTAGCAAAATTTAAGGGTGACGTCATCAATTTTTTTAGGAGGTATGAACAAATACATTTTGAACAAAAGTTTACCATGCTTATAATAACTTTAAAATATTCCCAAGATTTCAAAGCATTCGGTTTTGTAATTCCTGATTAAATCGATAAAATAAATTCACGCCTTCATTAATTTTTTTGAGTCACCCTGCATATGCAAATCCAAAAATATGAATGGAATGATAAATCACAAGTACAGACTCATCATATTTTGTACATTTTAGATACGATTTATTCGGCAAACTTTTGAGCTGACGTCATCAGTTTTTTGTAGAAGATAACCAAATATATTTTGACTAAAAATTTATTATACTCTTTATAACCTTAAAACATCTGCAAGATGTCAGAGCATTCCGTTTTGTAGTTCCTGATTAAATCAATAAAATATATTTACGCATTCATTAATTTTTTTGAGTCACTCTGTATATGCAAATCCAAAAAATATGAATGGAGTGATAAATGACAAGTACAGGCTCATCATATTTTGTACATTTTAGATATGATTTATTCGGCAAACTTTCGAGCTGACGTCATCAAGTTTTTGGAGGGGATAAGCAAATATATTTTGACTAAACATTTATTATGCTCTTTATGACCTTAAAACATCTGCAAGATTTCAGAGCATTCGGTTTTGTAGTTCCTGATTAAATCAATAAAATATATTTACGCATTCATTAATTTTTTTGAGTCACCCTGTATATGCAAATCCAAAAAATATGAATGGAGTGATAGATCACAAGTACAGACTCATCATATTTTGTACATTTTAGATATGATTTATTCCACAAACTTTTGAGCTGACGTCATCAAGTTTTTGGAGGGGATAAGCAAATATTTTTTGACTAAAGATTTATGATGCTCTTTATAGCCTTAAAACATCTGCAACATTTCAAAGCATTCTGGTTAGCAGATTAAAAATTAAATTTCAAAATGTTGTTTTATAATTTTGATTTTTTTTCCAAAAATCTGGACGTTTCGGGTGAAAAGTCGATTCAGAGTTGTAAACTACATGTGTAGGACTATGTTATTTTATACAATTGAAAACCCATTTACTATGTACAATTTTGAAGTGACGTCATCGCATTAGTGGTGGGGATGATTAGACAAATTTTGGTTAGCGTTTTACCATCTACATGATATTCTTAATATAAGTACAAAATTTCACAACAATCGGTCGAGTACTTTCGGAGATTATCTGTCTAATAAAAATCCGGGACGGCAGACGGACAGACGGACGGACAGACGGACAGACGGACAGACGGACAGACAGACGGAAATGGGAGACCTATTTCTTCGTCTTCTAGGGGTCATGAAAGATCGAGAAAACGTAAAAGTAGAGAGTCGGCCGTGGGACTCGATTACAATACTTCCTTTGCTTACGCTCGGGAAGTAAAAAAAATTGGTCTGAAGAGTTTAGACAGTACTTCCCTCGCTATCGGAAACGTGACGACTGCATGCCTATTATGTTTGTTTTTTTTTTCACATTAGATTTCAAAGCATTCGGTTTTGTAGTTCCTGATTAAATCAATAAAATAAATTTGCGCATTCATTAAATTTTTTGAGTCACCCTGTATATGCAAATCCAAAAAATATGAATGGAGTGATAGATCACAAGTACAGACTCATCATATTTTGTACATTTTAGATATGATTTATTCCACAAACTTTTGAGCTGACGTCATCAAGTTTTTGGAGGGGATAAGCAAATATTTTTTGACTAAAGATTTATGATGCTCTTTATAGCCTTAAAACATCTGCAAGATTTCAGAGCATTCGGTTTTGTGGTTCCTGATTAAATCAATAAAATATATTTACGCATTCATTAATTTTTTTGAGTCACCCTGTATATGCAAATCCAAAAAATATGAATGGAGTGATAGATCACAAGTACAGACTCATCATATTTTGTACATTTTAGATATGATTTATTCCACAAACTTTTGAGCTGACGTCATCAAGTTTTTGGAGGGGATAAGCAAATATTTTTTGACTAAAGATTTATGATGCTCTTTATAGCCTTAAAACATCTGCAACATTTCAAAGCATTCTGGTTAGCAGATTAAAAATTAAATTTCAAAATATTGTTTTATAATTTTGATTTTTTTTCCAAAAATCTGGACGTTTCGGGTGAAAAGTCGATTCAGAGTTGTAAACTACATGTGTAGGACTATGTTATTTTATACAATTGAAAACCCATTTACTATGTACAATTTTGAAGTGACGTCATCGCATTAGTGGTGGGGATGATTAGACAAATTTTGGTTAGCGTTTTACCATCTACATGATATTCTTAATATAAGTACAAAATTTCACAACAATCGGTCGAGTACTTTCGGAGATTATCTGTCTAATAAAAATCCGGGACAACAGACGGACAGACGGACGGACAGACGGACAGACGGACAGACGGACGGACAGACGGACAGACGGACAGACAGACGGAAATGGGAGACCTATTTCTTCGTCTTCTAGGGGTCATGAAAGATCGAGAAAACGTAAAAGTAGAGAGTCGGCCGACGGACTCGATTACAATACTTCCTTTGCTTACGCTCGGGAAGTAAAAATTTGAATGCAATGATTGGTTACAAGTGTAGTCAGATCATATACTTTATTCAGTAAAATTGTGAGAAGACGTAATGAATTTTTTTTGGGGTTGATAAAGAGATACATTTTGATTAAACAGTTACCATGCTTACAATAACTTCAAAACGTCAAGATTTCTAAGTATTCAGTTTTGCAAAATCAATTCACTCCGTCATTAATTTTTTTCAGACACCCTGTATAATCAAATATCAAAAATTTTACAAGTATAGTCAGATCATATACTTTATTCAGCAAAATTCTGAGAAGACGTAATGAATTTTTTTTGGGGTTGATGAAGAGATACATTTTGATTAAACAGTTACCATGCTTACAATAACTTCAAAACATCAAGATTTCTAAGTATTCAGTTTTGCAAAATCAATTCACTCCGTCATTAATTTTTTTCAGACACCCTGTATAAGCAAATATTAAAAATTTTAAAAGTATAGTCAGATCATATACTTTATTCGGCAAAATTGTGAGAAGACGTAATGAATTTTTTTTGGGGTTGATAAAGAGATACATTTTGATTAAACAGTTACCACGCTTACAATAACTTCAAAACGTCAAGATTTCTAAGTATTCAGTTTTGCAAAATCAATTCACTCCGTCATTAATTTTTTTCAGACACCCTGTATAAGCAAATATTAAAAATTTTAATGCAGTGATAAATCACAAGTATGGACTCATCATACTTTACACATTGAAGATGGCATTTTTTCAGCAAAATTTTGGGGTGACGTCATAAATTTTTTAGGGGGGACGACCAAATACATTTTGATCAAAAATTTACCATGCTTATGATAATTTTAAAATATCTTCAAGATTTCGAAGCATTCGGTTTTGTAGTTCCTGAGTAAATCAGTAAAATAAATTTACGCTTTCATTTATTTTCTTGAATCACCCTGTATATGCAAATCCAAAAAATATGAATGGAGTGATAGATCACAAGTACAGACTGATCATATTTTGTGCATTTTAGATATGATTTATTCGGCAAATTTTCGAGCTGACGTCATCAAGTTTTTGGAGGGGATAAGCAAATATATTTTGACTAAACATTTATTATGCTCTTTATAACCTTAAAACATCTGCAAGATGTCAGAGCATTCCGTTTTGTAGTTCCTGATTAAATTAATAAAATATATTTTCGCATTCATTAATTTTTTTGAGTCACTCTGTATATGCAAATCCAAAAAATATGAATGGAGTGATAAATGACAAGTACAGGCTCATCATTTTTTGTACATTTTAGATATGATTTATTCGGCAAACTTTCGAGCTGACGTCATCAAGTTTTTGGAGGGGATAAGCAAATATATTTTGACTAAACATTTATTATGCTCTTTATGACCTTAAAACATCTGCAAGATTTCAGAGCATTAGGTTTTGTAGTTCCTGATTAAATCAATAAAATATATTTACGCATTCATTAATTTTTTTGAGTCACCCTGTATATGCAAATCCAAAAAATATGAATGGAGTGATAGATCACAAGTACAGACTCATCATATTTTGTACATTTTAGATATGATTTATTCCACAAACTTTTGAGCTGACGTCATCAAGTTTTTGGAGGGGATAAGCAAATATTTTTTGACTAAAGATTTATGATGCTCTTTATAGCCTTAAAACATCTGCAACATTTCAAAGCATTCTGGTTAGCAGATTAAAAATTAAATTTCAAAATGTTGTTTTATAATTTTGATTTTTTCTCCAAAAATCTGGACGTTTCGGGTGAAAAGTCGATTCAGAGTTGTAAACTACATGTGTAGGACTATGTTATTTTATACAATTGAAAACCCATTTACTATGTACAATTTTGAAGTGACGTCATCGCTTTAGTGGTGGGGATGATTCGACAAATTTTGGTTAGCGTTTTACCATCTACATGATATTCTTAATATAAGTACAAAATTTCACAACAATCGGTCGAGTACTTTCGGAGATTATCTGTCTAATAAAAATCCGGGACAACAGACGGACAGACGGACGGACAGACGGACAGACGGACAGACGGACAGACGGACGGACAGACGGACAGACAGACGGAAATGGGAGACCTATTTCTTCGTCTTCTAGGGGTCATGAAAGATCGAGAAAACGTAAAAGTAGAGAGTCGGCCGACGGACTCGATTACAATACTTCCTTTGCTTACGCTCGGGAAGTAAAAAGAAACTAACACAAAAGCAAAACCTGCAGCTGTATCACTACTTTTACTTAATTGTGTCTGCAAACTTTTACATTTATAAATTGAGTATTGTACTGCCGTCCCTCATTATTTGTTCAGAATTGTTTTAGACGTCATTTCAAACTTTTAATACGAGTGATAAAAATATATGATGTTAGCTCAGTTTCTACGCCTGTAATCTAACTTGATTTTTACTTCCCGAGCGTAAGTTAAGGAAGTATTTTAATTGACTCCATCGGCCGACTCCCTACTTTTATATTTTCTCGACTTTTCATGACCCCTTGACTACGAAAAAATAGGTCTGGCGTTTCTGCGTGTCTGGCTATCTGTCTGCCGGCTGTCCGGATTTTTATGAGACAGATAATCTCCGAAAGTACTGGACCGGTTGCTGTCAAATTTTGTAAATATATTAGGAATATCATGTAGATCATCTCCAAAATTTACAGTAGTAAATGTTATTTTTATTGTTATAAAATAAAATACTCCTGTACTTGTGGTGTATAAATCTGTGTTGATTTTTCACCCTAGACATCCAAATTTTTGGAAAAAAATTAGAACTGTTTAACAGTTTTGCAATTTAACTTTGAAACTCCAAAACCGAGTCTTCTAAAATCTTGCAAACATTTTAAGGTAGTAGTATTAATTTATTATTTGCCTTACAGGCTTAATAATATTCCCAGTAGGGGTACAAATTAACTTAATCTACCTCGTATAAATCCATAACAATAAAATAAATAAAATAAAATAAAAATTCGAGTGTTATATAATAAATATTCTATTCTTTCTGCTTGCCATAGTTCCCTTATCTTCCATACTTCTTTCATCCAGTCCAGTCCTCTTCCATCCTCGTTTAGCACTTCTTCCCTACTTTCCTCCGATTCTCTCAATCCTTCACATCCTTCCAACATATGCTCTATTGTTTCTCCCTCTCTCCAACATATCCTACACCTTCTGTCAGTTTCATCCATCCAAAAATTATTCTCTTTCTCTTCATTTCCACACCTAAATCTCGCCATCATTCTTTTCTCCTTTATACTTTCTCTCTCTGTGTACTTTGGTACTTCATCCTTTACTATTTTTCTATAGTCTGCATTATATCTAGACTCCGATATTCTCGATCTACGTTCTTGCTTATCTATATCCTTATCTCTTACACTCAGCTCTTCTTTCATACTCCTTCCCATTTCTCTCATTCTCTCTATTTCTTCACATGCATATCCCTTTCCTTCATAATACTTGTCCCTTTCGTTCCAAACATGTTTTCCCCCTTCCTTTCTTATTTCTTTCCAACATTCTTGCAATATCTTGCAATCACCTCTCTCACTGAACTTCTCTTCAAATCCAACCGCCCTTTTACCCGCTTCCACTCTCATTTTCTCCGTTTTTGTTTCTTCTCTCACTATATACCCCGGCGTATACTTTTCCAATCCCAATGTCCATTTCAAGTATTTTTCTTGCACTCTCTCTATTTCTTCATATTCCCTCCATCCCCAAATCTCAGCTCCGTACATGAGGTTATCCTAGTCACCGTAAATGGTTATCACATCAACTTAAAATTTTGCCTTGCTAAAATATGCAAAATATTATAATTCTATACGTGTGGTTTATTAATGCACTCATAGTTTTCAAAATGGCTTATACAGGGTGACTCAAAAAAAATATTGACTGAGGCATTTTATTGTACATAGAGAACGACTCACTCCATTTTCACGAAAATTTTGGTATAAAACACTGTTATTATTTATTAGTATTACACTGCATTCTTGCAAAAATGTTGACGACGTTATCACAAAATTTTATAATGCAACAACTCACTTGAAACAAAACTGGATTTATTTACCTTCGACCAATTTTGTGATATCATTTCGTTTTTTCAGTTTCTTTCATTTTTCAATTTTACTTCCCCAGGAATTTGATTACAATACTTTCTAAGGTCTTGAAGTTCTTGCAGGCATGGTAAATTTTTAATCAAAATGTATCTATTTACCTTCCCCAAAAGTTGATGATGTCATCTCAAAATTTTGCCGAGAGATCCCATCTAAAATGTACAATATATGATGAGTTTTTAGTTTTACTGTATTCATATTTTTTTAGAATACAATAAAAAAAAAATTCAGGTGACTGAAAAAAATTAATAAATGAATTTATTTTATTCATTAAATCAGGAACGGGTCACTCCTTTTTCCCGAAAATACTGTTATTACACTTATTATTAGACACTGTACCAATCCAAGTTGAAATACGTGCCCTTGCAAGAATGTTAATGACGTCACACGTCACCTCAAAATCGTAAATTGTAAATGGGATTTAAATTGTATAAAATAACATAGTCCTACACTTGTAGCTTATGAATCCGTGCTGAGTTTTTACCCGAGACATTCAGATTTTTGGAAAAAAATCACAACCCTTATCATAAACATGGTAAATTTTTAATCATAATATATCTGTTTTTGCCGAATAAATCCTATCGAAAATGTGCAAAATATGATGGGTCTGATTTATCACTGCATTCATATTTTTTTAAAATTGCTTATACAGGTGACCCAAAAAATTAACGAATAAATCAGTTTATATTGCTGATTAAATCAGGAACTACAAAACACAACGCTTTAAAATCTTACAGACGTTTCGAAGTTATCGTAAGCATGGTAAATCTTTAACTAAAATATATCTGTTTATCCCCCCAAAAAATTGATGAGGTCATCTCATCAATGAGTCAATGTATTTTGTTGATTAATTCAGAAACGGCTCATTCCATGTGCCTGAAAATTTGGGAATACAAAACTGTTGCTTGTTACATGAGATGTCAATCGACCTCTATTGTCATTTAAAATTTTTGCCAGTTATAGCACGTCTCGCCATGTTGAAACTTTAAATTATTCGACTTGAATTGTTTTTTGATCAATCCACGTATTCTAAGTTTCATACAAGTAGTACAGTTTCGGCCAGAAAATTTTGGCATTTTTCTGTCATTTAAAAAAAACACGATGTAGCTTATGCGTTATTGTCATGATGATTGACCCTTTTAAAAAATAAATTTTGACATAACTTCATATGAATTTTGACATACGTGATCATCCACATTCCAGTCTACGTCAAAATGACAAACATGACAAATCTGAGGTTATAAGTACGTAAAGCCTGTTTTAGAGCTTATGTCACTGGAATGACAGAACTGCCCAAGCGTTTGTGGCCGAAACTGTAACAACAATAGTTGCTTGAGTAAACAAAAAATAATTTTATTCACAATCAGGTAGTAACATACAGTTTTTCTAACTCCTGAAAAGTTGGAAAATGAGCATTTCACAGATACATTTTTCAGTGGGTCGGACAAGCTTGAAACCGATCAGTAATGAATGTAAGCGGTCAGAAATAAGATTATTTCCGACCCGTGAGGGTGTCACTATCAACTTAAACTATCAATGTCAAAGTTTCTAGAATTAATTTAATAAAATGTCAATCCTGCAGCGCCTTCTAAGTGTTCAAATTTTACCAAAATAGACCTTAATATTACGGAGGTAGGTTTTTTGTTATATAATTTTGCTTGTTTTATTAAATGATTGTGAATAAAATAGTATACAAACCTCGACAAAAGTACTATTCCTGTGTCTTGAGAAGTAGTTCACCTATAAGTAAACTATAGTTCTCTCGACAGGAATGGAATACTTTCCGTCTCAGTATGTAATATACTCTAACATTAACTTCTGATAAATAAAATTATACAAAAACAAAGCAACTTTGTTCTGAGACTTCTTGCTCGCGGCAAATGCGAAACATTATGAATACATTGTGTAATTACTCTTTCTACACTAAAAACAAGGAGAAAAAAGCTTTTAAAAGAGTTTGCTTTTAATATTGTTCCGTTAAATTCTGCTCTAAATTAAAACCCAAACTTAGTAATTTAATTTTAACGAAGTGAAATGTCGTTAATTTCAGAACTGCTGTGGACAGCTCCAGAACTGTTACGACACGCCAGCTTAAGGAAAAAAGGGACGCAACCTGGTGATGTCTACTCGTTTGGAATTGTTTTACAAGAAGTGGTCGTTAGAGGAGAACCGTTCTGTATGCTCGCGTTGACGCCAGAAGGTTAGTGATAATAAGACTTGTTGAAAGCAACGTGATGACGACATCCTGCGTGTGTCATGTGAAAAATGATACTTCATCTCGCTGCTTTCTTGGTTTTTCGTTCACACGTAAATTTTCACTTTAATATATTAAAACATATAGCAGTGTGGTTGTGAGTAGAAACCACATCTCACATAAATCTTAAATGTTCCTCCATTAAGGTTCATCTTGAAATGATGTACGTACAGTGTTAGCGAAAGAGGTTTAATGCGCAGAGATGGAATCAAATTTATTTATGGCGTAACGCAACTTACAGTTTTCGTTTTGTATTTGAAATTTTCGGCTGAATCACTGGTTCGGTGAAATTTTTATCTTTTCGTGTGTTTCCTCTTTTAATTAAAGTAGTTTTCGACGTTACGTAAATAAAACCCTTTGATGTTCGCTAATTAGAAAGGTTTTACACAAATGTGTAATTTGTGTATGAACAACTGTGTTTAAAAAAGTATTTGTTGATGAATGTACAAAGCTGTTTTGATCTTTCTAGCAAGCATATAATGAAAATGTATTATACAGAATGAACGAAACGCAATTAATTGTATTTATTAATGTAACAAATCAAATAAAAAAATAATTAAATACTAAATACAGGGTGATTCACTAATAGCGTCCGATTTAATAATTGTTTATCTGCGATCTACATGATAACTACTTATTATGACGGCTATTTGAATTATGTTATCTTCAATATTATTTTACTAGTGGTGTAATGAAATTCATTAATTACAATGTTTTCGCAATTGGACATATTGATACCAGCTAATACGCTGTACCGTGTTTTCACTCTATATTTCTAGTGATCTATCGTTTGTACCAGAAATACTTGCCATAATTTCTCCTAAAATTTTAGTCGCAACTTATTTTTTTTATGTATCAATAGACCCCTCCGCCACTGTATTCGGAGGCAGGAAGGCCTCCATGGCGTTTTACGGTTAAGAGATCTGCTCCAGAGTCTGCAAGCATCGTAGTGTAACAGGGTCTGAAGCAATGCCCAGTATACTCTTTAGGATCTGCCAAATTAAAAAATGTAGCGATGTTTTTGGAATACTCCCAAACGTATTAATGCCTACAGGTTGTGTTGTACAGAAACCTTTCCTGCATTCAAGAAAAATCTTCCATGGCTGGTATGCTGAGAACGTAATGCCAATTATTTCCTAATTATTTCCACCATATCAAGTTCCTGGATGCCACGAACCGTTACAAAATATTTTCCGGAAATTTTGGTTTTGGTGTTCGGGATTTGTATATGGAAAACCAACCCTTCATCATTAACATTTTCTAGCAGCAAGTTAGTGGGCTCTTCTTTTCTGCAAGCTCCAGCGATGCCAATTATAAATGCAACCTGGGAAAAATATGAATTAAAATAATTTGAAGACATTTTAGGCATAGCTTAACTTAGTAAGCAAAAACTGATTGTTCTGGAACCTTCCATTCTCATCTTCCGTAAATATTTTTTACTTCTTGAATCTGTACCCCTCTGACTGCCTTTTTAAAATTGCAATCAACTTTCGTTATTATACCTTGCAAATGTTTTTGGGAAAATTTGAACATTTTAGTGAAAAAACTGAAAACGGATTCGTACACTACGAGTATAGGAGTATATTTTTGAATAACATTCAAATCATCAGACAGACAGACAGACGTCGTACTGTAGGGGTCATGAAACGTCGAGAAAACATAAAAGTGACAATTCGTCCAATGGACTCCATTGCTATACTACCTTACCTTATGCTCGGGAAGTAAAAAGCAAAATAAGAATGAGAAACGATACTTCAAACAACACAGGGGGCAGCTTTTCGTGCAGATGGCTGCTTGGCTGCAAGTCATTAATTATTGGAACGCCCGGAAGTGGCCAATTTTGCATTTTGCACAATCTCGAGATCATATGTGTCAATAAACGGTCAATCGAAGACGAAATCGGATTTTTGTAATAACCAAATTAAAAACAAATAAATTTTATTTCACGTTAGATTTAGGCCAGAAGGGGTTCCTTAACTTCGGGGGCCACATGGTAAAGCATATCTGTATAAACCGTCTCTGTACAGCTACAGACATTGTAATAGTTATTTACGTGGCAAGCTTAGTAAATTAGCCTTTACGGGCGAGCCGGAATGTTTGCAGGGCGAGCGACGTAGGAGCGAGCTCTGTAATCCGGTGAGCCCCAGTAAAGGCTAGTTGCAAGCGAGCAGCGTACAACGTTTTACTTCCTCTTGCTGAAAATCCTGAAAATGAACAACTTTGGCATCTCTAGAAATTTTACTTGAAATTACAGTTATAGAAATTATAGTCATTTTTCATAGTTTGCTCCGGTAACTATGGAAAATTGAATTGTTTGAAAATAACGGGACTGTCAATTTGTAAATTCGATTAATAATTTAAATAGTTTAATTTTGTTTCTGAGCTCTGTTAATTGTGGAATTCGATGAAGATGAAGAGTTTGAAGGTGATTTTAACGTTAGTATTAGCACAGTATTAGTGAGATTAAGAAAAAGGCCGACGCAGCGAAGGTGTGTTTGATTCCGGTGCTGTCATGACGTTTTACAGGCACGGTGCCTGTAAAGCTGCCACGGTAACGCTTTACAGGCAGGGTGCGTGTAAAGGCTAATTTACCGAGTTAGTTCAGACGACAGTAAACGAGCTTTAACAAGACAAGAGGAAGTAAAATATATTTACAGCACTTTACCAACGGGAATAGTAGTATCATAGCAAAATGCGTAGTGTTTAAAATGTTTATGTTTATGTCTATATAGAATGTCACGTAGATATTTGTTCGATTTTTTTTTGAGTTTGTCGCCTCAAAACACATGACTAAAATTATTAATAAGCCTCAGTTGAAGACAATATTCTGAATGTTATTAGTATAATTCTCACCTTATCATTATTTTATTCTAATAAAAACCAGCGTTTTTTCACATTTTCGAGAAAATGGGGTGGATCGTTATTATTTTGATCAATAATAAATTGACTGATTCATTAATTTTTTTGAGTCATCCTGTATAAGCAAATCTAAAAAATATGAATGTAATGATAAATTACAAGTATAGACTTGCACATTTTCGAAAGGATTTATTCGGCAAAATTTTGAAATGACGTCATCAATTTTTTAGGGGAAATGTACAAATACATTTTGATCAAAAAATTACCATGCTTAATATAACTTTAAAACATGTCCAAGATTTCAGAGCATTCGGTTTTGGAGTTCCTGATTAAATCACTAAAATAAATTCACGTATTCATTAATTTTTTTGAGTCAGCCTGTATATGCAAATGCAAAAAATATGAATGGAATGATAAATCACAAGTACTTTCGGAGATTGTCTGTCTAATAAAAATCGGGACGGCAGACAAACGGAAACGGGAGACCTATTTCTTCGTACTCTACGGGTCATAAAAGGTCGAGATAAGGTAAAAGTAGAGAGTCGGCCGACGGACTCGATTACAATACTTCCTTAGTTTACGCTCGGAAAGTAAAAAGGTTTGCGAGCCAAAACTCGAGTTAAAATTCCCCCTACTAGCATTGCTTTAATTGATTGAAGAACTTCGTCTCGTTCCTTTTGTTGCTGATTTTTAATTGAAAGTGCTAAGTTTAGAACAAATCAGAAAACTGTCCGCATTGGCAACCCTAATACAAGTGACCGCATCATTTGAAACGTGTACCCACTTTCCAAGTTCTAACGATAATTAAATAAATTACTGGACCGCAAAGCTAACTAAATAATTTATGTACATGTAGTTAAATTATGTCACACTTTGTAAACAATTTCAAACGACTAAGAATTTCACGTTGTCTCGGAAATAAATATTCAATTCAAGCTGCAAAAGTAATATTAAGCCGGCAAGAAAGTAATTAGACCAGAAATCAACTATTAAACCTGTAAGAAAGTATTAAACCCCTTCCGTTTTTTGAATCCATAAGTGAGTGTATGAAATTAACCACAACTTTCCAAAATATCTTTTCTCAAAATGGACTAACGTTAAGATCAGTTCAAATATCATCAATGAACAACATATTAGCAATCTCAAGAGAGAAACTAAAATAAAGTAAAAACATCCATAAACTTTAGTTATACATAACTTGACCTGAATGAGTGAATTCCTTAACACGAACTATGAATGTACAGACAATAAACAAAAACTGAACCACGTGTCGATATTGTAAAACTTTACAACATTACATACTAGAAAACCATTCATAATTCATTATACTTGCGGAGCAAACTCTGGCGTCGCCGTCGGTACGATTAACTTTACTAAACTTAACCTAGGCACACTTTAATGCTCACTACGTTTTTACACTCACACCAGGCAAGCAATAAGTGACGTTTTTAAACTAAAACGAGTCTGCTTTCTTATGTATGTATTACTATCAACTCATCACCAAATCACTGCCAACTTAAAGATCGACATTCACTAATTCTCTACTACGGGCTACCAAACGTAAGTTAGACATGGTTGTCTATGTTTCACGATTTTCTTAATTTATTTTTCAAATTCAACTTACTCAAATTAAACTGGGACACTAGAACCCTATAAGTTAAAATAAGTAAAGGAGTGAATTACTGAACTACACGTTAAGGAATGCATGCTCTTCACGAGAGATCTTAGTAGAAGTGATGACATCATAGTTTTTTAATGTGGACAAATATACTAATCTGAATAGGTGCAGTTTAATACTAATAACAAAAGAACAAGTTTGGAAAAATGTTTAAAATAAAATTTATTTCAATTTACAAAACTTATTCAAAATATCCTTCATCATCTTTTCAACAAAGTCAGTTGAACCCTTCTTTTATTTTTGTTTTAAACGTTAATTAAACATTGAGATAAAATAGCCCAAGAAACTTCAGTCACAACATTCTGCAGTTCACTAACATCATTAATGCGATTCTTGAACACGGTACTTTTAATTCGACCGAATAAAAAAACTCCAAAGAAGACAGTTTTGGGGATCTATTTTTGAAGGCATTTGATTTTTGCATTGGCCGTATGGGCCGTACCACTATCTAGGTGATGAATTATTCTAAAATCACCTGCCGATATCGATCTGAATTTATGGTTGTTTCGAAAAACATTGTATTTATCGTCTATTAGACATCTCCACCAAAATACCTATTTTTTGAGGCTGCAAACGAACTTTTTCAAATTGCGCAAACCATCGACAGTTATTCAACTATTTAGGATAATCTCGGGGTTTTAATTCTTACAACAGTCGAACTTTATAGAGGTATATTTTCAAATTTTGCTTCAAAATTGTTTGGTAACTGGAAAAACTATCTCTCTAACTTAGATGTCTCAACGAAGTGGACGGGTATTTTTCCATTATTGCCCTAACGTTTCCAATCACCTCAGGAGTTCTGGATGAAACAGTTCTTTAAAATTAAGGAGATACAATAACCTGACGACAATTAAACACTTTTTGACAATGAACAGCCATTATTAGGATATTTAATTCTAAATTCTTCGACTAAAGACTGGAATGAATATACACAATCGCCATTTCTTCGCTTCACTCCGTTTCGAAATGAGGAATCTAATTAATAGGAGCGTTTTTTCTTCAACAGTGAAAGCCATTTTTTAAGTTTCTTGAACGCTGTACTAATTCTAAATTAAACAAAATTCCACGAATTCAAAAATCGTTCATCTATTTTTTTTTAATTTGAAATTTTTGACAAATGATATATTTCTTTTATCTAAGATCCACGTGCAAACACCTACTTTAATAAAGTTCATATGAATCACCCGGTATATATCTATGATCACTGATTAGTGATGCTAAAACAAATTAAAAAATAATTGCATTGTTTCTTCAATTTTTATTAATGTTAGTGAAATTTATAACAGTTATTGAAATATATTCCTTAGAACATATGAGTAATCAAAATGTAGTTTTATAGATACACAGTTTTATCATTAACTATAGATAATTTCTGACACCTTCCATGAATTTTATGACTTACTTGCACACATTTTGCTATAAAGAAAAACCTGCAGCTATCAGAATTTCAGAATTCCAAACCATGCAGGGCCTTACAATCATCATTATACTAAAAAAAAAATCTATATATTTACTAAGACGACTGAATTATGTTATGGTTGCTAATACAGAGTGAAACACTCGTATTAGCTTTTCTTTTAAGAAAAACGTTTTTTCACTGACATTAAGGGAGCAATTTTAACACGTGGATTATATCACTTAGATTTGTTTAAGAGAAGTAATTATGCGTAATTTTATATTGTTCTTATTTTTTTTAAGTTTACCAAGATTTCTTTAATAAAAATGTAACATTCCATTCAGATTTACAAGTACTCACATTTTGTTTAACGTATCCTCTGGTCCTCTTTCAGGACTAAGGGTATGTAAACAGAGCAAGAATTTACCTTCACTTAATTGAAATATCTCTTTTACTACCGTTGAAACAACTTAAATAAATAAGCTGACGTTCCATTAATTCAGAGCAAGATCATTGTTTACTATTTTTAATGAGATAGCAATATTAGTTCCTTGATTTTGAGTTTTTCTGGTATATAATTATATGAAAATTGTGTTTATAACCTACATGTCTTAAAATAAATCAGTTTTAGCTACATAAAAACTACCAATACACATATTACACTGAAATCCAAAAGAAAGAATTCAAATTCAAGAATTTGTCCACTGATAAAATAAATAACACATATTCATGCAGATGACCATTGATTACAAATCATGACAACATTATTACCAAAAATTCTTTTTCTGTGTTTGCTATTTAGTAAATAAAAAATACAAAAACTGTAATGTCTTCAAAATATAAGTTTTGTAATATATCTCCATTTACTGTCGACAACTCAATACTTTGAAATAATGCCTGAAACTGTATAAGTATAAAGTATGAAAACATAGACGTTAACCTACATCCTTCATTGATTCTAGCTGGATGATAGCTTTGTACTAGAAAAAACTGAATATAGTTGCTTCAAAAAACTTAGTCGCAAAAATTTCAAAACTTGCTAGTTTATAAAGTTTTAGTTTCAAAAAAGAAGAAAAAATAGTAAATTTTAGCGCACTTTCCAGTTTTATATAAAATATTTTATCGTGGATTCTTGCTTGACACTGAATATTCTGATTCATATAATATCGCTTATCATTATCACCAAACTTCATTTGTGTTGCACATACTCTTACTATAATTTTGTACATTCGTGTACATTGCATGTTTCTTCATTACAGCAGACTATCATCAATGCGCTAAACAGAATCGTGACGCCAAAGTTTGTTCGGTTTTGCCAATAATTTTAGCATCATCAGGACAATTCTGGTCGTAAAAACTAAGCAGAAAAAGTACACACGACACTGTGTAATATGTATAACATTTATTTCCATATATGAGACAACTTGTTCGTATAGACTAAACCTAAAAAATAGTTTATCACACTGTTAAAAGCCTTCTATGGTGCAATTTTTGTACTAAAAGAAAATTTATGCTTACGGTTTTTGTGATCTTCTTATTTTCTTTTTTACTTTATGATATGATTGTACATATGTGACACTGTAGTTAATTAGTTTGAATTTTCTGCGAATTACCAGTTTGGAGCTTGACTTTCCTACGTTTATCTAAAATACAGTTTAGATCTGTATTAATTAAAATAAAAGCGGAAAATAATAAAGAAGTTCTCATGTTTTTTGTGACTATTGTAAATTAAAACTGAATTATTTCTCTAAATTTCAGATTACTCATTTGTTGCAAAGTGCCAATATTTTAGTTAATGTAGAAAATCCCTTTCAAGACAGATAGAGCACGTGAGTTATTTCTGAACTCGCAGCATAAGCCAAATTGTTTTATTACAGTTCAATATTTCCTACTATTCCGATTTTCCTGACGTTCGGTTCTAAATCACATCCGCATTTGAAGCCGAAGAAAAACGTTTAGTAAAAATACAGATATCTACAACTTCCAGTCTAGCTACACCACCAACATTTAGATCAAACTTCATACATAAATATTTGCTTAAGCAAAGATGGAATAATGAAATCAGCAGAAAACAAGTATCAACATAGCGAGGGGCAAATTCTGCAAATAAGTTTTTATGGTAATTATGCAATCCACTTTCTGCAGCGTTTATAGATTATATCGGAATCGTGCTGAAATCGTTTTAGGATGTTCCAAATTGGTTAATTTTCCATCAAATTTCAGTAATATTTATCAGAAGTAATATAGGAGATTCGAGAGAACCAGGTGCTTCTAGGGAACATAATGATATGTGACCGGTTTTATCGTGATAAACAGGATCTCGATGAAAATGTCCTTAGGAAGCACATGGCTCCTTACATACCGTACAATGCCTTTGAGCGCTTATGTTGTGACGAAACCTCATTAGAAAAATGACAACTGTACATTTAATGTGTGTTAAAACAAAATTATAACATGTTATAAAAATAATTTATTTAAAATGCGTAACATTAATATATCAAAAATTATTATTTAATGTTCTGATTTTAAATTTTAACAAACATTTATCCTAATAAAATTTGTGGGTCCAACTTTTGTTGGTTTTAATTTCACTGAGACAGAGATCGCTTTGACGAACATTTAATTTCGTGTTTTCCTTGGCGTCCCACAGCGCTTGAATACTAAAATTTACGTTCTGTTGCGATGTATTTGTACACAATTTGTCATTTGTCGTTTATCGTCTGTGCGAAACTGAAATCTACAAAATTAATTAAATTAATATACACCTCCTAATTTTCAAAATAATAGTACGTAAATCTCCTGTCAAATATACCGTGTGTTCATGAATTATTTAGATCAAAGAATGCTGTGCGATTTTGAACGTATCTCTTCTTTTCGGTTGCGGATACTTTTCAGATTATGGAATTAAACAAACACGTGTGTAATGTTGGTTGCATACTGACATAGATCAATTTACAAACGAAGGTTAGCTCTTGCTTACTGAAAACTAGAAAAACTAGTAAAAGAAAATAACTTCTGCTCTTCGGTAATTCTATCTTTCAGTTCTTTTATGGTGTGAATGGGAGTTTTAAAAATAGTGTTTTAGATGACGGAACAAAAAGTAATCCAGAGGGGTTAAATCTGGTGACCTTGCGGGGTACTCAGGAATGGAAGGTAAATTTATCCCTCTATTATCAAAGGATTCACGTAAAAAATTCATATTGTCTACTATTGTATGTGCTGTGCCATCGTAATGTTGAAAAAACCCGTCTTTGAGTTCATCATCCTGTAACTCTTGAACAAAAGCAGTTAGGATATTGTTTCGATATCTTTGTGCTGTTACAGTTTCCTCAAAGAATTTGGGTCCAATGATAAGTCAGCAAGTCATTATGCACCATACACCAATTTTAACAGGATGGAGTGGTGTTTTACGAAAGAAATGTGGATTTTCAGCACTCCAACATCTCATATATTGAGAGTTAACATAATCTAAAAAACAAAATCTCATAATTATGATTCCGATTGACACAAAACTCAGTACCGGGGAGATGAAACCAAACGTGATCAGAAAAGAATGTAAAATCCAGCAAGTGTTCAAGAAACCGTCTGCAGTAGGCAATACGTCTATTAAAATCAGCCGGCAAAACTTCGTGATAGACATGAAGCTTAAACGGAAAAAGGTGGAGCTTTTTTTCACAATTTTATGGAATGTAACCACGGAAAGTCCAACTTCTTGCGACAGATGCCTCAATGAAGTTGATGGATTATTTTCCATGCGTTCTTCAAGATCTTCTATGACCTCATCAGTACACGATGTTGGTCATCCAGCACCTTTTTTGTGGTGAACACTACCTGTTTCAGAAAATACTCGCACAATGTTTCTAACAACGTTGTAAAAATCAGTAACGATAAAATTAAAGTCTGGAAATTTTTGTTGGAATTCTTGTAAAACATCACCACGGTTATAGTGTCATTCGCAACTCCATTTCGGGAATAGGACACAATCATAAATGTTTTATGGTCTACGGAGAAAACCATTTTGTACTTTTATTTTCAAAAAATTGAAAGTTTGACGTTTCAAATACCAACGCTGCTAATTGTATCAAAGACAACCAGAATTTGTCAATTCAACGTCTACAGCCTCCATTGATCTAAATAATTCACGAACGCACGGTACATTATATCGAGAGAGATATAAAAACACGATCAAAGATAGCCATGCAATTTTGAAGATGTCTTTGATAGAATTTTCGTCTTGTCAGATAATCGTAAGTTTGAAAGTTTGAGTTGAACATAAAATGATCAAAGACAAATTTTCAAAAATTCGTAGCTGCCTTTAATTATTTTTGTTGCTCTCTCGGTAGTTTATTCCAATATTGGTAGTTAATATTTCCTCCTAATTTTAACCTCAACTAAATGACTTGACATTAACCAAAATTAAATAAAAATACACGTTCAGATGCAGTTTTCTCGTTGATTTTTCAGTAGTGACTATGTAATTATATAAATTATTTCAGAAAGTCTTTACCTAAATATTATTAGTATGTATTTAGAGTGATCTTAGTATAATAATAAATCTGTTAAAGATGGATATATTATACTTACCTTAGAAAGGCGTAGAAGGATAAGTTCGGGATGGGCCTATAACCTGAATCCATTACATAGTCTTTGTTTTTGAATTATGTCTAGACTTTCGTGAATATCTAGAAATCTACAATTATTCACAAACTTAACTAATTTCAAAAAGTTTACGTCTATTCTGTGGTCATTTTCGAAAATATGTTGAGCTGATTTTCAAACAATACGAATTTGAAGTTAGCTATTTATATGCTGTTTGAATTGCCTGATAATTGACCAATATATTATTAATTACAATATTCACACATATTAATTACATAAATCCCCGACTTTTCATTAGTTTTTAATATATTTTGTGGTCGAGTGGCCTCATAATTCCCCTTTGACGCATCGAAAATCATTTATAATCTGTCACATTACGACACGATTTCAGTTTATGGCACGATTTATAGTGCCATAAAGCGGTGTAATGAAAACAAAATACCATACGGATTTTTCACAAAACAATGGAATTGTTTAAAAAAAAACGTCATAGCAACCGACATAAATTATTGTCATTTGTATTTTTATTAAGGTGCAAATAAAAGTGAGATTTTGAAATTAAAACTGATGGTCTATTACCGCTACTTTCAACCACAAAATGAAATATGTTATTCGTTTATAATGCAGGATTATGGCACTCATGAAATTATCGCATTTACTTCGCTCATGCCCTAAACTTTCATTCGTGCCATAATCCTTTGCACTATAAACTAATATCCTAACATACCATTATTGATTATTATCTTACAAACTTTTTCAGAAAAGAGGTTCCTATTGCATTAGTGGAAAAATAGATTAATACTCCTAATAAATTAAAATTAAGGCTGTCCGTGTGCTATTAAACATGTTATTTAATAAGAAAAAATTCCCTGAACTCATTTTCTGGACAAAAAATTGTACTTAAATTAAAAGTAAAACAACGTAAATATAGAATCTCTTGAATTACCCAGTTGAATAATACTAACAAATACTTACGTTAGTATCCCCACAACACCGAAAAATATTTACACATTATGAAGCTAGCTCTCGCCTCGGATAATAGATATACTAATTGGCACGAAGTGTATTAGTGTTTGTTGGGTAGACAAGATCAAACCTTATACTTGTTGTAAAATTAAATAATACCTTTAACAACTTGTATGTGAATGTCGATTTTTGTTGGTTTCGTCAAATATCTCTAGCACATTTCTTGTAACTTTTCTGAACATCTAAAAACGCAGTTACTTTTAATAAATACACTATGTACAAGATTTCTATAAATGATTCTAGAGTCGCAGTAGGTCATGTAAACGTGCCGCCTCTCACATATGAACTGTACTAAATGCCTAAGAAGGCCTGACGAAGACCACACGCATCTGTTTAACTGGTTGCCTGAATGTTTCATATCTTAAAAAAAACTAATTCATTACAATAAAAAGAAACAAATTTATTGCGGTTAAACATCACAGTAAATTTTGAAAATGTACACCATTTTGTTCAAGGCACATGTTCACTCTCGTTTTAATTTTCTATAATCCTTTCGTCAATGTCCATTGTTCAATTTCATGTTGCAACAGGAACTCCTGACTGCTGAGCAAATTGTGTTAAAGATGTTTACGGAACCTGCTGAAGTTGTCTTAAATCATCAACAACTTCCTCAGATACTGAAGGTCTTCCACGAGATTTCTCTTTGTTGACACTGCCAGTTCGAACAAATCTGTTGATTACACGGTTTGCGGTTGATTTTTCGTGTGAATCGTGTGATTGGTGGATGATTGGACATTTGTGATTGGATAATAAATGACATTGTCATAAATGTCAAAGAATTAATGCAGTTTTCTATTACTTAATCTCAACTGATCTCTCTAGGCGTCGTGATTTGTGTTTTCTACCAATGATTTTGAGAAAAGTTATGAATGAGGTTTCCACACCTCCCTTCTACCACCGTGGCTTAGATCAACGAGAATTACTATAATTCACACTTGAAAAACGTTAAAATAATAAAAACGACGATTTTAAATAACAGGTTACAAATGACATTAATGACAAGTGAGAATTGTCATAATGAGGCATAATTTCAGCGACGCGGGATTTTTGAAATCCATGGCCAACTACGAACTAGAATTATTTATAAAAGCCCTGTTTAAGAAAATTAACAAATGGTGTATCTAGACCATCGATATCGTTTTATCTGGGCTATATTCTAAAACCAACTTTTGAATCTTTCGGGGTAACAATGTTGTAGTGATCATTCCCTAAATATTTTTTTTCTACTCCTGTTAAATCATACATGAATTATTAAACTGTTTTTAGTTGGTTAAGGCATTTATAGGTATTACTCACGGGTGACGTCACCAGTGACTAACTGTTAATTTCTCACGGGTGGCGTGGCCAAATCATTATGTTGTGTCAAACTATGCTTTTACACGACCACGGGAACGTGGGATGGAGGTCGCAGATTGCGATGCGATAATAAGGCAGTTATTAAATTGTTGTAGAAAAAGTATAGTTTGTTCTAGCGTCATCATTACCCACTCATTGACTAATATACTATTGTTTTTAGTCGAAAACCTAGTTTATTATTACATATTTTAATCAGAAGAAAATTATATTATGCAAATATGAAAATTTTGTTACACCAACTCTTTATTCTTATTTCTGAATCTAACGCAAGATAACATCACAGAAAGTCCTATACGACAAAAATCGAACCCGTGCCCTATCTCTCCAAATTTTTTTCCTTCTTGCTTCACGTTTACTGCACTGTATACTTAGGTGATCTGGTTACGTAGAATTAAATATTTCGTACATTTCTTTGCAGATAAGTGTTCTCCCCCAGTACCCTATCATCGTGAGTATTTCTATGCACTTTTTTTCACTTAAAGTCACCTTCAGACACAATTAGAAAGTCATTCTTCGGTATTAATAACTGACAGTAAACAAACATTTTTCGTTTATTTTATTTTAGCTCCACGCTTAAAAAATTCAAGTCACAACCAGAAATACAATTTCAAAATCATCTTTGATATTTCAGGACATTAAAAATTAACATAAATAACAACAACTTTGACTTAGTGTTAGATATTATCATGTTAAAGTTGAAAACTCTGATATAATTTTGAAATCTGTTGATGCTTCACAGTTGTCTTGAGAACACTGAATTGGTTTACTTTTTATTGTTACCTAACAACCAACGTTTACTTCCGGATTATTAAAACCAAACATCTAACTAGGTTTTATTTAAAAGAGTAGTGATAGTAAAGATCAAAGACTGCTATGTAAATGTATTATTGGTTGCCTTTCGAATCTTTTACGCCAGAAGCTTTTTGTGAATAACCCTGTATATTTGTACCTACTTAATGAATTTTGACGTTTTATTATCTCATTTAACCTATGATTTCCTGAATGGAATAGGTGTGAAGAATAATAGTATATTATTAACTAAGGTTGTGAAGACAGACATTCTAGACCGAGCGCAAATTAGAACCTGAGACGCGCAGCGTCGAGGGCTCTAAAGTGCGAGGTCTAGAATTGGCTTCACAAACGTGGTTAATATACTATTTTTTCCACTAGTAGCCCATTTGAGGTTTGCGAATTTTCAAAATGTTTTTTCTGAAGTGCATCAATAAAAATGTGTACTCACGTCATTTTAGTAAGCTTTGGAATTTTATTATTTTTTGACAATCCAGAAATGGTCCAGAACTTTTGTTTTAATTTCCTCCATATTTCCCGTTTTTAATAAATTTTTGTGTGAAAAATGTTGTAAAGTGAACCATCATGTACCCCTCCTCATTCCGTCGTACTTACGCGACCGCGACAAATTTGGCTGAAAAAGGTATGGACCTTTTATCGTTAAAGCTACACGGGGAATGGAAATCCTCCAGCATAGCAGAAGGATACAACGACGGCTCGATCTTCAATAAAAAAAAAAAAATCGCCGAAATCGTCCAAAGCTCATCTACGGCAAATCAAGTCAAACCAAATCGGAACCATGATTCAGTTTCAGTCCCGTAAACTTCATTTTCACTCCCATCAACTTCATCAACTTTGTTTCACCAATTTATCCTCAATTTATAATCAATTCAGGGTTTGGAAATCATTCCAGGGCATAATTTAAAAGCAAATTTTCCAAAATGATCGTTTTCAGGTTATGTCTCAGTTTTTCTGACAGTTGTGGACAGTTGTCACATTAGGTGGCCAACTTCACGTTTACATTATTGACCAAGGTTCACAATTTTCCAAATTACAGACCTCTAGACAAGTCGACAATTAGCCATTGTAATGCTACTAGTGGAAAAAGATATTTTTTTTTAATTAGTAATAAAAAAACAAAATTTAGCCCTTGCAAAGAACCAAAAATATCATGAATGAATATTTTATAAAAACATAATTTGGTTGTTTGTTTTATTTATTATTTTATAAAATTCACAGGTTTAATAAAATATTTATTGAAGTAAAAACGTTTTATTATTTTTATACGTAGTTTGGTATCTAAGTAATAAAAGACTAGATTTTCCATCAAAAAATCAATTGTGTCATATCTTTGACATTATTAACAAAGAAAATGTCATCCTTTATTGTATAATACAGTTTACGTAAAATTTACATTGACCTGTTCTAGTGGTTTTGTCAAATTTTTTAATTTATTTATTTCGGACTTTACGAACACGAGAAAATCGATGAAGTCGTTTCAAAAACAATTTAGCAGACAGTATTTGTTATTTATCGGATGCTAAGGTAAATGGTCAAAAGCATATTTTTGTATTTGCATTATACGGTACAGACACATAAAAATGACACACTGCAGAAAATCAACATCGATTTTAGTGGAGCATCTAATGTTTTTATTTGTACAATGAAAATGTGGAAGAGTACAAACACAATTTTTAACAGATATTATACATATAATGTGAAAAATTTGGAAGGTTTTTATCAATGATTTTTAGAAATTAGGACAGATTCCCAATTATAAGTTGCTTTTGTTTCAGAAATCATAGAAAAAGTTAAACGGCCTCCTCCTCTTATACGGCCCTCCGTCAGTAAAGGCGCAGCACCTCCAGAAGCGATAAATATAATGCGTCAATGTTGGGCAGAACAAGCAGAAATGAGACCAGATTTCAATACTGTTCATGATCAGTTTAAGAAATTGAACCACGGCCGAAAAGTAAATATTGTAGACACAATGTTCCAAATGTTGGAAAAATATTCTAACAACTTAGAAGAATTAATAAGGGAACGGACAGAACAATTAGATATTGAAAAGAAAAAAACGGAACAACTTCTAAACAGAATGCTTCCAAGGTAAGAATTTTAATTTAATTCTACGAGTACAACATACACAGGGTCTCAGTGAAAACTTTTGTTGGGAATAACTGACTCAACATTTTTAATAAATCTATAATAATATAACAGTAAATAAATTTATCACAAAAGTTGAAAACCTGTGTGCTTCAATTAATTGACATTAGTTAAAATGTTATGCGGTAAAATGAAATTTAATACACAACCAACGTTTTAAATGCTTCATAAATACAAGTTCAAACGAATGTGTATTTCACTGTTTGTAGATAAATACACTGTTGATAACATTGACACTATTGTCAGTTAATATTAACTACTTTTAATTTATTTGTTTTGGCGAAAATCTACTGTTATGATTTTGTATGTCATACTACTTACTGTGTTAAATAAAGAAAACCTGTTTGACTTTCCATTACATGATTACATTAATATAGAAGCGTTGAGATAAAGGGCTACCGGGTTGGTGGCAGTAACCTTTAGTTATATAACAAACTCATTCAGCGTTTTAAGTATGTAGTAGAAACAAAAACCTACAAAAGGATTAGACCAATACTTGTACACTGACGAGCAAAAAAAAACCGGCCACTCTGAAAAATTTCTCAAAACCACTTTAAAAATTAATTATTAATTTACTAGTGATCGTAATTTTATTAAAGAACCATTCACTATTGACACATGATGTACAAATTAACAAAAAAAAGAAGACAAATAAACGCAGAATTAAATTTAATTTAACACAATAACAAAGACAGACCAAGTACGATATTTTCTTTAAAAAAACAACAATAAAGGAGGCTGTTGTTGTAAACAGTGTTTTTCATTATTTGATTATAAGTTGGGCAATTAATAAACGTTTTCACGCGAAAACAATTTCATTAACTCTTACAGACGTCTCTCAAATTTTCGCTCTGTGTCTGTTATTTTGTTAAATTTAATTTAATTCTAGGTTTATTTGTCTTCTTTTTTGCTAATTTATACATCATGTGTCAATAGCGAATGGTTCTTTAATAAAATAACGATCACTAGTTAAATTAATAATTTTTAAAGTTCGGTTTTGCGAAATTTTTCAGGGTGGGCGTTTTTTTTGCCGGTCAGTGTATAATCCTTGAACGTAAATTCTCATTGAATTGGCTGAAATCTATGTGTCAAACAAAGTGCCCAACCACACAGTTATTATAGAGATATTTTAGCCCTTTGTTTTTCGAAAAAGTTACAGCATAGCCCCAACAAACAGTTTTACTCTAACATCGTGTATATCTCGCAACAAAAATCAAATTAATTAAATGAAAAATTAAAAAAGAAACAGGAATTGTAAAAATAGGGAAATATTTCCTCCGGCCAGTAGCATTCCCGATGACGCCCAGTAGTATTATTGGACGCAGTAAAATTAAGTCCCCTTTATAAAAGCGATGTTAACCTAATTATGTGAAGAAATTTAACAAATCGAGTTCTCAACATCAAGCTTTAATGCGCCATTAAATATTTAATAAGGCATTAACTTCTAATTTGTTTGTATAAACTGATCCCTAAATCTTTCAAAATAACCATTGCCATGAGTGGAAATTACATCACAGAAGCTGGGATAAGCTTCGAGATCAAGAAACTTTCATTTCAGTAAGCTTCAGAGACGCTTCTCTATAATGCTTTGATGTTTAGTGATTAATAAAATTTTGACTATAAAACTCTTACCGATTTGTTGACTCATTATAATTAATTAATAATTCATTTTTAACTGAATCTTAAAGATTTGGGTTATCTCGAACCCAAAAATAATGTAGATTATTAAAATTAACCGACAAATTCACACTGTCGAACTGATAAAAGAAGTGGAAGAATAAGCGTCCAAAGACTTTTACAGAAATCGACAGAACATTCAAAATGTATTTGCAAAAAGTTTGATTTTGATATCATACGAATGTATTGTTATTACTGTAAATTCCTTGTATACTAATTAATTCTTATGTGTATCAAACTTGCCAATAACAATCCAAGGATTAGACCTGTCAGTTGTATCTCTCTGTAACGCATTATTGGTAGGTACTACGTACTTAAAAGCCAAGCAATTTTTTGGTGTCTGTAATAAACAAAACATTAAATATCGAATGAAGACTGGGTTGGACAATTTCAAAAGTTTAGTTATAAGAATCTTCTGTCAAACAATAATTATTCATTTTTGACTTTCCAAATTTAACATTTATTTTGCATTAAAACACATACATTGTTTTTCCCCAACATCCCCTACGTAACATATAGAATTTCTAAAATTTCTCATTTCATTACGGATTGTATAAAACATGTTTTATAAAAATTGTGGACGACATTACAAGCATTACAGCGCTCAAAATGAGACTGAGATATTTTTTTCATAACCGATTCCTTTTTAAGTAAATAAAACGTTCAGCAACTTTTATTAAATTTTCTGCCATAAAAGTTTCTCTCGATAAAATTACAGTTCAGTGGCAGAGAAGTTAAAGTTAGGAATGCCTGTGGACCCGGAAGAATTCGAAGAAGTCACAATTTATTTTTCGGACATCGTGGGTTTTACGACAATATCGGCGCACTCGACCCCTTTTCAGGTGGTCGATCTTCTAAACGATCTTTACACATGTTTCGACGCCACCATCAACGCTTATAACGTCTACAAGGTCGAAACCATCGGTGATGCCTATATGGTGGTTGGAGGACTGCCAGTTCGAGTTCCGGATCACGCCGAACAAGTAAGTTGACGACGATCCGAAGAATTTTACGGTGAGTCGTAGTCAAACTTTGTTGTGGTAGTGGACTGCTCGATGAAATTTTAAAGGCGCTTGCTTTGATCCTTGACATAAAGGCGGTCTTCAAGTTTCTCAATTACAAATTTAGAGTCTTTAAGGCTTTACATAAATTTCGTGAATAATACCGTCAGTCAGGATTCTGCCATAATATTTAATAATTTCAGTAATCATTTTATTTATAGTTGGATTTATCTAAAACGATTATTTGTGCCCAGGGTCAGATTTTCTTGTCAAGGATGTAAAATTTCCGCATAATTTTTTAAATACATATCTAAAAAGTGTGTGTATGAAAGCATTCAGGTGCAATATTTCAGCAGAAATTAGATGTTATTTACTAAAGCAAAATGCAAAACGAATAATAACTTGAGTAACGAACAACCTGTTAAATAAGATGCCCTTAATTTTTTTACTAATATTACCAGATAAAGTAAAAAATTTTAAAAAGTCAATTTGTTTTGGCAATATTTCTAATGTAATGATAAATGACGTATTAGATGTTTTTATCTAAGTATACAGGTATTCCAGATAAAGCGAGCAAGCATATATTTTTTTAAATTGCAATGTAGCAGTGATTATGTATTTAACATCTATACTCACTGGTAGAAGTATGTTTGTTTAAACGGATTTTTATAGATCAATAAATTACGATTACAACGACATAAAATACTAGGTTCCAGTTTACAGAAGTTCAATTAAATATTTAATTGTGATTACCTTTTTATCACTGCGTTCAAGTACCATGTGATGGACTCTACGCCAATCAGACGTCGCTAAAGGCCTCGTTAAATGCGTGATTAACTTAATCTCAATTAAAATATTGTATAAATTGGCCCTTAGGTGCTTACTTCATTTTCCTCCTCAAAACAGAGGACTAAAATTATTACTGTAACCTCATTTGACATACACCTGTTAAAACTTTTATGACTTAAGCGGCTTAAGCCAAAGCAGAAAGATTTATTACTGCCCATTGTTGGCATAATGTAGCTGTGAACTGAGTTAAGTAATACAATAGCCAGTTTGACTTATAAGGGTACTTTGGCTTAAGCCGCTTAAGACATAAAAGTTTTAACAGGTGTATGTCAAATGAGGTTACTTTAATTAAGCGACAATCGAACAAAATGTCCTGAATATTATAATTCTTATTTTATCATTATTCATTATTAAATAAAGAAAAAATGGCTTGACTCGTCTTAATCTGATCAATAAAAAAATTATGACGATGTCATCAAAGTAGCTAATACCTAGTATTATCTTTGACTATCATAACACAAAAGAAAAAAAAAAGAAACGGCCAAGTTTGGCATCGAACGGTTATATCCTCAGTTAGTGGTGAAATTTTATTATACTGTGTTAATTTTTTTTTGCGAAAATTTTGACGTTTAAGTAAAAACTCAACGCTTATTCTTATACCACAAAGAAAGGAGTATATTGTTGTATAACACTTGAAGTGATGTCATCAAATTGTTAGTGGGAATGATTAACCAAATTTTGGTTAGCCCTTTTATCATCTACATGATATTCCTAATATACATACAAAATTTTACAACAATCGGTCCGGTAGTTTCGGAGATTCCGTGTTTAATAAAAATCGACACAGACGACAGTACATGTCGGGGACGGTAGTCTCTATGCCATCGACATGTGATTCCCGTGTCGACTAGTATAAAAGTTTATTAAACGATTTGGGTTTGTTTTCGAAAATGTAGATAAAACCTCAAAACGGATTCATAAACCACAAGACAATGTTGGGAAATAGTTAACTACCTTATGTAACTACATTTTCAACTATTAACTAAAAGATAAGTAGTTGTACTGAGTAAATACTAGTAAGGGTTGTACTAGTTTGTAGTTACGGGAGAGCAACTACTTTCTTCTACTTATAGAATTTGGTAGTTGGATTTTTATAACCACTAACGACAAGTTGGAGAAAGTAGTTGCCCATTCTTAACTACCACCTATTAGTTGTTAGTTAACTACGAAAATAGTTAGTTAACTTCAACTGTTAACTACTTCTAGTTAAAACTAATGCAAATGTTTTATATCATTATACTAATGATCTATCAAAATATGTCAAAAAAATATAATACGATAATTTCGAAAAAATATAGATTTCGTCCACGACGTCGCGCCATACATGCATCATATCGGTAATGTACTAACTAAGCTTTCCCCTTTAATGTAAAAGCAATGACGTTTGCAGAATTTCAACATTTGTATTCGTTCTCAAGATATAAACCCACAGAATTTCAGCTACCTCCAAAATCTACCTGATAACGCTACCGATTTTCTTTTTAAGTCAGCTCACCTGTTAAAGTTGCAGAGTTTCAAATAATCGCTCGTATTCTTATATAAAGAATATTTAGACACATATTACAGGTCAGAGAGCATTTTCGTTCTTTTCCCAACTTTCTACCAGATTTGATCTTATGTTTGATGTGTTTTCTCAGCAAAGATTTACTTTCTAGCTTTCACATGTATTTTAATAGTTTCAGATTCCTATGATATGCTTCAAATATCGTTACTGTTTTACACGTATTTTCCGTAAGTGTTTTGAATAAAATCGTTGTTGCATTTTATATTTCATTTAGAAAATGCAAATACAAAACGTAGAATCCCTTTGGGATGTAAAAAATATCTCAAACTCTTAGAAAATATCCCGGAAAAGACAATCACGAAATATTTAAACACTCGTGAGAAGTGCTTTTTAGATTTGAAAGATTTTTTTACAGAAGATTTATTATTTGAGTTTTAACACTGTAGCCAGGTTCATTCGACTGACTATTTTAAAATTCTTGAGAAAGTTGAAATAGTTGACTAACTAATATTGCGCCTGAAGTGAGGATTTCTATAGTGCTGCGAAGACTCAAAGAAAGTTGCTTAATTAAATTTTAAGCGTTGCTTTGCGAAACTGTAAATATACTTTGCTGCTAAATGAGTGTCCTATGTGTGTTAAAAAATATAGGGAAGCAGCGAAATCGAAACTTTCAAAAACAAAACCACAAGCACCGTAAAAAATTATACACTGATGTTTATACATAGCAAGCCCTGTAGCGTTTGAATTTTTTTTTTTTATATAAAAAAGTAAGTTGAGTGTGATTTTATAAAATTAAACTTGCTTTATTTGCATTTTTAAATTTAAATTCTCTTATTTTGAAGTTGTCATTTAAATAACATGTATATTATAAGGGCTACAGAAAAAACAAACATTAATGCGATTATTTCTTACAGCAGCAACTGTTTTAATGCAGTTTTGTTTCTAAATGCACACGTACGATTTTCACTAAATGTTCACGAAAAATATGTGTTAAAAGAAGTTCTAAGGGTTTGACTATTTTTAGATGATACACGTTGCATATCTTTTTTAATAATGGAAGATTTATTACCACGCATGTTTACCCGCAGTTCAATGACTGTCCGAACTTCAAAAGGTGCGTTTGTAAAACATTCTTAAACGAGAACGTTTCAGGCAGCAAATTTAATGGCAAAAGCGTACAAAGCACAGGGTGCTTGTTCTTCAGATCTAGAGAAATCCGTTCAGGGGAGAGCTTCATTAAAACACTGCAGATAATTTCTATGTATAAGTTATCGTCTGCTATGCCCTACTTGAACAGAATTTCATTTGGGGGATTCATGAAAAATTACAATATTGAGAGGTGTTCATAATAAAGTCAGTTCAAAATTTCTTTAAATTAAGCTTTATGTGTGGAGTTTTTTAATTCATCCACGTCTGTTGTCATTTTTTGTAAAAATCGATAGTTCAATGTTTAGTACAAACAGAAAAATATGTTATCGTTTGTGTTAGGTCTTGTGGGAATTATTGAACAGATGAGCCTCTTAATGTTTCGGGTATTCGGGCCCGTGGGATCTCCAAGCCCTACAAGGCGCCGCCAGTGCTTTTAAATCCGGTCCTGTGCGTGCTCTACATTTTTTATTAGTTAGAAACTCGTGGGTATCAGGACTTCACTACATTAGTGAAGGCTTGATACCCACGAGCCTCTACCAAATGTATGTAAAACTTCTGCGGTATAAATAACGACACCATTTATTACTGGTTTTATTTTTTAAGCTTCATATTTTCCCCCTTTATCGTTTGAACCAATATTGTAAATTTGCAGTAGAGGAAAATACTGACAAAAATTGCATTAGATCGATATTTAGATTCTTAATTTTGACAGAGTTATTATTAACTTATAATGTTCTCGTGCGGCAACTATGTGAACGACCACTGCAAAATATGGATAAATTTACTTTCAACTTTAATAGAGCTACATATATATTCAAATTCCGGTAAAGATTTTAAAGAAATACTTTAATTATAACGGTGAATAAAGAGTAAAAAATTGGTCTAAAGAGTTTAGACAGTACTTCCCTCGCTGTCGGAAACTTGACGACTGCATGCCTATTGTGTTTTTTTTCTCATTACATTTTTGTAGTGGGAATTTAAAAAAAAATTGCGATGACGTCATCAACATTTTTGCAAGGACACGTATATCAGTTGGGATAGATGTAGTGTAATACTAAGAATAAAATTATTATATTCTCAAATTTTCGGAAAATGAATTGGGTCGTTTGAATATTGATTTGTAATAATCAATAAAATAACGAAACAATTTACTCACGTATACCTACGTATCAGAGGCAACTGAAAATCGTGTATGTATAAACATTGTTAATTTAAGATGACAGGCGTAACAGCATACGTGAGAGCCAAACACAGAAACTGTAAACAAAACGACCGTCGGTTTTATTGCTTCGACTTCCGCTTATTATATAAAACATTGGGTTTTATTTTAATTCTTGACGGTGAAATTCACAATTGGTTGATTATAAACATGTCTATTTCACATTCGCGGAATCAAGTGAACGCATAAAACAAATGCAGGTCTGTAATGTTAAAGTCGATGTAAATAAGCGTGCTACCCTTATGTTTCAACCGAGTTTTTCCTTTAACAAATTTTGTGTCTACCAAATTGGGTTGGTTGGGGTGTAATACTAATAATAAGTGTTGCCTTTAATTTAATCAATAAAATAAATTGACTTCATTAATTTTTTTGAACCACCTCTTAAGAAAATCTAAAAAATATGAATGGAATGATAAATCACAAGTACAAACTCATCATATTTTTTGCATTTTAGATAGGATTTATTCAGCAAAATTTAAGGGTGACGTCATCAATTTTTTTAGGAGGGATGAACAAATACATTTTGAACAAAAGTTTACCATGCTTATAATAACTTTAAAATATTCCCAAGATTTCAAAGCATTCGGTTTTGTAATTCCTGATTAAATCGATAAAATAAATTCACGCCTTCATTAATTTTTTTGAGTCACTCTGTATATGCAAATCCAAAAAATATGAATGGAGTGATAAATGACAAGTACAGGCTCATCATATTTTGTACATTTTAGATATGATTTATTCGGCAAACTTTCGAGCTGACGTCATCAAGTTTTTGGAGGGGATAAGCAAATATATTTTGACTAAACATTTATTATGCTCTTTATGACCTTAAAACATCTGCAAGATTTCAGAGCATTCGGTTTTGTAGTTCCTGATTAAATCAATAAAATATATTTACGCATTCATTAATTTTTTTGAGTCACCCTGTATATGCAAATCCAAAAAATATTAATGGAGTGATAGTTCACAAGTACAGACTCATCATATTTTGTACATTTTAGATATGATTTATTCCACAAACTTTTGAGCTGACGTCATCAAGTTTTTGGAGGGGATAAGCAAATATTTTTTGACTAAAGATTTATGATGCTCTTTATAGCCTTAAAACATCTGCAACATTTCAAAGCATTCTGGTTAGCAGATTAAAAATTAAATTTCAAAATGTTGTTTTATAATTTTGATTTTTTTTTCAAAAATCTGGACGTTTCGGGTGAAAAGTCGATTCAGAGTTGTAAACTACATGTGTAGGACTATGTTATTTTATACAATTGAAAACCCATTTACTATGTACAATTTTGAAGTGACGTCATCGCTTTAGCGGTGGGGATGATTCGACAAATTTTGGTTAGCGTTTTACCATCTACATGATATTCTTAATATAAGTACAAAATTTCACAACAATCGGTCGAGTACTTTCGGAGATTATCTGTCTAATAAAAATCCGTGACAACAGACGGACAGACGGACAGACGGACAGACGGACAGACGGACAGACGGACAGACGGACAGACGGACAGACGGACAGACGGACAGACAGACGGAAATGGGAGACCTATTTCTTCGTCTTCTAGGGGTCATGAAAGATCGAGAAAACGTAAAAGTAGAGAGTCGGCCGACGGACTCGATTACAATACTTCCTTTGCTTACGCTCGGGAAGTAAAAAGAAATAAAGTTGTTCCGACAAAACTTCTCTCGCTCCAGAAAAACAAGGGGTTCTTGTTTGCCATTGTTTTAACCTTAAAATTATTATTGTTAAATTTTAATACAACACCATCATCATTTTACTCTTTTCTGCAAATTTTAGGTCAAGATCGTTTTCGATAACAGCAGCATTCAAATGGATATTTTTCTGAGAGCCGTGAAACATTCAATATCCCTCATAAGACTAAAGAGAATGGATACATAAAAGTCTGTTAATGTTCTTTAACAATATAATTTAATTTTTCTCATAATAACTTTTACATACTAAACTAAGAAGAAATTATTATTTAACCATAGGTAAAAAAGCACGCTTTGTTCCATGTTTCAAGTAAGATTTGCTGAATAAAGATTTTGTGATTACATCATAATCTCTGTATTTCGGGAGAATTAAATCAATCGTTATTTATTAATTATTATATACCTACCGAGGGAAAACTTCTTTGCATAAATTTTATTGTATGCGAAAGGTTAAAAACATGTACCTATATATTATGTATTTAATAAAATCGTTAGTACACGACAGTTACACAGACAAACAGACAGAAAATTGATAAACAGTTAGAAATGGGGATCCGACATTTTCCTCTTTTACAAGCTGCGAAACTTCAGAAAACCAACTTCACGATTCGTGAATATGATCCTTGATTAAGTCTGGGAAGTAAAAATGTACGTTTAAAGTTGTTTTTAGTTTGGACAGTTATTTCAGTAATTTAAACCAAAATAATAACACAATACTGAAACGGGTTGGAGAGCAGTTAGATTTCTATATCTCAAGATTTTAATTCAACAAACCAAATTTTAAAAGTACTTATTAGAATATAGTGACATGTTCCTACAGTTAACAATATGTTGTAGTAACGATTTGCAATTTAGTCTGTCTTACCAAAAAATTGAATTTCAAACTGTGGCCTCAAGATAAAGAAAAGTATGCCTGACTATAGGATATATAACCTATTGCTCTTTTATAAAATGTTTTATTGTTCCACAAATCGCATGAATTAAAAAATAAATAAAACAAATAAAATGAAACAATGACAGAAGGGAAATAATAAAGTTTCCTCTTAAAATGTACTAAATCCAAGAAAACTTTTATTTTATAAAGACGTATTAAGTATGCCTTCACACATATTTGTTAAGCTAGTAGTTGAAACATTCTCGCAGAAACTTGGAAGTTGTTTCACGTAGGGATCCGAACAATGTACAACCACTTCGAAAGTCATTCATTAAATGTAAGATATTGTTTTAACTCGCTGATTAAAGGCACGTAAGAAATTGCTAGGGCTGTAAATATCTCAAACGAATTTGATTTTTCTGTTTCAAGTAAAA
The DNA here is from genome assembly GCF_036711695.1 of Zophobas morio. NCBI lineage: Eukaryota > Metazoa > Arthropoda > Insecta > Coleoptera > Tenebrionidae > Zophobas > Zophobas morio. The sequence goes on from NW_026972110.1 coordinate 6,779,471, forward strand.
AGTTAAAGTTTTAAAACCTTTCTGAAAAATAGGTTCCGTGTTTGCCAACAATTCATCAAGAAATCAAATTTCTGGAAATAGTTAATTTTAGTTGTCTGGTGGAGTGGAATAGTTCATTCGTTTAAATAAAACTGCATTTAAAACAGTAGAAATACAACGCTTCGTTGCTACCAGAAAACCACTGTCAGGAAGCTTACGCGCATTATATCTGCTACCAACTGATTAGTGATTAATGATTATATTGCGTAATCATAAAAAATAGCATTACAAATAAAACCATCGTGAAAAGAGCACATTTTTGTAAATAGTTATTACTTCTATAAACTAGCTATAACTATAACTAAGATGACTTAAAACAGTCTTTTAATCCTTGTTAAGCGGGTTACGATTTTTATTTATATTGTAATATGGCCCATATGTCAAACAGCTAATTTCGTGTCATTTGTCAGTTGTTTGAAATTTCATTAGACAGTCTCCAAGCTGCTGGACTGACTTGTCAAATTTTAGATGTGTAAATTTTAGGAATATCGTGTAGATGGTAAAACGCCAACCAAAGTTTATCTCGTTATCGTCACCAACAATTTGATGTCGTCATTTCAAAATTTCGCAAAGTAAATCCTATTTAATTTATATAAAATAGCATACATGTATATCTGTGGTTTATGAATCGGTCTTTAATTTTTATGTTAGATAACCAGATTTTTCGAAAATATTGTATAACAAAATTTTACAATTTACTTAAAATCTGCCAACTTGATTAAACTAAAAACGGGTTACCTCACTTTCCCTAAATGTTGGGAATAATGTTGTTGTGAGTATTATAACAAACCACACGTCTTTGTTTATGGGAGTTAATCTAAAAAAAAAAGTAAAATTCGTAAAATCAAATTTTACAATTGTTCCAAGAAACTTTACACCCATTTTTAACATTCAAATAATTTAATCATTTCATTAAAAAAAAATAAAGAAAATCAATTTTGAGAATTTTATTTTTTTCCAAGATAACCCCTATGCGCGAAAATATGCGTATGGATTGAAAAAACACATCGTATACAAACGTTTCTAGTGAGTTTTTTTTATGACATCATCAACATTTTCAGCAACGATTCGTATATCAATTTGAATAGGTGCACTGGTGCAGTTTAATACTACGTATTTCTAACAGGAATGTATCCTCAAATTTTAGAGAAAATGGGATTGGCAATAAAAAATATCGCTTCATTCATTAATTTTTTCGACTCACTTTGTACAGGCAATTCTAGAAAATATCAATGCATTGATAAGCAACAACTGTAGATTCTTTATACTATGAATATTTTATATTTTATTCGGCAAAAAATAAAGATGCCTTTATCAAATTTTTTGGGAGGGGATAAATAGATAAATTTTGGCTAAAGATTTACTACTCTTACAATAACCGTAAAACATTTACAAGATTTCAGAGTTTATTGATCAATCAGAAACTGCAAAACCGAATGCTTTGAAATCTTGCATACGAAACCATGGTAAATTTGTAATCAAAATATCAGTTTATTCCTTCCAAAAAATTTACAACTTTATTTCAAAAATTTGCCGTATAAATCGTAACGAAAATGTGCACAGTATGATCAGTCTATACTTGTAATTTATCATTCCATTCATGTTTTTTAGAATTGCTTATACATGGTGATTAAAAAAAAATTAACGACGTCAAACGTTTTTACAAACATGTTCGTAATCAAATATCTGGCTCGGTTACCACTCCGCAACTAAAAGATGAAAATGGTCGTGTCATCGAGGATTGTGCTAGTGTGGCTGAGATTTTTGCACAAACTTTTTCTAGTGCATTCACGATTGCGCCGAACAACATACTTCCAAACTTGGCTGGACCTAGTCATGGTCTTTATCTTGACAGTGTTGAGTTTCCAGAAACGGTCGTTTGCGCGAAACTGAAAAAATTAAAATGTACTAAGTCGCCTGGTCCAGATGAAATTAATGCCTCGCTTTTGCTAAACTGTGCTGACTCTCTTGCCCAACCTTTAAGTCGTCTGATGGAGCAGTCATTCTCCCAGGGAACTCTACCGAGTGACTGGTGGATAGCCATAGTTCGCCCTATATTTAAAAAAGGGGACAACTTCTGTTCAACAAATTATCGTCCTGTTAGTTTGACTTCGTTAGTTGTTAAGATAATGGAATCAATAATTTATGAATCTATCCTAAAATTTGTTACTGAACATCAACTTGTACCAATGGAGCAGCATGGTTTCCTCCCGGGAAAATCCATCATATCCAATCTTCTTTGTTGTCTTTCTGACTGGACAAAAGAACTTGACTTGGGAAACTCGGTTGATGTCATCTACTTGGATTTCTCTAAAGCTTTTGATCGTGTGCCTAAGCGTCATTTGTTGTTTAAGCTCCAGCATTTAGGTATTAGGGGAAATCTTTACCAGTGGATTGACGCTTTCTTATCGGAGCGGACATTCAGAGTGAGGGTCGGTGGTGCGTTAAGTAACTGTGTACAAGTTTTAAGTGGTGTGCCGCAGGGATCCGTTCTTGGGCCGCTACTGTTCATAGTTTATACAGCCGATTTGAAATTTAGGTTGAGGTCCTCATTTGCCATGTACGCAGATGATGTTAAATTGTATAACTTAAGTAGTAGCTGGATGGCATTGACTCAAGACCTTCTGGAAGTGTGCAAATGGAGCTCGGAATGGTTACTTCCACTTAATATTGCAAAATGTAGAGTTCTTTACATTGGGAACGCCAATCCCCAACATACCTATTTGATAGACGGTGTAGATATGTGTAAATCTGATTCCCACGTCGACTTAGGGGTACTTGTCACGTCCACTCTTTCTTGGTCCGAACATGTCTTGAGTACTATTAGAAAGGCGAACAAAATGGTGTATTTGTTGGGGAGAGCATTTGCGAGAAGTCATATATCTGTCATTAGCAAGCTCTATAAGAGTTATGTCAGGCCAGTTCTTGAGTTTGCCAATTACATATGGTCTCCAATTCTTCAACGGGATATAGAGTTATTAGAATCTGTGCAAAGAAGGGCCACAAGAATTCCATTTGGTAGAATTCGGCCGCAGTATGCTGACAGACTTGTAATGATGGGTCTTCCAACGCTTTCCAATCGGCGTAAGAGAGGTGACCTAATTTTAACTTTTCGGGCGCTTAAAGATCCGCAATCGCCCATCAGGCATTTGTTTCCCCTGAATACACTTAGTAGAACTAGAGGGCATTGTTTTAAACTAGTGAAGGATAAATTCCGCTCCACAGTGAGGCAACATTTTATTTCTAATAGAGTTTTCGAGACGTGGAACGCCTTACCAGCCAGTATTGTTGAAGCTGATACAGTGACAAATTTCAAAATTAAATTTGATAATTATAATGGTTAAAATTAATTGGATTCGTTTGTTAGTTAGGTAGCTAGGTAGCGCGGGCATAGCAGGCTAGGCCTCTGCCCGAACGCAAAACTAATAATAATAATAATAATAATAATAACTTTATTTATTAATTGAATTCGGAACCTTTGTCCCTAAAATTTGGGAATGCTATATTGTTATTGTTAAGTTTACACTACACCTATCCAAATTGATACACGTGTCCTTGTAAAAATGTTGATGATATCATCACAAATTTTTGTAAAGGAAAAAATTCATTTGAAACATACGCGTAGCACGCTTCTTTACATTTACTTTAACATTACATTCATATCTTTATTTTAACTTATAAAGGTTTTCATAAAAAAAATAAAAGTCACAAATCAAATTCTGTAATTTTTCGAAAAAGCTGGAAATGGTTTATTATTCTAAAATATAGGATTACAACTGCAGCCCATTTAAACTGTAACCAAAGTTATTAAATGTAAATATGTTGTACTTTTTTGTGATGTATAGATCCACATTTTCAGCATAGGAGTAATAACTGTAAAAATCATTATCGCAGATGTGAAAGAAAAGCAAAAACTACAAAAAATAATAGTAATCTTTAAACACAATCGGTCGCTGATTTAAATGTTAATGTAATAAAGAATATGAGGTCAAGCTGATGTTCGTAGAATCATATCAAGTCCGTGCTTTTAAATTTTCTTAAATAACCGCAACAGGAGCGCTTTTGCGTTTATAAAAGTCATTAAATTTTTACATCAGCACACACATCAAACAGCTAACAGAAAATTTAACAAACGTTCCTCTCATTAGTACAAAAACTTCTCTCGCCTGTTTTCTCAAACGAAAAAAACACCGCTCTCTCTTTTAATTCCGATAATGTAAACTCTAGAGGCTATTACCACACTACTCCTAAACAACGAAATTTTACGTAAACGTGTAGTATCACTTACCTAATAAAGTAATAATTTCCTGTGTTAACACTTTTATACTTCAACTGACAAAATCGTAGTTCCATCAATATTAATCTTAGGTAATGCTTCTAGCAAGTATATAAGCTCTCGTCTCTAGATAATCATTTGCAACCAGTTTTAAAATTTTCAGTTAAATTTTACTGTAAAAGCTGAATAAATACCATTAAGATATTTCTGAAAAGGAATCACACAATTCAAAGAGCTTTTTGTTAACATTTGTTGAAAATCTGACGGAATTCAATTGTAAATTAACCACCTCATTTCTCACTTGAACGAATGTTGCATTTGCTGTAGCATTTGATCATTGCAGTAAGCTGAAAGCTCCCTGAAAGCTTTATCAAGTACACTCAATTTTAAAAATGTGCAAGACGCGTTCGGCGTGCTTTTAGCTTAAATGCATTTCACTGGTATTTTCTCGTAGATTGCCACAATGGCCCTCGATTTATTACATCAAAGCGGTCGGTTTCGCATAACACACCTTCCCGGCACTCCTTTGAGGCTAAGGATAGGCCTCCATACGGGTCCCTGCTGCGCCGGTGTCGTCGGATTGACAATGCCGAGGTATTGCTTATTTGGGGACACGGTTAATACTGCCTCAAGAATGGAATCAACAGGTGTGTATCATCACATGCATTTGTAAGCAGACATCATTTAAATATGTGCTCAGGTGCGGCGTGGAGGATTCATCTCTCCGAAGCGACGAAAGAAAGATTGGAGAGAGCCGGGGGTTATCAGCTGGAGTACAGAGGCCCTACGGAAATAAAAGGAAAGGGGACAATGCACACGTATTGGCTTCTGGGAAAAGCCGGCTTCGATAAACCTCTCCCCGTTCCACCATCTCTAGAGTAAGTGTTCATCTACACATATATGTACTTGTCGTGTTCTCTAAAAGAAGCTTTGAAAATACGCTTTAATGTGAATACGGCGCTAAAAGCTTTCAGAAGCGCTCTTTTTAAATGAATAGCGTGCTTATAACGTTTTAATAAGGAATATATGGCGATTGCTTTGAGATTGGTATTAGTGTCACATGATACTGCTGTTGGCAAATGCTTTTATCGTTAAGTAAAACGAAAACAATTTTTTTGAGAAAAATCTATTGATGGCACTGTAGTAAATTGTAAGACGTAATATTTATCTTCTAATTTAATATATAGTTGATTAAGGACTTAACGTTCATTATTTGTCCAACAATCTGACTGGAATTTTTTCGTACTAGTTGCATCGTTATATTGTTTCCTCACAAGGAAGTCTAGATTTTAGATACAGTTGAAATGCAACATTTCTTTATTGTATTATGTGCAGTATGTGCCATTTCAAATGGCAACAACATTTTAATTTTAGTAATATCTTCGTTAGTCTTGAAGTTTTGCTTTTTTAAGTTTCAGTGAATTATGAAAACAAATATAACTGCAAATATTAGATATTGTAGTGACTCTTGATAAGAACAAGAAAGCAGTGGCAGTTTTGGGAAAGTTGAAAATTTAAATTCAGTCTCAATTCGGTAGGTCCCAAAAATCCGAAATGTGGCATTTTGAGGCAACAAAAAATTCCTCATCTAAGTTGTATTTTTTATTTGTTTATATTACATACTAGATAGATATACCTCTAAATTTTTCGTACTAAAGATATTTTCAGGTAAAATGGCCCAACCAAAGCGAAACAGAGGGGACCGTAGGCGCTGTACTTGGTTATGTGAAAAATGTTCGAACATCTCGATTTTTGATTCGTCACCCAGGAACGAGGGGCGACTATCAAGTCAAAAATCTTAAATGGCACTATGAGTCAAAAGACATCGTGTGAAGCTCTACTAATTCTCTTTCTGACAGTGTTTGAATTTTTACAGTCGGTCGATTGGTTACTGAGAAATTATAAATAAAAATCGACAAAATATCACCTCTTTTTAGTTACTCGTTAACAATGTCAACGTAATAAATGTTGAAAATGACCTTCATTCACCACCATACAAACATAACAAAAATACGTCCTCGAATCAAAAATCGACCTGTCCGAGCATTTTTCACAGAATCAAGTACAGCGCCTACGGTCCCGTCTGTTTCATTATATTTGGACCACCTGTATAATGTCGCTCACTGTATAAACAAAATTGCTTACATTTTCACCTCTGAAAATTTTTCTGAATTTGTTAAATAGTTGTTACCGTTACTTTTTCTTTAAAGTATCTCCAAATTTCTTTAGCATAGACGCAGCTATGATACTCGGATTTGTTTCTACTGAAGAAGTCAGCGGCAAACCTACTGTTTCTAATTTTACAATATTGTTAAAAAATAAAACCATGGGCCGAGTAGACGCGCCACCCATGGCCAATTCAGTACAAGCTTCCCGAAGTTCTGGAAGGAAAACTGGTTGTTTTAAAAGGGACCACAATCGGAAGTAAGTCAATTCAAGTCGAAGCGAGCCCTGAGTACGATCACGTTACTATAAGACAGGAGAATTATTCGGTGTACTTTATCACTATTAGTTTTATGTTCTATTTATCTGTCAAAGAATAAATCGTTGAGTTTTTACCCACGCCGCATTAATTCCCGTAAATCGTAACACTTGTGTCAGGGTTGAGATTCAAGATTAATACCTCATTGGTTCTACGAAAAACGAACAGACAGGTTGGACACGAATTCTGGAGAACTGCAGCAATAGAGGAACAAGTAAATCAGATAATAGATGATGGCTATGCTTGCATAGATGGACGCAAGAAACAAAAAATGGACTAAAAGATGTACGCAAGTAAGAAAGAAATGGATAAAAATATGGACGCAAGAGACGAGAAAATGGAAGAAAAATGGAAATGTTGGTTACAAAAATAAGTACGGCTTCTAGCCAGCGAGTGTATCGATCTACCATGGTAAGGCAGTAACGACAACCCTCTGAGAGTGGCATAATTACTATGTCTAAGTGCACGTGCTCAAACGGGATTGATGGTGGCGAGAACGTACCGACGGGCGAAGAGACGTGGCGTGAAATCTTCGAACGCTGGGACTCTACGTTGTTGCGGGTCCACTCTCGACAATCTGCTTCGACCAATGGTCAGACGTAACGTTGCATCACCAGTTTTACGGTGGCTTTAATGCCCGGATGGGATAGACGGTGGATCGATTCGAATGCAGCTCGGCGAAACGACCCGGTGACGAAAGGACGGGCTATTCGCGTGGAGACGTCGCAGACTACCGATACGTCGAAGCCTGGGATTCGTACCAGCCTGTTCGAAGTCTTTATAGTTCCTCATTTTGCTGTTGTGCTGCTACCAGAGCCTGAAAATCGATCGAGTCTCCAGGGCGGAAAAGACCATCTGCCACAACATTTTCGGTCCCTGCAATGTGGCGAATGTCAGTCGTGAATTGACTGATGAAGTCCAGATGTCGTATTTGGCGGGGTGAGGACTCGGTGTTCTTCTTCTGAAAGGCATATGTAATCGGCTTGTGGCCTGTATAGATGGTGAAAAACAGCGCCTTTACCATGTGCCTAAAATGTTTGACCGCGAGATAAACGGCTAGTAATTCTCGGTCATAAGCCCTGTAGTTTGACTCGGTGGGACTCAGTTTCTTGGAGAAGAAGTCCAACGGTTGCGAGTGACCATTGACCTTCTGTTGGAGGACTGCTCCGGCGGCGAAATCTGACGCGTCCAAAAAAATAACCAACGGTTATGTGCTGATAATGTGGCCACCGTTGCTGGTGTCCAGTTGACCGAAGTTTTTCCTTTGACGTTGCCCTGGAGAAGGTCATGCAAGGGTACTTGAGTCTCTGCCGCCTTAGGTAGGAATTTCCTAAAAAAATTCAACATACCCAAGAACAACTTTTTTACCGTATTTGGCTGCGGGAAGCTACGGATTGCCTCGACCTTTTTCACAAGTGGGCGTGTACTTGCACCCGAAACGAGTTATCCTAACAATTTGACCTCTGGCTGACCGAAAACGCATTTCATGGGATTGATAACGACGCCGTACACTCTCAAACGCTGAAACACAGTTTGCAAGTGCTGGAGGTGTTTTTCTGGTGATGCGGATGCGGCTAGGATGTCGTCGATGTATGCATAGCAGAAATCGAGACCCTGGAGCACCTTGTCCATGAATCGCTGGAACGTCTGCACTGCGTTTCGTAACCCGAACGTCATGGATTGGAATTCATACAAGTCGAATGGGGTGGTAATGGCAGTTTTCGAAACGTCTTCTTCCGCGACCGGGATCTAGTTGAATGAGCGAACCAGATCGATCGTTGAAAATATTATTTTGCCGTGTAAGGATTGCGCAAAATCTTGGATGTGCCTCACCGGGTACCTGTCGGAGCAAGTTCCCGTGTTGAGGGCACTGTAATCCCCGCATGGCCTCCATTCGTCGCCCTTCTTGGGCACCATGTAAAGCGGTAAAAATCATGAACTTTGCGAAGGAGGGACGATCCCTAGTTTGACCATGGCGTCCAATTTTCTTGCTGCCTGGTTAGAATGTGGTGGTGGGTGGAGTGTTTCACTACCATAGGTGTTCTGTCTGGCCGCGTGACTAGGAAAACTGTTGGAGGAGCTCGTGGGAAAATGGTTTTGACGGATGAGATCGCAAACTCGCGCTGCCGCCGTAAGGCCAAATTCAACGTCAACGACTTCATGAGCGGTTTTGGTATCAGGGCATGCAGGAACACACATAAGTCGGTGCCGGTGTCGATAGGAATTTTTTTCCTGTTGTCCTCTCGGTGTGCCTAATAAACGGCGCGACGTTGTTGTAAGGGCAGTGGGGTAAACGTCAACGGCCGTCGTTAACGACTGCCCTATGCGTTTCCCGCCGGTACGTAACTGTACTTACACGGCTTGCCACATCTTCTTGATTTGTCGCCAAAACCCCAGTGGGACCTCCATTGCAGCCAGCTTTTGTACCAGGGCCGCCAAGGTGCGTTCCAATCGGGCTAACGTTTCCCAGTGGGTTGATGATTGGGTCGCGGATGGATTCGTATTCGTGTCGTTTGCCGCCATCGTTTTGCTTTCACCCTCGAAATCCCGCATTCACTACGTCACAATCACTGCTAATACTCACGTTTCTTTTCTTTTTATCATGTCGGGGTCACCAGTTGTGGATATCGTTGGTGATCTAAGAAATAGCGACGGTTATGCTTTTCAAATTTTTATTAGGTCCGTACGGTTTGAGGATTCGAGGAAGAAGCAGAAAGGGTGTTTGAATTTGTCGATAGGTAGGTTTGGTTTTGGAGAGGTGGAAGCAGGTAAAGAAAAAAAGTTTAGAAATTCTAGAAGTTGGAAGAGAACGTAGGAGGACAAGTAGACGGTAGAGATAAATTAGATCCGGACATATTTACATTTGTACAGAAATTTATATACATTTTAACGTGTTTCTGGGGAACGGTTGTTCCCACAAGCAAATGAGCCTCACTGAAAAATTCTAAATGGACGTGGAAGCAAATAAACAAAAATGAAATAGCAGAAATTAAAGGTCAAGTGAAGAACATGAAAACGGATTTGGAAACTATGCAATGTTTAGAAGATCAAATGGAAACTAAATGGAAGATCGATTGAAAACTATAACACATCGAGTGGAGGACGAAATACGTCGAATGATAACCATAGAAGATAGAATGGAGAACGAAATGAAAAAGTTCGAAAAAGCATGGAGTGGTGTGAACGCCACAAATGTAATAGTCGTGCTCGATCACCATCCCCGAGAAGTACTACACAACACAGATCTCCTCACCAAAATGTACGCGAAACTAGGAACTGATATGGATAAGGCACACCCTCAAGAAGAAACTCATTAATGCGAGTGTTTTAATTAATGCCGATTGTAACAACTGCGTTTTGCTATAGCAAATATTTGTCCCAAATCGATGAACATAAAGACTGAGGGAGTTCATGCCGTTTGTAAACTAACCATGAAGATATTTCTTTACAACGAAGATGTTTCTAATAAAAATGATGAAGAAACAAAGCAACTTAGAAATTGTTGCCCTAGAGCTTGGTTGTCTAACCAGTCATCAACGCAAAGTGCCAAGAGAGTTTCTGCAGAAACACAATGGAATGTTTGCAGCTGATCTGGTATGGGAAATGTTGGTTGAAGGCGTTATAAAGAAATCAAATAGTCTTTGCCTGTAGTGCTAATCACGAAAAAAGATGAGTCAACAAAATTTTGCGTATACTGCAGGAAATTAAATGTGTAACCAAGAAGGACAGTTTGATAACACGCTCACAACATTGTCATGATCCGCGTGGTTCTCCACGTTGAATTTCAAAAGCGGCTACTCTCACGTTGTTATTCATTGAGAAGATAAGGAGAAGACCGATTCTTTGCCTACAGTGATTTGCATCAGTTTACCGTAATACCTTTTGGACTGTATAATGCTCCGGCTACTTTTGAGAGGCTAATGGAAATGGTATTACGAGGACTAATATGGATGACATGTTTGACCTCTTGAGATGACATCATGGTAATAGGAAAAACATTTGAGAAGTCTTCAACTAACCTGGATGATATATTCAGCCGCAGAAGGCAAACTTAATGTTAAATCCGAAGAAATGCCTCCTGTTCCAAAAAGAAGTAGAATTTCTGGGACATATTGTTTCGGCGGACGGGATCAAGACTCGTGGAACAAAGACCAATGCGATTCGCGAGTGGGCAATACCAAGAGATATAAACACGATTTTCAGAGGTTATTGAGATTATGCACATACTATAGAAACTTTATCAACGAATTTGCTGATATTGCTGCTTCTCTGCACAACCTGACGGATATGAAATCTCCGTTTAGTTCGACTGCTAAATGTGAAGCAGCCTTCAAGAGACTGAAGAATGAATGCACTATGCTCTAGTCTTACTCTGTCCTATCCTTAAGCATCGAGGACATAGACACGAGTAACATTGGAATAGGTGCCCTATGGTCACAAGTACAGAACAAGAAAAAAAATCATCAAATACTTCAGCAGCGTACTCTCGAAACCCGAAAGGAACTACTTTGCCGCAAGATTGTTAGTGATCATCAGGGCTGTTGAACACTTCCACAAATATCTTTATGGACCTGAATTCCTGATTAGAACCTATCACGCATACCTTATATGGCTCCTTCAGAGGGTGAAGAATGGACTATGGCTCAGCTCAGAAAAGATCAAGAGAAAGACGTGAACATCGGGTGTCTGGTCAAATGGAAAGACGATGGAATGGAACGGCTTGGCTGGTCGGAAATATTATACAAATGGCCCTTTTTTAGTGCGTTATGGAGTCAGTAGGACTCCCTGGAAATCGAGCACGAGCCTGAGAGAGTCCGGATGGGAAACATATCACCAAGCAGTTGATGCTTCTGGCCATCACAACAAAGAAAGTACCTCGAGATATGCACAACGATTTCTAAAGTTAGGGAGAGATTTTAATAGGTTTGTTGTACATCATGGTCGTCAGTGATTATTTCAGAAAATGGCTTAAAGCTAATGCCATTCTGAACCAAAGAGCTACTACTATTGCAAAGATGCTGATTGCTTTAGCTTTTTATATCACTTCTGAGAAACTTTCATCAGATGACATAATAACCTGTAAAACAATTTTGATCGACCCATTTGTGAGGACAATGTTAGTTTAGCGTCGTGAGCCGTTGTTGAGATTTTATTAATATAACATCACACTATACTATTTAGTATTTACAATAAAATTATATTTGTCCTCATGTTCACTTATCAATTGAAAAATAAATTTTGAACAAATATCAAATATGCAACAAAGTAAAAAACTCGATTAACCTTATTACAAGTTCAACGCCTTGCCGTATTTTTTCATTCTGAACAATTTTAATTTGTTTTCATCAGATTTCCATGCGAAACAGAATATTCTGATTTTGAAAATTTGATTAATCTAACTACTCGGATTTTGAAGGGGAATTATGTTGATGTCTTAATTAAAATTCACTTTGAAAAGATACTTTAGTTTACAAATGATGTCATATTCACTACGTATCAGCGACTGAAACAATTACTCTTAAAATTTAATTCTTGACTAAAACTAAAAATTACTTTTCTTTTGGAAAATATTATTTCGCATTGCCATTAACTTTTTTATTATTTACATAAAATAAAACACAACGATTGTATTAGAAGGATAAAGGGGGATATTCACTCACAATTATTGCATATCAATGCACATCGCCTGTTTTTAAAAATTTCAGATCAGAAGTATCCTCATGATTTATAGGCAACTTCGACATTTATTTTCTCTCTATGTAAATTTTTGCAAATAAATTGCTTTCTGATTCAAATTCAATATTATCTTATCTAAAACATTTGCTAGCAGTTCCATAAATATTACCATAACATTAATTAATAATATTGTTGTCGCATTTACTATTTAAATAATAATTTTTCGACTTATTATTCTAGAAAATTATGCGAAAATCTTAATTAACCCAAAACACAAGTGAATGCACATTCTAAAACCCTTTATCGTTGTCAGTAGTGTTGTCCTCTTAATTTAATTATAAGCATCTAAAACACTGAATTCCATTTATCTGTATAAATTTTATGCTTTTATAAATATGCTCATAAGATTTCTTCAAGTACGGAAGTTGCTACTGCTAAAAATTCCGTGATATTTAGAGTGGTTGTCTTGCTTTTTAAAAAATGAATTTAAAAAATAGTCCTTTTAGCTGGTGCTAGATTTAGCAACTAGTATGATATCGTAATACATATAATAGATGCAGATACATCAAAATCTGCAAATTCGACATCAAATTCATTGTTTAATATATCAAAATATTTCAAAATCTTAAATGCATAACATACAGAGTTTGAATCATTATATGTGATTGCAACAGATATTTCACTGTATCAGCATCAGTGCTAAACTCCTAAATTGCAAAATAAATAAATAAATAAACTAGTATATCAAATATAATCCTTTAACAGCCAAATAGAAACCAATAAAATAACATCCAGAATCTTCAGCGTTTCTCCAAAAATTATTTCTTTCGTTGCATTAATATTAAATTTGAAGTTTCATTTTAATAAAAGTTTCAAAACAATTATCTTAAAACGGAAGGGACTGTGAACTGTTCTCTCAAAAAGTCCATAGATAATTTTTCTGAAACAAAAATCAGGTTATTCTTTAATTATCGGAATAAATTTTGTTGTTTATTTGTTTTCTTTCGTTTATAAGTATTTATCTCTTGTTGTCTGTTGTCAGTCTGTTTCTAATCTGCGTATTTTTACTTCTTATACAATATATTTCAAAGCATTCCTAAACGTCTAACCCCCGTTGAAGATTAAATACATAAGTAAATATATGTAACGAAAATAAAGTTTCATAAATTTTTCGTTTTAAAAATATATATATAACGTCTGTGACACATTACATATAAAATGTGAAAGTATCTTTAACACATATTTCTCAAATTTCCCATTTACTATTCTATTGTGATAGGAGGGGAGTGTAACTTCATTACATACGTTTCTCGAAAATTTTCTTACTACATTATTGTGACAGGAAACGTGATCTAAAAATGAAAAGAAGTTCTCTTGTAAGTTTCTATTAAGAGGTGAAATTTACTTTCAAATGAATCAACTGGTGAATAGTGAATTTATATGATATACCGTTATTCACATCTGATAAGTAGGACTACCAACATTAATAATTAAAATTATTATATGGTTTGTAAGGAAGAGTTTTGTACTAATTACTATAATTTTTATTTACTTCTTTGAGCTAACACATTATCGTGATTGTTGTTAAAAATAATTTTGTTTTATCTAAGTAGGTAACTTTTTTCCATGCTTTCTTATATTTCATCAGGGAAAGTCACGGGTAAGATATTTTAACATTATTATTATTATTATTTTATGTCTGATTAAATAATGAAAAACTGTTCTAACCCAGTAGGTATTACAAAATTATCTGTTAAAATCATTATGTTCGTAACTATACACCTGTATGTAGAACATAGATTAATTAATCCAATACCTACATAAGAAGAAATGTAAAGCCGGAATTCCACTGAGGCAACACTGAACGACATGTTGCTTGATACTTGTTGCCTAGTGTTGCCTGTTGTAGGCGTGCGACAATGTGGCATAAAATTTCAATTAATGTCGCTGTGTGTTGCTTCTATGGAAAAATTTTGTGTAGCATGCCTCAATGCCGCATGCTACATGTTGCCTCAGTGGAATTCCGGCTTAAGAATTGAAATCACTTATCTCCAGACTGCAACAATCTCCGCTCGAATATACCTACTAGTCATGTCAATTTTTTCTGTTTATATTTTTAAATACATATAAATGACGTTACTATATTTTTTACCATTTATACTTACTTTAATTCGAGTGTGTAAATTCACAGAATAGAATTGTGTACATAACAGAGTACATAAAAATTTTACCATCACAAATAATATGCATTTTAAGGAATTCGTTTTTTCTACTGGTAGTAACACCACAGGTTGGTGCTTTTGAAATATTAGTAATTTGCTGAAGGGTGAATCGATAGAAAAGGTCTCCACCTTCGTAAAATTTTATTATTAATATAATTTATTGTTATTTATGTATAACTAGAAAAAAAAAATTATCGTTTTTGTTTTTGAGGAAACACTATACATAGTTTTTCCATGACCACGAGATTATCGCTCGAACTCTATTTACCGAAACATGCGCTTGTTTTAATGTACCTTTACATTTTACAAACACTCAAAAGTACATTAGATATCAGTGTCGTATGAGAGTTATTTTGATATTGGAAGATATTGTGTGTGATAAAAATGAATTATTTGCACCGGGAACAGAACAGAGCACTCGGAAGTTGGCACATTTATTATATTTAAATATTGTAACTGACAGCAGCTACGCGTCAAGTAATTAATTTTCTTATTAGCACACAAGGTTATAACGACTAAATTAAAAAGTAATCATGAAAAACTGACGTAGCGTTCGTGTTTTAGCAGACAGCAGAGGATTAGTGCCCAGCGAGATTATCAGCAGTAAAGTCAAACATTAAGTTTATATGTGTGCTTACAAAAACATCCCAGAAACATATCGTTAAACAAAGAAAATAAACACCAAAAATGATAATGACAGACCGATGCTCACAACTCTAATATTTACATTATAAAAAAAGTATATCGGTATATGTGTGAAAAAGTTTGCTGTTGTTTTTTAATAGGAGTATTATTTAATATTTTTACGTTAACTTATTAACTTAAATCTTAAAAAATAGCACAAAACGCACGAAACGTTCATGGAACCCTTGATGATAATATCTTAGACAGAAAAGGATCCAAGTGTCCTATTATGGCGGCAGTTTTCTTGCAAACGTCGTTGAGATTCAAAAGATGGGTATCCTTTCAGACTTCAATTCAAAGTGAGTCTTAGGAAGAGTTTTATTCATTAGAAATAAATTTGCCATATGTACAGAATACAGAATAATAACTAATGACAATTTGAAAATTTAACTTAAGCCTAGAGACACAACACAACCTGTTGTAGCTTTGTAATTAGATTAATATACCTACATATACATAATTCAGTAAAAACAAACAAATGACTAAGAAAGTTATATAAAAAAATAAAAGTAATAATTCCACAAATTGTAGATATAAATATGACTTAAATATTGATTGATTGCTACATTTATCAATCTACTCTCCACAATAAGAAAATTAACAATTAATAAAATATAAGCAGTTATTTGTTTGCTTATTAATTGCTCCTTCAAAACTGTGTACGAATACAATATTCATCCTACCAGTAGACAACTAAGTATAATAATTAACTCTTCATAAAATTCTTCTATCCAATATTTCATATATCGATGATATTGAACGTTAATGCTTTTCTTTTGTTAATTTTTGTGGTCGCTTTTAATTGCCACATGATATTCATGCAGATTAGACGAAAGTCTTGTTATTACGAAGTCGATATCTGGTAATTTGAAGCACGAGGAAACGACGGCGTCGGGAGATTCGATTTCAGTGGAATCTCGTCAACAGCCCGTCACCGAGGATCATCAACCAAAATCACCTAACCCCAACCCTTCTTTTATTAAAACAATGGAACATTCGAAATTCTCCGCCCTTGTGAAAGCCCAGGAAGACGCGTCAAATACAAGGTAAGAGAATTTTGTTGGTGTTTTTGTAAACTGAGCTAGTTATTTTGTTGTCAATTTTAAGTTAGGTGTCGTTTTTAACGTTGTATTGAGGAATTTCCTCTCTTTGTACCTACATGTTTCAGTTAAGTATGATATGTTATTATTAAATAGTTTCGAATCTGTTGAATGTTTGACATTTTGAAATTTTGTATTTACTTTATCGTGTATGTATAATGTACATTTTGTATCAAGGGGCTGAAAGCTGCTTTTTTTATCTTGATACTAGAGTGTCATTTTCAGAATTCCAGATATACCTAGTCTATTTTACTTACACCCTGTTATAATTTTATTCATGTTTTTCAAGTAGCGTTATAATTATTATCAGTCAAATCAAATGTGATTGCTATCCGTATATTTAATAATGAATATTTTTATGACAATTTGTGTAAGACTCTGGCAATCAATGATTGTGATATTATGAACGAAATTCTAATATTCTACAACAGTTTGGGACTCTTGGTATTCACAAAAAGTGCGACATTTTTTGTTGATTGTTCTATTCAAACTGTGGAACATTATAGTTAGTATGCAGTTCCAACTGTTAGAACTCCCACGCTAATTAGAAAGTATCTTGTCTTTACTTGCTTTACTTCGCGAGCCCAAGCTAGGGGAATACTATAATAGGGTCCGTTTGGTCAATAGCTAATTTCGTGTTTCCACTGCCTTTCATAACTCGTAGCTAGAAGATTAAAAAAAAAATAGATCTCAGGTTTCAGTCTGTCTGTGGTCTGTTGGTGATGTTTATTAAGCAACTGATCTCCGAAACTAGTTACTGCACGTATTACTGTGAAATTCTAGGTGTGTTTTAAGAATACCAAAATTGGTTTTATCATTTCCATCAAAGTTTGTCCTATTTAAATTTTATTAAATAATATACTTACTTCTATTTGTTATTTATTGACCCGCCTTTATTTTCTGCCTTACAAGTAGATTTAAAAAATAAATAAAGTACAACATTTCAAAATTTAACTTAGAAACTATACAACCGACTTCTCTGCAATGTCGTGAACCATTTAATGTTAGTGTAGGTAAGGTTTATTAAAACCGCTAACTAAACTTTATCTGTTAAACCCGTCCAAAAATTTGGTGACGTCAACTTGAAATTTTCACTCTAAAAATGTGCACAGCACCTACTATGTGCTTACACTTGTAATTTATTAGTGCACCGATGTTTTTTTACGATTGCTTATACAGGATGTTAAAGAAATTAATAAATGAAGCAATTTAGGTTTTTCATTAAATAGAAAACAGTTTATCTCATTTTCCTGAAATTCTGAGATTAAAGTGCAAAGTTTAGTGTATCTAGGAAACTGAATCGATTCGATTATGTTTCAGGAGCAAATAACTTTACACCAGTTTTTCAGTATACACGGAAATTGAACACGCACCTACCGATACACTGGATATTAGGCACAGATTAGACACATACATCAACTTTAGTTTTTCTGTGCTTACATTTCTCCATTTCATTTATTGACGAAATTACCCTACCTTCTCGAAAAGATGAGAATACTCTTTATTTAAAATACCTTTTTTTTTAAGAATGTGAAACCTTCTCGAGTGTCTTTTTTTAAGCATATTTAGATCTTCTCGGGGCTCCCAACTGTCTTTTTTTATGAAGGTGAAACCTTTATTTTTCTATTAAACTGTGACTAGTATATTGTTTTACTCGATAGAGGTTATCACGAAAAAGTAAAATTCCGGAAAATTAAATTTTATAATTTTTCAGAGAAGCAGTATTTGTTGGACTGCACTTCAGAAGCGAGGGAAGTTCTGTCGAAATAACTTTCGACCATTTTTTTTTAATTTAAAAAAGCAAATATACCTCCAAAAAGAATGGTATACATACATTTTCAGCAATGGGAAAGCAAACAGCTTCATCGTTAAAGCTTCCAAATGCTGAAATGTACACGGGCACACATTTCTCAGATCATCAACTACCCTCCTCACAGATACTGGTGGAAATACCACCATTCGAAGGAGATATGGTGGACGAAAATCGACATTAATAGGCGAAGGATATGCTGACGATTCCAAGAGCAATAAAATCTATTGGTCATAAAATTACGGCATCAATGTAACAAAGTAGTGCACGCTTCAACACTTCAGTATCAAATAAATTTATAATATGTCAACAATGGATATTAATTTGACTAATTATTCTAATTTTACCATTAATCTTCCTCATAATAGTTTCGCCAGAGAAAATGAAATTATACAAACAAGTGTACCCGAAACCTGCGTCAATGGGAGTAGAAATAAATAATATTCTACCTATGTTAACGTACCTCATCTTTGTGACTAACCGCCAAACATATCCGCGTGAATGACTAAATTAATAAGTTTTAGTAAATTATTTGCTCTGACAGAACTCTTGATTTCTAGTTCGTGTTAATTATCTCTCAATATATACTTGTGTACTTAGATGTTACAATTTTGTGCCGACAATCAATAGGGTGTGTAAACTGCTAATAGAATCATTTAAGTAATCACAAAATTGTTTTTGTTCTTTGTTTGTTCGTTACACTTCGACGTATTATGAAATTCCTTGAAATATTTACTAATTTTTTAATAACCACCTGCTTCTTATCTACAGCATTCTTCTGTGTTGTTGCGTGTGTTGTTACCAATTTTTTCAATGTTATTTCTTACAAGTTGTCGACTAACACGTGAAAAATATGTTTCCAAATAATTATAATTGTCGAACATCCAGTTAGAAGCGGGATTAATGTGGATAAAAAAAGCAGAAATAAGCTTCAGGCAATACATAATTAAACAAGCAAAACTTTTTAACTTTCCTTGTTAGTATATTAACTTTGATACTGTAAAGCAACAGTATCAAAGTTTTTACATAAATATGAGTTTGCGACATTAAAGATATTCGATATTTTACAATTTCCTTATTACGGTATTTTCACTTTTTTTTGTATTTTTTAATTGGACACTAAGGAGTACGAATACTGTGTGAAATCAGACTCAACGAATATAGAAATTGTGAATATAAAAACTAAAGTCTAATTACCATGATAACCGTAAAAGATAAACTTTGTTTAATAATCGAGTTAATTTAACCACTTAGGAAAATTAGCAGTCGCAGGATTGTAATGTTTTTGAGTTTCCCTTAAAAACAACTTTATTAATTTTTGTGAAATTACATATATAGCATTGTAGCTAATGCATATTCACGTATACAGTGTTAT
Source organism: Zophobas morio (assembly GCF_036711695.1). Lineage (NCBI taxonomy): Eukaryota > Metazoa > Arthropoda > Insecta > Coleoptera > Tenebrionidae > Zophobas > Zophobas morio. The sequence goes on from NW_026972110.1 coordinate 6,799,135, forward strand.
ATTAATTGTAATATAAAATTCAAAGGAAATTTTAATAAACTAAATTTTTCAACAAATATTTCTTTGATATAAAATAATTACGATTTTTAAAAGATAGGTGAAAGAGTGGATTGTATAATTTTGCTAGATCAGTTGGATATATATAACCTCCCTGTACGTAACTATTTCATTGCCTGAACTCAGCGGGAACAATCGTGATAGTAATTATACCACTCATGACATCACGTTGCTGTTAAATTAAATCTCCTATTTTCTCATGATGGTGTCGCAAAAAATATTTTTTCTTAAAACAGTAATTCTTAACTAACTCACATTAATTATTTCAGAAAACGTTTATTGAGCGAGCTGCTCTTTTAATTTATCATAGTTTTTATCCATTCTCAATAAATCAGCTATTATACGCTTTCAGACACGATTATCACATGGTAAAAAGTACATCAAGTGACACTCCAATGTCTCTAGGAACTCCGGTATCGGCAACTGAAGTCGCGGCGGCATTGTTGGGAGCATCAACCAGTTCATTGTGCGGATTTCGAAGACATCGCAAAATCGAAGAGGAAGATCTGAGTACACCGTATAATCATTACAAATGTCTTAGTCCGAAACATCGAATTGGGAAATTGCTTCGAAGACAGTTTAGCCTGGACAGAACTGAAGAAATTAGGTCAGAAGAATCTATGCAAATCGTAAGTAATCAACGGAGTAATAGACTAGTAAAGCTTCGCCTCATATATGATTTGACGCTTTTGCACACTGTAATAATTTTGGAAGGAAAATTTCATCTGTATGCTTTATAAAAATTGTATTGTCGGAATTTTAATATTATAAACTTCTCTGTTGTTTTAACAAAATTGACATTTTTTCAAACTATAGGTCCTACTTGTACTGCACGAATTAGAGTAAAATTATTAAATTTAGCGGTATGTACAGAACTTCTTAATTATAATTTTATAAACATATTTCCCTTGTTTACAAAACAGTTTATCTTCTTCTGCAACCCTAATTTAATATGAACACAGAAACTTCACATAAAACCTTTTCCAGGAGGCGTATTTTACAACCACCTAATAACACAGAGAGAATACTGATGTACACAGACTTGCAGATAAGTGAATAATTCGCGTAATTACTTCATTAACATGAGAACGAAACATTTAACTTCTAAACATGTTTAACCTCACAGAAACTGCCTTGTGTTTGCAGTATCCCAACTCATGTGTTCCGTCTCATTTCCTACATATTGATTAAATTAGATTAATTTTTGTAAATTTTGGTTACAGTTGACGTCTGCAAATTTTATCACTTTTCCATATTCATTAAATGTATCTTAAAGTAGATATCTAAAGTATGCTTGAAATTCCACAGCAATCGGTACAATCGTCTAAAAAGATTTTCTTCAAAATTTTGCTCATAAGCTGTTGACAGAGACATAATAATAGACAAAGGTAAACAAGAATTTACATTTTTGTATTTATTAATAAATAAATAATAATAAACTAGTATTATTATGAGCTGTGAAACGTCAGGAGACACGACATTCGTCGGCTTTGAAAGTAATAACGAAGTAAATGAAAGAGCTAATTATTCGAGCGTTGAATATGATAATAACAACTATACTCTGCAATTTAAAAGATTGATAATATGGAAGTACGGCAAAAGCATTTGCTAAGGTTTATGAATATGATGGAGTTTTATCCTCGCTGCTATGTTGTTAATTATTATATTGTGTTAGCTGTAAACAAACATAATGATAAATGCAATTTTGATGTTAGTCGAAAGTCTTATTCCGGGAAAGAAACCTATTTACAAAAAGTATATAATAATAATATTGAACCAGTTGAAATACATCATTTAGAAACAATGATAATGACAATTTCTCAATTCGTATATCGTTTTTGATTCTCTTCTAGTTTATTTTTTATAAATTGTGACAGCGATGTACATAAAAAATCAATTAAATCTATTAATGTTCATGTTATGATTATTTTCGTTTTTCTTGATATTTTCTTGTTCAGAATTGCTCAGATGTGTTGTTAAAAAATAATAATTTATTAATTTTTCAATGGATAAAATTTGTTTTTATAATTTTTTTTTATAATTTATTTTATATATTGATCTGAGTTCCAATGTTCGTTAAGTTTAACATTAATTTTAAAGCAACTCCCTATTTCAAAAGTTCAAATATGTGTGAAACGTTAAAACTCAGGTACTGTTAATCATTAATGCAAAAATAAATTAAAAACAAATAACGTAAAACTTTAATCCAGGTAGCATCTTCACATCACGTATTTGCATTCTGCCTTCGCTTTGCTGGAGTAACTGATTTATTAAACCAAGCAACAGTAACATGATAACTAAAAGTTATTTTCGACAAGTACGTCTTCGATGAAAACTTTTCGGCACCCAACTCATCCCGAACTAACTAAACTTTTCAAGTACCTGTTACTTTCCAGTTACCCTAAAGCACTCCGATTTAACACCGACTCCAACACTGGGTCGACTGTTTTTAAATGAAATTCAAGCATGTTCATGTTTTTTACTTTAAACGAGCTAAATTCTGAAAAAACGATATTGGGTATGTAAAATTATTATTTGTTATTCGTTATATGTTTTCAAGAAGATTCTATTGAATTAGTCAATTACTAAACAATATCATATGAGCGCAGGTTAGTATCTAATAAGTTTTATAAATGCGGTCAGTCGAAGAATAGTATCATAGTAGTCATAGTTAAGCAATAGCAGTTAGGCATGTTGAATTTTTTTTTGAAAATGTGTTTTTTGCAATATTAACTAAGTACATGACATTGTAATAGGAAAGTTTTATCATTTTGCACAAATTAATAATTGGAATTATGAAAACAATGTTTTTCATACAGTGAAATGAAAATGACGAAATTGAAACCAGAAAATTTACATAACTAAATGAACTTTCGAATATAGGAGTTAATTTACACGTTTTAAAAATACATCAATCACTCACACGTTATGATTGTTCTGTAATGTAGCCTTCCGTTTGCTGAAAACTTTTTCAGCAATGACTGACAACTGTAATTATAACAATAATATGGGCTGAAGGATTTTTTTCAAACAAAAACCAATTTACATTTTAAATGATGAGTAGCTTCATTTAAAGATCTAAATACTTGTTCCAATATTCATGCTTACCCATATCTACTTATAATTCATTTTTATGTTCACAATATTTTACAATAATTTAATTGTTCTTGTAAGATCAAAAACCTATTCATTAAAAAGCAATTATTTCTAAAAAATATTCAGTTGTGTTTTATGTAACTTACCTAGAAAATATGTTCCTAATTTCAAACGGATTTAGGGGCATGCATAAATAGCAATTGTTTTGCATTAGGAGATCTCTTTATAAATTATGTTATAAGCAGGGCGCGAAAATCGCGCAGTAATCCAATCTGCCTTGAATTAGAAATCTCAAGGCCAGGCGTTTATGTTGACAATTATTTATTGTTCTGAAAATTTGCGTTATAGGTTATCACCGTCCTTGAAAAAAACTTATAACAATGGCGAAACCAAAGACTGCCTACAAACCACCAAAGCACTATCTTATGTTTTATATTTTTACTGAAAAAAACTAAAGTGATAATGCTTGTGCAATCGGCGTGGTAAATTTTGTGCATGAGCTCGCTTAGTTAGGTTGACTAATGTACTGGCGGTTCTTGCAATATTTGCACCTTTATTCAAATGGATTTGCAAATTAATTCTGCAGTGAAGGATGAAAATCTAAGTTTGTATTAATCTTTTCATTTGTCAAAACAAAGCGCCTTAAGAAAAGATAAAAAGTAAATATAAGTTTCCTGCATACCTAACAGTATGAATATTAGGAAGAAATGTATACATATCTACGTATATGCGTTTAATATTAAGTTTTATCTAACGGCCTGCGTCGAATTTAATTTAACCAAATTTAGACTATGAACTCAAAGTGCGGCAATTTGAAAAGAATATCCTTCGTGTCGAAAAACTGCTGTTTTCAATTGAAGTTTTATGTTTCAGGGGAGCCCTAGGCTATTTAAACAAAATTCAGCTGGAGCTGCAGATCTAGAGAAAATAGAAGAAGTTCCGATGAAAATTCCAGTTTCGCCTGCACCGAGTACAACTCCTTTGCAGTGCAGTTTGTCGATATCAGTAGATTCTCTAATTCACTAGGGAGAGAAAAAATAGAATCAACTTGACGTAACAATACAATAATATATTAGACAATCACGTCGGTCTTTGTTTTGATTAGACTAGTTTATTTGAAATTTCTAATTCCGTAATATAATAATTGATTACCGTAGAAAATGACAAACCATCATACGTTATTCGTTAATGTTATAATGTTATGAACATTAGATTTCAGTTGACTACCAGATATTGTGTGCGACATCAAGTTTAGTTTTACATGTATACTGTTATTACTGTTTCTCGTTCGAATGACAAAATTTAATTTAAAAAAATTAAAACATTTAAAAACAAATTTTTAAGACAATAATTTTCAGTCAATTGTTTAAACTTTTCTGTCACAAGCACAATCTCGCTCAACGTTAAAGATAGGTACAGACTTACTAGTTTAATAATAACGGTAACAATAATTATTTCTACTTTTGACTTTTCAGAGAACCAGAATTTCAGAGCAATAAATCTGCCAAAAGTAAAGCCTTCTGACATTCTTTGTTGCTTAAGTCATCTTAAGATTTAATTTTTAATTTTGGCATCTTAAGCTTTGAGTGAGAAATTGCTTGTATGTACAACGCACTCGTTAAAATCAAATGCAGTAAACTCGAATAAAAAACAAAAGAGCGGTAATCACAGATGCATATTTTTTTTATTTGATGTAGTGTTGTAGGTATACCTACCTATAGCAATAATGTGTGTTATCAATACTCAGTACCTGTCATCTTCAAAAAAATAATTTAGTGTGGTCATAAATTTCCAAAACTAGCTAGTGAACAATTTACTCCTCAAATGTTGTGTTCAAAAAAATAAAAAAAGAACGATAAAAACACGATCAGAGACAGCCATGATAATTTTTCTTCAATCTCTACTACATTTTAAACACACACTTTCAAATTAAAAGTAATGTGACAAGACGAACATTCCATCAAAGACAAATCTTCAAAAATACATGGCTGTCTTCGATTGTGTTTTTATTGGTCTCTTGGTATAATACTAGAAATCTGCATTTCTTTGTAATTGGAATTTTAAGATTGGAACGCAGCATTTAAGATTCTTAATTACAAAATGTCATGTGTTTTTATTTGCTGACCTAAAACATGATTGCAAAATACTGAAACTTTTCATATTCGTGCTGTTTTTCAGCTCGTTTGCGGTGTATCTAACTGATAAATAATATTTCATATACCTACATGTATGATACCTACTTATACACTACGTGTCTTTCTTTCTGTTGTATGAACACTCGTTACGTTTTAGGTATATAATATAGAATTTAAGATGAAAATGAAACGCACATTTCTTGACTTAGCTATACCTACATATACCCTTTAAAATGCGATCATCAAATATCTGTGAATGAATGTATTATTTCAAAAAACTAGGTAATAGAGATTTAGTTAATGTATTATTTTTTTCTAGTTTGAATGTGAATGTTTTTTTATACCTAGTCATATTTATATCAAACATAATTGTAATTAATATAAGTAGACAATCCACTCAAAAAGTCTTAAATTAGACTTAAAATCAATGTTGATATGTTTAAATATATATGAATGTTGTTAATACGTATTAATGAATAGATTTATCAACATCTTTTCTATTCGAATTCATTCACATAATTTTATCTGTAAATAAACACAATAAAAAATTAAAGACTGCTCAGCATATATTTTTTTAATGTGATACCCTTGCCATATTTTAACTAGCAAATAATATATTGCGTAATGTATATAGACCTACAAAGTTAAGACGAGAGGCGAAATGTTCGTACGGCATAAGACCTCCACCTAATAGTATTTTTTTAAATAGAAGTACTTATTTTATGAAAGCTCATTTTAAAGCTCTTTTAATAGCAATCTGACAATGTTACTTTCTCAGTCAGAATTATTTTATTATCAGACAAAAAAAAAATATAATGAATGAACCATTGAAATTATTGTCAATGTTCTCTATTTAACGTAAACATAACGGTTGATAATGATAGATCCTATTCATATTCTCTGACATTCTTGAACGATTCATTTACGCAATTGTTACAACAGTGATAATACTTGGTAATTTCTCTATCATAATTGTTGTAAGATTATGTATTCGACACCTAAACTTACATCATTTGGGGCAAAATTTGCAATTAAAAGGATCTATAATCCCTTGAAGTATTTGTAAATAAACATGTGCAGTCAAATTTTCTTTATAAAACAAACAACTCTGTCGATTAAAACACATTCAAAGAGAAAGAATAATCATCTCATCAATCATCGCTAAAAGCAAAATCAAAAACTACAGTCCATTCAGCTTCCTTTATACAGGGTTTCTATAAATAATTATCAGGTGTCAGTAGGTCATGTAAAAGTGCCGCCACTCTCTCTTGAACTATACTAAATGCCCAAGGACGCATGACAAATACCACACGCATCTGTATAACTGGTTGCCTAAATGTTTCATATACTTTAGAAAAGTATATCAAAAGTCTATACTAGGGACTCTAGCTGGCAATATTGTGAAGGGACTGTAAGGAAAATCAATTTCTGATCAAATATATTAATTGAAATACGGTTGGCATAAATGTTTTTCATTTGAAATGTAATGAAAAAAGTAAAATCGTCGTCTTCGTTGATTCGCTAGTTCCGAGTCTCTCCAACAGGGGCGGCTTGTCCTATGAGGCAGGTGAGGCAGTGCCTCACCAATGAATTTTACGCCTTATTAGGATTTTTATTATTTTATACGGACACATTTCGGCCAATAATTTGTGTCTTTTTTCTAAAATTTTAAAAATAAATATAGAAAATTATATTCTTATTTTTATCTCGGTAGGTACTCGTTGCTCCCTTAATTAAACAGCGCGCTTAAACACTCGGCACAACATGTATTTTGTGACGCGAATGAGGCCGACTCGAAGCTTGCCTCTACAGCATATATAGAAATCATGTCGTTAATAGGCAAGCAACCTGCAATACACTTATAAGCGGTATGAGTTGAAAAAAGACAAAATTGAGGCTAGCCTCATTTCCGTGCTTGCAAAAGAGATGGACAACTATATTATTTGCGCGCGGGGAACGTGCGATTGCAATGCAGTCTGCATTCGCAGGAGTATTCAAAATTAGGCCGTTGATTGTTTTGCCACAAATCTGTGTGTGTATAAATTGATTCAAAGTTTCGGTAACAGAATTTTGTCTTAAAAGTACCTACGTTTGCGTGGGTCGCGTTAGTGCTTTGTGCTTGTCATAATTTGATTTCGGTAATCGTTATTTAAGATTACGAGTAAATCGGAATTTTTCTCTACTAACGTTAAATGACAATAGCAGTTCTGTTTTTTCTACTTTCACGTATGATGATAAATTGTATGTAGTTAAGGAATTAAAACCGCCGGTTCCTGATTTGAGTAAATCGTTAATTGATCCATAAAAAAAAATTTAAAATAAATCCGTATTTATATTTTATATTTTTTTCATTTTGTTTTTTGTTATAAATCAAATTAGCTTTATTTTATGTTGTATTTGATCTTTTTCGATATGTTTCCTTTAAAGTTTATTTTAATTTTGTTTTTTGTTAGAAGTTATATTAGTTTTTTCTGACCACGCTTCCCTTTCCTTTTGTCCTGTCATTCTCATCCTTTCCTTGCAAGACCTCCTTACACCTTCACGTTGGTTCTTTGTGGACAGTTAAATGAGTTTACAAATTTGTTTATTTGACTAAATAGAAAATATTTAAGTAAACTTGATTTATTTATATTTTAGAGCGTTTTGTGCTGTGCCTCATCAATTTTTCAAGTCATGAGCCGCCCCTGCTCTCCAATTCCTTAAAATTGGCATATGATGGCGTAAACGCCATCATATGATGTAAACATCGAAAGGGAAGAAATGTGAACTGCGCGCTGAATGCCTGACTATTTGACACAATTTGACATAATGAATAACCACCGATAATGTACCGACGCGACGTAGTAATGTGGTGTATACTGTTTACAGCTTGTAAATGGGATGATTTTTTAATATGACATTGTTCCTTTTGAGAAGACGGGCGATCGTAACCCATTGGAGAGACTTTAATAACGAATCAACAAAGACGACAAGTAAAGTAATAGTAAAAGTCCACAGCTAAAAATTAAAAGTCGGAGATTTAAAGGCACAGCAGCACCTTAATTTTAAGTATTTCGCAAACGAAAGCAACGTGTGTGGTTTTTGTAAAGGTTAGGTTGTTTATTCATAATTCTCGCTCTTCAGGCACACAAGGTAGTTTGAACACTGAATAAAAACCCCCGACATTTGTTCAATCAGCCTTCGACGGCATAGTTTTTTGTCATTTTTAAATGCGAAATTGTATTTGGCACTTTAACTACTTGCACCAAACTGACAATGACAAATGTAAGTTTTCCTTGTACCAACTATCCACGACTGATTTTAAAAACTCGACAATATGGTGTGATTTTGAGTTCTAATGCGATGTTACCATCGCGAATTATTCCAAGCCCGATAATTGATGTAGCCCCAGTCTGACTGCTGTATTATGGGTTGCATATAACAATACTCTAGCTAATTTACTTCGTCTTCTAAATTTTTAATGTTAGATGCTGCACAGATCCATAAACTCCAGCAAGAAAATGCTTATCAGGTGTAGGTACTGCTGTACAAATATTAGATTACATTCAGTTTTCTACTGCTTTGGAATTTATTTTCTCTATGATTCCTGTGTTTTTTTGTGGTTAGCGGTTTCTGGTGATATGCTTTCAGAAAAATTTTAATTAGGTAGTTAATGTTAAATGTTACTGCATTTCAAAAAATAATAAATTTTCGCAATTCGAAACAGAATTTTTACATTAGCAATAAAATAAAACAAAACACATCATAATTAATTCTACAGGAATCAAATTTGTTGAAATTTAAAAACTTTAGGGATGCTACTAAAACTAGTTCTGCATCTTGAGGTAACTAAAGGCAAAATTGAAATTTTATTTCTTCATTAAGTTTAGAATTTTTACATACGAAAACACTATCGTTATTTTCCGTTTTCATTAAATTTCCAAATCCACCAGTGATCTGGAAACCAAAACTGATACCTGATATCCTTACGGATAATACGACTAAATAAACATGTATGACATAACTAATAACACTAGAAGACTTTTTCTTTAACATCGTCCTGTCCTCGTGAGTTTCGCGTAACTACCGATGATTTATCTACCTGTCTTTTCTGATCTGCTTGTTATATCAACACCATCGAAATGTTCGAAAAACTTACGAACTAAGATTAGAGAAGTGTTCCTTCCAAATCGAATTTTCGTCAGCAGGCACTCGTTATCAAAAACTGTCATCGAATCTACAACCAAACTCCCTTTCAAGAAAGTATACAATTAGTTAGCAACCCCACTTATTAATTCAGTTAATAATTTTATCATTTGCTGAATTCTACTCCTACTATGTAATGGGCAATAAGAGGGTTCGCCCTCTACCAGCAATTTTATTCAAATAAATCAAATAAATAAATGTGACATGTTCCTAACACAACTTTTTGAACATTTGCAATAAATTACTGATTCGTTTAAACGTAAAAATTTCGAGTTCCTCAGCACAACTGACCTTCTGTGAAGATTTAGCATTTGGTATTTTCATGTCCATTGATAACTATGTACCCACTTACAAGCATTTGTAAATTTTGTTTTACTGTATTTGTGTCAAACTGTTTATCTTTGGGACCGCAATGTCAGGAAAAAAGTTTCATTCATTATCAGCATCACTTACGCCTCAAATACTATGATATCTTTTCCAATGCTCAATAATAATATTACTGTGGACTGTACTTTATTGACTCTGTTTAGTTCAGGCGCGGATACAGGATTTCGTTTAGGGGGGGGCAATTTTTGTGCGATTTTACCTATCTCCCAGAAATTCGTTCTAAACAAAAAAATTTACTCCTATAAAATAAAATTTTAGCTAGTATACTCTTTTTCACATAACATGGGTGACATTTGGTTGTTTTCATTACACGTATAGTGTACAGTAGAACCTCGATAATCCGAATTAATTGGGAAAAAGGTGTGTTCGGATTAACGATTTGTTCGGATCAGCGATTTTCCCAAAAATCTGAAAGGGAATTGAATAACAACTTTATACACAGTTGAAAACAAACTTCAAGAAATAACCCTTAATTTTATTAAACAAAATTAAAGAATTCTTAAGCAACAATGGATAATAGATACATTTAAAAAAATATTACTCCGTGACCATAAACACGCTATCTTTTTAGAATCAACACGTCGGGATCTATACCCTGAATTTTTTCAGAATTTTTAGATGAATTTTTCAAAAATGAAATTTTCCATTATGGATTACCTCCATTATGCAAATTGCGACCCATTCTCGATGATTTTCGAAATTTAACTAAATACATTTTCTTGTAGATTTTGGGCCTCAAAAGTCACTTCTGGCTTCATTTCTTCGATAACTTAAACCATTTTTCCAGATTCGTCCAGTTGAAGTATCGTAATTGTAAAAATTTCGAAGAATTCGAATTTTACACCGAATTTTCCGAAAATATTGCTCGGTTGCCATTAAATGCTATATTTTTGGAATCAGCACGTCGGGATGTACATATATCCCTGAATTTTTTCAGAATGTTTAGGAAACTTTTTCAAAAATGAAATTTTACTCATGCAAATTTCTATCCATTTTCGATGATTTTCGAAATTTAACTAAATACTTTTTCTTGTAGATTTCGGGCCCCATTTCTTCGATAACTTCAACTTTTTTTCCAGAATTAGTTAATTAATTCAGTGCATTGAAATATCGCAATTTTTAAAAATTTCAAAATATTCAATACAACACGTACAGAAAGATTTTGCGTCATTTTTGCAAGTAGGTGCATTTTTTCAAGTCCAGTTCGGATTGCAGAGTTTGTGTTCGGATTAAAAAGATATCGACTTCAAATAGCCTCTGTTCGGATTACTGGATGTTCGGATAATCGTGAATTCGGATTATAGAGGTTGTACTGTGTTTACAAAGTGAAATGCGATTTCAAAATTTTGAAATTGGTCAAAATAAAGTACCTCGGTCGTGTGTCAGGGGGGGGCAATTGCACCCATTGCCCCCCCCCTGGATCCGCGCCTGGTTTAGTTTGCACTTGCTCCCTAGCGAATATTTTTTGAGTTATGTCTCGAAGGGCCAGTTTATACAATATTTTACTTGGGATTAAGTTAATCACGCATTTAACGAGGCATTTAGCGACGTATGACTGGCGTAGAGTCTGTCACGTTGTATTTTAACGCCGTGTTAGAAATTTCGTTGCAATCGAATATTTAATTGAGTTTCTATAAATCAGGTTTTTAGTTTTTTAAATTTATTTTACAACTTCAAATATTGTGTTAAGATGGGGTATACGCCATTTTCTAAAGTCCAAGTAATTTTTTTTACAATCTGTTTTTTTCGACTTTCTTTAAATTGTAATAATTTGGAGGCTAAAATTAACAAATCATAAATCGTAACTGCTGAAGGAAAATTTGCTTTTTCATAGCAGTTAAAAAGAGCATTAAATCTATGCAAGGTAATCATTACTGGGTGTCACCTTATCAAATATTAAAAAGACACTCGGCTTGAGTGTTGATTATTGTTGTAATAACGAGTGGCGTCAAAGGCCACGTGTAGGGGGTGACCTGTTCAGCCAACGTTTGAATAAAAACACTTCTAATGGTTTACCTGTCAACTATCAGTCAAACGAGCACCCTATAAAACCAGCGAAATAGTGGCTTAACAATCAGATCGTCTGAAATACTGGAAGCGATAAGTGTTTAGAAATTATTATTTGAATATTATTGACATGGGTAGTATACAAACATTTCTTTCAAGAATAATTGTCAGAAATTTGAGATTTTGCTAAAACTACAAAAGAATGAATTTCATTGTCTAATTATAATATTTTAAAATAGGTCGTACTTTACCTACTCCAGTGCCCTGTCGAGTTTGTGGAGACAGATCGTTTGGAAAACATTACGGTGTTTATTGCTGCGATGGATGTTCGTGTTTTTTTAAAAGAAGTGTTAGAAGAAACATCATCTACACCTGCATTTGTAAGTTTTTCTTGATTTTCTAAATATTTGCCTGTGAAATTAATAATAATATTTATGTGATCGGAAAGAACGAACATAAAATTGTTTCAAATACAAAAATTTGAGAGAAATTATAATTATCGATAAGACCATTTTTATTTTCTGTGTAGTATCAATATGTTAATATTTATTAAATATAACGCCCACAATCTTTTTCAAAATGATTAATTTTAACTAAAAATTGGTTGCTGTATTTTTTCAAAATTAATTTAAAAAAAATATTGTGTTTACTGCATCTCGAAATAGTTTACGGGAATTTATATATTTTTTACACAATATAAAATATGTATTATAAATAAAAATTTACAGCTTTTAAAAATTGAAATTTATTCATTAAAATTGTAACTTTCATATATGATTTGCTGCAGATTGTACGTGTCCGATTTCTAAAAAATTCGATTTTTTTTTAAATAAAGGAAAAATTTATTTTTTAAATACCGTTTTCTAAAAAGTGTTGATATAATATTGAACTTTCCTTGCAATTAATCAAAACAAATCGCTAGTTGAAATTTTGGAGTGCATTTTCATTTTGTTTGGATTTAGTATATATTTTCGCACTTGTCACAATTCAGCCTAAGTAAAATCTAACAGAAATTAATCACTGTGAACTTTGAAATAATCTACTGTAAACCTTATAATCGTTTACGTCAAAAAAATCTAATCATTTAATAATTAAGAAACAAGATAGGAAGGAGCCTTTACTCAAACGTTATGCGAGACTATTTGTAAATAAAGGGTGTCTAATTAAAAATCTGGTCAAGAGGGCTGCCTTCTTTCTATTTTATTGTTTTTTTCTGTTTGTCATCGTGTTCCCGACAGTTGTTATGTCGATATCAAACTCAGTTTAAAGGTTATTATTAATTAGCAGTAGTTGATCTGATGACTTGTCAAAATTAAATTAAGGTATTTTGACATTTTGTGTCAAAGTTAGAAACATGGCGTTATAATAATAATAATAATTAGTCTGCATTTCGAAACAAGGCGGTTAGATGGTAGAGTTCGTCCGACGAAAGAATGATGTGGTGAGTCATCACAGGCTGCACACAAGAGTAGGTGGGAAAAGCCGCAAAGCCGCCACTGCACTGGCGTAGATATATTTTGTTGTTTAAGGATCTTGGTGTACACGACAAAGAAGAAACGGTAGCAGTAAGGAGATTTATCCAGATTTTCTAATTTAGTATTTCTACATTTAGATAACAAAAAAATTTAAAAATCGAAGGTTATTTCGTCAGAACTTCCCTCACCCGTGAAGTACAAAAAAAGATATCCATCTTTTCCGAAAAATTTTAAAATTTGATTTTGTGAATTTCGTTTTCTGATGAGAAAATAAAATAAAGATATGCATGTAATGATAAAATAAATGCAAAGAAGCGTCTACGGATGTGTTTCAAATGAGTTTATCCTTTACAAAATTTTGTGATGACGTCATTAATATTTTTTCAATGACATGGATATCAATTTGGATAGGTGTAGTGTAATACTAATAATAACAGTATTGTATTCCCAAGTTTTCGTAAAAATGGAGTGACCCGTTTCTGATCTAATCAAAAAAATAAATTGACATATTGATTTATTTCTTTGAGTCACACTATATAAGCAATTATAGAAAATATGAATGGAATGATAAATCACAAGTATAAAAAACATCTGCAAGATTTCAAAGCATTCGGTTTTGCAGTTCCTGATTTAATAAATAAAATTTCTTGACATATTGATTAATCTTTTTGAGTCACACTTTTATAAAGTCCAGCAAAAGATAAATGCAATTTATGAGTATTGTCGCTTTCGAAGCTGTACCCTGTGTAAAACTATCAATCAAAATTAGTCGCTACCCTTGTATCTTTCCAGGACCGTATTTGTTTTTTAGTAACTGCATTCCTAATGCGTAATGATTTTATTGCAGGTTGTGGTCTAAAGTACAAAATACCCCTCATAAAATAATTGACAGCGTTTGCATTTATCTTTTACTGAACTTTAAGCAATTCTAGAAAGTATGAATGGAATGATAAATCACAAATACAGATTCATCATATCTTGCACATTTTCGGTAAGATTAATCCTGTAAAATTTTGAGATGACATCATCAATTTTTTGGGAGAAGTTAAAAGAATAAATTTTGAATAACGTTTTATCATCATTTAAAACCTTTGCAAAATTTCAGAGTATTCAGTTTTGTAGTATCAAAGTTAAATTATAAAATGTTGTTACACAGTTTTGATTCTTTTTCCAAAAATCTGGATGGGTAAGGTGAAAACTCACCACGAATTTATACATCACAAGTACAAGAGCATCTTATTTTATAAAATTAAAAAATATATATTATTCTAAATTTTGGAGATGACGTCATCCCATTGGTGGTGGGAATGATTAGCCAAATTTTGATGAGCGTTTCACGATATATATGTACATACCAAATTTAAGAACAATCGGCCCACTAGTTGCAGACATATCTTTCTAATAAAAATCCGGACAGACGACAGACAGATAGACAGATGACAGACAGAAACGGGAGACCTGCTTCTTCGTACTGTAGAAGTCATGAAATCTCGAGAAAACATAAAAGTACTTTACTTATTAAAAATCACTATAGTTATAGTTTTTTTTTACATGTATGTGATCCATTAAGTATTTTTTTAATTAAGTAAAGAGATGCTGTACGCCAATATATATTATATTTCATTATGATAATTATTTGAAAGATTAAAAGGGATGCGATATTTTGTTAAATTAGAAAAAGATGACCCATATAGTGAAAGGTCAACCAAAGTATAGCTTTATCTCTTGTCAAAATTGTATGTTTGTTAAGAACAAAATAAAACAGCAAGTTATTTTGTATTAATATTTATTAATATAAAATGTACAATCTGAGTTTCCGGTAATTGTAAGTCCAGAAGTTGTTTATAATGAGGGATTATGGCACTCATGTAATTATGGCACTCGCTACGCTCATTCCTTGTACTATAAATTAATATCATACACTCACTATTAATTAAAAAATTGGTCGAAAGTTGTTTCGACAGAACTTCCATCGCTCCTAAAGTACAATGAAACATATCCAGCATTTTTTTTTAAGTTTTTACTTAACAAAATTGTGAGATGAAGTAATTCATTTTTTGAGGTTGATAAACAGATAGATTTTAAAAAGTTACCATGCTTATAATAACTTCAAAACGTCAAGATTTCAAAGTATTCGGTTTTGCAATTCTTGTTTTAATCAAAAAAATAAATAAATTGACTCAGTCATAAATTTTTTTCAGGCACCCCGTATAAGCAAATCCTAAAAATATTAATGCAGTGATAAATCACAAGTATAGACTCAACATATTTTGTACAATTTAAACAGGATTTATTGGGCAAAATTTTGAGCTGATCATCAAATTTTTAGGGGGGATGAGCAAACACATTTTGATCAAAAATTTACCATGTTTATGATAACCTTAAAACATCTCCAAGATTTCAAAGCATTCGATTTTGTAGTTCCTGATTAAATCAATAAAATAAATTCAAGCATTCATTAATTTTTTTGAGTCGCCCTGTATACGCAAACCCAAAAAATATGAATGGAATGATAAATCATAAGTACAGACTCATCATATTTTGTACAATTTAGATTGGATTTATTCATTATTATTATATAGGAGTATTATTTATTATAAACATTTATCATGCTTGTTGTAACTTCTAAACATCTGCAAGATTTCAAAACGTTCGGTTTTGCAGATTGAAAATTAAATTGCAAAATGTTGTTTTATAATGTTGATTTTTTTTTTCCAAAAGTCTGGACGTTTCGGGTAAAAACTTAATACGGAATCATAAACTACATGTGTAGGACTATGTTATTTCATACAATTTAAAACCCATTTACTACACTCACCAGCATGAAAAACGAGCCAGTTAATATTTTTCTGAGTACAGTGCTTCGACGTTTTTACTATGCTTTGCTTATTTTTGATGTTGTTTCTTGACCAGCATATTAATTGAGTGTACCTGCACCCCACACTTTAGATAAGTTTCAGAATATGCTTTTAAAGGAATGAAAGAATATCCGACAAGAAGAAATAAACAATTTATTTCATGGGACGCCCTGGAGAATGGCAGCAGTCTTACAGGTTCGAGGGGGAAATACACGTTGTTGGCGTCAATGTGTGTCAATGATCATTGATTTTGCTTTTTTGGAAACTTTAATTTTTTTTCAGCTTTGTTTGATTATTGAATTTTTTTCATTTGTATTTAAATAATATATTTTTTAGTTCTTTTTGGATAAAAATACCTACTACATATTTTCGGTTCTTTAAAAAAAAATAAGGATGGCTCATTTTTCGTGCCGCACGTTGACATCATCACATTATTAATAGGGATGATTAGACACATTTTGGTTAGCGTTTTACCATCTACATGATATTCCCAATACAAATACAAAATTTGACAACAATCGATCCAATACTTTCGGAGATTATCTGTCTAATAAAAATTCGGGACGGCAGACAGACGAACAGACGGACAGACAGACGGAAACGAGAAACCTATTTCTTCGACTCTAGGGATCATGGAAGGTCGAGAAAACGTAAAAGTAGACAGTCGGCCAACAGACTCGATTACAATACTTCTTTTGCTTACGCTCAGGAATTAAAAATGATATCTACTAATGGTGTAAGCTGTAACAAACAAAACTGTACAAATTTGTCGTGATCCAAAGGTTAAAGTTATACACAGCCGGACAACGTTTAGGAACCAATCAAATTGTATCTAAATTTGGTTGTTGTAAATATTTAAAACATTGCATAGACTCTAGAATTTTAGACGATTTAAGGTGCACACTTTATAGATTTCTTAGATGGTTGTTTAGGTCACTTTTTTTCTTATTCGCAGTTTTAATTGAATTTAATATCAATGAATGATGTTTTGTTTTTCTCTTTATAATTTCAATAACATCTTGGAAACGAATGGATATATTGAAATTCTGTAAACCTTATTGCTTCTAACTTGAAGGGAAAAACTTAATTTAGTACGTTATGGTTTATAATTATAAATATGACGCACATAGGGCGTCGCTGTCGGGTCTCAAACCTATATTTTTTTAAATTTCAAATAAATTAAATTATGATTACAGTGATATACAATACTTAAATATTTATTTCATTTTTAGTTGCTAAGAAAAAGTAAAATTTATAAACATAAAGAAATGAAAGTTGAGTGAAATAACAGACTTGCTATGCTAAAGAATTTCAAGAAAACCGGAGTAACGTGGCAACTAAAATTATAGTGTTTAAGAAGAGGCCAATCAAAGTTTGTAAAAATCTATAGGATATTTATTATTCAATTAAAAAAAAAATATGTTTCGTCTCAGAGACAGAACACTTTTTACAGTTGGTAAATAATTTTATTTATAGTGTATGTTATTCAAAAAACCAAAAAATTTGGGCTTTTAGTTTTTTAATAAGTATTTCGATATTTCGAATATTTAGTTAATGATGGAGCGTGCGCTTTGGTGACTCATCCTGTGTATATGTATTTTATTTGTCGTACATCTCATTAGTCATTTTATTTTAGAGGATATCCACAAAACAAGTGTCGTTCATTTAACTCGTTTTCAATTTTTATATACTTTTTGTTATTACGAGTAAAAATGAACATGCATCCCTAAATTCAGAAAAAAAACCAAAATATTCGAATACATTACATTCCTGCGCAACCTCAGAAATTTTTGTTAAGGCAAAAAAAAAAATAAACGACACTGGTGCATTTTATACAAGGCAGCTCTATTGTAAAATTTTAATCAATTTCAACAGTTATTTGTGTGCGCACAACACATTCGCATACAGTCACATTCGCACATTCGTATGATGCACAGTACTTTTTGCATCGACGTAAAAAATATTATTAATAAAATTCAAGTAACTACTCCACTATGAACACATGAATTCATTATTTAGGGAAGTTCATTTCTGTATTCTGAACTAACAATTAATTTAAAAAATCCATGAAAATTACATATTAATACAGCTAAGAATTTTAAATGCAGCTGGAGACGGCCGTTGCGTTATAGACAAAGCTAGAAGAAACTGGTGTCCTTATTGCCGATTACAGCGATGCTTTGCAGTCCAAATGAACGTTTCTGGTAAGGTTATCTTTCATAATGCCAAAACTTGCTAATATAAACACTCCTTTATAGCTGTTCAAGAAGAAAGAGGTCCAAGGAAACCAAAAATAACTTCAAAAAAAATTCTACCAGATTTTTCACCATTGAACTCTGAAACTTTCCCGTACAGTTCTCCATCAAGACTTCTTCAGACGGAAACTAACCCAGCTCATGAACTAGCTGCACAAATACTTCTTGTTACCATCAAACAAGCTCGTTGCAATGCAGGATTTGGTCTTTTAAATCGTTTTTCGCAGAACACCATTTTAGGAAATTTGTGGGCCCCATTATTCTTGTTGAGGGCTGCCCACTGGCCGTCGGAAAATGTCAACATGTTTCCTGGTGTTGAGAATACGTTCATAACTATTAAAAAATTAAAATTAGATTCGACAGATTTAGAGCTAGTGGAGAACATTTTACTTTGTAGAACTGATCTTTTAGATGACGTAGAACAAATTGTATTGGCGGAAAATATATTAATGAGAGCTTTAGATGGTTTAGCAATTCGCTCAGCACTAGATAGGAGAAGATTTACGGATGTTCTTTTGGCTTTACCAGTTCTTTTTATACCATCTGCTATCGTACTTCATTCGTTACTATTTAAACCAGTAATTGGTTCTGTTCCTATCGAAACAGTTATATCTACTATTTAACAAAGAGAAACTTCCGTGAAATAAATTAAACACCAGCTATATGTGTCACATGTTTATTATATTTTACTAATACAGTTTAATGGGTAATAAAACTAGTATTTACACATTAATACTACAACATTAAATTACTGCACATATTTACAAATTTTGTTTGGGCGGGGTGCAAACTACAATTTTTGTTAAGTATTTTAGTACGGCATACTACAAAAATCAGTTGATATTTACAGCATGAGGTGTAAAATTATAATGTGTGGTTTTAATAAATGTACTGAGTAATTGTTTTTATTTATCTTAACATTTGTAAAATAGTCTTGTAAACTGCTCAATATGAGCTTTGATAATTTAAACACATGACAATTTTAAATAAAAATTATAAATAATTCTATAAATATTCTACTGTTTGTAGAATTAACGTTTAACCATTGAAAGAAACAAGTCTGTGTATAACATTGCACGCACTTTAACAACATTTTTACATTTAGTAATGTCTCACAAGATCTACATTTAGTAACAAAAAAAAATAAAAACGTTTATTTACTTGTCTTTAATATTTTTCCTCTCAACTTCTGAAATTTAAATAACATCAGATTATGTTTAGTTTATTTAAAAACTGCAGGTCAAAAATTATGGTTTATTATTGTAAACTGTAAAATATTGTACTTCCACAACAGTAGGTAGGTATATTACTTGCAAGTTTAATCGTTTTGAGCCAGCACAATCTTAAAAAACAAATCACTTTGAAAAACAATATAAGAACTTTGTTTAGGTAGCTGTTTTCGTTTTACCAATGAATCTCATATTGATCCAAAGTAAGAAAAAAAAAGTAATTTTTGACTAGCAGTTTAAAAATAATATCGTTCGGCACTATTTAAAACTAATCAAAAATAACAACTCTGTATCATTTCGCAATGACTGTGTTACATTTGAAAAAATGAGAAAATAATGCAGATTCGAAACATTTCCTAGCTCTTAAAGTTGACAAATAATTAAAAAAATCATATATTAATCATAGATAGCTAAGCTTACGACAATTATTGTGTAGGTATAATAATTTAAACAAGTATTTTAAAATAAATATACAAATACTACTTCTACAATCACAAAAATAAATACACTAAGTTTTTAGTGATCACGAAAATAACGAAAAGTCTTAAATACAGGCAAGTAAGTTTTACTGATCTACTAATGACGTGTTCTTGCAATATTGCATGAATAATGAAATGTATGTAGTTATTTCTCAACGATTTTGTTTTCTTGCAATATCTTCAGTTGCTAAAATAATAATAAAACGATTTTATCCTTTGGTTTAAAAATTTTCAAATTCAATTCTTATTAGTTATTACGTTACGTGAATTTTGTAACGAACAGTATTAACCTGAGTATTTCGACAAATTTCAATAAAAAGTTACTTTTAAGCAATCACAAAATCCGTCGTAAAATCATTATCTGTTTATATAAATGCGATTAAATGGCGTTGACTAAGATGAGGCCATTAGTTTAGCCGCTGCTGTAACATGATGTTGGTGGTGATAAGCAACTTCCCCACTGTTATTGGTTGCTCCAGCAAAACCAAATATTTGTTGATAGGGGTATGTAGGCTGATTTTGTATACAATTGTATTCATAACCTGGTTCACTTTTAATGGCACTTGTACTGGTGGCAGGTAGGAGAGATGTTTGGCCCAAATATGGACGATCTACTGGTGACGTTTTGTCGATTTGGTGATTGTGATGATTCTGAGATGGTTGAGACTGGGACGTATGTTGTTGTGCTGACTGATGGACTATTGAAGATTTGTTTTCTGGAATACATTTGACAATTAGTGAAATGGTGGAGGCGCCGGGAAAATAATTTTTTAACTATTTTTATTGATTACTAGATATATACCTAAGTATTCTAACACTAAATTTTCACGAACTGAGAAACGTAATTACAGCTTTAGAGAATTGTTAATTTAATAAACACGGTAAAGTTACAACTCACAAAGTCACTAAATATGCTGTGTCCACTTTTACAATGTTGTAATAACTACAATTTTCGACATTTGTAAAGAAAAAAAAACAAATAGAGCTAATTAACTATTTCACTAATACGAATATATTAGCCTTTATACCTCACATGTTATCACTAAAAACTTAATAATAAATAAAAATATGCGTTCATTTTATTCCTGCTTTATTTCCTTTTCTGTTAAGTGGTTCCATAAATAAAGCAAAATTACAATAATTTATAATTAAGTAATTTCTAATTTTTATTTTTGCTTCAAATGAATTGAATTTGTAATAATATATCCACAACTGACGAACTGGTTTGAAAATTTTATAGTCAGAAACATCCTTCGCGACTGCGAAGGTAATATTGATCCACCATCTATGACGTCACAGATATACTACGTCAACTAAAACATCTAAGGAGGGAAAGTGTAGCAACACGGAACACCTGAGATTTAACGTTCCAATTTTTTTACAGGTAACTAAAAATAAACTTCTTTTTCTTTGAACAATAACAAAAATTGTTCGTAAACAATCAACCGTGTCCGTTCTCTAACCGTTAAACATAATATTTCAGGCTTCAATGAATGCCAGGAACAATATGATCACGTAGGGTGACATCGTCCTTCAATAAGTTAAGGCCAAATACTGCAACAAGGTGTTTTCAATGAATGCCTAATTTCATATTTTTAGAGATTTCACAAATGTTACATTTTATATTTACGATTTTCATTCTCCTTAATTTCCTGTATAATTTTTTCACGGCTTAAATTTTTAATTTCCGATTAGATGGTTTACTGATTTCAGCTTTTATTGTTTAGACTGGGGTTGATTGGGCTGCTGTTGAATTTTCCAGAACGCGTTCGGATTTTGTAAAAGCTATAAAATTGTTATTTAATTTCACCAAATCCCTAGATTAATAGTATAAAAAAAGACATCAACATTATGCCAGAAATGTTTCGATGCAATATTTTATAATATTTTAAATTGTGAAATGTCTCAAGGGATGGAGGTTCTTCCTAAATAATTGGAATTCTAAAATAGTATTTGGCAGTATTCAAGATTTAAATTTTAAAGATTGAGTCGTTTTGGAAATAATCAACGATATAAATGTCCTCGTGGATTCCAAAGGGCAAATGGGATTTTATGCTGATTTTGTGTCATGTTGTGTCAGGTAATTGGATTCACGATGTACTCTTGTTTAATTAATTTTGCTTTATTGAATACGGTTGCCGAGTTCGGCCCAAGTCTAGATTGACAAATTTTTTCTGCCATTCATCTGACTGTTTATTCGCATACCGAATTCCACCAACGCGAGATATGAGGAGGGTGTCCTACTGGTAAAGGAAACTTTATTGGGGGTAGCAGGCGTCAACATTAAGATAGCGGGCGTTTGTGGGGGCACCGCGGCTTGATTGTACATAACTGTGGTTGGTGCAAAGAAGCAGTTCAATGACAGTTTTTTTTTTTTGTCGACCGTCAAAATATAAAAATCTACCATCAGATCACCATAATAATTTGGGCATTGCTTAGCAGTTCCTTTAGATAAGAAATTGCAAACCGAAGCATTGTGTACGTTTAAAAAGAAGCTGTGTTTATGTTATCGAAATTTGTAATCTTACACTTGAAAACATGAAGGGGTTTTGCAGCTGGGAAAATATTCTCGTCAAGCTTATTTCATAGTTTTTGTCCCCTCAAAAAGAGGCACCACTTTGTAGGCCATTTGTTTTGTTGCATAAAATACTAAAGATTTTTTTCAATTCGAATCACTTTTACCAAAATTGAATAAAAGATGTTCCATTTCAGTAGTGACGTGGACTTTCTAGACTCTTCCCGCTCCGCATTGCGCCACTTTGCATCAGAAGATCACAGTTCAAGGTCACTTTTCGAATTTTTCGCGGGTTTTTAAAATTTCGTGGGCATGTCTTAATTTTGGCGGAATATTTGGGTTATTACATTATTAATAATTTATTAGGGATTAGATGCTACATAGAAGTACGTTTACAAAATAATTAAAATTTTAAAGTATTATTTTGCTTGTTGTCAAAAATACTAAACAAATTAGCGCTCATAACAATATTTTGATAGCCAAGTTAAAACATCATTCGAGAATGGTAGTGTTCCGCGCACGTGCTGTATAGAAAATTTTTACTACAGTTGTATTAATTAATTTCTGTTGAGATAACAGACCGATGGTTGTGATTCTTGATTGTTTCTTGTAATGTGAAATTAATGTTGTTTGTCGTTTTCTAAATAAGGTATCAATACAAAAAGAACCAAAATTGATATACCTACAGACTTGACATGTCTAACATCTATTATACACATTAATTTTTAATGAAAATTACCATAAATCCTTAGCTAATAAATGATGCTAAAAAAATTGAAATTACTTAATAAACTATCTCCTTTTATTTTTATTTTGATGTTGATTTCTACACTATAATGGACATAAACTGAAAATAATAATCGGTGGACAAATGTTTTAGTTTATCTTTTATGTTGACATTGTTTTTATTAAATATCTTGTACTTGTTACTTCCTCTGCCTCAAAATACGTGTTCGATTTCTATATTTTTCTGAATAGGTACTACTTAATTTTTAAAAATGAAGAGATTTTGTTTTAAAATGCAGTTGGTGTATGTTTAATGCAACTATTTGTTTAATACAAAAAAAGATTTCAAGGTGATTGTTTGGTAACACTAATACTTTGTTTCTAAACGAATTAAAAAGACTGTTTAAAATACCGGTGTGGTCCTGGAAATAAGACCAATATTGCTCGTTAGGGCATCAACAGTTCCTTCTTAAGGTAAATGTATAAATGAAGAAAACTGTTAGTCGAATTTAACATTAAAGACGACAGTTTTTTTTGCAAGGTTTTATTAATGAATGCGGACGTGAAAAAGAAAAGATGGAAGAGTCAGACGGAAGCAACGAATCGTAGATTTGGTTATGATAAGAAATGTCCCTTCACATCGTCACAGAAATACTCATTCGATGGCATATGCCATCCAAATTTCAAAATCTGCAGTTCAGCGGTGCATTAAAGCCAAAGAAATTAAATCACATTTTACAATATGTCTCACAGAGTCAAGATAAGATAATTCAACGATTACAATACTGCATATCAATGCTGAACCGAGAATAGTTATGTGATAACGTGATAACACAAGACCGGAAAACACAAATGTTTGCGAGTGATACTGCAGATTCGAAACGTTAGTCGAAGCGGAGCAACATGAGTAAAGTACTTCTAAAGATATTTGGAAACAGAGTTAATCACTTTATGACTGTCTTTGGTCCCTGGTCAACCTTCAACTGCCAGCTTAATCCCCATAAAAGTACCCGAGTAATCTGCTTTTTCGAGATTGATTTCCAGAACCATATTTACTTATTTCGTTAGAAAGATTAAGTACTTACTTATTGTTAAAAGTTTAAATAATAATTTAACTTCAAATAATTCTTATTAATCATTCTAAATTTGTAAATAAAAGAATCGTTAATACCTCGGTAGCTGTCAGATGAAAGGAGTGTTTCGCTCTGATCAGTCAAAAGTGGTGAAAATAACTAAATAGTGGAGACCGTGGATGGAAGTAAATGCCGAAGAAATCGGAGCCGTAGGTAAATGTTGACAATGAATAAATGAATTTCGAGGATGAAGCAGCAGTGGATTTTGAATAATCATGAAGAGAATTTCGAAATTAACAACGGGGGTGTGTGAGAAGAAAAATTAATTGAAACAACAGCCGAATATACAAAAACACATATAACATATATCTGTTGGGCGAATTGTAAAATCGGGTTTTGCAATAAGATAGGAAAGAGTGGATGAGGGAGTCGCTCGAAAACTGAAAGTAGAAGAACATACGTACGCTGTAAGAAAAATCATTTATGATGGACACAAAAATAATTACGTGCCGACAGTAAAATGTATTCAAGAAAAAATTGCAGAGTTTACTGAGTGTTGCCTTGACGCAATTCGAACATCGCTAGGAAAAATTGGATTTGATTATAACACTGAATAAAAGCCCTGTAATGAAAGAATCAAAAGCAATAAGTGAATCGCGGTATAAGTCTATAAGTCTCTTCGTGAAATTCAGGGAAGAGGGTGGAAGCATTATTTTTCTCGATGAAACATGGTACGATTCGCATGGCGTGTTAAAAAAGGATTTGTTAACAACAGTTCAAATGTGTTTTAAATCTGCCCCAACCGAGACTTCAGGGGATAATAATTTTACACGCCGAATCAAAACAAGGTTTTGTTCCGGAAGCACTGTGTCTTTCCGGGAAAAACATAAAGTATGCGAAAGAGTGGTTTTCCACTAAACTTCTTTCAAATTTGTCAGCCTGCAGCGTAGTTGTAATGGATAATGCAAGCTATCATTCCGTTCAGCAAGAAAAAATAACAAATCTCTTGAAGAAAATGATTTTATATTACGAAGATCACTATAACAAAAAACAACTTCTAGAAGTTCTTCACACGAAAGAATTTAACAAAAGCTGTGTCATCGACAAGGAGGCCTCGAGACATGGTCATTATGTTCTGCGGTTACCTCCTTATTACTGCGAGCTTAACCCGATTGAAATGATGTGGTCCATATTAAAATCAAGAATACGTCGAAATAACAACAATCCAAAATTTAGTGCCACTGCCATCGACGTAATTAGGAATCAAGTAAAAACAATTGGTCAAAATGAGTGGTTTAATTGCGTTGAAAAAGTCGTTTCAATGAAAGAATAATACGGGAAACGAGAAGTCAGTGAACTTGTTATACTTATATTTCGATCACAGCAGCGACGAAAAAGGCAATGGATATTTTATTATTTTATTTTTATTACTGCGGCGCGGGACTTTGAAACATGTATCGTAGGGGCATTTATATTCCACAAAGAGTACAATAAAAGTGTTTAACTCTGTTTCCAAATCTTTAGAAACACTTTACCCCAGTTTTTCCTGATAACATTCTTGAACCCATATTTTATCAGAGCTATATCACAGTTTTTTATTTTTAAAAACTCCACACTGATCAAAAGTAGGTATACTTTAAAAAAACATCTTGCAGAGTCAATATTCGCAATATCAAAATATGTTGGGCGTAATTTTATAATTTCATTTATAATTAATCGTAAATTGCAAAAAAAATATAGGTACCTATATACGTGTTACCTGAAACCAATCTTTCTTTGAACAATATAACAGAGTTCATTAGTGGACATATTGGTAAGCACTAAAAATGAACTATCTACCTATACCTACACCTCCAAGTGCCGTTTTTAACATACAAAAATTACTTTTTGCAGAATAAGTAGGTATACCTATGATTACAATTATACAGGTTATGATAAAGTAATGCACAAAATTTATAAAAAACGCAGTATTTGTTTTTGAAAAAACTGCAAAAAAATGTCAAGCTTTGACATACCTATGTCAAAAAAATTATGCGTCAAATTTGTAAAAGTTATGGCGTCATCAATGATTTTTTTTAAATGAGATAATAATTTTGATTGGATTATTTGTTGAAGCTTATTTTTCTGCATATGAAAATATAGTTTGAAGTAGGGATTGCATAACAAAAAACTTGAGAAATTAATAACAAACAAAATAAACTTGATTTGAATGATAAATACGAGACTCGTGTTATGATATCAGCATAAGTCCACAATGGACAATCATTCTGCAGACCCATATCCTGCCACATGCAAGATGCGCTTCCACACTTGCATCAATATCAACATGAGAACTTCAATTCTGCAGTTTTCCTCCTTATAAAAGGCATTGGAATAATTCATTTTTCAGTTCAGAAGCATCCGCCATCCGCGTAACAAGTTCAGAAGCATCCGTCATCCGCGTAACTAAGAAGCCGCCGCCGCGTAGTTTATAAGCCCGTCATAATCGCGATCTCCCAATAAGTTGTAATAATTTAAGTGAATAATTGTGAAGTAGAATTAAGTGAATAATCAAGTAATTGTGAATAATCAATCAATATAAAATAATCCAATAATTAATAATCAAGTGTAATAATAAAATTTGTGAATAAAAGAAAAGTTCTTTTTAAAAACAAGTTTATTAAACCAATAAACTTAACTCTCGTATTTATTGTTTTATTGTTTATTTAATACTCAGTATTAAATAAACAGAACAATCCGTTGTGTTAAGTGGCCATTCTATTGGTCCACGCGTTCCAGTGCACCTTCCATCAAATTGATTATCCAAAAAAAATCCTTACATTTAGGTACGCCATAATGTGGTGGTGCCCCATCTTGTTGAAACCAAATCCTGCGATCTAAATTTTGTGGACTATCTGGATCAGGAAACGTAGCAATTAGATCCGGAAGCACTACGGTTCTAAGATGATCTACATGTCGATCTACTGTTAAATTTCCGTAAAAAAATGGGGGCCAATGAATGTTCTCTTTATTAACGCCACACAAACATTAATTTTTTGGGGACGTTGGATGTGGGACGCTTGGACCCAATGAGGTTGTTCTGGAGCCCAGAAACGATAATTGAGTTGATTTACGATACCAAAAAAAAACTTTACCATAAACGACTGGCTAACATTTTCTTGTAAAGCTATTTCCG
Organism: Zophobas morio; assembly: GCF_036711695.1. Taxonomy (NCBI): domain Eukaryota; kingdom Metazoa; phylum Arthropoda; class Insecta; order Coleoptera; family Tenebrionidae; genus Zophobas; species Zophobas morio. The sequence continues at coordinate 6,826,787 of NW_026972110.1, forward strand.
TCGTTGTTACATGGGGGTTGACTTCGAATGATAACAAGAGATTCAACTTGGTGTTATCGTTTAAGTATTTGAGTGGCCTTCCATATCTTGGAACATCTCTCATGTTTCCTGTTTGATTAAATTTTGCAACAATTCTGCTGATTGTGCTTATAGTGATTGGAGGTCGTTCAAAATGTACTTCGTTGAACAAATCACACACACTTCTTCGTGGCTTCGAAGTCTACCGCCATAACCTACTATCATTAGGACTTCTGCACGTTCTTTTTGGGTTAAACGAGCCATTATTATGCGACTTTGACAGAAGTATGTATAGACAAACAAAACACATTTGTTTACAAATCACAAACTACCGGATTATATATAACACACACAACTAAAAAGTATTCTTTATTTTATTAAACCAACTTAAGAAAATGACAAAAGCGATTCTCTTTGTCAGATTTTTGTTTTAATTTTTAGTTATTTGAATTTTATTTTGTTTCATGTTCATATTCTGGTTATTTCGTTTGTTATTAATTTTCTGCATTTTTTTTAATTATGCGACTCCTACATCAAGCTACATTTTCATATATAGAAAAATAAGCTTTATCAAATAATCTAATCAAAATTATAGCGTCTCATTTAAAAAAAATCATTGATGACGTCATAGCTTTACAAGTTTGATGGATTTTTTTTGATATATGTATGTCAAAAGATGGAGAGTAAAATGAAAGGCTTGACATGTTTTTGTATTTTTTTTTTTCAAATCCTGCGCTTTTTATGAATTTTGTGCATTATTTTGTCATAACCCTAGATATAGTGTCATATAGAAACTTTTCTTTAAAAATCTAATTTGGAGCTAGAGGTTAGTAACACTTATGATACTACTCTTACATAAGAACATATTTTACGTATTATGCCGCACGTCATTAAATTTGAGTCTCATATTCATATCTTTATAAATAAGCAAACTACGGCCTGTTAAACAATATCATGTACGACTGGTAGATGCATACATAGTAGTTTTCAAACAATTTGATGACTCAGTGAGATGGAACGCCCGCCATCTGTTTGTACCGTAAAGGCTTTCGTTTTTCACTTGTGTAGTAAATGAATTGCGCTGATAAAATCAGCTAGCATATTTTTTTTGCACGTCACGCAATTTCTCAACGCAAAACGTCAGTGAACATCGTAGGTGGTAACAAAAAAAATCGTTATTATTATGCCACATCTCTTTGCGCTCTATCAGGACCACATAAAGGAGAAAAAGTGCGTATACGTGCGTAGACGTCTCATTATCATACCAGAATTCATTACCGGCCTAAACCAATGATCGAGTATGGGCGTTACCTACCTTCAACCGAGGCGGAGCTACTGTCATCACGCTCCCCACCAATCGGCTTTTTTGGTTTGCGTTTGCGCGTCTGAATGCCGTCCTTCCTCATGGCTAAAGGTCGATTCACGCCGTGTAGCTTGAAGTATAACCCACAGGCGTTGCAGACCGGCTCCCCGTCGTTGTTCCGACGCCACAGTGTCGTCGTCCGCGTTCCGCAATTCGTGCAGCAGAGGCCTAACCTTCGGGTTGCCGTCTGAAATGAAAAATCCTATCAACAATTCCTAGGTTTATCTACAATGGAAATGGTTCGACTTGGGGATTTGCAGATCGGGTTGTGAATATTTAGCAGCTTACCAGTCGTTTTGAAGGTTTGATTAGAGGTCTATTCATGCCGTTCATTTTGTGATACAGCCCACAGGCATTGCACAAGTAGTGTCCCGTGCCATCGCGACGCCACAGAGGCGTCGAAATGGCTCCACAGTTAACGCACTCTCGTCCTTCGCCAAACTGAAACTCCATTGCACCATCTGAAAAAAAAAAAACAAACGAAATTAATGTAAAATATGGACGTATCTAGTAGCGGTCAGTTACTTGTCGTCATACAGGGTCGCGAAAAAGTTTGGAAGCAGTTGAATATTGCGACAACATTTTGCTGAATCTTTTTGAAATTATCTACTTATCATAGTCCAGACGTAGGACACCTTATTCAAACATTATACTAGTGCCCAATCATTGTAAAAATGATAGAACTTAAGGTACATACATAAACTGAAATAAAGGTGCCAGCGAAACAGACTGATTTAAATTCTGTTTCCAAATAATTTACAACTTATATTCTAGAAATAACAATACTCCACTTTAATGATTGTAAATAGTGCATACATTGATATGCAAGTTTTTTGAAAAAATTAAATAAAAAATTACATTATTGAAAAAGATCGAATTAACATTTAAAAAACAATAATTTTACAACAAATGTTCGAAATGTTCTCCATTTACTTCATGGCAATAGTAAATACGTTGCACAAACTTTTCAAATGAATCTGTTAGAATATTAGGAGGAATATCAGCAATCACATTTAATATTATTTCTTGGAGTTCTCCGATGCTTTATGGTTTACTAACATAAACTCGATTTTTTACATAACCCCACAGAAAAAAATCAAAGGGAGTTAAATCGGGTGACCTAGCTGACCACTCAACTGCTCCCCTTAGTCCTATCTACCCTTCAGGAAAAGTTTAATTCAAGTAATGCCGTACATGACGTTCGAAGTGACGTGGTGCTTCATCTTGTTGGAACCAGATAAATTTGAAGTTTCATAGCTGGGAAAGATTTGTCGTAAGTCACGGAATAGTACTTTGCTCCATAAGTTAGAGGTATTTGTCGGACGTTAAATTTCCGTTAATGAATAAGTGGCTTACAATATGGCTACCAATAATATCGCACCAAACATTAATTTTTTGGGGTACCTACTGTACTTACCTATATGAACTGAACCACCTCCATCCAGTGTGAATATGTATTAGATCAGTATCTACAGTTATGGTCTATGGTGATTAGAATGCTCATTCAAACAAAAAGTAAACTCATCAGAAAATAATAATTAGTTTATGAAGTTGCCATCCTGATCTAGTCTGCCTGCCATTATTTCGCAAAATTCGATTCTGCGGTGAAATTCATCCGCAATCAATTCTTGTAGTAAGTAAATGAATTTTGTTTGGATGATATTTTTCCCGTTTGAGTATTGTGGTTTAATACCAATTCATGCACTAAAGTTTTTGGATTTTCAGTTACATCTAACATGATATTAACAGAGTTGCAACATTTTTTGGTCTTCTGATTCTTTGACGATGTCTAACATTACCAGTTTTGTCAAATCTGCGCAATCTTTTTGAAACCGTCGATCTAGAGATTTGTTCTCAATTGGAATCAGTTTAATTAAAAAGTGCTGCTACTTCGACGTCTCTCGCCATAACCTATCATCGTCAAGATTTCTATTCGTTCCGTTTCTGTTAATGGTACCATTGTAGTGTTCTATTGAAATATTTTTAAACTCTGATGTAGAAGTTTGCTTTTCAGTATAGACCGACAAATCGGTGACAGTATTTTCAAAGCTAACTGCAATTTTCTGTTTTAGAATTTATTCATAACAAATAATTTATCGTTTTATTTGCCGTTTTAGTTAAAAAAGTGTATAGTGAATTCAGGAAAAAAATTCTATTCAAAAATTGACTATTTGACTATTAGTGCTATTTAAAAAAAATCTACAGAAAATTTACAGAAAATAGAGCTTGAATATTTTTAAGTATGGCTCAAATTTCAAGAAGATCTAACTGACCATTCCCGAGATATTCAATTGTCTCCAAACTTTTTAGCAACCCTGTACATAGGTATATGCACTTAAGTACTGAAGATCTTGTGAGATCTTTGTCAAATCACGATAGGTACCTACAAGTTTTCCAGAAAATCTGTAGATGTAAAGTGAACAGAAATTTAGTTGTATAACGTTAATACACTAAAATTACAAAGTTTATCAATTCTGCTTTTGTCTGTTTAAGATCTATTTTTTTAATCCGTAGGTCTATTTACTTTTACATAGTTATAATATCTTTGAAGTGTTATTTTTTACCGTTTTATTTTCTAGATTTAATTTCTCATGTTGTTCAACTGTGTTGAAAGAAGTAGGTATATACAGTCTCTCGTTTAAGTTTAAATGTAACAAACAGAAACTGTTGTAACATCGATCCTTCGGTCAATTTATCGGTCTACATTTTTCCTCTCGTAATACTCAATCTCTCTGCCCTTGTGTATACTTCACTGTATTAACTTTCTGCATTCAAAGTTAGTTTCTTTATTTGGTTTGCAGAAATATGGACATACACCTCTATTAATTACACCATTAATGGTCGTTAAGATTTTGTGGTAGTTAAGTACTGACATGTGTTTTAATTTTCACTTAGAAAGGTTATATAAGCGACTTTACTTTTACTTGCACTGTGGTAGTAGTAGAAACACTTTGATGCATAATTATTAGTTATGTTTGTGTTACCTCAACATAAAATTCGAAAGTGCTGTTTTTGTATGTCTGTCGTCTAGTTCGATGGTGTAAATATTTGAAGTGGTAATATCTGACACTAACCGTACTTATTATTATTACCTAATCGATAATTTGGACGAAAAATGGTACGATCAAGAATGTACGAGGGAAATTTAACAGCTATATCAATAAAAACAAGATTATTATGACTTGTTATAAGTTTAAAATATAAATATCGGGGTTTAATAGGAGATCATGTTAAAATAAAAGTCCTGGAGAGAATGAGATACATCTATCCAAATGCAGAATACATAACATATGGAGAAGAAAGAATTTTGTGAGGGATATATAAGATTATCTTGGAAATCTGGAAGCAGGAGAAGATGCCAAAGAGCTGGAAATGAACGAATACCCTAGTATTCTTGAGAAGCGGCAGCCCGTCAATTTGTAGTAATAAGAAGGCAATATAGATGATAGACGATTTATAAAGATAGGTATTAATAACGATTATAAAAGTCAACTTAAAATCAATTATACAGGGTTTTGATAAGTATTTCCTACATCCACATAACCTATACCTAGTTATGATAGACATTTGAACTTTTTGTTGTCATGGAAATGGTTAGAATTTGTCATACTCTGAAAGAAACGGAACAAATCAGTGTCCACCTGGATATTAGAATCATTTATGGAAGCCCTGTATGTGCAAATATTGGGGAATAAGTATATAAGCGGGCTTTGGAAAAGGAAGAAATACGTGTGACAGATAAAAGAAACTTTGATAACACGCTATGAGTATAATATAACTACTATAGCAACGATGTTGTTCATAAAATTTAAAAAGATATATGAGTATGAAAATACTGTTTTAGTGTTTTATTAATATTATGAAACAAGTTCAAATATCTGAGTAAGGCCCGGTATTTCAGTTGTTGGTTAAAATCGTAGTTAACAAACCATGGTTACGCTTTTACGAAAACGTTAACCAAGAACCGGGATTTCAGTAGCGAAATTTTGGTTAAGTATATCTTGGTTATCTAACCAACATTTTTCTTAAGTTGGTAGAATTATTGGTCTTACCAGTTCAAAGGAGCATGCGTAAGAGTCTAGATACTCCTATAATCTTTCATATTTTGAACGATTAAACGGCATATACAGACATGATACGGACTGTTGACTATTTTTAACCTCACTTTTGTCTTATATACGTTTTTTCCCGTGTAAAAAGTTATATTTTAAGCAGTGGCGGCTCGTCAGATGAGGCAAGTGAGGCGGCGCCTCACAGCATATACAGGGCTTTCATAAATGATTCTAAGGGCGTAGTTGGCCATGGATTTCAAAAATGCCGCTTTGCTGAAATTGTCTCATTTGACAGTTCTCACTTGTCATTGTGCTTGTCATTTGTAACCTGTCACTTAAAATCATCGCTTTTATTGTTCTACCACTTTCCAAGTGTGATTTACAGTAATTCTCGTTGATCCAAGTTTAAAACAACAAAATAGCCTTTCTCAAGGCTCTTGGTGCTTGCGTGCGAAAACTTTGTGCTCGAAGCGAAGACCGTGAAAATGGTTTATTCGGTTGAGCAAAACACTTTCATCGTTATGTCTTATTATCGCAATGGGACATTCGTAGACGGAGCGTGGCTGTATTCTGTAGCCGCTTGTAAGCAAGAATATCTGGCCAATTACCCTGATTTGGAAATTCAAGAAACATCATTCGAGGCTCACATTAGAGTTGTCATCAACAGATTTGTTCGCACTGGCAATGTCAACAAAGGGAAATCTTCTGGGAGACCTGCAGTATCTGAGGAAGTTGTTGATGATTTGAGAGAAAGACTCGAGTAGAATCCCCAAACATCTTTGACAAGATTATCTCAACAGTCAGGAGTTCCCGTAACCACATGTCACAAAGTAGTGAAAAAACGATTGCATATGCATCCTTACAAAATAACTACTGTGCAACAACTTTTACCAATAGATCCTCCACGCCGCGTAGAATATTGCAATTGGTTTCAGAATACTTTTCATGATGACGGGTTACTGGACCTTACATTTTTTAGTGATGAAGCATGGTTTCATTTATCTGGCTATGTCAATTCGCAAAATTTTAGAATTTGGTCCGCGGAAAATCCACATGTTTTTGTAGAGACGTTTAACCACAATAAATTTGCTTGTTTATTCCATTATGAATTATTTTTATTTTTAACAACAAATTGACTATCAAGAATGTTGGAGTTCCGCGCATGAGGGTAACAAATTACGCCTGCGTAATTTCAAATGTTCAAATTCTATGTGGGTGACCTAATTTTGCATTGAAACGAATCTGTACGCAAAAAAAAACAACAAAAATCAAAAACTAGTCTTTAAAATTAGCAACGAAAGTATATTTTGAAGCTTGATACTTAAAATGAAATCACACTACGTTCTAAATACCTATTTATTATGTACAATAAAATTTTTGATAGAACTGAATGAAATCTCAAACCGTAAAAACTCTGAGTATTATCCGTGTCCGTTCACCCATCTGGTGGTCCTTGATTTTATATGACTCTACGATGAGGGTTTAGAAGCTACCCAGCAGTCAAAGTTATATTTGGATTTTTATCTTTTACGTTTATACATTTTCGTTGAATATGTACTTTTGTGGCGGGAAGTGAAATATTAATTTTGTAATATACTATTGTTTTGTGGCTAATTAAAGAATTTCGTGTAATTTTTATGAAAAGGACAATGGACAGATAAAGTTCTATTATTTTATTAAGTAAAAACAAGCACTAGACATGACAAAACATATTTCAGTATGAGCATCCAAAAGTTTGAAGTGTTAACAAAAGGTGCTTATTGTGTGAAATAATTTCAAGTACAAATCGACATCTAAGATATTTTCACGGCGACAATTTCAAAAATATTAAAAACTAGCAAAATAATTTGTCCGCTATGCTTTGAAAACTTTCAGCGTTTTCACTTATTAACGAATCATCTCAACATCGTTTATAACATTGAGTTGGAAGTAAAGGATCTACAATTTAAGAAAACGGAAGATTTTTTTTACACGAAAAGCAGGTTTAGAGTTAAAAACTAATTCTTTTATATGACCAATTATTATTTTCTACTATGAATGTCAGAAGTAATCTAGCAAATTCTGTTAGTAAATGTAATATACGAGCTCCTAAAACTAGTGGCAGTATCAAAATGCAAGGAGTCTGTCCTTCACGAATTACAGCTCACTTTGATCATTCTTCCTCAGTGGTACTTGTTCAGTTTATTGCTATTCATGTTGTTCATCACAATGATCTTCGCTGTCAACCCCTGACTACAAAAGAAATGACATATCTAGTTGAACAAATTCGCACTGGTCTAACACACGAAAAAATAATTGAAACTATTAAAAATCTAGAACTCAGTTCATGTACCAGATTTAATCTTCTGACTATGAAAGACATTCCCCACATTGCAAAAAAAATAATATATCTGGTAAATGAAGTAAGGAAAATCTTGTTGTGCATCAGAACATGAAAAATTGCACAAAAATGACTGCATTAGCTTCCATGTACAGTGGGCTGGAGTATATGTTAAAAAAATATGGCGCCAAAATCATTTGTGTAGATGGCACACATGGGACAAACCTCTATGACATTGAATTGACCACAAGTCCATGTGTTAGATGATAAAAATATTGATTATCCAGTAACATTTATTCTGTCCAACTGAAAGGACACCAACATATAAGAGGTTCTGGTTGGTGAAATAAAATCATTAATATCGGTTTTGGTACCCAATTATTTCATGACAGATGATAGTTACAGCTACATATTGGAATGCCTGGAACAATAAATCAGATTCTTACAAAATTAGATTATGTATTAAAAGAAACAGATGAAAATAAATTTATAAGACTGAAGCAAGAGCTGATTAAATTTTTGGTAAAAAGTAAATTTGTGAATTATTTAAACACTTACTACTTTCAAAATAAAGAGCGCATGAAGTCATGGGCCCAGTGTTATCAAAAGAACGCAGGCATTAACACCAACATGCACGCCAAATCTTTGCACAGATCTTTGAAATACAAATATTTTGGTGGTAAACCAATAGAGGGCTGGAAACATATTTAGACACTTTGAAGAAACTACTGAAGGATACATCTTGGTCAAGAATTTCATCTACTTTATGACTTACAGCTATTCACCATGACCTTTTGGTCAGTAAGTCTCATAAACTTGCCACCCAGATAAGTTTTGATAATGTAGCTAAAGAATCTGCTGTAAAACATTTAATGCACTCACAAACCAAAACTAACTTTCATGAAGTAGAACTGATGGATAGGAAATGTAGTTATCAGACATTAAAATGCGTTGTTTGTCAAATTTGTATACATCATTAAAGATACTCTTGCTCTGAGTTCTTAATCAAAAATCATCTTTCTAAGCACATGCATCTGGTGTCCATGTATATAAAGGCATATTTAACCACCAAAGGCCCTTGGTCCCACTGGTCATCAATGCGCCTTCAACTTCTGAAAAACAGTTTGAAAATGAACTACATTTGCGCTGATCTAACTCCGTAACATCGCGCAGAACACGCGCTTCTCGATTTCGCACAAACTGTTTGTGCAAGGCTCTTCTACAGCATCTTTTGATCACGTTCCTCATCTTCAAATGTTATGCAAATGCTTCCTTTTGCCACAAAAATTTGTTAAATTTCGCATTCGTGCATTCTTTAATTGCAGCATTGCAGCCGTTGCTAACATAACCTAACTTTTTATGGTCACCAACGCGTGCTAACTTTTTGAAAGGACACACGGGCGCTTCGCCTCCTGCACTTCATTACAAATATACTCCTAAACGTGGAACTTCTTTTTCCGTGGATGATTTAGTTATTGGAATTTGTGCGTGTGTATATCAACGGCCAACCAAAAATTTCACTTGTTATCGCCAGTATCGCCTTGTTATGTTAGTCACATGTGTATTGACGCATGCGTTTTCGATATTTAATCATGAAGCATTTAGGCAACCAGTTATACAGATGCATGTGGTGCTTGTCGTGCCCAAGGACACATTTAGTAAAGTACACATAAAGCGAAAGGCGGCACACATCCATAACCTACTGCGACCCTATAATCATTTATGAAAACCCTGTATCTTAAGAACAGATTGACTTAACTTATAATTAAAAAAGAGTTTTCAATGCATTTTTAGTTACAAAAATATGTTGAAATGGGAAATATGTACATATTTTTTTTTACTCTTCCTGCTGACATTTTCCGTTGAATACCGTACGATTTATGCCCCGAGTTCTTTAACTGCAGCGGCCAGAGTGTCGGTTCACTTGAACCAGCGAAGCCCAATCACAGACACGGATTTCCATGGCTCAGCTCCTATACTCCTATACATGCGTTCGCTCGGAACTGAGGCGATATCTTCGGTGCTTCTCGGCCAATTTCGGCGTACTCTTTAAACCATTTTTCCATTTATTTTACAGAACGGTAGGGTTGCGGGGTGCGTGGGTAATTAGCATGAACGTGAATAAAATCCCACGTGTTGGTGTTTTGTGTTATTGTCTCTTTCATAGGTACAGGTGAGTGAAAAATGAATCCCGAGTACGATATCGTCGTGTTGCTTCTTGAAACGCCGTTTTCACGGCGAACCGAGCTAGAACGTCGGCAAATTTTGCTAAATATCGGGCAGTCAAAACCGTTAATTCATTTAACTTCCATTGATAAGCGACAGAATCATCAGTACTCCAAGTCTTTTAAATCAACTTGGTACCTACGAAACATGTAAATGACTCTGCCGTAATATTTACACAACATCCCGGGATATAACGATTTAAAGAATTTCATCCGAAGTGCAAAGTTACATGAAAGTTCCAAAATACACATTAAAAATTTCATGGGCTTAAAACGTTTAGAAAAGAACGCAACAAATATTCCCGAATCCCTCCAAGAAAGTGCTACTTTCAACAAAATTTTGACTTCTAAAAACATTGTTGATTCAATGTGTTATGGGTGTTATTGTTATTATTATTATTATTAGGACCTACCACTGACCGGGGAATGACCGGTATTCAGGCAAGGCTTCTATCATTACTAACTAGTAAGACCAAGTAATATTACTATTATTGTCAAACTTCTATCATCGCCTCACCACATCAGACAGTCACGAGCCGCCACTGATTTTAAGTGAATCATATGAAAAGTAAGAAAATGGCAAATATTTACTCTTCTAATGATAGAGACTCAGACGATGAACGAAATTTTAATTTTGTCGTACGCTTGGGAAAATTCGCAAAATTTCTAGAATGCAGATACTCAAAGATTATTTTTTCTTTCAGATTTATGGCTGGAAATTTCTTTTTCAAAATACGCTTAGGTACTTATATTCATTCTGAACATCTTTGATTATACCCATATGTAGCTATGTATTTAAAAGACACAACCCATCACGTGCGATATCCACAGAATAGGTAACAGGAGTTTATCAACCAATACGTGTGTCATAACTAGTCAGGTCCTTAAAACGCATGTGCTAACAAGAAAATCATTGTTAACCTACCTCGCTGGGCTTGGTTAACTAACCAAGAAATTTAACCATCAAATAAGTATTCTTAACCATGCAGTGAAATACGCTTAACCAAAACTTTTTTGGTTAACTATAATTTCTTGGCTTAACCAACAACTGAAATACCGGGCGTAAGAAGTTAAATGCACTGTTAAGCATGAATTTAAAAAATACGGTGTGTAATGTTTAGATCAAAGGTAAAATATCCGAAAATTTTGTAATTAAATCCGGATTAAGGCAGTCTTGTTCAAAAAGGTAAGAGGGATTACCCACCAAAAAGTTTGCAGACAAACTAAAATAATAGTAAATACTCGTAGATAAAAGTAGGGATGAGGGAGAACAGTAGAAAATTAAAGTAAACGCACGGTCACTGGGAACCGGAATTCGATAAGACAGAGGAATTCATTTATTTGAGGACATTTTAAGACAACAAGCAACCGTACAGAATAAAAAAATATAGAGTGGACCGTTAAAATCAGGAGTAATGAACCACTTCGTCCGTTCCAGAGATTTGTCAAGAGTCATAGACCTTAGAGTATACCTAGTGATTTTATAAAATTTCTATTCTAGTTACGTATGACGGTTAAGTTACCAATGAAACGTGTTGCGTAACTTGAACTGGAAGGGTATATTGTGGTTTGTGTACCAGCTAGCGTCATTTCAAAAAAATTACGTTATTCAAAGTTGATGCCACCAAAGCACAATGGACCCAAAGGCGAGACTTAAGTGCCTGCTGGCTACGGTCAGCCCCCATATAATTAGAATTCAGAATCCAGTTGATGCCACCAAGTTTTCAAATGTTCCAAAAATCATACAAAATCTTTTATTCAGTGCTCATGTAAACGTCAGCGGTAACTACAGCAGATTTTTAAAAAATCACTCGATATACCTATCCCACGACATTATTACCAGTGGTATTATATGGTTACAAGACCAGGACGTTAAATAAGAGAGCAAAAAAAACACTACGAAGATAGGAAAGGACGTTCTTCAGAAGAATATTATGAGACAAGAACGTAGAACAAGCATGTTCGAAAAATAAATCAAAAAATCTTATAAGCCTTATAGAAAACTGTAAATGAAAAAAGAAAGAAGAGATTACAATGCCTATGACACCTAGAAGGCATCGGATAACAGAAATGCAAAGAAAATATCCGGAAACGTTGGAAATAGGCGGTTATGGAGTACCTATTTGGACAGCAAAATCGGCGACTGAAAGAAGATACCAAGAAAAGAAACTTATGAAAAAACATAACTAAATTTTGGGCCTAAATATCTGTTACTGCAGTCTCTCCCTCCATCTTAAAAACAAAAAAAATCTTCATAGCAATAGCTTTTAAATCGCTTACAGCACCTGCCATCACTCACATTAACAAAATGTAATAATTGAGCCCCAACGTCATTTTGAGATTAAAAATTATCAAATACTTACTGTTTATAAAAATATTGTCGCATTTTCGTGTGAACATCTTGTTACTAAGGATTTTTCAATTTTTTAGCTGAACATTACTTATATTGAAAAAACTTCTACTAGATCTTACAGATTTAGTGTCAGTTTATAATTGTTATGTTTAATTTGGAATAGACCGTGATATGAACAGACCAAAGATTTCAAATAAAAAAATGCAATAAAATACTTGCATAGACAATTTATGACAAAAGCAAATGTAGGTTCTCCTATAAAAGTAGTTTAAGCTTTGTCTTACTCAAACTGTTAGACTGCTTAGATTTACTGATATGGCGAAGACATATGATGCTGTTGTTTTCATGGAATTACTTACTGGTAATTTCTAAACTTTCACAGGGATTTGTTTATGACCATGGGATGTAAAAATCAACATACCTAATTTCCTAAATAAAAACTTACGACAGTTGCGTTAGTTATTAATTTTATTATCTACAAATCTACTTTCAATCGATAGATTGAAAATTTCAGGCTTCCCCTTTAATAAAATACAAGATTTCGTTTAAAAAATCGGAAATTATTGCTAACTGACACCTTATGTTTCTAAAGTGCAGCCAATATAACACATCATCCTAATATATACTCCATAAAATAAATTGCTGAATGGACTATGTTCTGGTATTGGTGTACTGAATGAGTAAGTATGTAGTTTAAAAAAATAAAAAAACTACCAAAAGAGACTCAGTACCACATCCCAGAGCACATTTTTTAATAAAGATTAATTTAATTTGTTTTGAAAAGACTTTCGGATAGAGTTAAACAAATAAGCATTAGTAACAATTATGAAATTCCTAAATCAGATTCCGTGGTAGGGAAATTTAGAAGACTTAAAAAATATATAAAGTTAAAAATCTTAAAATCATTATACAGGGTGTTATTGAAAGGTACGTACAACAAAATGGACAGTTCTTCGCGAAGTCTAAGAAGTCGGAAAAACTTATTTTATCTTATCAAAATTTTATGGGGAAAATTAACCCTTATCCAATCTTTTTAGACGCTACTGAAGGATAAATAGGTAAAATTAATTAATTTTAGTAAATCCTAGCAACTGTAACAATAAAACTTTTGTCAAGGCTAAATGTTGCTATAGAAACGAAAGATGATCTTTTTATCAGAGGCGTACAACGAATTTGGACATAAATTTTAATAATTTTTATCTCTAAAAGGAGAACACTTTTACCTGAACTTTTTTTAACTTTATGCACCCTTACTTCGAGACCAATTGCCGATTTTATTTTGTACGTACCTTTCAATAACAGGGTGTATTAAACGATCGGGAAAACATGCAATATTTTCTTAAATAACATTTTGAGATGACGTCATTAATTTTTGGTCGGTATAACTAGATAAATTCTGGTTATCGCTTTTTACTCTCACCATAATCTTTTTGGTATTACAGTAGTAATTACTAAAGTAATCGGTTCATTAATTCCAAGATTCTTTTGCATGAAATCGACAACAGACAGAAACTCATTGGCAAAATTTTGTTTAAATACTTAGTTGTTTTTTTGTAAACCCACTGCATGGATTCGTATTTCTTTCCAACGATATATCCAAGCATAAGTATTAATCACAGTTCCAAAATTAAGGTTACTGCTGGCGTCAAATTCTCCTCATAATTTTCTGCTGAATCTTGCTTCAGATGTGGACAGTTTGAAAACCCGACAAACAAATGGGATAGGACAGACAAATTTCTCTACACAATTTGCAAACTCTCGCTTCGAACAAACATTTGTTGATCCATGGGCACCAAATTTTCACTATTTTTGTACAAGTTCGACCAAATTTTTAGGTATATGTACCCACTAAGACTGTTTACATCTGAATCTTCACTTTAAAGTAATATCGATACATCTTACTAATTTAATTATAAGTACCTACATGGAATGTTGGCAAATAATCGACTTCGAAAAAAATTCAAGGAACTAAACTCACCATGAGAAAATGACGCTATTATAAAATGGTCTCATTCTACCTATCACACTTTATTGGCAATATTTTTTGTATTTTGTATAAGTTCTCTTTCCATTTGTTTGATTTTTTGAATTATTTTCTTTAAAACAGAATTATCAAATAAGTATTTCTTCTGCTTATCGGTACATAGTGTTAATTATTAAACGTTTGATATACTTATATGTATAACTATTGCCAGACATGTGCACAGTCAATAAATGAAATAGAATATTTTCACTTCCAAGTGACTGAATTATTGCTTGGAATGTAAGCAGATCGCGATTAATTAGTTTTATGAATGGCAGCAGTCGTAAGTCTTTAGAGACGCCAGGCGGTTATTTAAAGCTTGCATTAGGATATGATTCTGATAAGACGCATCAGTGTAAATCAAGTTCAAAGCTTTAAGCGTTTATTAACCACAGATCTGGAAAATGCAGTACTTCAAAACCGAACCACTTGTGACTTATCACTGATGTGAGTGATGTGTAAGACTCCAAGTTGCGGCAGACTTTTCAAAACTACTTTGCTGACAAATTCCGATTCTTTTACAGATTACAGTTTAGCACCTATATATTTTAGATAAGATAGGCAAATCTTTCTGAAGTTAACTTTAGTTGAAGCGATGGCTGACGAGATTTCGTGTGAAAATTCGTATGAAACAAATATTAGGCAGATAAGTAGACGTGATATTAAAATGTATACAAAACACTGCACTGCATAGATACAACTTTAATTGCAGTTTGTTATAGTTGTTTTTCCTTTCTTTTTAAATGTACATTAAAGCGGTATTAAAGTCAGACTTAATTAAGACATAAATTTTTAAATTACTGTCTCGTATACCAATTTGTGATTTATGGTTTTGTAAACAATAATTACGGTGTACAGAATACATAATATTTCATCTCATTTTAAAGCAGTGTAGTACCCCCATGTTCGTAATTTATTTGCGTAATATAAATAATCTTTACAACTGTTTTTATAGCTTTCACTTACAGTATTGTTGTGATAAGAAAGGCATATAAAAAGGTAATGCGTTCCACATTAGATTTTCATGTCGGTAATCAATAAAGATGGATACTTTTAGTTTTACTGTCATCAACGAATGAAAATATTTGTAAGTATAATTAAGTTAACTATGATATATTTATCTCGGATACTGAATGACTAATTAAACATTGAATATCACGACATCAACTATGTCTTTTTACATAACTACTTCTTAATAATTAATAAGTCGTTACTACAGCAGTACAGTATAAACACATTTATTGGAACTACATTTGTTGTAAAATTAGGCGGTCTGAAATGTTATGCTAATTATGCAGGCTTATTCAGATATTATTATAATCACCTTGTGAAGTTTTCAGTGAACTATATTGGTATACAGGGTGCTTCTTCTGAAAGCCCCAGTTTCACTAGAAGTGAAGAAAACTTTAGTTTTTTTAATAAAACTACCTCTTTTTTAACTGTTTCATAAGTTTATTGTTGTCACAGTGCACTGAGTTAAAATAACAATAGACCAAAATATTAATTATTTGTAAATGTAAATTTTTTTCGTATAATTGGAATTTATTTTTTACGAAAGGCTGAAAACAATTAACTATAGAAACATAATTAGAATTATTATATTTTTAGTCGTATACGCCAAATGAATTTAACCGTTTGTTTCACATTATTTGGCAAATTAAAAAAAAATCAAAAGCTTATGTTAGTGATACCTCAAGGCTCAGTAAAAAAGGGAAGTAACAGTGGTCATAATTATCATTATTTAATGCCCCGAAGAAACTATACATAAACAAAACAAAATAAAATTTCAGATTCCAACAATTCGATCTAAAATATCACGAAAAATCAAATATTAGGTGCTATTAGAAATTATAATAGTAAACATTAATGCACTATTTGTATTCTTATGAATGAATACTGTTACATACAAAAATTCGTCGAAAGCTAGTTCGACATAATTTCCCTTGACTTTAAAATAAAATCGAACAAATACAGCTTCGAAAAATAATAAAATTTAAGTTTAAGAATTTTATTGTTTCTTGATGATGACCACTGTAAGCTAAAAATGTGTGGATTCTTAAAGTACAGGTGCAGAAGCATCCTATGTACATGTTTCTAGTAAGTTTTTCAATATAAACATTTTTTGATCAGCATTTTAGCAAGGACACGTAGGTATATCAATTTGAATAGGTGCAGTGTAATACTACGTATTATTAGTATAGTAGCCTGCATAGATATTGTAGCCGTCCATAGAGTCGAAATTTGCGAATAAAAATAAAATAAAACCGGTTCAAACGGAGCCGACGGTGGCTTGCAAATTCTGACATCACTCTGGCACACGTTGCACAGAGACGTATTTAATATTAAATGTCATCTTTTCCGTTATGATATAATCTGTTTCATTTCTTAGCTCAATCTCGTCAATAAAAACGAAGCTCTGTTCACTGTAAACAAGTTGTGGTATGGTATATTCATCGTTGCGGAGGTAGGTGGAGCGAAAAACCTGATCATCTTAGCAGCAAACGCGGGTATAAACTAGTCCACGTGGACTGTTTGTTTCCTGTCATATTTTAGTTTGCTTGAACCAATTGCGTTGCACCAAACGGTTATTACACTTGTTGAAATACATTTTCACACTTCCATCTTTCTCTAGATCGTGGGTTTCGTAGCTGTGTGACAAATCGTTTGTCGTAGATAGAAAATAGTAAGATTACAGTGACCCTAAGATTTTGTGCAATCGGTCTTAAATACACCCCTGTGTGATACGACGCGTGCCGTAGTGACAGAACTTGCAAGCGGTCGTCGGCTCCGTTTGAGCCGGTTTTATTTTATTTTTATTCGCAAATTTCGACTCTATGGACGGCTACAATATCTATGCAGGCTACTATAACAGTACTGCTCTCATATTCTCAGAAAAATGGAATGGATAGTAAACATGTCGCCCATTCATTTTTTTAAGTCACTTTTTATAAGCAATTCTAAAAAATATGGTATTATATACAAAATATATGTATTGATAAACCACAAGTATAGACACGTAACCTAGTACATATTTTAGATTTATTCGTTAAAATTTTGAGACACATCATCAACTTTTTTGGGAGTACATGAATTTTCATTAACCATTTACTATATCCACGATAACCGTAAAGAGTTGCAAGATTTCAGAACATTCAGTTCTCCAAGTTCAATGTCAAATTGCAAAATATGCTGTACACAGTTTTTATTTTTTCCAAAAAATATGCCTATCTGTGGTAATAACTCAAGATGAATTCTTAAATCACTCATGCAGGTGTATGTTATTTTATACAATTTTGTTAAGAGTTATTCGACAAACTTGGAAGATGACGTTTTCAATTTTTATGGAAGCCGTAAACGGATAAATTTTGATGAACAATTTACCATGCTTCATTGCAAGACTTCATAGCATTCGGTTTTGCAATTTGAAACTTAAAAATTGTAGAAAGCCGTTATACAATTTTGATTCTTTTTACAAAAATCGGGATCTCTGTAGTATAAAACCTACATGAATTCATAAATCAGAAGTAGAGCAGTATGTTATTTTATAAAATTTAATTAACATGTGCTCTTGTAAATTTTGCAGATGATGCTGATGGGGATGATTAGACAAATTTTGGTTAGCATTATACCATCTACACGATATTTCTAATGTAAAATACAAAATTTGACAACGATCGGTCTGGTAGTTTTGAAAATTATCTGTCTATAAAAATTGTCACAGATGACGAACAGACAAACAGACAGATAAACAGATAGGCCGGAACGGGAAACTTAGTAGAAAGTTTTCGTGCTCTATCGTCGACAAAACATGAAATTAGCCAGTCACCTGATGGACTCGATTACAATATTTTCTTAGCTTACGCTCGGGAAATACAATATAACAAATTTCTTTACACATTTGCATGAATTTATATAAATATGTACTTATTTAGTCATATCAACATTTTTTGAAAATATCAGTTGCACCAAATTTCTGCAGGCGATTTAATATGATGTCAAGAATAATATGAAAGACGTTTTTTTGCACAGGGGCACAAATTAGAAGAAGGCGCGGTTTGCATAATTTGATAACTAAGTATATTTGTCAAAACTTAATTGCCTATAAATTACTTAGTTAAAATTGTTCTCTTATCAAATTATCTTAAATATTAGCATATATTGTCTTTATACAAAATTTTAACAAAATCCAAAATAAGGGAATAAAGATTTTTTAAGGATTCTGAAATATGATCTCTTCTAAAAATGTTGTTCCACAGACTATTAAAAACTACACTCAGTTTACT
Source organism: Zophobas morio (assembly GCF_036711695.1). Lineage (NCBI taxonomy): Eukaryota > Metazoa > Arthropoda > Insecta > Coleoptera > Tenebrionidae > Zophobas > Zophobas morio. The sequence continues at coordinate 6,845,424 of NW_026972110.1, forward strand.
GTCTACGAAATATGAGACCAGTAACCAATTAATTTACAAGGAACATTGTCTTTTTGTATGTGACTTCTTTTCAGCGAGAATCTGTACAAAAGTAACTTAAATTTTGAAATCAGATATCAAATATACAGGGTCGCTAAAAAGTATGAAAGCAGTTGAAATATCGCGAGAACGGTTTATTGAATCTTTTTGAAATTTGAGCTGTCCCTAGGAATACTCAAGTTCTATGTTTTGCTATATTTTCAAATTCTATACTTTTCTTTATTTCTTTTGATATGCAGGGCTAATTTAATTTTATTTAAATAGCACTCGTAATCAGATGTTCCGTTTTTAAACAGTGCATTTTTTTTCTAAATTCAGATATATTCAAATAAAAATACTGGAAACCAGAAAATCGTAGGTAGCCTTCAACAATACTATCGCCGATCAGAGTCCTGGCGTAGGACATTTATTCAAAATTTATACTATCACTGTAAAAATTATGAAACTGAGGATATATAGACTGAAAAGGTGGCGGTGTAAATGCTGTTAATATTTGTAAATAGTGTATACATTGTAATCAAAGCTTTTTGAAAAATTTAAATAAAAAATCACATTATTGAAAAAAGATCAAATTAATATTTATTTAAAAACAATAATTTAAAACAAATGTTCGAAATGTTTTTCATTTATTTTCTCGCAATAGTAAATACGTTGCACAAAGTTTTCAAACGAATCTGTTAAAATATTAGGAGGAATATCAGCAATCACATTTAATATTATTTCTTGGAGTTGTTCCATGCTTTGTGCTTTATTAACATAAACTCGGTTTTTTGTATAATACCACAGAAAAAATCTAGTGGGGTTAAATCCGGTCACCTAGCTGGCCACTCAACTGCTCCCCTTCGTCTTATCCACCATCCAGGAGAATTTTCATTCAAGATGCTGTATTTGCCGTCAGAAGTGCAGTGGTGCTCCATCTATTTGGAACCAGATGGACTCTGCAGGTAAATTTGGGATTTCATAGTTAGAAAATATTTGTCTGAATAATAATAATGGTTTATTTAGTACAGATACAAAAGGTGTAGATCGGCCACGTCAACATAAAGTTTATGAATTAACAAATTCCTCAATATTATAATAGGCATTTAGGTTTAAGTGCATCTTAACCTTACTCTTAAATAAACCTACGCTTAACCTATCACAATTTACTATAATTTTCCTAATTTTACTGTAACATAAAAGGAGCAATACTTTGTTGTAAAAGTTGGAGGTATTTGTCAGCTGTTAAATTTCCGTTAATGAAGAAGGGGCCTACAATGTGGCGACCAATAATGCCGCATCAAACATTAATTTTTTGGGGGTAGTGTGTATGAACCTCATACATCCAGTGTGGATTTGTATTGGACCAGTATCTACAGTTATGGCGATTAACATGCCCATTCAATCAAAAAGTGGGCTCGTCAGAAAATAATAATTGGTTTTTTCACTAGCAGCCATGAAGCATGCAAAGGTCGACTCATTTAGAGGTAGCAAATTCGACTTTTGCGACCACGGGTTCAAAAAGAAGATTGAGGTTATGTACGCAATACTTGATGTGATTATTTCTTAAAAAATGAATAAATATGTGCTACTAACGTTACTTGAGTATACGCATGGTAGTTGGTAGACGGTAGAAGATAAAATGATTAATTCAGCGACAAGTGTAAACGGTTTTCTTTGTGTTGAAAATTTAGATTAAGTTTGATTAGAAATCAAAACAAAATCATGTTGCGTCAAAAAATTGAACGTTTATTTTTTCAATTTATTGTCTTATGGTTTCTACTAGTGAAAAAAATAGTATATTAACCACGGTTGTAAAGTCACTTCTAGACCTCGCGCTTCAGAGCCCTCGACGCTGCGCGTCTCGGGTTCTAATTTGCGCTCGGTGGAAGAATGCTTGGCTTTGCAACCTTGACAAATAATATACTATTATGAAATTGCCATCCTGATGTATGTAGTTTGTCTGGCATATATGTCGCGTAATTCAATTTTACAGTCAAAGTCATCCTCACTCAATTTTCGTTGTAAATGGATTTTGTTTGGATGATATTTTTCCCTCTTGAATATTTTTTGAACCGAGCCTCCACTCATATTGTGGTTTAATGCCTATTGCTGCACTGAAATTTTTGGATTTTTAGTTACATCTGAGATGAAATTGTGAGAGTTTTCGTTATTTGTAACATTTTTTGGTATTCCGATTCTCTGACATTTCTAGAATTACCAGTTTCGTTAAATCTGCACCATGTTTTTGAAACCGTCGACCTAGAGACTTTGTTCTAGATTGGGATGAGTTTCATTAAAAATCATCAAGATTTCTATTTGCTCAGTTTCTGTTAATGATGCCATTTTAGTGTTTTAGTGAAATATTTTTAAACCTGAATGTAGACGTTTGATTTTGAGTGCACACTGACAAATCGATGACAGTATTTTCTAAGTTAACTACAATTTTCTATTGACGATTCGACCAATGGTGCTATTTGAAAATAATCAACTTAGCCTTGCATCTTGAAAACAAATGAAGTTTAAATTTGAACATTTTTAAGTTATAGCCCAAATTTCCAGAAGATCCACCTAGCCAACTGTTTCCATACTTTTTAGCAACCTGTACCGTACAACTTTGGTATTAAAAACATACAGTGCACTTTATAGTAGGTACATATATCTCTTTTTTAGAAATAAGTATCTAAATTTTTGTTATTACTAATGTGAATTATTTATCATTAGATACCGTTGCGACACATATTCCTTAAAACACATAAATCAATCATAAAGACAAATAACGTCATCAAAATAACGTATCACTGTGTTCATAAATAGCAATCAAATTTGTGAGTTTGATTTTTGAATAATGAAGTTGCAAAAATCATGTTCCAATGATTAATGGATTATCATTATTCTTTCTGTTAATCTCAAATCATGTCCTTGTTTGGAAGATTAGCTGAAGACTTTATTATTGGTTCTTGCCCGTATTTTCCTACTTTCTTTAGCCTAAATATATTTTATAAACACTGAATACTGTTAATGATTAAAATTTTCAATTTTATGTTAGAAATATGTATATTTCATATTTGCTAATGTATGACAAATGAAACTTTCGGTATAACAAATGCAATACACCGATGTGAAGAGAAATAAATATTAATTAACTTAGTAATAATAATAAAGAAATAAATATTATTTTTTGCGGACGAGGACTTAAGGCAAAGTTATAAACACAGTTTGGTGTAAACATTCGACTGCCAAAATGCGTCCTCATTTTTAACGATATCTTAGCCACATTGTCTTGTTGGTAAATCATACAATAATCCAGTATTTTTACTTTGCAATAATTCCTTACCATATGGTGACGTTCTTTGGAAACCCGCTCCATCGTAAGCCCTCCACGAACTCATCATCATGTTTTGAGCATAAAACTGTCCTGCTGATAAAGCACCAGCATGTGGAGATGTGCCTAAAGTGTGTGCTGCAGGAGCTGCCATTTCACCGTAAGTTCCACCAGCGTGAGGCCAGCTACTCTGATGAGCAGCTGCACCGAAATGTCCGCTTGCAGGTGAGGGATACTGAGGAACTGCTCTGCTGCTCGGAACGTACACAGGCGATTGTTGTAGATGCTGATGAAATCCTGCGTTGCCGTCGCTGTAGCCTCCACCGCCTCCGCTTGAGTGGAACATTATGGTTGAAGGCGACGACGGGCTTTTATTTCTTAGTCATCTGGAACAATTTGTTTTATTACACAGACGAATCAAGATTATTAGAAGCCTTGAAAACAAAAGCGTGAGAGCAAACCAGAAAATAAGCTCAATTAGATTTTCAAAAAATCGGTAACGTTAAAATATTTCTTTCACCTTGACTTGGGTCTTGACATAAATATAGGCAGATGGCAACAGCAAAAGTAAATAAGATGGTGTCAACTTTCTAAATAAATCAGTTTTGATTATTGTTCTGTTCAAAATTAGATTAGATTTTTTTATTAAAAAAAAAGAATCTTGACGACTTTCGACTGGATGTGTTTCACGAAAATTCTGTCTATATGTTTATATATCTGTCCTATGAATATAAATTAATCACATGAGAAAACTCATCAATCAAAATTCTTAAGATTACACACGTCAAAAAAAAATTGAAAAAACTAATATATTATCGGTGTTGTTAAGATAAATAGAGGTACGCACTTTATTTTGGTATCAATTAACTCAAATTGTAATCTACCCATAGAGCCACTATAAAAAAATCTAAAACGTTACATTTTCAAATATCGATATTCCAGTTTTGTTTTTGAAATCTTGCAGACGTTTTAAAGTTATTGTAAGCATGGTAAATTGTTAATCGAAATATATCTGTTTATTCCCTCCCAAAAATTGATGACGTCATCCCAAAATTTTGCCGAATAAATTCTACCCAAAATGTGCAAAATATGATGAGTTTTTACTTGTGATTTACCATAGCATTCATATTTTTTAGATTTGCCTAAACAGGTGGCTCAATAAAATTCATGAATGAGTCAATTTATTTTATTCATTAAATCAGGAACGTCTCACTTCTCACTCCATTTTCCCAAACTCAACTCGAAAACGTTGGATGTGTCATTGTACTTCAGGAGCAAGGGAAGTTCTGGCGAAACAACTTTCGACCAGTTCTTTTTATACGGAAGATTAAGGTAAAAAAACATGCTGAATTCATAAGGCATATATGTAGAAAAGTATATTATTTTACAAATTTTTAATAATATTTACTATGCAAAATTTTGAAACAACATCATCAAATTGTTGGTGAGAATGGTCAGACAAATTCTGATTAGCGTTTTAGCACATAGGTATGTAGTTTACAAAATGTACGTTTGCTTCGCGACGCTGACACCTTGTATGATTGCCGTTTAAACTAAAAACAATGGCGCTTTCAGAATTTCAATATTTCTATCTGTTCTCGAGATATAAGGCAGCGGAGTTTTAACTGAGACACCTGTATATAAATCAACACTTTAAAAAAACAATTTTGTTGTCAGTTAAAAAAAATTGGTGGGAAGTAATTTGGACAGAATTTCCCTCGTCCCTGAAGTACAGTACAATAAATCCAGATTCTTCGAAAAATTATAGATTTGATTTAGCAGATTTTATATGTTTTATAATAACCTAAGTTAAAATAAAAATATGTAGCTGTACCTACATGATCGTTTTCCGGGTTGAGACCGTGTTAATTGAGTTTTTGGGTGGCATCTTCAGGAACAGGGTTAAGAATAAAGCAATAGAGCACGGTAACTCAGTAACCCTGCTCCTGAAGATGCCGCTTAAGAAAGTGTGCGAAACGTTCAGCCCAAAAACTCAATTAACACGGTCCGAACCCGGAAAACGATCATGTATTGATTCCGACCGTGCAAGCCTCCGAAATTATATGTAGCTGTGTATGTTAAAGCAAAGATAAAGAAACATGCTATGCGTTTTCAAGTGAGTTATTCCATTACAAAATTTTGTGATGACGTCATCAACATTTTTTGCAAGGACACATATCAATTTGGATAGATGCAGTGTAATACCGAGGGATCGAAAAAGAAATTAGTCAAAGTTGGCCATGCACGACAAGCCATTTGTCTTGATTAAAATGTTTGTATTAAATGTCAAATTGACAGTTTAAAATTAGAATTATGACACCTACTTTTAAAACACATAAAAATGAACCAAAATCAATAACAAACATAATCATTTATTTATAGAAGCTGTTGAACATGTTGTCCATCGGTTTCTCAACATAAACGGAGGCGTCGTTTCACATTTTCAGAAACCTGGACGAGCATTTCAGGTGTAATGGTTTCCAATTGTCTCACAAGTAAGATTCTAACGAAAAAACGTGACGTCTAATAAAAAATTATTTTAAACTAAGACAAACGACTTTTCGTGCATGGCCAACTTTGACTAATTTCTTTTTCGATCTCTCGGTATAATAGTAACAGCATTATTGTATTCACAAATTTTTGGGGAGAATCGACTAAGTAGTTCTTAATTTAATTACCTAATACAATAAACTGCCTCATTCATTTTTTTTTTGTTATCTTGTATAAATAATTCTAAAAACAATGAGTGTATTGATAAACCACAAGTATTGAGTCACAATATTTTGAATATTTCAGAGAAGATTTATTCGGCAAAATTTTGAGATCACGTCATCAATTTTTTGAAAGGGGATAAACGAATAAAGTTTGATTAACGATTTACCATGATTACGATAAACGATGATCTTAAATCGTTTGCAAGATTTCAGAGCATTCAATTTTGTTGTTGCAAAGTTAAATTACAAAATGCTATACAATTTAGATTTTTTTTTTTTTCAAAAATCTGCGTCTCTAGGGTGAAATCTCAACACCATAAGTACAAAACTATCTTATTTTACAAAAATAAAAACAAATTTACATTGTGAATTTTAGAGATGACGTCGTCAAATTGTAGGTTAGCGTTTTACCATCTAGATGATAGTCCGAATATATATTCAAAATTTAACAACAGTCGGTTCGTACTCTAGAGGTCATAACACATGAAGAAAATGTGAAACACTTAGAAAGTAAAAAAATCGACAATGGCGTAGGTATATTAATAGGTACATAATTACCTATTATACAGAAATAGATAGATACAACTTTATTTTTATCAAGCATACCTATTGCTTTCAGAATATTTGAAACTGATGTCAAGCTTATTTAATTTGAAGATTAACCTGTCAAATACAGCATGCAATTATACAAAGTGCAATTAACCAACATTCTTCAAAAAGTTTTTTTTTGTTTCAATCTTTTATTACGAACTTTAACCAAATGTTAAATAATGCAAGGTAATTATAAAAAATCGTACATCAAATGGAATTTGAAATTTCGTGAATTTGAGGTAACTTACACGTATCAAATTTACACACACAAATTACGTAAGTTTTTGTAGAACCGGGCGCGTTATGTCAGTTTATGATATTTTTAAATAAACTTTCGTGTAGATTTTCCACCGCGTAATTCGTTTCTTGTACATTTGGCACTCTTTATCGATGAAAGAAGTACCACGTACTGTATATTTGAAATTTATAAATAATTACCCCGTTTAATCATTATTCGCGTAGCAGTAATCTGACAGCGATCTTGCAGTTTCGTAACACTACCTTCCAAAGTTGTTGAGAAAGATAATTTTTGTTTGGTGTAATTCTACAGTGAAGTTACATTAATGAGTTTCCGGTACCCGAATGTTATTATGTTAATCATTAATTTGTAATCAAGACGCTCGTACATTTTCCATAATTTATTGCTAGCAGTCATGAGTATACGAGATGCATTAGAGGGAAATAAAATAAATCTTCCTCCATTAGAAGCGTCGTAATTTAGAACGCAAGGTTGGGCGTAGTGGAGTGTTTTGGTGTATGGCGAAGTATTTGTGGTATGTTTCAAAGGTTGGGTAGGGTTGTACCGCTGAAAGTCATTAGTGAAGTCGCGAGCAGGATTGTAAGATGTGCAGTAAGCTCGGCAGACATAAAGTTGAACCATTTCCAGGAACTCGCACCAGACCACTCACTTTGCAATCTGCTTTACTGATTTACGCCGCCGTCATCTTATCGGAACACTAGGTTGTTTATAACTCTGATGCGCCGGGAATCGGAATCTTAAGAGGCCAAATATTGGCCTGTTTCTAAAAACAGAATCAAATATGCCGACCAACTACACCACTCTCAGCTTCCGAAAGTAATTTGATGAAGTTTCTCCGATGCGCGTATGGTATGTAAGTAAGTACAATGCGTAACCCATTTTTTGAATTGTTACTTGAATATTGCTTTGAATTTTTGTTTCGCCGCATTTCGTAAACGCAAATTTTCCAATCTGTAAAATATCGCGTCGCAAAAGCGTTACATTAATAGAAATTAAATTGAAAACAACTTAGTGGCTCTTTTATTGGTTAATGCTTGCTTTAATACAGATACAGCATGGTAAAGTATAAAATTCATGAAATCTTTATTAGTGCAGATACCTAATAACGAAAAAATCCAAAAACAGTTCTTGAGGGTAAATTGCAGGCTTCATTAAATTCTATTCAACGTGCTCAAATGTCTTGCCACGGCAACGCTATTATGTGGCCGATATTTTTTTTAGGGCTTCAGTTCTTTCCGTGTCCTTGAAGCACAACTTTGAAACGATAAGACTAAGTTTTGATATACATAATGTAATGGTGGAGGATTTAAAAACGTACAAGTTTTATACTACTTGAACCAAAAATATTAAGTATAATAGAGAACTTAACGCATAACAATATTTTATCTGGGACCTTCATGATAATCACTTATTATGACGGATATTTAAGTTATGTAATCTTCAATATTATTTCACTAGTGGTGTAATGAAATTCATTACACAAGTCATTTTGATCTTCAAGAATAAATTTATAAATATAGAGATGGAACAGTTTATTTAAGTAAATCACAAACAGTAAACCATTTATGTATTAGGGTAACTATAAATATTAGTAACAATATTTTCACAATTAGATATATTGATAACAGCTGATATGGATAGCTATGCCGTGTTTTTACTCTCTATTTATAGTGATATGTATTGTTCGTACAAGAACTACTTGTCATAATTTACCTTAAACTTGTAGTCACTTTTTTTTATTTTCTTTTGATGTACCCCTCCGCCACTGTATTCGATTTCCAGCCTCCATGGCGTTTTGTGGCTAAGAGGTTTGCTCCATAGTCTGCAAGTATCGAAGTGGAAGAGCGTCTGAAGCAATGCCCAGTGTACTCTTTAGGATCTGATGAATTCAATATTTTTTGGCATACTTTAATGTCTACAGGTTGTATTATAAAAAAACCTTTCCTGAATATTCAACCAAAAATCTTCCATAGTTGGTATGCTGAAGACGCAATGCCACATATTTATTAATTGTTTCCACCATATCAAATCCGTGGATGCCACCAACCGTTACAAAACATTCTCTGGAAGTTTTGGTTTTGATGTTCGGGATTTGTATATGGAAAACCAACCCTTCTTTCTTAACATTTTCTAGGAGCAAGTTAGTGAGCTCTTCTTTTCTGCAAGCTCCAGCGATGCCAGTTATCAATGCATTCTGGGAAAAAAGATTTTAAAATCCAACGAAAGCTTTCGATAATTTTCGTAAGTTCGTCACAGGGGGTAGGTACAGTAAATATGGTTGCCTCGGAAGACCTCTGCTATTGTAGGAGTAAAGACTAAAAGTTTTGTCAATACAACACATGGTCTAGCCAACCGTCTGTGTAATGTGTCATAACGTGCATTTATTAAATTTAATGAGGAATCCCTTTTAAAATGCTTATGAACTAAAATCATAAACGCACTAAAATTTTCTGCCTATTTTATTTCCATATATGGGTCGACAAATATGTGATGTGCATTTAGTCACATGTAGGTTACACATTTGGGTAAAATTATGGGGGAAGCAATTCAAAAACAAAAACTTTAAGTTGAAATCTTCGTATGTTATATAAAAGTGTAAACACATAAATATAAAAGTACTTATTAATTAAAAGGAAAACAAACACTTTACAATATCCAAAGCAACAGTATTTATTAATCATGGATATTTCTGATTAATATATTATAAATTTTACATATTTATATTTATATGTTATTTATGTTGGCTATATTCCCTCTGATGGAAGACTCACTTCTATTCTTAAAAGTGTAGGTACGTAAAAACATCTTGAAAAAAAATTATCAAATTCAAAAGTTGTCTACAAGAAGCTTTAATAAAAGCAGCCCAATCAGTTCTGCATGCATGTTAAAGCACACAAAAAATTAAGATATTTATAAATAGCGTGCGTGGAAAAAAGCCTAGGGCCGTAGCTGTCTTATTTTTTAGAGTACAATATTGTGCCATACGTCAAATTTAATATTAACGATTTGATTTGAAAAATTAATTTTTGATGTTCATTTGTCTTTTTTACATATTTTTTAAGAGATTATTGTAGAGCTTTTTTCTGCATGTATTGATGTTAAAATACTTTAATATTTTGGAGCATTAATAATTTAACACGTTAAGCGCCAAAACAGACACCGGTGTCAGACCACTGGATTCCATAGGGGGCCAGAGCGGTCACCAGTGTCTGTTTCATATTTCCTACTCTAGGGCCACACAGACAATTAATAATTAGGCATTATAGAGATAATATGTGTCTGCCATTGCATGGGCACATTTGATCCCACAGTTGGTCTGTTGGTTACATATCCCAGATTAATTTTACACAGTGTCTCCGCTATGTGTCTGCTGTAGCCTCCTTTTTTTGGATGATTTTTTTGATATGTTACGGGGCCACGGCGGACACATTTAGTTACATAACAAGGAAACGAAGTGTCCGCCATATACAAAGTGTCCATTATTCTGACCGCTGTGGCCTCTTCATAACTTAGAAATGTGTCCATGCAGAGACTAAAGCGTTTGTTTTGGCAAATGCTTTATCTATAAAATAGAGTATTTTATTAGCTCTTTTATTAATGACCCTATTAATGTGTTCAGACCCAAAAGGAGACTCTACTAACACTCCCAAATAAGTCTTATAAGTAATAAACAAAAGCGGACTAAGGACTGTTCATCGAGGAACACCACTTAGACTATTAGGCACCAAACTATAAGCCTCTCCTATTTAGACATTACAATTACCGTCTGTAAGAAATGCATTAATCCACGACAAAAGCTCTCCCCATATTCCCAAATGCTGTAATTTATATAAACGCTGTCTTTTGGGCACACGATCAAACGATTTTGAAAAATCCATAACCACATCAACTGGAACCCCTGCATCGAATTCCCTCGACCAATCATTTAGACAACGGATTAGATTGGAAATAACCGATTTTCCTGCTATAAATTCCTGTTGTTTAACTGGAATACGACAATTTTCGTAAAAAATTCAAAGATATGATCTATATTTATCGATTCCATAACTTTGGTAACTACAGATCGCACTGTGAGAGCAATACTCACGTAACTCAAAACCAGCGTGTTTTGAGTAATGATGATTTAAAATTAAAATTTAATGGGTTTGATAATGACTATTTTCCAGTCCGGTGGTATAATAAAAGAATTAAAAGAAAGTTACATTATCAGCACCTAGGGATTTAATAGTTAGGTATCAATTTAATAGTTTTTCTCTGACACTACCGGGTTTAAAATTAATCTCATCAAGGTGAAGAGAACTAACTCAGCTTAGAATTACTGTTAGCAAATTTAGAATCAGTTTCAACTGTAAAATTTTGAGAAAAACGGTTGGCAAAAATGTCCGCCACGACTTGACAGTCCTTTTGGATACAATCATCCAGATCTTTCAATTGTAAAATATTAACAGGAGCTGATAATTTAGAACGAATATATTTATGTAAACGTTTAGGATTTTAACTCTCCGCTATTCGTTTTTCGTACTCAGTTCTAGCTTCTTTAATTATTGCCATTATTTGAAAAAAAACGGTCAACCAAACTACTAGTGCGTTGAAACGTACGCCATAAAAATCTTTTTCTCCTAATTAACTTTATAGATTAGGACCATGGCTTGATAGACGACTTTTTCGACTTCACGATGGTAGATAAGTAGGTATAGTATTTTTGAAAAAATTCCAGTTGTTATAAATAGATATATCACTGAGTAAACATTCCCAATGTACTGAACGAATATCCTTGCTTACGGCATTATAGTTTGTTACAAGTTTTGACTCGCTAACAGTTTTACTATGAGGTGTATAGCAAATTTGTAAATCAACTGAGAGATTTACTAATCGGACTTAGATACTTATTTAAGGTTAGTAAGAAAACTTTTACTCAACGTCGGAATTAGATCTAATAATGATGGTTGCTGGTTAACACTATAGCAGCTAATTTGGCTAAGGTGAGAATTGTTAAGCAAATCTAGAAACGTGTTGGGCAATTGAAATCACAAAATACAAAAAATTGATCGTATAAGTTGGACAACCTGCTAAAGACATCAAAGAGAATACGGTCATCTAACAACTCCGATTTTGGAGGTTTATAACGTCAAGGATCTTTAATAAATTTGATAAAAAGTGATGCTATTTTGTCAGTATTGCATGCATTTAGCGATACTAATTAATAAATCAGTTAGGGTAAATGTGTACAAGAGTACGCACTTAGTGTAAAACTGTCAATAACTTTTTAATTTTTTTGGATAGACAAATTTTATGATATGGGTTCGCCATATACATGTTTAGAGATCAGATATATTTAATTGTACGTCCCAAGACCACTATATTTTAAGAGTAATTTCAATTTTTGTCAAGATGTGTAAATGCGCACTCTTAGACAGTTCACTGCACAAGAGTCCGCATTTGACCGCTTATGAGTGCGCATTATATTTTATGAAAAAATCTTTGTTTCTAAGGTGAAAATAAATGGGGACAAGTGACTACAGACTACACATACAACGGGATCCATATTTCTTCGTACTCTAGGGGTCTTGAAATTCGAGAAAACGTAAAAGTAGAGAGTCGGTCGACGGACTCGATTACAATACTTCATTCGCTTACGCTCAGGAAGTAAAAATTAAAAAACAAACATCACCATAACCACCATCACACAACTTGAGAAGCAGTACAAAGTAGTAGAGTTAAATAACACAGGCCTGCGAAATATAACTTTTAATTTCCCTTTTAAATAATATTGTTTTTTTTTAGATATTTATGTATGCCGAATTAAAATATAACTCTAGTTTTTTTGTAGCACATCGAGATTTATTTTTATGTAGGCCTAAATATTCATAGTTTTTCAAACAATTTTTATGAAAAAATAAAATATAAAGAATATAAAATTGAATGTTTATTTATTCAATGAACTAAATTAGTTATAAACAAGACTTAAAAAAACAAATAAATCAAGAAGCTTCTTTTTTCTTTCTTCAAAGCTCTAATTTAAGCGTTTTCTCTTGTATTCACGATAGGGTATGTTATTGCTGTTACATTTTTCGCATTATATCTTTTTATATTTGAACAGCAAAAGTAACAATCGTCTGTATGATTTTGTGGCTCCATCCAAATCATTGGTGTCAGCAAACTTAAAGATTTTTTTTTCCTTTTGACCATTTGTGAGGTGCATGAACACATTTTATGAGGCACCAATTTTTTGTCTTGGTTTTTTATATTAACTTTAAAATAACTTTCGCATAGTTGTTCGATAAATTCAGAAATTATTTGTTGTTGTTTTTTGATTAAATAACTTCTACAAATGTAACAGAAGTTATCTGAAGAATTAACCCATTTCCGAGAAGACATTAGTAATTTTTGTTTAAATTCAGGGTAGTAAGCGCATAGTCGACACAAATAACTCTTACTAAGCTGAACACGAAATGAAATATCAACACCATTATCCATACATATTATTACCACAAAATCTAGAAGTTAATTTGATAGTACTAAGAACAAAACTGAAAAAAATATTTTTTGCAGAAACTGTGCGTGATAGAAATTTTTGCAAATTTTTTTTATACATGAGTATCTAAGACCTACCGAAATTACTACTTGATTTTGTTGGGGGAAAACCATCGCAGGCCTGTGTAATTCATTATAGAATCATATGTATATACAAGACTACGTATCGCAAGTATTGCGCACTTTTATACAATACCTCGCTGCGCACTCTTGTACATTTGTACATAACCTATTGTTTTTAAAGTTAAAAGCTCTTGATGGATAGAAAGTATAAAAGTGCTAGTGTATAACGACACCTTAAAAGTTACAGCTAATGAAAATTATTACTGTAAAATAACAGAACTGATACGTACCTTACAAAAAACTAAAACTATGAGCGGTAAAAATTACATCCACACAACGCATAAACATAAAATCGTCAGTACGATCAAACTATAAACTATATACAGGTCACTTTTGCACTTTTATCTCAAGTTTAGCGCACTCTTGTACACATTTACCCTATTATTGTTGATAACCACTATCTGCAACATAAACAACCAAATCATCAAACTTTGCCAGAAGGGATGCTACGTTTGAGTATGCTATACTGCCAAGAAAATATGTATAAATATGTTTGCTATCGAATTTAAATATTTTCTTGAGAATTGGTTGTGAAATCGAAAGTTGTGCTATTAGCTTTCGTTAAATAAACTTACACAGAGTTTGTTTTTTTGCATTGGTTCTTAATGCTTCTGTGTTAAACTAGGGGAAAAATATCATATAGCTTTGCCACAATAGCTTAAAAATCGGTTATAAATCTATTAGCTAGTTTTACAAGATGAATTTTCTCAGAAGCTTTTTCCAGAAGTTTCACAGTTTCGTCGAAATTCATCAGATAATGAGCGTTTTTAAAGTAATTATTGTTCTACAGGATCTAGTAAGTCTGATATTGGCGTGACTTTCGGTAGAATCAGATGATCTTATTTTTTACTTTTTACTTTTCTGGGGAATTATCGCCATGCGTTAAACCCTCTGACAAATCCAATGGATTTTTCTCCTTATCGTTACTGTTCTCTGTGGGTCTTCTACCTCATATTTCTGGACACGTAGAATCCGGAGTGATCTCAATGGGACATGCTCCAGTGAGTTTGATAATTTGATTCCTATTATTTGCAACTTCTGCATCAGTATTCGGTAGGTGCCTTGTGAGTCTACATTTGAAATAAGTATTATCATATCTAATTCATAAAAATATGATAACTTGCCTCTTCATATTTTATGACTTCGGATGGCGGAGGCTAAACTGTATCATTAGGTTGCACATAAATCTGATTCCGAAAGCTCTTAATAAGTATCCGTGACTTAAGACATGATATTTTCGAAACCATATGAAAACCAAGTTGCTTAACTAATTCTCCTATCACAGTTTGAGGAATATAAGGGCAGACACTAGAAATGATAATGGATTTAGCAGGATTCAACCGTCGTCGTACTTTATTCGAGTCCCGTTAACGATAATAATCGTTGGGTGCTCAGAGACTATGCTATCAACGATGGATTATATGCGGTGTTTGAGATAAATGCCCCTTTGCACCGCACTTTTAATCACTTGATTAACGTTATGTTATACTTAATTTGACAGATTTACAAACAAATCTCTCCTAATGCACGTCATTAAAAGTGCGGTGCAAACCGGCGTTAGTGCAATATAGAATCGATATTTTTAGAAAAATAATCATCTAATGAATAATCTTTGAACATTCATCTTCCATTTATAAAACATGACGTTAAGATTAAAATAAATAATACAGGAAAAATGTAAAACCACAATAATTTTATCCCGTCTTCTTTCACTAACTTAGGGTTTCATATCTAGGTATACAATAAAGCATTCACTCTTTATTTCATAATCAACAAGATTTGTTTTGAAAGCAGTTAGTTATTTTAGTATTATGTTCTAAATGTAGCAAAATGATGGTAGTTCTTTATTTCACTTAAGTAACTTTCGTTTGTTTATAACTTCTTTTCAACTGAAAGTGAAATAAATATCTAAGTGTTGTATATCATTGTAATCGCAATTTAACTGTTTAATACCAAAATTCTGAAAAAAAATTTATACTTCGCAATTTAACAAATATATAAGTATGTAATTGTTCGCACATCTTATCACTTCCAAAATACCTTAGGCAGCAATCTTCAGTAATTTGCTCGAATTTTATTTTTCTTTCATATTTCCAACTTTTTAATTTTTTATTTTCTTAAAAAAGAGACATGATCAAGTGGTACAAAGTCAAAACAAGTTGGGAGCAAGATTTACTAAAAATCAAGAGTAACTTCTCATTCTTGCTCTACATATTAATATTACACTCTTCTAAGGTATAACTTTGTAGTGATTTAGTCACAAAAATGTGTGTTCTCGTACTTGTACAGCCAGATGATTTAATACGTCTAATGCATGTGATCTATCACTGAAATTGTTGGAATGTGAAATATTGATGTTCCCTTAACCTATCCCATAACACTTCTTATGCCACATCCCGTGTCTACAAATATATTATTATTTGAAACGACTGATTTAACTTTTAATAAAAGATTGTTGTTGGATAGATTATAACTATCGCCTCTTATTGCACAGGTGTAACAATACTCTTTTGCAAAAAGAAAAAAGTTCTTAAATGTTTAACAGATGCTCGATATGCAAAAATTCAAAAATCCAGCTGCCGTCTAATCGATTCCTGGAGAACAAAAAAGGTTGCATTACATTCTCAACTGCTTATAAAGATCTGATATTATCAACAAAGTGAAACCAGACTGTTATTTATTATGTAAGTAGGTTTGGGTGCTGTGGTAACTTAATGTAGCTCAGAATCATTATTATTATTATTATTATTATTATTATCATCATTTAACATAAAGGACCCTTGGATTCTTGTATATTTATGACACGCATTTAAAAAGTCAATGGCTACTAGTGCAAAAATGGTATTTTAACAGCTGTGTTTTTCGACAAAGCATCTACGAGTTACAAGATCAGTTACTTTAATTTTTTTTTAACAAGAACTGCACTTGTTCTGCACGTTTTGTAATATGAATTATACATTTTCGTTTTTTAAATAGGGCACTTTTTAACAAATTGTTTTATTGGGAGCAGTGTTAAAAAGCAGTCGTTATAAAAGTTATACTGAGAGAGGAATAAAAAATACGATCAAAAACAACAATGGATTTTTGATGATTTGTCGTTGATAGAATTTTCGTCTTGCCAGACTATCGTTTGAGTTGAAAATGCAACCACCAAAACAGTTTCAAAGATCCATGATTTTTTATTGATGGTGTTTTTTTCGACAATTTCAGAAATACGCCATAACATCAGGACGCTACTTTTTTAATAGTTGTACAAAAGTGTACAGTTTTTAACAATTCTGTATTCATTCATATTCTATGTGAACTTTAAACGCTTTGATTATTGATTTTATGTACTTATTTGCAAAATTGATGGAAACAAATGAAATTTTAAATACAATACAACTGGTGTATATCTAACTTGTAATTTTTGTAAGTATTTAATATCAATCAGAACAATAAGGTAAAAATACTTCCAATACTTTATATATTAAACTTTTGTCTTAATGTGTACAAATTGCATAATATAACAGTTTGCATGTTACTACAACCGTCATTTATTTGTTGATGATGAATGAACTGATTCTGTCAAAATGACAGGAGATGCAATTTACCATAGGTAACTCATGCCTATTTTTTAAACAGAAGAAAATATTCTAACTCTGTAGGGATATTTAGTGTGACAAATTACCGATCATAACACCATACAGTTTAACCTGATGCCTTTAGGGAGTTTAACAAACGTGTCTAGTTAAAGTCGCACACATGTCGTTATAAAAAGACCGACATTTTAAAGGGATGTAATTATTGGTGGCGAAGGCTATGTTAGTAAATTCCGAGCAAGACACTCTAGATTTAGGAGTCGGAAGGTGCTATTCATGGCCTAATACGATGTTAGGAATGCAATGGGTCGCATTACTGGCACACGATCGTTGACAGATACTTACATCACGTTTGATATATAGAACTCGGGGATGATTTTACTAAATAATATCCAAAATTTAAAAATAAAAATTATCTCTTTCGGTAATTACAAGTTATCGGTTTTCAAATAGCTTAACTTCATGGAAAGCCACATTTTTCGAAAATGTATGTCATTACTTGGGTAACATTGAGTATAATGACAGAAATCAAGCACTCTGACGAATTGTTTAAGTCAATGAAACGGTGGCATATCGTAGAGAATGTGATAGTGCTATCTATACAATTAGTGTTACTTAAATACATTTGAAAAAGATAAAATTTTTATATCTTATCGAAAACTAGACCCACGCATTTAACTACACAGTTGTTTATCGCCACATTGCAAATACAGACAGTTTTGTTGTTGACACTTTAAAAACTTTCTTCTTGATTTATAGAAAGTCATCGTTTTTGTAAAATAGGGATTATTTTCATTAATTTTTTGTGTATGTGTCATTCTAGGCAACACAAGTTATCATCATCTAACCACTTTCGTTCTTTTTATGTAATAGGATATTTATTGAACATCACATGTAGGAAGCATATTAACAGGATTCAAAACAGAACAAATACTTATAAACATGTGCATAGAAAATCAATTTAAGGACATCAAAGTACAAAGCCTTTTTTTTGCTAATATTTTACACACAAGGTAATCAATCATGTAGGGCGATGTAATAGATTGTGATGGTAACAATTACCACATTCCCTCAAGGTATTTTCTTTCTTCTTCAGGTAGGTCTAATTCGTCTCATAAGTAGTAAAAAATGTTATCACAAAGCACAAGCTGACTTGGTTATGTGCATTTCTTAGATAGGAAGCACTATAGTGGCGATATTTGGCTTAGTAGGGTCTCCACTACACCTAATCTGCAGAGTGCAAGCTGCACTTTAAAAAGCACATGTCTAGGATAACGAGTCAACCCTAATGAACGGCGATAAGATAAAATACAGAAAATACCTGTTCGTTTTAAATGCTGTAATTATTTTAGTTACGTTCTTCATTGCATCATGCAATTCAGGAAAAAGAATTTCCTAATCTGAACTATATTAAATGAATATTAATGAGTAAACATGATACAAGGAAAAACCTGCATAAATTTTTGTTACATGGGAAAGAAGGCGGGCTTTATCAATATTTCGTTTGAAATGGCGGCGTTATCGCTAATAACAACATTACTGATTAGTTATTTATGTCTTGTTATCACCAGCATTGAATACACACAATGGAAATACTATCTCTTATCGCAACGTTCATGTCGGTAGTCTTATCGTTAACTGATAAGAACACTTGCTTTTTACATCCTAGCGGTTACGCTAATTACGATTCCAAAAAGTAAAAATGTGTGTCCGATATGAGGTAAGTTAGTATGTATATAGTACAAAACTTTTGCCAGTTGATTGATGTAATGTAAATCTATGTGGATATCTTCATATACATAATATATTTTGCTCAACTTGTAGCAACCATTTTTTTACACGAGAATTATGCCATAGATGAAAAACGACAAAAGTAGACTGTTTTAATAGCGTCTACCCTTTCCAGAGGTCATTCACATACCCTAGTGGCATTACCTAAAACATTTTACCTTGTAAAATTTTTGACAAAGCAAACTAAATGCCTAATACTTAATAATTTTAAAAGTAAAGGAAATAACAGAATTATAATAAATAACAAATTTTTAGAATTTTGTAACATTAGTAAATTTTTTTAATGAACTGAGAGTCTTTATTACTACATTATAATAGTATATTATGTACCACGGAATATAAGTGTCACTTTTGAGGTCGGGAAATGAGATGAGATTTTCGAAACATTTCGAGACCAGAAAAGACACTAACATTCCACGGTGCATACAGTATTTTTCACCATACCTGAAGCAGCTAATTTTAACAAATATTTGACAAATCCTTCAAGAATAATTGCGGGATTGGATCGTCGAGTAAAGCAAGTGAGCTTTTTTTTGTTACTACAGACACTTAAAAAAAAATAAATATTTACATCAACAGAAATTTGAAAATTTCTAAACCCACAGCTTACAAGACATTCAAGGAATGGTGTAATTCAAAAGAAGGGGACATTCCAAGTACCGAAACGATTCTCCTGGCGTATTTTCTGGATTTAACAAAGAAATATCAGTCCCCAGCAAGTCTATGGTGCGAATATTCCATGTTACGATCAACTATTTGTTTAAAAGGTATCCAAAATTAAAAGCATTTCTAAAATGTAAAAGTACGGGATATCGTCCAAAGAAAAGTGAGGTGCTTACGAGAGCAGAAATTGTGGCATTATTGACTGAAGCATAGGACCATACTTACCTGATGAAAAAGGTAGGTAATTATTTCTTTATTTGTGAAGGTGGTAACAGTAATGAGAATAGCGGGTGCATGCCGTAAAGATGAATTGTGCAAAATAACGATAGATAATGTTATAGACAAGAAAAAATTCTTCCATGTGAAAATACCAGATTCAAAAAACTATCTTCGATGAAGCTTTACAATTGTTAACATTGACCATGAAAATTTCAGTTGTGTACATTTATTGAGAAAATAGATTAATCTTTAAAAATTAAGATTCGTTCTGCGATATTAAAATGGAAAATGTGTAAATAAACTTGTTGGTAAGAACATTTTTGCAAGAATTCCTTCGGAGATAGCAAAATTTTTTAAACTGGAAAATTCAGATAAATATACAGAACCCTCATTTCGTAGAACCTCAGCTACTTTTCTGGCTAACACTGAAGTGAACGTTCTTTATACTATTTTTTAAAAGTAAATGCCCTTATACCCATGCCTGCATAGTTTCGCCCCCTATCCCATATGACTATTTAGAAGCAATATTTTTAAAAGATATTGTTAACCTTTATGTAGATCTAACCCTAAGATATCCGGCATGCATATTAAAAATACAACAAAATACGAAAAACGAAGAATGAAGACCTTTTTTGTCCTATTTGTGAAGAAAATGTCGATTTTTACTTCCCAAGAGTAAGGCTAAGGAAGTATAGTAATCAAGCCCACCGGTCGAATGGAGGGTCTTTATTTTGGCAAAATATTCTGTGACGTTATCAAAATTTACTTCTCTCTCTTTTTCAATTGATAAAATGGAAAGATTGTTTAGTCGCGCTTAGCTTATTGTGGACCTTACACAGGATTGCATCAATTTCAATTTTGAAAAGCTTCTTTCAAATGAAGTCACCGAAACAAATGGTTAAAAAAATCTTAGACAAAGCGCTAGACTCGGAACAGAGTCAGAATAACCCCATTTTACGTTGAATCTGAAAAGCTCCAATGCAGTTCACTGAACTACTTCTTGGGAAGAAATGCTGACGGCTTACAAGTGACGTTTCAGTCTTAAAATTTCCAAAATTATGTCGTCTACAGAAAATTCATCGTAGATTTTTGTCTGATTTGGAACTATTCCATGAACATCTTTTTTTGATGACGTTAGCAGTGGGATTTAGGGTAAATGTGTACAAGAGTACGCACTTAGTGTAAAACTGTCAACAACTTTTTAATTTATTTGGATAGACAAATTTTATGATATAGGTTCGTTATATACATGTTTAGAGATCAGATATATTTAATTGTACGTCCCAACACCACTATATTTTAAGAGTAATTTCAATTTTTGTCAAGATGTGTAAATGCGCACTCTTAGACAGTTCATTGCACAAGAGTGCGCATTTGAACGCTTATGAGTACGCATTACATTTTATGAAAAAATATTTGTTTCTAAGGTGAAAATAAATGGGAATAAATGACTACAGACTACACATAAAACGGGAGACCTATTTCTTCGTACTCTAGGGGTCTTGAAAAGTCGAGAAAACGTAAAAATAGAGAGTCGGTCGACGGACTCGATTACAACACGCTCAGGAAGTAATAATAAAAAAAAAATCACCATAACCACCACCACACAACTTGAAAAGCAGTACAAAATAGTAGAGTTAAATAATTCATTATCTTATGATATGTATCTCCAAGACTATTAGACTACGTATTGCAAGCAATTCGCACTCTTATACAATACCTCGCTGCGCACTCTTGTACATTTGTACATAACCTAATGTTTTCAAAGTTAAAAGCTTTTGATGGATAGAAAGTATAAAACTGTTAGTGTATAACGAGACCTTAAAAGTTACAACTAATGAAAATTATTACTGTAACATAAAAGAATTGGTACGTACCTTACAAAAAACTAAAACTATGAGCGGTAAAAATTACATCCACACAACGTGTGAACATAAATTCGTCAGTACGACCAAACTATAAACTATATTCAGGTCACTTTTGCACCTTTATCTCAGGTTTAGCATTAAATTCTGAATGGTATAACTTCATCTTACCCAGATGGCACTAATAAACAGAAATCAGCAGTGCGTACTCTTATACATATTCGCACTCTTGTACACATTTACCCTATAAACCTACCGTTGCAGTTGCTGTTCCGGCTGACGTTGCTTTTAGAGCAGAAAATTGTCATTTATAAACTCCGTTGCCAAGTTGCCGTTGATAGTAACTTTGATGTTCAACTTTTGCCGTATTTAAAGGGGTTTTAGAAGAAAAGTGGAGGATTTAAGTTGATTACTACAAAAATTTACCATTTAGGCATGTTTATAAGTTTCTTGTTGTCAAAGTAAGTCTACACATACTAAGAAAAAAAGGCAAAATGTAGGGCGGCCCACCCGCCCCAGTCTCAATTGTGATGATTTTTTTTTATTGGTCGTGAACCAAGGGGACGGAGCTTAATTGCAAAATCCTTATTTCTCCACGAGAAATTAAAAACATGTTTTTGAGTATCGTGTTGTTCAAAGAATACCTATTAAGAAAAAAATAAAACCGAAGATTAGACCCCACCCATACCAACCCCGATCTCAACTCTCAATTGTGATGAATTTTTCATTCGTTGTCAGATCGATATTTGTCTAGAAGAATTTATCATTTTAAAGATGTTTTAAGTTTTTTTTATATAAGCCCCGCCCACCCGCGTTATCTCCATTATGATGATTTTTTTATAATAATCAAGAGCCAAAGGGGCGGAATTTAAATGCAAAATTCTTATTATTTCTCTTTCTACAAGAAATTAGCATGTAGACATTTTTTTGAGTATCGTGTTATTCAAACAAAAGAAAAAATTAAAGCCAAAGATTAAGCCCCACACATAACTGTCCTGATCTAAATAGTAATGAAGTTTTCATTCGTTGGCATACCGAGGGGTGGAGCCTAATTGCAAAAGCCATATTTCCTTACAAAAATTTCTAGTTTCTAAAAATAAAAAAATTGTCGCAATTGGGATTTTGCCTTTTATCTTAATATACATAGGATTCTTAATTTCTTGTAAAGAAATAAGTAATTGAAATAGGCCAGTTGGTTGGTTTTACATTTTGCCTTTTTGTTTTAATATGTGTAGACTTTTTTTCACAACATGAAACCTAAAACATGTTTAAAATGGAAAATTTGTTGTACCTATAAGGAAATATCGATTTTGCAATTAAGCTCCGCCCCATTAATGCAAAACCCATATTTCCTTGCCTAAACCATTTTAACCATGTTTTAAGTTTCTTGTTATGAAAAGATGGCTATATACCTACTTATATTAAGAAAAAAAAAAGACAAAATATTAGGAAGTATTCTAATGAAGTCCGTCGGCTGACTCTTTACTTTTACATTTTCTCGACCTTTCATGACCCCTAGAATACGTAGAAATGGGTCTCCCGTTTCCGTCTGTCTGACTGTCGGTCTGTCCGTCTGTCTGCCGTCCCGTTTTTTTTCTTTTGAATTCGTATACATCTTTTGATTAGTTACCTAAATGTTCGTACAAAAATGTAGTATGTTACATAAGTATTTTTTCGGAAAAAACCTATTGCAGTTGGGAAAATAAAAATTCGATTTACTCGTATTAATACAACTTGAACCAAAATTCTACAATTAAATATCAACAAAACTGGCGTAAATGCCATCCAGCAATTATTTAGTACGTAGTAGCACGTGTGTAAACACTTTATAGCCTGTTCAATAGTCATTTCTATTACAGTTTGGTTCTTGACAATGTTCAATCTTCTGGTCTGTTAATTTAGTTCTTAAATACTATTAAATAGCCTTACAAAACCGAATGGAGGGAACTTCTTATCTTTAATATCAATTCACATCGTTTTTACAATTCTAACAAAATGTTTAAAATATCAAGAGTCATTTTTAGTCCCTATTTTGAAACCGGAACGAAAAGGATCGCTTGTTTTTGGATTCATAATAAATTTGACGTTATAAAATTTTAGTTTTTAATTTTATCTCACCTACAAAAAGAATTTTCAATTCAAACAAAATATATCAAATACTTAGTTAATTTATTTCCGATATTTTTCTCAAAGTGGCCAGGTTTAATATTACATAAAAATAGTTGAAAAATCAAGTTAATGGCACAAAGTTGAAATTTTTTTAGTACAGTAAACTAGCTAACATGTTTCGATATCTACTGGTACCATCATCAGAACCCAATAAATGACAGGTTTTTCCAAATTTTATTGTCATTTCTTTAGCTCTGATGATGGTACCAAAACATGTTAGCCTAATAAAAATTTTCAACCTCGAGTTGGTTGGTCTACCAGTTTTATAAAAGTAAAATATATGTATCAACTTATATAGATTAACGAAAAGGATAATACACAACTTGAAATCTTTCTATGGTTTTCGTTAATGAACTTTCGTAATAAAGTTTGATGTTTAAAACGCTTTTTATTTCACGAATGCATACCTAATGAAGTTACATTTTCATATCATCAGTCCTATTTTTATATAATTTTTTGCTACACTGTAAAAAAAATATATGTAAAATTACACGGAAAATAGTAGGC
Source organism: Zophobas morio (assembly GCF_036711695.1). Classification (NCBI taxonomy): domain Eukaryota; kingdom Metazoa; phylum Arthropoda; class Insecta; order Coleoptera; family Tenebrionidae; genus Zophobas; species Zophobas morio. Next base: position 6,869,783 of record NW_026972110.1, read on the forward strand.
AACTTTGTAACCAACTTTTTTCCGTGTAAAAATCCAGTGCTGTGTAAAAATACATTGTCTTCATAAAATATTACATATTACTCGTGTACTAGCACATCTTGTGAATGTAAAAATACAGATCATAAATGTAAAAATATTATGCGTAAATGTAACTTTACAAAACGTTTTGTAAAGCAACTATCTGCAACTGTAATTTTACAGAACATGCCTGTACTTTTACAGAATACGATTGTACTTTTACATCTGAAATATGTACATTTCCACAGCCAGTCTGTATAATTACGTTTTGTTTCTGAAACTTTATAAATTAATATAGGTTCTAGGAAACTCAAAATAGAAACTACACACGACGAATAAATGTATGTATAATAAAAATATATACATAAACAAAACAAATAAAAACGAAATACAGAAGAATAAAAAAAAGGATAACATAATTGCAATTGAACAATACTCTAACATAGTTATATGGAGTCCACCAATTTTCACAAATATAGATACTAAGTTCGACGCATGCATATTATAGTATCCTAGATCTTTTTCAATTTGTTCATTAAAGATACTACTTTAGTAATAGTTTTTTTCTTGCTCTTGGTGCCAATTTCTGGGTACATTTTAAAAAAATACATTTGTACAAACTGTAGTGTATGTGATATTTGTTTAGGATAGCACATATTCAAGTTATAGTAGAACGAAAATACTAGTTTGAAGGCAGTTATAAAATCAGTACTTTCTGCAACTTTCTTCTTTTCAATATAAATGAAATACCTGTTTTCGTCATCTAGAATTAAAACAGTAACAATATAACATTTAAAATTGTCACAAGGTTTATACCTACCTTCTTGGTTACTTCTAATGCAAGGTTCGTTGCAGGTGACTGTTTGATTACGCTAAAATAAAAGAGAAATATATAAAAAAATATATATATGACTGAAGTATAAACCTTGTCCTGCTCATCAACCAAAATTTTCAAGTCTTCATTAAAATACTTGGCTATGATTTCCAGACATTGCAGGTAGGAATTTTCACACGTTAGCTTTATTTTATTTTGTTGACCAAGCTGTAATATCTTGGGAGCTTTATGGGTAAATTGCTCTTCCAATACGTTTATATTTTTAGAAGTTAATTTCTCGAAATGCCAAAAGGTAACTGGTGTTGTAAGTAAAACTGGCCACTCTGTAACAATTTCTTCTATGGTGGGAGCATCACATTTATTCAGGAATAAACGTTGCATATTGTATGTCTCATTTAGAAGAGTTGTAGTTTCTAAATCTAACGTGACGTTGTTAAGAAAAGCATTGTGCAACGCATTAAGTGTATTCTTTTTTTCCTCCAGTGATTCGGGAGATTTTGTTTCGATTTCCGGTTGCCAGTTGGAACAACCTAAAAAAGCATTAATAAATGTGTGGTGAAACGTCTTGTCAGAATGTTATGCTTATTCTTTCTAAAAATTAATGCAAATGGCTTATTTGATGAAAAGAAATGTTTATTGAAAATGAAACGATCAATTGCAGTAAAGAAGAAAATTAGTATGGAGAAATCTTTGTAATTATCTTTTTGTTTGGTGTTAAATTATGTAGAAAAGTAACAAACAGAACACAGTAAAATGGTGGCTGTGTTCAAAGTACTAAATATAAAACATAGTTTCTTAGTTTCGCAATAGTTATAGATAAATTTAGAATTTACCTGCTTTTTTGCTCAACATTTTTCTTCTTTTTCCTAAAGGTATATCTGTTACATATGTTGCATTCGGTGATCTTTTGTGAGGTCGGTTTAAGTAATTGTTACGATCTACCAATCTTTTCAAAATTGTATGATTCCCATCTCCTATAACGATACCGTCGTCATCAACGTCCGCAAATTGTTTCGGATACTTTGCTACAATTTGCTTTGCTATAGCACGAAATTTATCTATTTCCGCATGTTTGGTAAATTCACGGACATTATCAGCAATCATGTTGATAACTTTGCTTCGGCAATCTCCTGTTTTAAAGCCTTCTTCGCATTCCCGAATTACTGATTTTGGTAAGCATTTCCATGGAATTTCAAAGTCAACCCACGTTTTATTCTCTTCTGTTTCAAACGGACTCAATTCATGCGACGAGGATGAGGATGAGCTAATAGTTACAGTAGAAGCCTGAGATATAAAACTTGCACTTGCCAGTGCCACATCAGCAGACACCCAGCACTCCTCTTTTGTCAGCAAAATTAAAACTTCCTTTTCGACCATTTTCAACACTGTTTCGTCATCTATTACAGTCCCATCTGTTTCTAACACTAATGTGCTTCCATCAATTTGTAGTTTTTCTGAGGCTACAATGAATTTTCAAAACACAGTTATTTGAATAACTGCCCTTACCTTTGGCTACCAGTACTAATAACATCTGCTCGTCTTCTTCAATGACCACGAATACCTTTTTGGTTCGTGATACGTTCCAAATTTTGAACGCAAACATTTTTGTTTACTAAAATTTAGACCAAAAATTAGGAATAATAACAGCAGCTTATGTATTTTTTTTTTATTATTCACAACAATATAATAACAAACATGAAATATGCAGTTACACGTTATTTTAATTTTTAAAGATAAATTTTGAAGTTAAAATTTAATCATAAAAACATGTATTATAATAAAAATTATTTCATAATAACGTTGTACGCATAACGTTACTTTACACTGGATCTAAGTATGTATGTAAGTTTTTTTAAACTTCTACAGAACTAGAGATAAGCCAATATAGCAAAGAAACAATGTCTTTACATCTGGATAGCAGGATTTGTTTTAAAACAAAAAAATTTAGACTTATCACCTGATGATGTTACAAACTGCAGCAAAGCTTCTTTAGGTGTTATTTTCGAATAATGAATACACGCGCAATCTGTATCATCATACCTTTTTTGTACAACAAATGCGCCATTATCAAAATTTTCTACAATTTCTAATTTTTTACCAACAAAGTAAATATTTGAATATGCTTGATCAACAAGCATATACATTATTTCACATAATGAAAAATGTCCATATTGAACATCACAACCATAGCAAATACACATTCCGTCTATGTATTCGATGCCTCTAAAAAATACTTTATTAGTTATAAAAGGGTGTTCAAATAAACAATTATCTCTAATAACAGATGACACATGTTCTGGATAATCTTTACAATTGTATGTAGTAACATTATCGGCTATTACTTTATCATTGAATGTGATTTTTTTTGAGGCAAGTACTGCTTGAAGTAATTGATGCTTCTCAGAAAACGAATGCAAAATATTTTTATAATTCGTACTATGACGTATAATATTTTTGAAAAATCTATGCTTAGATTCGAAACGAAGCGTCCACAAGTGACGCAATGGACCATACTGAATGATCAAATGGGGATAGTGAAGCATAAAGTGATGCTTTGGCCTTAAATTAGTACTTGAAAATAGTTGTTGACGCAAGCTGATATACTCAAAAATTAATGATTTCAAGTATGCCACCTGGCTCACTGAAATTTCAAAAGACATTACAAGACTACATATCTGGCGTAAAATAAGTACAAGCCTCCATACTTTATCCAAACTATCAACTAAGTCATAAATAACTAATGGTAGAATAAACAAAAGCCGCATATTTTCACTCGCACTGCCTGGTAATTTGTCGCCTTTTTTAATTTTGGGTATTTTTTCGAATTTGGATTCATTAATAAATTTAAAGTCATGTAAATGGCAGTTGAGAGTTTCGTAAGTAAAAAATTTTTTTGAAACAAAATAATCAATTGCTAGCATAAGATCATATTGCACGACCCCTTCAAATAAGTCATGTCCTACACATGGTGGTAGACCAGGTTGACAAACATGAAAATGTTGCAATTCATTTAAGACTGAGTTAAATTTAATTCCTCTGGAAGTTTCATTCGTTAAATGAGTCAAATCAACATCTAAGTCATAGGAATATTTAGATCTAGTTGTGGAAATTTTTAGAACGTTATTTTCAAATTCGGTTTTTGTAATGTGACAATAGCGACAAAAATATTCACTTGTAGAAAAATTACATGTAAAGCCTCCTATGTGATGGCTTCCAAGATTATCGCCAGTCATCGCAATTAAAGAACCTTTAACAGTTTCCTTTGTATCAGTGTTAATAACTATTCCTTCAGTTTCTAAAATTTTAATATCTTTAATTATAGCACTAAACATATTTGAAAATCCATATTTCATTATATCTGATTCCAAACCTAAAGCTACTAGCTGTATATGATCAACCTGACACCTCAAATAGGCAGGTATATTAGCTAATACCATATACACAGCAATTACCTTATGGATTTTTTTTGAAGAGCCCAAAGGGTTGCAAACCTCAAAAGCATCTTGATACAATATGAGACGTAATGCTTTTGAATTTTCAGTGAAAAAATGGTTACTTTGATAAACTTTTCCGTCCACTATATCGCTAATAATATTCAACTTTTTGTTTATTTCGTTTGTATCTTGTGACCAATGCTTATAAACAGCATCATTTGTCATTAAATATTTTATCGTGTCTAAAATTGGTATGTAATAGATTTTTGACCAACTGTCATTGTCCCTAAATTCTAAACATAGTGGCTCAATGTAATTAAAATGTCTTTTATAGAACTGTTTTCTAGAATAGGAAGTTCTAAGGGGGCCACTGCCTGTTTTATGAAATTTTTCAAATAAGTTATTATTTTGAAGAAAATTTTCCGGTAAAGATAAACCAATTTGAGAAAGGTTTGTAGCAAGGGATGCAGCTGAAATTTGACTAAGATCTAATAGAGACTCAATTATAGTTTGTAATCCAATATCTGTTAAAAAATGTTTCGTTTGTAGTGTCAAATACAAAGAAGCTAATGACATTAGGTAAGAATTACATTCATTATTTTCTTGCAGAATATTATTGTATGTAACCGCCTCACTACAGTCTCCCCGAAATGGGCTAGCTGATAAATTAACAGCAGGAACATTGAAGTCATGAAAACTATCATGATCGTTGTTTATCACAAGTTCATCATTTGATTTCAAAGAATGTTTACGATATATGTGAGATTTAAATTGAGGAATTTTTCTATACAACGTTTCTACACTATTACAACTCAAGAGGGGACATCTAACAACACATCCTGACCTAATATGTTCATACATGTGAGATGACAAGTCTTTCAAGGCAATACATTCAAACCTGCACATTTCTTCATTACATTTAAAACGTGGATGAGGCTGATTTGTAACGCGCGCCTGCTGACGCGAGTGTGCGCGGAAAATGTGTGACTTAAAATTGTTGTATTTAGCAAATTCATTAATACAGCCTTCATACACACATCTAAATCTGCAAACTCTTTCGTTACGATGCAAATATTGATGTCCGTTGTAACTTAATAATGCCGACGTCTTATAAGGGCACATCAAACACTCGTAATTCATCATTATTTAAATTCAACTTCTTCGAATCAAACGAACTGCAAAAATCACCTGTACGTTTTAAACTGCATGCAAACTTGAAGAGGTTAAATACTTACCGGTTATCGGTCAACTCCGTTGAAATTACGCAGCAAAACAAACCCACCGCTTCACCCTATTTAAATCACAAACTTGTAGGAACTATCTCACTAGAAATACTGTCAATCAACATAATAGAGCGGTAAATCAAAAGTTCGACAACAAAACAAAACTGCTCTGCTCACCACGTGTAGATTGGGAAAATGCGAGGGAAAATGAAACAGTGGGAGAGTGAGAGAATTGCATGCGATTGCATTATAAAGCGCGCGATTCGAACTGTTGCTAAATTGGGATTCTTATTTTTCGTTTTTTTGTTACATGTATTGTTAATGTTTAAATTTTACGCTACTGTTCATCTTTATCTATTTAATGCAAAAAAAAAATCCATTTAAAAAATTGATTATGTCTTAACTTCAACCAAAAAATATAAACTTATAATTAAAAAAATTAGCAAATCAAAGCTTACTTCTTTACCTAGTTATAATTTTGAAATTTCTATAGAAATTATTTCATATTTTACAAACAATTAAGCGTTCAGTTTTTTTGCCATCACTTTAATTTTATGAGTCACAGAAAAGTAAGTGATAACTTTACTCATTAACAAACAATTATTATTTGAAAATTATACATACTCTATACACTCACAATTACAATCCTGATGTTTATAAAAAATTCTGTTTTCAATAAATAGTTGTCATAGCACTTGAACTAAAACTTTAGGTACATTATTTTATTTGTAAAAATAATAGAAATGATCAAGGTAAAACCAAAATTCTGTTCATAAAAAATGTGTTTTCACCTAGATAAACGAGCACTTTTACATGCATAACTTGTAAAATTAGTATTATGTGTAAATGTACTTTTAATATTGTAATTATACTCTTGTTGCTTATGTATTTTTACAGTTTAGAGAGAAATGTACATGAATATGTAATTTTACTGTTATCATTGAGTTAATTTACACTGTACTGTAAGATCACATAAACTAAATATGTAAAATTACTTTGTAAATAATGTATTCTTACATGCATTTTTTACAGTGTACGTATAAGTACCTAAAGTATTGCCCTGTAGGTAATTCCAGTCACCATTAATTCACTTATGACAGATACGTGAAAAAAATTAATTGAAAATGGTGTAAGTACACTGTACATATACGAGTACATATAGAATTTAATAAATAGATATTCAAATACAGGTATATCTGATGATCAGCCATTGTGATAATGACGTCACTTATACCATCCGCGGGTTATTACTCGGTTGGCTCCGCCTCGCGATCCGGTCCAAGACCGTGAGATTCCGGACTCTCCATCACATAGAACCAGCAAGCTCCATTACGATGAACATGGAGATAATTGAGTTGGCCAGCATCACAAATTACCTAATCTAAAAGATTATCTATTGATAGACGAAGGCGGATTGGTAAAAGAGAAATCATTGTGAACTCAAAAAGAGGCAATAGATGTGAACTACAAGAAAATACATTCAATATGTTTATCACATGTTTGCGAATTTCAGGTATGGGTATCTAGACTATAAAAGTATTTATAGTTTTTAAAAAGCTAAATGTGATGCTGTAACTTATAAAGGAAACATGGGATCTCATTCACCAAAAAAAAAAGTAATAAGAGAGGTAATTTATAACATTCATTTAAAATCTGACAGGTATTATCGAAGTTTTTATTTATGAGTACACTTATTTTGTACAACAAAACACTGCAAAACACTTTGTTTTGGTAAAAAAGGTGTAACACTTCCACACGCTTATTTATTCAGGATTTAACACAAGAAGAAATATAGGTATATGGTAATTTCGCGATAAATAAGTATTTAATAAAGAAATTATTGTACGAAACTTTTGTTGTCGTTTTACCTTCCCAGTGATAGTTAGGAAAGTGTTGAAATATCATCCTTTTGACGAATGTCTGTAGGTCTGGTTTCATAGAGTGTATCTCTATAGCTGTAGGGCCGTCTTTTTGTCCGTCATTTGTCGGTTAATAATTTTATCACACAAATAATATCCGACGTTACTGGAATAATTAACTGATTAATGATTAGATGCTGTTGCATTTTAAGTGTGCATGTCAAAACTCTAACCAAAATTTGTTTGTCCATCTACAAAAAACTTATCTGTTTTTTAGCCATAATATCATATTTTTAAACTTACATTCCATGTTCCTAAAAAATAAGTAAAATTTGCAGAGTGAAATTTTAGTTGATTTTAGACTGTGTCTATAAATAACCAATTTATTTGAAATTTTAATGACGGACTATTATTAATCTGTTGCTAAACGTTAGTATTCAGTTAATAATTACAGAAGATCCATTAAAATTTATTTATTCGTTTCCTATAGAGACAATTACGTGTAACGTTTTTATTCATAAGATTCGTTAAAATTTAAGTAGAATTTTGAGTAAAATTTTAAAACAAGCTTATGATCAAAATTGAATAACTCACCAGAAAATGCACTTGATATTCTTTTTTACTATTTTTTCAGCAAAGCTAATGTTAATACAAGGATATACAATGTATATTGAAAACAAATTCATCTGTGGGTACTAAATAATTACAACTAATTTTTAGAAAAGCTTTTTCTAACACAACGAAACTTTTTTACATTTTTGCACCACCAAATTGTTTATTTTGCATCGTATAACAGTACTGATACCGTGTAATTTTTTAAATTTCTGCTCTAATTGGCCATTACACGTACGTTGGCAACGCAGCAGTGAAACGGCTGACGTAAGCGTCATGGCCAACTAGAGCAGAAATTTAAAAAATCACCCGATATATGAAGATGAGTATGTAATTGTAACATATTTTGAGTAAATTTCAACACTTCGTCAGAATTGAAGATTTTTACACAACAGATAATTACTTTTCAAAAAGTCAGAACTGAGTTAAAAATCTCATAATTTGTTACTTATACTGAAAAAAAATGTTTAACATATTGTTTTGTAGGTATTTCACACGAATCTGAACGACTATGAAATTCATTCAAATTAGTATTGTAATAGTTACAATAACAAAAGACTGTTACACAGTAGTACTATAGTATCACTTTATAAGTAGAGACATCTACGGGTGTTACCAGACAAAACCAGTTTAGAGTCCTTAAGGGCACTGAACCTGATAATGTTCTACCTGTTTTTTCACATCTATGATAAAATCAAGAAACATTAGCATATTATTATAATTTGAAAAATATACTAAACATACTTTGTAAAAACTATATTTTACTGTACGTTAGAGTCTAACTGGTGCTGAAATATAAAATTATAATTTTGTCGTAATCTCTAATTCATTGCAAAGTCAACAAACAGCAAATAGTAAAACTACAAATTTAATTTTAAATTTAAATTACATACGAATAAAATTTAGACATTTGGTTTTTGTTTCAAAGGCTGATCCGGTTCGTCGGTATTCCTTCAGGCAGGCCTTGTCCATTTTGAGATCTCATTTCTTCGTACTGTCCAATTTTTCAAATAACCTATAGATTTGTTTCGTTTATGACCGATTAACACATAAAATACATAGGAATGTTATCTTATCCAAAACTTGTTTTTTCCATTTCTTCCTGTGACAAATTCGAAGCACTTTTTCTGTTTTTAAAACAGACTTTTAATTATTTTCTTTGCGTCTGCTTAGCATTTTTAACAAAAGCAAACACTATATTGCTAAATAAATCGAAATTGTGTTTTTAATAGAATTTTTGCAACCAGATTTTAGAATATGCGACTTTGTATCTCTATTCATCAGTTCCAGTTCACTTGATGTTCAAAGGAACATCTTTCAGATCTAAAACAAACATTTCTCGGTTCAAAATGTGTTAAATTGGCTCAAACCCTTACTGAAAATACCACAAGAACTGTCCTTGTCCCAAATCAATTCTCAATTTATTGCTTACAAATTTTTTGTATACCATATGATTAGAAAAGAAAATATTTTCAATTATTCAAATTCACATCAAGGCTTTATATCGAAAATAATTCAACAACCAATACTAACAAAATTCAGCTCATACGAAATACGATCGGTTAAAACGACACATCATACTTTCTCAACATATAGAATTTTTTAATATCTCGGCAACTAATTAAACTATGTTTTAGTAATGTTGTAGTACGTTTTTAGATACCTATATGACTATAAACAAAAGCACTCACTGTACATTTTTTGTTTTAAATAGCTTCATTTTAATACCTATCGTTACTGTACCTACACTACCGACTACACTACTCTGAGAGGTAGTAGGTACATGTAAAATGTAAATCATACCGTCACTAATAATTAATTAATAGATAAATATCATGCGATCATTACGTAATTGGATATATTGATTATTATTGTTCTCTTTTGGTTGTCGATGTTACCTTAGTATCCAATATTTCATGTTAAATAATACATATGCTAAAGACATGGTCCATTCAGCGGCAGGTTATGTCCTTAAATATGAATATCATGTTAATGTCATTGGCAATGAAACCACAGAAATGGTTAAATTTTCTACAGATACCGAAAACGTTATTAAGAGACATTAGAAACAACTTACGCAAGAAATTATTGTTTATCCAAACCGACGTTATCCTGAAGGATTTTTTATTTAAGTACCTACTTATTTATTTTTTTACCAAAAAGTGGTTTTAAACTTAGAACATAACTTGAACGTAATTTTGTTACCACGAACTAATATTTCTTAACAAAGTAATTATTTGTAATCGTATAACATCTACGAATAAATTACAGCCCCTAGGTTGTACCTATAAACAGAAAAAAAAGTCAATTTTGTAATCTGGTTAAAAGCAAAGTTATTGCCACTTTATTGTCAAATTTACTACGCTGCTTCCTAATTCTAATGTTACTCTTGTAACGTAAATCATTGATTTTTATTTCGAAAATAAATCACAAAATGTAATAATTCTAATAATACATATTTAAAAACTGATTATTAAGCCAGAATCAGAAATATTTTATAAACATTTCTTTTCAAAGCTGTTTTTAAATTCATACATTTGTCTATCAGCTTTCGGTTCATTATATTATCATCTTAACACAGATAGACCAGAACAGAACAGAATTTAGTTTTGTGCCGACGGTAAATACTTAATACCAGCACATTTAAAAATAATGCTATTAACTATATGAAAATGGTACGACAACTTATATTTTCTACAATTCTATACGAACATTTTTCAAAGTAAGATAAATTTATATAAGATGTTACACTTACACATTAATTGACAAATGTTGGCCGCATAATCTTTTGCATTTCTTTGCAGATAAATGTATCCTCATATTTAGTTATACGATTGACACAAAAAAATACAATCTCGTATTCTTTATTTAAAAATGGTAGTAAATTTTATAATATAAAATAAAGTTCTTAACTAATTTGATGGACAAATATTTGTTATGTATGTATTCTCTTTACTAAAAATCAAAATACACAATAAAATCTAGATTAATAATTTTTTTTTTCAGAAAAATTGTTATAACCAAAAATTATGAATGTATTTCCTTCAAAAGATCAAAATCTTAAAAAGCAAATTTTTGCAAAGATAGACAACCAAAATTACACTATCCGAATTAATTGATAGCAGTCCAACAGGGGACCTACAGCCGAAGGTGTGACTCGATTACGTAACAAAGTTTTCAAAATTAATGTCACATTACTTAAACATTCTCTTCAAACTATCGTCCCCAGTTTACCTAGGATCTAAAAATTGAAACAATAAAATTAATTTTTTTCACAAAATTAAGAAAAAGATCAGTGGTTTAGAATGTCCTTTCCCTATTAGCTATATATGTTTAATAAAATAAATCGAATGTAAAAGTTTAGAAAACTGACTGTGTATTAACAAAAAAAGTGTTAAAATTTATTTAAATACATTTTCTCTAGTCCCTGAAACACAATTAAACAAATCCGATCTCTTAGATAGATAATTTTAAAGTTTGATTCTGGCAATGTTATTTCATTGTTTTGTGGTAGGTAACCTTTACCTATAAGTTAAAATAAAAATAGGGATGTATTATTAAAATAAAGTTAACACAAGCGCATCCATTTCGATATCTACAATACAACACCAACAATAATAATACCTACGTTCTTAGCCGGTTTTGAGAATCTTTAATAAAATTATTTTTTTTTAAACATCTTGCATAAAAAATTTTAAAAAATAGGAGAAGACTTAGAAATTACATATACAAATGCACACTATTCTGTACATTTCAAGGAAGGTTTAAATGCAAAATGTTAACGGCTTTAAAACAAATTACAATGTTTGCAACAAGTTTAAGGAGTGCAAAATTTCAGAATAATCACCTTTTTAGATAAAAAGAAACAAGCAAAAGGTAAGTAAGTAAGGTTAAGTAAGGTACAATTTACTTACTAACATTTTAAAATTATATTTAGTAGATGATAGTGCTAAACCACACCTAAAATTCCACAGTAATCAGTATCGTAATTTCGAAAATTGTTTATGTAATAAAATTGGTAACACACGAACAATAGACAAATGAAAAGAGAAGACTTAATTTTTCATGTTCTAGGAGCCATGAAACGTCAAGACAACATAATATTACCCATTTATACTACATACTTCCTAGCTTACGCTTGCACAATAGACGAACAATACCTACCAAAATTTAAGTCACAGTGGCACGTCATACATATTCTACCTAAATTTCTAAAAATATTTTATGTTATGGAAACAGTAAATTCCAAAAATAATCAATTAATCTTTACTGTCAATACATTAATTTACATAACCCACAAAATATAACAGTAGACATACAAAATATATCTATGTGTCAAACCTGCGTGTTCATGGATAAGAATTCTGACAAAAAAAACTATACTAGAGATAAATCGTTATACATTTCGATAAATTGTAGTTCAGATAATCCTTTCCACAAATAACACACATTGGCACCAACTTAGAACATCCCGCAGTTGATTAATAACCAGCTTCTTACCATCATGTGACAATATTCGCTTAAGCAGACACACATTTTATACAAATTAATATTCCATTTTTCAATTATAATAACAATAAAAATTATCGTCTTTTCGGACTATCAGGGTGTCTGCATTTTCCTTTTTTACTAATGACCTATTAGATCAGATGTCCCAGTCGACACGTGTGTAAGAAGACAGATGTCACAAGGGTCGTGAAAAATTGCTACCATTAATTATACTCCCATGTGTCTACAGACTAACACGGAAAATTGTTGCAGTTTTTTTCAGATGCACGAGTGCATCTTATATTTATAGTGTATTGCTAAAACAAAAATCGTGCACTTTTAATGCGGAATTAAAATACTATCTTATCTTATTTTCTAATCTCATGCAAAAGTAAAACCAGAATTTAATCTCTAGTAACATTATCTAAGTTGATAACTGTGAATTAATGTAACAAATAAACACTGCATAATCAAACGGTTTGCATTATTCATGACAGCACTCATCACTACGTGTACCAAATTACGCAATGCGGATTCTGGAAGCTTAAGTCCCATGAATTAGCATCGAAATGATCGTGTTTAATTTAGATAATTAGAATTAACATATTTTGTAAATTTATTATTTGGTAATGTATTTATATCATTTGATAAAAATACAGAGGATGATCCAACTGTTAATGCATCTTGCAATTTATTTTTAATTTCACCAAATTATTATTATAAGTATTATATATTATTAACGATATTGGAAAATAGTACAAATTCTATACTATACATAACCTCACACTTTTTTTGGACTATCACCTATTTATACATAAACTTATTGTTTGTGATTATTAGGAATTACGTCGAAGGACCAAAATGAACAGTGCGACCGTTGTACTTGGGATTTATTCCAGAACTCTGACTACATAATTGTGTGTACCGGTACCGACTAAATGGGGTGGGTGGGACACACCCCCACCTCTCACAACCCCAGGTACCTGCTTAAGGTGATTGGATATGGAATTTCCAACACTTATCAAAAATGTGTGCAGAAATTGAACAATCTAAAGGTATAAACGGCAACTTTATTCATTAGCAGTACCTTTACACAAGATAATTTAGGACTCAATAAAAATAAAAATTAGAAGAGGTATAAATTCCGATGGAACCACATACTTGTAAAAAAGGGTTCAATGTTTCCATTATCATGTCATTAAGTAATATCAAGGCGTATACAAAAAATAATTAAACCCTTACTCTTTATGGTCAAAAATATCGTACGAGTTAATCCAGAAACTTTTTGTCTTGATCATACACTACACATGCGTCGACCTCAAAATTAAAAATATAGGTATCTACGACTTATTGAATCTCATCAAAAAAATCAGATTTAGAAGAAAGAATAAAATAAAGTGCACTTTAAAACATAAAACAGGTAAACATCATTAACAATGAGCGCGCAGGAATGAAGAAAAAGATGTTGTGAACACAGTTTTTTCAAAGTTTACTTACTTAGCACCTCTTCCAACTTCCTCAAATAATATAGACTTGTGTGAATTTGTAGCCGAATTATTAAATAGGTAGGCAGTTGATTTATGTGAAAAAATATGCAAAAGTTCTTATATGATTTGACACGTATCACCATGGAGAGGTTAATATTTTACTCCCCAAGCATAATACCTAGAGGAAAAAAATAGGTCCCTTTTTCCGTCTGTCTGTCGTCTGTCATTCTTATATATAGTAAAACGTGGGCAAAAATTTCCCTAATCATGTCCACCAATAATTTTATGTCATCCTTAAAATATGGATAAGTAAATTTTATTTAAATATTTTGCCTGTGATTTATTAATCCATCTTCAGTTTTAGTCTTATGTACTTATACATATAGATTTCCTAAGAAATAAATCATTATTATCCATCAAAATTTTACAATTTAACTTAGAGACTAGAATCCAAAAATCTATATTATTAACTATACTAAATCTCCCTTGAATTTTATAGTCTGACATACTCCTTTATTTACATTGTAACATTTATTATTACTCAAACATTACGAAACCACACAAAATATTTGGAGCTCAAAAGTAATATAACACTCTTTTTTATAAATACATATGTAGGTATATTGATCAAAACAATATTTAGTATTTTGATATATCTAGGCGTTTTGGCAACACTATAACAACTCAGTTTGCTTATACCTACTAATCAGAAAAAATTTAATAATGAGTGGGTCTGCCATGGTTTGTATAACACTTTGTAAGTGCGAGGCATCTACCGAAGAAGATGATCAATGTCGTTGAGTTATGCAATTCCAGGCTTCTTCCACCCTATCTCTTAATTCGTTCAAAGCCGGAGGAGAGGTCAATCGCTGAAGCTTTCTTCCGATGGTATCCCATACGTATACTACGGAAGGTAAATCCGGAATTCTTGCCGGCCAATCAAACGTTTGTATGTCAGCTGCTGCCAAAAACTGTAATGTGACGAGCGGTATGTGGTTTAGCGTTGTCCTACTAGAAACTTAATTTCGAGTATCCCGAAGAATTTCAGTCTCGTACTGTTCTACCGTCAAACTGTTCCTTATAAACACCAAACTTTCCCAGCATATAGTGCAGATATGTATATATATGATGTGGGCATCATGATGCCTGCGGTGTTGGCTATGTGCCGTTCCAAAGCAAACTGGAAACTTCGCCAAAAAAATCTCGCAACCTTCTTCGACCGTCATTACCCCCCAAACAAAATCTAGACTCATTGGTGAAGCAAATGAAGTTCTATCTCTAACTTGCTTGTTATTTTGATTTCTGTTTCGTTCAACAAGAAGCATTAAGTAACATTCATTGCCTCCTTGGATAATTTCAGGACGACCAAAACATCTTCAACACTTTTGGGTCTGCACCTTAGAGTATCTTCTCAACAGCATCAATACTATCGGAGCTGTTATGTCTAATCTTCTGTCTGTTTCTTGAAGATTCATTTCTGATACCTTCATTCCAATAATTCTATCCTTTTCAAAATCGTCCAATTACCGAAATTTGCGTCTAAGTCGAATTCTGAGCATATTAACGTCTTATTAGAATGACACAATACTTATGCATGCATCACTGCATTATTTTGCTTTATTACTGGGTGTTTATACCGGGTGTTTGGAAAATGGCGAATTGACTCTCCATCATGCTCTTAACAATCAGCTGGAGAGTCTGGGAAAAAATGCTAAAAACATCCCTCTCACATTTTGGTATAGTTATAATGATTTTAAAATTGGTTCTTTTGCTACGTTTAACAACTAAACAATATATTCATTATTACAATAACTAGTGGAGTAATAAACTTTTAGTTAATATTTCTCTCGCCCATGACCATGTTATTTAATTACCGAAGTGATGGGGAATCAATCAGACAAATATTAAAAACGACGGCGCGACGTTAGGCGATAAATTTGACTGGCCGACTGTGCAGTCTCAACCTCAGTAGGGTTTGATGCAATTCAGGGTTTATCTGATCCAGATCATCACGAAAATTGTGATGTTGAACAGTCATTTTTGATTTTTAAAGCATTTTAACATCTAAGAGAACTCATATAACTAAGAAAAACCTAGAAAAAGTAGTAAATGTTTCCGAAGTTATAGGCTACGAATGCAAAGCGCTGGCGGTCGGACGGTTAATTACTATTTCAGTTAGAATGTACGAAGATATGGTTGTGTTGTTTTTGTAATAATTTGATAAAATGCCATTTAACAACTATGTTTACCTGATATAAAGCGAAGGTACAAATCAGCAAAATCGAGTAAGCAGTTAAAAATGTTTGAAGTATCAAAAATTGTCAAAGTTTTCAAAACCATGCGTTTAAAATGCTCGCAGTTAATTTTAGGTCCCATGTTTTATTTTCGGATAAATTTAAGGGAATCTGGTGTTTTGTCGCTGGATGAACTTGAAAAAATCTTTTGGGCTTTTAGTGATTTATTTTTTACAGATTTAAAAGTCTTGAGTGCCGCAGTGTTTTTTTTTTAATTCCGGAGACTTGGGTACCCATGGTATATTATTTTGGGAGCCCATGGAGATTTTTTTTGTAAATTATTTAAAATAATTTAGGGAACTTTGGTGTTCTATTTTTGGAAAATTCTGACCTGACCTGTTTTTGGGTTCATTTTGGGACCCCTTTTTTTGAAAAATTTAAAACAATCTCGAGGTTCTAGGTATTCCTGTTTAGAAATAATTTGAAAGTGCTTTGGAGCCTCTAGTGTTTTTTTTTTTATAATAATTTAATTAAATTTTTTAGAGAATACGTCATTTGCTAAAATCAGTCTTAACAGGTACTACCCCCGCCCGCGCCCTCACTTTTCTTAGAAGGTATGTCATTTGCCAAAATCAGTTTTATCTTAGTAGCTACATGCCTCACTCACCCGCCCTCTCTTTTCTTAGAAGATATGTCATTTGCTAAAATCGGTTTTATTTTAGCAGATACTAGCACCGCCCACCCACCCTCTCTTTTCTTAGAGGGTATCTCTTCTCCCAAAATCAGCCTTATCTTAGCAGACTGAAAGCAATGAAATAAAAATTCACATTTCACGATCTAGAAAATTTCGTCAATAGATTAATTAGTAAGTGTTCTTTCTTTAAATAAAAATGAAATTTAAAAAGTCAATAGTGATGTTTTTTGGACATTTTTATAAATTTATGTAGATGACAATATTTGGAACTTAGTGCTTCAAATATTGCTGTATGCTAATTTGCTATGCAAAATAAAATTTATTTAGTTATTCTTTTTCTAGCTTTTATTGAATAATGAAACAGTAGTAATAATAAAGAAATTTTTATTTATACCTTGTCTTGAGTAATTAATTGTACATTTTCATTATCAAGAAATGTTATGGTACTGAGCAGCACAGTTGTATTGCCTTTACAGAGTATAAAATAATGTCTTCAAGTTAAATCGTAAAATGCTGGTATCCACTTTTGATTTTGTTTCCAAAAAATTGGGTGAACACTCAACAGGGATTCATAAAGCAGAAGTGCAGGAATATATTATTTTATAAAATTTAAAGAATATTTGTTCGGAAAAATTCTAAGATGTCATCAATTTGGCGGGTGGGATGGGTCATAACCGAATAAATGGTGATTAACAATTTACCGTACTTCTGATACTCTTAAAACGTTTGCAAGATTTCACAGTATTTAATATTTTTGTAATGTCGAGTACTATTATGTATTTATTTGTTCATTTTAAAAAGTATCAGTATAACATGAAACAGACGGAACCGTAGGCCCTGTACTTGATTATGTGAAAAATGCTCGAAGGAGTATGTATAACGTTGCTATTTTCGTTCTTTTACCTTCACCCCAGAACGAGGGGCGGCCAGCAAATCAAAAATCTTAAATATGCTGAAAAAGTGGGTACATCCTCTACAACTGAACAAGTTTTTAGCATTTCACGTCCATTGCTATTAAAATTTGATTCTTATTTATTAAAATTTCACTGTACTTTGCTTTTTTTTTACTTTTTTAACAGTTTTAGTTGAGTAAATAATAATTGTCTGGGACGTACCTCGATTTAAAAACTTTTAATTCGGAGACATGATATCCATTAACAGGTAAGCTTAAAGTAATAATTACTATAATACTAAGATGATATAAAAACAGATAACAAAATGTTTGTAACAGCTACAATGTCCTAATTCAGAGATCGGTTGATCAATTCGGATATTAAAAGTAAACTGATTTGAAAAAAGTCCTTGTTTGAGTTGTAATTTTAGAAAAAGGAAGATCAAATGCTATTATCGGAGATTCTTCAAGTCCGTTTATGAGTGCTGAGGTCTGCCAGCGTCAGTGCCCATCAATTGTTCATCGATTTAATGAAACCATTCTGATGGTAATTTGGATCCCATTTGGCAAACTCCCACTATGCCACGACCACCTGGAATTGGCGTGAAATTCATGTCCAGAGATTCAAATACTCCGAGTATTCTCAAATTCTTCTCAGTTGATGATTTTGATTTATTTCATGAAGAGTGGTTCGTAATACCATTACTGGTGGAGAGGCCAATAAAATAATCACTAAAAAAATGAGCTTGGAAGTTGTTCAAGATATGATCACTAAGGTAAAAATTGTATGTAGCTAACAAAAGACTAAGCAAGAAAAAAATTCTAGATAGATTTTCAATTCAGTCAAACTTTAATATTTTATTAGGTAATTATTAAAGCCAATATTGATCATTTTGTGTTTAGCAAGGCTCAAGTCTAAAAGACTTTCCTGTCTACAAATCCTGAAATGTCAATGTTATAATATAACTATGCAACTTCAATTTCAAAGTGCTACTTTTCTCATGTAACCTGATGTACTCCACACAACACTAGCGCCAATTGTGCAAACTTATCCTCGACCAAGTGTACATATATTATTTTAATCACTCTACTATACTAATAATTCTACACAATTTCATTTAAGTTAATTTTATGCAACTTTAAATAACTGTTATGTATTTCTTTTATTTGGTATACAAATTTGCAAGTGGTACAACATCGGCTGTAACGGTACTGCACAATTACAGCACCAACACGACGTGAATGTACACTTGTTGAAAATTTACCTGGCGCCTAAAGTTTGGCTCGAAAGACAGTTTTATTTTTATTGGGGTTTGATGAGAAAATGATGTCATCGAAAGAGTATATGTGTGTGTCGTCCCATTAGTTGAGGACGTGCTGGTATTGCCGGTATCTGGGCGCCAACTGGATGGATGACTCTGATCAAATTGTGGCCGTCAATCCAAATTCTTACTAACAATTAAAAATTTTTATTTTGGCAATAAACAGTTTTAGTTTGTCGGCATGTCTTTTAACCAATTTGTCTAATTTTAAATTTATTGCATACGACCCGTCTGCAGGTAGATTTCAAAATTAAATATTCAGGGAACAATTTGCCTTAATTTTTGCTGTCTGGTTAGTCTGGGTAGTCAAAATTGTCGAAGAGTGGGATTTTTATTTTGTTTTATTATAGAAGCGGTCCAGGCCACTAATAAATGCAATCTCGGAAACTTTTATAATGTAGAGATGTAATTTGTAAAGTATGTATAAAGAACTGTGCGCATGCCTTACCTTAATTTATAAAGCACTGTTCCTTTAATTATTATTATTATCTCTCGTAACCTAAGATAATATTGAATTGAATTTCATATTTATCCTAGTATTTCACACTCCATTGAATACGATAATGTATATTTCCCGTTCACGATCTTATTGTACAAAAAGTTGATCGAAGTTTATTTCGACAGAACTTCTATCGCTTCTTCGAAAAATTATAAAATTAGATTCTGCTATGTTTGTTTCGTGATAGCCTCTGTAAAGTAAAAACCAACCCTAGCAGCCCCTACACCGTGGGGAGGCATAATATTTTTATTGATAAGGTATAAATATCAATCCAGGAATGTTAATTAAAATTATTTTTTTGGACTAGGTATAGGTATATCTTATTTTTTAGAACGAGTTACACAGAATATATCAACAATTGTTAACCAGATAAAAAATGACCAGAAATCTGTGTGGGTTATTTCATGAGCCTGTATTTTAAATAATTCAGAATATGTTTGTGAGGTTCACACGAAATCGCCACAAGCATTTTTAAACGGTATAAATATAAATAAATCAAAGTCACAAGTGTTGGGAAATTAATGATGCATGCTGATTATTTTATTCGACGAATGACAGATAAAAATTTAGTCAATCAGTATGTACTTCACCAGGGATCTCTATGTTGACGGCATACAGACATTTCATCTAGAGTGCATAAAAATAAATGGAAATAATGGTAAAAAACATAATACAACACGCGAATACGTTAAAATTTTGCCTTCATCTTTATTTTTCAATTGGAACTTAGTTCTTTTCGAATGATAATTCCAAAAAAAGTAACATGATAAATTCACAGTTTTAGAGACAACGAAGAAGGACTTTTGGCATAGGTATACTCTTTTGAAAAATGTGTGAATTCGCTACAGTAACAACAATGAAGTATTGTGTCAAAACTTTCAAAGGTCCGAAATCTCACCATCATATGGCCTGAGAAGTTTTCGATAGACGCCGAAGACGTTTCAAAAATCTTCTTATGTGATTTTTATAAATTTATGACAGATGACAGCAAGAATTGTTGAAGAACTTTATGAAACATTTTCGAAAATTCTAGAACAGCTGCCGAAGCTACATCTATTCGGGTTTGTCTTAATTTTTTCTTATCATTTTTAATACTTTATAAAAGCTTGCTACTTAACCATTCAAATAATAATCGAAGTAGGTTACTTTAGATTAGCTCCAGATCAGTTCATGTTGATATGAGGAACAA
Source organism: Zophobas morio (assembly GCF_036711695.1). Classification (NCBI taxonomy): domain Eukaryota; kingdom Metazoa; phylum Arthropoda; class Insecta; order Coleoptera; family Tenebrionidae; genus Zophobas; species Zophobas morio. The sequence goes on from NW_026972110.1 coordinate 6,890,569, forward strand.
ATGGAAAATCGTAAACAAAAACTTCACTGGAGTTACCCTGAACTATTTCAATAACTAACTCAAAAGCAGCAACACCATCTTTAAATTAAGTGCGTCAAGGTTTGTATGTAGTAACAATTTTACCTCAAGCACTTATTTTCCATTTGTTCGATTTCTGTGCTCATGAGAGCTATACATTGATGTTTGCTGGCATAATTTACTTTCTTACAAGCCAGTTTTACTGCATTTTTGAACTGACTTATATAAAAGCAGGCTTTGCTTGATTTCAAAAACAACTTTTGGATTTCAGAAATTTTGACTTAAAAAAAAAGTTGAAAAAGCAAAAATGCTTGGGGTATGGAATTTGGAATAAGATATGGATGTTTGACACGAACAAGGTAAAAGAAACTATGGAAGATCATAACTGAAATCTGGAGCAGGGTTTTCCTTGATCATGGAGAAATGGAATCCTGGAATATAAAAAAATATTGTTGAATACAGTATAATATATGGTACGGTGCTTGAAGAGAAATTAGAATTTAAATGAATGAAAAAGGAGTGATGGTGTTCGTTAAGCAGAAATTAGAATTAGGAAGAAGTCATACCGCACACAACGATTACATACTGCAGCACTTAATATAGAAAGGTTTCGACGTGGTAGGCAGAGACAGAAAATAGGAATTTCTAAAAGAGAATAGCACGCTAGTATGTCAGTTAGAACAAATTTATGAGGAAAATGCACGTGAGGCAAAATGAATCAAAATATACTCAAGTTTTACACAATTCGAAGACTGAGGCAGAACTGCTCACTAAACCAGCCTATTAGCTGCCTATCTGGCAGATTCAATTGATAGGTTGAGGGTCATATATGCAATAGGGCAAAACTATGAGAGAGTAGAAAGCATGCTAACTTGTATATGTGGATCATAACAAAAAAAAAATTACATATACATGAGGAAGAACAAAAAAATCTCTGAAAAGAAAGTCCGAACTGGCAAGGGAAAGGAAAATGGCTAGAAGCTGTAGAAGAATTTAATTGTTAAGAGATAGAGTTCAAATAGAGCTCACATATGAGAATGACTCCAACAACTCAATCAATGTAGACGTATAATCAGGAAACAAGGTAAAAGAACAAAATTGAAAATAAACCCTCATAAGAATGTTTGATAGAAATAACGAAAAAGGGTAGTGTAGTATTGACATCTATACTTTATATAATAAAGCTGAAGCTGTTGTTTATTTGAACACGCTAATCTCAGAAACTACAGGTTCAAATTCCAAAAATCTTTTTGTGTTGGATAGTCCATGTATCATATCTACATATAGGCTATATAAAATCACGCTACGATCATTAGGAGCGAAGTAGCAATGAAAAATTCGGAAAAACGGGAAAATTATTCCTCCTTTGACAGCTTCCGTTGCTTACGCTGCTTAAACGGTTAAAGTTACGTAAAAATCATGTATAACGAAATTGTTCCCCTCTAAAAGTTCTAAAGAAAAGTCCGCGACAGCATATGTGTATCTTTTAAGGTCGAGTCAGTATAACCTTTTTTATGGTAATGAAATTTGTTCTAAAATAATAATGCATTATGTATAAAATTCTCGCGTCACAATGTTTGTAACCGAACTTCTCCGAAATGGGTAGACCGATTTGTATGAAATTTTTTATGTCTATTCGGTAGGTCTGACAATAGGTTGTAAACTATTTTTTAAACCCCTAAGTGACAAGGGTGGCCCACCCTAAAAAATTGTCTATTTTTTTGACAAATTTTTTTATTTTTATTTTTCTAAGATTTGGCATCAAAAAATACACATAACCCTAAATTTTCACCTTTCTACCACCAACCCCCATTTATTAATCATCTATAAAATAAAAATCAATTGCTGTTCCTATTAGTCTCGCCAAGACTCAAAAACGGCTTGACCGATTTGAAGAAATTTTTATATTACGGGGATTGTTTATAAATTAAAAAAATTGGTCTAAAGAGTTTAGACAGTACTTCCCTCGCTGTCGAAAACGTGACGACTGTATGCCTATTATGTTTTTTTTTCGCAGTGGATTTCAAAGAATTCGGTTTTGTAGTTCCTGAGTAAATCAATAAAATAAATTTACGCATTCATTAATTTTTTTGAGTCACCCTGTACATTCAGATCCAAAAAATATGAATGGAGTGATAGATCACAAGTACAGACTCATCATATTTTGTACATTTTAGATACGATTTATTCGGCAAACTTTTGAGTTGACGTCATCAAGTTTTTGGAGGGGATAAGCAAATATATTTTGGCTAAACATTTATTATGCTCTTTATAACCTTAAAACATCTGCAAGATGTCAGAGCATTCCGTTTTGTAGTTCCTGATTAAATCAATAAAATATATTTACGCATTCATTAATTTTTTTGAGTCACTCTGTATATGCAAATCCAAAAAATATGAATGGAATGATAAATGACAAGTACAGGCTCATCATATTTTGTACATTTTAGATATGATTTATTCGGCAAACTTTCGAGCTGACGTCATCAAGTTTTTGGAGGGGATAAGCAAATATATTTTGACTAAACATTTATTATGCTCTTTATGACCTTAAAACATCTGCAAGATTTCAGAGCATTCGGTTTTGTAGTTCCTGATTAAATCAATAAAATATATTTACGCATTCATTAATTTTTTTGAGTCACTCTGTATATGCAAATCCAAAAAATATGAATGGAGTGATAGATCACAAGTACAGAATCATCATATTTTGTACATTTTAGATATGATTTATTCCACAAACTTTTGAGCTGACGTCATCAAGTTTTTGGAGGGGATAAGCAAATATTTTTTGACTAAAGATTTATGATGCTCTTTATAGCCTTAAAACATCTGCAACATTTCAAAGCATTCTGGTTAGCAGATTAAAAATTAAATTTCAAAATGTTGTTTTATAATTTTGATTTTTTTTCCAAAAATCTGGACGTTTCGGGTGAAAAGTCGATTCAGAGTTGGAAACTACATGTGTAGGACTATGTTATTTTATACAATTGAAAACCCATTTACTATGTACAATTTTGAAGTGACGTCATCGCATTAGTGGTGGGGATGATTAGACAAATTTTGGTTAGCGTTTTACCATCTACATGATATTCTTAATATAAGTACAAAATTTCACAACAATCGGTCGAGTACTTTCGGAGATTATCTGTCTAATAAAATCCGGGACAACAGACGGACAGACGGACGGACAGACGGACGGACAGACGGACGGACAGACGGACGGACAGACAGACGGAAATGGGAGACCTATTTCTTCGTCTTCTAGGGGTCATGAAAGATCGAGAAAACGTAAAAGTAGAGAGTCGGCCGACGGACTCGATTACAATACTTCCTTTGCTTACGCTCGGGAAGTAAAAATAGGGGAAACTTAAAAGAACAGCTAAAAAATCAAAAAATCCTAAAAATTTTGTATGGGAATCGCCACTTCAAATTAATTTCAATGGTTGCCGTCTAACTGACGTGTCATACAAAACTAATTCTATCGTGCGATTGTGAAAAGTATATTGCATTTCAAATCGTTCTTTGTTTTTTCGTAAAAAAACGGATATGAAAGTTGATCAGCGTTGTGCTCATAATCAACATAATAGTCAAACATTGAAGCGAGACATTGGGTGGTATGAATAAAACTGAGTAGATACTTATATTCGAAGTACGAAGTACCTACTTCATTATTACTCTTATATACCTGAACATCTACTCTATGTACTGAGTACCTACTGGGAAACATTGTATCTCCCCGGCCACAAACTGAACATCTACGCGTTTTGTGAGCATTTAATCTAGAAATGAGCATCGGCGTGGCAAATAACTGAGCTGTCTGTAAAGTAGCTTAGAAAACCAGTAGGATCGTTTAAGAGTGAATTTTAACTAAACATGGTTACTTTCATGAATGTGGAACGTCGTCAAAAGATGCATTCAGTTTGAAAAACACATTAGGAGCAGGAATATCGAAAACTTTTCATGTAATTAACTTTTATTTATCCATAAATTGTGCAGTGCGTTTTTTCTAACACTGGCCATAGAGATTCCCATCTCAAGGTGTCTACCCCATACTAACTTATATTTTGGTGACTCGATTTTTGCCTTGATGGTTGAACACTGTCATTGTTGTCCTTTTTTGTTGTATCGAGATGCTACTTGAGCATCAACTGTTACTGAAGTATTAGTATCATCTAGAAAAACTAGAAATATTTTGATTTGATATTCGAGTAGATACTTCGTATTTCGAGTATGAGCATCTACTGAGTTTTATTTATATCAACCATTGTCAAAAAATTGATCGAACGTTGTTTCGACAGAACTTCCTTCGCACCAAAAGTATAATGAAACATATTCAGCATTTTCGAGTTGAGTCTTTTCTTCGCACAATTTTGTGATGACCTAATCAACATTTACTATCAACACGTAGGTATACCACCTTGGATTGGTGCAGTGTAATACTAAAAATAACTGTATTGTATTCCCAAAATTATCTGCGAAAATCGAGTGAGCCATTCCATCAATTTTTTGGGGGGAATAAATAAATATTCTTAACAATTTACCATGCCTACAATAACTTTAACACGTCTGCAAGATCTCAGAGTATTCATTTTTGCAACTCTTGAGTTATTCACTAAAATAAATTGACTGATCCATATATTTTTTTGAGTCACTGTAAAAGCAAATCTAAAAAATATGAATGCAGTGATAAATTACGAAAATATACTGATGATATTTTCCACATTTTAGATATGATTTATTCGGCAAAATCTTGAGATGACGTCTTCAAGTTTTTGGGCTTGATAAACAAATATATTTTGATTGAAAACCTACCATCAGTCAAACAGTAACTTCAAAACGTCTGCAATATTTCAAAATTCAGTTTTGCAATTCTTGATTCAATCAATAAAATAAATTGACTCAGTGATTATTTTTTTTTGAGACACCCCCTATAAGCAAAACTAAAAAATATGAATGGAATGATAAATCACAAGTATAGTCTCATCCTATTTTGGACATTTTAGATAGGATTCATTTGGCAAAAGTTTGGGTTGACGCCATCAATTTTTTGGAGGGGATAAGTAAATATATTTTGAATAAAAATTTATTATGCTTATCATATGTTTAAAACATCTGCAAGATTTCAAAGCATTCGATTTTGCAGATTCAAAATTAAATTGTAGGTGAAACGGAGTTCACGGGGTCAGCTAGTTGTACAATAAAATGAAAGCAAACTGAACTGGGGGGTCTAATAAAGAGATGGACATAAACATGTTAGGATCTTAGTTAAACCGGTAGGCCAAATTAAAATATTTTTTAATTTTATTCTGTTCTAACTGCTTGGTATATTATAATCGGAGATAGAAAGAATTTCAAGATGATGAAGGCAAGGAATTATTATTCGCAAAAATCTACGTTCTATGTAAACTTCCTATTATTCGTTCAAACATGATAAAATAGGTACTATTACATTATTATCATTCACTCATCATGGAATTCTATCAAAACAAGGAGCCTCTATACATGAAAATATTATGACACCGTTTTAACTATTAACAAGGGACTAAATGTCCTCGTGTTTTGAATGTAAGTAAAATTTGGCTTACTACAAATAGTTAAGCTTAAGCAAATGAAATTTTAACCAAAAGAGAGAATCACGTATGTAACTTGAGTTTTTGGACAAATCTCGTCTTTTGCCAACACTTAAAGAAAAGATTTGATTAGCCAAAAAGAAGGAAGACCCCCAAAATACACCCCAGATCAATTACGGAGAATTCCCATATGCTGTCGCGACGAAATCAGTAACAAGAAAGGGATCATCATAGATGATGAACAGTTTTACTAGTGTAGTATAGTATAGGCAAGCATTTGATCTAAATATTGTCCAGCACTTTATAAAGCATCACATAAAAAAAGTTCGTAGAGTAGAGGACAATAGAACCCTTGGTGTAATATAAATAGTGTTTTAGTTTTTGTAAAAAATTGCAAAAAATGTTGGTATCTTAATTAAATCCTTTTGATATATTTCTCCGATTTTTGAACGAATAAAAAAGTCCCAAAACTTTTATAGTTTCCTGAACATCTCATCAAGCTGGGGCTTTCTTGAATAGTTTTCACAAGAGCAATGCATTTCTACATTTGTTTTTGTATCACACTCTCTGATCATATTACCTTCACAACCTACGACTTTTTGAGCTTCGCACAAACCAAAAAAAAAAAAAGAAAAATGTCTTAACTGCGTGGATCAACGCATTTGGTCACAAAAAAATTACAAAGTGTATGTATGAATGGTCCCTGATTACCAATACGTAGGAACGTTTTATTAAAATGTCATCGGTACGAAAGCAAGAAACCCCGATAAGGCTTCGGTTGTAAAAAGCTTAGTGATGTTGTAGGTTGGTCGGTGATGCTTCCCCGGTACCAGCAACAATGCGTGTAAAGTTAAGTCATCTCGGTCCAATTGTCCAACACCGTTGTCCTGTTGTCTCAACCCATGATGGTACTGCGGCGGCGGCGCAAGAGGGGAGACGGCCGGCGCGACACTACACAGAAACCCTTTCTGAGGCCGGCTCCACTCTGCCGACCTGTCATCGCATCTCCACTTTGGAATTGTATCAATTAGGATTACCGCTGTCTATATTCTCCACAGTCGGACTTTCCCCAATGTCCATGAGAAATTATCGATATTTTAATTACCCCATCACACATAAATTAACAATTGACGGTTAGAAATCCGAAGAGATTAGTTAAATTGAGATCCAGAATACTCTCCTCGGTTCTACTTGTGTATCAATTAGGGTTGCTGGTGTCAGTTGGTCGCGTTATATCACGAAGTATCGATACTTTAATTACAGATATCGTTCGTACGTCTATGAATTCAAAAGGCGTAGTGAGTTATAGAGGCAATTAATTAAAGTGGAGACCAGACCAGTCGGAGTTGAAATTTTATTATTGGCTTGTGGCCAGAGTCATTAATTACTGGCTACTGTCGGTTATGGTTGGTAATTTTAGGCCCCAATTCTCAGAAGGCCATTTTTATAACATACCGTCATCCATATTTGCTTCTTTTAACAAATATTTATTTCAGTGTCAAAACGTAGTTTAACACCCCTGTTTAGATCTACGTGCGTATTTTTTTCAATCATGAAATATATCCAAGGTAGTCTTGTCTGCCGACCCATTAAATTGCTCTGATAGGAAAAAATAACTGCATCTTAAACAGAGAATTTTTTATACCAATAATAAATAATGATACCTCCCACTATTACATCAATTACTGTAAATTTATCATTGGTTAATAGCGATTGAGACTGGTAATGAAGCAATTTCATGTAGTCTTCTTTTATGGGTATATTACTCCTCGTAGAGTACGATAACATATGCCAGTACTGCAAGGACTTCAATAAATGTTCGAAAGTGTTCTTCATTATTTAAAAATCGTTTTTAGTTTTGTGTTAAAAATAAGTTGAAGAGAGCTACCACCTAAATAAATGTGGTACATATCTGATTGTTTTATTAAAAATTTAATTACAATATTTTCAATAGGTACCTATATCAGTATGCTTTCTCATATAGGTAGGTACTATACCGCCATATATTAACAAAGAAGCACTTCCACAACGTAGCTCGAAAGTAAATCTATACGACTAATAAGTTTGCTTTGATAAATATTCGTAAACTATTATATCAAAGGAAATATATGACATAGGTTGTCAGATCTTCCTTAGGAATGGAAATAAAATTTAACACGTCTCTGTACCATATGAATTTTTGGTTATCGATCATGTTAGATTGTGACATATGTGATATTTTCCAGACAATATGTCAGATTTGTATGCAGAATATGTAATGTATCACATATAATCGTGTCCATAAATGTTTCTGGTATCAAGGACGCCTCTGGAATTCTTTTTATTAATTATTATTTTACCGATTTATTACCACGGTGAGGCACAATTTTTGACATTTCAAAGCCGCGCTTGATACCAGAATCATTTATGGACACACTTTATTACAGTATAAAGTTATCAATTTCTACAGCATGTCATCCACGATAACCACATAATTGGTATCCATATTAATCCCTAACCAGTTATTAACTTTTTTACAGGTTTCCCAAGCCTCTCATTTGGATGTAGTCACTGTTCTTTTAACTTCTGTGTTTAGCATAAATTTGTAAATACGTTTCAATTTATAAAACAACTTTACAACCTACACATACGAGTATAATTTAATATTTTCATATTTTTAGACATTGAATGGGCAAAAGTAAGTAATAAAAGTGTATTTATCTCATCGTAAAGCGATTGTCGTTTTAAACTTTGTTTTAAAAAATATGCAGTTATTTGCACTGTAGTATTCTGTCAACGAAGTCCATAACTGCAAAGATATTGTGAGAAAGTACTAGCACATCATCTGAAAAAAAATAAAGAAACAGTTTTGCCAGAAATGTTTGTTCAAAATGAAATTGTTAAATTTTAATTGCGAGATCAACATTTCCAACCTTTTCTTTGTTAAATTTGAATTTCTTTTAATAGTACATAAATCAGCTTGAAAAAATTGTTCTGCCTGCGTTTCAGAATGGCTAAAACATTATTCTAGTCGATATGCTTCCATAGACGTCTACGGATTGGATAACAAAATCTTGTAACCTAAGAAATATCGCGGTACCTAATTCTCTTCTTATGCTGATTATTTTCATATTTTAGTAGTATTTTTTTTTAAATGTTACTTGTTCGTCTTGGTGATATTTTGCTTGAAAAAAAAAGACATAAAAGATCTGTAAGTATTTACACATCAGGCAGATTTTTAGAAGGTTCAACCTCATGAGTTAACAAACATAAATTGCTGGAATACATAAAAAAAGAGAGAATAATGGACGAAAGTAGATGAGGTGGAAAGCAAAATTACGTCCCAGGTCAGAAGGTGCAGAAGTTGCAGAAAATTATAGTCATAATAACTGTACTTTGGTGGAGATTTATTAGAGACTATTTTCTATGGAACAGTGATGGCTTAAGGATAATAAATGCAATGAAAAGTTTCAAAAGTGACATAGAACTGTTACAGTGAGAAGTCACCACGTATCTAATGGACTTAAAAAGTTATGATTAGATGTTAACAAAGTAGGTATATGTATCGCAAATGAGGAAATGTTCAAGCTTTTCTTCATTTTATAGATAAACGGTCTAAATTTAGAAACTTACTGAAATGTAGACTTAAAAATCCAAAAACAGAAAAATATAAAATATAACAGAAGATTATTAATTAAATCGTCAATAAAAAGAAGATCCCATGCAAGAAGAAGGATTTCAGGAAGCATTTGCTTTAGTTGTACGCTTCTCAGAACGATTGGAGTATGAGGTAAAAGGCTTATCTTTGATGGAACCGGACGATAATTAGCTTTTCAAGATATTATAAAAAGTACGAGAACTACGACTGCAAGAGTAGAACGATTTGACTTGCATTTAAGCATCAGTGAGATTTCTTGCAAAAATTCAACAAGATTTATTTCTCATTTTCTTATTGTCGCCACATAACCGAAGAGTGTAAAAACAAAACAGTCTGCAGAGTCAACAATTGGCGGAAATATCAATAACTTTTGCGGCAATGAATGGAAAAAAGTGTTAAAAACGATCTCTATTATAATTAGAATTACAATTGGTAAGAAAGACCTACATACTTACGACATATAATTTATAACATGTCAAAGCATTTGATATCGAAAAGTGTTTACCAGAATAGATTCAACAATATTCATAGCGGTAGCCACTTTTACGTTTCAATATATTACTAATAGCGAATGCAAAAAAAACGAATACATTTTCTGAAGAATGTAACCCAAACAAAATGAATAAAGAGGTCTTCTAATTTCATACCATGCTTCATATTGTAAGTATTATAAAAAATTGTTTCGTTATATTAAAATCTTTGAACTTGCTCGTTGTTTTTTTTCATCTGTTTTTTTTTTTAATTTTGCTAACCTACATTAATTTTGTATAATAACATTTCTTCAACATGGTTTTGTATAATTATTTAACTAAAATTTCCTCCTCTTCATTTGGATATTGACTCCATTAAATTGTGATATATTTATCCATTCTGTTTTTATTTTTATTTCATATTTATGCTTGAATAAAAATCAACACTGACAATGTTGTATCCTAATTTCAAGCGTAGGTACATATAATTAGTTATATGATGAATATGAATAAAACACAAACAAACAAATAAAGGTACATTTTTTTTAAATACAGAAAAAATGTGACATGCAAAATACAAACTTTGAACAAACGAAAACTTTTGACGTAATCAGTCCAAATGATGATTTTCGTTGAAATATAAATCAAAAATATGTGCAACGTAATGTCACAATAATCACAAACTAATCATATTTCCATTTATTGATTTGAAACTTATTATTAAAAAAATTCCTAACATGAGTTAACATGCAAATTTTTTTCGTACGACGTATTTATAGAGAAGAGAAGCAAATACTTCACGAGATAACTAACAGTAGTAGGTAAACCCATTAATAACTATTATTATCAGTTTGTTTATTATTTGTACAGGTTGTGGCTTGTGGTTAGATATCATGTTAAGACGTATACACTTCTGAAAACCTGAATAAAATTAAATTTCAAGTGTGTACTATTTTCATTACATTTGATAAAATACTTAATAAATTTGAATCGACCTTCAGTTAAACTAGTGGTGATTTGTATTTTTTTTCACATTTTTAAAGAATGATAAATACCGTGATATATAGGTAGTCCGCTGTATTTCAAATTTAGAATTATTGCATTACATTTATCACTGGTACTAAAAACACAGTAGCGTGTGGAAATTTTATTTATGTTTTCATTTACTATGTAAAATTTTGCTTACACAAGATTAACAAAGCATATCGTTTATTTACACATTTTCATTTACTCATAGTGACAAGTATATTTAGGTTTTATTTTCCATTCACGATTACTCAAATAGATCTGCTCATAATAACATTCAATAACCTTTAATTTTATCGTTTATGTAAATTTAATTCCATACGAAAGTAATTTTCAAACGGTTTTATTTTATCTTTTTGTCTTGTGATAGGTAATATGATGTAAAACAACTTGTCTACAAATAATTTTTGTTATTTTTACGGTAAAGTTTGACCTCGAGCTGTTTACACTGATTTGGATTGGGATTTAATTACGAAGATGAATTCATTTATAAATTGTTTCGAAAATCTATGCAAATGATATAACATTATTATTTAACACTTCGAATGATGACTTGTAAAAATTAACCCACCCCCACCTTCCTCCAATTCAACTGTGTATGCACTTAGATACAGTGCGATTTTTCACTATGTGTAACATATCTATAATTTAAAAACTATATCATGTAGGCGGGTTGCCATTTAGGTGCGGTTAGGATGTGTCATTGGCGGCAGTGTTTGAGTGTATAGGAAAATTTATAAAACACTCTCCAGCATAGCATAAGTGTTTCAAGAGCTGGATCAAATTGATGTGTTGTCTTGTGGACTTCTACTTTAGGGTTTATTTTACAACGACACTATGACACGGCGGTGCCCACTTTGAGTTCATAAGACTGCGCCCCAATCGTTTTATGTGACATTAGACAGGCGCCGGCCGGCAGGTTCAATTTAGAGAGGTTTATACCAAATTCAAGGTTTCTGAACCATTTACGAGTAGAATATACCTTTGTCAGTTTTAATTTCACGAATAAAATGAATACTATTTAGACTCGTCGTCTGTTAAATATTAAATTACAGACATACAAAAAATCAATGTGCTAAGACTTTTGCATTTCTCTTATTTAGAAAACGTAATTTTCTGTCCACAACCGAAATTTAAAAAAAGTAACAAAGCAAACGGACAATGAAGCGAACAGACTACGGTTCAACACATTTCTAAAATATTGTCAATAGTTATTATAGTATCATGAATTTTTTTTCAGGTCCCTTGTTTGAATGTCAAACCTTTCTCAAATTATTCATTATATAAAAAAAAAATGGTAGTAAAACGAGTGTGTTGTTAGTCACTTCCTGAAAGTCTGACAACCAAGTTTTTAAACTTTGTGAACAACATTACATGAAAGTGAATATTATTATAAAGTTATTTGGGTCAACTTTACTTGGAGCCAGTCACACAATATCAATTTTAAAAAGCAATTTATTCCAATCAAAACAGAATTTAGATCGTTAGATGAGGGTGTAGCATGTAACACTCATATTTAACTCAATAATATTAGTCATTAGTAAAACACTGACTACGCATTTTTATTAAATGTATGTGGTTACTAGTGTCATAAACAATGTTCTCAACTTTTAGCACTGGCTCAAAAATATTACAAAATTTTCTAATCTACATGCAAGGCACCGATATAACGAAAATATTTCCAAAGATGAGATAGTTGAAATTCACTCCTTAGTAAAAGTTATAAATAAATTATTTATTGATAAATTCTAACAACTAAATTGTTAACAGCCATTGCAATCTTTTATTACTTTGCATAAAAATGGGTTCAAGCTTAACTACTCAGCAGTTTTAAATAAAAACATAATTATTGGAATCTTAAATTACGATATTAATTACTTTATCGATAATAAATAATAAACCTCAAGTAATTTCATCACTGCTATAAATATGAACTACAATAAAGTTGGTGTGATTATACATGCAAATTATGTAATCAGGAGATATCTATAATTAATTTGACCATAATAACATATTACAATAAAGATACAGCCTATAAAAAACAAGTAACGTTATTGCTGTTATGAATGAGTCTATAATATTTTCGCATGAAGATAGTAATATAGTTTATTCAAAATTTACTAGTACCTACATGAAATCCTAAATAAATATACTTGTACCTAGACTTGAAAGTATCTGTATTTCGGTAACTTTTGAAGCTTTCATTATATCAGTAGACTTTGAAGCAATCAATGGTCAACATCTTATTTATTTTTATTTCACAAGCACAAGCAAGGGAAGTATTATACCGAACCTATTGTTGTCAAATTTTATGTCGTTGTTAGGAATATTGGGTAGATAGTAAAACCTAATGAAAAATTACCAACAATTTGATGACGTTCCTTCAATTTTTTTTTATAAACGTCATTTAAATTTTATAAAACATATTACTCCTATATTTCTGGTTTATGAATTCTCCTTGACTTTTTAACCTATGAAATACAAACTGCATCATAATTTTTTTATTGATGAAATCAAGATTCACCCGATTTTCTCTTAAATTTGAAAATACAATAATGTTGCGCTCGCCTATAATTTAATAATAATAAAATAAGAATTATCATAATAACAACCAATCCAAAATAATACTCTGAACGTTTTACGACATTGTAAATTAATTAATAATTTTAGTCGCCTCCTCTGTTTTGAGGAGACAGCTTGCTGCGTGCTTTATCGTCACATTCTTTCGATGTATAAACACAAACAATCGAAGTTACGCATGTACTGATAATATATTTTTCCCGTTGATTATTTACGTTAAATATATTTGTCGTAGAGACTGCACCCTCTGAGGCACAAGGGCTGTGGGGGTGTTTAATTACGCCAATGCATAGCATGCAGAAGATATATATCTGGTAATTAATGTAAATTTTTGCCGAACATGACCATTCAAAAAAATTTATACTCTTATTTTAAAATATGTACTTATTTTCTGATACAAAACTCAGAAATAATAAAACTTGATAAATAAATGAAAGCATTTTGTCGCGAGCTGCAAAAAAATGTATATTTATTATTAAATAGCAGTTTTTACTTCTTTAAATGTACACCAAAAGTTTCAAGGAATACTACTTTTATCTAAATTCAAAGTATTTTTGCATTAATTTCCGCACGTGTAGCTACATTTTGTTGTTTTGTGTGTTTTGTCGTTCTTTTAAGCAACTTAAAATCTTAGCTTTTTTAACTTTTTTATCCTTCATTATTAATAGTAACAATATATTATATGTAGTTCAAAAAAATAAAAGAGTCTAATTTTAAATTACGAAATTCGTTGTGTGTCTAAAACTGATAAATCTAAACAACACAGGTTTTACGTAAGTAAATATATATATTTTAAAATGTGTATTAATTCTAATTATAAAATCCCATACCCTTATCAGTAAGTATGGTGTAAAAATTCGTACAAACTGGAAGAAGAAAAATTAAGCTTGTCAGGAACTACTCAAAGAAATAAAACTTGCAAATTGTGGATAACATACTAATTATATTATTTCCAGTGGATATGTACCCATTTACAACCAATATATTTAATTACAACAAAAAATGTTAATTATAGCATAAGACGATACTTCATTTTATTTGAGGACGTTGCAACTGGTCAATCGAGTCAGTCCAGTATTACAAATGTATTAAACTAAATAAAATCTTTGTCTGTAAAAACAAAAATAATAAAATAAAAAACACCTATATTATTATTATATTATAAAAGCTCGAACATAACCTGTATTAAATATGTGTTTTGAAATCATGGATAAAATAGACCAATTTGTTTTGTTCCTTTTGGAATCTGAAATAGTTAATGGAAAAAATTTGACTGCACAACATACTTTTTAATTTTCTCTGACAATTAATAAAATTTAGAATTTATAATCTCACATCTCTTAGTAATTCACCGCATTGTTCTGAATGGGATTTTTTGTTTAGCTGTTGTTTAAACTTGTATAATATAAATAATACCATTGTACAACAGTGGGAAAAAATGTACCTACTCTAACGTGATATGTATACATTTCGTAATACAGAAGCCTGCAAATGAGGTGGTAAGAATAGTTCAGCAGTCTATTTTAGAAACATATATGATTTCCAAATAAAAGTTTTTTTTATTTATCAAAAACAAAACCATTAGAAATTTTTGGTGAGACAACATGTAGTAAGTACATTCGTGAAAAAAATCAACTCGTCATTCAATCACAATCTTCAAATTTGATACCACGTACTTTACCATAGTACAACAGATTTCATCAGAAATATCAAAAACCCTAAAACAAGAAAAACTCACTTTCGTTACATAAGAGTTATTTCTTTAAGCTTCTTAAAAGTATTGTGTTCATTTATCTTAATCTTTACAGCCGGCGGCATTTTTGGGTATACATATTAGCGATACCTACGTCGAAAACTTTTACCGAATTATTTACGTGAGTGGTCCAGCTGTGACTTACTTATGGTACGTCAGTGTGACTGTATACTTCCGGTCAGATACCTCCAGTTACCTGTCACATTTATACGACCAGGTATCTTTTACAGAGTAGGCGCCAGTTATATTGACAGCTCACTGTTTTCTTTTTGGAGATAGTAAAGATAAGATAATTGCCTGACCAGATCCCGTACCTTTTAGCACTAACGTTCAATCGACCATTCACCAATTCGAACTTGTAGTAAACACTGTGTTTATTTACCTAATAATAACGTAATAAACAGAATTTGTAAAAATAATAAAAGTAGATAATAATCCATTTTAACGCACACACTTCTTCAAAACTCACTTCTCCATTTTATTTATGAAGTAAATTCCATCAGATTTCTACGCCCTTCGTTTGTGCCCACTATATTTAATTCACTTAGAAGTTCAAGATGGCGTATTCGGCCATTTATGGTGCGTGCAATGTATACCAAGTCACGACATTCAGCTATAACAATACGTTATCCCTTCCGGTGTTATATAAAATCAACTTACTTAGTCCCACTTGTGTACGAAACGCATAGGATGAGGGTTGGGCTTACTCTGTGCGACCCCTATAATTAGAGTGATTGAATAGGGTACGTTTGTGCAGCAATTTAATTAACACTAATCAAGGGAATCACAACACTTCACGATCGTGTGTATCTCTCTATACAGTGAGTATAGAAACAAACTGTTAATTGAGTTATATTTGGCGAAAATTTTACAACAAAAAACACAAATTGTAAATAGTGTCGTGTATACAGATAACCGGAAATGTCGAATTTATTTATTTACGAGGCAACTTTCAATAGTGTACCTGCCTCAAAAGTTAAAGTAGATCTATTTTTCACCTGTTAACATTTTCGAACCATTTTATGATCTATTTCCTTTGGTCTTACAAGGCCTCTTTACACAATAACACTGTGAAGATATTTCTACAGAATTATCAACCACCTGCAATAAAACTGCCGTTAAAGGTTTATGAAATGCTAGAAAGCAATAAATATGTGTAAAAATGTTTTCTGAATTTACTATCAGTTAAAAATTGCGGAAACATTTGTTTAAAGTTACATACTTGTCATTTTTGGAACAATTTTCCTTAGAAAATAGAAAACGGCATAGTTCCGTAAAAAACAAAAAAGTAGGTACTTACTAAATTACTGTTCATATCGTGAACAGTAACGATCGTAAAGAGTTTTTCTTATCATTATTATTTTGAAATACTTTTCCAAC
Organism: Zophobas morio; assembly: GCF_036711695.1. Classification (NCBI taxonomy): domain Eukaryota; kingdom Metazoa; phylum Arthropoda; class Insecta; order Coleoptera; family Tenebrionidae; genus Zophobas; species Zophobas morio. The sequence continues at coordinate 6,907,006 of NW_026972110.1, forward strand.
TTTCTATGCATCATTTTCTACGTCCTTTATTTCTTTCATGGAGTTCTTAACTTTTGAGAAAAACAAAAATATAGTTTGTTACTTATTTTTCCAAGACATATTATACGTACTTTTTTTATTTAAAGTTAATTAAGCCACATAAAGTGTTCCACTCTTAGTTTTTGCCATTGTTGTCATTTTACTTATTATATTTAACTAATTAATAAAATGAATTTAAAATATTCCTTATTTTCACCGTACGAAAAATTTGTGATGGAGTATAACCGGACTAAGGGTGGCAATTTTGCTGTAGATTTCTCTATAGAAGATTCGTAACTTGACATGCAAATAAATTAATAATAATAAAAAAATTGATCTAAGGTTATTTAGACAGAACTTCCCTCTTCGCTTAAACAATCGAACAAATCCAGTTTTTTTGAAAAATTATAAAATTTGATTTTGCAAAATTACAATTATTTATGTGAGCCCTATAATTAAAAAAATATATAAATAATACAAGTCACAGTGAAAAAAAACATTCGGTAATTCTGCGATTCACTCATACGGAGCAGAGCACAAGTTTGTTTTTTTTTTTCATTTTCCATATTCTAGTACTGTATGAAGTGCCTGACAGAGAAGCGGGGTAAAACTCATGAAGGATTCGTAAACTACGAGCACAGACTGAGTCCATTAGATATTTCGTATAAAGCACTGTTTATTATTTCAGATTCATTTAAGGATTGGATTATCGGACATTTTAGATGAATTTTCTAAATTGAAATCAGTAGAAAGTACCCTACATTTTTTTCAATTATTTAGTCAATTTTTTTACCTGTTTTTTCATCTATTCTAAGGTTCTGTACCATTTTTTTAAGCAAACAGGCCAATTTTGACGTTGACGTATTTTATTGCTATTTTATAAAATAAAAGAAGTCAGTTTTTGGCGTGAAGTTTTTTTTTAATGCATTTTTTTAACATTTCATTCCATCTTTAAGGTTATTTTTTAAAAAGTTGTGGATTTCTAAAGAGTTTGACCATGATTCCAGCAGATCCATACAAAAACCGCTGCCTTTAAGATGTTTACAAAAAAATAAAAAAAAACACTTCAACGTCAAAATTGGTCTGTTTTTGTAAAAATAAAGATGAAAAAGCAGCTTATAATTAGTTGCTTCTAAATTTGCCCCTATTTTTGGTATATTTAATTTTATAGGATTGAATACTCTTCCATGTGTGATTCATGAATCCGTGTAGAGTTTTCACCCTAGACATTTTTGGGGTAAAAATCAAAATTGTATAACAACATTTTACAATTTAAACTTGCAATCGTAAAACCAAATGCTCTGAAAACTTACAAGCTTTTTAAGATTATCGTAAGCATGGTAAATCTTTAATCAAAATATTTTCCTTTATGGCCTAAAAAAATGACGCCATTTTATAATTTTGCAGAACAAATGTTTCTTAAATTGTATAGAACTACATGCTCCATATATGTGTAATTTAGAATCCGTGTGGAATTTTTATCCTAGACATTGGGATTTTTGGTAAAAAAATCAAAATTATATTTTATAATTTAACTTTAAAATTGCAAAAGCGAATGTACTGAAATATTGCAAATATTTTAATGTTATAAGAATGTTCTTTATATTTTATAAAATATTACATATTCCTGCATGCTGTGAAATCAGTATCAATCTAATTTTATAATTTTTTAAAGAAGCGGAATTTGTCGGACTATACTTCAAGGGCGAGGAAAGTTCTGTCAAAATAGCCTTCCAAAATTTTTTTTTCGCCTCCTGACATGTAAACAAAACATTCACACACCTTTGACATGCGGCGTAACAATGACTTTACGCACCAAATATCAATTTACCGTTGCTTTACCGCCTTTGGGTGCCAAAGTAATTCAATATGCATTAGCCTCTAGAAGCTCTAATAAAAGAAGTTCTGTATAAATACTAAAAGAAAACATACTAGAATACTACTTTACATCATGTTTTGTTCGATCAAAACATTTGAATTAGAAAAAATGAATTATTTAAAAAAAAATTACATGGCGCCATCTCGTGGCTGTCGGTATTATAGATTCGTTCAGTAAATGTCAAGTCTAGAAACTGTCACCATTTCGAAAAATATTTTTAAAAACAAATATTTTTTAAAATAAAATCAATGTCGGCGAAAAAATTGAATACAATTTTCGTGCGTTAGGCATTTTGCAGGTTTCGGTCCCATGCCACCCTCCGCTTCGCGTCGGGTGGCAAATTAGGACCTCAACCTGCAAAATGTTACCTACCGCACTCATAATGTAAATAACTATTACGAGCTTTGTTTTTCTTAGTAGCATCATCAAAATTTCAAATACAACATCATTTTTTCAAAACGCGCCAATATCGCCAGCAAAACTAAAAATAATAATGGTATTATAGTAATAATAATGCCCAATCAACATCTGTATACAATCCCACAGGGCCCTATTTTGTAAATTTCCCGCTGGACCCTAATGTCCTGGATCCGATTTTACTTCCCGAACGTAAGCTTAGGAAGTATTGTAATAGAGTTCATGCAACGAATGGCTAATTTTATGTATTCTGGAGGTGTGGTGATCCCTAGAGTCCGAAAAATAGGTTTCCCGTTTACTTCTGTCTATCCGTCTGTCTGTCCCTTTGTCTACCGTCTGTCCGAAACTACCGGACTGTTTATTATCAAATTTTAGATCTATGTTATGAATATCGTATAGATGGTACTACGCTAACCAAAATTTGTCCAATTACCTCCATCAACGATGGAATGACGTCATCTCCAAAATTTACAATACTAATACCTAAGTGTTATTTAAATTTTGTAAAATAACATACTCCTGCATCCGTATTTAGTTTTTACTCTGGACATTCAGATTTTTGGAAAAATGCTTTGAAATCTTACAAACTTTCTAAAGTTATCGTAACCATAGTAAATCTTTAATCAAAATTTATCCGTTCATCCGCTCCCAAATAATTAAGTCATCTCTCCTGCACTTGTAGTTTATGAAACCGTGTTGAGTTTTTACGTTAGGTATCCAGAGGTTTTGAAAAATTAAATTTACATTTTTATAACAACATTTTACAATTTAATTTTGGAAGCGGAAAACCGTATGGTTCTAAATCTCGCAAAAATTTTAAGGTTATCATAAGCATGGTAAATCTTTAACGAAACTTTACCTCCGTCATCCCTAAAATTAACGACATCGCGAAATCTTTCCCCATACATCCCATCTAAAATGTGCAAAAATATGTCTATACTTCTGATTTATCAGTGTATTCATACTCACAAAAGAAAAGAAATTCGCACAATCAAATTTTATAATTTTTCAAAGAAGCGGTATTTGTTAGATTATACTTCAGGGGCCAGGGAAGTTCTGTCGAAATAATCTTTAACCAATTTTTTGGACTTATAGTGATTATCATCCAAAAAATTAAATTCACAAAATTAAATTTCATAATTTTTTGAACAAACTGCATTTGTCCGATTGTACTTCAGGAGCAAGGGAAGTTTTGCCTAATAACTTTCGACCAATTTTTTGCTGTAATCTCGATCACATGGTAGTATTTTTTTTTGTATTTACTCACACGTATTATAAGCTAAATACTTCGTTGTGGTTAGGGGGATACGAGTGTAGCGCTGAACAGTACGAATGCATAAATACATTTCTACACAGTATAGGAAACAATTTTGAAAAACTGTTGGAGAAATACTGAAGCACTAAATATTACTTTGATAGCAGTTCACCTTCGAAATAAGAGTAGGTACAGTACTTAGTAGGTATTCAAACAAATCAAATCTGTTTGGAAAATTTCCCTAAGAAGCAAAAACCTAGACGAGTTACAAAATTATAGAATAAATGTAGGTACTTGTTAAATTATGCTAAGAAAGTTCGCGATTATAAAATCATGGTACTAACTTCTTATGAAAATGCTTAGACATTTTCTATTACAAGCCTTTTCAAAATGTACAAGGATCACAGCTTTACAGTGTAGTTAGTGGGGACCACAACCCACATAAAATGTTGTTTGCGTTACATAAAGGATGAATGTGTAATAAGTTATAGGTGATAAATATAAAATCAGTAAATATATACATTATTCCTTCTACGTTTGTTGCAACATTCGGATTAGTGGTTATGTTTACTAACCAATAATAATATCTCTTTCTATTTCCGAAAATACGAAAAATATACGTTATTCTTGACGTCAGAACGGGTAAGTTATCGGTAAGAGAGAGTGATTAAGTTAAAAAAATGCTAAGCTATAGTGTTAAAAACAAACTTTGGAGTTGCATGTGTCCTTGAACTTTCAGTTCGTTAAAAAATATATGTACAGTATAGGGTAAATGTGTACAAGAGTACGCACTTAGTGTAAAACTGTCAACAACTTTTTAATTTTTTTGGATAGACAAATTTTATGATATGGGTTCGTTATATACATGTTTAGAGATCAGATATATTTAATTGTACGCCCCAACACCACTATATTTTAAGAGTAATTTCAATTTTTGTCAAGATGTGTAAATGCGCACTGTTAGACAGTTCATTGCACAAGAGTGCGCATTTGAACGCTTATGAGTACGCATTACATTTTATGAAAAAATATTTGTTTCTAAGGTGAAAATAAATGGGAATAAGTGACTACAGACTACACATAAAACGGGAGACCTATTTCTTCGTACTCTAGGGGTCTTGAAAAGACGAGAAAACGTAAAAATAGAGAGTCGGTCGACGGACTCGATTACAACACGCTCAGGAAGTAAAAATAAAAAAAAAATCACCATAACCACCACCCCACAACTTGAGAAGCAGTACAAAGTAGTAGAGTTAAATAATTCATTACCGTATGATATGTATCTCCAAGACTATTAGACTACATATTGCAAGCAATGCGCACGCTTATACAATACCTCGCTGCGCACTCTTGTACATTTGTACATAACCTAATGTTTTCAAAGTTAAAAGCTTTTGATGGACAGAAAGTGTAAAACTGTTAGTGTATAATGACACCTTAAAAGTTACAACTAATGAAAATTATTACTGTAAAATAAAAGAACTGGTACGTACCTTACAAAAAACTAAAACTATGAGCGGTAAAAATTACATCCACACAACGTGTGAACATAAAATCGTCAGTACGACCAAACTATAAACTATATTCAGGTCACTTTTGCACCTTTATCTCAGGTTTAACATTAAATTCTAAATGGTATAACTTCATCTTACCCAGATGGCACTAATAAGCAGAAATCATCAGTGCGTACTCTTATACATATGCGCACTCTTGTACACATTTACCCTAATTTAGTCAAAGTCGTAGTTCTTGCGCCAAATACAAGTATATATTTTTTAATTAAGGTGATTCTAGAAATAAACTCAGAGTATAAACCAAACAACTTGCACTTAAGAAATATGATTCAAATTGGTGGCCAATGCGTCTTTCAACCGTCAATATTTAACATTAGTGCTTCGTTATTTACCTCGAGCATTTTTTTCTCTTTAGGAAACAAATTAGACACTTTCATCTTTTTAAAATGCTACATTTTTGCTTTTATGTTGACGTAAGTATCGATAAGATTGACAAGTAATTATTATTTTTGACATACTTCCTGTTTATTTTTAACTATGCTGTAAGATTATGAATATGAACCTTGATATTTACATATCAAACGATTATTCTGTAAGGATGTTTATTATCTATCTTATTACTTATGAAAAAGTACCGTTCTACCAAATTTTAGTAGTGCAGCAAAGGTGTCTTTACAAGCTACAGTTACATTTGTCTTTTAAGTGGAATGCTTCTAGGAAACAGTGAATTACGGAATCCCTTCTTATTAAGACATTGTATTTTTGTTAAGGGAACACATTGAGCCACATTCTAATACTGCCAAAACACAACACTTATACCTTCTATACGTTCTATAGGTTGTGCAGTTACACAAAATTTGGCAAACAGTAAATCAAACATCGCATTTTTGATATTTATGATGTTATAAAAATTAGAAGTTGGCTGAATCTTCAAATTAGTTTTCATCGTAAAATATGTTTAATTTACAACGATGTAGTCCAACGAAATTTTAAAGTGTCGTAAATCTGTATCTAGTAGTTATCATTTCCCAAGATTGCTTGACAAACTTATTAGGCTGCATAGACTGTATTCAGATATTCTTGACACTGTTGTAGGCTTATGTAGGCCCACGAATGAATGAAAACATCCCTTGAGTCAGTTCAAGTAACGTAAATATCATCCTCTGTGGGAATTACAACGTTCTTTATTGTGTGCAGAAAAAAAAAATTAAATTAACAATTCCAAGATCACAACTTTTTGGGAAAACAGAATAAATGTATGAGTAATTTATTCGAAAATTAACAGTTTTGGTGAGCAAAGTTATATCATTAATCATTATTGATTAAATGAGCACTGTATTCTTGAATGAATATAATGCAACCGTTATGGGAGTCTAAATATTTACAATAATATCATTTTCCTGCTTAAAATTCAAAAATCTTTTAATCATATTCGATGAACCTACATAATGTCGATACGTAATTAACCAAGCGGCAAAAGCATCTGAATAAATGTTCTACGCAATTCACGTCACTAACGTGTTTTAAATGACCCCAGACCAGTCTCAAATCGTTGGGTTACTATTACTGGGCTAATATTTCATTCTCAGTGAAGAAATTTATAAATATTAAAAAGAAGCTGTATTTCTCAATACGTGTGTACCATTATTTGATACAAAATAGGTAAAATTCAAAAATGCAGAAAGTAAATGTGTTATGTAACTGAAAACATTTTCATCTGTGCACGTTGCACTTAAAAATAGAACTAATATGTTAATAAATTTTGGACAAACCGTTCCTATTAATTAAAAGAAAGTTATTTTGCACATGAGTTCATTTCGCATATTTTAACCATTTTAAGCAAATTTCTTGAACTCATAAAAATACTTTTTACTAGGGTAAACCCCGATAGCAATCGAAACATGTTTAAGAAATCATTGACCTGCTAGCCACTATAATACAATTTCTGTTATATCAATATTGAAAATCTTTCTCATTGTTAGTTTTCCCAAATATTTCCAACAAACTTTTCCTAACAGTGGAAATTATAAACAATGACAGCATAAATCACTATATGTCAAAAAAGAACCTTGTTGCGAATTTTTTCGTTACGCTTCATGAACGATGTATTTGCACAAAAAGAAATATTATCGGCGTTTACATCTAATGGGTGTTTAAATTACATTCAATCATGTCTTTCATACCGTTTACACAATAAAGGTGCGAAAAGTGCGAAAAGTAAATTAGTCTACTTCAACGAGTTTTACTGACTAAACATATTTTGTAAACATCTGCTCTTTCCGTTTGCAATCACTTGAACACAAGAAAAATTAAGCATGGGAATGCGTAATTATAATTAACGATTACTTTATGCAACATTCTGCCTGCTGTAATGGTGTCCGTAAAGCAGACGATGTGTGGAAAATGAATTCAAACTTATGATCTTATTAGCAAATCGTAAACCATTATCACCTTATTAAAATAACCTGATTGACAACCGCAGACCTAATCGAGCGGATTAAAATGTACAGCTTTAGCTTCAATATTTTGTTCAAGTTTTGATGGATGAATTAAATAACGATTTGGGCGTGTCACATTAGCGTCAGCTACCACACATTTTAGTCTCTAATAATAATACCCTTGAAAGTGAAGAACAGTTTATAAAAAGTCAGTCGGGGTTCTACCTGAGATCCTTATCTTGGCGGGCACGCGCCTCCCAATTTATAGTTGCAATTTGCCAAAAACCCGGACACGGAATGTGTTCTGACCGAATGAACTGAGGTCCGGCGCCCAGTAAAAGGACCATGAGTTGTCCCTGATGCATTTTATTGCAAATTTACTGTCTCGTACCTAGAAAAACACTTTGGACTTAATTGAATTCGCTCGTAGCTTACTTTTCAATCAGCCAGTGTGTCGTCAAACAAACATAAATTCTTTCTTTAATTGTACCAATAAAATTTTGTCAGTGCGTCGCATCTCTGCATTTATTAATTGTATTAATTATTGTGTAGTAAAACAGAGTATGATCGACAAAAAACAGACGTCGAGTATGTATGCCATTGTAGCTTGTTTTTTTAAATATAATTATATTCCCACCTTAAATTTAGCTAGCCCACTGCGACATTTACCTTGTACTAGCAGTTTAGAAATGAAACGAAAAGTTCCCTCAAAGTTTGAAATCACATTTCAAGCTTACATTGATTTCAACAGTTTACCAAATATTTAACAGTTAAAAAAACAACTAGTGTTTTTAGCAAATTGACAGTAAATTAGTAGGAGATTCAACATGCGTACAGCAGAAATATTACACATACACATATTAATATAGAAAAATAAATATTTTTAGAAAATCAACACAAATAAAAAAAAATAATAATTCTGACCTAATGCTTGCATATTGAAGACATTGTAATTTTGCATATGGTGAACTTGTTCATAAATTTTGCACATATAAATCGTTTATTTTTATATTTTGATTCCAAGAAATCCGAAAAACAGCAAAAGTTGCAGTAACCTGTAGGATATCGGACACCCACTACTCACAAATTTTCAGCGTTTGATGTAAGAAAAGATAAATAATGCTTCGTATGATAATATTTGGAACAAGTTCACAAGTTTTCAATGAGAACTTATTTATGTTTTATACTTTCTTTGGTGAGGTCATCAACTTCTTGCAGAGATTAAATAAATAACTTTTTATTAAACTCCCAAATCAATGTAAATATCTCACCAAAACTTCGAACAGTGTAAAAATTAAAATGAAATTGGCCAAAATTTTAGACCAGTCTTTTTACTAAATTCCCTACAAGCGTTCTAAGTAAGCTATGACAAATGCGTTTAATGTAGGTACCTTTTTTAATAATTCCGTAATTATTTTGTTCTATACGATAAAATGAACTAGATTTATAATATGATTACTACTAATTCTACTTAATTTCACGTGAAAATTCTTGCTCTTAGAAAACTTAACACCACCCAAAGTTTTTACCACGTAAATTCCGCGCCCCTCAAGTAAAATCAATTCAGTAAATTCAGTTTTTAAGATAAACTGTAACATTTGATGCAGTTCTATAGATATTTTATTTTGTTATGAACCTGCACGTTAAAATAAAAATTGGTCAAACGTTATTTTGACAGAAATTCCGAAATACAGAAGTACAATAGGAAAAATCCATATTTTTACGAATTTTACTGTTATTTTTTATATATATTTATAATTTAAAATTAACATACATATGGGATGTAGGTAATGTTAAAGTAAAGGTAAAGACGCGTGCTACTGGCTTGTTTCAAGTAAGTTTTTCCATTACTAAATTTTGTGATGACGTCATCAACATTATATCAATTTGGATAGATGCAGTATAATATATACATACTAATAATAACAGTACTGTATTCTGAAATTTTCGGGAAAGTGGAATGAGTTGTTCTTGATTTATTCAATAAGTAAGTACAATATTTTTTTTTTGAGTCACTTAAAACAAGTAATCCTAAAAATTATGAGGGCATTGGCACACCACAAGTATAAAGTCATAATATTTTACCTATTTCAAAGAAGATTTCTTGTAAAAAAATTTAAAATGACGTCATCAATTTTTTGGGAAGAAGTAAACAAATAAATTCTGATTAACGACTTGCCATAATTACAATAACCTTAAACCGTTTGCAAGACTTAGGAGCATTCGGTTTTGCAATTTTAATGTTAAATTGTAAAATGTTACAAAATTTTAACTTTTTTTCCAAAACTCTGGATGTCTGGAATGAAAATCCAACACGAATTCAAAATAAATTTATCGTAAATTATGGAGATGATTGGTAGTGAGGATAATTAACCACATTTTGGTTAGCGTTCTACTATCTACATGATAATTCAATTAACGTACAAAATTTGACAATAATCGGTCCGGTAGTAGCGGAGATTATCTGTCTAATAAAAATTGACACAGGCAGACAGACGGCCAGACGGACAGACAGATAGACAGTCCGACAGAGAAGCGAAAAACGGGGAGACCACTTACGCTCAGGAAATAATTAAATTACGCTCAGGAAGTAAAAATTGTATTCCTACAAATTATGAAACTACATGGAAACAATCTTGCCATAATGAGGATGTTTTAAATGGGTTTTTCTTAATAAATTTTTTTGATGACATTATCAACTTTGTGGTAGTATAACACTAATAACTAATTTTGATTTTTTTTTCCAAAAATCTGGATTCTAGGGTGAAAACTTAACACGGATTCATGCATCACAAGTGAACGAGTATCTTATTTTATAAAATAAAAAAATATATATTTTTGTAAATTTTAGAGACGAAGTCAACCCATTGGTGGTGAACATGATCAACCAAATTTGTTTAGCCTTTTACCGTCGCCATGAAATTCATAAAACCCATATAAAAGTTAACAACAATAAGTCCAGTAGTTTCGCAAATTACGTGTCTAATAAAAATCAACACAAACGCCAGACAGACAGACGAAAACGGGAGATCACTTTTTTCGTACTCTAGGTGTCATGAATCGTCGAGAAAACATGAAAGTGGCAAGTCGCTCGATCGACTCGATTACTATACTTTCTTGGCTTATGCTCAGGAGGTAAAAATTCTAAAAAAAATTAGTGTATAGGTATGCAGAAAATTTTTGAGACGACGTCATTGAGTTTTTAAAGGAAACATACAGATTAATTTAATTAGCGATTTACCACGTTATGATAACCCTAAATCCTCTACAAGGTTAGTTTCAGAGCATCAGTTGCTTTTGTAATTTTAAAGTTAAGTTGTATAACGTTAATTCATTTAGATTTATTTCAAAAAATTCTTGATGTCTAAGGTAAAAATAGGGTGGATTCATAAAGCATAATTATAAAAGAATGGGATTTACAAAATTTAAGATGATTGATGAAATTAATGATGGCGATGATTCGACAAATTTTGGTCAGCATTTTACTCTCTACACAATATGTATTCCTAAAATAGACCTAAAATTTCACAACGATCAGTCCTTTAGTTTCGGAGATTATCTATAAAAAATAAAACAGATGAAGATGAAGATTTTAAATCACAAGTAAATGATCGTGCTGTATTTTTGAAGTGAGGTATATGTGATCAATTGATCATATATATGATAAATACAACAATGAAAGTTTCATACAAATTCAAAGATAGTGTATTGAGATCTACTATACTTACCTACTTAATGTAATAAATATGGTTAGATCTTCGGAACTTATTTATTAATCCATATATGGCTACATATGTTTCGGTACTTTAACTGGTGAGTATCATCATCAGGCCAAGTTGTTATACTCAGCAATTAAAGTACCGAAACATATGTAGCCCATTATTAAATACGTAAGTTCAGAAGACATAACCATATTTATTATATTTCGAAGGTAGATTAGATAGTTTGGCATATAAAGTAGCTAATAGAGCCCCAGTTAACAAATAGACAAAAACAGAAATGTTCATACTTTGTAAGCTGTGAAAGTAAATAAAAAACATGAAATGAGACATTCGTCAAAATGTATTAAACAATTTCTTTAACTACTGGAAGAGTACAAATTAAACGCTATAAACGGTTTTCTTTTTCTTTTTACACAACGAAAGAGTGTCGTCCCTGATATGGTTAAAAACGAGCGGACTAAACAATTGTTTCTAAATTAATAAGCCGAAGGTGACTTACCAACTGAATGAGTAGGAAGAGCAGTAAAGTGCTATTGAGTTTTTATGAAACTGCATTTGAAACGGAATAGCCATTAATTTATCTATCTAACGATCAGATGATACGTTAGATCCATTCGTATGTCGATAAGCCAATTAGTTTGAGCATTTTGACTTAAAAGTAATTAAAATATATCATTCTTTGCATATCTTGATTTTATAGACGTCGTTTATTAACTTTATAAACTTGTAAGTGTGAAATTTTATCTAAGTATTAATGCTTCACTTCGTGAGTTGATTTTGATGCCCAAATGCCATAAAACAACCTGTTAATTATATTGTCATTATTTTGACATTTAAACAGTTGGTAGGTTGTATATCCAAGCCAGTATTGAAGTACACTTTCAATTCCAAAATAATTTATTTATAAAATTATATGTTATATTATATAAATTAATTTTGTTATTTCAATACTTATTTCTAAATTAGTAAGAACGCATGACTCAGTTCAAAAGTCTGTAGTTTAATTTTCTATGAACGTATGTAAATTAGAAGTAAAAGTACTGTAAGATAGGTAACCCATTTGACAGATCTCACCATTAGGTACAGTTTTTTTGGTATGACTGCAACTCTGCAAAAATTTTGCTTCGATTAGAATATTATAAGCAGCTCTAAAAAAATGTGAGCTAAACATTTCTCTTCATTATTTTCACCCGAAATAAAAATGTTTTTTCAACAGCTCACATACATCTGAAAGCACAAAATTTTCTGTCACAGTTGTTTTTTTCCTACCGATACAAACTGCGTAAAAATTAGCGTGTTAGACTTACGATAAACATATTTATAAGTGACATCTACAGCTAAGAGGTGGGTCGTTCCAGCTGTTTGATGAAGGACAATAGAGCGTACATGTTAAAACTATCGTACCATCGCATTTGAAGTTAAATGAGTAATTAGTAATTACTTATTAGAGAGGAACCTGGTTCGTACGAAAAACTTGCACACGTCAAACCAAAAGCTGGTGTGCATAGATTTCATAGTCACTGCTTCAAGTTTTTTGGATTTAAAAATAATATTTAAATACAAGAAAAAGCCTTAAAAACTCCACTTGACTACTCTGAAATGAACAAGCAAACCCATAATTTATTCTCAAGCGATCACTAGTGTAGTATTATCTGTGTTAGACTACAGATAACATATTCTTAATCTAAAATTAAGTAAAATATGAACAAACGAATGTGTTATAGTCACGGTGTATAATAAGTTAGGTGTTACGACGAAGCGTATTCACCGTGCATCGACTTGACGCCGGTTTAGTCACGATGAGCGGTCGAGAGAGACAGACAGCGGCGGCCTGTAACCTCTCACTTAGATCTGTTTAGCAGCGTTTGGCGGGCTTTTTCCCTCTCTAGGTGTGACAGATTTTGCTAGGTTTTCTCTGCGATTTCTTACTTGTTTTTTGATTTATCAATAAAAATGGGTAGAAAATGTGTTGTGCCTAATTGTTCTAGCGGATACAATGGTAATCCCGAAAAAGTGTCGGTGTTTCGGGTACCTAAAGACAGATTACTGAAATGGCACTTTTATTGCAGTAGTGAACTGCTGATTTTGAGCAACACTTTGCACTAAAAAATACTGGTCGTCGCTATAGTAATAGTAGGCATTTTATGTTGAATTTTATTTTTACTTAAAACAATTACTCCCTTTTTATCGGTTATGTGTTATGTTTTAACATTCAAGAAACAGAATTTATGTTTATTTTCAGAGGGTTTTTGAATGCGATATGTATTTTTTCTTTATTCCACATAAACTATATTTTTTGCAGAGATTTTGCGGCACAATTCGACAAGCAGGTTGTGCCAATGGACATCCCTTATCTATAACTTTTTGCAGCTATACCGAATGTTATCGGTTTATAAATTATTAAAACCTCCGAAATTTGGTAATTGCACACAGATGCAGGAAAATAAGAATGCAAATCATTCGTTATCATTTAATGACTCCAAAAATATTTTGAAACAAATACCAGGAATGCGGAAAAAATCATGTTGAGAAAATAAAAAGGAAAATTGAATATATTTTAGATACAGATTCACCGATTAACGAAATAGACGAACAACTATTTGAAGATGTCACTACAACTAAAATTGTTGACAACATCATTTATTACTTAGCTGGATTTGTCGCAAAAAAATTGTACAATACTTCAAAATGTAATATTTGCCGTGAACAGTTATATAACAAAGAAGATCCATGTTCTAGTACATCTGAATTTACTGGTACAAAATCCAGGGGGTGGTTAACCCATCCAGATTTGTTAATGTTTAATATGTTCCGATGGGTGGAAGGGATACTTATGAAATATATCGATTTTGTGGGTGTATTCGATGCAACAATTGAAGAGCTATTCGCAACAAAAATTTTTATGACTATTTACTTTCCTTTTTCTTGTGAAGAGCATAGAATGGAAATATTTTCAAAGGCAATATATTTTTACACAATTATGCAAATTAAACAATTTTATAAACAGGAACAAGAGAAAACAACCAAGGCATGTGCAGAAAAAAGAAAAGAGTCTTGATTACAGACTACGTAATAATGGTAAATTTTTATTTCTCAAACAGTAAAGCAGATAATGGTTAATGGATATTTTTTAGTTGTCTTGTGAAACGAACAGAAGTGAGTGAAACTAATATAATATGTGAAGGCGAAAAGAACTATCTTTAACAACGAGTTTACATTCATCTTTTTAAATAAATTATTATTTTAAAAATGTTTAAAGTTTTTGTTTTAATACAACGGATAATTAATTTTGATGATTTTTGGACCTAAATGGCTTTAATTCCGACAAATACTTCTCCCGTCTCTTTCCCGTCAGTGCGATTAAATGATGGCCGCCCTCTTCTGTTTCTCTCACTCCAAATCTGTGACTAGTTGGGGACACGTTTGACGCGCTCGTCGGAACACCTAACTTATTATACACCGTGGTTATAGTTTGTTTTAATTAATTTTCACGACATTTTTTCAATCTCAAAAACAGCATGCAAATTATTTCGCGACTTTTTACTAGAAATATTATTTCACAATATGTTGTGTCGTCTAGTGCAGTTTTTAAATTACATTGTTTCTGAAATACATAATTTATTACGGCAAGGCGAACGGTTTGTTTAAAAAAATATTATTATTAAAAGGAAACAAGAGAGGACACTTAAAACGCACTAAAATAAAGACCACATTAAGAGCGATCTAATGTAAATGAGGCCCACAAAAAAGCAGTCGCTCTCTCGAAAGACCCCTTGTAATTCTTCGTGAGAAGTTAATTTTGAGTAGGCTTTGACTAATTAGGGTTGACTCAAATGTTGACTATAAACAGAGTATAAATGTTATTTACGGAGGGAAGACGATTGAAAAATTGTTGATCAACACACAAATCTTCAATGGTAAGTATAATATGCAATTTTAATTTTTTTTATATACAAAATAATTATGATTGTAAACCATTGTGTAAGTGGCGATTAAAACAGTATCAGCTTGATTAATACTCTTTTATTATTTATTAAACTGTGTACTATTCGTATTCAAATTCTTATTTGAAAGTGTGAAACATGTAGATTAACTGGTCATCCGGTTTTTTATATCCTAAATCCCCGGGATTTAATATTTATTCTTTAGAACAGTTAATCGAATGGCTGGTCTAGTTTAAAGACTTGGTGAATAGCTTCCTCAGGTTTTCACTTACAAATGCCAATGGCCTTTACAAAAGTTAAAAATACTTAAACATTTAACGGTATACCGCTAAAATTTAGTAAAATGTAAGGAACTGCTGACTACTTTAAATAAATATTACAATTTGTTGTATAATAGGAGTAATAATTTACAAAAGTAACGTTTTTTCTGACTCATACATTAACAACGAAATATTTTTTTTTATATAATTTATATGGTCTGAAGTTTATTTGTCGCCCCGTTTTCTACGTTATATAAATTCTATAAATTTTAATACAAACGGAAATGTAAAATCTAATGTTGTTCTACTACAGATCAACATGGTATTGGCAACATCTGCTGTCTTAAGAACGCTTACGTGCAACAGGTGCCTAAACGTGTAAATGTAAAATAAATAGGTACACAAATAGTGTGTGTGATGCAGAAACATTTCGTGTTACGATGCCTTTAAGAAAACGGAATTGTTAAAAAGAAGGAACAGATCAAAGCTGAAACTTTATTTATCATACATGCAAAGCAAAATATAAATTTATTATTATTTTCTTCTTATTATTATTATATGTACAACTTCATAACAATTTGTAGATAATATAACTTTTTTTAATTAAAAAGTAATAAAAAAACAAAATCCTTAATAAATTAGATATACTTATTTCTTGTAGCTTTTGCTCATACTTTACCCAATTAAAGGCATGTACACAGGGCCGGCTCTAAGGGACCAGGCGCCCCGATGCGACTTACTGTTCAACGCCCTTTAAAAATTGTTTAAAAAAAAAAACAAACAAAATTTTGTAATCACATATTTTTGTAGAGAGATACTTTTAATTAACAAACATATTTATATAAAATTATATGAATCAATCTTAATACATATATAAAAGTGTTTGTGGCGACAAGGAGTTTTATGGTACAAACAAACGTGACAAATGTTAGAAAAACATCTGGTTTTGGTCATACCGCTGTCTCGTCAAATTGTTACCCAGATAATGACAATCATAAATCTGGTATTTTTTGTCGGTATTGATCTAAAGGTACAATCATCCAACCCAAAAGCGCACTCTTTTTCAATTATTACAGTCAGAAAGTGCCAGGAATTGACTTCTTATGACCTATTTTGGTGAATCACTCCCCATAGTGTAATGTTAAAATGTAGCTTTTTCTGAAAAGTTTTCGATGGGCACCTTGGTCTGTTCCTGTTATAATATCTTGTACGTAGTGATTCAATGCAAATCTAATACTCCTATTAATTTATTTCTATGAAGTTAACAGAAAAGCATAGGCGCCGCCTGCCGCCCGGCGCCCCTTGTCATGGGCGCCCCGATGCGGTGCATCTTTCGCTTACCGTGTTAAGCCGGCCCTGCATGTACATCTATCAAAAGCATGACATCTATTTTATTTTGAAAAAGTAAATTCACAAATAGTTAGGTGTTATCTTACTTGTTGTTTTTAAACAGAAGCAATTACATGAATCCTGTTATCTGTTTAGAATGATTTAATATCATTAGTGTCTAGCGGTGATAATAAATAATTATACTGATAAAGTTGTGAAAAGTTGATACATAAATGCAGCATCTCATCGTCAGCGCATCTTCGAAAAAACTAGTTTTTCAGGAGAAGTGAACACAACAGCAATTATAAAATCGGAACATTGCCGGCAACAAGTAGTACTGTCTCAATTAATTTTTTTACCTTGTGACTGTGAACCTCTTTAGGTGTGTCAGCAGCCTTTTTATGTTCTCTTTCCGTATGCGATTGTGGCTAGCGCTTTTGTTTTTGTCGGTGAAAATTTTTTTTCGGAAAACAACCGTGCTGTTGGTAATCAAAAATTGTCATCAACATGGCACTTAATTGAATGAATTGTCCGTTTTGCTCGAATTACTGAACTTGATTATGTTATTTAACGGTATTTTTTCGAGTCGATCTGTCGATTAGATTAGTTTTCTCAGCCCACACTCGATCGAAAATAACAGTATTGGAGTGAGTATATATGAATGCTAATTTAGCATTAACACCTTTAAGCGACATTCAAGTAGGTGAACCAATAAATTACAGTCACTTGGTGTTACAGTCTTCCTAAATGTATTTGCTGGTACAATTAAAACAATTTTATTGTTTGCACAGTTGCGTAATTTATTAGAATTTTGTCCTCTCATTTTATGTCAAATTCGAGACAGCTTACCATAAATTTTGACTGTTGAAACACGCAATCCACGCATTTTTATGAGCTAAAGTATAAAGTCAATATATTCAGGGACCCAACAATTTAATTTATACAATCGAAACTGGTTCTCGGAGTTTTTGTTAACAGTTTTATTCAAAACTTTTACGAACTCGGGCAATTAATTATTATTTTCACCTGCAATTTTCTTAATAAGTGACAAATTTGTTGACTTAGACATTCCCCCGGACATTCTGGGTACGTAATTAAAACTAATTTGCATTCAATTAGCATTAACGTCTTACATTTTAGAGGGTTCTACCGTATGGGAACATTATTCTTCCACGGTCTAAAATTAACATTTGAAGCAAATAAATTATCTGATAATTAAACTCTGAAGTGTTAAATGGACGAGATTTTGACCCTAAATACCATTATCTTCAATTAACTAATCTGAAGATCCTATATCAATTCAACGTCAAGTACACTTTTACAAAAATGAAATTAGTCATAATAGAGCTGCTGTTAGCTATACCGACAACTTGAGTGAGCTTAATTAAATGGTGCAGAGCAGTTTAATCGTTCTGGAGACTCGTCGGCTCGGATCAAGGAAACTAAAACATCCTCAAGCATCTGACAACATGAACTTGATTATTCGGTACAACTAAAACAAATAAAATAATTCACCTTTTCGAAAATAATTAACGTCTTCTTATTTAAATACCACCGGACCATTAAAAGCAGACGAGGGGCGAACAACAGAAACTCTTTTAGTTGACGTATACGTGCAACTATCGTAAATAAAAATTTTTAGGGTTATCTATAAAGTAACACTAAAATTGGTCACCCCAAAAAGAAAATACTAACGTCTTTTTTTGAAGGTCATCTTCGACCATGACTATGAGACCCAAATATCGAACTTTTCGATTCAAACTCAACGTTGTTGTAACATACAAAATTTAATTATGAGTATATAGAAAGTTGATAAAATAGCGCCAAAAGTATCCAATAAATTACATGTAGATAATTAATAAAATTAAAAACAAATTTATAATTTCACGTTCAATTAACTACTTATTATTTACACCAATAAAAAGTTTTAATAAGGTGATATACCTTCCTTTTTTAATTTTATGACTTATGGTATAGAAAATATATCAAGGATGAATTTACTCATTAAAACAATAACACGACACTATACCTATAAATGTTTATGACGATGTATTTTATAAATAGAAGTGAAAAATTAATGAAAATAACTATTTACTTACACCATAAATTTTTTTTAGTAAAAAGATTTGGCTTTCAGAAACCAATCCTTTTTTATTTTATCACTACTTTCCTTTGTCTATCACATATTCATAAACCCTATATTAATTTTCTATTAAGCGTAATAACCGGACTGTCCTTTTATAAAAGAAAAGAAGCAAAGGCAAGAAAAAAAGTGTATTTCCCACACTAAATCCTCAACCGTGACTCACATTATATTTTTCTAGACTGAAATTGCGATTTACTGTCGTTTCTGTTTTATTGCCATGTCACTCGAAGAATGAATTTGATTATTTGCATGAACATGATTGTTGACCTTCTTTCTTACATAGTTGTTAAATATATCATTAGATGAATTTTTATTTGAATATGAAAATATAAATGCAGTTCATATTATAAATATTTAAATGCAAGTTGCTTATTAAGATTTGTGTCAGTTTATAACATGTTCATCAAGTGTACCTTCCTACTTTATTTCTGACATTTAACTGCTGATGACCAGTAGTATCAGTTACGCAAACTGATACTATACAGTAAAAATGCTACAAAATAAGCTATAAGTTGTCACAAGATAATAGCGTGTTTGGGCAAAACACTTTCTTATAATTTTTTTCTTATGCTTACACTTACTCTTGTAACTTACGTCTTATAATTATAACACTCATAATCGTTACATCTTATATTGACAACAATAGAATTTTTTTACAATGTCAGTCAGTGTCATTTAGAACTCTAATTGTGTCGCAACTGAAAAATAAACTCTTTTTATATTAACTGATGCACTGAGTAGTTCTGAACATTTTCTATATTGCCACAAGTAGCCAAAATTTCTAAATAATTAATGTGCAAAATTAATTAATTTACTTGTCAGAAAGTGAGTTCTGCTTGCCAATGTAAGGTCCTAAGCCGTCAACATAACTGTTACAATTATGCTTATAACTATAATTATGAATTATAAGTGTAAGCATAAGGTAAACTGCATAAGAAACTGTTTTGCGCAAACATGCTAATAATATTTTTTTTTGTAATTATACAGCATATTTTAATTGAAAGACTTTGATGCAGTTTTAATTCAGATTACGTTAATAATGTGCTTGTACCAGTAATTAAGGAGGAAAAAATAGAAGGCAGAAATTTGAGCCAACATTTTTATCTTAATAAGAGAATTCCAAATATCCTCCATTTATATTGGATACATCTCTTATCTATTGAACATTTTTCAGAACATACTTCAACCGTTTATAAAACTGAGTGCGCTTTATTTTCGTTTTTTCGTCGGATGTCTACTGTTACCAATTATCATACAGTAAGCTAACATTTTTTGCTGAAATTCGTCTTATTCACAAAGCATCTTCACGTTCACGTCTCATAGGTACATTTGTGGTTCAACGATCAGTATCACGCAATTACAAAATACTAAATTAATTTAGAAATGAGATCTGAAGGTGCTTTCTGAATAAATCGAAACCTGTATGTAATCCTGCCTCTATGTCTAAAATAAGTTGGTGGACGAGCTGTAAATCATCAACTTTTGTTGAACTAAATTCTAGGACTAAATTCTAGGATGGGTCCAAACAGTTAATTCAATTCCAGATGTAATTCGGTCTGTTGTATATCTAAGATAAGTTTCCCTTTATTTATACACTGTTTATTAAATTTTACTTAAATACTTTTATCAACTAGTAATATTTACATTTTAAATAATAATTTTTGCATATAACTCATTTTGTCAAGGAAACGGCAAAAAAAAAAACTACTGTCTTCTTTAAGTACTTTTATTTTTAAATGAGTAAAATAATTTTGAGAAAATAAATAGAAACGGCAAAATAAACATTATATTTTCTTGACCACTTCAGTAATAGATTCGCAAACTTTAACTAAACTCATTACTTCTACCTAAAGGGAAGACTTTTAAATGTGTAATATAACTCAATTATTTCAAAAATTATATACCTTTTTAACCCATCTATCAGACAGTCGTTCCGCTAGTTGTAAATTCCAAGTTTCATGAATTCATAATTAAAGAAACCGCGTGCTTATATGTATTTTTCCAACTTATTATGACTTTAACTCACTTTATCGAAGTCAATACTGGCTACACTAAATGAAGAGATAAACAATTAATTTCACCAAACGTTTTTTTTTTGGATAATAACCCCTATTGTTATTTTGACATCCAAGATTTAGTTATATAATATATTTTAAATTACCAGCGTTATAATCAATTGTAATAAAAAACAATAATAATGCAATATAATAATAATAAAATAATATTTGAGCTACATTGAATGTAATAGAAATAAGAAAGGGTAAAGCAAAAATTCAGATTTTATTCAGATTTAAATTTTAAGAAATAATTAAGCAACATCATATATTTTAAAAAGTACCTACCCTTGAACTAACTTTTAACAATAATAAATTCTGCCAAAAGGTTCCACTTTTATTATAATTTTGAGCTACAGTACAAAATCATACAAAGGTCTGGGTAGCAAAATTGAACAAATTAAAAAAAAGAAGAAGCAAATAAATAACAAATTCCCAGTGTGATTTTTTTTTTCATTTTCGGGCCTATATTTTAACGATAAAAAAACCTGTGACGTCCACCAGACATAATATTAATAATTCTGGTTTAAATTCCACAAAATGTTTTAATGTTTACAATTATTATCAATGATAACCAATTACAGATGTATAAACATGGAAAAACAAGTCAAATATATAATAACAATATTGCATGAGTGTGAGATGTTTTTTTACTTCACGAGCGTAAGCTAAGGAAGTATTGTAGAGTACGAAAAAAGTAATCTCCCGTTTCCGTCTGTCTGTCTGTCTGTCTGTATCCATTTTTATTAGACAAGTAATCTCAGAACCTACTGGACCGATTGTTGTAACATTGTCATGTAGATGGTTAAATGCCAACTAAATCAATGGGATGACGTCGTTTCCAAAATTTATAATAATTTTTTTTTAATTTTATAGAATAAGATAGTCCTGCACTTGTGGTGTGTGAATCCGTGTCGAATTTTCACCTTAGACATCCAGAATTTTTGAAAAAAACTCAGAACTGAATAACAATATTTTGCAATATAACTTTGAAACTGGAAAACCGATTGCTCTGAAATCTTGTAAATATTTTAAGGTTATCGTAATCATAGTAAATCGTTAGGCAAAATTTATTCGTTTACCCCCTCCCAAAAAATTTTATAACGTCATCTCAAAATTTTGCCGAATAAATCCTGTCCAAATTGTGCAAAATATGATGAGTCTATACTTAAGATATATCATTGCTTTAAAAGTTTTTAAATTTCTTATAGAGGTGACTCGTAAAAATTAATGAATGAGTAAATTTATTTTATTGATTAAATCGGGAACGTTTTCCAGAAAATTTGGAAATACAATATTGTTTTCATTACACTGCACCTATCCAAACTGATACACAGGTCTTTGCAAAAATGTTGGTGAAGTCATCACAAAATTTTGTTACTGGGAACCTCATTTGGAATGTAGGCCCAGCACGCTTCTTTAGATTTACTTTAACGTTACACACATATCTTTATTTTAACTTACAAGTGTTCTCATAAAAAAAATAAATTGGAATAATCAAATTTTATAATTTTCAGGAGTGGGAGAATTCTGACGAAATAATTTTGGACCATTTTTTTTTAAGTGGCTGTAATTAAAACTCACTTTGTTAATAATAAAAATGAACTCCTTTACTATGCTGTCGCAAAAGAAAAACATTCAGAGCAGCCTCTGACATTCTCAACTAGCATTACTAAAGTCATTATTTAAAGGAATTTAAGAAATAATAAACACAATTTATGGAAAAAAAGCAAATGTACGGCACAACAAAAGCAACTATTTTTTCCTTGATAGGATAATATTTCAAACGAAACATTCATATCAATCTTAATATATATAAATCTCGTGTCACAATGTTTGTCCTCAATGGACTCCTAAACCACTTAACCGATTATAATAAAATTCGCACACCATGTGCAGTTCGATCCAACTTGAGAGATAGGATAGTTTAAATCTCAAATTATAGTCGCAATTTTAATTTATTGCTAATTATTTGTCTGTTATTATTTGACAGTCACAATTATCTGTTAACTCCAAATGATTCTAACAGATGTCGATACCTTTCGACTGGGTTGAGTAAGTAATCAATAGATGGCGCTGCTATGGTAAATCTACGAACGCGTCATATAAGCTACATTTTAACAGCATAATTACCACGTGTTGTTGACGCTATAAAATTAATTAAATTTATTTTGTAGTGAACGAAATATTGTGTTCAACGTACTTCCCCTTCAAATCTCAATCCAGTGAATTTGTATACCATCAACATTTTCGTCTTTGTTCGTAAATAATTTCATTGTACTAAAGGGTTATAGTAGTAGAAAGTCAAATAAGGAGATCACCATATTTTTTTACAAATACCATCTGTGTGAAAAAGCATAGTGGACTCTGTGACTGATGTTCTCTTATTGTTCCTCTTAGATTGTTTACTATAATGTAATATAACAAAAACTTTAGCCACAGCAACGCGTGGCCGGGTCAGCTAGTTTAATTATATAATTTCATTCAATAGATTCTCAACCTACCTACTAAGTAATTATATCATATTACATGCAAGTTATTGACACATTTGTATTCTTAATAACACTAACAATTATTGTTGTCGGTTAGAATTAATATTTAATCAATGATATGACATATTTAATTCAAATGTAATATTGACTAATATTTTTTATCAAGTCTAATGGTAACTAAGAAATAACATTGTGGTGGCAAGTCAAATCAAAAAATTGTGTTTCTGATTCTAAATTGATACCGCGAACCTTACTAAAATTTTATAAAATATCAAGAGTTCTTCAATTTTTTTTTAATTGATCGATAATTAGTTATCAGAGTGTTTTATTCAATTTGTCCTGTTATGTGACATAATAAATTACTGCCAGAAATACGAACTACATACCTACTAATCAAATTCTGCCGAAACATGCCAGGATGTATTAATCAACAGCAGGTTTTTTTTGTTTTGTAGATGATAACAATAAGATTTCAGCAATATATAAACTTTTAATATAAACTTGAAAAATAAACCAAATGTAGTAGGAACAATAAACGATAAATTTAATATCCAGATTTTATCGATTCCAATAGTCAGGCAATTAGAGATTAACCGACACCCAAATTACCTTTGCAGGCTCTCTGGTGACAGTGATAGCGATCAAAACATGTGTCGGATGCTGGAGAGATTCCATTTTCAAAGGGTTACATATAATAAGAGATGAGACAACGTTCACCAACAGACCAAGACCGACTTTTTATAAAAAACATGAGTGGGTGCCGATGAGTAATCCGTCGCCAAGTTGCCCATCGTGACGGTCAGGTTAGGCCTAATATTTTTTACTAAAAGTGTTGAATTCACTTGCCGTCGCGTCGGATCTATTCTGTGGATTTTACCTGTGAATCCTCTTAATGTTTCGTTCGTTACGTGTCATACAGAGAGCCCAAAATGCTTTCATTACTTTTGTTGTTGGACAATATACAAGCATCAAGAGGGATTTAAATGGTAATAATGTGGTCAACACGAAATTTACATTAAACATAAAAAAGTCAAAACATAAAAATGCATCGCTCGTGCAATTAATACCAACAGGAAGTAGTAATTTTTAATAATTCCACTCTTTCTTTAAAAACAATGCAATTAAATTTACTTTTCCTTAAATAAATGATGTTTTTAAAAACATACTTACTCATGCAGAAATTTAAAATGGATTATATCAACAAACCACCGAATCGCAAAAAATGACGAATTATTTTAACAATTAAACATATCTGAAAGATAAAGCGCAAACCACTCTGTTTATCCATTTCAAAAAAAACGACATCTGAAAATTTTGTTTTAAACAAATACCATTTTAAATAGCACTAATGGCAGCATAATATGCTTCTTTATTTATCGCTTAATAAAACCACACCTAAGTACATTTAATTTTACTATGCCATATACATTCCCCTATAATTATTATTAGTTTACAAATCTGCTGTTCGATGATAAACCATTAGGTATTTATTTATTTATTTATTTATATATTAAAGATATATCAAAAATGTTAAAATATCAACGGAATTGTTTTATCGATTGCGCCTAAAACGGATCCGATGTCCTTGAAATTCTGGAAACAGTAATACTTATTTCGATTAGCACTACATTTTGCATGCCATCGGTAATATATTATTCTAATTAAAAAGTTGGTATAAAAATTACTACTGTAATAAATGACTGTATCACGTGTTTTAGTAATATTCATATGATGAAAAAATAAATAGAAATACAGAGTGTCTAGAAAAACACAAGAACTTCTCGATTATTCTAAAAAGGGCTGACCCTAACGTTTTGAGAAGGAACTGAAGTTACTTATAGAATTCATTGATTTTTTAGTAAGTACATAAATATCAGGTTGAATGTGTCAAAGTATTCATATCTTTTTAAATTGCTTATACAGGTGTTCCAAAAAAAAAATAATATTGACTGAATCAAACAATTTATTTTATTGATCAAATTAAAAACGACTCACCCCAGTTCCCAAATTTATAAAAATGATAAGATATTTTTCAGCAAAATTCTCAGATGACGTCATCAAGTTTTTCGCAGAAATTAAACAAATAAAATTTGATTCACGACTTACCATGCGTACAATACTCTTAAAACGTTTATGAAATTTTAGAGCATTCGGCTTAGAAGGTTCTACTTCAAATTGTAAAATGTTATTATACAAAGTTCATATTTTTTTTTCTTCAAGAATCTGAATAACTAAGGTAAAAAAATCGAGTTGGATTCATACCTAAACCACAGGTATAAAAGTATGTTATTTTCTAAAACTGGAATAATATTAATATGCAAAATTTGGAAATAGTTGTTGGGACGATCAGGCAAAATTTGGCTAGAGTTTAACCATCTATGTAATATTCCTAGAGTACATATAAAATTTCGCAGCAATCGGTTTCGTAATTTCAGAGATCATCTGTCTAATAAAATAGACAGCTACGGACAGACGACAGACAAATTGAAAAAGGGCAAGCATTTTTTCGTATCCTAGGAGATATGTATGAAATACGTTAGGGAAGGAGAAGGTAATTAATTAAATCATTAATCTACAAAAATGCACTACATATAGGTATTTAGGGGGACGTTTCCCCAATTTTGATTATTATTATTCTCAATTCAACGAGTTTGGTTTTTCTTACGGGAAATCGTACAAAATAAGTTCAAAACGCGAAGGTATTTAAATATGCATGTAAATGTAATTATAAATAGATAAGACAGTTGGACTAATTTCTTTTTCCATAAAAACACAACATAATTTGATTGCTGCAGTTAAAGGTAAATAAATAGGAAACAACGTGTGTTAATAATTCACGTGTTGAACAACACAATATAAACAATTTTTTTTTTATTTTCTTTTTCAAATACAATCAAATTTTATGTTTTTGACACAATTTATCAGACTACTCTAAGAAAACGAAGTGCTAATTATACTTATTACTGTCAATATCTGCACATAACGAGTTTGTGAAAAAATACTTGACACTTCAAAATTTTTGGTAAAAAGATCTATCTTTTTCTTCAATTAACAAATTATACAACTTGTGTTTCCTTTTAAGTTTGAAACTCCCTCTTTCAAAAACTGGAAAATTCAAATATATATCAAGTTTTGTTTCTTAAATTTCTTCAATGTTGCTTTGGAAGTTTTAAATAAATTACGTGTTAATTTAAGTTCCAGTGAAGTAAGGTAATTAAAACTTTCAACAATATGAGTAATATAGTCTGAATTATTAAGTGACTGTTAGGAGTGACCAAATTTAATAATTTATTAAAAATACTATTGCAATTGCTGTTCCTTACTCTTGATATATTTAAGACGTCTCTATCATGCCCGATAAATCAAATCACTCATTTAAAAAAATGACATGTATTGCAAGACATGTAAATTTTCCAGGGTAGATAATATATACATTATACCTACTGTAAATGTCAAATGGTCTGTAATAGCCGATAGGAATAACTACTAAATGCTGTTGCAAAAGTGAAAAAATATTATTCATATTTTCTAGAGATTCGATTACCACGTACATTATAGGTTAGTAAGTTATGTCTGTCCTGCGCATAACTTACACGAAATATACCCATCGCATGCAAGCATATTTGACTAAATTAAACTTCATAGCCCACATGTGGATGACACACTTCAAAAACATACCCAAAAAATACAGTTTTGTCCGTAGTATTTGAGCTTCGATTAGAAAAAAACTGACAATGCTGATAAAATATGAGCAGAATTTGTCACTTTTACGTACGATGTCTGATAAGTAAGCATAACTAGCGTAAAAGTAAATGCATTCGGAATTTGTCATATTTATTAATGTGACATGCATGAAAAAAAAATGTCTTTGGCTCTAAACACAGCAAATGAAGCACGCTCGACCTATTTTTGTGAGAATAGCTTCAATATTTTGGTGGATCCATTTATTATTTTCAAATACTGTAACATAATTGGACTCCCAAAATTTCGAGAGAAAATCAGATTTGTGGTTTCAGAGATAACTGATGTTCTGTAATTTCTAAATCAAAAAATATCCGTTTAGGTATATGTTCTGAGATAAATCGAATAATTTCATTGTACATTTTTTTTCTTTTTTAGAACAGACTACGTGTGAATATAAAAAATGGAGTAGATTGATATCTCACAAAAGAGCTCCACGCTGTATATTCAAATGAGTTAACTGAACAATACAATAAGAAGAAGTCGTCAGTTTTTTGAGAGGGATGAGTGAACAAATTTTGATTGGTTTTGCAGTAATTAAGTATAATGTACAGCTAAAATTTGAGAAAAATAGTTTTGTAAATAGTTTCAGATGTGGCTTGGTCAATGAAGTTCCAACAGATAGTTAACAGACAACAAACGACAAAATACAGACAAAGATAAGTGGGAACCTTGTATGTTTGTTTTCTATAAACTTTGAAACTAAAACGCAACATGAAATTTGTCATTGGGCAAAATGTGCTCTGAACCAGCAATATGGCCATTTTTAAAGATTTTTAGGATATTATTTCCATCTCAATTACTACGGAAAGTATTTCCAAAAAGAAATGTATGATTTTATTTTTCTTGATGACATTTCATAGTGTATAGACCAAAACAATGCAGATTTCTTTTTTCATCTGACTGTCAGTCATTGAATGCTGATCTGTTCTTAAAATTATGGTTTGAAAAAGTACTGTCCGGACTTTCGTCTGAAACGTTATCAGGAAATTAATGTTTGTTGTATTATACCTATGCATACTTAATTCGTTAGGTATCTATGATAAATGAGGAAAGTTCTGCAACAACAAAAAATTCTTTAAATTATATAAGTAAACAGTGGTGATTAAAATAATTAATTTTCGTTGCATTAATATTTTTATATTTTTAAATTTATTAAAAATCACATTCTTTGTTACCTGCAAAAACATAGACAACTTTCTTCTTTGTGGTAAAAAATTATAAAATCCCAGTAGTATTTCACATAATGAATACTGATTTGTAGGTTCTTCACGACACAACTCGAATTTAGATTTTTTTTAACTGGAAGAAAGTTCCTACTTATCGATTATCTCGATCTTCCAGAAATAATTTCAGTATTGACCAACTGAATAACAACGTGAACTTAGCTCTTTTAAAAAGTTTGAAGACATTGAAATAAAAAAATACAGAAAAAATTTAAGTGAATAAATAAAAATCAAATTGATACTGAATGACTGTACGTTAATACCCAAAAAGTTTATTTATTATTATTATTATTATTATTATACTTAAAATACGTATATTGCTTATGGGTTCTTGCGCTTGTCGTGAATTCCACCACAGGTAATGGATGCTGTAAAACATTAGCGTAATCGAAGTAAATGAACGGCACTACAGTTAAACATGTGGACAAGATTTGTTTAGTTCTTTGGAAATATGTGGAAGATGCGATGTTAAGCAAAGATTAACTATAGGTTTGTGCGTTCGTTTTCTGGACAATTTCGATGAACTTAACATACTTATGTGCTAATACTAATAAATTTTATAGCAACAAATTATACAGGGTATATACCTAATATGTAAACATAATTTGTGTCTTCATATTCGTATTCTTTGCGGCATTGTATAAACCTCCATACTCATAGTTATAAGTCATAAAAGATGAGCATGTAGTATGTTTATAAAATCCTAAAAAGAAGGAACTCACTGTTTACGTAACATGTGCAATAATAATTTTGTGTTTTATTTTTGATAAACAAATTTAATTAATAAGTATAATTATGTACATAATTTTAAACAAAATTGTTACACACAGTTTGTTCTTACTTCCTTTAAGATGATTTTACAAAAGTTCCAGTAGGTGTAGTAAAAATTTGTAGGAGTATAATTTTTTGAAGTGCCATTAAAAACATTTGCAGTAAAGTAGCTTTTCTTTTTTATGGAATACTGAAACTTAAAACAGCAACAAAATCTTAAATTATAAAATAAATGCTTATTATAGGTAACTCTTCTTTCTAGCATACGAAGCGAAGTACAATTATGACGAATATTTTAATACAAAGTTTATAGGATGTCATGAAACAAGGTCTATAAACGCCTCTTTAGTCACGAGTTTATTTAAGTACGTGTTTAAAACGAGTGTCGAGAGGAGTTTATAAATGTATTACATATTATGCTTTTTCTGCGAGTTCAAATTAAAACCATGATTAACCAAGTCTCGAAAATACTTAACCAAAACTTTTTCAGAAAAGGAATCAGTGGCCTTGCAGCTGCTACTTACACTGCCTCTTTGATTTCAAGTGCAGTGCCTCTGAAAATGTCTACATTTTCAATAATGTCATGGGATGCCCGATAGCAGTTTGAAATGACAAGTAGTAAAAACTAGCTCGATTTCAGATTATTTTTAGCCAAACCGTGTTTAATCAACACGAAAGCTGCCGAACGCACTCAGGACGTGACTAATGGGTCCGATCGGATTTTCGGGCCGTATGTAATGAGGACAAAGTCATGGATTTTGAAACTGTGATCAAAACATCGTTAGCACACTGCATTATGTTCGCTACACAAGGTTTTAGATTCGGAATTAGGAAAACTTTGTTTAATATGTACACGCTTGATGTAGATATGTGTAAGTAAGTAATTGCAAGGCACTTCCAATAAATTTTATATGTATATGTTTTGTGTAATTTAAATACGTGGTAAAAATAAATATTTTGTATTATGACAACTCGATATTTTGTCAAATTTTATGAATTCTGTTTTAATAATGGTTAAATAAGTAGTGTGGTAAAAATATGACAGTTTTTTAGTGGCTTTCAGTCCAACACTATATTTTAAAAAAATATTGTTCTTATTAAAATTCCGAATACAACTTGCTAACTCTAAAACATTAACACCAGTTTTTGAGAAATTTTGAGTGCATAGGAATTTTGTAGTCTTACTATTTTTCTTGGATGTTTAGGTCGAGGTTACAGATTCATTTTAATAGTACTTAGTTAATAGATTTAAATAATTTTACTAAAAACCCCAAGTCTTAAAATGTGGGTTTAAAAAATACTTCGATGGTCACACGTTGGGTTAAAAAATTAAAAAAATATGAAATTGTTCCCCGCATGTTAATATATCTTTCTCAATAATGTAGGTACTTACAATCAAAATTTTACCACATTGATATTTCATATAAGTATATAATATTGAAGTTGTATTCAAAATCCCTAATGAAAAAGTTACTTTTTCCATATTTTCTACAAGAATAAACGGAATTTAATAAGGTTAACTGGAACTCTTCTTTGATGCTGATATAACTACTACTATTTTTGTAATACCTTTAACAAAGAATATAAAGTAAAATAGCAACTGATTTTTGCAAGGGTGGTTCAGAAGTTATGTTTCTACAACTGAGTCTTACGTGGTCATACTTTTTGCCTTTTAAAATGTGAACGTTTATAAGATCTTCCTATACTTCATCAGCTAAAATACATTAGGAAGGTTTGGTCCTTTTGTACTAAATATAACAATTCACCATGCTTGCAGAATGAATTTTCTGAACATTCCTACATTTTTAGTTTTAGCATAGGGTAAATGTGTACAAGAGTGCGCATATGTATAAGAGTACGCACTGATGATTTCTGCTTATTAGTGCCATCTGGGTAAGATGAAGTTATACCATTCAGAATTTAATGCTAAACCTGAGATAAAGGTGCAAAAGTGACCTGAATATAGTTTATAGTTTGGTCGTACTGACGATTTTATGTTCACACGTTGTGTGGATGTAATTTTTACCGCTCATAGTTTTAATTTTTTGTAAGGTACGTACCAGTTCTTTTATTTTACAGTAATAATTTTCATTAGTTGTAACTTTTAAGGTGTCGTTATACACTAACAGTTTTACACTTTCTGTCCATCAAAAGCTTTTAACTTTGAAAACATTAGGTTATGTACAAATGTACAAGAGTGCGCAGCGAGGTATTGTATAAGAGTGCGCATTGCTTGCAATACGTAGTCTAATAGTCTTGGAGATGCATATCATACGATAATGAATTATTTAACTCTACTACTTTGTACTGCTTCTCAAGTTGTGTGGTGGTGGTTATGGTGACTTTTTTTTTTTATTTTTACTTCCTGAGCGTGTTGTAATCGAATCCGTCGACCGACTCTCTATTTTTACGTTTTCTCGTCTTTTCAAGACCCCTAGAGTACGAAGAAATAGGTCTCCCGTTTTATGTGTAGTCTGTAGTCACTTATTCCCATTTATTTTCACCTTAGAAACAAATATTTTTTCATAAAATGTAATGCGTACTCATAAGCGTTCAAATGCGCACTCTTGTGCAATGAACTGTCTAAGAGTGCGCATTTACACATCTTGACAAAAATTGAAATTACTCTTAAAATATAGTGGTGTTGGGGCGTACAATTAAATATATCTGATCTCTAAACATGTATATAACGAACCTATATCATAAAATTTGTCTATCCAAAAAAATTAAAAAGTTGTTGACAGTTTTACACTCAGTGCGTACTCTTGTACACATTTACCCTAACTATGGGATATTTCAAGTTGATGTTGCCATACAAAGTAGCAATATTATCCCAGGTATGACTTTAATGATGGTGTTATGTGTTTGAATTATTAGTAATTATAACAGCTTAGATGGTTTATTTAGATTGTTAATGTTAATAGTCGGAATACTTGTTACTGTAACTTTTAACACATTAATTTCTACAATATTGGTGCCGAACCATATATTAGTAACTGAATATCTTCTAGAAAGTTCCTATGTATATATAAAGATCTAATGCAGATAATGTTATAATGTTATAGTTAAAGGAAACACAAATTCTTCATAATAGTACTGAGTACTTTTATAATACACATTTAACATCGGCTTAGCACAATGTTCCTCTGTTAACGCACCAACTCTATTTTAAGATTTTCTGAATAAAATGGAAAAGCACGTAAGCCAAACTGTTCTAACAAATTGTTCGAAAATCATATGAACGTTCTGTCCAAAAAATATTGTTATTTTAAACGTAATAAAATATCTAGGACGTGATATCATTGAACACACAAGCAACACATCGTTTTTAGGAGTTACTAAAATCGAATTGGAGTCTACAGTCAAATAATAACGTTAAAATTTAATTTGTTATGTTAAAATTAAACTAAGTATATATTTATGTATATGATAAATAACAGAAACACAATTTCCGGGTTAGGACCCTATAATGTTTGAAAAGGGTTTCGTAATGAAAATTTCGAGAGAGAAGAAAATGGGACTGCAAGTGAATGTATTCTTTTAGAATTCCTGCAGATGTCTCTTACGAGTGTGCGAAAGATTGAAATAATTTTTAAAATTCAAACGCCGAAAACGTCCTATTTTTAACTCTGTGAAAGCATTCGATTTCATATTAATGTAAAACGGCGCAATTTTCCAGTCACAGTTGCCTTACAATAATATTATATAAGACTTATAGGAGACACTAAAAAAAGAATACATTTATTATTTGAAATAATTGATAATGAATAAGTTCTGGCAACTTATTACAGTCGTCAATTCCAACATTACATTAAGCTTAAAAGAGCAAGGAAATTTCATCTGTTACCTGAATTTCTTGCTTGATACTGAAAATTTATTTTTACACATTTACTATTAGGATTGTTATTATTATTTACATTTATTTAGTGTATTATAAATAAATAAATAATTTTGTTTTCATATAACATTTAATGAATAATGAATATTGCTATTATTATCGTCATTGTTACTACTAAACTTATATTTATTTACAGCTTTTCTGAGCTAAAAACAATGTGTAAATATTCCATTTCAATCCAAATAACTGCATACTCTAAATTAAAGTTTCGTATTCTTTCTTACGTTCTACTATATTGGGTCAATGAGTTTCCTCGTTACGGTTACATTTTGCTCATTGTCAAGAAATCTTTAGTTCTCATTAGCTTTAGCTCCACGGTCAGCTTTCCACCAAGCTAGCAAAAGCGCACAGGTCCTCTCGCCAACATGGTAATATAAACAACGTATTATTATTATATTTATTATTAATCCTTATGACAATAATCTTAATATAAAGAGATTAGTGCTTGACATATGTAGATAAGCATCAAGAAGCTGTAATGACCAACATTCCTGACCAGTATTTGTTGTTATAGTTTAATAGTATCAAATTAATACATACACCCAAGTATTGTACTGTTAAATCTCTATCAGTACAGCCACTATGATGAATAATAGGCATACATTTAATCGTAAAAATGAGTCATGATTGTTCATAAACATCTACCAACAAACAAAACGATTTAGCTCTAAAATACTTATCAAACTTGTTTGATACCATACCTATCTAATCAAGCAATATAATATTGATTCAAATATCTTATACTTTCAAGAATTTCAATAAATTAATGGTTGCAAAATATAAGAAACAGACAACAAATTCAAAGTTAGTTAAACAAGTAGCATATATCTTAACTATACCAAAACAATGTGTATTTACAGGCGTGCACTCTTGTTGCCTTGCACTAGACACTAATTTATTTCGTAAAACTCTTATGCAACTATTCGATTAAGAACAGAGTACACCAACCAAACATTACTACCCTAATAGCAAAGATTAGGTTTAACGGAAAATAAAAATGTTGATTGTTTTTAGTGATTTAGATTTTTTTTTTTTTTGTTAAGTGAGTGCGCAATGTTTTACAGTTGTAAACGGCGGGCTCATACTCTAGTTTATAAATTAATTTTAAAAAGTTGGTAGTCCTACTCTTTTTAGACTAACGAATTATTTACAGTTGTGTACAGCAAATACGTAAACCTGCATATAAAAATGTCAATATTAGTAACCGAGTTCTGTCTCTAATAAATAAAAAGTTAATAAAACTTAATTAGCTGCTTAAATATAATTTAAATGACAGCTAATGGTCTATAAATGTTGGCAAATTGTCTTTATTTTGATTATGATTAAACCATATAGACACTTAAAATAAACATAAAATAATTTAAAATTTTTCAACACGTATATTAAGAAACACAAAACCATTAACCTCCAAATGTCAAAAAAACTTACCCCTGTTGCCAATTCCTGCTGAAATCGATGGCAAATTCACAAAAATTCTTAAACTAAGAACAAACAAACAATAAGAACAACAAAACTTGTCACTAAATGTCATTCACTGTTATGATGAAACGAAAATAGGGAAGTTCCGAGCTTAATTGAAAGTGTTTGGAAAGCTAAACGGACGACGATGAAGCTTTCAACCTTCACAGTAACTGACTGAAGACTGTGACTTTGAAAAGTTTATGCTCCGCCCTGAGAAGGTGGGGATTAGCTTACCTCCTAAAACCACATTGCTGTATCTTATTACCATAAATTTGTGGCAGATTTTAGATATCGCCTGATAAACAGGTCTGATACATTTTGCATTATTTGGTTACTTTTGCTAGTTACTTTTCACTTTTGCTTCATTTCACAGAGTATGTTCACCTCAGCGTACCGCGTTGATGCTCATTTATTATTTTCTTTACTACTATTTTATATTAAAAAAATAAAATTGTCCCTTAGTATATATTAATTATTTATTCTATGACTTACTGGGATACCGTTTTCATTCTCTTTCGGTATCTTTGAAACGTTAAAATTAAATGTTATTTGTTGTTATAAAGAAAAAAATCTTTACTGTGTAATAATCTTTTCATCAAAGTATGACTTTGTTCATGCATCTCAGTCACACCTCGTTTATGTTGATCAGATAACATTTGAGTATCTAATTCAGAACATTATAATAATTAACTCTGCACTCACGATTTCGATATATGTTGGCATAATTTGAACTTTGAGTAGGCTTAATCAAGAAATAACTAATTCGTCATGTTATAAATTTGCAAAAGACAATTATTATTAAAGTAAGAACTCTGAAAAAAGTCATCATTATTTCTAATTGTAGTATTGACTTATGTTTGAGTAAAGATTCAGAGTTAAGATTTTTACGGAAAGTAATTTGAGTTATCTTTTAACGATTTTATTGAAGGTTATGTCTTAAATTAAAGAATATTTCTTAAAAAAAATATTTTTGTACTTTGGTCGGTAATACCTATTGTAGGCAGCTACGTAAAAACAGACATTATTTACTTGACGCTTCTAACATTTGATTACTTGTTCATTTGCTGGTTTTTATTGGTCGATATTCGTCAACATGCCGCAGTACCTAATTAAAGAAAAAGTCGAAATTTCCACCAGGTACCTTCATTAAAGGGTTATTGACAAAAGACTTTGCGCAAAATTTTGCTGCAGCATTTCCACATCGTCTCTTACCCGTCAAGTGCTCAATCTAAACAATTTTTGGCAGAGCTAGTTATCTTTTATTTTTTTTCATTTATGTCTGAATTCCGTCATTCTGTTTCTTTTCCAAAAACTGCGATAAGTTAAAATTATGCTGTCAAAAATGACAAGCAAAATTGATAAATCAAAACCTTTGATGATGCACCAAAATCTTTTAACCAAAATAATGTTAACTTATTAACAATTTATTGCAAAAAGTGGTAGTGGAAATTAAAGAGAACCCTAAGCGTACTTCCATCCCAGCGAATCTCATCTTCGGGTCTTCACCCTAACAAAAGTTAACATGGGATCTAAAATTTAACATGGGAATCCCTACGGCCCCTTTTAAAAAAGGTGCACTGTGTATTAGCTGCAATAGTAGCTATTATAGGAACAACAGTTTAATATTTTGTGACACTAAGTTTACTTTATGAGTTTATGGAAAAAATGGGATATTATTCCTGTTGTTTTTTATGTATTTACACCGTTCCATTAGTTATAAATCTAATTTTTCTAAATAAAACTACCAATAAAATCATCGGATCTACTGATGTATTTATTATTTTCTGCACGGCATGACTGTGATTACTTACATTTCGAAATTTATTGTTTACATAGGTATAACTGAATTACTACCCCACGGCTTATTACAAATAAAAACTTTTTATAAAATATAGAAAAGATTTACACATTTCTCACCATTATAAAGGTTATATAGACAGAACTTCTTCGAAAAATTATAAAATTCGATTTTATGAAATTTTATTTATCCTGAACTATGACCAGTTGGCGAACGTTCCTCTTAGATTAATATAATTTAAGTAATTAATAAAAACTGACACAGACGACAGACAGACAGAAACAGGAGACCTATTTTTTCATACTCATTTTTAATGGAAGGTCGAAAATGATTTATAACAATACCGGATGGTCCACCAGCAATAAATAGCCTGAATAAATTTGAAGCGCAACCCAAAATACATTTTCACCACTCTCTTGGATATTATTGTAAGTAATTACAATTTTAGCATTAAACATAGTAACCTTAACACTTGTTAAAAGATTATTAAAAGTTTTGACAAAAAGTTCAAATTAAAACATAAAAACCCGTTTTATTTTTTACTAATGCAATAAATATTTGAAGTGTTGACCCATAGCAATCTGAACTTCAAACTTTGACGATAAGTTTAAAATTTGTCAATTTCTGTCATACGTATTTGGAAAGAAAATGTATTCGAATGACGAAAAGGCAGATATGGTGTTAATTTACGGTGAATGCCTAAAGAACGCGTCGTTAGCAGCCCGTGTTTATTCACAACGTTTTCCTTAAAAAAGAGCCCCTAAAGATACCATATTTAAAAGACTAGAAAGTTTGTTGAGGGAGAACTAGCCATCTACAAAAAAACCCGAAGACGAACAGCTACCGGTGTTGAAAATGAAGTGACAGTTCTAGAAATGGTTAACGAATACTTAGTGCAAATAAATTCCATCCCTATCACCTGACTATGCTTCAGGAACTAAAACCCACTGACCACCCAAGAAGATTAGCACTGAGTAATTTTTTTAGAGAAAAACACAATTTAGATCCTCGTTTTTATGATTTCGTTCTTTTTTCCGATGAGGCAATATTTTCGAACAATGGTGGAGTTAATAAATATAACTGCCACTATTACGCCCAAAACAACCCTCACTGGATTAGAGAAGGTCACTTTCAGACAACTTATGCTACAAATGTTTGGTGTGGGATACTCGGAAACAACATTATTGGTCCTTACTTTTTTCGGGAAAATTTAAATGGAAATTTAGATCTAAATTTTCTTCGTTATACGTTACCGATACTCTTCGAAAACATTAATTTAGAAATCTGTCAAAATGTATGGTTCCACCAGGACGGCGCCCCTGGATGAAATATTTCCTAATAAATAGATTGGAAGAGGTTCGATTAATCCTTGCCCCACCGGAGCTGTGATATGACACCCCTAGATTTATTTTTGTGGGGCACAGTGAAAGAAATGGTCTACAATATTCCAATAAATAGTGTCGACCATTTAGAAGAAAAAACTACAGAAGCAATAAGAGCCATTACTTTTGAAAATAAATGCTTACCTCCAAAAACTTATCCTTTATTTTACTACACATTTCAAATTAGCTGCCCCCGTTGTGAACCACCTTCTGCACTTTACGATACCAAAATATTCTAATATTTAGGACGGTAGGTAAAGTACCAAAACCCTACTTAGATATGCCCAATTCGGCAATAATTACAGACAATATTAGCTTGAAGTCTGTATTAAGCAAAACAAATTATTATCAGTTACTTAGCAATTATTAAATAGGTACAAGTTCAGTCTTTTTTGTTCCCAAACAGTTAGCTTCTCTTTAGTCCTTTCACTGCACTGCAAAACGTTTTCATTTGGAATATAACGATAATGTTTTCGAAAAAAAGGATGACCTAGATAGCAGTTGACTCTTCTACAACATTTAGAGAGGCACGGGTTTTTCCATTGTGTTTTCATTGCATATTCTTTGCATATTCAACTTTGTTTTCAAAACATTCTTGCATGTAGCTTTCTGCTATAGCAGAACTCTTCCAGCCTCCGTGACGTTCTTCTAAATGCATGTCCTGTGTAATATTCCGTACCTTTGTCTTCTATATCCTCCATAGTTAAAGCGCAAAGTTCTTGCTTCCTGCAGGGTCCGGCTATGCTCATTATCATAACTACCCAAAGATCAAAAATTTATTTGTTTTTTATTGATGTTTAAATTACAATAGATATTTTCATTATTGAGAAATATTTGTCAGGAGCCTCTGCTGTACATGTATTCATATCTTGTTTAGAAAATACCAGCGATTTTTTGGGGTGATATCCAGCATTTTTACTTTTTAGAAATACCAATAATTTCGGTTATTTGGAAATATCAGTACTACCGTCATTGAAGTTGGTGATACATCTGATCACGGAGTATTCAGCCCAAAGGCTGCCTGGAGACTACAACTTTGCACTTCGATATATGAAATATGCTAATACGGTCTTTTCTAAACTAGGCATAAGCTGCCTCGTACCTTGGTTTAGATTTCTCTGGAGCCAAAAAGCTGCATTCAATTTTTTAAAACTCTATAATATCACTGTTTTCACTCTCTTCTTCGTCTACATTGTACAAAACTAATTCGAAAGTTTTTTTCTTATTTTTGACAAACTTATTTATTTTCACGTGGTGCGCGTCCACCATGATAACCATACAATGAAAAAACTGTCATGTTTTAAATCTGCTTCAGATTAACGAACGATTTCTTAACCGATCGTGCGAAAAATAGACTGGACACAGCGGGTGTTAAGCTCATTTAAATGTCTGGGGTATGTTGTAGACCCCGACCTAATTACAAAGTCCATACCCTCGACTTTGTAAACACAACTTACCACCCTAGATACCCACTGGCAGTACTATAACGTATTTTAGAGTTTATAAAGCATTGTTTGTAAGCTACAGGTGTGTATAATTATTCTGACGAATTTACATTGGTTACCCGAATAATATACTCGTATTTATATTTTAGGGTTGCCTAGATAAGTCTAGTAAAAACACCTATAGTACATATAACTGTTAATCAATTTCAACGGAGTGCACCATAGGATACCAATAAGAAACAAGTGCTTTTCTTAAGTCAACGTTTCGCTTCCCTTAATGGAACTTCTTCCAGGATTGTAAAATATAGAAAACATAACTTTAAAAATAATGTGGTATTAGACCTGACTACTTAAAATTTATCATCTAATAAAATACTAACAAAACATAAAATATTAAAATGTTGTTACTATTTTGTTAGTATTTTATTTGCAAAATATTATGCGTCTATACTTGGGGTTTATGAAGCTAGCGCATTTTTAAGACCCATTAAAAATCCAACGACATCATCAAATCCCGCTTGAAACATAATCATAACATGTTATTTTTCTGTAATGAAGTATAATAATTCACCCTTATATTGATTTTAACGCATAGTTTTTCATAAAATATAAAATTTTCTAAACATATTTATAAATTATTATAATTTGTTTAAGAAACAGAACTTGTTTAAGTGGGTGCGGTTCAAAGGCGAGGAAAGTTCTGTCTTTAGACTTTACTTGTTTTGATATTTTCTTTGAGGTTTTTCATATCAACGTTTGAATTTTAATTAATATCAAGGATATGGTAACCATAAAAAAATAGTCAAAGGTTATTTCGACAGAACTTCCCTCGCCCCTGAAATAACAGGTATTTAATTGAAAAATCACTTGGAGTAGGCGTTGCAATTTCATTTGACACAATAGCATGTCTACTCTTATAACTTTGAAAGAAATTGTGTGTATAACTTAACATTTTAAAACAAATCACTGCAGTGATTGCATATATATACTTAGTGCCAGAAACTGTTTATTTTAAGCAGTAAAGTTATATTTCTGGCAAATGGATAGTATAAGAACAGACATGTCCTTTGTGTCAAATAAAATTCCAACCCCTGTTCTCAATGATTTTCAATTAACACAGTTACAATAAAATATAGTGAACCAAGAGTTATAAGGTTATATGGCCATCATAAAATCATCCCATTGTGTCGAAGTTAAGTTGTTTACAATAGAAATGGTTTTAGGGCCGTAAATAACGTGTCCACTGCAGCTCGACCGGCTCTTGTGGTTTCGTTCAGGGGCGGCTTTCACTAAATATGAAAATCCACCACTCCGCTATTTCTTTACTACCTGCAGCCGCTGAGGGTTCCGAAATAACCACTCGCTTTGAAAGCCGGCCCTGTTAAATATGAGCAAGAAATGTTTAGAAGGTGATTTATTGCCAACCGGTAAGCTTAGTGCGAACTACACAAAGGGGGTATTTATTTGCGGTCAATTACTTTTATGATGGCCATATAACCTTATAGGTCTTGGTTCACTATATATACAGGTTACTCGAAAAATGATAAAATTTGATTTTGGGAATTTTAATTTTAATGAGAAATCCTACAAATTAATAGGTATCAAGATATGTATGTAATGTAAAAGAAAATTTTCAGATGAGTTTTCCTTTTATAAATTGTTTTAATATCATCAATATTTTTGTAAGCACAAGTATATCAATTTGGATGGGTGCAGTGTAATACTAATGATAACAGTATTGTTTTTCCAAATTTTCGGGAAAATGAAGTGAGCCTTTCCCAATTTAATCAATAAAATTAATTGATCCATTCATTTTTTTATACACCCTGCATAAGCAATTCCAAAAAATGTTAATGTAATGACAAATCACAAGTATAAACTCATATGTTGCATATTTCATATTTATTAATAACGAATACATTTTGATTAATGATCTAACAACATTACAATAACCTTAAAACTTTTGCAAGATTTCAGTGCATTAGGTTTTGCGGTGTTATAGTTAAATTGCAAAATATTGTTATATTATTTTGATTTTTTTCCAAAAATCTATATGTCTAGGGTAAAAACTCGACACGGATTCATACACCACAAATGCAGGGATATCTTATTTTATAAAATTAAAAAAATACTATTGCAAATTTTGGAGAGATGACATCATCCCATTGGTGGTGAGGTTAAATAATTTTGGTTAGCGTTTTACCATCTGCATGATATTCATAAAATACATACATACACAATTTGACAATAATCGCTTTAGTAGTACTGGAGATTATCTGTTTAAGTAATGAAAATCCGGACCGACGGCAGACAGACAGACAGGCAAACTGAAACGGGAGACCTATTTCTTCGTACTCTAGGGGTTATGAAAGGTCGAGAAAACAGGGGTATTGACCGAAGGACTCGATTACAGTACTTCCTTACCTCACTCTCGGGAAGTAAAAGTATTAACTTCGATTGTTCTTTTTAACAACTTTCACAAAAAATTACGTCATTTTATCGCTTGTTCAAAATTGAAGTCAATAAAATTCAAACGATTTCTTATTTTGTTATTGTGAAAAATTATAAGTTGTGATGCAAAATTATCACTTATTTACGTTACTGATGAATTATGATATTTTCATCTTCAATTTTTTTTAAGGTACAAAATATTTCGTATAGAATCATTTAGATTTGTTATTGATGTAGAATGTATTTATTTATTATATTCTAAAACTATAAGTTGAAAAGAACTTACCTTAAGGAACTTCGGTCTTAATTATGTGAGTACTTTCCTGAGTACTGGTTAGGGACATCAAGAACGTTCTTGGTCGGCCTAGGTACTCAGAAAACTATAATACAATGTGATCTGAAATATAGTACCTAATTATCAACGTTTCTATAAATCTCTGAAAGGTATTCT
The DNA here is from genome assembly GCF_036711695.1 of Zophobas morio. Taxonomy (NCBI): domain Eukaryota; kingdom Metazoa; phylum Arthropoda; class Insecta; order Coleoptera; family Tenebrionidae; genus Zophobas; species Zophobas morio. The sequence continues at coordinate 6,949,098 of NW_026972110.1, forward strand.
TATAGATATTATCGCCTTCTCTAGTACGCCATGCATATTTTTCTAACTAAACCTATGACATTTTAAAGAGACCACTACACGAGCACTGTTTACAAGAAATTTTAAAGATTTGGCTATTGCTTTAACAAATTGTTAATGGTAGATACAACAGACGAAAATGTCTATATGTAGCTGAATTTACAGGAAGGTAGAGCGAGACTTAAGTCACTATTCTTTAACATAAAATAAAATATAGATTGCTAAGATCAAATAACAATAAATATCACTGTTAAAACCTTTGTATAGTGCGCAAACGCAGTGGTAGAGATAACCAATCCGCAATCACTTTTCAAATTATTATTAGTATCTAACAGAAACAGTCAAGCAGTCAAGTTGTATCTGTAGTGTCCTCATTGGTAGGAATTAAAATCACTTCTTTATTTATCATAATGCATTTTACTTTGTTACATGGTCCGTCGAACCAATTACTAAGTACCTATTTGTTGGTTTCTAAGCTCTCGGATAATCACACTTCAACAATTATGAATATTCCATTCATGAAATAAAAAGCCGTCACTAACTTAACAACAACAAAATAACAAATGCAAATTATGATTCCTCCAAAACTTACTGTATCTACGAGTACCTTAATGTGTCAACTGGGAGTAACATTCTAAATATGTTCTCAATTTATTTATTAGACACTATTTTGCCACAATTTTATTTATAAGAAGGAAAAGAAGATGTTACAATAAGTGTATAAGTATTTTATATTGCAATAAAATGTACTATCTCTTGTAGTTTGCAAACAACAAACAATATTTCAGCTTGCTTTTAGTTACTGTAACAACGCTTAGGTTAAACTACTCGCTTTTCAATTTTCTTCAGTACTTTTTTTTATTATTTAAACAAAACCTTAAAAAGGTAACATTAACGGTGTTCCTTTAAAGAAAATATGTAGATCGGCAGCAGTAGATATTTTTATATTTACGTCTCAAATAGAACTCGTGTATAAAAGATCTTTATTTATAAGTTACGTTTCTTCAGCTTTTTAGTGTATAGCTGATTAAAATATTCATAAACTTTTTTTAACACATGAGTCATTCAACCGAAATTATACTGTTGTCTCTAGTTTTTTCTCTCATTAAAAATGAAACACAAAATTTGAATTTCCCTATAAAAAAGCATCGATTACGTTATAACCTTGACAGCACAAAGATTAACTGCGAAAGTGCATCATACTCGTAAGCTGGACGGTTTTTAATTAGTGTCTGCTCACAAATATGCAGCCTATGTAGTATTAATTCGCTTAAAGTTGCGTTATAAAAACCATTTGAGATCATTGCCACAAAGTTCGTGTCATATTTTTCCTTTCCGAATTACAGCTATGACAATTTTTGTAATAGGACTATTTTGACGAAATCCTGTTAATGTAATTATTTGCATATTTTCTTATAGCTCATACAGCACTAATATATCTTTTTTTTTATTTTCCTCTAGCACCTATTGGATTAAATATAAAAACTTGACTTTATATGTAGTATCATAAATTTCATTTGGAAGCTGTAGTAAGTATATTAAGTATAAGGTGTTTCTGTCACTTAGTGCTATACTTTTATTTGTGTCACTACAGAGAAAAACAGACAGAAAACTAAACTTAATACAGTACAATCTTACCATTTATCTTACCAGTTCATAACAAACGTCTGTCTCTTTTCTGGTAGGTACAGAAAGTTAAAATTTGTTCATGTATGACCTCTGCAAATTTATAACTTTAAATTGAAAAGTTTAAACAAATCGTCCCTCGTAAATATCGTATGCTCTGAGATGTAGTATCGTTTTCATTTTAATAGGATTATTTTATTGCTAAAAAATGAAAATAACTGTCTAGTAACACACAAAACTGCTTGTGGTTCCGTAATAAGTATACTCTTATTGAGTACTATGAAATCCAAAAAAAAAAAAAAATTATGCCAACTAAATTATGTTGTTAGTTTGCTTAAAAATGACTCATCAAAACCACTAGAATTTTAGGAAAACATACGAAATTTCATAGAAAAGTTGATGACGTTATGTAAAAAAGCTGCGAAATTTTATTTCGAAATATTCATCTTCGAAACTGCTGGACCGGTTGTTGGCAAAGTTATATCTGATGTTAAGAATATCGTGTGGATGGTAAAACGCCAACAGAAATTTGGCTAATTATTTCCTCTAACAATTTGATGACGTCGCCTTAAAATTTTTTTAGTAAACTCAACTTAGGTTTTGAAAAATACCATACTCTTATACCTATTTGTGGTTTCAAAATCTATCTTGATTTCTACCCTAGCTATCCAGAATTTTGCAAAAAAAAAAATCTAATGGCATCGTCACATTTTATACAGTATAAGAGCACTGACGTATGGTGAACTCCACAGTCGTGCCATAAAAATATTCAGTTACTATTGCTAACGCGAAGGGCGTTGGTTCAATTGACTCATGGGTCACAATTTTTTATTGATCAAATTAAGAACGATTCACTCCATTTTCTTGAAAATTTGAAAATACAGTAATGTTGCGCTCACTTATATTTAATAATAATAAAATAAGAGTTATCATAATAATATCCCAAATAATATTCAGAACGTCTTGCTCTATTGTAGTTGAATTAATAATTTTAACCGCCTCCTCTGTTTTATGGAAACAAAATCATTCAAATTAGACAGCTTTTAGCGTGCTAATCGTACCATTCTTTTGATGTACGTATATAAACATAAACAATAGAAGTTAAACATGTAGGTATTGATAACATATTTTTTCATGTTGGTTTAATAATATGTTATTATTAACATTATTCTTATTTATGCCACTACATATCATTCTTCTTTACTTGTTCTTTAACAGTCCACATATATTTTTATTTCAACTTTTAGGGGTTATCATAAAAAATATTAAATAGAATTTTTATTTTTCGAAGAAGCTGTATTTGTTCGAACGTGCTTCAATAGCGAAGAAATTTCGGTCTAATTTTTTTTGTCAGTAGAGTCATTTTGTCGAATTTTTTATTTCATGTTTTTTTCTTGTTTCACGGCTAATAGAATACAAAAACTTCGAATCAACCGATATTTTCTGAAACTAGTGAAGCGATTACTTTCAACTTGTACTAAAAATCGATCATGAAGATAGCAAACCACACTTCGAAAAAATTAATCAGGTAATCTCAAAATATTGTCTTTTTCTATTTTTTTTTTTTTAATTTCTCCGTTGAGAGCTGAACGTTCTAATTAGGATTCTAGGCTTGATGCATATTACTTTCTACATTACACAATATACACAATATGTTGATATTTTCGAATTATTGGAAATATATATCCTGCACATTTTGAAATTACTTACCGTTCGTTACAAATTGCACAAAGTATTCTCAGAAAATTTGAAAATTATACATGAAAATAATTTGTCTGGTATAATGAAGTAAATTCGTACAAGTAAATTTGACCTGTACCTAAAAAATACATCCATGGTAGGAAGCAAAAGAGGTAAAACTTAATATGGGCCAGTGGGTTTGTCAAACTAATTTTCTAATAAAGTATTATTTGTACACAAGATTTTTTGATCAACAATAAACATTCTATAAAATCAAATGTACTCAGTAAAAGAAAATGTAAACTACACAAATCTTTTTACATTGGAATTATCCCTTTATTACGTGTCTTTGAAAAAAATGTATGTTTTTCAACACAGTAATGCCATGCTTATAGTTACTACTCGTAAATAATGGGTATTTAGTTGTGTGTGTGTTTTCTTTTTTGATAAAAGAAACAGCGAAAAACTTATATGTTTTATTAATTCGTACCAATGTGTCTAAGTGACATTTGAAAGTATTGTTGAAAAACGTTAATTTTATTATACGAAAAAGTAACGTTAGGTTCCACGTTATCAGTTGTCATTGAGTAAATTTTACGTTTTTTGCAGACATACTTCATAATATTAATGTATCATCAATGACGCTTTGGTAGCAAAATGTAGCAAAATGTATTTCCATACATATGAAGATCTGTAGAACAGCTCGACGTTTGTCGATATTTTCAGTCACCATCAGCGCCTCTCGGACCTTTAGCCTAGACTTTCGTCAAGTGCTAAAATTGGCGCTAAGACGCGGCCGTTAACGACCTGATTGATCTGTTACGCTAAAATCGGCGTTGTCATCTACTAAATATAATGTCCATAATATAATGAAACCAAAATTCATAAATGGTCAGTTTGAGAGTACTTTATTTATCTTTGTTAAACACGAAGATACAAAAAATTACGACTTCTGTTAATTAGTCTTTCAGTGGTGGCCACTTACTCACATAATGTAACGTAATATATAAAAAAATAAGTTGTTTATTTATAAATTATTTCGAACTGCTATGTAACACTTTAGAAAATGATTATTAAAAAAATAAATGGGCAAAAGCATGAGCAAGTAACCACATTCAATATTTTATACAATGCTCTTTAATTTTATATGCATTTTTTAATTTCTATATCTTAGTATTAAAAATGGGACCAACAAATTTCATAAAATACAACGCCAGTTAGGTTCACTTGGCCATTAATTTAAAAACAATGAAAATAATTTGATCTAATTATAGGCTCAAATCGTGTATTAAATCAGCGATTACTACGTTATCAGATTACTGTTTAATCTGTGAGTACTAACATCGATTTATTTGACAAAACGTTTGGTTTAGATTATATTTATCTTTTGCATTGTAGATTTAATCTAATGATTTAACCAAATGTTTAAACTATTGATGCATGAAGAAGAATAGTATACTTCTACATTAGTTAAATAGATATGCTACTTCAAGCAAATCAGGTTAACGTTTTAAGTGAAGATGTGAATTTTTATGTCTATTACGGTGTAAATTAGTATCACACCGTCAAAAAAAAATACAAAATTTCAGAAAAACTTATATCACCAAGTTTTTTTTTATTGGTAATCTGGCACACACCAATGTGAATTTGCGTACATATATAGATTTACATTTATTATATATACTGATTTTTGACGGTACGTTACTATGAAAACTCATACATATGACATATGCGCATGTATAGTTCTAGCTTTCCAACGTGGCCAACCCTGTAAATTTCCAAATTTTGGGTTAGCTGTGAGGCTTACTAAACCCTCAAAATTTATTTTAGACAATGAAATATCATCGATGCAAACATATATTCCTCAAAAATTAGTTTTGAATTTAAGATACATCTGTAAGTCTATCTGTATATTATAACTTAAAAAAATATGATATCTGTAAATATTTACCAAACTGCAATCTTATTAGTCACGAATTAAATTTGTTTCACTGTTATGTATGTATTTATTTGATAACATTTATTATATCGTTATCCACTCAATGTCCCAGATATCATCTTGAAGGTAATAAATATCTCGCTACAGGCGTCGACATGATGTGGTGAAAGCCCAAGATTAACAACACATCATTGCAGTTAAAAATTTCAGCGAATTTTTAAGTAAACGTATCTATCTATAGATATCTTACTTATTATTTATAAAGGGGCCACTAAGCCATACCACACAACAAAACAATTTTTATACTATGAACATTTTTTTAGATCAAATACAATACAGGGTGTTTGCGAAATGCACCGACAAAAAAATTGAAGGGGTTCCTGAAAGCATAAGGAATGAAAAAAACTCCTGTTGTATTATTAAAAGTTGTAAAGTAAATTTACCCTTTATCCAAGCTTTATTCGCGCCAGTGTAAGAGATGCTAGCAGATTTAATTAATTCAGGTTTTGTAAAAACATAGCAACCAAAAAGTGACAACGAAAGGTGAAGTTTGAAAAATCTCAAGTAAAAAGTCAAAAGTATTTTTTCAGAAACAATCAATTTGAAATAATTTTAACTGGATGTTGAAACATTTTGGAGTAAAGAATAAAGAGTATTTTAAATGATAGTAATTAGTCATTTTTACTTAATTTTCCTTGCTTTCTTTCCCGTTTTTTGCGTTCCGCTGTGGTTTTTTCAATTCTTATAAGAACGCGGTTCTGGACAGTGGTCCGCCGATCTTGGTTCCATTGGAATTCCGACGTGATAGAACATAGTTAACAAAAAGAAACTACTAATAAGAGTAAGACTTTTCAACGACGATAACCAACTAAACTTTACTAATCAAAATGAAAATAAAGAATAAAATTAACACAACATTAAATAAACTATTACAACAAGCTTTCGAAATGAATGCCTCTAACAATATCTGAATTATTTGTAATCTGGGCAGCAACATTTTAAATGCGATTTGTCAACTCTTGCACCGTATTCACTGGCACGTATAAACTACTTGCTTCGTGTAACCCCATAAAAAATCACAGGGACTGAGATCGGGAGAACGAGGTGGCCACAACACAGGTCCATTCCTCCCAATCCATTTGTTTGGAATGTTTCGTTCAAACCATTCCCGCACTTCTGCAGCATAATGTGCAGGGGCTCCATCATGAAGGTACCATAGATTCCTACGAACATTTAAGGGTACATTTTCCAAAAGTGGTCCTAAGTCGTTTAAAAAATGAACATATGGACCTATCAAATTGTTGTGAACCATGCCTGCCCATACATTCACTGAAAATCTGTCCTGAAAATGCGTTTCCCGTATGGCATGCGGATTTTCATCAGACCAAATATGAGTATTACAAGAATTAAAAACTCTTTCTCTTGTGAAAGTAGCCTCGTCGGTGGTCAAAAGCTTCTGCACAAAGTCTGGTTACTCCCAATTTTTTTGCAGCAACCACTCGCAGAACCGCACTCGACGAGGCAGGTGTTCTGGTTTAAGGGATTGCACGCGCTGCACGTGGTATGAGTGAAGCCCTTGTTCTTTTAGGGATCGCCACACAACAAACGGAGAAACTCCTAATCTGTATGATAATAATAATCTACGAATGCGTATGCTTCCACAATTTCTAGTATTTCTGGTTCCACGTCTATAACATGTTCGGTTCTTTCATAACCACAATACATCGTACTTGGCTGAAATTTTTCGTTTTCCCGGAGACGTTGAACAACGGCACTAAATGTTGTGTGATGAGGCAATCTTCGGTCTGCAAATTCCTCCTGGTAGAGACGCTGCGCTTCATGAGCATTTCCAAATGCTCTTCCGTAAATCAAGATTCAAGACCATACCGGTCATTTTGCATTAGAAAAAGCTGCCATTTTAAAAATCACTATTAACTCAGTAGCGTACATGCTATTTTGAACAAATTTTCAATCAATTTTATTTCGAATACTAAAACACTTTTATTAGAACATTTTTTTCTTAATGATATCTACTCATCCAGATCAATTTTCAGTTTTTTTTTGTCGGTGCATTTCGCAAACAGAGTACGGAAAAATAGGTCTCCCGTTTCCGTCAGTCTGTCTGCCTTCTGTGTTTCATTTGTGTCAATTTTTATCAGACAGCTAACACTGATCTACAAAATAAAACTTTTTGTAAAATCATCACAAATGAAAATGCACGTTCCGAATTTAATTTTTTCCATTGATTACGAATTTACTTTTAGAGTTTTGTAGCACGTAATTAAAAGCTTTTTCAAAATATTTATATTTAGAAAATCATAAAAATGGAGAATTTGCGCGAAAAAAATCATTATCATCTTTGCAAAGACATAAAATACGATTAGTCCGTCATCAGTTAACTATAAATTAAACTGAAATTTCAAGTAGATACGTTTTCCACATCATCTTGATAATGTGACGTGCGAGAAGAAACGCAATTGCCGATTTAGACTCAGCATGTCCAATTTAGTGAAGTTCCCCTCTTCTTTTTGTATATGGTTTGATTGTAAACCAGTGTAATCTTTGAAACTGCCGGACAGATTGTTGTCAATTTTTATACCTGTTAGGAATATCGTGCAGATCATAAAACGCAAACCAAAATTTGTCTCTCATCTCCAAAATTGTAATATATATGTACATACAATAGCATACTTCTGCACTTATAGTTTATTAGTGCTTGTTAAGTTTTTATCCTGTACATCCAGATTCTTGAAAAAAAAATCCAAACTGAATAATATTTTGCAATTTAACCAAATACTCTGAATTCTTGCAAACGTTTTAAGATTATCGTAAGCATAGTAAACGGTCAACCAAAATTTATCCGTTTATTCCCTCCCAAAGAATTGATGATATCTCAAATTTGACAAATAAATCGTATTTAACATATGCAAATTATTATGAGGCTGTAGTTGTGGTTCATCAGATCATTTATATTTTTTACAATTACTTATACATACAGGGTATCTCAAAAAAATAAATAAGGCAATATATTTCATTGATCAAATTAAGAATGGGTCACCCCATTTTCCTGGAAGTTTTACTATACAGTGCTGGTAATATCAATATTACACTGCACATACTTAAATTGATAAACGTGTCTTTTGGCTAGAATGTTGATGACGTCATCACACAATTTTGCAATAGGAAAACTCACTTGAAAAATATACACAGCATGCTTTTCTACCTGTACTTTAATAGTCCACACATAGCTTTATTTCAACTTATACTGGTGATCATCAAAAATTAAAATTAGCAAAACTAACTTGTATAATTATTCGAAGAAGCTGTATTTGTTCGCCTGGTACTTCAGAAACATTTTTTTTAAAACATGAAATGCAACCCCGAAAACTAGGCAACAAATTGGTCTAAAGAGTTTAGACAGTACTTCCCTCGCTGTCGGAAATGTGACGACTGCATGTCTATTATGATTTTTTTCGCAGTAGATTTCAAAGCATTCGGTTTTGTAGTTCCTGGCTAAACCAATAAAATAAATTTACGCATTCATTATTTTTTTGAATCACCCGGTATATGCAAATTCAAAAAATATGAATGGAATGATAAATTACAAGTACAGACTCATCATATTTTGTATATTCTAGATAGGATTTATTCGGCAAACTTTTGAGTTGACGTCATCAAGTTTTTGGAGGGGATAACTAATATATTTTGACTAAAGATTTATGATGCTCTTTATAGCCTTAAAACATCTGATACATTTCAAAACATTCGGGTTAGCAGATTCAAAATTAAATTTCAAAATGTTGTTTTATAATTTTGATTTTTTTACAAAAAACTGGACGTTTCGGGTAAAAACTCAATTCGGAGTCGTAAACTACGTGTATAGGACTATGTTATTTCATCTAATTTAAAACCCATTTACTATGTACAATTTTGAAGTGACGTCATCGCATTAGTGGTGGGGATGATTAGACAAATTTTGGTTAGCGTTTTACCATCTACATGATATTCCTAATATAAGTACAAAATTTCACAACAATCAGTCCAGTACTTTCAGAGATTATCTGTCTAATAAAAATCCAGGACGGCAGACAGACGGACAGGCGGACAGACGGACAGACGGACAGACGGACAGACGGACAGACGGACAGACGGACAGATGGACAGACGGACAAACGGACAGACGGACAGACGGACAGAAGGACAGACGGACAGACAGACGGAAATGGGAGACCTATTTCTTCGTGTTCTAGGGGTCATGAAAGATCGAGAAAACGTAAAAGTAGAGAGTCGGCCGACGGACTCGATTACAATACTTCCTTTGCTTACGCTCGGGAAGTAAAAAGGTTGCTTATTGAACTTAAAATATGCCAAAAAAATGTATAAAACTACAAAATGTCTCAACATAGAAAACTTAACACTATGATGGAAAAATTCGTTTTGTAGGTGATAAAATTTATTTTTAAAATGATGTTGACAACGCCAACGTGGTCCTTGTTCGGTTTGACAATTACAGCCAAACAACTGTGAAATAAAGTGTCAAACCAACATCATTATTTTAAAAATAAATTTCATAGAGAACTGATCTGTGTTCTGGGTGGGCCGAATTTTAAAGTCTGCGCCCTATTAGGATGTGCCATAATATGACTTATGAGTTGTGACCACAGTGCAGCACAGGACCAACAAGCATTTCACCCTCAATCATAACAATTTTGTTTTTTCGCGCTCCACTTTTAATATAAAAGTTTGTTATTCAATCTGGATTTTTTTTTGGAAAGTCTAGATGCCTAGGGCAAAAAGTCATAAACTACAAGTACAGGAGTTTGTTACTTTATAAAATTCAATTTTGATGTAGCGTCGTCAAAGCCAAAATGGCTAGCCTTTTAGCATGTACACGATGTTCCTAACACATATTTTATATAAAATTTGACAACAATCAATAAAATAGACAGACGACAGACAGACGGAAATAGGAGACATATTTTCTCTCTAACGATTATGAAACTTCAAGAAAATATGAAAGTGGCTGTTCCTCCGATGGAGGAGAGTTACAAATTGAGATTACAATACTTCTTTCGTTTGCGCTTGGTAAATAAAAATTACCCCTTCCCAATTTCCGATTCGGTATTGTGTTGTACTTTACAAAAAGTTCGACTTTACATGGTAACTTACAATAATACTCTTGAATCTCTCCAGGTCATGAGAAGTTTATAAAGATGCTTGTTACGCTGACAAAGAACTGAAAAATAAAAATTTTACATACAAAAATCCAAATAATTTTGACTTTGTTGTTTGAATTTATCTGTTCACATTTTGTTGATATGTACTACCCCTACTATTTAAATGAAGTAAAATCACGTATTACCATACTTAGGACTATAGAAAGCAAAAAATTGATGATTAGTAGTTCTGAACTACCTGATGACTTATTATTATTACTTCCTTAACGTAAGCTAAGAAAGTATTGTAACAGGAGCCACTGGACGAAGACTAACTTTATGTTTTCTCGTTTTACGACTATAGTTAGACTCTGTTCTACTATCGGCGGTCCTATTACATAAGTACTTTCAAAAAGTGCTGTACACAAGAATTGGTAAGAAAAATGTAATTACGTAATCTCAAAATTTTGGTAAACAAGTCCTGTTAAAGTAGACATCATAATTGTGGATATAATAAACCCGTGGTTGATCATTCCAAACTGGAAAAAAAATCAACAACAAAATTTTACCAGTTATAATAATACAACACCAATTGGGTTGTAAGGTTATGACGGTAAATATGTAATCAGGATATTGTATCTATCTGCTTATTCTCCCAAAGCCGTCTTTTCAAAATTTTATGAAGTAAAATCTCATTTGAAATGAAAATAATACTTCTTCGTATGTATTTAGTTTTACACTATTTTTTAGAATTGTCTTTGTAGGTGTATATGAAGCAATATGCTTTCTGCTTGAGAGAAAAACGGCTTATTTGATTTTTTAAAATTCAAAAAACATAATACTGTTGTCATTAATGTTATACGATGTCAAATATCCAAACTGATTTATACTTATTCGTCTATCGTAAAAAATGTTGACAACATCATCACACAATTTTATTAAGTAGGTATATCCTAGTTGAGGCGTACGTATAGCGCGCTTATTTACCTATTCGATTATCGAACTTAGAGACGGTATCATAAAAAAATAAAGTCGGCAGAATCTAATTTTGTAACGTGTCTATGGAGAAATTGAACTTGTGTGACTGCTTCAGTTATTATGGTAGTTCTATTAGACTAATCTTTATTTCTTAAAGAAACAATACCTCTCTCTAAAGTACAAGAAACTTATTCAAAGCTCTGGTCGAACATTATTTTGTTTGCTTAGTATAAATCTGGAAAAAAACGAAAAAGTATCACAAATCAACGTATCTAAAAAAGTTTTTTGTGTGACTTTAATTAAAGAATTGATTTACGACTTTAGTGTTTAAAAAACTTCTGTGACGAAAAAAGTAGTGGAAGATAAATTAACTGCCATCAATATAAACTGGTATATCTAGTTACTAGAATCCTGTGATAATTCATCAAAATGTGTACAAACATGTGCCAAATAATTGTCGAAAATGTGGTTTGAGTCAGTTACCAAAGTGGCGATTGAGCGCCACTATACTCTAACCAGGTTGTTTTAAATTTTTTCTTTAGTTTGAATTAATTTAGGTAGATCTCTCTGTATTATATTTAACTTATCTACAGTTTGTAAAAAACGTTTCCAGGTAAGTTTTACTCATTTTAATTAACTCAAAATTACTAAAATTGCTGGGGCGGCTAGTGCCCCCAAAATGACACAATAGACATATATTTAAAAATTATCCGAAAGACTGTGTCATAATTATCAAAACAATTTTTTTTATTTCGCCCCATTTGTATCAAATGTATCAAAGCTTACATCTAAAGATATAATTTTGGATTTATCGTTGGTAAGATCTCCATAAAAACCTAGACCCAATTATGACCGATTTAGACTTTTTGTTTACACCGTTGACATGGAAACGGCACCCCTAGTATCTGTATTTGGCTGGAATTGGGTCACATTTTAAACAGTGACCGCAAGCTGAAATTCAACTACGGGAGTTCATTTTCATTCTGCACGAGTGAAATTAGTATATTATTAGCCAAGGTTGCAGAGCCAAGCATTCTAGACCGAGCGCAAATTAGAACCCGAGACGCGCAGCGTCGAGGGCTCTAAGTGCGAGGTCTAGAAGTGGCTTTGCAACCGTGGTTAATATACTATTTTTTTCACTAGTAGAAACCATAAGACAATAAACTGAAAAATAAACGTTCAATTTTTTGATGCAACGTGATTTTGTTTTGATTTCTAATCAAACTTGATCTAAATCTTCAACACAAAGAAAACCGTTTCTACTTGTCGCTGAGTTAATCATTTTATCTTCTACCGTCTACCAACTACCATGCGTATACTCAAGTAATGTTTGTAGCACACATTTGTTCATTTTATAAGAAATAATCACATCAAACATTGCGTACATAACCTCAATTTTTCTTTTTGAACCCGTGGTAGCAAAAGTTGAATTTACTACCACTAAATGAGTCGACATTTGCATGCGTCCAGGCTGCTAGTGAAAAATAGTTTGTTTTTAAATAAAAATAATGAATTCAATTGAATATTTAATAAGAGATCGTCCTCTGACTTACGACGATAAAATTGTAGTGAAATGTTTAGGACAAACCGAATTTGATTTTTTTATGATAACGATTATGACTTAAAATAAAAATGCTTATGGACTATTAAACTGCAGGTAAATAACATACTCAGCTTAATTTTAAGTGAGTTTTTCATAACAAAATTTCGTAATGACATCACCAATGTTCTAGCACGGACACATATATTAATTTGTGTAGGTATAATCTAATACCGTCACGAATAAGGTATTTGTGAATTGGTGGTTAAAAACCCAATTCATGCTTTAAGGTTTAAGGTTTTCATACCCAAGATCAAAATATACAGACAGACACATGTATTTACTGTCGCAGACAAAACTTAACGACAAGGCAACGTCATTTGCGTCAAAATTTTCAGGAGATTCATATATTATAAGATAAGCTATACTGAGACGTGCTTTTAGCCACAATTGAGGGAGGTAAAAATTTAGAACACTACCATAGTGTCACTTATACGTTAAGAATGCTTAAGTTCACATTGTATGATGTCACTTGCGTCATTCTGTTTTGACATTTAAATGTACTAATGTAGTGGTTAAAGCTTCAAAGTTTTGATAAATCAAGTGTTGGTTCTTGTTGGAAATCCACTTTGTCGCTAAGTTTTGTCTGCGACTTTAGATTCTTCCTGTGGGAAACATGTAACAACTCATTTTTCACCTTTTCGCCTCTGCCTCTTTACAACTCGACTCTACAGTACTAACAATAACAGTAGTGCATTCCTAAAATTTCGGAAAAGTGGAGTGAGCCATTCTTGATTGGCTCAATAAAATAAATTACTTCATTCATAATTTTTTTGTTATTCAAGTGTATAAATAATTATAAAAAATATGATAACAAAACTCCAAGTGCAGACTCAGAAATCATAATAATGTACACACTTTCGCAAAATTTTGATTAACGATTGACCATGTTTACGATAACCTTAAAACGTCTGTACCTACCTAAGATTCAAATCATTCGCTTTTGCAGTTCCTAAGTTAAACTGTAAAATATTCTTATACAATTTTGATTTTTTTCCAAAAATCTATATGTCGAAAGGCAAAATAAAAACTGACTCATAAAACATGAATGTAGAAGAGGTACACATCAGACTGTTAATGCGGATGATCAGACAAATTTTGGTTGTAGCAATTTACCATCAACAGGATATTGTGATTCAGGCAGTTCCAGAGACCATTTATTAAAATAACATCGTTAATAGACAACAGCTAACATAAGAATTCTACAATACTTCCGTAGATTACGGTCGGGAAGTAAAACTTCATTCATTGTTTAAAAAATGAAATCGCTGAAATGTGATTGATTCAGATTTTTTACTAAACACACTCATCAATGACACATGGTGAAAAATCTTTTCATCTAAAGTCCATTCCGCTTTGACTTTATTCGTGTTCAGATTTGATTTTTATACCTTAAAATTTCATAATAAACCGAATTATGAATTTTCATACATATTTTAAAAAAGACAGTACATTGCGAGAATCAGTATTGTTTTTACCGTTACAAATCTAGTAGAAGATTCTAAAATATGATGCTATAAATTGCAGAAAAATGAAAATTTGGAAATATGAAAATTCAGAAAAAAAACGACTAAGAACGAAATTAAAAAAAAAATCGCATTTTAACAATAATGGATGCGGAGTAATCCGAGATTTTTCAAATTCAAGTACCGACTCTTGAGCAGTGTCATTAAGATGTAATTTTTATTTATCACAATTTAGCTGTATGTCGATTTTATCTTGACTTTTTACATTTTTAATTCCCGAGCGTAAGAAGTATAGTAATCGAGCCCATCGGACGAATGGGCACTTTTATGTTTTCTCGTCGTTTCATGACCTCTACAGTACGAAAAAACTAGTTTTCCGTTTCCGTCTGTTTGTCTGTCTGTCTCCCTGTCTATCTGTTTGTCTGTCTGTCTGTATCCATTTTTATTAGACACGTAATCTCCGAAACTGCTGGACCGATTGTTGTATACCTATTAGAAATATCATGTAGGTGGTTAAACGCTAACCAAAATTTGGTTAATCATCCCCACCAACAATTAGATGACGTCATTTAAATGTATTCTGAAATGATTTGAATGTTATACAGAAATATACTCCTATACTTGTAGTGTACGAATCCACTTTTAGTTTATTCGCTAAACGTTCAAATTTTCGTAAAACAATTGCACGGTATAATAACGTTGTATTACCAACACGGGATAGAAGTCCTCATGGCGCAGTGGCTTTATCGGGGAGAACGACGACTTGTGGTCATAGGTTCGATACCGAACTTGGCCCTTTACTTTTTTTTTCTTGCATTGGTAATACGCTGTGACTACTTTTCTTTTGTGTGTGACTAGTATTTTTCATGTTTATGACGTCATCACATATTTTTTATTAGTCAAATTAAGAACGAGTTACCCCATTTTCTCGAAAATGTGAAGAATACCGTCTTTATATAATAATGATAAAGTAGGAATTATAATATTCAGAACATTTTGGTCGATTGTGGTATAATTAATAATTTTAGTCCTGTGTTTTGAGAAGACAAACTCATTAAAATCAAACTAATTTCCACGTGACATTCTTTCGATGTATAAACATAAATAAACACTTGAGCTACTGAGTACTATTACCTAGTACTGAAGGACATTTTATCCCGTTAGTTATGTGTTTTAAACATATTTTACATTGTCCGTACGGCACAGGAGCCGTGTTATTTATGCCGCTGGTTTTCACTTTACAGCAGTTATCACAAAACAAAAATCATAAAATCATGTTTTCAATTTTTTTAAACAGCCGAATTTGTCGGATTATACTTACAGCCTTCGACCAATTTTTTATTGATCAAATTAATAACCTCATTTTTTAGAACATGTGAGAATACCCACGTCTTTATTTAATTATGCTCAAATAAGAATAATAATAATCATATTCAAAACATTATGTTCCATTGTGATGGTTTAATTAATAATTTTAGTCCTCTGTTTTGAGGAGACAACTCATTCAAATTAAACAAATTTCTACGTAACATTCTTTCAGTATATAAATACAGAAACATTCGAAGTTAAGCATGTACAGGTACACTGATAACAATACACTATTTTCCCTTCGGTTATTTGCTTTGAATATATTTCATATTATACATATGTCTGCAGACGGCACCTCCTTGGAACTTGCGCCCCCGCGGCTCAAAATGTTCGAGGTATCATTTACACCAGTGGTTTTTACCAAATATATAAAGGTTATCAGAAGACACATTTTTTTATAATTATTCAAAGAAGCGGAATTTGTTGGACTGTAGGTACTTCAAAGACGAGGGAAGTTCTGTCGAAGTAACCTTAGACCAGTTTTTTAATTAAACTTACCAATAAAACATTTTTTACAATACTTATCTAAAATTTCGTATTTATGCTCATCATTTGATTTTTCATTGAAAAATTATTAAATGTTACTTTTTCTACTCTTTTCTTCATGTTGAAATTTCATTTTTCTGCATGTATTACAACTTATTTTAAAGTATACTTAAAATTCTGTCATAGTTTTTTAATGGTAGCACCCATAATTAGTACTGCAATGTAACTGCATTCGTGTCTTTAAATTAAAAAAAAAACTGTATTTGTTACTTACACGAAGTGTGTTTTGGAATTTTAAGGAAAAGAAATTTTTTTATTACTGAGAATTTTGTAATAGATTTGTGACGAAGTAATAGGTAGGTACATACTTTGATATTACATTGAAATTATTTTTAAAAAATGGAAATAATCCAGAAGTTTAGTGTTTTTTTCAAATTCAAAAGGTATTTTTGAAATTAAATCGTGTCTCAAGTAATGCGTAAATGCGACATGTCTCAGTTAATATACCGCATCCGAGTTTGAAAATTTTTAACTCAAAGACAAAGACAGTTATCAAATATTTTTTCTATGCAGAAATTATTTTTCAAACCATACTCTACAACTCTACTACTGATTGAGTTTAAAACGTTCAATAATAAAAAAACTCTGCATGTTAAAAATTTCAGTGGGTACACCTTTTCTGCAAGTAACAAAGAACGATCCTTTTGATAGAAATCTGAAAACACTAGCAGAGTAAATGTTACATAGACAAAATTTTGTATATTTTTTTGAGTATGACATGATAAAAAAATTGGTCTAAAGAGTTTAGACAGTACTTCCCTCGCTGTCGGAAACTTGACGACTGCATGCCTATTGTGTTTTTTTCTCATTACATTTTTGTAGTGGGAATTTAAAAAAAATTGCGATGACGTCATCAACACTTTTGCAAGGACACGTATATCAGTTGGGATAGATGTAGTGTAATACTAAGAATAAAATTATTGTATTCTCAAATTTTCGGGAAAATGAATTGGGTCGTTTTGAATATTGATTTTTTATAATCAATAAAATAATGAAACAATTTACTTACGTATACGGCAACTGAAAATCGTTTATGTATAAACATTCTTAATTTAAGATGACAAGCGTAACAGCATACGTGCATGAGAGTCAAACAGAGAAACTGTAAACAAAACGACCATCGGTTTTATTGCTTCGACTTCCGCTTATTATATAAAACATTGGGTTTTATTTTAATTCTTGACGGTGAAATTCACAATTGGTTGATTATAAACATGTCTATTTCACATTCGCGGAACCAAGTGAACGAATAAAACAAATGCAGGTCTGTAATGTTAAAGTCGATGTAAATAAGCGTGCTACCCTTATGTTTCAACCGAGTTTTTCCTTTAACAAATTTTGTGTCTACCAAATTGGGTTGGTTGGGGTGTAAAACTAATAATAAGTGTTGCCTTTAATTTAATCAATAAAATAAATTGACTTCATTAATTTTTTTGAACCACCTGTTAAGAAAATCTAAAAAATATGAATGGAATGATAAATCACAAGTACAAACTCATCATATTTTTTGCATTTTAGATAGGATTTATTCAGCAAAATTTAAGGGTGACGTCATCAATTTTTTTAGGAGGGATGAACAAATACATTTTGAACAAAAGTTTACCATGCTTATAATAACTTTAAAATATTCCCAAGATTTCAAAGCATTCGGTTTTGTAATTCCTGATTAAATCGATAAAATAAATTCACGCCTTCATTAATTTTTTTGAGTCACCCTGCATATGCAAATCCAAAAATGTGAATGGAATGATAAATCACAAGTACAGACTCATCATATTTTGTACATTTTAGATACGATTTATTCGGCAAACTTTTGAACTGACGTCATCAGTTTTTTGTAGAAGATAACCAAATATATTTTGACTAAAAATTTATTATGCTCTTTATAACCTTAAAACATCCGCAAGATTTCAAAGCATTCGGTTTTGTAGTTCCTGATTAAATCAATAAAATAAATTTACGCATTCATTAATTTTTTTGAGTCACCCTGTATATGCAAATCGAAAAAATTTGAATGGAATGATAAATCACAAGAAGAGACTCACCATATTTTGTACATTTTAGATAGGATTTATTCAGCAAAATTTTGTGGTGACGTCATAAATTTTTTAGGGGTGACGACCAAATACGTTTTGATCAAAAATTTACCATGCTTATGATAATTTTAAAATATCTTCAAGATTTCGAAGCATTCGGTTTTGTAGTTCCTGAGTAAATCAGTAAAATAAATTTACGCTTTCATTTATTTTCTTGAATCACCCTGTATATGCAAATCCAAAAAATATGAATGGAGTGATAGATCACAAGTACAGACTGATCATATTTTGTACATTTTAGATATGATTTATTCGGCAAATTTTCGAGCTGACGTCATCAAGTTTTTGGAGGGGATAAGCAAATATATTTTGACTAAATATTTATTATGCTCTTTATAACCTTAAAACATCTGCAAGATGTCAGAGCATTCCGTTTTGTAGTTCCTGATTAAAACAATAAAATATATTTACGCATTCATTAATTTTTTTGAGTCACTCTGTATATGCAAATCCAAAAAATATGAATGGAGTGATAAATGACAAGTACAGACTCATCATATTTTGTACATTTTAGATATGATTTATTCGGCAAACCTTCGAGCTGACGTCATCAAGTTTTTGGAGGGGATAAGCAAATATATTTTGACTAAACATTTATTATGCTCTTTATGACCTTAAAACATCTGCAAGATTTCAAAGCATTCGGTTTTGTAGTTTCTGAGTAAATCAGTAAAATAAATTTACGCATTCATTAATTTTTTTGAGTCACCCTGTATATGCAAATCCAAAAAATATGAATGGAGTGATAGATCACAGGTACAGACTCATCATATTTTGTACATTTTAGATATGATTTATTCCACAAACTTTTGAGCTGACGTCATCAAGTTTTTGGAGGGGATAAGCAAATATTTTTTGACTAAACATTTATGATGCTCTTTATAGCCTTAAAATATCTGCAACATTTCAAAGCATTCTGGTTAGCAGATTAAAAATTAAATTTCAAAATGTTGTTTTATAATTTTGATTTTTTTTCCAAAAATCTGGACGTTTCGGGTGAAAAGTCGATTCAGAGTTGTAAACTACATGTGTAGGACTATGTTATTTTATACAATTGAAAACCCATTTACTATGTACAATTTTGAAGTGACGTCATCGCATTAGTGGTGGGGATGATTAGACAAATTTTGGTTAGCGTTTTACCATCTACATGATATTCTTAATATAAGTACAAAATTTCACAACAATCGGTCGAGTACTTTCGGAGATTATCTGTCTAATAAAAATCCGGGACGGCAGACGGACGGACAGACGGACGGACAGACGGACAGACGGACAGACGGACAGACGGACAGACGGACAGACGGACAGACGGACAGACGGACAGACGGACAGACAGACGGAAATGGGAGACCTATTTCTTCGTCTTCTAGGGGTCATGAAAGATCGAGAAAACGTAAAAGTAGAGAGTCGACCGACGGACTCGATTACAATACTTCCTTTGCTTACGCTCGGGAAGTAAAAACAAAAAACGCAATTGTAATATAATGAAAATCCAAGAAATACGAGCCCTAACAACTAAATATTGGGACACCAAAAAATTAAAAAAAAAATCACCAAACTTTTTAACAAAGACGTAATTTATTTTAGATAATTAAAATTTTAAAATTAATTCGTTTTGCAAAACTGTTCCTTACAACTTCACGTTGGTTCTTGGTGGACAGTTAAATGAGTTTACAAATTTGTTTATTTGACTAAGTAGAAAATATTTAAGTAATCTTGATTTATTTATATTTTGGAGCGTATTGTGCTTTGCCTCATCAACTTTTCAAGTCATGAGCCGCCCCTGCTCGTATATAATTCGTGTTACTATGAAATTTTAATGTATAAAAATCAAATTTTAACACGAATAGAAGGGGAATGGCAAAAACTTTATATGAAAATCTGTGTAAAATTCATGTATCAACTTCTTCAGACATCGATAGGTTTTTGGATAATTGACAACACCGCCGCGAAAAATTCTCCGATTTAAAATGCATTGCTTACGAGTTTTATACGCTGCCAAGTCAAATCGGGACGCAGACGAAATGACTGTACACGGGCGCCGGATGCGGGATAGTAAAGAAATGGATTTTTTCGCGTGTATCTACGATAATAATTGATAACATACTTATTCAAATGACGCTGAATAATTAGCTAACACTATAGGAACTCTTTTTTTAAATTATAGAAAAATAGTGTTATAATTGGTACTATTATTGTTTTCAGATTTGCAAGAATATCGTGTGAAGTAAATTTATACATAATTTTCTCTAATATCAAGTTTTTATGAATATATGTAACAAATAACAACATGTCCACTACCCACTAATCGTCTTTCCATATTAGGCATAAAGTTTTCTCCGGCGAATTCCTTTCGTTGCTATAGCCGCCTTATCACTATGCTACTAATTGACCCATAAGCATGGAGCATACATAAGGAAACACTTTTTAGATTAGGGTGCATCTATTAAAACAACATCTAAGTCGATGCGATGCATCTAAGTCTACGTATTGTGTCGCCTTGTATTCTGAACACAGTGGCGCCAGCAGTCCTACAGAACGCGCCGCCGGTAAAAGGCCCATAAATAAACCCCGTCTCACAATAAAAAAGGGGACCCATCAAATAAAACAACCACACAATCCACCTTCGAAAGCCGCGCGCATTGGACGCGAATGCAAGCTCCGCCCAAACATTAACCGCGATAACCTAATCAAATAAATTACATTATAAAATATGTACTAAAATTACCATAACTTGAATAAAATGACATATATATAAAATCAATGACACTGATATCGACAGACAATTAAGTCGTAACTGAGCGTAATGAGCCATTGATTCTGATTTTTATTGTAAGCGTCGTTTATTAAACTGAAGGCGGGTGTACATACATCTTCATTTTATAACTTGTCGACCAGCCAGATGTTCAAGACTAATAAGTTATGCAAATTTCTTTTATTTACGCGACTCTTCCTTTACTGTTCTTTTACACAGAATGCCTACACCATCATATTAATCGTACATTTTTGTTAGTAGAACTGGATAAGCAACTTCACCATCGACCTTATAAAAATTACCATCAATCTCGTGATTAAAGAATGGCCAAACGAAAGGAAAAATCATAATCATTTAACGTAAAGAGTACATTAATATGTACCTAATTAAAAACAGTGGAAACAGAAAAGATGAAATCGTGAAAAAGGCGAATGAAAAATCAGATGGTTGGTTCCTCAGAAAATCAATAAAATACGTCGGTTTATACTTACATTAACATTTTTAGATAGTCGAGCAAAAGTCAAGTTTAGTTGATTTGTAGTTTACAACTGTAGGTACCGCATACATTCAAAAAAGTAAAAATAATCGGTGGTGTAGCTTTCGACATTGTCTTTCATATTTATAAATTTTCTAAAGGTAGACAAAGTGAGGTATGCCGGGAACTTTAAAAACACACAGAGTCGCTAAAAAATATTAAAGCTATTGTTCAATTTTCTAAAATATTGTCTAACTTTATCATTTGTTTTTGGGATGCAGATTTGATTTTTTTTAATTATCACTAGTAGTCAAATGTTCCGTTTTAAATAGTGCATTTTTTTCTGAATTCTGAAATGTAACGCATGCATTATTTTATTTTTTCCCAACATGGTAAAATAAATTGTCTAAGTAAAAATACTGAAAATCAGGAAATTGTAGCTAGCCTTGACAATACTATCATTACCTGTCATAGTCCTGGTGTAGAACACTTTATTCAAAAATTATACTAGTATACTCAATCATTGTAAAAATGATAGAACTGACGGTACATTTAAACTGAAATAAAGGTGCCAGCGTAACAGATTGATTTAACTACTGTTTCCAAATAATTTACAAAATATTCTAGAAATAACAATACTCCAATTTAATGATTGTAAATAGTAAATACATTGTTATGAAAGCTTTTTGAAAAATTTAAATAAAAAATTACATTACTGAAGAAGGATCAAATTAACATTTAAAAAACAATAATTTTACAAAAAATGTTCGAAATGTTCTCCATTTACTTCCTGGCAATAGTAAATACCAGGAGCGGCTGGTGCCGGGGAGCACAAGGGCACGTACCCCCCCAAAATTACAACGTCTATAAACACACTGGACATAGCAAAATAGTAATTTTCAATATTTAAAAAATTATCCGGAAATTTGTGTCATAATGATCAAAACTAATTTTTTTATTCCGCTCCACTTGTATAAAATGTATCAAAACTTACTTCCACTTACATCTAAAGATGTGTCTTGGATATATGATGTTATTTCTGATGAAATGCTGATAAAAGCCGGGAAAAGAGACCGAATCATGGCTGATTTAGACGTTTTGTTTACACCGCTGCAATGAAAACCTCACGTCCTAGCCGCTTGATTCACCTGGACTGGCGGTCCTATTCCGACAGTGCTCGGCAGGATTGAGTTACTATCACAGGTTTTAATTTTCATTCTGCGCGAACACGTATATGATAAATATTCTTGGATAAACTTTTCGGTAATACAGACATTCACAAACAACTACACACCGCTTATACAGCGTGTTATTGAAAGGTACGTACAAAATAAAATCGGCAATTGGTCTCGAAGTATAGGTGCTAAAAGTAAAAAAAAGTTCACATAAAAGTGTTCTCCTTTTAGAGATAAAAATTATTAAAATTTATGTCCAAATTCGTTGTACGCCTCTGATAAAAAGATCATCTTTCGTTTCTATAGCAATATTTAGTCTTGACAAAAGTTTTATTGTTACAGTTGCTAGGATGTACTAAAATAACTTAATTTTATCTATTTATCCTTCAGTAGCGTCTAAAAAGGTTGGATAAGCGTTAATTTTCCCCTTATAATTTTGATAACATAAAATAAGTTTTTCAGACTTCTCAGACTTCGCGAAAAACTGTCAATTTTGTTGTACGTACCTTTCAATAACACCCTGTATTAATAATATTCGGGCACATAACGCAAAGGTCGACAAAAATCGCCATATATTACGCCGATTGAATTTGCTTTACGTGGATATGACGAAAGTAGGGAATCGCAAAATCCAGGTATATTTCGAGGTCTGATTGATTTTATGGCTGAATTGGACTTTATCAGATCATTTGAAAGAAGCAACGGTTTTTAAAGGAACGCCTAAAATTGTTCAAAATGAGCTTTTAGATGCCGTAAACGTAAATCGACCGAAGGCAAAAAGGTATGTGGAGAAATCCTTTTTATTTTTATTGAATGTATTTTTGTATTTATTTCCGTCATACAATTTCGTCTATTATTTGGTAATAACAACCTGTTTTATATCTTCATATTTACTCATCAATCAAATTGTGTCCCCCCATTTCAAAAGGTCACGAGTCGCTTCTGGTAACTACGTTGCACAGAGTTTTCAAATAAATCTATTAGAATATTAAGAGAAACATCAGTAATTACATTTAATATTTTTTCTTGGAGTCCTTCGATGCTTTTTGGTCTATTAACATAAAGTCGTTTTTTACATAACCTTGCAGAAAAAAGTCAAGTGGGGTTAAATCGGGTGAGCTAGCTGGCCATTCAACTGCTCTCCTTCGTCCTATCCATCGACCGAAGTGAGGAGGTGCTCCATCTTGTTGGATCCAGCTGGACTCTGCAGGAAAATTAGGGTTTTCATGATTGGAAAATACTTGCCCAAGTCGAGGAATAATACTTTGTTGCAAAAGTTGGAGGTATTTGTTAAACGTTAAATCTTCGTTAATGAAGAAGAGGCTTACAATGTGAAGCTCAATAATGCCGCTCCAAACATTAATTTTTTCGGGGTAGGTACTGTGTGTGAATCTCCTCCATCCAGTGTGGATTTGTATTGCACCAGTAGGTATGTGCAATTACGGCGATTAACATGCTCATTCAAACAAAAAGTAGACTGACCAGAAAATAATACCTAATTGGTTTATGAAGTTGCTATCTGATCTAGACTGTCTGCCATTATTTCCCAAATTCGATTTAAACACCCACTAAGAAAGGAACTTGGGAAATTCCACCCCTAAAAGGGTGAAAAGGGGTGGTAAAGTTTGTACAGGAAGACTATTTCCTAACCATTTCTGTTGTAAATATTTACGTGAAACTTGGTATTAATGCTTTTCAACACAAATAACGAAACACGTATTTCACCATTTTTCGAAATTCAACCCCTAAGGGGGTAAAAAGTGGTGGATAAGTTTGTATGGGAAAACTACTTCTGTTGCACATTTTCACGTGTAACTTGGTATTAGTGCTCTTCAACACATATAATGACACACGTATTTCAGCATTTTCCGAGATTCAACCCCTAAGGGGGTAAAAAGTGGTAACTAATTGTGTATGGGAAAAATATTTCTATTGTAAATTTTTGCTTGGAACTTAATATTAATGCTTTTGAACACAAACAATGTAATGCGTATTTCAGCTGTTTTTGAGATTCTACCCCTAAGAAGATCAAATGAGGTGACAAAGTTTATATGAGAAAAAATATTTGTATGGCGATGTTTACTTGAAATGTTGTATTAATACCCTCCAACACATTTGTTACTTGAAATTTGGTAATCATATAAAATTGTTTGTCTTGACTGTCTTTAAATTTTTTTTTTTTTGATATTCATCCCCAACGGAATATAATTTGGGTGGAAATGTGAGAAACAGGAGAAGTTAAGTATTAATCCAAAAGTGGTTAAAAATCAAAGTTTAAAATAGTTAAATATGTTTTTCGCATATTAGAGGCAGTAGGATTATTGGAAAAATCAGTCCTAAGCGTTTGAAATTTAAGAAGTTGTATGGAAATAGGGAGGGCGCGACGTCACCGAGTAAGCGACTGCGAAGCGAACGCGGTCTGCGGTCGGACGCGTGAGGCCAAAACGGCATTGACGGTTGTGTTTTATGTCACGAATTGTAAGAGTATTTCTCATATAAGTATTCTAATTTTGTGTTTCCGTGTATAAAATGAGGTAACTATACCAAAAAATATCCTTGAATTCTCCTGAAAGAAAAAATCCAATAAATATATATGCAAATGTGTTAATAAAGGATCCAACCAGGATTATTTGCTCTTGAAAATCACATTGATGAGGTCAAATTATATGAAAGTGGTCGATATATTAGCAGCTGGAGAATCTTGGCCTTTCCTATACATGAACAATTTCCAGCGGTTTTTCATCTCGCAGTGCACTTGGAAAATGGCCTGCTGTCTATTTTAATCCTAACGACTTTAATAATGTAACTGAAAAGATAAATAATTCACAGAAAACTACTCCTCTATCATTTTTTGAGCTTTGCAAAGTGGATACTTTTGCAAAAATCTTTCTTTATGTTGAAGTACCTTAATACTATGTGTGGAAAAGTACCAAATTTGAGAGATGAAAAAGTGGAAACAATGTTGATGGTTCGCCGGGAGTCAAAAGAGATCAAGCTGTGACCGGAGTGTACACCGTTCACCCTAATAACGCGGAATGTTCTTCATGCGATGAGAGGGCCAACATAATTCTCGGATTTAAAAACTGTTGGTAGTGTCGTTTATTTCACATACCAGTCATTATGCAAAGCTTTGGGTTTGTCAAGTTAAGTCAGACTGTCAAGAGAGTGTTCAGATTATAAATGAAGTGTACAACAAGTGTCTGATTTCCATTAAAGACACGGTGCTGTCTTTAGGAAGACAATGTTGAGAGTACTATGGTTTGCCTGTAAGACGTGAAGAAGTCATACAAAACAGAGACTATCTCAGAGAGATTAGCTATGACATACTTTTATAGGCACAACGAAACTTTATTAAGTACAGAATAATATCAAATTTACAACCAAGTTAGATAGGTCAGGTAAATGTTTGTTTTTACATAGCTGCCTACAGCTATTAGCGACAAAAATATCCAAATATTTTAAATCTTTACTCAAACATATGTTAACATGGGGTATAAAATTTAACATGGGAATCCTTATGGCCACTTATAAAAAAAAGATGTATTGTATTATACTCCTATGTTATAGAATAACTTTGTTTCACCCCCCCCCCCCTCCGTCGTATTTAAAAATTCACGGGACTCTAACACCAAACTTTCAGTCCTTATTTCATACACCTAGGGGTAATGGATGCTTACATTACGAAAGGAACCTTCTGTCCAAATTTCGTGTTTCTATAGCTCCAGTAGTTATGTTGATTTGTCAAGCGGAGGACAAACACTTTTATATATTGTTATTAATGAAGACTGCACAAACTTAAAAAGTAATAAAATTGAAATCAAAAAATAAATCAGGGGATGAAAAATAATGTGCCCTAATTGCGAAATCCACGCAAGCGGAGCTGCGGGTAACAGCTAGTCATTTATAAAAGCCCTGTATATGGTAGACCGCTAGCCAAAATTTGTTTAATCATCCCCACCAACATTGGGATGACGCCATCTCCAAACTTTATGGTTGTAAATGTTATTTAAATTTTATTAAATGAAATATTGAGGAAAAAAAATGAAAATTCCGTAACATTTTGCGATTCAACTTTGAAATTGCAAAAGGCAATGCTCTGTAAACGTTTTAAGGTTATTATAAGCATGATAAATCGTTAATCAAAATGTATCTGTTTACCTACTGCCAAAAAATTGATGACGTCATTTCAAAATTTTGCCGAATAAATCATATCTAAAATATGCAAAATATTGTGACTATATTTGTGATTTATCAGCGCAATCATAATTATTAGAATTACTTATACAGGGTGAATTAAAAAAAATGATTAAGACAATGAGAAAATTTAAGTATACAGTACTATTACACTGCACCTGTTCAAATTGATTTATGTGTCCTTGTTGATAACGTCATCACAAGATTTTGTTATGTTCTTTACCTATACTTTAACAGTCCACACATAACAGCCTCTAGTACCTAATCATGAAGTCAGGATTGGTAATTTACCAAAAATCAACAAAGTTCTGTATTGGAATTATGAAGTACATGTGATGTACAAAAACTTTGAGTTACAGAGTTTTACTATACCTCTGGAAATATGTACATCTTTGAAATTTAAAACGTGTACTTGATATGAACCCCTTGGACCTCTGTATTTTAAGTAGTGTTCGAGAAACACATTTTAAATTTTATAGTTGGGTACGTCTCATTAATTTGCCGATTTTGTCAAGATCTAACCAAAATTATTTATTTTTACCTCCAGAGCGTAAGCAAAAAAAGCATTGTAATAGGGTCCAACGGGCGACTGGCTACTTTCATGTTTTCTAGCCATTTCATGACTCCTAGAGTACGATAAAAGTGGTCTTCCGTTTCCCTCTGTCTGTTGTCTATCGTGTGTGTCGATTGTTATTAGACAGATAATCTCCGAAACTACTGGGCCGATTGTCATAAAATTTGATGTGTATTTTAGGAGCATCGGGTAGATAGTAAGATACTAACCAAAATTAATCTGATCATACCGACCAAAAATTTGATGACGTCGTTCATTATATTGCGTGGTTAAGGTTACCTAAATTTAATGAAATAGTATACTGTAAGTACTCGTGGTACCTACATATATAAATCCTCCATGATTTTTATGACAGTTACTTTGCAAAGAATTTTTGTGTGCAGTATTTTCCACGTAGTTCATCTAACGGATACTCGCAACTGCATTCAGATGGATTGATGACTCCTTTTAGACATGCGTGTTGCACCGTGAGGGTTCGAATCCCATCCTTACCGACTGTTTTTTTTTCACAGAGACTTGTATTACCATAATATTTTGCAAAATAAAATTTTAGAATTTTTCAAATAAACTGGACATGTTCGATAATATTTAGGGGGTCAGAACAGTCCTGTTCTTGATAAAATGTTGATAACATTACAAAATTTTGTGAAAGGAAGAACTCACTGGAAACACACGTATAGCATGTTCCTTTATCTGTTCTTTTAATAATAATAATACTTTATTCCCAACAGGTAATAATACACCCAGCAGTACCTACTTTGTAAAGGGGGAAATTCGGTCAAAATCACCTTCGATCATTTTTTTAGACTGGTATTATGAAATAATGGCAGGATGAAATACACTCACAAAAAAGAGCCACTCGGTCCCCCTTACTAATTAAAATTTTACATATAAGTATGTTTTCACGTTTCAAGGACACTGTAATGTCAGTCAGCATAATTTAATTTAATTACTCATCCTATGTTTTAAATCTCAGATCTTTAGGGTAAATGTGTACAAGAGTACGCACTTAGTGTAAAACTGTCAACAACTTTTTAATTTTTTTGGATAGACAAATTTTATGATATAGGTTCGTTATATACATGTTTAGAGATCAGATATATTTAATTGTACGTCCCAAGACCACTATATTTTAAGAGTAATTTCAATTTTTGTCAAGATGTGTAAATGCGCACTCTTAGACAGTTCATTGCACAAGAGTGCGCATTTGAACGCTTATGAGTGCGCATCACATTTTATGAAAAAATATTTGTTTCTAAGGTGAAAATAAATGGGAATAAATGACTGCAGACTACACATAAAATGGGAGACCTATTTCTTCGTACTCCAGGGGTCTTGAAAAGTCGAAAAAACGTAAAAATAGAGAGTCGGTCGACGGACTCGATTACAACACGCTCAGGAAGTAAAAATAAAAAAAAAATCACCATAACCACCACCACACAACTTGAAAAGCAGTACAAAGTAGTAGAGTTAAATAATTCATTATCGTATGATATGTATCTCCAAGACTATTAGACTACGTATTGCAAGCAATGCGCACTCTTGTACATTTGTACATAACCTAATGTTTTCAAAGTTAAAAGCTTTTGATGGATAGAAAGTATAAAACTGTTACTACTGCTAGTGTATAACGAGACCTTAAAAGTTACAACTAATGAAAATTATTACTGTAAAATAAAAGAATTGGTACGTACCTTACAAAAAACTAAAACTATGAGCACTAAAAATTACATCCACACAACGTGTGAACATAAAATCGTCAGTACCACCAAACTATAAACTATATTCAGGTCACTTTTGCACCTTTATCTCAGGTTTAGCATTAAATTCTGAATGGTATAACTTCATCTTACCCAGATGGCACTAATAAGCAGAAATCATCAGTGCGTACCTACTCTTATACATATTCGCACTCTTGTACACATTTACCCTATAGCTTCGGAGGTTCCACAATTATAGGGGTGAGATCCGACTTTAAAACCACTCTGTTATACAGTAATCTTAAAATATATCTAAAATCGCGAAGTAATATTACATGATTCCAAAGATTATTATCTATTTAATAAATTCTCCTCGCTAACAGAAACATAGTCACTGACATAACGGATAATCGAAAATATAGGAAACCGAGATTTTCTAAGCATTCGTGAAGACGGCCCTGTTCCAATACTTAATTACAAAAATACTTAATTGCTACTTATTGAAGAATATTATTACTGCTGCAGAATAGATCCACAAATTTTTATTCATACTTATCTTACTAATAGATTAGTAATTTTAACAACCTTTTTTTATATATTTGCAACATATTATTGTTATTTTGAAGCCAATACGGACAACTTTCACGCCACTTTCACCACTTATACTCAAAATTAGGTCCTCTGCTATTAAAAAGTAAACTAAATGTAATACACTCACACTCATATACCCTAGGTGTACGATAAGTTGTTAGTTAATTATAAATATGTTTAGGAAAAAAACATTTAACGCATCCTACTTTTGGCTTTTTAATTGACTTTTACTTTTCCTTGATAGAAAAATGAAATATTTCCTGACTCATCATCTTATAATAAAGGCAATTTAAAGAATTAGATTTTCATTATTTTATCTATTTTAGTTGAAAATCGTGGCAAGATCCTTTTCAGAAGCTCCAAAACGTCGCTTAAACTTAGTTGTGCAATTAATTTTGCATTGAATCCAATCCAGTACATCACAGAAAATACCTACTTACATAAAAACTCGATAATTTTAAAATGAACAATAAATTTAACAAAAAATGTTTACTTAAGTCATTCATACTGCTACTGAAAAGAGACCGATATTTGAAGATTATATTTTCTTGTAAGAACTTGATTGCACTAATTTTGCTATAATTTAGCATAGCGCATTTTCTTTTGTAAAACTCAACTGAGGTGAGTCTCAATGAAATCGAATATGCAATTTTGCTGTTGCACATTTCGTAAAATTTTTTATAATGGATAATACTTTATGATGAACTAAAGAGATATTTAAATATATATAACTGAAATAAAATTTGCTCAATATTGTCATCAATATTTTGAGAGGATAAATCAACAGATATACAACTTTTGAAATACACTATGTTAACGCTAAGCCTATTGTTCCTAACATTCATACTTCCTTGAAACAAATTAGCTGTAATATTCATTTCTGTGATTGTCATTCCATACATTCCAAGTAAGCTTTTTTTAAGTCAGGTTCTGTTATGACTTTTTTCTGAAGGATATCTATCTATCTATCTATATAATAAAAATGGATCGCTAGATGTGTTGATAAGCGCGTAACTCGAGAACGACTCAACCGATTCGGCTAATTAGAAAACGGCAGCTTAGAAAACGAGTAGGATCGTTGTAAGAGTGAATTTTAACTAAACATGGCCACTTGCATGAACGTGGAACGTCGTCAAAAAGTGCATTTAGTTTGAAAAACACATTAGGGGCGGGAATATCGAAAACTTTTCAGGTAATTAACTTTTGTTTATGCATAAATTGTGCAGTGTGTTTTTTCTAACACTGGCCATAGAGATTCCCATCTCAAAAGGTGTCTACCCAATACTTAACTTATATTTTGGTGACTCGATTTTTGCCTTGATGGTTGAACACTGTCACTGTTTTCCTTTTTTGTTGTATCGAGATCCTACTTGAGCATCAACTGTTACCTACTGAAGTAATAGCATCATCTAGAAAAACTAGAAATATTTTGATTTGATATTCGAGTAGATACTTCGTAGTTCGAGTATGAATATCTACTGAGTTTTATTTATATCAACCATTGTCAAAAAATTGATCGAACGTTGTTTCGACAGAACTTTCTTCGCACCAAAAGTATAATGAAACATATTCAGCATTTTCGAGTTGAGTCTTTTCTTCACACAATTTTGTGATGACCTAATCAACATTTACGATCAACACGTATACCACCTTGGATTGGTGCAGTGTAATACTAAAAATAACTGTATTGTATTCCCAAAATTATCTGCGAAAATCGAGTGAGCCATTCCATCAATTTTTTGGGGGGAATAAATAAATATTCTTAACAATTTACCATGCTTCCAATAACTTTAAAACGTCTGCAAGATCTCAAAGTATTCATTTCTGCAACTCTTGAGTTACTCACTAAAATAAATTGACTGATCCAAATATTTTTTTGAGTCACTGTAAAAGCAAATCCAAAAAATATGAATGCAATGATAAACTACGAAATTATTCTGATGATATTTTGCACATTTTAGATAGGATTTATTCGGCAAAATCTTGAGATGACGTCATCATGTTTTTGGGCTTGATAAACAGATATATTTTGATTAAAAACGTACCATGTCAAACAGTAACTTCCAAACGTCTGCAATATTTCAAAATTCAGTCTTGCAATTCTTGATTCAATCAATAAAATAAATTGACTCAGTGATTAATTTTTTTGAGACACCCCCTGTCAGTAAAACTAAAAAATATGAATGGAATGATAAATCACAAGTATAGTCTCATCCCATTTTGGACATTTTAGATAGCATTCATTTGACAAAATTTTGGGCTGACGTAATCAATTTTTTGGAGGGGATAAGTAAATATATTTTGAATAAAAATTTATTATGCTTATCATATGTGTTTCGAACTCGTTCGACGATATATGTTTTCTTGTATTTTATAAAAAGAATGATACGGATTTCGAACGCGTCCGGTGAATTGGTATTTGAATGATACGTTGAAGTATTATGTAGGATGACTGATAAAAGAACCAGCGGACTCTCGTTACAGATTTTTAGATGTTTATTTTCCGAAAGCTACAGGTAGAATCCTCGAATCCTCGTTTAAGGCGGGTGGTGGCCAGACTTCCCGTTGAGGGAGGGGAGAATTAAAACACGTACCCCCAGTACTGGCTCTCAACAATATGTTTAAAACATTTGCAAGATTTCAAAGCATTCGGTTTTGCAGATTCAAAAAACACGTTAACCGCCGTAATGCATTGAAAAATTCAGGTCCCTCAGGCAGACTTTTTTTTCTTTATAAATATGTTAAGAATAGTATATTATTAGCCAAGGTTGCAAAGCCAAGCATTCTAGACCGAGCGCAAATTAGAACCCGAGACGCGCAGCGTCGAGGGCTCTGAAGCGCGAGGTCTAGAAGTGGCTTTGCAACCGTGGTTAATATACTGTTTTTTTCACTAGTAGAAACCATAAGACAATAAACTGAAAAAATAAACGTTCAATTTTTTGACGCAACATGATTTTGTTTTGATTTCTAATCAAACTTAATCTAAATCTTCAACACAAAGAAAACCGTTTATACTTGTCGCTGAATTAATCATTTTATCTTCTACCGTCTACCAACTATCATGCGTATACTCAAGTAAGGTTTGTAGCACACATTTGTGCATTTCTTAAGAAATAATCACATCAAACATTGCGTACATAACCTCAATTTTTCTTTTTGAACCGGTGGTCGCAAAAGTTGAATTTGCTACCTCTAAATGAGTCGACATTTGCATGCGTCATGGCTGCTAGTGAAAAAAAGTATTATGTATGAAGAATATATGGAATTCGTTTCAAAATTCTGTATTTTTTCGTGTTTTTTAAAATTATTTTAAAAGGCACAACGTCTGTGCCACGCCACGTCAGATTATCTTTTTGCCACACAGGCCGTTGTGGCACAAATGTTGTGCCTTGAATCATTGGCACGTCATTCAGAGAAAGTGCACGAATTGAAAAATTTAGATATAAGAACATGTGTTGTATGCTACAAAATGAACGTCTCAGAAATTGGCATAATCAAAAACACCTCGTTCTACATATCAATGCAGCAAAAATTTTTGAATTAAATACTTTTTTTTAAAAACAAGACAGATTTATAAAATCATAAACGTTTTGTTTTAGTTCTGTTTGTAATTATTGCTCTTCAAATTTATTTCTGTTTGAAATCTATAAAATAATGTTTATTTTATATTTACTTTAATTTATTTTATTTTATTTTATTTTATTTTTTTTATTCCTTCTAAATAAAATTTTGAAGTCCAACATCAAGGATTCGAGTTTTGTTTCTCGTAATTTTAAATAATATTAGCAATTCTGGCTTAAACAATCCTATCTAAACTTTTTCTAGACCCACTACAAAATGATAATTTTTAATTAATTATAACAAAAAAAAATTCGTGGGGTTTTTGCGTTTCTGGGTTCCCTGCACCGCGCTTTATAAGATCCCATTTAAATATGAAGGTTTCAATACACAGCTAGCGTGCCAAGAAACAATGGAGCCCAGCAATTGACATGGCACAACTCCTGTGCCACAAAGCCTGGGCGGAAAAATTTGCAAGGCACATACGGTGTGCCATGCGGCGGTCAACGTGTTAAATTGTAGGTGAAACGAAGTTCACGGGCTCAGCTAGTATACAAATATAAATTAACTAATTTTGGCATCTTTGTAATCAGTTCAGTTCAATCATTTCAGAGAAGTAAAAATATTTTACCTGTTGATTAGCACTGTTAAATTTTTACAGAATATGTTCATTTTTGCAAGGTGTTACAAGATTGATGCAAATGACATAACACAAAGTGTTTGATTTCTAGATATTACAGCATGATCTGCTATTGTTTTTTTTTTTATTATTGTAAATGTAGATAAACATTATCAGTCGTTCTGGTACACACACTAATACGCCCACAAGATTGACGTTAATTTTGTCAATATTAATCTTATTTGCATCAGATCTATTAAAGCTGGTCATAATGTTCATAACTATTTCAGAAAAGAGTTTCTGTTGCTGTTGACACAGCAATAATTAAATAGATTCTTATCGCTTTCACACGGACTATTAGTTAAATAAATCTAATTCTCACCCCATTTTCAGAGTTCAATAAAATCTTTATAATCAGTTTATTTAAAACAACAATTTCTTCACCGTTTCCATAAACTCATTACGAAAACACAGAATTATTATTAAATGTGTTTCACCGATAACATAAAAAAAATTGTAAAATAGCACAACTTTATTTTTAATTTAACTTGCCACAGTTTCCTAATACACCATAATGAGAAAATGTAAAGAGGTACAACTAGATCACCTGTATGCATAACGCAAACAAATATTTGTTTCTCAGTATAACGTTTATTACAAATTGATATAAACATACCAATAGCAAGGAAGTCGTACATCTCGTTACTAATAAGATACTGGGCTTTGAAGGTTTTCAGGAAAACATTGGCATGCGTTGTGAAAATGGTTTTTCTTCATCTACTTTATTCATTAGTTGCACCTACTTCCATCTACATAAACTTTACTTCCTTCTTCTTTTTGCATACACAGTACAAGGTAAATACGTCTTATCAACTCTCCTTTACATTCAATGCAGTCCAGCCAATAAATTAAGCTCGACGGCAGTTTCGCTTTTCCAGGAACCGAAAGTTGCACGAATATCCACTCAAAACTTGTTTTAAACAATCTGTTTATTTTTTTCTTGAAATATTTTCGTCTAGAGCGCGAATTAAACCATTTGCGTCGCCTTTTTATCACGCTTTTATTAGCTTGGGTTGTATCTATGTATGTATGTAACGGAATCTTTGAGCTTAATTTTCATCGGTTTCTAAAAGTCTGATCATCTTGAAACTTTGCACACGTCTCAAGGATCGATGACAATGCAATAATTTGATAACAGTTTCCCATTATCCTTATTAGGACCGCCAGGATCCTCGATCCTACGGAGACCACTGAGTGTTTCTTTCTAGAAAAATCTAAATAAGTAATTAATTCCCCAATTTATGAATTTGTCGCAGACTAAAAAATGAAAAATAAATAATAGTTTAAAAAACTAAAAAAACACGCTTTTATTGCTAATAGAACTAAAAACTAGAAAATAATTTTTAATGACAGAGTTTAATATTACAGTAGTAGAAGATCAAACAATCAATCATAATAAATCACCTCAAATTAAAATTATAATAAAATTTAAGTTATTAACAGAATAATTCAATTCAGAGTAAAAAGCGTGGGGTGCATTTTACTGCGGTTCATAACTATCCTCTCATAGATAGTTGCCAATAGAATGATTGTAATATTTAAAATATCAAGCACCCCACGCTTTTTACTCTGAATTGAATTATTCTGTTAATAACTTAAATTTTATTATAATTTTAATTTGAGGTGATTTATTATGATTGATTGTTTGATCTTCTACTACTGTAATATTAAACTCTGTCATTAAAAATTATTTTCTAGTTTTTAGTTCTATTAGCAATAAAAGCGTGTTTTTTTAGTTTTTTAAACTATTATTTATTTTATCAGAACCTAACCCAAAACATGTTTTCTATCATCTCAAATAAACGATCAAATTACTTGAAAAGTAGACCGCCTAAGTAAAAAGCTTTATCGTGACATATCTACTGCAAAAAAAAATCCGGAGTGCGCCTAAATATGCGACAGTTTTCAAAAGCAACGGCTGCGCATTAGTTTATACAATAAATTTTTGCAGAAAAAATCAAAAGTTATCTGTACCGAGTTTCCTGGAGTCCTGAGCGGGATTTTGAAGAATGGTCTCAGAATTTGAGGTTTGATAAGTGTGGATTCGAACTGAATTAAAAGCAAAACGATTCAAGTAGGTACTGGACTAAATACGCGAATGAGCGAATCAAATGAAGTATACTTATTTTCTTTCTCTAATTAACGTTCTTAATAAAAAGATGACAGAAAAAATTGTTCAAACAAAAGCAATAATATTCCTACATGTTATTATTCTTCTGATTGTATATGCGTCTTACTATCATTACAATAATGTGCTTATTACCTACATAGTTTTGGTGTTGGTTGTTTTAGGGTGGTATTTTTAGATTTTTTCTTGAACTTCTTATAAAAAAAAAGAATTTGTATTTTCTTCAAAAGCTAAATTTTTTAAATAATGAGTATCTACAAAAGAAATGCCACAAGCTCTTGCACATCATGTAGCACTGTTAAATTCAAGTGCGCTATACAATAAAAACATTGCAAAAGTTACGTTATTATAACTAATGGATGAAATATGTTTTCATGAAAATTAAAAATCAAATAGTAAAAAATGTGCACAAAGCAAAACTGATGAAAGCAACAAAGTAAAAAAAATTGTTTTTAGAATGGTAAACGAATAGAAACAACACTCCGTTGCATGCTTGATATAAGTATTTTCAGCCGTATTGGTCTGAAAACGTAAAACAAAATGATCCGTGAAGATTTCTTGTTGTGATCAGTTGGTAAATACGAAAAAACAAATAAATTTCACTTTCTCAATCATCAGAACTTTTGACATTGAAGAGGACATTGGGGAGAATAATTCAAAAACAATTTGTGCAAAAATTTCTAAGTACAACACTGTCTCAGTTGCTTCATGATTATCTGTTTTTTTCTATCGTAAATTGTAAGGCGAGTCAACAATTCAAAATTCTTTTAAATTTCCATAAAATAAATAAAATTATAACATTGGTTTACATACGATTGCTTTCAGCACTTATTAAAGATTAGAACGTATTCTGATGTATATAAATATATATTTCCATGTAAACAAAAAGTATCCGTTACGTTAACATTGAAATTTTTGATCAAAATTCTAGATAAATCTATAGACATGTACTTTCAAGTATTCAAGGGTATCGTAATATTTATTGCAAATAATTTAGACAGGGTCGCTGAAAAATGTGGAAGCAGTTGAATCTTTTTGAAATTTTGACTGTCCCCAGGAATCCTCAAGTTTTATTTTCTGTAATTTTTTTCAGATTTTCTACATCATTTGTTTTTAAGATGCAGGGCTAATTTGTTTTTTTTTTAATAGCACCAGTAGTCAAATGTTCCGTTTTTAAATGGTGCATTTTTTTCTGAATTCAGAAATGTAAACGCATGCGTAATTTTATTTTTCCCAACATGATAAAATAAATTGTCAAATTAAAAATACTGAAAATCAGAAAATCGTAACTAGCCTTGACAGTACTATGACCTGTCATAGTCCTGGCGCTTTACTAAAAAACAATGCTAGAGCTCAATCATCGTAAAAATGATAGAACTGAGGGTACATAAACTAAAAGTGTCACCGTTACAGATTTATTTAAATGCTGTTTCCCAATAATTTACAAAATATTCTAGAAATAACAATACTCCAATTTAATGATTGTACATAGTGAATACATTGTTATGAAAACTTTTTGAAAAATTTGTGTGGATTTGTATTGGACCAGTATCTACAGTTATAGCGATTAACATGCCCTTTCAAACAAAAAGTAGATTCATCAGAAAATAATACTCCTAATTGGTTTATGATCCTGATCTAATTTGCCTGCCATTATTTCGCAAAATTCGATTTTGCAGTCAAAGTTATCTTCACTCAATTCTTGTAGGATGTAGTATGAATTTTGTATGAATGATATTTTTCCCGTTTAAGTATTTTTTGAACTGAGCCTCTACTCAAATTGTGGTTTAATGCTAATTGTTACACTGAAGTTTTTAGGCTTTCAGTAACTTTTTTTGGTCTTCCAGTTCTTTGACGATTTCTAACATTACGCGTTCATTCAAAATTAAAAACTAGAACATCTAACACTCATTGCAAAGCCCATATAAACTTGGAAATGGTGATTTCAATGTACAGCTTAAGTAGGTGAAGCTATCTTATGAATGTCTTTTTTGTTAAAATTTTCCAGAGTTTTCGACAAGAATATGTTATTTAGGTAATATGCAATCTTGACATCCTAGTTTCAGCATATTAGCTTCTACTTTCTGCTAGATTCATGACATGTGTCTATAGCCAAAACTTACGGGACAAAACGTAGACATATACTTACCAAAAACGACAGTCATTCTTTGTACACAAAGAAAACTTTATAAATACCGTTATCTTTCGAATACTTACTTCTATGGTCAGAAGTAAGTCACTCCTTCAACAGCAGCTTACTCCGAAACATGTTGAGCCTTGACTATCTAACTACATGTGTTTCCAGAAATTTCTTCATCTCCTCGCTAGTAAATACTTTAAGAATTTTTGGATGATGATGTTGAATATTTCCGACATCATCAGGGGAAACAGTAAATATTCTGTTACATTATGAGGTTTGTATGCGCCTTATACCAAAATCGAGAAAAATTTTGAGAGTTTGAGTTTCGAGATTTTGTTGGGCACTTAACCATGTGAAGTAAGTATAACGTTTTCGGTGCAATCACAAGTATAAAATCTATAAACCCTGATGGAAATATCAGAAGACTATACTCATAGACACTATACACACATTAATGCCGACAAAGCGGATTCCAACAGTTCTAGAAATAGAGGAAACATATGAAACGAGTTGTCAGTCTTTAATTCTAAGAAAATCCAGGGGAAGGTACAAAAATAATGTATGAGAGCTTTAAAAAGTAGTTTTGTGAGAAGAAGTGGTGACAAGTGATAACTGAAAAAATTTTTGTATACTTGTCCAAAAGGTATAAGGTTATATGACCATCATAAAAGTAGTTGACCGCAAATAAATACCCCCTTTGTGCGGTTCGCACTAAGCTTACCGGTTGGCAATAAATCGTCTTCTAAACATTTCTTGCTCACATTTAACAGGGCCGGCTTTCAAAGCGAGTGGTTATTTCGGAACCCTCAGCGGCTGCAGGTAGTAAAGAAATAGTGGAGTAGTGGATTTTCATATTTAGTGAAAGCCGCTCCTGAACGAAACCACAACAGCTGCAGTGGACACGTTATTTACGATCCCAAAACCTTTTCTATTGTAAACAACTTAACTTCGACACAATGGGATGATTTTATGATGGCCATATAACCTTATAGCTCATGGTCCACTATACTTTGTTTTGTTCAAAGAAACTTTAATAAGGCTGACGTCTCCTAGAAGCCTTTGGGCAGAGTATTCTGTACTTACTTAAAAGTACCATAAACGTATTTACGTATATTGTACTTATTATTAATAGTATTGGTATATCACAATTCAAGAAACTAGTGACATTTCTAAAGAAGAAAAATATTGGACGTAGAATTAACCAATTATAGAAGAATTTTGTTGCCCTGATATTGCCAAACCTCATTGAAAGGCTTGGCGGCATGTCACTTTTAAGGGCCCAAAAAACTTTGGTTATGGCATTTTAATAATAATTGTTCGGTCCAGGCAGGTAGACCGAAGGAGAAGGGGTGCAGTAGACTCCACCCTCTCACCCACCACCTCCACTTGTAAATAAATGTACATAGTTGTTATTAGATTCGAATAAACCGTGAAGCAGAAAGGTCGTGTCTCATTGAAACTATATTTATAGTTTCAACAACATCATTTTGGTCATCCATTGTGACCAATTCATTTTTTGGTCATCCATTGTGGCCAACATTTGTGGTCACCCATTTTGTGACCGCTGGTCCTTCGAGCAAACACAAAACCTTCCGTTAGGTCACTCACTTATGACCTAACATTTGGTACTACCAGCCGAATCGTCACAATTTCCGTCAGGTCACCCACTTATGACCTAACAATAATAATAATAATTAATAATAAATTTTGACGTAAATTGCATGTCACAGTCATCCACGTCAGTTTTGACAACAGGAAATAAAGTTGAGTGACAGGTCTACCAATTTGAAAAGCAAAATTCATTGATTTCAACTGAGACAGTAGTAAAAAGTACATCTTATAAGAATATTCTGGAACCAAGTAACAGTGTTCCTTAATATAGCTAATCTAAAAATCCTGAATTTAATTCTTGACAGTTACCACCTCTAACAACACAGTCAGTATTTCAGTTCCCCTGGGTTTTTTGCTTTGTTTTATGCTTTTACACCAAGGCTAAAATTTATATTTCAAGTATGACCGAAACTACTTTGTTCTTCATCAAAGTCTTTACTTTTAGGTAAAATAATTAATAACATGCCATGCTCGGTTACGTTGTTGTAAAATATTTGCGACCTACATGATAATCACTTATTATGACGGCTATTTGAATCATGTAATCTTCAATATTATTTCACTAGTGGTGTAATGACATTCATTATACCACTCATTTGATCTTCAAAAATAAATTTACAAACATAGAGATGGAACGTTTTATTTAAGTAAATTCAAACAATAAAACGCTTATGTTTTAGGATTACTATAAAACATTAATAACGATGTCATCACAATTGGACATATTGATACCAGCTGATGTGGTTAACTGCGCAGTGTTTTGTAGTAATGTATTGTTCGTACAAGAACTAAGTACTTGCCTTAATTTCTCCTAAAATTTTAGTCGCAACTTTTTTTTATTTCCTTTTGATGTATCAATGTATATACCCGTCACTGTCACTGTATTCGATTTCCAGCCTCCATTGCGTTTTATGGTTAAGAGTCTGCAAGCCTTGAAATGGAAGAGCATCTCAAGCAATGCCTAATGTACTTTTTAGGATCTAATAAATTAAAAAATGTAGCAATGTTTTTTGACATAGTCGCAAACGTATTAATGCCTAAAAGTTCTGTTGTACAAAAACCTTTCCTCCATCCAACAAAAAATCTTTCATGGTTGGTATGCTGAAGATATAATGCCAAATTTCCTAATTATTTCCACCATTTCAAGTCCCTGGATGCCACCAACCATTACAAAAAATTCTCTTGAAATTTTGGTTTTGGTGTTCGGGTTTGTATATGAAAAACCAACCCTTCATTCTTAATATTTTCTAGGAGCAAGTTAGTGAGCTCTTCTTTTCTGCAAGCTCCAGCGACGCCAATTATTATAAATGCAACCTTGGAAAAATATGAATTAAAATCATTTGAAAATATTACAGGCATTTCTTACCTTGGTAAACAAAAACTGTTTATCGTCAGCTTTTTTCAGGAACCTTCCAGTCTTACCTTTCGTAAATATTTTTGACTTCTTGAGTCTGCACCCTTCTGACTGTCTTTTTAAAAATGCAGTCAACTGCTTGCATCTGGTTATATCAACATTCTTTTTCGTAGAAATCGTCGTCCTCAGCATTGAATAGAAAGCCTAAACACTAATGGATTTCTACTTTTTCGATAGATTGTCGAAGTGCGTCAGCAAAACCTTCTCGCTGGTTATATTTTGCACAATTTTCTCGTTACACCATTTCAGATACCGGTTGTAAATTTTTTCATACTTCAGTTCTGATTTTGCTGGTAATAACGCAGATAGAATACTGGTCGCAGTTTCTTCTAATCTGAGGGAACACTCTCCAAGTCACTCGTTATAAAATCCTTGTCACGAAAAAGGTAAAATTAAGCGTTTTTTGTATTGTTCAAATATTCTTAAACCTCAGGCCTAACATATTTGTGGCTTTTGAA
Source organism: Zophobas morio (assembly GCF_036711695.1). Lineage (NCBI taxonomy): Eukaryota > Metazoa > Arthropoda > Insecta > Coleoptera > Tenebrionidae > Zophobas > Zophobas morio. The sequence goes on from NW_026972110.1 coordinate 6,991,026, forward strand.
AGAAATATGACCAGGTTTCACAACATGCAATTACTTCCTCAGGTTCCGTGAAATCCGAGAAGTAGGTATACCTAGTAAAACAGCAAATGTCAAGTCCTACTGTAATTTAAATACACTTACTTTACGCTGTCACATAAGGGTGTAAATGGAATTTTGACGGTTTTACATTTGTAGTCTCAGTCTGGTTATAAACAAAAGCTACAGTTTATAAACCATGCAGAAGAAAATAAAGCGAAATTGATATTAGAGTTCAATTGCCTCTGCCATCTAGACTGTTCATAGTTTTTATCAAATACCATTACATGTTTTTATAAATTTATCATAATGTTATTTATACGTAAAGAAGTACTTATCTTTAGACTAAAATCTTTTCATGCAAAAAGATGCCAAATTTTTAAAAAACAACTCAAAATCTGATGTATTTAGGGAACTACTTATTACAAAAAAAAACACTTTTTTCTAAACTACTACTTATAATTCTATAATTTTATGATCACGTCATATGTGTTAAATACATTTGTTAAATACAATTTGAATTAAAAACGTCATTATTTTAAATAAAACAAATTCGAGGTATCACAGTATGTATAACATAATTTTAAGTAAGGTGGCTTGAATAATTACAAAGGTAACGCAAATCTTTGGTTCAAAAAATTATACTTAGAAATTTAAAATACTTAAATGAACATAATGTAACCATTACAACACAAAATATATTACCAAAATGTTGCCTTAACGTAGAATTACCACTATAACTTACAATAATATATGGCAATATTATGATGAACATAATACATGATGACTAGCACCTAATATCTCAAACTGAGATCTTTTAAAAAAACGTAATATACAAAGTGTACGTAAATGCATGTTTGTACCTACACCTACAAAGAAATTAATATTATATTTGAAACATTTTAAAAATGCGTTATTAATTCTAAAAAAGAGGGATTTGTTACAGTAATATTGCTTTTCGTATTTATTAAGACATGTGAACTAACTATTATGCATATAATGTACTAATGTACATAACGTAAACTGTATAATAGTATTTTATCTTACAGTAGCAGCTTTTACGTAAAAGTAAGAATAAGATGAATTCAAATTGACAGCTCATTTAACCTATCACTTGTTAATAATATTGAATTTTTCTCTAGCAAAAAAGATGTATAATCTAGGTACCCCAAGACCTACGACTGTAAAATAAAAACATTTTTTCCAATTTCTACTAATAAAATGCTCATTTTGTATGTTAAATCTCGCTATTAAAACAATAGTTTAATCGAAAGGATGAATAAAATGTTTATAGCAACACTTTATTCACACTGTCATTGACAACACGAATAAAGTAAAAAAACTAAAAATTCGCACTACCACTGAAATTTTCGTTGCTATGGACGTGTGGATATTCAACTAAAATTTGCAACGCTTGATAGTCCACCTCCTGTAAAACAATCCTAATGAAAGTCCAGGGGCATCGTTTGAATTTGACCGTGGCGAAAGAACAGGCAGTTTAGGCAATTTACCTTCTTCAAATGTTCATCATATTAGTAACAGTACAATTAATATTTATGTATATGGATTACCTAAACAATAAATTTTTTGAAAAATTTTGCGAAATTGGAAAAAATTTTGTATGATACACGTGAATAAACGAATTTTATCCACTCAAAAACATTATCACACTCAGCTTCGCCTCGTGTGCTAAACTGTTTTTTCGTTGGATAAAATTCACTTTTATTCATTTATACCATAAATAGCTATTATACTTTTATTGGTATTTGACACTAACGAGTTAGTTTTAACCAGAGTTAACAATGAAGATTCGAACTTTTTGTGTGGTTGAATACAAATTTAATGCACTTGTGATTCTCAGGCATTCGGATCATCATCTTCGTCGCCTTGACGACGAAATCTTGCGTTTTGTGATGTTGACGTGATAACAGTCGCTTGTTCTTCAGATGCTACTTGAATGGGTTCCAGTGGAGCTACACTGAAAAAATACAATTACAATTTTTTTTATTTGACAAATCAAAAAAGTAACTTTCGTAACCAAGTCCAGTTTAGAAAACTATAATATGTGTAAAACTACTGACTTTTGTAAGTTAACAACAGTTTCACAAAATCTAGGCTTGCACTGTAGACTTTGTTTAATAGATAGTATTTTACTTATTATAAATGGCATGTCGCACAGTAAGTACATAGTCCGGCAGTAAATCTGCTTACCTGGACAAGACCTTCTATATTGTAAAAGTAAAAATAAAAATATTTCATACAGGCCGCAACCTACCTTAACAGTACGTGTAACGTGTCATGAATTTTATGAAGGGGTCGCTGTAAAATGCTTATGAAGTCGCATTCATAGTGTGATGATGGTACAGTAATGTAAAAAAATAAGCCAATTATTTCATTTGATATCAAAAAATTAAAAGCAGCAAGTCGAAGGGGTAACTGTTTCATCACTTTCATCTTTATTTATATTATTCATTCTGGCTTGCATTTTCATGCTATTAGGTATAACATCTTCCACAGTAAGAGAAAGCCCCTAGTACAAAAGCTGTTGATAGGAAAAGTCAAACACGAATTTTCAAAGAACAAAATAAATGTTAACTGTATAATCTTCATTTCATTCTTCGAAATGACATACTAAAGTAGGAAATTTAAGCGACATTTATTAAAACGACGTACAAAAGGGCAAAAGGGAAATATTTAGTTACCAATTACCTTGTGACAAAAAAAACTTAAAACTCAATGCACTTTACAGAACCTTAAAAATATGTGAAACATTTATTAACTACATACATCTAACATTTAAGACAAGTTTTACCAGCAACGAAAAAAAAATATTTGCTTTCGTGACAACGATGTGACCCCCGTCTAAAAAAAGTACACGAGTATCAAATCTAATATAGATGTTAAATCATGAATGATATATTAAAAATGTTAAAGTTATCCCGTTGTTTATTATTTAAACTATAAATTTCATGTAGGTAACTAATAAAATACATGAAAATATATATATATATATATATATTCAACGTAAAATTTCACTGACCGCGGAAATTTAAATTCATTGTAACAATAATTTCATATTTTTAAAGTTTTAATTCAAAATTCATTAATATCCACTTTTTGTGTATTTTTTTTCAAATTTTTAATACATATTTTGCCCTCCTGTTACTGACCTTTTCGATCTTTGGAGGAGATTTGATAGACAACAATGAAAAATAATGGTTGAAGGTTATTTCGCCTCGCTCCTGAAATACAATAAAATCATAAAACAAATTCAGCTTTTTCGAAAAGTTATAAAATTTGATCGTGCGATTGTATAAGAAATTTAAAAACTTTTAATGGAATGATAAATTACAAGTATAGACTCATCATCATATTTTGCACATCTTGGATAGTATTTATTCGGAAAAATTTTGAGATGACGTCATCAATTTTTTGGGAGGGGATAAACAAATCAATTTTACTTAACGAGTTACCATGATTACGATAAACTTAAAATAGTTTTTTCCAGTTTGAAAGTTATGTTGCAAAATATTGTTATTCAATTTTGAATTTTTTCCAAAATTTTTGGATGTCAAGGGTGAAAATCCACACGGAAATTTTGGAGATGACGTCATCCCATTGGTGGTAGGGATAATTAGTCAAATTTGAGTTAGTGTTTAATATACATACAAAATATGATAACAATCGGCTCAGTAGTTTCGGAGATTATTTGTCTAATAAAAATGGATACAGACACCACACAGAAAAACAGACGGAAATGGGAAACCACTTTTTCGTACTCTAGAGGTCATGACACGTCGAGAAGATATGAAAGTGGCAATTCGGCCGATGGACTCGATTGCTATACTTCCTTAGCTTACGCTCGAAAATAATAATAAAGGTTGTTAGGAAAACAAAAAAACATTATTAATTAGATTTTCACTTTCTGTATTATGTTTTAATTAATTTGTCCGACATATTATTGATTAATTTTTTGAAAAGCTGCTTGTTAGTTATTATTGATGAAATATGGAATGGCTTGAAACCGAAATGGATCAAATGTAAAAAATGTATTCCATTTTTTTGTCAAAATTATAACGTTTTTCGTAGGTATACTGGCACAATCCTGAACAAGAGTTATATGTTCTTAAATCTGAATTAATTTTAACTAATGTCAATTGTAAATATGCAATTACATCTATAAGGTAAAAATAATTGCTACTTTATTAGTTAAACTCTAAATGATAAATTTTACACCTGGGTATGTAAGGTATTTGACATGAAACACGCCATTTTTTCAACTGTATTATGTGCTGCCTATATCAACGAAAGAACATAAACCTGTAAAACTGGAGGAGATCGAAATACAGGGTGATTCAGGTATGGTGACGAGTTTGCTTGGCAACCCAAAATACAACAAAATTAAGAAAATGTAAATAATGTTTATTCTGAGTTTAATTTAAATTAATCAGCCTGTAGTGTAGATTCCTCATGTAAAATGCATCAGTAAAATTTTAAAAATACAAACAATTAATTGGAAGTTAATAAAAGAGTGGTCTATTCAACTTTTGTCTTCTTATAATCAAAAAAGTTAAAACTCGTCATTATAACCAACTATACATTTTTAATAGATACAGCAGTATTATTAAATTTAGTCATTTATTTAAAAAAAACGGTGTCGCTGCAAGTGACACAAACAAGCTATGTATACGTATACTTTATTTTCATAAACCTCATACCATATAACCATTTACATGCATACGCGGGACTTCTACTAGATTGATAAGTAAGATAAAATGTTAATTTTCCAGAAAATTTAGCAATTTTTTTTAAGATTTAAGATGTATTTATTAAAAGTGTTTTCATAGTTATTTTACAGTATTACAGCTTATTTAGTTAGATAAAATCATATTTCTGAATAAAAATCTCAAGCAGGTACCTAAGTATAAAAAATGTTTGTTTCAATTCTACGAAAAACTACTGTTGTACTTCAATGGATATGAAAATATTCAATATATTGATTAATTCTTAATTAATTACAGTTGTTCACATGTGACGAACACAGATTTGAATTTATTTTTAAGCACCGGTCAAACTGTTAATTGTATTAGTACGTACTTTGCTGGAATTTGTCGTGCTAACTGCTCAGCACCAGGAAGTCGTTGGTGGTACTGATTGGGCTGAAATATACCCACAGTAGAAGGAAGCTGATATTGATCTGATGCCATGTCCGCTTGCATATTTGGTGGAAAATAGCCGTGCTGAAGAACTATAAAATTAAAATATAGTATCAATACTCTCCATAGGAAATAATTAATTAAGTACAAACAAGTAGATACAGGAAAACCTAACAATATATCTATTGATTTATCAATATATCCTGTAAAACTTCTCACTAGAAGACATCATTTTTCTTAGCAAAATTTTCCATTTATTTTACAAAATCCAAACGAAACGTAATACGTACATATGTACCTCAAATAAGTCATCATTACTTTTTATACAGGACTTATCTGTGTGTGAATGCAAGTAAATAGATTAAATTAACTTAATCCTTATCACTCTCTTGTCAGTTACAATTATTTACATAGCACTTAGATTGTTATCACCTAAATGATAAAATGGGCGCTCAACAAGGTTTTCTATAAAAAGACACACAATTCGTTGAATCATTCTAACTTCAAATTGCGAAATTGATCAAATTGCGTATGTAACTGTGAAAAAAAAAACTCACCCAATCTGTGTTGGGCTATTCCCTGACTAGTACTTGGACTAGATTGGCTATGAGTACTGGAATTTTTTGGTCTTCGCTTTCTTGTTTGAATGCCTTCCTTTTTCATACTCAATGGACGATTTACCTGCAAGTTTTAGCGTTATCAAAAAGTTGCAGCATGAATGAAAATTATCTTGGTTAACGTAACAGATACTGTATCTTATATTTACCAGAGATTTTTTGTTATTACTACAACTATCAAGGTTGATAGTATGCATCAACCCTGGATAAACTGATATTTTGGAACAATTGAGATATGGTGTATCATATAAATAATTTGTATCTCTAAAAGATTAGCTACCAGACGGCTTGTCTGAATTTTTGTAAAATTATCTAACATTTCCTGATTATACAAATTTTATAATTTGTATCTAAAAAGATACACTAAATTTACTTTCCGTGAGAGTCATTAGATAATGTTAACAACATGCATTGTTAAGTTAAAGTTTTTTTAATATTGATAATTGAAATTAAATTGGAAATATTGTTTTAGAAATTTTGATAATAGTGGGCGCTACAAAATTAAAATTTGACTTTCTGCTTTTTTAAAACCCACGACAAATGTTCTTTTTTATTATGTCGCGACCTGAATAAAGTACGTTGTTTTATGACTATTTTATATCTTATCGTAAAAGAGGGTGTGTTCAGTTTCATATAGGCTTCGACACTGATACTGTCGGTAAATAAAAATATGAAATTGATATAGGTGGATATAACTAAAAAAGCAAAGGGAAAACATGTTTATTTTTACGTCGAATAAAAATTATGTTTGAGACTTAAGCAAACACTCAGTGTTACCAACAAAGTTTTACATAATATTTTGTTATCGCACCGACATCACAAACATTACTTAGTAATTCGGTGAAAACTACAGTAATTCTTGGTACATTTGAACAGGAAATTTATAAAATAAATTAACGTCATTTTTTAAGAACGCTTAATTATTATTAGCTCGCACTTACAATGCTTCATTGTTAACTCACTCTTAAAACAAGTACTCATATTTTTAAAAGGGGTGGCTTCCTGTTCCTATTCCGGTTTAATAAAAAAGCGAAACCTAAATAAGTCTGTCGAAAGTTACATTTTTCGTGACGTGTATACAGTGACGCGAATAAAAGTAAACACGGTGGTAGTCAGTAACGGAAATTTGTTTAAAATTCGGAGGAGTACAATATAAAGGTAAACTTGAAGCGCTTGAACGTTAAAACTTTTTTTGGCACACTAACCTTATTAAAAAATTAAAATAATTTAATAGTAGGTACTTCATAGATAAAGTACCTACTTATCATTTCCCATTTTAACAAACGAGGGAATTTTTTTGACTGTTTAAAAACTATTTTCTTTGTTTTTATTTTAAGTGTAGGATTATCATATACAGTTACAAAAATACAACCAACTAACTGAAGAACTTACCCCATGTAACTTATAATACAAGCCACAAGCATTACACACGGGTTCCCCCTGATTATTTCTTCTCCACAGGGTCGTGGTACCAGTTTTGCAGTTAGCGCAATTGACGCCATTCCTTCTGGGTCCAGTCTGCTACACGACAACAAACTATCACTTTTAAGTAATAAAGAAAAAAATTCTGAAATATTAGTATGTACCTACGTTAAAATTCTACACATAAAGTTACCTCAACTTAAGTCTGATTTCTTGGAACGTAGCCTTATCATTAAGTACACACAACCGACCTATTTTTGCTGCAGTACATTTCTTTACGCAAACTTTTTATTGTGTAGTTTTTCCTTTGGCGCGTCATATTTTCATGATTGCATCATGATTATTTACGAATTTAATGCAAAATGTGTGTACGTGATCTAAATCAAGTACGCTTTATTTAGGTACCTATATATATAATTTTCCTAAACGCTAGAGGTACTATTAATTACGAGATTGATATCAATGATTTACCAATTTTCAAACATTTAGTTTAAGTGTTCTTATCTGAATGACAATGTCTGAAAGTGAATATCTCTTTCAGAATACGAAAAAATGACGTGTTGACGTTGAGCAACAAATTTTTAATTTATGAAACCAGATAGTATATCTTAAATAATCAAGATAATTTTGTATCTTCACATGTGTTGATTTAAACTGTAATCACCTTACTGTTCGCAGTACAGATAAAACGTTGTTCGAACAATAAGGTGCCAAATATTTTGCCATCAATGTATAACGTAATATAATTGCAAAAAATCAATCCTATTTTATTTATACCTACTGCCACCAAGTTATACCAAAGATTTCGAGATAAAATAAACTGTTGCAAAACATGATCGAATCAGTATTTTTTTTATTACTTAGTTTCAAAACTTTTGAACCTGTAAAAGATCTACTTGTACTTTTCAAAATTAATGTTTATAACAGGTAAGTTCAGATACATACTGTATAAATAAAAATTCAAGAAAAATCTGATGTAAATATTTTTCGCAAAAATGTCTACGTAAGCAATTTTACCAAAATTATAGACTGTTAAGTAGTTTAAAAATTAACTGTATTATATTTCTGTCTCTACGATTTTTATTAATTATGAACGATAATACTTAATGGCAGCCATGTGGTTGTCAAAAGTTTAATATTATTAAAAAAATTCTCATCAAAATGATAAAATGCATGTAAACCTTGTTTAATTTCATAAGGTGACTTCTTGTTAATAAACTAATTTATAAACCCTTATCACACCGATGAAACTGGAAAATTAGATTCATTTTTAGCACCTTATCAAATTGAACTAGGTGTACCAATACGAAAAATGTTTCAACCTACCAAAAAGCTACAGCTAATGTTATAATTCTTAAATTGGAAACAAATTTTATGATTTAACACTTACACTGAACACATCTATATTAGTAAAAAATTAAAGAGCAAAGACAACCACTGGACTGTTAAATTCGAGTTCGCAATAGCGTATGAATGAACACAAAAATTACGACAAAAATTTCGTATCTTAAATTCAAACTTACCGCCTGTGGTTTTTTGGTAGGCCTCACTGGCGGTCTATTAACACCATTAATTTTGTTATACAGACCGCAAGCATTACAGAGATAGTGACCGGTACCATCTCTGCGCCAAAGAGGAGTAACACTGGCACCGCAATTCACGCATTCTTTGATATGTACCTCTCGAAATTGTGCTCTAGCTGAATCCTCGACGGGAGAGCTACCGGACCAATTTGGTTGCATATTTGAGTAACTCTGAGTACTATCTGCTTGATGAATGGTCATATTTTGTTGGTATGCTGGATACTCATTGCTTCCTGTGTTGTTCCAGGTAGGGTTCTGAGCTGTATATTGGAAAGATGTCCCGCCGGCACTTATCAGAGTCACCTGATTGTTCATATTTTGATTAGAGACTTCATAAGTCTGGAAGATTTAAAAAAATAAATCAGTGCTTTACGTTTTCACAAAATAACGTCTACTAGATGTAAACAGTTCTTATTAAAGTAATGACATCCGATAAAGTAAAAAAAAAGCGTTATATGTATAAATTATCAACGTTTGCAGTTTGTTGTTCATCAAATATTTTAGAGACAAATATAGTTTGTGCAAATTAAGAAATTTAGCCAGAGTTTTAGTGTAAGAATATGGCGTAAGTACGCTTTATAAAGTAAATTATTGTAAATATTTTCCGACACAAATTCACACACCACAAGTGCAGAAGTATCTTACTTTATGAAATTTAAAAAAACGTTTTATTATAAATTTTGGGGATGACGTCATCCCATTGGTGATGGGAATGATTATCCAAATTTTAGTTAGCGCTTAACCATTTACATTATATTCCTACTATACATACAAAATATGACAACAATCAGTCCAGTAGGTCCGGAGATTACTTGTCTAGTAAAAATGGATACAGACACCAGGCAGGCAGACAGACAGACTGAAACGGGAGACCACTTTTTTCGTACTCTAGAGGTCATGAAATGTCTAGAAAACATTAAAGTTGTCATTCATCCTATGAATTCCATTACTATACTTCCTTAGCTTACGCTCACGCTCGGGAAGTAAAAATAATAATAATTAATACAAGAAAATAAATAATGTACAAGAACTTTCAAAGAGGTGTAAAAATAAGTCGAAATTCTCTCTTCTAAAACTAGTTGTCTTTTTTGATTGTGAAAATCAATATTCACTTTAAATTACTACAGGTTAAAAACTACAAGTTCATAGTTAAATATTTTTCCATTTATGTTTAAATTAAATTATATTATCGTTGCAGCATCTATAGCATGTTCTGCGAACTAACAGTTGTTGTACAATAGTGTCATCAAAAATATAGAACCACGAACGGTTATGTTTCAGGAATACAACAAAATCTTATTGTTGGATGTATCCTTTTGTATTTTTTTTATAAATCTACCAAATTTTTGACAGTTTCAGAAAGTGTAACATGTTTTCTTCAGAATATTATTTTTTTAGCTTTCTCGATGTTTCGTGACCTGTAGAGAAGGAAAAATATAATTTCTGTCTGTCTATTGTCTATCGTCTGTGTCGATTTTTATTAGACAGATTCCGAAACGATTGTTGTCAAATTTTAGATACATTATTGAAGTATCGTTTATGTGGTAAAACTCTAACCAAAATTTGTATAATTGTTGCTACCAAAAATTTGATAATGTCACCTTAAAATTTTGTATAGTAAATGCTATTTATATTTTATAAAATAACATAATTCTGTAATTGTGGTTTATGAATCCGCTAACATGTTTACCCTAGTCATTCAGGTTTTCAAGGACGCAAAAGTAAATTTTCAACATCTGAGTATAAAAAAGTGAGAAGTCACTCCAAAAAAGTGACAAGTGACTCCAAAATAGTATATTATTAGCCAAGGTTGCAAAGCCAAGCATTCTAGAGCGAGCGCAAATTAGAACCCGAGACGCGTAGAGTCGAGGGCTCTGAAGCGCGAGGTCTAGAAGTGGCTCTACAACCGTGGTTAATATACTATTTTTTTCACCAGTAGAAACCATAAGACAATAAATTGCAAAAATAAACGTTCAATTTTTTGACGCAACATGATTTTGTTTTGATTTCTAATCAAACTTAATCTAAATCTTCAACACAAAGAAAACCGTTTACACTTGTCGTTGAATTAATCATTTTATCTTCTACCGTCTACCAACTACCATGCGTATACTCAAGTAATGTTAGTAGCACACAGTTATTCATTTTTTAAGAAATAATCACATCAAGTATTGCGTACATAACCTCAATCTTCTTTTTTAACCCGTGGTCGCAAAAGTTGAATTTGCTACCTCTAAATGAATCGATATTTGCATGCTTCCTGGCTACTAGTGAAAAAAAGTAATTTTGACATTTCAATACATAAAAGTGACACTTCATGGACGTGACTGAGAACGCAAAATGGCTAGATTTATAATAGTCACCTAAAAAAAATGTGTGTACCTCAGCCAAAGAGAACTTTTTGGGTCTCAAACTTCAGAACGGCCGAAAAAGTTCTTCTTTGTGACATTGATACACAAATAACTGTTGTATCGCGAGCGTGTGTAATTATATTGTGTTACAATCAGTGTATTTTAGATATAACTAAATTAAAAACAATTTAGCATTGTCACTATTTTTATTGATTTTAAGTAAATATTTTAGTTCATGATGAAACTATTTACGTATTTATACCTACCCAATAAAAATTAACAGCAAGGCAGTCATATTCCAACTGTTAACACCAATAAAAATAAACTGGTATCACATATATTCTGCATCACTCAAAATTAGTAACACATGAACAACATTTAAGGCTAAGTATGTATGTAAAATGGCACTAACAGAACGTGTAATATGTGCAAAAAGTTGTAGAAAAATCGTGAATATTTTACACGAATCATGCTTTAAAAGGAAATTTCAAACCTCGCGACGGGAAAATTTTGTGGAGAAAATAAAATATTAAGTAAGTTCCAAAAACTGACGCCTTTTATAAATAATGTCTTCGTAAACTTCATTTTTTCCACAACCGGTTTTGGTGTTTCAGTATACGTCATCTTCAGATGGCTACCTTTTTTTTTTCAATACATATCACATGCAATTTTCAATTAACGGCAATAATATACAAATTGTTGACAAACTAGGGAAATCAGATCACCAGATTCTGTAATAAATTTAAATAATTGACATTTAAAAATATAAATCGACAACGTCATAACGTTAGCCCCCATGACTAATACTAATAACTATATTTTCACAATTTAAAAACTGTTTGTTGATTATTATTATTTTAGAGATATTTTATTTCTCAGACATGGATTATGCAGCACACAACTTTTTACCATTTTTTAATATACACAACAAAAATGGTGCTTTAAAAAAATAAAATAGTATGGACTAAAACATTCAAGTTTGTTCGTAAAATATAGATCTAATAAAAAATAACTTGGCCCTCCCCGAGCGTCCAAGTTATTTTTCAATTTTTTTATTGAATTTCCTTAATATTTTATCTAGAATTGTGTGTCATCTACACTAGAAATTACATTTAAATATATAACGTAACAAGTTATAACTTTTAGTAGAACGCTAATTTTAACATTTCAAGTACATTTTCGCACCACACAAAAAACTCCTATCGCTTCTATTTATAGCAATTCATATTCTGCACAGGTATTATTACCCACAAGTTAGTTTCGATTAAGTAGGTATTAGATCTAATTCCACCAAAGCACAATATTGTCGAAAACAAATATCGATTTCTCAGAAAAAATAAATGTAACAAACTTACCTGATATCTCGACGAGGCAAGATTAGGATCAGTGTCTCTAAAGAGAGCAGACTGTGGACTATCGGCACCAGTTCTATCCACTGCATAATTTGGATAATGGTTTTGATATTGCTGATGTTGCAAATACTGAGAGGCATCATTTCCATACTGTGTACCAGTATAGTGTGAATTGTTAACACTTTCCAAATCAGCATACTCAGCTGTCGATTCTATAGTGATCGTGCCGCTAGGATCAAGAGCGGTGTAAGCAACAGTATGGGGTTGTTGGTGATATTCACTTTGAGAAGAATAACTTTCCGTGGTGATAACCCCTTCAGTAACGTATACCTGTGTAGACTCTTCATAATTTTGTTCGGACGCTGGCTGCTCCTCGTACTGTACAATTTGCGAACTACTGTGCTCTTGTTCTTGTGGAGTTTCCGGCACTGGTGATTCCGACGTTTTCACGATTTCTTCTCCCGCGATTTGTTCGATACGCGCCTCTTCCACGTTTTCTTCTATAGTCCCTCTGGTCGTTATCACTTGCCGCCGTATTATCACACTTGGTGTTGGCTGTTCGGTTTCAGTGGTTTCTTCAAGTTTTGGTTTCATGTCTGAGGAAGCGGGCGACTCATTCTGCTCCATGTTGAGTTGTGTCTGAATTTAAAAAAAGAGACACCAATGACCTGGAGTAGGAAACAATTGTTTTAAATAAAATATGGTTTAAGTGTATCGCTGTATTTTGTCACACGGCATATTCGTCGGTTTATTTTAGCTAGAAAATGTACGTTTGTGTAAACATAACGAGAGAGATAAAGGTTTGGGCGTGTAGAAAGCGGACGCATATTTAAACTTGTCGTCCAAACGTGTAATGGAGAATTTTTATGAAGTGGATGCAAAGTGAGGACTTTTTTGTTCAACAAGTACTTTACAGTGGAAGGTGCGAACGAATCGTCGGAAGATGATGTACATACACGTATAGATGTATTTGAACAACGATATCCGTTTTCCGCCACGCGAGTGTCGACGGATTTACCTTAACGAAATATGTCACTCTCTAGGGATTATTATAACACTTAATTTTTAAATTTGTGCTTCTAATAATTCGTACATTCTGTGACGAGAATAGGTTTTTCCATTACCACAGTATCACAAATTTTCGTACTTCTTGAAGGAAATTAATTAGAGTATTTTTGCCTTATCATAACAGTATATCTGTTTCATAATGTTTACACTTTAATCTAATACATGCATCATTTATATTTGCACAAAGAGTTTTATCATCAACCACAAAAATAATTATTAAATAATTATATAGCAGGTATTCATATTACTTAAAAATTCGCCGATTATATAGCAGTACTTACTACACAATTACATAAAATGAACGGATCAAAGAAACTAACATTTATTTTAACAACTCATTCAACAAAAGTTACAAAACAACAAGAATGATCCACTCAAAAAAACCTACCTCTAATATTCAATATTGCTTCATTTAAATATAGCATAAAGTCACTATACAAGCCAAATTTAATTAAAATTTCCCACGTAATAGTAGAATTAATTTGGTTCTATATCTGACAAAGTTAAAAACTTTTTGACTACTTACTAGATAGTTTCTGTGATAGTTTGTACTACTGGATGAGTTCTATAGTCACAAAGTTACAGCGTGAACAACAAAAAATTGTTATTTGGTACCCAGGACCGGAAAAAGTCGAGCGGAGCAGCACGAGTATTCGCATAACTTTCTAAAAACATGTCTCACAAGATTTTGTGGGCCGACATGTATTTAAATTTATTTAGAACATGAAAAATTAAGAAATTATTTTAACACAAATGAATCAAGCACCGGGACAGAAGAAAAATTCACGTACCTAAATAACGTCAAATCATTATCTCGTAGTTCCTCTTACTAAAAACAAACGATACAATGATCACATTCGCAATTCCTCCACAAGTGCTCTTGAGAAAATAATTAATGTCTATCCAGCTTTTTCCAAAAATTATTAAATTTTAATACGAATTTTTTATGAGAACCCTTATAAGTTAAAATAAAGATGTATACGTAACGTTAAATCAAATGTAAAGAAGCTTGGTGGGCATACGTTTCAAATGAGTTTTCCCTTAAAAAAAAAATTGTGCAAAGACACGTATAGCTATCACTTTGGGTAGGTGCAGTATAATGCTACAATAACACAAACATTGTATTATGTTCCATTTTCGGGAAAATGAAGTGAGTCGTATAAGCAATTTAAGAACTTTTAATGCAGTGATAAATCGCTATCAGCTCATCATATTTTGCACATTTTGGGTAGGATATATTTATGAAAATTACGATAAGTTTAAAAGGTCTACAAAATTTCAAAGCATTCGGTTTTGCAGTACCTGATTTATCAATACAATAATTGGACTTTTTAAATTTTTTGAGTCACCCTGCATAAGTAATTCTAAAAACTATGAGTGCCTTGATAAACCACAAGTGTAAGCATATTTCAGAGAGGATTTATTCAACAAAATTTTGAGATAACGTCATCAATTTTTTGGGAGGAGATAAACGAATAGGTAAATATGTTGCTTAACTTTTACCAAGATTACGATAACCTTAAAATATTTACAAGGCTTCAGACCATTCGATTTTACAGTTTCAAAGTTAAATTGCAAAATATTGCACAGTTTTGAATTTTTCCCAAAAGTTTCGATGTCTAAGGTGAAAATTCGAAACGGATTCACACACCACAAGTGCTGGAGTATCTTATTTTCTAAAATTTAAAAAACTTACTATCATAAATTTTGGAGATGACGTCAGCCCATCGGCGATTAGAATGATTAACCAAATTTTAGTTAGCGTTTCACAATCTACATGATATTCTTATTAATATACCTACATACAGAATTGGTCCGATAGTTTCGGAGATTACGTGTCTAACAAAACTGGATACAGATGACAGACAGACAGACGGAAACGGGAGATCACTTTTTTCTTATTCTAGGCGCCATGACACGTCGGGAAAATATAACCCGATTACTATACTTCCTTAACTTACACTCGGAAAGTAAAAAAAAAACTGTTTAGTGACATTATTGGAATCCTAGTGATTCAGAAGTATTTATGTGTTATTTCCGACTGCTGGCAGTTTCCAAAAATTATTGTAAATAAATTACGATTACTGTTACCATTTACCCTTACTTAATCAGTTTTTGTTACTAAGTGTTGTCATAACATGAATACATGTATCTTAGCCGCACGTGTTTTATTTTTGGCACTGACAGGTGATACAACTATCGGCTGAATAATGTGAAGTGTCGGTTTTTACAGTTCATCTCATCGCCAACTCTAATTTACTTTTTATCTTACTTTTATTAAAACTTCATTCTCAACAAAAAAAATATGCCTATCTTCTAATCGTTCAGTATGTGGTATTACCTAATACCATATAATGACATTCATGGGAATTTTCAAGGACTTTGAAAATAATGGAGTATCATTCATTATGCTAAAAGTTTGCCATTTGATATACTTACAACAAAAGCTCCGATGTATTTATCTACATCCACATACTAAAGACTGTATTAATGTTATTAGTACTCAAATAAATATCTACTCCAGTAACTACAAGACAAAATAAAACTGATGGTTGCAATTCAAGATATCTATTATTCAATAGATAATAGGAGTAATAAATAAGTCTAGAGTTTTTCGAATTCATTTTCTTCATTTTATTATGTGATTATACAAAATTGAAAATGTTTATGATAAGATTTATAACAATAAAAAGTTTCTGCAACGTATTCCACTTTTATTTAAAACTTATTATTCATCAGCAGAAAATATGGCTTTTTTGTTTCCCGTTTTGTGTATCTTTTACTACTTTCGAAATCACAGTTGTAAAAAAATATGAAAATGTTACCCTGTATGTACTGAAAGAAGGATGCTAAATTACTATGACGAACTGTGTTATTCGAAATAGGATTTTACAGAAAAATATAATGGAACCTAACATGGTGTATTACATACCTACATTGCTCTTTCAGAAGGCTTCCTCCCTCAATCTGAGGAATCTAATTAGAAGCCCTAAGGGTAGATTATTAAAACTGTATCTACCTAGGTCCAATCGACAGCATTTTTTTATTATTGGAAGGTTCGATCACTTATTCCTTGCTTTCTTGTACAAATAATAACCGATTAGATTTGCAGACGCATAGAAAAACTCTCAAAATGATGAAATTTGTTGTCAAAGTTTCTTTAATAACAGTTACATAACTCTGACTCAGAAATATAATATTTTAATCAACTAACAATATACCGCAAATTATAAGAATTTTAAACAACACAAAAACGAACTGGTAGAAGTTTCATCAGTGATCGGCTCATGTGATAAGATAAGAGATATTGCTAAAACATATATGTGTCTTATTTACTTACGCTGTTACAAGTACCCTCAAAAATATTTTAGCAGAAAAATACTGATTATGTGACAATTTACGCTGTCGCTTTTTCTTTTTATTCCAAATGTTGTTGTATTTCCTCCTTCTTGTATGAATTTTTTTTTACTGTTTTACCTTTTAATATTCTCGGTAGAAAAAACAAAAATTATAACATTTTAAAGAAAATAATTTAAATTGGAGTTTAAATTTTTTTGGATTTATTAAAGGGCAGACTAGCAAAATAAGTGTACCTAAACGAGTATTTTAGAATGAACTACTGATCAAGTAACACAGAGAAGCGTTCTTATAACTATGGAGTGTTTTTTTAAGAAGACATGCAGTTTGTCACAATTTTTTAATCTCAAACGACACAAAAAATTCAAATAAAACCTGTTGCAGGGACAATTATCAATTAATAACCACATTATAATTTTAATAATATAAATTTTCTCTTTCCTTAAATAAAGGAAATTATTATTAACTTAAAACAATAGATATTGCAATAAAAAATACAATGCAATGGATATCGTGTAAGGAAAAAACTAGCAACTAGTTATATAGCAAAAAACTACAAAATCTAATTAATAAGCCTTTAACTATATTTTACCCGTTGTATTTTTCCCATAAAATACAGTAAAACTCATCAATACTTAAATTGTACAAATTTAAAAATTATTAAAATTTATTATGTACAGTGGTCGTTTTATTTTTTGTCAATTTATGTATTCAGTAGGTATATGACACATTAACAAGTAACAGTAGTGAAGTATAGCTACAGTAACTAATTTTCTTCATTTATTCTTTAAAACCATAATAGCAACAGTTTGACAAGTGTGTTCTAAGGTTTAATTTCAATGTGAGTAATTAATAGAACGACTAACTACATAATCTTTGACCAGAACTCTTGTGCGGAGTCTGCCTCAGGCGCCTATTGGCTTCTACTAATTTTTATGAGGGCTTAACTAAAGACGTTTGTAAATTTGCCGCAGTCGAGATGGCTGGGAGAGGGATTGTCGAGATCAACCGTAATAAAAATTTCACTACCGTCTATATTACTCAAAATTAGTGGAAGTCAGAGAACCAGAACTCTTGCCTGAGACAGACTCCGCGCAAGAGTTCTGGTTAAAGTATGCCTATCTAAACCTATTCCATTGGTCAAAAATGACCGGAAATCAAACTGAGAACAAAATGAAAGTGATATTGAAATTATTATAGCTACTTAGACTCAAAACGTTCTAATTTGTTGTTGTTGTATCAGCTAGATTAACGCCAAATCAGAGATTTCGTTAGCTTAAACAACGTACAATTAATACTAACTATGCCCTCATTCCCATAAACACCATCGACTATACTATATCAAAAAAATCTCTGCGCAATTTAAAATTCAGCTAAGTTTTGTTATTGTCAAGGTTTATGAAGATTAATTCTGTATGCAAGGTGTATAAATTCGACGTAATTAGGTAGACAAATATAATAACGATCAAATTTACTTTATTGCTTGCAGCAGCCCAAGTGTCAATTTTTGCAAAATTTTGAAAGACACGGATCTGGAAATACGCAGTACAATTACTAACATAATTTGCCGAAATAAAAAAAAATTACTAGAGCCCAAAGAATAAATTCTCTAAGCGACTATTATCAAATAATTCTAATCGGTGATCGCTTACCAAACACATACATAAAAGATAAAACTTATCACTAAATACGTCTACCCGCTTCAATGTCTAACATGAAACTGATTCAAGTAAGGTATGAACCAATTTACTAAGTCAAACAGTCCGCGCCATTTTGATGACATTCATTGACACGACAAGATGGCAGCGCTCTCGTTGAAGTGATCGATTTTAGCACATTTTGGTTATTTTGGGTAAGTAATAATCGATATAACAACAGGGGAATTCCTTACTAAATATTATTAAGATAATGCTATCTTGGTGATATTGTCCTTAACCTCAAGTCGGTACGTATACTACCGTGTTATATCTCTTACAAGTAAAACATTGTAAAATACATAACGTTGTAAACAAATTTAATCTAATTTATTCTTGAAACAGATAGATATCTCAGATATATCTGATTTTTATCAAAGATTTTTTGATTCACTAATTTTCGCACATTTCTTAAGCTTAGATTTCTTACAAACACATACTTTAGCAGACCGAATTATTATTAGAGAGCAAATGTGTGTATATTGGTACAATATTAAAGATTTTGTCAGTCTGATAAAATAGTGGGCCTGTTATTAAACTTTTTTCAGTTATAGATAAGAAAAGTCAATAAAACATATAACACGCTGCATCACAGTGAATAATGGATAAATTTATCGTCCAAATTTATCCAACTTTTGCAAAAAAATAAAACAAAAAAAAATTAACCTAACCATTTTTTTCGCATTTTTAAAATTATAAACAAAAAAAGAAAATGTAAAAATAAAAAAAAAGGTTTATCAAATTTATTCAACCGGTTGGATCCCGTTTTAGCACTGCAGTGTTAAATTATTCTTAGAGTATATGTTCTCACACAAAATTACATCTCTGACTAACAACAAATAGAACAAATTGCTTGTGAAACATTTATCTCGACCTCCTATCTATGGTGATATGTTAACAGTTAAGTTAACTGTTAAGGGTTGTGGTATTATAAAAATATCAGTAGTATTACTTTAGATTTCAAAAGGGATGCTTGCTACAGTATTTTTGAAACTACAAAGTATAATTTTGCGAAAATATATATTGTGATTGACATAGATAAGAAAGTATGACTCACCTAGGGCGTGACCTATAAGGACCAGGCTGTACAATACGCGGTGGTGAAATGATAATAAGGTACTGTAATAAATCTAAAAAATTTTAGCCCAAGTGATGTGGAAAATTTCGACTATTTGAGTCAAAAACTGGGTTAAAAGTGATGCGCCATCTTGAACTTATTAGGTAAATGTATAGGTGAGATAACGATTCGATATATGCCATTATCCGATCAGTGTTATCAATTATCAAAGATACGCATGTGTACAAAATATCTAAATATAGGTATGTTTAATGACAAAAATATGCGTAATAAGAAATTAATGTCACACGAGGTGTATTACAACTCAAACATTTTTCTATTATTATATATCTAATGACAGAATCACCGATACTTATGCTGCTGTGCTTGAGATAAACATTTATTAGAAAAAAATTAAGTAATCATAATTTAAAGATCAGGCATGGTGAGCTGGCGGTTTCATAATTTCACCGAACTAAATGAAATTCACAGAGTTTAAAATTAAAGAACTCTCTAGTTCTATATATGTAGCTACAAACCAGGGCCATCGGGTGAAAAATAAACCACCAAGCTAACGCTAGGTGGACAGAAGCCTTAAAGTTAGCACAAAAAAAGCTGGTACACATATTAAAAGAAGGTCGTAATACCTTTATATAGTGTAGAGATCCAAAGTTATACAATTGCAGGAAATATATTCTAAAAAGTACAGTAGATAACGGAACCAAGGAAAAATTAGCACACTTTCTAATAATCGTATTTTTTTAGCGTCATTAATAACTAGGGATGTACCGACTAGTGGCCGACCGGTCGGATAAGCCGACTATTCGGCCGTTTTTCATCGTCGGCTGAAGTCGGCGACTGGTCGGCTTTTTTTATTAAAATTAAAATAGTATATAAAACAATTAAACCCGGTTCACAGAACCTCAATTAAATATTTAATTGCGATTTAATTTTTAACCCCGCGTTAAAGTACCATGTGACCGAATCTACGCCAATCAGACGTCGCTAATGGCCTTGTTAAATGCGCGATCAACTTAATCTTAGTTAAATATTGTATAAACTGGCCCTAAATTGTGTTATTATTTATTTTTGTACTGAGTTACTAAAAAGAATTAAATGTTAAAATTATCCAAACAAATTTAACACATTTTTTGGAAAACAAAGGAACTTTAGTTATTCCTTTTATTAAAATAAAACAAATTTTTAAGGTACTCAGAGAAATAGAAAAAAAAAACACACTGTCTGTCGCATTTATAAACCGGTTTTAGCAAAGCCGAACAGTCGGCCGACTAGTCGGTTAGTCGGCCAGATCTACAGTCGGTAGGTACATCTCTATTAATAACACAATAATCTACAGAATAGAAAATTTTATTAGTTTGAGCATATAATTCCGTGTATAATAATCAATCAATCTTCATTGTGCCATATTTACTGAAAAATTAATAAAAGAAAAACAAAAGTTCAGTTTTATTACTTTTCACAATATTTATTTAAAAGTTCCACTCGTTTTGGTAAACTGGTATATTCTCAAAAAATAATAAACTGGTTCCGCTCAAATTGACAAAAATGTGGACCTTACAACAGATAAAAATTAATAATTTCAAAATCAAAAGTCACAGATAATCGCAATTTTACAAATATTAATATAAGTTTATGACAAATACAAACATATGCATTTGTCATTTGCCATTCCGCGCCAACTATGTTAGGGACAAGAACAGATGAACCGTCCTTGTATTTTATTACGGAATTGTGTAGAAGAAAAGGTTTACAACCCTAAAGTGATGTATTATTAGCCAAGGTTGCAAAGCCAAGTATTCTAGACCGAGCGCAAATATTTAATTAGAACCCGAGATGCGCAGCGTCGAGAGCTCTAAAGCGCAAGGTCTAGAAGTGGCTTTACAACTGTTGTTAATATACTATTTTTTTCACTAGTAGAAACCATAAGACAATAAATTGAAAAAATAAACGTTCAATTTTTTGACGCAACATGATTTTGTTTTGATTTCTAATCAAACTTGATCTAAATCTTCAACACAAAAAAAAACCGTTTACACTTGTCGCTGAATTAATCATTTTATCTTCCACCGTCTACCAACCACCATGCGTATACTCAAGTAATGTTAGTAGCACAAATTTATTCATTTTTTAAGAAATAATCACATCAAGTATGTCGTACATAACCTCAATCTCCTTTTTGAACCTTGGTCGCAAAAGTTGAACTTTGTTACCTCTAAATAAGTCGACATTTGCATGCTTTATGGCTGCTAGTGAAAAATTTAACACGAAACCTAGATATTCATTCCACTCCAGCAACATAATATAGCACGAGTCCGTGAGGAAAATTTTTACCTCCCAAATTCATTCAAAGGATTTACTTTGAATCATCTATTTTCTCAAAGAAAAACATGCTGCATGAAATAAGACAATTTTAATTTGAACTGTGGTTTCTGAAAATATATATTACCACTAAGATGCTTAATATATTTTATTTTAAAGTCGGTGGTGAAAAAATAATGTTGTAAATAACGTAACCAGAAAGAAAATCCAACATTATTTCCTACAAGTTACAACATTGTTTAATGTAAATAAGATGATGTATTAAAACAACATTTCTAAATTGTTTAGTGTTCTTTAATTAATTTGTGAGATTTACAACTTCTTTAGGAAAAACAACAGCTAAATGCAATTAATTTGCCAGATTTGCCTATGTTGACGTGTGCGTCATATTATTTATGTTTAAAACGACTTGTTTACCATTGCGAGAAATTCAGCTTTAACCCAGCGCACTGTCAAGTGAGATAAAAGCTCAGAGGTCTGTTGATTTATTGTTAAATGAAGACTATTCGGCTCATCTTAATTTTATTATCAAATCAAATGAAGATGAGCCGAACAGAATAAATGTATTAAATAGACATATTTAATACATTTATTTATTATAAATATTAAAACTACAACTTGAAACATTACAAAACCACTGCATCTTTACCTTCGTGGTCAACACTTTTCATTTTCAAAAACGATATCACTTTATAGCGGCAGCGCGGCAGCTGTTATCAATATGTTCCTTGATCAGCAGTGTTTTCATTATCATAAAACGTCTAGACTAGATCGAGGTGCTCTATAATTTGGACCGAAAAAAGAAATTTATTATTCCACTATAAAACGCTAGCACACTTACCTTTTCGTTAAAATAGCCCAATAATACCGTTTGATTTATCGCATTTATTGACTTACATCCAAGCCAAGCTTCAAGTGTTTCATACTCCGATTTATACCGGTTTTTGAATTTAAATGGAAACAAATCTTTCACGGCTTCTTGGGCTGCTGTTGCAGTATCTTGAGGAATTGAATCCACAAAATCCACAGTTGAATTCATTTTTCGAAAATCTTTCTATTGCTTTATATTTTTTGTTATTGATGAATTTAAACTCCACAGAAAACAACCAACGCTTTGTAGGCTATTTGATAATTTCTAATTTTAATTAATTAATTTTAATTTTGTTATACATAATTATGGATAAAATATACTACGATTAGGTAAACTTTTTTGTCGCGTCTCAAACTTCGTCCACGAGGTAGGCTTTGTCTTTCGGCTATTGAAGCGCAAATAACTATTATGATGATATTAACGTAGACAATTTAATTGTAAATTACACTGGTTGGTGCTAATATTGACTGTCGAAAATTCAACATTCTGTTACGGGAAAAAAGAGCGGCAATGTAACATTTATATATCAATTCGGTTGTAACATATTTGCACCCCTCATAATATTATTATATAATAAAGAAAAACGTCCAAGACAGTAGGTTTTTTTTTATCTAAGGCAATTAAATCGAAACTTTTTGGAGTAAGGGATATGAATTTAATTGGACTCATAATTCATTCAGATATTCTGTTATCTCGTTTATGTTAAGAAGATTATGTTGATTATATAAAACTTTTACAATAACAAAAGCATTCATGGCCTACAATAAATCAATGACGTCATTGTAAAAGCAATTTTTCCTGAATTTTATAATCTGACATGCTGTTCATACCTCTGGTTTGATGGTGGATTTTACTTCCCGGGCGTGATAGGATTCAGTCGACGAATGGCTAGTTTCATGTTTTCTCGACATTTCATGAGGACGAAAATATAAATCTCAGTTTCTGTCTCTATATGTAAATGCCGTTTGCCGTCTGTCGTTGTTTCATAAATTTTAAGTGTAGATATATGTAATTTCTCTAGTTCTAATTCGGTTTTCTATGTGCAAAATTTAATTTACTTAATAATAGATTACTATTGTGGGTGATGGGACAGTTATAAATAAGGATTTAACCATTATACAATACAATGTATATGTAATGTTAACAGCCAGTGATTGGATCAATTACTTTTAAAAAGTAATTCATTACAGTTGCTTTATACCTTATTAGAGGGTGGACACTTTCATAAAAATTTTGTCGGATTATGAGGGGTTTAAAAGGACGGGCTCAATCGGTTACCTGTTAGAGATTTGAGTGGACCAGAAAAATGGCTAAAGTTTGTGTGACCACAAATTTTAAATATTCTGCCCCTGTTTACTCAATTATTTATTAAGATATGCGCAATGGATTTTTTAATACAATTTCTGCTAATGTAACCAGATAGTCTCATACTCATACTCATCACAATTTTAACGCGTTGTAGTTTTTTTTTTACAATAAAATTTAAAAACGGAAAAGCAGTCTGGGTAGGGTTTTTACGCTCATTTCAACGGCGTGAAGTTTATTACAATCAGACTATACTTTTGGCAAAAACTTGGGCAGAAGTTTATAAGCATTTCCCTATGCTGGAATATGCTTTAGCTCACCATTATGAAGAACTTATGTATATTATGGTTACCTGGTTTCTTAACAAATTCGGTGCTAAACTCGTTTTAGACTTTGTTACTCCCTACTGGGTTAATCTTCTCTTTATGGGGACGAACCAGTTATAATAATTCCAGTAGGTCAGGTAAACGATTAGTAGAGAAAAACAAAACAATATTTTTGAGTATTTGGGTTAAAAGTAATTGCAAACAGTAATTGTAAAAGTGACTGAATTACTCAAAAAAAGTAATTCGCTGCAATTACTCATTACATTATTTGGGAAGTAATGCATTACAAGTACTCATTACTTAAAAAGGAATTGAATTACAGTAATGAATTACTTCCAACTACTGGTAACAGCATGGTTAAATCCTTAATAATGACTATGCCATCATCGGCAGTAGTAATCTACTGTTAAGAAAGTTAACTTTTACACAAAGGTATACTATCATAAAAGCGAATTAGAACTGGGGAAACTATATGCTAGTGATGTAGATGACAAAGCACTAACCAAAATTTGTCCGATGATCCTCACCAACAACTGGGTGACCTCCAAAGTTTGCTACAGTAAAATAAACAGTTTTATTTAAATTTCATAAAATAACATACTTCAGCACTTGTGGTTTATCAATCCATATTGCATAAGCTGCATAAGTATATAATAAAACAAAAACAGTGAATTTTGGCCAATGGTCCTTGATTTTATAAAGAACAAATAGTTTAAATTTGTACTTGTATATAAAACATTAATAAAAGAATTCTTTTCTACCTGGTCTGGCCATATTTTCAATGCCGCTTCGCTTGATTCATCTACATTTCGCTCCTGTACAGTACCTATTTTAATAACTTAATATCTAATAACAGAATTAATTTGATTCTAAATCTGATAAAGTTAAAAACTTTTTGGCTACTTACTAGATAGTTTCTGTGATAGTTTGTACTACTGGATCGGTTCTATAGTCACAAAATTACAGCGCGAACAACAAAAAGTTGTTATTTGGGACCCAGAACCGGAAAAGTCGAGCGAAGCAACACGAGTAGGTACTCGCAAAACTTTTTAAGAACATGGCTCACAAGATTTTGTGGGCCAACATGTATTTAAATTTATTTAGAACACGAAAAATTAAGAAATTATTTTAACAGAAGTCAATGAAGCACAGGGATAGAAGAAAAATGTTGACTATAACATTTACATAAATAACGTCAAATAATTAGGTAGTTCCTCTTCCTAAAGAAAAAAAAAAGTACAATGACCACATTTGCAGTTCCTCCACACATTCAAATTACCTACTCTTCAGAAAATAATAAATATCTTAATGCCCCAAAAATCAAGTAGCTATTAAATAGTGGAGAAAATATGAGAATAAAATTTATGCAGTCGTACCATCCGTAAAAAATTGGTCGAAGGTTATTTCAACAGAACTTCCCTCGCCCCTGAAGTACAATAAAACAAAGCCACCTTTTTCGAAAAATTATAAAATCTGATTTTGCGACTTTTTGTGATAATCTCGATAAGTTAAAATAAAGATATATGTGTAGTGTTAAAGTAAAGGTAAAGAAGCATGCTTTGCATACGTTTGAAGTGAATTTTTCATTACAAAATTTTGCGATGACGCCATCAACATTTTAGCAAAAACACGT
Source organism: Zophobas morio (assembly GCF_036711695.1). Taxonomy (NCBI): domain Eukaryota; kingdom Metazoa; phylum Arthropoda; class Insecta; order Coleoptera; family Tenebrionidae; genus Zophobas; species Zophobas morio. The sequence goes on from NW_026972110.1 coordinate 7,017,173, forward strand.
ATATTAATTTTGTACGTACAGTATAATATTAATAATAACAACACTATATTCCCACGATTTCGGGGAAATAGGTTGAGCCGTTGTTGAATTGATCACTAAAATAGATTCCTTCATTCAAGCAGTTATAAAAAATATGAACACACTGATAAACTACAATTACCTACATATCAGTTTCCGTTGCCATGCGACAGAGAATCGCAATCGCGAATCGCAACGACTGTCATCGCATCTTTCATGGCAACAGGTCTTGGAATATCGCAAATCCGACTTAAAATTGGCCCATCATAATATTTTGCACATTTTAGATAAGATTTATTCACCAAAATTATAAGATGACGTCATCAATCCGAGGGGGTTAAACGGATAAATTTTGAGTAACAATTTACCCTGCTTACGATAACTTTAAAACGTTTGCAAAAGTTCAAAGTATTCGGTTTTTGTAGTTTTAAAGTAAAATTGTAAAGTGTTGTTATACAATTTTGATTTTTTTTTTCCAAAAATATAGATGTCCAGGAGACAACATCACAACGGATTCATAAACCACAAATGTAGGAGAATGTTATTTTATAAAATTTAAATAATATTAACTAAGTAAAATTGTGAAGTGAAGTCATCACATTGTTGGTGGGAATGATTAGACAAATTTTGGATAGCGTTTTACCATCTCCACAATATTTCTAGGACACATATAAACTTTAGTTACGTTTAGGTAGTTTCGGAGATTATCTGTCTAACAGAGACGACAGACGATCGACAGACAGATTTTTGCATACTCTGGGGTTATAAAACGTCGAGGAAACATGAAAGTAGCCATTCTCATGGTGCCTCCTACTACAATACTTCCTTAGCTTTAAGCTCGGGAGGTAAAAATGTAGATATTGTAAAGTGGGATTTTGCCTACAGTTTAGACATAAAGTAAAAATGGTTTTAGTATGCATACATACGCAACTGTTTAAGTGCCTAAATAAAAATCTGGTCAAAAGAGCTGCCACCTATTTTATTACTTCCTGCGCGTAAGTTAAGCAAATATAGTAATAGAATCCATCAGTCGACTTGCCACTTTGATGTTGTCTCGATGTTTCATGAATCATGACCCCTAGAGCACGAAAAAAGTGGTAACCCGTCTCCGTGTATCTGTTGTCTGTGTGTATGACTCTCTGTCTCTTTGTCTGTCTGTTTGTCTGTTTGTCTGTCTGTCTGTCTGTGTTGATTTTTATTAAACAGATAATCTCCGAAACTACCGAGCGATTGTTGTCAAATTTTGCATGTATATTAGGAATATCATTGTAAAACGCTAACCAAGGTTTGAGTAAACATTCCCACTACCAATAGAATGACGTCATCTCCAAAATTAACAATAGTAAATTTGTTTTTAATTATATAATTAAATACTCACCACACTCCTGCACGTACGGTGTATGAATCCGTATTGAATTTTCATCCTAGACATCCAGATTTTTGGAAAAAAATCAAACTTGTATCATATTTTGCAAATTATCTACTACAGAACTACAGAACCAAATGCTCTAAAAACTTTTAAGGTTATCCTAATCATGGTGAATCGTTATTCAAACTTTATTCGTTTATCCCCCCAAAAATGGGTGACATCTCAAAATTTTACCGAATAAATCCTCTTTGAAACATGCAAAATATTATGTGATTTATGCACTCTTGATTTTTAGAATTACTTATACAGGGTGACTCAAAAAAATTAATGAATTTATTGTATTGATTAAATCAAGAATGACTTACTCCATGTTCCCCAAAATTTGAGAATACAGTACTGTTATCACTGCATCTACTTATCCAAATTGATATACGTGTCCTTGCAAAAATGATGATGATATCATTGAAAAAACACACCGCAAAGAAACGCGTAATAGGCTTCTGTAACTTTACTTTAACATTACATACAAATTTTAGTTTAACTTATTAAGGTTATCATAAAAAAATAAAATTTTGCAAAACCAAATCTTATAAATGGTCGAAAAATATGCATTTAGTGTACTGTACCTCTAGGGCGATGAAAGTTCTAACCTTCGAGCAATTTTTGTTTTTTTCCGAATGTCGAAGTATTTATCACCGTATTCGTGACAATTGGTATTTAGATTTCGAACTCAGTAGTCTATGTGGCAATTAAAAGCGGATGACAGCTATCAAAATTCATTTTGGAAGAGACATACGGAAAAAACAAAAGCTGCTAACATACGCTAACCAGGTTTTTATTCAAACACCAGATACACATAATTTCCCTGAAATTCTTAGAAAAGCGCAACGTACGAGTACAAATAATTATTTAATGTGTAATGTGTGTAATATGAACATGGTATGCTTCTTCACACTTCTTTGAAGCATTTAACTTTAACACTATTTTTTGTGTACTTACTCGTGTTTTAAAAGACATAATTACAAAATCTAATCTTTGGTTTATAATAATAATGTTTGTGTAACATTCTATAATTACCATGGCAAGTCTGTTCATAACAAGTAAATACGCTTAAAATAATGCAAAAATGGATCATTGTGAAGAACTGTAGTTGCAGTTGCCAATTTAGTAGGTGCCTCAAATATCGAGTGAGCAATATAATTTGTAATCGAGTTACATTTGAAATAACATTTGAACAAAGTACGTGTGTCTTACCAAATTCTGACGATTAATGATGTCTACAGTTCCGCCGTTTACCTGCATTAATGGGTTTTGGAAATTTTATTAAAATGAATGCTAAAAATTTTAAATTGTACCGAGTCGTTCAGTTTTGCAATTCTGCAGTTTTTAAAATTCATCCCTATTTTTTACATGATTTGAATATGTATTCGCCTGTGGTATCCCCAGTAAGACCGTGACCGATATTGGATGTAACTTGAACCACTGTTCAACTGTTCGTTACGTTTGAGGTTAAGTTGATTGTGTTTTCCAAGTGTTTTCGAACTGAATTGTGTCTTTTTCTGAATTCTTTAAGTAACTGAAGGGCCGTAACGAACGATTTTTTGCTTTTGTTGTGTTTCGTACTGAAAATCCTTTTAAAAAAACAGTTCTTTTCAGAACTAACTTGTGTTCATTTTGGGCCGTTTTTTGGCTTAAATTTTCAACAAATTCAAGAACTTGATGAAAAATGGCTTTTACATTGGAACATAAGACTTTTATGATTGAGTCTTACTTTCGAAATGGTCAAAAAATCGACGTACAATGGCAATATTAATTCCTGACACGTGGACCGAATTTAGAGAGCAATTTTCAAACAATATTGTGGATTATGCTAATTTTTACAATTCATTAAAGCGTAGTGCACTTGCCGAACAATATTGAAAAAGACTTGGGATTATTTGCTTATCGATTACAATGTGTGCAAGAATTACATGACGGGAATTTTCCAATCAGACGTGAATACTGTGAGTGGTTTTTGAACACATTTGATGATGAACTGCTAGAGAAGACATTTTTTACGGATGAAGCTTGGTTCCACTTGAGTGGTTATGTTAATTCCCAAAATATGCGAATGTGGAGCCAAGAGAAACCACCTTTTTATGTTGAGGCCCCACTTCATGCACAAAAAATTGGTGTTTGGGCTGCAATTAGCCAAAGACGCATCATAGGCCCATTCTTTTTTAATGGTAAGAAAATGAAAATCAAAGTTTTTTAACTTTCTTCCTCAACTGATCATTTTTTAGGCAATTTAACAGCTATTTGATATCTGGAAGAAATTTTGGGGCCATTCAGAAGAGAACTCCATGATGATGAATTAGCTTTTGGTTTTTTCCAACCATTACGAGAGTTTTTTGACCAAAGAGTTATTAGTCGAAATACTGAACATATCTGGCCCCCAAGATCATGTAATCTTACACCTGCTGATTTTTTCTCTGGCCGCATTTAAAGAACACAATGTATTGTACTCCTGCTAATGATTTGGAAGATTTAAGGAACAGAATAACTGAAAAAATCAACGAAATAAACAACAATGAGGTTATATTGAACAATGTCATTGATGCAGTTTGAAGAAGAGTTTTGCTGTTTTCAAGAAAATGGGGAACATTTGCAGCATTTATTGTGAATAGGGACTTTAAATGTAGTGTTTAATGCTCTAATGGAAATTAATTGTGAATTAAGTGTCTTTTTTTTTTATTAAAAAATAAATGATGAAAATTCAAAATTTTGGTTTGTTTTTGGCTGAAAAATGTGTTTGCACAAGTCGATTTACCTCATTAAAGTGAAAGCAAACCATCATCGATTTAAAAGTCGATTCCTTTACTGTGGTCTGTTTTTATGGAATTATATTCACCGAATTCGCCCCCACATTTCAGGATACGTTCAAAACAAAGAAGATGAGTTTTACTAAATCAAAAATCTGAACATTTAAATGGTTAATCATTCATTATTTAAATTCAGTTCTGAGTTCACGCCATTTTTTTCTTTCCATCTGTCAATTTAATTTATTTGAAGTTACGAACTATGTGGATCAATCATCGACGTGACTTTTCCGAAACAAATGAAAATCAACAAATGACTCGATTACAAATTATATTGCTCGCTCGATACAAGTAAGAAAAGTGTTACAAATTATTGAGTGAATCGAGAAGCAGGAAAAAATACAAATGACGCGAATGAGACAATGTTGCTGGCTGGTTGCTAACTGGAAAAGCGTTGCTAATGAGAAAAGTGGCAAGAAAAGTGTCATTTTCTATAAGACAAAGATGCATTTTTCTGTGGAGGTCATGAAAAAATGTTTATATTTATCATTACCACATACTTACTAAATAAAACATTCTGTAACTGGTAAAGCAAATTGCAAACAAAGTTAGTTCCACAAAAATCAGTTCTAAAAAAAAAGAAACTTTCACATAAAAGAAATAAACTACAAAACATAAACACTTTCAAAATTTTAGTAAATTTAATCTGAAACTTCCTTAAATTAATTAACCAACCATCATAGGTGATAGGTGCGTGATTGGGCGATCCCCGCTTTCACCTGGTATTTGGTGAGCCCTTTCCAATTGTTAACTTGCGAATTGGATTTTTGTTATTCCTGTTTGATGGAGTTCATATTTTTGTATTGATATTGGTGCGTTTTCGGTTATTTTTCTAGGAATTCAGTACTTGTTTTCCCAGTAACAAAGTTTGGTTATCAATTCGAGTTTAATCGTAACTTTTTTTGCGCTGATAACGGATATTTTTGAGGAGGTGAAGTACTGTGATATTTTACTCGCCGAGTACAATTTATTGTAGCTAAACAACATACCCCCAGTCGAAATGGAGACGCCTACGACTTCATTTCCGGCAAGGGATCAGGCTATAGTTCTAAATGCAATTAAAGATTTAAAACTTATTGATTATGTCGTGGCTGTAGGGGATATAGTTGCGCCTAAAAATGTTATATTCGCGTCCCACATGTCGAACGATAGAGTATGTATATATTTAAAAGAAAAATCATATGTTGACTTAATCATTTCAGGTCATCAAAATATTGTTGTTAAGGAAAATGTAGTCAGTGTGCGCTGCCTTATAAACCCGCTAAACGTATTATCTTTTCTAATGTGTGTCTTTCGATCCCTCACAAGATTGTTGAGGATCTCATCAAAAGATTGGGTTTTACCTTAGTATCTATAAGATATCCTTTTTGAGAGCTGGCATACAAAACAGTGAATATAATCATGTTTTGAGTTTTCGTCGTCATGTTTATGTCCAGCCTAATGATTCAGTTGAACTTCCATCTTCGTTAATATTGAAGTATGATGACACGAACTACCGTATTTTTCTAAATTACGACGATGTTTGCTTTAAATGTAAGCAGGTTGGTCATTTCGCACAAGAATGTCCCTCAACCTCAGGTACTTCAATACTTCTTCTCCCACTATCTTACAGGTAAATGACACTTCACTTGAGAAGTCGAATAAGAGATCTAATGGGGATGTCGATAAGAACCGTCCCGATGACGAAGAGGAAATGGAAGGTTTTCAGCCTCTAGATCTGAGTAAAGAGTTATCTTGTGCGGTGGAGAATGATTTAAGCTCTAGACAAACCAAAAAAATTAAAACTTGTGACTCCACTGAGAGTTTAACTTCGACCTCTGATTTGATCCAGCCCGCTAAAGATTTAATAGATAACGCCCAGTACCCGCTAAATTTTGAAGAGCTAACCCGATTTGTCGAGAAAGCTGTCGGTGAATTGGATATCTTAGAGTTAATACGAAAATACACGACTGACGTAGATGGGGTCTCTGCTATGCTATTCGATATTTTTCCTCTGCTTACTCATAACAGCGTCCGCAATCGTATTAAAAAAATTAGACTTAAAATAAAAAAGGCGCTTGCTAGGCTTGCAGATGAAACATCTAATAAAGCTACGGATACTGTGGCTGGCCCCTCAGGCGGTTCCTAATAGGGATTCGATTTCGTTTCTTTTCTTTTCTTTCTTTTCAAATTCTGTTTTCAAAATAATTCATCTGTTAAATATTTTGTTGGCAATTTAGTATACACTAATGTAGCTTCCCTGATGGCAAAATATGTCGACTTCTCTGTGCTGGTGCAATCTTTGAAACCGACTTTCATAATGTTGTCAGAGTCGTGGCTAAGCCCTGCGATTCCTGATACATTAGTGGCTATAAACGGTTACACTCTTTTTAGGAACGACCGGGACGGCAGAAGGGGTGGCGGTGTGGGTATCTTTGTAGCGGACTTGATTTGTTCCAGTTTCACAATTAATATCTTAAGCTCTGAAGTCGGCAATAATGAAGCACTATTTCTCAAATCATCGAACAGTAGTATCTCATTTGTGTTAGGATGTATATACAGACTCCCAGACTCTGCAATTGGTGATGTTAGAAAACTCTTTACGTTTGTGTCAAAAATTGCCGATAGCTGCGACAGACTGATTATCGCGGGAGACTTTAATTTACCTGACATAACCTGGCCTCTTGATCATATCTCTAATTTTGACGCTCCTTCCCAGTTGTTGCGTGATGTACTGATACACATCTAGAGCAAATTATTACTGAACCGACCCGTTATAGGACGAACCAAACACCGTCAACCCTCGATCTAATTATCACCTCGGACGATAAGTTACTAGCAAACTTAGATTATCTGGATCCTGTTGGTAAATCTGATCACGTGGTGTTAAAGGTAGAAGTGCAAATCTGTTTTGAAAGAGGAAGGAGGATTACCTCTACTTGTAGGGTTATTACGAATTATGAGCTGCTCAACAGAGATCTGTTCAACATTGACTGGTCCACCATTCTTGTGGAACCATCTGTAGAAGACAATTGGACTAGATTTAAGAAACAGCTTAATTCTGTGGTGACCAAACACACAGTTTCCGTAGTAAGAAAACAGTCTTCAAATAAACCATGGATCACCAAACAGATTCTCAAACTTATTAGAAAAAAAAGGGCGCTGTGGCGATGTTACAAGCGCACTAGTAGTGAGAGTGATTACAAGGCACACAGAGTGTTTTCAAGCAAAGTTTCTGCTACTATAAGAGATGCCAGATGCAACTATGAGAAGCGCATTGCTGCTTTCAAAGATGTGAAATGTTTTTAGAAATACGTGCGGTCTTCCTTAGTTGGGCCTGTGAAGACCCCTCACCTAAGAGACGTAAGTGAACGTGTCACCGAGGATAGTCAATTTGTCACTAATTTGTTTGCGGACACGTTTGCTAAAGTTTTTACAGTTGACACAAATTCAACAACTATTACTTCCGTTGAATTCTCTGAGGTAGCAATAGCTAAAAAGATATCTAAACTGTGCATAACCAAATCTCCTGGACCAGATAGCATTACCGTGAGTCTTCTCAAAAAGTGCCAATGTTTGTGCCAACCGTTAAAGATTCTGATGGAGCAGTCATTTGAGTCGGGGACTTTTCCTCTTGAATGGAGGTCCGCGGTGGTGAAACCCATGTACAAAAAGGGTGATAAGTTTGTTGCTGACAATTATAGACCTGTCAGTTTAACGTCTCACGTAGTCAAAATCGCTGAATCCATTGTTTATGATGCGTTGATAGAGTTCATGATTAACTGTAATATAATCCCTACAGAGCTACACGGACTTGTGCCTGGTAGGTCTGCTATTACAAGTTTACTCTGCAGTCTTGAGGACTGGACCAAGACGCTTGATTCCGGCGAATCGACTGATGTTCTGTATTTGGACTTCTCGAAGGCCTTCGATCGAGTGCCTTTGCGACATCTTCTACTTAAACTCAACCATTTTGGCGTTCGTGGAAACATTCTTCGCTGGATAGAGGCTTTTCTTTCTAATCGGTTGTTCAGTGTTAAAGTGGGTGACGTATTTAGTATGCAGAGAAGAGTGCTGAGTGGAGTTCCTCAGGGATCGGTACTTGGGTCTCTTCTTTTTAGATCTATACTTCCGACATTAAATATTCTCTGAAGTCGCCTTTTGTAATGTATGCTGATGACCTGAAGATCTATAATAAGAGTTGCAATTTCACTGTTCTGATAACTACTAATAGTAGCCGAAATCCAAAGCATGATTATCATGTGAATGGCACGCAACTGTCCAAAGTTGACTCTTATCGCGATCTGGGTGTAATGGTGTCATCCTCTCTCTTGTGGTCCGAGCACATAGCTGAAGTAGTTAAGAAGGCGAATAGAATTATATTTCTTATTAGTCGGACGTTTAGGGCTATTACAGTATCGATGTTCATCAATTTATATAAAACATTAGTTCGACCAGTTCTTGAATTTGCCAATACTGTATGGGCACCGTCTCTGAAAGGCGATATTGCATCATTGGAGACTGTACAGCGTCGTGCCACTCGTTTGCCGTTTGGGAGAGTTCGCCCTTCATATGAAGGGAGACTGGCCCTAATGCCCTTACCTGCCTTGGCTGATAGAAGGGTAAGGGGGGACATGATTACAACATTTCAAGCGCTTACTAACAACAACTCAGTGATACGGTCCTTTTTTAAGCTAGGCATGCGTGGTCGGACAAGGGGTCATTCCTTTATATTAGTTAAAGGTAACTTTAAAACAACAGCTAGACAGATATACATTGTTAACAGGGTGTTTGATAAGTGGAATTCTTTACCAACGGAGGTTGTGTAGAGTGACTCGGTTTTAAGTTTCAAACATGTGTAACAAAGTGTAGAGTGTAGGTATTAAAGATGCGCGGGCACAACAGGCTTAGGCCTCTGCCCGATCGCAGTTTCATAATAATAATAATAATAAATAATCGTGCATTCGACCAGACACAGTTCATTCCGTTCATGTACTCTACCTATGTTTAAAGAGAGATGAGACTTCGGATTAAGTTTGATTAAAGTATTGACTATTGACGCTTAAGTTTTAATGAATTTAAACTTTTAAACGAAAACGAAAAGAATGTTGATTTTTGGGCGCGGGAAATTAAAATTATCCCATCTATCTCACATTGTACCAGGAGAGCAAAAAAACAAGATCAAAGCCAGCCTTGGTTTTTTGAAATTTTGTCTTTGGCCGTTGTATTTTCAACTCGGATTTTCAAACTGACGGCAATTTGACAAGACAAATATTCTGCCAAAGACAAATCTTCAAAAATCCATGGCTGTCTTTGAGCATACTTTTTATTGCTCTCTCAGTGAGTATTATAATATAATCGACAGCCTGTGGACAGATGGTCAATGCCAAGGCATATTTTTGAAAATTCACAAGGTTAGTTTGCTTTTTTCTTTTATGAAATTGTCATCGCTAAAATTTTTTAATTAACTGTGGTACGAAATGTGATGGTAACCACATAGTCAGATTCAATAGGACCATCAGAAAATCAGTACCTAGATTTATTTGATTTATACACAAAAAGTTTATTGATAACTGCATATTCTTAATGGTCAGTCTTACTTTTCCTAGAAAGGTAGAACCGACAGATATTACACCTGGCTGCGAAATTAAATATTTTTATTATGAAATATACAAGCGGTACAAAATAATAATATCAATTATTAACCAATATTCGTTAAGATTTAAGAAACGATTACACTTTTTTTAATATAAATTTGTATACAATTTTGTAAACAAAATAATGCAAAAATATCTGATACCTAAACCTTTTACGAAAACAAAACTGTACAAAAATCTGGAATGTCAACTTGAATATGAACATAGCAATAACTGATAATAAATAATAAAACCAGAGAGACATAATTTTCAAGAAAAAATATTAAAACAAAAAACTTAATTTCTAAATGATTAGAATAAACACTCAGAAAAGATCTATACGAATTATATCAGATCTTATAAATTATTATTTATTGTCTTGTGTAAATTCGAATCATTCGAATCAGTCAAAAAATAAAACAATATTTCTAAAACATAATTCTTAAAGTAATATTATGTACAAAAAAGACACAATAACCTAAGTAATTTTCAGAAACTACAAATTGTCTTTGGTAATTTCAGAGAAATCTGCTTTAAGTATATATAATATACAGTAATAATTATGAGACTACTTTTGTACTTCAACTCCTTCGTGATATAAATGTGCTAAAAATATCCATTTGTCTATCACAATTTCAAATTTTGATAAAAGAACGAACATAAAGCTAGAAGAATCCCAAAAACTGTCATGACACGTTATTAAATTTTTAGTTCCTCAAATGTTCATTAAAAATATTATTAGATGTACAACTTACAAAACTGGTAAGATCCTAAAACACAACTGAGGATATTTTCCTAGACAAAAATAGAAACAAAAACACTACAAAAACAACTTATTCAAAAGCTGTTAACAATAACCCTAAACATGTAAACTATTATTGCATTTATGTATAACTTTATACGTAAGTTATGGTACAGTATTTCGGAAAGAAATTATGAAGATAGGGAAACTACTGTTGGTCTGTCCATGTTAATGTTTTCTCCGTTCATAATAACCTTTGTATTGTTATTATTGTTATTATTTACAATATGTGGAGAGCTTGGACTTGGTGATGTCGTGGAAGGCGGACTGGGGCTTGACGGTTGAAGCATATCAAAATAACTATTTGTAATTTGTGATGACTGCGACGTATAAGGAGACATTCGCTGATGGGGCTGGTTATTATAGACATAACTTGAAGAACTGTTGTGTTGCATGTGATTTAGTGACGCTACCGATCTCAAATCATTATAATTATCTACAAATAGACAAATATTAGGGTACATCTTAGATACACGGAAACAAAAATTTACCTAATGTGGAATGTTCCAGTTTAACTGATGGCAGATTCTGCTCCAGTTTGATAGTATTGATGGTCGACTCCAAAACATTGGTAATCGTGTTTCGAGAGCTGTTGTCCTTACTGCCCTTTGGTTTCCTCTTTCTTGTCTGAAAAAAGTTACAATTACTCACGACCACGAAACGATAAAAAATGTATACTCAACAATGCAGAAAAATTACACAGAAAATAACTTATGAATTACTTTCAACAAAATTAGACTTCGGACATTCTTGACCATAGTCAAGTGATTAATACTGACTTACAAAGTTCAAAATTCACGAGAGAACACTTCTATGCAATTCTTTTAAAAGCTGACTTCTTACATTGCTCAAATTTTGAAATTAATATGCGAAACACGTCATATAGGAACATCATCGAAAACTATACCTTCCCTATGTAAACAGCTTATAACAAAAAATTTATACTTATTTATGATTACAGGTCAAAAGTAGGTAAATGTTACCATATTTGTTACGTCTACAGATAGTGAATCGATAATAAATGCAGTACAAAGCTTAATGCGAATTTATAACTTCCGTTTATTGTTTTGTGTACAAATAACTCTTTAATAGTAGGCCAAAACATTTTTTTTTGTACAGTTACTGAAAAAAATTCCCACGTTAAAATTTAAAACTGTATTTGCTTGTACGCCATAACGAATTATGCTTGTATGGCAACTACTTTTTTGTTTATCTTATTTCAAGTAAAAAAAAACAAAATAAAATAATGTGTTAAGTAATGATTTGTGTTTCATTTAAAAAACAAAACATCATGAAAAAGCACAAAGTGTCAATCAATATAAATCAATTAGATCAAATTTACTTTACTGATAAAATGTAGTAGTAAAAAAAAATGTGTGTGACTTTTTTGTGGAGTGTCTGGAACTCTCGAAAAATGTTTAAAGTAAAACACTGCTAATTGGGAAGTGAATAAGTTATTATCTGCTCAAAAATTAAAAAAAAATTGAGGTTAGGATGATCATGATTTTTATTCAAAACATGGTGTTTTTATTTATTTTATTTTGACATTTTTGTCATGAAATTTCAAATTTGAAGTTTTTTATACTATCAATTTTCCAGTCTAAAAATAAGCCCTAGAGTAGTTTTATTTGGTACCAACTTATTTCAACAGGTGGTGTTTTTTAAATTTTTGAATAAACAGTAGATGAAACCGCAAATCGTTGTTATTTTGACAATTTTAACCAAAGAAATGACACCTACATAAGATAAGGATCTACTATTTATGTGCATCTTACGACCTAATGAGCTTTTTTGCCCATCAGGGATTTTTCACATTTTTCATTTGGCCGTAAAATCAATTAATAATGAGTGAATCACATTTGACTTCATTTATGTGCCAATAAGATACTTTAAATAATTTATTTAAAAATTTGAGTTGGTGAATACTGTCAACAAGAACTTGATCAATTGGATTTCTAAATTATAATCTCAGAAGAGTTTTCTATTTCAGGAAAATAGCCCAATTTATTTATCTTTGAAATTAGAAACAAAAAGTAGAGGTAAACAAGTAAATCAAATTGGGTTACAATATTTTTAATAGCAACTTCCAGTAATTTCACTTTCGTATGGTTTTTAGTATCAATGCAAGAAGAAGTAATAGAATATTCAATATTTTCACGAGGACTGTATTTAATCTTTACAACATCTTTAGAACAAGTACTAGAACAATTCACTCCCACACACCTTCAAATAGTGAAGATGCAATAAATAAAATTTTAATTTTTAGTGACTATAAAATAAGGTTCAGTATCTTAAAACAAAAATCACTTCCGCTACCCAAAACAGTCCCAATTCTTCCAGTCAAAAATTCAAAAAAAAAAAAACTAATATCAGGAAGGACCATGGAGAACTATTTCAATCAGTGAAGGAACTTTTGAAGCTATAACTACGTATATTCTATGCGGTCTGGCCCCATTAGTGAAATAAAATGGAAAGAACTGATTCTGCGTGTTTGTACAAAATTGATCCCGAGACAATTATTGAATAAATCTTAAAACGACCCAAAATTTATTTATTAATACCCTACTAAACACCTACCTGGATACTGTCTTTCTTCATGGCTAAAGGCCTGTTAACCCCATGAAGTTTAAAGTATAGTCCGCAGGCATTGCAGACGGGTTCTCCAACAGTATTTCTTCTCCACAGTGAAGTCGTACTTGTGTGACAGTTTGTGCAGGTAAGTCCAACGCGACGTGATGCAGACTGTCAACAGCACAAGTTAGAAAAAAAACTCAGAAGTATACTATGTTAATCGAAAAAGAAACAAATTAGTGTACACAATGGACTGGAGCAAAATTAATGTACATTATTACACTGTTACACAAACCTATTTTGCTCAAGTCCAGGGTATGATGGGGCCAATGCACACTATTGCCAGTAAAGCTTGGTTTTGAAGAGTGACTACGAACTACTTATAAGGAAAATCAAATTTTAAAATTAATTAAATTATAAATAAAGAAATCTATGAAAGATTTATTGATATCCCTGGTTAAGATATCAGTCCTATTTGATAGCTTCATTTTATATCAGAACTCGTTTCAAACTTATGTGATTGAATTAAATCTTCAAAACCACCGATTCAAGTTCGCAAAGAAAAAGAAGAAAAGAAAAAGTGCTTTTGATCAAACAAGTAAACCTACCAAACGGCGACTGGATTTTTCTTCGGTGGTGTGCAAAGTAGGGGCCCTATTGGCCCCATTATACCCAGGGTAGTAGTTCTTGTAGAAATCAGGAACACCCCCGTGGCCCGGCTCTGCCGCCACTGCAACGCAAATAAAGAGGGGAATTAGGCTTATCTCTTGCAGAATTATCACAAAAAGGAACCGACTTTGATGTAGCAGCTTTGCCTCGCACATCGGGGGTGTTTTACGCTTACAATTCGCAGACGACCGAACAACATGGCAAGATCTTGACTCCTCCACTTAACGAGGGGCTCCGATTATCACTAGACCGTAACCTTAACATTATGTTAAATGAGTCATGCAATTATTCCCAAAATATGACATGCAGTATGTTGTTCGGTCGACCGTCGAACTCCGACAATGATGAAATTAGACATAAGTGTAAAAGTACCAATCTACGAGGCTGCTTGACAAGGGGCCGGTTCATGCCGTTCATCTTATGGTAAAGGCCACAAGCATTGCACAAGTAGTGCCCAGTACCATCTCTTCGCCATAAAGGGGTGTCGATGGCACCGCAGTTCACACACTCTCGTCCTTCAGTAAAATACTCGGCAGTGCGAGGGTCTACTGTTTAAAAAATTAGTCTAATGAGTAAACTATTTTTCAAGTTGCAGGCTAGACAAGACAATTGTTTTAATCTTGTCTTGGCTCAACTTTGAAATTCAGGACTAGCAAAAGTGTTTCAAAAAATTACACCAATGACCGTTTCAAGACCATGAATTTCGCATTGTTCAAAATTTTTGTTGAAACAGTCAGTTTGTATTTGAATTTATACAGTCATTTATTGAATGGAACTTTCAGAAATTGGTGAAGAATTTTTACACACGATAGAAATAACTGAATTTACAAGAAATAACTGGAATTATGTGGAATTCACCAGAATTCTTTTGGAATTCATCGGAAAAAAAATAAAATGGCACGTATTACCCACACTGATACGCTCATTTTCTCAAACATATAATTTTGCAGCAGATCGCGTTGTAAATCATAGATACAACTAGACGTATTGTCGGTTTTATCGTCGGACGGTAAATTTATAAGTGGAGTGATTTTTATTGACGTTCGTAATTCGTAAATCAAAGCTTGTAGTGTGCCCAAGGACGTTTTGAAATTATTCCAAGTGACAATATGTACTTAATAAAAATTATCGAAAAAGAAATAGAGGTGAACTCATTTATTACAATTACATAATTTTGGCTGCCGTGAATTTTTGACAAAAAAAAAGCGATACTAAATCGATCTAAAAAAATTAGTACTGAAAAATACACTGACCGGCAAAAAAACCAGCCACACTGAAAAATTTCGCAAAACCACTTTAAAAATTATTAATTTAAAGAACCATTCACTATTGACACATGATGTACAAATTAGCAGAAAAAAACGAAGACAAATAAACGCACAATTAAATTTAATTTAACAAAATAACAGAAACAGACCAAGTACGATACTTTCTTAAAAAACACAATAAAGGAGGTTGCTGTTGTAAACAGTGTTTTTCATCATTTGATTATAAGATTGGCAATTAAAAAACATTTTCATGCGAAAACAATTCCATTAACTCTTACAGACATCTCTCAAATTGTCGCTCTGTTTCTGTTATTTTGTTAAATTAAATTTAATTCTGCGTTTGTCTTATTTTTTTTGCTAATTTATACACCATGTGTCAATAGTGAATGGTTCTTTAATAAAATAACGATCACTAGTTAAATTAATAATTTTTAAAGTTTGGTTTTGCGAAATTTTTCAGTGTGGCCGATTTTTTTTGCCGGTCATTGTATTTGAAAATAGTATACTACACAAAAACACATAAACTTGCAACTTTGCCGGAAATCTAACGTTTTCATCGCCCCTTTAAAAGAGAGCGGAGTGCAACTGCCTTTTCATTTGTACAGTAGGCTTTCAGGCAACACTCCTATATAAAATCGTTTCACAAAACTTTTTTTGTGTTACTCTGAATAAGCAATTCTAAAAAATTTTAATGCACTGATAAACCACAAGCAGAATAATAAGTATTTCTTTACATATTTTAGATACGATTTACTCGCCAAATTTTTTAGATGATGTCATCATTTTTTGGGAGGGGATAATTATGGAGTTCTGAGAATATGAGAATTTCACTGTTCGGAGGATTTGAGGATTTTGGTGTTCTGAGGATTTGAGGGTTTCACTGTTCTAAGGATTTGAGGATGTTCTGAGAATTTGAGGATTTTGGTATTCTGAGGACATGAGTGTTTCACTGTTCTGAGGATTTGAGGATTTTACTGTTCTGAAGCCTTGAGGATTTCGCTGTTCTGAGGATTTGAAGATTATTGTGTTCTAAGGATTTGAGGATTTCGCTGTTCTCAGGGTTTGAGGATTATGGTGTTCTGAGGATATGAGGATTTCCCGGTTCTGAGAATATGAGGATTTCGGTGTTCTGAGGATTTGAGGACTATGGAGTTCTGAGGATTTGAGGATTTCGCTGTTCTGAGGATTCGAGGATTTGAGGATTATGGGGTTCTGAGAATTTGAGGATTTCGCTGTTCTGAGGATTTGAAGATTATGGTGTTCTGAGGATTTGAGGATTATCGAGTTCTGATGATTTTTGAAGTTTGAGGAGACAGACAGATCGACAGACGAAAACGGCGGACCTATTGTTTCTTACACTAGTGATCATGACACGTTGGGAAAACACGAAAGTAGCCATTCGCCGAATTAACGACGTCGGGAAGTAAAAAACAAATAATATTTAGTTATTGCATTGCCTATAATGCCTACTTTGTCTTTTTTCAAAGCCGTTTTTCTACTTTTAAGTAGTATATTTTGAGCGCTATTTTAGTTTTTTTACAGCCTAATTCACTTTCTATGAGTTAATAGGAAAATCTCAACAAATTAGATAAAAGTATTTTTGAAAAAATAAGCACAATTTGATTTTTTTTTGAGAACGATCGACACTGTTTCTATGTAAATATACTATTGTTAAACAAAAACATTTATATTTTCATTTACATACCTTAATTGAAAATCATTTTCTGTTCGAAATTTATACAAAAAATTTCTTAAATGTTTCGAAAATTTTCGAAAAAAATCATCTTTTCAAACAAAATCAGAAAAAATGGAATCTCATCTAAAAACAAAATTTATCTTCCTATCCGGTAAAATCCGATGCTGTAATCAGTTTGTCCTAAATCTCACGTGAAACAAATAATTATTATTGATATCTGTTCTATCTAAAGCACGTTTTAAAGCGCCTACTCAAAACGGACAATGTCTTAATCCTGTACAAAATATGAGTACTGCTTATGACAAGGAAGACATACGAGTTGGAGTATGGATGAATTTTTGCCCCTAGGTCCAAAATGGATTTTATGACGCCGATGGTCAAATTACCTGTGGTGAGGGAATTATCCGTAGATATTTTATTTTATGCTGTATAAGTTTTAAAAATATGCAAATTGTTACATTAAAATTCATAGTTCAACAACAATAAAAAAAATTACCGTAAAAAGGCAATTTCCAAGGAAAAATTTATAAATACCAAAATCTAAGAGCTCAGATAAAATACAATAACAAATTCTGCAAAATTTATGGCATATAGAAACAAACTCAAAAAAAAATAATAGAAAGTGTCTATAAAATGATTCATACATCGCAATACCTCTATAAAAGTGTTAGGCAGCATTTAAAGTGAGATGGAGATCACTTTCAACACTTTTTGGGGCTTACTTAAATTTTAATTGTAAAAATAGAATTAGGGTAAATGTGTACAAGAGTGCGAATATGTATAAGAGTACGCACTGATGATTTCTGCTTATTAGTGCCATCTGGGTAAGATGAAGTTATACTATTCAGAATTTAATGCTAAACCTGAGATAAAGGTGCAAAAGTGACCTGAATATAGTTTATAGTTTGGTCGTACTGACGATTTTATGTTCACACGTTGTGTGGATGTAATTTTTACCGCTCATAGTTTCAGTTTTTTGTAAGGTACGTACCAGTTCTTTTATTTTACAGTAATAATTTTCATTAGTTGTAACTTTTAAGGTCTCGTTATACACTAACAGTTTTATACTTTCTATCCATCAAAAGCTTTTAACTTTGAAAACATTAGGTTATGTACAAATGTACAAGAGTGCGCAGCGAGGTATTGTATAAGAGTGCCCATTGCTTGCAATACGTAGTCTAATAGTCTTGGAGATACATATCATACGATAATGAATTATTTAACTGTACTACTTTGTACTGTTTCTCAAGTTGTGTGGTGGTGGTTATGATGTTTTTTTTTTATTTCTACTTCCTGAGCGAGTTGTAATCGAGTCCGTCGACCGACTCTCTATTTTTACGTTTTCTCGACTTTTCAAGACCCCTAGAGTACGAAGAAATAGGTCTCCCGTTTTATGTGTACTCTGCAATCACCTATTCCCATTTATTTTCACCTTAGAAACAAATATTTTTTCATAAAATGTAATGCGCACTCATAAGCGTTCAAATGCGCACTCTTGTGCAATGAACTGTTTAAGAGTACGCATTTACACATGTTGACAAAAATTAAAATTACTCTTAAAATATAATGGTCTTGGGACGTACAATTAAATATATTTGATCTCTAAACATGTATATAACGAACCCATATCATAAAATTTGTCTATCCAAAAAAATTAAAAAGTTGTTGACAGTTTTACACTAAGTGCGTACTCTTGTACACATTTACCCTATCTAGAAACATCTTTTTTCACAAGCGGCAAAATTTTTTAATTAAAAAAAATAGGATTTATAGGCCTGTTTTGCTTTGATCTAACATTTATTTCATCTTTGCGGCAAAATGCTACAGTAACGAGAATAAGAAAATATAATTACCCACGTAAATAACAATAATTTGTTAAAATTATTAGGTGTAATTGTTCAGACATGTTTTGTGTTGTTTATTTTTCCGATCGTTGCACTGATGGATGTTAATAAATAAAATAATAACTTTTTTTCTTCATACTTGACAGTTCTGAAAGTTGAATCCATCCAACCATCTGAAAGATATTTTCTTTGTTTTTTTTTTAAACAAAGCCAATATGAATCAGTCTAAGTTTGATGAGACTAAAGCCATATATTCATTAATTTATTTTTACGGTAGCTTGCACGTACAAAAATAGCCATTTTGCATAGCCTGAAGTGGGCTGGAGCTAAAATATGACATTCTTTCTCGTCTGTTCTTCTAGCTTGCAAAAATGATATAAATAAGAACAGAAGAGTGCAATTCTTGTAATAAGATCAACTTACAAAGATACAGTCAAAGTAAGATTTTGTTTTCCAGTATACTGGCGAGTAACCGACGTATGGAAATCCAGCTTACATAAACGATGTAAAAATACCTGCAATTTACTAGCACAGATTATCCCGAACAAAACCACACAGTGTAAACGAGTCTTAAGATCGAGATTTAGAACTCTCGTCTTGTCCGCAGCCGCCAGTTTCGAACAAAAAATGTGGTATAGATGTGATAGTGAGAGTAAGCCTCAAATCATGATATCTTCGAAAATACCAGACATTTGACTCATGCCGTTGAAATTCCCCGATTTTTTACGGTTTATTATTTGACGTTTGCTATTGACTTTTACAAATGGGTACACAGACGAGGGTATTGTATGAAGCGGAAACAGGTAAGACTAAGTACTTAGAGACAACTAACATACCGGAAATGTCGGAGTAAGTCGATGCGCCACCACTTAACCAAATACACATACTTTATCGCCAGACTTACTTCAGACGCGTGCCAAGATATTAAACAACATCCTTTTATCTTAATTGCAGGTTAATTTATGAATGGCCGGTCTAAGGAAAAACGGTTGATCGATCTACAAACGCACTTCAGGTTTCCGCAACAACTTCTTTGGAAGTTTTCCAAATTATCATTCTCGGAAAAAAAACTACAAAATTAAAACAAAATTAGTCTAAAGAGCAAGGAGCCTATTTAATATTTACGGCGTTTATAATAAGCAACCTTGAATGTTAATTCTCGTGCGTGTTCTATATATTATTGAAAATGATGACTGTTGACGATCAACTTTGTTACAACTGCAGTTTTTTAATATTACCGCCATAACTTAATCGCTTGAGAGTTCTCGTACTAAACAAAACAAACACTTACGGACGGTTGCAGAATTGATCCCGCGTGGGCAGAGGTTTCACTCTGTATTAAATTTCTTGTAATTTTTACTCCGTTATTTAATCCCTAATAGAAATTCCCACGAGTTGTTTGTCTTTATTAGAATGAAAGAAAAACGCCGGTAGCAGTTTATAAAGCTTACTAGGTCACTATTTTGTTTCAAGATGCAGAAATGAAAATAGCAACAAAAGGTTCATTTAATAATCACACTATGATGTGCTGAGTCATGGTTACAGTTCTAAGAAAGGAAAAGGAATGCATGCAGAAGACGCAACATCTATGGGAATATTCATTTAAAGATATTCAATATGACATTCTTTATCACTTATTGTTGCCAGAAAGAAAAGCGTCATGTCGTCGTCTTATATGTTCAACAGCGTGTTTGTATCCTGAAAAGAATCTTCAAAGCACAACAGTCGTTTTTAATGTCTTCGTTCTCTTCTAACGTATTTCTAAGGAGAAAAGTTGGAAAATCGAAATCTGAATTATTAGTTAGTCCGCAAATTTTCTTTGTTTTCCAGGTGGATCAGTCCTCAAGTCAACACTTATACGCTATACGTCATAAATTTATTTGTTTTTCGTTTTAACCAAAGCGTAATGAAAATAACTATAAAAACGTCGTCAATTTGATGTTTAACTTTCCGTCAGTCTAATGTAATCGTTTACTAAATAAACTTTCCTCATTAGGCTATTTTATGTTAATTTATTATACCATCACCAAATTTATATGAAAATTTGTTTTATTATACAATGTTGTGAAAAACAGCACATAGTGTTAACAATACTGTCCCACAATTTTTTTCTATATTTTATAGCATTCTGCAAACAGCTACACTACATATCGAGATCCATAATAATTTCTCAGATATGTAAGTATAAGATATTTGTAACTACACACAAAACAGAAACATTGCGAAAAAAATTAAATTTGTTGCATTTTGGTCGTCAACTTGGTTGTCCTTTCACTAATGTCACCTTCATATATTTATATTAAAATTACGGACCAGTGCGTTTTTGCGAAACTTATATATGAAGTTAAATTATATAAAAAAATGTGCATAGTATGTATAAATATTTCACCTTCTAAAAATATACACATGCATGATTGTGTCACAGTTCGCCCCAATATCTTGAAATAAAAATTAAAATATTTAATAAATAATTTGAGGTCTGTGTTTAAAAGGTACTGTTAAAATTCTATGTCTTCAAAAAACATCAGATGTACCTACCAATAAAAAATGTTTTGTAGAATGTTGTTCTTTTAATAATTTATATTTACCTTTATTATTTTCGTTGCAATTATGAATCTTTGACGAGTCTCTGCACAAATGTTATTTTGTTTAAAATGAAACATATTTTTAATTACAATCCGTTCGATAAAATTGAATTCGAATATGGGATGTTTATTTTGCTCAAAAGAAATATGTACTCATTTAAGGTGGCTATCCATTTTATCATTTGATTTTGACAATGTACTTCCATGATTATAGTTACACATTTTGTGTACGACCTGCATTCTGTTTTCATTCCGTTATGTACGTAAGTGACGTTCAAAACAGATATTTTTTATTAGAACACGGAGAATCAAATTCCTGTATTTCAAACGGAATTGCTGTTATAACGTCCACTTATGATAAATATAGAAGTCGAGTGTTTTAGGGACTTTAAATCGATGTACATCTGTTTACGCACATGCACTTGCCATCTAGAATCCAGATCATATTATGTTTGTCATAAATTACAATTATACATTTGTTGTCTGTTAAATTTGACTAAAATTAACCCAGTTTCAATTATTCATACTTAAACGCAACCACTGCACTTGTGTACAGTAGTAAAAAATGTTTCTACAAAGGTTTTAACAGATGAATTGAGATTTATGAGTGTGGTCTTAAAATCTTAATCCCCAGTGTGCCCTATAGTGAAAAAATGTGGCGCCACACACCTAACCCAGTATAGAATTTCCAATAAATCAAGTCAAAGGCATAAACCTACCACGTTTTTTGCCCTTCAGTCGACTGAAACGAATCAATTACTACGTTCTTCGCAAAATTTATCAAACAGTGTATAACACAAGGCACACTATCTGTACTCGCTTTCTGAATTCTATAACACCATGTTTATATACTTTGTATGCTTCGATTACAAACGTAGTCGCTTACATAAAAACAAACTACATGTTTAAAGTAATATCTACGTAGGTTCAGACCTTGCTACAACTTAAGTCGACATATGTTGGCACTTAGATGACCTAAAAGGAATGTCACACAATTTGTAGTAAAAGAAGCAAAAAAACCACACGCACACACGCTTACGTGAAAAAGATACCAAACACATCCCAAGGGTTTACGCCCCTTATCTGTTTTCTGTCACTCGGCAAGCCACACATAGTGACCAAGTATAATATCCAAATCCGAACAGGGGATTTCTTTAAAATATACCGTCGCACACTCATAAATCGATGACGTATTTTCCAAAAGACATCAAGTGTCAGCCGGATAATCTTCAGTGTTGAAATATTTATAAAAACAGTAATTTTCGGACGCGGTTCTTGAGCTTTCAACGGTATCAATAAATATGAGTTCCTTGAATGTGATGTTTGTCTTATAACAAATATGTAACCGACAGGGTATATAACATATCTTTCATTATTTTAAGAGATTAGGTAAAAAAAATGTTTAATAAAAATAAATTACAAAACCATACATGCCATTGAGAATTTATGAAAGGTGCTAAAGCATGAACTTTAAAAAAAATATTCGAGAAATTAATTTCACATAATTTTATTTTTGTTTATCGTGTTTTCACTGGATTTACTCGTCGTTTTTACAGTAGCTACATTGTAGGTATATTATAAAATGTACCTTGTAAGTTGGTATTAATAGAATTAGCTTCGGTAATTTCAGATAAATTCAATTGGCAATAAAATGAACGTTGCCAACGAATCGCAAAGTACTTATATCTTGACGAAGTTTCAGTACCTATTCCTTTAGTGAATATATTAAATCTGATAAAATTAGTACTGAGTGGAGTTATCATAGATTCATCATAATCATTCAGAAATAAAAGACGATCAAAAAAATGAAAACAACTAGCTTTCCTCGATAATTTTCTTCTTCAGGATTCAGGTATTGAATAATCTTGAAAAAGTACTTTCAAAACTGTAAACTGTGATAAAAAAAATTAACAGGAAGATTTCCATATTTATGTTGTTTTTACAAAACAATGCGCCTGCCCACCTTTCGTTAGCATTACGTTGAAAAATGTTAAAGAATTAGCTAATGAACTTTTCGAGAATTGCTTGTATCACCATTCATATGTTACCTAAACCAAAAAAAGTTTGGGCGCACAAAATATCTAGTTACGAGCATGAAAAAGATTTATTATAAGAAGTAAGTTTTTCAAAAATTGTTAATGGCGATTCCTTGAAATTTTCGTTAACTCTTAAAAATATCGGGCTTAATAATAACTGAATATTTTTTTTCAATTTCTTTACAATAGTTGCAAATAGTATAGCTAAACTTTTCAATGAAAAAAGTAAGGACTTTTTTCTTTAGTATTTCGTCATTATTTCAAAAAAATTATCGACAAAATTTGCTTTCGTTTGCACAAAGAAAAACAAATAAAGTTCGCTATTTAACATCAGTTGAACAAGCTTAAAAATGTATACATAACAAAAATTAATAGCAAAGTATAAAATTAAAATGAAATGAAGCTTAATAAAGTATAAGGCCATCCAAAAAACAGTTGGAAAAATTATATATTTAACCTAAAAAAATACTACTTTATATGGTTCCTTTTTTTTTTTAATAAGCAATTTATAATATGTAGGTATTACAAAAAATATGATCTGTTGCATTTGCGTAAATTAATGAAAGTGATGACGAATGTCCTAATGTCCCCTACATGAAGAATAAATGAAATAAGCTACACAAATTGCAATCTATTTCTCGAATGTTATAGCACTCCTTAAAACGAAACTTTTTTGAAACATTGTATTACAAATTAAAATTACGTTGTTCAAAATAATTATAGCAAATAAAATCACTTTTAAAGTTATAATTATAGTTATATACATTACATGCAATGTATGTATATGCAGCAATATACATATTTTGAAGCCAAAGACTTAATTCAAACGACACTGTGAAACCAAAATTTTTAGACCTCATTATAGTGCAATTCAACAGAATTACTTTGACGTCTATAAAACCAAATATTTTATAATTCTAGCACTGACTCAAAAAAAAGTGTATAGGATTACACTAATCAGTAGTGTGTGCGTAATAGTTTTGGTTTTTCCTTTTTATCACTAACTGTTAAGCTTCAAGTGTAAAAAAATAAAATTGCTGCGCATAAAACATAAAATATATGTAAACTTTGCAAAATAGCCTCAAAGAATAAAAACTTTCTTATTCTTTACTTTTTACTGGTTCGTTAAGTTACAACTAAACACAATTGTGGATCAGCGCTTGAAATGTGAGCTTGTGAACTCTGTGAACTAATGGTCAGTTCCAAAATTCGAAGCTCGCATTGATTTATTTTGTTTTGTGTTAAAACAACAACATTGTCTCTTCCACATTCTTTCCACATAAGTAGTCACGTCTGTTATTACGACAAACACGTCATTTGCCATAATGGGTTTTAGATTATCTTTTTCATTAACTAGGCGTCTAAATTCACACTGTTTAGGAATGAAAATCCCACCAGTATTCTAATTTTTGCATCACACAGCAAGACAGACAAGGTGATTATCCAACCCAGCTTGATTACCTATCAGAAATAAACATAAAAACATGAATCATTAAATATTCTTAATCAGCAGAATGCAATTAGCTTCTTCCAGCGTAGGTCAGGATTTTGTATCTGGTACTCATTTGACGTTATTTTTTGATAAATTGATGCGACTTTATTTTTAAAAAATAAATTCTTGCATTGATAGAGATCAAAGTTCATATGTCCGTTATCGCATGGTTTCTTCATCACTACGCGGATTTGTTTTGATCGTACGCACCTTTGAAAGGCACAAACTTTGCAGTTGCAACCTGTTATCAAAATAAGAAACGGCGTTCTTCTTTAATCGGTACATACAAACCGACTTTAGAAACATGATTCCACTATTAGAAATTCAGTTATTTACTTTCATGTGATAATAGTTCCAAGCGTAATTAAAGATTTTAGAACGTTGGATATCGTTAAAAATAAGTACTTTGTACTTACATTCGGTTCCGCTAAAGCTAGGAATGTGAAAAATGATTTAACCCTTCACCCTTGACAAAACCACATTAACTTACTTGCTGAAAGGGACGCGGATGCCGATAAAGGTCTATTTCTTGCACCACCAGGACTTAAGATATTGTACTGAAGAGTTCCAGTTGGTTCCGAATATTGCCAATCGCTGTAATTAGATGAACTAGGAACGGTGTAAGGGGCACTTCTGTGATGCGAATTTGAGTGAAGAGTTGATAACCTATTGAAGGCAGGTAATGTCGTAGAGGACGTCCCTTTTGGATATTCTTCTGCTAGCACCAGACCAGCGTTAGAATTTATTCCTGAAAAGAAAACATTTTGTAGGCGCAACACATTTTTGTCAAATTTATACACAACTTTTTTGTCGGATTTGGTCGGTTTGTCACTTTGTACCATTCGTTATAAAATGACACGCACGAAATAACACTACTTTTTTTCCAAACACTGCTTAACTCTGAATAGGTATGTTCGATCGAGCGACATGGAAAACTAAAACTATGTCAGATATTTTAAAAACAAAGAGTCGCTAAAATTATTCAGAAGCAAAAATTTTTAATTTGACTTTGATTTTAGAGTAGAATTAACATAAAACTTTGACAATTTAGACATTCAGTTTCATTTTTTCCTATTTCTATCTAAGAATAATTATTTTTAAAACTTTACGTGTATTTTATGGACTTGTTTTTATCACTGAATCAGTAATTATACGGTCAAACTGAGTACTAATGTAAGAATTTTGAAATCCTTTCCTCTTTCTTTTCTTTTGTAGTCTGGTTTTCCTTTCTGAAATCGTCATTGGAAGCTCAAATAGCTCGCTTTCTGGATTTATTAGTTGTCTAGGATGCACAGTTGTATAAATAACAATTTTTATCAGTTTTTTCGTCGAGTTTATCGTAAAAATTATCAGGTAGGGTCATTTCGGACACAAACGCGATTATTTTTCTGCGCTTATTTCACAAAATTATCACGTGTATATTACAATTAACAATATTGATTGCATTATTTATTTTTAAAATTGTTGTTTGTAGCAGGTCAGTAACAAAAACAATTGATATCGACTTACAAACTGAATGACAACAGACTACACAATTTTATCTTTTGCTAAAGATTATTGTTTACTTTTTAGTATTCCTAAATTAGTTAAAACAGTATTTAAAATACCTTTCGTGCATGAAAAAATTAAGCGACCATGTAAACCGCTCTTTTCAGTAGTTTTAAGAAATAAATAAACAAATGAGTACATCAGGTACGACAATACCCGTGCTTTGTAAATGCAAATGTATTTTTAATGTTTCGAAACGGGTGTAGAGTCAACAGAACATGCATCAATCTAAAATTACAAGCAGTGGTAAAACCTTCATTTGCACTTATCGAAATCTGTTAAATTAAACCCATAAATAAAATCACTATTTGATAATTAAACAAAAAAAAATTGATAATTTTATTACACAACATTTTAACGAAGTGAAGTAAACGTGAAGAGTTTATTCACATTTGGAAGTACAAAACACAAAACCATAAAAACATCCTGTTCGTTCTGACCAAAACATTTTTCTTTAAAAACACGTTATCAGTAGTAATAATGCAAAACAAAGAAAATACATGCAACTTTTGTTCAATTATTAAAAAAAAAGAAAATTATGAAACACATAAATACCTGAGTTGCTCCACAACTGAGCTGAGGGCGAGGATAATTCTGGTGATCCTGTTCCATAGTACGGCATTGTTCCCGCAGTATAACTAGTGGTGTTTCGTGGATATATAGTACTGAAAAAAACAGTAATTTAAATTTTATGCAATCGCTCAAGAATCAATTGTAAAAATGACGTAATTTGATAGAAAAACAAAGGGGCGGGAATCGTTATTCCTAAAAACACCCACTTCTTTGATAGGAGGTGTCTTAATATCGAAGACATGACCAGTTCCGATACCGTAATCTTATCACTCGAAGATAATTAATTACAGATAATACAATCACAGATGCACCACCGTTCAACTGAGTCGCATGAAAAATCCATGCCAGAAAAAGTCGTTCGCTCTTACAGTAAAAACTAAATAAAATAAAGCATGACAAAAACTAACTTGTGTTGTAAAAAATTTATATCCATCTCTGTGTTTTAATAGTAAAAAGTTTTAGAAACACGTACTTTGAAGTAACACACAACTTTTTTTACGATAATGATCAAAAGACGCGCGCACCAGTTTTTCAAGCATCGCCCGAACAGTTCGGACAAAGTGCGACAACTGACAATGGATTACTAATTGTTGGGTAAACCGAACGAACCATCTTACAAAGCTGCCAATGATCACGTGGGGAACGCTCTGACGTCACGTTTCAGCGCTCGTCCTGAATAAACCGCAAGCTGCGTCCTGTCTACACTCGCAAAAAAACAAAATTTGTTATAACACAAAACCCTTTATCGCCCACGAATGTACACCATTAACGACGGAACTAATGAATTATGTGAAAAGTACCTAACAGATCATTAAAGGTGTTAAAACGGTTAAATATTATAAAAACTATTATCCTTGAAATTTAAAAGTACTGTATTTCGAAAATTTAAAAATTCATATTTTTCCTTTTATGGAGTTCTTGGATTTCGTGATTTAAAGTTGATATTCCGTAAATTAAACAGTAGTTGCAATCATATTTAATCTTTATAATCCGAAAGATTTTTTCTCTAATTTTAATAGACCTGTCACAAGAATACAATGTTATCGGATATTTTTAAAGGGGTAACCTTTAAATCTGTTAAAATTAACACAAGATATTGTATGCGTTACGAAATTCATAAAACATCTTATTTGGTAGTAAATTTATTTAATTTTAAGTTATTTTATTATTTCAGATCTCGTAAAATACGAAATTACAGCCTTTTCGTATATGTTTTAATGGTGTCGTTCTTTGAAATTTACTGCACGAATACCAAATATGTATTCAAAACTACAGGATTACCAGTAAATTTTAAGTATAAGTAAGTACCTTAAAATTATCATGAATTACTTACTGTCTCAATTAAAAATGAGTATGTTAATTCTCTGTAAAAAAAACAATGACGTCATTCCAAAATTTTGTAAAGTAAATGCCACTTGAAGTGCATAGTTTTATTTTACACATGTTATTTCAAAAAATGCTTGTGTTCACGTGAAATGTATTTTATGTAATTTTGAGATGAATAACAAATTTAATTTTTTTAACACTGAATTTCGTGTTCTACGACCTTTAAAATGCCAAGAAAAAACATGAAACTAAGAACTCTTCAAAATAACTCTTTTGGAATGCTTTTGCTATTGCTCGAGAAATACAATAGAACAGAAATAAAGATTTGACGTAGACGAATTTTTAAGAGCATATCTAAAAAAATGTTGTATCTTTTGCTTTGTCCTTGCAACACCGGCAAAATTGTTTTATACAATCTATAGGAAAACCTTGAAAAAAGTAAAGAATTTCACAGAATTTATTCTAAAACAATAACGTACGAAAAAGTATTCCGACTATTTGAAGGATTTTGTCATTATTTCGAACCGCGTCTTTAATATTTTTTCAGGCCACCATTACAAATGTGTCTAATCACGTCCATAGAATGTCACATTTTTGAACTGAAATGTCAAAATCACTTTTTGGACTCACTTGTCACTTTTTTGTAATCAAATATCAAAAATTTACTTTTGAGTCCTTGGCCTTGTGTTCTTGACTAACATTTTTTTAAGAGAAAAAGCCAAAAGCGCCGTTAGGTATTTGAGCTCCAGTTTATCGTTATGAAACATAACGGTACTTATTTTACTACTAAGCAAAGTAGCACTTTATCTTTATCAAATCTGCAGGACTTTTCCTCTAACAACGAAAAATTTTTTCTAACCTCAGAACCACTTACACAAACAATAATTTTTTGTATGGTCCCCTAAAAAACATTGTGTGCACCTCGGCAAAAGAGAACTTTTTCGGCCTTATCTGGTTTGCAGACCTCCGCTACGCTTCAACGTCAAAATTCAGACGGGCCGAAAAAGTTCTTTTTTATGGCCTTAATACATAAATAAATATTTTATGTTTTGATTATCTTTCTTTCAGAAATTTTTTTAGGTCTTATAAGACGTCTTACATAAATATACCTACTTAATTTAATTTCAAAATATGTTGGTGAATGAGTAAAAAACAACGATTTGTTCGTGTAAGTTTTTCTTATTTATTTTATTAGATATTTACATTAGCATCTAAAAATGTTTCAAAATCACTATGACTTTGACAGGATCTGTACATAAAAGTGTTTGTTCTGACTGACAGACTGACTGATTCATCAAGGCAAAACCTAAACTACTGAAGTTAGAAACATGAAATTTCGACAGTACCCATAGGTTACATTTTTTTACATTACCTAAAATATTTACGTTCATCATCAAAGCAATACTCGTATAAATTTTAGCAATATTTTAACGATTTTAAAATATAGTTGATTACTTCATTTAATGTTTTCAAATTTAAACAAAAGTTTATTTCATACAAGTCTTTTTTGAACAACTACTTTAAAATACTTTTTTTGCAAATGTAACAATTTCTATACGTACCTGAAATATTTCTGTATGTTCAACTGTTCGAACAAACGGTTCATTAACGTTAGTAATACTGTTTATAAAATACATCATGTCCGTGTAAAATTACGTGCATAAAGTAGAAAAATGATTGTTAAAACTTAAATTATGCTTGTACGAAGCGTTCAGTTTTGAGGTAATTTTATTGCTTTTCTTACAAAACCACTACAATTTGTTGGCAGTCTATAACCTCCGAAGGTCATATAGTTTCAAGTAAGCATCGTTTAAAGGAAATTCGATTTGTTTTATTTTGGCACGTAGTTTTAGTTGGGTCATTTAAATAATTATTTTTTAATGACAAAATAACTTAACAAAAAGTTTAAAAAGACGTCGGAGGCACATGTTCGGGTGCATATAACTTTAAGGTAATTAATAATGATTGTTTTATGGCGACAGTACCGACAAATCTAGATGAATTTTTTGTTCAGTATAGAGTTATAATCCGCCTAAATAGCTGTGGTATGTTCTCTTGAAAACATACCCAATAAAAAATCATTTTTGTTTATTTTCTGCAAAAAAAAGGCTACAACTCTTGGTATAAACCCATCGGTGGCGCACTTTAAATGTTAGTATTAATTATTAAGAAGAAAAATAAGCACCAGAACTCTGGTTAGGAATTTGTGCATACATAAATGTTTATTGATAGATAAGATTCTATAATCGCCACGTCCATACAGTTCAAACTATGGAATTTTTAGATCATCAGTTTATCACGTTTTTAAATCAATATTAACACTTGAACCTAGTTTAAATTTATATAAAAATAAATCAAAACCATCATACAAAAAGACGTAAACAGAACTAATTAAGCTATTAATTTTTTTCTTCCCTGAACTTTAACCACACTTTAATCATTTGTTGATTTTAAAGAAATATAAAATAAAATTAAATCTAGATATTCAACAAGCTTTCTTCATTGTGTTCCACAATATTTTTCCATTTTAAACACTCGGTTTTCCGCCAGCATTGGTAATAACATGCGGGTTTTCTTATCAGTAAAACGGGGTAATGTGCTCGTTACGCTATTGATAAGAAAATATACATTTAAACGCACCTTGGCACAAAGAAAAATTAAACGAGAAAAGCGTATTTGTATAATATACCTACTAAAAAATCTATCCCAAAACTAAAACACCAGCACAATAATTACATCACGATTTGCTGCCAAATTTGGTAAATCGATAAAAAGTTTGTAATTAATATCAAAACGCTGACAATAAAATAAAAATAAATAAAACGGTGAGTATAAAATAACACAACTATAAGAATAAAACACTCTCCAACCGCATTATACTTCTAGCATGCACTAAAATAATAATATTTAAGTTCATTAACCGTGCGTTAATAAACTGAACCGTCAACAAATTGAAAGTCAATGTCAAGAACGATCGCATGAGATTAGTTCAAAGACAAATAAATAACGCAACTATTGTTGCAGGTGTTTAAAGCTGTTTCATAGCTTAAATACTTAAAAACTAGAAAATTTGTGTTCAGTTTAGCGAAACATCCTGGTCGCGTGCCTAAGCGCAAGAATACGAACACCGGTTAAAGTAAGTACTACTTCATGTACCGGTAGTACCCAGCTTTTAGAAGTGTGTCTTAACACTTTGCGCACGTGGAGGCGATGAAGCGAAATTGCGTTTCCGCTTTTCTAAGTTCGAAAACTTTTTACATTAATAATGAGCATTTAACATAAGGTACTGACTGAACGATGAATTATTCAGTCCATACTTCATATACGACATGGAACTGTAACAGGAAAGTTTGACTTGGCTTGATAAGAATACTTCCTGTTGAATATTTTAAAGCGACAATAAAATAATGATTTGTGTAAAAAACCTATTTACGACTGTATATTGCCAACGTGGATCGGTTACCACTGACGCAATGAAGCTACTGGTATGCATTTTTCGGTTTCAGAAACCACGACAGATAGAGTTGAAAAACTGGTCAGTTCCTAATAGTTTTTTAGATAAAGGGTCGTCTGGTTGGCAGCTAGACGGTCAATTTGTAAAATACATTAAGAAAGGTATCTCACTAAATGTTTATAAATGACTGCCCAGCGTCGAAAACAACAATTCCATCGATGACCTTGACGTGACAAAACGTCAAACAGGAGAATTCAGTTCTTTGTTAGAATATTACAAACAGTGAGCGTTCTGCATATCAACCGCTAAAATTCAATACGCTTATCTTTGAAACGAGACACGGATTTGTTTCATAATCGTTAAAAATAAAAATATACTTTCAATAGGAAACCAAAACTCGCGTTTGTAACTTAAGTCGTAGCGATATGAAAATCTTATAAATATTATGATATACCAACAAGGCATG
This sequence comes from Zophobas morio, assembly GCF_036711695.1. Classification (NCBI taxonomy): domain Eukaryota; kingdom Metazoa; phylum Arthropoda; class Insecta; order Coleoptera; family Tenebrionidae; genus Zophobas; species Zophobas morio. The sequence continues at coordinate 7,049,363 of NW_026972110.1, forward strand.
TGTGATTAACTAGAATAGTGAATCACGATAAGTATCGATGATGAGCAGATTTTTTAAATAAACAGACCCATGCTATGTTAATCTAACTGATTCGATTTTTATTGGTTATAGATACTATCGCTTCCATTCGAAAATGTAAAAACCCAACCATGCCAACAAGTATTACGATTAAGCTCAGTTATGGCTTCTCAAGGCTCTAGTCAAATTACGGAAACAAATAATTGCGAGAACGTTATGATACACAACACCTACATGCCAATATAACTTGTGATCACAATAAATGAGAAAACAATCGAATTGAATCGTAAATTAATTCATACTCTTTCAGAAATCTGAGGTTCTAAATTAATTTTGAATAAATTGTGTTGCTTTTTTGAAAAAATATTTCCTATCGCAAATAAAAAGCCTGGTTATTATATGTTTACTGAAACACAAATGGGACAAATTGTATTATCAAGAATATTTGCTTTTAATTTAGCTAAAGTCCTGCAAAAGTCCAAAATTCGAGATTTGGAATTTTTTCCCGTGTGTAAATATTAGTTAGTATAAGATAATATAACTAATTAAATAATTAACTAAATTAATAGGTGCCGATGAAATATTCAACACACACATGTTAGATGCATATATAGAGCAAAAAAATTACTAGATTCATCTTAAATTCATTGCACTTTTTCCAACCGAATTTAATGGTTTATCAGTATTTGTTTTTTTTATATGAAGAGACAAGATAAGGTGCTTAAGTTTTAATGTGAAACAACAGTAATCAAGCAAATATCAGATAGTCTTCAGCAATCAGTATTAAAATAAAATTATCCTGTTTTGGTCATAAATTTATAATGCGAGTATACTGAAATATAATTTATAACCATATTATTGAAAACAAGACGAAGGTGTACCTCTACAATGTTTAAAACGCAGCGAGAGTAGATTTAATTTGAATTTCATCCTACACAACAAGTATAGATTCTTCGATTTAACATGTTTTCTTACACCACAATAATGTATATCAGATATGGCAAAAATTTACAAATTGACGAAAAATAGGTATTCTTTTGCTCTAGAACCATACCTAGATTTATACCTAATTTTAAATTTGAATATTTTGTGTAATTAAGAATATTGTGACATGGTTAAATATTTCGTTTGATATGAAAACGACTTTTCAACATACTACACGAAAATATTTTAACAAAATTATCGCTGCATAATTTAGTTTAATTTTAAGTAGAACGTGCACGTTTTCAAAAATGTGTTCAAGTGACTGTAAATTTTATTTTTGGAAACATTTTTAAAAATACCGCTGTGAAAAATAATTTCACTTTGTGCACTTTATACACATGGTTGATAGAATATTGAAATCTAGAGAATACAAAAAAATGACTTAAGTTTTACAAAAAGCTGCAAAATATAGAAAAATCTGTAACTTTTAAACTTGTAAACTTGAATTTTAATTTAAAAAATTGTCTTTAAATCTTCATAACCAACCCACATAACGTAAGTACAACTGGCGATTATCAACTCCGGTCCGAAGTCGTAGGTATCTCGTTAAACCGGTACCTGGAGTGCCTTAATCCCTCGCCTTATAACTCCGATCCAAACTGATAAGAGCATTTATTGTAAACGTTGAATAGATTTTAGCTGCCTTTTTTAAATTCCAATTTTGAAATCCGTGAAACTAAATAAGTCCGAAAAGAAAGAAAGGAGCGAAGATGACCACGGATCGAAATTACGGTGTCGGATTAGAGAACACCCGACCTGGATCAGAGTTGAGTTTCTCCTTAGAAGCAATGTTGGTCAACTTTTTCAATCCTCTTATAGGAGTTTGAAAAATAACCAGTCAAATAAGACTGTTTACACAAACTTCATTTGACATACCCCTGTTAAAACTTTTATGACTTAAGCGGCTGAAGCCAAAGCACCCTTATAAGTCAAACTGGCTATTGTAAGCTTTGTGGACCCGAACCGCAAGATTATTACTGTCCATTATTGGCATAATTTAGCTGTGAACTGAGTTAAGTAATACCTACAATAGCCAGTTTGACTTATAAGGGTGGTTTGGCTTAAGCCGCTTAAGTCATAAAAGTTTTAACAGATGTATATCAAATGAGGTTACTTTAGTATTTTGTGTTGATGAGGCGTTTACTTGTTTAAACTCCCTCTTAACTTCAATGAAAAATAGCAAACAACTTTTTAAAGATTTAAAATTAAATTCTCTAGAATATCTAAAAATTAATGGGTACCTATGTAAAAGATTGAATAATAGGCTTATGAGTGACCAAACGCAGATAAACAAATCCTTAGTCAATTTCAGATAAATGCAAATCCTTATTGTAAACCCAGTTACTCTTCTGCCTGAAGACTAAAGACACGTGAAACAGTGTTCTACAATGAAGTACCTACCTAGTATTTTAGACTATAAAAAGTTGTTTAATACTTTTTAATAAACTCAAAACTGTTTAATATGTTAATTTGTGAGCGAAAAGTTCTAAACGTTTTGATGACATTTTCGTTGCTGACGCAAGAGATGCACATAATCAAAAACTTACAATAAAGTTGTCCAAAAGTTTTAAATATTTTTCAAGAAATTCAGAAATTTATTTGCGCAATTTTTTGGATACTGCAATTTAGAGAAAACTATATAGATACTTACGTAATAACTATAGAACTAATATTGAAAATATCATATTTTCTTAACTAGAATTGTATATATGCAAAAGCATTTCTACAATGTGCACAAGCACTTAAACAACACTGTTTTGGAGCTGCCATTTTCTCCATGAAGGTTTTACTTCGTAAAAAAATCAAAAGAGCATGAAACAGTGACTATCGATGAAAATTTATGAAGAACCCACCCTGAAACAAATAACTTTGGAAAGTTTACCTACGTACAGTAAATTCACTTGACATACAACTTGTAAAACTTTTATGACTTAAGCGGCTTAACTGGCTATTGTATAACTTAACTCAGTTCGCAGCTCCATTATGGCAACAATGGACAGCAATAATCCCTGTGATTCGGGTCCACAACGCTTACACTAGCCAGTTTGAGTTACAATATAAGTACCTATATTCAACCACAAACTGGTATTTAAATAACAAAAAAATGTAATTAAAATACTGTTTTCATTGTCACATGCTTATAATCACACTTGCTTATATTAATCAAATGGCAATAAAAAAAATCAACATTGATGAATTCACAAAAAAATCTAAAAATAACTGTTAGTATCAATATAACTTCATGTGATTCAAAAAGGAAAATATTCTAGTCAAATTTCGAAATACTACGTACAGTATGTACTCAAAAACGGCGCACTAACTGAACGGTGCACTATTAATTTGACAAATCGAAAAAAATAATTCAAAAGTTACTTGCGTCGATTTGAGTTTCATTTATACAAAAAAGGTGAAAAATTAGTCACTTAGATTCATTTGGAACAATTTTTAAGTTTTTTGTGACATTATATGAAGAAAACGGTGGATAAAGATTAGATACCACCAAAATTATTTCGAATATAATGAAAATCCGATCGAAATCGAAAATATGGTGAAATCTCCAAGAAAAATTACAGTTTGAAGATCTATGTTATATTTGGGCCCAGAATTTTTTTCTCTGCTCAATAAACAGTCCTTAACGTGTGTTTTTTGAGCACCCCGTTTGACCTATAATTTATAATCTATTTCAGAAATTATTTTAATCACAATTTCTTTTATCTCTGGTAAAAAATTCTACTCGTATTCAGTTGTAAATTTTACATAATAATCCCAAACATAAAACGTGTCTAAAAAAATATAAACAACCATCGACATATTCTAAAATTTTGGTTCTTCAATAATGCCACATTAAAACAGCATGATATTCCTAAAGCAGTATAATGATGCATTTAGTCATGAATTAATTATCCAGTTATATCAAAGCCACTTTTAAAATTTTGTCTATTGTATTTTATACTATATGTATAGAATACTTGCAAAACAAAGACAATTTCTAAGAGTGTTTTAAAAATTATCAATAATAAAGCAGCTAAAGTTTCTCATCGTAGTTCTAATGAAAAAGCCACTGATGTTGAATTATTTTATTACTGGTATTAGAATATAAAGTTGTCAACAGACATTAATCAAATTTTGTTTCAGTTCTTCGTTCCTCTGAATGTGGAACAAGCATAATTTATCTATTAAAATAATAAGAGTTAAGTTTGTGCTATTATGATTTTCTGGTAGTTGCAAATAATGTCAAGTAATTCAGTATATATACAGAGTGTTATTTACCTGGCTAAATTAACTCCAGATGGTGAATCGATTTCTCCTGTGTAACTTATATGGCTAGTTAACTGAGTGAGATGGGATCCTTCGATGTTGGTGGGATGTTCTGAAGGAATGGAACCGAGGTGAGTAAATGCTACACGTCTAGGAGATCCTGAACTAGAATTAGCACTTCCATTGGGAGATCCATTAGAAACGTTATGTACTGTGCCTAGTTGAAGGTATTCCGTGCCCGGGGATTCGTCAATTGGTACCTGTACAAAAGTAGGCATGAAAGAGATCTTACAACGTACTATTATTTAGAAGTTGTCCACAGCATATATAGAAATTACCTTCAAATATATCATAGACCTCCGAAAATGTTTAAAAAAACCGTTTTTAGTAAAAGGTTGTGATCAGTAAAAATTATAAACGTAGTAGTTTGGGACACTTTTACCTTTGCCAGATAATATACTTTCTAAGAGGGTGTTACCTCGTCTATCCTCGTGTTATTGAAAAGGATATTGTAATCCCCTTCTGCCCGCATCATGGTTGGGTAATTTTCCTGATCGGCTTCTGTTGTATAGGGCAGAGATTCGAGAGGCGTTGTCGCTCGGGAGTGGGGCGAAGGCTCGGCCCCCTCATGATGGGAGGCGGGACTGTACTGTGTAGGTTCTTCGCTGTAGCGACCATCAATAGCTGCAATTTAACAAACCAACATATGTATTTATGGTTGCCTATGTTAACTTAGGTTCATACATAATAATGCCAAACTAGTGTTAAAAAAGCTTTTATCTTTCAGGCAGTAAGAAGAAAGAACTAGAAATGTAAAATAGGTAAAGGTCAACAATAATAAGAAATTACATCTTCTACTGTATTCATCACAAGTACATATCTATTAATTACTTTACTTACTGCAATTTTTTCCAAAATTCGTCTGCAATTTTATCTTTATACCTAACTGAAGAATTTTCTATTAATTTTACTATTGTATATTCACAATCATCCCCAAGATTAAAAACTTATCTTTATCTTGACTGATAACAAAGAAAGTTATTGTAATGGCATCAGTGATTTGATGCACATCTGTTTTCATGTTTTCTAGAGGTTTCACACAAAGTTTAATACGAAAAGGTTAATTTCTCCGTTACACCTCTCTGTCATCTATTATATACCTAGTTCAAATTTATTGGATAGAGAAAAAAACTACAGGCCACGCTGTTTTGCTTGAGGTCAATCGACCTTTGTTGCAGATTACGAGATTTAAGTGTAAGAGTTTAAAAAAAAGGTTTATGACTTATTTGACAAGCTTATTATTCATTGTCTCCATAAAGTTAATGGTGTCGTGTTCAAAAAATTGTTAGGTAAATGTTGATTGTAAATACGCCCTTAGTTCACTCATAGCATGAATTTTAATAATTATATTTAAAACTGATACTCACGAAAAATTTTCATCTAATTTTCCTAAGAATCTGACACTAAGAGCACAGAGCACAGAGCAAACTTTAAAGAGTTAAAATTATTTTATTTGCAGACACTGCGACACCTGTTTCTTCAGGCGCAGAGTACGAATTGTGTACATGACATGAATGCACTCTTTCCGCGTTCTCAAACCCTATAATGCAGGTAAAAATTACTCTCCACTGGAAAATCCAGTGTTTTGTGACGTCAGGGTAGGATATTTCACTTATGTAAATATAAATGAACACAGAGATGAACTCTAAAAATAAACTGACGAATACATAGTTTTACTGAAGTTTCATTCTTACAATAATATTACTCTATACCCAGCTAAAATGTACATAATAAAATGTATATTCAGTTCAATTAATAGATAAATTGTGTTAACCTGCCATGTTTTATAGAATCAAATTTTCCTCAGTCTGATTGTAAATTAGTGCACATATTTGTATATAATCTACACAGATGCTAATGGCTGCTGTCTCCTCGTATCATATGGGTCCACAGTGAAAAATTTTGAGGAGCAACAACAAATGCTTGCACGCGAAATATAATAACTCATTTAGTTCTCGTCATTCTAATAGCTTTACCTTGTCGAAATATTAAAGAAATTTTTCTTTATGTAAAAATTTGGTTTTCTTTAATGAAGAAGTACACCATACTTAGAAGTTAAAAATCCAAAAAAATTTTACCTTGGTACCTACTTCATAGAGGATAAAGCGGTGTGATAATATTTCCAGTAGTATGGGGTGTTTGGAATACGCGCTCGGTTAAACCACGCCCCTAGTTTCGAGAGTATCGCTAAACAGTGGCGGGGCAGACTTACTCAAGTTATACATTTATTATCTAGTTATGAAAACTAAGTCTGTTATGCAGCTGAAACGAACAAAAGAATTTACAACCTTAACTTTTGCAAAAGTGATTTGCTTATTCCGTTTGGTCATTCATCAAGTTAGTAAGTCTATTGTATGTACCTAACTATTAATTTGTAAACATTCTAGGGAGAGTTTAGAAAACTTATGTTGTGAAATAGATTCTCCTAATTTGGTCATAAATATTTCAGACAATAGAGAGTTAAGGGGATTTCCCATGGCTATGCCTTCTCTTTGTCGGAAGAATTTACCAACAAATTTAAAGTAATTTAGGAATACTTAAATATTACATAGATGGTTTGAATACCCTTATCAAAGAGTAACTTTGAAGACGAACTTAGGTACTAGAATCAAAATAACAGCCAATAGTAAGGGTTTTTCTGACGAACTTATAGACAACATGCTAAAAAAGAAAATACAAAAAATTACATCAGCACTAGTATATTCGTTAATTAAAGAAACCATTCAGTACAATAGCAAGTAAGTATAACTTATTTTGGAAAACCGTCTGTCAAAATTTAAAAAATACTGCAAAATGCAGGCTGTAAAACAGCTTTCGAAACTAATAATTCTTTACAGTAGAAGCGTTTCTGCTGTATACAATAAAATATTATGATGGTTTAAGCCACTTAACTTCACAGAAGTTTATACCCACCATAAATTGCAAATTTAAAATCTGGCAGGCCGCTCAGATTAGTGGTCTTCTGACCAGTAATCTGAGCGCTTTTTCAGCCAGGGCCGGGCCGTATTAGAATTTTCCTGGAATACGACTTAATGTGAAATTTTACGGTTGAAAAAGAATCTTCCATTAGGGTAAATGTGTACAAGAGTACGCACTTAGTGTAAAACTGTCAACAACTTTTTAATTTTTTTGGATAGACAAATTTTATGATATAGGTTCGTTATATACATGTTTAGAGATCAGATATATTTAATTGTACGTCCCAACACCACTATATTTTAAGAGTAATTTCAATTTTTGTCAAGATGTGTAAATGCGCACTCTTAGACAGTTCATTGCGCAAGAGTGCGCATTTGAAGGCTTATGAGTACGCATTACATTTTATGAAAAAATATTTGTTTCTAAGGTGAAAATAAATGGGAATAAGTGACTACAGACTTCACATAAAACGGGAGACCTATTTCTTCGTACTCTAGGGGTCTTGAAAAGTCGAGAAAACGTAAAAATAGAGAGTCGGTCGACGGACTCGATTACAACACGTTCAGGAAGTAAAAATAAAAAAAAAATCACCATAACCACCACCACACAACTTGAAAAGCAGTACAAAGTAGTAGAGTTAAATAATTCATTATCGTATGATATGTATCTCCAAGACTATTAGACTACGTATTGCAAGCAATACGCACTCTTATACAATACCTCGCTGCGCACTCTTGTACATTTGTACATAACCTAATGTTTTCAAAGTTAAAAGCTTTTGATGGATAGAAAGTATAAAACTGTTAGTGTATAACGAGACCTTAAAAGTTACAACTAATGAAAATTATTAAGGTAAAATAAAAGAACTGGTACGTACCTTACAAAAAACTAAAACTATGAGCGGTAAAAATTACATCCACACAACGTGTGAACATAAATTCGTCAGTACGACCAAACTATAAACTATATTCAGATCACTTTTGCACCTTTATCTCAGGTTTAGCATTAAATTCGAAATGGTATAACTTCATCTTACCCAGATGGCACTAATAAACAGAAATCAGCAGTGCGTACTCTTATACATATTCGCACTCTTGTACACATTTACCCTAATTAGTTAGTTGTCGATGTTGTCGACGTTCGCCTGTGATAGACACAAGAATCTCCAATTTGTGCGATTGTTTTCATGAAATGGCTTTTTGGCGTCCTGTCAATTTTGACGATTTCTCTTCAAATGCAAGCACAACCACTGTTGTAGTGTAGAAGAAGTTTTGATCAGTTCCGAAGATTCGAGTAGCGAACAGGAAAATGCTTATAATCCCCCAAAACGAGGAAAATGCTTAACTAATGCCCATATAAAATGTATTAGCACTTGCTACAACACTTTAGTGTCCGAAAATATCCATCTCCGGTATTACAAACTTCAGTAAGTATTATTAAAATATTCGGAATCCACCGTTCGAAAAGTGATATACCCGAAAAAATCAGGAAAGTCAAATAGTCGTACTTCCAAACTATTTTCAAGGGTTAATGAAAGCATCAAAGAAGCAACTGTGGCAAAAATTTATGCAGCGTATGGGAAAAATTTTTTTTGCACTCATGACCTTTTTTGATAGCTTTCGCGCATTCACCAGAGTGCGGGAGGTCGAACTTCCCGCACACGTGCATTTAACTTCCCGTTGCCATGGTAACCTTAAAATACTCGGGTAGTGTCAACATTGTGACGTGTTGACGGCGCTGTCAATGGCGTTGTTTATAAATAACTCACAGTTAATCTCTTCAGTTTAAAGGTTTATTCGTCGCAAAAAATATTGTACACAACACGTTCGTGAGCCTGCTTCCCGCATTCACGCAAATGCGGCACTCCCTTCGGTCGTGCCTCAAACAAGCGTTCATGCGGGAAGCAGGCTATCCCGAACTAGTTGCGTAAATTACTATATAGGGACGGCCAAATCATTTCTATGCGCGTATATGTTGATTTCATTCGGACCACAATTTTAGTAATTCCGGCCCGCATCTTAGCTATCCTTATTCTGGTTGAATATAGCCGAACTTAGCCAACCCCTCGTAATGACATTGTAAAATTTTATTGTATACAACAGAAACGTTTCTACTATAGGTACAACAGTCACCTAAAAATTCAAATTCTTGAGTCCACATGTTAAGTCGTTGTGATTGTCCTTTGGTACACGTTGGACAAACCGGGAGAAGATTGGAAGAAAGAATCAAAGAACACAAGGCATCATACATTAATAAAAAATTAAATTCCACGTACGGGAACCACTTAAATCAAGAGAACCACAATTTTAACAATCTCAAAATTTTACACGTTAAAAATATACCTAAAGGTTTAAAATTAGAACGTTGTGAAATTAATAGGTACAATAGACTTAATAAATTGATGAACGGCCAAACCGAGATAAGCAAATCACGTTTGTTAAACTTAGGTTGTAAATTCTTTCGTTAGTTTCAGATATATAAACGAAATAATCTTTTGTAAAACCAGTTTCTCTTCGGTCTGAAGATGGTACTGTGTACCGAAACATGTGTAATAAAGTCTACAAATAAAATAATTAATAATTAATAATTAAAGTTTTTCACTTTACTAATGAAGTTACACTGATGCTAATCATAAATAGACGGCGTGTACCATAGAGAAAGGAAGATTTTCTTGTTTTGTATTTTACCGGTTAGCACAAAAAAATTTACTATAACATAATTAGATTCTTGTATCCCATTCGAATTGGATACGAGGATGTTAATTAGCTTGCTAATTAACACGTTAACACATACTGAATATCAACATTCATAAAATTGTTTACGAAGCATGGAAGTAGTCAAAATTCTATAGGTAGTAGGACTTGTTGTTACCTACTTATTTAATGACCCATTTTACACGACGACAAAAATCTGGGACTTGTATGTTACGCTAAAAACAATAAATGTAGTTTGTGCAAATCTTTGTCATTACGTCTCATTATTATTTTCATTAAGAAGTTCAGATTATTATTTTCATTAAGAAGTTCAGATCAAGCGTATGTAGGTATTTTAGAACAACAAGCAATTATCTATTTTTAGTATTAATTTATTACATATACCGTGTGATTTTTAAAATTTCAGCTCTAGTTGGCCAGGACACGTAGATCAGTAGTGAAATTCAAACGGCTGACGTAAACGTCATAGTCAACTACTGTAGAAATTTAAAAAATCCCCCGATATTATAATGAAACTGAATTTTACCGTTGCGTTTGGTACAGACTCTCCTTAAAGAGTGAAAGAGAAAACAAAAAAAAAAAAAAGAAAACTTTTAATCCTCATTTTCAGTCTTGAATCAGGCGTTTTTCTGACACTGACGTTGACTGACGTTTCTATACATTTAGCAAACTTTGATACAATTCAATTTTGAAACATTTTTTGTAATCCAGGTTCAGGTGGAACCGGTATTTTGGGTTGCCTATTTTAAAAACATAAATGGGTCATCTTAGCTGAATAACCCTGTATGTAATTATTTCAAGTTAGAACACGTAGATATATCAGTTTGAATAAGTACAGTGTAATACTAATAATAACAGTATTGTGTTTTCAAATTTTCAGAAAAATGGAGTGAATCGTTCTTGATTTGATATATAAAATAAACTGCTTCATTAATTAATTTATTTGAGTGACCTGTATAAGCAATTAATCCTAAAAAATATTAATGCATTGATAAATCACAAAATAGGCATATAGTATTTTGTACATTTTAGATAGGATTTATCCAGCAAAATTTTGAGATGACGTCATCAAGGTTTTAAAGAGGATAAACAGATAATTTACTCGAGATGATCTGACAAATTTTGGTTAAGGTTGAACTACACGATGTTCCTAAAATACCTACATATAAAATGTAACATTAATCAGTCCAGTAGATTCGGAGATTACACTGTGCAACAAAATTAACAATTTTGATTGCCACAAACATAGTTGAAAAAAACTAAAAACACGCTTTTTTAACGGTAAATGTCACACACGACTTTTATCACTATACTGTCAAGAGTATGATTGCATTCAAATTTTGTGATATTTGACAAAATTTAGAGAATATAGAGTGAACCCCCACTGCTTGATAGTACTAAACTATTATATTGTCATCCAAATTACACACCCTTGCAAAGTTTCAATTGATACGATAAATTAAAAGTAGGCTAAAATCGACTTCCCATGATTTGTTTACATAATTTGTTAGATACAAGTGAAGCTAATATAAGCTTATTTATAATAGTACCCTAAAACGAATAAATTTTTGCAATTAGAATCTTTGTGGCAAATTTCTTGTTGCTCAGTGTTATTTGTCCAATAAAATCGAGATAGACATAATAGAAACAGGACATGCAAACGAGAGACTTAGACCCGATTTATAGAAACCGAAGTTAAAGTTAATTCGCGATTAACTTTTAACTGAGGTCCGTTGCGAGGCAACGCGCATATTTTAACCAATCACGGGCTCATATTCCACATTTTAATTCTCTGTTAAACTAATCGAGGATTAAATATTTAACTCGCTGTTCTATAAACCGGCTCTGAATCTAGTTTTTCATGCTTTAGGAGTGATGAAAAGTCGAGAAAACATAAAAGTAGTCATTCGCCGAACGGGTCCTAGCTAACGATTGGGAAGTAAAAATGTGAATAATGAAGTTTTTTCGGTTTATTACAAATCAAAAGGTACTCAGATCAAATATTATATTTTTTCGCCAGGCATACATTTCTAGAAAATCGAAAATACAAATGTGTTTCTCTGTTCTTGAGACATCTTAAATGATAAAAATGACGACTGAGAACTATATTAAAAGAAGGATAAAATAGTATATTATTAGCCAAGGTTGCAGAGCCAAGCATTCTAGACCGAGCGCAAATTAGAACCCGAGACGCGCAGCGTCGAGGGCTCTAAGTGCGAGGTCTAGAAGTGGCTTTGCAACCGTGGTTAATATACTATTTTTTTCACTAGTAGAAACCATAAGACAATAAACTGAAAAATAAACGTTCAATTTTTTGACGCAACGTGATTTTGTTTTGATTTCTAATCAAACTTGATCTAAATCTTCAACACAAAGAAAACCTTTTATACTTGTCGCTGAGTTAATCATTTTATCTTCTACCGTCTACCAACTACCATGCGTATACTCAAGTAATGTTTGTAGCACACATTTGTTCATTTTTTAAGAAATAATCACATCAAACATTGCGTACATAACCTCAATTTTTCTTTTTGAACCCGTGGTAGCAAAAGTTGAATTTGCTACCACTAAATGAGTCGACATTTGCATGCGTCCAGGCTGCTAGTGAAAAAATATTTAAATTTTAACTTTCGGTTACTCCCAATGAATGTCACTACATGCACGAAATGAACTTTTTTCGCAAGTATTTGCATTTTAAAACGTATTCATTAAATTTATCATCAGAGTTATTCATCAGTTGTGCATAATTTACTACACTTTTTGTTGTAAAAGTAACGCTAATTTGTTAGGGGCACGTATATTTAACAATGTATTGTAAGTAACACTAGGACAATATTTGATTTTAATAAATACATGTTTTTAATTTGTAATTAGTAATTTAATTAATTTTTGACAACGCTTTGTGTTGTGTAAAATATTTTTAAGTTACTTATGTATAATCGTAAAACACATAGGAGGAAAATACAAACAAAAATTTACAAAATCTTTGGAAATTGATCTAATATCTTATTTTTATGACTAGTCTATCATATCTACTAAACGAATTCTACATAATGTATTGCAATAGTGTCATCACCATTTTTCTAAGTAAATCTTGATTGCAGTGTATATTCTGACATGCTCGTCTTTCAAATTAATAAACGACATTTATAGAAAGAAGCAGATTTTTGGAAGTACCTACTGAAGAGATGGTTTATGATTATCGATTTATCACATTCAAAGAAACCTTAAAATGTACACAATGTAGACGATGTCCAACAATATGAAAATATGATCATCATTGTATAAATATGTAAATTTTCAACATCAAATTATTTTTGATTAACGTGATTGAAAATTGGTTCTAGTTTTTATTTTATTATAAAACTGACGGTTTAAAGAATGAGTGCTAGAACATCACGAAACAGAATTAAAACATGAAACGTCAAGCTAAATTGCTATATTCCCTGATAAATAATTTGTAATGCTCTAATTACACCTAAAACTTAATACGGTTATTGTTATGTGAATGAAAACTTGCAAATATTATGCCATTAGTTTTAAACCTATAAAAATCTAAAAAAAAAATATTATGATACCATCATACTTTACGTAAAAGTATGCATTTTAACTTATCATTTTTAAACTTGTCAAGCGTAAATCCTACACAACATTGTGCTGTATATATCTGTCCTATATAATCAGCTAATTCTGATAAAAGTTAAACCAATCGAATTACTTAGAGTGTATGTTTATTTATAATTATTTCGTGGTGTGAATCCGAGATATCAATATAAAAAAAATCATTTCAACTGCATATTTTTATAAGAGATATAATCCTGGCGTAAGGACCTCGGAAGAAATTGGTATTAAATATGCATTTGTTGAAATTAAATAGAATCATATTTTTTTGTTTCATTATATTTTTGTCGTAATATAGTGCAAGTTTCAATTTCCTTTTAATACCTAATATTATGAAGAAGAAATAAACTTCAACGATTATTGAGTAACTAGACGATTATTTGTGTTTGTGTATGAAAACTTTGCTTTTTAACAATATTGTTCTACCTGCAAAAATATTTTCCATGAGCAAAACTTCAGTTGCAATCAATTTATAAATAACCCTAACAGTAAATGATAGTTAAGAACGCAACGTCAAAGATGAATAGTTGTGTTTGTTTCAATATAAATCTAGACCTTATATTGTCTTTAACAATGAAACATCTTTTCATACAGTAAGTTGTGGCCAGAAAATTCTGAACATGTCATACCCTGTCACAGAGTGTGAAACAATTTTAAATATTGTAACCTTATATTTTTGGTTTGTTATTTTTGACACTGTGAACACACTAAGTGCATGGGACGTGACAAATATTTTAATCTTCAAACGTCAAATTGGCAATAAACCCTAGACTACATTCCAATTTTTGAAATTACAGAAAAATGATAATATTAAAAATGATGTGTCCACCACTCTATGAAAAAACTGGCATTTGATCAAATACTGACAGTACAGTACGCTCTTTAACGTTATTTTCTAATTTTATGCTGCCTAGCAACAAAATAAAGCAGTGTGATTTAAAGGTTAAAGTTCAAAGGAGCCTGTACTACAAATGAACGAAATTTAATGTAACATTTCACGATAAAACTGACGATCACGTTATTAAACTAACACTGATAAGAAGCACCGTCTGTAAAGGTCAATACAGTGTACAATGTATAATGCAAACATTTAAATTTCTTCATGCACAGAACTTTTCCAAAATGATTCATAAATGCGGCTAATGAGAAAAGCACAAGTAAATTGCAACTTATAATCTCTTAAAGCTACAAAATTCGATTTCAGTTAATGTAGGTCAGGTTTAGATTAAGGTATCAGTGCTTTTATCGCTTAAGTTTAAAATAATCAATTTCACGATTCTAATTTATTGCATTCGACCACGGTAAAATAATGTGTGACTGTAGATGACGTATTTTCTTGCATTTGTCTGTAAAAAAAAATATATAAATTAGATTTTTAACCAAGCTAACAATAATTTATAAGGTTCCAGAGCTTGAAATCTTCTAATAAATAACCACTTGTCTAAAAAAAATGCCCATTTTATACGCTTCTGCGCGACGGTCTCACAATTTGAATAATTACCCTTTACTAATTAGAATCGAAACCGAAGCAGAGGGTGTGAAGGCACTACTTTCATTTGATGGGAAATCATTCATATACTTATAACAAATTGACTCCGATCTCTTGACTAATTCTGAGAACAGTTTAATTATGAAAAATGATCCGATTTAAAAAATCAATTTTTTGTGCAGCCATAAAAAAGTAACACATTCTTATTAATGTTTTTTTCACCAAAATGAACCTTTTAGTAATATCTATTTTTTATTTCCTTAAAGTTAGTCATAATAATGTATTTTCGTAAATTAATTACATTTTAAGGCAACTTTTTGGACCTCAAGAAAGAATAAGTTGTGCATTATTCATAAAAAGAAAAACGATAACTTAACGATAAGACGTAATAAACAAATACGATTGTCGTTATTTGTAAATCAGTTCTGAATTGGTTCTTTGGTATACGAGACTGAATTTTTTTTACGAACCTAGTTAAAAATTCCTTTGAGAGAGACAAAAATTACTGCCAAAAAACTTTTTCTTAAAATGCAGTGCAACAAGAGGTAACATAATTTTGCAGAAATTTCTGTTATCCCTGCTTAAACGGCTTCATATGTTTTTTACTTGCAACAAGAGTTGCAGAAATTAGTATTATTAAGAAAAAACACTCAAAAAATTTTCCCGTGTAAGACTTAAAGTAAAGATCGTGCACCTACAGAAAAAACTATATATGCAACAGTTGCAAAAATCGTGTTTTATGTACTCGATGTGGTGGCTACATCTAGTGCATTAAACACTTATTTTTACACAAACAGATATTAGGAGTAGATATGTCTTAAAATAACAGGTTTCTAGTAAACATACATCAAATCAAATCACCATAATTTCTTAAAAGATAAATTTATAGTTAATTGTTTACAAGTTTCGTTTTAAAGTAATAATTTTGTTAAATTGTGAATTATACTGCCGTTCAATAACAGAAAAATTCTGATAATTCCTTTGTTTCTCGTGAATAGTTCAATGTAAAATGAGGTTAAACGCTAGATGTATTATTATTTTATTTCATACTTGTCATATTGATACAAATAACTTCAAAAAATCCGTCAATGATTGTTTTCCTGGAGACCATCCGTCGTTGCAGCTTAAACACTACAAGATTTAAATAAACTGTATTGTAATGTTTGACGCTGATAAGATTTGACATTTGTGTAAATAATGACTTGATAAAGTCTGTTATTCTGTGTTTGTGATTCTGATCTAGATAAAGTTACTACGTAAAAACCATATTATCCCGCAGTGCAGGCAACGGACTTCCTGCAAGACAGATAAGCGAAAAGCCTGGACCACTAGTTGGCCACATATTTTTTCATGAAATGCTACCCTACCCGCAAAACCGCTAACAGAAAATTTTGATGGTGGTTAGCTTGTTTAAAAAACTTTTTAAATAGGTTAATCGCTATAGGAATGCAGGCTGTTAGAAAGCATAAATACATACATGGTGCACCAAGAAGCCATAAAATTTACTACGGTCAACTAAGCTTCAGCAAACAAAGCAACAGGAGTTGCACTGTAATTGTAACGAAGGTAACTGAACCGCCTATACGGCATCGCTTCCGTACTTCACATTTATGTACTCCCACATAATCGGTCGTACATTACAACACTTCTTTCGCATTTGATTTTAATAATTAAATTATCACTTATTCTACTAGATCATCACACTGATTTCTGCGCTAACCACAAGACATACTCATATAATCGGTTTTTATGCCACAAATGTTTAATAAAATTCGGTGTTTCACTGAAAACTTCCCAAGAATTGGCACCATGCACAGGCAACAACATACAAAATTTATAAAATTTGAAAAAACGAAAAAACCTTAATTTGTCCGTATTCCATGTTCGTTATCAGTTATAAAATATGTATAAGTGAAGAAATTACTAACTGCTTTCATTTGAAGAAATCGAAAATTAAGTTGTAAACGTTTTTATGGTAAGACTATTTATTTTAGTTAGAGGTTTTGGGAAAATGTAGAGGAAGAAGGAACAAAATGGGGATTAAAACAAGGAAGCAAACTAACTTAATCAACTTAAAAAATAATCTGTGAACATTCAACTTCCATCTATGAATCATATGAACATTCAATTAAAAAACTATTTTAGACAAAAATAAAAGCCACAAGTCGTTTACTCACTAGCAAGTTTGACATAAACAAATTAATTCAGTTGCATTTAATGACATACCGATTTCTACCTCAAATTAGAATAAATTATTATTAATGAATTATATTGCGGACAATCATATAAATAACACATGATCTCCATTGTAAAAAGTATAAGTATACCTCGTGTCGATTTACTGTTACGTTGGTCTAGTCACGTATAGACAAGCCGCAAAACTATAACGAATTAATAAAATAAAAGAAAATGGTCGAAAGTTATTTCGATAAAACTTCACTCGCCCCAAAATACGGTAAAACAAATGCAGCTTCGAAAAATTTAATTTTGAGAATTTTATTTTTTTTATGAGGATCCCTATGAGTTAAAATGTGGGTTGTTAAAGGACAGGTAACGAAGCAATCAATTTGGATAGATGCAGTGTAATGTTATTAATAACAATATTGTATCCTAAAATTTTCGGGAAACGGGATGGGCAGTAAAAGATGTCGCATCATCCTTGATATTTTTTTCAGTTACCCTAGATAAGTAATTCTAAAAAATACGAAAGCATTAATAAACCACAAGTATAGACCCTTAATATTTTAGATTTATTCGGTAAAATTTTGAGATGATGTCATCAAGTTTTTTTTGGAGGGGATAAACCGATAAATAAAACGTTTGCAAGATTTCACACCATTCGGTTTTGCACTTCCAAAGTTACGTTTCAAAATGTTAAGTTTTAATTTTTTCCCATAAATCTGCATGTCTAGGGTAACAACTCATGATTCATAAATCACACACGCAAAATTTACATATTAAAATTTAGAATTTACATACTTCGATTTAACAGAACTTTTAAACTTATTGATTGATACATCAAAGAATTTCTATATCTGCATAGTATTTGTTGGAGGGTTTTATTAGTCGAGATATAGAGGTGTAATTACCATAATTTGTTCTATGAAAAGGGCTAAAAAACAAAAACGGCTGCGGCGGTAGATATTAAATGCAAACATGTAAATATGTATGTTATTTTATAAAATTTAAATAACATTTATTCGGCAAAATTATAAGATGACGTCATCAATTTTGAGGGGAGGCATAAACGAATAAATTTTGATTAACGATTATCATGCGTTTTATAATTTTAAAACGTATGCAACATTTCAGAGCATTCGGTTTTGCAGCTTCAAAGTTAAATTTCAAAGTGCAGGATTATTTTATAAAATTTAAAATAAGATCTACTACTGTAAAATTCGGAGATGACGCCATTCCGTTGTTGGTGGGGATGGTTAGCCAAATTTTGATTAGAGTTTTACTGTCTGCATGATGAAACAAAATTTGACAAGAATTGTTGTGGTAGTTTCAGAGATTATGCCTAATAAAAATGGACGCAGACAGACAGATAGACAAACGAAAACAGGAGACCTATTTTTTCGTACTCTAGGGATTATAAAACGTCGAGAAAACATGAAACTAGTCAATTGCTCGATTGACTCCACTATAATAAGTACTTCCTTACGCTTGGGGAGTAATAAAGTTTCTTTATAGACTGACAAACCGCATTTAAAGGACAACATCATAGAAAGAATAAGACAAACCAGCAGACGACCGTTGTAAATAACTTGAAAATATATTTGGCAACCAATCGATCGCTGCGCTGGTGGAAAGTTATGGTTTCTTTATTCAGTTATTTATTGCAGATAAAATGACGTCAACATCTGATACTTGATTAAAATGATATGGATTGAACTGATTCCTCATAATCCCCTGAATCACAGAACCACCACTTGGTTGTACATATGATTGTTTAAAAAATTCTGCAAAGCTGTCTACGATGCATTTTGGATCAGAAATATCAACGCCATTGTAAGTCATGTTTATTGGTATACCTGCTTCACCTTGTTTATATTTTATAAATTGCCAAAATTTAGTAATTTATAAATAAAAAAATTAATAATAATAAAAACAAACGTCAAAAATAATATTCGAAAATGTATATCAAGTAGATAATAGATGTACTTAAAAAGAACTATAAATTGTCACATGTCAAATGAAATGGATATAATTTTATTTTAAAGTCAAAAATATATCTGTCAAATGGATTTTTCATACGGACGATTACGATGGGAGAGAAACAGCAGGGGCGACTGGTGCCAGGGAGCACAAGAGCACGTGTCATTTCAAAATTACACCGTCTAAAAAAACACACTGGACATAGCAAAGCAATAATTTTTAATAATTAAAAAATTGTCCGGAAGTTTTTGTCATAATCATGAGTATCAAAACGAATTCTTTGATCTCACTCCATTTATATCAGATGTATCAAAACTTAGGTCAATCTAAAGATGTTGTATATACGTCACAATGTTTCGAGAAAAGGGGAGGCCAACTCATGACTCATTCAGACGTTTTTTTTTACAGCGTTGCCATGGAAACCGCGCCTCTAGTCGCCCTATTTGGCTGGAATCGGATCACATTTGAAACAGTGATCGCTAAAGAGCCACTCCTGATTTATTGATAAAAAAAAGTGTTCATGGCAAAACGAGAAACTTTCATAAATATTTTAATAGACATAACACGTATGATACAGTTTTGTGGATGTGCGGTTATGAAAAAAATAATAAATTCTTTTGTTTTGTGTGTCTCCTCAGTAATGAGTTAAAACCAAAGGTACGTGAACAAATATTTTTTTACTTTTATTGAATATATTTTTGTATTTATTTCCGTCACACTATTTCGTCTATTAATTGGTAGTAACAGATTGCTTTATATCTACATAGGGTAAATGTGTACAAGAGTGCGCATATGTATAAGAGTACGCGCTGATGATTTCTGCTTATTAGTGCCATCTGGGTAAGATGAAGTTATACCATTCAGAATTTAATGCTAAACCTGAGATAAAGGTGCAAAAGTGACCTGAATATAGTTTATCGTTTGGTCGTACTGACGATTTTATGTTCACACGTTGTGTGGATGTAATTTTTACCGCTCATAGCTTTAGTTTTTTGTAAGGTACGTACCAGTTCTTTTATTTTACAGTAATTGACCCTTTTCCTGTAAGATCGTAAAACTTCCATAGTGACTTTCCGTGCGCACGCATCTTCAAAACCACGTTGGAAATAGTATCCGGCACTCCGGCAGCAGAGCAAAGGCCTGTGACAACAAACCGCTTTGACAGAATGCAACCGGAAACACATGCGTAATCTGTCGCTCATTGGTTAATTTTAACTTGGCGCCCCAAAAATCTGACTTCGCCTGCGCGATGTTGTCTCACTCTGTATCATTGGAATTTATATAATGTCTACTCACTTTGCTTACAGGAAAAGGGTCAATAATTTTCATTACCTGTAACTTTTAAGGTCTCGTTATACACTAACAGTTTCATACTTTCTATCCATCAAAAGCTTTTAACTTTGAAAACATTAGGTTATGTACAAATGTACAAGAGTGCGCAGCGAGGTATTGTATAAGAGTGCGCATTGCTTGCAATACGTAGTCTAATAGTCTTGGAGATACATATCATACGATAATGAATTATTTAACTCTACTACTTTGTACTGCGTCTCAAGTTGTGTGGTGGTGGTTATGGTGACCTTTTTTTTATTTTTACTTCCTGAGCGTGTTGTAATCGAGTCCGTCGACCGACTCTCTATTTTTACGTTTTCTCGTCTTTTCAAGACCCCTAGAGTACGAAGAAATAGGTCTCCCGTTTTATGTGTAGTCTGTAGTCACTTATTCCCATTTATTTTCACCTTAGAAACAAATATTTTTTCATAAAATGTAATGCGTACTCATAAGCGTTCAAATGCGCACTCTTGTGCAATGAACTGTCTAAGAGTGCGCATTTACACATCTTGACAAAAATTGAAATTACTCTTAAAATATAGTGGTGTTGGGACGTACAATTAAATATATCTGATCTCTAAACATGTATATAACGAACCTATATCATAAAATTTGTCTATCCAAAAAAATTAAAAAGTTGTTGACAATTTTACACTAAGTGCGTACTCTTGTACACATTTACCCTATTTAACTGGTCAATCAAATTGTGTCCCCCCCATTTCAAAAAGGTCACGAGCAGCCACTGAAAAATTGTGTTAAGCACTAATTTTGACCAATTTACAGCAAAAATTTAGGTTTAGTCCTAATTGCAACTTAATGTCCATAAAAAAACCAAATTAGTAAAATAAAATAGGACAACTGCTTGCAGTAAATTCTCATCTAGTTAAAAACGTCAAAAAATATCTTTTATGGGTAATTTAATAAACAGTTAAATTCAGTTCAAAACGGGAAGTGAATATTATTGAAATTATCTTTTACGTTAGAATCTACATACACAAAAAATCGTTTGATATGTGGAAATGTATTTCAAAAGTAGTTTTATTTACTTAAATACTTAAAAAATAAAATTTTTATGCTTGAAGAAATACTTTTAATGTTCTAAATTTAATAATCTTGAGGTTAGTTTTAAAATGTAGTTTGCATGAATAATTATTTGACCTATCCGACAATAAATACGTACGTATAAAAGAAAACTGACTATAATGTAAAAATTACAAATTCAAATAAATATTACAGCTGTAAACCACACAAATCCAAAACAATGCAACAGATCTCTAAAAAATTGTTTTTTATTAACTGTGACACACAAAAAACATGTATCTAATGCCTACAAAGTGAAATCATTTTTTTATTGTGCAAAGTGGCATCCTTCTCGGCGCTGCTGACTAGTGATAAAAAGAAGTATACATCTCTTAAAGATAATTATTTTAACATTTGTATTTGTATTAGGAGTAATTACACATTTAGTCAATGAATTTGCCTTATTTAATTCAGTACTTGCTTTTAAAAAATTTCGTTAAAAATTACAAACTAGCTTTCGTTTTAATTTTTGTATTGTGCAACAAATGGGTATTGTAAGTTTATACATATACTTTCTTTGGTTTTCCATCACCAATCTAGCCATTGCAAACCTTAAAATTAAAAAGTTTGAAAAATAAATCATTTTGCGAGTACTCATTCCTATCTGATGCAGCAGTTGTACAGTGCATAATTCGTATCTGTTTGTAGTTGTTTCTGATAAGCAATGACCTCTTACGCAAACCAACGATTTATTACCAATTATTACATTTCGAATTTTATACAAAACTTTTACCGTAAATAACATATCCAGTTAAGTATAACTCAAATACACTCAGAAAAGGTCTTTTTCTACCTATCCATATGTTTGTATATATGTATAATGTAGGTATACTTATTATAAATACATTTACAGAACTATCTTCACGTTTGTTGATGTTTGTCGGGGCTTTAGCAAATTTGAATAAAATCTTGTTATACACTAACATTAAAAGTAAGTAAAGTTGAATATTGAACCACAAGTAAAGTGGTATTAGCAATCTACATTTCAATATTGACATAAGTATAAAATCACAAAACTTAACGTAGGTAGGTATGTAGGATGACTAATAGCCATAGCATTCATATTAATTTTTTGAAATACCCTGTAGATGCAAATGCATATACCTAATATTTTTCCAGGGCTTTATCATTTTTTTAGAGACCAACTAAAATTTAAATTACTTTTCACCTGGGTTTCTAAAAAATCTAGATTATTTCACGGACGCTAAATTAATTAGGTATGCAATTACGTTTCGTCAAATTAAAAAAAAAAGTAATTGTGGATGACTAAACCACAGTTAAAGTACACAATTGGGCTACATATGTTATGTGAAATTAATTTAATAATATTTTGAGCTGACGTCATCAATTTTTCTGTAAGGATTAGAAAAATCAATTCTATAGGTAAGTTTCTGTAATCTGTAAATCACTGGTACAACTTATAATGTGTACAATTATTTAGAACAAGTTACCTATTCTTATTACTAATTGGATAAATTTTACTGTCTCCCCATATTCCATAAACTATCGATTTGAATGTTGCGAAGATTATTATTGTCTAGATCTAAAATCAATGACCCTATATTTTTATTTGTTAGGGTTTTGGAAGTACAAACACAACTGAAATGTTAGTAAGTCCAGAAACAAGTTACAAAATCATGAAAGAAAAGTAAGAAATATAAATGTAAAAAATAATTATGGAGATTTCTTTAATTTTGAACGTCATAGTAGAAATTACATGTTGTATTCCCCCATTAATTTCTTACTTCAAACTGATAAATTTTATACTGATTTAAAAAAAAAAGCAGGGCATAACTTGTATTAATTTATCTCTCTCTCTTTGTGTAATCTAATGATCCTCTGTCTATACCCTAGTCTGTTAAATGTTTCACCATTACAATTTTCTAAGTATAAATAAAGAAACAAACAAACAAAATCATGTTTATCGCGAATCTTTACGAAAACGAGAAGACATATTTATTTTAGCAAAACAAAATATACTGGGCGGCAACAAAATTAGGCGAACAAACATTTTCAAAAATTCATCAACAATCATATAGCGTGAACAAGCTCAACGGCACTTATAGGCGGCAGTTTCTTAGTTGCTTGTGTTAATTTTTAACGACGTGTTTATTATCAAATTCCTCATAAACAGGCCGCAATATTTGAATCTACCACTCAAATCATCATTTATACCAACAATTTTGTCAGCGCATCATTCCATAATTCTGTCACAGGACCACCTTATCACCTCATAAACGTCTGCTTACTTGGATGCAGCCTTTAAAAAAAGGCAGTTATCGTGTAAAAAACGTCGTTATACGTAGAAGTGATTGAATACATTTTATAGATATAATAGGATATAGTAGGATTAGGTTATAGATAATTTATGTTGACTGACAGAGATAAGAGATTCTCCCTTTTTAAAAGATAAGAAAGGTTAAGCAAAACAAACACCGCGGTGGAAATGGAACCGCGTCGTAGCATCTCGTACTTTTGTCTATTTAATGTCGCTTCATTTGAACAAATGGCAAAATTTGGAACTTGCGTACGTTACTTCCAACCACATCGTTAACTTGTTGGAATGAAGTATTTGCTTTACGTCTAATGCAAAATGAGAAATCATACAAAAACGGCAAGTAGCGTAATGAAATAGCGGTATAAAGTTTCATGTTTCAGTAAAACTCAGTTCAGTCCCCTATACAGACCATTTCAGCATTAGAATGCGCTGTTGTTCACGCCAAACATTTCCTTATTGCCATTATTTCATCTCTCTTTAAACACCCGTTAATAAATGTTGCTCCCACGCAATCCCATAGCAACTTACAACTAAACTATTGCATAACGGATTTTCAAACCAAAATAATTAAATAAAACAATAACTACACTATAATGATTCATGGGTGACGTATTTTAAGCCGAGATTTCCACTCCATAAATCCAAGGCATAACCGTTCATTCAATTTTCGTTGGAAATTAATTACAGCAAATGCATTTTTTCTATTTTATGGTCATGTTGGAATTTTTTTTTCGTATAAATACATTCATCAATGAACCAGCATTCACATAAGGCCTTATCGACAATTCGCAGAACAGCGACATCGATCCAGCATGGTGGTCAATGGTAAGAAGAATGAACGAAGAAATGTAGACGATAGCGGCGGACACATGATCTGGAGTACGAGTATTAAGAAAATCAACAATTGTTATGGCTATCAGTATCAAAAAAACAGCAAGGCAATTTTTGCTGGGAACTTTTGAATGACAACATTCACTTCCTTTATACCGTCCGGCATTCGTTAAAACTTCCTTACACGGCTGTTTAGATTTACAGGTTTTTTTAATATCCATTCCAACTCCATTTGAGATCAGCGCAGACACCTGTAAAGTTATGTTATTACAAAACTTAAGTAAACATATTTTAAGTCTAACTCTTTGTTATCTACTTGAACGAGATATTGAAATCTTAGATGATTTTACAGAATTTGCAGTACGAAACTCAAGCGGATCAAAGATTTTTAATTACCTTATACATATCGGCTAAACTGTAGTTAGATCGATACACTGGATATTATGTTCGAATTCAGTGCTAAACTGTACAAAAAAATCGCAAAAAGGAATGGAACACTTTTTACATTATTTGAAAAATTTGATATTTGAAATTAAAAATTAACAATTTATTGATGGAACAACTAGTTTTGTGTGAGTCTATTAATAGGTATACCGATTAGTAAAAATCGGAACAATTTTAGCCTATCAATAGTTTTGCACATTATGTGGAAATTGTTACAACAAATTCTAGAGATCATCTCGTTGGTACTAGTAGATAAATAGATATTATAGATTATTATTGATGCAGATTTTTGTGAGTTCCAAGATTCTTGTCTTTTTCATAAAATTAAATTCATTATCGAAAATACAGTAGGTCAGATATAATTGTTTTAATAAAAAATTGGTCTAAAGTGCAGTCAAACATAATTATAGTGTCTTCGAAAAATTGTAAAATTAACTTTTGCAAATTTTATTTTTTATTATAATAATCGCTGTGAGTTAAAATAAAGATATGTGTACACTTACAGTATCCATAAAGAAGCATGCTATGCAATATTTCAAGTGCAATTTTCCATAACAAAATTTTGTAATGACCTCATCAACATTTTAGCCTTTGACACATATATAATAATAACAGTACTGTATACTCAAATTTTGGAGAAAATAACGTAAGCCGTTTTTGGTTTGATCAATAAAATAAATCGCCTCAATCATTTTTTTTAATCACCCCATATAAATAATTCTAAAAACTGTGAATGCATTAATAAACCATAAATATAATAAGTATTTTGGATATTTTAGATAAGTATTTAGATTTATTCGGCAGTATTTTCAAATGATGTCAATTTTTTGAGGCGAGGTAAACGATTAAATTTTGATCAACAATTTACAATACTTCCAATAACCTTAAAACGTTTGCAAGATTTCAGAGCACTCTGGTTTACAGTTTCAAAGTTAAACTGCAAAATGTTGTTATACCATTTTGATTTTTTTCCAAAAATAAGGATATCTGTTATAAAAACTCAATACGAATTCATAAACAAGTACAGGAGTATGTCATTCTATAAAATTTAAATAACATTTATTATTGTAAGTTTTGGAGATGATGTTATCCCACTGTTGGTGGGGATGATTCAAAAAATTTTGGTTAGCGTTTTACTCTACACGATATACATGGCATACAATTGGCAACAACTGATCGAATGGTTTTGAAGATTATCTATCTAATAAAAATCGATACAGACGACAGACAGACGGAAACGCAAAACATATTTTTCATACTGTTGGGGTCACGAAACGTCGAGAAAACGCGAAAGTAGCCATTCGTGATGGACCCTATTACAATACTTCCTTAGCGTATGCTCGGGAAGTAAAATTTAGTCTAAAATTATTTAAACAGAACCTCTCTGCAGTAAGAGAAATCCGGTTTCTCAGTTAAATTGGATTACTTTGCAGACACTGTTTTGTTTATGACGACCATGGACGGATGAATATATAATACTAGCCGACCCAAAAAACGTTGTTTTGGCATTTATAGTGAATATTTTGGTAGTTAAATAAAAAATTAAATTAAAATAAATACATATAAATATAATTAAATGAAATTATAAATTATACTTAAAAATTTATCGTACGACAATGATTATATTCAATAGCCATCTTGCAACCCTATTGCGCATCTGTGAATGAAAATAAAGATACTCATATCGTTATTAAAAAATGGAGGTTGGTGGCAGAAGAGTGAAAATTTAGGGTTATATGTATTTTTTGATGACAAATCTTAAAAAAATAAAAATAAAAAATGTCCAAAAAATAAAAAAAAAATTTGGTGGGCCACCCTTATCACTTAGGGGTATAAAAAATAGTTTACGACCTATTCTCAAACCTACCGAATATACACAAAAAAATTCATAAAAATCCGTCAAGCCGTTTCTGAGGAGTTCGGTTACAAACACTGTGACACGAGAATTTTATATTAGATTCTATCGTAGCGTGATGTTATTAGCCGAAAGCCTTCCTCGATAAATGGACTATCCAACACAAAAAGATTTTTTTGAATTCAAACCAGTAGTGTCTGAGATTAGCGCGTTCAACCAAACAAATTCTTCAGCTTTATAATATAAGTATAGAAGTATAGATTTATAACAAGTAACTATAAGTGCTATTACTGAGAGGTGACGTACACGACATCGTTTTAAAAATGATAACGTATTGTACTACCAACATCTAAACATGAATCACATAGCATATACATATTTTTTTAGATATGTAGGTATATAATGTTAGTAATGCTGTTTAGACACACTTTAGAACGTTTATATGTTACCTCGCCTCGCTGCTCTGTTTTGTTATTCTCTAATCAAGTGTGTTTTTTTCTTATAATAGTCATTTTCAGGCCTGAATTGTTGTATTACATTGTCATTGAGGTGAATTTGATCCTTTATTTTTGATGAATTCTTTGATTGAAATTTGTAGGTCAGAAAAGTCCGTACAAACAAACTCAAAACAGTAACGTCACAGACGAAAGAAGACGTGCATGTTTCCTCTGATAATCGTACTACCTATATATTTTTTCCTCCATGGTGATATTAAAATAGAAGGTCGTAGGTATCTATTATGTTCCCAGAATTTTGGAAAAATGAGATAACCATACAAACAACACCTCAAAGTATATTTATTTATACATTTATTTATAAATTTTTACGATGACATCATTAACTTTTTAGAGATGATTCAAAAAACTTTACAATCCATGACATAGTATATATTTGGTATTTGATCAAAAGCGACATACATATTTCGGTAATATCATCTACTAACGTTTTATAACTTGAATAATTTTTAACTTTTGAGAACATGCACTCCAGTTCAAATACAAAGTACTTCGGTCTGGATGTTGTGCATAGGTATTTTGGTTTCAGTTGTCTATTCGTTTCAGCAGCTGTGCTCTTATCTTCTCGGATGATTAACGATATTCATAGCGTGCAACTAAAATTTGACAATCGATCGGGTAGTTTCGGAGATTATCTGTCTAATAAAAATCTGTACAGTCGGCAGACAGAGAGACAGACGGAAGCGGGAGATCTATTGTTTCGAACTCTAGAGGTTATGACAACTACAGAAAAGTTACTTCACTTTGATTGTTTATGTTTATACATCGAAAAATGCGACAATTAAGCACAAAGCAAGGCACCTTGTCAAAACGTAGGAGGTGACTAAATTTATTAATTAAGTTACAATGGAACACAACGTTATGAATATTATTTTGGATAACTAAATGGGATTATCAGGACTGTTATTTTATTATTATTAAATAAATATAGACAGATGCAGAATTACTCTATTCTCAAAATATGACAATAATCCGTCCTTTAGTTTGGAATATTACCTGTTTAAAAAAATCGACACAGATGACAGAAAGAAAAACGGATAGACAGACAAAAACAATACATCTATTTTATCGTACTCTAGGAGTCATGAAGAGTCGAGAAAACATTAAAGTAGCTAGTAGCCCAATCGGCCCTATTATAGTACGATTACTGAGAGGCGACGTCCACATCATCATTCGTTTGTGACCTCATTACTATGAGTAATTTTATATTGAATTTTCAAACCTATAAATTTCAATCAAATAATTCATCAAAACAAAAAAATCAAATTCACCTCAACGACAACAGCGCTTCCAAAAATTTAGTCGTGAAAAGAACTTTTATAAGACAAATAGACACTTGATTATGAAAGAAAACAACAAAACTGAGTTAAGAGGCTAGGTAACGTGTAAACGGACTAAAGAGTAAAAAAAGCACAGGCGTATTGTATGTGATATGGCTTAATACTATATGATGCATGTTCAGATGTTGGTAGACTATGAATAATCAGAGAATAGCATGTCGTCATTGGCAACGTCATAGAAGAGAAAAACACGACCAGTCGAGCCCACTTTCAAACTGGACCAGTGACCTTCGTTGATTTGTTCATCATTATTCATTTTGGATTATTATTACTAGTGTGTTTTTGAGTTTCTTTGGTCTGATTTTGCTGTTTTATCAAATAATTGTTTAATGATCATTTATTTTACAAACTGCCGCATATTTCTTTAAAATGTAAAACACCGACACCACTGATGATCAAGGTCCGCGCAGTCGGTGATGACTCACCTATGCTATTCTCAGATTATTCGGAATTTACTGCAATACGTCATGGAATAAAGTATAAATTGCGATCACTTTTGCATTTTGCAAAAAATATTACACTGATGAGGTAATTAACTATTTACTATGTTGTTTCAAAATATAGGTACTAAATGCTATTATTTTTTTTATAAATAGTGGGTATCCCAAAATATGGTACATTTCAAAAAAAAACAAAAAACAAAAAAACTGTTTACGGATGTTGGTGAAAAATGATAACTGCCTGTATACGAATGTACATGGTGTTTAAGGCAAGGTTTTCATACCTCGGTCAGAAATTAAACAGACGACCCACTGTTCCTAACATAAATATAAAATTTGACAACAGTCGACCTGGTAGTTTTGAGGACTATTTATCTCGACTCAGAAGACAGACAAACAGCAACGGGAGATCAATTTTTTCATACTCCAGGGGGGCATGAAACCCCGAGAAAACATGAAAGTAACCAGTGGTCCGATAGACTCTATTCTTAGGTTATGCTTAGGAAGTAAAAATCCTTAAAATCTTTCGAAAAAAATCCCCTGAGTTTCTAACATCGTATAGTTACAGAAAGTTGAAGACGACACGTTAATCAGTTGTCTCATCTGTCCTGGTTCTATGTTCGTATTTACAATATGGGCAATTGACTCATTGTGAATTGTTTTTAAAGTGCCCGAAAAACTGAATTGTCAAAACATTATTTTAATATAAGACTGCTTTTAGCCATCAGAGAAACTAGTTCTTTAAAATCCTTTCCAATTAAAGATTCTGTCCAGGAAATGGTAATTCTTGACTGAATTTCAGCAAAATACTTAAATAAATAAATAAGTAAATAAGTAAATAGTAAATTCATTTTGAGAGTTTTGTCTGCCATAATTTGGGACTAATGTAAAACCTGTAATGAACACCATATTTTGGGACAGAAGATGTATCATTTTTCGACTTTACCTTGCAAAGCTCCCAGTTGTACTTAAAAATTGTTGCTGGTTTTCGATATATGAAGGCAGTGCATGTATCTAGTTATTGACAAAGTCGTTAACTTAAACTAAGTAAGTAAATATATAAATTGGATCATTTAGTTTACACCCCAACTGCCGCCTTGAATTCGAGAGGGAAATAATGTTATGCACAAAAATCATATAAGAGGTAGGTAACAAAACTGTCAAGAGCACTAAAAATCGAGGGTGCGACAAATCCAAATGCTGAAGTGTCTTGCGACAAAGCTATTAATATCGAGCAAACTTTGTGGCAAAATCGATCCTAGCCTAAACACACATAATTAGACATTGTTTGAAGATAAACAGGTGATCTTTTCTAGTTTTCGATCTGGATAATATTTGGCAAACAACCATTTTAAGTCGACGCTTCATCAAACAAACAATTTCTCGTGGGTCCATTGTTTGAATACACCATAACTATTCTACCTACGTCGGAAAGAGTCGTGGCAAAAATGGTTGACAAATTGGATATTCGCTTCGCCATGGCACGCGATTTAGGTACGTCGTACGAGAAAAGATAAGACGCGCAAGGAAACACCCTCACTATACTACACAGCGTCTTATGAATGACTTTATCAGCCTAGTACTTGATAACACCACAAAATGCACCAAAATAACAAAGGTGATAACGTATCACAATATTATCGCCACCGCTAAGATATTATTATTATGACGAAGTGTATACAATTTTATCACGACTTTGATAATAATGCTATGAATTCGCTATTGCTTAGGGAAGGGGCCACGATAATGCAATCTCTACCGGGGTATCTCCAAGTCAGTACACGGTAAAGTTTGTAGGTGTTCACTACGGTTCTGGGACAACTCGACCCATGGGAACGACACCCACAGAACGGAGAAACAACCACGAAGAGGAATTATGTTGATCGAGCGTCGAGTGAACAGTGCAACAGGAAATGCCCCCATCTAGTGACGTAATAATAAAGCAGTGGTTAAAGTGATCACGTGAATCTGGAACAAACTATTGTTTTGTTTTACGACACGTTGTGGCTTTATAGTTTCACGTATGTTTTCTGCGCGTTTCAAGTTGCAATTGACCCATATATTGTGGTTTTCACTATTCGTTCTTAATAAATTTCAATACACCTACGCTGCCACCACGCGATTTTCGGAAAATATTGACATACTTACGCTCCTTCTAATTTCACCTGAAAACGTTGTTTTTAAAAATTATTTATGCCTGTTTTTGGCGCAAATGTCATGATTTTAACATTTACAGTAACGACACATAAACCATTAATTACTCATTCAGAGCGCTGTTAAAAAGTGCGGGGCTCACAAACATTTGTAGTTCTAAATAGGACATGGTTTACATTTTTAAATTTTCAAAATTAAAAAATTAATAAGACAACGCCGCATTTCCATATCAAATTATTGTTGACAAAGTCAACGGAAACTACATATGAGAAAGCAAACTGTTGTAAATAACCATAAATACGAACTAAACCACGAAACATTTGTTCTTAACAAAGGCCAGCCACAAACGTAAATAACTTAATAGAAAACAGTTTTGATACGTTGTGTGCTAGACGTTTTTCATTTTTTTCCTTGGATAAATTCTCCGGAAAATAATCAATACTTTTTTCATCTAATTTCGACCGCCATTTTGCTCTGATAACAATGCACGTGTTTCCTCATTTTAATATGAAACAATAGTAATAAAACATTTTAACTTTGCATTGATTATGACGTTCAGAGATTCGTTAAGATTTGTTAAGCTTATCCATGCGCAGTATTATTTTAAAGCATAAATAATAATAATAAACAAAACACAAATATAGTGACTCATAATTAAGTATTCAAATACTGCAAAATCGTTTGTTTTAATTATTATTACTATATTTTACGTACCACATCGCAAGTGTTTGGCCCGCCTTGGTTAAAATTATTCACCGTCAAATTAAAAAACTATGGTGACTAACATTTTTAACGCACCTACCTAAAACTTATGATCAATTTTACGCATTTTAAGGTGAAGTCTTTTAAAAATAAAATAAATCTGCAAATAATCTACCGAAAAGTTGTATATTTTTTAACACAAAATGAAAATCTGATGCTATCTGTTCCGACAGATCTGCAGTTTTTTACTTCTTGTGTTTTTCAGTTTTTATTTTTAGTGAATATGTTTTCATATATATTAAAGAAACTCCTAAAGCTACATTTTGTGTTGCACATGATTGTATTTAATTTAAAAACAGAAATAACAAATTTGGGAACTACAAAGCGATTAATTGCAACGTTGTTAAAGTAAAAATTCTTAGATACAAAACATTTTAGGTTACTTAAAAATCGAAAAATTTTTATTGAAAATTTTGAATGCAAGAAATTTAATACCATTTTTATAAAATTAAGTAGTATCAATCGAATTTTCTCAACATACAATAAAGTTTCCTCGTCTGTCGCTTTATTAATATTAATGTATTAGGTATGCGTAATTATGAAAAAACACCTTGACTAACCGCACAGGTAAAATGCTATAAATGTCATGTTATGCACAATATTTTTCATGTGCTTGTACTAGTTTTTCATACTTTTACATAGTACTCATCCAGTTATTGAAATATTGCAGCGATATTTTAATGCTTGGCATTATTAGTAGGTATTCGTAAAATTATATCACAGAATAAAATACTACTTGAAAGTCATCGAACTTCTGGAATTAAAACAGTTTAACCACAAATAAATCTTACAATCAGAATGCAAATAATTTATTATTTTATTTTACCACACTGGTACTGTAAAGAAGTATTTTCCCCCTAAAAACTATCTATTCAGTGACAAACGGTTTTTAAGAATGGGCATAGAACGAATTAATTAATAAACAGGTCTTGGAAAAGCAGTGAGAATTTTATTTAAGCGAAGTAAAAAAAACTATAGTGACTGAATAAAAAATAAAATAAGCGGCATCAAGGGTGTCCAGAAAATACAACTTTTAGCATGACACAGTAAAGACATTCGTTCCGTTCTTAAAGCAATACTTTATAAATCGTTTAACGTGTTATAAATTATTTATTTATTTAAGAAATAACTTTCGTTAGAATGACAATGAAACTCGCTAGTGATAAGAGGAAAATATCGTTTTCGTAGTTAATTGTAAAGTTGTTAATTTCAATGAAAAATGTATTTTGTTGAAGGCACCCTAATCGCACTGTTGGGATTTAGAAACGAATTAATAACAGATTTTTATTTTCCGTTATTAAATTTCACACGTAGGTATTCCCTCTGACACTACAAATTGCCATAAAGTTATATACCTATGTTCTAGATAGTCTCACCGGATCTCTCACACAGATGAAGTTTTGTCTAAGAATTGCACCTGAGGAAGACGGAAACGATCTTCAAATCGTCGGCAATATCTATAGAATAATGGTAATCTGTATTTTTAATGAAAAATGTCTATATTAAAATATTCTAGAACTATTGATGCAACTTTCAAAAATACCATAGATATATACAAAATACCCAACAGGTATTAATTTTTTCAACACATTAGATTAAAAAGAGGTTTTATTATTTGTGATCCCCAACTTTGTATTAATAACAATGAATATGTAATATACAATATATACATTATTATTAGTATTAATAACAATGTATATATAATATTTAAAATTAATATTGTGATTATTTATTTTCATGTGGGTTTCAATCGCAGTTTCGACACAATAAAAAATTCAAATAAAATCCAACAATTTCTTTAATGTCTCTGATGGTGATAAGTTTTGATCGTACGACTTATTTCTTATTTTTAAGTTTCTAAATTAAATAAAATATACCCAGAACCTAATTGGTACCTTTAATTGTTTCCCTTATCTTTAAGTCGAGTTTCTTTTTTTTTTAATTGTTTGCTATTTTTTTGCATAGTTATATATGTAAAGAAAGTAAAGAAATTCATATTACCATCAAGTCAAAAACTGCAAATGAAGACAGTATTTTAATGCGTCTTCTAAGAAATATATTCAAGTTTCTTCAATGTGACTTTACAATTCTGAATTCGTGGTGTAAAAACCAGGAACTGTATAATAATATACCTACATTTCCAATTAAGAGTTCCATACCATACTATACAACAAAACCATTGTAACAAGATCATAAATATCTAATTTTACGCTAAACATTTGCAGGTTGCAAGTACGAAATGCATCATATACTTATGCCTTCTTCCTCTGTCTATGTGTGAGGACGCGTGTACCTATCGAAGCAATTGTATACTTTAAAATTTTCCGTCCGAAGATTATTGTGACAACGATAAAATAATAACCAAAAATTTATAGATTAATCTCTTTCAAAAGAATGAATAGTGTAATTTTTTAATCCACTCTAATTTGAATTTTGTGTTGTAAAAAAAAATCACAACCAATTTCCTAAAGTTTTATTCAACTAATGTTGACTTAAGAAATATTAGTCAAAATTTATTTGTTAATTCTTTGGGAAAGAAAAATACGCTCCGAAATATGGCATTATTTCTCCGTCAATAATGTTCTTTTTTAAGAATTTACAAAGAATATCAGTAAAAATAATATACCTGAACTAATTTATGTTATCCATCCTTTCAAACACGGCTCAACTAATTTATGTAAAATTTTGGGAACATATTACTTTTGTATTGGATAGTACCTACACGTTGTTACATACAACACAATCAAAAATAAAATATGTATCCGCACCAACCAAAAAATGTTGCAAACGTGATATCTTCCTGATTGCAATAAGTTATTCTGCGAAACTTATTTCAGTTGCATATTCGTGAATGCCACACAGAAACGGTGACATTTCGTATACTGCAATACTGCAAAGCCAAGGGAAGTCCCGATTTTCACACATGTGTGACTACTTTCAAAGGAACATGTTAAAAGTTTGTTAGACAACCATGTAAACTTTGTATTATTATTATTTTTTATAAATATATACATGTCTTCTGTTCAAATGTTGGTATTTAGTTCTATAAACTTTAACAAATAAACATGGTTTTCATATCAATAATTGTTTTCAAAACCTAGATTTTATTTTCAACACTTGTAACTCTTGTCAGGGCTGTTGTGTCCTAGTGAACGCCCTACATAAAAAATAAGTAGGTATATACCTACTAGAGCGAGAACACAAAGATCCTTTTTCAAATTTTATTTCCTCCAAAATCCAACAGTATTAATCAGCCATTAATCACAATTTGACTAATGAATCAGTATTTCTACAGCCAAAACACTTCTAAATTCATGCCAGTAATGAAGCACAGAAAAAATGTTTATTGAAAAAAATCGATATGTGCTTGGTAATAAACTGTTAGAACAAAGTCTGAGTGTAGAGGTTAAAAGGTCAACTCATCGGCAATACTAATTAAAACTCTAGAAATTCGTTTATGATTTCTCTTTCTTTATTCCTCTGTTTGTTATGTAAACATCTTATCACACCATCGTTTAAAAATAGGTACAATTACGTAGATGTGTAACTTCATCGAATCATATGTTGTAAATGTTTCAGTTTTACTCATTTAATAATAATATTTGTCTTATAGTCAAATACTAATTAGTTAAAATATCCCGTTACATTAAAAATACCCGGCACGTGCATTATTTTTATTTGTCTTAAAGTAATTCCAATTTATTGCATTATATAGTTAGTTTACGTTTATAGATAGACAAATGAACCTGTAATATAGAACGCAATGAATCAAATCGGTTTGATGCATAATACTACTACAAAGGATTCTATCATCTCGAATGGGATTATTTAAGTACTTTGTTTTGCAGAAAAATGGCCATCAATCCGAACGCTTGCAACAGAATAACTATAACAAAGATAAAAACAAAATTTGCAAGAAATTGTCGCCATAAAAAGGTAGAAAAAATTGTTCAGGACGTTTCTTCATTAATGTTTGTTATCTAATAGATCATGCATTTTTTATAGGTTGGTAGTACCGTCAGATTTAATTTGAAACGTGATATGAAAATAAATAATAAAATTCTAGTATGTCAAATACCACAATAATAATTGTGGTATTTGACATATTAGAATTTTAAGTAAACAGTGCGCAGTGATGCGCAGGAAGTACCAACTGATTTTAAAAATCCATGACCTACTATAAGATATCAAACACTAATGGAAGTCCTGCGGAAATTTTTAAGAACTGCATCAACTGAAAATATTTGCGCTAGTTTTGTTTCGCGTAGTATTGTCAAAGATGAAACTAAACTGAGATTCAGAAAGTTTTACCTTCAGGATGATCACAAAGTCCAAATTATTTCAGATCTTCTACTAGACTCGTAAGTTTACAGAAGCTCAATTAATTATTAATTGCCATTAAATTGTTACCACGGCGTTAAAGTACCACGTGACCGACTGTACGCCAATCAGAACGCCCCGTTATGTGAGTGATTAACTTAATCTCAGTTAAAATATTGAATAAACTGTCCCTTAGTGTTTTAATTGGTGGATATTTTGATCCCTTTTGCAGCTGATAATTTTTCATGTCGAATTTATCTAGGAATAATAAAGATGATGGATGTAAGTATACGTTTTCGAATGTATAAATAAATACTATTACTAATAAATAATTTTTGTTGCATTGATATATGATTTTGTGTCATGTTTTTATTAGGGATTCTGTACTAGAGACATTAGCAATTAATGAGTTATGTTTTACCTGCTGTTACTGAATAAATTTTTAATTTTTAGCTATCACCATAAACTTACCTATATATTGTGAAATTACTTTAGTTAATAACAAAAAACCAAATCCAAAATACATATGTAATAAGTTCTTTATACCGTTACTTCAGTAAATGGTTTATCGACATCTCTTGGTTTACTTGCATAAGAGACAATAATTCTGTAGAAATATACTCATGTTAATTTGTCAATTATAAAAACTAAAAATTTGGAAAAGAAAATACGAAGACAACTATTGCCCTTTAATAAAATAAACTACTTATTTTGAAATGTGGAAGTTTCGACATAGCAGGACTATTGTTTTCATCATGACCTTTACAATCAAATAAATAACCAAATTTTAAAATAATTTCGGCATTATTTTTGCCTCTCAATAATGGCTGAAACCACTTAAACTAAAGAAATTTGGTTAGAATGCTTAGAATGCTTACTTTTTTGTTCAGCAACAGTCACCTTACCTTGTAATAAAGTTCCGATCATTGTTAAGAAGGAATTTTTAAACCACGTTTACTGAAAAATTTTGCATGCACAAAACAACGAAGCACTCAAAAAATGGTGAGAGAGGTGATGTTCAAAAAACCAAAGCCGGTTTCATTTCCGGGAAAGTTGGATATGATACAACAAATTTATGATATTTCAAAATGAGCTTGATTTCATGACTACTACATATCTCCAAACAGGTGGTAGTTTTGAAATATCTTTTTGACAGGTCAGTTGAAATGAAACATTTTGTAAATAAATAGCACGCAGAATCACATCGTTTAACGGCTGTTTAAATAGTTCAAAATCTGTAAAATTTTGGGGATAATTTTATTTTTTGCCGTATGCTATCGGCGATCATTTTAACACATGCATAGATACATAATCTGTGATCGCAGCAGGTTCTGGCAACAATTTTGGTATTTGATCGATTGTTTAAAAAGTCATTTAGTTGTCAAAGTCTTCACGTTAACATTCAAAATTTTTTATGACTGTATCCTATCGTGAAGGAGTTAAGTGTTCCATAATAGGACTCTGCCGTAAGTAATTCAGCGGTCATAAACCATCAAGAGACCAACTGTCTACACTACACGGGGCCGTATGCGCCCGTAAACCTTTAAGATGATTTATGGCCCGGCTATTTACATTTTCACTAGAGTTCCTAATACTTGTGGTAATTGAGATTGCAGTGCCATAAAAACGAAGTCAGAGTTGGACCACTATACCATCATATCTACGGTTTTTGAAAGACAGCCAACTGCGATCACGTATTATGTTGGATGATACTGGATAAACTGATCTGTTAAAGTACTTTTCTTATATTCAGTTGTTGCATTTCTTTGCAAAATTCCGTATTTTTGAACTGTCCTGATTTTGAGGTTACCTGCGTGGATAACAAACATGGGTGCCATGCTATAATATAACCTCACTTTTTAAAAACAACAAAATTCAATAATTTTCGATACAATACAATGCCTGTTTTGATGGGAGCTTTGTCGAAGAGAACAGTGCTATTTGTATAGGTATATAAATTTTTATTTCTTAAGCTGTCATCAATTTTGAAAAAATTAGAATACAAAAATTTTCAAATCAATTTTGATTTAAAATGGAACCAAAACACCCACACTGAAACAACATAACCTCTGTAGGTATCTTTTTTTTTTTGGTGGGAACTAAACAAATCACAAAATTTTAATTTCTTTTTTGAACTACTTAGATTTATAGAAAATACAAATTAAGAAAAAAACCCAAAAATAGAAAAAACTCTCGTCTAATGTATCCACTAATGAATCAATCTAATGTAAACTCGCTATCCAATAACAGAAATGATTTCATGAGCATATTTTATTGGAAGCGAAGTAGGTATTTTCCCGTAGATTGCACCAATTAATTAAACAAAACAGTAGCGATTAAAACAGGCGTTAAAAAGAATAATAAAGCAAGCAACCTACGATAATATAATCTATGTATATAAAATTTTATCTACTTACCGTATGGTCGTTGATAATCTGGTTTTGTTGCCATATCGGTGTTATCAAATCAACCACTATCAACAAACCCAACTGCAACGTTTATAACACTCGGGCACAACAGTCATGGCAAGAACCACGAAGCGGTCGGACAGTTTTAATTTTTCAGCGGCGGCTGTTGAGTGGTGGGGAGTTGGTGCTTGTGTATTGGTGGGAAGTGGGGAGAAACGCCTCAATTTTATTTGTTTTCTTATTTTGGACAAGCGTAAGTATCATGGGGTCTTCTCAACACTGCATTAACTAATTACGACCACTTAAATCTCTGCAAATGAGTCTGTTTGCTTTCGTTTAGTTGTTTGAATTTTTCTTATGTTCAACTAGAAAAGTGAAGTATTCTCAACGCTAGAAATATTTAATCACCAACCTATCGTTAAATATCTAGTATTAGTCTAGTATTATTAATTTATAACAATATGAAAAATAATATGGTTGTAATTAACCTAAAGTAACTTTATAATTCTCCACGAAATATTTAAGTACTGTAGAAAATATTTTTTTCAGACCAAGTCACCCGACGCCATTATTATGAGCCATTCGTATGAAAATGTAGGACAACGCGTTGTACGCTACGTTTAAGTAACTACGTAGGTATTCTGTTCAGGACCGGCTTCAGGTAATAAGCAAGTTGGGTAAAGACAAGGAGACCAAAATTTGCAAACTGACTAAAGTAGCCCAAAGTTATATGGCCGTTGTAAAATTATCCCATTGTGTCAAAGTTAAGTTGTTTATAACAGAAGAAGTTTTAGGATGGTAAATCACGTGTCCACTGCAGCTCGGCCGGCTGTTGTTTTGTTTACTAAATATCTAAATCTATTTAAGCAAGAAATGTTTAGAAGGCGATTTATTGCCAGTCGGTACGCTTAGTGCGAACCACACAAAAGGGGTAGGTATTTATTTGCGGTCAACTACTTTTATGATGGTCATATAACCTTAAGCTTTTGGGCTACTTATATAGGTACAGTATGTCCCTGGATTGAGTTCAGAAGAGGAAAAAAAACTGTATTTTCTATTTTACAAAGAAATGACATAGGAATAACATTTTTTCCTTAATTCAAAACGAATAAATCTGCAATTAAAACTCAATATTCCTGATCTGTAGGTACTCTTAAAATTAATTTTTTCATATTTCTGAGTTCTTCGTTACTTTTAGTTTTTTTCGATTTTAAGGACACAGCCTGATAATATTAACATTTTAATTGCAGATTTATTCGTTTTGAATACAGCAAAAAATGTTATTCCTATGTCATTTTTTTGTAAAATAGAAAATACAGTTTTTTTTTTCCTCTTGTGAACTCAATCCGGGGACATACTGTAGGTATGTATATCATTTTCAAATTTAAATAGAAAAATTAAAATCCCCAAAGCCACCTACACCTCTTTCTGCACAAAGTTTTCGTTGCAAATTTTCTTCGTAAATACAACGAACATTTTCATTTACGATAGTATACAGGGTGTTATTGAAAGGTACGTACAACAAAATGGACAGTTCTTCGCGAAGTCTAAGAAGTCGGAAAAACTTATTTTAAGGGGAAAATTAACCCTTATCCAATCTTTTTAGACCCTACTGAAGGATAAATAGGTAAAATTAATTTATTTTAGTAAATCCTAGCAACTGTAACAATAAAACTTTTGTCAAGACTAACTGTTGCTATATAGAAACAAAAGATGATCTTTTTATCAGAGGCGTACAACGAATTTGGACATAAATTTTAATAAATTTTATCTCTAAAAGCAGAACACTTTTACCTGAACTTTTTTTAACTTTTAGCACCCATACTTCGAGACCAATTGCCGATTTTATTTTGTACGTACCTTTCAATAACAGGCTGTATATATACATATATAGTTTCCTCAAACCTATAAGGCGTTTATGGCTTTGACGTTTAAAGTACTTTACAGCCGACCCTTCATAAAGCTTAGTAAATGTAAACCATGCCACGTGCCAGGGACGGCCGAGACGCGAAGGACCGGACTAAGAGTAATTTTGTTTTTAACGTTTCTTCCGTACCTTAATTATTTAATCATTATTCTGCACATTTGAAAATATTATTAAGATAATGAAAGCAAAAAACATAAAATCTTTAATAAGTACGATCGCAATCATACTTTCATACTGGTCCACAAAGTTTTTTGATAAATCAAGTAATTTTGACGATGTCACCGTCCTTTGTTTCAGATCCAGAGGGTACATTCATATTGCTGTTATATTAAAAATAATACATGACTAGAGAGCGAAAAGTATGCAGCAAAATTTTGAGAAATATGATCATGTAATATGCATGAAATTTATGCAAATATGCTGTAACTTTATTAATAGGTATATGCAGAGATATGCAGTTGCATATCCTCCAAAAATTGAAAAGAAGTGTAATAACACAACTAAATTTATTTACAAATTATAAAAACAGGTTAATCAAGCTTAATTTTTTTAATAAAAAATACATAGATAAATAAAATTTTTAAAAATTATTGTCTTACACTAAATAGTGACAAATAAATAAAAATTAATAATAATAGGCCATTTAATTAGTATTTTTGTAGCAATTTATTTTTAAATACTTTTCGAAATATTGTAGCAAAAAATTTTGCCGATGCTCCGAAAACATATATTTGTAAATAGAAATGCGGTTTGTAGCAGAAGCTACAAAACACAGTGCCTTCTTGAAGAATAAATTCAGGAAAATACCAGTACAGGGCACGGTTGATAAAACCGTTAACTGTTAATTTAGAAGAGTCGAGTGATGATGACAGTGACTATTTCGATCAATAAATAAGCAGTAGTAGTTAATAAGTAAATAGTTGTGTATGTCAAAATTCTAACTAATTTGCTGTAATAAAAAATGATTGAGTACAAAGTGACTTTGTTTTTACTTAAAATAGAAAAATCGAAAGCCGCAGTTGTCGGTAAATGCAAAACTCAGTCCTGCCCTGTGCTTTTACCAGAAAAGGTCTTTTCAGGTAGGTATCGGTGAGCGGATTTAAGACATCCGGTTGTGACGGCCTATTGAATTATAATGGGAGTGAAATTGGGGTGAAGTCATAAACGCCTTATATGTTTGAGGGAACTCTACCTATTTACTACTATATTTGTCAGTAAGCAGTTATACTGATACAACAGGTCATCCGTAAGTTTAGCACGAGTATAACATAGAAGTTCGTTATATTTTTGTTGCTGGGTACGGTAGCCAAATGACAGAAGTAGAATTTTATAATTGTTAAATTTTATGACACAGTATCGTGACTAAGAACTACGTGAAAGTCACTTTGCGTGTTTTATTTTATATATATATAAACTATTTTAAGTGTAGACATTGTTGCCATGTCTAGGTAGATATTTTTTTTTCTATAACAATGTGCAATTTTGAATGAAACATACGAATTTTATTTGTCAAAGTTATCACAATTAAATATTATAAGTAAAACATGTTTTTTCACCTTTATTTTTTAAAAATTCATTGACTAAAATTGCACTTTTGTTAAAGATGTGATGACTTAAGACTATATAGAAGTCAAAAGTTCTCAAGATTATTATTATTATTGAAAATGGTGCGCCTGAATAGATTTTTTTTATTGATTTAAGGCATTTAATATCAATAATTAAATAACTATCAGTTAATCAGTGTTTGTTATCTAACTGATAAATTTTTTGTCCAAATTAATATCATCTCAAAAAAATGTCAAAATATTAAAAAATAAATAAATTCGTACTAGGTACGTATGAAGCAAATTATTTTGATCTTATTTCTTCAATTTGTGTCATGTCCAGTATCAATAACAAACAAGTCCTTCACAACTCGCTAAAAGTTCAGGACATATCATTCAGATTGGCATTGATAATATCAACGGAGTAGAAAAAAAATCTTTAAAATAGGTTTACATAAAACTTTTCTTTGAACACAACTTGTGTTATCTTTTCTAGGCCAGGGCGAATGTTTTATTAGAGATTTTTTGATTATTTAATTATTTTTTGAGATGAAGACGTCAACGCTCAGGAAGAGGTGAATAAGCTTTTAATATGTTATATTCTCCAAATCAGGTTTTACCTACATAAAGATTAAGTAAGATGTGTAGCAATTTTTAGAATAATTCGTCACGAACATGTTAAAAGTCACTAAAAATAAAAAAAAAATTATACAGGGACATCAAAGGAACATTCATTAAAGTGACAGCACTCCCCTTTAGTTATTACTTATTAAATATTACTGATTTTTATTGATTATGA
Organism: Zophobas morio; assembly: GCF_036711695.1. Classification (NCBI taxonomy): domain Eukaryota; kingdom Metazoa; phylum Arthropoda; class Insecta; order Coleoptera; family Tenebrionidae; genus Zophobas; species Zophobas morio. The sequence goes on from NW_026972110.1 coordinate 7,092,613, forward strand.
AAAAAGAGTTTCGTTTTTAAGTAATTTACATAGGTAATCAGTTAATCACACATCATAATTTAGGTAAACAGATATGAGAGGCTCAGACATAAAGTGGTTCAAATCGAAAAACACAAAAATTGTCCCAAATTGTGCATTTTACGTGGGGCCCTACTGAACGTAATTTCATGGTTTCTTAGGGTTGTCTGTGTTAAGGATTAACTTCTGCAATATGTTTTGTAAGCAAATATAACACAATAAGTGTAAGATATGTATTTAAAATTTGTGCTTAAATTGTTTTCTCATTTTACATAAGTAGATAAAATGTCGCAATTAGGAAAAATTTTATTAGAATTCACTATAAAATTTGCTGATAGTGAATTCAAAAATAAACAGAAATGGGGGTGATGTTAAATGGTTGAAAATGAGATGGAACAATAATTTTTTTTATGGGCATATCTCGTTACACTGGTATCTGGAGTGCCTTAATCCTGAACCTTAACTCCAGTCCAAACTGACCAATTGTAAACTTTAGATAAATTTTAGCCGTCCCTTTTTAAACTCCAATTTTAAATTCCATGCAAATAGAAATTAACGTGAAACTAAATAAGTCAGAAAATAAACATCTAATACTTAACTAAAGAAGTTAGACCAACGGCAGAATTTTATATCGGTAACATCTTGCAATATTATGAAAATACATATTTCTAAATACAATTTCGTAAAATGTGTCTCATACAAATATAACACTATTATGTTATAATTTATAACTCCATGAAGGCTAATGATGTTTAAAAAACAATTATTAAAACAATGTTAAGGAAACCTGGACCACAGTTGAAGTTTTCCACTTTTTATGATATCTCAGAACGACGAAATATGATATTCACATAACGGTATTTATTATTATTAGTTATATAATAGTAAGTTTATCATTATTAATAGTGTGATATAAATTAAATAAATATTTCATTTAAATTTATTTCATCCACTTAATTCGAGAAATATTTCAGAACCGAAATGGATCAAAAAAATGTATAAATCAATATATTTTATAATTCAAATAAAATTATTTCCTAAACAATTAGTGTAATTAAACATTGTACTTACATATTCCCCTCCTATTAAGATTTTTTTTATCTATGAGACAACGAAAAATTAAGACATAATTTAGTTTGAAAACAAATCAGAAAATATTATTCTTAAATAAAATTTTCTCATAAAAGTGATTTTTGGACTTCATTCACTTTAATTCTAAGACCCTCATATATAACTCAACTAATCTATTAAATAATCATTTGTAAACAAAGCATATAACAAAACATCGTAGATCGTACGGCACTTCAAGTTTCATTTGAAAGGGGGTAACTACTTTTTCTGCAGTTCTTAAAAAGTGAGGTAACATTAACTTAAATGTTAAAATTTCTGTACCTTGCAGTATTTACAATTGCTTCGTCCTTGCTGATTAGAACATTCAGTATCTTCCCAAAAGTTCAAAAAAAACCATCCCGTTCATAATATAAACGTAATCTTTATTATTGGTGGTTTTATTTTGTAGATTTAATTATCCAACTCATTTTCGAGAACTATTTAGTAGCACCAAAATAATCAGATGCATCAGTTGGAATAAAACAGCATCTTGCACGATTACTGAAATAAAAAATTCACACTTATAACTCATCTCAGTCTTGTATCTTCAAAACTAGTGATTGTATAACATTGAGACAACATTATAAAATTTACAGAACTCACGTTCTTCAAATTTCATGTAATAGTTTGCTGGTTACTAAATTGACTAATGCCTAATAAAAGCAACAGAGATCATTTTTTAATTTATAATTACACTAGCCCAACTGTACTTGAAGACTGAAAAAACACAATCCTAATACTTAATAAATCTTAAATCATAAAATTATCTCGTGAAGATGGTAAAACAATGTCAAAATTCCACCAGAAGCTGACAGTTGTTTTGCATAGATCTACAGAAAGAAAATTTTCAACAGCACAAAATGATTGCACATTATGGGCAAAAATTAAAAAAAAAAGCAAGATATATGTATACATCTAAAAAAATAAAGCAAAACTTAAAAAGTAAGGAATTTTAACTACAAGATGCTGACATATATCTAGTTATTATTGTTTTTCGGCAAAGTTTACAATAGGTCACTTATAACGTTAAGACATACTTAATTATATTTACGGTGTTTAATTTATTTACATACTGTCTAAGTAAGTTTACAAGGAGTAACGATGTTGTTGCTGTTTTGAAGCGTCCTGGTAATAATAGCGGCTATTAGTCATAGATCAGATATGTAGTCTAGTGTGCATACTTTCCTCTTAAATATTCCATTAAACGTCACACGATTGCTTTCTCAGTATTAGATGGAAAACATTTCACATCGTAGGATTAAAAAACAGAATTAAAGTTGTAGACGGTGATATAACTCTGTGTCCTATTTATACAATTGCTAATTGCCAAGAATTTATGATGGGACAAAACATAATGACGTATCTACGTTTTTGTGGTTACCGTTATTAAATTCACGTTGAGATCCAGGCACGCGCACGTAACGTTTAAATTATGGATTCATTTACATTAAATGTGTGAATTAATTTTACCATTCTAAAAGAACTTCACACGTAGACACTGATAAGTAAACCACCTTTTTAGTTAGATCTTAAATATAATTATAGACTAAAGTTTAAATAAATGACAACTTTTTGTATTGCAATCGGCACGATATGCTTTATTGCCATGTTTGTAAAATATAACACGTTTACATCGAATATTACCATTCATTGATTATTACATCGTTTCGCAAGTTGAAGGATATCCTAAAAAAAAAATTTTGGTAGATATTCGACCATTTTCATTTTTGTATCTGAAACACATCTTCACGCTTTTTCAGCAACAATTCTCTTATTGGTAAGAGTATGACCGGTTTTCTTTCTGGACTTCGTTAATTTTTGGATTTTTCTTTCGTAGAGATGTGGTCACATCAAAGCTTGCTGAGTAAATTCTACTTAAATTATCTAAATTAATATATTTAAACCTATAAATTTTAAATCAAAATTCTACAAGAAAAATTGAAAAAATATGTTACATTTCTTCTTAAGGAAATAAAAAACATGGTAAGTTGGTATTCAGAATTTATTTGTTCATTCCCTCCAAAAGCGTGATGATGTCATCTCAAAATTCTGCAGGATAAATCCTACCTAAGATGTGCAAATTTTTAACCCAACAGAATTTTGGAAACAAAATAAAAATTTTACAACAAGATTTATTTTTGAAATTGAGTTTGCTAAATCAGTTGCTCTGAAGCACATACATATTTTGAAATGATCCTCAACCTGTTTGTTTGTTGGGTCCCCAGTCGTCGCTCGCAAAATCGGTTTCAGTGAGAAGAATTATTTTTTGTAACTATGCAACCCAAAGTACCGATCCACGGCAGGTAGCGACCCAAGAGAGGACAGATTATGGTCACTGGAGTCCGTCATAAAATGCAAATCGGTAAACAACACCAGATAAGCTTATTTATTTTCAAATGAAGGGTACAGGGAAATAACCATCGAAATCCATTTGTATGTATTTTGAAAGAAATTGAGTTGAAAGTTTAAAATGCTGCGGAAAATAGATTGAGAAACCCACAAGGTTCAGTCTAACACAACTTTTTATTTTCTTTATAATGTTTTAAAAATATATAAAATAAACTGTTTATGTTCAAATATAACAGCAAAAAAAATTGGTGGAAAGTTGTTTCGACAGAAGTTACCTCGCACCTAAAATACAATGAAAGATATCCAGCATTTTCGAGTTAAATTTTTACTTTAGGTACACAATTTTGTGATGAAATCATCAACATTTTGCAAGGACACGTAAATCAATGTGGATTAGACTAAAAATAACAGTATTCCAAAAATTTCTGGGAAAATGGAGTGAGTCGAGACTGATTTAATCAATAGAATAAATTGACTCATTCATTAACCTAGCAAATCTAAAAAAATATGAATGCAATGATAAATTACAAGTAAAAACTCACCTTATTTTGCACATTTTTAGTATAATTTATTCAGCAAAATTTTGAGATGACGTTATCAATTTTTTAGTAGCATAATCCTGAACTTGTGGTTTATAAGTACATTATTGAGAGTTTTCTGTTTTTCGGTTTTTCGATTTCTCAATTTTTGAGGTTTCAATTTTTCAGTATTTTAATTTTTGACATTTGCAATTCTTCCATTCTTCAAATTTTCGGTTTCTCCATTTTTTTATTTTTCGATTTCTCAATTGTCCGATGTTTCAATGATACGATTCCACAATTTTTCAACTTTTCGATATTTTAATTTTTCAATTTTTAAAATTCTAGATTTTTCGATTTCTCGAGTTTTCAGTTCTTCTATGCATATTTCAGTTTTTCAATTTTCGGAATTCATTAAATTTCTGATTTTCCATTTTTTTTAATTTTTCGATTTTCCAGTTTTTCGATGTTTCGATTTTTCAGTTATACGATTGTTCAATTTCTCGATTTCTAAATTTTAGATTTTCCAATTTTAATTTTTTTTATTTTTTCATGTTTGGACTATTTATTATTGCTAAAAATAAAAGTAAAAAATAATTACCAAAATTGTGACTAAAAATATGTAAAAATTAATAGAAAATAGAACACATTGTTGCTAAAACATAAAAATAACTGTACTTTCCCAAAAAATTCTATTCCATGATTACTGTTCCACTAGTATTGCTAATTTATGACGTTAGTATCAAACGCAATGAAAGTATTAATTTTTAGTTAAACAAAAAAGTAGTTGAGTGTCGAAATCGAGTAAAACATGTGAGACGTGTGTAAACAAAAGCATCTAAATAATAACTATTTCCCGCAGAATTTCTGGAGGCTTATAGAGTCGACATTGGCCTGAGCGCGCTCCGGTCTGTGGATCATACAAGTTCTCGGGCGACGATGTATCTAACGAGGCAGTTGAAATACCTGATATGTCACAGGGCAAAAAGTATTTCTCAAAAAACTTTCAAACGTTGATGTCTTTTTAATCGAACAAAACACAATTGGCGAACGCAATAATCCAGAATGGTGCGCAGAAAAATCCTTTAGACTAACCGAACGTTATTTTGGTAAAATTTGCAAAATGAGAGAACAAGTAACACGGCTAATCCTACTGTACTGTGAAAAACATTTTACATCCCTGCAAATCTAGTTCAGCATGTACTCTCCCAAAATCTTTGCATAGAAAATGAAGCAAGGGCAACTGAAGCATTTTGCAGTAACACCAAACTGACGATAAAACAATGCGGTTTGTACATTTTTAGCGGCATCGCCAGACGGCTTAATAAACAAAAACGCTATCGTAAAAATATATAAAATGTCCAATGCTTAATTCAACGAGATGATAAATTTTGGGAAAATAATATGATAGAGCCCTAGAAAAATTTTATTTATATGCCTTACTTCCGGAGAGAGTAGATTCTCGTTTTTAAACAAGTCAACCCATTAGACAAATTGTAAAGAAAAAATTGTACAATTAAAAATTTTTATTTGCATTCGCGTCATGTGTAGTTCATATAAATCTTTTGCCCTTCTAGTATAAACACACACAGGAATAAATAGTAATATTGGAATAGGTTTACTGAAGATATCACGTAAAAAACGTGCTTATAATACTCTACCTCATAGGTGGTGCGGAAAAGAGTATCAAAAAATTAAATTTAAATAAATATGATTGTTCAGGTAAATAAGTGGTTAGTGAAGTGATGAGAATCTAAATCTTGTCAGTTTTGTGTATTAATTAATACATAAAATGACAGATTAATAAAAAATATTCGAATAATTTTTTCAAAGAAAATATTTTAGTAGAATATATAAAATTATAAAAATTTGCATACTTTTAAATTAAATTATGTCAGCAATGAAAAAAGTCGACTTGTAAAATAGTTTAAACAATGTTAGTCAGCTAAAAGTATTTATGAGTTTTATGACCTAAAGTACCTGGACTGATTACCTGTAAGGGTCGGTCGGCAAGGCTCCCTGCTGTGTAAAACTCAGCCATTTATTGAAACGGAAAACTTTGTAAATAGAGTTGTCTAGTTTCACTTTATTTTTATCAGTCAGTATTTTTTTAAAAAGCAAATACCTATGTTGATAAATATAAATTTTAAACAAAAATGACCGTGTCTTCCCCATAGAGCTCAATGTTGTCTTTGCACTGATATAAAAGTTGAAGCGAAAAATGCTCTCTCCTCGTCTAAAAATGCAATGTCCTTCGAAGAATGAACGATTAATTAAACACTAAACAATCACTTATTTTAAAAAATATTGTGTCTTCCCCAGAGATTTAGACATAATCTATCAATTGAAATGTCGATCTTTTTTTTCAAAGTTGAAATTACGCCCGTAAAATGAAAATCTTGGACATATAGGTGTTATCATAAGAAAATTAAATTGTTTAATCGACTTTTGTAACTTAGGTAATCTAAAAAACTGAATATTCGTAACAAGTTCGCTAATAAAGAAATTAAACATTTTATCAAAGGTTGAAATCGACCGGTTGTTTCGAGATGCTCCAAATAAAAATTTTTGAATGCTGAAAATAAGTAATGACTTTTTTTGTACTAAGTTTTCTTATTTTTTTTTCAGATTGTGTTAATCAATGATGCAATGGCAATTGCCAATCCATAATTATTGACAATATGAATCCAGTGGCGAAGGAAACTTAACTAACACTCTTTGCTGAAAATTTTGCGAACTGTTATTGTATGGCGGTGAAGACATAACTAAGGTAAAAACGGATAGTGGCTGACAAAATATCCACCTGTGACTGCTAAACGAATTGAAAATTAGAAAAAAGTGACGAGGAATTGATTAAAGTAAGTACTCGAGAAGTTTCTGTTGGTCACGATCTGAAATAAGAGCTTTTGAAATATTTAACTTGGTGGTTACCAGAAGACAGTGTTGCTGTGTTAAATAAAAGTGCATTGTAATCTCATGTAAATGTATCAGATGTTTAAAATACCACTGTTCATTTTGTAAATAAAATTTCTCAAACATGAAAAATCATATTTCAAAAATATAATTAAATTTAAATCAGGGCCTGTTTACATGACTAGTCCGGTAAAGCCTGTGCATGACTAATCAGGTAAACTGTTTACATGACTATTCCCGTTCCCTACTTTCCTCACTGATTTTTGTCAGGAAAATAATCACTGCTTAGCTATTTCAAAGGAAAACAGACAATCAAGTAGGTAAACCGCAATCGGCATTGCAATAACGCTTATTAATAATATTATTAACACGATTTTTGAGAAACTGTGTAAAATGTAATGTAGGTACCTTGTATACTCGTCATCAATACAATGTGGGGTATTTAATATATTTTCCGAATCTCCATTACTAAGATATGTACATTTTTATTGTTATGAAATTTTAAAGATAAGCTATCTACAATTTTCTTCCCTTTTTTTAAACTGTTTATCATCATTCTTTTTTCATCATGTATTTTTAAAAGTCAGTATCTCAATTATTCATGGAATTTTCGTAATACGGTTTTCACCACTGGTTTCAGTTACACAGCTCAAGAAATTACAGAATATTTTTTGTCTGAAATAAGTTACACTAAAACCAATTTCTTCAACGCAAGCAGCTTGAGTTTTGAAAACAAGGGTGAAAACCGCGTTCTGAAATTTCCATAAATAATTCAAATTTTGGGAGATACGTGATGAAAAATTTCACCAAAATTTTAAAAAGAACGATGATGATAAATTGTTTAAAAAACTGATCTTGTGTTATGTAGAGAGTTGTGGACAGGTTAAATTTAAATTTAATTTTAGTTCTGAAAATATACTGAATACCTCACAAGAGCTAGAGGTACCTAGCGACTGACAGAATATTTTAAACGAAGAAAGGGTCAGAAACACTACAACATATTGTTTCAATTATTTCAGTATATATTTTTTAAATACATAGTATAGGTGTTATAAATCACAATAAACAACGCTTTGTAAAATCAGTTTAGGTACAGCAGGTCAATGAAACAGATATGTACTTACAGTTTATTAAATCATAAAATTCATTGACGACAAATGTTTAAATTTTATTTATAAATTCCTTGCGTAATCTTTCAAAATTTCATGCTGCGAGCCAGTCATATATCGTTACTTACAAAAAACAAGGGATGCTAGTTCATTAAATGTTATCAAACGAACTCTGACCCTTGGCTTTGGGTCAAATTCGAACAGACCTTGAAAATTCATCTGCAGTTCGAGTTATCTGCCAGTACCAACAGTTTGAAACTTTCCAGTATCTCACAAAGCTACTTCGAAAAAATTTGTAGAAAAAAATGGAGCTCAGTATTTTTTGCAGAAAGAGAGGTGTTTTAAAGAAATCTTATACTTGATAACATGATAACCATTGATATAAGTACTTTATTATAGGTTTATGGAATATCTCATTCGGTATTAACAAGAACATCGGTTTGTACAGCTTTAATAAAATGTTGTTTTGAACATGCAAATAACAATAGCTTTCTGCGTTGCACTCGTTAAGGTCCGTTGTTGTTATTGCCTGTTGCTTGTTTATTGTTTTGTCAACATGATTGTTATGCCTAGTCACCGCAAAACATTATAAATCTTTCTGATAATAATAACGTAATGTTTAGTGGACCGCCCTCTTCAAAATACAAAGCTGATTAGCATCTGTGGTAAACCCTCTAATGTCACTTTGTTGACTTTATTCTTAGTCATGATTTTCCATACTACAGTAAGCTGTGTATTCATTTAACTTAAAAGATAAGCATTTGAAAGCAATAGTCTTATCTGTTTTTACAAGAGAAACAAATCATCCATACTGTCTATATGCCCTAGTAAATAACAAAAATATATGTACCTACTGTTTGACCACAATAGAAACATCGCTTGTATAGATCTATTACTTCAATTGGGATAGTTTTTGTATCTTTATACAATAATTTAGAATCTGTCGGTGTAAAATAATTGTTTTGAATATGAAACTTTCAAACCTGTCTAAATACGAAAACGATTATAAAAAAAAATTGTTTAGAAGCCTTGCACACTTTTTTTAATAGTATTAATTTCCATCTTATTGAATTTATTCTATAAATAGTTTTTATGTACAGGTATACATAAACAATTCTATTCTATAGTAGCGTTTGCAATTGGTAAAGAATCGCACAAAACAATAAAATAACGTTGACATTATTTATTAAGACAAACAAAAGCTATAAAATATGAAACGTTAAACAATACATACTGTTATAGCATTTCTTGATGCCTCATTGGCAGAGTTCTATTAATCTCGTCGAAAATAACCACGCATATTTTGCAAATCTGTATTATTTTTAAATTTTCCAGAAAAAAGTTTTTCATAAGTTTAATAAAATTTTTTGCTGACCAAATTTTTATGTTAAACAAGTTAAGTACATAAATAAAAACTCGAATATCTTGCTTTATGCTTTTTGTTTCCTGAGCGTAAGCTAAGAAAATATAACAATCGAGTCCATCCGGCGACTAGAGTACGAAAAAAGTGATCGCCCGTTTCAGTTTATCTGTCTGTCTGTCTATATGTCTGGTGTAGGTGTCGAAATTTATTAGACATATAATCTCCGAAACTACTGAATCGATTGTTGTCAAATTATATAAGTATATATATGTATAATAGGAATATCATGTAAATTGTCAAACGTTAACTAAAAGTTGGCTCATCATCCTCACCATGAATGGCATGATCTCATCTCCAAAATTTACAGTGATATATTTTTTTTAATTCAATAAAATAAGATATTCGTTCACCTGCTGTACATATTCAACTCCAACTAGATTAAAAAGCAATAAAAATTTGTCTGTCAAGCGGAATATATTTAACAAACTATTACTTTTTTGTAGTTTGTTATTCACATTTAACACGTAGCTTTTCCTTGTGAAAAAATGTGTATTTTTATTGTAACAACTACTCGAGCATTTGATTCATAATAAAGACATTTGGTATACCAGGTAGTTTTTCAAATTCAGTTACTAAGATAAATTACAAAATTTAACTTTGCAGATTTAATTTTTTTATTATGACACCTACAAGTTAATAAAAACATCAGGAATCATATTTTTTCAAAATTCACACATAAAAACTTAGGCGTCCCTCAGTAGAATATTCCAAAACTAAAACACCAGGGGTTCACCCAAATTTTTTCAAATTCTGTCAAAAATAAAAACAGCAGCGGTTCCCAAGACGTACTCAATCTTTAAAAAAATATATGTATTTTATTATTTAATGATAATTTCTGTAAGTTAAAATAAAGTAGGAGTGCTGCTCAACTTTTTAACAAGGACCAATATATTAGTTTGAATAGGTACACTGCAATACTAATAAAATTAATAATAGCACTACGTTTCCATAATTTCAGGAAACTGAGGTACGCTTTTCTTGATTTAATCAATAAAATAAATTTCTTCATTTATATATATATATTTTTTGAAATGACCTAACAATATAAATGTACCTACTGATAAATTACAAATATCGATCCATGATATTTTTCACATTTCACATAAGATTTACTCATCAAAATTTCGAGGAGACCTCAACAAGTTTTTGGAGGGGATAAACAAAAAAATTTGTTTTCGCGATTGACCATGTTTAGAACCTTATAACGTTTGCAAAATTCCGAGGCAATCGTTTTTATAGTTAAATAATAAACTCTTGCTTTATTATTATTATTTTTTTAATCTAGACGTTTACGGAAAAAATAAGAACATATTAATATACCACTTATATAGCAGCATGTTATTTTACAAAATTAAAGTACGATTTACTTTGCAAAATTTTGAAATAACGTGAAAAAAATGCTGGTGGATCAAACAAATTTGTCTAATCATCACCACCAATAATGTGATGACGTCACTGCAAAATTGTAGAAAGTAAATGGGTTTTAAATTGTATAAAATAACATAGTCCTACACATGCAGTTTTTACCCGATATGTCCAGATTTTTGGAAAAGAATCGAAATTATAAAACAACATTTTGTAATTTCATTTTGAATCTACCAAACTGAATGCTTTGAAATCTTGCAGATGTTTTAAATTTATGGTAAGCATAATAATTTTTTAATCAAAATATATTCGCTTATCCCCTCCAAAAAATTGATGAAGTCATCTCAAAATTTTTCCGGACAAATACTATCTAAAATATGCAAATTATGATCAGTCTATACCTACTTGTGATTCATATTTTTTATATTTGCTTAAACAGGGTGACTCAAAAAAATTAATGAATTATAAGTTGTTAAAAAATAAACATCCAATCAGATTTAGGAATTTAACTCGTTACTATGGAAATTTGCAACTTGACACCTTTTAAATTTAACAAGTTTAATTTACAACTTTAATAGGAGCAAAATCATAAAAGTAGTTGACCGCAAATGAATACCCCCTTTGTGTGGTTCGCACTAAGCTTACCGGTTTTCAACAAATCGTCTCCTAAACATTTCTTGCTCACATTTAACAGGGCCGGCTTTCAAAGCGATTGGTTATTTGGGAACCCTTTGTGGTTGCAGGTAGTAGTAGTAGGGAGTTAGATATTTAGTGAAAGCCACCCCTGAAGGAACCGACAGTAGTCGGTCGAGCTGCAGTAGACACGTTATTTACGACCTTAAAACCTTTTCTATTGTAAACAACTTAACTTCGACACAATGGGATAATTTTATGATGGCCATATAACCTTATGGCTTTTGGAGTACTTTACTAGCTACGCCCGTCACCCCTCTCTTTTCTCAGAGGATATATCATTTGCCAAAATAAGTTCCACCTTAGCAAGTACTTCACGGAGGGTGAGCCTACTTAGACCAAAAGGGTCGGTACTCCCGCCTACGGTAAAGTTTGTCTAGAATTATAAGAATTTTATGGACTCCTAAAGTTAATTCGTTTTACAGCCCTGTTGTCAATTTTATTGTACAGCTGAAGAGCGTGGCGAACTCGGGTACAGAAAACATTGGCTTTCTCGTGACAGGTTGTTACCTGAACAATAGAATTGACGATAAGGCTGTAAAACGAATTAACGTTGGGAGTCCATAAAATTCTTATAATTCTGGACAAACTTTACCTCCAGTTTCTATACCTACATTTACAATGTAGGTATATATTTATTTTAATATCCAGGACAGGAAAGTTAAAGTAAAGGAAGCGAGAATTGTAGTTCCTTCTTCTACAACTGTGAAGCGGGTGTTTAGCAGCGGAAGCCAACTTCTTACACCCTGAAATAGTAATTTACACAACTAGTTCGGGATAGCCTGCTTCCCGCATGAACGCTTGTTTGCGGCACGACCAAAGGGAGTGACGCATTTGCGTGAATGCGGGAAGCAGGCTCACGAACGTGTTGTGTACAATATTTTTTGCAACGAATAAACCTTTAAACTGAAGAGATTAACTGTGAGTTATTTACAACAGCGGCATTGACAGCGCCGTCAACACGTCACAATGTTGACACTACCCGAGTATTTTAAGGTTACCATGGCAACGGAAAGTTAAAATGCACGTGTGCGGGAAGTTCGAACTCCCGCACCCTGGTGAATGCGCGAAAGCCATCAAAAAAGGTCATGAGTGCAAAAAAATTATTTAGGCGACAACATATTTGAAATACTTATTATTAATTTTAAAAGATTTATTAAAAAATATAAAAAAAAACTTGTTATCAGTTGTTTTACTGGCCAAAGTTTCAAAAAGTATCTGGTTTTTGTATCTATTATCTAGATACATTTCGAAAAACATGAAAACAATCTGGATCAAGATGATTTTATTTTCCATATATCTATATTTCTATATCTAGATAATTTTAAAAGTATCTGTCTCCAAGACGCTTCCTTACATTATTTTTGTGAAGGTCAAAATGACCAATTGTCATTACAAATCTCAGACGGGTAAGTTTATGGTTGCACTTTTTAATTTATTTATATGATGCTTGTACTATTTATTTTCAGAATCGCTCTTTTCGAAAAGTTATTTCTTTTTTAAATTCTCAATTCCTTTATTTTAAGGCAGAACCAAAAGTTCGGATGTGGTGGTTTCCACAACCACCCTGGTGTTAATCCGCGAAGCATTATAATCAGGCGGTCGCTTTGTACTATTTTACTGCATTGCCCCGACGCTATTATGTAAACCACATGAAAAATTTCTACAGTGGAAAACAAAATTGAGCTGCTAAAGCGTTTTATTCAAATAGGTATCACTTCTGATTTTTTTCATCATTTGCTTCTAATCATTTTTAAAAATACGATTAATAAAGTTCGCTTCCTTATTAAACAAAAAGTGATCGACGTTATAACTACGGCATTATGAGCTCAAAAATATTTAAACTATATACTGTACCCAAATTTCGCCGATTACCTATCTTATTCATAGTTATTTCCAAAAAATTTCGATCAGACATTTTCTGACATTTTAAAAACCCCAATATAGTCTATGCTTTATTGTCAATATCTGGTTGACCGAGCTTCACTCGGCTCGTTTGGTAGTATTAGATCAGATTAGGACAGATAAATATGCGTATAATATGCATTTTGAAGTACACGCGCTACTTACAAATACACATTAAAAAAGAAATTCCATAAGCAGTCTTTGTTTTAAATACTGATGAGTGACATGTAGAGATTAAAGAATAGAAAACTGGAATTATTGTTTGACATTTATTAAAATCTCATTTGTTACCCAAGTTCTCTCTCTGTCGTTCTTTTCTTTTTCCTAGTTCTCTCTCTCGACTCTAGAAAAAGGTCACAACGACATTCTTACTACCAGAAGAGTTTCGCCTCTGGTGTGGTTAACATACTGAGTTACCGTGCTCTTTTGCGCTATTCCTAATTTCTCAATCTCAACCCTGCTCCCGAAAATGCCATTTACGAAAGTGTGCGAAACGTTGAGCCCAAAAACTCAAATAACACGGTCCCATCCCGGAAAACAATCACATTTTGACTCCGACCGTGGAACCTCTGAAATGAATGCTTGACAATAACCTCAATTCAACGCTCTTTCGTGTGCCTTTTATCCGCTTACTGTTTAGTTTTCCGTAAATTTTCTCATCTCAGAAGGTGAATTTTAACGTCCTCTATACAGTGGAGCATGTTTCGGTACGTACAATTGAAGATAAAAAGGTACGTCAAACGTACTGTCAGACTGTCACCCAAACTTCTCTTATAAAACAGTCTCGTGTTCGTGTAGTGTCATCTGATGTTGCCTAGCAACAAATATAATTCACTGCCTGAAAATTGCTGAAAATGTATGAAGCTGTAATTTTCAGAAGTTAAAACTACGGTCAATCGATTTCTTGACCCAAAAAACCCCCAACCTGTAAATTTCATCGAAATCGTTAGAGCCGTTTTCGAGAAACCCATTATATATATAGATATATATTTATATATATATATACAAACTTTGCTCGTTTAATAGTATAAGATTATAATGACAAATATGCCTGGTTATTTATGAATAAATAAAACCTATTTTAGAGAATATCACAGGACCATCCGAAATTTTTTAGAAACAACTGTATCTGTAACAAACGAATCAATTCTCGATTGTTTTACTTTAACTTTCCTGTCCTGGATATTAAAATATATACATTGTGAATGTAGGTAGAAACTGGAGGTATAGTTTGGCTACTGATATTTGGAGGTGACTTCACTGCGGGTAATGCGCTTAGGAGGATTTATTGTTTAGCCCTACTGTAAATGTGCCCATCAAGACTTTGTTTAAAGAAGTTTACAAATTTTTCGAGTACGGCGCCGATTCCCTCGCAGGTAAAGGAACGTTCATATATCCGACCGTTTATTGCAGTGGGCGGTTATACGGACTGGTAAACGCCCTTAAGACGGTTAGAGAATAGTGAAGTCACCTCCAAACATCGGTAGCCAAACTTTACCGTAGGCAGAAAGTACCGACCCTTTTGGTCTAAGTAGGCTCACCCGCTGTGAAGTACTTGCTAAGGTAAAACTTATTTTGGCAAATGATATATCCTCTGAGAAAAGAGAGGGCTGGTGGGCGTAGCTAGTACTTGCTAGGATAAGACTGATTTTGCCCCTATTAAACTTGTAAATTAAACTTGTTAAATTTAAAAGGTGTCAAATTGCAAATTTTCATAGTAACGAGTTAAATTCCTAAATCTGATTGGATGTTTATTTTTTAACAACTTATAAGTCATTAATTTTTTTGAGTCACCCTGTTTAAGCAAATCTAAAAAATATGAATGCAGTAATAAATCACAAGTAGGTACTTAGGTATAGACTGATCATAATTTACATATTTTAGATAGTTTTTGGCCGGAAAAATTTTGAAATGACTTCATCAATTTTTTGGAGGGGATAAGCGAATATATTTTGATTAAAAAATTATTATGCTTGCCATAAATTTAAAACATCTGCAAGATTTCAAAGCATTCAGTTTGGCAGATTCAAAATTAAATTACAAAATGTTGTTTTATAATTTAATAACAAGTGTTAATCTTGTAAAAACTTGTGAAATTTAAAGGTGTTAAATTGCAAATTTCCGTCGTAACGAGTTAAATTCCTAAATCTACCAGAAATGTGCAAAATATCATGAGTTTTTAGTGAGTTAACATTGCGTTCATATTTTTTAGAATTGCTTATACAAGTGACTGAAAAAAGTTAATGAATGTATCAATTTATTTTATTGATTAAATCAGGAACGGTTCGCTCCATTTTCCGAGAAAATTTTGGGAATACAATACTGTTATGTTTGGTATTACAGTGCACCAATCCAAGTTGATATACGTGTCCTTGCAAAAATGTTGATGACGCCATCACAAAATTCTGTAAAGTAAAAACTCAACTCAAAAATGCTGGATATGTTTCACTGTAAAGTTTGTCCAGAATTATAAGAATTTTATGGACTCCCAACGTTAATCTGTTTCACAGCCCAGGCGTCAATTGTATTGTACAGCTGAAGAGCGGGGCGAACTCAGGTACAGAAAACATCGGCTTTCCCCTGACAGGCTCTTTACCTATACAATAGAATTGACGCCTGAGCTGTAAAACGGATTAACGTTGGGAGTCCATAAAATTCTTATAATTCTGGACAAACTTTACAATACTTTAGGTGCGAGGGAATTTCTGTCGAAACAGCTTTCAATCATTTTTTTTAATGGTGAACACACTGTTCCCGTAAAATAACTTATTCCTAAAGACAAAGAGGATTAATATGTACAATCGTTTACATATAGCTAATAATAATAATCTACATATAGAAATGTTTCTTGCATTTACTGGAAGTAATACAGAACTCCATTTTCCCCGTAGGTTCCATTTATGATTAGTGTACTTTTAGTTGCCATGAATATATTTTTTCTCAAAATGTACTTTGCCAACAAATAAATTAAACCTAGTTGCAAAAGTTAGGTTACATGGTTTATAAACAAGATATATACAAGAAAAGATTGCAATAAAGGAAAAAAAAAAGTGAATTTCCACTGGTACCATGTTAATTAATTATTAATAATTAATCTAACGAATTGTATTAGGCAATAAGTAGTTAAATTTTAAATTTTCACAAATGACGGACTATTAGTCAAGTTGATAGAAGTGGTACTCGTAGCAACA
Organism: Zophobas morio; assembly: GCF_036711695.1. Taxonomy (NCBI): domain Eukaryota; kingdom Metazoa; phylum Arthropoda; class Insecta; order Coleoptera; family Tenebrionidae; genus Zophobas; species Zophobas morio. The sequence goes on from NW_026972110.1 coordinate 7,109,207, forward strand.
ATACATATTTCCACTACTGACCATGAGTTGTGTATATGTAGGTCACGTTTATCATCCGTCCCACCTTTACGATAAAATTTGTAAAGGAAGTCACTCTAATTAAAATTTAACATGAACGATATTACACCACAGCGATAATAGTAACGCCAGTTTGCGCAGGTAATAAGGCAAACGTTTTACGACACTGAGTTGTTATTTAAATAGGTCAATATTTTTTGTGTTCCTTTACGTCAGTGTTTTAAGGTAGGTAATATAGACATTTACGGGTTTGCTTACAAGAAAGATGTAAAAATTTAACTCTACAAAATAGGAAATTTCAAACATTTTTTAATAGTAGTTTTTGCACTTAAAAGTGCAAAACTAGACACAATAAACTTCTTGTTTCCACATTTACCATTGCACGGTTTTAGTGTGCAAACTTCTAACATACCGTAAATTTAAAGATATGCTAATTCCCACATTCATTATTTAATTCATGGTAGGTGTTAACTATAACTCATGTTAACTTTAAAACTCGTTACACTGCAGTATTACTAGTCAAAATTTTAAAATGGCGGTCAGTCACCATTTACTTTTCTTTAATTTTAAGACATTTTACACTTTTGTAACGCTCTTTTTGTTAACATTATAGGGTATCTGAAAGAAAAAGACGACTGATCTGTCGCCAACTGGATTATACTATGAAGGCAAAAATGTTTGTAATGGTTTTTAAGATTAATATATAATCTTGTACACGAATACAAAAGAAAGTGCACACACCATGGCATAACGAACTATAACAGTTAAAAAAATTGGTCTAAAGAGTTTAGACAGTATTTCCCTCGCTGTCGGAAACATGACGACTGCGTGCCTATTATGTTTTTTTTTCTTATTACATTTTATTTTATTACATGGAGTATAATACTAATAATAACAGTGTTGTATCTCCAAATTTTCAGGAAAATGGAGTGAACGATTCCTGATTTAATCAATTAAATAAATTGATTCATTCCTTAATTTTTTTGAGTCACTCTATATATGCAAATCTAAAAAATATGAATGGAATGATAAATCACAAGTACAGACTCATCATATTATGTACATTTTAGATTGGACATAAGCAAAATTTTGGGGTGACGTCATCAATTTTTTAGGGGGGGGGGAATGAGGAAATGTATTTTGACTAAAAATTTGCGATGCCTATGATAACTGTGAAACATCTCCAAGATTTCAAAGCATTCGGTTTTGCAGTTCCTGAGTAAATCAATAAAATAAATTTTGCGCATTCATTAAATTTTTTGAGTCACCCTGTGTATGGAAATCCCAAAAATATGAATGAAATGATAAATCACAAGTACAGACTCATCGTACATTTTAGTTAGGATTTATTCGGCAAAGTTTTGAGGTGACGTCATCAATTTTTTGGAGGGGACAAGTAGGTAAATATATTTTGAATAAAAATTTATCATGCTTATCATAACTGTAAATCACCTGCAAGATTTCAAAACATTTAGTTTTACAGATTCCAAATTAAATTGCAAAATGTTGTTTCATAATTTTGATTTTTTTTTCAAAAAATCTGGACGTTTCGGGTAAAAACTGAATTCGGAGTAATAAACTACATGTGTAGGACTATGTTATTTTATACAATTTAAGACCTCTTTACTATGTACAATTTTGAAGTGACGTCATCACATTATTGGTGGGGATAATTAGGCAAATTTTGGTTAGCGTTTTACCATCTACATGATATTCCTAATATAAATGCAAAATTTCATAACAATCGGTCCAGTACTTTCGGAGATTATCTGACAGACAGACGGAAACGGGAAACCTATTTTTTCGTCTTCTAGGGGTCATGAAAGATCGAGAAAATGTAAAAGTAGAGAGTCTGCCGACGGACTCGATTACAATAAGTGGGCGCACATTAACTCCCGTCAGGTCCGACCATAAACTTAATCTCTAACCCGAATTCCCGTCAACGCTATATGTTACCTGCGTATAGGGTCGCATGAATTCCCGTCAGCATTCAGATCTTACGTACATAGATTTGTATATAATGAACACACAGAAAGAAGCAGTACCTTTTACCTTAGTGACAAATTCGAAAGTTTTACCAAAATTGTAACGTTAATTTAATATTGTTATTAATTAAATTTTTTAAATACTTATGTGTAATTATATCTTTATTATATAGTAGCTGTCACAATAAGCTGAACGGCTCAAGCGCTCAATAAACCCCTAACCACAGCTTATAGATGCCATAAACCTGAAGTTAGTACTTAAATAAGGGATATGCTGTGGCCAAACAGTGGAGTGTAATAAAAATTACAACCATCCTAATCACTTCAATGAGTAGCAGCACGACCGCGCCCCAGGCAGCATTCGATCTAATTTGACAGCGACTTTACATATGTATATTATACATACATTTAATGAATTCTAAAGATAAATGCTAAAATTAATAAATTTACAAATATTAGTAAGATTGCAGAACGTCAATATTTTGAAAATTATTATTATCACACAAGCATTGACTTTTGTTTTACCTACATAGGTACCTGTAAGAAAAAAAGTGACTTCATATAGAGGGTGATTCATGGGGGTTTTGCCCCATTCGATTTTTTATTTGTTTTTTTGATTTTTGGACACTACCAGGGTGGGGGATGCCGTGGTTAAAATTATTGCATGTATTTCGCAGTCACCCTGTATAATACAGCCGCTAACCGGATGGGAATTCCGGTGACGGATTAGGACCAATTTTATGGCTAGAAAGCTTCACTTGACCGCGACGGGAGTTTAGGTGCTCCGCTTCCTTTGGTTACGCTCGGGAAGTAAAAATCTGGCTGCATTAATAGCAATTAACTTTTAATTGAGGTCCGTTGCTATGCAACGTGCATGTTTTAACCAATCACGGGCTCATATTCTACATTTTAATCCTCTGTTAAATTTTATTAGTGTTGTAAATGTGCATATTATCTGAATTCTTTAAATTATTACTAGGGATGTACCGACTGGTGGCCGACCGGTCGGATAAGCCGACTATTCGGCCGTTTTTCATCGTCGGCTGCAGTCAGCGACTAGTCGGCTAAAGAGCCGATCGGTCGGCTTTTTTTATTAAAATTAAAATAGTATATAAAACAATTAAACCCCGTTTACAGAACCTCAATTAAATATTTAATTGCGATTTAATTTTTAACCCCGCGTTAAAGTATCATGTGACCGACTCTACGCCAATCAGACGTCGCTAATGGCCTTGTTAAATGCGCGATCAACTTAAACTCAGTTAAAATATTGTATAAACTGGCCCTAAATTGTGTTATTCTTTATTTTTGTACTGAGTTACTAAAAAAAATTAAATGTTAAAATTATCCAAACAAATTTAACACATTTTTTGGAAAACAAAGGAACTTTAGTTATTCCTTTTATTAAAATAGAACAAACCTTTAAGGTAGCCGGAGAAATAGAAAAAAAAACACACTGTTTGTCGCATTTATAAACCGGTTTTAGCAAAGCCGAACAGTCGGCCGACTAGTCGGTTTTACTGGCCGAACAATCGGCTAGTCGGTTAGTCGGCCAGACCTACAGTCGGTACATCTCTAATTATCAAGGATTTTAAATAAGTAGACAGGATTGCTCGATCCGTCGAATTATTCTGCCTCAGCGGCGTGACTGGATGACGTCACATGCCGACCTAATGCCGACCGGCTCGCTAGCGGAGCATTAATTTTATTCGTCTACCATTTAATGTAGAGGTGAGAATAAGACTAAAAAATGTGATTTTTTTTAACTATTGAACGGGTAACAATATCTACTTCAATATTACCATACGAGGATACAAAAAATGATTTAATTACTAGCTTCTAAATATGGTAATCTTTTACGACAATTCAGAGAATTATTATTGACGAACAATATCGAACTGAAGCAGCATGTAAACAGTAGATATAACAGTATTACGTAGTGGGGTAAAAAAAAAGTACTAAATAAGTGCCTATGAAAAGTATAACTTTAAACAATTCAGTTTCATAATCTGATTCTCCACTAGTCGTGAATAACCGAGTGAATAACGCTATAAAAAGTCCATTTTTTTTATCCAAGGTATGTAGTTTATAGATTTGTAAAATGCGTTTATTTGGGGGCTAAAACTAATAGTGTAATAGTAAAGTAAAGCAACATTACCTAGGTAAAATGGAACAGAGTTGTAAATCTCACTCTAAAATACGTATATTTATATTAGTTTTGTTTTGTATGAGTAACTGTGATTAATCTTTGAAACCTGAATACCTTGGCAAATAAAGTACTCATATTATTTTGTAAGTTTATTTAGTTTCCTGCGTTTTTTTCGTTCTGTATCCGTATTTTGAGCAGATTGACTTGATTGACTTGCTCTTTTGCGACTCCTTTTCTCAATAAGTTTAATGTTCATATAGTTCATTCGTATTATCGTTCTTAATTTGCAAAATGCCCTAATGATATCCCTGGTAATCGTCGTTTCCCTTCGGTTTATTTTTGTGGTTAATTTTTCAATTATTCCTGAACACTTTTTTAATGCATCACCATGGTGCTGCTCAAAATAAATGTTCCACTTTTTAATCTTAGTATGCCATTCTCTTGTAGGCTGTATAAGACCACCATATGATAACTGTTGGACCCAAGACGGTAACTGATAACTCTCTTGCTTTTTCTTATAAGTGAAATCACCGAGTGTAGGATTCGTGTTTCTAAATTTTTTTGCAAGATAGCCCGCGATATATTCCAAAGCATCGTTAGTTACTTCAGGACAACTTCTACTAACGTCAGTTGTATTCAGTTCCGATGAAGACGATGCATTTGAAGAAAATGAACTGGGGGTCGATTCTCGAACTCGTTCGAATAAGTTCCGCATACGCAAGTGACCAATTTCCGAACGGTTTTGAAGATTCGGTATTCTCGAAGCGCGCGCACACGTTGGTATACGCAAATGTTCGAGCGTATACGAACGTCAAGTTACGAGTGGGTAGATGCGATCGCATTTTGGTTTGCGAGTGGTGAAAGCTAACCTAAAACTCTGTTTGGTTTTGGTCGTTCTGTGTTAATGTCAATATAATATCTTTAATCTGCTGTATCTGTTAATATACATTAATAGAAAGGGTTACCATTCCAAAAATACACAAATTGTAATGTATCATTTTGATTGTGGGAATTTTATAATTTCATTTACAATTTTGACATTTGTGACGCAAATTTAAAAATTTTAAATTGAAACGGCCGATTTCTGTGTAGTACACATAATAGCTACATATGTATGAAGAAACAACGCACTATTACGATATTTTGGGTAATTTCTACTAATACATTAACACGTTCTTATTATGGTTGTAACAATAATTTTTAGGTGACTCTGGCTAGCCACTGCCAACATTTCAAATACGTATACGTGCAGTTGTTTCAAAAATAAAAACTAAAATGAATTCTCAAAGATCATTTACTGTACAAAACGGTTGTAATGGTATGCATAAGTATACCTGAATAAATATCGGGTAACCAAACCCTAAGAATTTTCTATAAATTAGGAGAGTACACGCAGTAATAAAGGTATTAATATGCAAATACCTGCTGGCTGTGGTGGTCCCACTCAAAAATAAACATTAAGTTTGTATCTGCATCATTGTAAAAAAATCACAATAATTTGTATTAAATACGTAGGGTTGCATAAAATCGTAAAATCAACAATTTTTTTTAATTACGATTTTTTTTTATGTTTTTTTAGTCTGTCAATTATTTGGAATTAAAATCCTAATTAAAATAGTAAGTATCCGACTTAATGTTATCCTTGAGTCGTACTTCTTAGTTTTGAACAATAAAGAGAATTTATTGTAATTTATATTGCAAAAAAGGAATTGATAGTGTTATTAATATAATATTCACTCCTATAATCTTTAAAATACAATTTAAAAAAATTATCGTTCCATTTTGTTGGAAATATTGTGTTCTAGTTAAAGTTCAACTTATTTTGATATAAATTTGCATTAAAAGGGCCGTAATATGCATTTCATATTCCAAACTGTAAGGAAAACTTAAAAAAAAAACAATAATACTTTAAAGCAATAATTTAAATCGAGCCAATCCTGCTAATACGTGTTTTGCTGCTTAATAAATTTGAAGGTAACAAATTAAAATAGTCCTTCTTAGATTCAAACCGACACCGCGTGAGTTCTGCCAACCATTGCATTTAAATTTCCTCTGCATTTTACCGCTGTTGCCATATCGCCACTCGAACAGAGGCGTTCGTATGCGCATCGGGTTGCTATTCGCATTGAATCTCGTTCAAGAAGACGGATTTTCGTTTCGAATAGCATCTTGGCATGCGCATCTATTCGTACTCGCATCTTTGCGAACGAGTTCGAGAATCGACCCCCTGCTGCTATTCTGGGTCGATTCGTTTTGTAATTCTTCGACTAATGCATCGGATATATCGATATTGGCATTTTTTAGAACACTAGCCGATATATATTCCTCTGGAACTACATCGTGTGTGTTTACTTGACTGTCCAAAATGCCTGGATTTTTGCCCAAAATTATTAACCGCATCCTTTGAATGGCAGCGTTGGGTGTTGGATGTTCGTCTGGTCCTCGACTTCTTATTTGAAAAAAAAAGTTTTCTAGACAATCTTGGTTTAGTTTGTGTGTGCAAATATATTTTAAACTGCCATAGGTAGATTTCAGTTCCAAAAAAAGTTGCTTAAGTGACTTTATAGACATCAAAATTCCTTTTTGAAAAGTTTGCAGGGTGTTCTTTCCAAGTGCACGCATATTTTTTGTTGTGTTGTACATTTTATCAAGACTTTCATCTTGTTCTTGTAAATGGGTTCCATATGCCGATTTTGTGGGAATATTAGCCGTTGACGTATAACTGTTAAATATGTCAAACCATAGGTTGACAATTTTTATAAATTCCGCTGTATTTTCGGCCAATTCTGGATCTTCTCCTGGCCTGTATCTTTTTAAAGCTTCTGCCACGGTATTAGATAATAACTGTGCTGCTAGACGAACTTTTTGTCTCTCGGTTTTTTCAGCTCTTACATGTTTCGCAGTAAGTTTATAACAAACATTAACTTCTTTGTCTGTATACTCCACTAAGCTCTCTAACGGTTTCTTATTGATGATAATATTTTCATCTAACTTGAAACCTGTGTCTAATAACCAGTTGCGGATCAATTTTAACAAATGCGGTGCATCTGCAAACATATAAATATTTTTATTTGTTTGAGGATGCTTAAATGACGTATTATTAATATCGACGCCCAACTGCTTCCAAAGCCCCACACTACTGCTGCCACAGTCGCTAACACATCCCACAACGTTGTAGTGTATTTTATAAAGTTCTGTAACTATATTTAAAAGTATCTCTTTAGTAATTCGTTGATCAAAACCAATAAACACAGGCTGCTTCCATTTGGAAAATAATCCGCGAGCCATAACGACTTGTAATTGGCTATGTGGACCAATTATTTTATCTGAAGCGACGTTGTATTCATATAAAGATTTAATTTTGACTTCATCAAATGCCAGCACAACCGTTTTCTCAAAATCAGACATCTTTTCACCAGCTAAAGATAAAAACCGTAAAATTTCTTTTAATATTCCTTCATCCAAACTTATTTTTAAAGCCCATCTTCTTAATGTTGATAAACCAGGTAGGGGATAGTTTAATGTATTTTTTACGTATACGTATGCTTTCTTGCTATAATACCTTAGGGTAAAAGCAGCTGAAATTTCATTGGATGTCCAATTAACTCGTTTTTTCTTGTTTGACAATAGAGCAACTTGATTCTGCGTTAATATTTTCTTCAAAACATCTTCTGCTTCGGATTTTTTGGCCTTTATATGATGGTTACCGCAACTGCTTAAGGAGATTTTTAAACTTTTTTTCTTATAGTACTGCACTTGCGAGTTCAATAGTTTTATTTTTTGTTTATATTTTTCTTCCATGCGTTCATATTTAACTTTTAGGTTGTTATATTGATGCAATAACTTATCGTCTTCTTTGTTGTGTGATGTGGAAGGCTGAGAAAAAAATTCCGTGGGAAAAGTTCGGTCCGGGATTGCAGTTTCTTCAATGTCAGTTTTTGATTCTTGTATTTTGTGTTCCGCTAAAATATTTTCAACCTCTTCCTTTTTTTCTCTCTTTTTATATCTGTTTGCACGGTCAGAGGAAAAACTAGGGTCTCCATGTTCTTGTGTACCTTTATGCAGACTTGGTAAATTTAAAACTGGAACAGCAGTTTGTTTCAAGATTTTCTTCTGTGGCAAACCTTAAAAAGAGCATTATGTTTACGATTATTTTCTGCAGATAAACTTGGTTTAAAACCTAGTAATTCATTTTGCAGATCTCGTTCATAGTCTTGCTGCGTAAAATGAGTAGAACAAATTACGCTAGTGTTAGGATTCATCTTGTCGGCCCTTTTACATCGTCGAATCCACTCATTTCTAATTGTAGAAGAAGTCAAATTGTTTCCCTGAGGAAATCTGTGATATATAACTTTTAGGCCTTTTTTTTTCGTCTCAATCAAACTATTATTGCAACCGAATACGGCGCATCGCATTCCCGGCATTTTGAAATTATCCTTAAGTTGAGTAGGGACCCTATTAAAACAAACTACGTATTTTTTAATCATATCATAAAATATAAACTGAATTTTGTAGATTCATTTTCAAACAGATTTCAAATCAATAATATTGTGTCTGTTGTTTCAAACAAATAAAAATTGGTCTAAAGAGTTTAGACAGTACTTCCCTCGCTGTCGGGAACTTGACGACTGCATGCCTATTGTGTTTTTTTTCTCATTACATTTTTGTAGTGGGAATTTAAAAAAAAATTGCGATGACGTCATCAACATTTTTGCAAGGACACGTATATCAGTTGGGATAGATGTAGTGTAATACTAAGAATAAAATTATTATATTCTCAAATTTTCGGGAAAATGAATTGGGTCGTTTGAATATTGATTTGTAATAATCAATAAAATAACGAAACAATTTACTCACGTATACCTACGTATCAGAGGCAACTGAAAATCGTGTATGTATAAACATTGTTAATTTAAGATGACAGGCGTAACAGCATACGTGAGAGCCAAACACAGAAACTGTAAACAAAACGACCGTCGGTTTTATTGCTTCGACTTCCGCTTATTATATAAAACATTGGGTTTTATTTTAATTCTTGACGGTGAAATTCACAATTGGTTGATTATAAACATGTCTATTTCACATTCGCGGAATCAAGTGAACGCATAAAACAAATGCAGGTCTGTAACGTTAAAGTCGATGTAAATAAGCGTGCTACCCTTATGTTTCAACCGAGTTTTTCCTTTAACAAATTTTGTGTCTACCAAATTGGGTTGGTTGGGGTGTAATACTAATAATAAGTGTTGCCTTTAATTTAATCAATAAAATAAATTGACTTCATTAACTTTTTTGAACCACCTCTTAAGAAAATCTAAAAAATATGAATGGAATGATAAATCACAAGTACAAACTCATCATATTTTTTGCATTTTAGATAGGATTTATTCAGCAAAATTTAAGGGTGACGTCATCAATTTTTTTAGGAGGGATGAACAAATACATTTTGAACAAAAGTTTACCATGCTTATAATAACTTTAAAATATTCCCAAGATTTCAAAGCATTCGGTTTTGTAATTCCTGATTAAATCGATAAAATAAATTCACGCCTTCATTAATTTTTTTGAGTCACCCTGCATATGCAAATCCAAAAATATAAATGGAATGATAAATCACAAGTACAGACTCATCATATTTTGTACATTTTAGATACGATTTATTCGGCAAACTTTTGAGCTGACGTCATCAGTTTTTTGTAGAAGATAACCAAATATATTTTGACTAAAAATTTATTATGCTCTTTATAACCTTAAAACATCTGCAAGATTTCAAAGCATTCGGTTTTGTATGATTAAATCAATAAAATAAATTTACGCATTCATTATTTTTTTTGAGTCACTCTGTATATGCAAATCCAAAAAATATGAATGGAGTGATAAATGACAAGTACAGGCTCATCATATTTTGTACATTTTAGATATGATTTATTCGGCAAACTTTCGAGCTGACGTCATCAAGTTTTTGGAGGGGATAAGCAAATATATTTTGACTAAACATTTATTATGCTCTTTATGACCTTAAAACATCTGCAAGATTTCAGAGCATTCGGTTTTGTAGTTCCTGATTAAATCAATAAAATATATTTACGCATTCATTAATTTTTTTGAGTCACCCTGTATATGCAAATCCAAAAAATATTAATGGAGTGATAGTTCACAAGTACAGACTCATCATATTTTGTACATTTTAGATATGATTTATTCCACAAACTTTTGAGCTGACGTCATCAAGTTTTTGGAGGGGATAAGCAAATATTTTTTGACTAAAGATTTATGATGCTCTTTATAGCCTTAAAACATCTGCAACATTTCAAAGCATTCTGGTTAGCAGATTAAAAATTAAATTTCAAAATGTTGTTTTATAATTTTGATTTTTTTTCCAAAAATCTGGACGTTTCGGGTGAAAAGTCGATTCAGAGTTGTAAACTACATGTGTAGGACTATGTTATTTTATACAATTGAAAACCCATTTACTATGTACAATTTTGAAGTGACGTCATCGCTTTAGTGGTGGGGATGATTCGACAAATTTTGGTTAGCGTTTTACCATCTACATGATATTCTTAATATAAGTACAAAATTTCACAACAATCGGTCGAGTACTTTCGGAGATTATCTGTCTAATAAAAATCCGTGACAACAGACGGACAGACGGACAGACGGACAGACGGACAGACGGACAGACGGACAGACGGACGGACAGACGAACAGACGGACAGACGGACAGACGGACAGACGGACAGACGGACAGACAGACGGAAATGGGAGACCTATTTCTTCGTCTTCTAGGGGTCATGAAAGATCGAGAAAACGTAAAAGTAGAGAGTCGGCCGACGGACTCGATTACAATACTTCCTTTGCTTACGCTCGGGAAGTAAAAATGAATAAAAATCACGATTTACCTAATAAAGAATTTTTTCTAACCAGCAAAATGTACAACCAAATGATTGCACAAAGAAAATACGAATTAAAACAATTGTAGTTAAGTATTAATTAAAGTAATGCAGTGAAATATCATAGCAGTACTCGTTTAAACGCGTTTAAACACTGTTGTCGAGCGACAAACTTCCGACTCAGAGGTCTGCCTGCTACGTCACTACGGACGATTAGGTAGGAGTGGGGCGACATATACACAAGGTATAGCGATCGAGCAATCCTGTCTACTTATTTAAAATCCTTGTCTAATTATTACATAAATAAAACACTGTACAGAGGTGTATGCAAACCTCTCGGCTCTCAATCTGGTAAGGACCTATCTATACTTTGACGCAGTAAGTACACATTATAACCACAAACACCGAACAACACAAAAATTGTCGACGCTCTCCTTAAACTAATCAGTTCAATTTTGTCTAGATAATTCCAGCTGGGCGGCGAAATGCGTCAACAATTTTTTTTGATGTTCGGTGTTTGTGGAGTATAGTGTGATCATCTATCTTGCACTGAGTGATCAAAGATTATTTATTGCAGCAGGTATTGCCATTGGTATTGTTACGTTTGGCGGGCGAATAAAGTCCGGCTTAGGTAAAACTCAACAATTTATTTTTTAATAACTCGAATATACACGAATAACTACTACAGCGATTATGTACAAAATAACTTCGGCGTATACTTGCTTCCAAAATAAGAGAGTAAAACTACCTGCAAAACTGATTTAACATTTAGGGTATCATAATAAGGCCATAAGCTTAATCCATTGTACTTGGTACAAGCTGTCAATCATTCCTATTGGCCCACCTACCGCTTAGGGTTGGAAAACCCTAAAAGTCCAGTCAGTTTCTCAAGTAGTTTTACTCTCTTATTTTGAAAGCAAGTATAACTTGTCTGGTCACTCGCTAGACTCGACGTGATCACTTCATAAATAATCCCTGTTCCCGACGGCGGCCATAGGCGTCGTACCGGGGCGGCGTAAGGGTGTATTTCGTAACAGTATTATTTTAGCTGTTATAGCTTGGCTACTGATATTTGGAAGTGACTTCACTGCGGGTAATACGCTTAGGAGGGTTTATTGTTTAGCCCCGCTGTGAATGTGTTCATCAAGACTGTGTTTAAAGAAGTTTACAAAATTTTCGTGTACGGCACCGATTCTCTCGCAGGTAAAGAAACATTCATGTATCCGACCGTTTATTACAGTGAGCGGTTATCCGGGCTGGTAAACGCCCTTAAGACGATTAGAGATTAGTGAAGTCAGCTCCAAACATCGGTAGCCAAACTTTACCTGATGGACATCCATCTACAAATAAATCATACTGAGTCCAGGCTATTAGTAAACAGTTTATACCTACTGTACAATCCCATTTTAAACGTTTCTCGAAGTGAGACAGTGTGTTTGGTGTTGTTCTCGGTATGAGGTTCTTGTTTTTGTGGTTCCTGGGTAAAATGTTTGGAGTTTTTGAACATCTTGTTTTCAGTTTAGAAGGTTTGACGACTACGAGGGGTCGGTAAGTTGTTTTATGACAATGTAGTGGTTAGAAAATGGCATCGTTCTTTAGAATTTCATTGATGGAAACAGTTATACGTGGCTTATTCATGACTGATATCATTGTGTTCCACCTTAATAATAATTAACAATTGCTTATATATATTTTAATATATATGTAATAATAATATTGGTTAAATATAGCAAATGTGCTTGTTTTTCGGGCATACTGATATACATCGTGTAAGTCAATGGTGTAAGTAATGTAAACATAATTACTATTTAATATATGCTGGTTTAACTAATTAAATATTTGAGAGTATGAATGATAATGTTGTACTTTCTGTAAATTTAAAACTGAATCTAATATTAATATCGACAATCTTGAAAGTGCTCTCAAAATTCTTAATTCTGAAGATGATCAAAACTCTGTTTCAATCTAGTGCCTCTGAACTTATCACAATCACTTTTCATATAAATGTGAAAGCAATCTACCACTCACAGCAAACTCTCATCTTAAAACCAAAGGAAAAAAATTGGTAGAAAGTTGTTTCCACAGAACTTCCCTCGCAGCTAAAGTACAATGAAACATATCCAGCATTTTCGAGTTGAGTTTTTACTTTACACGATTTTGTAATAACGTCATCAACATTTTTGCAAGGACACGTATATCAACTTGGATTGGTGCAGTGATATCCTAAAAACAACAGTATTGTATTCTCAAAATTTTCTGGAAAACAGGAGTGAACCGTTCTTGATTTAATCATTACAATAAATTGACTCATTCATTAATGTTTTTGAGCCACCTGTTTAAGCAAATCTAAAAAATATTAATGCAATGATAAATCACGGTAAAATCTCATCATATTTTATTTTGAGATGACGTCATCAATTTTTTAGGGGGGATAAACAGATATATTTTGATTACCAATTTACCATACAATAATTTTAAAATGTTTGCAAGATTTCAAAGTATTCAGTTCTGCAATTCTTACTTTATTCAATGAACTAAATTGACTGATCGACTGATTTTTTTTGAGTCACCATGAATGCCCTGTATAAGCAAATCTAAAAAATATGAATGCAATGATAAATTACAAATTACCGATCATATGTTGTACATTTTAGAAAGGATTTATTTGGAAAAATTTTGAGATGATTTCATCAATTTTTTTGGGGTTGATAAACAGACATTTTGATTAACAAGTTACCATGCTTAATAATAACTTCAAAACGTCTGCAAGATTTCAAAGTATTCCGTTTTGTAATTCTTGATTTAATCAATAAAATAAATTGACTCAGTCATTGATTTTATTTGAAACACCCTGCATAAGCAAATCTAAAAAATATTAGATAATGCAGTGATAAATCACAAATATGGACTCATCATTTTTGCACATTTAAGATAGGATTTATTTAGCAAAATTTTGAGGTGACGTCATCAATTTTTTAGGGGGAATGAGCAAATACATTTTGCTCAAAAATTTATCGTCGTTATGATAACTTCAAAATATATCTAAGATTTCAAGGCATTCGGTTTTGTGGTTTCTGATTAAATCAATAAAATAAATTCACGCATTCATTAATTTTTTTTAGTCACCCTGTATAAACATATTCAAATAATATGAATGAAATGATAAATCACAAGTATAGACTCATCATATTTTGTGCATTTTAGATAGTTATTTATTCGGCAAATTTTTGAGCCGACGTCATCAATTTTTAGTAGAAGTAATTTCAGCACGAAAGGGTACAGGGGCGGGGCTTAAGTTGCCTGACTTGTAGTCGGGCTAGCAGTGGCGTAACTCGATGCATTGAGAAGGGAGGCTTGGCTGAGTTATATTTCTTTCAAAAACAATTAAAAAAGAGCAATTTCTACAAAAGAATACAAACAACCATTTAATAAAAATAAACTAATTTGTTTCATAAAAAAATAGACTTACGTAACAATAAATTATTATAATCCATCACACAAAATTTGGTATTTTTAATTACACAGTAGAACAGTGTTTTTGTTACATATATTTTCTAAACATGGTCGGAAAGGTAATTTTGTGCTGAACAACTCTTCATAGAGATAATATACACATGTCGTCAAAAAAAAATTATTCAAATTTTTATTATCGTCCGGTGAACAATTAGAAAAAAATGAAGTGAATTCTAATGTTACATAGAAAAACGCACAAGAAGCACTAAAAAAATATTCCACAGATTTCTTTCTGTCGACAGATATTTAATTACGTCTACGAATATTTAACCTGCATAGAATATGTAGAAGGATCTAACTCTTTATAAAAGCCTCATGTATTTGGAAAGAATGGATACTTGGGTCTTTCTCCTAAATCTTTTTTCGACTTTCTTGATTTCTTGATGAAAAGATTATCAGCAAATAAATTTAAATGAGACATAATTTGTTGAACGTTTGTTTCCTAAAAATTCACTGATCACTAAGCTAGTTGATTCTCAAGTAAATTTTTCCGTATCGTTCATATAGACGTAGAACATTTGATCCTTCATTCGAATTTCAGGCCCAGTGAAAATTCCTAAATATAGAAAACGTACATAATATGAAAACTGAAATTCACTGAAATATTTTAGTTTTTACCATGGTTTATTTTTGCAGCAGAAAGTTTAGGAAGTATTGTTTTCAGATGTTGAAATGCTTTCTCTGTTGTATTTCAATTGCATAAGAAGCACATATGCTTGGTATATCCAGATTGGAAGCCAGTTACTATAAAGCTACAATTTTTAAATCGCCTATCAAATTGCACTCAAACTTTTACAGTTTAACAAGTGTTGAATATGCTCATATGTTTCTGCAATTCCGATGAAGTATGCAATCGATACTAGATATTTATTCCCATTATGCAATAGTACACCCTTAACTATGAACAACCTCCAAAAAAAATTTTTTTTTGACGACGTAGGCATAATGTCTTATTAGATAGTTATTCAGCACAAAATAACATTTCAGAATGCTTGTAACAATGTAAGATTTACAGACGAAAATGGACAATTTTTCGCACAGAATTACGAAGACGTGGATTAAAATATTTACTTAAAAAATATTTATTATAATACCTTAGTGTATAAGTTAAACTTCTTGCTAATTATTATTTTTGAAAAAAACAAGTTGGTTATCTGATAAAAAATAGTTCAAGTACAAGTAAATTTTGCGTTTTCAATCTTAAAATATACCTAGTTATTAACACAAAACCAAAAAAATAAATAGCAAAGGGTGTTCATCGAACATTTAACAATAAATCTTAGCAAAAATAAATTACACATATTGCCTATTAATCCCGTATTTTTATCTGGAAAAATGCGTTACGCATTCATTTTCAACCTCCGGACCATGCAACGGTGATATTCTGTTTCTCTCTTCGTTTTCGGTTGCACCGTTCGGATTGTTTTACTTTGACTACATGATCACATCTGGCAATGTTTTTCAAAGAAGGTGCCGAGGATGGCTGGAAACACCCTGATAACGTAAGGGGACAGTGGACAGTGTACATTTTTCTCTCTTGAAGAGTGTTTGTATCATGGGTAACAAAAGCAGATTACGTTTATCACGTGCAAGAAAAAGTAAAAGAGTAATTGGTAGGCGAAAGTAAGTACAATTTACTGTTACGATTATACATTCATTGTAAATCAAAAATAGAGATGTAACCAAATTTCGTAAATTTTAAATTTTTAGCTTCCTCGCCAAATATAAAACTCAACCTGAAAAAATATCATCAGAAATCAAAATTAAAAATTTTGACGAATCTTTTGAAATGTAAGTTATATTTAAAAAAATAGGAAAATATAAATAAATAAAATTCTAATTTGGATGCAGTAGTGATCAATGTATTCCTTCAACGTCTGGAGAAGCCAAAGATAATGTTGGTGTTTTGGATTTTGCAATTGATGATGATTCTAATAAAGATACGGCAAATGTCATTAGTCAAAAAGAGGTAGAAGAAAACATTCTGAGTACCAGGTAAACACACTTTTATCACTTATTATATTCCTGTTGCATTGTTGTATTATATCCCTAGTGCATTGATTATTTCCGGAAATTTTTTCGAATGCATTCCAAAAACGTATTAATTAGCCCGAGTGGAACACGAGTGCTAATTACGTTTTTGAAATGCATGAGAATAAAATGTCAGGATATTAATCAATGCACGAGGGCGTATTCAGTAAGAAAATCGTACAAGACACAAACAGTCCTAATTTGAGTCATTTTATTCAAATCCATATGCCTAACCGAACTAGACACAATATATAATAATCTTAATAACTACAATAGTTGTGTATTTTATCAACAATAAATTTTATCCCAATTGGGATTATGTCAAAAAATTTCCACTTATTAATTTCTGTTACGTTAGTAAGGCGACAAAAATTTCCAGGAAATTTTTTGGTTGCTGCCGTAACAGCAGTCCTAAATTCTATTCTCTTATTGGTCTGTATTCGTGTCGTACGATTTTTATAAGTAATACCACAAGTGGTCCTGCAATTGCTGACAATTTTTTCGAACTGTCAAAACGAATGGTTTTTGTAACAACAATCACGAGGGGTGCGCTTGCTCGAGTCGTTATTGGAATTCTAAAAACCATGAGTGAAGAGCAGTGAGAAAAAATTATCAGGGAGTCACAGAGCTGCGAGCGGTACTTGGCATGAAAATTCAAACGAACGTGCAATGAAATCTAGTGCAAAATCAAAGTAGTTACTTTCATATTGCCACAGTAATCACGCATTTTTTGTAAACACCTACTGAAAAAAATTTTCCGCTGTAATTTTCACCAAAATAATGATTTCATTGGTTGTTGTGAGGAAAATGATTTTTGATTGGATAAAAAATAGTGAGTGGAATTTTCAGCATAAGTACATTTTTCATCGGTTTAATTTATTTTTAGATTTGCACTCAAGAATCAACATGAAGCAAAAATTCTGGAAGGTAACAGAATTGTGGATTTACAATATGTATTAGACCAAATTTCGGCTTTCCCTCATTGTGAACTCTTTTCTTGTTCAATGAAAGAAGTGAAGGTGGTTAAAGAAATCCGAAAAGGATTTATTTCCGAAATTATATTGGAATGTAGATTATGTCAAATTCAACACAAAGTGAAAACATCCGGGAATGATGGAAATTTGAATGTGAACGGGGCAAGCGTTCTAGGAACCCTAAGTATTGGATGTGGTTACTCCCAGTTATGTGAATTCGCGAGTACACTCAACATACCCACCATGTCGTATACTTTATTTAGGTCTATCGAAGATGATCTAACTGAAGTAATAAAAGAAAGTTGTTGGGAAAGTATGCTTAAAGCTGGAAAAATGGAAGCAAAATTGACTCGCGAAAGTGGTGATATAGATGAAAATAATATCCCTTTTATTACCGTTATTGCCGATGGAGCTTGGTGCAAACGGTCATACCGTACTGCGTACAATGCGCGTTCTGGTGCGGCTTGTATCGTAGGCCAAAAAACAGGAAAACTTCTGTTTTTAGGCATTAGAAATAAATATTGTACCATGTGTAATTTAGAAAAAGGCGATCACCTATGTTTTAAAAACTGGACTGGCTCCTCTACATCGATGGAGACAGATATTATCGTTGAAGGGTTTACGCGCAGCATAGAAATCCATGGCATTAGGTACACTTCGCTTGTTGAAGATGGAGACAGCAGTGTCACTAAAAAACTGCAAACAGTGAAACCATATGGCAATGTTCCCATCCAAAAGATTGAGTGCTCCAATCACCTTTTGAGGAACTACTCCAATAACTTAAAACAATTGCCTTCAAAAAGATATAGTTCAAAA
This sequence comes from Zophobas morio, assembly GCF_036711695.1. Lineage (NCBI taxonomy): Eukaryota > Metazoa > Arthropoda > Insecta > Coleoptera > Tenebrionidae > Zophobas > Zophobas morio. Next base: position 7,127,583 of record NW_026972110.1, read on the forward strand.
GGTCTTGAAGTTCCGATTTTCCTAAGACAACTTTTGAAGAATAATTTGCAAAGACTAAGAGTGGCTGTCGAATGTGCAGTAAAGCATAGAAGACAAGAAAATGTTCCATTTCAAAACCAGTCTGAAAGCCTCAAAAAAGATATTGAAAATAGCATTTGTCATGTTTTTGGAGAGCATTCGAGATGCGACACTTACTTTTGCCACGGTACGAAAGACAATGAAAAAAACTTTATTCCAGAAATGAAGACCTGCGGTTTATATAATGATATACTGTCTTTTGCCAATCGATTAATATATAACAGCAGAAGTTTATTGAAAAACATGACAAATAATATGGCAGAATGCTATAACAGCGTAGTGGCAAAATTTATAGGTGGCAAGAGGGTAGATTATTCTAAAAGAGGAAGCTATTTTACAAGGTGTCATGCCGCTGGAATATCTTTCAATGAAGGACCGAAATATCATTCTATTTTACAGAAGGCAATTACTGGTAAGAGTCCTGGTAAATATACAAAATCATTTGTCCAAAAAAAAGAAAGAAAGCTCATCTCATGCAGAAAAAGGCTCACTTATTTAAAAATTAATCGACGCAAGAAGAATGCTGAAAAATCCCAAGAAGCTGACGAGGATTATGGAGACGTCCAACCCTTGATAGACGAGGAGGAAATAACCAGACGAAAAGCTATATTTTTACATGATATAAAAAAGAGTAAAAAAGATATATTAGAATTGACAGAAAAAACCAAAAATCAAGCGGATTCTGCATTATGGTTTGAAGAGCGAAAGAAAAGGATAACTGCTTCAAATTTTGGAAAAATATGCCATTTAAAAGAAACAACTGATCGTGTTAAGGTAGTACACCAAATTTTTCAAACTTTCACTTCAGCAGCCACGAATTACGGGATTCAACATGAACCAATCGCTCTAAAAGAATTCAGCGAACATATAGGAAAACCCATTGACGCTTGTGGTTTGTATGTTGATGAAGAGGAATATTATTTGGGAGCATCACCGGATGGACTCATAGATCGAGATGGGATTGTGGAAATCAAATGTCCTTATAACAGCAGACAGTTGACGGTAAATGAAGCAGTAAAGACAGGAAAAATTAAATTTCTTGAATGTATTTCGGGCGAATTACATTAAAAAAAAAAGCCATAACTGTTATTTTCAAATACAAGGACAGCTTCGTATTACCGGCAAAATGTATTGTTATTTTGTAGTTTGGACGCCGAAAGGATTCATATATAATAAAATTAAACAGGACCATGATTTTTTTGAAACACGTATGAAAGATAGGCTTAAAACTTTCTACTTTTCGTTTTATCTTCCCGAGATTTTAAAAACATTGTAACTGTTCTATTGTTTATCTTTATGCTATTTATTTCTTATTTTTATGAATTACTGAAATTAATATTGTTTTTATTAAATTTAGTTTATATTTTATTATTATTTTCTTATTGTTCGTAATTGTTTTAATAAATTGTTTCTTTATAAAATATACAATTAAAATACTTATCAGTGATTTTCAGATTTTTTTTTAAATTTAGCTTTAAAAATTAATTATTTTTATTTTACAAAGAAATTCAGATATTTACTTATAATATCCAAAATAGTCAAACCCCATCGTTAAATACAACACGAGTGCAAGCCATAACTGTCATCTCCGAACATAATTTATGTATTTCCTCTGCTCCACTTTAAGCCTACCGCACGACAGCGTTTGCTACTGACGTTGCGAAAACACTACATCTGAGGGGCTCTAGATTTAAAAAAGTGGAGTAGCCTTATTAGTAGTTATTAGATAGTTATTCAACACAAAATGACCTTTCAGAATACATTTTCAGAATGCTTGTAAATAGAAATTTTTCTAAAATTGTTCGACTGTGTAATCAATAACAAGTTTTTTTTCCAGTTGGGTACATTTGAAAGCAATTCGTACCTCAAGCAACGCATAAATACCGCATCTCATTTAATGTGCCGCAACAGAGACATCGCCCGAATTAAAAAATTGTTAGTTCAAAGACAAAGATCGTTGTCAAAATACAACTTTTGTTGAAATAACAAAGAAATTAAGAACAGTTATTTATTCGGTTATACAGGGTTTTCATAAATGATTCTAAGGGCGTAGTTGGCCATGAATTTCAATTATTTCAAATATCCCGCTTCGTTGCAAATATTCATCATTTAAAGTAATCGCTTTTATTGTTTTAACGTTTTTCAAGTGGAAATTACAGTAATTCTCATTGAACCAAGCTCACAGCAATAAAAGCAGTCGTTTTCAGAACTCTTAGTGGTGGCGTATGAAAATTTTGTGTTTGTGTTAGGAAGCAAAGACCGTGAAAATGGTTTACTTTGTTGAACAAGACACTTTCATTGTTGTCTTTATTATCGCAATGGGACATTCGTAAACGTTGAGTGGGTGTATTTTGTAACCGCTTGTGAGCAAGAATATCTGGTCAAATACCGTGATTTAATGCTTCAAGAAACATCGTTGGAGGCTCACATGAGAGATGTAATTAACAGATTTGTTCGAACTGGCAGTCTCAACAAAGAGAAGTCCCGTGGAAGACTTTCAGTGTCTGAGCAAGTTGTTGATGAGTTGAGACGACTTGACCAGAATCCGCAAACATATATGATAAGATTATCTCAGCTGTCAGGAGTTCCTGTTGCAACATCAAATTGAACAATGGGTCCAAAGCATTGACGAAAGGATGTTGCAGAACATTTTTGAAATTACAAAGAGAATGAACATGTGCCTTGAACAAAACGGTGAAAATTTTCAGCATTTATTGTGATGTTTAACCACAATAAATTTGTTTCTTTTTATCTTTTTATTCTAATGAATTATTTTTTAATAAGATATGAAGCATTTAGGCAACTAGTTATACAGATGCGTGTGGTATTTTTCGTGAGTCCTTGGACATTTAGTAAAGTTCATATAAAGTGATAGGCGGCACCTTTGCTTGACCTACTTTGATCCTGTAATCACTTATAGAAACCCTATATTACAGATGAAAAACTAAGACTAAATATTGTATAGTTTCTGTGATACAAAATCAAAAAACACATTTTTAATAAATATTATGAAAATTCAAGCAATAATTCGATTTACTATGAAATTTTCATTTATAAAAATCAAATTTTAACACGACTAAAAGCGGAATAACAAAAACTTTATAACGATTTGTGTAAGATTCATGTACGTAACTAATAACTTGGTAAAGTGGTGTTTCTGGTTTAGCAAGAGCAACATTGCTATTGAGTTTACAGACAAATAAAAATTACATTGCTAAATTACTGTAGGTAACCTCCAGGAACTTTGATACTGCTTTTATACACTCCTTATCACCTTATTTCCAAGTTATTAGATCAGATAGTAACTTCGAAAAAATCGGTCTGAAGTTATTTACTTCCCTCGCACCAGAAGTCAAACATTCAAACAAGCTCAGTGCGTCAGAAAACAGTAGATGCGGATATGAGTCGAACTCATGCACGCTACTACAAGCTCAATGCGAAGATGCAGATAAAACCACGTGGCCACCAAGAGTTCATTTTCCGCCCAACCCTAGGTCTAGGTGACATTTGTGATAAATGTTGCACAAAAATGTTTGTAAAATAATTGTAGTAAAAACCAAGACGGATTCATAAACGACAAGTACAGCAGTACAGTTCTATTCATTGAAAAAGCGTACAGCGTATTTAGAGTATTGTAAACGTTCTTGTCAATGAGAATTTAGTCACACGATTTGTCAAAAAAATCCGTCTAATATTAATTAGTCGATGATAGGGGCCATTTTGTAAAAACTTGTTAAATTTAAAGGGTGTTAAATTGCAAATTTCCATAGTAACGAGTTAAATTTTAACAGGTTTGATTCAGATTTACCCATGATATCATCACAATCAACTACAGTTTGCATATATGTCTCAGCATTTGATTCTCCTTATTCGCATTACAACGCGAATTAATACGCGTTATTATCAATTTTTTCGTGGCTGAAAATGTTTTACCACCTCAAATTTATGTGCTGCTAATTAATTTTGGGATAGAGAGCAGTCTCATAAATGCAACGAAAGTGATGAAGGATAATATTCAAAGAACGTCGAAAACAAATCGAGAATGAGTAGCATCAACATCCACAAACTCGTATTACTGAGGACAGTACCTACTGAACACGTCAAAAATATGATTTTAGGAGACAGGCAAGTTATTATTCAAGAAATAATTAAGAAAATAGGTACATGGACCTATTAGGTGTGGAAGTCAGATCTGCGTAGGTCACAATGAAATGATGTTCAGGACCGAAGCGGAATGCTCCTCAAAAACAACGCTAGACCAGGTATTGTGCAGTTGACGAGGGACGAACTTCACAATGTGGGCTGGGAAATCCCTGAAAATTCACCTTATAGACCACAGTTACCGCCATAGACCAAACACCCATCCGACCGAGCAAAGGGGCAAACCGTCAGTGCAATGGTGCACGTGAATCCATCCCCTATCGGAATAGTTAGTCTTCAGGTAGCTAACTGTACGTAGGTAATATACAAAAAGGGTTTTTGCTTCAAATTCACGCATAATCCGTAGCGTCTGTATTGTACATAGATATAATCCGTTTAATGAAGGAATATTTTTTGAGAACTAACAATATTTGTTAAGGTATAGCACTTAAGTCAGGCTTAGTTACTTACACTGTAATCTAACCCTCACTAGGGCGCGAGCCTATGGACAACTTGAAAGTTACTCGCACTAGTTTGGTCTCTGTACCGCTATGAGAGTTTCGTTTTTTATTCTCTTCATGGAAGCTCTGTCAGTAGTTTTACCATAATTATATAGCAGAAACATTTGTGCACAACTTCCTTACAGGGTAACGACAATTTTTTTTACAGAATGGGAACCCCAAGGCTTATATTTAGTGAGTTGACCAATGCATATAAGCATACGTAACACGAGAATATCTGCAAAGAAGATAGATGGCTGGTGTTTTGTTTTTTGTTTTAATACAATTGAATATCAAACTTAAGTGGAGTTTACTTCAGAATTTTAGTTCCATATGAAATTAACAAGGAAATAAAAGTAGCTAGTATTAACTACATATTATCTACTACGAAGGGAGCAGTACGGCTCAGATAGCCCCTAGCGCAGCGCAGCGATAATGCTCATGAAGCAACGCTGTCCGCAGTCACTTTGTGGATGGGTGGCCAAGATCGCCATACCTATCTGAGCGGCTCGGTGCGTCTCCCCCCTCGACACCCAATGGGTAAAAGAGGGTAACAGATTATATATATATATATATATCTACTACGAAATCTAAAATCAAGTCTCAATCTCGCGTTATTAATCTAAAAAGTTCCAGTGGCATTCCTTCGCCGATGACTTACTATGATAATAGTAATAAGGATTTATTTCTAACAGACTACATGTCTATGGTGGAAACTTAATACACTAACGTTATTAAAATTGTTTCTAAAATAACCTAACAAAATAGAAAAATATAAATGAAATGGGAAAGCAAATTAGATCACAGCAAACCTTAAAAGTTATAACAAATATCAGCTAGTTTTGCTTTATATTTTACGTTACTAAAATTATCATAAAATATGTCTACGTTATGATTTATTAAGCAATTACACAGTCTCAAACATCTCATAAGCGGACCATTGAAATGATATGTACTAGGCACCTGATAATAAAATGTTGTAGGCGTACGACAGTTTACACGGGGGCAGATAAACTGAATATTTTATAATATTGATGGACAGAAAATTTTGCCACTTATTAGTTTTTGCATAAAGGTTACACACGCTACATTTCTCCACGCATAGAGGAAACATTCGTCAACTATATTATATAACGCTTCTGATGCAGTGTTGAGGCGGATATATCTTAAAATAAATAAATTTACAAAATTTTCGCAACACATTTTCAATAAGATTAATATCAGTTTTATAATGTGGTGCCCAAACTACAAAACAATACTCAAGCTTACTTTGAACTAACGTATAAAACAAAAGTTTAAAACTAAATATAAGGTATCTTTAAAATCCGCTCCATTTCTAAATATAAAACCTAAATTTTTAAAAGAACTGTTCACGATATGTTCGATGTGCGGTACAAAAGACAACGTGGAATCAAATATTACACCTAGATCCTTAAATTCATTACACACTTGTAGCGGCAAGCCATTTGTGTTATTATAAAAATTCAGTTTTAACATCAAATTTATTATTAAGACACCAAGTAATGAAACTATCTAAACTCGATTGCAACTTCAGACAATCATGAACAGACTTTATTATATTTACTATCTTTAGATCATCTGCATAGATAAAACTTTTTGTTTGATCGACATCACTAAAAAATATGGTAAAAAGCAGAGGACCTAAATTGGAGCCTTGAGCCACCCCACTACTTACATCTATTTCAAAAGACTTACATCCACCATACTCAACATATTGTTTTCTCCCTATAATCATTGACCTCAATAATAACAACAAATCATTACAAAATCCAAACATTTCAAGTTTTTTTAAAAGCACGCAATGATTCACCCTATCAAACGCTTTTGTAAAATCGGTATATATCACATCTACTTGGAAGTAATTACCTAAAGCTGAAGACACAAATTGCGTAAATTCATATAAATTAGTGGTGGTTGACTTTCCTTTGACAAAACCATGTTGTTGTGGGACAATGTAATTTATAACATGTGAATATGTTACATTGGATAATATAGTTTCAAATAATTTGGAAAAGTTTGACAAAAGCGCTATGGGTTTATAATTTTTAACACTTGATTTATCGCCGGACTTAAAAATTCGACACACTTTTGACAATTTCTACTTGTACGGATATGTGAATGATTTTAACACTAAATTAAAGGTATATTTAAGGGGTATTAACAAACATCTAACACAATCAACTACAAAAAACGCAGGTGTACCATCAGGGCCAGATACTAAATTAGGTTTAAGTTTTTTTGCTGCTTTCAGAATGTCATCGTCATTAACAGAAAATAAATGCAAAACAGAGCTAATATTACAAACTTTTTGAAGCGAGATAGAGACACAGTTGTTATCATCACAAACATCACAGATGTTAGTATTCGTATCACAAATATTATCATATCCAGGAACGTTATTATCACAGAAAACGGTGGAAAATTGTAAGCGAAAGCGTTGACAATCTCTTGTGGAGAGGACACAACATTGTCACCGAATGCCATTTCGTTTAAAATCACGTGAGATTTTGTTTTAGTTTTCACAAACGACCAAAATTTTTTTGAATCATATTTGATGGAATTTTCACTATTGTTTAAAAATCGCAAATATTCATTGCGACTTTCACTACGGATGTCACGTCTAAGATTTTTTACTTTATTAATATAATACAAGCCTCTGTTTTTCCTATACAAACTCCAGTGTTTCTTCTTTTCATTTATTTTATTAATGATGGATTTAGTGAACCACGCAAGGTATTTGGCACATTTGGTATTATTATTAACACTACATTTGGGTACATGTTGATCGAATAAATCAAAGATTATTTTGTAAAGATAATCACAGGCAACATCCACATCCTCGATGTTTTCAATAAATGACCATTCAACTGACGATACAGCCGCATATAGATCTTGCAAGTTGGCTTTATAGAAGTTAAATTTGATGAGTTCTGATTTTTACTTGACAGAAATATTTTCTTGATTACTAAGTGAAACAGACGAATTTAATGCAGGAATGATGTGGATCCTCTGGTACTAAAGGAAACTGATTTTGCTGGCAAACAACATTGAAATGATCAGTTGACAAAAAATGGTCTAATATCCTTGTATGTGTAGGTATTAGTAATTCTATTGTGTTGTCTAATACTACTTAAGAAATAAAATTACTATAAAGGTTGAATAAATTAGATGTCTTCATTTCTCTCACACATTCAGCGTATCAGAGATATTGAAATCGCCCAAAATAATTAACGGGTTCGAGAAATCCAAGTGATTCTCAAGGTGTTCAAAAATTTGTATGTAGTTTCCAGTTTGCTGTGATGGCGGAATATAAATTGCGACCACCGTTACATTTCATTTTTGGATTGAAATTTTGGCTGCCACTATTTCAATTTGTGGAATAGGTGATATAACATCTAGGTTCTTAATAGCAAATTTGTCGTTTACTGCAATCAAAACCCCGCCACCTCTTCCACCTAATCTGTCATCGCGAACTACATTAAAATAACTTGGAAATAGTTCACTAAACAACACGCTACTGGTTAACCATGAAACCATGTCTTTGTTAAGACTACAATTTCTTCATCAATGGTACATAGATTAGTATAGAAGTTACTTATTTTAGTATTTAGACCCCTAACATTTTGATAAAAAATATTGAATATATGCATAACTTGATTTTTGCAGAGGTGTCATAAAAGTCTGTTGGGATGATAAAAATAACTAAACCTACTGATATTGCCCCTGCCTTTACAAAACATTTTTATAGCAACTAAGGAATGTTCATTTTATAAAGCGGACACTGAAAAATTGCTACTAATTCGAGTACTTTGGGCTAATTTAATTTTTTTTGTTATCAAAATATTTAACAATGTTAAATGAAATAATTATTCTTATTCTCTAATCAATTATATTCAGAAACTATAAAATTTTCTAACTATTGCGCGAATACCGCGAATCACTGTTTGCACAGGTTTGTTTGTGAATTTCTTCATAGCAGGAGGCCACATTTTTTTAAATTCTCCAACTCATGATGTTGTTCGGCCATCTTTTCTTAACACTGATTTCATATTTGCCCATTATCGCTCAAGTGGACGAAGCTCAGGACAGTTGGGTGGTTTATCTTCCTTTTTTAAAAACTGTACATTATTGGCATTAAGAAGCTCCTGAGTGGCACCAGCGTAGTGAACCCAAGCCAAATCTGGCCAAAACAATGGAGGGTTATGATGTTTGCAATAAACAAGCGATAATCGCGTTTTTATACATTCTTTCCTGTAATCATCGCCCCGAATTGTTCCAATCGTAAAAAAAAAAACTAAAATTTTTTAGTCCACAAGAACAAATGGCTTGTCACACTAAGACTTTTTTCCCAAACTTTTCAATTTTTTTTGTTTTCATGTCATCGAGGACATCTTCCCCTACGACTGCATTATAGGTATTTCCCACACAGACATACATTTCGTTAATTTTAGCAGTTTAATGATGTTTTCCTCAATATTTTCGTTAAGCGGGCCTTTTCTCGGTCTGGATTTGAGCAAATCTTCTAAAGTATGAAACTCCCCAAACTTTTTGATTATTTGGAACACTGCTGATTTTGAACATTTAGTTATTTTAGGCAGTCCCCCCAACGGAAATTTTTCGTAGCTTCACTTTTGCAAAGATAATTTTCTTGCCCCAATGGCGATTCGCTTCATTTTAAAAAGAAATAACATTATTTTGAAAACAAAAATGGCATTTAATAGATACAACTTAAAGCTTTCATATATAAAAACTAGAAAAATTTAGATTAAAAATTAGAAAAGTGGCGTTACTTTAAAGGTGTCCGTTTAATAAAATGAACACTCCTTAAGTACAACTTAATTTTGGTAATGTCGCTAAATTTTTTGATCAATTTTCAAACAAAATTTACAACTACTCGACATTGATTTCTGAATCCGAGGTCTTATGTGGTCTTGAGAAAATTAAAGCTAATTATAGATCGGGTTACGACAACGTCTCTGTTTTCTTGCTGTCAGATTGTGCATCTGTCTGTACCTAATCTGTATTAGCATATCCTTTTATCCTTATCCCATAGTACGAATTATGAAGCAAGACAATTGTCCAAATTTCCTCTGGTTTTTACATGTGGAAAAAGAAATATTATTGAAAATTATAGGTCTCTCACATCAAATTTTGCCGAGGTTTTTGAAATGGTGTGATATAAATCTTTCCGGTTTAACATTTTCAATGTAACTAGTGAATCTCAGCATCGATTTGTCAACTGTTGTTCCAATACTACAAATCTATGTACATTTTTTCAGGGGTGACTGGTGCCGGGGGGCACAAGGGCACATGCCCCCCCAAAATTACAACGTCTACAAACACACTGGACATTGTAAAATAGTAATTTTCAGTATTTAAAAAATTATCCAGAAATTTGTGTCATAATTACCAAAACTATTTCTTTCTCTCTCCACTTCTATAAAATGTATCAAAACTTACATCCACATACATCTAAAGACGTGTCTTGGATATATGATATGTTATTTCTGATGAAATGCTGATAAAAGACGGGCGTAGAGACCGAGAATCATGGCTGATTTAGATGTTTTGTTTCCACCGCTGCCATGGAAAACACACTTCCTCACAACTGGACTGCAGACCCATTCCAACCGTGCTCTGCAGGATTGAGTTACTATCGCGGGTTTTAATTTTCATTCTGCGCGGACAGACATTCGGAAACAATTACACACCACCTATATTAATAATATTCGGGCACATAACGCAAGGGTCGACAAAAATCGCCATATATTACGCCGATTGATAATGTGTATAAAATTTTGTGAGTTTTTATGATTTTTTGAACTTGCTTTACGTGGACATGACGAAAGTACACAAAATCCAGGTATATTTCGAGGTCTGATTGATTTTACCGCTGAATTGGACTCTGCTTTATCAGTCATTTGAAAGAAGCAACGGTTTTTAAAGAAACGTCTAAACCAGTTCAAAATGAACTTTTAAATGTCATGAACGTAAAATTTTAACCGAAGGCAAAAAGGTATGTGGAGAAATCCTTTTTTACTTTTATTGAATGTATTTTTGTATTTATTTCTGTCACACGATGTCGTCTACTAATTGGTAATAACAACCTGTTTTATATCTTCATATTAACTCATCAATCAAATTGTGTCCCCCCCCATTTCAAAAGGTCACGAGCCGCCACTGCATTTTTTCAGTTCGCAAGTGATAAACTTGAAGTTGATGTGTACACTGAGTACTCCAAAGTCTTTGACAAATCGAGTCATAATATTCTACTAGCGAATTTGTGTAACTCTGGTTTTTCTAATCCTCTGATAAATTGATAAATCATGAGTTAATAACTGCTGTACCCTCTGGTATGAATGGCATCCTTCAAGGTTCAGTTCTAAGATCTCTGTTATTTGTTATGTTCGTTAATGGTATTATGAAGAACGTCAAATCCAATGTATGTCTTAATATGAAGACGAAGTAAAAATCTACAGAGATATTTCATCCATGGAAGACTGTGTGATTCTTCAGAGTGACCCTAAAACGTTTTTGAGATATATACCGACCTACCGAGTACTTCCCTCCTGCTTTTTGTAATTTACAGTAATTGCAAAATCATATCTACCACCAACTAAAGAGTCACATTTGACTCTATGCTAACTTTTGCGAATCATATTAATGTTTCATGACTCTAAAGTCACTGGGCTTTATTCTGAGATGCATGATAGTGCTCCTAAGAGTTCACCGCTTCCACCTTTCAGTCTAGATTATCATTCTTAACTATGGGGGTAGTGCACAGCTTCAATGTGGGCACGCCAGAGGACGTAGACGACTACCTCATGTAGGTATATCAAAAAAGCAACTCGATGGGATGCCAATCCCATTACTGCTGAGTTACTCAATTTAGAAAACATCATACTACCCGATTCGTTCCGCGCATAGCAGGTGTTCCAGTTTTGAGTGAAAATGGCCTGGAAAAACGGTACAATCCGTTGTGGACCTGGCCAGTGCTTCATTTAGAGATTTAGCATACCCTGCGGTCTATGGCCTGTTGAATCAGATAAATTTGTTGATCTATAAGCTATGAGAGGCTGTGTTTTCGCATCAACCATCCCGTAAAGTGCCGCCGCCTGGTCGGACGTCTTCGAGTCTGTTAGCGGTGGTTCGATATGAAGACATAAGAGACTGCAGTATGATTCTATCCAGTACAGCCATGAGTAACCCATAGCGTACAAGGGTAAGAGGCAATGGGAAAGATTTACCAATATTTACTTCTTCGAGGTGTCGCTTCGGACAAGTGCCGTCCTCCGCTGTTAATCAACTCGTTAGATTCGAGTGGGTAGTGAAAACTTTCTTGATGGTGGTATCTCCCTTAGTGTGCCGAAAGAGCTTCCAAAAGGGTCACCATGTCCTCTCGCCTCTCTTTAGGGTAAGGCTAACTCAGAATCTTCCAAGGCGAAGCTTTTCCAGTTTGAAAGTCCAGACGTTTAACACGTCTCGGTCCGACGCCCACTTCATGGGAGTCCGTGTCAACTCACACTTGGCATTGAGCCTATTAATTCCACAGTAGACGGAATACAGATATCTCCTTGCTGGTGTTTACCACCTCGGTGTGTTCCTCGTACCCGTTCTCGTCCTCGCGCCTATCACTTACAACAGAAATATGTGGTACTGGATTGTTTACGAATTGAAGGCGTCAGTCTGTTTCCGCCAGAGTCTCATTTGTCGCTGCGGCCTCCTCTGCTAGAATCTGAGGTAGACATAGAGCAATAGAGGCTATATTATCGCAGTCATTGTTCCTAGAGATGTATCTATATCGGGTAGGTTCATAGAATAAAAAACCTGTCTAATATTAAAATGCAGGTTTATTTGAAAAGTTTGTAAAATTCCAAGTGTGTCAGAGACTCCTATAGTATCATTAAATGTTTTAGGCATTTGTTTATTTGTTAAGTTACGTCACATACATTTGAAATCATCAATACAACAGCTACGCCAGTACTGCTACTCGTACTTTCCGCGTACGTTGCCATCTTTGTGGTTTTTAATCTTGGATTAAGGTTCACACAAAGGTAAACGCAAATACAGTAAAATATTTTTATTTTTTAACAGTATCACTTACAAAGTGGATTACCACTTCTTACAATCATACATTACAAACTTGTTTCAATAAATATAATACAAATACTCCTGAATGAGATGTACATAATGCAAATTTATAAAATTTAGAATTGATAAAACTACGTAAATAAAAGTGTAATCACATATCTTGGGATACTGAAATAAAACATTTCGACATGTTGATCATTATATTAAACTTATGTACAAATATATCTGACTGAATAAAATATATTAAAAAAGTAAAACGTTTAACATTACATTCGCTTCATAGCATTTACAGTTAAAGAGGCTGTCTTCATTTTTCGAGTTGGCTGTACTGACATTGGAGCGGTAGGAGGAGATTCGGAAGCATTTTCGGCATTTCCTAATTCCTGGAAAGCAAAAGTAGCGTTAACGATTCATTAACTTCTCTATTTTCAAAACATACGTACACCAAATATACAAAATATTAAGTACTACGTTTCTTAGATTTTTTTTTATCTACAATTACGAACTTATTTACATTCATAAATTGATGATACGATTTTCACTCATCTTTCTAACGCTTTTGCTCAAGTAGTGTAACACCCCAATCATTTAAAAATTGCAGATCTATTAGTTCATTATTTTAATCGTACTCGTATCTAGGCAATAGACAATTTTGTTGCATGTCAAAGTTTTAAATCATTACATTTGTCTTCTGTAAGTGGGGTACCCCTGGTTCGACTTTGGGCCTTTTTCTTTTGTCAAAATTTATTAATGATGTTGTTAATAGAGTATCTTCTCAATATTGTACCCTATGTAGACGATCTCAAAATATTTAGAAAAATAGCTATGCTTGAGAACTGTTCAATTCTTGAAGAAGATACAGTTTGGGACACGGAATTTCAAACGACCTGTCAATCATAATGACAATAAGGTATAAGACTACAATGTTTTGAAATGTCAGAAAGTTGGTTGTCGTTTGAAATTCCGTGTCCCTAATCGTATATTAATTAATATCTTCTGATATTATAGATAGGTACATTAGAGAAGATATTAATATACTCTCTATAGTTGGAGTAATTCGTATCACACGCATCCCAATACAAATATGTAAATGCAAATCCACGTTTTCTGAATAGATAGAATTAGTGTCCCTAGATAGAACCAATTCATTTTATACACTAAATACCGAATGAACCCCTAGAAATATATATGTACCGTCAAAATTTTTTTTTTCTCTAAACATAGGATAATTAATGTTAAGTTGGTTGCATACCTGCTTGTAATGGATTGACTTGAATTTTTAAAAACTGAACATAAAATCTGATCGAAATTTAGGTTATGTCAAATATATCGCCATTGATATTTGGCACTGTTTTCATGTTAAGGTATTACAATAAGTGGTAACAAGTTTAAAGAACAGAAAATTTACGTTGACCTTTTTAAAATAATTTCGTCAAAAATTTTAACGCAAATGTCATCGTTGATATGGCCTACTCCTACAATTATTACGAATCTTATGTTCAGTCAATCCATTGGAGGATGAATATGCAGCCCAACATCCACGAATTATCCTATGTTCAGAGAAAAAAAAACCTCACGGTATATATCTACCTATGATCTACGGGTCCATCTAAATTCTAATCTCACGTTTAACATTCATGTAAGTGAAATCTGTGCAGTTTTTAAGCTGCTTGTTTTTTAATAAAAAATACTAAACAATTCCATGGAAATTTACCACTCATACTTTTTTTAACGCTTTTATTCGCTTTTGACTTGAATATTGTTTTGTGGTTTGGTATCCAACTTATTATTAATACATATATGTAGTGATATACTCGAACACATCCCAACTTAATTTCTTAAAAGTTTTCTATTTTCGTAAACATGCACTCTTTCTACGCAACAGTTGTATAAAGACATGTTTATAGAATTTGACTTTTCAGGATAATTGTCGAAAAATTATTCATTTAAAATAAATAAAATAAATAAATCCTCACATATTGGAGGGCTCCCCCACTCAATTTTCATATTTCATGATTTAAGTTTAGGTGTTACTTACAGAGTTAACTGGGTAAGTCTCTGTATAGTACAAGTTGTTTATTCTGCCTATAAGTAAAAACGTAAATTGTTATGGTAATAATTTTGATCTTTTTTTTCTACCACCGTGATTTTGTATTAGTTTCGGTGCAGTAAAAGAAGTTTGTGGTCCATTTTTACATGGACAAGCTTTTGTTTACTTCTTTTATTAAAAAAAAGCATTTTTGTATGGTATTTTAAGTAGGCATTACTAAACAAGACTGTGATAGAAACTATAAAGACATTTAAGTTTGTACAATCTCCGAAAGCATACAAAAAATTTCTAGGATTTCCAAAGTTGTTTTGTTAATCTAACCAATGCATATAATTGCTTTGTCTTAGTACCCACAATTATCGAAGTCTTGCCTGGAAATTTCCGCTTCTAAAATAATACATATGGGTTATTCCGCTTAAATTTGCGCTCGTTTAAAAAGTACATAAATAAAATACCAAAATATACAATTGTAAGTTCTTAAAACACCAAGTAATTGTAAGATTACTCTGTCGTGTATACCGTATGTTTGAACCGTACCGTTTTATTTTTTGTAGTGTAGCATTGTATGACACGTCCAGTTAAATCGTTTTAAATAGACCATGATTTGAAAAATTAATGTTTAACACTCATTTGTTTTCGAACACCCGTCCTGGTATACCGCTAAAATGTTAACAGATTTCTGTTAAAAATTATCCAGTACCTAGTTATAAGAATACTTGCTGCTGGATAATAGTAATTATTATCATTATTACTTGATACGAGGACGACGAAATCTCGCATGTAGTAATTTGACCAAAAACGGCACTCTTTAATTACCTCGAAAATATTAATTTGCTTTACTTTGCATTGTTTTTTTTTTTGTGAGGTTTGCTTAATTTAAACATGAAATTAATCGATGACGAATTCATCCAGTCAAATTTCCAGATTGTGGTAAACACATCTTAATGTTTACTTCGAATAATACAAAATGCAAGTGGCTAGAATTACAAATTATATAAAAATAATTGATACCACATTGGTGAAACAAATAAAAAAATATTTACAATTCATTTCAAAGCGAAACTTCAACATAGGAAGTTTCACAACTTTTGGGTTTTTGAATTTTTTTATTACTTTAGAAACAACAGATATCTAAATAAACATTTTTGTGCAAAAATCGTCATTTAAAATTCGGTCAAAACGAGTCGTATTTTTTAATGCCGCTGGCAAATATATGGGAAGTCGGGTTTTTTATAGTGAGCAGTATATCTTACATTTTTAAGATACACCACCTTTTGCTTATTTTCTACATAATTTTGCAATGTTAATTATCACCATCATTTACTAATATGGGTAAGAAAATAACAACATACCTTTAAAAAATGCCGAGTAAATTATTATCCTCTCTTAAATTTTCTTAACTGAACAAAATTAGAACTTTAAACCTAGAAACTAAAAAATACACAAATATTACCGTAAATATAATTCTATAATCACGTGCAGCAAAGAAAAAGTGCACCACGTGCTGTTCCGAAATACTAAGCGCACAAAGCATCCTTTAAGTTATTTGCTAAAACGGTTAATTTTGAAACTTACAACAATGCAAAATTACACGAAAATGCCATTAAATACTACAGAATAGGACAAAAGAACTACAGACAAGACCATAACCTGTGTTGCATTAGCAATTTGACATTTTATACTTACACTTATATTATTATAACTAGCTAGCCTCATTTGAGCTAGCTCTGACGACGGGGTAAGATTATTTGAGCTACCAAATGGGGACATCATGGAGGAAACTGCACGTTTCAACTTGGAAGGTGTTTTATTAAAAGAGAAAGCACGACCCACTTTTAACTTTGTGCGAGTAGCAAACTTAAATGCTTTTGTTAAAGTGCCTTTGTTCATATCTGACAAATCGATGTCCAACTGGTGAGATTCTAGAGAAGCTAAGAACTTATCCTACAAACAATATGTTAATTTGATAAAAAAAAATAACTAAAACGACTTACAGCATCCGGTGTACATGCATTATTCGCCATCTGTTTAGTTAAGGTTCGTAAGAACCCTGTTTTGTCAGATTCTTCATCAGGCATCGCAAACGAATAAACCCGTTCTTTTAGTTCGTCGTTATTTCGACAAACTAAACAAAATACCTTTTGGCACTGTTCCGTTTCTTTGATGTCTATTACTTTTTTAATAGTATTTAACGGTAGTAATTTGACGTGTTTGTAAAATTTTGGCCTCTGCAGCGTGTTCACGCCACTGGGGCTTTTTGGATTATTAAAAGCCTTCGACTTCTTTTTACACACTTCCACCAGATCAGAGAAGAGGAAGAGAATCAAAGAGTTTCCTTTGCTTGACAGTCCTTCCGTTGTTGATACCTGAATTACTTCCGCCTTCGCTATAAACTTGCGATGTGAACAAACAATATCAGGCGGACAATTATCAATGTCATTAAACATGTTAAACAGTGCAACTTGTGCTTCTGCCTTCCTCTTGTCTTCATTAATCGAATCCATGCCCTCCTTTAAAGCATCTAGGGCTCGTGACAGTTCTATATGATCTGGATTCGACTTTGGTGTGTTTTTCAAAAGATCTGAAAAGCATAAATAACAGTAAACATTGTGTCAATTTGATATTAATTTGTAACACGACACAACACTCACAACTTACATTCTATCCATCTGTTCGTTAATTAAAAAAGAAAGAAAGAAACTAGCAAGGATTAAGTAATACATTTAAATCACTAAAAACTTACTTGCTAACAGCAGACAAATACTTCCTAACCGTTGCACAGGACGTATCATTAATTCCTGCAAACTTTGTCGGCCGCATTCTGGTTTTGTTTGACATGCCTTCAAGAATGCGTGAAATCTTGGTTTGTTGTTGTCACATTTGGTCAATACTTCCTTTACCTCTTCAAAGTAATTGATATAGGGTGGATATGCTTTCAGTAAATCTTTCGAGTATTTTTGAATTATACTGCCTATGGTGTAATCTTCTGACCAAGACGAAGCCAAACACCGAAACTCATCGCGCATTCGCACATGTGTTTCATATATGGCGGGAACTTTGCCAAATATTAAATTAAGTTCCGTGTTGTTAATCAACGCTTCCTCTTCTGGCATTTCTTCTAAATGCTTTTTAAACATCTGTGGATAATGTGGGCGTTAGTAGTGTTAGTACAACACAATATCAAAGCATCATGAATTATCAAAATATAATTATTGTGATTATTCGTGATATTTTAAACTGAATTGAGATGAAATAAATTAATTAGTGCACTCATGAATTGCTAAGAAAGCTGCTAAAACCGAAGCCCGCCCAAATTTTATTACAAAAACGCCAGGTAAGTCAGTTTTTTTAATAGTTTTGATGTATGACACCGTGAGTTTTTTTTTTAATGGTGGTACAGGTTTTTATAAACAATGCAATCAAAATTTTTCAAAAATAAAAAATACAATGCGTACAACTCCAAAGCTACGAATTACATTATACAAAAGTTGGAAAGTTAAAAATGTTTTTTGTCAAAATAAGAAATCGAAGAGTATTAATGTTACAAAAAGTCGCCTAGTACTTTTAGAATGTGTTATTTTTGTAACTAGAGTTGGGTAAAAACAGATGAAAATATTAACAATATTAGGTAATCTTAATGATAATGAAACACATTTACGAACATAAAGATCTGTGAATATTAATATGAACTGAATTAAAACAAAAAGCTGTTTTTAGAGATAGCATCGAATTGTACAAAGTGGTTATAAAAGTGAACATGCAAATTTTGTTCGTTTACCGTATGCAAATTTTCCAGTGTTAAAGTGGTTTTAAAATGTCATACACCGTAACTTTGAGCTGCGCACAAACTCAAATTCGTTCAAACCCTTTCCAGAACAAGTAGAGCCTGTACTTTAGACAGTCTTGAAAACGCTCGCATACCGTATTTTGCTTTTCGACATTTAGCGTTGCTTCCGTGTATTTGCAAAAGCGTCTGTCTTGCTTTATTCTCAACTCAATATGTAAACAAATAGTAAAATAATTAGTAACCACTGTCGGTTTCTCTCTAAAACAATGTTTGCGGGATAGAATTATATCAGAAACATGTTTTAAAAAATATACCCGAACTCTACGCCTACGTGCCGATCGCGGTTCATGAAGTTTTGTAACCACTCTATTGAAACTTCAGAATAAGACTTCTACCTTTCAATCATAACAATACTAATAAGTTTAAAAAGATGTCTGAAAACTCTATCTTAATGCTGATCTAAATACCATTTTGTGATTGAGAGAAAAAGCTACTCTAGTATGCCATAAAATTTATAAAACAATGTTCTTGGCATTTCATGGCTTACGACAGAATTTTTTTTTCGATCATATGCTTGCACAGTGGTAAAGTATTTGGTAATTATTTCATTTGACAGTTTAGATTTTTTAAATTTCAGAATGATGCCCTGAAATTTCAATAAAGTGCTCTTTCACAACTACTACAAACAGCTACTTGTCTCAACAATGTGCCAAAAAAAGAAATAATAGTTAATTTTCGAGACCCCATTACTGACTACACAGGAGGATCACTGCGAATGTATGGAAGGAAAGTGGTCGAAGTGGTGGCGGGAGAAGAAAGGCCTCAATCAAGGTCCCTAAGTTTAGTAAGGTCTGCGCATAGTAGTAAACTGGTGATACCATCTCTGATAGCGTCAGAGTCGGACTCGACGTGACGTATGACGGAGTTTTTTGTGTTTGTGTATTATTTTTTGACTGCTTTTTTACCTGCCAAGGGTTTTATATTAATAAAATTCCGGGTGAAGTGTAGTGTGAAACGTGCCATAACAATTCGACAAAAAATTACAAACAGCCAGTTTGATGGCGTCACGATAGGGCTAACGTCCTAAAAAATGGCGGCCGGCCGGAGAGGACATATGCGGACCTTACTAATCTATGGACCTTAGGCATTATTTGGCTATCGTGAATGCGAATTTCTGTAACATTGAAAGGTATGTAGTTCGGGTGTCACTTAAGTTGTCGCCATTATTGGGAATATTTTGCTAGAGATCATTCAACTCAGAATGAAGGTTCTCAAATTTAAATTGACAACGCTGCGAAGCAGAGAATTTATGACAGAAAACGTTTGGGTCGGATAGTGGTAAGTATCAACATGAAGATAATTTATATGTGTCGCTTTTCGATAAACAGAATTAAACAGATGACCTTTGGGTAAACTACTAACTATTAACACATCAGACCCATTGTTTTTGATTTCCATGACGAATTTGGTTTTAGGGTTTTAACTGTTAAAGATGATTCAAGCAAATCCAACTTTATTCTTGCCATGAGGTCATTTGAAAAAATAATGCAAATTGTTCAAGCGATTCCATGACATGATTTGCAACGACTGAGAAAAGAGGGGAGCCTTAACTGTATCTGATACTTGTTAATAGAAACTGACTGATCAGTGGTCACTATGTGGGCATTTTTCTACTACTTAAATCAGCCATAATGTTAGGTTTACAACCGAGATACAATTTGATGAATATGGGTACAAATCAGTAACAGGAATTTTGACAAATAAAGAGGTGACATCGAAGCCGACCAGGGTAAATTTGGGATCCATTGACAAATTCTATGCACAAACATTGGACAAAGCGATTGAAGTCGATAGCACTGAAGAAGTTTTGTCGGTATATCAGGTATTTAGTAGTAGCATAGGTGGGGGCATCAGTGACCCCGATGAGGGGTTTTAGAAGAACATTCTGTTTGTGGCTTTTTAGAAAACTATGTAGACGAAAAAGTTTGGAGTTTTTCTAAACTAGTTATTTATAAACATTTTCAGGAGCGAGCTGTGGATTTCAAACTTTCGATTTTATTGGGACCATTCTCTTCATGATTACTGACTTTGTTTTGGACAGAAAGTTAGTCATAGTGAGGTGTAATGAGAAATCGACCAATGTTTTAAAAATTTTTAGAGGTGGTGTGCTAATTTTAGCGGAAGTAGTAATTGAAAACACATCTAAAAATTCCAATCAATGAACATTGCCTAGGGAGATTTTTGCTGCTGTCAAAAAAATTGGGGTTGGGATGATCATGGTTTTTATTTATATATTTTATTTTGACATTTTTGTCATGAAATTTCAAATTTGATGTTTTCTGTACTAGCTAAGGAGTTTTATTTGGTACCAACTAATTCAACAGGTGGTGGTTTTTGAATAAACAGTAGGACATGTGAAGGAGGCCAGGTGCATTTTAGTGTTTATTTATTTACATAATACTTGTATGTACTAAAAATGGAACAAGGATCAACATGTATATTTTCTACACACCATTTGAAACATAGTATTTTTGAAATTATTTTATCTAATATTAGAACAATAAACACCTTTCTAGTGAACGAAATTAGTTTCATTGAGAACTAATGTGGTAAGTTACTTTGACGAACGTCTAATTATGAAAACGAATAAGCAGGTTTCCTCATCCCGTTTGTCTGTCGTCTCCCGTTTTCTATCGTACGATTTTAATATACATATTTTCAAAATTAGCATAAATTTTGCCGTCATTTTTTCTGAAACAAGATATGGGAATCTAATTTTTTTAACTCATGTTTTTACGTCACCATTGAACTCAACTCAAATTTTCAAGTTCAGCTAAACATTATTTACAAAATTGCTGTAAAACACAGCTGTAGAATGTAAAGCTGGCACACTAGGGGAAAACAGCAATGCCAAACCCAAAAACGACCCACCAGTTAGAAACCACTGATAGATGTCTCTCAATTCACAGAGTTCCACGGATTCGTCGAAGCGCCCCCGGCCCCAGTAACTTCCGTACGACGCCGAAGCCGACCGCGGAAAACTTAAGTATAGGTCCCATAGCGAGATGCTTCAATGGTTCTAAGGGGGAGGTTGTAGCGTACGCGCTCTATTAACTGGAGCGCTCGCTAGTACCCTTTAGTCACCTCTAAAAGAACCACCCTCAAGCACCTATTGGCTGTCGCCCCTACCACGGTTCAGAGAAGAAGAGATCCCCGCTAGGTAAGGGCCATCTCCCGCAGAAAAACGGCAGTGTTGCGCTTAGCTGGTTTGACACAACCTTTTGACTTGGGAGTTCCGCTAGGCTAGAGCTGACAACTCCAAATCGCTCTCTAGATTGTGCCTGACAGGGCCAACGTATTCCACGCCGCTTCACCCGATTAAGTTCAATAGGGCTACCCCGAATTGGTCACTAACGCATTTGCGCCGAATCACGCAATTCCAACCCACGCCACGAGACGACTGCATTAGGTGACGCAGCCCCATTTGCTTTGAACGAATCACGCAGAGAACCGCGATTCCCGACCGACCCCTCATCGAGAAGTTTGCCACAGGTAACACAGCCCCAACCCCGGAATGACAGACAAATTTTGATTAGCGTTTTACCGCCCACATGACATTTTAAACTCACCTAAACTGTCTAATATAATCGCGAACAGACGACAGAAAAACGGAAATAGGAAACCTACTTTTTCATACCGTAATGCCCGTTTGTATTTTTAATCTTGATTAGCTAACCGTGATTAACTGGTAACCATGATTAAATTTCGTCTAGTTTGCGTCGTACTTCAGTTAAACAGTCTTTATGTAATAATTTGTGATAAATTAGGTTGGTAGCATTAGTGAATCAGTGTACACTTAGTAATATCTTGTCCTTGTCTTATTTACTCAACTCAAATATCGCCTGCAAATACCACAAAAGATCACCATGAAATAAATAAATCAGTTGATGGAGCTGATCCACAGTTCGTTTTGCGTACTGTGTACTGCGCATCTAATTGTTAACCCTCACCACACAGACCGTAGCCGGCCTGATTAACTTCACCTTTATTAGAGCGCCAGTGCAAGACAATTACAAGCTTAATCACGGTTATAGTATTTTATTTGTTCCTCACTTGTAAACATCAATTTACCAAGTCACTGTGAAACCCAAAAACGACCCACCAGTTAGAAACCACTGTTAGATGTCTCCCAATTCACCGAGTTCCACGAATTCGTCGAAGCGTCACCGGCCCCAGTAACTCCCGTACGACGCCGAAGCCGACTACGACACATGAATATGAATATGTCATTTATTGTATTGAACAATACACGCAAGGTAAGTATTTAACATTGCTAGCATGGTAAAAGGGTTTTTACTGGCGGACAGAAGGATACGATTGGTGAGCCGAAGGCACCTTCTGGAGCCAGTAAAAACCCCTTACCTTGCGTGTATTGTTCAATATTTTATTTGTTTCTTACTTGAATATAACTATTATAAACCATTAAAAACTCTAGAAGGTCCAATGTTTGAAGAAACATCGTATGAGCTTTACACGTATTGCCTTGGAAATGCACATCAGCATGGCATTTATCATAGCACTTATTGTGTTGTCTAGTTCTGTCATTTAGATTTTTCGATTTATCGTTTTAGATGTATTGAAATGAGTGTGGCGCAAGCTATATTACTGAGGAAGCAACAATTGTGAGTGAAAATTTGCCTGCATCAACTTTGGATGTCATTTCAACTTATAACAGTTTAAAATACATGGCTGTTTGATCACGAGCAGGGCTGTAAAAATTTTACTGGCTAGCCAGTTAAGTGACATTTTCATGTTGAATACATTATTGACTTGGTAAATTGATATTTACAAGTGAGGAACAAATAAAAAATTTAACCGTGTTTGGTGCAAACGGGCGTAATAGTTAAGAAACCGCTTGCAGGCAGAAATTAAGCTGCAGAAACTTTGAAAGTTAATAAAAAAATGTGACCTCGTTGGTTGCCTATAAAACCAAACGATTAATTCTAGACAAACACCACAACACAATCAAGTTGTGACATGTTTACTACTATACTACACAGAAGCGTATTGGCATCAACCTCTATCGTGAATAACCCTCATATTTGTTAAAATTGCAAAAAGATTAGTTAAAAACAAAACTACAAAAAAAAACTTACGGTCATGATAGTATGCAAAATGTGCACATAGTTGCACTCAGTCTGAAGCAACTCCAGGAAGACCTGCTGCCTGGCAGTCGACCCTTTCCTCGGCGTATCGATAGCAGGCTCGGTGCCATCTACTAACGCCTTGTCAGGACTTGCGGTGCAGTCTAGGAAAGAACCAGACACTGACAACAATCCTGCATCACTCACCGAAGATCTTCTTTTATGCAAACCTGGTGACTGCTGATGTGTCAACGACAAAACAGCCTCGTGCAGACGTTTTCGTTTCCGCCTACTAGCACTAGTGGGTGTAGCTGCATGCGATTCTCTTCGTGTAGGAGAAAACGTTTGTTCGACGTACTAAACAGAATATTCTCTTTAATGAAGCAAACCGGGCTAATTTCGAAAGTAGCTTACGTCGTCGTAGAGATACTCTTTTTCCTCCAGACATGTTTCTTTTTGAACTGAGGTCCAAAACCACTCAGCTTTGACGACGAAAATTTTTGCAGAACTCGTTTCTGGTCGTTCTGAGACGGACGATTCATCAACAACCTAAATTGTATACATAGATTAACTACAGAAGTAATATTTGGGCTGCATGCTGGGTTGTAGATGATGGATTCAGGCCAAGTTGAACTTGAAACTGTGATTGAAAGAGCGGATGAAAGTTACTTTTGACGGCAAATCGTGCACTTCCATGTTCTCTTCCAAGTGAAGGAAATGATAATATAGAAAATGTAAATTTTTAATGGTGTGCAGTGTAGTTAGTCAAATCATTTAACAATTTGGAAAGAAAATTAGAATATGACTAGTGAGACCAACTACACTATAGAATTTTGCTACACAATAGTTAAATAAAATCTACAATTCCTATAGTTTGCATTTAAAATTTTCGTATCATGCGTGAACTGAAAATTTTAAATACAAACAAATTAATACAGAGTGTGATGAAGTTAGTACCGATAGAGTAGGCACAGAAGGTCCACGAGCATCCTTGGTGCAATCACTGCGAAGCTCACTATGAGATACAGGATTCAGGGAAATATTAGGAAAACAACTGGCATTCAACGGTTCATTTCCATCCTGGTCAGAATGTTCGTCAAACGATAAACGCGTAGCATTCAAATTAGATTTCTTCAATTTTGTTCGTGTAAATTTTGATGAGCTGAACGTTCTCACAAACAGATTTTTCTTCTGCTTTTTAGTCGACTTTGGGGTATTAAACGTACTGTCACTTAAAATGCTCAAATTTTCAATAGCCTCTACATTAAACACACCCGAACTGGAAATGACACTCTGGTTTAGAGTTTCACTGAAACTAGAAGCATCGATTGTGCGGCGACGATTTGAAAAATAGTTCAAAGGCGTTTTAAAAATGCCCGACACTTTACTTTTTTTCTCACTCGCACATTTATCTTTCCTGCGTTTGCTTTTAACGGAAGATTGATCAGCTGACGAATTTTTCCTCTTACGAGTACTTGAAGAATATTCGGACGGGCTTAAATTAAGCGATTTTTCCACATCATCGATGCAATTGTCACGAGACTTTTCGTGTAAGGTTTCCAGAAAACCGTTGTAATTTAAATTATCGTCAGGGGGATCAGGTAAAGAAGGAGCTTGAGGTTCGGTGGGAGAAAGCTGTGCACTAGCGGCTTCTAGTGTGTAGACTTCTGCATGTTCCATTACCTAGAACCCATGACCATGCTTTATGCACTTTTTTGTTTTTATTAAACACAAGTCAAAGCGTGGAACAAATTTGTGATGCGTTTCTTAAATTTTAAGTTGTTTTGAAGTACAAAAAGATACGATGAGAATCGACACAATGCGGTTTCAATTTATAAGCGAAAACTTGACTTAATCTTTAAAATTCCATTTTTTCGCAAACAAGGTATTCTTTCGACTAATTTACACAAACTGTCGGAACACATTTTGATTTAAACTCTAGTTCTTGAATTTATGTACCATATCAGAAAAATCCGGGGAGTCTTTATACATGTTGAATCAAAACCGAAATTACGAGTATATTACGTATTTACTTTTTAACATTTTTGTTGGTTTAAGAAAATCGACACTATCTTGCGTACAAACAAGCATGCTATATAAATAGCTATTATTAATAGGAAACCGGAACTACAAATAAATAAATAAATAGATAAATAGATAGATGAGTCACTCGACAAATGGTAGTTATGTACATGTAATATTAGAATTATAATAATCTTAGCAATACAGGTTGAATTGTTTGAAAAAAAATAAAAAATGGCACTGCCTTTAAAACTTGACTGACAATTGAATACATAAATAAATTCGTTTAAAAATGAGTTACGATTATTGCCATTGCTGCAGGAAATAAAAAAATAGATAGGTATTGGATGTGCAATGTGTTAAAATGTGAAGTGTTTTTACAAATGAAAAAACCCTAAAGTGGATGGTATACAGGTGCCTTAAATTTAAGTT
Organism: Zophobas morio; assembly: GCF_036711695.1. Classification (NCBI taxonomy): domain Eukaryota; kingdom Metazoa; phylum Arthropoda; class Insecta; order Coleoptera; family Tenebrionidae; genus Zophobas; species Zophobas morio. The sequence goes on from NW_026972110.1 coordinate 7,153,848, forward strand.
ACTTACTTAGTATTCTCAAACTCAACCATGTTTCAATGGAACAGAATTTAAATTATCGGTGTTAATTTTGAAGAAAATACTCGGTTAATTACCACAAAGAAATCTATAAAGTGAATATAAGTGTAGTATTCGCATTGTTTTTTTCGGAAATAGCACCAAATTTTCTTTTCAAATAAAATAGAGCATATTGTTAAATGATCTAATATAGCTCATCCAAGAAAATCGTAGTTTTACTATTTTCACATGCACGTTCCACTTGACAATGAACAATGAACATCTTAAACTAATACCCCTAAACCGATAAACTGGACCGTCCTAAGTACTGTTCAAAAATATAGTTCAGTTGCAAGAACGAATTTTATTTATTTTTTTTTTTATTTTATTAATTACGTCCCCCAACAGGCACTGAGGCCCAATTACAGGGGAACGGGACATACACGTTACACCCAGAGCCATGGCGGGAATCGAACCCACGACCCAAGGTGTAGCGGGCAAGCATGATGCTAACTAGCCCACCCCGGGTCCTCAAATTGGACAAGTACGTCAGTCCATTGGTCCCGAAACGAACGCGTGAGATGTTTTTTATGAACAGAATTGAAGCTTTGAACAGCTTGTGTGTTTTTGGAAAATAATAACCAATGATTTAAAATCTCTTGTGTTTATGTGACAGTGAGTGACGTTTCAAAAAAGAAAAGCAAACCAGTATTGAAGGCATTTTGTAAATTTTTAATGAAGAAGTATGCAGATAATGTATGTCGGGGTGCCTATAAGAAAGAGGTAAGTAAGTTATTTAAGCTGAATTACCCTGTATAAGTGATTAGCCAAACATAACATAGAATAAGAGTAGTTGATAAATCTTAAACAGTCGTTAAGAATTAATTAATACTCAGTCGATCATTAGCCATGTTTAAGATGAACATAGATATACATATAAATACACAATTTTATTTCACATTTAGAACTCTTGTTACTTTATATCTACAGTGCTTAACATAGTAAGTGATAGTGATATTTTGAAATTTTGAAGACGAACCTGAAAATATTTTATTATCATAAGATCCAGTCGACGTACAAAAGGTAAACAAATGGTCACGTTTTAAACGTCTGCGCAATTTCTCACTTATTTTACCATCAAAATTTATTTTTCTTAGTAGTAATTTTCGCAGTAATTCTGTGAAATGTAAAAACAGCTCTTAGGGTACTCCGGTCCTGTTGAAGAGAAGCGTGCCAGGACAATACAACAAAGAGCTTCTATCGAAGTTTGAGATTTTGTGTCTACTAAATCTGTGTTATTCGTTGACATGAAGGACATTGATGTAGAAGTCGTAAAATCACTATTTTCGCAGATGAGCTATACCTCATAGTAGTAACCTCGTTTGAATTAATGCGCAAAATAATTTTACATGGGGTGGTCGCAATTGACTTATTGTTCTCATATATCTGAAATTTGAAGTGGTACACTCAGTATGTGGTATGAAATTAGTTTAATTTTAGTATTATGTATTTCTGGCTTTTTCGGAAATGATAAAAACTTTTTTAAATAAAATGTGATATGTTTTAGGTCGGTTCAACAGAGAACATTTTTATTTTTCCAGTAAACAAAATTTTGAAATTCGATAGCTTACAATTACGTAAAGAAAAACTATAAAGTGACCACATTGCAAATCTAGATGGAGTATGTTTTTTAAACGTTTCAAACAATATATTTTCCTTTTTATTTAGTGACATAATACTTAAGTAATATTTTATTTGATGGAGAACAATACACGATTTTTTAAATTTCATGTATTTTACATTTACTATTTCTAAAACTGCTAGCGTAAAATAATGGAAAATCAAATCATTTTCAATAAATGGAAGAAGACCGCCGCAAATTAGAAACAAAGTGTTGCTCATTTGTATTACATAATTATTTTTGATATGCCGATTGAGAAGGTTTAACGTAAAAATATACGTCAAAATTAATAACTTGGTGTAAATTTGCCAGCTGAGTTTGCGTGAATTTGGAAAATAATTTAAAGCATTTTTGTTAAACAAACTACATATCACAAGTTGTTAATTCACTGATAAAAAAAATTGCAATACTGGAAAAACATACCGCGTTTCATTTGAAATAAAAAAATTGTCATTTGCGGTAAAACCGGCACCCATGGTACAGTCACTTTGTTTTTTTTTTTTATATATACCCTCTTTTTATCTAAGAAATTACGTCACTGAAACACATTTAAGCGGTTTAAAACCCATCATTATAAACGCAAACGGATTCAACTGAATCGGCTTAAACACGCTAGTCCAAGTGGCTTAAACTCTTGGATACACATGCGCAAATAATATTTAAACTTTCGTCTAACTTCATGTTATATACTTGTTTATTTATACGATTTGCCAGACAAAAAATACACTTGCGGCTTCCGACTTTTCAAATTTTTGTAAGTTGATACGATTACATCTTATGGCATGTTGTCTTTTACTGATTTACATTCCATTAATCAGCAGTATGACAGATAATAACATGGAGGAAGTTAGAGCAGTAGAACTGACAAAGAAAGCATAACTTTCTATTCTTCTTTTATTTATCTGTGACTTTCAGTCCAACTAAATTAGACAGATTTATTCTGTCAATCCCCTTACATGTAAACCACTTGAACTAGTACCATATAAACGTATTCATATGTATACATTAATCTCTCCAAATTTTAAATAACTGTGTATTGTAGTAGAGAAACAGGGAGGCCGTTCTTTAGAATTTTTGTACAGCATTAAACCAAATGAGTTACAAAAAGTAGATTCATTTTGGGAATCACCAAAGGCCAAATAAGTAGTAGTATAACTAGTATAATTATGTATATATTTTTTGTGTTAATTAACCGTCCTAAGGTTCTTGCTAGTATTTTTAAATAATATTAACGAAGACTGATTCGGCTGACGAAAATAAAATGAATACAAATTAAACAATGGTGTGATGCACATATTGACTACCGAAAAACGATACAAAACATGGTACCATGAAGGAACTTCAACAAAGCAAAACTAGTCATTTTTGTTTTATTCATCCACTTGATTAGACTTTTATTAACATGTATCCATACCTTTCCAAAAAAAATTAAACCAGAATATGAACAACAGCAAAAATTGCAAGATGCAGTAATGCGTCTTAAAATTAACCAACGTGCATTTTGGAATTTTAAAGATTTGTCAAAATATAAAAGAATAAAAAACTAACTTACCACGTGAGTACATTGTGGATCATCTAATGAGGAAACGGTACCACCATTAGATAATAAAATATCAGTCATGTGTTTCTTCTCATCCTCTGCGAATCCTATAAAACAAACTTTTGCTCCATGGAACGGTTTCAGCTTGAACTCCGCCTAAGAATCAATCCTTTTTTATACACTATAATAAAAAAAAAATCGTAAAATTTACCACAAATACATCTAAAGTAGCACTGAAATTCATTTCGTTTCTTTTCTGCCAACTGGCGTAAACCCATTGCGGGTCCATAACAGGCACCCTAAAAATGGCTGCATAACGATATTTTTCACCACCGCACACATTCGCAATAAGATGTGTGACTTTCTGTGAAATATTTTTTCTAATGGATCCACCCATGTTGTGGATTAATGGCACTAATGAAGCCTGTACAGAATTAAAATAAGATTAAAAATTGTACAAAATACGAAAAACCTAGTTAAATTGATTGTATGATTATTCATATTCTAAACCAAAACGTGACACCAGCAGTTATTAGTGAATGTGACGTCATTTTAAATTGTATCAATAGTATAATCGCCTCTTGAAGATTTCCAACACTATTACCTTGAAGTATGACGTGTTTTGTCGAGATTTATCTAATTTTATTAAGAGTTGTGTCACATTAACATTACAGAATGTATAAACAGCTGTTAAAAAGTAAAGCAAACAGTTAATTTTGTAAATGGGAATTTATAGTATTTATGTTTAAAGTGAAACGCAACTGTAGCGGTACATTACAAAATTCAATTCGGTTAAAAATGTATTGCAGAGGAGAGCCAAAATAACTCATCAAACAAAAGCTTTATACAACAACACTTTTACGTATCAAATTAAAAGATTTATATACTACGGGCAGGCTGAATATACCTGTCGACGATACGACAGTATCATACATTTTTTATAGAAATTATTATGCATTTTCAATTAACTTTAGAATTTGTAATTTAACAACAAATTTGTTAGTTAGTTTAAGTCTCAACTACTAAACACCAAATATAACTGCATTAGTTTTATTTTTCATAACTCTGCAAAATGTGTATCCAAAAACTAACAAAGTTTAATAAATATTCAACATCACCAGTGTTATGGTCAGAATATCCACCATTAACACAAACAAACATATTGTGCCAATAACAGTAATTCTGAAGCCCTAACAATGAAATGTGTCCCTTTTAAATAAAGAAAAATCGTGCTTATAACTTTTCGTTTAAAGCAAATTAGTGCTTGTAAATACATATAAACAGAGTAAATACAATCGAAGAGAAGAAAAACAGAAATGTCATAACAGCGCACACGTTTACAATTTTTTTAGGGTGTTGGACCACACTTAAAAGTCTAACTAACCGCGACTACAATAATAACAATACATGATATGTAATAATAATATTTACTAAAGATTTTAGACAACTCCTTGAAAATTGTAGACTGTAGTTTCGACCTCCTTAGGTCTCATCAGTACAGCTTATTCCAATGCTTGTCTAGTATTCGAATATTTAACCTTATAAAGTTATAAGCTGAAAGCAAACAGAAGTAACATTCTTTGACCAATAAATATTATAACAATAGTGGATGTAACGGTGTTAATGGAAATAGATTTAAAGAAAAATTCCAGGTACTACACATATACTGTGTATTAAACTAAAAAGGTAACAGTGTAGAAGATATTATTGCCCACCGGGGAGTAATCTTTATTTTTTGTTAAACTATCAACTTTTTAGTAACAGCCTATTTCGTCATTTATGCTTTTGATTTATTAGAGGGAGGTCCACTATTGACAGATTAGACGGATTTTAAAGCCGTTGCCGAGAAAGTATGCAAATGATCTGGCACTTGTTATCGACAAAAAGTGTTTACCTGCAGATTGTGGAATCGTAAAATTATGTATATTAATCCGATTAATCCGCATACTGTGCTCAGTGGGAAGAAATTTATCGTAAAGAAATTCCTGGGGAGTAATTTATCGGTAAAGATAAATAAGAATATGTTCGTAAAGACGAAAAAATAAAGAAAATTCAACCTCAGAAATAAAATACCATATGGGAATCATATCGTCAGAATATCGTCCCGACGACAAATAATTTGCTTCAAAAACTCCGTGAAAAAGGTTTTGGCATAAATTATTCAGATGAACATTTTAGAAGATATTTAAGAATTTTCGTCATGAATTTGTCTCACAAACCAAGAAACTTGCACCATAAAATCGTAACATAATACACTTTAGATGAAACTTGGAACGACAGCCATGACGTAATTAGAAGAGAATTCATGGACGGGTCTTCAAAATGTTCTTTAAATGTGTCATGTCTCGTGGAAAAATTATTATTTTGCTTTCAGCGAAAAATATGTGCAAATCTTCGACAGGCTACCATAATATTATGTGAAAGTTGGTTTCCAAATTTGGATCCAAATTCTGTTATAGCTACCGACAAAGCTAGGTAGAATTCTTGAAATACGGAAGGATATGTTAATTTTTATGAGTAAAAATAACATAAAAAATCTAAGACAAACGCTACGAAAAGAGAATTAATAAAGGTTATTAATGACCTGGACTTGCTAAATTCGAATGTGGTCGATGAAATTGTCAAGGAAAAGCCTAAAAAAGACAATATATGCTTTTCTAAAAATGAGTTCACGGGTTGTATTTAATTACAGAGAAAGTAAATAAGTTTGGTACAGAACTTTGGCAAAACTGCTTTCAATTATATCCAGCCATACCTGAGCGTATTAACCACGAGTCACTTGATGATGAATATCATTTAAGAGGAATCCTCATTTTTGGTGCTCATGGATTGTCAATATATATTGTCAGAATATATTAACAAACTTATTGTTATGAAATTTTAAATATAACATGTCCACATCTTTCATAATATAATTTTAAAAACAGTTTACTATCATCTTTTTTTATTGTGGTGAAATTTTTACATCACGTATAATTTAAAATCAAAATCTCAATTATTAATGGAAATGTTGGAACTCAGTTTTCACCACTCTTTTCAGCTTACAAACCTCTACAATTTTATGAAAAACATTGTCGACTTTTTTTGTCGGGAATGAGATGATAGTTGAGAGGGAATCTAGACGGTTCTTCCGCAGAAACTCTTTTCATTATATCTTATTTCCGACAAAAAAATATATCAACAATGTTTATAAAATTTATTGGTCCATATTCTTTTCCTTTAATTAACATTTAGAGACGTTTGTTAATTTTTGTCTGTTTGTCTAACAAAGAAAGGATACGTCCCATTGAGTTTTGTAGGCTGAAAACAGTGGTGAAAACCCCGTTCCAAAATTTCAATTAATAATTGAGATTTTTATTTTTAAAATACAAATTTCGCCAAATAAAAAAAAAAGTAAACTGTTTTTTAACCGCCCCTGCGTTATATAGTAAAAGGTGTGGAGATGTGATATTTAAAATTTCAGGACAATAAGTCTGTTACTAACAGAGATATTACATTCTGAAAATGTATTAACAATCCACAAGCCTCAAACGTGAGGTTGAAAATGTGTCAAAATACGGCAAAACGCTACTGTACTTGAAGACTTTCGCAACATATGTACATACTTGTTTTATTAAAGGTTTTCGTTTAAATAATAATAATAAAAATAATAAAAAAAAGAAAAACCAATTTTTCTTCCCGAAAATATTCTTTTCTTTTTGTTAAACTATCTACTTTTGAATTATTGAAAAGCCAAACTTAAATAGGGCATTTTTGTATATAAATGTAGGCAAAGTAACTTCGTCAATAATCCTTTTGATTTATGGGGGGAGGTAAATTAGTAAAAGAACAGACCCATTTTAAGTCACTGCTATAAAGTAAGCAGATGGAGGGGGGTGTGATCTACACATAGTGTATACCTGGAGTTTTTTTACGATACTACCCAACTTCTTTCAACAGCTATAGCTACTGCTGATCCCAAATATGTATTACGTTAGACACTTTCCATAGAAATTTTATAATGATAAAGCAAACTCGTATTTTTTATTTTTAAATCTTTTTTTCATATAATACGAAGCTGCTCATTTCGACTCCACCGACAAGCAATAACTCCTGGGAGTGTTCAGTCCAACCACGGAAAACCCAGATCCAACAGTCCAATTCAGATAATAGTATCAAAACTTCTGCATAGGGAGCATAACTTTTAAATAGGAGTACAATTTTTCCAAATATATTTCCATATCTTTCTTGCAAAGATCATCATTCCTTTAATTAATTAAGCGAAAAGCAAAAAAATAACACCATTTTCTTTGTGTTAAGTGAAGTTCGCACTGACTTAATACATAAAATCGCGCCTATATTTTAATATGATCGTGTCATCTGCTTTATTGAAGACACACAATTTAATGGTACCAGCTTCACATGATTAACACTTAGATAACAAATAAAATCTTCCAATATTTCTAATATATTTTTGAAGAATCACAAAGTAGAGATATTAAACTGCAAGACTTCAATAAAGATTTTATTTTTATATGGCTATGCATAAAGACTTTTGCATTGCCAACAAATAAATGTGTCGCGTAAGTCTACAAGTGCTACCGTAAGGATGAAGTTTCATCATTAGGTCTGGAAATTTATAGTAATACATAAATTACTAATATCGTGTGCTAAAAGGAAATACCACTGACACTGACGTTTCTATACACTTATAAGCAAACTTTGATACAATTCAGTTTTGAAACATTTTTTGTAATCCAGGCTCAAGTGGAATCGGTATTATGGGTTGCCTATTTTAAAAACACAAATGGGTCATCTTAGCTGAATAATCCTGTATATACCGCGTGTCTGGAAAATGGCGGATTAACTCTTCACTACGTTATATACGGGGGTTTCGAAAGTCTCAAAAAAATTCTTTATGATGTAGATTACGAAAAAAACGTAATTTTATAAAAGTAAAATTGGCAACATTGCACACACCTAATGCGTGAATAGCTCCGACTTACTTTCTGGTTTCCTAGAAACGATGGTGACTGAAATCCACCTTCGCTTTATATCAGGTAAACATTGTTGTCCAATGGAATTTTATCAAATTATTACAAAAACAACACAGCCATATCTTTGTGTATTCTAACTGAAATGGGAATTAAACATGGTCATGGGCGAGAGAAATACTAACTAAAAGTGTTATTACTAGTTATTGTGATAATGAATGTGTTGTTTATTTATTAACCATAGCAAAAGAACCAATTTTCAAGTCATTATAACTCCACCAAAAAGGTGAGGAGGAATTTTTTTACTATTTTTCCCAGACTCACCAGTTGATTGTTAAGAGCGTAGCGGAGAGTTAATCCGCCATTTTTCAGACAGCCGGTATATGAATTTCAACATCTATATATTAATCAAAATACGTCTGTTACTTGTCTATTGTATACATGGGCATAGACCAGGTGCGTGCCACGGTGGGTCAGAAAAATCTGCAGGAGGTTCTAATCCCACCGGACAGTTGCGCGCAAACTACCTGAAGGTGGGTCCTGAACTGAACATTTTAGTCCGAACGAGCCAAACGCGCAATCAAAAATTAGTGAATTAACTGAATAGAATAGAAAGAAATGTTTAGAATTAATCGATCAGTATGAGAAATATCCCATATTATGGAATCCTAAACATGGTTTATATTACATTTCAAAATCTTCTGCTGCCATGCGAGAGGTACGGGTCAGTTGCGCGCAACGGTCAGAAAAAAATAAATAGGTTCTCAGAGAAATAATTTAACTTTCACACAATTACGCATGTACTTATTTATTTATTAATCAGCGAGTATGCAATAAGAGCTGAAAATATTTTTATTGCTCTTAAATTTTCTACCATCTCACAAAAAATAAAACAGTAGAGAAACTTTTAAAATGCAGATCTGCTGATCTTTTTATCCCTGTACTGCTAGACTTATGGAACGAAGTAAGAGACTTCTTATCGGTGTGATTAATCACTTTGCAAAAATTTAGAGAAATGCGGCCGTTATCCCCGAAAGTGGCGACACCAGTGCAGACAGGTGTAATTCCGCGTCCGGCGGGGCTTTTGTTCGGAAAGTAGCTGTTTCTATCCACTGGTTGGTTCCCCCAAATAGCACGAAAGTACGATCTTTCGGCAACACATAGGTCGCCACACTACTAACATCTTACTAAGACTTCTTATCCGCGATACCTGTAGGTAATGACAACCCTCATAATCCCCTATTTGCGTGCAAGTATTATATGACCTTTTTGAAGACTAAATCTGGCACATGGGTTAAACTAACCGCGGCGCGCAAGTGACTAACATACGAATAGTAACTCACATTAAATGTGAAAAAAAAAAATGAAAAAAGTAATATTGCATTTAGGAGAAAATAAAAATATAAATTACCACAACTTGAAAATGGAAAAAATGTACCTGTATTTTTTAATTGGGAATTTAGACGAAAATTCAGGTGAATGTTATTAGTTCAATTATTAATATGCCACGAAATTTTATTTTCCTCGTTGTTCACTGTTTTGGTGAAAGTTGTAATCTCCAGAGTCACAAGTCATAACAAATGCATTATAAATGGGACAGAAACAACAATTAAAAGATCATCACAGACACTAAATAAAAACCTACTGCTTACCAGATCATTTTTGTCCCGGAATCCGGTAAAACACACCACAACACCCGTCATGGATAGATTAAAAAGTGGTCTAGTATTGTCAGGAAGTGATTCATTTTTATTGGCCAACTGCTGAAGAGCCACGGGACCCAAAAGGGACTGTTTTTGTTTACATAAACAACTATATACATCTCCGTCAAATTGTTCTAACACAAAAATTGTGCCATAACAATCTTCTTGGATACAGTCTTTTCCATCTCCTGAACTCACAACCGGCACACGAAATGATTCTGCTACAGTTCGAAGTGCAACATTTTCTGCCAGATTTCCCACCAAACATATTCTTCGATTGCTTGTTACTGAGGCAGCTATATACAAATAGAATAATGTTACTTACTGGTAAACTGATGTCTTACATCAGCACTCGTGTTTATTTGAAAGAAAGGTTGTGTTATTTAACCTTGCTTAAAGTCAACATAACCTAACAAATTCCAAAGAGAAATTTTGTTTTTGAATGTACAGGTAGCACGGCTAAATGGTCTTCGGAAGCCTTACCATCATTTCCCGAATTTTCCTCCCCATTCGAATCACTACAAATTGAGCTTTGGGGCTGAATGCGTGCGTCCATTTTGAAGCGACTTTTTGGTTACAACATCACTACAAAAGACACTAAAATATTCACAATAAAACAATAATTTAGCACTAAATCACGTTCGCACTTTTTAAAATAGCCACACTTTTAAACTTTGAACTACCTCATGCACATTTTTGGGCGGTTTTACTTTGTTTGGAACGAAAAATCCACCATCCATTCCGTAGCAAAACTTCAAAGTCAAATGAAGCTTTCTGATTGGTTGCTGCCGTTCGTCAGAATTCGTCAGGTACAAAATTACTATCAAATTCTACCACAAGTTTAACAGTCTTCACGATCGTTTTACGTCATTTTTATATCTTTTCAATGTGTGATAATTAAACAAAACGGGTTCATGTGAAGAATAATACAGACATATCGGCGGTCATTCAAATTTACGTACAACCGTTCACAGAAGTGAGTCATCGTACGCGGCAAAAAACCGTCATCCAAATAAATTTACCCAGTTGTTGGAAGTTCAGAGGAAAATAGCCACAGAGTTTATTTTTATGGCTACGGTTCCTATTATTAGAGACGTAGTTCCATTTTTTGATAGGTCAGGTTCAGAGAAAATGTGAATATATTGTGTATTTCGTTTTTTCGCAGAGATAAGTGGCATTTAGAGCAAATTTTTACGGGATGATTTGCAACAGTGTGTTCCTGATTGTTAAAAGCGTATGTTATTTTCTGCCTTCCTTTCACTATCGAAGTACAGAATGCTAACAAATTTTAGCAAAATGAAATGTGCAATAAAAGTGAAAAAAAATACTCCATGAAATTCATTCGAATTCGAATAGCCAGATTTTCACCTATTGTTGCCTTTTTTGGTGTGTTTCTTAAAAGTATTTACTACGCAACCTGATCACACCGGTGCTTTGCTTATTGCCGCTATTACAACCGGCCTATTAAAATTGTTGGTTGCCGAACTCTAAAGGCAACGGACATTGAGTCTTCTAAAAAATTAAAGGCTAAAAAATCCGCTTCATTCATTTGCTAAATATGTACTAATCAAACCATCACATGCATTCGTTGTTTTAAACTGAAAAAATCCCTTGTGTTGTAACGCTGTGCATTATGTGTAGGTAATTGATTATTATTATCGTTTCTTGGCCTTATAATTTTTATAACATGTTTTAAAAATGTGTATGCGTTTTTTTTTTCAAATGGTCATTTTATTGACCTATCACAAATTGTCCAATATTTATTGTGTATCCCTGATTTTTTTATTTTGTTTCGTTTTATTCAAAAAATTGAAGCAACATTTGAAGATGTTATAGTTTGTACGGTAGAATATCTTACTCTACGCACGGTCTGCTATTATAGCAATCATCGCTCTTCCATTTTCACTGATATCACCACATTCTATTGCTAATTGAGCCTCTTCCCTCCCAGCTTCTACCCTGCTTCCCAAGAGTTTTCCCCTAGGAGATATTGTTTGATGATGCTTCTAGAAAGTGTCAGGAACCATGAATCGTACGTCCATAGAAAAGAAAAGCTCATTTATTCGTGCATAACCATTGCCAATAAAAACGCAAACGGAAACTGCAAGCAGATTGAAATGTTTTTTTTCCAAGTCACTAGAAATTGTCTCAATTATTCCGCAAACTTCACATTAAAGACATACCCCTTGGCTTTCTAGTGCGACGTGATTCTTTTTAGTAGGCGTATCACACAAATGATGATCTACTTCATTTCACCATTGAGGCGGAATTTCTTGGGACTTCACAAGAAATGCAGTCTTCATTCTAAGCAAAACAGAACAATATTAGAATTAAATATGGATATTAGAAATAACCAAAATTTGGCTACTCTTCCCCACCAACAATTTGATGACGTCATTTCAATGAATGCTATTTTAAAATGATTTGAATGTTACGCCAAAAAATATACTCATATACTTGTAGTTGTACGAATCCACTTTCAGTTTTTTCGCTAAACGTTCAAATTTTCCCAAAAACATTTGCAAGGTATAATAACGTTTCATTCCCAACACGGTTTGTACGTCTCCGTGGTGCAGTGGGTGCAGTGGTTGGAAGTAATTCAATTACAATTCCATAAGTAATGTATTATTTTTCAATTTGAATAATGAGTAATTGCAACGAATTATTTTTTGAGTAATTTAGTCACTTTTACAATTACTTTTAACCCAAATACTCAAAAATATTGTTTTATTTTTCTCTACGAATCGTTTACCTGACCTGCTGGAATTATTATACCTGGTTCGTCCCCACAAAGAAAAAGATTAATCAAGTAGGGAGTTAAAATCTAAAACGAGTTTACCACAGAATTTGTTAAGAAACCAGGTAAATACTATGTGGAGTGATCAGGTGATTGAAACAGTACTTGCGTTTTGGCGTGTTTATTTTGATGTTGTCGGTACGGCAGTTTAGGGAAGAGTCTTAGAGTTTGTGAAATTGAAATGAAAAGAAAGGTCGGTAGAAAGCGGTGGAAACAGTTGTGTCTAAAGGGTTCTCGGAAGGTATTTGAAATCTTGGAAAGGATAAGGATTATTGAGAAGGGTGAACAAAAAATGGGTTTTACGACATGCAGGTGGACGAAGAGAAAGTTTCGGGGTGATACTGCCCATTCACAATGGACATAAGACATAAGAACGAGCGCATAACATATTTTACGTTTTTGGTTTGTGTCTGGCTTATGCTTATCTACGTTCACAGTGGACAAAGTGAACTCTGTAAGAATTGTTAAACTGCGCAAACGCAGAACGGAATAACTCCCGGATAAACATAGAAACGGCTAACCTCAAACTGCATCAATCAAAATATCTAACATACAATTTCGTAGGATATTCGAACTTGAGAACTCGCAGTACAGAACAGACTCGCAATGTGAAGATTTGATTATAATATATATAATATAATCGAAGGTGTGAAATGCCAAGTGCCAACTGTCAAAGGGAATTCAATAGCAGCATTCAAAAGTCCCTAGATTTTAACATAATTTTGACATAATTCGTGCACAAAGTTGAACTTATTTCAACTTTGTGTACGCACAGAAGGATTACATAAAACGTTCATAAGCATAAGAATTACGTTCGTCCACTGTGAACAGGGGTACACGTTTTCCATTGTTTCAACTTTATGTATTTATGTAAGCTTTATGTACTTGTTATGCCTTATGTCCATTGTGAATGGGCAGATACTGGTTGGAAGCAATTAAATGCAGATTATATACAAATATTATACAATTTTGTGGGACTTGCCAACCCCCACACCTATAAGCTCTTCATCATTTTAAGGGTAAGCTAAAGCAAATTCCAGCATAGGAAAATACATATTGTGGTGACCGAATTTGAATCAAAATTTCGCGCTGAAATTAATTAACAGCAGAGGAAGCCTTTGTTTAACGACAATTAAATCGTAATAACGACGACGCCACAGTTTCCCCAACACGCGCAACTAATTCTTGCGGTTTTTTTTTTATCGGAAAAATGCGAATTTCCGACCGACGCTAAAACGTTCTGTAAATTTGATTGATTGTTTGTGAATTCACAGTTCGCCTTAGGATTTTAATCGTTAACTGGTGCTAACACAATTTAACAGACATTAGATTTATTTAGATTAACACTCACACTCACTATGAGATTTCATGAAATTCACTTAGTCAGGATTCAGTCTTTTGTTTAACAAAAATTACGAATAACGTTTCTGGATGCTAATACTTAAGTGTTACATTATAATACTTCTTAGTTCCTCACACAAGATTGGTAATCGTTCATTTACGGCAGTTAAATTAACAAAATTCATAATATCATGGACTGACGGGGGATTAAAGATTTCTCACCTTAGACAGTTATCGAACGTAATATCTCGAGTGCAAGATATTTTTCCAAAAATTTGCAACAAAATGTCAAGTTGACAAGTGCTTTTTGAATCGAAAACTGACAGAGTGCGGGTCGCGCATGATCCAAAAAGAATGCGTTCTTGACATTGAGGGCAAATTTTCGAAAAAATACCGATCAGGAAGGTTATTCGGCTAGAAAATCGCCTGAACATTATTCATTTTAGTGCAATTTCCGGAAATCGCCCGTTACCCTTGACGATATGCAATTTTCAGTGAAATCAAATTCTAATTGGTTGTTAAGGCAAAATCCTAATAATGTCATTGGTCGATTTTAGGTGAAGGCGATTTTTATCGTTATTATCATCGTTATCACCGAGACGCATTTTCTTCGCAACGTGGATAATTACATCACCGAGGAGTTTGAGGAATTGAACATTTAAATGGAATTGAGGTTAAATAACACAGAAACACTTGGCAGAAGTGGAGGGCGCGGTTCCTAGTCGAACTGGCGGGATTTATCACGCCATCTGCACAAAAGGTGCAGGTTAGAATAGAATTCAGCGGCGGTCGAGATGACATAACGCTGTCGAGTTGGCCCAATAGTCGAGACCCAACTGCGAGTTTGCGACCGTTACGGCCTGTTCGTCTAGGCACTCTTGGGGTGCTGGGCGACAGTGCTTGCGATAGATAGAATCACCGTCGTGGGTAGGAGAACAGGCCCGACCGGGAGCCCCAAACTCCGCTCGTGCTACAACGTCCCCTATGGGTATTTTTATTGTGCTCTAGCTAGAATGAAATCGACTTAGTCGATCGCCACACTCTTACAGCGCTCTGATGCCGCTGCCGCTGCATAGTTTGTTTATTAAAATTTTGTGCTCTTGTTGACTGCTATAATTTAAATTTGTGGTCACACGCCTGTAATAACTTGTGTATTTGCATCCAGTTATTTTCCTTCAGATTTTGCTTGTTTTTATTAAATTTGTGATTTTCCAATATTTGCATTGATTCCGAACGTTTAATTCGATTTCATTTAAATTTCATCCAAAGTTCAATAAGTTTTTTTTTGGAGCTGAGAAGCGATTACGATTCGGCCCCCACTGGGCAGCCTGAGGGCAAGTCACGACTCACCCTCGCACGCACCTTTTTTTTTTCTTCTTTTGTCAGTGGAGGAATAAATAATTTTGTGTCCTCCACATATTTGGTGTTTTATTTAGCGGTACTTTTCCAACCTTGGGGTACACCATTTACATCTGAACGCATCCCCTACTTTTTTCAAAAACACAACGTAGAGTTCCATTTTGTTAGACGATCACAGCCAAGCCCAAATTTTGAATTTTTTCGCGGGCCTTTTCAAACTAAGACATGTTAATTTTTAGTTTTTGACGATCTATAGTAATTTCAAGTTGTATCCACCCAAAATTCAAATTGTTTATTGGCCAAATTAAGAATGAGTCACCCCATTTTCTTGAAAACGTGAAGAATACGCTTTATATTTATAATAATGATAAAATAAGAATTATAATATTCAAAACATTTTGTGCGATTGTGGTTTAATTAATAATTTTAGTCCTGTTTTGAGAAGACAAACTCATTCAAATCAAACTAACTTCTGCGTGACATTTTTTCGATGTATAAACATAAATAAACGCTTGAGCTTCAGATTGCGCCCATTCTTATGATTCTTGTGTCCATTTCTTTGTTCCTTGCGTCCATTTTTCCGTCCATTTCTTCTTTCCTTACGTCCATTTTCTTGTCCATTTCTTTGTTTCTTGCGTCCATTTTTGCGTTCATTTCCTTGTTTGTTGCGTCCGTCTGTGCGAGCATAGCCACAATCTGTTTTATTTGTTCTTCCATCGTCACTGAAGTTTAAGTTCTCGTTTCGGCAGGCATAAATTCTTCCGAATTCTTGTCCACTCTGCCCGTAGATTTTCGTAAAACCAATTATGAATCTTGAATCCCACTTCTGACACCAGTGTTACGATGATCGGTGATTAAAATCGGCGTGGATTAAACTCAACAATTTATTTCTTAGGAACTCGAATTGACACGACTTATTACACAGCGATTATGTTCAAAATAATTCCGACTGGAATGGATTTAGTAGACTCTACTTTTCTCATTGTCATGATCACCGTACATACTAGAACCCATAGGCGTCCTACCGGGGCGGCGTATGGGTTTATTTCGTAACAATACATTTCATATTGTGTGTATACCTATCTACGGACGGCACCTCCTTGGAATTTACACCCTTGCGGTGCAGTGAGTTCGAGGTTGAAAACTTCGACCAATTTTTACGTGTGCAGCGTTTGCTTTGTAATAACTTTGTATCAATTGTACAACATTTATTGAAAAATAGTTTTGTCTAATTTGTTAAGAAAGGTCTACTGTATGTCCCTGTTTTGATAACTTTGTCCATAACACAGTGTGAAAGTTGTAAGCGCAATCTAAATGTGGTAAATTTTTGCATGTTTCCAATTTTTTTTCACAAAAAATGGCACTTAAAATTAAATTTTAATAAAACAGGGACAAAATATGTCTAATAAGCATTGCGCGGAAACTTATCGTACGGCTGCAATCCCCCAGTTGAAGTAAGGTGTGTTTTACGGCGAGTGGCGGGGACGCTTTGATCTGGTCCACAAGGTCGTAGCCAGTGCGTCTCTAGGAGTGTTTACAGCTAGTAAAAAAACTATTGCTATATTACTATATTACTTCAAATAATAATACTCGGTGCCCTTATTAATTTTTCAACTACAAGACCACAGATCTGTGATCTTGAAATGTTCTATTATGTTAATATAGTCCAAAAGAAAAATATATTTGTAATTAAAGTACTGACGTGGCAGCACTGGCTGGAGCGTCTGAGATATTATTCCGCCCGTTGCTAATAAGGATTCTTAAGAAAAAAAAACTATCACTCTCAGTCAATTTCCCTCACTTTTAAGCCAGAACAAAATTGGGAAGAAAATTGTCCCAAGCCAACCGGAGTGATACCGCCTTAACATTACCACGAAGTGCTCTACGAACAGCTTATTTTGCGCTCTCAAAATAAATTTTTAATTTTTACAGATACTGTTCTGTGATAACCCAAACTTCCCGCCTTAAAAATTTGACCTTGAAACAGTTTGAAGGGCCCGCGAAAAATTTAAAAATTCAAAGTTTGGCCTTGGCTGTGATCGTCTAACAAATGAGAACCTACGTTGTGTGTTTTTTTTTTGTTTTTGAAAAATGGCGGGAAGACGTTCTTTCATACAAGTGCATACACTGTCGAGAGCGCAAGAAATAATAGACAAAAATTGGTTTGGAGGGGGAGTACGGCACCCCTCACAGGGGGAAAGACGCTTCGAAGATTTACTCCTCAGCGCAAAAACCCCCTTTGGTTTTTATTCCCGGACGACATATTACATTTCAAACACCTTAAGATATATGAAAGAAAAACACTCGCGAATTGACAGACATACACATATGAAAAACGAACAAACGGAAATTCTGTACATCTGTTTGGAATCAATGCAATTATTTGAATATCACAAATTTAATAAAACAAAGCAAAAGCTGAATCAAGTAACTGGATGCAAAAACACAAGTTATTACGGGCGTGTGGCGGCCGATCTCTTTTTCCTTTTTTTTTTTAAGTTACGGCAGTTAACAGGAGCACAACAAAATACCCAGAGGGGGCGTCGTAGCGTGAGCGAAGTTTGGGGCTCTCGGTCTGGGCTGGTTTCCCCCGCGACGGTGATTCTATCTACACCAAAGCCTGCCGCACAGCACCCCTCCATGACGAACATGCCGTCCAAGTAAAACTAGAGGTGAAGTCTGGTCAACTACTACCCCGTCGTCAAGACCGTTCCCACTGAAATCTGATTCAAAGCCTGCACATCTTGTACAGACAGCGCGATACATTCCGCTACCTCAACTAGGAACCGCGCCCATCGCAGACACTACGTGATATTGTGTTATTTACCTTCAATTCTATTTAAATGTTCAAACTCTATGACTCTAATATTAAATGACAACCGAACAAGTGTTAAAGTTTCAAAAACAAGAGCAATACACAACATTTAAATTCGCCATACAATCTTGTGAAATTTTAAACAAGAAATAATTCTTATGTGAGATTAAAGTCGGACATCAAATAATTTATATGATAGAAACATTCATCAACAAAGTATTTACAAAACAAAACTTAGCAAGGATTTATGCAACAAAAGATCTGGTGTGAAATAAACTTGTACAAATAGAAACATTATGAGAGGTTAAAACTGTAGAACATGAAATTTACGTTCAATTAAAATTATACAATAAATAAAATTACTGAGGTTAAAATTGTGAGATTAAGAAATATAGTACGAGGTGAAAATTTCAGAGTTAACAAAATTTACATGAGATTAATATTTGCCACACTTTATCAACGGTTCAAACAAAGAGTTTACATTATACCAAATTATATCATGATCTAAATGATTGGTTACTTCAAAAAAATAATTTACTTTGAGAGTTTAAAATACTACGAACTGGTTACCCCAACAAAACACATAATAAACAAATACAAAAATATCCAATCATCGCTCCGAGGAAAAAGCGTCTCGGTGATGTAAATTCCAAAATCGTTGCGAGGAAAAAGCGTCTCGGTAACGTAAATTTTCTGTAGCGTTGGGGGCATGCATTGATTAATTAATCAATCTGGCGTCGTGAAGCATGCCCCGATGAATTAATCGTGATAACCATGATAACCACCTAAGGGGAGAAAATATCATAACCCCCCGCCAGTTCGCAGTATAATGAACTTGTTTAACTGCCGTAAATGAACTATTAGCAATCTTGTGTGAAGAATTTAGAAGTGTTATAATGTAACACTTACGTATAAGGAATTCACGTTCGGTAGATGTAACTAGATTTGGTAACTTTTTTTTTAAGCTGTGTAACTGCTGACATAATTGTTCTAGTGTATTACTGGAATGTCAGAAAGTAGGTATCAAAAATGTGATATGTAAGTAAGTAAAGGTCAAATATCGAAAATGTGATGGTTTTGTGGTAATCTGGTGAGTCTATTTTTGAACCAAGGAGAAAATCGCATCCCTCTAAAAGCCCAAAGAGCAACCCGCATGTAAAATTTTGAATCTTTTCCCTTCACTAGTTTTTTTAGGAGGACAAGCTTTGTTGTCATCATCATGGGTCCACAATTTCACCATGGATCCGTTCTGGTATATCCATGTCTCATCCAAGAAAATGAAAAGTAAATCTTCACCACAATCACGCAATTGGAGATAGGTACCGCCTTAGAAATTTGATTCTGGCAGCTATAACGTGTTTAAAATGTGAAAAACTTCGCCTTCGGAAACCTAAATTTATACGTGTATTACGTACAATTATTTACAAAGCCGAGTGTTTTACCTCTTACAAAACAATAACGATTATATAAAACTTAAAAACCAATTGTAGAACGGAACCAACAAAGCATGTAGGTATATAAATCTGCGCAGTCGTCTTTCTGATCCTGATTATAATATTAACGGCACAAGCGACGCTGTATCTGTATTATTTTAAAATTCGAAAAACACTCGACAACACTAGCGAACTTTACGGAGAATATTTCTGCCACCAGTTTAACTGTTTCCGTTTTACCCAATTTTTTGAAAACCACGAAATATTTCTTGTTTCTTTTCCTTTAAAATGAGCTTTCTCGTGATGACTTTTATGGAAATTGTTTCCATGCTGTATTTAAGGATTTTCTTGAAACGAAGCGTGTTGAAATTAGAAAAACTTCGTTTTTTTTCCACACAATTCAGATTTGACATTTGAATTAGAAAATTAGACAGTTGATGCCAATCTTAAATTTTTAGTGATCTTAAGATTGCAACTTAACCACAGAAAAGTTTCTGTCAGTTACTTCTACCGAACGTGAATGCTTATTATATGCATCCAGAGACCTATTCGTAATTAAACATAAGGTGTTTTTCCTGACTAAGTGAATTTCATGAAATCTTCTAGCAAATGGTTAATTTAAATAATCCTGATTGTTAAATTGTGTTTGCACTAGCTGACTATTAAGAAAAACTAGCTTGATTGGTGAATTTACAAACAAAGAAACAGATTCACAACACGTGTTCGCGTCCGACCGGAAGTCTGCAATTTTCGATTAAAAGGGCGCAAGAATTTACCGCGCGGGTTGGGAACAACTGTATCATTATGAAAAATACGTTTGATCGTCGTTAAACAAAGGCTTCCTCCCGTTTTAATAACTACCAAACCAACTAATTTAAACCTAGCCATCCCGTTTTTTTTTTTTTTTAAATTCAAATTATTCAAATGTGATTTCGCGCCGCTGTCAATTAATTTCAGCGCGAAAACTTTGATTTAAATTCGGTCACCACAGTTCTTTGAGCCTTATTTACTTTCGATATGATTAATATGGGAGGACCAATGAAGGCCCACATACTTGTATGTATCATTTCGTTGTTAGCCTTCGATTATTTCGTTATTCTATTTGTAAAGATTTTAAATTCTCAGCTAAAATATTTGGTACTACACCTATATTATTATTATTATTATTATTAATTAATGTAACATAATAACTAGCTACCATACAAACATTTTCCCTTCAGGACAAAACCAGTTTGAATAAACGCATACGGTTTTTATGTTGGAAAGTGAAATGCAGTAATCTAATTTACCTTAGTTATTTGAATGAGATAAAATAAAATGGGTGTGGTAATATTACCTACGTAAGTCAAATGAGTAGTCTAAGTTAAATGTGTATCTATAGACACAACTGCAGAGAAAATTATATTGTGCAGACATTAACGCATTCTCTAACGTGCACTGTAATTTATACTTTCCACACTATTTTTTGTAGAAAAATAAAAGGAAATTAAAGAGGAAGTAAAAAAATAAGCATAATAAAATATCATGCAGCCAAATGCTAGTTCCCATAAACTCACGAAACTTAGATTTGTTTTGGGCTTAAACCAGTTGTAGAACTTTATAAAAACTTAAATATTATACATACATGGGTATGTTGGATATATTAAATGCAGC
This sequence comes from Zophobas morio, assembly GCF_036711695.1. Taxonomy (NCBI): domain Eukaryota; kingdom Metazoa; phylum Arthropoda; class Insecta; order Coleoptera; family Tenebrionidae; genus Zophobas; species Zophobas morio. The sequence continues at coordinate 7,175,137 of NW_026972110.1, forward strand.
ATTCGGTAGGAAATTTAAGAAATTTGGTTTGTATTTTGTATGTTATGTGAATCATTTGACGTTCGTTGTTTTTTTAATCAAATTGTTCGTGTCATTACTTATTTCCTATATATACTACTACAAACAACTGAAAAACGTAAAACTTTTGAAAATTAAAAATCTGAAATCTATTTCACAATCTATCTTATTAACAGGAGTTTAAAACAGTACATTATAATCTCATTTATTAACTTTTCTTACAACTTCTACTTTTTCTACTTTCTCTTCTACTACTGCTACTTCTGCTTTTAGAATATCTTCGGCCTGGTGATCGAGTCCTTGACCGTCTTCTGGGCCTTGTACCATTTCGAGCATACTTTTCATACTTCGATTTCTCCTTTTTATCATCTGTAGTTGTAAATCGTTCAGGCGATTCGGACCACCTCCAGTTACGTTCTTCTGATTCTAACCTGTTTGTACTGAAATTTTTTAAATATTTTTTAGTATGAGAGATTTGTATCTGTTGTAGTATTTTAGGTAAAACTGAGATTTTACGGATTTAGGGAAGCTCAGTTAAATATTTGATTGCGATTAATTTTTTTATACATTAAAGTACCACGTGACCGATTTTACGCCAATCAGGTATCGCTAAACGTCTGATTATATGCGTGATTAACATAATATCAATTAAAACATTCTATAAACTGTCTGAAATAATAAAATTTTGTAGATAAAAAGTAAAAATTTGTTTTTTAATTAAGGAGAAACAACTGTAAACTATATCTGTTTTTAATAAACTTATTAGATGGACAGTGAAATAAAAAAATTCGTTACCTTCTAGGACTCCGATGCTCATCATGGTCAGCTTGATGAAACAAATTATGTGGATTGGGAAACACATGCAAAAAATTGCAAGAACTCCCCTTGGGACATCTCTTTCTACTGTGCAACCCTAAAAAGATCTAATATATTTGCAGGAATTGATTATTTGTATTTCTAGTAACCACAAATTGCTGATTTCCATGAATCAATATTACAAAATTCAACATTCAATTGTTTACCGCCGTACCAACGTCCATTAAATGTTCGAAAACCTTTTACTGCCTCTCTCGTTGAACTATACTCAACATAAACATTACCACGTAAGTGAGACTCACGATTACAACATACTTTGAACTGTCTAATTTTTCCACATTTCTCCAGTTCTGGTAAAACATCAAAAAAGAATTCCTTAAAATGCGTATATGTCTCATAATTTTCAAATTCCAAGGAAGAATCGCCGTGTTCTGTTTCTACTTGTTCAAGACTATAGTGTGAATAAAAATTCGGTATAAGAAGTATTCGACTGACACATGGTTTAATGTGATTACGAGAACATGAATCTCGAAAACGACAAGCAGCCGTTTTCTGAAAGAATGGACACGTTGGTTTATTTGGATTCATTTGAATTATCTGCTTTAAATGTTCTGGGGTTGATCCTCCATGAGCGATGAAGTTTTCAATTTCTTGTTCAAGCAATTGCTGCTTTCTTTCATTTTCTTCCCTTTCCCTTTCTTTGGCCTCTTTTATCTTTTTTAATCTTTGCTGCTCTCTTTCCCACTCCAATTTAATAAGCAGATTTTGTCGTATTCGCTCTTCACGCGCCTCTTCAAGCTTCTTTTGCAATTCACGCCACTGCTTTTGAGCTTCTTCTTCAATTTTCAACCAACGCTGTTCAGCTTTAAGTCTCAACCTGGCTTCCTCTTCTTTTTGAAACGCTTCTTCCTGTTCGTGTTTCTGAAGGAGCTGTATGTACGTTGGAGACTGTTCACGTTGTTGTCGTTCTAATATCAAAACAATTCGTTTGTTATAATCTTTACAATTTTTTTCGTAATATTAAAATTTCAGGAAATTAATTTATGACAAACCTTTTTCTTCCAGATCATGTTTATTTTTAGCTATGGACTGTCGAATTCGTTTCCTTCTAGCTTTTTTTGCATCTTTTCTCCACTCTGCATGTCTATACAAAATGATTAAGAAAACATAACGATTTTTTAGAAAAGTGCCAGTATTTCAAACAGCATTCATTATAATGGGTTTTTGCTACTTTAAAAAGGATACCTACTTCCCCATTATTTCGTTGATAGATATTACAAAAATGCAGGAAACGCTGCTAGAATGAATGTGAATTCAATTCGGTAAAGTCGTAAAATCATAAACACAGAAATAAACGCTGCACATACACAAAAAACTGCATAAACATCAAATTTATACCACAATCACAAAAATTCAACTGTAATTTATATAAATTTACTGAATTTTGAGTTATAAATAAAAACAAAATTTTTCAACCATAACCTCAAATAAGTAATTTTGACATCCGTTTGACATTTGTCGCAATGCTTAATACCAACGAGGTTTAAAAGTATAGAGAGTACAGAACAGATAGAGAGGGAGAGAGTATTGGGCTCATTGTTTTGTATCACAAACCCTCTCTTCTGTTCGTATCGTGTTCGTACACATTCGTGAATTGACGAATAAGCGCGAGTCAGTGGCGGAACTACATTTTACTGTTGTCTATTAGTTTTAATACATTTGTCATTATTCTAGATTTTAGTGGATGTTTACAAAAACCAGATACGCAAACGTGTGAGAAGTGTATTAACCACACATTTTGTTTAAAAACCAATATTTTTTGTTTTTCGTCAGCCACTGTACTGCGGTGCAATAAACCTCTCGCGCCTCACTCCTCTCACCCGGGAGATGTTGGTCACACTTTGATATATGGAAGCTATAAGGCATACTCTATGTATACTTCTCTTCAATATTTTTGCTTAATACCAACATGCAGTGTTGCCTGAGTTAAATGATAAAATTCCGGTACAGGCAAAAATCACGTCGTCACGGGGGGGAGCATGTTGATGGGTTGGATGGTTAACAAACACCCGCCATTCAAAATAACATTTTGTATAAATACACCGCCTTTTAAAAAAAATGCAACACTTAGAAAACGTTTCTTTTTTAATGACTTATATGCACCCATCGAAGCACCATGTTCTCCGGAAAAGATGGTGGTAAACAACGCACGGTTTGGAATATTTTTCTTGTTTTTCTTGGTGAAGAAGTTAAAAATTTTATAATTTTTTTTGCAGTTAGGCTTCTCCCCACGAGATTAAGCCCCACCCATACCTGCCTCGACCTCAATAGTGAGGCAGTTTTTATTTGTTGTCAGACCAAGGGGCGGAGCGTAATTGCAAAATCCATATTTCTCTACAAAAATTTAGCACTTCAAACATGTTTTAAGTTTCTTGTTGTGAAAAGCTGACTACGTATATTAAGAGAAAAGGGCAAAATATTAGCCCCGTCCACCCGCCCTATCTCAATCTTGCTGATTTTTTTTATTCGTCGTAAGCCGGGGGGCGGAGCCTAATTGCAAAATGCTTATTTTTCTACTAGAAATTCCTACTTGAAACATATTCTTGCGTAATCGTGGTATTGTGAAGTCGACAATGGAGTGGTTAGTGAGGCAAACCACAATTGTAAATCTTTTCGACTGTACCTGCTCTCGTCCGTAATCCATTACAGAGGCGGATTCAGGAGAATTCGATACTCGTCCAAAATACTCGATTATAGATAATAAAACCTTAACTGTGATTGCAAAATGGTTGCTTTTTTTTTAATTACATGAAGGCCCGCTGTATAATATAGTTTAGATAAATGAGTGAGCTATTTTCTATTATAGATTTACAAAAAAATATAGGTAGTAGTATAGCAATTTTAATAATAAAATTTGAAAAGAAAATGTAGATAGGTACAAATACAGAATATAGCTGAAGCCGGATCTACACTGGGTGAGAAGAGATTGAGACACATTCTTGATTTATGATGCTAGGCTTGACCCGATAACCAGCCGCACTAAAGGAATTATAAGATCCCATTCTTAAGTTTAGTGGGGCCATGTAACCTTGTAGTATGTGACTGACCATACTTTTGGCGACTTTACTACATTACGTCCTTTGAGAACAACGTAAGCTTTTTAAAAGAAACAGTTATAAAATAAATAGCAATATTTCTGGCTTTTATTCAGACAAACTGTACATTTGCATTACATTTTGCAAAACTACATGACTACACCCCCAATAAGAGGTTTAGCACACCAACGAGAATAGTGTTGTACGAGTTTGAGTCCTCCACCACCTTTGTCAATGCATCTTATTAGGCGTACATTTAGGACACCATCCCAAACTTAAATATTGGCTCTTTGTTGTATTGGCTAGGATGCTTTTGCTAAATAGGACTGATTGACCCTTGCGGTAATAGCTTAAAATGCCCTTGGTTCGCAAACGAGAAAAGTCAAAATCATAAAATGACTATTTTCGTGATTTTTCTACTGTGGTCACTAATTTCATGTCCATGGTTATGATATTGGTGCATTTCTATTGTTGTTCTTTCATATTCTTCTGCTGCTGAAAAGCTATTTAAAATTAAACGTCGTGCGGTTCTAATTCTTTCTAATCTTCAATACCAAAAAGATTGCAAAGAATACTTTTCCAAATCAACATTGGTTCTTACTTTACCTTCTTGCTTTATTTTAGGCACTCTGATTTATGTAAAAATTCACTTGCATAATTATAAAACACGTGGAGAGATGCACTTTTGTTACTACCTAAGTACCTAACGTCTTTTTACCATCGAATTTCATAATAGACTAGCGTAGCCAGACGTAATGCTACATACTGGGGTCAAAAATTTTACAATAAACTGCCAATTCTCATGTAAAAACGCTTAATTTAAATTTATTTAAAAACATTATCGAAAAGATTCTGCTCACAAAAAGTGATTATTTAAGCATCTGTACTGTATATGTCTGTAAGAAATGACGTGTGCAAGAATCGAGAAAAGGTTCTAAACATTAAATTTATTCTAAGTTGATGTCATCAGTTTTTTAAAAGAGTGCATAGATATAAGACAAACAGACAGACAGACCAACGGAAAAGGAAACGCGTATTTTTTTTTATGTTTAGCAATCGAAAAACAAAAACTGAAATTTGGCACTGTCAAGATCGACATAACACGAAAGAAATTTTAGAAATTTAGCGAATGAAAGTCATAATATAGTAGAATAGAAGTTTTTAAAAGTACCTCAGTCACGATAGTATTTTTTACAACTGAAACAGAAAAATGTCGAAACTGTTATCTAAGAAATTCCGTTCGAGAAATTATAATAAGTGGTCACCCATCTTAACACGGAATGCAATCCAGAATGATAGTTCTTGTTTTTGCACAAATCCAAAAGTTTTTATAAATATGAAAAAAATATACACTGTTGCATGCGATCTTCGATGTAGAAAACTAGCTGTAAAACTTTCTGGGCATAAAATTAATTATTACTACAAAAGGTGAGGCAAGTTAGTCCAACGTTAGTAACACTTCTGTACAAGATCTTTTATACACAAACATAAGTTTTCATATACAACACATTATATATATAAAAAAAAATAAATAAATATATTGCTGCACATTATAAATTTAAGTACCTACTTAGTCGGAATGTACACTGTTGAAGATGTTACATTAGAACAAGTATTAATTTAATAATTGTTAATTGTCTTTAATATAACCATTTAAATTATCACGTGTTAGTTTTCTGAGATGTTCTGTGCACATAAAACCCACTTTCTTTGAGTTTTCGATAAAGAGAAATATACTTTCCAGCTGAAGTCGTTCGCGGCACTATAAACTTTTCACAAAAAACTGTTCTGTTGCTGGCGGCTTTGCTTAAATTTCCATAATTTAAAGTCATTAAAAATGTTAACACAAAAGTATAACAGTTATGTTTGTTTTCGCTGTATGATCTTGCGGACCAGCAATTTTGCCGACACACTTGAAGGAGAGTGTTATCCCAATGCTCCGTCCACGATCCTGGGGCTTGGTCTAAAAGTAAACACTGATCCCACTGATCATTACAATGTCTTCTTAAACCATGTTTGTCAAATTCTACGATAATTCCCGTCGACGTTGTAACACCTATGTGTAAATCCATTGAATTGTAATAATCACTAAAGCAAATGCATATAGGTAATTAGACCATGAAAATTTCAATGCCGACTCACTTTAAAAAGTCACCAGATGTTGGTTTTATAATCACGGCACAAGGATATTGGGATGCGCGAATAAATGGGTATGGAACTCTGAAAATGATTCAGAATTCATTAATAAAATATCTGCAAAGAGGGTTGAGAAAAATATTACGAAAACAAAATTACCTACCTAAAAGGCAATAGTGAAAAGTTAGTTTGGGCAAGGTCGGCATCACAAACAGGACATACTTCTGGCAAGAAAAAGCAAAATATTTTGGGGCCACAATGTTGAAAACATACAATGCCCGGATCCATTACTTTTGTTGTCTCATTTGCTATCACTGGTTCTGCAACAATAAATTCATATAATGGGACTGAAGATAAACGGAGTGTTTGTTTTATTATTTCGTAAGCGGAATACATAATAGCAATGCATAATTTGAACATTATGTTTGGTATTTTGTGCTTTCTTAATCTCTAAAACACGGCATCAATCGAATATGCAATAAAAATTTAATTAACTTTTTTTTGTTAGGACAAAAATATTAGTTTTAATATTCACACAGATAGTAATGGTATTTTTTAAAATTTATTAAGTCATAAAATATTGACATAAGCCATAAAATAAACCAGTTCAGACAATAAGCTTCATTTAAGAGCGTAATTTACGACTATAAGAATTATTACTACTCTTTTTGATGACGTCAAGCGAAAACGGAAACTATAAGTATATTAATATTTTGTGAGCTGTGAAACGTTGAGAAAACATGAAATTAAATATTGGTCAAGATTATTCATTTACTATATTTTCTTTCCACTGTAGCAAAGAATTCAAAGAATGAAAAATAGAGCTTCTAATTTATCCCACACCACAGCTTTTTTGTCTTTTTTTTTAATTTCTATGGCAAGTGTAAATGCATCCGCATTAGCTTAACAATACTGAAAGTGTCTCTATTAAAATTAACTTATCTTTCTTATATTACCGATTAAAATCGTAACTCGAGAGGGGTTTCATTTTGATGAAAATAGCCTTTATTTAATACCAGAAAATTTAGGATAAAGTGGCTAGACATAAGTGAAAAAGTCTGGAATATTCGGCAGTTAATGTTTAGGGTTATTTATTTAAGTTGTAAGTTGTCTAGGTATAATTACAAAAAGATAAACAATACAGAGCTCTTTTAAGTGTGCTTAAACAATTTTTCAAATTTTGATCTTTCCGTAGAGAAAAGGATATCGCAGTCACATTCACTGACTTCTAGCCGACGATAATGTAAACAATATTGTCACAATATTGTTGTAAATTTTTAGGTTTTTATGCTTATATAAAAAATAACGATCATCTTGTAGTTTGATTATCAAAAAGTCATGACCATATAAATAAATAGTATTTAAAATTTGTTTCTGTCTACATTTTTGCCACGAAAATTGGCTATCGAGGTGAACTTTTAAATCAAATTTCTTACATTTGTTAAATTCGTTATTCTTGCTAAATTAATTTTGCAAGTTTCAAAATAAAATAAGGAAAATAGAACAATTCTTATGAACAAAAAATGTTTATGACGTGATATCGTCGTCGTAGGGACGGATTAGACTCAAGCGCAAGTCTTTAAAAACTGTTAATCATAATACTTACTAGTAATTTTAACGTTTCGTTGTCAAAATTAAAAGTTGGTTGCAGACAGTAATTAAAACAACTACAGAAGAAAACTGAACTGTGTGATAATGGTGGGACAAAAGAGAAATTACTGTTCCTAAAATTTAAAAAATAACAGTATAATGAACTGAATAAGAACGAGAATGTTAAATTGTTTTATCATCTGTGAATGTAGCTCACTCTTTAATAAATTACCTCAATATAAATTAAATTTTGTGTAAAAGAATTCAAACCATACCGGAGATGGAGAAAGCTGAGCGAGAGCAACAGCACTTCGATGCACCATTTTGCATTGTAAATAAGCTGAGATAAGATTCGGTCCTGTTACAGATGTAGGAATGAAATGTTCTTTTCGAATTAAATTAAAAAAAAAAACGATTAAACCTTCTTCTGTACAACGAAATAATAAACAGATACCTATGCTTTGCATTCAAACAATGTGCTTTATAAACACTTTGTCTAATAAGACCGTCACTGGCTCGCAGCGCCAAGGAGTAATAATAACTAATGACAGTGAGTAATAAATAATGACAGAGCATTAACAAACTCCGGTATTATATGCACTTTTATCGTATTTAATGACCTCAATTGGTTGTAACTATTAATAATAATCCATTAGCATGCTTCGCATATGTTGCGGATTCTACACAATGAATATTGATTACATTGAGACCACTATTTTTGTATACTAATAAAATTTAAAAAAAAAAACCTAAAACTTGAAAAATTCGAACGTCTAGTTCGCAAAACCATAAATTACAGACTGCAAGCAGTGTTTTATCCCATAATAAATGTAACTGAGATGTCTATAAAGATCGCATGTATGCAATATACTCAGAACGTTATTATTGTATTCACTATAGTTTTATTCCAGTATGAATGAGTAGACAGTATAGTTTTGGAAATTTAATTGTACCCTATAAAATTTTATTGGCAATAACGAGATGGGCAGTAGTATAATAGCAAGACATATTTCGCGTGCCGGTAATCTCCAGGTGTTAGAGAACAGAATAATCCAGGTCCGGACAGGGACTCATGAACGGAAATGACCATTATTTTATGAGTACAACTACCTGCTAAATGTTCTCAGACAAATTCGAGTGAACTGGTGTGAGCCATAAATATTTCTTACCATTGGCACTACTGTCCGTCTCGTTATCGTCAATAAAATTGTATAGGATAGAATGAAATTTCCAAAACTATAATAACTGTATAAACAGACCTTAAACAACCCCGATTCAGAGACATTTCATGAGTATATTGCGTTTTCTTAGAAGCTTTCAATACAAACCCTACTATAAAAATAGTAATAATAAAATTGTACTTGATACAAAGTAACGCTCTAAATAGAATATTAACATATTGTTTGTAAATATTTGTAGGTCGCGATGTACTCGGCTTTCAACATCATGTAATTAATTTGTCTGAGTATTGTTTTAGCCGAGTGAATTATTTTTCTACACTAATAACACGGCTATGCAATCTTAAAATTGTACTAATATAAGCTTTGTGTTTAAACTACCAACACATATGATCGTGAAAAATTTTTAAATGCAATAGAATTCTAGAAGAAAAAACATGGAAAAGTAACTTTGCTTAAAATGATGTCTATATTTAGTAAAGTTCGGCGAAATATATAGGCGGCGGCTATCACTTATTTAACTACTCCTAAACTTGGTCTAATTTTTACAAGTTCGTCACAGTGGGGATTTTATGGGGATCCGCTGTTCAGTGCTTATGAAGTCGTAAACGCACAATATCTTTCCTTCAAAACTTTAATATCGAATTTATTTTGTTGTTAAGGGTCAGTCGAATTAAAGAACTACAGTTGCACAGTTTTTTGAGAAGCATACACTAAAATTATTTTCAACTATACAGTGTTCTATTTTTTTTTTATAGGACAGCCTATGTATTTTTACTTTCTTCAATTGTCCTCTTCTTAAGGTTTTCTAACGACAGCTTATTTTTGGAACTGCGATGCGACGTTGCTACATTATTCCGATTGCGTTGAATTTTTCAATTCAAGGGTTCAAGAACAAATTCGCATTAGGGTTTTTTTAACCCCTGTGTTACTGTAACCTCATTTGACAATGACATACACCTGTTAAAACTTTTATGACTTAAGCGGCTTAAGCCAAAGCACCCTTATAAGTCAAACTGGCTATTGTAAGCTTTGTGGATCCGAACCGCAAGATTATTACTGTCCATTGTTGGCATAATGTAGCTGTGAACTGAGTTAAGTAATACAATAGCCAGTTTGACTTATAAGGGTGGTTTGCCTTAAGCCGCTTAAGTAATAAAAGTTTTAACAGGTGTATGTCAAATGAGGTTACTTTACAATATTTTATAGAGACACAAACAAAGGTACGCGTTTTCTCATGATATTCATAAAATTGAGTTTTACCTTATAGTGTTTGAAAAAATATATATCATTTTCAAACCTTATTATTATTTCATCATATTCCGTTTTTTTCTCTTTCTTTCAATATATTGAGTGTGTCCATTAAAAACTGAAAAATTCTAAAATATACATATAACTATAGACTTTAGATTTAAACAATTCTTAACAAAGAAGAAAGAAAAAAATAAAAAATGCATATGAATATGGTGCAGTATTAAAATACAGGTTGTTCTATTTGAAAAAAATTTAAATATCGGTATTTAAAAATTGTTATATATTTTACACGTTTTATAAACATCTTGTATACTAAATTTTAATTTAATTGATACCACAACAAAGTGCGTAATCCTTGCAAAAAATGCAAGAAAAACGAAATAATGTGGTATACTGGACGCAAGCATTTAGTGCGTTTATGACTTCGCATCAATTTAACTCCCATTATAATTCAGTAGGTCCTCACAGCCGGATGTCGTAAGCCCGCTTACTGATAGTGATAACCTACCTGAAAAGACCTTTTCTGGTAAAAACACAGGGCAGTACTGTCTCAGCCGGCCCTGATACGTGACATGGTTTGCATTTGCTAAGTTTTATGAAGGGTCGGTACTTTAAACGTCAAAGCCATAAACGTACTAAATGTTTGCGTCTAGTATAACATCGCATCGAAATTTCAAAAATAAACCGCGGTTATAAAGAAGAATATGTACAAATTTATAAAATATCCTATAAAAAACTAGGTTTTTAGTGTATGCTACACAAAGAATCATACAACTTTTTTTTTTAACTTTTTTTGTGTATTTTAAAATTAATGAGAAATCGAGGACTGCACACGCTTGTATATAGGGTGAGTCATAAAGCGCCCCTTCGTCGATATTTCATTAATTATTGAAAACAAAAAAGTCGCGGCCTAAATTGTAGGGACCTTTAAAAATATTTTCGACTAGTATTTTGTTTTTGGGGCATAATACACAATTTAATTTTTGTTAAATAGATCATCCTCTATATGTTTACATATTCTCATTAGCCTCATTCTAGGCTTTACAACCAGTTTAATTTAAAAATTCTCAAGCGACTTTATGTTATTCCAATTTTCTTGAATTTTTTTAGCAATGCAAAGGTTAGTAAATAAAGTTGCTATAGACTTATTTTTTAAATTTATGTTACAATATTTTATGGGGAGATAAACAAAAGTACGCGCTTTTTTGTGGTGTAAATTAATTGAGTCTTAATGTACAGAGTGTTTTAAAACGTTACAATTTTTTTAAGAGACACCCTGACATATCGAAAGAAAGTGAACAAAAAATTGAGTAACATGTGTTAAAAAATACAGAGTGTCCTATTTGAAAAAACTGCAATATCGACATTTGAAAATGATAATGTTTTATATTTTTTAGAACACTCTGTATAGTACCATTTAATTTAATTGTGCGTATCTCTATCTACCTCTGCGTAAAATATTGTAACAAAGATTTTATCAGAATAACCTTCTTGTGTTTTTTTTGTATAAAGGAAAAAAATCTTCAAAAGCTTTTGCATAGAGCTTCCCTTGTCTCGGAAACCCAACAACCACTAATGCAAACTAAGACACATTTGTAGCAAAGATTTGTTCAATAATTTTTTGAAAAAATGTAATGAATCTTTGGTTTAAAAAAACGACATGACATTGCCCATCTTGCCCCATTTTTTTTTGTTTTTCACACAAATAATTGTAAGTAATAATAGTCACAATATGTCTATATTCCCAAATAATCAGTTTTGTTTTCTTCGGAATAAATTAAATAATAAAATTGCCAACAGATTACAAATGGAATGGGAGACTTGAAACATTTTTAGAAAAGCATTTATTAAGGTTCAGGAAAGATTTATAAAAATGTACTCACTCCTGTTATTTATGGATATGTTAGCCGGTATCTGCATAATTTAAAATAAATATTTTGGACAAACAGGACTGGACTATTGAATTGTCACTTAAAACAACCACAATTAAAATACGATGTTATTTAACTGTTTCAGAACCAGCGAAATCAATCCATGTTATTATAACCCCAAGGTAACGTAACATTGTTAAAATACTGGTTATCTAACAACAATAACTATTCAATAATAGCATTAGTCAAATAGTAGACGCTACACATTAGACATTACCTTGACAATATAAACAACAAGGTTTTTCCAACAATTTTGTTGTTCGGCATATTGTTAATCAACAATGGTTAACTTTACTTGATATAAAACACACTTTTGTGGAAGTACGAAGAAATCTAGTAGAGAACATCCTACCCACACTAGCAACGGTAAACAACTGACTCGAGAATACTGAATCATCGACACCGTTCCCCAAGACCGCAGTAGGCCGTGCGGTCATAAAACTTTTACCTTTGCGTACCTGTCGTTTCTTGACTCACCTGTGTTGTTTATACGTTACCACGGTAACCGTATGCGGTGTGGAAGTATATCGCCTTTCCGGCGCGCATACAAAATTTTTATATCCGGAAAAGTGTATCAGGTGGTGGTCAATTGTAACGGAATTGTTCGATTACTCCCTATGTAAGTAAAACGAGTTAATGCTTTTTCAAAAATGCGAGAAAATTTGTATTATTGAATTCTTCAAAATTCTGCGGTTTCTGTGTCAATCTGGCTAAAATAATCGATAGTTAGAGAACACCGTGTTAGTGTTGCTCCTGTGATAATAGCACAAGATTGATGTTTCTTTTAAGTATCTAGTTTTCATTTCGTTGGCTCGTTCATTGTTGAAATTTTAATGTGCTACATTTTTTAAAATTCTACATATGTATATTTTAAGTATGCATATATATTTATTTACATAAAATCACATCTGAAACACATAAGTTACAACATAAATATCGTCATATTAATAAATAATAACGATGTAATGAATAGTAGGTTCTACTTACATGTACAAAGAAGAAAACGCCCCAGTTAGAGCAACCACCGTATTTTTTTTACTTTCTAGCTATAATTTCTTCTTCCCCAACGATAGCTGACGAAAGTACTTTAATAAGGTCATCTTGACAATTCTTTTCTTGGCGTTTTTATCTTATAAAATATGAAAACGTCGTTTTCCTGTTGCTGTTTCAGTGTCGTTTACTTACACAAGAATATTCTTGCCTCTGAAATATAATAATGAAATAAATTAATTAAATAAGCATGCTATGCGTATATTCCCAGTGAGCTTTTTCATGACAAAATTTTATAGCAAAGATATGTACAGGGTGACTGCATAGAGTGTTTGGTTTTTGAGACATAACACACAACTTAGTTTTTTTTTTACATAGAACACCTAATATATATTTTCATATTTACATTCTCATTAGTCTCTTCATAAGCTTTATAACCATTGTTTATTTTTGAAATTCCTATGCGACGTTGCTAGCTTATTCCAACTTCTTGAAAAAAATAGCAAAATGTTAATTTTAAGATCTGTGTCACAATATTTTAAGAAAAGATAAACATAAAAAATATAGAAAATACTTACCAAAAAAGAAAGAGAATAACCAAAATTGAAGAAGTTTCAGTAATAAAATACAGGGTGTTTTATTTGAAAAAATTGAAATACCGATGTTTGAAAATGGTAATAATCTAATAATTTATTTTATTTATACCCCCACAGAGTGCGTATCTTTATTTATCTCTCCACAAAATATTGTCATATAAATTCTAAAAATAACAATAGACTAAAGTATATGTAAGTATAATTTGTAGGTAGTAGGTATAATTATAAGTGAATGTAAACGAAGGGTTAGACAGGATTTAGCCATGAAAATATTGAGATAACGTCATAGTTTTTAGAGGGGATGAACAGATATATTTTAATTAACGATTTACAATGTATACGATAAAACGTGCAAGATTTTGGAGCATTCGATTTTACAATTTCTAAGCTGCGTTGTAAAATGTTATACAATTTTGATTGTTTTTCAAAAATCTGGATGTCTAAGGTAAAAAATTAGGGCGGATTCATAAACTACAAGTATAAAACAGTGAGTTATTTTGTAAAATTATCAAATAGCATTTACTATGTAAAATTTTAAAATGACGTCATTAAATTGCTGATGGGGATGATCAGTTAAATTTTGATTAGCGTTTGATTATATAGGAGTCATGAAACGTCAAGACAAAATTAATTTAGGCGTTCGCCGGATGGAATAGATTACAATACTTCGCTACCTTACGCTTGGGAAGTAAAAAAAATACGACGGAAAATATAGTGCGGTTATGGCTTAATTGCTATTCAACTTGGGGTAAATTTTACGAATTTTTCAAAATTTGTAATGTAAATCTGATTGAAAATGTTTATCCCGATATTTTAGCTATAGTTATAAAATATACCCTTATTTTTCACTTAATACATAAGGTTATCTTATCAAATAAAAGGTTATACTGTCAAATTTTATAGTGTATATAGATAATCAATTAAAAATGTTTTAAAATTTTGGCCATTTTTGTGAACATGCAATATTATTTAAATTTTATTTATTCATCCTCTCCATAAACTTGATGCCGTTATCAAAAAAGATACTCCTATCAAATAAACTTTTATTAAAAATATGACTCGCAAGAAAATATTACTTTTGCTTTATAAATAAGTATAGTCTTATTTTTCACACGATGTACACAAAATGAATGTATAAATCGATTGATTTTATTGATGACTTCAAGGATGTTTCGTATTTTCATTTCCTTGAAATTCTGGCAACATAGAAACAATATAATTGGGTTACGGTAAACATTGCAACATTTAATTTTTATACCTACGAAAAAGTCGATATATTTGATAAGTTGTTGAAACTTACCTAGTTAACCTTATTTGAAATCTATAGTCTCAAGCGCCGCTGCAATTGAAATTCCAGTCAGTCTATCTTTTTCTTTAATGGTCCCAGTTAAATATGTGTCAAAATACGATATATCGGACACATTTTTTTATAATAAAGAGTTTTATTAATAAAAAAAATACATAGTGATGACGTAATTTTATTTATAAACAACAACTTAGTATTGGGTATATGATACCGAATGGACTTCCATTATTCAAAATTATTTTTGAATATCATGTCTTTGTTCTGTCGAAACAACTTTCGACCAATTTTTTGATGTAAATATGATATGATTTTGACATATGTACTTATATCTCAAAAAATAATTAAAATGTCGGGAAACCACTCATATGTTAAATATTGATTTACCAACATGTTTCAACATATGGTTAAAAATAAATATAATGTTAATTTTAATTTAAATTGATGATTCAGTCACTTCTGAATCCATAACGTTAACAAAAAGCAAATTTTGGTTAAAATTCGCACAAGTGTAGGTACAATTTTTTAACAAGAAGCTAAGTTTTCCTGGAGGGAATTGTTGTGATAAATTAGATATATATTTCTATAAATGTTAAAAAATAACTTAAAATCATGTCAACAAATCTAAACAATATAAACTAACTTAATACATACATACATTATACACAAAATCTTTTTTTTATTGTCCGTTATTAGTTATTAATGTGACTTAAAAACTTTATAGAGTATTCTGTGCAAAGAAGGAGAGAAAGTAGGGATATAGGCGCGTATACGGAAGACATATTATTTGTAACGGAAGTGAATGGAATGAAAATTGAGCTAAGATGTATGAAGAAATATTTATTATTGATTTGCGAAAAAGGAATTGGTAGCAAATGTAAAACATCGAAATAGGTGTTCAGCTAATTAATAAAAACAGCGAAAACTCTCAGAAATGGGGTATTTTTAACAAATAACAAAAATTTCTTGTAATTTCGTTTCTTTATATTTTTTTATTTGCTACACTTTATAAACAAGCATTTTGTTAATTTTCTGCAATTTCTTTATGTGTAACATTCTTTCGTCAAATGTGGACTTTGTGAGTGTTCGCTGGGTTATGTGATTTTAATTTTCAATGCCTTTTTCAAAAAATATTAAAAAATAAACGGAGGAACATTTACATTTGGCCCATTCAAAATGTCTTCGATTTTGCAATAAAAATGTACACGGACTTTAGTTTAAAGCAGACTTATAAGTAAAATACATAATATAAAATAATAACTTTAGATTAACAAATCTCATTCGAATTAGAAGCGATTACGTACTCGTCTTCGTATTTAATTAAGTTTGAAATATTTTAGGAAAATGTATTATCGCACAAACTCCAAGATGATATCGGTATAACTGCGAAAAATTGAGACTTGTCGATTTGGACACAAATTTTTAATTACTTGGGAGAGAACAATAAACTGTATCAAAGCCTCATAACTTTCCCGAAGAGAAACTTCCTTCCATTGTCTTTAGGTGATGTTAAATTAAGATCTAAGTACTTTTATGGGTCGTACCTGCGGATGTCCGACCTAAAACCTCCATACCAAATTGAAACATGCGAAGTGTTTGTAGACCATTGTTATATGAAAAAATAATATAAACTCGTAACTCGCAATGGTGTCATCGCAGGCAAACATGTTTATTTAAGTTTACTAATTAATAAATACTGTCTTGAAACATGGAACTAAATTTGTAAATATTACAAAACTAAAATTTATTCGGTTACTCTTCCGAAAATGTTGATGACATTATTATAAAAACTAGATATTATTAAATATTTTTTTATTGAAAAGTACACCTGTAATGTAATATTTATTGTGCTTTAGATGTGAGGTAAACATTTTTTTTTTTTTTTTAAATCAGTATGTGTCAACATTGGTCCGCAAATTATATTTGAGTTTTAGTTTTTTTTTTAAATATTAATACTCCTGTTAGTCTTACATAGTCTCTAGTAACCTAGTTAGTTTTAAAATAACATTTTGAGGTAACAGATATGTATTTAGTATTTCAGCTAATAATGCGTTATGCTGTCGTTCGGTAGCGACGGGAGAAGCCTGTTCCTGTTCTTATCCCTGATATTTATGTTGACGGCAGAAGTCTGGAGTGGTATTGCTTGCCTCAGTAACCCCTGTATACATGGAGTTTGCTTAGACGATTTAAATTCAACTTATTTTTGTTACTGCGTCGATGGATATACTGGCATTCAGTGTCAGACTAACTGGAATGAATGTTGGTCTTCACCTTGTCAAAATGGAGGAATTTGCATTGACGGGGTTGCTTCCTTTAACTGTTCCTGTCCTCCTGGATTTGTAGGTAAGTATAAGAAAGGTGATGTTTACATTCGTTTTTTTTCTTAAATGAACGTGCCTCATGTAATGATGCATTACTAGTATTGGGTACTTCATTTTTTGTGATTGTGTAACAGAAAGGATCTCAACTAAGTACTATAAGAACAATATCAACCACTAGGTGAAGCAAAAAGATCCAATAAAGCTATTTAATTTTTCCTTTCCCAATGTTGTGCTTACTTATACCACAAAATAACAAACTAGCTCTCCTGAATATTAACAGAACTGAGAAAATAAAATACGGAAGTTAGGGAGTGAAACCAAATTCCGTTAGTGAAATTTCGAGATAGGTACAATGTACGAACACCATACGTTGTTTCTTTTCACAAATATCGCTACATTTTTTTAAAGAGGGAAAGTTCAGTGCAGATTAACCTATTGAAATTAACTTCACTTTGAAACCATCTATTTGCATTAGCATTTACATTCATATAGTTTTTCGTTTATTGATAATAATTTTAAGGTTTCTTAAATGGATAAAAACTTTTTGATGTTGAAATCTAAAGTAAAGTCTGTAAATGAAATTACTAAAATAAATACTCTTGCGATGAATATTTATCGTTTTAGATTATTATCTTACAGGTTTTTGAACGTATCTAAGTGTAATATTTTGACGCTATTTTACTAGGTACCTACTTTCCGCAAATTAAAATATTGTGAACTATTATGCATTAGCCTTAATTTAAATGCGTATCCTAATTTTGATAAATTGCCTTAATTATGTATATTATGTTCTGATTACTTACTTTACGTATTATTTAGATCTAAAAATGAATATTAATAACTTTATAATGAACACTTTTAAAAATAATAGATCTTACTCTTCATTATCTTTATCGTCCTGGATATAAATTTCAGTAATTTGCGCAGAATTGGATTTTTTGGAGTATTCTAATAACTGGTAATGTGTGTCTGTATGTGCTACGGCAGGATTGGGTATACCTAATATGTATAATACCGAGAGAGCAATAAAAAATACGATCAGACAGTCATGGATTTTTGAAAATTTGTTTTGATAGTTAGTTGCATTTTCAACCCAAACTTTTAAACTGACGGTAATAATGTAACGAAAATTCTATCAAAGACATTTGAAAACTTGTATGCAAATGACGTTTCTTTGTCTGCAACATTATGATACTTTTTTAAATATCACGTAATACATCTAAAATACATGCACAGGTGCCTCAAAAAATTGTTGAACGAAACGACCAATGTTATTGATTAATTTAGAAACTCTTTATCTTATTTTATTTAGTGTTATTTTTAATGTTGTATTATATTATTGGATATTTAAAAATTAGTAGAAGTATATTTGTTCTTACAAAAAAAAAACATGATGCCACCTCATAACTTTGTTGTCTAATTATCACTTGAAACTTAAACACATATTACTTCTTTGTATATGCAGTAATTTCAATCACAAAGTGCTTATGTTAAATTCATAAATGGTAGTATACATTTGGAGATAATGAAGTCTAATTTCTTGAAAAAGTGAAATACCGTACTGAAATTTTAACTAAATTCTTGTGCAACTTTGGGAGTCATTCGAAAAATTTTGTCAGCCTTTGAACCTGGTATCGGGAGTTCTTTGGAGATTTATCGAGCATTTTTGGACGACTTTCAAAGAGGTACAAGGAAGTTTTATTTTTCCCAGGATGTTTAATAGTAGGTTATTCATTGTTAAGAAGTTTAAGTTTTCCAAAAATTTTAATGCGGTTGCTCACTGTCTCTGATTAGAACTCTTCACGTATCTAAAGATTTATTTATTAAATTATTCGTTCTGCTTGACTTTATTCAGACGAAAATTTAGTTCGATGTTAATAAATAAAAAAAAATCTCAAAAAGCAAAGATAAAAAGTGGAAAACGAAAGAATATTAGAGGTTTTATTCTTTTGAGGGGGGAGGGAACTGATGTTATACTACACACAGAGGTCTTTTAGTCGATTGTGTGCTACACCTTATGTTGTGTCCAGTCCTCTGCTAGAAGCCCAAGGTACAATTTATAGGCGCATCTCGAATATAATATGATTCCAGAATTGAAAATCCATGTGTCAGCAAGTGCCGTTCAGGAATATAGAATTTGCTCATTCAGCATGTGCTATGGGAAGCCCCACTACAATTCTGAATTTGGAGATATATTTTATAGAGCCTCAGAAGCTCTTGGCTAGGTTTCTTATCAGGCTCTTCTACGACTGACGCAGGTTTGAGGTCCGCCATTCTTGATGATGAGTAGAGTCCGGATTTTATGTAGAACTTTTTTGGTTTTGTCGTTGATTAAAGATAATCCAGAACTAATTTATAGTGACGAAACAATTTTGTACAAAGCATGCGGTAAGATAATAAATTCCAAAGTTAATTAACAATCTATAAATTAAAACTTTTTTGCATCAAATTTATTAAAAAAAATATGTTTTTGCATTTTAATAAAAGAAGACACTTTTTTCATAACTTATAATACTTTTTTTCCACTAAAAATCGCAATGAGTGCATATTTTGTAAAAGTGTATGGATATTTCAGCTCTTTTGGGTCGATATATACGTATGAGCATATTTCAGAAAAATTGTGTGCATATAAATCCGGACTCTAATGATGACCTAATTTCGTGCATTCTTTGAGTGTTTCCTTTTGGGTGTTTTTAGAAATTGGTAGAGCCGACTTCGTACCTTAGAGTCGTGTCTTGCCAGAGGCTTGGCCTTTTCATTTCCTTTATGGCCCATGTGTCCACAATTTTTTCGTTATGCTTCGTGAACTTCTGTATTCGATTGTGATATTCCTAGACATGCTTCTGTAATGTACTAGCTTAAAAAAAGAGATAGAGAATGAGAGTTGACAGAATATATAAGTTAGAAAAATGAGCTCGTGTAATTTGAGAAACTAACAATATTACCTACCCCAAACAAGACATCACATTTTGGCGACGAGTATTAAAAGAACTCAGAAGAAGACCAACGAAGCGAAAAACAACGAACACTCAGAACATCAAAACAGACAACAGGAGAAAAACATAACCTCAACACAACACGTGGTTCGCAACAAACGAATCGAGAAAAAGATAACAGAACATGGACACACACTCAACACCAGTACCTCCATTTCATATAGCAGAAGACCCCAATAACGTTGGCTCAAGGTGGGAAAAGTGGATCAACCGTTTTGACAACTATCTCATAGCAGCAGGCATCGATAATGAAGACCGAAAGAAAGCCATGCTTCTCCACTACGCAGGCGAAGAAGTTCATGATTTATATTTGTCACTTCCTGAACTACCAGCAAACACAGCACAGCCCAATGAATCACCTTATTTAACAGCTAAACGAAAGCTCAAACAATATTTCACCCCTAGAGTCAACAAAGAATTTGAAATGTTTAATTTTAGGCAAGCCAGACAGAGCGAGAATGAAACAATTGATCAGTTTTACGCAAAGTTACTGAAACTATCCAAGACTTGCACGTTTGAGAACCCAAATGAAGAAATCAAACTTCAAATCATCATGAACACGAAGTACACAGAACTACGTAGATATGGACTCACTGAACAACCCAATCTCGATGATCTATTGAGCAGAGCACGTACAATTGAGTGCACAGCTAATCAACTGAAGGTCATTGAAGACAAGATTGTCATGAACACAAGCACAGAAGAATGTAGCTACCTAAACAAACAAACGCAACACAGAACCGCACCAGCCAACAGTGGTACGAGCAAGAACAATTGCAAAAATTGTGGAGGCAAATGGCATCCAAATGGGAGGAGAGCTTGTCCTGCTCTAAATGTAATTTGTCGAAGTTGTGGCAAGAAGGGACACTACGCCCGAGTCTGCATGTCCACTACATCAACACAACAGCAACAAGCACAATCACGAGCAAACCCCCAACACAACAACCATGGCACAAATACTAGCATAAACAAGAAACATAATGGAGAGAGGAAGAACAGAGCACAAATTCGCTTTAATGAGCTTAATATGGAGCCAGAGTCAACTAATTCTGAGACATCTTTCAAAACAACAATTCGTCCAAACGACAGAACAGCCATGAAATGCCCTCAGGTACATGTTAAGTTGAATGGGAAAGTAATCAATTTCATTGTAGATACTGGTTCATCTGTTAATCTGATAAGCTCAAACACATTTAAAGAATTTCATCAGCAGTCGCTACAACCAGATTCCTCATCGATTCTCCCGTACAACTGTCAACAACAGTTAGAAGTAGTTGGAAAATTCAAAGGTTTGTTCCATTATAACAACCACCAAACGCGAGCAGATGTATTTGTGATAAAAGGCAACAGTGAATCATTATTGAGCTATGATACAGCAAACAAATTGCAGCTGATACAACTATCTATGATGATATATCAACCTATGGACATGAACTATATCAAAAACAAGCATCCTAATTTATGTAATGGCATAGGTTGTCTCAAGAACAAAACTGTCAAGCTACATATTGATGAGTCAATTCCTCCAGTAGCAAATAAACACAGGAGAATTCCAATAAATCTTCGTGGAGCAGTTGAACAAGAGATAACAAGACTGATGAAACAAAACATCATTGAAAAAGCAACAGGACCAACTCCCTGGGTTTCACCAATAGTTGTAGTTCCCAAACATCACGATCCTAACTCTATCAGAATTTGTGTAGACATGAGAGAGGCTAACAAAGCCATACTTAGAGAAAGGCATCCAACACCAACTATTGAAGAAATATTTGCCCAGTTAAATGGCGCAACAGTCTTCTCAAAGGTTGATTTGAAAGATGGCTACCACCAACTAACATTAGAAGAATCTTCACGGTATATAACAGTTTTCTCAACACATATTGGTTTGTATCAATATAAACGACTGAGTTTTGGGATAAATTCCGCTGCAGAGATTTTTCAAAACACAATAAGACAACTGTTAAACCAAATAGATGGTGTGTTAAACATCAGCGATGATATACTAATCTTTGGAACAACTCAACAAGACCATGATAAGACTCTCAAGCAAGTAATAGAACGTTTGGATAACCATAATTTGACAATCAACACAAAGAAATGCATTTTTAACACAAACAAAATCGATTTCTTTGGATATGTATTCTCTAGCAAAGGCATTTACCCTGATCCAGACAAAGTCAAGTCTGTCTCTAACCTAGAACCGCCCAGAAACGTACATGAACTAAGAAGCTTCCTAGGAACGTTAAATTATGTTGGAAAGTTCCTACCTCACTTAGCAACAAATACTGCAATATTACGTGAGCTGATTACAAAAGATGCTCAATGGGACTGGACTGAAAAGCATCACAGCGCTTTTAATGATCTTAAGAAACAACTAGAATCAGCACGAAACCTCGCCTATTTTGACCAACAGAAAAAGACGCACCTCTATGTAGACGCTGGTCCCATAGGACTTGGAGCGATCCTTTCGCAAGAACTTAACAACAAAACAGAAGTTATTTCATACGCTAGCAGAACATTAACTTTGACCGAACAGAAATACAGTCAAATAGAGAAAGAAACCTTAGCAGCAACATGGGCCATACATCACTTCAGAATATACCTGTTAGGAGGTCACTTTGTGTTACACACAGACCACAAACCCTTGGTCTCAATCCTACAGAACCCTCGATCAGCTCCAAACGCACGCATTGAACGACTTTGTTTGAAACTTCAGCCTTATAAATTTACAGTTCAATACCAAAGAGGCATAACAAATCCGTCTGATTATTTATCTCGTCATCCAACACACAGCCCACCAGAAGCATATGATAAAAGTGAAGAATACGTAGCTTTTGTAACCAATCATTCACTACCAAACACAATTTCACTTGAAGAAATCGAAAATGCAATGAAAGATGATTTTCAGTTGCAGCTACTGAAAAAGGCCTTGTTAGAAGATGATTCCTTGTTTTGGAAGAAACGAGAACTGCAAACATTCAAGCAAATCAAACAAGAGCTCACTGTATATGGTAATATTATTCTCAAAGGCAGTCAAATCGTAATTCCCAGCAAACTGCAGAAAAACATTATCAGATTGGCACATAAAGGTCATCAAGGTCTCGTTAAAACCAAACAACTGGTAAGAACTAAGGTATGGTTTCCCAACATCAACAAAATGGTAGAAGAAGTAGTGAAGTCATGCACAGCATGTCAAGCAGTGACACCCTACAACCAGCGAAATCCGATTCAAACATACCCGACATCCACTTACCCGCTTGAATGTCTAGATGTAGATTACGCCGGACCATTTCCAGATGGAAAATATTATTTCATAATGGTAGATGATTTCTCAAAGTTCCCATTCGTCAAAAAAGTACCATCGACCAATTTCAAACAGCTGAAGCCCGTACTTGACGAGACATTTGCACTATTTGGCCTACCAAAAGAACTTAAATCCGATAATGGACCACCCTTTAATGGATACGAGTTGAAAGAATATCTTTCAAGCCTTAACATCAAGCATCATTTGATAACACCACGTTGGCCAGAAGCAAATGGCAGAACTGAGAGATTCGTGAAAACGTTCAAGAAAGCCCTCTTGTGCGCAACAATCAACAGCAATAATCCAGACGCAGAAATTCAAGAATTTTTAATCAATTACCGAAGCACCCCTCATTCAACAACAAACTGCCCACCATATCAAATTATGTTCAACAGAGAAATCAACAACTTCTTACCCACTCTCAAAAACAAGACGTTTCATGAATACAATCCCCAAACGGACATCGACAACAGAAGAAAACAAAACGAACGCGCCAATCGTAAAAGAAGGACATTTGAACATCGCTTACAACTTGGACAAAAAGTTCTTTGCAAACAACAAAAGAAGAATTCGCTGACTCCACTCTTTGATCCAGATCCATACACGATCACTAGAATCACCGGTTCTCAAATTGAAGCTCGACGAAGAGAAAAGGTGATTGTCAGAAATTCATCATTCTTCAAGCCACACCACTCAGCACAGAGTCCAACGCCAGAGTATCACCCCTCAACAAGTCTGGCACCCAGTCGATCTTCCCAATCTGAACAAACGCGAGCACCGTTCCCCACAACACCTCCAAGGTCGACAGCTCCAGCCACGACACCCCTTAGACAAGACAACACGGAGGACAAAGTAAACAGTCCCCCAAATCAACGAGTCGAGACGCCCACTGGACGACGCCCCCAGCGAAACAGAAAACCACCGTCGAAGCTCCGGGACTATCTTGTAGAACTCTAATGGCATGTGCGTCATATGAGTTATTGAGTTTAACTTTATTTTGTATTTGGTATGTGTTCTTTAATTTTCAGTAAGGGAGGAAATGTAATGTACTAGCTTAAAAAAAGAGATAGAGAATGAGAGTTGACAGAATATATAAGTTAGAAAAATGAGCTCGTGTAATTTGAGAAACTAACAATATTACCTACCCCAAACAAGACATCACAGCTTCAATATGTGTCTGCTCCATTGCAGTGAAGCTTGGCAGTCTGTGAAATGGGGATTCGCCTTCCAGAGAGAATCCTCTGCACACATTCTGTTACACATTCAATCAAAGTAAAAATTGCTACATAAAAGTCACTGGTATGCTTACCCATTGGTACAATTGAGACATTAGGATTTGCTTCATTTGAGCCTGATCGCTTACTGGAGACCGAACCGTCCGCCTAGCAGGTGATTCAGCCCCCTTCACTCATATTTCTTCTACTCTTCTCGTGGAGATATCAGTACTTCGTATGACAAATTTCTTACTGCAAAGGGAATTTTGCTAACATTCTTCATCATGAAGATGGAGTCAGTTTCCGGCAATGGTCTCATGGTCTGTTCTTGTTGTCATGTTGTTCCATTGACCAGAGCCAGCGCATTCTCAGGAATCCCGACTTAGCCGAAGGTGAAGAGGAGGTAGCCCGACCAGAATTTCCATGGCAGGTGTTTGTGTGGTTCTCATTGCTCCCGTTATCATCAAGCAGGAAAGACATTGTTTTCGGGTCAAAAGGGTGTTAGCTCAGACCTTCATCGCCGAGCCGCATCAAATAACAGCACCATAAAGGATCATCAAAGTGTAGTCTTAATTTTCTTCATCTGATTTGTTACGTGGGTCCTTCAGGAAAGCTTATGGTCCAGACAAATGCCTACGCATTTGACTTCCTTGTGTTCACGCAGTATTTTTCTAAAAAATGTAGGGTTCACATAGTGGTCCCAATGCCTCCTTGTAAACATGGCATGGCTAGTTTTCTCAATGAGTGCGAGTTCCCTCACACAAGCGGGGATACAACTCCTGCAGATAACCGTATATAGCCAGTATCCGTTGTAAATCTAGACTCACATTGATCGCGGATCCGCCTGACAAGTATCGGATCCCTGCCGCGCTTGATCAAAGATATATTCAAATGTTGCATTGTCAAGCGCCCCCGCTATATTCAGAAATGTTCCACATTAGACGACGTTAGAATGATGGGTCTAAAACTCTTAGACTTAGCATACGTACTAAGCCCAGTTTTAGGATAAAAACAGCTATTAAATACTTCCCTCCACCTACTAGGTATGTAGCCTAGAATGATCCAAGCCTTGAAAAGTTGCAACAGTGGTTTAGTAAAAGATTCTAGTCAATTTTGTAACTGGTCTGGAAAAATCTCATTCATGCCCGCTGATTTAAATGGGACAAAAGAGTTAATTGCTCATTTCAACTTCTCTGCTGACGACTTGAGACGTAAATTGCTATGTTTTCCGAGAAGCGGTATGAGTTGGTGCTTCCTACACCTCCTGTTACACTTTAGTGAGTTCAGGATAGAGGATATGCCTCAAAGTATCTTTTTAGGACACTGAAATTTCCCGAAGACATACGCAGCGATCCTAGCGTACGGGTCTTTAGTGCGGACCTTCTGAAGTCTTGCTGCTTGTGGAAGCTGTCTATTTTTCTACGTTGAATTGTAGATTTCAATACCTTTTGAGCCCTCTTTAGAGAGAGCTCTTAAGAATTGTGTCAGTTGTTAAGTTGGGCTCTATTCCAGAGTTTCCTTGCAGTCTGCCTCAACCTACTGAAGTTCCGCCATGGGACACAGTCGATCCTTTTACATATCGGACTCTATTTGGCAACTTCAACATCTTTTTCGCGAGAGCGTCTTTAAAGGAGTCTCGGTTTGTCACTCTTGGATCTCCATGCTCTTGTTCCGACTCTCCGTTCTTTTGAATTTTAAATCGGATGTATCGATGAACCGATAAACTCAGCTCTATCGATACATGCTAATCTTTGATTTCATGAGTCAATCCTATTGAGCACAGGATGATGTCAATAACCTTTACGTTAGTAACGAAAATAGGTTCGTTTCCACGGTTCAGAATTACCAAACGAGTTGTAACAAGGTAATTCAGAAAGCCTCCCCTGTGGAATTGACATCTGAACTCTCCCACACGGTGTGGTGTGAATACGCATCGCACACTACGACCCAAGGCTATCCCTTTGTCTTACCAAAATCTATTACCGCCATCAACTCAGTTGAGGGTGACAGCAAAGATGAGTTATAAAGCATATAGCCCAACTATATCAGTGTTCTCGGTGTTCCATCGCATAACATCCCTAGGCAAAAGTTTTCAAAAGAAGGAATCCTTATTCACTAGGCTAGTGACTATCATTTTTTGCATTTCCGTCTTCCTATCTACCCAGCGGCCTTAGAGTCGCAGGGTTGAAGATGTAGAGAACCCTGCTTCTTGCGCTCAGGGCTGCTATCGATGTTTCCCATTTTCCAACGAGCCGAGTTGCGTTAAGTCCGACACATTCTGTTCCACTGATGACTCAAATAGGGATCCCTAGGCCAGGATGCTGGTCTTCTATAAGAGCCTCAGAGTTATTGTGGTTCCTGGACAAGTATCAAGGCTTTTCTTGGTAGTGGAAGTTCCGCGTTTGGTGCATATCGTAGGGTAAGACTGTCCAAGTGTCATAGGGTCCTCGTTGGCGTTTTTTTTTCGTAATTACAAGTTGTTGAACATCTAGGCCTCAGGTAGCTGTGTATTTTGTGTGTCTGTAAACCCGATTTTAGACTTTAGAAAAAATATTTTTGTCAGAAAACTTTTTTTGAAAAAAAAAAGAAAGAGAAAACCATCCATAAAATATGAAACCAATGCAATTGCTAGAATATTCGTACAGTCTGGAAAAAAATTAAATTAACTCTAGTTCGTTTAACAACAAAGTACTTTATGAAATTATTTAGGTGAACTGTGTGAAGAAGATTTTAATGAATGTGAAAGCAATCCGTGCCTCAATAATGGGACTTGCTTGGATGCAGCAAATGGATATGTTTGTAACTGCTTGCCTGGATATTCAGGAGTTCATTGTGAACTCGATGTTGCGGTTTGTAACGCTACCAACGAAACAAGATGCGCTAATGGAGGAATTTGTGTTGAAGGTCCCGGAGATACATTTTCTTGCAATTGCCAACCAGGTACTGTATTTATTTATTGTTTTTAAACTTCTTGGATTAGAACATGAACACTTTTAGGCTGGGAAAGCATATTGTGTGAGACTGAAGTCGACGAATGTATGTCTGCACCTTGTAAAAATGGAGGAATTTGTCTTGACCTGATGGCCGACTACTCATGCGCTTGTTTGTTTGGTAAGGGTTTTTTTAAATTTTTACTAGTTACTTTAGAATAGTGTTCTTTTTTAGGTTTTGCAGGAAGAAACTGCGAAGAAAATGTTGAAATATGTGATGTGAATCCTTGTGTGAATGGTGCCTTGTGCCTTATGGAAGACCAACATCCTATATGTTATTGTGTTCCCGATTTTCATGGAGATTTGTGCCAGTTTCAATATGATGAGTGTCAGTTGGGTCCCAAGTAAGAATGTATTGTTTTTTTTTCGGTTAAAACTCAAATTAATACTTTAGATGTATGAATGGTGGAACCTGTGTGGATGGAATTGATAACTCAACGTGTTCTTGTCCGCCAAATCTTACAGGTGTTCGATGTGAGTGCCTTATCCTAGATGAAAATGAATTAGATTGTACTTACACGAGCCCAGAAACAACACCACACGTTGTCACTTTACCATTTTCTCAAAGTACGATAAGCACTGTTACTGTGCCTTCTGTAACAATCACAAGTACGGAAACCGAAGTGCCAAATACCACTGCAGTAGAACCATATTCTACCACTGTAAGTTGGACAACGACAACATTTACACCGACAACGACAGATATTTCTACGAAAAGTACCACTGAGCGAACCGAGACAATCTTGACGTATTCAACTACGCCGAAAATGACGGAAATTACTACTCTGGAGATCACAACTGAAGCGACGGCTACTCCTACCACCGAATCCACGCAAAAAACAGAAGAAACTACGTTAAAGACGTTTTCTCCGTTTACTACGGAAGAACCTATCCCAACGTCTACCACTACAGAAACTTGGACAGAAGTTCCTTACTATAATACTACTGGTAAAACCATAAGCACGGCTACATCAACTGATACTTCTGTTTATTTAACTGGTAGTACTTTATTTTCCACAATATCGACTACTCCGTTGGAAGAACTTACGACCTCTTCATTCTCCGAAGAAAGCACGATTTTTTCGTCAACAATTACTACTTTTTTTACCAAAGAACCAGAAGTAACTACTGGTCAAGTCACCTTGTACACTGCGTCTTCTACTGAACAAACGACTGATAGTACCGTGATACCTTCTTTTGATTGTACTAAAACTTTTTGTCAAAATGGAGGAACGTGTATGTATACGTTGGAAGCAGGTTATCAAGTAAGCATTCAGAAATATATACCTATACTATATCTATTTTGATGCAACCTATTTCAGTGTGTTTGTTCTTTTGATACTGAAGGTACTTTATGTGAAACCAAGTTAGGAGTAAACAATGCCGCATTCACTGGAGATTCGTATCTTAAACATCGACTATCTGATAGCACAAATATAACAATTGAACTGGAAGCAAAAACGTTATCAACAAAAGGCTTACTGTTCTATGTGAATACTGATTCGACATACATGGTACTTTACATTGAAAATGGTCACTTAAAATTTAAATTTTCTTGTGGATATCAAACCATGCTCTTAAGTGAACTTAAGGTACCTGTTAGTAACGGTGATTTAATGAAAATCAAAGCGAAGTATGTTATAGAATCTTCCATCTTAAATTTTATTTTTACTAACACTTTTTTAGATTAGATTTTAGCGCAAATTTGAAACGATGTGACGCTTCCATTAAAGTCAATGATACTCTTTCAATGACAGGGGACCAAATAGCATTTAAAAGAACATTTTCTAAACCGACAGGTTGGCTCTATTTAGGTGGAGTACCACTAGAGGTGTTCAATATCAATCTTCCCGATAGGGGGTTTGTTGGATGCATGTTCAAACTTAAAGTACTGTCAATAAGCAAAATGCTATTCTGTTTGTTTAAACGAAATATATCTTTTAGATATCGGGAAAATATGTAGACATTTTTAAAGAGGCTGAAGATGGTTACGGTGTTACAGAATGTTCATCTTTAGCATGCTTATCCAGTCCTTGTAAAAATGGAGCCACCTGCTTTTCTCACGGCGAAGAATGGAATTGCAATTGCAAAAATGGGTAATAAGATTGATCAACAATCAAGTTCACTATTATTAACGAAACTGTACCAGATTTCTAGGGCGAATGTGTGAAATATCAGTTTGCGATGACAATCCATGCCTCTTTGGAGGAACATGTATTCCATTTTCAGGAAGTGGTTACATTTGCTTGTGTCCTTTCGGAAAACATGGTCATTTCTGCGAGAATGGTATGACTAACATTTTTCTCCAACTGTAATCAAGCACGTTCTTTTCTAGATCTAAAGATAACCGAACCTAATTTTTCGTCAACTATACGTGGTTTGTCATCATATGTCGCGTATCCGATTCCAAATGGTATTTCAGAGAACATGGAGCTCCGCTTTAGGTTTACTCCATCTATGATGGATCAAATATCACTGTTAATGTTCATGGGTCAAAAAGGCCACCACGACTATTATTCTGATCACATGGCTGTAAGTTTTGTTAAGGGTTACATAATGTTAACATGGAATTTGGGATCAGGTCCTAGAAGAATATTTACATCTCAACCAATAGAAGAAGGTTCTGGAGCCTATTTGGTTCAAGTTGGACGTTCTGCAAGACGCGCCTGGTTGAACGTGGATAACATAGGGAATGTTACCGGACGATCACCTGGAAATTTGGTGCAACTAGATGTTTCTCCGACTTTGTATCTTGGTACGTGTGATCAATCATTTTTGAAAAAAAAAAACGTTCAATCGTTATGCAATTACAGGTGGTCACGATTCACTGAATTTTTCTACGCTTCCACATGATCTACCTCTTCATAGCGGGTTTTCTGGATGTATATTTGATGTTGAGTTAGTATCTGGTAGTATAGTGATTCCGCTTCAAGGATCTAGACAAACTGTTGGAAGAGGTGTTGGACAATGCGGAACAACAGAATGTTATGAGCAAAGCTGTCAAAATGGCGGAATTTGTCTTCATCATGCTAGTACGTTTATGTGTCTGTGTCAAGATGGATGGTTTGGTCCTTTGTGCACATTTAAACAAAATCCTTGCGATTCGACTAACCATAAATGCTCAGCTGGAGCTACCTGTGTACCAGTGATGTCTGATTATGAATGCGATTGTCCTATTGGAAAATCTGGAAAGTACTGTGAAAATGGTGAGTACTTATTTAAACTGAATGTATTATAGGTGCGGTAATGTGACATTAAATTTGAAATAATCAGGAGAAATTCAGCTCTATGTTTGCAATTTTCATGCAGTCATAATTACTTAAATGTAAGAATAAGTTACGAAAAGTAGCTTTTTTCACTAGATTTTGTTAATTACTTTTTAAACAATCGATTAACATTTTCTTTTCCATAAAAACGATTCTTTTTCCCTTTTGTGGTAACCCAAAGATCCCGCCTTAAATTGACATGTGACAATCCAACTCGAAAATTCTTAACCAATAAAATGGCAGAATTGTTTGAAATTTGTCCAATGGCATTCACCGAAAAATTTTTTCAGTGAAAAAACATTCTTCTGTCAGGCAACAACACTGTTTTTCAGCGAAAAAAATTATGTCAAATTAATTTGTCAAACTTGTCAAATGAACTTTAATAAAAAAAATGATAATGTAACATACAAATTACTTTTCTGTTGGCGTTAAAGGCATAATCTTCCAAAATACTGGCCACCTCGTTCATTTCGACTGCTTTATTTAGAGGAAACTTGCGTATTTCACAAAATTCTGTAAACTGCTTCCAAATTGAATTTTGCGTTCTTGCGGTCTTTCGGCACTGATTTTCTTTCACTGGGTTTCGAATTTCATACACAGTCTTGTTACCAAATCTTGCTCCCATAATTAAGAAAATCAACCAGCAGCACACACAAAATTTGATGTTTAGAAATTTATTTACGTTTTGCCTTGTTTTGTTACTATTTAGTCTAGGTAGGTATGGTTACTCAACGACTACGCTAACTATAAATTATGTGAATTATTGTCCGTAAAAAGTAAATAAAAATTTTCTCTTTGGATTGTCAAGCCGAATACAACTCGTGATCTGGTTTTTTCTGCAAAATTTGTGTGAAAATTAACTCGTAGCTGTTGCTTTTGGAAAATCACACTCGTCTCCTTCGTCGACTCGTGTGATTTTCGTCGCAACAGCTACTCGGTAATTTGTGTCACAAATTTTGTCGGAAAAAATCAGACCACTTGTTATATTATATTTGAAAAAAAATTGAAAACCCGCGAAAAAATTCAAAAATTTGGTCTTGGTTGTGATCGTCTAATAAAATGGAACCTATGTTGTGCGTGTGTTTTTTTTTGTGACGGAATGCGTTCAAATGCAAGTGGTGGACCCCAAGATTAGAAAAGTACCGCTAAATAAAACACAAAATATATGGAGGACACAAAATGTTTTTTCCAAACTTTGAATGAAATCAAATTAAACGTTCTGAGTCAATGCAAATATTTGAATATCACAAATTTAATAAAAACAAAGCAAAATTTGAAATAAAGTAATTGGATGCAAATACACAAGTTATTACGGACGTGTGCCCAAGCAGCAGACTGTCGTCTAATTCACGTCAATTTTTGGTCATAACTCGTCGGTGACGTCATTCGCCCAAAAAATCACGTGATAATGACGAGATTTTTATGACTTACTTCTGACGTCAATTAATGACGTCAAAAGGCCGTCCTTTCTTGGTCATTTTTTTATAGATTATATGATCAATTAGATGTGGATCGTCGTATTCTTTAAAAAGTGGCCTTCATAATGCTTAATTATCTTTAGAGCAAAAAAAAAAAACAACGGCTTTATTAGAAATACACCAAAGACAAGTTTTTTCATCTAATAATTTCTAATCAAATAATTATTTCTGAAAACTTGTTTATACTCTGGAAGTGTTATTTTGTAAGTACCTGCTTGGCAAATTATAAATAGAACATCCGGGGTTGAGCGTATAATAGTGAAAAGACCCCAGGATACAAACAAAGTCATAAAAATTCTTTGTCCATTGTCCTTAAAACGGGACAAGGTTTTGAAGAATTGCTTCGTCGAATTTTGATTTTATAAAGACGTTTATAAAGTGATGATGGTTACCAAAAAAATTAGAGAGTGATTTAATATTTAGTTTTATTAAATTTATTTCATCTAATGAAAAAATAATGCTCAACTTCCGTATTTACCATACAATACATCAGATGTTTGAGGCGTGCATTCGGACTTTCCCTTTTTTCGGTATTTATGTTTATTGCACTTCACAGTGAAGCATCCCAATATTTCCAGTTGGTTCTCAACTGCCGAAACTTTCTCGTGTATCCGTTACTCACTTCATTTTTAACGCAGTTTTGTGAAAATTTCTGTACAGTGTGGGTTATACTTATTTACACTAGGTAAGTTAATATCTAATAAAGTAATAATTTTAATTTTTACATGTTTCTGTAATTCTGTTATTTTTGATAACAGTACGTAGATAACAAAAGCAGTTTTTTTAAGAAAGACCACCATTAATCACTGAAGATACTCCCACTGATTATGAAGAACTTACGGTGATTGTTTTTGAAAATGAGGCGCCATAAAAAAAAGGTATATTACTGCAATTATTTATGTACTAATGCTAATGAACATAGTTTTATTCTAGATTTGAAACAAATACAAAACACATGTGCGAAACGAAAGAAATGCTAAGGGAAACGAGTGAAAAAATCTCCAACATGGAAACATCATCAAGTCTGACAACTGAAAAAGAAAACAAAAATAGAAGTTATGCCGCCAAGACCACACCTAAACAAATTTTGACGAATTAGGACCGGTTTATCAATGCGCAGTTAAGTTAAAGTAACTGGCAGTTAAAGCTTGTCTGTCAGTTAACCTGTTTATCATTACCCGCTAGCTCAAAACTGGTGGTCAAAGTGCCTGATAAATTAACTGACAGTTCAAACTGTCAGTTAAAACGTTATCCGCCAGTTAGTGACAACATAACCTAACAAATCCAAATAAATCTGTTATGAATTTAACAATATTTTGATGAGGACTTATGTTGTGCAACAAATTGACAGAGAAAAGATGAGAAAAACACTTATTATTAGCTGATTATTTTCCAGGTCTAATGTGGGTACCAAAAATTAAAAACCTATCTAATAATACCGCGAGATCGAAAAATAAATTAATCGAAGTAGGCCATGCACGACAAGCCGTTTGTCGTAATCACGGTGGTAGGGTAATTTAATTTTTTTTTATTAAATGTCAAATTGACAGTTTAGAGATTAGAATTATGACGCCTACTTTTAAAACACATAAGAATGAATTAAAATCACCGTTTTCCAATTTTGTCTAAAATTTATCCGATTTCTGAAGATTCTAATAACAAAAAAGCTTTAATTTCGTTTGATAACAGTGCAAATTACTTTTGTCAACGTGACGATTAATCAAAAATTATTTTAAACTAAGACAAACGCCTTTTCGTGCATGGCCAACTTTGACTAATTTCTTTTTCGATCTCTCTGTATTTATTTATAGGTGTACCTACTTGTTTCATTTTTAATTTCCAATACTTTTTTTCTAATGCTAAATTTTGCTTTTTCGTGATTGATCACGTGAAACGCGATATACAATCGTTGAATACCGAATGCGGATCAAATCTGACGGAACTTTCAAGGTCGGGGTAGTTTTGAACTGACCAATCACAACTCATTTCCAGTGGGGTGAGCGTTACCAACTTAAGAGAGTAACAGCTAAACTTCGAGCTACGAAACTGGAAGAAACATCGTGCATTGATAAACACTTTACCTCCGTTAACTGCTAGTTACCCTTATCTGACAGTTACTTAACAGACACTTTTAACTGAGCATTGATAAACCGGCCCTTACAAGATTATCTTTGCCTATTAGAATAAGCAGATTTCTTTGTAAGTTAAAAAAATACAATGAATTCATATATACATATAACATAATTGTTCCGGCTTGAAGTGCCAATGTTTCGTACAATCCGAATCGTAGTACCAACGTTTTTTGTAATCCGGTTGATACGACCATGTATGGTGTTCCGAATTGTACCTTGATATTGCTCGAAGGACCTTTGTTTGTTATAATTGAAATAATGGACAGCGTTCGGTTTTGATGTTTAGTGTAGGACGGTTACAGAAGTATAGTGAACCAAGAGTTATAAGGTTATATGGCCATCATAAAATCATCCCATTGTGTCGAAGTTAAGTTGTTTACAATAGAAAAGGTTTTAGGGTCATAAATAACGTGTCCACTGCAGCTCGACCGGCTCTTGTGGTTTCGTTCAGGGGCGGCTTTCACTAAATATGAAAATCCACCACTCCACTATTTCTTTACTACCTGCAGCCGCTGAGGGTTCCGAAATAACCACTCGCTTTGAAAGCCGGCCCTGTTAAATATGAGCAAGAAATGTTTAGAAGATGATTTATTGCCAACCGGTAAGCTTAGTGCGAACCACACAAAGGGGGTATTTATTTGCGGTCAACTACTTTTATGATGGCCATATAACCTTATAGGTCTTGGTTCACTATACTAAAATTACAGTGCTATTTACCAAATCAGGTAATGATACCCAAAAGGGTCAGTGGCCGCTTCCGGAAATGCAACACATAATAGGTATTGGATATTACATACAGGTAGATGCCTGTAATACTACGATATTTTTGATAACTTACTATACATGGCACATTTCGCTTCATTGTAAAAAGTATTGACAACGAGATTTTCCTGATAGGCTATACGTTTTTGTCAATGCAACCATTTTACGATTATCCGTTAGATTCAAGTAAATTTAGCATTTTTAAAATGCAGAATTTGTCTTCTGCTTTAAGCTGTAATCCCTTAAATTTAATAATTTGGCTATTATTGCCCATAGACGAAAAAATGATTGCATTTCCATTAATCCATGCACTCTAATGGGTTTTTCTTTTCAGTGCAATAAATTAAGGCAAACTTAAAAAAGTTAGGTTATTAATATGATTGTTAAAACAGACAGTGGCGGCTGGTGCAGGAAGGGCAAACGGGCAATGCCCCACCAAAATGAAAGCACATTTTTAAATCTGAGAATTTCGCGCTATTAATTATCAAAATGCATTTAATTACGAAACCTACAAGTTGCCTATGTTCAGAACCACGGTTGTAGAATAGATAGGTTGATACACTAGCATACATTTGCATATCCCTGGTCAGCGACGCCAATTGCCGATCGCGTCGCCTGGTTTTTGACGTTTTAGGGACACAGAACTCTATAGGCATCTGTCTATAACCGATGTAATTAATAAAAGAAATCGTACTTATCGACTCCGATCAAATGTCATTTACAAATTTTGTATTGTTCATAAAGCAATGTAAACGAAAATCCCCAAAATAACTAGAACGATTTCCGCTCGACAAGATAGAGGCGCTAGCTGTCTGTGTCCTTTCCATGGATATAGGGATCGAAAAGAAGCGTCGCCATCCCAAGCCATTAGTGTACAAACCTATCTATTCTACAACCGTGTTCAGAACACAATCTGACATCATCTCGGCAGGGTATCATACACCTTTGCCCGTCCTGCATGTTGCCAAATTGTGAATATTTTCATTGACCCGTACTTGGCACTCTTCGCGATTATATGCACAAATGCACGATATTGCAACATCTTGGCAGGGCATAGTAATCGCTTCGTCTTAATTATGTACTGCAACTTAAGTACTTAAATGCATATACGATTGCATACACTTTTATCGATTTATTAGTCATCGATTTTGAAACAAAACGGTCGAGTGAAATTTGCTAACTTTGTTAGTTTTCTGTGCGTTTGCAGTGATTTTAAGAAACTTAAAAAACTGTGTTGCAGAGTTGTCAATAATATCAATATGAATTCAATTGCGAGAATTTTGCGGCTACAATCTGAAAATAAATTAAGTCATGATGAAAAACTATTAATAAAAAACGTTGGACCGCCAAGACCCGATTTGGACATTGCTATGTCGTCTAAAGTTAAAGACAAACTCGTGCATCGAAAATCTAATAAGACTATGTATCAAAGTGAGTGGTGGTTATGTGGTTGCAACGCGAAAAACGCCCTTTTCTGTTTTGTATGTACCCTTATGAATAACGGAGAAGTTGATAAAGCTTGGACTGAAACCGGAATCACGGATTTAAAACATTTTGGGGAAAACGTAAAAAAGCATCGCTCGAGTAAAAAACACTTAAATCTCAACGTATCGTTCGCAGTCTTAGGTAAAGTAGACATAAGAAATCAGTTAAATAGTGCTTATAGAGAGAACGTCGAGAAACATAATGATCAGGTAAAACAGAATAGATACATTTCAAGTAAACTGATTGACGGTATAAAATTTTTGTGGAATCTTTGAGTTGGCTTTAAGGGGGCATGATGAAACGCATGATTCTACAAATCCGGGAATTTTCAGAGGTTTAATTAATTTAATGGCAGAGCTTGACACTACATTAAACTCTCATGTAGAAAAAACGAACAATCGCGTTTTTATGGGTCTTTCAAAAACCATACAAAACGAACTACTTGATTCAATTTATGCTGTTTGTATTAATTTAATCAAAGACGAAATTTTGGAAGCGGACTATATATCTATTTTAGCTGATGAAACTACAGATGTAGCTTCACAGTCGCAGCTGGTTTTTGTCGTTAGATATGAATTGAAAGGTAAAATATTTGAAAGATTTTTAGGATTCATTAATCCAACAGATCACACAGCTGATTGTATTTCTAGTATTATTTTAAATGAGCTCGAAAAACTTGAAATCAATCAAAATTCAAAAAAACTTATATCTCAGTCTTATGATGGTGCTTCGGTTATGAGTGGAAGACAAAATGGGGTACAAGCAAAAATCAAGGAACATTACTCTAAAGCTCAGTTTATTCACTGCTATGCTCACCAGTTGAATTTAATTATAGAAAAGGCGGCATCAGCACACGGCCAAGTAAGACTTTTTTTTTCAAATTTAGAATCATTTTCCTCGTTTTTTTCAAGATCTCCTAAACGTATAAAAATACTTGATGATATCGTTTCTAAAAGATTACCAAGAAATTGTCCGACTAGATGGAACTTTAAGTCACGAATAGTCAATACTGTACATAGTTTTAAAAATGATTTGATTAACTGCTTTCAAATTATAATGGAAGATAAAAATAGTGACAAATTAACAATTGCCAAGGCAAGTAGTTTACGGAAAACATTAGAAGATTACGATTTTAATTTTTGGTAATAGTTCTTTCACAGAATCATGCCTAGTACCGAGATACTTTTCAACCAACTTCAAATTCCCGAAATGGACCTAATTAAACTTCAAAAAAACATTACTTCTTTTAAACTTGCCATACAACATGTAACAGATTCTATCGACTACGACTATTACCGAGAAGAAAACGAAGAGGGTGAATCTTCAAAAAAGCGGTCTCATTTTAATGATAATAAAATTGCAATTGCTAAAGAAATTTGTGATAATATTAAATTTAGTATAAATGATCGATTTTTAGAAGCAGATTATATTACAGCAGCAAATTTGTTTCAGACTAGCTTATTTTCATATTTTCAACTAAATTTTCCATCAAAAGAAGCTGAATTATGTACTACAAAATATGATTTAAATCTTAATGTGTTAAAAAATGAGTTAAACGTTATTTATAATCATCCCGATTTTTCAACAGCAAATGGTGCCTTAACATTCTTGAAGTTTATGTATGAAAACAATTTATTAGACGTATTTTCAGAAACATAAAAATTATTGAAAATTATTTGCACATTACCGATGGTGACAAGTGAATGCGAACGATGTTTTTCGACGTTAAAACGTATAAAGACATTTTTACGAAATACAATGTGTCAAGAAAGATTGTGTGCCTTGGCAATGTGTTCAATAGAAAAAAAACTAGCGCAAGAAAGCACGAATTTCAATGAACTAGTTATAGAACATTTTGTTCGTAACAAAGAAAGACGTATGGATTTTATATATAGAAATATTAATTAAAAAAATTGAAAAGAATTTAAAGTGGGGGATAACTATTGCATCTACTGGACACGCGATTAACAAAATTTTATTTATATTTCTTATGTCAACAAATTTAAAAGGAACTTTGAGTTAGCCCCATCACTGTTGGGGAAGTATGGAATTAGGTCCACCTCCTCGTGGTTCCAGATGGTAAACAGAAATTATCGATTTTCAATTATCAATTTTCAATCGATAATTTCTGGCTAACGGACCTCTAACTTGACATTTTTCTAAATGAAGAAACACTAATTTTTACCTAGCATAAATTTTAAATTTAGCATAATACTGTGTATTAATTTTGCCCCCCCAACAGAAAAAGTCACGAGCCGCCACTGAAAACAGAATTAATTCTTAACGGCACTTTTTTGTGTGTTGGGGACAGTCAAGTCGTCGTGAATTAGAAAGTTTTACAGTGTATTTTCAAAGCAAGTAACTTCAACAATGCGATTCAACTGTCTTTTCCCTTTATTCTAGTTTTTTTTTATATATATTTTTTGTAAATAGATTTGTTTGTGTTTTTAAGACTGATTTATAGTTTATTATAGTTTTCTTTTAATATTTTTTGTAACTAAATAGATTTCTTTGTGTTTTTAAAACTGATTTTTCTTTAAATAGCATATTTTATTGCAACGTTTATTTTTGATTATATATTGTATATTATCCTTTTTTTTTTGTTTATAGTAATTTGACTCGTAATTACCTGTATGTAGATTTGTTTGTGTTCGTAAAAGTAGTTTATCATTAATTTGTTTAATTGACATATATTTTTTTATTTGTTTATTGAAGTTCATTGTTGGTTGTACAGAATTGTAGTAAATTTAATTTTTTTACATTAATTTGTTTTAACTTTAATAAATATATATTTTGTTTTGGGGTTTACCTGGTGATTATAACGAATTATAATATTTTATTTAAGGTAAATAACATAAAAATATAAAAGTATTTCAGCGTTTTATTTATTGCATATTTTTTTCTAAAAATCAAAATATAAGAAACGTCTTAAAATGGACAATAAATGCCGTCTATAAGACGTCAGTACATCACGTCAATATTTCGTTACAAAATGACGACTCTAAGACGTCAGTACATCACGTCAATAGTTCGTCAGAAAATGACGTCATCTGGACGAGACATTTGACCGTCATTGGTACGTCAATATCACGTAAAATCTTTGGTCACTATGACGTAATTGATGACCATTTATTCACGTGAAAAAGACGATATCATGTTGCTTGGGTGGTGGCAAATTTAAAATTATGGCAGTCAACAAAAGAACAACATTTTAATAAAAAACTATACAGCGACAACGGCACTAAGCACTATAAGAGTGTGACGATCGAACTATCTCAATGTCATTCTAGAGTATAGCAGAATTACTCATTGGGGGCGTGGAAACACGAGCGGAGTTTGGGGCTCCCGGTCGTGGCTGTTCTTCCACCGCGACAGTGATTCTATTCTATCGCAAGCACTGCCGCCCAGCACCCCTCTATCACGAAGAGACGCGCCTAGACGAGCAGGCCGTTACGGTCGCAAACTCGTGGTTATCACGAAGCCGACAGCGTCAGGCCATCCCGACCTCCCCTGACTTATATACAAAGCCTACATCCTTTGTACAGATGGTGCGATCGCCAGCTCGACAAGGAACGGCGCACTCCGCTTCCCCCACGTGTTATTGTGCTATTTACCTCAATTCCATTTTGAATGTTTAATTTCTATAACTTTGATATTAAACGACGACTGAACAAGTGTTAAAGTTTCAAAAAAAAGTAATAAACAACATGTGACTTCGCCATACACTCTCGTGAAATTTGAAACAACAAAGAATTCTTATCGGAGATTAAGATTGGACAGCAGACAATTTATATGATGGAAACATTAATCAACAAAATATTTACGTAGTAAAAAAACTAAATAGCAAAGATTTATAAAAATAAAAAAAGATCTAGTGTGAAGTAAAACTTGTGCAGGCAAAAAAATAACATAAGGTGAGAAACTGCAGAGCATGAAAGTTGACGTTCAATTTAAATTAAACAAAGAAAATTGCTGAAGTTAAAAACCGTGAGATAGAGAAAAATTGTATCAGGTGAAAAATTGCAAAGTTATTGATTAATTTTTAAAT
Source organism: Zophobas morio (assembly GCF_036711695.1). NCBI lineage: Eukaryota > Metazoa > Arthropoda > Insecta > Coleoptera > Tenebrionidae > Zophobas > Zophobas morio. The sequence goes on from NW_026972110.1 coordinate 7,216,040, forward strand.
GTGAAGTTATTTAGCTGCATTGTGGGCCATCGTTTTACATTCCCCCCAAACAAATTAAAAAAAAAAAACATAACAGGCAATCTGGACGTTCAAAATGCCATCGGACGAATGCGTTGTTCCAAAAAAATATGCGTCAAAAATATGTCTTGTTCAACGAGATTTTGCAGTTCAAACATGTGCTCGTTCTGAAAATACCCTTTCAGCCTTAGATCATATAATAATTTTATTATATGATCTAAGCTTTCAACATGGCCGCTGCCAGAACAAAGAATTTACCTGATGTTAAATTATGCCACACTTTATCAACGATTCAAACAAAGAATTTACATGTTACATTATGCCATTATCCAAGTGATTAGTTACTTAAAACAATTAGCTTTGAGTGCTTATACTGTGGAGTGTCCCCAGCGTATCCCAAACAAAACACATGATAAATAAACAACACAAAATGTAATTTTCCACGTTGCGAGATAATATGTCTCGCGTGATGTAGCTTTCCACGTTGCGAGAAAAATATCTCGGTGATGTAATGACATATGATTATCATAACTGCCTAAGGGGAGAATTTCACGGTCTTTTCCCAGAGTGGGATAACGCTGGATTGATTTAACTGCCGTAAATGAACTATTAGCAATCTTGTGTGAGGAATTAAGAACTCTAATAATGTAACACTTAAGTATAATAAGCATCCAGAAACCTTATTCATAATTTGGTAAACAAAGAATAATGTCTCCTCACCAAGTGAATTTCATGAAATCTCCTAACAAGCGCCATATCTAAACAAACTCCTGACTGTTAAATTGTGTTAGAACCGGTTAACGATTAAAATCCTAACAGGAACTGTGAATTTACAAACAATGAATCAACATTACACCATAGTTTTTCTTGATTGAATTTTTTTTAAATTCAAATTATTCAAATGCAATTTCGCGCCGCTGTTAATTTTTTTTCAGCGCGAAATTTTAATTCAAATTCGGTCACCACACTTCATTTAGTTTCAGCAGTTCATGATTACATATATCTTATTCTGTAGCCATCTTATTTTGACGGGGCTGTTAATTCTTTTGTCATTGAGTGGTTGGTAGGGATAATCAGACAAATTCTGGTTAGCGTTTTAGCGTCCACACGATGTTGCTAACATACTTATAGACTTACGTATAAAATTTCACGAGAATTAGTCCGGTAGTTTCGGAGATTATCTATCCAATAAAATACCCACACAGAGGCCAGACAGATGGAAACGGGAGATGTATTTTTCCATACTCTAGGAGTATGGAACGTTTAGAAACCACGAAAGTGGTCATTCGCCCGACGAATCTTATTAACTACGATACTTTCTTAACTTACGCTTGAAGACTACAGATGATGTACTCTTCACTTTTTTACTTCAATCTTTTTTTTTTTTTTGTTTTTAAGTCCAGATTATCTTTTACGAACTTCTTTAAGGGCAATTTTGTCTAAATATATCTAATTATTTTGCTGTCATTAATTTTTTAATTTTTTCCATTCTCGTTACGCTTAGAATCTTGTAAGTGAACGAAAAATAATGTTGAGGTTTAAATATTTTAATACATACAAGCTATAATATAAAATATGCCATTTTAAGACACGTTCTCAAAATGTACCATGTACCATTGGGGACACGGAAAATTCGGCAGAGGTGTCACACAATTGTCAAAATTTCTAAACCAGGCCTTAGCTATTCATAACCACGCCTTTTAATGTTTGGCGTATTTCTCATTTTGACACTGACAAAGTCGAAGTTTTATTAAATTTGTTTCAATTATATTAACATGCAGCTACTGCTCGAGATTTGGTAAAAATTGATACAGCTGGCATGTCGAACAATTGATACATTTCAAAGTTAATTTGACAGTTTTTTCGAAAATATCAATCATATTGACGCTAAAGGTGCATTTACATTGACATTTTTTGAAATGACAAGAACAGACTGCCCAGAATTCCATGTCCCTCATAGTACCTTACGTTTTGTTTTTTAAGAATGCGTTCAAATGCAAAGTGCAGGATATGGAAGGCAAATTGTTTATTCCTTCGTTCAGATTCGAGAATAAATGTTCAGATTCAAGTTGTAAGAACATTACAACCCTTCCGTCTTATAGATCACGAAACTGTTAATTTAACATGTAATCTTTCTCCCAAAGTGGATCCACGTTTAAGAATAGTTTAAATGATCACAAATGAACTGTTTGAATTTCTGAGCGAGAACTTATTATGAAGTGTGGATAATATAAGAATTTAAATAAAAACATTGAGAACTTTAGATATATAGTTATTAAAAGTAAGTTGAGCCCTGAATAAGTGTTTTTTTTTATTATGTATTTTATGAGAACATTTTCATTATTGTAGCTAAATTCTATTAGAACCATGAACAGTTAAAAATCTTAACATGGAATTTACAAACAATGAAACAAAAGTAACATGTGTTCACGAATTCGCTACATTTCACAACTCTCCGATTAGAAAATCGTTAGTTAGCTAGTTTAGACTAATTACCTTCAGTCAATTTCTGTAACGCCGTAACCATGCGTTAGTGACTGACTACGTTATTGAATGATGTCTTATTTTTCAAAGGCGGTTTTGCGACGTTTTTTATATTCAGCGCGAAATTTAACTTTTCAAATTGGGGCACCACAGCATATATGTATATTGTACCGAATAAATCATCTTTTCTTCACTTGTCACACAAAAAAATATTGCACTTCATTTCTCAAACGGTTTTAAAATTATTTAAACACTTTTAGAAGAGGATATCACTGACGTCAGCTTTACTGGACTTAGATCATATCTTTCCCTACCACCTTCAGAACTAACAGAAAATCGTTTCAATGTTGAAATGGAAATTCGTCCTTTAGACGACAATGGTCTTATATTTTTTGTGGAACGGGTTGGTACAAGTTTCGTTTCCCTAACGTTATACAGTGGAAGTCTGGAACTAAAAATATTGTCCAGTAAGAAATATAAAAATCAAAATACTAGATTTTTATTTAAAAATTCCATTTTTTTAGATAAACATAAAATATCCGTAAACGAACCCACCACCATCACAAGCACAAAAATATTAGTTAAAGGCATCTGGTACAAAGTACAATTTGGAATTTACGGCAAAAAAGCGTATCTCTCGGTTGACAATGTAATAAATTCGGGTATTTTGAATACCGAAAGTGGAATAAATATCTCCAAAGAAAACATCTTCTTGGGTAAGTAAATGTACAAACAACCAATCGGGTAAAATTTTAATCTGTAACTTTTAGGTGGTCTTCCCGATATTTCATCATTGCCTCTTTTATCAATATCAAAGCTTCCTGTACCATATAAAGGCTGCGTGCGACACTTTTCAGTTAATTCTGTGCAAATCCCTTTAAATGAAGCAACAATTTCACATGGACGAAATATTGGAGACTGCGATGGTACCCCATGTGGGAAAGACGCTTGTTTAAACGGTGGTACTTGTTGGTTAGATTCCTTCATGAAACCACACTGTTCCTGTCCTCCTGCTTTCTATGGAATTCACTGCGAAAATGTTTCGGATTGTAACGACACTAAGTGCAAAGACACAGGTCAATGTGTTGGAGGAAAATGTTCGTGTCACGTTGGTTGGGAAGGAGTTTACTGTGAAACTCAAATTCAGGTCACCAAACCTGAATTTACAGGTCGCAGCTACCTTATCGTGAAGAAAAATAATGAAAAGAAACGTGACATTTCAGCAGTTGAAGTGAAAAATTTGTATCTGAACTTCACAACAATTAAAAAAGACGGGCTCGTCCTTTGGAGCAAAAAGGTAGTATTTGCTTTCCTTTTTTCGATATTAAAAATTGTTTTTTTTTTTTCAGGAAAATACTTTCGTTGGAGTTGGGCTCGAAAAAGGTTTTTTGAAAATCGCGTATTCGCTCGACAACAAAACCGGTAATACAATAGTGAGTTTACCATTTTACTACAAGATCTCGGATGGTTTGTGGCATAGTATTGAAATAACGTTTGCTCCCTTTATGATAAAGTTGGATCAAAATAAAATCATTTATAAAGGAAAACATCGAAAAATGCTGGAGAATACTACAGTGTCAACTGATGGTTTATTTTACATTGGTGGAATTCCAACTAAATCGACTATTAGAAAAGAAACGAATGGCACATTTATGGATACGTTTGAAGGATGCATTGAAGGTTTTGCCACGAACGGAGAAAACGTGATTCGAGATTTTACAAATTTCGAAGGAAGAGAAATTAATGTTTGCAAAATTTTATGAACAACAGAGTGATCAATGAAGGAAGACGAAGAGGTCAAAAGGTTCAGAAGATAAAGATTAGAGAACCCAGATTTATTATTTATTAGAACATTCTAATAAATTAGATATTATAGATATTCTCGTGTTCTGTGAGTAGAGAAAGATCAAAACAGGAAGCGCCCATGGTAATGCAGTACATATATATGTGTTTATCTTTTTTAATCACCTTTGTAAGTCACTGCCAGATTTCAACAAATGCAATAGATAAACACTGATTTTTTTTCATCTTAGTTTGCACATGTGTATTAAAAACGTCTTTTTATAATAAATAGAAGTGTGCATTTGGAAATAAAGATCCGTTGTTACTGTACACGTTCATATCATTTATTGTAATAGTATACGTAATGTCAAGATTAAACATTTTCTTAAGACCATTAACGTTACCAATCCACCCGTTACGCAAGATGGACAAATTTCCGAAAAGGAAAAACTAGTTATCGGCATAAAAGGTATTTATTGTTAATAAGTAACTATGGATTCCATTGCCTCTCAATATTTTCTGCGGATCACCATTTTACATGAGAAGCTATATACCAAAATATATTAACAATTGAATTAAGTAGCTAAATAAACAATTTGATATTTTATTTTAGAAAATTTTAAAATAAGTTAACAATAAACAAATAAAAATGGAATGAAAACAAATTTCAAACTTAATTAAGATAATACCATTCGATCGAAAATAAAATGAGTTAGAGTTGGCGGTGCCGGTCTAGTTTTGGGTGGTAGTTTTATTCTAAATATGGTCATTACCAATTAACCACAATATTAACACAGTATAGATATATAACTAACCTATATACGTTATATCTATACTGTGATATGTCATCGGGCGTAGACATGAATAGATTTCTGTTGCGCGTGGTTAATTTTTAAAACTAACAGGTGGCAAAACTGACAGCTGTCAGAACTTGTGTGACGTAACAACACTACCTATACAACTTGTCTCATAGCCAACTCTAATTTCCTTTATTTTTTCGATGACAGAGTAGAACAAATTCATCGCAATAGACGTTTTTACCACAGACGTAATTTGTAAGTATGTAAAAAATATATTTTTCAATTGATGAATACTGTACTAAGTAATTATCAAAAATGTATATTAAATCAATTTGCTGCATAAAAAACACTGATCTTAAAATCTAAATGGATTTCATTTGAGCCATAAGTTCTTCTAAACTAGTATCATCAGATTTTGAATTTTCACCATCACCTACTCCCCTTCCAGGAAGTGTATATGCCAAGTTTATACCTGACCCAACATTCTGGTTTTCTTTATCATTTTCAACACTTTCATCAACTAATGAAATACCCCATTCATTGTCTTCATGAATGGGTTTATCATCTTCCACAACATTTTTCACAATTTCAACTTTAGGTTTAGCAGCAAATTCTTTTTGTCTCAGAACACAATTTCTATCATCACAATTTGGATTAGGTTTTAAATTCATGGTAGGGAAAAAGTCAGTTAATGCACTGTAGCCTAAATAATTCGAAACATTACCAAATTTAAGAAGATATTTTAATGTATTCTGAACCAAAAAACCAGCTATCACTCCCATTGTAGTTGGAAGACTGGCCGCACATACACCATCTCTTTTTAAAGTTTTTTCATCAATATTTGAAGCAACAACTAGAGGTGGAGCACACTGTAAAAAACATTATACCTTGCGTACATGAAGTAAAATAATCTCTTACTGCAAAACATGCTGTTTCTCCAGGAACAATAAACTGGATGTGTCCAGAGACAGCATTCTCTGATACTCCAGATTCGAACCAGGTCAAGTTGAATTCGTTGCATACGGCATTTATAGTAAATCGCGCTTCAAAATTGTCCACACAACTTAGAACTAGATCAACGGGACCATTATTTAAGCTGTTATGTCTACAATAATACTCATGAAAAAAAAAATCCCAAAAATAATGATTCTTACGTCAGAATTCTTGAAAAATCATCAAAATATTCCACAGAAGTAATATTATAATTGTAAGTTAAAATGTCAACGTCTGGGTTGATGTTTCTTAAAGTTTCAGCAGCAGCTTCAACTTTACTTAGTCCTGATTGATGAGGTTGAAAGAATAATCTGTTCATATTGGCTAATTCTACTTTATCGTAATCAAATAATATAAGGCGTCCGATTCCACACCTTGTTAACATTTCTGCTGTTACACTTCCCACTCCACCAATACCCACAATTGCTACCGTAAAATTTCTAATATCTTCATAATTGTTTACAATTCCCATTCTTTTTAAGGCCATCAAACGACTACAAAGTAAAAAAATGATACAATTTTATTTTAATTACTTTAACAGACGTACCTGTAAGGGTTTGAATCGACGACTTCAGAAGACATGACTTCGATTTTTTCTCTAACATTTTTTGATGCGAGTGATTTTAACTTATGTTCTAGTTCGGCAATTTTTAACTTGAGAGCTTCAACGTTGTCCATTTTAAAACACTTCTGAAATTAATTATTGTTACGAATGTCGAGCATATGGAAAACATTCACTACTTACTTCCCCGTGGTTGTCAGGTTGTCAGAGTAGGACAGTACAACTACTGTCAATGTCATTCGTTTCAGCTACATTTGTTATTTTGGTACGTATAAGCGACGTGTTACATAACCTACTAACAATAATTTTTAATATAAACAATATTATTATTTATTAGTATATTTTTCATTATTTTGGTTGATAAAATTGAAGAGTTTCAATTTATAATTTGATATGTATAACTAATTCAATTCAACCTATTAAAAATGTATTTATTTTAAAGTTTGTCGGTACAGTTGGCAATGATGCTTGAGATTTGACACATTTGATACTTGACAGACGAAAAACAAATACGGTAAGTTTGCAGGTTATTTTTCATAATTTTTTTTATTTTATTATAACGTATTTTTTATTAGATACAAATCTAAGAGAGTACTAATATGAAACCTGCTATTGTTGCTGATGAAATGTTTCCTGAAGGTGCTGGTCCGTACATGGATTTAGAAGAGGTATGTCAAAATTGAAATTAAATAAAAATATTAGTGACTGATTGTTAAAATTTATTCTATAGGCAGGGGGTTCTAGTGGCCTGCTGATGGATCTAGCTGCTAACGAAAAAGCAGTTCATGCGGATTTTTTTAATGGTAAGTGTTGAAGAAACATTTGTGAGGTCATCATGATTTGCCTTAAAACATATAATTACATTTGTTAATGTAATGTAGATTTTACTTTTCTTCCCGAGGTTTCAAATGAAATCCATGAAACCAAAAATAAATTACAGTAACGTTTTCACCTCCTATTAATATCCGTGCATGTTTTTTAAAATTGTGTTCTGGGAAACTTCTGTAGACACAAGAAGTTGTAGAAAAATGTTCTAATAAACTACAAATAAACACATGATTTCTGAAGGTAATCTTTGTTATTGATTAGAAGTTTAAATATTGTTGACCAAAGAATTTTTTTTACATAATAATGCTCATTCTTTTAATTTTGCTGTTTTTCTTTCAGATTTTGAAGACCTCTATGATGATGAAGATTTGAATTGAATTTGTATTTTTCATAAAACTAGTTGTGAGTGATTTCCCACTCGTTTTACAGAATTTTATTATTAAAAAATGTAAAATGAATTAAAATCTTTTTATTTTTACAAACTTGATTCTATCATAAAATGAAGAAAAACTTACATTTTAATAAACATTAACAACTAAACTTAATTTTTATAAATAACAATAAAAAAGAGTACATAATTCTTATTATATACAAAAGAAAAAAATTTAATTGGCCTTCAGTACTTCAACATTTACAAAACCTTAAAAAAAAATTAAATATTAAAACATAACTTCAAAGAATAGTAAACTTCTTAATCTTTTTTGGAATACTCTAATCAAAAAATATTGGTCCACTACAAAAATTTGACCATTCCTTTTAAACACATTTAAATTACAAGCACTTGTTATCACAGGTGCAAATTTATTTGCAAACAAAAAGCAAAAATTTATACAAAGTTGATACTTATATACAGATATTTTTAAAATGTGTGAAAATCTTTGAACCAATATACAAAACGTCTTGTAAAATTGACTCACCTATTTAATAGAAGAAATAAGCTTTCAAGTAAATTTTAGTACTTAAAATGTAAATGTACATCACTAAAAATAAAGAAATCCAACCGTCTTTTACTGCAATCACATGGACAGACATTGATACACAGTAGAAAAAAAAAACACTAGTTCAACTCAATATCACTTGACATATCAGAATCTCCTTCTTCGTCACTAAAATCTGGAGCGCCGGGCGACAGAGGATCACTCGAAGATTGATGTGAATTTTCTTCATCCAAAGTGGTTTCTACAAAATCTTCAGTTGTCAACATGCTACTTGTACAAGGAGTATCAGTTTCCAATAATTTGTCTGTTTCATCTGATGCACCAAATGCCAGTTCTGAAATGAACACCTATGGTTTCAAGCTCCTTTATATTTCATTGTTACTTACGATCTACGTAATTCTCTAGCGATTTGGGCACCATTTTTTTTATTTTTTCCAAATTTTCTGGCGTACACTTTCCGTTATCTAGACCTAAAATTTATCCATATGAAGCAACTTAATAATGATAATAATATTTAAAAAAACAGGATATTATAACATACCCATCAACATTCCAATTGATTTCAATATTTCAACGTCATCTTTGATTTCAAATTTGTCATTGAATTTAAAAATATATTCTTTTCTGTAAAGTAAAATACAGGTTTTCACGAACTGAAACAATTAATACAACTCACTTATCATTTGAGATACTACAGTCGATCTCAGTCTTTTTATTTGTGCTTATAATAAGAAAAGGCAACTGAATATACGAACTGGGAGCTGGTGGTCCGTTTATTTCTTCCAACTCTCTGTTTCTCTGAGCCAAATTTTTAAATGAGATCTGATTTAAAATTAATTCTTGCAATTGCTTCTTCTTTTCTTTTATGGTGGCAATTTTTTTGAGTTTTTCTCTCTCCAACTGCATGCACTCTTGGAGCGAATTTGTTGGCAAACCAATCCACCGAATTTCTTTTTTTTCTTTCGAAATTATATTCATAGCCATTAATACATTTAAGGCATCATAAACCCGTCTTCTGATATTTTTTTGGTCATACTGCTATCAAATGAGTATTAGGTTTCTAATGATAATTTTAGAAACAGTGGGAAATACCTGATCTGCTAAAGAGTTATTGCTGGACGCACTCGTGAACTCGCCCACTAGTTCATCAGCTACTTCATTGTAAGTGGTTTTACCTTTTTTCCGCACTTTCTCACACACTTTCATTGAAAAGTGGCGAAGCCCTTTACCAACTTTCTCGGATTTTCTGCTACGTTTCCTGCATAATAAAATTTCGTAAGTCCTTCATAAAGCAATTTCTACAAATTCCACTTACGAATCTTGTACAAAATCCACCTCTATTGGATCGGCTCTCTTTCTCTGAAGAATTGGAGGTGAATTATTTTTATTTTGGTTCTGTACTGTATGAGTTTGTTGTACGATAGGTATTGCCGTTGTATTTTGGTTAATTTGCACTTTCTGATTATTTTGCGTTACAAATTTTATATTTTGCTGAAAACATCACTTTGTAAAAACGAGAACCACTACGGATCAGTAACTTCATACCACTTGGGTCGGAGTCAAACGAATAGTCTTTGCACCTTTTGGTATTCCGCTGACCTGAAGTGCACTACCTTCTGAAATTATTAAAAAACGAACAAAAGAATTGTCAAATTTTAATTATAGTATACTTACTTGTCGTTACGAATTTTGGAGTCGTTGCTATTGTCCTTATTATTTGTGATGAGCCTGTTGTACCATACACCTGAGAAAAACACATCTTGTTATCATGCTCCATAACCAATAATATTTACATAACCACAAACAGAAATAAATCAAATTCTACTTAAAGTAGAAACAGTAAATTTGGACTGTTCACTTAATAGGTGAAACTCGTTACAAATAGGTAAGTAACAAAACTTAATACTTTTTTTTTACCACAGAAACTACAAAAGTTTAAGAAGACGTCATCAGATTTTTGGTGGAGATGATCAGACAAATTCTGACAAGCGTTTTACCGTCTACACATTATTTGTAAAATTTCACAATTCGTTCAATAGACCTACTTTTTCGTACTCTACAGGTTATGAACTACGGAGAAAACATGAAAATCGCCATTCGTCAAATAGATTTTATTACAATCCTTTCCTAACTTATGATTGAGAACTAAAAAAATAGGCAAATGCTTCTAGTTCAGATGGATTTAACGTAATACAACTACAAAACACAATTTGTTTTTTAAACAAGGAAGTTTTCCGTCAATATTGTTATAAAATAGGAGTATATATTTTTTATTAATCTGTAAACACAACAAAATTGTTTTATTTATTTAAACAAACAATTTTTCAAAATCATTTTTATCTAAATATGTTACCCAAGATGACAATTTTGATACTTGGTAATTGAAACCTAGTGCTAGAACACAATTCGTATTTCAGAGAGTTAATAAATTTTTAAAGTTCAGGATATATTAAAAAAATAAACGTTGAACTGAAGCCTCCAGAAATCGAAGAACCTATACTATATGGATCAAAAGTATAAAAACTGATACAATTCTTCAGTTTTGATTTCTGGATATAGTCTGCAACCCTTTCTGTACGATTTTAAAACAACCAAGATGACAATATTTAAATATACATAAATTTATGTTTCTTAATCATTGCTAAATAAGGGTGGCAAAAAATGAACATTCACATTTATTATTTTTTAATTAAATTTTAATATACAACTAAAATTTAAAAGTAATCAGAGAATAAACAGACGAAAAGGGAAACATTTCATTTTATTATTCTCTGAACTATGAAATGCCAACGCGAGACGAAGTTAAACATTCGGCAAAATGATCTAATATAAAACTTCTCCTGGTTATAGCCTAGGAAATAATCTGTAAATATTTTTAATCAAACAGCTCAATAAAACAGACCGGAATAACGTCTTGAGAAAAACTTTTCACAGTTGCATTACCAGTTATTTTTTAAACTTAAGAAGATTGTTTGATTTAATGTGTTTCTTGACGTTCCACAGCTTGTAAAATACGACAATTTCGGTCTCCCCTTTCCATCTGTTTGTGGCCGATTTAATTAGACATATAACTTCGAAACCACTGGTCTGGTCATTGTGAAATTTTAGATTTACTTCAAGCATATTATGTAAATTCCCACAAAAAAATATGATCTCCAAAATTTTGTCAAGTAAACCTCGTTCTTTATATCGTAACACGCTAATAAATCTGTGGTTTAATAGTTTACCGGATCTTCTAAACCTTACGGATACATGACGAAATTTTACAATGTCTTAGAATAGACGAACATTGATTTAATAAGTATTTTATTGCACATTTGACAGCAATGTGAGTCGGGCGTGCATCCCATAGATCAGTAACAGAACGTGTCGCCTTGATATGAGAAAAGGTCCTTGGTTCAATCCTCAACTTTATCATTCTTTTTTTCAATTGTTCCAAAAAACGGCAATTATAAATTACAAAAATTACCAAATAAATTTTTATTTAAAAATACACTCAAACATACATAGATTGGCTGTGCTTAAGACGCAAGGGAAGTTCTTTAAACAACTTTAAATCACTTTTTGTTGTTTGATTAACTGTGGTATGCCCAACTGTTCTAATTAGTAACAACATTTGTTATTTCATTATAATCAAAGTGGTCATGCTTCACAGGAATTTGTAAGTATTAATATTAACTACTACTATATTAACTACTCTTGTGTTATAGTTGTAGTACCGAACGAAAGTTGATTCGGTTGTTTAGTATACGTATTTTTTTTTTCATAGTAAGAAACTGAAAACAAGTTCAAAATGGTAAATTTTCGTAGACGAATATATATATTAAAAAAAAAAATTGTTCATTCCTTGTCAGACCGAGGGGCGAAGCGTAATTGCAAAACCCAGATTTGATAAAGTTTTAAGTTTTTGGTTGTGAAGAGAAGACTACATACAGTAAGAACAAAGCAACATGCAAGCCCCGCCCACCCGCCCTATCTCAACTGTGATGATTTTTTTTGTATTCATTGTGAGCCGGGGGCGGAGCTTAACTGCAAATTCCTTATTTTTTTTTACAAGAAATTACCATACGAAACAAGTTCTTAAGTATATAATTGTGGTGTCCAAAGAAAACTATAACGTATTATGTAAAAAACAAAGCCAAAGATTAAGCTCCACCTACACCTGCCCTAATCTAAATTGTGATGAATTTTTCATTCGTTGCCAGACCGACGGGCGGGGCATAATTGCAAAATCCGTATTTTCCTGCAAAAATTTACCATTTTAAACATATTTTAGGTTTCATGTTGTGAAAATAAAGTACTATTAATAGTAGTTTACTAGTTGAAATCAACAACAAAATTTAAGACGTCAAAATATACAAGTTTATTCGTTTTTTTTTGTTAAACGCAATTTTTGGTGCGAAATATATTTCATAAAAATTAATTACAATGACATATCTATTTTATCGTCTTTGGGAAAGTTTCGCTGCACCAATTTAGAAAGCTTTGTGAAAAAAGCGCCATGAATGCCTCAAAAAACGTACACAAAAATTAAAATTCCCAAATTCAATAGAAATAAGAAATCTGAAATCTTTTAAATACCCTAAAAACAGTCAAACAAATTGTTACAAATCTAAAAAACTGAATAATGTAATGCGTTTTCTGGGTGTCAGTACAGCGTATTGATGTCTTACTACCAATATAAAATGCATTTTCAATAGCTTATTAAATTAACGCTTAATATTGTTATAGTATCTGTCAAATTCCAAGTCTTAAGTATAAATTTCAGAATACCAAATTAAAAATACTGTCACCTGCTTGTTTTAACGACGCTAATAAAAATGATAAAACTGATCACAGCAACATATACTGCGACAAATATGTAGTAACTACCACTTTACATTATTTGTGAAGTTGAGAAATTCAAAAATTGTGTAATCATTAGCTTGTGGATGAAAAAAAGGAACATGAAAATAAATAACTTCCATTCTCTTTTTCCTAAAAAGAAAATTATTTTTTGTTAACTGATTATACTGGAAACAATGAATAATGAAAAAAAAAAATTATGAAACAATTCACACTATAAAAAACCTGTTATCACACTGTAAAAAACCTGTTATCACACTGGCAGCACCCAGCTTCAACTTTTTTTATTGAATTGAATTTCCAAGGATGAAGGGAATGAAGAGTTAAATTTTTATGAAAATTAAGTTTTCTTAGTGAGTGAAGGTCTTATTGATGTAATGTTCTTTCATGTAGCAATCTGTTTCACCTTGTTCTGTTACAGAGACAAGAAACAACAGAGATTTAAAAAGGATGTTACTAGAAAAAGTGAGTGACCATCTCTTGGATTTATGTGTTTGGAATAACAGCTGATTTTGTACCTAATAACCGAGTTTTTTTACATTCACATAATTTTTTTAAGCAGGAAAAGTAGTAATCTATGGAAGACACTTTTTCAAGACGTGTGGTAAATTAGAGGGAAGTGCACTTAAAAAATAACTCCAATATATTAAAATAAGAAAAGAAAAACTGTAATAAGAATAACTTTGTTTACTGCGATTTTAATAAATTTACAATTTTTGTATTTCTAATGTACATCTTCACCTTTTGAAACATCCAATTGTTGATATTATTCTTGTAAACAACATGAGTGTTATTTTTAATTTTGATATCACAACCAAATAAGTTAAAGATTGCACAATTTATCATAACCAAACTATAACAATATTTACCTATGTCATCATCAATTCATTAATTTACTGGTGTAACTATGAATAACTACCTGAACAGAATCCTGGCTGTTCGGTGACTTGAAAATCTTTACCGGCTGTCCAGCTACTGATGTGACGATGCCACTTATGGGTTTTCCACTTGGTTGGACAACCTTTATCATCTGTGGTTGTCCTGTTACATAAAAAAAGAGGAGGCATTAAAAACAACCCAGGCAAAGTAAAACATGTTTGTAAAACCGTCATTCAACGTGGTCGCCAAAAATGGGCGTAAAAATCCATCATGTGTTTATTAAAGTTGGCAACAATAAAAATGACGGTTCCTGGCAACTACAGCTTTGTTAACATCCAAAATCTATAGCAAACAGTAGATCAGAATCCAGTAAAATTACCATTTGATCCTTGAATCACCCAGTTGGTTGTACTGTTTTGTTGGGTCATTTTCACACCTAAGAATCACAAAACGAAAGTAAAACAATCGCGGATGTTTCTTTTAAAGCATTATTTCGAAAATCGTTGAACACTGAAAATTACCCGGGCTAAAATTAATTTACTGTGGTATACTACTTCATCGAAGTCCAACAAAAATGGCGACTGTAACTAGGCGATATTTCAGATTCAAAATACGAGAACCCGGTGCACAATAAATTTGGTTAAAATAACGCTCGAAGTTCCCTCGAATATCGCGTTTTGTTTTTTACTATTTGTGAATTGTTTATAACTACCACAACACTTGGGGGTGTTTTTGAAGATGAGCTATTTCGTGCAGGTAAAGCCACTACGAGCTTGGCGGCGGGCACAAAAGCATAGTTCTCATTGGTTGAAATTCTTCACGTGGGACACGCTGCCAGTAGTTCCAAGAAACGCCACGCGTTGTTCAAAATATTTTGGCGCCTTTTTGGATGGAATTCTTAACAATATTTAGGGTGGACGTGATTGCTGAATAACCATAAAAAAGCACATTTATTTTCTGTTTTCGTTCATGATAACTTAACGAGCTGCAAAAATGTGTAGTTGGTATGTTTCAACTGGGATTAGGCTTATCGTCGAGAATTTATATTACGTAAGTTACAATAATTTATTAGAGTTTTATATTTATAACTATAAAATTATCACATATATTGTCGTTGAATTATTTAGTTATGTTATGTGAGATATCTACACCTCTGGAATCAAACAAAGTAATTAATAAAATTAATAGAAATCGACATTCGGCAATTCTATCGGGTCAGGTACCTCTACTAAACATTGAGCACGTTCAAAATGGTGACATTTAGTTATTAAAAAAAAATCCCTAGGTTTGGTTTTTGAGTCGTCAAACAACTGTCAGAATGATTTATTCAAATTCGTTTATTCAAAAACTTTTAAAATAAAGTTTAAACAGTCAGCATCCCATTTTATGTGATGGTGATTTTTAGCTCAAATCTCATGTGTGGTAAATTTGTATGAAATAGTTTATTGTCAAATTTAAATATTGCCAACCATAAAATGCACATGTGTGTATAAAACGAAAGAGCGCCTGCTCAAGCTACATATTTTTAACATTTAACTACGAACGAATGAAAGGGCGAACTGTGATGGACGATAAATAAGCACAAAAACTATAATCTTATATTTTTAAAACGAAAACAGCAGAACCTGAAATTCGGCGAATTCATGATGGAGGTATATAAAATAGAATGAAGACGACGAATGATTTGAAAAAGTGACTGGTACCACATTTTAGATTAGGTCATAAATGGTTTTTCCTAGCGAGGTTAATAATAAAGAACACTTCTTAGTTTTTCCGAGAAACTGATTGTTTCAGTGGTACCAATCAAGCGAAAAGAAATATTTGATCTCTGGTCCATACTCAAATTTAAGATCGCAACAATGAATCTTTTACATTCTATTGGTAGATTTCGTGGCACTAAATTTAAAATTTGGGAAAATTAGTTCAAATAACTCATTGTCGCCAACCTAAATTTGGGTACGGACAAATGTTACCATGTTTTATATTCATTAATGAATTTAGTTAAAAGTCAAATAAAGCGGTACAGTATGAATTTCATAGCCCAGTACATATGTAAATCATCTACTAACAGCCTTTATGTTCCCTTCTCCATGTTGATGATGTACAAAATTTTTAGATGACATTTGATCAAAGTCGATAAGTTCAATTACTACACATTCTTATATTAATTATATCGGTTAGGAAGAGATGTCGATAGGACCGGTGTTCAAAAAATGCGATCGGTAAATAATGTCTCTGATCAGGGATATACGGATGTTTGGTAGTGTATTGACCTCATATTACGTAATCGAGTACTCTGTTAGGTATATGATTGATCTATCTATTCTACGTTCCTTTCATTGCTTAGTTCTCCGAGGTGTCGTACATCTGTAAATGCTGATTCGCGGGGATTTTTAAAATTTAAAAATTTGTTTATGTCTCCTCCCCCTTTACCCTTCCCTCTATGCTCCGTCGCCATGACTCCGTCCACAGAACGGACGCACCGGCACAACGGCACAATCTGTTTTCACATTTCACTGCCTTGAGCGTTGTTCTGTGTTCACTGTGTACCATTTTACCTCTTCTTGTGTTGTTTTTGTGTTCACGTGGTTTAGAAATCGAAACTAATTAGAATTTTTCATTTTATTCCCTTCTTTAGCAGAGTGTAATTGACGAATGTAAGTATATATTTTATTAAATAAATAGGTTTTTTTTTGTTATAAACATTTAACAGTTTAATTAAATGACCAGTTAAAAGATACTTTTTCCGTAAACTTACAATAATAATATAATTCAAAAGTGTCGTCACGCTGTAGGCATGATTGACCGACACACGTGTTTCTGACAAAACAAGTGAAATGTCAACAAAGAATTTTATAATTTCAAAATTACTATACTTGATGTACTGCCAACTTTATTTCGAATTTTCACAGCCATCTGCGTCCACAACCATTTTGAATTTTTGAAATAAATAATGTTTGTTAGTACACGCCTTTCGATCATTATTAAAACAAAAAAATGGTGTATTTTAAACAAAAAAACCTGTTTTAGAACAATTGAAACAAACCGTCTTTTATTCACTAGAATCTCGATATACAGGGTGTTAATAAATTATTACCTACAGTGGGCTCTTCATTTGAATTTTTGCTAAATTAATTAATACATCAATCTGTTGTCAAACTTTCATTCAAATTTTAACGTTTATTATTTCTTTAAGTCTTAAAGGATACGAAAAAATGTGGACTTCACAAGATAAATATTTATTGTCGAAGCTATTTTCGGTTTGACCAAGAGATTGTTGGAAAATAGCAATATTCAACTTTTATCGGCAAAAAAAGTGTATTTTTCGAAAACGGCAGTTTTTTTTGTCGTGTGCAATGGTCCTTTGGATGTAAGTAATCAATTAACACCCTGTATAAGTTTGTCTTTAGTTTGCTATATGTATTCATTGCTTATAACATTATTATATTAAATTGTTGCAGATAAAAATGCAGAGCTACAAAACATATGCTGCAAGAATTAAGCCCAGTAGCAGCATTCAAGGGCGACAGATAAATGTTGGAGCAGGTACATGATAAAAAAATAAAATAGAAAGAGAAGAAACAGCTAATATTATTTGCATAATTTACAGAGCAGGATGGGATCACTAAATTCCTTTGCGCTGGGCCTTCAGCGCTAGAAAGTGTTCCAAAAATAGGTAAGAGACTGTAATGTTTGACACTATATTTTCGGAATTCTAAAAAACAATATTTACAAACGATAAATACATATAAAAATATCGTGGATTGTTCACTCTTTATCACACGTTTATAAAACAATGATCTGTACAGTATAGCGTCGTTGCATGTTTATTATTTATTATGTACTACATGTCAAATGCAGAGAGCGGATTCTGGTGGGTATGGTGGCAAATCGCCAGTACAATGACACACCTGATCCTCCTTCAGGAGGCCAACTGTATGATACAAAAAAAGGGTAGTTTTTTTTCTAATTCACGCATATCTAGCGACGTTCATCTCGTACATATAGATACGAGTATTAGAAATAAAAAGCTAAGTTCATTGGATTACAAACTCACCATTATGGAGGGAAATATTGAGAAAACATTAATTATCAACGTACATAGTGTTCATTTAGGCTTAGTTATTTAAACTCCAAATTAACCCTCACTAATAAATGCATGAGGACGCGAGTCTATGGGCCACTTGAAGGTTACCTGCACGTGTCCGGCTCCATATGTTACAAAGCACGTACCGCAATTCTCTTATTTCGGCCTGTTACTTGCGTGATTTTGTCACAACGTACATTAATAAAAATAAAATATTTTAGGTCTTTATAACAAATATTGCCTATTTTTAGATTCCGTCGGAAGCAATGCAAGTGTTAGACAGCCCTTCGATATTTCCGTCACAAACACAACCTCACGTATGTATTTAAATGTATAAGGTAAAAATGATGAAATTAATTCATACTCGTGGATATTACAGGAAAAATATTGAATCGACGCGGAGTGAAGCAACGAACAACCCTAAACTTCACGCCGAAGGAGAAAAAACTGTACAATGAGGCGAAACGTCTGCAAAAAGAAGTGGGTCGTTTACAGAACCAGGCACGAAAACGCAGGGACGCCTTGTACTCCATAAAGAAGATTTTGCGGAATCAAGGGTTTGTTGATTTCGTGGAAGGGCTGTCTCCCCGTCAACGACGTTTTTTTGAAAATCACATTAGAAACGTAAATCGTAAGCCGAAAGGCAGAAGTTTTACGTTGAAGCAGAAGGCAGATGCCACTGCCATTTGGAAGCGTGTTCCAAACACGTACAAACTTCTGTCAACAATGTTTACGCTGCCGACTATTGACACTCTGAGGGCAACCCTAAATAGAATTCCAATTGAACCGGGCATCAACAAACCCATATTCGAAGTTCTCAGAAAGCAAGTAGTTAGGAAAATGGGGCGGAGGTACCGTTTATGTACTCTCATCTTCGGTGAATTGCCCATTGAGCCTCACCTCGACTGCTTGCCTTCTGAGGACAGAGTTGTGGGTTTGGAAGATGACGGTGCAGCAATAAGGACGGAAAAAATTGCTGACCATGTTTGCGTATTTATGCTCAGAGGAATTTTCGGAAGGTGGAAGCAACCAGTTGCTTTTGCGTTTTGTAAGAACTCTATGCTAGCTGCAAACATTGTCCGTTTTTATACAGATATTGTGAAAGAAGCAACAGCGATAGGTTTAAACATCATTGCTTCCGTTTGTGATCAAGACGCTACAAATTACAGTGATGCAATTGATATGCTTTTACAAGACACCAAACGACTTGCTATTTTGGAAAATGGAAAGGAAATTAAAGAGAATGTGATAAGAATTGGTGATCACGAAGTTATCCCTCTCTTTGATCCTCCTCATCTTCTAAAAAGCTTGCGGAACAATCTTCTCACCAAAGATCTGCTCTATCTAGATAAAGCAGGTGTTGAGAGAAGAGTTTCTTGGAGTTTTTTTGAAAAGGTATATGAATTAGATCAGACGCATCCTGACAAATTTAAAGGGATGCCACAGATCACCGTAGACCATGTGAAGCCTAACTTAAGAGGCCACAAAATGAAAGTTCGTTACGCTTCA
This sequence comes from Zophobas morio, assembly GCF_036711695.1. Lineage (NCBI taxonomy): Eukaryota > Metazoa > Arthropoda > Insecta > Coleoptera > Tenebrionidae > Zophobas > Zophobas morio. Next base: position 7,235,765 of record NW_026972110.1, read on the forward strand.
CAGGTCCTTAGCCGTCATGTTGCTGCTTTCATAAATGCTTATTCCGTCGGGGGACCCTTACCACGTGATGCTCGTTACACTTCCGATTTTTTTCTCTTCATGAATTTTGTCTTTGACAGCGTTAATGGAGGATTTGGATATGATGGTGGTAAGGTTTCACGTAAATTGTTACGACTTAAACATTCCCATCACACTTGGTGGGTGAAAGGGAAACATATGTTTGGCAATATGAGATTTGAACCACGTAATGCTGGAGATCAAGCAAACCCCCCAGTTTTACAGGGGTGGTGTCGTACTTTAAATGGTTTTATGATTATCGATGAAACTCTAAAGAAACTTGGTTATAGGTTTTTCCCAGAAAAAGCTTTTCACCAAGATCCTTTGGAAAATTTTTTTGATCAATTAAAACGATATCGAGTACGATATATAAATCCCAGTTGTCGAGCATTTGTGTCTTTTTACAAAGCCCTGATGATGAAGAATTTTTGGTCTTATCGATGTCGTGGCTCTAATTGTGAACAAGATGAGGACTCATTTGTGGTCACAATTAGAGACTTTCTTGGTCCTAAAATTAATCGGAAGTGCATCGAAGATCCGTGAAAGCCGCCACAGTTCCTGGTATCTAAGAATAATCTTCAAGGCCATAATGTTATAGGCTTTATTGACGGATTTTCAGTCGATCACACCATAAAACCGCCATTAGACTGTGAAATCTGTCAATTTAACTTAAATCATGATGGCGTTCCATATGTTTAATACCATGACCTGGTGGAAAAGAAAGAGTAGGTGAAAAAGAATGGTTAAAATACTTGAATGTCGATTTAGAGTCATCTTCGCATTCTTGTTCCATCTGAAATTCATTCTTCCCTTTTTAAAACGATAATAAGCCGCCTGAGAAATATAATTGATTTTGATTTTCGGGATTTTGTATGCTGAAGAACTAAAAATTAAACTTTTTCATTTATTTGTAAGTATGTATCTTTGTATATGTACCTGCAAGAAAAAGTTAGCAATATAGTATTTGGTAGGCAAAAACCTGACAGATCAATTTCATTGGAAACGGAAATACAACAATTATATTTACGTTTTAAGGGAAATAGAACGTTTGTATAATTTTGCATTTCGCAGGTTATTCATCACCTTTGTTTTGTGCATACCAGAAGAAAGTAGAGCGATGTTTTTCATTAAGTTTATGCTTCTATAACGAAGTGCACTTTCTGTTACCCTTTTTGTATATTTCATGATGTTTAAAAACCTGTTGATACATTATGAAAGTGATTTTATTGTCGCATTTCTTTTGGTATGAATGAAAAGTGCAAAGGCAGTTTGCGTTTCTACTGGTGATTAACGAAAATTTAAATTAGTTTTATAAAGTCGCAGACAATTATTGTCACTTATATGAGTATCTTCAGGAGGTTTGTGTATTATCAATTTTTTAATCTATAACTCACACTCAAGGTGGTGTAGCCACAACTCACTGTGGAAACAAATTAGGTTAACAGCATCAATATTTTCAAAAAATTAAGTGTAGACTATTGTTAAGAATCCGATATGTCTGCGGCTTTAAATGTTTAATCTGTCATCGAAAGTGGAATTTATTTTGTGACAGTTTTTACTTCCGCGTAATGATCACGAAATTCTGTTAAGAAAACTTCACTTGAAACAAACGCAATTTTATAAAATTCTGTACGGACTTTATTTGGAAGTTAGGGAAAATCAGTTTAATCTGATTTCCATTCTAGAACAATTGTAATCGGTTTTAAACATTTAAAATATTTCAAATGTTAATTTATTTTGGACTGTTTTCTTTGATTTTTGCTTACTTTTCTAATTTTCTTGTAAGATAGTTTTAGGGTATTACTGTACAGTCTAAAAAAATATTAAATATACCATGTGTAACATTTTATAAATTTTTTTAAATATTTTTTTGAGTGTTACTAAAATTTAAAAAGTAATATAAATATGTACTTACTCGTTTGTACATTTTAAAAGATATATCGGTTACTTTACGGTCTGTGGCGCTGCCCCCCGCATTGCGGCGGCTGCGGTGGTGCTATTTACGCCACTGGTTACTATATGTTTCAAAACATATTTAGGCGTTTTGAAACTGGCATATTATAAAAATACAAAATTCATTTTCAAATTTGGCGCTGGTTCTAGTTCCAGATCACAATGTCCAAACTGCCACTAGACGCGGGCATGATGCCTAAATATTGTCATGCCTATTATAATATAAAATATAAGTCATACATACATTTTTAATAGATATTTATTTTATTAGGAGTTTAAGTGATACTTTATGTGACGGAGTATGAACGATTAAACGCCGAGCAATAGCGAGGCGAATTAAGTCCATACGAGTCACATAAGTCACTTAAACTCCGAATGAAATACAATATTTTATTTTCAAACGATTAATCTTCTTTTGAAATGATTATTTCCCATCTTCTTGCTTCATTAAGGAATTGCCTTGATTTCACTTACTAGGTATACTATGGTTGACAACCACTATGATTTTCACATATTTATACTCCGGCGGAGTATAAAAATGTTTTATTTATACGCCGGCGGAGTATAAGTAGTACTTATGCGCCGCTCAAACACGGTGTCATAGAAATGACACTTAAACCCCGGTAAGACCGTCATATAAGTGTCAGTTATATGACGTTTGAAAATAAAAGAGTATTTTATGGCATTATTGGTGGTGGTCTACTCCTGTCGTTCATATAGAACGTTAACAAGTTATAACATTTTATTAGTACAATACATGGTACAATATATGTATAAAAAAATAGGGCTGTACGAATACCAGAATTGGCTTAAAATATTTGTCATGATGAAACAGGGACCCATTTGTATGATTGTATATAATTTTATTATGCCAAAACAAGTAGCGACGTCTAGTTGGCGTACAATCGGTCACATGGTACGTACCTATGTGATATGAAATAGGTACGCCCAAGTATATAGAATACATACATGGAGCAATGCATAGTAAAGAACACAGGTAGATTAACATAAGTTTTGTTTAAAATTTTCTGAGCTGTATTGCGTATATGTGGTGATCGGGTATATACCTATACTTGATTGACTTTCTCAAGTTGATATATGTGAATATATTGTATCTCTTCTCGCCTGAACATCTCATTCTTCTTGTCCTTCATTTCCTGAAGATGACTTACGAAAGTGGGAGAAACGTTGAAACCCTCTTTAAAGTTGACAGGGTTCAAATCGGAAAACGTATTCACTTTTAGAACCGGAAAGGTTTAGCGAAAAAAGTTTTTGGTATCCTTGAATCATTTGCGGCCTATACCTACTGTGCCTATACTGCTGATTTGGTTGAGTACTTCTGTTTTTATTTATGCAATACTAGTTATTATTTAGTTACTTTTTTATGTTACAGATTACAGGGGAGGGCAATATCACGCAATATACTCTCCCCTCCCTGGTGATCAAAAAATAAAGATGTCATGTTTAGCATAGGTAGTATTTCCCGCACATCTGACGTTCTAGGTATTTTTAATTATTGTGTATATATATTGGCAGCACTGATTGTCAAATACAAAATCTGTTATCAGTTGCGGCATTGCAAGATTTATAGTAATTCTTGGAATCTAGGAATATTTCAAAACGAATAGGTAAATTATGAATATTTGTAGTTTACATTATATCCGAAGTTTTGCAATATTATCCAAATTTTAAAAGTTTAGCGATAACTTTATGAAAATGCTATAGTTCAAAAAATAACCTTATTAAAACTTAACTGACTTTGAAGAATTTATATATAACTACATGCTCAAATTAAGTCTTTGTTATCCATGTTCAGAACTGCTTAAGAATCACTTTGATTGTTTATTGTTTTACCTAACTTTTTTGTTCAACGGCAAAGTTAGTAATGTTTCTGTTCTTTGTGTACACGATTTGGCAACGTTGTTCTGTCACTCAAAAATGGATGCCGCTGTAGCATCAACAGTGCCCGATAATGTGTTGGAAGTAATATTTTCATATTTATCTCTTCATGATTTGAGAAACTGTTCTTTAGTGTGTAAAAGATGGTATAGTTTTTTAAATGATGAAAATAATGACGTGTGGAGGTTACACTGTATTCGCAAACTTGCTGAGGAAGCATTAAAATCAGACTTATTGTCTTCAGTTCCTACTTATAAGGCGAAGTTAAGGGCCTTTTATCATGCATGGAATCCGAATGATTGTTCTAGAAATATATATATTAAGCCTAATGGGTTTACACTACACAGAAATCCCGTAGCTCAAAGTACTGACGCATCAAGGGGTAAAATAGGTTTTCGACATGGGAGACATGCATGGGAAGTTATTTGGGAAGGTCCGCTGGGGACGGTGGCAGTAATAGGCATAGCAACAAAGGACGCACCGCTACAGTGCCACGGTTATGTTGCTCTGTTAGGTTCGGACGATCAAAGTTGGGGCTGGAACCTGGTAGATAATCATTTGTTGCACAATGGAGATGCTCAAGGGAATTATCCCTTACTTAATAATGCTCCAAAATATCAGGTATGAAGATTTTATCAATTTTTTTTAATATGAAAGGTAATTATTTATTTATGGTAGGTTGGTGAGAGAATTAGAGTAATTTTAGACTGTGACGACAACACGCTGTCATTTGAAAAAAACTACGAGTTTTTAGGAGTCGCGTTTAGAGGTAAGTTGCTTCAAATTCAGGTAAAATGTAATAAAAATTTATTAATGTATTACAGGATTGCCAGATAAGAAGTTGTATCCTACAGTCTCAGCAGTGTATGGAAATACGGAGGTCTCTATGGTTTATCTCGGACCACCATTAGATGGCTAACACAGCTAGAAACGCAAGTTAGCTTACCATTAAAAATAACTGAAAAAGGGGAATGAATGTTTCAAGTTGGTCATTCAGGATAGTAAGGTTTGCCCATGTGATACTTACATTTTACTTCAGTCATACTTCCATTAAAGAACATGTAGGACAAATTTAACAATGGTAGAATTAGACTTTTTATAAAAGTAAAGTAGAGTAAGAGTGGTGCATTTGAAGTATGTGTTATCACAACCTAAGAATAAGAGTCCATCAAAAGGAATTGAATTACTTTCTCACTTTTAATGCAGTGAATGTATATTTACTCATTTTTAGTACTGATTTGTTTTGAACTGTACTTACATCAAATGCACTATATCATTTTGCCATATTTCGTGACCTGATTCTTAAAGTTAGTTTTTTTTTTCAAACAATGCTTGATGACTTAAATAACAAAAGAGAGCGTTTTTTGTTTGAAACTACTCAAAAATGAATATTAATGCGGGTTTTTTAAATCCATTGTGTTCAGAGTTTGAAATAGGTGCTTTTGTTGTGACATTATTACCATACCAATATCCCTTATAATGTTAGAGGACTTGTTTTTGCAACATTTGTTATTATAATTGATGTAGAACTGTCTTCATTTGAATTAGCATTTTTATCACAACAAACATTGTTGAATTTCTTTTTAATAAACAAACTACGTATTTCATGTAAAAGTGAAATTAATAATTCAAGGAAGTATGGACACACGTTATTCGTGGTTTAAGAGAGACACTAAAATTTGCTTAATAAATTTGTCAGAATTGTTAAAACAGTTCTAAATATATTGTGCCTTAATAAGATTTTACTTTTTCTCATGTTACACAAAGTAGTATTTTTTATTGTGTAAATTCTAATTGATGCCGTAAGCTAACAGTATCATATTTAGCTACTCATATTAAAAATATCAACTGTAACATGACTAAATATGAAGAATATTGTTCACTACACTACTCCTGTTAGTACTACTACTATTTTTGTTTCAGAATTTTTGAAAGTATTTTTGGTACAGTATTTTGCTAGAAAATGCATTTTTTTATAAGCATTGAGTTTCAGTAATTGAAGTAGTACTTTAAGGGTACATTTTTCTTGCAAATGTTGTTAAACATCATATTTTCGATTTCGCGTTGACATTCATATTCAGACAATTGTGAAAAAGACGGTTATTTTCACATATAGTGGGGAATAATAATGCCACGCTTATTATAAAGGTTGACATTACTTACTGATTTTTGCAGAGTCTTCAGGGTCAAGAAAACAGACTTTGGAATCACGTATGGTGTATGTACTTGAACAAACGGATGTAATCGACGTAATTAAAGATAATTAACCTGAACTGCACTATCTGGTACATTTTTTGTCATAAAATATTAAGGGATGATCGTTTTTTCTGAGACACATGAAGTCGCATTAATTCAACAATTTCTGTAACTTTGATTCATTAACAAAGAAAAAAAAATGTTACAGGTCAGGTAACTTGCTTCCACCTAAACGTTGCTCTGATCAAATTTATTCATATTTTTTAAAATTTCGACACTTGCTTCATTTTTGACAATTCTCTGTATGTGAAAGGCAGTTCTATGACTTTTGTAATAACTTCGAATGCATTTACTATAGCAGTGATGAACAAAATTCATTAATTGATTAAAGTGACATGTGATTAAATTTATTGCAGTAAGACTACACATGGTTTCCATATGCTTGAGTCCACAGTCAGTGTAGTCTCCTAAAGTTAATTTAAAAAAATAAGCCACTGTTGCCTTGTAGTTTTGGCAAAGAATCAAGTATCCTTTACGTTAAATTATTAATATTCTTTTCTGTGATATTTTGAAAATATTATTTACAATTCGTTTTGTAAGCATAAGACTTAACCAGCTCTCATTTGGTTTTAGTTTTGATATTGAAGTTGATTATTGTTTATTATTGTTATTTACTCATTTTTAGTGATCTGAAGCATTTTATTAATATATTCTACTTTAATGTAGTTTTGTTAATGACAGCTAATGCAATTTTATAATTTTGAAAGTCAGTGACACTTGTCCTCACCTTTTTTTTATTTATTATTGGCGTAAGACAATGCGGTTTTCAAAGAAATTCTTAAAAACCAAATTGAGTTTTGTGAATAGAAACTTGAGAGTTTTTAAAATTTTGGGTTTTAGTAGATTTCAGTAATAAGTTAATTAGTAAAAATGTACAAGTTTTTTTACAAGGTCAGTAAGAAAATGCATACTTGAAAATACTAACTAATGTATTCATTGTACTGAAACGTTATGTTAAGAATTAATTTAATTTGTTAACTGTATTTTTAGGTTGTACTCCTGTAAATATGTATGTATGTACGTTTACATTTTTTTAAAAGTAATTAATACTTCTAGTATTAAAATTAACTCTAGTCATTTTATTACGAATGCAGTTATTCAATAATAGAATCAGTAAATGCGTATCTCGACTAGGTATGTTATAAATACTAACTACATCAGGAATTTATTGTCTTCTTACTTTTTGTTTCTTATGTTTATTTTTATAGTGCTAATTGGTTTAACAACATTCCACGAAAACATTTTTTGGTAAACATACCAGTTTAAACACTAACTCCACAGGTTTAATTTTTGCTATTGAAGTAGAGATTACAATTTCCGTTAAGATGGTATCACCTAGTGAATCTTGTATCAAAGTTAAAACTGCGTGATTGCAAAAATGAATCTTCGATTTAATTTTTTTTAACAGACCTTGTTATTTTTATTTGTTTAGCGTTTCTGTGATTTTCATGTTAGCAAGCTCAGTTAATCTTCCATAGAGCTAACAGAATGCAGTGTGAAATATTTCCAAAAACTTAATTCTCAGGGAATAAATATCTACATTAACGGAACACTAGTATTGTCAAACTTTGGCAATGCGTTATTTTACAGTGTATCTATAGAACACCGTAATATCAAATTATAGTCTTTGCCATTTCTATTGAAACACTATCTGTTTATCGTAAATTTGGCAACGTTCATATTCAGACAATTTTCGAATTAAAAGCCGTTGTCAATCAACCAAAAGCTGTTACCATTTGCTAAATTTTAAGCAACATCAACAAGTGGTGTTTCAATAGAAATGGCAAAGACAATACCAATGTAGAATTTAAGTTTCAAATTCAAGTTCGACAATTAGACTAAATTACTGTTTGAACTGTGTGAAATTTACACAATAGTATTACATTTAGTTTGTGCCAAAAATTAGTTTTCACACCCTGTAGGACATGGGATCGACATATTCAATCTTTTTTGATAGGGTGCAATCACAAATTTAATACTATCACAATAATATAATATTAATAATGATAATGAAAGATTTATTATCCAAGGGAAGACATGGTTCATGCTGAATATGTAAATAGTAATGTAATAATGTAATTCATGTGACACGCCAAAAATTGAAAAATCGAAAAATTTAAATACACAAATCCCAAAACAGAAACTTTGAAAAACTAGAAAATCGAAAAATCGATTATCGAAAAACTGATTAAATCGAGAAATCGAAATCGAAAAATTGAAAAATCGCGAAATCGAAACATTAAAAGATCGAGACGTCGAAATATCGAAAAATTGAGAAGTGGAAGTGGCAAAAAATCGAAAAATGGGAACATTCAAAATTGAAAAATTTGAACTTAAAAAACCGATAAACCGAAAAAGTGAGAAGTCGAAACATCGAAGAACTGAAAAATTAATTCCGAAAAATTGAAAAACCGGAAAATCTAAAACGTAAAAGCGGAAAATCGAAAGAAAACCGTTAAATCGAAAATTGAAAAAATTGGCATACCGAAAAACTGAAAAGTTAATTCCGAAAAATTGAAAAATCGAAAAATCTAACCACGAGAAGGCAAAAAATCGAAAGATTAGAAATCGAAACAACAAAAAAGTGAAAAACCTAAAGTTTAAAAATTCGAAAAATCAAAAAACTGAAAAATCGAAAAATCTAAGATTTAAAAAATCGCGTTATTTTAAAAAATCGAATAAGTAAAAAACCAAAAAAAAAAAAACAGAAAGGCGAAAAATCTAATAATCGAAATACATATTGAAAAATCCCAAAATTGAAAAATTCCAGAACTTAAATATTGCAAATTGAGAAATCGAAAAGTCGAAAAATAAAAAAAATCGATTAATCTGGAAATTGAGAAATCGACAAATCCAAAAATTTAGAAACGCCAAAAATCGATTATCGAAAAAATATTTTGACATTGTTGCTTACATTTTTTACTATTCTTTACAATGTATTGTATGTAGGATTAAACATACTGTATTTAGTATTAAAGATTTGTTATTGCACTCTATTTTGTGACTAAATTAAATTTCTATTGTACAAAGCGATTTTTCCAGAATTAATTCGAATCAGAAACCACTTTTTCATTTATATCTTTTTTATTAAGATTTTCAGGTGATACCACCCTATATACCCAAAAAAGAAAATTGTAATCGGTTAACAATTAACACTACAAATAGTATTTCTTTCTATGAACCCTCTTGCTTTTTAATTACCTCGTCATTACTTTAGAATAGACTTAACACGTGGTACAGTAATGTTTTAAATTTGTGTGACTTAATATTCATTTCATTTCATTACAAAATGAGGCAAACCGCACATTGTGTTCGTTCCTGTCATTTTGTCTTATAAACTTACTGCTTGGTGTGGCATTAGTCGGGTTTAGGTATTGATTTTTTTATTGTAAGATTTGAAATATTGGGCGAAATGGTACTTAAGTCAATATTTCAGATTTACTCGAATGGGATTTGATGTGGTTGTATCTTTTTTTAGAGGCGGGATACGCTTTAATGCAATAAAGTCGAATACATGAACAAAATATTGTAGTTTTTGTAAAAACGGTTCCTCGTAGTGTAGGTGATAAATGATTGTGGTGTAGAAATACGTGTGGTTAGAGCAGTATAGGTAATAGGGCAGTCCAGTGATTATAAAATCGAAATAATCGTAATTAAGTTGTGATTTTGTTTTGTTCATGTACTTCGAATTTATCAAGCGGCATTATTTTTTTGTTTAAATATATTTATTTTTACAATAGTTACCATTTTATTACAAGACATGTGCAAGTATAGTAGGTATTCATGGTTTGTACAATACGAAAATTGTTTTTAAATATAAAGATAAAATGTTGGTGGTTAGTTAATTTTGTGTATTGTTATTGTGTTTTCTAGGAAGAAGAATAGTGGTGAAAAATTGACTGACCGTGAGAAAAAAAAATTCAGCCGTGTTATATTGTTAACGATAATTTCGATCCATGTTTATTTTAGATTATGATTGCATTGCTTTAGGGAAAAAAAAATTACGTCAACCCACAATCGAGGGACATACTGCAATGAGCTACGTTTGATCAATGTGTAATTTCTGTTTTTTTACTTCCCGGGTGTAAACCAAGGAAGTATTGTAATCGAGTCCGTCGGCCGACTCTCTACTTTTACGTTTTCTCGACCTTTCATAACCCCTAGAGTGCGAAGAAATAAGTCTCCCGTCTCCGCTTGTCTGTTTGTCTATCTGAATTTTTATTATACAGATAATTTCTGAAAGTACTGGGCCAGTTGTTGTCAGATTTTGTATTTATATTAGGAATATGTAGATGGTAAAACGCTAACCAAATTTGTCTAATCATCCGTATCATGTGATGTCGTCAGTTCAAAATTGTACATAGTAAATGGGTTTTAAATTGTATAAAATAACATAGTCCTACACATGTAGTTTATGACTCCGTGTTGAGTCTTTACCCGAAACGTCCAGGTTTTTGGAAAAAAAAATAAAAAATTATAAAACATTTTGCAATTTAATGACGTCATCACAAAATTATGTAATGAAAAAACTCAGCTCGAAAATGTTGGGTATGTTTCATTGCACTTTAGGTGCGGGGGAAGTTCTGTCGAAAGAACTTTCCACCAATTTTTACTTCCCGAGCGTAAGCAAAGGAAGTATTGTAATCGAGTCCGTCGGCCGACTCTCTACTTTTACGTTTTCTCGATCTTTCATGACCCCTAGAAGACGAAGAAATAGGTCTCCCATTTCCGTCTGTCTGTCCGTCTGTCCGTCTGTCCGTCCGTCTGTCCGTCTGTCCGTCCGTCTGTCCGTCTGTCCGTCTGTCCGTCTGTCCGTCTGTTGTCCCGGATTTTTATTAGACAGATAATCTCCGAAAGTACTCGACCGATTGTTGTGAAATTTTGTACTTATATTAAGAATATCATGTAGATGGTAAAACGCTAACCAAAATTTGTCTAATCATCCCCACCACTAAAGCGATGACGTCACTTCAAAATTGTACATAGTAAATGGGTTTTCAATTGTATAAAATAACATAGTCCTACACATGTAGTTTACAACTCTGAATCGACTTTTCACCCGAAACGTCCAGATTTTTGGAAAAAAAATCAAAATTATAAAACAACATTTTGAAATTTAATTTTTAATCTGCTAACCAGAATGCTTTGAAATGTTGCAGATGTTTTAAGGCTATAAAGAGCATCATAAATCTTTAGTCAAAAAATATTTGCTTATCCCCTCCAAAAACTTGATGACGTCAGCTCAAAAGTTTGTGGAATAAATCATATCTAAAATGTACAAAATATGATGAGTCTGTACTTGTGATCTATCACTCCATTCATATTTTTTGGATTTGCATATACAGGGTGACTCAAAAAAATTAATGAATGCGTAAATATATTTTATTGATTTAATCAGGAACTACAAAACCGAATGCTCTGAAATCTTGCAGATGTTTTAAGGTCATAAAGAGCATAATAAATGTTTAGTCAAAATATATTTGCTTATCCCCTCCAAAAACTTGATGACGTCAGCTCGAAAGTTTGCCGAATAAATCATATCTAAAATGTACAAAATATGATGAGCCTGTACTTGTCATTTATCACTCCATTCATATTTTTTGGATTTGCATATACAGAGTGACTCAAAAAAATTAATGAATGCGCAAATATATTTTATTGATTTAATCAGGAACTACAAAACGGAATGCTCTGACATCTTGCAGATGTTTTAAGGTTATAAAGAGCATAATAAATGTTTAGTCAAAATATATTTGCTTATCCCCTCCAAAAACTTGATGACGTCAGCTCGAAAGTTTGCCGAATAAATCATATCTAAAATGTACAAAATATGATGAGCCTGTACTTGTCATTTATCACTCCATTCATATTTTTTGGATTTGCATATACAGAGTGACTCAAAAAAATTAATGAATGCGTAAATATATTTTATTGATTTAATCAGGAACTACACAACCGAATTCTTTGAAATCCACTGCGAAAAAAAACATAATAGGCATGCAGTCGTCACATTTCCGACAGCGAGGGAAGTACTGTGTAAACTCTTTAGACCAATTTTTTTTTGACGTTTCACAGCTTTTAGAGTAGGAAAATGCCGAGTTACTACGTATGTTGGTATTGTCAAAATGAAATTTAGGGCACCAAGTCATCTCATCACGCTTGTTAGGCACGATCCTGTCAAAGTTGACAAATATGAACTGACATGTTAACATTGCTGTCAATAATTCAGAATTGCCAACACAAAAATTTCTTTCAATCATCAAGTCGCGCGATATTTTCTTCACATTTTGGGATATGTATTTGGCAGTTAAGCTGTGAAACTGACTTTTACTTATATTATAAGCGTCAGAACTGACGTGACGATTTACATACACCTGTGTGCACCCAGGAGACTCAGTTTGCACAGAAGGCGAGACTACAAGGCTCAACTACCGAAATCAACGAAAAGAAAAAAAACAGTTTCGAGCTTAAAGTCGGACATTTTCTTGGTGTTACAGAATCTACCGGGAATTTCTGAAATTCTTACCAGTCTACGTTCAAATTTTAGATATCAAAATGTTGACCCAAATTGTTTTCTTTCTGGAGAGACGATTTAAGTACACCAGAGTGTGAATTTGAGCGTTTTCCGAAAAAAGTTGCCACGAAACTGAAATCAACAGACTTTGTTAACAAAAAGTGCTGCAATCACGCTTTTTCTTCGGTAGGAGGTTAAGCAAAGCCTGATATGTATACATACGCACGAAAATATCAGCTATACTTTGAGAATATGCCGATTCTGAATATAATTGCCTTAAAATTAAAACTTACCGATCCTTTAAGGGATCAAAAGGCAGCGTTGAAAGAGAAACCAATCCAGATGAGATTCTTAATAAAAATAAGTCTTTAAAAAACCATGAAAACGTAAACTGTTATTATGACAAGAGTTCTTTGTTAACTAAAATTCAAAGTCGGTAGGCAAAACTACTGTGATAACACTAATAACTGACACTAGTAGATCGAAGAAATACATCCAAAAAACATTAATAAATCGCCAGCTCCCAGAATATGTGCACACATCACGAACGTGAGGAACAGTTCTATTATTGTAAGCAGAACTTATCTGTTTATCCCCCCAAAAAACTGGTGACGTCATTTGAAAATTTTGCAGGATTCTATCTGCAAAATGTTCGTCTACATTTTGTAACTGATGAAGTGATGAGTCAATATTTGTAATCTTGCATATGCAGATTTTTGGAAAAAAATTCAAAACAGGACCATAAAATTTTACATTTTATTGTGGAAACTACTAAAAGTTAAGCTGTTGATGGTGTCATCAGTCTGATAGATTGTTAAGCACAATGGTGGTGCGTCGGAGTAGGCAAGACGTACCAATTTCTTGCCGTCTGCTTCAAATTCTTGCAGAGATTTCCCCGTTTTTAGTATTCTTGTTTTGACTTGGGCGGCAAAATCTTTTTTCAGATGTTCATCCCCAAATCGAAGTTCTAGGGCAGCACTGTATTTGTTTCTATCTTCTTCAGATAGAGTTCGTGGTATCTCCAGCGCTCTGCCTCGCAAAGCTATTACCAAAGCTGTCGCTTTTTGCTCTTCTTCCCAGAGATTCGCTGTGTCTGCTGCTTCGAACTGCTTCTTGTATGATGAAGGCGTCTGACCATCATAGGTGGTGGTTGAATTGTTCTGTGGGGCGTCATCACATTACATGGACTAGTTGTTGCATTTCTCATTATCTTTTCGAATTTTTTCATTTTATTCTCCATCCTACCTTCTATAGTTTTCACTCTATCTTCCATACATTTCTGTACTGATTTCTCGAACTCTTTAGTTGATGTTCCACTTCATCTTTTGTTTTCGATCCATTAAGACCACATTTTCTCCGACGAGATTTTGCATAACCTTCAAATTTATTTCTATGTCGCATCCATTGTTGAGGTCTTTCTGGATTGCCAATCGCGACTTCCGCTTCCAGGCTTTTCTTTACAGAACGCTGCCGTCATGGACGATGAGTCATCATCGCCGCACATACTAGAACCCATAGGCGTCGTACCGGGGCGGTGTATGGATTTCTTTCCTAACAATATATTATATTATCGAATATACATTATGTAATAATATTACGCCGACATACGAGTACAAACTGAAAAAAGGTACCTAACTAAGGTACCTGCGGCAAATAAGGACCGCCCAATTTGGGATCGCTGTAAATCTGATATTAGTTCTGCAGTAATAAAACAAACATTTATAATGAGTACTTTTAATAAACTTTAGAAATAAACACAAAATTAAAACTTTTTGAAGTCTTAGGGCCAGTTTATAGAATATTTTAACTGAGATTAAGTTGATCACGTATTTAACAAGCCCATTAGCGACGTCTGATTGGCGTAAAGTCGGTCACATGGTACTTTAACGCCGTGTTTAAAATTAAATCGCAATTAAATATTTAATTGAGGTTCTGTAAACCGGGTTTTAAAATTGCAAAAACTGATGTTTTTTAAACACTTACTCTAGGATGTCTAGGCTTTGTTTATTAGCCCTTATCGTGTAATTAAGCATGAATAATCGTCATGCGCCCGTAGTTAAGAATTACGTATTCGACGAGTTGTCTTATCGTGTCTTGTACAACGTGTATTAATGACGTATTAATAGACCACATGGAGTGAAATCCCCTGTGTTCAAATTTAATCCTTCAGCTTCCCGAAACGGTCGTCCACAGGTTGGGGATCTAAGGAGCCATTTTTGCTGCGGCCACCAACAAAAACTCGGGCACTACGTACTTAAGCAAAATTTAGAAGAGGTGGCATCACACCGTCTTGAATTGTTTGGATCAAAACTTGATGATTTTATGGGATGGCGAAAAATTGGCGTAAACATCTAGAGAAACTCGAGTAACTTTAACCAGTCGATCAGCGTTTCATGTGTTGAGTGTATGACGTATAATTAATTACTTACCTAAAGTCATATCTTTTGTACAAAATTCGTGTGAAGAAGAAAATTTGAAGTGGAGTCATTTTTGAACGTAAAATATTGACTTGACAGTTCAGTTCAAATTTTCTTAATCCGTACGATAGAAAGAAAGGAGTTGAAAAAAAAAGTTCGTTTTGTAACGATATTTGCATTTATTGTGAGTCATTGACTAGATTCAATAGTTTAAAATTACACTTTTTTTGATAAAAAATGTTTTCATTTACAAAATTTAAAAAGTAGCAAATAAATTTAAATGTACACTCTGTGTGACATATCTACTAAATTTCAACATTTTGTTAATGAGTATGTTTTTTTTTAATAATCTGCTTGTCGAGTGGTACTTTAGTTTTGGGTTAAATATTAGGTATATTAACTGTAGTAGATATGTCTACGTAAAAAATTACATACACAACATAACATGTAGATGGTTAATCACATATCATAATATATAATATAGCCGTTATGTAAGTTATATACCACATAATTATTAATAAACATACATATCGTTATTAAGCAGAAACAAAGATAAAGAAACTAACATCGGATGATATTTTTTTAGCATGATAACAACTTGGTAATGCACTATTGAACATTAATTTAATAAATTATATTAATCGCAAACCAGAGATTAACCTATTTGTAATGGCTATGAATAATATGTTTACGTAGGTATGTGAGCGTAGTGCATAGAATTTTGCAAGCGATATTTCAGTAACTGGAACTATTTGTCTACGTTTACAATTTACAGTTGGTAGTAACATCTTCGATTTGCTTACTTTAAACTATGTCCATTGGTTAGACAATACACAAAAGTTACATTAATAATTTTTGTTAATTAGGTATAGTAATATAATTATATTATAGAGTATGTTTGCAGTTCTTTCTAAATTGTTCAGTACCTACTTCTTTTTATATTATCAGTCTGAACTGAGATCTCCAGGAAAGCTCATTCCGTAAACATGAGGATTGATCTTACAAAAGTATAATAGTTTTATAATGTTTCTTCTTCATGTTGTCAGTGGATCATTTGAAATAACTCAGAATTCCAGGATATAGATGATTTTTATAAATAAAAAATATATAAATGGTGAGAGACCAATAAATTCAGAAGGAGTGGCATATGAAATTGATTTCTATTTAATTAAGTATGGGTATTATGTTAGAGCTAAAGCTTAAACTCCAATGACAGTGATTATTATTTCTTCATTATGTATTTACTACTAAAAATTACCTAAACAAAATGAAAATATCTGACATTTTGAGCTTCTTTATTTTCGTTTTTATACATAGAAGGCATTTAATGCCGTAAAGTAATTTACTTTAAAATCAGTGAAGTGTTGAGTAGAACAAAATTTTGATGTCACGTTTTTCGACAGGTTTCATTTTTTGAGTAGATATCGAAGATAAATTTATATTTATACCCAACTGTCTGATAAAAGCTCAGCGATATATTTCAAAGTATTTTGGACGGAAGTGGCAGATATTCCAACTATAATTAGATTGGAAATAAAAAGCTACCTACCTAATTAACAGAAGACAAAATTTTGGAATTTTTGCGAAATTCTTCATTTATTTTTGTATTCTGCATAATTAACTGTTATCTGAAATTTCGCTTGCAAACATTATTTTGATGCATCTGCGAGTATATGACGACCAATATATTTTTTTTGGTCGGAAACAGTTTTATACAGGTACAAAACTGATATAATTTTAAGGTGTAGATCACCTTAAGAACGTATGTACCCACCGCCGTTAGAAATGATTGCATATATCATTCGTTTTCTTTGAAAACATAACTGAATGTGTGTGTGTTTTTGTTATTATACCACACTTTCACGTTTGCTTTGTTACGGCTTAGGTACTTCTGCTTGACTTTGAAAATAAATTTTGTGTTGTTAAACGTATACTCACAAGTTTTACTTCTAACAACATCATAAATTTTCTTTCCAAGTTTTATGTTACAAGTTTTTAGAAGTTTTTTAAAAATCTTAGGTGGTACCGTTGCGATCAAATTTGCTTGTCACATAATAAACACTACAAATGTTTGTACAAGCTTTTAAAGCATGTGTCTAAAAATCGACAACTGAAAACATTTACGACTTGGATGCAGATAGGCTGACAAACTTGGAAGAAAACTTATACGTGTACAGTAGGCTTTAGAAGCAATCACTAAATTACGATCATCAGATTTCAAAATACAAATGCTAGTTAACTAAGTAACAGCCGCAACTTATATGTTTGTTGAAAATATAAATTCTGTTCATGTTTAAATGAAGAAATTAAAAATGAGATTTTTTCTTAAGTTTTGGGTATTAGAAACGACTGGTGTTTTTCCATGGAATTTGCTTCTAATTTTACAAACATTTTAACATTATAGAGACTTATAGGTGTTTATAAAAGAAAACTAAGGCGGGCCAGATAGTGTTACATCTTGATATACAGATTCCTAAAGTAACATACGCGGGTAGTTTAAAAAAGAATATTTGGCCTGTCGTTGTCTAGTTTAGGATAAATAGTATCACCAGGTTTGTGACTTTCCTGTTGTATGGCCAAATTAATTGAAAAATATCTACAATGTAGGAACAATGTCAACTTTTACTTAAATTTCAAATATCTACACTTTGTTTTTGCCATAAAACTGACTTTCGTAAATATTTCCATAATTCCTAATTAAAAACAGTAATTAAAAAGTATACTTAGACCGCGAAGAAAACCAAGTAGTACGAGAAGTTATAGGCGATTTATGGCACTTAATAATTTTTATTTCACAGCTTGAAGGCAAGTAATAATTCTAATAATGATACTCACTCATAAAGGTTTTATTACTTATCTCATTCAACAATACATACGTCTTAGAGCAAAGTGTGTATTTAGGTATTCTTATTAATAAGTTGCTATAATAAAATTTTAAAACATGGTTTACTTTTTAACTTTTGTAATTTAATTAGATATAATTATGTAACTTTTATTACTGTCGACTAGTTGTATATGGGACGATTGATCCTAGATCAAAAGCTGCTATTTCAGTGTCTATTATTAAAATTTATTAGAAGTTGATAAAAAAAAAATGTTTCTACACACGATTGAGGTCTAGTTTTCAGTGTGTCCTACATTCTAATAAAAAATCCTTCTTATAAAGTTTAAAAAGTTGTTGATACTGATATACTCTTACACTATTTTATGTATGGTTTCCAACTGCAGGTAGTACGTTGTATTCTCTACTTATTTATTTCTACCTAAATTTAGTGACGATGTTGATGATTTCCAGTGTCTGTTGCACCACCGTTTGCATCCATGACTTCATAATACAACGTTGTTTTTACTTTAGTCATCCAAAATTTAGTTAAAAAGAAATTAGCTATTAGGCAAAACAATTTGTTCAGTACTGGACAGAGTATTGCTTGATGCACTACTGCACATATTCTATACAGTTGACCTTCGAAAGGATCCAATATGGCCGGACATAACATGTGGTTCAAATTCACTTCAGTTGGCTAAAAAATTACAGATTGTTAGTATATTCGATATCACAGTGAAATTATATTGAAATGTTAACGAGCAAATGTTTTTCTACTAACATATTTTTTTTCTACTTTCTGATCTTTTGGTATCAGTTTCTCCACTGTATCTAGCGATTTGTTCATATGAAATCGCATTATATCTGTATAAAAGATTGTAGAAAAACTAATACTCTTCTAGATATGGAAAAAACATGCTTTCAGCAAGGGCGATAATTTTTATGTAGGGGTTCTATAATAGAACTACACTTATCTAAAAACGAAAGCTACAGTTACTATATTTCTATGAAAATTCTAAAGTTTTGGTAAAAAAAACCTTAAAACCTGTTAGAATGGTTTTGTAAAAGACATCCAACATGAAGATTGCTTTGTTAAAAAAAGCTTTGTTAAATATTTCAGACTCGTATAGTGTAACATGTGATGGAATTATATGGGTCCAGATAGTCAATAATTGCTGTTTTGATGTTAATTAAATTAATTCACTATTGGTTAATGAAACAGAATAATGTTATACCTATTAATCACAGTATGTAAGTATGAATAGAGATAAATCTCACAGCAGTAATAATGTTTCACCATTCAGTAAATTTAATTATTTGCCATTCAACCAAAAAAATACTTTTATTATGTAAATTAATGTAAAATCTATTTACCTCATTACCTTTCGAGTTATTAACATGGAATATAATTGAATATTGATGATGGATTATTGATCAAACCCTTTATGAACTAAATATTTATATTTTGTTTTTAAGAACTCTTCAAATTCGAATTTAGGTTTCCATTCATCTCTTCTCTGTGATGTTAGAGCTTAAAATATGAAGAACAAGGAAATATAAAGTCTGGTAAAAAGCGTAGTATTTAGCAGTCAGAAAACTTATCTAGAACCGTTTTGCTAACCGATTGAACAAAATATGTCAGTGATAACCCGACCCTAAAAAAGAGAGAAATACAGGTACGGATAAAGAAGCACAAAGGAACCATGCAAGATCTCAACAGAGGTTTTTGTATGTTAGAAACAAGTACACGGGGAATTTGGAAATAGAATTTCCATTTGCAGAAATTGGCAAAAATCAAGTCGGGTAAAAAATATGACTCCGGCAGGTGACAAAAGGAAAACGGAAACACCAAAGGGAGAGGAAAATGAAGCCACTAACGAAGAACATGGAATGTAGAAAGTAAACGTTTGTTTCTTCTTTTATTTCTTCTTCGTTGATACTACAATCTTAGTGGGTCCTGACCTCCTCAGTTGTCTCGTTCCTTTAGCCATTTTCTTCCTAGTTTCGAGTCCAGGCTTTTAATATCCATTCTAATACAGTTCATCCATCTCGTCTGCGAGACATAAAGATTAACGTTTTTTTATATAGATTTGATTTTTTGTCTCTTGAGTAAAAATATTTCTTGGTCTTAAGCTTTATTTGCAAGCAGTATTCTTCTCTTAATTTCGTCGTTTGGCGTACTTTCGCTGATTATTATTAATGAATCTAAAAATATAATTGTAAATATACAAAGTCCTCAATTTTCGGCCGCTTTTTAACCCCCGATTGCAAAAGACGGGTGTTATAACTTTGTTTGTCAGTGTGTCTGTCTGTGGCACCGTAGTTTCCAAGCGGATGAACCGATTTCAATGCGGTTTTTTTTTGTTTGAAAGCTGTAGGAACAGAACACGGTATATCGGCCAAAGCCATTTTAATAAGCTGCATCAACCTTTTTGGGGTCTTCATTTCTCTCGTAGCTTCATAAAGTTGGTTTCTTTTGGAAACCGAATTAAAGTGAACAAATGTGTTAAATGCATCTATCCCAAATTTCGTTATTTTTTATTTGGTCTATAATGGATTTGTCAGTCCGGACTCCAATAAATTTAATACGTTTCTGTTAGTGTCTCAACAGGCGTGTTTTAGTCGCTTCAATACCCTCTTTATGAATTGGACATGAATTGGACATATTAGGCCAATCTTCCAGTTCTCGGGTATAGTACAAGTTGTCCATATTCTTACAATCAATGTATGTAGGAATTTTACTAGTGCCGTACCTCCAAATTTGATTAGCTCTGCTGGTATATTATCATTTCCTGCAGTCTTGCAGCTTCTTGATTGCTTTCCCTCGTGTTCTTCTTCCTAGTTGCAATCGTTTTGTCCTTCTTTTTCTTATTTTACTTTACTTAGTTTTAGCTGATAAGTTGCATTTTTTTCTCCTAATAGCTTCATGATATTCTTGGTCGAACTAGTCACATCTTTTCACCTTTGACTGACCTAGAACCTTTCCAGCCACCGACTTAATTACCTTTTTACCAAGATTACATAACCCATTAACCGACTGACTGTTCGTCAGTTCTAGTTAATTTACGGTATTCCTCTTTTTAAATTGCTCTGTGATGGTTTCATTATTTAGCAATTCTGTATAGGACGTTGTACGAGGGCTACAACCTTCCTTCCTCACATTTCCAATCCGGACACTTAACTTTGCGTCCAAAAGGTACTGGTTGTAGCCCATCTTTGCACCTCGAAATGCCAGCAGGTGTAGTAGATCAGATCCGTGTCTTAGGTCTATGATGAAATGATCTATTTGGATAGTTGTTTTATCGTTCGGGGACCTTCTGACGAGATGATTTATTTGGGTAGTCGTTTTATCGTTCGGGGACCTCAACGTAACCTTATGAATTTTTTTGCGGTTAAATCTGTCAATATATTCCTTTCAAACAGCAAATTTTATTATGTATATGGTCCTCTTTGCGCATTGCCACTAGTTATATCATGAACTTCTTGTTTTCCTACGTATAAGTTTTCTTTTTTCTCGATTTTCGCGTTGAGGTACATGAAATAACGAGAAGAACACCAAAAACATGTGACAAAACGAAAGAAGTTATTAGAAAATGAAGAAAGGTATGGGAAAAACGGATTAAAAATTTTTTGTCAAGACACCAAGCGAAATAAACTATCGCTTTAGTTTTGGAAAACTAAGGCGAAATGTATGGTAAGGACTATAAAAAGCGAAGATGAACAAATTGAAAAGCATCTGGATGAAAGCGAAAATGAAACAGATGACAATGTACGAAACATCAAGTATGTAAAAACTAATACTGAAGATTTGGGAAGGCGAGAGAATGCCAAAGAGTGGAGCAGTGTTTAGACTATTCCATACTTCCACAACCAAAAGGGCGACTAAACGGTTCCAGTTTTATCTACGAAGTGTTGGTGAGAATTCTTAAGAACCGTTTAAATAAACAAAGGAGATCGACATTAGGTCAAATTTTTATCATTACAAGCTCCACCATTATGCACCGAGGAAGAACGAATACCTAGCTGAAAAAGGTATTTAGTTTATTAGAAGACAGAAAGACCAGTGGACAACTACGGCATAAAGGCTACAATTAGAGAGTGTGTGCCGGGGAAATAAGAAAAAGGTACACCAAGAACGAGTTGGAATTTTTTGACCAAACTTCGTATATAAGTTAGATATTAGTATTTGTATAAGAAATAATAATAATATGGGTCGCATTGAGAGGACAGTTTTTCTGTACTCTAATCTTTTTTGTTCAAAGCATGGAAGAAAAGATCAGGTCGTATGTGGCTATTATTGTCACTGTCATCGAATTTGGTGTATGCAGGTTCTGTATTACTCTTACAAAATGCCTCCTGTACGTAGACGTCGTAATTTCAGTCAACTTAGCGAGTTTAATAGATGAAGAATTGTGGGCTTGAGAGAAGCTGGAAAATCGTTCCGGGAAATGGGGGCAATAATACTGAGGAGCGCAAGCACCGTTTCAGAATGTTGGATAGAGGAAGGTCGATAATGAAGATCGAGAAACACAAGTGTTCGACAGTAAACAACACATCGTCAAGACCATTATCTTCGACTTTTAGCTTTAGGAGACCGTTTTGCAACTCGCCGATCAATTCGAGATCAATAGTTGACTGAGACAGGGCGCCTAGTCACAATACGAACGATTCCCAGGTGAATACGGTCCTTTGGACTTCTCGTATTGTCCTCATTATGTGCTTCCGCTCACGGCTGCACACCGCTGTGACCGGCTACTCTGGTGCACAGAACGACAACTTTGGGATGCTGAATCTAACAACATCATCTAAGTGATGAATCCCGGTTTTGTTTGGCAATGCATGACTGTCGGGTAAGGCTGAGAAAACGAAGAGTAGGACGGGGCAATTTGCAGTTTGCAATGGAAAAACATGTGCATCGCACTGTGGAGATAATGGTATGGGGTGCTATAGTGCATGGAAGCAGGTCGCCTCTAGTCTTTCTTAGAGGCAACATTGCCATATCTTCAGACGCTTCCCGACCCCCTTTTTCAACAGGATAACGCCCGTCCTCATGTTGCACGTTTTAGTTTAAATCAATTTGAAGCTGTTGGAGTCAATCTTTTGCCATGGTCACCCCGTTCACCTGACTTTTCACCCATTGAACATGTATGAGATGTAATGGGTAGAAGGCTCACAACGAATGGATCCTCCACAGACCCTAGAAGCTTTACGACATGAGGCGCAGCTCGCATGGGATGCGGTACCTCAGCCGGATATTGATCATTTTATCAGATCTATGCCAAGACGAGTCAGTGAGTGCATACATCTTAGAGGTGGTCAAACCCATTATTAATAAAAACTTCTTTCATGTTTTAACTTGAAATTTTTATCGATTGGTCACCGACCCTCTGTAAATATGTGGTGTTAAAATCATTATAAAATTCTAACTCGTTCTTGGCGTTCGGTTTTCCATGCCGGTTAGTTAGACAAGGCATTTAGAATAAGTTGAACATAAGTAGCTACTTATGTTTATTCTAACGGTTTTTTGCTGCTTCCTGTAATTCCCTTTTTTTTTCAATTGTGCACTGTATAAAATTTCAAGAATACAGACTGGTAATTGATGATATTTAAAAGTTTTTTTTATACAACATATGTTCAATCAATGGTCGTTATGGACTCGATTATAAACTGATTCAACACATGTGACATTTATAATAATCTAAACGATTTTGTCTTGTGTTTGTATAACACACTGTGAATTCTGTTTCTTATTTTGGGTATACTAAAACTTATATATTATGTCTTATTTCGTTTAGAAGAATAGCGTCCTATGATTTACGAGTCTCGGTTTTATTAAAAGTCAAAAATTTATTTTTATGAAACGTTAATTTCCATCACTGTTCCATTTTTTCAATATTTATTAATTTTTACGTTTCTAAAAGTTCATGAAGGTGAGATCTTAATATACTTTTCCGTGATTGTGTGCAGCTTACTGATAAAGAGTGCATGAGCAAAACTTATTGTTATTTTGTGTATAGTTGTTCAGAGAGTTGTTAGCTATTTTACAAGAAATTAAACAATAGAACCATAAATGTATCAACATTGTTACATTTTCAAAATGTACACCTGTTAAATTTTCAAAATGTGTACAGATCATGAATATGACTAAATATGTTAGAGAATAGACGAAAATGCGATGCATTTTAATAATAATTTTCTTAACAAATCACAGATGATGCAGATCAATTAAAACTTGTGAGGTATATGGGGGCGTGGAGGCGCCTTAGTTGAATTTAATAGTAAGTGGTTTTTCATTTTCCTTAAAATGCTATAAACTTTCTGAACAACAGTTCTAATATACGTACAATTGCGATCGTTTGTAAAAATGCAAAATGATAGATAACGTTAATGCTGTAGCTGAAAGCATTCCAACTGACGTCGGAAAACTTCTCAACATTGTAAACCCCTGAGAAAATTGATTGTCAGTTAAAGTGAAACCTTATAAGATACTTTTACCTCCTAATCTAAGCAGGTAATAAGGCACGACAAACATCATTCCATGTTGTATCCAATATATCGCAGATTCTAATGGCAACTGTAAATCAGAACAACAAACAAGTTACAAAAAGAATGAGGAAGGCGGAAAGATTTGTGTTTGAGTGACATTAATGTTGATAACAAGAAATGATTTTCAGTAAAATACTTAGTTCATGTGTTTCAAAGCTGTAAAAATATTTTCTCTTTTGTGATGAATGTGAAAATGTGTAGATCGTAAATTAACGCTGTTTGACTTGCACTGTCATCGATTTTCTAGACTCATTTTACTTACTAAGGACTCCGTTTCAATTACACGACCATTTAAACCAGTCCGGTCAGGAACATTATCCACCTACTAATTTTACGAAGTTCCTGGTTACATAGCTTACTGTTAATACTAATTAATCACGTTTAGTTAGGATTTGCATAAAATTGTTTTAATTTAAACTTTTAAATTTTGATATGTACTTAGGTATTGAAACTGTACATGTGGACGCTTTCAGGAACACGCTTTCTCTGTTCTGGACAAAACGTAACTTGTGAATGGTCGCTCATTTTCGTTTTTTTTTTTGTTGATTAGATTAATGATAAAAAGTAGAAAATCAATTTCAAAGTAGGTTAACTATAATAGCTATATTCTGAATAATTTCTATACCTGAATAGATGTGAAATCAATAAGAGCTATAATGGACAAGTTTTCCCATTCTTTACCGGTACATATGTAATAAGTAGCTACCAATATGTTTGAAGGAAAAACAGAGTAATAGTAATGATAATGTAAACACCGTTCTAATATGAGTCATTGTATTTTGTGTAGTAATAAAGTTAGCACATACTAAAAAAGAAATTATTCATTCATATGACTAACATTTACGGGCAGTAATCAAAATTATCACGCAAATCATTATTGATTAGGTTCCTGAATGAATAAAAACTTTTTCTTTGTAGCTACAATATGCCTCGTGCGTCATTGTAATAAAACATTGACGAGCTCCTGATTTTTTTATTGAATTTTCTGTACAAGCATGTAAGCCGTACAAACTTAACATTTATTTATGGCATGTTTTTGGAGGTTTAAATTCCACAGTTTTCAAAAACGTAATACTTTAAGGTGTTTATTGTTTAATTCAATAAATACCTAATGTATATAAAAATCGTCGGTGAAGTTTAGAACATACTTTTACTTTTGAAGTTTCGTAATTGTTATTTTTTTTTTACTTTTTAACTTACTTATATTATTTTGCTGTGCTAGCAGGGCAAGATATTTTGTCGCAAATTTCTACTAACTCTTTGTGTGATTATTTATGTTGTAATATATCACTTGAATATCTTGAATTAACAACATTAATGTAAACAAGTAGACACGGAAGTTATTGTGCATAATAATGCAGCAGTAAAGATAACAAGAATAATAATATTAAAATTGTTGTAGTTGTTATCAAAAGATTATAAAAAAATAAAACGTCTCTGTGTATCCTTTGACCGATAAGGTGAATATTATATGAATACAGTATTCAATTTCTGGATTTATAATTTGCAAGAGAAAAAAGTTTCGAAGGAGTAAAGTATTATTACGCTTATAATTCTGCAATTAAAACTGCAGAAAAAGAAACGTGTTTAAACAAACAATAGAATTGAAGACTTTTTAAATTAAATGATGTGGAGATAAAAATTGAAATATTTTAAAAATCTGCATCATTTAAAAGTTATTGTAGGTGAAATAATTGTTTTAAGTCATGGCAAAATTTGTATTTTTTTTTATAAAATAACAAATAAAAAAGAAACCTGCTGTCAGTGCTGATAAATTCAGTGGTACATTAGTAAGTTCGCAAGTAGTCCAGTAAATTCGGCGTTAAAAAAAGGGCATTTTGGGTACGCAGCGACTTTTTTGTGGATGTCGTAGGGTAGTAGGTCGTGAGTATGAAACTGAGTTTTCTGAGCCTCTCAAATAGAAAGAGATAAAACTTTATGATTGGAATTACAAAAAGTTTTCATCCCTTAGTTTTTTATATTTTTTGTTAGCAGCTTTTTAAATATTAACGTTACGCCGAAAATGTATTAATAAAAAATTGTTATTTGGGACCCAGGACCGGAAAAAGTCGAGCGGAGCAACACGAGTACTCGAAAAACTTTAAGAACATGTCTGCCTAAGATTTTGTGGGCCGACATTTATTTAAATTTATTTAGAACATGAAAAATTAAGAAATTATTTTAATAGAAATGAATGAAACACCGGGATAGAAGAAAAATGTTGACATTAAAATTCACGTAAATAACGTTAAATAATTAGATAGTTCCTCTTACTAAAAAAAAGCAGTACAATGACCACATTCGTAGTTCCTTCACATATTGAAAGTGTTCTTGAGAAAATAATAAATGTCTTAATGCCCCAAAAATCAAGTACTTATTGGAGAAAATATAAGAATAAAATTTATGCAGTCGTACCGTCCGCCAATAATAAAAAATTGGTCGAAGATTATTTCGACAGAACTTCCCTCGTCCCTGAAGTACAATAAAACATATCCAGCTTTTTCGATATAATGATAAAATTTGACATTACGAATTTTTTATGAGAACCCTTATAGGCTAAAATAAAGATATGTGCCTAATGTTAAAGCAAATGTAAAGAAGCGTGTTGCGCATACGTTTCAAATGAGTTTTCCCTTAGACTCATCACATTTTTCACATTTTGGATAGGATTTATTTATGAAGATTATAATAAGTTTAAAACGCCTACAAAATTTGAAAGCATTCGGTTTTACAGTTCCTGATTTAATCAATAAAATAATTTAACTCTTTCGTTAATTTTTTGAGCCACCCTGCGTAAGTAATTCTAAAAACTATGAGTACATTGATAAACTAACTACAAGTGTATAATCATAATATTTTGCATATTTCTGAGAGGATTTATTCAGCATAATTTTGAGATGACATCAATTTTTTTGGGAGGCGGTAAAGGAATAAATTTTGTTTAACGTTTTACCATGATTACGATAATCTTAAAATATTTACAAGGTTTCAGAGCATTCGATTTTACAATTTCAAAGTTAAATTACAAAATATTGTTATATAGCTTTGAATTTTTTCCCAAAAGTCTGTATGTCTAGGGTGAAAATTTGAAACGGATTTATACACCACAAGTGCAGGAGTATCTTATTTTCTAAAATTTAACAAATTTAATGTTATACATTTTGGAGATAACGTCAACCCATTGATGGTGGGGATGATTAGCCAAATTTTAGTTCGCGTTTTACCATCTACATGATATTTCTAATTTATTTTTTATCTTACTTTTATTAAAACTTAATTCTCAGCAAAAAAATGTGCCTATTTTCTAATCGTTCAGTACGTGGTACTACCCAATAGCATATGATAACATTCATATTTTCGTTTTGGGAATTTTAAAGGTCTGACTATTTGCATTTACCGAATTTTGTAATTTACTTTTCTTTGAAAATAATGGAGCATCATAATGCTAAAAAGTTTGCCATTTGACATATAACAAAATATGCAGTTCATTGTATTTATCTACATCTACATACTAAAGACTGTATTAATGTTATCAGTACTCAAATAATAAGTCTAGAGTTTTTCGAATTGATTTTCTTCATTTTATTATGTGAATAATTAAATAAAATTGAAAATGTTCATGATAAGATTTATAAGAATAAAAAGTTGCTACAACGTATTTCACTTTTATGTAGATAATTATATTATCCAAAAAAATTTTCTTCAAAAAATTTTGTCAGAATCACCGTTACGGAGATTTATAAAAAAACTAGTTGCACCCTTCTTTTCAAGATGGCGGCCGAACGAGAACTCAGTTTTAGACTCATAGTCAACCCCCTTACGAAACCCCCCGAAAGAACTCGCTGCCTACCCAAAATGCACAGTCTCATGCCGAATTGTCAGTATTAAATCTAAGTTCGAGAAAAGTATTAAGAAATTCTTGACGTCAATTGAACACTTACAAAAGCAAAATATCGATTTAAATAGATACGTCAAAATAGGTGGAAAATTAGCCACTGTTGTCAAGTACATTACGAACAACTTGTAAGTTTTTTGTGATATTATAAAGTGGAGTTCAATCGATTTCACGTATCCTGCACTAAGTAGTGAATTAAAATATGGTGAAATATCTAAAAGAAAAAATTAAACTTTGAAGGACTATGTCTTCAATATTTGGGTCCAAGGTGGCAGAGAGTTAGTGTGCTATTTTTGAGTACTTTTTATTTATTATGTACTTAATATTAATCATAAAATAAAGTGACTCATTCCTATATAATTTATTAAGTGAAATGTTGTTTAAGACTTATTGTGTAAGTAGTGCTTAAAATTAAAAACATGCTAGTAAAGCACAAATAATAGTAGGGCATGTGAGGGTTGATTAAAAAAAAAATGTTTTCGGATTAATGTGTTATAGTTAAAATTTTGTACAAAGTTTATGTCCCTATGATTTTTACACTTGTTGGTGGTGATTTGATCAGATATGATACAAACGTTACTAGTCTATGGCAAATATTTACAAAATAAAAATATTCGTTCTTTGTCAGTTTAGTTCAATAAAAATAGCATCAAAACACGAAGAGTTATGTCTCCGTATTGTAAAGATTTACCGACAATATGAATTTCATGGCAAAATATTTGCAGTGAAGTATTTTGCACTAAAAGGTGTACTAAAGCGAACATTTGACAATATACTGATAAAGACCAGAAAATATCACATTATCGAAAGGTCAATTTGAAAAAAAAGTCAAAATGATGCTATGAGAAAATTAGGTACACTCAACCGTACATTTGCAAAGTACTTAAGAAGGTACGTATCATAGCTAGAAGAAACTTGAAGTTATCTGCATATACAGCAGGGCAATAAAAACATTCAATTTAATCGCCGCTGGATTTTGATAAATGATCTAAAAAAAAGTTTTTTGTTAGAAAATGTTAGTCATTAAATCCCAATTTATCACAATGTCCAATAGAAGATTCTTTCTGCAAATTAAGTTCCTTAGTGCATCAAAATGGATGTACAGCAAAAAACGTCTAAATTAAAGCAACCCACGAGGTACAACGAGCTTGTGAACAGATTACTACAAAGTTGTGCGACAGTTTTGAAAAAATCAGTAATGTACCTACTAAGATCATTGAAAAAAGATGCCGGAAACTTATTTTTATATAGGAGAACATATTTACAATTTAAAAGTAATTGGCTGGGTAGAAAATTATCTTACAATAAATAGACGACTCACAGATGAAACGACAGACTAGAATTTCTGGTATTTTATGTTAGGAAACGCCAAGAAAATGTGGAAAGTAAATTTGGAAATTTGGCAAGGAACTAGAAACTACAGCTAACGAAAAAGTGTTTAACTAAAACGGGTAGTGCCAGGGGGCACAAAGGCACGTACCCTTCAAAATTACAACGTCTACAAACACACTGGACATAACAAAATAGTAATTTTCAATACTTAAAAAATTATCCGGAAGTTTGTGTCATAATTATTATCAAAACTATTTTTTTTATCTCGCTCTATTTGTTGACTCATTTAGACTTTTTGTTTACATCGTTGTCATGTAAACCGCGCCTCTAGTCGCTGTATTTGGCTGGAATCGGGTTACATTTGAAACAGTTACCACTAGGAGTAGTTCAACTACGGGCGTTAATTTTCGTTCTGCGCGAGTGAAATTTTTTGATAAAAAAAAAGAATTCAGTTGAATATTTAATAAAAAAGTGTTCTCTGTTTTACGACGATAAAATTGTAGTGAAAAATTTAGGGAGAGCCATCCCCAATTTATTAATAAAAAAAGTGTTCATGGCAAAATGGGAGACTTTCATAGATATTTTAATAGACAGATACATTTTTGTGAAAAAAATAAATTGTTTTGTTTTGTGTGTCACCTGAGTAATGAGTTAATAAAGGTATGTGGAGAAATACTTTTTTACTTTTATTGAATGTATTTTTGTATTTATTTCCGCCACACAATTTCGTCTATTAATTGGTATAAATAACAGTCTGTTTCAGTGGCGGCTCGTGACTGGCTGATGTGGTGAGGCGATGATAGAATAAGTATGACAATAATAATATCAATAATAAATTTAATTAAATTAATATGAATAATGCATATTACTTGGTCTTAGTAGTTAGTAATGATAGAAGTCTTGCCCGAATACCGGTCATTTCCAAGTTAGTAATGGGTCCTAATAATAATAATAACACCCATAACACATTTAATCAACAATGTTTTTACAAGTCAAAATTTTGTTTAAACTAGCACTTTTAATGTGTACTTTGGAACTTTCAAGTAACTTTGCACTTCGGATGAAATTCTTTAAATCGTTACATCCCGAAGACGTCGTCCATGTGTTTTTTACATTGCCTAAGAGTAGACACGGCCAACAATATAGACTTTCAGCATAAATATTACGGCTACGGCAGAGCCGTTTATATGTTTCGTACCAGGCTGATTTAAAAAACCTGGAGTACTGACGATTTTATTGCTTATCAATGGGAGTTAAATGAATTAACGGTTTTGACTGCTCGATATTTAGCAAAATTTACGTTCTAACTCGGTTCGCCGTGAAAACGGCGTTTCAAGAAGCAACATGACAATATCGCAATATCGTACTCGGGATTCATTAACTCACCTGTACCCTGTACCTATGAAAGAGACAAAAACACGAAAAACCAACACGTGGGCTTTTATTCACGTTTATGCTAATTACCCATGCACCCTGCACCCCTACCATTCTGTAAAATAAATGGGAAAATGGTTTAATTAGTACGCCGAAATTGGCCGAGAAGCATCGAAGATATCGCCTCAGTTCCGAGCGAATTCATGTATAGGAGCATAGCAGCTGAGTCATGGAAATCCGTGTCTGTGATTGGCCTTCGTTGGTTCAAGTGAACCGCTGCTCTGGCCGGTTCAGTTAAAGAACTCGGGGCATAAATCGTACAGTATTCAACGGAAAATGTCCGCAGAAAGCGTAAAAAATAAAAAATCATCTACAGATTTCCCATTTCAACATATTTTTGTAACTAAAAATGCATTGAAAGCTCTTTTTTAATTTTAAATTAAGTCAATCTGTTCTTAAGATATATGCTGTGAGGCGCCGCCTCACTTGCCTCATATGACGAGCTGCCACTGGTCTGTTTTATATCTTCATATTTAATTCATCAATCAAATTGTGTCCCCCTATTTCAAAAGGTCATGAGTCGCTACTGCTCATTATATAAAGTGTTTTATCAACTGAAAACAGAAAATGTTGTATCCACTTGGAGATAAAAATATGCTAAGGCATGCACGGACAAGGGGAAATCTAGCTTTTTACACTGGATGTACCTTTGAATGGTGTTTTCGTGTTCAGTCGGTTTTTGTTATCTAGAAACTTTGCTATCTAAAAAAAAAAAAATCGTACCTATAGTGGAATTCTACGTGTTGCTGTAATCAGTTATGTTGTGCCGAAGTTTGTTATTTGAAATCCGGCAAACCCGAAACATACCCTGAATTTTCTGAGCGAGGCTGCATACAGCATAAAGATAAATCTTGTCTCAATTTTGCACCCGACCTGACCTGACTTTATCCGTTTTCCACAATTTTGGAAGCGATAATTTTTATATTTGTAATAAAGACGTTATTACGTGACGTATTTAACAAGCGCACTAATTTCAAGACCTATTAAATTTCAAAATAAGGTATATCAACCTGTCCTTGTTACAAATATGTATTTTTCATTTCCCAACCGCCGGATAAAGGAAATAGGGTCGACAGATTGGGAGCAGCCCGTCCTTTTGCACATAAACTGTGGAACTGATTACTTTGTAATTTTAAATTTGCTTTAAGATTGTCTTAGATATAATATAACGTTAACCAAAAATTTTCTAATCTTCAGTCCAAAAAAGTGATAACGTCAAATTAAAATTGTTTTGAACATGAAAACAAATATATGTTACTTTAAATTTATAGTGTGACATGCCTCTCTACTTACGATTTAATAATTAATCCATCTAGCCCCATTTTGACGTGCAGAGGTTATCCTAAGAAAGTGAAGTTCACAGAATCAAATTTATAATTTATTTAAGAAGCTTCACTATGGATTTTTTTAAACATATTGATTTAGTTATTTAACTAATGGTAATATAAAATTTTATTTGTTTATCACTTTTAAAAAATTATCTAGAAAAATTAAAAAAAATAAACAAAATAAATGCCCTAAAATTATAATAATTTCTGTAAAACCCTGGTAAGACAGTAATGTAACGTTATATTTTACGCAGATACATGTCCTGCCGAAAGAACAATTTAATATGGACAAAGATATTCCTTTTATTTCAATAATGTAATAATGATTAAGGACATGTTGTAAGAACATCATCATAATGTAGATATGTTTAATTTAATGTTGACATTCACAGTTGAATAAAAAATGTCTCGCTTCTGATTATGTTTACATGTCATCTGTCTATTTTCTTAGAATAGAATAAAATTATGGTGTTGCATGATTAAAATTTATATATTTATATCTAACTCTAGAACCATTTACATACCTTTGAAAGAAAAAAGTTTTTTTGATTTCACAAAATAAAAGAATGTTAAGAAAAAAAAGAAAAATTAAACCAGTAGATATCCCTGCTTCCAGTGCATGGATTCAGCGTGCTTTATGTGAATTTCCTTTAGTGATCTAATACTAGCACGCGACGGCGTCTGTTTCCCCACTACCAAGCATCGGTCAGAACAATTAATATGGTATCATTAAATGTATGTTGACACACCCAAAAATAGTCAAATTTTGTTTATAGGAGATTAAAGAAAAACGTTGATTATTATTAATTAGAATCTAGCTTATATCTTGTTT
Organism: Zophobas morio; assembly: GCF_036711695.1. Lineage (NCBI taxonomy): Eukaryota > Metazoa > Arthropoda > Insecta > Coleoptera > Tenebrionidae > Zophobas > Zophobas morio. The sequence continues at coordinate 7,269,052 of NW_026972110.1, forward strand.
GTTAATAGGGGGAAAACAGTTTGTTGTTTATTTCATATAATGTAAATTTTTATTGTTATAAGCCACCAGTCTAAAGTGTGGGATTATTGTACACCGTGTATATTACTAATCAAGTGTAGCATACTTTTTATTTGTGAAAGATGTTAGCTTTTAAAGTTAACATCACTTTAGTCCTTTCTATTCGGTCCACATGATGATTTCAAAAGAATATTACATCAGCGATAAATTTAAGAAAGTTGATTTGTATCAATCTGGTAACTATAGTTACATGCTTCTGTATTACGTCATATGTATTAACTTTCTGTGAACTTTATTGATTTAAAAATACCAGAAATATTTAATACATTTTGGAATAACTTGGTAGCGTGTTAATTGTATTTTTTTTAATTCATAAACATTTTTTTAATGTAACTCTTGGCCATGAGAACTGAAAAAGAAAATAAGTTATGATTTGACATTTTGCTAGTGATTATTACCTGTGTAGTGTTGCGAGTTGTATTTTTTATTTGAAGCGTTCGTGTTTTTTAATTATAATGAGGGTGTAAAATTGAAATTTCTGAATATGTAACACAATTATGTGTTTTCGGTCAGCAAAGGGAAAATTGTCCATAGATTTTAAGATTCATTATTGCAAATTTATTTTGATTCAGAGTCCGAACAACATTTATCTGGGGTTATTTCGTTGTTGCGTCATATCGGATAAACATCCATAATAAAATTGAAACATCGAATAAAGAAGTTAATTCTGTTAATATAGAATCAAGCAAAAAAATCTTTCACTACCTGTTACATTTTTGCAAATGACGAGTACTCAAGCTGCTAACATTAATCACTGTCATAATTTACTTTGATGTTAGGGGATTTTTTTATGATAGCAATTTCCTCTCAACTCCCGATCCATATTGTTATTATATTTTTAAATTTAATATGAGTAAGAGCTGAAAGAAATTCCTTCGGGAAATCTGTTCTGATGGATAAAAAATCATCGGTCGACATGTAAATGCAAACGTTATTTCGGGCGTTAAGAATGAACTGTGATTAACTGTGACATTTAGCATTTGAGCTTGATTATTGATTTAAGGCGCACCAAAAGTGTAATTACTGTTCGTAGTAAACTCGTGACATACTCACTATTCTAGTGTCGGTTTCGGGAAACAAAAATGCCAACAATGGTCCATTTAAAAGATTTAAATGTACTCGAAATACTGCCGTAATAATTTTGCTGGGGGAAGCCGCTAACAAATATATCTGGAAAGGAAAGATATTTTCGTCAATTTCTCTTCATGGATTGCTTTATTATCACCTGTATAGCCGTTGTTACGTGACAGGGGTTTAACAAATATATCACAGTACGCGATGAGAACTTATAGCCTATTTCCATACCCCATATCAATGACATCATCACCAACAGTGTTCTGCGACCCCTTCGGTCCCTGCGGACATATACCACTGTGGGTAGGCTTATTCTGGAGTAACTCCATTTGAATAAAGTCACAGCAAATGCGAGGACAAAAACCGTCTCGATGCGTCGCCATATGGGGTTCATGAATTCGGCGCATTCCGGACCTGCATTTCTGGGCACTGTTTTATTTACTCCGCTGTATGCCCACTCCATCATTTTACCTAAAAGAAAACATCGTTGAAAATATTACGACCGAAAAACAACTTGCCGAATTAAAAAAAAAATGTTCCAAAATCGTTTTTTTATGAGCTGTAATATTTGAAAAACTTTGGGTACTGGGAATCAGGAAAAAAAGTTGCGACCTCTGGGCCGTGCCCAAAAATTGCAGACCATTACTTTAATTTCGGATTTTGTATAATTTCGTTTATTATTTGTGAATCTGAAGTAACTGTGTCAGTGGAGTTCTCACCTTGTTTTCCATTATATTTTTCTTTCGTTTCGTATGTCTTCAGTCCATGAGTGCCTATGCTAAAATGGATGAATGAAGGCTTTCTTAGAAAAGCCAGACGTCAGGGTTAGTCCTATTAACATCCTGACGTAGTTCACAGGTGATAGGTAATTGTCAGAATGCAGTCGGATTGATTAAAGTAGAAAGCACGCATTGCTGAGACGACGTAAAGCTACACTAGCTATGCGCTATCGAGCTTGGAGCTTTACCTGAACGATTCGCCGTAGCGCCATCTACATGTTTCAGCTAGCGTTACGACACCATCGTGAAACCTGCTGATACAGTTTGTTTTCAGGAGAGCCTGTTCGCTTACGAAACCCTTAATAATAAAGTATGGAGGGCGGTAGTTTATGAAATTTTCAGCAAACGTTTCATGAAAAGAAGCAGGCTGATTTATTCGTTTAATTTAAAATCTCGGAGAATGATCTAATTGAAACGATGATGTAGGAAAATATCAGCGATGACAATAAAGAAAATGTCAAGTTTGTGGTCGATGGCTCAATTTAATATTTGTGGAGTGGATCGAATATCAGCAATATTTTTTGTGAGAGCTTGGGTTGGAGGCACCAATATCTGACCTTTCATCAAGTTTGTGTTAGAAATTCTTTTTTCTTCGACTGTAGTATAGAAGTTTCTCTTTCTTTCGCTCCTTCGCTCTTATCTCCATTTACACTCGTCCTTTGTGCTACGACTTTATCCCAAATACTCGTCATTTCATTTGTCAACTACAAAAAGAAACAATTTAGAAAACGTGCTCTATTTGCAATTATACAGAGGGAAAAAAAGAAATGGAATCTGAATGAATTAAATTTATATCGTGTTCTTTTCTTTGCTCGGAAAAAAGATTGAGATGACGACGTCGGTTTTTTTACTTTACGTCATCAGTTTTTGTGATGTGTCGTTTAATTATTGTGATATTTTACTTCTTCCATTTGCGATTGAATTAAATCAAATATGCAAGCTTCTGACCAAGTTTGCGATCGTCTTTTATGGTTTCACGACTACACAAAGTAGCAACGCAAGTCCAATCTCCTTAGGGAATCAGAATCTACCACCTAAGCACACAAAAACAGCATAAATGAACTTACAACTTTTATCGCCACGAACCAGCAGTGGACAAATCTCTAGAGATGTGCATAAACGTGGATTCAACAGCGTTAATAGACACATAAAGTGACGCTTTTGAACTTTTAAAGCTATTCGATTTTTGTTGTGGGTTTTATACTGGTTATACCTATAAGTTTTGTCTACACGATGTTAATTATTCAACTAGTTTCTAATTAAAAAACCAATAATACTTTGCAGTATTCATAAACAAATAACAAGTGAGTTTCATATAGTCGCGAATTTAAATGTCGTCACAAAAAACGATTTGGTTGTTGCAATTATCGTGGCAATAATTGCTCGGTTTGAAACCGTCCTCGTTCTGCGGAGTCAGGTAGTTGTCACGCAAACAAACATGAGTTTATTATGTCAAAATTAATTATCACCGGCAACAGTGAAAAGTACTCGTGAAATTACTGTTACTAATTCGTGATATCAATGAGTGATTATAACTTCGTGCAAAAATACAGAGATGAAAAGATGTGAGGGTGTCTACCTACTCGTGTTTTATCCTGCCAGAATGCGAGCTAATCTTCTTAAATGTGCTTTTTTTGATGTTGTTTGTGAAGTTATTAATTTTGGGGTTGTATATATGCATTTCTGTAATGGAATGAATTAATCTTTTCTCCAGTTTACCTGTTCTACTTTCATATCTCAGTTATTTGAAGAGCCAGAAATTTGAAATTTAGAAAAGTTAACTAATACAAAGGAATTTAGAAAATGAATGTACAATTAGTATTATATAGTTCTTAGTTTTTTTGGTAATGACATCAACTTCTTCTTTTCAGATAAAATAAAGTATATTTTTACGAGTAGGCAACTCGTTTGGTCCAATGTGTTTAAAAATTTTAATTACACCATTTCTGTTTAATTGTTCAACTTTTAGTATCTCATTTCTATCTCTATCTCCATTTGAAAAGAGAGAACATAGAAGGTTAATTGATTGATACTAAAAAACTGTACAGTCACTATATCGTTGTTTTCATGTCTGTATTGATTTTTTCTTAAATGTCACCAACTTTTTATTTCAATGGAGTAAACTAAGTGATGCATTTTTTTTCAGTAATGATTTAAGATGCTTTTTAAATGTAAAGAATAACAAAATGACTGCATACAGTAGGTACATACACTGACTTTTGCTTTAATTTTTCCAAATTCAGTTGGAAAATTTACGTAGATAGTAGTTTTCCATTTTTGACAGCAATGTTTCTTAAAACATCAACAGTTTGTTTCTTATTTTTTATATGTGCATTCCATTCAGTTTTTTTAAAAACCCTGATTTTTTCATGAATATTTTGCGAAGCATAAGAAAGACATGTACATACCTAGTTTGTTTTGCTGGAAAATTTTCTTTTTATTCTCGTTTCTCTTCTATTTTTTCGATATTTGGCGTATGAGAATCATATCCATTTTCTCTAATCGGTTTGACATTAGTTTGTGCTATTTATTAGCAGTTTTACAAATTTATGTCAAAATTACAAAAGATATCCGAAATACTCTGATCTAGTCTATCTGGTACTAAAAGTTATTCTAATCAATATAAACTCATCGAGAGAGTGACTAACGATATGACTTATTCCTAAAACATGCTTTTTGAATGTTGATAACTGCCGATTCTTTCACTAAAAACAAAGGTTCTCGATTCAATGACACCTACATCTGAGACAGCTTAAACAAAAAGTAGAATTTTGTGTGTTTTTGGAAATTGCAAGGAGTAAATAAGAAAAAGTTAATGGTACAGCAAAAAGGAGCGGTAGAAGAGGAAGGCATGGTGAAAAGAAAGCTGATAGTAAATAAAAAAATTGGTCAAAGGTTACTTAGACAGTCCAACAAATTCCGCTTCTTTGAAAAATTATAAAAAAATTTTGTTTTTTGATAACCTCTATACTTATATTAAAAACCAGTGGTGTAAATGACACCTCGAACCACCAGCTCCGCGGGGGTGCAAATTCCAAGGTGATGCCGTGCGCAGACATACGATTGTTTAAGTCGAAAGAATGTCACGTAGAAATTTGTTTAATTTTAATGAGTTGTTTCCTCAAAACAGAGGACTAAAATTATTAATTAAGCTACAGTGGAACAAAATGTTTTGAATATGATTATTATTATTCTTATTTGATCATAATTAAATAAAGACGTGGGTGTTCTAACATTTTCTAGAAATGGTTGTTCTTAATTTGATTAATAAAAAATTGGTCGCAAGTTATAAATCCGACATATCCAGCTCTTTAAAGAAATTATAAAATTTAATTTTACGATTTTCGTTTTGTGATAACCACTGTAAAGTAAAAACTAGCGACATAAATAACATCCCCGCAGCGTTTGCACCGTATGGACAATGTAGAATATATTTAAAGCGCATAACTAACGTGATAAAATGTCCTTCAGCATAGGTAAAAGCAATTTGAAGCTCAAGTGTTTATTTATGTTTATACATCGAAAAAATGTCAGGTAGAAATTAGTTTTACTTGAATGAGTTTGCCGTCTCAAAACAGAGGACTAAATTATTAATTAAACCACAAACGAACCAAACAAAAAAAATTGGTCTAAAGAGTTTAGACAGTACTTCCCTCGCTGTCGGAAACTTGACGACTGTATGCCTATTGTGTTTTTTTTTCATTACATTTTTTGTAGTGGGAATTTAAAAAAAAATTGCGATGACGTCATCAACATTTTTGCAAGGACACGTATATCAGTTGGGATAGATGTAGTGTAATACTAAGAATAAAATTATTATATTCTCAAATTTTCGGGAAAATGAATTGGGTCGTTTTGAATATTGATTTGTAATAACCAATAAAATAACGAAACAATTTACTCACGTATACGTATCAGAGGCAACTGAAAATCGTGTATGTATAAACATTCTTAATTTAAGATGACAGGCGTAACAACATACGTGAGAGTCAAACAGAGAAACTGTAAACAAAACGACCATCGGTTTTATTGCTTCGACTTCCGCTTATTATATAAAACATTGGGTTTTATTTTAATTCTTGACGGTGAAATTCACAATTGGTTGATTATAAACATGTCTATTTCACATTCGCGGAACCAAGTGAGCGCATAAAACAAATGCAGGTCTGTAATGTTAAAGTCGATGTAAATAAGCGTGCTACCCTTATGTTTCAACCGAGTTTTTCCTTTAACAAATTTTGTGTCTACCAAATTGGGTTGGTTGGGGTGTAATACTAATAATAAGTGTTGCCTTTAATTTAATCAATAAAATAAATTGACTTCATTAATTTTTTTGAACCACCTCTTAAGAAAATCTAAAAAATATGAATGGAATGATAAATCACAAGTACAAACTCATCATATTTTTTGCATTTTAGATAGGATTTATTCAGCAAAATTTAAGGGTGACGTCATCAATTTTTTTAGTAGGGATGAACAAATACATTTTGAACAAAAGTTTACCATGCTTATAATAACTTTAAAATATTCCCAAGATTTCAAAGCATTCGGTTTTGTAATTCCTGATTAAATCGATAAAATAAATTCACGCATTCATTAATTTTTTTGAGTCACCCTGCATATGCAATTCCAAAAATATGAATGGAATGATAAATCACAAGTACAGACTCATCATATTTTGTACATTTTAGATATGATTTATTCGGCAAATTTTCGAGCTGACGTCATCAAGTTTTTGGAGGGGATAAGCAAATATATTTTGACTAAACATTTATTATGCTCTTTATGACCTTAAAACATCTGCAAGATTTCAGAGCATTCGGTTTTGTAGTTCCTGATTAAATCAATAAAATATATTTACGCATTCATTAATTTTTTTGAGTCACCCTGTATATGCAAATCCAAAAAATATGAATGGAGTGATAGATCACAAGTACAGACTCATCATATTTTGTACATTTTAGATATGATTTATTCAACAAACTTTTGAGCTGACGTCATCAAGTTTTTGGAGGGGATAAGCAAATATTTTTTGACTAAAGATTTATGATGCTCTTTATAGCCTTAAAACATCTGCAACATTTCAAAGCATTCTGGTTAGCAGATTAAAAATTAAATTTCAAAATGTTTTATAATTTTGATTTTTTTTCCAAAAATCTGGACGTTTCGGGTGAAAAGTCGATTCAGAGTTGTAAACTACATGTGTAGGACTATGTTATTTTATACAATTGAAAACCCATTTACTATGTACAATTTTGAAGTGACGTCATCGCATTAGTGGTGGGGATGATTAGACAAATTTTGGTTAGCGTTTTACCATCTACATGATATTCTTAATATAAGTACAAAATTTCACAACAATCGGTTGAGTACTTTCGGAGATTATCTGTCTAATAAAAATCCGGGGGCAGACGGACAGACGGACAGACGGACGGACAGACGGACGGACAGACGGACGGACAGACGGACGGACAGACGGACAGACAGACGGAAATGGGAGACCTATTTATTCGTCTTCTATGGGTCATGAAAGATCGAGAAAACGTAAAAGTAGAGAGTCGGCCGACGGACTCGATTACAATACTTCCTTTGCTTACGCTCGGGAAGTAAAAATGTTCTGAATATTATATGTAATTCTTATTTTATAATAATTATTATTATAAAGACGTGTTTTTCACATTTTCGAGAAAATGGGGTGACTGGTTTTTAATTTGATCAATAAAAAATTTTGTTATGAAGTCATCAACATGGATAATGCTAGTCACAGCACAAAAGAAAAGTAGTCGCAGCGTATTACCAATGCAAGAAAAATAAAAGTAAACGGACAAATTCGGCATCGACCCCACTACCGCATGTTGGACGGCTTCGCCGCAGGTGTTTTTGTTTCCGACTTAGCCACTGCGCCACGGGGACTTCTGTCCGGTGTTGGTAATATAACGTTATTATACCTTGCAAATGTTTTTGCCAAAATTTAAACCAAGCGAAAAAACTGAAAGCGGATTCGTTTACTCTAAGTATAGGAGTATATTTTTGTATAACATTCAACTCATTTAAAAATACGGTTCATTGAGATGACGTCATCAAATTGTTGGTTGGGATGATTATCCAAATTTTGGCTAGCATTTAACACCTACATGATATTTCTAATATAAGTACATTTGACAACAGTCGGTCCAGCAGTTTCGGAGATTACGTGATTACGTGTCTAATACAAATTGATACAGACACCAGACAGACAGACAGACGAACGGAAACGGGAGACCATTTTTTTCATACTGTAGGAGTCACGAAACGTCGAGAAAACATAAAAGTGGCATTTCGTATGATGGACTCGATTACTAGCTTCCACTCGGGAAATAAAAAAGGAGATTTTGTGCAATGTATACCAGAGGAATGAAAAATATGAAGCAAGAAATTCAAGAAAAAATTGAAGAGTCCAACGAAGAATTTCGTGAATTTCGTCTGATAGGAGAGGATTTTAACCCCCGAATAGACCACAAAAGCAAGGAATAGACGCAGAAACAGATAAAGTAGACAATAAAGACGAAAAATTACTGTGGGAATTATTATAAGAAAGAAGTTGGGAAGACTTGATCGGGGTGAAGGAGGGCTGAAGGAGGGAGAATTTACCTAGATAGTTAAAATAGGGGAATCAATATCGACTATCGACTAACAGATGAAGACGTAGAAACATTTAAAATAGGAGAATGAATTGACTGCGATCAGATGCCATTAGAAGTAAAATTGAGGAGTACAAGTAAAATGGTCAGAGTCACAAGTAAGGAAGGAGACAAAAAGAAGAAGATTTGGGAATGGAGTGAAAAAGGAATTGATGGAATATATAAAAAAATGGTAGTTAAATTAAAAGAAAAAGTAACCGAAAAGAAAATAGAAGAATTTAAAACCTCAACTGAAAAAACAGCGAGAAGAAAAAAATTATAAGGAAGAAATTAGAAAAGAGAAATAAACGGTGGGATAGCAGATTTAAAAACAGAAGCACATACTGTTTAATAAGGTGGAAAAAGGGGAAGTGCACAAAAGAACAGCACTGTCAAACAAAGAATAATTAAAGAAAACGGTGTAAAGAAAGGAAAGGAGAGATATGGAGAGAAGAAAAAAAAGCCATAAGATCAGGACAAGAGACATGGCTTTCCATAAATAAGAAAGAAAGACGAAAAACACGATTGGTGAAAATGTACCAAATAAGGAGGGGAATAATCATTTCATGAAACTGCTGAATGTAAATAGAGAATTGTAACGCAAAAGAGTCAAATCAAGAATGGCTATAGAGAAAGAGGCCGATATTGCAGTAGATGAAATATGGGAACAAGTTGGAAGTCTGAGAAGAGGAGGAATCGCTTGATAAACGAAGTTTGAATGTCTAGCACGGATGGTTTGATTGAAAGAGTTTGTGAAAGAAAATGAATGAAGGTGTGGACAAGTATAGGTTTTCCCCGAGAGTGGCGAGGTCAAATATGTCTAATTTATAAAAAGGGTAATAAGAAAAAAGGAGAATTATCGGGAAATAACTCTACTAAATACAGCATGTACGCAATGGTTTTAAATGAAAGGTTGGGGAAAGAGATGAATGAAAAGAGTATATTACCGGAAAGTCAAGTGGAAGAAGGGGCAAAGGGGAGATAAACATCATCTAGTAGAAAAAGAGTTACGCAAGAAAGGGGGGCGGATTGTTTGTCGACTTTAAACCGGGGTTTGATACGGTAAACAGAGAGTGTTTGTGTGAATGCCTGGAGAGGAGAGGTCTGAGTAAAAAGCTAATTGCAGCGGTAAGAGAGATCTATAGAGAAACAGTAAATAGTGTGAGGGTGGAAGGAGTAGAGAGCGAGGAAAGGATTGAGACAGGGGTGCTCATTAAATCCCAGTCTTTTTGCGTGTTACATAAGCGATATATAACTAGACCAAATATTTAGAGGAGTACAAGCGGGCGAAATTATGGTGGGGGAAGAAAAGTGTGGTGTTTTGCAGATGATTGGCGAAGGATGAATGTGGAATGAACGAAATGAAAAAAAAATGCAAAGCTATTTTAAAAGAAAGAAACTGGAGGTAGGTAAATGTGGAAAAAATAAGTGATGTTCACTGGGCGGAAAAATATCTTACGGATGCAATTCCCCAGTTGAAGCAAGGTGTGTTTTACGGCGAGTAGCGGGGACGCTTTGATCTGGTCCACAAGGTCGTAGCCAGTGCGTCGCTTGGAGTGTTTACAGCTTGTTAAAAAACTACTTCTATATTACTATATTACTTCAAATAAAAATACTCGATGCCCTTTTTAATTTTTCAAACACAGGACCACAGATTTGTGATCTTGAAATGTTATATTATGTTGATATAGTCCAAAAGAAAAATATATTTGTAATCAAACTATCGCCGCGACAGCACTGGATCGAGCGTATGAAACACAATTCCGCGCGTTGGTGATGTTATTTCGAGAAAAGGGTAGAAAAGTAAGAAAAAAAATTGGCGTTAGGAAGCTCAAAAAATAGACATGAATTTAAAATATTTGGGATTTAAATTTACAGTAGTAACACGGTTAAAGCACATTTAAGAGAAATAAGGGTAAAAGCAATAATGGGAAAGATGTGGAGTATAGGTGAGTGAATGTTTGGTCATGACGTACGAAGAAGGACAAAAATGTTTGATAGTTTAATTAGAAGTGTATTAATGTATGGTGTGGAGATATGGGAATGCAGAAAGTGAGGCAGCACAGGAAAAATATTTGCGGTGGATGCTAACATTTTAGCCCTAAGACTTGGGAAAGAGGAAAGTAAAGAGAGAAATTAAGAGTATACACCGGGAAGAGAGGGAAAGGACATTATAAGGACAGGCAAGACTATTATGAAACATTGGGATACGCATGGATGGAAATAGAGATAAATAAGGGTGAGTATGAAAGAAGAGTTGTGTATGCGGGACAGAGATGTAGATAAAGACGAGAGAAGGGCTAATATAAGGGACCCTAAGTACAATGGGGGTTATGTAAGGATAGTAACAGACACAGTGCCAAAGTATCTAGATAGAGAAAGCATGAACAAGAAAAAAAAATTGTCAGATTTAGGTGTGGAAATGAAGAAAGAGAAAATATTTTTCATATCTTTCGTAACACTTTGTACTAAAAATTATTAAACGTTGGTAATAGTTTTAAAGCTAAACCGACGGCTTTAAGCTGTACGCAGTGTACGTGCTTCTCCCTCAATTGGAAGAATAATAATAATGAATAAGAAATCGTTAAAAGTAATACCGTCTAGTTCCAAAGAAGTAAGTATGTTGTACAGATCCGTAGTAACTTACTTTCAGAAAAGCTATTTACGCTATAAAAACGTTAGATTAAAATTCGAATAGGCGTCAATGGTGGTTTTTATGCGTCTTCAAACTTGAGTACTTAAAGAAGTTTAAATAAAAAATATTAGTTGATTTTGCCATTCAAAGTAATCGCAGTTATTTCAAAGCGAAGTCAGAACTAACTTCAAGTCTAAATTCTGTTGGTTAACAATTGCGTAATTATTCGAAGAGAGAGAACATTTTTAGAGCTCTGCGAATCTGTTTAGCGTAATAATAATAAAGACATTCCCTGTTCCTTTAATACCCACCGCTATATTGTTAAAACAGACTCAATGATAACGTTGAAAGGGTGCCACAGATAAGTAGATAATTCTCTAAAATGTTAAGATTCTTACAATTAATGACACTAATCTGGTTTGTTTCAGCTGTTTTATTACTACAATGTTATTAGTGAATAATGATGAAGATTTAATAATTATTTCCACGTTGATATACATCCAGAATCATAGATTTTAGTTATGTACTAAAAATTTTATAACAGGATGCAAAATGTGATTACTACCTACGTTTTTAACCGACAAATGCAAAAATTTATTTTTCGTAGACACAGACAAGACAAACGATCACCTACTAATATATATGTGAGTTACTTGCATGCAAGAAATTTAAACTATTCGCGTTAAGTGCCATTTAGGAAAATGTACTGTAGGGAAACTTTAGATTAAGTTTTTAAAACTTTGTTAGTTTTAGTACCAATGAATTGAAGCCACTTTTTCTAAAGTAGAATTTATTAGAGGGTGCTTTGTTTATTAAAACAAAGGTCCAAACTTTAAGTGCAGAAGAAAACTGTTATTTAAGTAATTGAACTTGGTTAAATAAGCTTAATTTCCAGAGTCGGTAAGATTTTATCCCTGGAAACTAATGTTGATGTGCAGATTTAGTTTGTAAGAGTAATCTGCATTAACAATATATTTTTATGTGGTAACAAAATCGTTAATTTTAAAGAAGTGAAGATGACTGTTATTTCTTAACAAATTGCCTCATTTTGCTCTCCGTGGCTTGAATACGAACTACAAAAGTTCTTCGGCGATACAGTTACTGTTGCGGTATTTATATGCATCATGTATTTTTCGCATTAGACATAAATGAAAAACATGAATAAAAGAAATAGATTCTATAACATATTCCTAAAAATCACAATTTTGGAAAGCAATAAAAAAAGTCTAAGGCTAAAGTTACACAGGATCATATATCAAAATTATTTTCAACTATATGGTGTTCCGTTTTTGTTATTATTTATTGATTTTTTCTTAGGCTTTATAACCATAGTTTGTTTTTGAAATTCCGTTTCGACGTTGCCAAATTATTCCAATTTTCTTGAAATTTTTTAGCAATGGAAGGGATCACAAAAAAAAATCACAGTAGGGTTATTTTTAAAATCTGGGTTACAATATTTTGTGTAATATTCAATATAGTTACGTACGTGCTTTATTCTGGTATAAATTAAATTGGATTATACAGAGTGTTTATAAAAAATTAAGGTATAACAATTTTCAAACATCGATATTTCAGTTTTTTCAAATACAACCCCCTGTATTTTATGACTGCATCTTATTCTGTTTCTTATTGTTTTGCGTTTTTGTTAAGTACATATTTTCTACATTTAAAGTTGATAATTATTGAGATTTTTTATTTTTTTAAGACACATACCGATATATTGATACAAAAAAATAAAAAGTAGAGGAAGATGCAGTAATAAAAATAGTCTTGAAAAAACTGGAATATCAATATTTGAAAATAGTAAGGTTTAATTTTTTTATAAAGACTGTACATTAAAATTTTATGTAATTGATACCATGACAAAGCACATGCCTCTGTTTATCTCTTTATCAAATATTGCAACACAGATATTTAAAATAACGTTATTGCGATTATTTTTGGCTACCGTTAAAAAAAAAAACTCTGGATGTCTGCCGTAGAAAATCAACAGAAACTACATGTGTAGGAGTATGTTATTTTATTAAATTAAATTCACTACACAAATTTCTGAGGTGGCGTTATCACGTTGTTAGTGGGCACGATCAGATAAATTTTGGTTAGCGTTTTACTATTTACATGATCTTTATAACATATGTATGTATATTCGACAACAATGGGTACGGTAATTTCCGACTTATCTGTCTACAAAAATTGGTGTAAGGTTTTGTAGACAGACTTTCCTCCTCTCTGAAATACAGTGTAATAAATGCAATTTATTCAAAAATTATAAACTTTAATTTACGAATTGAATTTTTTTATAATAACTGTTATAAGTTATACACACTAAAGCTATTGTGTTATGTCATCAACAATTTAGGGAGGACATTTAATCAGTCTGAATAGGTACAGTGTAATACTATGATAACAGTATTGTATTTTTAATTTTTCGGGAATAATATGAACTGTTCTTTATTTGATCAATAAAAAAAAATTTGCGGCCCACCAGTATCGATCCACCGACCTCTTATCTTCGAAACGAGCGCGCTACCACTAGAGCACGGTTCTGCTTATGCAGGTTCATATTGTGTCTAAAGAACAAGACGGATTCAAAAATAAAAAATAATAATAACTAAATCAAGGTAGATTCATAAACCACAAGTACAGGAGTATGTTATTTTATAAAATTTAAATAGCCTTTACTAAAAACATTTTGCGAGGACGTCATCAAATTGTTGGTGAGAATAATAACACAAAGTTTGGTTTGCGTTTTACAATCTACACAATACTCCTACAATACATAGTATAAAATTTGACGACAATCAGTGCAGTAGTTTTGGAGATTATCTGTCTAATAAAAATCGACACAGATGATAGACGTGTGTAATGACGTGATCAATTTTTGAAGAAAATGAATAAATAAAATTCTGTTCTGTAGTCACTACACGCAATGCCATTTATTAAAAAAGTCGTCAGGTCTAATATATAAAAGTTTCTACTAATTTGATTTTTTTGAATAATACCTTTACATTAAGTTAAAATAGAGATTGATCAATAAATTGTAGGCAGAGTAGGATGTCATGCTGCATGTTTAAAGTTAACAGAATTTCTGGAGGGGATAAATATGTACATTTTCGGCGATGTTCAAGATCAAGATTATTGTCTTATACAGAAGGGAAAGGGGTCCATTATGTAGGTTCTAGCAAGGAAAGGTCACGAGTTGTAACCCTCCTTTTTTCCAAAAGTATGAACAGTCGATTGCAGCAAGTGGAAAAAACTACTTAAGGCTATAACGAGCTGCCAGTTTCGCGTCGTGGAAAAAAGGACAGAAAAAGCCCTTCCTAACGGGATAAGTTTGATTGCTCTGAAAATCGTGTGTTTAAACTAAATTATTGACAGTTTTAGGTTAAATAAATAAAGTACGATAATAACGATTAATATAGATATTTAAACAGCACTCGAAATAGCAAAACCGAAGTTAATATGATTTTGTTCTTTGAAGTGCAATTTTAATAAAAAACGGAAATTAAGTTTTTAATATCTTTGTTAAACAAAACATGAATGTAAGTAAATCCTTGATGTTTGGGTCCAGATATAATAAAAACATCAACAACTTGGACTAAATTTGCTATTTTCGGAGGTGCAAAACCGATTTCGTTAGCAGGGTTATAATAAACAGAGAAACTTTGGTTAGGGTTTTAGCATTTACATGATAATCTTAAAGTACATCTAAAATTTTACACTAATAAATCTACTAGTTTGCCGAGATTATCTCTTTAATAAAATCTTTCCAGGCAGGTGCTAAAACGGCAAACTTTTATAACAGACGGACGACGGACAGAAAGATACAGAAGATCGATATTTTTATGTTTTACAATTTGTCAAAAGTCTAGAAAGCATTAAATTAGTTCTTCCTGAAAATGATAAAACTTCACACTACGCACTTGGGAAGTAAAAAAGCCATCATTAAGAAAAGAGGTGTATTTTTCAATTAAATGTTATGAAAATCTTACGATGTCAATCTCACAAGAAATATTAAAGCTAATTTATATTTCACGTTAGTCTGGTTACCCAAGTATACTGTAAACAGTAAACTGACGATAAGCGTGTTTTTTGCTTCAATCTAGCCATAAGGTCTAATCCGCACATTTGCTTGAAAAGTAGGGTGACCCACTGTAGATGCGTTTAAGCTGAATTTTGAAATATGTTGATCCCGCCCTTTTGTTAGCTGCAGAAAGATGGATAGAGGGGCGGTGATTCGACTTTAGGAAATTTACATTACGTTCGTTACACACAAATATGTTGACACTGTTGATATTTCGAGGTTTTGTTTGAACATCTGAACCGAAAGAGGATACCTCTTAGAAACCTTTTTTAAAACTTTTAAATATGTTGGCGATGTGTTGAAGAATACTTCTTAGTTTTATTGATACAAATTTGTTTACATTTTACAAAATTATCTGATTCATTAATGATAATCATGCTTTATTTTTTATGGCAGAATCTATCTAAACAGGAGAAAAAAACAACGTTGAAATTCAAAATATCGTTCGACTAATTTAAAATTTTAAATGAAGTTAAGTTTTTCATGAGAAAAGCAGCATAAAATTATCATATAAAATTTATTTGGGTGATCTAATATAGTTATGCTGAACTATGATGGGTATATTTAAAACACAAAATAGTGCGGAAAGTCCCTTTGCTCTGCACTCTGATAAAATACACTTTTTCCTCTTGGTTATCTACTTTAAATATATTTGATTTTGTCCGTAGATGTGGGACCCCCTTGGAATTTGCGTCCCCGTGACGCGGAACTGGGGGCGTCATTTGCGCCACTGGTTTTTATTTTATAAAAGCAAATTTGATATTTTAAAGAAACGGGATTTGTTGGACTGTACTTTAAAAGCGAAGGAACAAAATAACCTTCGGCCAATTTTTTATACCAGTTCAACATACTCTTTTCTTTCCAGACGCTGCTTTTAACAAATTTTGGGGCTCCCAGCTTCATTGTCATTGTTTTATCTTTGTAGCTGTTAGTCTTCAGGCCTCATCAAGGCAGTTAAATTTGTCCCAGCATTAACTAATAACGTGGATGAAATTTGTCACAGACAGTTTTCAGTGACTGAACCAGCAAATTTATTTCAATTGCATCTACTTTCTGCAGTTTATGTTAATTTATGAATTCCTTCAACTCGTCTATGACATTTTTCATTTTGCGACTTAATGAAAAGATATTGCTAACAGCGAAACGGAGAGGAATGCATTTTGTATAAAGCTTCAAGTAATCATCGTCTGTAAGTGTGAATAATCTAGTTTTTACATTTACATATCGAGAATTTTGATTAACAAAGCAGACTGTGAATAATAATTTGAAGTTTTATTTTTGAAAGTTCATCCTGTCACACTGTTCATCTTTAATTAACATGCATGCAAACACGATTTCTTCCCTTTATCTATAAAAATTCCTTACTAAATGTTTAAGAAAAAATGCATATGGACTTCCTTTATATGTAACGCTTTCGATTTTTTTTCAAACTTGTAATTAATTTGGGATAGTTTTTTGTGTTTATCCATGCCGGGTTTTCCGTTTAAAATTGACTTGTGACACTGAATTGCATCCTCTCAAAGTAGACGATTTAACATTTTCAGAAAACGATGAACTTTTATAGATCTTTGGCATCCCATGAATATTGGATGGTAAGAATTTCAAAGTGGCTGACGATGGCTGGTTTTAATTATAAGGTACTTGAAACGATCAGTGTCAATTTCAATTTTTGGTGTTGTTAAATATCTGGTGAACAATATTAATATATTGTAATCGAGTCATCCTTGAAAGTGGAGACGTATGTCCTTACCTTAAATGCTAAAGATCATTAGAGTGCCTAAAGTAACGGCACATTTTATGTGTTGTGGATAAAAGTTTATATAAAAAATTATAGTAATATTTATCCTGATTTATTAATGTTTACACGTAAAAAGTCTACTGCACTTTTGATGATTAATTATAAAAAAGTGCTATAGCTACCGCTGTAGTTCAACTTAAGCTCAAATTCTCACATTTGATTTTCCGCTTTGTTTTTGTTTTGTTTCGTCGTTTGTGATTGAGTTGTAAAAATTAAAGGTAACTCCTTTTAAGAACTTTCGTTTTATTATTGTTGAAAAATGGCATTTTCTTTGTTTCGTTGGAAGTTAAAAGTTTTTTGTTCAGGCCTGCTGAAATATTCTTTTGGAAATTCGAACTTTCTTTTTTACACTATCTTCTACATATTCTTCGCTAGTGCTACGTCTTCATTCGTGTCTTTTCAACATAATTATTGTTACGTTGAACGTGTTTTTATAAATCGGCGTGGGTAAAACTCAACAACTTATCTCTCAGTAACTCAAATTTACACAACTAATTGCACAGCAATTATGTACAAAATAACTCCGGCGCAACTTGACTCAATTCTCTCTGCACTGAATTGACTGAATAATCCGTTCCCGAAGGTGACCTCTATTTAAACCCATACTCTTCTAGAGATTCCGTGATCGAGATCTTTCTGGAATACCCGTCGCTACTTTCGTTTCCAGGCTTTTCTTTAGTGAACGCCGCTCAGCCACCCTCACCGACGATGAGTCACCCATCATCGCCACAGATACTAGAAAACTCATTGGCGTCGTACCGGGGCGGCGTAACATTGTAAACATATGCCTCATTGTTGGCCGACGTTCTTTTCAAACAGTAGCCTGTGTAGCTAGCAGTGCCTGAAAGATGCAGCAATTTTACAAAGGTGTTTAGACTTACTGATAGTTGGGCCTGAATTTGCTAATTTTAGGATATAAGAAAAACCTTCTGTGGTTAACGTTTGCTGACCTTACACCAACGTATTTTTTATATATTTTATACCCACTGAGGTCGTCACTCACAGTACATATACGTTTTTTCATCGTCTTGGTGTAATTCAAAGTAACAACTATAATATGGATCCGTAATCTTGAATGGCATTAATTTCTGAATTACATAATTTTTGACCCCAACAATAAGTACTTACCACTTTCATTAAAAGATACTTGTTTCTCGTTAATCTGAAACGTACTTTTCACAACATCGACAGATTTGAAGGTATCAAGGTTTTTATCTAAAACAATAAGGAACACATGTAAAAACTGCTTATTGCACGACTTTGTTTTAAATATCTAAATTATATTAATAGATATTTACGATATGTGTATCGTAATGTGGAATTTTACGATACGCGATGGAAAAGTTGTCCAACGAGCCGAAGGCGAGTTGGATAATCCATCAAGTATCGTAAAGAAACATTACGATACAAATATTGTACAACGTTTTATCTACTTTCAATAATTTTCATAATAATTAACACAGATATTTTTGTAATTTTTTAAATTGTGTTTATTGGGAAAAAATAAGGCCGCTAAATTAGTAACCCTAGTTACTGATTTGCTTACGTTTTTCACAAGCGTTCAGTGAAAGCAATTTATGTGCAAAAATTAGTGATTCAGAGGATAATTTGCCGTCTGATATTGAAATGGCTGCTCAATTAGATACGTTAGTTCCTGTAAATCTAAAGAACGTTACGAGATAGCGGACAAATATTTTGATGAATGGATGGAAGTTAAGAAAATTGGTGACGTTTCTGAACAAGGTGATGCATTCCTATTTTGCTGAACAAGCAGAGAAGTTAAAACCATCCTCCTTATGGTGCCGATATTCCATAACAATCTCAAATTTATATAGTTTCAGGTTGTTTTGATAGTCGGAGTGTTTGGTGCTTGTCGACGCGAGGAGATCACAAATTTGACGACACGAGACGTTAGAGCCGAAAAAGAATTTATCAAGATCACCTTACTGAATTCAAAAACTAAAATTATGTGGAATTTGCTATAATAACGAGAGGAAATTTTCAGGGAATAATTAACATGTTGCTTGGTCATAGAGGCTGGAAGTCGGATAGCATGGCAGAAGGATATGTTGAAACATCTGTCGAAAATGAGAAAATAATTGCTACGAAAATAATGGGTTCTTCAGTTACTGTGGGTTCAACAAATTAGGTCACGGTGGAAAAGCCCAGCTTCAACATGGGAACAGCGTCTGGAGTTAACTTTTTTAAATGTTTCAAACTGTGTAATTTATGTTAATAAATGGTTTTGCAACTATCTTTTCTAAAAGTCACTCTTTACCGCACTAGTCCGGTAATTGTTCCTTTACCGCACTTAGTGCGGTAAAAACTACCATTACAATATCAAAGAAAAACCTGTAATCTGGCACATTACATAATGAAAGTAGATAAAATTACGTTAACTTACTTTTCGTAGAAAAAGGCCAGCATTACACTGCGTTTCAAATAAAATGCAGCACCTAGGAGTAGGCGTAGAATGTTGAAATTTGGTGGAGAAGACTGTCGCATATAGACAAACATTTGATTAAAATTTGAATTAAAAACACTACAACTTGTTTAGATAATATACCGGATGTTATTCGATTTTTATTAATTTTTTGATTATGTTTTAAAGACACTTGAGTAAAATTCTTTTGCAATTTGACTTGACATTTGTAATGATTGTGCTTGCAAAAAGGCTACGAGTTCGCACACGAAGTAATTTTCAACAGATAACACCTATTGAAAGAGGGCGAATTATTGGGTTGCATGAAGCTGGTTTACCATTTCGGGAAATCACCAGAAGACTAGGCCCAACGCATTCTACGATATTAAGAACAAATCGAGAATGGAACAACGAAGAGCTACAAATGCGTCACAGGGGTACCGACCGTTTCAAAGTCACCCAAGAACGCGAAGATCATTTGCTAAGAAGAAGTGTTATTCAAAACCCTTGGTAACCATAACGATCAGTTGAGATGGACTGGATGACAGCAATTGGGCACAGAATCCGAGGAGTACCATCTACCGCTAAATTCGTTCCTTTGGCTTGAGATCTTATGGTCCAAACTGTAAACTTCCCTTACCACAAGAACACAAAACTACCAGGCTTCACTGGTGCCAAGACAGGCAGCAATGGCTGTAATAGTGGAATGTCATAATGTTTAGAAACGAGTCTAGGTTTTGTTTGTGGCACTCTGATGGACGCATACGTGTTTGAAGGCCTCGAGGCCCAAGGTAAAATCTGGAATTTGTACAGACACGTCATACCCCTCTAACACCTGGAGTAATGATATGGGGTGGTATACACATCTGTTGAAGTACCCCCTTAGTGTTCATTCCAGGCACGCTAAATGCCCGGCGTTACATCGATAACGTGTTAAATCAAATTCTTTTTCCTTACCTCTAGGACCGTCGAAGAACATCTTTTCAGTTATAATATAACAAGTGATATGATTATTATCGATAATATTTCGAGTGAAACCGAGCTGCAGATTCAACGAGTGCGAAGCACGAGTTGAATGTGCTGCTTCGTTTTCACGAGCCATATCTTCGATTATTAATCATATCACGAGTTATATTCAACATGAGAATATAATAAATGAACACATTTTTTGATAATAGAATTGATTTCGTCGTTTTGAGCTTGCCCCCAACGTTGGCAAGGCATAAAAGACAAAAAAATTTACGAAATTTTAAAATTTGTCAATTTGACAGTTTTTAAATTTAGGTAGCAACGGACCACAATAAGGCAATAAAATTATTATCGCTGTGATAGACATGTAACTAAGGGCATGAACAAATTCTATTGGAAGAAATGGGGTCATGTGATTCATGAATTATATTCTCAACAAGATAATGCGTGGCCTCATGTGGCCATATTAACTTAAAGAGTGTTTGAAGAAAATAACGTCAACTTCTTACTCTGGCCTGCCCGGTTATCAGATTTATCAACAATAAAACATGTTTAGGATGTAATGCATAGAAGGTTGCGCAATTTACCACATCCTCCAAAGACTTTGGAAGAATTGCTACAACAAATTCAAAATGCCTAGAATGAGATACCCCGACAGGCAATAGATCATCTCATTTTAAGCATGCCTAGAAGAATACAGTCTTGTATGCGCCTACGTGGAATTTTAACACATTATTAACATTTCTTGTGTTAGACATTTTATTTTTCTTTGAAATTTTAATCAAATGTTTGTCTATATGCAATAGTCTTCTCCACCAAATTTCAACATTCTACGCCTCCTACTCCTTCTAGGTGGTGCATTTTACTTATTTGAAACGCAGTGTATATAGTTCCGTCGGCTGCTATTACATTTTTGGTTAATTTTTACTTACTTACTGTGCTTACTTACAAAATTGTCCGTAGACCTTCTTATGTCATTTTTTCGGTTTCATAAGGAGTAAGCTTGAAAAAGCTTCAACTGCATTGCTTAGAATTGCGGACATGTTTTCTGTCTGATTTTCTTGAGTGTTGAAATTAATTGTTCACTTTTTGAGGATAGTTACCTATTTGTCGTATTAAGGCCACAAAGAAGAACTTTTTTGGCTGGTCTGAAGATGAAGCTAAAAAAGTTCTTTTTGGCCGAGGTACATACAACGTTTTTTACGTGACCACACAGAAAAATAATTGGTTGGGTAAGTGGTTTTGAGGTTAGAAATTTTTTTTTCGTTGTTGGAACAAAAATCCTGCAGATTCAATAAAAACCAAAGTGCTTGTTTGTTCCTCCATTGTAAGTAAAATTTTATATTAGTTAAATCCATCTTAGGAAACATTAAAATATTATTATTATTTGATAATTGACGCATGATGTTTCAACATTTGATAATACTTCTAGTATTGTTAATGTGTTTGTCAACTATTTCACTAGTGTGTATTCTTCTTCTACCACTTTATAAATATCAGATGTTGACGAGCAAAATCAGTGCATAAATCTCCGACTTACTGAGGGGGATATCTTGAACGCAGTAAGAAAATTGAAAAATAATAATCAACTCTCAATTAAGACTTCATTTTTTTCGGATATGTGGAAACTTACTAAGGTATTTCCCATTTTTAAGAAGGGTAATAGGTTGGAAGTATTCAATTATAGACCTATAATAATCCTCTCAAATTTGTCAAAAGTTTTGAGTCAGTGATTCAAACTCAATTATTTTTTTTTTTAATGTAATATATCCATCACCCAACATGGCTTCTGAAGAAATCGTTTGACCGTAACTATTCTAACTTATACGAGCATGACCCAGACAATCACTCATGTATTGGATCAAAGAGGACAAATTGACGTCATATATACTGACATGTCTAAGGCCTTTGATAAAGTAAATCAAGAGTTGCTGTTGGTAAAACTATCGGAAATGGGAATGTCAGTCATTAGTGCAACTATTTAGCTCAGGAAACAACTTGTCTGTATAAATGGTCATAGATCCGATTCTTATGTTGCTGTTTCTGGGGTGCCCCAAGGTTCATCTTGGCTCCTTTACTATTTAATGTTTATGTGAATGATATTGTACAGGTATTGGAATGTGACTTACTTGTGTATGCTGATGATCTGAAGATTTTTAACGTAATTAATTCTTGGGACGATTGTTACATGTTACAGAATTCTTTAGATAACCTATATCAGTGGTGTGTAAGTAATGATCTTCAACTAAACATCGCCAAATGTAATGTTGTAACTTATTATCGCTTGCAGAATCCCATTATCTTTAACTACAAAGTTGATACTGAGGCGATTACTATGAAAACATGCGTTGATGATTTGGGTATAACTTTTGATTCCAGGCTTGAATTTAATTCTCATAGTATGGTAACTTGGTTGTTAAGTCATCCGGAATGCTTGTTTTTGTGTTTCGAACTTGCGGTAGCATTACTGATATAAAAACTCTAAAGATTTTGTATTTCTCTTTTATTCGTTAGTGTTTAGAGTACTGCTCTTTAGTATGGTTTCCCTACTACATACATCAAAAACTAACCACTGAAAAAATTCTATGCAAGTTCTTAAAATGCTTTTTAAGATCTACCATAGATGGCCACTAGGGAATTGTTCTCAACGCGAGTTGCTGGACGGGTTTGACATAGAATCTATTGAATGCTGCTATATTCTGCCACAATTTGCTAACCAATAAGATCTGTTCTGCATTGTTAGATCTCTTGAGATTTCGCGTTCCGCATAGCAGCTCCAGACAACAAATAGTCTTGTGTACTACGGTGTCTAGTGCTAATGTTGGCTTGAAGTCTCCACTTTCACTTGTAGCAAAATATGAAAATGCTTGACTAGTTGTGACATTTGGAAATCTGGTATCAAGGATTTAAAAACTGCAGTTAAGAACAAGTTTAATGATATTTTTTAATTTTTATCTATGGTCAATCCATTTGTATAAACTGTTTAATGTAGTTGAATAATTTTGTTTTGGGTTTTGATCTTTTGTTTATTGTATGGGTCTAAATAAATTAGGTTATTGCTAAATTTTGTAATTAGTGCATTATTTAAATTGAGCTTAGCTTATATTATATCTTTTTCTTAATGTACATATGTATATATAAGATAACTTCTACCATATAATATAGATCATAATGAAGCACTTTCTGCTGCCACTCATCTGATTCCAGTGCTCATAGATTGTCCTGTAAATGGAAAGCATTTTCTGTTGGGCAATAAAATTATTATTATTATACTACATGTGAGGCTCTTTATAAAATTCATTCTGGTACAAAGTATCTTTGAGATATTCGTTTTTACATCTTAATTCTGACATTCACGAATTTTGATATTTACTTAACAAACTTTGTTTTTAAAAAAATCCGTTGCGACTGACAAAATGTGCGCATTTCGTAAAAATATAAATTAGAAATAACTGAAATGATAACTTAACTAATTTGTATGACGCTTTTGAATAAAGATTCAGTATATTGTTGTGGAAATTAGCGGCGGGTTTTCGATCTGTGCATTAACAATTCTCTTTCAACTAATTTCATACTGTTAAAATAATTAACTATGCTTTGAGTTAATTCAAATAAATAATTGCAATCACTAAAACAAAAAAACAAAAAACAATTTTATTTGACAACAACAGGTGGTAAAGTTAATGTAAGTTTTATCAAAAACCTAACGAACTGCATAACGAAAAGTCCTATGAAAATATATGTTCAGGTTTTTTGTCATAACGTTTTCTTTTACAGACAATCTTTCTGAAAAAACTATGCCTTGACGTGAACGAGGTGTGATTACGCTTCAAAGGGTGAGGAAGATGCTGTACAAACTCTTTAGATCAAATTGTTGCCTGTAAATGGAAGGAACTCGTCATCCAATTACCGGTAGTCTGTTTTTAACTCTTAACGAAACAAAATTAAATTTGATAAATTATGATACAAAAAAGTTTTACTTATCATTTTTCCTATGCTGTCAGTAATAAATTATAATCCTTAAAAGACCTGTTTTGATGCAAAATAATATGAAATTATGAAGTCTCTGGAATTAAATGAAATTTATTGAATTATGTTTTTTATGAATTTGTAGGCTTTTGAAATTTTCTATGTAGAAACCAGCAAAACTTTAGTATTTATTAATGTAATAAATACAAAAGTTTTGCTGGTGAACTATATATCTTTGAAACAAATGTATGCATTTTTTGATGGAACATATCAATTAATTTTTGTCTGCGT
The DNA here is from genome assembly GCF_036711695.1 of Zophobas morio. Taxonomy (NCBI): domain Eukaryota; kingdom Metazoa; phylum Arthropoda; class Insecta; order Coleoptera; family Tenebrionidae; genus Zophobas; species Zophobas morio. The sequence goes on from NW_026972110.1 coordinate 7,293,810, forward strand.
TTCGTCGAGTTAATGGGAGCGGTTTTTATGTTGCTTTTAGTCGCAGTCCTTTCTCGTCTTGTTTTTCTAATTTCAACAACAACGGGGAATATTTAAGTTCCGTGGAAGTTAGGACAAAGATAAATATCTTAAAAGTCAGTATTCCAGTTAGGTACTTGAAGCAGGAAATGAACAAAATAGTTTTTCCAAGTGGGGAACCGACTAAACCAAAGCAGGAAACAGCACAGTGAATTCTTGTTGCGTCCTGCGAGTGAAGTGCTGTATATCCTGCTACTTTTGTATTTCCTGTTTCTAGGCAAAGCACAACTCCCTTTTGGTGTTTCTTTTACGATTTTCGGTTTTTAACTGCGCAGGTATATAATGGTCTGTATTCCTGCACGTTTGCAAATTATATGGGCTCGTAAGTATGAAATATCACCACGAAATCGAATCGGATGCAGATGTGGGTTGGGTGGTGGCAATAAAAATAAACTGTGCTTTGTCATCCTTTGGCATTAAAACGGTAATTACCCACAGGTTACTGTTAAGAGCGGCTAATTGGGAGTGTCTGTGTTTGGTTTATGGATGTATGAAATTTCCGCCTTTTAATGAGATTACCAATCGATTAATTAAAACAGAATTTGCTTTAATCCCTCCTTGTGTAAACGCTGTAATTTCCGATAACTTCTGACGACAATAATATACACAATGGAACGAATCTATTCGGATTTTTATGAGGCCCATTGCTCATGCGAGTTGGTTGTATGCAACGTCCGGTTGTCAACAAGATTGGGATCACCAGTTTGATTGATGTTGGATATAGTGTCCTGTTACAGCGTGCCAGCCGCAACGGAAATCAATTGAGTGTAGTTACATGACAGCACGTTTGTTTACTGCTCGTGGTTGGTACGATTGGGATTTATCGAAGTACCCCATTTGTCCTGTTTACCATTGTTGGTAGTAGCTTTTGATCTATTTGCATCCACTTGTTAAGTTAATCCCGTTCACAAATATTCCAAAAATTCCACGGTTCTGGACTAATCACCTGTTATTTATAGCTCTTGTTTATATCGAAACATTGCTGAAACAAGTCCAATTCGATCATGTTAACGGCCGCGCAATTTATATCAGCCAGGTTGTTTGCAAGTTCCCTGTCGTCATTCTTTAAATGTGTATTCGTACATGCATAACATATCAGGAAAACTTGTTAAAGTGTTGTTAACAAGATTAAATCAATAAAATTCTCGATCTGCTATCTGCATAATACGATTCTGGAATAAATCTCCCCTTATTTTGAATGCTAAGAAGTTTTAAACGTCACTAAACTGCACGTAGAATGACTACAGTGCATTTGGATAATACAACATGTCGCAACTCTCGGCAACTATGGATTTAATAACCTTCATTAAAACACTTAAAAACGGGTTCAAGTTTGACACATTCGGTGTTACTCCGACTTTCTAACTGCTGCATGCAAACACATTAAATTTGAATTAATTAATTTTGCAGAACTGGTTACTCATTATAAGATCATAAGAAATTCATGTTTGAGTCTTACTTCCGTAACAACCAGCAAGTGGATGGGTGTGTGAAACCCTGTTTTCAGGAATTTCGTAAAAAAATCCCTACGGCTACTGTTCTTGAAGCTGATTTTTTAAAGACATTCAGTTATGTCATAAAATTATTTCCTGAGACTGGTAGAGGAAATCAAGTTGCACGTTAATGAAACTAACTCTCGAGGAATTTGAAAATGTCCGACAGCTTATGGATGACAATTAAAGCTCGGAATTATATGCAGAAAAAAAACGTGTAAACATGCACATATACATATATGCAGAGAAATTTGGCATTATATGCAAAAAATTGTTAAAATATGCAAGAAAAAATACTTTTTTTACACATTAATCTTTTATTTCTATAATTTCTTACAACACTTTTAACTTAGATAATACTTGCATATTTGGATTTAAATAACACATTTACAAATTAAAGCAAACTATGTCGGTGTATTCTATTACTCTATTAACTAGTTATTTTATTGACTAACTAGTTACTCTCTTGAAAAATATTATTATTTACGTTTATTATAATACGTTTTTCTAGATTTTCCATTTTAAATGAATGTCTTCGATCATTTAAAATATATTTATACATTGAAAAACTACGTTCTACATCGACAGATGTTCCCAATATTTAAGGCACGACACAATTTGAGGGTCTATATTTACCTCATTTGAAAACTATTCATCTGTTGCCACATTAGTTACTCTAGTAAAACCCCATTTTTTACTAAGGACTTCGTCTAGTTTTGAGCAATAGGATCTTGTGCTTTATTGATATACACTGCGTTTCAAATAAAATGCACCACCTAGAAGGAGTAGTCGCAGAATGTTGAAATTTGGTGGAGAAGACTGTTGCATATAGACAAACATTTGATTAAAATTTGAAAGAAAAACTACAACTTGTTTAGATAATATACCGGGTGTTATTCGATTTTTATTAATTTTTTGATTATGTTTTAAAGCCAGTTGAGTAAGATTCTTTCGCAATTTTACTTGACATTTGTCATTATTGTGCTTGCAAAAATGCTACGAGTTCGCACACGAGGTAATTTTCAACAGATAACACCTATTGAAAGAGGGCGAATTATGTTGATGCATGAGGCTAGTTTACCATTTCGGGAAATCACCAGAAGACTAGGCCCAACGCATTCTACGATATTAAGAACACGTCGAGAATGGAACAACGAAGAGCTACAAATGCGTCGCAGGGGTACCGACCGTTTCAAAGTCACCCAAGAACGGGAAGATCATTTGCTAAGAAGAAGTGTTATTCAATACCCTTGGTAACCATAACGATCAGTCGGGATGGACTGGATGACAGCAATTGGGCACAGAATCCGAGGAGTACCATCAACCGCCAAATTCGTTCCTTTGGCTTGAGATCTTATCGTCCAAACTGCAAACTTCACTTACCACAAGAACACAAAACTCCCAGGCTTCACTGGTACCAAGACAGGCAGCAATGGCTGTAATCGTGGAATGTCATAATGTTTAGGAACAAGTCTAGGTCTTGTTTGTGGCACTCTGATGGACGCATACGTGTTCGAAGGCCTTGAGGCCAAAGGTAAAATCTGGAATTTGTACAGAGATGTCATATCGCTCAAAGACCTGGAGTAATGATATGGGATGGTATACACATCTGTTGAAGTACCTCCTTAGTGTTCATTCCAGGCACGCTAAATGCCCGGCGTTACATCGTTAACGTATTAAATTAATTTCTTTTTCCTTACCTCTAGAACCGTCGAAGAACATCTTTTGAACAAGATAATGCGTGGCCTCATGTGGCCATATTAATTTAAAGAGTGTTTGACGAAAATAACGTCAACTTCTTACCCTGGTCTGCCCAATCACCAGATTTATCAACAATCGAAAATGTTTAGGATTTAATGCATAGAAGGCTGCGCAATTTACCACATCCTCCAAAGACTTTGGAAGAATGTCTACAACAAATTCAAAATGCCTGGAATGAGATACCCCAGCAGGCAATAGATCATCTCATTTTAAGCATGCCTAGACGAATATAGTCTTGTATTCGTGCACGTGGAATTTTAACACATTATTAACATTTCTTGTGTTAGACATTTTATTTTTTCTTTGAAATTTTAATCAAATGTTTGTCTACGTGCAATAGTCTTCTCCACCAAATTTCAACATTCTACGCCTACTCCTTCTAGGTGGTGCATTTTATTTGATTCTAAAACAAATTCTTCCCAATTTTGACGCCGAAAATTTGATAATTCATCGCCTTGGCCGACGTTCGCCCATAGAGTCAGACCAATCAAAATCTCATTACGAGATGGCAAGGAAGTCCACAGTTTCATCAAAAACGCAAAAAATTTGAAAAATTGTGCACAGTATACTAACGTCTCAATATCTTATGATCAAACGCCAAGACAAATGGAATTCTTCAAAAACGTCAAAAAGGAATTTAACACACGTATCAGCAATGCTTAATTCCTTTAGTTCTATAGATTTAGATCTATCTTCCATTGGCAACGTGGTTCCAAATATTGATATAATCGGTGTTAAGGCTACTGACGAAAGTAATTACCGTAAACTTCTTATACTTATTTGTTTTATACATTCCCCCAAAAACTTCAGTTACAGAATATGAATTGTTTTTCGATGCTTTTAACTCACTTGAAATTTTCACCTATAACCACAACATTTTAGTCGTAGGAGATTTCAATATCCCTACTTACACATCACATACTAAAGAAAAGATCTGTGTAATGTTAAACTTTTTCAAAGAATTTCATGGATTATGTCAATATAATAATGCTTTGAACAAAAATAACCACATTTTAGATCTTGCGTTTTCTAATTTTAGTGTCCTAGTAGAAAAATCAAGCAATCCTCTAGTTACCGAGAATTTGCACCATCCAGCTCTTTCCATTAGCTTTAATGTCTCGTCTTTCCAAGTGCCACGTCGTTTCCAAATAAATAATTTTACGAACAACTATAATTTCAAAAAAGCAAATTACTCTCTGCTATATGATTTCTTCGTTAATATTGACTGGTCATTTCTAGATTCTATCGACGACGTAGAAGAGGCATGCTCACAAATGTATAAAAAGCTTTACGAATTATTCGATATGGCAATACCTAAATTCTCCTCCTCACGTAGCCACCGTTAATATCATCCTCCATGGTTTTCTAGTGATATTCTAAACTATCTTCGTGAAAAATCTAGGGCTTCAAAGAAGTACAAAAAAACTCATAATTCACACAATAGTGTGAATTATGAGTTTTAGAGAGAGAACGATAATAGCAGAATACATCATAATAATGATGTATTCTGCTATTATCGTTCTCTCTCTAAAACTCTTATTAATAAATCATATAAAAACTACGTTACCAGTATAGAGCAAACATTGTATAAAAATCCTATCAAATGTTGGGATTTTATTGGTGTTAAAAAAGGTTCTTCCGGGACTAATGGAATTTAACGGCGTTGAACTTTTAAATCCGTTGGACATTGTTAACGCATTCGGAGAGTATTTGTGTGTCTTAATTAAGTCCAGTCAAGTTGATTTATCGTTATCGTCAAATACCAACGTAAGTTCTCAAATTGTTGCTTCTAAAATCACGGCTGACACTGCTGCAAAGGCATTAAAAAGATCGAAAGATTCTTTTACAATGGGAGTTGATGGCATTCCTTCGTTTATACTCCGGGACTGTGCTGCAGTTCTTGCACATCCTTTGTGTATAATTTTTAACCTTATTTTAAAAAACGCAATATTTCCAACTTTATTTAAAAAGGCTTACGTTAGTCCCACTTTTAAAAACGGTCGGCAAAACGGTCTAATTACAGCGGAATTTCCTTGCCATGTAATTTTGCAAAGATTTTTGAAACAATATTGTACTCTGATATTTACAACTCGACTAAATACTTAATTTTCCCCGTCCAACATGGGTTCATGCTGAAAAAATCAACGGTTACAAACTTAGCTGTATTCGCTCAATATGGAGGTATCGGAAATTATTGACTGCAATGGACAATGCGATGTAGTATATACCGACTTCACCAAAGCTTTTGATCAGATTGATCATGGGTTACTCCTTGAGAAATTAAGCAACTTGGGCTTTTCGAACTCATTAATTAAATTGTTCTTCTCTTACTTAGACAATAGAATGTTTATGGTTAAATATCAAAACTTTTACTCTAACTCTTTCATTCAATCCTCAGGAGTTCCACAGGACTCTAACTTGGGCCCGTTATTGTTTCTATATTTTGTCAATGTTCTTGCAGCTGTGCTCCCGTGTAGAAAATTAATGTTTGCAGATGATCTAAAATTATATGCGGAAGTCAATTCTGTGGACCATTGCATATCATTACAATTGTGTATTGACTTCCTGTATTCTTGGTGCATACGTCATCATTTATTACTTAACATTCGGAAATATAAAGTGTTGTCCTTTTCACGCAAACATTTCCTATTCACATACGACTACAACATCAACGGTTCACTCATCGATAGAGTAGATAACTTCAAGGATCTAGGGATAATTTTTGACAGTAAGCTAACTTTTATTGACCATATAACTGATGTCATTGCGAAAGCTCACAGAACATATGGATTCATCTATCGTAACTGTAGGGATTTCTCCAATCAACATACCATGAAAATATTATTCTGTTCTCTTGTTCGTTCCAAATTTGAATATGGTGCTGTGGTTTGGTACCCGATCTATGAAGTACATCGCAAAAATCTAGAAAGTATTCAGAGCAAATTTCTCAAATTCCTGGTTTTTATCTAAGATGGTTTTTATCCACCCCAAGGACTTGACCATAGTGAATTGTTATCCAGATTTAACTTCACGTCTCTTAACGTCCGGCATAACATCTTAATGATACGATTTCTATATAATCTGTTGAATAACAACATCGACTGCCCTGAATTACTATGTAAATTGAATTTACTCGTTCCAAGGTGTTGTAATATTCGTCAGCATTTGCTATTTTATACACCTCAATCACGAACTAACGTTTTAACTAAGTCACCAATTGCTGTAATGTGCACTTTATTCAATAAAGTAGCAAATGACTGTGACATTTTTCACGATCCTGTTAAGAGAATATCTTCTTTTATTAGGGATTTATCTTAGTTTTTATAAATTCACATTTAGATCTAGTGTTTGTTTTAGTTGGTTATTCTTTGAATTGTATTTTTTATTGTTTGTTTGCTCAAGTATTGATTATATTATGTTATTAGAATAAGGATTCCTGTAATTGGGTTCTTTACCTATTGGAATCAAAAATTTTTTATTATTATTATTCGCCTTTTCCAACTCTTTGACAGCCATTAAATAAGAATCTGACACAAAGTACCAACTAATAAATTTGCTATATATCTGCCGCATACATCTGTTGTTTCGTCAACAATAAAGTAAATAAAGTTGTTTTGCAAACGTGTCTGAATTCTAGCAACAGTTTCGGTATAACATTTATGTACAGTTGTTTTCCTGAGAGTGCTTTCGTCTGGAATGGTCCTTTTACAGTATTTTTCCAAAAGTGAATTAAATGTATGATTACTTATAGACTTATTCGAGGCAAACATGGGCTGGCATAAATTGAACTTGAATGTTTCCTCTTCCTTTTTGGCAGTATTAGCAGATAAAGTGTCTTGTATTGATGTTTGAGTTACACTGGTTGAGTTTCTTTTTTCACAATTTCTTTTGTGAAAAGGCGTTCTGCAGTGTTGGTCTATAAGATGTTTCTGTGCTCGAAATCTATAAAAAAAAATTGAAACGAAATAATTATTTGTGTAAGAGATACATACCTATTACTGACATTGAATAACATGCAAAACATGTTTTTTTATTTGGTTGACTTTGACTTTAGTCTAAGGACTGAAAATATGAGTATTTTAAAAAACTTATTTCTTGGCCGCAAGGTTTGTAAAATACACCATCTCCATCTAGAACCAACTCTGAGTAAGGACGAATCCACGATGATAGCTTGGAAGACATGTTTTTAATTATTTCTAATATCACTGCTCTGTCCCCAAGTTCGTAGACGAATGAATTTGGAAATCGAAGAATTAAATATGTACCTACAAATCCATTATAGGTTTTCCATCTCTTCCAACCTCTCGTTAAATACATTGGCAGAACTATCTATATTTACAAAATCCGGCTTAGAGGTCGAAGTAAAGAATTTCAGTAATACGCCTAAATGGGAGGGCCCATAAATGAAGTCTTGGAAAAACCCGTCCGCATTACTAGAAAAGGTCGGTACTTATTTACCTGCATACTGCCAATAACTAATTAAAATTGTATTAAAATTAAGATTTTCACCAATTATCACGAAAAATGCAGCAAAAATTAATCACTTACAGCTGCGAGATACTAAAACATGCTGTAGGAATTTATTCAGCAACTTAATCCTGACGAATCGCAGAATGGCTTTCTATGGGAATTTTATGATAACCCTTTAATAAGCTCCCATCTCGCCCACCTGTTTCGACACGTTTAGATTATTTCTTATTAAAAATAATATGTTGCATTTTGATTAGACTTTTATTAACCGTTTCTGAATCAATAGACAAAATAACGATTTATTTTATTTATTAATTAATTTAGATTTTAACATTCTAAAGTACACATTTCCATGATATTAAATCTGCCTCATCCCCGTTATATCTTTTTCTAATTTAATCAAGAACGGTTCACTCCATTTACGTTATATGCATTACTGCAATTAATAATATTATTCATTGAAATTATCGCTATTGTTTTGAAAACTTTTTTGTATTTGAGACATACTCATCTACATCTAAACTAACAGCAAAATATTTCAGCCACTCATTTCAATTGAAAACAGTCATAAGATCAAGCTTTGTATCTTACCAAGATGTCAATGGAGTGACTAGGTCCTGAGACAAACCGTAAAACTTAATTTTACGATTTTTATTTTGTACAACAACCTGTTTGCGTCATAAAATTTTAATTAAACAAATAAATTTGGTTAGTTAAAATAATCGCGAAGTATGCAAAAATTTCACTGTATTAAGTCCGAGTAAATCGCGAACTATTGGGAAGAAATGAAATTAGATAGTTGTCCAAATGAACTAGGGAAGTAAAAACGCAACGACTTTTTGGTTTCGTCTACGATTGAATGCTGGTGTAGGAAAATGGATGAAAAACTGCCTCATATTTTATTTTAATATTTTTCTAAAGATGGTGGAAGAAAGTCAGCCTCGATAAAATTTTATAACTGAAAATAGGAATGGATTGTTAAAAGAAAAAACCTGGACGTGGTTATTAATTATAATACTTCATTTCTTACACTTGACTCACGATTGTTACGGCAGGTTAAAACATGTCTTAGGGAAGAATACGGTCTGTGCCTTTTTGTAATTAAAGTATAGAGTTTTAATTATACCCTTTAGGTAACTTACATATGAACTGTTTCAGAGTTATTTTCAATACTCTTTTCACAAATATTTTACCTCTGAGCGTTATATGTACACAACGCATAACAAAAGAACGCATCTAACGAAGTTTTTCCTATGGAAAATATGAATAACAATGTGCTGGACCATTACCATATTTTTTAAAGAATCTAAAATCGATATTTTAAGGTTTGCTACATGTATCCAATTACTTTCTATTTACAAAACATGTAATTGACATTATGGCTCAAAATAATCAATAAGTAAAGAGCGCATTGTAGGCTAAAGAAAGGCCAAAATAGGCCCAAAAATAGGCGATAAAAATGGCGGATTTAGGCCCGAAAAATCGTAAATTTTAGGAAATAGTATATTATTAGCCAAGGTTGCAAAGCCAAGCATTCTAGACCGAGCGCAAATTAGAACCCGAGACGCGCAGCGTCGAGGGCTCTGAAGCGCGAGGTCTAGAAGTGGCTTTACAACCGTGGTTAATATACTATTTTTTTCACTAGTAGAAACCATAAAACAATAAATTGAAAAAATAAACGTTCAATTTTTTGACGCAACATGATTTTGTTTTGATTTCTAATCAAACTTAATCTAAATCTTCGACACAAAGAAAACCGTTTACACTTGTCGCTGAATTAATCATTTTATCTTCTACCGTCTACAACTACCATGCGTACACTCAAGTAATGTTAGTAGCACACATTTATTCATTTTTTAAGAAATAATCACATCAAGTATTGCGTACATAACCTCAATTCGTCTTTTTGAACCCGTGGTCGCAAAAGTTGAATTTGCTACCTCTAAATGAGTCGACATTTGCATGCTTCATGGCTGCTAGTGAAAAAAATCAATTTTACGCAACGTTTGGTTTTCTTTGACGTCTACATTTATTTTATTAGTTTACATAATCAGCGATTCTAATCATTGTTAAAATTTGCATAACGAATTAGATATTTTTCTAAACTTTAGGGATTTTTGTAATTAAAGAAAGATCTCTCAACATCATACGATGTTAAAGGAGAATATTTAAAATTAGAAATTTCAGTGGGTTTAATTTTTAAATCTTTTTCTACATTTTCGCTTTGTAATACTTTCCTGACAAGTTTAAGCTCTTGGTTTATGGCATTTTTTTGTAAAATATATTGCGGCTTTTTGAATGCCATTTCACCTACTTTATGGTATGAAATAAGGAAATTAAACTTTGCCTGTTATCTTCAGTAAGATTTGTTTGTGTATGTCAGTATTTCCATGTTGAAGAGCAGGGCACTTCTCTTGGTATGAAATCTACAATAATACATTTTATTAAAAATAGATATATTGTGCGAATTTATGGAATTTGTTTCACAACTAGTTTTTCCATTTGAATTGTGAAACATTAATAACGAAATACATCCTTACGCCGCCTCGGTACGACGCCTATGGCCGTCGAGAACTCTCTGGTCTTACGCCGGTAATGATTCATCCTCAATGCGACTGAGCGACGGAGTGCTAAAGAAACGCCTGGAAACGGAAGTCGCGAATGGAGATTCCGAAGAAGTCTAGAAGCGGTGACGTAGGGTTTCGAGAAGGACCGCGTACTGTTTAAATAGAGTCCACCTTTGGGGAACGGATGATTCAGCTAGTTGAGTCAAGAGCGTCCAGTGAAATTCGCCGGAATAATTTTTGTACATAATTGCTGCAATAGCGTGGTGTGAGTATAATGGTGTGGCGGTGCGCATGACTAGCTCTGTCTTTCTCGGCCGTGTGACGTCAGATTCGGAGCAACCCTGCAGAAACAATCATAAGCAACCACGGTGCGTACCTGTTTAAAATATGAAAAAGAACGTATATCAATATTTTACTGCAAATCCTTTATTTTATAACTTTAATAGACTACAATATGTACTGTTTTTTGTCATTTGCTGATCACAAGATACAAAAGACCTGCTTGAAACGACCGTGTTAATCCATTGCAAACTGAGCAGTCGCAATTAGATGGATATGTAAATTTGACAACTTACATAAAAGCGAATAAAACTGTGTGAAGTAGAATGACTGTAACTACTAAATGTAAAATTTATTGTTTTTCTATTTTATATTAATATATGGTTACATTATAAGATACCCATAAAAATATATACATTAAAACAAAGTAAGGTACAAATTAAAAATTCTGGCAACTATTATGTAAAAATGTTCTTATTAAAATGTTAAACATAAAGTCATTTTACATTATTTTTTTGCGTTTGTAAATTTAGACATTTTTCGGTTTAATTTTCGCTGATTATTTATAAAATGGACTTTTCTGTTTAACTCTTTCAGTCGTATGTACGTTCTAGTTCGAGCTAGACAGAGAATGACTTCATATGGAATATTTATATCTGGTATTTTTTCAATTGTTTTGTTGGCTAATTTGTTAAATATTAAAGTTTCGTTATTCAGGGAATCTCCATGGAAAATATGAAATTCAGTTTCCATCGTTGTTGCTGCTTTAAGAAGATCAGAACTTGGATACATTAAATGCCCTTTTGAAATAAATTGCAGCCAATCCGGTGCAGTGTGATCAAAGAATAAATGTTGAGTTTGAACTCCCAAATTCTGATATTTATCCCTAAACCTATGTGCAATATAACCTGCTACATATTTTAAGCCTTCATAGCTAATAATGTTATTAGAAGACAAAATTTTTGAATTAGAGTCATTTCTCTGATCAACAGAAGTCACATCTATTTGAGAGTTGTCAAATGCACGTAAAATTGTATTTTCTTCTTCACACGTTTCATTAACATCTGGTATGTTTTTCAAAAAAGTTCTTAACACAGACTGAGAAAAGCAAACGTCATTATCCGCACTCATTGGTTTAATCAGGCAGCTTTCACGAGTATTTTCTTCGACATTTCTGTCCTGTTATGCTCCTAGCGTGACGTCATGCGCGCACAGATGTGCATTTCCGACAACTATCCGCCACACCATTATTCTCCCACCACGTGCAATAGTTAGTCGTGTAAATTCGAGTTATTAAGAAATAAGTTGTTGAGTTTTACCTACGTCGATTTTATTCGCCCGTACAACGTAACAATAATTTATACTTACAATTTTCCGACGGGCTTTACAGAACTATTTTCCGTTTTCTATTTGAAAAACGTCTTCATTTTTCGTCCATTCCCTTAGCTTGTCCTTTAAAAACGGTTTGATTTTGTGCATTTTTAAAAATAGTATAAAATATAGATCATAAACAATTTTTAAAACACTTTTAAACTTCACTTTTTAAACTTTTGAACTTCACTTTACGAAAATTCAACACGAACTATTGATACAGAAAGAGAATCTGACCAAAAAGGTGTAGAAAGGCTTGGTTTATTTAACACATCAAAGCTCTTCCTAGAAAAGCAAGAGACAACTTGTGTCGAGGTCTGTAAATGGGTGTTTTAAGTGTTTTATTCTATTTTAGAATCATAATCTTATTCATAAACACCCAAATGCGGGCATAAATTGGCCTATATGGCAAAAATCACTCAAAAATTGCAACGATTGATTATTCATTTACATTGATTAATTATTATTTAAACAAGCTTCGATATTCAACATTTTTATTAAAGTTGGGAAAATAATATTTCATCAAATCATTTCTTGGCTGTCTTTTTAAATTCTTCTAAAATTTCTTTTGAGAAAACGTTTTCCGCTTCTTCAGTTTGCATATTGAAAATCAAATTATTTAACAAATAAACAACGTGGTATCCATAACAACATCAAAATAATAGCCACATATGTATTAAAGTTCGCATCGGCACACATAATCTTACTGGAAATACTCAATATTTCGTTAAAAATATTATAGAAACTAAAATAGAATAAAATGTTGTAATTACCACGGGCATAATTGTCAGTTGTGGCCCTCGGGAAATTAAAAGCCCTCCTTAGTCGGGTTTTAAACACTCCCTCGTGCCATAACATCCCTAATTATGCCCTTAATACATAAATAACTATTAAAACTTATCTACGTACCTAGTTGTGCCATAAAATTTGTTCTTTGATGGTTTACATAGGTTATTATAAATTTTGTTATTATAAAAAAATTAAATTCATAAACTGAAATTTCATAATTTTTCGAAGAAGCAAGCTGGATTCGTTGGACTACTTCAGGCGCGAGGGAAGTTCTGTTTAATATCTTAGGCCAATTTTTATTCTTAATTCTGCGATAAAAGCTATTGTAATTGTGTAATCATATTTTGACAAATGGTTTTCAAAATCTGTGTGCAACTCTCCTTTAAAACAACTGTCCAGTTTATTTGCGAAGGAAACAATTACTAGTTAAATTGTTTTCTTAACAAATAAATGTTATTGGGAGTTAGTACTCTGCTTAAAAATGTCGCATATAAAAAAAATATAAGTCGTCAGACACGTTTATAGGGTGTTATTTAGTTTCTTACTTATAAATATATTTTTTTAATATATAGAGGTCATCACAAACAAAAGTTCTCAAAATCAAATTCTATAATTTTTCAAAGAAGCAGGATTTGTTGAACTGTACTTCAGAGTCCTGTCGAAATAACCTTCGACAAATTTTTTTATACTTTTTTCTTCCCGAGCGTAAACTAATGTAGTATTGTAATCGAGTCCAACGGGCGATTGATTACCTTCATGTTTTCTCGACGTTTCATGACACCTCGTGTATGAAAAAATACGTCTGTCGTTTCCGTCTGTCATCTGTCGTCTGCCGTCTGTCCGCGTCTGTGTCGATTTTTATTAGACATTTAATCTCCGGAACTACCGGACCGGTTGTTGTCAAATTTTGTATGTATATTATTAGGAATATGGTATAGATGGTAAAACGCTGACCAAAATTGCGGAATAATATTTTGCAATTTGACATTTTGTTGATTGTAGTTTTATTAATAATTTTAGTCCTGTGTTTTGAGAAGACAAACTCATTCAAATCAAACTAATTTCTACGTGACATTCTTTCGATGTATAAACATAAATAAACACCTGAGCGTCAGATGGCTATTAGCTAGTATCGACGGACAAGGGTTGTTATAGATGGATTATTTTAAGTTCAACATGGTGAGTCATCAGAATCTGACAACGGACTGTCAGTCAGTAGCGTAACATGCACACTTCAAAATGGGGTGGTTTTTAAATTAATTTTTTTAAACCGCAAACAATAACACGCGGAAACATAAACTTAAGTGAACTGGTCAACACGCTAACACGAATGCGAATGAATCTATTAGGCACTAATCTAATCAGGTACAGGTACCCATCCCAGGTAGAAAAGTTCACTATGACAGAGAAACGATGACGAACGCCTCTGAGGGTGCGCCCATTCGAAAATGCTGGATATGTTTTATGGTACTTCAGCAGCGAGGGAAGTTCTGTCAAAACAACTTTCGACCAATTTTTTGAAGCTGCATTTGTTCGGCTGTACTGTAGGGGCGAGGGAAGCTTAATAAATGTTAAAGGAAAAACTCTTTTTTTGTGAAATATGTAAATAGCTGTTTATGTATTTGGAGGGAACAAATCGGGTACTAACTAGAAACTTTTAGGCTGTGATACATGAAAAATTTCGAATGAGTGTCTAATATAATTTTTGTTCCTGTTACACACCAATTTTTCCTACGGCTGTACAATTAAAAAACAGGGTTCGAAGAAAGTATAAATAAAACCTGAGGAAATAAATTATTAATAAAGTTAACGTTTTTTGAATTACGTTAACTAAGCGATTCCTTACAAGTTTCCTCACAAAACTCCTTGAACTTTTTGTGGAGTAAATTTAACATACTGGCAGGGAGCTCGTCTGCCTGTGTCTTACAATTGCGTCATAAAAATTAACTTCTGAATCTAGCATCTTCTTTTTAATTTTCTTTGTAAAAGAAATTAATTTACTGTTGTGGACGGTAGATATATTTTAACTTTAAACAACTTTTCTTAATGATATTTTGCTGCATCTTATAGTGATACAAAAACCCTAAAATAATTCTTTGTTCAAAACTAGGCCACACTGTACAATTCAATTCAATCATTAAATGTGATTATGTACAAAGATTGTTTCTAATTGTAAACTTACTCTATCAAAAATAATTACAGAACGCAGTCTCGACAAATGTTATAATTTGCGGTTTCTATAAGTTTTTTAAATAAGTAAGATGAATACTAGTAGATGTCCTGTTAGAGTATTCTACTTGTGTCACGGCGATTATTTATTCGGATGATTTACCGCACTCGCTTGCGACTCGTTTGGCAAACTTCATCGTATTACACGGTCGTGGAATAATATACCATTATCTACCTGTTGCCACAATTCTGTTTACATTTTATATGGTAATTCAATATTTAGAAAAAAAATTCTCAACGAATTATGATGCTCAAATATAATACATCAAAATGTTCGGTGGGTACATACATTTTAGTATAAATCTAATAAAAAAACATCTCGTGTAAACTCCATTCCTTTTTTTGCATATTTTCGTTCTTAATGCCACTTCCATATAGTCTCGGCAATAAAACAAAAATAATCTGACTCGAAAATCTTCAATGCGGAGACGGTGGGCGAAATAGCGCAATTTTTATTCTTTTGATGAAGTGAGACAATATATTTCAATAATAATTTGAAATTCACATTAATATAGCATTTTTGCACAAGAAAGATTTTCATATAAATTCGGATAAAATCCAGAATACCTTAATCCCTTTATTATTAAAATGAACCACTTAAAAAAGTTTCCTGATTAATTTTGGAAGTCTTAATTTATTTTTACACAACCTTGATGGTTTATTACAAGAACCCTCAGGGATTTTAGTTACGATACTTTCATGTAATACGCTGGTTTTAAAGCAGCTTTTATTGTTTTATTTCGCTAAATAAAACCGTTATTTCTGGCACGAAATTCATAAAACTTCTGACTCCTCATTTGGATTTTACATACGTGTTACATGTTGGCTGGCTCAACACTTTACTTAAGCTTTTATTATTTCTTATAAGGGTAATTAAAAACACTGTTTAATGAGCTTTTCCTGGAAACTTTTTTCTGCTATTTAATTAAACTTCCTGTTTACTTGATTAGACATAAAAAATTCCAGTAAAAAAAAGCAATTTAATTTTTAAATTTCCTTTGACGTTAGATAAATTAGCTTCTATTGATTTTTTCCGATACAGTGTGGTTTTAAACAAATTTGATCACAGTTACAAATGATTGTTCATTTATAAGCGCTAAGTTTGCTTAATATATTTTTTTCCAATAAACGATCCAGACCAACTTTTCTTCTCGAGCCAGTTCAAATGGTGCACTGCAATCGGAAACTTGTTTTCAGATAAAAACAGATTGGCTGCGCGTAAAAAGAAACTCAGTTAGTGAGAAAAAAGTGAAAAAGACTGATGAAACATAGACCAGGTGCTTTCCATTACAGAACCTGATTTGCTGATTTAGGGTCATGGCAAATCTTCTGTCGCCCTCATGAATGAAATTGCGTTATTCTCTGCAACTTACTCAATTCACGTATTCATTTTTAGAGATTGCTTTTGTTCTTCGCTTCTCATGTCATTTCTAATTTTATGAACACACCGGCTCTACCTACACTCCATTTCCGAGGCTTATTCCTTTTTTTATTTAAAAACGAATATTTGCTGGGAGCGAATTCTACATATTACGCTACCTTTAGAAATTTAAAATATTTTGGATTTTACGTTTAGTTTAATATTGCTACGACCTCGGTAATAACTCGGGCAAAGAGGCTTTTAATTTTAATGGCAACGTCGGTCTGTAAGGGATTTGCAGCAAAACCTGTCCACGGTGTGCCACACATGACAATTAATTTCTTATTAGGTGGTTGAAGATAAATTCTTCACCAGCAGTAATTGCACTGACTTTGCATGCGTGTTTTGGATGATGGTTTGCTTTTTAATATTGATTTCACAATTTAGTAGGTAATTGTTATAATTATGTATATTATTTTTGAAACGTAGGTAAATATCATCGGAAAAAAAAACACACAAACTGCTTGATGCATGCGTTATTTTGTTGAGAATGACAGTCTGTGTGCCTAGTAAGGAGAGAGTAGGTTCTTTAATGTTTGAGAATAAAATCATTTTGAGGGGGACCAGCTAAATGAATAAATTGTTGAAGAATGTCGTTTTCATGAATTTTTTTAGTCATTTAAAGCAAGCAAATTACTATATCTACTTTATCTACTTACATGCAGAAACGAAAGATCAATAATATGATTACACAATAGTTCACAAATACTATTGTTCGTAAGTTTTTCGAACAGTCTGATCATGTCAGTCAGATTAGATTAGCACCAGTAGGTCAGAGTAGTGTAGGTCACTTTCCAAGTGATGCGCGGATAAATGATCGGTAGTTACGCTAGACTTTTGGGGATGGGGTGAGATTAGAGAATAATAGCAGACTAATTTGTATGCTGTAGTTCTAGAATCTCGAAAGTTGTTTTGTTAATCTAATCAATGCATATCATTACTTGGTCTTAATACCCGTAATGATAGAAGTCTTGCCTGAATGCCGGTCATTTCCGGGTCAGTGGTGGGTCTTAATAATAATAGCATATTGCGAAACAGAAAATAATTTCCAAATCAGAAAGAAACCGAATCAAAGAAGTCAGAGTAAAAACAACTACTGGAAACAACAATTTACCGAAAAAACAATAACGCAGAAATTAAAATAACAAAAGAAATAGACAAAGAGAGAATAAAAATATACAAATTAAGGAGAGACGAAAAAAGATGAAAGTATATAAGAAATACAGAGTAATTTCGAAGTATAGGCAGTAATTGTAGTCACGGCATCACGTACCGTAGTAATGTGAAAATATAGAAAACACAAATTAAAAGTCGAATGGGGCAAAATTCTCATGAACCATTCTCGATACGATGCCACTGATCCATCTTTTAAACCGTAAGTGGAAAAACGTTCGAATAAATCTATATATACAGGGTTTTTATAAATGATTCGAAGGGCGTAGTTGGCCATGGATTTCGAAAATCCCGCTTCGCTGAAATTATGCCTCATTATTACAGTTCTCACTGGTCATTAATGACATTTGTAACCTGTCATTTAAAGTCGTCGTCGTTTTTATTGTTTTAACGTTTTTCAAGTGTGATTTACAGTAATTCTCGTTGATCGAAGCTCAAAATAACAAAACAGTCGTTTTCAAAACTCTTGGTGGTTGCGTACGAAAATTTTGTTTTGCTGCCAGGAAGCGAACACCGTGAAAATGGTTTATTCCTTTGATTAAGACATTTTCATTGTTATGTCTTGTTAACGCAATGGGACTTCGTAAACGAAAAGTGTATGTATTCTGTAACCGCTTGTAAGCAAGAATATCTGGCCAAATACCGTGATTTAATAATTCAAGAAACGCGTTAAAGGCTCACATTAAAGATGTAATCAACAGATTTGTTCGAAGTGGCAGTGTCAACAAAGAAAAATCTCATGTAAGACCTTCAGTATCTGAGTTGTTGATGATTTGAGACAACTTGAGCAGAGTGAAATGTGGAGGCTAAGTTTGTATGGGATTCTGGATTCTGGATTCTTAATTTATGGGGGCTGACCGTGGCCAGCCGGCACTTAGGCCTCGCCTTTGGGCCCATTGTACCTTCCCCAAGTCCATATCAGGGTGTTTTCCGCTCCTCTACTCGTCAAGCCACCCGACTGCTTGAATGTACTTGAGTAATGCAGAGGGTGGAAACTCCCTGATATTTGCCATACTAGGCCAGATGTCCCCTAGTATGGATTCCCTGTAGGAGGCTAGGGCTGGACACTCACGAAGAATGTGCTCAGCTGTTTCCTCTTCTTCATTGCATCCACGACAGATTGGGTCTGTTACCACCCCTATTGTATATAGATGTTTGTTAAACTGGTAATGTCCCGTAAGGAATCCTACCAGTTTACGCAGTTTGTCCCTTGAAAGTGAGAGATAAAATTTCGTCAACTTACGGTCTGGTGTCGCCATACAAGCTCTACTATGCCGACAGCTGCTCAACTTCACCCATATCTGCTCATGGCGTCTCTGGGTATATTGCTTTACGAGTTCGTTCGAGAGGGCGACCGAAGGCGTGATTGCCGGTTCGGGTCCCCAGAAGGGCATGCGCGCGGCTCGCTTCGCCATCTCATCTGCCCTCTCCTTTCCTTCGTTGCCACTGTGTCCTTTGATCCAACAAAGTTCCACACTATTCCTCTGCGTTACATACTTTAGCGTTTGTCTGCACTCCCAAACCAGCCCGGATCGAACCATACAGCTGTCCAGGGCTAGTAGTGCAGACTTGCTGTCAGTAAGTATGCGTATTGATTTGTTGCCGATTTCACGTTCAGCAATGATTCTAGCTCCCAGCATTATTCCCATCAGTTCTGTTTGTAAGACAGACGTGTGGGTGCCGAGAGGTACACTAATTTGTGCGTTCAGTTGTTCGGAGTAGATGCCGGCTCCTGAACCACTATCTGTTTTGGCACCATCGACATAGATATCTATGTCGGCTCGTCCTTCTGAATTATCATTCATTGATATTCTATATGTCTTCTCATATATTAATTTTGTGCCCATTCGGTCACAGCCCATCCTTAACAAGGGTATTCTGTTGAACGCCTCCGTTAAGATCCGAGTGTGCTTCGTTGTGCGGCCTTGTTTGTTCCATACTCCCAGAGAGTGAAGTCTTAGAGACGTCGTCATTGCCGCTTCCTCTATGTAAAGGTTAAGAGGTGCTAAGCAAAGAAGAGTCTCCAGAGCCGCTGTGGGAGTGGTCCTCATTGCTCCTGTAACACTGAGACACGCCATTCTCTGAACGTGTTCAAGTTGCAGGGCTGTTGTTTTTTGTCTGGCTCTGGGCCACCAAACTAAAGCTCCATAGCACAGCATCGGTCTGACTATTGCCGTGTAGATCCAGAGGGCGATCTTGGGATTTAAACCCCACGACCTTCCCACCACCCTACGACATTGCCAAAGAGCCGAGCGTGCCTTTTCTACTTTATCATCTACATGCTTCTTCCAATTCAGTCGCCAGTCCAATACAACTCCCAGGTATTTGACTTCGTCCGAAAGTTGAAGCGTTGTGTTAAATATTTTTGGCATCTGTAGTGTGCCAATTTTCCTTTTCCTGGTGAACAGGATTAGTTTCGTCTTTTCTCCATTAACGGAGAGGGTATGTCTGCTGCACCATTCCTCGACTATTTTTACTGCAGCTTGCATTATCTCACATAATGTATCTGCGTTTTTTCCTGTTAGCAGAATGACTAGATCGTCCGCGTATCCAATTGTGTGGTAGCCAAGATCATTGAGGCGTCGTATCAGGCTGTCAACGACAGTATCCCACAGTACAGGAGAGAGAACTCCTCCCTGAGGACATCCCCTGTCTACAACAGCCTCGATCTCAGTGCCACCTACATTAATCATTACTTCCCTGTTCCTCAGCATACCGGCCACCCACCTACTCAGGGTGGGGTCCACGTCGTGCTCTCGTAGGGCTAGCTCTATGCTTTTGAAAGTCGTTTTATCAAACGCTCCTTCAATATCCAAAAACATTCCTAAGGTGAAGAGTTTGTTCTCCATCGCCCACTCTATACGGTTTACAACTGTGTGTAGGGCCGTATCGGTGGATCTTCCTTGGATGTAGGCATGTTGGTTCGGATGTAGAGGTTGCTTGCTCAAAGCAGTCTCCCGAATCTCTTTTTCGCTTAGTCTTTCTAGCGTTTTCAGCAAGAATGATGTTAAGCTAATTGGTCTGTAGGATTTAGCCAAGGTGTAATCTTGTCGTCCTGGCTTAGGTATAAAGATAACCTTTACTTTTCGCCATGCATTCGGTATGTAGCTGAAAGCCAGACACGCCCGAAGCATTGGCAACAAAATAGGGCGTAGTCTGCTCATTCCCCTCTGCAGGAGGGCGGGATAAATACCGTCAACTCCTGGAGATTTGTATGGGGAAAAGCTGTCCACTGCCCACTCCAGTCTTGCCTCCGTGACTACCTTTGCAGCCAGCGCCCAGTCCTTCGGGGAAGGTTGAGTACCGACTACATCCCTTTTGGAATGGGAGGTAGTCCGTGTGCTGCCTGGAAACATGGTCTGCAGCAAAAGTTCTGCGGACTCTTCTAAGGTGGCTGTAAAGGTGCCATCTTCTTTCTTTAGGAAACCTAGTTGATGTGTGTGGTCCTTCGAGAGAACTCTCTTCAGCCTTGCGGCCGAAGCAGTCGACGTTATGTCGCTGCAGAAGGATCTCCACGTTTCCCGTTTCCTCTTTCTTAATTCTTTCTTAAACTCTTTCCGGTGCTCTTTATAGGCTTCCCAGTCTTCAGTTTTCTTAGTGTTTTTTGCTCTATTGAAAAGTTTTCTTAGCCCCGATTGAAGTAGGCTGAGCCTTCGGTTCCACCATGGTGTACCTTTGCCCAGACCTTCCTTCTTTAGGGGGCAACTTTTCTCATACGCTGACATTAGAGAGTCGTTGATAATGGTCAAGGTTTTCTCTATGTCTTCTGTCGAACTGTATTCTGTTGGTATAGACTGCACGGAGGTCCCCAGTCTGTCGTCCAGTTCTTCGTTGTATGAAGCCCAGTTCGTCAGCCTAGGGTTCCTGTACGTCTTTATCTCCATGTCTATACATTTTGATGTATACATGATCCATCTATGGTCTGACACTGACGCCTCTTTAGAGACGTGCCATCCCATTATATATTGTGAGATATCCCATGTAGCCAGTGTAATATCTATTACTGACTGACTACGTGATGTTACGAAAGTTGGTTCGCAGCCTCGGTTGAGAATCTCTAGATTTGTTGATAAAAGATATTCAGCTAGTGTTCTTCCTCTATCATTAGTGTCTTTGCTCCCCCACAACAGACAGTGGGCATTCGCATCGGCACCGATGATGAGGTTTATATTTCCGGTATCACAGTGTTCCACCAAGTTCGCCATTTCCCATGTTGGACATGGTTCCTGTGCTCCCTGTGGTAAGTACACGGATGCTATTACCAGTTGCTCTTCGCCTCTTCCTATGTTACACTTAACATTTACCGCAGTCACATCCCTGGAGCTGACCTGAGGTAGGAGGACGGCTTTAATTTTCCTCGGAATGTAGACGCATGTCCTTGGAGATTCTATTGTGGTACCTGAAACAACAGTGCCATTTAAATTGCTCAACCCTGCGATCCTGGATTTTACAATCCATGGTTCTTGGATTATTGCTATAGTGTTCTGCATCTTGTCTAGACGACGACACAAAACAGTCGTCGCCATGCGACAATGCTGCAGGTTAATCTGAATGAAATTTATCTGCTGCAGCGCCATCTCTGCAACCAAAAAATCCCATAATTGTCCTAGGAGACACGAGGCATATGTCTCAGGCGGGCCCGCCCCCACTGGTGGAGGCTTCACCCCCTGGGGTTTCTACCTCTTCCATAGGGGTCCGCCCTTCCTGAGCCGACGCCTCGTTCTCCTTGAGTTTCAGGTTGAAAGAGGACAGCATATAGTTAATTCTGCCCTCCCTCTCCCTGATTATCTTGGCCTCTTCCATCCCAAGACCAAACACAAAGAGGTTGCCCGGAGAGGCAGCCTCGGGTTTGGCCTCGCGATGGAAAAGAAGCCATTTTTTGACGTGGGCCCATTGGTTCTGACCCTCCAGGCGGCGAAGTACGACTCCTGCATCCACCGGTGGTCCCGGTATCCACAGGGTCGCCCCCACCAGCCTTGGTAGCTCAGCCAAGGGGACCACGCTAAGTTGTGCGCCCTCCCACAAGGGTGTTAGGGAGCGCACTGTTTGTTGTAGCCATTTCAGGGACAACTCGTCTTCACAGGTTATCCTTAGGATTTCCCCTGTGTACTTCATGCCCCTGAAAGTGGCTGCTTGTCTACCCGATGCCAAGCACTGGTCAAGTTGCCTGTCCAGCGCTCCCATCAGGCCCTTTTGTACTATCTCCACCTGGTCAGCAGTCAGCTTACCAAGTGGATGCTGCACATCAATCACAGCTACACGGAGATGACTTGCAGCCGCCTCCCTGTAGCTCTGTTCTCTAGAGGTAGTCTCCTGCCTCCTCATCCTCTTTTGCTTTTCAGCTGCCGGAGGTGTGGAGGTTGAAGACCTCACTCTTTTCTTTGACCCTGAGGTCTTTTTCCCCACGGGTTGTTTAGGGTTGGCTATCGTAGCCTGCCCTTTACCCTTGGGGTTTATCCCGGAGGAGGATGGACCCGGTTTCGGCGGGTCGGTATTCGCCGCCTCCGCCTGCAAACGAGCCTTCCTCCGCCTTTTTACCTCAGCCCCGCAGATTCGCTTCCTCCTAGGAGGCTGCGACCCCACATTAGCTGGGTTTCCTGTTTGAGGTGCACCCGAAGGCACTTCCTCAGTGGTTTTTTTGTTGTTATTCTCCATAGATCTGGATTTTAGTTTCGTCCTTCTGCTTCCCCACCCACCACGGAGTCCAACAAGGGGACGTCGAACTTCGACGTCAGGGCTAGCAGAAGGATATAGCCCCCAGGGAAGCTCATCCTGCAGTACGCAGCCTCAACTAGTGAGGTTACGCCTGCTCAGACTACACTTCCCCCAAGGACTCACCCTGTCGGCGGTCTGACCCGACGACACAGCCGATTGATCTGAGATGGGTTAGTCTCGACCTCCCGTTTTGGTGGAAATCCAGGCCAAAGAGGCGTGTTGCCCAGCCTTGGTGACACACTGCACCAAGGGGGGCTCAACCTCCAGGATTCCTTCATCCCACCTTACGGGTCTCCACGCACGGCACAAACACGCGGGAGCTTGTCCGCGGTGCTGTTTTGACGACCCCACGCCAGGGGTTTAATCCCGGGGGGGCACGTTTATTTCCAGCCCTCCTCTACTGAACCGCCTTCGCGGCCGTCTAAGCCGACAACCACCAAGGCATGTCCAGGCAAGACGAGCCTCAGCCCTAACCTACATATCTGGAGAAGAGAAAATCCAGGTCGGACTTCCACCACCCCCAGGAGTGTTTAGTTCCGAGGGGCATATCCGCCCTCCCCAGACCCCCCTCCCCAGACAATGCCGGTCTCCCCCTATCCGCAACCCTGGGGACGCGCCTGATAGGTAGCTCAACCCACAGGAAGTTTGTATGGGAAAAATATTTCTATTGTAAATTTAAATTTTTACGTGAAACTTGGTATTATACAAATAATGAAATACATATTTAAGCATTTTGCTAGATTAAACCTTAAAAAAAAACTGGTCCCTTAAGGGGGTGAAAAGTGGTGGCGACGTTTGTATGGGAAAAATATTTCTACTGTAAATTTAAATTTTTAAATGAAACTTGGTATTAATACTTTTCAACACAAATAATGAAACACGTATTTCAGATTGCTTCCATATTCCACCCCTAAGAAGAAGAAAGGGCGTGACAAAGTTTGTATGAACAAAAATATTTTTATGTCGATTTTTACAGGAAATTGTGGTAGTGCCCTCCAACATATTTTTTACTTGAAGGTTGGTAATAATGCTCTTCAACGGACTTTTTGCTGGTTATCATTCGTTCATTCATGCATTCATTCATCATTAAAGGTCAGTGCGAAAGAGTATTAATTGCAGAAAGAAATCGTTGTCCTGAAAAGGACCGATTTTTGGTAATGCTTCATGGTGATCGACTTTTTATTCTGACGGATGTTTGGTCCTTGCCACAACGATTAAACATTGTTTATTAGAACGAAACTAAGAAAATGTTGTCCCTGACTAGCAATACAGGCTTCAGAATGTCGCAACAACAAACATACTCCGGGAGTTCCAAGAACTGTAGCGGCTGCCACTTTCATTCGTCGTTGAAGCTCTCTTCGATAGTTTATGGACACTGTTCATTTCAATAAAGTAACTGTTTCATCCAACCCAACAGACAAAAATCGCACGGATTGAGAACGGGTGAACGCGAAGGCCAAGCTACTGGGCCATTTCTACCGACCCACTGGTTAGGAAAATGATTATTTAATCCTCCAAAGCTTGCACTTTTTGAACGTGGTATGGATGTAGGTCTTGTTCTTTTAATGTACGATGCACTACAAACTGTGAAACTCCAACTTCAGCTACAAGTCGGCGAGTGCTGATGTCCGGCTCTTCTTCCACGTGTTCCAAAATTTGTTCTTCAGCTTGCAGTATTTTTTCGGTCCTATCACGCCCTCGATCGTGAGTTTGAGGTTTGAAGGTACCATGATCACGGAGATGCTGTACTGACTTTTATAAGCTTTACAAAAAAAATATGTGGAACAATTAAAGAAGCGGGGAGAGAAAAGCAGCCAGCATAGTGAACAAATAAAAAATGAAATTAAGAAAAAGAAAGTAAAATGGACACAATATCTATATAATAAAATGCCAGAACAATATGCGCAGTATAAGAAATAGACAATTATGGTAAAGGAAAATGTCGGAGTGACAAAGACGAGCATCTGGGAAAACTTTGGACAAATTTTAGAGCAAAATGAAACAAATAAGAAAGAAGTAACTATGATTGGAATAAAAAATAAAAAGGGAGAAAATAACAGATAAAGATATAGTAATAAAAAGGCAAAAAGAGTACTTCGAAGAACTATTAAACAAACATGACGCTAACTACACCGCGAGAAGCAAAAATTGGCAAATGAATGGAACTATAACAGATTAACAACATCATAAAGAGCCAGGATGGCATCGGAAATGCAGCAAGGAAAAAATTACTTGAAATATTAAACTTGGCCTGCATGGAAAAGAAAATACCATATGAATGGACGAATGTTATGATTACCCCAATATACAAAATATGAAGTACAAGAGAAGTAGAGGATAAGCTACAAGAAGAACAAAAGGAATTCAGAAAAAAATCATAGCACACAAGATCACATACTAATTATTATTATTTACACTGACTCCAATAATAATTGCAAAAGCGCTGTGTAAAAAGAAGACAGTATTTTTTAATTTTTGTAGATATGAGTAATCTGGAAAAGTTTTCAAGAAAATTAAGTTAACTTATATTTAATAAGAACTAGGAGTATAAAAAACCTATACGAAACCACAACCAATCAGATTAGAACACGAAACAGAACATCAATAACTTTTAAAACACTGGGGGGAGTAAGCCAAAGAGGCTCACTGTTATTTATCTGTGCATTAGATAATAGTATACTAACGGAATGAAAAAACAAATTTAAGGTGTTTCATGTTGGATAGTATCAACTGGTCCCAGTCAACGCAAACATTTTTATATTTGCAGGTGGTAATATACGAATTGTAGACTCAGAAAAAAATCGGAAAACAAATATGGATATATGGAATGAACATACCAAAAAAAGTGGAATAAAAACGAATTACGGGAAAACACAAGTAATGAAAATAACTAAAAACAAGGATGAAAGAACACTAATCATGCACAAAATAAACGATAGCAGTATAGAGCAAAGATACCGTTCCAAAAACCTGAGAGAACTGTAATAAACAATTAAGGAAGTATTCAAGAAGAAATAAATAACAGTCTAGAAAAAAGTGGAAAACTATACCAAATCTTAAGTAAATAATTTTTAATCAATAAAGAAATATCAGAAGAAAAACAAAAATAACGGTTTACCATACAATTTACATACCAGTTTTGTTATAGGGAAGTGAGAACGTAACTGGATTCTATCAATACACTAGAAGAAGAGAAGAAACGAAATACTTAAGAAGACTTATGGATATTAGCAGAATAGATAAAGTAAGAAATACATACATAAGGAGATAAGATAACTAAACCTATAATCAGACAATTAATAAAAGAAAGGATATTGCAGTTAATCGAGTTATACTGAACGATAGAGGTACTGAACAATAGAGGTAAATCTTGAAAAAAAGTCATAACGAGGAGAATGGATAGAAGCAACTGGAGAAGTTTCGCCAAGGAAACTCAACCCAAACCTAACTGTACAAGAAAATGTAGGTACTACCATCACTACATCTTAGCAAATGACTTCAATTTGTTATTTTTGACGGTTTGAAGTCAGTACTGTAAACGAAATAATTACCACAGAAATTTGTTTGGGGTTTACGCGAGGATACGCACTCCTAAAATATGTACACGTGTACTTTGTACATATTTTAGGAGTAATATCTTTAGAAAACGGTCGTTACGTGTTTGCATAACAATTTTTAAAATATTCGCATTTAAAAAACTTTTTCGGATTTCTTTGGTAGATATGTATTGGTACCCAAATCATTTTTCATAACCAAGGTTGATTTTAACATAGAGTTTTAAAGTTATATTCAAAGTAGATAAGCAAGATTTTTATTTTTGATTTTTCTATTAAAAAATTTCCAGTAATTGAAGAGGCTTTTTCGGGATTTTCGGTTAAGTCCCCATAGAATTACATGAAACACTGTTTTAGACATTTTTACGTAACGTAAAAAAAATTGGTCCAAGATTATTTCGATAGAATTTCCCTCGCCCTTAAAGTACAGACAGTACACTAGGTATAGCAAATCCAGCTGTTTCGAAAAATTAAACGATTTGATTTTGCGAATTTTATTTTTTTATGATAATCCTTATAAGCTAAAATACCTATATATGTATATATATCTAATATTTAAGTAAAGGTAAAGAAGCATACTAGGCGTTTGTTTCAAGTGAGTTTTTCCATTACAAAATTTTCTGATAACGTCAGCAACATCTTCGCATGGATACATATTTGGATAGATGCAGTGTAATACTAATAATACCGGTACTCTATTCCCAACTTTTTGACTTGTGAGTTAGTGAATGAGTTAGTTTGTCGCCTCAAAACAGAAGATTAAAATTATGAATTAAGTAACCCACCATCGAACAAAATGTTTTGAATATTATTATTATAATCTTTATTTAATCATTATGAAATAAAGACTTACGGATTCTCATATTTTGTCGAAAATGGGGTGACTCGTTTTTAATTTGATAAATAAAAAATTAGAGAGTGATTAATTCTACTAAATTTATTTTATCTAATGACATAAAAAGATATGCCGCCAGCTAGTTTCAAGTAGTCGAAGTCGACTTTAGGTCTGTGAAGCAGAAACTTTACCACTGAGCTACGCCAACTGTAACATAATCAAGGTAGATTCGTAAACCAGAAGTACGGGAGTTAATTATTTCAGACTACAGTTGCCTCATATGTTTTTTTTTGTATATTATTGATGTATAAAAATCGTTGTAATGTTTGAGATTTTTTTACGTATTAAAATATAATTTATTCAATTTTGACATGTAAACAAACGTTTATTTTGCCGTCAGTAGGCCACTAAAGCTTTGGTTTATCCGGTAGCACCATAAAATTTTTAAACCGCTAGCGAAATAAAATTTTTATTTTGCTGTTTTAAAACCATGGTTACCATTTCTGTAATTTCTCTAATGCCTTGCTGCTCTTTCCATCTAAGGAACTTTTGATACACTTTCTGATTTGCTTTTTTTTGGTAGCAAGTTTTGCCGTTGGAATCTTGCATGATTTTGCAATTTTTAGATAATTTTAGTTTGTTTAAAATAAACAAACACCGTCGCCAGAGTCACATACTACACACACACACCTGATATTGTAACCTAAATTCTACGCATATAAAACTTTTATTTGGTCGCTGTCAATTCTGACGTTTCTCGAATGTGAACTTTGAATCACCAATTTTTTCACAATTTGGGACTTGGGGTTGTCAAAATTGAATAAAAGTTTGTATTACACTCGCGCTTAAAATGAATGTGTAACTCGCGGTCTTAAGGCGCTCGCGGCATACGCCGCTCTCGCCTTAAACTGACTGCTCATTAAACATTCACTTTAACCGCTTGTATAATAAATAACTATTAATTTATGTTGCAAAAAACACGTACCTTTGTTTATCTTTTCATGAAATATTGTTACATGGATTTTAAATATTTGTGATTTTTTTAATACCAGAAAATGTTAGAATTGGAATTATGTGGTAACGGGGTATCGAAATTGTTCTGTATAGTTGAAAAGAATTTTAGTGTATGCTACTGATAGAACTGTATGACATTAATCTTTAACTTTATTCTGTCTTTAATAATAATTAATGGGATATCGAGGACCGCGCGCTCAATGACTCAATCTGTATATATAATAATGTCTGATAAAAATTATTATAAATAAAAAATATTATAATAAATAATTTCTAGAATTTGATTCACTTTTTAATGTTTTGATTTGATCGTTATAACCGCAACCCTAAAGAATTAGAAGGCAAGCGTAACTGTAGGTTTTTTAAGGAACAACAAGTGTGTTTAGAAAATTAATGAATAATAGTTTTTATAATATGTTTTGTAAACCCATGTTTGTATTGTACTTACGTCTTTCATCTTGTGTGAAAAAAGGAACTACTTTCTATGATTCGATTAAATATCAGTAGTATTCTAATTTTATTAAGTACTTGAAACCTTTTTGATGAAGATCCAATCAGTTTGAATATATAAGTACCTGAAAGGTAATTACGAGTAAGTGAGATTTTGTGTTCTAACTTCTATTAAAAAACTTTTAAAATTAAACTACAAATTTTAATAACAACTTTTATAATATCAATTTAAAGCCTTAATATGTTGATCTTAAAAGTTAATAAAGTATGAGGTTAAGCACCTGGCTGAGCAAACTAATAATTTTTTAATAGCGTCCTACAGATTCAACAGGGTTTTTATTTTACTGCCCTAAGACAAGTTAATCATCTTGAACTAGCGAGTATTTCGTTTCATGGATAAAACATCAACCGGATGCAACGTTTAGAATTTCGCGTTTAGTAAGCATTATTCAAACGAACAAATTCACAATGTTTGTTTGTAAGGAATTTAATTATTTTTATTATAAAGTTAGTTGTTGTTAAAGACGAATTATTAGTTTTTTATTGTTTAGTTTTCAGGAAACAGAAAGATTAACGAAAAACGAAATAAACTTAATAGACCCTTAACAACCATAGCGCAAGTAGAAAACATCAGTAATTCTCGCAATAAAATTTTCAAAGAAATAAAGTACAAAGCAATTACCTTTAGAAAGTTGTCGTAAATGTAAATTAAATTGCAAAACAAAGAATTCAAGGAGATGAAAACTACATTTTTATGACATTACTTATTTACGATGAAAATATAAAACGTTAAATAGGAATTCTAAAGAATGGAGAAAGAACAAAACACAACAAACTGATTATATTTTGTCAGTTCATTAGTACAATTTGTTAAAATTCAGACTCCGCAAACCCCAGGTTGATTCAGTCTAATTTATTTTGTCTTTTGTGTGTGCTTTCCATTGTTGTCCTAATTTTTGGGTTTTGAATGTAAGAATAATATTTCAACATTAAACTGTTACGAGCGTCTGTATTTTATTATCTTTAAGGTAGGTAAGCTTTGTATTAAGAAAATAATAGCCAGTCATTTCGGAGTAATAGAATATCTGACACACAATGCTTTTAAATATAAATTTTATCTGGTAATCATAACGGAATGACTTCACTAGGTGGTGATGAATGTTGGTGAGGGTTAAGAGATGTCTCCCGGTAATTCATATTGCTATTAAGCTGTCGATAACACGCTAACAGTTAAGCGACCTTTGAGTCTCCTCCATTTGGTTATAAATTATAAGATTTTTGGCTGAGGAAAATCTGATGTCGGCTATGAATCAGGGATGTGAGGGAATGAGCGTAATACTAAATCGTTATCTACAGGGCGCTGCACCGACATATTTTTTTCTTAAAACGTTAACGTCTCACGAGATAAAGTGGACTTAGTATTTATTTTGTTGTTTACTAAACTCATAATAGTATTAGCTAGAAATTGATTTCTTTAACAATGCGAAGGAAGAATAATCATCCGTTTTTTATTATTTTATACCGTTTGTCACTGTACTTTTTTATATACGATTCCCAGGGGTGAAAAGTAATATTGTGAGTTTTGTTGCTATTATTGAAAAATTCATAAAATTTTACAGCAACATTTGTATGTAGGTATAGCTGATTACACTGTTATTCACGGATGTAAACTTAAGAAGTATTGTACCTATCAGAGTTAAGTATTTTGACAAATGTCTGATTTTATGTTTAATCGATATTTCGCAGTTTGTGGAGTACGAAAAATTTTTGTCTGTTGGTGTCCGTCTGTTGGTCATTTTATTAAGTAGATAACTCCGCAACTACTGCACTGTTTACCGTCAAATTCTCTTAGAAAGCTTTTTTTTGTTAAAATAGTGTAGATAGTAACGTCAAAATTCGATGAGGTGACGGATTTTGTGAAATAATGCGTTAGGTGGTATATTTTTCTAGTGCTGTTAAAATTTAAAAGTCAGTTCGGGATATAAGACTAAATAGCAAAAAACTATTTCTTTTTGTATTTATTGTTCTTTTTCGAGATTAACTTTAAGTTTTTCCAGTTTGCTTCAAAAACCTATCAACCGATTTGTAATATGGTAGGTATGTTAGTAAAACGCTAAACTTGATTTGGTCATTTGGTGATTATATTGATTACAGAATTTTTTGCTAAACATCTAACAATGTCAAAAACATAACTAAATAAATGCGCCTTAAAAAGTTTACCTTGAAAACTAATGTTGTTCGAGTTTCTGTAATATTTTTTAGAACTATTTATACAGGTAGGTGATTTAAAAAATTAATAAAAAAAATCCTTAACTGGTTAAGTTATTAAGTTCAAAATATCTTACCTAAGTTTCCTAAAATTATTGTAGGGTCACAATATTGTTGTTACTAGTGCTACACTGTATGCGTCAAAATTTATATGCTGATCTACCTGCAGTTTTATGAAGTACTTCTACTTTATTTCAAAATGTAACGGTTATGTTAAAAAATAACGTTAGAAGATAAAAATTTACCATTTGTCTGGGGACATAACACATAGTGGACTTTCAGTAAAACATTAGCTAATATTCTTTACTTATAAAATATTAACAAAATTTTATTTACTCATCTTCTTAAAAATGTGCGAAACCTTGATAATTAACTTATTAAATGCTTATTTATTCAACTCCTCTATATTATTGTGACATAATTATGATGATTTCAATTAAATTAGGTAGGTCATAACTCATTAGTGAGCTTAACGAGCTTAACGTTTACTCGCTAGTAAAATTAAAACATAAGTTGGTACAAAAACGAAATTTATTAAAATTAAACGATTGCACTCTGGAAGTGAAAACTGTTCGACACTATTAAGCTCTTGGTTTGAAGCATCGGCAATCGAAATTGAAGAAGAATAATCCGGATCAAATTTAGAGCTTTGCATCTTGTTGGTTATACGAGGGTTGTCCGGCGGAAATTGAGCCTCGTCTAGAAGATGGGTGTTTAAAAAAAAAACTTCGACTGTATGTATACACACATAATGTCAGTAGTTGATGTCTTAAATTTGGTTATGATTGATGTAACGGTTATTGAGAAAACGTAAAACAAACCACAACATGTCTAGTGAAACGCTGTCATTTTGGAAATTGGAATATCGTGCTGTGATAAAATACCTTGTAAAAAAGGTAAATGTGTCAAAGAAATTAATGAAGAATTATTGGCCATTTATCCAGAATGTGCTCCATCATATGCAACAGTCAAAAGAAAACAAACAATTAGTTCTCGAAGACCGTCGAATTCGAGTTCGTCAGATAGCAGAGGAATTGAAGATTAGTAAAGATAGTGTTGGACAAATTCTTCATAATCATTTGTTAATGAGCAAGGTGAGCGCGCGTTGGGTATCCAAAATGCTAGCGCCGTTAGATCGGGAACGGAGAGTGGAAAGTTCTCATGATTTTCTTCATTTATGTGAGAATGATTTGGATGCGATTTGTCATCGTATTGTAACCGGTGATGAAACATGGATTTATCAGTACGAGCCAGAATCCAAACAAGAGTCTATGCAAAGCATAAAAAGGGAAAAAGTTTAAGGTTCAAAGGATGGCAATCAAACTTATGGCAACGATATTCTGGGATAGCGCAGGAATACTTCTGGTGGATGACCTTCCAAGAGGAAGAACAATGAACAGTCAATATTATGCTGACTTAATCAAACTGCGACAAGCTATTATTGAAAAACGCAGGGGCAAACTTAGCCGAGGAATTCTCCTATTGCAGGACAATGCGCCAGCTCAAGTTGCAAGGCGTGCTGTACGAGATATGGGCTTCGAAGAAATTAATCATCCACCCTACAGTCCAGATCTGGCTACCAGCGATTTTTATTTGTTTAAAGATTTAAAAAAGGCGTTACGTGGTAGGAGATTTTTCGATGAAAACGAAATGAAGTCAGCTGTAGATGAGCATTTTGCAGACCAAGTTTCGGAATATTTTTTTTGCGGAATAAAACAATTGCCGGTCGATGTGAAAAGTGTATTGAAATAGATAGAGATTATGTTACAAAGTAAAAAATATAATAGATTTTAAAAGTCAGTCTTTCTACCCTAGGCTCACTTTCCGCCGGACAGCCCTCGTATCAATTCTGTTTGAAACTGAATCTTGAGTAGCTTTCTGCTACCACTGGCCAAAAGTGTGGCTGAGGAACGTCTCATGCTGTGGCTTGTATATGATTTTACATCGGGCAATTTTAAAAATACAGCAACAGTTTAGGGAACCTTTGATAGGGTGTTAGTTTCAACTGCTTGAACAGTGCATTTTTCCTTCTTATAATTCAGGAAAAATCTACGATGTGAGACATTTTTCGGTCTCAGGGATACATATTTTCGGTAAAGTTCAAGAACTATTCAGAAACCTTCCTGGACGATCCTAAAACTCCTTGAAATGTTAGTGTTTGTGCCTGGTATCTTCACATACAAATATCATCCTTTATCCTCAATATTATCTAATGTCCGCTTAGTTATTTCGTTGCAACGGCATGTTCTCGATACGCCCATCATTAAACCGACCTAAAAATGCTTAAAACATTTACAACCCTGTGCAAAACTAGAAAGAAATTAAGCCATACTTTTGCCATCAAGTCGGGAGCCTCTTTTAAGAACGTTTGAATGTGTTTCCTTTCCAAAATGTTTGCCTTTTTTGGTTTTGTGTGTTCTTGTTTCAGTCTTTGAGTATGAAATCACTTCCACATTTTGAAATATCTACATTTTATATCTTTTATTTATTTTTTTTATATTTTATAAACATTTCAATTTGTGCCTGCGTAAAATAGTATTGTATTAAAATTTGAAATTGTGCCCTAAGCTAACAAATTTAGTTCATAAAAAAAGAAAACGATTGGCTGTGATTGTGACTAATTAAATTCAATAAGTTAATGTAATTCAACCTTACAACAAAGAACATGTTGTTTTTATGTTACAAGAGGTGCTCAAAGGGTTCATCATTTATTTAATGACTGTAATGACCACGTTGAATGATTGAGTTTTCTGTGGATTTTAAATTCTAGAACGCAGTAACATCAGGGATTGTTTTTAAATTTCTGCTCTAGTTGGTCATGCCATCAGCTGTTTCATTTGTACTGCTGACGCATACGTCATGGTCAATTAGAGCAGAAATTTAAAAATCACACGGTATTATAAATACTAAAATTAAGGTAAAGAAAACTGTTGAATGGTGTTTGAAAAAAAACCTATATATTTTTTCATGAAGGAACGTACTCCCTGTTGTGAGTGGGTTATTGGCCACGCTCCAAAAAGCGAGGTAAGAACTGTTCAAAATTTTTGGATTTATTTTTGTTACTTACAAAACTTACTTACTCTAAATCAGTGTTGGGCAAAATGTAGCTACTGACAACTACAACTAATTTATTCATGATATAGTTACAAATGCTGACTTCAAATGTAGTTACAAGTTAAAAATATGCAACTAGTAGTTAATAGTTGAATTTTTGCAGTTACACTAATTACTACCTTAGTTGCCAAAAAAATAGTTAACTGCAAATGTACTACGAAAGCAATTAGTAATTGGGATTGATAACTAACAACTATTTTATTGTTTTCATTTCCAAATTATACATTTGTAAAAATACGACCATATTACACACCACAGGCCACAAAAATTATCGTATTGTTTTGAAATTTTAAGTCCTATAATATATCCTTCGGGTATATTGGGTTTCACCTCGTGTAATATCGGGTCGTTAAATACCCAGTTATAGACTTACTAGATACTATCTGCATACCGATCTTTCTATCTATCTAGTAAATATAGACAGAAACTTTTAGGTATTTTATTTTTTTTTATGATAACCTCTATAACTTAACTTATAATGGTTATCATTATATGTGTGAACTGTTAAAATACAGATAAAGAAGCAGGCTATGCTTAGGTTTCAAGTGAACTTCACATCAATTTGAATAGGTGCAGTGTAGTATTAATAATAACAGTACTGTAAACTCAAATTTTCGTTGAAAAACATAAACTGCCTCATCCATTTTTTAAAGTATCTGTATAAGTAATTCTAAAAACTATGAATTCATTGATAAACCGCAAGTATAGGCTTATAATATTTTGGATATTTTAGATGGGATTTATTCTTAAAAATTTTGAGATGACGTCATACATTTTTTGGGAAGGGGTAAACGGATAAATTTTAATTAACTATTTAATCTGCTTACGATAACCTTAAAACATTTGCAAGATTTCAGAGCATTCAGTTTTGTGCAGTTTCAAAGTTAAATTGCAAAATATAATAGGAGTACAATTTTAATTATTTTTTCCAAAAATCTAGATGTCTAGAGTAAAAAACTCCATGGATTTATAAATCACAAGTAAGGGAGTATGTTGTTGTGTAAAATGTAAATCACATTTCCTATTGTAAGTTTTGGAGATGACATCATCATTGTTGGTGGGGATGATGGGGCAAACTTTGGTTAGCGTTTTACCTATCTATACGATATTCCTAACATATTTACATATAAAATTTGATAACAATCGGTCCAGTAGCTTCGGAGATTATCTGTCTAATAAAAATTGATACAAACGTATTTTGGGAGTCATTAAACGTCTAGCAAAATATGAAAGTCATGAGTCTTCCCATTGAGCTTATTGTAATACTTCGCTTACACTAAGTACATTTATGTAACAAAAATACATAATTTCTGGGAACGAATTTAATAATTAGAAGAAGATGTATGACGAAAAAACTTTATTTTTGGAATTTTTTAGGCGCGGAAGTTCTAATAAGTATAACCTGCATAAAAATGTAGATGTGTTATATTATTTTCTAGGAAAGCTAAATTATATTCGCGCTGCAGAAGTCGTTAACTTTAGTTAACATGCACCATTTTTGTAGTAAAAGACCAACTGTTAGTTCGTAGTTAATGGTTAGGATTAGTTAGGAACTACTTTTCCCAATTTTTAGTTGATAGTTATAAAAATTCAACTACCAACTAGGTACAAGTTGAAAACGTTAGTTGCTCATCCCTAGCTGCAATAACTAATAGTTGGTAGTTGCTCGTTGCAGCTACGTAACTTGTAGTCAGTAGTTGAAAATGTAGTTAACTACAGTTAACTATTGAGCAATTCCGCTCAAAATTAGCAAAAACTTTGCAAGAGTTTTCATAGCAATTTGCTTGTTTAAGAAATGACTTTAGAAATTCTCATTTAACTGGGAGAAAATGCTTGTTGCTAATTACTTTTATTTTATTTTTTTAAATTATTTCAACTGTTGCATACAATTAGGGTCGGTATATTAAAATGAAGTGATAAATGGCAGAAAAGTCTAATTTAAAAAACTATGAAAATTCAAGAAAAACAATGTATAATAAAAACATAATTTTAACAGCAATAACTAGCTGCAAGGACTTTATTATAAATTGTGTAAGATTTATATACTGATTTTTTCAGCAAATCGATGCCTTTTTAACAATTGACACCACGATCCCAAAGTTTTTCATATAAAATCTCGTATAAAATGCACTGCTAATGGATTTTAACCGCTGCGAACTCAAGCTAGAATAATAATAGTTATTGATTTCTTGTTTTTTGATCCTCACTGCAAACAAATTATTTACTAAAAGAAGATATTGGCAAATCACTAGAAGGCTCAGTAATTAATAACACAACTGCATGAAGATTGCCTTGCTGCGGTGACAAAATGGTTGGTGACAACTTTTGTTCCATTAGTTTTTCTATGCAGGATTTTACGAGTGTTTATCCGGTTTTTGATTTTGTTTTTCGTTTAGGAGAAATTTCATAAATGTTTGCCGGTCGTGTGTATATTGGCTGAAATTTTTATATTTTTTATCGGAAAATAACATCGTGTTTTGTTTTATGACTGTGTTTCTCGTCCGCAAACTGACAATGATTTTCCTGCACGTCTTTCCCCCGATATATTTGTTTTCCCGCTTTATGTTACCGCTTTGGCTACCTTCCTCAGCTTTCCTCATGGACGCTAACAAATGCGTGGCCATTTCTCACTGCATGAAAGAAACCCCGTCGCCTTTTTTTTTCAAAGTAAAGTCAGATCTTTCATTTACACATGGGATGTTCAAAAAGAGGTCAAAAGCCATTTTAGTTTTATCAGCATCAAATGACCGGTTTTGTTAAGAAGAAATCGTTGCTGACCGGTTGCATTTCCTGAAGAAGTTGGAAACGCGATAAAATTGCTCTGCTACTCCACTCTAATGGAAAGTCTATTACTGCTGCATAATAGTGCACGGTTTACCCTAATCACAGCAGGAAAGCTTAGGTTCAAATGTGGTAATTCATTATGTAAATTACTTTGTCGTTTCGTTGGAGCACTGTTGACTGTGTTAGAGGCATCTATTAATATTATATAATGGCTATAAAGGGCTTTGTTGTAAATTTGTATTTATTATCAATGTTTAACATTAAATTTAATGCTAACATAAAAATATATAACGGGTGTTTCGTAATATCGGTGCGAATAATAACAGTTTGAAAAGTATGCAACAATGAATTTGTTACAGTGGTGCACTTTTGCTGAAAGTTTGAATTTTTACTTTCTAAGCTTTGTAATTAATTCCTATTCATTATTATAATTAGGTACCTTTGTTTGAATTGCCCGAATGTTGTTTTTTTTATTGAAATTTAAGGGCCATTGATATTCCGAAGAGTTTTGTTTATGTTTGTTATTTTCATTGACGTTTCCAACGATTCCACGATGTTTCGTTTAAAATGCGTTGAGTTTATTGGGGATATGTGCCAGTAACCGCATATTTCAAATGTTTGTTCAGATAATTAGTGTGTAAAAATTCCGAAAACGATTATAGCAACGAGGATTATGTGGGAGTTTTCTCGATCTTCTGTTAATTCTTAAACCGCTCGAGATGAAATTCCTTCAGTTTTATTTTGTATTTAATCTCCGTTGCCTGCTTTTTGTGGAAAAAAAAACAAACATTAACTCAGTCCTACTATCCTTGTAAAACCGTTCAAGAAAACAAACTTAAATTTTACATGTTGTCTAAAAGTCTAGAAGTTCGGTAAACAGTCTATAACATTTATTTTCATTTATAATAGAATTTCAAGTTATAATGTATGGACATTCTCCATTTGGTTTTAGCAAATATATTTAAAATAATTTAAAAATTGACCACATATGTTTGAGATGCAACTACACATGCTATTTTATACAAGTCAATTACACTGCGGCATTACAGACTTAAAAAAAATATCAAATATCATAACATTGAAAAACTAAAATATAAAAAATGTATGATACAATAACTTTTATTGCACACAGAAGTCATTAATATCCTATCAAGTGCCTTTTATTAAAATATGTTTTAAATTGTGGCAAAATTTCACCAGTATTTATCTCCTTTAGGATTTTATTATAGAACTGAATTTGTAATAGTTGGCTACATTACGGATGTTGCGAAGGCTTAAGAATTTGCTATGCATATATGTATTGTAGGTGTGAGATTCATTTCTACAAATATATTTCGTTATGTTATCTCCCATGAATAAAATGAAATGCAATAATGTATACAAATCATGTTTTTTTAAGAATTTTAGGTGCTGTTGAGGTAATTTTGCTTTATTTTGGATGATGTTCAACGATTTTTTTGTGTGGCCTATTATGGTGGTCTATAGATCTTTGGGTACTTTTGGCGTGTCTAAAAATGACTAGTTTTTGAAGCTTTTTTTTATAGTTTCGTGGTTATTAATACTTATAATACCCCCA
Organism: Zophobas morio; assembly: GCF_036711695.1. Taxonomy (NCBI): domain Eukaryota; kingdom Metazoa; phylum Arthropoda; class Insecta; order Coleoptera; family Tenebrionidae; genus Zophobas; species Zophobas morio. Next base: position 7,332,750 of record NW_026972110.1, read on the forward strand.
CCCCAATAAATAATAATTGCGTTATTCTAACTGAAATAAAATGTTACCTAGTTGTCTCTGTTAATAATTTCTGAAAATCAAAATGAGTTTTAATAGTTCATTACAATGCTAGTGATGTAATAGATTTCATTACATAACTCAAATCCCTGAAAATAAAGAATATCTATCTTGCATGTTGTATGAATATGCTCTAGTATACCTATTCCTGTTCAACTTTGTCATTGTTTAAATAAATAAACCTCAATAGTGGCACATTCATATAATTAACAGAGTGATCACGTTGGAGTTACCATCAGAATCCAGTTAAAATACTAGAGTAATACATTTGTGGTTATCTGATACACGTTTAATTGGTTATTAAACATTTCTGAATTATTGTTGACATACGTATACACATTCATATGAATCGTTCAACAGTTGGTTAATTTACCTTAAACAAACGTATTCGGCACATTGAAAATAAGCTGTTAAATGTGATACTGAAAACTAATAAAATTTTGTTAAAAAACAATCACAAATTTGTTCTAAAGGCACTTCAATGCAAACTGGCCATCTTAAATAACCAAGTTATTGTTTTATTTATTTTGAGAAAAATCAAAAATTTTTCGGGGGACACATTTTGATAACAAATTTGGCGTTGTGACTTTGCCTTCTGGCCATCGCAGCCCACAGACTCAAAACTTTTAAATAGCAAAATTGAAAGATATTTTAACTTCATCTACCTTTATAAATTATTCTATAGTTTGTCTTTCATTTGTTTAATAATCGTTGAAATTTTTTAAAGGGTAAAACTGGTTTTAGAGTGGTTTAGCAATTCAGACTTAAAAATTATCGAAATCAAGTGCTGCTGAAAAATGAGACCGTTTGAGGTTAATCATTGTCGCTGAGCCTTGAATTTATGGAGAAAGACCTGCATGTATTCCACTCGGTGCCATTTCTTGGCGATTTTGTTGTAATTTCTTTATTCACGCTTTCTTTTCGGTAGCTGGATGTATTGTGAGAATTAGTATTCGTTGCAATCCATTCGAAATTAAATGTATGCAGTTGATTTTAAGTATAGTTAAATCTGAAGATCCTTCTTTTGTATAAAGCACATCTGAAACATTTTTTTTTCATTTTTTTAGTGTCACGCTTTAAGCAGATCAACATGATAGTAGTATTTTTCTTGAATTTTATTATAGATATTACAATGACTATTTTGTGTAGCTTGAATTTATAGATTTCTGCTTTTCGTTATTATTATTACGCATGCTGTAACAACAAGAAAATATGAGTTCAACAACGAAATTCCATGAAGTGGAATTATACACTGTTATAACTAGGCTTCGGCGGTTGTAAGTGATTTACTCCCACCACTAGTCCACAGAGGCGTGCGGCCAAACAGAACGCGGAGCGTATAGTAGACATACTAGCGAGAGTTGTGCTTGCTTAAATGCTAGGCATCAGTACTTCCTACTTCAGCAATTCGGCAGTTGCTGTTTGGCTCTTGATTGCTAGTGTTTGCTGTCAAGACTTGCAGGAGAGTAGCAATGATCTACTAGCATATTGTAACGTTTATTTGGAGTTGTACTTTTTTATTTTAAGTTAGAAACCATACTTGTTTTTTTTTTGTTATTATTTAACTTGCATGAAACTTTAAGTTATTATTTATCATTGAGAAGTTTTTGATTTTATTTTATCACATACGTCAATAATGACATCAACAAAAATTGGTCTAAAGAGTTTAGACAGTACTTCCCTCGCTGTCGGAAACGTGACGACTGCATGCCTATTATGTTTTTTTTTTCGCAGTGGATTTCAAAGAATTCGGTTTTGTAGTTCCTGAGTAAATAAAAAAAATAAATTTACGCATTCATTAATTTTTTTGAGTCACCCTGTATATGCAAATCCAAAAAAAAATCAATGGAGTGATAAATCACAAGTACAGACTCATCATATTTTGTACATTTTAGATAGGATTTATTCGGCAAACTTTCGAGCTGACGTCATCAATTTTTTGGAGGGGATAAGCAAATGTATTTTGACTAAACATTTATTATGCTCTTTATAACCTTAAAACATCTGCAAGATTTCAAAGCATTCGGTTTTGTAGTTCCTGAGTAAATCAGTAAAATAAATTTACGCTTTCATTATTTTTTTTTAATCACCCTGTATATGCAAATCCAAAAAATATGAATGGAGTGATAGATCACAAGTACAGACTGATCATATTTTGTACATTTTAGATATGATTTATTCGGCAAACTTTCGAGCTGACGTCATCAAGTTTTTGGAGGGGATAAGCTAATATATTTTGACTAAACATTTATTATGCTCTTTATGACCTTAAAACATCTGCAAGATTTCAGAGCATTCGGTTTTGTAGTTCCTGATTAAATCAATAAAATATATTTACGCATTCATTAATTTTTTTGAGTCACCCTGTATATGCAAATCCAAAAAATATGAATGGAGTGATAAATTACAAGTACAGACTCATCATATTTTTACAGTTTAGATAGGATTTATTCGGCAAACTTTCGAGCTGACGTCATCAATTTTTTGGAATGGATAAGCAAATATATTTTGACTAAACATCTATTATGCTCTTTATAACCTTAAAACATCTGCAAGATTTCAAAGCATTCGGTTTTGTAGTTTCTGAGTAAATCAGTAAAATAAATTTACGCATTCATTAATTTTTTTGAGTCACCCTGTATATGCAAATCCAAAAAATATGAATGGAGTGATAGATCACAAGTACAGACTCATCATATTTTGTACATTTTAGATATGATTTATTCCACAAACTTTTGAGCTGACGTCATCAAGTTTTTGGAGGGGATAAGCAAATATTTTTTGACTAAAGATTTATGATGCTCTTTATAACCTTAAAACATCTGCAACATTTCAAAGCATTCTGGTTAGCAGATTAAAAATTAAATTTCAAAATGTTGTTTTATAATTTTGATTTTTTTTCCAAAAATCTGGACGTTTCGGGTGAAAAGTCGATTCAGAGTTGTAAACTACATGTGTAGGACTATGTTATTTTATGCAATTGAAAACCCATTTACTATGTACAATTTTGAAGTGACGTCATCGCATTGGTGGTGGGGATGATTAGACAAATTTTGGTTAGCGTTTTACCATCTACATGATATTCTTAATATAAGTACAAAATTTCACAACAATCGGTCGAGTACTTTCGGAGATTATCTGTCTAATAAAAATCCGGGACAACAGACGGACAGACGGACGGACAGATGGACGGACAGACAGACGGAAATGGGAGACCTATTTCTTCGTCTTCTAGGGGTCATGAAAGATCGAGAAAACGTAAAAGTAGAGAGTCGGCCGACGGACTCGATTACAATACTTCCTTTGCTTACGCTCGGGAAGTAAAAATGGATCGTTGGGTCATGGACTGTGAAAATACCTTTTCATGGCTTGACGATGGTATTGCTCATTGCAATATATGTATGCAATATATACGTTGCCATCAAAAGTGGGATTAGACATAGCATGCTGCGACCCAAAAACATCAATTTGCTGAAAAGCAACCGTTAAAAGGAAATTTTTACAATGATTTATGTCAGGCATTTGCTGCTGCAAATATTCCACTGAATAAACTCCAAAATGTGGTTTTGAAACAAGTTTTATAAAAATATATAAATAGACATATACCACAATAATAATCTATATAACGTAAGTATCATTTACCCCAATGTTATGAACACATTAACTGTAAAAGTATGTTATTATATAAAATTTAAATAAAATTTACTATGCAAAGTTCAAGGTGACGTCATCACATTGTTGGTGGGGATGATTATACAGATTTTGGTTAGCATTTTACCATCTATATGCACGTTACTATTAAAATATATACATATAAAATTTTACATGTAAAAGAGTAAAAAAGAAATTTGTTGAATTTAATCCACAAACAACGTACCATCAAGAAAAATCGTTCTCTACTTGGCGTTGGATTTTAGCTCGTTTTCTCCTTCCTCGTTGTGAGCATACTAAAATCGCTAAATAGATGAAGTAATAAAAACTAGTGAACAGTCAACAACTTGTAAACAATGAGTCTAGCGTTGTCATTGATTCGACAACACGTGTCTTGAAGTATCAGTGCATTTCATGGGGCTTTAGCACGGGCTGTTTGCGTGATCACTGCATATGTGGAGAGACTCTATTGTAAGCGACTATGAGAAAGACATAAATGTTTGCTACTTATTAACAGATATTTCTATTTTGTCCAAAAACAATCTTTATATATGTTTTTCGCATATCTTTGTAAAATAAAGCGTGTAAGTTCCGTTCATAGGGTTATCGCAAGAAGTAATTGCAAAAATAATAAATTTACGTTTTTGACATATGGGTGAATTTCTTGTTTTTCTTTCACAATCTTAATTGTAGATTCTCTTAGAGCATCAAGTGTATCTGATTTGCTTTTGTCGTATTATAGGACAAACTTCCTAAACCGTCAATCAACGGAGACGACGGTACAGACAATTCAGCCGATCACAGAGACCCTGATGAATATTTTTTTTTGCTTAGAGGTTTAATGAAATGTTGCAGTCAGTTATAGTAATTAAGTATTTGAAACAGAGTTCCAATAAACAAGCGCATAATATATTCATGATTAGATTTTTGAGGCTCTAATAACTAAGCTGATACGGGAATTGGATGCTCATTCCTCAAAAATTTTAGGAATAACAAAAAGAGCTTTTTTATGTTCATTTTACACTGTTGCTCTATAAAGGATTCTTTTTATTGAAAAATTACTGTTTTGTAGTAAGACTAACAAGTTTGTATATTGATGTATATTGTTATAGTTATCATTAGAATAAATGTAACAGTTTTACGGGAAATAACTAAATTTCTGAAATGTGTTTTTTTTTTTTTTTTAAATTAAATGAAAAAATACACAAATTTTAGGATCAAATCACACTGCCACAAAAATAACTTTTGAATCATCAAATAGTCTAATTTTTGATGAGAATACTTGTAATTTGTATCATTTTATTGACCGGTGAAATTTTGGTTACACCCTTACCGTTTTTAAACACTGATGTTATTAAATAATAGGAGTTAAAAAAAAAACTTAAAAAGCTAAATAACACTTTTACATAAACATGTGTTGCATGAGCATAGTTACCCACCTGCAGACTAAGAGCTCCGACGGGAGGTTCAAGTTTATTATTGCATTGGTGGTTTGCCTCTGGTTGTACGGGTCCGGTCTGCGTTGATAAACATCTATATAGACGATAGACGATAGAGAGACGTAAACGGGACACTATTTTGTCATTTTCTGCGGGCAACGAAACGTCGAGAAAACATGAAAGTAGAAAGTAGTAGTAGCAAGTATTACAATACTTTCTTAGTGTTCGTTCGGAAACTAATTATTTTTCCTTTTTTTCAAATATGTGATAAAACTATGGCTTCACTGTTAAAATACAATATCGATGATTTCATTGCCTCTTGGTAGCAAACAAAAGTTTCCAGGTGGCTTTTAGACTAAGTATAGTCCGTGAAAAATTAAATTGAAGTGTTTTCGTGAAATTTATGACCTAATTTTTTATAGAATTTTTTCTAAGTATCATGGATAGTTGTATATTGTTGTTAGATAAAACAATACTCGCAGAAAAACTTTAAACTGATTGTTCTACAAATTTAAACTGCAACAGCTGTAGTTTCCGGTTGGTCTCCCGTTTGTTTTGGAAACGAGGTATTGATTTCAATATTAACGTCGAAAATTAAAAACAGATGTTTTTCTTTTTGTGGAAAAGAATGCATGAAATTGTGTTTATGAATACAGCAGAAGCCCTGTCAAATGTGTGAAAGAAGGCTTTGTTATTAAAACAATTTTTGGTAGTTTACGGTCGGGTTGAACGTTCAGGTGCTTCCATCCGTGTTTCAGACAGAATGTTGTGCAGCACAACACGCAGCAAATATCTAGGATAATTGCTCGAAATGGACCAACACTATGTATTACTGGGAGCCATTACACGCATGGGAAGATTGCCGTCTGTCATTTCACCCCTCTGTCCAACTTCTCACCTCTTCTGCCCGGCCAGCGGCAACGTGACCGCAATTTATCCCTTACACTACATTTGTTCAAAATTGTGCTTTGTGTTATTAATATACATGTTCTCTATTTGTGTGCTCTTAATTTCACACAGCCATACGTAATTCTGGTTTATTGTTACGTTGACGCTGAAACTTTATGGTGTAAAACTGTTTTATGGACGGAAACGTTTGATGAATAACAAACGTATGGCATGCCGGATCCTTCTTTATCTTCCGCTCTCTATTAAAAACGAATTGTCGATAATTTTATAAGGAAGGATGTGTGTCTCCATTACCGAAGAGTGGAACACAAACCGCCCTCGCAATAACAAAGACGGACATTGAAACGTCAGAAGCCAACTTTTATCTTGCTTTTGTGCCATCCGGCTAAAGTAACATCTGAAATTAATGCCTTTCCTCCAAAAGAGAGCATTTGAAAAGAATTCTCGTCCGTAAGTAACACATAGGTAAGTACGTGTGCAGTTTTCGCGAAAGGACGATCCCGAGCATATTAAATTCACATGTAATGACGTGAGGTTCTAGGATTTTCCAGCTGCACTTTTGCTACAGACGTTTTAATTTTTCTTCTGCAACTGAATGTTTCTCATTTCTCGGATGGATGGTTTTCCTTAACTTCTGGATGCGTGAAGGTCGTCTGATTTATTCTCTGAGGGCACAAGGGAAAAGGTTGGACTTTCACAAGCTATGTAAATAAGAGGATTAAGTAAGGGTCATCGATTGAGTTATATTTGTCACAGTGACCGAGTGGTTTGTGTTTTTCTATCCACCTTCGAACCTCTTTTTTCTGCGGATATAGGGAAAGTATTACCGGGGTATTTGTAAATCGAAGCAAAAAGATACGATGTGGCTAAGAATTTATACCGTGAACTCCACCGCTGTTTTATCTTTCTTTTGAGAAGATAAATCTTGTTTATTTGGTAAGATAATCAGGCGTAAATTTCTTCCCCGTAAATAGGCTGATAACACTGATAAGAAATACCATATATTAACGAATACTCCCACTCTACAAAGATTTAAAGTAAACTGCTTCGATTGCATTAGGCCAAAAATATAGCTGATCAATTGTCTATTCGCATTTAATGTAATATTACAACATGTTTTTCAAGAAATTAGTTGTGCTTCTAGTAGGAATCGATGGGTTAATTTATTGAAAAATAATCCAGATATTATTGGTTCCACAAGAAGAGAATATAATGCAGCCTGATTTCGGAATATATGCAATTAAAAAAAATGGGGGATAGCTTACAATAAGGTTATTGCACTGTGTACAGTCCACGTTCCTAAGGGGTAGCAATGTCTAGAAACAATGTTTTGAAATTATATATAAATTGTTATACACGCCGCTGGTAGTATTTTTTGACCTACTTCTTTCAATGAATGGCACAAAACGACTTGGATCAAGAACAAATAAAGTGACTGATTAGAAACATGCAAAAACACGAAAAAGGCCAGTCATGTATCAGTTCCTTTGTAGCTAATTGTGGATCGAGTGCTTTCCAAATCACGAGACTCCGTGTGTGCGAATAGACAGTGCAAACTGAAGAGCAAATTTTGGAACGAGATGAAGAAGAGCCCAACATCAGCACTCGCCGACTTGCAGCTGGAGTTGGAGCTTCACAGCTTGTAGTGCATCGTACATTAAAAGAACAAGGCCATATCCATACCACGTGCAAAAAATGCAAGCTTTGGGGCCAACTGATTGTCCACGTTGTGTAATTGACTGCAAGTGTTCAGAAATTATCGAAGAGCTGCAACAACAAGTGAAAGTGGCAGCCGCTACTTCGGTGGTTTTTACCTATCAACAAACATCTTGCGACGCTCTGAAACCTGTATTGCTAGTCAAGGACAACATTTTTAACATTTCTTGTAAAAAGGTAGGTAGTAGCATTCTAAGTTGCGCTTATTTTTGTTGTAATAAACAATGTAAAATCGTTGTGGCAAGGACGTCAGAGTCAAAAGTCGATCATCATGAAGCATTACCAAAAAACTTTCGCACTGACCTTTATCGGTGAATGAATGCATGAATGAACGAACGATAACCAGCAAAAAGTCGGTTTTAATTTTAATTGAAACTGAAAGTGTTTACGTCGTTTTTACTCGAACGTTTCTCCACCTCTGTTTACCAGGTGGATCAGTGACTTCGTATCCAGGGTGGTTCATGGGGGTTTTGCCCCATTCGATTTGTTTTTTCTCTATTTCCACACTACTGCGTTACGTAATGCCGTGGTTAAAATTATTGCATATATTTCAAAATCACCCTGTATAGTGAATATATAAAAATTTAACAAAATTAAAAGTGCAAGTAAAATACTTATACAAAAATAAAAAATATTCGGAACTGCGAACTAATAAACACCTTAATGTAGGTTTCATGTTTTTTTAAACTGATATTTTTTTGGTGAAGGTGCAGCTTTTAGAATATTATTTTCTGGGTGCAACACATACTTATGAAAATCTTGGCAGGATTCATCGTAATTAATTGCTTGCAAGTTTATTTCCATCCAGTGTCCCTTCATTAAAGAGAACACTCTTTCAACGCTAGTTGCTAATAGAAATTGATAACAATGGTTGCACAATTCGAAAGATGTTGTTTACAGCAACTTTATCAAAAATGAGGGTCCATTTTTCAATAACTGATAATTCTATGGGTATACCATCAAATATATCATTGATTAAATTTAATTCATTGTCCAACCTGCTACAATCAATGCTATCTTCCACAACAACAATTTTGCTTACCAGATCCATTTCATCACAATTTAATTTATTTTAAGGTTATCACCTCTAGATTTTTGTATGGTGAACAATCAAAGCTGTACCATTTATTTAAATAAGTCAAAACTCTTGTATATACAGCAGTGAATTCTCTGTCTAGTTTTTGTTGTTCATTAGGAGAAAAATATCTATAGGCTTTATTTTCACTTTAGATCCAAAATACTTATCAGTCTTTCTATGTTCGATGTTTTTTTTTTAAATTGCACATTATAGCATAACATTTTTGTATATTTTGAGTCATTTGTCATGAATTTTCATTGCTTCTTCAAAGAAGTCGAGTAATTTAAGCTATAAAAACATTTCTATTTTTAGTTGACTTTATCAATAAATTAAAAATTTTACTTGCAACTTTTTTTGTTGGATGGTAGTACCGAATAGCAACTGGAAAAATCTTTTCATTTCCTTTATTAGATGCATCCGTGGCTAATGTAAAATTCAATGGATATAGGTATTTTGAATTGCTTTAAAGATCTTTTATCGTTTCTTTTAAAGAATGAGGGTATAAAACATTTACAGCTACAGCTCCAGCTTTGGTCCTCGCACAGTGAACTTTCTTCGCTATAGACGAATCGGGGAAGAAGCATGGAAATAACTTATTAATTAATACAGTCCGCACTTCTATAGCTTAATGAATGCCTGATTGTGTGATAAACGGTACACATCTCCACTGCCGTAACTTGAAGACTTTTGTTTGACATTTTTTTTTGTAAAAATGGTCTCAATTACGTTGATTTTTTAGTGGTGGACCAATTTTTTTCATGTTTATTGCTGTTTAGATGCGTCTTGATGCCTTTTTTCCATCATGTTTGACGGTAAACTTGATTTTACATAGACTACATTCAGCAGTCGTTGAATAAACTTTTCGTCATTCAACAGCTGAGTGAAGCCTTGGATGGAAATAAGTAACGCTATTTGCCTTAATTTGTAAAATGTAAAAAAAAAGAATAGTACTTTATTTCTTCCTTGGCACATTTGTGAGCTTTTCGAGCAGCCTTACTATTTATTGCAAGTTGATTTTAATGGTGTCTTCCCTATCACAGAAGACAAATGTCTCGTCTTCTTCTTTGTATTTTTTTATAGGAAGGTGTGTGTGGGGCGCTATTGCTAGAGCTAGCACTGACACTGGACTGTTTTTCGGGAGTTTCCTTACGTTGCTACTCGGCTTCCCGGGATTTACGTGTTCTTCAAGAAAATTTACTGCTATGTAGCGCGACCATACGGATTCGTTGTCAGAATCGACACTTCTGTTCCTAAACTTTGCATTGAAATATATTGTTTTTTGGATATCGTAAGCATTTTCATGAAATTTTGAAACATTAATGAGAAACATTTTTTTCTTCTAAACGAAACTAAATTTCCTCCTTCAAACTTTTCCAAACAACTTTTCATCATTTCATTGTTCCTTATACTCTCAGCCGGTCGAAAAAGACATTTCTTTATTGATTGCATAAAATGGGTTACTTGTTGGCACTTTGGGCAAAATTACCTACTCCATTATCTACTGTTGATTTAGTTAATGAGCACTTTGAACAGTTGACACATCGTCCTTAGTTCAGTTTCGTTTAGTTTGGTAAGTGTAACCACGGAAACAAAGACCGACTATATATGTATTAGGGAATTGCTGGATAAAAGAGTCCGTGGAAAATATACTCATGGACAAAAATATGGAACATTTTTTATTCTCATAATTACTTGAAAATAATAAACGAAAGTTACCAAAGTTCGGGTATGATGCAAAAATGTTGCAGCGATGATTCGATTCTATTCTGTAAATTCAACTTATTTGAGCTTACATAAATGCGCATGTTGATTTTAAAAATTTACGAAAATTGAAAAGATTTCGTATTTCTCTCCATGAGTGTAGTTTTTTATCATAATGATATTAATAACATTAACAAAATATAATATGAGCGACATAAGCGCTTGCAGGTTATAAAAAAATTAGACACTTTTTATTGCTTTCTTGCGAGTATGAATACATGTCATTTTGATTTCTGTAGACTTCTGGTATTTTCTGTTCTTTATTATGGATGTTTTATTTTAGTAATAAGTCTCTTATAAACATGAGATTTAAAAAAACTTCTACTAATAATCGCTAGCTTCTCATATATACAAACTAAATCAAATTAAAATGTCTTAAAATTCTATATACATATATACCAAGGGAGCTATAAATATAACAGTAAAGATGTTTTCAAATAGTGGCAGAAAGTACCTCGTTTCTGCCTGAAAACTGGAAAACTTCAATAGATTTCGTTTAATGCTCCATTAAGGATAACAATCTAATCAATACTGAAAAAAATTAATCCGTCAAACAAAAACCGTTAACGGGTGAATTACCATCTACTATCGTTTACTTGCACTTCAGGTGAGACGTGTTATTATACAACATACCCTAGCATTTACGGTTAAATCGGCTGGAAGATATTATCTCAAATGGAGGCTCTGAACAATATGCATCTACTCGATTTTATGCATGGAAGCATCTGTAAAACGTAATTTGTATGAGGCACATGAGGATACAAATCAGATTTTAAATACACGTTTTTTACTTTTGTGGAATCTGGTCGGAAGTGCTTTGTTGTGCGCCTGATTGGGAGTCCACTGGTATGTAATCGACTTTTTCTTTTTTGAAAAATATACTACATGCATCTACGGTTTTTAAAAGCTTCGCGAACTGAGTTCTGATATGATTGTGAAATATTTATTCAAAGATATTCAGTTGGATTATGTATAAAAAACACACTACAACATAACATTTTGTTGAGTTGCAGTATATGCGATAGTTTACATTGGCAAATTGCAGTAAATTCGTCATAAACGAAAGTTCCATAAAGAATGGATGCATTATTCTACTAGTAGGTCTTGTTTAAAAATAGTTGTTTTTGAAGAAAAATGGCTACTATAAAATAGCGACGAGTGGTATTTTTTGACAATAGACAAAATCTATTGGTTTATTGCGTAAAACGTAGCTGCAGTCTCACAGACATTTGTGTATTCATGTTGTATGGTTGTATCATGAAAAATAACATTTTTATTTTTTCGTTAAAAAATTATTTGCTGATGAAAAAATATTGAGATACGTTTTGCGTATATCGGGGAACTCCTGTTTTAGTTTCATATTTTGGTTATAGTGGAAAGAAACTATTTCAGAAAATTACTTTCTTGATTTAGTTTATACTAGCCGTTACCCGGTATGGGTTGCAATGCTACTTAAAGTAGTAGGTACTTGTGTTTTAATTTTGGTTATTGAAGTGCTTAAAATACACGAATCATTGTAAAATGGCTGTACTAAACAGCTCACCAAAATTTCATCCCAATCAGATAAATGGTTTATGAACGCATATGGGACAAACAAACAAACATTTTTATCCAGGGTTATGATACAGTAATTCTCAAAATTCATAGAAAGCGCAGCCTTTGTTTTTGAAAAAAATGCAAAAACATATCAAGCCTTTCATTTTATTCTCCATCTTTTGACATTTGTCAAAAAAAAATTACGTCAAATTTGTAAAAGTTATGACGTCATCAATTATTTTTTTCAATGAGATAATTTTGATCGGATTATTTGATAACGCTTATTTTTCTATTATTTCTTCATGTAGGGGTTGCATAAGAAAAAAAAATGGAGAAAATCAATAACCAACGAAATAAACGTGATATGAACATAAAACAAAATGAAACCCAGATAACTAAAAATTAAAACAAAATTATGTCAAAGAAAATCGCTTTTGTTAGTTTCTTAAGTTAGTTTAACAAAATAAAGAATACTTTTTGGCTGTATGTAACCCGGTAGGTTGTAACTTGTCAACAAATATGTTTTTGTTTGTCTAGGCTTTTGTCAAAGTGGCATAATAATAGCTCGTTTAACCGAAAAAGGACATATAGAAATTCTAATGATGGTAGGTTATGTCGATAGGCTTCGAAGCCACGAAGAACTGTGTGGTTTGTTCAACGAAGTACATTTTGAACGACCTCCAATCGCTAGAAGCACAGTTAGTAGAATTGTTGCAAAATTAAATCAAACAGAAAACGTGACACATGTTCCAAGATGTGGAAGACAACAAATAAACGATAACACCAAGCTGAATCTCTTGTTATCATTGGATGACAACCCTCATGTAAAGGACGGAAATGGCCTTACAAGAAAATGTTATCCAGTCGTTTGTGGTAAAGTTTTTTAAAAAAAGAAAAAGTGTATCCATACAAAGTTCAACTCAACAAGAAGATGATCCTGACAGACGATTGGAATTTTGTGAAAGCTTCAAGAGACGTTGTGACGAAATCCCAATTTTTTAAATAGTGTCGTATTTTCGGTGTGAAGCAATATTTTACTTGAATGGTATCGTAAATCGACACAGTTGTTGTTATTGGGTTCGAGAACAACCTCATTGGGTTCAAGCGGCACACACCCAACGTCCCCAAAAAATTAATGTTTGGGTGGGAATAATAAACGGAAGATTCATTGGCCCCTACTTTTTTCACGGAAATTTAACAGCAGATCGATATTTAGATCATTTTAGAACCGCAGTGCTTCCGGATCTAATTGCTACGTTTAATGGAAGGTGAATCAATAGAATTGCCACCTAGGTCTCCGGATCCTACACCCCTTGATTTTTTTTTATGAGGACATTTAAAAAGCCGTGGTTATATAAACAGACCCGATAATTTAGACAACTTGAAAGCACGCATTCGTTATGAAATGACTTGTAGAAATCCCCACAGTATTGAAAATTCCGTTAGTCAGGGCTACCATCGTTTGGATTTGTCTCAGATAGTGAATGGGGAACAGTTTTCACAATTTCTATAGCATAAATGTTTATTCCAACGTATTGTTCTGTTTATTTGATAATTATCACTAAAGTCAAGTTTATTTTGTTTGTTATTAATTTTCTCAATTTTTTTTGTTATGCAACCCCTACATCAAGCTACATTTTCATATAAATAAATAAATAAATAAATAAATAAATAAATAAATGGTTTATTGCATCCAACAGGGTTACCCCCAATTAATGAATACAAATTACTTAAATTACTTAAATAAGGATATTTAAACGTAAACTTAGATATAAAAGAAGTACAATTAGATAATTAGATAACTCATATGTATAACTACGTATAACTAAAAATTAATAAAATAAGACAGAAAAAAGAAAGGAAAAAAAAAATAAAATAAAAAAATAAAAAAAATAAAAAAAAACAAAAACAAACAAAAATAATAATAATAATTCAGTCCTATTGACAAGCCTATTCAGGAACTAGATAACTAACCGAAATTTAATTTTTTAATATCAGATAATTTACAACAAAAAACATCAATTTTAGGGTGCACAATATTTACTATTCGACAAATATTGTGGATAGGGGAATACATCAAAATATTGGTTCTAGGTGTAGGTAGATAAAGGATATTATTAGACCTAATCCTGAATTTTGAACAATTAAAATTAAACAGGCTCAGCAGATGGGAACAATTGATTTCAGAATTGATAGTCTTGACAAAGAAGCACAAATATTGTATCCTTACACGGTGATCAATGCTGGGGATTGAGAATGTCTGAAGCAGATGTTCTTGAGTGGTGCCTCTTGGTGGGTACGTTCTGTTGACCTTGAAATGTAAATATTTTAAAAATCGACGCTGAACATTTTCTATATCATGGATGTACTTAGTATAATGCGGATACCACACAATAGCAGCATATTCTAGCTTGCTTCTGACTAATGAATAATAAAGTAGCTTTATTATAGCTTCATTGTTAATACTACTACTGTTTCTTATGATGAAACCTAGAAGTTTAACAGCATCTGATATTAGGGTATTAATATGCTCTGAGAAAGATAATTTTACGTCAAATACAACACCTAAATCCTTAACATGTGATGTGCGCAATAAAGAAACATTGTTGACGTTATAATAATATAATAATATGTAGAAAAATAAGCTGTTATCAAATAATCCTATCAAAATTAAAGCGTCTTATTTAAAAAAATCATTAATGACGTCATAACTTTTACAAATTTGACGTAAAAATTTTTTGACATATATGTCAAAAGATGAGAGTAAAATAAAAAGCTTGACAAGTTTTTGGATGTCATAAATTTTACAAATTTGACGTAATTTTTTTTGACATGTGTAAAAAGTGAGAGTAAAATAAAAAGCATTTTTCAAAAACAAAAGCTGCCTTTTTTATTAATTTTGTGCACCAATTTATCATTCCTGTATATAAGAAAACAAGGAGATAAAATGTTTTTGAATTTGTTGAAAACTGGCGGCAAAACTGTTTTAGACTGTTAGCACTGTCCGTGTATGTTCTCGAATAGAATTGCCGCGATTCTTCGTCCAACGACTTTGAAGTACAAATCCTATTACATACTTTCTCTTGCCTTCGATTGGAATTTCTTTTAATGGAATATTCTAGAACTTGGTACTTAGGTCCTTAATCGAGTCAATCTACAGCTCCAACTGGTGAGATTCAAATATTTACCTGAACGTTTACTCATTAAGCAGTTCCGTTTTTTTTTTAACTGGAGTATTTAAACACGGGAAGAAGTCGGTCACCATAAATGACTGAGGCGACGTAAGTAACAAATTAGAAGACCATGTATTGAATTATTTAGCTGCTCATGAGCAAAAAATAAACTTAAGTAAGTCAAGTGTCACGCTTTAATTTTTTTGTGCATTAAGCATTCGCTAAGTTCAGTGAAGTAAGTTTTCATAAGAAAGGTTAATAAGTATTGATAACTTTCTGGTATATGTATACTGCTAAACCGAACGACGCCATTAGTTCCAGGCGATTATATTTACGTTGAAGAATATTGAAAATAAAACTTGTTTAAAATTATCGCACCACTACAAAATCCGCCAACAACTTGAATTATTCAACAGCAATTTTTGAAGACATAGTAAGAAGCGATTAAAAATAATTACAGCAATGCATTTGTTTGACTAGATTTATTTAGAAAAAAATAACGGCAATTAAACTTTGAACAGATAATAGAGGTAAAAGTCAGGAAAATATAAAAATTATTGAAAAGAATTTTTAAGAACCCTAAGTCTTATCCCACTGATGTTTTTATAATTGATCCCAGAGCTGCTCAACTGCATTTAAGTCTGGCATTCGAGATGACAAGTTCTTTACTCGAATATCAACCTCATTTAGGCCGTCAATAACTGATTTTGCAATATATGACTGAATATTGTCTTACATAAAATTTCAGACCCCATTCTGCAGTCCACCTTTTCATAAACATATACGCTTATTAGTTTTTTTTTGTATACAGGTATATGTAGACACATACATAGTTTTCAGTTGCGCAACAATATTTTTTTAACGTCTACCTAATTACATAAAGAAATGTTCAGATGAAAAGACGTTTGCACAATTAAACAATTCAAACGATTTTATGATGTTCGACCTTAATTGTACTAGTCTTCTCATCTGAACATTCTGTCCCACCCACCCTAACCTGCAGAACAGCCCTTCCAAATATTGTTGCACGCTCACTTTAAACTTAATGAAACGCAGCGCCATCTAGAGTCTAAAATAGGAGGCGAGATCGTGGTTATTCAGAGGACGTGATCAGTTTAAAAATTTGTGCGTGGAAGTAGTACTGGTGGAATACTACCTAGGTAGATAAAGAAATGTTCAGATGAGAAGACTAGTACAATTAAGGTCGAACATCATAAAATCGACAATTATAACTAGATAATACTCCAAGAACGGGAAAAACTTTGGAATCCTCGAGACAATTTTATATTAATCTTGTAAGATTACTCACCAAGGTCTCTTGATTACTTTGTATTTACGACGTTAAAAAACACCATTTTGAAGACACCAGGACGTACTCTGCAAATTTCCCATGAAATATTATCGAAGAATGTAATAAAATTGCACCCACATTCTACGAAAACTCGTTGATAACATGAAGAGACGTGTTTTGGACTCTGTATTGAAGAAGAAGGTAATCATTTTTAATCTTCAAATTAAAATAAGTTGCTTTTTGATTTAATACATTGATACGTAGTAAACACTTTCAGAAATATTTCTGTATCAAAGTAAAGACGTCCTTTTCGATTTCCTTAGTCTACTTTGATGATAATAATTTTTGATCATACGATATTATTTTTTTGTAAAAGTCTAGCTATGCAAAACGTATGTTAAAAAACAAAAAGCGATTATAAGGATCGTGTGTAGAGCGATTACACGATTTATCAACAAAAAAAAGCAAATAATGTATAATTACAATTTAACACTATTTTCAATCAACATGACACTTCATTTTTACAATATCTGATACGTAAATCAATTGTCACTTCCGTATCATCATCAAACAAGAAATTTACAATAACCAGTTAACACTGAACTAGGGAACAATATCAAAAAAGGGCTGCATAAGCAGTATATGATTGTCTTGTCCCAACATTGTAATTTTTATTTTTTATTTTTTATTATTATTTTTTTTTGCAGTATCTTACTACACTTAAGTTATCCAATCATTTTCCATTACCGTTTCTTTAGTTAAGTTATACAGTTTATAGGACCTAGGTCCTCACTGTATCTTTATTACTTAATAATAATAATAATAATAATAAAAAAATTAATGAAAGCAGTAAATACATTCTGCGTTCCACTGCTAACATATTCTTTTGGAGTCATTAAATGGTCCAAAACTAATCTTGAAAATTTAAACATCGCAACAAGGAAAATCTTCACACAGTATAG
Source organism: Zophobas morio (assembly GCF_036711695.1). Classification (NCBI taxonomy): domain Eukaryota; kingdom Metazoa; phylum Arthropoda; class Insecta; order Coleoptera; family Tenebrionidae; genus Zophobas; species Zophobas morio. Next base: position 7,350,323 of record NW_026972110.1, read on the forward strand.
AAGGCATCATCCAAAATCGTCGATTGAAAGATTCTCATTACCAAGACAGAATGGAGGAAGGGGTTTCCAAAACCTAGAAAACTTATATCAGAGACAAATCTCAGATCTGAAGAAGTATTTCTTGAAACGAGCAGAAAGAAATGAAATGTTTCGCACCATCACAAGGGCAGATTTGAACCATACACCCTTAAATCTGTCGAACACCGAAGAAATCCACACTCCCCACACAACAGACAAAATAATAAGTGGGCTAAAACAAAAACAACTACATGGAAAATTCTACAAAGACTTAGAAAAAACTCATGTCAATAAGAAGATGTCATTGATTTGGTTAAAAAAATCAAGTTTGTATGCCGAAACAGAAGGATTTGTGTTTGCTATTCAAGACCAACTAATCAATACCAAGAATTACAGAAAATACATCATCAAAGATCCAAATATAAGAAACGACTGCTGTCGCCTCGACAAAGCAAAACCTGAAACGATCCAGCACATAATCTCTTCCTGCAGCATCCTAGTACAAACTGACTACAAAGCTAGACACGACAACGCAGCCAAAATCATTCACAAAGAATTAGCAACACTTATGAACTTAATCGAAGATACGACACCCTATTACACTTACATTCCATCTCCGTTCCTTGAAAATAACAAATACAAATTATACTGGGATCGCAGAATACTTACAGACTTAAACATTACAGCTGACAGACCAGGCATCATACTTATCAAAAAACACACGAACGAAGCCATTCTCATTGACATTGCTATTCCTAACACAAACAACATTATTCAAACATACCACACCACACCAAGATTTCAAAATATCTACAATTATCGATAGAAATGAAATCCATGTTGAATCTTAAAAAAATTTCAATTCTACCCCTAGTTATCTCTAATGTAGGTGTAGTGCCAAATAGCTTAGTTGAGAATTGAAAGTCTTTGGATTTGAATGATTCAATAATTGTCAAAATTCAAAAAACTGTTTTGTTAGGAACATGTCATATTGTTCGTAAGTTTCTCGAACAGTTTGATCATGTCAGTCAGATTAGATTGGCACCAGTAGGTTAGAGTAGTGTAGGTCACTTTCCAAGTGATGCGCGGATAAATGATCGGTAGTTACGCTAGGCTTTTTGGGATGGGGTGAGATTAGAGAATAATAGCAGACTAATTTGTATGCTGTAATTCTAGAATCTCGAAAGTTGTTTTGTTAATCTAATCAATGCATATCATTACTTGGTCTTAGTACCCGTAATGATAGAAGTCTTGCCTGAATGCGGTCATTCCGGGTCAGTGGTGGGTCTTAATAATAACATTTTTTATAAATTATATTAAATTTTAAATTAATCGTTCTAGTGCAGCCTGCAATTTATTCTGTTATGTCTCAAGTCATCCCCGTGTATATTTATATTTATAATAAAGCAACTAACTACTGTGTTACCTAAATCACCTTATTTTTATTCATTTGGTTATCGTAACCTTTGCAAAATGGTTACTCCTTCAGATACGCCGTGTTTTTAACCCCGAGAATTTCTGGGAGATTCAAATGTTATAATAAAACGTTACAAAATTTTGTTTGTGCTTAAGAATCTAGGATGTAAAAGTGCCTATTATTTAGTATTTAGTAGTGTACGATGCTAGCTAGTACAAGTTTATTCTGTGTGGATATTGCTCCAGCTAATACACGTTCGCTTAAAAAGGAAGAGAATATGCTAAATATTTTATACTGAGATACCGTCCGCAGTTTCTATTTTAATAATGTTCTACCTATATAGCGTTTGCACAAATTGTAGCTTTACAGCATGTTCAATTAAACATTAAGTTAAAAAAAATGTGCATAATATCTTTTTTGTATCTATTTGCACCTAACTGAACACTTTATTTTAAAACAATTAACTTTTATTTGGAATAAAACGAAGAAGTTCGAGAAATGCTTTGAAAAATATGTGGCGCTTTTCTTTCTTAAATTATAGCCATTCGGAACGCTGCTTGAGAAAATAAATATGACGTAAAGTGTTACGTAGCGGAAATTAATCTCCAACGCAGTTTCTGTTCTGATTCCTTTGGTGTACAAAATAAGATCTAAAATAAACTTCAGTCATTGATAAATTATTTTTTGTTTCCGCAGATATAATATCACGCTGGAGAAATTCCTCCTTTTGTCATTGTTTTGACACTTTAAATTTTGAGATGTTTCTTAATACTTTTCGTTCAAATATCTGGTTTGTCAAATTTTAACAACTGAATATGTTTGTTTTATTTTAATATGGAATAATTGATAACTAGGTGAGGATGAATTATCGCCAGATACCTGGAGCGAACACATTGACATACCTTTTTAAAACAGTTAATTTAGTGAGGTTCGTTATGATGAGATGCGAAACTAGTTTGTTCAGCTGGAGTTCATCACAATCTTGCGGTGTTGAATGAATAGTGGATACGGTGGTAAATTTTCACAAAAATTTATTGTTTCGAAGTTGCTGCTTCTGTTTGAAAACTTCCTGGGAAATACCATATGTGTGCGTTCTGTTATTATCGAAAGTTATTTTGTTTTGGAAGTTGAAGGCAGGTAGTACATATGTGCATACGTGTCGAGTATTTAAATGCGAACAAACTGAACCTACATGAATACAGAAAATTCAATATATAGGAAATTGAAAAAGCAAGGTAATTGTATCAATTTTGCTGATATAGGAAGCCAATAAAATAATGGGAGACATAACTGAGAAACACTCAATGCTCTCTTATTTCGGTGCATAAATAATAAGTATGTTAACACCATTTTTTAGATCAAAGGAAGGTTGCTTTATTGCATTTTTCCAGAACTAGAGATGTAAACAAGTTTTGAGATGGAATTAACTTTTCCTGTTTACCTATTCCTTCACGCGGTAATTATTTTTATTGCAGGTAACGTTGAATTGAAGACTTAAAACCTTATAATCAAACGAAAGTAAATACGAATATTAATTATACTAGTTTTTAAAGGCAAAAGATAATTTTATAAGGTACATACAAGTCAATAAAATAAATATATGTGTGCTTATATCTAAACAACGAGCCTGCATATTTTTAACTGAAGCCAATATGATTAATATCTATTGATTTGTTTTAAATTTTGTACATTTAAATCAAATAATAAATTTTTACCAGCTTACAAAGTATGTACTTTGTGTGAATACGTGAAATCATACTAATTTAGCATCACAACGTGGAAGGAAACACAAATATTTTCTCTAAAATTATGTGTATATTTGAAGCTTGAATCCGAGAATGCTAAATGAATTTACTGTAGTTAACTGTGAATTTCACGTGTTGATTGCCCCTCTTTAAGTCTTAGGGAATAATATGGTATGTCTCTTATTGAGCAGAAGATATCGTTCAACGAATAATTAAATAATTGCTGAGACGATCCTGTTTTAATTAAAAGGAATTTTTATAATTTTGTTAAACTGGAAAACCGATTAAAAAATGTAACATTTAAATAAAGATAATAGTGAATTGAAAAATATGTAACATAATAAAGCACAGAGAGATCGGAAAAAGAGGAGCAATAATTGTGAATTTAGGACAATATTTTCGCAGTATTTGTTGTCATGTTGATATGTAAAATACGCAAAAATTTATTTACTTCAAAGTACTTTGAAGGCAGGAACAGTTTCATAAACGTAGTCGACTTAAATAACTGTAATACTGTACGCTGTAACATTATAGACAATTTGAATTTAAATAAAATTTAATTTATCGGCCGATCAATATAATTTGTAAACGAACCGTCTTTGGAATTGACCCCGCATCCATATATACAAACGTTTTTAACAAAATTAATTTTAATTGCCATTAATTTTATAAACCTAATATTTGGAATATACACCCAAAAGGCGAAATCTAAAATCCTTATAAACTGATTTTTAACTTTAATTTAAATTTACTCTACTTTCGTCAGGGTCAAGTGCAGTGGAAGTTCCAGACCTTTCCACACCACACACATAGGTATATGTTAATTTTAGTTAACATATATAATGTAGCACGGATAATCACAGCGTTTTGTTTCCCTAGAACTGCACACTAAGTAGAAGAACAGAGCTGCCATAGCCATGGGAATAAAAATAAAATGTTTCTACAAAATAATAAATACTGGCTTAGTTCTGTGCAATATATTTGTTTTACTATAACGTTATCATCTGCAATTACATTGTCCGTGAATACTAGTTGAACCATTTGTTATCATCAAAATTTATTGTTTTATTTAATTAATTTATTGTTTTGCTGCAGGTGTAAAACTTTGTTTAAAAAACATAACGATCATTCATCTTTGTATTGGTCAGTTATGTAACGTGGTATTTATTTTATTGCAATTCGTGTATAAAATGTAATCCAAATTTTTATGATTTCTATCGTAAAAATCTAACATTTAATGTAATTCACAACTTTGAGTTATTTTGGTGTATTTTCTAGGATAGAAGTTTAAATAAACTATAACATTGTCTAGTAAAATCGCTAGCAGACATATAACAGAAAGAATAAGACAGGGATGTTTTATTTTTATAATATTCATGAACTATCGGTTTACGGTATCGAAAACAAAGAAAAGCACTATAAAAAGGCTATGGTTTTATTATTTTTGAAGAAGAACAAATATTTTTGCATTTATTAATGTGTTTATAAACGTGTTAGTTACTCCTGATACATTATTTTTGTTTTAACGTTACATTACTTAGTGGTGAGTGGGCAGACGAAATTAGAAATGAAGGAAAAATTAATTTTTCATACAGTAGTAGGTTTTGGGGTAGTTTATGCAACTGAGAAAAAAATTCAACATTAATAACAAGTGAAGTCAAGTGTTCATAATAAAACACTGGGGCGTCATTAAGTTCTTCGTGGGGATGATTAACCAAATTTTGTTTAGCGTTTCACCATCTACATGATATCCCTAATATACATACACATATATATACATATAAAATTTTACAACAATCGGTCTAGTAGTTTCGGAGACTATCTGACTAATAGAAATTGACACTAACGACATACAGACGAAAAAATATACAAGTATTTACTTGCTCGGTGGACTCGTCGTTTACGCTCGGGAAGTAATAAAATGGTATTATTCAAGCACGACTAACATGGCCCGTAGAGTACCAAAAAATAAACCCCTGATTTCCGCCTATCTATCGTCGGTGGCAATTTTCATTGTACGTATAATCATCAAAACTACCGAACTGATTCTTTGAAATTTCATATCCATGTTATTTTTTTCCTAGGACCACTCTTTTTCTTATTTTGTGTTAGGATCATCTAGATTTTTTAACGTATAGGGGTTATCATAAAATAAATAAAATTTCGCCCAATCAAATTTTATACTTTTTCAAAGAAGCTGGATTTGTTGGTCTGTACTTTAGCAGCGAGGGATGTTTAATCTAAAAAAACCTTAAACCTTAAAAAAAGTAAGTTAGCGAAGAGATGTTATTTTCTTACCAATGTTTCAAGTCTCTGAGATATCTGTAAAATATGTCTAAATAATGTGTATTCGATTGTGTGTGAAGTTATATTTTTTTAAAGAACGATTAATAGATGAAATTTAATTAGTATTTTGGCATTTAATCCTTACAACCACGGTAAAGTTTTAAATAATATATGTATTTTATAGTAGTAGAAAACATGTAGACCGAGTAAAGACGACTGACAAGCAGAAAAGGAAAATGGTCATTTCCGTATCCTACAAAATGTGAAACTTTCAGAAAACTTAATGATACGTCAAACCGTTAGTTATCGCTCTGTGATTATAAATAAATAATATGAATGAATTACAAGTAGCAATTACTTAATATATTTTTCAGGTTATAAAAAGGTCCGTAACATTCACAAAAGTTGGTTTGTAATACAGCTAAACTATAACTTTAAATGTAAAATGGCATGTTGGTATTGTAATATTTTTACAATGGAAGGAAAGAAATTGTGAAAACGTCTTCTCATCTGAACATTTCTTTATCTAACTAGGTAGTACTGCACAGGTACTACTTTCACACACAATTTTTTAAACTGATCACATCCTCTGAATAACCGCCATCTCGCCTCCTATTTTATACTCTAATTGGCGCTGCGCTTCATTATTGAATTTGTGCGCCCCCACGTACCACGTTCCTTTGTCTTACATTAATAGAATGGGTAGGATAAAACACCTTTATTTGAATAAGTTACCTCGGCAGATTTGGCAATGGTGTGAGACTTGTAAGCTCTGGATTTACGCTGCATACGTAAGTTCCCACGACAACTACTTAGCAGATCATGCATCTCGGTCTCTGTCAAAACAAACCGAATGGGAACTATCTGAAAAGGCGTATCGACCTATAACAGCGATCTTTGGTAATCCTGAGATAGACCTAGTTGCATCCTAACTAAACCATAAATGCACGACATATGTATCATGGTGTCTAGACCTCGGCTCGCTCGCGGTAGACGCATTTACGCTGTCATGGAGCCAATTTTTTTCCTATGCGTTTCCACCTTTTTCGTCTATATTGATGAGAATCTTAAGTATGATAATAATTCTTGATAGAGCAGAAGGTATCTTGGTAGTTCCGGAATGGCCCAGTCAACTGTGGTACCCACGGTTCCACAAAATATCCCTTGTTAATCCTATATGTTTGGGAGCTAGTCCTGAACTACTTTCTTCTCCTTTCAGTCTAGTTCACTCACTGGCAGATTCCGCTATGTTGACGGCAGGACTTGTGTTCAGCAGGCATATAAGGAACGAAATTTGCCAGCGTCAATTATTAGCTCCAACTACGTTAAAACAGTATCAGGTCACCTACAATCTGTGGTGGACTTACTGTAATCAAAAAGGCGTAACTCCATTCTGTGCTACACATGTTGAAATCTTGAGTTTCTTCCAACACTTACTGGATACATGGGCACACAAGTATGGCACATTAGTAGGAAGGAAGGGCAATTAGTGCATATTTAATTGCTTTTTAATTACCAGCGCGGCAAATTAGAGATGTCTTAATCACCAGCGCTTTCACCCTTAATGACCAGCGCTGCAAATAGTAAACTATAGCGATTTTTCTAACCCCTAATTACTAGCGCTTTCACAGCCTCTGCTGCTGCCCTTATAAAATGCGGCCAGTCTTTAATTGATTCGTCATAATGTTCTTTGAAGATCTCCAGGTGCCGAAGTGTGTGTATGTGTTTGTTAGCCGGCTAGTTTCAAGTTGTTGTGTTTTAACGTCAAAAAGCCATATAAGTAAGAGAACACTTAACATTTTTATTGGAATTCATTATATTGTGTTACTTTATTTAGTAAATGAAGCGTGTAAATCTTGTAGCAAGAAAAACTTCTGAAACTTTTGGGGTTCACGCATCGCTGTCTGTGATGTCGACATCAGCTCATCGGAAAGAGACGGCGTATCAAATTGTCAAAATTGACCTGTCAACAGTAAATACGCCGTTTTGAATCGTATTCTAGCAAATTATTATTAAATTATTATTAATAACTAATTTTTTAACTGTCTATTAGATAAGCTGGTCATTAAAACAAATCAGAATTACGAAGTTAATTCTTTTTTATGTTTAAAATATTAAATACATCGTTAAGAAGAATGGCATAGTCCAAGAATGTTAAACATTTAAGATTTTCGGGGCTGGTCATGCAGGTAGACGTCTTAAGAATAAGACCAGCGTTTTTTCTAAACTTTCAAGTAATAAGGAATTTCAAAGTACTCATAAAGCTGTTAACGTAGACTAGACGTCTTAAGACTATAAGATTGATACTTATGTTTTCTCTGAAATTAACAATAGTGTTCGCCACGAGATCTGAAAATATATCCTAATTCGTAAGCCATTGGGGTGAATATGGTATAGTATAGTGCTCCAATTGCTGGTTCGTTTTTACGACTGCATCCTATTGTGAAGGAGTTAAGTGGTCCACAATAGACCTCTGCCGCAAGTAATCCAGCGGTCATAAAACATCAAGGGACAAACTGTCTACACTACACAGGGTCGTATGCGCTCGTAAACCTATGAGATGATTTATGGTACGGCTATTTACATTTTCAATAGAGTTCCTAATACTTGCGATCATGGAGATTGCAATGCCATAAAAACGAAGTCAGGGTTGGACGATTATACCAATAGGTGGTGAAAGTTTTAGCCCTTTGCCTATATAAAGCTGTAAAAGCAGGTACGTATTTGTTTTATTTTGAGTGCTGACTTGGTGCCGTGTTGTGCTGTTTCAATGTGTTTGTGCTTAAATTTTTACAAATGGATAACTTGGAAATGTTTTTATCCTCTTAAACTCTCGTTCAGCTGAAGTTTTTACTTTGCAACGGTTTTTTCAAAGATCCAGAAAATTTACGTCAACTCAAACATATGTGAATTTAAGATATATACAAAATTTTATGTCGATGACGTCAGATGGACTAGCCTGTTGCGAATCCTTGATGCACGAAATCGAATTGCAGTGTAAGTAAAACATTATTTTATCAAGTTCAACAAATAAAATAATTCATTTTCATCGTTCTTATTAGCTCCAGATGGTGTTCAAACAGACGCCAATGTAGTGATGGATGCTATGTTTAATAAAAATCAAAAACAAGAAACCCAAGAAGCCGCCGTCGACGCGGCCGCCGCCGCTTTTTCTGCATCTCCCAGCCTTTTCAACTTTACTAGAACCAAAATGGATAATGGTGAGTACATTATTTGCTCGCGGAGATTTTCAAATTCATTTTTCTTGAGGATGTTAACGTTTTTAGAAACGCTTTTGACTAAGAAAATGGAAAAACAAGAACCCGTAAAAACCGCAAAAGTCAAGATGGCGAGAGGGGTAGTGTCTTCTATAATCATATCTAAGAGAGACGGACTGAGTGTTGTGGAAAATTCCACATCAAAGATTACAGACAACCAAGCGGTAAATGCTGTAGCATGTTTGGAATGTCTAAATAATCCGCAACCATCAACATCCAAAATGATTCCAAATTGTAAGTAATGTACTTTTTTCTGCTTTCGAGCGTGTGTGAATCCCTTTGTTTTAAAGATCCGCATCGTAATAACGCAACATTGCAACTAGATCGTAGTAGTAATAAAAACCCAAGAACTTCCTCTATCTTTAGCAGCAGCAGTCGAAATCAAAATGGTGAGACAATTTTTAATCAAAGAAGCCCAGCACCATCTACAACCAAAATGAGTTCAAACTGTAAGTAATGCGCATTTGTTTTCTGTTTCCGAGCGTATGTGCAAGTAAATGCCTTTTTCTTTAAAGATCCGCGTGGTAATAATAATAGTAACATCCCACTTCAACTAGGCCGTAGTACAGAGCCAAGAATTTCCGGTATCAACAACCCCCGAAATCAAGATGGTGAGTTAATTTTTTAAAAAAAGACTGGCAGACAGAAAGTGAAAAAGTTTATCTAATATATATAAATATTTTAGGACAGAAATTCTTCCGAACAATGACCACATTATTAATGCACGCCCAACAGAGGATCTTCGTCATCTGAATATTGAACAAGAATCAGAGCGATTTGTGAAGAGGTTTGGTATTGTGTCTAGATGTCTCAACTTTACCATTAAATCGGAAGCGATCGAGGTCAACGACACGCCGTTACAGTGGTTAAAGGTATGTAAATTATCACTTCAAAAAAAATCATCTGCTTCAGCGTTTAATTTATCTTTCTATTTTAGAAAGTGATTGGCGAATTGTTGAGTCACGCATGCAGAGAATTTCAGCAGAGCGATATTGTTGGAATTACAATGAAGAACGAAAACTTTCCCGAAAGACCATTGGGAATTTCGTTTAGAAAGTTTCCAGAAATCAAGCCTGAAGTGATCATGGACGTGATTGCTTTTGTTCTTTAAAGTAACGCTGCATTAGTCACCAGTGATCAATTGAGCATCCAGATAGACAGGGTGAGATCGCCTGCTGGTAACGGTCGGTCTGCGACCGATGGTAAAGCTGTTAGTTTTGATGAGTATAGTTTGTCAAAAAATAGTATATATGTCGTGCTCAATGATGACAACGCATGTCTAGGTGCGGCTAATCATCTCAAAAGAATTTGTTGACAACGGCTATGATAAAAAATTGTTGAAAAAAAAGTTTTCGGGGGTTCGCGGTCAGGTCTTATTAAAAAATTCAGTCAATAATCTATGCCGTTTGGCAAACGTCGATTTGAGTAACGGTGGACACTGTGTTCATATTAATGATTTTCAGCAATTTTTAACAGATTACACAATCGTCGTTTACAATAGTAGAGATGGTAATTCTGTTTATTTTGAGGGTGACAGAGCTCCAAATAAGAAGTGTTTAAATTTAATTAAAGATGAAGATCACTATAATGTGATATTAAGTTTAACAGGTGCATTTTCCGCTTCCTATTATTGCGAGCTCTGTCGGATGAGATATTCAAGGGGCGATAGACACAAAAATGGTCCATACATATGTCCATGCTGTCATGTCAGTCCTCTATGTCGCATAGATTCAGCAGTTATAAAGTGTGATTCGTGTTTAAGGTATTTTCGCGGAAATGAGTGAATAAACACAAAATTTCTAAATTGTGCGGTAAATTAAAAAAATGTGTCAGATGTCGGGCTCATGTTTGGTATAATAAAAAGTCTAAGCACATTTGTGGCGTGAAGTACTGTAACATTTGTCGAACTGATATGCGTATTTGACATTTTTGCTATATGCAATCCAATCAGCTATTTCCTAACAAGGCTTTGGAAAATGCTCATACATTTTTATTCATACTTTACAACTTGGAAACCACGCAGGACAAGCAGCTTAGCGAAAACACGTATTTGCACGAGTCAAATCTGTGTGTGCTGCAAAAAGCTTGTCGTCTCTGTATAACGAGCGACGATGTCTAACTTCGAATGCGTTAATTGTGGTCAGAAGCAGATAATTTATAGTGAATCGCCTGTAGACAATTTGCTGGAGCATATAGCTGAAATGTCGAAGAGATTTAAGGTAACCGCTACTGCTCACAACAACAAAGGTTTCGACGGGTGCTTTGTGCTCCTGGGGTAATACGCACTGGTACAAAATTAATAACAATTGGGTGTGGTTCAGCTATAAGGTTTATAGACAGCCTTAATTTTATCCAACTGCCTGTGTCGCGTTTTCCAGCGGTATTTAAATTAGAGGGCTGCAAGGGGTATTTCCCGCATTTTTTTAATACGTCTGGTAATAAAAACTACATCGGCCCTATTCCTAAAAAGCATTTCTACGGTCAGAATTCTATGTTACCAGGTGAGCGGGAAAAATTTATCAGATGGTACGATCAACAGGTGCAAAATAACGCAGAATTTAGAATGTGGGAAGAAATTAAAAAATATTGCATCGCCGATGTCGATTTGTTACGTAGAGGTTGCATAAAATTTTGCGAATGTTTCCTTTCAGCCAATAGAGTCGATCCATTGTTGGAATCATTAATAATAGCCTCAGCTTGTAATCTTGTTTTTAGGCGAAATTTCTTGCGACAAAACAGCATAGGGATATTGCCTAGAAACGGTTACCGTCGTGCAGATAATCAATCCAAGGTGGCTATCGAGTGGTTGTCGTGGATGGCTCATGCTGGAAACATTTTTATTCAGCATGCTGGTAATGGGCGTGGAGTTAGGTTGCCTGAGAATTTACTCGTGGATGGCTTGTGTGAAACCACAAACACAGTCTACGAACTCTATGGCTGTTGGTTTCACGGGTGCGAAAAATGTTTTTTTAACCAGACGTGTAAACTGTCCGACAACGATGATGCACTTTTTTTGGCTCGGGAAAAGACGTTAGAGAAAGAAGAACGGATAAAGGGAGCTGGATATAATTGGATATCAATATGGCAGTGCGAATATAACAAAATATTGCAAGCGCAAATATGCGAGAATTTGTGGAGACACTGGATGGACGTAAATCTTCGCCTTTTAATCCTCGAGATGCCTTTTACGGTGGCTGCACAAACGCTTGAAAACTCATAATTGTGACCCCGACGAAAAAATTTTGTATTATGTGTGCTCGTTATATCCATACATAAATAAATACGGGAAATACCCGGTGGGTCATCCTGTGAATATTTATGTTTGAAATAACGAGTGCCGTATGGTAAATTTAGATACCATTGAAGGTTTGATCAAATGTTGTATTCTTCCACCCCGCAATCTTTATCACCCTGTATTGGCATACAGATGTAACAACAAACTGGTGTTCCCTTTGTGTAGAACATGCGCTGAAACAATGCAACAGACTGAATGTCAGCATGCTGAAACTGAACGCCAGTTTGTTGGGACGTATGTGGCCGATGAGTTGCGCAAAGCACTCGAATTAAGATACAGGGTGATAGAGATTTTAGAAATCTGGGAATACGCTGTGGTACAATATAATAAGAGTGCTACGGACGGGTTGTTTTCAGCCTATATTAACAGTGGCTTGAAAGGGAAGCAAGAAAACAGCGGCTACCTCGCATGGTGCGCTTCGGAAGAAAAAAAGGATTTATACATCAATTCATATTTTGAAAGGGAGGGTATTTTATTAGATAAGAGTAAAATTTGGCACAACAGCGGGATGCGTTTTTTGCACAAAATAATGCTCAATAAATAGTTTTTGGGGGAAGTTCGGTCAAAAAGAAAACGCACAACAAACCCAAATTATTAACAAGCCATACTTGTTTAAATTACTTAAAATCCGTCGGCGTCCGTATATAACTTGACAATTATAAATCCCAAGGTGGTATTGACAACATGGGACAGCGTAGAAGAAGACGTAAACCCTTTGAAAACGGCGAATGTGGTAATAGCTGCGTAGACTACTGCAGGAGCTCGTTTAGAACTCTACAAGTATCTAGAACAGTTAGATCGCCGAGTGTTATATTTTGATGCAGACAGTATAATTTTTTCTCAGCGTGATGGTGAATGGTGTCCACCAACTGGTGACTACCTCGGCGATCTAACTGACGAACTTGTTGAGTATGGAGAAGGGAGTTATATCTCTGAATTTGTTAGCGAGGGCCCGAAAAATTATTCGTATAAATTTTGGTCTGTCAAAGACCAAACATACAAAACTGTCTGTAGGGTCAAAGGTCAAAGGTATTTGGTTAAATTATGAAAATCAGCAAATCTTAAACTTTGAAAAAATTCGAGACATGGTTTGTTATGATCAGATTGAATTTTTAGAGCTAAATGATAAGAAATATAAGGTATGATGTTATTACTAAAGATTCGAACAAAAAGTATCGAATTTATGTGACGAAGCGACGCCGCCTTGAAAATTCGTATGCCACTGTATCTTACGGGTTTATAAGTTAAGCAATATTTTCTCGTTATTATGATTTAGTTTGTATTTTCTTATTATCTATTTATATTTGTTTATGTAATATGCATTGATTAAATATTGAATAAACTTATATTTACATATAACTGACAATTTTTTTAATATTAAAAAAAATGTATTAATAAGAAAAAAGGGATCATAAGGATGTCCGCGCCGTTCTCCCACCACCCGCGCCGCTGTCCGCGTCGTTCGTCCGCCGCCGCCCGTCCGCCGCCCCTCTGCCGCTCGCCCGCCGCCCGCCCGCTGACCGCTCGCCGTCCGCCCCCTTGATTTCTTGAACGAACCAGTTTTATTCGTAATTCTACTCCGTTGATTAAAAATTTATTTTGCTTAAACAGATCGCAATTGAGATGTCCGATTAGATCGAATTCTTTGTTTTCTTTAATAAATACGAGGCGATTCTTGCACCCAGCATTAGCATCTTCTACGCTATCCCTAGAACCGGCTGTATCCGGGTACCACAGGCCGCATGTTAAGTGAGAATTTTTAGCCGCAGGGCAGTAATTTAACAACGTTTCAATGTAGGACTTATAGACGTATGTATTGTTCGGTGGTGAAATTAATTTTTGGTTTAAATAAACATCCACCCGACTAAATAACGAGTGTAAAATATTGTTAACGGGCACAATTTTATCAGTAGCAATAAAATTTGCGCCATCTTCTTTAACAAGCTTCGCATTTAAAGCGAACAATGTATGTGACAGATCAATATACTCATCAGCAGTGTTTATCACAAATTCCAAAAGTCCTTCGTCACTGATGCTGTTGAGTGTGTTGTAATGTATCCATTGCCCATTTTCGACGCTGGTTTGAGTAGTTGGTATTGCAAATAAATCTAGTTCTGATTTTACACACCCACAACTGCATGGATGTAAAAAAGCCATGACTTGTGACAATTGAAGAAAACTGTAGATGTAATTAAGTAAATATGTCTCTGCACTTGGTGTTGTTGACTTTGCGACGGACAGACCGCTTCTGATTTTTGGACGATTTATGCTTTCGTTTCAACTTCCCAGAGCCTACCAATTTTTCAATTTTATTTTCAGCTTTGCGTATGAAATTTTCAGCTGATTCGACAACATGCGATTTAAACGCATCGGCTACGAGTCTCTCGTTCGCTATATCGCTGAGAATGTGTGATCCAGAACGAAGCGATTCTAGTCCAATTGTTTTTAACACGCATTTGATCAAAGGCATTACGGAACGAAATAAACCTTTAAAAAAGCTTCCAAAACCGCTGCCTTTTTGGTAGACGCTTCCTCGATAAATAGAACCCACTCCACTTCCTGCTTGATTTACATAGTATTCGTTGTAATACGTGCTCATTGCAATAATCTTTTGAAATGAAGCTTAACGGTCACAGTTCCAAACTGAAATGGTATTTTCTCACCAGTGTTATTCCTTATATCTACTTCAATGTTTTCAAATTCGCGTGTTAGTACTGGTACGTAATGCGGTTGAGAAAAGAAATGTACACGTTGCGCACCGTACATGTAGTGTGTATTGTCCAAAACTACTATTCTCAAAACCTTGGCCAACACATCGCCGACCAGTTGTGGTTCTATTATGTCGTTGTATACAGCGTGTTATTGAAAGGTACGTACAAAATAAAATTGGTAATTTGTTTCGAAGTATGGGTGCTAAAATTAAAAAAAAGTTCAGCTAAAAGTATTCTCCTTTTAGAGATAAAAATTATTAAAATTTATTTCCAAACTCGTTGTACGTCTCTGATTAAAAGATCATCTTTCATTTCTATAGCAACATTTAGTCTTGACAAAAGTTTTGTTGTTACAGTTGCTAGGATTTACTAAAATAAATTAATTTTACCTATTATCCTTCAGTAGCCTCTAAAAAGGTTGGATAAGGGTTAATTTTCCCCTTATAATTTTGATAACACAAAATAAGTTTTTCAGACTTCTTAGATTTCGCCAAGAACTGTCAATTTTGTTGTACGTACCTTTCAATAACACCCTGTATAAAGAATTCCGACGGCAGCCCTAATAAAATATTTGCTGGATGGTTGGATGTTTTGTTTAAAATATCTGTCTCCGGCACAAAACCTAACAGCAAACGTAGCCGCAGTGATAGGACTAAAGAAATCATATCTCTACTAGAACAACTTGCGTGAATTTTTTTCGTTCCGCTTAATTCCGCTTAATAGCTTTTGGATTTTATTTTTACACATGTAGACACTGTATTTAGTTAACTCGCATAATAAAACTTCGTTCTCCACGTTGCGAACAAGAGATATATAGTCTTGCAGTTTCCTGATAAGCTCGTCAAATTCTGTCTTGGTGAAGGTGGCGGCTCTTGTCAGCTGGGGATTAAATATTTTCACCACCGCCTCATAGTCTCGAAGAGCTCGCACTCCGACACATATAAACTTGTTCTCCGATTTTGTTAAAGGGAATGTCCTTTCATTCAGCAGTCTGAATTTTTCATTTTTGATTTTCCGTACTTCGCTAGCTTGCAAAATTGTTTCCAACCTTGCTGCCGCCTCATACATCTGCTCTTCTAACTCATCGGCACCATCACCCCAATTTTCACATTGTTGTTGTTGTTGTTGCGAAGGCTCTTTGGGCGGCTGTGGAGTTGGTTGAGAAAAGTCGAAGCTGACATCGGAGCTTGGTTCAATTGGCAGCAGAAGGGACGACGACGACGGTGATGACGGGGGCGATAGGGTCGATCTCGGTGCTAACTCAGATGATGACGAAGATGCATGCAGAGAGTTCTCAAACACTTCAAAGTCCAACGATTCTTGAACTTTGGCATCGTGTCATCATCGGGGCCTCTTTTACCGCGGCCCCGATGATGACGATATCGACGACGATGTGCGACGCTCCAAAGGTTCAGAGGTTTTTCTCGCCGCAAGATTTACACACTTCATTTTCTAAATAAAATAATAATTAGGTATATCAAACAAATAAAAAAAATTGTTTAGTGTTTTTTAATTAGAGCGTTTTTTGAGGTTATATATCAATATCACAGCAACTTGATACTAACTAACACAAACACACTTGGGGACCTGCAGAACTTCTTCAGAAAGGATTAAGACGATTCAACTAAAGATGTACAAGTTCGCCCGCATTTTATAAGGACCGGGTGACGGTGAAAGCGCTAGTAATTAAGGGCTGAAAAGCGCTGGTGATTAAGACATCGCTAATTTGCACCGCTGGTAATTAAGACATCGCTAATTTGCAGTGCTGGTCATTAAGGGTGAAAGTGCTGGTGATTAAGACATCGCTAATTTGCACCGCTGGTAATTAAGACATCGCTAATTTGCAGCGCTGGTCATTAAGGGTGAAAGTGCTGGTGATTAAGACATCGCTAATTTGCCGCGCTGGTAATTAAAAAGCAATTAAATATGCACTAATTGCCCTACCTTACTACTCACATTTAATTCTCACCGGTCTGCCCTTGCTCCAATACTACCTGATGATGTTCTAATAACATTTATATAAAGCGTTTTTTGAAAGGGGTTAACCTTATGACAGATTTGTGTAAAGATATGTGGCAATTAATTCAGTGGCGCGACAAGAAACTCTTTCCACCTTAATAATTAAACTTAAGAAAGTGGTTTCATTTACTGACAGAGGCATGTTAAGAAACGCAGTCGAATGTGCAGAAATGACAAATTTAAAATTCAAAACTTCAGATCTGTTAACTAATATTTTGTGATCTAAATTCTGAAGCTTTATATCTAGCAGCTAACATTTTTCGACAAAGTAATAATATTTATATTAAGCGTTTTTTGAAAGGGGTTAAATGACAAAGGCCAACAAAACCGAGAAATTTAACAACCTGGGATCCAGCTCTTCCTCCTACCAGTGAACTCTCACTGAAAATGTTGACCTTAAAATTGGCTACCTAATTGGCCCTCACAACAGCTCACAGAATTCAAACCTAATCTTTGCTTCGTATTTCTTGTTTGCGTTTTACTGCTTCCACGGTTTGGGCCACAGTAGTGGACCCTACTAAGACCTCTTTAAGAGATGGCATTTATCCCAATTTTGAATTTCATATTTTTACAGATTACCACCCTTCGCCTCTATCTCGAGGCTACCAGAGTTTAAGAGCGAAGGAAGATTACCTTTTTATTATTTTCCGGAAGCCGTATACGCGCGCTTCGGTGAACACATTAGGTAGGTGGATAAAACAAACTCTACAAGCAGCGGGAATTGACACAAATATATATACAGCATATTCCACTCGTCATGCCAGCACTTCCGCCGCCGCTCGTAGAGGCACTGCCCTAGATACTATTCGCCAGGCCGCAGGATGGACATCTACGTCCAAAATTTTTTCTAGGTTTTACCAGCGACCTCTGGTCTCTAGCGCAACCATTTCAGACCCCATTCTGCAGTCCACCTTTTCATAAACATTATATACGCTTATTAGTTGTTTTTGTATACACGTATATGTATATACATAGATACTTTTCAGTTGCGCAACAATAATTCTTTAAACGTCTACCTAGTTATATAAAGAAATGTTCAGATGAAAAGACGTTTGCACAATTAAACAGGTCAAAACGATGATACGATGTTCGACTTTAATTGTGCTAGTCTTCTCATCTGAACATTCGATCCCATCCACCCTAACGTGCATGAACAACCCTTCCAAATTTTGTTGGACGCTCACTTTAAACTTCATGAAGCGCAGTGCCAACTAGAGTCTAAAATAGGAGGCGAGATCGCGGTTATTCAGAAGACGTGATCAGTTTAAAAATTTGTGCGTGGAAGTAGTACCTAGTTATATAAAGAAATGTTCAGATGAGAAGCCTACCACAATTAAGGTCGAACATCATAAAATCATCTAACAACTTGAAAAATAAGCGTTAGTTATTTTTTTAATGGAAAATTCATTATGAGTTCATTCATATTAACGTTTTCTTCCATTGCTAAATTATTACAATTACTTTTTGTCGTAGACGAAGCAGCTTCACAGTCAACCATTTTTTTAGCAACATTGATTTTATATTGCACTGATTTTTCCATATATGATTCAGCAATAGTAGAACTTTTACACCCACCCAATCTTTTCAGATCAGTGATATTGCAACCTTTTTTGGTCAAAACTGTTACTGAACTACGTCGAAGAGAGTAGCCGGTGTATCTTTCAGGTTCCGTAACTCCCGAAAACGTTGCAATTAATTTGGGAACCAAAGAAATCGTATGTATGCCTACTCTCTGCATACTACATTTTCAACGATTGTAGAAAACAAAAAAGCAACAATAAAAAATCGAGATTTATAAGTTTTTCTGTGATAAATTGTCACTATTACGACATTTCCTTCTTTTCTAATAATATGATTTGTAGATGAATTGTCAATTTCATCGCATCGGGTGGTTCCAAATAACCCGAAAATGGCCACTACCTAAAAACAATAGTAAACGTCGGAAACGTACTGTTGATATATTTTTACCTTGCACATTAAAAATTGATCATCCTCTTCATCCTGAAGAAACAATTTCAGATTATCACTCGTCAAAACTTTTTCTGTTTTTTTTTTCGTTTTAAAAACGCAAATAGCTTGTCATATCATTTTATATCTATGTTCTTATTGATCGTACATCGTAGTATCGAACAATACACCCATAGAGCTGAAGAACTGTGCTTGGTGGACTAAAAATCATTTAAATATACTTTATAAAATAAAACTGCATTTTAATAAACTTACAAGCTGCTGAAAATATGTCAGAAGAACATTTTCACTAACTATTTCTGGACAAATATTAATTTGGTGCCAGTGTTGGAAGTCACTATAACATTTTTCATATATTACTTTCGACTTGGTTGCTATAAAAGCTTGAGGAGCTTCTTCAGCACTTTCTACCACGTTGTCAGGTAAAATAGCTCCAGTCGTTTCATTCATTTTAGAAAATAAGGGGTGTTCAATTGAAAAATCACTCAGAGTAGGCGTTGAAATATCATTTGACAGAAACGCCATGTCTGTTCTTATAACATATAACTAGAGCTTGGAAAATATGCACTAAAAAACTCTCAAAATATGCATGCAAATATGCAGTAAAAAATGTCAAAATATGCACTTAAATATGCTTTTATGAACATATTTATGCTCTTATGCATAATGCATAAATATTTTTTACGATGTATTGCGAAGTTTTATACAAAAAATAAAATACATACACAATACATATAATTGTTTATTTGAATAAGTTACTAAGAATGTTTAAAATATAATATCATCAATTATTTTTATATAAATTAAAACAATATGTAATTAAATATTTTTCCAAGTTGTCAATCGTTAAACTTTGCCTGCGATCAGTTAAAATCAGTTTGTATTGAGAAAAACTTCTTTCAACATCACAGGAAGTAAGGTAATAGGTGCGTATTTAAACCTTGATATAATTTCTGGTGCTAAATCAATTTCCTCTTCAAAACTACCCTTCAACACATTATTAATTTTTTTAAGTGTTTGAAAACCTTCATTTTTTTCTAATATTGTATCAAACTTGCATCGTATCTTGTCAAATTCTTCACATGAAAGAGATGTTTTGTTATATAAATTATTGACCACGTCTATGCTTTCACTCAAAAGAAAATCTGTGGTTTCTAATTTTTTTATTGCATGTGCAATGCAAACAAAATTACCCTGAATATATGCTAACTGATTTTTAACAAGAAAATTATTAAATGTGTCAATACATTTTTTAATAGCAGTAGAATTAGTACTGTCGAACTGACACAGAACATCTTTGATTTCGTCAAAATATTTGCATATAAATTCTGCCGATTCCAACCATGTTCCCCATCTCGTTAAAATGGGTTCCGGTGGTAATGGTATGCCGGGCATTTTTTCTTTGTAAACTTGCACACGAAGTGGTGCTTTTACAAATACCTTTTTAACATTTGTAACTAGAGTGTTAACAAGAGGAAATTGAATTCGGACACTTTCCGCTACTCTATTAAGACCGTGCGCCAAACAGGTACAATGAATTAAATTTGGGAAAAATTTTTTTAAATTTATTGCTGCTTTGATCATGTAAGAAGCAGCGTCACTAACCATTAATAAAACGTTATTTGTAACAAGTTGCTTTGGCAAATAAAAATTCATTAAGCAATCATTAATAAATCTAGCGATTGTTACATTGTTCGTTTTTTCAAGTTCTTTGACATTTAGTAAATATCCTCTACCCGGTGCGTCTTGTTTTAAGCTACCTATGATGAAATTTGCGATATATCGTCCTTTCACATCAGTCGTTTCATCAACTGAAAACCAAATGGGGGAGTCACCAATGTCTTCGCGAATGTGTTTCAGTGTCGATTCGTAATTTATTCCAACATATTTTTTTCTCAGTGTTGACGAACTTGGGATAGTTACATCTGGGCAGTAACTCTTTAAAAAAGTTTGGAAAAGTGGTTGGTCTAATTTAAACATAGGAATGTTTAAGCCAATAAAAAGTTTGCATAAGTCCCGTGAAAAATTATCATTGGAGCTGTTTTCATTTCTATCTGTCATTAATTGCTGAACAAATTGTTGAGGACTTTGTTTCTTGTTCTTGTGACTGGTCGTATTCAGATGTTGATCAATTTGAAACTTTTTTTCACAAGTAATCTGCAAGAAACAAATAGAATAAAAAAACTATCTTTAATAATTTTCTAATTTATATGTATCTTGGTATTAAAGCGATATTAACGCTTATTGAATTATAAAAAAAGTAATGATTCAATTTTACTAAAAATAAAAGTTAAAGAAAATGTTTCATGCACAAAATTTTTGGCTTACCCTTTTTTCACAAATAGTACAGTAAATATGAGTAGAGTCCACTATTTTTAATTCAGATCTATTTGCAATCCACTTTTTTAAAAGTTCCGACCTATTGGCTGCTTGTTTAGGCATCGCAAAAATTCCACTCGTTATACACAAAACAACACTCACTTTATCAAAGCAGATAAAATAATACGTTACGAGTTACGAAGTTGCTTCCTTAATATTAGTAAACGAAAAGGGGGAAGGGGGAGTCGAACCCAAAACATTCCCAAGAAATGGTCAGCTTAGTTATAGGTTGATTTATGGTTCTCAATTTTAACCATAAATATACAATTTTAAAATTTACTCCTTATGTAAATCTGGCAAAATTGAACGATGCCGCATATTTAAAGAGATTAGAAATTCCAGGTAGTGCCTTTTTCTTGAAGTAAACAGTCGCCGACAAATTTGGGGATACCTAATCTTTAGAAAAGAGGATTACTTTAGGCAGATCCAGAAATTACCAGTGATTCATGGCAAAACTTGCGAAATATGCATTTTTTTATTTTGCATATGCATTTATTCTAAACCTCAAAAATATGCTAATATGCAATTAATATGCATTTGCATATAATCCAAGCTCTACATAAGGTACGAGACAAAAAATTATCACTGTGCAATTTTTTAAGAATTTTTTATTATCTAGACCTTTGACTAAATAATACACCCAGTAGAAGTTAATCTAGTATACAAAAATGCTTTTTTCAGTGATATTTTTGCATCAAATAATTTCTGATCTGTGAAAACTCAATTGTGTCAAGAAATTTTGAGACAAAAAATTATCACGCATCACTTTTTGTATAAAAATCAATTAGAAAAACGTAGTATGCGTAATTGTTGTTTATTTGTATGATATGCACGATATGCAATTGTTTGTTAGAACTGATAAAGTGTCGAAATATAATTGGCTGAGCTACAATAATTGTCTTTCGCCATGGGCAAAGAAAACGATTTAACAGAACGTGAAAAAGGACAGATTGAGGCATACTATGACCAAACTTTGACTTTTGCGGAAATAGGATGAAAGATTGGAAGAGATCGGGCCACAATCTCCACGTTTGTAAGAAAGAAATACAGTGAAAATGGACGACAAAATTGTGGAAGAAAAGAAAAACTCACTGCACGTGCCAAAAGATCCATTGTGACTCCGGGTATAAAGGATAAACATGTCGTCTCAAATGATAAAAACGACCCTAGGACTTCCTGTTCACAAAAGAACAGTTTTGCGAACTGGCTAATGACAAAAATGTTAAATATGCCAAATATAAGAAACAACAAATGTTCACAAAAGAACATATTCAAAAACGTCGTGAATGGGCCAGAGAAATGCAGACGAAAAATGAAGAATGGTTCCAGATACTTTTTTCAGATGAAAAGAAAGTTAATCTTGATGGTCCTGATGGTTTTAGATATTATTGGCACGATTTACGGAAAAAACCAAAGTATTTGTCAAAACGAGTTCAAGGAGGTGACAATGTTATGGTCTGGGGTGCTTTTAGTAGCTTAGGAAATAATAACTTAGCATTAATCAAATCGAATGGACTCTCTGAATTACCAAGATGTGTTGGAAATGCACCTCAAACCACCTTTGAACCTATTTCAAGACAGCAAAGTGATTTTTCAGCAAAATAATGCGTCGATTCATGTGTCTAATTCATCGAAAACGTGGTTTCAACGACAAAATATAGCTTTGCTATAATAGCCTGCGAAAAGCCTACATCTCAACCCTATTGAGAATGTATGGAGTTCTCTTGTACGAGAGGTTTATAAAGATGGGAAGCAGTACGCAACAGTTAATGAATCGAAAGATGGTATCTTGGGGGCTTGGGAGAATTTGGACGTGAATTACTTCATCCATTTGGTCAATTCTATGAAGCAACGCGTCTACAATCTCATAGAAGCAGGTGGAAAATACATTGGGTATTAAATTAGTTTTCATTTAGTTAGTTAGTTATTTCCCTTTTAAGCGTGATAATAATTTGTCACAATAAGTCTGTTAACAAAATTACATATTTTCAATAAATTTCGTTCAGTTTAGTGTTTTCTGTGAAAATGTTTTATTAAATTAATTAAAAATGGAATTGCTCAATCAACCAGGTATCTTCACATTCTTTTAATACATTTAGGCAAAAATTCTGCACCGTGATAATTTTTTGTCTCGTACCTTATAACATACAAGAAGTTATGTTTCTGCCAAATGAATGTTATAAGAACAGACATGCCGTATATGTGTCAAATGAAACCCCAACGCCTACTTTGAGTGATTTTTCAATTCAAAACCCGTTAATAAAATTTATGAAAATAATTTTACCGGTTTCTGTCTATTAAATGCTTGTTTACATTTATAAAAGTTAGCTGGTAGGAAAGCCATAACTGTATTCTGTATGTAAAATCGGTAGGGTAATGTATTATCTTATCGAAACGTCAATTGTCAACATTTGCCATGGAACTGAGAAGCAATGAATGTGAAAAGCAAAAATGTAAGTAACTTCACCGGTTTTATTTAAACTGTTTAATGCTTGACTGGCTGCATTTTAACATTTTCGGGCAAATCTCCTAAAACGATCATTTTTCCAATTCTGTTCACAATTTTTTTTTGAATAAACGACAAAATGTAACTATGACACCGAAATATATCATGGAAATGTGATCAACCAAATTTATTTATTTTTTAATTAATTTTTGGATTATTGGATTAAAATTTTGAACACACCACGGATGTAAATGGTGCGCTAACAGCCTTAGCCGTTAAACGCCCGGATTTCAAACGGACGGCTGCGGTGGTTATGGCACTTTTTACTTCCTAGGTATGTTAATAGCTATTTTTTGTTTATAAAAATCCTATAGCAACCAACTTCCACGACTTTGACTTTTAAAGAAAAAAAAATTCTGTTAACTGTAAGAATTTTCGATTTTGTTAGTGAATTCACAAAATTGAAAGCTGTTCATCTGAAACCGATCCACTATTGAATGTTATGACCCATAACAGGCTTAGATATCTTAAAATCCTTGCTCTACGAGCTCGATTTTCAACTTGACATCTGCGGCTGTAATAAACGCCGTAACATTCCTAGGTATGTTAATAGCTATTAGATCATAATGACAAATTATAATTGTATTTTAAAATAATACATATCAGTAAAAAATTGATCCATAAATAATTTTTGGCATCAATCGTGTAAGCAATTCTAAAAAATAATAACATATGACTGTAAAATTAACTGCACTCCAAGGTACATTATTTTACGATTTATAAAATTTATAATACCCTAAGAGTGTATTCATAGTTTAGTTATGTTAGAAAAAAATTGGTGTGTAAATTTTGTTAGTAGAAACCAAATATATGATGTTAAAAAAAGAACAGATTTTGCAGTTTGTATAAAAAAGAATGAATAACTCAGAAACAAAGAAAAGAAAACACAGGTTGCTGGTTTACATTTACATCTGCTAGGTGTTTTAATGAGCAACACAGGTTATTAATTATATTTGGCACCAATTCGATATTATTAGAAAAAAGGGTCATAAATAAGTAATAAATTTAATAGATGTACTCATTGCTTTTGCTCCGAAACAAAAACTTAATTCAGTTTTACCTACCACGTCCTCATGGACGTGGTAAGTAAAACTCGTGAAAAGAATTTTGTTGAATAACATAGTTCTATATTACCGAATGAGCGTGTAATAACAATGAGGTTTGTCGCACAAGCCGTAGGCGAGACATACCAATGAGAATTCACATTATACTCATGATGAGTACTACTACCTTTCACGACCCGTCGTAAATTATCGTTTTTTTAGTGAAAAGAGTGACGAATACAGATGATGAACTTATGCACTTTAGAGATTAGTTGCAAATCGTGAGTAATGAACTAGTACGTACCATTGGCCTCACAAGTACATAATGTGCGATCAATGAAGTCGTCCTCTGGTTTGTTTGCTTCGCTCTAAGATAAGGAAGTTTTTGTTAATCGCATTTTTTTTATAATATAGATATAGAGATGATCTTGAACGACATAAAAATTTTGATAATGCTATTTTCAGAATAATAAATAACGTGCGTATAAAAAATTGCTGAATTATATAGACTTCGAAGTAACGGAATCGTTTTATAATAAAGTGGTATTTTCCGATAAAGTTTGCTTTACTTTAATTGTCATTTCAGGGCATGTCGACGCTAATTTAAGCAAAAACATCTTCGATGGGAGTCGAACTGACATGTGCTCCAAGCGGAGATTTAACTACTAACGTGCTGTGATTGTGCGCTGGGAGCATGCATACAAAAGAATAATAACGAATAAGTTTTTAGTAATTTAACAAAAAAATTGTAGGAAAATATATTTTTCAGATTAATGTGGTTGAAAAAGAAATTTTTTAGGACTTTTTCATATATAATCAGTATGTGTATACTTTTTTCTTCTTCTTTTCTTTTAATAATTATTTATAAAAAATAAACGAATGAAAATATTGTTGTATACATGGCGTGCAGTAAAAACGTTTACTGAAGATTAGCATAATTTATGCGGGATAATATTTTTGACGAAGTAATTAATGCAGCTACCTTTCTGCTAAACGCCATTTATTGCAGATATAAAAATACGTTACACAAAATAATTCTGTATACTTTGCACTGCAGTTAAAGTTAGCGTTCTCCCATGTTATTGAAGGCAGGTCGTAAATTATCGCCCTTTTTCGACAATACAGCTAACTATTATCACGTACTAAGCTGGCTATTTTCCCTCTTTGCAGTTTCTACGTTACCAAATTCTCTCCAGTTAAAGGTTCCAACTGAAAACTTCAACCTTAGTTTAGAACAAAAGCAGTTAAAACAATGCTTATACTAAAGTAAAATACATCAAGACGGTTCGGAATACTGCAAAATCACTTTGTCTAAGACCCGCTGTTTGGAAAAGCAGCTTTTCAATTTTTATTTGTGATTCCTATTGTTCCACTCTTATCAATAGTTCTTAGGCGCAGTTTTTAGCGAAGCCTTTCATACAATATTTACGTTGAATTTAAATGAAACAGTCGCCGGTTGTAACAGGCAATTTATTGACATAATTTGCATAATAACACTACCACTTCCTGTTTTATTGCCATTCAATAACCGTACGAATGTAGCAATTGTAAAACATTTTTGGCGGATGCGCCGGGTGAAATTTATTCACTTTTTCAGCGAGCAAGCTGTCAATACGGTTGACTTGACATGGAGTATCATTGCAGTAAATGTGTTTTGTTTTTTATTCTTCTGCGTATTTAAAATGAAGTGGAAAAAGCTCTTCAATTATGAAATGCTGCAATTTATAGATAAAGGTTACAGTTTGTCTTTCATCATGTCGTAAATCTCTCTACAAAGTCTAAAATTTTTAGTTCAGCTTTAGCATTATTTCGACAAATTGAACTACGTCAGGTGCTTGACGTATCCTTTGTACAAGTGTGTAGTATTAAAACCATTTTCAGCAAGGAACAGTATCCAGAATTCAGAGTTATCGATCGTTTCCTTTTGCTGAAATTCAGAATGGATTAATTACCGGTAGCTCTAGACGTGGAGATACTTAATGAGCAAGTTTGTGTTTACGATACATTTGCTTAGATTTGCTTTTTCGACTACAGCAAAAATTTACTTGCTATCAAATTACGCCTAGAGCAATTAAAGGGTTTGTGTTGTAGGCACACACCTGAGTTTCCATCGAATATTTTCATCACGTTCGACGTAATTTTATCGTTGTTTGCTACGCTATTTACACAAAAAGCTTTTCCATTACAAAAAAATTGTTGATTAAATATTTCTTCTTTGATCACGAAATGTTGTTTAACTTGAAGAAAATTGTGTTACGTTTCAGATTTTGGTTGAGGGAAACCTTTTAAATTTTTAAATTAAATAAATATGGGTATGTCAGGAGCATAGCGAGTCGTGGAGTAGGGAAATTATTTGATAATTACTTCAGAAAATGATGGGATTACCTGGTTTTGTCTGGCTTCTTCTCATTAGGGGCCGTATCGCTGTCCAATGAGAATGATGGATTGGGTTCTGGCTGTTTTCGTATGTAATAGCCTACACGCTGGAATTAAAGGGTGAACAAAATTACTAAACTAATGTAATAATTCTAAAGGACCATAAATAACTAAGTCTATTTTTAATTAGACGAAGGTGGCGGTAAGCGCAAGTGTTAAAAATGGTACAAAATATAATTATGTAATGTATTTCATGCATTTGTTTGCAGATATATAAAAATTCTAAATGTACTTTTAAAGCATATGAAAAGTCTATGCTATAAAATGCTGATACCATTCGCTGAAATGAATGAATCGTGAAATAAAATAATCTCGTTAGTTCACGTATCATAAATAAAGTCAAAAAATCGATGTCAGGCATAAACGCAGAAAATAAACCATTTTTCTTTTTTGTACTACACCCTTCGGTTGGATGTTTAGATGATAAATGATAATAGTAGTCTTAATGTCGGTCATTTACTTAATTTGATTCTTCGCTGAAGTATCTGAATAGACAAGCTAATGATGGAGACGTTCCCTTTAGGTTTGTCACTTTGAAGAACCTACTACAAATATGATAAATGTCGTTTACTTTATTAGCAAAAAGATAAGTGGCAACATTTGGTACTTTGAGATGTTAATTTGTTACAGAGTTGCCAGCTTACTTGAATAAAGTTTTAAAAATTTAAATATACGTCTGAAAGTTGATACTTCGTAATTTGACTTATGTATAAACAAAAGGACTAATTATGCGTGGGGTAGAAACATCTGAGCAATCCTTCAACTTTGAAACTGAATATGTACATCTTACACAAAGTAATATATCTAAAGTATCTTTGAATCTGGTAAGAAGAGGAATATAGTTAGCACACTTTGTAAGTGAGCGCCAACGTTTCAATAATTCTGTCATCACTTCCCTTTTCATTTTATTCAAATTGTAATATGTTTTACGGCAATTTGTGTAATGTATGGGTGATGAAACAGACAGATTGCGGAGGCCACACATTAAATATAGCGTTATGTTTAAAAGTATGCTCGAGTGTGTAACCACATTTGTGATACAACATTTAACGATATTTTCAAGATATACAAAGTGTAATTAACTTTGTTAAACGCTTGTAGCTCGTAGAATACGAAAATGTCGATCTTACAATTTTAGATTTATCATGTTAATGATATTATGCTGTTTATTAGCTGCTTGATATCTTTATTGTTATTTGTTACATAATGTGCTTTTTTTGGTGTTTTGCATTACTTGTATTTACAAACTGTGATTGCTAATTTAAAAAGGTTAATAGATTGGACAAAGCTGGTTACGATATGTATAATGTTTTGCCTACACGAACATTTTTAGTCGTGAACAGATAAAATAATCACCTTGTAAGTTTGGCAGTAAAACTGTTTTTTCACCCCAAAAAAGATGAATTTGCCGCTTTAAAAAATGAAAACTTAAATGTGGGTGTAACAAGATCTCCATTCAAAAAATTTTGAAAGGTTTGGGGCAAAAAATGATGCAAATATTGTTAGTATGGTAGCATTAGGTATTACATTAAGCACAATTTCAATCGGATCTGCGATCTGACCGCAGTTTTTCAAACGAATGTAAAATAAAAATCTTGCACAGAATTAAAGCGCAAAATACAATGTTTATTTTCTGTGTTTAATCGGGCGATTATTGTATAATTTTGTGGGGGAGTACATCCAGAATACTTGCCACAACGTGAACAAAAATCGAGAAAAGATTTATCTGGCACATTTATCAACTATCTGTTTCAAAAATTACATAAAATTTGAACTCAGGTTTTTAATATCCAGTGTATGTTTTAACGTACAAAAAAGTAGGTAAGGATAATGTATTTAACGCTTATCTCAGCCTATCCCGCACCATCTGTTCAGTCTTATGGAAATGGAGGGAAGAGGCGTCGCCATTCACATTAGCTACATATAGTCGTGCAGTCATTCTATAATTCAGTCTTTAAATGATCTGATAATGGTAAGCTTGTTAGCGCAACGCATTGGAATTTTGTGTCGACTGTGGTATTTTGGGGTATTATTTTATTGTTGTAACACTTTCGTCAAGTGAGTATTCTAGGCAATCTCTTTTTACTCTGTTGTGAATATATACATTGTTCAAAATAATCAGAGTTTTAAATACTGCGATGATATTTCCTAGAACATAAGATTTCTCCGTCACCGTCGAAAATCTTTTCGAGTCTCTCGTCATTTGAGCATCCACGTCGGTGGAAGCACATACAGTGCAGCGAACTTTACTAGCAATTATGAAGATAATTCACAAGGAGAATTATAGTTCTAAGTTAAAGTAAATCATTTCCTTGGAGATTTAAATCTAACGAAACTAAGTGCAGACATATTCTAATTCAAATCTCAAATCTAAGCTTTATTATTACTATAAACTACATTTTTATTCTATCAACGTCATGATAGAAAACTTCTTCCTTATTTTTCTCCAAATGGATTGCTCGTATGTTGTCACGATACTCGTATCTTTGCAGTTAATAAATACACATTCTTGTGTCTTTCCACTGCATTCAAACAAGTGGCGCAAACTTAAATTACTTTTGAAAAACAAAACTGAACTACATATATACATTACAAGCAGTTGACATGCATTCGGTTTAAAGTGATACGGATGCTTCTGACTCAACCGCCTGGACACACAAAAATGTTGTGCCTTTTACGTAAATAGGAATTAAGTTTGGTAAAGAAGATTTTCCTCGTTAAAAACCTCTTTTCTACCAGAATAAACAACACTAAAAAGTTTTTGTAAATAATGGGGCACATTTTGTTAGAATCTATAGCAATTGGTAGCAGCATCTAAATTTATTCCAAAATCAATCGATCGCAAGATAAAATTAAAATTCATCGCCAAGTATTTTCATTTTACAAAATTAACTTTCTGGTATTCTGATTCTTCACTAAATTTAAAATAGAGGGAACATGTAAATATCGAATCAAAAACAATTTTCTTGTGGTTCATTAAGCAACGAACTTTGTATTTTACCTTAAAAATAAAAAAAACACAATTTTTTTTCAAATACGATTTTCCTTAAGAAATGCTTACCATTTTTTAGTTGCAACGATTTGTTTGTTGAATTGACGTGTTAGCATTTTGTTACTATCAGTTTATGTTAAACATGAAACAGTGAAACATTTTCTTCTTCCTTCTACCCCAGTTTTTTTCAGCCGACACATACACAACGCACGAGTCGTGAACCTATTGTAGGTAACAATAAGATTAATATTAAGAAAATTTTTTGTTTACCTGTCATTTAAAGTCGTCGTTTTTATTGTTTTAACGTTTTTCAAGTGTAAATTACAGTAATTCCCGTTGATCCAAGCCCAAAACAACAAAACAGTCGTTTTCAAAACTCTTAGTGGTTGCATACGAAAATTTCGTTTTTATGCTAGGAAGCGAAGACTGTGAAAATGCTTTATTCTGTTGTACAAGAGATTTTTATTGTTATGTCTTATTAGCGCAATGGGACTTCGTAAACGAACAGTGTATGTATTCTGTAACCGCTTGTAAGCAGGAATATGTGGCCAAATACCGTGATTTAATAATTCAGGAAACATCGTTAGAGGTTCATATTAGAAATGTAATCAACACATTTGTTCGAACTGGCAGTGTCAACAAAGAGAAATCTTATGGAAGACCTTTAGTATCTGAGGAGGTTGTTGACGATTTGGGACGACTTGCGCAGAATCCACGAACATCTTTGACAAAATTTCCTCAGCAGTCAGGAATTTTTGTTGCAACATGAAATTGAACAACGGGCATTGACGAAAGGAGTACAGAATATTTTTGAAACGAAAAAGAGACTGAACATGTGCCTTGAACAAAATGGTGAATATTTTTAACATTTACTGTGATGTTTACTCGCAATAAATTTGTTTCTTTTTATTGTAATGAATTAGTTTTATTTTTTAAAAAGGTATGAAGCATTTAGGTAACCAGTTACACAGATGCGTGTAGTCTTTGTCATGCGTCCTTGGGCATTTAAATAGTACAGTTTAAATCTGAAAGGCGCCTACTGCGACCTTATAATCATTTATAGAAACCCTGTATAAAAGATATGCAAACATTCCTTTGTAAAGCGTCATCTGAAGATAGACAAATAAATAATGATTATAATAATTATTATCAGAGTAGGTTCTTAGCATTAAAGCCCTTATATCGGATACTAATTTCCCAGTATTCAATTAATATGAATGACATAAGAATATTGGGCCCAGATAATAAAATGAAAGAATAGTAAATGAGTAGATATAAAGGTAAAAAAAATGGTCCAAAGGTATTTTGACAAAACTTTCCTCGCCGCTGAAATGCAATAAAAGAAATCCAGCTTTTTCGAAAAATTATAAAATTTGATTGTGCGAATTTTATTCTTTTTATGAGAACCCTTGTAAGTTAAAATAAAGATATGTATGCAACGTTAAAATAAATGTAAAGAAGCGTGCTGGGTGTACGTTCCAAATGAGTCTTCTCTTAACAAAATTTTTGTGATGACGTCATTAACATTTTTGCAGAGACACGTATATCACTTTGAATAGGTGCTGTGTAATACTAATGATAACAGCGTGAGCCGTTCCCGATTGAATCAATAAAATAAGGCACCCTGTATAAGAAACTTAAAAACTTTTAATACAATGATAAATCACAAGTAGAGACTCAACATATTTTGCACATTTTGGATACGATTTCTTGATGAAATTTTTAGATGACGTCATCAGTTTTTTGGGAGGGGGTCAACGAATAAATGTTGCTTAAGGATTTACCATTATTCCGATAACCTTAGAAAATTTACAAGGTTTCCGAGCAATCGGTTTTGCAGTTTCAAAGTTATCTTGCAAAATATTGTTATTTAGTTTTAAATATTTTTCAAAAATTTTGGATGTCGAATATTTCATAAAATTAAAAAAACTATTTATTATAAATTTTGGAGTTGACGTCATCAAATGGTTGGTGGGAATGGTTAGCCAAATTTTGGTTAGGAGTTAACCATCTATATGATATTTCTAACATAATACAAAATGTGACAACAATCGGTCCAGCAGTTTCGGAGAGTCTAATGAAAATGGATACAGACAGACAGACAGACAGACACACAGACGCAAACGGGAGACCACTTTTTTCGTACTCTAGAGGTCATGACACTTCGAGAAAATATGGACTCGATTACTATACTTCCTTAGCTTACGCTCGGGAAGTAAAAAGTTTATCCATCACGAGGCTAGTTGACAGCGATTCAAGGGTATATAATGACACTAAAGAAATTTATTAATGCTTCGCCGATTTTTTCATATGTTGATGTTTCAAAGTCAATATATGATATATGTAGCTAATTATTAATAGGTTTCAATTAAAAAATCACTCAAAGTAGGCGTTGGAGTTTTATTTGACACAAACGGCATGCCTGTTCTTATACAATTTTCCAAGCCCTTTATACCTAGCGAGATAATCACATTAATTTTAAAGACCAGAAGAAAATCTACTCCTGGAGTTGATAATATTGATGGCCGGGCACTTAAAGCAGTGGCAACTGTTTTAGCTGAAGCTTTGCCATTCCATAAATGAATCGTTTAAGAAAGGAGTTTTCCCCACAGCTTGAAACATTTCAAATGTGTACCAATATTAAAAAAAAATTGGTTGAAGATGATTTAGGCAGAACTTTTCTCGCCCATAAAGTACAGCACAAAGAATCCAGTTGTTTAGAAAAATGATAAGATTTGATTTTACGAATTTTACTTTTTTATATTCACCCTTATATCTTAAAATAGATGTATGTAATGTTGAAATAATGACAAAGAAGCGGGTAAGCGTTTGTTTCAAGTGAGTTGTTTGATGATGTCATCAACATTTTTGCAAGGACACTTGAATTTAGATAGAAGCAGTTTAATACTAATAATAAAATTTTCCCAAATTTTCTGGAAAATGGAGTAAGTTGTTCTTGCATTTTAATTAAATCATTAAAATCACTAAACAATTTTATCACGTCCGCCATGTGTACAAGCAGAGGTGCAACTGAACTGAAAAGCGTTTACATGTACTCGTAATATATGACAAATAGCGATAACGCTTGTCTAGCTGCACACATGAGAGTGAAACAAGGAAACTAAACTAAACGACATTTTCTACGAATTGCTTCAATTTCCGCTTATTAAATAAAACATTACAGTTTATTTTAATTTTCGATGTTGTAGTTCACTTTTGCTTAATTATGACTTGTCTAGGCCTAGGGGAGGCAAAAATTTGTATAGGGGAGAGAAAATATGAAAGTACCGAGTCTCCCGAGGGACCCGATTACTATACTTCCTTAGCTTAGGGTCAATAAGTAAAAAACAAACTTGAAGTAAGAGGCAGAGGCTCCACGGTTGGAATCAATACATGATCGTTTTCCGGGTTGGAACCATGTTAATTGAATTTTTGGGCTCAACGTTTCGCACACTTTCGTAAGTGGCATCTTCAGGTAACTCAGAGTTTCGCCTCTGGTATGGTTGACATACTGAGTTACCGTGCTCTTTTGTCTTATTCTTAACCCTGCTCCTAAAGATGCCACTTACGAAAGTGTGCGAAACGTTGAGCCGAAAAACTCAATTAACACGATTCCAACCCGGAAAACGATCATGTGCAAACTTGAAGTGTTTGTGTTTATATAGGTATCGGAAGAATGTCAAGTAAAAAATTAGTTTGATTTGAATGAGTTTGTTGTCTCAAAACAGCGACGATGATTATTATTAGTAATTAATCCACAATCGAACAAAATGTTTTGAATATTATTATTATTATTCTTATTTAATCATTATTAATTAAAGAAACGGAAACGGTAGACCTATTTTTTTGTACTCTAGATGTCATGACCCATCGAGAAAATAGGAAAGCAACAAGTCGCCCAAGGACTCGATTTGGGAAGTAAAAAGGGGTTCAAAATACAACGAATTAGATAATAGGTCAGTGTGTTTACAGAGTCAGGTTCTATCAGATACTTAAAATAGTTTCAGGAAAAATAAAGCTACACATACCTACTGCACTTTCTGTGATGGTGGATTTTATTTATGAGGCACTTAATGGGCGGAATGAGGCTTTTGCACTTATGTTTGATTTAACTCGTGCATTTGATACGGTTGAACAATGTCTGGCTATTAAAGAAAATTTGGGGAATGGGAATAAAGGGAGTCGCACATTATTGGATTAGATCATATCTGGAAAATCTTATCACCCGTAACTATTGGGAACTGTACAGTGTACATCAAGGAACAAATACATAAAAGTTGGGATTCCTCAAGGATCACTGTTAGGGTCTATTTTGTGTATTATGTTCGTCGATGGTTTATCTCTTGCATATGGCAAATATGGCAAAATAGTAAGCTACGCGGATGATACAAGCATTCTTGACGACGCAAGAATTTAGTTGATACTTGTAATGTTGAATCCAAACAATTTCATTACTATATTACTAAACAATAAGAAAACCTATCATATACGTTTTTTCTCCAAAAATGTTACTGGACTGACTGTAAAGATGTTTGCGTAATTATGTTTTTTTTCATGTTTTAAGATCTGCGTATTTCGCGATTGTTCAATCCTGTTTTGCGAATAGTATGGCGTTTTAGGGTAGATCTGTATCGGCAGAAAAAAATCGCAAAACAAACCTACTTCTGAAAATTATGTTTCATCTACATCCATGATCCTCGTGTAAAGAAATCTTTGTATTGCACGACTTAATTAACATTTCGTTTATTATATGTATATTTTGGAATTGGTTATAAATGTTTGCAGAAGTTTGTCAGTTTTCAAGCGAGGGTCAAATACAAAGTAGTCATAATTTAAGAAATATATCTAATGAAGATCTACAAATAAATTTCTCAAGGTTGAAAATTGGTAAGCAAAATGTAAATTATGTAGGTGTACTTTGCTATAAAAAAGTGAAAAAAGTGGTCCGATATCGTGACTTAATATTTATTTAAGAGAGGTTCGTAGCCATTTAAGAAGTGGAGCGTATTATAGCATAGATGAATTTTTGTGTTCTCAACTTTTGACTAGAAGGATTTGTATCACAACAAACAATAGCAATGTAGTTGAACATGCTTTGGACGCACAATGCCGTTTTTTGCTATTAAAGAACATTCAAAAACAAAAAGTTGGAGGTGTACCTACTTCGTCTCTCGGATGTTTGTTGGAGGATTTTCTAATCTTGTTTGCTACAGTTTTCCTTATGCCGTCTCGTTTGTTATACAATCTACTATTATGCTCTAGACCGTGTCTGCGAAAAGTAAAAAAAAAATGCTCTTTTAATAAAACAAAAATGAAACGAGTAATGTCGAAGTTTTTGAAGTTTTCGTATTTTTCTTTCAACAGCAAATGAGAAGTTACTATTTCGGAAATTCAAAGAGGGAAATAATAGTTTCGGAAAACCATCAAATTCAAATTTGGAATGAATTGATTACTGATGGTGATATTCTAGTTGTAGAAAGAAATAAAATATGTATCAGCAACTTGCTGGAAAATGTACAGAAATAATTTCGTCAATAAAATACTGGGTAACCGAACAAAGAAATTCACCAGTCAAATGCAAGTAAACTTATTTTTTACTCTCAGGTAATTTATTGATAATTTATTCTTTCAAAATTTCAGGTGAAGTTCGATTCTTAATTGTTTTAATACCTTCTGCTTTTTTTTTTCATTATCACTTAATCTCCAGCATCAGATTCCTAAATTAAATTATTGTCATATAAAATTCTCAACAATTAAAATTTGTTGGAAAAAATGCAGTTCATATAATCTAAGACTCGTGTAGACACCTATTTACATATATATCGGTTTCCAGAAAACAACAACAGCATTATTCTTAGCCGCATTTATTCAACGTCATAAAATATCGAGTATTACTTGAACAGAACCAGATTATATTAAACAAGTTATACGAACAGATGCGGTTAAAATATCTATTACTGTTGTTGTTTCACAGAAACCGATATTTGCGATTAGCCGTTCATGTTCTTCCCGCACTTGGACAGTAGCTCCATGGTGTTACAACAATGTTGCATGGGTTAATAGTCTGATTTTCCGCATATGTGTTAAGTAGCTTTATTCTAGATCGTCCTCGGAGTAATCCAGGTAAGACAATGTTAAGGTCTCTTTGTGGTTGTGCTGTTTCATTGCCCATCCCCTTGTTTTCCTTTTGGTTTAGTCGCCGTATTTTGTATTTTTGTAAATACGGTTATCTCGCATGAACAGCTGATCACGCTGCAGGCGTTTAGGGAATTCCATCGACCGCGACTGGTATCAACTGGATTTTATGGTCAAGAATTTGTCCCATTTCTTTTTGGTGTTTCAGTTCCAGTGTTCCTCTGGAGGAGCGAAAAATTGTTTATTTAAGTAAATTTTGTTGACTTTTGAGAGAATTTCCCGGGCCGGATTTTTCCACGGAACTTGTTACACTGTGAAATCTCAGTTTCTATGAGATTGTCTAATATCTAATTTGTATTCTCTTTTGTTATATTCAAGGGGCCACCCAGATCTAGCGAATTGCTTTTTGCCGTGTCTTGGAAATCTAAGCTTGCCTCACGTAATTCGCCATTGGAGAAGTCATCGTCACTAACTAATATATTCAGCTATGACTAATTTATTATGCGATTGTTGTTTCATGAATCAGATCAAGAATATTTAAATAATATTTACCTAATAAAATTTTTGCACTTCATTATCATTCATTTATATATCTAACATTCTGATAAGAACGTTGAAGATATACCGACTTAAAATATACAATCTTATCTTATAAGTTATTAGTGAGATAAATATTAAATTCAAACGCTGATCTAGCAAGGTATTAGAATTTTGTTAGCTTTTATAACACCCAAGATGACTGGTTAAATTGACATTAATAGTGGAGCTGAAAGAAGTCGGTTTTTAGTCGATCGTGCATGATGCGGGTAATTTGGCATTATATTCATACTATAAGACGTGTTTGTAGGATTACAAGCAGAAATGTATTTTTCCGTTTGATTGGCAGAGGTCAAAGGTAAAGGATAATCCGAAGTTTGCTTGACTGGAGACTGTATTTTTTGGTTATCTCAGTCTTGTTGGAAAATAAATTTTATATATGATCCGTTACTATATTAGACAGAGGCAAAATTATGATTCCATTTAAGGATCTGAATATTTGTCGCTTGTAATTATTATGAAACTTCGTTTTTGTGTCATGTAGTGAAGCATGTAATTTCTCCAAGCTTTTGCTTTTTTAAGCTTGTGAGATCTTGGCTAACTTTTAGATAGAAAATTACTTTTTCATATTTTGATGTCAATATTTTTACACATCTTAAAATTCACATTGAAGTATGTGCTATTTTTACATCTCGACCGTAAGCTAGGGAAGTATAGGTATTATAATAGAGTCCATCCGGTGAATGGCTAATTTCATGATCCCCAGCTTATGAAAAGGTAGGTCTTCCCTTTCAGTCTGTCTATGGTCTGTTGGGGATTTTATTAGAAGGACTATTTCCTTCGCAAAAATTAAGCAAATGAGAGAGCTGCCATATTTTAATTTCATCCAACACGGGCCAAATTTCAACGCCTATTTCCTTTAAAAAAATTTATGCAATCAAAGTATTTATATTTCTGCATGACGATTAGTAAAAATTGTATTTCAGCGATAATTTTGCACTAGTGCTAAATTAACCCCCTCCAAACTGTCGGCCTTCATGCTTAAATTTTCAGCGTGAATCAAACACTCTTTTTTGGATTTTTGGAAATACAAGTTTGCGGTGTTTTGCTTCTAAATTAACCCCCTCCAAATTATCGGTCTTTTTGCAAATATTTTTTAATATCTCTAATTAACACGCTATTAAATTTTCAGTGTGGATGAAACACTTTTTTTTGGATTTTTAGAAATACAACATTGGTGTGTTTTGCTTCTAAATTAACCCCTTCTAAGCTGTTGGCCTTATGGCAAATATTCTTTAAAATGTATAATTAACACGCTATTAAATTTTCCCTTTAGAATATACAACAAGTTGTAAGAGTATGTGATTAGATGATATCAAAACTGATAGGCTTTTCTTAACATCAAATCCTGCGTAGCAACAAATGATTAAAAAATTGTCCGGTGGGACCAAATACTATTGGTACAAGGAACCAAGACTGTGCAAAATAAATTGGAATCGACAGTAAATAAAAAGTAACAAATCATACCAACAGAGTTGTTTCTGAACTAGGTAAAGCTGGAATGCACGAACAACAACTCGTATCAAGATCATAAGACCCTACTAGTTCCTTAAAATAATGTTTTCGGAAAAAATTATAAGCTATCCGCTGATGTCAAATTTTTCTTCAAACTAGCTTATAGAAGACAATTCCATTCGTCGATATCGTAGTAGGGGTTGCGGAGTACGTCAGTGGCGAGCTTTATGTCTGATACCGTTCTTGACCTGCTTGTCGGATTGTTTTCACACGAGTTAAATCTTTCAACTCCTTGACATTTTCCCGTATTGGAACGGCACGCAGTTGTTAAAATGTGCTTGATTCATAGGTACTATGGTCGCTTCGTGGTCCACCGAAAAGTTGCTTCGCCATAGCTTCTTCACTTGTCCACGTTACTCTGTAGGACGCAATATGAAAAAACTTGCAGTCCATCCGGAGTCGTCTCCTCCCAAACTTCATAATTTTGATCAATTTCTTGTTCTGATAAAGTAGAGGTTTTTTTTTCGCGAGACTTTTGCAAATGTTTCCTTTTTACATCTTTGGCGGCTCTGGCGTATGCAAATGTTACATCCTTAAATGGGTCTGAAATAATAAACTCTTTATAATATTTTTGTTCCAACATTTCCAGTGTTGTGGATGTGTTTTGTAGATACTGCCTTTATATTCTTGTCCATCATTTCGCTTCATGTTGAAAGCAAAATAATTTTCAATTAAGGTCAGTTATGAGATCGAAGTTACCTCGTTCAAAGAGTATTTTTTCATCGCAAAATTGTTGAAATTCCTCCAAATTGTTGAAATTGACCTTAAGTAATTTTTAGACCTTTTAGTTTTTACTGGAGTTAATCTGTTCAATATTTGAAATTATTTTTTGACAAATAAAAGTTTTGTTATAAATCACCTTAGATATCAGTTCAGTACAAAAGATTGTTAATGGAATATTTTATCACATATTAGTACATGAATTTCAACTATTTCTTGAAGCCCTAAGTAGAATAGACATTCAAGAAAATAATAAAATTTTGATTTGTGGTGACTTTAACATTCCGGATTTCACCTTGGGTAAAATAAACCAATTCACTCTATCTCTAAATAATTTCCAATCTTTCTTTAATTTAGAGCAGCATAATAATGTGCAAAATAAATATCACCATATTCTAGACTTAGTTTTCTCTAATATCGAGTCTAAGGTAGAGGCTTCTGATTTCAATTTCGTCGATGATGATGTTCACCATCCTTCTCTTTGTATAGTTATAAAATTTGTAACTCCCCTTTATCAATCTTTCCCTATAAATAATCTAGAACAATAGGACTTTAGAAAGGCAAACTTTCCAGTTCTTTATGATATGCTTTACTCTTGCAATTGGGATTTCCTAGATACCGATGGTAGCGTTGATGAAATTTGTTCTCTTTTTTATGCCAAACTCCATGCAATTTTTGATCTTGCTGTTCCTAAATTTAAAATCAAATTGAATACTAACCGTCGACAATATCCTCCCTGGTTTAATCAGGAAATAAAAAATGCTATACGCACTAAATACTCATTGCACAAACTGTATAAAAAATATAAAACTGCTCATTACCATAATTTATTTAAATTCTATCGTTCCAAATGTAAAGCGCTTATTCAAAATGCTTATAGAATGTACATGCGCAAGATTGAAAATAATATTTCTATAGATCCTAAGTCATTTTGGATGTTTCTTCATAACAAAAAAGGTAGCACACGTATTCCTGGCTTAATGCGCTATGATGACAGAGAACTATCATGTCCACAAGCTATATTTAACGCTTTTGCTCGTCATTTTAGCAATGTTTATATAGAGTCCGATTGTTTAGCTCCTTTTTGCGCTACGAATGAAACAGCAGCTCAGCTTTCAGTTGCTATTACTTCACTGCTTGAAAAAGATATTCTTTTGGCCTTAAAAAACTGTAAGAACACATTTACATCCGGTCCTGATGGCATTACTAGCTTTCAACTCAAAGACTGTGCATATATCTTTGTGATTTCCTTGCTTAGAATATTTAGTCTTATTCTCAAAGATTGTCAGGTACCAGAACTTTGGAAAAATCCTGCATTACTCCCATATTCAAGTCTGGGGATAAAGCTGATGTAAAAAACTACAGGTCCATAAGTTTATTATGTAATTTTGTGAAGACATTTGAATCAGTAATGTATAAGCTAATTTATTCATCTGTGAAATCTTTTATAATACCATACCAACATGGTTTCGTTGAGAAGAGGTCGACTGTGACGATTCTGGCTTGCTTTTCCCAACACGTATCTCATTTAATTGATAGTAGAAGTCAAGTGGACGCGATGTATATGGACTTTTCTAAGGCCTTCGACCAGATCGATTACTTTATTCTCCTAGATAAACTGCGCCAATTTGGCTTCTCGAAGTCATTACTTAAACTATTCAAGTCGTACCTTATTGGTAAAGTGCAGTCAGAACGATATCGTAACTTCTATTCAGAAATATATTCACCGATATCTGGAGTTCCTCAGGGATCTAATTTGGGACCACTTTTGTTCTTATTGTTTATTAACGACATTGTTGAACATATATCTACTGCACTACTTCATAATTATTGTTATTTTCCTTGTGACTGGGTGTATTATTACCTGTTGGGAATAAAGTATTATTATTATTATTATTATCACATCAAAATTTTAAAGAAAATCAATTTTGAAACAAACGGTCTGTTTAAAATGTTCTTTCCTGCATATTGCCACAGTTAGCAACAAGACAGTTGTAAAACCGATTTACGCCCAAAAAAGGGGTTTAGGTATATCGCAAAGGAATAGCGAAATACTTGAGGTAGTTAAGTCAACTTAGAGAGTGATGAAGTTTGCGAGAGGCAACTGGATGTCCAACGGGTATAAGTGTGGAACACGCAGGCCTTTTGAGAGTGTGAGATGTATTATGATGTCAGTATTAGAATTATTATATATATAGTTTATAGTTATATGGGTTACTAGTTTTAGTTAATAAATCTTAGAAAAGTACAGAAATGATTTTAATGACAACACACCCATCGTCTGGATACAAATTCCTTTGTTGTTTCTTTGTCACATTTCCATCCGGTGTTGTACTTTGTGTTGGCAACTTGTGAATGCTAATCAAAAAATCCATCTTAAACAGTTCGGGTTTTCATGTACGTTCGACGGCTCATTAGTCATTTTTACCTATTCCCAGCTTGTATAAACGGCTCTGGGATTTTAATCTTTTCCGACAAGAATTTTCTGGGGGGTGAGTGACAGTTGTGATCACTTTTGGTGTTCCATTTTTGGCGTTTCGAATTGGAAGGAAAATTTGCGTGAATCCAGGCCATCTTTGGAAAGTTTTGTAGTCGATCGTTTGATTCTTTCCCGATCCCTCGTTTGGTGAACAATAATGGTATTTTTCGTTCCCTGGGGCACGAATTCCTTCTACCACCGTTAACCACCACGTTGTCGCGTTTTAAACCATCAAAATCCATTTGAGATAGCAATAATTGAAATTCTTCTTGTTCAAATACATAGTAAACCACGTCCAAATTTTAGGGCTTTCTGGTGTACCGAACACGACGCCGATTTGAATTTTTTGTCGACTACAAGCCGATTTTTGACCGTTGCGCGACGTCGATTTGATTTTAGGTATTGGGGCTTCCTATACTGAGGGAAATCGTACCATTTGTAGACCTCGACATTTTTGCCTGCACGCCGGTTGATCGCCCAACTTTGGTTTTTATTCCAGTGTCGCTCTCCTAGCCCCCGTCATCTCTGGAAGCGGCAGCCAAGGTTAGATCCTTCCAAAATTTTTGTATTTGAGCCAAAAATATCAAACAAGCGTAGGGTATGTTTCTTCGTGACCCTTGTGGCTCCATTCAAATCTTGTAGTTTTCAATATCTACTTAAATAGGCTGTTAACCAAGCTTACGTAAGCGCCGCCTTCAGCTGATGTTGAGTTAAGTTAAATCCAATTATTTCAGTTGACATTTAATTTTGTTACACCTAGTTTAGCTTACAGTAAAGTTCGTGGTAATTTTCATTCCTTCTTTTGGAATTGAATTGGAAGTTGATAGTTTCAGACGACATTCTTTTTGTTTACTAACTACCTGGCGCTGAGTAACCAGTATCCCTTTTTCCCCTTTTGACGAAATCGGCTGCTGTGTTTAAGAATTCGCGTTGCCGCAGAAAAAACTGAGCGCCGTACACAGTGGTCGTTTCGGGCAATTCATAACGGTGTAGTACCTATTTTAGGAATATCATGTAGATGGTAAAGCGCTAAACCAAATTTGTGTAATCAGCTCCACTTCCAATTTGGTGACGTCGTCTCAAAATTTTATGTTGTAAATGGTGTACCTGTGGTTTATGAATTCGACTTGAATTTTTTATCAATGATCTGGTATCTTGTAAACGAAGTTTGGCAAATAGTTAATCAAAATTTATGTGTTCATCCTCTCGAAAACTTTACAACGCAGTCTCAAAATTTGTTAGAAAAATCCAATCTAAAATGAAACGCAAAAAAAATGAATGCCTGAAGTAATTTATTTTATTGATCAAATCAAGAACAGTTCACACCATTTTCCCAAAATTTTGGAAGGTATTACTGTTAGTATTAGTATTACACTGTACTTCTTGAAACTGATATTATGTCCTTACTAAAAAGTTGCTGACGTCATCACTTGAAATGTACGCATACCATGTTCGTGTCTGTAGTTTAACATTCCGCCCATATCTTTAATTTAATTAATAGTAGTTATCAATGTTATCATAAAAAAATTTAAACTCACGAAACCGAATTCTATAATTTACACTTACAGATTTTCCACAGTTTGCATTTTTTCCATTCTTTAGACTGAATGAAACTCTTTGTTGTCGTTATTCTTACACTGTTTTGACAGTAAACTATAATATAATACGCACATAACACTTTTTCTTTAATTTCTTGTAGAATATCAATTTGACATATGAAAAATGTTTAAATAAATACACTTTAAGTGGAATGTTGGTTAAAGTTTTGTCATATGTGTGATATTTACATACGTAATTTGAGAAAAGTAACTCACTCCACCTGACGGTCTTGTGGGCTGATATGTTCCGGCGTATTTTGTGTGTAATAGTATACAATATTTTAGCATAAATAACTAAAATAACACTTATTTTAGAGTAATATAATTTATACATCAACATAAAAGTTATCTAGTGATATCTTAAAGTAAATTGGTCCTCAAATCTAAGTAATTTGGTGCCCATTCTTGTCAGCAGAATAAAAGATATTTTCAATGTCGACTTTTGTTGCTAATAATGCTTTCATTTTTGATTGAAATGAATTTCTTTTGGAAGTCCTCCACCTATCCGCTGGACAACTCTGAGAGGTATAGAATTTCTTATTGACGAATATTATGGAATTTAAGATTTAACATGGTTCGAGATATTGTTCATTTATTCTTTTTAACTCGGAAGGGTATGTCGTTTATCGACTGCCACACATCATATTCAATCAAGCAGTTTAAAGCTCTCAACCGGGAACTATTACAGATGAAACTGCAGCAGACCAAGACAATTATTGAACGTAATATGAAATAAGCAAAATTCTCGGACTACGTTCCACATAACAGTAACAGCATTTCAGTGAACACAATATTTATGTCTCTGTTGTGAAGTGCGACTACAACGAAATGAATCAAGAAACGCCAAGTCGAACGTTATGAAGCAATCTCAGCAATCAATGCCAGCTGCAATCTTGATAATGATCTGGTGCGAATTGTTGAAATTTTGGTATCCTCTGGCGATTCGTGCCGACCGTTGACAGTAGTGAAAGCTTTCATAACCCCATGTATGAACATACATCGTACCTAAGTTTCGTAATAATTCCGGTTGCGAATGTAAACAACATGCATGCAGGTCTAAACTAAGCAGATTTGGAGAGCGGAGCCTCGTAAATCTCGCGTCGGCTTTAATATTCATGCGAATAATTTTAAAACAACGTGCATATGTATCAAACGCGACCCTTAAATCGATAATGCAAAACTTAATGACTGAAAATATTAATACATTAGGGCACACATTTCAGAATAAGCGGTCGCAAATGCGTTGGGTGGTCTTGCGGACAGCGAGAATACACCGAGGTTTTAGGGATCGATCCTGGTGGTGCGCGCTGGAGGTGGAGCTTCTACAGCCTCCACTTTCAGTGGTGAAACGGACGCCGAGCGACGCACAGCGTCCCTTGCTACCAAGTCCGCGTGTGCTACAGCTCTCTTGAGCCGACTGTGTGCTGTGTGCTGAGTGTGTCTTTTCAGCCAATCAGAGTGCGGCTTTGAACGCGACTTAAGTCAGTCAGACACTGCACGTCTAAGGCGAGTAGAACTGCTTTTCTAGCTACACACGTACGGAGATCTGCTATAAATTGCGTTATTTACGAAGGATTCATAAAAATTGCCCCGTTGCGACGCCACAAACCGTAAAAGTGACTCAAGTCTTGATTAAAAGC
The DNA here is from genome assembly GCF_036711695.1 of Zophobas morio. Classification (NCBI taxonomy): domain Eukaryota; kingdom Metazoa; phylum Arthropoda; class Insecta; order Coleoptera; family Tenebrionidae; genus Zophobas; species Zophobas morio. The sequence goes on from NW_026972110.1 coordinate 7,395,100, forward strand.
AATCTCAAAAGCGTTCATCATTGATTTCAATTTTATTTCTACCTAAATAAATCCGTTGCTGTTGGCTCTGTCTGTCCGAAGACGGACAAATCAGAGGAATTAAAAGAATTTCGTTTATTGAAAAATCGAATCGTTCGGGATTGACCCTTTTCAAACGATTTGAGATCTTCATGTAATTTTTGGAATTCGTGATGGAGAAAAGAACGGAATTAACTTAATGGAAAAATTACGTTGTAATACAGCTTTTAAGGTGAGATTAAAAATTTTTAAACTAAAATCATTCAGAAAGTTTTAACAAGATCCGTCGCTTAGTCATTACGTGAACCCCTTACATGTAGCTTAAAAGTTCCAAGTACCCGATGCAAATTCTGTTTTCAATAAAAAAAAGAAGTAATGAATATGCTTGTTTATTTTAGGGGGAGTTTTTGCTGAGCCGACGACTACATGTAAAAATTTTAATACGAAAAGTTTGCGAAGCTTTTAAAATTCATCACCGAGTAAGTAGTGTGGAGGCCGTTACGTCCACAAAGTAACAATTATCATCGAATTTAAATAACGAGCTTACGGAAACCGTCCCTCTATTAGCACAAATCTGGAAACCTGAACTGATAAATTGGGCTTTTTAAGGATTATTATCCGAAAATTTTGGGGTGTTCATTTTGACAAATTGAGATTAACCGCATTCTTTCACAATAAATACTTTTTATGGTGTTAAGATTATCCCAAGCTCCACAAAAATTCATCTTAATTTTCCGTTATGGATATTTCGGTGGTAAATTGTGCCATAGCCTATTATCAGAAGATTTTACAGGATACTGAAACTAAGCCTCCAATAATGCGCCGTAAAGTATTAAGGGCCCATTTTTAGAGAAGGACATAACGGAGCTCTATAATATTTTTTGAGGAGCTTAATTGAAAATTTTTTAGGTGCGTATTAGGGTAGTAACAAACGACCTTATGCGCGTGAATCTAAATTTGCAATTTACATCGATATTTCCTGTCACATTGACCCTTATTAAAATAGCGCTACGGTTCACCTTCTTTAAAAATGTCTCAGTCGATCCTTCAAAGTAGATGAATAAAAAAAGTGATCATTCCAAGGAAGTTCCCTTAAATTTCTCGTCCGTCATCTTTGTCGGTCATTTCTGAGTGTGCTCTCGCAGGAGCTTTTGATATGATAAGCTTTGTGATAGAACTGATTTGTGGTGAAAAATTCTGTTTTATCTTGGATTTGTCGAGAAAGTCATGATTCGGCTCTCATCTTTCCTAGAATACGTCGATGAATACGTCGATATGAATGAAATTGTATTTGCAAGTTTTTCCCTTTTCACAGACTGTAATTTTATGGCGACGTAATATTTACGTTTGTTTTTCTAAAGGAAATTTTCAAAACACGGGCTTGCTATATATTGATTTATAACCTTATGCTGACTTGTATAAAAATAGAACGACGAGAAATTATCAGTTTTAAATGTAAAACTTCCTCGACGATGGTTTTCTCTAGTAATCCTTTCACACATGCTTTCTCGGTTAGTCTTGCATATAAAATTTGGGTTTGTAATTTTGATATTCGGCACATTCCCCCTTTTACTCTATATTATTTAACCACCACAAACTTATGTCTTCTGAGTTATTTATGTTCGCTACATCCTCAAAATTTCAGCTTTATGTTGTGTGTGAAGTCGTCCGCAATTTGTCGTTAAGGATTAATGTGCGTACTTTTTTATCGTTATTATACGGATATACGTAATTTTTAAAGATTTTCGCCAACGACAAAAATAATATATCAACGTGGTAAATCACATTCACTGCCTGATGTTCTGCTGCTTTTTTATTTGTTTGCATTTCTACAAAAGGACGATAATAGCTTTCATTTACTTTGAAATTTGAAGTTTACGAATTATAACATTTTTCTGACAATTACAGTAATAAAAATAAATTAATAACTTACTATTTTCTATGTTTCTACAACGAGAAATGTGTTTCTCAACAAGAATAAACACGTCCTTTAGTTGGAATGGTGAGCATCAACAAATAACAACTCGTAACTACACATTTAGATGGTAAATTTGTTCTTTAATGAAAAATCTACAGATATTTTTTAATTATTGCTACTATATCACGGAAAAGTATATATATTTTTTTTAATTTTAAGAATAATGGAAATTATTTTTTCATATATGTGATTAATTATAATATTTGCCTTAATTTAGTATTTGTCAAACATCTTAAAATCTTCGTATTTGTGAATTTTATAGCGAAACGGTAATTTTCCCAGGGATAGATTTCTTTTCAGAGTTCTAATTCTATCATCTAGAAATAAAAACATAACAAAATTACATGTGGTGGCTTGACAACTTTTTACTTCACTGCAAAATGTGCTGTCAATAAGATTATTATTTCCGCACGTCTTGCTGGTAGTTATTAGAGATAAAAAGTAATTAAGTTTTTAATTAATTACTTCGGCAAAAGTCAATATTAAAGTTTCTAAACCTAACAAAAGATTTCAGACACTCTGTAATATTGATTATATTTCGCGTAAGCTGTACTGTAATCACAGACAACAAGCAAGTGTTGGAAATTAGTTATAACGTTTTGACTACTTTCCCGAGAGCACGATCTTATAAGATAAATAAAGGGTTAGAAATCTGCAATTCTTGCGGTTCTATAGATTCGGGGTTGAAAAATTCAGATTTTGGAATAAATTTGAAACCATGCTTCTTAGTTTTGTCCGGATCATACCGGTGGATAGTTGGTTAATACATTTTTCGCTTTTGTTGCACACACATTTTTTCTTACAACTGGTGTGGTGATAGGCATAATATTTTTATTTCTGGTAATGTTTTAATAGATTATTGATTTTCAAGGAACTGGTACTTATAGGGCGTTCAATTAAAAAAATTTTCACGTTGGTCCTGATTTTTCGTAAACATTGTGAAGTATGTTTACAATAAACTTAAAATTTCAGTTAGCTGACAGGCGAAATGACACAACATAACCCTATTTTTTCTTTTATCAAAAGAAGCAACGCCAACTTATGGCTTTTTCAATTGAACACATATCTAATGACATACAGGCTAATTGAAGAGAAAACAAAAATACTTAGTTGATGTTTGTTGACGATTATTTGACCTTATTAAATCTTGAAAACAAACTGATGTTATCTTTGTAGAGCATGTTACCACATGGTCTCACTTTTATTAACCGCTGAAAATGATGTCTCTCCATAACGAACTTAAGCAATTTGGGACCACTGCGTTCATTTATATTATTAATCTTAGGAAGTTCTGTTATTTATGATTAATAGTTAACTTTGGGCAAAATCGATTTTTCTAGTTGATAACTCATCAGTCTATAAATTTCCTTAAAAAGGTCAAGTGAGGGAAGGATTATTCTGTTCCATTGAGCAAATAATCCCTGCTAGTTATCCACCTGTTATAACTTTCTGTGTCGTACGTTAGAGTAAGAACAAAATAAACTGAATTCGTAAATCATAAAATTTATAATTTTCCATATTTTTTCTTAATTTAGACAATTTGAAATGGAGGTATGTTTTCGATTTCCAAATGTTTCAAGCCAGCAATACCAGATAAGAGATTAGTGCAGAGGTTCCATGGTGTAACGGTTATCACTCTGGACTCTGAATCCAGCGATCCGAGTTCAAATCTCGGTGGAACCTTTTTTATTAAAAAGTATAGTATTTTATTTATAAATTAATGGTAAAAAATTATTTAAAACTTTTGCTTAATTTTTTTTTCTTGTACTCTAATTTCCTTGAATAAGTTCGGAAAATTCGTGTTTCTGACATCACTGTGAATCGACAAGTGTCGGGAAACGCTGTCTGAACGAGTCTATGAATAACGTTTTCTCTTCAAGCTTTCGGTGTGAACGCTACGTGGATGACTTTTTCTTGACACTTTTGATAAAACTTGTATTTCAAATATCTACAGCACTTCGTGCTTCTGTAGTGTCAATATTTTATGAAGCTGTTACGTACGTTGGCCGTACATTAAATGTCATTTTGAAAAACTGATGCACAAGAATTTACATTTCATAATATTGGAGTAGTTGATGGACACATGTTTAACGATTCAAAATGTTACTCTTTTGTGCCACTTTGGATGGATGAGGGATACATGATTTTTTTAACCACTAGTGTATTTCACTACATATTTAAGTCCTAGACCCTGAAGAAAACCCAACAACTCTCATAGTTAAAAAAAATGAGGCAAGGTACTAGGTAAATGTTGTTCATGTAAACAGAAGAATGCAATGTTTTGGAAGTTACATATGTGAGTACATATTGAATTTAGCTTTGCCCTAAAAAATGTTGTAAGGTATAGTCAACCAATCCTGCTTGTTCGAAAAATCCTAGAATTTAATTTTGCAAAATTTTACTTTTTATGATAACCCCATGGGTCAAAAAAAGGATAATTATGGGTGCGGTGTTAAAATAAAGGTAAAAAACCATGTTATGCGTATGTTTCAAGTGAGTTTTTCCATTATAAAAATTTGTGATGACGTCATAAACATTTTAGCCAGGACACACAGTTTAAAGTCAGTATAATACTAATAATAATTGTACGGTAATCCCAGTTTTCCGGAAAATGAAGTGAGCAGTTCCTGATTTGATCAATAAAATAAACTGCCTCGTTCATTTCTTTAGTCACTCGTATAAGCAATTGAATAGTTGAAATATTTCGGTAACTAAAATTTATTAAAATATTAGTCATTTTAGGGATAGATTATTATACAATAAGAATACAAGAAAAAAATTATAGGTGATTTTGAAGCAAGCGAAACTTGAAAGTGATTATTAGCCAACTAAAGGGTTAGTTTTTCCTTCAAATTCAATCCAGCGGCTACACATTAAATATAAAACGGAAAGATAATCGCATTACAAACTCAGTTTTATGGAGGAAAATATTCAGATAACAAAAATTGTTTACGTATATAGAGTTACTTCAGGCGTAGTTACTTAAGCTGGAACTTAACTTGGAAGTTAGCCTCAGGAGTCTTGCCTCTGGTGATTATAATAATTACTCCGAAATATAACTACTGATCAACGTCCTTTAACTGAAGAAAATACTTTGCTGAATTTGTTTGATTTATCATTTGTCTTATTTTCTTTCCAATACTGTAAAACAATATAATGACTAAACATGTTCGTTCGGTTTTTTAAGTAAGTACTTAGGTGCTTCATTTGTCAAAATTTAAATATATATTATTGATTTAAATAATAAAGCCATTTTACTTCAAGCAGTTTATCAAATGCTAAAAACTGCGAACGAAATTTTGTCTATCGTAAATGTGGAAGAATGTTTTTAACATCTTTCAAAATGTGATACCACATTCCCTTACAGGTAATTGATAATGATAACACTGCTTAGTTTTCATTAATAACATGAACCATCTAAAAGTCTGCGCTTGATGTTACGGTTATGGAAAAAACGTAATATTTACTACCTTTAAAGAGAATTTTCCGTGGGAATTTTCTTTCGTGCAAAGCAAACAACGTATGGTCAAAAATTTAATATACAAATATGGTATTTGATACCATATCCTACTTAATTTTTTATAAGAAATCAATTTTTATGTACCTGCTCTCTGGAGAATTTATACTTGTAAATTTGCAGCTGGTTTGCAATTCGAACTAGAAGGTGGAAATGAAATCAGCACGTAGCAACTACGCGTGGAATTTGGGTTATTATTTACGGTTATTGAGTTATACGTCAGAATTCAGATTAATCACACAAGTATGAAAAATACCAGACATCAGTAACATAACTTGTTAAATGGCTTGACAGAATGTATGCATTATGCATTTAAACTATTTGCCCATATTTTAGCTGAAAAAAAACTCATTTTCTAAAGAAAATTGCCGTGTTAAATTTGTTCAAATATTTCCGGGTCTTTCTCCCACGTAACGACCCAGTAGAAATAAACATTTTAGTTGTAAATGGTGTTTGCTAGTTGCTACTGAGAAGTGTAATTTATTTGGTTTCGTAATTAATGTTTACCGAAAACGCCACAAAGTGGATATTTGTTGCTCCCTCTTGAAGTAAGACGAAGAGGAATTTTCTCAGTTGTGGATGAACATTTATACGTAGGCACATTATCTACCCAATAACTCAGCAATTACAAGGACCTCTACTTAACATGAGTATGCAACTAAGAGAATGTGATGGTTTTAAAAACTGTATTGATCGTAAATTCGTAAAGTGTTACATACTGTATCTTTACTCACTGTATCAGCTTCTTATTTCCTTTAGCAACAAAAAATCATTTTGTTTTAGATGTCATTTTACCTAATTATATTCCTACACTGTCAACTCATAACAAGATTTATTCGTTCTTATTAACGAAGTCATTGCCACGCTGGTTAAATAATAAAGCAAGTGTTTATAATGTTTTATAACTTTAAACACGTCTTTAACAACGTAAAATTAAGTGCACGTTCCAACTAATGATTACTTCGTTAATTAGGTAGAAGGCTAAAAGTGGAGATCGTCTCTCTGATGTTCGTATTTTCTTAAACATCAGTCGTTACATCCGGTTAAGTGTCTATTTATTCAGGTGCAACAGTTTCAGGAAGCCCTTAGCTGATTTATTTATAAAAATCTCATGAAATAAAGAATAGCGTAATCGTATTAGCGCTGCTCCTCTAATGGGATGGAACAGGATACCCTCATCTTTATCATCGTTCGTTTGCTCGAGTGGAAACCTTGGAATTATTGGAAGGAAAATACATAATGTATCAATTGTTTATTATCAAAATTATTTGTGGGATTACTGAAAAATGTTATTGACTTCAACAATAAGAGAGGTATTTTTCTTTCGGTATATTATTTTTATCAGAGAAATAAGCGTCTTTGTAAAAAAAAAATTCTTAAACAAAAAGTATTTGTGCTAGCAAGGAGACATAACAGAAGCATCGAAAATGTTATAGCAGTAGTCGCTGCCATCTTACGTTATTTTTTATTTTCAATATAATCCTATTACTTCTTTTTTTGCTGCAAGTTTCTGAAATTTTAGAGTACTTATGGTTCTCTACAAAGGATCATATATAGATATTTTCAATAGTAAACTGTCAAGGAACATATTTTTTTCATTCTACTATCGACATCAAACAGAAAATGAACTTGGATATTATATCACGCAGGTCTTTATAGCAAGTGGGAATATCATACTTAAACATTCAAATGTTTAAGTATGATATGTATAAGAAGATATCCATTTAGTTATGAAAAGCTGCCTCTGTTCTAAGGTCTGTTTATGGGATAGTATAATTTTTAATTAGATTAACTTGTGACCAGAGGCGTCATTAAATTATTAGGAAATACTTATTGTTTGTTGGTAAAATTGTTATGATGTATTTTATGCGACCTACATCGAAAAAATCTGTTTACCTTTTATTATCAAAAACACAACTACATTAGGTATTTTGATTGACGGAATAAAAAGCTAAATTCTGTTCAGTTTATAGTGACATAAACATAAACTAAATAAGTGGCACAATGTTTCTGTTTTTTAGCCGATGCAATTTTCCCTTGTTTGGTATTCACAAAAAGTAGCTATTGTTCAGTGTTTTGTAGTAGTGTTACTCGTGTTATGTTTGGTTATAATCGATTTAATAATTTATTTCGTTATTCATTGTTTCGTTAATGTGTGTGCAAATATAATGTTTTATGCACAATAATCTACTGAAATGTGTTGTGCCAAATACAAGTTACATGCATTTCAGTAATTAAGTACTTCTGTGAATGTATGTATTTTATTAACGGAATAAATTTTTGCATTTGCATAACTATAAGGTCCAAACAAAGGAGGCATTAATTTAAACAAATAAACAAACAACATTTTCTTGAAATTAAAGTTGCATCTATTTTCCAGTGGAAGGCAGAGAGATGAGTTTTATTCTGATGATCATATTGGTTTCGCTTCACAGCGCACAGAATATGAAAGTGCAGGTTTTTCGTTTCTATCTGCCTCGTTGTCAGAAAAGATAACCACCGGAACTAGCGTACTTTGGACTGCAGCATATCTGAAAATCTCAGAATTAGTACCTATTTTAGAAGTAGCAGTCAATATCTTAAGAAATTTTCAACCGTCACAGCAATAAAATATTTTGTCACTACGTGTTTAAGGGAGGCATCTGTTAGCGGAGAATCCAAATTTTAAGAAGAAGTACATAAGGGTCTAGACATTTCTCACCTTCGTAGTTTTATTATGAAGTGTCAAGGACATTATAATTAGTCCATTTACGTAGTTTATAAAACTTTGTATTGTACAGCATCTAAGTATGTCCTAATTGTTTGCAGAAAGTTTGTGTTTAATGAAGGTGAAAAAAGCTATGGAGATTTGACGAGAGCTCGATGATTGAGTGTATACAAGGTGAGTCAGTAAGCGTGCGGTTTTCGATATCTCATTAATCATTAGGAAAAAAAAAGACCAATTGTAACTTTGAAGAAGAGGAAATAAAATGGCACGAAATATTGGTCCTAGCGTGGTCATTTCTTTATTGAGTGGGTCGTAGTCTTCAATAATATTACCTCAAATAACTGTCGGAATCGAAGAGTACGATAAAATGTTTACAGGTCAAAGTTATACGGTTTTTTGAGATGCGTGCACTAAAATTATTTTCAAATAATAGATTGTTTTGTTTTTTCGTATTTTGATTAATGTTTCACCATATTTACGATTACCTTAAAACGCTCGCGTGATTTCATAGCATTCGGTTTTGCTGTTTCAAAGTTAAATACCAAAATGTTGTGTAATTGTTGTGTGGATGGCCAATGTAAAAACTCAATACAGATTTGTAGACCATAGGTGCAGGAGTACATTTTTTTATCAAATTTAAATACTCCTAATATTTACTATTGTAAATTTTGGAGATGATGTCATCCTATTGTTGGTGGGGACGATAAGACAAATTTTGGTTACCGTTTTACCTTCTAAATGATCTACCCTATTTCAGAAAATAACTCCAATAGAAGAAACTCAATTGGAGCCAGTTATACAACTTATATAATGATTTGGGAACACAGTGTTTAAATATTGTTGGACTAATATTGTTGGTCCAATAAATCTGGTGACATAATATTTCAATCCAAGTTTGGTAAGTCCAAATATTGATTTTAGGTACTCCATTACCTATAATTTTATCTGTTCACTTCACAACGAAAATGTACATTTGTCTGTAAATAAAATAAAAACAACAACATTTCTCTTATTAATTTATATTTCCCATCATCATTTCGTAAATTTTATCCTCTTGCCGTTCCTCAAATATCTGTTGATGTTTTTCTTATTTATTAAACTTCATTTTGGTAGTGTTTTTAAATATTTTCTGCAGCACTGACTCCAGCTTGAGTTAATGTTTCAAGATAATGAGCGCGTAGTTACTGGAATTTGTTGCTTGTATATTTAAATGTCAACAGTTGTATATTATATCATGTACAAAATATAGTGAACAACCCTCGAATACGATATGTTGTAATATGTAAGGAACACGTTGTTTTGGTTTATGCAGTCAACCTTGTAATTATATTTGCTCCTTTAGTTAGTGGTTTCTTTAATTCATCAAGTGGAAATTTTGTGATATTTTGTGTATACCTAATTTGGATGAATTGGATGAAGTGTTTTTGAGTTATCATTGGAGGAAATGCAAATACAATGTTAAAATGGCCCCATCAAAATCTAGCTTATGCATTATCCTTATTGTTTCTAAATTAATTGTTGTCATTAAATAAATTACCTTGAATGATAAAACTGAATAAAAGATATGTTGCCACATAACATCCAGGATTCCTGGATATAAAAATCCTTTCCAACTATCGAGGTCACGCACTAAAAGATAAACAGATAGCAGATATAACACATTACCATAAAATATGGCCCAGTTTACTTACTAAATGAATTTTCTTTTCAACTTACAACTATTTGTATTGTGTCGAAGACAAATATTCACGTTATTCTCCAAATATATCCACATTATTCAATTTCTGTTTCCTTAGAATCATTATTAAATCCTTGGGGGAAAAATTGCATGCTATCACGACATTTATGGTAAGGACAAAAGGTCGACCCTTTGGGGACTAGTATATACGCGATACTTGTAATAATAAGTTTGCTTGTTTACGGATTTAAGAGGTGTTGGTAATATACATAGAGGGTTTGGTTGGTGGCAGTCCCTAGGTAACCGGCAGCAGGGATCACTAAGTCTCTTGAGCAAACCTGCACTGATTATACCCTGCTGGGAAGTAGTCGTAAAGGCACCTGCTTCACGTCTCGAGATGATGTATTACGTTCCTGGCTGCATATACGTCCGAAGACTGGCAAGTGATGCTACAGAAATTAATCAAACTCGGGTTAGACACATGCTAAAATTTTAATAACCTCTCAGCATCATGAATAAATAAAATAAAAAGTGACGCCACAAAATTGCCAGGAAAAATTCTGCTGCTGTGCTGTGTTGGTGGATTAGTTATGGATCGAAATTAAATTTTAAATTTTAGCGACAACATGCATAAGGAGCGTAGGAGGCAGAATGCATTTTTACGCTAAGATTACTTACTTTGTAAAAGGTAGAAAAAGTGTTTCTGGGTGACGCTTGTTTTTTTATAAACAAAGTTAAAAAGAACTAATGTTTAATGCGTAGTAACTAGAGTCCGGAATTAAGTGCATAAATTTTGGTTAAAATATGCGCATAAATATGCATGAAATAAGTAAAAATTATACACTTGCAATGTATGTACGTTTCTCTGCAAATATAAGGTATAACTTCTATCTACAAGTAATTATCATATTAAATCCAGCGGTGAATTTTTTTGCCTTTCTGTGGAAAGAGGATTTATAACCAAGTTGATAAATTGGCGTTACATGTCAGTAGATAAATGATAATGCGTGTTTCAAATAAACTTCTACGGAGGTATTCGTCCGAAATAGATAGATTTATTGAAATTTGTAAACGCCATTATTTTTAGCTTGAAGGGGGTTTAATCCGGAATATAGCATATACTAGACATATTTTTATCGAATTTTGCCAGACGAGACGTTTAAATTACGATTACATTCAGCTGATAAGAAAATAATAAAGCCTGTAACTATAAAACAATGGAAACTGAGCGAAATAAGGCATTCTTTTCTTCCTATTTTACTAAAGAACAATAAGTTCTGTTTCAAAAGCAATTGTTGTATCGTCTGATTAGTATCGCCCATTAAAGAGGTACAAACTATTTTTAATTCTATTTTTTGAAATTTTTTCTAAATCATACATCGGTATTTAATGCATTCTGACAGGAAGAGATCTAAGAGTGTTAAGTCTGAATTGTGAGCTGGTCACGGTGTCGGGCCAATCTAGTTTTCTTTATATTGTTAAAATATTTTTCTTATTACAAGTGAATTATGAGGTGATGATTCGTTTTTATGGTTGAAGAGTGTCTGGCAGTTCTCTGTTCAGGTCAGTTGGGATGAATTCCATGAACAGTTTTCCAATAATCTTGTGGAGTATGCACATTTCTCTAATGTTTTGAAACCCTGTGTAACTTAGTTTGGGAAAATTCGCCTTCAACATCTACAAGACATGTGCATGACGCAGCGAATGAAGTTAACTTATGGCACAGCAATACTCAAAAATGATTTAATGTCAGAAAATTTTATCATTGATGCATTCGAACTAGAAACGACTTCTGCATATGGTTTAGTTTTTCGTGTTTTCACAAGTTATCAGAATTCAGCAAATAAAACTGTGGCTTCGATTTTATTGTCATGCGGTCTGTATTCATAGCACGTCAACACGGTGTGAACGTTCTAAATTTTTAAGTTAATTTAGTGTTGACAACTGTGTGTTTCAATTAAAGTACGATAATAAAATATATTTTTAATATTTTAAAGGGTGCAAAAAACATGCATCATTTTGTTAAAAATTCTAGTGATTTTACTGGATTAGATTTACATTTTCAGTTGCACTGTTAAATTGTGATATTGTGCGTACAAGAATTTATTTAATATAAACCTAACCAGAATTGAAAAACCGTGACTATGTTTTTTAAAAAATAATGATTTTTGGCATATTATGCCCATATACGAAGCTTTAGTAGTTAGTTGTCTTTACATATAATAGTACTTATCATTACAAGCATGTCACCTTCAGGAGCCAGTAATTGTTATTTATGTATCAAGTCAGGAACATGAGTTATGTGTCAAGTAGCAAAGAAGTGAACTTAAGTTAAGTACACGTTTGACGCGTTACGGATTTTTCTTTCTGGATTAATACATTTTTATAACTGATGAAGAAACTTTGAAATACACATGCAGAAGCTAGTTTTTGCTACTGTTGTTAACAAATAAAATATCCAGGAACAGTAAAAATAAATTTTTAGTTATGGTCTTGAGATATGTAAATTTTTTGTTAAAACTGTGATTTAAGAACTGTTTATACGACTTCATGTTTATATTCAAATTTGGATATTCAGATGCCAGCCTTTCCACGTGACTGAGCTAAATATTTTGATAGGAGTAATTAATTATCTAAGATTAATTTGTTGTTTTACACATTTTTACGAGATACGTAATATTTAATGGAAACAAGGGTTTAAATTGAACTTTTACAAAAGTCTGATTAATACTCGGATTAACAGTTAAACTTGCAAGGTATTTGAGATACGACTGGCCAACAGTAGTTGCGTGTAGCAATTTCTGCAAAATATATTGAAATCTAAAAGTACAAACAGTAGTGAAATTTTATTTTATTTTTTTATTACGAGCAGTGCGGGCTGTTGTAATTTTCATAACGTTGGTTCTGCAATAAATAAAATTTTACACATACCGTTGTGTTTTGATAACATCGGTAACACAACACTTCAACAAGTCATGTCACGTTATTTAGATTAGCGTTAAATAAAAAAAAAACACGAATAACCAAACATTTTTAAAAATACATAATAATTATTCTTCTGCACACAGTCGAAAATGCATAGAAAAACAGAATACAAATCAGGTACACGCGTGTAAATTATTATTTGTGTTAATAAATTATGGAGCAAAAAGTTTTTTTTGTAACGTAATTAAAAAAAAAATGAATCAAAATAAACACGAAATTTAAATCAACAGGCGCCCAAAAATTTATTTCTGATGTTCTGCTTCCACATAGTTGTAGTTGGCTTTAGTTGAAAATAACTTAGGATACACGGTCCTGATAACCGCTTGCTTACCCACGTTCAGAGCTTCTGACAGGATTTGATGCTACCTAATTGTTGACGAAGATCGCAAATAAATTTCGTTCAGTTCAAACTTTCTTGTGTTAAAACATACTAAGGGAAATAAACTGAAAGATTAGAATTTTTGCTTCTTTAGCGACCATGCAGCAGTGGCGATTGTTCAAATTTTATTATTTTCAAAACGTCAGTGTGCGTTTTTCAGGTGTGAGAATCGAAATGTTGCTGTGTCTATTTTAACACAGGAGATATCAAATGATGTTTTAAGGTCTGAATATTGTTTGAAAGTCCAGTAGTCATCCCATATGGTCTAATACGTAATAATTTTTGCAATAAAGGGTACCCGAGGCCTTCCTATGTTTGTCAAAAATACTTCTGATTTTCTTTTTTAGTTTGTCGCTTACATTGTGTCAGTTACTTATTTTTTTATTTCGTGTGTTATATTTAATATTTAAATTAACTATGTAGTACCAAAAGGCTGTAAGGCACACCTTTATAACACATAATCTTGTATAAATTGCAAATCAAGTTTCATTTAAGTTCATTGCATGATTTTCAAAACGTAAAGGAGTAAAGCTATGCTCTTAATTGTTTTTCCTTTGTTCATGGTAGATGTTTGTTTACGCTGAGTTAAGGTTAACACAGTTGTCTCCTGGTTAAATCACATTTTAATGATATACTTATTCAGGTTATTGTATAAAACTCGGGTAACTTCATGCATTCATGTGTATTTTAGATAAAATTGTCAAGTATATTGAATAATTATTAATGATAATAATAAATACATAAAAAGCGTTATTCGATTATAATTACAAAATACATTATATATTATATTGCATTTTTTAAACCGTCCTTATTTGTCTAAAATGTCATTCTCTTATCGCGACCAGAAAACTCGGACGTCCAAGATTTTCTGGCTGCGACTGTATTTTTACAGTAGAATGATCAGATTTTCTAAAATATTAGTTTACTCAATTACTGTTAATTTCTGTATATTGAAGGATACTTTACAAGTGTAAAGAGTCAACAAAATTTAAATTTAAATAAATAAATAAATAACAATATTTTTCTACTTAATGTGGCGCACACAACATCGTCGTCTTGCAATTTAAATTGCGCCTTATTTTCAGGGCTCAAAACCTACCATATCTATTCGACGTAAACCAATCACTTGAAGTTAGCGGCAAACGTCGTCATTTGCGAGTCAGCCATTAGAGCATAGAAGCTGTTTCGCTGTTTAGAAAAAAATTTAATTTGTGTAATAGTATTCTGTTACAGCAGGTAAAATACTGATTGAATTAAAAAAATAATGTACTATAATAGTAATTAAATGTAGATTTATGTGTAATTTTGTTTAATTAATTATTTATAATTGATAATAAAACAATTCAATTAATAATAAAGTATCTAACTCATTTAATAAAATTGTTGTTATTCGTCAGACCCTAGAATACTTTATAAAATTTACCCAGCCCATCGTCCATCAGAAGCGTTATAAAGAAACATAATTATAGATAAAAAACTAGTAATTCAAACTGATGTGCAAAGTTAACCCAGTTTCATTCGGTACCAAGAATTTATTGCTATCTGTAGAATAATTTGATTTCAGTGTGTAGTAGGATGTAATGGATCTCGATGATTTAGTCCTACATAAAGAGTATAATTTTATATTACCCTGCTCATGCATCTTTGTTAAGTAAATAACAGTTTTATTATTTGATTAAAGACGATTTCGAACGTATGCAAAACCACCGTTTAAACCGACTAATTATCCTGAAATTTGAAACAAGCTACAATATTGTTATACCTTGAGAAAGTTGTTAATTAACTTTGTATGTTAAACTTTACGAATCCTAGCTCTGCTGTGAAACTAAATCACTGTTTTGCAAAACGAACCACTGTTTTAATGCTAATGCATAATAATAATACGCTACCGTTTGCATTTTGAATTATTTCAGGTTTATTTATCAAAACTGTTTTTTGGAAAAACAAAAAATATCCCTTAATAGTTACTAAATCACGAAATCTCTGATTGAAAGATACGCATAACAACGTAATTTGTTACAAGATTTATTTTTTGTTTGTTTGAAGAAAACGAAGAAATTTTTGCAAACAGTATTTAAAGCTTTTTAAATTGTGAGAAGATAGGATAAGTAAAAAAAATACGAAAATAGCTATTTATATACCAAGTTGCACAGTGAACTTTTTTTTGCGTGATAAAAGTGTTTTCTGAGTGAGAATCGACGAATAATTTCTAAATTCATTTTGACATTTCGATTTTCCATGGCTAATTAACAGTAATTTCAAAATACGATTTTTAACGCCATTTTTACAGTGAATGCAACGATTTAAAAAAAATACTGGCCGATAGCTCTCCTTTATCTCCACAAATATATCAGTATATCACTCAATAATAGCTTTCAAGTGATTCCCCGTGTTAATTTCGTGTGTCCAAACTTGGATGCGGCACCCTGTATATAATTATTCATGTTTAGGTGGCTGAAAATATTTTCCTAGGTTACTGTCGTTCATAGATATCGTTTATCTAATAAATGACAAAAACGATCTTGAAATTTAGTTTCATTTTAAAAGTATGTGGTTATTTTACTGTGTTTCGAAAAAAAGAGTGATTCAGATGAAGACGGCATTCTGCTTAAAATTAAAGTTGCTGCACAAGAGGCTGTCATACTTAATCCCCAAAAATCCCGACTCGCCTACGACGCAACATACCACCGGGGTCTTTTTGAGGAATGGAGCTCTAAGAAAAACAAATTGCATTAATGAAAAAGTACTTTATATTTTAATTCTAAATAAAATTTTCTTAAAAATTGTAAATATTAATTTACAACATCAAAGTCTATTTTAGCAATAGGGCTAAAATGAAAACAAAAGGTCGTCATATTGATTCAAAATTATAAAAACCTAATTTATAAAAGTGCAGATCAAATCAAAGCAGGGTTTGTGAGAGAGTGTAAAAATGTGTTGATTTTTACTTTACAGCAAAAGGATCTGTGGGAGCTACACCCCGCCGGGCAAATATCCTCTTGCCTGACCGTTAAATCCCCTACTACTAGCACCGTGTTATGTTATGATACTAAAATTTATAATAAATAGAGCACCTTGTTTTTTTGTAGGGACTCATGTACAGGAGGAATTCAGGAAGCTTTTAACTATATTAATGCCATTGTACTATGTGTAATAAATAGTTAGTCTTCTCGTACAGTTAAATTCCTTCCGTGTTTTGAATGGAACAAGGTGCAATAATCTTATATAATTAAAAACAACGTTGACCTAATTAAACATGATTTATTACTTCATGGCACATAACAAGCGAGGTTGTTTGTGTGAACATATGTATGTATTATGGGGACTTAACATAAATAATTAATTTTTATCACTTAGGTTTTCCCAGGGTGTAAACTAAGTGCCAGAAGATAAATGTTTACCACGTAAACGAAAAGTTAAACCAGTTTTTCTCTTATTGGTAAGTAGCGCAGACTGTGTGCCATTTGGTAGCTTAATTAGTCACGTATGCTGGCACTATTTTAATTTCGTTTTGACATGTTAAACAGCAGGACTATAAATTCACATAAAATATGGATCTAAAAGGAAAAAACTACAATTGAGTCATCCGCAGCGTTTAAGACTTCTTTT
Organism: Zophobas morio; assembly: GCF_036711695.1. Lineage (NCBI taxonomy): Eukaryota > Metazoa > Arthropoda > Insecta > Coleoptera > Tenebrionidae > Zophobas > Zophobas morio. Next base: position 7,411,971 of record NW_026972110.1, read on the forward strand.
TGAGAGATTTGTTATTCGCTAACATGTATTTCAGTCGAGTTAATGCCACAAACTGTGTTTATCTAAAATATTTTATTCAGGATGTTTTACCAGGTAACCACAGAAAGGTTGACAACTCTGGACCGATGTATATCATGCGGAATGAACCCAGAAACAACATGGAGATTACTGATGTTCCTCTACATTTTCTAAAATAACGCGCGATAACAAATAGTGTATCTACATGTTGACAGCTTGCATTGGACTGCAAACTACTATAATAGATTAGCTTATTACACCACAGTAACTTGTGGAAGAAAAATTTACTCGAGAATTTAATTGGTTAGGAATTTGTATTTGTCATTAACAGCTCCAAATTGCTGACTTGATGGTTTTGGCCAAAGGCGTTTTATCGCTTTGGTCTACTCGGTGGCGGTCCTGGGTTTAGGGTCCATAATTTGAATTTCAGTTAAAATCATAATATCTACTACGCAAAGTATCATTTTTGAAAGCGTTTAAGTAATAACGTATTTCAGACAACATTAAATCGTATTGTTATATCAACACCAATCAAATGATGAAGTTGCAATGACTTATTTTTACTCAGTAATTAACAAAGGCGCAACGTGCGTAAAATCAATAAAGTAGAAAAAGAATTGCAGCTGAAAACGTGAAAATTATATTCAAAATCTATAATAACTTTCATGGCTAATGGCCTTTGCTACTTGAACAAAGGCTTTTAAAATATACATAATTTAACATTTATGTAGTCCTAGCCGTGTTTTATAAATTTTATATTGCTGTGGGAGAAGTTGTTTAATATTTAAACAAAAAGAAATATTAGTGAACGTTGTGTACAGTGTCGAAGATGAAGTGTTTAACTTGACACCTTTGCATTGAAAAGATTCCAAATTTAATGAATCTTTCATACGAAAAATTAAATCCCTTTTTCGTCAATAAAGTTAGCGATATTTTTTCCCACATTCATCATTCTTTAACACATTTCTGAACCCGTTATTCTCACGTTTTTATAAGAAGGTTGATTAACGCATAGTTGATGAAATAAATCTTCATTAACCAAACTATTTTATGATGTTCTTTTTACTTTTGGGTTTGTAAGGTTCCAAATTTAGCAATTTTTATTTTTATTTCTTTTACACTAAATGTGGTCTACATTGTAATTTTTAAATTGTACAGGAACATTGAGTTTAAAGACCCCTTAAGACATGTTTTACATATTTATATCCACATACCTTTTTTATAATCAACTCAATATAAAATTGTTTGATGGAATTTATATTGCCTGTGTAATGGATTTGCTTTATTGGATGAAGCTAAATCAAACACTGCTGTTATATAAAACAATTTATTCGCGATAAAAGAGAAACGAATACTATGTCTGTAAATACGATTTTTTACGTTCACACTCTACATCGCACAGTTAACTGCATTAAAGGCCTTTAACAACAAAGTATAAATTCATGTCAAATGCATGTAGTCGTTTTCGATTTACATTCCACATTTTTAAAATTAACCAATTTTTCCATAAATTATTCAAGTATTCACCCAGCGCAAGATCTCATTCTGTACTCGGTTTAAATAAATTTTACTGTTGGAAATTAACGGTGATTCAAGTGCTGTTACATCCCTTCCTTTCTCCTTTATTGTCCCATTCTTTCCTAGTGGAATTACGCATTCACTTTTTTTGAATGAGATTATATGGGCCTAACAATGCTTTTTATGTTTTTATGTCTATTCCCGTATGAGTAGTTAAAATAACTGAAAGAAACTCATTTCGTTTATTACCGGGATAAAGGGGAAGGTTTACCAGTGTAAAAATCTTTTTAACAACTGCAACTACTATTTCCGTGCTAACAGCTTGTAGTAATAACGACATTTAGAAAGTTGTATAAAAAAAGATAAACTTGCTTTAAATACAGCACTAATCTTAGCAGTAAAGTATTCCAAACGGCGTTGTTGATATTAGAACTCAAATAAATTTTGTCGATAATACATTACTATTAGTAGTTTTAATATCTTGTGTTTATTAAATACTTATATACTAAAAACTTTTAAATAATAAAAAAAAAACATAAAATTTGACAACAATCGGTCTGGTGGCTTCGGGGATTATCTGTCAGACGGACAGATAAACAGACATTCGGAAAAGGAAGACCTATTTCTTCGTACTCTAGGGGTCATGAAAGGTCGGGAAAACATAAAAGTAGCTAGTCGGCCGATGCACTCGATTACTGTACTCTCTTAGCTTACGCTCAGGAAGTAAAAAAGTGCAAAATTGTATAACGAAATTTTACAATTTATCTTAGAAACTTCTGAACCGATTGCTTTGAAATTTTACGCATACTTTATTGCTACTGTAAAGATGTCATCCCAATTTTTCTTAAATCGTACTTCAAATTTAAAGTGCAATATACACTGACCGGCAAAAAAACCGGCCACCCTAAAAAAAATTACGAAACCAAACTTTAAATTATTAATTTAACTAGTGATCGTTATTTTATTAAAGAACCATTCACTATTGACACATGATGTATAAATTAGCAAAAAAAAGAAGTCAAATAAAAGCAGAATTAAATTTAATTTAACAAAATAACAGAAACAGAGAGACAATTTGGAGACATCTGTAAGAGTTAAGGGCATTGTTTTTGCGTGAAAACGTTTATTAATTGCCAAACTTATAATCAATTGATGAAAAACACTGTTTACAACAACATCCTTTTTTATTTATTTGTCTTTTTTTTTTTGCTAATTTGTACATCATGTGTCAATAGTCAATGGTTCTTTAATAAACTAACGATCACTAGTTAAATTAATAATTTTTAAAGTGGTTTTGTGAAATTTTTCAGGGTGGTCGGTTACTGTATAAGAATCACAAAAGAATTATATAATAATGTATAGTATTACAAATAATATTAATGCGTTTCGAAAACACTGCAACATATACGAATAAAAGGGATTTTAGTGTTTTCGAAAGGAAATAAACGTACTAACTCTAGGAAACTCTAGTTTTTGCCACAAGAAAAATGATTGATTCATTATTACCTTGTTATATGTAGATTGTTTGGATATTCATTTAAGGTCATACTTTTCTTAAATTGAAGATTTTCTAAATTTAGTTTTAAACGTACGTTTACTCCAGTCATACATACATTTTAGATGAATTCATCTACTTTTGGCGTTTATGTCAACTTACATTTCCAAATTTTTTTATTAATTTTATTGCATATTTTTTTGGTATATCTAATATTTTTATAATGTGGTTATTATTTTATTCTTGCTCATTGTAGTATTTCATTAGAATGGTTTTACAAAGTTTTAATGCAAAATGTCGGTTGCGAAATTGCCAACAGTAATAAATATCTCATTAAAGTGATCATTTCGGTGAAAAATACAATTTTCTGGTTTGCACGGAAGTGGACAGTTTTGTTAATTGAGTTTTTTTTTGAGTGTTGTTTATTAATTACTGAAACCTCTGAAAAAAACAATGTTTGCATGTCTAAATCGACGATTAAAATCACACTCAATTAAAGAAATTGACATATTTAAGTAACAAGTAACCTTGATTAACACCCTTGTAAATTGGGTGACAACTCAATTTAAAACATATGCTTAAACTTCGTTGCTGTGAGAAACATATTCCCATAATGGACTTTTTCTTCTCGACTTTTTTTAATTCAAGTTCATTTTGTCAATTTATCAAGTTCTTTGATACAAGTGAAGCAATCTTTTAAGTAAAACGACATTTTGTGAAACCCTACCATCATCCGTTTGTGCGTTTGTGAGACTTTTATCTGAAGGGGATAAAAGTGCCACTGTCACATCCACTGGACCTATTACGATCGACCGAAAATCCAACATTACAGTTTAGGAACAGCAGATATGACAAGACCTCATAACAACTGTCTCGAGCACTCCTTCTAACCATACTTAATTTACCGCTTACTTGCTTCAAACTGACAATGAAAAGTTAATTTGATGACAGCTCCATTTATGAGGCAATTAAAAGTTTTCTTCGACTTTTATGTAAGAAAGTTTAATGTGCAGTGTTTACCTAATCGAAGTTTACCTTTAAACCCACTTTCCACGGTCGTACTCATCAGTGACAACACCGTCTAAATAAAACGAATTTTTGCTTTTAAATTAGATCTGTATCTGAGGGCAACATCTCAACTAGAATATGTCGTGATCTGAATTGGAACATTTGTCCGGCTTTAGCTGGCTTCTTCGAAATTAAATGTCATTTGACGACGGATGATTTTATCGCATGATCCTGACATATAACGCACTATACCTGATATCGAAATGACATAAACCTTTTACAACTTTGCCTCCATCTGAGACCCACATCTTGCGAATGTTCAAGAGCATCTGGGCAAGTTCCTTGTCGTTTGTTAAATAGCTCCGTCTTAAATCAAGACAAGCATTAAGCACATTTTTTACCATTCTTTTCCCACCCTTGGGGGCAGCAAAAAATTAAGGTCCGGAACAGAGGAGAATGGACAAAACCCAGCTTTCTTGTTTAGTTGTTTTGTCGGTAACGCACGACTCCCCATCGTGGCACTAATCACGTAATGCTTAAAGTGGCAGTTTAAATCTGGCGATATGAACAGCAAAAACGAAGATTTCCACATCGGTTACTTCAGGCCGTGGTCAGTAGCGTAACTTTATACATTCTTCTCGGATCGCACAAATTCGATTTGTAATTCCTTATCACCACAAACGTGATTAGTTAACAGATAATTGAAAAACTAAAGCCGACAAAATTTAATTTAGCGATAAACGTAACGAAGTTGAATTTATTGGTTTGGTTTTTATTCCTTTGGGGTCATACCGTGAACTTATTAATTGCATATGATTTTCATTACAATTAAAATACTTGTGAGGTAATTAGAAAGGACTGTGAACAAGAAAAAATGGTGTAACTTTCTACGCAGGTGTGTTTTCGTGGTAGTTTTATCGTATATATACAGGCTGTTTCATTTAAGACTTACCCTCCTAATTTTTGTATTTATTTCTGAAATTCCAAAAAAAAAAAATATGTGCCATGTATGTACTATGTATTAGTACACATACAATAATTGAAGTGCCCACGTCAGAAAAACTGTCCCTTATAAATTCACATATTCCATGGGTGTGGACAATATCTGTGTGCTTAACTTTCAAGAATTTTCTAGATTATCATAAATGGTTTTGCATCACTTATAAAAAAAAGAACTTTACCATATTTGTTTTTCATGTTGTCATAAATTATCTTTAAGCTGCCGTTCACAATTTTAGATATAATTTAAGTATTAATATCTGTTGACACATAGCAGGCAATTAAATATGGTTCAGTATGAATTGTTGGATGCAATATTCCTATGACAATATTGATAATAATACAACGTTCCAATGAACCCGTTATGTCATCTGCAGAAACCCATATGTAATTGTTGCCAATATTTGACTTTACAAAGTGTTTTACTTATTTGTATACAACTTGTGTGTAATGTAAACACGTCGGGATATACGTATATCTCCGCCTGAACATTGTTTCAAAAAATTTCTTAATACTGGATTTTGCAGCTTAAATATATGGATAAATCAAAGTAGAAATTTCCTGCTATAGGTTGACCTAGTGCGTCTGTATGTTATTGTCTGGCAACATATTTAGTTAATTGCCACTTTTTCAAATATCTCATATTTATGTTTCCAAAACCAAGAATCTATCCAGACAGTAAATCATTAGAAGCGCCCATTATAAAAATTACAATTTAACACGTTTCTTAAATAAACCAATTATTTAGGTTGAAAATTAAATGAATAAAAAACGCGAATGTTTCAAATAAGCGTAGCACGGTTTCTTTATGTTTATTTTAACATTACATACATATATTTACTTCAACATTAAATTTTATAGTTTTTCGAAAATCCTGGATATGTTCCATTGTACTTCAGGTGCGACGGAAGTTCTGTCGAAACAACCTTCGACCAATTTTTTTCAACACAGTATTCACATATGCTGTTGTTGCTTATCAGTTATCTTTATTATCACACAGACTAAATTTTGTGTGATTTTTTGATTTTCTAATCTCGTTCCATTAATTAACTAGACAAACAGAATGAGGTACCCTGCAACTAAAATACTATACTCTAATTTAAACACTGGGAATTCTAAGCAATGCATTGAATGCTGTGTTTTGGTTATGTTTTGAACAGATTTTTTAGTATTTTTTTTCTTTGTAGGGGTCATTAAAGTAGAAAAATTAGGTAAAAGTTTGAAAATACGACATTCTAATATATGTATATGTAAAAAATGAAATCATAAAATTTCTTAAAAAGGTGTACTAGTATAGAAGTTATTACGTATCACTAAAAAAATGGCTTGTGTTCGGGACGTATTGTAATAGCCTGGCTACTTTACTTTTTTCTTGACGTTTCATGACCTCTAGAATCCGAAAAAAGTGATCTCCCGTTTCTGCCTGTCGTCTGTAGTGATCTTCATTGGACATAATCTCCAAAACTACTGGACCGATTTATATGCATTTTAGAGGTATCCTGTAGATGGAAATGCTAACTAAAATTTGTTTCATCATCCCCACGAACAATTCGATGAAGTCCCTTCATCATTTTATGTAGTTAAGGTTACCTTAATATTAAAAAATTATATACTCCCGTACTCGTGGTTTACGAATCAGCCTTGACGATATCTCGCTTCTGCATTAAACGCTTTGTAGAATAGGGATATCGGTGGAGAATGTTTTGACCTGTGATGTGATCTGTGTGGATTCGAATCCCATTTTTACCGAATGACTCTTTTTTATAATTTTTCAAAAACACTGAATTTGTTCGATTATATTTAAGGGGCGAGGGACATTGTGTCTAAATAACCTTAGACTAATTTTTTACGTTGTTCTACATCAGATCTACGAGTTGTGATACGTAAAAATCAGAGATCTGAAACGGGCTACCGATCTTTTAAAAGCACTCTACAAAGTTGACATCACTAGAAATATCACAAAACGACCCAAAGAATGAATCTGTTGTCGTTTAAGTATCGGTTGACTATTAATGATTGACGATGGCAGCTGTCATAAATGTTACTTTGACAGTCAGGTATGCCATCACCAAATTTTAAATAGGGTACCACCCTGACAATAAATCACAAACATTCGGTATAATTAATACAGCATTTAGATCGCATTTGAAATACATAAATTGAATAATCGTACCTTGTATTACTAATGAAAAGTAAACTTAAAAAGAAACATAAAACTTGTGTTTTTTGTCCATAAATTTTTGATTAATTTACATACAGGTGTGCCAGTAAAGACTCCGCGACCTTTTATTCTGAGAACGAATAGAGATATTAAAATTCAATAAATGCCATTGTTTTTAACTTGAAAGAGAAAGCTTAATTTATTACTGCAAATATGACGCACACATGGCATCAGCGTTGCATTGCATATCTAGAGTTTTTTAAATTGCAAAGTATAATTTTACTTCCCGAGCATAAGCTAAGGAAGTACAGTAATCGAGTCTCCATTGGACGAATGGTCACTTTTATATTTTCTCGACGTTTCATGACCCTTATAGTAAGAAAAAAGTAGTCTCCCGTTTCCGTCTGTCTGTCTGTCTAGTGTCTGTATCCATTTTTATTAAACTTGTATTCTCCGAAACGGTGTTTATATGTATATATATATTAGAAATATCATCTAGATGGGTAAATGCTAACCAAAATTTTGCTAATTATCCTGTGTTATATAAAAATATACTCCTAAACTTGTAGTGCACGAATTCCTTTTCAGTTTTTTCGCAAACCGTTCAAATTTTCGCAAAAACATCTGTAAGCTGTATTAACGTTACAGTAAACTCATTTGTAAAACTTTTATGACTTAAGCGGCTTAAGCCAAAGCACCCTTATAACTCAAACTGGCTATTGTATAACTTAACTCAGTTCACAGCTCCAACAATGGACAGTAATAATCCTTGCGGTTCGGGTCCATAAAGCTTACAGCAGCCAGTTTGACTTATGAGGGTGATTTGGCTTAAGCTACTAAAGACATAAAAGTTTTACAAGGTGTATGTCAAGTGAGTTTACTGTACATTATTAACACGGGGTATGAGTCTCCGTGGCGCAGTGACTATTTCGGGTAGAAGACGACCTGCGTCGAAACCGTACGACCTGCCGTTGTAAGTTCGATGCCGAAGTTGTCCCTTTATTTCTTTTCTTTCATTGGTAATACGCTGTGATTACTTTTCTTTTGTGCTGTGACGTCATCAACATGATGTCATCACAAATCTTTTATTAGTCAAATTAAGAACGATTCACCCCATTTTCTTGAACATGTGAAGAATACGCACGTTATTATATCTCATAATGATAAAATATGAATTACTATAATATTCATAACATTTTGCTCGAGTATGGTTTAATTAATAATTTTTGTCCTCTGTTTTGAGAAGACAAACTCATTCAAATCAAACTAATTTCTACGTGACATTCTTTCAATGTACAAACATAAACAATCGAAGTTAAGCATGTACACTAATAATAATACACTCTTTTCCGTTGATTATTTGCTTTGAATATATTTCATATTGTCCGTACGTCTGCGGGCGGCACCTCCTTGGAATGTGTCTTTTACATCACTGGTTTTTACCATTTAAATGTTATCAGAAAACATTTTTTTTTTATAATTTTTCAAAAATCGGAATTCGTTGGACTGTACTATAGGGGCGAGGAAAGTTCTGTCGAAGTAACTTCGGACCAATTTTTTTTAACGGGTTTTGATAGACCGTTACATTGCGATTACATTTATTAATATACAACACTTTGATATTTATTTCATTTTTGATAAGAAAAATCAAAACAAATTATAGAACAAGAGGTACACTTCTTAGATTTTACCGATTTAAAGGCTATTTTTTCCGTACTAGTTTTTTATAGTGATGAAACGATTTTAGAGTAGCAAAATAAAGTAATGTAAAAATACTGAGTTTAGTAAAATGTTCAGTCATTTCGCTAACTAACTCTAACAACTCTTCTTTGGAGTTTAAAGAGTCTTTGTAAAGAAGAGTGCCCCCAGATGAGAATGCCATAATCAAAATGACAATGTAACAGTGAGAAATAGGCAACTCTGATATATTTAGACCAAATTTTATTGCTTGAATTTTGAAGCAAATGGATGCCTTCTGATATTTTGATGGCTGCATAGTCATCATATGATTTTTTTTAAATTAACGCCAGTATTGTCTATAATTAGTAATGTCTATATGAATAATTTTTACTGTTTTAGTGCATTCAAAGGAACTTCGGACGTGTGGAACGGGATATAATATTGTTGATGGATTTGCAGACACATTCAGCAGTATTTACACGTTCAACGTCAATGACGGTGTCAGTGATTTTTGTGATGTGTTATCTACTGTCTGTGATATGATAACCATAGCTGTGATATCTCCAGTAACCTTTAATTTGATACAACTATCTGTGATGCACCAAATGTTCTACACAAATCCTGTGTGCCTGTAGATGATGTGAAAAAGGCAGCAAAGAATTTAAAAGCGAATTTTATATCAGGACCAACTAAAATACCTGCGTTTCTAGTCAGATTAACTACTTATCTATGCCTCGGTGTTATCTCTGTAATTTAATCGTAGAAACCATTACATGTCCGAAACCCTGGAAAATTGCCAAAGGGATTCCCACTTTTAAATCTGGTAGTAAAGAAAATATCGCTAAATATCACCCCATTTGTATTGTATATTAATAATTTTGCCAAAATCTTTGATAGTATTTTAGCTAATATTTTAAAATATATTTACTCTTCCACTCCAATGGTTAGCTGTCAACATGGTTTTATGAAAGGAAAATTTACCTGTTCAAACTTGAGTGAATTCATTTAGTTAGTTTCTAACACTATCAGGTGGACGTTATTTATACTGACCTTTCAAAGGTCTTTGATGTTGTTAACCATGAAATATTAATCGCTAAGCTTCCTGGGTTTGGTCTATTAGGTCTTTTTAAATTATTATTGTTTGGTAAGACCCATTATGTAGAGTATGGTGGCCACAAATCGAGGTTATTTATTAAAAATAGCGGAGTAACTCAAAGCTCCAATCCTGGTCCAGTTTAATTAACATTTGCATGCACAACGTAACGAAGAGTCTTTCTTCTCAAGTTTTTGTCTATGCTGATGGTTTGAAAATTTTGAAAACAGCCAAAAATCTTTATGATTGTCTTATTTTACAACAAGGCGTTCATAAATTCCACTTGTGGTCTAAAATCAATAGGTTAATAATTAATAAGGATAAGTGTAGCGTGATGAGTGATGACCTTTTGTCGTAAAACACATGCAGTTGATTTTGATTATTTTTAAGTGATACTCCTCTAAAAAAAAGTTAAGAAAGTAGGGATCTTGGTATAGTACTAAACAATACGTTGTTATTCATTCCTCACATTGAAATATGATTCGCAAAGATGCCTATTCCATGTTAGGTTTTATAAACAGGAATACCTTGGGTTTTAAAACCATTGATTGTTTGAGGTCATTATTTAGTACAATTATTTTAAATAAGCTTAATTACTATTGTTGCATTGTTTGGAATCCTTTGTAGTCATTTGTGTACATATACTGTATTTTTTCACTGTAGTACGCCATAATTGGACCTTGGTCTACTGGGTACTAATAATAATAATAAACAAAAATAAACAATAAATTATCAGTATTTCCTTTTAAAATGTATTCAGTTGTACGATTCAACTTGTAACATTTAGTTAAGAAATCTAAACTTTGAAATAAGGTCAACTAATTTAATATTCAGAATCATTTTTTGTCTTCTAAGTATTATTTCTTGTATTATGTATGACTATGAATATGACTACTGCTGATCGAAAGAAAACTGGTGAGATACTGTGAAAATACAATGATTTGGAACATATATATGATTCCCAGAAATGTAAACAAATTACAAATGAGCTTAGAGCTTGTAAACATCAGAACAATTGTGAATCCCGACAATGTCACATTCATGAAACGTTTCTGTTTACGAGGTCCTGTGGGATGGTAAATTTAGTTGATCAAACGGTAGGTATTGCCAAACAATAAATTTTCTAACAAATGTTGCAAATTGCATGCCACCGTATTTATGCTTATTTTTATTTTCTTTGTAGACAATCTGTATACACGGATTTACAACTTTTACAAAATGTTTCATAACTGAATGCGTTAAAACTGTGAAATAAATTTTGTACCCGAATTCTGCTATATAGCTTGAAATACCTGCACCATCGGGCTGTTGTCACGTAAAAATTACCCACATATTTTCAGAATTATTCAATAAATCTGACGTGCTTTAATATTTTAAAAGAATTTATTGCTACCTGGAAAACCTTGTTAAAGCGATTCCTGGGAGAATTAATCCCTCGTGATTCGTGAATCTCCTGAGTACATCGTTACGCCACTGATCAATTGCCAACTCAGAGCAGCAGTTGTTCATTTAAAACTTATTAAGGCGTGTCGTCGTATAGTAAATAGGTAAGAGACGTGAGGTTTACATAAATTATTTGAGCCCTCGATCCCCTAATGCAAAACTAAACACTGGCATAATATATTCATGCATGAATACATTTGGCATATAACTCTGGTTGTGTGTAACGTCATCAAGTATGCAGGCAGTGTCATATTCTGGATATTCTTCGGCAGCTTACGCAATGTGACGGGGCTGTGCTTGAGTTCGGCAAAGTCACGCACCCCTAACCCTCAGGGGAATTAAATCCCCGGGGAGAAATGTAAAATTTCCAACTTGCACAGCTTCCTTGCAGTGCCGATGCTTTGGTTCCAACTCACTTATTGAATGGCTATTGTTGCTTAAAATATTGATGAGGTCGAATACCGTGATTTTGGGAATGAATTCGGAAGGGATTTTTCTGATCGATCAAACACTTTGTATACTGAATGTGTTTGACATGACGTTCTTTGAATATTTGTTTTAGTTGAATGTAAAGACAGACTTAATGCTTTAAAGACCTGAGGGAAGTATCATAACAGGACTATTTCGACGGATTGTATGTGTTTTTAGCGTTTCACAGGTCGTTGAATATGGAAAACCAGCTGTCCCGTTTCCATCTCGCTGCCTGTCTGATGGAAATGTATGAGTAGGTAAACTCCGAAAATACCACACCGATTACTTTACAAAATTTGTCTGTTTAAAATTACTGCTTACCGTATTTACAAATGTTGTTATATAAATTAATTTCAAATATGCAACGTAACATAATCGATCTTTTATTTTGTGTGTTCGCATTGTCCTTAAAATAATTAGGTTTGCACAACTAATATTACAATCTCTTGGAAACGTACGTAATTGTAGGAAGCGATTAACACTGATTTTGGGATTATACAATACAGGGTGTTAATAATGAAATGGAATACATCTAGTGGACTATAAAATTCATGTGTCGCTTCATTTGACTGTTTGCTAAATTAATTAATCTATTAATTAGTTGTCAAACTTTGAATCGAATTTTAACGTTTATTTCTTTAAATCACAAAGGATATGGAAAATGTGGACTTAGAAGAAGATAAATTTATTACTGAAGCCTTTTTACTTCCCGTGCGTTAGCGAAGGAAGTATTGTAATCGAGTCCGTTTCCGTCTGTCTGCCTGTCTGTCTGTCTGTCTGTCTGTCTGTCTGTCCGTCTGTTTGTTCGACTGCCGTACCGATTTTTATTAGATAGATATTCTCCGAAAGTACTGGGCCGATAGTTGTCACATTTTGTATTTATGTTAGGATTATCATGTAGATGGTAAAACGCTAACCAAAATTTGTCTAATCATCCCCACAAATAATGTGATGACGTTACTTCAAAATTGTACGTAATAAATAGGTTTTAAATTGTATGAAATGACTTAGTCTTGCACATGAAATTTATGCTTCCGTATTGAGTTTTTACCTGCAATGTCCAGATTTTTGGGAAAAAAATCAAAATTATAAAACAACATGTTGCAATTTAGTTTTAAATCTGCAAAACCGAATGCTTTGAAATCTTGCAGATGTTTTACAGTTATAATAAGCATGATAAATGTTTAATCAATATATTTTTACTTATCCTCTCCAAGAAATCGATGACATTAAATCAAAATCAGCATCTAAATAGTACAAAATATGATGAGTCTGTCCTTGTAATTTATCATTCCTTTCATATTTTTTGAATTTGCGTATACACGGTGACTCAAAAAATTAATGAATGCGTGAATTTATTTTATTAATTTAATCATGAACTACAAAACCGAATGCTTTGAAATCTTGGAGATGTTTTAAAGTTATCATAAGCATGGTACATTTTTGATCAAAATGTATTTGCTCGTCCCCACCTAAAAAATTGATGACGTAACCTCAAAATTTTGCTGAATACATCCTATATTAAATATGCGAAGTATGATGAGTCAATACTTGTGATTTAGCCCTGCAATAATATTTTTTAGATTTGCTTATACGAGGTGTCCCAAAAAAAAAATAAATGAGTCAATTTATTTTATTGATTAAATCAAGAATTTGCAAAATTGAATACTTTGAAATCTTCCAGACGTTTTGAAGTTATTGTAAGCATGGCAACTTTTTTATTTTTACTTTCATATTACATACGTATCGTTATTTTGACTTACAAGGGATATTATAAAAAAATAAAATTCGCTAAATCAAATCTTATAGGTCAATAAAAAAATTGAATTTTTTCTACTTTACTTCAGAAGCGAGGAAAGTTCTGTCGAAATAACCTTAGACCAATTTTTTCGCTCTGGCAAAGAGATTGAGGAAGAATGGCAATACTCAACTTTTGCCGCCAAAAAACTGCATTTTCCGAAAGCGGCAAATTTGATTGTCAGGTTGTGTTCACGGCCTTCTAGATGTACATCATTCGTTAATACCCTGTATGTTCTTTATTTCACTCGGAAAGTAATGAAAAAAATTGTTTGAAAGGCAAGAAATCATGCTATTCGTATGTTTCGAGTGAGTTTTTCCGTAACAAAATTTTGTGATGACGTCATCAACATTTAAAAAGGACAGGTTTATCAATTTGAATAGATGCAATGTACTATTAATAATAACAGTACTGTATTATTATCAAACATTTTCAGTGAACTAGGGACAGGCGTTCTTGATTTGGTAAGAAAATTTATTTCTTAATTCTTTAACTATTTTCTGTCACCCTGTATAAGAAATACTAAAAACTATAAGTCCATTCATAAACCACAAGTAAAAAGTCACAATATTTTGCATATTTTAGAGAGGATCTATTCAACAAAATTTTGATTCGATGTCATCAATTTTTTGGGAGAGAGTAAACGGATAAATTTTGATTAGGGATTCATCATGCTTACGACAATCCAGTAACCTATTTTCAGAGCATTCGGTATCGTAATTTCAAAGTTAAATTGCAAAATGTTGTTACACAGTCGTGATCTAGGTGCATGTCTAGCGTAGTACCCCAACACGGATTCATAAATTACACATGCATGTATTTTATTAAGTTTAAATAACATTTATTCGGCAAAATTGTAGATGACGTCATCATTGGGGGAGGGTATTAACTATTTACTATGCTTAAGATCATCGTAAAACGTTTATAATATTTCAGAACATTTGGTTTTGCAATTCTAAGTTAAATTATAAATTGTTGTTATACAATTTTGATTTTCTAAAAGTGCTAAGGGTGCTTATGGTAAAAACTCAACACGGATTCATAAACCGCAAGTGTAGCAGTTTCTTATTTTATAAAATTTAAATAATATTTACTCTTGACGTCATCTCCTTGATGGTGGGGATGACTAGATAATTTTTGGTTAGTGTTTTACCATCTACATGATTGCATATTTGTTAAAATTTGACAACAATTGATCTAGGAGTTTCGAAGATTATCTGCAAATTGACAATCTGAAAGCAGCGAATCGTCCGATGGATCTTGTTACAAGACTTCCTTAAAAGGCGTAAGATATTACATAGAGAAGTACAGGCCAAGAAATACAGCTTCTTCGAAAAACTATAAAATCTTTTTGTGATAACACGCACAGCCAGAGTAAAGATACGTGTGGATTGTTAGAGTACAGGTGAAGGAGAATGCTATGCGCTCTTTCAAGTAAATTTTTCCCTAACAAAATTTTGTGATCACGTTATTAATCTTTTAACTAGGAGACGTATATTAATTTGAATAGGTAAAGTGTAATAATACGAACGGTACTGTGTTTTCAAGTTTTCGGGTAAATGAGTTGAACCGTTTTTGATTTGAGTATTAAAATAAATTGTTTTATTCATTTTTTAGTTGCCCTGCAATTCTAAATTATTGTACACCCGTCAGAATTTACAAACTTTGTGTAAAAGATTATAATTGCGATGTTGATCACTTATACAGTTATAAATTACGGCTATGAAAATTGATGTAGTACAGAATTCACAAAGTTCAACATTTATAAAGTACGGTGTCTCTTAATAAAAACCCCAACAGACCACAAACAAATAACAGACAAACAGCAACGGGGGACTTATTTTTCTACACTATATAGGGTTAAGAAACATCGAAAAAACATTAAAGTAGCCATTAGATGAACCATATTACAATACTTCCCTAGCTTACGCCCCAGAAGTAAAACACATAAATCTTTATCGAATATACCCCTTGAAATGAGATATTGCTTGTGGTGCAGTTGAATATGTTTATTTATCAGAATTCCTTAAAAAGGTTCTCCAGAAATAATAATGTATGACCTGATTTATTTTATCGATTATCGCAAGAGTAGTCCGTCCAATTTTCCCAAATCTATGAGAAGTGCATTCAGTTTTAGTGTGCTCTAGACTTAAGAGAAGTTCAATGATGGTCAATTGGCAGCTAGTTTTATTTTCAGAGGAAAAAGTCTTGGTGAATTCTTTTACCATTACGTTCGTCAAATAAAACTTCACCATCTAAAATGTTCTTTATATTGAAGAGAAATTGTGCTGCTTAGTGGAAAATTGCATTTAGAATTGACGAATGTAAACATTTTCATTTGATTAATTGTTTTTAAAATTATTTCTTTGAAATATATAGTAGTATTACCATGCATGTGATAGTTTTTATCTTATGTTACTCATACAAATTAATGTCTTAAATATTAACGTTTCTTTTATAAAAACTATAAACATATTTCACCTAATGTCCGTTGTCTGTCAATAAAAAGAGAAATGTATGAGAATATGAACCGGTCATGAAACCATTGAAACCTTTGCCGTAAAATTGACCACATAAAATACAACTAGGTAATGTTGACCGATTTTATGTGCGTAATGAGTTGCTGAATGTGTGAAGTATTTTTATCTGTTGTTTGTGAAACTGAAATCGATTGATACTTGTAGTATCTTAACTTGACGATCACTTGCAAAGTGCCATTTGAAGTTGTTTGTTGTTATGATACAATACTATTGTTGAATTATCAATAATAGAATCGTAGATCTACAGTCTTTTCTGTTCTGTTATGTCTGTCCAGACTGCGACTCACAAAGTACTTCGTATACCTATAATTGAACGATTTTATGATGACCGTTCTTTTAAGAAGTAATATAATCCAAGGAATGTCAATTTAAAATGTTAGAATTAATTAATAATCGAAAAACATTTGATTTATCTACCAACAGTTTGTTGTCCTCAGTCATATATCATCTATTTGGACAATTTGATATTGGTCGGACTCTTATGATGTTGTTCAAGTGTAATTCACTATTTCGAAACATATATGTAAATGAGAATTTATTATGATTCTTCTGTGATTTTAAATCACTATAAATTCTACATTCATAATAAAAGAAAAAGAAGGGGATTTTTTTTGTTAGGAAGTAGATTCAGAGCAAAGAGAGGGAGAGAAATTCCTTGTAACTTGTAACGGTATCTCATTATTTCTCACTGAATTTTACTTTAACATCTGGTGCACCAATATCGGAGGGAATATTATAAATTAAATTGATGCAAACATGGATTTTTTATTTTCACTTGCCAAATCGGTTTTTTAATTCAATATAGCTGTTACAGAATTTGGTAAAAACACATAAAAGCTTTGGTGAAAAATATAATAAATTAAATCAACTGATATGAAAAGGAAAAGTTGAGGTAATCGATCAAACGTTTCATGTCTGTATGTATATAACAGATATTCATTTTTGTGTCCAAGTATGGCAAAGATCGTAACACACCCTAAACGCAACTCAACTGGTGGTAGAATGTTTAAGAAAAACATTTTTCGAATTTGTACGTTTATATGTCAAATTTTAAAACACAGTATATCCAAAATCAACATCAACAGTAATACATTTATAACTGAAATCATCTCTACATTCTTGAAGAATAAATGTCCAGTAAATTAAAATTTGATGCTTAAGAGTTCAAAGTTAGAAAGGGAGAAATCATTTAATGTTCTTAAAATCTTTTTATTACATTGCTATAATGTAATAAGGCTGTTTGGAAGAAAGAAAATTATTGACCTGAAGATATACTTATAGTTAATGTCGCAGTTTTAAATGAAAAGTTTGTTGTTATGTAAATGCGTGTTTTTATATTTTTTCATAACTGTTTCATTTACTCATTTAGATTTTTAAAAATGTTTACACATCTATACACTGCTTGAAGCGTGATCCCCATTTCTTACAAAACGTTATGTAATTCCGAGTGACTTTAAAAATGTATCCGTGTAAGGAATGTTGGTCCTATATCTAATGTTTATTTCACATACGACTACGATTGATTTTATTCCATATTAGTGTCCTACTGTCAACAGAAATATTTTTCTAGAACTAAATCTGGAAAAATTAGTATTTTCAAGTTTTCATGACTATTCTAACTTTTAAGTTTTAAAATTTATTTTTTAACTGAAATAAAATATTAATTATGAAGTCGGAAATTACACCCTGTGCACAAGCTAATTTGTAACACAGTTAGCTTTAGAAAGACTGTGTTAACGTCAGGTAGTAACTTAAACTTAACTTGACAACCACGAAATTTAGAGCAGAAATACAATTTCACGTCTAAGACTAATTCGAATACAAATTATCTTTATTACATTTGCTTTATTATCTTTATGCAATTATTTTCTTTTTGTTGTTGTTAGGAAAATACAGATAGTACGATTTCTTGAAAATACAGTAAAAACATGAACATGGAAGAAGATCAGATCATAGTAAAGCGGCTAATCTTACATTACAAACACGCTTTCGTTGCGATAAAATTGTTGAGTACTTAGTTACACAATATTCTAGAGCATTCTGCGAAAATATTTATCTTTCAATAATGATAGATCACTTGCGTTTATTTTTTATCTATTCATAATTTGATTTATTACCTATTTTATATTTTATAAACGAATAAAATAATCCATGTTGGATAGTTTTGGTGGATGCGCCGGGTAAAATAAGTAAAAAAGTAAACATATCGGTAATACTACTATAATATTCCATGGTATATATTATATTACATTTTAATAGTCTGCTTGCGATTACTACGTACGCTAGTAATTAATAATTAAACATATTGAAACGTCATTAGCACAAACTAATTGTGGCGAAATATTAATTTGCACTAAAAACGCGAATTAAATTATTCGGATAAATCCTGCACATTTCTTTTACATTCTTTCCTTACATAATATCAACAATTTAAAATATAGTAAGACACACATTTAATGTTGTTAATTTTTATTTAAAATTAACTGTTTTTGGTTTTTATAGGGTGAGTCACCAAGCGCATTTTCCTCGATATCTCATTAATTACGAGAAGTAGAAAAGAAAGTCAAAGACCAAAGTTGTACAGCTCTTTGAGTACCATACACTGAAATCATTTGAACTAAACAGAGTGTTTATTTTTACATATTCTCAATGACTCTTCTTAGGCTTTATAATCAGTCTATCTTTGTAATTATGATGTAACTTTACCACAGTATTCCAATTTTTTTGGAAAGATTTACACAAAATTGCAAACAGGGTATTTTGTGTTACAATATTTTGCGGAGAGCTGAAATATAGATTTTTGAAAATAGTATTATTTTAGAACATTTTGTAAACACTCTAGATACTAAAATTTGATTTAATTGATACTACAAAAAAGTGCGTATTTCTGTTTATTTCTCCATAAAATGCGACAAAACAGATCTTAAAAATAACATGATTCCATTTTTTTGTGAACTCTTGCATTGCTAAAAAAATTTTAAAAAACCGGATTAAATTTTTAATTTGTTTATTTTGAAAAAACTTATTATGTATTAACAATACATTTTTTCTGTTCCGTCCTCCAAAATCTTATTATGGTATAGTAATGGGAGCACGGTAAACAAAAAATTGAACAAAAATAAAATACTGGTGTTCCCATAGGAGATCAAATAGGTAGAGTCCTGCAGATATCCCTGTTCAAAGCATTTAGATTGTGACGTGTTGTTAGTGATCAAAAATATGTGCTTTCTTGTATGTTAACAGATAATTTGCAAAGGTACCATATAAATGCAAATTGCAGGTGTTCAAAATTAATAGAATAATTAAGCAGGTCAAACTATTTTATGATGTTCGACCTTAATTGTCCTAGTCTTCTCATCTGAACATTTCTTTATCTAACAAGGTAGTACTGCACAGGTACTACTTCCACGCACAAATTTTTAAACTGATCATGTCCTCTGAATAACCGCGATCTCGTCTCCTGTTTTAGACTCTAGTTGGCACTGCCCTTCAATAAGTTTAAAGTGAGCGTGAAACAATATTTGGAAGGGCTGTTCTTGTAGGTTAGGGTGGGTCGGACCGAGTGTTTAGATGAGAAGACTAGCACAATTAAGATCGAACATCATAAAATCGTTTGACCTGTTGAATTGTGCAAAACGTCTTCTCATCTGACCATTTCTTTATCTACCTTATCTAACTAGGTAGACGTTTAACGAAATATTGTTGCGCAACTGAAAAGTATGTATGTTTATGAAAAGGTGGACCGTAGAATAGAGTCTGAAAAGGTTGTGTTAGAAACCTGAGGTTCCTGGTAAAACCTAGAAAACGTTTTGGACGTAGATGTCCATCCTGCGGACTAACGAATAGTATTTAGGGTAGCGTCTTTGCGAGCGGTAGAGGAAGTACCGGCATGACGAGTGGAATATGCTGTATATGCATTTGCGTCAATTCCCGCTGCTTGTAGAGTTTGTTTTATCCACCCACTTAAGGTGTTCCCCGAAGCGCGCGTATACGGCTTCCGGAAAATAATAAAAAGGAAATCTTCCTTCCCGCTTAAACTGTGAGTGGCCTCGAGGTAGAGGCGAAGGGTGGTAAAGACACACAGCTGCGGCTCTTCTGTAAAAATATTAAATTCAAAATTGGGATAAATGCTATATCTTAAGGAGATCTTAGTAGGATCTACCACTGTAGCCCAAACTTTGGAAGCAGTAAAACGTAGACAAGAAACACGAAGCAAAGATAAGGTTTGTATTCTGTGATCTGTTGTGAGAGCCAATAAGGTAGCTAATTTTAAGGTCAATATTTCCAGTGAGAGTTCACTGGTAGGAGGAAGAGCCCTCAGATACTGAAGAACTAATGCGGGATACCAGGTTGTTAGTTAGATATCTCGGTTTTGTTGGCCTTTGTCGTTTAACCCCTTTCAAAAAACGATTTAGATAAATGTTATTACCAACATCATTAGGTAGTAGTACAACAAGGGCAGGCTGGTGAGAATTAAATGTGCTATAATTGTGTGCCGATGTATCCAGTAAGTGTTGGAAGAAACTCAAGATTTCAACATCTGTAGCACAGAATGGAGTTACGCCTTTCTGATGACAGTAAGTCCACCACAGTTTGTGGGTGACCTGATACTGTTTTAATGTGGTTTGAGCTAAGGAATTGATCATTGTTTCGATGATTGACTCTGGAAAATTTCGTTGCTTATATGCCTACCGGAGACAAGTCCTGCCGTCAACATAAGAGAATCTGTCATGGGTTAACTAGACTGAGTGGAGAAGAAAGTAGTTCAGTACTAAGGCCCAAATGTATAGGATTAACAAGTAACTTTTTTTGGAACAGTGGGTACTACGGTTGAGTGGGCCATTCGGGAACTACCAAGATATCCTCTGCTCTATCAAGAATTATCTTATTTAAGATTCTCAATATAAGCGAAAAATTTGGAAACGCATAGAAAAAAATTGGCTGCATGGCAGCGTATCGCGTACCGCGATCGAGCCGGGGTTTAGAGACAGGATAAGGATACATATGTCGTGCATTTATGGTTTAGGTAGGATGCAAATAGGTCTATCTCAGGATTACCCAATCTCTCTGTTGTGGTTCGATACATCTTTTCAGACAGTTCCCCTTCAATTTCTTTTGACAGAGACCGAGATGCACGATCTACAAAGTAGTTATCTTTAGAACTTACGTATGCAGTGTAAATCCAGAGCTCACGAGTCTCACACCATTGCCAAATCTGCCGAGCTAACCTTTCCAAATGAAGGTGTTTTATGCCACTCATTCTATTAATGTCAGACAACTCGGTTGTATTATCAATACGTAATAAGAGTCCATAAGAGGCTGCTTTGAGTTCTAAGTAAGTTGTGTTCTGTTTTCTTGTGTCTGTGCCATAGACCCTGAGCAATCTGATTTTTACACACTGTGCCCCAACCCTCTAAATTTGCATCGGTAAAAATTTCTATGCAATAAACATCTTGTCGAATTGTGTTAGAGCAAGTGAGCAGGTGGTCCTACCATCACAGTAAATCGGGACGAAGTTCCTTAGGAACTGTAATGATTTTGTTATAATTCTGGTTATTAGCTTGTAATCCCAACATTGTTTGTCTTTCAAAAGTTTCGAAGTATAGCCTCCCATATTTTACTGCCGGACAAATTGACACCAAGGTGCCTATAAACCGTGTAAATTGTCGGATTTTACATTTTTTCTGTGTTAAGCAAAAGGAAAATGTTCGACTACGTTTTTCATCTGGCAATGTAATCTGCAAGCGGGAACTTGGTACTAGAATCTAAAATAGGAGTCGAGATCGCGGTTATTCAGAGGACGTGATCAGTTTAAAAATTTGTGCGTGGAAGTAGTGCTGGTGCAGTACTACCTAGTTAGATAAAGAAATGTTCAGATGAGAAGACGTTTTGCTCAATTATAATTTTAATTCTTTAATTAGATATTAATTTTTGACACAACTCTAAATCACCAATACTACTCTCATCATCTTAACTACATCTGTTTACATTGATAATGACTTGATTTGTTTCACAATTGTCCAGAGTCTTTTCCGTGTCGAATATAATTTTTCCAGTATATATTGGGAACTTGGTTTATTACGTTTTCCCAAGTTTTCAGTAGATCACCAGGAGAAGCACTAGTTTTTGGGATACCTTTATCGTACTTTCGTTTACATTCCATTCCATACCATTTCAATTGCATTAAAATGTCATTAATATGGCGGAAATCTTAGGACACAATGTCCATGTTCTTGAACATAGTGATCTAAATGATACAATTTTTTCGGCAGTCTATTGCACACAATATTCCAAAACCGATATTTGATTGATTTTTCAGGATAATATATCTTTTTTTGTATTCAATCATGCCACTATTTTTTTTCTTTGTCCAACTCTTTCGAGGAATTTCTTCCTACAAATAGAGCAGCGATTTAAGTATAGTGTACTAATCAAAACTAAAATAAATACCATAAGTCTACCGTGGTAAGTTGCATTATCCATTATAACAAGAGACGGTTTCGGAAGATTGGATATTAATTGCTCTTTAAACAAGCTACCTAAGTAACAAAATTTAGTCGACGGTACTTTGGTTAAAGGACCTGTTTGGTCAAAGTTATTATTATAAATTAGAATTATAATTATATAACTTTATCATATCAGTAGACTTGGAATTAGTTGTATCGGCTGCAATGACTTTATTTCATAAACTTGGCACGTAAGGTCGAAAAAGAGAGTTTTCAAGTGATTTTATTTACTGAAAGATCAAGTAAATAATCGTTCAACTCAGATGAAAAAACAAACATTTGGATTTGTAAGATATTGCCATTTATTTTCCTTCGATAATCATAAACCTCATGTAAAAAACAGGTTGCCACACAGATGTACGTACAAAAAAAAATTAAAATAAAAGCAATTTACACGAAGTTGAACATCAAATCATTGAATTTGAAGAATTTCAAATCAATAGTGAAACTGAACATGATGATCATGAGTTTCTTGATGAACGTTCATCTGTCGATAAATAAGTGGTTGAAATTTATTGGAGAATCGCCTATTAATAAGAAAAAAATTAATATTTGGACTGCAGTACGCTAAATCTAAGGATAGCAAGATGACCAGCAGCATAGTAAAATAATATTAACAATGCAAAAGAAAAAATGAAAAATTGAAAAGAGAAAAGATTCTTCGCAGAGAAAGGAATTTTATCAACATCCGACAGAAAATTGAAAAGAAAACTGTTTCTCAAGAAATCGTTGTGGCAACAAAAAATTTTTATCAAAACGATTATGTTAGTACACTAACAGCAGGACCGAAAGACATGGTTTCAGTTCAAATCGCGTATCATACCAGAAAGGCTACCAACTTGCATGAAGTATATTTGCAATTTTTTGAAAAAAAAAAATGCGTGTTTTGAATAATAATAAAAAAAGATGGAAGAATTTTATTTTGTTTATATAGTAAAGAAATCCCTACATTTCATGTTTTTAAATAATTTTCAAACTCAGATTACGAATAAAGTACCTGTTTAACACGTACACAAATTTATATTTTTACTGTCACAGATAAGTTAATCATCTTTCATAAATAAATATCATCAAATTTTGAAATGGTGGGGTTTACATGCCTAGTCGATTTCACACAGTGCGATTTGTTTTAGAATTTTGTCGTGGAACAATGTATTAGCTACTTGCTTGTATAATATGTGTCTAAAATGACATATTTAATGTAATTTTGGCTTGTAGATGCCCCTCTGTGTTTATTTTCTGGAATAGTCCCTCAGTTAATCTTCTTCTATCAATTGTCTGTTAACTTTAACTGACGTGAATTAATCGTCCAACCAGAGCCGAACTATGCACTGGATTTTAGTAAGAGGCAATTTCTTTGAATGATCTCCTGCTGCTTGTAGATTACTTGGTGTTTCATGTAAGTACTTGTCTTCTTGTGAAAAATACTCAATTGAAGCTTATCAGTGTTCGAATCAGACGCCACTTATTATAAACTCAAAGAGTCACAAATATTCGTACGTTGCATATGCTTGATTTTCCCGAGGGTGTATTTAAATATTATATCATTGTCAGTTAAACCATGTTAAACAACAAATTATATGGGTTTAAGTACATATTCCCGTCTGCAAATAATGTGTTAGAACAGAATTGTATTTCACTATATTAAACATGATTTATTTGCATACTTAACGGACATTTCCTGATTAGTGCAACTTTGAACTAAACCTGAAGTTTCTCGCATGTATAGACGGCATTTTCGATTTAATTATAGTCTCCCGGAATCTAACCGCATGAATTGCGTCCACCACGCCAAATCTCGAGAGGAACACAGAACTGCACAAGCTATTGGTTTACAGCTTTTGTGTGCTTTTGGAATTAATGTTAAACTTGCAGTACAGGTATTTGCAAATCGCCATTTGTTTAAGTAATGTATTTGCTGAAATTGTTGTTAATGTAGTATGGTGGTAGCATTCAAAGTACGTTATAATGCAGTGTTTCCGGAGATTATTGACATTTGAAAAGTTGCATTAATAACGGATCCGGGATTTATTTACAAACGAAGTTTAGAAACCGCACCATGTGAATTTAGTTATGAAGTTTTTTTTTGTAACAGTAAAGGAGAATATTAAATTAATTGTACTGGCTACTAACCCACGCTTTCAATGCAGTAACTTCTCTAGATTGTCTTTTATACCGAAATTAAATAGATTGATGTAACATGATAACATTCTTTTTCCCCTAATGAAACCTTCACAGTTTCTTTTAACTACACGAGAAGTGATCGAAAAGCAAATAAGCGGTGGTGTATCTTCTCACATAACTTCTAATGATTGAAATTTATTATTAAAGCATTAGTGTTAGCGTATCCCCAAAATGCGATCTAAATAAAAATTCGTAAAGATAAGGAAAGAAAACACTAATGCATAAGCATTTTAATTGATGCAGTTTTTTCAAGATAATGTTGCCATCAGTCTCTTTATTTTCACCTCGTTCCTTCCTTCTGATTTTAAATAATAGCTCGAGATTTCGCAATATTATTACAACACACTCGAACGGTGTTTTTCATGTTAAAAATGGTTCTTTTATTCTAGCACTAATAAGACCCCACGAACCGTAAATTTGCCACTACTCGTATTTTACATTTTCATCACTCAGCGAAGCATTGTGGTTTTATAGCAGGATCAACACCTGCGGAATTATGACGCACCGCATAATAGAGTAATCTTAACGTAATCACCATACAAACGTAATTTCTTCAACAAATCATCACATAATTTTAATAGTTGCATTCAAATTTAATTTCCTCTTCTGTAATAAACAAAATGTTATTACATGTTAATAATTCTGATGGGTACACGTAATGAAATAATAAGAATTCGAGTTAATTGTTAAGATATGTTACCCTTGGTTGTCATTTTACAATTCGTTGCACGAACTTCAGTTTGTGATAGGCCCTTTAGGACGTCGTAAAAACTAACACTTTTAACTCTGGTGTTTCGTTTGGCATAGTAGATCGCTACAACATAATGTATCGCATTTTATTGACTAGTGATATTATTTGGATTCAGTGTAATGCGACTGTAAATAAAAAAAAACTAAGAATAAGGCAATTTTATAAGAAAGCAGTGCTGTTATTTACACAGAACTTCCTTGATTTATGAAGCATAACAAATTGCGTATCGTTGTTAATGTGAATATTTCGATAAAAATTGATTTCAAAGAGGACATGCATTTCCGTATTCTGCTAGCTGTGAACGCATTTTATAGGATAAGACTCATTTTGGAACTTTTGACATTTTCAACCATTTTTCAACTAGAACAGGTGAAATAACGTTCGGTCAAGTCAGGTCAGGTGCATGAAGTAAGAAATAAATTGAATAGGAAATAGTATAACAAAAAAAGTTACGATTAGCATTTTTTTTTTACTTTTTTTAAATCCTAGATTCTATTATTAGTTTTCACTCCCACTCGACAGAAGAACATAATTAGCCCCGCTCACCCACCCTGCCTCCTTTTCAGTGATTAATCTTATACTGAACAGAAATAAAATTAGTCGTTACAATGAAAAGAGGGGTGGTGGACGGGGCTAATACTTGCTAAGATAAGACTGATTTTGGCAAATGATATAAAAGACAGTAAAGGGTGGGTGGGCGGGGCTAATACTTGCCTTAGTGTCGCTCAAAAAGTGTATTTTTAATACGAAACGATGTTCGATGTCAATTTTGGCGTTTAATTCGAACAATTTCTACAAAGAGCTACTAAACACTTTTTATAGTATTTTAATTACAGGTTCGATGCTATTATATATTAATGTGATTATAATGCTTTTCTTCCGTAAGTTATTATTATATTTTATTCCAGGTACGACAACTTGGCATGGATTAGTGGCAAAGAAATATTACCTTAATACAGGTAATGGAACACAGAAAACCGTAAGTTATATAAAGCAAAGTTTGAAATCATATTTGAACTATTAAGAACAAAATACTTCTTCGTTTCGTCAAAACTTATTTTAATAACATACTTGAGTATCGGTGTGAGTGTTTCCGCGAGTTTATTAGCTAGCGACATCGAAATATAAAGAGTTTTGCATGTAACATTTTGTGGGCATATGTTTGATAAATACAATGCAAAATTTAATTCTAGTAAACACCATTGGGTGTAGGTTAAATGAAAATAGATTTATATTATCTGCATCTTTCATCATTTTGTATAGTTTTTTTATAGTTGAGACCACCCATATTTTTTTATTTTTGGTGTATTAAAACTTTATAAAATGTATCAATTTAACTAGCTAGAGTTATCTACTGGAGCCAGGCAGTTACAGTATGAGGTGTACAAAGCATTATAAATAAAAATAAATGGATAACAGCAATTTTTAATGTCACAAATTTTATTTTGAGCTATACAATTTTATGAACACGTGTTTTTTAGGAAGCTATGAGAAAACGTTGAGAAAATATTGTCAGTCAGAACTTTTAATTCAAACAGGCAAGCTTAACATATTTTTTAGGAGCATATTAAAATTTTTGTCACTGTTTGTTTAAAGGTTGTTTAGGCGATATTTAATTTTTAGAGTGGTGTGTAACATGCCACTTTTGACAACACTAGAATGTCGGCATATACAGGGTGTTCCTTTTATTTGATACAACCCCTGCAACTTTTTTATTCTTAAAGATAAACCTGTAGTTTTTTGAGCAAATTTGTATTATTTTAAAACATTTATGTGATGACAACCTCACATTTTTATGACCACTTCCGGTAAAACCGGAAATGACGATAACTTTTTTATGGAACATTATATATATTTTTTCATAAATGGAAACACGGATTTTTGCAAAAGATTAAAAGCAACTAATACTCTAAAATCAATACTTAAAAAGTTATTCAATAAAATAGACGAAAAATTCATATTTATTGATGACAATCTAGCAGAATGAAAAATTGACACTCTGTCATTCTGCTCAAAGAATGTTTACCTTTAAAAATAAAACAGTTACAGGGGTTGTAATTGCATCAAATAAAAGAAACACGTGGTATGTTGTTATAAAATCGATCTAATTTTTGACAACTGTAAAATGAAAATATTTTGAAACAAATGTAGACATAAAAGAAAAAATGTTAAAAGTTGGCTAGTGATAGTTTTATATAAATATTTTTATCAAGGAGTAGTAGGTTTTGGTCTAATTTATGCAACTGTATTTTACGAGACAAAAATTCAATATTATTAACAAGTGATGTAATGTAACCATGGATATTACTAATACACTTAATGATAATAATAATAATTATAAAACTGTGGTTAGATAGCTAACAAAATCTGTTATCAAATCATCCCATCTTCTTCAAAAGATAAATAGAAATGGAAGTGAAATTAACTAACATATACCCATAAAACTCAAGGACTGTTGTCTAAACTTTATGACATCTGCAGATAATGTAAGTCGCAGATCCCAATCAATAACAGCATGATGGTCAGGAAAACTTTGTGATTAATACTGACAGAAGCTCGGGGTCAGTAGCTTGGGTAAAAATGAGAGACATTTATCTTAAGGATGCTAAAGCAATATAGAACAATAAACAAGTATATACTTTAGTTGGTCAGTTAGACTTGCGTATTGTATTTTAAAAAATATACTTTTAATTTAAAGTACCAAAATAGATAACATTTAAATGTAAAGATATTTTTTTGTTTATGTATGTCATGGAAAGTAGTTTTACAAAACACTTTGAAGTCAATCGTTTGAAAGAATTTCCAGTTTTCACCAAACTGCAATTTTTGGGATAATAAATTCAAGTAGGTACCTGCCTACATTGCAACGAAACTAAAACTGAAGCAACTCAAGAAACACATTTGTCATTTTATATACGTTTTATCAGAAACAATTACTGGCGTCGATAGAAAAGAAATGGATTATTATACACAGGAAATGGAATTGAAATTACCATAAAACATTTGAAACGAAACGCATTTGTAAGCCATTGATGTATATCGCGGATAAAATGAGGGACGCGTCTTCAATTCCCAAATCTAATTCGAACGTTATTCACAAATATGACCGTACACGTTCTACACATAACATGATTGAAACATTCTTCTTAAAAGGCACTGTTTCAGGAAATATTTGAAAGGGATTTTACATATTCGTTCCAGTTTCGACTGTTTCTGTATTACCCACTCCTAGGAAAGGACTGCGCTACAAAGTCGATTGGAACATACTGGAGAAAATTTATTTGTGTACTCGTCTTTTGCAATTCTACGTGATTTGTTCAAAGGAAAAATTGCTTAGCTGTATCTATTAGATTTTATAAGCTGACACAGTGATATTCGCAAACGTATTTGTATTTCATATCCATCAACAATTAAATTGTGACAGTTACATTGCATTAAATTAAAGATTGGAACAACGATCTTTCATCACAGCGGTAACGTATTTATACGCATTCATCATCAATAAGGTGAAATTTATACGTTTGAAATAAAGTAATAAAAACTTGGTAGAAGGTTATTTCAATAGAACCCCTGATGCACAATAAAATTACATCCAACTTTTTCGAAAAAAAAAAAATATATTTTTTATGATAAACCCCTATACTTAAGTTAAAATAAAGATATGTATGTAATGTTAAAGTTAATGTAAAGAAGCGTGCTACGCGTATGTTTCAAATGAGTGTTTCCGTTAGAAAATTTTGTGATTATATTACCAACAATTTTGCAAGGACATGTATAACAATTTGGATAGGTGCAATGTAATATTAATAATAACAGTATTGTATTTCCAAACTTTCAGGAAATTGTAATGATCTGCTCCTGATTTAATCAATAAAATAAATTGACTCATTCATTATTTTTTTAGTTACGCTGTATAACCAATTCTAAGTATAGACTCATCGTATTTTGCAGATTTTTGATAATACTTATTTGGCAAAATTTTGAGATGAGGTCATAAATTTTGGGATATAAGCATTCGTTTTTGCAGTTCCCTATTTAATGAATAAAATAAATTGACGCATTCATTATTTTTTTACTCACCCTGTATAAGCCACTCTAAAAGTTATAAATGCAATGACAAATCAAAAGCATAGAGTCATCATATTTGGCACATTTAGATAGGATTTTTCGGCAACATTTTGAGATGACGTCATAAATTCTTTGAGGGTTTAAAATAGTATATTATTAGCCAAGGTTGCAGAGCCAAGCATTCTAGACCGAGCGCAAATTAGAACCCGAGACGCGCAGCGTCGAGGGTTCTAAGTGCGAGGTCTAGAGGTGGCTTTGCAACCGTGGTTAATATACTATTTTTTTCACTAGTAGAAACCATAAGACAATAAACTGAAGAATAAACGTTCAATTTTTTGACGCAACATGATTTTGTTTTGATTTCTAATCAAAGTTAATCTAAATCTTCAACACAAAGAAAACCGTTTATACTTGTCGCTGAGTTAATCATTTTATCTTCTACCGTCTACCAACTACCATGCGTATATTCAAGTAATGTTTGTAGCACACATTTATTCATTTTTTAAGAAATAATCACATCAAACATTGGGTACATAACCTCAATTTTTCTTTTTGAACCCGTGGTAGCAAAAGTTGAATTTGCTACCACTAAATGAGTCGACATTTGCATGCGTCCAGGCTGCTAGTGAAAAAAATAATGTTTTGACTACAAATTTAGCATGCTTACAATCAATTTAAAACGTTTGTTATAAAATTTTGATCTTTTTTTCTAAAAATTTGAACGTCTTGGACAAAAACTCAACACAAATTCATAAACTGCACGCATAGGGGTACGCTATTTTGTACAATTTAGGATCCAGTTGCTATATACAATTGTGAGGTGACGTCATCACAAAGTTTGGTTAGCGTTTTACCATCTACATGACGATCCTATATAAAATATAATATAGTAGAATATACATACAAAATTTGACAACAATGGGTCCAGTAGTTTTGGAGATTATTTATCTAATAAAAATCGACACAGACAGGCAGACAGATGGCAGGCGGACGGTACTTTAAGAGTTATGAAAGGTCGGGAAATCATGAGAGTGGCAAGTGCCCGATGGACTCGATTACATACTTCCTCAGCTTACCTAAAAATTGGTCGAAGTTTATTTTGACAGAACTTTCCTCACCCCTGAAGTACAGTCAAAGAAATTCCGTTTCTTTGTTTTATGATAATCTCTATAAAATAAAAACCTTCGGAGTAAATAACCAGAAGACGTTAAAATTAGCCACAGATACTGACGATGCCAAGTTCTACAACACACTTTAATATAAAAAGCATATATACCCATCAATACTTTGAAAAAATTAAAAGCAGACTTGTCTACTGTGTGATTTTCTAAATTGGATATAAGGGGAGGCTTTGGACAGAGAAAATGTGACAGATGTGTAGTTTAATTAGTTTAACCTCAATTCTTGGCAATGACAATTTATGTAAACCATCAGTGTCAATGACAGTGACATTTATATAAAAAATTGATCAAAGGTTAATTCGACAGAATTTCCCTCGCCTTTGAAGGATAGTCCGATAATCTCGCTCCTTTGAAAAATTATGAAATTTGAATTCAATTTTCTTTTTGTGATAAAAAAATTCCAAGGGGGCGTGGTTCGCTCAAGTGCGGACAATGTGAAATATATTTAGTAGATATAAGTAGATAACCAACGTAAAAAAATGTAGATATTCTCAGTCTCTTTGCATGCTTAACTTCGACTGTTTATGTTCATACTTCAAAACATGTGTCAATTAGCACGTTTAGACTACAGGCATCAAAGGTTAAAAAAAATGAAATTTTAATGATTTTGTCTCCTGAACGTAAAGGAGAGGACTAATTAATTAATTGATTAACCACACTTACATAAGTTTGCCGAAAAAACCTGCTGAACGAATTTTGATCAACAATTTACCATATTTTGCAATTTCAAATGTTAAATCGTAAAATGTTGTTATACAACACAGATTTATAAATCATTCATGCACGAGCATCTTATTTTATAAAATTTTGAGAACATTTATTCGGTAAAATTGTGAGATGTTATCATTTTTTAGAATGATAAGAATAAATTTTGATTAATCATGCTTCCCATAAGTGTTTCCAAGATTTCAGAGCATGCGGTTTTACAATTTCAAAGTTAAATTGTCAAATGTTGTTATATGATTTTGAATTTTTCCCAAAAATCTGGAAGCCTTAGGTAAAAACTCAATGCGGATTTGTAAAGCACAAGTGTAATAGTATCTCATTTTATAAATTTTAAATAACATTGACTTATTTTGAAGATGGCCTGATCCTGTTATTGGTGGGGATGATTAGCCAAATTTTGATAGAATATCACCACCTACACGATATTCCTAATACGCATGTAAAATTTTGCAATAATCGCTAGCTTTGGAGATTACCTGTCTAGTAAAAATCCGGAGAGACGGCAGACAGACAGACAAACAGACCGATAGACAGACGGAAACGGGCGACCTATTTTTTCGTACTCTAGGTGTCATGAGGCATCGAGAAAAGATAAAAATAGCCAGTAGTCCGATGCACTGACAATGGCAAGGCAAGAAAAATGTCCCAGGATTGAGTAATCCTATTGTCAACTGAAGCAGTATTTATTAGTTACACTGTATATACTGCACACTTTATTCAATTATTATTTACCAATTTCGCATTTATTGTTTGATTTAATAATAAAAAATATAGTTTAAGTTATGTTCTAAAAATTCTTGCCTTTTAGAGTTTACTTAAATTTTAGATCAGAAAACACCCCAACATTTTCCATTTAGTAACCAAAACTTTCTCTTAATAATGTATTCAATGCGTTTTTTGTTTGATGTCTATATTATGAAAGGACGACCAAGCTCCTTCAGAATAGTCGAATTTAATTTACAAAAAGGAATTCAACAAATTAACATAAACTGCCTCCATGTTTTTCTTCAATTTCGCACTCTATTCGTGTGCCTGTGTGTTCTTTGATAGTTTAATGAGTTTTTTTTAGTAAAAGTATTCTGAACTGCCTCAATTACCATACAAGACAAATTTTTGACAAATATATTCAATGGCGTATTTAGTAGGTTGTGCAATATATAAACAAAGTAAACCTTAAATATTATCAAACACATATTTACATGTAAAAAGAGAACTCTGGTAACCACAACATAAACCAACAAGTTTTGATTATATTATTTGCTTTTCAACTTAAAAACACGACAATACTCATATGGACGTGTTGTTATATCATGCATTCAGTGTTGCTCCTATTATATTATTCATTAATCATCAAATCGTAATGTAGTCGTAATTTCATATAATAAACACATGGAAATTTATGGAATACTTGGCTTATTGAATTTTAATACAACATTAACATAGTTAAATTATCCACAATTTAATTCTGTTACAGGTATTTGCAACCTACTAATTTTAATGCTTAGTTTGTTAATATTACGGTAAATCATGGGTTTGAACAAGTTTTTGCATGCATAATTAAGAACATTATCAGTACAAAGAATCACGATCCCCATTTAATTAACGTGTAATAAATTAATTCATAAAATATGCAGAATATCGATACAACTACTAATAATAAATAAAACAGGAGTAAATAATTGCATTCATTTTTTCCTGTAATTTTGAACTCGGCATTTTCTTCATTCAGAGATAACAAAATGGGTAACTGAATAAATGTGTAGGTGTCAGTAGATCCCTCTTAATTTGATACATATTGCACGGGTTCGGGGCAACTATTAAACTTTGTACATGATTATTAAGTTACAACGGTAATTTAGCTTTGATTATATAGCTTAATACAATATTGTTGTTGGTTGTTTTGTTGTTGGTCAATTCCGGAAATGCGGTGTTTGTTTAATTTGATAACTCAAGAAATTGCCTTTGGCAAACAGGAAGATGCTTGCGTTTAGAAATGAACTCTTACATAATTAGCTGCTACACTCTCAGTTCAGATTTCCGTGCGGTGTTAGTCAGCAACATTTTCTTTAGAATGCAGGTGTGGTATTTGAACTTGTCAGATATGGGGAAGCTTCTCTGTTCACTAAAATTTCTCACTAGCAAAATGATGCAGAAATAAAGTCGACCGGAGTTCATTTCTTCTTTAAAATTAAGATTAATTACCGTTATGTGCCCTTATTTTTTAAATTTATTACTTTTATTAACACTATTAACAATAATGGCATTGGTAATAATTACTTTTTAATCAGTTCTTACTCCATTTATTTAGAGGAGTAGTAAAGTTAACAAACGGCTAATAAATTTTACTAGTATGGTATGGACATCTTTACTAAGAGTCATCAAAAAATATATTTTGTCAAACAAATAATAATATGAAAGTATTAATTGGGAATAAACTTTTAAATCAATAATTAGTTATTAGTGATTTAATAAGTGGTGTTGCAACAACTACAGCGATCATTATATGTATTTAAATGATTAATATGGTAATAATATTAAGGTTAGTTTAGACAGACAGAAGCTAACTCAAAACAATTATTTTTCGTTCGAAAAGTGTTGACATTTTACTCGGTGTTTTTTTGGTGCAACGGGTATGAGTAATGTATTTGTGCAAATCAAGAGAAGACAAGTAGACCCGAGAGACATTAAATCGTCAAAATGTAAATCTTGAAATTCCAAACGGTATGTCCATCCATCACATCAGATTTGTACAATATCAACCCAAACTCAAACGCAATAAAAAAAAAAGATGTTGTATAGTTTCCTCTTTAGCAACAAATGGATAAACAATATGTGTATTGTTGCAATTGGTTGTGCTATTTAATATATTCAATTTTACGATGTAATATATATTAAACTGTTGGGCAGAAAAGAACGCACCGAATACAACAGAATCGTTTTTATAAATTGGCTGTAGGCAAATAAACAAAAATCCCAAATTGCGATGGGGAATTCACCAACAGTTTCGTCCTGTCACTTCCATCGTTTACTGTTTGATTAGTTCCTGTGAACGCCACTTTGTTACAGTGAATATGAAACAAAATCGTAGTTGACAAAGTTTTTGTGTAGTTTAGCAGGCTGTTTACTTGGAAAACATTTTTAGATAAAATGGACCGATGTTTTAATAATTATATATTAATATAATGGTACACGTATTGGAAACATATTTTTTTTCTAAAACTCTGAAAATAGATATTTTTTCATGTTAATATTATTTGTCAAAATATAACATACTCAATAGCTTTTTTTAACGTTGTTAATGGCAACACAGTTATAACGAAAAGCATTTTTCTTAGTTTGTTTTCGAGTGAAAAGGTGCAAAATGAACCAATTGTAGCAACAGTCCGTCGCTCCTGCAGTATGATCAAACACATCTATTTTCTTAGATAAATTGTAAAATGTTATTTCACGAATTTTACTTTTTCATGATTGATACAATCATGTGTTGAACGTTAACCTTAAAACTTCAAGATTTAAGACTTCAAAGAATTCGGTTTTGCATTTTCTAAAGTAAATGGTAAAATGTTGTACAATTTAAATTTTTGTTGTAAAAATCTGGATGACTAACGTAAAAAGTAAACTTTGAGTCATAAACTACATATACAGGGTTAGTCACGAGAGAATTACTTCTGAAAATTATTTTTACGCAACCCAAAATACTAATACCCTGTACCACTTGATATTATCTAAATTTAAAATAAAATGCCTAATCCATGATTGCTTTGACTTTGGCAGTGTCACTTTGACGTTAATTAATTTTTAACATTTTTTTTCGTCATTGACTCGTCTCTAGAGCCCCATTGGATCGACGACATACAGTCAGATCAATCTGGGCTATAGTGAAGCCGTAAGTGCTCTACCAATGTTGTTCGCCGCTAATGTGCAGGTGTTAATTCGCCATCTCTGCGTCACCTAGAGCCTCTTCGAAGTGCAAATCTGCAACCTCTGGACTTCTTCGGCCATCCATTTACAAAAAAGCCGTAGCATCCCCCCAAAATGCTCAACATTTTCAACAGATTAGTAGTTAAATTATTTACTTACTTGTTTGAGTTTGTGTTGTAACCTTTGAATAAAATGCCGTAAAAGGAATTTTTAGAAATAATTTTCTCGTGATTAATCGGTTGCAAAAGTTCAAGAGGCACACTGACAAATTTATTAGCGGCGCCGGAGGAGATTTCCGACTGGCTGCGGTACCAGCATGGACACTCGCGTAACCTCTTTTTCCACAATTGTCAAAATGAGACTGCCAAACTCAAAGCAATCATGGATTAAGCATTTTATTTTAAATTCAGTTAGTATCAAATGGTACATGGTATTCGTATTTTGGGTTGCGTAAAAATAATTTTCAGAAGTAATTCTCTCGTGACTAACCCTGTATGTAATTATAGAAGAATGCGATATTATAAAATTTAACTATTGAAAAATGTTGGGGTTACGTGCTTAATGATCAGACAAAGGTTGCTTATAGTTTTATCATCTACACCATATTCCTAAGATACATTTATTTTAAAATTTCATAACAGTCAGTCCAGTACTCTCGGAAATTATTTCTCTAATAAAATCACCAACAGACGACAGAATTTTTCAAATTCTAGGGGTTATGAAACGTTGAGAACACATGAAATTAGCTATTCCGTGGATGGACCTTAGTAAAAATTAAACAGGTTAAACGATTTAATGATGTTCGACCTTAATTGTGCTAGTCTTCTCATCTGAACATGTCTTTATGTAACTAGGTAGTACTACAACGGTTCTATCGCAACCTCGCCTCCTATTTTAGACTCTAGTTGGCGCTGCCCTTCAATAAGTTTAAAGTGAGAGTTCAACAATATTTGGAAGGGCCGTTGTTGTAAGTTAGGGTGGGTGAGACCGAATGTTCAGATGAGAAGACTAAGGTCGAACATCATAAAATCGTTTGACTTGCTTAATTGTGCAAATGTCTTCGCATCTGAACATTTCTTTATCTAACTAGGTAGGCGTTTAACGAAATATTGTCCCTCTTGTTCTTTGTCCCATAAGAGGTCTAGCAAGGTGAGAGGTACCCATTTTACCTCCTTTCCCACTTTTTCGATTGCTTTAGCTTACTGAATAATTTCACCCAAGTTATTCCCAAATAAATATTCCTGGGGAGGCACCTGTGAAACAAGTTTTTTTACCTGCTTAGATAAAAAGAGAAAAAGACAGTGTCGACGAAGTTGGGAGTTTGCATAAACTGCACTAGCAATTAGCTTGACTGATTCCGACAATGGGATAAATAGAGCTGTTTTGGCGTCAGATGATAACGGGCTCTCAAAAATTCTGCTGAATGTTTGTGCATGTAGCCCTAGACTTACCAGCAGCTGGCTTTAACGAGACCATCGGTTTTCCAGTTGTGGCGGTATGGTGAACTGGCATTGTGAGGGAATGGTGGGATCCTGGTCCAAAACTGCGGGGAATTCCTTAGGCAATTATTCGGGTACTAATAGTGATAATGCCGGCGAAACACTTCCCTGAGCTCTATTTCGAGGCTGAATGGTCAAGTTCACTCGAGGGCAAGGAACGCGAACAGCGGCGGCGATGATGGCGGTCGGAGATTAGCTGTTCTAACGCCTTTACGCGTCGTAACAGCTCACGGTCGGTATGTCCAGAGTCTTGCGAATGTGAGCGTTTGTGGCGGTTTTGGCGTTTTTCTTTTCCCATTGTGCTAAGGAAAAGGCATTAGAACCCTAAAAGGGGATAATTAACAGTACCTGAAAAGTGTCTGTAAGCGGGAACGTGGTACGTAAAGCGCAATGCAAACTAGAGTCAAAAATAGGAGGCGAAATCACGGTTGTTTAGAGGACGTGATCAGTTTAAAAATTTGTGTGTGCAGTACTACCTAGTTAAAGAAATGTTCAGATGAGAAGACGTTTGCACAATTAAGAATATATATGACACATGCATTTCCAGCCACTGTTCCAGACACTACAGCGTGTTATTGAAAGGTACGTACAAAATAAAATAGACAATTGGTCTCGAAGTATGGGGACTAAAAGTAAAAAAAAGTTCAGGTAAAAGTGTTCTCCTTCTAGAGATAAAAATTATTAAAATTTATGTCCAAATTCGTAGTACGCCTCTGATAAAAAGATCATCTTTCGTTTCTATAGCAACATTTAGTCTTGACAAAAGTTTTATTGTTACAGTTGCTAGGATTTACTAAAATAAATTAATTTTACCTATTTATCCTTCAGTAGCGTCTAAAAAGGTTGGATAAGGGTTAATTTTCCCTTTATAATTTTGATAACACAAAATAAGTTTTTCAAATTTCTTAGACTTCGCGAATAACTGTCAATTTTGTTGTACGTACCTTTCAATAACACCCTGTATATTAAAATTGCTCTTTACTGTAGAATCCAGACTGTTATTTTTTTTGGCCATAGTTAATTTTTTAAGGGCGTCGACAAAATTATGCAACATAACAACACACACAAAGGGTGACCTTGATTGTACATATTTTCAATTCGAATAAAAGGTATAATCCATGATTACATGTACAATAAATGAAATAAGATATTTTAGGTTATAATTTTTCAATTTTGAAAGTGGTTGGGTTGCATAATGTCAGTGTTGACATTTATTTTGTTTTGTGTGTGTGTTTTGCAAAACACACAGTGATTCAAAATTGTTTAACATAAATATATGAAAATTGTTCGGTTAACTGTGAAATGTGTGTTGTGGGTTACCTGAATATTTCCACGCTTTTAAAAAATGGACTATACGCAATTCGTACAGAATGATTACTTTGATTTCAAACTACAGAGGTTTTACTTATTCAATTTTTTTACACTAATTACGTCAATTAAAAAAAACTGTAGTTCGTCAGTGAAGTTAATTTTTTTATTCTCATTGTTCTTGGTTTCGTTTTAACTTCAAGCTAAATCACGCTTCACTATCTTAATGTGGCTATAGTGTTTTTGTTTTAATTGTTATTTTATCTTACGGTTTTCGCTTATATTCTCCTGGTAATTTTTTTTTTATTTTCTCTGGATTTTTATTCCAGTGGAAAAATATAGTGAAGCTAATTTACGTTGCAAAAATATTGCATTATAAAGAAATTCAATCTGGGTGGAAATTACGTGGAGGTTGCATTACCTTCCAATATTAGTTTATATTCGTATAGTTGTAATTTTTCAATATATGGAAATTATGTAGGTTGATGTTTTGCATATTTTCTCAGAAAAATTTTTAATTGTGACAAGTTACACAGATCTGAATTCGAAATGTGTAAGCATTATTGTACCCGGTGTCCTAAATTTGCCTATGCAAGTAACAAACTTAACTGTTTAATAATTCAAAAGACCCACAAAAGTCCATTCCAGTGGAGTTGTATACAAAACTAAAATCATTATCCTACGGACTCATACATTTTGTAATACATACAGGCTGGCCCAACTAAAACGAAACAGATGGAACCGTAGGCGCTGTACTTAACTATGTAAAAAATGCTCGAACAAGTCGTTTTTTGATTCAAGGGGCACGTATAACGTCACTATTTTCGCTCAAAAACATACGAAATTCGCAACGTTATATGTACCCCTTGAATCAAAAGTCGACCTGTTCGATCATTTTTCACATAATCACATAAATACAGCGCCTACGGTCCCGTCTGTTTCGTTTTATTTGGGCCACCCTATATATCAAAATTACGTTGTCTACAGGGTGTTATTGAAAGGTACGTACAACAAAATTGACAGTTCTTCGCGAAGCCTAAGAAGTCTGAAAAACTTATTTTGTATTATCAAAATTATAAGGGGAAAATTAACCCTTATCCAACCTTTCTAGACGCTACTGAAAGATTAATAGGTAAAATTAATTTATTTTGGTAAATCCTAGCGACTGTAACAATAAAACTTTTGTCAAGACTAAATGTTGCTATAGAAACGAGAGATGATCTTTTTATCAGAGGCGTACGACGAATTTGGACAGAAATTTTAATAATTTTTATCTCTAAAAGGAGAACACTTTTACCTGAACTTTTTTTAACTTTTGGCACCCATACTTCGAGACCAATTGTCGATTTTATTTTGTACGTACCTTTCAATAACACGCTGTATATTATTTTTAATAAAAAATATTACCTAATACAAAATTAAAAGCTTTATCATGTTACAGTTTGCTGTTTAAAAAAATAAAAATACAAGTATAATTTAAGATAGCATCATTGATTAAATACATATGTATTTAATCAATGATAGCATCGAATATATTTTCTACCACATGTTGTCTGTCAATGAATGTCTGAAATCTGTCAATGAATGTCTAAAATATCCGGTATGTATAAATTGACTTACACTTCACAAGCATAAATCAAAATTACGTTTATGTAACATTTTGCATGTAAATTCGAATTCGGGAAGGAGTTTCAGAGAAAATATGTAGGTGGAATTTCTGTTAAATAATAAAAGGA
Source organism: Zophobas morio (assembly GCF_036711695.1). Taxonomy (NCBI): domain Eukaryota; kingdom Metazoa; phylum Arthropoda; class Insecta; order Coleoptera; family Tenebrionidae; genus Zophobas; species Zophobas morio. The sequence goes on from NW_026972110.1 coordinate 7,452,075, forward strand.
TTAGAAATTGTCCCGTTAGGATAATAGTCGTCATAATAAACTAAAATATTTTACATCGAAGAGTTCAAAGATTTTTTTAAGAATTAAGATTATTAAAAAATTACCACTATTCGTTTTCTGTTACTAAAATTATGCGTTCCTTGAAAAACAACTAAAAAAAAAACTTACAAATTAAAACACTTAATTAATACACGTTTGAGCACAATATTGAATTTTCTTCATAGTTAATATTTATCACAAAATTTATTATTATGTCTAGCTTCATGTAAAATTAGAGTCTTACTTTTGTCTTGTCAACAGGTGTTAACCGCCCGAAAACCCTGCTTTAACCCAGAAGATTCCAACGATAGACAAATCGTACCTTTTCTGCTGTATGTATTTTGTGAAAATTTGTTAGGCTTTTATAAACGGGACTATTTAATTATGATTCGCTTACGGTCGAGAAGTATTGTAATCGAGTCTGTCGGCCGACTCTCTACTTTTACGTTTTCTCGACCTTTCATGACCTCTAGAATACGAAGAAATAGATCTCCCGTTTCCGTCGGTCTGTCTGTCCGGATTTTTATTGACAGATAATCTCGGAAACTACTGGATCGATTGTTGTAAAATTTTATATGTGTATTAGGACTATCGTGTAGATGCTGTACGAAATAAAATACCCCTCTACTTGTGGTTTACGAATATATCTTGATTTTGTTTATTATTACTATATTTTTTATTGTACAATACACCTTGTTATTCAGAACATTTTTCCACTAAAAATAGTATAGCGCTAGTTTAAATGATACCTTGGCTGTAAGTGTTTAAATTGAGGTGTGTATTACACGAAAATTTTAAGACAAGAAATTGTGGAGAGTATAAATCATTGGTACGTCGAGATACACATATTTATCTTGGTTTTGGAAGTATTTTAATCAATCACAAATGTACCAGCTTACCTTTGCGGTAACAAATGTAAATTACTCCTTGTATAAATCTTATTTCAAATTAGGCTTATTCTGAATCTTTGGCATGGTAATTCTGGTGCACGTTCCTTTATATTTATCTATTTATTAAATCGCAATGAAGGAAGCTTTATCTTTCAGAAACATCCGCTAATATGATTTATTAAACGTCGAATTCTTAACACAATATCGACACGAATTGGATTAGATTAATTGCCGTTGTCGAAGACGTAAGAGATAATTTATGACTTTGCAAAGGCTGAGCTTCACTAACTTCAATAATCATTATAAATTTAACCTCAGCGTCATATAATAAGTAGCGCAATAAAGGAAGATGTCTTTGAATAAACTTTTCCGAAGCATTGTTGGCAAAGTGAAATTTATATGTAAATTTTCGGAAGATAATTGATCGCCAATAAAAAGGAATTTATGGAGATATCTTATCGTAGTTCATATTATTCATAGGCGGCTGCGGCAGACAGCGACATCTACAGGGTGTGCCTGCGGTTCGGTTCGGTTAGCCGATGAGGCAAGAAGGCCGGAAGGGCGGTCGCGGACGGAAATGAACCCACAGAAAGAGATTGCCTATAAAATACCTTGGACAGAAGCACCGCTTCGACTTAAGATAAAACTGTTCTTTCTTATAATACGAGTTTATTCGCAACCTAACCTCGATTTAATAGATCATAAATAATAAACGTTTAAGTACCTTTCAGGTTATGTTTCTTTTATTATTGTTCGCCCTATCTGAAGTAGTAAAATCCGAAGATCTGTATTGGTGATAGCTTATACATATTTGAAAGGCGCCCTTCTCAAACCTTTCCTTTGTGTTATTCGCAAAATAAAATTTATTTCAATGTAAACTTCCACTCATATGACGTCTAAAAATCGTTTTATATGTATCAGTATATCTGAAACTTTAACAAAAATATCACGTTAAATATTTGATGGACGGATAGAATATCGTAAAGTTTGGCAAGCTGTAACTGAATAATAAAGCTCCTGTGTTATTTAACTTTTAAAGTAGTTTATGGTTTCCAATTTCTGGCCCATAGCAGGTAGGATTCAGACACTTTGTTTTGGAACAAAAAAAACTTTCTTTACGAGGAAAGTGTAAGATGCTCTGAAAGGGAGATTATGAATTTAAATTCAGTGTACATTTTGTTATAGTTGCAATTTTAAGGGATACGGATACAGCAAGAGCTTTTCTCTTAATTATTAATTATTTTTAATTTTGCGTAGGTAAATATCTAAGAAGTTAAAAATTCACAATAAGTGGAATCCAGATTTTCTATTTTATGTCAACAAATTAAATTAAACCTGCTTATGCACATGCTTATTTATAGGCACTGATTATTGTGGCATATGAAATGAACCCAAAAGGGTCACTAAAAATTGTTGAACTGATGATCAAAAGTTTACGGGTGAAGAACGCGGTATCACCTTTCATTATCTGGATCACAGCCCTGAAAGCCTACGCTTTACTGGATTTTGAGGATTCTTTATTAATTCACTCAAGCCAGGAAAAATACTTTCATAAAGAACGTTAAACATGAAGATAACTCTGCTTAAAAATTCATTTTATTTGTTAGTCTTAAAAAGTAATTATTATAACAAGACAAACTAGCCATTTACAAGAGGAACTAAAATTAATGTCTATGAAACATCATGCACGATTGCGATAAACACTCCTATATTAAATTAACAAATTTTGTGTTGTTCTATTTCAATTTCGTTTCCATTTTTTATCCCCCAACCGTAAGCTAAGAAAGTACTGTAGTAGGATCGCTTTGACGGATGTCTAGTTTCATATTTTCTCGACATTTCACGGCATATACAATACAAAAATTGTCAGCCTCCTGCTTTCATCTGTCTGTTGTCTATGAAATTATAAGTGTACTTTAAGATGAATGTGCCTATGGTAAGAAGCTAACAAAAATTGGTCTGTTCACTTCCACCTGAAGTTAAACAACGTCCTTTTAAATCTATTGATTTAGATTTATATTGGAATGTGCTCCTTTATCTTTATATTTTTTATTTTACGCATATAATGATCTTAAAAAAAACTGTAAAATTCTTTTTTTTCAGCTTGTCTTAACACTTAAATAATGAATTTTTAAAGATTTGCTTTTGATAGAATTTTCATCTTGTCAGATTACCGTAACTTTAAATGTTTCAGTCGAAAAAGCAACGATCAAAGACAAACATTCAAAAATCCATGGCTGCCTTCAATCCTGTTTTCTATTACTCTCGGTATAATAACATTTATGTGATGATAGAAGCAAAGCTGTTATATAAATTCTGATGTCTCATTTGACTAATTTTCTATATGTACATAATATATTCTGTAGAACGTTTATACACGCATGCATAATCTATGGTCACATATTTATGTTTATTTTTATGTTTATGTCACTGTTCCGTGTGTTTTGTTTCTATATTTGACGTGTTCAATGATCTTTATTGATCCTCATGAATAAATCACCATTATTATTATTATTATTATTATTATTAAATACCTCTATATCAGAGTATTTTTGTATTTTCAAAAACGACCCATTTAATTTCGTTAAAATTGATAAAGCAAGGCAAATTCATCTGTATCGATTTTCGTTGAATATATTAAATAAAATATTATTTATCTTTACGAATAATAACTAATAAATAAGTTTTACTGAAAAATACCTCTTAGGTGAGAGGAGCGGATAATGTTCTGTTGAAAGAATTGTTACACCTAATTTTATTACTTATTTAAAAAGCAAACTTTGCCATTTTAATTTTATGGTTGAAAGCCGACAATTGTTTGTTGTGACAAACAAGGCAGCCTTGGCTTATACAAAAAAATGAACCAATTTTGTCAGTCTCTGATGAAAAAGTAAAAAAAATAGTATAAAAAGTAAAAATAGAGGTAAATTAAATTTAAATTTCTTCCCGAGTTCTTTCATTTCCATTTCAACTGACATTTACGTAGTAGAACTTTGAGACATAATGAAACTTTTGTTGAATAACATTTTGGTTAGCGTTTTAAAATATACACGATAATTTTATAACATCTAAAATTTCGCAACAATTTCTTCAATAAAAAAAGTTGTCTAAGGTTATGTCGACACGACTTCTCTTGCCCTTAAAGTACAGTGTTATATGCTTTAACTTCGATTGTTTATGTTCATACTTCAAAAGAATTCAACTATTAGCACGTTCCGATAACAAGCATCCACGACGGCATTTGTGTTAAAAGAAATTGAAATTTGATTTATTTTGTTTCATCAACATAGAGGAGAGGACTGATTAATTAATTAAGCACACTCTTTTTTTTCAAAAAACTGGGTGTCCAGTGACAGCATTTATTCGGCAAATTTGTAAAATGATCCATTTTGGCGGGGGAGGGGGAGCATAAACGAAAAAAAATTATTAACGATTTACCATGATTCAAATAACCTTAAAACGTTTACAAGATTTGAGAACATTTGATTTTGCAGTTCCAAAGTTAAATCGTAAAATTTTGTTACACAATTTTATATCTTATTTTATAAAATTTAAATAGCATTTACAATTGTAAATTTTTGAGATGGCATCATCCCATTGTTGGTGCGGATGATTAGACAAATTTTGGTTAACGTTTTAGCATCCATAGGATATTCTACATATAAAAATTGCCAAAAATCGGTCCGGTAGTGTCAAAGATTATCTAGCTGTCTAATAAAAATTGACAGACAGACAGATAGAACGGAAACGAAAGACCTATTTTTTCCTACTCTAGGTGTCATGAATAGTCGAGAAAACACGAAAGTAGCCAGTCGTCCGGCATTGTCGTGTTACGATATTTCCTTAGATTTTCTTAGGAGGTATTGTAAAAATAGAATCATCAAATTTTTAAGTTTTGAAATTAATTCGCTCGTTGATACATTTTATGGCATAAATGCATGATCACTACTTTATTTAGATTTTTAGATTAACGTCGAAAATTCTATTCAGTCCAGTAATCCAGTTTTTTTCAATACGTATAATCAAATCAGATCAAATCACAGTAAGGTATTTTATTAAACCCAACATTTTCAGTCTATAAACGATTCTCAGCTTTATAAATTTCCAATTTGTTGTCCCAAATTTTAGTATGAAATATGGTTGAAACCTAAAGCAAACGTGAATATAAAATATGCATACAAATTTATACATTTATTTTATTGTGTTTTGTAACGAGTGGTCCCATTTTACGATTTAATACTCTGCATAATGCTTCAATAAACTCGCATTCATTAGGATAATTAGTAGTCTCTGAACGTCCAGACTCATATCTGCAAAGCGTGCAGATTTAAAGTACGATGTTAGAAGTAACATAGTTCAACCTGTTTTTGTAAAACTACCAATTTGTGTGTCTGGAATTCTCGATGTTACCAAATTCAATATCTGTAATTTGTTTGTGGATTGCTGTGTGGCGCCGGGTTGGTGGCGTAAGTTATGCAAAACTCTTTCCACTTTTTATTTATAACGGTCTTGTATAAACGAGGATGCTATTTTTGTTCCGACGATTAGATTACACTTTTATTTAATAAGTTGGAGTTCCGATGTATATTAAGTTCTTTATGTCTGCTGCAAATATAAATGCCGACAATAGTTTCGTTACAAATACACTCTTATTGTAAGTAAATATAATATTTTTAATTTAATTTTTTATAAATAATCTACAAATTTACTAGATAGTTACATACAATTACAGGAACATCATAGTTTTCATTTATACCCTTTGGCGATGCAGCCCTATGTTTGATGCTGTTTTATATAAAAGTTCATTACAGGAACAAATGAGATAAAACATCTATTTATGTTTTAATATTTATGAATTATGATATACCGTCGACACATTTCGAATATACTAAAAATACATATCTGGAATAACGATCCGAATTCGGAGTTAATACTAGTATTGTATGTACAACTAAGACCGAGGGAAAGTAATAACGTGTGAACAACAGACGTCTTCAAGATGGCATAGGACGTGCAAACTGTCTTTTTCACCCGCCACTGTATGCAGCAGACGACGGGAAATATAGCTTGCTCGTCCAACGACAACTCAAGAATGTTTTTTGTCGAGCCCACCTTGTTTATTTGACAACAGCAACTCCTCACATAGCCCGTAGTAAACGTAATATAATCTAAACCTAAAGTGCCCTTTTCAGTCGTAAAACGAATCTATATCAACCCAGTCCAAGTTGCAACTAGACGGACTTCAGTTACATTATTTTCAGTAAGTTCGGATGGAGTGAAAAAATGTGAAGGCAATCTCAGCGCTTTGGTCTCAATTTCGGCTCTCGATTTTCGATTGGACGGTTGTCGAGATAGAGCCTGGACACTAAGCAGATTTTGCACAGACAACAATAAAGCTTTATTGATATTTGAATAATTGATGTTCTATAAGCGTATCCGAGTAGTTTGTATTAATGAAGGTTTAATTTGTCTCCATTATTCGAGTGGCTTTTAACGGTGGACAAAATATTGTACCCCTGTGGATAAAATGAATACATTTTGCCAAAATTTTGTCTGAATAAGTAAAAGCTAACGCTACGAATAAGAACTTTGTATTTAGGATGTTGGCCGTAGGGCTTCAGGAGAGCTTTGAACACCAGGTTTCCGTTGGACTTTAGATTTCTGGTCTTACTCGAGATTGGAGTTTCGCTCAGGTCAACTACAATAGTAGGGTCGGACTGGATTAAAAAGATCGGTAAAGTACATACCTTTAACCAATATCTTCTCAAGTTTCAAAATTGTCAATAGTCTTTCAATTTTTATTCAGGAGTTTCAATTATATGTCATCTAATTGAGATGGACTTAACAGAATTTACTACACTCGAAGGAGGAACTCGAGAAATAAATTATGAACATAAAGAAAACTGAAATGTTGTGTTTAGGGGCAGAACGAAATAAGGATTGAAGACCATCGAATTCAACAACCAACTAGAAACTAATGGAAGACTAGACAGCGACATAAATAATAGAATTATAAACAACATTTAAATTAGCAGAAGAACGAAATTGAAAGCTTACAAAGAGGTAGGTAGTACCGGTATTATTGTACGATTTTAAGACGGGTTCTGGGAGTAAACAAAAATGGACAAATTGAGGAATACAAAAGTAAGACAACTATTAGGGGTGGAATGACTATAAAAGATAATCTAGAGAAAACAGTTTAGATGGTAGGGGTCTTATGATAAGAATGCCAAGTGAAAGGATAGTAAAAGAAATATAGGGAACCAAAGGGGTGGATGAGAAAGAAAATTTAGGATGTCAAATGAAAGGTGCTGGTCGTGACTGAAAACGTGCGGCAAGCGTAGCAAAGGATATGAAAAAATGGAAAGACTTCGTAAAGAAGAATACATACTTAACTCAAATTTCCCTCCACTGTAAGAAGAGGGACCAAATTAGTAAGTAACTAAGTAAGTAATACTTCTTTTTGTATTTGGAACATTAGAAACGTTAATTTAGGGAACAATTTTTTTCTTAAAGAAGAAGCAGCCTTAATTCACCAATTTCAGACACGTACGCTTGCTGCTACGTTCTTTTGGCAATCGCAACACTGTTCTCCAAAGATTAGTCGATATAACTTTCGGCAACACTTATCGAGCGCCACCTACCATATCTTTTTAGTGTACATATATGGCCACCTCCACCCACTAAGGATCGGAGGTACGTCGTAAACAGTGGCCTGTGTATGACTCATGTTGAGGAAGATCAAGACAAATTATGAACTCAAGTATGACAATTTGTGTAAACAATAAATAGACACCGCTGGTGCGTACAACGTGGTGAGATGTATTACTAAAATGTTATTAGTTTTATTGCTCTCATCAATGTCATCCAGAGTCAATTTAATTAACTCATCATATCGCCAAACAACGACTAAGTCCAAAATAATCACCTCCTAAAAATAAAGGTCTTCACCTTTGTTGAAAGGAATTCTGCATCTGAGGTCTCTTCTAAAAATCATTTCTTGAATATTTGTTTTATCTTTTCTGTTGAAAACCTATTGTTTCCTTTTTAAGCAGATACCTAATTTGGAAAAATTTTGCCAATATTTGTAAAATTTTTTATCAAAAAGGTTGTCTTGAACATACTCCAAAGACTAGACGGCTTGTGGGTCTTAGATTATGTTTGAAAATATACAAGAAGCACGTCTTCTGTTCTGTATCTACCAGTATCGTTACTACCTTCGTGCTCTCAATAATGATCGTCGTCTGCAACATCAAGCTTTTCCAAATTTTGATGTACATTAACTATTGTGTTAAAAATAAGCGCACCAAACTATTTGACTAGCTTTTGAACAATCAAAATAATATATGCTGTGTACTTTAGATCAATATCATTACATTTTCCAGTAAAATGTTCATAAAAAAAAACTATCTATGTTAATTGTAAATGTACATCCGATCCCAGAACTTGTGATAGGTACATTGCTATCTGATGTGAGTGGTCACTAAAATTTCTTCAGAATAATTGTTTGAACATATACATCTTCTGTGTAACGCAGTAATCAAATTATAATGTTAAAACCCCATACAGTTTGAAATATATGAACGTTTGTTATTATTGTTGAATGTGTACTTTGTTTATCTTCAATTTATCCTTTCCGAGGGGCATTATTATTTTTATAACGCAGTTGTTATTTTATAAACAATAAACAACGCAGTTTACTCGTTTACTGTATCCGGCGTATTTTTATTTTTGTAGGATTTCTGATTAATACCTAAATAGCTAATAGTATCTACATTTAATCCCAAATTCAGCAATTTCTGTTTTCTGTCAAACAGAAACAGACACCGTATCGGATCATATAAATTACGATGCATTTAACTACTTAACATGTAGAGGTACGAGTAAAAATGCATTTAAACACTCAAGCCATCCATTTCAACAACATCCATTTAATTTAGTGTTAATTTAGGTACGCTGTTTCAAGTATTAGTTTGTTGTACTGTGTGTTCCGTTGAAACATCACTCTGTTCTTATAAAACAGTTTCTGTCAGTTATCCAACCACTGCAATGGTTCGATGTATGACACAAACTTGTTGACTTAAAATGCAAGGTTATGTTTCTGCCAAATGCATGTTGTAAGAATTGACATACCGTTTGTGTCAAATAAAATTCTAACGCCTATTCTGAGTGATTTTTCAATTGGACGTCCGTTATCTCTGATAATATGTGTAACGAGCGTTTGAAAATAAGTTGTTGGATTTTTAATTAAGCCAGGAAAAAGCAGGGATATGTTGCTGTGTTTCTCAGCGTAAAATGTCTCTAGGGGTTTCTTTTGATGTTGACACATAAAGCAGGGTTTATATGAGCAAAGCTGCAAACAGATTGAAAATATCTGCATCAGTTTTTGAAATCATATTAAATATTTCATGAAAAGGTTTTGCTTTAGGTAAATGCATGATTACAGAAATGAATAGAAATTGTAGGTCGTTATTACGTTCTATATTTAACTTGCAGAACCATGTGTTCCTTGTTCCAAGAAATGAATATTGATGTTAAAGAAATTGATAGGAATATAGAAATAAATTACAAATTATAAGTAACATTATTTCATAATACTATTTATTCATACTAAATTAGAGTATTGTTGTTGCTGGGAACAGTAGGGTGTACAGTTCAATACACTACTTATTAAAAATCAAGAACCCCAATTAGTACATTTAGCAACAAAATAAAAATTCCGATAAATTGTTGTTAAAAAAAAAATGCGAAATAATTACACTTTGTTAATAAAACAAGCATGGTTTGTGTTTTACTATTTTTTCAGTTTTAGACACTAAATAAATAAAACAACATTCCATGGTAGAAATAATAAATATTTTTTATATTTTGTTTTTAGAAATACTTATTGTCCCTGTTCTCTCTCTCTCTCTCTCTCTCTCTCTCACCATTGCCATAACCGCAAATACAGCATAGATAAATAAAATTACTTTCAGTACTTTTCTTATTCTAGGTTTATGGATTATTTTCTTTTCTCTGTTGCTTTTATTTCTTCCTAAAATTTTTTGACATTTATAATTTTTGATTCTAGTGGAATTGCATTAAAAAAAGCACCCCATAAACCCATTTTTGACAAAGCTTATTTGAAAATTACATTTTTGTTATCATAAGCAAACCATTTATTATTTTTCTTGTGGTAACTTTGGTATCAACTAGTTGCTTTGGTGATTATTCGTGCCTTTAAAAGTTAGGTTTTCACTTTTGGCCACAAAAAGTTAAATTATGCTATAAAGTAGTTTTCCCTATTATTTCTTCTTCTGTTATTTAAGAGAAATTGGGATCGACGACTGAACTAATACTTCTTAAAACTTCTTCAGTAACTTTCTAACAGATTGTGTTTATACAACTGCTAATTAGCGTTTTTTATGTTCTGCAAAGATACTCGACTTAGTAAACCTAAAAAAAGTAAATTAATTATTGTCATCGAAGTATCAAATATTAACGTTAGTAGATTTTCACGCTTTAAAATCATTATGATAACATGTTTATTGTAGCTTTATAGATACAGATATACGTTTTTATATATGAATGTTTATGAATTTTTTTTGTATGGATAATTTGAAAAAACCTAAATATGATTTTTGTTTTGGTTCGAAATCATTTATTGAAGAATTAAATTCATCGCCAGATACGACTGTGGATGTATATGTATGTAAATTTCCTTTCAAAACTGAACAAGAACCAGCAATAAAAAAAGATGGTCTGAAGTTTTTTAGGTAGAAATGTATTCAATCTGCTTCATTCATATTTTTTTTAGATAACTTGTACAAGTATTTCTAAAAAATCTACTGGCTTTGATAATCCACAAGTGTAGACCGATAACATGATATATTTAGCAAAATTTGAGATGACAGCATCAAATTTTTATAGGGAACAGACCTATAAATTTTAATTAGCGACTTACCATACTTGTAATAATCGTAAAATGCATAAAGTTAAAAATATTTATGGATTAATAAACTACACGTACACAGCCTATTATTTTGCATATTTTAACAGGATTAGAATTTGGAGGTGACATCAGATAAGTTCTGGTTGGCGTTCCACCATACGGACATTCTTAAAATATATTTAAAATCTCATAACAATTAGTCCAGTATTTTCGGAGATTGTCTGCCTAATCAAGTCAATAACAGACGACAGATGCACGGAAAAGGACGACTTAAGTTTTGATTTTCTAGAAGCCATGAAATTAAAAAAAACCTAAAATCAATCATTCAGTTTGCAGTATAACATGTTTGTTTATCCTATTTTCAAATTTCCATACGTCCCTGCCGGACCATTTGTTTGATGGAGGTCCTTCAAGATAGAACTTCTTGAACTTCTGGACTGATTCAATGATTACTTGAAATTTAAGTATATAAAAATTATTGCAAAATTCGGACAACGCTAACTAAAATTTTAATTCCAAAGAATACAATGACGTTGTTGCAATATATCTGACCTGAAAATTTCAGTGTTATACATATATTGTTTTCTATATACTTACATAGGTTATAATCCACCCATTGCATTTATGATTGATCCTAAAAATAAATGTGAATTATTAAATTTCACGGTTACATAACAAATAGAATTACGAATTACAAAACAATAAATTAATAAATGACGGTGATGCTGCTGACGTTATCTGGAAAAAAAATCTTTTAGAACTATATGCATAGGATGTCATATCCTATCGCAAAACTTGATGTAGGAAACTTAATACCAATTATTATATCAATAATCTTAAAACGATCATTTTAGTTCAACAATTTATGTACCATGGAGTACTTTTACCCATTTTTACTGCCCAAGCGTAAGCAAAGGAAGTATCGTAATCGTGTCCGTCGGCCGACTCTCTACTTTTACGTTTTCTCGATCTTTTATGACCCCTAGAGGACGAAGAAATAGGGCTCCCGATTCCGTCTGTCTGTCCGTCTGTCCATCTGTCCGTCTGTCCGTCTGTCTTTACCCAAAATGTGTATAATATGATGAGTTTTTACTTGTGATTCATCATAGCATTCATATTTTTTATTGATCAAATTAAGAACGAGTCACCCCATTTTCCCGAAAATGTGAAAATACAAACGTCTTTATTTAATAAGAATTATAATAATGATATTCAGAACACTTTGTCGATTGTAGCTTACTAGTTAATTGATTTGATCCTCTGTTTTGAGGAAACGAATTCATTCAAATCAAACTAATTTCTAGGTGACATTCTTCCAATGTATAAACATAAACACTTTCAAGTTGCTTTTCTTATCGAGGGTAACCTAAGGACGTATAATAATGGAGTCTGTTGCTTAATTTGGTACTTTCAAATTTTTTCCATATTTCATAAGGCCGCCGTAGCTAGGGGGATGCTAGGGGATACTCCCCTAGATCTAGACAAGTTATAATTAATCAAATGTGAATTACAGCATCCAAAAATCAAATAAATGTAGTGTTTTATTCAATAAACGGGAGTCAGAGCAATAAACAAGTTTGGACCGTCGGCATTGCCATCCGGTTATTGTAATTGGTAGAAAACATGTTGTAGTTTAGTTTGTGTTTCACCGTCACGTCTACAGGTTGATAATACAGCCTAGAGACGACTTCGTCCAATTTATTTTTTTTTAATAGGCAATCATACCAACCACAGAAAAAAAATGATAAAGATGTCAATGCCAAATAATGACAAAATAGAGTAAATTAATAGTCAATTTATTTTAAAAAGCCCCGCTAAAAAATGTAATGCAAAAAAACATAATAGGCATGCAGTCGTCACGTTTCCGACAGCGAGAGAAATACTGTCTAAACTCTTTGGACCAATTTTTTTAATTCACTAGATTTCCGTACATAATCACTTCCCTAATTATTTAAATATTCATTTTCACAATAGAGAAAATGCCCATACAAATTTGATTACGAGTCAGAATTATATAAAGAAATCATAAAAGGCAATGTCCCGATTGACCTATCAACGCCCAGCCCGAACCGCCAATGCTAGAGAGTTGAAATTTGCAGAAAATGTTCATTTTGTACTGGAGGCATCGTTTAAGGAGGGATTTCCCGAAATTCATCCCTTAAGGGAGTTAAAAAGGGTGTGGCTAAGTTTGTAAGAGGAAAATATTTTTATGGTCATGTTTACTTAAAATTTGGTATTAATGCTCTTCAGCACAAACAATAAAACACGTATTTACGCATTTTTCCAAATTCAACCCCTAAGGGGGTGAAATGAGGTGGCTAGATTTGTGTGGGAATACTTCTATTGTAAATTTAAATTTTTACCTGAAACCTGATATTAAATTAATGATCTTCAAAATAAAGAATGAAACCCGTATTTAAGCATTTTCCAACATTCAACCCCTATGGGAGTGAAATGTGGAAACTAAGTTTGTATGGGAAAAATATTTATATTGTAAATTTAAATTTTGATGCGAACCTTGGTATTAATGGTCTTCAATACAAATAATGATTAAATACGTATTTAAGCATTTTCCGAGATTCAACCCCTAAGGGGGTGAAAAGTGATGGCGAAATTTGTATGGGAAAATATCTCTCCTGTAAATTTAAATTTTTACGGGGAACTTGGTGGGTATTAATACGCTTCAACACAAACAATGAAACACGCATTTCAGATTATTCCGAGATTCCATCCCTAAGAAGATGAAAGGTGGTGAAAAAGTTTTTATGAGCAAAAATATTTTTATGTCAATTTTTATTGGAAATTGCATTAATGGCCTTCAACACATTTTTTACTTGAAGGTTGGTAATAATGTTCTTCAAGACAACGAATCGTTTACGCGAGCGAAGCCGTGGACGAAAAGCTAGTTATTTATATATTTTGATAGGTTTGGATAAAGTTCCTGTAATAATAAAAAAATGTTAATTAGTCCAAAACATAGTGGCCTACGTTATTACTAACATATTAGCGAAGTGTTTGGTTTATTTCTTTAAAAATAACAAAGATATTTAAAACCCAAATAGCACAAATTTCCATTTTTTCAAAAAACTAATAAAAATACTTCAAACATGTTTGTTAGCTTATGCTACTTTATAATAGGAGTATTACTTATTATGAAGCAGCCATCTGCCTGATTAATTGAAACCACCGGGTATCTAAATAAAAACCTGGTCAAAAGTGTTATTTATGTCCCCAGCTTTTTTTACGTATGTCCCTTCCAAAGTGGACAAGCGGACTGCTTCCTACTTTATTTTTTGACCAGATTTTTAATTAGACACCCGTTATATCTGCCCTTGTGTACCTGATCTCGAGACTAGCAAGTAAGAACTGCAGCACTTGGGTGAAAAGATTTTATAAACTCTCTTTAGCTTGAGGAGGCTGAAAGTAAGGATTCTATGACTTTTCCACAGTTTATCAAACATCAGACAAACCAACAAAACCTGAAGTGATTTCATTCAGTCTGTTGACTAAGGGTTAGAGTTTTTTTGTTATTTTTAGAATTTGATACTCATCGTCCCGGGAATATAAGTGAGCGCATCCCCAAACTTTTCTTACTGTCGGGCACAAGGTTTCAAAGTTCGTAGTTCTGCTGAAAGCTATTGTCTAGATTGAATTTAATTCTCTTTTCCATAATGAGGAAATATTATCTTTCTCGTTTTGTGCTAATTTAATTTTCGAACAATCGAGCATAATATATGTAATGCAAAACACTTTCAATAAATTTAGGTTAGAGCTGAGCGGATCTGACGTCTAGAAGTTTAGAAACCACGGTGCAGATTAGCGAGGCCAGCATTCCGGGCGGACCAACCGTCATTTGCTATCGCGGTCCATATAAATCCAGCGGGATGATGAGAAGGGATGTTAAGGCTAGTATGGGAGGCGAGAGGTGAACTAACTTAGACAACATCACCCATTCTACTTGCGAAACACAAAGCAACTATTTATAACCTAACCGAAACCTTACGAAACCTGTCTTATCTCGAAACGTCTTCATCCGTTATAGGAACCGATCTGGATCTTGACCCAAATTAACCATCCACCCTAACCGCACCTACAAACTCCACAACACACTTTGATATCCGAGAGACGAAATGAAACTGTTTCCGAATGCCTGCTTAATTGGGTCGTCATTTTCAGCTAAGGAAATAGTCTTTTGCGTTTAAAAGCTCACTATTAATTACTTCAAGTTTCGTCAAACCTCCATTTGCCTTACAAACGCCAGACTTATCTATTGACGAAACATTCCACATTTTCTGTATACCTCTGAAAATATAATTATATGCTTATTTACTACGAATATAATTTAAAATTATTTTCAAGAATTAGAAGGTCTGATTATTATTATCCAGACTAAACAACCAAATCTTCAGATCTTCAGAACAACGCCTAATAGTGTGCAAATGACTTTGTTTTTGTTTTTATATGTTTTTTTAAATTTTTTAGTTTTGAATATAAGGTTGTTTATTGTAGTTTTCCTCTTTTTATTTCTCGAGTGTAAGCTAGAGAAGTATTGTAATGGGGTCTATTTGGAAAATGACTAGTTCCATGTTTTTTCGACATTTCACAGCTCGTACAATATACAAAAGTAGGTTTCCCGTTTCCGTCTATCGGACGTTTGTCTGTTTGTCTGTTTGCCTCTTATTTCTCATTTGTTAGTGATATTATTATATTATAGACAAGTAGTCTTAGAAACAACCGGACAGACGAAAACTGTGCTCCTTCTCAAAGTTTATTTAAAAAAATCCTATCTAATAAGGTCACAAAATGTTCCTACGCTTGTGATTCATTAATGGAGTCTTATTTTTAACACTGCACACCCAGGTTCTGGAAAATAATTTAAAATAGTGCCAACAAACTTTTACAATTTATCTCATCAACCACAAATTCGATTGCTCTAAGCTTCTAGAAAAGCGCTTCAGGGTTATCGTAGACATAGCAAATCGTTAAACAGAATTCATCTTCGTCCCTTGCAAAAATCTGATAACGTCTCAGAATGTTGCAAAGTCAACTTCACATGCAGTGTTCTGAAATAATGCTGCTGCACATGCATATTTATGCACTTATCTCAAAAAAATCAATCAATGACTTAATAGATTTTATTGATCAAATCAAAAACTTGTTATCACATTTTCTCTAGTAAAGCATATTGAAATGCGAAATAAGAAAACAAGATAAAAATGTTGTATCCTTATTCAGAAATGTAAACCACTTTAATTTCGAGTCGTCTGAAAGGAAATCTAATTCACTAAAGTAAATTTTTCTGATTTACATATATTTAACCTCATAATTTATTTTGTTAAATGCAAACATGGTTCTGGTTAGTTAAAGATCTGTTTATTTTAAATGGACACAAAAAGATTGTCTTTAAGCATTGCCTCTTTTTACGTTGTGTGCATTTCATTCAAACAATTGTGGTAATTGTGTGGTCTAGGTGACTGTAACTGGAGATAGTATTCCTCAGACTAGTGTCAACTTTGCTCCGGAAATTAAAACAATCGATTTTTAGAACAAGAAAGCGAATGTTTTTCTAACCTTCCTACATTCAAATTCAGCTAAATCTGTGAAACTCCTCTCTGAAATTTTTTTTTTCAGATGTTTTTACTTCCCGAGCGTAAGCAAAGGAAGTATTGTAATCGAGTCCGTCGGCCGACTCTCTACTTTTACATTTTCTCGATCATTCATGACCCCTAGAAGACGAAGAAATAGGTCTCCCGTTTCCGTCTGTCTGTCCGTCTGTCCGTCTGTCCGTCTGTCTGCCGTCCCGTATTTTTATTAGAAAGATAATCTCCGAAAGTACTGGGCCGATTGTTGTCAGATTTTGTATTTATATTAGGTATATCATGTAGATGGTAAAACGCTAACCAAAATTTGTCTAGTCATCCCCACCACTAATGCGATGACGTCACTTCAAAATTCTACATAGTAATTGGGTTTTAAATTGTATCAAATAACATAGTCTTACACATGTAGTTTATGACTCTGAATTGAGATTTGACCCGAAACGTGCAGATTTTTGGAAAAAAAATCAAAATTAGGAAACAACATTTTGACATTTAATTTGGGATTCACAAAACCGAATGCTTTGAAGTCTTGCAGATGGTTTACACTTATGATCAGCATGATAAAATTTTAATCACAATATATTTAGTTATCCCTTCCAAAAAATTGATGACGTCACCCCAAAATTTTGCTGAATAAATCTTATCTAAAATGTACAAAATATGATGAGTCTCTTCATGTGATTTATCAATACATTCATATTTTTTGGATATGCATATACAGGGTGACCCAAAAAAATTAATGAATGCGTGAATTTATTTTATTGATTTAATCAGGAACTACAGAACCGAATTCTTTGAAATTTTGCAAATGTTTTAAGGTTATAAAGAGCATAATAAATTTTTAGTCAGCTCAAAAGTTTGCCAAATAATCCTATCTAAAATGTACAAAATACGATGAGTCTCTTCTTGTAATTTATCAATTCCATTCATATTTTTTGTATTTGCATATACAGGACGACTAAAAAAATTTAATGAATCCGCATATTTATTTTATTGATTTAATCAGGAACTACAAAACCGAATGCTTTGAAATCGTGGAAATGTTTTAAATTTATCATAAGTATGGTAAATTTTTGATCAAAATATATTTGCTCATCTCCCCTAAAAAATGGACGACGCCACCCCAAAATTTTGCTGAATAAATCCTATCTAAAATGTGCAAAATATGATGAGTCTCTTCTTGTGAGTTATTATTCCATTCATATTTTTTGGAGTTGCATATACAGGGTGACCCAAAAAATTAATGAATCTGTAAATTTATTTTATTGATTTAATCAAGAACTACAGAACCGAATGCTTTGAAATCTTGCAAATGTTTTAAGGTTATAAAGAGCATAATAAATTTTTAGTAAAAATATATTTGCTTATCCCCTCCAAAAAATTGATGACGTCAGCTCAAAATTTTTCCGAATAATCCTATCTAAAATGTACAAAATATGATGAGTCTCTTCTTGTAATTTATCATTCCATTCATATTTTTTGGATTTGGATATACAGGGTGACTCAAAAAATTTAATGAATGCGCAAATTTATTTTATTGATTTAATCAAGAACTATAAAACCGAATGCTTTGAAATCTAATGCAAAAAAAAAATAATAGGCATGCAGTCGTCACGTTTCCGACAGCGAGGGAAGTACTGTCTGAACTCTTTAGACCAATTTTTTTGTACATAAATCAAAAATCATAGGTGTTGCAGTTGATTTCTTTCAATTTAAAATACACTTTATATTTTTATGATACTTGTAGTATAGTATATAAAAGTTATCATAAGCATGGTAAATTTTTAATCAAAATATATCTGCTTATCCCACCCAAAAAAACTGTTGGACTCATCTCAGATTTTGACCAATAAAAATACCATCGAAAAGATGTCTTCATATTTTTAGAGATGCATATTTTTACTATTATAAAGAACCAAAAAACTGACCACATATCAAAATTTTACCGAGTAAATCCTATCGACATTGTGCAAAATATGATGATTCTACATCTACTTGTGAATTATCATTGCCTTTATATTTTCAAAGATAGCCTATGAAGGATGACTCAAAAAAGATAATGTCAAGATAAAGTCAATTTATTTTATGGATTAAATCATAAAGTGCAAAATCACATGTTTCGAATTCTTACAGACGTTTTAAGGTTTTCGCAAGCATAGTAAATTTTTATTCCAAAAATATCTGTCTAATCACCCTAATCCCTTTCTTTCATTAGTTAAAATAAATTTAATAAAATTAATCACTCTCTAATTTTTAACGATCAAACTAAGAACGAGAGTGATTCCATTTTCTTGAAAATGTGAGAATACGGACGTCTCTATTAAATAATGATTAAATAAGAAAAATAATAATAATATTCAGAATTCTTATTGGATTGTAGGTTAATTAATAATTTAAATACTGTGTTTTGAGGCGACAAACTCATTCAAATCAGACTAATTTCTATGTGACATTCTTTCGATGTATAAACCTAAACACTTCAAGTTATTGCTGAGAGGCCATTTTTATTTATTGAGAGTAATCTAAGGAAGTATAGTAAACGAGTCCAACAGGCGACTTTCATATTTTTTCGTCGTTTCATGAACAGGTAGAGAAATGTTTGCCTCCTCTAGTTCTAGACAAGTTTATTATTTATTGTATTATTAACCAAATGTGAATTACTACATCGAAAATCAAAATAAATTGCAATTTTATTTAATAAGCGGAAATCGAAGCAATGAAAAAGTCTCGACAATCGCATTCTGATCCAGTTATTGCAATTCGTATAAAATGTCGTTTAGTTTAGTTTCTCTGTTTCACTCTCACGTTTACTGCTCGACAAGCGTTATCACTATTTGTCTTAAATTACGAGTCAAGATCAAGAACGGCTCGCTCCATTTTCCCAAAAATTTGGAATACAGTACTGTTAGTATTAGTATTACACTGCATCTATCCAAATTGATATACGTGTCCTTGTAAAAATGTTGATGACATTATCACAAAAGTTTGTAATAGTAAAACTCACTTGAAATAAACTCGTAGCCCTTCTTTATCTTTACTTGAACATTACATACATATCTTTATTTCAACTTATAAGAGAAATCACGAGTAAAATTTTCAAAATCAAATCTTAACATTTTTTGGAACAACTTGATTTGATGTACTCTAGTTTATGGGCGAGGGAAGTTCTGTCGAAATAATCTTCACACATTTTTTCTAAGAGAACCCCTATAAGTTAAAATAAAGATATGTATGTAATTTTAAAGTAAATGTAAAGATGCATGCTACGTGCATGCTTCAATTGTTTTTTTTTTTATAAAATTTTGTGATATAAGTATATAAGCAAATCTAAAAAATATGAATGCAATTATAAATAACAAATATAGACTCATTGGACATTTTAGATAGGATTTATACGGCAAAATTTTGGGGTGACGTCATCAATTTTTTGGGGGGATAGGCAAATATATTTTGATTAAATATTTACCGTGCTTATGATAACTTTAAAACATCTGCAAGATTTCAAAGTATTCGATTATGCAGATTGAAGATTAAATTACAAAATGGGTTCATAAACTATACGTGAAGGATTCAAGGATTATGTAATTTTATAAAATTTAAAACCCATTTATTATATACAATTTTGAGGTGACGTCATCACATTATCAGTGGCGATGATTATACAAAGTTTGGTTAGCGTTTTCTATGTACATGATACTCAGAATATCTATATAAAATTTGACAATAATCGGTTTGGTAGTTTTGCTAACAAAAATCGACAGAGGGGGTGGACAGACAGACAGACAGACAGACGGAAACGGGAGACCCATTTTTTCGTATTCCAGGGTACCCATCGAGAAAATTTGAAAGAATCCAGCGCCCAATGGACTCGATTACAATACTTTCTTAGCTTACTTTCGGAAAATAAAAATAAAGAGAAGTAAGTAGGTAGTAAATCACAAGTATGGGAGCACATATTTTATAAAATTTAATAAATAGGATTAACCTAGTAACTTTTTGAGATGACGCATTGAATTTTTGGTGGCCATAATCAGTTAAGTTCCTAAAATATACAAAAAAGTTCACAACAATCAGTCCTTTAGTTTATGCGATTCCTTGTCTAATAAAATCGTCAACAGACGATAGACGGGCGACACTCGGACGACAGACGACAGACTGACGGAAACGGAAGGTCTACTTTTCACATTCTAGCTATGAGCCCGTTACGATATTTGTTTAGCTAAACCTCGGAGAGTAGAAAGATTTTATTAAAAATTATCTTGATTCATATGGTATTTGTTGTGCTTGAGAAGCGTGGAATGTTATAAGTATAAATAACTCCTTTTTCACTGTTTTAGTAAAAGGATCAACTGACCAAAGAGAAGTGTCAAATTAGTATTAGTTATTATTAAGTGTAAAAATCATAAATTAATTAACCTCCATGGATTTTTAAACTTTTTTCACCAGATTTCCAGTTTAATGGCTAATATTATTCCCCTTAATTAATACGAGTATTATAAACCCGATCTCGAAATTCTAACCTAAATTAGCCACCCACTTTAACCGCTGCATCAACAAACTCTCGAGCAGAATTTGATATTTAAAGGAACAAGATGAAATTGCTTTGAATCGTTCCTTCCCTTAATTGTGTCTACTTTTTACATTCCACAGGCAGCATATTTTGTCTTTTTTAAATTTTCGGCTGCTCAACAAAGGCTTATTTATTACGAGAAGCGGTATAACATGTCGGTCAACTTGTTTATCTTTGTTTGCTTGAACAATCTGGTTGAAAGAAGTATTGCTCTCTCGGCGTCAAATACAAAGGACTAAAATATACAATATCTTGCTCATTTAATGGTCAGTGTATCACAAGTTGCATATAAAATGCACATTTTACATAAATTTATTTTGCGCTTGATGGAAATTTTGTGTTTTAGGTACGTTTTGTGAAAAAAAAAAATCGTAAAATAATATAGAATGTAAGCTGTTTTTTTTTAATTTGAATTAAAACACAGCTACTTTATTGATGTCTATCATTTTAAAGATATTATTCTACTACTAGCAAATTTTAACTACGATAAAAGTTTTCAGATGAAGAATAATGCGAATGAACAAAATTGATATATAGTTTGTAGATAAGCCAACTTAATACAAACATATCAACAAAATGTTCACATACCTGCAGAAGTCTATGTACATATAGACAGCGCTGTATCTTCATAAACTTTCAATTATGCCTCTGTATGTGTAGTCCCAAATAAATAGTTTAATTCAAAAGTTGGAATTTTACATTTAAATGAATCTGGTATTGCTTAAATATCGATCATTTTCGAATATTAATAATAATAATAATATATAGTTTGTATTAATTCTAATAAAGATATTTTGCATAACATTAGGTTAAAAATAACATACCGTTAACTTATATCTCATCTTTTATTCCTATATTACTTAGACCGACAAATACATAAATAATGAGGCGTCATTTTAATTAAAAGTTAGAAAAGGGAAAACAAACACAGATTAATTGCACTTTTTTAATATTTCCAGATCATCTGACTGCATGTGTTACGAGATTGTTAAATGACTTATTACTTTTTTAATTAAAAGAACCCTGTCCCATTTATTTCAAACTTGGGAAATTTAAAATTAAATATCGTGATGAATATATTGTTAAAAGTGATTATTGTATTCAAAAAATATGTTTAAATGAAGTGTTTAACAGGGATGTCGAATTTATACCCCCCTCTTCCACTTACAACGTGGAGAGCGAATGAAGGTCTAACGTGGAAAATGCTATGATTTTACTACTCATGTTAGTTATAGTTTTAGCTACCATGATAAAGTTTGTCGGTAGCGATTCAAATCGGCACTTCGCTTTGATAAATTTTATATTTTCAGGGTTTTCTTTCAGTGTGCTGTAACAGAACCAGCTGATTAAAATTTTAGTGTCACACTGTTTTTATTGACAAAATTATGTTTTCTGAAATTCTAGTACTGGAAATTTTTGTTTTGGTTGTTTGTTAACAACCGTAAGACCACCTGTTCCTAACACAACAAATTCAAACTTCAGTCTTCGTTAAAATCGTACATTTCCCATGAATCGATCAGAAACTTTTATTAGCAAAAAGTGAAAAATAAATCTTGAGTTAACATAAAATTCAAAATTTTGCTTGAATTATGTATGAGAAGTATGCATGGATGAGAATATTGATAAGGATGTAAGCAATTAAAAGCAACAAACCTGCAAGCAATTAATTATTCGCATGGGAAATCTAAATTAAATTACCAAACTAAAATTTTAATATATTTATACATCAGAAATTACAATACTAAAACGTAGTGTTTACCTCTGTAAACTAGTTGAAGTATGATCAGTGATCACTTTAGATCATCTACAAGAAGCAAAATTCAAATCCATTTTGGTCACAATGTATCTGTGTCCAATGACAGTTTTAAAAAAATTATACAATCAACATATTATATTGAGCTTATAAGTTTAAATAAAATCAAAATAAACATAAAAAATTGGTCTAATGATGTTTGTCTCACCCTGGTGTACATTAAAGGAAATCAGGACACGTATTTATATGTGTAAATGCAGTGTAACACTAAGAACAGTACTGCATTGCCAAATTTTATAAAAAATGGAGTGAGCCGTTCTTGATTTAATTAATAAAATAAACTGCCTCATTCAATATTTTTTTGAGTTACCATGTATAAACAATGCGAAAAAATATAAATGCAAGCAAGTTTTTCGCGGGGATGGAGCAATTTACCGTGCTTATGACAACTTTAAAACGTTTGTAAGATTTTAGAAGAACCGCTTTTGCAATTTCTAAGCCAAATTGTAAAACGTCGTAATATTTTTTACAAAAGATCAGCTATCGAATGTAAAAAATAAAGCCGGATTCATAAACCGCAGACACTGGAGGAAACATTCTCCTGAAAAAATTCTGGAATAAGTTATTAAATTAATGTTGCATTAGTGTTTTACCATCTAAATATATGATATTCATAAAATACGTTTGTAATTATATATTAAAGTACATACCATTATGCAAATCACCTAATATAAAAAATAAAAATTAGACTTTCCTAACAATTTATTTTAAAAAGGATTTTTTTTAAATTAAAATAATTTTTTTATAAATCTAAAAAAACGGTCTTATGATATGATACCTCCTATAAACTTCACTACATCTTTTATTTTACATGTTTACATATATACACATAATTATTTTGCAGAAAATTTTAAAACGTTGAAAGGAAAAATATGAGTGCCCGGTTAATTTTGCGGTCGAGTGTATTTAACGTTAAAGTAAATCTAAAGAAGTGTGCTGCGCGTACGCTTCAAATGCTTTTTCCCTTAACAAAAGTTTGTGATGACGTCATCAACATTTTTGCAAAGACACGTATATTACTCTGGATAACTGTAGTGTCGTACGAATGATAACATCATTGAATTCCCAAATTTTCGGGGAAATGGAGTGAGCCGTTCCCGATTGAATCAATAAAATAACTTGACTCATTCATTAATTTGTATGAGTCAGCCTGTATAAGAAATTTTAATCTATAGCGCAGCGTTATAATGCCGACGTTCAGACTTTTTCGGTGACCTCGAGACCGACACCGACACCAAGCTCGTAGCTGGCATCCTATTCTGACGCGTATACATGTTCTATAAATACGACAAGAAAGGAGTTAAAACTAAAAAAAAACGCATCGTTGAAATCGGTTCATCAGTTTAGGAGCTACGGTGCCACAAACTCCTTTTTTGTTGGGGTTTACAGAAAAGTAAATAAACACATGGTTCAAAGCTGTAGCGAAATAATTCCTGGTGCAAGAGTGCTTTACTATTGAGGACTTTCTTTTACGCGGACTATGGTTAGTCCAGCGTATTGTAAATGTGTTATATCGTATCATCATAATATTCATTTTCAGTAAATTAATATGAAATTATGTTCAAATAAGTCGCGCTCCTAATTACGGTTCTCCCCTTGGTTTATTTTTTTCTTTCAATGTATGACGTTCCAACAAGTTCATTTTAAATTTTTAGAGCATTTTTAAAACACATGCTCTATAATTTATTTAAATTAAAACGTAGAAATAAATTTAACTGACTCCTCTGTGAAATGCGCTTTAGTTTGGACTGATTTACTACCTTCAGTTTCAGTTATTGCAGTAATTTATAAAATTAATAGATACCATGTGAATACTTCGTGTTTAAATACTCGTAAAGTGGTTATAAAATAACACAGAAAAAACACAATAAAATCGAATTATGTGTATTTTCATATATAAATTCAACACGTGCATGTATATTTTATTACAAATAAACACAACTGCTCAACATTTACTACCAACACAGTCTGATAAAAAAACTCATTTCACATGATCTGTTATAATGTCGCTGTTTAAGAATTTGAAGTACCTTGTTCTATATTAAATTAAATTTTTTCAGAATGGAACATTATAAGATATTTATAAAAAAATGTAAACTAATTTAAAACATAATAATCTAACCCAATAACAGCAGTAGCGTTGCCGGCAATACGGAATGAGTGTTTCAGCACAGCCGTACACATTATTATATGTGTTGGTTATTTTCACACATAAGGAGTTTCACTATTTTATATAATGGTCACAGTGAATGAGACTCTCTGTGTATCGATTTTTACTGAATTTTCTGAATTCGCAATTGTGCATTAGTGCGTGGATAATTTTGGCAAATCGCATTAAAAAAAATCTGGGATTTTTTATTTTATACGGTAAAAAAATATGCGTCCATATTAATTTTAAAAAACCTCACTGGAGAATTTCAACGTACGAAAGATTAACGCTACTTTAATATTTGTATTTTTCGGCCTGTTCCACGTTGCTATGGAAGACTCAAGAGAAAATAATTAAACATTTGTTTTTTGGAAACCAACAAGAGCATGAAAAATTCCATTTATTTTTACGGTTGCACGAAAATGATTTTCGACTATTCTGAAGAGTAAAATGCGATGAGAAATATTTATTTAAAAAAAAAAACAGGACCTATGTTAAACGAAATTTCAGTGGAAAGTAATTACTCTAAAAGTGTCGCAGCAATTTAGTATGCATCGCTTTTTTAATTGCCGATGACTTAAAATGCTGCGCTTCTGTCCGCGGTTTTCGTAAGCCCCATTAAAGCAGTGTCAACGCTTAACTGACAGATCTTTAGTACACCCTACAAAGTTAAGCACCGGAACGTATACTTAAATAAAATTGAGGAGACGTTGATTTAATCCAAATTTAAGGCGACCGCTATTTTAGAGGAGCTGTAAACAGAGCCGTATTTCTTATATTGATCGTAAAAAGTAACTGGTATAAAAACTGGCGCCATAAGCAAGCATTTTTTTGAAATTTATAATTTTGGGGTGCGATGATTTGTATTTGTGGCTTCTCGTAAAACTACGCAGATGATAACAATTACTTATTGGATTTGAATTAATTTTAAATTTACAGCCAGAACAACTTTTTCGCCGGGTTCCCTGTGCGTATCCCTCGCATATAACTGATATATAGGATGAGAACTTTTAATATCGGATTTTCAAGCCAGAGTAATTGTGATGTATGCACATTCCTTTTCCATTCAACATACAGTGCGATAAAGTAAAATAGATCAGCGTAAGGATTTTTAAATTGACTATTAAATAATGATAATTTCTGGATATTGCTATTTTGCTATTCAATTAATGAAGTGATATCCTTCTACGCAATTCGATTATTTGCTAATAGAGGTGTCTTGACTAGTTCTCTTATTTCATTGCATATGGTAAAGTATGGTCAAAAATAAGACCCATCTAGATTGATACTCGCACAGTGACCAGTGATTCTAAATGTTAGATCCTGAACCAATCTCCTTATCACTTTTATTTTAATATAGATACAACATTTTCAACTTCCACTCTTGGGCATACACACACACAGGTGTCCGGTGTTATATCAGTCTGGCCGTCGGTGATTGAGCGTGAAAAAGTCGGTTCTGTGACCCTAATACACTTTTCTTTGTGGGACTTTCTTTTTCAGCTACACTCATTCAAACGGTGAATCAGAATCAGTGTCATGATTTCAAAATCAAAAAACCAATTTAAAATAAACCTTTTCGGAGTTAACGCTGAATTCAGAAGGACTAATTTATGTGAGCACACAGAGGCGCCTATTTTCTGTAACAAAAGTTGATTTCAGACACTGCCATTCATTAGGACATTGGCCTGAAAACTTGTAGAGGATTTTTCGTATATATTTTTTTTTCTACGTCCAGGAACATTCCATTTTTTTTTCTTTATTTATGATTGTAACAAAACTCTGACAATTTTTGTTAAATGTGAGACAGCAGTGGCTACAGCAACTAAACATTCTTTGGATAGGTAAAAGACTAATTTTATCTAAAGCGTTGTTTCATATGCATTATAATTTCAATTTTTCTTTTTGTAAAGAAAAAACTGTTTCAAAATTGTATTTCATATTTTAATATCAGTTAATGGATTCATACATAACTGTCAGAGACCCGTGTACAAATTTTTGATGTTCAAAATAAAATTGAAGATTAAGAGCCTACTGCCAGCTATGCGTCCCATAATATGTATATGCTTGGTTACTAATGTTTTTGTAACAAATCAAAAATTAAGAAATTGATGAGGGTAGAAGAGGTGAATTTCCAAAATTTCCAATGTTTTTAAATAGTTTTTAAATATCACTATTTTCTGCGGAATTGTGAATTTTCTGTTTAAAAAAGTTTATCACAAAATGTAAACAGCTGATAATATTCGACTTGTGATCATCAGAATATCATGAAATCACGTTTTGTACTTCGACGCTGGAAACTATGTTTCCAGAGACGGAAAAACTGTTTCTTTTTTCTTGTGTCGATTAATAAAAGCGAATAGTCCTATGGGTTTTTTCTGTTTGTTTTTAAAAGCTCTCTGGACAAGTTGCCATGTTCTAGTGAAATTTTAAACAAAAATTCACAAAACGAAACAAACACACGTTATTTATACCGGACCGGGTATAAAAAAAAATAATTTCGCCTCTGGTATGGTTGACATACTGAGTTACCGTGCTCTTTTGCCTTATTCTTAACCCTGCTCCTGAAGATGCCACTTACGAAAGTGTGCGAAACGTTGAGCCCAAAAACTCAATTAACACGGTTTCAACCCGGAAAACGATCATGTATAGTTTTGAGTAAATTCGATGTGAGAGGGTGTGTAGTCTTTTGAGTGAGTTCCCGCCGATCAAATTTGTTGAAGTCTCGAGAACGTGTTGAACACGTGAAGAACCCTTTCAATAAAGGACCCACCTTGGGGGAGGCGTGTTTTTGAGGCCAGAAGAGGTGAAGAATCATCCAATTTTTGTGTGGGCGAAGACGCCAATTTGTAGTCACAAAACTTTGAACTCTCGTGTAAGCGCAGAAAGACTCGAAAGGAAAGCCGTGTTAGTCGAGGACGACGTTCATTTGATGGTCGTTTAGTTATTGAAGATAAGCGCATATGTGGTATCGAATTGTTGAAACTGTCGAAGAACGATTCGCCTACGAACGATTTATAGTAACCAAGTTTTTGAAAACTAGAGCACTAGTGTGAGGAGCTTGTCGACTGTCGAAATCGAACAGCCTATTGTCTGAGTTGCCGCGTGGTTGTCTCCAGTGCGTCCCTGTCTTCAATATCGGAGCATCGCGGAGCGGACCAGAGTAAATTCGTGAATTGTTAATTTAAAATGGTCCCCTTGTTAATTTAACTATACCATTGCGACCCCGCAAACATCGCAAAAGGAGACTTTAGTAACATCCCCAAATCAGCCGTATAAGTAATAAACAAAAGTGGATCAAGGATTGATCCTTGAGGAACACCCCTTGGAGAACTAGTAAGCCTCAGCTACGTGGACATTAAAATTAAAAATCTTTTAAGAAGTGCATCAATTTACGACAAAAGCTTTCCCCGTATTTCCAGATGTCGTAATTATATATAACAGCCGTCTTTTGAGTACACGATGAAACGCTTTTGGGAAATCCATATTGTTACAAGATATCCATGAAATTAAAAAAAAAAGAATTGAATAAGACTTGAAATTGTAATCTCTTGTCAGAAAAATAAAGTTATTTTTCTTTTGCAAGGATTTATTAAACCCACGTAACAATTCGTGTCAGAAGTGGGATTCGCGCAAAAGTTTTTGATGGCGCTGACGAGAAGAATGGCTACGGGAGATGAATCATCGCAATTTCAAGACTTAATGGAAATGATGAGGAAGATTCAAGAAGGTATGAGCCAAAATAAGGAAGAATTGATGACAGGAATGAGGAACAATTTAGAAGTTCTTAAGGTTGAAATTAATACTAAGATGGAGAATCTTTTGGAAGACAAGATTAGGGTGCAGAGCGAGGAACTGGTTAAAGTTTGTGAACAAAGAATGGCCGTATTAAATGAACGTCTTACAGAGGAAATGTCAAAGTTAGACCATAAATTAATTACTGTTGAAGCAGAATTTAATAATAAACTCGAAGGTTTGAGAATGGTTGACACATGTGTCAATCCGTTGACAATGTCAACGAACGCGAGCAATAAAATCATTATTAAACCAAATCCATGTGATGGTAAGGCTTCGTGGGAATAATATTTCACTCAGTTCAATATCATAGCCGACATAAATGGGTGGAACAATTCAGAGAAGGTTAATGTACTGGCGGCAATGTTAAGGGATTCAGCTGTGAATGTATTGCAGAATTTGCCGCAGGAAGATCGACTGAATTATGAGAAGCTCACATCAGCACTAAAACTGAGATTTGGTGATGCCCATTTAGCTGAACTTTTGTATGGTCAACTTCGAAATAGAACACAGCGTCTAAACGAAGATCTTACGTCGTACGCGTTTGAAGTTCAGACATTAGCAAAAAAAAGTTTTTGTAAACTCCCCACTGGAAACGCAGGAATTAGTCGCATCAAAACAATTCGTATAGGGTATAGAGGATATTGAAGTTCAGAAGATTGTGCGATTATCCAGTCCTCGGACTTTGCAAGAAGCCTTGGTCAAAGCGCTTGACATTGAAGCTGCAATAAAGGCGACTCGGTTGACTAAGAGAATTAGAACGGTTGAAGCTGAAGAGGAATATGAGGTAAAGGCTGCCAATATTCAACGTTTGGTTCAAGATTCTCCAAGCAATGTAATTTGTTGTCGGGGGTGTGGAAAAAAAGGCCATATAAGTTCTGAATGTAAAAGGTTTTTTATAAGGAAAACGGTGGATCGAGGCACCAACACAACGTCGGCTCCGATATTGGCACATCTAAATGAGACAGGTACATTTTACTTGGACACAGATGCAAGTTACTTTAGTATTGGAGCAGTTCTGTCTCAAGAACAGGATGGTTTAGAAAAAGTAATTGGTTATTATAGCAAAACATTACATCGTGCTCAGAAAAATTGGTGTGTCACTAGAAAAGAATTGTATGTTGTAGTAAAGGCCATAAGTAAGTTTCACACTTTGTTATTTGGAAGAAAATTTGTGGTGCGTACAGAGCACTCGGCTCTTCAGTGGTTGATGAACTTTAAAAATCCGGAGAGACAAACTGCCCGCTGGTTGGAGTATTTACAGACTTACGACTTTGATGTTTGTCATCGTCGTGGAAAAAGTCATATTAATGCAGACTCTCTATCGAGAAGACCTTATTAGGAAACTTGTAAACACTGCAATAAAGAAGAAAAACATGATGTCCAAGTAAATGTTACAAAAATTGTACAATTTGAACGTAATGAAAAAGAATTATCGTTTGAAGGCTTTAGAAAAGCTCAATTCGAAGATCCGTCTTTAAAGTTAATTATAGAATGGAAAAATAGTAATTATAAGCCGTCCTTTCAGGAGGTATCGAACATGAGTCCACTGGTGAAAGCATATTTGGCGCAATGGGACTCCTTGATGGTTAAGGAGAGTGTACTGTATCGTTTGTGGGAGAACGTGAACGTTAGGGAAATTAAAGAGAAATTGGTGGTACCTTTCGCCCTACAAATCGACTTATCAAGCAGTTACATAGCACCGATTACGGTGGACACTTGGGCGTAACTAAAACTTTAAGAAAAGTTAAGGATCGATTTCATTGGGTAGGATGTAGAGAAAATGTGGAAGATTATTGTAGAACGTGTGACGTTTGCAGTTCTCGAAAAGGACCAAGTACTGGCAATCAAGCCAGAATGCAACAATTTAATGTCGGGTCCCCATTTGAAAGAGTAGCAGTAGATATTTTGGGTTCTCTGCCTGTGACCGAGCGAGGAAACAAATTTCTTAATGTTGTATTGAATTATTTTACAAAATGGCCAGAAGTAATGCCTGTACCAAATCAAGAGGCTGAAACCATCGCGGAGGTGTTAGTTGACCATGTGTTCTCACGGTTTGGAGTTCCCATGGAGCATTCAGATCAAGGGCGAAACTTCGAATCCGAAGTATTTCGCGAAACAATGAAGATTATGGGTATTAATAAAACAAGAACGACTCCTTTACACCCCCAATCTGATGGTATGGTGGAACGTTTTAACAGAACACTTCTAGACTATCTCTCGAAATTCGTCGTGAAGATCAGAAAAATTGGGATCAAAAAATTCAACGGAGTTTGCTGGCATATAGGACGGCCGTTCACGAAACTACACAGTACACTCCGGCCAAAATGATGATGGGCCGGGAACTGCGTCTTCTTCTAGATTTGGTCCTTGGCGGTTCCCCTAATGTAAATAGTCATATCAGCTCTGGATGGATCAGCAATTTGCAGAGAAACCTTCGGGAAGTCCATGAGTTAGCGAGGAATCAAATACAATTAACCAGCGACCGCATGAAAGCTAGATTTTACAGCAAATTGTCCTAAATATAAAGAAGGTGATAAGGTGTGGTTATACAATCCACATAGACGTAGGGGAAGGAGTCCCCTTCAAAGAAACTGGGAAGGGCCGTACGAAGTAAAAAAATGCTTGAATGATGTGGTCTACCTTATTCAAAGAGGACAGGGAAGACCTAAAGTAGTTCACAGCGATCGGTTGTCGTATTATAGTAAACACGACGAGGACGTCGATAATTAAGGGAAGGACAGTGTTACAAGATATCCATGAAATAAAAAAAAAAAGAATTGAATAAGATTTGAAATTGTACTCTCTTGTCAGAAAAATAAAGTTATTTTTCTTTTGCATTAAAGCCACGTAATACCACATCGAGTGGAACGCCTGCATCAAGTTCCATCCTTTTTTTTACTTTTTGTTTTTCTGAGAAATTATCGCTATGCATTAAACCCTTTGACAATCCAACGGATCCTGCTCTTGGGACGTGCTGCAGTGAGCTTGATAATTTGATTAGTATTTTTTGTAAATTCTGCAGTAGCATTCGGGAAATCATTTGCTAGGTGCCCTGTAAGTCAGTCTACATTTGAAACAAGTATTATCGTAATTCATAAAAATGCGATAATTTATCTCTTTATATTTTATGACCACGAATGGCGGGAGCTTAAACGTATCATTAGTATCCCTACCTTAGGTCACAGTGCCGAAACTAGCTATAGGCCGAGTAGGCCCTTGCCTAGGGGCGCCAACGACAAGGGGCGCCAAATTCGTCAAAAAATTATGTTGTATAGTTTTGGAAATTTCATTGTACCCTATAAAATTTTGTTGGCAATAACGAAACGCACAGTAGTACAATAGCAAGAGATATTTACAACTCAAGTTGTCGCGTGCCCGTAATCCCCACATGTTAGAAACCAGAATAATCCAGGTCCGAGCTGGGACCATCGTTACTTATGAACGGAAATGACCATTATTTTATGAGTACAACTACCTGCCAAATATTCTCAGACAAATTCGAGTGAACTGGTGTGAGCCATAAATATTTCTTACCATTGTACTACTGTCCGTCTCGTTATCGTCAATAAAATTTTATAGGGTAGAATGAAATTTCCAAAACTATACCAAGAATTATGTCATATTAATCTTTTTTTATTTTGAACGGAAGCTCAGAAACATGTAACCGGTGCGACAGGTTTTTTAATGTTGATTTTATTTTGAACTTATATAATATTTATAGATTTATGCATATTATATACCTAATATAATATATATATATATAATCTCAAATTTGTTTTCTTTTTTTTATATTTTATCATAGTATTTGTTTTGCATACTTATTAAAAAATATAAATAAAACTGTTCTGTAAAATTGCATTTTTATGTGTAGGGGAGGGGCGCCTAACGCAAGGTTCGCCTATACCTAAATATTCTTTGGTTTCGCCACTGTTAGGTCACGACGTTTTAGAAACCGTATCAAAAGTATAAGTTGCTTAACTAATTCTTCTATCACAGTATAACGAATAGAAGGGCAGACATTAGAATTTATAATGCATTTAACAGAGTTCAACAGTAGTTGTTGCTTTACTTCAGTACCGTTAATACGATAGTTGGGTACTCAGAGACTATGCTATAGATTTGTCCTCAGATAAACGCATATGCACTCATTCGACGTTCTTGACGCATTTTTTGGTGTAACTATATCATTTATAGCCACAACATATTCAGTTATTTTTAAATCATTAGTAGCTGTTAAAACAATCGCTTGCTCTTTCGCTGAAAAGAGAGAAGAACGAGAACTCTCTTTCATTTTAAAGAAAAGAAAAAAGAATGTTATAATAACAAATTGTCAGAAGGTGCTCATATGACACCTTCCCTTCTTGAGAAGGATTCTGCTGTGCGGTGAATGCAAATGCCCGGTCATTCACCTCAGCAAGAAACGAGGTATCGGGTACACCAGAATGACGAAGAAAATCATTAAATTTCTTCCTATAAAATGGCAGAATCTACAAACCTGGTATTGGAAGAATCGTATGTGACCGAAAAGTACTTCGATTCAGTTTTCAAAATTAAATAGTTCAAAAAACTCACGTAAATCGAAATTTACTGCAAGGTAAGCACTACACATGTTCATTCCGAGTTGGTTCTTTTCGTATTTGAGTCATTTTTATTTATTTATTATTTTTTGGTTACCTCTGTTTTTTCATTTACACCTATCCGTAACCCTCTTGTGAGTCTACGTAAGTCACCTTAAAAAGCCCCCTAGGTGTACAGTGCCCCAGTATATCCTCTAAAAACCGCCAATTTACATCATAATGACTTGTTCGTTTTGTAGCACCAATATTAAATCTACTCAATGTAAAGTACAGTGCAACGCATGCCGTAATCCTATTCATTCCATGTGCATCGGATTATCCGAGAACGACCTTATAATAACCAGGTCCAAATTTAAATCTCTTAAAATTATCTGAAATTGCTGTGACAAAAATCTTGCTGTGTGTTTAGTGACCTCAAAACATTAATTTTTGATCTTCGCGCAGCAAAAAACTTAGGATCGTTCAATGGTAGAGATGACATTGGCCATTAATGTATTGCAGGCAGCTGACAATAATGTAGAAACTGCGAACCTTCGCATTCAAAGGCTTAGTAAATTCAATCGAGATATTTGTCGTCCTTCAAAAATAGAGGTAGTAAATATAATCAAGACCATACAAAAAATGAACAGTACAAACATTTTCGAATTTCTTTTGATAAAACTTCCAACCAGCTGAAATATCTCAGAACTTTAAAATCACAACTTCAGGATCGAACTAAAAATTGAGAAACAAACTTAAAAATCAAACATTGCAACGATTTTCCACGTATAGTTTGTAATCCCAATTTAAACTAGTAACTGCACCTGTTTATACAGGATGATTCACGAGAAATAATGAGCCTGAAAAAATTTTTGATGCAACCAACATTATTTTGCAGAGCTTACTTCGCTAAATTTGTTTTAAAAGTCATAGTTTGAATCTACACGTTCCTCATGAATCATTCTCATTGTCATTTTTTGACAAATTAAAAGTTTATTACAATTTGTGCATAATGTATTCGAATGATGAGAAGACAGATTTTACTGTACGGCGAATGTGTGAAGAATGCATCCCTTGCTGCACGTGTTGACGCCGAGAGAAGACACGAATTTTAAAAGACTGGGGGATCAGTTGGGAGCTAATTGGCCTCCTATTAAGTTATCAAAGTAAAAGGTAGTTACCGGTGAGGAACACGAACTAGAAGTCATTCAAATTCTTGAGAAGGAACCCCATGTGTGACAATGCGAATTGGCAAGAAGGTTAGGCATTAGCCAGTCTTCACATTTCCACAGAGCCGTGAGACACTATTTGGACTCAGTTTTTGCAAAGAAATGGATGGGTATGGGTTCAATTAATCCTTGCCTTCTAGAAATCCTGATACAACTCCGCTAGATTACTTTTTATGGAGAATGGTCAAAGATCGTGTCTACCAAAGACCTATTAATAGTAGAGAAGATTTCGAACATCGAATAACTGTCGCTTGTAGCTTGTAGATCTGTAACGCTAGCGATTCTTATGAGAGTGAGAAGATCTTTCTGGAACTGAAATGACGCATGCGAAAGAAGTGGTGCGCAGCATTTTTATTAAAGCAACTTTTCCGTTAGAATTTCACTTATTTGAGTTTTTATAATGTTAATATCAAAACTGACAAACTTTATGGCTGCTATGTTTACATAATATTAATTATGTCTTAAATACAGAACTATTTCCTGATAATTACGTAATTTTCGAGAGAAGATAGAAACTTTACCGCCCTCAATATCATAAGGGGCGGAGGAGTGCTTATTACAGTTTCTAATACTATGAACTGTTCCTAATTAGGTCTATGACACTTTGCAAACACCATCCCATTTATTGATATTCTAGGCCTAAAAGTTACAGTCTCACAGGAAACAGTTCCTAAGTTCAATTTTAAACACAAAGCTCATTCCTATCCCATTTGGTTGAACTCCGAAATTATTGAGACAATCTTTATGACCAATTTAAAATATATCGAGCTAAGTGTAAATTTTTGATTGATCACAGCTATGTTAAGTACCTGAATGAAATTCCTTCTATTTCTTCTTGTGACATACAGTAGAAAAGAGAACATTATTATTGTTTATAACTACTCAATTGAGGAAACTCACCTGGCCAGATTGGATACAGTTAAAGATCTAGGCGTCACATTTGACAAATTTATTTTTAGAAATCGTATTACTCTGTATCTATTGTGTAAGCTTATAAAGTGTTCGGGTTTATCTATAGTTGTTCCGGTTTTATCAATTATGCACAAGCATTGCTCTCCCTATACTACTCTCTTATACGTTCCAGGCTAGAGTACACAGCTATAGTATGGTACCTGATTTATTCCATATATACGAATTTATTAGTCCGTACAGGAAAATTTTTAAAATATGTGCCGTTTACAATTGATGGTGTCTATCCTGCTCGAGGATCTGACCACAATGCCTGAATAGATTTAGTTGTAACCTATTTAGCGCCAGACGAATCATCTTTTGTGTCAAGTTTCTTTATAATATTATCAATAACAAAATAGACTGTCCATATCTGTTAGGTAAAATGATGTTTTCTGTATCCAGATTATACAACAGAAATATGCAAAATGATTACTAACATCTCACTAACACAACAGAAATAGTTTTACTTTTTACTATGCATCCTAGAACCGATATTATGACTAAGTCGCCAATAATTCTTATATGTAGAAACTTTAACTTAATTTGTAACCAGTTCGATATTAACGCTCATAATTTCGATCAGTTTTTAATTACGGATTTGGAGAATAAATAACGTTTTGCTTTTCATATAGCATATAGATGTGAACTCTATGTTATGTTTATTTATTTCCTATTTATGATTACATCTGCACTAGTGTTTCCTTATTTTTAATATATATTTCCTCTAATTCGGTGCGTACCCGTTGGGAGTAAATACATATTATTATTATTTCGTAGTATTCAATGATTCGTAATGACTACTAATGAATTACGATCCGAATGAAGTCACATAAGTAAAATAATAATTTCGGAAGCTCCACGGTTGGAGTCAATACATGATCGTTTTCCGGATTGGGACCGTGATAATTGAGTTTTTGGGGTCAACGTTTCGCACACTTTCGTAAGTGGCATCTTCAGGAGCAGGATTAAGAAATTAGGAATAAGGCAAAAGAGCATGGTAACTCAGTATGTCAACCATATCAGAAGCGAAACTCTGGAGAAGAGAAGATGCCACTTACGAAAGTGTGCGAAACGTTGAGACCAAAAACTCAATTAACACAGTCCCAACCCGGAAAACGATCCTGTAAGTACAATCATTTGGGTTTCTAAAAATCTGATTTTTTTTTAAGATAAAGTGATAAATATATTTGTCTTAATGTGTGTCTAATATGTCTTATATCTGTGTGTGGTGTCCTAATTTGAAGCATGAGACTTTCACATACGACATAAATTACTATTTTTAATCATAGGTACAGGAGGACATTCAATTGCATATGTTAAATATGACTTACTTAACAAAGCATTAATATGACGTTTATAACGATCTTAAAATATATTTAGAATTGAAATCAAGCGATACTTTCAAGGATTTCATAAAGTGGCAACCAGACGACATATAAAAAGACACGGACAACTTACATTTTTAGATTTCGAGAGTTGTAAGATACCAAGAAAATATAAAATAAAATAATCGTCTAAGTACTTCCATTACAATACTTTCTCATTTAGCTGTGGCGTGGATTTGAGGCAAAATAAATATAAAATATTTTCTTAAAAACTGAAACAAATTGTTTAAGACAACCTAGGAACGTGTATTTTATCGTCTTTTAGATAAATGGGAGTACAAAAATATGAAACAAAATTTTTGAAACATTTCCAACATAGGTGTGGCAATTCTCTCTTCAATCCTTCAATATATTTTTAAGTATTACCAAGTTTCGTTTTTGTTTCATTTTTATTCTGTAAAAACTCTAACGATAATTTTTTCATTTTTTTGTTTATCTCTTTATCTAATCTAGTATCAGTTCAATTCGGGTTTTTCCAACATAAAAATATACCAAGTTTCGAAACGTAATATATATTACAAGTGAGAATTACCTGTAAATAAGTACCTACTCTTCGATATATAGATACAATGAAAACGCATATATTTTGTCGTAAAAACACTCTTTTTAAAGTTGTAACGTAAATATTAAAATAGTTATCTAAACTTCCCAACTCTTGAAAGCTTTTGTGGAAATATACCAGAGTGTCAATAACTGAATTGAATTAAAGTGCTTGGCCAAGAATTGGTTCCATAAGTATAAGTTTTCTAAGTCGACACTCAAACCGTGAACTAGCAGAACAACTTAGCAGCTAAGAAACGATCTTGGCTTAAGACCATCACTGTGAGCATTTACTCCTGCAAAGTTATGTGAGTTTTATGATAGGAGATCTTCTCTCTTTTCTTAGGCTATACCATCCGTAAAGCTGTTTTGGTTGACTGAACCTAGCTAGGAAGCTAAAGGTTGTCGAATCGATTCTCGGCGAATCGAAAGGCATGTTTATATAGAATATAGGTTATTTTTAGATTTAAACAATTTTCGTAAAATAATGGGCGCTCATGTATATATTTTTGTGTTTATTTAGTTACAAAGTCCGTTCCATTCTGATATATAACTGATAATCAATTTTAGCAATCATTTTATTTATATTTGGGATCTTAATATAAAATCATATTTTATCTCATATATTTTTTATAAGATTATTTACAGCGAACCCTGTAAACAAGTATAGAAAAAGTGGGGAGTAACAGTTTCTTACTTAATTTGCATAATAGAATTTACATATGTATGAACGTGGTCGTCACCCGTAGCATTTGCTATAAAGTAACTTATGGTGAAGGCGCCGGTTTCTGTGATATAGCATCTGCGGTGATTGACACCTTATTTATCAAATTCTTTTATAAATTTAGCAACGGGTACTTTGAAACAAAGAGGATACCATAATGGAATTTACTACATCAAGTTTTTAATTTAAAAATGCTGTTAATACAGGTATCATAAATAAGCACTTTTAAGACTTACAGATACCGCTAAAGTAGCTCTTTTAATGATCAAACTGAAACGAATCAATTTTTTACAATACTATTCTTAAGACTAATCACCTGGTGTCGCCAAACCGTATACAATTGTGAAAATAATTTTTAATTTGTTCTATGTTAAAAAATATCTAATTATAAATTATTGAGGGCCAGTTTAGACAATATTTTAACTGAGATCAAGTTAAGCAGGCATTTAGCGAGGCGTTTAGTGACGTTTGAATGGCCTAGAGTCGACCACGTGTTACTTTAACGCCGTGTTAAAAATTTAATCGCAATAAAATATTTAATTAAGCTTCTGTAAACCGGGTCTTAGGAAGTTACCACAATAGTGATGTTAACATCTTGAGTTTCTTTAACACTTGTGAACTTTTTGCAACTGAATAACTTGTCGTAGTGATTTATTTTAAAAGAAATTAGGTTTCTTTAAATTATTTTATTTTGCAATTATTTTTTATTATTTATTATATTTATATTATTATTATTCGGTAATGATTACTTTTAGTACTGAATATAATTTGCAATATAGTATAACTTGCTTCACACTACTTACTAATACACAAGGACCAAGTATGAAGTCAAGTTTCTTAAATTAATTATTTAGTTTCTCATTTAAAACTTGAAAATGTAAAGTTTTCTTGCTTATGGTTTATGCAGATGCGGAAGGATTTTTCAGGTGGCGGGAAACGGTTTTGCAGATTGCTTGTGTCTTTATTTTTATCGAGATACCATAACCAGTATCCCGTTGTTTTTATTGCCAAATTTAGGAAATCATAACCAGCAGTAGTTGACGTAGTGGACGACAACAAATTGCGTTTATTACGTACAGTTGCGCGCAGAGAATTTCGGACAGGGTTTTTCTGTCACTTTGTTGTCATCATGACTGACGTCATATCCCGTACTCGCAACTGTGCATGTTATAATACATAATAAAATTGTTAGTTAAACTGGTTTAGTTTCATAAAGCGTTATTTGTGATGACCTCATT
Organism: Zophobas morio; assembly: GCF_036711695.1. Taxonomy (NCBI): domain Eukaryota; kingdom Metazoa; phylum Arthropoda; class Insecta; order Coleoptera; family Tenebrionidae; genus Zophobas; species Zophobas morio. The sequence goes on from NW_026972110.1 coordinate 7,491,488, forward strand.
AATATGAATTTGGTTAGTGTATTGTTCTTGATTTGAGAAACAAAATAAATTGCCTAGTCTTTCATTTTTTTGAGCATAAGTAATTGTGAAAAATACGAATGCATTGATAATTCACAAGTATACATACATAATATTTTACACATTTTCGGTATCATTTATAGTCAAAATTTTGAAATGCTGTTATCATTTTTAAGTGGCGGATAAGTTTGATTAACGATTTACTGTTCTTATGATAGCCCTAAAATATTTGCTAGCTTCCAGAACATTCGGTTTCAAAGTTACATTGTAAATTGTTATACAGTTTAGTTTTTTTCCAAAAGTCTGGATGTCTAGGATGCAAAGTCAAGATGGATTCATAAGCCACATGTGTAGGAGTATGTTATTTTATAAGATTTAAATATCATGTCCTATGAAAACATTTGAGGTGGGGATTTAATTTTAATTTTGGTTAGCGTTTTACAATCTAGACAATATCCCTAACACACTTTTGAACTTTGACAACAGTAGATCCGGTAGTTTCGAATATATTTGTTTAATAAAAATCGACACAGACGACAGACAGACAAACAACAGATAAACCAGAAGAAACGGGAGATTTTTTCTTACTTAGGACCATGAAACATCGTGAAAACCTGAAAGCTCCGGAAGTAATAAAAATGTAAAAACAAATTTCAATAAACTTCCCATTCCAAGTACAACGTTTTCATTATTTAGGTAATATCTCGCGTTCCTTTCCACACTTAAATTTTTTCTTTTGAAATGAATCGAATTATACAGACGTTACTTCATGCAAAATTAAAAGAAGGTATTCAAAAATCGCTCCAAAATATTTTGCCCCATATTTACAGGAATTTATAATTTACGTAAAACTCATCTTTGTACAGCAAAAGAAGTAGACAACTTTTATCCGTTAATGCCATGGTTCGCGTTTGTGAGAAAAAACTTATTTAATTTATGTGTGTTCTGAATCGTATTTAAAAATGATGAATGCGAAAATAAGGTTAAATACTAAAATACAGATTTCAACTGTACTTAAATGAATGATAACATATTTGGTTTAAATTATAACGAGTACGGTATACTAATTATTATTATTACATTGAGAAATAAATGCATATACATTTGTTAAACAATTCTAATAATTAATCGCACATAACGGTATATATATTTATATTAAAAAATTGTCCAAACAAATTTCAAATATGCTTTTATTATGATTAAAGAAAAATATTCACTACCTGCAAATTAATACATGAATCTATTTTCACTGGCGTAGTGTTTAAAATTATATTCATGTATTATTACTAAGTATATAATTATATAACATTTATTAGACAACAGTATAAATCCCTTAAGCTAATATGTATATAATAATTACTCCCTATATTTTTGCTAATGTTTAAATCAGTGTCAGTATTTTTCCAAAATGTTGAGGTCAATATACAGCTTCCACACAAACTGTGAAATCTCATTCTTCAAATTTTATTTTTTAACATCACACCTATTCGTAAGGTACACTGTTAAACTATTGACAAGAGAACACTGCACTTCATAAATTTCAGGTAATGCTTGTTTAACAAACTTTTGAGAAGACATTAGCAATGTGTGAAATAAACTGTCCAATCTGTCAATCATAAGGTTACGTTTTGTCTAACCAACCAATTTTTTAAAATAACAGTATTTTACGTATATGTTTAATTAAGTCCTAACGAGGTGATTATTCACCTTACGCTATTTAAGCGACTTATTGCATTAGCCTTTAGTTAGCTATGATAGCCTCACTGAACTTTGAGGAGGGAGACTTTAATTTTTAAGTTGTTTGAAGTTGTGAAATAATGTCATCGTCTTTTTCCGCCCAAGTTATGAATAATTCTTCCTAAAGCATATTTTTCTGTCACGATAAAATAAAAGCGCGAGTCAACTTTCAACAAATTTTTTATACCACTTAAATCAACTACGCCGCTCTATTGAGGGAATCTTGCCGAGAGCTGTTCTCATTTTTCTTAAGTCTAAGGAATTGTACGAAATGCAAATTTAAATAAACCTGTCTAGAAACATATTCAAACAATGCTGTTTGCTTTACATTATGCTGTCTTTTTTCAAACATTTCCTTTGCGATAAAACGGAATAAAAGCTTCATAAAAGACAGCTAAACACACTTTTAGATCGTTTACTTTAAAATTCGACGCATAACTTATCGACTTCTTTGTTCAAGTGTAAACTACAGAGATACTAGCATAGTAAGTGCAACCTATGTTGCCTTAACGAGACTGTTGTAAATATTTGCTAAATATCATTACGTTGTTTGCGTTAAAAATGAACAATTCTCTTAACTTGGAGAAGACGGTAGCGAAGCATGGTGATTTCCTTTTTTACATGTAAAGCACAAAGTACAAGTTAATAAATGGTTGTATCTGGAGCTTCTTTTTACTCTAACTTATTTAAATAAAAGCAAATAGGCTAGTGTACAGCAAATTTAATAAAAGTGTACACGAAGTCAGATTATGATGCCTGAAGTTTCTCTCATGGCAGTGGCAGCAGAAATGTAACGTCCAAGTCGTGATCCACATACTAAATGTGCAGTTGTATCATCCCAAGAAACCTTACTTTTCTGGTTTAAGGTGGAGTTTATATTTACCGATTAGGTAAACATGCGTAGTTTTATAATATAGAGTTACTTGTCTAGTTACTAGAAATAAATGCTGATCAATAGACAAGGCGGTTCACTTTGATTGATTCTTGACGTAATGCATTTGTGGTGAAATTTTAACCAAAAACAAAATTATCTGTATCAGTAATCAAAAATTATAATTAAAATATAAAGAGTTTGTTAATCTGACCAAAGCGAACTATTTCAAAGTTATTATGTTATTAAAAATGCCAATAAAGCTATACACATCTGCTTGCATGCAAACCATTCAGAAAGTATAATTATGCACATTTATTAACTAATTACCACAAAAGTTCTATAATTTAACGAATGACACAAATTTAGTTGGAACATTACGCCTACAATGTATTAACGGTTAAATAAATCATAATAACTTGGCCATTAATGCAGAATGTTGTTTATTCAGTTTTCATTCTAAATCACCAAAGTAACGTGATTGGTGGATATGTACCTATTTGTTATACGTAACAAATATTTTATCTGTTGATCCTACCACACTCCGGTCACGTAGAAATGTATGCATTGCAATAAATCACGTTTGAAATACACTGTATCAAATCATATTATTTTGAATCACATAATTTAGTTTTGATACCGGATTTTCTTTATTTTGTTGTAAACAGACAATTCTTGCGTTTTTATTTTCTTTAAGTCAAATAGAAAAGTTCACTATACTTTAATAGGTGCCATCTATTTAAATATTCTTACCTTAGAAAATAAATAAAATTAAACACAAAGTCGATGTTCATATAAGGATTAGTGTATTTTATTAAAGGAAACACGTTCCAACCTCTCCTGAGATCATGTTTACTTTACAAGGGGAATTTCTAAACAAATGAAAGTATAAGCCAACAAGACAACAAAATTAACTACCTGGACAAAAAATTCAACGAATTACATTTTTTCGGACATATGGTGTGTAGTGCGTCAACTTCCACATCCAAATAGTTAAGTAAGTAATATGATATATTTAATTAATTGTTTATTTACTTACTGATAAGTATGATAAAGCCGGCAAAGAATAATAAGTGTAATAACTGACGACAAAAACTCAGTAATTCGGTTTTTCAATAATTAAGGTTCACATTCACACCACTAGTAACGTCAGATTTATGATTTCATAATTTTGTTTTATGCTCCAATAACAGTGAGGCAGACCGTTAAGTAACATTGTGGAAAGAAATAAACGACATAAAAAACTGCTGTTTGGCGTAAAAAGTCAAATGATTTCTATCTGTCTAAGCTAAAGTGATTTGAATAATAATTAACGAGTATTATAGCATTATAGCATACAAAAAATACTTCCGCTAAATTCGACCACTAAAAAAACTTTTTGATGATGCCCACATTTACTATATTCGCTTTTTAGTAAAGCTGTGGGGAACTGCTATATTACTATCAATTTTGATCTGTGTCAAGTTTCATATTTTTCACGTTTCATAACACGTATGGCACGAAAATTCCGGTAATTTCTTGCCGTCTTGCGCTCTGTGGTGCAATGCCATTTTCAGTCTGTACAAGACGGGTATTCGATCTAAGATTGTACTTTAAGTTTATCACGAAATGCTAATTTGGTTTACTTTTTATCCCTTTAAAAAATTGATGCCGTCATTAAATAAAATACGACAATGTTGTAAGGATCCCCCACTGTTTAAATTTCAGGTTTTGTAACATATGTAAGTCAACAAAGATCACGGATACTAACGTTTATAGTATTCTGTTAACCATGCGATGTCTACGTGACGGTAATAACAAGGAAGCAGAAGGTGTTATTACGATTTATAACATAAAGCCTGGAATGTGTTTCTAGCATTAAAATGTTTGCTTTTCTTTAATTTTTATCTGACTGTTTAATGAACTACAATTTTTGTAAAACTTAATTACAACATTTTTACTAGAATCAAAGTTGGATTAAATGTAGTATAATAACAAAAAACCTCTGAAATGGTGAAGTGTCAACTAAATTTAGTAACATAATATTGAAATAAAGTTTTTTAAGTATGATAAATGATAATATTCTGGATTTTCAAAAATCATTATTGCTATGACACTGTGTTTTTAAAAGCTGAAAATGTCTGTGAAAACACTTAAAAGACGACCTCTTTATCTTATGATAGCACGAAGCGCCCACCCATGATTTTGACACACGTTTAAGGTACATCCATTTTCTGAATTTTAGAGGCCTTGTATTTTCCTCAACCGTCAATCTTATCTAGGAGCTCATGAGAGGTTGTGCCTAAATTATATCAATTTGAATTCTTATGCCCTCGATTCTTCCATCGCAATTTGTTGGATCCTCCCCAAAAATGATCTAGAACTACTTTTATCGTAGCCACATTTTTGCTTTTTGCAACAATTTGAAGATTTTTCTATGATTGATACATTCAGAGTTTAACAGCGATAATTTTTATATATTATGCAAATGCTAAATTTAATTCTGCATATTTTGCGTAGGATTTATTCAGTGAAATTTGGAGATGACGTTATCAATTTTTTGGGAGGGGATAAACGGATAAATTTTGATTAACAATTTGCCATGCTTGCGATAATCTTAAAACGTTTACAAGATATCAGAGCATCGGGTTTTGCAGTTTCAAAGTCAAATTGCAAAACGTCGTATAATATTGACTTTTACAATATACCTAACATATACCAAAACATTTGACAACATTGATCCAATAGTTTCGGAGTTTATTGTTGAATAAAAATCGATTCAAAGGACAGACGACAGACAGACGGAAACGGGAGACCCATTTTATCGTCGTCTAGGGATCAGGAAACGTCGAGAAAACTCGCTCGAGAAATAAAAATTACGTAAGTGCAAATACGATGCGTAAGCATAGCAAGTATGATATAATTAAAAGTGACATTGCAAGTCAAAGTAAATATGCATAAAAATAATAATAATAAATAATAAAATAAATACTAAAATAATTTATAATTAGTCTACCGACTCTATTTTAATTAATACTGTTATACAACCAAACACACCAATATTCCAAGTCAGCATATATGTCACATAAATTGTAAATTCGATTAAAAATTCTACACACAATGATAGTGGAGATTTAACCATAAAATTTGTTCTTGGTGTACAGCAGTAAAACGTAAGTGTATGCGGTGTATTCAACCTTGGTAAGCAAAATGTATATTGGACAGAAGCCGCGTACTTGTTCAGAAGTTTATACAAAAATTTAACTGCTATGAGGTTGCGTCGTTTTTCTAACGATAAGAATGAGAATCTACTTAACAGCAATTCGTGATTATATCCCTTTTCTGGATAGTGCCCGTTAATCAAGTAGGATAAGTATTTAAGATAAGTTCTTTGTACAGATTCAACTTGATGTATTATACCTTATAAATGGGCTAGTAGACGCCATACTCTAACCTGAACCTAACTGGAGTGTTTATTGCAGTAATATTTTTAAAACATTTACAATTTCTATAAACGAACCCTAATTGGCAAACTGCTAAAATTTTCATAATTGTCGAGTTTATTTTCGCAAGAACCATACATTTTTTCTTCATGACCAAAATGTTTATTTATTTAAGTATTAATAGTTTTAGTTACATTATTTTCTCTTGGTAATAATTTAATTCTACCTACTATTCAGAGTCGGCTTTCATTATTCCGTTGCACAAATCTGAACCATATCTCTGCAGTACATTTGGAAAGAGTTTTTAAATCCTAAATTATTGACTTTATTTTTGGATGAAGGCCGAAACGTTATGTGGTTGTTATAGTAGGATTTACAAAATCCTCCGCTATTTCAGTAGGGTTGTATTGACAGTAGTAAGACCACTTTCAATGCAACAATAGTTTTTTGCGATCAGTTATAAAAGCTCGAATTAAATCCCATAGTTGTTTTTTCGAGAAATTTTTAACAAATTCAATACCCGCTCTTGCATTTGACTTTTTCTGCTAAAACATATAGGTGACTGTTCAACTGCACGGAATGGTATAATGCAATGTCCATTATCACCACATATTCTTATGGCAACTTGTTCAAAGCAGGGATAAGCTGTAAAGGGTCCTGTCCACCGTTTTGTGGTTGTCTCTATAGTTATTTCTCGAATTTAACAAAATGTTACCTCCTTATTCTAAAAAAACCCAAATGACAACCCGTGTACGCAAAATTTGTAAATCTTGAACCTTGACTTATAATTTTGCTGAGATTGCTTTTCAGATCTGCATCTGAATCGTGTACCGAACGACTAATGGAAAAACCGTTTTAACAAATCCATGTTTTGTGGAGGTACACAAATGCTACATCTTAACTAGAATTTAGAATTTGAAGAAATTTTCTGAAAAAAGTAATTTTAGCTGCAACGACATGGTTTTAGTCACACCGGTTACTTCCCTGTATTTGTAAACCCTTAACTTAATAATTTTGAAAAGTGTTGTTCTCCCTTCCTGAAGTTCGAAGTGGCAAAACTTCGACTATAGTTAAAAATTCATTTTTACTTCCCTAGTGTAAGCTAAGGAAGTATTGTAATCGAGCCCATCGGGGACTGGTTATTTTCAAGGTTATCTCGATATGTATGACCTCTAGAGTACGAAAAAGTCGATCTTCCGTTTCCGTCTGAGTCTTTGTTTGCCGTCTGTGTCGATTTTTGTTAGACAGATAATCTCCGAAACTACCTGGCCGAATATGATCAAATTTTACATGTGTGTTACGAATATCGTGCACATGGTAACCAAACTTTGACTAATTATTCCCATCAAATATGATCACGTTACCTCAAAATTGTATACAGTAAATAGGTTTTAAATTTTATAAAATAACATTCCTGCACATGTAGGTTATGAATTGTTGAGTTTTTACCCGAGGCATCCAGATTTGGGGAAAAATGGTACAACAACATTTTGCAGCTTAACTTCGAAAATGTTCTGAAATTTGCAAACGTTTTAAGGTTCTCGTAAGCATGGTAATTCGTTAAAAAAAATTATCCGTATACCCCTTCCAAAAAAATTGATGCCGTCATCTCAAAATTTTGCCCGTACAGTGCCCTTATTATTATTAGTATCACGATGCACCTATTCAAATTAATATTCGTATCCTTACAAAATGTTATTATCGAAAAACCCACATAGTCATAGCTTGCTTCTTTACTTGTACTTTAATAATCCACACATATCTTTATTTTGACTAATAGGGATTATCATAAGAAATATAGTTCGCAAAATTAAATTTTATCCAGAGGCGAGGTAAGTTATGTGTAAATAACTTTAGACTAATTTTTTCATTATATTGTCAAATGAGTCGCTGCAGATCTTTGCTGAATACAAAATCGTTAAAAATTTCGGTTGGTTTTCTTTTGCCAGAGGATCAAATTAATTTTGTTTTGGTAGGTATCTGAAACGTGGCAAACTAACATGAATAGCACTTTTTAAGTAGTACATGATAAGTAATTTAGTCGAAAGCCTTGTAAAAATCCTTATAAACAACAGTCAGCTATGGTTGTTAATGGTAGAAAGTGAGATTTAACTCATACACGATAAACTGGACACTGCAGATCTATGTTTGGCAATAACTATTTCATTTTTTTTTATTTTTTACGTAAAACGAATTTCATACGAAGACACTGAATAGTTTCGTTATAGATGGTAAAGGATAGTTATAACAATTGTTTCTTATACGTATGTGATTTTTGGTATCGTACTTGTCGATTTAAGAAACTCAGATAAACAGAAAATAAAGTCTGTAGTACATAAGAGAAAACTTCGCTTTGATAAAATTAAAGACTTCATCATGATTATTCATTACAAATCATGCCCGGTTAATACTAAATTCAAAGTCCAATGCTGGATAATGGAAATCTTCGGTTAAAAATGGGTCTTTGGATTTATCAACTATGACTTGATAGTCTGGGAATAGTTATTAGATCTAAAGTACGATTGCGACTGTTTGTTAAAGGATTGGAGTCAGTAAAATTCTTTAGTTGTAGTTATATGAAGTTTTTTAAATCGGTTACACAATTCTATATTGAAATATGGCGTATTAAAATCGCCCACAAAAAGAACATTGTCGTTACGACATAGGTCAAGCTCATAAAGAATATTAGAAAATTGCTGGAAGGTATCGAAACTGATTGAGGAATGTGAACTACAAAAATATAGCAGTTCTTCTGTAAAATGTTGAATTTTACACGTATCATATCTATTGACGATACTATCGAACTTATACTTACGTGTTAGGTCATTAAGTAAACACTTACATTTGTTTTTAATAGCGAGAGCGACTTCACCATCTTCTGTATGTGTAAGAGTTTCAAAGCTCCAATATTTCCAAAACATAACTTCCTGTGACGGAAAAATTCATTATCAGAAATATTGGGAGAAAACCAAGTTTTGGTAATTGTTAATTAATCATAATTAGTTAATGGAAGATCATTGTAAAAGTTGACAGTTTTAAACCTTAATCCGCGTACATTTTGATAATTATTGTATTGTAATTGGGGATGAAATTTAAAGACAAATTAGAGGAATATCATTTATATATAGAGAATTCTAAAATTAGTTTCAGTATTTTGTAACGTTCATCAAGTTGTTGCTTTACTCGTCTGTAAAATTCTTGTTGCTTAGGTGTTCTGTCCGTGAACATATGAAAACAGATTTAAGTTTTCTGCAGAACACAACATTCTGACAGCCTCAGATTCATCATTTAATATTACTTTGATTGGACGGCTACGTTGGTGATCCATAGGTGGTTGTCTTCTTAGTTTAATGACTTATTTCATTCGCATCAAAATCTGGCTTGATTAATTTCAACTCATCTGACACAACTTCTTTATCCGCTTTATTATCTGTGTTAGTAGAGTTGTTCCCTATACGCCCAGACTCAGGTATACCGACGATGATGATTTTTTTTTTGGCGCTCATTAACTTCCTCGATAACTTCTTCAAAAGAGAAAAAAGGTTCAGGTTTCCTAAACTGATTTAGTGATGTTTTTATCTCGGCAGTATTCTAAATAACTTCAATTTTGATTTCCAATTATCGAAACTTTACTCTCTGATTGAAATTTTAGCTCCAGCGTTTTTTTCAGTCCATATGATACACATTTGTTTGTTGAAAAAAAAATGAAAGGTAAGCAAGGAATATCTCGATTAGTTGCTAGTAAGTATTGTGAATGATGGTTAAGCAATTGTTATATTACCTGTTATGTCACCTATTTTTGGGTGATATTTAAAATCAGTGTTTATGACGAGTTAATAAATTTGTTTTTATTTGACCCTATACATCAAGCATTTTTGGAAAACTGAAAATCGTGATGAAAATATAATAAAAATACGTCATTGTAATTAGGATACCATTATGTGTTTCTACGCCAGTGCAGTTAAATTTATAATCTTAAGACGAATTTACTTTTACTTTAAAACAATACGTTTTGTGATGATTTACTGTATTTTTTCTTTTGCAGGTACGTATCAGACTACAGCAACACAACCCTAGAAGCTGTCTACAGTTTAGTTATTTTGAAAAACTGACATTAGTAAATTTTAAATTCTTACTGTATAATTGTTTTCTACTTTCACAAGACTTGATACTTTGCAATAAAGACCAGTTTGGTAAATGAGGACAGATCAAACAAATTAATTACCGCGGTTTTGTATATATATAATGTCACTTTATAAAATAATAGTATATTATTAACTAAGGTTGTGAAGACAGACATTCTAGACCGAGCGCAAATTAGAACCTGAGACGCGCAGCGTCGAGGGCTCTAAAGCGCGAGGTCTAGAATTGGCTTCACAAACGTGGTTAATATACTATTTTTTCCACTAGTAGCCCATTTGAGGTTTGCGAATTTTCAAAATGTTTTTTCTGAAGTGCATCAATAAAAATGTGTACTCACGTCATTTTAGTAAGCTTTGGAATTTTATTATTTTTTGACAATCCAGAAATGGTCCAGAACTTTTGTTTTAATTTCCTCCATATTTCCCGTTTTTAATAAATTTTTGTGTGAAAAATGTTGTAAAGTGAACTATCATGTACCCCTCCTCATTCCGTCGTACTTACGCGACTGCGACAAATTTGGCTGAAAAAGGTATGGACCTTTTATCGTTAAAGCGACACGGGGAATGGAAATCCTCCAGCATAGCAGAAGGATACAACGACGGCTCGATCTTCAATAAAAAAAAAAATCGCCGAAATCGTCCAAAGCTCATCTACGGCAAATCAAGTCAAACCAAATCGGAACCATGATTCAGTTTCAGTCCCGTAAACTTCATTTTCACTCCCATCAACTTCATCAACTTTGTTTCACCAATTTATCCTCAATTTATAATCAATTCAGGGTTTGGAAATCATTCCAGGGCATAATTTAAAAGCAAATTTTCCAAAATGATCGTTTTCAGGTTATGTCTCAGTTTTTCTGACAGTTGTGGACAGTTGTCACATTAGGTGGCCAACTTCACGTTTACATTATTGACCAAGGTTCACAATTTTCCAAATTACAGACCTCTAGACAAGTCGACAATTAGCCATTGTAATGCTACTAGTGGAAAAACGAGCTTTATGTATCGTAAACTCAGTTAATCTGGTCTGACCATAGTTTACATAATTAATTCACAGGACAATAAATGTGAGGAAATATTGTATTTCATGTTATTTCATGCACGTGAAGATTAAAATAATAATAATTTTAATGAAACATTTTGTATGTATTTATAACAATTGAGAAAAAAATTACATGTCTGGTGAAATATATAATTTCTACTAATATTAATAATAATAAATTACTCATCACAATAACACAACGTGCTACTGGACACTCGAATCTTGCAACTTCTAAATTTAACTGATTTTACGATACGATGTGGGGAAATACAAAAAGAAAAGGTAGGTACTTGTTAGATGGATTTATTTTTCACGTCTGTTTTAAATGTTCAACAATGCAAATGTTTTTACTAGATTATATGAATAAATGTTTGGGAGTTAAATCGTATTTTATTAATTTTCTAAATAATTGAAAGGTGTATCTCTATTGTTATAATGCTTTTTGATAATTTGAAATAAAAGCGACGTATATTACTCTTCACAAATGTTATTTTCAGCTACACAAACAAACAAAACAAGCGTGTTGTTTGTTTTGTTTATTTTAACACAATTTTTGAACTTGAATTAAAATGTTTTGCTGCCTTAGTACATTAGTCAAAATTGTGATGAATCTGATGAATTTAAGCCAAACTGTGTAGTCTAATTTAACGGTATGAGATAAAAACCGCTTTGTACAATTTAGTAGCAAGATTTTAGTGTGTAATTTAGTTTCTCTGTTGCTTTTGTGGCAGCGGACCAACAGCAATATTGTGATAAAGCAATATGGGAATTTAGTTTTGTTGATAACTTTTGTTATCGTATTTAACCCAACGGTTACTGTACTTGCACAATATACAACTATGCTGCACAATGTAATGTCTAGAGTAAAATGGTTCTTTACTGTTTACATGGAAGTAATAATTAAACTGTTCTTGTTGCATTCGGCGATATCATCAGGGCACATGGCATAAAGTTTGGGACGCGACCGCAGTAATCAGTGTCTACAGGATTTAGTTTTATTTAATTAGGTTTAATTTGAGACAAATTTTAAAATGATACAAATAAAATAAATATCTTCATTTAACTCGTAAAACTTATGTTTTTTATTTGTATAAATGTAACAATCATAGCTTTAAAAGGTCAATACAGCCATTCTACACAAGTTTATTAAGTCAAGTTTAATTATAAATCAAAGGGAAAATTTCTCAGTTTTACAAAAACATGTATTTTCCCTAGTGTCTGAGTTTTTTTTTTAATGAATCGTTTTATTATACTCATATGAATACAAATATGAGTTGAATTTATATACACCTGAACGTATGTATATAAAAAAAAAGATATTTTTATCTCAAGTCAAAATGTGAATCCCTTGCCTGCTAATTTGGAAAATATAGGTGTCTAATAAATTTTACGTTTACAGTTGACTTGACGTGGTTGGACCCATTCTGATTTATAAAGCTCAGACTGTATGCATCAAAATATCGAAGAAATATATGCTTAATATGCACACATTTTTGGTCAAAATATTCATCATTTTATTAAAAAATGCAGCTAAATTTACAAAACATGTATCTGCAAATACTTAATTTGAATATGTCTAATAAAACAAAATGACAATTTTAATTATGTATTGTTAAAGTACAGGTCTTGCAATATAAAAATTCCAATTATAACTAAATTAAGTATGTCAGAAAATGCTGTTTACACAGTGGCTCTTGGAGTAAATTTTAAATTCTTCTTTATATCTGGATCTATATCCACATTTACAAATTCTCCCCCCAAAATTTTACTCACAAGCGACAAGGTATTAAAACCTACATTTTTTTCTGAAACAGACTTCAATTTCTCTGAGATGGCATTTCTGTTTTAGCAAAAATTATTCTAAATTTTTTAATAGAGTTAGCATCATCTGACAGCTCATTAACAAAATTCTTAATTATATTGTAGTTTTTGCTATAAAATACATCTGCATTTAAGCATGTTTTCCATCTAGTTACAAAATGGAAAATTGGGCAATGCATTTCGATAAAACTGTACTCTCAAAGGTGATTTAACAAAATTTTTTTTAACATTATTGACTAAATTATTTACTATTGGAAATAAATTTCTAATTTCCACAGCCACTCTAATTATACTATGAGCTAAGCATGTAATATGGATTAAGCGAGGAAAGATATTTTTAGGTTGGATGAAGCTTTGCACATGTATGTAATCGAGTCCATCGGACGACTGGTCACTCTTATGTTTTCTCGACGTTTCATGACCCTTACAGTACGAAAAAAGTAGTCTCCCGTTTTAGTCTGTCTGTCTGTCTGTCTGTATCCATTTTGTGATGAAGTTAAGCCAAACCAAAACTGCTTGTGAAATTTTGTATGTATATTAGAAATATCATGTGAATGGTGGTTAAATGCTAACTAAAATTTGGCTAATCATCCCCACCAACAATTTGATGACGTCATTCCAATTAATGTTACTCTAAAATGACTTGAATGTTACACAAAAATATAGTCATATACTTGTAGTGTATGAATCCACTTTCAGTTTTTTCGCTAAATATTCGAATTTTAGCAAAAACATTTGTAATGCAGTGATAAATCACAAGTATCACTGCATTCATATTTTTTAGATTTGCTTAAACAGGTGGCTTCAAAAAATTAATGAATGACACAATTTATTTTATTGATTAAATCAGGAACTGCTTCATTTTCCCACAAAATTTTGGGAATAGAATACTGTTATTTTTAGTATTACACTGCACCAACTCAAGTTGCTGAAAAAACTCAACTCGAAAGTGCTGGATATCTTTCACTGTATTTCAGAAGCGAAGGAAGTTCTATCTAAACAACTTTGGGCCAATTTTTTCAACTGGAACTAGTTCCGGAAAAAAAAAGTTCCTTAAACCGTCGTGAATAGACCTTGTAGTGGTATTATTATTTGTCATTTCCAAAGCTCTTATTGTAATCAAATATGAGGTGCCACATTTTTCACTGGTCAAAGTTCCAGTCAACAAATTTGCGACGTAGCGTCCACATGAATTGTTGTTTCATCGACATGAAATTAAATTACATTATCGCCTATAATTTGACGAATAGCCTGCTTTATTTTTTTCAACACTTTGTCACCGTAGTTTTTTCTTAAGGTACTCTCATCGGGAACTGACTTCAAGGTACGCTTTTTAAGAAATGATCGTAGCTTGGGGTTATTCAGTTTTGATATAGGAATATCAGCACTGACGAATGCTTCACATAATTCAAAACAATATTTTTGTTGATCTGTCATCTTCTGGGTGTTGGAGAAGGATTCTGGAAGCAGACTTTGTAACTTGGTAGAATTCTTCAGGTTTCCCAGGTGACCTGAACAATAAAATTAATTCATATTGTGCATGATCACGTTTCGCGTTTAATTGAAAGCAATAAGATCTTGTTACGAAAAAAACCCATACGTCGCTCCGGTACGACGCCTATGGGTTCTAAAATGTACGGCGACGATGACGTTCACTAAAGGAAAACCTGGAAGCGGATGTCGCGACAGGTGTTACAGAACAAGACGAGAAGCGGTGACGGAGACCTTCGAGAAGGACGGCGCAGCTGTTTAAATGGAAGAAGTCTAGTCAAATCCATTTCATGAAGTCGGAATTATTCTGTACATAATCGCTGTATAGTTAGTCGTGTAAAGTGAAGTTAGTAAGAAATAAAACTGTTGAGTGTAACCCACGCCGATTTTATTCACCGATCATCGTAACAATATCAATAAATGAAAGCAATTTAAATTGGAACTAAAAAAATAAATGTAACAAATTCAAAAATATAGCAATGATAAAAATTTGGGTACCTTACTTACCTTTTTACAGCACACTCTGCAAAAAACAGATTAAGATTTCGAGTAATTTTTTTATCCAGCCGTGGGGACACTTGCAGAAACTTTTGGCATTTTGGACTCGAAGTTCACTTGTCAGTACCAAAATAAGGACTGACAAAATTAAGAACGAAACGAATAAATGACAAACCGTGTAGTTGCTAGAAGGAAGCTACCTGAAGTGTTAAATAAGGGAGAATTAAGATGATTTTAATCCGGACGCGGCCTAATTCAATATACCAATAAACGGAATGTTTCCAGTTCGGATTATGATGTCTTAATCCGTGTAGTTGAACTTGACCTATAATCCCTAAGTTGATCTCTACTACCAAACTCGGACCAGCGGATTAAGGGATTAAGTCGATATTACAGGGGGCGGGGTACACTCCGGTACGGTCAGGTACTATTTTTTCCTTAAATAAAATTGTAAACACTTTTCATCTATCAGTTCTATGCTAAAAATTGAGGTGTCAACAATGTTTAGTCAAAGGGAAACCTATTTCGTCCACAAGAAAATCATTGTAGATTTTGAAGTGGCAATTCACCAAGCAATTAATGATGTGGGGTCAAATGTTTCTATTTCAGGTTGCAAATTTCACGTTTGGCAAAATTGGTACAGAAAAATTTAGAATGTAGGTTTGGCAAAGGAATATGAAAATAACACAGAAATTAGCCAATATCTTAAATTCTTTTTTGAATAATTTCCGGATGGATGAAACTGACAGGTGTAGGATATGTTGGAGAGAGGGAGAAACAATAGAGCATATGCTGGATGGATGTGAAGGATTGAGAGAATCGGAGGAAAGTAGGGAAGAAGTGCTACACGAGGATGGAAGAGGACTGGACTGGATGAAAGAAGTATGGAAGATAAAGGAACTATGGCAAGGGGTGGGCAAGCAGAAAGAATAGAAAATTTATTATATGTATAACACTCGAATATTTATTTTATTTTATTTATTTTTATTTTTATTGATTTATCTGATGTAAATTAAGTTAATTTGTACCCCTACTAGGAATATTATTAACCCTGTAAGGCAAATAATAAATTAATACTACTACTTCTTAAATTCTTTTTTGAACTTCCCTACCTGAAGCCTGAAGATGCAGAAGACTTTTTTATCATGACTTTGATGCCTTCAGATTCGAGGGTATTGCATATAAATTTGTAGAATATGTTGTTGATAATAATTACATCAAAAATGATGCCCTATTTACCCCGAACATTTGGGCCTGCAATTCCACAGGAATGAATAAGACAACAAAAAATGCCTGTGAGTCCTTCCATTCATACTTCAATTCATCATTTTATAAATCACATCCAAATTTATATCAGTTTATTGATGCTTTAATTTATTTTCAATCCAACACACACGTAAAAAATTCACACAGCAAAGTAAAGAAAATCAGAAAAGATAGCAAAAAAAAGTATATTACAAAACAGTTGGATAAGCGTTATTTTTACGGAAATATTAGCCATTTAGAATTCTTTAGAAGTGTGTTATTATCTTTTCATCTGATATTTTTGGGTTTACTTTAAAATAATTGTTGTCCCCCCTGGAATGTAAGCAGGTACCCTGGTCGAGTTTTGCATACACCCGCTCGTGGTCGAGTTCACATGCGCCCGTCTACATTGCTGGGTTTTCCAGGTATAGATCCTACAGAAATATCTTGCTATTTTATGAATAAAAATATAATTTGAAAATTTTACAAAAATATAGGTACATAAATATGCATTTACTCTGTAAATATGCAGTAAGATTGAAAAATATGCAAAATATTCATATTTTTAAATAGCATTGCTTAAAAAAAGAAGTTATATGGCCAGAATCTGTTTTTCTGAGTATGCCGCACTTTAAGGAATATGTATTTTCCATACAATCCAAGCCTTACCTACTGATTTATATGGATTCAGATATTTTTGGGTTTGTAAGTTACAGTAACATGATAAAGTAAACGTCTGTCATGAAGCACGTTCAGTTATTTCAATCTTCTTTATATATAAAAGGCAATGTCCCGACTGACCTATCAACGCCCAGCCCAAACCGCTAATGCTAAAAAGTTGAAATTTGCAGAGAGTGTTCATTTTATGCTGGAGGCATCGTTTAAGAAGCAATTTCTCGAAATTCATCCCCTAAGGGGGTTAAAAAGGGGTGATAAAATTTGTATAGGACCAATATATCTACGGTAAATTTACATCGTTACATGAAACCTGGTACATTTTAATTCTCTTCAATACAAATAAGGAAAACGTATTTAAGCATTTTCGGAGATTCGACCCCTAAGGGGGTGAAAAATGATGTCTAAATTTGGGCGGCCGAGTTTGTATAAGAAAAAATGTCTACTATAAATTGAAATTTTTACATGAAACTTGGTATTAATGCTCTTCGACACAAATAATGAAACACGTATTTAAACATTTTCCGAGATTCAACCCCTAAGGGGTTAAAAAAGGGTGTGGCTAAGTTTGTATGAGAAAAATAATTTTATGCTGATGTTTACTTAAAACTTGGTATTAATGCTCTTCAGCACAAATAATAAAACACGTATTTAAGTATTTTCCGAGATTCAACCCCTAAGGGGGTGAAAAGTACTGGCTAACTTTGTGTGGGAAAAATATTTCTATTGTAAATTTAAATTTTCACGTGAAACTTGGTATTATTGCTTTTAAACACAAATAATGAAACACGTATTTAACCATTTTCTGAGATTCAACCCCTAAGGGGGTGAAAAGTGTAAGTTTGTATGCGAAAAATATTTCTATTGCAAATTTTGAGGTGATGTTTATTTAAAACTTAGTATTAATGCTCTTCGACACAAATATCGAAACACGTATTTAAGCATTTTCGGAGATTCAGCCCCAAAGGAGGTGAAAAGTGGTGTCTAAATTTGGGCGGCTAAGTTTGTATAGGAACAATATTTCTACTATGAATTGAAATTTTTACGTGAAACTTGGTATTAATCTTCTTCAACATAAATAATGAAACCCGTCTTTAAGCATTTTCTAAAATTCAACCTTTAAGGGGGTGAAATGTGGAGGGTAAGTTTGTATGGGAAAATATTTCTGTTGTACGAGTATATTTAAATGTTTACGTGAAACTTGGTACTAATGCTCTTCAACACAAGTAATGAAACACGTATTTGAACATTTTCCGAGATTCAACCCCTAAGGGGGTGAAAAGTGATGGCTAACTTTATATCGGAAAACTATTTCTATTGTAAATTTTTGACATGGAATTTAGTATTAATGTATAGTGAAACACGTATTTAAGCCTTTTCCGAGATTCAACCCCTAAGGGGGTGAAAAATACTGGTTAAGTTTGTATGGGAAAAGTATTTCTATTGTAAATTTAAATTTTTGCGTGAAACTTGATATTAAATTAATGGTAAGGGTGTGAAATGTGGAGAGTAAGTTTGTATGGGAAGAATATTTCTAATGTAAATTTAAATTTCTACGTGAAACTTGGTATTTGGCTCTTCAATACAAATAATGAAGCACGTATTTAAGCATTTTCCGAGATTCAAGTGAAAAGTGGTGGCGAAGTTTGTATGGGAAAATATTTCTACTGTAAATTTAAATTTTTAATGGGAACTTGGTATTAATACTCTTCAACACAAATAATGAAAGATGTATTTCAGATTTTTTCAAAATTCCACCCCTAAGAGGGTGACAAAGTTTGTATGAGGAAAAATATTTTATGGCGATTTTTGCTTGAAATTTTGTATTGATGCTCTTCAATACATTTTTTACTTGAAACTTAGCAATAATGCTCAACGCAACGAATCGTCTACGCGGGCGAAGCCGCGGGCGAAAAGCTAGTTTTTATAAATACGAAAAATTATTGATTGCTCCTGTCAATTTACAGTTTTTTTTTTATAATAATACATGATAAAAGCACTTCATATTAGCTACTGTTGCTATAAATGAATTTTTTCCTACAAAGTGATGCAAGCAGTAGCAGGCCACTACAAGATAAAGATAAATTGAGAAAAGACAGTTAACTGCAAAAAGATGTCTTCTGTGATTATAGATCTTGCACAATCTAACAAATATGCAAAATATGCTACCCATGTTCCAAGAGTATCGATAGAATGCAGGTCAGTTTGACCCGGGAAATGTCGCACGTTGTCCGCACTGTTTCAAATTTTAGTGAAGTTTATGTTTTTAATAATATACTTTTTAATTGGCTGCGATATGTTAACGTGATATTTTATCAAATTATTCATTAAAATAGATTATAAGTATTCATTATTTACGCGTTTTTAATGGTAAATTTATTACATAAATAATTCATCTCTAAAATCAATGCAAATTAAAACTGCAAATGACGAAAATAAAAAAGAGTTTATTTAACGCGATTTAAAGAGGAATTGAACGATTTGTTAGAGTAGCGAATGATGATTGTAGAACAATATTTGCAATTTAACAACTCAATCAAAAAATTTGCCTTAATTTGGTTTAAACGCAAAATATCTTCACGAAATCCAATAAAATAATTAATCCTTATTTTGGTCTTGACGAAAGACTAAAATACTTTTTTATTCTAAATGCAGAGATGCCATCCACTTTACTTATATGAATGCGTGGATATCAAACAGTTTATTCTTATACGAGTTGTATTTGGGTTATGGTTCCAATAAAACAAAAATATTACATTTCGTGATTGAGCGCATGCCATAAAATACGACACAGAAAACAGATACTGCAAGAACTAGTAAAATATGCAAATATGATCGGCTTGGCAGCGTGGATGGCGATTTTTTATTGTAAAAAATGTTCGCGACAACGTTATGTAATGTCAACTATCTCCTACTTTACTCCTGAGCAGTAAAAATATAGATTGAAAGCTTTAGGAAATGAGAATAAAACCTCTGGTTAACGGTTTGAATCAAGGAAAGAAAACACAATGAAGCTATCGACAAGCTCGTCACGTTCAGCGCACTTCATGTTGCTGCATTGAATCTACCTTAAGCCATTTTATTAAAGCTCATTTATTCTAAAGCTTCATCAATGGTGCTTCTCTCTTTTTTTAAACTTCTTTTTTACAACCTATCGACTTTAGATTAAACCACGGTTTAGTGGCCACCGTTCTTTATCACTTTTGCTTTAAACCGACGTCCGACGGCACTATACATTGATGTCGAAAACTTCACGATAACTTGTTATTTATTTTTCGTCACCTGGAAATTATCGATTTTGCACCCTAATGTGCTTCCTTTAATTTGTTTGCTCTTCACCTGTATCACATATACTAGCCTAAAGTAAACGAAGTTATCCCTACGAGAACGGCTTAGTTAACAATCTAGTTAGCATCTCGATGTGCCTAAATGTAATACAAAACACTAAGGATTTAACGTTAATCTGTTTAAATTGCACTTAAAACTTTCAGCACAGAATTGCCAGGATCCTAGGTACGCAGCCCAAACCATGCAAACACTATGCTAATTATTATTATCATTATTATAGATACATAAAGCGTTACAATATGTCACCTTAACGAGTTTCAAGCTTTTAAATATTAACTTAATGTGCACACTTATCGATTGACTGTTCAGAGCCACATTAAAGGGGAATTTGTGTAAAATGTACATTCCGTGAATCAAAAATGTATGCACTAAAAATGTAGCTAGACTCATATTAAAAGGCTTATAGTTAATTAGATATTGATCTGTAAGAAAACAGTTTAAAATTAAAAGTAAATAAAAATTTAACACATTGGCGTATTTATCTGTTTTTCTGACGAATGCTTTAACATTGAAAGGGGCTAGCGTATACAATGGTCAGGCTCTCTAGACTTCGTATAGCCAATTTAGAATTAAAATTAAAAACATGAATGTCAGGTTGATATATCGTCATGTAATGTTTCACCCGCACGTCGACCTTTACCAGCTTCTACAAATTGAAGTAACAGCAATGAGACCATAGAAACAGTATATTTGACAGCTGACGTATTCAGAAACCCGGCACTTTCTACTGCATGACCTAAAAGTTTTCAGATCAAGGGAGGCTATGGAAATATTTTTCATTTCTTTAATTAATAGATCGATTCTGTAACTTGTTATGTTAATAACATTCTGTTATCACTATGTAAACACAGCTAACATTCTGTTGTTGCTATGTAATAACATATTTAACATAAATTGCAATTCGCTAAGCTTCTTTCTGTTATGTTAATAACATTATGTTATTAAAATACTCTGTAAAATAACAGAGACATTTGAGTCAATGTTATTAACATAATGCGGTTATTTTGAGGTTTATTAATTAATAATATCACAAATTTGACTGAGGTGGCAAAAGAAGTAAAATGACAGAAGTGGATGATTTTCTACCCGTCTTCGGTTACTTATTATTAGAAGACGAAATTCAACGGTAGGTCTTTCATATCATAGTATTACTAAAAATATTACAATACATGTATTATATGAACAGAATGAGAATTCGGCTGAGAGAGCTTCGCGACAATCAAATTTCCTTTGAAAATTTAACAGAGGCGGAATTTAGAAAGTCCTTTCATTTTACCAAAAATATGACCCGTTTCTTGCTGGAGAGGTTGGAACCTCATTTGGGAAATCTACGTGCCAGTGGTATTCCGGGATACTTAAAAATTTTAGCCACATTGAACTTCTTAGGCCATGGCTCCATACCAACACTGCGCAGGAATGTCTTCTTCTGTTGTCATGAGTCAACCATCGGTTAGCAGGGTCATGACTTAAATTTGTCACCTAATTAGTGAAATTTTAATGCCTGTCTGGATCTAGTTCCCAACGACAGCAGAAGCGATAATATCTACTAAGCAAAAATTTTATGAAAAAACACATTTTCGTGGTGTATTTGTTTTGACAGTGACAGATGATGAAAATGGTGTCATTACTTCGAAAAATAACATTTTCGGACAAATGGCACATCTGTTATTTAGGTACTAACATAACGGTTTACAGAATACGATATTTGCTGTTTTATGTTAACGTCCTGATAACATAGCAATTTTAATAACAGAAATTTAAAATAACATAATGTTAACTGATTGTTACAGAATCGACCTATAAACCGGTAAACCTTAGAAATGTCACTGTCAACAAATCGGAGGTGTTAAATTCAAAACAGAAAGCCACGATTCAAATTATTTAATATTTGAACAGCGAATTTAAAATGAACTTTTTGCCGCCATGCGGAAAACAAACATAACCTTATTCAAAAATTGAGAAGTTTGCCTCTATTTGTGCCAAAAATTTTGGATTATACGATGTTTGGTGCTATGGAAGTGTTACCTTATTAGCGTTACAGTGCACCAAGTGAATCGTATAAGTTGCTGTAAACTAACGTCAAAAACGCCAGTTTTGTCAAGTAGGTATTACCTTAGATCATATAATAAATAGATACCAACACGCCGTGTTCTTTACCTAGGAGAGCCTGTGACGACATCTGCCTGTCACACGTCTCTCTTGTGCATGGAGGGATTACAATGAAGCTATCCTTGCCTGATCATTATTTGAATTTTGCGCGCCTAAATTTTAGGAAGTATGTCTAAACTAACTTCGTATGAAAGATGTTGACAGCTTGATTATATAAATAATTCACAGGAGATAACGAAAGGAATAGTAAATTATTGGGCAGCAATTGTGATCCGTTATGATTACATCACTTGAAATAGGATTTTTGTTCTAAATTCTAAAATTGTTTCTCGTACAAGAACTCGAAAGAGAGGTTAGAAGAAACATCTGTCAAAAGCGATTTGTTGCGCTGGTGCGGTACAAGGATGGAAGTGAAATAGACATATACAGATATAGACATATAACAAAGATGAAGATGTGGTGATCACACAAGGATAGCATTATACTACTCCTTTTGACGTAGAAAACGACAACAGATAGCTTCATGTCTAGTCACAGCTTTCAGTTTGAGTATTGGTATCTATTTAATATATGATCTAAGGGTATTACAAGAATATTAAAAAAAACTTTTATGAGAAATTGATAAGATGTTCGCTTCCGAACCAACTGCGTCTAATCGGTTCCACGTACCTACCTATGTTTTATTTCAAGATGTTAAATTATATTGTGTTGTAGGTATAACTAACTTATAAAAATATTTGAAAAAATCCAGAGCTTCCTTAATATATATTATGAAATTTCGAATTTATTATTGAGTGAAAAAAGTCATCTAGAATTTTTTCTTTTTTTTTATTTCAATTTGTCCACTATAAAAGTAATGACATTTGGATATAATTTTGTGAAATGTGTCAGCTATAGGTAGCTTATAAGTTACTATGTGTGTCTTTTATGTAATACAATGTATTCAGTCCCCTCAAAGAGTTATGGTGGCTTTATTGAAAAATTTCAGAAAACATATCTTTTGGAACTACAACAATAATAATAACACCTACCTTATAATTTATTAATATGTACCTATATATGTGATCAATGGTTCGATTTTCATACACAACAGGTTCGAAAAATAAACAAAATAGATTTACTGACAGTAAATTTTAAAACAAATATGGTATGTTCTTGTTAAGTATTTACTAACTTTTTATTAAATTGTTCATTCAGAATTTTAAGTATTAAATAACTTTGTCCATCACTTAAGAACCTGATTAGAGAGTCCCCTAACTAAGCATTTTACCGCAGTTCGGTCAGGTAGTTTGAGGCAGAGTGTTTTTCTGTAAAAGGTACACACCAATAAACATGCGCAGAAACGAAATTTGGTTCGGCATTGTGGGGTGAAAGAATCCAGCACGTGGTGATTCATCTTCAGTGGCGTCTGGCGTTAGAGAACTCATTGGAGAATTTTCTTGGTTTATTGTGAGTATATAGTTTGATATTTTAAGTTTTTGGACGTGTTTTTTTTAATTATAAGTGTGTTAAATCGTTCTCAGTAAATAACTAGAAGTTCTTACAGTAAGTTAATTTTTTCGTATTTTGAGGTTATGTATACATTTTACGCTTTACTGCATATTTTAGTTACTACTTGCTAAAAATGCCTTCACAACAAAAGGTTGGAGTTTCCGGAAGACCACTCAATAGTCAGGCAATGGAGGTGATTGGAAATGTGCTGAATTTTATAAAACAAAAAACAGAAGCGTTCATTCTAAAGCAGACATTTTATAACATCGGAAAGACATTTTCACAAAATAAATTTGTGTTTCCATTTTTTTGGCTGTGATAGTAGCACATAACATTGCCCCCAGATTCAATATCCAAAAGATACGCCACTGTCTATAGTATCATCTATTCCCGCCAAGTTCCACGCGCAGATCTCTGGCTCCGCCCATGTACCTTTTAGAGAAAAGCACTCTAGTTACAAAAATTTGCGCCGCAGCTCGGTCGCGGATTAGAAATGCACCGCAATTAGGAGAGGCTGTAAACAATCCGAAAAAATAATTACCTCATAAAATATTAATTTCCTTATTTTTTTGTCCTTATTTAAAATATGATAGTAAACTATTTTCTTAGTCAATTCATTTATTTATAGTATATTTGAACGGCATTTTTCTGTCATTTTGAAAATTTTTATTGCCACTTTGATGTTTAAAATTTAAAAGATTTGTCACGTTGCATCCAATGTCAGCATGCCCACAATAGCAAAAATGACAAACCATAAAAAATTATATTAAAATATACTTAAAAGATGTTTTTTTGCACTCATGGCCTTTTCTAATGAATTTCACCTTGCACATTTTAATTGGCACTATAAGTTCTTTTCTCTAAGTTTCTCAAATGAATAACCAAAAATACGTCACTGACTTCATGCATGTTCTTCTTACAGAAAACCACTATACTATACAATACAAACTTCATTAATCTATCCACAGAATATGGCAACACAGATAATAAAAATAACAGTATATTTGGTAATTTTGGCATTGTTACAAAAAATTAAAGAAAACTAGCAGAACGTGACAATCAGAATTTCAAAAATAAAATATGGTTATAACTAAAACGCAAGAAGAAACAAATCAAAGCGTCTAAACATACACCTACATTCCATTAAAAAAATGTAAGATGTATGTTGTGTTTCAGAAATGAAATACTGTGTGTAATTGAACATAATTTTAGTTGATGCTGGTCAAGAAGACGTACAGCTTCAGACTTTGATTTTTGCCGTCTCTAATGATAATTAATGATTAATGGGATATCGAGGAGTGCACACTTAGTGATTTATCCTATACATAACAGTCCGAGAGTGTTCATTTGTCACGTTTCTCCCCCAGGACCGTCTAAAAAGAATTTCGCATAATATAAATTCCATTAGTAAATATTCACTATGGTGCATATTGCCGAGACCAAATTGACAAATTGCAGTTAATAAGAATCGTTGGTACAAATATTAGGAGGTTGTGATAGTAAACCGTTTCTAGAGGTTTTTTTTGTTGCACCATAATGGACAGAGAGCAAATTCCTGCGGGTGACGCTAACTGTACGGTAAAAAAAAGGGTTAGATTTTCCTTCAAATTCACGAATATTCAGGAACGGTCATGCTACACATTATATTAAAACGCAAAGAACGCATTACAAACTCTGTTTTGTGGGGGAAAATATTGAGAGAACAATAATAACTGTTAATGTACGTAGTGTTAATTCAGGCGTAGATACTTAAACTACAACTTAACCTTCACTAAATACAACGAAGGCGCCTGTCTGTGGCCGACTTGAGGGTTACCCTCACGAGCCCGGTCTCTGATAAGGAACATATTTTATAACAATAATTCTAAATCGATAGCAAATTCAAAATATAAATGATTATTGAAGATTAAATTATTTCTTAAAAGAGGAAAAAGTTTATAAGGATACCAGGGTTTTTTGACAAACAGCTTTCAAAATATATATTTACATTTTTACAGAAAAATGGTCATGCTTAAAAACTCACGGTTTCATCATTTTTGTAAATGTAAGTATGAATTTTTTAGTCAGTTTACCTCAACAAACATGCACAAAATTTACCAGGGTTTAAACTTATATAGAGGGTAGTTTTCTCATGGAACATCTTGTATTTTATGACATTTGCAAAGTTGCATCTCAAAAACTTTTTTGATACCAGTTTGTGGGGGTTATTCTAACAATTATTGGAAAAACTATTATTAGGAATATTTTCCAACATAGTATCTATCGAGAGAAAGCTCACTTAGAGATAAACTCGTATATATTAGAAAATACAGATGTCCCTTGTAACAATCACGAAGTAATTGTTACTAATTTCAAATTCTTGCGCTTCTTTTTTACTGACATGACCCTTGGCCGTGTAATTGATAAGGCGCGAGGATCAGCGGAAAAAGACTTACAAAAAGAGAGGGATAAAGATTTAAAAATGGTGGCGAGTAATTCTGTGGGCTGAATTTTATTAATAAAACCCCCTTACAATTATTACACACTAAAATTAAGTGATTAAAAAGGACCAATAACACCTAGGTAACATTTTTATTTGGTAAAATTAAAATAGATTTCTAATCATTGGAAATTCTCTAGGTCCTTTTTTTTTATGTCTCATTTGGTGTAATTTTGGCCATGAAGTCAGAGTGCGAACCATCATAGTGTTGCTGCTATACACCCCTGCTTTTGTGTGGACTGGTTCCGTTGAGATCCCGAATCTTATGGGCCGATGGTACGTCTGATATCTTGGTGCTGTCATTGGTGTCATGTTGGTGACTCCCTACCAGGCTCTGGAGTCAAAAGAGTCAATTTGAAATAGCCGTGGGATGTGGTAGCTGCCTTTTTTTTTACGATTAGCCCGAGATACCATCCCCTAACAACTATTTGGAGGTATTTACTGTACAATTTATGGTTTATGGTGGCAAAGAGGTCCACAAAATGTGATTGTTATAATTGTTATAATTGTTAACCTCTTAAGGTCCACTTATACTAGAATCTTATTTAAAAAATTCATTCCATGAAAAAAGTGGCCAGAGGCAGTTAGTAAACAAATTGTAGTTTTCAAAATATTTATTTTCTGCTTTAGAAAAAAACAAAACAATATGTTCCTTTGCAGGAACACTGGTCATATAGACATAATTATGCAATCAAATATGAAATTCAGCGAAGCAGTTTCTAGTCTTAGTAATACATAGATGTACCTTACACTTTACACAATAGAAATAAGTTTTTAGTCCACACAATGGTCTCTTGCACCGTTGCCTTTCTTTGTTATAAGAAGGAAAGTGGGCCACCTTGTCTGTACGCACGTCAAACTGAGGTATAGGTTTTGTTGCTCCCCTTCTCTTTTTCTCTTCATAATTCTTTTCAGTACTTCCGCTTGGTCTTCCTCTTTTTCTTGTATTTTCATCCTTTCCCACTCGGCAAAGAGCTTCGGCTACTTCAGCACGAAATCCCAAAGAATCTAGAATATCTTTTTTGTCCATGTTACTCTTCTGCATATCAGTCTTGTATTTTAACCATGCGCTAACTAGAGCCAAGTCGATTAAATGAAAAAACAGTTTGAGATACCATTTTCGACTTCTTAGGCTTATCCTGTAGTAGGATATGAGTCCATCAAGAAGGTCAACCCCACCCATAAAGTTATTATATAGCTTTATCATATTGGGACGGGTCACCTCAACTCTTCTTTTGCCTTTTCTGTCAAAGCGTTCAACAATATCGACAGGCTGGCTTCCGCAAAATGTACTAAGGAGACAAACGCTCTTGTTGTCGAACCATTTCAGAGTATGAATATCAACACTGTTGACTGTTGTCTTATATTCCTCATAAGTGCCTCTACCTTTTTTTTTCAAAACGTTGTCGCTGCTGAATTGTAAACCAGGAAGTCTGTTGCATCTTACGGTCCCCAAACTATAAATCCCATCTTCTTGAAGAGAGGTAAGCAGCTTTACAGAGGTAAACCAATTGTCGAAGAAGAGTAAATAATTTTTGTGTTGTGGTATCACAGATGCCAAGCGTAGTACAATATTTCCACTAGCTCCTATATCCTCCTTTCCCGGTGTTGGCAATATTTTTCCTGTGTAAATTTCAAAATTGTGAACCAAACCACTGCTATCGCACAATACGAATATTTTGTAACCCCATTTGTTGGGTTTTTTGGGATTATACTGCTTTAGTGCAGATCTTCCTTTGTACGGCACTATTTGTTCATCTACGCAAAGCATCTGTGGTTTGACTTGATTTTTAAATTTTTCTGTCAATGCATCTATTATGGGTCTAAGCTTGAATAGCTTATCACGGTTTGGATCATTTCTATCCGTGGGAAGGTCATCGTTGTTGTTGAAATGTAAATTCTTTTTTATATCTTCCCATCTCTTTCTGGACATACAGTCAGCAACTTGGGCTACTCTGCAAGCTGACTTCCAGTAAAGTCTATGTCGCGGTAAATGGAAAATTGACATGTATATAACAGTTCCAATAAAAATTTCTAATTCAGAACGTGTTAGATTCAGGGGCTTGTTTACGTCATTTTGAATAGCATATAAATTGCTTTGTTCCACTATGAGATAAAGCAATTCGTTCGAAAAAAATTGCTGATAATAATGAATTGGGCGTCCAATTTCGGACTCCTCGGTTTCCTCCGCAACGAAAGGTGGCAATGGCAATTCTTCATCATTATTATTGAGTTTAGTCCACTTGTATGTGGGTTTTCCTCTTACATTCGTAGCTGTAGCCACATGATCTACAGGTTGATTATCTTCATCTGATTCGGAACTACTAATTGAATCGTCACTGTCAGAAGAAGAGGAATCCCTTGAATTTTGTACAACAAACTCATCATCTGAGTCTCCAAGATTATCGTCCTCACTATCGCTTGGTATGTAGGCCATTTTTACTGTAAAAACCCAACAATATTGCTATTAGTTCATATGTACCAAAAGTCCACTGTTCCATTTCAGGAACAATCTAATTTTCATCTAAATGACCAATGTTCCATATGAGGAACTAACAGAATTTTGGGCTCCTACAGACTAATTGTATATTTACAATAACTAGGAAGGTACAGGCATATCTTCTAAAGTCTAACAATAGCCTAAATAATTTTAGTTTGATCGGTACTTACCCAAAAATTAAAAAATTACGATCACAAATAACTCAACACCACACAACGTGCTCCGTCTGCAAAGGTATGACTGAACTTATTCTAGTTTCACTCTAGATGGCGTTTGCTGTTACTTATCAATGTTTATTCATTGGTATATATTAGGAACAACGGTCAGTTAAAGAACTGGCGGAATGATTGCTCTTTTCTAATTGTTTTTGGTCTGAGTTAGGTATGTTCCTGATTCGGAACACAGGACCTTAAGAGGTTAAGTTATGGTTTTGCTTAGTAGTTATTAATTCGTAGCTTTAATCAACAATTGTTAGTAAGTACGTTAATCAATTAGGAGCATTTTAGAAGGCACTTACCTATTTATGGTTCCGATCCCAGTATTTATTATCAGTTAAGAAATTTATTATAACATACAAGAGTGGCGGCATTGGGAATATTAGTTTTCGTGGCGTAAGCGCATAAGGTAATCAAAAATCAAGGTACAGATTGTTTTTACCCTACTTTGTTAACCTTAAGGGTCGTTACACGCTTAAGCGTCATGTCATTGCATATTTAAAGCAAGTAATTTCGGAAATTTAGTTTCAAAAATATATACATATCAGCGAGTAGGTGTTGTTTCTGTCATTCAACTACCTCTTCTTCCATCTTCGTCTAAATTTAACTTTTTCATTTTCTCGTCGACATTCTGTCGACTGGCGCCCAAAATATTGTCACCACCCCAAATAATAAAGATCCACGACCTTGCCCCGATTAAATCTAGCTGCCGGTGCTGTAGCTGACGTCAGACGGGAGTGACGTCACACAAAATTGACGCCCATACGCGTGGGGCCAGAGTTTGGTTATTTTGTTCATATCAGATATAGGGCGGTGACGTTCTTCTCTCTCATTTACTATTCTATTTTTTATTTTTCTTTTTTTTTTTTTGTTGCTTCTTCTTTACAACGGACTGTACCTATGATATAACTGTAGCTATAATAATATCTATAACTTAGTATAATTTTGGAGAATAATTGCAATCACATTATTTTATTTATTATTAAGATATTATCTTAATAACCATTGGTAATATTTGTTGGGTCTAAATTATCTTTTAATTTTTATCATGGATAATCGATACGATATGGAACCAAATCATCTGAGGACTTACGAAGTCAACTATGAATTACGGATTAGAGAACTACTATCAGAAAGGGCTACAACAGATGTAAAAAGGAAGTGTCTACGCCGTCAACTTAGAACAGACTGCATGAGACCGAGCGCTGTTTACTCTTTGTCACCCGACTGCGATTTGGAGCTGGAAAAGAATGAAATAACTGAAACTATCAGTTCGCTAACAGCACTGGTTACTGATTATGATGGAATCCGAGAAGAAGTAGGTCGACGGATGAAAAGTAGAGCTACTCATGTATTGGGCCGTCTTACTCGCTTACCACAGGACGATGAACAGATAAAGAAATTCCGTAATGAATGGATAGTGGAGGTGATGGCGTTGGAGGAACAAATTCTTCAGATTGAAGAGCACACTGACCATGTTCCTGCTTCTAGGACTTCAATGGGTCTCAACACCACAATGAATACAGCTGCGATATTTACGCCAAAGTCCATACCAGTGTTTAAATGGGGAATAACTTTTAATGGTTCGTCAGAGAAAGTATCACTGAGTGCTTTCCTGCAGAAGGTTGAAGAGCTGAGAGTGGCAAGGAGCAAGACAAAGGAGGAACTGTTTAATGAAGCCACAGATCTCTTTACGGGACAAGCACATGTGTGGTTTAGTTCAGTTAAGTTCACTTTAAGAAGCTGGGATGACTTGGTGGCGGCTTTGCGGAGAGACTTTTTACCGACAGACTACGACGATGAGCTTTGGGAGGAAATAAGACGACGAACACAAGGACCTTTTGAGAGAGTCATTGTTTATATCACATCTATGCAGGGCCTATTTAAACGTCTAGTGGAATCTCCATCCGGAGACGAGCAGCTAAAGGTTATTAAAAAGAACTTGTTACCTTGGTATCATCCCCACCTGGCATTACAGGACATTAATGATGTTAGTGAATTGGCAGACATCTGCAGAACCCTTGAAAGCGCTAACAGTGCGAAGAAAAAGTATCAGCCTCCTCCACGTAGAGATGTAGCGTTATTACAGCCTGATTTAGCTTATGATAGTGGTACTTCTATGTCATCAGCTCTCCATAGAGCAGATAGGTCACGTAACAAAAATGAGGTTGCCTCATTGAAGTGTTATGGCTGCCGCGAAGAAGGTCATATCAGACGCAACTGCCCAAAGTTTCGTAACACCAAGCGACCAGTTTGTACAGGATGCGGTGAGGTTGGAGTCATAAGACCCAATTGTAAAAATTGTTCAAAAAACTAATTTATAGGCATCGCGTTTCTTTGAGCCGACGTAGTGTGCCTCGGGAAATTAAGGCTTATGGTGGTGGTCGTAATTCTAACGAATGGAGTAATTGGTTGATTCAAGTTACAAATTTTTATAAATCCTCCAGAGATGATGGTGCACGTAAAGCTGATGCTTTGTTCGTTAGGAAGGCGAATGATAATAGGCCGTATGTGCGTGTGAAAATGTTTGATAGGGAGGTGGAAGCTTTGTTAGATAGTGGAGCCACTGATTCGGCACTCGGGGGTACCGGAATGTGGTTGATTGATTGTTTCAATTTGCACGTGTACGAGTCTACAGTACAACATATAGGCACAGCTGACGGGACACCTCAGAAAATTGTCGGTTATGTTAATATTCCTGTCACCTTAGAGAATGTTTGCAGAATGATAAAGTTCTGGTTAGTTCCGTCGTTATCCCATTCAGTTATTTTAGGAAATGATTTTATTAGAAACTTTGAACTGCTTGTAAATTTTAAAACAGGAACCGTGACCTTGGCCAAGTATGAAAAAGAAGTCAACACAAGTTATTACAATCAAATTGCTGCAATCAACAGAATTCATTCAAGGAACGATTTAGAAGCTCAACAACAACAACAGCTACAAGAAGTAATTGGTAAATTTGAATTATTATCTTGGAAATCTGGTACAAAGCTAGGACGCACTACGAAAGTAAAACATAAAATTGATACAGGCGACGCGACGCCCTTCCTGTTAAACAACGTCATCATAACCTGTCGCCGTACATGTTAAAGCACCTCAACGGTGAGTTGGACAAAATGTTGGCGCTGGGGGTGGTTCAGCCGTCCTCGTCTGCGTGGGCGTCCCCAGTTTTGCTGGTGAAGAAGCCTTCGGGAGAATACAGCTTCTGTTTTGATGGAAGGAAACTCAATTCGTTGACCAGACACGATGCTTATCCTCTTCCAATGGTGGATCAAATTTTGAACAAATTAACTGGGGCACAATACCTGTCAAGCATAGATTTGAAAGCAGCCTTCTGGCAGATACCTTTGGAGGACGAGTCGCGTGAGAAAACAGCTTTCGTTGTACCAGGTCGTGGATTATACGAATTTACAGTGTTACCCTTTGGATTATGTAATGCGGCTCAAGCACAGCAACGTTTGATGGATACAGTCCTCGGTCCAGAGCTGGATCCTTACTGTTTTGTGTATTTGGATGACATAATTATTTCTAGTTCGGAATTTGGGAAACACCTGGAGATTTTGGCTGAAGTTTATCGTCGTTTGAAGGAGGCAAATCTCACCATTAACCTCGATAAATGCGAGTTTTGTAGATCGTCATTAAAATACCTTGGTTATGTAGTAGATCAAGAGGGACTTAGGACCGATCCAGATAAAGTAGCTGCAATCCTGGAGTATTCGCTGCCACAGACTGTTACCCAACTGAGAAGATTTATTGGGATGAGTGGTTGGTATCGCCGCTTTATTAAAAATTTCTCCGACTTATCTGCTCCACTTACTTTTCTTATCAAGGGTAAGAAAAAACGACAGCGTTTAGTTTGGACTCCTTTAGCGGAAAACTGCTTTCAACAAATCAAGGAAGCATTGGTACGGGCCCCTGTCTTGGCCGCTCCAGATTTTAACAAGATATTCTCAATCCAGTGTGATGCTTCAGATGCTGGCCTTGGCTCTGTGTTGACACAGTTAGATGGCGAGGGTAATGAAGTAGTGGTTGCATTCGCCAGCCGAACGTTGACAGCCTTAGAAAAAAAATACAGCGTTACTGAGAAGGAGTGTTTGGCAGTCCTATTTGCAGTGGAGAAGTTTCGCCCATATATTGAGGGGACGAAGTTCAAAGTCATCACAGATCATTACAGCCTCCTTTGGCTTCATTCACTTAAAGATCCCACTGGTAGACTAGCTCGATGGAGTATGAAGCTGCAACAGTATGATATGGTGCTGGAACATCGAAAAGGGGTACTCAACACCGTACCAGATGCTCTATCCCGAGCCCCCAGAGCTGAAATAAATATGTTGACCTTGGATGAAAACGAGTGTATAATCGACGAGTGGTATCAGAGAATGAAAGGCAAAGTGAACTCTTCTCCAGAGCAGTTTCCCAACTGGATTGTAAAAGAGGGCTTGTTGTACAAACACAACTCGCTTAGAATTGGGCCAAACACCAATTTTCCCACATGGAAGCTCGTGGTACCAACAGCTTTCCGCGATCAGGTTCTTCTTGAATGTCATGAAAGTCCCACCGCAGCTCATCTAGGTGCATATAAAACACGGATGCGAGTAAGCGACCTCTATTATTGGCCCAAGTTGAGAGGCGATGTTAAACGTTTTGTCGAGAAATGTTCCATATGTGCATCTCAAAAATCCAGCAATCTCGCTAGACCAGGACACATGGGGAGGCAAAAACAGGTCAGTTTCCCTTGGCAGCTGATTTCAGTTGATTTGCTCGGTCCACTCCCTCGATCTAAAAGCGGACACAAATACCTCCTAGTCGTGTCTGACTGGTTTACAAAGTTTTCTTTATTGCACCCTTTGAGAGAGGCCAATGCCAAAAATATCGTAAAGTTTATAGAAGAACAAGTCATCTTGGTTTACGGAAGTCCACAAGTTATTATGTGTGATAATGGCACCCAGTTTGCAGGTACACTTTTTAAGAAAATGGCGGAAACATATGGCTGCGAGATTTGGTTCAATGCGAAGTATCATGCCCAAGTGAACCCGGTAGAACGTGTTAATAGAGTCGTGGGTACTGCGATCTGATCTTACATTAAAAATAATGACCACCGTACATGGAGTGATAACATTGCAAAGATTGGGTATGCGCTTCGTGCAGCAGTGCATGAATCAACCGGATTTAGCCCTAATCATCTAAATTTTGGTAGATACGTTCCCCTTGATGGCAAGTTTTATGGTGAAGTGGGCAAAATTAAGGATTTCCGAATGTCATCTACGGAGATGAGAGCTCTGTACACGAAAGAACTGGAAAAGCTCCCCCCACTATACCATCAAGTTCAAAAACATCTCACAGCGGCGTACAAGAAAAATTGTCACTCGTACAATTTACGCAAGCGCCCAACACCTCTGTATGATGTAAATGACAAAGTTTGGAAAAAGAATTATATTCTATCTGACAGTAGTAAGCATTTCGCTGCTAAGCTAGAGCCAAAATTTGTACTTTGTACAGTAACAGAGGTTATCTCTCCTTTAGTATACCGACTCAGAAGTGCCGAAGGAGTTGATTTAGGTCGTTGGCACACTAAGGATTTGAAACCGGTGACTTAGTATGACAGGTATAGTGTGGGTGATCTCGTGTATGATGTATGAATGATGTGTGAAAGTTAGTATGCCAAGAGAGTCGCTATTTTTCCCCAACTTGAGACGAATTTTCAGAGACAGAACTATAACGCGCGCGATTATAAATATCTTCTTCTGTCCTTGTTTATCAATATTACCTGATTTTGACAACCTTTTTTTTATTTGCAAATAAAACCCCTACTTAAACTTACCTAGATAGGTTAGCCAGATTGAGATAATTCTCATACCCCAATTATGACCTTTCCCGATTTTTGACAGTTAATCTTTAAGGCCATTACCGACCCGGGTTGGAGTTGTTAATTTTGGTCATTTTATTAGTATTCTTGTTCTTAATTTGTAGTTATTTGTTGTTTTATTTACTAGGTGTGTGCAGTTTACATTTCTATTAACCCTCGCTGATATGTTTCTCCGTTCTCTTGTTCAACAAATTTTTTTACGAAGAGGGGGTGTGTAACAATCACGAAGTAATTGTTACTAATTTCAAATTCTTGCGCTTCTTTTTTACTGACATGACGCTTGGCCGTGTAATTGATAGCGAGGATCAGCGGAAAAAGACATACAAAAAGAGAGGGGTTCGGATAAAGATTTAAAAATGGTGGCGAGTAATTCTGTGGGCTGAATTTTATTAATAAAACCCCCTTACAATTATTACACACTAAAATTAAGTGATTAAAAAGGACCAATAACACCTAGGTAACATTTTTATTTGGTAAAATTAAAATAGATTTCTAATCATTGGAAATTCTCTAGGTCCTTTTTTTTTATGTCTCATTTGGTGTAATTTTGGCCATGAAGTCAGAGTGCGAACCATCATAGTGTTGCTGCTATACACCCCTGCTTTTGTGTGGACTGGTTCCGTTGAGATCCCGAATCTTATGGGCCGATGGTACGTCTGATATCTTGGTGCTGTCATTGGTGTCATGTTGGTGACTCCCTACCAGGCTCTGGAGTCAAAAGAGTCAATTTGAAATAGCCGTGGGATGTGGTAGCTGCCTTTTTTTTTGCGATTAGCCCGAGATACCATCCCCTAACAACTATTTGGAGGTATTTACTGTACAATTTATGGTTTATGGTGGCAAAGAGGTCCACAAAATGTGATTGTTATAATTGTTATAATTGTTAAGTTATGGTTTTGCTTAGTAGTTATTAATTCGTAGCTTTAATCAACAATTGTTAGTAAGTACGTTAATCAATTAGGAGCATTTTAGAAGGCACTTACCTATTTATGGTTCCGATCCCAGTATTTATTATCAGTTAAGAAATTTATTATAACATACAAGAGTGGCGGCATTGGGAATATTAGTTTTCGTGGCGTAAGCGCATAAGGTAATCAAGAATTAAGGTACAGATTGTTTTTACCCTACTTTGTAAACCTTAAGGGTCGTTACACGCTTAAGCGTCATGTCATTGCATATTTAAAGCAAGTAATTTCGGAAATTTAGTTTCAAAAATATATATATATCAGCGAGTAGGTGTTGTTTCTGTCATTCAACTACCTCTTCTTCCATCTTCGTCTAAACTTAACTTTTTCATTTTCTCGTCGACATTCTGTCGACTGGCGCCCAAAATATTGTCACCACCCCAAATAATAAAGATCCACGACCTTGCCCCGATTAAATCTAGCTGCCGGTGCTGTAGCTGACGTCAGACGGGAGTGACGTCACACCCTATTGAAAATGGAAAAACTGGTAATGTGTAGGTTTAATGTCGCTGGACAAAAAAAAAAATTATTATTATTAAGTATACGCGTTCAAACACTCTTCAGTTTTTCATACGGTTATCAAGGCAAGGTAACTAAACATTTTTGTGCAAAATTCCAAACCTACATCTTTAACTGCGGTGGAATTGATATTTTTTGAACACATCTATTCTTTTTACATAAAAATGCAAATAATGAAAACTAAAACTAAACGCCACACGGTGAACATCGGCTCTCTAAATTGAAAGTGATGTGGACCACGTATTATAATAAGCCTGCTGTGTTCATAGGAAAATCAACAACTCGGGCAAATCCAACATCAAGTGCTGAATATGTAACGACTAATGATCAATGTGAGCGATCACCGATTCAGAAAATGACAATGAAGAATGTGTGTCAAGAAATTCAGGGGCACCGAATCAGACGGTGGTCAGAGAATTTTCAAAAGAAAACAAAGCAACAGAGATAGAAATAAGTGCCGCAAAAAAGCGCAATAAACAACAGCGAAAGGTAAACAAAACGGCAGCACGTCAAACAATCGTCAGAAGCTGACACGTTTTAGAAAATCAAATATCAATCTTAAGTGCAGCAGCACGACGTGCATTGATTAATGTCCGGAGGACTCACACAAAAACAACACCAGAAGATATTGAAAAATATTCCCAATCACAGTTTTATAGTTAAACCACTTCCAAGAAGAGAAAATACTACGAGCGCTGCTTTTAAAGTAGGAACAGCATTCCTCCTCCTTGACCAACTCTAGAAAGGAGAAAATTGGCCCCGAAATGTGATAGTAAAAAAATTTGAATTTTTGCGCCACAAACTAGTATAACTATACTTGTTCTTAATATACAGTCAATTCGTTCAAAATTAACAGAATTTGAAGTTCTTTTGGCGGGAGAAAACTGCTCACTAGTTGGAGTGTCAGAACATTGGTTCTATGACCAAGAACCGGAAACTTTGACTATACAGAAGTTCTCTACAAAATCGTACTATTCGAGAAAACACTCGAAGCACGGAGACTCTCTTATACTTTCCATCTGGTGGTTTTGACTTATTTTTGAATGTTATATGTATTAGCAGGTGACTACAACGTCAGGTTCGATTACGACAATCAACAAATGTATGTGAGTCACACTTGCTATATGGTATATTGTTATGGGGGCATACTAGTATACGTCATAGACACTTTCAATTGCAAATACGAGCAATTAAAATTGTTTCAAACTTAAAATACAGAGGAGATGGGCGAGAACAATTTAGGAAGCTAAAGATAATGATGCTACCTTCTCTGTACACTTTTACATGCTTAAACTACATTGAAAAACATGAAAATGAATTTTCCGCTTAGTGACATTCATGAATAGAGTACAAAACATAAAAACAATTTGTACTCGTAAGAAATAAGACTCAAGAAGTCCCAGGATGCGGTTAATTATTTCACTATAAAGTTTTATACTCCTAATAATATTCCACATTACCTTAAAAAATATAAAGCAAACAATTTTAATAAATCAATTAAAAAATTGTTAATAAGCAGTGCCTACTACAGTTATGATATGACGAATTTCTGGAAAAAATTGTGTAGTAAAATGTTTGTATTTATGTTGTCTGTATTTATTTACATTGTAATTATCGTATTTTATAAATTTTACATTATATGTAATTATATGTATAATATACCTACAGTTCCTGACATGTACAAACATCCCGTCTGGGATGTAACGTATGAATAAAATTATTATTATTATTATTAAAAAATATATACTGGAAACTGTGCTAGGGAAAAACCTTTGTGTTTGACATCATTTTCCTCCTACTTTAACAAGGAGCTTAAATCTACATATAACAATATGTAGGTGTTACTCAATAATCAATTGTGGTAAGTAAATTTTAAACGAAACAGCCAGTATATGTATTTGAAAATAGGTTTTAAATTGTTGCCCTAAAGAAGTCGCATCAAAGAATTTCTTCACTCCTAATTCAGGAAAATGTGCCATATCCTTGGCAGACCAATGTATTGACAGAACGCGTTTGAAATAGCTAACCCATTATAGTGGCCCATTCAAATTTGGTCAAAATGACCTGTAATAAAAGAATGAAGTGACTTTCTAATTGCCTTGCATAAAATGCAGCAATTTAAACGATTAATGAAACTGATATTCCTTTATAATCATTTATAGGTTATAATTAAGTAATATAAGACAATTTATGACACTTTCCCCACCAATAACCACAGTAACATATTAAACAGATTTTTACAAAACTTATTCATTTTATATGATTGTTACAACAAAGTTACGTAGGAAGTATAAGATTTCCATTCAACCATACCAGAGTTTCTCACTTTTTATTTAACAAAGGATTTTTTTAATTCCGCGACATGCCTTTATTCATTTATTTTCTAAATAAACGTACTCTATTTTAGCAAAATGTCTTAAGAATGACGCTTTTCATCTAAATGACTACTTTGAATTTATAAATTCCTGCTAAGTTGTTCCGCAATAGCAGAGTATTACATTACAACGCCTCGGTTTAAACACAGGGAAACGTAACCCGATTTTCTGCTAGCTTGACAACAAGCAAAATATTTAAGCTAAATATTTATAGCGTATTATTATATAAAGTACTTATGTTGAAATACAGGTGCACATCACCTTTCCAATGAGCTCAGTAATGGGACGATACAGGATTATTATAAATGTTTCTTCCGTCCTATGTGGATTAGAAAGTTTAAATTTATCGATCTACACCTTTTCGCGTTTGTTTAAGTTAAATTTAAAAAACGTTTATAATAACGTTGCATACGTTGGTAGTTATACATTTGTAGTTTTCTCCATCATCTAAAAACTTGCACTGAATATTTAAAACGTGGAACAGATTTCCAACTCTGTTATTAAATATTACTAAGTTAACTGTACCGCTATTATTGTTGTGAATACAGCTTTAGATAAAAACATATAAATGCTTGTCAAATTATCGTGAAATATAACCCTTTGTTTGCTCTTTCTCTGAATGATGCTGAGGTGACGTTAAATTTGTCTTAATTCAGTGAAGATGAGCTTCTCGGTGATACGTTAGAAAAAGATAAGTTGTCAATTTTTTTGGAAGTGCGAATCAGGCCGACGCGACGGTTGAGTGATATATCATTAGAAAGCTCTCAAGCAGTAGAGAAAAACGTTCTGTGGAAACAGTAAATTTACGAAAGTATACGACGTGATACAAAATGTATACCCACTCTTGCTACGTAAGACAATTCAATTATCTTTATGCGTGTACCATTAGAGATTTATCAGCTAATAAAACAGTCCACTTTAGCAAAATCATGAACAAGTGATTCATTTTTTTTTATTTGTTGGTAATAATTTTTGGGATGTAGACATAAAGACAATTTATATATCTAGTCGTTGTGTGGATAATAACTAGAAATTGTTATCAAAGAGCGCGATAATAAGATAAAAGTCATTTCAGTAGCCCTGGAATATCACATTTTTGCAAATCCAATCAGCAGAGCGAACTGGAAAGTTTTTTTAAATTAGAAATTTTTCAAGGGCATAAATTCAAGATGGAGTGATATAAATTACCTCTTAAGTTAATTTAAGCTCTAATTCTGCAAAAATACGATCGAGTAATGTATAGCAATTCATTTGAAAACTTCGTCCATTTTAAAAGACACACGGGCAAACGGATTTTCATAAATAATTAGTCGCGCATTTTATAATAAATGTCACCCGTTCAAACGAAGTAGACGGGAGACGACGTTTAAAATTATTATAAAACTCATTCGGTATGAATTTTGCCTTGTTTAATCTCAACATCAATACGTTATCACAGTGAGTTTGTTTGTTTGCTAAAAATTATATTTAACGGGGTAACATTACAACAATCCTCTAAGCGTTGAAACAACAGTAATGGATGAATTACATAGGAAGGATTAATTTAGCAAAAGTACAGCTCATCCGGCAAAATCAAGATAGAGACTGAAAATGGTTGCGAAACCATCAAAATTAATGCCACACTTTCCTGAAATACTTGAGATGTAACGAAACACATTAGTTTTATTAGTACCGCAACAGAAAGCTTTTCTTTGTCGCAAAACTCAGATAGATATTCTACACCAAAAACTAACGAAATACGTTTAAAAAAGTGATTAAGGAAAAGCAAATATTATATATTGTCTGTAATAAAATAGATAATCTAATTTCATTTTAAACTGCCACTATGATTATAAATAACTGTTTATGTATTAACGGTGTCTGGATCGCCAAAAAAGCAATAACTGACATTTAAAATGAAATACAGTTAAAAGGCAATACAGTCAAACATATGACCACATTTAATTAAAGCTTTTGATGGTAATTTTGCAACAAATTATACTTCAAGATCTATATTATTTTTTCCAGAGTTATATTTATATTGTACACATTCAACATAGATTTGTTTATTTTTTTCCATTATCTTAAATTTTCTCCTTTCACTCATTGTAACTATTGAAATTCTTAATAAATGTTGCGAACTTAGGACCCCCTTCGTATTAGACATTACTTTGATAGAATTAATTGAACCACATAATTGATTTTCTTACTACAGGTGCTTAAATGGTAAAGTTAGAAGTTAGCAGGACTGAAATTTGAATAACATCATAAATGAGGGTTTGTGAATGTATGAGGAAAGGAAGTAAAACCCCTTTACATTAATTCCGATAAATTAAGATCAAGTATTAGGTCGTGTTATAACCACGTTATTAATATCTAAATCTTGTTATAGAAGACAAACAAACACCTTAATAAATATGTTCATAGCTTAAAGCGTGGAAACTAAAAGCTTATATCTTGAACCTGCCTCCACTACTTTCAATAATTAATTAAAATTTTGTCGTTCAATTTTAATAAAATAAAACTCAGTTAGAACAATATAATTATATATTTAGATTTCGTAATAAATTGATGGAAACTTTGATGTTTAGACCACACAAGTCTTCGTATTACGTAACATTCATTGGGTGTGTTATAAAAAAAAATGGTAAAATAAAGTTATTTCTACAGAATTTTGTTGTTTTATTGGAGTATATATATTGAGAACAATACCACTTTTTCCTATTTCTTATATCTATTTACACATGTCACGCTATAAATAGATATAAGAAATAGGAAAAAGTGGTTTTGTTCCCAATATAGACCCCAATAAATAACAATGGCCAGTTTCATCTCCGTTGATCAAAAGAATTTTGTTTGTTTCTGATTTATTAATATATAATAATAAATTCTCTACGATGCCATCCTGACTTTATGGTGACCCACAATATGTTAATTTTAATATGTAAAATGTAAAATCGACAAAACATACCTGTTATGTACAATGTAACACGAATTATAATTATTGCTGTCATTCAGGAAAATTAAATGTTATTTCTCTAAGTAATAATCCGTTCAAGCAGTGAGAGTATGCACCTTAACATTTTTTTTAAATATTTTCCAAGATGGTTTTTTCAACTTCCTGAAAATGAAGAAAAATAAATTTTAATTAGTATTCTTCCATTCTCAAATTTCTCCTAGTGTAACATGTAATGAATCAACTGCAAATTACAAATTTTAAACTGGTGAGCGGTCGGAAATTATTTTGCTGGGAAATAATCATTGAGTTAATGAAAGGATTTTTTTATATACAGGTCTTCCCACACTGTACTCATTTTGTACCATAACAAAGTAATTTCAAGTTAAAAATAGATACTAGAGATTCAAAGCATATTAAGGGATTCCATTACCTGCCTAGTTACGACCGTTATCTAATAGTACGACGATAACATTATGGATCATTGTTACTAACTTGATTCGTATAATTATGGTCTAAGGTCTACTTTGGAATAATTAGCCCTAAGGAGGTGATCATATATCCTGTTTCAAAATACCAGAGTGTATCTATAAACGACGTTACACGTTTACTCCTTTTGTCCACTTCTAAATTTGGGCAAAATGACTAAGAGCTATGTTGAACACGACTTTTATTTACTGAATAAACATTCGAAATTAATGTTTGTTTAGTGCCACTGAGATGCGTTTTATAGCAACAGACAAATGCGTAACAAATTACTTTATCACAAATTAAATGAAAACAAAGTGGCTATTTTACGGGCTTTTGGAGTCAAATGTTCGATAAATCCGCTCCATTAACCGTCAGTCGTGCTTTTGATTTTGTCACTGATACCTGATATCAGATGGATATTTATGTAAGTGTTCCAAACACCGAGCAAACGTAGATCACGGCAATTAGTCATAAACTTTATGGTTTGTAAACGATAACATCCTTTC
This sequence comes from Zophobas morio, assembly GCF_036711695.1. NCBI lineage: Eukaryota > Metazoa > Arthropoda > Insecta > Coleoptera > Tenebrionidae > Zophobas > Zophobas morio. Next base: position 7,534,229 of record NW_026972110.1, read on the forward strand.
GTTTTTTGTTACCTGGGGTCTTGTGGAAGTTAACAATAGGAGTAACAAACGTGTAGGCGACTGCATTTTATGCGTTTTTTCTTAAGGCAGTAATATAAAATTAAGTTGTAGATTAAATGTTTAGTTCACATTTAACTGTACAAAAAGTTACACGAAAAATGGTGAATATATTTGTTAAGGACTTTGAAGATACTGACAAACGACCGCTAATATCCCTCTGTTGAACGACAGTGAGAACGATTTCTTAAATTTTGTGCGACACATTTTTCAAAGTAGGGGTTTGCTTGAAGAGTTGTTTAACCTTTATAATAGTTACACGACAAAAAATATATTGGTATAAAACGTCGCTGCTTGTAGAGTTTCAGTCATAAAACAACTTTTAAAAATAACCCTTTATCTTAATGAATGCACCAATTAATTACATCGTGGGCTAGAAGTGAAAATGAACACATATTACTCTGAGTAAGCAGATTGGTGTAAAATAAGTTCGTTCATTATATTGTGATAAAGTGATATTACTCTTTTCTTGTTTTTCTTTCTAAGAATGATTAATTCGCTCGTCTACCCGTCTGGGATAATATAAAATAAATATGCCTTCCTAACGCCCTTTTGATACATTACTAAATTTAAAGCTAAATTTGGGAAGTATAGCATTTTCCACGGAAACGGAAAAAGTCATCATCAATTATTCATTTTTTTTTTTTGTTTTCGATGTAAAAGTGGTTTTCGTTCTAGGTAGTTTATTTCAGTGTCGCGTTCAACTTGGTAAGAAATCTAAATATCGTCTCCTAAATAACGACACCTACAAAAGTGCATTTGTTTCTACTTCTTACAAGACTGAATATACATATAAGAAAATCAAGAATAGGTGCGTAGTGGTTATATTAAAAAACTATCTCCAATTTTCTAATTGTTCTTTTTTTATTGGTAGCTAATATAATCTAGTCCCATTCAATCACGGAACAACTCCTTTTGGAATCCAGTGAGGTTAATTTTTAGAGGAAGTAGTAAATTTATTTTTATTAATTCATCATTTTTTTACAAAATTTCATCAAGTGTTGAAAATTTTATTCAAATTAAATGATATACTTTTTTATATCTCATAAAATCTGGCAGCATATATATATTTTTTTGTGACATAACTAATCAGCATATTCGATATGGGTAGAAAATTAGAAGACATCATCTGAAATTAGGTATAGGGGTAAAAAGTATGATTGGCTATATCAATGAATTCACAAAAAATACTCTATTCAAAAATGCATTATATCATATGGCAGTGCCACAAAAAAAATCAAATTGGTCTTGTATCTCGAAAACAAATCCAGCAAAACAAAATTTTTTGACGAATAATTAGAGCACAACTTCTTGTACGCCTATACCTAATTTCAGGTGATTTGTACTCGTATATACAATTGGTTCTCAAGATATTTAACCATTTCCATACACTCTAGCGACCCTGTATTATAAAAGCTTTTAATTTTTTTTAACAACTTTTGTCGTTAATCATAAAAAATAGACGTTCATCTCTGAACTACAATGCCACATTCTCTGCCTCATTGTATTCATCAACTTTCAAGGAAGATGAGTCAACAACTTAATGTTAACGTTATGTAATTTTTAAACCAATTTTAGTTTTCAAACATTACTTTTTTAGAATAATCCCTATTCACAGTTGAAAGTAATGGTGGGCTATTAAATCAGAAGTAATATTGGGTTGGCTAATTCGTGCGGTTTTTAATTAATTTAATCTGTCAAAGTGTCATAGGTTTAATGAATTAGCATTGTTGAAAGTGTATTCAAGAAAAATTGTGCAAACATTACTTGTAGTCTCTGTATTTGATGGCAGCGGAAATATGAATAGTCAAAAAGAGCATTTTCGGTTTTGGCAAAAAATTGCTGCGTCTATGGTGAGAATGCCTTAGAAAACGAGTGAGCCAAAGTGGTTTGCAAGATTTCGGAGATGTTGGTCGGTCAGTTAAAGTCCTGGGAGCTGCTTCCACGGAATGCAACTATTAATCCAAATGTGTACTGTGGCCAGCTCTACAAATTGAAAATTGAGAATTGAACACAGCACTAGCACTTTCTAATAAAAATCGAACAGACGGCGGGTAGACAGACAGACAGACAGACAGACAGACAGACCGACAGACAAACAGACGGAAATGAGAGACCTATTTTTTGGAACTGTTTGGATTTTTAAACGTCGAGAAAATATCAAAGTAGCCAGTTGCCAGATGCATTCGATTACAATAGTTCTTTAGCTTACGCTCAAGAAGTAAAAAAATATTATTAAAGCACAACAACATTATAATATTTACCAAAATTAAAAAATCACCAACACTACATTCTACCTTGAAAATACTACCGATTTTGATATGAGGGAAAAAAGATGGCAGATTTTGGAACTGTTTTGATGTTTCAAAACGTTTTAAAAAGAGTAATGAACTCAAATTCTGTAAACGGTTAAATATGTTAATTATAATTTGTTTGTTCTTCCGGGTTTTGTGACAATTTTGGTGTTCGTTGAAGTTTCAACGAACATCAAATGAAAATACCAGTGGAAGTTTTTTGATAAGCAACTAAAATCAACAGGTGGTGGTTTTTTAATTTTGGCAAAAACTGTATATCACGGGTCATTATAAACATTTATTTAATAATTTTTTAACCAAAAATTAAAATTTTCTTTTGAACAAGCTCTGGAATACAAAACAAAAAAAATTGACTTTCGTCAATATTACATTAGCGTAATGTTTTTCTTAAATAATACAACAAAACTAAAAATTGTAAAACAATTTGCATCTGACCTTCTTCGTCTCTGAAGAGTATAGTATACGATGTCCATTTGAAGACATAATTTCAATACACATTTAACAGTATTTTGAGGTGACATTGTTAACTGCTCTGAGAAAATTAATGAATACATTATGCTTAATGTTCTGTACTTGTTAAATGACTATGAAAAAAAATTAAGAGAGTTGTTCTAGGCACGATATATTCAACCTCTAGGACAAAATGTACAAAAAAAAAAATACGAGTTATTTTTCTTTCGACAACTGGTAAAACAAAATTTTAAAAATATGGTATTTAATTTAATAACAGTCATCACTCATCGGCATCCCAAGTAAATATTAATATTATTATTATTATTATTATTATTATTAATGTAATGCCCTACAGAAAAATTCCAAAAACGGGCGGTAAACCGATATTAGGTCAGATATAAAAACCCAACTACTAAAATCTAAAGAACCTTTGAATACATCTGTGTTAAACCTTTAACAATTTTTTTCCAATTATCGTAAAGTATATCAACTCTACTGCTAATTCCGTTGCAATATTGGCACATATTGTGCATCGGCGATTTCAGCCCTACATTTGTCCTACATACTGGTAATTCAAATGTATATTTATGTCTCGTCTCAAGCCTCGGCACAACAAAATAAATTTTCTGTAGAATGTCAGCACTGGAGATTTTACCATGTATAAGTTTATAAATAATAAAAGAGACGCTGTGCACTATTCTTCTAAATTTTAAAGAGTCAATATTGAACTTATCAAGTAAATCCCTTCCTTTCACACCTTGTGGAAGATATATTCTTTTTTCTTTGAAATATAAATATTTCAAAAACGGCCTCTGTATGTTTTCCAAAGCTTTACTTTGTTGCATATAATAAAGAAACCAAACTTCAGAACAATATTCCAATTTACATCTCACCAGGCCAAAATATAAAGTTTTAAGTGCATCAATATTATCAAATTTTCTGGTATTACGCCTAATAAGTCCCAACAATTTATTCAACATTGCTGTCACATATTTGATATGTTCATTAAATGACATCTGGCTATCAAAAATGATTCCCAAATCAGCAATTGCGGAGACACTCATAATATCACTGCTAAGAAGGCTGTAATCAAAATTGATTTTATTAATGTTACGGGTGTAAGACATCACCTTACATTTGTTGCTGTTAATCCCCAACTCATTTAACTTACACCATGATAAAGCATTGTTAACATTGTACTGTAATACCAGCAGTCATCTACAGTATTAATTTTCTTATACAATTTTACATCATCCGCAAATAACAGGCAACATACCTCACTAAAGATATCAGGTAAGTCATTAATAAATAGTTGAAACAACAGGGGACCCAAGTTAGACCTCTGAGGGCTGTCTGATAATTGACAATATGATGTCGACGCAAATCCATTAATTGTCATGTTAACTTGTCTATTAGACAGGTACGACTTAATAAACTTCAATAAAGATAATAAGAATCCAAACGATTCTAATTTAGCAAACAACAAGCAGTGGTTCACTCTGTCAAAAGCTTTGGGTATATCCAGATAAATAACATCAACCTGTTACCGAACATCCAATGAATCAGATATAAATTGAGAAATGCTTACCAAATTAGTGCTCGTCAATCGGCCTGGTACAAAACCATGTTGAGCCGTCGATATCCTATTCTTTCGTAATTTAGACAGGCGGGAATGTAAGATGCTTTCAAAAATTTTTGAAAATTTTGATAAAACTGAAATAGTCTCTTTAGACTAGACTCTCAGATGTATTACCGCCTTTATGTAATGGAAATACTCTTGTCCGTTTCCAAACCTCCAGAAATACAAAACATTGTATACAAAGATTAAAAACATAATGCAATCGCTCCAACAATACACTGATACAGTCTTTCACTAGAAATGAAGGAATTCTGTCATGACCGGCACAATGATTAGACTTTAATTTTTTTTTTGCAGCAATTTCAATTTCTTCTACATTTACCGACGTTATATTAATACAAAAAATATATAGTTTTTGTTGAAGAAAGAATCATTTCTTTTATTATTATTTTGACTAAAGACACTAGAGAAATAATCTGCAAATGCTTCTACAATTTCATGATATGAGTGGTATGCGATATTATTAACTCATAGAATTAGGTATTGCTACCGATAGTTTTCTATCACGAACAAATTTCCAAAATTCCCTCGAATTCGATTTGATAGAACTTTGAATTTCATTTATATAAATGCTATAATCTCTTCTTTGTAATATTTTGGCATAGGACCTAAGATACCTGTAACTTCTGTAGTAACAATTTGATTTACATTTTTTATACTTTCTAAATAATTTATTCTTTTATGTGTCAAAACATTTTTTAATTCAGACGAAAACCATTTTGGGTACTTAATCTTTTTTTTCCGATATTTTGGAACAAATTCATCTAGCAACCTGTATATTTTATTATAAAACTCGGAACAAGCCATATTGGGATCTTTTATACTTTTTAAACTAGACCAATTCATCTCTGTAAGGGATGTATACAACCCAAAAAGTTAGCTTTACGAAAATTATACAAGCTGTCCTTATCACATACAGGAGTCTTAGGATTCTTATGGTATTTAAAACAGAAATCAATATATAGAGCTGGATGATGTGCATCCTCAAACAACAGCGGAAATAAATCTCTACTAACTTCAATTTGTTAATTCAGAATCAGATATAATGAAATCTAAAAGAACAGATAACACAAATATTTCAAGTAACGAGTAGATAAACTTCACTTCACGATAACCTTAAAGACCATATTAAATGTTAAAGTAACTTATTCCTAGTTGTGTAGATTATCTAAGTGATAAAATCCTTAACAGACTGAGACAACATAGAAGTCTATTTTCAAGAAGATATAAAATTAGGCTGTCAAAGAAACCTTGTCATGAAGGTATTTTTTTGTAACTACTTTATTTAACACTGGTTGGGACTTATGTTGTAATTACAGTATTTTACAAACTGAAACTTTTTGTAATCATTAAAAATAAAAGTACCTTTACAGCATTTTTTAACATATTTCAAAATATGTATTTATAATCGAAAAATCATAGGAGTATAAAATACGGCATTTACACGAAATAAATCAGTATCATCTTTACAGGAGCTAACGGACTAATTAGTAAGTTGTAAATGTTAATAATCTAAACTAAACGGAAATTTCATGTACTTAATTTGTTGGCATGGTTACATTTTTGTCAAAATTCAAATATTTCCAAATCATGCACGCATATTAATTTAGTTACGTCTATCACCTTGATAACGTGACGTTCCAGAAAAAACCTGATTGCAGATTGAGAATCAGCGTGTCTAAATTACCATCGTCTTCCTATTCTTTTTCTTGATAATTTTTTGCAAGTTGTTGTTATTATTATGAGGCACTTTTCTCAATGAAGAAAGACTCTAAAGAAAAAGCAAGGAAAACAAAGATAAAAAAATGAAGAAAAAAGTTGTTCTTCTGTAGGAGCAGATAACATATTTAAAGTGGTCCGACTGAGAGGAACATACATATTTAGTCATCACAGTCTGTCACTTAGGTTTATGTTCTAAAATACATAGAGTCATTCTAAAAGATATTTTGATGTATAATTCAGAACCGCGCAAAGACGAAACGAACACTGTGTTTAAACTACGAAGAAATTCCAAAACAAAATGATAAATGCCCTTAACGCAAGTGAAAGAAGTCCTGACAAAAGCAAAAAAAAAGTAATAGTTGCGAAAAATAAAATCGAAATGTATGATGAAGTCCCTTTTTTAATATTAACTGACCACAGATTAAGATGAAGAAAGATATGAAAGAGCATTTCAGATGCGCCATGGGTCGAGAGTGAGAAAAGAAAGGTATGGAATTTAAAACGAGAAGCCTCATGTGTAGAGAGCGGATTTCTGTCGGGCTAGACAAGGCCAAACTCGGTACGGCTCGTACGGGATGGGAATTCATTGCAGTTACCGGCTGCACTTCGTTTATTTGAGATTAGAATAACGCTGCTTCGTTGCACTCTGCTGTTAACTCCAGTTCTCATTTACTTAGCCGTTTGATTAATAAATCGTTAATTGTATTTATGGAATCAAGTGACAATTAAATTCAGTGATTTACCTATCACCCGCTACTGAGTCCCGGCGATGCAGCGCGTCCCCACTATAATCGTGACGTAGCCCGACAGAAATCCGCTGTCTACTCATGTGATACGACGAAAAGATGATGAAAAACTGTACCTGTAGAAAGAAATTACGACTAGGACAAGACATCATGAATTATAAGAACCGCTTATTCCCTTAATAAAAAAGGAGACTCTATGGTTTCTGAAAGCAAAATTAGGAATGGAATCGTGTTACACAGAACTGCGCCTTCTGAACAAATATATGAGACGAATCTGTCAAGCGACTGATACGGAATATTGGTTAGGAGTATTCTGGAAGAGGAAATAATGTTTCACAGGATTTTCGACGTTTAGGATGCGTGTGGAATACAGCTGTTCTATTGCGTAAATACATAGAAGAAAGAGTACATTAAGATGTTATTTTTTAAAATTTGTAGTAAAGTTCTTAAAAATTGGAACTTTGAGGGTTTATTAAAAAAGCTACACTCGTACCAAGATTGATTTAATTTTGCGAATGCGAATGGGATAGCATATTTTTTTAAAGTATGAAACCTAACTAATTAATTTTAATACTACAGTATATGTTAGACAAAGCATTGATAATTATCCTATTAACTCTTGAACAGTCGACCGTAATTTATTTTTTGTGTACCTACTTTTACAGAAATAATTGGTAATGTATAAATGAGCTAAATTATTTCATTCTGTTCTAATTAAATGAATTAATTTAAACAGAAATCACAAAAGACTGATGTCAAAAACGGACTTGCATAATCATTTGACTAATTACTAATCTCATCACAGTGTTTCACAATACAATTAAATTCATAAAATTTGGGTAATGAATTCTTAAAACCATTATTATATAATAACATCGTTTTATGTGAGCTTAAAACTCATCACTGCAGACGAATCTACAAACTTCTCGTCAAAAAAGAACAAATATATTATATTAGACAAAGCATCTGCTGAATGCAAAAAAGTGCAGCACTCTTTTAACTTTTCAAATGTTTCTGTTCTCCTCAAACAAATTAATTAAATTGGTTATCATAATTTTATAAAGTTTTCTGCAGGCGCGCCAATAGTTTACTTTGGTCATATTGAATATTTAAATTTTAATTCATTAATAATGCAGGAGGTTATTTCAGAATTCCCAAATAATTTAAATTTATGAAGAGAAATAGACGGAGAAATTATATTAACATTGAAGTTTTAAGTCTAAGATTTATTAGTTTTCGTGACTTGTTTGGAATAGTTTCGGGCAATACTTGATCTTATGCAGGTATATAACGCTTGCATTGACAACAGTTGCGTAAATCAAGGACGTGTGCTTCTACAAACCGACTGAAGTAGGCTTTAAACTGGAAGAAATGTGCAACCTTATCGTTCTAAATGTCAAATTAAGCTGAAAGCTTCATATAAGAACATAACAGTTGGTCAAGGGGAAGCAGCCAGCTACAAATGTAAAACTTCGTTCAGAAATAGAATTTTAATATTCAATTAGTTTACGTTTCAGAATGTCTGTACCGTAGCCTAGAATTAGTAAATGCGACATGCTTATAGTAAATTAATTTTAAATTTACAAAGAGTGTTTTTCAACAATACTCAGCTTACTCCAAACCCAAACGTAAAATTAATTGTGCAGTCGTTACAAGTACAACAACATCAGTCTTTTTTCAGCAAAATGCGTTTACATCTGCTACGCCAGCTTTTACTGAATTGTGTCAAAGCATAAAGAAGTATAAAAATCTTTTATTTAAAGAATGTAATTTGAAAGAGAACCTCAGAGACACTCTATTGATATAAAATGTCGGACCAGAATTTTATCGCATGCTTATTTTAGGTTTTAAAGTTTTTATGTGAAAAGTTTGGAACAATACATTATTTAAAAAGGCATTAGAAAAAGAAAAGTTTTGTGCGGGATTATATTGGTTCAGTACTTTGATAACGTGTCGAAGTTGTTTAAAAACTGATGCTTTAATAAGACGAAAGATTACCCCGAGTTCTTAATCCCGTTGGATACAGTTTTCATAAATCCAAATTAAGTATTTTTAACTTGAATTATATCTCGTTCCTTTTAAGTTTAATTAATTAACAGATAAGAAGTACTAGGTAACGGCGAATATTTAGAAAGTAAATGCTAAAAGTGTTTTCAATCATAATAACGAGAATGATTCACTACATAAAAGCTGACATTAATTAAAACAAGATTGGAATTCACGTACTAGTCGAAATTTTTACCTTGGTAGATTTGAATTTTCGGTACATAATATAGGGAACTAGTTTGGGAATTATGTCGAACATATTTCACGGGCATGAAGGAAAAATGCGTCGCAGCGTGTTTGATTTAATGCAGGAACGGAAAACCAGATTAATACAAAGTTGGTGGCGGCGCTTTTATCCAGAGTGGATTGTAATCATAATTTTCAGGAGGGTCATCATAAAAATAAAAGTTTCAAATTTCGTAAATTTTATTGGGCCATATATCTTACAATAGACAGTCGCCTGGAATGATGGATAATGATACTTTCATCTTTGCTTGCAATCTAGGTTAACAAGAGAAACGTATTATTTTGATTAGAAAATGAAGTCAAAATAGGTATTAAAAAATAATGTAGACAAAAATGCAAGCTGTAAATTTCATGTATGCAGGTACTGTTTGTTTGATGGTTTGGATATATTCATATCATTTTACCATAGACTAAAACAGTAGCCATTGTAATAGGACTAAATAATAGTAATATTAATATTCCAAAATCACCGAAGCCTACTTTTATTTATATATTGTGACAACTTCTGAATTGAATAATTTCAAATCCAAATTTAAATTTTGTTAGGATAGTTACTGTTAATATGCACTACAATATACATATATACTATTTAAAAGTAACGAATTCAATATAAATATGGACAAATTATATTCAAACAACTGCGGTGTTATTCAATATTATATTACGAGATATAACTGACCGCTATTATTACACAAATTATAACAAATATAAAATATCACAAACTTTTTTATTGAGTAAATAAAACTGCAATAGATGAAATTATATCATTTTCATCAAATTCCTTTAATTCATGAAAATTTATTATAATCTACGACATGAATAATTTTTAATTAATGGTGAGTGATTTAATATGTACCATAATTTAATGTAATGTGCACAATATATTAATAATCCAATAATATAATACACTGTCCTATGCAAATACGAAAAAGAAAAATGATGGTGAATCAAAGATAAATCTATCTGTAGCAAAATGAATTTATCTTTGAATTAAGAATATTCTTTTTTTTGTTGCACATTTGTTGTTATACTACTAATAAAAAATACTTGGTCATGATTTACGAAGTTATTTAGAAATAATTCTGTTTTTGAACAAAGGACGAAAACGATGCATTCGTAAAATAACATAGTAGGTTTGTTGTAAATTTTATATCATTTTATTTATTATTATTTGTTATTAATACGACTTAGCTTTTTTTAAACTATTGTTTATATGTATATATAATAATTTTTTTGTAAAATCGTTCTCATTTTTCACACCAAAAAAATATAAAAATATAGTTCAAAATAATAACATCATCGTTGTAAAATTTCTAATTTTCAATTTGACTGTTCCCTTAATAAGGTAAATTTCGCTTCTGTTTCACACTTCATATACTGAGTGAGACAATTCAAAAAAGTCTATACTTAATTAAAGATTTTTTTATGTTAAACAAGAATCTGAGCACTTTCATTTCTGTTATTATTATTAATCAACTAATGCTTTAATTAATTACCCGATAATCCGATCATGAATACTATCGCATAGTGTAATTTTCATATGAGGTGGTACTTGAAATGTCAGGGGACTGCCAAAAGCAACATCAAGTAAATTGGAGAACATCACAAGCTCAGTTTTAACGAAGTTAAATTGGAAGTACATCTTAGCAGTTGTAGTGCCCTCAGAAATATTTTTTTCTTGTTTGATTTGTTAAGGGTGTCTTACCATTAAACTGAACAGACGGATTTTGTATGTTGTAGGCGTTAGTGGGGCTTATATTTATTCATGTATCTATTCTTTTATTCCCTCAACAGCTCCACAGTTTCTAAAAGTTTAGTTAAAAACCGTCTACTTCACATTTGTTGAAAGCCCTGCTAATGTTTGGACAGATTGTTCTTTTTTTACTTTCCGAGCGTAGACTAGAGAAATATCGTAACAAGGTCATTTGGACGAATGTTTAATTTCACTTTTCTCGCCCTTTCATAGTTTGTCGAAAACAAAAATGTCGGTCTCTTGTTTCCACACATTAATCATGTGTCTTTCTTTTGTCTGAAACTAGAGAACTGATTACAAGGGCTAATCAAATCTATTTATCCCTATCACAAGGGTCGTGACGTAATTTCAAAATTTGACACATAAGTCTCGTTTGAAATGAATATTGTGACATACTTAGTTATCCGTAATTTATCAGAATTTTTAAGTTTATGCATGCTCGTTGTTGGTACGAATGATTAGATACGATAATTTCGGAGATTATCTAATAAGAATCAACACAGACGACAAACGACAGACAAACAGAAACGACAAATTAATTGTTTCAAACTATAAGAGTCATGAAATGTTGAGAAAATAGGAAGGAAACCATTTACCGGATAGAACTCGTTCCATAGCTTAAACAAATAAAATGTGTACGTTGGAGATTTCTAGTTTACATTGCAACCTACATAACGAATGTTTTTTTTTATTTTGATAAGATGCTAGCACTGATTGAGTAGCAGCAAAACATAGATTAGAATTTATTTTTTGTCCGCTTTAGAAAACTGACAGTGTCATCTTAGAAATTTACTAATTAAATGTAGTTGCACCTTTTTAACATATTTTATTTACCTTTAAAGTAATTAAAAAAAATTTATCTAAGGTTATTTATACAGAACTTCCGTCGCACCTTAAGTAAAGTCCGAAATGTTGCTTCTTCGAAAAATTTTAAAATTCAATTTTTTTACAGGTAAAGGAGCATGTTATGCGTACGTTTCACGTCAGTTTTGAGTACCAAAAATTTGTTATGACGTAACTTTAGGACGTGTACTTATAGCAATTTGAACAGGCCAAGTGTAATACTAATAGTGAGAGTACTGAATACTTTTTGGGAAAATAAGATAGATGAATCGTTCTTCATTTGATCAATAAAAAAATCTGTGGCCCGCTGGCATCGATCCCCGAAACTCTCATCTACCGCTAGACTACCGTATGGTTGTAGAAGTTTGTATTACGTGTATAAAGGACAAGACAGATTAAACAATAGAAAATATATAATAAATAAACAAAATCAAAGTAAATTCATAAACCACTACAATCGATTTTGCGGGAACGAATGAAGCAACTTATTTTGTTGATTAAACAATAATAAATATATAAATAATAAATAAATTTATTAATAGCACATTAACAAAAAAATGTTTAGTACAAGTCAATAAAAGAGGAAAAAAACATAGATATAAAGTATATAACAATTTAAAGATCAATATAAATAGCAAACATTAAAATTTGCAATCAAAATATTCGTCTATGTTATAGAAGGCCATGTTAAGGAGGAAATTCTTTATTTTCTTTTTAAAATTATTAAGGTTAAGAGATCTGTATGGTGGGGGAAAGTGGTTGTACAAATTGACATTAACAGGTAGTTTTTTTCGTTTTGGCTAAACGAAATCGTTTGAAACTAATTATACTTGCTGCTCTGGTGTTATGCTGATGTATTTAATGTTGATATATAATTGCTGCGGTTTTTATGTATTATACTAGCTGACCCCGTGAACTTCGTTTCACCTACAATTTAATTTTGAATCTGCAAAACCAAATGCTTTGAAATCTTGCAGATGTTTTAAATATATGATAAGTATAAATAAAATAAGCCGTAGTTAACAAACATTAACGCTTCAAAGTTAATAGTGTCTTTTATATTGCGTATTAGGAATAGGACTGACGATAGTTTACCTGCCAATTTTTTTATATGTTCACTCCATATAAGATTTTCATCAATAGTTATGCCTAGTAATTTAACACAACTGATGCTGGTGGAGTTACTTAGGAATACCTGAAGTTGCTGAGTTTTAGATCTGTTGAGCTTTAAAGAATTAGAGGCAAACCAAACTTTGGCACTATTTAATGCTGTCTCTGTTGTTTCTGCTGCAGTCTTAATATAACTATCAGTTGTAACAATAGTTGTGTCATCTGCATATATCACACACTCGGCATTATTCTTGATATAGTTATAAAAATCGTTAGTGTAAATTATCAAAACAAGAGGCCCTAATACGGATCCTTGAAGCACTCCGAAACTAACATTTAAGCTATTCGAGTCACTACCATTTACAGAGACACTGTTTCCTACCAGTGAGGTAGGATGCAACTAAGTCAAGTGGCACTCCTCTAATTGCATAGAACTCAAGTTTTGATATTAATATGAGGTGGCTTACACAGTCAAAAGCCTTACTTAAATAGCATAGTGTTATCATACTATGTTCACCATTTTCAATAGCGGCGACTATATATTCAATAAGATGTAATAGTGCTTTGGATGTTGAATTAATACGTCTGAATCCAAACTGTACAGAATTAAATAACTCAAACCGTTCGTATTTATTAATGAAGTTAGTGAATGGAATTAACAATATGTTCACAGTAGATTTTAAAATTTTGGCATTTATGCCATAGACATCGGTTGAAGGAGTTCTTTAATTTGTTAATAACATTCATGATTTCTATTTCACAAGTCGGGTGCAAGAAAAATAAGAAATTATTATTAGACATTTCATTCAGAAAATTTAGAGCTGGGCATGTGATAATCGTATCAATCTCTTTTAAAATTTTATCAGCAATAGATGAAAAGGAATTATCCATTTGGTCAACATCAAATTTCGATAAATTTGGAGTATTATTATTATTACAATTCTGGTTAACAAAACACCAGGTATCCCTAGAGATATTATTAGAACTTAAAATGTAAAAGAACTGAATGCATTTTTTTTAGCCTTACGGTAATTAACTCTAGCTTTGAGATAAGGATTCTTATCATCTGTATCATTAATACAATTTGAAACTACTTTAAGGACAGTTACTGAATCCCTCATAACTTTGAGTTCTTTGTTAAACCAATTAATATCGCTAGCTGGGTTTGAACCTTTTTGTAGTGGAGAACATAACTCAATAAGTGATTTATATGTGTGAACAAGGTAATTCGCAAAAGCGTTAACATCATTACTAGTAGATTCTTTAAAAGACCATTCAATTAGTTTAAGGTGTTCTTGTAATTTACCTAAAACTGTATTATTAATATACCTGGTAGTGAAGTATATAGAAATATTGTCCTGAATGGTCAGATACTCAAGAACACCAAAAAAACAACACTCATCAGGTCAGTAAATATATTATCAATTGTGGTAGCAGAACCATTAGTGATTCTTGTGTAATCTAAGATTTTAGCTTTTAGTCCAAACGACCTGGTAAGATTACTAGATTACTATTGTACTAGGTCTATATAATGCAATAACGGTAGTTTTCAATACAGGGATCTCGATGCCATAGAACTCAGCATGCATTTCAATAGATTCATCATCTAGATTGATGGGTTTACAAATCAAGGAATTGTGAGCAAATATAGAAACACCTCCGTGACTCCTCTTTTTCCTACAGAAGGAAGATATTAATGTATAATCGTTATTAAAGTTTATCATTACCAGGATATAATTTCGGACGCTTTCACGAACGGAATCAATACATGATCGATTTCCGGGTTGGAACCGTGTAAATTGAGTTTTTGCACACTTTCGTAAGTGGCATCTTCAGGAGCAGGGTCAAGAATAAGGGAAAAGAGCACGCTAACTCAGTATGTCAACCATACCAGAGGCGAAACTCTTTTTGAGAAAAAAGATATCCTTATTTAATATCCAGTGTTCAGTGATACATACTATTTTAAATTTATATTTGTATAAAAGAGCAGTTAACTCATCGATTCTGTTATTTAAAGACTGGATATCAATAAGGAAGATTGGTCAAAAGCCTTCATTGATAAATTGAAATTATTAGTTGAACTCCTATGAAGAAATTTAGAACCGTTGGTCATTAACAGATCGGCGGAATATAGAGTATCTTGTAACTCAAAGTCCGGTCCTACCTTGAAGCTCTTATTTGAATTTGGGGAAGTAGATGATATGTCTTCAATAATAAAGTTCCTGTGCACAATGGCATTTCGCCATCGATATTATTATCTCCCTCAAGATTTATTGAATGAAATCTTTGGTCAAGGATAACAGATACCTGACTTTCGTCACGATTATTGCTTGGTACACGTTCCAATAACAACTGATTGGTCTTTTTTAAGTCTCCAAGTTGTGTCTTCAGGATGGACATTTCTTGTAGCAGTTGCTCTGTCCTGGTGATTACTATTTCGGATATTAGTTGCACTGTAGACTAGTTAACTAATCAAATTATCTTGAGGTCGAGTGTTTTTCGTCATTTTGCAAATTAACACTGCTTTTACACTTTCTATATTATTGTTTTTGATTATTAAGCACAGTGCACCGTGCACTCCGAACCGAACCCTCAATTTCTTTTTTTGAAATTAAATTAATATATCTAATTTTCCATAAATTTTGGGAACACAATAGTGCTGTTATTAACATAAGACTGTAGACATTAAAATTGCTGATTTATTTATGTCCACGAAAAGTTAATGACGTCACAAGCTTGTATGGAGAAAATCTCACCTGAAACATGCTTCTTTGTTTATAATTTAACAATTTACCCACAGTTTGGACTGTGTGTGTGAGTTTCATTGAAGCTAATTCAAAAACGTTGTTATCCTCACAACACAGAAACATTTACACACACTGTTGACGCATTTCAACAACTATGTTATTATCTTTGCGGACTAGAATAAACTAAACTATGTACGTATTAATTACGGCTCTCTTGTCTTTTCGTCCTAACTGAGACAGAAATAGGTGGTAGAGGATGTTACAGGTGGGATTTAGATTATAAAGCATGGGAATTTTTTTTAGTTCGAAGAAAGGACGCCATTAATTGCTACTGAAACTTATTGAAAGTGTGTCTAAATTTTAACTGATCGAGTTTTTTCTGGTACTCCCCTTAGTAACTCTTTGACAATCTTATTAATCTCCACAAATCTTTTTTAAAATCATCTTTGTAGGAGTTATCTTTTTTATTTTACTTTACTGTTTAGTTGTCGTGGTTTCTAATACTAGTTGTTCTGGAATCGCACGTGGTACTTGTCTGCCCAGCTACATACATCTTTCTCTGTTCTGTAATAAACACCTTTTGTCAGTATGTGTTTCAAGAAATTTACACTTGCATCTAATTTATAGTTTAATATATTTCTAATGAAGTGGCAGAGATTTTTTTCGTGTTTTCTTTTTATTGCAAGCTGTGAGGTGTTTGAATGTGTGTATAAATTTCCTGAGGTTTAGTGTTGGTTTTAGAGATGCATCTCTTATATACACATAATTTTCTAAAAGTTATGCTCCAAGATAGTTTACAGTTCTAATAAGCTCATTCACTTGACAACATTAATAGTTGCAAAAGTCAAATTAAGTAAGATTTAGCGAGTCCTCTCATATACTTGGGGATCATGCTATAGTTTACATTTACAATTTGTATCAATTTCGTTTAATAACGAATACTTTTTTATAATCACATTATTAGGGACAAGATATTAGTTTATCATGCCTAAGTAATCACTTTACACAAAAAATGCCGAAATTGGAACCTTCGCTTTTTAAAAATAATACTATTTGTATTCGCTTTTATGTATTTTGTCCACATCACGTTTCTAATGCTTAAAAATTTATACTGTTTGCAACAGGTTGTATACATGTTAGAAATAAAACAATAATTGTCATGGTTATTCACTGATTAGTGTAGTGTCTAGTAGTGACTGTGAGTGTTTGCAATCTACGTAGTACGACTAATAAGTAAAATTGATTTTGGTTTATTCCATCCATGAGTTTTATTGGAGGAAAATTTGTTACCTCTTTTGCGTTTTCGTAAACTGGCACTGATCGAAGTCGTCACACGCCAGCGTATTTATTTGCTGTGTGTCGAGGGTTTGGTGTCTTCTTTGAGATGACCGCTCAAGGCGACAGTTTCTTAGCATCGGTAAAAACGGAAGGGAGGATGACGTATACTGAACTTCTTGCTTGTTATGGCCTCTTTTCGCTTTATTATACCCTTTGGAGCTGGAATCTGATTTTCCGTTCTGCTTCGTCCACATTATTCCCTCGGTCCGCTAGTTATGATATGTTGCTTTGATACAGTCGCATAACCATAGATCGGTATAGATACAGTTATAATATCAGCTTTGCTCGAAGCCGTCGTAGTTTGTTTTTCAACAAGAACGTTTGTTTTCGGATTCGAGGGCGCGTCTTATCAAAGTGTGTGGTAAAAATGTAAAATAGGAATTGTGCAAATTCTCATTTCTGCAACAATTTCCGGAGCCGAGTTAAATCTATACGCTGTTTTATCAAAGTCAGAAAAAAATAAGGAAAATTTCTGTCCCTAGAGCGCACCTATATATAACGCAAATTTATACGATGAAACCATCTTGGAAGCCATCATAAATCAGAATAACCTTTCAGCCGATTTTCAGCGAGGATCGTTTTACATAGGGTTTTTCGAAACCAATCACGGGAGTGGGATTAAAAATTTTGGCGAATATAATTTAATTGCACCGAGGATGAGCCATAATTCACCGAGTAAGCGCAATATTTCCAGCATTACAAATATGTGGGGTTCACAAATAAGGGCAATCAACATCCCCAGTTTTATTTTTAGTGTCGCTGTTGGTCTCGTTAGAGTTATTGTTTGAAACCTGGTGCCCCACATGGCCGTCAACCTTTTATTTATTTTATCACACATTCTCTCGTACAACGGCACGTTAATTAAAACTTAACAACTTAATTAGAAATTTCTGGCGCTTATTTTAATTAATGTAATCGCACACACATGCGTTCTGTTCGCTCGAAACGAAAGTTAATAAAGCGCCGACGGTCCGACATCTCGAAAAATGCGGTTTTCAACTTTTACCAATAATTTTCAAAACAGATTTTCTCTTGTTTATGGATCGCTGTTGACTTTTGCTTCCCAATTATAACGATTTCCAATTCCTGTACTATTATGAATCAAAGGTCTTTCAGCAAAATATATTTATTTTTTCTGACAAATCACAGTAAAGTTGCATATAAAACTGAGTGACACAGAAATGTCAACTGCGTCACCAT
The DNA here is from genome assembly GCF_036711695.1 of Zophobas morio. Lineage (NCBI taxonomy): Eukaryota > Metazoa > Arthropoda > Insecta > Coleoptera > Tenebrionidae > Zophobas > Zophobas morio. The sequence goes on from NW_026972110.1 coordinate 7,552,444, forward strand.
CTTCAGGAGATTTGTTTATTATAACTTATAAACTACATTCAGAGACGTGGGTTTAGCCATAATTCAGTGTGATAACAATTTAGGTTAAGACTAGTCTTACTTAGATGTCAAATCTGTCAGTTGTCACTATATTTCTCTACTTAAATAAATAGTGGCTAAAACTTCAAAATTGTTGCGAATCCACTTTGTCACCAATAAATTTTAATATTCTCTGCGACTTTTTTAATAGTATGTTTCAAATTATATTTATTTCAATATTATATTCATATTCACGTTTAAGATGTATTTATAACTTAATTCCTAGAATTTTATTGTGGTAGGTAGGTATATAAATATTGTGACTAAGCTCCAGTTCTAAATCATTTAAAATTAAAGTCTACAGCTTACTGAAAGTAATAGTAAGTAGTAGTTTTAGGGTCATTTTATAGTATGAGAATTAAATATTCGATTAAAATTTTATGTGCGATTAACCTGTAAATCTGAGATTAACTGGTTAAATTTGATCACGTAATCTGTTAATTACAGGATTAAATAAATGACGTTATCAAATGCTTCTTTAAACTGGGTCTTACATTTTGTATCTTTAATAAATATGTTTGTATATATCTCTTATACATTCACGAGTTGTTTAATAAATGTAAAAAGAGAATATAAAATTTTAAATCTCCCCAAAAACTTAAAAATGAGGCCATTAGTCCTAAACAATAAATTGGTAATTAGAAGAGACCTCCAACAACGATCTACTGCATGTGACAGTTTATCAGGTCCTTTGACCAGGTTTTCGTTTATACCCTTGGCTGTAGTGAGCTATTTACGAAATCCGATTTCGATGATGTTATTTTGTCAACACATTGTTGCGCAGCAATTTATGGTAACTAATAACTTCGTTTGAGGGGGCAAGTCACAAATTGACACGAGTAATTTAAGTGATATAACGTCACCTCAAAATCATTAAAGGGAATTTCAACAAAGTGTGTTATTATTTATGCTACCTCTGTTAAAAAGTTGTTAACTATAAGTGTGGACAGTACGTTAATTACGTTATAATTTATTTGTATTATCTATTAATTAGATCACAACTATTTTAGTTAAGTACCTATGCTTGAGACATACAAAATCTTAAGACAAACTTTTACAATTTTCAGGAAGAAAAGTATCTTTTTTTGTCGTTGTTCCTTAAAAATCAATTTGTAAAAAGTTTTTAAATAATTCGCAAACATTTTATTATGGCGTTTAAACGAGTTTGAAGATCCAAACAACTGTGACAATAACAATGCTTCAGCATCATTAGCCTAAAACCACAGCTATTTGATTACAATACTAAATCCACGTTTAAAGCTTGTTGAATACTAAAAATTTAGAAACATCCTCGTCCTGGAGCTTCCTGACTGTCTCTGGAGAAAGTTTGTTCGTTTTGAACGTAATTAATAAGTTTAAGAGAAGCTTCATTAGAGGTGGCGCGTTGTTTACAAAAAGAACTATTTCTAGATTGCTAGAAGTAGATCTCGCAAAATGCTAAAGCATCAATGAGAATTTTTAAATGTGAATTGTAAGCTCAGCTGTTTCTTTAATTCAGGCTAAAAAATATTATCTTCGTGTAAACTTTGTCTGACCCAGAAAGACGTAACGACTAAACTATTTTCCGTACATTCTCTAAAAAGTTTACAATTACTAACTTTGATTATATAAATAATTTGTTTTGCTTAAAGTTTTTGGTTTATTGTCTGATAACTGTATAGGCTGATATAGTTTTTATACGTACATTTTAGTTATATATTTATCACTTTTCAAGCGCCGCCGTTGTTGAAAACGAAAATATTTATTGATTAGACAAATATCTTTGGGAAAAAGTTAACTGTATTCCCTCTACTGTACTAAAGTTTACTGATATTGTGAGCTTTTACACAGGAAACTTTGTTAGTTTCATTAATTACGATCTAAAGAAATAGTTGTAAAGTTTTAGCGATCCTCAAATATTTTATTATCTTGAGTTATGTTAAAGTTGTATTAAGTTGCAGTATTGATGCTCAAACTGCGAATAAAACCTGCTTTAATACTCCTTGACAAATGCATTTTTCACTTTCCGCCCATAATTTTTAAATTGAAGTTCACCTTGTTTATGCGTTTCAATGTTGACTTTTTCTCAATTACGAAAATTCCTAATAGCGGTACTTACTGATTGCAGACAAGCGCAATCCTAATTTCCCCAGCGAATGTATAATATGACCAAGGGGGAGATTAAGAAGCTAAACAAGTACCACACAGACAATTGTCAGAGGGGGATAAGGAGATTACTCCAACTGCTTCCTGAATATCGCTCCTTATTCCTCTAGGTATTGTCCGCTAACTTGCTCACAATTACCGAATACGGCTTGCGATTACCCTACTTGTATGACGATGAATTACTATTAGTTCGCGTTTAAATTCAACAAAATTATAACACAATAGCTTAGTTTGTACAGTTCAAACGTAGACAAGCATCGACTGTTTCATTATTATGCCTTGCGGTGTTTCCTTTTCGTTACATTTTAATTACTTCGCAACAAAGTATTCTTATACATTTAAATGATTTTTTTCTTTGTAATTACTTCAATAAGGTAAACTGAAGACTCAGAGCTTTGCTCGATATCGAAGTAAACAACATCTTTAATATACAAAGTTACTACTTTTTCTGACCTTAAACAATTGTTTTCTAAATGGCGATTTAATATTTTAATGAATATTTACGACGCTTACGGTTACTCTTTGACTAAGAATAATAAGTTGGTAACATTTTTACTTCCCGAGCGTAAGCAAAGGAAGTATTGTAATCGAGTCCGTCGGCCGACTCTCTACTTTTACGTTTTCTCGATCTTTCATGACCCCTAGAAGACGAAGAAATAGGTCTCCCATTTCCGTCTGTCTGTCCTTCTGTCCGTCCGTCTGTCTGTCCGTCTGCCGTCCCGGATTTTTATTAGACAGATAATCTCCGAAAGTACTCGACCGATTGTTGTGAAATTTTGTACTTATATTAAGAATATCATGTAGATGGTAAAACGCTAACCAAAATTTGTCTAATCATCCCCACCACTAATGCGATGACGTCACTTCAAAATTGTACATAGTAAATGGGTTTTCAATTGTATAAAATAACATAGTCCTACACATGTAGTTTACAACTCTGAATCGACTTTTTACCCGAAACGTCCAGATTTTTGGAAAAAAAATCAAAATTATAAAACAACATTTTGAAATTTAATTTTTAATTTGCTAACCAGAATGCTTTGAAATGTTGCAGATGTTTTAAGGCTATAAAGAGCATCATTTATCTTGTTTTCAGCTATTTATATTCGTTACATTATGATAATCTCTCTCAAAATAGCTGACATTTGTTCCACTTCCTTGTCATCACGTAAAACAGCTATTTCCTATAATTTAAACTTTATGAAAAAATAATAACTTTGTAATAACTGATGACATCGATCGCATTGTAACGGTTGATTGTTCCCTGCCTGAATCCACACAATTGACAAACATTTGTTTGAATTACAACCTCAACACTAATCACATGTTCGATAATCTACCGAATGGTGGCTGTGTACCGATAGAAGTAATTTCATTTTGGGGAATTAGAGATTCAATTTGGGCTTAATTATCTGAAAAAGAATTTTCAACTGAACTGCGCGACCTTTATGCTTTTGTAATTTAAAAACGTGGGGAAATAAATCTTCCCGGAAATAATTTAAAAGTCAATAATAGATTAAAACTATTAGTTGTAGATATCGGAAAATTAATTAATTTGATCCTGCGAACTACCGCAACAGTATTCCTGTGTAAAACGGAATTGAAAATTACTTATAGGAGCTGTATAATTGCAAAAGCTTGGTTGGTTTTTTATTCTTGGTCGTATTTACTTTTAATTTTATTTCTGGACCATATGCCACGAGTACTAATTTCCGTTTTTCAAGTGCATTAATCCTATAGATATATACTTATGTGCTATTTTAGATAGGTTGAAACCGTTACTGGAGGAACATGTTCGTTACTTTATTTTTTTATATATACAGGATTCTTTATTACCACATAAATCTATGATGCTGTCGGCAAGAGTTTGAGAATACATTAAAACAAATAGCAGTAGACTCGATAACGGATATCCATCCCGGAAGATTTCTGCCTCTCAATTTTGAGCCTTCTTAAGAAATTAATTAATGCTACACATCCAATATTTAATAAACATCTCGGTTATACAGTAGATGCTCCATCTCTGCGATAATTATTTATTTTTTTAGTAATGTATACAGCTTCACGAATTTCCAAATTTGCTCAATTAACTAATCATGAATCTTCTGTATTTCACATTCGCATAACCCCATTAATTTTTTGTATGAAAATAACTCATACAAATTAATGACTGATTATTCATATATTTTTTTTATCATTTCACAATTTCATTAATTTTTTTTTGTTGTTTTGCTCGTTTCCTTTAAGGCGACTGAATATTCTACATGTTCAATCTATCTATTTACGATGTTCATTCATTTGCGCTAATTTGTCGGTTGTTACCAGGATAGTTGGGGTTACAGTCATATAACAGTACCCAGTTCAACGTACACAGACCGTATTATCCAGTCATGCTTCATTTTAAAGATTTTACTAACTCGTAGAAAGAAAAGTACTAAATATCAAACAACAAATTGTTATCAGAAAATCGCAGTGGAAAACTTCGTCAACAGTCACAGCATAACCATATACAGAGTTATTCACCATCAATTCAAAATCATCTTTTATATTTCATACCATTTTTGTTTTTTAAGTAAAACATAGTTATCAGTTTTGTGTAACAATGCTGACGTAGTGTTAGATACTATCACGTAAAAACTGATATTTCGTCAAAAACTGATGTCACTTTGATATATAGCGAGTGCTTCATGATTTTGTAGCGAACATTATCCGTACAGCAGATTCCCTGAAGAATTTGTTTATATCTTAACATAATCATTGACTTTTTTTTCCAAATTTTCAAAACCAAACAGCTAACTACATTTAACTTAAAACAGAAATGATCAAATCATTAAAGACTGCTATGAAATTGTACTATTGGTGGCGTTTTGAATTTTTCAGATGTAGAACTTCCCCTGAATAACCCTGTATGCTGTTATTGTGGAAGAAGTGTCAAGATCTAGCCTCATTTACAAAGTTTTCTTCATTTGTAGCAAACTTAAAAATACACAGAGTGTTTGTAGATTTTCTTCAGTGGCATTTATTTTCTATGCAAATAATCACAAAGTGTTTATTTATTCCAAATTTGTAACATTAATGGTTTTTATAATTTAAATAATTTTAGTAGGCTCACTTTTACAAAAAAAAATTCATTTAAATATTAAAGGATCTTTATTTTTTAGAAATCACTTCTACTCTAATCCTAGAACTTAGATATTAGGAAGAAAGATCAAATAGCAGTTTAACTTTAACAAATTTAGGAGTATCCTTGCTGAAATGAATAATTTTCCAAACGAGTTCTGCTCATAGATTGGGATTGCAGTGAGTGATAAGGTACACCATATATTGAATACAGCTATGGGAGCTCCGGTGCCACATACAAATACACATATAGAAAAAAGTTTCAAAATTAACAATAGCAAAACTGATTATCAGCATTTATTAAACATAGCTAAGAATCATCTCGTTTAAATCAGCTTGCGAACAAGGAAACCGCATTAAAATCTTCCCATCGACAGTATAAAACAAGAGCAAAGAAGAAATGCAACAATTAAAAGAAGAGACCAACAAGATAAAGGACAAAGTGATCGAAGCAATTAATATATTAACGAACAAGCTACTAGATGCGAAATGTTGAAAAACAAGAATATGGATACGGAGGACAGAGAAATATTATTAAAAACGACATTCAAAACATATAAGTAAAAGTAAACTAAGGAACACAAGAAAAGGAAAAGATACGACAAGGGCCGGTTGCATAAACGCAAATCAAATTTAATCTCTGATTAAGAACAATTGTAACTATGATAATAACAATCGTTACTATGGAGTTAATCAGAGATTAAATTTGATTTGCGTTTATGCAACCGGCCCCAAGAGAACAAAGAAAGAAAGAAAGAAAGAAAGAAAGAAAGAAAGAAAGAAAGAAAGAAAGAAAGAAAGAAAGAAAGAAAGAAAGGAATAACAGACAAAGTACGATACTAGATAGTACAAATAGATAGAACAATGAATTGGGACGATAAGGAGAATAAACTGATACGAGTGCAAAACAAAAGAAAACCGACACAAATATGGAAAAACTGCAACGATTCAAAGAAGAAGTAGAGGAGGAAAAGGATAAAAAATAATAAAGAAAGAAGAAAAAAAATATTTAAACAATTGGAACATGGCACCTTAGAATGTTGTTAGAAATAGCAAAGAATTACAAATTACACTGGAATAGAAGAAATCAGGTGGGGCGGAGAAGGAAAAATAGAAAAGGTAAATTATACCACATGTCACTCAGGAACAACAAAACAAGGACAAACAGGCATAGTTTCCATGGTGAGAAGGAAGTTAAGAGAAAAAGCGATACATGAAAGAATATCTTACATCATAAGCACAGAAAAATATCCATAACAATTGTACGAGTATATGTACCCACTGAAGCCAGCGATGATACAGTAAAAGAGCAATTTTACGATACATTAGAAGTAATAGCGGCCAATATACCAAGGTAGGATGTATTAATAATAATGGGATACTACGCACAAGCAGTCAAAGAGGAGTGCCTTTCAAGATGAACTGTATGAGAGCACAAATAATAATAATGGGTAAAATAAAAACAATATCAAGGGAAAGAAAGAGGACACAAAAAAGTGGAATGTGGACAAACTGGAGGCGCAAGTAAAGTATGAAAAATAGGCGAAAAAATCGGTCTCAAGAACAAGGAATTGGGGAATATAGGACAAAATAAAGTAAGAAATTAACAAAGCAACAGAGAAAGAAATTGGTAGAACCTATAAAATAAAAGACGAACTAAATGGTGTCCTAGAGATTGTAGACAATCGGTAGAAAACGAAAACAAAGCAAGATTAAAATAGCTAGGGTTGGAAAGGAAAAAAGAGCACGAAATATACAGAGAAGAAAAGAAAAAATCAAACAACAAGAAAAACAAAATACAAGAGATTATGCAGCAAATAGGAACATAAAATAAGAGACATAACGCAAATCCAGTTAATTTAAAATAAGTACATAGTAGAAAGACAGCAGCTATGACGTATACTGCATATATGGAGAAAATAAAGAAGACATACAGATAAAAAGATAAGTGGAAACACAAAAATGAAAATTTACAAAATAGTCGTAAGACCAACAGTAAGTATAAGGACACAGGTAGAAGAACACTTGAGTATTTACGAAAGGAAGATAATAAGGGTAGTAAGACCGAAGACAAGTAATGAACTAATGAAAAAGAAATAAGATTTTGGATGAATCACGACTTACAAGAATGGATGAAATGCAAGGGACATTATCAAATTAATAAAAGGCCTGATAATAAAATGGTATGGGTACATAAAGATAAGAGAGAAGGAAAACCATGTAAAAGTAATAACAGATCGGATACCACCCGGAAAAAAACAAGGGAAAAAACAAAACTAAGAATGGACAGCTGAAAGAGGACTTAAGAAAAATGGATATACAAGACTTGGGATAGAAGGCAAATGACAGGAAGAAGTCGAGAAAAATACTGGATCGAACGAAAACGCAACAAAGAGAAACAAAAAAAGGAACAAATGCACTGATCCCCCAAGAAAGGATCTTTAATTGGAAACGGCTGAAGCTTTCATGGGAGTGTATAACCTTTCATTAATAAATTAATAGATATATGCAATTTTTGCGCAATATACTACACACTTATCCTTAAAAATTTTTCCCGAGGACTCTTAACCGTTGCCGCAGTTTAACGTACGTTGCAGATTCCTCTAATATTGCGATCTAAGCCATAAAACAATATATACCTTGTTCATAAAAAGAATCTTTCTAAAGTGAAAATTTTAATTATTTGTCACCACTTACTACAAACAACGTTGAAGCATTAGAAAACAACCAGTACTTTACGTGTCGGTGGCTTAAGAGTGATTAAGGATTAAATTAAATAAAGGTTAGTGGGAATTCTAATATCCAGCACACAGTTCAGCGGTTTTTGTATCCGTCGTTTTAACTAATTAATCCTTAGAAGGGTTATGTGTAAAAAAGGGTTCCTACGCATGATAAGGCATCAGCAACATTTTTTCACTACACAGCTTTTGCTTCCTTACGTCTAGATTAATTAATTTTTTGCAATGTTTAAACTTTTTATTTTCAACTATTCTAAATCATATTGACGAATCTTAAATCAAAACCCGGGCGAATAAATATTTTTACGTGTATTCGGTACATCGTAAAACCATTAATACTGAGATAAGTGAAATGAATGACGTGCAATAAATTAGAATCCATATGATCGATGGTTAGATATTGGTGTTGAATTTTGATGAAATAAAATATTTTTCGATGTTGGAGCCACTCCTGATGGAAGACAAATTTTCTGGCAAACTAAGTGAGCAATCATTTGTCACTGATATAACGCATATCACTGCTGTGGCTGAATATGAAATGTTAGACACGCCAGTTCATTTAACTATCGGTGAATGTAAGTGTCAACATCTGTTGCATGGGATGAATAGCGCATACATCAAACATGAATTAAATCGAAAACTATCGTAGCTGTGAAAGTTTTAACAATTTTTCTGCAATTCTTTGAAGGATGAAAGACATCCTATTTTCTACGTGTCTGCTTTAATAATTACTTGTTCTTTGATGATTTAAATTAATTAAATCTTCAGATTTGTAAACATATCTCGACACTCAACAGAATTATCTCTTGACGTTGCATGTAAATTTGGAAACATCCCTTAATATATACGCAAATATCATCATCTTCTCTTATAAGTGAAGGGGTTGTTAAAGCAAATAGGATTATCTACAAGTAGTCTTATTTACTGGCTATCACGTTAGAGTATAATTTACAGATTACGTTGAAGCTACATTTAACTGTAATGCGATTACCCTTTTTTGGAAAACTTCCGTACTACGTGAATCGAATCTATATGTGCGTGCTAGAATTATTTCACGCGGAAATGTTATAGTATAGATGAATATATTGTATATAATACGTGTTCAAGGAGGTTCCATTCAACAGTTTTAGAGGTGCTCAAATAAACCGCTGTAAGTAGCATCTACAAGGTTGTCAGTAGTATTTTATGAGAGATTTTTCATTAAGAGACCGAGAGATTACTGTTTGGGACGCTTGGAGAATAAAAACTTTTATTAAATTCCATGAGATAATTCCTGAACAAAAAATGTTTGTATAACAAAATTGCAGTTTGCTCACATAACGTTATCAGCAAATTTCAACTATGGTAGTTCTTAGTATGATATATATCTCTGTAATCCAAAATAAAAGATCCGTCCGTTTCATAGTATCTCCTTTCAATTTCGTTGATATACGTAAGTAATTATAATTTTAGGAGGAAAGGACGCTTGATCATATGATAGTAAATGGCTACATATATTTTTGTTTCAACTTTGAGTTGAAGAAGTTTTAACCGCTATTGATAATTCAGATGATTAAATTTTGGTTATTAATTTTCTGTAACCATTGATCTACTGAACGAAATTATGTGACATCCATTTGATTGCTACTGCAAGAATTCACTAGCAGTTGTAAGAATCGTTGATAATATTAATACATGCGGAATTTTGCAGTTTGTTTGCGTCTTTTATATCACGCTTACTCCTCTCATTGTACTTCAATTTCATATATGTATCAACAACTCGGAAAGACTTTATTCTTGTGTTTCTTTTTAGAACACATTATTTTCCACGTTTCTCGTATGTTACAAAGGTGTTGAAAACAGAAAATATTTATTTCACTGCTCACTGAATCTCTGCAGTATCCTATATAATGTTGCTTACACCAAGCGTATATTTAACCATGCATAGCAAAACATGAAATTCATGTTCAATAGATTTAATAATAATAATAATATTCACTGTTTCGCAGTTCACGCCATTAATGATCATGAAATTTACGCTTGGCCTTGTTTAAGAACATCGATATATTTGAACAATGGCATTAGCTGTGTAGGAGTACCTGAAATGATCCATGTACGTACATATAACGTATGCAACCTGCAATTAACTAATCAAAAGAAAAGTAAATTATAATTGCCGTTTACATATACTTATTATTTTTCATTTATAAAGAAACTGGCACCAAAATTCAACTTCAATGGTAATTTTTTTCTTGAGTGAACACATTTTTTACAAATCATGGCACTATATGTGATTTATACATTTTTATTTATGAAGACTGTTGTTAAGCGAGATGTACTATAAACATATGTTCTAGTTATTTCAAGGACAGCAATTAATTTTTAATGGACAACTTTCTTTCGGTTAATATAGTCAACACTGTTTTTGATATTCAGCAAGAAAAAACATGCCCCACTACATTGAATCAGAAAGAACTTACTTATTAATTAATAATTATTAATTAGAGCAGTTCAAAATGGAAAGAATGGCGTGTGCAGGATATTATGATAATACTATCTCCTACAATAAATCAGGGACACGGGCAGGATATTCAATAATACCTCTTTGGCCAGTCTATCTTGCTAGAAATATTGCATTTAAATAACGAAAATTGGGGTGGAGCTCTATCTTGTTGAAACTAGATATTTTCAGCTGGTACTGGTGAATCAATTGCCTGTGAAAACAAAGCTGCAATAGCATTTCCGCAATCATGTCTTTTTCAAGGTTACTAAGTCTAATGCAGTTTGGACAAATAATTGTGTTATTGTTTCCTATGTTCCCTGTGTTTCAGAGAGTGAATGTTTTTATTATTTACCGTAAACAAAATTTCCACTGTGTGTTTATTTTAACTGAACAATAATTATTGCCTGTGGGGATGTATATAGATAGTCACAACAAATAAATCATGCATTAACTAAGCTCGAATTTTGGAAACAGTCGCAAAGTGTGGACTTTGTTCAATAAGGATTTAAAAAAACTATGGAAGAATGAGTATATTTTTAAATACACATTTTTTTACAGTCAAATATCAATAGAAAAGTAAATGAACTTAAAATAAATAGACGGTTTAAGCGCAGGCTGATTCCGGTTGAAGAACACCTTTTATTAAAACCAGTGGAAATTTAGAATTTAATGGAGACTTAATTATTCAAATTGACTTGTCGTCGTCAAATGTACGTTTAACCTAAATTTGTCTGACGTTCCTTAAAGCTAAATTAATTTGTAGATTTTAGATATTTTTCACAATAATCGCAAACACTCAAATAATTTTGCAATATTGTGATAAATAATTATAAGGATAATTTAGACAAATATAAAGTGATAAATTCTCAATTTAAAAAAGCAGCAAAAATATAATAATATACATTCTCTTGTAGACAATGAAAAGAAACAAGAAAACTACTACTGAATGATTTCTGTGTTTCTAATTTAAATTATTTGATGTTGAAAATTAAAGCTGCGGTTTACATTTCTTTATTTGAACAAGACATCTTTCAACAATGTACGAAACGAAAACAAAAATAGAAAATTACAAGACCCTGAAACAGATTAATTTTTTTCTCCTCTAAATTATTGTTCTAAATTGTGCGTTTTATATTTATAACTTAAATGTAAATTAATTATTATTATTGAAGCTCATTATAATTATAAATCCACACGTGTATTTAAAACAGTTCCTATTATTTATTCACAACAAAGCGTATTCTCTTAATATTCTTAGTATCTTTATATTTAAAACTAAAAAGAAAGGTCGAAGCTCCCTTATACAACTGGGAGCACAGAATAGTTTATGGTTCCATTTATCGCTGTGACACAACAGTGGTGTTTAAGTTTAAAATAGCAAGAATACGTGACAAATATTTTAATATTTTAATCCGTGTATGCCTATGACTTTGATAAATTTAAACTAGGAAAATTAACACAAAAACTATTCCGTGCTCTCAAATGTACAACTTGTCCAACTTTTTGGAAAAATTTATAAAATTTAACTTTGTGAACTTATTTTTTTTTATGACATTTCCTATAAGTTAATATAAAGTAAATACAATCGCATGTTCCAAGTCAATTTTTCCGCTACACAGTTTTGTGATGACGTCGTCAACATTCTAGCAAAGACATGTACACCAATTTTGATTGAATGTAATACTAACAATAACATCAGTACTATATTCACGAATTTTCTGGAAAATTGGGGTAAGCCATTCTTGATTTAATCAATAAAACAAATTGCCTCATTCATTATTTTTTTTATTCACTCTGTATAAGGCAATTGTAAATAACAATGTGTAATAACATGAATAAAGATTTCTGTAAAGAAGGCGACACTCACAACAACAATACACATCGGAATGTCAACGCTAGTCTGCTACCGAAAACTCGATTTTGCATTGAAACAAACGCATTATTCTAAGAGACCATAGAGTCAGAACACGAAGCAGAGACGACCGATGGTCACACTTTAAAATTGTTTCTGCTTATTTTATACATTACCTAATTTTTTGAATGCAAGAAGATATTTCTTAGCATTTTGTGGCAGAAAAAACAAATTCAGTTTCTTCGAAAAACTTTAAAATTAAAATAACCTCTATAATTTTTAAAGTGTAGATACGGACTCCTGAAGTGCAAGTAAACCAGTCACAGTGTAAGAAAAAAAAAGATATAGAGCATGTTATTGAAAGATACGTACAAAATAAAATCAGCAATTGGTCTCGAAGTATGGGTGCTAAAAGTTAAAAAAAGTTCAGGTAAAAGTGTTCTCCTTTTAGAGATAAAAATTATTAAAATTATGTCCAAATTCGTTGTACGCCTCTCGTTTCTATAGCAACATTTAGTCTTGACAAAAGTTTTATTGTTAGAGTGTCTAGGATTTACTAAAATAAATTAATTTTACCTGTTTATCTTTCAGTAGCGTCTAAAAAGGTTGTATATAGGTTAATTTTTCCCTTATAATTTTGATAACACAAAATAAGTTTTTCAAACTTCTTAGACTTTGCGAAGAACTGTCAATTTTGTTGTACGTACCTTTCAATAGCACCCTGTATTCGAGATTAAACCTCGTACCTTTCAGATGGAAATACAACGCGATGCCGCTTTACTACGAAAAATATGAAAAAAAAAAATTATAATAACAAACAAAATGAAAGCAAATTCATAAACTACACATACAAGAGAACGTTATTTTATTAAATTTAGATAAATAAACGTTTTCACTTGATAGATTTTTAAAATGTTAGGAATTTTTCAGGGAGATTATTTATTAAAACTTACAGAAAGCACTACGAAAAAGAGAAATATTTTTAGTTCCTGGTATAAAAGATGTTTTAGATGTTGACGTTTTCGTCACTGGGTACAATCAAACAAAGTGATTGCACCCAGATTTCTTGAATAGAATTTTTTTTTATTATCTGAAAACGAAATAAATAGGTAAGAGTTCTATATCATTGTAATCGCCAAATGGCGGTTAAATAACCGGTCTACCAAAATCCATTAAAACATTTACATTACGATTAAAAAAATATAGGTATACGTCGCGACGCCGTCACCACAGATGCGTCATATTTACAGTATACAAAATTAAGCTTTCCTTTTCAAGCTAAAAACAATGGCGTTTACGGAATTTTTATCCGTTCTGAAGATATAAATTTCTTTGAGGAATATTTTTAACTACACAGAGTGTTTGGTTTTAAGGTGTACCACATAACTTAGTTTTTTTTTTTAATGAAATACCCTATGTATCTGCATATTTTTATTGACATCCTCTTCGGCTTTACAACCACAATTGGCAGTTCTCCAAAAAAAATTCAGTAGAATTATTTTTAAAATCTGTATTACATTTTGCAGACATAAAGAAAAATGCGCGCTTTGTTTTGGTACAAATGAGATATATACAGTTGCCGCCAAAAAATTTCAGACGTCAATGTCATTCAGTCGTCAGATAGTGTAAAGCAAGCTTTAGATGTTTAGGTATTTTGAAAATTTGACATTCCAGCTGTCCGAAATAATGACAATAAAGCATAGACTACATTAAAATTTTTGACATTACAGAAAAGTGATGTTTGAAATTTTTTGTCGGAAACTGTAGAATGTTTATAAAAATATTTCAATTATTACAATTTTCAAACATCGATATTTCAGTTTGTTTCAAATAGAACACCCTATATTTGATTCTATTTTATCTCTCTTTCGTAAAGTATTTTCTATATTTATTTTTTTGTTACTTTTTAAGGGACACTTCGCCATGATTATTAAAATGATGAGGACAAAATATAGAGTAAGACACAATAATAAAATAGAGGGAGTTCAATTTGAAAAACTGAAATATCGATATTTGAAAATTGTACAGTTTTAGATTTTTTTATGAGCACTTTGTAAATTAAAATTTGAATTAGTTTGATACCACCACACAGCGCGTATCTTTGTTTATCTTTTCACAAAATACTGTAAGATAGATTTTAAAAAGAAGGCTATTGCGCTTTTTTTATGAACCCTTCTATTGGAATTTCAAAAGTGAACTGTGGTTGTAAAGGCTAAGAAAAGGTCAATTAAATATATGTAAAGATATATAGGGTGTTTCATTAAAAACATAAGTTGTGTGTTACGCCTTAAGAATAGAACACTCTGTATAGTTGAAAATAATTTTAGACTATTGTCCTTAAATTCCACACGCTACAACTTTAGTCTTGGACTTTTTTGTCTCCAATAATCTCTAATAATAATTAATGAGTGCGCTCAGTGACTCACCTTGTATCTGGTAATTTTAGTAGCGTGAATGGATTTTTGCAGTCAATATATTTGTGGCATTGTGGCAAACAAAATTGTTAATTTTGTTGCCCAGTGTTGTAAATGAGTAATAACTAATAACAATTTACCCTCAATGGGTGATTTTTATCTATTATCGGGGCATTTCTAAAATATTTTGTACAAGTGTTCTTCATCGTGATTATTTTTTCGGTACGACTAGTCTTTTTTATTTTTGAAACGTCAAGAGGACATGATGTCCGGGATAAGTCTTATCAAAACAATTTTACGAACTTTGTGCATGATAAAATTAGGGACATATCTACAGTTTTACACAGTTGGCTGGTAACAACCACATCTATGTGTTGAAATTTAATTCTGTTTTGTATTTTTCTTCTAAAATTAAGCGAGAAACTTACAGTAGAAAAAAGTAGCTTTTAAACATTTGTTTTCTACTCGAAAGTTAATTAGCTAAAGTTGTAAAGCCGCTCTCTTCAGAAAGGATCGCTGAGTGTGAAAAACTTACTGAAACAACATCTCAGAAATCTACAAATGTAAACTTGAAGAAGCAGATGCTTCTGTTTGTTTCATATTGTGGAAAATGCGATGAATTGATGAATACATAAGGCAGTCTTAAGGTATTGGGATCAATAATACTGGTTTATTAAAAGTTTTTCTCCCAGAGTTTCAACATGATTTTTATCACAACTTTTATATATTCTTTCAGACTTAGCTTTACACATTCTTACTAGTGCAATATTTTGTTCAGAAGATTTAGAGAGGAGATTCTTTATTGAAACGTTAATACGTAATGACTGCTACATTATACAATTAGTCAGTAGAAGCACGATAAAGTCGGTTACCTGCCTAATATGTAGCACAGAAATGCATCATATCATATGTCGTTTAATTCCGTTTTGCAAAATTTAACCTAAATTGTTGGGAACGAGAGCGGCAGCTGGTTAGCATACCAGCCATTAGGAAAGCTTTCCAAATGATGGATCTTTTAATGCGATTTCGATGTAATTTAAAGCCAACTTTGTACCAATTAACAATAATTGGTGACATATTGATATATTCTAATACCTACATGATAGTACACGGCGTTTCATAAGCATAATATATCACCATTATTGCATATGACTAGCGAGATGGAAATTCAAGGAAACTACAATTTCCGAGGATAGTAGCTGTTACGGCGGAAGGTCTTCCCACCTGTCCTTCTCTATGCTCACTGACTCGACCTCCGGGCTCTTATCGATCTCCTGTCTGTCCACGTTAACACCACCAGAGGCCTGTTATAATCACGTTTTATAATTAATAACTAGCAACAGCATTGTGAATTACAATAACAGTAATTAGCATTGTCTGTGAACGGTTACTCCACAAACAACAAGCAATTCCCAAGGATCCTATATTCCTTTTTTCTCTCGCCATGCCTCTCATCCTTCCTCAGATAAGACAAAACTGACTAAAATAAATTGACCTATTAAGTTTTTTACAAAAAGATTTCCTTCCTTCGACTGTCATAATACCCACACGATTCACGTATTGATGTTTACAGGATCTACTCGGTTGTTTTTCCACCCCTCTCCATTTAGATCCCAGTTTTTGATCTCGTAAATTCAGACCGGATTTGGTTATATGCTCCACTGTTGTTTGAACAATAAAGAAAATAAAATTAATCCAAGCATAACACTTTTCAACGTTTGTATAACCGAGATTTCCATTGTTTCTAATGACCCTGCTATTCATACGTAAATTTTCCACGTGATTTCCATGTTTGGTTAACTTTGTCTAATTTGGTACTTCGAAATTAAGTAATTCAAATCAAGGAATATTAAAATTCATACTGCAGCGAGCCAATTTAATTTAAATACTCTTCCACTGAAGCAGCATACAACACACGCTGGATAAATTACAAACGGTATTATCTCCAGAATAGAGGATAGTATTTTACTATTTAATAATTTATATTAAAAATGATTTTGATCATAGTCATTTCTGTTTGCAATACTGTTATACTAAAATTTCATTATAATCAAATTAAAACGTCAGTAGTTTCGGAGATTGTTTGTTTAATAAAATCGCCAAGAGACGACAAATAGAGATTTGTTTTTCACATTCTAGGAAGTAGAAAACGTCAAGAAAACATGAAATTAACCATTCGTTAAATATGCCCTATTAAGTACTTCTCGAGCTGAAAAAGTTAAAACGGAAATATATAAACAAACACCAAGCGTCTTTTCTCTAAAACTAATCCTCTAGTGCGTCAACGCGGAAGAGGCTAGGCTTTCAGTTCTAAATGCTTTTTACCGTTGACTTTTATTCAATCATCCACTCTTCCAATATTTACTTGTTTTGTAGGAGTCAATTTTGCAATTTTTCGTCTGAAAATAGCTCACACACTGTTTTTCACGGCCGTCACAGAGAATCTGCTGGTTTCAATATTATTTGGGAACAACATTCAGTATTAATATTAAATAAGGAAAAGATAAAGTTGAAGAATAAAAAAAAATTACTTTGAGAAAAAAAGTGGAAAAAATAATTAATATTATATTGCAAGATTTTTAATGCTCACTTGGTGTAGTAGTATTATACGTAGCTGTCTGTTATATAGCAACATATTCGTCCGACTTAATGCCGATAAATACTTGTAAATGTGAAAATTGTTATGCTTTATGATTGAATTACAAACACTGAAGATACTCCAACCATCAGAATGTCTTCTTGACCCAACTCCTCTTATCATATTTTAAGCAGTGGATTTTTTTTATAGTTACGTACTTAAGGAAATCATATGCCAGAAATTAAAAGGACGATGTTTATTCACTCGAAAACTATAATATGAATTACCAAACGTTTAATTTTCTGCACCTTTATATAATATTTATACAAGTGTTTCCAACTTCTTGCTCCAATGAACTGTAAAGAACGGTTTCAATCAATTTTGTTTATACATGTGTAGATAACACAATACTGTACACACACTAAATAAATACATGTAACAGTTTGTTCGCAAAATCATGCTGTTAATACGGGCAACGTGCATACATTTTGTACAAACTTAAAAGTAAAATGCATTATTATACATTTATATAGTTACGTATGTCGCTATATCCTGAAAAAAATGAAAAAATTGGGAATTATTTATATTATTAAAATCAAAAAATTGATCTAAAGCACGGCTGCAGAATACACGGTATACAAATTATCGCCATCTATGAAATCCTGTTTTGCACGAAATTTTTTTATTAGCTAATGAATGTCCAAACGACAACCATAAATTGACAATTGACACATAAACATAATTATTAGATGTCAAAAGTTCTCATTTATGTAGGTATAATCGTGCCATTTTTGTGCGGCAAAAGTTAGTGGTCACTCATAGTCAACAGGTACGGAGGGTAAATTATTCCACCTATTGGAGAGTGAATAAATGAAAGATTCTCAAACTTATATTCTACGGCCGTGTTAGACAGAACTTCCCCCACCCCTACATTACAGGAGAACACAGCTTCTTCAAAAAATTATAGGAGTAAAATTTAATTTTGTGATTTTTTATGGTAACACTTGTAAGTTAAAAATCAAAAAGATCTCAGTAGACTGTCAAATTCCAGGTAAGGAAGCAAGCTTATTGTGTCTATGTTTTAAGTGAGTTTTTCTATTACAAAATTTTATGATGACGTCATCAACATTTTAACAAGGACACATATATCTACTTGAACAAGTGCGGTGTAATACTAATAATTACACTAAAATTTTTAACGAAAATGACCTGAACAGTTCTTGATTTGATCAATAAAATAGATTCCGTTCATTCATTAATTTCTTTGAGTCACCCTCTTATAAGGAATTCTAATTACTTTAAATGCTTTGATCAACACAAGTACAGATAGGATTTTTTCGGTAAAATTTTGTAAAAACGTTATCATTTTTGGGGAGGCGACAAACGGATCCAGTTTTATTAACGATTTATTACGCTTTACTTTAAAATACTTGCAATGTTTCAGAGCATTCTGTTTTGCAATTTCAAAGTTCTTACACAATTTTAACTTTTTTCCAAAAATCCGAATGTCTAGGTGAAAAAAATTCTCCACGGATTCATAAAGCTGCAGTGGTACGTTATGTGTTATAAAATTTAAATAACATTATTATTGCAAAAGTTGGAGATGATGTCATTCCATTGTTGGTGGGGATGATCAGGCAAATTTTGGTTAGTGTTTTGCCATGTGGACGATATTTCTAACGTAACATACATACAAAATTTTATAACAATCGGTCGTAATTTCCAAAATTATCTGTTTAATAAAACTCGACACGGACCACAGACAGCAGACAAACAAACAGACAGACAGATAGGCAAACATACAGAAGGAAACGGTAGACCTATTTGTTCGTACTCTTTCAACCCTATGACAATACTTCCTTAGGTTACCCTTGCGAAGTAACAAGATACAAAATAAAAAACTATGTTTGAAAAAGATAAGAGATAATAAAATAGATAGAAATGGTAAAACAGAAGCAGCAACAAAATTAAGATAAAAAACGCATATATGCTGAAGAAAATACCCTAGAAATTAATAAAGAAACTGTAAAGTTTTCAAGAGAATTATAAACACAAAAAACTAACTCAACGGTACATTATTCAGTTCACAAATCTGAGTTAGAATAAAATCATTAAATAATTTCTTACGTCAATTTGACGTTCACTTACAAAGACAAGATAACTATTTAGGTAGATATATTAGCAGAAGTGATAAATTAGCCATTATTAAATTAATTTTGAATAAATTGTTTAGTCTTTTATAATACCATAAAATGAAAAAAAACTATGGATAAAGACATGATATTTCCAAATTTATTTTGAGTAATGAAATCCGATCGATTTCATGTGCCATTAAGTAATCAATTATAGTAATAAGTATGGTCCTATATGTAAAAGAAAAAATTGATCGAAGTTTATTTCGACAGAACTTCCCTCGCTTCTGAAGTACAAATCCAACAAATCCCGCTTCTTTGAAAAATTAGAAAAATTTCAAAGGGATTCGTACACCACACGTATATTGTTGTAGAACATTTAAATCATATAAACATAGAATTATTTGTAATGTCATCAAATTGTTGGTGGACATGATTGGCAAGCTCTCCAATTATATTAAAGTAAAAGTTTGTATTCAGTTTGGAATTTTTTGCGAAAATCTGAATGCCTACAAGAAAAACTCATAGCGGATTCATAAACGACAAATACGTTATTTTATAAAATTTCGATAACAGTTACTGTACCAATTTTAAGGTGACGTCATGAAAGTATTGGTGGGGATGATTAAACAAATTTTAGTTAACGTCTTACCATTTACTTTACTTTATTTTATTCCCAACATACAAAGAAAATTCGACAAAAATCGTTCCAGCAGTTTCTAAGATTATCGACACACAGAGACGATAGACGACAGACAGACGACGGACATAACACAGACAGACGGACGAAAACAGTGGACCTATTTTTCGTGCTCCAGGGTCATGGAATATCGAGCAAACATGAAACGGACCATTCATCCAATGGACAAATCTTCGCTTGCGTTCAAGAAGTAAAAACGATTCTGGAAAACAAATTCCGCAATTCAGGACACAAAGTTACAATGTGCGTACAGCTAGCTGATCATACAGAATTTTATTAAGAACATTTCACCCGAAATAATTTTTAATGGCAGCGTGGAATGAATGTGATATCAGAAAAACAAAATTCTTGTGAATTCAGAAGTGTCATAAGCGTATAATTTGTCTAATGTTCCAGTTTGGGGCATTAACGCCGATTTACGGCAATTGTTGGATTATACGCATTCTGATCGGTATTGTTGTGTGACAAATTTAGTTTGCAGTGGTACATAGTCACTTTGAAATTAGACCCTAAGCCGAGAAGCTTTGTCTATTAAAAAAGACAGCGGTTAACTGTTGTTTTCTCAGTTAACATAAGTAACAAAACCAAAAGATGAGTATGTATTAAAAAAAAAAAATATTTTACAGGTGCTCAAAATTGTCTTCATTTGCTTCGTAATAATAACCACGTTTTCTGAGGACATCCAATTCTAAGAGGCCGAACATTTCGAATAGTGTGTATTGGTAACTTTTTGCTTCACGCAAAATTGATGAATCGAGAAACAAAATGTGTTACAAAAATATTAGTCTGCTTTTTTTACTAAAGATTTCTTTGAATGGAATTCTTTTGGAAAAATTACACCTTGACATTCAGGGATCAAACATAATCGGCGAGGAGAGTAATGTCCGAACACATTAGAACAATCTTTTAAAACATAACTTAGAAATAATGTCTCTAAGGTCTTTTATAAGCAATCGGTAATAATTTTTTAATAATGATGAGCGGATTAAACCAGTACTACAACAGTTAATAAAGAATTGATCATACTACTTTTTTTTTTAAACAAAAATTCGTGTGCAGTGTATCCCAATGCTAATGGAATACTAAAAATAATGAAATGCCAGTTAATTAGCATGTTCATTATACAATTTGCAATGCAATAATCCATTTCAAATCACGTTATTATAGTGGTATTTGTAATCACCTGGAATGGTAACGTGATACTGCTGAATTTAAACATTTTCTAACAACTTCACTGTCGTCCGCAAAGTAAAAGGCGCTCGAACAGCACCTAAAATCTGTAATGTCACTGATATCTCGATATCAGCGTTCAGAAATTTATGTTCAGTGGTGTCACATTTAAAGTAAGAATAAAATTTTTATAGTTTTGAGAAAAGGCGGATTTCAAATACATAGGCGTTCTCAAACCTTACATAAAGTTAAATCAGATTTTATGTGGAATATTATTATATGAGGCACTATGCAATTTACATTACCAACACTGTACGTGTTACACATGCGGTCTTAATTACAATGCAGTTTGTTTCAAATGTTACATATCTTATTAAATGTAGATTTTTTAGTACATGTAACATAGTTCTGAAATAAAGATGTGTTTAACTGCTGCGTCAGTCATTTCATTAGTCTTATTTCATTAGTCAAAGCGTAGTTCGTAAAATCTGCTAAAAACTAAAAGCAGAAATAAAAATAAAAAAATATTTGAGCTTAAAATTTCAACGCTCGTAGAGACTTCCGCTTTCAACGATTTAATCCCATAATTTGTTTAAAGCTATGGTAAGCTAACTGTTGTTATGTGATGTAATAAAGTGACTTCATATATTCCGAATTTACCCTTATTTCGTGCGGCACTCGGACGTAAACATTTTTAATGGAAAAGTCAGGTGACAAGTAAGAACTATCACTATGAAAGCAAATTCATTACTGCATCAATGTCATTAAATAACTGAACAAAAAACTGCTTTATGATAGATAAACACTATGATCGTTCCACCTTTTTAATTTTTCAAATAGAAAGAAGATTGAATTCATAGTAGCAACCACGCGATACACTATACAACGGGAAAACTCTGTAATGTCGAAAACAAACATTTTCGGTTGGATCTTGGATATATCTGGATTTGCGGATAATTTGATGGCGGGAATAATATGAGCCGTGAGATTCGCGTTCTGGAAAACGCTCAATAACGTGGTATTCAGCAATTCACCCCATATATTAATTTTTTGTGGATGTTATATGTAGAGTTATTACTTTCACTGGGGATTCTCACGTGCCTCATAAAATAACGACAGTTCTGTGGATTCACAGTTATGCAAAATAACCTCATCTGGAAGCTTCACTTGATTTATCGAGTTAGAAGGAAATTTATTTTTGTCCCTGCAAACACGGTATTCAGAAATTATGCATATAAAAATAATAAGTTTTATGTTATTAAAACATAAATTGGAGTAGCTTTTCTTTGTCTGATGTAGTAAATAGTAATCTGCAATACAAAATCATAATTTAACTTATTTCAACAAAGTTTTGTTGTTGTATGCACACCTAATTAGACATAGTAGACAACACTCATTAAAATTTTCTCTATTGACACTTTCGTGTCGATGTTAGATCAAATGTATGATTCGTGAAACTCGCATCATATCCATGAACAAATAACTGTTTTGCACAGAATAACAAATATCAAAATAGTTTCCTGAATACGAAAAATATGTCTCTCGTCTGTTTGTCTGTCTGTCTGTCGTCTGTCTGCGTCGATTTTTATTAGATACATAATTTTCTAAACCACCGGACCGATTGTCGTCAAATTTTATATGCATCTTAGAAATATAGTGTAGATAATGCAAAAATGAGATGGCGTTATCTTCATACTTTACAATAATAAATGTTAGGAGTGTTTAAATTTATAAACTAACATACTTCTGCACTTGTAGTATGAATTCATGCAGACAAAAAAACAAAATTGTATAAGAACATTTGGCAACTTAACTTCGAAATGCAAAACCGAATGTTTTCAAATCTTGGAAATGTTTTAAGCTTATCGTAAGTATGGTAAATTGTTAATCAAACTTTATCCGTTTATACCTTCCCAAAAAATTGATGACGTCATCTTAAAATTTTACCAAATAAATCCTGTTTAATAAGTGCAAAATATTATGAGTCGATACTTACGGTTTATGAATGTACTCATACTTTTTACAATTACTTATACAAGGTGACTAAAAAAAAATGAATGAAGCAATCTATTTTATTGATCAAATCAAGAACGGTTCATCCTATTTTCCCCAAAAATGTGGGATACAGTACTGTTCCTGGTGTAACTGTTCAAACTGTTAAAATGTTGATGATGTCATCATAAAATTTTATTATGGAAAAACTCACTTGAAATATACATGCAGCATGCTGCTATGTACTTTAACAAACCACATAACTCTTTATTGTAATTTATAGTGGTTACCATAAAAAAGTAAAATTAGCGAAATTAAATTTTATAATTTTTCTCTGTTTATTTGACTGTACTTCAGGGAAGAGAGTTTCTGTTTAAAGGACCTTTTTGCTTCCTTTTTTTGGAAACCTAGATATTCAAAACAGTAGTTTACAGATTGTCTATCTAATAAAACGGCTAACCGACAGATAGAGAAGCAACAATAGGTAGAGGAAAAAATGAGATCTAGATTTTTGGATTTTATAAACTGTAAAATGTCAAATCATAAAATTGGACGTTCTTAAAAATGATCCTATAACAATACCTGCTTGGTTTACGCTTGGGAAATAAAGCGGAACAATAGCGAAATTGTAAAACTACTTACGTTGAAATTAATGGCAAGCAGTGGGCGTCTTCTAAAAGGTTCTTTCTAAAACAATAATCGTTTATCACTAGATCTAGGACCTCTCACACATAAAAAATAAACATATACAAAAAACTTCTTATTGCCTTGGTAGTAATTAAATATTTATTACATAATCTTTTTTAAGCTGTACAGTGACAAGAAGAGTTTCTCTACGTCTGGATATAAATTATGAAAAATTGATATATGCTAAATTATTAGAGAGGATTTAGTTATAGACTTAAATTTAAACACATGAAGAGTGTTTGGAGATAATAATATATTTATTAATTTATTATTATAATTTACCCTAGTACAGTAGGGACACACTGCTAGTCATCTCTTTTTTGTAACAAAATATAATGCCATCTACATATTTCGAGCAAGTTTTTGCTAGACTCGTGCTAACACTTACTCAGATTTTCGAATTTGTCAAGTAAGGTCGTAAAACCGTAGTGTTACGTGTCACTTTAGATCAGATATGAGGGATATGACACGTAAAATTGGTACTTGAAATTGTGAACTATCTATTGGCTTATACATAGGTGACTGAGAGTTGAAAACTGTTTTTTTTTGTAGCATTTATTAAACAGAGTACTTGATTCTATTTGTTTTATCACTTTGTTATTAAATTCCATTTTCAAGCCTAATATATTTTAGGTTATAATTTTATTTTAAGTTTTGAAAGTTTCGATAAATTGCTTTCAACAAATTACAATATCTACAGCTGCCGAAATTACCTGAACTTCAATAAAAAAGTCGTTAAAAAAGGTCAAACGTTTTCCACGCGATCGTGAGTGTTGTAACGTAACTTTCTTTTACAAAAAAATCCCAGAAAAGTCTGTATCTAATGGAATTTTTACATATGAAAACAATGGATAGCTCCTTGCTATTAGCATAATCTAAAATCGACATTTTTAATATGAAGATTTTTTGTATCCTTATTCTACAGTTGCTACATACCCATCTCAACGAAGTGTGTCTCTATCTGACGTGATAAACCAAAAACTAATCTCCACAAATAAGTAAATCAACTTCGTCTAAAATTGCATAATTGTATAATTAAGCAAATCAGTTTTGTTTGAGGATTTTTCTATAATATTTGGTTTTAAATTGTAAATATTGGCTAACATTGTTTTACTTTAACAATATAAATCCATATAAAAATGATATATTTCATCAATCTGCAGGAAAAGTCGGTTGTGCCTCAAATGTTTACATTTGTAACACTTGATTTCCGCCAGTACTTATCTTTACTAAAAGTCGTAACTACGGGTTACCGCGTGCTTTTTATTATTTAATTTGCCCATTCTTTTTTCCACTAATATGAAACTACTAGCAACATCTGTGCCTTTGATAACACGGTTTTGTTGAAGTATCCTTCTTTTCGTTAAAGGTGGGAAAATATATAGTTAAACCGGGTATCATTCACTTTTTGCCAATTCACAAATCATATAAACATATTGGCTGTGAAGAATACACGTCATTGCGGTTTGACAGTTTAATTGTTCCCCCTGAGGAAAGCACAAATTCTTTCAATAATAATCTAAATCCCAAAAATATTTCATAACAAAAAGGGATATAAATAAAGTTAATGGCATTTTAAATGTATTGTGGCAATATTGCTTTATTTCCTGCACCAGTATAAAAAATAAACGGAATCATCCATGTCTGCAATTTTCTGTATCATTTACACGGTTTTCACGTGCTCTAGTTTGTAGTTTCCATCTCTGGAATACAACTAAAAATATTAACCCGCTATCAAAAATAGCAATAATGTTTATTCTCTAAAACACGGGAAAATAAAAAAATTGTAGACATCAAGCACGTGGGATCTATTTATTTTAACTTATTTTAATTTAGTACAGCAGTAATACTAATAATACTAAGTAATCTAATAATCATCTTGGGATATATAGGGTCTTATAAATGGAAAATTAAATAAAGAAATGGAAAATATATAATTCTCAAAATATATAAAACCGCAATGAAGATATGGAACACATTATATTTTATGATTTTTTGCTTAACAGTGTTTGAATATTAACACAAGTGGTAAATGGTAGACAAAAAAACATTAACAAAATCAATTTTTTGAATTTTTCAAAAAAGTGGGATTTGGTGGACTGTATGTCAGGGGTGAGAGAAGTCCTATCGAAATAACTTTCGACCAAAAGTCAAAATAGGAGTTTTTAAAATTTTGGGAAATTATGTCCTGTACCAGAAATGTCGGATTGCAACATTTGAAGTTTGACAATAATAACTAATTATTATTAAGAATGTGTGAAACCAAAGAAAATCTTACACCCCCCGATATGTGATATAATATAACCTCAGGTTCCAGTTTGGTTTTAAAATTCTTTAAATAGAACTAGTATAAAGCGTGTGAAGCACAAACTAATAGCGTTTGTATATCTAGATATATGTATTTTTTAGTCTAAAATCATCAAGAAAATAACGCGAGGCTAACGCAGATGGAGAAATTGTATCTTTGTATTACATAAATTAAAAAAAGTGCAAATAAGCGTTTTTTGGATATTTAGTGGAAATGGGCTAGCAAATCATAAAGAAATGATGCAATTTTTATTCATAGCAACACTTTTCTTTTAACAACGAGATAACAGATTTATTTATTGAGATAAATATAAAAATTGCAGTTATTAACATTACAAACTCACTAAATGATCATCATTTTGAAGAAACTGAGTTATTAACAGATTTTGTCTGACTTTTAAGTTCCTTTTTAACATTGCAAACACAAACTAGAGTGTGGAAGATTTTATCTTTTCAGCCTGTAACCACATGTACAGGGTTTCTATAAATGATTACAGGGTCGAAGTAGGCCATGCAAACGTGCCGCCTTTCAGTTTTGAACTTTACTAAATGCCCAACGCATGACGAAGACCACACTCATCTGTATAACTGGTTGCCTAAATCCTTCATATCTTAATAAAAAATAAAACTAATTCATTACAATAAAAAGAAACAAATTCACTCATGTTCACTCTCTTTTTAATTTCAAAAATCTTCTGTAGTCCTTTCGTTAATACCCATTATTCCATTTCGTGTTGCAACAGAATCTCCCAACTGCTGAGAAAATCTTGTCAAAGATGTTTGTGAATTCAACGTGTCTCAAATCATCAAAAACAGTAAAAACGATGACTTTAAATGACAGGTAAAAAATGACATTAATGACAAGTTAGAACTGTCATAATGAGGCATAATGAGACACAATTCCGGCGAAGCGGTATCGTTGAAATCCATGTCCAACTACGCGCTTAGAAACATTTATAAAAACCTTGTATAAAGTCTCGAGAATTGTATTAGGAAGAAACTTCCTCTTTCATGAAGATAAGCGAGCATTATTTCTTCTTCAACGTTACTTGGTTCTTTAACAAGAGATATCCAGATAGCAGACGCATCATAGCCTTCTTTGTACTTGCTCAGTGACTTTGCGGATAACAAGGCACATGTAGCTTTGAGAACTACTGCCATAATTTCGGGATTAGGCTCATTTCCGCTCATTTTTGCAAATTTTTGTTCACGCAATGACTTTTGGAAAAAATTTGTTTAGGCAGCTATTGTTTCGTTTTATTGTTATGTCAGTCTATATCTATCTGATGAATTGGTCGTCATTCCTTTGTCACAACTTTATTCCTCATACATTGTCAAAGAAATCTATAGAAATTGAAGTATTCAAAAAACTTACATGAAGGAAAGTACCTGTTCCTTACTCGTAATACAAATATGTATTAGGCGTTCGCCAAAACAATGCTCCTAGAGCACCTTTAGCTAGTGCTTGGGCATAAAGTATAAATGACATAAATGATAATATATCATATCTAAAAAGACCGCTTTCAAAGTCCCAATAAAAAAAAAAACTGTGCAAGTACTTACTTTGTGAAGTAATATTAAATTTCAAAATGTTGAATTTATAACATACATGGAGATTTTTTTGTCTTGATGAACACTCATTTGCATTATATTTTTGTGCACATATACACAGTATCAGTAAAGAACCATCTTCCTAGATTATTTATTATTTAATCAGATGAGAAGTTCTTTCTGGAACATTAACATACCTTTGGAAGAAATTCTAAGAGCGCGTTTGTTGCAATAAATATTTAATAAGGTAATTTGTTGCATAATACCTGCCCGTCGCTCAGCAGCTGCACCGAGTGAAGTTTCAATTAGCGAAGTTTGGCAGACGTTCCTGTTTTCTTTTACTCAAGTGAAATAGCTTGAAATAATAATTGCTTCCGATTCACCAACCAGAAGTAATTTAGTAATTTGTACTAACTTGTTAGTTGTTTGTTCATCTCCATTTAAATTATGGCAAATTATCTCCAATTTAATAATGAGGTGTCTGTAAATACGTGAAAATAAATCCGCTCCATTAGCGACTTTGCAACTTAACGAACCTTTAACTTAGCTTTTTCGTTACAGTAAATTGTATAAAAGATGCGTCCTTTCAGGAACTTCCTCTCCCTGTAGAATAACATATGGCAATAGAACCCGGAGCCAAAGTGGTCACGGAGTGTTTTGGCCTTAATGCACAAAAATCATTGGCGGAAATCCGGTATTTCGCATGAAAACTCGCTAATTGTAAACAGCCCATGGAAGATACATTTTCCATTTCCGCTTTTTTGTGTGGATCATTTATAAATGTCCAATACAGTTTCTGTATATGTGGACGCGCACATTTCCTATTTGCGGTGTGTACATGTTTCAGGTGGTACAGTAAGGGGTTCAATGTTTAAAGAGAGCCTCAGAGGCACCCGGTTCCTTTCACGTTCTGCGACATTTCAGCACTAATAAATTTAGCCTGAAAGTCTGCATGGAAGCATTGTATATTCGCTCGTTCTTTAGCGCAGATTTATCGGCCTGCACAACGCCCAACACGCTTGCGACGCTTTCGTCTCCTCTTCATCTCGTTAGTGCTATATCACTTCTTGAACCATTACTCTACTTAGACGTCTCTTCCTTCCTTGCCATGTTCCTCTTCAGATATGCATTTTGCTTGAAGTCACTGCTACAACTAGGTTTCCACAAACGCGTAAATGCGTAAAGGATTCCAGGTGTTTCAAGTCAGTGATGTGTTGACTGAAAGAGACGGAACTTTGAAGGAAAGTTTAAACCAAAAAATTAATTTGTTGTTGAGGATGAAATTAGTATCATCTGTGTAATCATAAAAAGATATCTCTAACCTTAAAACACATATTAAAGTGTCTATTACCTCCAGTCAGATATATATGTGGCTCAAACAAGTTTACACGAAAGAGCACTTTACCCATTTAAAAAAATATTCTCCAAACAAACTGCAGATAATTTGAACGTTTGTCACAGAGATTTTCGACCATCAAATTAATAGGTGAGAAAATCGTACGACACCAAGTACTGAACAATAAAAGGATATAATTCAGTACGGTTACTATAATTAATACAAATTTTTTTGGAATTTTTTTCAGCCAATGAAAATCAAAAGTTTCATTTTTTTATTATGCATCATTCGTACAGAAATATTGTTTGTTAAAATGAAACACACACACAATTGTTCTAACTAATAATAGCTTGTTGGATATTGCTAACAATACTTTTACTACATCTTAATGCATTAATTTGAATGAAATTGTCTAAACGGAGATAATGTAACTTTGTTCCGGTTCGTATACGATTTTCTTACTGAATCTGCCCTCATGCAATGATTAATTCTCTGAAATTGTTTCTCATGTATTCCAATAATGTAATTAGGCCTTCGTGTTCCACTGGGACTAATTAATACATTATTGGAATAGATTCGAAAAAATTCCGGAAACAATCGTTGCACTTGGGAGATTATAAGTGAATATATTACTACTCTAGCCAACCCCATTAAAAAATGATTAACCGTACCTACATTTCGAGTAGGCAGAGAATTTTTTGGAGTTTTAGGTTGTAAGTAAGTGCAAAACTCAGTTTTCGAACAGTAAGGCGCAATGGGTTTATCTGATCTATCTTCGCAAACGTGTTTTACAAAAATTTTGCAAAGAGTATTTTTGTAAGTATAAAATGGCTTTTCGGTGTAATATTAACAATAAAAGAGTTATGGACAGAAACTGAAAAACTAAAAACTTCGAGGCGAATAATTCTTGTAAGTAATTTCAGTCCTACAAATAAAAGTACTTGTTTACTTTATTGCCGAACATTTGCTAATAAACAATTTAAACTAAATACGCGCTTTTTGTATACGGTCTCCTTTTTAAATTCATGAGTGTTGTCAAGGAAGATACATTTTATGAGTTTTGTTCTTTAGGCTACTTGGAAAATACATTACATATCAAATCAGTGTAACGGGAATATTTTAAACTTCTACAACAAAAGTTTGAATTTTAAGGAAATTACGAAATGATATAGGTACTCCTATTAATTTTATATCCAGTCCAGATTTACTTTATTTCTATGAAATCCACATCATCCGTATCTGGAATCTTAACATGCTTTAAAATATATACAAGTTCCAAACCAAAACGAAAACAATTCAGTTTCTAACACTAAACACCCAAATAAATTATCAAAATTAAGTTACTATTTTGAAAACCCTAGGATTAAATCAATAAACTAAGCATTTTATACAACTGAAAGTACAAAAATTATTTATTTTCAAAGTTTTTAATTTTTGTAGTTCATATTTTGCTACTCACAACTTTTTACTTTCCAACATTTCATAATTCCTAAAATACCAACACAAAGTAGTCGATAGTTGTCTCGACACAACTTCCTCCGCCCCTGAAGTACAATGAAACATGTGCCGTATTTTTGAAAAATTATAAAATTTGATTTTGCCAATTTAATATTTTTATGAGAACCCCTATAAGTTGAAATAAACATTTGTAAAAATGAAATGTTAAAGTAAATATAAAAAAGCGTGCTACACGTATATTTCAAGTGAGTTTTTTGCAAGGACGCGTATATCAACTTGGATTGGTGCCGTATAATAATAATAATAACAGTTTTCTATTGCCAAGTTTGAGTCACCTGCATAAGTAAATCTAAAAAATTGGTCGAAAGTTGTTTCGACGGAACTTCCCTCCTGAAATACGATGAAACAGAAGAATTTTCGAGTCGTATTTTTCTTTACACAATTTTGTGATGACGTCATCAACATTTTTGCCAGGACACGTATATCAACTTGGATCGGTGCAGTGTAATAGTAAAAATAACGGTATTGTATTCTCAAAGTTTTCTGGGAAAAAGGAATTCCTGATTTAATCAATAAAATAAATTGACTCATTCATTAATTTTTTTAAGCCACTTGTTTAAGCAAAACTAAAAAATATGAATAGAATGATAAATCACAAGTATAGACTCATCATATGCATTTTGTACATTTTACAAAGAATTTGTTGGGCAAAATTTTAAGGTGACGTCATCAATTTTTTGGGGAGATAAATATATTTTGATTAAAAATTTACTATGCTTATGAATCTTATGATAACTTTAAAACATCTGAAAGATTTTAAATCATTCGGTTTTGCAGATTCAAACTTAAATTGCACAACGTTGTTATATAATTCTGTTTTGTTTTGACAAAAATCTTGATGTTTCAGCTAAAAACTCAACCCGGATTCATAAACTACATGTGTAGGACTATTGGTTATTTGATACAATTTAAAACCCATTTACGTACAATTTTGAGGTGAGGTCATCACATTGTTGGTGGGGATGATTGAATAAAATTTGGTTAGTGTTTTACCATCTATTCTATATGATATTCGTAATACATACATAAAATTTAATAAAAAACGTTCCTCTAGTTACGGAGATTATCTGTCTAACAAAAATTGACACAGACCACGAACAGACAGACAGACAGACAGATGCACAGACAGACAGACGGAAAAGGGAAATATTTTTTCGTATACTAGGGGCCATAATTCATCGAGAAAATATGAAAGTAGCCAGTCGGCCAAGGGACTCGATTACAAGACTTCCTTCGCTTGTGTTCAGGAAGTAAAAATAGGCCTAATGTATGCTAGAAATAGCATGTAGACGGTAAAATGCTAACCAAAATTTGTCTAATCATCTCACAATTTAAATTGTGCATACCAATTTATTGTTATCGCAATTTTCTAAAATAACATACTGTACTTGTGGTTTATGAATTTGCCATGACTTTATCTCATATTAGATTTTCCCAAATTGAATAATAAATAATTTAGTAGTGTATAGATTAGTCCTGCTCGCAACACGAAGATCGTAGATTCTACTTCCTTATGCGGCTTTTTTTTTCACTGTGACTGATATATTTTTACTTACCGAGCGAGGAAGTATTGCAATCGAGTTCACAGTGCGACTGACTACTTTTATGTTTTTCCGCCGTTTCATGACCCGTACAGTGCGAAAAATAGATCAGCCGTTTCCGTCTGTATGTCTGACGTCTGTCTCCCTCCGTCTGTTTTTTTTTAGACAAATAATCTCCGAAACTACTGGACACTGGTCCGATGTTGTAAAATTTTGTATAATGTATGTTAAGAGAACAATTTTGTCTAGTCATCCGCACCACCAATGAGATGACGTCATCAACAAAATTTAGAATAATAAATTTTATTTAAATTTTATAAAATAACATACTCCTACACCTGTGCTTTATGAATCTGTGTTGAGTTTTTATCTTAGACATCCAAACTTTTGAAAAAAAGTAAAAATTATATTTTGTAATTTAATTTAGAAACTGCAAAACTGAATGCTCTGTAAAAGTTTTCAGGTTATCGTAAGCATGGTGAATCTTTTATCAAAATTTATCCGTTTATCCTCTCCAAAAAACTGATGACGTCATCTCAGAATTTTGCCGACTAAATACTATCTAAAACAGATAAAACATTATGCATCTATACTTGTCGTTTATCAATGCATTTATACTTTTAATTAAAATTTTCCAAAATCCCATTGTATAATTTTTCGAAGGGATTTTTTGGACTATATTAAAGAGCGTGGAAATTCCTGTCTATACAAACTTACACATTTTGTTTTGTTAAGATTACGTCCAAGAGTTTCATTAAGAACTGTATACAATTCTGTGATCTACGAAAATGCTGTGATAAAATTTTTGTTAGACTCTGGGTTACGGAGTTAAATAAAAAAAGTAGTTGCACCCTTACTTTCAAGATGGTGGCCGATAATTTAGTTTTACATTTACAACCGATCCACCTAGTTTATGTTTAATAACATAACATTCACTAGTTAAATCAACATAATTTTTCAAGTGGTTTTATAAAATATTTCAGGATGGCCAGTTTTTTGTGGGTCAGTGTATTTTTCGTATCAGTAAAAATAACAATTAAGTATTACATTTATCAATGGTAATTTTTCATAAAATATAGATCTTTGGAATTATCGTTGTGATAAAATTAATAAACCGCCTACCTACCTGTATTCATCTAAATCAAATAAAAGTTCAATTAAAATTGAAATCTGCGATATTTAGAAAGTAACCAATTGTTGTAGGTCGTAGAAAATGGAGAACCCATGTTAAGTTATCAAACTAACATGACGGAAAACATTCGTAGATGCAAAACAAAGGAGCATTGATGTGAAAGCTCACATACAAAGAATTTAAATTAAAAACAAAACTAGAGCGAACGTTTGATTTATTGAATGAATTGTCAAAGACATTTTATATTAGCAACAATTCACATATTTCAAGATCACTAAAGGTATTTCATTTCTCAATCGTTGTATCGATTATTTATTTCTCTTGTTAGTATGCAAAAAATATTTGCAAATTTACGTTTAGGAAACAAACAAATGAACGACACAAC
This sequence comes from Zophobas morio, assembly GCF_036711695.1. NCBI lineage: Eukaryota > Metazoa > Arthropoda > Insecta > Coleoptera > Tenebrionidae > Zophobas > Zophobas morio. The sequence continues at coordinate 7,586,302 of NW_026972110.1, forward strand.
TTATCAAAATATGGTTTCCCAACAGCGAAACCTCCACTTCATTTTCGGAAATATTGGATGGACAGTATGTAAATGTCGCCTTTTGACATTACATAAGGTACACCGGTTCAGCTCAATTATATAGTTTATAAACTTCCAAAAATGTTACAGTTACCCACGATGCACATATATAGGTTCTAAAATAATGTTTTCACACATGACCTTGGTCAAACAGCTGTAAGTAATACAAAGCAATAAAAACATATTCTCTAACTTAACTGGATCTATTGGCATTTACATTACTTTAGTTTAGTTCGTTATCAGTTATTTTAGAACAAATTGAATACAAATGCAAAATTAAGAGTTAGTAATGTCGGCACTAACATAACGGTGAAAACAGACCACAACAAATGATCAAAGGGAAATGTTTATTTTAAAGTCAACATGTCGACTTTTAAACACAAAGCTTATAACAAAGCTGGTTAGTAATTTTGGTCATCTGAGAAAAAATTTACCATCTGCGACGTAAATAACTAGTCACACGACTACTACAACAAATGTCTTCAGTCTGGTCAACTCTTTGATCGTGTAAGTATGGCTCGTTAGAGTAGAAGGAGTATTTGATAATAATTAGGAGTAATTGTTTATCGGGATTAATTTATTTTCTGTTAGCAACTATAATTGGCGTCTGTTTTAAACGATAATGATAATGCTAATACTAACTGAAGGACATTTCTTTAATATTTGTGAAACAAAAAGTAGTTGATGATATCCCTCCGAACTTGAGAATTTTGCAACGAAATGAAAACTTACAATATATAAAGTAGCTCTACAGATGCATTCAGTTTTGAATTAAAAATAAGGATCAGGATCATATTATCTATAAGCATAGGCGCAGCTGGGCAGTGAAATGTAGGTTTTATAAAGTAATGTTTTTTCATTTCTTTAGACTTTAGTTGATAGTGTTTATTTCTAAAAAAATGCGCATGATGTCAGCATAAAAGCTTGAGGTACATATGTATGGTTTCGCCAACAATAGTCTAGTCTGGGAATCGGATATTTACCGTGGTAACAACTATTCTATTATTTCTAAGGCAAATCACACCAGAATAAGGCTAATTGCTGTCGATGAAATTGAACAAGAGGAGAATACAGGCGAATAATTTGTTTCAATGTAATTATGCACTGACATTTTGATCAGTGCTTTATTAGATTACTGCAGATGCGATAAGAATTATTATCAATATTGCAATTTATGACTAATGATATTATCCTAAGCCCAGAGAAAGAACGAATCAGATTACGCAAGTTTTTCTAACAATACTAGCACTTAGGTTGGCAAGTTAAGACCTGAATTACATATGTCCAATCATTAATCACAGTAATCAAAGTTAGGTCATCTTATTGCAGTTTATTATGCTCTTTATTTCATTTGTTGTTTTGTTAACTGGCTGTCTCATATACCTAATATTTTCTCAATTTTTGCTACTGAATTTTCATTATTCAAGAAGTGAAACTGAAGTTCATAATTTCAACTTAGCAGAACTTTAGTTGGTATTTATTTGACAAGTTATATCTATGAACGCGTAACAACAATCAACTTTAGTAACTGAAGTGAACATCGTAGGGAACATTATTGGAGTACTTTTAGAGTTAAAGATGTGAGAGTTTGAAATTTTAAATTAAAATATGCAAGTAATTCTTGTCGTGATTTGTACCATGAATACAAGTCGTCGTAGTTTGCTTTGTTCCTACAACTATTCGTTTATTTATCGTGTAGAAGTGCAGTAATGAAATACGTGTGAAAATGCAGCCAACTAACGATTAATTAGTCTTCAGTGAATTCACACAGCGAATGAAACATTCTTGTAAAATCAATCCAACGCTACGATTATTTATCTCATTTTAAAAGCGTCCATTTCAGCTGAAATTTTTTATAGAGATGTACAGTTATTTTTCACTGCCGTCCACTGACATAAACTCTAGTTTTTGCAATAAGTATATTGGCATCCGCCTTGTGTTTGATTATAAAATGTATTGAGGAAACTATTCATATTAGGCGGACGCAACATTACTATATTCTCAAAATTTCGCCAAAATGGGATGAAAAGTTATGAAAAGTTCTTGATTTGATCAACAAAAAATTGTAACCCGTGAGTCAAGAAAACCAGCGATTTTCGCGTTAGTAGTTCAAGATTTTTTGGCAAGACCAGTGAGATTACCAGAAAAGAGTGCTGTTTTATACTGGTACAAAATGTGATGATACAATTTGGATTTTTTGCGAAAATGTGGATGCCACGAGTAAAAAATTAAGGCAGATTCATAAAAAACAAATGCAGGAGTATATTATTTGATAAAATTCAAATGATCTTTACCTACGTGATATTCCCAATATACGAGTACATGCAAAATTTGATACGAATCAGCCCCATCCAAACTGACGACAGACAGATGGAAACAGGAGACCTATTTTTTCATACCCTAGGGGTTAAGATTTTCAACTGTTCCCATCAAAAAAAAATATTTCTCTGTTTAAGAAAAAAATTAAAATTTTAGAAATATTTTACTGGGATATTGATCTTTTAAAGTCGGACGTTAAATAAATGGCAATAATAGTTAAACAAATTTATCTAATATGAAATTTAACTTTAGCCCAATTTCTAAGGGCTACTTTTTGAAAAATAACTTTGTTAAAATATCAGTCGTACGAAAAATTATTTTTACATTACTACACGAAATACCAACACATTTAATTTAATAATCGGTTTATTGTCTGAACATACGCACATAAGGAAAAAAGTGCATACAAAATAAAAGAAAATATTTACAAAATATGTAACAAAAAGGTTTAAAAAAATTTGATAAACCAAAAAGAAGACAAAATTACCTTTAGCCTTCATGTAAGATAAATAAGATATTAAAAAAAAAACAAGACCCAATTTAAAAATAATGCAAAATTGTAACCTTTAGGATTCTTCTTCTAGTACAATTTAACGAATCTTCTCATCTTCATCTACGAACCCACTGCAACAAAAAACACATGAAATTTTTGTGTACACAAAGGAAAATACATTAGAAGTTAACATCAACTTTGTGCATAGTAATTTTTAATAACGGTGCAAATCAACATTACACAGGTTTAATAAGTAGATAAGATTTGAAATATTTCAATCACAAAGAGTTTCGGAAAATATTTGCCTAAAAATTCGCTAACAAACAGATAGACGGAAACGGAAAATCGATATTTTCACTCATAAACTGGGGAATGTCTAGAAAACAAGAAATGAAAGTTTAATAAAAATAACCCTGCTACACTACGTTTGGAATTTAAGAACATTCTAAAGTTAATTTAACCGAAATTTTAATAATCATTTCACAATGAACTCAAACGTTGAAGACCACTGATTTTGTGAACTTCTTTTAGTTGCAGTTAAGTATATCCCAAAACAATTCCGAAATATAGAAAAACAATAACGTTAATTGCAGTGATGCGTAAAACGTAAAGACGGTCCATAATAAGATAAAAATCAAAACTGCATTTAATTTTTTACATAATCCTAACATTGCTAAAAACCTATTAGATATTCCAAATAATTTTAGCCGAAAAGGCCCGTTTTAAAGAATAAATACATGACGAGATATTAACGTTTGAGTTCTTGCTGAAACAAACACATTTGTTAAGTCGTTAAGTAACGATTTATACAATACAACTACTTCTTCCTTAACATCCGTATTTTTATAACAATTTGAATAAAAGAACTGAGGAAATAGGACATAATACATTAAATAATACACTGATACATAACGCCTAATAGTAATATTTACCCTTTAAATCCTGATTTCCGTTCCTTCCGCGCGGATCCTTGCAGACTCCTTCCTCATGGGCAGATCACAACACTCACCTTTCACTTTAAGCCGGAAACTAAAGTATTAAAAATAAACCACTTAAACGAACTAATTTACAGACAGCACACACTCTCAACAAAAAAAAAATTAATAAAAAATTCTCACCGCTACCATATCAGACATTTATTGCAGAGTTTTTTTTCATTGATGAACATTAAATGAACCTTAATTAAAATACTGCAATATTATTCATTAGCAAAACATAATTTTCGCGCTGTGTGGATGAATAATAAATTACGAATTTTACACACAATTCGCCGAAAACAAATTAAAAAACCCGATTTAAATACGATAAATGCTTTTTTTGGCTAGTTTCAGGTTTTATTGACGTTTCATAATCGTAACCCCCAAAGTTTATTGAAAGAGAAATATGAAATTTGATTTTGCGTTTTTTGTTTTGCGATAACCTCTATAAGGTAAAAACCAATGAAAGGAAAATGAACTCTTAGTAATAACATGGTTAACTTCGAGTATTTATGTTTATACTTCGAAATAATTCGACTCTAATCACGTACAAGCAAAGGCTGCGGCATAAAAGACAATGAAATGTGATTGATTTTGTCTCCTTAAACCAAAGGAGTGGACTGATTAATACAGCAAAACGGTCCGAAAATTATTTTGGGTGAGGAGCTGTTATTTGTAATAAAAATTATTTGCGGTGAGACATTGCTGTAATTTTCGAGTAAATGGGGTGAACCGTTCTCGATTTGATTAAAAAAAAGATGTAACGACGATGAGAATGAGTCACCTTCTGGCGTCGCAAGCTAAGTAGCCACAACCCAGTGGTTCAGGTATGGGTTACCTATATAGAATATGCAGTGAATATTGCAGAAACACTTTTGTAAAGTTATTGTGATTAAAACTAAATGTGGATTCGGAAGTAATAAGGGAAGAAAATAAAATAAATATATCATGTCTTTTTTGTAATGGATAATTTATATTTCGAAGTCTTGTATGACAATAGTAATCCTTGTTTATTTTTTTATTTTATAGTCAATCAACCCGATATTGGAACAAAAGGAATCTTACACTTCTACATTTTTAATTAAATTTATGTATATTACAATATGAATTCTGCTGTAATAGTTATGTTATAATAATAATATATCATAAAATATTAAAACGGAAATGTTTGCTCTTTTTCATTGCATCGTTGTTAGGCAATTTTATCGCTTCTCTTAATTTAACATAAGTATTTGAAAGCAACTGACCCTAGAGATGCAAACATTTTTATAAGTAGGCAAAATTTTACTCAATCGAAGAGTCAAAGCTGCTTATCATAAAATCATTTTCCTTTTCAACCCAATTCCTGTGACAGCAGATGGTTGAAGATTATCAAAATTACCCCTTAGAATTTTTCCTGAGGGTAACTAAGAATATAATATAACCAAAACGTATTATCTTTACAAGTAAAACACAGCAGCCAAGCTATTCCAACTTTTCTCGCTTCGTAAAAGGAAACATTGTTTACTTCATTGTTTGTTTTCCCACAGTGAACAGGGCTTGTTAAAAACTGCGTTGTTACAACAAAGAGTTTAATACTTTACAATTTTGTATTGTTGAATGCACAGACTATATTATCAACTACAACACTCAGCGGTGTTTCTCATTTTTTCATAAAGCTGTCTCCCCACAAGAAACAATAAGAAAGACAAGAAAAAGCCTAAAAACCCACAAAAACAGATTTTATGGTTTTATCAGTCACATGAACACGGAACTTTATTAAGCGACAATATTTCGCTGGTCGTATATGATGTAGGTATAAAAATTTAGGATGTTGAACATTGAATGTGCCCGACACCCTACACACAAGCGGTAGCATTCTCAGTTTTTTGTTTCAAGAATAAATGTCACGGTAAGAGATAGCATTTTATCTAACAAGTCGTGTGAACGCTTAGCAAAGTCAAGAATTCTCATTTCTTTCAAAAAATTTTTACACAGTTGCGAATATTACTGATGTTACGGCAATTCTTCTAGTTGGTTGAGTACATACTGTCCTATAATTAATTATAATTTAAGAGTTGCCTAAGTGAATAAAGGAAGTAAATATTAACATGAATTTTGAAAGTTTTTGGTGTAAAACGACATTCTTAGAATACATATTGGTGTACACTGTCATATACCTAACTAATCGTAATAAGTTTTTAAAAGTATAAATTATAATACTATTTTTGAGAATAAATATTTCCTTAAGAAATTAATATTTTCCCAAAAAATATTATGTAGTAGTGTCTGTCACTGAACGTATTTTTCACAATGTTAGCTGAGGTGAAAATTACATATTTTATTTATTTCTACTACAATGACATACAGAAGGGCATGCATAACAAATATGAATGCTGCTGCATTCTGTTCACAAAAAGTGCATACGTCAGTCTATTTTATAAAATTATACTTTCAGTTTAGAATAAAAGTAAATAATAGTAATGGAGTATTCAAAACGTGGAGGCATCGTTATTTTTAACATTGAATGACTATGGAGCAGTGTAAATTGAGTTTCCCTATGATCTGTAACACCGAGCTTTGACTATAATGTTGATAGCAAACCAAAACAGGTTGATTTCGGGCATTTAATTTTATTAATAATTAGAAAGAACAGGCATTTTAGTGACGATGATAACAACGCTTAAATACATGCTAATATTACGTATACTGACAGATTATATCTAGATTCTAGACTGATGAATTCACTTTATTATGAAAACAATTTTTAACTTATTACAATATTTTCAGTAAGAAAATTATGTGTCGAAACTTTGGTTCAGCATGAATGTAATTGGTGCATATTTTAAAGCACTGATTAGGTCTGCTTTTAAATTATCTTTAACAATTTCAAAGCCTCTACTTAAAACTTTCACTTTCCGCAACAACTTAACGTCACCATCTTCCCTTAAAACATCAAACATTTTTTCATTAATTAGTTAACCACTTTTCTCGCAAACTTTCAACAAATTTACTTAATTAATATTGCTGCAGTGATACCAATTCATTCTCAGTGTCTCAAGTTATTAAAAAAAAAATGTCATTGGATTTAACAAAACAAATTCGCAAAAATTTAAAATAAATATTGACAGGGTTTGTCGGAATCGAAAAAGTTACAAACATATATCAAAATAAGTAATATACCAAAAATAAGTAAAAATCCATTAACGTCAGTCGTTTTGTATTTCTTCAAGTCGTGAAGATCCTAAGGGACTGCAGTTTTTTCGGCTATATTGTATCGTCGATAACAAGATACTAAGAGTCTTCGATGCGTGTACTTTATTACTGCTCTCTATGAAAAAAGTAACTTACTAAGAGATGGAACTTGTTAGAATATCGGATACTAAAATTGGGGTGTTTTGGGAGACTTGTATAATTTTAAAAACAATATTTTTCAAACAATCAAATTTAGAGCAATCTTTTTATTTATTCACGGATGCACCCCATGTTTCAAAGCTTACTGAAACTGATTTCTTGATGCTAGCATAACACAACGTACAAAACTTGCAGAAATAATGCATAACTCTTTTTTTGAGTTTAAAAACGAAGAGAATTACAAAACTTCAATAAGAGGAACTAAGAAAAATCTCCTCAGTTAAAAATCTCCCCAACAAACAATATATAAAACAAATATTTAAGCTGTGAGGGAGCTGAAATACGAAAGCTTTTCATACAATTGTTACAGCTCTGTTTACCGATATATAAGTCATACTAAAACACCTTACACAAATTGTGAAGTGCAAAACAAAACACTGGATATCTTCTGTGAACTTATCCGTTAATAAGCTAAAAATAATACCTTGAAATATATCAGAAAGTATTAATATTTTTAAATTTATAAAAAGGCTTATTGGCAACTAATTATTACATTCACTCAATCTGGCCATTTATCCTCGTGAATATAAATGTTTAATAATTTGTAGCATATTTTTCACACAATTTGATCACAAGAACATAAATATAGAACCTGAAATAATCTTAACGAATTGTAATTTTGCTTATATAAATTTTGTTCCAAGTCTCAATTTTCTGATCAATAAGTCTTGAATTTGTTGCCGCCAGTCAAGTTCGAAACATTTTCAGACAATTCAATGTAAAAGTGACTTATACTTCAGGATCTCTAGTTTCCTTGGCAAGTTTAAAGATAAAGCAAAATCCAAAAAATGTCTGAAATTTCTAAATAAATCGTGAAAATTTTAATCAAAAATATACTGATAAAGGAATTCAAGTTGAATATGGATTGTCTCAAACCGTGAACATCTAAAAAAAATCAGAATTAACAAAAAGTTGTTCAATATTAGTTACGCTAATTAAAGATCACGATCTGTTGGATATAAAAGTGTTTTCGAACGTTTGTTCCTACGGTCAACCCAATCAGTTCTATTTTGACGTTCAACAGAATAATCTACCCCAGTACGATCGTATTGTATTGAAAGAAATTTGAACGTGTATGTGAATATCCAATAAGTCCTACTGGACCGTTCCTTTGAAGATTCAATACCCACATAATCTAAATCTAAGAATGCAGATTTCTAACTGCACACTCGTATGACAGTCAAATCTGTGCACTTGTGTACTCATCCGATTTTCTGTAAAATTGTACTACAATTGTATCCAGCACAACTGTTCTGCGACATTGGTGAGTGACCCTCTTAAAAATAGTGATTCTTAAAGGAACTAAAAACATTTAAAGAGACATATACAAAGTATTCAATGTGGAGCAACATCCTGTCCCTTACCTTTCCTCCTCTCCTAGCCAGACAAGCAGAAATCGTGATTGGTATACAAAAAATGTTAAGATACTTTAAATTTATTTAATTTTAAGTTTAGTTCGACGTGGAATTAAGTTAAGGCAATTGTCCTTCTCTTTCACGATTTTCATTACTTGCACACTTTCGTAAAAACAACCTAATAATTTTTTAGTTAAATTGTTTTCAATTTTCATTACTGTTGCTATTATTTATATTTCCACCATTACATCTGAATCTGCTCTATATACCTTAAAGCTGATTACTAGAGAACCGTAACTTTCAGGTAAAATACATAGAAGCGATGCCGCTATTCAGTTAATTTTTCCCTTGGTATTAACCACTGACGAACGAATTCCCAATGTACAAGTTAAATGTTCCTACATATTTTTCTACCCTCACTAACACGCTTCTATAGGTATCGTTTTAAAAACAAGCAGTGAAGTTAGGAAAATAAATATTTGGTAACAATTTTTTGTATATCCCACACTGTATTTTCGGTTTTTCTGTTTGTTGCAAGTTCAAAATTGTGTCTTCAACTAATAAGTATAACATAAATATGACACTTGGAACGAGAACAATTCGGAGTGCAAATACCGAGTGACTATTAATTTTTATGATTTTGTTTGGCCATGGCCGACTAGTATAAAGATTATGGCCTGTCCAAAGGAATGCCAAAGGTACCATACGTGCTGCCATCTATTAATAATTCAAAATCGACAAAAGAATTATTAACACCTTTTGAAAGGCACAAAGGCATTCATACCCAAACAAACCACCATTACACGTTTTGAAGTCCCATAATGTCAAGTCAAATTAAAATTTTGCTAAATTATTAAGTGTAATTATTAATAGATGGCAACACGTATCGTACCTCTTGGACAGGCCATAATCTTTATACTAGTCGGCCATGGTTTGGCATACCTCATTATCAAATTGACATTAATGACACCAAGTCAGTAGCTGCTATCTTCTTATTTGTTTTTTAGGCGTCAAAATTGACAACTGTGAACTGACATGCTAACATTGCTACTAATAATTCAGAATTGCTAACCCAAAAATTTGCCTCAATCAGTAATAGTCATCCGGTATATTAACAATGTTGGAACCGACAATATCGTTCATTTCCCAAAAAAGCTGGAGTAGTTTATAAAAAAGGTCATCTTTCCAAATCAGTTTAAAGTTTAAAATAAATAAGTATATAAACAAATAAAGGAAGGCAATACAGCGTCTAGAATTCTGTATAAACATTATAAAAAGAGGACAAAAAAATTGATTCAGTCATAAACAAATGTTAAGCTTAATAACCCGTAACACAAAAAATTACCTTTAAAAATTCTGAAATTGGTTAAGACTCGTTGCGCGCACCGAGCTGATTCGTACACCAACTATATTATGACCTGATGATACTGAAATTATTGAAATACCTATCCGATTAAACCAGCTTTCAAACGGAAAAAACTCAATGAAATCGGTTCATTTTTGGGGGAGCGAAAGTTGTAATCTCTCTTTCTGCGTCAGAAGTTATTAAAAAAAATTCTCTCAGTTAAAATGTCTCTAGCTTCGGTTAACTCACGTATCTTTATTTGTCCATCGGCCAAAACCATATCATCAACTTTCTGAATGATTCCTGGTATGACAGCAGTTTGTTGACCTTCAGAACTCGGTGCACCTTCAACGGATTCAAAGAAACGAACTGAAATAGGTTCATCCGTGCATCCACAGACAAACAGCTCAAATTCTTAACACCCTTCGTTTGCTTCGAGGTTTAAATAATCAAATTTACCATGAATGCAAGAGTCCCACAAGAATCAATGTTGGGACCCTTAATATACTTCATTTACTTATCTGATTTTTTCTGTAAACTTTCTATAATGTTTGCTGATGCATGGGTAATCATTAACTCATTACATAAAACAGATAACATTTCTTAAAAGTAACAAAATGATTATTAGAACAGTATTTTTTACAATAATCACTTAATTAGTTGATGTTAAATTACATAAAAGAACAGCTCTTATAAATTTTACTGACATTCACAAAGAAAAAAAATATAGTGTGTTGTTAAGATCCAATGTTGGCTCAATACAACAAGAAAAGGAAACAAAATTTCTGAGATAAGAGACAACAAATTGAAAAGGCAAATCCAGTCCATGTAGAGAAATTACGCAAAAACTATCTGTGCATTGCTTTGTCCTCAGATAATTACAGAAAACGACTGAAATAAATACATTTAAAACGTATTATTTTGTCTGGATGGATTTTCATTTACAGTATGCCATTACTCCTTGTGGTACGTGTTCAGACATAAACCGTGTTTTTAAATTACAAAAAAGAGCAGTAGAGTTCGAATTATAATGGGACTTGAATATAGAAGCAGTTGTATAAATTATTCTACATATTTAACTCAAAGTCTGGAGCATTAAGAGAACAAATTGAAAAAAGCTTGAAAATTTAAAAATATAACGCCCCTGTATGAATCGGTTCTCACTACACGACTGCATGGATGGTGTTCTAAGCATATACGTTTCGATTAAGAGCAGGAACTTAAAACTGTTATCGCTATAACTTATCTCTACTACGAAACTGATTAATCGAAATGACCAAATTTTTACCTGATCGTAAAAAGCATAGCCAAAAGTTTTTCTGCCTTGGTAATTCCTTCTTGTGCATTTGGTTTTACGTGTATAAAAATAGGGGATGCGAAGCACTCACATCGTCGTCTCACAAACGGACGTATATTTTCTTTTCCGTTGTCGGAGATGAATTTATGCGGGGAACCGGATTTCACCTTGGTCCATGTTTGGTTTTCCATTTTTAATGGTTGAAAGCTTCGAGGTGGCAGACATGCGTTGAATTAAATCGAGCGAAATGTAAGTGGCTATTCATCGAGAGCGCAGGGTGGGCTAGAGTCTTAGCGGTTGTGGCTGTCGCCGAATACCAATTTGCAAGGGTGTCTCGTCCTGTACTTACATGTACAAGCTCTCACCGATTGGATCGACGCACTTCGGTCTTCTCGCCACTACTGACACTTTAATTAAATGACATCCGGACCAGTCCTCCGGATACCCAACCGATGAAACTTTACATTTCTCTAATTGCTTCCTAGTCTAATTAGGGCCAGATAACTGCTAGTATGCTGTTGCAACATTCCGTTAGTCAAGGGCTCAAGCACCTAACTAGAATAGAATTAGATTATAAGTCAATTACCTTATGATTGGATTAGGTTTTATTCCGCGTTAATTTGTCGAGGGACGAAACTTAGGATTAAATTCGAAACACCAGTACTTCCAAGCAGAATAACTCTATTAGCTTAACAGTTGTTGATACGCTCATATAACATTTAGAGGCCCGTTTAATTTCAGGAGACCATTGCCAATTAATGGCTTTCTCATCATGAATATTCCGCTTGATCCGTGGATATAAACTGATTAAGATTTACTAAAACCAACTACAATAGGTTTCTTTGTACCTAAATCATCTCATGAAATAAGACATCGCTATAACTTCTGTAAATACGCTTAAATTCTGATAATTAAACACAGACCTAGAAATAAAAAGCTTTTTTGAAATCGGAATCTCATTTCCTCAGAAGATGGACCTGATATCGTCTTAATTCCTTGAACGTGAAGTTTGAATGACTTTTAATCAAAGTTATTATTCCTACTTTTCTATACGAAGAATAAAGACCCCGAAAAAACTGGCAGTTCGACCCCATCCCCACTAACTTTGAATTATTATTACCGATCAAAATTTGTCTGATAAGTGGCTGCACTGTTCTGATTTAGCCAATTTTATGCTGTGATACCCTAATCAGTACTTATAATCACACTATTCTAGAAAATTTTTGGTTCCGAACAGGTGTTTTGATAAATCTGTGCTAAAATCTTCTTATTAGAAATATCAGTGTTACTCAGTTGAGCTTCTCTAGTCAATTTTTTTTATAATATAAATAACATGATGTTGGAATTTTCAAGAGAAAATGATGGAGTATTGGTTTTTGGAGTTTTTTGCTTATAGTATCTACTATATTACAATTCTGTGAAATTTATTTCAAGAATAAGTTCCTGGTTTTGATACATATGTATGTTGTGATGACTATCGGATCTTGAATTAGAGAATAAACTTTCGTCTACACTTTTGGAGACGTTCTAGAATCTTCCCCTTTCCTTATTCCTTTGCAATGGGCATAGAGGACAATTTTAGGTGGTATTACATTGTTTATCACTTAATTATTTCATGATTATGTGAAGAAGGGGATGTACTCTCTATATGTCCTCTTAATCTTTCTAGATAGTTTCTTTAGTTCATATCTGGTTTTCATTTAATCAGTGTAGGTGATTGAAAACTCACTTTGACTTGAATTTTAGTGATTTAATTGCTCTGTACTCTATGAGCGATTAGATCTAATTACTTCCTCTCTAACATAATAAGTGGCTTAATCCACTCTTTGCTTTACGGTTAATTCTTATGTTAAAACTATATTCACAATAATTGTTACGGATGTCAGACAGAGGGTTGTTTGCCAAGCAACACCAAAGCGGACTGAGAGAATCTTACTGAACGATCCCTCTTCTGATGGCTATCGGATTAGATTAAAGAGTTTTGTCTTCTAACGTAATTTGAAGTATTCTCCTCCAGAACTTCATTAAATACCCGAGGAAAGCGCACATTTTGGAATTAATACTTTACGAGCGTAAATGGGGGAATGAATCATAAACTTTTTAGTCTATGAAAGCACTGTATTTTTCCCCGGTTTATTCAAAGATGATTGAATCAACGATTATTATTGTTCTATGCAGCTAAATGATCTTTGAATGGCAATTCTTTAGAGGTTTTAAAGCTAATTCTTTGAAGACCATCTTTACTGAAACCGTATAATGCGGAATTGCAATAAAAAAGAGGGTTCCGAGTATTCCATTAATTCGAGTGGATTATGTTGCAATAAGACATTTCTGTAAAAAAAACTTTTAAATGTTTATCCTTTCCTTTTGTGAATTGGTTTCACATTCAAAACATTTTTTTTTATAAGGCGTGTTTTCAAAAATTATGCCTGTTACAAACCCAAATACTGAAACTGACATTTAGTTACTAACAATTTTCTTATATTATTTGTATGCCAAAATAGTTGATAGTTTTCGCCATCACAAACTTTATGCTTCCCGAGTGTAAGCTAAGAAAATATTGAAATAGGATCCATCAGATGAATGGTTACTTTTATGTGTTTTCAACGTTTCATGGCCCCCAGTGTACGGAAAATGTCCGTCTGTCACCGAGATTGTAATGACCTCACCTCAAAATTTTGCTTCATAAAATAAATATATATCTTGTGGTGACTGACGATCAAATTAAGACGGTTCATTTTATTTCAGAAATTTTAAGAATACGGTAATGTTCTTATTGGCTTGACATTCCACGTAATCAAGTTGATGAAGGACGTCATCCCAAAATTTTGTTATAAAGAAACTCACTTGAAACGTACGCATAACATGATTATTTATCTGTACTTTAACAGTCTACATATATTTCATTTAAATCAAAGGGGCTCTAATAAAAAAAATCAACTCGAAAAATCAATTTTTTCAATTTTTCGAAGAAGCTAGATTTATTAACGGTGAGGGAATTCATGTCTCAATAACTTTAGATCAATTTCTTTTATTTCTTTTATATATACAATTTCAAATACGTGTTGTAGTAAAATTTAGTATCGCTTAATATGTTTTTTCTAAGTAAACTAAATGAAATTAGATTCTGGCTAACCATATGATGAATTATGAAAGAATTATTTTTTGCCATAAAAGTGTGTTGATATTCATTTTTGTTCTAACCATGTTTATCCCAAGTGGTTGATATTGTATGTGTGTACTTGAAAATATGAATAGCAAAATATTTGAGTTACGTCGACTTGCTCCAGTCCTACCTCATCTTCCCACTTCTACATATTTTAGAACTGATGCTATAATACGAGAAAGCTCCATCTCAGTTTCCACTAAAAGCATGGATTTTCTGTTTACAAATGATCTTGAAGCTGACCTCACTCTTGTTATATTTTGAGTAACTAATTATTATTTGCGACGTATTCCGAAATGTGAAAGATGTATGTATAAAGTTATATTTATGACTAAATATGTAAAATTATTTAGATTAAACGTTCATCGCTTCTAAAGTACAACCCCGATTTTGTTGTATGTCCGGAGGGTAGGATCCACAGTACATAACTTTCCAAATTTTTCTTTTTTACTTTCCGACCGTAAGCTACGGAAGGTATTGTATTAGGCTGACGAATGGTAAATTTTATGTTTTCTCGACATTTTACAACTTCTAGAACATGAAAAGTAGATCTCCTGTTGCCATTCGTTTGTCTATCTGCCTATCTATGAAACTATCGGACAAATTGTTCGAAAATTATAAACGTACTCAGGTTTTAAGGATGTCTAGTATAAAATGTGTGTGTTCATCTACACCAAAAGAGTGACGACATCAACTCAAAATTTTACCAAGTAAATTCTATTTAAAATAAGCAAAATAATATAGCACTCTACTTGTGACTGACAAAATGATAAAATTAATTCAAAAATGTACAACAAAATTTTGCAGTTTAACATAGAAATTAAAATATTGCTCCAAAATTTTACACACTTTCTTTTGAAATTTTCAAAAAAAAGTAAGCTCCGGTTTACTCATTTTTAGAATAATTTATAGAAACTCTAAAAAATATCTAACTCATTTTCCTAAAGTTTTAGGAACACAGTGCTGTTGTTGTTGACATTACACTCCACCTACTTATGTAAATTAGTACATTTAGTATTTGTTGTATCCAAAAAATCATACGCGTAGCATGTTGCTTTACCTATAGTTATACTTAGTCTACTCCTCTTGGTGTTTTAATTTATAGGATTATAATAGCAAAAAATAACATTCGCAGATTGAAGTTTTAGGGTTTATCTAAGAAATTGAACGTTTTTTGATTCATTGTGCTGCTGGAGCTAAAGAAGTTCTATCTTTGAATATCTTTCAACCAATTTTTCTTATCGTCTTTATCCACTAAGAGTATCATTTTTGAGAAACTTTGAAAACAAACAAGTTTTACTTATGTAAATAGGTTTGTACATGCTTTTGTGTATTTTATTAAATACTCTATATTTTTTTACAATATATAGCCGGGTTAACATTCTACTAGTGAAAGACGCCTTAGATGACAAATTATTTATGACTATAACTCGAGGCAATTCTGGAGTGATATTATTTCAACATAGATTTATTTACCATGCTGAATAAATGATTAATTAATTACAAAAAAAGAAGTAGACTATAACCTGTTAGGATCAGTGTTTTAAAACATTTACTTCAAAAAATTGCTTCCCGCTTGAAGTAGCATAACACTGTCAATTTTTTTCAAAGAACTTCTACTTCCCTTCTTGGAAACTCTGCAGACAATACAAAAAATCTAAAGCGGAAGGATGGGATGTTTAATATTGTAGCTGAAAGTTGCAAAGATAATTTATTAGTCAGTAAGAAAAGTATCACGAGTAATATTTTATGAGGCATTGCGAACAGATTCCTATTATAGAGAGTAGTTCAACCTCGTCTCTTATTTCATTATTTCTATTTAATTTTAATATTACTTGCTTAGAATCAGTAAAATTTGTTACAAATTATTGGTAACTGGTTTTTATTCCTTTCATCACCCTAATCCACGTTTCACCATATTTTGAACTGATGATGTAAGATAGTTAAAAAAAAATACGTTTACGTATCATCAAAAAGTGTGCAAACTGAGACTTTCTAATGAAATTGGACAGAATACACAAGAAATGAGAATTAAAAATGTTATGTTTGCCAAGCAAACATGCAAAAGTTAATTTTCCGACAAACAGAAATGACTTTTTAAAATTGAAGTGTTATGTCTGTTATGGCGTCCTCTAAAATCGTGCCTCGCCAAAGACCCTATTTATAAAAACTTATCTTGTCTGGGCAAAACAGCCTGAAAGAATGACCCACATCACTTGCGGATCGGCAATAAATGAATGCAATTTAGTATTGTCTGATGATGATTTTAATATTTATGATACCTCGGGGCACAATGACGCTGGAGTACTCCATAACACTCTGCCTAAAATCAGAGGATTATTCTTAGCTGAAACTGGAAATTAATTACGTATGTATGTGAATAATCCCCAGGCCGTTGTAACAAGATAACTTCGTTTACGCCCTTCAAATTACAGTCCATGGTTCGCTTTATAAAATATAATGATGTAACGATTCAGTTCAAAAGAGTTATGATATTCTAATAAGCTCCATTATCACAAAGCTAATGAAAATAATTACACTAAATAGTAGGACTGTCAAATAACGACATAATTTACTAAATTCCACATCAGTTATTACAATTTTGATGATTACACAACTTCAACGAGAATAACAACAACAGTTTTAGACATTGTTACCCTGGACTCGGTATATGCATGCAATTACTACACTTGCATCACTAAAATAAAACTACCCTTTGAAATCTCTGTAAATTGTTATGCTTTGTTTACCACTTATAAAATAATTAAATTGCTGTTGATTTCATCTAGTTTCATTTAAATGGAAATAAATGGAACTAAAATAGAAACAAGGGACAACGAGAGCATCAACTAGAAACAAGCGTTTCATCAATGTTCATTATAGCTGCTGTTTGTCACAGTTAAAGATTAATAATGTAAGATGACTCGACAAAAGTTATAATTTATTTCAAGCTTTCAAAGCTACTCCAACTAACATCATTACCATTCCATTTACAAGTGGACCAAAATAACGCCCAGCTTTTTGTACCCATTTCAGCATGGATAATTCACAAAATGTGGACCTTGCTGACTTGAAATGTTAGATTAATAATGTAATGTTGGTTGAAAATTATCGCACGGAAGTAGCAAAGTTTAATTTATCTATTTATCGTCTCCAAAAGGCAAACCAGAACGGAAACGTGTAGTTTTACATTATAAATGATAACACATCTATAGTCATTTAAATACTTAAAATTAAACTACCTTTATACAAAATGCTCACAAGTGTACACACATCATGTTACCGATTTATGTACACTGCAAACTAACAAAATAGAGGGAATGGTAGTGCAATCGTCTTACTATCAATTAACACAATGATTTAGCAAAGCCTAGTAGAATGAATTATATTAATTAAAAAAAAAAATCCACTTTTTAGGTTACATGTGTTCGATTCTTACAGTGCGGTCTAAAACAGTGTAACAAATGAATTTATTTGTACTAGTTTTCTAGGATTTGATATTCATATGGTACATAAATTAATTTAGTCAGTTTTTTCATTCGAATTTGATGTGATTATTACCCTCCAGGTGCATACAAAACCGCATTCACAAGTGCGACGCTTCCGGTTATTAATTAATTAGTTGTATGTTGCAACAGTAATTAAAAACAAAAAAAATCTGACAAAGTGAGATCCTCTTTGATGTTGAATTTTACTCTCCAGGGAAATTTTATCTCGTCTTGAACTTCGTCCCATGTAATACAAGCATGAAATAATTGTTGAGAGCGTATAGTAAAATCCTGTTAATGTTAGATAAATACTTTTTGCTTCAAACGCATACGAAATTACCTTCTAAAGCTAAGGAAAAACTACAAAAAAATAATAAAATTATTTACAATATGATGGTAAAAATTTTCTGTTAGTCGAAGCGAAAATCCTTTTGTTAAAATTTTTTCAAAGAAGTATCTGTGTTCTATCTAACACTTGTGAAAAAACATCATAAATAATTGCTTTGTTATTTTGTAATTAAAAATTCTGCATATAATTATTTTTATTCGAGCGAAAACAGTATATTTTTCGTAAAAGTAAACATCCTATTAACTGTGAATTTTTTATTTCGAAATAAGTATATTGTTTTTGTTAAAGCAAGAAACCGTTGTTTTACGAAGACCAGTAAATAAGAGAATCGTATCTGGCATTTAATTTAGTGTTGTTAAAAAAATGGCAAGTCTGCGATTAACATTTAATGTAATGTCTTTTTATAGGGTCCGGACGACAGAACACAAGGACGGGGAATGCAGAAAGTGGAACCCATCCTCATGAAAAAGTAAATAAAATACGTTAACGCAAAAAACTTATCTGGCCGCAAAGCCCCATTCATTATCCGAAATACCAGCAAGGTGAACATGGGAAGTACCGATCCTCGGAGAGTGACCGTATTTTGGAAAGTTTCAACTTTACAACATGAAAGGCGCGTTCTCAAACCAGTGCTCAACAACAGATGTCAGCGGAACTCGAAGGGTGTTTCCATTGTGAATACTAAGCGAAATCAGCCGCTTTTATAGATCCTAAAAGTTTTCTCAACCGACAGAACACCCCTTGTTTATAGGCTGTGCGTGTTTTTAAAGTAAGTGAACCGATTTTTTCGCAGATCCTTTTCTTTGTGTTTTGTTAGGCTCGATTGTTTTTGTGTCATATTTCACCGAGCCAACTCGAAAGGAACACAGCGTATACCACACCTATCTGTACTTCTTCTCGTTTTATACAATTGTTACTGGAAGCTCTGTCTTTATTCATCGTTATCGAAACTTTTAAAATCGATTCGGTTGATGTATGAGTGCGGCTGCAACAAACAACGCGAAACTAAATTTGACTTTATTGGTAATGACTTTAGTTGTTTCACAGTGGATTGGTTCAATATGGTTCAGTGTGGCAGCAGCGGCGCCCTCTCAAGCATAAATATTATTTTTGATAAAGATAAATTTGGGATTTAGAGGATTCTCGGTAAACTCAAAGGGAACTTTATTCCAGACGTTTCTTAGTTTAAAGCTTTGTCTCGGGTACTTCTAATCGCATTGTTTGAAACTTTACTTGTATTCAAATAATGCCAGAGTTTCCTACATCAACAACTCATGTAAGGTTCCGAGAACAACACCGATGGCAGCAGGTTAATTAAACTTGCCAGTTTATAGCTGAAGTTCTGTTATGTAGTATGGAATGCTACTGAAGTGTAAAAAGTTGTCATTTTAAACTCAAATAATATCATGGAATCAATTAAATTTGAACTTCACTGTGAAATTTAAACCAGCAAACACCAAACAAATACCATAAATGTCACTGAACTATAACCTAAATTAAATTTATTTTACCCTACAAAACCGACAACGCGAACGTTTATACATCAGCGGCTTAATACCACTAAAATTTAAATAAAATTGATTTAAAGAATAATAATTAGTTTCTCATTTTTTTAAGTTCTTGAAAATTAATAACAAATTAAATTTCATCAATATTTTCAATCCTACTACTCTTCTCACTCCTCAAGCTCCACCAACTCTGCGACATCTCGCTCGCAAGGCGAACTCTAGTTATTGAGTACCTAAGTATATCTGAGATTGATTTGTGGATTTTCCTCTTGCTATAAATTCATTGTACACACATAGTCGTCACTCGCTTTGTTGACTCCATTTGCTTTTTTGCCCAAAAGTTTATACAAGTTTTCGGTAGGTATTTCATTCATTAAATTTGTCTGTGAAAGAACTGTCAACTCCGTTTGATCCACCTACTTTGTGTATAAATTCTAGCTCGCTTCACTCGCAGCATTTATTAATTTTGGTTTTTAAACTTTTTCGATTTTGAGTCTTAACATTTCAGTTATAAAACTTCATGAATAAACATGTTTCCGTTTAGCAGGTCGTGCGTGAGAAAAAATTTACACAGTAAGATTTTATACTAAATACGGATTAAAATAGATTTTAGTGCTACAAGAACAAGTAGATTTGTAAGTTTTATCTATTTTCTGAACTTAAAAATCTTGAGTTTTCAAGGAAACATAACTGTTTCCACTTTCAGCCATTTAATTCTTCTTCTTTTTATAATTTAATTTTTATATGATCACGTTTGTGTTCAACACTTCACATCAGAGGATTGTCTCCTGCAAATTTCATTTATGCACAACAGTATCGAAAATTTTATTTTACGCCCACGTTCTGTAAAAATTTGCTCAGCGGGCTGTAAAAAGTAATAAAGCCCGTGGGCCGTAAAATAATGATGGAAAACGCTTGCTTGAAAAAATAAGAACTAAGTATTTTTGGTTAACACAATTTATTATTAATAACTAAAGTCCATTTTGAAACATTTATTTGATGACAATGAACCCACAGAAAAATTATCAGAACGTGCAGGGTGCTCTTTTGAACCTGAAATTAATTGAAAATCTTAGTTTTTTATACCTAAGTACCTTTCGATGACGGAAGTACTGCTCCAGGCACCGTGTCTATTTATGCACGTGATATCACTATCGACTAGTAATGTAGCAGAGGTCCTGCGGAAGGTATGGTCAGTATACATGTCTAAGTCGGGAAGTTGAAGATACGGCGCAATACTTGTCCAAGTATATTTTTCCCACGACTTCTACGGTACATATTTTCTTCTTTTATTGTGGCTACTCATTGTTCGCTACAAAGCAGCGTATTTTCTATTCAACTCCAAGCCAGAGGTTTTTTCATCATTAATCACTGTAAACAATACCTTTTGTTGGTTCTGGTCTTTGGAAGCCTAATTACAACAACAGATCCTCTGTCTTCTAAATCATCTATTTAAATATTTACTAGTTCCTTCCTTCGACAAGCTTCAATAATTCCACATAAAAGGATAACCTACAATTTAAAAACGTCGATATTGTAGAAGCCAAAATGTAAACTTTTTTCAGTAATAAGACCTTTCATTTTTTTTTATTTAACACATAATGTGTTATCGTATTATCCTCTTTGCCAGATAATTAAGGGTGCGTTAAACGAAACTGCTTCAAATTTTCTTAATCTTTGACCACTAAACACTAAAACGCACGAATTATTATTTATTTATTCCTTTAACAAGTTGACTTTATCCCGAAACTGATTTTAAAATTTCAGAATTGATTGCATAAAATGTTGTCAAAAAATTAATATACATATGTAGTAATTTGTTCTATTCTTTGTCTAAGAAATAAATGGTTTATTTAATTTCCTTCAATTCTTTAGAACAACTATGGTTAATATCACAATTTCAAAATTTGAGCTTTATCTTTATCAAAACGTTGATAGCATAAACTGAACAAAGTTATTAAATAAACTTTTGCCGAGAAGCGCAGCTCGACATGCATATAGTATTTGATCAGTTTCCAAAGCAATTTCTATGTAAATGAGTTTTTTATTGTTATAAAATTATTAATATCGAACACAAAATCACTGAAGTAAAGCCGCCAGTTTTTATTTATTATAGCCACCTGAAACTAAAAGCTAATGTTTCGATTTGAATTAATTTTTAACAAAAGGAATTCATTTTGTTATTATTTTGTGAAGGAATATTTTTGAACACCTTTGATAAAAATTACACATGTAACTAGGATATTATTTTCTAGTGTTTGTACAAACAGTGAGTTAGTTTTCGAAATGGATAGTGTACGTTTTTGAACAGAAGCAAAATAGAATGAACTGTGGTAGATTCCCCAAGTTAAGTAATTTTACATAACCATTAGAGTATTAATCTGGTGTTCTAATTTAAGCTTTAATTTTAATACTTGTTATGGTTTAGAGACAACATTATTTTTATTGCACATTTCAAATTTACAAGTGTCTAATGAAATTAAATGCACTATATATTCATTTCACTATGTCATCGACATACGCTAACGCAATATAGTCCACATGTCTCACCATGTGTTGATATGTATTTGAGTTACACTCATTATATTAAGAGAGGGAATATGTGGGGAATGTTAAATGACATACAGACATATGCGTACCCATCATTTTCTGGCATAAATTGTGATAATCGTTATGACACGTAATAAATTTTCTTTCGTCACAATAGCGCGTTAAGCTAATTCATTGTTATACATCAAAAATATTACACCAAAAATTCTTAAGTTACTACTCCCAGTTTCGTATTGTTTAGTGATTAGAATAATTGTAATTTTTAACACTATTCAGCAATAGTTTAGTTAAATTTATATTTTGGTTAGTAGTTTAACTTTCACAAGTATTTTCTTAAAGATAAAAGTATTTATCTAACAGACGATGACCATTACGGGTTTGAACTTAAATTTATTTTGATTTTTGTATCAATACAAAACCAACCACATGACATTTATTATATCAATAGAAAAATAAATAATCGAATTGTATCTATTACCAATTTTGATGAATTTAATCAATAATAAAACAGTAACGCTGTGCTTTAATTATATGTGTAAAGAATTTAATTGGCGCAGTCTGTAGGATATCGCATTTGTTAAACAAAAGATGCGTTAAGCAACAATTCTCACGACTTGGAATTATAAATTCCTTACGCGTTATTCATAGAATGAAGAACTAACACCCCCTTGACCTTGAAGTATTTGCATTGCGACAAACTTGAAGAGCTTCCCGAAGGAAGTTCAAGAGAAACTGACATCGAGTTAGGCCCGAAAAGCTCCTTCAGCAGCGAAAACTCGAAAATAACCCAAGTGGAAGAGTCGACGTCACACAACGGCGAACGTTTCTGATACCTTTTTCCTTTTTCTTATTATTTTTTGAAACCTGCACAAAAATCATTTTGTTTTTCTCAAAGGTTATGTACAAAGTAGTGAATAACAGTTCGAATGACGAATTAGGTTCGTTAATTAAACATTTTTAAATTTCAGTTATCTTGCAGACACAAAAAAGCAAAAAGACCTAATACTAATAACACCAATGACGATCAAGACACGTGAAGAAATCTTTCTGTCATCATGAGAACACATGTGAATTTTGCTTTAAAAACTTTTCTTCATACCTATTTGAAAAATTTCTATTATACGCAAAATTTCACGCCCACCTCATACACTATAATAAACAAATAACCTCAAACAGTAATAATAATCGACTAAACTTTATTAACCAACCAAAACAGGTACCACTTCAACATTTTCCGCCCTCATAATGTCCCCATGTTTCAAATAATTACGCCAGACAGCAACCCTATCAGTCACAACAACCACATTTTTTTCATAAAGGTTAACCAGATTAATTTAATAACTAATAAACCAAATCCGCCAGAACAGAATTCTAGCAAATTTTCAGGCATTTTCACCACCAAAAAATGCATTTAGACCAACTGGTCAGGTTTCAACGGAAAAACTAATACCGATGTCCACCACTTCTAGAGTCTCTACTATTAAACATGCAATCGTAAATTATTTTCTTCAAAATAATCTCTAAACACTTGCAAATAATGAACGAACATTGTGACCAATGTGTAGAACCCAGTCAAGATACTTATTCCTTAAATTTTCTTAATGATCTTTACACTTATCGCATTTTGATATTATAAACAAATAAGTAAATTTTCACTTGGGCAACTCTTCTCTTATCAACAGACGTAGCTTCCGAAGTAAACACTGTCAAAACTACAGTGCAATACCATATTATGTTACTATCAAATCACGAATTTAAAAATCTTCTTTCTTAGATACAAAATGATTTTTGTCATCCATATGCCTATTTTTAACCATAGAAGCTTCAGATCTATATAGCCTGTATCCTATTTCTCAAGGAAACTCCACCATAATACCTCAAAAACTATACCCAATACTCAACACTCAGAACCATCAATTTATAGAGAATAAATATGAATCCACAGAAGATTTACACCTTAGCGACGTTGAATTAGTATCTAATCACCATCTGTATTTATTACCTCATCTACGTATCTATGAACAAGTCAGCAACAATCATCTCTTGATTACTGTTGGAAATGTATCCGTGAACTTAAAGAAGATCTGTAGCAATTCACGATTCACAGTACATCCAACCCTGATCACCAATATCAGATCAATAACGAGAAATTGAAGTTTATAAATGAGAAAGATTATCCTGAAATGCGATCTGCTCTTTTTATCAGATGTCAACGCCATAACTATTATATTGCATTGAACATCATGTATTTGCAACCAGTCGCCTGGATGAAATTAACAAAATCCAAAACGAAACTGACAGTTTGAATGCTGCTATCATCAAATTAATATGATATTCAAATAATTTCATATGTTGCTGCTTCTATTTCTGTTCTTACTATCGCCTCCGTAAGGATAATGCTGATCTTCTGATATAAACGCCAACGCAAGAGAAGATTGCCCCAGGAAAATAATCCGTTGGTCCTATTTTCCGACTTAAGGAGGGAGGCGTTATATTATGCTAGGAGGCATCCCAAAGTCCACAAGATTTGTTAAGGCTGCATGACCTTTGTTATCAATATAAATTAAATAATCGAATCACACCTTATATATTAGACCAATTTTCACGTTCTAATCAGTTATAATATAAGTACAAGTTAGTGCTTCTGAATAAATTTCTTAATAAGACTGTGTAAACAGTTTAATTCACGTGGTGAAGTGCCTACTACTTTTTACGTTAACATTTGAGTATCTCAAAAAATGAACGAAACTCGAAAAATATAATCTAAGTAAGATTCTTATCCCATAAACGTGATCGTTTACAGAATGTGATACTAAAAATAATAATAATAGACAGTGATGCTATGTCTTTAAAAATACAAAAGATTTAATAGCACTATGTGACACTGCAATAACTTGTACAAAATTTAAGTATTTTCTTTATTTATGTTCTGTCTTCATTAATTTTTACTATTAAACTTATTACCATAATTACATTTAGATAGGTACTTAAGTATAAATGTATTATGTGAATCGCAAATAAATGATACTTAGCCGATTGTTTGAACCTGCCTGCACGGTCCTGGTGAAAAGTGAGTGGCAGCTAGTGTAAGTCGTAAATTTATGCAGCGTTGGTTTATTACAACGCCTGGGGCATTGTACTTGTTTTGAAGGGAATGTTACGTTTCAGTCTCCCTTTGGGAATATCAAGCATTTGTCATATCCTGCCAAAGAAGTAATATATCTAGTAACATTAGCACAATTTTCAGCACCACTTAGTATTAGGTAAAAATCTACCACATCAATTTATTAAAAAGAAATAGCAAGAAAAGTTTTAAATTTGTTGATTGAATCAATAAAATAGATTGCTTCTTTTTTTTAACGTCTTGTATAAGGAATTCTAGAAAATGCTGATGCACGTACAAACCACAATATGTCCTGTAATATTTTATACATTTTGGATAGGATTTATTCAGCAAAATTTTAAGATAACATAATCCAGTTTTTGGAGAGGATAAGCAAAAAAAGAGATTACTGATAAAAGCTTTGCAAGATTTTAGAGCAATTTATCTCTAAGTTAAATTGTAAAATGGTCGTTTACAATTTTTATTTTGTTCCAAAAACATCAGGTAAAAACAGAAATGAATATACCACAAGAACAGAAGCGTGTCATTTTAGAAAATTTAAGTGGGATTTACTTGCCGAAATTTTAAGATGAAGTTATCAAATTACTGCTAGGGCTGATCAAACAAATTTTCGTTAGTATTTTATCATTTACAGAATATTTCTAAAAGACACCTAAAATGAAGTTAGTCATTCGTCAAATTGACCCCCATTACAATATTTTACCATCTACTCTCGGGAATTAAAAATTTCTCTAAAGTTATTTAGAAAGAACTTTTGGCAATAATGTTGTATTTTGAACTTCATATTTCAAGAAACGTATATTTAACAAATTTTAACAATATATTGCAACCATTAAATCAAAGATATTAATAAAAATAAAAAAATTGTTGGCATGTCAATTGTAAGAGAACCTGTATAATTTGTTTTTGCAAATTTTATTTTTTTGTGATAATTCGTATACGTATCATTAAAACTATGGATATATTATTAAACCACACATAAAAGAACATAACACGTTATATATAATTTTCAAACTTAATACAACAGTTAAACAAAATTTTAATATCGTCATGAAAGTCTTATAAGGAGTGAACAGACGAATTCAGGTGAACAATGTTTATAATTATATTAAAAAGTGTAAACATTGCATAGAAACCGATTTTAAGTATCTTAGTTTCTAAATTACATTATAAAATGTCCTTGCAAAATTTTTATTTTTTTCCTATGTGTGTAATGTTTAAAATAGAGATGAATTAATAAATCACATCTCTAGAAGCCCTAAGATTTTGAACATTATGAATAAAAAATTTGAAATGAGTCATCAAATTTTCGATAAAGATGAGTAAATGATTTTGTTGGTTATCGTTTTATCACATATAGGATATTCTTAAAATACTTCAGACAATAAACGACAGATAGGCGGAAACGGTATACCTCCTTTTCATATTTTAGGATCTGTGAAACCATTCGCCAAATGGACCCTATTACATTTTTCCTTAGCTCACGCTCGGAAAGCAAAAGCAACGAGTGACAAGCTTCAAACACTGCTTCAATCGTAAGACTTTTAAAAACACTACAAACATCAAATTAATTTAAATTGCAATAAATATATCGCATTCAATGACTGGACCCATGAGTGCGAAAATAAATCAGTGTACATCGAGTAATCAGTTCTCGATTTTTTAGTTTCTAACATTATGTTTCAGATAAATGATAAATCGCGTCTGTTTGTGTCAACTTCATAAAAATGTTGCAAGAAAAAAGGACAGAGTAATTATCTGGCTCCTTCACTGCTTCACTCTAACGATAATAATAAATATCTTTGGACACAATTTTTGTTACAAGTACGAAAATGACATTTAAAGTATACAACTGAAATAATTTTTCAGAGTGTTGAATAAAAGTTAAAAAAGTATACAAATTAATACATAGGTACGTGCATGAATTCTTTTACTTACACTATAGCATTACATTTACTATCGACAGCAGTGACAAAAATGTCCTCTATGCTAGTTAGCTGTCTTGAGAATGAAGGACAAGAAAGACAGTTCTGATTATTTAGCGCCAAGTAGAAAACGATTTTTGTTGACCACAGTAAAACGAATAACGACAATTATGTTATCAAAAGTATGTGAATACTAAAACTCGAAAACAAATATTCAAAATTTTGTGTATTCGTACCTAGTTGGAGCTGTATTTCTGAACAATTACGTACATTTATTAGCGCATTAAATAATGCGTTTATTCCACTCTATTACACTGTTATCCCATTGTAATGGCCACTGTCACAAACATCATAGATTATGTACAAAACAATTAATCTCTACTTAATTGCCTAAACAAATATTTTACACCCGAGTAATTCAAGGGAAAATTTATTTTAAAATGCTTTTACAGGATTCCCACATATGTAAGGGTAAAGGAGCAAAGTGATGCCCCAGTGCTGGCAGGACCCCCCCAGACCATGCTTTCCAGATGCCCAGCGTTCACCCGCCATGTAATAGGATTCCTGGTGTTAGTGTTGTTAACCACAAACGTTCGATCAGGACCCCGTTATAGTTCTCGGATAGTGGACATTCAATCAGGAGCTATTCGCGGAATAATTCTTGAACTAAATTCTCGTCATTTGGAACCCGTGGAAGTGTTTCGAGGCGTTCCTTACGCCGCTCCTCCTGTTGGTCCACTAAGATTCAGTCCGCCACAACCGCCGCTTTCTTGGCCTGGGACTAGATTAGCGGATACCTTCGGTTCGGTGTGCCCGCAGAAGTTGCCGGATATAACAAACAGAACAGCAGCCCTGCAGACGATGCCCAAAGGCAGATATCAGTATCTCAAGAAATTGGTTCCATTGTTGGTGAACCAGTCGGAAGATTGCCTGTTTCTTAACATCTACGTCCCTGGAAGTGGTAAGTCTACATTTTTTACAAGAATAAGATTGGTATCTATTTAAACAACTAAATTTTCGGAGAATCAACTTAGTATATCGACTACAATGTTGTTGCAGTTCGAGATCTCTTTATTTGCCTTAAATGTGTAGGTACAAATGTAAGGAATTAGATCTAAAATTTGTCTACACCAAGTTTCAGAAAAATACAAAGTGATTATTTTATCTGTTGACGCCAGGATAAGTCCGAATAGGCAACACACTTTACTTTCCATAAACGACTTCGTCTTAAATTTTTTATTAATATAATAAATAACGTGTAGATGGTAATGACTGCGCCAAAATTATGACAAATTAATGCCAACAGCCAAATTATTTTCAACTTTTGGTAAGAGTGCTTTTGAATTCCGAAAAAACCGATATGTTTAACTTTGGGAAAGTGTGATGTAAATTTCGATGCTGCCGTTCGTCTACATGCCAGGCGATACAATTTCTTCTAACTAAGCAATCAGAAGACTCGAAAAAAAAATAAAGAGAAGTTGATCAATTTAAGAAAACTAAAGTTAGACGTCCTATAGTGACAACGTAAGAAAATGAAGCTGTCCTGATTGAAATTATAGATGATAATCCTCACGTGACTCACCAGCAGATCACATGACAAATGCAGATTAATTAGAGTTCGGTTTTTAACATCCTGGGGGCAAACCGATTTCACCCATGCCATTTCAGCCCTTCCAATTCAACTTGAAGATCATTTGCGCGGAAAGGATTATGATGTCGTACAGATATTTATATAACACCCGAAGAAGCATAAGACAGACAATTTGAGTACTTATTATAGGATACCTATTTACTTATTTTATTTTATTTATATTCGCTTGAGGATCGACTAAATTAGGTTCTATTTTCTTTAAATTTTGCCGTTATTAGTTGCTTGACGTCTTTGTTGTCATTATGACATAATGTCATTTTTATGTTGTTGCATTTACTAACTAATTGTTAATTTACAAAGATTAATGTATTGATCAAAGTTGCTTATGGTATATATAATGTGTTGCCTACACGAAAATATTCAGGCTTGAACAGATAAAATAAACACCCTGTACTTCTAAGGTTATTGCCAAGAATTCAGATATTACTTAGCTGTGTCATTCCTTTTAATTATTATTGTTATGATATTATCACATCAGCTGACATAAAATAAACATCCTTTTGGAAAAGTCTAAGATACTTAGTTAAGAAAGGAAAAAAAAACCTAACAAAATGAATACGTTATTAAAAAATTGCGTTACAATTTGTTTGAAAATTTTACGAGTTCTGCCATAAATTGTTTCCGGCGCACAAAAAATAGTTTGGCCTTAAACATGGGCGTCCATAGAAACCTTCCTCAGAGAGGTTCCACCCTTAAAATCGGGTGTCTCAGCTAAAACTCCGCAACCTAATATCTTAGTGATGATGATAATAATAATAAAGCAAACTAATTCTTACTAACTAAAAACAACAAATACGTGTGTAAATTATTGCACAATATGATTAGGTAATGGAATACTACATAAATAATAATAGCAACGGTAAATTTATTTACTTTTAGAAGAAAAAAGAAAAGGAGGAAAAGACAAAGTAATATTAAAGTTAGTATGGCCTAAATTTTGATTTTATAAATTTGTGATTTTATGATTATATTGATAGAGATATTGAACCTCTATAAACGCCATTGTTTTCAGCTTGAAAGGGGAAGCTTAATTTAATATGCTGCCAATAGGCCCTGTATTTTTTAAATTGCAACATACACTTTTTAACAGATTTTGAGGTACCGTTAAATTACGCTTATAATGATATATAATACTTGCATATTTATTTAATTTTGAGTTGATAAAAAAGTTAAATTTATAAACATAAAATAATGAAAGCTGAGTGAAATAAAGAACACGAGTTACTGCGACATTGTTAATCTTATAGGTATATTGAGTACAGTTAACTTTTCTCATAAAGATCATAATAGAGCACTTCATGCTGTTTAGATACAGCAAGTTGGCACCAAGTATGAGAGATTAAATCATTCTGTTAGATAAGTCATCTATAATATTTATTTGCCAAAAATTTTCAAATTGTCAATACAAATGAGATTTAATGGCTGCAGGTAAATCATTGATAAATATTAGGAAAAGGAGAGGAAACCAAATTAGAGCCCTGCGGGTCTCTTGACTTAGGTACTGTTAAGGTTCATTCACAATGACAAAATTAGTAATTAGAATTAGTATTAGAATTAAGCTCAGAAAATCTCCAAAAACGTACATTCACAATGATAAAATTAATAAACTAATTTTTGTAACGCCCTCTATGATACAAATATCGCAGCACGCAGATTCTCTATCGCATTCTGTATTTTTGGTTGTTGGCTTTACTTACCCACCATCTTCGTTGTTTTTTGCGTATAGTAAGTAATTAATCTGACAACACTGCCACAGCAAGTCGTAATGTTTTGCGTCTTGAAACCATTATTGACAATTGACTCTTTCCCGAGTTTTTTCAATTTTATTGTAGGTTAGGACACTGTAGTTAACATTCGTGCGCAGGCGCAAAATTAAAATTAATACAGAAATTAACGCAAAAGTTTGGAGCTTGCAAGCTTCTGCGTTAATTGCTAAGAGTAATTACTAATTTATTTCATTGTGAATGTTTGTATGATATTTCACCTTGCAAGGTTTTGAGCTTAATTCTAATGCTAATTCTACAGTAACGGTCGTTTCTACGGAACCACTCGATAAAAAGTCAAGTTGGTAGCCCTGTCTCCTAGTACTTTACGCCGAACGCGGTTGGTAGCGCGTTGACGTTTAACCACCGTTTGACGCACGGCGCATGTTGACAAGCGCTTTAACTCACAGCGGTTCTATTTAAAGCATTTTACGTTTCTACGAAAAAAGCAAAATGGATAATCAAGAAAAGCCACGGAGGACATTGTTATCGCAAAAATTAAAGACTGCGGCAATAAGATGTTACCGGGAAATCGAAAGTCTGTGTCCCACAGCTTCCAGAAGAGAACTGGAAACAAAAGTTGGGAACATATTTTCGGTAGAGTAGTTGCATTTTAAGAGTTTTTTTCAATTCAAACACGACAAAATCCACTTCACACTACTTTTATACGCCCTGTGTCACTTACTTCTCACCCACTACTTTGTATTAATCTCCTTCCTCCTCCTTTGTAGTGTTCCCGAACCCAAATCCGTAAATTAATACGGCAAGACCGATCCGGAGTCCCACCAGAAAATGCCTTAACCGGCAGAAAAAAGAAATGTGCTTTCTTTTCTGATTGCGTATTTCAAGAGGAGCTAAGCCAAGAAATATACGCGAGAAATAGGAGAAACGAATATTTCACTGCAACGGACATGTTCAAATTTGCTACCACAAACTTAGAGTTCACTGCAAGTCTTAGCACTCTTAAAAGAATATTACGTTCAATGGGATATAAATACAAAAAAGTAAATAATCGCAAAATTATAATCGAAAGTCCACGGCTTCAGTCATTAAAATTAAAATTTTTACGAAGATATTTACAGTTAGCCGAAGAAAATGTAAGTTTTGTTTTTTTGGATGAGACGTGGCTTAACCAAAATGGTTCTCCTGTGAGAAGGTGGGTGCTTGAGAGTGACAGAAGAGGAATGCCTGAGAAAGTGTGCATGAGTGAAGGAAAGCGTTTTACAGTGCTTCATGCTGGTGGGAATTTCGGTTTCCTAGAGGGCTGCGAATTGTTTTTGGACAGCAATATCGATAGCAGGGATTACCATAAAACCATGACGGGTGAGGTGTTTAAGAAATGGACTATTGAACAATTAATTCCGAGTGTTGCATTGATTAGTGGCAAAGTGGTGGTAGTCATGGATAATGCTCCGTATCACTCGATGCACGCTGAAGATAGTCCAAAGTTCTCTTGGAAAAAAGCAAAATTAGAAGTTTGGGTCCATAAAAACAAAATTCCCTTTGGTAATAACTTGACAAAAAAACAACTATTTGAAGTAGTTAAACCTCACCTTCCTTCCTGCAAAAAATATGTAATCGATGAACTGCTGTCTAAAAATGGCATAGATGTGTTGAGACTACCCCCTTACCATTGTCAGTACAATCCGATTGAAATGGTTTGGGGGTTCTGCAAGACATATTTTAACAAGCACATTCTAGCGCAGCCTTCCACGAAATCGAAAGTACCTGATTTGTGGCATGAAGCACTATCAAAGTACACTCCTGAAATGTGGATGAACAGTGTGAATCATTGTGAACGATTGATTAGGGATGATTGGAAGCGATTAATGGGAAATGAAAGTGTGCGAGATATTCCACCCATAATTATATCACTTGCAGATTCTGATGAAGAATCAATTGCAAGTTTTACATCGGAATCTGCAATAGAAATAGTACAAGACAATGATCAGAATGAAAGGATGGATGAATCTAGTGAGGATGAACGAATGGAAATATTTGAAGTACAATTAAGCAATGAGTGTGAAGTGCAAGGGTCTGAAAGTTGTAGTACGGCAGAAATTCTCACAGTAGAACTTGTTGATTAACCATGCTTTTTTTTCCGTGGACATTTGAAATTTAAAACAGGAATCTTTTCTAACAATCTTTAATCTTTTGTTTAATAAATATTATTGTGTTTTCAATCATTGGTTTACAACACTCTTAGACCAGATTAAATAATATTGGTGTTCCTTGAATAACTACTAGACAAATAATTACTTTTTATTTTGATATTCCCAATATCCCAATACATATCACTATTTTAAGTCCTATCATAACGTGTTTCCTAATTTATAATAGTATTGCTTCTAGTGTACTCCTCATTTTTTATACTGATTTCTGAACTGCCAGTGTGCAGAATTAGTTACTGTCATTATTTACTTAAGGTACATCCTATACGGTTTATATACATCTATATTTAGAAGTTTTTTTTTAAGTTTGATTAATATATTATTGTTTGGTGTTTCATTTATAGGTGAATGTTTTGGAAATAAATCATACATTATTATTATTGTGAATATTGAGTTTTTAAGTGTAGTATTTTTCTTTTGGACTCTTATCAACATAATATAACATTTCAAGATCACAAATTTGTGGTCCTGTGGTTGGAAAATTAAGAAGGGCAGCAAGTATTATTATTTGAAGTAATGTAGTAATATAGAAGTAGTTTTTTTACTAGCTGTAAACACTCCTAGCGATGCACTGGCTACGACCTTGTGGACCAGATCAAAGCATCCCCGCTACTCGCCGTAAAACACACCTTCCTTCAACTAGGGGATTTCAGCGGTGAGATAGAATCTCACGTACTGGTGATGACTCATACACTTCCAGCTTATTTATTTACGGGATAACCCCTTTGGAGAAAAATTTAACTCAAAACTATAATGCTAATTAAATAACAAAATAACAATAATTACAATAGATTTAATTCACTAAGGTTTTTCTTAAATGAATTCCTTAATGTTCCAAAAAGCTCCATCTCCACGCCATGTGTTTGTCAATATTAAAAGTCTGGTGAAAAAGGCCATAATTTGTTTAATGAAAGTCTAAATATATTATTGTATGACTACATATACTACGCAATGAACACTATGAACTAAATCTCTCCAACAGGGAAGAACAGTCTGCAGTACCTAAAACAGACCATGTAGAAACTTTAAATCATCTTTTAAATTTTTGACTTTTCTTCTAAGCCTCCACATTCGAGCTTTTTCATTTTTCCAATGGCTATGTAGTTTAGAAACTAACACTTTTGACTTTTTAGGTGATTTTAACTTTCTAGGTGATAAACTAAAAGAAATGGAAAGAAGTTATTGTACACAAAATATTTATTTTGATTACCTACCTGTAATTGTGGTCCATATGCATTAGTTTTCTTCTTTTTTTGTGAGTACCTGTTAACCCTTCACTATCTGTTGTTGATGGATGAGGCCTTACTTCAAAAACGTGTTCAATTATGCTGTATGTCTACAATTTATTCTTAAACTTCATCATGCATTTACCTTATTTCAGTTGCAATGTTTGTGACTTCATCATCTTTCTGTTAATAAACACTGTTCACTTGAACTATGTACGATACTAAACTTCAATGACGAAGATCTGCACAAATTTATATATTATATGGGCTTAAAAACATATGTAACCTTTTAATTTAATTACTTATCACTGTGTAAAAACAAGTTCTTCATTGGGCAGGGTCTCAATCTAACGGTTAGAATAGCTCCAACCTTGAGAGTTTGTTATGTTTACCATTGAT
The DNA here is from genome assembly GCF_036711695.1 of Zophobas morio. Taxonomy (NCBI): domain Eukaryota; kingdom Metazoa; phylum Arthropoda; class Insecta; order Coleoptera; family Tenebrionidae; genus Zophobas; species Zophobas morio. Next base: position 7,620,861 of record NW_026972110.1, read on the forward strand.
ACATATAAAATCATCTAGCAAAAAAGATCAGAGCAAATACTAGCATCTCTATACAGTGTATCTTGGGAATTCTTTTTCAATGCTTTCAACCACGACTCCTGTCGCATAGGTGTTATTCTGAAGAACATAAAATACAAATTAGTGGTAAAAAAACATCTTGTTTGTTGAAAACTAACCTGAAAAACTGTACATTTTCTTTGCGTTGTTTGTTCTTATTGTAACAAAACGGCACAGCACAACACTTCATGGCGTTAAATTAAAGCAGCAACAATACTCAGAACTAGATAATGCTGGCACCTTGCAAACACATGGCAAAATGATTCAAAACTATTGCTCTAAATGCGTTTCCGGGTTGACATGGCGATTGAAACGTGATCGAAACTAGCACAATACGAATATTTCGGTTGCCCTCAGCTATGCCTTCAATTTGTTGCACTGTGTCCCGTGCAGACTGCATGTTCTGTTCATCTATTTATTAAAATAAAATTTCTACACTGACAATGGGGCCATCTAACCTGTCAAATTTTTGACACATATGTTTTCCCCCAGAAACCCGTCAAGGTCACTTACACCAAACAAATTTTGAAAATTTACACTAGGGAGTGGTTCTATAGAAAAGATCGCGACTTTAATTACTAATTTTGTCATTGTGAATGAACCTTTACAACCCAAAATACGGGCTGCACTCGACCTACGCTATTTTCCTACGCGGGCGGCTTACCAATGCTATGTGTTCCGTATTCACCTGGGGTCGGGACGAAGTAAAAGAATACTTACTATAAACAGTTTAATTATCTAGGTTCTAGGTTAATTATTATTAGATATTAAGAAAAATTTACTTAAGAGTGTGTTGAGGATATCACTTCCTCAAGGAACACGACCTACTAGCTAATTACAAGATTAACACTTATCTGACGTCCGATCGTCCGCAGGACGAGGTCTTCTTTGGTGAACCAAGATTTCTTATCGTGCCTATTGTTTAATTCACTCCAGTAGGAAAGTATGGTCTGAACCTATGCTCCGCTGCTAGCACTGGTTTTGGTATTCGGCCTGATGGTATGGCCGATTACAAAATGGCCGTCGCCGCCATCTTGGTGAAGTGATTACCAGGAACCCTCCAGCCTTACTCCCGAAGGTGAAATACTCCTTAGTGTTGCCGTTACGGGAGGGAGAATACTTTGCTCTGCTTTTGTCGTCGAAATCCTCCGGAAAGGAACCCTGGTCCCCTCCTGTAAGAGACTTTAGCTTCCGATCCCTGACCTTCGTTTTTTACTTACGCTTAATTGGTGTTATGCCGATTCTACTTTTATCCGTCGCCTTCGACGCTGGTTCCGAAATTGAACCTACAGCTACTTCGCCACTTATCGGTCACTCTGGACCCTGATTTTACCCAAACTCAAAGGGAATTATCGCGGGCGAACGCTGCTAAGAATCGACGTGTACTCGCTCGGGGTGTCGAAGGGAGAAAGGGATCGACGAGTCTGCCGAATCGAAGAAATTTATTGCCTTAATTCTTTTCCTTAGGAAGGGTTGATGTTCTCCCTAGGTTTGGCTAGCAAAAATCCCTTGTTGTTAGCAATAAATGAGATGAGACTCCTAGGTGGGAGGGGTTACATCCATTAATAAACTTTTCTCTGATTAATATCTTTAATTAGGCCAGTCAAATTCGAGAATTTATTACGTACAATAATAAGGTACTAAACTGGTATACTTTAATTAACCCTAAAGAAAATGAAATTGTTGAGAAATTATAATGAGTTCCTCAATTTCCAAGCTATGAATGAAACGAATTGAGAGTTCTCAAATGAGTGAGGTTAGGGTATTATTTACCTTGTGGAATTTTCCAAACTCTCGGGAAAATATTCCGTATTCGCATGCGAAGACCAGGAATTTACACTATCCACCTTTGGTTGGATCTACCATAAGCAACCGGCATGTTGGTCAACACCTTCTTATAACATTATACAGTTTTTAGGTTACTTCGAAAGATTGTCTGAACTCAATTATTATTTTATAATTACGACGTAATTAACAAGATAATTATTGACTGAATTAGAACGAAGAAGCTAATACATGAAATGTAACTAAGTAATATTTAAAGAGTTTAAACTATGTATTAAGATGAATAAATTATTAGATAACTATACTTTCAATGACACTTTCGATTTACTATTAAATTACTTTAAATCAATGGAAGTTAACCGTAGTGGGCCACTTCACATACGCGAAAAAAGTCTAAATAGGGGCTTATAATAATGACTTAGCTGCTACGCAAGCTGGGACTTCAAGCTGGATTTGCCTCAAGACCTGGGGGACCTTCTAGTCGTTGTGGTGGGACCGACGAGTAGATGGAGAAGTTTATATCAATCCGGCCAATTTCCTTCCAACACGAGTTCCAGGAAAAATCCACGAGATGTAGGGAAAAAGAGATGTATCCCAGTGGGGGAATAAAAAAAAAGAGCCTGTAAGTGTAAATACTGCTAGTATGGAGGCCATAGGAGACAAGAACGGACGCCACGAACAGGGAAGACATCTCGACCACATGGGGAAGCCCAACACCTTGAGGTAAGAGGAATTTCACGGAAATACATACACCATTTACTCCACCACATGAAGAGACTCATTGACAACAGATAATTACCTTTGGATGATCCAAGGCTCTTTTAATAATTACGAATTTCCAATTTTCAATAGCCGACCAAGGTCGAGTTGCTCCCAGCGTTATAACCCGATAGAATCGAAGGGGAGGGCATCAAACGTTACTTGAATGTACAGGACATCCAATAATATATCTAAATTCTGCACCTACACCCGGAAATCACTTGGAGAAGAATTTGGAAGATTCGACGTGGTTGATCACTCTTCAACAGAAGGATGGAAAGTAGTCTCGCCCCGTTTCCGCTACTTATTTTATTGAAAACCAAGGAAGAAAAAACCGGAAACGACATTTTGACGCAGATGGAGTTGGCCAATAGAAGAGCACGGGGATAGTAGAAGGAGGGATTCGATTTCATTCATAAATCGAGTTGTTTACATTCTAGAAAAATCCTAACCTATTTTGTGAATCGGACAGATGGAAAACAATAATTATAATCAAAGCCCTTAGTTGTTGTATATAAAAGTGATTTTCATAAAATATAGGGTATGTGGATGATATAATTATTGATCAAGTTATTGTTTAGGTGGCCTTTTCAGGTTCTTTGACTTAGTGGTATTTTTGGCTGTTACAAATTATCGACGCGCTTAAAGACATGCGTGGTACGCGCTAAAATACTCGCATCGTTTACAGGGTCGCGTTAATACAGGTGGTATGTGAACATATATTAAAATATGTTACAGTACATACCATGTATTTAGAATGACCATTTTTATACTCTACTAACCGAGCATGATGTTTACGATAACTTTAAAACGTTTGCAAGTCTTCAAAGCAGTCATTTTTGTAGTTTATTAGTTAATTGTAAAATATTGTTGTAAATTTTGAATTTTTTTCCAACAAACCAGACGTCCAAATGTACTACTAGTATATTAGTTGTTTATGTTATAAGTGAGAGAAATGCTATATAGAATAAGTGAGTGAGTATTTAGGATCACCAGCGCATTAGTGTGAGTGATACTAATCTCACGGACTTATGATCGCTCATGTGTGATATACAACGTTTATTTATTTTATTATTATTAATAATAATATCCACAGTATTCTATAGGTACATTACATTATAGACACTTAAGAGCATTTTACCTCCGTTAATAATGATGAATTTTTGTCTCGTAAAAAAAGCTACATAAACTACTTCAAAACCCGCTACTGTAAAATAAAAACATTAAGCTAATCATGGGGAATAGTTTGGTTATCGTTTCAATAAAATTGCCAACAAACGACAAACAGAAGCAGACCACATACAATAGGGGTTATAACACCGAGAAAACGTGAAATTAGTCATTCGTTCAAATGTTCAATACACGAAGCTTACGCTCGAAAAGTAAAACGCTAATTTATTCAAAATTAATCTCACGTCGATACTAAATTGTCCATTGAAAACTTAAACAATGTTTATAAAAGCCTATAAACCAGTTTTTTTTTTTTCTAGCTGCCCAAACGCTTTGAATTATACCGAGAGAACAAGAAAAACACGATAAAAGACAGCCATGGATTTCTGAAGATTTGTCTTTGATAGAATTTTCGCTTCCTCCTCAGTCTTGTCAGATTACAGTCAATTTGAAAGTCTGAATAAAGGCAAACTTTCAAAAATCCCTTGATCGTGTGTTTTTGATACTCTTTCGGTAGATATTTATATTATTCATCGAGAAAGTTCTTCTTTATAGCCTGGACGAATAACTATTTTATTAAAATACCAACTTTTACCTGGTACATTTTTTTCTGGATGGTACCTGAAGAAAAATGCCTGTTTAAAAAATACTTAGAACGTAATAAATGAATGAATAAATGAATGAATGAATTAATTAATTTAGACCATAAAAATAACCGTGAGAGAGCAGTAAAAAACACGATCAAAGACAGCCACGGATTTTTGAAAGTTTGTATGTGATTGTTCCATTTTCACGTCAAACTTTAAAATTGAGGGTAAGCTCACAAGACAAAAATTCTATCAAAACTAATCTTCAAAAAATTATGCTTGCTTTTGATGGTGTTTTTCGTTATTCTGTCGATCTAAACCGATTATTTTGTTACCAGCTTTACAGAATATTTGTTAGTTTCTCTTAAAAATCAGTTGTATATTTTTTCACTTTACAGTAACAGAAATGTTTTATTTAAAAAGATAGAAGTCTGATTTATGTTTATACTTTTTTAAAAATGTACAAACTCATTTTAACTAGTACTGATCATCATGAAGGAACCTGTCCCCACCCAAGCGGCATTTTTTGCTTTCAACATAATTTTGAACGTATATCAGGAAAACCCAGCTCATAAAAGCTTTTATCCCTAGTAGTTACGTGTAAGCATTAAGATATTAGTAAATTTTACATAAGTGTGAAGGCGTACAATAAATAACACAGAAACATTCGTTGTGAACGAGTCCAGGCAGGAACGTAAATAGGGCGGAAATTTAAGACAGGTAAAACACAAATTTTGTGAAAAATTCGTTGTCCTGTAGGTAGGTGACACTTGCACTTGAAGTCAAACCAATCAAATTCAGTGTATTAGAAAAAAAATTCAACGAGGATGGGATTCGAAGTCACTCGTGTAGAGCACAAGTTCAAAGCCAGTGTTGAAAACCCGCAAGGCCACTAGCAGGTTGCTATACGAGCCTAAGCCAAATATCGGTTACGTGACGTAATTGTGATGAAAATTAAGGCGGATTCATAAACCACAAGTATATACAACCGTGTATCATTTTATCCAATTTGAATAGTACTTGTTATGAAACATTTTCAGGGAACTTCACCACACTGTTGCTGGGAATGATTAGATAAAATTTGGTTAGCCTTTTACCATCTAAGTATACCAGATGTCCGGTAGTGTACAAGATCATCTGTCGAATAAAAATCGACACAGACAGGCAGAAACCGGAGACCTGTTTTTTTGTACTAAAACATGCAAGTAGCCATTCGTTAGATGGACCCTAATACCATCCCTACTAAGTTTACGCTCGGGAAGTTAAGATAGTAAAACCTTTGAATTTAAAATCATTATTTATTGCAGCAGCAGTATACTGGTACATTAATAATAACCATAGACTTCTTCAGTCATGACCAGAAACTGATCCACTTTCTCTAGCTGTCGGCGCTAGTTTTTGCAAAAGCAACCGACCCTTAATGTAATTGCTACTAGTCTAACATTTCAACTAATATGGACGCCAGCAGCTTTCACTACAATGGAGAGAAGAATACGCTGGAGGCAATGACAGCTCTACACAAAACATTGAGAACTACCTTAAGCAGTTAACTAACGTCAATAAACGAATCAAATTTAACAAAGGTAATTTACAGACTAACAAGAATTGTGTTATGCAGAAAAAGTAGCAAAGACATGGAAATAAATTATTCTGAAAACATAACCAATGTGACACCCCACTGATACTTCCTTCCCAAACTAGAACGCCTAGATTTTTTGCATCTTCCTTTAGTGTTCGGGCAAGACAACATGGCGGTCTTGATTTAAATGTAAGCACAAACAACGTTTTGAATGTGTAAAGTAACTTCCTACTTCCAAAAAGACATATTAATCAATGACCAGAAAATGTTCATAATTTTATAGAGATGGTTGTTTTAGGTCGAAACACCGTCGTCGTAAGAACAAGTTGCGCTAACGCTACAGTTCTGTTAGATGTCTTCATTCTGTATCACTGTACCTCTAAACCTTTGGAAAAAACTACGATATTAAAGTCGCGTTTATTTTTTAATTATTGTCAAAACCATGTATAATGTTATTTAACTATTCTCAATTAATTTAAAAATTTATACTACATACTAAGTTTTAAACATTAAATAATATAAGATATTAATAATAATTTTTCTCTGCTAACTTGTCTCCAAATGTTCCATAACTTCTGAAATGGTCTTTATTTAAATGAGGTGTTCTGAAAATAAAAGATATTTTACATTAGGCATTAGCTCCGAATAATAATTAATTGGTCAAAGGTTATTGGGACAGGACTTCCATCGACTCTGAGGTACAGACCAACAAATCTCGCTTCTTACAAAATTTAAAAAGTTGATTTTGTGATTTTTTTTTCAGACAATTAGAGACGGGTGGATATGCACTAAAGATAAACGATATGTATATTCTCTAACATATGTCTTTAAAAAAACGGGCAAAATATACACTAAAATATGCCCTATAAATTCAAAAATAAGTGAGTCAGTTTCTTTAATATTTTATGATGCATATGGTCATGTCGATACTGAAGGATTATTGAAATATGATGTGTTACAAAAAAATGTTTATGGTTTTCTGATTTATTACTTAATTTATTTTTTACAATAGAACTTTTTAACGCATAATATAAATTATATACTTTAATTACAATAAATAATCACAAGTTTTTTTAGTTTATTACAAGAAAATTTTGTCGCTTATTATCTAAAATAAATTTTTAATCAATGAGAAAATCCTAAGCAATGGCACATTACAGTCCGTTAGACGAGTTAGGTAGGTCACATGTTGCATTGAAATAACTTTCATTTACTACTCTTACAACAGAAGATCTTCCCAAGGAAGCGGATTTAATGAAGTCCACTATAAAATTCTTATGAAGTCAAAATCGTGAACGCAATTTATCCTTCGCTAAACGTTAGCCGACAGTATTGTTACGATTTACGAGTACGACAATCAGCGTAAATAAAACTCAAAAATACAGCTCAACTTAACTTGATGTAATCAATTGGAATGGATTTGACTAGACTGCTCATTCCCGTAGTCCCTATTTAAACAGCCATCTGTTCTTCTGGAGGGTTCGCCATCGGCGCTTTCGAGGTTGTTCTGGAACACTTCCAGACTTTTCTTTATTCGAACGCCGTCGTCACCGATGATGAGTCACCGGTCATCCCCACTGATACTAAAAAACCCATAGATGTCGTGCCGGGACGTCGTAAAAATATTTAAATAAACAAGCTTTTGTATGATTTTAAAATTCACTCTTTGGACTATTGGATTTCGGCATTTTGTAGTTTCACTTTGACACAAAAACTGTGTAAAAGACAGCAAAGGATGAATCTATTTTCACCAATAAACTCTTATGACCGGACGTTCAAGAGGTAAAAGGATTAATAAACTAAAACTTTCATCGAAGAAACAAACCGAAAATTTACCAAATTTCTTTGTTTATCAACTGTTGAAAGGCAAAGAATGGAAATTACATATAAAATATGCAACCATATACAATAAAACCAAAAATATGCAGTAGTAATTGCAATGTGCCGTTACATGCAAAATATGTACAATAAAAAATTACTCAGTTTATAGTGGTCCAACTCTGACTTCGTTTTTATGGCACTGGAATCTCAATTACCGCAAGTATTACGAACTCTATTGAAAATGTAAGTAACCGTGCCATAAATCATCTTAGAGGTATACGGGCGCATACGGCCCTGTGTAGTGTAGACAGTTGGTCCCTTGGTGGTTTATGACCCCTGGATTACTTACGGTAGAGGCCTATTGTGGAACACTTAACTCCTTCACAATAGGATACAGTCATATGAACGAACCAGCAGTTGGAGCACTATAACATAAACACAATAAAAAAAAACATCTGTATAAGTTTGGGTTCGATATGCTCAGAATTTCCAAATGTGATTTTGCCCGCCTCTACCCTTATGCATTATAATAAATATAGATAAGTAAATACTAGTAACCGTATCAGAAGGTAAATGACATCCTCTAACTTTTTTTGGTTGTTTATGACATCCTACTAATTTTTAATGGCACGTTATATATTTTTTAAAGAATCTTGTAGAGCTTGTTTTTCTGAATTCATTAATATATCGTCCTTTAATCACCCATACTTCGCCACTATTTAGCATTCCTAAGCATTATGTTAAGAAAACATACTTGTTTATATTTGGTCTTGAACTGTGGAGTGTTCTTGTCGTCAACTGATGATAGGAACTGAATTAACAATTGTTCCAAACATATGAACACTTTGATATCATTTAAAAATGTTCATCAACATTATTTCAGCAAGGACAATTCCGACATATAACACTAACACCTTAAAACACGGGGGTCGCAATTTTTGCCTCCGAACACGAAGATGACACTATAACCTAGCAAGCGACCTTGAACAAAGTCCGCATATAGTTGTCTAAATTGTTGCCGTAAAATTCGATTTTTTTGGAAAATTTGGATGTTATTTTATAAAATGTAAACCCTGCTTCCTTTGAAAAACTTTGAAGGGATGCCATCATGTTTTTGATGGAGATGATTAGACAAATTTTGGGTAGCGTTTTACTATCTAGATGATATTATAATCTAACTTTCCTCAAGGCAGCCTTATCTTCTTCGAATGTCGTTACATCCCTTGTTGATTAAATAACTATTATTTGAAGAATATAATTTACATCAGTTACAGTACCGTCAACTAAGTTTACTGTACACTGCCTAAATTTGGGGCAGGACATATCGACAACAGCTTTCAAAAGTGTATTTATTCATTTACGAGAGAAAGAAATGGTGTTATGTCGTTCATTCGTTTGGTTTAAATCATGCAATTACCCGAATAACATGACTATTTTAGCACTAAATAGTTGAAAAATAAATGTAACTACAGGTCAACACACGTCGTCGTATAGGTATAGACATAGATTGCTGAAATTTTTGCTTTGACAGAATCTAATAGTGTTTTTCTAAAATGGGACGCTCAAACATTTCTACAGACGTAGCTTTTCATAAAACAGAATAAAGAATGATGTATGAAATACTGGGTTTTTGTGCTCTATTTAGTCAACAATTTGCAGGTTATTTGCATTTGAACAGGGTGAACACATTTGCAAATTATCAGTTTTCTCATTTTTCAAAATAGGACCACAAATCAGTTTTATTTCTATACCGGCTAGTTGGGGCTTATTCTATTAATAATTCCCAAAAACATTTTAGGATAAATTTCAACAAACTTTGAACCAAACGAAAGCTTGCTTCGAAACGAGTTCGCAAAGAATACAAAGTGCCAAAATTTAATCAACCAATGATATTATGTATTGGCAAGGCAAGGTAACTGAAAAATTTTGTACAAAGTTTTAGACCTCCATATTTAATTCTGGAGGAGTCGAAATTTTTTTAATACTCTCATTTTTTTTACTGTTAACCAAAAAATTTTAAGCCTGATATAATTTATCTAAATCTGTAAAAATATATAGTATATTGCGCATAAAAAATGAAAACAAAACACCCAATTTATATGAAAATGATTTTACGATGTAAAATGGATTGTAACAAAATGCGTCAAAATTTGTTTTAAAATCCGTAATGTTCCGCCGCCAGTCCTTCCACCTAATATGAATAAAATTCGAAAATCGATTTATTTTCACCAGAGCTTCTGATTATTACCAATCTTTGTGATAATTGAGAGTATCCACTCCATATTACACTCCTGACATGTTTTTTTCATCGACCCAAGATTGGGAATTGCTGGCATAATAACTAATAAATAACACATAAATGAAAGCATACTTCTAGTTCAATGTATGTACCGAAGTCGGAGAATATAACAAACAGATCTACAATCTTCCGTATGATGTACAGAAATGAATATACCTAAATCTTGAAAAAATTAGTTTCATTGTTAGTAACCAGTCAGAGGATTGCCTATTTCTTAACATTTACGTTCCGGGAAGTGGTAAGTATCCAGATTTCATGCCACATAACAAAACACAATGGCGTTAAGTGTGCAGAAAGTTAGGGGTTTAAAGTGGATGGACCGCTTAATTTGAGATTTGATGGCGACAGAGGGTTTTATCGCACTTTGCTGCCTACATATTAAATAGTTTTTAATGCGAAATACGAAATTAGAGTTGTATAGTGTATGGTATGTACACTACAGAATTGGGTTTATACATGCAAATTAAAAATTAAAAATAAAACACTTGTAGAAAAAGTTGATAGATAAAGACAATGTTAAATGTAATATAAATATTACACATTTCTTTCATGACATTCAGCATTCATTTTTCTTATTTTTCTTATTTTTCCATGAAAACTTAACCCAAATTTTCATTTTGTTTTGAGAGGATTTCTTCAATCGCACCTAGTCTCATTCAAAAACAACTTTTTGATCAAAAATTACGTGTACCTAAATTTATTCTAAACAATACAAGTTTAGTCTAGCACAATAACTTCAAGCGTTAATATAAAAAAAAACTATTTCGTATTTTCTCGTATACCTTAATCTTCTTACATTGCGTGTTATACATCAGAGCACTCCGCTAAAATCATGTTTTGCTTCCAAACTTTTGTTTTATACGAGTGAAAGGCTTATTTACTTGTGAGGGATTGTAAACAATGTTGAAAGAATTATTTTAAAAGATTTTAATAACAGCATAAGCAAGCAGCTGTTAAAACAAACCAGAAATACACTTTCACTTTTTTAATTTAGTTCATTCTGGTAAACTTTTATTTAATGAAATAGACGAAACTGAAAGCCAGTTTTTAATATAATTGCGGGTTTCCATTGTCCCTCAAATACTTCTACAAAATTAATGAAACGCGTTCAACGTACCTAAATATGTGACAAAAAATATTTTTTCGTAATTTATTATCCCATTTCACTTGATTCGATTTTCACGGCAAATTACTGCAACTTTACAAAAAACAAACTGTGGACTCAACCATAAAGCATATTTTAATTACTGGCGGGCGAAATACTGTCGCATAACTTAAAACGAAACATTAAAAGGATACATAACGTTGCAACAAGCAAAAGGCAGTTCAGTATGTTAATATTAATAATATATAATATATACAATATTAATAACACCCCTAGTACTTACACAATTTTGGAAACTTTAAAACAGCTTTTATTAACGCCATAACTTCAGTTACAACTACCTCCAGTAATTATGACTGTATTTCAAACTTCTTCAAATTTCCATGTATCGTTTTCCTTGTTTTCCCCATATCCATAGCCAGACAGACCAATTTTGACTCCAAACTTCTTCGACACTAACCTCAGCCGTTAATTAACTTTGCATTTGGTTTTGTCTTATAGCAGCAAACTACTATAGTTTTCAAAAGTTAAATTTAGTGATCCATAGGTACTTACTTTTAATTTTTCGCATGTGAATTATTTAAAAACAATTTTAAATTATTATATAAACAAAATTTTACAACTTTTCTTAGAAAGTACTTAAGACTTTTTTTGAAATCTCAGTAGCTCACTGAATGAGAATGAATGAATAAATAAAATTTAATATTTAATTCAACTTTGATTATACAAAAAAAGAAACACAATAGCACAACACAAAAGTATTCAAAGAGTCAAATATTCCGAAAAGAATTTACTACAACTACAATCGCAATTTTACATGGGCTTTGCACAATTTAAGATCCACAATATATAACTTTTTGAAATTGTACCTTTACCTTGACGTCATGTAAATGTGTAATTTCTTCTGAATTGATTAACGCATAACGAGTTTCTCTTAGTTTTGTCAAGTAAAAAATTCTGTCAATTCAATTCTTCATTATCAGCAAATGCCCTAATTTCAAGTTGTTGCATTAACGCAAATTTGTAACTGTTGACTTAAAGAAATTTGCTTATGGCAAATTCAATTTGCGATGACGTGAAATAGCGTCCGAAGCCTTTAAATTTTAATTTATGTGATGATAAAGAAAGCGATTAATTTTGCTTTTAGTTAATTAAAATAAACGGTTAAAATCAAACAATTAATATTGAAACAAAGAACAATTTTTCATTTAGTACAGATGTTCAAAAGCTCACTATTTACGTCGTGGCAATGGCAATGAATAAATAGATTTTCCGGAAACCTCATATTCAATGCCATTTTGATTAGTGTTACACTGTAGACATCAAAATGTATTAATTGAAGTTGCACCAAAAAAGCGACGAATTGAGAATAACAGATTTTTTGATAATGATGAACGTGAATTGGGGTTTTTTACATAAAGATTTCTTTAACAGAAAATCTTCATGATAAAAATGTGCCTTGTCATGCACACGATATTAGACACGCCTGAAAAGGGAAGGTAAATATTATCCAAACTCTTTAGACCTATTTTGAAACAGCTGAATCGACTGCACGGATTTTATTTGATAAGTGGTCCACACTGATACCCTTATATATTAGTACTCATGAAAATCAAGCAATGAAGTTTTGTATACCTACAGAATAAGGAATAACTAAACTAAAAGCGTCCGATATAAGCAACCCTAAATTAAAAAAAAAATGCGCTTCCGGCGGTGGTTTGGTGTTGGATTTTTTTTTCTGGCTTTTACACATACATATTTATTCATCAGATCAATTTACTTTATCTATTTTTAAATTTAGATACTGCTGAGATAACACAAATATAAAAAGATATATATACATACAACGTTTTATTATCCAGTTAACGAAATCTGGAGAGGTGGAAATATATATGAATGCAATGTTTTTTCTTCACAAAAGATACTCATCTTCAAATGACAGACCTGTTAGCTCATATAAATTGCAATATGTTTTACCCCCTTCGGAAATTAGGGGTTGTTACCGAAACGATTCACCAAAATTCTCCAAAGATTATGAAAACTCAAACTTCATTGTCACGGCAAATCCAATTATGTTTTGATAGTAAAGGTAGGCACTTTGAGCAATGTTTATAAGTATGGAACACTGGCTGTTGCGGAAAATTGTTAATTTATTGTTGTTGTTTTGTTAAACACATTGGGATGAATATTTCACTTTGTTACATTTGAATATGCGATTCACTTACAGATTTTACGATGATGATCAGTAGGTAATTAAAATCGGCGTGGGTAAAACTTGACAATTTATTTTTCACTATTACTAATTTACACGACTAATTATACAGGGATCATGTTTAAACAGCCGTACGTTTCTTCTGAAAAGATCGTGATAGCCGCTTTCGAGGTTCTTCTGGAGTCCACCGTCGAGACTTCTCGCGACTTCCGGCGAAGCTATTCTTTATTCGAGTGCTGCCGTCACCGATAATGAGTCACCGGTCATCGTCGTACATAGGTGTCGTACCAAGGCGGCGTATGAGTTTAGTTCGAAACAATATCTTATTTTTTATTGACGATCCGTTTCTGTTTGTGGAATTGTTTTTGCACCGTCGGGCAAGGTCACTGTTACTACTCCATAGGTGGGTAGCGCTTTCAGAGTAAAGTTACTTTGATCTTTTTCTTAAGCCACGCATGTATGAAAAAAATGTTATATAGAAAAGTTTTCGATAATGTTGATGATAATCGTGAATGTTCTTGACATTTTCCCTTCTGCCACTACTCTGCTCTCAGAGCGGTCTAATGTTCCTCTTATCATTTTTATAGTTTTTCTGGAATTCTTAGTTTTTGCTACACCTCACACATTTTCTCTTCGCTCGTTACATCGTGCGGTTTACCTGTATCTAATACTCAATAAACAGCACATGTAATCCACTTCTGAGCATAACAAATTCTTGTTATGTATCTGTAAATATCTAGTCAGTTATTGATATTCTTTCCCTAAATCCGCCTTGGTACTCTCCTATTTCTTTGTAACCGTTCTTTAATTATCATGATATTATTTCACTACTAAACCTCCCACTATGAATGAAGAGAATTAAACAGGTCAAACGATTTTATGATTTTGGACCTTAAATGTGCTAGTCTTCTCATCTGAACATTCTTCTATCTAACTAAGTAGTACTGCACCGGTACTACTTCCACGCACACATTTTTAAAATGATCACGTCTTATCATCTCTTAAGGAGGTCTTAGTAGGGTCCACCACTGTGGCCCAAACCTTGGAAGCAGTAAAACGCAGACAAGAAGCACGAAGCAAAGATAAGGTTTGTATACTGTGAGCTGTTGTTAGGGCCAATAAGGTAGCCAATTTTAAGGTCAACACTTCCAGTGAGAGTTCACTGGTAGGAGGAAGAGCCCTCAGATACTGAAGAACTATTGCGGGATCGCAGGCTGTTAAATATCTCTTTGTCGGCCTTTCAAAAAACGCTTTATATAAATGTTATTACCAATATCGCAACATTATTAGGTAATAGTAGAGCAAGGACAGAGCAGTGAGAATTAAATGTGCCATACTTGTGTGCCGATGCATCCAGTAAGAGTTGGAAGAAACTCAAGATTACAACCTGTGAAGCATAGAATAGAGTTACGCCTTTTTGATTACAGTAAGTCCACCACTTTATAGGTGACTTAATACTGTTTTAATGCGGTTGGAGCTAAGAATCATTGTTTCGATGATTGACCCTGGCAATTTTCGTTGCTTATATGCATGCCGGAGACAAGTCCTGCTGTCAACATAAATGAATCTACCAGTGGGTGAACTAGACTGAAAGGAGAAGAAAGTAGTTGAGTACTAGGTCCCAAATGTATAGGATTAACAAGTAGCATTTTTTTAGAACAGTGGGTACCACGGTTGACTGGGCCATTCCGCAACTACTAAGATACCCTATATTTCATCAAGAATTATCTTATTTACGATTCGCAATATAAGCGAAAAAGGTGGAAACGCATAGAAAAGGAAGTGGCTCCATGACAGTGTAAATGCGTCTACCGCGAGCGAGCCGGAGTCTAGAGACCAGGATACATATGTCGTACATTTATGGTTTAGGTAGGATGCAAATAGGTCTATCTCAGGATTACCAAATGTCGCTGTTATGGATCGATACGCCTTTTCAGATAGTTCCCATTCGGTTTCTTTTGACAAAGGCCGATATGCATGATCTGCTAAGTAGTTATCTTTAGCACTTACGTATGCAGCGTAAATCCGGAGCTCACGAGGCTCACATCATTGCCAAACCTGCCGAGCTAACCTATCGAAATGAAGGTGTTTTATGCTACCCATTCTATTAATGTAACATACGCGGTTGTGTTATCAATAGGTAATAAAATGCTACAGTTATGTAGATCAAGATAAAAGGCTGCTTCGCGTTCTAAATAATGTATGTGTTCTGTTTTTTCGTATCTGTGCCATAGACCCTGAGCAATCTGATTTTTACACACTGCGCCCCAACCCTCTAAAGTTGCATCGGTAAAAATTTCTATGCAATAAACATCTTGTCGAATTGTGTTAGAGCAATTGAGCAGGTGGTCGTACCCCAGAGTAAATCGGGAAGGAGTTCATCTGGAACTGTCATGATTTTGTTATAATTCTGGTTATTAGGCTGTAATGTCAACACTTTTTGTCGTTCAAAAGTTTTGAGATAATGACTCCCATATTTTACTGCAGGACAAATTGACACCAAGGTGCCTATAAACCGTGCAAATTGTCGGATTTTCCATTTTTTTCTGTATTAAGAAAAAGGAAATTAAGCTTAATGCTCGATTACGTTTTTCACCTGGCAATGTAATCTGCATGTTTACACTGTCAAAGACATAACCTGAAAATTTACATGATTGTTTTGGCTGTGAGCAACTTTTTTCATAATTGACAAGAAAAGCCAAGTTTTCTAGAAGGGAGACAGTTAATTTGACATTTTTCCTACACTCCTGGTCAGAGTTTCCAAGAATAATAAGGAAATCATCAAGATATACTAAACAAAATATGTCTCTTTTCCTGAGAAAAGCGATGACGGGCTCTCAAAAATTCTGGTGAATGTTTGTGCATGTAGCCGTAGACTCTTACCAGCAGCTGGCTTTGTGCTGCTATAAAATGGGAATCCTTCTTGAGATTAGACGGAGGGGTAATGGCCGCAACCTCAGGGTTTAACGCGGAATTTTTAATCCAGACGTTTGCGGGAGCTGAAACTTGGTTAACCGTGCTGCAAAAAATGAAACCATTGGTTTTCCAGTTGTGACGGTATGGTGATCTGGCATTGTGAGGGAGTGGTGGAATCCTGGCCCAAAACCACGAGGAATTCCTTAGGTAATTCCTCGGGTACTAATAGTGAAAATGTCCACGAAACACTTCCCTGAGGTGTGTTGACCTCGGCATGCTGGGATGCCGGAGTCCAATCAGGCGATTGGACACCGACTGGAACTCTGTTCCGAGGCTGAATGTTCAACAGCTCACGGTCTGTGAGTCCAGAGTCTCGCTACCGTGACGAATGTGAGCGTTTGTGGCGTTTTTGGCTCATTTCTTTTCCCATTGTGCTAAGAAAAAGTTATTAGTACCCTAAAAGAGCATAATTAACAGTACCTGAAGGGTGTCTGCAAGCGGGAACGTGGTACATGGGAGGGCACAAATGCAATAATGAAGCTCAGCGTCAACTAGAGTCAAAAATAGGAGGCGATATCGCGGTTATTCAGAGGACGTGATGAGTTTAAACATTTGTGCGTGGAAGTAGTACCGGTGTAGTACTACTTAATTAGATAAAGAAATGTTCAGATGAGAAGACGTTTGCACAATTTTATATAACTTCAATCCCTGCTTCTCGCTGTAAGTTATGCAGTTGCACTGACTGAAACATAGCTGAATGATGTGTAAATGATACGGAATTATTTCATACATGTAAATACAATATCTTCCGAAGGAATCGTGTAAGTCAGTAGTAAGAGGAGGAGGAGTTATGTCAGCCGTTGATAGTAATATATCTGGTAATATGTGTGATAAATGATAATACCACCTGTAATAACCTATATGATATTTGACCTCTTATTGATTTACTATCAATAAAAATTAATTTTTCCTAACATATATATTCTAGTCGTTTACGTACCGCCTAACTTTCTTGCATGAATCTCAGTTGAGTATTTCTGGAGGGTTTAACTGCCCCGAGTTCGTTCAACGTTCAACAAATATAATATTAGACAATTAGCAAAATTACATTCCGTATCATCCGTTAACGTACACAATCGCCAATAGGGACACTGCATTTTCTATGTTTCCATAGATATAACAGTTTTTTCTACGTTTTGCGTGTTGTACGTTCTAGGGAACGTGGTTTCGCTAATTCTCTACTACTCGTATCATGAACTACGTATCACTGGATTAACAACTTCATATCTTTTTTAACTTTCGTAAAAAAAGTGTAACATTTTTTATTCATTTTTGGTTATAAAGGATAGGTTTATTTCATCGCACTCAAATGCGTGAAAAAAAGTGTCATAGCGGTTCATTTTTTCACGCATTTGAGTGAAAAAAAGTGTCGTAGCGTGTCATTTTTTAACAGAATAAAACATAGAAGCCTGCCGTTGCTAGGATAATTTATCAACACAAGTGGTTTGTATTAATTTTCTCGGTGTGTTGTGGTAATTTGTGTGCTCGGACAATGGAATCGGACAGCGATGAAGATTTCTCGTGGACCCCCGAAAAAATTGTCAAGACGGCAAATACGGAAACGTTTAATATCTATGTTCCAAAATAAAAAGTTTTTGAAGTTGGTGGGTTTTGAGTTTTGTTACGAACGCGAAAAATAGTATATTATTAGCCAAGGTTGCAGAGCCAAGCATTCTAGACCGAGCGCAAATTAGAACCCGAGACGCGCAGCGTCGAGGGCTCTAAGTGCGAGGTCTAGAAGTGGCTTTGCAACCGTGGTTAATATACTATTTTTTTCACTAGTAGAAACCATAAGACAATAAACTGAAAAATAAACGTTCAATTTTTTGACGCAACATGATTTTGTTTTGATTTCTAATCAAACTTGATCTAAATCTTCAACACAAAGAAAACCGTTTATACTTGTCGCTGAGTTAATCATTTTATCTTCTACCGTCTACCAACTACCATGCGTATACTCAAGTAATGTTTGTAGCACACATTTGTTCATTTTTTAAGAAATAATCACATCAAACATTGCGTACATAACCTCAATTTTTCTTTTTGAACCCGTGGTAGCAAAAGTTGAATTTGCTACCACTAAATGAGTCGACATTTGCATGCGTCCAGGCTGCTAGTGAAAAAAATTTTTTATGCGACTCATGAGTAAAGTGGATTTTTTTTTACTCGGCGGATTTGCGCACTCGCCTTCGGCTCGTGCGGCAAATTTTCCTTCTCGTAAAAAAAAAGATACACTTTACTCATTAGTTGCATAAATAACTATTTTATGATTTGAAGCAATGCAGTAATGTATTAAATGGTAGGTAATAATTGGCTATAAGTTGTTGTGTTGATGTGTCAAGATCCGTTTAACCCGAGGATATGCATCATCCTGATCTTAAAGTTGAAACAGTAATTGTCCAAATTACGGCATAAAAAAAATACAGTTTCAATCGAATCCGTTTGTAGCTTTAGAAAATATTATTTTATGTTTATCTTTAAACTAGTAATTTCTTAATAGTTATTGTAGTGTTAACAATGAACTCTTCTATTTTTACCAAGTGTTGAACAAATTTTTTTCAGATCTATGTTCCAAAGAAAAGGAACAATCGTAGCAATTGTCCACTTTGGTTTAACGGTCATGTTATCAAGGTTTTTATACAAAAACAATCCGATTCGAAAAAATCATATTACTGAATTATCTGTTGCTTGTTGTTAAAAATGCGTATAAGCTATATTTGCAACGAATGAACGACTATCTGATCCCAAATAGTTTTAAGCGTTTGTAAATACGAAAAAAAAATCAGGTTTTTTCCATCTGATATGATCTGATCTACATTCTTTATATCTTTCTGATCCCCAGAATGTAAACAATAACTTTTTCCACTACATTGCTCAGTCATTTATAAAGAAAAATCCGTTAATGTCCTTAAACTGCCAGGGTTTAAATAAAAACATCTTGAATATTAATTGCATCACAGAGGAAAGTGTGTATGACGCTGTTAAAAGTTAAAACCTAAAATAACTAGTGGACCCGATCGAAAACCAGCCTTATCAGTTACGAAAATGTTTGTGTGACCTGTTAACTTTTGTTTTTAACAAAAAATTGAAAATTTCCAGAAACTGTTCGATTTTTTAGAATGGAGAAAAGACAAATATAGAGAATAATAGACCAATAGCCATAATTTCTAATTTGGCTAAAGTTTTTGAAATACACACTTTCTTTTCCAACCATATTACATTCATTAATAGGCGCTCGACTCAAGCAAACTTTTATCCATAACACTGTTTCTATGTGATTCATTAGATTGTCATCTATGTTAGGAGGTATTGGATTTTCAGATTCAGTAATTTCACTATTATGTTCTTACCTAGAGAACAGAAACTGGCGTTCCTCCAGATTCTGTGTTGGGTTCGTTGTTGTTCATACATTTGTAAATGATATTAATAAGATTATTGATTTGAAAAATTTACAGTTGATGATACTGCCTAGATAAGCTCCGGTTCCGTCATTCGTAATGGTCGTAAATTTGATGATGTTGAAAGATTAAAATTACTTATTATAATTCACTTACTGCAAATCTCATATTGAATATGATTGCTCTGTATGGGAGCTTATAACGTCCACATTTAGTCTGTGGAATGAATCCAACGAAGGGTTTTAAAAACAGCCAGCTATATATTGGATGGTGTAGATCCGCCAAGAGGTTATTTTCAAGAATTATTATCTGATAGATTTAAAATATCGACCATACCGTTGATTAAAATTCTGAAAGAAATGCAAGAATACTCTGTGATCTTGCATAATATATCCATAACGGGTGAAAAGAGTAAATGCACATAGTAAAAACACCTTTTATTTACCTAGAGTACGTACATTTACTGAACTTGGTGCTGCCTTAATGCAAATGTTCTCTAACTGCTAATTATTTAATTGCATACTAAAGCAAATTAGAAGGTGGTGTGCGCTTACTAATTTATATTTAATTTTGTATTTAACATCGTTTATTTTTTTATCATTTCCCGTAAACATGTACGTCCTGCAGTGCTATCCCTCAATAGTTATTACTTATTACTAGTAATTTTTATTTCCGTTCTTTTGTATAGGGTCTATGAGAGAAATTTTCTAGCCTTGTGTTATTTTTCCCCAAATTATAAATATGTATTAGATCGTGAATTCTCCTGTGTAACACGTCACCTCCTTGCTTTAAAAACTCCATGACTATTCTATTCTATTCTTTACATTTCCGCTTTTATTATTTTTCATGTTCGTTATTGTTTCCTTACCTGCTGCACTATTTCCTGTTCACCAATTAATGCAGTAATTTTTTTCATGATTCGTTCCCTACTAGTGGTTCGTTTTTACCTCTGGATTAGTCTAGCTTGCTGCTCTACATTTGTTCACTTCTTCATAAACATTTCTGATTTCTTATGTCATGCATTTTGTGTTCAGAGTTTTGGAGTTTCTTCTTCTAACATATTGTTGTATTTAACATTAAAAAATCGTAACTGTTTTTGGTTCATATTTAGGTAAACAAATTTATAAATTGCCCACTCATATGAAAATGTTTTTTTGAATCAAAATTTACTTTGTCGCCGTATTCGTACTCTTTGGCATCTTAGAGAAAATCACGTTTGTTTCTCTTGTCTGCAGGAAGCACTTCACATATTTCACAGCATTACAACTTTACTGCCAGGTATATGCTGAGAGCGCGCTATTAGTGTTTGTACGAATTAGGTATTTCCATTACGGACCAAACGCTCGAGGACTGTTGGTAATTTCGCAAGATACCCATGTCTTAGTATCTCGGAAGATGTGTATATTGACGTTACATTACTGGCTGCACCATGTTGATGCACTTAAGTTTATTGGTATTGAAAGGGTTTCAATCACGTAACGTTGTTTCAACCTTAACTGGACTCCGGGAAAGTTTCCCCCTACACTTAGTCCAATTTGATTTAGAATAATTTATTAGTATTGTACTGTTTAAAAGTTGAGGGAAAAAAATGATCGATAAACCGCAAAATGTTTTCCTTGAGATAAAAAGTTCGAAATATTTAAAACCTTCGCATTCGAAATCTACCAGGGAAACATTTCAGGCTAGAGTTTAAATTGGCAAATTTCCCAACCTATAAGCTTTTTATTCTCTGAATTCTTCATTTAAATTCTTGTAATTGAATTTACGCTTATTTAATTTTAAAAAGTATATTTTTCTCCAGTTGAAGTGAATATTATGGAAATAAGCTTCTATAATTTCGTTACATTGTGTGGCCTCGTCACTCATTCACCGAATTTTAGGAAGCCCTTCGTACCAGACATACAATTTTCCTTTTATTTGCATAGTAAATATAAAACAGAAGCATATTAAAATTTTACGTGAGCGCCGTAGACTTAAGCGGATAAACAATAATTCCATTTTTGTGACACATCAACTTGGGAAATTCATCGTCGAATCTACCGCAGTCGTTAGAACAACCACGTTCTACGAACATTTGATCCGAGAACATCGAACTTCAGTTATTGCCACCCCCAGGCCACAAATACATCGACGAACTTGCCACGACTACCAGCTTTTATTTGTTAAGCCAAAACGGAAAGCCATTCGACGGTCCAAGAAATCTCCTAATGACGCTCTGAAAAAACCAACTCCCGCTTCGACACTTTTTATGGCAGCGTTTTTATTTATCATGCGAGTTTTAAATCTGTCAAACTTATTCGAACGGGATGTTGACATATTGGAGAATTTATTGATCGCGATTGAAATTAAAAGCTTTTTAATGTTTCTCGAAGCTGGGAAAATGTAATAACTGACGTCGATAAGAGCGCGAGACAGAAATGACATGTTATTACATTAACTTTATTTATGTGCTTTTATCTTTTTTAACAAGTTTTGGGACGTAATTATGAAGCTTATTGCTTACTACGTAGGTCGAAAGTGTGGAAAATAGTTGGAATAGAATCACTTTGTTACCTTTTACTCTGCATTCTGTAAATGGGTTGATTTCCATTCGAGTTTACATAAGTAAGCCGTTTAAATTAATTCACTTTTAACACTCTGTAAAGTTTGTAGAAGTAATTTAACTGGATTCATTTGAAAACCGTCAAGGGCCATGTTAGTGCCCAATTCAGGTTTTATTTAAGGTGCACAAAAGTTTCCTAATTAACTTAACCCTGTTTACTGTAGAACTACACTCGGCTTTTAGCTAGAACAGGCATTTTGCAACAGCAGTATCACAATGATGCTAATGCACCATCAAAATTACTCCAATTCAGAGTTCACTCTTAAATATACATTTAATACAAGACCAGCAAATCTAATACTATTAAACGAGCAAAGTTTGTATATATATATATAATGGGTTTCTCGAAAACGGCTCTAACGATTTCGATGAAATTTACAGGTTAGGGGTTTTTTGGGTCAAAAAATCGATTGATCATAGTTTTAACTTCTGAAAATTACAGCTTCATGCATTTTCAGCAATTTTCAGGCAGTGAATTATATTTGTTGCTAGGCAACTTCAGATGACACTACACGAACACGAGATTGTTTTATAAGAGAAGTTTGGGTGACAGTCTGACAGTACGTTTGACGTACCTTTTTATCTTCAATTGTACGTACCGAAACATACTCCACTGTATAGAGGACGTTAAAATTCACCTTCTGAGGTGAGAAAATTTACCGAAAACTAAAGAGTGAACGGATAAAAGGCACACGAAAGTGCGTTGAATTGAGATTATTTTGTCAAGCATTCATTTCAGAGGTTTCGCGGTCGGAGTCAATGTGTGATCGTTTTCCGGGATGGGACCGTGTTATTTGAGTTTTTGGGCTCAACGTTTCGCACACTTTCGTAAGTGGCATCTTCGGGAGCAGGGTTGAGATTGAGAAATTAGGAATAACGCAAAAGAGCACGGTAACTCAGTATGATAACCACACCAGAGGCGAAACTCTTCTGGCAGTAAGAATGTAGTTGTGACCTTTTTCTAGAGTCGAGAGAGAGAACTAGGAAAAAAAAAGAACGACAGAGAGAAAACTTGGGTAACAAATGAGATTGTAATAAATGTCAAACAATAATTCCAGTTTTCTGTTCTTTAATCTCTACATGTCACTTATCACTGTTTAAAACAAAGACTGCTTATGGAATTTCTTTTTTAATGTGTATTTTTAATTAGCGCGTCTACTTCAAAATGCATACTATACGCATATTTATCTGTCCTAATCTGATCTAATACTACCAAACGAGCCGAGTGAAGCTCGGTCAACCAGATATTGAATAAACTTATTTAAACAACCAAACTTGAACAATATTTTCATTAACATCATTTAGGAGTTTTACATATTCTAATAAGTTATATAATAACGCATTCCATATTATTGAAATTGAAGTTTACGTTTATATTTATTATGTCTATGTGTTATATTTGATTGAAGAGCGAATTTATTTGTACAAAATTTGGTTAAAATATGTGCATATGCATGCACTGAAAAATGATAAAATACGGTATTCAGACAAAATGTTAAAACAGGCATCAATTTTCATAATATATTGATGCCGCACGTTATGTCCTATGCACTTTTTAATACATTATTATTAAGTGCCTGCTAGAGTTTGCTATGATAAACTTTTCTAGATTTACATTCACTGAAGTATATAATAATAAAGTTAATTAAAAAAGCTAATATTTAGAATTATTAGTCACTGAATCGATATCAAAGTTTCCATTCAAAACTTGTGCAGAATATTTATGAAGACTTATTATTAATTTAACCCAACGTTTTTTTATAATGTCGAAACATTTTTTAACTGTTGTTTGTCTTGGAACTTTTATACAATGTTTTTTTTAAGTTCCTTACAAATTCAATGGACTCCATTAACAGCATATTTTATTTTTCTAAATTATTTATGGCTCTCGCGATAAAACTGTAATTTATAATATATAAATAGAAGTTCATTACACAAAGATGAATTTTGTAATATACAGGGTGCTGCTTCCAACCAAATATTCCATTTCCCATTTCTTTAGAGGGAGTTCAGTGACAAAAGTTTTTCAGGCAATTTTTCTGGCTATAACTGTATTATTTTAAAAATTTCTTTCTACAGTTCTAATACACCTAAGTTTACACTAAGTGGGGATAAATCAATTTGAGGTTTTGTCCAGCTTTAACCATTCATGCTGCACCATTATTTTTTTGGTGAAACTCTGTTACGTATAAATAATTAATTAAATCGTTATTTTTTTTTAATTATTTGTAAGCTTTGTACCTTACTTAAACATCGTATTAATAGACTAATTTTTTCCACGAGAAGTTGGAATAGGTGATCCAATATACACGTTTTTTCGAAATATTCAGAAATTGGACAATGTAAAAGTAAGAAATATACGTGTAATAATTCTACTCTCTAATTATAGTAAAAAATGACAGAGCGAACTTAGAAAACTAATAAACACTTGTTAAATGTAAAATGTAACGTACTCCATTTCTCATTACGCATTTCTAATCAAGAAACTGTAAAAGAGCGAGATTTTATTATCATATCAGTATTACTTGCCGAATAATATTTATTGTAAAATTTTTGCACTCACAATGTACTACTATTACATTTATCAAAGTTAATTTCACCATTAAAGCTTTTTTAAAAAAACTGATGACTACTTGCGTCTGAATGAAAGGCTCGTCATCCTTACAGAGAAAGAAAAACAATTGGAACACACTTTCAGTTTTATTTAATATTAAATTCAAACAAATCCACATTTATGAGTTCCTTTTAAACGAGATATACCTTGCAGCTACAAATCGTGCCATGTCAAAAAATCGTAAAAAGACAAATTTAATTTCAAACAACGTGTTTCAATGTAATATATTCTTTACAACACTGCTACAGATCTTATCTTTTATAAACCAAGATATTGTTCCACTCCATAAGTCATGCAAAACAAAATGTATGCATAGAAGTGTATTCTTGGTATTTTAGTTTCCAAAACGCTAACAACAACATTGGCTGTAAATATCTCGTAATATGTAATATTCAGTAATGAATGTAAATCATTAGTAAGTTGTAACATATATGTTTAACTATAAAGTTTAATATATAAGTGTCCAGGATCTGTACCTTAGAGCTCAGCACAATAAAAAAGAGCAGAATAACGAGAAAGGGATTAAAAAATAAAACAAATTTACCGAGTTCTGTTTCATGAGTCATCATGTCGTGTTGTTGAAGTAATCTCTGGATATAATATAAAGATATATTAATATAATAGAGTAGATAATAATACAGTACGTACAATATAATATTAATATCGAAAGGGAGTGTAATCCATTTTATAAATGTGCCCGCATTTCATTAGTAACAATGATACACGACACTAAAAATATGCGGAACGTTTTTTCAGACAAAAACGTGGTTTTCTTAACGTGGTTTCAGAAATTTAGGGAGATCATACACATGTCAATACAAATGAATTGGTACACGACCACATTCGAAGTGTTCAGACATAAGTTTCCTTGCTGCTGAAGCACAATCGGTTCTGCATACATAATAGAATTTTTTTGTTCTGCAACTCCTACATCAAACTACATTTTCATATGCAAAAAAATAAGCTTTTTCAAATAATGCCATTAAAATTGTACCTTCCTATTTAAAAAAATCATTGATGACGTCATAATTTTTACAAATTTGACGTAAAATTTGTTTGACATATGTCAAAAGGTGGAGAGTAAAATAGAAAGCTTGTTTTTGTACAATTTCGCTGGATGAAACCTCCCCGAGTGGTCAAAATTTTAAAGAGATTATCCGGTGCGAATTAGTTAGTTTTAGAAAGTACGAGCTTGATTTCTAAGTCAACGTTAAGAACATTGTTAGTGAAACCAATATTTATACCTCTTCATTTTATAATCTTTATATCTCGCATGGCCGTACTGAATAATACGTCTGTATAATTATTACACCCGTTACCCCTGGCAAACTCGTAATTTTTTTATGCCGTAAATATAAAATAATTACTTCCATAATAAAAACACAATCAAGAAGACATGCATCAAATTTTTTATTGCCCATAATAAAGTTATTTCATAGTGCGTTTTAATAATGAGTTTGTGGCATAAAAATTGAGTCAATGAAAACTCAGCGGCTACAGTCCCCTGTATCAGGTGAGACAGATATAATGTACATAAAACTGATTTTGTTTTATAAAGTGTCGTTCCACTGTTTTATGGCATGATAATAATAAAATTCTGATATGCTTGACATTTGTGATCTATTGCTCTAATTAAGTCTTCTAGAAATCGAGTAGTGCTAGATTTTCAGGTTTATCAGTTAGCAAAATAGAAATTTAGTTTATTGCCAAAAAAATTTACTCTGCAATGGACGAAACAAATACATTCCATTTTGTCAGTTAAAAATAGCCGGCCAACTATTGTCAGTTGGACAAATGACCCTTCGTGTTGCAATAATAAGACCCACGTGGTGTGAGTGCAAAAGTATCTAACACAGTTACTAAGTATTACTTCTATTATACAAAATGTTTCTTCTTATAATTTGTCTTTGCAGTTATTAAAGTATACCTATTATATATCGTTAAAAATGTAGTAATTATTATTCGTCAGTTAGTTAACGAATTTAAAAGCTTTTGAAACTAGAAGTTATTAATATTATATTTACTATCAAGAAAAAAATATAATATGTTCAGAAAGTCGAGAGTTGAACAGCCTATATGCCGAAGTAATGTTATAGTAATGTTATATCGAGCGAGGAACACAATCGGGTCATCCTTGCAATCAAATCATATCATAGAAAAGTTTTTAACAAAATTAAATTTCATTGCCGATAGTTTTGTAAATCTAATATTTGAAATGGAAAACCAAAAAGGCAAAAACAAAGACACTTATAAACTGATCTTTAACTTTGATTTAAATTTTACGTCAATTTATTAATCAAGCGCGCTGTGACTTTAATAACTCTCACATGAAATGCTCGTTCTAACCTTACTTCTCTTGTCTGTTATTGCTTCCTGGTAGAATACTTTTTACATTAAAAATATAGTTCTTTTTAGCTAATTTGCGTATTCACTCGAAAATTTCCGTTGAATTAGAAAACATAGAGTAGTATTTTCTAAATGGACACATGGTTAACAGTATGTAGGAGGAAGTCTGGTGTCATTTGAGTAGCTATATTAATTTGCAAAATATGGGAATATGGAGCACTACATATTTATGTTAAGAGTCCTTTTTGTCCTCAAACAAATGCAATAATAATGATGTAATTAACTTCCTTATTCAATGTAATTATCCTCAAGGTAACCTAACCGCTGCTATATATCAACAAGAAATGTTGGCAAATTTTATACTACAAATTCGCGACGATGTAATGGAAGAAGGTTATTTTCAACAAGACGGAACTGCAGCGCATTCGGCTAGCAATGTTACAGGATTTTTTTTTAACAAACACATCAGAAAAAATTAACGAAAAATGCAGAGATGTTGAGTCATGTAATCGATGGAGTTACACTAAGAGCACATTTACAAAAATGCTTACAACAAAATGGACATCTTCAGCATTTCCTGTAATTTAATTTGATGTAATAATTAATACACTTATTACTCTTAATTAATCTTGTATCAATTTTCCGTGCAACATCACGTGAATTTTATTACAAGTGCTATTAAAATCGTCCCCTACTTTTGTTCTTATATTTATCGTTTTTTGATATTTATCAATTATCAGTCTGGTTTAATTAACCATCGACGTGCTAAAGCGTTTCTAAGGATAACTCGATTACAAATTATGTTGCTTGCTCTTTAGAAAATTCAATCCAACTATGTAAAATTAGTTGTACCCAATTTTCTTCCCCTCTTAAAGATAATTAATTTCCGTTTTTTCCGAAAAATGTATTTAACAAATTTTTAAGTTGAATAAAAAAAATTAACATAACAACTCCGAAGAATTGCGGTTAATAGACCCGACATCATACTAACAAATAAATACCGTTAAAGAGTTCTTTCCGTTGATAGTGTTATTCCTAATATAACATAATAAACAATTTGACAAAAACATACCAAAACAAAACAAAAAATTCTAAATCCTCTGGTTGTCGATGTAAATGAAGGTAGTGTTCAATCTGAAGAAAATTTAAATTTTACCCCTAATTAAATTTGTCTGTGTTAATCAGGGTGGTTACAAATATTTAACAATTTTAACGTTTTTAAATTTAAATAAATCATTAATTGTCAAAATTCAAAAAGCAGTTTCAATAAGAATGGAATATCTCATGTTAACGAGAGCACCTTAACACCAAGTAGACTAGATCATAGTCTTGCGGCTCATTTATCAGGTGATACGTGGCGAAATTCGTGAGGGTAGGGTTGGGATGCCACATTTAAGGATAATAGCAGACCAATATGTATGTTCTAATTCTAAAATTTCGAACGTCGTTTCCTTTTATCCTCAGTGATGTTACTGCAGATCACTATTTTTCAGGTCAGTGACAAAACAAAATAAATTTTTGAAGGCAAAAAGATTTGAGATTTATTTCGATGTGTACAACGTATAGCTCCATTCAGTAATGTGTTTGACACTTCTAAAAATTAAAGCATATTACCAAAGGACGAGCAAAATCTTCAAAGGATATCAATACATTTATTTACGAGTATTAGATATTCTGTAATCCCTAAACCCATATACCAACATTCCAGGAGCTTATGTAATTTCTGACGTACTCTCTAAAATTGAAAAGTTCAAATTTATTCTTTTTGAGATAAGCCGCGGAGTTAAAAATAACTAAAAATGGTAGGTAAAGGAGCATACTGTATTACCTTTCAATTTATTTTCTTAGTGGTTCTGCCAATTTTTAATTTTTATGAATTTTTAGTTATTTAGGAATGCTAAAATAGTATTCGACGCTTCGAAAACGGCCGTTTCCGATTTTTTATTGTTTCATGAACTTAAAAATAACAAATTAATTGACATCTAGCATCTATGCTGTTTGTAACTAACATTCCTACACAACTAAAGAATCATAAAAATTAAGTACAAATCGGCAGAAACAAAATCCAGTATACCATATAGCAACCAACAAAAGTGTCTAATGTGAATATATATTTTTTAATACCCAGTGTGTGCGGAATAAAATTAATTTGCTCCATGTAGCACTAGAATCTTGAAGTGTCGATATTGCCTGTTTGTTGGAACACTGGCTCAGTGTGTTGGAAGTCGACAGTATCAAGCTCGGTAATTACTAGACAGCGGATTTCTGTCGGGCTACGTCACGATTATAGGTGGGGACGCGCTGGATCGCCGGGACTCAGTAGCGGGTGATAGATATTCACTAAATTTAATCGTCACTTATTCCATAAATACAATTAACGATTTATTAATCAAACAGCTAAGTAAATGAGAACGGGAATTAACTTAAGAGTGTAACGAATCAGCGTTATTCTAATCTCAAATAAACGAAGTGCAGCCCGTAACTGCAATGAATTCCCATCCCGTACCAGCCGTACCGAGTTTGGCCTTGCCTAGCCCGACAGAAATCCGCTCTCTAGTAATTACACTACGGTTAGTTATTTTGCTAGGCAAACGCATTCACATGGAGGAGTAATGCGACTGGTGAAAGAGAATATCGATTTATTGACTATTGCATCAGACCAGTAAAATGACTCCAGAAATACATTGCCAATTTAGCGGCATCTTTTTAAATCACCTAAATCTATATGTCATAGGAATATATAGATCACCGAAAGGCAATCTAGATCTTTAACATAAATGATAAACATGCAAATATGTTATGTGAGCTACTCTCCAGTTATGGGTTGTATCCTAAACTTAACTTTAGTACCAGATTAACATCCACTCTTGATAATGTTTTTACAAATATTAACAACCATTATTTAAACACAATCCCTGTAGATCTACATCGTGGAGTCCTAGTGTCTTTTACATGATCAAATATTTCCCCAAATTGTAAACCTATACGCAAAATTGCGTACTTGACAATGCAGACTGGAATTTTTACTTCCCGAGCGTAAGGAAAGGAAGTATTGTAATCGAGTCCGTCGGCCGACTCTCTACTTTTACGTTTTCTCAATCTTTCATGACCCCTAGAAGACGAAGAAATAGGTCTCCCATTTCCGTCTGTCTGTCCGTCTGTCTGTCTGCCGTCCCGGATTTTCATTAGACAGATAATCTCCAAAAGTACTGGACCGATTGTTGTGAAATTTTGTACTTATATTAGGAATATCATGCAGATGGTAACATGCTAACCAAAATTTGTCTAATCATCCCCACTACTAATGCGATGACCTCACTTCAAAATTGTACATAGTAAATGGGTTTTAAATTGTATAAAATAACATAGTCCTACACATATAGTTTACGACTCCGAAGTGAGTTTTTACCCGAAACGTCCAGATTTTTGGAAAAAAAAATCAAAATTATAAAACAACATTTTGCAATTTGCTAACTCGAATGCTTTGAAATGTTGCAGATCTTTTAAGGCTATAAAGAGGATCATAAATTCGTTCATATTTTTTGGATTTGAATATACAGGGTGACTCAAAAAAATTAATGAATGCGTAAATTTATTTTACTGATTTACTCAGGAACTGCAAAACCGAATGCTTTGAAATCTTAAAGATGTTTTAAAATTATCATAAGCATGGTAAATTTTTGATCAAAATGTATTTGGTCGTCCCCCCTAAAAAATGTATGACGCCACCAAAAAATTTTGCTGAATAAATCCTATTTAAAAAGTACAAAATATGGTGAGTCTCTTCTTGTGATTTATCATTCCGTTCATATCTTTTCCATTTGCATATACAGAGTGACCCAAAAAAAATAATGAATGC
This sequence comes from Zophobas morio, assembly GCF_036711695.1. Classification (NCBI taxonomy): domain Eukaryota; kingdom Metazoa; phylum Arthropoda; class Insecta; order Coleoptera; family Tenebrionidae; genus Zophobas; species Zophobas morio. Next base: position 7,652,030 of record NW_026972110.1, read on the forward strand.
GTAAATGAATTTTATTGATTTAATCAGGAACTACAAAACCGAATGTTTTGAAATCTTGCAGATGTTTTAAGGTTATAAAGAGCATAATAAATTTTTAGTCAAAATATATTTGGTTATCTTCTCCAAAAAACTGATGACGTCAGCTCAAAAGTTTGCCGAATAAATCCTATCTAGAATGTACAAAATATGATGAGTTTGTACTTGTAATTTATCATTCCATTAATATTTTTTTAATTTGCATAGGTATACCGGGTGACAAAAAAAAAATGAATGCGTAAATATATTCTACTGATTTACTCAGGAACTACAAAACCGAATGCTTTGAAATCTACTGGGAAAAAAACATAATAGACATGCAGTCGTCACGTTTCCGACAGCGCGGGAAGTACTGTCTAAACTCTTTAGACCAATTTTCTTAATTTAAATATTACTGCTAAGGATAAATTTAACATATTCTTTGATATACTTACACAAAGTTTTGAGAAAGCATTTCCACTAAAACAAGTTACCATACCCAAAAAAAGTATTAATCAGATATCAGCAAATTGGTTTACTAATAAAATAAGGCAAATAAGAGAAACTTTAGGTCTTATAACAGATGCCTATAAATTGCACAAGACTCAAGAGTTAAAATTATAAATGTGTAACTACAGAAACCGATGTAATCTAAAAATAAAACATGCAAAAATAGACACCAATAATAACTTTGTACTTAAAAACAAATATAATCCTAGAGTGTTGTGGAATCTTACTAATAACTCGTACAGAAGTGGCAATAAAGAAGACAAATGTAAAATTAAACCAAGTGTATTTAATACCCACTTTTCTAATGTAGCAACCAATATAGTAAATTGGTTACCTTTAGCAACACTCGATCCAATTACTGATATTAATTATATCACCCAGCACAACAAAATGTTTCTCATTTTTGATGAAGTTTCTGAGGTGGAAATTAGAGACGCAATCAATAGTCTCCGAAATAATCATTCAAAAATTGGTCTAAAGTGTTTAGACAGTACTTCCCTCGCTGTCGGAAACTTGACGACTACATGCCTATTGTGTTTTTTTTTTCTCATTACATTTTTGTAGTGGGAATTTAAAAAAAAATTGTGATGACGTCATCAACATTTTTGCAAGGACACGTATATCAGTTGGGATAGATGTAGTGTAATACTAAGAATAAAATTATTGTATTCCCAAATTTTCGGGAAAATGAATTGGGTCGTTTTGAATATTGATTTCTTATAATCAATAAAATAACGAAACAATTTACTCACGTATACGGCGCCGGTGTGTAATATCTAGAGAGCGGATTTCTGTCGGGCTAGGCAAGGCCAAACTCGGTACGGCTCGTGCGGGATGCGAATTCATTGCGGTTGCGGACTGCACTTCGTTTATTTGAGATTAGAATAACGCTGTTTCGTTGCACTCTGCTGTTAATTCCCGTTCTCATTTACTTAGCCGTTTGATTAATAAATCGTTAATTATATTTATGGAATTAGTACCGATTAAATTCAGTGATTATCTATCACCCGACGATCCAGCACGTCCCCCCTATAATCGTGACGTAGCCCGACAGAAATCCGCTGTCTAGTAATATGAGGGGCAACTGAAAATCGTTTATGTATAAACATTCTTAATTTAAGATGACAAGCGTAACAGCATACGTGAGAGTCAAACAGAGAAACTGTAAACAAAACGACCATCGGTTTTATTGCTTCGACTTCCGCTTATTATATAAAATATTGGGTTTTATTTTAATTCTTGACGGTGAAATTCACAATTGGTTGATTATAAACATGTCTATTCCACATTCGCGGAACCAAGTGAGCGCATAAAACAAATGCAGGTCTGTAATGTTAAAGTCGATGTAAATAAGCGTGCTACCCTTATGTTTCAACCGAGTTCTTCCTTTAACAAATTTTGTGTCTACCAAATTGGGTTGGTTGGGGTGTAATACTAATAATAAGTGTTGCCTTTAATTTAATCAATAAAATAAATTGACTTCATTAATTTTTTTGAACCACCTCTTAAGAAAATCTAAAAAATATGAATGGAATGATAAATCACAAGTACAAACTCATCATATTTTTTGCATTTTAGATAGAATTTATTCAGCAAAATTTAAGGGTGACGTCATCAATTTTTTTAGGAGGGATGAACAAATACATTTTGAACAAAAGTTTACCATGCTTATAATAACTTTAAAATATTCCCAAGATTTCAAAGCATTCGGTTTTGTAATTCCTGATTAAATCGATAAAATAAATTTACGCATTCATTAATTTTTTTGAGTCACCCTGCATATGCAAATCCAAAAATATGAATGGAATGATAAATCACAAGTACAGACTCATCATATTTTGTACATTTTAGATACGATTTATTCGGCAAACTTTTGAGCTGACGTCATCAGTTTTTTGTAGAAGATAACCAAATATATTTTGACTAAAAATTTATTATGCTCTTTATAACCTTAAAACATCTGCAAGATTTCAAAGCATTCGGTTTTGTAGTTCCTGATTAAATCAATAAAATAAATTTACGCATTCATTAATTTTTTTGAGTCACCCTGTATATGCAAATCGAAAAAATTTTAATGGAATGATAAAACACAAGAAGAGACTCACCATATTTTGTACATTTTAGATAGGATTTATTCAGCAAAATTTTGTGGTGACGTCATAAATTTTTTAGGGGGGACGACCAAATACATTTTGATCAAAAATTTACCATACTTTTGATAATTTTAAAATATCTTCAAGATTTCGAAGCATTCGGTTTTGTAGTTCCTGAGTAAATCAGTAAAATAAATTTACGCTTTCATTTATTTTTTTGAATCACCCTGTATATGCAAATCCAAAAAATATGAATGGAGTGATAGATCACTGATCATATTTTGTACATTTTAGATATGATTTATTCGGCAAATTTTCGAACTGACGTCATCAAGTTTTTGGACGGGATAAGCAATTTATTATGCTCTTTATAACCTTAAAACATCTGCAAGATGTCAGAGCATTCCGTTTTATAGTTCCTGATTAAATCAATAAAATATATTTACGCATTCATTAATTTTTTTGAGTCACTCTGTATATGCAAATCCAAAAAATATGAATGGAGTGATAAATGACAAGTACAGACTCATCATATTTTGTACATTTTAGATATGATTTATTCGGCAAATTTTCGAGCTGACGTCATCAAGTTTTTGGAGGGGATAAGCAAATATATTTTCACTAAACATTTATTATGCTCTTTATGACCTTAAAACATCTGCAAGATTTCAGAGCATTCGGTTTTGTAGTTCCTGATTAAATCAATAAAATATATTTACGCATTCATTAATTTTTTTGAGTCACCCTGTATATGCAAATCCAAAAAATATGAATGCAGTGATAAATTACAAGTACAGACTCATCATATTTTTACAGTTTAGATAGGATTTATTCGGCAAACTTTCGAGCTGACGTCATCAAATTTTTGGAGGGGATAAGCAAATATATTTTGACTAAACATTTAAGGTATTATGCTCTTTATAACCTTAAAACATCTGCAAGATTTCAAAGCATTCGGTTTTGTAGTTTCTGAGTAAATCAGTAAAATAAATTTACGCATTCATTAATTTTTTTGAGTCACCCTGTATATGCAAATCCAAAAAATATGAATGGAGTGATAGATCACAAGTACAGACTCATCATATTTTGGACATTTTAGATATGACTTATTCCACAAACTTTTGAGCTGACGTCATGAAGTTTTTGGAGGGGATAAGCAAATATTTTTTGACTAAAGATTTATGATGCTCTTTATAGCCTTAAAACATCTGCAACATTTCAAAGCATTCTGGTTAGCAGATTAAAAATTAAATTTCAAAATGTTGTTTTATAATTTTGATTTTTTTTCCAAAAATCTGGACGTTTCGGGTGAAAAGTCGATTCGGAGTTATAAACTACATGTGTAGGACTATGTTATTTTATACAATTGAAAACCCATTTACTATGTACAATTTTGAAGTGACGTCATCGCATTAGTGGTGGGGATGATTAGACAAATTTAGGTTAGCGTTTTACCATCTACATGATATTCTTAATATAAGTACAAAATTTCACAACAATCGGTCGAGTACTTTCGGAGATTATCTGTCTAATAAAAATCCGGGACGGCAGACGGACAGACGGACAGACGGACAGACGGACAGACAGACGGAAATGGGAGACCTATTTCTTCGTCTTCTAGGGGTCATGAAAGATCGAGAAAACGTAAAAGTAGAGAGTCGGCCGACGGACTCGATTACAATACTTCCTTTGCTTACGCTCGGGAAGTAAAAAATATGTATGGATTTACTGTTTCCATCTTAAAGAGAATTAAAAATGTGTTGATACCTCCACTCACTATAGTAATTAATAAATGCATTAAAGAGCTGTCGTTATACCAGTACATAAGAAGGGAAATATTAATGACGAGAATAATTACAGACCAATATCTCTGCTATCTATACTTGCTAAAGTTTTTGAGAAAATATTATTAAAACAAATATTACATTTCTTACAAAACAAAAAAATACTTGTTCCAAATCAGTATGGATTTCGGAAAGGCTCCTCAACCTCTGCAGCTCAATTTTGCTAATCACGTATTACAAGCTTTTGAACAAAAATAATCATTTTTCTGGATCTTAGTAAAGCTTTTGATTACGTCTCTCACGACAACTTGATAAGGAAGTTACTTTGTTATAATTTTCATCCGCTTACTACGAAGCTTATTTGTTCATATCTAACAAACCGTACTCAGTGTGTTAAAGTCGACGGATCGTTTTCTGATGAGTCCAGTATTACTTATGGTGTGCCACAGGTTCCATATTGGGTCCGATCCTGTTTTTATTGTACATAAATGATTTGTCCTATTATTTATATAATGCTGATGTTTTGATATATGCGGATGATACGACTGTAAGTTTTATAGACTCACCGAATGTAGACACAATTTCAAAAAGAGAGAATTATCACGAGTACTGAAGCGTGTTCCTAGCGAATAGATTAGGCATTAACAGTAAAAAAACTACGGAAATGTTATTCACACTAAAACATATACAAAAAGATGAACATTTTGTAGAATATATCAAAAATTTTGGCGTATTCATAGATTTTAACTTGTCCTGGATTAATCATGGTGATGAGGTTGCCAAAAAGGTATCTATAAATATCTTCTTACTCCGAAATTTGTCTCTTAGTCTTTCTACGCAGTTTCTTAGAGTAGCATATTTTGTCTTGGGGCATTGTCATTTGGAATATGCTCTATTAGCATGGGGCCATACGTCAACGTGTAACAGATTATTTAAGTTGTAAAGACGAGCCATTAGAGTAGTACCTAGCGAATTTACCTTATCGTGAGGATTGTCGATCATATTTTCGTAGTTTCGGTATTCTAACTGTACCGTCAATGTTTATATTTAAGTGTTTAGAATATATAAAAGAAAGGCCAGAATTGTATCCTAAATTAAATTTGTACCATAATTACAACACTAGAAATGATCTAATAGCGTACATCATGGCATCAATTATTATTATTGTATTAAATTTTTTTATGTAATACTAGAAAAAATAAAAATAGTGCCTACTAAACAGTTTCTAGGCACCATTAAACGGTACTTATTACATAAGTGTTGTTCTCTAGAAATGGCTAACATTCAATTATTGTAATAGTTATAGTCAGTTTATATTGTACTAATTTACGTTCTAAATTTTGTGTTTATGACATGTGCAAATACTATATGTATCCTAGCACAAATAAAATGTGTATCTAAACATCTATTAAGAAAATGTATTAACAAGTGGTGGTGGACATATTAAATAGTCTTTGGTACACCGTCTAATATTCCGAAAGTATTGTTCTATGTTAGCAACAAAATTTTAAGAAAAAATACTCAGAAACGCAGTGGAAAAAATTCCAAGAGTGCGCTTTATTTGCAGAAGAATGCTTCCTTTCATAAGATTATAAACGCGTTACAGAAAATTGATAAAATTCGCTCTGAATTGATAGCTGATGACATTACCTATTTTCACAACTAGGAAAAACCGAAAGGGAGAAGTTCTCATCGAATAAATACGATGGAGGAGGGAGCTATTTGCGGAATAAAGCAAAGATTTTTTTTAAAGACTTAGGACCACTTTGTGAGCGTTATACTAATAGTACAGAGTAAAAAGATAATTTAGTTAAAAAAATAAAAGTGTGTTTTGACTTACAGCAACGTTTTCTCTTTTAAGCCACGTACCATCAATACGGTCCCGTAGTGTTTTTTTATCGTGTTTAGTGAAACATCTAACTGTGTTTCGATTTCTGTAATTTACCGTTTCCTGCTCGCATACTCTTTCAACTATTGCGATCAGAAACTAACCAAACTGAAATGGAAATTGGAAAGTTTGGATCAAGCGTTTTTGAGCTATGGTTGAAGAAAATGAGAGCCACATTTACACAGAACGAAAGAGAAAAAAGGAGATTACTAAAAACTGCATAAACTTTTTCAGGAGACTGTGGAACGAGAAAATCTGTTTTTTTATTCCAAAAACTTCTTTATCAGTTAAATAAAAATGGAGGGCGTAGAATAAAGTTTACAATAAGAGAACTCTCCTCATTCAACAGACACTATGCCTTGGACAGAAAAATAATATCTTCACTTCCTTAATTTGAGAAATATCGGGAAACGTATAATCCGAAACGTGGAATCACTAATCCTAATTTACGTGTGGTAACGCGATAGGTGTAGAAATGAAGCTTTTCCATCGTTACGAACTGCAACTCTAACGTGAAACACAATTACGGTTAGAACATTATTCGGTAAATGTTGCATTTCTAGCCGTTCACAGTTGGAATTACATTACGGGTTGAATTAAAATGTTGAATGAATGCTCTTCTCACATAAATTTCTAGAGTTTTATTGGATTTAATTACTGCAGTCATATAGCTTTACGTTACATTGAGAATTCGAATTTAACCGCCATTGTTTTGTTCGTGGTAAATATAATTTTGAAAGCAATTAATACAATATGTTTCCCTCCTACTCAGGAAATTCAACGAGAAAGTTTAATCTAAATGAATTTATTTCCGCATGCAATTTTGGTGGCGCTAAATGGCTAAAAACTGAAATTACTCCCTATTCCAGAAACGTTCATTAGAAAAAGGCCAGACACTATTTATCATTCTACTACAAATTGCAGTTTAATTTTTCAGCTAGAGAAAAATCTGCATCTTGATGGTGCCGCTTCATAATTATTCTAGGAAATGAAAACACCTATAAACAAGTTGGAAATTTAATTACCGAGGCAGCTTTTTGTAACGGCTTAATACAGTCATACTCAGCATTTATAGAGCAGATTTGAGACAGAGGCAAATGATCAGAATAACCGGATTTAATTCGCGAAGCTCGGAAGAAATTATGGAACACTAGAAAATTATAAAACGGTTAATTTATAAAACTCTGCTTGTTTCTCGGTCTTTTAGAAAGTAACATCGTGGATCCAAAGCTCAATTAATTGCGAGCGATGAACTGAAGTCGTAAAAAATTATAAGTCTCTTCGTATTGAGAAAAGCGATGCTATAAAAGGCCGGCATTAACTCACATAATTCAATGCACAAAAGACTCAAGTATCCTGAAGTGAAAAGGTTCAACCACTTTTTTCTCATTAGCTGTGTAAAACTTAAATTGGATTAAAAAGTTCAACTTCTCGAGTGGCTAATGAGAAAGCAGAACGGTGCTTCTCCAACATTTCTTAAATGTGGCTTTACATTTTAGGAGTAAATCGGGTTATTCAAGTTTTCAAATTCTGAATGATTGTGGAATACTCCCAAGTCGTATCATATTTATAGCAAGTTATGCTCTCAGTATTAATATTTAAATACTTTTGCCAAAGTTCTCCAACTTTCTAAAAACTTTTCTGCGGCCATAGGTATATATCAAGTTGACATTACTAGACACATAAAAACTTCCAGTTTTCTAAAGAAAGTAAAGACGTTTCACGCGGAATTTCAATGCGGCAGCCGTAGCAAAATACCGTAATAAAGTTCGGCCATATTATTGAATTATAAAAAATGACGCCTCTCCCATCTGTCAGAAAAGCCGTTAAATTAACTCTTCGTTATTCAAATTTCGAAAGAGATCATCAATTTTAAAATAAAAACAAGCCGTGAAATGAATCTGGATAAAGGGCAACCGATCGCTTATTAAAAATTCGGAATCGGTTCAATTTAGAGTAAATGTGCAATAAAACGGAGAGGTGAAAATCTTCGCCCCGGCTGCGCTATTTTCACGATGATTTTGAATCGAAAAAGTAACAGACCAAACAAAGATTTCCGAGAACATTAAGAAACAACTCGTGCATGAATGTGAGAAAATCCTTTACAGATAATTCAATGGAGGAGAATAATTCTCGTTTCAGATGTGATATATTCCAATCTAGCGCAGCGCGACTTACAGATAACTTGTTAATCGGGTCACTAACTTCTACGATGTGTGACAGATAAAATGATAGAACGTTGGACGATTCAGAACCAAAGACGAATCGAAATCAAACGATTTTAAATTATGCTGAATATTTCTGAACCTTTAAACAGCATGAGAAAAGAACATGAGATGACAGCCAAGAAATTTTATTTAATGCAAATCAGCAAGTAGCGTCTGACCAAAAACTTTGTAATTTTAATTACTTTCATAATGTATTCAGTTTTGCAGTTGCAGTTGTATTTTGTCATGTATTAAAAAAGCAGCAGATTTTTTACACTAATTTTAAGTGAACTTACTCATTAAATTTTTTCCTCAGAAAATAAATACAATACAAATGTGAGATAATGACCAAAAGTATTAATTTCATTACGCACTATTCCATTTCCACAGTTAAAAAGAAACATTAGAAGAGACTGCAGAATAATGATATGTTTTAAAAAGTAAGTTGACTTCATAGTAAAGCAATCGGATAAAACCGTATGTAATTGTGGATCAAAACAATGAATTTTGAATTCTCAAATAATATTAATGATAATAAATTTCATTTATGCTTAATATGGCATAGGTTTTTACACAAGTCAATAATTACACAGGTCTATTTTAAAAAAGTTATAAAAAATCCATCATGTACTTTTTCAAAAAAAAAAATAATAAAAAATCAAGACGAAATATTTCATATAATATGATCACGTTGAAAAAAATTGGTCGAAGGTTATTTCGGCAGAACTTCTCTCACTCCTGAAGTACAGTAAAACATATCCACCTTTTTCCAAAAATAATAAAATTTGATTTTGCTAATTTTATTTTTTTATGAGAATCCCTATATGTTAAAATAAAAATATGTATGTAATGTTAAAGTAAATGTAACGAAATGTGCTACGCTTATGTTTCAAATAAGTTTTTCCTTTACAAAATTTTGTGACGACGTCATCAACATTTTAGCAGTATTGTATTGCCAAATTTTTGTCAAAATGGAGTAAGGGAGTAAGTTGTCCCTGATTTAATCAACTCATTTCGAGTCGCCCTGTATAAGCAGTTCTAAAAAATATGAATGCAGTGATAATCACAATCATTATATTACATATACACATTTTAGGTATGATTCATTCGACAAAATTTTGAGATGACGTCATAATCTTCTGGGGGATAAACAGATGTATTTCGACTAAAAATTTACCATGTATATGATAAATTTAAAACATTTGCAAGATTTCAAAGCATTCGGTTGTGCAGATTCAAAATTAAATTGTCATCCTTTTTAGTTTCTACTCATGTCTTAGATTTCAACTCATGATTACAAAAACATTTAAGCTGTTTAAGCTCTTAATTAGATTAAGTTTAACCTTTCATTATAAGGTTTGAAAAACTGCAATAATTGGCTGCGACCACCTGCAACATTAGGAGAAATTCAAACTGTTTATTTCTTAATCTACTAAAATTGAAAAAAACATTTACTGTATTCTGTTCGTCTACTTTTTTTATTTTATAACACACTGACCGGCAAAAAAAAACCCTCCACCCTGAAAAATTTCGCAAAACCAAACTTTAAAAATTATCAATTTAACTAGTGATCGTTATTTTATTAAAGAACCATTCACTATTGACACATGATGTCATGCGTTTATTTGTCTTCTTTTTTTTCTAGCATTCTAGCAAATTATTATTAAATTATCAACAACTAATTATTTAACGTGTATTGGACATGCAGTTTACTAAAACACATTAGAATTACGAAATTAATTCTTGAAATTTTCCGTTTGATATTTTTAAAAGTTTGGTGCAGATATTTTTTTTACCATTTTTTTTTCGAGCTCTTCAAAGCCTTCTTAACAACAGAGCATCGAGTTTTTTTTACATTTTTGGGTCGCCCTTTATATGTTAATTATAATTTGAAATTCTTCATAGAATTGATGTTTTCTATATGTGAGAGGTATTTCTATATACTATACTAAAGGTGGTGAATGCTAACTACCCTGTACCTATCAAAAATTAAATATTGGAAACCCGTCTTAAAATATTAAATACATGGAGCATCGAATCCATGTGAACTTAGTTTGACAATTCGATATTTTTATAAATGATAAAAATAGGTTTAGGAAAACTAGGTTCTGTTATGGTTTTTTTCAGAGGAAAAACACAGAATGAAGTCCATTTTGCAAAAAAATCTACTTTTTTCTCAGTTTCTGGTTGTGGAATAAATACAAAATTATATTAGCATGGCAAACATCTATAATATGTTCTTTTGTCATCGACTACTTATATTTCTGTCATTATAGAATTCAAAATCGTTCATAAGTAGGTCGATTCATAATGTTGAAAATCGTGCCTAATGCTGTGCCATAAAGGCGTCATGACTTAAACCCCGTCTATTCAATATTTATTCTTTATTAATAATTAAATGAAAAGCAGCAGTAAATGCCGGCGATTTCTCGGCCTTGTAGCCGATAGAGCAGCTTTTCAAAAAGGCTGTAAACTTGGAAAATTTAGTAACGTCATTTTTGATCTCCATCATACATTTTAACTTAGTCCACAAAATATGCAAACATAGCCTTTTCAGTCACCGTTGTCACCTTATTACTATTTGCCCACTTCCAAAATTTTTCATTCTCTTTTATATAAAAAGCTTCTCATTTTTTTGGCACTAAATTCGATTCAGTTTCTGCAGCTTTCTTCAAAATTCAGACGGATAAATCTGTTTAAGCGTCGTTCTCGCACATTTTTGCAAACATTTTCTTATTTAGTAACCACTCTCTAAGCGACACTCATCCTCGTTTACGACATTTTATCCTAAAGTCATTAATATTAAAATTTCACTAATCGAATTTTCAGTATTGTAATGTCATAGTCGACGACAAAATAGCGTATGATATTCGTTTATAATGCGGGATTATGGCAATCATGAAATTATCGCATTCGCTGCGCTCATGCGCTAAACTTTCATTCATGCCATAATCCCTTCCATTATAAACTAATGTCATAATCTACTATTATTCCTGTAATATTATTAAAGGCGGTTGGATAATCACTGAGAAAAATAGAGGTCCAGTATGCCCAATTCACTCGTTCCACTGCGCATACTTAGTGACCGTCAGATGATTGAGCAAGTCAAAAATGAAGAAGTACTGTCAAAATGAAATCATAGTGAGGAGCGCCACAGTATGTTCAGGAGAAAAAGATTAAATTTAATTTTTGAGGAGAATGGAGGTTATTATAAAAGAGTCGAATTAGCAATTTTAAGTTTTATATAATTTATTTGAACGTTGCATTGCACTTCAGGGGTGGGCAAAGTTCCGTGTAACTTCAGCTTTAAATTTTATACGAATGAGCGTATCGTATGTTGAGGGGAAACCGGAGTTAATATCCGCATCACTGATAAAATAACTTGACGAAGAGATACAAATTAAATTTTTGCTGCAGTCAGTAGGGTTTACATGAGATATAAAAAATACGATTCCATTTTGACGTTAGAATATGCCATATTCATATCGAGCTGCATAGTGGATTCTGTGTAGGTTACGGAAGACTAATTCAGTGCGACTTTAACGTCGATTTCAGAAAAATGAGATTATAATGTTATTTACTTTAGCGGTAAAACTCATGCTTCAAGCGTTGTCACATGAGCTCCGGTTACAATTTTCATTTTATAAAATGTGAGTGAAACTGTCACATCTTTTTAATTGCAGTTGACTCGTATTTAACAATGGCCCAGATAACAATAACCCCTTTCATGACAATGTATTTTCCATTTAAATATATATTATATTTTCGCGTTTTGCAAGTGTCATATCCGCGAATTATAAAAGACGTCTATTCCATTATTAATCGTGGAATCATAGTTTTGAAAAAAGTAAAGTCATGCAAAATTATTTTTTACATTTTACATTTATTTTCCGTTTTACTAATGTTTATTTTCAAGTGTTCTGACTATTTATAGTTCGTGGAACGCAAAAATGCAGTTGCAATTAGTTAAATTAAAATTAATCTTAAGTAAATCTTATTTTAAATATCCAGCGTAACATGTTTGCTACACGTGGTTCAAAAGTAAACCCTTATGTTTGACTTAATTTAGAAACCCGAATAACCGCTCCAAGATATGCTCTTTTATATTACTCCTATTATTTTTGTTTTAAACTACCAGATATCTGAGAACAGTTCTGTCAAGTACTTTATTTTAAGGATGATTTTAAAAAGAAATTTTGAAATTGTTATTTACATTAGTACGAAAGTAGCGAGTAGCATAACGTAAGAGAATGCGACTCGACGGCGCAGCCGAAGAGCTGCATGTAAGCAAGTAATGCTACTCGGCTTTGGCGTTCGGAATGTACATAATTTTTTACATATAATTTGAAACAAAATGCAGAAAATAGAACTTGAGTATTCCTAGGGACAGCTCAAATTTCAAAAAGGTTCAACAAACCGTTCACGTGATATTCAACGGCTTTCATACTTTTTAGCGACCCTGTATGTCATATTTGTACTAAATTAAATTTTTCCCTTCAAGCTAAAAACAATAGTGATTAAAAAAGTTTCATATTTCTATCCATTTTCAAGATATAAGGCCGCAAAGTTTTCTCTGGGACAACAATCTTGTCCATGTTTAAACTACTGAAATATTTTTGCGGCAATTTGATCGAATCTGAAGTTTATTCTTGACCCACTTTTAGCTTGACCAGAAGTTTTAAAATAGGTCAGTGGAAATAGACGTCTAAACAAACAAAATTGCAGCAGTGGCTCTCTTTTTAACAGGAGTCGTTAGAAAATGTTGAAATAAATTCGTGTGGCCCCTAGCAAACGCCCCACACAACGGCAAGTAAAAGTGGTATGTTACAAATTATAGTTTTATAGTTAATATTAGAATCCAATAATGAATAAAATGCAGTTGCTTCCAAAATATTCTTTGTTATTTTCTGGAAAATAAAGTAAAATTTCTCATTGGTGTGCTAATTTTGTTGCGCAGTGTATTATGAATACTTAGTAACACTCAAAATAAAGCCAATTAATATTCGTATCTCGGAACGATCCTTCACTAATTATGTGTCTCTTGTGGGTGTTCAATATATTAAATAAATAAAAAGAGTGATACATCTTCAAAACATGTCACCTAATATTGAAAAATATAATTTATCCAACACCCAATTTGAAGTGGCTTTCATACACAGAGACTAACTGTCTTGTTTGGTGTCACAACTGCCATATTGAGAGTGACGGATTGCTGAGAAATTAGGATTTCAATGCTGATCAATTTATCATACATAACAACTTCATATTTAGTATCGCCAGTGTCATATCCAAGGATCGAAGTAGAGTTACACCACATTTTTTATATTTACGTCGAATTTTTCACATAAAATATCTACCGCGTACTAGAGCCAAGAATAAAATTTAGTGACATAGTGCATCCGAAGCAAATAAACAATTTTTTTTAGTGTGAATGTGGTCGAATACATTTTTGTTAAATTCTACTTCAAGAAATGTTACCATGTGATAAAAGTGAAAAGTTTTCGCGAATTACAACTGATGACATTTTTATTGCGTTCTGCAGATAACAGGAACAAATTTTATTGGAATGATACGAACAAAGTAGTTTTTCTGATCTTATTAATCTCCACTCGTAATGGCGTATTGTTTTCGACTTTAGAGAAACTGTTTATTTCAGAAGTAGCAAAAAGATATGAACTAATGCTTCCAACACGTCTGAATCTGGTGTTTTATTACCATGTTTCTTTCACGAATTTTCTTCCATTCTAGAAAAATTTAAGCTGATTATTATTAGTTACCACTAATTTCAGCATTTTTTGATGCCTCTAATTTAACAACATGCCAAACACATCCACGACGTAAAAACCGAGAAACTTATTTGTCAGATGATCGAACAGAAGTACCGGATTAAGTAAACGACGATTACTTTACAGGCGAAGTTTTAATTCTACACACTAAATCTGTTCGTAATGTCAGAAAGATTTTATATTTATAGTAGGTACAAGCTGCAAGACGTGACTGTTTTTTTTACGGTTCTGTCAGTTCTGTGCCATTTAATAAGGAATCTACGTAATAAATTCATGGTTTAATCATCCGTGTATGTGCTGATCTCTGCGTACTAGCAACACATAATGAACTCATTCATTTAATCAGTCTGTTATAAAGCGTTGTCGGAACCGAGTCGCTTTGGGGATTGCTGATTATCTGAAAGGGATGACACAGCATCTTCGACGATTCTACTTCATATAATAATCTTTTTATGTTTTCTAAAACAGCAGATTCTGAAATGTATTCACGTTCCCAAAGCAGGTTAATGAAGTTTTAGTTACTCACTTAACGATATCGACAAACAAGCTCGGCATAAGTTCTTTAGTAAACAAAGTTATCTGAAGTACATTTTAAAGATCACGAATTGTTAACAAATTTAAAAGAAATTACCTTTTTTAAATGTAATAGTTAACACGTAAATATTCTGAGAAACACCCTGGAACTAATAATTAAATTTTGCAACGGCAAATGTTAATTTAATATTGCATAACGCAAAAGTTTTCATCTAATAATGAAACATCCATCCTACTTCACATCAGAAATTTAATAGTGAAACTTGAAACCAGTTTCGAAATTAACTCATTAACACCCTTCTAGCTATTATCTGAACATATCTACTTATGTCTGCCATCATATTAGAAACAGTCTTCGTTCTTGTTCAATGTAAAATGACAAATTCGTTACAAGTAATAATCCCAGTATTTAAAATCAAACAAACTGTTTCAAAAAGTATGCGTATTGTTGATGATCTTTTCTTAATTAACTTTGGAAATCCTGTTAAATATAACGACAAAAACATTAGGCAGAGAAAGCTTCCATGATGTTACTGCTATATTGATTTTTTTTTTTTGGAACAACATTTTGCTATCAACAAGATGATATCTCTAGAGATTTCCTAAAAAATTGTTTTTCAAGTTTTCAGTTATCGAAGCGAATATGCAAATATGCCATTTTCAGTTTTAAATGTTACGAATCTTGAATTAGCAAGTATTGATTTCTTTTCAGACAAATGTATTCAATGCATTTCTTTTGTAAATGAAATTTAACCATTAGCAATTCATTTATATTTCAAATTCGATGGAATTGTTGGTACAACAAAATGAGAGTAATTACTACCTCATTAGTCATTACGGGCTAGTCATATAAACACTTTACTTGACTAATCTGTAAACAAAAGAAGTGTCTTTCAGTAGTCAGTAAATATTAGTTACAAATTTTGTCGTCCTTTATTTCCCATTTGCAAAAATTCTAGATTTCTCCATCGTATCAATTTTAAAGTTTCTCATTTTAGGTCAGATTGATGAATGAAATAAAGTTATCAAATGCCCGCAAGGCACAATAAATACTGTGTGACTCCATAATAACGTCTTACTAAATTTTCGAGAAAATCTGTTAGGAAAAACTATAAAATTTGGGGTTCAAATTTAATTTTCTTTCGGCACCTAATCTAATTGGTCGTTAAAGAAAACGAATATTTCAGTTATTCATTTTAGTTCATTTGTGTCAACAACTCTCAAAGATTGGGCATGAAAATACAAAAAATGACCAAGTGTGTATTAACAATAAGTAATCTAATAGTAAATCTTGCTACTTATTGGCACCGTTTTTACACTTACTATCACAGAATCTATTTATTTTGAAGTACCTAACATTAAAATTTTTTTGACGACTTTCTTCGTTTTCGAACACATTTCCGAAATACTTTCAGTTAATACTGGCTTGAAAAAAATATTAATTTTATTATCAAAGAAAATTGGTCCTAGGCTATTCGGATAACATTTCCCTCGCCCTTGAAGCACAATCAAACAAATCCAGTTTCTTTATTACATAATTTTATTTTGCGATTTTTTGTATCCCCTATATGTTAAGCCCCTGGGTCGTAGGAGCGCAAATTTCAAGGGGACGCCGCACAAGTACGGACAGCGGAAAATATATTTAAAGCAGATAACCAACGGGAAAAAATGACCTCTCGGCAATAATAACATTAATAACAAGCTTAACTTCAAGTGTTTGTACATCGAAAGAATGTGACGTAGAAATTGGTTTGATTTGAATGACTTTATCTGCTCAAAACAGAGGACTAAAATTATTAATTGGGCCACAATCGAACAAAATGTTCTGAATATTATACTTCTTATTTTATCATTATTAAAAAAAATGTTATGACCTCATCAATATAGCTAATACACAGCGCAACAGAGAAAAACAAGTGGCATTAAACGTGCTACCTGCCGGTCGGCGTGTGTAAACTACAGTGGCGGCTGGTGGGTCAAAATTTCGGGTCGGCCAAATATTTTGAGTCTACACCTTGGTGTTATATATTTTCGTAATGTATGGCTGCTACTCATTAACCACTGACATTTTACGTGCCAGGATGTACAAAACATCTCAAATGTTTCGACCTGTTAAAATAATTTTTTATAGGAAATTGACAATGTCAGTTTGATTCCAAATACTATTAATCCTTAATTCTACTTGTTCTGCTTTATCATTAATTGAGAACCACCGAAAACATTATTTTTACTGAGTTCCGCGTCGACCGGCGGCTATACGGCTTGCCGACCCCGGACATCCACAATTAAATAATAATAATTAAATAATGACATGCAGTTAAAAAATATAAAAAAAGTAATAATAAAAGTACCAACTGTTAACTATCTTCATTTACATTTATTTATTTTTAATGTATATGACAAATTGTCAAATAAATTAATTGAATAATTGAAAAATTAAAATGATTTAAAACTTTAAATTCGTTTCTGAAATATCTGAAAACGCTTAGATGCTAAAAATACAGAAAAAGCGCATTTATGTTGTAGCTAAGTTATGTACGAAAAATAAAATTTTAGATAATTTAATGTAATTTTTTTCGTTTATTATTCATACACAGAAAAATGTATTAAATCGACAATTATTATTTAAAAAAAAATAGTATGCACTGAAGAACATCGAAGCCGTTATTGTTTTGTAATTTGGTTAGCTATCTTAAATATTAAGCGTTTTAAAAACTAAATTCGCGTTGCTGGGTACGGCGAAGGAGTATTTCGCCGGACCTGGCACAACATACGTTCCGCCAGGTCTTTGTCTACTACAGTGTACTAGACAAAGAGAACGATGAAACCGTAAGCTGCTACGAAGTCGAAACATCGAGCATAATGCATTCCTGGGTACGGCTTGCCGAAATCTCGCCGGCAAAGCGTGTTCATCAGCATTTAAAATTAGCAACAAATGCTTTATTTTGTACCTACAATATAATAAAATATATTTTTAATATATATGATCTATCCTAACGTACATTCAAACTTTATTTCTTTTTTTATTTTCTAATTTCAACGCTTACTAAGTATTTTAAAATGACTGGTACGGCGTGGCCGACCCTGCCGCCCCTGACCAGCCGCCCCTGGTAAACTAGTAGGTCACGGACGTTGATTTGCTAATAGTGGCAAAATGTTATTATGAGTGCAAATTTTCTTGTGAACATTTGGCGGTTTAACGAAAGAACTCAAAACGGATTCGCACACCATAAATATAGGAATATATTACTGTATAATATATAAATCATTTTAAGATAAACTTCTTTGAAATGACGTCATCAAATTGTTGCTTGGGATCATTAGACAAATTTTGGTAATGTTTTACCATCAATATGATATGATACTCCAATTATAATACAAAATTTGGCAATAATCGGTCCAGTAGTTTCGGAGATTATGTGTCTAATATAAATCAACACAGGAGACAGACAGACATGAAACTGGCAAGTCGACCGATGGACTCGATTACTTTTTTCTTCCTTAGCTTGTGCTTATTATAGATGTTATCTAAAGAAGCATGCTACGCGTGTGTTTCAAATAAGTTTTCCTTAATAGAATTTTGTGATGACGTGTTCAACCCTATTATATAAATAAGTATGACATCAAAACACGTGACCTCCTCTGGTGTCGTTGGAAACGTAATAGTTGCGTGTTGTCCATTGCGTCATAGTGATGGTGGTTTTGATATTTGACAGTAGACAGCGCTTTAGAGATTGTATATTTTGACAACGGATGGCGTTTTAGAGATTTTGAATTGTGGGTGTTGGTGATTCGGTTTAGAGGTTTTGGGTGATGACTTAACAAACCGTGTTCTTCAACTCGACAACGTCGATAGAGGCGATTTCAAATGCAAACTTTTGTAGGACGCCAAATAAAGCTACACTTAACTAACTCTGACAGTGTATCCAGAATCGTTAAACTCCACAAACTCAAACAATCACTCAACATTCTGACATTACACTGGTCTTTTCTATGATTTTTTCTTTAGAATTTTGCACAACGTCCTGGTATTAGTCAATAAAATCTTGCTTCAAAAATGTTTCAAGCTGCCCTGAACGACGGGTCACAACTGCTCGTCTTCGATCCTATGGATAAGTTACTTCTAGGAGCTGTGTTTTTTTTTTTTTGAAAGATAGAGTGGCAAATTTCTGAAAACTGGACTCAGCTCCATATTTCAATATGAGGAACCTTGATCAAAGTTTCGTTTCTTTCCCATCTTTTCCTCTATGTGACTGGTCAATAATAATATTGTCTGAAGTGAAATGTTTATTGCACACAGCAGCCGATGATCCTAGAATCCACTGTTGTCTTGGAATCAAACGAAACCAAGCTTCTCTGGACCAAGACATCTTTAGGAAAACCAAAAGTTGAAACAAAGCATTTCGTTTAAGGTCCAGTTCTTGTATTTACTCTTCAACATTTTAAAACATTCACTTTTGTAATAAACATTTTTTTTCCATAAACCTAATAAGATACAAAATATGAATGGATTAATAAACCACAAGTACAGATACATGTTATTTTATCAAAATTAACATGATTTACTTCGCACTCCTCTGAGATGACGTCATCTGAAGGATGGTCGGGATAATGAGACAAATTTTAGTTAGCGTTTTACCATAAAAACGATATTCAGTGTCCACGTAAAGCTTATTTAATCTAATCAAATCGCCAATGGATGACAGACAGACCAAAGACCGACGGAAACGTGATAATTAATTTTTCCCATTATAGAAACTGTGAAGCTTTGAAAAATCAGAATACTTCTCTAAACCAGGAAGTAAAAAGAAGGAAACAACAATAAATTTAACAATAATTTGAAAAGTATGTAAAATGGAGAACATCTCATTAAAAACAGAAAAATCACAATTTGCACATTCAAACCAGACAACTGTTATACCTCTTGCATATGATTTTTTTTTTCAAAAATTTTTCAAATTGCACCACGTAGCAGACAGGAAATCGAGAGACCTACGTTTTCATAGTATAGGGGTTGTGGAACGTCGAGAAATTATTAATTTAACCATTCACCAAATGGACTCTATTAAATTCAACCCAAGCTTAGACTCGAAAAGTAATGAAAGTGATGGCAGCCAATTACGGAATTAACTCCCAAATATATTCTTCTAATTTTAGAGTTCTAAATCACTATGAAATCAACCAATGAACCTTGAAATGGGACTGCACTTCTGTGTACAATTTTATAGATTGTAACACATTAGCTAGTGTAGCACAGATTTACTTTTTATAGACTGCTAGGTACTTGAAAACCATCATAGTTTAAGTTTACTCGGTAAGGTTTCGCTCAGCGAACCTCCCCTGGGTGCTATTTGGAACTCAAACTCCCATATTTCCTTCGATAAAAATGCTAACATCACGATTCATGGCCGGGGACAATGTTTATTGTAAAAACACTTCTAGGACATTTTTTTAGAATTTTAAGAATTACTTGAAATTTAATGTAATATATTTTTTACTATGCAAACTGTTGAAATGAAGCATTATATTTTAATCACCCCCATGTTTAATATTTAATAGCGAATAGAGCGCTTTTGACGTGCAAGAACATTTTTCAATTCGTATTACTAAAGGTTTATTTCTTGGCATGGTTTTTGGCAGAAAAAGTAAAAACAAAACGCTTTTTGAGCAAAAAAATTAACCGAATTTTTTTTTTTCATTGTGTTAAAGGAGAACTTAATTTTTGTTTTACTGTAGCTAGAAATATTAACCTAAAATGACAAATTAATCACAGTGACACTTTTATATTAAAGCATACTATTATTGGACTAGCTTTAACAGATTTCCTACCTCAAAGGACTTCCTAGGAGTAACGACTTTATTTTGAACAAAGTTTTCTATATAACTTTCAGCAACTACTGATAACTTCCATCCTCCTTTTTCTTTTATGGTAACTGCCTTGTCACCAATCCACTAAAATCAGATTGCTTCATCGCTTTTATCTATTTTTTTTTTTAATACAAATGTATGATTTTCAACAACTAAACCAACATAAAGTTGGTCAACTTGGTGATAAATCACGTACGTTACTAAACACTAAATACACAGAATTTTTTCATCTTAAATATTTTTTTTATATTTTTTTTATTTCTTACCTTAACAGAGCAGAAAAGTGGTGTATGTGACACTTGTTGAAAGCCTTTTGTTGAACTAAAACAGCTACAGTCTATCGTTTTTGTTCAAGAAAGGTCTCTTTTAACACTTAATATACGTGTAACTACTGCGCCGTCCTGTACTAGAAAAACAAAGCTTCTTTCTACATTGTTTTAGTTTTAATTTTTTTTTCGTTTTTCAGGTAACCGAGGATTCGAAGCTCCTTACGCTGTTTTAGTGTTTGTTCACGGAGAAAGCTTCGAGTGGGGTGGAGGCCACCCCTACGACGGAAGCGTGCTGGCTTCCTACGGACACGTCATTGTGGTTACCCTAAATTTTCGTCTTGGCATTCTTGGTAAGTTTGAAGGAGAATAATGAAGTGTGCTATTTTCTTAGCAAGTATTTAAAGCCAAACCTAGAGAGAACTTAGTCCGTAATAAAGCAGATTTCCACCATTCATATTAATGTGGAAGCGGAAGCTTCCACAACGTGTGTGCGTTTTAAATCTAATTAAAAGCCAAAAATTCGAAACGCTTCAAAATCAGAACATTCCCAAGATTCCATAACCGGCTGGCTTCATTAAGCTGCAAATTAAAACACAATCTACTCGACTGCGTAAACAAACTATGAGTTTCTGATATCTCGGGAATCGGTAGAATTGCCAGACTCCATAATGCCGTGTGTGCTTAAAACATTAGAACTGTTCCTGGAATTAAGTTCCTTAATATGATTTATGCTTTGGGTAATTCGATGAGCGAGAAAGACAATCCTTACAGCAAATAAGTAAACTGAGATCGCCTGTCTGAGCGCATGTTTTCCAACTCTGCTCCGGAATGTTTTCAGCACAACGCTGAAAGTAATCGTGCGCTCAAAAGAATAAAATCGAAAATTTAATATTTCACTAAAACCCTCTCGCTAGATATCGTTTCGTATAAGGATCTTATTATTTTTTCACAGTTTGCTAGTGCGGTTAGATAAATTAAATCCATTCCATGCATTACAAATCATATAAAGTGCTACGAGCAAATAACAGACGATTTGTAAAATCCGTACTACATCTTTTACGTCAATCACAATGTGGGCGTCCCGCAAATTTTCACTATTTTGCTCTTTGAAAATATGCAACCAACGAATCCTTTCAATATTCCAATCACGAATTAAATTTGCATTATTGCGAAGAGGTTTTCTTTGTTACTCTGAAGCATTTTCTTTTTCTCATATTATCCTAAAATATTAATTTCTTATTTTTGTTTCTATAATTCTCTTATTTAAATGTATTTTCATATTTGGCGATCATTTATCTTCCCACACAATCCATTTTTCCATTAGCATAGTTTGTGATCTGTACAATCAATCAAATTTTGCCTAAATTAGACACTTACTTCTCCTGCGACTGTTGGGCCAGTCATATATTTGCTTTTTTTTTTGTTCCAAATAACATTAACTTATATACCGTTATCACTCTTATTTATTTTTTTTTACTTATAATTCCGCCTTTTCCTTTATTTTAGCTGCAAACGATTACAAAGGCAAAACGAGTCGACTACAACGAATTTGTTGACAGATTCACAAGCTCTTTGAATGAGATCCTCTATTTATGCTAATTTTTTAAAATCTTTTTGTGAGTAACGATGAAATAGTTAAATAAATACAAGTCAAGCCGAACTAATCATAATTAAATTATATCTACGGTAAAATAGGTCAAATGCACGATAATTTATATGAAACTTATTAACTAATAACTGTATTATAAATTTTTCAACTTCTAATTCAGATTCGGGGATTCATTACTTACTAATCCCAGATTTGCAGTTTTGCAGAGAAAAGCTTTTCTACGTTTGAGGACGACCTTTATATTAGCTGGGCTAACAAATCGACCACTGTCTCGAGGATTCGGCGTCACAACGAATCCAGAATTCACGAAAAAAGGGAGTTTGCCAAGTTTGAGCAACATTTGTTTTATAGAAGAAAAGGCAAAACAATACTTCAAACATGCTGGCATACAAATTAATATTATGGCTAGTTTCTGCTTTCTGTAACAAACATTGATCTAAGGTTATTTAAACAGAACTTCTCTCTTTCTCCTGAAGTACAGTCGAAGAACTCTTCAAAAATCATAAAATTTAATTTTGCGAATTTTAATTGTTTATGATAACCCTTTTCAGTTAAAACACAAATATGTGTGGACTGCTATAAAGTCCAGGTAAAGAATCATTCTATACGTATGTTTCAAGTGAGTTTTCAATTAACAAGATCTTAAAATAACATCATCAACATTTTAGCAAGGGCAAGTTAGGTAGATCAAGTTAAATTGGTACAGTGTAATACCAGCAGGGAATTTATTAACGAAACATTGACGTACGTCATTAATAATTGTGGAGTATTTCTTGATATTTTGAAACATAGTAATATCACCCTCATATAGAAAAAAAAGGTGAAGTAAATTTACCATCAAATTATAAGCTCAATGCAGTATTGTCGTTCATTTAAAAAATTTAGTGAAAAACTCAACGTTGTTATAATACAAATGTTATTGTAATTCTTTAACATATTAAAAAGCCGAGAATGCAAGTATTGATTTGTTGTAGATGTATTATACTGAAAATTGAAAAGTTAAGCATGATCTTAAACCTGGACGTGGAATGTTAGAGTTAATTTGACATAATAGATTTCGACAATCTAAATACCGTGTATCAATTTATATTCAAATATTTGAGCTGCATAAATTCATCTAGGTGCTAAGAAAGACTCATTATTGAACTCATGTAATAGTTACTCGTGAGGGTAATTGTGACACGGGTAAATGCGGTGTTTAATAAAATACAGATATTTCAGAAATTTATCATAATCATAATCATTTATTGTCCTACATATCTCTCCAATTATACAGGACAAAAACTAAACCTAAATCTAAAATTAATATAAAATCTAGAAAAAGGTAAACTAAATCTAAATTAGATAAATAATTTAAATCATATTACAATAATTGTAACCATATTATTCTCAAATATTTGTAAATTAAAATTATATCCAATCTACTTTATAATACACCACAAAAGATTACCCTGCTTTTATGAATTATTGCATTAACATTTTCTACATATACAGGGTTTCTATAAATGATTATAGGGTCGAAATGGGTCATGGATGTGTGCCGCCTATCACTTTATGCGAATGTTCCTAAATGCCCAAGGGTTCATGACAGATACCAGACGCATCTGTGTATCTGGTTGCCTAAATTCTTTATATCTTAAAAAAATAAAACTAATTCATTACAACCAAAAGAAAGAAATTTATGGTAGTTAAACGTCGCAGTAAATGTTGAAAATGTTCACCATTTTCTTCAAGGCACATATTCACTCTTTTTTTAATTTCTAAAATTTTCTGTAACAACATTTCGTTAATGCTTTGAACCGATTGCTCAATTTCATGTTGCAACAGGAACTCCTGACTGCTGAGACAATCTTGTCAAAAATGTTTGTAGATTCTGATCGAGTCATCTCAAATCCACAACACCTTCCTCAGATACTGAAGGTTTTTCAAATTTCCCTTTGTAGACACTGCCAGTTCGACACCTCAAATCATCAACAACTTCCTCAGATACTGAAAGGAAGAGATTTCCCTTTGTTGAGATTGCCAGTTCGAACAAATCTGTTGATTACATCTTGTCTAATGTAAGCCGCTAACGAGGTTTCTTGAATTTACAAATCAGGGTATGTAGCCAGATATTCTTGCTTACAAACAGTTGCAGAATGCACCCACTCTCCGTTTACGAATGTCCCATTGCGATAATAAGACATAAGAATGAAGGTCTATCTTGTTCAACAGAATAAACGATTTTCGCGGTCTTCGCTTCCTAGCAATAAAACAAAATTTTCGTACGCAAGCACCACGAGTTTTGAAAACGACGTTAGAACAAGAAAAGCGATGACTTTAACTGACAGGTTTCAAATGACAGTAACGACAAGTGTAAACTGTCATAATGAGGTATAATTTCAACGAAGCCGAATTTTTGAAACTCATGGCCAACTATGCCCTTAGAATCATTTATAAAAGCCCTGTTTATCGCACTGTACACAAAACGCGTTACAATTTTTGGAAATAACACACATCGGGGACTTACATTAGTGCGATATTGGAGTAAATGAAAATGTATTGGATGACGAAAATTTAGACGGGGCACTTAGAAATTAACTTGTTCTAAAGTTGTCATATCATCAATGGCACCATGAATTAATTTATAAAGAAAAACTGTTGACTGCAGGATTCTTCATTGTCTTAAAGATTCCATATTAAAATCATTTAATAATAAGTTTTGATCTATGACGCACAGGATACTGAGAATAGCTCTTATAGTACAAAAAATGTAAGAATCGTCTTTGTATATTCTCCAACAAAGTAAAATGATGAGCATAATGCGGATAAAAGATTAGTGAACAATATTCAAGTTTGGACCGCACAACTGCATAGTTATACATTTCAATTCAAACACAATGTCAAAATATTTACACTTCCGAAATATGAAAGCAAGAACTTGAAGTGCAGAAACAACAATTTCATTGATATGCTCTCGAAAACTAAGTTTGCTGCCGAAAGTTACACCCAAATCTTTAACTGTTTCAAATCGCAATATAACCTTATCATTTACAATATAATCATGGTGAAGTTCTGACTTCTTCTTAGTAAATGATACCACCACACATTTATCCTTGTGCAGAAACAACAATTTCATTGATATGCTCTCGAAAACTAAGTTTGCTGCCGAAAGTTACACCCAAATCTTTAACTGTTTCAAATCGCAATATAACCTTATCATTTACAATATAATCATGGTGAAGTTCTGACTTCTTCTTAGTAAATGATACCACCACACATTTATCCTTGCTTAAGTAAAGCCCATGATGTACTATAGATTAACAAGATGTTCTACATGAGGCACAAATATAATTCAGCATCCACAATAATTCCTAAATCTTTAAACTGTTCACATCTTTCGTGCTCTTTTCCATTTATGGTGTATCTGACAATAACATTCTTTTTTTTTATTCTACCAAAGGACACAACCTACACTTATCCCTATTATACATATCTCCAAGTAGTCACCAAAACACTTCTTATACAAGATATCCAAATCAGATTTAAGGGCAGCCTTTGATAGTGTTTCTCACAAACTGCTTGATAAACTTGAAATATTATGGTATAAGAGGAGTTTGCCTGAATTTATTTCAATCTTTCTTAAGTAATAAAACTTGGCAAGTTTTAGACAGTCAAAAATTAAAAATTATAGGAGTATCTCAAGTGTTCGTGCTAGGGCCTCTTTTGTTTCTCTTATACATCAACGACTTATCTGATAACGTATCTAATGTAAGTATGTACTATAATGTAAGCACAATTACACAGCTTTTATCAACTTAAATCAAGAGGCGTTGAATTTCATCAAACAGGTAAATGATTGATTGATGATTTATTGTTATTTATTATTATTAATACTAATAATAACAGTATTGCAATCTGCAAATTTACGAGAAAATTGGGTGAACAATTCCTGATTTGATAAATAGAATAAATTCATGATCATGAGGGATTATAAAAACTATGAATTCATTGATAAACCACAAGTATAGAGCCATAATTGTTTGCATATTTTAGATAGGGTCTATTCGGCAAAATTTTGAGATGACATCGATTGTTTGACAGAGGATAAACGAATAAATTTAATTAACGATTTACCGTGCTTGCGATAACCTTAAAACATTTGTATGATTTGAAAGCTTTTGTAACATTAAAGTTAAACTGCAAAATGTTACAGAATTTTGATTTTTTTTTCAAAAAATTTAGATATCCAGGGTAAAAATTTAACACGGTTTTATAAACGACAAATGCAAAAGTAAGTTATTTTATGAAATTTAAATAACATTTACTACTGTATATTTGAGAATGTCATTCCGTCGTTGGTGAGGATGATTAGACAAATTTTAGTTAGGTTTTTAACATTTACACGATATTCTTAACATTGTTATAACATTTCACAACACTCGGTTCGTTAGTTTCAAAAAGATTATCTACTTAGTAAAGATCGACACAAATGGGACACGGGGCCAGACAGACGGAAACGGGGACCTACGTTTCGTACTCTAGGAGTAACGAAAAACTCTAGGAGTAACGAAACGTCGACAAAACATGAAAGCCGCCACAATAAAGTGCTGCAATCAGTCTAACTAATTCAACTTTAGTTAGTAATTTTAGACAGAAAGCACGCTATTAGAAACTCTATCCAATTAACAAATGAAATAATTATCAAAAATGAAGTTACATGTTTAGTTTGTCTACGCTGTTTGTCTTTCTCAAGTATATTACACTTACAAATTAGTATTTAAAACAATAATTTCAAGTTATTTGTTCTTAAAAATTAATTATATTAGGTACAAACTTTTTTAAAACGGTCACTGTCAGTCACAAAAATAAACATAATGTTTCGTAAATTTTGATACCTTTTCTGTCATAAATTAAATTTCGTGATGAGATTTTTTTTCGTATAGTGAGTTTCCTAAATAATTAGTGAAAACATAATACTCATATGACCTGCAGGTAAAGTCGGTCGTTGGCAGCGAAATGATTCAACATTTTAACAACCTATACGAAAATAAAAACAGGAAATACTTCCAGAACTCATTACAATTTAGCCTGCTAGCATCAGTACCAGAATGAAATGTTATAAAACTCAACCTTAATAACAAAATGAGGGAAACAGTTTAATTAAAACTCTATTGTACTGGTATCGTATCAAAAGTTATTAGGAGTAGTATTTTTCTAGCGAACACATCCGAAGGTAGTATTCGATTCGTTTTCTTCTTTTATTAGCTGGAAATGATACTTGCATCCACAGAATCCGCGGTTGTTGCAGCCATTATCCCCCGGCAGGGCAGGAATCAATATAAACTCCTCATGTGAGAATCTCCGAACAAGTGAAATCTTAAAACGAGCTGTATATTAAGCACTACAAGTAAGAACCAGTTATTAATGCAAGTTGTGTATGCTCAGGGGCTTATGCAACTTATCCAACATGGTACTTGTAAAGTGGAAACTAATTTATAATTCTATTCAGAGAAGAGGGGATGAGACTGCTAATGCTCACTTGTGTCTATCTCGCTGGGAACACATAATATACAGCATACACATACACAAATTTTGTGTTATTTGGTAGATGATATGGGATGAATAGTAATTACAGTTTTATCTATTGAATGGATTATATTTGGTTCTCTATTTAGTTAAAATTTTAAAACTGAGCATCGCAACAATATAATTTATCAGCACAACAAACGCGACATTTGGTTTCGACAAAACGAATAAAAACATGACTTTGTACAAAGAGGAACTCATAGCGTTGCAGGACTCATAAATATTCAGTTTCCAATGATGATTTTTAACAACCGTATTCATAAAACAAACAATGATTATTTACAATAGAAAGATAATACCGGCGTGCGGTAATTTGAACTCCGGTAAAGGTTTACCGATGGCTCAATCAAAACTGAAACCCATTTTTCATGGTTCATTATTTTTAAATGATCAAACCGTAACGGAACGGTTGCCGTTTTGTTATTTCCCTTTGACCTCAATTCATTCAATTAATGAATGCCTTTTCGACCTATAATAGGTATATAGAAATTTTACCTTAATGGTTTACTTTGTTGCCAATTTAAATTTTACTTCAACAAGGGAAACAAATTTAATATTTATGACGAATAAAATACAACGGCTCGGAGAGGGGTTTTACGGCATTTGTGTTGCATGCAAGTTAACGCAAATGCGTTTTGGGTTGAATTTAATTACTTCTAATATGAATTACTTTGTCTCACTTTCGTGCGGAAAATTTTCTAATCGTCCTGAAATAAACTCTCTTGTTTTTTCTCGCTTTTCGTTTTGCAGCCTTTCTAAACACAGATAAAAGTGAAACGGTAACGCAGTAGTTTTTAACGGGTTCTAGTAAAATTTAATAATACCCAGGGGCTGCAATGATTAAGCAATGGAAAATACTGGTAACGATGCCACACAGAAAACATTCAAAATTGATTAACAATAATTATCATTTTGTAATTCAAAACATTAATACATATCTATAATTAGGGTATTCTTAGAAAGAGATCCACCCCAAAAATCTCAAACTTGATAGACATCCTTATTATGGTTTTCGCTCACAAAGTTAGCATCACCAGGATATCCAAAAACTAAAATCTGGCCATACAACTATGTGTATCTAAGGTGTTGGACCACACCGCCTTCCCCATTCTACACGCCCTTCATCAAAAATTAGAGGAAAAGACACTATTTTTGGTTATAAATATTTCTAGCGACCGTAAAATGTCTAAAATTTTTGCATGGTTAACTCTTGCTTTAAACAAATTTGCTAATTCATGAATATCTCAAAAATATGTTAAAAAATCCATTTAGGTATACTATTGAAATGTGTTCTTTAAACTTACTCCCACTAACGTTCTGCTTTATTCAATATATTTTTGATTACAACTTTTACAATATTTTGAATTTATAAATCCTCCACTCATCCTTTGGTCCTACATATCCTTCCTGTTGTCGACAAGGCTTTGTGGGCTCACCCGAGACGTGTAAGCTGCTTTCATAACGAATTCTTTGGAAAATATTTCTAACCCGCGTGAGCTCGTCAAGGTACCTTTTCTCATTTGATACAAAATGAAGAGCGGTTCTTCTGTTGCAAACAGTGAACTAGTGTATTTTAGAGACACATCGAATTCTAACCTATTTTTATTTCTAACTGCAAGACTGAAATTTAAAACCAGTTTACTTCTCTTTTTTTCGTTCGGATTATATTTTCCCTTATAAATTTATTTCTATAGCTAAAAAGTACTTTTATAAAAAATCATTAAAGTGTTATTTACTGAAGGCACCCAATTTGTCTGCTATCTCGTCACACTAGAAACTTTTTATACAGAGTTTTCCAATGCTTGTATGATCACAAATAACCAATTTATGTAATTAATGGGCAAACATTTTGTTAAATTCTGATTCTTTTTTAACATAAAACCAAATAAATAGTAAACTCAGTGACCGTCAAAGAAATTAATATTTGTATTATTTGATATTGAGTTGTCTCACTGATAAACTCCCAATACAATAAAACATAAAATTCTCTTTTTGAGTAACTTCTCGGATTTTTACTACAATTTCACAATTGCGTTTCTTAGATTTATTTTCAATAATAATAATTTCACACCCATAAACTACCCAAAAATTCAACTCAATTAATAAACAGTGTTCAACTAGTTCACGAACGTTTTAATTTATGCATTGTAATGAAGTCATTAATTATTCTCTACGTCCAGCAAATCTGGTTAAAATTGCTTTATTTTGCTAGTAGGGTTTAGTTGCTCGACCTTGGACAAAGTAAAGTTTTATTTTTAGCATTTTAGTTTCGTAAACAGCCACTTCATTACATAAAATGCATATAGATTTATTGCAAAGAGAAAAAACAGTTTTTTTTTTTTTTGAAAAACTGTCATACTTCAGAAATTATTATTTCGGTAAACTGCATTTTCAGTACAACACATTCTCGCTCAAAACTGCCTTCGAACGCGATTTAACTGAAGCAAAAAAAAACATCTACCTGACTATAAAATTTAGAACAACTCGTCCTCGCGATACAAAGATATCTAAAAATACATTTTTATTAACGAAGCAACCATTTATCACAAAAACTTTAAAAAGATAATGCATTTCTGGTATCGATACGCAGATACTGAAATATTTGACGAAGGTCGTGCAGAACCCCAAGTTTATTAGGAAAATTTATGACCAACGATAAATACGCGGACCTTATCTTCTCCTTTTCGCATCTTGCCTCAAAGTTTCCTTCATATAGAGTTCAAAAAGCGTGTTTTGAAAGCCCATGCAGTATAAATAAAAGGCTACACTTAATCAGTCTTACATCCACAAGTTAACCTGAGCAGGTTTCCACCCTGTATGCACAGTGTACCCAAACGAATAATAAGTTTTATTATTCCTTCGTATGGAGTTTCGGAGATGGTTCTCATTATTATTTCCCGCAAAGCAAATATTTTCTTAACATAGAAGAATGATATGAGTGCAGCGATTGTATTACCTCAGCCAACTCTTACATCAGCACGATGACTTTTAGATGTCACTTCGTATATTCGATGATTATTTTTACAAATTCTTTTAACAAGATTCAGGATTTACCCCTAAAAAGGGGAGTTTTCCACCTTATACATACTACTAAATTTTAAATATAATTGTGTTATTAAAGTATACTAAGACGTGGTGTCAAAATCTAGTATTAATTTTTTCTGAAATTGATTCATCAACAAAATTCGGTTCCATTATTTTTCAAAAATGCAGTTGCCTGACATTTTACCATATTTTTCAAAAGTATTAAACAGTTTATTTCTGCATGTTATTTTTAGCATCAAATGAGTGTAGAATAACCTCTGGGAATTAAAAAAAAAACAATCTAAGAGAAAATTGTTTTACACGTGGCTAACCATAAGTAAATATTTTCATAAAATATTAATACAACGTATTCCCTTTTTTCCGTGAGAAAATATTTTACAGGTAGGTACTTTTCACTTATAAAGCGTGCACGAAAGCTTAGATTTTTTTAATTTCCTCGCTAAAATTGCATGCAACCGTCTTGCGTATAAATAATGCAGCTGTAATATTTGAAATGGATTTGCAGTTCTTGGAACGGTCAAAATTGGAGTGATTACTCCCGCGAGTCCGGCATTAATTTTTTGAATATTTACGAGACGAGATTTTATTTTTCAAAGAAATATGGGTTGTCATGAAACCATCGCATTCGATGAATTGCAAAGTGAATTTCCACTTGAATTACGAGGCACGTAAGGGATTTTGGAAGCGTTAGTAGACCTGTCGACGCCACTTGTCAGAGCGTCTGTCAGGGCGTCGCTCGACGCCAACTCTGCATTGATCCGACAGGTTCTAGCTAGAGCTTCAAAAGCTGTTCTGAAACCCTTCCGTTTACCGGTTTCAATATTGGCATCACACATTTTGCTTTCAATATTTTCTAGCCTGTAAAGCGATATCCATCTCACAAACACGCCGGGACGCATAACAGTTCTATAGCAATGTTTGGATGTAAGGCCCTTTTATATCTATCCGATAAATGCCCGCGTCGATAACCGAACGATTACAATACACAAAACAAAAACTTGAGGGAAGGCATCCGCTAAATCAGATTTTTAGTATCTGCAATGTACGGACTTGTGCAAATAAATTTCCTGCATTCTAGTTAAGCACTAATCGCAGAATCAAATTGGAAAAGTCCCAGTCTCTCTTTCTCTCTCTTCTTTTTTGTTTCTTGCTCTATGCTAGCCGGATTTAGCAGCGAGCTGGTTGACACAGATTCGTAATAATGTACGCATGCGAAATTAGCTTTCAGTGTAAATTCTTGCATTCACCACCAGTTAGAACGTAAAATAGAGTTTAGTAAAAATTAAAGGTTTCATTTTCTATTAGAAACTTGACTTTTAGAACATAATTCTAGAGTATTTACTTTAACCGCCACATTGATGATTAAAAAGATATCAAGATGTCTTTCTAGTTAGCGACTGTCTTAATTTAAACTAAAAAATTATGCTGCAACACCTACACGTTATTCCTTATTCGGTTTGAATTACGTTCAAATAACTGTTAAATAAACCGTCCAATAGCTGTAATACCAATATCATGATTTTAAAATTAAAGTTCATGGCTTACTTTCGACTTTTTTTTCGATCATGCAGTAATTAAAACTCGATTTTATTGTGCTTTTGAAAAAAAAAAACCCTCAAATATTTGTCGAATGAAAATGACATGCCAATGCGAATTGTTTACAATCTCACACAAGTTTTTTTTAACAATCACTCCAGGAAAATTTATTTTGTATTTTGTATTATGCAAAATTAGGTCGAGCGCTAAAATAACTCTCCCACTCCTCATTAGCATTGAAGTTCAGGTCATATAACACTAGATTTTTCTTTTTGTTCTTATAAACTGGAAAGTATAACACTATATAAAATAAAATTGAGACATTTACTTTCCGTCTGTCTGTCTATCGTCTGTCGTCCCTCGTCTGTGTCGATTTATATTAGACGCTACTGGACCAATTGCTGTCAAATTTTTTATGTATATAGGAAAACATGTCAATTTTTTTTGTAGAAACAACATTTAAATTTTACAAAATAACATACATGTAGCTTATGAATCCGCCTTGATTTTTTACCCAAGATATCCAGATTGTCGCACAAAAATCCAAATTGCATCATCACATTTTATATCAGTATAAGAGCAATGTTTGGTAAACTCGGTAGTCGTGCCCTAAACATTTTGGATTACTGATGCGAAGGTCGCTGGTTAGATTGGTTCATGGGTTACAATTTTTTATTGATTATATCAACAACAATTCACCCCATTTTCTCGAAAATTTGGGAATACAGTTGCCTATTTTTAATAATAAAAAAACAAGTATTGTGATAATAATATTTTACTCTCCCCTTCTGCTTGTGGAGATAAAATCATAAAATCAGGCGGTTATTGCGTGGTCACTAAGTCGCCACCGGATTTGTTGGAGGGGCGAGGGAAGTTCTCTTTGAAACAACCTTCTACCAAATTTTACTTCTCGAGCGTAAACTAAGGAAGAAGGACGATCTAACAAATGGTTACTTTCATGTTTCCTCAACGCTTCATGACGCCCCTAGAATACTAAAAAATAGGTCTTCAATCTCCGTCTGTCTGTCCTGTCGTCTCTGCTAGTCCTCGAAACTACTAGATTAATATTTATCGAATTTTATATGTATGTTACATCATGTAAATGATAAAACACTGAACAAAATTTATCTGATCATCCCCACCAACAATGTGATGACGTCAGATCAAAATTTTTGCAAAGTAAAAGTTATTTAAATTTTATAAAGTAAAATACTCTCACACATGTAGTTTATGAATCGGTCTTGATTTTTGGAAAAAATTAAAATTATGTAACATTTTACAATTTATGCTCGCAACTGCAAAATCAAATATTATGAAATCTTGCACACGTTTTAAGGTTATGGTAAGCATGATAAATCGTTAATCAAAATTTATCCATTTATCTCCTCCCCCAAAATTTATGATGTCATCTCAAAATTTTACCGAATAAATTATGGATATACAGGTGGATCACTAAAAGCCTACGTTCTCAATATTTCATTAGTTATTAGAGATGTAAAAAAGTCACATGCCAAACTTGTACAACTTTTTGAATAGTATACATTACAATAACCTTCGAGCATACAGAGTGTTTTGATTTCAAGCCATATTCCAAAATTCTGCTTGTTAAATAGAATACCCTATATATTTTGACATACTCTCACTAACCTGTTTCTAAGCTTTATAACCACAGTTTACTTTCGAAATTTATGTGCGACGTTGCCACATTATTCCAACTGTTTTTATTTTTTCAGCAGTACCAATATTCACAAAAAATCGTTATTTTTAAGATTTGTTTTGCGGTATTTTTTAGAGAGATAAACAGAAGGTCACACTTTTTTATGATATCAACTAAATAAATCTTTAATATACAGAATATTCACAAAAAATTTAACTTTACAGTTTTCAAATATTGATATTTCAGTTTTTTAATAGAACAGCCTGTATTTTATTATTGCATCTTACTCTATCTGTTGTCTTTCTTTCACTATGTCAGTGTATCCTTACAAAAATAAAAAATCTCAACAATTATCAACCTTAAATACGGAATAATACAAGATGTTCTATTTAAAAAAAAAAGAAAAACAAAATACCGACATTTGAAAATTATTATAATTTTTTTTTTAAACCCATTGTATATTAAAACTCAATTTGATTTGTTCCACAACAAAACCCACATCTTTATTTATCTGCCCACAAAATGTTGCAACTCGGATTTTGAAAATAATCGCTTTTTATGAACCCTTCTATTGCTAAAAAATTTCAAAGAAGTTGAAATAATTTGACAACGTCGCATTAAGATTTGGAAAATAAACTATGGTTGCAAGGAAAATGCCAATCAGGTTATTCTGTCTGAAAAATTAGCACACTCCATATAGTGAAAATGACTTTTGTATATGCTGCTCGAAGAAATGTGCAACTTTATTGGTCTTAGACTTTTTTTCTATTTCTAATAATTAATGACATATCGAGGAACTCGCGCTTAGTGACTCACCCTGTACATTATGTCTGTACTTGTTGCTTAACAATGCCTTCATATTTTTTAGAATTAGTTATACAGGGGTGACCCAAACAATTATATAATAAATCAGGCAATTTATTTTATTAATCCAATCTATAACGATTTACACCATTTTGACGAAAATTTGGAAATGTAGTACTATTATTATAAGCACTAAGCAGTACACTATACCTATCCAAATTGATATATCTATCCTTACTAACATATTGATGACGTCATCACAAAATTGCATGATGGAAAAATTCGCTTAAAATATAGCATGCTTCTTTACTTTTACTTCAACACTACACACATACTTATTTTATTTTAACTTACAGAAGTTTTCGTCAAAAAAATAAATAAATGAAACCGTAAAATCAAATTTTCCGGAAAAGCTGGATATATTTCAGTTCAAAAATTCTGTCTAGAAATAGCCTTAGACCAATTTTTTTTGTTAATCTAAGTTATAAATCTGCTTCTGCAGCCTGAACTCGTATAATAGATAACCATTTTAAAGTTTAAACTTCAATTCCTCCTTGAATAAATCCGGTAACTGACTAAATTCTCCTCGTCCTAAATTTCGTTTGTCCAGAAGTTTTGCAACAAATGCAGAAATTCAGTTCATCACTTGGCCTTGCAAATTTATTTAATAGAATTAGTTAAATATATCCGTCAAATAAACTATATTATGTGATTATCAGTAAATCAAGTTGTCCCGTAAAGTATTTTATCTTAGATTTCTAAGAACTGTAAATGTATGAAACTCAGTCAAACAGGCAATTTTTGACAACTAATGAATTTTGTGAAACAATAAACGATTAATTTCTCCATTATTTTCTTAACAAAGTTGTTTAAACAGTCTGTTATTTGAGGAATAACTTTTGCTTTGTTGTGTAAAGAGATAAGAGATACTGTTTAGGCATGCACTAAGATTTTTAGCAACTAAAATTTTCTTATATTTTCTCAATAATTTCGACATCTTCTTACTTTAATAGAACGCTCTTCAACAAAATCTTAGTTGCCCAAGGAAGCGATATCGCCCACTTTAGGAATTAGTGATCTAGCTGATTAATCAAGAAGAGTGAGCAACAAAAAACACGATCAAACACAGCCTTCGATTTTTTAACCTTTGTGTTTGTTTTTTCATTTTAAGATCAAACTTTCATATTGAC
This sequence comes from Zophobas morio, assembly GCF_036711695.1. Taxonomy (NCBI): domain Eukaryota; kingdom Metazoa; phylum Arthropoda; class Insecta; order Coleoptera; family Tenebrionidae; genus Zophobas; species Zophobas morio. The sequence goes on from NW_026972110.1 coordinate 7,688,393, forward strand.
GATAATAAACTGAAAAGACAAAACTTCAAGAAGTTTGTATTGCTCTGTCGGTATCATATAGAAAAACTTTATTGATAAGTGAACATTTTCTTTTGAAGTTATTGTGCTTGCATATATTATACATATTACCATCCGTAGGTGTTTACACACCAATGTTTTTTAGGGAAAAAAAACAATATTTAGGCGCGACTACATTTTTTCAAATGAAAAAAAAATACTCTTAATGAAATAACAACGTATTACTAACTGTATCTGACTAGACATATATATTTTTAAATAAGGCCAAATTGTAATTCTTTCGTAAATTTTGGAGCATGACTTAATATTTTTGATTCAAACTTCGAGGTAAAATTGCTGTGATATATTTTTCTCTTAGAATTAAACGTTGATTGGCGTTGCCTTATATTTTCACATGATGTTATGCTGACATTTTGTGTAGAAACAAGTGTTTTTGGTTTGACAGAATAAATCTCCACTTACCACCCTTATAATGCAACTAGACCCTATAATACAGTAAACCTGCGAAGGTTTCTCATATTATTTATTCGTTACAACACAGACTAACATAACTAATTTATTAAAACAATCTTTTTTGGAGGGGAGAGTTAAACAAAATAGTAAGTATATTTGCTACCTATTAAAATTTATATAGCTTACTTAAAAATTTAGTGTTGTCTAAAAAACTACTTGGTGTGCAAATTCACTATGTGATAATTAAAGTTTGAAAAAGCAATAACTTGAAACGCCTTCGATCAGTGTGTATATTACGCCGCCGCCTACGCCACCGATCATTGTCAATTTTTACGCCACCGGCACCGAAGTCTGAGTCGACGCCCACCTCTCCTTATAATATGTTGGTGATTTATTAAAATTATATCGAAAGAAGAATTACCGTATAAAGTGAAAGCTTTATTTATTTGTATACGTATTTACATTAACTAAATAAAAATTCTGTGAGACATAACCAACCAAATTCAAAATAGAAATTTGCAGTGTTTTAAAAAACTGAAAGCTTTCAACCCAAAAGCAATTATAAAAAGAAATAAAGCAGCTATTACTTTTGATTTTAAGGTTCTAAACGTTGTTTAAATGAGCTCTGCCACTTGTGATGCGGAAACGAAACATCTCGAAATCTAGATTTGTATTTACTGACTTGCGGTTTGTATATTTATATACCGAAGATGTTATCTGTAAAAGAAATTACATTTATAAATTCTGAAAGTATGTTATATCCTAAATAAGTTCTCATCCCTCCATTTAAAGCATAAGGATCTCCATCTACATTTAATAAATTCTTTAATTCATCAAACTGTAGCAACCTCAGGAGCAGGACCTCAGAGTCTGCAAAAAGAATTGAATCATGTCCAACGACCCCGTCTTAATAAGGATTGCAAATCACCGTCATTGATCATCTGAGCTGTAATTCTCGGAATGACTCCAGTGCTCTCAGCTCTTTGGACATTTTTCTTCCTTATAAATACAAATGACAAATAGTGTCGCTAAAATCGTCAAAACACGAAACTGTTTTTAAACCGTCTCCAACCGTCTGACAAATTCCTAAAAAAATATCGATCAAAATCAATCAGTGTTATCATGGTCATCTCAAAGTAAATATTTTCTCTTGCTGCCTTACTGAAACGGGAATTGTAACCAAATTTAACTGACTCTGTTTTTAGAGTACCAGTTATTATTTGCTTTTTGTGATAATCATTTTGTCAAAACGTGAAAACTAGCAACCCTGCCATACCATACTAACAGAGCCTCAATTATGCTTTTACCCTCAAGATTTTCTCTTGAAGAAGTCAGTGCAGATAACATAATTCATTGTATCTAATACTATATATCGTTAGAAATGGATAGCAAATTAACCGATAGTCGACAATGATATCATCAATAAACTTTGCAACTCTGCAATTAACATTTTCCTTTGAAGCAAGTAGGCTTTCCTCTCTAATTAACTGAAAATTTTTCTACAAAGCCTTCAGCGTTTCGGTGCCATAAGATGTAATGTCATATGCCATGACTACACCAACAATAATATCACACGAATGGTGATTTACATAGACATTAAACAAAAACAAATTTATTTGAGTTTCAATTCACAATCCGTCTTTAAGCGAAGTTTTAACACTAACAGTGTTGACTTGCCGTGACTTTATATTCAGATTAAATTATGAAGTGCAATTGGCACTGCTTATTATTTAAAATAACTTCATTAATGTTTGTTGAACTTTGCAAAATTGAACTGATTTGCAAAGGACATTATTATCTTAGTTCCGTTTGTCTTTTAATACTGGCGCTGCTTGAGAGGTATTAAGAGCAAAAGAGAATTATCGTTAATTTTCTGCGCAGCGATCATAACGATTTGAACTTATGCAAGTTATTTCAACTGCAAGAACGCTATAGAGCGAAAATAGGTATTAATCAGTAGCATTTAATCGTCGTCTGGTCAAGAAGCCGTCTTGACAGAGCTCCTAAATTAATTACTTTGGTGAAATGAATTTGCATTGATTTCTACTAGTTTATCCAAAATCTACTACAGTGCAGAAGTTGAAAACATATAAATACGACAAATGTCCAGACTGTTCTCACATGCCAGAATTCAAACAAAATATATAAACTTAAACCCTTTGAAATCTTAAAATTTCAATGGATGCGATGATAAATTTTTATACGTAGTAAACAAATAGGTTTTTCGTAATGTCACTTTGAAAATTATTAAAAAACAACAAATCCAATGTTTTTTGAGTATATGTTAAAAAAATTCATGATGGACTAACTTTGGAATCATTCTTAAAAAAATTGTAGCCTAACACTAAAATGTGAAAAAAAAACAGACATTTAGTTTGCAATTTAATTATTATAATCTTTAAATAATGGATCTATTTTCAAAGAAAATATTAAACAAATATTCTTTATTGCGTATATCGTAAAAAGTTTGACATACAAACACTATTTCACAGAATTTTGAAAGTCATATTTTATGCTTCGAATACTAGCGTCTAAATTTCGGGTAAACTTTACGTCTTTTTTGGTGTGATACGCGTTTTGGTCCTTCTCTAACTTAAGCGACGGTTTTTGTTCCCGCACTGATGTGCTGAAATATAATCGTTTTGACAATAGTAGATCATACATCGACAGAGAGAGAGAAATGTACGATTTTTCCTGAGGCATATATACAATTTTTTGCACTCGCAGACTCCTCACAGTTTTTCAACTGATAAAAGGTGATATGATTAATAAAGTAATAATCATAATAGCGTTTCGATCCTATGTCATGACAACAAAGAAAAAACGTTATAAATAATGAGTGCAATTTTTTTTTATCAAAATGAAAAACGAGGATCCGCCAGAAATTCGTGATACTGCTAAAGCTGCTGTACTGAATTTCTTGCCTCCTAAATTAAATATGTTTATGTATTTCTCTCCCTAGGGAGCAAATGTTCTATTTCTCTCCCGATTTTGCGGTCATAGAAACCGACTTCTACTCCCGCGAGTGCAAAAACAAACGGTTTCTTTAGCAAGGGTTCTTCCCGATCTTCTCTGGGGTCTTGATAAAATTTCTTTTTCTATCACGAGTCTTGCACTTTTCTTGCCATCCAGTTATTTCCATAGAATTCATTCTGAATTCTGGTACGAGACCAACTTTTTGGCCACACCGACAGACTCTTTACTTTTTCACTCCTAAATGTGTGATCTCTCAAATTTTTCTTTTAACTGAGCCAATTTTTCTTCTTCGCTATTTGCATAATTCCTGTTGGTGACTGTGATAAATTTCAGTCCATCTTACTATTCTTTTTGTATGCAGCTGATCACCTTGTTACCCTTAGATTTACTGTATGTTATGAAAGTTACTAATTTTTTTCCTGTCCTTCACTAAATCTGAGCAAGTTAATTAAATATAAAATTAAATTTATACAGTGTGATTTTTTTTAACCTGAAACTTTCAAATATCTCAAAAAATAAGGGCTCTGCGAAAAAGAGTCCAGAATCAAAATTTAATCATGCCGAGAGGGAAATACATTAGGGGTTAAGTTCGAAACCTTAAATGGGAACTACAGCTAAAAGTACGTATGATTTGTTTGCACATTTTTTTTTAATTCGTAATAGATGGCGCTGAATCGACTAAATTCAATTTTTTTCGATTTCTCACCAAAACACCACGTTTTATGTAAATACCCGATATTCATCGCCAAAAAAATTTCAAATAACTTGGAAATTGTTACCTGTAGAAAAGTAAATACCTGCCGAATAAACTACTTTTAGCATAACCCAGGAACATCGATGTGGACGAAGTAGTTTTCTGTTCCCCTCAGGGTAGTAGATTAACATGAGTCCCCGTACCGCTCACGTATCAGGGTGCTTGATTTAGGTGAGTTCTGTCGCCTCTCACCTATCAGGTTGCTTGATTTATGTGAGTCTCTTCGCCTGATCGCCTCTCCCTTGTCAGGGTGCTTAATTTACATGATTTCCCTCACCTCATCATATTTCAATTAAAGTAAGTGCTCAAAATCATGGCCTTGGAATTCAGTGCATGTTGAATGTGCACTGAGAAATGTGTCTGCTTGAAGTTCGGGCCAAGCATTTCTCAATCATATTCTCACGAGTCGTTGGTTCTTGTTTGTAAATTTTGTCTTTGAGATCGTTCCACAAAAACAAATCTGGCGAACTACGATTTGGTAATCTGGCAGGCAATTTATAGGACCAGCTCTACTATCCAGTGACCATTGAAACCATGATCAAGTACTTCACGTGCTACTATCGAATAGTGTTCTGAACAACCATCATGTTGAAACCACATGTTCTGTTGCACTTCTAAGCTCAAGTTTTCAAGTAATGTTGGTAGTTTATTTTCCAAACTGCCTCAGTACATTTCACCATTCAAGTTGCCTTCAATAATGTAGCAACTAATTTTTGATTATTTACAATGAAAAAAAAATTTTACTGCAAACGTATTGCAGAATTGTATGCATAGATTCTTAGGATAAATAAAAAAAATAACTTCATTTATTACAGCATCATCTGTCATGAATCTAAAAAAATGTTTTAGACAAACCCTACGTACTTTTGGCCGCAGAATCCGAATCTGTAATAAAAATTTGGGGTTCCGATTTAAGATTTCAAAGTTGCCCCTCGCCCCATGTACAAAGAGTGGGGAGGGGGACTAGTTTTCTTACACTAAACTATTTCCTCCAGGGAATGATTAAATTTTGAATGGGAACATTTTTTTGTAGAGTGCTTATTTTTCGAGATATTTCACGTTAAAAAAATCACCCTATAAATTTATGTTTGTGGTGCTATTTTGTTCAGATACCGCAATATTTCTGGAGAAAAGCATAATTTATTTCAAGATAAATTATTGTGTGTAAAAGTTTCTTAAGATGTCTGGAAATAGATTTTCTTATTTATAATCCCGGCGCATCCACAATTTTTTGTGAGAAAAAAAAATTCTCAGCATCACGAGTCTGTGCCTATTTTTCTTGTATTTTTTCAAATAACCGAAAACAACATTTATAGACGATACCTAATGTTGGGAAATCGATTCGAAAGAAGTCATTTGTTTTGCTTAAAATTTGTGTTTTCTTCAGTATTTTGTTCCGATTTCAAGATATTTTTGGCTATATGCTAAATTTATTGTAAAATAAATATTTCAGATCAGGATTTGTATTTTTAATTGTATTCTTCTTTGTTGCGACGCCTTTACTAAATTTATCAATAAAAAAGGTGCTTATATCGGATCCAAAAAGCATATTCTGAGAACAACAAATATGTGCCTAATTTCGTGCTACCACTTAAAATAAGAACGGAAAAATTTAGTACTCATAAAAATCAGTGGATGAAGTAGAATAAGGATTGTCCATTTTGGAAACTCATACTGACCAAGTCTAAAGCTACGTTGTAGAAAAGTTCTGAACAAAATAAAGTTTAATTGCCGATAATTTTGTAAACCTAATATTTGAAATCGAAATTAAAAAAGGCAAAAGGTAGGATCCTTCCAAACTGATTTTTAACTTTGATTTCAATTTTACCTCAATTCATTAATCAATCGCATTTTGACTTTAAAAAGTGTCACATGAAACGTTCCTTTCCAAATTGGCAGAACCGATATTATTGAGGAAGCAGCAATTGTGCGTGAATCAATTTTGGCTGTCATTTCAACTTATAATAGTTTAAAATGTTTCAAATACATGGGTGTATGAGCACGAGCAGGGCTGTAAAAATTTGACTAGCTAGCCAGTAAAATTTTTACAGGCTATAGCCAGTTAAGTGACATTTTCATGTTGAATACAGTGACTTGGTAAACTGATGTTTACAAGTGAGGAACAAATAAATTTTTTTCTGTAAATATTACAAGTTCAATGTTGATCGAGAGTTATTTCGACCCACGTACTTACGGAAAAAATCCGCAAAATTTGTTTTGAGAGTAAAAGCTGTTATTTTTAACATTTACTAGCATTTAAAGCATTGAATACACATAGGACAAAAATGACAAAAATAACGCAGTACTTTCAAGGCTAAAGTTACGTGTACGCTAAGAGATCCTATGACATACCATGGAGAAAAAAATCATTTCCTTCAAGCGACAATCGACCGAAAATTGATGAATAAGTACGACTTACGAAAACGAAAAAATTCTTTAACCCAAATAAACTTCAAAAATTTGCACAAAACAATCTAGACGGCAGGAATCAGTGAACTATAATATTTATATAAATGAAGACACTCACCAACCCGTACAGGAGACGGGAGATTCAAGTCTAATTGGTCACCTATCCAAGTTTTAACTTCAGGTAGCCTTCCTAACTCGCATGATGGCTAAGCCGAGACCATAACCCTACAAAATAAAATAAAATAAGTAAAAGGTCTTCCATAAATATTAAAATGAAAACTATTTTAAAATTATTAAATACAAATAAATATCTCCTGATGTTTATTTGGACGAACCGACTTTTCTAGAAAAACAAATTATTACCTAATAAATAACTTACAAACATCTGAATACAGAGTAAGGAAAGCCGATGATAAACGTTTCGTAATACTGAATCCAGGATATTCATCTGGCTTTAGGAGAAATGTAGCCTGTTGCTGAGAGCAAAAAATAATGACCGCGATTATTGTAAATAAAAAAACTGGCTGAAAAACAAGTAGTTGCGGCAATTTGAACTGATAGAAATAAAACAGTAATTATCATGGATAACGCACTATACCCTTTTGCAAAATCAGAAGAACATTAATGAAATCTTAAAGTAAATGTGTAATGAAAAATTGCGTACCAAAAAGTAAAAAATAGTTTTGGTAAATACAATGACAAAGACATAACTATAGAATCTAATACAACCAATTTTACTTAAGAATTCACTCAAATATCGTAGTACTGCAATTCTCAGTCGTTATAGTGTAGAGGTGTGGCGATTGTTACATCACTACATTAAAATTATCCAAGAAAAATTTTAAATTGTTTATCAAAAATCTTTCGTCTAAGGCTATGGGCTATATGTGCTTACTGCTTATGCATTAGAAATATCAGACTGATTACGCATTATGAAAAACTGATTGAAGATAACGGTCCCATTGTCGTGGGAAAGGTCAACGACCATAACATATTAAATGTTAAACTCAATAATAATATTAACAACGATTTAAAAAGTGTTTCTGTGAACGAATTTTAATTTTCTAACTTATTTATCCACTTACACTGTACTATATTTCAAATTTAAGCAAATCATAATTCAAAGTAATAATATAATTAGATGTCATCAGCAAAAAGCTTTTTTGGCATTATAATTTAATAAAAACAATTAATTTAAAAATTCAAGGGAAAAACTCTCGTACAACCTGATAAAAGTTAATAAGTTTGGAAGATGGTGCAAGATGGGTACTCCCTTCGCATTGTGTCTATCCAGCGGTATTTTAAAGAAGATTAATTACACCCGGAAATCCTATTTCTTTGGCAAATGGCGGTACTCACAGAAATTCATTTGCGTTTCAGCCACTCACGGATGTTACATTCAATAATTACTTTGTTACGTTAGTTGTGTCCTGTTTTCTCTTGGTTGTATACGAGCTCGCCCCAACTTAAGGAGAGCCACATACACACCAGACGTGATATTAATTTGGTAGCATTGTCTTATCAGAACGTATTCAGAAACAAACCGAGCTAGAGATAAAGCGTTCGTTAACTTGGACGCCGTTCTCTCCTAAAGTATATTCATTAAAAAAATATCCTGACTTCACTGACACGATCCGGAGTAATTTATGACCATTTCGCTTCCCGAAGCTCCCAGATTATTCTGATTTTCGCAACGGGAAAGTGAAAATGAAAGAGCGCTTCGTCATTGATCTGTCATATCAGAACTGCAGCAGCTGTCGAAAATTGTTATTTAACAAGGTATTATTGTTGAAAATGTGCATAGAAGCACCACTTTGAAAATAAATAAAGGTCGAAAAGTAGGTTGCATTTCGCAACACTAGTAGGCAGTGGAAAATTTTAGGATAACGTAAATGTGAAACGAAATAAAAATGAAATAATTTGTTAAGGAAACGATATTTTATGTCAACATCACTTGTTTAACCTTTTAAATAAGGATAACCTGATTTATAGCAAAAAAAAGAAGTACAAATTTAGTAATTTTAAATTCATCATATCAAGTATAGTAGAGCCTCCTTACTGCCAATCAGAAATTGTCTCCTGTGGCCGAAACCAATTAAAATAAACAATCGCAACCGAACAAGAGCTTTAAGAGTTGATTTTATTATTATTTTGCATCCTATTTTAGTGTACAAAGTCTACTTTGTATTTCACACGCCTTGACTTTGATATTTTTATTACGCACACATATGTGACAACAACAAAAACAGGGATTCTCATTTTTGTGGTCCCCCTACTAATGACTAATGACTAATGAGATAAAAATGACGGATTAAAGAGTATTTGATTTTAGCGTAAATACTCGGTATATATTTCAGCTTACGGCCGATTTATTGTTATGAGCATTATTATGAGAATGTACTATTATACAGATATTGATTAATGTACAGGGTGAATTATTAAGCACGCGTTCCCCTATATGTCATTAACTAATAAAAATAGAAAAAAATCAAAGACCCAAGTTGCACGTGTCTTTGAGGAATATACTCTAAAATTATTTCTAACTATGCAGAGTTTTGTTCTTAAGGCGTAACACACAACTTAGTTTTTTTTAATGAAACACCTATATATTTTTACATATTTTGATTGACCTCCTTTTAGGTTTTATGACCACAGTTTACTTTTGAAATTCCGATGCGACGTTGGCACGTTATTCCAATTTACGCTATTTCATGAAATTTAAATAGTGTTTACTAAAAAAACATTTGAGGAACGTCATCAAATTGTTGGTGAGGATGATCAGCCAAATTTTGGTTAGCGTTTTACCATCTACATAAATAAGGTGGTGGTTTCGGAAATTATTTGTCTAATAAAAATCAACACCTACAGATGACAAATGAAAATGTATGACCCATTTCTTCGTACTCTAGGGATCATGAAACGTCGAGAAACGATTCCCTCATGCATCCTTTTTCAATGCTTATAGTACCTTAGTTTACGTTTAAGAAGCAAAAAGTGTTAAATGCAAATTACCCGCTAAATATAATTGAGATTAACAGAAACTGTCATTTTTATTCCAAAGCAATGAATTCTACTTCAGAAATATTAATTCTAATTCAGACTACATCATTCAGAAAGCTTATGTGATTTGTAAATCAAACTTCTAATAAAAGCACTCCCAAAAGTAGAAAGGTTTCGTATTGATTTTTGGTGGTGAATGGTAGAAGGTCAGTTTGTTGAATATTTTGTTAATAATAAGTTAATAATAATATTTCCAATATATTTTATCTCAAAATATTATATGTTGGTTTTACAATATGAATTTATTTGGAAGCCTCTAATTAGTATTAATTTACAAAATAGCTTACTCATATGAAGTTTAACAATATTTTCAGAAATGCAGTTTATTAAAGTGAATTACAAATAATGCTTTCTAAAACACATTCGAAAAAGTTTTGTGTGAGTTCGTCACATGAACGTCCAACTGAAAGTTTACAGTTTTCCCGTTTTCATCCCATAGGCTTCCAAACATTTTCTCGGAAGCTTTTGAAATCACTAAAATGTTTTTGACAACAGACAACACGTGGCAATATCATTTAAGTCTCTAAAAAGTTATTTGGTTGAGTTTATTTCATCCCCAAAAGAGAAAAAAAAACAATGATTATTATCTGTTAGGCTTGTTGGACAATTAGGTTAAATTTATTTAGAACAATTAGTCTACGTTTTAATATTATGGGAGTTGAACCTTAAACCACCGAGAAAATTATGTACATATAATTATCAACTTTTACTGTCACTTTAACATAGAATTTAATTTAGTCCTAATACGTTTATCTAAAGTAAATCGTTAAAATTTACTTTTAATTATCTAAAAAACTTAATTTTCAAAGAAAAAACCCTCAGAAAATAAAGTTTATAAAGCGCATCCGCATCCGTTACGAATTATTGATCAAAAATGTTGTTACAGAATTTACAACAAACCAAAAATATTTGCAGTTTTCTTTTTGATCTGTTCTGCAACTTTTATTATATTATAAAATCAACAAGTTGTTTTTATTGTGTAATAAATTTCCTCATATAACTGTTTCACACTGTGGGCTTCGATAGTATTCAATATATTGACCCATTATTGGGAATGAAACAACATAATAATATCAATAAAAGACACCAATAAACACTGTATTAGTTCCATAAAAACAAACCAATTAGAAAAATATTACAAAAGTCTTACGATATCGACAGAAGTTATAAGTATTTTTTGCAGAGCAACTCAAGACAAAAATATTTCCCTATTTTTTGTTATTAATTAAATAATTGTTTGCTAATGTTCTATGATCAAATAAACTTTTGTAAAAATTACAACTTGCTTTTCAAATAACGTTGCTTCATAAAAGTAAGACACTTTTGTTTAGAACTTTAAAATAAAAGAATTTCTGAAAAAAGTGTGTTTTTTACAAATGAAATTTACCTACTACCAACTTTTATGAAATGTACGTACTATTAATTAATTACAGTTGGTGGCAACTAAAATAGTCGTCAATTAGCGATAAATTTTAGCAGTATACTAGGGTCAACTTTGTTCCAATACTGAAACCATTTTTATTTATATAACAAAATAACAAAACACCAAAATACCAAACTAAACACACAAAAGGCCGTATACCGGTAATCATGTAATATTAATGTCGCTGGACCTTTAAACGCTAAACTTTCTTGAAAATTTGGACCAAACTTTTGCTGTTTCAGGGAGTTTTTTTATTGCTGTGACAAACGAACCAAGGTATCAGGTGGATACTACCTTAACTTAAATTCTCATCAAAATAGATTTCAGATTTGAAAGAAATTCGATATGCTTACAGAGTCTAGATGCGAAGAGAGAACTTCCTCGTTAAGACTCTCTAAGCTAATTGTTCTCAATATAGAAGGAAATCAATACTTGTTAACCAATGTATTGAATAACATCCGCTTGACAGATTACGATCTTAGAGCCCATCACTTTTGTTAACTATTTTAGGGGCAAGAAGCTTATCAAGTTGAAGAAATATAGAGGGTGCCTTATATTTTGTTTAGCAGGCAGTATTGTGTTTTTAATGATTTTTTGTTCACCAAAATTATGTTATATGTATTTTCGATATATATGTTTGTTCAATTGTTTTGAAATGATATGAACCTTACCAGGTAATTTCATCTGTTGACTAATGCAGAAACACCATTCGTTTTTGGTAAACTCAATGGAGATAATTTTATTGACATAAAATAAAAAACAATTTTTTATTTATAGCACCTCAATTGTAAAAAAATAATTGCATATTTTTATGGCATATGTGTCATGCATACCTACGTAAGGTCACGTGTCATAAAAAATAAAGAATATTAGCCCAATTTGGGGTTTTTGATCAATAAAACATTTTTCTCGTCGTCTACTGTTCAAAACGCGGTGAGACGAAGTTCGGAAAGGACTTACTTTTTTGTGTCAATTGCATATATCTTATATGTGTAGTAACAATATAATATTTGTAGATTTTACATATCAAAGTGAAATATGCATCTTTCTCCTGTGCCCAATTTTAAAACATCTACCCATTTACTACATTTCTTATGTAACACCGACGGCACACAAACCGTTAAGAATTTTGTTTGGTGGAATTGGAATAAATTTAATAAAACGATGAAAAAAGCATCACTAACTCGAATTTAAACGTTAGACTAAGGCAATCTTGAATTCTCACTGAGACCGGTAACGCTGGTGCAGATAGAACATTGATCGTACACTTAAATATTGATTTGTTGGGCAATCACGTGTAGAACAGCTAAACGAACAGCTTATTAACACTGATCACAGTACTGTAATTGCTAAGTTTTCACAATTTTACTCTTATCAAGTATTTACCACCACAAACATTTGCATTATTACAGTTTTACAAAATAATGGAACCGTAAATCTGTCAGCTATTAACCCTTTATAACCACAACAATACTAAGCTGAAGTCAATTCGTATTGGAGTTATTATTGTTAAATATAGGCGGGTGCGATATTACTGTATTCTGCCCAGGGATCGAGTTCAAACCCAGACTTTTCATTTGCAAAGCGAATGCTTACTCCATGAGATCCTCGAACTTCATATTATGTATCTAAACTAGAGGAAGAATTACACAGAAGAAATTCTCATAACAATAATAAACAAAACAAAAGTAGATTCATAAACCACATATATCTCATTTTATAAAATTGAAATATCTTTAACGGGGGGAAATATTGAATTGATGTCATAAGATTGTTGGACAACGTTTGACTAGCGTTTTACCATCGACATGATATTTATAATATACATACATAATTTAACGACAATGAGTTCAGTGGTTTAGAAGATTATCTAGCGTTAGGAGTCATGAAACGTCGAGAAAACCTGAGAGTAGTCGGTCGCTCGGTGAGCCCTATTACAATAAATACTTAGCTTACGCTCGAGAAGTGAAAATACACGATTCGTTAGAAACATCATGCAATGTTATAGGAAGTAAATTTTCAACGCTAAAGCAGCAGCAATAGAGATAGTATTTACTGGTTCAGCGTTTAAGATATAAAGTATTAAAATGTTGAATTACTAGTTTCCATTGTTACGAGTACATTGTAACAACACCTGCGTACATATAACACTGGTATGCGTCGCTTCCTAAAACACAGAAACGCCCTCAATAATTTTACAAAATAATAATTAAATATATATTTTCACAACAACGTTGGATTTGTAACTTTGTTGAAGTCATCATAATTCTAAAAGTTCTTTAAACTTAAAATAGCGCCACTTTACAATAAATAAAAACAAACTGCATTTTTCTTTTAATAAACTGAAAGCTCAAATACACATACAATTCAAAAACAAGTGTATTTCAACATTTTCTGAAACTTAATCACTCTCTCTTACCAACAGGTCGATCTTATTCGTTCTGATAGATATCAAGAATGATTTCTGATTATAATTGTAACAGTCAAGAGATGTTAATTTAGTGACTAATTAGAATCTCGCAACAGAACAAGGGGAAATAAAATGTATTCTTGCTGTGTTTATGTTTGTAACCTATAACTTGTCCCATTTTCATCTGTCATTTAACATAAACAACATTTTACGGGGGTTGTGATCTCGACTAACTACAGTACACAGGCAAGTTGTTATCCTTGAAATTGGCTTACGTTTTGAGAAGGCGTGTAATAAACTAAAATGACCAATTTACACTTGTTTATTAACACACGTGTTTTGAACAAATTCAGTATTATAATGGTTCATCCCCCAACATAAAACTATCAAATTAATTAAAAACGTGTTTAGGTGTTTGAAGGGAATAGAACTATCCTCATGTAACCGCATATATTTAAGCTCACACGCTACCACTACTAAATTACGCCTTGTTTAACGTAATTTGTAGTTGGTGTAGGTAGCACACATCTCTATTCACTTTTGTGCCTAACTTTCATTTGCAGTGAATTGCAGTAATAAAGGCAACCCTTGCTCAAGACCTTTTCACACTCTTTTACGGTTGCTTTTATTGTTGCATATTTAAGCTCGGTCCAAATACACCGGTATTACTTTAGTCCTTGATAAAGTAAAAACAGAGCCAAACATGTGTGTTTAATTAAACCCAAAAAGCACCACACCTAAATTCGCTTATTATTTTTAATGAAAGAAACCGATTAGATTAAGTCAATGAAAATAAAAAATCTCGACATTAACGTCATCATTTCTTAAAACTAGTACGTGAAACGTTTAAGTTCTTTGTCTGCGTGACTGTGAAAAGCGTCTATTAACACAATACGATCAGTGTGCCGATGGCGTAACCGGAAAACCGGAGTAAAATTTATCGAAGTCTTATTTTTGCTCACACGGAACACCGCTTCTTATCAATACCAAAGTTGTAAGAGCCTCCTGAGTAAATCTACGCTTTCACGATGGAAACTGTATACAGGACAGGACCTAATTATCACAGTAAAAGGAAAAGTTTCCGAATTTGGGTTATATCAGATCAATAAATTAAGATATTTCACGTACTTTTCTGTATTTGTAATTTTAAAGAAGTATCTATAACCAACTTTTTATTCCACTCCCGCACTTTAAAATTTGTTCTTTGGAAAGCTCATCCAGATAATTTAATAATAACCGACTTAAAATGTAAATTCCAAATTTGTATTCAGTAAGCTTCCTTTTTCTTTGTACTTAGCTGCTCCAATAAAATAAAAAATTACATTCCACGAACAAATAAAACAATTTTATTCTTTAATATGGCTTATTTATTTGGAATAAAGAAAGCATATAGCGAAATTTGCAGGCTAACACTTTACTACGCTTATTCTTAAATGCAGACACGGATGTGTAGAATTTTTATTGTAACTTTAGTTTTAACTGCAAAAACTAATGACAAATATTCGTCACATTAGGTATACAAACATGTTTCTTTATGATCTGATTAGTATCTAAAATGTTGTTTGCACTTTTTATACTAATTGCAGATTCCAACAATGCGATTTTTGTTGCACTGATATCATTAAATTTAGGAAAAAACAAATACTTATTTGTTTGGCGGTCACACAAAACGTGAACTGGGTTGTTATAAAAGTTCCTTGACTAATTTTACGAAGAAAAACAATGTTGAATATCGCACAGTTCTTTATTGTTTACAAAAAATGTCCTCGTTTTTCTTGGTGGCTTCTAGTAAAATTGCTTTCAGCAGTTGTTAAATTTTAAATAAAATTTGCATACCAAGTAGTCGTTTTTATAACACTTGTTTAAAAAATGTCGTATGACTAGACAGCTTCAAAATAAAGTATAAGATGTGCATTAAAAGTGATCTATGAGCTTTCGTGTAAAATCACGAGTAATTATTATCAGTGTGTGATTTTTAACTAGTATTTTAAAATTATGTTAAATTAATGCATTAAGTTGCTGCAAATTATTTATTAATATTTATAAACTGTAAACTATATTATCAATCCACCATAATAATATACTTCAAAATCTTGTGCAAAATTTCAGAGCAATCGGTTTTTTAGTTTAAAATTTTGTTATATAAGTTTGTTTTTGTTCCACAAGTCTACTTGTATACCTACAGCTAAAACTAAGGGTATATTAATAAATCATAAATATAGACACACTAATGATGTTTGGTACATTTTACATCTGAAGTACTAAAAAAATAATACATGTTTTCAGAGACACAATTGTACATGTCATTTTTTGGAAAGTGTTTTATTGTGTTCTTATATTTTTTACTAATAGATTCACCTTATAAAAAATAAAACAGCTTGTTGAAAAATGACTTTAATTTTTTACATGTCCATCCAAAACACTTTTTACCAAAGCAAGTCTGCTGAACTTATTTTATTGTTTTCATACTCACGAGTATTAACTAAATCACTAATTTGTAGATATATCTTATATATGTACATATGCATATCACCATGAACTTCCACCATAAAAGCTAAAGACAAGGACCAACAAAAACTGGAAAAAACTGTGTAACCGATGGAACTGTGCCAAATTCTTCTTATCAGCTGGGTACGTCTAGGTAATAATAACCCTTTACTCCTATTTGTACGCAAGTGTCCTATGACCTGGTGATAAATTGACCACCGCGCCCAAGTGACCAACAGCGGGGCACGAAACTACAATCTACAGTTTCTGGCCTTTCGAGTGAGAAATGCTTTAACAAAATAAAATATTTTTTTGAGCTGATCAAAATATGGTGAGAAAAAATTGGTCGATGATTATATCGACTCAACTTCTTTAGCCCCTAAAATACACTCGAAAAATTATCAAATTCAACTTTGAGAATTTTATTTTTTGATGAATAATTTAAAACGTTCACAAGTCTCAGAGCATTTAGTTTTGCAATTTCAAAGTTAAATTGTAGAATGGTGTTACATTTCTACCCGAAATAAGGAGTTACAAAAACCTTACCATACCCTTGTTGCTGAAGATAAGGCATATTGCCATATTTGATAAGATGATAAGAATTGTATTCAAAACGACTAAATTTTAGTTTTAGTATATCTGCATAAAGTCAACTTCCCATGTCTAGGCCAAGACATTATTTTCCTCCCCGGTATCACTCTACTGTTACAAATCTAAAAAATATAAATGCAATGATAAATTACGAGTATGTACTGATGATATTTTGCACATTGTAGATAGGATTTATTCGGCAAACAGACGGACAGACGGACAGACAGACAGACAGACGGTCATACAGACAGACAGACGGACAGACAGACGGACGGACAGACAGACGGAAACGGGAGACTTAATTCTTCGTACACTGGGAGGTCATGAAAGGTCGAGAAAACGTAAAAGTAGACAGTCGGGCGACTCGCTTACGCTCGGGAAAAAAAAATTACAAACATTCTTCATCAGAGCAACGAATTAATCAAAATGGTGAAAATTGTGTTGGATCGGATACCAGGAAGGTTGAGTAGGATTGATAATTGCTGATCAAATCAAATAAATTGTAGGTGAAAGGAAGTTCACCGGGTCAACTAGTATAAAATAGATATTTATTTATATAAATTATGAAATCAAACTTGTAATTCCTTCCTACTCGTGAGGAAACATAAAAAATTGTGTATTCTCGATTTGTTAAGAAAAATGTGCGTTCTGATGGTTCATTCTAACGGAAAACATCCATTTTATACGCTCGAGTTTTATGCTAATTTTACCCCATCCAAAAACTCTTCATGCCTTCGGCACATTTACTTTTTAATTTTAAGCTTTGTACTTGATTATTTGAGAACTTTCCAGTTTTTTTATGCATATTTCTGTAAACTGACAGATACACCCAACATTCGAGGAATAAATATAAATAATACTCTTCTACTAATTACATCCAAATTAAAAATAAGTTTATTTATATGGAACGAAATCTTCAAGAAAATATAAATTACTACACTATAAGTCAGAAATACCATGAAACATGAAAATAGTAGGTAATTCAATATCAGCATCTAATAAATTTAGCTAGCTGGAAACAACGGAGTTGCAGTCGAGAGTTTTAATTAGTTCTTTATGGCTGTAGAGCGTAATGATAGATGATACGTACTTGGTATGGAGTAGAAAATAAACCTACTAGTTCAATATTGCATTGAATAAGTTACGATCGTACTTACTTTGAAACTGAAATTAAACCCTAAGTACTTAGTTGCCATCAATTTACTTTCTTGCCGATGGCAAACTCAATAACTCAATGGCTAGAATTCAATTATTACAACGTCACGAGAACTGGACTATTTGAAATATAATATTCCCTTGCAGAGAATAAAAAACAATGCTCTTTATCGTTTTCAGAATTTCATTTCGCAACAAATTATTTCTCACAACAAAAATACATCGCATTGCGTATCGGCTTAATTTCTCTTTTTTGTGTGGAAAAAGTGGAAGGTTTTAAATTTACGATCTATCAAAAGCCTATTTATAAAAGGGAGCATAAAGGGAAATGAAGTAGGCCATGAGTGTCGTGTACTCTGGGCAAATCGAGAGACGTGCACTGGGAAAAATTTATCTCAACTCTTGGAAGATTATGCAAAAAATAAATTTTTCAAGCTTGTAGCTGTTCTTTCTAGGGGGAATTCTTACTTTATACCTCATATCAAAATATAAAAACGTTATTTGCCTTAAAAATTGAATACATATGGATCCTTTCAGCACTCGGAAACTGAATAAAGTGTGTAAATTTAACTTTGCTTTTATCTCGCTAACGCATAATCGTACATTTTCAAGTATTAATAAAGCGCATAATTTCGACGTCTTCGCAAAATTTGGTCAAAAACTAAACCAATTTTAAGCATTTGTTGCTCGATAGAAACCTATTATCCAGCTGGTAAATGCAGGAAGTGTCTGCACTGCGGTAAAATCTCTACCGATATTGTATTATGTCTGGCAGTATTTGTAAAGGCGGTTCAAAGTTGGATACTCGATCGAACAAAGTACTTCAAATGAGATGTGAATTGCATTGCACTCTCTTTTCTGCTGAATTTCTTCACATAATTATGCGCAGTACCTAACATAACCTGATTGTTCTTGGCACAGTGAATCTCAAGATTAGTATTTTAACGGAGCATCGAAATTTTGATTGGATAATCCAATATCAAACGAAACGTGAATGTCAAGTTAACTAGTCATAAACTTTTAACTAACAATATGGATCTGGGCATGCAGTAATGCATATCAAATAGCGAATAATGTTTAGATTGTTCTCCACTCCACTCGTACAAAAAGAAATGTTAGCTCCGCAAACATTAATATGCTGGAAAAACGTCGCAACTTCGACATTTTAAACGTCTGTTCAGAAGCAAATTTTAAAGTCAACGTATTTTTCTTGTTTTTTCATGCGGATACATTCCACAAAATTTAATTTAAATGAAATTTTATCGCCGCGTTTGTACTAGAAAACGCAATTTTTCCATTACTAACACTCACAAACAATTTTTTCTTTCATGAATAGACAAAAAAATAGTTTTAACTGTTTATTTAAATTCTCACCAAGATTTATATTAGATATCTTCTAACTTTAATAATAAGAATTAAAAGATTTTTCTTTTAATTCTTATTATTTTTACCGTAAATCCCGTCGCAATCAACATTCGTTGACTTAAATTTGTTTAATTAAATTGTTATAAAGTACCACAATTATTGTGCTATGAATTATCTAAAAATTAACTTTTATAAAATCGATGATCACATTTTTTTCGTGAAATTAATTTGTTTTATTTCAAAATATGATTAACCAGATTTATAATAACTTTTACGTTATAATGCAGAAATTTAGTTTTTTTAGTTCCCGAGCGGAAGTTTAATCTCTGAAATTACTAAACTATCGACTATAATTGTTGCAAAACACTAACCAAAATGTATGTAATGATCCCCCCCATAAATTTTTTGACGTCATCTCAAAATTTTGCTAAGTAATCATTTATAAAATGGGCAAAGTGGTTTATATATATACTGCTAATTTATTACTCTACCCTCTTTTAAACCTAGGCTTTTAAATGTTTGAAAAAAATCAACTAGTGCAGGAAAAGTTTGCAGTTTAACTCAAAAATGATAAAACTCATTGCGATGAAATTTTGCACATATTCCTAAGTCATGCTGTTCACGGTTAGAATTCATCTGCATATCCCTCCCAAAAATTTGATGACGCCCTTTATTTGTAATTTAATAATGGATCTACATTTTTAATAAGTACTTATGTAAATTTTCGCGAAAGTATTAAATTTGTAGGAAACAAACTTTACACTGTGCCTTCGAGTGTGTTCGAATTTTCGAAAACAACTTTTTTGAAATTTTGAACATATTAATTTATTTGGGCTTTAATAATATGTATTTGTTTTTTACAACTGATTAGGATGTTTAAAATATATTAATAAATTACTTAATTAATTTTATTGATTAAATAAAAAATGGTGGAAAATCAAAATATGTAAAATGTGTTTTATTCAATAAGCGGAAGTCAAAGCAATAAAAAACTCTGGACCGTCGGCATTGTGATCCGGTTATTGCAATTTGTAGAAAGCATCTTTTAGTTTGGTTCCTGTTTGACTCTCACGTCTACAGGTTGATAAGTGTTATCGCTATTTGTCTCAAATTACGAGTAACATAAATGATTTTCAGTTCAATCTTCAGTCGCACTCTGTTATTATATGTATACGGCAGACGTGATTAAATTGTTTCGCTATTTTATTGATTATAAATCACTATTTAAGAATCACAATAATACAATGCTTTTATTATTAATATTACAATGCATCTATCCAAACTGATATATGCAAAAATGTTGATGACATCTACACAAAATTCTGTAATAAATTTTTATTTTCCAACAGATAGTACATAAACTCAATTGTAAAAAAGGGTTAGCACGTTTCTTTGCCTTTACTCAAACATTAGATACATATTTTTATTTTACCTTACAATGGTTGCCATAAAAATCAATAAAATTCGAAAAATCAAATCTTTTAATTTTTCGAAAGAACTGGATTTGACAAGTTGTACTTTATGGGCGAGGGAAGTTCTGTCGAAGTAATCTTTATAATTTTTATAATTTTGCTTGAGGAAGTCATGTCTAAATAATTTTGATAGCTGGCAATTATGTTTACGTGTCAAATGACTTCATTGGACGGCAAAATTTTGTTATGCGTGCTGCAATTTTTTTTAAATTTTATTAGAGACTTAATTTTACTTCCTAAACAAATTTTTAAACAAAAATTGTCCACAGTAGGAGTTTTGAATTAATTTAATCGATCAATTTAGGGAGCACACCCAACGATAAACAAAGATTTTGAATTTGTAATAAAAATTTATTGTATGAGATACGGACAGAGGACCTAAACGCGTAATAAAACAGAACAAAATAAAAATACCCTTCGTAAAGTAATAAAATACGATAAAAGACATTGTTAGACAAACAGTGTATTTTGTAACAAAGGACCCTTTGAATCAATTATTTTCCTTCACCTTCTCATGAAACTCACTTCCATTAAAAAAAAAATGTAAAGTTACCTTTACAGAGCTCTTCTTGGTTCTGAAGGTTAATAGTTACCTGGGATGGAAAAGTTTTTACTAACATCTTCAACTTCAGTAAATAAGTCTTTTCAGAAATAATGGATAAAATAGGTACATCACTTATTACGCTCATTCTTTAACATCCTCTAAAAGCAATTCTAATAATTACTTAAAATGCAATTTTGAGTAAAAATTTATTTCATAACTTTTTGTCAAAGAATGCTTCCTACGAGATTTCGAGGATACGTTGCAAAATATGTAAAGTAAATTTAATTTTTGAGGACAACCACACCTATAATTGAAAAATCATAAATATCAATTAAAACTAATCGTGGGTAGTGTTGTACCATAATCGTGATAATCTTGAAGTTTATGTAAAATTTAAGAATTATCAGTTCAGCAGTTTCGAAATTATGTGGACACTAAAGTCACCAATAGACAACAAATAGCTGGACAACAGTGGAAACTCGCACTTTAGTATTATACAGACAGTGCAGCCAAGAAAACCCAAAATTAAATTGCACTAAGAACTGCTTCGTTTACATGGATGCAAACTATAAACATAACTATAAATTCTATGCATTCACTACTTTTAAAGCGTTAGGTTTGTAAGACTGGTGTTGATAAGACTATGCAACAAAATGAAAACTTTTCATTTTCACTGGGATGACGTTATAAGATTTTTATTCTTTACCAAGGAGAGAAAATGCCTAAGCCACTCGACTCAGAATTTTCAGAGAAATCATTCAATCAATTTTTTCAAAATCAACAACAGTTTTTCTCTTGTAGTGCGATTCAGAAATATCAGTTCAAAGAAATCAATAATAACCTGCAAACATTGAAACTTATTTTTTGAAACGATGAAAATTTTCCGATATCGGTGTCAATCGACAAATATAACAAAATAAATCCGGTGAATGAGCACAAATAGCCGATATTGTAAAGCTTGTGGTTTAAACTAATAAACTGACCAGTTATTGTGTATAACAAACGTAAATTTTTCAGTTTTTTGTGAAACAATTGTTATATCTGCTGTTAAAATTAAATAAATTTGTAATTATGTTTTAGAACGGGCATGATACCGAAACCGTTTGTTAATTTCTGAAATATATCAGACCGATATAACATAAATCAGTAATTACAATATGCGTAATTTTTTTAGTGGTGCATTGTGTAATTAATCTCTTTGTTAAAAGTTGAGCAGTAATTTCATGTGTGTCACTTGTTTAGTTTTGATGTGAGTAATAATAATAATCAATACGGAAATCATATATATTCCCAACACCTAGTTATCTGTGCTTGTATGTTTGTATAGTTTCCATGCCATTTCAATTTTTTTCCGATAACCATTCATTTCGCTCTATAATTTCTCATCTCCAATACTAATTAGAATAGTAATATTGAATAGCAATAACGAAGTAGACACTAATTATATCTGGTGTTCGTTTCATAATGCTATTTTACTCGTAACTTAATTACACAGTTAAGTACAACGCATCAATATTGTGATACGACAGGCGGAAGTTCTAATATATACCTATTTTTCTGCTAGGTAGGCGTTAAAGTTTTTGTTTGTAGGTAAGAAAAATTATTATGAAACCTATAGAAGAAGATAAATTAATCTCTGGAACGTCTGTCGGAAGAAGTGAACGGAAATATATTGGAGAGGAAGAGATAAATATATTTCCATTAAATAACAATTTTAACCTGTCAAAACAAAAGGTACTTTTACATGTATTTTCTGAACAGACAAAGCAGAAAATAATCCTATTTCATCTCCACATAAGTTAAAAAAATATTTGCAGACAATGATACCGTTTTTATTTTAGAAATATAGGAACAAGAAAATTTATCCATTCGAAATAATTCGTGTGAATTTCCTGAAATGTCGGTGTCATGTCTACCTAAGCATATAAGCGCAACCTAATCCATAAATTCTCACCTTCCAACGTGTCAACCATTAGCCGTGACACTTTGACAATGATATGAACGTGATCAATTTCCTGTTACAAAAACTTCTAGTCGATTCTGCAATATAGCTAGCTCGTTGGAAAAATCCCTCGAAGATAACCCAATCTTTGTAGCATATAAAGTAAATTAGCCCATCACCAAAGACACGGGCGATCGGAAGAAGAGACCATGATGTGATTTAGTATTCAGTGAGCAATAGTGTTATTATAACTTCATAGCCGCTCTCCTTTGTGAAAACGCAGGAGGTCGATGTTAAAGCATCGTTTCGAACTTATAATTGCTTCCATCATACGTGATGACATGTTCCAAGGAATGATACGAAAATACAAAAGCAACCAAAGGGCGATATAATATTGATCGACCGCTCTGAGGCAAACGAAGGTTATCGCTGCGAATGGGAAAGGTAGGACAGGAAGGGGAGATAATTTAGGGAGGCAGATTGACAAACTTTAAAGAATCGCTTGCATTTAAACAATTTTTAACTAACATAGCTCAGTTGGGACTCAACGTGTTTATAAATGGCGTCAGCTAACCGCACAATTTATTATCACAGCGTACATGAACAATAAATCCCCAGCGAAATTAATAGAATAAAAAAGTACTTTTTAACAAGCGGATATTCCGGTACCTCTACCAATTTGTTGCATGCATTAGCAACGGATTTGGGAATTTGTCGCTCGGTAGTTTTAATAACTTTGAGTGTTCTATGTCGCTTAAAATAAATTAAAATCGTGTTTTTCTAAAAACATCAACAATTCGTTAATGTTTTATGATATTAAGAGGACGCTTGGATGCTTTTTTTAGTTTAATAAAATATGCTCTTTTAGGGGTGCTTACAATTACTTTATTAACAAAGGTTTATTCATTTTTATTTTATAAACGATCGTAATGAAAAAGTCTGCTTTATATGACGCCGAAAAATCCAGAATAGGAATTAACCCACATCCAATTAGGGGCATGTGTGGGATTAAATTTCATATTATTTGAAAAAACTGCAAACAAAAATTAATTATTTTTTCGAAATCAAGATAAATCTGATGAATAAATATGAAAACGAGGCTATTGTGTGTCGTTCTATAAAAATCATTTAAGATACAAAAGCTGGTAATAAAAATTTTCAATTTTATCGGAACATAAAAAAGACATTTATTCCAATTTTCAATTTATTGAAAGCTTTGTGGAAATAAAGCTCCTGTCGATTTATCAAACAAGTCTTTTTTATTAACTTCTATTAAGTGTGATGGGTGTAATAAAAGCCGATTTTTTATTGTGTACGTAAACAGACATTCAACAATTCGAACAAACTGTCGAAGGACATTGAATAGTCTTAAAGGCAGATTTTAAATAATACGATTTGAGAAGTTTACACAAAATCAAAACATTTCGTAAATATTATTCTGTCCAAGAGTTTATTTAGTGTATTTGTATAACAACAGTTTCGTGTATTAACTAAACCGGTTTTTTATTTGAAGTATCATTGTGATACACCGAAAGATTTAAAAAAAGAAATTTTTCTCGCATTATAGGCATATAAGTATTTGGAGAGTTTCATGTTGTTGTCTTTACTGATTCCATATGCTCTATTTTTTTGTATTCACACTTAACGTAATCTTGTGACACTATATTTTGCATAATTTTTATAGGTACATAATTACAGAAAATCGAGGTACAAAAATTTCAGAATGGCAGATGTCAGTATTTTTTCATAACGTTATTTTTGCAAAAGAACTAAAACTAAAAAACCTAATAGATAATATTTTTCTTTAACATGTCATGGAATTTTTTTGAACAATTTACATTGGTAATTGGTAAACTTGGTTTATTTACAACAAAATTTAAAGGATTCGTTCTCCTCTTCTTTAGATCTAAGGATAAAATAATAATAAAACTAAAGTGCGTCTTCAAAATTTAAATTACACATGTTTAATCCTATATTTTTTTTTTTAAGTGCAAAATGTTTATGTCGGTAACTGATATGTTTTTCCTAGATGCCATTAATATACCATTATTCAAAATGGAAGTCTCCAAACAAATCAGATTTTTAATAATGTAGCTTAAGTATACGAGATTTAGGATATTGGAGAAGGCTATATATACCTAGATATATTTTCAAAGCAAAATAAAATATTCCAATTTAGATTGTATTTAAAAAAAAGAAATATAAAAGTGTTACATCGTATGGTTACAAAAAATGTAACCAAAGATGTGGGGCTCGAATAACCTACAGTAACAGACACGAAAAAAAATAACTAAAAAATAAATACAAATATTCGTCATTTATTTATTAACTGTGAAAATATTCAATATCAGCTAAAAGCTGAAAACGTATCTGTACATAAATCATTGTTTTAATGCATGATACAGTTCAAAAACACAATCACATTTCCCCACAATGCGATTTAAGCTACAGAAGAGGTTAATTTTAGCACGCTACTGCGGTTCCCTTTAAATAATGAAACGATGTTTATTCAAATTTCATAGACGTATTGTGTTTTCTAATAAAACTACCTTCTCGTTCTGAATGAATCAGTAAAGGTTTCACCACAATTTCCAAGAGATAAATGAACTTCTGGCTCAGCGTTAATGAAAATTTAATGTGGCTGAACTTCACAATTGCGCATTTTCCAGAACAACAAAGTGTTCGAACTCTAAGTTATCGACTTTTGCAGGACGGCCGTGTTAATTGTTATAATACTGTTAAAAATACCGAAGCTTTTTGTCATTTGTCTGAATATTGATTTAATTAGCATTAAATGTGAATTATTAAAGACTACCGCGATAAACTTATTTAATAACAATTAGTGAGTGTCGCTTCGTATTAAATATCGGCTTTTGTCAAGAGCAATTTGGGCGAACAATAAGCTACAAAAATATGTCATCATAGTCGGTGAAGCTATAATTAATTACTAGGTCTCAAATATATAGTTATTTTTTGCAGTCAATTTAGTTTTTTATACGAATGGATTCATAAAAGAACAAAGTTTTAATATTGATCGACAGCCCCTTGGACTGCTACTAGGTAATCACTGCGCTCCAAATAATTACTTTTTAATTCGTAATTCATCTCTTCGTTACTTTTTAATTACCAGAAATTGAAAAAGCTGACGCTAACACAAATTGCCGACGAGACGTGATCGGAAAATTTTCAAGTAGGTAAATAGCACTTTTTAAGGACCATTAAATTCATGAAATTAGTAAAAGTTAATCAGGTGATAAAGAAAACCGACTTCATTCACTTTATTGAGGTTTGTTTGAATTTCAATAATTTTGGGAGACTAAATTTTTATTGTATTGTAATACCAATGACTCCGTTTCTAATTTTAGCATTATTATAGGTATAGATAATGTTGTTGCACTAATTAGAACTGGATAAATTATTTTAATCACAAACGAATCGTGATTGATTGTCAAAATATTACTAGGCTGTTTATAATTGATATAAAAGCACCAATTATGCGTGAGCAACATACATGAAACGAGATTTAATTATTAATAATAATTGGGAACGTAAATGATTGTTTCAACAACATGAACACAAAATTGACATCTACACATAGATATGTAACGAATGTTATATGCACTTACTATGATTATTATTATTCAAAATAGTCTAAAAAAAATTTAGAACAAGGGAGCTTTTTTGTGGACTATATTTTTCATTGTGTTTTTATTGTCAGTACATTAAATACTTAATAATTATTATTAATCATATGATTTTATGATTTCATACGTTTTGACGGTTTCTTAATCATTTGTGTGTATATTATTAAAAATGCAACCCGCATTTGACAAACATCTTAGTATGAAAAATTAAATTTACGGTTTAATTAAGTCTTTTCAGTTATTACATTGATTTTCTCTTTGGCAGACTTAATAAAGATCATTCATACTTAGGCTTCTCTCAAATATCTAATAATGTTCAAAATGAATACTGAAATACCTGTCTGCAACAGAGTCTTGTGAACCTTTAATGATCTTTTTAATATTAAATGCTTCTTTAATTTGAACATTAATGTTATACTTTGGAAGTCATTCTATTTTAAACACCGTAATAAGCAATTTATTCAGTAATTCGTTCATTATTTTTAAATCCGCACTAGTGGTGTTACGATACTATCGTGACTTTGATCAGGAAATCTTACCTCAACTATATTATGGTTCAAGCACTTAATAAGCGTTCCTATACATATTTATTATATTATAGTTTACTAAAGTTTAATACTGAAGCAATCCTCGCCACATCACTTTAAGCCATTTAAAGATAGTTATTAACATTTCACGCTTATACGGAGACGTCGAAGGGATTCAGAAGATTTTATCTTCTGAGTTATGGAGTAACAGTATCTTACACCACGCTGGTTACGTGCTGGTTAACACAATTCCTGTCAGATTTCTTAGCGTCAAGAGTTCAAACTTTCTAACCACATAATGAATACATCTAGTTAGTTTATGACGTTTGTTAGAAAATGCTTCTGGAGTATCAGAACCTAATTAGTTTTCAGATTCCCCTTTCCCCGTCAGAAAGGAAATATTTTCCTTATTTAATTTTGTAACAAAGAAACTTAAATATGTTTTGGGATATCCGTAAATTTTGTTTTAAATTGAGAACTCTTTTGTTATACAAACTTTCCATACATCCAACTTTTTCGGTTTCACATAACTAATAAATCAATCAACTAGAACTTTACAGTGAATGTCACTTTCGATGTGAGTGCAGTGTATCTATTCAATTAAGTAGTTGCTCTACATAATTATTTAACGGTAGTAGGTAATTTGTTCGTTCTAATTTGACATTTTGCATCGACACGAAATGGCAATTTAGGATTAGTTATTACACTGGTATAACTAATTTGCAACGCCCTACTGTCAGTACCATGGTCTTTGTGACGTACAGTGCATTCGTGTTATCGAACTCTTTTCATTAACATGTACAAACCAGTTTGAGACATATCGGTATTTAATCACTAAAAGATATTGTACGCTTGTTGTTTAATAACTTATTTTTCCGGTGATCGTTTATTAATGAGGCGATTAATGCATGATTTTAGGCAACCAGATATACACGTCCTTGCGTGAAATGTCATATTTCTGAATGTCAAAAATTTCCCAAATCAAGATTCACAATGGGAAATTGCATAGAAATGGATTCTTTAACTCTTCCGGAAGTAGAAAACGCAAATGTGGGGCACTAAATTTACTTCCAGAAAGAAACAAAATGCTGTACCAAAAAACCTACGATGAGTCTGTTGCTTGGTGCGCTGGAAAGCTGGTTGTAAGGTATTCGGAATCCGTATTACTTGCATCCTTCTCCGAAATTTCCCAAAAAGGCTCAATAGCACGCTTGTGGCCAAAGTATTCTACGCTTCGATCCACTTTATGCATCCGTCATGATTTGGACATATCCAACTAATGTTTATTCATAAAAATTTTCACTTGTATGTTTGGTTGCATTACTTATATTTTGAATTTTCAGTAATTTTTTTAAAGTTATGATCACCGGAAAAGTATTGTAACTAACTCGACTGTTAATTGGCGATTAATAATCTCGAGTATTAATCGCCTTTATTAACAAACTTGTTCGTTAAATAGCTATTATTCACCATCAGTAACTTTTTAAAGTTTGGAAGTGAGCTATCATATACTTCACTTCCATCTCAAAGTTGAAAAATCAACAGCTAAGTTGTATACCCAAAAGAACAATTACGATATTTAGTAAGTCACGCCAATACTTACCCCATTAAGATCATTCGTGCCGCCCAAAAAAATCACACGTGTTGGTGTCTTTCGGCCAAACTATGTCCGTCCATTACGACTTACATAATGAAAACAGTGATCTTGCCAGAAGTAAATATATTGCCCTCTAATAAAATCAATCTCAACAGAAGAAACTACTTCAAAGACGACTTAACCAAGGCGCAAAAATTCAGTAGTAAAAGAATTTAAAGATCGAATGTCCAAAGGTGGAACGGATATAAAAATAAAATACAAGTAATACAATACAGTCAGCCGTTTATAACAAATACCTACATCTAATAATTTAAATTAATTTCGCCCGACAGTAAATTAAAAATCTTATACCAAAATGCCAATGGTCTTAAATCCAAAATAAACGATTTCTATCTTAACACATTAAATGGTGATTTTAACATAGTCTGCATATCGGGGACTTAGCTTGATTCATCTAGTTTCAATGTTATAAAATCTAATGATAAGGTTGGTGCCATTGGTCTAAAAAAAGGAGGAGCAGTAGTCGTAGCTGTCAACAGTAAATTTGTAGTGACATCATTAGACCTCTCTAGTCTCAACAGTGTTAATCTAATTGATATCGTTGGATACAAAATTTGTGTTTCCCAAAAGACAGTTTACGTATTTGTTGTCTACATTCCTCCGGATCTATCAGTTGCTGACTTAGAGTCTTCGTTAGACCTTTTTGAAAAAATAACTTCTATGGCGTCCGATGTTCTTATTGTTGGGGATTTCAGTGCACCTAAATTCTGTAAGGGACGGAATGACTCTAAAACTGTGTTACTAAATAAATTTAAGGCAGTGTAACGCAGTCTTAAATAATACTACCCAGTTATAGAATAAATCAAAAAACTCTTCCCTTAGTCGTGAAAGATAAATACCATCCTTTCCTCTTTATTGAAACGCACATAACTCAGATAAGGTAAAATCTTTAATCAGGTCGGATTATCAGGTTTATGTCAGACGTATGCAAGATAATCCTCAAAAGTTCTGGTCTTTTGTTAATGACCCAAAGATCCTTCTTCTATTCCTGGAACTATAACGCTTGGTGCGTCAACTTTTGGTAATCCTTAAGAAGTCGTGAATGCATTTACCACTTATTTTAGTACTGCATATTCCTATTCTTCTTGCTTGAATGGTACAGAAGTAAATGACCAATAACAATCCTCTGAAATTTTTCTAAAGTTTTTGAGACCGTTATTCAGAGTTAGTTGTCTTTTCATCTGTAACGAAGCGAATTTTCGCGGGCCGGAAACCGTGACGCGTACCGCGAGAGCCGGAGGTAAATCCACGATCACCGCGCCGCCGCGGCGAAGGAAGAGGATTATTGCCTGACGCCTTCGCAAGGGAGGAAGTTTGTGGCTGTGTGGAGAAGTTTTTGAGCGTTGTAAAAAAGTGTGCTGTGTGACCCTCCGACCACCGTAAGTAACTTTTTGGGTCGCCTGCCTGTTTAAGTACCGATTTTTTAATCGCCGCCCCCGAGCGAAAAATCGTATCACCTTCACCGGGTTTTTTTTATCACCGTCATAAGTGCGCGATTTCCAGGTTTCAAGGTCTCCGCCCCCAAGTACAGGAGGAGCCCGCCCTGAAGGAAGTTGCCGCCCAGGAGGAACGACCGTGCCAGATGTATTATTACGTTCTTGTTTGTTTTTGCTTTGTAATTATTTAATTTAATATTAGCCGTAAGATTATTCTTGTAGACCATGTAACTGGTGGCAGGGAATAAACCCTATTTATTCTTATAAAATATCCTTGCCGTTTTATTTTTATTCTCGTGTTTTCGCAGGCGCTCACCACCTAAATTCCATGTCTCCGGCTTGAGAGCACCCCGGCGCTCCCTCCCCCGGATAGGGAGCTGGCGCCCAGGCGACCGCCGCTCCTGACCGAAGGCGCCACCCCCGGCGGCGTGAAGGTCGCCGCACAAGCTTGGTCGGCCAGACGTGTTTCTGATATCAGCGATTCTGGTCGACCCAAAGCTGGGCACCCAAATACGCCGCCACCACACATTATCGGCGAGATTCCGGACCGTCCCAACCGGAATTTCGTCGCACATCTTAAGGATGCCCAGTACCCAACATGGTTTCTTTAGCGGTCGTTCGACTAATTTAACGTGCATGATTCAAACAGTTTCGGATGTTCTCGATCAAAGAGAACAAATTGATGTCAGATATACAGATATAAGCAAAACATTCGATAAAATAAATCACAAATTATTGTTGTTAAAGTTATCAAAAATTGGACCATCTGAAGTCGAACTTCTCAGCCTTTATTTTGACAATAGAAAGTAATTTGTTTTTATAAATGGTTTTATTTCTGATCCATACATTGGCGTCCCCTAAGAATCTAATTTGGGTTGTCCATTATTCATTGTGTATGTGAATGATATTATCGTCTAGTCTCTTATGTCGCAGATGATCATAAGACCTTCAGGCACATCAATTCCATCAATGATTGTTACATGCTGCAAAAAAAATCTTAAATAATCTTCTTCTAAACATTGACAAATGTAGCGTTGTAACTTACGAGCCCGCTTACATAAGCTCTTCTTGTTTAACTATTAACTGGACTCTGGAATGATTATTAGGAAGACATGTGTTGATGATTTAGGTGTAACGTTCGACTTGACTTTAGTCAACAACGTAATTGTTAAATCGTCCAAAATACTTGGTTTTCTGTTTAGAACTTGTAACAATTTTACTGATGTTGAGGCTCTAAAATGCCTATACTCTTCCCTTTTTCGTTTTCGCTTAGAGTACTGTTCCTTAGTTTGGTTCCCTTTCTATATTTATCAAAAACTTGCTATTGAAAAAATTCAGCATAAGTTTTGAAAACCGATGTTTTTTAAGACCTATCATAGATGGCCGCAAAGGAACTATTCTCAGCAACAGTTGCTCGAACAATTTGAATTTAAATCTCTACAGTGTAGATGTAGAAGAATAAGTAATGCGGTGTTATTTTGCCACAAATTGGTAAACAATAAAATTGATTGTTCCGAATTATTATACTTATTGAAATTTCGTATTCCGTATATACAGTAACCCCAGGCAGCTTGACCTCTTATGCAATTCGGCATCTACTACTAACATAAACTCTCCAACTATATAGCAAAATATGTAAATAGTTTAACTGATTGAGCTTTGGAACACTAACATAAAGGAGTTTAAAACTTCTATAGGTAATAAATTTATCATTATTATTAAACAATGTAATTTTTTTGTATCACTATTATTATTACAGGTTTATATTATTTTTTTCTTCTCTCACTGCCGCTTTAATCTATAATCTCTAATTTTAATTTTTAATTTCTTAATCTTTATTTTTTATTCTCTGTAATTGGAAAATAATTTCTATTGGCCAATAAATGGATTATTATTATTATTATTAAAATATTCCGTCATAAGATAAAGAAAATCAACAGTAATTAAGTATAAAATAAGATTTTAACAATAAAAACGAATTTATTCACTGCCGTATTTAGAACTATAGCGGGTGGCCATAATAGGCACACATAAGCTAAGGCTGTGCATCAGTGAATTATGAAAAAAAAATGCTTTTTCATTGATATATTGATACATATCCTCATTGATAACTTAACAAATATGTATTAAGTATATTATTAATATTAATTTTGTAATGATATAATAATATTTGTTAAAAAAAAAACTCTTAATTCGTCAAAATTTATATTGAAACAACTATTTTAAAACAGTACCCTCCATAATCTTACATATTGGGTACATGCCCATATTTGTTTAAGTACCTTACTATAAAAAATTACTACTTCACATGTGGCTTGTTCCTCAGTAATAGTTTTTACTTACTTATCTAGCATGAAAAAATGCATTTATGTATACCAAAATTCTGAGAACTTACTGTCTTAAGGTAATTTTATGCAAACTTCAGAATTAAACTGTGCGTATAAAATTTAATAATTAAATAAGATTAGTCGTGCACAATTGGTTGGAAGAAATAAAAATTTGTTTTTAGGAGGAATTAATAATGCAAATCAAAAGTTCCCACAGGGGCAACCTTTTCTTGAGACGGGAATATTTGGAACACAAATTTTTATCTTACAATAATTTTTATTGTAGAAAGCGATGTGGCTGAAGAAGCTTTTGAAAGAGCTTGTGGTTTACATTTATTATTTTATAAGTTTTCTCGGAAACGAATAATATAATTTCCCCAAAATTCGGATTAGTTCTTATTAGAAAAGTCCAGCAGCGTTATACCTAAACTAATGTGTTTATAGAAATTGAAATAGTATACCAACATCATATTAACAAGTTATTATTAATATTCTGGTTGTATATATTTGGTGTCTTATTTATTTAAAAAAAAATTGTAATGATTTAATTTTTTTTTTTAGATTGCTTAGAGAAATATCTAGCATTTTATATAGTATATTTAAAATACCAAAAAGCTAAACAAAAATTTATTTGCAATGAATTTTCCTCATCTTCACTGTAACTAATGCGGAGAGAGAAGTTCACTGTTGATAATTTTCAAAAATCCGTTATGCAATAGGATACAGCAGAATACAATATAAAAAAAAAATTAAGAAAATATGGTGGAAATAATCACTTTTTACACGAAAATAACTTTTTATGATGACTGAATTATAACCTTTTTGCAAGCAAACCTGCAAATTATTATTGTGATAATTAGAAAAAATACCATTTTCAAGAAGTAGGGAAACGCTCAGTCGTCCATTTAAAAAGGAAAAAGTTGACGATGTTCTTAAACAGGACTTTTTATAAACTTTTTAAAATTTAATCGTTTCCTGTACATATAGTTGTTTGTGCGTCAGAATTCAATCTGCAACAACAAACAATTTCAGCAAAATTTAATCTTAAAACAAGATGTGCATCTATGCTCCGTTATATTAAAAGACAACAATGAACGTACAAAGTGGTTAAAAAGGAATAATATAGTTATACTGCTTCTACCAGAGTTGAAGAACATTAAAACAATTTTTCCATCTCATAAACTTGCAGCGCGAATATTCAACCTAGATCTATAGAAATGAAAATAAAAACTTCTACTAGGGTGACAATTTACGTGTCTTCAAATCCACATACCTTATTAGAAGTTTGAGCCTTGAGAGAAGTCTTTTCTATTTCATCACGTCGTCTGAAGCCACTACAACGACGTCGTCTTGAAGTTAAGATTGGTTTAATTGAACTAGGAGCATTTGTAAAACTGGTAGAAGTTTTTTTTATTTAGTGTTACATTTGACGTGTAGCATAAATATTAAGTAAAATAAAAATAAAATCCAGGTTAATACCAAGTGGAATTACGTGTTAAGTAGCACGAGAAACTTATAACAAACTGACTTTTCTCAAATCTTGGAACCACATTTTCATAGACTTATATAAGTGTGATTTTACTTTCGAACAAACTTCAAGTTTTAAACTTCTATTCATCTATTGAATGTCGAGCAATCCTACGCGTATTATACACTTGATTACAAAGAAGCACATTTGTTTTACCTGAATTTAAAGTGGACAGTTAACTCGAAAAGACTTTACGTTAATGAAAAACTGTTTTTCCACCCCTGAGTTCTCTTTGAAACTCCCATAAATATAACTTCTCAACATTTACATCTAGAAATATTGTTTGTGTTTTTTTCAAAGCTTGTGATTGTTTTCTTCCGCAGGTTTCTTACGTACGAAAGCAAGTTTCGATAAAAGCGACTCTTCAGCGGAAAACTTGGGGATTAAGGACATCGCTGCGGCTCTACGTTGGATTAAGATTAACATTGCAGCATTCGGAGGAGACCCCAGCCGTGTAACCTTAGTAGGTCACGATACCGGGGCTGCTCTAGTTAATTTACTCTTTGTTTCTCCCAATTCCAAAGGTACTTAAAGACGGTCCTTATTAATTATTTAGATCATCGCATCGCGGGGGCTTGATTGCGCTAAAATCGACGATCTTTTTCAGGGCTCTTTAAAAGGGTGGTGCTCCTAAGTGGCACAGCACTCAGTCCTTGGGCTACAATTCATAATCCCAACAGTCTGCGGGTTAGTGTTGGACAACAAACGGGTTGCTTAGGAACCGATTCGACGGATGAAAACGAAGATATAGCTCCTTGCCTCAGATCCCGGTAAGAGAATAATAATAAATAAGACGGGGGCGCTGACTGTGGGGGTGTGCCTGAAAGCACTGCTCCGAACCCCACACATAAATTTACACACAAGTTCCAATTAGAGGAGGCGTAGAACTGATTTTACGTTCTTGATTTTTATTTATGTTTGCCTAATTTTGGATTACTTGGTACTAACTAACTAAGATCAACAAAAACAACATCAAATTTTAATATGGTTGTAATCTCAAACTGTTACGCGCGATGTAACTCAACTTTAAATTTGCAAGGAATGTCTCAAACTGATATTTTGTAACAGCAATTTCCACGACGCTTCACATATGTTAGGAATGATGGAATAGTTTCCGTTGATTTAGCACATAAATCTATTATTAAGTGGTGCTTTTAATCTCGACGAAACTATCGAGTTTTGTTTGTTATGAAAATCACTGCAAATGGAAAACGAATAGCAAACAAAATGAGACTTAGACTTAGGAAACCGCATTTTAAGCTAATTCTAAAGTGGCACTGACAGCATTTCATCAATTTTAAAAACTGTAAATATAAAAGGAAGCTAGTTTAGGATTTCTGAAAATCACCATTACTGATTGATCTAAATTTATAAATTCAAATACAGCTTTGAGGAGTTGTCCAATTTCTAATGAAGTGGTGGACAAAAGTGACTTACGAAAAAAAGTCTATAGCGTAGTTTTTAGACGTAAAAATTGTTGTCATTCTAAAAAATAAGTAGTTCAAATAAGGTATAATGGGATAATTTATTCGTTTTCGAAAGAACTAATATTTCCCATTTCATTAAAGGGTAATTTGAAATTTATTTATCTTTTGTTTTCGAAAAAAAAAGTTATAAAATAAAGCCTCTCTGCCTCACACAAAAAAAGTTCCAAAAAGGATTAAAAAAATCGCAATAGGTTAGATAGACATATGCGCTTTGTTGAATCGAACACTCTGTATCTTATTAGTTTACCTTGTTTTGTTTTTCTTCTTTTTTTGTAAGCATTTTCTGTATTTAAAGTTGATGCTTACTGCAGTTTTTTTACTTTTTTAAGAGACACGCCGACAGATTGAAAGAAAGAAAACCAAAAATTGAATAAGATGCAGTAATCAAATGGAGTATTAAAACAAAACTGAAATATCGATACTGGAAAATTGAAACGTTTTAATTGTTTTCAACACTGTCTATATGGCTTAAATAAATACCATAACAAAGTTTATCTCTCCGCAAAACGTTGCAACACAGATCTTAAAACATTTTTTGTCTTAGAAATAGAATTAAATCCCCAAAATGTTTTTGTTGCCAATATTAATGTTGTACATATCAAAATACCTACTTTCATATATCATTTTAAAACAGACATTTTTGTCTTGTTCCTGAGATTTTGGATATTTCATAATTTCTGATTCTTGTGCAGTAAAATATCAGAAAATTGTTGTTCCATTTGTTTGTACGTTGTCAATTCTTTAATAATAATTATTCTCACTTTGATACCATGATATAAATCTGGCCACAGTTTGTTAGTGAACATACTTACTTTTAAAAATATGCCATTTTTTTATCAATTTGAATTCATTGACATACAAGTTTAAATAATCGTACTATAAACGATGTATAATTTCAGACGTACAATGTCTGAATCGTAAATAAGGTTGAATAAAAAAATCGAA
Source organism: Zophobas morio (assembly GCF_036711695.1). NCBI lineage: Eukaryota > Metazoa > Arthropoda > Insecta > Coleoptera > Tenebrionidae > Zophobas > Zophobas morio. The sequence continues at coordinate 7,725,003 of NW_026972110.1, forward strand.
AGATAGTGTTAAAATATAATGTACGTTTAAGTTTGCGTGGCTTAAAATGTCTTAATTCTTTCGGCTGATGAATTTTACGAGCACCAGTCCTGATGCAATTAAAAAGAAATCACGTTAACTGCTTCGTTGACTTATTCTAAGAAAAAAGAAAATATTTAAGCCCAAAATTGCATTAGCTGTAATCTGATTTAAACACATTTAACATACAATCGCTTTAATAAGTCTGTTGTCCACGTTAAGCGCATTTTTTGAGAAATCAAAATTTTTAATTTTGGTGTAACGTTGTTTCCAACAAATTCACTTATGATCTCCTGAATGTTTACCTTGAAATACCGTGTGCCATAATTAACGTTATACATCCAATTAATTACCACATAAATTACTGTATAATTATATAATTTAAAACCGTTTAATAGTTGATCTGTTTCAATTTTACTTATTTGTTTTAGTTTCACCTATGCCTGTGCGTTAAAAATAATGAAATCAAACTTATGATCATTTAGTTTGAAACTTGACATAAGTTAAATCTGTTACAACAACACTTTCGTTAGAACCCAAAATTTAGATTTATTTTGTACATAATTTCTCATGCCCTCTCAATTCTTAGGAATAGCACTGTATTATTAGTAGTGTTATAGTTCAACTAAAAATATAGTTATAGGTTATGATTGAATTTCTGCTCAACTTGCGGTAATTTTTACGAGTTCGTCACAATAAGGGTAATAAATCCGCTCACCTGCCTAAGACCTTATCAAATAAAAATTATTTTACCACCTAATGTGAAAAACGTACATTAGAAACGCTACTCCGTTACTTTTGTACAAAACTGCTGCAAACTAGTGTAATCAAGTAACGATGGTCCAATCAGAGAACATAGAGAAGCGACATAGAGGCTGATTTTGCAAAACCACCCTTATTGACATTGGAGTCCTCAACCGCCAAAGGCAAGCGCCAAATTTAAAAAGTCGATGCCAATAAAAACCTTGGTTCACTATAATTGTAATTCGTGTGACTTGAATGAAAATGAAGGAAACAGTAAGCAGCTTGTAATATTCTGGTAAATCTAGTGTCAATTTGTCGAAAGTAAAACGCGTCGTTAAAAATATTGTGACATTTCTTCTAGTTAATTTTATTCCTAGTTAGAACCAAACACTGCTGCCAACATAAATTTCGGAGTCCTCAACCGTCAGTTAATTTAAACTATAGCGCTTCTCTATGTTCTCTGGTCCAATTTCAAGTTGTTGCGGTTACAAGCAGTCTGATTGCTGTTGCTATGTGACCGATCAGTTTACAATGTTGCGAAGTCGGCTTAAAATTTAATCTGTTTATAAGTTCAGTTAATTAGAAAGAATAAATAAAACCAAACAATCAAAGAGCTAGCCAATCGCTTCGTGTCAATAATAAAGCCATGGAACAAATAAGCTTTCTGGCGACCTCAAATTCTACGGTAATGTAACATTTTGCTCAAAAATGAATTATGTATAACAAGATTACTTTGAAATTACAAAAGGTGTCATATAAAAATTGGTCTAGTTTTTTCTCGATTTTGTTTGATAGGAAATCTTTATGAAAAAACATACTCTGACATCCACGAGTTATTGGCAAAGCTTCAGAGGGCGAGAAAATATTGTTTGAACTCTTCAGACTAACTTTTTGCCTTTATAAATAAACACAACCTATACCACAGTTTTAGATGAATATATCAGAATTGTATACTCACTGCCTCATAGATAGGCAACCAGTAATTTAGCTTCAGTTCTAGACTGTTACCTACCGCACGGAAGCAGCAAATTCTTACTAAATATTCAGTGACAAATTTTCCACAGCCAACTTGATGTACGATTTTGCAATCACTCAGTATAAATTCTAAGTACAACGGTATACTCACATTGTACATGTAAATGCCAGTACGCAGACAAACTAACCAAATCTATACATGCTCACATTAAATGAATTAATGAAAATTCCGAACTTGTATCTCATGGGAACAAAACAGCGTGAATTACGTTCAAAACTTCAATGACTTAGGGCCGGTTTATAGAATATTTTAACGTAGAATAAGTTAATCATGCATTTAATGAGGCGTTTAGCGACCTCTAATTGGCGTAGAGTCGATCACATGCTACTTTAACGCCTCTTTAACAATTTTATCGCAATTAAATATTTAGTTTCTTTTCTGAGTTTCTGTAAACCGGCTGTTAGAAAGTTTAAAATATCAAAAACATCAAAAATCATGCGACTGATGCCATTAATAAGGATGAATAGCGTGACTTCTTTCTAATTTAACCTAAGATATATCTCTTATGGTTTTAACATGTATCATATTAGTGAGGAAATATAGAGGCACCTGCAGTGTTGCACTAATCCCTTAGTTGATCTGTAATGTCACGGTGGGCTTAGGGCCACCTATGGAGTTGGTCCGCAATTTAGGTCCGCCGGTTTTAGGAAAGAAAAAAATACGCTTTAATTTATAGCGCCCCAAAATAGGAGATTCTCCACTCCGAACGTTAAATTCGAAATGCGAACACAATAAATTTTTACAAGTTTGTGCTTCAACATTGAAATTTCAATTCCAACTATAAATTGCGTTTCCTTTTTACGACTCTAAAACAAAATGTTCCAGCTTATTCATTTCTTTAAACGCAAAACGATTCGATCAATACTCGGGTGGTAACTAGAGTCTGAATTTGAATATAGCACGTTACACGATATACATCAAAAACATTCCCCGTGAAAGTACTTACATGCATACCATGTAGACGACGTATTTATAGGCCACTCCAGGCTCTTCTCGACGTCCAGCTGGAAACCGTACGATTCATGCCAAGGATCGCTCCATCCCTCCCTATGGACCTTCAAAGCCCTGACCCGTCCTTCGCCATGGAGCACGCCAGCGAGAACTTCATCATGTGCGAAGTGCTGCTGGGCACAACGACCACCGAGAGTTACAGTGACTTTAGTGCCGCCGATATTCAGTACGGTTTCGAGGAGGACCAACGCAATCGTGTTTTAAGGACTTACGTTAGAAACGCTTACATCTACCACTTGAACGAGATTTTTTCCGCGATTAGAAACGAATACACGGACTGGGATAAGCCGATACAGCATCCCATCAATATTAGGGACTCCACAATGGAGGCGTTAAGTGACGGACATACAGTGTCGCCGTTAATCCGGGTCGCGTACTTGCACGCCCGGAGAGGAGCCAAAACCTATTTCTTTCATTTTGGATATCAGACGAAGGACAGCGATTATCCTCAGGTAAGTCCATCTTCAGTGTAATAATGTAATGTGTATGTAGTGTATGTGTAATTATTTACTCAGTGGTGTAGCACTTAATTGTATGATTCATCCGTTTTGATGTCGTTTACCTCTTTTTTTTTACTCTAATGTCTCAAATACTTGGACATATAACTAAAAGTTTAAAATTGATCTTATATCTGTGCTGATTTCTCTGCAAATGCAAAAAATATATTTTAAATATTAATATTCTTTTATCAATAATTTAACACACACATTTGCGTTTACCAAAATGCTTTTTAGATTTAAAGACAAATTTTAAATTATTAAAAAACTGACAGTGCTATTAATGGTTCACATTATCCCTTTCCAGCACAGCAACATCAGGTTGTTTTTTATTTATGTTCGTATATCTTCGTTGTTTTTAAAACATTTCATTCGGTTTTTTTTAAATCTTTATATCCTTTTGAATGTTTTACTAAACTAATAAAATACATACAGCCTAGAATTTGAGTTCTGGAAAATTCTCGTGTTGTTATTTTTTCGTGTTTATTTATTTATCGTCATTTTTAACATTTGAGACACATATCCATTTTTTCTAGTCAAAAAATCTTTGGTTGTCTATTATTTTCTACTATTTATTGATAGCTTTGCAAGTAATGAATCCCATTTATGAAGACTTCACTAAAACCCTGGATAGAATCAATCACAAAATCTTGGTACATAGATTAGATGCTATGCAATTACTAAAGGACATCTTTGTTAGTTGAATCAACAGGTTTATTGCAAATAAGTTACAAATTGGTGGATTGGTAGCTACCTCCCAGTTTCGATTTAAATTAAATCAACGGTGTCTTAAAGCAGTCACTGTGGCTCATTCTGTTTAATTATGAGATCCTAAAATGTGGTACACACTGTAAAGTACTTTTACTTACTGCTGATTTAAATATCTTCAGGGAATTATCGTTAACTTATGATTGTCCTCTGCTTCAAAGTAGTTTAAGGAGTTTAGAAAGATTTGGAGGTTTTAGTGATATGACAAATAATATGGACAAGTGCTATGTAATTTCTTTTTGGAGGACAAACAATGTCATATTAATTCCATTATACACGCTTACTATAGATGTGTTGGGACTTGAGGCATTATTTGCCACTAAACTTAGTTTTGCACCATAATCTCTGAAACATAAAAAAAATGTTGGATTAATTAACACATTTTCTAAACGTTTATAGAAATATTGGAACTTTTTGGTCTCAATTGTCTCAGGAGGATGTTAAGGAATAATCCAGTCATACAGCTTCATAGAACAAATTATGAATTCTCCTCATCCATAACTAGGTTAACAAGAGGCCAATCCCCCTTGTTTACGAGCAGATTATGAAAATAAGAGGAAATATATTCTACTAAATATGTAATTCCAAGATTCAATTCTTTGTGGAATAATTATTGGTGTCATTAGTAACTGTTAATCTTCAGCTCACACCACAATACTGGATTTAATTTAAAGGTTAGATGAATTTAATTTACGATATTTAATTTAAACCAGTTTGAGTCAAATGTTACTTGTATTTAATTATTCCATATAAAGGGGATTCCCGTCAATAAACTAAAACACTAAACCATTAGTTAATGTCAAAAGTACACAACCAAACTCTTCGCGAAACTTATAACTTACAACAATATGACGTATTCCTAAAAAATGTTTTTAGGCGACCATTACAAATTTAGGGGTTTTACGTCCTCAATCACGTCCATAAAGTGCCACTTTTTTGTACCAAAATGTCAAAATTACTTTTTCGGACTCTTTTGTCACTTTCTTGTACTCAGATATCGAAAATTTGCATCCTTGGCCTTGTATTTTTGAACAACATTGTTTTAAATGAAAAAGCCAAAAGCGTCGTTACTTGAACTCCACCTTTACTGAATCTGGTTATGAAACATGACGGTACCAATTTTTTTCTTAGTAGAGGAGCAAAGTGGCAGTTTGATTTTTACTAAATCTGCAAGACTTTTCCACCAATAACGACAAAAGATTTTCTAACCTCAAAACCACTTCCATAACCAATTATTTTTCTGTATGGTCGCCTAAAAAACGTTGTGTGTATCTCGGTCAAAGAAAATTCATCAACGTCATCTGATTTGTAGGCGTCGACCTCAAACTTCATATCGGCTAAAAAAGTTGTTCTTTATGGCCTTTTCTCTTCACTATAAAAACAGACGTGCCGTTTGGGTGAAATGATATTCCAACGCCTACTCTCAGTGACTTTTCCATTGAACACCCGTTATCTTTTCAAAAAGTTAAGATATTAGAGTGGAATATGTAAACTTCAAGTGATGTCATTTAATATTTTTTAATACGTTGAACCAAACTCGTTACTATATTTAACGCATTTAAAAATATAAATGTCTAATCTAGAGGAAAATATAAGTTTGTTGTCGTTTCCGAGAAAACCAAACGTGAATAATGCTAATCATATATTATTTTTGGAAGAAGTAAAGTGTTACATCCACGAAGTATGACAGTCAGACTACAACTACTAAATATATTTTAGACTGTAAATCCTCACAACTCAACAACTACATGCCGTTTGAGATTTCTACAGCAAATACATAGAAAACATTTACAAATTAAAAGTTAGGAATGCCAGACTTATCTATACTTCTATACTTATATTATAAAGCTGAATAGTTTGTTTGGTTGAACGCGCTAATCTCAGAAACTACTGGTTTGAATTCAAAAAATATTTTTGTGTTGGATAGTCCATTTACCGAGGAAGGCTATAGGCTATATAACTATATATTTTAATTCGTCGGCTAGTTGTTCTATAACCATAATAGAATGTTGTTGCAAGATTCTGCGTCGTTATTTTAACAGTGAAATGACAACGTCTAGTTCCTGTGAAATTCAGACTTTGTATTAACCACGCCCCAAGATTGGTCATTCATGTTGAAGCTTCAAGAGTAAATTAAGCAGGATAAAATAAACTAACAGGAAAGCTTGGAAACAGTAAACTGTTAAAATACAAATAAATAACAAATAGTAAAAAATGTTTATTTATAACCAGAAGCTGATATCAAAACACAAAAACCAGAAGACGGGTACGGTACATACTATACACACTCCTGAATAAAATGGTAGTTCATGACTCATGAGGTTTCTTAAAATTCACCAAAGTGAGTTATAAAATTTTAATTAGGAAGCAGTAACGATTTCGTAGGATTTTTGAATGTCATATTCGAATAACTAACCGCTTGAAAATTCACTCACATTGGCAAGGACATAAAGAACAAGGGATAAATGAAAACGACGTCTGGAATACGAGATATTTTATGAGACGGTGTACTTGCTTGGCAGCAAATCTTAATTCCCTCGAATGAATTTGGTTAAGCATTTACAACTTACTAAATAACTAAACCTGTAATGCTCTTCCAGAATATGATTTACGAAAACATAAATGTGAACAAATCGTTAATTTAAAAACAATGGTGGTGTTGCGAACATCATACAATTCTTCTGTAACTTGTTATACTGATATTCGTTCATAAATTTGATCACAATAACAGAGTCGTGATAACAATAATGAGTTGGTTGATAATTATCAAATTATAATTTAACCCTATCATACAAAATGCCAGTCATTGTTTTTTAGTTAGCTGTTTCAGACAAAAGTTGCAATGTCGAGTGCTGAAAAAGATGCAAATATGAGTAAAATATAATATTTCGCACGGATTTCATATTTTCAGTTTGTTTACGATAGATTCTTATGCAAAAATCTAGTGTATGTTAGTTATGTTACTTAGTACATACAATCATAATATACCATCCTATAAAGATTACCTAGTGTTATATAAATCTAGACAACTTAATTCCTGTTGAATTTAGTTGTGTCCTAGACGAAACCTCGCTATCTTATATTTTGAAAACGTATCTCTGTCCGCGTTCAACCTAAAATCAATGGCATTTACAGAATATCAATATCCCTCACCGTAATTTAGTACATTGCAGATATGACATTCCTATATTTTTTTAAAATGCAAAATTACGTTTACAATGATATAAACACGTAAGACCCGATTTAGAGAAGCTTAGTTAAATATTTTTGTGATTAAATTTTTAACACGGCATTAAAGTACCACGTGACCGACCCTACGCCAATCAATCGTTGCTAAACGCCTCGTTAAATGTTAAGTGTTTATATAATTTAAAATTAACAAAAAAAGTGCTTTAAGGTAATTTTTCACGATGATCTTAGTAGTTCGCACGTCCATATGTTCAAGTATTTGAAAGTGTAGAAAGTCCAAGAAAATGCGAATAAAAAGAACAGAAATCTAAGACCTACAATTAGACTCGATAAGGAAACGAGGACCGTAAAAATACTAACAGTAACAAGTACGCATTTTTTAATTAAGGGTAGTCTTTCAAACTGTCAACAGAGCGGTATTGTGAAATAAGAGAAATATCAACGACAGCTGGTAAACATTTAATTAATATGAACTGAACTAAAATATATATAAGAAGTTTGGAACAAACAAAAAGCAAGGGGTCTTGACAAGCAAAAAAGAAATATAAAATTGTCCATTGAATCTAATACTTTTCAAATGTTTAAGCAGCAATTTAAACGAAAGCTACAAGAATATATTGACTATTATAAAAATGTGAAAACTGCTTTAAGAAAATCAGTGGTTGGCAACGCGGGTTAGAAATATATCTGGAGTAAATCCGAGGGGATTAACTCCAGATATAGTAGGACCCAAACGAAGGCGAGCTTTTCAAACGTATTAATATTAATAGCTAATTATAGAATCCTGCCACCTTTATACATTTTTTCATTTCTCGTTTATTTAAAGGCATCATTTAACACGGTTAGTAACTAAAACATTATTGGGAAATAAACTGGAACATTAAAATTGAGAAATATGTTGTTGTCAACACATCACAATAAATCCTATAATAAATTAATACTTGCCTATATATATACATAACAGTATCTCTTATGAAAAGTTACTGGAGCACCCAAGCTTTATAATGCGGTCATATTGGTTAAATAAGGCTCGCAGAGCGAGCGAGACTCTGTGTTTACAAAAATTATGAAACTCACTCCGGGAGTGACTCAATCAGTTTGATTAATATTTTAGACGTGTCAAGACCAATTCACTCCGTCGAAACCCCAGATAATTCTTTTAGTCTCAAAAAAATCTAATTCAGACACTGACGAACCGGGCGTTAAATTAGATTGAATTTTTTTATTCATTAGTATCGTGATCCCCATTCTTGAAAATTTCAATACACTTCGCTCAAATAACAAACACAGATTTGGTGAAGAAATAATGAGACCACTATAATTACCTTTACATTGCTAGAATCATTAGTGTCTAGTTATATTAGTGTTAAAGAATTAAGATAAAATATAGAAAAGATTAGCATATGACTTGGTAAAGAGAAAAACGTAATTTTAAAAATCATGAAAATTCGAGAAAAAATGAATCTACAAAAAAATGTTGATAAAAATAAGTTAAATCTTAACATATACGTCATGTACCGATTTTTTCAAAAAATCAATACTTAATCAAACTGACAACACAGCTGTGGATTTTCTCATATAAAATGCATTAAGTTTCTACCTTTTCAACTTAAAATAGAACGCAGTATAGATAATGCAATAAATAAATAAAATAACTTAATCAAAATATGCGTTTAAAAACAAAGAGTTTTTTCCTCTAATCGGTGTGTTAGCAACAAAATGTTAAAAGCCACTTTTCAACCAGACTTAATGGATTTTTTTATTCAGTTCATTTTTACAGACCTTAGGATAACATTTCAACAATATTTTATTCTAAAAAAAAAATAACCCCAATTTCATGCGTATTATTATTTCTTTTATCAATTAATACCCTAAAACGATCTTTATATTTTATAAAGGGGCAAACACTTAACAGCTCAATAAATTTTAAATTCGCGTGCACATTATGGAACGTATGTGGTACAGGTTTAGCAAATACAGTCCTAACTCTATCACTCAGAGGGTTTCGCGAAAAACGATTCACACTGAATATCTCGAAACTTGATAACAAGCACTATGGAGGAAAACGAGATCTGCATGAAATTGTGAGCGTCAGCAAAAGGGATATCAACAATAATGTGAGACGGTCATGCGACCGCTTCATCCCCTTTACCATCTGCGTCTTCACCGGCACCTCACATAATTATTATCATTAGGCAACTACTTACAACTACTTTGTCTAATGACAGTAAAAAAAACTAAGTATCTGAGTTTTTACGTTGATTAAAAACATAGTCTAATACTTGAAGTTAACTTTGCCTTAACGAATGCACAAATCCTCAAAGATTCTCGTTGTTCGGCTAACAAAATTGTCTTTGTTATTCATTATGTGTAACAGAGACGTTGAGCAGAACAACTTAATTTTCTATTACCAACTTGAGGAAAAGTTTTGCTGATTCTGTTTTTATTTTTTAACACTTATTTCCAGACAGTCATAATGACACCACGAACAATCTTGGCCAAGATAACTTCAAATTTAACGTCCGGAAAAATGTAACAGTTAAAGTTGGCGGGAGTGAACTAATCAAAGAAGTTTATTGATGCTATCTGTAAGTGGAGACATCATCAAATTTACTAATGATCGAATATTTTTTTTAAATCTCCGACAAAGCCATTATAATTCAATTTGATTCGGACGTATGTTCACCATAGTAATAGATTAGTACAGTAAACTCAACAAGTTAATAAATGTTTTGCTATAACTGGAAATCCGTTTCACAATATCGTTAAAATCGCACATAAAGCTTGTACGTAAATTTATTGAACAGTTACATTATAATTAAATCAAGCAAACAGATCTAATATAAACAACTGAAACAGTAAAGGGCTCAAGTTACAACTCTGTGGTACCTCAAATGTCGTAATAAAATACATATACGCAGAACAACGATCAGATTTAAAATCCTAATTTATTACAAGACCCATATCGTACGATATTAAAGCCCCAAAAAATAAATATACATGCTACACAACTGATCTCATTTTTGGTATAAATCTCAATAATTCACCGAAGTTTATTTTACACTTGGAAGAACTTGATTTATGTGGCTGAACTAGCGCACATGCCAAATACAAGTTGTCTCTAACGAAGGTCCACCATATTGTTGTGTTTGCGGTTTTATTAGATAGGTCAGAACAGATATTTTGACCACATGTTTGCTCGTATTATTCAACTGAAACTTGAACCGTAAATCCAAAATCATTTATTTCCTCATATCAAACGGACAGTAGCGTGCCATATACGAGTATTATATTGTATTTCTTCATTGAAGGAAATTAAAAATTAACAATATTATGTAATTATAGAAATAGCAAATGATTTCTAATTGTCACAAAGTATACTACATAGTTAAGAATTATTGCAATATGATTACTTCATTGATTGTGTAGTTATAAAAAGCGGCACACATTGGTTAAATCTAATTGACTTTTACACATTTTCTTGGTTTGTTTTTTATACATACAATCACTTTCAAATCTGCTATTAACGAACTGTAAAAATAATTATTGCAATGACAAAGGTGATCAACCAAAGTTCTCGTTTCATGTACGCTTACAATTCTTAAGTGTTTACATTTTCAATATAAAAAAATTCATGGAAGGTTATTTCAACAGAAGTTCTTTCACTCGAGAAGTACAATAAACCATGTCCAGCTTTTTAAAAATTGAATTTTGCGAATTTTATATTTTTTATAAGAACCCCTCTGAATGCAAATAAAGGTATGTTTCTATCGTAGAAGTAAATGGCAAGAAGCGTGCTACGCGCATGGTTCAAATGAGTTTTTCGTTTACAAAATAAAATTTTGTGACGTCATCAACATTTTTGCAAGGACACCTATATCACTTTGCATAGGTGCAGTGTAATACTAATAATAATAATATTAATAATATTGTATTCCAAAATTTTCGGGAAAATAGAGTGCGCCGTTCCTAATTTAATCAATGAAATACATTGACAGACCCATTTATTAATTTTTTAAGTCATCGTGTAATCAATGCCTTGTGTAAGTAATTCTAAACGAATTCCGATGGGGTGCAGTCCGCACAAATGGGGATAAAATGTAATATACTTAATTCAAACAAATAACCAACGGAAAAACATGTTTTCTCAGTGTCTCACTACACGCATAATTTCGACTACTTATGTTTATACTTCGAAAGAATTCACGATTAGTGCGTTTGGATGACAAGCGTTTACGTTAAAAGAAAATGAAATTGTATTGTTTTTGTCTCCTCAAAAGAGAGGAGCGGGCAAATTTCATTAATTAAGCTACAATGGAGCAAAACGGGCCGAAAAACTTTGTGATTACGTTATCAACACAGATAATACTAGTCTCAGCGCAAGAGAAAAAAAAAAGCTGTCAAGTTTGGCATAGAACTATATTAGTAGTAAAATGTTATTATTAGTATTAGTATTACTATTACAAATGGACGATCTGGCAGAGGCCAAGCCTATAATGCCCACGTCAGTTACCAGCGATCACATAATATTACAAAAAGACCATATATAAGTCATTGTTTCTGATTACTTAAGTATCCATCAGTCATGGTTTTAAAATCTTTATTATTTTGTGTTTAGGGAAAAAACTCAAAGTGGATTCGTACACCTTAAGTATAGGAATATACTATGTATAAAATTTAAATAATTTTAATTTAGAATCCTTTGAGACGACGTCATCAAATTATTGGTGGGGATGACTAGCCAAATTTTGGTAGTTTCGAAAATTATCTGTCTACTATAAATCCGGCAGACAGACAAACAGACGGAAGCGAGAGACTACTTTTTTCGTACTCTTGGGGTAATGAAGCGTCGAGAAAACATAAAAGTACCCAAAAATCATTCATTTTTACGTTTTCTCGACCTTTCATGACCCCTATAGTACGAAAAGACAGGTCTCCTATTTCTGTCTGTCTGTCTTCTGTATGTCCGTCTGTCCGTCTGTCCGTCCATCGGTCTATCTATCTATCTGTCCATCTGTATGCTGTCCCTGGATTCTTATTAGGCAGATAATCTTTGATTGTTGTCAAATTTTGTATTTATATTAGGAATATCATTTGTCTAGTTATCTCCACCAAGAATAAAATAAAATTGTACATAGTAAATGGGTTTTAAATTGTATAAAATTATAGAACTATGTCGTTCTAGTTTATGACTCCGTGTTGAGTTTCTACCAGATTTTTGAAAAAACGACAATTTGCAATTTAATTTTGAATCTGCAAAACTAAATACTTTCAAGTCTTGCATTTGTTTTAAAGTTATGATAAGCATGATGAATTTTTAATCAAGATATATTTTTAGCCTTTCCAAAAAATTGATGACGTCAGCTCAAAAATTTTGCCGAATAAATCCTATCCAAAATGTCCAAAATATGATGAGTCTGTACTTGTCATGTATCATTCCATTCATATGGGTCAATTTATTTTATTGATTAAATCTAGAATCGCAAAACTGATACTTTACAATATAATCTAAGTTGCGTTGTGTACTTACAAAAATGTTGATGACGTCATCACAAACTTGAGTAAAGAAAAAACTCAACTCGAAAATGCTGGATATGTTTCATTGTACTTTACGTGCGAGGGAAGTTCTGTAGACACAACTTTCGACCATATTTTTTTTTTCATTTGGAACGCTCGGTGACATACAAATTCGTGACGGATTAAGTAAATTAAAAAACATAGTAGCGATATTTATGGTTTAAATGCTAACCAAATCAAACCAGTTGAATTCATACTTATTGCACCATTAACTAAAATAACTAATAAAAACAATACTCGCTCTGTTTTACCAAATTGTTTGAAAGCAGTCTCATTACATAAAGCAGGTATTGTCAACGATGTTAATAACTATATTATATTACAGACATATTTCTCTACTCCCTGTGATGTCTAAGTTTTTGAAAGATTAATGGTTGAACAAATTCTTAAATATTTTAATGAAAACAACTTTTTTTCTAGTAATCAATTTGGACCCTATAATCTTAATCCATAGAAAAGACTATTATACATTTTTTTCAAAATGTTAACTACATATTTATATTTTAACCACATTTTTAGATCTTGGTAAGGTATTTGACTTTATGTCCCATAACATTCTAATAAAGAAACCCTGTTTTTATCATTTTCATCCAATTGTCATTAAGCTAATACTATCTTATTTTTTAAATAAAGCAACATTATAATAGTAAAAAAACTTACCTCTGTAATATTATGGTTTATTGCGATAAAATATTAGACAGAATTAAATTTTTATTAAATTAACTATAGTTACCTTAATTTCACATTTTTAGTTTAAATCAACAGTGGCGCCCTCAGAGGTCGGAAATAGCTTCATTTCTGACTGCTTACGTTCATTACTGACCGCTTTCAATCTTTTCTGACCCGTTGAAAATCGTATGAGGGGTTAGAAAAGCTGTATGTTACTAACTGAATTAACTTGTTTACTGCTTACTTAGTTGCTTAGTGACTTAGACGTGCACGTCCGGAAACCTGGCATTTGAAAAGCTTGATTTAGCCGCGCTTTTCAAATCTTTTCCTAATTTTGTTTTAATGCACTCATGCAAGATATACCATAACAGATCTTTTTGAGGTTATTGTATTATATTATGAACATGTGACAATTTTATTTGAAGCACAATACGTAAAATCTTGGAAAAAGCGATTAAACAATTTCTGCAACTATAGGTATATTTGAAAGGTCATTTTCTGGATTCTTCACATTTTTTTCTAACTTCTCGGTCGTCCCAACATGCTCTACACAATACTCCGTCTTTTCCAAACCAATATACATATATCTGAATCAACAGAAAAAATAATACAAATAATTACCATCGAAAATAACCTCATTTGAAATGAGAAATATCAGTATTTGATGTCATAGGTACAAATCGCTACTACTTATTATGTTAGACTTAGTCAGAGTATATAACAGTAATAGATCTCCGTGCAGATTTTTAAGATCTTTAAAAACAAAACTCTCTCTACTATTATAAAATGCACCCCAAAAGACAACTTCTTTTGAAAAAGGACTTTTTCGCATTAAAATTTAAACAAAGCACAAAAGTAGTTCGCACGTGAGTGCACGTTTTTGAAACAACGAAATTAGAAACTTTCGATTCCGTAATATAAGTGTTGTTTAGTTCAGTTTACGTAATTAGGCATAATAAAGAACAAAAGAGCTAATAAACCAAGCAAATGCAGTTAAGGTAGATTTAAAGTAAAACTTGAATGTGTCTAATTAAAAATGTATGACATACTCATACAAATAAAAACTTAAATAAAGGAAAAGGTGAGACTCTAAGAAAAAATTATATATCATCTAAAAAGGAAATAGACATATTTTCGATCACGTCACGAAAGTTAAAATTTATTTTTAGTGGCACTGTATGAATGAAAGTTATATCCTGCTTTACCTGTTAGCCAATTTACATTAATAATATTAATTATGTTACCAACAAACTAAAAAATCCACCATTATAAAATTCACTTAGACAATATTATCTAGAATATCTAAAATCGTTGGAAAACGAAAAATATATTTAAAGCAATGAACCAAAGTTAGACAAATTATTAACCAAAACCTGTTTTATAGTCTTCACAGCTGACAAAAGTGTAGTTAATTCTTCAGTGAGAAACTATTGACTATTATTACCTATTACTAAGTGTATTTGGAGGAGATTTGAACATGCACTTATTGCGATCTTAAACTTAAATTCTTTATAATCCCGCCTCAAATGCTCCTTGCAAAAAACAACCACCACAAATTGTTTTATACCTAACAAGACAACCGTTTGAATAAGTAAAATGTTTTAATATTCCACAAACGTTTTTCACGTCAACGACAATTCGTTAACTACATGATATATTTAACTGAAAATAGTCGTTATACAATTTTAGCTGTTTTAGTTATAACAATGTAGATAATATACTTCTTTATCTACAAAATATGCTTACACCGATGTGTGGAAGTAAATAGTGGAAGGTGGAACGATAAACATCAAATATGTATGTCAACACAAACGTTTTCCAAGCTGCACACTGTATTTTATAAAACGATGAGGGTGACATCCTGCGTCTTTTTAAATTGCATGTTCCTCTCGTTCGCCTTTTTTTATCAAATACCTGCTTTTTGTTTCGAATCAATATTTTAAATACCTACCGGGAACATCTTAAAGCTGAAGTCTCTCAAGATATGCCTCGATAGAGAGTCCTTTTATTAAAAGTGTTTTTCATTCCACTCGCCTTTTTACCTCTTACTTAACATGCACATGCAATTCAATATAATGTAAAACAAGTAGCCGCACAATTTTTGTTGCGCTTCCACCATAGATCCTTCTTCCTGTCTTGTTTTTTCGTCTGAATGCTTAAGATAGCATCTCGCTGGGCTAATATCTCCATTCAGGTCATTTGAAATTCAGAATATCCTCTAAACAAACATTGCTTCAAGTACTACATATCTTTTTCTGAATGTATCCACCACATTCCTTAAATTGTCGGCAGCACTTGTAAACGCAATAAATTCTCAAAATTGTCAGCAGAGTTTGGTGCCAATAGAATAGAGAATAGCCATCGAATTTCAAAAGCGCAGTCCACATTTCGAACAATTTATTCAAAGCCTTCCCGATAGATCCAGAATAATGATTAAACTTCCAGTTTTATTTTGCTAATTACAGTTACCTCCATCCTTACACTTCCTAATTAAATTTCTAATAGAGACCCGTTGGAGGCATTCCGTCGTTCCGTCTGGGTACAATATTGTTCAATTCCAAGTTTTGCATTTATCTGTCAAATCTTTATTAATGAAGTTGTCTAATTAATTTTCGTTTTCAGCGGCTGGGAAGCGTGAGGGGTGAAGACGTCACGTATATACTCGGGATGCCCCTGGTCGGGGGCATGCCATTCTTCGCCCAAAACTTCAGCAAGCAAGACATGGGAGTGGCGGAGGCAGTGCTCAACTTTTTCAGCAACTTTGCCAAGACGGGCGATCCCAACGCTCCGGGGATTCACAAGGACGTCCCAGATTACGGGACTCTCCGAGAAAAGACGCGGTATCGTGGACTTGTGTGGGAGCCGTACGAAATCGGGACGCAATATTATCTAAGCATTAGTAAGTTTTTTCTTAATCTTTAGTTTTTAGTCCTAACGTTCAGTGCAAATCAAACATAATTTTTTCCTATAGCTCCACGATTTGTAATATGTACACCTTAAAGTGAGTGGATTCTCAAATACAGGGTATTTCACCTCAAATTAGTTATCACAATCTCATGAACTGTTTTTGTCACAGGAAACTAATTATACGATAAAGAATCTTCAAAAATAAAATTATTCATTTTGCGACATGGCTTGAGAACAAGGAAAATTCTAGTTTTTTCTACAATTTTTTTAATAATTATTATTTGCTATAAACAGAAACATGCAATTTATGTTGGATTATACCTGGCAAGTAACATAATTTGTAATCGAGTTATCCTTGGAATTGACATATATAGTCTCCCTAAAATAATATGTTTAACGCTGCGTCTAAAGTTATGTTATAGCAAAATTTGAAACAGAATACTCAAACAGGCAAAAACTAAGATCTTATAAATTGATTTTTAACTTTGATTTAAATTTTACGTCAATCTCGCTACGACTTTAACAACTATCACCGAAAACGTCCCTTGTAATCTTACTTTTCTTGTTTTCTTGCTTATTATTCCTTCCTGCAGAAACAATCTTTACATTAAAAACAGTTTTTTTGAGAACTTTATTTACATTTTTACTTAAAAACTCAAAAATGGCATTTTCATTGTAGTAGAGAGCGTTTATGATTGAATGGTATTTTCGAAATAGACAGAAAGTAAACGGCATGTAGGAGTATACGATTCAAGTAGCTTGGAATGACTTTTGAGAAGAATTTCCTAAAAAATTTCGTCGACTGTTCCCATTTTTGAAACGCATTACAACGATGTATGACAAAGTTCCGTTATAAAGAAAAGAGGGAAGTGACAGGTCTAAAGATAAGAGAACTCCAAAAAATAATGGAAATGTTAGACAGATAATAGAGCAGACCCCTTAAACATCCACGCGATACTTAACGGAGCACGAGGAATTATCCAATGGAACTGGTACAGAAATGTTGAACCATATAATCGATGGAGTTAAACGAAGAGCTCATCTATCTTACAACAAAATGGTCAACGTTTTCAGCACTTACTGTACAATACATAGAATAAAACATGTCCAACTTTTTCGAAAAATTACAAAATTTGACTTAGAGATTTTTTTTCTGAAAACCCCTATAAGTAGGATAATAAATATGAATGCAATGATAAATCACAAGTCATCATGTTTTGCACATTTTCGAAAGCATTCATTCGGCAAGATTTTTAGATGACCTCCTCAATTTTTTGAAAGGAGATAAATATAAGTAGATAAAGGAATAAACACGTGTATTTTGATTAGAAATTTACCATACTTACGACAATTTTAAAACGTCTGCAAGATTTCAGAGCATTTGCAATTTTGCAGTTTCAAAATTAAATTGCAAAATATTGTTATATAATTTTAATTTTTTTTCCAAAACTTTGAATGTCTCGGGTAAAAGATCTACACGGATTCATAAACTACACGTATATGACTATGTTATTATATACAATTTAAAGTAAAATAATATAATAAATATACACGCGGACGGCGGACAGACAGACAGACAGACGGAAACGGCAGTCCTATGTTTTTTCTACTGTAGAGATCGAGAAAATGTGAAAGTAGCCATTAACCCGATGAACTGGATTACAATGTTTCCTTAGCTTACACTCGGGAAGTAAAAGTAGAGGTGTATCTTTATTTCAGGTTAAAGAGAAAACGTTCAGTTATTTCAATGCGTCCAGAACATTAATACTATTTTTTTATCTAATGTACTTGTGACTCTGCCGAAGAAAACTTGCCTAACTACGTTTAGAAATTATAAAGAAAATTAGTTTATATTACTTCATTCTTACCTTCTTTTATTACTAAATAAGATCCAAAAGAAATTGTTTTTCTTCAAAGTTTTAGTATAATTAACGCCATACGAGAATTAACTGCATGTCATAAAACGGATCACAAAGATTCTATTGTATAGTACAGATTGAAAAGTCAATTTTGTAAAGGCTTTTTACGTTTTTCCATTGTCCTAACAAAAAAATATTTATTAAAATTGTCTGACCCGTTATTATTATATTAAAAATAGCTGGTGATGATAAAATCCCATGAATTTTAATTCACCACAAAAAAGATTATTTTCTTTTATAACTTAATGGAAACATGCTAAAATTGCATGGGTCGGGGTCCAAAGAAAAACGATAATATACAGGTAAAAAATTACCAGCCAATACCAGTCGTGCCTAATTTTACCAAGATAATCGAGCAATGATTTATAAATCTATTTGCAGTAATGTCCCGTCCTCTCTCCTAAATCAATACATACAGCCTCTTACCTGGAAGATCTACAATAAAGTAGGAATAATTTAGTAACAATTGTCCAATTTAATATGAGTAATTAGTTGCCATCGTGAATTCTCTGCTATGTACACCAATTTTTCATACTCGTTAACACTGATAGTAATGTCCTAATACAGCTCAGTTATTTTGGTCTTGTATTTTATTTTTCTTATTAAAAGTGGTAATGGTTTCAAATAAAAAAATGTTCTTTCATATTAGCTTTGTATCAGAGGTTTGTAGTTTGTTATCTGAATTTGAACAATATGATATCTGAAGATGCTTTATGAATAAAACGAAAGCAGTTCTCATTTAATTGTAAAATAATCTTAGACTTTCTGTAGTCGATGCTTCCTAATTGTTATGTACTTAATATGATCAACTGAATAATAATTGTTGTTCAACAATAATTTAAAATTGCAGCTGGATAAATGTTGTTCGCATATGTTTACTCCTGAAATAATTTCCTTCTCGGATAATATAAATGGCCAGCTGTTACTAAAAACACATGCTGTGAGAGATCTGAGAATATTATTTCATTTCATTCTTGCTCTAGTAGACTGTATTGATACCACTGCTTTGTCTGCATGCAACACTTTAGGATTTAGAATGCACAATGTTTTTTTTTAGTTTATTTTTACTTTGGTCTTTGTGCTTTCCAACGTTATACACAATTTGATTACCATCGAGTGTGTCTGGAGTCTAAAACTGTCTAAAACTTCTATCTTTTGATGTCGATAAATCATATTCACCAGAAAATGCTGGACACGAATGTTTGTTATGGCTGGAAAAATTTCAGTCATGTTTTAACTTAAGTACGTTATCCCCACGACAACTCGGTTAAAACAATTTTATCACTCTCGTCATTCGTAGAAAACAATCTGAGAATCCATCTAGAAGCTTAATCACAACATACCTGTTATCAAATTATGTTCTTATTTTAAACTCGCAGTACGTATCGACCTTTAGTTTTCCAGCATCCCGAACAAATACGCTTCAAAAGGCATGTATGACAACTATGGCAATCTGAATTGCGTTTTAACATAATATATCATATCATATTTTGTTAGAGTGGAAATACTTTGTAAAGAACACACCAATAAACTATACGTAAAAGCATTCGGAAGGATTCACATGAATTTAGACCGTGTTGGGACAAAAATATTTATCTAAATAAAAATGCATTAAAAAGCCTATGGTAAAATGTCATTTTTCCACGAAAATATGTATTTTCGCAAATTAAAATTTATTAGGAGGTGCGTTCGACAAACTGTGATCAAATTAAAATATCTTAATATAGAAAGTTTACAAATCAAAAATCTAGATCGAACGGTCTAGTAACAAGCCGGTTAAATATAAAGTCAACACATTAGGTGTATCCGTGTAGTTTCCCTTCCGTGAATATAGTCATCGTACATTTTTAAGGCTATGGGAAAATTTGACACGCAATATAGGTTTCGTCAAAAAATATTATTTGGTTATAATTGCTTTAGTCTAAACCACAGACCAGCATATTCTTCTCACAGTATGTCCACTATACCCTTATTTACAACACTTTCTGTCTTGTTGTTTTACGTATAATTGGTAGTGAAAACTAAACAAAAAGACATGTTAATTTAATTATATTAATAGGAAATCGTTATTTTATTTAATTTATTAATTTTAATAGTTATAAATCTATTTATTACATTTGAACTAAACTATTTCCGTTCAATCTAGACTGTCGCCGCAAGCTATTACAAAAGTTATTGGTTAGTTCCCTAAACAAATATTGTGTGCTTCTGTTTAAATTTAAATGACGTTTCTATTGTACTGAATATTAAATGATAATAACACTATTACTGATAGTGTTACTGTTTTCATAAAGATAGTTTGCTCTGTTCGTATCGTTTGACACCACTTATTTTATAAAACTCATATAACACTATTCCCCCGGCCCTTCCTGTGAATTGACTTTCAGGATATTCACCTTTTTAACTAAACCCTGGTATTATAGGTAGCTTATATTATTATTGTAAATAGCTTTCAAGGAATTATAACAGTTATATATTTTCTCATACGTGATTTACTTATTTCGCTAAGTTAAGTGGCTTCATCTACACGTACAGGCAGCCATGTAAAGAATTACACATAATATTTGTCATTACACCCTTAGATATAAAGTAAAATTTTTTATTAACAACGACGTAAATTAATTTAATTTTTTATTAACAACGACGTAAATTAACTTAATTTTTTATCACAAAACAGAGATTTAAATGCATACGAAGAACATGCGTGCGCTCATTATTAATTATTATTATTCATATGGACATGAAGTTCATTGGCGCAATTATTAAGTGCCGCTCGTGACGCGTCTAGCCGGTCAATGACTTAAATATCTTGAGACGTCACTGTTGAACTCCTAATTAAAACAATCCTCTGGAGTCAACTTCCGAAGAAGCGTCTAGAGACACGGAATATCAAGGTTCACGTTATCGGGAGACAGAAAATACAAGGTTATTCACGGGACATTCTTCGTCTAGAAATCCAAAACGCAACCAACAACACAATTGCATAGTAGTCTTTGATATATTATACCATATTTTACCTCGATGTTGTTACAACAAGTGAGATGTTTTACTTTTTTATAAGTATGTACATAGTATAAAATGTCAGAGATTCTTTTGAAATTGTACTTCCAGTTTTGACTTGAATTTTTTAGTGGCGAACCATCTCGTAAATAACCTTGTACAAAGTTTGTTAAAAATTCACGGTAATTTCTGTGCATTCAGCACCACTAGATACAGCTAACAAGGGATTAACATACAAAGTAGATAAACGCGAAGCGGTGGTTCTAATTTATGAGTCCTACGGAGAACACTACTGGTACCTAAAACGACAAAGATGAAGCGGAGTATTGCGTATGGTGATATATCGGATAAAAATCGGACGGTTAAATGAAGACATCCATTGCGAACGAACAAATAAGATAGATTTTGGAACAATATTCAAAGCATAATATTTTTTGGAAACCCAAGTAATAGGAGCGGATCAACAAAAATAGGCAAAGAACTAACAAGTAAAGTGTTCTGCATCCTGCTCAGTTTTCAGCAGTCATTGATGTGATAGCGATACATTCAGGTAATCCAAGTAAACGTAAACACGAATTGCGTGGGTTTATTTGAATATGTAACCATGGAATCGAAGCTATTAATTTGGGGGAATAAAACCATTTATGCTGGCTCCTCTCTACACCGCACTGTTCTTAATGGGCGTCGTGCTTAAGAATGCAAACGGTACAAGCTATTTACCTGTAAAAATTATAGATTATTATTAATCGTAGATGTATAAAATATATGTATATATATATATACCTACAGTGGATAAAGGAAATCTAAAATATACTAGTCCACTCAATTCGGCATTTTGGGTAGGTAGCGACTTTTTTGATTTTAGTAAGGTATGGCCTATGTATAAATAAAACGGAATCATTCATCTTGCAAATACGTAACTCCGTAACAGTGAGTCTGACAAAACTGTGTAATTGTTCTAGATAATAAGATCATAACTTTTCAAAGTGACATTAATAATAAAAAAGTTATGAGCACAAAAAGGAAAAACAAAGAGATGAAAAAGTTTGGAACAAAATAAACCCTTCATGTTCAGTCCTACGAAAAAATTACTTGTTGATATTTATTAAACCATTAAACCATAAACGGTACTATTTACTTTGTTTTACGATTTGCCAGCGTTGCCGCCGGAGGTTAAGTTTCATGAGTCGTGTGCTTAAGAACACTGTGTTCCATCACACAGTGCCGATAAAAACTGTGTGATGGAAATGTTTAAAACTTTTATAATAATATCTTGGAATTAAACAAATTTAAAATTTATAAAAATGTAAAATCTTGAAGAACATTTCGAAAATACATATTCAATACATACATTTAGAAATGTATCAAATTTTTTAAAAAATTCTAGAAGTCCCAAAATATTAAACCAAACAAATTTGTTTTTACAAAGAGTTTTTCACGCTCTAGCGATCAGCTTAGAATATATTTTAATTGCAATTAAGTTAATCACGCATTTAATGAAACGTTTAGCGACATCTGATTGGCGTAGAGTCGGTCACATGGAATATATAAAACCTTCGATTTCAACATTTCTAGAATTTCTGGGGAACGTGGAACCAAAGTGCAGCATTAAGTGCAACTAAACACTCATTTTACCGAAAAATAAAGAAAGACTGTTTATATCTTGTTTTTGATATGTGTGCTTTGTTCGCTCTTACGAAGTCAACCATAATTCGCTCATTATCCGTCTTACTTCTTGTCCCATTTCCATTCCCCATAAACTCTCTCTTTTCCCCATTAACTGACTTTTATTTTTAGTTAATGCTTTACCTTTTTTTTTAACTACCGTTTCACACTCCCAAACCAGTTTGCAACGTAAGTGTAAAATGAATATTTTTTCAAGAATTTAAAATACCAAAGTTATCTCGGCTCAAACTTTTACGTTCCTTAATTTGTCGTTTTTGTTCTTCAAAATTTTCTACTCTTAATGTTGTGTCGACAAATTTTATTAAAAATTGTAGATAATTATCAGAGAATATTAAAAATCTTAGGACAATAATATGGAAGAACATACGTCCACTTCGTTAAGACATCTGAATCGAAGAGATGATGTCAATTATTCCAGTTTTCAGAACATTTTAAAGAAAAAATTGCAAATATACCACTATAAAGTTCGAATATTACAAGAATTCAAGCCCCCAGACTGTCTTAAACACTTGAATTACTGTCGATGGTTTCAGCAAAATATGAACGATGAGCTTCTAGATTCTACATTTTATAGTGTCGAGGCGTTAATTTATCTAGATACCTTTGTAAATATTCTCATAATATGAGAATATGGTCAGTTTGCTTCTTTCTTTGGGGTGGTACGTCTCGTAGACGATTGATACTCATATTTTTCGAGGCAACCATAAATTCAAAACGATATCGGAAGATGATTTGAGAACAATTCAAAGCACGAAAGAACTGCATCGAGAATCCTTTCAACAAGATGGTGCTATGACGCATGCGGCCAAAGCAACAATCATATACAAGAAATAAAGACCGTTATTATTGTTATTATTATTAAGACTCACCACTGACCCTGAAATGATCGGCATTCAGGCAAAGTTGCTATCATTACGCATTAATTAAATTTAGAAAGTAATTTTCGAAATTCTAGAAGTACAGCATACAAGTTCATCCCCAAAAATCTAGTATAATTATTGTTGATACTGTATCATTTATTCGGGTATCACTTGAAATATGACTTAGACTCCTCTGACCTACTGATGTTAACCTATTCTAACTGGTATGATCAGATTGTTCGAGAAATTTACGAACAATGTGATATGTAACAATGTATTTTGACAATTATTAAATCATATAAATGTAACGATTTAAAATTTTATCTAAACTGTTGGATACCACACCAATATTGGAGGTAGAATAAAGGTAGGATTGAGATCTGCAGATTTTCCATTGCTTTCATCCTTTCGTTCGATAATTAATTGTACATATTTTGAAATTTTGGTGTTGTATGCTTGTATTATGCTGTCTGTGTTAGGAACAGCAACATCAGCTTCATTTGTGTGTTTCATTATCATTATACTTATCTGATCTGTTGGCTGTAATGTTTCTGTCTGTAAGCTTTGTGCGATCCCAGTATAGCTTGTACTCAGTATTTTCAAGGAATAGAGATGGAATGCAAGTGTAATAGCACGTCGTATCTTGAATTAAGTTCATATTCGTTGCTAAGTCTTTGTGAATGATTTTGTTGTGTCTAGCTTTGTAGTCAGTTTGTGCCAGGATGCTACAAGATGAAGTTATGTGCTGATTCGTTCCAGATTTTTCTTTACAGGATCGACAACAATCGTTTCTCATATTTAGATATTTGATTACTTATATATTTTCTGTAAGTCTTGGTATTATTTAATTACTTGGTCTTCAATAAAACAAAAACCTTTGTGTTGCGGCATACAAACTTAATTTTTTGAGCTGAATCAATGACATTTTCTTGTTGATATAGGTCTCCTCTATTAGCCGTTCCGCCTTGCCTTTGCACAGTAAGCATTAAGCAATGCATTTTATATGGGAGATTTCGCGGCGGCATTGTCAATTATCCAAATACCTACCGATTCCTGAAGAAGTTGATACATGAATGTTACACAAATGATCATAAAGTTTTTGTCATTCCGCTTCTATTCGTTATAATTTGATATTTGTATATCAAAATTTCATAGTAAACCGAATTATTTCTTGAATTTTCATAATTTTAACATTACGTTTTTTGGTTCTTTATCAGGTTATATTTCAAGATTTTATCTTAGTTTTTTGACTAAAGTATAATCAAACACTACTGATTATAACAATGTAACTATTACTGTACTAGTGTTTTTAAATCTGTACCACAAAAAATCTTTATTTGTTACTTGCACAAAAGGTGTATTGAAATTTTCGACATGGGAGCTTTTTTTTATTATTGAAGATTTTAAAATCAATCAGCTGCAAAGTTGTAGATTATTGTCAAAAATAATTTGACAGAAATCTTTATCTTTGCGGTAACAATTTTAAAAACACTAGTAGAGTAAAAGTTATATAACATCACACAAATATGAAACTAGAAGAACAGAAATGAGAGTATATTTAGTTTATCTTAAAGCTTAAATTCTCAATATGTGCCTCTCCTCCGTCCTCCACGCTAAGAAACCACAAATGAAGTGTTATCATGTGGTCCAAGAACAGTCACGAAGTAATATTATGGGCAAGACTCTTGAACCTTACCTGAACCCTTAACATGTGGTCCAACAACTCTAGCTCTTGCCTCAATGCAACTTAACACCAATGGAGTCAAACCAAAGACTAGAACTTATGAGAGGAGCTGTAGCCCCGCTGTTTCGACTTTTCTGGACACCCCAATAAACATCTATTAACAAAACAATGTGTGAAAATATATTAAGATCAATTAAAATACTTAATTAAGAGATTATTTTTGTAACAACTAATTATTTTATTATTTGTTTTAGTAAGAAGTAGTTCTTGCGCTTGAGAAACTTTCTACTTATGAACATTTTGGATTTTCATAGTTGCCTTTGTAGATGTGATTGGTTTCAATACATCACACTCTCCTCACATTCCACAAATTACACAGAAACTTTAATTTGTCACAATAACATCTCTTTACTTTTCAAAACATCAACATTTAAATAATTTGTAGAGTTTTATACATCTTTCTCGAAATTTCACCGAGGATAAATTGAAACAGGCAGCAGAAATGTTCTGAAGAGTATTTGCGACGTTTTAATATCTTTAAACACGCCATAACATACTTTAAAACGCAAAGATTATGAATTTAAAAGCAGAAACGAATAAAAATGTGTACTTTGTGACGAGCAAATTTATTTATTTTTTCCGACGCGGCAGGCTCATCAATATGTCAGGATAGCGCAGCAGTTTAAATTAAATTGTACGAGACGGCAAGCCAGAAACATTTATTTTTAATGGTTTTTTAATTTAGGCTGAGGTAGAAGGAAAAATCTCGTAGACAACTCGAGCGTAGCTAGATGGCATTTTTATTTTCACAAGTTTCACATTTGTAAATACGCTGAATCCAAATTAAAGATGAACAGGAAATTTTCTGCTTAACACATTGAAGAAGCAAATTTTATAAAACCTCAGCACTCGTAAAATCTATACACAGTTTTCTCACATAACTTTCTATCTTGACATCCGACAAACAGTTTATTAACAAATATCAACAGAGAGTTCATGTTTTCCTGTCTCAATTTTTTCCGTTGCTACAACTTTGACCTATAGTAACGCCCTTGTTTCTAATTTAAGAACTGAAGACCATACTTTTAGGATTTCCCAAGTAAACCTCACTTCAAGCGTGTACCTTTGACTTTAGTAACACACCTCTATTTTTAAATTTATATACAAAAGATTTTTCTTAAACTGTTTAGGCCATCAAATTTTCGTAGGAAATTATGTACCACACTTCCTTCAAATTTCGTTCAATCTCATTTTAAATAAATCTTAAATAAACCTTTATTAAAAAATGTATCCTAAAGTGCAGTCTTTCTTGTGTTTCAATAACATCCTTCCTGACAATTTGTACAAAAAAAAGTTGATGTGTTAAACGATTCGTCTGATTTCGTTCTAATTTTTTACACATAGTAAATTTAAGATTAGAGACACACAGTTCATGTTTAAGTAAAAATACTCACCAAAGTATTTTATTGTTAAAATGCAGCTTTACATAACATTTTCTTTATAACTCCTTAGCGAAGCGTCTTTAGCGCTCTCGAATGATCTGAACTTGATCTCGTGTGCTAAAGTGCCATTTCAAGGATAATTACGCAGATAACTACGTTTGTGTAATAGCTAGAATATCCTAAGAAAAAGAAACTTACAGTGTGAATGGTCTGCGAAATATGGAAGATTAAATATCTATTTTCACTGTGTTATGAAAAAGTCAAGCTACTGTACATTACATAACACACAATTTTAACTGATAATAACCGAGGTTTTTTCCTGTCTTTTATACAAAATCGCTGCTGTTTTCTAGATCATAAAGGTTTCTGGATGATGCTAAAATCTTTGTGTCGAATTTTCTGATATTTCAAAATGCTGCGAATAACGACACTTTCAACATTTGTACTCATATTTCTACTATTTGTACTTTATACTACATTTATTTTAACTTAATTCTTATTAACAAATACTTTTTAAAACCGATCATTATGTGTGCTTCAATAAAAACTAACCGAAAATCGAAAAGTAATCTGAGCTACAGCAAAAACGAGGTAGGACTCGAAAATCAGCTGGAGGATCTTCATTATCTTTAACGCATTCATCATTATTTGTCTCTGTGCGTCTCTTTACGACCTGTTTCCTTGTCGACGCTCGCCCTGGGAGCCCTAAATCATAATTGAAAATTTTCAGGAAGGGTGCACTTTTCACCTTTGCCAGGTGTGGCTGAAGTTAAAGTCACGCCCTTGCGCTGAGGGTGTTTAATTAAAAACTGGACCCTAACAGCTCACCATACATAGGCCCTCTAATTTTCTTTCCGCATCGTGGGTTTTATCCACTTAGAGTTTTTGTGGGTATTTATTACCATGTTCTTTAAAATATACACAAAGAATGTTCCGTTTAATGAAGAAAAACTTAAAGAGATCGAGAATAAAAGACGTACAAAGGCCGCTGGCTATTTCCGATACTGCGACGTCAAGTAGTAGCTCAGCCTGGATTCTTTTGTATGTACATCGCTTATGAATAATAAGCAAATAGTGAAACTATTTGCAGCAATTAAAATTACTGCCTAGTTATGCATCTATAAAATGTGATTCTTCTTAATGGTGCGTTTGCGCCAACATTAAAGAGTTTATATCGTAACTATAAAGATACCGTAATTAAACTTGAGATTTAGCAGCGTCTTCTACAATTCAAATTAATTATTCTTCTACAAACAGAAATCTCTTCCTTTATTACTGTGGGAGCAAACAGTAAGTGAGTTCCTCTTTGAAACTGACGTTACTTAAAATTCCATAATGCATACGCTTTGAAACGGATTTTGTTAAAAAGACCTTTTTCAAATATCCTGCATGTGTTTCCACTTTAAAAAGTGCTGAAATGTTGCTTTATGCTGAATGTCTCCACACCACTTTAATCGAAAAAGAAATATGGAGTTTACTAAAAGTACATTTTACGCTATCGTATAAAGGAACTTATTAATAATATTTTTTAGTATGTACGTATATATTCTCCTCCTTCTCCTAATACCTAATACGTTCTATATCCAGACACTATAGGAAATCAATTTATATATTTGAGGTACCAAAAGTGGCGCATACCAAGACAAACATAAACACCGAGACCAGGGTGAATATCGATAAGAGTAACATATATCATTTTTTATGTCAGTGAATTATAATCCGAAAAAAAAAATGGTAATTACAACAAGTAAGTATTACATTTTCCAACTTATAAATAAAAGTTGTCATCAATTATTTATTTAGTAGCTTTACCTTCAATTTTAATTTTGTAAGGCATGACACAAACAAGTATACGGTTTTTTAACTAATCATTAATTTTGAAAGTTAATTCTGACTTGTATCGGCATTTATTTATTAAAATGCTCAAACGAAGATACTTTTTTTTCTGTAATTAACAAAACAAAGGTTTTCAAGGACCGTTTTCAAGATGAGTTATTTTTTTTTGGTGCATTTTCTTATCTGTACACTCGCCAACACTTGAAAGTGTGAATCCAAATGGTGTATTAAAATCTCTTCTGACCATATAGAGGGTGACTGATTAAAATCCTTTCAAAAATACTTCATTATGATCTACTAAAAATGAATACATAAGATTTTTTATCAAATAGGCTCATACTAGACTGTTTTCACAGCGATTTTATTTGGTTTATTGAAATACTGATATTATATTAGATTTCAAAAACTACTGATGAGTCACAAGAACTGTAAATACGAACTTCTCTTGAGGTCTGTTACATGAACAAAAAAAATTTCAAAACATTATTTTTAATGTTGCCAAAGTGAAGATACAAAAAATGTATTCGAAAAATTAACGTTATTATTATTATTAATATTATTATTTCAATGTCACACGGGTGAAAAACCCAATTATAAAGAGAAAGTAGTCTATGCAAAATTTTATGTAAAATTAATGTTGAATATTGTTTACATCTGGAAACTAACGAAGATGTCTCAAATTTAATTAATGAAAGATCTTGTAGATAGACCTTATCGATTAGAAAAACACCAGTGTTCAAAAACCTACGTTAAACCTTTTCAATAATGGAAATTATTAACCGAGTTCAGTGACAGCCACACAACAGAAGCGTATTCAAGCTTAGATACAACAGTTCAAACAATTTTCAGCGTCATCAAAATCACATCCATTACAAATAACAAAACCCAAATATGTGAATCAAAGGAAAGTGTTGAGTCAAACACCACACCAAGCTCACGTACAAAACGCTAGCTCTTCAAATACAATACCATCTACAAAATAATTGGAGGTATCTAAATTTTTTGCTATGAAACACAACATAGCATTTGTTTTTATTCAGTAATAAGTTACTGCACACACATTATTGAAAACTTTGTTAATATTTTGTTGCAATGTCATAAAAACATTCGATAGTGCAGTAAATGTTGAGATCATTTACAAACAGAAGAAAACACTGTTACGAAATAAACCCATACGCCGCCCCGGTCCAACGCCTATGGGTTCGAGTACGTACGGCGATGATGGGTGACTCATCGTCGGTGACGGCGATCTGGCGGCGTTCGCTAAAGAAAAGCCTGGAAGCGGAAGTCGCGATGGGTATTTCAGAAAGACCTCGATTGCGAAACATCGATGAGTTTAAATAGAGGCCACCTTCGGGAACGAGATTCTTCAATCAACGAGTCGAGTCTAATGAATGTTGAGAATCCAGTCAAGTTGCTCCGGAAATATTTTGTACATAATCAATGTGTGTAATTAGTCATGTAAATTTGAGTTACTAAGAAATAAATTGTTGAGTATCAATACGTGGGACAGGTGACATTAAAAATACAGTAGCATCTGCCCTATAGCCAGTCTGTTTATTTTATCACCTTATTCAAAATTAATAACTACATATTATAAAAACTCCTTTGAGATTTTAATCGATCTTCATTTTGTGATGCATTATACCAACAATGACTTTTCATGAATTGTGAAAATGTAATCTCAAATTAGTTTCGTTAATGAAACACATATCTGTAATATTTTTACAGAATACCGTGTCTACATATAATTAAACATATAAAGAGGTATTAGACAAAAAAAATACGAACATTTAAAATAAACTGGAAGCAAGTTAAATAAATTAAATGCTCAAAATTCACTGTTTAACCTCTTGGACCTGCGCCAGATCTTCGAGATCTCTTTCCAACACATTATGAATAATGTCTTAATTAATTTTAATCCTTTCATACGATTTTTGAGTTTGTCTAAGCTATTTAAGCTATTAGCATAACTCATGCATTAGCTTTAGGAAAAGAAAGTCTCGACCTAAAAATTGGGGTATTGTAATAGAAACATTTATTTTTTCAATTCCTATTAATAAAATGCCCATTTTAAATATATATTAAATCTCATTATTAAAACAATAGTTTAATCGAAAGGATGAATGAAATGTTTGCAACAACACTTTATTCACACTGCTATTGATAACACGAATAATTAAAATTCTCACCTCCTTAAAACTTTCGTTGTTATGGTGTTAATAACACATAACCTGGAACCACAAGATATTCTGAACGAACGCTGCGGTTGCAATATTCAACTTATTGCCAGAAAAATCAAAGTTATTAATTTACGAAAAATAGTACAAAACATTTTGTGAATGTGAAAACTGTTAACGAGAAAATGCAGCTGACCTATTAACTCTTAAAAGGCACGGAGCGTGGAAGTCTTCGACAGTAGCAGAACGCTATATCGACAAATCACTTACTCAAAAAATATCCACGTCAAGAAAAATGTTGACAAATGTAAATTCAAATGAAAGACCTGGAACTTCCACTGCATTTGACCCTGACGAAAACATAGTCAACTTTTCTTTTTTAAGTATTCTTCAAGTTGGTAAGGTACAATTAACATTTATCTAAATGAATTGTCTAAGCAATAATTTTTTTTTGTAAATTCTGCGAAATTAGAAAAAATGTTGCATAATACACGTAAATAAAGTAATTTTACCATAATTAGCTATTATATGCACTTTCCGAAAATTTTTCATTAACTAAGGAAACTCTTTCTTCCATATGAACAAATAAGCAAAGTTGTGCCAGGTATTATCTGTTCAATAATGTTAACAGGCACACGATAACGGGAACCTTATTGCATTTCCGTGTTTTATGACGCCAAGAAGGTTTAAAATTAGATTTTCGTGAAATGCGCATTACAAAACCAGAATTCATATTGCGTACATTCAGTTAAACATATAAGGATTTCATTGATTAAAAATAAATAGGTAACTCCATCAATGATTGTATCGTTTTTATATTAACCTTATCCATAATACATTTTACCGAGGAAAAATTAAATTGATAAACTCAACCCGATGTTCTTACTACCTGGAACATCAATAAGATGATAATTTTCTCAAGAAAACTTCTGTCCTGGAAACAAAAACGTGACATGTCGACAAAATTAAGATGAAATGTTTGAAGTTATAATTTCGTACAACTTTTTTCAAGTTATTAGAGTTGGCCGAGTTAAATTATAGAACACCACGCTCCTTAATTTTTTCTGAACTTTCCCCCTTGAAGAATGAAACATTTTTTATATATTTAGAATTTCTGCCTCCCCTTCTCCACACCGCATCGATTTAATGCCAAAGTTAAATTTCCCGGCTATAACGATTTTTGTTTTTTCAAAAATAGCCTGTTTTAGGTCTTAATATGCTACGATTTAAATAAAGTGACAAATGCTAGTCCCATTTTTCATTTCTAGCTTTTTATCTTCTGCCTGATATTCCCTTAAAAATTGCAAGCAGCAAGCAGCAATTAATTATGGTGTAATTGTCTAATTCATTTCATTTGAATGGCATAATGAAAGCTTAATTATCCCAATTCATACAGACTTTATTCAATTATTTTTTAGTGAAATACTTTATTGAGGCTAATTAAAACGGTTCATTATTTTTTAATAGGTTGTTTTAAAAGCTCGCTTTTTGTCGTAATTTATCAAAAAAGACTTCCAAATGAACAGGAAACATATGGCTATACAACGTCAAAAGACCAGATTATAGAAGATAAATTAAAAATGAATCATTTAATATTTAATGACTATTAAAGCTTCATTTTGAGAATTTATTCAAATGACTAGTTAATTGTAGGTACTTATTACTTGAAAAATATCCGATTACTGAATTAATGAATACGTTGATTTACTCGTAAATAAGGTATTATTTACTCTTTTTTTAATAATAAGTAAGGACTGTAATACACCCCAGTTAGTTTTATATAATCCTACAGACCGGATAAGAGAAGAAAGCTTGCATTTCAACTCGACTATTGCTGCTTTACTAGAGAAAAGTGGAACTACTTACAAAGCGTTATCAGTTTAGAACTCACTTCTGAAGTTGTTGAAAGTTTGAGAAAAAACAACTTCTATTACACGTAAGAAAATATGACCTCATCCATTGTTTGTTAAAACTTGGCTCTCGTTAATTATTTATGCTTCTATATACTTTATTATCAAGTCTTGATTGAAAATTATAATTAAAATCTTTAATCTCGTTTATTTCTCTTAACACAATCAGCTTTCGTTTAAACTTCGTTAAATTGTTAATTATTACGCTGCTTTGATCACAAACCATCATAAAAGTATCGACGTTCACGCAGTTGTATCATGAAGTTGTCTACTGCCGGTAGTTGCAATTTAGTAATATCAAGAGCCAAACTTTATCAAGCTAATTGAATAAAAGATATTTTGTCGCTGGGTAGAATTAAGTCTGTTCAATTATTAGTTGGTTACCTCGTCCATTCGGTTAAAGTAGTCGACAGTAAACTTACTGAAAGTTTGTGAATTAATAAAATTTTCAACGGAAAACCAAAAGCGAGCCTACGGGTAAGTCAGCTGCCACACAGTTGAAATCCAGATTTACGGGTCTTTACTTTGACATCATGTGTATTAACGTAGTATCTGCGTGTGAAAGCTCAGAATATTCTAGTTCACACCCACCAAATATTAAATGAATTAAATAGAGAAGTATGGAGTCCGTGAATTCAATCCCCACAGCATAAAATATTTAGGTCGCTCAATTCTAGAAATTAGTTAATTATTTCTAAGTATTTGTTAGCAAGTTTTCGTAATTTGTAAATACACTCTTAATTCTCATTAATTAATACATTTATGATTGGATTAACTTCATACATTTTTCAGTTTTTTTTCTTCGAAGCCATACATGAAGAAAGCACTATAACAGGATCATTTTGACAAAAAAAATCTCATTTTAGTTTCAAGAGTCGTAAAGTATAAAGTACATATTTTTCTCTGGTATCTTCTAGTAGTCTGTAGTCTGCTTATACAGGATTATCAATCACAAACGAGTGGAATCAATGTGGCTATTGAAACAATTTAATATTTTCTGTGTCTCTATAATATGACATGGTCATGATTTCTCATTGTATTCGAGGTTACCTTCAAAAAATAAACAAGACATTCTTTGAACAGGTATTTAATGTTCTGATTTTAATAACAAAACATGATGGAAATATTCCCTGCTTTGTAATAAGACCACTTTTTTTTGTTTTCAAAAATATGAAATTACCAACCACACTTCAACCTTAACGGAGTGTAAATCCTTTGTTCAAAAGCAATAGTTATTTACATTACGAGCGCCGAGAGTACCGGGTAGCATAGCGAGCAAGAATGCAAGTAATGCGAGTTATGCTACACGGCTTTGGCGTGAGTAATGTGCATAATTTTTTGTACTGTTTTTCTAAAAAAAATATTTTTTGAAGAAATAATAATTTTAGTATTGTTCGCAGTCCAATGTCCGTATTTAGGTTGGCATTAGCCTTGTCAGTAATAAGTGTCAAATGTCATATTCGTAAAACCAATTTGAAATGCGAATTTTCAACGTAAACGTTTAGTATTAAAAAAGATAAACGAAGCCCCACTATTTTCTAATTTTGACGGACGAGACAACGGCCGATTTGTTGCGAAATAAATTTTGAAACCGGTACGGATGCTGACAGTGGTACTAACCCAAAATTTATCATGTAAATATACCCTAAATACTGAAATCAAAACTCGTACAAAAGTGCATTTTTTACCATTTTAAACTAAAATTGCCGAACTATTACATGAGGACAATAATCTTTTGATATCAATAATAATTAATTTTGACATGTTAATATATTTTATAATTGCAGCTGGTACTTTGCGGCTCTAATTCTTCACTTCACTAACGTCAGATGATATTTGTCAATTTCAGTTATGACAGTACAAAAAAGGATTTTCAGTACTACAAACTCTAGAATTTTGGAGCACGTGGCAATTTGACCCATTTAGATAATAATAAGACAATAAACGTATTTTGTTCTGAAAATTAACAAGTAAATGACATCTAACATTCTGACAGCAGAATCTAGTTGCACAGTGCTACTATAATATTGTAAAATGAAATTTTCCCATAATGACTGTAATAGAATACAATTAATATTTTAGTGTAAATAAGAAATGGCACACAAATTTAAATTTGTCAAAGCTACTTTTGAGTACAATCTTTTGTGATGACTGATGACCCTGTATATCTACAAGAAAAAGTACAAGCGATTTCTTTAAAATTTTAATTTTAAGTGCTGTTGACAACATTTGCTTTGTCTTTTCCAGTTTGGGACCAGAAGCTAATGGTATATGCTTGTTGTACGGTGGTAAACAAAGAATAATGTGGCCTTTATTGTGAATTAAATCATCAACTGCATAAGTTTTTTCAATGTATTGTTTTTTGTCGCGAATAATGGCCCATAAATATCACTTCAGGGAATCAGATGGATAAGGTATATTGTTCTCTTGAAGCCACTGAGTCATTTCCCCTTTGTTTATGGATGTCACAAGTAATTTTTTTAGTTGCTCAGAATGGTACGGAGCATTTTCAAGGACTATTTATTACGCAAGTTTTATCAAGACTATTCAATGCTGGAATTAACTGTTTTTCTATCCACTCAGTAAATATTTTCGCGTTCATGATTTTACGATAGTCTCTAGCTTCTGTATCTGAACCTAGCATTAGGTCACAATCTTTTAAAAACCCCTTCCAGTTCCTGCATGGAGAATAGTGAATCTTCTACCCTCACCTTTTAATCTTTGAGGAACGCCTAATGGATCAGATTCCTTAACCCACGTTTTTACTGGACGTCCATTTTCATAAATCCATGTCTCGTCCAAAAAGACAAATATGTAGTTATCAGATTGTAGATATTGTAAATACCTTTTTTTTTATTTAATTCTCTTTGCAATTATATGCGATTGTTCAATTAAAATTTTTCTGTTGTTGAATTTTTTCCATTTATATCCCATTGATTTAACAATTTTGTATAATTTAGACCTACTGCCGATGTAATCACACTCTTTCTAACAAACCGATGAAGGTCGTCAATGGTGAAGTGTTTTCCATTGGCGTGGTATGTACGAATTTGTCTTGCCAGCTCTTCTTTTATATAATGAAATGTTGGATTAGTCTTGTAATTTATTTTATGGCGTTTTTTTTCAGGAATTTTTACGCAACCAAAATCATCAAATTCATTGATAATTTTGAAAACGACTGTCGAGTGAACCTAAAAAAAGTATTTTAAGAGGAATGTTTGGTGTTTCGTTAATGATCCTAAAAAAGTACATCAAAAATATATGCAGCTTTACTACAAATTTCTTTTTGTAGCATGGTCGGTTTCTCTGTCTGCATTTCTTTAAAAAATCTAATGATAGCTTCTTTTTCTCGCTGCGTTAGGGGCCGTCCAGATCCTTGCTTTCAGGAACTCATTTTACCTAAATTCGCAAGAAATTGCCGTTTCAGTCGTGCAAGCACTTTCACGTCAAAATGGCTTACATATAACATTATACGTAGCCAACCTAACACCATCAAAATAACTAATGGCTCATACCAACATCACAACATATTGACAATTGTTTAAAAAAAAATTACTATAGGTTCACATATACATTATTGTGAAGTTATAAAGAAAAAACAAGTTTGAGCCATCTAGAATTTCAACTTATCTCAGATATCAGGTGATCTTTCGGACCATCTGGTATCCCAGCTTCTTTCCCTGTTTTCAGCTTTGTTCAGGAATTCCTTCCGCTACAAACTCTCACTTCTACTCTTCTTCAAAGTTCCGACCAATGAATAGAGTGGACCATAGGACATAACTTGAAAGTATCTTTACGTCTTGGAAAACAAAAATTATACCTTAACAATTGAAAGAAACTGCTTATGGGTTCGGGTTCTTCTTGGTTTGTGGTCAAATATGGGTCGCTCGTCCCCAAATGTGAACTCATTGACGTTGTCTGTCTACTCGTTGGACGGCGCCCTTGTCATTGTTGGCACTTCTTGTGGAGAATGTAGTCAGCGTTTTCTTTTTTTTTTGCCCGGCACCTCCACCATCTGTCTTGCGACGATGGGGTGTGTTACAGTTAAAACCCCTTAATTGGTATTTTATAAAATTTAAGTAGCACATAGCATGCAAAATTAAATTATGATTAAATTGTTGGTGGGGATTATCCGACGACAGACGACAGGACGGCGGAAACGCTAGACCTATTTTTTTATTCTCTAGGGGCATGTAACGTCATAAAAGCGTGAAACTATTCGTTCGACGGATGCACCCTATTGCAATACTTCCTTAGGTTACACTAGGGAAGTAAAAAGCAAATTGCTGGATAAAGAATGGTTTCAAAATGTGTGCAATAAAAAAAATGGGGAATACCTCACAATAAGATTTATTGCATTGTGTAAATAAATTGTTATACACGCCACTGGTAGTGTTTCTTAACGTCTTTGAAAATGGTGATTTTTTTTAATTCAGAGAGTGTCGACATGGTTATGCTTTATGATGTGACTGATGGAAGCGCCCGGTTGGTTGGCGAATTGTGGATCGAGCGCTTTCCAAATCGCGCGATCCGTGTGCGCGAACAATTACATCTGTAATGCAGCATCTCCGAGAACATGGTACCTTCAAGCCTCAAACTCACGATCGTAACCGTGATAGGACCGAAAAAACACTGCAAGCTGAAGAACAAATTTTGGAACGCGACGAAGAAAAGCCCGACATCAGCATTCGCCAACTTGCAGCTGAAGTTGGAGTTTTACAGTTTGTACCGCATGGTACATTAAAAGCCTACAATACCACGTTCAAAAGGGCAAACTTTGGAGCCTGCTCATTTTCCACATCATGTAATTTACTGCGAATGGTTGTTATACAATGTCATGAACGCTCTTTTGATTTGTATTTGTATTCTGTTTGCGGATGAAGCTAAAAATAAATTTTAAAAATGGAACAACTGAAATTAGGAAATAAAAACAATAATAATAATAAAGAAATAAATGGGAACCGCTGCAAGGAAGGCAGTGAAATAGTATGGTATAACTACATAGTACAATAGAATGTCCACACTGCGGGCGTCTTAGACATTTAGTAAAATACACATGAAAGGATAGGCGGCACATTTTCAATGCCTACTTCGACCCTGTAATCATTATAAACCCTGTATAAAATAAAGTCTCTCTCTCCGTGTGTGTGTCTGTGTGTCTGTGTGTCTGTATGTCTGTGTATCTGTATGTCTGTATGTCTGTATGTCTGTATGTCTGTCTGGACGCGATACTATTACTTGTACGGATTTTCATGTGATTTTCACCAATAGATAGAGCGATTCACAAGGAAGAGTTAGGTGTATAATTTATGACGGTTTTGTGTAAATTGACCGAACTATGATAATATAATTGTCGAATAAGTCGAAAAAGTTGTTTCACAGTGTTGTCTGTTGTGCATTATTATTAGATAGAACTCCTAAAAACTAAGACAGACATAAAAAAATGCTTTCGGCGTTGTACGATAATACCTAAAAGATCCAGATACATTTTAAAACAACATGGTCAACTTTCTAAAGGGATACAGTTTAAATTTCACTAAATGTTTATTAGGAATTTATTATTTATTGTGTCATATAAACTCTAAAATTTAACCCAATCTTACACTTTTGTATGATAACTCGACCTGGAGGTGGATTATTTGTGAAGTTGTTTTTTGAATCATATAATTAATGAAATAATTTCAATCAAAACAATCAGTTTATTAATTCGAATTATCTAACAGAATCTCTAGTAAGAAGGCAGACAGCTGGAAGCGAAAAACTTACACTTCATATTCCTTAAGTTAAGAATCGCCAGAAAACACCAAATTAAGTCATTCCATAAAATGATTCTGGGGATTCCTCGGAAAATTAAAAAGAAAAAGGTGTGGCAAAGATAACTGACAAACGCCATTAATAATATCTCGGTCACTGCTTACAAATTTGATCTCTTCAGTTCCTTAAACATAAGTTAGCTTTTTTAAAACGTCAAATCATTACAGAATACAATGTTAAACCCCTAAACTAAATACAGAATATTAAAAATTACAAATTACCTTACTTACTAATATTTTGAAAGTGATATTCTGATATGATTACTTATCAGAATTCTCCCATCATAATCTACGTTAATTAAGATCTGTCACATTAATCAAACTATATCCACATTGTAAGCAAATGAAACATAGCTACTACTAGCAACTTGCAAACAATTTACAACCTTGTGCGATTTTTAAATCTTTATTGACTGAAGATGGTGTTACTCACAAAAGACATCAATTTCTGAATCGCTCAGACAGCGTTTTTCATTAGGATTTTCTTCAAGATCAGATTTAACTGATCTCTCGATACATTGACAAATGGTTTGCATTAGCATCAAGTGCAACTTACTATCCCTGTTACAGAGCCAGTAATCACTTCCCACTTTACATTCGACATGTTCGACTCTATTCCGAAGCTATGACACAGGCCCTAACTGCATGACAGCAACAACCGTTTTTACATAGACAATGAGCACCATTTTTTAGCCATGTGCTCAAACATTATGCAACCAATGAAAACAAAAACTTCATTACGTCATCCAAGGACCCCATTTCAAAATGTATTTTGACACACAGTCGGTTCATTCCACGATATTTTAACCCAATATATTGTAACTGCTGAAGTTATTTCTCATGCCAGAAGAACTAATTAATTTTTTTACAAAGAAATGTTGTTATCTGCCATCATTTAAAAAAATACACCTCGGTTTATAAACTTATAACGACACGAAGATACAACGTAACAACGCCAACATCGTAATTACACGAAGTTATCAACAAATTTCAACTCATTTTTACCAAACGTCTAACACTGTTTTAACAAACTTACTTTTTTAGAATATGCATATCTTTGCACGTATTTAACCAAATATTTTAATTTAGACTAATGTGCACTACAAGTATATACAAATTTAATAAAAAATTCGCCAATTGTAAATATCCTTTTGATATTGCACCGTTGGCAACTGCATTATTATAACAATGCAAAATCAATGCAAAAATAAACTGGATTCAACTAAAATTAATTTTTTTCACTAGCAGCCAGGACGCATGCAAATGTCGACTCATTTAGTGGTAGCAAATTCAACTTTTGCTACCATGGGTTCAAAAAGAAAAATTGAGGTTATGTACGCAATGTTTGATGTGATTATTTCTTAAAAAATGAACAAATGTGTGCTACAACCATTACTTGAGTATACGCAGGGTAGTTGGTAGACGGTAGAAGATAAAATGATTAACTCAGCGACAAGTATAAACGGTTTTCTTTGTGTTGAAGATTTGGATCAAGTTTGACTAGAAATCAGAACAAAATCATGTTGCGTCAAAGAATTTAACGTTTATTTTTTCAGTTTATTGTCTTATGGTTTCTACTAGTGAAAAAAATAGTATATTAACCACGGTTGCAAAGCCACTTCTAGACCTCGCGCTTCAGAGCCCTCGACGCTGCGCGTCTCGGGTTCTAATTTGCGCTCGGTCTAGAATGCTTGGCCTTGCAACCTTGGCTAATAATATACTATTTTCTACTCATTAAGGTTGAAGTTTGTCATTTTCCCATCGCTGGCAGTGGATGAAATTTCATTTCACCCTCTAGTGGAAAAATACTCGGCCGTCTACGATTTTAACGGGTCGTCCAGCCTGAGCGTTTCGCAGCTAGCGAAACGTGTCGCGTATCGCCTGCACCGACCGCACCGTCCGCTTCGCGCGCTTCGAAAATCATGACGCCTAGGCTGGACGACCCGTTAGTGTTTGACGTTTAATACTGCTAGTTTACACAAGTGAAAACAATGAACATGAGTGAGACTGACGAAGTTTCTGAAGAAATTTTGAATGCTGCCAATGCGGCATTTTCGAATCTGATACCCGAAAAGTCTAAAAAGTTTTATGAGCTAACATACCGAAAATTTATGAAGTGGAGAGAGAGAAAACAATGCCGTTCATTTAATGAAGACGTTTTTGGTGCATATTTTGGGGAGTTAGCTAAAGACAAGAAACCGTCCACACTGTGGGCACAATATTCGATGTTAAGGGCGATGCTTGTAAATAAAAACAACATAGATATTTCGAAATATTTAAACCTACGAGCATTTCTGAAAAGAAAATCCGATGGGTATCACCCGAAAAAATCCAACACTTTCTCCAAAGAACAAATCATAAAATTTATAAATGAAGCACCGGACCATGTTTATTTATTGACAAAAGTAATTCAAACATTGTGGATCTACATAAGTAATAATTTCTAATTTGTTATAGGTGGTACTAGTAATTGGTATTTCGGGTGCTTGCCGCTGCGATGAACTTTATGGATTGAAATTAAATAACATGGAAAACGGTGAAAACATAATCATAACACTTCCAAATACTAAAAACAAAACTTCGAGAAAATTTGTTATTCCTGCTGAATATGTTGATCTGTGCAGGAAGTATTTTGCACTCCGTCCTCCCGCTTTAGAGAGTTCAAGATTATTTTGCAATTATCAATCAGGGAAGTGTACAAAACAATTTGTTGGAATAAATAAAATTAGCGCAATGCCAAAAACTATAGCCACATAT
Source organism: Zophobas morio (assembly GCF_036711695.1). Taxonomy (NCBI): domain Eukaryota; kingdom Metazoa; phylum Arthropoda; class Insecta; order Coleoptera; family Tenebrionidae; genus Zophobas; species Zophobas morio. Next base: position 7,766,506 of record NW_026972110.1, read on the forward strand.
TTGAAATTAAGAAACCCTCAAGAGTACACGGGCCATGCATTCCGCAGAACTTCTGCGACTTTATTAGTGAATGCAGGCGGCGATATTATGATGTTAAAAAGACACGGTGGGTGGAAATCATCCACCGTAGCTGAAGGATACATCGACGAATCGTTATCTGCAAGAAAAGATATTGCAAACAGGTTGTTTATAGATAAACCATCAACTTCAACAAGTGCAGTTATTGATACAGGAAGCAGCCAACTAAGTTTAAACAAAGATACAAGTTCAAATAATACTTACGATAAAAGTGTAAATATTATTGGTGATAATTGCACAAATTGTTCTATTACAGTTAATGTATTTCAAAAATAAAATACCTACCATAAACAAACATTTATTTCCTAATTTCTTAGAAAAAATAGTATATGCAACTCGCGGATGAAGAAATTTCAACTTCATCCACTAGTTCCATAATGTACTATTTTCCCATTTCATAAAATCCAAAAAATCGATTATAAAGTTTAATTTTATTGCAGCGTACAAACAATTTTAATTATGTGGCTCTTCCTTTTCGCATTGCTTTCCGTTAGTTTTACATTTTTGTTATATTTGTTGTAATTAAGTATTCTCCTGCATTTATAAAACGTGATAAAAAATGTTCTAATAAAATTCCTGACGTATGACTTTAAAATTAAGAACTATGACCAATTTTATCAAATTTATTCCGATTTCTGCGGAAATCCTATTAAAAAGTCCCTACTTTCTAGGTAGTATTAGTTATTTTTAAATCGATTTTTTTAATAAGGTTTTTATAAAAATTAATTTTTTCGAAATTTTTATTATACAGAAACCGAAAAAAAAAATTTAATACAATTTTTTGTTTTATTATATTCAGTATAGTTCAGCATGAGTCAATACTTTTGATGAAACGAGTATATTACAGAGCTCTTTTTCGCAAAGAAAAACAGTTTTGTACATTAAAACGATGATTCGATGAAAGATGACATAATTCTTAATGTTACCATCATAAAAATACTACAGTTTTTTTCTAGATTGTTGATACCGATACGGAAATAAGTAGTTTGCCCCTTAATACCTGCGAACGAAGTATTTTGGGAAATTTAAATTCTTTTTCTAAAAGATAATTTAAATAGTAAACTCAATGTTGAGCCATATAATATCCAGTTAGTTTTGCATTCAGTTTAAACAAAAAATGTTCAGTACTTTCTTTTTATTTATGTGGTAGAACTGCAGTTGATTGTAACATTGATTAAATACATATGTACGAATTTAATCAATGATTGTAATTTACCTTATGAGTTATGAACAACACATGAGTTCGTTTTAACATGTTGCTTTGCAATTCTGTTAAATATTAAATACACGATTGCAACACACGTATTGTTATAAATAATAAATAAATATTTCTATAGTTGTTACCAATTTCTCGATTAATTTCAGAACAAAAAATTTGGTCGAAAATCATGCTTGTTTGAAAAATTATTACATTTGATTTTGCTATTTTTGTTTTCTGATAACCACTGTAAAATAAGAACCAGTGGCGGAAATGACACCCGGCAGCCCCTGCGCTGTCTGGCGCAAATTTCAAGGGAGCGCAATCCCCACACATGCCAACAATATGAAATATATTTAAAACATGTAACCAACGGGAAAATGTCGGTTACTGTCAGTGTGCATACTTAACTTCGACTGTTTATGTTTATACCGGGTGTCTGGAAAATGGCGAATTAACTCTTCTGTACGTTATATACGGGGGTTTCGGGAGTCCCAAAAAAATAATAAAGAATTCCTTGGCAACAATGCACGCACCTAATGCGTGAATACCTCCGGCTTACTTTCTGATTTCTTAGTATATAACGATGGTGGCTGAAATCTAACTTTTATTTTTTTTAGGACAATAACAATAACAACCAGTAGTCATTGATCGTTGTGTATTATTATTAATAAAACAAGCTGTTATTTTTCATTAATAAATAAACCAAAAAAATAGACATTTATGAATTATAAACAAAAACAAAAACAACAAAAGAAAAATCCATTAAAGCATGGCCAACTAAACACTAGAGAAGATGTTCATGTTCTGCCTTGTGCATATAAGTAAGCTCGTAATATTTCCAAATTTTGATCATTTTTTGTAAAAGTTAGTCATCAGTACTTGCTAAGACAAAACTAATTTTGGCAATGACATACTCTCTAAGAAAAGAGAGGGTGGGTGGGTGGGGCTAGTACCTGCTAAGACAAGACTGATATTGGCAAATGACCGACTCTCTAAGAAAATGAAGGGCTTATCTATCTATCTGTATGCATACGAATCTAGCGAATTGTATTTTTTATGAACACATATAAGTTAAAATAAAGATTTGTATATAATGTTAAAGTAAATGTAAAGAAACGTGCTACTCGTATGTTTCAAATGAGTTTTTCGTTACAAAATTTTGTGATGACGTCATCAACAATTTTGCAAGGATACCTGTATCAGGTTGAATATGTGCAGTGTAATACTAATAATGATAGTATTGCATTTCCAAATTTTCGGGAAAATAGAGTGAGCCGTTCCTGATTTAAGCAATAAACTAAATTGACTCATTAATTTTTTTTTTAATCACCCTGTATAAAAAAATCTAAAAAATATGAGTGGAAAGATAAATCGGAAGTATAGACTGAAGTATATAATATGTTGTAGATTTGAGATAGGATTTATTTGGAAGAATTTTGAGATAGCGTCATCAGGTTTTAGGGAAACGGCAAACGGATAAATTTTGATTAACGATTTACCATGTTTCCGTTAACCTTAAAACGTTTGCAAGGTTTCAGAGCATTCGGTTTTGCAATTTCAATGTTAAATAATTGTTATACAACTTTGATTTTTTATAAAAATCAGGATGTAAAACACGGATTCATAAATTACAAGTGGAGGAGTATGTTATTTTATAAAATTTAAATAGCATTTACTAATGTAAAAGTTGGAGGTGACGTCATATCGTTGTTGGTGGGGAGGATCAGACAAATTTTTGTTAGCATTTAACCATCTTCACGATTTTCCTAATACATATATACAAAAAGTTTGTCAAACAATCAGTCTGATAGTTTACAAGATTATCTGGGTAATAAAAATCGACACAGACGCGGACAGACGGCCCGTATCTAAGCCACTACTCAAGCAACGCAGGCTTATATCCTGTGTTAATAGTAAAAGGTTATTATACTTATTTTTTTAGAAGGGAGAATTTGGCCGTTTAGGGAAAAAACTCAAAGCGGATTCCTACACTACAAGTATAGGAGTATATTATTGTATAACATTTGAATCATTTAAAGTTAGAATCCTTTGAGATGGCGTAATCAAATTGTTGGTGGCGATAATTAGTCAAACTTGAGTTAGTGTTTTATCATCTACATGATGTTCCTAATATACATACAAAATTTGACAGTAATCGCTCCAATATTATATTTTCTAGGATATCTGTCTAATAAAAATCGACACAGACGATAGACAGGCAGACAAACAGATAGACGGGAAGAGAAGACCACTTTTGTGGTACTCAAGAGGTCATGGAATGTTGAGAAAACATAAAACTGGCAAGTAACCCGATGGACTGGATTACCATACTTCCTTAGCTTACGCTCAGGAAATAAAAATAATTCACTTTCATTAAAAAACTGTAAAGTTATGACCTCACCTCTAAAATACAATAAATGCCATTCAAAAATCGAGATGAATTTTAAATGGATGTCATCAGTTTTTTGAAGACGATGAACAGAAGAATTTTGATTAGCGTCTCATAATGTTTACAATAATCTTAAAATATGCTTAAACTTTTAAAGTGATTGGTACTGTAATTTTGAAGTTGATTCGTTGGAAGATAGACAAAAATAAGCAATCCGCATTTTTGTATTCCATAAACTGTGACAACTATCACAACATATAATTGTTAGGCAGCACTTTATCTACAAAGCAATTTTAAATGAAGTCGACACTCTCAGGAGACGATTTAGTATTATTGATTATACTGTCACTAATAGTTTATAGTGTGTATTACGTAAAAAGTCAAACCTTTAATCGTACAATAATAATAATTAATTAACATTCAGAAGCTCGTGATACACGAAATAAAGATATCAGTAGCAAATAATAACAATCCAAGGTTTCCTATAATCGCATAAAACAACTTTCTAATAAAACAACAAAATTCTCGATGTTGGTGTTGTGTTTACTAATTTCACCTACACAGCAATTTGGTGCACAATATTTTTACGTTGGATGGACGTTCGGTAAAGGATACTTTGATGGAAAATTTTATTATGCATTTAAAAATGTGAAACACATTTTTTTTTATTTTACGACACGCACTCAAAAGAGCTTAAGATGTTATGATCCAAAAAAATATGTCTTTTATATGATCCATCATAAATGGTTATGATTTTCCGGCAACTTTAAATACCTAGTAAGTAAATGTATACTTGTTTTGTTTACATTTTTTAAAAATCGGAAATTATAATTAAGTTTTTAAACTTTAAAGTATAATATCCAACCATAAACACAATAGATTGCTTCTAGAATATCAAATAAGTATACATTCTACATTACTATAACACAAGCTCTTTAACCATGTTATACCGAATTCAATTAGATTGAAACATTATTTTCCCATTAAAATAACCCTTTACAAAATAAAGTTATGTGGCCAGTTAATAGCTTTATTCACATTTTTATAACTTTGTTACCTTTTATTTGTACCATTCACATTTGGTCCAATATATTTGACTTCTAACGTCGAAAATCACGTCACTGAAAACCAGAAAATATGGATTTATTCTGTAAGCTTGCAGAACTTTTTCTGTGTTCGGTTTAATACGGCATTTGTTGACTTACGTTGTATAATAATAAAGTTGCCATGAACCGGAGCCTTTTTCATCGATCACGTATCACACCGAATAATGAAAGGCGTAAGTTGGAGCAATCATAAATCTGTCAGATCCCTGAATAGAGTTTAGCCCTAGGCATGCCTCGAAATGTCAAACCATTTCCTGATCTTGCCGAAGACTCTTCAGAGAAATCGTCTTAGAGGGTCCGATATACTCTAATCCGTGATAAACTCTTGTTATTCTAGCGTATAATAGGCGAAATCAATTTGGCCAGTTAACACTCTTTCAACTTTCACTGGCCCAATCTATAAATTCCTAATAAAGGCTACATTTAGCGTCCAATGGAAACGTCTGTTGCGTAATTATCTAGATTTATTTGCACTACCGTTTGCTGCCTTTCCGTTTTTGCTTTCGTTAATTATTTTTTTACGTGAAGGATCATTCATGTAAATTTGTTTTTCTTAACCATTAGTCATTACTAATGAATTTTAACAAAGTTGATTTTGAAACTTGAGAGAAAAAGATCATTTATTTTGAATATTTCAGAAGAATATCATACTTCAGAAGAACGCCTCACCTGACTGCACAACACAACTTAGATATGAAAGATGTATTTTAGTTTCAGGCTATTAATAGAATAACTGGTAAAAATTAGTATGCTCTTTAGGGGCACTTATCTGTATTGCTTTTATAAAGAGATATTAAGTAAGTTACCACTTATCAGTTATCAGGTTTATATTTCAACAAGCAAAACATTTAAATTAGACATCAAATTTTCACTTTAGAAGTTAAAAAAGTATGTTGGTTATATTTATAACAATTATCAATTTATTGGAATAATCAAATTCTGCCTCTCATAACTTCTGCAGTTATTGTCGTTGGTTTCATTCTAGAAAAAAAAAATATTTTCAACAAATTTAATTAACAATTTCAACCTGCGTGACTAATGCAGTGGCTTGAGTCCTCATAATTAATAAAAAAATAAAATGCGATTTGAAATGTGACAGTAACCAATTAGTTTTGTTTTTGGATCCCGTATCCCGAGGTTGCTTTTAACATTAAAAGAGTATGCTGAACACGTCGTTATACGTTAAGTAACAAGTATCTCTTGATTTAGAAGGTAGGGCATTCAACTTAAAAATTTATGTTGTTTTCATCCAAACAGATTTCTGGCAAATGTTCGAATGGTATTCATGCAAAAAATTGGGGCCACCAGAGATTAATTCATATCAAGAGATAATCTTACTAATCTTACTATAAACAAAACTAAGCTCAAAGTTTGGTCGGACTGTCAGCAACATTCTCACCGGTTCTAAATTACGTTTCCTCATCTTTCCGACGTGTTAAGAGAGATCCCAACACCATTAACAAAGTAATCCAGATAAAATTCGTTTTTATTGTGCTTTTACGGAAATAATTTCTAAGTAGAAAAAATATTTTCTTCCCTGCTGAATGAACAATTTATTTTAGAAGTGTGTAACCCCTACATGAAAAAAATAATTTACGCACGAAATAATCGTCCAAGAGTAGCTTATTTTAAAAGCATCATAAAATTCTGCACATCCGATTTTATCGATGATGAAAACGGCTTGTTTTTTTGAAACATTGTTTTCTGTGTACGACAGCATAAAATTTAGATCAACTTGATTTTTTTTTTACTATGTAAACATGACAAAGCATGACAAGAAAAACGAGAACGTTGTTAAAAATGAATTTTCAAACCGTAACGAGCACGTTCCATTTACTCAAACTCTTTTGACAGGCAAAAGAATCTAATAATAATAACATTAATAATAATCAGTGGATTAACAAAAACCTGAATAATTTTGCGACCATAATTCAGAACCTTGGTGCGTAAAGTAGAAAATCGCATTTCATATATTTACGCCAATCATATGTGAAAAATCATTGACGCGTTAAACACCGATTACGAGATTATTCCAACGAAGGTGATTTCCAAAAATCAACACGGTGGCAAGTTTCAAATAAAAGTCACAATTCACATGTAATTTCCACAGTTACAATGGTGCTTAAAACTGACGCAGTCCATTTCGTGCAGTTGTGTTGGGTATAATTTTTTGGGGAAATGTTTATTAAGATTTATTTGGTGCTAAAATTCCACTTCGACAACAAAAAATGAAGAATAATTTTTTACACGTTTGCCGATTACCCGTTTATAGTAAAATATATTTTTTTAAATCTTGGGAGAAAGCAGTGCCTAGAATTTACAACGACGAGGTGTTACATTTCGGGGTTATACACCAAAATAATTTTTTTACCGAACTGCCTTGATATTTTTACAGGTATCGATTTATAAGAGAAAAACTTTAAGACACACTGGTTGTTTAAACAATTTTCAAGATATTTTTATTTGTAAAAAAAAATACTCCTATCACATATAAAAATTTACTCCACTGAAGATGGAAGTTTGTAATTTTAATTTTAAGTGATGATTTAAACTTATTTAGGTGTACCTACTTAAAATATTATTAAACGTTTTTCAAACTTGTCTCTAGAATAATCTTGCAGATTTCTTAGCGAGTATCTTAACACAATGATTTAAGAAAATTGGTCGAAGGTTATTTCGACAGAACTTCCTTCGTTTCTGAAGTACAATACAACAAATTCAGCTTTTTCGAAAAATTGTAAGATTTGATTTTGCGAATTTTATGTTTTATGATAACCCTTAAAAATATGTAGTGTTAAAGTAAAGGTACTACGCGTTTGTTTCAAGCGAGTTTTTTCATTACAAAATTTTGTGTTGACGTCATCAAGATTTTTGCAAGAACATCTATATCAATTTGGATAGATACAATGTAATACTAATAATAACAGTATAACATTCCGAAATTTTAGGTAAAATCGAATGAGTCGTTCGTGATGTAATCAATACAATAAATTACCTCATTAATTACTTTTTTACCCACCCTGTATAAGTACAGACTCATAGTATTTTGCATATTTCAAAAAGGATTTATTCGACCAAATTTTAAGATGACGTCAGTTTTTTTGGGAGGGGCTAAACGAATAAATTTTGATTAACGATTTACCATGATTACGATAATATTTAAACGTTTGCAAGTTGTGAAGACACTCGATTTGCAGTTTCAAAGTTAAATTGCAAAATGTTGTTACACATTTTTTTTTCTTTACAAAAATCTTTACGTCTAGGGTGAAAATTCAACACGGATTCATACGCCACAAGTGCAGGAATATCTTATTTTGTAAAATTAAAACAAATTTAGTATTGTAAACTTTGGAGATGACGTCATTCCATTGGTGGCAGGAATGATCAGTCAAATTTTGGTTAGCGTTTAAAGACTTTCCCAAAATTGTGAATCTGGAAGCCATAGAAGACTGTGTAAAATTGACCAATGAAATCCCAGCGTATGAGATTCATATGTCTAATAATAAAAAATGTTTCTGTTCACTAAATATTGTTAAAAATATTTACAATTGACTGCACTTTATATTTCCTCAATAAATAACATAACATTGAAATGTGTTTTATTTGAACTCACTAAAAACTGTCAGGTGTGGGATTCGAACTCACGCCCCCTTTCGAGAATCAGAGCTTAAGTCTAACGCCTTAGACTGCTCAGACAACCTGACTACACTTAGTTGTTTTATTTATAAATCAGTACGTTCCTGCAAAGTTATATGAGGGTATAGTCGGGATAAAACTCGAGTGTCCGCAAAACAGAACCGTCCCTTGGGTCAGGTTGACCAAGCACAAGGCGATGACAAACGTTCGATAAAAACTAGTGGGACTGATAGCTCAGGTCAAGTGAGGTCAAACTGAGTTAGGAGCCCCACTATATAACTACTCATCTACATGATAAATGATTCTAAGATACATACAAAATTTGACAATCGCTCCAGTAGTTTCGGAGATTATCCGACGAGAACGGAAGACTACTTTTTTGTATCCCTATCAAAAGAAAGTTTACTTGATTAATTCAAGAATTTAAATACAGGCTGACTCACTAAACTTGCGTTCCTCGATATCTTATTAATTTTAGAATTAGAAAAAAAAGTTGAAGGCTATAGTATATTCAAGTGAAAGACGCGTGATCACCGCGTGTTCAACTACCTACTGGTCGACAAATTTGGTGGACGGTGTTTCCCAAGCCAGTTTTACACTGTACCTACCGATATTTCATTGTTGCCTCATCCCTTGCGTTGTGTCGTCTCCTTGCTTTCATAGTTTATGTTTTTACTTGTGACCACCATCAAGTCGGATGTTCGAAACATTATTTTGTCAAAAGCAGAACTTAAAATTTCTCTATAGTGTAACACGGGCTACGCGCAGTAATCTTACGCGCACGCGGCTCCAGAATGCATTATGCAAGTTTCACGTAATCACTGACTCTTGAACAGAGTGTAAGCTTGTACGGTTCTTTGAAGCCCATATACTCGTATTAAAATTATTTTCAACTCTGTAAGGTGTTCTGTTTTGAAGGTGTAACACACAGCTGAGTTTTTCTTTTCTTAATGAAGTACACTTTATATTTTATAATACATATTTAGGTATATTTATTGCCGTCTTCTTAAATTTTATAACGACAGTTTAGTTTTGAAATTCCGATGCGAAGTTGCCTCGTGCTTCCAATTTTCTTGAAATTATGGGAAAGTATGTTAGTATAATATTGTATGAGATTTAAATTATGTTTATTGTATTATATATAAAATTTTGAGATGTCATCAAGTTGTGGGTGGGAATGATTAAAAAAATTTTGGTTAGCGTTTTACGATCTACATGATATTCCCAATATCTATACAAAATTTGACGCGAATCGGTCCAGTAGTTTCGGAGATTATCTCTCCAATAAAAATTCGAACACCCGGCAGACAGACAGACAGATGGACAGAACCGAGAGACCTATTTCTTCGTATCATAGGGGTCGTGAAAGGTCGAGAAAACGTAAAATTAGAGAGGCGGCCGACGGACTGGATTACAATACTTCTTCGCTTACACTCGGGATGTAAAAATCTAACTTGAGCCTTTTAGCAGCAAAACAAACACGCTGTCTCTGAGGCTAGGTACCGTGTACTCTACAGCGTTAATTCTGTGTTATTTTCACTTTATCGATTCGACCTAAATTTCTTTAAATTAATGAATTTGTTTTCTAAATCTGCATTTATATTCTGTCCATTCTGCGCTGCATACACGAGTCCGTTTATTAAAATACCCAAAACGTTTAAAATTTTCAATGTAAATTTATCTTTTTAATTTTCATTTCACCAGAGATTCAGAAGTAGGTCAGTTGTTAAATCGGAAATCCTATGGTAACAAACAGAACCCTCGGAAGTCCATATACAATTTGCATTATAATTTTTCGAAGCTCTCAAGCCATAACGATAATAAACGCAATAAGTTAATCGGCTTACAAGAAAACAAGAGCGCGCGAAAATCTGTAGTATACACAATTTATCAGGAAAGGCGTAAACGTCGTCCGCTCACCCTCACTCAACTTTAACGACTTAATTCTATTACAGCATTAAAGCCAAAGATGAAGAGCCACTACCGGGGCCACAAGATGGCCGTTTGGTTGAATCTAATCCCGCAACTGCATCAACCAGGCGACGAAGACGTCAGTATGAGGCACCACCATTTCCACGAGCGAGAACCTCATTACTATGCTGGTATGTTTTATATAAAAGAAAATTAAATTTATTATCGCTGCAGACATGCACGATATCCTTATAGCGCTGCAGCATATTTTCTTCGCTAATAAAAACGTTTCATGTCACTTAAGTGTCCAGTTTTTTGCGAGCTTAACAACACTGCGGATTCCAGCCCGAGCATAAATTCAAAGCTGGACCGTTTTAAAGCGGGCTTGCATGGAACGATTTACGAGGAGTATTCAAGAAAAACTGAAACGGATGCATTTACGGGCTCTGCAGCTAAGTAAGCTGCGAACGTGTTACAACCTGAGATTATTAGGCAAATGGGTTTCTATACTTATGCAACTTTTTATTTACTTATTCCTAAATTGTTAGTTATGGGTATGACTACATAACTCAACATTTGTAACAGTATAATGTATATCCTATTTCATGAAAGCTTAGCGCGTTGTGTTAATAAATGTTATAAGAGCAGTACCGGACATAAATCGACCAACTTTTGAAAATCATTAGACTTTAATAAAAAATAACCAAAAGTAAAAATACAATCAGTTGTGTGTCATAAGACACAGTACTGAAATCTAAGTAATATTATAAGAATTGGGCTTAAAGAAATAAGAGTAAATATTACAATCGTAAGGGGGTAGAAAAACAAACAACAAAATTTTTGTAACAGTTGAATTGTATAATTCAGAGGGCAGTTTAACTAATTAGAGTATTAAAACTAAATAAATTTAGGTTTGGACAGACGCAAAACTCTGAAGTGATTACTTGATCAGTGATCACCCTTATTTTTAGCAACGACAATATGCCCAGACTATTACAACTACTACAGTGGAAATAAGAATAGTGGTCCTGATAGTGTCAAATATAAATGCAAACAATTGTTTGAAAAAAATTCTTTTTGGAATTGTCGGAAAAAACCTGTTACCAGAAATTTTTCAGGTTCGTTTATTACTGCTGAAATATTTCACAGTTTCAGTGTTGGAGGGGAGGCCAAAACAACCCAGTAATTAAGGCAATGTAACCAGATGTGAGAATCCAATTGTACGTGATGATGATTATTATCCGATTCTCAAAATTTCTTTTTTCATAACAAATAATCCTCTTAAAATGTTCACATTTTGTAATAACACTCAAACCTTTAACTTCAGAAGGGATAATTTTCTAGTATTGTACAATCTGATTATATATACAAACTGGACCTCCTTGTATTGACTCCCGTCTGTTAAAAATACCTGTGACGACTTTTAAGACATATTGTTTAAATTATTCGAAACTGCAGTTCACAAATATCGTAAAAACAAAAGTCCACATTCATAACCACCTTAGTTTAATAGAGAAGTCATTAGTTAGTCTAATTTAAATTCTACTATCTTTCTTTTATTTATTTTATCATAAGAAGTATAAAAAGTATAGTCCTATAGTCCTACGATGTGATTAAGCAATGCCGTACCAGATCGAAATAGTTTATTGACAAGAGTTTTGGAGCATACATTAATAATATGCAAAATCAGTTGATCCAAAAAAATTTTGGAGCTCCATTCAACATAATAAAAGAGATAATAGAATTCTTGGGAACATGCAATACAAAGATTCGCGAATATGTATTATTATCATCATTGTCAATGGATTTAGTGAATATTTCACCTGTTTACGTACCATATTATAATATGATTCCTGATAATACAGGGCTATTATAAATGATTCTAAAGGCGAAGTTGGCCATGGATTTCAAAAATCCCGTTTCGTTGAAATTATGCCTCATTATTATGATGATTTAACGTTTTTCAAGTGTGAATTACAGTTAATTATCGTTGATCTAAGCTCAAAACAACAAAACAGTCGTTTTCAAAACTCTTGGTGCTTGCGTACGAAAATTTTGTTTTTGAGCTAAGAAGTGAAGACCGTGAAAATGATTTATTTCGTTGAACAAGACAGTTTCAGCATTTCTATATTATGTCTTGTTATCGCAATGGGACATTCGTAAACTAGGAGTGTGTGTACTCTGGAACCGCTTGTATGCAGGAATATTTGGCCAAATACTGTGATTTAATAATTTAAGAAACATCGTTAAAGGCTCACATTAGAGATGTAATCAACAGATTTGTTCGAACTGGCAGTGTCAACAAAGGAAATCTCCTGGAAGACTTTCAGTATCTTAGGAAGTTGTTGATGATTTAAGACGACTTTAGCAGAATCCGCAAACATCTTTGACAAGATTTCCTCAGCAGTCAGGAGTTCCTGTTGCAACGTGAAATTGAACAATGAAAGGATTACAGAACATTTTTGAAATTAAAAAAAGAGTTAACATGTGGCATCAACAAAATGATGAACATTTTGAACATTTACTGTGATGTTTAACCGCAATAAATGTGTTTCTTTTTATTGCAATGAATTCGTTTTATTTTTTAATAAGATATGAAGGAGTTAGGCAACCAGTTATACAGATGCATGCGGTATTTGTCGTACGTCCTTGGGCATTTAGTATAGTCTAAAACTCAGAGGCGGCACGTTTTCATGACCTACTTCAGCCCTATATCTATTTTTATATAGAAACCCTGTAGTTCCATCAATACAATCACAAGCATGTGACTAATAACATTCCAACAACCCGTCTTTGTAATTGCGCAAAAGTATTGGAATCTGTGGGACACAACAGAATCTATGTGAGCTTAAAGTATACCATCTCAACAGAACAACATGGCTTCTTGAAGAATCGATCAACCGTAACAAATCTCTTATGCAAGACATCTCAGAGACAATAGATGACAATGGGCAAATGGATGTCATTTATACAGATTTTTAAAAGGCGTTTGATAAAATTAATCACGTGATCCTTCTCCAAAAAAACGTCTACATTTTTTTTTTTGCACCACTATTAATTATCATTATTACGGTATCACTTGTTAGACCGTCAGCACTGCGTAAGATATCGTAATTGTCTATTTAAATCATTTGTTCCTACCTCTGGAGTTCCTCAGGGATCCAGTCACGCTCACGGTTTAACACTAGATGCAGAACTTGCTTTTACTATGACACCTGCAGAACTAATACATTAGTAAAATTCCAGTTGTAGTCATGTGTGACAGATTTAATGGAATTCCACAATTGTGCGATATAAATTTTGATAAGTTGAATTATATGAAACAAAAGGTTCTCTTGATTTTTGGAATATAGTTAAGTAACAAAAATGTAAAAAAAAATGGTAGACTTTTCTTTATTTTCGTTACTTATTATTCTAGCTTATGCTTTTTGTGTTGAACACTTGTAAAACAACAGATTTCTATTCTTATTATATTGTTCCTTCTTACATTCGTTAGTTGAATAAGGTATTTACAAAATAAAAGGTTCTGATTACTTTAAGCCCACGCGTTAGATGACCAATATCTTTTCAATAATAAGAAATAACTCTGTATTGTCCAACAGGAAGACCCTAATATCAAGATGGTCCAATAATTATAATATATACATGATCGTTTTCCGGGTTGGAACTGTGTTAATTGAGTTTTTGAGCTCAACGTTTCGCACACTTTCGTAACATCTTCATTCACAAAAGTCCCTGTGGCCGAGTCCTTAACATTAATCGGTGAATTACTTTCCAGTGACGGACAAGCTCCACTTCTTGGCGATCTCGCGGAGAAATGTCTAACCTCCACATATTTTACCTTCCAAGGTCAATTGTACAAACAAATCTTTGGTACTCCCATGGGATCCCCTTTCTCACCAGTCGTCGCCAATATTTTCATGGAAACTTTTGAAGACACAGCCATTGAATCCGCCCAACTCAAACCCAAAGTCTGGTTCCGCTACATGGACGACACATTTGTCATATGTCCCCATGGTGAAAACGCCCTTTCAGTCTTTCACGACCATCTCAACAGTCAACACCCCTACATTCAGTTTACCATGGAAGTGGAAACCAACAATCGTCTTCCTTTCCTTGATGTTATAGTAACCAGGTTACCCGAAAGTCGACTTGGTCATTCAGTCTATCGAAAACCCACCCATACTGATCGATATCTTCACGCTACATCTCATCACCACCCCGCCCAAAACCGGTCTGTCATTGACTCCCTAATTCATCGAGCCATTACCATTTGTCAACTGGACAAACTCCAAAATGAATTAGAATCTCTACAAACATCTCTTCAACAAAATGGATACGACCACCACACTATCAAGTCAGCCTTGCAACGTCGACTTAATCCCAACTCTGACAGTACTTCAAATCGCCCAACTGATCTCGTATCGACTGCATATCTACCATTCATTCCTCAGGTCATGGACCGTCTGACCAAAATACTCAAAAGGCAAAAAGTTAACACAGTCTTCAAACCTGCAACTAAAGTTGCACAAATGCTTCCTTCCGTCAAAGATTCTCGCCAATGTCTAGACTGTAGAGGAATATACAGCATTGCCTGCTCCTGTGGTGTAATAGTATATTACATATCGAGGGTGGTAAGAAGCTAATTACGAACGAAGTTTACACACGAGCGAACGTAGCGAGCGAGTGATGTAATATGAGTTCGTAATTAGCTTACCACCAGAGTTGTGTCATATACTTTTTCTACGATCTATAATGAAGAATCACTTTCAGAAGAATTTTTTTTTGGGAAAGCAAATATTTATAGTTGCTATGGAAACTACCCAAACAGGCACGTAATATATATATATATTACGTGCCTGTTCATTCATTACATGCCAGTGGGTGTAACTATGGTTTTACTATGAGGCTAGACAGTTCGTAATTCATGGATTACTATGTGGGAGTAGAAAAAATACATACAGGGTTAGTCACGAGAGAATTACTTCTGAAAATTAATTTTACGCAACCCAAAATACGAATACCATGTACCATTTGATACTAACTGAATTTAAAATGAAATGCTTAATCCATGATTGCTTTGAGTTTGGCAATCTCATTTTGACAATTGTGGAAAAGGAAGTTACGCGAGTGTCAATGGTGTTACCGCAGTCAGTCGGAAATCTCCTCCGGCGCCGCTAATAAATTTGTCAGTGTGCCTCTTGATCTTTTGCAACCGATTAATCACGAGAAAATTATTTCTAAAAATTTCTTTTACGGCATTTTATTCAAAGGTTACAACACAAACTCAAACAAGTAAGTAAATAATTTAACTACTAATCTGTTGAAAATGTTGGGCATTTTTGGGGGGATGCTACGGCTTTTTTGTAAATGGATGGCCCAAGAAGTCCAGAGGTTGCGGATTTGCACTTCGAAGAGGCTCTAGGTGACGCAGAGATGGCGAATTAACACATGCACATTAGCGGCGAACAATATTGGTAGAGCACTTACGGCTTCAGTATAGCCCAGATTGATCTGACTGTATGTCGTCGATCCAATGGGGCTCTAGAGGCGAGTCAACGATGAAAAAAAAATGTTAAAAATTAATTAACGTCAAAGTGACACTGTCAAAGTCAAAGCAATCATGGATTAGGCATTTCATTTTAAATTTAGATAATATCAAGTGGTACAGGATATTAGTATTTTGGGTTGCGTAAAAATAATTTTCAGAAGTAATTCTCTCGTGACTAACCCTGTATATAGGAGAAACTGGTAGGTCCATAAAAATTCGAATTCAAGAACACAAACGTTGACTCAGAACAGGTTTTCTGACTCACTCTTCCGTAGCTGAACACCAACATGAAATCGGTCACACCATCACGTTTGTAAATTCCAAAGTTCTGTCCAGAGCACCACATTTCTATGACCGGAAAATCCGTGAAGCTATTCAAATCCATAACAACAGACAATGATTATTATCTGTCAAATATTTGGAAGCCCACACTGGATGCGAATGCTCGGTTATCTCCCCCCACTCCACCCAGAGCCGGCCAATCAGCTTCAACCACGACGGTTTCCCCCACCACGTCTCTTTAAATAGGTCAGATCAGAACCACATTCTTCCCGCCAGAAGAGTTTCTCCTATGGTATGGTTGACATACTGAGTTACTGTGGTCTTTTGCCTTATTCCTAACCCTGCTGCTGAAGATGCCACTTACAAATATGTGCGAAACGTTGAGCCCAAAAACTTAATTAACACGGTTCCAACCCGGAAAACGATCATGTAGTGATTCCGACCGTGCAAGCCTCCGAAATTAATTGTAATATAATAAAATTACATGAACAGTCAAGCATAAAATTAGCAAAATTTCCTATGTACTTTATCCACTAGCACATACAGGTGCTCAAAAATTAATGCACTACCTCTATGACACGTTGTTCACAACTGTTTATGGAGCTGAAAAAAAAATTTTTAATATAAATATACATAGAAGATGTAGCCCTTCAAAATTTTTCTTTTCGATACTTCACTATATTTTAATTGAGTTCTTCGTGTTGGGTATATGAAATTAATCGAACTTTCTCTATTCAAAATAATTTAGGACGTGTCTTGTCTTTACCCATCGTTTTTAAACCAAATATTGCAACTTAGGTACCTAAGATAATTTCCAGTTATCAGGGAATGCCCTGATATTCAAGATTAACTCAAATATTATTGTTAGTGGTTGGATTAACACAAAGGTACAATCTAGCACCAGAAAAGCGGATCACAGTTGAACAAGATCAAAATATTCATATCATCTCCGTTGTCGTCATTGTAATTTTTACTCAAGCTATCTGCCAACACATTGTCAATTCGATTGGGGTTGCTTAGGAGGTCGTTACTATAAGTCATATAGGAAGTATACATTTTTTAAGTAGGGCAAAAATTTTTACAATTACCTACTTAGTTTTACTAATCTTCGGTTAAGATCAGATCGAATACATATACTTATTTAAATTTTCAATATGTTTCTGATAATTACTGTATCTAAGTTTACGTAGTAAACGCTATTTGTGTTAAAATTTACTAAGAGAAACACGTGTACAACAGCTAGAAAGGATTACTTGCAAAAGTAACTTTTTGGTACGAATGTGTGTAGAGCTGTTTGAACTTATCATAAAAAAATAACACTCCAAATTAACGTCACTAATCCATCAAATAAAAGGCCAGCCTGTGTGATATAAATTAGAAAATCTGCTTTTTTAAGGTTCCATTAATTACTCGAACCATTCGTTCCTAGAATTTTAAAGCCACGAAGAGAGATAAATCACGAGCGTCTTCGTTTAATAGACAATAAACAGTTTTCTTAATCGAACAATTAATGTTAGAAATAGCGTATTGAGTATTGGTATTAGATCCATTAAAAAATACAGTTGACAACTGTGTCCACAAGAACTATCTAACAAAGGTTGTGTGATAAACGTTTACGAGGATGACATCCGGCGAAAACGCGTTTGATTTCAAAAAAGAATAAGAGAGCATATGATTGGTCCGCAATGGGTAGGAAGACCAGCAAATACTAAATTTCACCCAAAATATACCATAGAAATGATCAGCCATAGAGGAGAATCGATTACTGTAGACCGATGTTTTTTGCATCAAGGAATGAGTCCAGTATTTTGGTTCATTGAAATGATGACTGCTGGAGTGTACGAAAAGATACATAATAAGGTAATGCTGTCATCTGGTAAAAACGATATGCTATTACGATTCCTATTTCAGCAAGATAATGAACCGAATCACAGGAAAATGTGTCAAGACGTGGTTTAAATCCAAAACATCGTCGATATGAAGTGGTCAACTCAGTTACCTAATCTAAATCTCATCGAGCACATGTGCGGCGGAGTAAAAGACAACCTGTAAATAAAACATTTTCCAAAAGAGAAGAATTATATGAAGGGTGCACAAAGCACCTGTCAAGAAACACAAAGTTGAAATCCTGAAGTAGTATCACAAAAAAAAATATCTAACAAAATACTGATTTTTCATTTATTTTTGCTTAAAATTTGATAATAAACTCTACACTTTAAAAAGTTGCTTATTTTACGTCTCAAAAAAAATTACTCCTATATCGTTATTATACTTTAGATGACGTTGGCTGCTTGAAATAGTATTTTGATGTAGTACAATATATTAAATCACTGGTTGTAGGTTGAGTTTTTCGAAATTTGGTTAATTTATGTTCGGTACTGTACATTTTAATAATATCAAACCTACATTATAATTCTGCAGCATCTACTTGTAGAGCATTATAAATTTAAATGTTGGTGATTAATAATAATGTAACGGTTTTTGAAAAACAGTAGCAGGTCTGTAGATGGTCAATGCGGATCTTTGGAAACAACGATCTTCCAAATATTGATTATTTCTTGAATAAATGCAACAGGGGTGCGTTGTTTTCATAACCGCCAATGCGGAAGACATTTAAATCCAATTCTCCAATGCTAGTATTATTACTACAAACAAAAATTTACTCGTATATCTCTCCCTTCTAGTTTCGATAATGTAAACACTAGAAACGAGAAAACGAAACATCCAGTTTGTTTTACTACCATAAACAAACAATTAATCGCCGACCAATGAAATTTTTGAACAAATTTTGAACACCAGAAGCCTAATAATCTCAAAGTGACACCTTACTTGTGCGACATTGTAACGGTATTAGTCTCAGTCTTTCCTAAATAACCCTCGTATTCAAAAGAATAATGATGAGGCTTCACAGATCCTTTCCCTTGTGTCATCAAAATAATAATGCTTTTTCTGAAAATATGTGCTGTCGATTTCCCCTTAATTTTGCCGCTGGTTATTTCTTTGCATACAATTTATCAACTCGCTTTTTCATTGTAGGTTCTGTCAGGGCGGAATCATTCACTCGCTTACCCCCATCCCTGCATCCGGCCTCAATGACAGATTCCCATATCGCAAACGGAGAGGGCACGGAATGCGTTCCCAACACAACAGCTGATGACCAACTCGTAGACGATGACGAATTAAACTTAAGTAAGACAATATTCATTGTGCATGTTTAACCAGCTAATATCTAAAGATAGCATACCAAACAGGAGCTTCAATTTTAGCTTTAATCCGTAGTAGTTAGCAAAAGGATGTACTTATTTGCTGCCTCCAGGAATAAATTGACGATTTACATCCATTTGTCCTAAGGTATAGATCGATACAAGATCGTAACACGACTAAATCGAAGGCGTAGAAATTTAATTTCTCTAAAATACTCCAGGCGTTACAGAGTTTGCTCCGTCGGCAACACTGTCATTACTCATTATCATCTAGTTGAAAATCACTGAAAAGTAAAAACTAATTAATAATACACTGAGTAGTACTACAAGAATTGTATCAAAGTTATCATGGATCATCAGTCATCACAATCTCAATTTTCTGTATTTAAATAAATTAGTATTTTAACTGAAAGTTTAGTAGTGACCTGCTGTAGGAGTTTTTGTGTCACATTGTCATAAAAACATAATCATGTTTTTGTTCGTTTTATACCGTTAAAACAACATATCGGTGAAATATACTTAAATGTTTACACATTTTGCAGAAACTTTACCAAATCATAGCTGCAGAAGTACTATAATAACATAAGGTCAGTTTAACAAACGTCAAATTTTATATTTTTCTTTTACTCTTCTCTGGACATTTTTTAAAGAAACACTCTCGGAAATTATCGTTCTCACTAATCTGAAGTTTGACGAGTTTCTTAAAATATCGTGAACATATGAACACAACCAACTATATTTTGCCATCATCCAAAGAAGTAATGACGTATTTCAAACTCAGCATCTTCTTATTAAATTTTGCTTACAACCTGCATTGCGGCATTAAGGTAAAATTTTTAGTAATACATTTTACAGACAACCCTGTGTACAATAAAAATACATATAAAAAAAGAAAATTTTATACACCCGGTATAATATTTTATACAGGCTTCATAAATATGCTAGTTAATTTTTTAACCAGAAAAGTTTGCAAAACATAATTGAAGTTGAGTATAGTAAATGATGTTTAATATGTGTGCTTATGCAGTAAGTTATTTTTTTTTTGAGTGAAAATTTGAGATTTTGACAGGCGTGTTGTGGGATTTCAAGCGGTTTCCCTCCATTGCTTTACTCCTAACCTTGTACATCCATTTTATCCCTTCTACCCCCTCACCAACATGATTTTTCTGTAAATATCGATTCACTTTGTGATTTATTTAGTGATGCAATCGTTTAAGCATGTAAACTCAAAATGTCATCTTTTATTTCTGAATTAAAAATAGAATCACATTTGCAAACTTTTTTAAATGCAAAACTTTTTTGAATAAAACAAAAACCCTAATTAAAAGTTTTAGTCGACTTTAAAAGAAATACGGCTATAAAATATTTGTGCAGCTAAAAGATTGCAGGACTATTTTACCGCAACGATTTGCTGAAAATTTTAGGGACGGGATAATAGAATATTTGAACAGAAAAATTCCAAATGTATTAAAGTTCTAACTCGTCAATAACGAACCAATTGGCCAGATCATAAATACAGAATTTATTGAAGAAAGAGTGGAAAACACGAAAACAAGCCAGACTTGGCTAGAATTCTGCAACTTAGATTAGAATTATATATATTTGAAAGAGTTTTCTTGATTGAGCAAAGAACAACAATTTAGCGTTGGTGATCAGTTGATCACAAGAGAACAAGTCAATATCGAGGAATTTTTTATAAGGGTACATGTAGATACATCTAACTGGTAAAACAAAATTTTCTTAATGATGAAAATAAATCTCATAAAAATTCAGCGACACCTTTCTTAAAAGACGAAAGAGCTTAAAACATTTTAGGTGGCTTCTCCGACATGGAATTATAGAAAGTAAACACCCAGATATACGTCTTGTACAGAGAGTTTAAAAAAAATTAACAAATTTTATGAAAAATGGTTAGGATTTAATCATAGCCTATAATCCACTGTAAAAAAAAATACAATATACTTTAGAAATAACATAATATTTACATGAAAATTTCAAGCTTTCAAAATCATCCAAGGAACTGGACGAAAATACCAAGAAGTAAACTCTATAGTTTATTTTTTAAGGGCGTGGACAAAATTATGCAACATAATATACACAAACTAAGGATGACGTTGATTATATTTTCTATTCGAATAAAATGTGTAATTTTAAAATTTTAGGTTAAGAATAATGTGAAACTTAAAGAAAACAACACTTTGGGTTAAAGGTCAAAGTTCACGTTATTTTTTTTGCAAAACATACATTGATTCAAAATTGTTCAACACACGAAAATTATCGGGTTAACTGTGAAATGTGTATTTTGGATTGAGTGAATATTTCCACGCCTTGAGACTATAGGTATCTGGAATCTTGTCAAGTTATTATCATATTTTAATATAATAAGTTTGGATCCAATACATTAAAGACAATTAATCAAAGTCGTCTATATACTATATAAAATAGTGAACATCGAACCATCAAGAATTATCCGAAATTTAATAACAAAAATGCAGTAGCAGCTCGTATGCTTTTGAAATGGAAGGACACAACTTTCGTTTTGCCATGAACACTTTTTTTATTAATAAATCGAGGGTGGCTCTCTCTAAATTTTTTACTACAATTTGGTTATCCCAAGACAGTGAACGACTTTTTATTAAATATTTAACTGAATTCATTATTATTTTTTTTTAATTGAATTACTACTAGCGGTCACCGTTCAAACAGAACCCAATTCCAGCCAAACACAGCGACTAGAGGCGCGGTTTCCATGGCAAACGTCTAAATGATTCATGATTTGGTCTCGGTTTCCGCTTACATCATCTGTAGATGTAAGTTTTGATACACTTGATACAAATGGAGCGGAAAGAAATTAGTTTTGATAGTTATAACACAAACTTCCGGATATTTTTTTAAATATTTAAAATTACTATTTTGCTATGTCAGGTGTATTTGCACATACTAGATTATTTATTATAAATGTTGCTTTCATCCTAGGCAGTTTAAATTAAATTTGTCGATTTGCCACTTTTCATGAAATGTTCGACATTAGGGAAATGTCGGTGTAAATTTAACATTTATTGACAATTAACATCTTGGTCTCACATTTAATTGTTACGTTGTTTGGTTTTAATTTGTTCATTTATTACTCTTTTCACAAATTATCATCTTTTATAGTGTAATTCGGGTCTTCTGAGTTAGCTAAAGTGTTAGTTAAAGCAACAGAATGGAACAACACTCTTTCTTAAGTCTATACCAATAGCGAAGTATCCCTTAAGGTACATCGGTATTAATTTAATTACGGTAAAAAACAAACAGAA
Source organism: Zophobas morio (assembly GCF_036711695.1). Lineage (NCBI taxonomy): Eukaryota > Metazoa > Arthropoda > Insecta > Coleoptera > Tenebrionidae > Zophobas > Zophobas morio. Next base: position 7,789,162 of record NW_026972110.1, read on the forward strand.
ACACTCCGGTTTTGGTTTATTGTCTAGAAGGATACATTTACTGTAATATCCTACTAACATAAAAGAAAATTGAACAATATTGAGTGGAACTACGCATTGCCAGCCTACAAAACTGAATTTCTTATGAAATATTCTTAGGAATCATTTTGTATAACTCGGTGCGCTATAATCTTATAACGTTTATTTCCCAAACACCGAAACGACACAAAATATTGGTCGACGCGTTTCGTCAACCACGTTGGCTTTATTCTCTACTAATTTTGTCTAGATAATACCAACGTGGTTGGAGAAACGCGTCGACAAATATTTTATGTGGTGTAGGTGTTTGGGAAATAAAAGCTATAATTCCCAATTTAGTCCAAAAGACGATCTTGGTCGCACATATCAAAGATTTCTTTGTACTGGAGAGGTAAATAAAAGAAAACCAAATGGAAGGACTCAAGCACACTCGAAAGTTGCTGAGCACTCTAGAAAATAAAAACAACACTTATAACCATCTTTAAGAAGGTTTTCCTTCATTAGTATCACCAAACTACAAGTGAACGAATGTTAGAACAATTCTGGAAATATGAAGAAAAAGATAAACATTGGTCACAGTGGTGGAAAATTTTGAAGCTGTAAATGGTTGAATGTACTTATATACTGTGTGGGATCTCTTCTTTTTCAACAAAATTAATCCGTCAATTTTTTTTAATTTCGTGACCAGAGTTTGCTGTCTACAAGAAACCCATTAAAGCATATTTTGTACTACTGATGTACTTACATTGAGTATGACGAAAAATATAGTGCGATTATGACTTAATTGCTACTCAACTTGGGGTAATTTTTACGACTTCGACAAAGTGGACTTGAATGAATTTTTTCTGTAAAAGTAACAAATAAAAATTATCTCAATACGGCACGTGACTTACCTAACTGCTGTAAGAAGTGATACTCGTCAACCCATTATATCTTTAACAGAACTCAAACTTCGTATGTAATATATCCAAGAAAAATTTTGAAATTTCATATTTGGTTGGTAAAAGTTGTTATTACGCAGTCACCCTGTATTAACCGATTATTTTTTTAATTTTATTTTGACCATGTTTTTTTATTAATTTGAAGCTTTAGATGTAATTTGAAGATATCAAGTTTATTCAAAAAGTCACAGGGCGGAACTCTTTAGCATTTTGATGTTTCACATTGATGATCAAAAACGTGGACCAATGAGGATGATCCATGATAAAACAAAAAAACAAAAACTAGTTTTTATAGGTTTTATCTTCCATGGTAAATTAATTAGATTTTGCTTATAAGTACTGTGTGATTTTTTAAATTTCTGTTCTACCTGACCATAACACGTAAATACGTCAGCAGTGCAATTGAAACGACTGACGTCAGCAGACATTTAAAAAAGTCACTCGATACTGTGGACTTTTTTTCTTTGAATGTATTTTTGCTAAGGTCTTTACTCTTTGGATCAATGCTAGCCTCTAATCAAACCTTTTGTTCTACAATATATTACCATATTCGCATGTTACAACCTACTAAAAATTTCATCGACTCATTAAAAATTTCCACTGTAATGTGTACATACGATTTCAAAAAAAAATTACATGCATACTTATTGAAAACAGTAATTCGATTTACTTAGACCCAGAACCGTGAAAAATGTTAGGAACGAAAAAGAAAACAACAAAAGGCAGTCAGGATGAATATTATTTACAATGCATGAAAGCATACCTCTCCTGCCAACATATATATGGGAATTGTACAAAAGGAGACATGTAAGTCTTTAAAATTGGCCATAAAACTCTATAAACCTTCTCTCCAAGACATAAGTTTTGTTCAGGTAATTAATGGTCTACGACTTACAATTGTATATAACCTTCTGTTGTCACATTCACACTGTACGTTCTGTCTCCCACGATGGAGAAACAATTTACAGTATATTTTTACTCTTATAGAGCTCCCTTGTCAATTTTAAGAATTCCACGCTGAAATGATTTATATCACTCTATAAACAAGACTTTATATCGAAAGAGAAACAATAGTTTAAAGGTAAACAAGTGCCAAGCAAAAATTTGTTATCGTGTGAAAATTGTATCACATAAAACTAAATTTGGTAATGACATTGCCGAGTTTTTGCTTTATTAAGTTGAAAAAAAAACAGTTATGTGCCGCATTGAATACGTATGCTATTTTGCATGCTAAACAGATATGACAGAGAAATAAAGCGACATTGCTGAGCTACATTAATCCCCATGATTAGCGACTTGAATGTACCTTATAATGCGCTAATAATTCGACACTCATAAAGTTAATGATCCTTTTTCTCACTAAGTGTATAAATAGATTATATAAAAATAAGATCTACTAAACCAAGTGCTTGTCAGCTAAACAGCGTTCAACCGAATTTACTTCAAATAAATATCATAGTTCTGCCTAAACTTCCGAACACAAAATTGCAATTTTTTTGCATCGTTCTGAGACTAAACGCGTTTAATTGAAGTACTCCAAACTTCAACATTCTGTCAATCAGCTTCAAAGTTTTGATTAAACTCACTCGTTGTTAGGAATGCACAAAATGCGAACATTATCAGGGGGAAGAGGTTAGTCTTTGATGAAACACCCTGTACAAATAAATCTTAGAATAAAGCAAAGTTGCTTAAGGAGTTTGTTAGGTCAACAATACTGACTGAACAGCGACGCAAAACGCAAGATCACAAAGAGAATTAGAAATGTTACGAACTAGTTACATTTTCACTATCATAACCTACCACTTTACTAACTAAAATTTCAAAGTATTTCACATTCTGTACTCTGTTGATTATCATTTTCGTTTCATTTGTTCAAATACCTTTGTAAAAATAACGAACAAAACAAAATAGACTTAAAACGATCTATGTACCAACGTTATAACGGTGGTCGTTTCACTGCCAGTTTAGATGGAATTAAAAATACTTTTAAAGAGTTCATTATGTTTTTATTACTCTTTGAGTTCCGTTAAACGAAATTTACATTAACAAAACTTTGCAATACATTCTTTTTTTTTTCGTAGAAATAAAAATAAGTCTTAAATGAGAATAATTTAACAGTAGACAGTTTATTTTATAATGGAGATGCGGGCATTCTAAAGCAGTTATTTTTAATGTGAGTGTACGGTTGTTGCACGAGGCTTGCCGAGTGCTTATGAGCACATGAATTTGAGGACCACTCTCACACACCACTCATGTTACTGTTATATCTGTAAAACTTAAAACCATATCAGGAAAATCTCACGATAACCACAATTTTTTGGGGGAAATCAGTAACTACTGTAATCGCAAAAACAATGTTAGTTAGTTTCTAGCGAAATTTTGATGAGTACAATGTAACACTAACAACAACAATACTGTGTTCCCTGAATTTCGAGAAAATTAAATAAATCATTCCCGATTATTCAATAAAACAAAATATATTAGCAAAACACAAAAAACAATGAATTGTCAAATACAAAAATGCATTTTTGTGGTGATGTCATTGACTTTTAACCGATCTCTTGTAATCATTAAATTCATGGCAAGATATTACCAATATTTCCAAAAAACTTCTTGTATATAACTGTCAAACGTTGAGAACTCGTGAAATTACACATTTACGAAAATAACCATGTTAGAATATTTTCTTAGCTGACGTTTGAAAAGTAAGAACAAAAATATACTTGTAAAAACGTTTCTAACGTGAAGGAAACTATCTACAAGAGGAAGCAAACAATGTAATCCTTAAAATTAACAGTAACATTTTCAATTATTATTATGAACGCATTATTTCCTTAGTAATGATTTATTTGTACCTGAACTATCACCGGCGAAGTGTTGCACATTGTCTAACTATACCGTAGTGGCCAAACCTTTAAAAAACTTTTAAAAGGTGTATAAATAAAAAAGTGTTTCAGAATATTCTGATATGATCAAATTTTACATCCGCAGCGAGGGTTCTCAGTTTACTTTTACGGTTCAGTAAAAACGCAAGTATTTAAAATGAAAAAAAAAAAAAAGTTATATATTAAATTATTAATATCTCGTTTGTTCATTCGTGGACTTGGCACAGCTTTGGAATAGGGCTCTTCAATTTTTTGCCACATCGCCACGTTTCTAGAATTTAATGTCTGCAATTATTCTGTGTGACAATAGTCTACAACTTGTTGTTTTAATTTCGCATTTTCTCACTCACGATTCTTTTTACTAGATTGAATTCCACTTCAGTCACTGAATTACATTCCCGTTCTAAATAATGTTAGGTGCACCCGAATTTCACCTCAACTCCAATTTATTTGAATTTGATTCAAACGTCGGTGGAGGCAGCAAACTTTATTTTTTGGTACGAATTCGCTGCGTCGAACGAAATGTCACCCTTCTCACGTTGATTCCATTTGTTCCAGGTGACGAGGAAAGCGGAGAAGAGCTCCTTCAAAAACTGGCCACCCGACACTACTACAGCTACACCGCTGCCCTGGGCGTGACGGTCGGTGTAGGATGTCTCCTTCTCATCCTCAACATGTTAATATTCGCTGGAATTTACTACCAAAGAGATCGCGATCGCCGAAGACAAAATCATGTCCGTTCCTCTCGCTCCAATTCATCTCCATCAACAGAGACAATACCCATGTCACATCGTCCTTCTAGTCCTGACAGTTCATCTCGTCAGTCGCCCATCATTAGTAGGAAAGAGAAACAAGAACTGCCCCCTTCTTACAGCGTAATGCCGAAGAGTCCATCTCGTACAGATGTGCCTTCTTTAAAACAGGATACACTGAAAAGGGAGAAACCTCCACCGCCCGTCAGAACCACTAGCAATTTATCCGGCGGAACTGTCAAGAAAAGAGTACAGATTCAGGAGATATCTGTATAGCAATCACAGAATGAGGTTTGTTCCTCATCGAAAATTAACAAACCGGACGTCACACCGGAGCATGAGGCGTTAAATCCGTGCGACCTCGTTTCGTTCCAGTTATAACGAAAACGTGACAGTGCGACGATGTGCATGAAGAACTTGACAATATTCAAAAGTTAGATGATTTAAATACGACTCGAAGCTGAAACTGTAAATTGTAAATAGTTTTAATCTTAAGACGCGTTCTTGTTTTAAGAATCTTTAATAATGTAAGCTAGAAAGGATTAAAGGAAAATACATACGAAACATGATTGTATAAGGTGTTCCTTATTGTAATCTTTCTTTTTGGATTATTTTTGTCCTTTTATTATACAGTCTAAGTACCAAATGTTTTTTGTACATATTGTATCGTTAGAAAAAGTAAAGAATCAAAATTGCATGTGTTCTTTTCTATGCAATATGCCAATATTTTATCGGTAGATATATAATATGCATATGTAAGTATTTCTGATGTCAAAAATGTGAGGCAATAAGCGTAACTGCATGTTATGGGGTATGTTCTTAGATGGGTAAGTAAAAAGTATGTTTTTCTTTTCAAGATTAAATAAGTGCATAACCATAATTACATAAAGTATACGACATACGTATTTGAAACGTTGATTAAACCAGTATTTATTTATTTCTATATTTTTTATTACCTTTTACAAACTAGAGTTACATTATTACATAAAATTCAATGTACTTATTGAAGAGACGTTTAATATCATTTTTAAAGGCACTATAGAGCTTATATCTATAAACATCCACCATGTCACGGTACCTCTTTTTATGGGTACTTCTATGAAACTCAGGTAACTTTGCTGATGACTTAGAATTAGAAGTGTTTTATGTAAAATTATATTCCTTTAGAATACTTTTGATTGACCATGAATTTGTTAAACTATGGGTGCTAGGAACAGTCGCCTTATAGAAAATTTTAGGAGATATTAAGGTTTTTGTCAATTTGATTTCAAATAACTGACAAATATATGAAGGGATAAGCGGAAAACAAGTTTTTTTTTAATCAGTTACTTTATTATCAATCAAATTTTTTTTATTTTTAGTTTTAAATAATAATAATTAAACGAAATTGCACTAAAATCTAAGTTTAATTACTATTATTGTAGTACCTTAATTTTTTATTTCAGTAAATATTTTTCATGCCATCCTTTCAAATTTAATAAAAACAGCCTTTTATTCTGTATACTATTATCTTTACAGTCTTACAAAGTCATCCATTTATAGAAAATTAAAGTAATAAAAACAACCTTAAACCTTTTTCAATCTTAAAAATTAAAAAGCCTTGTATTCTATGCTATAAATTATTGTCTTTGTATTGTGATCTAGTAGTGGTTCTTGTATATTTATCATTATTAAAAATTATTCAACATACTTGATAGTGTTGTCTAAATTACACATCAACACAAGTTACCCGAGCTTTGTAGAATTACCCATAGAAAATAATGTTTAAAGCAAACCTTAGTGCATAGTCAGTTTTGCCCATTGTAACGCTAAAAAAAATATTTTCTTAGTAAGATATTGTAACAAATAAAAGTCAATTAAACTTAAATATCATGAGTATCAGTGAAATTGTTGAGAAGTTTGAACGTTAAACAAATTATATAATACTTCCTTGTTATCTTTAAAGATAACAGATCCGGATAACTTAAACTTAAACTTCAGAATGTCGAATACAGAATAAATCTCATTTGTAATATTTATGTATTACGAAAATCGTGACAGTAAGTTTAATATCTAACATTAATCAAAAATCTTTTACTATCGCAGAAGTGTCAAAAATGTAACTACTACAAGATGGGAAAGATTTTCCACTAAAAATTATCATAAAATATTTATTAATGTTTAAGTGTTAGCACCCTTTCACCATTTTTACAATTTACCTATATCCAACTGCAATATAGGATTGATATCACGTTTTGAACTGCTCATAATTGTGATAAATATTTTGAGATCATCTGCGAATAAACCATATTTGCATTTAAATTTTCTACCAATGTCGTTAATGAATAATAGAAAATAAGAATGATCCTAAAACCGAACCTTGAGGCACATGTGAAGGTACAAACTGTATACAGAAGAAACAGTACACATTTAGCTTTTGAATTAAAACTGAATACTTAATTTACTTTGCCGCAAGCTTATATACACCTCCGTCCCACTACTCAAACACCACTAACATATTCAAGTAGATTTGTAAGTAAAGATCTCCTACCAAAAGATCCTTGTTGCCCTTGAGTTACAATATTTTTAAATTTGTAAATAAATGAGACCATAAGATACGTTCAAATAACACACTGACGAAAGGATTGAAACTGAGAGGTAATTAACTGTTCAGTATATGTCGGCATGTTTCTACGCAGAAAGGAAAATACCTATAGGTATGTAATGATTAAATCAGATAAGAAGGTAACACTAATATATCCTTACAAGTCTTATAAAAGTCAGCAGGAATCCCATGAAATCCGCACCCCTTATTAACTTCCAAATTATTGATAGCACATTCGATATCTCCAACCCTTATGCAAATATTGTTTCAGCTTACAGATTTATCTGACACAAAGTTTAATTTAATGAATTCAAATTTGTCATATACAGAAGCAACATAGTCGATAAAAGCACTACAAATAGCGTCGTTGTTAATTGAGATATTATCTTTATATTTGAGATGGTAGAGTATTACGCAATTTATCTTTAATGAAGTTCCAAAACCTTTTTAAACGATCTTTTAATTTACATTCAATATTATTTAAGTATAAATTGTAAACCTCTTTTGTAGTGTCCTTGCAACGACTTCTCAATTCAATTACTATTAGGTAACCATTTCTATGTCTGTTACATTTAAACTGTTTATGACATACCCCTTTTAGTTTGACTAACTCTATAATTTCAGAACTGAACTATAGAGGATAGGTTGACAGGTATTTAAATATAATGGGAACAAACAAATCAAAGATGCACTACAGGAAGTTATAAAAAATACCATTCGAGTTTTTAACATTACTGTAGTAAGTAAATAATAACAAATTGAAATAATTGTCTAAAATAATAAATTCCAGCTTGAACAAATTTACTGTACCTAATCATATTCTGTTCTGCAATGCACCAGTTTCTAGTTTTGAATCCATTGTCATTTTTTCATTATTAATAATAATGACAATAAGTCTGTTAATCCTATTATCGATACAGCGTTCAACTCACTAAAAATTTGGTACGTTTATAAAGATCACGTCCAAAGCACCTACTGAATATAAGTAGGTAATATATGCTGTGAAAACTGCTCTAATTTTGCTGTTTTTGATTTATGACCCTTAAAAAAATTGACTATGTGTGTTTGCAATAGCCTGATCGTTATATTCCACAGTTAATAGTTTTTCCTTTTTTGTTGTGACATTTTGTAATTTGGGTTTTTTCAGTTTAAAATTGAAGATCAATAATGATGTACCAAGACACTATTTCTGTTAATGATTTTGTAATGCTTCCAAATCAGTTGCCATTGTTGCATTTATATTATTAGTATAAAGTATATACACCTGGGAAAATACGATAGATAATAAGATCCATTTGTCGAACGAACAGAACAAAACTAGATAAAAAGACGAAAAGAAGGAAAATCGCGGCATAGATAATTCAGCGAAAAAGAAATGGAACTTGGCAAATTAATAAATGAGAGAGAAGTATAGATATTCCAGCGATAACAAAAATAAAAAAGAAAAGACAAGGGTGCCTGAAATTTCACAATGGCGACATTTTAATACCCAGCGGAGCAGACAAATCAAAGCAAGCACAAGAAAGGGTAGGATGCTGTCATAAACAGAAACAACAGAGACGAAAAAGAATGGAAATACATATCGGAATATTTACTTAAGCTGGAAATAACAAAGAAAGAATTTCTATTTACGATACTTGCAATATAGATACAGCCCAAATGAAAGAATGGCTAAGAAAGAAAAAAATAGATAAGTTCTGGACGAAATATATTACTGTTACGAAATAAACCCATACGCCGCCCCGGTACGACGCCTATGGACCGTCGAGAGCTTTCTGTTCTGTACGCCGATGATGACTGATCGTCAATGACAGCGACCGAGAGGCGGATCGCTACAAAAAAGCCTGGAAGCGGAAGTCGCGAACGGCAATCCAGATATCCCGATCGCCGCACATCTAGAAGGAAATATAGGTTTAAATAGAGGCCAACTTCGGGGACGATAATTATTCAGTCAACAAGTCGAGTGAGCAGTAATGTAAATTTGAGTTATTGAGAAATAAATTGTTGAGTTTAACCCACGCCGATTTTAATCATCCGTTCAACGTAACATTACAAAGAAACAGAAAGGTCTAAAAATAAACATAATTATACTAGAGGACTACCCAGTAGAGCCGAAAAATCAATCATAAGTTACTAAATAACCGATATAAAGGTAGATATTAAATAACAGACTTAAATATTAAAGATAGGTATGAGGATCTAAAGTCCGCAACAACAAATAAAGAATAAAGCCAAAAAGAAAAAATACTATTGGAAAAAATATCTAGGGAGCAATAATACTAATGACGACTATCAAAACGAGGAGAGATTAAAAACCCATTAAAGAATAAGAAAGACAGGAAACGCGAAATGGTAACAGTGAAAACAAGGGTAATGAAGAAATGGAGAAAATACTTTATGGAATTATTAGATAATAAATATCAGTATAATGCTGATGAAATGCAGAACAATAAAAATGAACAAAAAAGCATACGGCAAGGTGCTGAAAGAGAAAGAATTGGAAGAGATGAAGTAGTGAACGCAATAGAGAACTTGAAACCAGCAAAGCACCGGAAATCGATAGTATAAAACCAGAACTAATAAAATACGTGGACGAATCTGGAATAACACTTTCACACAAGATAATAAAACTGGCATCCGAAAATAACAAGATTCCTACAAAATGAGAACAGTAATGCTGACACCTCTCCACAAAAAAGCGATTACGCAAATTGCAATTTACACAAGATTGGATATTCACATTTCTAAAAAAATTAACAAAAAATTGTACAAATATGGACAATATACAGGATCGCTAGAATGTATACAACCGGTTAACTATCTTGAGAACCAATTGTACAAATCAACTGAAATTAAGTGTAGGAATACAAGAAGTTGTGCCCTAATTATTCGTCAAAACAAATTTTTCACTTGTTTTCGAAATACAAGGCTAACTTTTTTTTTTTTAATGGCACTACCATATAATTCATGCATTTTTGAATAGAGCTTTTTTCCCGAATTCATTGATATAACACAATCATACTTTCTGCCTGATTGAAATGGCAAAATAAATTATTAAACAATAATTAAATAAATTAATAATTATTAATTTTAATTAATATTAGACAATAAATAAATTAACCAGTAACAACCGAAACCAAAATTAAACTTCTCCTTTCTACAAAAGAGACTCAAACTGCTCTGCATTTACTTCCTGCCAGCAAAAGACGCTGAACAAAATTTTGTAGTGAGTTAATGAGAATTTCTCAACGAATGCTAGCAATTTCGTTACCTATGCGTTCCTGTAAGACTTCAATGTGAATCGGTCTACTGATATAAACGCGATTCTTCAAATAGCTCCACAAGAAAAAAGTCAAGCGGTGTCAAATTCGATGACCTGGCAGGCCACTCAATAATTCCCCTTCAGCCTATCCATCTACCTACCACGAAATGTGAACTTGACTAGTTTCTGCTGGTAACTCCGGATTTTGGTAACCATTCTCTAAGTGTACGCACTATACGTTCCCACAACAGCCTTAAGTATACCCCAGAATTTAAATTCCCATTAAAAAAAAAGGACTACTACATGGTAACCAATAATACTGCACCAAATAACATTCAGTTTTTCTGGACGCTGTGTGTGGATTTGCTCCCTCCAATATGGATTTGTGTCAGACCAGTACCTGCAGTTGTGTCTGTTCACATGACCATTTAAATAAAACGTAGACTCGTCAAAAAACAAAATCCTGTTGTATTCTGTTAATAATAATTTCGGTAAATTCAACTCTACGATCAAAATCATCTTCGTTTAGCTCTTGTACCGAGTGGATTTTGTATGGGTGAAACTTTTCCTTTTTCATTACTGTTTGAATTGATGCGTCTAAGAGGACATTAAAGGTATTTTCATTATTTGCAGCAGTTTTTACCCTGCTATGACGTTCTTTAACACTTCCAGTTTTGAAATCATCGACTTAGAAATGGGTTCCCGCTTAGGATGAATTTCATTGAAAAGTGTTATTATTTGAGCAAAACTCCGTCTTTTATTACCATAACCGATAATCATTAATAATAATTCTATGCGATCAGTTTCACTTAGATGTACAATTTTTGCAAGAAACACCTTACATGTTAAATTAATATGATTTTCAAAGGTACCTAATTATGTCATCTCTCCTTTTTTATTTATTCTCATTTGAAATCATTTGTTTTGCATTTCAATCAGAAAGAAAGTATGATTGTGCAAAATCAATGAATTCAGAAAAAAAACCTCTATTCAAAAATGCTTGAATTATATGGTAGTGCAATTTAAAATGAATCAAGTTGGCCTTGTATCTCGAAAACAAATGAAGCAAAAAAAAAATTTTTTAACCAATCATAAGAGCACAACTTCTTGTACCTCTATACCTAATTTCAGTTGATTTGTACAATTGGTTCTCAAGATGTTTAACCGTTTCCATACATTCTAGCGATCCTGTATAACCTTAATATTCTCAGGCATAAGCTAACATTAAGCTCGTATTTAAATTTCTAAAGCCAAACGTTGAGGCGTCCCCTGCTGTTCACCGGCCAGTTGTTTGATCGCATTAATCTGTAAAAGTAGTAGGTCTGGGAGTTCTAGGACTATCTGCATGTATTGCAATGATTGAACTTTTCTAGAACTGCTATGTCCCTCTAGTGGCAAAAGTTTCGTACCGAAAGGCGAGATGCCTGGATTTACTAACCTCCTGCGTTTTCTGTGTGCCTAATTCCGAAGGGGGCTTGCTTATTCACCACGTAGTATTGCCTGAAAGTCGCAGAATAACAAGCGAACTGAGGTTTGGCAACCTCTCGCAGTTCTTGTTTGTCTGTTACCAGTCGAATTCAGTGGTAGTGTATAAAACACAAGGGCAAAATTGCGGGATTGCGATAAACAGGACGATGATTGTTAGTGATTGGCTGGCAAGTTAGCTCACATTTTGTGCACAGCAGGAGTTGGTTTGGGTTATAATAATAATGCAACGGTATTCCGACAGTGCTTCGGCCTCTTCGGCCTAACCTGCTGGCCCTACTTTGGCCCTACTTTCAATACTGCTTCGCTTGACTCATCCTCATCTTGTTCCTGTGCAGATGATTATTCATAAATATGCAGAAGAGAGTAGTAAACATTATTTGACAGAAGTTTATACTTTTATGATAATTCTACGGCAGCTTTAAACGTTAGGTCTGTCTCTTTTGCTTGCCAGGAGTATACCAAACGTCCACTTTTACCATGGAGGAATATAAACATTAAAAATATATAATATATTTCTTACTCCATGAGTCTGTTAATAATGGAGATATTAAGTTCTGAAAATGTATTCAACACCCCAAAATAGAAAAATGCAGGGACAGGCCTTAACGCTGACGAAAAATTAATTGGTGGAGTAATTGGCAATTTCGGCTAAGAAAACAAGAACTTCCAGTTTGTTTTTGAACAATTTTATAACCTATGGACAATGTTTATACAGGACTGTCATAAATGTTTCTTACATCTAGTGACATAAAAATGTTGTAGATTTCATACTTCTTAGTAATAGCAGATACTTTTAAAGTTTTAATTAATATGGCCAATGCCATAATAGTTACGACATTTGAACTTTCGTTGCCATTGTAGTTACCACACCACTCTAATAAAAGAGGCGGCACAAACTATTGCCCGCTCGAATGTATAGGTATGTTCCGGTTCGAATTTTGTTTAAGATTTTGTTTTAATTTTATTTGTTTTCCCGCGGAATGCTGACAAATGTATTTTGGTCACTTTCCATTAGAGGCGCCATAGTACCGAGCAAAAAAGGCCCAGTACTTGGGGTTGGCGCTGTTATCGAGTAGTTGTTATCGAGAAACCCTCAGAGAGGTAACATCGCTAAGGTGAGCGTTAGGTGAACGCAGTTGCCATCTTGTGTGACGTCAATCGCGAAGTGTTGTCGCGAAACTTAGACACGTGGTTCCTTTGTGCAGGCGGTCTACAAACCCTAAACCCAGGAAGCTGAACGAAACAAGGTAGGTGACCTTTTGATGCGTTTGTCAGTTTCGATACAAGTTTTAATATTTTTTTTTGGAATTGTAAAATCGCCGCGAAAAAAAAAGGTATTTTCAAAGCCTTTACGTCCAACAAGGTATGTACCCTGTATAAAAGAAATTATGTGTTTGATCTTATTTTTTACACAGTTCGGAAACATCAAGCTTGTGGAAAAAAGCGACATTTTCATAGCGGACAATTATAGTATTTTATGGTACAAGTGTGTTATATTGCAAATAAGTGCGGTACATTTCTCAAGTGACTTATGTATGTATGTAAATATATAACACACGTGTACCATACGATATTTCATCCGATATCTCCGATTTTTACTTTAATAGAATATTCTGTTTAAAATTGAAGTGATCGAACAGCCGATCATGTCTCAAAGTTGCTATCGTTACCATGGGTGTTATAAATATCGTATTTTAATTCCTAACAGTTTGGACATTAGTGTATTGTTCACCCATTATCTTATTTGAATGAAATCACCATAGTTATGAAGCTATTATTAGATAAGTGTCGAATAATAGTATATTACTTAACGAGCATATGATAAAACTATTACTGACGCACGAGCCTAAAAGTTTGATAGTCAGTTGATGACAATCCTGAATTTTTTACATGTTCATGAAAACGTCAAAAATGGGAATCAGGTCAAAATTGACAGTGACATCAGAATACAAACTTGGATACATGATATTTTTTTAATTCTACTATGAATCAAGGAACAGACGAATAATGTACATATTTTGGGGTGTCTATCGCCACTGGTCAAATTTTTAATATAAATTAACACTAAAATTGTCTTTTTTAATTTATTTAATTTTACAAACAACTTAGTGGCTTGCAGTTTGGTAAATAAAAGCGGTTGGAGAAAAAATATTATATTTGTATGTACAAAAAATCGTTTTTCGGGACTCTTAAGATTCTTTCTTACTCGTCCCAAAAACTGACATTTTTTATATTAACGAATCAAATAACTATTTTTACCATAAAGTAGAGTTTTATTTTAAATTAGCTGTCCGCCCGCGGCTTCGCTCGCGTAGACGATTCGTTGTGTTGAAGAGCATTATTAGCAGCCTTCAAGTAAAAAATGTGTTGAAGGGCATTAATACAATTGCCAGTAAAAATCGACATAAAAATATTTGTGCTCATAAAAACTTTGTATACCCATTTCATGTTCTTAGGGGTGGAATCTCGAATCTAGGGTCTTAATTGTCTTTTTGTTTCATTATTTGCGTCGAAGAGTATTAATACCAAGTTGCCCGTAAAAATTTAAATGTTACTGTAGAAATATTTTTCCCATACAAACTTCGCCACCACTTTTCACCCCCTTAGGGGTCGAATCTCCGAAAATTCTTAAATATGTGTTTCGTTATTTGTTTGAAGGGTATTAATACCGGGTTTCAAATAAACATTATCATAAAAATATTTTTGCCAATACACACTCCTTTTCGCCTCCTTAGGGGTTGAATATCGGAAAATGCTTAAATATGTGTTTCATTATTTGTATTGAAGAGAATTAATACCAAGTTTCACTTAACAATGTAGATTTACAGTAGACATTGTGTTACATTTCCGGAAGCGGCCACTGACCCTTTTGGGTACCTTTACCTGGTTTTGTAAATAGCACTGTAATTTTAGTACTTCTGTAACCGTCCTACATTAAACATCAAAACCGAACGCTGTCCATTATTTCAATTATAACAAACAAAGGTCCTTCGAGCAATATCAAGGTACAATTCGGAAGACCATACATGGTCGTATCAACCGGATTACAAAAAACCTTGGTACTACGATTCGGATTGTACGAAACATTGGCACTTCAAGCCGGAACATTGGTCCTACGAACCGGAACACATTGGTCCTATACAAATTTTATCACCCCTTTTCACCCCCTTAGAGGATGAATTTCGAGAAATCCCTTCTTAAGGGTGCCGTCTGGAGGAAAAATATCTGCCTGGTCAAAGTGAGAATAAAACGACCCGGGAGATGCTGCCTCCTGTTAGTGAATTGCTAAAATGTGAATAAATGCAGCACCGATCCGTAGAATTCTACATTTTACTGTACGGAAATAAGTTTTAGTACACAAGCCGCAGTGCCTGTCTAGCCATAATAGTTGCAAACAAAACCCGGGTACCTGAATTTACCCTTGATCGTTCAAAACCGGAAAGATGTAAAACTCACTGATTCATTTTCCTATTTTGGCTACAGTTAATTCTTTCCAGTTATTTATTTTGTTTCCGTACTTAAATTGTTTTCGGTAAATATATTAAATATATGTAAATATTAAAGTACCTCCTACTGTCGGGGAATTATCTGTAGATATGTGATTTATTCCTATCAAGGATGTGTTGTTTGTCTGAATTACAGGAACATCATGTAAAGCAAAAATTGGTCGCGCCAAGGTACTATTTACGAACGGGAGGGATTTTCCACATTTGTAGGCCAAACTTGAAATAAGAGAATTAACAATATTTCCGGTATAAGTAAATATTTTTATTATTTTCCTACTATCTGCACTGTCGGACATGCCCATTCATTACAAATAGAATATTTTTGGCGGAAAATTTTTCTTAAACTTAATAATGTATAAGAGTTTGGTTTTGTTATTTACTTTATCGTTTGCAACAAAACAATAGTAATAAAAATAAAAATATATTTACCAAGTAAATAACAATAAATTGTTAAAATTATTAGCCGCAATCGTTTGAAAATGAATAATAACGTGTCCTTGAAGCTATTAGCCACATAGCAAAATTTTTTACTTTCTTCAACGTAAATCATTAGTACGTTGTGTGCAAGTAATTCTAAGCATTCAACGGTGGTTTTTTATGTAAGTACTAAAATATTCATGTTAATTATTTTGGCGGCTAATTGCATGGCAGAAGGCAGTTTGTTTAAAAATTTGACTTTGCTTAAACTGTTTGTTAGTATATCGTTTTGTAAGGATTGAAATAATTAATTTTAAATTTTTAATAGAAGCAGCTGCTATTTTTTATGCATATTAACTTTGACTTGCACTTTTAATTTTACGTATATCATATGCTTGCGCATCGTAAACCTCATTTTTTTGTATAAGGTGTAAATATTTTTTGTTCACTACATATTTGTCATACTGTTTCGGAAAGATTTAATTTTAAATTTTAGGCTTGAACAACAGCTTGAACGTAATTTTAAATTCGGAAAAAAATTGTTACTCAAATGGAGTCGAAAGCGTGTACAAGGGATAATTTCAGTCCGCAATACCAGTCCCACTTCCGGTGACAAACAAAAGTTGTTAAATTTATTGTAGGTGGTTGTTTACATCTGGCTGGTAGAAATGGTAGAGTCCTATGAATGTAATTGTTTGAAATGCACGTAAAGTACCTTTTTTCGGCAAAACTCAGTTTTGGAACAGTTGCCAATGTTACTACCACTTTGTCAGTGTCTGCCTAAAACATAGTTTCGGTCGTCCACTTACAAATTATTTGCACTATATTTTTGTTGTTACACCTTATTTTATAATAATGGCTCGTGACAAATTTTATCTACGCAAAAAAAAAACAAAACGTGCAATTAGTACAAAAAATTGTACAAACAGTAAAAAAACACATAAGTTTATTGAATCCATAATTTCTGAAATTATAGAAAATGTTGAAAAAAATAAACAATCAACTAAAGATTCAATATCATAGACTCAGTAAACTCGGGTTTTAGCGACAGGCACCGGCGGTCGAAAATGCAGCAGCAAAGCAGCATCTGTTTGTAATAAACCTGTCGCAGTGTTGCAATCCCATTGTAGCAAATCTAACACCCCATGTAGTAAATTACCAATCTTTATCCGACAAAAGTATGACTAATTTATGATGCAAGACAACAAAATACTTAAATTTTGTCCTCAGTTCTACAGTGAAACTTCATGCTGTAATAAAACGTGAAAAAAAAAATCAGTTTCAGTTGTGTTTTATGAAAATTTTCGTATTTTCAAAACTATTTTAATTTTGTACTTGTGGTGCTTTTTTGGAATAATAAAATATATCTGACGTATGTTACAACTAATTTTTTAAGTAGAAAAAAAACTGGACTGGGAAATTATTATAGAATGAAAAAATATCGGAAAAACGGGAAAATTATTCGTCCTTTGACAGCTTCCGTTGCTTACGCTGCGTATTAAACGGTTAAAGTTACATAAAAATCATGTATGATGGAATTGTTCCCTTCTAAAAGTTCTAAAAAAAAGTCCGCGACAGCATACGTCAATCTTTTAAGGTCGACTCAGTATAACCTTTTTTATGGTAAAGAATTTTTTTCTAAAATAATCTAATATAAAATTCTGGTGTCACAGTGTTTGTAACCAATCTCCTCCGAAACGCCTTGACCGATTTTTATGAATTTTTTTGTGTATATTCGGTAGGTCTAGTAAACTATTTTTTAAACCCCTAAGTGATAAGGGTGACCCACCAAACTTTTTTTATTTTTTAGACATTTTTTATTTTTATTTTTTTAAGATTTGCCATCAAAAAATACATATAACCCTAAATTTTGACCCTTCTACCACCAACCTCCATTTTTTAATAACGATATGAGTATCTTTGCTTTCATCCACAGATGCGCAATAGGGTTGCAAGATGACCATTGAATATAATCATTGTCGTACGATAAATTTTTATGTATTTATTTTAATTTAATTTTTTATTTAACTGTGTACCAAAATATTCACTAGAAATGCCAAAACAACGTTTGGCGGGTCGGCTAGTTTCTAATATTGTATATATTTTAATTATATTTCTTCAGGTAATTATTGTATTTTATTTTTTTAATTCAATGTTTCAGGTAGAATGATTTTAATAAAACGTTAGCGCTAATTGCAATCTACTCATTCTTTACTCATTATACTCGTATTGTTAAATATTTTTATTTCGCTGTTCATTAGGGGTCCCACAGTGTTGTAGAACACAGGCCCGCACTTTGATTGTTACGCCACTGGATGGATACGTTATTTTGTCACTTCTAAAAACCGAAATGGTATTGTAAAATCGGAAATGCGATATCAAAATTTTATTCCGATAAATCGCTGAGTAAAAACAGCTCCCCCTGGTGGACAAGGTCCACATTAAATTAAGTCTGCAACCAAACCAGAATCTAAGTAAACCTGTATTCTGCTACGGCATCATAGCGCGTTTAATGGCGATTTCTCGTTTCAACAGATTCTGTCTTTTCGAGAGTTATTTACCTCAGTCGTGAATTTTTTAGGATTATAAATGGTATCAAAAGAAAGCTGACACTTTTCCCCAGGGGACTTCCTATCTCAGAATGCAAATCACTTCAGCACTTCTTCAAAAAATGCATCAATGTACCGGTTAAATCTGGTGTAAAAATTGGTCAACTTTATAATTTTTTTTTGTAAAAACTGCGGACTAGATATGAATATAAATATGGAGGTCCCCTGGACTCAAGTTTGTTAATTCGAAATATAATTTTTTTAAAGCGATATATCCCGTATTTTTAAAATGCAACTCCGGAAACCACGACGATGTTTTCAATGTATTTAGTATAGGGCGAAACCGATCCAGACGCGAGCCTTAAATGATGCCTCCAGTATGAAATGAACATTCTCTCCAAATTTCAACTTTCTAGCATTAGCGGTTTGGGCTGGGCGTTGATAGGTCAGTCGGGACATTGCCTTTTATATAGGTATATACCTATAGATAAATGTGATATTATTAAAAATTTCTCAATCTCTTTTTAAGGTCTATAATAGTTACAATAGTTAATGTCTATCCAGTTGACACTGGTCGAGAAATTTTTGTTTTTTTATAAACAAGTCATCTAATTCTACGTTTCCTTTACATGCAAAATTGGGTATCAATTCGTTTTCAATTACAGGAATATATATGAAATTTTTATTTATATTCCATATGATTATACCTACCCAATGTAACGTTTTATGAAAAATATGGAATGTAATTAGGTAAATCCCTGAATTTGTTTTCTATCCACTCATGTTAAGAGAAATTACGTCAATATGAAAGACGGCTCACATTATTCGCACTTATAGAGCTAACCGTAAACCGTCAATTAAAAAGACCAGGGGTTTGATGAGAGATGTGATTGAGAATGTGTTACTAAATACAGGATTATTCAGCTAAGGTGACCCATTTATGTTTTTAAAATAGACAACCCAAAATACCGATTCTGCCTGAACCTGGATTACAAAAAATGTTTCAAATTTCAGTCAACGTCAGTGTCAAAAAACGCCTATGCATTCAATATCGAGAAAACCGACATGATCCTTAGTAATGGACACGTCATGGAGAATAACACAAAAAGGATGGTCTGTGGGTCGAAGTTCATGCATCAGCTGCAGATGGTAGGGGTGAAATTTATTTTTAAAATTCTGCAGACTGAGGATTGGCTAATTCCTACTTGTCTAGCAATAGCAATTTGTCCCAAATGAGGATTTTCATTAACTTGGGCAAGGACTTCTACTTCATTTACCAAGCTAGTCGCAGTCCGGTTCCTTTTTCTCTTGTTAGCAGGCCACTTGCTATGCAAGGCATTTTCTAGCCTCGTGAAAATGTTGGCCACACGGTCAGGGTATCTTCGGGCATACAATTGTGCTGCACGTCTAGCATTTTTTCGACATTCTCCGTAAATAAGGATCATGTCGGTTTTCTCGTTATTATCGTAAGAATGGATATGCATTTTTCTGACACTGACGTTTCTACATATACACTTATAAGCAAACTTTGATACAATTTAATTTTGAAACATTTTTTGTAACCCAGGCTCAAGTGGAATCGGTATTATGGGTTGCCTATTTTAAAAACACAAATGGGTCATCTTAGCTGAATAACCCTGTATATATAATATACGCGAATAATTAAAAAAAAAATTTTTTTAATTCCACAATAAATTTTATAGATATGTTGCATACATTTGAAAGGTAATGTTTTTATTAGGTTCTCATTGCCGCCTCGGACTCACACACTAAACCGACTTTATTTTTTGTTTTAGATTAACATAAACAACTATTTTGTTCGAACATCCATATAAACAGTTGTAAAAAAGTGCATTAATGCGAACAGATATGCTAAAAATAATCTCTGACATAAAAGCAATGCAGCTGCTATTGATAGAACCAGCATGTTAGTGATTTATTTTTATTACGCATGCAACAATTTTTGTTTAATAAAAGCTTCTACTTAAAAAAAGAGCTATCGTGCTTTCACGACGTAGAAGAAATAACTCCACGGCACAAAATAATTTACGGCTAGTTGGTATTTCATCCACCTGTCTCAAAATTCTCAGAGAAAAATAGCATCTCAAATAAGAAACACGATGATGATGATGATGACGATTCATGGGAGTGCATTACCTGTTAC
Organism: Zophobas morio; assembly: GCF_036711695.1. Lineage (NCBI taxonomy): Eukaryota > Metazoa > Arthropoda > Insecta > Coleoptera > Tenebrionidae > Zophobas > Zophobas morio. The sequence goes on from NW_026972110.1 coordinate 7,809,728, forward strand.
TTAAACGTGCTTCAAACAATTAGGCATTTTTTGTCAAATTGGAATGAATAATAACACTACTGATGATGTTATTTATGCTAGGAAGTAGTACCAGTCATGGTACCAGTGAGGTGTCAGTGCTTTTTTGGTTAATCAACAACATTGAAAACTATAAATTAAAAACGTCTGTATTATTTGTTGTATTAAAATTTTTACTTTGATATACAGTAGCAAGTGGCAAGTAATCTAATCTAAATATTTTGACGGTAGAACCCAGCGTATACTGTATCCGTGGCCCTAAATTTTTATTCACAATCACATTATATCCACAGTGCACAAGACTAACATTACAGGAAAAACTCTGTCATTTTAATTTAAAAAATTAATTTTTTACTAACATAAGTAGTAAAGTATATAGTTTTAAATTAGTTTTATGTCGGATTAATTTCTGTGTCTATTTCATTATTTTTTGTGATTCCCATCTTGTTATCATTATTAATGATATTATTACCATACCTCTGAAATGTGTAGAAATTACAAAGTTTACATCTTCGATTAATTTTTATCATGAAACTTAATGAGTATTGTATTGTAATATACCATAATTTTTTATAAATCTCTGTCACATTTATTTTATAAAATTAAATTCCATAATTTTGACAAATATGTTACCAAGATACCAAGACAAAAAGTAAAGAAAATACATATAAATTAAGGCGAAATCTAGAGTTATAATTTCCTCTTTAAATAAATTAATTATTAGTCGTACGAGTTATAGACAGCTATTGTGTGATACTGACAATGTCTAAGTCTTACGATTTCCCTTGATTTTCATTTCATCGTTGATTAAATCTGATAGTCAAATTAGTATTTTATACAAAAATAAACTTGTTGCAATAATTTTGTAGGAGATATTTATTTCTAAGAGACTCATGAATTAGTCGTCGCCGAAAACAATGGCTGGTGTAGGCCTTTTTTATATTTGGCAAATTTAAACAATCAGTTACTTTTTTTGAACGATGGATGACAATTCATATATGGCTACAACTCGTCTGTTGAAACAGATGCTACCATAGAAAAGAGTGTACACAAAACAAACAATATTCTTGTATGCCCCTTGTATGCTTTAATGCAAAACTTGAAAATGTCATGAATTCAAATATTTGCTGCGACTGTATCAAATACCTACAATGCAAATTTTCTGAAGTCGCTTCGCTTCAGTCCATCTTGATGGGCATGAATAGTGGATGATATTTCAAAGTCTTTGGCGCTGGTTATTTAATGTTGTGCATTCGTCGTGTTTCGCGTTGAGGGTAAGAGAAAAACACATTAATAATAAATACAACATGTATTACTGAAGTGGTACAAAAAGTACTTTTAAAACTTACCTACCAGTTGTTATTATTGCTGCGAGACCATTTTTTCGGTAGGTTACCTGCTTTAAAAATACAGGGGGGAGTCATTAAGGGCACGTACTTCGATATCTCATTAATTATATTATAAGATATAAAAAAATTAAAGCCCAAAGTTGTAGGGTTTTTTGGGCACTATATTCAAAAATTACTTTTAACTATAGACAGTTTCCTGTTTTTAAGGCGTAGCACACAATTTAGTTTTTTTTTTAATAATGTTCCCTGTGTTCCAAGGTGGTGGTGGCCCTCACGGGTGGAGAGGGGTGAAACAGGTTCCCGCCAGAGGCACTAACATAACCCCCCGTCTTGAAACAATTACATTGTTTTAATACCAGAACCAAATCTAAGTATATAGAATATTAGAATGAAGATTACATGATATGGTAATGATCAATAGAGATGAATTTACATGAATGTGATTTACTACAATTAACATTGTATAGAATGGATTCACATTGGTTAATACAATATGGGCAATAAACTAAGAATCGCAATGCCCACATACAATAAGAATGAATATTACTTATACATGGAATACATCTGAAAGAGAGATTTACAACACCTTATCAGGTACAATACGAGTGGACAAACTTTATTTACAATACTGTGTATGTAATGAGTTAACAGATAACCAGAACCCGAATTAATAAATGGTGATACCATATATATACATCATATATATATAAATATATTTTTGAAATGATGCGCTTAATGATGCAATTTCGACACTGCACAGACACTACGCGAACAAGATCGTCTTTGCCGCGATGCACTTGTACTATTCGTTGTATTCGCCACAGCAACGGGAGTATGTTGTCCTCTTTGATCAGTAGCACCAGATCTCCGACGTCGGGAACGATTCTTGCGAAGGGCTGCCACCTGGATCTCCCTCACCTGGATCTCCCTTGCAGGGTCGTTAGATAATCCGCGGACCAGCGCTTCCAAAAATGTTGGCGTCAGGATTCACTCAATTGCCAACGGGAAAGCATGTTGACAGGAATAGTAGTGTGGTGCTTTTCTACTGGAGTTGTCAATGGATGGGCAACGAGACAATGGCCCGGAGTCAGTGCGGCTAAATTAGTAACGTCGCTGGAAAGCGGCGTCACAGGGTGCGAATTCAGGACAGCTTCAATCCTGACCAAAAGCGCATACATCATCTCGTACGTTAGATGGTTGTACCCGATAACGCGCTTGATGTGAGTTTTTACGAATTTAATCCACGCTACCCACAAACCACCAAAATTGGGACCACGCGAAGGAATTAATCTACATTTGATATTTTCTGGTTTTAGCTTATTCTGAAATTCTTTCCCTAATAGCAATTCCCTTAGCTTGCGCCTAGTACCTACGAAATTTGTGACGTCGTGACTAATGAAGCCTGCATATAACAACGATTCGTTTTGGTTATCCCACCTGATACCTAAAGTTTTATTGTTGTGTTGTTTGTCAGTTATTAAACGATTACCGTTGGATGTAGCCTGAGCGCATTCTTGTATATCGGGACAATTAGACGACCATTTACGTATCTTGAAACTTCCCTTCGCTAGAACGGTATTTAACTCGTCTTTGGGCTCGATTAATTCGACTATAGAATTTGAAACGAACAATGCCTTATCCACATAAAAACAATGATTTATTACACTATGTGCTAAAGAAAAAATGGCCTGATAAGACGAAGATGTTAGACCATACGTTATTATTTTGAGTCGGTACGTTTTGATGGGAGGTGCAGGAGATTCTAGCCACATCCTCGATGTCACATGTGAGAACATGAATTAAAGTGGTTAAAAGTTCGGGTTGAAATACGGGACCTGTTAATTAGTTTTCATTTCGGCTTAAATTGTTTGAGCTAAAATTTAAACGGCCAACAACCCCGCGGCCTTTAATGAAAGAAATGTGGGGATTTAAAACCCAATAATGTGGCAGGTAAATGGAATTATCTGACGAATTTTCGTTAAGTACCTTAAGGTGTACAAGGTCTAGGTACTTCCTTAGAAAGACAATAAAACCCTCGGTAAGTTTGTGATCACGCCCTTCTGCGAACAATAGCGGTTGGCGAACCTGTTCTCGGGAATTTCCTAATTGAGATAGATTTTTGAAATAAGGGACTGTGGAACGCCCCAACTTTCTCTCGACTGACAATAGCTCCTTTGGGTCCAGAGGAGTTTAATTACGAAACGACCATCGGGTGAATGGCCTGTGGTATTCTGAGAAGTGGTTGCACAAAGAGAGGTTTTAAAATCTTTGCTTAATAACCTGCTTCCGGTTTTGACGGTTTCAACTTCCAAGAAACGAGAAACAATTTTGTTCAAACTAATTCTGTGATGACGGGAAGTATTATTTCTTAAATTCCCAAAACTGCCCTTAAGATGATTCTTAATTATTAACGAGATGATACCCCCGTGCGGTATTTTGGCGCATCGGTGGATTTTTAGTGAAATGACTTTTTATTTTGTGTTCGGGATTTTCGTGATGTTTTTCCTTGTCAAGTATTGCGACGATTGACATGTCTTCAGCGTTATCGAAATCCGCATCTGGTTTAATTTTGGCTTCATTTGTGACCAGGTTATTGATTGTTTCTGTGTGCAAAAGTGTGTGATGCTTCTTATAACATTGTTTGCAACGCGTTAATATGTAACAACTTTTAGTAACATGATTACTTTTTAAACAATTGACGCAGCGATTCATTTTCTTTATTCGTAAACTTAAAAATTTTGTACAATTGATTATGTTGTGCATTTGGGAACATATAAAACACAGGATTGATTGATTATTGCTAACTTGTACCTTGTTTATATTTGATTTTAAGGATTGACACAAATATTCGGTTTTGGATTCACATTGCTTACCGATATCCAATAATGAGCAAGAATCTTTCAAATCATCTGTAATAAGACTTTTTATTGGAACTAACGCGGTGGATGATTTTGGATTGGATGTGCTATTTATCTTAGTTTGGGACATGCCCACAGAGTTGCAAGAATTATTATCAGGATGATTTTTCGCTTTACTGGATGCTGAATTTGAAAATTTGTGAGAATTCGCCACCATCTTATACGTTTTTGAAATAATGAATGTTTTGTTACCGATAGTTTTATGCTTAATGAAAAGTGTAGGAATAAACCCCACATTAATCGGAGCATTGGTAGGGGTTTCATGAATTCCAATGGGTTGTCCATTTCGTAAGATGTTATCTAACTTCAGGGGCTTTAGGTTTTCACAACGGTTTTCGAGATTAATAGTCGGGAAAGAAAGATGATACGATGAATTAGCTTTTTCGATTATAGCAGCATATAATTCCGATATTTCGTGGATATGACTTTGTACCTCCGATTGTACCCGTTTCAAATCTTCAAACCTGCATCTTAATTCGCCTATTTTTTGGTGGTTTGTAACTTTCGAGATGAAATCCGCGTGTGAATGTACATACGTCGTTAACAAGAATGGTAAATTTAAAAAGAGATTCGTTATTCGACATCGTTAGTACGAGAATAATACACTACGTAAAATGGACAAAACTAAAGACTACCTGAGTTTTCTTGATGAATGGCCCTCGATGATTTGCACTGCACTCGCGGCCGCTACCGATTGTTAAATACTTGATGATTTAGGCAAAATGTTGAATTCCAAGCAACGATGATTTATCGAACTACACTTATCACTGTTACTGATTTTCTGACGCTGATCCGGCTCGAAGGACCATGTTTAGTTTGATGATTATGAATTAGAACAGCGGACAGTCGTTTTATAAGTTTTATTATCAAATAACAAGCGCATTCCTAGACTCTATATTCACTCTGTGGACCTAACGGTCATATTCTATTTTTATTTTAGAATACACTTGTTATGTGTTAATAAAACTTATAAAATGACTGTCTGCTGTTCTAATTCAAAAATGATCAAACTTAACAAGTTTCATACAAAAAAAATTGGTCTAAAGAGTTTAGACAGTACTTCCCTCCCTTTCAGAACCGTGTCTTTATGTCTATCATACATTCTTCTCATTAGATTTCTCTGACGGGATATTTCAATAAATTCACTTTCACTCTGGAAGTCACGCCTCATTCGTAATTTGATCAATAATAACTTGACTGATTCATTAATTTTTTTGAGTCACCTGTATAAGAAGATCTAAAAAATATGAATGCAATGATAAATTACAAGTATAGTCTGATCATATTTTGTACATTCCCGAAAGGATTTTTTGGGCAAAATTCTGAGATGACGTAACCAACTTTTTGGGGTTGATAAACAGATACATTTTAATTAAAAAGTTGATATTTTTACAATAACTTCAAAATATCTGCAAGATTTCAAAGTATTCAGTTTTACCATTTTTGATTTAATCAATAAAATAACTGGACCCAGTCATTATTTTTTTAGACACTCCGTATAAGCAAATCTAAAAAATTTTAATGTAGTAATAAATCACAAGTATTGTCTCATCACACTTTGCACATTTTAGATAGGATATATTTAGCGAAATTTTGAGGTGACGTCATAAATTTTTTAGGGAAGGTGAACAAATACATCTTGACTAACCATTTACCATACCTATGATAACTTTAAAACATCTCCAAGATTTGAAAGCATTCGGTTCTTTAGTCCTTGATTAAATCAATAAAATAAATTTACGCATTCATTAATTTTTTTGAGTCACCCTGTATATACATATCCAAAAAATATGAATGGAATGATAAATGACAAGTGCAAACTTGAATTACATTTTAGTACATTTTAGATAGGATTTATTTGGCAAACTTTTGAGCTGACGTCATCAATTTTTTGGAGGGGATAAGTCAATATACTATGATTAAAAATTTATCATGCTTATCATGACTGTAAACCATCTGCAAGATTTCAAAGCATTCGGTTTTGCAAATTCAAAATTAAATGGCAAAATGTTGTTTCATAATTTTGATTTTTTTTCCAAAAATCTGAACGTTTCGGGTAAAAACTCAATTTGGAGTCATAAACTACATGTGTAGGACTATGTTATTTTATACAATTTAAAACCCATTTACTCTGTACAATTCTGAAATGATGTCATCACATTAGTGGTGGGGATGATTAGTCAAATTTTGGTTAGCGTTTTATCATCTACATGATATTCTTAATACAACTACAAAATTTCACAATGATCGGTCCAGTACTTTCGGATATTATCTGTAATAAAAATCTGGGACGGCAGACAGACGGACAGACGGACAGAGAGACGGAAACGGGAGACCTATTTCTTCGTTCTCTAGGGGTCATGAAAGATCGAGAAAACGTAAAAGTAGAGAGTCGGCCGATGGACTCGGATCACAATACTTCCTTTGCTTACGCTCGGGAAGTAAAAACTAAGTTGTGTGTTACACCTTAAAAGCAGAACATATATAGCATAATAAAAAATAATTTTAGAGTAAGTATAGCCCTCAAAGAACAATTCATCTTTGGTCTTTGGCTTTTTCTTGTATTTCTAATAATAATTAATGAGATATCGAGGCGCTTAGTGACTCACCCTGTATTTTACATATTGTCCGTACTTGTGCCGCGTCCCCTTAAAATCTGCGGTCCAGGGGCTACAGAAGTGCTATTTTTATGTATGCCAGTGATTTTTACTTTATAAAGGTTATCACAAAACAAACATCGCAAAATCTAATTTTATAATTATTCAAAGAAACGCGATTTGTTTGACTTGTACTTCAGGCGCGAGGAAAGTTCTGTCGAAATAAACTTGGACCCATTATTATTTCCCGAGCGTAAGCAAAGGAAGTATTGTAATCGAGTCCGTCGGCCGACTCTCTACTTTTACGTTTTCTCGATCTTTCATGACCCCTAGAAGACGAAGAAATAGGTCTGCCATTTCCGTCTGTCTGTTCGTCTGTCCGTCTGTCCGTCTGTCTGCCGTCCCGGATTTTTATTAGACAGATAATCTCCGAAAGTACTGGACTGATTGTTGTGAAATTTTGTTGTTCTTATATTAGGAATATCATGTAGATGGTAAAACGCTAATCAAAATTTGTCTAATCATCCCCACAACTAATCCGATGACGTCACTTCAAAATTGTATATAGTAAATGGGTTTTAAATTGTATAAAATAACATAGTCCTACACATGTAGTTTACGACTCCGAACTGAGTTTTCACCCGAAACGTCCAATTTTTTGGAAAAAAAATCAAAATTATAAAACAACATTTTGAAATTTAATTTTGAATCTGCTAACCCGAATGCTTTGAAATGTTGCAGATGTTTTAAGGCTATAAAGAGCATCTTAAATCTTTAGTCAAAATATATTTGGTTATCCCCTCCAAAAACTTGATGACGTCAGCTCAAAAGTTTCCGAATAAATCATATCTAAAATGTACAAAATATGATGAGTCTGCACTTGTGATCTATCACTCCATTCATATTTTTTGGATTTGCATATACAGGGTGACTCAAAAAAATTAATGAACCCCTAAATTTAATTTACTGATTTACTCAGGAACAACAAAACCGAATACTTTGAAATCTTGCAGATGTTTTAAGGTTATAAAGAGCATAATAAATGTTTAGTCAAAATATATTTGCTTATCCCCTCCAAAAAATTGATGACGTCAGCTCGAAAGTTTGCCGAATAAATCATATCCAAAATGTACAAAATATGATGAGTCTGTATTTGTGGTCTATCACTCCATTCATATTTTTTGGATTTGCATATACAGGGTGACTCAAAAAAATTAATGAATGCGTAAATTTATTTTATTGATTTAATCAGGAACTACAAAACCGAATGCTTTGAAATCTTGCAGATGTTTTAAGGTTATAAAGAGCATAATAAATGTTTAGTCAAAATATATTTGCTTATCCCCTCCAAAAACTTGATGACGTCAGCTCAAAAGTTTGCCGAATAAATCATATCTAAAATGTACAAAATATGATGAGTCTGTACTTGTGATCTATCACTCCATTCATATTTTTTGGATTTGCATACAGAGGGAGACTCAAAAAAATTAATGAATGCGTAAATTTATTTTATTGATTTACTCAGGAACTACAAAACCGAATTCTTTGAAATCCACTGCGAAAAAAAACATAATAAGCATGCAGTCGTCACGTTTCCGACAGCGAAGGAAGTACTGTCTAGACTCTTTAGACCAATTTTTTTTTATTTCTCATCAGTCATCAATTCATCATTAATATAACATTTTTAGTAGGCAACCAACAATATCATATAGGTACTGTGGGAGCATAACTTTCACCGATTTATAAAATCTTTTCATTTTGGTATTGTGTTGTAAAACTGCACTAATTACAACATCTGATACATCAACTAAACCAACCTCTGAAGTACCTAATACCAAGTTTTTAGTTCATAAATTTCATGAAAAATCTGTGTGAACATGAGAATCTATAAAACTGTAGTCAGAAAGAAACTGTTGTCTTTCTCCAAGGGCTGAAGAAATTTTTACCAAACTAAAAGATATAACGATATTTTTCGAAATTGAACCCAAGAGATTTCCATGTTATTTCTCGATAGTCATCAACACAGATACTTCAAATTAAGCAAACAATTTTTACATGGAATTTTTCAGAATTGTATATATCTTGTATCACTTATTATCAGATAATAGACGAGAAAGTCCTCCGTTACTACTAACAATTAAGATTAATTACTATTATTGAAACCTTCACCAAAAAAATAAAACGTGTTTTTATCTTTCAATTTGAAGTTTTTGTCAAAACTTTTGACAAGTGTTAAGGTTACTATGTTTAATGCTCCAATTGCAATTATAATAATATCCAAGATAGTTGTGAAAATGTATTTTGGGTTGCGTTTCAAATTTGTTCATGCTCTTTATTACTCATGGACCACTCTGTATATTTCACTTGAATCTAATATGTAATTTAATAAGGCTTTTTGACTCTCGAGAAGTAGGAAATTCAAACGCTTGGAACTTTATCAGATACAAAACGCTTAACTTGAGGCATACTTGATGTAGATTTGAAGATTCACTTGAAATGTAAGTGACACTATGGTGTTACACTTAATTGTTACCACAATGAATTATAGGTAAACCCACATCTTTGAGTATAGCTGTGCTTATGACAGTTATAATATGTATAGTGCAGGGTTAATCCAGGGAAGTTCCGTGCATAAAAAATTTAAGACGTATTCATGAATGCAAATTTGAAATTATTATCTTTGATATTTCATACCACTTTTAAAAAAAGTAAAACATAGTTATACCCACGCCTGTAGAATATAAGACTGAGTATATTTCAATCAATTTATGTTTATTACCAGATTACCAAAATCAAACAGCTGATTATGTTTTCCTGGAAAAGTAATAATGGGAAAAATATCAGACTCATGTTCAATTGTATTGTTGGTTGCGTTTTGAATTTTTAGACAAGTATGTACTTATTTGTGAATAACCCTGGATACAAATCATGAAAATTTTGACACAAATTGTGATTTTATAATTTGAAAACTCTCTTGTTTATGACGCTAGTGACACATTAAGAATCCAAAAGTTTTGCAGTTTCTCTCACTGTGTGGTATTGCTTTTTGTTATTTGTGCTTACGGAAATTTTTCCACATTCTGTGTTCGCCACATCTTGAAAAGTAGTATTTATCTAGACCTTGAATAAAAATTTCCTCTGGTGAGCAGAAGCTATATTACAATCGGGGTTTTACTTCTTTGCCAGTTAACTGTAACAGTTTTAGTTCAGACGCACACCTTAAATGTTGCGTCGCCCTGCCCACAATCGTCACCAGCTCCGAGACAGGGATTGGATAGCTGTGCAGATCCTTACAACGTCAGCTTTTTGTACATCATCTGCGCATATACAGAACGTCGTAAACAAAAATCAATAAACATGGTGGTAAATGTGTAAGTGTGCTCACAGTTTCTGATATGTTTTTTTAAAACAACGGTAAGTAAAATAAGTACTTTTTCTGTGAATCAGTGCTTTCAAGCAGAGCCCATGCGACAGTTTGTTTTTTCACAGTAATTGCACGATGTTATTTCATAATTTTCAAAAAAAATGTTGACATATACCAACATGACAGCCGCATGTGGGCGTAAATCTGTCAAAATCCAATTCATTTCTTGGACTAATTGCACTGAAAGACGAGATCTTTCACCGTTGGAGATTGACTTCGTTAAGACAATAACACGGCTTAAATTGCTCTTCCCAGTTTAATTTTATGCACAAACTCCTGAACCTTCCGGCTGTTTTTGCAACAATCTGTTTGCATATGCGAATCGTACTTTACTACCAGTAATAGTGGTAAAATTGCGGTGTGAAGAAACCCATGATCAAAACCAATATAATGAACGTATTCTTTTCAAAAAGTCCATACGTGTTTCTTCCACACTGGCTCGACAATTACATGGAAACGTAGTATTTACAAAGGTATGATGATTAGATGTTGCAGTATTAATGGTAATGAATTTTGCTTTGAATGTATTGTAACTACCATAAGTTGGAAGTATTATACAACCGTGTCTGTAGAACAACAAGAAAAATCTAATTGCACGCTATAAAGCGAACTAGAACATATTTTTCCACCTTTAATTACTCTTGGTGTTAATTTTAGTTTTTCATCACATATGGAATACCCATTTTGTGGTAATCATGAAGAAATAAAATAATTATAATCATATTATAACTTAATTAGCTACATCCAAATAAAAAACAGTGTCACAGCAGCATCAATAAAATTTTAAAAGTGTAACCACCCTGATGCCGGTTACGTCAAAACAATGTTGATATTATTTAATACAATACAAAAATGTTTACTTCTTGTTGGCTTTTTTCGAATGTTTGAAATATGATATACGTGCATAAAATTATGATTCATACACATCATGTGCGTATGACACTTTAGCTGCTTTACAGCTTGTGATTTAATACATTACTAAACAACTGTTGATTTCGTGGCATTACTAACATAAGTCGCACGTTTACAGGATTATTAATTGTGAAAACAATTATATTCTGCGAGTTATCGCAAAACCGTCTGGAAATAATCATTTTCTGATATACCGGAGTTACAGAACATTAATAAATTTTGTGCAAAAGGGCGTGGCAAAAGTTTCTGGTCTTTCCTGATGTTATCAGTTTTCGAAAAGTTTGTTTTACGTAAATCAGCGGTAAATTAATAATGACGATGATAAAGCAGCTGGAAACATTGACAGTTTAGTGGGTGATAGTTCGTATGGACCACAGACGCATGGAAAAGGATCTTTGTGTCCAGTAATGAGAATGAAAATGTGTTATATTCGTTTTCGCCTTTTTATCTGTAATCAGAATAAGAAGGTGAAGATAGAAACTCGTCTAATGACAATGCCAGTTTTGCTTTTTTTTAGTAACCTACCACAATATCTAACATATGTTTGATAGTGAGAATCCACGTTGTAGTAATTCGTAGAATCGATAATACACTGGTATTCTATCTATGGAGCACACACTCCACTCACTGGTCACCCTTTTTCCTCTATATATGTATTAAAAAAAGGACTTTAAAAATTCATACTAGATTGTGTCCATAAATGTTGGGGTTATGATATAGTATCAATTTGACACCCTTTTTAAGTAAGAGATTGAAATATAACAGATTTGTAACTTAGTGACGTCATTTAAAAAACTATAAGTAATCAGTGTAATCACAGATCACGTTAGTTTAACAATATTTTTGTGGAATGAATTTAGTAATTATACCCGTTAAGTTTGAAAGTGACGATCTGTATACAAAAATTGTTAAGGAGCTGCATGTTCAATAATGTTAATATTACAGCACCAAAAAATCTTCCTATACTTTTCGAAATGCATTTTCTCATAAATTACAAAATCCTGCAGTATTTATTTTCTCCCGTCAATTTCTACGCTGCAGTAAATAGACTGAAGAAAAATATTTGCACTCTTTTTGTACATAACTTACTCGTAATCCGATGGGAGTGGAATTATATGATTGATTTTCGCATTATTTGCACAATTGAATTTTATGTTCTGCATACAGAAGCAATTATTTGAATATGTATATAGATTTTCGTACTTTCTTACTAAAGGTAAGTTGATATTAAAAAAATCTTTCGTTGATCATCTTTGAATCAATTAATTTAATATTAGACAATGAACTAATGATTTACCATCCATGACTGTGTAATCATTTATTCATCTGAACGTGGAAAATTTTACTGCAGTTGAATTTGTACCCTAATATGAATAACGATAACTTTTTTTTTTTTTAAATAAACTCAAATGTTTGAAACTCGTTTATATACACTTTAACAATTTTAGGTATTTTTAATTCGCGAGCGTAACATAAGGAAGTATTGTAATAGCGTTCATCCGGCGAATGGCTACTTTCATGTTTTCTCGATATTTTTAGGACCCTTGGAATATAAAAAAAAAATAGGTTCCCGTTTCCGTCTCTCTGTCGTCTATGTGGATTTTTGTTAGACAAATAATCTCCGAAACAAATTTTATATGTATTTTAAGTATATTGCATAGATGGTAAAACGCTAACGAAAATTTGTCAATGTGATGACGTCACGTCAAAATTTTACATAGTAAATGTGATTTAAAGTGTATAAAATAACATATTCCTACACTTGGGATTTATGAATTCGTCTTGCTTTTTACGTTAGTATCTAAAATGTGCAAAATATTATGAGTTGTGGTTTATGAATGCATTCATGTTTTGTATAATTGGTTATACAGGATGACCAAAAACATGAATGAAGTAATTTATTTTATTGATGAAATCAGAAACGTTTTACTCCATTTTCCAAAAATTTGGAAGTACACTGCTATTATTATTAGTATTGCGCTGCACATATCCAAATTGACATACTTACTAAAGTGATGATGACGTTATCACAAAATTTTGTACTACAAAAATTCACTTGGAACATACACATAATATGCTTCGTTACCTTTACTTTAACATTTCACACATCTTTATTTTAACTTGTAGTATTTATCATAATAAAAATAAGATGCACAAATCAGATTTTATAATTTTTCGAAAAATCTGGATGTGTTGTACTGTATGCACGTCAGAGGCGAGGGAAGTTCTGTCTAAATATCCTTAGACCAATTTTGGTTTTCTAAATGTTTCCACGCAATTGACTTGTAAATTTTCCGTTGTACGTGAGTTTTGTTTTTTATTTTTTACAGTTACATTGAGGATGATTTACAACTACGTAATTTTACTGTTACTATGTACTGATACAGTACTATAGAATCGTATTATTTAAAAAAAGATTACCACATAAAAATATGTTATCACTTGCATTTACATTTTAATCGCGTAAACTGTGGATGTATACGAATGTGTGCTTTTATTTTTTAACAAAAATTATGTTTTCGTCTCATTCTGATGCCTTGTATGATACAAAAGATGTAATAACTGTATGCTACTCTATGGTGTCACAAATATACACATTCTCTTTGTTTGATAATTGCTTTATTGCATTTTACGTTTAAAGTGTGTAGACGTGTAGTTGCACGAACACGTTTCACATCAAATTCTTACAAAATTTTGTCAATCATTTACCAACAATAAAGTAATAAAGTTTTTATTGCTGAATATATGAATAACCTTTGTGTGACTGGGAAAAAGTACAACTTTATGTGACGGGTTGGGTACCTGGGTATCCATAGATAAATTATTGATTTGCACTCATTTATTTAGAATCATGTGTCATATAAAAATCATTTGACATCTTGTATATTCGCTGGAGCGACCTGAATTACATCATCGAGCATAAACATGTTCATGCAAGTCTGAACAAGTGCACAACCTGCACTTGTGATAATTAGAATCATTTGTTGTGTTGTCGTTACATTGTGGAGACCGGCTCCATACTGCGTCGAGATATTTTCATTTTTCTTTGTTATTGTTGAATGTGAAGCTGGACCAAGCCGAGAATCTGGCCAAAAAAAGGCTCTTGATCGACCAATAACACAAATTTTTGCAGCAGACAAAAGTCAACAAAAACGTGATGGCTCTGGACTTATTTGTGTTGTTGGCAGCTGTTTTCTTTGCTCACAATTGAGCAACTGACGTAAAAAGACAAGGAAAAGATGTGATATTTGCAAAAATCCTGTTAGCAATAAACATTGCCTGAACAAGGCTGTATTTGATAGATGAGTCAATGAGGAACACAATATTGTTTAGTTTATTTTTTAATCTCCAAATAAATGTTTTATCTGAGAGTTATGTACACTTTGCTATCATTTTAATTTACTTGAAAACCTCTTAGTTTTTTTTTTATATATTATAGCTGTTATCACATGTAAAATGACTTAGGGTATCCGGGTACCCACGACGTCATCAAAAGGTGCAAAAACATTGACATTTTTTCTACGGCGCATAAGTTATCAAAACTAACTGAAAATTGGTGAACCTTTGCTTTTAATCGGAATTGGAAATGTCAAAAATCTAGAGGAAAAAACAACAAAAGATATAGGAAAAAACTCCGTACAAACATGGGAGAGGGTACCCGGGTACCCTGCCAGGCACATAAAGGTTAAAGAAGTAGTTTTTAATTTTTCTTACCCATTGCAAAAAGTTAAATAAGAAAATTTAATTCAAGCAAAGTATATATGAACACAAAAATTTAGTTATTATATTATTATCCCCATAGTTCTAGATTCAATAGTAAAACAGCATAACATGATTTTATGCAAACGGAAGCGAATTTTTATGTTGAAAACGGTGAGCAAAATTTGCTGGATATTTTATATTTGATTATAAACTATTATAGATATGTCTGTTGTTATTATTATTATAATTTTGTAAAAAAATTGAGTTGGCTTAAATTAATTACAATATTCCTACCTTTTCGTCAAACGAAATTTGATTATTTTAAATAATTGAAGATAGTGCGAACCATATATTTTTACTAATCGTAGACAAATTTCATCAAGTGGAGAACATTAAATGCTAAGTATTTTGATATCTGTTAACAAATCGATTATAAATGTTTTTTAGACGGAGGAAAAGAGTTTATTCTAGTTTTAGCAGTGCAGTTGGCATATTTTCTTTTCTTTTTAAAATAATTATAAACTTAATAAATAATGTCTAAACATAATTTCAGCCACAAAAGAAAACCAAAACTTGTATTATGATTACAACAGTGTAATTGTTTAGGGAACAATCTCCAGTAAATTAACAATAAACGTGCTCGGCCACTGCAGTTTTTCAATTTCTGTAAATCTATATGTAAATATTCTGTTTCAAAAGACAGAAGTCTGATTACATTGCCCCAAGTGTATCTTGTTCGAATTTTCCATTTTCTCATGTAAATAACTAGGTTTTGTCGTATTCCTTTATTCTATACCTAGTATTATTTACCGTATATCAATACAAAAATAATCAAATCTAGGAATGTTCTCATCTCATTGTGTGCAAATTCTATAAATCTAGTTCTTTTCAGAGGAGGTAATTATTTCCACAATTCGGATACATTAGTTTAATTTGACTTTTAACAAGTATAATCAAAACTATTTTGGTTCTAATGGAAAGTGAATGAAATTTTTGTACTGCAGATTTAAAATTTGCAAAGTCAGCTTTGGAGGGAAATGAGTTGCAAATACAGAATTTATTATTGTGATCATGTAAGACGGTTTTAATATACGAAATTTATTAAACAATAGGCGAAAATAAATTGATGATACAGTTCATTTGACATACCTTCATTTTTATTTTTGCACGTTGAATTATTCCATCATTACTTTTCATAAAAGGGAATTATAAAAATCGTACATCAAGTTAGCTTTGAAATTTCGTGAATGTTGCCGCCTCGTTGTGATTGATGACTACTCGTCGCCTGTCTTAAATCTCAATCGTAACCTAACTTTCTTAAGTGTGAAATTGTACTTGCACAAAATGGGGGCTACTTTAAACATCTGTAGAAACTCCTCATTGAATACGACTAAAGCAACTAAATACAATTTGAACTGCGGAGTTCTATGTGGAGAAAATTGTCTCATTTTTGCTGGATTATTTTTTACTTTGCTGTTTGAAATGTTTGTTGGATAAAGTCGCTGTCCTGTTATTAACACAGAAAAAAAACTTACGTATTAGTTTCAAGTTTAGTAGAAACTTTCCATAAAAATATTCACTTCACTTCTGCTTGCAGTACTATTACATTTTAAATATTTTTCGTTTGAGGTAAATTAATTTTAGGAAGGAACACGATCGTATTGTATGATTATGGATAATAGGAATTTTTAAATACATACAATTTATAACTGCTAACAATTTGCTTTTGAAGAACATTTAAAAGTATGATGATGCATTTTTAGTGAAAGTAACAAGAATGTGTGTCTTATCTTCTTACGCTGTCCACCGAATAGTAACATCTCTTCTTCATTTAAATTGATGATTAGTTTAAAGTGAATTCACCGAACAAATGTCATTTGCTATCATGAGAAAACACATAATGCTGTAATGTAATTAATTATTGTAAATCGTTAACTGAAGTTACATTATTTTTCGTTTAGTTATCACTGCATAATCATTTGAAAATAACATTTTTATTATTTAACCGTTAAATAATCGTTAGTTTACATTTGTTAATTAACAGCTTTTCGAATATTATTTTTTATTGGAGAAACTCACATTAACCTATGTCCACTTACGTGTGATAGATTTCATATAGTTGTTAAGAAGTTAATATTAAAAAAAATGCAAAAACATTAAATGATACCTGCGTTCTGTGTACGTTCATATCGATTACTCTCTGATTTATGTTGGCAACTCAATAAATCGTGCTATTGACTGACAGCTTAATTCTCTCCGTATATATAGTATACTACAATAGGGGAGATTACATTGCATCTCTTACTTTGTAAAGTACTTGACAAAGTACGTAATTTGCCAATGCAGCGTTGCCATGTATGTATCTTTAAATTTGAATAAAGTGTAGTATCATAAGTGTTTGAAATTTTCGCAAAATAGAGTAAATACACTTACTGAAAAGTGTTATTTACTAAATGCCAAAGTAACAATTGACATAGAAAAAAACAATAGTTGTAGGTAATCGTGTACATAATTTGTTTTTCAATCGATGCGCAACAATGGGGACTAAATCAAACAAAAAGCATATGTTCACAATATAAATCGAGAGGATTTTTCAAATTGTGTCATTCGTTCTCATTTGTTATTTGAAATTTTCACCACATCGACTACCTCTTGCCATATTTAAATTTGAAAGCGCATTTTTTCATGAACTGACTATATAAAATTACATGAATTTAAAAGTGAAAAGTTGTAATCATTACAGAAAAGCTACCATCGGTAGCTGAAGTACATAGATAAGATAATGAAAGCAATGAACCAAGACTTTCATGTGACCAAAATTTTTTCAATGGCAAGTAATTTTTCCGGGGGTGGCTTCTGTGTTCTTTTGATCATTTTTGGTTGACTAAATTCATGGCTAGCTACTTACGGTACCGTGGTGATAAAACCATATACATGATATGAAATGGAAAGACTTAATAACAAGTTAAGTTCCGAAATGTAAGCTAGTACTCCGATAACCTAGTTCCTTAGTAAGCGTGATAAACAGTATTACAAATGCAAGCGTTGAAAACAGTTGTTGCACACAATTAGATTACGGTTTAAAGAGAAACTAACTATTATATAACTAAAATATATCTAATTACAAAGTTTTCCGTGCATAGTTTACACCAAGTGTTGATGAAGTAACGCCCTATATGATAACATCTTCCTCAATATTATTTATACTTACTTGTGTCACATTTTGTTACATTAACAACAGTGGTTTTTTCTGTTAATATTTGTACAGATGTGCCATTTACAACGTAATATGTATTGTGTATAAATCATATGTTTAGAAAAGCGCTTGTATGGTGTCGAAACACACGTCCTGAACAAAAAGATCTCAGTAACAATTGTAGAAAAAGTGCGGATACAACTCACATGGAGCTCATCTGACTCGTCATCGTCTCATACTTCAATGTTTCATAGTCGTAAAAAGTCAGTACAACTCCATGCTCGCTATGCAAGATATTGCACATTTTGTATTTCAAATTTAATAAGTATATTGGTCAATACTTGTACATGTGCATAAAATAAATAAATTTTATTTTATTTGAGATATTTGAATTAATTTCAAAAACAAAACAAAAAATCTCTTTTCAAATGAAATATTTAAATAAAGGAGTAGTACTATAACATGACATGCGTATACATACATCGATCATTCACGTATCTGCTTTTCATTACCTGGTTTGATGTTGTTATCTTTGTTCTAACTCGATATTTGTGAGTAAAAAATAAAACAAAGTAAAAGAAAAAATGTTGTTTCAGGTTTAACAACATAAGACTATTTAAAAAAACGAATGGTGAAGGTAAAAGACGGACCGATGGCAGAGGCTAAGCCTGCAACAACAACACAATCTTCGACCATTAATAATAACAACGCTACTAACAGCAACAATACTACACATTCACATATTCGTAAACCGCGTAATCACAATCATACGCATCATATTCATCAAACATTACACCACTATACATATTTTCATCATCATTGCACTCATCCAACTGAAAACGCGGAAACGAATGGATCGAATGGAGCAGGATCTCCTGCAAAATTTTATTTCGGGCCTGGATTCGAACCCCAAATTTCCAGCGGTAATTACTGTGCAGGACCCAGTAGTCAGAATAATTCCGAATACGTCGTTCTATTCCACGTCCATCCTGGCGTTACCATTAGATTCCAGATTGGGGATAGTTTGGAGATCCTTCGAGGTAAGAATCTTGCTTTTTATTTGTGCGATAACAATGACCGAAAAGTAAACGGTTTTGATGCGCAGTCTAGACAGAAACCGTCTCTGACCGTTTCTTGGACCTGGAATATGATGACTTTTGAGGGCAAATTTAAAAAGAAATGTCAAAATTTTGCACGTAACCATTTTAACATCTTAAAATTTTCGGTTTGATATACGAGGGTTTTCAAGAAAGACTGAGATTGGGACCGTGTCAGAATTAATAATATAAATTTTAGCTTGTTAAAACAAACTCACTAATTTTAGTTACATGTACTTTATTTGTTTTCGTTGATACAAGAATTTAAAAGCGATTATGAAAGCGTGGCGTTATCCAACAACAATTAACATTGAATTGGTGATCATTGGCCATATCCTTTTTGGTCAACCATAAGTCTTATCTCAGACGCCAGTAGAAAGTACGCATACCTTGTTACTTTACCATTTAAAAATGTGACGGGTAGATAAATGTAGATAAATGGAAACTTATCAGAACAATAAGCATTGGCATGTTGAAGATATTGTAACACAGTTTTTGCTCAATATATTCATTAACTGTGTACTACTTTCGTCCTTTTCACCGATGTTTCTTCTGTGTGACCCTATCGTCACCACAAATACAAAAGCTAGTAGCACATTACAATTTTTTTTTGGCATAAAACACAACTTGTCTAATAATCTGAGGTCGTGACACTTTCCCAACTTACTTGTATACGGCTGTAATAGCATCAGTCTCGGTCTTTCGTGAATACCACTCGTAGCTTTTTGATGTTTCACCTAACAATAACATAATGCGTATTACAGAGATGGTGATTGACCCTAGAAATAACCAAAAATCAAAATGTACTTCATTGCATGCTTGAAGATGAAAATCGGTGTGAAATGATTGTATGTTTTTCCAAAATATTGACCATTAATGTAAGACCAGTAAGAACTTTATTGACGAGTCCCTACTTTTATATCAAGTAGTAAACATTACCAAAGATTTTTGTTGTTGCAGGTGAGTCTCGTCCAAACAGTGATATTCAACTTCTAATCATGTAAGTTTACCATATTAACAATCATATGTACATATATGTGATGTAACAAGTACTGTGAATCCGACGCTTCATCGTCTCCGTGTCTACTAAAAGTTGGGACGTATCAACACCTTTTAAATAAAAAGTTTAGAAATATAAACAACAGTAATTAAAATGTACAAATTTATTATTAACAGTAATTGTAAAAAATTATCATAGGGACAGTACCAGTTGTCATTATTGGGCGGAAAAAAATACAAAATCAATCAGCGCAATTGAAAACGATTCCTCAGCATCGTAACCATTAAAACATAACTTCTGTTTAGAAGCTAACTTTTAGACAAAAACAACAAGTTCTTGCGTCTAGCATGTAGGGTAAGGACAACAGACTTAAAAAACAGTCTATCGAAAAGCATATATGCTTGAGGAATGTTTATGTAAGAAGCTTTTACTGTTTTGAAAATAATAGAAGTTTCACATTTTTCAACAGTGGTGTGAAACCGGCTAAAATTAAATTCAAGAAATGTGAAAATCTTTGTAAAAAATGACAAATGTAAAGTTTAGGGTCGAAAAGCACCGAAAAAATTTTCAACTAATCATTAAACTTGGCTTTTGCCAATCGTGTTAATGTTGTACACAATTATCTTACATCGGTACTTTCGAAAAAAAAAAGAAAGTAAAATGTTACGGTACATTGTAAGTTTACACAAATTTTTAATGTATCATATCATGAGCTAGAAATGATGCCGCATTACAAACTAAAAAGATTGTTAGATGCAAAACATGTAACACAGTTCTTTAAAGCTTAAAATTGATTTCATTGTATATTTCATTCACAAAAATTCTTAAAATTGCTAAATCTTACGATAACGTAGTAAATACCTTTAGCGAGATATTACTATTCATTAAAATACACAGCATGAATGTCGAAATGTTTCCACGGCAAGTTTAACTAAATATGATTAAAATTATTTCTATTTCCGGTAATTAATTAAAAATGATTATGGTAACGATCTTCGTTGCATCTGAGGCCGCAGGAATTCAACTAAGACTGAAGCACCCTCCAGTTACTCCCTTTGTTTCTTGTGGTAAGATGAAATCAACAAAAGTCATAGTAAAACGCTTCAAGGGGGAGAACTTCAGTCAACAAACAGAACTAGAATTATTAAACTTGAAGTACATTTCTGAGGGCCATAAGTTATAAGCATAGTAAATATAATAGTTTAAGAAGATGAACTTTTCTACTATTATCCAGCACCAAATAAATAAATTATATATTCCGTGAGATCAACACCACATTCACCATGATTTGATCTAATAGGACTATTTTATCTTGCATAAAATAAAGAGCTCTAAAAAACATTGTCGGCATGCTCACTTCTGTCACGTATACAGTGTGGATTCTCCAGTGTTAAAATAAACATAATGAAAATAGGTAAAATAAATAATTTATAAGTGGTATTTCATGTAGGAAAAAGCCACAAACACAAGTTTTTACTCTAAAAAAAAACGACTGCCGTTCAGAAGTAGTCTAATATTTCTATCAAAGTAACCACCTATTTCTCAGGTTACAAACCATGCAATCTTCAGCCATTTTAAAAATATATATTTGGCATTCTTTACTTAATTGTGCTATATATTTTGAATTCACAATTTTTGACAACTTTTTTGTGCAGATTATGTTGTTACAATTGCATAAAACGTATTTCTCGTATTCTTATTTTAGCAATAAACTTTTTTGAACTATAAAAATATCAAATTTTATTTTCTAATTCTGGCGTAAAATCTGCAACAGTTATGGGAAATACAATCAAAATAAATTTTAGATTTTACAGGTTACGCTAGTTAGCAATATTTAGATGGTTGCGTCCTGTTAAACACTACAGAAAGACTAAATTCATGTGTGCCTTATTAATATTATTATTTTAAGGGTTGTACAGCCTGATATCAACTCAGTATCTTAACCGCTGGTCATATTTAATTTTGTCTGTTAACAATACAAAAAGTATATTTGAATGCAAATACCTTTACTTCATTTTTTTTTTTTTTAATCTAACTGTATGAAGTTATTACAAAAACAAGGGTGGATTATTAAACTACGAGTAAAGCAATGCAATATTTTTTTCGGACGAAATAAAATTTTTTGGTTAGCATTTTACCATCTACTTGATTATTTTAAAGTTAGCTACCCCTCAAGAAGTGAACCATGTATACGTACCAGGGAGTAAACTCTTGCGTTGTAACATATAGGTATATATATTTTTTTTTATTTAATTTAGGCTATAATAAATTCAGCAAAAACTAAAAAAAAAACTAAACTAACTAACTAAATATTTTAACGCAAGCAATTATTGTAATGAGTAAAATCTAAAAATTACAGTAATTGATGTTGCTTTATTTGTCACTCATTAGTATGAGAAAATATTTTATTTTATTAGCAACGAAAAAAAATCTTGAGGTCGGTCGGTTTGGAGCGAGCTGTCGTGCTATGAAGCTATTTTGTTGGAGTTGTTATGACTGAGTTTTTTGCCGAAAATGTTGTGACGGGAGACGGGAATCGGCGATATTCAGTTCCAAGCATCTCAGAGGTTTATTAAACCTTTCAGAAGACAAAGCTTTCATGTAGTGGCTGTCAGAAATTCTGATGATTATGGTAAAATAATAGGAATGGAAAACATAGATATTAGCTTTTAGTTGAAAGTTGACATAGAACTACTAAATTTAAATACAAATTCGTAAAAACTAGTATCTAACAGTCCATAGAGAAAAACTGATGTCCATGGTTCTTTTTTCACCAGTAAAATACTTAAAATTTGCGTGCGGATTATGATTATTTGTATTTCCTAATTATGTTAACCTGCGCCGCTTAGTACGTCATGTATTTTTACGCAGTAGTGTTGTATTAATGCCTTATCTTTTACTATCTAATGGAAAGTTCACTCTAATGTTACCTGAACTCTCAAATTATTTAAAATTCTACTAACAAACTGACATTTTACATGAACCTGTATTAACAAATCACACACGTCACACGTTGATTTACATACATTTATTTAACCGACTACGGTTATTTAACATGGGAACTGTATTCTCAGCATATTGCCGCTACGTACTACATAAAAATGCTTTACAACTAAATTGTTCAATTTCGGACGATAATACAATGCAGGTAGAAGTGCAAGGTACAAGCAAAGTATGTAGGTTATGTACAGGTTGCTTCCGTAAGAAAATGTCTACTTGCATCTGCTGCAAACCAAATAACCTACATACTTTAGTTACTCATATTTCTTCCTGCGCATGTAAACTCTACTTTACGAACAAATAATATTATTTAGAAGTATCAAACTGAATGCACCGTGCACCGATGCATAATTTCTTTCGGTATTTACCGTGCGCGATTTCAACATAGGAATTCTCTAATCTTTGGTTAGTAAAAGTAGACTGCATGTTTCTATGGGAACAAATAATTGTTGCAATAAAGGTTTCAACATAGATTTTAAGCGCACTTGATAAAGTAAATGGCTTTTAGTGAAAGAAATGCCTGACAAGAAATACAATTTTAAAGATCATAATAACTATGTTCCAATTTAAACCCATGTTAGCGACTACAATAAAATGTCTTTTACACTATAAATTTAATAGTTGTTTACTTGTATGGTATGTGGTATATCATAACCGCAGGACTGATTTTAAATTATTAAGAGTCATTAAGCGTCGTATAAATTGTAATGGGTGACTCACACTGGACACGTACACTTAGAATCTTAGTCTAGAGAAAAGTTACCATAATGCAGTGTAAACTGACCCATTCAATGTTCGGTCGTTATTGAAAACATTAAATTCTTTTAGCAATGCATATTTTTGTAATTACCGCACGAAGATTACGTATTTTTCTAAACTTGTATAATTAAAATTGTCTATTTTCACCTCTACCTACGTAGGTAACGACGGAAAACCAGCTTCACAAGTTGCAAGCCTGCGGGAATTTTGTTCACTTGAATATTCATTGTTTTATATTTTGTTTTAACATGTTTTGTCAAGATTTTTTTTATTTTACTCGAAAGTTCATCTTCATCTTTCACCTTCAACATAGATCAGTGTATCTAAGAAAACTGTGTATATACCCAATAGGTCGAAATTGAGAATTTTCTTAAAATCTCTTTAATAAGTTATAGATCTGACAACTACACTATATAATTATAGTTAAAATAAAAAAAAAATGTTTACAAGCAAGCAAGCCCCAAGTTTCAAGTCAAAGCGATTTATTGCCTTAGTTGAAAACTTAAGAGAATTTAAAACGTTTACCATATTTGAATGCTTGAAAAAGGCAAGAGTAAACTATATTAGCAGTAAATTCTTGTTACTGTTCTTAAACTTGAACAGTGTAAACTAAAATATTTTGTGGTGTGTAAAATAAATTATTCTTTTATTTGTTGTAGATAATGTTTATGATATTTTTTTTATTGCACCTTAAATATAAATAATATAGTGTGGATATTTTCTGCAGATATCAACACAGAAGAAGTAAACATTTTGCCTATAAAACACTTAATGAACCACCGATCCATGAAACGTGAAGGTATTTTAATATTTTCCCTACAAAAAAAATGTCCAATTGTTTGATAACTACTCACACTATTAAAATTAAGGTAGGTATATAAAAAAATAGACTTTTGTGTTCGCATTCAACAACACGGAGTTCCCGTTCTTTGACTAGTAAGACTGTCACTGTGCGCTCGTTTCCATTAATAGCAATGGAAACACTGTGTCTATTGCTTCAATGAAAACGTCTAAAAAAGTACCCAGTATATAGAATAGAATTTTAAAAATTGAAATATTGTAGAATTAGACTATATTTTGCCTATTTTTCCCATCTGCACGTACATTATCAAACGAAATAACTCGACATGCCCCACAAGCACGTGGATTAGAGCAACCACTGGACAATTAAAATATTTCGACTTTGGTTGGTCACCAACAAATAATCAGCTTTTTGTATTTGCTAATGTCGAAATCATTGTTCACAACGCGGTTTAATCTAAGCCTGGAGTGAGTACATTGACCAAATGATAAAAGATTTCAAAATATTTCAAGTTTTAGTTGTATAAACAGATTTTAAATCGTTGTCAATTAGAAAAAACTGACATGAGTTCTGTTAAATAAAATTATGAAGTTATTCTTAAAACTTTTAATGCCGTGATGCATTGATAAATACGTATGTATTTAATCTGATTTAGTCAGTGTGCTGTCACTCCAGCAGTCTGTTAATTTGTGGCTAATATTGCTAATACTTTATTAATTACGTCATAGTGTATAATAATAACAAATAATTGGAAACGTCAAAACACAAAACCAAACAAATACATATTACAGTCATGATGCGTTAGTTTGAACATGACATTTTGCAGTTCAAATATTTGAGGCACATAATTATTTTAACAAATAGAAAGTTAAACATTTTTATTCTCATATAAATGTCGCTTTTTTCAAAAGCACTTAAATTGTGTAGATGTGGTAAGCTCACTACAGTCTCTCGTAATATACATAATTGTGGTTAAAATTGCTATGCATAAATATATTCTTGTTCTTTTTAACATACATCAGTTATTGCAGAATTTATGTAGGTAGATACGAGAGTGTCAGCATTTACAATATTATAAATATGGTCGACAGGATGTGTGGAGTGAAATTTCAACAGTGTTTCTTAAAGCTTTTTTGTATTCTAAAGATAACGTTACTTAGACAGAAAATCCCCACTAAACTGTACCACAGAGAATCCCGGAATAAATTTACCGAAATGAAATTACTCTATCCTGATTTGTCAATTATTTGTAAGCCGTATAAAGTGCGTCAAGATTTTGTCCGTTCATTACCTAATTTTTCACTACGTGTGTGTGTTCCAACGCAAATTTGAATCCAAATGTAGCCCAAAAAATTTCACGTTTTGTATTCTATGTTCTAGGTGTAAACTAATAAAAATGATTTTGTTTGTGCTTAGAAAAAACTATTAGTTTATTGAAACCACGAGGTAATTTAGCGGGGTTATGTGTATTTACAACTAATTCTGCGGTCGTCTAGCCATTTGTTGAATAACTGCATCGTCAGATATCATTTTATAATATACTTTAGATAAATCATTGGTCAAAAGAATTAACAAGTGCCCAGATTATTTTTTTATTTAGTCCTGTCAGTTTCAACATTACAACTACGAAAAGAAATAAAAAAGATTCTAAACGTTTCTGGAAAAATAGACATTTAAAGACTTAATCTT
This sequence comes from Zophobas morio, assembly GCF_036711695.1. Classification (NCBI taxonomy): domain Eukaryota; kingdom Metazoa; phylum Arthropoda; class Insecta; order Coleoptera; family Tenebrionidae; genus Zophobas; species Zophobas morio. The sequence continues at coordinate 7,836,191 of NW_026972110.1, forward strand.
TAGAAAACAATAAGGATTGAATTTTCGCAGCAACTAAACATTGTTTTGAGTGGAAATTTTGTAATTTTGAAATACTGAAAATAATGATTATAAAATATGTATTTAATTAAACATAAGACAATTTTCTAGTTGTAAAAATTTGTACAAATTTGAGCATTTTAACTCATTTTGATCAAAATACAAGCATATAGACTGTAGTGATAACCACCATCGATTTAAAATATCATGAATGGCGCTTGGTACTGCGGAAGTACACGCCACAAATTTATTAATGTGCACTTAATAATAATTAAATTACATTGCAGACAAAGCCTACAAACCGCATAAAAATATCTTTAATAGTCTTGCTGTCACAAAAAACGTTATTGGTAAGCCACGAATGGCGTTGATTTTTTTAGTGACCAAAGTACAAACCACAACTGTTTGAAAATTATCATTGCAATTCACAGTAAAACCGAAACTACTACTATCTATTCGTACAAGAAAAAAAGTATTTTGTATTTGTGCGTTTGCATGGTACTATATTTATAAGGACGTGAACTATAAATTTTTGACCAAAAAACATATTCCAATAAATGTGCAATTATTTCTCCAAAAATTTGAGGCTATTTTACATTATAAACTATAATTGAACTAAAACTTTCCTTGGTGTTTTTATGTCATTTTCTTGTATCAGAATATCAACAACATTACAAACTTCTGGTCCTACAGAGTGTGTATTAGTTACATAATGAACTATACAAAAAAAAAAATTATAATAGAAAATGGATGCAGGGCGGCAAACGCATTAAAATAGCAAACAATTTTGCCAATTTCCTGTAAGATACTTTGAACCGCAGATACTAGTAGTGATTATATAGTTGAGTGCTTTGGACAGCAAGAAGATAAGCTCTTGACAGGTCTATATACTGTCTTCGTAAAAATCATATCGATATGAAATCGCAACATTCGTTCTATTTGTGGAATTGTGCATTTCTTAGCACAACTAAATAACAGCACCGTCAAGCTCATTTAGTCAGCAGCAAAAGTGTATATTGTTACTAGTTACAAAAAAAATGACACAGGTACCGTCACTTAAAAATTGATAACCTCGTCTCAAAGGAGTGAATCTATTACAAAGTATTCCCGAAATCAATCTACACTAATCATAGTCGAAGGCTAAGGAAACTTTTATTTCCCATAATAAATGTACTGGGTTTTCATCACTTGTTTCTGTGCGTATGTATTGGTCACAACTGTGAACTGCAGGTGGTAGATACTAAGAATTTAGAGATAAAAATCAGTCTAGGCGGTTTCCTCATCAGGGAATCCCGACAACGCAAAAAAATAATGAATCAGTCTACAGCCAACATATTTTCGTGGTTTTTGCTTACAAGATAGTGCTGTAATTGGTAGTCAGGTAAATTCTACCGAAGATGAACACTACATAATTATAGAAGAAGTTAAACTGTATCAACAAATCAAGATACTTTTAGTGCAACATTCAAGTAGAACTCGATTAAAGGCCACGCAAAACCTTAACTCACGGGAGCCCGGACACCTGCTACATTTTTTCAGAGACCATAAAACCTTTTAAATGGCATCGTAACAAATAAGTAGTTGTGCTGTAGTAGCGTTCTAAGAACATATTACACTGAAATTTGGTTTCATTAACACTGAACAAAATTTAGGGTACATTTTCTTCGGGTGCAAAGGGGGCGACGTTCTTATCCAATAACAAATAAGTAGGCACCTTCTCTTTACAATTTGTACTACTTTGTCAATTTCGACAAACCACAGTTACGTAATTCGGAATAAAAATTCGAATTCATGCGCATCGTATTTTTTAGTTCGTTTATCCTTAGCTCATTTACATAACGCAACGATAAATTTTAAATTTGCGGGACAAAAATGGTATTAAATTTCCATGAAGACTAATGTTATGGATCGATTAAGCGGTTTAAAAATATTAATTAAACTAATTCTAATTTAGAATTGTAGAGTTTGTGTACAATTACTGAGAAAAAAACGAAATATAACAAATCTAAAGCTTTTTGTGTTTTTACCTATGTAACACACGAAATTGACGTTAAATGTAATATGTTTTTAATTTTATCAATTAGTCGCGTTATAAACTGTAGCAAAGTCATCTTAGTGAGCATAAGTTTCGTCAAATGAAGTCAAATAACATAATAATTGGTATTTTAAAATAAATCTTCTTTGCACTATAAATTACTGTAATAAAAACAGTTCGAACTTTAAGAATAATGTAGTTTTTTAACACTGTTTATTACACGCTCAGCAGACGGAATCGAAGTGGATGTGCGTAGGGCTCAACGAGTAGTAAATTCGATGCTCCATGAAGGTGTCCACTGCCGCTGTTTTTTTCCTTCTGTGACAATTTCGATAAGGTCCACTGCCAGTGCTATTAGCCTCAACAAAGCAAGCCGCTTCCTTTATACTCCAAGCTGTTAAATTTTAATGCAATTTTTTTCCACGCAGAATATTATGGTATGCAGTTCGTTTTTGCAAGAGAAAGTAATCAAATTATTTCATTTTCACAATCTGAAAAAACTCCTCTTGCAAGCAACCTCAAGTTGTTTACTGCTACTCCATTTCAGATTTCACAGTTGGTAGATTATGTTTTGTCTTTTGTGTTAGTTTTGAGTTTTGATCACTAATCGTTACGCTATCCATTCCGTTTTTGAATGTAGCTTTACTTGTTTAACGCTAAAAATCCGTAACAGACAAAACTAGTTGAATCATTCAACCACTGTAAAAATAGCTAAATCGGTGAATAACCGAATAACGTAACAAAAAGAGAAATTTGGTTATTGCACTTAGCGATAAGCATAACCGCCTCTCGAGTTCCTTATGCTGCGATCGCATATGAAACAAGAGATCGCGTTAGTACGTGTGCTAAAACCGCCACAATAAATATCATTAGTTCGGTATTTATTTCATTGTGTTACTTATTCCAATGGTCATTTTACCCATCGCAACACTGCCAACTGTACAAAACCAGGAAACTAGAACGAAGCGAGTGTTGAACTAGGTATTGAATAAGTTGCAGCATTACATGCCACTACCTACCGCAAAATTGCGTTAGAAATCGCCATTCTGTGGATTACAAGTTACGAAGGCGAGTTTGAGAGTACATTATTCCTAATAATTATTGAGAATCCAGGTCAAATTTTTCATTTCGAAGTGAGTGCATTGAGTATTCAGTGGAACCAGCGCATTCCACAGCGATTATTATTCAGTGGTTGCTTTTGAATCGTGGATTCTCGCACATACTCGATCGTTCTCGGTCTGCAACGACACGTAAGTACGCAAGTGAACTGAACTCTCCCGCTGGTCGTCTACCCGAGACCCAAATCAGTCAGATTGTAATGTGAGGTATATGTGTTTTGTGTTAACAAAATTATCCGCGTCGGAAAACGTTGGTGTGTTTTGAAAAAAAAAAAGTATAACAACTTGGAAGTCGATGTGATGATTTGCGACAGGATTTTTGCCAGTGTAAGTGCACGTTTCACGTCTGTACGTCAAAGAAAGTTCCGACCCCTTTTTTCGCAGAAATTCAAAGAATTGAGATTTAAACGTTTTTAAAAGGACTACCGTGCGTTCCGTGTGTGGGGGTCGGCGCTTTCTTCGTTAAGGCTAAGTTAGCTTTAATTAAAGCATTAGTGGTTAATTAAAAAATAACAAATTAAATTTTCGCAAGTTTCGAGAGTACTTCAGGATATAGGTGGTGAAAGTAAACTAACCGTGCGGGGTCGTTGCCTTCTTAATAACAAAATTGCGTCCGACTCTTCGATCATTAACATATTCCAGCAAATTAATACGAATTTACCTACTGTAAATAAACACTCCTAAACCAAATTCTAAAATAAAACAACGTACAGAGTGTATCCGGATGTATCCCATAATTCAATGAGACGTTTCCCTCTAAATTGAACATGTGAATCATGCTTGCCCACATCAAATGGTCAGATTATTTTTATTTCCAACATTCGCAAAACTCATTTTGCACTAATAAAATTCCACGGGGAAATATGAAATTCTTTCGAGGCGACGAACTCGAGGTGAGTCTTACCTGAGGAATTTCCGTGAAAGGAACGCAAAGAATTCATGAGTTGAAATCGGTCTGCATTTTCAAAATAAATCAATTAGTACCGCGACTATAGAGTTAAAAAACTACGAGATCGTAATAAATGGTGTCTCCACACACATAATCGCGACAACCTGTTGCGATGGCCTGGATCCTGCGGTTATTCGAGGAGAACATACATACACGCCCTCTCACTTCTGAGTATAGCATTCCTAACTGCACCTGACTCCTTAAATACATACTTTGACGACCTCGTCAACAAATACGCAGTGACCAACGATGTTATTGTCGGCAGTGCGTATCGATTCCTTCCTCTATGAAACTGCTTACTTCAAAAAATTGTTTCCGCTGCGAAATACACGAACAAGGAGATCTTGTTAGGGTGGAATTTGTTCAAACTTCCGGTACATTCGGCCCACTAGGATGTTATTTGAATAGAGAATTCATTTATACATTACACGAATTGTTTGAATTTCAGTTTTTCTCCAAAGAACCTTTATTTGACATACTTTCAACATACAACAAACCGTCTACTGACTGTCGCACTCAACATTCCGTTACTCGTGCTGGTTCAGTCTGCTTAGACAATACTTTCGTACAATTCAAAGTCCTGTTCGTGTGTTGGCTTTATTGATCTCGCATATTTTCTTTATCCAACATTTGCAAATTCCCAATTGTGTTACATCCATTAGGTTAAATTTTATATAATCCACAAACATAATTCTTCGTCTTTAATTGTGTGGCATTTCTTCAAACGAGTTTTTGCTTTTTCCGGAAAGTTTAACCACAACGGTCTGCAACATACTTGGTAAACAAATATATTAGCTAAAATAAGTTGACGTTATACAGTCTTGGAATTTTTAGATTTTTTATACTGACAGCAATAATTTTTAATGTAAAAAGTGACAACGAAGTTAATTTTTAGTCTTAACAAAATTTTAAAATTATTCTAGTAAATCTCAATATTGTCAGCTACGTAGATTTTCTAGTGGTAATGGTTCACATTATAGCCAGTTTACGTGAAACTGACAAGATTTAAATGTTTTATTATTTAATATACTTTTCATTCCACGAAAAACTTTATAAAATATTGCAGTTTTAGTTACGATCTCAAAAATTAGAATTGATAACCTAAAATTATGTTTAAAACGTTGTACGAAACAAAAAATTCCCTGTTGCCACAGGTTCATAAAAAAAGCTGTATTTTCCAAATTATAATAATGGGTATTAATAATAATAATCTTATAGAAACTTGAACCCAGAGATTCGTTAGAATAATTTTAACAAAAATGCTTGAACAGAAGATTACTCCCAGCGAAGCGCTGACTGAGTAGGATAATAATACGAGTGCGATAATACTTTTTTTTGTTAACGTGTAAAATGACAAAATTTTATCTGTGACTAGAATTTGCTTAAAATTAATGTAATTAACTTAAAGATAATTCTATTCGTGTTACAACATTAGTGCAGCATTATTAACCTCATTACCTAATGTAAATGAGTCGGATAAGTAAAATATTTTGGAAATTTTTTCTAGAAAATCCACATTTAAATGTCTAATCGTTATTTAGACATTTGCACTATCCAGATTTTTACTAGATATTTTCACAAAACAGTGTCAAAAAATTACAAATATATGTTTACTTTTAAACAAAATGTGACTGTTCAAACTGGGTGTTTTACGTGACTCAGGGCCGGTTTATCAATGCTCAGTTAAAAGTGTCTGTTAAGTAACTGTCAGATAAGGGTAACTAGCAGTTAACGGAGGTAAAGTGTTTATCAATGCACGATGTTTCTTCCAGTTACGTAGCTCGAAGTTTAGCTGTTACTCTCTTAAGTTGGTAACGCTCACCCCACTGGAAATGAGTTGTGATTGGTCATTTCAAAACTACCCCGACCTTGAAAGTTCCATCAGATTCGATCCGCATTCGGTATTCAACGATTGTATATCGCGTTTCACGTGATCAATCATGAAAAAGCAAAATTTAGCATTAGAAAAAAAGTATTGGAAATTAAAAATGAAACAAGTAGGTACACCTATAAATAAATACAGAGAGATCGAAAAAGAAATTAGTCAAAGTTGGCCATGCACGAAAAGGCGTTTGTCTTAGTTTAAAATAATTTTTTATTAAACGTCACGTTGACAAAAGTAATTTGCACTGTTATCAAACGAAATTAAAGCTTTTTTGTTATTAGAATCTTACTTCAGAAATGGGATGAATTTTGGACAAAATTGGAAAACGGTGATTTTGATTCATTTTTATGTATTTTAAAAGTAGGTGTCATAATTCTAATTGTAAACTGTCAATTTGACATTTAATACAAAAATTTAAATTACGACAAACGGCTTGTGCATGGAGCATGGCCAACTTCGATTAATTTCTTTTTCGATCTCGCGGTATTATTAGATAGGTTTTTCATTTTTGGTACCTACATTAGACCTGGAAAATAATCGGCTAATAATAAGTTTTTTTCTCATCTTCTCTGTCAATTTGTTCCACAACATAGTCCTCATCAAAATATTGTTAAATTAATAACAGATTTATTTGGATTTGTTAGGTTATGTTGCCACTAACTGATGGATACCGCTTTAACTGACAGTTTGAACTGTCAGTTAATTTATCAGGCACTTTGACCACCAGTTCTGAGCTAGCGGGCAATGATAAACAGGTTAACTAACAGACAAGCTTTAACTGCCAGTTACTTTAACTTAACTGCGCATTGATAAACCGGCCCTCAAACTTAGGATCTCTAAAACAGTAAACAGTACCCTGAGGTACTACTCATCGTTGCAAAAATACTTATACCGTATGGTTTTAACTTAAACTGTTTATTAATACTAAGAGATTTGACGTTTATACTTTTAATTTCAACAAACGTTAAAATTAAAAGTACATATATATTGAGCATTATAATTTTTGTAAAGTATAAAAAAAAATATTTTAAAAGTTTTTTTTTCGATAAAGTTAAGACGGATTTTAAAGAAGTAAACGCCTCCTCAGCACAAACATTTTTGGAAATCGACCTTTTTTTGTTATCCGTTAAAATAATATTAATAATAAGGGGATTTTTGGGAGTACATGTTTCTATATTTATCGTCTTCTATGTCTGAAAAAAATTTGTAAATCATATGCGTTTAGTGTGGATTTATTGGTAAAAATTACTCAACAGTGTAATCAACATTGCTTATAATATGTAATTTAAAAGTTAATAACGTCATAAACAAACATGAAATGTCAAAGACAAAAACAATGTTCCGGCATTTTTCTGGAGTATATAATATTAGTTTTTAATATTGAATTTTTGTAAAATTACAACCCGTAGTGAAAAATCTAATGACATATATAATTAAGTATACAATGTATCAACCAGTGTACTTCTAGCTAATCTGGTTTTTTCTTAATACAATTTGTTGTGTGACAAATTTCACTTTGATCGATTGCAATGGCTGTTTTTTTTTTTTTTTTTTTGCAGTAGTAAAATAATTCATATTACAGGCATAAGCTAAGGAAGTATTGTAATAAGGTCCATCGAACGAATGTCTATTTTCATGTTTTCCCCACATTTCATGGCCCCGAGCCCTAGAGTGTGATAAAATAGGTATCTCATTTCCGTTCGTCTGTCGATTTTTATTATCGTACAGATAATAAAACGCTAATCAAAATTTATCTAATCATCTCCACCCACAATTTGATGACGTCATCTCAATATTTTGCTTGGTAAAATTTTATAAAATAACATACTCCTGTACTTATGGCTTATGCATCCACATTTTCGCAAAAAAAAAACAAATGTAATACTAATAACGTATACCAATAAGAGTAACTCAAGCGTAGCATCTATATTATCTTTGTTTTTTAATTTATAGGGGTTATCATAAAACGAATAAAAATTCCCAACAACAAATTTTATAATTTTCCAAAGACGCAAGCTGGAATTGTTGGACTCTACTTCCGGGACGAAAAATGTTCTGTGTAAATAACTTTTGCCAATATCACACATACAGCTACTATCTATGGTAGTATCTATTTAGGATTATTTTTTCTTTTTCTATCCAGATTAAAAAGGTAGAAAAATAGAAAAGAACGAGAATAACACCGAAAATTCGTTGATTAATGTCATAAATTGAGATACGAATTCTTAAGCGTAGTGGTAATGGAAAGACGTGCTATAAGTTCAAACTATGTCTGATGTGGCCATGCAAGATCCTTTAATCAGTTTTTAAAATGACTTTAGTCTAATATCACGTTTCTATGATGAGTCTATGATTTTAAAGCGTCGATTTATTTTATTAATTTATTTATTACTCCTAAAAAATACTAAAAGAACGTAATTAAAATTCCGAAACTAAACAGAATACAAAATTAGATGCAGTAATTTCAGATTTAATTAGAGCGCCTAGGTGAATGAAATTTGTACAGGATCTTAATAAAAAGGTCACTGCGTCACTGCTACATATTGAAAGATTTTGCGATATATAAAAAAAGAACTAAGGATATGATCAAAAGGAACTGTCAGTAACGTTCTGTAAGATATGTAAACAAAATTATATAATGTTATTTATAATCTATAATAAACAAGAATTTTACGGAAGTTATACAAAACAACGAACTTCAAAATTACCACTTTTAAAACACAAGTTTTATGAACTTTTTGGCCCTTCAAATAGTCATTATAGTGGTACTTGTAACGTTTGTTTTTTTAATAACTATCCAACACGAATAGATTAGATAAATTTCAATTTGACAAATGCAAATATCTACATACGATAAGAAAAACACTATAATTGACGCCATATTTACAGTATTTTTTTTTATCGTAGGTTGTTCCTCACGTTGACCATTCATGTATTAATTGACTATAGGAACTCCTACTGTACTGCGCAATTGACAACTGTTTTTGATAACAGCAAATGTAGGATATTAGCCATATTTTCAAAACATTAACTGAATACGTTCTTTGACTTTGATCTTATTTAATAAAAAATCCTCATGAAGAATAAACGTCTAAAAATTACGTACGTGTTTTTCAAAATCGACCATTTCTTTGGATGTAGTTTCTATCAAGAAATCATTCAAATCAAATACAAGTTTCATACAGTGTGCGCAATGTTGGTCATACTTTATGAAAGAAAGTTTAATCTTACATGTTCAAGTTTTCTCATTTCTTCGCCAAACTGAGAAATGGTGAATCATCGGAAATTTTCATTATACATTTGTCCATGTTGTAGAATTAATAAAGATCCATAAACAGTTAAGACCAGTTTAAATAATAATTGCTATCGTTGGATTATTATTATTTTAGTTAAAAGAAAACCAATGCAGGTGTTTAATTTGATAATAGTATCTTGGTTCTACATTTTTATAATATCAGAGAGCGGGTATTTTTGAGCCGAGTTATGTGTATCAACGTTTTTCCAACTTTCGATGATACCGTTATGAACTTGTTAAACCACATACTTGTGATTCATTTTATTACGGCAATCCTAATAGAAAGTGTGGTAAAAACAATGCTATTAGACTGTACGCATTATCTAATTGAATTCAAAAGACTGAAAATTTCGGCGTGTAATAAGTAATTTATTCTATTGTAACCTTGCGAATAGTGTAAAACAAAATAGTATTTACATAATAAAAGTCCATTTTCATATTAAATTTAAATTAATCTGTACGTCGTACTGTTTGTTTATTCGGAATTTATCGTTAAAATAAGAGTTAAAACAAAATTTCCTGCAACAGTGTTATTTTTGATACTGGCGGAATTTAGATAAGCCATTTATCAACAAATAGTTAAGACAGTCAACTAGCAGAAGCATTTAGTATAATTGTTGTCTTGTCACTTGGTAAAAAAACATTTAGAGTTTCCTGGCTACGACATACCGCGTGATCAATTTGTAAAAGGTCGAGGCCTTTTACCGACTCGGTTTAATATCTCGTTCCGACGAATTCGTTGTTTAATTGAAAATAAAAGTTCAAGTCTGAGCTTTTTTATATTTTTTTTATAAAAGGAAGGCAAGCATGAACAGTTCGGTCTAGCGCTGTTATCATTTATCATCACCGCTACAGAAAACACTATTTTATTTAATCTTACGATGAAAGTAACAGGCTGACTGGTTTCTATGTCGTTGCTTTTTATTTTTTCGTTTTTCTGTTATATTGTAAGTCTGGTAAAAGTGATAACAGCACACACAAGAAGAGCAGAAATGTCATAAAACATGGGTTTTTTTAAGTTCCAGATTTCTAAATCTAAATCAAGAAGAAAACAATTTCGAAATACGTTCAAAATACCGAGAATTAAAAAACATTTTAGAATAACAATATTCAGTTTTATTTTAATTCTAACCAAAAATACTATACGTAATTCCAAGCTCTTACAATTTAAGGACCTTCTGTCGTCGCATTTACCTCTCAATCAAAATCACAATGCTTTTGTAGTTGTGATTGTGGATTAGTTGTGAAAATTGTTTTATTGTTAAAGTTTAATCACTTGTTTTGTTGAATTATGGTGGTAAGTTTTTTAGTGGCCATCAGACTTTTCTATACTGCTATGAATAAAATTACAGTTTCATTATAAAGAGATGGAAGCGCATCAAAAAGTTGTTTCAATTAAATGCAATCCTGCAACAACAAAAAAGCTTGTTCTCTTCAGTACTGTATGCATAAAATTGTATTACATCCTTCTCAAACTTACACAAACTTTTTCTGGCGTCTCCAAAAGAAATTTTAACTAATTTTGTATTTTAAATTTTTGTGTCACTGCTACATTGTAGAGTTAAATTCTAGTGTGAACGGACCTTTGATAAAAACCAAAAGAATAAATTGTAGTATCTACCTTTTGCATCTAGGAAATCAAAGAGGTTTCAGTACTTTAAAAGCCCCGTGAAATATGGAATGCACTAAATGTGAATTGCATATTTTATTAATTATTTATTCTAAGTGGCGAAATTTTACTATCTACTTAAATTTGAGCAGTCTATAGTAAAATCTGAAATATAAAAGTTTCTGTAACATTCTTTCAGTGAGGTGGAAAAAGTTTGAAAACCACTGAAATAAGGTCATGTTTGTTGTGTGCATTTTTTAATATATGTACATTTTGTACATACATATATGGTAAACATATTTTTTTTCGTTTAATTTTAAATACAGGAAAATTATGACAATTTATTTGAAGCAATTGGTTCATGACTACAATACCGTTCAGAGTTTAATGAGTAAATCGAATCCAAAAATATTTTAATTAACGTTAATTTAGTATTAATTGGTAATAAAACTGTAGAGTATTCAAACTGCTATTTTCCATGAGATCTCGCGGATTTGAATGAAATTTCCTTGCAGTGTCACTGACACTAACATTGATTGTTATCTCGAGATTATCAACCTTATCGTCGAATTACTAATTGCAAAATTAAATAACACCATTTCTGGATACAGTTATTACGTAATGTGTGTAATGTTTTTATTCCTACAAATGGAATCTGTACTTGAAACTTTTTTTCCTTTGTTGAAGCATATTGCCCTCGTGTACCATTTATTGTATTAAAGAAAATATTTTTAATTGCCGTAGATATGGCAAGACCAGTAATTTATTCTTATTGTTTTTGTAAAAAAATATACATTAACGAGTTGCACACACGATGTATCATTTCATCTGTTCATCTGAATCTTTTTTTAGCTGTTTACATACATAGTTCCGCCCATTGTTACCAGTATCATGTATAATTCCTCACATATTCCTTGAAATTCCCATCGCGGCTTTCATGTTCGTAATTTCTACATTCGTGGAATGTTAAATATCTAACCTCAAGTAAGCCCAGGGATGAACTATGTAAATAAAAAATTGACCGTTTATCGTAGACCCGACCGTAAAAAATTGCTTCCAGATTACAGGAACGTTAATCAATATTTGTTTTGATCGTACGATTTTGTTGGCGGCCTGTAATAATATTAAAATATCCCCAAAAAATTTACGTTTGATCTATATTTTCACCAAAGTGACAAAATTCTCCCATTAATAAAGTTTAAGATTAACTGGCTTGATAGTCCATCAAAACAGTTTGAATGTTACGGTTCACAAAATTTAGTTACAAAGAACAGTTATTTTTAAATGAATATCAATCTCATAATGCGATACGAGCTTCTATGACCTTGGCTATTTCCTCCGGGGTATATTCTGGTCTCTTTAAAACGCAAAACAATTAGGAGTACCATTATTTATGCAAAAATTGTCCGAAAATAGTATGCAAAAAAATTCATTAAAAATTACGTATTAGAAATTTTCAACGACAACGTTTTAGACAACTATAGAACGAGCTAGTATTGTTCTATTGTCACATGTACCAGGTGTCTTAGATCAATGTCTTACTGGCAAATATATTGTAAGAAGGTAAATAAATATAGACCTTTGCTGACTGTCTTGGTGAAAGTTTAATTCAAAGAAATAACATACCGAAAACGATACTGTCCTGAACTTTTTATTTTTGAATAATATAGTGGCACTCTGTAGGGGATACTTTTTGTGAACTAACCCAGGTGTTATATTTATACATCTCTCCACCATTCATTGATTCTGTAAGTTTTTGCTTGTCAAGAATTCAGATAAACTATTTGACGTTCATCACCTCTCTATTCGCGATATAAATGCGTGTAGTTTGTTAAAAAACGGCGTGATATGATATCTCGAACTATGATAAGTAGCTGTTGAAATTAAACAACGAAAATACTAAATATACAAAACAAAGAGGGGCACCGAAGATAAGAACACATTTTTTACAAATTGCGGAAATGGTTAATGTCTTCATTTTTTGATAACATGAACAACGTTTATATGAATTTTTCCAATTTTTATTATACATTGACAACCGCAATCGCCGACACTGAGAGCAAAACAAATACCTGCTTAGCTTAGGTAAAATTTGAAAAAATATACAATTCGATATTATTTTAAATTCATATAAAGAAAGTTTTGTGCTCTATCAAGATAGAGATCCAAATGTTTGTCCGATTCATATAGTTTTTCGGAGAAAAAATTTAGCGGTCAGTTTTTACCTACATAGCAGAGGATGTTTAGCGTTCAGTTGCCCACTAATATTCTTGGCAACTAACCTTAACCCAATAAATTTCAAAACTTTAAATACAAACAACAATTTAGAACGAATTGTCAAGGACTATGAACTTTTTTATCCTAATTTCTAAAACTAAAAATTATAAATTATTGAAATTTGACATGCAACAATGCATGAAATAGATTTGAAAGACAAATAGGGTGTTACTGTATAATTTTTCTCTTTTATTTAATGGATGAGACTACTAATTTAAAATAACTGTCCTTCCAACTAAGCATATAAGTGATAATTCACTCATGATAATTAGCTTAATAGATGTACAATCAATACTAATTGGAAAAACCGTATTTATACTGGCAGCTCTCCATGTACAGTACAAGCTATATAAGTAATATCTTAATTGAGATGTTTTAAGTAAGTATTTGTATATAGAATGTATTCAAGAATTAAAGTGTACATATTATTACCCATCGTAAATTAAGAGATATATCTGATTAGTTGCAAAAACTTATGTTGGCTCTTATAATTATGGCGAAGTATCAAACTTCACCCTATAGGCAGCGTATGGTTGAAAACATACTAGACTGCAGACGAGTTTAAAGTGATGTCATTTGACCTTCCAATTGATGACTGTTCTCTATTAAAATATTAATTTATAAACCCAAATATGCAGCAAAATGCAAATGTTTAAAGTTTTCGCATTAAAAGTACGAAGATATAATTCATAGTATTAAATATTTACATGAGTATGGAGCAAAAGCTACGTATGTACAATCCAACAGTAATAAGAATAAGTCTGTACACGCTCGATTCTTTACAGCTCATATGAATTCAATGAATTTACATTTAATCAGCCTTGAAGATAAAAGTAGCAGAAAAACTTTGCTTGTTTTGCAAAATGAAGAATTCATTTTATCAATTTAATTGCTCAACAGCGGCCGCATATACGATAGGAAAATCCAAGTAAGTACATGACTAATCCGGCCAGTCCTGACATCTGTGTTAAGTATTAATGAACATCTAGAGAATCATCGTTTGTTTATGCAATAATGAGCATCGATTTTTTTGTAATTGCACATATTTTTATATGGTTTTAATTTTATCCTAGTACATGCAACCACCCGTGTCAATATCGTTCACGATTTTCTCCTAGCAACAGTGTCTCGAGCCTGATCCAAGTTCTCTTAACTGGAATTCACAAATGCCTCAACAATCAGTTGACCTTTCAATAAATATCTTTTTAGTGAACGCGCCACGGATTTTATGCAAATCAACTTTGTAATTCTCAAAATTTTGCTTTCGAAATATTCTACAGAATTGTTTGTTTAGAGCATTCATCCATTCAGTTTACAGAAACGAGATCAGAGGTGATCGTTTTAATTAATTACTTGTTTTATGAAAGGATTTATCAATGAAAACATTAATAAAATGTATATTTGCTGCTTTTTGGAATTTTGTCCACACTTCAAATTTGTGATTATTGTATTGACTTTTCCCTTTTCTGTTCAGTTTTGACATTGCTGTGGTAGTTTTAACAGAGATGGTAGTATTGTTTCAAATGCTTTCCATGTCAACAACCCTTACGTCTTTCTCCTGTCAACTGGCAAAAACACTTAAATGAAACTAGGCCAAATCTATCATTTCCAAGATGAGAGCACCCAATCCTTGTTATTTAAAATTTATCGTGCTCGTTGCATCATAATATGAAATGAGAATGTAATAATCTAATCATGAGTTGTTTGTAGCGAGCTAGCAACAGTCAATAGAATGGTGGCGGTGACATTAAAAAAAATCACCAACTTTCACCATTCATAATACGTAACCCAGCAGCCTCAATGTAAAAGCAAGAACCATATTTCCTGTTTGAAAGAATCGCAATTATTCTCAATAACAATTTCCCGTGGTCCGCTCCAAAACAATTGCCTTTTTTAAAATTTTCTGACGGAAACCAATGGTTTTACATTGCACGTACATACACTCTGTGTTAGTTGGTTGCCTTGACAGCGATGGACGGATGTGCAAGTTTTCCTTTCTTTATCCTGGAAGGTTACCAAGAAATATGGTGCTGTAACAACTATTACTACCTGTAATACCAATCAGACATATTAATTGATCGTTAACTTACAATACGAAGCTGTGCATTTACTACTTTGCTAAATAACATTATCGTAAAATTCATTTTTGCCTTTCGCCACAGATTTAACATCTTTGGTAAATTAAAGCTTCAAGTATCAAGCAGTCGTAAAACTGCGTAATAAACCGTAATGCTGGAACAGTTTTTATCTAAAAAACATGGGGAATTACAGCTATTATTATTATTATTATGATCAGAAGGGGTAATAAAGCCACAGAAGAATCTCCAGGTTGAAAATAATCGAGTACAACAAACTCTTGTATTCGACCTTGGCAGGCGACTGCATTATCCCGTCTTATAACTGGACGTAGGTAACCACCAACATTATCTAATTTGAAGCTGTGATTTATAATGTTTATTTGGCTACTCGTCTACATGTTCAAGAAAGTCGGCATTGGATCCTTAAGTACCTAACCTGTTGAAAATGATAAACAAACAAAAGTAAGCAATTTACAAATCAAAGCTTCCAGTCAAATCCAATAAACGCTCTGCCTTTACTTGCGTCAATAGTCTTGAGATGATTCTCAGAATTACGAATGTTTCGTGCTGTAGTAGCTGTAATTTAACTTCGTCCTTCAACTACAAGACTCAGATCCTGCAAATATGAAGACTTGGTAAACCAGTCATAAACACATTTGTATGTAGTTAAAATTTACTTATAGGCTCACTCAAAGTGAAAATACGACAGTTTCTATAAACAGATTTTCATGAGTTTATCCACAAAAATGTTTTCCTTTTTTATTTTAGTGTGTGTGCTAGTAAAAATAAAACAAAGAGAAAATAGTAACAAGATTAAGGAGATATCCGTGTCAATCAAGACGGATGATGACCGAAGTGAAAGACGGATATCATGTGAAACACTTTGTTGGTTGATGTGGTAAAATTGAAATATAAAGACCGTGATACGTTGTTAGTTTGAAGTTTTTCCGCCACTAGTATATTTGTCAGTCGAAGAAAATTTTTCTGTAAAAATTGACTCAAGTTTTAAGTCCTCTTTTTTTTAATTTGTATTAATATCACTATGTATAGTACGTGTCATAAACTAATGTTTCGAAAAGCTAATAAACTAATTGTCCAAGTTATTCAAATAAAAACAGGCTATATCCTGTAATTGAATGATAATATCTTGAAATTGTTTAACGGCATGATTTTAAACAAATTGATCGACAGACAGCGGAAGTGGAAGGTAAGCGGGTGGAGTTTGTATGGTAGTTGTTCTATGCAGTGAGAAACGAGCTTTTATTCGAATTGTCTTGTAAATACCACTCATACAAATGAAATTTGTCATGAGGTCATCTATTACACGTGGGCCGAGATGATGATAAACTCATTCAACCCAGTTGTTATATAATCGAAAAGTCAGGAATTAGATTATCTCATCAGGACATGAATGAATTTGACGATAAGCCAACATAAAAAATATTTAATTGCATATATTTTATATTTGCGACCGGATGCCGTACAATTTAAACAAAACTAACTTAAATGTATGAATGGTTTTAAGTTCGGTGATTTCAAACCACACTAGTTTTCGGTAATTGAGCTTAATCATATTTTTTTAATGATTATGGACCATTTACATTTTTTAATGGCATGAAATACTAGTAATAACGCTTTCTAAAACAATACACGCAGTAACATCCAGTGTTTATGATTAAATAATGTTTCTGCGTCAGTGTATTAAAATTAGACTAAAGGCAAAAATACCCCAACTAGTGAAGGCAAAATAACCTATTGAATTAATCGCTAATTCGACCAGATTTAGAGGTATGTAACCAAATAACTTTCAAATAAACAACAAGTTTTGTTTCATTTTAGTGAAAAATGATCTAGTAGAGTTAAAGTTTTGTGATGTTGTGTTTTGTAGGTTAAGAACTTGGATGTTTTTGTTTTCATTTACGAACCTTACAACAACATTGACACATCGTAGGCATTTAATGTAAGTTTGAAATGTTATCAGTACCAATATTGATGCATTTTCTCTAATTATGTCAACGATTAAGTAAACAACTTCTAAGAAAATACAATCTGGACTGCCTGGATTAAGAGTGTATAATATGTAGTGTAATATATAAAACACAAAATTGTTACACAACAGATAACCTTGGCATTGACGTGTAACCATAAATTAAGAAAAAAAATCGTTTTCGGATATCACAATTGCATCCCATATGATAAACAATCCTACCTTACATAATCTTAACATTTAGAGTTTTTTATTCAGCACGAAAAATAAACAAATCATGTATTACATTTGAGAAACCAATTCCATACTCCCAGCAATATGCATTAATTTTTGAAGTTATCGAAGTCGTTTAGACAAAACCAAGTCAACAATTTCAAAATTACATGATTGAAGTGCTGTGTGTGTAAATTTAATCACTTCAGATGCCAGTATGTCAACACAATCACCACCTTCGCATGTTTACTACGAAAATAATTTACAGGGGTAAAAGTAGAAGTAGTGTTTTCTAGTGCTAATTGTTCAAACTGGCTGACAATATTTGGCTAGTTAAATATTGATTTTGCAAATTTGTAGTGTAAAACGTGAACATCTTTTCGGTAATTCCGAGGCTTGATCCGGAATGAAACCGACTATATTATTTTAAGCTAAAAGAAAACCTAATGTTTTGAAATATAAGAACTAAAATTCAAATATGCTAATAAATACTTCCCGTAATGTTATCACGCTTTTGAATTTGGTTGACTACATTATTACAGTTTAATAATAGAGACGTTTTAATTTTTTTATTATTTTATATTAAGTATAATATTATAGCAACTAATTAAAAACTACTATAATGTAGAACATAAATCTTAAGTTCTCAGGAGCACAATGCTAGTTCGCATGCTCTGCTGTTAGGGAGCCCTTTGATAAGATCAGTTCTGTGCCAGAACATTAAAAGTCTCAATTTAATTTTTCGTTTTTCGCTTTTCTTTGTGAAGAGTCCTGCTTTTTTCTACTAACAATTTTTCATCCTGGTAATTTGCTTTTCCTGCAATATGTCACGCTATACACACGATTCTTTTGCTTAGCATTTCCTAATAAGAGAATTCTTGTGGTTTAAGTTACACTTAGGTTCAATTTTTATTCTTATTATATTCCTTTATCTTATTCTTTTTTTAGCCCAATGTATAAGGCCTAAGGACGTGATCCCCTCCAGCTTGAAGTTGCCTGTGCATATCGCGAATTTTTAAAATATCTGTGATCTGTAATGGTGCATTATAGCGATATTAAATGGTGTTAGTGTTTGGTAAAAGTGCATCATCGTGGTGTGTTTCTTAGCGGTAAAAGTGCTAGTCGACGTTCAGGAATGGTGGCAGGCCAGAACGTGGACACTCAACAGAATGCCGACATGTATTGTGCCCTTTATGGAGAATACTACCCTGATAATCAGTACTTCATTCAAGGGGCGCCACCAGAGATGTGCCCTGCACACGTCTGCGCTATGCAAAGCGAATTTGGTGAGGCCCATTCATTCCAATGCTGCTATGTTCTTTGAAAACACTTTTTGCTAATTTCAGTAAACACAAACAGAGTTGAGCTTCAGACTCTGTAGTTACCTTACAACGAATGGTGATGCACACACCTTTGACGATTTCACATTGTCCGCTCAGATTTCTCTTTGTTCTTTAAAATTCCAGTTTTCAATCAACTCTTACCAGTATTTTAAACAAATTTACCCGTTAGGCTGAACTGTTTTTTATTACTAAATGCACTGCTGGATTTTTAATTAATACGCTTCTAGCATGTTTTCATTTTTTCACTGATTGCATTTTACGATATCGTAACTGTTAAAAGTACGTAATTGGCGTCTGAACTATTGTGGTAAAGCAAATTTGGACTGATATCTCGTTACCTATTTGGTGCATATGCAGGTTAAGTAGGACAGTATGATCGAAAAAGTCCTCTAGTAGGCCAATTTAATTTTAAAATAATGATGTTGGCAACACTTGCGCGTTCTTTGCTTAATTTGACGGTTACGGTCAAATAAAGTGTCATTATTTTAAAAATAAATTTCATGAGCCACTACAGGATTTTTTTTCGATCATATTTATGGTACTTTGAAGTTTATTATTTATACTTTATATTGGTTATTGATTTTATAGTTTTGTTGACATATAAAGTAATTTCACAAATTGATCAAAGAATAATTTGCTGTTTTGAACATTTAATTACGAAGTAGTTTTTTTTCTAGATTAATTGAAACTGTAAATTGTAAATTTGCATCGCCCACCCCGTCGAGTTTATTATAACAAGTAAATGAAACTGACTTCCATAAGCAATAAAACTTTTATGTTATGAATTATACATAAGTCGTTACTTTTTTGATATCTGTTAATAATTTCACACTTCATGAATTTTGCTTCTATACATCTGATAACAGTTGACATTGTTGGCATAAAAAATGGTATTACGTCAATGGGCAGCATTGTACAGATGCAACAGTGCATCACTTTCAAAATAATACTGTAGAAAGTGATTTTTTAGTAAAAGTTTTTAAATTCACCAAAATTCCAAACTTTGCATAAATTTAGAGCGGATAAGTTTGTGGATGCATCACAGTTCTGTAAGCAATTTTAAATATTTATCCTTCAAACTGGCCTGTAACCTATGCAAAGAAATAACGTCTGTTGCTTAATGGTAGACGCAGTTTATAATGTTGTTTCAAAAAGTTCATTTACTTCAACAGTAAAGTTCACGAACCGCCATAAAAATTAAAAAGATAATGCTTTTTTCACAAGAACTTTAAATGTGAACAGAACACCATTTCACACCGAGTTTCGAATTTTGATGCAAATAACTGGGAACTTCAAAATTTTCTTTGCTGTACTATTTTGTATGTAAGTAGTTCAAAACCCAATTCTGTAAATATATCAAACAAACGCTGAAAAGCTCTAATAAACCAGCCATGAATGTTTAAAATTGACGAGAAGTCACTTTCGTTTGGCGTGAGATATTGTTTATCTCTCAATGTACTTTTCTAGTTACACATACGCAAAAAATAAACGCGAGGAAATAAATGCCTTTCGTAAAAGTGCGAGAGCAAAATATGTAGATTCGATACGATATTTATTAATATTTTCACATTTTTAATAATAAATTGTCGTGTATAGATGGCCTTTATACACCTAATGTTTACGTCTTTTTATTAAGTTGTGAAATGGCTTGATCAGCACAAAACTTTTACAAGTTTTGCAGAATTATAATGTGGACCAGATTAAAAGTTCAAGCTGTTTACGCAGTAAAATTAATAAACGTATGTCAGCAAAATAAATTGAAACCTGCATGGATGAAAATTTCGGTTTAATGGCTCTGTGCATTGATTATATATCCCCCATCGTAAAACTTTAATACAAACTTAAGTAAACTGTATCACATCAAAGGGCTCTTAGCTTAACGAGGGATTGTTTGCACAAGAATATGGGGCAAATACACAAATATGTAAATATCCACATTGTTTGTTGGAAACATGTATGTATAATCAAACCACTTATAGCGAGAAAATTAAATACACATGTTGTATGGAGACGTCTGATATGATAAGGTCAGTTACCTATAGCTACACTGATAACATCTTTTGTCGCCAAAAAGCAACAAGGTATGTTATTGATTTTTGATGTTCTTGTGTCGTAATCATTATAAAATGAGCTATTTCTTAGAAGCTATTTGTGGCTAATTAGTTACGACTGAAATGAAGTAACTAATTCGTTAAATGGTAGTGTTTTGTTTTGAAATCCAATCGTACTGTACATAGATAGATAGTCATTAAAATTAAACCAAGATTTTTATTTTATTTTCCTCGAACTGTCTTAACTTCAAAGACCAGAAAAATACAAAAACCACTGCAAAAAACTAATTATTCCCATACATTAAAAAAAACAAATTCTCGAAAGCATTAGATATAAATAGATCTGTTAAAAGGTAAATGTGAAAACCCACTAAAGCAATGAACTGGTTTGATCTTTCTAAAACCAAATCAGTCGAACCACATATACCTGAGTCTGCAACCGTCTTCTAGAAAATAATAAGCCTAATTCTTGACGATCAAGTTTTGCACCAGCGTGATAAACATAATCTTGTACCCCAACGAAAACATGTTATAGGAAGGCTTTGGAATTTTATTTTTCAGAAATGAAAGTCGTTATGAGAAGGTCAAACGGTAGCCTATACCTATACCAACAACTAGAGGACATTGGCATCGTCAAGGACGTCTTTGGTCCCGGTGACTGGTTAGTCTGCGCGCATCATGTATTGCAACCTGTCCACGAATACGCTGCTATACCCACCTTTCCTGTGTTAAAATCAAATTTAGTTTGAATAATAGAGCCGTTTTTGTGATACGGTTTAATCGTTGGCGACGTTCTGCAATATTTTCGTTTTCGTTTTGAAAGTTTTGTAAAGGAGATGCGAATGACATGTATATATCAAAGTTGCAAATATTTCTTTTGTTACCAACCTTGAAATTTTTTCCACCGTATGTAGCACTGACAGTCCTGCACCCAAAGTCATTGTTGCTATGAAGTAGTCGTAGTTCTGTCCGCAACTTTGAAACATGAAAAAGCTTATGAACTCTATGGTCATTGTTTTGTCGGCTTTATCAGAAGATAAAGAGTCTTTAGGAGTGTCGATTTTGATGAACAGAATTTAATTAAACTTTTTATGACTTTCATATTCTGAGGTATGAAAATTTTAAATTACTTTTGTCATAGCACAAGCGAGGATACAAACTTGTAACCTTTTTGAAGGAATTGGATGTCACAACATAGGTCTTAGAGAAACTACCACATATTAACATGCTAAGAATTCTAAGCTCGGACATTTTATTATAGAAAGCGATTAATAAAAAGAGGAATCAAACGTAAAAAACGTAGAGTTGAATGAACTGTATTGCAATTCCAGGTAGTAGTTACAGTTATAAAAAATTAGTATTTCTAATAAAGCTATGTAATAGCTGGAGAGGTTAAAATGTGTAATAAATAACCACATAAATAGTCTTTCTTTTAATACTTCGACCGATAGCCAAAGGAAGTACATACTTCAAAATTTTCTTTGCTGTACTATTTTGTATGTAAGTAGTTCAAAACCCAATTCTGTAAATATATCAAACAAACGCTGAAAAAAATGCGGTTATTCTGACGAATTTATATTATTGATGTTGCACAAGTTGTAGAATGCGAAAATGCGGATTTCCTATTTCCGCCTGTTGTTGGAGGTTTTACTATACAAAACGTCTTCGAATTACTGAATTGATAATAAAACTAACTAATTTAAGCTTACCTCAGAGATTACACAATACCATTAATTAATTAACCACAAATTCTGGGAACATACACATTAGTATCGTAATTAATTTCACCTAACAGATTTGTACCATCATGGGCAATACCTAAATGTCCTTAACAATTCATTTGATTCACGCCCTTTAATTGTTATAATTTGTCACATGTACTGAGGTATTTGAATGCATGCAAATAGCAGAATTCAGTAGATACATCTAAATAATTGTATTAGTATGTATTACGATATAAAGGTACAGACTTGCATATTAAGTGAAAGTAGATTGCATTAAAATATTCTTCTTCCTACTTTGATAAATTATAATTAAGGTGATAGCAGAACCACCCGTACATAATAGTAGGTAATTTTATTAATTTAATAATATTTTATTGTTTACAGAATAATCTAAGGACCACGGGAAAATGTAGACGCTTATATATGTTATACAGGGTGTCCCAGAATTCGCGCCATTCCCGTGAATGACATGTTCCCTGTCCCGAACTGTGCCGTAATTCGCAAAAAGAATTGTCCAGGCTTTAACCGTGTGAGAACTGTTAGGCGATTAAGTTGACCAATAGAGAGGCTGCTTTTATATCCGAACGTTTCTATGTTCAAAGTTACCTATGCCAAGAACAAAAAATCCGGTAATACTAAAGTTGAATGAATTTTTGCCGAATCCCCCTCCGTCAACAAAAGGAAACAGAAGTGTGGTTATAAATTTAATCATTTTGACAATTGTTTGTCATAAACTGTCACGAAGTTCATCACTGACCTGAACAGACGCTTCTGCCCCCAAAGATGACTGATTAATGTACACAGAGACGTCAAGGTTTACTTTAAGGCAATTAGCATGGGACAGAAATTATTTCTGCTGCCATTCTAGTTAAATTGTGTTTAACTGAGCTGTACATGTCATAAGAGAAGCTGTTTCATTTCATCGTAGGCAAATAATACATTTATTACCATTCTACATAGTGTAGATACCGAAGAGCAGGTATTAGAAGTCATTTTCTTAGAGCCCCGTGAATAATGTGTTGTTCTTTTTAACGAAAAGTAGTGCATTTTCAGAATTCACTATGCATCATATCCCTGATATTAAGTTTATCGTTATTTCTAAAAAAGAGTACCACATGTTCATTCAAAGAACGTTATTAAGTGTACTAAAACATAAATATCGCTTTTGATTAATCGGTGCTTATGATTTTCAATAAACAGTATCAATTTTACCGAACAGCTTTGTTGCTGATACCTAATCTAATAAGCAACGAAAAAAGAGACGAGACTCCACTTCTCTAGTGTATTGAAATCATAGGTATCTGCTGTGGTGCATGATCGATCTTGAGCATCCATTCATTTGTGCCACTTGTTCTTCACCGTCTACGCGTATAATCCGTGTAGCCCCAGGAAGGCCTTTCCGAATAGGCTAAAAAGATCCATCTTCTTTTGCTGGATGCAACAAACGACGAAACACATGCTGGTCAAGGAGCCGATGGTTGGGGAAAAGACCTGTACATTCGCGCACAGCAGTGGCTGCAGAGCGTTTACATTCTCCATAAATTAACATCATTTCCAAATATTCTTTATACTAGTATGAATAAGACATCAGTGACTTAGTGGTATTGGTACTGATTTGTTTATAGTTTGTATTGTCCTTAAATAAAAAAAAATGCAACTAAACAATTTTTGTCACATTTTTTATTCGGATCTTTTCAATCTCTAGAAAGTACTCACAACTTTAAAGAAACTGTTTTAAATGATCATGTGCAACATCAATATTATTCTTGAATAAGTCTCCGTTTTCAGTATCTCCCCCACATGATTGACACCACAGCAGATACCTATGATTTCAATATACCAGAGAAGTGGAGTCTCGTCTCTTTTTTCGTTGCTTAGATTAGGTATCAGCAACAAAGCTGTTCGGTAAAAATTGATACTGTTTATTGAAAATCATAAGCACCGATTAATCAAAAGCGATATTTATGTTTTAGTACACTTAATAACGTTCTTTGAATGAACATGTGGTACTCTTTTTTAGAAATAACGATAAACTTAATATCAGGGATATGATGCATAGTGAATTCTGAAAATGCACTACTTTTCGTTAAAAAGAACAACACATTATTCACGGGGCTCTAAGAAAATGACTTCTAATACCTGCTCTTCGGTATCTACACTATGTCGAATAGTAATAAATTATTATTTGCCTGCGATGAAATGAAACAGCTTCTTTTATGACATGTACAGCCCAGTTAAACACAATTTAACTAGAATGGCAGCAGAAATAACTTCTGTCCCATGCTACTTGCCTTAAAGTAAACCTTGACGTCTCTGTGTACATTAATCAGTCATCTTTGGGGGCAGAAGCGTCTGTTCAGGTCAGTGATGAACTTCGTGACAGTTTATGACAAACAATTGTCAAAATGATTAAATTTATAACCACACTTCTGTTTCCTTTTGTTGACGGAGGGGGATTCGGAAAAAATTCATTCAACTTTAGTATTACCGGATTTTTTGTCCTTGGCATAGGTAACTTTGAACCCAGAAACGTTCGGATATAAAAGCAGCCTCTCTATTGGTCAACTTAATCGCCTTCCAGTTCTCACACGGTTAAAGCCTGGACAATTCTTTTTGCGAATTACGGCACAGTTCGGGACAGGGAACATGTCATTCACGGGAATGGCGCGAATTCTGGGACACCCTGTATAGTATATTATATAGTTACGTAGATGACTTAAAATACAGTAGAACAAGCAAATACATAATTTGTTTAGATGAAAATTTCCGTCGTAGTACTTAATACAATTTAAATTTTAAGTATTGTCAATTTCATTTTGGAGTGTTACTAACATTAACTACAATAATATAGTTCTTTTTTTGCTAGGTTAAGGTCAGAGTACAGTCCGGAATACTTGAATATGTGATTATTTTATTCATATAATGACAAACCTTTCAGAATCCGCGTGAATTGAATTGAAGTAATTAAGGGCTAATTCGTGTTTGTATATTTTACCATTTTTGACGAATTTTGGTTGTATTTGTTCCTAAAATAATGAAGACATATTTTGGAGGAAAGTGGCTGAGTGGAAATTTTTAAAATTGGTTTGCTTAAAAGTGCATGTGGTTAGTGCTTTAAACCATGCATCAAATACATCCGTTGACTTGCATTCTAAAAATAAAATTGTTACAGTATTCTATTTTATATATTACATAATTATTAATACATTTAAATTTTAAGATTTAATTGAAATAATTAGTTGCCCCACTGCACGAGTACGTTAATGTTAAATTACCCCATACATTTTATAGCAAATAGTATTCAGTATTTATTTGAATTGATTTTAAACAAACTACAGTCATAGATAAAATAGTGTACATTAGATGTGGAAAAACACTACTACATTCTCGTATTGTTACACAACTCAACTAGCTCTTCGTTGTAAACAATGATGTTTTTATCCCACTTGTAACATAAATGGCGCATTTTAATATTCAACTTCAGAGAAAAAAATTAATTACATTGTTAGGAATTAATATTGTTAATATTATAGTAATATTTACAGTATGATATACCATCACCACTGTAGTTACGTGTACAGAAGGTTGTAATCATAAGATCTCCCATGTCTGCTTCATAACCCTAAGTGTTTTACAACTGCTTTGGAAATTGGAACAAACCGCTTTATGAAATTCGGGCTGTTAAGACGTAGGCACCTTAGGAACAGGCTTAAAACTGTAATCTCACACAAAAAATCACCGGAGACACGCAATGCATTGTAACATGTTATTATATAGGCACCACAATTCAAAAACATATCATCGAAAATGGAGTAATCTGTGTGTATTAAAAAAAATTTTTAAGAAAAACAATTTGGGGTTTTTCCGTCCAGCCGATTACGTAAAAATTGAGCTAAACGGAAGTTTTGACGGACTTTGTCTACATAAATAATCGTGATAATGAATTTTTATTACGAAAACACAATAATGGATATATGACAAGGCTAACTGATTGATACACAGACCGGCAGTTGCTTTCTTAAGAATTACCAAACTTACGGCTAAATTTTTATGTATTATCCAAGCATGATTGAATGAAGTTGATGGGTTGGATCGATTTTTTTTTTTTTTTTTTTTAATAAATATTAAAGTCTTCACGTCTTCCGTTTGATGTGTAAGTTTAGTGTTATCCACTCTTAAAGTTTTAGACAAACTGTATATTTGATTATATCACAGCTTCCATTTATAATAATTTAAAACCGTTCTGTTCATTGCTGCTATTTGTTAGCATTAGATTTTTTTACTCGAATATATTTTTGTGTCTTTCGGGTTATCGGTAGTTGCTTAACATACAAGCAAAGAAGTAGCTATCCTTACTAGATCGTTTTTCGTTGTTAATGTTATATTTATTGTCTATGTATCCAAACAACACACATTCTTTTTGTAAAATTGTACGCATACGTTTATTATATAACTGTTTGGATAAATCAACTTCTATTCTTCTAGTTAAACAAAGAAAACAACTTTACGACATTTTTATTATCGGTCTTGGGATTAAAACAATTTTATGTGATTTGCATTCAAATTTAACATCAGACAAACTACAAATGTAATAACCAAGGTCTTCACCCGAATCAAGTTGATTGTATGTATATATAAATACTTCAGGTTGTTTCTTCTGGAATAAATAAAGAAAACTTTATTAAATCCTAAATTAAAAAAAAAAATTGCCAAAAACTCGGATGTATAAATATTTTCATGTTTGTCTTGTAATTTCAGGTCCTGTAACAGTTCCAATGGTATCAACGAATTCGTCACCTCCCATTGCAATGCCAGTACAAGTTCCTCCAGGTCATGTCGTACAACAAATTGTCGACGAGAGCGGCACCTTACGCCATGTGATACTCTCTCCGCAACATCCAGCCGGACTCGTGCCATTAACCTCACATAATCCTCAGCACTATGTAAGTTCAGTAGGAGAGTCTAGAGAAAGCCCTAATTAGTCTGAAAACTTGGACCCATTATCGAGTTGTTGAATGATAAAACTTTTCTTTGAGAATTCTCTTCTAAACGAAGGACGGGAAGCATCACCTTTGTCAATGTTGCTTCATCGCCATTTAACACAAACTCCCCCACGAAAGTATTCGTTTGTCTAATTCACTAGTCGATAATGCGTCTCTTTGGACGGGCTTAAGTCACCTTTAAAAGAGAATTCTATAGTCGCCTTCCAAATATACCTTTTGAATTGAAATATTTACAAGACAGAAGAAGTCTCCCGCAAGAGGCCTCCGGATACGTCTAAAGTGCGTCGTACGTCCTCAGTACCGTTTTACAATCGCTCGATTTGATGCGGTACAATAACACGACTGACAGCATCAATCAGCCCTCTTATGATTTGCCGTACATGAATTATTACTTTAATTAGGCACTTAGCTCGTACGCACTGACACGCAATTTTAAATGTCGTAGGTGCGATAGCCCATGAATTGTTTTGTCGCGTTAATATTGACATCCGCACGCACTTGCAAACAATATTTTCACAAAGCATGAAACGCTAAACTAAGTGATAAATATTATCGCTTTCATAATCGCGAGTTTATATTTTCGTATAGTATTTTTTAGGAAACCGTGAAAAATGAACGCATGCAATGAAGAAGTGTTCTTAATAAAGTTTTATAATTTTGTTGTTTTTAATTAGATAATTATTTCTGTTCCATTACCCATAAACAACAAAACGTCAAAACGTGGCACTTTCAAACTATTACGTATATTCGAAATTGTTGTGATTACTTGGAGTGTAGCTTTTTTGTGGCCCCATGGTGGTGGCCCGGTTTTGTTGTTTGTAATAAAGAATATCTGTAGTGTGTTTTTTTACGAATAAAATGTTTATTATGTAAAATTTAATCGAATCGTAATTCTGTCGGTTTCTTTTGTTTATTGACGAAATTCTATTTTAATTGAAAACTTATTAAAAAATATACATGCAAATTTCTTGTGATGCGGAGTTAGACAACTTGCACTGCTACGGGCTCAGATAACATTTCACACATTTTCTGTGCTATGATTAGTTCAAATACCCGACAGAAAAGCTTTTATTGTACAGTTTTTCAAAATTTTGTGTCTTCAAACATTCTAAAGTGAGTAAAGTAGCATTCAAAACAACATCATTGTTCGAACTAGTTAATAATAAAATAGTACTTGCGTGGATGTCTATCGACTTCCATAGATACAAATTCTCTCTAAATTTAGGCCATTTTGGTAATTGACATTTATTCGAGTTATTTACTTATTTCAATCGTCCCATATCTGAAAATACGTAATTACTATTCTAGAAAATTGATATGCGTCGTACTTTGCCCAAAAATAAATGGTGCCAGTTGTAGTTTACTGTTATCGATCGCGGAAATAATGTTGACCAAAAATTATTGTATGAAATTTATTCTCATTATTTCGGAAGTGACGTAGAGTAACAACAATGACAACCATTTCAGCCTTGAACGAAAGAACTCCTAACTTCGTACAAAATTCAATTTATAAATTAGTACTTGAACATTCATGTCACAACTAAAAATTTTAGCAGCCTTAACAGAAACAAAGTTTAATTTTTAAAGTGCTTTAATGGAGTAATTGGTTGTGTTAAAAGACTTTCGTACGTTTTCTTCTACGATACGATACGACGAAAAATGTTAAACAATAGTCAAATTTTGTCAGTGTTACATAATCAGTAAGTAATAATTATTAGTATTTTTTTAAAAGAAGTTTCTTGAAAAAGTTGTAAATTGTTTTAGATAAACTTTTTTTTTGCAACATTCTATTATGTACACAATTCAAAAACATGCATCTCAGAGCGGTATTTACTTAGAATCAATGTTTTAATGGTTGTAGAGAAACAGAAAACCAAGGTATTCGTGTTCTGTGATTTATAAAAAGTTGAGAAAACATAAAATTCAACATTGTTTAAAATGACCACATTACAGTATCTTGCCTTCTTGATGTTTTGGTAATTCATTTGCTATTTAGATCTTTGTTTATTTACGACACGACTTTATAATTTTAATATTTGAACTTGAACTTGTGAGAGAATCATAAACCTTTGCTCAATTCAAAAACTTGTTTGTTTAAACAGGATTTCATAATTTTAATATTTGAAGCAAGATAATCATAAAATTTTTGAAATGATTAACAGGCTACTCATTTCAAAAATTTTGAAGCCCCGCACGGTTACCCGGCAAATAATTCTTACCAATTTCACATAAGGTCTGAAAAGTTTTTTTCAAGGTGCGCACATTGTCATTAAGTAGGTCGAAGAATGTCATAGTTCAAATTTTTAAATATAATAGCACTGGAAGGTTGTCTGTTGTCTGTGCTTATCACAATAACCGAATTTCGTGCTAACGAATATAAATATTGATTGTAGATAAAGAGATACACTGGATTTGTAAATTTGTCCTTCTAATAGTTTTTTTTCCGATAGTCCGATAAGTATCTTCCGAGCCCATGTCTGGAACTACGATTATTCTTGATTCTCGGAATTCAATGTCAATTACAGTAAAAAGTAGTTTATTTTTGTTTGGTTTTAACAACTTTACAACCACCGTTTCGGCGACCTTCAAGTTTTTTGAAGTTTAAATCAAAATGTCATCGTTGAAATTGTTGAAAATAAACAAATATAACGTAAACAAAAGAAAAAAACAAAAGTGCTGAATCACTAAAAAGTGCATTTCTAGAATGCATAAGTAAATCCCTGAAGACCGCTAAGATTAAAACCACATTTGTTTTATTGTTTGAATATTTTCTTTTCTTAACCACTAACCGCATGTGCGTAGATGGTTTTATCTACTAAATGGTGATTCATGCCGAATAAGCATTAATTTTGTAATTGCAGTTGACTGTTGTGTACAGGTGTCCCAAAGAACTAATGATGGAAGTGTGCTAATTTTCTACTACTACAACTGTGCATTTCATCAGTGGCGCACACCATATTTTTTGCATATTATGTGAATTGTTTACAACAAGAAAAAAAAGGATATTAGTACCTTTTGTGCGTTTCGTCGGTTGAGGTCTGAAATTTTGTAAAAAAATCTAGTTGTCTGATATAAAACATAAAACACAAAGAAAAAATCATTATTTTATCTCTTACATTACTTCCCAACTCGCAGCAATAAGGTCATTTTGATGAATAAAGTTTAATTTCATGTTTTCTCAACGTCTCGCAGCTTGTACAGTAGGAAAAAGTAGGTCTTCCGTTTCCGTCTGTTGTACGTCTGTTGGTGATCTCATTAGACGGATAGTCTTAAAACTCTCGGAATGTTTAGTTGTTTCTACTAAGTAAATCCAGCTTGCGTCCAATTCTAATTTTTATTCTAAACTACAGCTAATATGGTAATTAAAATATAAAAGGTGATGAGGACTGTAGCATCAATTATATACGCATGCTAACCGTGAATCCTCACCAGACGTTTTTTTTTTATTGTTAATTAAAATTAAACTTCAATGATTCTATTGATTTCAATAATAAGCCTAACACGTTAAATGATACTGTGACTTCACGGATGTAGTGGATCAGTGACTTGTAGTATAGTATGGGCAAAATAAATCCTTCCATTTTTTTTTTTCTTTTCTTAAAAATTTCGGTCAAATACCAACACGCATGGAATGTTTGTCACGTTTCTGAAAAATACGCGATGTAATGTCGTTATTGGTTTTAAAAATAATTTTTAATTTGTTTTACCTCCATCATGTATTAAAGCAAACAAGTAAGTATTTTGTAAAACCAATTGGGCTAACTTATTTTATTTATTACTTGAAAAACGAAGGTGTATCTGATTTCTCAGAAATTTGACTAGCCAGTGGTGTTACATTGTACCGACCGAAATTAATATACGTAGATTATCCCTCGAAGAAAGTTTTTTATTAAGTTATGGCCCTATATGTGTATATTTAGTAATTCAGTCAGTCATAGTTGAACGTATGTAGTTATTTATAACTGTTGGGAAAGTTAAAAAAAAATGCCTCGGAAGGTTTTTTATCAATCCGAAAAAAGCGCAGAGATGTGCCACTTATTACAGAATATATCAACAAAATTCATTAAATAACTTCGCTACAAAATTTCACACAATTTGACAAGGATAGCATTTTATTCACAATAGAATAAATAGTGTTCGTCTACGTCGGTCTAGTGCCAAGGTTGATCTTAATCGCTCCAGTCGTTGTGAAATTGTTTAAATTTAGTAAAAATCAAAAAAGGTATCTATGATCTACCTTTTTCTCCGTATTTATCAAAAATTGACGAATGAGCAAAAACAAACCCTCTACACAAATTAAAAGCTTGTGATAGCTTCGCTTATTGGTAAATGTATTGTTAATATCTGTGGGTGTGACATTCCATGACACCATGAAAAAAATATTTAAAGCGATTTTCTTTGGTTTCCGACGTTGCCACAGTTTTTAGTTTTTATTAAACGTTACATTTGGAAAAAAGTACTTTTGTCTTCAGAGTTAAATTTTTCTTTTCGATATTACACTATATTTTAATTATCTACTTAGTCTTGGATGAATGCATCTGACGATAGGTGCTATTTTTTCACATTTATGTAAGATATTTTTTTAATTTTTTTTTTTTTTTCGAATTTAGAATTTAATAATGTGGCTTTACATTTTTTAATCACCTGCATACTTCTTATGTTATTGATTTTAAATCCATATAATAATCGCCTTTCTAAAATGTGTCGTCAGAAACAAATTAAAACTTGACTTATTTTACCGATGTTACGTTATAAAATTTGCCAAATTTTACAATATAAATGTCTCACGTGTCTCAAACTTTTATGACTAAATTATAAGTCATCCTTTCAGTTCATTTTGATACATAAAAATTGTAATATGCGTCTGCTTATAAACCCTCATTCATTTCACCCATTTTTAGTAATTAAAATGTAACCGCTATATCTACAAACCTATTAATGATAACAATATATTTATGGGTTTGTTCTACTCCTACAAATTGTTGTTGCTAACACCGCTGGGAGTAGGAACCAAAATGACATTTACCATTTTATAATTACATTTTAGAAAAAAATCATTATGTCCATACGTCAACTTACCCCTAACCCTAGTTCCTGGCTTTGATGAAGATCGATGAACTCACTTTGCAGTTATCGCATTGATCTTTGTATATGCCCAGGTCGCAGACATATTGAAGGAGGTGGACGACCTTTTCTTCAAAATTATATCACAAATATATGTCGCTAATAAATAACCATTAAAGATAATAATTTTCTGTTCGTTAATAACGTGATTTATTTTGTCGAGACTTTATTTTACCGTCATCGTGTTACTGACGTTCAATTTACTTTTATTTATATGTTTTAAACAAGCTCAAATGGCGTTTGTTAGCTTTACGTAACATTGTCAGTACAAGAAAAAGATCATCAATATTAATTGAGTGTTATCACCGATAATGAATAATTAATAACAGCACAAAAGTAGAGATTCCTGTAACAATATTTTAGGAGAGGTTGTAATGTTGATATGTACCAAATGAGTAATAATACAATGCGGAAGTCGTTATCCAAAAACATCGTATGTAACACTTAAATAAATAAGAGTACAGATGGCAGATAAGGTTGATATGATTGCTTGTGGTGGTGTAAGTTCGTTGTTTATTATGTTTGACTATAAACATCGTGGCGGTGTCTTGATCATACTCCAATTGTTTTCCACGAAATCTGTGATAATTTTCTGTATCAGTACTACACAAAATGTACTTGACTAGCAACTTTACTGTGCGAATGTTAATGTTCATAATTTTAGAAAAAAAAATTAATTTGACACAAAATATTCTTTTTGTGTTTATTGTGTAGTAAAACACCGTTATCAATGAACACAATTAACGTATTAAATTTGCGGTTGGCAACTGTAAGTCGTAAAGTGGATACTGCAGCTCTTATCACATCCACGTTTCGCTATTTATGAATGACGTAGAGAGCCAGCGAACATATCACAATCGTACTTAACTAACCTACGTGTATTTATTTGTGCTGCATACGTGTATCAGTTGTGTACATACCCACTTTTTATCCCATACGGAATGTCAGATACAAAAAAGGAAAAAACGCTGCCAAGCAATGAGGTATCTATTTCGCTTTTTATTTACATATTTAAAAAAATCTAGTTTTTGTTATTAGCAAATGTGTGAAATCATTTTAATTGGTTCATTTGCGTATAGTTAGTAATCACAGTACACTGTAGTATTTCTTGTTTATGTTTCTGTGTTTGGTCCGTTTGTTGATCGTTTTCATTTTTCTTTCTTTATAGGGTGCCGGTCCAGGAAACAGCACAAATCAGCCACAACAAGCATTTTATCAAGGATTGCCCGCGGGATTTCCCGCCTCACATTTCCACTCAAACATACCACCAGGACACCCAGGACCAAGTCCTACCCGTCTCGGACATTCCCCACCTTTAAATCAAGTTTACTACAAAGATGAACGAACTAAACGACAATACATTAAGTTGAAAACAAAGCATCAGGCCAAACAAAAATTGGACAGTATGCAAAAGGACTTGGTCAATGGTTTGAGAAGGCCGTCAGCCAAAGATAAAGATATGAACAGCGTAGGAACATCAGAGGACGGAGAGGAAAGCAGTATTCCAGACGAGGAGGATTCCGTTCAAATCATTGCCGATTTTTTGTCGTCCGTCCAGGCTCCAACGGTTTGATAAAAATAAACTTTATTGTGTGAATCAGATGAAATGTCACAGTCAGTACAATTTACATTGGTTGCATGCTAAGAACGCGATAATTTTTAACTCGTTCGAATGCTGTAGATAACTAGGATGTCTAGTACGCTGAGAAGTTCGTCTGTATGCTTGTCCATATGGATGCGATAATCGACACGTCACATTTTTAACATCGTAGTTTTAACTCTCGTTAGAAATGGGAACTGGTGTCATTGGTGTAGAGATTAAAATAAAATACCGGATACTGTGCGATAGCGGATGTGTTTCTCCGGCCATCTGCTTGCCATTGTTGTACGAAAATCGCATATTGCGAAATGGATATTTTATTGCGAAATAATTTTTTGTTATTATTTAATGCAACTCGTAACCGCATGGTAAATACAATAGTGGAACCAACAGATGTGATAAGACAAAATTTCTGATCGCATGTATTTACAACGTGCAGTAAATGTTATGGGGACCGACGACGAAGTTAAACTGTAGGTAGACCGTTGTAGATTATAGATTGACTTCGTGAAGAAGCATAAATACAACTTTGCGCATTAGTTCTTTTCATTGCTTTAATTTATTAACCTACGAATATGAACAATCTTACCCATGTTGAACATTTATTAATTGCTTGCAGCATATTCCATATGTGGGACTTTCTTTAAATAAACGACGATCGGTCATCTTCCTATTTCATAATGAATACATTCATCTTTATTTATTTTGACATAGTGCTTTCACAATGGAAGTTGGTATGTTTTCATATCAAAATTTATTTCTATAATGTGTATATACAACTGTTTGCAAAATCTGCTCTAGAATGTTGTAATAGAAACAAGATAATTATCGATTAATAACGTTAACAATAACTACAATGAAGAACCTTAATATTTTGAATTGGAAAAAAATTTAATCTGGCAATTGAACCATTTCCAAAATGTAGGTGTACAATATAAAAGCAAATAATCAAAAAGATATTACTTTTTAATTTGTTGAGAACCCGATTACAATTATATCTTAGTTTCAACAACAGTTTATCTTTCTTTAAAGTTTTGAAACGTAACACATATTGTAATAAGATGATTATATAATTAACAGAATAAAAAAAGTGTACCATATGTGAGAATGTAATAAAATTTCATGTCGATTGTTAGTTGAACAAAATATGACTTTTTTAAAACAGAAGAATTTTTATACCACATTTTGATTGCAAATTAATACACAAAAATAAAACATTTTAAATACAAACACTTATAAATATCGTATGATCGTGATAAAGGGGTCAACACACACTTTATAACTAAGCTTACTGAGGTAAATGGCTTTAAATAATTTAGTTACATGGACGATTTATTGTAAAGTGAACTAATAAATAGCACTTTCACGAATACCGAAGCACCTCGAGTACAACGGCACGACCGGATGTTCGTTTGTTTCATAACAACCGCATGCTTTATTCAGCACTTCTGAGAAATTTAAATTTAATAATAATGTGATAATAGTGGCTAAATCATATGTTTACAATTTTCCAAAAATGGTTTCGTTTAAATTTTTTTACATTGTCTGGAAAACCACGACGTATTTTCTTAGTTAGTTTGAATTCAATGGCTGTTATTTTTTCTAGAGTTAAATGTGGATCCTATACATTTAAAAGAGAAGAGAAAAGAAATTATATCTAAACGAAATGCTTCCCAAAATATCTCCACCAAGAATAAAGTAGAATTAGTAATTTTTATTTCAAAGATTTTTAAAATGTAAACCGTCGTGTTTGTAAATATGTGTAGATACATAAAATTGTTCAACAGTTAAAGTTCTAGGACAAGGATATCCTGTAAATGTTATTTAAATTTTATAAAATAACATACTTTTTCCCTTGTAATTTATGAATCTGTGTGAGTTTTTACTCTAGACATCCAGATTTTTGTAAAAAACAAAAACTAAATTGTAGAACGACACTTTACAATTTAACTTCGAAATTGCAAAACCGAATGCTCTAAATCCTTGCAAACGTTTTAAAGTTATGGGAAACGTGGTGATCATTAATTAAAGTCATCCATTTACGAGCCTCTGACAACTCATAACTGACGACGTCATTTTAAAATTGTATTGATATTTTGTAGAATTGCGTATACAGAATGACTCAAAAAAATTAATGGATGGGCCTGTTTATTTTATTGATTAAATCAGGAACGGCTCACTCCATTTTCTCAAAAATTTGTAAATGCAATGCTATTTATTAATATTACACTGTACCTATCCAATTTTGCAAAGGAAACACTCATTTGAAACATGCGCGGAGCATGCTTTTTCACATTTACTTTGACATTAGGTACATATCTTTATATTAACTTACAGGGGTCTCATAAAAATAAGGTGCGCAAAACCAATTTTATAATTTTTCGAAAAAGCTGGATATGTTTTATTGTACTTCAGCGGCGAGGGAAGTTCTGTCGAAATAAACTTCGCCCAATTTTTCGTTCCAAAATTCGCATTATCACGGTCCATCTATTATTTTAAGATACACATCTAAAAAAATAACCATATTGTAAAAATAGGGAACACCAAATTGCAAGTTATTTATATTATTTATATTTATTAAGTTGTAATGCAAAGAATATTATTGTACAACTCTGAAACGGTAAAATTGTCTTTAAAACAACATTTTTGATGCATACATGTAGTAAAATGAAATTACTTAGATTTATTGGCCCGACAGAAAAAAATTTTACCGTCAAAACAGGTTATCGCAAGACAAAAGGTGATATCCACCGACAAGAGAATATTTTCCACGACAAAAATACGTATTGCACTGAAAAAAATCGTAATAACGACAAGATATAAAAAATAAAAAAGTCTGAGCCCGCAAGGAGGGTTGATTATCAGCGTAAGTGATGCACCATGAACTTGAGAGAGTATATTTATTTTCAGTGTTGGTTACACAACAATTTGGTTTAGTAATATTTTGTAGTACCATGTAAATATAAAAATTAATTATTTTGGGCGTGTGAACGCTGGTGTCAATGAAGTTATTTCTGTCGTGAATTTATGCTATTTCATGTGTGATTTCTTGTCGTGTAAAAGATCGATTCTGACGTGCCAATATGTATTATTGTATTCTCCAAATGAAATTACGGTAACATTTATAACATGAAAATATTTAGATAATTTGTTAACGTTGACCGTTTAAAATTTGTATAACTGTAAAAGGTAATTGCATAGGTGTGATTGAAAATATTTGTAAATCTTCGACAGTGGACATAATGAACATCGTTAACCTCGAGGAGGATTTCCTTACGTTGGCTGAGCCAATATACTGAAAAAGAATTTAATAAAAAGAAACGGTGGATTTTGTGCGTACGCTAGCTCAGTAAGCACCACACGAAAATTCCCTTTAAAGGTGTAAATAATTCATATGGACCTATTAAGAGTTCTGCTCAATAATGTGGCAACAATTCATTTGATTCACCCTCTTATCTTCACATACCTAACTCATATAATTGTAGGTATCTGAACTGAGTTCCCGAAGTGCCTTATTGCAATGGGCCCCGCCCGCGAAACCATCTGAAGCATCAAATGCGGACAGTCCCGAGATAGATGTTGGTGATTTACGTTACGAAGTATTACTTAGTGATAAGAGCAAAGAAATGAAATTCAAGTCAATATACAGCGGCTCCTCTCTTTCCTGTCGCATCCGCGATCTCAGGCCAGGTCAGGAGTACTCCGTTTGCCTCCAAGTGCACTACGACGAACTTCAAGGCGCCGCCACCGATCCGCTCAAGTTCACGACCCCTCCCTGCGAACCCGACCAACCGCAACCTCCCAAACTCCACCAACGCCAGAAAACTTCCCTCCAACTCAAATGGAGCACCGTCAACGACAACGGATCCCACATCACCAACTACATACTCGAGTACGACGAAGGGAAGGGGGGCGAGTTCGTGGAGTTCCACAGGGGGCGGGTGAAGCAGTACACTCTGCACAAGCTGCAACCGGCCACCCCGTACCAGTTCCGGCTGGCGGCCATCAACGAGATCGGCAAGAGCGCCTACTCTGACGCCATCACGTACGCCACTTGCAACAACCCGCCCAGCAAGCCGCCGCCGCCGGCCCTCGTCGAGGCCTCCATCAACTCGCTGCACCTGCAGTGGAACCGAAGGCCTATCGACGACGAGTTCACGCTCCAAATGAACGACGCAAGGACTAATTACCGGCCGGTGTATAACGGGAGGGAAACGTATTGCATTTGTTCGGGTTTGAGTAATTTTACCGAGTATAAGTTTCGGTTGCGCGCCGAGAACGACGGCGGCCAGTCGCCTTGGTCCGACGAAGTCACCTACATGACGC
The DNA here is from genome assembly GCF_036711695.1 of Zophobas morio. NCBI lineage: Eukaryota > Metazoa > Arthropoda > Insecta > Coleoptera > Tenebrionidae > Zophobas > Zophobas morio. The sequence continues at coordinate 7,874,826 of NW_026972110.1, forward strand.
TTCCCGACCGCCCCAGGGAGCCGTCGAAGCCCGTGGTCAAGGGACGCATCCACGCCCATTCGTTCAAACTCAAGTGGGAACCCCCTAACTATACCGGTGGCGCCGAGATAACCGAATACATACTGGAAGTGAATTCTGGTAGTGGATACGATGTCGTTTATACTGGTAACGAAACGGAAGCTGTCTGTGATAAACTAACCCCTGGCACTACCTACCAATTGCGCGCCAGCTGCATCAGTGCCGGTGGTCGTAGCAATTACTCAAATCCCTGCACGGTGACGACGGATGCCATCGCGCCGGGGCAGTGCGCCGCTCCCAAGTTGCACGGCAAACCCAAGGCTAACAGCATCACGATCAGGTATGTAAAGTTGGCCAAGTCGAACCTAAAATGTCGTGAACTTTTATTTTGTTATGTTCTTTAGTTTTATTTACTTTACTTGCACAACGGACCTTGTTACAAAATTTGACCAAGTAACTTCCAACGAACCTGTCGATTAAAGATTTATTAAGGTACTTTCATCTGTCGCTAAAAATAATGACGATATCATGCCTTTTGGAAAATACCAAATTTCATATATTTTTTTTGTGTTTACAATTAGAAGAATTTGAAGATGCTGATTTATTGTGTTTGTCGTATGTTGACACGTATGATCTCCGAAATTCAGAATAGATTACGTAGAACTTTATTGCCTAGGTTATTAGTTGCCAAACTTTTTTCAAAACAAACCCTTCTGGCAAGAATTTTTTTCGCTACCCCACCCTGTTGTATGTAACTGCACCAGTCTCCCACTCCAACACCTCAACCACATTTTGAGAACCTCTGATCTAAGTAAACGACAAAATGTATATTCATCCCATCTTTATATTTACATACTTTACATACACTACCGCTCAAACCTACCAGCAATTTTTTTCAATAATTCCGAGATAAGGATTTTTTGCTTTTATCCTTAATTTGTTATTATGATGTATGTAAACCTGCTTATCAGTAGCGGTAGTTTTTCTTCTCTTTAATGTTCTTAAGAAACGTAATGTAATTTATCATTTTTGCGCCGTTGTTGGATGATTTTATCATAACGTAACAATTTATCACTGCAAAAAAAAGATTTTTTGATAATTTACTTTGAACCGAGCTACTGTGTAATAAATTAGATCGTCGTGTATATCATTTCTGCCCTACTTCGAAACAACATTTGTGAGATATTTTAGAACAAGAGTGGAATGTCGATAAAAGAAGTCTAGATAAATTAATAGCAAAATTACCAAAAATGTATTCAATGCTCATTAAAGACAAAATTGGTCACATGTACGAACAAAATATTTAGGTTTGTTAAGCAATGTAATACAATATATGTACTTTGATATTGTATTGTTTCAATAACCAAAAGTTCACATTTTAATTATAATTTTAAGTGGACAAATACTGTTGAATGGTACAGTAGGTGGGTCGCGGATTACATACGATTAAGTAATGATTATTCATCCTTTTCAAAAAGTTGATAACGTTCAGAAAAAAATGTTTAATAAACAATTGTTAAAAAAGCATTTATAAATACAGTGATGTTTGTGCTTCAGTGATGCTCAATTTTTAGAACAGGGTTAAGACGTGTTGAAAAAATATATATGTGAACTGATTTTGTTTTTTCAGGAACGCTCCATGCATTTTTTGTCTTATCGTTGTGTTATTGATTATAATGGCGTGGATTTGAGGTTCATTATTAACCAAATAATACCCTAGGGCACTAAGAATAATTGCCATAGTAACGTCAACAGAAAACGCAACTGGCTGAAAACCAACTATTACTTAGTGTATAGCTGGTTGTGTAGATACGGCGACAGCACTAAGTCCAAAAACTCCAAAAAAAAACTGAAAAATTGAAAAAACCAAAAAACAATGGAAAAAGATTTAAAAATCCAAGAAACAAATCCTATTCAAAGTACATAAAATACTGTTGATCTACATTTGTGGCTTACCAGTGCATTAACTTCTTTTTTATGGTTAATTCACTGTTTAATTCCGAGGAAATATCTTCGTTCTTCTGGAGTAAATGCAACCAATAAAAGAATGTGCAAAGATGACTTTTTTTGTAAATATCAAAAACTAAACGATAAGACAAAATTTTGTATGTATCACAAATAACTGTTTTATTATACGTTAATAAATAAAATTAATAACTTTCTTGTATCAATCATTTCCAGAAGGTTGATTTTGCCTTACAAAAGGCGTTACTTCGAATCGATTTATCACTTAATGAGTTGTAAGTGATAATTAAGAAAATTATAATAATGGGAATACTTCAATAATTATCTCATGTTAAATTTGTATAACCAAAAAATGGTTGACATTACTTCAAAATTTCTTAAAGGAGTTTAAAAAAAAAAAACTAAAATTTTTACAATAAAATGTTGTTTGTACTTCAATATTATTTTTGCAGCTCATCTGTGTTCTTGTACAGTTTTGGGAACAAAATTGCGCTCTATTATAAGAGTTGCATTGCATTATCAAAATTTATATATCCGCACATTTAAGTGTACATATTTACATATAATTATGCCCCCGACAAAAATATTGTGGTTAAATAACTGTCTGTCTGTCCGCCGTCTGTCTCGATTTTTGTTGGACAGATATTTTCCTAACTACGGGACCGATTTTGTCAAATTTTTGTGACTTTGTCTATTCATCCCCAGGAACAATGTGATGACGTGATCTAAAAATACTCGTAGTAAATGTATTTTAAATTTTATAAATTAACATACCTCTACAGGTGTAGTTGTTGAATCCGTGTCGAATTGTTGAAAAAAATCAATTTAATTTTGAAACTGCAAGACCTGATGCTCTGAAATCTTTCAAAGATTTTAAAGTTATCGCAGGCATGGTAAATTTTCGTAGACATACGAGAAAAATGGAACAAACCCAACGTTCTTTCGCCGTACAAAAATAAAAACCATTATCACGCATAGCGCAGTGTTAATAGTATTCCTAATATACCTATATCTTATTTATTTTTTATACAAAAACATTGTTTTGCTGGATGGCGCGTCTTACAGATGGTACTACCGCTGACAAATGTTTTGTCAGTATCCTGCTGTGAGAAGGACAGGTAAAAGATTGGTAAGTGAGAGGCTTGTAAGTTTTTTGCATTGTCTTGTGGATAATTCCAAATCACCACACAGCAGGATACTGACAAAACATTTGTCAGCGATAGTACATCTATTCGTCTCATCTGAAGATATCTGACCCGTATTCCTCGAACAAAATATGTTGGCTGTTTTTTTGAAATTAAAACAACTTACAATTTAGAATAAGAATTTATTGATGTAGTTGCAACAAATGCAAGTAATATACCTTCAAACGTCTCATTGCAGCCATTATTCTTGTGCTTTCACAACCAAATTGTTTGCAAATTTTGAATTTATCATTTAATGTCTAAGATCCACTATCACCAAGATGGTCAATATTTTTCTTGCTGGCTTGAATCAAACTTACTTGGTGTAAATTTCATTTGTCTTATATAAAACAACCATTTGTCAAATACACATAAATGAACAGAGACATTGAACTTAACTTAATTTAGTGCTAAGATTAATTAATTTTTAATACAGATAGATCTATTGTAGTTTCGTCAATCTGTTGGACGACTTTTGGAGATATAAGATCTTCGATGGACCCCTATTTTGGTTGAAATTGATTTCACAATTATTTTGACTTTATTTCTTCATCGCCGAAACCTAAAATTAATTAACTACTACTACTAGAAAATAGGAACTCATCTCTCACGCTTAATTTACTAATAATCTTATTTTAAAATACAAGTAACCGTTACATCTGAATAAATCTGCAATGATTTTGGACTTGACACAGACCACGACGACCTTTACACCAAAGCTGTTTCTAATTTTTTTTTTTTTTTAGTATTTGTATGTTAACGCACTGTTAAAGCCTTGAAAATACGGCAAGGTTTGTTATGGAAATAATCAGTGGGTTTGGAACCCGGATGTGATTGTAAACTTTTCCGGTGGTATCAGGGGCTGGCACATTACGAAACCTCATTTTTGATACACTTTGCACATTAATAGCCCACATTCTCCACGATTGATTATTAAGCTCGATTAATCACAAAAGGCAAACCACTTTCGGAAATCCTTCTACTCACATGGCAATTCATGAGAGTGTGACAATCTCTGGTAATTTATATAATTATTCATAGACTTTTCAGTTCAGCGCTAGATTGCAGTTCACATTATGCCATTACATTTTATCTAATTACCTAATCATCAAGCGTATTGTACGATAATTTAATGCATTAACGGATGAACTACTCAGCGGTGATTTATACTTTGGTTACCCAACGTCTCTGGAATTTCCTACGCGCCACTATTGTTAAAAAGATATTTTCAATTGTTTATAGCAGATTTTTCAATAGTTAGTATTAATTGCATCCCAATTTGTGTCCCCTTGAGCACGCAAAATTGAACGAACAAGTTGACTTTTTAAATGTGACCAATGTATACTTCCTCTTCAAAAACCCGTAAAATCTAAGAAACCGAAGGCGTAACAGAGTTTTCAAACCATTGAAACGACCCGTCGATATAAACATATTCCTGTATTTGTGGTTTATAAATCCGTCTCAATTTTTTAATTGCTTTAATTTTTGTTGTTTAATATTTCCACCAATAACCAGTAGCTTCGTCTCCAACTTTTTTCCTAGACATTTCCAGGAAGAGAACAAAAATTTTGTCTGCCCGAGAAATTCTCTGAAATGAATGAGGAATTCATAATTGCGTATATCCCAAGAGAAAGCTAATAAAAGATAGTGAGCACTAGTTTTAAATTTCATTGGTGTCATAGATGAGATTCATTTAACATCTGTGACTCATAGAATTCGTATTGAATGTTTGTATGTATAATAAAATATAAAGGTTTTTAGTGGAAGAAAATGTAAATTTAATGATACACTTGAATCCACTTGAAAGAACTGAAAATAATAGAACTTCAGAAAACGAATACAGAAATAGTTTACGGTTGAACAACAATGGCTGAACTAAAAGCTAGAAATTAAGACAGTTTTAAAGTAATTACAGTGGAGAAAGATCCTGACAAGATCATTCATACATTTCCGCTAACGAGGTTTAAGCAGTATTTTGTAGATTTCCAAATTATAACGAAAAGATGTATTTATTTTTAACAATATTCTATGATTCTCGAGCTGGACAAAATAATCAAATAATAAAAAAAAAATGTTTTATGGAACATAACCATTGAGTTACTAATTAGTAGTATGTGCAATTGGAGCTCACATTAGCAAATTTTTAACTGTCTTTTTATACTTCAAAAGGTCGCAAGTCGACAAAAAACTGAAGGGCACTATCTTCTTCAGGGTTATTTCTAAAAAAATATAGATGAATTAATACACCACACGTATAAACGGCATGGTTACATTATTTTACACATCTAACTTATTAGGAGGTTAAGTCATCAAAGTTTCGATAGAAACGAATAGACAAATTTTGTTCAGCAGTCCGTCAAGCTTCACAACATGTGGTAAATTTCATAAATTGTATACACACTTTGAATATTTTAAATAGAATGTATGTAAAATAAATTGAGACGAAGTCATGTTTGGAAGGAACAAACAGATAAATTTTATCAAAAAAAAGTCAACTTTAAGACGTTTGTAAGATTGAGAACAGTTGGTTTTTTTCCATTTAAACGAAGTCTTAAAAAATGTTTCTCTAAATTAGTGTAAGTAACTAGAATCGGTTTTGAAACATTTTCTAACCAAATCTTTTGTGTTGAAGGTGGTGTGAGCCGGACTACAACGGGGGCGCACCAGTGCTGGAGTACGAGGTAGAACTGGCCGGTCCGCCAGAATACGTACGAAATCTAATTCACAAGAACAAAGAAACGGAGTGTACGGCCACGAATCTCAGTCCGGGCTGCGAATACGCCTTCACCGTCAGAGCCGTAAATAGGATAGGTCCAGGACAATGGTCGGATCAACTGAAAGTTACCAGCGGAGCCGCTCCGCCAGACGTTCCCTCGCCTCTGAAGACCGCTTGCAAATCACCATTCCATATAGCCGTTGACTGGGAAGAGCCGCCGTCTAACGGAGCCCCCATTCAAGAGTATAAACTAGAAGTTAGCACAAACAATTCCGAAGACTTCCATCTAGTATATCAAGGTCCAGATAATTACCATGACGTCAAGGGTCTGAATCCGTTTACGACGTACTATTTCCGGGTTCAAGCATGCAATTCTGCGGGTTTGTATGACTTTATTTTATTTTAGCAACTGTTTAAATAACGGTGTTATCAGTACTGAGTTTCGAAAAATCCCGTTTATTAACAGTCGTACAAATAACCTTAGAGATTATTTGAGGGAAAAAAATTGATACATGTTAGCGTAACAGAGCGAATTTATAAACACTCTTTTTAACATGTTTCTTTGAAATGATCAGCTATTTTAAGTTATTGAGAAATTGTATTTCACCTCCCAAGTTTATTTTTTGTATGCAAACATTATAGCTTAACTAGTAAGTAATTGACACCAGCTTATATGTAATAAGAAATTAATATGATGGAACATCTCCACGCTAAAAATTATTTGTAATCGAGTCATCTGAACGTACATTCAAGATTCGGTTAAAAATTATTGTTGTGTAAACTACGGTTGCGACTGCAATGTCACACAGATGTAAAATATCACGATCAGTAATATTTTATTTGTTTATTAACGTCTGTGCAAATTCTTAAATTCTATCAAATTGTAATGTAGCGAATATCATAGAAACACTCCCCATCGTAACAAAATCACCAAATAACACATCTTAACTTCAACGGAATAACAGATGAGTTAATTGGAACTTCAATTTAAAAAGACCATATGATCGAAAAAAAAATCGTCTAGCAAACTTCAAAATTTACTGTTAAAACATGTGTGGCAACACCAACATATTCCTTGTCTGTTAAGGCTTATATCTGATCCGGTTTTGTCCTATCTTCATGGAGAACATCATCACAGTTTCAAGAGTTGCATTTTAAAAATATCAGACATATCGCTTCCAAATCGAATTCGAATTCAAAACTTCCAAAACAGAACATTTTTGTCCGTGTCCACTTTATTCTATACATATACCTAAGTGTTTATAGGGTTATGGAAACCCACAGAGAAGAGGCGGATGAGCCTAATACCTCTCGCTGCTGGGTAGCAACAATATTTTTACGTGCGATAATACAATAATAGTACATATAGTGGTCCCAATCTGACTTCGTTTTGTGGCACTGCAATCTCAATTACGGCAAACATTAAGGGTTTGCGGGCGCGTACGGTCTTGTGTAGAGTAGACAGTTGGTCTCTTGATGGTTTATGACCGCTGGATTACTTGAGTTGGATTACATGCGTAAAAATGAACCAGTATTGGGAACACTATACAGTATAGTAAAAACGGTAGGTTTCTGTTTCTGTCTTCGTCCGATACAGTTACACAGGTATACGTTTCCACCTCTAAAATGCAGTCTTTAACTGCGTACAGTGTATCAGACGAAGACAGAAACAGAAATGTACCAGATGTCGCGATTGTTAGTTTTATTGTAAGATCACTTTAAATGCATACTAATAAAATTTTATGACATAATTAGGATTATTTGGTTGACAATGCCGAATCGGCTTTTCGCATTAGGGTCCTTCTAAACTTGTAAGCCATGTCGCGTGCCTACAGAATTTCCTGTGTTGCTCCAAGCAGACGATCTTTGGCGGTCATAGCTGTATAATTTATGGTTTTAGAGTTTTGCGGGTTGGGTTCTTTGACTAAAGTTGTAAAATATTATTAGTATGTATTTTATTGTAATCTTAGTATACAATATCTTGCCAAAAAAGAATTATATTATAGGGAGCCGTGTTGAAATTCAAATAGACCGTAATAATCCGCTTCCGGTTTCAATAATGAATATGTCGAACGAAAGAGTTTGTGGTCATACCTGTTGCACGACTAATAAAGATTCTTAAAATTTTCTAAATTAATATAACACTATTTAATTCATTTCATTTATTGCAATAAATTAATGGTTGTTATTATTTCTATCCAGATTTTAATTTTTTAAACTCATTTATACTAAACATTTTATTGTTCAGGGTAAAAATGAGATATTTGTCATCAAATGGAAAAAAAAACATTCATGGTTTTTCTTCTGTGGTATTTCTCTGCGATTTCTTAGTTTCTATTAATTTTGAATAAACAGAAATTAAACAGAGAGTCGCTGCAAACTACAATATGTTGAAAAAGATTTTTTTTAAAGTGCAAACTGTAGTAGAAAAAACTGGACCCCAAATTCACTTTCTGTCAATTTATAGAAATTATTACTCATTTTTACCCTATCAATAATCACTTAAATTGCCTAGGATTTACAAATAACTGAGACTTTATACCTTTCTTTTGTGATTTTTATTTTTTAGTAAACTCAAAATGCGGTTTCATGCAGTTGTTCACCATTGGAATATTTAATTAATTAATATTTCGCTTTTATTATTGTGTCACTAAGCGTACGCTCCTTGATATTTGATGAATCCTAGTTTTAATACTGGAAAAAAAGTCAAAGACTAGAATTGTATGGTTTTTTAAATAACATTACTAAAAAAATTTTTGAACTATATATACACAGTGTAATATCGTATTAGGGTATTGATTTTCAACAGTTTAAGTTTGAAAACAAAACGCATCGCCAATACCGAAGGTTAATTAATATACAAGTAGCTGAGTTTTCTTACAGTTGTGGATAGATAAGCACTGCGATCGCCTTGAGCAGTAGGCAAAGTGTAGCAAAATTTACTTTCGTAGAGTATGAAATAGAGATCTGTGAAGTGCGAAAATTGTCGCGCAGACATCCCCCTTAATTAATTTGTCATTTGACGGTCTAATAACTGCATTACCGTCATTGTTGTCGTAAAAATAAATCTCATAGGTTACTCGATGACTTTTTTCGATCATATGGTACTTTGCTTGTGAACTTACTTAAGTACTTTAAGCGATGTGTGTGCCCAAACTCTCTTCGAAAAAAATTCCATTTATCTTTTGTTTGCAGGTTGTAGTCTTTTCTCCCCTATCGCAGCCATGCTAACACCTGCGGCGCCACCTTCGACCATAACAACTTTACGTAGCGAATCTACTCCAACGTCAATAACGCTCAACTGGAATCCACCGGCCGATAACGGTTCAGACATCTCCCACTACAATATAGAAATTGGTGACAAAGTGATCGTCACTGACGGTGCAGACACAAAATATCATCTAGACAACCTTCAACCCGAGACAACCTACAAAATCAAAATTCAAGCAGTAAATGCGATAGGCACTGGCTCTCTCTCGTCGACATTAAGGGTAGCTACGCTAAAATTACCTCCCGCTCCCCCCAAGTTGGAATGTATTGGCATTGGACACAATTATCTAAAACTGAAATGGGGTGACGGGAAGAACGTCGACTATACGCACTATTTAATTGAAATGGAAAACACGCGAAGTCACGAATTCCAATGCGTCTATAAAGGAACAGCCCTCACATACAAAGTTAATAAATTGCATGAATTAACGACTTACAGGTTTAAAATTTGTGCATCCAACGATGCTGGTATTGGTGATTTTTCCGATATTTACGAATTCACCACGAGCATAGCACCGCCTGCGATAATCAAACAACCGAAACTGGTTGAAGTTGATCAAACAAGTTGCGTGATTGAATGGATGCCCTCTAAAAACTCGTTCCTTGACCCGATCATATTCCAAATACAGGTCACCAGGATAAAAGATCAAACTTTTAAAGAGGTAAGCAGGTCTTCTAAAACTATAATACTAACAGTTAATAAATTTCCTAATTAAAAAATTTACAGTTCTCAGTTTAACTAAATGTAGATTTAAACAAAATTCAGACTTCAGCAGGTTTCAATTCGCAGTTTTTTTTTTTTTACAAATACAGACATTTAATACTTGACGATTTTATTGGGTATTAATTTTTGTTTCTTTTAGACGTACAAAGGTGCTGACACAAAGTATTCGATAGAAAATCTGGAACCAGGCGTGGAATATAGCGCTCGTGTGTGTCCGATTAGACTGACGCCAAATGGTGAACTGATGGGTCCTTACTCGCCTCTCTTGCACTTTTCGACACTGGTTGCCGAACCGACTGTAATATCAAAAATCTCAACAAATCCCAGCTCACCAAGCCACTCTCATAGGAACCGAATGGGCTTAACGTCAATGTTGCAATTTAATCGCTTAAAGACAGTTTCAAAAGCGCCATTTTTCTATGCCTTCCTGTTCACGTTCGTGGGAATTATCATTTCAGGATGGATTATGTCTTTTCTATAAGTGCAATTGATGTGTGGTCGCTTTGCTCACTACAAACTTAAACTAAGCGATACCCTGCCGTATGGCCAATTGAGAGTGGAATGTAAAGTATTATTAAACAGGGCTTATTATAATTAGAGGACCAAAGCGTAAGTTTTGGTATTTTTTATACGTGTTTCCGTACTTGGCGTGGTGCTATCCAATTTAATTAATGATGTGATGTCTATCGACGGTTATCGCCGTCGCAGCTGACCTGTAGTTTGATATATGTGTTGTTATTCCAGTCATATGTATAGTAAAGCAAACCCATACACAGTATGTATGTATTTATGATGCAGGATTAATTAAATCAATTTTAAGTGGCTGGAAAGTCTTGTACCTATAAAAATTTTAAATATATATACTTATATAATACAGCATATAGGTTAATAAAATTATATAACTCTAATGTTAATCTATTAAGTATATTACAATCTAATCTATATTGTTTAAAGTTGGCTAAATTTGGGTTTGTATATGTGCTACTTCCTGCACAGTCGACAGAGATATATTAATATATTATAGGTATAAAGAATATAAATACAGATATAAATAAATCAATTATATTTTATGTACTAGTACAATGTGTTTTATTTATTTTATCGCCCAACAACCCTATAGTAACATCTGTGCTAGTATGTGCAATGGCCAAACCAACATGCTGGAAGTATTTTCCATTTCGATGAATTTTTCAACAAAAACACCGTTTGTAGAATTTGAGGAACAACACAATATACACCTTTTAACATTCCCGGTTTAAAAACAAAATTTCGCGGTGAGAAAAAACGCGTATTTTAAAAGCTTAAATCAAAATCATCTAACACGATATCTACTTCCGCCGCTAGACAGAACCCCAAAAACTTCCTGAAGTCACCGTCGTCACGTAATCAAAGAACTACTCCGTCGAGTTTTCGTCCTTCGACTCATCTGTCGGATGGCTCTTATCGGGTAGCAGGTCTAGTTAATTATGCATGTGCACAATATTCTGCCCTCGTAATGCGACACTATCCACCGACTATCTATACTTAACTGGTAAATATGAAACTGTTAACATAAACCGCCCAATTGGGTTCTCTTTTTTCGGTTATATTCAGGCCCTGTAATACTGCACACGTTTCTACATCATCTACGCCCTCAATTCAGCGACCCTTAAAGCATGCGTCCCTAACACCGGAAACCCTATTGAATATGAATGGTTCGATTACACTATACAACAAATTAAAAAAAAAAAAATTCACAGAATGCACAGTATGTAATTAAAATTTCTTACCTCAAACTCAATTAGCCAAATACACTGACGTCATCCGAGGTCATCAAGATGGCAGCGTTTGACAACTAGCCGGTTTTCTCATAAGAGTCAATGCTAATATTTTCGGAATTCATTTAAATTTGAGAGTGTGTCAACTGTGTTTTTATAGTTTGGTAAGTTTGTTACAGTTTCTAGACTGTGTAGATATCTGTAAAACGCACCATAACGTTTGAATATCCTTAAAAAATAATGTTTTCCAATGTGATGTACAGGTTAACTTCGCTGCATTTTATATTATTTGTTTTGCAAATTAATTCTGTGTTAATGTACATCAATGTTTTTTAAATACACTAGCATCTTAATATTATACTATTTTGTAATTTAGGAGAAAATGCCTACATTTTGTGCTGTTGTGGGTTGCGCGAATCGAAGCACCAGAAATGCGGACAAATTTTATTTTCCTTTCCCAGCAATTAGCAACAATAAAGGTAAATATAGTATACAGGATGGGGAAAAAAGGCGGAAGCTTTGGTTAAAAGCCTTGAAACGAGTGGATTTAACGAAGCCAAAGTAAAGTATTCCTATATTTGTTCGGATCATTTTATTTTAGGTACAGTAACTACTTATTAGATTTACAGTTTCTAATAAATTACTACATTGGTGCTCTTTTAGGTAAACCTGCAGATTTGTCGGTTGTGGACCATCCTGATTATATTCCATCACAAAATTTAGGATATCAAAATAAATCCACTCAATACTTGTAATGTTGAAAGACACAGTCGTTTAAAAAAGAGAAAACTGAATAAATGGCTCTAGACTTTTGAATGCACGAATTTCATTGTGGGTTATTTTAATTATTCCAAAAATAAAAAAGTTTAGAATGGTATTCATTGTTATGGTAGGGACATCGTCTAAACACAAATTAAAATCACTTGCACTCATTATATAAGGATCTACGCCGTTTAAATTGTTTAACTTTTGTACATATCTGCTTTTCTCTTTGACGGAAAGACATCGTGCATAATCACTTAAATTATCCATACTTTAAAAACAAATTACACACCTTCACTTAAACCCGTCACATTAACCTCAAACGAAAATATTAATTTCCGATTTACCGCTTAAAACACACGGATGTATTTTGGGCGACGAGGAATTCAGACCAAAACAGCGTTCTGTATTTTTATTTTTATTATGTATTTTTAAACTCAAATCGCCAAAAAAAAGCACCCTGATACACAGAAAAGATATGAAAGAAGCTATTCACGTGTTTATTTTCTAGATAAATACCCACACTTTTAAATAAAATGCGAAAATGTTAACATTGTCGCTTATGGAGTTTCACGCCGCTTGTCAAACGCTGAGTTCCCGCCACAGCGTGACGTCACGTGTTATTGGCTAATTGAGGATTATGTTTGAAAGAATCGTATTACATCAGGTTTCAAAATGAAAAGTGTTTATTGAATTTTTTGAAATCATACAAAATTAATAAAACAAAACTTCATTTTTCATTGAAAAAGGTCTTTTTTTTCGAACGATTGGCATTCCTATTGTAGCCAGATCTCGCAGTATCCCTCTGAAGACACCAACAGAAGTCTGCAAGCATGGGTGGATACATAAAAGCGATATTTTTACGGTTAACTGCAATCAAGTGTCCCAAAAAGTAAGAAAAACAAAACACCCGTTATCTATGTTTTGTGATGTGATATGAGTATAAAACATTTTTTTCTTTAGTAGGTATATGGAGTATACCCAACCTCAAACACTAGCTGAACTTTCTGTGAATTTTTGCACAGATTCTAATAACTCTATAACCCGTTGAAAAATCAGAGACCAGATGTAATTGGCAAACTCAACTACTGGCCTGACATAACTCTTATAGAGCTTGCTAATGATAGATATATGACTTCTCGCAAATGCTTTTCCCAACAAATACACCATTTTGTTCGCCTTTCTAGTAGTATTCAGGACATGTTCGGACCAAGAAAGAGTGGACGTGACAAGTACCCCTAAGTCGACATGGAAATCAGATTTACACATATCTACACCGTCTATCAAATAGGTATGTTGGGGATTGGCGTTCCCAATGTAAAGAACTCTACAATTTGCAATATTAAGTGGAAGTAAGAAGTACCCATTTCGAGCTCCATTTGCACACTTCCAGAAGATCTTGAATTAATGCCATCCAGCTATTACTTAAGTTATACAATTTAATATCATCTGCGTATATGGCAAATGAGGGCCTCAACTTAAATTTCAAATCGACTGTATAAACTATAAACAGTAGCGACCCAAGAACGGAGCCCTGCGGCACACCACTTAAAACCTGTACGCACCACCGACCCTCACTCTGAACAAGTGTTAAAGTTTCAAAAGAGCAATAAACAACATTTAAATTCGCCATACAATCTTGTGAAATTTTAAACAACAAATAAATCTTATGTGAGATTAAAAATTGACATCAAATAATTTATACAAAAGATCTGGTGTGAAATAAACTTGTGCAAATAACAATATTATGTGAGGTTAATAAAACTGCAGAGCATGAAATTTACGTTCAATGAAAATTATACAACAAAGAAAATTACTGAAGTTAAAACTGTGAGATTGAGAAATATTGTACGAGGTGAAAAATTGCAAAGTTAACAAAACTCACATGAGATTAATATTTGCCACACTTTATCAACGATTCAAACAAAGAGTTTACATTATGTCAAATTATATCATGGTCTGTGCATGAGATTAATATTTGCCACACTTTATCAACGATTCAAACAAAGAGTTTACATTATGTCAAATTATATCATGATCTAAGTGATTGGTTACTTCAAAAAAACAATTTACTTTGAAAGTTTAAAATACCGCGAATTGGTTACCCCAACAAAACACATAATAAACAGACACAAAAATATCCAATCATCGTTGCGAGGGAAAAAGCGTCTCGGTGATGTAAATTTTAAATCGTTGCGAGGAAAAAGCGTCTCGGTGATGTAATTTTTTTTAGAGGTGGGAGGAATAAACCTCGTTGATGTTATTGATCTCTAACGTTGCGAGAACATGCCTCGATGATGTGATCAATCTGTAGCGTTGTGAGGACAAGCCTCGATGAAGTAATCAATCTGTAGCGTTGCGAGAACAAGCCTCGATGGAATAATCAATCTGTAGCGTTGTGAGGACATACCCCAGTAATGTAGTCACGATAACGACGATAATAACCACCTAAGGGAACAAATTATTTTAAAGCCCCCGCCAGTTTGCAGTATAATGAACTTTGTTTAACTGCCGTACATGAACTATTAGAAATCTTGTGTGAAGAATTAAGAAGTGTTATAATCAACGAGCGGAATTGTATCTCATACGCTAGATCCAGTGCTGTCGTGGCGATAGTTTGATTACAAATATATTTTTCTTTTGGACTATATCAACATTGTCTAACTACCAACCGTTTATCTCTCCCAAGCCGCCCTCAACTAAGACGTGGGGCTTGGGCAGTACATGCATATTTAGTTGCCTATGTTTAACGATTTTTGATTGAATTTTTTCTTTCAAATGCAAATTATTCAAATGTGATTTCGCGCCGTTGTTAAATAATTTCAGCGCGTAAATTTTGATTTAAATTCGGTCACCACACTATTTAAACTTTGCGGTTTTGTCATTGCCCAAATAGATGTTGAAATTGAGAATTCATGGGAAACCCGCGTTGGCGTGGAACGCGCTACTTGATAATAGCTGGCTAGTTTGTAAAGACTGGGTATGAGGCAGGTTTTTTTTTAGGTGTAGAAATGTGTCTATAGAGTAGAATCACCGAGGAAGGGTGACAATCCATGACGAGGAATTTAAATTCTCACTTGCTGAGCCATAATTTAAATTTGCCACCACACTATCGTAATACCTTAACTTGCATATTTACATCCAGTTACTTTAATTCAGAGTTCTCTTTCACCTGTTTTTTTTTTTTAAATTTGTGACATTCAGATATCCTACATTGATTCGTAACATTTAACTTCATTGTTGGGGTTGGAGAGAATTTTTCATTTGGGGAATAAATCCTACTTAAAAGTCGGTTTATTTCGCGATTGTTTTTACCTCTCCGAAATGGAGGAATAAACGATTTCTGACCTCCACATCTTGTGTTTGATTTAGAGACGCTTTTTCAAGCTTGGGGTTCAGCACTTTATTCATACATGTTAAATTATGGCGGGATATACCGTGTAAATTTGGGGCGTTACAATATTTGCATTGATCTGCAACACTTGGTTCTTGAAAGTTGGACAGGTTTTTGCACCTGGAAAAATAAGTCCTTTCAGACTTATTTTACATCTTTTCCCTCCCCAGGAAAGAATAAAAAAAATAAAAGATAAATGTCCTCCATATTTTGCATTTTGATTTCAGGTCACGTTTTCAACCTTAAAGTGCGCCACTTTGCATTTGAACGCATTCCGCCATTATCAAAATACAACGTAGAGTTCTAGTTTGTTGTTTAAAATTTGGTGCACATGTCTCATTTAAAGGGGATATTTGGGTTTCACAACTCTATCCACATTTTCATACTCACTGATTTCTGAATTTTGACACTGAGGAAACTAAATACATATAACAGTTTTTGTTGGACATTCCTTGAATTTTAAATACCACATCTATCTAGTTTTCGTAGGAATTTTAAGACAATTTGCAATGCATAACAACTTCTGTTCACAGTCACAAAGGAATTCTTCTCTTTTTTTTTTTTTTTGAAAAGAGTACCTACCTACCCGTCATACACACTTTAAAATCAAACCCTTTTTAGCACCTTCAAAGTTTGTTCCAGATACCGTGAACTCATTTTACATAAACTTTTATAATTCAAATGTCTAACTCGACGATAGGACATTGCAAATTGCGTTATTCGTTTTAGTAACACAGTCACGAAACGTGTAAATCTCTGATACGATCTGTTATCACAGCCGACAATACTAAGTAAATTGTTTGGTTAAGTTAATAGCATATACAAGTAACTTGACGAAAGGCTACATGTATACGACAATGTCAAGGAATTTACGTGTATAATTACATCTATAACATCAATTAAGATTTGTTTGTTTTTTTATTAATATATTTCTTTTAATTTTAACTAAATATTTTTTTTAACACTACATGTAGGTATGTAGCTTTTTAATTATGAAAAATTGATCGATAAATAGTGTCTCGCCTGGCCTTTTTAATATTTGTCCACTATTTAGAATTAATAACATCGCCACCGTCACTGACCGGAAATTCTAACGCACCGCCATCAACATAATTATATCCATCAACCACTCTTGATTAAAACAACTTTCATTTGCAGTTTTCAGGTGTTGTAATTCTGCTTGAACGCACTTTGGAATTTTTCTTGGAAAACTGCAATGTCAACACAGTTAAGACACAGTAATAAACAGTTAATTACAGAGGCCTATAGTAAGTTTAGTACCGTTTGAACCCATAAACTATGGAGTTTATTAAATATTTAATGACTTTTGTTACAATATTAACATGTGACAATTAGGGGAAAAATCATAGATATGATTAATATCAACAACATGACGATGCGAGAAATTGGTACACTGTAAATAATTTATTGCTTCTACATATAAGTTCCAACAGTAATTATTATTATTAATACCTAAAACTTCTAAATAAAGACGTCATGAGTAGTCCCGTTATAAAATTTATGTGAAGAAAGAATTGTTAATTAAATATAGGTCTATTTTCCCCCTTCTAGAAGTAAGTGTTTGTTATTTAAACCAATCCACTGCCCAATAATATTCCCAAAAGTTTTTACCAGGGAACTACACAATGTTATATAGAAACCACCAAGAGCCATAATAAAATTTTTTAGTAACTGTCAGCTAATTCATTTTCAATAATTTCTTTTCAAGTCACGTTATCAACCATACATACTCATCAAGTCCTTGACGGAATCCGCTGATTTTAACAGTTAAAAAATTGTACGAAATATTTATATACTTGAAAGATATGCTTCTAAAATGATAACCCGATAGCGACCATTTCCAAAGGTACTTAAATTTACTTAATTAAATAATTTTAACCCACTTTCGCAAAAATTGAAAATGAGTGGTCCAAGAACAGCAATGTGGGACTATTTACAACATCAGTTTAAATTTTTCCCACAATTAAAACAAAATATACTATCTCCTAAATGTCACTACTTATGGAAAGAAAACGCTAGGTTGCTTTTCATATTTAACAATCATTTCTAAGCGTAGAAGCGTAAGATTCCATTTGTCTGGTGCAATTTTTAAAAACATATTACATTTGATAAGATATGCGTATTCGTAACACGATTTCTAGAAAAATAACACTATTATTATTTGGTCTTTACAACGCCGCCTTATATAACAGCATATTTTACCTACTTCATTTACTAAAAAATAAAAATATTTCTTAGCAGACTTTCTTTAACAAAAATAAATTCGAAAAATATGTCTTAAAAAAATATAAACCCTTTTCAGAATTTTGAAACTACAATGGCAAGAATAAGCAACCTGATCCCTAAACATCTACTGCAACTCTACGTAGATACTTTTTCTTTAATGCGAATTAGGCCGCCCCTACTACTGTTCCAGTAGATATTCTCAATGCTTTTAGTACTCTACAATCCTGAAATATAGAAACTTCAATTAAAAATCTTGTCTACGTTTGTTGCAAAAGAACTCCATTGCATTACATTAAAAAAAAATAGTAACATTAAGAACCTGATTTCTCGTCACGCAAATTCACTACCCTGTCAAGTCTTAACAAAAAACACACAAAATTATAACTTCAGCGCTGAATGGAAAATAATATATATATTGAAATAAAACAAAACTAGAAAAAAGTGTGAATGCAAGAAGCAAATTGTTATAATGTTGAACCAATGTCCAGTTTGTCACAGTCATAAAAAAATAAACTAAAACTGTATCACATTAATTTTAACAATAAAAAGTTCTCTGTATATTTAAAAATATAACAATAATTATTACAAATTAATTACTGTTGTCATCTAGTAATTAAATGTACGGCCACTGGATATAAATTTTCATACATTTTTAAAAGATCTACAACTACAAGTAAGTACGCACTTTTTTGTACTTTATACGCACAAATTTAATATCGTCCTACTTATATTTAAAATTCAATCTAATTTTCAACATAACGAACGTAAAAAACTATAAAACGACTTCTAAATATTTCTACACTAAAACAAAACACAAGAAATGAAACATAAGTACTAGGCCAGGCACAATAATTAATTATAAATTAATTAACAAGCTATTACGAAACTGATCTTTAATCTAATAAAATTTCGAAATGAACAGATCCTTCTCTCTGGAGGTCACCCCCTTGGTAAATTATATTCTTGGCCCAAGCTCTGCATTCGATGCTTACAATTAAGTTCGCTGAAAATAAAAAATAAAATATTAACGAAAGCTGATTATAAATAAGTAAAATGGTACCTATATCATAATTTCTGAGAAACTAGTAAAGCAAATTTCGTTCTAAAATTGATATACATGTTGATTTCCAATTGGTATTTAAATATAAACGTTTACGCTACACTAAAATACCTAACCGCAATTTCCGCCTGCATACAGTGAAATGAGTTATGAAGTTATGATCCATGTTAATATCAAATTATTTGTACTGAGTTTTAATCGAATTAATTTAATTGGATTATAAACTCTTGCTGAATAAATACTCAATCTCACTTAATAAAAACTGTTCATATATGGCACGTTAAAAACAATGTGTAAGACACCTTTTTTCAAAATTGTTTTATTAATATAAAATTCTGCATACAAAAAAAAAAAAAAAAAACTCAGACAACCTTTAGGAACCACCTAATTTTTCATAGATTGCGGGTATACTAGATGGTTTTGATATTCTATATCTAATAAGACTATGATTAATAACACAATCATTCTTTACTGGATAACATCCAGGTGTTACAAATTTCACCAGGCGATACATTTTCCACAATGCCAAATTAACATTTACAACTTCCAAATCAACTAATTTGTGAAACACATGCTACTTATTCAAAGGAAAAAATTACTTACTTATAATTTTAATTTTCTTTCATGCAGATTATGGTATGTAGTTACGCAACTATATCTGTTTTACTATTTCTAAAAATAAAACGCAAAGTGTACTTACGTGTTGGATTTACTATCTGCACAGCCACAAGAGGACTTAGATAATTCTGCGTATTAGTATAGGGAAAATAGTATGATGCGAAACCTTGTTTTGGAAAATAATTGAATCCACCAACATTTTCTCTGTCGACGGGTTTTTCTCCTTGACAACTAATCCAAATATAACTACCAGGTTCCTAAAATATTTGTTCTTTGAATAAGTAGGTACACATTATTGACAAAATCTTACCGCATCAACTGCGTCTGCAAATTCGGTACTGTATTCACGCATTTCCGACGTAGAATTCGTAAAGTATTTTGGCTCCCAGCCGAATATCTAGAAACATTATTGTATACAATATTTATCAAAGTAAATAATTTACTTACTTTATTTAGTTTCAAAAAAATACACGGTGACGTACTATTATATCCATAAAACTTGCTTCTTGAGCAATCAAGAAAGTCTTTTAAATTAACTACACACACTTTACTAGCGTTTGCAGGTTTATTGAAGTCACAGATTTCAAAATTCTTTCCATTCTGTTCTTGCATATATGCTAAAAACAATCTCACAATAAATTATCATCAACTAGTGATATCGCTGACTTACGTGTTAAAAATTCGTCAATAAGTTCCACCCATTTGTGTTTACTTGTGTCATTCTTGTGATTATACCAAATCAGCGACCCTTCTTCTGTTTTATTTGATATTGGTCTAAATCCTAAACCTGGATTTGTACCTATTAAACTTCGCTCCAATTTCCATTTCGGTTCTCTGTCATCTAAAGTTGCCAAAAGTCCTTGCATGCATATTGCAAATAATGCTGCCAGAATTATGTAGAATATTGAATAAAATAGCAAAAGCTGTCCTGCAACAAAATAAGAAATATAAAGATTAATATTTCTTACATCGTTTAAATAATTTGATTTGACCCAAATTCAAGGTTTAACTTTTTGGAATTTCTGTAGAATATGTATCTATATTTAACGACGATCCGTGGGATTGAATCTTAAATTAGATATAGGTTTCCTCTGTGCAAAGTAGTCTATTAATAATCTTATAGGAGCAATGGAAAGCCAAACATTGTTAAAGATTCTAAAATTCAAAATCAGACTGGAAAACATATAATAAAAGCACACTATTACCGTATGAAATAATTAAAGTTTTCATAAGATTATATTGTATATCAATGATTGTTCCCTAAACAATAAAAGTTAAGATATTATGATACAATCATATAACTTTATAGTATAAACAATACGATATGGCCAATTCAAAAATTTTATAACCACACCTTTTAATCTTTTTAGCTCATCTTTCATAGTATGTACATTACCTATAAATAATATACTCGTAACTGATTGATGTGAGTGCATTAATTTTGATATGTGCAGTATAAAACTAATACATAAACATATTATTACTGGCTTAAGCAAGATTGCACCTAAGAACTATTTTTCAAAATAAGTTTTTTTTTAAATGACGTGGTCACTTTTCTAGAGATTGATAAATGATGAAATTATTATTAATATGTACATGAAAAAATTACTTCTTTAAATCTATGTTATTTAACAGTATTTCGAAGAAATCCATTATATACCTAATTTCTGAAAGAATACAAACTGAAGAGGCGCATTCCACTGTATCCGATGGATATAACATGGAGGTGGCTCAATTCGAAAGAGCTAACATAAAACTTGGTATGGATCATTGCAACGTCATCGATTTTTCGGAGCAGATCAAGGAATTATATGTATAGTGCGGGTTCTGATCACTTTTGGCGGGAAACTCTGAATTCGTGTGCAAGCGTGACTTCTCGTACGTTTTGCGCAGACTCGAAGTTGAGCCGGAGGTCAGATATCCACATCATTTTAAATTTTTCCGCTAAAAAGTGAAGCAGAACCCGCACTATATAACGAATGACAAATTTGGATTAGTCTTTTCTTATCTAAAATTTTAGAGTAATCGGTGAACCGACAAAAGAGCAGAGTAAACCACTTTAAAGTGGTTTTTATGACAAGATAATAAACATTATCACCTCATTATTACCCTACGACATACAATATGAGTTGAACAAAGTACGACCCTGCAAAAAACCGACCACTTTCTTATTTATGGCTAGGGATTTACTCCATTGTCCCTATCATCAATGGACCTATCATAAAAACTACTTTAAACTGGGAACACTTTACAAAAGAACTGAAAGTTTGTACTTTCGTGCTATATAAGCGGTGAACACCATACAAACATGCATTGGAGATTGGTCTTCAGTATTATTTTCACTTGGCACGATTTGAAAGTATTTAAAAATAAAAACATCGGATTTTATTTCCACTTAAAAAGCTAATGATTACTAATAATTGGTGTCTACAATAATTTGTTTGTTGTTCAGTTTAAAGAAGTGCCCACAGATCAAGTTCTTTAAAAAGTGTGAAGTAATCGGTTGTGTTTGTATAATATAGAGCGATTTTGTTCCCCATTCAGTAGTTGTGGTTAGTTGAGCTACTGATATGCGGTAATAGCTAAGTTTACGAAAAGTTAAATACTTAGTATACAAAAACAGAGTTAAAGATGTTAATATCACAGAGTTTTTTTGTAATGTTTTGCTTTGAAATTTTAATTTAACGGTGTCAAATTATGTCTATCTCAATATACAGTCAGGGCCAGAAAATCTTGGACGTCATTTTTCTGTCATTTTGAAAATGTTGATGTAGTCTATGCCTTACTGTCACTTTGATGTTTGAAGTTTAAAAGATTTGTCACGTGCTATCCAGTGTCAACCTGCTCGCAGTGTCAAAAATTACAGAACTAAAAAATAAAGTTACAATATTTTAAGGCGATTACATATTATGGTACAGTTGATTACTTTGAAATAATAAATCAATAATTACATAAACTGGTAGCAGGGACCGACAGTGTGTTGACGCCAACTACAACTATTTTTGTATACTCCTCAACTTATGATCAAATTTGACTTTTACAGCATACTTCCAATTAACAACAGAGTAAAATATTATACAAATATAATGTTATGGAATCAATAAAAAACAGCTCGAAAATGACACAGGAAACAAATTATAAACATGTTTTTTTTTTATTTTGCCAATTTTATTTTTTTATGATAACCCCTATAAGTTTAAATAGTATGTGCAAACTGTCAAAGTACATGTAAAGAAGTATAAAATTTATTTGTGATTGTGATGATGTCATCAACTTTTTAATATAATCAGTTTTGATACATGTATGAACAATGAAACACTAATAAGAACAGTATATTGTATATCCAGAATTTACGGAAATTGTAAACCACTTTTTATTTATTAGTCAATAAAATAAACTGCTTCATTGACTATTTTTATTGCGACATTCTCAATAGACAAATCTAAAAAATATGTAGTTATATACAGTCATACACGAATAAAAGAAACATGTCATAACATAAATTTCAAGTGGGATTTACTTACGAAGGTGAATTCTGATTACTGATTTACTACGTTCGTGATAATCATTACGATGTGCAAAATTTCAGGGTAATCGGTTTCTTAGTTTCTAAATTAAATTGTAAAATGTTATATAATTTAGACTGTTAAAAAAAACTACACATACATATAGAAGCTTATGATTTTACATAGGATTTTTTTTTCAAAAATTTTGAAATAACGTCATCAGATCTTTGGGATGATCAGATAAATGTTGATTTACGTTTTGCCCTCTATCCGATATTCTAAAATTACTTCCAAAATTTCAAACAATAGTAGTTGCGGAGATTATTTTTTAATTAAATCATCACCAGACGACAGACAGACGGAAAAGGGAACCTACAATAACTAGCTATTACACGCACAGTAGAAAAAAAGAGTATTTAACGGTTATACATTGCATATGCGTTTCCACGTAAGCTTTAAATGAATTGTCTGGAAAAGAAATATTTACTTATAGGTAACCTTACGCTAAATTTTGTGTTTATATTATTACTTATTACTGTATTGTCATGTTGAATCTCAGACAACGTGGAAAAAAACAGGGTTTCAATTTTTAGTTAAACAGTTTCCTTTTAATAACCTTTCATGTTCAATACTGTTTTAATTAACACCAGAATACATTTTAGAGACTAGTTCTGCATTGCTCTAGCCATAGTTTTTAAATGTGGATATTAATCACCCAGCCCTACTTGGTGATATATTAACTAAGTGGTAGCCTCAGTAAGCAATTATTTTAAAAATGACGGAACCTCGCCCTGCTGTGGTAATCGCACACACATGCTGAATATTACGACCCAATTCTATAAATAACATTAGCATATTATTACAGTATAAACATCTCTAGTATTGAAGATTCATAATTTAGGAGTAACAATCACTATTTACTTAAAAATTTCAGTTACAGTGAAAATTTATTTATGTTATTTATTTATCAAAAACATTACAAAAAAAGCCTCAAGCACTTTATAAAAAATGTACTTATTTTTATGGAACATATGTAGGTCAGGTCTTGTTTTTCTCCTCTTTATCTCCTTTAACTATTTACAACGGCTGACATAAACAGATCAATTCTTTGTCTTCTTGTCAAAAACGAAATTGTTATTGAAATTTTAATTTGTATGAAAACATGTGTTTACTAAACAATTATTTGAGGTACATGCAAGGTAATAAAAAGCAGTATCTAATTAACTCATGTTGGGTAAAATCTATCGATCCACCATTAGTTTCATTGCTAAATAAAGTAAATAAACGTGTCGGCGATAAACATTATGACATTATATCGAATTAGATCAGAAGACAGCGAGGGATCTCCCGAACACATTTTACCCCAAGCTAAAAATACGGGGTTCGACGTAAGCAGGTATTAATAAATCGGTTTGCACTAGTTTCATTCGGAACTTTCCCGTCAGTCTGTAAACCTTTTCTGTTTTACGTATCCAATCGAATCTTCCACGGCTAATACTGGATAAGACTAGCACCATTAAAATTACCTGTAACACTACGCATAACTGAATACGTTAAAATAAATTAAGACTACAAACACATCTGTGAGGTACTGAGGTCTAAGCCAATGGTAACATTAAATTTGCCATGTTAAAAAATTCATTAGAACAAGTAAGACGCATTCTTCTAAACAAATACAACTTTTTTTTTTATAAAATTTCTGTTTTAACAGTTTATGGTTAATCTGAACATAGGTGCAGGTAGAGATGTTTACACAGAAAATACATAGAATTAATAACAATACGTACAGAAGGGAAATAAAAAATTAAAATAATTATACATATTTGAAAGTGCACTAAATGTTCGTGTTTTATTAAATAAATGCGTCCAAACTATTTCCAACAGAACATAATGCATTAATTTTATTACATTTACATATTTGTGTTAAATATGAGTTTCCGTGTCCGGTAAAAAATTAACATTACTTAAATTATTCTTTATTGGAACTTCCCTTTTAACGCAGCACGAAAATATTACTGACCGTGTATTAATTTTATGAATTAATAAAAATACTTTGCGTATGAAAGTTCGTTTATTTATCTAGTCAAAAAACGACAAAAAGTTTCCTCGCTAAATAATACAAAGATTCATTACAAAGTTTTTACGATAGCGTGGGTGTTAAATCATTAAACAGAAACTATATTTAAAGGCATTAAATTTGGTAGACAGCGTAAATGTTTTCTTGTTTAATTTTCAATTTTCGGAGAACAAAGTATATCTTTGTGATTGTGGTTTTGTGTTCCATTACAGGGTTTCTAGGGGTTCTAATCAGTAAAATGTGTTGCAACACGATACTGTAATCTGATGAACAATAGGTACCTGGGATAAAATTATGACTTTGTTTGAAAAATATCCAGAAAGTTGTTATACATGCCATTTTGAATTATTATTGGCGTATAATTTGAAGAAACTAAATCACAAGAGTTTTTCGGGATAAAAAAAATCTAAACATTTAATATGCATAAATATTTCAGAATCTTCACAGCATCTTCCGTCTCCTTTACCTCTCTAGTCAGGCCGACCAACCGGTTACTTTATCTTGGTCACTTTGTGCCCTTTATTGATGTTGGTAATGAATAATTTAAAAACGGAAATATTTATTAAGTAAGAAAAGAGGCGAGGTTGTTGACAGTCCGTTGAAGCTTGAAGTAAAGACCTTTTTGGTTATAAAACAATAATCCTTTTGAAATTCAGTAGATAAAAATTAGATTCTCAATTCACAACCACAAACTACAATAGAAAAAACACTGTACCTACGTCAAGTACTGTAAATACATCAAAATTGTTTGGTTGGACGACGAAATTTAATAACATATTCGCACTGTGAGTCATCATGTCTTAATTACAAATAATCAAATTGCTTAAATGGTTCTATTGTAATCTAACAAGATTAAGAAGTGTTTACTACGCCAATTAAAATCCTCAGATTTACTTTCTTTATGCGCTCATATATTAACAACTCTTTTCGTATTACCTTGTTACGGTTAACTTGTTTACAAATGAATCACTAAAGAAAAACTAAGAAATAAATGAGCCATCCCCTTTCGTGAAAGTGTTATCTTCTTTACATATACGGTTTTGAATAAAAAACAAGCTACCTATGTAAAATTCTTCTAAATTGTATTACCTTTCCTCATTTACGCAAATTCATATCCTGTGTCACTTTCAAAATCCTCGAGTAATGAAATAAATAATAGGGGTATATAATTTAGGTGTAAGACTGATTAGATTTTTTACTTTAACATCCTCGACCAACGCTTATTTTATACCAAAATTATAAACACTTCTTTTTTAAGAGCTGAAAATAAATTTCAACAATCGTGAATTTGAAAATCTAGAAATCAAAAAGTTCGTTTTGTTCTCGTTGCGGGGGAACCAAAGTAAATATTAAATTTATTTAACAACAAACGCCTATCTTTTATCGTAACACAATGTCCTTCATTGTTATGAAAATTGAGTTTGGTATTTTTCAATATGAAGAAGACACAAATACGTCTATGATTTCTCCGATTGCTTCAAATTTCGCAATAATAACCTTCTAAAAAAAAACAAACTCTTTCAGCTAAGAGGTAATGACGTGAATTTAACTTTGTTTATAGTGATTATTGTCATGCAGTAATTTATAAAACCAACAAAATATAAATTCAATTATCATGCTATACAATTATAATGCGGTCCTGTGCTTGCAAGTTTTAAGCAGAAACTTCCAGTTTTGCTTAGCTCCAAATTTTCAACTTTTAAAATTTGCTGCAATGAATACCAAACATATAAATAGAAAAAACGTCATGGCGTGCACAAGAAAACCTAATAATCTTTTCTGTCAATATCCGTCTACTATTCCTAGATTATCGCACCATAAAGGCCGGTCATTTATTATTATTAGCAATCACTATTAGGAATCAATTTGCGGAAATGGACATTGCAAGAAATTATTATGTAAATGCATTATCGGTAATCATTAACTTTTTAGTTATGATCTGTTTCATATTTTTCGGCAAAAATAACATTATTACGGTGTAATTCTTACAACACAAGAATTCCATAGTGTTAAATGATCTACTATTTTTATTCTTTTAAGTTTCGCCGCGGGCGCTTGTTTTATATGTTGCATCATAAAAAGCCACAACAGCAACTTTGTTCTGCACACAAAAAGTTGCCAAAGTATACTCATAAGCAGCAAACAAATATTCACCTCAAACATTATTTATTTTCAGCAAATGTACAACCGTTCTCAAAAAAAGAATAAAACCTGTTGCTGATAAAAACGTAAATAAAAAAAAAGTTATAAACAAGTTACCCCAGCTCTTTCCAGTTCTTCCAAGAAATTCTTTAGTTGAAGGATTATAGATTGCAGTGTAGAAACTTTCCCATCTAGTTCTTTCTACATGTTTGCGAAATTGGAATCCTTTTACGCCATTTTCATTTTCTTTAGCAGCCATTTATTTATTCTATCCTTGTGAAGTAAATAATTTATGCGGTATTTTGTAATTCGTCTGCCCGTGAACTGGTTGCTGTACACGTACAACACGCTTAATGCACACGGTTATTCACCACAACCTATCACACCGGCGGCCCACAGCAACTAAAAGAGACGAAAACTAAAAGTCTGATAAGTAGACTGGTTGAGTAACTCGAGTTGGCTGCTTTGCTGTATGGTGAAACACTGTTTTAAAATCGCCAATGGATCGCCATCGACAAGCATTTTAGCCGACGCACTCACGTTATAGAGACAAGTATAGTCGCACAACCAAACATTGTCTTCGTCACGTGTTATGACACATTTTTACCAGTATTGTAACTGAAAACGTATATAAGTATCTTATTTATCTACCCATTAACGCGTTATTTGTCCTAATTACAAAATTTTACGCTCTTCTGGCTCCCAGCAGCAACAATTACCTTTAAATGTTACGTCACGTCACACCTGACTTGTAATAATTTTACAGTACGTATACATTACGCAATCGAAATATGAGTCAAGATCTCATGGGTCGTCACTCTCTGGAAACCAAAATTTTGATGTAGCCAAACTGATTTGAGTTTCTTTTCTTTCATTCATTGAACAATATTTACTTTTTGTATACAACTAACAAACAATAGGTTAATATAATTATTATTATATATGTGACTTTTGTTATACGATGAGTGTTCGATAGTTTAGCGTTTTAATCATCTGTTAACTCTATATACCTGACACAATGCTCTTAAAGCAGTTCTAAGGCCTTCAAAAGAAAATTCTTTGTTGTGGTCTGCCAACCACTCCTCCATAGTACTTACTCCTGCTTACTCAACGATAATTTCTTTGTTTCAGATTCAAGTAAAATGAAAGCATCGTCTTGCAAAGAAAGCATAGGTGGGAAATTTTTACATAACATGGTTTCCCCGTTTTCGAAGTATTCCTACAAAATTATTCCGTCAGTGTGTTTCAATTTAGTTAACTGTTGTTTTGCGTCTAGAATATAACGCTGGATCCATGTTTCATCCATAGTTACAATACGATCTAAATTAATGTTCCAACAGTTCTCTACAAATGGCAGCAAGTGACTTCGAAGTTGTCATTTCTGATCACCATTCAGTTCACTTTATTTTTAGGATAATAAGTATAGTGATATAGTCTCAAATATACCCCAATTATATGAGTGAGCCCAATTATATTGGTATCATTTTTTCGGGAGTAAACATAAACCACATCATGGTGTTAATCTTTGACGTCAGTTTTTCCTCTCTCAAATTCGACTAGCGATTTTTATAATAACCCACGATGGACCATGATCCTTCAATGTCCACCATATTCGCATAAATTTTCTTGTCAGGCCACCCCTGCCATTTTGATCAAAACTGACAATATAGAATCGGCTGAACTTTTTATCACCAAAATTATAGGATTTTTTGTCCAACAATATACTCGTTACTATGGTAGGTAAGTATCTTAGGTTTTGCTTGTGAAAAAGCTCCAAGGCTAACTAACTATTTGTCAATACTCCCTCGTATAAAGTGATATACAGAGCTTTCATAAATGATTCTAAAACATTCAAGTGGACACTGATTTATTCCGTTTCTCTCGAAGTATAAGTAACTATAACAGCAACTTCTAACGATCTCCATGACAACAAAAATTCAAATGTGATAATTACTCTGACAAATGTCATACTAACCATTTTAATAAAAACTTTAAAAACGTCTACCATCACTAAGAAGTGGCAAATCTACAAAATCGTCAAGTTTCACGGGTTACTTGATGTAAGAAACATTTATGAAAACCTATAGCTATTTACAAGGAATTAAAAAAAAACATGGAAAGCGGTGCCTAAATATAAAAAAAATTGGTCTAAAGAGTTTAGACAGTACTTCCCTCGCTGTCGGAAACGTGACGACTGCATGCCT
The DNA here is from genome assembly GCF_036711695.1 of Zophobas morio. Lineage (NCBI taxonomy): Eukaryota > Metazoa > Arthropoda > Insecta > Coleoptera > Tenebrionidae > Zophobas > Zophobas morio. The sequence goes on from NW_026972110.1 coordinate 7,904,470, forward strand.
ATTATGTGTTTTTTTCGCAGTGGATTTCAAAGAATTCGGTTTTGTAGTTCCTGAGTAAATCAATAAAATAAATTTACGCATTCATTAATTTTTTTGAGTCACCCTGTATATGCAAATCCAAAAAAAAAATCAATGGAGTAATAAATCACAAGTACAGACTCATCATATTTTGTACAGTTTAGATAGGATTTATTCGGCAAACTTTCGAGCTGACGTAATCAATTTTTTGGAGGGGATAAGCAAATGTATTTTGACTAAACATTTATTATGCTCTTTATAACCTTAAAACATCTGCAAGATTTCAAAGCATTCGGTTTTGCAGTTCATGATTAAATCAAAAAAATAAATTTACGTATTCATTAATTTTTTTGAGTCACCCTGTATATGCAAATCCAAAAAATATGAATGGAGTGATAAATTACAAGTACAGACTCATCATATTTTGTACAGTTTAGATAGGATTTATTCGGCAAACTTTTGAGCTGACGTCATCAATTTTTTGAAGGGGATAAGCAAATGTATTTTGACTAAACATTTATTATGCTCTTTATAACCTTAAAACATCTTCAAGATTTCAAAGCATTCGGTTTTGTAGTTCCTGAGTAAATCAGTAAAATAAATTTACGCTTTCATTAATTTTTTTGAATCAGCCTGTATATGCAAATCCAAAAAATATGAATGGAGTGATAGATCACAAGTATAGACTGATCATATTTTGTACATTTTAGATATGATTTATTCGACAAACTTTCGAGCTGACGTCATCAAGTTTTTGGAGGGGATAAGCAAATATATTTTGACTAAAGATTTATGATGCTCTTTATAGCCTTAAAACATCTGCAACATTTCAAAGCATTCTGGTTAGCAGATTAAAAATTAAATTTCAAAATGTTGTTTTATAATTTTGATTTTTTTTCCAAAAATCTGGACGTTTCGGGTGAAAAGTCAATTCGGAGTTGTAAACTACATGTGTAGGACTATGTTATTTTATACAATTGAAAACCCATTTACTATGTACAATTTTGAAGTGACGTCATCGCATTAGTGGTGGGGATGATTAGACAAATTTTGGTTAGCGTTTTACCATCTACATGATATTCTTAATATAAGTACAAAATTTCACAACAATCGGTCGAGTACTTTCGGAGATTATCCGTCTAATAAAAATCCGGGACGGCAGACGGACAGACGGACAGACGGACGGACAGACGGACAGACAGACGGAAATGGGAGACCTATTTCTTCGTCTTCTAGGGGTCATGAAAGATCGAGAAAACGTAAAAGTAGAGAGTCGGCCGACGGACTCGATTACAATACTTCCTTTGCTTACGCTCGGGAAGTAAAAAGATTTATTATAACTAAATTTCAAAAACGATTGTTGTCGAGAATTTGTTTAACATGTGATTGAAAAAATGGAAAGTCATTCAAAAGACGTTATTTGTTTTCTGAAAATGTATTATTATTAGCATACTTTAAACCATGAGCTAAACCTAAAAACTGCGTTCTTTTAAAACGACAATCTGAAGGATATGAAGCATTGACACCAAAGGAAATTAACAAATTTATGAAGGAAGCGTCTGATAAAGTTTATCTATTACGTAAGTTAAAGTTATCAGATCGATTAGTGTCTTAAGCGCTACAGTTGTAAACTAGGTATTTCAGGTCGAATTAATCGTGGGAATTATGAATGAATGTATACTGCTCTACTGAACTCTACGAAATGAAAATATAAGGCATGAAAGATCTAAACACAATATTATTGATAACTATTCCTAAATCGAAAACTAAGGTTATAAGAATAGCACTGGATATGCAAAAGGCATCTGGGGGCGATGCCCTACCCTGAGATGCTGCGTCATTTCCTTTTTATTTGTCAAAATTTGTAAGAGTAGGTATAGTGAACCAAGAGCTATAAGGTTATATGGCCATCATAAAATAGTTGACCGCAAATAAATACCCCCTTTGTGTGGTTCGCACTAAGCTTACCGGTTGGCAATAAATCATCTTCTAAACATTTCTTGCTGATATTTAACATGGCCGGCTTTCAAAGCGAGTGGTTATTTCGGAACCCTCAGCGGCTGCAGGTAGTAAAGAAATAGTGGAGTGGTGGATTTTCATACTTAGTGAAAGCCGCCCCTGAACGAAATCACAAGAGCCGGTCGAGCTGCAGTGGACACGTTATTTACGACCCTAAAACCTTTTCTATTGTAAAGAACTTAACTTCGACACAATGGGATGATTTTATGATGGCCATATAACCTTATAACTCTTGGTTCACTATACATGCCCTACACTTTTAGTTTTATTGCCACACAAAGACAGAAATCTGATAAACTAATAGACCATCTGGTTTTGAAACCCTCTGTTTGGCCCAGATTTGCCTGGAACCATCATAAATCTATCCTTTTTAACCGGTACTGAATTATGGGTTGTTTCGTAATTTACTTTTTACAGTTATTACAAGATTTATTTTTATTTGCTTATGCCCAAAAATTCATTGCGTTTTCACTTTTTATCTATGGTGAAGTGACCTGTAAAAACGAACAATTGATGAACCGGCGTTTTATTGACTATAATTTTTATTATTCCTTTATTTCAAAATTCGAGTACTCTTGAATAAATGTCTGCTTAAATTATAAATTTAATATTTTATTTAGACACAGAGAAATATGGATATTCGAAATTTCTTCAAGAGAAAAATTACAAATACTAATGATGATACTTCAGCTAATGAGAAGTATAAAATAAGTGGTGTTATTTATTGGCGGTTTTTCAGAGTAGCCATCAATTTCGAGTGGAAATTTCGGTTGCTCCAGAACTGTTTCACCAGTGGGCGTGCGAACCACAACACAGATAGCATGGAAAATTATTTTAAAATCGGCACTTTTATTCCATACCTGGACCATTTAATTATTTCCTTAACAACACGATTTTCCGAAAAAAAGTGTCATCATACTCATTATTTTCTTTACATTAAAAAATATACGTGAGTTAAAACCAGGTTGCTTTAAAGGGTTGGGCGAATTTTACTTCACTCACAATTTATCAGACGAAATCCAAAATTAGCAGGATTTTGTAAAAATAAAAAACCTTGACAGTAGTATTTGAGAAAAAGAGAGAGAGTTAATGCCGAAGAAACATCTGTTTGAGTAATTGACGATTTTGGCCAAGAAAAAAGGAATTAGCAATTTGTTTTTGATTAATTTTATATTTTGATAACTTTTTAATTTTAATATTTTACACTGTTTTGTTAATAATACGAATAATGTTGTTGTAGGGTTATTTGCGAGTAGATTTGATTAATGCAGTTGATGATTAAAATATATATTTATCTGTAATAGTATAAAGATTTGTATCATTATATTATTTATATATACAAGAACAGAGTATATTACAAAAATTTCAGGGTGCCCCCCCTGAGAAAGGTTTCTATGGGCGCCCATGACTATACATTAACGATCTCAAATATCGTATTTTGCAGTATATTCTAAAATCGGACGTTAATTACTTTAAAGTCGTGTTTAAAAAGAACAAAGTCCTTTCTTCCAAACAAATTTTTTTTTTCTAAGAAGAGTTTTTCGTCAACTCCCTGTAGATGGAAATTAATTGAAAAACCTAGTTATTGCCATTGCATACCTAGATTTTAACTCTTATTTTACCCAATTTGGGACAAAACAAAAATAATTAAAATAAAACGAGTTTTTGTTCAATTCTTTCTACTGTTTCTAGAAAGTTTGTTTATCACATTAAACGGAACAAAAGCACACGTAAGATTTCTTTTATTTCACTTTTTATAAAATGTGAAGTAGGTAACAATTTCTGGTATTTTCACTTAATTGTTACCACTAAATTATTTCTTAGAACAGATTTTAATTATAAGTAAGCATGGAGCTAGTCATTAGTCCTATCAACTTATTACAGAGTCAGATATGTATATATAGGTATACAAAATATACGTACATAACGAAACATTTTTAGCCTGGTTTCATTCTCTTATATCTAAGTACTGTTTTACACCTTAATCAAGGTCAGTTGAGTAATTACGTTCGACTTCGCCTGGTTATAAATAGTTATCATTATTATTGTTGTTATTAATATTATTATTATGGTTATCGTTGCTATCATTGAGATACTTCTATCATTAGATACTAAAACCAATCGATGGCTATCAAATGTTGACCAAATAAAAGGACACTCGAGCTTGTATTCTTAGATACAGCAGTTGGGTTAGTCGTGCTATTATTTTCTAATCTCGCCGCCCCATGACATTACGGATTACCAATTTCCGATCATTTATCCAAGCACAAGTTGACAAGTAACCAGTAACCTTCACTACCTCACTACTCTGACCGAGTCTGCTTTCTACTAACCTACTCTAATCAAGATGACGGGAGGACTGTTCGAGAAATTTACGAATAACTTAATAGGTACCTAAAAACAGATTTAAAAGGTAACTAAAAACAGTTTTAAAATTTTGTGAAGATTTAGGTTTGTTTTCGCTACCATGGACAGCTGCAGATATGTGAAAATTTTGTTTTAGCACGTTTATGTTAAGCGGCTTATGTTAGGAAGATTGGTGTAAGAAAGGCTTAGTTGGTGTAGGTAGGTACGTCTTTGCACTATTTAAGTCTGTAAGTTATGTACTATAATTACTTTGTTTCTTGCAGTTGCTTTTATTTCAGCGTAAAATAATAATTAATTTAAAACTTGTGAAATAAAAAATGTATTCAATAGTGTGTGGGTCCATCATGATTTCTAATGCACCCATTTACTCGGCGAAGCATGCTTGAAAGAAGATGGTTTATGGTGTCCTGTGGGATCTCATCCCAAGTTTCCTGAAGGTCATTTAAATTATTCGGGGGATGCTGCAAGTTACCTAGACGTGTGCCCATGATATCCCACACATGTTCGATTGGTGACAAATCTGGTGAACGAGCAGGAGAGAACTTCAACATTATGTTGTTGAAGATACTCCGTTGTGACTCTTGCCGTATGTGGGCGTGCATTGTCTCGCTGAAATTGGGAGGAACTGAAATCGGCTCCAGTACTGTATAGATGTATCCTCTTGCATTCAAATTTTTCTGAATGAAAACTAGAGGGGACCTGCCACCCTGCGTTATAGCACCCCAAATCATCACGCCTTGTGTGAGAGCTGTATGGCGTTCAACAGCGAAATTCAAATTTCGGCGTTCTCCCCGTAATCGCATCACCTTCCTACGTCCATCGTAAGCCCAAAGACAAAACCGGGATTCGTCTGAGAACACTACCCGATTCCATTCGTGGTCCCAATTTGCCACCTACGAGCGCGATGTCTTGGTGTCAATGGGAGGCAAAGAAATGGTCGATATGAACGCAACCCAAACGACCTTATTCGGCAATAAACTGATGACATGGAGATCATAAGCTCCAATGCACCCACCCAATCAGTTGCAATTGCACGAGTGGTAGAACATCCTTCTTGTAGGGCAGCAATTCGTAGATGACGATCTTCACGTCCTGAAGTTCTTTGAGGACGACCAGATCCACGAATTGGCTCATGCACTCCTTCCTCAGACCATCTTCTCCAACACTGCAACACCGTTGAAACACTACGACCTATACGGTCCGAAATTTGCCTTATTTTCAATAAGGTTTGTCAAACCGACTTCTCTCATACCGACAATGCGGCCTTTTTCAAACTCACTCAGTTGATGAAAATGAACCTCCTCACGACGTCTTGGCATTTTTCACTTTGTTTTCTACGCGATAGCCCTAAAATTTTCTACACAAGTAACGCAAATCTACTAGCAAAGCAAAATTCTGCTAGACGAAACGTTGGTTTCAAAAGATAAAAAGGGTAAGATAACGTTAATAGTTTTTGTTGAAATTTTAATCATTTCTGCCATGACTGCCCCCATATCGGATCCAATAATATGAACAAAATGGCTCAACTCCTTCGAGGTGTTCGGATTTTTATGGAAATCGGTAGGTATATTTCCTAGTAACAATAATCTCTCAATTCCAACTGTCTCTGAATCATAATAAACGATTTTCTGAAAGCACTTTGTGATAAACTGTGATATCCCGTACATCGTTATTTGTTCGGGGAATTACCTTAAGTTCACGTTTACATGACCTCTAATTCGCCAAAAAGTGGGTTGTGCATACACAGTTTAAAGTTCATCCGAAGCAAGATGAAAGATTTTTTCTTTTTCAATGTGAGTAAGTAAATAAGGAATATTTATAAACTAAGAAATGAAACAACAAATTTATTTTGTTTAACATCATGTCAAAATACAACAGATAGGTAAACCATTTGACTTTCAAAACTATGTTAGAAAATTGAGAAAAAAAATGATTATTTTACGTTGGTTGTTTGTACTCGTAAGTACACACATTTATAAAACTGTTTTTCCAGTTTAAAATTAAATCGGCAAAAAACTGACACGTATAATTCATGTGAATAGACAACCATCATTACTACACTTTTGAGACTAGAGACCATTACATACTGCACTGATCTTCTACTGTTAATAGTTAATACATATTTATAACAAACTACTTTGTTATTAGATTTTCATAGTATTACTGCTACTTTTTAGAATAGGCAAATAGTAATATTATTTACGAATTACTGAAAAAAAAAAAATCAATAAAGCAAATGATTGAAAAATGTAGGTATCTACATAACAAAAAAGTGGGTGCTATAAAACAGTTTTTTTAATGAGTTCGAATTATTGAAGAAATGGTTGAAAACAAATTCACGAATAAGTTGCTGCAATAATTAAACCTAAAAATGTCGAAAGGAATTGAAATATTCGCTAATTATTATTTATATACGTAAAGCACAACTATTTATTATAATTATAATACAGAGCTTAATTTCAAGCTTCGACATAAAAGCAACATACCATACATCCACTTTAAAGCCTATTACAGATACAAAGTATTGGTAATAATCATAGCGTTACTTGCCCCTATATGTATGCATAAATTGTTGCTTATCTATCTATTAAAAATTATTTCAAAACGCTCTGTTATTTTAAGTCTGTCCGAAAGTAGGTCCGGTGCATACGAATCCGGATTAATATTCAGATCCTTGGTTCTTTTGAGTCCGAGTGGTTAATATTTGTGGTGATGAGTTGCTACCAAGATCTAAAACCTTACCTTTACGGATCATTGTAAAATAAATAAAGAAAGAATTCAGATTCAAAATTAACAAGTTAATAGTGTCACGTTGATCGGATTTTAAAAATCGAGGAGGGTAAAACTCAACATTTTATTTCTCAATAACACAAATTTACACGACACAGGGATTATGTACAAAATAATTCCGGCGCAACTTGACTGAATTCTCTTGTTTACTGAATGAATCATTCCTCTATTTAATCCCATACTTCCATTCTAAATATTCCGCGATCGAGGTTTTTCTGGAATACCCATCGCGATTTCCGCTTCCAGGCTTTTCTTTAGCGAATGCCGCATGGCCGCCGTCACCGACGATGAGTCACCCATGATCGCCGTATATACTAGGAAGCCCTCGAGAAAACCCGTAGGCATTGTGGCGGGGTGGTTTATGGGTTTATTTCGTAACAAAACACTACCACACAAAAAAAAAACTCAGGCACTTGAATATAATTAGTAACTTGGCAAATTTTTGTCTATTAATTGCACCTTATAACTTCTCACTCAAAATTTTAAAAGAGTGCGTTCGTAGACCTTAAATAAATCTTAAACATTAATCCATTTTGAGAGAAAGAACTTGGGAAGTTCTTATCAGTTAAATAAATATCATCGGGTACGCGATCCGGAAAGGGGTATATTTTATGTTTATTTTGTGTTATCATTTATGTGTACTTGTTTTACCACCTGAATTTTGGACATTTACCTGAGTACAGTAACTGTTATAATTGTACAGTTGAAAAATCGTCTTAAATAATCAGTCGGTAGATTAATGTTGGGACATCATATCAAAGTGCCTTAATTCTAAAAAAACGCATTTTAGGAATCCAAGAAATTTCGCTATTTAGAGCGTATTTTTCAATAAACATTTGAATTTTAATTAACCTTAATCAACCTTAGTAAAATACAAAAACTTCAAAGAAATGTTGGCTTGGTATCAAAACTGAAACAATGAGCTTCAGTTAAAGGTGAAAAAATAATTGGTAAAATTTTAAATTATTTATAAGTCCACGCAAAATCTACTTTGCGTATGTTTCTTTCTTTTGCAGTCTTAGAAAGACCTACAACGAAAAATGGTTAGCATAATTAGGTACATTTAGTTAGCATTCAATGAAAGGAAAATGTCGTTGCTAGACTCAAGGAAATAATTTTTTTTAGCAGTGAATGACACCCTAAAGATGACTGAAAAATTGATATATTATGAACTTTTAGAGAATAATAAACTAAGAAGACTTACCAGTCATTTCTGGGCCATCAAAAACTAGACATAGGTTTTTGCAAGAAATTAAATATATATATAAAATAATATATCTAAATAGATAATAATCAAAAATTTAATTTTGTAATTTTCAATTTTCATAAGTTAAAAGTTGCAATTAAAAGCCTCCGATAATATAATACCAATCAATTGCCACGTTGCACGTTTTACATTCCTGCTTAATGCGAAAAAGGATTTTAAATGTCAAATCAATAGATCAGTGTTGGTTTATATTACATTTTAGAATACTCTGTGCCCAGTGGGAGTCAAAGGAGCTAAAATTAGACCACTATGTCAAAGAAGTATATAATTCTTTAAGTGATTGTTTGTGTGACGGTTCTTCTTTTAGAATTTTTATTTTCAGTTTTAAAGCTTTAATTGTAAGTAATTTATGTAAATATACTTAGTTATATAGATACATAAAACAATTGGACCAAGAGTGTGTGGGATCCTTTGATGATTATTTTTTGTAAATACTCGTATCATTGATTCATCATTTCATGTAAGCCTGTTACGATGAAGTGTGTAAATGCAAATACAAGGGTTACTTTGGAAAAATTTAAACTGATGCGCTTATCATGGCGCGTATGAGTTATGAGTATGACCCTGTACAATAAACTACAAAAACAATACACTACAAAAATGTCACAGCGTTAGGCTGAGGAGGATTCCAAATAAATACTAATGCAAAACCTCATTTACCTAAAGCTATTTTTTTTATATTACGTTGTTGTTTTTCCCTCCTTTTCTTGTGTTTCGTTTGTAAGAAATCGTTAAGTTCTGTAAGATATATTTGGACACCGAGCCTGAAACATCTATAATAATCGTTTATTCTATACTCTCTTCAATAATATTTTCGTAAGTATTTTTTAATTTAGTGCTTATCGCGATAAAATCCTAAAATATGGTTTTTCTATTCCAGGGGTATTTGTGTATTGTGTATTTACCTATTGTCAATTGTCATTTCAAATGTTAAAATTAGACACGAAGTCACGAAGACACGGTAAATGTAAATGTTGATGTGATTTTTTTTGGAAGTTTGCAACCAAAACCAACAAAAAATTAAACTTCCACATCTGGCGATTTTCCAAAAAATTTTATTTTGAATTTGAATATTACCGTAAATAATAATAGTTCACTTGAAAATATTTTTTCTCAAAACGTCAAAAAAATATTCGTTTTTAGACAATAAAGTAGGTAATAGTATGTATAAATTAGGTAATTCACATGTGAGCAGTTTAATTTGTTTGCAACTTCGCTCATGTCAGTTCTTTTCATCAATGTAATTTTTCAACATTCCCTACGAACTATGGAATGTGCCCAGGCCATACCGAATAATAACACCGGTCAACATGAATTTTGAGTCTGATTGTTATTCTTTCAACACTGCTAAATAAGCAAAAAAATTGTTTCATTCGAAAAAGTTTGCTTTTGTAGCTTTCAGAACGAAATTAAGATTTTCAGAAAATTTTCCTACTTTTACACATTTATTGCATGTAAAAAAATAAAATAAAAATCTTTTTTTTTTATGAATTTGGATCAGTTATACTAAAAACGTTCTATTTGTATACAATAAAATTTTACAAGGGACTAGCTAAGATGTTCACCCACTGAATGTCCCACAGGCTTGACGTGCGCCGCTATTGTTCAACCTGAAAAAGAGTAGCTAAGAACCGCTCGGATTACTGGTCTTCTACTTGTCCGATTTTAAAATTGCAAATTATGGTGGTTATGAACCGTTGTGAAGGCTTAAACCATCATAAAATTTTATTGTATTCAAAAGGAACGTTGTCACTGTACATGAGAAATAAGGCACCCACTTTTTGTCTTGACTTCAAACAAGTAGTTTAAAATAAGCTTCATATGCTACAAAAAGTCTAACAATTGTAGCCGAAGCAAATTTTTTATCCCTTGTTTTGATAAATTCTCCGTACCGTATATGTAGCAAAATGAATGTGCATCGTGTTTACAACTTCTTGAAGATATTTTTGTATTTGGCGTCACATGAAATATATTGTATGGCTACCACGCGCACGCGCACACTAATTATAAATCACATGATTGAAATTGCCCTAGCCTTATTTTTAACTAAAGTAATTATTTTATTATTCAAAATCTTAAATATTTATCTATTGCTGTGAAAGTTACAAAAGCAAAGTTATCGACAAGAAAACGAAGTTTTTCCTGATTTTTCAATATAGAGAATCGGAAAATAATGATTAAAATAAAGACTCAAACATTTTTTTTGTCGACCGTTGTAATTCGGCATTGTCACCCATCCACTTTAGATGAGCTGCCGCGAACTACAGAACTGTATACATTTCACAACGAGCTGTATCTATGTGATATAATATTGTAGTCTTGCATTTGAAAAGAACGAGGAGATTTTTACAGTTCATGCCAATGATGTATTATTGTAAACATCAAGTGAGAAGTTATGAAGTGTGGATAGAGTACTACTTTATTAAAAAATGAAACTGGACATGATGGGTAATTCAGGTTCCTATTGATCACTGAGAAGGAATGGGAATAAGACGTTCATTTCACTGTCATTTGTCCATTTTTATTTTATTTATTTATTTATTTATTTTTTGAATAAAATAGTAATAATTTTAGTAAAAACATCCAGACTTTAGACATATCGTTACTAAAGTACCTAACTTGAGCCTAAATAAGTGAATTTCCCGTCACGTATGTTATGAAAACAATTTATTCTATTATTCTATTTAAATAGTGTTAGAACCATAAACAGCTAAAAATCTTAACATGAATTGTAGATATACAAGCAATAAAACAAAAGTAACGTGTTGGCGAAATTCGCCCAAGTTTCAACAACATTTTAGATTATAAAATCGCTAATTAACTGGTGTTACAAGTTACACTAATTACACTACTTTGAAGGCGTCGAATGCGATTCATTTTTGTTTAAACTATTGCCCTTGGGTGAAATTACAAACAAAATTCTACCTACCAATTTTAACACATTTTTACACTGAAAGCAAGAATTGCTAATCATACACGGGTGATTTGAATGAAGTTTTATTTTTCAAATGGGATTTCGCGGTACTGTCTTGATTTTTCTCTATACCAAATTTAATTTGTCAAATCGGGAGACCACATGAGATTTTAAAAACCTACATGTTACATTTTATCATAGGATTCGATTATTTAGCTTTGAGGGTGTTTCAATTTTTTCAACAATATCTTCTTTGTCGTACCATAAAACATTTATGGGATCCGGCCATCAATTTTTTGGCCCCTCATGTTGACACCACTTTTATCCATAACATTGACTTTGATCTTTTGATCAACTGTGTTAAAAATTTGTCCCAGGTAGTACATCTTTTCATATTTGATAATAACAAAATCATTCCTTTTGTAGGGTCGTTTGTCAACCAATTATCGTTTCTTGGAAGTATTTGCTTCTCTTTGTTGTTGCTTTTTTTCATGCAACCTCTTTCGTTCTAGTTTTTGGTTTTCTTTTATATTCTTTTTTCCGATGATCCAATCGGAAAAGCTCGCCACAGAAGAATTTTTTTCTTTGGGCAATTTCTTTTTTCCTTTCCGTTTTTCTTTTCCGGAGTTTTTGGCCAGACCAGAACCTTTTTGAAAGGCTATGGAACATAAGTTAATGTTTTGTCATTCTGTTTTTCAGGAGTTATTGGATGAACTTCAATATTTTGATTCTCACGTTCTGTTGTCTCACTATCTATAATGTAGTTGTGATTTCTTCAACATGTTCATCAAAGTTTTAAGCGTTCTCAGTAAAATTACTCTTTTCAGAACTGGAATTTTGGAATCATCATCAACTGGTACAATGCGTTAATCCCCAATGGTACCTCTTATCAACCACTGATACATTAAGCACTGCAAGAGTACCAGTAGATGAACTGCAGTTTTATGGATTACTACCTAATTCTATTGAGAACTAATATATTTTAAATTATTTTTCAAACATAAAATGACATGCTAGGAGTACAAACATTAATTTGACCAACGTTTAAGGCCAAATAATAAAATTATTTTGGTACTCACTTGCTTAGCGATCTACGTAAGAGAAGCTGTGAAATTGAGCTGGAAAGTGACTTCAGATTTTTATTAAGATTGCCATTTACCAATACCTCATTGTACAAAAGTGCAATAAAAACAGATTTCATACAGACATCTTCAAGATAATATTTCTATAAAGATTTTACGGATTTCTGCTCTGCAATTCTTATTTTGTAATTAGTTTTGCATGTTTGATCATCCACTGGGACCCTATCACTGACTGGGACTTTTACCTTAGTGACATGAAGAACCCTGGGAGTCCCCACTCCTGCCTTGACCTCCCGTTGGCTCTCTAACGCTTTCCCCGAAGGGAGAACCACCATCAAGAACCTTTTCACTACCCCTCGAGTCCAACATTAGGCCACTGTTACGAATTCACTGTTTTTACTGAGTTTTGTCAAAAACTGTAATCCTATTTCAAACCGATCTATACCTACCACATGATGACATTTTATCCTAAAAAATAGATTATTTGTGTTCTTAAGCGACTGACAGTTTAAATTATCAATCAAGTTACAATAGTGGACTCCATGATATGAATTCTTTGCAATAAGCAGCTTAACTTTAAATATGTATATTTAAAGTCTCTAGACCATGGTCTCTGGCACCGTGGTCTCTGGTAATAACCCTGTCAACAGCTGTCAATTTTAGCATAATGTTTGATAGTTTGATGCCTGTGCGTCATTCGTTAGGGATTTTTTATCTTGATGTTTAAATGACCGAAAACATTTGGCAGGTTGTCAGTTTTTAAAACATCAAATTTTTAAGTCATGGTTGACAGAAAAAAGAGAAAATTATTAAAAGAAGACGTTAAGGAAACGTAACCTTCAGTGACATGGTGCTTAACATGGTTACTAAATCGACCCTTATTGGTTACGAATACAGGGGAAGAAATAAAGAAGTCACAGTCACACTGCCGAAAATATAAATGTGTGACCTTGACAGGTTAATGCACGTGAATCAAATAGAGGTAACTGACTTTTGCAGTTAAAATGTGACCATCACTGTCGCACTGTCCCGGTCTCTATTCTTTTTACATTAGTGACTTCAGTCTCTTCAGCGATGTAATTTAACATAGGCAACTTAAAATACACACCACTGCAGTCCCGTCAGGTGTTATATTTTCGCGCGAACTCGCACAATGCGGAACTCGTGTTTCAGTCGGCGCAGCGAACTCAGTGATCGGAAGATCGGAATCACACCATCAAGACAAAAAAATGTGTCAAGAAACGCCAAACGTCACGTGTAGGTTAGTCAGACATCTCTTTCGCTTAATAAACATCATCAATCATTAACCATAAAATAGCAGCATAATAATGAACAGATAACAGTGGTGTGATCGCTTTTTTACCAGGATGTCGGACCCTCCTGTCATGGAGTGGACTGTGAGAGACACAGAAGTGTGGTTAAGAAAGGAAGGTTTCGACGACACCGTTATCAAAATACTGTGCCACGAAAATCAGCTCAACGGTAAATGTCTTCTCGTTCTGAATGAACACGATTTTGCCACCGAACCGTTGAACACACTCAAATTAAAAGATAGGAAATGTCTGTATATATCGTGCAAGTCTCTCCAAAGGGATAACCAGAATATTTTAATGGATCTGGGCCTACTCGAAATTCCTAGCGTCAATTTATATGCTCCTCAAAGTCATTTTAATAAACATGAATGTAGTGAATATAGTGAATCAGAAAGGGTGTCTCCGCCTGTTTCAGAAGATGGTCGGATACATAGACTGCCAGCAGAAAAGACCAAAGCATTGCTTAGTTTTTGTTATGTCGTAGTTGTTACGTGGATTACTGCGTTTGTTATGGTCATAGTACATGATAGGGTTCCTGATATGAAGAAATATCCACCACTTCCTGATATTTTTTTGGATAATGTACCTCACATACCATGGGCCTTCGATATGTGTGAAGTTACTGGAACACTTTTATTTACAATTTGGTTAATAGTGCTGCTTTTTCACAAACACAGGTAGGTCTTCCCTCGTATGTTCTTATTATCATTAAGTAAAGTACATAGATAAGTTGTTTACAGAATAAAGTGCTTTTATTTATGCACTAAAAAATATTTCTTTATGCTACAATTGTTTAAATCGTTGGATGAGTAGTCATCTTGTAAAAAAAAGCGGCTGCGTCTGTATTAGTAACACAAAAACATCCAAAGTTCAAAGTCTACAGAAATTAAATATGAACAATTTATCAGTTAATAATAGATTTTTTCAGAATTTACGTCTTTTTACGTATGGAATTTAACGATTAACGTTTCAAAAGTAATGTTTAGCTTTAATTACTGGTGTTATGTTTCACTGCACATAAAGTAGCCTTGATGTCAATCAGCAGGACATACAAACCAATAAATATATCATACATTTATAAGGACAGTAAACTCATTTATTTATACTAAAATTTGTATAGAAACTCCAAGTTGCTTTTTGTTGTACATTAAAAAAAAAAAAACTACTCCCTCCGTCCGAAATATGGTATTCATTTGTAACTTTATTTAGAGCTTCTGGAAAACATACCAATCTCGTTGGTAACCTTCCCTCACGACGAAGTTTGGATTTATTAAGATGAAGTATTTTATACTTAAAATTAATTAAATAAATAAATAAATAAATAAATTAGATTATTATAATATATTATTATTTATTATAATAAATAATTTATTTTATTTAATTATTCTTTCTAAAATCTCATATTTTTTAATTCAGCGGGTGTCGATTTATTTTGTTGTTATTAAAGTAATTTTCTCGGTCACTTTTTTAACAGAAACGAATGTAGATCTCAGTCCATTATTTATATAATGTTCCATTATTATACAAGTTGCGAACAAAATTACTTGATTATAATTTGCTAGTCATCACTCGTTAATTATAATAAGTTTGTAAAATGTATACCATATTTTCGGAGAGAGGGAGTCATATTTTCTAGAAGATAATAATCTAGTCTCGTTACTAGGTAACATATTCAAGATTCACCATTGCATGATTAAACAAACTATGAAAGTTATGTCCAAAACCACTCTCGTTTTTTTAATTTTCTGTCATTTTCTCTAGGTATAGACCAAAATAATAAATGAACTAAAGGAAAACTATATCTAAATTAATTCATCTGTTTCTTATGTAGCACAAATGAAAAAACGCATTAAAAGACTTTGAAAAGAGGGATTCGGACGCCAAGATGAGTACAGACCTGTTCAACAATGGTGCAAAAACTGAAAATATTACCTGAATATTTTTTTCTTTAAATGTTATTTAAAGTTTCATTTGTATATTTGTATTCAGGAAGTAAATAAATTTGACTGTTATGAAAGACACAAACAATAATTTAGACAGTTAATAACGGGGAATCATTTTACAAAATAACTGCAGACGTAAAAATTTAAATATTAATGACGTCATGTAGCATAATATTATAGTGTTGATAAGTTGTAAAGTCGTTTTCAATTGCAAATTAGTATAAATTTGTTTTTAGTGCTACAAAGTTTTGAGTTAAAAGCGATATCAAGTCGTGAAGGTAGTCTTTGTTAAATAAACAATAAAACATGATTTTTGTATTTCAATGTGTTTAAAGTTCATTGTCTGATACTAATAAATAATACCATTAATTCTCCGATAATCATTGAAGATCTATTGTCTCATTCTGATAAATAATATGGATATTGAGATGATTACAAATTAGCCATTATTGCAGTAGTTGACATTTGTTTGATTCGTTGAAGTAAAAAAAAATTGAACCGACTTTGGAGCATTACCTCATGGCCTTGTTAGATCGCACTATCAAGAGCTTTAATTATTTTTTACAATAATTTTATTGACTTGTTGATAGTGATAAATAATTTTGGTATTTATCAATGTAACTAAATAATCGTAACTGCACCTAGAATTTCAAGGAAATGAGACTCGCCTGTACGGATATAATATATTAATTTTCTGAAACAACTTATGTAATCAATTCTTTAAAATAGAAAGTTGTGTTTAAAACACAAAGTAGTGACGTATTTTTCATTGTATTGTCATTCATTCATCTTTTTTATTTTCCGAACTTAGGCTAAAAAAGTATTGCAATAGGGTTCGTCCGACGAACGACTAATTTTTATATCATCATGTTTTCTCGACGTTTCATGATCCCTAGAGTGTGAAAAAATAGGTCTTTCGTTTACGTCTATCTATCTATGTCGATTTCATTAGACAGATAATTTCCGAAACTACTGGAATGATTGTTGTGAAATTTTAAACGTATACTGGGAATATCGTGCTTATGACAAAACGTTAACCAAAATTTGTTTCATCATCCCTATCAATAATTGAATGACGGTTTCTCAAAATTTTGCTCATGCTACTTGCATTTTATAAGATGACACACTTCTGTACTTGTGGTATATGAATGAATTTGCCATTATTTTTTGCCATAGACATCTAAATTTGTGGAAAAAATAAGTCAAAATTGTATAACACCATTTTACAATTTAACTTTGAAAGTGCAAAACGGAATTCTCTAAAAGCATGGTAAATCGTTAAGTAACGTTAGACCAGTTTTTTGAAATAACGTCAACGGCTTTCTGGGGGCCTAAATCAATCAATTTAATTAATTTTTTGCACTCATGATCTTTTTTGATGGCTTTCGTGCATTCACCAGAGTGCGGGAGTTCGAACTTCCCGCACACGTGCATTTTAACTTCCCGTTGCCATGGTAACCTTAAAATACTCGCGTAGTGTCAACATTGTGATGTGTTGACGGCGCCATTGTTTATAAATAACTCACAGTTAATTTCTTCAGTTTAAAGGTTTATTCGTTGCAAAAAATATTGTACACAACACGTTCGTGAGCCTGCTTCCCGCATTCACGCAAATGCGGCACTCCCTTCGGTCGTGCCGCAAACAAGCATTCATGCGGGAAGCAGGCTATCCCGAACTAGTTGTGTAAATTACTATTTCAAAATTATATAATGGAAATGTTTCAAAAAAGCAAAACCATATTTCTGGAACATAAGTACCACCGCATCTCAAATTTTACTTTATGACCTGTAATCTCGTGTATGTTGCACCAATTTCAGAGCTAACTGTAAAATTTGGTGGTCCAAACTGTTTTCATGTAATGTAGATTTTAAAACAGATGGGTTATTGCACATTCAGAGCGATATTTACGTAGAAATGATTTGAAATGCCGTCACAAATTTTTGGATGATATGAATAGACCAATTTTTGCAAGCGTTTTATCACCGCGATAATTTTAAAGTACCCATAAATTTCAAAGTAATCACTTTGGGCTAATAAAATCGCCAACAAACGGATGAAAACTAAAAATCAACATTTGTGAAAATGTTGTTATAACGATGCCTTCCAACTTTAATTTTTAGATTTTTTATTATCATTTTGTGTAATTAGTTTTGATGATACGAAGATATTGTTGTATAATATGAAATGTTTTTTATTTTAAATTTGGTCTC
Source organism: Zophobas morio (assembly GCF_036711695.1). Lineage (NCBI taxonomy): Eukaryota > Metazoa > Arthropoda > Insecta > Coleoptera > Tenebrionidae > Zophobas > Zophobas morio. The sequence continues at coordinate 7,922,394 of NW_026972110.1, forward strand.
TTTCTTAAGTCGCACTTTGATGGTAACATTATTCGTTTCGCTCGCCTTTGAGTTGTGGTCGAGGTTGTCTTCTGAGCTATATTTTAGATCTTTTAATCTAACATCTCGTTTTGGTTTTCGTTCGTCTGGTTGTTTTGCTTATGTTTTTTCTATTTTTCCACATATCCACTCTTTTATTTGTTTTATTTCACCTTTCAATTAAATTGCTTTATTTCATTGAAGTTTCTTCCTTTTCATTTCGTCGTTTCATGTACTCCTCCATTACCTATATGTATTTCTTCATCCATTGCTGTGGTTTGTGCTCATGTCTCTACAGCCATAAAAGGTTGCAGTTTCAAAAATCTTACCACCTCTTTCTTATTTCTTCAACAGAATGTTTAAGAATGTGGTCGTTTTTCTTACCATCTTTGTGTAACTATCGGTTCAGTTGATTATTATGGTACAAACCATCTTTTATACCGTTTCTACCCACGAAATATTTCAGAAATCTTCTGATAATAATCCTTCCAACTTTATTCGATGGTGGAACTATTCTACACAGGATAATGTTCTGAGCCATTCTCGATTCTTCATCGCCTAGCTTATTAATTCTGAATTTCATTTAACTTGAAAGACAGAACTGTAAAGTCGAAGAAATCAGTTATTTGAGTTAAAGTTGAAAAAAATAGGTCCCTTGTTTCTAAAATACAATCAGTTGAAGAAGTTCGATTTCTTGGATAAATAATATTTGATTTGGCGATTTTTTTTTACGATAATGTTGCAATAAAAAATTTTAGGTTTATTATTAAACTACAGATAAAGTAGTATACCTGTTGTATGTGTCAAGTAAAATTTTTAACTTTTTGTTGGAAACAAACATTATTACACCTTAAATTTCAAGCGAGATTTGCCTAACAAAATTTTGGGATGACGTTATCAAGTTTTTGAAAATAATGAATAGGTGAATTCTGATTAACTGTTTAACATGTTCGTGATAACCTTAAAGTTTATGCATAGTTTCAGAGTAATCGGTTCGGCTACGGTTTTGTGATTTCTAGGTTACATTGTAAAAAAATTCTTATAAAAATCTACACAACTAAAGTGAAAATAGAAATGGACTAGTAAATCACGTATAGAGGAATCATAATTCTGCGTATTTTAATTTAGATTTACTTGGCAAAATTTTGAAATAAAAAAAAAAACTCATAAAAGAAATGCACTTTTAGTGTCCCCTTTCCTGCTCAAATGACAAATATTTCGATAAAGTTTTATGTTTAGGAATGAGAATTAGTTTTTGTGTACTCAGATTTTGCTATGTAAAGCTGGTTTTAAATGGACGTGACTTGGCTCCAACAGTAAAAAGTAATACGCATTTTAAAAGTTACTTCATTGGTTTGCTTCAGATTTTGCAGAGGTTGATGTATATTTGTCTACAAAATATGGAACAAAAATAGTAGGAAGTTTATCTTATTTATTAACGACAGTATTTAAGTTTGCGCAATTTTGCACTTGTTTTGTATTTTTCTAGTACAATTGCAAAATTTGTTGACGTAAATAATTAGAATTTAATTGCTGTGCACAAATTTACTTGATTTTATATTAATTATCAAATCGAGGTGTTTTCAAGCAATATGACCTTCACTGATCCAAATAAATATGTCCTGAATTTATGGTGTTATTACTGATTGTCGATGTATACTATATTTTCCCGTCAGTATGACGGCAAACAAAATAGTGTATTTTTTCCAAATATGTGTTTTGTATTGTTATTTCACACGTAAAATGCATCAATTTATAATAACAAATAAATTTTAATCATGTGTAATTTCGAGGTTTGAATTTTATTGCTTGTGTTGTTATCATAAAATTACAACAAACGCCGGAAGTTTTGATATTTTTATTATTCAGCTAATTAAGATACTTTGTATGGATATAAATTTGTCACAAAAATTTATAATATGTAAAATTTACTGGGACCGATATACAAAGATGGGAACTTTTTAAGTACTGTGATTTATTACTGTAAATTACAATTATTTTATCTTTTGAAAACTGTTAGAAAAACAAACATGTGCATTGTAAATAAAGTTATACGTGTTAGTTTTAAGTTCAATTGTCATGCTGCTTTAAGGCATATTGGTTTGAAAATAATAGAAATATTTAAAATTACTCGAAACAAATGTTGAACAGGCAGAAAATAATATGAAAATATGAATCACAAAAAAATAGTGTATTAACATAGTGATCGTTTTATCTGTAGTTGAAAGTGTTGCCAATTTGATTTTTTTTATCAATGTAGGGACTGAGATAAGATCATAATAACACCGTAGTCTGAAAACATATTTAGGATTTACCAAGTAGCTCGAAGGAGAAAAATTAATACAATATGTTTTTTATGATTTAAGACCCATCACATTATCGATATTTTTCCAAAAAATGAAAATCTGTACTGTCGTTAATGTTTACATGGTAGATTTTTAAAAATTGTTTTTGCGTTATAACTTTTAAAACTTATATCTACGCTGTGCACATTTCAGTTAATGTTTGTCCAGAATTATAAGAATTTTATGGACTCCCAACGTTAATTTGTTTTACAGCCCTGTCGTCAATTCTATTGTACAGGTAAAGAGTCTGTCAGGAAAAAGCCGATGTTTACTGTACCTGAGTTGGCCCCGCTCTTCAGCTGTACAGTAAAATTGACAACAGGGCTGTAAAACGAATTAACTTTGGGCGTCCATAAAATTCTTATAATTCTAGACAAACTTTACAGTTACAGTTTTATAGCTTGTCCAGAGGTGTTCCGTTCTCAGTGGTAACAATATGCATACAATAGGATTTAAATAGTTAAATAGGTTTAGATAGTAGATAGTCCTATACTGTTGACGGTAGGTAAATAGATTTTAAAGGGTGGGTGGTTATTAAGGGTGCCACAAACTAAATACGAATAAAGTTCTAAACACGGAATGTAGCTGGTTCCACTATAAAATCATTTTCAACTAAAGTGAATATTATTCAAAGAAATTGATGATAACTTTGTTAAATACCGATAACATTGTATACTCAGTTCCGCTCACACCTCTAAAACAGCGAACAGTAGTGCTGTGCTAGGAGACGCCCATCGAAATTTGGACGCCCAATATTTCTAGAATATTAATTAATAACAACAATTGCCAAGGTCGTGGCAACATGTGTTGCACAAATACGACTTATTTTTTTCATTGATTATTATTATGCAACAGATAAAAAAATACAAAATCACGTTATATAGGAGGTGCATAAAGCAATCATGTAAGGTCATTTTAATTAACATATTTATGTCTGATGGGCCATGGCTAATTAAATACACCGAAAACACAACTAGTTTTAATTCCATAATATTAATCAAGTGAGTAGCTTTTAACTGTAAAAATTATGATTTGTTCTAAATTCAATTTATTTTAATATTCAGTCACATAAAAACGTGAGCAATCAATACAATTTAAATTTTTCGACTATACATTCGTGCACAAAATATAAGTATTTAATTTATTAGATTTCTACGTTACTCTTTAATTGTACGTATATATCTATATCATGCCGAAATTAATGCAGTCGGGTGTAATTTTTCGTGACATGAGTTTTTAACTTTTTATTATTATACTAAGGTAACTATTTTTTATGATACCACAAACATAACACTTTTAATGAACATCCGTTACATTTTTTTTATGTAGCACAGAATTCTTTTAACTATTTGGATATATGCCGATGTCTTTAGGAAGAAATTAAATTCTAGTGCTATTTTTCTTAATAACATTTTACTATATGCGAAGCAAAGTATTAACTTCCGGTTGTTTTGCAGGGTCATAGTAATCCAATAATAGAATGCATTACGTGTTACAAAAATTTCCAAACGATCATCTGTTCAGTGAAAGAAGTGTTGATCACACCGTGTGTTGTAAATATCGAAGAAATTCAGTAAAAAATTCAACAACAAAAATTTATAAAAATATTCGGACTATGTTTTCTTTGTCCGAAAGGATTTTAAATTTAGATTTTTCTGGATGATCGCGCATCAGACTTGTGAAAAATATATTTTATTATTTGGAACCGATCTTTGTTGATGTGGTACTCGTTTCGCTTCAAGAGCACAAACAATAGTGCATGCATTTAGGCGTCTCTTTCAATAAATTAAAAAAAAATTGTATTGCGTCATCAACTTTTCACGTGAATCAATATATAGTATAATTAACGATAATGTTAGTCAGCCATTTTTTAACTAATCGTTAAAATAAACCAATTCATCACGCGTAAACAATAAATTATAAGGAATATGGGTGGAAGATTAAATCGCCGATATACGAGTATGTTGGATTACATGCTTCAAGTACGATTGTCTTAATTATTTTAATTTTTTGGTGGTTTCAGGAAAATTAGATAATTTAATTGTATCACTAAAATAAATTGTTTGATATCATTGGCACACCGTTGCATTTTTCAAACTGTTGTGGTCATTTTAGTTTTAATTTTTATTGTAAATAGAACTAATTGGGTGTTAGGCATTTAAATATTTCTTGTTTATAATTGCTGTTAAATATTAAAACATCAATTTCGTATTATCAGCTTTACCTAAAAGTTGTAAGTCGATTTATTGAAAAAGTGTAAGAGTCGTAGATAAAATATCGTAAGTGATTCACACATAATGGCTGTTACTCACTCGGATGATTTACAAATTCGCTTTCGACTTGTGTTTAAACTTCATCCTCGTGAATAATAAGCTACATTATATGCTCATTACATATTATATCACTAGTCTGTCACTTAGAACTTGGTGACACAGAATAAATTAATATGTTATCCTTCGGTTCGTCGTTCCAAATGAGGCATTTTATGAAAGACCGAACAGTACATGAGCTCTAGCTTCCGAAAAAGTGGCAGCATCACTGAAATCTTGGAAATATCTCCAGCGTCATTTGAGCGGATGGAAGGTTAAAAAAAAACTCAGGTGTTTATTCAGTAGTACACTACTCCACTGAAATCTGTACTTAGTTAAATTTAATTCTGCGTTTATTTGTCTTCTTTTTCTTTACTAATTTGTACATCATTTGTCAATAGTGAATGGTTCTTTAATAAAATAACGATTACTAGTTAAATTAATAATTTATAAATGGTTTTGCGAGATTTTTCGGAGTGGCCGGTTTTTTTTTTGCCGGTCAGTGTATGTATACACAGCATGGTTGTGGGGGTTTCTAACAACAATTTGCCACAACACAGCTAAAGAGAAAAAGAGAAATCTCTAAACTCGTAGAAATGTAAAGTTTTGATTTATTCGCTACATATATTTTTAATTACCTATAGACGTAAACAAAACTATTTCAAAACTTAACTTTACCTTGTTTAAAATGCAGTAAGGCAAGTCTTAGTAGAATCACTAAAATTGATAACACGCAAAAAAATAAACTGCACGAAAACCTGTTATAACCAGCATGTTATGACTTGCATTATTTGCAACGTGGGTTTTATTAATAATAATCTAGCTGTTGACATCTACAGAAAAGTTCAATTTTGTAATTGTCTTAATTGGTTTCCTTTATATTAGTTTCCTGTGATATTTAGTTGGTGTTACTCCAAATCATACATTTATATTCCCAACGAGCCATTGTTAAACTTCTTATTTATTAGTTTTCTGAATTTAGTATCGTCCATAAAAATATTGTAGGATGCACGGTCTAAATTGGATTATTTTGCTCGTAGGATTTCTCTCGGTTCTCGGCCTCATTTCGCTTATTACCCCGTTCGCAAAATAAATTGACACGTTTAGCACACGTCTTGTAAATAACAATTTTATATCCCTTATACGCGTAAAATATAATTTTTTTATGCAAATGGAACTACGTACATGTTCAATTTTCTTTTGCAGATTTATCCTTATGCGTCGGTTCTTTGCTCTTTCCGGAACCGTCTTTTTACTCCGCTGTGTTACAATGCTCATAACATCGTTAAGCGTCCCTGGAGCTCATCTTCAGTGCACTCCACGCAACTATGCCACCCAAAGTTCTTCGGTTTTTGGTGATTTGGCCACAAAATTGTCGCAAGCTTATGTGATATGGAGAGGCGCCGGCATGTCTATCCAAGGTGTACGGACCTGTGGGGACTATATGTTTAGCGGTCATACTGTAGCTCTAACAATGTTAAATTTTTTCATTACGGAATGTAAGTTGATTGTTTTCAGTTAATAAGATCTAGTAATTGTTATTGTTTTTTGCAGATACTCCAAGACACGTTTATTACCTACACACCTTGTCATGGATGATGAACATGTTTGGCATATTTTTCATATTAGCTGCTCACGAACATTACTCGATCGACGTCTTCGTAGCGTTCTACATTACCAGTCGCTTGTTTTTATATTATCATACGTTGTCTAATAATCAAGCTCTTATGCAGAGGGATTCCACAAGGACCAAAGTTTGGTTTCCGTTATTTTCTTATTTCGAGTCGAGTGTTGATGGTATAGTACCTAACGAGTATGAAACACCAACTGAAATTATTTACAACTTGTTGAGTTTTTTTAAAAGTAAATTAAGTTTTTTAAGATACTTGCATTCTTGTTTTACTGCCAAAAGCAGTGAAGTCATAGATTCAAATCATGTGATGGATAATGTTCAAGAGAATAAAAGCAAACAGTCTTAATTTTTTAGAACGTTATTAATTTATTAATTTATTTATTATATAAATAAAAGACTTGTAATTTTATTTGTAATGGTTAATTTTTTATACTGTTTTACAAATTTATAGTTTAAAAAAGAAAAGCACATTAAAAAGTATATGTAGTTTATCAATACCAAAGTTTTTGTATTTTATGCAGAAGTATTAAACTTTAGGTTTATTCTTGTTAAATAAGACTAGTGATATAAGAAAACAAAGATTTACACAATTTGAGAAATACTGTTAGAGTAAATTTGTAACATTATCTGATTCCCAAGCCTTCCATTATTATTCCAGATAAAAATTTAAAGTGATAAAATCTAAAATATATATTTAAATTAGGTAGAATTTTTTACAGGTCACTAAATTGAGACTTAATTTACATTTTCGTTTGTTATTCTAATTTATCTACCAAAATTGATGTACTTTAGAATTTTTACTGTTTTAAACATTGAACATAAATATTACAATTATTAAAGGTTTCGGGTTAGCGTCTTTTTTTTATTTTTGAAAAATGAATACCCGAGTTTGTCCGAAAATGAAGATCGACTAATGTAAGACGTAACGTCTATGTTCAGTGTTTACTTTCAGATATTTTTGTTTTGGAACGTAGTATAATGTTTAGCTATTTGTTATTTTAAAAATATATTTTTCTATGTGCAACGACGCATTTTTACTTCTATATTTCATCACCTGTGAACAAAAATTGTTAACCGTTACTTTTTGCGAAAACAGCAACTTGTTAATCCATAATACAAAAATATCACATATTCAGTAAAAATGAATTAAGGAGTCAACACACAACTACAGGTCATTGTATTGTATGGAATATTTGACATAGTATTGATTTTTAAGTGACCACACTTTTTTTAAATTATTCCTACGTTTGTAATAAACAATTAGCAAAAACAAAATGTGCTGTATAGTATTTGAGTACATTTAGTTTTTGTGATTTTCTTCATAAGAAAACTTTTTTACCAACTTAATTGGTTTTCCGTAAAAGTTATACACGGTTCATGCTTTGTAAACCGATAAGCGTGAAATGAATTGTCGATTTATTTTTCGATATTACGATTTTATTATCTTTTTTTCAGTTCTGAAGGTCTGTTGGACTTCATTCCTTCAAGTGTATCAATTTTTTTATTTGATTATCGGTGTAATGTAAAAGAGACTTGAGAATACATCCACATATTGTTTTGTAACGCACATATGTATGATATATGTGACTAAGGCAAAAAACTTCCAAGGCACTTTTTGAGAGGTAGGTAGATTTTACAACGTCAGAAACTTCCCTTTTGGACGGGTCGACATCACTTCTTGTGTAACAGTGCTAGTATAAACAGGTTTTGAAATAAGGGTAGGCTAAATGTAGTTTGAAATTGTAGTTTCATAAAAAGAGCATTTGTTTAAAGAAGTTAACCTAGTGTAATACAGTTAATTAACGATTTCCTGATCTGAAATGTAGAGTTTCTGTGTCAACACGTGTGGTTTTTGTTGTATTGTTAGTAAATTCACAGTTGATGTCAAGATTTTTAACTCTTCATAGTTCTACGACAATTTCAACGAAGATTTTGTAAATGTTCACACAAACCACGTGCCAAGAAATTCACTTACTTAAGCTTTATTATAATCTTTCAGACTAATTCATTTATGGCATGTAAACCAATTTTAAATGTTGATCCTGTTTAAGAGAAAGGAGCTTGAAAGTTTAATTAGACAAGTAAATGTCATCATTGGCCCGGAGTATGTTGGGTTTAATTTGTGCTTGCTGTGTGATGTTGTTTGTATATTACCGTTCGACAAGCGGAATTTGAACACGCTATTGCTGCGATGCGCACCAGAACCACCATTGATATTTCTCTGCTGTGTTTATTTCATATGTGCTTTGTTTTAATGTAATTGATGCACTGATTTTGATTTAATCAATAACTCGGAGTAATGCGTAATCAAATGTTGCTTACCTCATCTTGTAAGTATTTCTACTTAGTAAAATTTGCGGTTTTTGCCATTTTCCCAAATGGATTTTTAACTGTAAACTTCACGGAGAAACCCACGTGAAACGCAGCTTGGTATAAATAGCTGGCTAGTTTGTAAAGACCTGGTAAAGAGTATAATATGTGGCAGGTTTTTTAGGCATAGAAATGTGGTGTGTGCCAACAGCTGCGGATAATCGTCAAGGAACGGTGACAGACTGCCCACTGTCACGAACTAAAATTCCGTTTAAATTCGCCGTCACAGCGCCGTAATAACTTGAGTATTTGTATCCATTTACTCTAATGACGATTTCTTTTTTTTGTGCATTGATTCGGGACATTTGATTTAATTTTGTTTGTGTCTTCCATATTTTGTGTTTGATTTAGGGGGACTTTTCCAACCTTGGAATTCACCGCTATTCATTTGACCGCATTCTGCAAATAAAAAAATACAGAACTTAGGGTTCCTTTATGTTGACGATCACAGTTTTGAGTTTTTCGCTGGTTTTAAAATTTTGTTCACATATCTAGTTTTAGCAAGATGTTTGGTCTAGCACGCCAAATATTTACATGCTTTGAAAATGATAAATATGCTGTCCACATACCTCAGCTATATCTTTAAGAAATACTGAATACTTGTCTTGCTAATCCTTTTCAAATCGATACTGTTGTCCCATTATGCTCCTGCAAAAATTGTTTGTTATAGGTACTGAAAAATATTCTGTGTCGTACATATTGTTACGAAATAAAGCCATACAACGCCTATGGGTTTTCTCGAGGGCTTTCTAGTAGGTACGGCGAAAGCCTGGAAGCGGAAGTCGCGATGGGTACTCCAGAAAAATCTCGATCGCGGAATATCTAAAAAGGAAGTACGGGTTTAAATAGAGGCCACCTTCGGGAACGAGGCACTCACTCAACCGGTCGAATCCAGTCAATATTGAGAGAATCCAGTCAAGAATAAATGAAAGTTGTTGAAAGTGGGCGAAAGTAATTAATTCAAACATGTATGAAAAATTGAAACAATTCAGAATTAAAGTTTTCACCACAGCTACAAGCCATATAACTAATATTTGTGTTACAGAACTAGACACGATACTATGTATTACATACGATCCAAAATTATGTGATACTGTAGCTGTTTTTTATGGATTACACGGTAATTCTTTTTTTCTTAAACCCAACACCCCCATATTTTACCTATAGGTAGTAATGGCAAAATGACATCAGATGATAACAGATTATTAATTAACAATTTACGCAATGATATCCGTTTTTAAGGGTATGGAAATATCTCATTTATTGTAAGACTTCATTTTTTCAGCATAAATATTCAGCATTTTACCAATAGAGTACTTAATAATAATAATAAATCACGAGGTACATAACACCTGTTGTGTTTATTATTGCGGACATCTCAAGGGACCTTTGGATGCGGGATTAATATATTTACGTAACAATGAATCATGCTTGGATTACTACGAACTAGAGCAGTGAATATAACGAGATAATACTGTAAAATTAGTTTATTATCCGCTGTAATAAATTCACGCCACACACACAAAAGGTTTTGTTTTTTAAATGTACTTACGTATTAAACGAAAGTCCTTTTGTAATTATTTCTTTATCTTTCATAGCTCGTAAAGTCATAAAATACAATAATGTCTATTTTGTTTCCCATTATCTACAGTTGGAAAAAGTATGGGTTAAATGTTAAATTGAAAACAAATAATATCATAATAATAACTTACCATTGTTAGTCGAATAGTTTGTAAAGGTCTGTATATGTTTTACAGAAGTGAAAATAAAGTTTACTCTGTGCGCATATTCAGGTATAAAATCTAACAATATCTTCGTACTAATAATGTCAATTTGATGCACTCCATGATGCGTCTTATTAAAAAAAAAACATCGGCAAAATAAAACGAAATTAATCAAATACGGTATAAAAAATTATGTCGCTGGATCATCGGATAACATTTTAATGTTCGTATATCGTGACTTATCGAAAATATAAAAAATAATGGAGTTAAATAAAAGACAAGCATGTTTTTTCTATTATATTCAAAATTCGTGATAAAAAGTGAATTTACATAAACATCAAGATGTATTAAAAACGGCGTGGAAAATAGTTTTTAAGATCAGTTTTGACAATTAGTTTTATTTTGTCTTAACAACCCAAGCAGCAGACTGTCGTCTAATTCACGTCAATTTTTGGTCATAACTCGTCGGCGACGTCATTCGCCCAAAAAATCACGTGAAAATGACGAGATTTTTATGACTTACTTCTGACGTCAATTAATGACGTCAATTAATGACGTCAAAAGGCCGTCCTTTCTTCGTCATTTTTTATAGATTATATGATCAATTAGATGTGGGTCGTCGTATTCTTTAAAAAGTGGCCTTCATAATGCTTGATTATATTTCGAGCAAAAAATACAACGGCTTAATTAGAAATAAACCGAAGACAAGTTTTTTCATTCTAATAATTTCTAATAAAATAATTATTTCTGAAAACTTGTTTACTCTGGAAGTGTTATTTTGTAAGTACCTGCTTGGCAAATTATAAATAGAACATCTGGGGTTGAGCGGAAAGACCCTACGACACAAACACAGTCATAAAAATTCTTTGACCATTGTCCCTAAAACGGGACAAGGTTTTGAAGAATTCCTTCGTCGAATTTTGATTTTATAAAGACGTTTTTAAAGTGATGACGGTTACCAAAAAAATTCGAAAGTGATTAATGTTCAGTTTTATTAAATTTATTCTTATCCGTATTTACTATACAATATATCAGATGTTTGGGGTGTGCATTCGGACTTTCTCTTTTTTCGGTATTTATGTTTATTGCACTTCACAGAGAAGCATTCCAATATTTCCACATTTCCAGTTGGTTCTCAACCACCGAAACTTTCTCGTGTATCCGTTACTCACTTCATTTTTAAGGCAGTTTTGTGTAAATTTATGTCATTCAGTGTGAGTTGTACTTATTTATAGTAGGTAAGTTAATATCTAATAAAGTAATCATTTTAATTTTTACGTGTTTCTGTTATTTTTGATAACTGTACGTAGATAACAAAAGCAGTTTTTTTCAGATAAGCTGGAAAGACCACCATTAATCACTGAAGATACTCCCACTGATTATAAAGAACTTACGGTGATTGTTTTTGAAAATGAGGCGCTATAAAATATTGCAAAGGTATGTTACTGCAATTTTTTATGAACTAATGCTAATGATAATGAACATAATTTTATTTTAGATTTGAAACAAATACAAAACACATGTGCGAAACGAAAGAAATGCTAAAGGAAATGAGTGAAAAAATCTCCAACATGGAAACGTTATCAAATCTGACAACTGAAAAAGAAAAATTATGCCGCCAAAACCATACCTAAACAAATTTTGACGAATTACAAGATTATGTTTGCATATTAGAACAAGCAGATTTTTTTGTAAGTTAAAAAAATACACTGAATTCATATATACATATATAACATTAATATTGGATATTATATACCGGTAGATGCCTGTAATACTACGATACTTTTTGGTAACTTGCTATTTACACATACACATTTCGCTTCAATGTAAAAAGTATTGACAATGAGATTTTCCTGATAGGCTGTACGTTTTTGTCAATGAAACCATTTTACGATTATCCGTTAGATTCAAGTAAATTTAGCATTTTTAAAATACAGAATTTGTCTTCTGCTTTAAGCTGTAATCCCTTAAATTTAATAATAGTCAAATGCTTGCTATTGCCCATAGATGAAAAAATGATTGCATTTCCATTAATCCATGCACTCTAAAGGGTTTTTCTTTTCAGTGCAATAAATTGAGGCAAACTTAAAAAACTTAGGTTATTGATATGATTGTTAAAACAGAATTAATTCTTAACGGTACTTTTTTGTGTGTTGGGGACAGTCAAGTCGTCGTAAATTAGATAGTTTTACATATACTGTGGTTTTACAGTGCATTTTCAATCAAGTAACTTCAACAATGCGATTCAATTGTCTTTTCCCTTTATTCTAGTTTTTTTTTTAATATTTTTTGTAAATAGATTTGTTTGTGTTTTTAAGACTCATCTATAATTTATTATAGTTTTTTTTTTTTAATATTCTTTGTAACTAAATAAATTTCTTTGTGTTTTTAAAACTGATTTTTCTTTAAATAGCAATGTTTATTTTTGATTATATATTGTACAATATCCTTTTTTTTGTTTATACCAATTATACTCGTAATTACCTGTATGTAGATTTGTTTGTGTTCTTAGGAGTGGTTTATCTTTAATTTGTTTAACTGACATATTTTTTATTTGTTTATTGAAGTTCATTGTTGGTTGTACAAAATTGTAGTAAATTTAATTTTTTTTACACTAATTTGTTTCAACTTTAATTAATATATACTTTGTTTTGGGCTTTACTTGGTGATTATAACGAATTATAATATTTTATTTAAGCTAAACACTATAAAAAAATAAAATTATTTCAGCGTTTTATTTATTGCATATTTTTTTCTAAAAATCAAAATATAAAAAAAGTCTTAAAATGGACAATAAATGCCGTCTCTGGGACGTCAGTAAATCACGTCAATAATTCGTTACAAAATGACGACTCTAAGACGTCAGTACATCACGTCAATAGTTCGTGAGAAAATGACGTCATCTAGACGAGACATTTGACCGTCATTGGTACGTCAATATCACGTGAAATCTTTGGTCACTATGACGTAAATGATGACCATTTATTCACGTGAAAAAGACGACATCATGTTGCCTGGGAAATTGATAGTATGGCGGGTCTCTGCTTACATCTTGTTTTTTCGGTTATAAACTTTTTCTTTAAGAAAATCGTAATGATTAAAGCATGCGCATCCTATTAGACAAATATTCTGTTCTAATCAAAAACATTGAGTTACCACTGTTTCAGTTTACTAAGTTTCACAGCAACTGGAAGTATTGCTGCTGCAAAAGCAATAAAGCACCCTAACAAGTAGAGAGATTTCATTAGTCGATTGCTTTCCAGGTGGTTATTAAAAAGTTTCTTCTGCCACGGAACTTCGGAAATCGTCTTCGACAAATATTTATTAAAATATGTTCGAAAAACTTTAGCGTTTCGAGAATCCTCAGTTCATAGCTGTTTTTGTGATAAATATTTCATAAAGTAGTTTATCATGAATTTTCAGAGTACATACTTATAAGATTAAATAAAGCAGCGGTTTACTGAATAATTTTTTTCAACAAAGTCATCATTTTTTATTTACTTACAAAATATCAAAATGAAGATAATATAATATTTGGTTGCCATTGTATTGTCCCGGAAATATGTGTAAACACTACTACTGCTGTTAACTTTTAACGTCAGAAATATTGAACTACTACACCATTTCTTTGCTGCCTGCCGAAAATGGTTCAATCTTTTAATTTTGAAACACATTAATTATTATGAAAATTGGATTGGTAATAGAGATCCTGTAGATAGCCAGCTCGCAGCCCAGATTTAATACCTTTAGATTTATGTTTACCTACTTTTACTTCATTCAACTTCAATTTTTTAATATTTATAAATTTTGTTTTTTATCGACTGAAGATAAAATAAACACCAAAGTCTTTTACATCATTGTAATTTTAATTTAATGCTCTACTCAGTTAAAAATATATACATTGCAATTTAAAGACAATCATGCAGATTTACATCGCGACATTGACGCCAAATATGCGTTTATATTGTACTAAATTCAGAATCCTCCTTCACGGTAAAAACAATAGCGTTTATAGCATTTCGATACCTCTACCAGTTTTCAGCATATATGTATAAGGCTGTGGTGTTTTAGCTACGACGCCCTGTAGATATTGATTTAAAATGTACCTACTGAAATATAATCATGCTTCAGCTAATTGGGCAAATCATTTACTCTCTGGCAGTTTATGATTTCTCCTTGAACTGTTTTTATTAAAAATCATGTTATATTCATTTGTTCCAGGGCACCACTGTTGGGCGACTTCATTGCGATACTGATGATTCTCTTTCTTTCCTCTGGATGCAAGCTGAACTCTAGTTGAAGCAAAACGATATGAAAATCGTACACATATAGTTATAAACTTAAAGGTAGAGACCAGTGGTCAGCTAATATGGTTAGACAAAATTATACTATAGTAGTCCAGAAGCTATAAGGTTATATGGTCATCATAAAATTATCCCATTGTGTTGAAGTTAAGTTGTTTACAATAGAAAAGGTTTTGCGGTAGTAAATAACGTGTCCACTGCAGCTCGACCGGCTGCTGCCGTTTCGTTCAGGGGCGGCTCTCATTAAATATCTAAATCCACCACTCCGTTAATCGGCTAGTACCTGCAGCTACAGAGGGTTCCGAAATAATCAGTCGCTTTGAAAGCCGACCCTGTTAAATGTGAGCAAGAAATGTTTAGAAGACGATTTATTGCCAACCGGTAAGCTTAGTGCGAACCACACAAAGGAGATATTTATTTGCGGTCAACTACTTTTATAATGATCATATAACCTTATAGCTTTTGGGCTACTTTAGATAAGTAGGTACTAAACAATATTTTGACGTAATTCAATTTTTAGAGGAAACACATATTGGTCACTCATTTGTCATATGTACGATGGTCTTAAAATATATTAAGATTTCAGTAATTTCGGAAATTGTATGAACTCAACAACAGACGATAGACAGACGGAAATGAGAAACCGTAATTTTGGTGCTTTTCAAAAATTGTAACGAATGTGACGGGCCAAAGGAATAACGACTTAAAAGTAAGAAACAAGTAAAACAATTTAAATGAAATTGTAGGTGCTAAATGAACTGTTAATATCCTTTCAGGTCTGGTTATGTGTGGTCGCTAAATAAATTCTTTTTATTTGTAGAAATCGTTGTACATGCTTATTCTTTTAGAGTGGTTGTGAAAATTCTTTTTCTTTTAATTATCAAGTACAAAGTGTGGTATACAGGTGAATTATGTGTTAACTGTTAGACTTTGACTTAAAAAAGAATATATTTTAATAAATGTGAAAAGCGTTCGACATTTACCTCTTGACAGTATGGTACATACTGGTACAAACAGTTGCCAAGCTCCTGCTTAACGTTATGTAACATTGCAGGGGAGAACACTGATTATTCGTTATCGTATATTTCTGGAACATTTTTTTAAGGTCAAAATCAGTTATTTTATATGTGGTTTGCTGATTAAAATTAATAACTGAAGCTCTGAGAGGAAGAGATTTGTTTTCTTTTTATTTTGAGGCTAGTTTTTCTCTGTCGATACTATTGCGACATTGATTATATTCAATTCATATTTTTTTTATCTGCACGATTTATATCTGTATATCTGATGTCTAAACTTAAATTTTACACAACGTTGTTATCAGTGCATTTATGCTTTATTGCTTTTATTTGTGCCGATTTTATTCTTTTATAACATCTTTTTTTTAACGGTATGAATGTGATCATAAAACCTGTGATTAACGCAAAAAGTTGTTGCAATAAGTGCAAATATACTTAAGGTGCTTTTCGAAATGCTCTCGTAACGAACTTCAGAATTGTCGTACGTGTTTTTATTCACTTTAATCCATTTTTAATCATTTGAAATTGCTAACGTAGATAATAAACATTCTTGTTATCGCGATAAAAAAATGTGTTTTTATTGGTCACTTGTTTTGAAGTAACGAATCAAGGTCATCGTTGTCACATTTGCGTCCATCAACAACAACAAACTGTGGGCGAACAAATTCCCTAGTATTTACAGATTAACTTCCAACTAATCTCCGCGATAAAAGCGAAAAAATTAATATCGACAAATGCAAGCACAATACAACGAAGCCGTAATTAGAATACAAAGTGGATTACGACCGTTTAAGCCCCCAGATGCTGCCGTATCAGAGCCCTGTTTATTGATAATGTTGGCAGATTGTCACTCTTGAAATGTCATAACTACGAACTTCACACATGTGTCAAGTTATCAGCGTAGTTATTTATGGAAAAGTATATAATATTCAATGCGATGTTTCGTATTTAACGAATGACCCTTCTAATCAGTCCTTGATCTTTCTGTGCTTGATAACGACATCTCGTGTAGTTACTCGTGTGCGTCGTTGTCCTCAACCATCCGCAATATTGTACCTATATTTACGAAAGATGCACGCAATTCAGCCTTTGGAAACCCAAGTGAAACGCGAACGCGAAGCCATACATTCTGGTCAGTTTATGGTCTCAACATTCGAGGCCGAAGAGCAAGATGACGAAGATGAAGTTGCAGTGCCCATACCTGAAGAGTCTGAAGACAACAGCAGCATTGTTCCAGTTAAGCAGTTCATAAATCAAGATTTCAACAACAGGAATCAACAGCAGCAGCTTTCGATAGACACCAGTTTAGCCAAACTCTTCCAATGCATGTCTTTGGCCTACAGGTCAGTGTTTGCTGTAATCGGAGATCAAATTCTGAAAATATTTTTATTTACAGACAGAAGTTGACATCACCTAAGTGGAATCGTTTTCGCGGGATAAGGCTGAGGTGGAAGGATAAAATAAGGCTGAATAATGTAATTTGGCGGTGTTGGCATCTGCAGTGTAGGTCATTTTTTGTGTGATAGTTTTTGTGCTAAGTGTAGTTGTTGTTGCAGTTATTAAAAAAGAAAATACGTTGATTTGTCAATTTGCGTCGCCGCTGGATGTAGATACGCACAACAAGCCTGAGGTAAATATAGGGATTTTCTTTTGCTAATTAGTAAATATTGCAAATAAGAGTTATATCACAATCTATTGTTAACCACATTTATCTTGTTTGGATTTGTATAACCGCTATCTAACAAACAATTTGGAAAGGTGGAGCGTTTGATAATAACACTTGGTGCTAATGTAGGTGTGGGACAAGGTTAAATTTGTTTTGGATAAGTTTTGCAATGCATTTTTTAATTAAATTTTGCATAATAAAATGATAACTGTAATGAGAGATATAAATACTGATATCTGTATTTAAGATTAGTTCATTTATACACTTGACAACATTCTTGTCTTACATAAAATTTTGGTCAATAATAATTACAAAAATGGGAACAACAATAAAATTGATGACCATCAGCTGTTTGACAGGAAAAATAAATTATTTCAATTAGTACAGTGTGAAAGTGATCATATACAACTGTATTCGCATAATTACGAAAATTAGATCAGATACAGGCTGCATCTACAATAAGAAATATTCAGTAATTTTTGAGGTGACGTCATCATTTTGCTGAAGGAGATGGAAATTAAATTTTAATGAATGTTACATAATTTATACATTCATGTTTATGTTTTATTAAAATATCACAGAAATCTGTTACGTAATATCCGAGATAAACTGTAGAACCAGATAAAAGAACATGTTACAGAGTACTTAGAAGTGAGATTTACTCAACACTATGATGATGGTATAATCAATTTCGTGGAAAAGAGGACTGAGATTTACCTAGTTACCGATTTAGCAGTTTCATGATAATCAAGAGCACCTAAATTTTCAAAATAATCCTTTTAGTAGTCCGGAGATTATCTGGCGAAATCGCTAATAAAGCCAAGATAAACGAAACAAGCGGAAGCAGGAAACTTCAAATTTCGCATTTTGTAAACTGTGAAATGGTAAAAAAAAAAAATAATTAGACATTTTTGAAGTGAATTTCATCACAAAATTATTTTAGTTGTTGAGAAAAGTACGTCTCTATGTTGCAAATACATAGCACAGTATTCACTGTAATGAACACGGATCAAAATGATTATACGGAAATAATGTTTGACCTTATTTGGTGAATTGAGCTAATTAGAGAAGCCTAAAATAAAATTGCGGCTTATTAATTGTAACGTTAATAGAATGTTCTATTTAATGCTATACAGATCGATTAGAAATATGTACACATTGACACTATATTTCCATTGATGAACTGTTTATTTCCCATAATTTCCATTCTTTGATACTTTGAGAATGTGACAAATATGTTGATATTACATTCAAACGACAAATAAAAGCATTAGTAGACTGTTTTTGTGTTTAATTATCGCGACCATCACACAGTAAATTTCCGATATAGGTATTTGCATTTAGTGTTGCATTTCATGCTTAAAAGTACATACTATATTAGGTTTTGTACATACTAAACACAAGTTTGCTATGAGCTTCTCTTATATCATACAAGTAATCTCCGAAAATACCAAACCGATTACTTTCGGATTTTCGGTATTAATTCCCTCTAAAAAACCGATGTCGCGTCGCTCAGAGTTTTGTGAAGTAGAATAATTATCACGTGAAATGTACAGCATGTTATGCCCTTTTAGCTGTAGTTTGGTAATCCATTTGCATTTTTAACTTTTCACATAGAGGTGGTCATAAAAGGAGAAAATTTCTGCAAATAAATTCTTCGTCCCTTCTATATATTTTTTTAATTTAGTTATTAAATTACAAAACATTAACTAAGATTAGTGCATTAATTTCCTTCAGAGAATTGATTGCATAAACGGCTTACGTAGTAACATGTTGATCACTTGATAAGTGTTAAATTGTGTAGATCAAAAACTTGATGACGTTCCCTGAAAAATAATTTATACGAATATTATATCGAGAGAGCAATAAAAAACACTTTTTTTTGTATGAAAACCACTTTAATCGGGATGGTTCTTATGATAATCACTTCAGCCATTTTTAACTTTGAACCCTTTATCTGTGGCACCATCACCATAGCTCCCAAACGGATGAACCGATTTCAATTTTTTTTTTTCGTTGAAAGCTGGTTTAATCGGGATGGTTCTTAGCTATGTTTGAAGATAATCACATCAGCTGTTTCGAGACTTTAAAATTTTTTTGTCGGGGCTTTTTAAGTATTAACACTTGTTAATCAAGTTCGAAATCCGCTACTTAGTCACGAAGCGTTTTATGTTTGAGCGAGATATCGGTTACATGAAACACAGGGAAAATAGATATTAGACTAAAAAAATGTTTGTAAAGCAATTTTGTGACAAAGTTCAAGGCGGATTCATCAACTACAAGCACATGAGTATATTATTTTATAAAATTTGCACAACCTTTACTAGGTAAAATAATGAGGGTATGTCATTAAATTAGTATTCCCTTCGATATGATGTCTCAAAATATATAAGAATCAAATCAATTTAGGTATTGTATTAATCATTTAATTTTCTTTAAATTTTGGGAAACCATTAACGAAGCCATTAAATTTGTGCTTATTACCTAATTATGATTATCATTGTTAGTTTATTTATATAAAAAAAAATCTTTTTACTTACACCACTATTTTAACAACTTAACCAGCCAATTGCTTTTTTTTAAAAGCTAATAAAAATCATAACCTTTCTGATGTTTTATTGTGTTCATGGCCAGATACTGTGTAAGTTGATCTTTCTATGATTGCTAACAATTCTATAAACACAAATTCTTAAGAATTTCACATTTTTTTATGTTAAAGCAGACCACACTGTAACATTCTTACAACAGTTATATTTTAAAATTACGCATTTGCTGTTCTGTCATGCACTTCCAAACTGAATTTGTTTAGGTAGAATCTTTGTCGTGGTACTATCAATGTTTTATAGAAATATGGAATGGTACTGTTCCTGTTACATTGCATATGTTAAGAATTTTACATTAATTTGTCCCCACCAAAAACTTGTTAACGTTACTGTAAAAAATTATTAAAAACCTTTCTTGATGTGCTGTACTTTGCCTGTTTTAAAAGTGAAGGAAATTCTGAGAATAACTTTTACAGCTTTACAGATTTTTGTAAGCACGATGATAAATATGCAATAATTGATTTTTTTAAATTTTGTTTTTATATTTACTGACAAAATGATATCAAATTAATGTAAGGCATTGCTGTGTAAAAAAAATAAATAGGGCACTTTTACAGTGCAAATTGTACTATGCCAACCAATAAATTGCGGATACTAGTTACATGTCACGTCAAAATTGAAGCTTTATTGTTATTAAGCGGGAATAATACATGTTTTTATTGCAGTAACATTAATAAGTAAAGCACACTAAGCAAAATAATGACCAATTTTTATTATTGTTATTCGTTATTTTTAGAATGCTTGACTTGTTTTGTGTGCTGATTTTTACTACAATATGCATTTTTATGATTTTTTTTTATAAAACTATCATCGACGTTAGTGAATGTGGTAATGCAAAATTGACATACATTTGTTGTAGAATATGTATCGTCATACATCTTATTTGTTTTTATTTTCATCATTGTAAGTTAGTCTGGTTGAATTGTTGTCATTCGTTATACCGCATCTAAGGAAAATACTGAAATAATCATTTTGACGAATGTTTAGTTTAAAAATTTTTTCTTTTCACAGACTGTAAAATACGATAACGTAGATTTTTCATTTCGTCTACATGTCTATCGTTCCCTCTCGACGGGTTTGTTCGACATATCCAAGGACGTTGATATATCTCTCAAGTACCGAACTAATCAGTTTGAATTTTCAAATGTATTTTATATTACAACAAAAACAGGATATCGTTAATCGGCTTTTTCTTACTATACTTACTTTTACTTTACTATAATCCTCTCGAAAACCATTTTTAATTCTTGGCGTTCTCTGAGAATGATACCAAGAAAAAAATAATAAAACGTAATTTTCTTAATATTAAAATAATTAAATTAATTTCCTGAAAAACCTTAACTGAACCTCAGTTGAAATGGCACTGTGACATGTTGTTTTATTTATATGTTTAACTTTCTTTGTAATATGACTCAATCCTTCAAAATTAGACGCTAGTATGGTTTTAAGGTATACGGAACATTAACTAAAAGTATTTATTCAACATCCTTTCTCAAATATTGATGACATCACAAAAACTTAATACCGATGAAATTCAGAGACTACATACACATACCTACGTACATCGTACACATTAATTTACATGTTAAAAAATAAGGGACAAATTCAGCGGTTTAAATCGATGTTGATGTGTGAAGGTGATAAATCATCCAGATTGTGGTTTCTCGGTATTTGACACAAAAATTTAATGTATTGTTTTATATTATTTTTGCAAACTTGAACGATAAGCTACTAAGTTCAGGACTTATGGTTTTTCCACCATATCTTATTCTATTTGTTCAGCGTCTTCTTTTAATGTTGTACTTTGTTGGATCCACATTATCTATATAACTGGTTGAAATATAATTGCAGTATTATTTTCAAGTTTAACACACATTTTGCATGACATCATAACAGTTAGATGCCCCCTAACACACCATCAATTTATTTAGTTTGAATGTATTATTTCTTTGTTTCTAGTAATTTCACTGAGGCAAAGATTTCAAATTAATGTGATACTATTTGTTTATATAGAAACCGCTGAATAATTATTTTCAGGCGGTGGTGCTGGAAGGCAAATACTGGAAGAGAAAATTAGCCGCAGTAACAGCAGAATACAAAAAATGGCGTATGTTTTACAGAAATCACGCCCTTGGTCAGTCGGTCAAGGACGATGTAGAAATGGTAATATTTTAATATACATGATTTCTGCAAAATTTATCTTGTTATTCATAGTTAAGCGATGTAGACTTATTAACGTGGAATTCCCAAAGTTCCGAAAACATGCACATGATGGTCGACGAAGATTACATGGGACTGATGAGCGATACACTATTTTCTACCATCACAAATCAACCTTTCGTTTTTCCGGATTCGAGAGAAATAGGTAGTATTTGCTAAGATTTTGGGTTCAATCAATTTTAGCAGTTTGTTTCTGTGTATGTAGCAAAAGCCGGGCTTGCCGATTTTATCCAACCGAGCTTGGGACCTCTCCAGCCTAATTTGGATGATTACATGGACACTTTTGAACCTCTTCAAGGTCTATATTTAGTGCTCGTATTTTTATTGTTATTGAAAGTGTCTCTTTATCACAGAATTTATGACATGTAAACTCCCAACTGTTCCGGAAGAACAGGCGCAAAATGCGGCCTGGAATTACTCCGAGTTGGATTTGATATCTTCTGGATCAAATCTACAAGTGATTTAGTGAAATATTTGTAAATGTTTTTGTTATCATTAAAAAATTTTAGGTTAACGCCCTCCAGAACGCAACACCTGTAGTTAGTCAGTACCAACAGGCTATGAATTTGCAACAGATGCCTTTAGAAAAGATAGAAAATCGATCATCCTCGGAACAAAATCTGTATAACAGCATGATGCAACCGGCCGTCAATCAATTCGTACCTCAACAAGTGCAACCGCCATCGTACCATTCTTCTGTGATCTCAAAGAATGCCAAAAGCCATAAAAACGTTTCTCCAACTCACGTCAAAATTAATCAAGCTAGCGTGTATACCAAGTCACCAAGTATCTACTCTAGCTACTCAGAACAAAATATGCAGAATACCATGTGTCTGAACGAGCGGATACAAAGTGAGTAGGAACAGTATTATATTGCATGTAAATATGTATGTGGAAACACGATTGGGTTATTTTGAAAGTTCGCTGTTTTTGATATGCAGAAAAATTTAATTTATTCTAAGACCTGGTTACTTATTTTCAAACCGCAAAATGCCATGAATTGCGTTAAACTTAGTTTTGAACTATTTGTTCTTTTAAAACATTTTTGTAGGTCTATTTTTTGTTATAGTGTTAAAAAAACAGCTCAAGACATGCTGTGATCACAAATAAATGACATCAAGTAGAAACTAGATGTTCACTGGTTTCGTTCAACGTACTGTTTAACTTGTACTATACTCTCACTTATATCTTAATGTGCAAGAATTCCGTATCTAGTAAGTTAGAGCAAAAACTTCGTTTCAGGGGTTGCTAGGAGATTGTTTAACTTAAGTAAGAAGTAATATTTCTCCTTCCATGCTCTTAAACGATTGGACAGTAAGGATGTGGTAAATGAAATAGATATATGTCGCTGTCTTTTATTTCGTCCATATATTTTGGGAATTTTTTTGACAGGAAATGTCGTTATCGTAGTAATTGTGTCCTACGAACGCCGCAAAAATTACTTTATCATTCTTACTTTGATACATTAGTTAGATTTTTCTCTATTATTCGTGCATAAGGGGAATTCCACACACCTTGAAAATTTACTATCTATATTTAGTGACCTTAGAGTGTCTCGACTCTCGCAGAAGGCGCTTTGTGCACCGACCCGGTTATGATAATCATTCCTTGTATCTATGAAACTAGTTTTGAATTTCCCATTCTGAACTCGACCTCGCTAGGAGAACATGGCACGATTTGCACGTATTACTCAAAAATTCTGCCGTATAACTTTTTTATGGAACAGTAAAAATTACAAAATGTAAATGTTTGTGAGCAACAAATTTAAATAAGTAATGTGTTTATTTATACAAACAAATATTTGTTTTTTTACTACGTTTCAAGAAAGACATTCGACGTTCTTTGTGTTGCTAGGTTAAAAAATACAATTCAGAATGTTTTTTCCCAGAACTTACCGCACATTTGAAACATCATTAAAAAGATATTTTTTTAAACTTGAGTATGTTTAATAGATAAAAACAAGAGTACTGAAATGTAAGATAATTCACCAATTTATTCAAGATATTTTTGTTGATAAAATTTATATCATACGTAGTACGTAGGGTACTTTAATTCAATTCCACTACCAAATTACTGTAAAAATATCCGCACAGGAAATAACCATGATGATAAATTATCTACAAAAGATAAACTTGGGAGCACAAAAAACTGATTATAAGTGGAAACCAAAACTACTTTTATTTTCAAGAATTATTTTATAAACCGTTTTGTGGAACACAAATGACTGCTTAACCTGATTCGTATACATAATTGCAATTGTGGCAGAGGTTGTTCTTTTTTAAGTCGAATTTATTGAAGAATTTTGTTATGTAAATTTCGTGTTATCGCTGCATTAAGAAACAATAACGAAATTTAAATCTTTTGACTGTGTCAATTATCTTGTATGGTTCAAAATACTTTAATACCTAAATGGCTTTGATACGCATGTAATATTTGACATCACCGATGTAGTTCTGGAAATTGATGTTTCATAAAACTGCTCTTCACAATCTTATCTCGTATGGCACGTGTAATAGACAGTACATATATTTTTGAGTATGAAAAATAATCGCATTGCAGATTTATCAGGAAAATTTAAACGTAACAATGTACCTAACATACCCTTACGTTACAACGGATATGAAAAAACACGTTGAAAGTATCCGTCTGCTGATTAGCCAGTCTTGGAGTGATTTCTAAAAAAAATCACAACACAAATTAACATAATGCCTTCACATGAAAAGTTAGTAAGGTTTGGTAACATTATTAATTTTCATCATTCAGTTTATTCCGTAAAGTTATTTTGAGTTTGGGGTAAGAATTTTTTTGTTATTTAAAAATGAAAGCAGCTAGAGTTTTAATAAAGTTTTATTAAGTAATGTCAAATAAATTTACACATAAATTGGCAATCATTCTAAAAAGAGCAATCCTTACTAAATAAATAAATATTTATTTAGTAAAGATTAAAATTTATATGCTTGAATAGATGAATTTTCAACTGCAGTGCCTCTACAAGAACATATCCAACAACAACAATTACAACAGCAGCAGCAGCAACAAATTGTCTCACAACAGCAGCAACAAATAGTATCCCAGCAGCAACAACAACAAATGGTTTCTCAGCAGCAAACGCAAATAGTTTCTTCTCAACAACAATTGGTTACACAACAACAGGATTTGCAACAGTTTAAGCTAACCCATCAGTCACCGGATCAAAGACCATCTGCTGGTTATAAATTTACAACTCCAGCGGTTCCCAACATTAAGTTCACATCACAGGTACCCCGTATGATGCATCCCATACACTCTGCACATTCTCAGTACAACACTAGCCATTCTTTTCCTGTAAGTTTTACTCTTTCTTTTATGATTTTCTTTTCATGTAGTACTAACAACCTTTGATAGTTTTTATTTGAGTTGATGATGGTTAAATATGATAATTAACTCTTTAACAGAAAGAAGAAAAACCGGAAGTACGAATGAGAGGTGCACATCGAGGGAGGCAAAGATCAAGGTCGAACACAAGAGAGCCAATTCGGCGTCCACCTTTGATTTCTGCAGTTAGTGATCCATCGTTGCTAACGCAGTTATTAACCGGCAGTAAGTATCAAGTCCATACTATCTATTAACATTTTTGAAGACTTTGCGTTACAACTGAAATTGGATGTGCTGTAGGTGGTGATAACGAAAGTGGATATAGTCGTAGTCAAGCACTAATTTCAGCACATGATCAAATTTCAAAACAAGTTCGAATAAAGGAAGAAAGTAGTCCTATACCAATTTTACCACAGCCTCCACCTGCCCCTACAACTTTAATAATCACAACACCCGTTACTATCAACGCTATACAATCATCCCCTAGCGATCCAGTAAGTGTTGTTTGTTTGCTAATACTTGCTTAACTTTTTTTTTGTAGTTATTATTAAATTCATTTAGTAGTTCAAACAGTCCTGTGTTAGACGGTTCACAAAGTGTTAACTCACCTACCTCATCACAAGGCTCAATGGGGTCACCCAATAGAGATAACCCGCACAGGGATCAGAGAAGGGTGGGTCATATTCATGCCGAACAAAAAAGACGTTATAATATTAAGAATGGTTTTGATATGATACACTCGTTGATACCACATCTAAATCAGAATCCTAATGCTAAGGTAATAACACGTTAACTCTATGCTAGATGGTTTAAGCTTGTTTCGTACTTTAGTTAAGTAAGGCTGCAATGCTGCAGAAAGGTGCAGAATATATACGACAGCTCAGATCTGAACGAAATCAGTTGAATGAAGAAATGGAATGCCTAAGGCAGCAAATAGAAACGCTTAACACATCAATAAGGTATGTGATAGAAGTAAGTATAACGTTTTGATTCATTTTTAAAATTCTAGCAATTGCCAATCAATGTTACCTGCAACTGGAGCCCCCGTTTCACGGCGAAGAGACAGTAAAATGCAAGAAATGTTTGACGACTACGTAAGAAAGCGAACAATGGAGAATTGGAAATACTGGATTGTATCCTTCATTTCACAGTAAAATATGGTTTAAAAAAGTGTATTAATTTTTTATGTAGTGTTGTACTTATTTATTAGTAAGTACTGTCAACAAATTTCTAGTCTTTTAATCGCAGTCCATTTTCTTAACACTGTTTCACAGTTCAGTTTGTTGTTCCGGCCTCTTTTAGATTCGTTCAACAATTTTGTATCTACGTCGAGCTTAGATGATCTCTATAGGTCGACTATACTATGGATTGAACAACACTGTACATTGGTGGACCTCCGCCCAGGTATGGATACTATTTTTTTATTTCTTGTTTTTTTATGTTATATTTTCTAGTGGTTCTTAATTCTTTGAAGTACCTGAGCACCAAAACAGAGATCTTGACGGAACCTGAGAAACTACCGGATGAAGTAAGACAGATGGTTTTGTCAAAGAATCCACAGTAGGTTAGAGGCAAATTGCAACTAAATATTTGCTCACAAACTTTCATTATCGTGATAACAGTGCAAATGTTTTAATTCTAAATGACGAATATTTTCTTTAAGAAAGAAATGTTCTATTTTCGTGTAATACTTGTGAAGCAAGAAAAGCGTACTGAAAAACGTATTTGTGCATTTTGACGTTGCTTTCATATTTTAAATATATGAAAACGTGCTTAGAAAATGGTTTAGTGTCTTCCGGTTTTTTCCTAGTTTTAGTTACAAAGTTTGTTGTAAACCAGTAAAATATGACGGCAACGTTTTGTGGTTTTAGCAAGAAATGTGAGTGGTTGATTGCTTGTTTATATTTATTTTGTAAAATTTATCGTCATTGAAGAAAACGGTGCAATGCAAGATGCTGCCTTAGAAGTGTTTCCGACACTTGAACTCATACTGTATCTATACAATCTAAATTTTGTATGACTAATCACATAGTACAAGTTATCATTATGTGTTTTAACGACTTTAATTATACTGTGCCTTACAAGTCAGAACGTGAT
This sequence comes from Zophobas morio, assembly GCF_036711695.1. Lineage (NCBI taxonomy): Eukaryota > Metazoa > Arthropoda > Insecta > Coleoptera > Tenebrionidae > Zophobas > Zophobas morio. The sequence continues at coordinate 7,950,053 of NW_026972110.1, forward strand.
ACTTTTTTATTTTAAAACTACTGTTTAAGTTTTTATTAGGGTACTTACCGTTGTAAATCTTGTTATCTGTTTATGAGTTTATGTATATTTTTGTGTAAGTGAGTTATTTTGAGTCATTAAATGCAAATTGTTTTGTTCATTGTCCTATTGTATTTTTCAAAAACCTAATGAAAAATATGACAAACTATATACTCATATACCTAGACATGTTTGAGGTTTTCTTTCAATATAAATTGTATGTATCTGTGTAACATTTTAAAACATTCAGAAAGAATTCTAAAGTGTAGTGCAAATCTCGTTATTTTGAAAGCATGGACGAAAATATTTTAAAATTTCTGTACAGAAAACTCGTGAAGCTTAAAAATAGTTTGAATTTAGTGTCAAATGAACTACTTTTACGAAAATGCTGAAATTTATCGTAAATTTCAAATGTAGACCTTTTTAAGTGTAAGCACAAAATATATTGATTGACATCTCGGAACAGCTGCACCACACGATTTCGTTATAGAATTCCATAGTAGATCAGTTTTAACTTGATACGCCACTGAATTATCAACAGCATACAAAACGTGACCCTTTTAAACCCCTTGATGCGGCGCCACTGGGTTGCCATGTTGTTTATGTTGTTTTTTGACATTTAAAATTTTGAAGTCATACCCAACAGTTAAAATTTTGTTTAAATTTTAAAATTGTATTGATGTTTCACAACAACAATGACAGATCAGTTTCAGCGTGAAATTTCACTGCAGTGTCTAAAAATAGGGCTTTGGAATTTGACCCCTTTTAATTTCCTTGACGCAACGCCACTGGATATCCACATTGTGCTAGATTGCATGTTTTTTGACACTTGAAGTTTTGAGGTTATATACAACAGCTACAAAATTTGTTTACATTAGAAATGAGTGCAATAAATTATTCAAATGTCTGTAGAACCTGCTTATCCGAGAGCATAAACATTAAATCTGTTTTTACTATAGAACAAGCGATGGACCTTGAAATGGCTTTATGTGATATGTTGATGGAATGTGCATCAGTTACAGTAAGAAAATAATTTCTAATTTCAATTAAAACTTACAATTCTAACAATCTGTTTTACGTGTAGGTAATTAAAGATGACGGGTTGCCGTCAAATATTTGCATGAGATGCATTAGTAAACTTCAGAAGGCATTTTCGTTTAAGAGGATGTGTGAAAATTCAGATCATACTTTAAGAAATTGCACTGATCAAGTAACGCAAATGATTTCACAGGAAGATATTAACTATGAAATTAAAGATGTTAAACCAAATGTTAACGTATATGAGGATAGTACCATGGTGATGGGGGAAAATCATTTAAGCGACTGGGGTGAGGACAACGTAAGTGAACCATGTGATGATGCCAGTTCTATTAAAAGTAATGAAGAAAATTTTGAAAAGAACTGCACGGAGGTTAGTAATAGGTTAAGAAAAAAATAATCAAAACCACTTATGATTGCATGTATATTTACAAAATTAATTATTTTTTATACTAAAATTTGAAAGTAAGTGTAAATTAGATATAAATACAAAAAACGAATCTATTTATGTGTTGGTTAGTATGTACAGGTGACTGCTATTGACCCTTTATAAACGGGATTTGTTAACTTAACTCTAAATACGACTATGACCATGAAAATTACTGCTAACGAAACTCACCTGGAATCAGGGAATGATTTATTTTTTACCTCAGTTTAGACTGTAGACTTTATGTCTAACACAATAATTTTGTATAACAGTGGAATTTGTACGATTCAAGTGAGCTTGTGAAGTAACTAAATCAAGGATTAATTTAAATAAAGTGAAATAATGTGTAATAACAACAGTTACCTTTAGAATTGCATCACTCATTGTCATTGTAAATGGTTGACAGGTGCCTAGTATATTTTTTAAATTATATGATTTAATGAGTTTCTTGGTATTTCTGTACAAGTTATTTTTTTATATTTTAGGAGAAAATAAAAGAGTCAAACATTCAGGAAAATGTTAGAAGAAAGAAATCATATAAATGTGAAGAATGTAGACAAGAATGTCTGGGACTAGCTGCATATTGGAAACATATGGCCAGTGTTCACGGAAAAAATTTGAAATGTGATATTTGTAGCAGAGAGTAAGTATTTAGGGAAGGTAAAAGTAGTCACTATTTTTCACCTTAAAAAATTGCGTCTTACTACCACTAGACCACTACTCACACAGGTTCTCGTTTGTCATAATCGTGCGCGTTTGTTAGCGTTCATGCGGACGCGGTTTCTATTTTTAAAATTTCTCAAAGTGCGCTGTAGTTCATTGCGCATTATCACTGTTGTTGTGAAAACGTAAACAGGCATATGCGAAAACGTAAACGTAGATAGCGAAAAAATGTTTAATGTTTAATGAGGTGATGAAACGAAGGGCGAAGAGTGCTTCAGCAGCTTCATTTGGTTTGGGTCGTTTTTTTTTCTTTTTAATATATGGAAGTCAAAATTACAGGAGCTAACCATGGTATTAATTTAACTGATAATTTTCAAAGTCCTTTCTGGTCAACGTTTAAGATTAGTTTAAATGCCACAAATGAACTATTATAAAACTGGACTCCGAAGTGATGAAGTTGAATTATGTAAAAAAAAACATTCACACTTTAGAATGTTTTAGAATGAACATTTTCGTTAATAAAAGGAGTTAAACCTGAATAAGTTAATTCCACCACGTGTTTTATATGAACATTTACATTTATTGTTGTTAAATTATGACCACTTAGTATAAACTGTGAATTTACAAACAATAAAACGAAAATAACAATGCGTTGATGAATTCGTTGAAGTTTCACAATATGCCAGATTAGAGGATCATTAATTAACGGGTCTTACACCAATTACGCTCGTTGGAGGGAGACCGTGGCGTCGAATGCGATTTAGAATTGAGACAGGGTGGGTGGGCGGGGCTTATATTTTGCCTTTTTTTAAATATATAAAGCCATTTTTTTCATAACAAGAAACTTAAAACATGGCTAAAATGGTACATTTTTGCAAGGAAATATGGATTTTGCAATTATGGGGCGAAGCCTAATTGCAAAATCGATATTTCCTTATACAAATTTTTCATTTTATTTCATCTTGTGAAAAGAAGTCTACACATATTAAAACAAAAAGGCACATTATTGTACATTAAGGAAAAAATGCAAAATATAGACCCCGCCCACCCACCCCATCTCAATTGTGATGATATCGTTTTATTCTTAGAAACTTAAAAGACGGTTAAAATGGTAAATTTTTGTAAGGAAAGATGTATTTTGCAGTTAAGCTGGTTCACGGCGCATAAAAAAAATCTTCACAATTGAGATAGGGCGGGTGGGCGGGCTGACGTTTTGTCTTTGTTTCTTAATATGTGTGCACTTATTTCGTCAACAAGAAACTTAAAACAACTCCCCTTTGGTAGAATTACAAACTAAATTACATGTACCTTTAATTTTAATAAGTGTTTTCACTGTATTCACTAAATAAGAATTAACTAGGTCAAAGTGATCTTCAAATTTTTTTATCTAGTATACATTCCAATATCCTAATTAACAACCTAAAGGGCGATATTTGCTAATTCCCTAAACGCTTTAGAATATGGGTGATTGCCTACGTTATTAAATCACAGAAGATTAACAAAGTTTGAACAAGAAGCGTCATTGTCACCAAATGAAGAAAACGTGTTCTAGTGCGCAGGTTCACCAAAGTGTAAAGACAGTGTGTTTAGTAAAATTATATCGCACTGTTCTATCTTTGTTTATTGTAGATGTACATCGCATTTCTTAAAAGAGACGTTTGTCGTCACTTATTTCATACACACATTTTCACTGTTCTAACCGTTCTAACCATGCCATGTTAAAAACCATCGTTTCTAAATTTTGATCAAATAATTATAACAAATGCAACTTTAGCTTCTTAAGGTAAAATTAGTGTATTTTTTTTAATGAAATTGTATTTGAAAATTTTCTTTGTAGAACAAGTAAAAACATATACTTAATAAAATTTTCGTGAAATATGTATACCTACATATATGACCATTTTAATTTTTATTAATCTTTCTTTAAATTCTCTTAATAAACGTCCTGCGCTCCCGGGAGTGGAATTTATGGACAGATATCTATTAGTTTAGACTATTTTTATTGTAATCGAGTCCGTCGGCCGACTCTCAACCTTTACGTTTTCTCAACTTTTCATGACCCCTAGAGTACGAAGAAGAAGTAGGTCTCCCGTTTCCGTCTGTATGTCTGCCGTCCCAGTTTTTATTAGACAGATAATCTCCGAAAGTATTGGCCGATTGTTGTCAAATTTTGTATTTATATTAGGAATATCCTGTAAATGATAAAACGCTAAACAGAATTTGTACGTAGTAAATGGGTTTTAATTTGTATAAAACAACATAATCCTACACATGTAGTTTATGACTCCGTGTTGAGTTTTTACCCGAAACGAGCAGATTTTTGAAAAAAAAAAAAATCAAAACTATAAAACAACATTTTGCAATTTAATTTTGCATAAGCATGGTAAATTTTTGTACAAATTGTATCTATTTATCAACCCTCAAAAATTGATGACGTCATCTCAAAATTTTGCCGAATATATCCTGTCTAAAATGTGCAAACTATGATTAGTCTATACTGTAATTTATCATTGCATTGATCTTTTTTAGATTTGCTTATGCAAGGGGACTCAAAAAAATTAAGAATCAGTCAATTTATTTTATGAAATAAATCAAGAATTGCAAAACTGAATACTTTGAAATCTTGCAGACGTTTTAAAGTTATTGTAAGCATGGTAAATTGTTAATCAAAATGTGTGTTTATTGCACCCAAAAAATTGATGACGTCATCTCAAAATTTTGCCGAATAAAGTCTACCCAAAATGTACAAAATATGATGAGTTTTTACTTGTGATTTATCAATTGCATTAATATTTTTTAGATTTTGTTATACAGGTGGCTCAAAAAAATTAACGAATGAGTCAATTTAGTTTATAGATTAAATCAAGAACGGCTCACTCCATTTTCCCAGAAACTTTTTGGAATAGAATACTATTATTTTTAGTATTACACTGCACCAATGTTGATGTCGTCATCAGAAAATTGTGTTAAGGAAAGACGCAACTAGAATATCCTGGATATGTTTCATTGTACTTCATGAACGAGGAAAGTTCTATGGAAATAGTTTTCGACCAATTTTTAGTTCCTATGCGTAAGCTTAGGAAGTATAATAATTGAGTCCATCGGGCGACTTGCCACTTTCATGTGTTTTGTAGACGTTTCATGACTGTAAAACGCTAATCAAATTTAGCCAATCATCCATTGAGATGGCGTCATGTCCAAAATTTACTTAAATTTGTTTTTAATAAAAATAACCTTTGACCAATTTTTTTGAGCATTTACATTTAAATTTAAAAGGATTATTACAGTACAATACAATAATTCTTTAATGCAATTTTTGTTGTAGATTTAAAACGCAAAACTTACTAAAACAGCACAAAACTGCACACCAAAAAAGCAACGAAGTAGACATAAAGCGAACAAGAAATAAGACTGGAATTACGAAAAAACGCAACTTGCCTCGAACTTGCGATATATGCAACAAAACATTTAGGTTTCACAGTAACTTGGAGAGACATAAATTAATACACACTGGAGAAAAGCCTTTCCTGTGTAATGTTTGTGGAAAGGGGTTTGGACAGATGTCTTATCTCAAAATACACTCCTTTATACATACAGGTCTGTAAGAGATACTCTGTAATATGTATGTTTTTATATTATCCAAGATTGCAGGTGAAAAACCCTACAAGTGCCAAATGTGTGATAAAAGTTTCGCCGCTCCTGGTACCCTCATGACCCACGTAAGGATACACACAGGTGAAAGACCTCACGTGTGTAAAATATGCGGTAAAGATTTTCCGCAGTCTGGATATCTGTCAGCACACATACGTACTCACACAGGTGAAAAACCTATTGAGTGCAAAGTTTGCCATAGGCGGTTTAATCAAAGCGGAAGACTAGTGGTGCATATGAGGATACACAGTGGTGAAAAACCATACTCGTGTAAAGAGTGTGGAAGATGTTTCGCCGTTAGAGGAACTTTGAAGAAACATATAAGAACTCATACAGGTGAAAGGCCATACGTGTGCAGTGTGTGTGGTCAGGCGTTTGCTCAGAGTGGGACTTTGGCAACTCACATGAAAGTACACAGACCTAAGCAATAAAAAAACACTTTTTATTTCACCTATCGTCACCATACAGTGCAAAATAGGTAGGATATTGAAGACTGAAGTCTTTTTGTTGACTTGTCTGTGGTGATGATATTTATTTGATCTCATTATACAGTATTTAAGTGGTTACTGTGAAGAGTGCAACCAACCATATTCCTAATTTAATGTTTTGTCTAAAAAAAGTAATAAATGACTTTGTATTATTTATAATTATTTGTTTATTAATATAAATACAATTATTTTCTTATTTTTATTCACTTTCTTCACTGGATTCTGAGTCTTTTAGTACCTTCGCTTTATCGAGTTTTCTAGCTCTTCTTGCTTCAATATCGGATCCTTCTTCGTCAGATGAGTAAATAGCGCCACCTTAAAAAAATAGCCGTTCGTTAGAATTTTTCTAATTCATTAAGACTTAAAGTAGCCCCCAATTTCAGGATTTGATTCAAGTTAGGATTGTACGACAATTTACGAAGTCTGGCCATGAAACGCCAAGAAAACAAAACTAGCCATTCGCCGGCTGAACCTTATTACAATATATCAGTAGTTATATAGTGGGGGTTCTAGACCAGGTCAAATGAGGTCAAACTGGTCCAGCTCCCCCATTACTTTTCATCGAGCGGTCATTGACCTTTCATTTGTTGTCGAGCTTGTCGGTGCACGTGGCTGACCTTGCCAGCTGGTCCAGCTCCCCCATTACTTTTCATCGGGCGATCATTGACCTAGTCGTTGCTCGACCTTGGTCGTTTATTGCCCTCGTTCATCTCGAGATCTATCCCCTCTTTTCGTTTAGGTCGGGGAGGGATCTCGGACGCAATCTCGCATCCCCACTTCCGTTTTATACTTGTATAAAAGTCGATGGATTCGTGTGTAAGAATTAATTAGTTTTTTGAATTCAATTATTTAACACTTAGAAATGTCATCTTTCATTTCTACCTTGAATAAAGAGTCTCACTTGCAAGCTTTTGTGAGTGCGAAAACTTTAGAAGAAAATAAAAAATTTTTAACAAAAAATTTTAGTAAACTGTCTACAAAGTACGGTGACAAGATATTTGTGCAACTTGAAGAGTCTAGAACGATACTTCCACAGAGATTTACCGAAAAATTCACCGACTCAGTGATCAGCGATCTGAACCAGAAGATCGTGAACGGCTTGAAATTGTACTTGGTAAATAGAGGTCCGATCGGTCGAACCATCAATATCGAATTTATCGAAGAATGAAGAAGGCATTGGTTCATGTGGAAAACAAATCAAGTGCAGTTAGACTGCTTCGTCGTAGATTAGAATTACATTTAAAACGAATTAGTTATTTAAAAGAAGCAATTAAAATGTATGAAATAAGAACTAAATTGAATAATCTTAAGCTGTAATAGAAATTATAATAAATATTATTTAATTCGTTCGGTGTATTATTTTCCCCAGTCTCATGTAAAAAATATTTGATTGCAAACTGTCATGAATAACAGACGTGTTTGTTTCGACAAAGTTCCGGTTATTTTCTTAATAAATGATAAAGAAAGCCGAATTAATACTTGGTTATACGATGTTAAAAGATTTCAAATGAATGTGGAACGTTTCGAATTGCAAATAAAGCCCTTAATCGAAAAAATGATGGAGAAGAAGCGAAAATTTAGAGAAACAATCGAAAAATTGGATTCAGAATTGAAAATTATTCAGCAAAGAAAATCAGTTAAATAACTGTGCACATTGCGGTTAAACCACTGCGTCATAAATTAGATTTAAATTTAAAACTTATTAGTTTCTTAAAATGTATAAAATACGAACTAGTTTGTATAATCTTAAGCTGTAATTGAAATTATAATAAATATTGTTTATTTCGTTTGGTGTATTATTTTCCCCAGTCTCATCTAAAATTATTTAATTGGGAATAACAGCAACGAATAAAAGCCGTGTTTGCTCCGACAAAACTCCTGTTATTTTCTTAATAAATAAATGTTCATCAGCAACTTTCTGCCGATTTAAGCTTATTTGTCCGTGATTATTAGAATAAAATCTCAAATGTCAGAAGGCGAGTGTGTTGTTAAAAATTAAAAAAATTGTTACTTACGACATTGAAAACAGGCAATAAAATCATCCGTTCTCCCTCGAAAACATTCAAATACACGCACACTTCACAGAAGCCACCATTTAGTTCAACAAAACCACCTTTTTCCCAAATCTTTTCACGGTAAAATTCATAAACCGAAACACGCCGCCCGTCATTATTACAACACAGAATGAAATAACGCGATGCTGTTTCAGCAAATTCTTACGGAACTGGACGCTTTTGTCGCAATAGACAGGGACGTATTCGGAAATATTAAAAAAAAAAAGAATTATCGCTTGAGGGTGATAAAGGGCAGAAAGTTTGTTAAAAAAATAAAAATGCATCCCTATAAACTAATGACACATTTGTGTAAAAATAAATGTGGGTTGGAGGTGCAATAATTGTTTAAATATAAAAAAAAAAATGTTTTACTCGAAGACGGTAAGAGATACGAGGTTCGTGCAAAGAACAAAAAAGTTCCTAAAATACGAAACACATGCACCTGTGTCGACGGTTTTTAGTTTGAGTTTAGCATTTCGGAGAAAAGGGCAAAAGTTTGTGGTGACCAAACGGAATTAGTTAAAAATTTGTTTTTTGTGTCAAAATATTTTTGGATGAATAATCAATAGGTCCATGTAATTAAATATGTGAAAATTTGAGTTTGGGGCGCAACAATTTTTGGCAAAAAAGGTTGTCAAAATTCGAAAAAAAGTTTTCCTTGAGCAGTAGGAAAGTAAATTAGAAGTTTTGGTGAAAAAAAAAAATTTAAAAAATTCAAAGAATCCAAAGAAAAATTAAAACAAAAAAAATCTCAAAAAAAAAAATCCAAATTTTGAAAAGTTTGTTTTTCCACAAAATCAAATGCATATTCATGAAGTACTATCTAATCGTGTGTAAAAATGATTATGACTCATAGGTGTATCTACCGTTTAAATAGAAAAAATTTTTGTTACTCGAAAATGGTAAGAGATAGGAGGTTCGTGTATAGAGCAAAAAAGATTGACAAAAACAAATAATATCGACAGCCGTCGACGGTTTTTCGCTAACTTTTGACATGACTGTGAAAAGGGCAAAAGTTTGTGGCGCCCAAACGGTAAAACTTAAAAAATATATTTTTGTACCAAAATATTTCTGAGTGAACAGTCTATAGGTCCACTTAGCAAAATAAATATTTTTTGCTACCGTTTAGTAGTAATAACGAAAAAACGTCATAGTTCGTAAGCGGTAAGAGGTAGCATGTCGGCTCAGGGGAACGGGGAAAAGCTAAAAAAATTAAGCCATATGTTGAGCAAAAAAAATTTTCAAAAAAGTTGAAAATAAGGGAGAAAAGGGCAAAAGTTTCTAGTGTCCAAATGGTAAGAGATAGAATATCGGTTGTATACATCAAAACCTTCTTCTGGAACGAACGCATAAGTCTGCTCAAAAAAATCGATTCTGTCCACATCGACCTAGATACAGGAGCCATTTCTAGTTTTTTCGAGGTCGCTACGTAAAAATTTTTTCAGGTCGAAAAAAAGACCATCGAAAAAGGATTCGAATAAGCCCAACATGCAACACTTAAAAAAAAAAAAAAAAAAAAAAAGCGAAATAAGTTGTTCTTTATATGTATTGTTATATGACTACTACCATCACAACTAAATATACTAAGACATTAAAAAAAAAAATTTCAAGTTAACCAAAAACGGCTTTTTGTTGAATTTTATATGAAAACAACAAAACATCATTAAAAAGCGAAAATCAAAAACCTATAAACAATCATCAAAAATCACTGCTGTGGTGGTAGATCGTGATGAGTCATATCGTGCTGCTGGACAAATAATTTAAAACATATTAAATCACTTATTGTTGTATTAAATCGTAGTACTGATGCTGTTAAATAAATATGTTAAAGGACATTAAATAAAACTATTAATAGTAACTAATTGTTTTATTGAATCATACATTTGTTTGAGTATTGTATTTACTAAAATAACTGAAACAAATTAGTACTAAATAAAGTAACAGACAAAATACGATTGCAAAAATAATTGCTCCTACTGAAGTAAATATCCATATCCATGGTTTTGCCAAACAATATTCTGTAACATTTGCACCTGTAGAATTCCTGTATCCACTATAATCGTTAAAGATGGTGTAATTCGGAGACTTGCATCGAGTGTTGTCTTTGAAGACTAATTCTAGCCGATATTGCAGTTGGTTCGAGGAAGATACATATTTTGAATAAAACATACGTAGTTGTTCATGCCCATTTTTAATTTCTAACATTTTTCTAACAGTACATTCTTTACTACTATCAATAGTTTGTAGATAGACATCAGTAACATTGCTATCAGTCAATAAATAAAAATCTTTCTGAATTAGAATGGTTGATAGAACAAGTGTGCAGTTTAAGCCGAACATTGTTTGGATGAAATGAATAGTTTGTTGTTGCGGAATTCTATATATATAGCAACAACCATCACCACCACCATTAACGAGCAGCCAGGTCCCAACATCCCACTATTACAGTCATTATCGTGAATATGACAAAAAATGAAGCAAACCATACACGATCGTTTCTTAAACAAAAATCAATGACCTCCTTTGAACTGCGACTATTCTTAGTATTTTCTATTATTAACCAATTGGAAAATTGGTGATTTTCTTCTTCCGTTTTTATCTTGTACGTCAAATGATTCTGCATTGTTATATTTTTCGCATAGAAGAGGTGATAACTGGTTTCGATTAGATTGATCGGAGTCATTTTTTCCCAAAATTCTTTTTCGTACGTCTGAATATACAGCAGACTTATATTTGAAGTGGTGTAAATATACAAGTTGTTTTCAACTAGCACACTTAATAGTATTAACACATTGCTAGGCAGAAACATCTTAGACTTATCTTCTTGTACACAGACACAAATACTTAGTTGTGGTCGTTGATATTTGTAGGGAAGAAGTTTTTAGAGGTGGTAAATGATGGTGTGGTAAATGATGGTGGTGGGGTGATAGCGATAGAAATAACAAATTATTGTTTTCTTATATATTTGTTAAATGTCGCATGGTAGGCGTTTAAGGCTGTTCTATCTAAAAACAGGGATCTATCTAACTTTGGCACATAGGTCCCTGAGAATTCGTTGTCCCAGTTTTCCACTTGCGGTGGTGTTGGTGGTGGTTGGCTGAACCACTTTGATGGTGGTGGGGGTGGTGTAGATGGTCTTGGAAGTGCATTCTCCCAGAGTTTTCGCTCCCTTTCCCAGGCATCCCGGTGGCATTTGAAAATATGCTTTCTCAGCCTATTCTCTAAAAGCCTGTGGCTGACATCATAGGGGCAGATAACAAATTTCTCTATACAAAAAAAAAAATTAAATACTACAAAAAATATATATATATATAAGCTTACCCATTTCTGTCGTTAATTAATTTTTATGATATGTACTTGCAGAACACTTATTAATCTGTTCTTTTGTGTGATCTTTAATTTATACACTATATTAATCCCCACCCCTACTTTTTTCCCTCCTTCAGTTGCTTTCCTCATGTTTCATTTTTCGCTGACTTGAATTTATTTTTTACGACCACGTTTTCAACTACGACTTGCAAGTTGTAACTTGCAAATTAATTCTCATATAAACAAGAAACTAGTCAACGGGAAATAGTAGTGTTTCTTTTTTTCTGCTGTGGTGAGCAAGTTTCACGACAAAAAATGAAATCACAAGAATCAGTGACGGCTATATGTAAAAACTCTCTTAAGCTAATTCATGAATACATAAGTAAAATCAAAACAATCGAAGAAACTAAACATTTTTTAGTTTATATCAATACCAGTATTAGAATAATTAGAAAAGCACTCAAATGTAAAATCCATCGAGAAAATATGTTGGAAAACGCAAATTCCTTAGAAACAAGTTTGGCGTATTTGAAATTTTATCGCCTAAAGCTTTTAAATAAGAAAAAACAATTATCTATAAAAACTGGTGAAGGCTATATTAAAACAGTCAAATTTAAACCGGTGACTAATGTAACATGGCAGGATGTCGAATCCTGTTTTCAACAACGAATTCGTACAGGATTTATAAGTAACCACCACATTAAAGATCCTCTTCAGTTTTTTCAACAATCTTTTAAATGCTTTATGTTTAGAATTAAAAAAGAACGGAAAAACTCAATGCTTAAGGTAAATGTAATTTTTTCGGCAAATTTTATTCAACCGCACTCTGGTGAAACAGACATTAAAACATTTTCAACAAAAAATCAGCACATTGATCAATACACAAATTTAAAGGAATGGTACGAAGAAAACGTCATTGATAAAATCATGAAAAAATTAGAGGAATTTGCAGAAAAGGATTCCGGTTGGGCGTTGTATGAAATTTTAGGATTGAAAATTAACATAAATAAATACGACCCAATTAAATTCGGCTATTCAACTTTTGTATCCACACCAGATTTTATAAAAAAAAAACATGCAATAATTAATGTACAAAATAATGATGAATATTGTTTTCTTTGGGCCATAGTTTCGGCTTTATTTCCTACCGATAAACATTCAGACCGAAAATCATCGTATCCTCATTTCAAAAATGTGTTGAAATATGATAATTTAGACTTCCCAATCACAATTAAAGACATTCAAAAATTTGAGGAACTCAACAATCTTGCCATTAATTTATACTGCATTGAGAAGAAAAAAATTTTACCTTGTCGTTTAAGCACTAGATTTTCAAATTCTTATAAAGCAATTAATTTGCTTATGCTACCCGCTGAAAGACAAATACAAAATACTAATAACAGTAATGATAACTTTGAAGATCAACAATTGCTCTATCATTTCGTATGGATCAAAAATTTGTCAGCTCTTTTAGCTACGCAACTTTCCCTCCATAAATGTAAATTTCATATATGCGAAAGATGCTTAAATCATTTCACCACAGAGGAGTTGCTCCAAAAACATAAAACTTCATGCCAGAGTATTAATAAATATTCCATAAGACTGCCAACAGAAAACGAAAATTACTTGTATTTTCAAAATTATAGACATCAAGAAAAAGTACCTTTTACTATTTATGCAGATCTCGAGAGTATTCTTCTTGATTGTACCAAACAGCATATGTCCACCACGAATAAGACCGAAACTTATCAAAAACATATTGCGCACAGCATTGCTTACTATTTTCACTGCTCATATGATAATTCATTTTCTAAATTTCGTTTGTATCGAGGTAAAAATTGCATTCAATGGTTCGTTCAGGAGTTACATCGAATGGCTCATTTCTGCAACGATAAATTTCAGAACGTTATTTCTATGGAAACATTAACTACGGAAGAACGTGAGCAGTTTGAATCCTCCCAAATATGTCATATATGTAAAAAAGGATTTTCGGAAAAGAACATAAAAGTACGCGATCATAGTCATTTAACTGGAATGTATAGAGGCGCTGCCCATCAAAGTTGTAATTTAAATTATAAAGATATTTGTGTTATACCCGTGGTCTTTCATAATATGAGCGGATATGATGCCCATTTTTTTATTAAAGAACTTTCAAATTCAATAAAAGGTGATATTAAGTTACTTCCCATTAACAAAGAAAGATATATCTCGTTTACTAAATTTGTCGAAGACACGAAAGTTAGTTTACGGTTTATTGATTCTTTCAGATTTATGCCACATAGTTTAGACAAACTTTCCTCTAATTTAGATAATTCTCAGAAAATTATTACGTTGGCAAATTGTAATAATATGGAAGAATTTGATTTGTTAAACAGAAAGGGAGTTTTTCCTTACGATTATATAAACTCCTGGGAGAAACTACTTGAAACAAAATTGCCCGAAAAGGAGGATTTCTATAGTCGCTTATACGATGAAAATATTAAATATGAAGATTATTCCCATGCTACCAATGTATGGAATACTTTTAATATTCATACATTAGGAGAATATTCTGATTTATATTTAAAAACTGATGTGCTTCTTCTAGCCGATGTATTTGAAGCTTTTCGAACTACTTGTTTAAATACTTATCAACTTGATCCGTTGCATTATTATACTGCTCCGGGCCTAACATTTGATGCTATGTTAAAAACAACAGAAATTAAACTAGAACTTTTAACGGATATAGATAAAGTTCTATTTGTAGAAAGAGGTATTAGAGGTGGAGTTTCGCAGTGTTCCAATAGATACGGTAAAGCCAATAACAAATACATGCCAAAAGAAGAATATGATCCTTCGAAAGATAGTACCTATTTAATGTATTTTGATGTTAACAACCTTTACGGAGCGGCAATGTCTCAATATTTACCGTATGGAGAATTTGAGTTTGTAGAAAATTTCAATATAGCTGATATCTTAGATACCCCAGAAAATTCAGCAATCGGTTATATTATTGAATGCGATTTAGATTATCCAATAGATTTACATGAAATTCATAGTGATTTACCATTAGCTCCAGAGCATATGATACCGCCCATTTCAAGATCTAAACTTAAGAAGTTATTGTTGACTTTATATCCCAAGAAAAATTATATTATTCATTATCGGAATTTAAAAATGTATACAAAATTTGGTATGAAAATAAAATGTGTACATCGTGTTATGAAATTCAAACAATCTGCGTGGTTAAAGGAATATATAGATTTAAATACAAAACTTAGGCAGCAAGCAAAGAACGATTTTGAAAAAGATTTTTTTAAATTAATGATTAATGCTATTTATGGCAAATGCATGGAAAATGTAAGAAAACATCGCGATATTCGATTGGTTAGTAAATGGGAGGGAAGATGGGGAGTTCGTTCTCTTATATCTAAACCAAATTTTCACAGTTCTGTTGTATTTGACGATGATTCAGCAATAATCGAAATGAGTAAATTAGAAGTATTTTTGAATAAACCAATTTATGTTGGTTTTTGCATTTTAGATATTTCTAAAACTTTTCTCTATGAATTTCATTATGACTATATTAAAAAAACATTTAAAAATAATGCTAAGTTACTTTATACCGACACTGACAGCCTAATTTATGAATTTCACGTAGACGATATATACAAATATATTAAGAAAGACTCACATCGATTTGATACTTCTGACTATGATTTATATAATATTTATGATATAGAACTGAAAAATAAGAAAGTACCAGGTTTAATGAAAGATGAAAATAACGGTAAGATTATGCTAGAATTTGTGGGTCTCAGATCTAAAATGTATGCATATAGAATTGCAAGTGACGATTTCAATAAAAAATTAGTTAAAAAATCCAAAGGTAGTACAAAAGCATCACTTAAAACAATAACGTTTGAAAATTACAAAGAATGTTTATTTAATAATCGAAGTTACGAAAAATCACAAAGACTCATCAAGTCCAAACATCATACTGTTTACACAGTAAAACAAGAAAAAGTAGTTCTCAGCCCAAATGATGATAAAAGGATTGTCACAAGATTTGCAACGGATACGAAACCTTGGGGATATCATATTTCGCACGTAAGCTAAAAAAAGTGGGGATTACCATATATAAGCAATTAAATTTCACAGATGATTTATTCGATGTTGGTTATTTTATGATTACAACAATGTCTGACTTGAGACAATTTGTTGATTTACAAGCATTTTGTGCATCCGAAAATGTGTACAAAACATATCTTAAAGCCGCTGCGAGTGATCGAACGAAATTAAATTTATTCCTTCATCTCATCGATAAAAAAGATTTTATTGTACCGGACGAAGTGTTTAAATGGATTGCCGAAAGTGAAAGTGACTTTTATACACTTGATATTTGTATTCTGCTACAAAGAAAACAATGTGTCGATGGTTACATTGATGCATTTCTACATGTGTGCGAAAGAGACCAAATTGAAAATTTAAATTATGCTGCATTGGAGTTTTTGATGACCACCAACTATTTGGACAATACTCTAACGTATAAATGCTTTATTTATAAATTATTGAGTGATAATCGCTGGCAGAATCTTGGAGATATATTTTATCCTGTTGAGAATATCCGGAAAAATTACCGAAGGATCGACCAGTGCGTGGATGAATTTATGTGTCGGGCTGCGTATTTGGCAAACCATAAAGCGCTCAGTACTTTCTATGAGTCTTTAGAAATAATAAATTACGATTCTTTCGCATTTCAACCTTCTCAAAATCAGGAGCATCGAAGAATTTTCAACTGGATCAAAAAGAACATTGTCAAAGGAGAAGCCAATCCTGAAATACCATTAGGATGGACTGAGGGACCGGATTCAACAAAATGGCCCTCGATTAAGTTAGATGATTATAAGAAAACTTTACATGTAATTTCTGGTAGCCATGAATAAAACACACAGAAATATGTTATATGTAGTTTTATTTACCCCCAAACATAATAATAATACAATAACAGGTTAAATTATTTACAACACTCTGACGACATCTTGTGCAGGGATGTATTTTACCATTCGGTCGTGAAGAATAAGACAGTAGGCTGTAGTGTCTGCAGGAATACCAGAGATCGTCTCAAACCACAAAGTGATTGTAACGGGGCCTCTCTTCAAAGCTTCCGTTTGTTTAGAACAGTCGATTACTATTATAGGCGTCTTTTCTTTAAATTCATCCTTATCGAATAATGGTTCGCTGGTTTGTTTGGATAAGAACGATGTCTGGAATTCTTTAAACATATCATAGAGAATTGCATACCGATTATTTGTGAAATCAACATTCAGGTTGTCGTAGGGATACATGGTATCATTAAGGTACAATTTTACATCTCTCAGATTACAATGATCAAACTGACTGTAGTTTTTCTTCAATTGGTTTTTTCTTCCTTGCTGTAATGCAAAAAGTATGTACTGAGGTTTTTCTAAGGAAGTTTTAATAGTCCAAGTATTTGTTATCGATTGTACTGGTGGAGCAAATTCATGTAATTCTTTACTTCTAAACATAATATCCAATTCCCTGTTGCTTCTTACAATATCGATTAATGCGATCCTTTCGGCATCGGACACGGACAAGTGATGCATTTTCCAGCATATTTTACTAAGTTCTACTTTAATTTTGTATTTATCATTTGAGGAAATTAAAGCATTCACATCGGTATTAGAACGAACCAAAACAAGCTCCTGTCTTACATTCAAAATGGTCTTTTTAAAATCTTCACAAAAACCAAAAATCATTTTTAATGGAATCGAAACTTCGAAAGTTCCATTTTCCTTAATTATATTCGAATCTTTTTTGGGAAACCATCCAGCATTCTCTAGAGCTACGCTTTCATTACTGTTATACGTTACATATCCTTTCATGGTAGACGCTAACCCAGGATTTCTAATACTATCCACAACGACTCCAGCAATTTCATATCTTATTTGATTAAACATCAGAAGAACGCCATTATTTACAAATTTGATTTCTGGTTTCTGTACAATTTCGTCGATTTCATTCTTCACAATAACCTTACCCTCTATATGCAATGTACTCAAATGTGGAAAAGTGTATAAATCTTGATGTTCAATAGGAATTCTTATTTCATCATCGTAGTTAAATGAACTGTTAGAATAAGGTAGGTGTGTATGTCTTTCTCCATAATAAATTGAATGATCATAGGCAGCTTTTTCGCTTACGTTTAATATTTCAAAATTCATTGCTGATTTATATATTCAATAAAAATATTATTTCAAGACCGTTAATCCTAGAGATTCAAGAAATTTACGATTGCCTAAAGTTAAACGTTTGACCCTTCTCAAAGGACTGACTGATCTCTTTTTCATTGCCCTACTTATATATACCGAATTTCGGTTTTTTAGATTTTCATTAAATATAATACCCATCACGTGACCTTCTTAAGATGCAACCGTACACCTACCTCTTCACCTCTGAAACTAACAATATTACCTTCTTGATCTGTTATTTTAACGATTATTTCATCTATTTGTTTCGTATTAATTGGTAGATATATCACATTTAATGGTCGTTCCACTATTTTGTAACCGGGTGGTACTGTTGGAAAAAATTGATGGATAACGTGAACGGGACTTCCGTTCTTGTATGAACCAGTTACTATATTGCAATAAACGCAAAGAGCATTTACCTTTAAAATTTTTGCTGGAAAATCTGATATATGAGTTTTATGCGCTTTCAGAATGGTATCCTTAAATCCCAATAAATTCCCTAACGAATCCTTTCTTGAAAAATTTATATCAAGAGTACATTTAACTTCCGATTTTAAAGTATTATTATTTCCTCTAATTATTAAGCTTGGTGTCAACATTTTAAATTTCTTTATTCTATTTCCGTGTTTGTCAATTTCGTATTGAAAATAATGTTCCATATAGTTTTTGATTTCTTTATTTAAATACGACTCAATGTCTTCTATCTCGTAAGAACCCTCGGGAATTTCTATGTAATGCTCTTTTTTGTCTGGTGTAAAAAAATAAAATTTGTTGTTATTGCTATCGATATTTGGAAAAGAATTCCAAGTAACCAAACTTTCTAATCCTAAAGCATAGTTATAATCTTCCAAGATAATTGGTGGATAGTATCTGCTCGAAAGTACAGAACTGTTTCCATCCAATGAGAATACGTTGGACATCGTGCAACTTACTTCGACGACACTAACAGTTCAACTAAAACGCTCGAATTTCAAACAATTTTATTTGTAGCAGTTATATAGGAATCTTAAACACAAATGTCCACAATTAATACTATTAAAAGTCTGTAAAGATTCATAATTATATACTATATTACAGAAACCGTTGCTTTGTAAATATTTGATCAGTTCAAGAGGTGGTCTCAAATCTCCATAACTATCAAAGTATATAACTTCGTTTCGAGTTTTTTTATAAGCTGTCCAATGTGTTCCAGGACCTTCCTTATTGTCTAAATTTAATATACCACACTCATTAAGGCGTACTTTATTTGGAAGTGAATTTTTCATAAAAACTCCTCTGAAGCGGGGAATTTTCAAACGCTTTACATATTTGTAAATGTCGATGTTGGTGAGAGCATGTTTTGGAATATTTATCGGGAGTTCTTTTGAAATTTTGATGGAGCTAAAAAAAGACCATATCCTCTTTTATATGGTTTCAAATATAATCCACTTCCTGACTTTCCTACAGCTATCGACTCCATTTTCTGATTGTGTCGTTGATTTTCTTTCAACTGTTCTTTAGCTGATTTAGCATCGTTAACAGCTTTTGCAATGGCTGCTGCGCCACCACCTAGAGATCCCAGAGCGCCTAAAGCGGCAAATATTGGTAGTAGAGGTAAAAATCCACCACTTTTCGGTATGGGTATTATACGTCTGTGACGAACAGGTCTCACTCTCTTTTTTCCTTTTGATGATTTTACTGCTCTCATGGCCACTTTTACAGCATCGTTCATATTCTTAAATTTCTTATTTTTTAAAGCAAGTCTGGCGGAATTTCTTAAATCATTAAAATTCAAGACTTTTCCACGTTTGCTAGTTTGTCTTTTGACTCGACAACCCATACCGAGTTTTATTTTAGCTTTCATCGCAGCCGCAACACCTAAAGCAGCAGCTTTTTCGCCCAAAGAAGCGTCCGAAGAACGTAGTCTAAGTTTCGCTTTATCTAACAGAACTTTATCGGCCTTATGTCGATTTTCCAAATCTTTATGTTCACCATAAGCTATATCGTGAAATTTGCAAGCTTCATCTAATTGATTCCGGCCTTTATCTCCTCTTGCTAATCGTTTTTCTAATTTAGTTCCTGGTCCACAAAAGTTATAACCGGGAATATGAAGTTCAAACGGTAATTTATTAATAACCGAATTTACGATCCCACGTCCACAATATCTCTTTCTGTAGGTCTCAATCCGACGACTGTTCCTTTTTCGCTTCGTAATCTTCATTTATACTCAAACTTTCGGATCAGCTAAACTACTAACGGAAACGTAGAAAAATTTAGTATTTATACCCCCCCACATGTCAGTTTCTTAATCAGATGTCGAAATGCGTTTGACACCTCAAAACCTCAAATTGCCGATAAATAATAACGATATCAAAATTAATAGTGGGAATAAAAGACATGGGGATCTTTTACCATCTACAGTAAGATGTATTATTGTCGGACCGTCTAACTGCGGAAAGACTAATGTTATGATAGGTTTAATCGAACATCCAAATGGTTTAAGATTTGAAAATGTCTATGTGTATTCTAAATCTCTTTTCCAACCAAAATATCAATATTTGGAAAATCTTCTAAAACCTATTAAAGGTATAAATTTTTATAGTTTCAGCAATTTCGACAATAACAACATACCACCACCGCACAAAGCTAAAACTAATTCTGTCTTTATTTTTGACGATGTGGCATGTGACAAGCAAAATTTAATGAAAGAATATTTTAGCATGGGACGACACAGAAATATAGATTGTTTTTATTTATGTCAAACCTACACATGTATTCCTAAGCATTTAATAAGAGACAACGCAAATTTTATCATTTTATTTAAGCAAGATAATTTAAACTTGCGCCATATCTATGATGATCATATCGGCACTGATATCTCATTTGATAAATTTAAAGAAATGTGTTCATTTTGCTGGCAAAACAGTTATGATTTTTTAGTAGTCGATAAAGAGAACGAAATTCGTAGTGGTCGGTTTAGAAAAGGATTTGATAATTTTATTGATCCATTTTCATAATTTCAGTCTATAGAAGTATGTTGAACATTCAACATGCCAGTTCCTGTAAAATATAAATGTCCAAAATGTGGAGGTGAAACAGATACTCCTAACTTACCATGTATATACTGCTACTATAAAGATCATATAAGAGATCATTGCAAAACAAAACATGTGCATCTGTACTATTGAATAAAGTATTTTTATAGAATGTTTGTGAAATTTTGCATAGGTATATAAGCCTATCATTCAAATAAATAGATACAGTTTATTTGTATTTTCGGAAGCCTTAGGAGACATGGATTCAAAAATATCAGATGTGGTTGATTTAAAAAGGAAACTGATTAAGAAAAGAAAAGATTTACAAAGAAAATTAGAACTAATTAAAGCAACTCAACGAAATGAAGAGAAAAAGTATGAACCCCTCACTAAACATTTGGAAACATTAATTGAGAGACGGAGTGAAAATCCAATAAAAAGTAATCAAGATGTGAAAACAAAAAATGTGTCGAACATTGAGCACAGTACACCTACAAAGCGAAAGTTAGAAAATACAATTCTGTCTCCTGTTCGTGAGAAAAAAACTATTGTTACTACACCAAAGCAAGCAGAAATTTTCACGCCAAGACAAAAAAGAATTGCTACAAAAGTTGCTAACCTTGTGAAAAGAATCGATGCCATCAAAAATGAAAAAGAAGATCGAATGAGTCCGATTAGTTCAAAATATGATGTTTTATCACAGGAAGATTTCGAAGAATCAATAAATAAAACAGATGCACAGGACAATGTGTTCCAATACATTCCCGAGGAAGACAATGATAATTATAACTTCAATGAGGTTCTTGAAAAATCTGTTCAGTTAAGTAAAAATTATATTAAAAACATCGTTGATACAGACGTTTACAACGAATATTTAAATGATTTTGATGAATTACCCAGAAAATATATTGACGAAATGCATCACGATGCAGAAAGTAAATTTGATCACAGAACAGGCGTAAGACATGACACTTTCTCAGAGAAATTTTATATTGGTTCGAAGGAGGTACAATTTATAGGTCCAGATATAAAAATAGACAATGAAATCTTTAAAGGGACTCCTGGAATTTATGAACTTATTTTTAAAAAGAAGCCTGTTCATTTTACTACGGAAGACAAGGAAATTTACAAAAAAATTTTAGAAAAAACCAATGCATATCGAAGAAATTTCGATGAAAATGATCGAATATTGGGTACAAGTTCGATGAAATACAAAAATATTATAGGACCATTATTCTCAACTCTCACGAAGTATAAAAAACCGAAGAAAGGTGGTCAAGTACTATTTAAAGAAGTAAACACAAATAAAGTTGATTATGTGTATTGGGAAGATCCAAATGAATTAGTTGAAAGACTGAAGTTGTTAGTCGCTTCCCAGACAGCAGGCCATTCGGGTCATCAAAACGAAATCGTTTCTATAATAGAAGAACTACGCGAAGCTAAAATTATTGCTTAATATGACTCTGGATAAATTCGGGCGTCATTTGTTAAAACATGCTAAACTTTCAGGTTCTATCGACAATGATATGATTACTATTTCAAACTATATGTTCTATAATCTGATATTTCGCTTCGAATCCGATAAAACCGTGGAAAACACGTATGTATTAAATTCTAAAGAAACGCACTATACGTTTCCTTTAGAAATTGGAACCCTTACAAAATTGAATATTACCATTAATGAAATAAATGTTTATGTAAATAACAAATTTTTTAGTAAAGAAGAATTGAAAGGATTTGTACTACGTAACGGTGATCGAATATCGTTCAAATATGCTGTAAATAAAACAGAAAATGTACCAAATTTGTTCGCAGAAATGATAATAAAATGTCCTGTTAATTTTGAAGAATCGTTAGTTAGTGCCGAGAAAGCACATTATATACATAAGACTGATAAAAATGAAACGCAAGAAGGTGTATGAGCCAACTCCCATTAAAAGAGATATTGTTGCAGAATTGCACAAACCCGTAAGAATTAATTTTAAACGACGCAAGGTTATAATAAAAGGTATTAATGAAACATTACAAGCAGATCTAGTGGAAATGATACCGTATGCTAAGATAAACAGAGGATACAAATATATACTTGTTGTTATTGACTGTTTCTCAAAATACGTGTGGGCTGTCCCTGTAAAGTCAAAAGATGCTCAACAAATCGCCACTGCAATGGAAACAATTTTATCCAAAATCGTACGGTTACCCAAAAATTTACAAACAGATCAAGGAAAAGAATTCTACAACGTAAAGTTTCAAAATCTTATGAAAAAATACAAAATTAATCATTACAATGTCTACAGTTTAAAAAAAGCCTCAATCGTCGAAAGAGTAAATCGCACATTAAAAAATTTAATGTGGAAAGAATTTAGTTTGCAAGGAAATTATAAATGGTTAGATTTATTGGCAAATGTGGTACATCGATATAATAATTCTTATCATCGTACTATAAAAATGAAACCGTCACAAGTTAACAAAAGTAATGAAAACGCTATTCTAAAAGCTGCTTATACTCAGATTAAAATAGTTAGCAATAAATCAAAATTTAAAGTTGGTGATAACGTAAGAATAAGTAAGTATCGCGGAATATTCGATAAGGGATACACACCCAATTGGTCAAATGAGATTTTCATAATAAGAAAAATTAATCTCACTAATCCCACCACATATTTTTTGAAAGATGAAAAGGGTGAAAACATTTTAGGTGGTTTCTATGAAATGGAACTATTGAAAGTTAAGCATCCAGGTGTATATCTCGTTGAAAAAGTTTTAAAAAAGAAAGGTAATCAACTTTATGTTAAATGGTTAGGATTTAATAACACCCACAACAGTTGGATTGATAAAAAAAAATTACATAGTCGCTTTTCTCTCAGTCAGTTGACATAATTGATACGATGAAGTTGGTTGTAGTCGACGTACAAGGTTTTTGTCTACCTGAATTCATTGTAAAAGAACTTGCGATTTACGATGGAATTAACACAATACACGAAACATTCAAATCTACAAAACAACTCAAAGAAATCGATGAAAGAACGAAGAAACAAGCTAGATATCTAGAACGTTATCATCACATGTTGAGATTTAATGACGGCTTCAAGGAGCAGATATCTGTAAAAGAAATTTTGTTCAAATACATCAAGGAATATGCAGTGGAGATCTTATATGTAAAAGGAAAATGTAAAGAAAATTACCTTAGGGAAACGCTAGGAAAAGACTGCCCCAAAATTGTGAACCTCGAAACAATTGAAGACTCTGTGAAATTATCTAAAGAAATCCCAGCATGTGATAAACATATTGCTAATAATAAAAAATGTTACTGTTCTTTAAACAATGCTAAATGTATTTACAATTGGTTGTATTCAAGGTTTCCTCAATAAATAATACTATATTAAACTGTGTTTTATTTAATCGCAACACAAAACGTCAAAATAACGAACGAAAAAAAAAAACTGTCAGGTGTGGGATTCGAACCCACGCTCCCTTTCGAGAATCAGAGCTTAAATCTGACGCCTTAGACCGCTCGGCCAACCTGACTATGGAAAAACGGGTCAGGTCGATCGAGTAAAAGGCATTGCCAAAACGTACAGGTCAGGCACGTGAAGTCCTAAGGCAAGTCAGCCAAGGCCAGCCCCGTGCAGCGACCCGACCTAAAAAAAAAAGAGGGGATAGATCTCGAGATGACCAAGGGCAATAAACGTAATTCCTACAGACGAATCCATCGACTTTTATACAAGTATAAAACGGAAGTGGGGATGCGAGATTGCGTCCGAGATCCCTCCCCGACCTAAACGAAAAGAGGGGATAGATCTCGAGATGAACGAGGGCAATAAACGACCAAGGTCGAGCAACGACTAGGTCAACGATCGCCCGATGAAAAGTAATGGGGGAGCTGGACCAGCTGGCAAGGTCAGCCACGTGCACCGACAAGCTCGACAACAAATGAAAGGTCAATGACCGCTCGATGAAAAGTAATGGGGGAGCTGGACCAGTTTGACCTCATTTGACCTGGTCTAGAACCCCCACTATATAACTACTTATATCCTTAGTAAAAGTCAATGAATTTTTTTGTTCTAATGCAGAAGGTTTAATTTCTGTACCGCAGGGACATTGTTTTTACTTTAATATTTGAAAATTTTATTACAACAATCCTACACTAAAGACATATGAAAGGATGCTTGGGTTATCTTACCTTTCGCAGCAGCTGCTGCTCCAGATTTGTATTTATTTTTAATGGCATTAAGGGAAATAGCTCCTTCCTCGTCACTACCCTCTTCTTCTCTATATACACTACTATTATGTGACCTCGTTCCACCGTCACCTTTTCTAGTGCGCGGCTTGCTAGCTCTAACCGTTTGTCGTAATTTTTCTTCCTCTTTCTACAAAAAAGTGAATGTTTAATATCTTCAATACCCTTATTTAATAGTATTAGCATACCTTCAAAAGGAGCTTCCTGTCAGCATCTGGATCGGCTCCAACTTGAGACAGAATTTTAATTCCTGAAGTTTTTTGTGATCGATCCGCAAGAGACAACGTCATTTTTCTGTGAGTGAAACTCTCTGTTGAATGTGGTCGGAAACTAAGTTTCGTTCTGAATACTGCTTGGCCTTGAAGACCTGTACCTTGACGTATAAACAAGTGATTGTGGTCACCCTGAAATCGTAGTTAAGTATAACATTCTCGAATATGGCTAATTTAACCTGTAGTGGTTGTTTGTAGACGTCAAATATTTCTGAACCCAGATGTAAACTGTACGAACCGTCTGACCACCGCACCAGTCTTGCATTAGATTCTTTCTTTACATTACCTTCCTTATCCATCACTTCTCTCCACCTTATCGTGTTTTCCACTTTCAGTTTCAGCCTTGCTCGACCCTCTTCATCCAAAGTTTCTTCTTCGTCAATTTCATCTTCATACGTTTCGGGATCAAAAGGCCTCGTCTCAACCGACAAGAAATTAGGTAGTTTCACGAAGTGAATATCTCTGCCTAAATCGCAACTGATTTTTGGTATTTCGACGTCGATTCTCGTTTCTGGTATCGGTTCAGGCTCATTTTCTTTATCTTCTTCCTGAAATCGGAACGGAAGTTTTTTGAGTGGAAAATGTCTCTCAAATGTACTTACGTCATCGGGTTGTCTTTCTTCATTTTCCTCTTCTGAACGGCGTTGTTCCTCTTCGTCGTCGCTTCTTCGAGGAGCTTCTTTATCTGATTCTGCTTTATCCTTTTCTTCCTCACTACTAATATCGTCTGCGTCACCAAATATTGCCGCAGCACTAACCTCTTCAAAATAAATTAAAATGATATAAATGCATGTTTTAGTTCGTTAAGTAATACCTTTTCCATCCTCTTTCTCTTCTCCTTCACTATCAGATGCAATGACACGGTTTTTCTTTTTAGTTATGCGTTCCTCAGAACTGTCTCTTTTTCTTTTGTCTCCCTTCGAACTCGCAGGCGATCCTGGATCGTCGATTTGTAAATTTGGGCTGTTTGATCTACTATTTTCTTGTGAAACAGCCCCTTTTTCAGGGGAAGGAGATCTAGACCTATAAAATAAGTAACCATTTTATTAATTTTTGAAGTGACATTTTTCTTCTGCGATACTTTTAAAAACCAGCTATAATACATACAAAATGTTCTGTGCTTTACCACACAAAAAGACTCGACTTAGGTAGGCGAAAAGTAATACCCAAATTTTGTAAGACTTTTTCAAGCTGAATGCAAATATTTCCCTTTTTCGTTGTCACTTTTAACTTGTAATTTATTTTCGCACACTAGTTTTGTATGCTAATAAAATTTTGTACCCCATTAGTATTGTTTAGCGCAACAATTTTCTTGATAAAGGTCCTCGTCAAATTACGAAAGGACGCACAGCAAGTTAATATTCTGTAACTACCTCAATTAAATTCATTACACAATCATAACAACAGATATTTCGAGTAAGAATCTGTAATGTATTGTTACGAAAGAAACTCATACGCCGCCCCGATACCAGACCTATGGGTTCTAGTATGTACGGCGATGATGGGTGACCCGACGGCGGCCGGGCGGCGTTCGCTAAAGAAAAGCCTGGAAGCGACAGTCGCGATGGGCATTCCACGAAGACCTCGATTGCGAAACATCTAGAAGGGAAGTATGGGTTTAAATAGAGACCACCTTCGGGAACGAGATTATTCAATCAACGAGTCGAGTCCAGTGAATGTTGAGAATTCAATCAAGTCATAATCGCTGTGTAATTAGTCGTGTAAATTTAAGTTACTAAGAAATACATTGTTGAGTTTTACCCACGCCGATATTAAATTACCGACCATCATAACACTGATGTCAGAAGTGGGATTTGAAACTAATAAGTGGTTTTACGACGAATTACGAGCAGATTGGACAAGAATTCTGAAGATTGATGCCTGTTGAGACTTGAGCTCAAGCTGCGAAAATGAAGGAAAAAGTAAAAGCGATGACGGCTATGCTCGCAGAGATGGACGCAAGAAATAAAGAAATGAAAGATGAAATAGGCCACTGCCTCCTCTACTTAACAAGCCGTGTTGTGCGAAATACGGCAACATTGTGCGGCGGCTGGTCAACCTGTTCAACCTGTTGCATCTGTGCCGGTGTGTAGCAGTGCAAAAGTGTTTATCTGGTTTTATTTATTATCAAATTTTAACTAGTAGTGAACTTTTGGAATTAACTTGTGAAAATATTAATTTTTAGGAATAACGGAAATTTCAAACGGTAAAGTGTAGCGTAAAGTAATTTGCTAATTGTTCAAAATAACCTCAATTTTAGATGCCGCGTAAATGTTGTGTTCCTGGCTGTAATTCCAATTACGACAGTGAAATAAAAAAGGGAGGTCCAGTTGTATCAGCCTTTAGATTTCCAAAAGATGAAGAGAGAAAAAAGTTGTGGCTTTTAGCTATTCCCCGCAAAGATTTTTCACCCACTGCAAATAGTGTTGTCTGCATGAAACACTTTTCTGAAGACGATATAATTCGCTATGACCTGTACAAAACAAAGGACGGAACTACACAACAATTGCTATTAATGTGCCCCAAGTTAAAAGAAGATGCACTCCCAAGAATTTTTCCAAATCTGCCGAAGTATCTGACTAAAGAAAAGAGTGTTGTCAGGAACGACCCTCAAGAAAGAAAAAAAAGTTTTCAACAGAACCGCCGCAGCAATTGACAACTTTTTAAAAGCAGACATTATTCAAAGTTTTGAAAATGTAAAAAATGACTTTGCTTCGAAAGTTGAAAGTGTTTCTAAGTGGCATGTGATAATGAAGAACAGTGAATTATTTTTTTATACTTTAAGTGTTGATTATGACAATGGAAGTGATGAAGGTGAACATCTTTATATAGTTAATAGCGTTAAATTGGACCAGAATATGAGATTGAAAGTGGTGATAAAAGGTAACGAATTGTCATCTCATGAATTAAAGTGGATTCTTCCATATGATTTAAAACTAAGTCGATGGTCCCAATTGAAAAATATATTAAGCAGGTACCATAAGTTTGAAGAAATTAATTGTAAATCTGATCAGTCTCAGTTTGAATTATACTTACAGAAATGTAGGAACTATCTAGAGAAATGTTGCGAAATGGCAGAAATTCATGATTATGAACACAAAAGACAACTAGAGATTGTTTTTGATCAAGTGTCACAATTAACATTAAAAAAGCGTAGATATTCACCAGCCACAATCTTGTTTTCGTTTATTATGTTTTCATATTCTCCTTCGGCCTATAAGTTTTTGCGAAATTATTTGCTGCTACCCCACAAACGCTATTTGCAAATGTTATCGTCATCATTTAACATTAGTCCTGATAACGAAAGCAATAAAACAAAATATTACTTTTCCTGTGCGGCTTTAGCTCGGCTCGGCATCGACGTATGCGGCCGGCCTCCGTATCGGTTCCTAGGCGCTGTTGCCAGTTCGTACAGCACGGCTTGTTAGTAAAGGAGGCAGTGAATAGGCGCAAGAATGGAAAAAATAGACATAAGAAACAAAGAAATGGACGCAAGAAACAAGGAAATGGACGAAAAAATGGAAATGATGTACGAAGATCTAAAAGTATGGGTTAGATTAGATTATTCAATCAACGAGTCGAGTCCAGTGAATGTTGAGAATCCAGTCAAGTTGCGCCGGAATTATTTTCTACATAATTGCTGTGTAATTAGTCGTGTAAATTTGAGTTACTAATAAATAAATTGTTGAGTTTTACCCACGCCGATATTAAATTACCGATCATCGTAACAGTATGTTTATGCGCTTCGACTTATTTATCTCGGGGCTATAAAATTTTATTAGTATACAAAAGTAATGTGTCTACAACACTTGAATAATTGATTAATGTTATTAGTCGTATTTAAATTATAATTATGAACGAATTACAGCAGCGGATCTTGTCCGAATGTTCGAAAATATGAAAAGAACAGTTAATTTGTGTCTAAAGACTGAGGATCAACATTTACAGCAATTACTGTAGAAAGTAAGTGTGGTATTTACGAGGAGGGTAGAATAAGAACGGAGGGAGCATGTCCTATGCTTTCAATGGTACGGTTTTGGCCCAAAATCAACCACCGCAAACACCGTTTATGATCAGTCTGTCGATTGTGCGCATGTGCGAGCTAGCTACAAACTTCAAGAAAACCCTATCGTTTTACCGTTATTCCATAGGCGTACATCTCAGTTATTTTGTTCCAGCACGTGCTGTGTATCTTTATACTTTGTGCCGTTTTTTTTTTTATAAATTCAACATGGTGAGCTGTAAACTGTGTAAGTCGTGGAATGGAAGTAAACAATCCGTAAAAGACAGACTTAGTTTTCATAAGTAAGTAATAAATGTATAACTTGAGTAACTTTAATTTAATACTATATATTAACATTTCTAAATAATACTACTTATTTATTTTACTTAGATGTCCAAAGAAACCAGAGATTGCGAAAAAATGGATGGAATTTATGAATATTCAATTGGGAAGTTGTAGCATTATTAGTAGTACTGGAAGAATAATTTTATGCTCAAGGCATTTTGAAGAACATTGCTTTGACAGGCATTCATTAAAAAAGGTCGTTTTGCGGCCAAATTCCATCCCCACTATATGTTTCAGCTATTCTGAAAGAGTAAGTTAATCATAATTTATAAGGTATAGGTAATATGCTCTAAACGTTGGTGTTTTTACAGCTACCAGTACACCAAGCTATAACAGAAAATCAAAAAAATGCTAATGAAATTGTTGCTGAAATTGAAGAACGCAATGAAATTTTCGAGAATATTTCAGAAGAAGGAACAGATGAACTAGATATAGCTTTGGAAGTTAAGAAAATAACTGAAAAATTAGGTGAACTAACATTTTCTGCACATAAAATGTTATTACTAAAAGATCAAATTGCCAAACTGCAAGAAAAAACTCTACAACAGAACAGGATGATACGACGTTTATACAAAACGAATCACCGTAAAGATTTTTTAATTCAAAATTTAAAACGACGAATAAAAGTGTTGACAGAAGAAAAAAAGGTTCGTGATAAGTCATGTATTAATATTGTTAATTTTGAAAAAAACCAAGAATTAATTCATCGAATGTGGTGCAGCATTAATAGTATTCCTTTGCCAAAAAAATATGGGCCCGAGATAAGAAAATTTGCCATTACATCGCATTTCTATTCTCCAAAAGCGTACAGTTTTGTTCGGGAGAAATTGGAAAAAGCCTTGCCCCATGTAAAGACTTTAGCTCAATGGTATTCATCCCTTGAAGGTTCTCCCGGATTCACCGATGAAGTTTTTACTTTACTCGCGGTAAAATGTCAACAGTTACCGGAAGATAGAAAACTTGTATGTTCGCTTTCATTCGATGAAATGGCTATTCGTCAACATTTGGAGTTTGATGGAAAAAAAAAATATGGTCATGTTGACATGGGCTCTGAATTTCTTAATAATGATAAAATAATCGCAAAACAGGTTCTTGTCTTCATGTTAGTTGCAATTAACCAACAATGGAAAGTTCCACTTGGTTATTTTTTTATCAGTTCTTTAAGTTCAGAACAAAAACTTGTACTAGTTCAACATTGTTTAGGTTTATTATCAAAATGTGGCATTGTTGTAACTAATGTCACTTTCGATGGCTGCCCATCAAATTTTAGCATGTGCAATAAATTAGGGTGTTCTTTTGATATAGATAATTTGAAATCATCGTTTGATCAAGATAAAATCAGTGTTCTGCCTGATCCTTCACATATGGTAAAATTAATTAGAAATGCATTTGGTGAAAAACGACAACTTTTAGATGAAAATAATAATTTAATTGATTTTAGATATTTAGAACTTTTGAATGATTTGCAAGAGAGCGAAGGGCTACACCTTGGAAACAAATTGAGACGAAAACACATTATTTTTTTTAAACAAAAAATGAAGGTATATTTAGCCACTCAACTATTAAGTAGGTCCGTTGCGGATTCATTATCTTTTTGTAAAGACACTTTAAAATTGGAGAATTTTAAAAATTGTGAACCTACTGTAAAATTTATTTCTATAGTCAATGATGCTTTTGACATATTAAATTCACGAAATCAACATGAGTTCGACTTAAAACAAGCTGTAAATTTACGTAACATCGAGACTATTAAATGTTTTTTTGAAAACTTGAAAATATATTTTGGAAACTTAAAATTTGTTCATAACAATCAATTAGTGTTAAATTCAGGCCGTAAAACAGGTTTTATAGGATTCATAATTGGCCTTAATTCCATAATCAATATTTATAAAAATTGTATTTGTCCAGAAAGTGATAAGGCATGTTTGAAGTATCCTCCAGTATATAAATGTAGTCAAGATCATTTGGAAAACTTTTTTGGTACTCTACGATCTCAAGGTGGGTGTAACGACAACCCTACTTGTCGTCAATTTAAATCTGCTTACAAGAAATTAGTGATAAATTCAGAAATAAAAGAAAGAGGCATTGGAAACTGTTTGCCATTGGAAGATATAAACATTTTAAATTGTTCCTCTGTGAAACAAGAACTACAAAATAACGATTTATCATCAATTAATCCAAGTTACAGTGAAAATCTGAACATAGATTTAGATGAATATGAAAACATACTACAACATGAAGAAACATTATCTCAATTTGCTGATGAAATAATAGTTTATATAGCTGGATTTGTAGCACGGAAATTAGGACAATTACTAAAATGTGAAACATGTGTAGAATCCTTATTTGGCATCAAAGAAAATTTGTTTGGCAGTTTAATTGACCTTAAATCGCGAGGTGGATTGTGCTATCCCAGTGATATTTTAATTGATGTTTGCAAAAAAATTGAAAAAGAATTTAGAATTGCATTAAAAATTCACGAGAGAGGAGTTAACAAACAAGAAATTGTATGTCATATTTTGGAATACTTTTCTACAAAAGCAAGTTTGTACCAATCTCACCATATACATTATTATTCGCTTTTTCAACATATCACAAATGTCTACCTTAATTTAAGAATTAAATATTATTATAAGAATTTGAATAATTCATCGCAAGGTGAACCTAGGGTTAGGAATAGCTTTAAGAAACTAATTCATTTTAAAGGCCAATAAATTTAAAGTTGCAAATTTATGTTTTTCAGTGTTTTTTCACATCGATCCTCCTATAACAACGTGAATTTAAGCGGCATTGCCCGAATCTAAGACGACTCTCGATTTTAGCGTAAATTTTGGTGAAAAAAGATCCCTATGGCGGATGGTAAACCACATTTTGCGCCGCCACTGTCTAGCGATCCTTTTGCACGTAGGGGCGTGGTTTAGCCGAGCGCGTATTCCAAACACCGTCATAAACGGTGTCTAGATTCCGAGCGGTCGGTCCCACACTTTTCTACGGTATTATCCCTCCGTTCTTATTCTACCCTCCTCGGGTATTTATGATTTAAATTGTTATAAATGAAAGATTTTGTATGATTTTTAGAACATTTCGACATGACGCTGCCACAGACGCTGGGTATTTAGGCAACTCAAAATACACCCGTCAAGTTCAAGTTACGCAACACGTTTTACTGCTGACATAAGTCTCATGAGTATCTACATCAGAAATTTAAAAAATCACCGGTATAACATCATGATGTAGGCACAGTATAGATATCATTCAGTAGGGACAACTCGCTATTTTTACTGACCCGTTTTCATGAGTTTGTCTTGTGACCGTATGAGGGCGCGGAACGCAAGGTACTTCTCTTTCTTACACATTGGGACATCGAACTGCGGTACTTTGGTTATCTAGTGACTTTAATGTGAAATATTTGAAATTTGGCAGTTTAGTTGTATTGGTTTTGTTGATTTAAGGCTGATCTTCCCATGTAATTATTGCAGCTAAGTGTAATTTTCACAGAGACTTTTTAAAAAGCATTGTTCATGTTTTGATGGGACCACTGTTTACTGTTTCATTTTTTTGTAAAAAAAAATTAAATGTACCTATCTATATTAGCGTTTTCTAAATAACGTTGAATTTTACAACCATTTACAACGATCATGAAATAGTAATTTACACAACTAGTTCGGGATAGCCTGCTTCCCGCATGAACGCTTGTTTGCGGCACGACCGAAGGGAGTGACGCATTTGCGTGAATGCGGGAAGGAGGCTCACGAACGTGTTGTGTACAATATTTTTTGCAACGAATAAACCTTTAAAGTGAAGAGATTAACTGTGAGTTATTTATAAACAACGGCATTGACAGCGCCGTCAACACCTCACAATGTTGACACTACTCGACTATTTTAAGGTTACCATGGCAACGGAAAGTTAAAATGCACGTGTGCGGGAAGTTCAAACTCCCGCACCCTGGTGAATGCGCGAAAGCCATCAAAAAAGGTCATGAGTGCAAAAAAGAAATTAATGAAACGTAAAATCGTAATCAGAGAAGCGGGGCCAAATCTAATTTTCAACATGGCATATCTGCTATAGGGCGCTTAATTCATTATTTATTATAATAGACTGTGGTTTCTAAGATCAACTAGTTACAAAATGTTATTGTTATTACACTATTTTTAATACTGTTCCAAAAATTCATTTGCACAAAGTGTAGTAAATTGTGTACACAAATCAATTTTAAAATGAAGCGTTTGTGATATTTTGTACAATTTTGTAAATTTGGTGGCGCCATCTAGAAATATTTTGGGCAACGACCACCGATGACGGCTTAATTCGGGTCAGAAAAACCAAAGGCGCCGACACGAGTTGTCCCTACTGAATGATCTCTATACTGTGACGTAGGCTTCATGTAATACTAGTTACTAAGGCTTAAGTTGGACAGGTACCACCTGTATTAAGAGTAAGACCAAAAATTTGTTCATTGCTTCATAAAGCTACAGATATACAAGTACTTGACCACAAAAGCATAAATTTAAATACAAGAGGAGATTCTGATAATCTTTCTGGATTAGTAAAAAATGCGTGTATAATTCATAGTATACTGGCTTGTTGTACTTTTCTTGCGTTACATAATATGTCAATATTATTTAATAAAATAACTTACCTTGATGGTGACCGGCGAGATCTATTTGATTCGGCACTTTTAGACCTATTCGACTCTGCTGATTTGGATCTATTAGACGCAGCACTTCTCGATCTTGACCTAGATCTGGACCTTGAAGGCGATCTGGAGCCAGACTTATTACTAGCGGGGCTTCCCGACCTTGATCTTGACTTATTACTAGCAGGACTCCCTGACCTCGACCTCGATTTATTACTAGCTGCACTCCCCGACCTAGATCTTGACTTTTTTGAACCAGCACTACTAGACCTCGATCTCTGAGACCTAGCAGGTGACTCTGACCGGTTAGAACCAGACCTCTGTGAAGCCCCTCCAGATTTTCGCGATGCTGCAGAGCCTGAACGTGATCGATTTGATCCAGCACTTTGGGATCTTTGTGAACGATTGGAAGCGGCACTTCGAGATCTTGATTTTCTGGAATGGTTTGACGCCTCTGATCTTTGAGAAGCTGCAGATTTGTTAGACTCGGCAGAAGCTGATCTTGAGCGAGCACTGGAGGCTGGCGAACCCGAACGGGAACGGGAACGAGAACGGGAAGTTCTACTTTCAGCCCTTTCGGGACTTGGCTCTTGGGACCTTGCGTATTGGGGAGAATTTGATGCTGAGCGGTCTAAACCATGTCCAGGAGTTGGGGCAGGGCCTTGATGTATAGGGCTTCCACTACGGTTTGATTCACTATCCGATTCGGATCTTGAAGACATTGTTTTTACCAAATTGTCTATTTACATAAATATAAACCACAAAACCCTCATATATAAATATACACACAAACTACTTTCTAACCTCAAAACAAACTTGGCGTTACATTTGTTGAGGTGGGCAGTGGGGACTTTTACTGTTAGTGATCTCCCTGCAATGGTTTGGCGGATGGTAACACTGAATATTATTTATGTCTATTTTATACTTGGTGGTATTTTGGGTTGCATACTATCCATTTAAGTATTATTAATAACTGATTATTTGATTGAATATTAATGCATTATTAAGCATTTATTTCTTTTTCGCAATTACTTAATGCACTAGCCCTTTCGTACTATTACGTTTATAATCGTTTATTTCAAAAAGGCTATGCAACTGACATTGATTAGATACCGAGTGCATTGAAATTGGGATTGAGAGGTACCTGCATTAGTGTGGTGGAAAAACATGGACATAGAATCGGACGAAGAAAATGTGATAGAAGAGGATTTTTACTCCTTTTTAAACGTTTCAAAAGAGGTAATTTACAATATTTATATTTTATCATTTATTTCAAGTTTTAAAAAGGCTTTAAAGTTCCTAACCTATAAAGGTGTTAATCTGTCATGTGAATTTCGGAAAAATTATTTCTAGGCTAGCAGAGAAGAAATTAATAATGCTTATCGTCGCCTTAGCCGAATGTATCATCCTGATAAGCATGTGGATCCAGAACTTAAGAGTAAAGCGGAAGTTTTATTCAATAAAACCAAAAAGGCTTATGAAGTCTTGTCTGATCCCCACAGACGAGCTATTTATGATTCCTTGGGCATGAAAGGATTGGAAACGGAAGGATGGGAAATTGTGCAAAGGACTAAGACTCCAGCTGAGATCAGAGCTGAATATGAACAACTGGCAGAGGAAAGAGCTGAAAGACGAAAACAGCAAAGAACAAATCCTAATGGGAATATTACAGTGGCTATTAATGCTACAGACTTGTTTAATCCATATGATGACGAATTATTTGATGATGAATTTGAACCGTTAGTATAATGGATTTTTTTTAATTTAAACTATTATGTAATTTTAACAGGGATCTTTTACAAAGGTTTCCTAATATTGAAGTTTCTTCAATGCAGTTCTCACAGTCAGTTGATTTTCCTTTAACTCAGAAGGACACTTGTACATTATCAGGACAGTTACAGACGCAGAATGGGACAGGAGGTGGTGGTGTAAACCTTAGTTGGAGGCATATTTATTCCCATAAAAGTTGGGCTGAGGTGGAATTAGCTGCTGGTATTGAATAGTTTTAAATTATAACAAAACACTGTTTTTATTGGTTACAGGTAGTGGACCATCAGTATCATTTAAAGGTTTTAGAACTTTAACAAAAAGATTTTTTTGGAATGGGGGTGCAGTTTTACAGTTTACACCTGAAGGGATTCGACCTGGAGTCATGTCAAGTAAGTCTGTATGTTGTCACATGTAATCTAAATATAAATGATGAAATATTTCAGCTCTAGCAATGCAAATTGATAAACACTCAGTAGGATATTTGACTTACCAAGGTGGAATTCGGTCAATAGTTTCAACGTCCATTGTTAGAGATACAGGTAAATTAAAAAACGATTTGGTGTAACAAATTTGTCAGTTTTTTTTTCCAGAATTCAACCATTACAATTTATCTATTCAAGTGGGACTTCCACACTCATACATTTCCCTGAATTATACCAGAAAAATGTTAAGTCAGGAACTTAAATTAAAATTATCTGTAAAGTAAGTATGTTTGTCTTTCTTTATATCAAAAAGTCAAATTTTCTGATTAGAGCTGGTACATTTGGTGGTGTGGTGGAATATGGAGCTGAGAAAAAAGTATCAAAACATAGCAATTTATCTTTTGCTGTAACAGTTGGTGTTCCCTCAGGAGTTAAATTAAAGATTAGGTAATCAAATTATACTCTACAAGTACTTAAATAAACTAACGCAATGTAGGTTGACAAGGGCAAATCAAGTTTACAATTTTCCTATTCATTTGTGTGAGGAGGTTATGCCATCGCCTATATTTTATGCAACAGTGGTGCCCTTAATAGTTTATGTAGTAGTTAAGAAAGGCTTTGTGGAACCATTTCTTAAAGAACAAAAAGCGAAAAAGGTTGAAAAACAGAAGCAAAATAATTTTAATAAACTCTTAGAAAAAAGAAAAGAAGCTCAAGCAGCCCAAGACTTAATGACAGCTACATATACAAGGATTAAAGAAGCTGAAGAAAACAAAAAAGGTCTCGTCATAATTAAGGCGATTTACGGGAAAATTTCAACAGGTTAGTGCAAATACTGAGTTACTATTTGATATTATTTTGTTTTAAAGACCCTAATGAAACTGGCGATCATGAGATATCCAACGAAGTTATAGATGTAACAATCCCAATCCAGTGTATAGTTAAAGATAGTAAACTTACGATGCATGAACATACAAAGGTAGAGTATGCAACCATTAATTTGAACAAAAAGAATTGTAGAATTTCGTTGTAGAGTCAATTGCCAGGATTTTTTGATCCCGCTATAGGAGAAGACAAGATGTTGCACATAATTTACAACTATCGAGAACAGCCTTATGAAGTCACCATAAAAGACAATGAGTCTTTAAGGTTGCCTAAAAATTGTAAGATACACTTAAAAGTTAAAGATCTTATTTTATAATTCGTTTTTCAGCTCATCGTGTGAATGTAACATAGTGAAGGAGTAAAATAAACTAGTTATTTTAGAAGGAAGAAATTGTGATAAAGTTTAAGTCATCAGCTTAGTTGGTACATAGTTTGTAACTATAATTTTGTACCAATGATGTGTTCAAGTTGTTTTAAGTCGAGTACTGCTGGTTTTAAACTTTTACAAGCGCAAAATTGTTACATAGTCTTGTTAATTTAACAAAATAAATTGTTATAAACATTCTAGTGTTCATTCTGACCTAATTTGAAATTTTATTGAGTTAACGCTTGTAACTGCGACATTCCATACATTTGTTTTAAAAAATTGATTCCCTCATATTTGTTACTATTTGATTTCATAGAAGTCCAACTTGAATCAGATTCCAACATGAAGCTGCCTAAATATGTGTGTGGTGCGTTCTGCCATTCCTATAAACGATTTTTTAATTAAGGAAGTTTATCAAAAAAAATCTACCTGTGGAGACAACATTCCAAGATATTTTTGACCAGATGGTCGCTCATATAAATGATAAATATGGCCAGGTCTTTTAACAAAATTACAGGCAACATTATGGAGTTCAATACTAAGTTTAGTTTCCTCAAAAACATCTGACATTATATCATGCAAATTTTTCATCTAAAATTTGAAAATGAATATAAACTCATATAAAGTGCTATTTTCACCTGCTTTCCTATAATGTCTAGTTTATTTCTAGCATTTGCTTGCAGTGCTGTAGTAACCTAGAGGACGGGAGATTATTAAACAAAAGTAAGTAGACAATTTTTATAATTACATTTGAAACGGCATCTGAAAGTTCCATGGATTCAACATAAGACTTTCTAGCAACGGTGTTCGGGTTAACCAACGGAATGCCTAAAGGTGTTTGTTCTCTTTCAACAAGAATTACTGCAATGGTAACAATATATGAATTGCACATCGAGAAGTCATTTTAAAGTCACAGTACCTTTAGAATTTGGCTCGCTGTCATCTTCCAAATATTCGTGTATGTTTGTTGCGTCGATGGAACGTTTCATTTTTTTTTGTTTTAAATGTAAATAACAGAAAATATTAAAATATTAGTGTTTGCAGGGTTAACTTGAGATAACCTAAAACCATTTTGTCATTTGACAGACAACCTTCTTGTGTTTATCAAATCAATGTTGCCAACCTTACCAGCACCTGGAGAGCGCTAATTTGGTACTTTCAAAAATTCAAGTTGATTATTTTTTTAGGAGGAAAATTATCTCATGATTAAGGATTCTAAAGTCTTAAATTATAAGAATAGGTATAGGCCTGTGTGGGCCTGTGTATGTTTAATCATCACTGGTTTTGCATTAATAGAGTGGTAACCACGCGGTAACTTCATGTAAATGTAAATTTTGGGATAGAGGTCACTCCTTGCAAAACAATAACATAACCTCAATAAATTGCGTCATTGAGAAAATGTCCATCATTTTTTTGTTTAAAAATGTTACATGTTTTACGAATGTTGTAAGTTATTAGTAGAAATACTTTTACAAGAAAGTGTACACATTTTAATTTTAGCGGTGAAATACAGCACAAGTTCGTAACATGTGTCCGACAATTAACCACTACAGAAGTGTCCACCGCCCTGAGACCCTTTTATTTCAGTGTTCACCCAGACTTATTCGGGCAACATCCCATTCAAAGGGTAATATCGCACAATTGACCGTTGTTCTTTTACATAAAAACTATTTACTCAGGCCATCAACGAAAATTCTTTAAAGCAACTAAGTTCAATTATTGCAATGTTACAAGCTAAACGATGGATTAAACCTACTAGTCTGCAGTTTTACTTGAGGGACAAAAAGTGTGAAGAAGGTAAAATGTTCGTATTACATTATACCAGTAAAGTTTCACATTTATTCCCATAAACTTCCAACAGCTACCTTCCGCTTGATAAATATACATATACGAGAACGTGATATTCGAGAGGCTGTATTAACAATTTTAAAAACGTGTGAGTTACCCACCGAATATGTGGATAAAATTCCAAAACCACCAGAGCCCAAAGAAACTATCTGCATCAACTCTAATAATATTGATTTTTCAAAAGTTAACGAAAACGATCCAATTTTTGCTCCAATAATTATGCGACGGAAAGTGGACGACGCCAAAAAAGCGATGAGATTGAAAAACTGGCTTGCAAAAAATTACAAAGGTGCCTTAGAAAAGTGGGAAGCTAACAGACCTTTGAGGGAAGAAGTTGACCGTCTGCGTTTGAAAATTTCAGAACAGTGGAAATTAACGGATATCCGTTGGGATTGTGGCTGGAATGTGACACATTTTAGGGGTTGTTTGCAAAGTTTTATGGCTTTGGCTGAACAGCACCCTGAGGTGATACATAGTTTGAAAGGACGGACACTTGTGTTTGCTCCTTTCACTGGAATAAGTTTAGATGGTCATATAATGTTAAATAGCGCAGAAGTGAGGCATAATTGGCTTGATGTATGTTTACATAAGTGTGGAAAAATATTTTCGTGAATTATGTTATTTTAGCTTATTAAAAATGTTAGAAGATATGATCAAACACTATTCAGGATACCTGGTTTTGAAAAGTCGGTTTCTCAAGTTCTGAAAGGGATAAAAGTCGGTAGAAGGAAATTTATGCCAAAAATTCTAGCTGGAGAATATGAACGAAATTTGCAGCAAATTACAACTTCTTTAAGTGATTTTAGAGGCAGGCGAGGGTTTCCTAAGCAGTGGCCCAATTCTTTGGAGGAATTTGAAATCGTTGTTGAGACGTAATTCATTGTTGTGGATTATTTTATTGATAGTATATGATTTTATTTTAGTGAGGCTGGTCCATTAATGGTATCTCCAACTGGTCAATTCATTGTTCCTTCTTCTATACCCGGCTTTTTGTTGGTAAATTTTATTACAAATAATATAGAATTAGCTAAGGAGAAAATAAATAATTACAAAAAGTTTGTATGAAGATTTCCAAAGTATAAATTTTATTGATGTATTACTTTCAGTAACAAATATGTGGAGCGCTCACTACAGAAGCAGTGCATAGATGAATTTAAATTATTTACTCTTACTAAAGATGATAATGTTACTCCAGATCTTATGATCAAATGTTGTGAACAACTTGTGGAGAAAAAGTACGATTTAAGTCAATATTTGGAAGAAATACATTTAAATATCGCTACATATTATTCGGTGTTGTCAGATGGAGTTGTTTGTATCCCATGGAATTGGAAATTGTGATTGTGGTGCTGTAAATATAGCGAAATTGTTTAATTTTAACATTTATTTAAGTTTAAAAAATTAGGAAGACATGTAGAGTTCATGCTCGCATCTATTTTAATAAACTTGTAAAAATTATTTTTCAGTTTTCTTTGAATAGTTCTTTTTGTTAGGAAAGAAGGCGTATTTAGTTGGACTTTGAATCCTACGAAATCTGTATTTTTATTTGAAACAAACTGCTGTAGTTGTATGTTGCTCTGTTTATAATACAACGAAATATTTTGAATTTTTATATTCTCGGTATTTTTGAACTTTTGATCAACCCGGACTGATTTCTGTCAAACGGAACAGTCAAAGATCTATCCATAAAATGTTACCGGTGTGTACACTGTAGCCACATCCACGTGTTGACGTTTAAAGTATTTGACTCTGATTTGACGTTTCGCAGAAAGGTTATGTTTTTCAACAAACAAAATAGGTACAATGTAAAAACATTTAAATCATTTTATTTATTTAAAAAAAACTTGTTTTAAGATTTATTAAATTCAACAAAAGCCGAAAATAATTGTTATCCAACAGTTATTATAATCTAATAATCCTAAAACATGAGTTCTAAGGACAAAAAGAAACGTCGTAAACGGTACGAATCCAGCTCTGATTCTGATTCCATAGACAGTGAAGAAGAAGCTAGAAGGAAAGATCTTCGCGAACGTGATGAATTTGCCAGCAGACTTAAAAAACGCGATGAAACGAAAACCCGAAACATTGTCCAAGCTTCAGATCGAAGAGCTTATGAAGAAGCCGCAAAAAGGCTTAAAATGGAAAATGAAGATCGAGAAAAAATGATTCCCATGTTGCGAGTACAGTCCAGGCGGAAATATTTAGAAAAACGTAAAGAAGATAAAATCGCAGAACTTGAAGAAGATATTGCTGATGATGAATATCTTTTCGAAGAAGAAATGTGAGTTTGATACCTAATGTTTGTAATTGCTTAATTATTTGTTCGGTAGATTAAGTCAACGTGAAAAGAAAGACCGCGACCGTAAGAAGGAACTATTGAGGCTTGCTCAAGAACATGAAAAAGCACGTGAATTGGAAAGAGTACAGCGGTACCACATGCCTCGGGACTTGGGTAAAGGTTCTACAGCTGATTATGTGGAAGTCGATGATCTTGAAAAAGTGCCTCAGTCTGAACAGAAAAAATGGGAAAAGGACCAAATGGCTTCAGCTGTTTTTAAATTTGGTGCTAAAGATTCCACTAAAAAGGATGAGTATGATTTATTGTTAGAAGATCAAATTGATTTTATTCAGATTCTGCAAATGCCAGGTAAGTTTGACTTTCAGTACTCAAGTCTTTATTTTCATGATTTTATTGTAGGTAGTGATGATAAGAGAGAGCCAGTGCTTACAGAAAAAGAAAAAAGGAAACTCGATATTGACGAAACTAAAAAAAGCCTTCCTGTTTTTCCATTTCGAGACGATTTAATTCAAGCAGTCAGAGAACATCAAGTTTTGATCATAGAAGGTGAAACTGGATCTGGTAAAACCACACAAATTCCTCAGTATCTGCACGAAGCAGGATTTACTAAAGATGGAAAGAAAATTGGATGTACCCAACCCAGGAGAGTTGCTGCCATGTCAGTGGCGGCTCGTGTGGCCCAAGAAATGGGAGTTAAACTTGGAAATGAAGTTGGTTATGCTATCAGATTTGAAGATTGCACATCTGAGAGAACTTTAATTAAATACATGACTGACGGCACTTTACACAGAGAATTTTTATCAGAACCAGATTTACAATCTTACAGTGTAATGATAATCGACGAAGCTCATGAAAGGACGTTGCATACTGATATATTGTTTGGTTTGGTTAAAGATATTGCAAGATTTCGACCTGACTTAAAATTGTTAATATCCAGTGCAACTTTAGATGCAAAAAAGTTTTCTGAATTTTTTGATGATGCAAATATTTTCCGAATTCCAGGGCGTAGATTTCCTGTGGACATATATTACACTAAAGCACCTGAAGCAGATTATGTAGATGCCTGTGTTGTTTCAGTCCTTCAAATACATGCAACTCAACCACTTGGCGATATATTGGTTTTTTTGACCGGTCAAGATGAAATTGAAACCTGCCAGGAATTATTACAGGACCGAGTAAGACGTTTGGGCTCTAAAGTTAAAGAACTAATTATTTTACCTGTTTATGCAAACTTGCCAAGTGATATGCAAGCAAAAATCTTTGAGCCTACACCACCTGGTGCGAGAAAAGTGGTTCTCGCAACCAACATTGCTGAAACCTCTTTAACAATAGACAACATCATCTATGTGATTGATCCAGGTTTTGCCAAACAGAATCATTTTAATTCGCGTACTGGAATGGAAAGTTTGATTGTTGTGCCTATATCTAAAGCGTCGGCCAATCAGAGAGCAGGAAGAGCGGGAAGAGTAGCTGCTGGTAAATGTTTCCGCTTATATACAGCGTGGTCGTATAAACATGAATTGGAAGATAATACAGTACCAGAAATACAGAGAATTAATTTAGGAAATGCAGTTTTGATGTTAAAAGCACTGGGAATTAATGATTTAGTACATTTTGATTTTCTTGATCCACCACCTCATGAAACACTCGTGTTAGCTTTGGAACAGTTGTATGCTTTGGGGGCTCTAAATCATCATGGAGAACTGACTAAATTGGGAAGACGAATGGCCGAATTTCCAGTTGATCCTATGATGGCTAAAATGTTATTAGCATCAGA
The DNA here is from genome assembly GCF_036711695.1 of Zophobas morio. NCBI lineage: Eukaryota > Metazoa > Arthropoda > Insecta > Coleoptera > Tenebrionidae > Zophobas > Zophobas morio. The sequence continues at coordinate 7,993,833 of NW_026972110.1, forward strand.
AAAGTAAGTCCATATTAAGCGAAAATTAGTAATTATCCTTTAGACTAGAAATTAGTCTTTAGGTAGCTGCATTGTTTTTTATTTTCCGAGCGTAAGCTAAGGACGTATATTAATCGAGTCCATCGTACGAATAGCCACTTTTATGTTTTCTCAACGTTTCATGGCCCCTATAGTACGAAAAAAGTAGTCTCCCGTTTCCGTCTGTCTGTCTGTATCCGAAAGTACTAGGCCGATTGTTGTCAAATTTTGTATTTATATTAGGAATATCATGTAGATGGTAAAATGCTAGCCAAAATATGACTAATCATCCCCACCAATAATGTGATGACGTCACTTCAAAATGGTACATAGTAAATGGGTTTTAAATTGTATAAAATAACATAGTCCTACACATGTAGTTTGACTCCGCGTTGAGTTTTTACCCGAAACGTCCAGATTTTTGAAAAAAAAAAAAAACAAAATTATAAAACAACATTTTGCTATTTCATTTTGAATCTGCAAAACCGAATGCTTTGAAATCTTGCAGATGTTTTAAGGTTATGATAGGGATGATAAATTTTTAATCAAAATATATTTACTTATCTCCTCCAAAAAATTGATGACGTCAGGTCAATATTTTGCCATTAATATTTTTTACATTTGCTTATACAGGGTGTCTCAAAGAAATTAATGACTTGAGTCAATTTATTTTATTGTTTAAATCAAAAATTGGAAAACTGAATACTTTGAAATCTTGCAGACATTTTAAAGTCATTGTAAACTTCCAAAAAATTGATGATGTTATCTCTAAATTTTGCCGAATAAATTCTACCCAAAATTTGCAAAATATGATGAGTTTTACTTGTGATTCATCATATTTTTTATTGATCAAATTAAGAACGAGTCACCCCATTGTCCCGAAAATGTGAAAATACAAACGTCTTTATTTAATAAGAATCATAATAATGATATTCAGAACATTTTGTCGATTGTAGTTTACTACTTAATAGTTTTGATCCTCTGTTTTGAGGGGACGAATTCATTCAAATCAAACTAATTTCTACGTGACATTCTTCCGAGGTATAAACATAAACACTTTCAAGTTGTTTTCCTTATCAAAGATAAGTTAAGGACGTACAGTAATGGAGTCCATCGGGCAATTTGGTACTTTCATATTTTCTCGATATTTCATAACCCCTAGACAAGGCCGCAGCTAGGGAAATATAGTATTTATTCACTAAGCGGAAGTCGGAGCAATAAAAGTCTGGACCGTCGGCATTGTGATCCGGTTATTGCAATTCGTGGAACACATCTTTTAGTTTAGTTTCTGTTTCACTCTCACGTCTACAGGTTGATGAGTGTTGTCGCTATTTGTCATAAATTACGAGTACCATAAATGATTTTCTGGTATTATATACGGCAGACGTGATTTAATTTAACAACTTGATTACGTCTCAAAAAGTTAAAAAGTACGGGAAGTAGTGCGTAAATAACTCTAGAAATTTTTTAAAATAAATAGAATAAGTTACACAAACTCTGATAAAATATACATATTTAGTTGGTTGTTTATCAAGATATTTTTATTTTAGATACAAATGTGCCGAAGAAATAGTAACTATTGCAGCTATGCTATCAGTCAACGGAGCAATTTTCTATAGGCCAAAGGATAAAATAATCCATGCAGATACTGCACGGAAAAATTTCAACCACATTGGAGGTGATCACCTAAGCTTGTTAAATGTTTATAATCAGTGGAGGGATTCTGATTATTCGACTCAGTGGTGTTACGAAAATTTTATACAATATAGGTATGCTTTGTATTACCATACTTGTGTCAGATATTACTTTTTTTTTTCGTAAGGTCAATGAAGAGGGCTCGAGATGTTCGGGAACAACTAGTAGGTTTAATGCAGAGAGTTGAAATTGATATGGTGTCCAATGTCACTGAAACTGCAGATATCAAGAAAGCCATTACGTCTGGTTATTTTTATCACATTGCTCGACTTTCCAAAGGAGGAAGTTATAAAACAGTGAAACATAATCAGGTACATATTGTATTGATTGATGCTGAACGCCAACTGAATAATTTGAAACTGATAACTATATGTTGTAATATTTTCCAGAGCGTGACAATACATCCAAATAGTGCGTTATTTGAAGACTTACCAAGATGGGTCTTATATCATGAGTTGGTATTTACCACGAAAGAATTTATGAGACAAGTCATTGAAATTGAAAGCAAATGGTTACTGGAAGTGGCACCACATTATTATAAATCAAAAGAACTGGAAGATTCCACTAACAAGAAGATGCCAAAAATAGTGGGTCGTAGTACACGAACGGAATAAAAGATGTGAGAGCATAACTTCATTTTCTTTTGTGTTCACAAGACATATATTTATATATAGAAACACTTCATGTGAATTTTTTTAATGAGATGATTTAACTATTTTTGACAATTATAGAAATTCAACTTATATTGCCAGAAATACAAAAATAACAAAAATGTAAATGACCATTAAGTACCAAATGAGAAATAAATTGTCTAGATTGAAATTCATATTTACCTGTTGTTCCATTTCTTCTGAAAATTAAGTTGTACTTGCACTGCCCTAACGTCAAAATGTTTAATGTTACACAAAAATCTATTGCTGTTTCCAGTGTGTTTTCATGTGAGTTCTTAACGCGCTGCTTTGCACATATGCTTTGTCACAAATTTCACACTTATATGGATGCTCTCCTGTATGAATCCTTTCATGTACCTTCAGTGTGGATTTTTCCCCAAAAGCTTTCCCACAGTGGTTGCACAAAAACGGTTTTTTCCCAGTGTGTCTCTGTTTATGCGAGTTTAAGTTACCTTTAGCAATGAACCTTTTGTTACATATATCGCAAACATATGGTCGTTCACCAGTGTGTACTCTCATATGTACTTTTAATTCAGCTGCAGAACCACACTGTTTACCACATTCCGGACAAACAGCATTTAAAGGCCTTCCCAGTCCTAAATGTTTCTTTTTCATGTGATTGTTAAGATGAACTTTAGTTGAACACACTTTTGAACACACGTTACATAAAAAATTGTTGTCTGTATCATGAATGGCACCAAAATGTCTCTGCATGGCTTCTTTGGTAAAGAATCTTTTGTCACAGCCTGAACATGGGAAAGGTTTGACACCACTGTGTTTTTTTATGTGAGTCTCTAGACTGCCTGCTGACAGTAGAAATTTGTTACAAATTTTACATTGATATTTTTTCTCTCTTACTGTATGGATCTGGAAAACATGCTTATGAAAGTGGTAAATACTAAAACATAAAACTTACTGCAGTGTGCTGTCTTAAAATAGCCTTTGTACCAAAAGAGCGTCCACATACTTCACATTTGAAAGGTTTCTCTCCAGTGTGGCTGCGCATATGATCATTTAGGCTCGCTTTTGAATAAAATTTTCTGCTGCAAAGTTCACATTGATAACGTCTGTCATCATAATGTCTCTTCATGTGCTCTGACAACACCTGAGATGTTTTAAATGGTTTATCACACTTACAGCAAACATATGGTCTTGTCTCATCATGGGTTTTTATGTGGCGATTATATGAATTCGTTGAAGTGCACTGCTTACCACAAACTTTACATATGAGGTCATCAACGCTTTTCTTTTTTCTTATATCACATTCACTTTGATTTTTCTCTTCTGGCACTATTTTCACTGTGTTAAGGTTACTTAAGAGTGTTGCTTGTAAGCTTCCATGTTCATTTGTATTACTGTTATCAATAATGTTTGAAAACCTTTCAGCTTCTACCTTTTTACTTATATTACTTTGAGTATCAAAGAGATTTTTTAATCCTACATTATCTATAACTTCACTGGATGCATCTGTTGCATACTGTACTGGGCACTCAAGATTTATTTCATAATTTGTACTTATTTTTTGCGTTTCTGCGTGTTCATTGGTTATATTAATTCGTGTAACGTTTTCAGAACTTTTCTGTTTTCTGCTCAGCAACCATTTACCAATTTCAAATGATCGAACAACTTGTTGTTTAAAAAGATACCAACGACTAACTTCATTCTGGCAATGGTTGCATACAAAATTGAACAGTCCGTTTTCAGGTGTAACCTGTAAAATTCACACAATATTTCGAGTGATTTCAAACGCTTTATAATACGATACCTGTACAGAAGCACATTCTAAAAGCATATCTGCCAAACCAGCTTCATAAATTAAACTCATTTGATCTTTTTTGATTAGACATATTCTGCAGACCTCTTCAATTTGTAAGTGTTCGTATTCTATAAAAGCTTCCATCGTATAACAACATTAAAATTGCACGAATATTCGCAAAAACAAAATTGTGTACAAACATAACCTGCGTTTGACTGTTTTGACATTTGAGGTTTATTGCTTTAAAATCATCAACCTGCTGGAATAAAGGAGAAAGTATGATGCCAGGTACAACGAGTTAAACAGAGATACAATTACTTAGATCGTAAAGGCTACTAAATTTAAAAAAATAGTGATGTATTGTTGGTTGCATCGTTTCATCAGAAACAATGAAAGAAATCAAAGTTTATTCAATTGTAAATATTTTTTATTTACAACTAATAACCTCTAAAGAAAATTTCAAAATTTGTTAATCGAAAAACCAAAAAAATAAATATATAGCGACTTCCCTACTTCATGACCATTTACTGTTAAAGGCCACTTTACTTCTTCAAGTATCATGAATTTTCAAATGTGTGTTTAAAGTACTTCCCTGAGAAAAGCTTTTCCCACAGACATTGCACCCATATGGCCTTTCCCCTGTATGAATTCTTTTGTGTATTTTTAAACTTGACTTTGCAGCAAATGCTTTCCCACAGTTATCACACACATAGTTCTTTTCACCTGTGTGAGTTCTAAAATGTGTTTCTAAGCTTGTCCTAGTTACAAAACCTTTAGAACATATTTTACACACAAATGGTCTCTCTCCTGTATGTTGACTCCTTATATGTATTTTTAACTGTGATGTTGTGATACACTTTTTACCACACATATTGCATTCATGTTTTGGTACTTTTTTTTCACCAGTATGTGTTCTAATGTGCTCTTGTAAAGTGTGCTTTGCTGTAAATGCTCGAGCACATATATTACAAATGAAATCTTTTTGTTTTGTGTGTTTATATTTAATATGAGACTTGAGTTGGCCAGGCATTGCAAAAGACATTGAGCATTCTGTGCAAGTAAAGGGTTTCTCACCAGTGTGGGTTCTCGTGTGTACTTTTAACTGGTATGAATCCACAAATGATTTTTCACAAATCTGACATTTAAATTTTTGGTCACCTGTGTGCGCCTATAACAAAATTGAGTTCAAGTTTAATATATTTTTTTTATAATTCAGTGTATATACCTTTTTTATATGATTTCTTAATAGCAAAGACCTCGTAAACGTCCCTTCACAGAAATCACATTTAAAGGGTCTTTCTCCAGTGTGAATTCTCATATGTTCAATGACATTAAACTGTTTATAGAATCTTTTTCCACACAATTCACACATATAGTCTCTGCTATTGTAGTGGCGTCTAATGTGATCATTTAAAGTTTGTATTTGTTTGAAAATCCTATCACACTTTGGGCATTCATATATTTTGGTATTATTATGGAATTTTAAATGCCTTTTTAGATTGTTTTCTTTTAAAAAATATTTACCACATAATTCACAGATAAAATGACTATTGTTTTTTTCCCTCTGTATTTGTTGTACTGCAGAATTTGACTGTTTTGTTTTATTTTCCAAACTTCTCGATACAATAACATTTTGAGGTATGTCTGTTAAAATATCATACTCATCAACAGGGGTATTATTATCCACAGTACATTCATGGTTAACATCTTCATTCAATTTTAGCAACTGTGACTTTTTATAATTTTGTTCAATAAGCCATTTTCCAATCTTAAATGCCTTTAAGACACGTTGTTTAAAAACATACCACTTGTTTACTTCATCCGAACAGTAGACACAAACTGAATGCAAACTGTCTTCCACTGAAATCTTTTATTATAAATTACCTCTTATGCATTAATAAAATACACCAAATTTTACCTTAACAGAAGTACATTCTTGTAATAAATCACCAAAATTGTTTTCAGTAATCAGTTTCATTTTTTCTTTTTTACAGAGACATATTCTACAGACTTCATTAATGTTTACGTGTTCATATTGCTCAAAATAGTCCATTTTATTGATAAAATCCAGAAAATATTTACAGCCCTAAATTTTCTAACCTCAACAACTGTCACTGACATAAATGCCATATTTTGGCTCACAGTTTTGACGTTTTGACCATTTTGACATTTCTATTAAAAAAAAAGTGGAAAGAAAACAAACGAAAGTCACACGTCAAATCACAAACCATAAATCTTGAAAGATTATAGATTACTTCCATTGAAACCATAAAAATAGATTAACTAAATCGAGGGTACAGAACGAAAACACGATAAGTGACGAAAATTCAGAAAACTACTTTCATATTCAGTAGTCAGTACCATCATTTAATCTTAACAGAATAGATTTGGCCTTGTCTACAGACTACAAGCCGTGGAGGTAAATAGGATGATTCTACCTCTATGCCACAAGCAAGTACCTATTCCTACTTATATTTGAGTTTCCTTACTTACTTTGTGGATAAACCTTACTGTGCAAAAATTGATTAAATAATTGTCACTCCGTTTCAAATTTTCGTCACTTATGGGTTTTCGTTCTATACCCTCGAAATATTTCTATCAAAGTCAACAGTAAAATTCTGACTAACAAAGCAACATTTCTTGTACATTTGTTGGTTGGTTTTAAAGTGTTAATAATATGTCGGAAAATGCTAAACTTGTTTCATACCAATTAGGTGATCAACATGTGACCAATGTAACATATAATTTTAATAAAAGTACCTAAGTCTAAAGTAGTGTCTAAAAAATATATTTTATCTTGAGCAATTTGGTACAAGCCTATAAGTGAAAAAAAAGTAGAATTTCCATGCTTGAAGGCCGGGAAAGTTAACAGTGACTCAACAGATCGAGGTAAGTTTTGTTACGATGGTCCTCAGGAAAAAACGAGTTACAGTTAAGGGAATCCCTAAGGCGAGTGTAATTTGTGACGCGCAGATATTAGACAAAAAAAAAAAAACAAAGTGTAGGCCGTATATTTTGTAGAGCAGAACTTGCAGAAATTAGGCGAATAAAAAATAGGGTCTAAAATATTTATACAGACAGGAAATTTATACTTAGATACATTCATCTCATACATTATCATATTATCACGTTGCACTATATTGTTGGTTGCATATAAAAAAAATTTCTTTTATAAAATTTAAAATCACAAAAGTAATGTGAATAAAAACGTTAAATGGACAACTAAAGTGGAGACAGATATCAATTTATTTATGCACCGTACATATTTAGCATATTATACGTTTGTCTTACGTGTGTTGTTATATAGTTAGGATATTTTTTAGGATTGTGTATTATTTAGGTCAATTTTCTAAATAAAATTATTTAAAAAAACATGCAATTTTAAATTTACCGCCATTTTATATTTTAAAACACCCGCAGTGTTTAGTTGACCAATCGCTGCGAGCGCTAGGTTTTTGTTGCCAATCGTTAAAACGGGAATTTTCACCGCATGCTATGTTTTGTGATGATGTCATTCTGCAGTGCTGCCACCTTTTCCTCTGGTCGTGAATCACAAACAACAACCGCAACAACTCACTACCTGTCAAATGTAACAATAATAAACAACTTTCCATTTACCACTTGAACGATAATAACGTGAAACTATAAGAAGTGCTTCTTTTTAATGTAACTTTTCTAAATTAATATCCTTATATAAGTGTGTGTAGTGAAAATCGCGTGAACGTTCAACTCATAAAGACGATGAATCAGGGGTTAATACACCCCTAGAGTTCCACGTAATGAATTAAGTTACAAACAAATGTATTAATTACACGAAATGTTAACACCAGGTGTGCGAATTGTGCGGGGTCCTGATTGGTCCTGGGGCAACCAAGGTATTTATCAAGAGGTTAAGGTTATGTTTAATTATAAAAAATTTCAGATGGGGGCGAGGGATTTGTGGGTACGGTATGTGAAATTGGAAAATCCGGTAGTGTAGGGTCCCCTGATAAAACAGTGGTTGTTCAGTGGGATAATGGGACGCGCACAAACTATAGAGTTGGGTATTTGGGCAAATATGACCTCCGTGTCATTGACAATGCACAAATAGGTAAATTAATTAAAACAGCGATAATAGAGTAGATTAAAGAATTTAGTCAGCTTCCTAAAGATTTCAGGAAGTTGTGGCAACCTCTCATGAATAAAAAACAGAACAATAGGCCTTGAAATTAATTATTCATGCAATTAATACTTTTCATTTTAGGCGTCAAACATCCGAACATAGTTTGTGATGGCTGTAAGAGCCAGGGCATATCTGGAATGAAGTATAAGTGTAATGTTTGTTATGATTATGATCTTTGTTATATGTGTTACCATGGGGATAAACATGATCTTGGACACACTTTTAAGAGATTTGATACAGCCACAGCTGTGGGGTAAGTTTATTATTGCCAAAATAAGCGGTTGTTAAGGTACTTTTTACAGGGTTGATTTGCCGCCCCGGCAAAATGGCCACAAGAGTGAATTGAAGGGGATTTTTGTGGGCGCCAAGGTAGTAAGAGGATATAATTGGGAATGGGGCAATCAAGATGGTGGTGAGGGTAAAGTGGGCAGGGTTTTAGATATTAGGGGTTGGGATAAAGAAAGCAGTCGATCTGTGGCCAATGTTACTTGGTTGTCTGGATCTACCAATGTTTATCGTTTAGGACATAAAGGCGATTGTGATATAAAGTTTGTAGAGCCAGCTTCAGGAGGGTCTTACTATCCAGAACATCTTCCAGTATTAGGTAAGTGTGCTAATGAACATTAAATATTATTAACATTCATGTTTATAAACATTTCAAATATTTGTTTATGTATTGTCCTAAACAAATTGTTTTATTTTATTGCACTTCATGTTTTAATATTAGAGGTTGCTTAGTCAATTGCTTGATAACGCTGTCATAATTAATAAGCCAACGTATTGTCGTTTTCACTTTTGTTGAGCTCTCTATTAAGGATTTACGTGGTGTTTATAGATCGCTATCTGTATGAATATGTAACTGCCTAGTTAACATATGTGCAAAACAATAGAAATGGAATATTTTAATTATGAGCCGTTATTTTCCATTTGGCCGATTTTATTAATAAACTTTCTGTACTACTGAGAATGTTATTAAGAGCAAAACTAATAATTACGTGCACATAAACTTTTAGAATATGTACTCATTATTTAGGTAAAGTTTCTAGAATTGGCTCATCAACAAAAATATGCTTTCAAGAAATATGTAGTTAAAGTTGATGGAGCAATAATAAAAATTCATAATTTCAGTTTGTTTATTATGAGTTATTTTGAGGGTGAGAAAGGGGAGTTAGTATGACAACGCTGTTTATTAAATGAAATTAGCAAGATTTGTCGCCATCATAAATATGAATGAAACAATTGAAACGACAGTTGTGTCATAAACTCTTCATGTTGTGTATCTTGAATAACAATAAGCGAATTTTTCAGATCTATTTATGATAGTATTAGCTTGAATTTCCGACTTTAAAACTGGAAATAGTGTTACCAAATTCAAGGTTTTTACGTGAAATTTTTTAATTGTTAAAAAAATTAAATCGTCTCATTTGTAACAACAATAACTTAAATTTGTACACTGATATCTGACATTATAATTATTTTTTAATTGCTTCACTGGAAAATTGTGAAATATTAACAGTTTTTTAATGTACTTCATACATTCGTTTCATGGTTTCAAAAATTTTCTTTAGTATCATTTAAGCTAGTTTTATAATCGTCTATCACCTTGTATATTGATATTGGAATGTTTCGTTCTATATTTTAAATAAGTTTGTGATTTAAATAAGTTGAAAAATAAGGTTGTATAATGACCGGCTGGTAAATTTACAATACCTGACAAGAAATCCTTAATGCACTAAGTTATGCAATTAAAATTGTTTTTGGTTGGTCAACCGCGAAATTTTTTCTTTGGTGTCTTACTAAAGCAAAATAGTTTCTTAGTCGTTGAACTGACTGAAATAATTTGCAACATTAATGTTTAAAATATTCAAAAAATTTAGATATTGTATGGAATAAAAAATATACAGGTCATAACATCGAACAAGCAGTAGCCCGTCCTGCAAGATCAGGTCCTCCACCATTTAGTGTTGGGGATAAAGTTAAAGTAGTCGTCTCGGAAGAACAGTTGAAGACAATGCAACAAGGTCACGGTGGATGGAATCCTAAAATGGCCGAAGTAGATATGTGTTCTTCTGGAATCAAATATTTCTCACAGGTGATTTTTGTAGTACATTGGAAAAATTGGAAGAGTCCACAGAGTTACTGACAAAGGTGATATTAGAGTACAGTATGAAGGGTGCCACAATCGGTGGACTTTCAATCCAGTCACTCTATCTAAGGTTAACTCGGTAGCGGTAGGCGACATTGTATGCTTAAGAACCGATATTGAAAAAGTGAAGGAATTGCAGAAAGGCCACGGGGAATGGATCGAAATTATGAAAAATGTAACCGTTATTTTAAGTGTAAACTTCTTAATTTAATAATTGAAACGAATTCTAGTCGTTGGGTAAATTAGGCAAAATATTGAAAATCTACTCGGATGGAGATCTGCGTGTACAACTCGATGGACATGCTTGGACTCTGAATCCGCAGTGCGTCAGGTTGGTGCCTGGAAGTGCAGCGGAACTTGCGAATACAATGCAGGCGACTCAAAATCAAAGACAAGAACCGTCAAGTTTGTATGAAATTTGTAAGTGATTCGCAATCTGATTTTAACTTTTAGTGGAATGGCCACCGACCAATCCAGCGGATAATCAAACAAATGGAGTGGCCGATCAGCTAGTTAGAGCGGCAGCTCAGGGTCATTTGGAAACCGTACAAAGACTGCTCGAAGGGGTGTCACGCAATATGGTTGACATGCGAAGCGGTGGGAAAACTGCCTTGCAGGTGGCAGCACATCAGGGGCATGCAGCTATAGTGAGACTGCTACTTCATGCAGGGGCTTCCGTCAACGCCAGCGATAACGATGGCGACACTTGTTTACATTATGCAGCTTTTGGTAATCAGCCAGAGGTAGGGTTAAAATTTTTTTTTAAAGCCTAAATCGAATCGAATACATAAACTGTTGTTCTTGTAGAAAAAATCTTAGTTTTTTTTTTAAATAAGTTGCTAAAATTTAAATTCAAAAATTATATAAAATCGAGTGCAGAACGAAAGAGGCCAGGGGTGGAGCTTATGATGTGTGGCTTCTAGACCACACAAAAGGTTACGTAGTTACAGTAAATATTAGGTACTTTCAAAAAATCATTGTGAATTTCAATGATAAAAGAAAATATAAATAATTTTATAATCCCATTCATAAAATTGTTACTATTATTTATTAAATGTGGAAAAAATAATATATTCTTCTGGTTGGACGCCACTGCAAAGACGTTTTCGCTTTCGGACTAACAGTGGACTCGATCGAAATAAATTCGACACTCCACAAACCACGTGATGGCCTCTTTTGTATTGCACTCGATTCTAATCCTTACACTTTTTAAAATGTAACGTTAGCATGTTGATTTTTCTAAAACAGGTTATAATTTTAAAAAGAAAATTTATAATTATTAAATTCGGTTTTAAATTTAAAGTTAGAAACACCAAGTACGTTCTATCCTTGAGGCGTGAACTGTAAAATAAATAAAAAAATAGTTTTTTCTTCTTCATTGTAACGAACAGAATCTGTTGGAATATAAGTCAATTTTTAAACTATTCTGCTGAATTGATAAGTGTGTTTTATGTATAGACAAATGAAAAGTCCGTTATGTGAATTTTAAAAGTTAACCTAAAAAGTTTTAATATTACTTACATATTTTCTTCTTTTGCTCCCGGGAATGTAACTCGGAGCATATGAATGGTTTTTTCGCATACATATTTCTTTGACTGTAGATTTTTATAAAAAAATATTAGCGGATTAATAAACACGTAGACACATTTTTTATTTTTGGCGTGACACGCTCATAGGTTTGGTAGGGATGCATTTACAAATTTATTATTTATATATTATTGATACAATTTTAATTTTTTACCCAAAAATCTGCACTTGCAGAAAAAATTGAGATGACGTCATCAAGTTTTTGAAGGGAATGAACAAATAAATATTGATTATCGATTTACCATCTCGATGACAACCTTAAAGCGTTTGCAAAAGTTTGGAACAGTCGGTTTTTTGTTTGCTAAGATAAATTTTCATATTAAGTCTAATTATACAGAGCGTTTACATAAAAAATAATTATGTAATATATTCAAATATTGATATTTCAGTTTTTTCAATAAAACACCCTATATTTTATTACTACGTATTATTCTGTTTTTTGTTCTATATTGTTTTTGCTAAGTATTTTTTGCGCGGGGCGGCGCATGCGTTTATTTCGTAACGATGTACTTACTAAACTCCATTAACATAGGTTCATAAATAAAAAAGTTATTCGAGTCCCCTTTTACCTGACTCACGCTGTATAAAAAGGGATTTGATGCGATCCATTTTAAAATATTTTAAGAAAATTGTGGACAAAATCGACTGAAAACACGATCAAAGACAGCCATGAATTTTTGAAAATTTGTCTTTGATGGAATATCCGCCTCGTCAGATTATTGTCAATTTGAACGTCTGAGTTAAAAATGCGACTATCATAGACACACTTTCAAAGATCCATTGCTGCTTTTGATTGTGTTTTTTATTGCTCTCTCGATATAAGATACAGTTGTGAAGGCGATCCAGAAACTATGTTTCTTTTAAACATATATCTTGAGAAAACGAAAGCTGAAAACCAGGAGGGTGGGTGGTGCTCGAAAATTACAGGGTGTTTGTTTTTTTTAAGTGAAACAAAACAATGTGAAAATAAGATAAAAAATTTTACCTGCGCATGCTGAGAATTTTAAGAAATGTAAGGGTAGAAGTACATTATCCTCGCATTTAAAATTATGGGAATGAGTGTAACATTTCAATATGGAAAAAATGAGTTGGTCAAATTCGTATTCAAATAGTTTTTATTTTGTACTAGGTTATTTTTAAGATACATTTTTCCATTACTAAAGATTCTCTATAATCATAGTAGATGGAAGTAGTTCCTTCTGAAATACATATGTATGTACATTAGGGTGATTCAAAAAAAAAAAAAATTTTTTTTTTCGTGTCAAAGAGGTTCAAAAGTTTCTTTTCAACGTAAAAAAATACCAGTTAAAAGTTGAGCTCTTAATATTAATATTAAGACCGTCCGCATCGCGTTTTTCTATTTCCCATAAGAATAACATGGGAAAATTTTTGTTTGCACCTTCTGATTTTTATTGCTAGCCCGTCGTGTGTCGTGAAAAAAATTCAATCACATATTTTTATAGAGAATTGAACGCTCTACAAAAAGTGTCTCCTATGATTTTGCGAGAAACCTGACTATGATTTTTTAACCCACTGATGCTGAAAATGTTCGGAAAGAGTTTTACTGGCCTTATTATAGCATAAAATTATAAACAATTACTGTTTAAAAAACTAAATTTAAAATGTGTATAAATTTTTGTGGTGATTTATTCCAATAAGACCATCAAATTTATTGTAATGCATCAAAAACGTCAAAATTTGGATAAATTTAACTTTAGCCTAAAATAACTCTTCAACTATCAGGTTTCTCGCACAATCATAGGAGACACTTTTTGTAGAGCGTTCAATTCTCTATAAAAATATGTGATTGAATTTTTTTCACGACACACGACGGGCTAGCAATAAAAATCAGAAGGTGCAAACAAAAATTTTCCCATGTTATTCTTATGGGAAATAGAAAAACGCGATGCGGACGGTCTTAATATTAATATTAAGAGCTCAAATTTTAACTGGTATTTTTTTACGTTGAAAAGAAACTTTTGAACCTCTTTGCACGAAAAAAAAAAATTATTTTTTTTTTTTGAATCACCCTAATGTACATGATTGAAATATATTTGTATTGTTAATTCGAGCGATAATTTAAACTCAACAATTTATTCCTCAGTAATACAAATTTATACAACTAACTACACAGCGATTATAATTCCGACTCAACTTAGACTCTAATATTATCTCGTTGACTGGACTAAAACTGATTGCTCCCGACGGTGGTCTCTATTTAAACCCATACGTTCCTTTCTGGATAGACTTCCACAGAACCGCTTTTAGGCACTTTTTTGTCGAACCGTCTTCGCCGTACATACTAGAAAGCCCTCGAGCAAACCAATAGGTGTCGTATCGAAGCGGCGTATGGGTTTATTTCATAACAGTATACATTTGTATAAATATATAAATATATTTCTTACAATTACTTAAATTTGTTACTCCCATTAATAATTTTTAAAGCGATTTTGCGAAATATTTCGGCGTGGCCGTTTTTTTTTGCCGGTCAGTATATAAAATGCATATTTACGACTACTTGCATACTAGGTTTTTGAAGTAACGTTAAGATTATCAGTTTTTCTGTTGCATTAAACAACAGAAGCTTTAGAGAGACTAGTTCTTCTATACTCAAATAAACCTGATACAACTCGTTATGATTTCCTGTTCAAATTTTTACATCCTATTTATACACCGACATGGATATTGTTTCGTACTTTCTAGTATCTGTCCTAGTGTTGCGTATAAAGAACCGCCTCGAAAACGTCGTTCTCTTTACGCTTCATGATCACTTTTAAAAGAAGTTTTATGTAACAGTGTGTAGTATGTTTCTATATTACAAGGGTAACTAGTTACACAATGGTTGGTACACTTAGTTCAAGAACAAACTCGGACGACTCGCTAGCTGACAGACTTTCGAATTTTTTAATTTATTTATTTAATTTTCTTTAGGAGGACGTTTGATGTCAATTCTAAATTCGGAGATAAAACTTAACAACCAAAAAACGTCATTTGTGTCAGAGCTTTCAGAAGATTCGTATATTGCATGTTGTATATTGCGAATCCACTTTATCGTTAAGTTTTGTCTGCACCTTTATATGCATTTATACATATATAATATTATAAAACACTGTGTTTCTATTGTCTGTCTTTCTTATTCTATTCTTATTACAACATATCATATACAGAGCTTTCATAAGTATTTCTTACATTCAATGACCTGTGAAATTTGTAAATGTTGCAGGTTTGCCACTTCCTGGCAATGGTAGACATTTTAAAAGTTTACGTAACATGCTTAAAATGTCATCTGTCAGAAGAATTATGACATTTTAACTGTCGTTGGTATTACATATATTGTATAGTTACACTCTCGCAAAGAGACGGAACATATCAGTGCCCACTTGAATGTTAGAATCACTTATGAAAGCATGCACTTAAAACATTAATGGACTTAACGTTAATTTTAGCTATCACTTTGACAGTACATAGTTCTCTCCACGATCTAACACTGACATTATTATTTATGCATATATTTTTGGGTGTCTTCTTGACACAATAAATAACTTGCGTTATTTTGTGATTTATTTAGGTACTGGATCTCCTCATCAAGGCGGGTTCGGAGCTAAACACTGCCAATCGCAGCGGCTGCACTGCCTTGCACATTGCAGCGCACAAGCAGCCGGCCCGATGTGTTCAGATTTTGCTGTCGGCTGGTGCTGATCCGAACTGTACTGACCTTTACGGCGACACTGCCTTACACGATGCCATCGGAAAAGATAGTTATCAGGTGGTAGAACTGTTGTGCGCGGCAAGTGGCATTGATTTCACTCTTCGGAACAAGAGGGGATTCAATGCTTTGCATCATGCCGCGCTCAAAGGAAAAAATTTCGCCACTAGGAAGCTTTTAACGCAAGCGAGGCAGCTGGTAGATGTGAAAAAAGATGACGGCTTTTCGGCCTTGCACTTGGCGGCCTTGAATGGTCACAAAGAAGTGGTCGAAACTCTTGTCCACGTAGGTCAGGCGGATATTAATTTAAGAAACAATAGAAATCAAACTGCCCTTCTCCTTGCGGTCAGTCAAGGTAAGTACATTTCATTGTTTGTTTTGTAATTCACGTCAGATCGATCAGATTATTATAAAATTTCGGTTTATAATTAGAATAAATTAAAACATCCGTGTTTTCTTAAATACTTGTACTATTTGGTGTGTTAAAAAAATTGTTTAATGGTTAACAAACGGTTTTGGCTGTGTAATTTAAATAGTTTTGTTTGAATTTTTTTGAAAACCTTCGTCACAGTATGACATTTTTTGTGAAAATACTTGACAGTTTATTGTTGACATGTTGACATAAAACTGTAAATATCTTGCCAGCCTAACAAAAAACTGCACTGGGTAACTTCTATAGAAGTTTTTTTTATTAAAGAGAATTATGTTGGTAGCATTTTATCAGATAGTTGTTGGAATTGACATTAATAACATTTCTGTCCTTGTTACTAAACATCATCTACAACCAGTTATTTGTAACTGATGTAGACTATTGTCTTACACAAATAGATTTGAAGCCCAGCGAAGTTTTGAGGCCGTACTTAAATTGATATCAATACAAGAAAATTTAAGAGAAAGTCCAATAAGAAACTACATACGGAGAATGACAGTGACAAATGACAAGAATATAATTGGCAAATTTTTTAATAGTTTTGTGACTTTATTACCTATCGCGGTGAATTATGTAATTATAGGTGTCACATTGAGAATGTATGAGTTACTGCGGTCACTTTTGCTTTATCTGACGTGGTATTTTTCTTTCTCGCTCTGTCAATATTCTGCTAAGTCGTGCAATTTATTTTTAAAATAATGGTGTTGCCAACACCAACGCTTTCCTTGTTCAGTTTGATAGTTATGGTCAAATAATTGCTATGCCCATATCATTATTTTAAAAATAAATCGTACGGTCTACTAGATTTTTTTTTCGTTCATATGATATTGAGCATTAACTTATCTATTAGTCGTAAGTACCGTGTGATTTTTGAAATTTTTTAGACAAATTCTCATAAATAATAAACGAAATGATATTTTAATTCTAAATTTACGCAAACTTATAAAAATATGAGATATGTATCGAGAACTCGAGATGATTTTGAGTATGGTAAGTACAAAATTGTGTTACAGGAGCATTCCACTGTCACGTTCGGGACATTTGTAACAATAATTTTATGTAAAAGTTAGTCACATTACTTTTATAAAGCGGAAATGACCAGAGTGGCGGCTACCTTAGAAAAATTGAGAGTTTTTTGAACAATTTTGTTCAATTTGTTTTTAGGTTTTTGTTTTGCAAATTACAACAAATTCAATACTAAAGTATGTCACGTATGGGACATCAAAAATTCTCATATTCTAAATGTATTGAAGAAATTTTGTTATATCTGCTTCGTTTTAATTATCCGAAGAGGGTGTACTTTATATATTAATAGTAGAAGTACAATTTTTAATTTGGTTATCATTTTGAATTATTGTCTTTGACGGTTTTTTCATAACAAATTATTTTTAAACGGTCACGTATGGGACATGTGTGAATAGTATTAAATTAAAAACATTCTAATTCACAATTTTAATAATTAATCAACACAGAACACACCATAATGACAAAACTAAACATAAACAATAATAATCAAATAAATTACAATAAATCACATGCGTTTTTAATATTTTTTATGTTTGTAAAATCTAGAGCATTTATTAGAAATTTCAGCGAAGTGGTTCCGTATGCAGTGATGTGATGCATTTCTTGCCAAACATTTTGACATAAGTTAATGTATTTGTGTGATATTTATAAATTGTGGCTGACTGCGGGTTTTAAGAATTTTAAGCAATCAAAATGCGTAAAAACTTTATTGTTTTACTTTATTTTTAAAAATATTGTAAGTTCCCGTTTTTCGTGGAATGCTCCTGCAACTCTTCATCGCTTAAAGACGAGCTTATGCCAGTTTTCCTGCGTGTTGGCATGTGAACTTTTGGTGGATAAGTACGGTGTTGGTGATCTTTATTAAAAAAACATTAAATGTTTTCTTTGTTTAAGAAGATTTTGAAGAGCCACTTAAAAAGTTTTAATGTTTTAGCACTGCTCCCGTATGACTTGAAAAAAACAACCAGAATTTTAGTTAATATTTTACTTTGTGTAGAATTTATAGCAAAATGTCATTTGCGCAAAAATTACTATGTATCTCCAAATGTCAAGTTCTGTTGAACAATTTCGGTTTTACATTTTATTTTTTCTTATAATCCTAAATTTTACTATGACATTTTTAAAAATTGTATTTGATCGTTGTAAATGTTGTTTTTGAAAAACATGAATCCATGGACTATTATCGCACATAAAACTGAAGTTCAAAGAAATTAAAAATCAATATTTTTATGTGCAACCAGATATATAGAAATATTTCTGTCTGTAACATGATTCATATTTTGAAACTATATTCTTTTTATGGTTATACGCTAGTACCTACTGAACAAAAACAGGAATATTAATGAAAAGTGATAAAAATTGAACACCAACACTCGTCATGCCAATATTAATATTTGTTGCGCATAATTGTATCACGTGTAAATTATTTAAAAATAATAATTTCGCAAATAATTAGAGCACAGAAATAGTGGGATTTTAGAACCGTGAAATGTGCAAACAATTTGCATAATAGTTTTATCGTCGACGGACGTTCAAAATCTAAACAAATGGTCATGTTTTTACATTTAAATATTTGAACTTCAAGGAACCTAGAAATATAAAGGCGCGAATACTCGTATCACCAATATAAAACCAAGAAGAAATAAAATTTTACCGACAGTTACTTAGATGTTTTGTTGCGGCAAGGTTTTAGTAACTTGGTTTATAATTCATTCACATTCTACCGCTGTACCTACTATATACTTTTATTCTTATTTATTATATTGCTTGGTTGTAATAGTAAATGCAAAAATTATATAGTTCTTAATTAGTACGTAGTTTATTGAAAATATGTATCAATTTCCACTCTAGATGAAAATTATTTCTGTCTAGATTTAGCCACAAAAAATTAACTACATAGTTCATCTTTTGTTTGACTCTTGGCTTATTGATTGTTGGAAGTTAGACTGAGTTTAAGGCCATTTAACGAAACGACAAAAATTAAGATCTCACTGTATTATTTTGGACACGTGAACCTGTGTTAGAACGTTTGCTTACCCCTTTGCCAACAAAGTACAAAAAAAAAAATAGTAATATTCTTTTTAAAAACACCAAATAAAACTAGGTTGTACGAGTTGGCACCATAATTTTCGGTTTCTGGGCCGAACATTTAACTAAAAAAAAAAGAAATTGGTTAAAACTATGTATATACATTACATAGAAAATTAGCTGAGCTCCTTCGACTTTAGTTAACTACACCGACACCATTTACATGGATGTAACACAAATTTAATCTTTTAAGCTAGTGAAAAAAAGGTAGATATATCGAATATACTCCCTACAATCAATTGATGTCAAACGTACTATTCGATCGGAAATAAACTGAAGTAGATTTAGCATTGCCTGCCAAGCGTTTGTTGATACTACCGCACGCATTTAATTTAAAATATATATTGATATAATTAATCTTCAACAATCATTTTTTTATCATTAGGCGTTGATGTTTTTTGGATTTTTTGAAAACATGTTTTATTGGAGCAGAAATCTCTTGCCCAAAAGATGGACAAGGGAACGTAATACTCCTAATAATTTTTTAGTGAAAGCTCTGTCAGCTGGCTGACACTATGTTGTGATGTGTCAGTTGTAGAGTAGACCGCCAATACAATTGACGTCATAGCCAACTCTAATTCCTTTTATTTTCGATCGCACGATATTAGTATGGTATCGAACTACAAACATAAAGTGACATACAGTTGGGCCGAGACTAGATGTATTTGAAATGAAAAGAAGAGTGTTTATTGTGAAAAGCAAACTGAAGATGACTCGAATAAATTGTTAGCGTTCATGACATTTCGCTATTAATTCAGTGGATCGTTATCATAAAGATAAGCAACATTTCTGATCGTGACAGCCAGGCTATGAACATGGAATATGGAATGCAAACTCTCCTTTAGAAGATTTCCATATGGTGCTTAGTTAAATATGGTCCGTTGTTTTGATATTTCAACTACTTAATTTATATATTTTTGTGGGTTTTTTAGCTCTTTTTTCTGGAACCAGTTAATGACGATAGAATCAGAAATTGTCAATGTTTCACTATACTTCTAATTAATTCTCTTTGTTTTGAATTTTTTTGTGTTTTATAAAATATTAGATATTTTGTTTTGGCGGGAGTATAAAACGAAATTTACGATCACTAATGCATTTTATTGCCAAAAACATAATCCAGCATCTGGTGACTTTATAAAATCCACACAGACTTTGGACATTCAATGTAATAACATATGTACAGTCATGCTCACATAAATCCCGTACAACCTCTGTTTTACGTTATGTCGAAATCAATACAAAATCAATAGTATGGATACAAATACAGATTGTCAGCTGTACGGGATTTATGTGAGCATGACTATACTTGTGATGTGTTTATTTATTATACAAATAATACAAGAATAAACTGACACATTTTAAGAAGTATCCGTTATTAGGTAAAGAAAATACGGAGGTCATAACAATGTATACTAAATGTTTGTTCGTAGAAAATATTTTTAACAGTTTTAAAATGATTGTAACAATGTTAGTATCCTACATAATAAATTAAAGTGAATTAGTAAATTAAATTAAAAGTCGATGATCGTTACCATTTTTAAAATTCTGTCTGACGTGAATTATAAGTTTTTGGATTTTTTTTCTTTTGCCCCTGGGACATAATCTAGTGAAATGTTGTCGTTGTTACCAGGACATTGCGGAGTTATTGAACTCTTAATCAAACTGAAGGCCAACATAAACGCCAAAGATGAAGATGAAGATACAGCTTTACACTTAGTTTTAATTAAAAAATCCCATCTGAACGGGGAAATAAGACAAGAAGATAGTCCAGATATTTTTACTATATATGAAAGTATAAGTCAAGTTTCCGAATTCCGATTGGCTATCGCAATCGCTTGTTACCTCATTCAAATGGGAATAGATTTAGATGCTCTTAATAGTAAAGGACAATCTGCCTTGAGTCTACTTCAAGAATCAAGTTTACAAGAACTGCTAAAAAGTTACAAGCCAAATTTAGATAGTAATCAAATACAACAGAATACTCAGGAATCTTTGGGATTAGAGTCTTTGAATCTAAACGAAGCGAGACACTCGACGGACGGCTATAATTTAACTGACAATACACCGAAAAATAGTCCGGCTAGAAATCTAAGCAACGACGAATCGAAAAATACCCGTAGAAGTAGACGGGAGAAGAACGACAAAATATTTGATATTGGTAGCACGTCGCAGGAGAACTCCCCGAATCATAAAAATCATTATTATCAAAACGAGATTGTAAGCAGTAAGCCAGTCGAGTGTTTGGTTTGCTCGGAACTATCTGAAGAAAACGTTCGGTTAGAACCTTGCAATCATAAACCAGCTTGTGAGGACTGTTCGTCGCGTATGAAGAAGTGCTTACAATGCGGTTCCATCGTTCAGAAGCGTATCACAAAAGACGGGAGAGTCATTCCGGCCAAATCAAGACAGCCTAGTGCGGAAAGAATGAGGTACTTGGAATGTAAAATCGCAGAAATTGAGGAGAGTCACGCATGCAGCATTTGCATGGAAAGAAAACGAAATGTTGTCTTTCTGTGCGGACACGGAACATGTTCGAAATGTGCAGATACCCTCAAAACGTGTCACATGTGCAGAAAAACCATCACGAAAAAAATACCTATTTATTAAGCTTTTATAAAGACGTTTCTAAGCATGTTGTAGATGAGTTTGGTTGAGATATATAGTTGCCATTAACAATGGATTTCGATGCATATTTGAAAAATATTTATATAATTTTTTGCAATTACAGTTTAGAGAATTTTTGAGCATGAAGTAACGATCCAGTTCAGAGTATTTGTAATATTTATATTCATGCGATATTTGTATGAGAGTTTATAATAAAGCACTAACACGCAAATAATTTCGGTAACCTACATGGAAAGTAATGGGCAATATTGATAAATATGAGGAAATGGAATAATTTACAAATTATTTGTGTGGGGAGTGTTCTTCTGTTTTGTTAAATGTATATTTATTCCTTTGAAACTGTGATGCATATTTTTTTTCATTATTACTTTGTAAGTAGGATACGTTCCCAGATAATTACGTAAGATGTATCGATTCTTTATAAATTAGACTGAAAATAAAAGAATATTAAACTTTCTCTTATTATTTTGAACAATTTCATGTTACTCACGTGTGTCGATTAGTGGTGCCTCGGAAAAGAGGCTATGGAGTGTCGCTCACATATAAATTTTAATAAAGAAATATTTCGTGTATTATTGACTTCATAAGCATTTTTCAGCGGATCCCTCATAAAATTCAATAAATACAAGCAATGACACGTCATACAGTTAGGTAGATCACGTGCCGTACTGAAATAATTACGTAGGCCACGTGGCATATTGAAATAATTTTTATTTGATACTGCAACAATAAGAGAAGGTAAGCGGATTTGCTGCCTCTACTGTGACGAATTGGAAAAAATTACCGCAAGTTGAGGAACCATAACCGCAGTATATCTTTTGCCGAACTTTCACATAAAAACTTATTAAATACATGTTTGTGGTGTCCCAGTTTGAATTAAAATTTCGCGCTGAGAGGCAAAAAAAAAACTGAAACCGCATTTGAATAATTTGAAAAATAAATTAAGAATATTAGTAATATAGGAAACCGTACATTTTCAGAGGAATTCCACCCGTTTGACAATGCAAAATAGCAGGTAGAAAATTTGACGTATTATATATAACTAAAGCTTCTGGATGTTTAAGTATTACATTATAACAAACACACTCTTTAACCTCGCACCCGAGATTCATTCACAATTCATTTGTAGCATTTAAACTGGTCTAAAAGTTGTCCATTTTGAGAGAAAGCACTTTGGACTCGAAAAACGGGGAAGGGGTTAATATTTTTCTTCCATGTTTAATAATATTTTTGCGGCTTGTACTGAACATATTTATTCTCGACGGTGCCGCTCTAGAGTAAGAGTTCCCGAGACCAGCTAGCTTATTGTGATTTTGATTGTATTAAATCTGTGTTTCTTCGCTCCACGAAGTAATCTGTGGATACGATCTAAAATAATTAAGCATTTGAAATAACACATGATTTAATTTCGTGTAAATTCTTGTAAGTTTAAAATTATTGATAAAGTGTGACGTAATTATATTATGTAAATTCTTTCTTATATGTGGCGTAATTAATTTAAGGTTTAACTTAGTTTAACTCATGGGGGTTATCATAAAAAAAATAAATTCGTTAAATCAAATTTTGTAATTTGTCCTGGAAAGTGGATTTGTTTGATTGTAAGTGTTTTAACGGAGAGGGAATTTCGGCCTAAATAACTTTGAAGTATCAGAAAGGGCTCATTTTTTTATAATTTAGCAATAGTGTAACAATGAACAAAATTAATGAGCCTAAATTATTATTAAAACAAAATTTCTAGAACTTATAATATGTAAAAAGTAAGTATAAATAATTGATAAATTCCGTTTGTTTTTAACTTGAATATTTAATGATGTCATCCTCATAAAATATATTGTTTTGCTGTAAACAACTTTGTGATATAAACTTTTACAAATCATTATCTTGCTTGAATATAACTCGTGAAAATAAGTTACATTACGTGGTCAAATGTCATTTTTAAGTAAGTCTACATATCAAAAAGGGGTAGCGTTTGAAAAATTGAAAAATTGGTGGCAGTAAATGAAGAGGGGTGCTGCAGCCACAACATTTTAACCACTTCCGACTTCATTCCTATACATTAATTAACATTTCGTTAAACTTGACTTTTACGGAATTTAAAAATTTATGATTATATTAAACACCGGATGAAAATGACCGCAAGGTAGTCAAAAGATCTTTAAACTTGGGGAAAACAGTTAACAGTTGTAAACTTTTGTTTCTTTTAAAGTTTTGGGATGTTTAAAAGTAAAGACACATCCTCCATTCTGCGCTGTCCGCCTTGGTTTGGAAATGATAGAGGAAGCAAGAGGTAATGTATAGATTAGTGTAGTGTAATTAATACCTACATAATTTGTTTTGTTCGTGAAAATAACAGCAAAATTGTAAAAATGAATTGTGTGTGAATATTTTGCATCTTTATATTGATAATCACCTGTGTAAGTTAAGCTTGGAAAGTACGCAAGTATCCGTCTTCTGTTTTCTATAGGTCTGGCTTTTCGCGATTTTATTAGTCAACGATTGCTCCCTTAAAGTAAGGAACTGATTTTGAAATTTTAAATTATTTTAAGATTATAGCATAAATGCGGCAACCCCAAAACTGATTTATCCGTCTCATTGTGGTATCCTGAGTTTAAAAATTCAATTTCGCGTTAAAAAACAACGTGAAAAAAATCTACACACAGCGCGAAAATTATGTTCTACTAATGAATACCTAATATTGCAGTATTTTAATTAAGATTCATTTAGTGTGCGATGCATCGATGAATAAAAACTGCAAAAAATATCTGATATGGTATCGGCAAGAATTTTTTGTTTATTTTTCGTGTTAGTCAAAGGAGTTCAGTCGCTGTCGCTTTTGACTTAGTTGAGAGCGTATGCGGTGTGTAAATAAGTTTAAGTGGTTTATTTTGGTTAAAAATAATTTGGTTTCGGGCTTAAAGTGAAAAGTAAGTGTTGTGATGTGCCCATGAGGAAGGAGTCTGCAAGGATCGGCGCGGAAGGAAAGGAAATCAGGACTTATAGTAGCCTGCATAGATATTGTAGCCGTCCATAGAGTCGAAATTTGCGAATAAAAATAAAATAAAACCGGTTCAAACGGAGCCGACGGTGGCTTGCAAAGTCTGACATCACTCTGGCACACGTTGCACAGAGACGTATTTAATATTAAATGTCATTTCTTCCGTCATGATATAATCTGCTTAATTTCTGAGCTGAATCTCGTCAATAAAATCGAAGCTCTGTTCACTGTACACAAGTTGTGGTATGGTATATTCATCGTTGGGGAGGCAGGTGGAGCGAAAAACCTAGTCAGCTTAGCAGCAAACACGACTATAAACTAGTCCACGTGGACTGTTTGTTTCCTGTCATATTTTAGTTTGCTTGAACCAATTGTGTTGCACCAAACGGTTATTACACTTGTTGAAATAAATTTTCAAACTTCCATCTTTCTCTAGATCAGTGGTTCGCAAACTTTTATTATTGATGGCACCCTAAAATATTAAAAAAAATTTGGCGGCATCCCGCCAAGAACAGTTTTAATTGTTTTATAAATATTTGTTTTCCATAATTTAAGCTTGTCTTTTAAAGCTAAATTTTTTTCACTGGAGGTTAAAATATTTTCATTTCTACCTTGCATACTTAAATTTACATATTTTATTTAAGTGTTCAAAAATATTAGTTAAATATGCTAGTTTTGCACACCAGACGTGGTCTTGAAGGAGGTCAAAAAATTGTTCAATATTTTCTGATTCAAAAAACGTTTATATCTGTTTTCTTAAAAAAAAACACGGCCTTTAGATAGCCATTTTACTTCAGTATGAAGAAAATTAACATGTTCAGAACACATTTTCCATTACTGAACAGTTGTACCATATTAATAAAATCAGATCATGAATTATTAATTTTTAAAGTTGGTTTTGTGCTTATAATTATTAAAATCATTATAAAATTTTCACGGCACCCTCTTGGGGGTTCCGCGGCACCCCAATGTGCCGCGGCACCCAGTTTGCGAACCACTGCTCTAGATCATCGGTTTCGTTCGTAGCTGTGTGACAAATCCTTTGTCGTAGATAGAATATAGTAAGATTACAGTGACCCTAAGATTTTGTGCAAACAGCCTTAAATACACCCCTGTGTGATATGACGCGTGCCGTAGTGACAGAATTTGCAAGCCGTCGTCGGCTTCGTTTGAGCCGGTTTTATTTTATTTTTATTCGCAAATCTCGACTCTATGGACGGCTACAATATCTATGCAGGCTACTATAAAAGGTAAGTGTTGCTGCTGTTAGGTCCTCTGTATCGGTCTATTATTCAATGTATTGTACTTTATTTCTTCAGTTGTTTTATTCTAAATTGATATAAAAATATGAACGTTAAGGGAGAAGTAGCTGTATTATACAAATCGTTACTTAACGACTTAATAAATATGTTTGTTTCAATAAGAACTCGAACGTTAATATCTCGTCAGATATTAATTCTTTAAAACTGGCCTTTTCGTCTGAAGTAATTTGGGATATCTAATAGGTTTTTATCAATGTTAATTATTTAAAAATCGAAAACATTTTTGTATTTGGGACATATTTAACTAGAACTAAATCAGCAAAACGTTTCAGACAATCATCTTAATTGAAAATAGTGGTCTTTATTGTTTGAGTTTATTGGAAATTGTTTATTGAAATTTCGATTAAATTTACTTTAGAATGTTCTTCATTTCTAAACGTAGTGTAGCAGGGTTATTTTTTATATTTTTATTAATTAACCAAGCAAAATATACATTAACAATATTACAACGAATTTCTAGTAATCATGTGGATTAATTTAACATTATCTATTATAATATATTGATTGTTACCATCCTTAACAATAGATTACAACTATCGGTCCTGGTGGCTTATTATAAAACCGAGTTGCTTGTCATAAATTAGAAAAATCAGACGACAACGCTAACAATTGCTTTATGGTAGGCCAAGCAAAAAGGGTTTTACTTGGAAAGTCGCTTCCATAACTTTACGTCGCGCTCCTATCGGCCAGACTTTGAACTAACCGCTCAAATTGTGTCGAATCATACCCATTTTTTTCAATAATTCTTAGTTTTTGTTAAAAACTCTGCTAACTCTGTCATTAATTTTCCACTGAAACTCCTGTTAAAATTGTTCCACGTATTTTGCATTAATTTGTGGTATACAGGGTGTCCCAGAATTCGCGCCATTCCCGTGAATGACATGTTCCCTGTCCCGAACTGTGCCGTAATTCGCAAACAGAATTGTCCAGGATTTAACCGTGTGAGAACTGGAAGGCGATTAAGTTGACCAATAGAGAGGCTGCTTTTATCTCCGAACGTTTCTATGTTCAAAGTTACCTATGCCAAGAACAAAAAATCGGGTAATACTAAAGTTGAATGAATTTTTTTCCGA
The DNA here is from genome assembly GCF_036711695.1 of Zophobas morio. Lineage (NCBI taxonomy): Eukaryota > Metazoa > Arthropoda > Insecta > Coleoptera > Tenebrionidae > Zophobas > Zophobas morio. Next base: position 8,021,133 of record NW_026972110.1, read on the forward strand.
ATCCCCCTCCGTCAACAAAAGGAAACAGAAATGTGGTTATAAATTTAATCATTTTGACAATTGTTTGTCATAAACTGTCACGAAGTTTATCACTGACCTGAAGAGACGCTTCTGCGCCAAAGATGACTGATTAATGTACACAGAGACATCAAGGTTTACTTTAAGGCAAGTAGCATGGGACAGAAGTTATTTCTGCTGCCATTCTAGTTAAATTGTGTTTAACTGGACTATACATGTCATAAGAGAATCTGTTTCATTTCATCGTAGGCAAATAATACATTTATTACTATTCTACATAGAGTAGCTACCGAAGAGCAGGTATTAGAAGTCATTTTCTTAGAGCCCCGTGAATAATCGTCGGCACCTAGACCAACATGTGTTTCACCGATTGTTACATCGAGCAAGAGAAGATGGATCTTTTCAACCTAGTCGGAAAGGCCGTGCTGGGGCTCTACGGAATGTACGTGTAGGTGCTGAAGAGCAAGTGTTAGAAAACATGGAAGCGGATCCTAGGAGAAGTGTCCTCTACGTAGCGCAAATGAGTGGATGCTCAAGATCGACCACTCATCGTATTCTTCAAGAGAGAAGACTGCATCCTTACCATTACACGAGAGTGCAGCATCTGCGACCAACCGACTACCCGCGACGAGTACATTTTGCTCAATGGTTACTGCGACAAAATGAACTAAACCCTGATTTTACACTGCGCATTCTTTTCACCGACGAATGTTCATTTTCCCGAGAAGGAATGTTTAATGCACACAATTGGCATTTCTGGGCACACGCAAATCCACATCTCACTAGGGTGAGAGCATATCAGGAGCGATTTACTATTAATCTATGGGCTGGAATATATCAATGGTACTACTGTGGTAAAAATTTTAATGCATCTGATAAAATTATCACTAAACTCCGTTCCTGTTTTTTTAAGTGGGGCCGTTTGTGTTACCTGATCGCCTTACATTCTCCATAAATTAACATCATTTCCAAATATTCTTTATACTAGTATGAATAAGACATCAATAACTTAGTGGTATTGGTACTGATTTGTTTATAGTTTGTATTGTTCTTAACAAAAATTGCAACTAAACGATTTTTGTTATAATTTTTATTCGTATCTTTTCAATCTCTAGAAAGTACTCACAACTTTAAAGAAACTGTTTTGAATCATCATGTGCAACATCAATATTATTCTTGAATAAGTCTCAGTTTTCAGTATCTCCCCCACATGATTGACACCACAGCACATACCTATGATCTTAATACACCAGAGAAGTGGAATCTCGTCTCTTTTTTCGTTGCTTAGATTAGGTATCAGCAACAAAGCTGTTCAGTAAAAATTGATACTGTTTATTGAAAATCATAAGCACCGATTAATCAAAAGCGATATTTATGTTTTAGTACACTTAATAACGTTCTTTGAATGGACATGTGGTACTCTTTTTTAGAAATAACGATAAACTTAATGTCAGGCATATGATGCATAGTGAATTCTGAAAATGTACTAATTTTCGTTAAAAAGAACAACACATTATTCACGGGGCTCTAAGAAAATGACTTCTAATACCTGCTCTTCGGTATCTACACTATGTAGAATAGTAACAAATGTATTACTTGCCTACGATGAAATGAAACAGCTTCTCTTATGACATGTACAGCCCAGTTAAACACAATTTAACTAGAATGGCAGCAGAAATAACTTCTGTCCCATGCTACTTGCCTTAAAGTAAACCTTGACGTCTCTGTGTATATTAATCAGTCATCTTTGGCGCAGAAGCATCTCTTCAGGTCAGTGATGAACTTCGTGACAGTTTATGACAAACAATTGTCAAAATGATTAAATTTATAACCACACTTCTGTTTCCTTTTGTTGACGGAGGGGGATTCGGAAAAAATTCATTCAACTTTAGTATTACCCGATTTTTTGTTCTTGGCATAGGTAACTTTGAACATAGAAACGTTCGGATATAAAAGCAGCCTCTCTATTGGTCAACTTAATCGTCTTCCAGTTCTCACACGGTTAAAGCCTGGACAATTCTTTTTGCGAATTACGGCACAGTTCGGGACAGGGAACATGTCATTCACGGGAATGGCGCGAATTCTGGGACACCCTGTATGTATTTTGATTTTAATAAATGCATTATTATTTAAATAAATTGTACCGCTAACAAACAATTATTAATAATAATTCTGCGATTTATAAAAAATGTTGCTTTGTCAACTGATTCTGTAATGATGATATGATTGAGCTCACAAAAATAACCAAAAGAAAAGATACAGTGGTGTTTTTTTTTAGGATAGAATATGAAAAAAGCTGTAGTTTGATGTCATCTACATTAATACAATTTTTTCATACAGAAAATCTAAAAAATGTTATACCTCGTCTAGCGAGTCCCCATAAACTTTCTGTTCATCTTTACCAAAAATCGCGTGATATAAATGTAAAAATTTTGCTTAGAATTTATATTGTGATTTTAAAACATTTTCTGATTTAAATTTAAATTTTAAATCTTGTCTATTTGTTAAACCTGTGTAATGTTGAATTGCACCGTTATTAAAAATTAGTATGTATAAACTTGATGTTAACTTATACGGTATTTTCTTTGTGTATACAAAAAATTCACGTGTTTTTTGTTGTAGTGGGTTCGTAAATGAAGATGAGGGGATTCGCTAAATTGTAGCAGAAGAATTCTAAAAATTAGAATTTTGTATTAATTTAGATTAGGTGTTATTTTTTTTAACATTTTTTTTATCTTTTATGAAGGCTATTTTGCTCGGTAATTTTGTCTTACTTTTGTTTGATCAACAATTTTTTTGATGTCTTTTTGTTACGTATATTGTAAGTATTTTATTTTTTATGCACACTTTTCCTTATGTGCGTATGTTCAGATAATTTTGTCTTTTTTCATACAGGAGAAAAAAATTACGTTTTTTTCATTTTTTTTTAAGAATAGTTAAATTAGATATTATTAACTGTTTATAAACCGTTTTATTGAGTGTTTGTTTTTGTTCACAATCTATTTTAAATATTTCATCAAACTCAGTCTTATTTTAACCTTTATTTTTAGAATGACATGTGGATATACGATTTTAAAATTTTCGTGTTCTAAAAGTGATCAATTTCTTTTGATGTCTATAAAAATTGATAACTGAATACTGAATAAGAATTTCTTTCTCACTAAATATTATCGATTGTTTTTTATTTTACGTTTTTCTTTTCTTTATTTAAACGCCAACCTGCTATGTTGTGGATAAACTCGTTTTGGAATTAAATTTTATAAAATGTTTCGATTCTGGATTTATACCATTTTTGTTTCCACATTAATACCTGCTCTGGGGCCCAAATTGAAACTCATTTTTCTGTCTTTAAGAAAAATTTTCATTTCATAAATAAGATATAATAAAAGATAATTTAGCATGTTTGCGCAAACCAGTTTCTTATAAAGTTTTCCTTATACTTACACTTATAATTTATAATTATAGTTATAAGTATAATTGTAACAGTTATGCTGACGGCTTAGGACCTTACATTAGCAAGCAGAACTGACTTTCTGTCACGTAAATTAACTAATTTTGTGGCAATGCAGAAGATGTTCAGAACTACTTAGTGTATCAGTTAATACAAAAAGAGTTTTTTTTTCAGTTACGACATAATTAGAGTTCTAAATGACACTGATAATGTTTTCCGCAAACATGCTATTTCTTTTCGTAGTAACTCATATTTACCCTTTATATAACATAAAATAATCCTATATTGTGGTTTATGAGTCTGCCTTGATTTTTATCAAAGTTACTTTACAAAACATTTTGCGCACATAGCTGATATTTGGGTTACATGCATAACAACTGTCGGTAGACGACGGGCCTGTGGATTTCTTATAGAACTTCACTTCTGCCCGCGTTAGTTCGATCCCATCCTTGTCAGCATTTTTTTTTCTAGCACATCGAATTTGTTTGAATATTTGTCTTCAGGTGCGAGGGAAGTCCTGTACAAATGATTTTAGATCATTTTTTTTACGCGTCTGCGTGATGTCCCGGTCTGGGTCATCGTAAAAATACCTGCATACTTCTTTGAAATTTTGGTGGTCATTGAGTAACTATAGAACATAAATTTACTGATTTTCTAGTGAAAATTGATGACGTCATCCCAAAATTATAAAACAGATCTTTATTCTTTATAGTTATTTATAAAATATGTCTAAAAATATTAAACGAAACCGATTCATTAACCAAAAAAAGGTTAATTGGTTTTTGTGAAATTTTTAGTACTACATATACCAAGATAAACATATTTGTTCCCACTAAGAAGTTCATGACGCCATCACAATATTTGTAGAAAATTTTAATGGATATGCAGTATAACATACAAAAAAATATTACCTACTCTACCTGTGGTTAGATTAAATAATCTATTTCTATCACGTTATTTACTTAGGTACTAATAGAACATTTGAGGAACCTCATTTGACATAAACCTGTTAAAACTTTTATTACTTAAGCGGTTTAAGCTAAACCACCCTTATAAGTCAAACTGACTATTATATTACTTAACTCAGTTCACAGCTACATTATGCCGAGGTTATAGTATAATCATGGATATCGAGGCGTACGGGCTCATGCTGTGCCGCCCCCTGACGACAAGGTCATAAACATTCAGCATGGAGAGAAGCCGCCTTGACGTACAGAGCCATACAGAGTACCACACATTTCACATGTTCACAAAAATTCAAAACGGACTCAAATACCCGGAGGCCTTGGCCGAAAATCGAACTACGGTGTGGCAATCTGGCACGAAGCCAACTCCTTTGCTCCTCTTCTCTGTTTAGTTTCCTGCACAACGGTATTAGTAGTGCCAATTATGTTAATACTAATAATGATAATTGTTAAAGGGGTGCACGATGGGACTGATTTTTTATTTTTATTTTTTATTTCAGCGTGAAGATGACGGTGCTCAAATCGTCAAAGTTTATAGAAATTATTAATTGTAAGTCAAGTTTTCGGTATTTCTAAAAAAATCTTTGAATGGTAAACCAACTTCACTGAGACTGTTTCATTAACTTAGCTAAATCATTCAGAAATTGGTCAAAATGATCTCATTGTGTGAAGGCTTTCACAGAATTTTTGAAAGGTTAGTTCACTTGTCAGAAAAGGCAAAAAAAGGAGTAATTGATTGAAATACCACCCATAGATAGAAAAAGAACACACACTACTTTTCGGTATTCAAATGGAACTTTATTTCGGCAAATAAGACTCAACGTATAAAAACAGTATTTTTCACAACAGCAAAACTTATAAATAACCAATTAACACTTATAACGTAGTAACTTAAATAAGAAAACATGATCAGTCAGTGCTTAAAAACATTATACTTATGGAAGTAAATGTACAAAAAAATCGATTATCTACTAGGACAACACAACAACATAAAGAGAAATGCACACATCCTTAATTAATTAGTAGTTCCTATTTACACTATCTACAAATTTTAAAAATATAAATAATATAAAGGATTCATTAAAAATCTATAAAATCACATCAATAATTCGCTACTATACAAAGGTCATGTTGAAAGTCTTTAAAGTCATGGGTTCAATATAAATATCACTTAATCGCTTTATATTATCTACTAAAGTATCAATACCGGTCAACGTTTTAGCTTGAATTTCTTTAACTTCGACGTATTGGAACGCACTGTCAAATTTTAACGAATTGCAAGTAAAATTACTACTCACAGCACAATCGTAACCTTGCCTATGTAGCACCAAAAGTGCACTAGAAGACGGAAATTGAGAATAAACCGAATCTGGCTGAGTTCGCAGGGTCATCAAGTGGACATCACATGGAAATTGCTTATTAATCAATTTAAAACTCTTCTCGACATCGTTCTGACGTTCATAGTCTAGTATGAAAATTCCCGTTGGATAAATTAACATATTCGACATTTCATTTGCATAGAGCGAGGGGACTGAATAGCTGTCTTGTTTAATAGGTTCTATAGGATCAGTCGGCACATTAAACGACCTAATAATGTCACCTTTTTCGAAAGTGTCGTCGGCATTATCGAATCGCTTCGGATGTCCCTTTTTGTCGTTTTTCAGATGGACCACGTCCTCGATCAAGAGCCAGAATTTGTTGACCGTCTTTCGGTTGTCCACCAGTCCTTCTCCCATTCCTCGGGAATCGTCATAGAGGGTCCTTCTATCGAGCATGATTTCGAGGAAGCCCGGCTGCCAACTAGCTGCACCTTGGGCATGATCCGTCAGTAAACTTAAACGTATATTGTCATCTTGGATGAACGCCATCGTAGTGATCGGGAAATAGTTGCCTTCAACTCCTATCTTTTCTACTTTAATGCGTTTTTGTATTTGAAATCCGTTTTGATCCGTGTAAAATTCGGGCGGTTCTCCATTCTGCACGTCCGACACGATTCTCATAAACAATTCGGTTTCGCGATTTTTGGGTGGATTTTCGAAATCCACCGTGTTCTCAATGTAGATGCTATCAGCCAGACTGGATCTTTCTATATGATATATAGCGACAGTGTGTACCAAGAACGGTCCGTAGATAACAGTAATCTCACTGGAGACAGAGCCAGAGGTTATGATAATGCTCATCTGGTCCTTGTATTGTTGCAGAACGTCTTTTTCTATATCCCTCTCGTTGGGATCTGGCATGAATAAATAAGCGCCAGAGTGGAACTGCGCACTCCGGTATGCGGCAAACTGTATTCCGCACTGCATTATCTTCGGGCTGTGTTTCCTAGTGACTGTCTTCATAAACCCTGTGTTCCCATTGAATAAAATTTTAAACACGTGATTCTCTAACTGTATATCACCCGTAGGAATATTTTTGATTTTAAATTTTGATTTGAGTATTTCGCTTTGCTTCTGCGTTGTACTATCGGTGTTCAGTATGATGTTGGCCTTGCGGTGGCACTTATTGCAGTAGATCGTGGCAAGCTTCGCTTCGGTTTCCTCTGTGTAAACCAGGCTGAACGCGGTAACCGACAACTCCTTCAAATCCGCTATAAAAACCACTTCAAACTCATCGGCGGCAATCCACAGCTTCGTGTTGCCCTCCGAAGTGTCCCAAACGGGATTAATTTGGAACACAATGTCGTTTCCTTCGCTATCAACGACTTTAACGTTGCTCGTGTTGGTCCTAACTTGTACTAATTGTTCTCGAGGCTGGGCCAGGGAGTTGTATAGCACGATTTTCCGCACTTGCTTCGGCCATAGCGTGATCGGCGTTTTCCGAGGCAGCTTTTCGTACGAATCCCTTTCCAAGTCGCTCAATACCACGTTCTCCCCCGGCTTTATTGGAATGTTCGGGAATAATAAGCTCTGCAAAGAATTCTGTTGGATGCTGACGGTGTCGCGGATGCCTTCGAATAGCTTCAGTCCATAATCGCGCATCACGAACGACTTGCTGGTGCCCGTGATGGCGTCGTGGTGCTGGAACAGGCCCAAGTTACGCCGAGCGCGTACTAATTTCTCGAAATCGCGCTCGAGGATCTTCAAGTAGGGCAACAGCTTCTTTTGCCTCGCATTATTCAACGCTATTGTGTACAAAATCTCGGCTCCGCGAAGGTTGCTCTCCAATTCTCTATCTAGCAGCTTCATGAACGGCCGCGTCGTGAAGTATCCGGACCAGTACGCGGGCCTTCCCTCCGAAAATATATCCGAGTAGACGAAGAAATCCCCTTTGAGGGTGGGGTATTGATCGTACCGTTTCACAATCTCGCGGAAGTAATCTCTCGGAGTGCCAAAAAGAACCTCGGCCTTGTAAGTCTCCTTATTTGCGTTGATGTAGTCTATCAGTTTAATATAGTTGGTGTACTGTTGGTCCCATTCTTCCGCTACATTGTATCTAAAATCATCACCAAGAGGCATCAGCACCACGTTGTGGGGAAACAAAGATCCCGTCCTTGCGTATTGTTCCAGCAGCAGCTCGCTTTTCTCTTTGATGTTTTTATCTGTGATGGTTTGTGCTTTGATTGAGTATTCAGTGTACTCTCCTATCACCTTGCGAAAATCGAAGTTCAGGCAAATGTAGGGATGGGGGCCACAGCTATGTTTGATGGAGTATATGTCGAAGGGTTGATTATGGGTTAGAACGGAGGCCGAAGGTTCTGATGGGCTCCAATTAGGGACCCATCGGAAATCGCCGTATTGTTTCAAGGCCAGCCATTGTTTCCAAGCGTAGTGTATCCGTTGGATTACTGTACCTTTTATCCCTGAGGAAGCGAGGATGTAGGGTTGGGTGCTACCATGACCGAATGGATCGACGGACCATCCTGAGACAGGTTTTACGCCTAGGTTCGACCATACCCACTGATGACCTGGAAGATAATGTTTAGCGTTAGAGTTAACTTTGACCTTATCTTTTCACAGCGGATATTCTTAACGCAGTGTATCTTCACGGTATTCTTTTCCATAAATAGAAAGAATCCTTGATATTTTGATCTTTAGAATAATGTAAAGTATTCGAATTACAGTTACAGCGGTCTGTGCGTGCATTATTCGTAAACATAAAACATGTTTCGAATGAAGTATATATAAAATTACCCAGAAATTTCTCTTTAACTTCTAGTTGTGTAATTTAACACTAAAACGTAATCGATTTTTATAAACAATGAATTATCATCAAATTGCTTGTTACAGGCACAGTTGTTTTATTTCTTGGAGAAGTGTGAGTTTTTTCTTTGTTCAGCATGATTCATTCATCCATTTCACAGTTTTCAAGGAAAGAAGACAATATAATCGCTCAAAGATCTTTTACAAACACCGGTTCAGGTAAGACCTGATGTGCATGCACAAAAATATCGGTATTTCAGCCTATTTGGCAAAATTCTTTACACAGGTCAAGGAGATCGGTGTTACTATCCTTTTTTAGCTTACGAGATTATTAAAAAATGGATGATCGAAAAAAATCTCCTCTAGTAAAGAGTGCATTTTTTTTTGTTTGATAATGATGTTGACATTCCAGCTATTTGACCCTTTATTTGACCTTAATGTCAAACTGAACAAGGAACGCGTCGGTGTTGCCAATATCATTACTTTAAAAATACGACACACTGGAGGAGTTTTTTTTTTATCGAATGGTATTATAGCATTTGTTTCCGAAATGCAATCATCAATAACAGCATATTTATACAATATTTTATATAAAATATCACAAACAGCTACTTTACTTTATCGTTTTCGGTTTCCACAACTGAAACAAAATTATAATAAAAAATACTGTACTTTACAAAAAAAAAGATATAATTCATGATGTGATATAAATGTTTCCAGCAGCGCTAATCTGATTATCTTGAACTTATTAACATCATATGAAAAAGCCTCTGAGCAATTTACGAACAATAATTACCGTGTTCATACGATCTGATTGAAAATTGAAAATATTGTTTGTTTTTACTTCCCGAGCGTAAGCTACATGTAGCTCAAAAAAATGGAACTACAAAACACGTGCATGATCGTTTGTGAGTTCAAAAATATCTGTATGCTCAACATCGTCAAACGAACCGTATATTCTTGAAAATCGTAACACTTTAATTTCTCTTTTTTTCTTACAGCGAACTTCCTTGAAATTTTAGTAAGATATTAAGTAGACTGATTTAAGAAGTTCTATTCATTGGAAAGTTAATTATGTAATCTCAAAAAAAACATTAAACACATTTTTAATGAAAAAATTGTTTTATCAATTATTTCAAGAGCAGCCTCAATTAATTAGTGTTAAGTGTCAGCCGGTGTGGGGAATGTGACACCATACAAGTTGAGCTACTGTGATTTAGATGTTTCAGTTTGCCTTTGTGAGAGTATTCTGAGTTGTCTGTAACTGAAAGACACAGTTTGACGTTCAATCACTCAAATGGTATCTATGGAGAGACGACATTTTTGTATTAATTTACAGAATAGATGTTTCTAATTCATCTTCAACTTTCACAGGTAGGTATTTAATAAAATTATACATGGCGAAGCCGAGTTCAAGGAATGCTTGTTGTTCTATAGGACTAATAGATCATTAGTGATGTGCGTTTACACATTGAGTTCAAATATGGAAGAACTGCAACAAAAAATAGAAATTCAGATTTTCTGATTGACGGTATTTTAATGAGGTTGTTTATAATTAAACAGCGGTTTTATTGTTCACGTACAAAATTAAAAAACGATTTGAAACTGAATAATAATCAGATCACATTTGCTTTGAACATGGTTGAACACGCTTTCAAAATTTTTTAGGAATAAATAGACATACTTTCGAAGATGTTCTTGAATCATAAATAATTATATCTCCATCTTTCAAATTTTTTTAAAGCTGAAGAGTAAGATAAAATGGACGATTTAGGTTAATCAGGTATGCACAGTAGAAACTGTTTATATTTGTGCATTTTGTGATGACAACTTTCACGTTCGTTGAAGATTCAACGGTAGGGCCGCTCTAAGAATATGAAAATCACCACTGGAGGTTTTTTTTGTTTGCAAGTGAAATCAACGGGTGGTGGTGTGAATCTACAAAATTCAGCGTAAATATATTCAACCCTGAAAACTTTAAAAACAAAACAATTTTCAGTTTTTTTAGAGTTTTTACGGCAAATATAAAACTTGATTGAGAATTAATAATGAAAGCTGTTAAATCTGGCTGTTACTAAACATTATTATTTGAAATATTTCGATGGAAAATTTGTGTTTTTGTACCACGTGAACAAAAAAAAAAGCTGATCAAAATGGACCTTTCGTGTATAACTGAATAAAGAATAGGTTTTTTCCTAACCGCTTTTACTACCAAACTCCACCATAATTAAAAATAAACAGGAAAACAATTTCGAACAGATTATTTTATCGATTCTAATGGTTGACAGTAAAAATTGCATTACCATTTGTGAAATTGTTAAACTAAATGACAGGTGTTGGGGACTGCTTCTTTTTTATTATAAGGTGTTTGAAATATTGGTATTAGTTAGAAATTTACTGTTTGCTTCATTAGTGTATTCTATCACATTTTACGTAACTACTTCTTATGCAGTAGATGATAATAATTGGTGGATGTTTATAATTTATTTGTGACATCTTTCAAACAATTTGTAATCGTTGCCTGTACTTGTAAAAAACGTGATTTATTCCCCTTTGGAAAGAGTCAAAGGAGTTCTTCACAACAGAAATTTCGATTGTGAGATATATTTTCAAATATGGTATGAGCGTAGAACATGTTCCAATGTCGATGTCATATTTAAAGCTACCATTACCTATATAATTTATAAAAATTATTGTTTTCTAAATATGGTACAAATTATTATTTGCTATTCTTGTTCATATTGTCTTACTTCATGATCATTCTTTAGTTCTTAGAAAACCCATTAAACGGGTATTTTCTGATAAGAATGTTACAATATAAATGTAACTGTTATTTTATATAGATGTATATGTTATGGTTTAACTACTTTCATTACTGTTAGTTATTAGTGGTATTATTGGATAGTCACCCAATAATTTACAGTCGTAAATCTTTGTAGATAGCTTCCGTACCGTTTACTACAGCTATAAAACATATTTAGGTACCATTTTACATACTTTTTGAGTATTTTAATACACTGAAGTCGCGTTACACATCGTTTTACAGTTGCTGTTACATCAACATTATGATAAATATTTGAATGTACCTGTTTCCTTATTTTCATTAAAAGTCATTAATTAAAAGAAAAACATTCATTGAGATGGAAGTACTCCTAATTAAGACTTTATAAACAAGGCAACATATGTTAGTATATGGCTTACTTCATTCCAAGTCTTCAATAAACATTAAATGGTTTTAACAACTAAAATCTCTACCGTTTAATTAGTCTTCATTGTATTAAACTATTAAATGAAATTTTTTTATAGAAATGTAATCAAAGTACTGTTTCTAATAACATTTAGAACATTATCATGATTATACTAAATACAATGACAATGTGCAGAGACAAGAGTTTAGAGAAACTGTTTTAGAACAAATTTGAAAAAATGAAGAATGAGTTACATGTTGATGTTTATTAAATAATTATATTAGCGTGAGTTTAAAAGCTAATACAGTGCAATTCTGCACGTATACTCACAAAAATATACGTGATTTGGTTTAATAGCACTTTAAATAATTATTATTGTGGTGATCGATATAAATAATGTTAATTTATTCCAAACATGATTTGTTGTAAGCCCGTTTTTAGCGCATTTTAATTACCAAATGTAATGTAATAAAAAATCAATCATTTTCCTAATAAAGCTCAAATATTTTAATCTTTTAAAACAATATAAAGTAGGTGAAGCACAATTCCGTTAAAATAATGACGTCTGAATTATGAAAACTTGTGCATACAACATTGTTATAACGAGCTTGAGTACATAATAAACTTCCAATGTGCATGCAGTAATAAAACAAGCCTGGAATTCTATTTGAGCATACTTATATGTCATGGAGGTTACACACTAATGTTAAAAATTATATTCTACATAAGGTATTAAGGTTATGCGTCCGTTATATCTACATCATATTTGGTCAGTGCGACTTCTAATAATGAATATTATTAACTGCAACAAGTACAGGTAAATTTGAGACGCCGTTACTTTTTACACAAAAACATGTCTAGGAAAATGAGGAAACGTTGGACACAGGACTAATTAATAAAATAACTGTGTAAAATTTAATAGTGTTAATAAAACTGTTAATTTTTTTTAAATATATTACAGTCGATTCAAACGTTTTAAAAACGCACTTTTCAAGTGGGGCCCTCTTCCGGTTAGTTAGTTAATGGGAAGATCTCGAAATATCAACAGTGTCGATAATGTTCGTGATTACCAAACGAAACATAAATTTTCTGAAGAAAAAATTTTTGTAATAAATGAAATACTAGATATTATTTTAATAATGATGTACGTTCATCTGTTATTAACTATACTTTTGGACGCTTTTAGCTGCTGAAAAAGAAATCAAACACACTTATAATGACCGCAATTTCAGGCTGGACTGAAATATTAAGAATCAATAAACTCTTTTTTAAAATAAATGTACTAACTTAGATTTTACTTGACACGAGCAATATTTTGTTTGTTAATGAAGACATCGATACACAAGATAACTACACAGTTCAGAAAAAATAATTACCTTCAATCAGTTGATCCACCATGGCGTACACATGGGCATTCGCTTCGTCAGTCATGACCCATCCCCCGGTAGCAATTTCAAGCCTTCCCGAATTGACTAAATTTCTTAAAGCCCTTTGTTTGCTAGGATGAGCTTCTTCCCACCACGCGTTCAAAAATGCCACCTCAGACCATATGAAGGTTAAATTTTTGTACTGTTGTAATTTGGCTACCATGTTGTTCATTATTTGTCTCGAGATGTAGTGGAAGTAGTTTTCGAATGTTTTCAACCATCCTGGATCGTTATGAGAATGAGGAACTATGATGACCTGAATCACATCGAAAACACGGTTTACCATCATGTAAATAGTAAGAGACAATCGAATCTGTTGTAATGGTGAATATATAAATGGACACGAATAAATATTTCGTCAGGATGAAACGAACGACACGTGCATTGAAACGTCAGTAAACTCTAGAATCAATATTTACGTTAATTTAACTGCCCCGTTCAAAGTCTTCATCTGCTTTGGCTCCTACGAAGGTGAAGTCAATCGAGAATTCGTCTTTTAGCACTTCGTTATATCAAAACATTTAATTAGGCTTACAGACGCAATTCGTCAACGGATGTTGCTTCAAGTGGGATTCGAAACGTAAAATGAAATGGTTAATCTATAGCGATTTCGTGATAACGCTTTACACATTTTCATGCTTATAATGTAAAATCGGCATTAGCGTAATTGTATATATTACATGTATCATTATCATTAATTTTGTTAAAGCTAACGGTAACTATGTACAATTTTCATCTTTTTTTTTGTAATCAGAAAAAGATTACTCATATTAAGAACAAAACCTTTAAAAGTTAATCAACTATTATGCACCATGAAACCAATCAGTACGCTCCAAAGGTAATTAAGTTAATAATAGTATATTAAAGAACGAGTTTCATAAGGCAAATATTGAGGCACGAATCCAAGTTTATAGAACGAGCGGCGAAGCCGCGAGTTATATAAAGGATGAGTGCCTCAATGGCCTTATGAACGAGTTATTTATACTATTTTTTCTATCGCACACGTTTTTTCCCAAAATTTAATTGAAATTTGCATTTTTTTTAATCTGGGGACTTTTGTCGTGGTTGGTGATGGGTTGGTCTGACACTAACCACGAAATATTTGAGGTTCGAATTTTCACAACAACAATTGTAATTCGAATCAATTCGAGTTTTTGTAATTTAAAATTGGTTAAAAAATCTTGCGAAGAAGTTACGCGTCTGGAAACGTGGGAAATTTCAAGTTTAGATTTGCCACTGACATTCACCTGACATTTCTCGTCATTGCTACCAATCTTACCGATCTAAATTACACCAGATCTATTAAAGAACGCCTTTCCGCTATTAACGAACTGCTGTGACGTCATTTGCGTGCGTTAATAGCTCTATTAGAAAACCAAAAAACGTGGGCGGTAGAAAAATGACATATCTTTTGACGGTTGAATTTATAATACCTCTAAAATTTCATAACTCTTCGTTTACAAGATCGATATAATTATAGCCTGTATGTTGAGTTTTAGAAGTGCTGCTTATTTGTTTTATTAATTTGTTTGTTTTAAATCACATACTTGTGCACGATGTATATTTAGTTAGTTATAATTATTATTTGTCCGGTAATCAAATTAATGAGCCACTGGTGATTCGGCTACGCCTCATTTAAAGTGGTTTGACAACATGCTTTACAAATAAAAGTTTCCAACATCAGTTTTGATAGTAAGAAATTCCGTTGCGTTTTCAAGACATGCAAACTTACCGTACTCAAAGTTATCAAACCTTTGTTTATTACACCAATAATAAAAAAAGAGTAACTATATGAAAATATAAGCAAATATATGTGCCTTATACACGCATATTTGAGACCTACTTTTTCCAGTGGTTAGTTGGATAACAAGACACAAAGACTTCATATTATTTTGACATTTCATAGACCGTGAAACATTTATCGTACTTGTTTGTTATTAATTTTTAACTATTTTCACAATCTCTTAAGATTATTGTTCAAATGATAAAGAATGTGTTTACATCTCGTTAAAAAAAATTGATGGTTCAGATCAAAATATTGATGAAACTTTACTCGACTAAAATACAACGTGACAAGTTCCTCTATCCATGGTATATTTTGTCTTTATAAATTTATTTATTCGTGTCTACCAGAAAATTTGTAACGTCATTTCAAAAAACCTATTAAATATTTTTTTATTGAATTTGTTTTATATTTAGAATTGAAAATGTAGAAATGTAGAATAAATAAATACATTGATATTTAATCGTACAGAGGTTCAGTACCGTCTTTGAAAGTCATTCATTTTAAGGATCGATAAAAAAATGAATCAAAGTAAACTGAGTGCAATGAAATCGTAAGTACTGCTTACAATCATTTAATAAACAATTCTTATCTCTAACGATTTTATTTTTATCCACCATTATTTGGAAAGATTAATAGCTATTAATATATTTAATTATTTATTTTTAACCTGTTATTTTAGCGAATCTTGTACGCAGCAACACTAACTACCCACACTAACTCGTGCTCTGTTTTTTAAATGACGTGCTGTATAACAAAATTTCGCTAACTAATTATCTGTCCCCAATTTTCCTGTTTTACTGACGAATTTGACGTTGTCTTTAAAATTTTCACGCTTGTTAGAGAACATTTTATATGCAAGAAATGTCGCCAATTACGGACCTAAAAATGCATAATATGGAACGTCGCTTATTTCCCAGCAAGAAAGTGTAAAAAATGTTCAAAACTCAATAAGGCATGAAACGAGGATAATTAAAGGAATGTTTTTAACAGTTTAGATTAAAATCCATGAATACTGATTTACAGCAGTTTTAAATTTACTTTTCCCATTATTTAAATCTTATTAATGAAATAAATCGTTCCTGAAAAATACATTTTTATTTTAAATTTTGTTTATACAGGATATGAAAAACGACACTTGTTAAGGGCTGTCTATTCAGCAAAGAAAAAATAATTAAAAAAATCTTTAGGCTCAAATGTAAGTAGATGACATCAGCCTTCAGAGTTTAATTTTTCTTGTCGATGTTTCACTGCTTAATACACGAAGTCGATCGAATTTTTAATTGTTTTGGAACTGTCATGATTTTATTCATCATTTTCCTTATTTTACAACATCAAAATAAATTTAAAAATTGTTTAGAATTAATCAACAATTGTTCGCCTTTTTTTTTCCTTTTCCTTTCCTTCGAATTTAAAGAAAAACAAGTTCAAATAATTCAGTGGTGACGAACTGGCATTGACGTGAACTGTGTGGAAAATCCAAAAGTAGTTTTGATTGTTTTTTGTATCTTGTACAAATTTGAAGAGTTTTTCTCTACGATATTTTGCATATTTAACAATACTATAATAATCCATATTAAGCAACGAGGGTTAAATCTTAGGTGCAACATTCTACACAAGTAAAAAATGTAGTTTCTTCCAATTTTAATTAAAAAATAACTCGAAGTTTTATTTTTGGAAATGGAATTATTAAACAAAAGTCTACACATACTCTTTTAATTAGGGTGAATCAACAATCGCATCGGCATTAAAAAATTTTACTCGTTATTACCTTCAATGGTGGTCTGTCGGCATCCATTTTCTGTCGCTCGAATCGGTCTTCGAATGATTTGTCCCAGTATTCTTTGCTCTTCATCCAGGCAGGCTGAAAAAACGAAAATTTCGTCTTGTTCATATCCTAAAATATTTAGCTTCATTCAAGCGATACTTTATTAAAAGCCATGTTTTGGCTTTTATCATAGTTACCCCAGTCACACAACTTGGCAGACAAGCTCATCAACCCCGAAATCCTATAACGCATGCAAATTCCGCCTCATCTTTGCCCTCGCTCGTTCTACACGATGTCGCCAAACCAACCTTCATGTAAGTTCAGCCCCAAGCAACTTCTAATAAAAGTAAATTCAGCCAACGCGGCTTTCTTTATACTGTCTCGTAAAGAGACGTGAAGTGAAGCTGGGCCAGGGCCGGATCTAACTATGAACTAAGCAAGTTATGATCAACTTTAGGTGTGTAGAATTACAGGAGAACTTTGATTTAGGATTGAGATATCGTATAGCGAGTCTTGCAGACTAATTTTCTAAGCAGCTGACGGAGTAAAAGGAGTTTTTATCTAACATTAGTCAGTGGCCAAAATTGGGGTTATTAATGCCAAGGTTGTTACTTCTCTGATTATAGCAGGGTTATCAGTCCTGCCTTACCATCATCCATACTTTTATTGATATGAGTTCGTGTATTATATGTATTATATTATATTATATTTCATTATGGTAAAAACTCAACACGGATTCATAAACCACAAGAGCAGGAGTATTTTATTCTATTATGAAATTTAAATAGGGCGTTTATATAAAACAAAACTTTACAGTTTTCCAATACAGATATTTCGATTTTTTCAACAAGAACACTTTATTACTGCATGTTACTATTGTTTGTACTTTTTTTTTTAATATATCGGTATGCTCCTTAAACAAGCAAAAAATATCACAGTAACTATCAACTTAAATCTACATTTAAGTTGATAGTTACTGTGATATTTTTTGCTTTTTTAAGGAGCATACATCAACATTTAACAACAAAGAAAAAGAAAAAAAATAGAAGCAGGTTGTTCTGTTTGAAAAAAACTGAAATATCGATATCTAAAAATTGTTAATACATATTTAAATTTTTAATATAAGGAGCGTATCTTTATTTATCTCCACACAATATTGTATTTCAAAAATAACCTTATTGCGATAATTTTTGTGAACCTTACACAATTTCAAGAAAACTGGAATACCTTGGCAACATCGTATCGCAATTTAGAAAATAAACTAGTATATGGTTATAAAGCCTAAGAAGAGGTTAATCAAAATTTATAAGAATCTATATGTATTTTCATTCTTTTGAGAAAACTAAGTTATGTGTTATACCTTAAAAACAGAACAGTCTGCATACAGAATAGAATGTCTGTACAACTTAAAACCTAGGCTTTTTTCTGTTTCCAATTATACAGGCCTGCGATAAATTAAAATAAACAGACGAATCTGATGATTTTCGGATGCCAATTATCGTAAGAATTGTCAAAAAATCAGTCACGTACAGTTAAAAAAAACATCAAAAACAAAAATTCCGCAAAAAAATGGTAGTAGGCTTTCAACGGTTTGAAATGAAATAATATATTTGAAGTGCATTGCATTATGACTGCCAGATGTTTGGGCAAGTCAAAAATGAAGAAATAGTGTCACTTTTGAGGAAAAAACAACAACGATTTCACAAAGATTTTTAATAAGTGGATAAAAGTAATTTTGCTAATATATAAAAAGTATATAAAAAATAAATACCTAACTTCTCTTTAGTACATACTGTGTATTTCTTAAATTTAAGTTTTTCGTATTATTTTTCAAATAAACCTTACATGACAGCAAAAAATGAAGTTCATATTCGTAATTAGGAATACAACAAATAGGCAAAAACACTCGATCAGAGCGCGCTTAGTGACTCACCCTGTATATATGACCACAAAATTCGAAAGTCATTTTCTTTTGTTATACGTTATATTTTATTGTTATGTTAGTGTGAGGTAATAATCCTACTTTAAATAAGCTTTTGAAATAACGTTTAAAAACTCTGTTGTTTTGGACAGGTTTTAAATTTATACAGGTGAGTAATTATAGAAAATAGAACAAAAGTGCGCGATTAAGTTGTATGGTTCCTTGAGGATAGCCTACAGTAAAATTATTTTCAATTATACAGAGTGTTTTGTTTTTGAATCTTAACACACAACTTAGTTTTTTTTTAATGGAACATCCTAGATATTTTTACATATTATTCCAATGTTCCTGAATTTTTTAAACAATGCAATCTGTCTTACAATATTTTGTGGAGAGATAAATCAAGGTACGTACTTTGCTGTGGCATAAATAAAATTGAGTACAAATATACAGTGTTTATTAAAAAATTCTTGATTATACAATTTTCAAATACAATACCCTGTATTTTACTTTGTTTTTTCTTCTCTTTCTTTTTCTATAGTTTCTGTGATTTTTCACTTTTTTCACACCAATATCTAGAAAGAAATAAAATAAAAAAACAAACTAAGATCTAGAAATGAAAAATCGGGTGTTCTGTCTCCCTATATTAATATTCAATTAAATTAATACTACAACTGTTTATCTCTGCAAAAATTACTTCAATACAGATGCTAAAGATAATTCTATTGGTTTTTTTGTGAACCCTTGCATTGCTAAAAAAATGAAAATTCGAATAACGTGACAACGTCGCATCAGAATTTTACGAATGAACTATGATTATACCGGGTGTCTACAAAATGGCGGATTATCTCTTCGGTAGGTATGTACTGGGGCTCCGGGAGTCCCAAAAGAATAATAAAAAAATTCTTTATGATGCAGATTACGAAAAAACAGTCATTTTATAAAAGTAAAATTGGCAACACTGCAGGAACCTAATGCGTGAATACGTCTGGCTAATTTTCTGATTTCTTAGTAACGATGGTGACTGAAATCCACCTTTTATTTTTTTTAGGACAATAATCATAACAACCAGTGATCATTAATCATTTTGCATTATTATTAATAAAATAAGCTGTTATTTTCATTAATAAATATCCTAAAAAAAACATTTAATAAGACATTTATATAAATTATAAATAAAAAAAAAAACAAAAGAAAAATCCTTTAAAGCATAATCAACTAAACACTAGAGATGTTCAAAATTCCCGCCTTGTGCAAATAAGTAAGCTCGTAATGTTTCTAAATTTTGATCACTTTCTGTAAAAGTTAGTCATCAGTACTTACTTGCCAAGATAAAACTGATTTTGGGAAATGACATACCCTCTAAGAAAATAGAGAGCGGGTTGGCAAATGACAGAAATGAGAGAATTAATTAAAAAGGTATTAATTTATTTTAATCTTTTCCAAAAATTTTATGCCGTACTTTAGTAGTGATATGCTGTATTGTTTTAAAAATTGTTTAGATAGTAGGTATAATAAAAAAATATATGTAAATCGACTGTGACTTTTTTTTATCAGGTTAACAACCTATTTAAAATTTTATGATTATGAAAGTCACATTTATGACAGCTGCCATCGTCTCAACCAAACAACACGTTTGTTAGGCATGTTCATGTCAAAATTGACAACTGTGAACTGCCGAACTAACACGGATGCCTATAATTCAGAATTGCCAACAGAAATTTTTGCTTCAGTCATTAATAGTCAAATAATAAATAAGTAAATTAATTAATTAATCTATAATGCTTGAGTACTGTTTTAGGATTTTTAAAATTACTTATTCTTATAAGTAATTTTTGATCTCCAAAAAAGGTATAAACTGAATTATCAGTTATCACCTTAAAAACGATTGCAACATTACAATTATGTTTAATGTTACAATCCAGTTGATATATTTATCCCCATCAACGTTACCTTAAAATAAGTAACTATTACTGAAAAAGGTTTTATTAATATTAATTAGACAAATTAATACGGGGGCGATATCGTGTAAATATCTTTGTAAATTTTGGGTTAGAAATGATCATTAACTTAACGCGTTTATTATCCTCGCACCACTGAAAAATTCTAGCATGTTTCAGGAAGATGACAACACAGACTTTTCGGTGTCGTAGTAATGTTTGCATAAAATTTATTGTTGCTCGTAATATTTGATATTGAACTACATACTTGTTTACAAAATAACGACCAAAAAGTATAAACAAGTTTTAAGTTATTAAGTAGTAGATTGTGACCTTCAGCTATCGTGATTGGGATTGGCATAAGTTCTATGACATTCTATCTTGACAATGGCAGAAGAGTATATTGTAAAATACAACATGTTTTCCCATAAGTTATCGAACTAATAAATAAAAATATATATGGTGTACCACCTAAACGAGTTCAATGAATCATTTATAAACAATACTGGACCGTTGGAAGTTGAAACAGCCTGTATGTTGTGCTTGAATTTATTTTTTCGATAAGGTGCATCATCCGATTTAATTGCGTTTATGTCCGTGTAAGATTTGTATCATTCTAATAATTTAAAATTTGTGGGTAATAAGTCTTGAACGTGAAATCGTGTGTTTGCAGGCTATAACACAAATTTGACTTGTTTGCTATTATTAAATTAATTATTATTAACTATCAAATGAATTTAGAGCAGATGCGCAAATTCACATCCGAAGATAATTCGATCAGAGATTATGTTGGTCAGACCATAAATATTGATTGCTGATACTGTAATTACGGTGTAAGAGTGAGTGGAAAAATGGCGAAATTAAAATTTACGAGGCAAATATTCATAAATGCGGTCCTGCTTGCTTGTAAGCCGAATTCATTCTCTGACTAGAAAAGATGGATTTTTACGTTTTCAGGTGGCGTTTATATCTGAAGAATTACGATCCAAGTATAGGGATATGTGAGGAAGCAGCCACATCGACGAAAATGGTAAACGGTTCCATTGCGGTACTGCCGGCGGGAGATGGGAAAATGCACCTGCGTTTCAAGTTTCGAACAAAGGATATTGTATCAGATTTCACACGCAAAATTCAAGAAAATGTCTGGTTCTTATTTGCATAATATTTTGAGGCAGTGATAAATAGTGACAAGCTGTACTTTTCTCGAACATTTTTCAGCGGAAATTATTTATGTGATTCACAGGAAAGTCTGGAAGGAGTGTACGCCAGTCCACTGACAGCTTTCCTACTTTTAAATTGCTACGAAATTTCACCGAACGAATTGGGCCATAATTCTTATTATGGAATTACAGTTTTTGATGATTTGTAGAAAATCTGTTCAGTGTGGAACTTCTACGTGAAATGGTTTTTATATTATTTATTTTATTTTATGAAATTTTAATTTATTTTTATTTCAAAACTGGTAATGATGTGAACGGTCACCACAAAGTTAATAAAATGAATATTGATACAACATATGAAATTATGTAAAATTTAAACGTTTTAATATTATTAATAGTTTTCAGTGGACCCCTGTGACTTTTTTTTTTGAAAAGGGAATTGGACTATCCCGCAAGTCATTAAAGTAACCCGAAATTAAAATTAAAATACCATATTAATGTACGATTTTGTTGCAGTGCTGTCGCGTAAAAAATAAAATGTGCTTATTATTTCTGCAGATTCTAGAAAAAAATTAAGACATAACGTATCTCATAATCGAACTTCGTTTTTATTAATCATGTAGTTGCATACTGCATTTTCATAATTTTGTGCTTTCTTTTCCAGTCCAACCGGTAAAAACGCATAGTCATTTTACTTTATTTTTGTTTTTGTCTCATTCTCTCTCTCGGCCTCTCTTATATCTAGAAACTGTACACTTTCCTATTTTTCATTTTTAATTATAACACATATCATTTTTTCTTAAACGCTGAAAATATTTGTCATTGTTCATAGAATGTCATATTGCACTTAAATGACTGTCACATGATTTTTTTTTAATTTAACAAATACGCACCTACCGATATTTAGTATATTTAATTAACAAAGTCAATATATTCAAAACGTTTGAGTTTGTTAATATTAAGTCACAAAATTATATTGTATGTACAATATAATTAAGTTAAATTAGCACTCTTTGGTGTTAACTGAAACTGGCGGCGCAATGTTTTGTGAAATTTATGTTTACGATATACCAGATGAAGCTCCTATATCTTGAGAACAGATACAAATATTAAAATTCTGTAAATGTCATTGTTTTCAGCTTGAAAGGGGAAGTTTAACTTAGTATATTGCAAATATGACGCGCAACGAAAACCTATATATTTTTTAAATTGCAATGAATACCTTTTTAACGGATTTTTATATCCGATTAAATTATGATTTCAACGATACAAAAAACACTAGCATGTGTTGTGTTAGTTTTAACTTTAAATAATATAAATTATCTAAATGAAGAGATACAGTTAATTGTCATATAATATTGGCGTAGAAACAGATGCGCAAAATTGGATTTCCAAAAATTTTCCAGATTAAGGCCTTTTAGATTTCTTAATAGTATATTTGTGACCCCTGCGTGATTTAGAAAATAAAAAAAAAAATGAAATAGGAATGTTTGTACCTCTTTAACTTGATACTCTATTAACTGTGACAAGTTTTGAACTAATTGTTGTGTGAATAAGTATGGAAGACGATAATTCGAATATATGCTTGTATGATCTTTTTTGAAATAAATCTTACTAATTGTTTGTAAAGTAAGGTGGTTATTTTACTTAACTTTAAATTTTTTTACTTTATCAATTTTGTAAATTGTAATCGTAATTTAATCTATCAAAATCCATTAAAACAAATATACATTGCGATGTCTGAAAATGGATTAAATGAAGCTAAAAACAATGGCGTTTACAAAATTTCAATATTTTTGTGCGTTTTCACGATATAAGGCTGCAGAATTTTATTTGGAACATCTGTACATTATTATTAATTCTTGGATATGTTACTCTCTGTATTATCGTTTTATTTTTGACGGCATTGATTGCTAGATAATTACTTTTACTTCCCGAGCGTAAGCAAAGGAAGTATTGTAATCGAGTCCGTCGGCCGACTCTCTACTTTTACGTTTTCTCGATCTTTCATGACCCCTAGAAGACGAAGAAATAGGTCTCCCATTTCCGTCTGTCTGTCCGTCTGTCCGTCTGTCCGTCTGTCCGTCTGTCCGTCTGTCCGTCTGTCCGTCTGTCCGTCTGTCCGTCTGTCCGTCTGTTGTCACGGATTTTTATTAGACAGATAATCTCCGAAAGTACTCGACCGATTGTTGTGAAATTTTGTACTTATATTAAGAATATCATGTAGATGGTAAAACGCTAACCAAAATTTGTCGAATCATCCCCACCACTAAAGCGATGACGTCACTTCAAAATTGTACATAGTAAATGGGTTTTCAATTGTATAAAATAACATAGTCCTACACATGTAGTTTACAACTCTGAATCGACTTTTCACCCGAAACGTCCAGATTTTTGGAAAAAAAATCAAAATTATAAAACAACATTTTGAAATTTAATTTTTAATCTGCTAACCAGAATGCTTTGAAATGTTGCAGATGTTTTAAGGCTATAAAGAGCATCATAAATCTTTAGTCAAAAAATATTTGCTTATCCCCTCCAAAAACTTGATGACGTCAGCTCAAAAGTTTGTGGAATAAATCATATCTAAAATGTACAAAATATGATGAGTCTGTACTTGTGAACTATCAGTCCATTAATATTTTTTGGATTTGCATATACAGGGTGACTCAAAAAAATTAATGAATGCGTACATATATTTTATTGATTTAATCAGGAACTACAAAACCGAATGCTCTGAAATCTTGCAGATGTTTTAAGGTCATAAAGAGCATAATAAATGTTTAGTCAAAATATATTTGCTTATCCCCTCCAAAAACTTGATGACGTCAGCTCGAAAGTTTGCCGAATAAATCATATCTAAAATGTACACAATATGATGAGCCTGTACTTGTCATTTATCACTCCATTCATATTTTTTGGATTTGCATATACAGAGTGACTCAAAAAAATTAATGAATGCGTAAATTTATTTTATTGATTTAATCAGGAACTACAAAACCGAATGCTTTGAAATCTTGCAGATGTTTTAAGGTTATAAAGAGCATAATAAATTTTTAGTCAAAATATATTTGGTTATCTTCTACAAAAAACTGATGACGTCAGCTCAAAAGTTTTCCGAATAAATCGTATCTAAAATGTACAAAATATGATGAGTCTGTACTTGTGATTTATCATTCCATTCATATTTTTGGATTTGCATATGCAGGGTGACTCAAAAAAATTAATGAAGGCGTGAATTTATTTTATCGATTTAATCAGGAATTACAAAACCGAATGCTTTGAAATCTTGGGAATATTTTAAAGTTATTATAAGCATGGTAAACTTTTGTTCAAAATGTATTTGTTCATCCCTCCTAAAAAAATTGATGACGTCACCCTTAAATTTTGCTGAATAAATCCTATCTAAAATGCAAAAAATATGATGAGTTTGTACTTGTGATTTATCATTCCATTCATATTTTTTAGATTTTCTTAAGAGGTGGTTCAAAAGAATTAATGAAGTCAATTTATTTTATTGATTAAATTAAAGGCAACACTTATTATTAGTATTACACCCCAACCAACCCAATTTGGTAGACACAAAATTTGTTAAAGGAAAAACTCGGTTGAAACATAAGGGTAGCACGCTTATTTACATCGACTTTAACATTACAGACCTGCATTTGTTTTATGCGTTCACTTGATTCCGCGAATGTGAAATAGACATGTTTATAATCAACCAATTGTGAATTTCACCGTCAAGAATTAAAATAAAACCCAATGTTTTATATAATAAGCGGAAGTCGAAGCAATAAAACCGACGGTCGTTTTGTTTACAGTTTCTGTGTTTGGCTCTCACGTATGCTGTTACGCCTGTCATCTTAAATTAACATAATTTATACATACACGATTTTCAGTTGCCTCTGATACGTAGGTATACGTGAGTAAATTGTTTCGTTATTTTATTGATTATTACAAATCAATATTCAAACGACCCAATTCATTTTCCCGAAAATTTGAGAATATAATAATTTTATTATTAGTATTACACTACATCTATCCCAACTGATATACGTGTCCTTGCAAAAATGTTGATGACGTCATCGCAATTTTTTTTTAAATTCCCACTACAAAAATGTAATGAGAAAAAAAACACAATAGGCATGCAGTCGTCAAGTTTCCGACAGCGAGGGAAGTACTGTCTAAACTCTTTAGACCAATTTTTTATTAGCGTATTTGCAAATTGAAGGATAACTTCATTATGCTGTGGCCATGTGACAAACATTGTAAGTTATTTTATCCTACATGTACGAAGGTCATAAAAATCTCGGTTTTTGATAATAAACCAAGTTTAGGTTAACTTAAACGATTAAAGAAACTTTTTTACTTCCCGAGCGTAAGCAAAGGAAGTATTGTAATCGAGTCCGTCGGCCGACTCTCTACTTTTACGTTTTCTCGATCTTTCATGACCCCTAGAAGACGAAGAAATAGGTCTCCCATTTCCGTCTGTCTGTCCGTCCGTCTGTCCGTCCGTCTGTCCGTCCGTCTGTCCGCCCGTCTGTTCGTCCGTCTGTCCGCCTGCCGTCCCGGATTTTTATTAGACAGATAATCTCCGAAAGTACTCGACCGATTGTTGTGAAATTTTGTACTTATATTAAGAATATCATGTAGATGGTAAAACGCTAACCAAAATTTGTCTAATCATCCCCACCACTAATGCGATGACGTCACTTCAAAATTGTACATAGTAAATGGGTTTTCAATTGTATAAAATAACATAGTCCTACACATGTAGTTTACAACTCTGAATCGACTTTTCACCCGAAACGTCCAGATTTTTGGAAAAAAAATCAAAATTATAAAACAATATTTTGAAATTTAATTTTTAATCTGCTAACCAGGATGCTTTGAAATGTTGCAGATGTTTTAAGGCTATAAAGAGCATCATAAATCTTTAGTCAAAAAATATTTGCTTATCCCCTCCAAAAACTTGATGACGTCAGCTCAAAAGTTTGTGGAATAAATCATATCTAAAATGTACAAAATATGATGAGTCTGTACTTGTGATCTATCACTCCATTCATATTTTTTGGATTTGCATATACAGAGTGACTCAAAAAAATTAATGAATGCGTAAATATATTTTATTGATTTAATCAGGAACTACAAAACCGAATGCTCTGAAATCTTGCAGATGTTTTAAGGCTATAAAGAGCATCATAAATCTTTAGTCAAAAAATATTTGCTTATCCCCTCCAAAAACTTGATGACGTCAGCTCAAAAGTTTGTGGAATAAATCATATCTAAAATGTACAAAAGTCTGTACTTGTGATCTATCACTCCTTTCATATTTTTTGGATTTGCATATACAGGGTGACTCAAAAAAATTAATGAATGCGTAAATATATTTTATTGATTTAATCAGGAACTACAAAACCGAATGCTCTGAAATCTTGCAGATGTTTTAAGGTCATAAAGAGCATAATAAATGTTTAGTCAAAATATATTTGCTTATCCCCTCCAAAAACTTGATGACGTCAGCTCGAAAGTTTGCCGAATAAATCATATCTAAAATGTACAAAATATGATGAGCCTGTACTTGTCATTTATCACTCCATTCATATTTTTTGGATTTGCATATACAGAGTGACTCAAAAAAATTAATGAATGCGTAAATATATTTTATTGATTTAATCAGGAACTACAAAACGGAATGCTCTGACATCTTGCAGATGCTTTAAGGTTATAAAGAGCATAATAAATGTTTAGTCAAAATATATTTGCTTATCCCCTCCAAAAACTTGATGACGTCAGGTCGAAAATTTGCCGAATAAATCATATCTAAAATGTACAAAATATGATCAGTCTGTACTTGTGATCTATCACTCCATTCATATTTTTTGGATTTGCATATACAGGGTGATTCAAGAAAATAAATTAAAGCGTATATTTATTTTACTGATTTACTCAGGAACTACAAAACCGAATGCTTCGAAATCTTGAAGTATTTTAAAATTATCATAAGCATAGTAAATTTTTGATCAAAATGTATTTGGTCGTCCCCCCTAAAAAATTTATGACGTCACCACAAAATTTTGCTGAATAAATCCTATCTAAAATGTACAAAATATGGTGAGTCTCTTCTTGTAATTTATCATTCCATTCAAATTTTTTCGATTTGCATATACAGGGTGACTCAAAAAAATTAATGAATGCGTAAATTTATTTTATTGATTTAATCAGGAACTACAAAACCGAATGCTTAGAAATCTTGCAGATGTTTTAAGGTTATAAAGAGCATAATAAATTTTTAGTCAAAATATATTTGGTTATCTTCTACAAAAAACTGATGACGTCAGCTCAAAAGTTTGCCGAATAAATCGTATCTAAAATGTACAAAATATGATGAGTCTGTACTTGTGATTTATCATTCCATTCATATTTTTGGATTTGCATATGCAGGGTGACTCAAAAAAATTAATGAAGGCGTGAATTTATTTTATCGATTTAATCAGGAATTACAAAACCGAATGCTTTGAAATCTTGGGAATATTTTAAAGTTATTATAAGCATGGTAAACTTTTGTTCAAAATGTATTTGTTCATCCCTCCTAAAAAAATTGATGACGTCACCCTTAAATTTTGCTGAATAAATCCTATCTAAAATGCAAAAAATATGATGAGTTTGTACTTGTGATTTATCATTCCATTCATATTTTTTAGATTTTCTTAATAGGTGGTTCAAAAAAATTAATGAAGTCAATTTATTTTATTGATTAAATTAAAGGCAACACTTATTATTAGTATTACACCTCAACCAATCCAATTTGGTAGACACAAAATTTGTTAAAGGAAAAACTCGGTTGAAACATAAGGGTAGCACGCTTATTTACATCGACTTTAACATTACAGACCTGCATTTGTTTTATGCGATCACTTGGTTCCGCGAATGTGAAATAGACATGTTTATAATCAACCAATTGTGAATTTCACCGTCAAGAATTAAAATAAAACCCAATGTTTTATATAATAAGCGGAAGTCGAAGCAATAAAACCGATGGTCGTTTTGTTTACAGTTTCTCTCTTTGACTCTCACGTATGCTGTTACGCTTGTCATCTTAAATTAAGAATGTTTATACATAAACGATTTTCAGTTGCCGTATACGTGAGTAAATTGTTTCGTTATTTTATTGATTATAAAAATCAATATTCAAAACGACCCAATTCATTTTCCCGAAAATTTGGGAATACAATAATTTTATTCTTAGTATTACACTACATCTATCCCAACTGATATACGTGTCCTTGCAAAAATGTTGACGTCATCGCAATTTTTTTTAAATTCCCACTACAAAAATGTAATGAGAAAAAAACACAATAGCCATGCAGTCGTCAAGTTTCCGACAGCGAGGGAAGTACTGTCTAAACTCTTTAGACCAATTTTTTTAATCAAACAAATGTTTGTAATTAACGTGGACAATTTCTGAATACTAACTTTATTCTACCACTGGCCACAATATATCTACATAGAAGTGTAAAAATTAGCTACAATCGTTATAATTTGCAACAAAGTTCTAACACTAATAAAATTTTCTCATATTTGGCAACGGTGACAAATTTGTTTAATTTACTGTACTTTTAATTTTATTTAAACATAAAATTATATCATACTGCTTATGGAAAAAAGCTTAGGATTTTCTAAAATCTGATCATATTTTACGTGATGTGCAGAAGCCAAAACTACAGGAACCAAAAAAAGGAAGTTATTTTTCTTATTCAGTTCTCCTCGTACTTTTTTGTATATTTTTCGAGAAATAAAAGTGAGAAAAGATATCGTATTTATCTACTACATATTAACGACTAGATATTTATAACTTTCTTAACTGCTTTCTGAGAACTAATGCAAAATATAGTGCATTTTTATTTTCCGAGCGTAGGCTAAGGAAGTGTTGTAGTCGAATCTGTCGGGCTGTTATAGATTATTAACCTTTATTAATAGCGGATGGTAAATTTAAACAAAACTAATTAAATTTTTTCAGGATTCCTAAAGTACGAAGAAATACGTCTTCCGTTTCCGTCTCTGTCTGTGCCGAATTATATTAGACAGATAATCTCCGAAACTACCAGACCTATTACTTTCAAATTTTACATTGATGTTAAGGATAAATGTACAATAGTAAATATTATTTAAATTTTATAAAATGCAGTTGTTTTGAATCCATGGTGAATATTTTTACTCTAGAAATCCATATTTTTGAAAAAAAAAAAATGTATAACATTTTGCAACTTAAATTTGAAACTGCAGAACCGATAGCTCTAAACTATTAAGGTTATCGTAAGCCTCATTTAGTTTGGCCAAAGATATTGTACGTTTACGGCTGTCACTTCAAAGCACTTTATAGCGGATTACTCATAAAATTAAATAAATACAAACAATTGCACGTTACACAGACCGTTAAGCTGGCCACGTGCCGTATTGAAATAATTTTTATTTCTTATTGTTACAATAGGAGAGAAAATCACAAGTGGATTCTTCCCTCTTTGTGGCGGACACGTAAAAATTACGCCAAGTTGAGCAACAATTAAACCATAACCGCACAATATCTTTAGTTGAACTTTAAATATTTTTACTTCCCGAGCGTAAGCAAAGGAAGTATTGTAATCGAGTCCGTCGGCCGACTCTCTACTTTTACGTTTTCTCGATCTTTCATGACCCCTAGAAGACGAAGAAATAGGTCTCCCATTTCCGTCTGTCTGTCCGTCTGTCCGTCTGTCCGTCCGTCTGTCCGTCCGTCTGTCCGTCCGTCTGTCCGTCTGTCCGTCTGTCCGTCTGCCGTCCCGGATTTTTATTAGACAGATAATCTCCGAAAGTACTCGACCGATTGTTGTGAAATTTTGTACTTATATTAAGAATATCATGTAGATGGTAAAACGCTAACCAAAATTTGTCTAATCATCCCCACCACTAATGCGATGACGTCACTTCAAAATTGTACATAGTAAATGGGTTTTCAATTGTATAAAATAACATAGTCCTACACATGTAGTTTACAACTCTCAATCGACTTTTCACCCGAAACGTCCAGATTTTTGGAAAAAAAATCAAAATTATAAATCAACATTTTGAAATTTAATTTTTAATCTGCTAACCAGAATGCTTTGAAATGTTGCAGATGTTTTAAGGCTATAAAGAGCATCATAAATCTTTAGTCAAAAAATATTTGCTTATCCCCTCCAAAAACTTGATGACGTCAGTTCAAAAGTTTGTGGAATAAATCATATCTAAAATGTACAAAATATGATGAGTCTGTACTTGTGATCTATCACTCCATTCATATTTTTTGGATTTGCATATACAGGGTGACTCAAAAAAATTAATGAATGCGTAAATATATTTAATTGATTTAATCAGGAACTACAAAACCGAATGCTCTGAAATCTTGCAGATGTTTTAAGGTCATAAAGAGCATAATAAATGTTTAGTCAAAATATATTTGCTTATCCCCTCCAAAAACTTGATGACGTCAGCTCGAAAGTTTGCTGAATAAATCATATCTAAAATGTACAAAATATGATGAGCCTGTACTTGTCATTTATCACTCCATTCATATTTTTTGGATTTGCATATACAGAGTGACTCAAAAAAATTAATGAATGCGTAAATATATTTTATTGATTTAATCAGGAACTACAAAACGGAATGCTCTGACATCTTGCAGATGTTTTAAGGTTATAAAGAGCATAATAAATGTTTAGTCAAAATATATTTGCTTATCCCCTCCAAAAACTTGATGACGTCAGCTCGAAAATTTGCCGAATAAATCATATCTAAAATGCACAAAATATGATCAGTCTGTACTTGTGATCTATCACTCCATTCATATTTTTTGGATTTGCATATACAGGGTGATTCAAGAAAATAAATGAAAGCGTAAATTTATTTTACTGATTTACTCAGGAACTACAAAACCGAATGCTTCGAAATCTTGAAGATATTTTAAAATTATCATAAGCATGGTAAATTTTTGATCAAAATGTATTTGGTCGTCCCCCCAAAAAAATTTATGAGGTCACCACAAAATTTTGCTGAATAAATCCTATCTAAAATGTACAAAATATGGTGAGTTTCTTCTTGTGATTTATCATTCCATTCAAATTTTTTCGATTTGCATATACAGGGTGACTCAAAAAAATTAATGAATGCGTAAATTTATTTTATTGATTTAATCAGGAACTACAAAACCGAATGCTTTGAAATCTTGCAGATGTTTTAAGGTTATAAAGAGCATAATAAATTTTTAGTCAAAATATATTTGGTTATCTTCTACAAAAAACTGATGACGTCAGCTCAAAAGTTTGCCGAATAAATCGTATCTAAAATGTACAAAATACTTATGATGAGTCTGTACTTGTGATTTATCATTCCATTCATATTTTTGGATTTGCATATGCAGGGTGACTCAAAAAAATTAATGAAGGCGTGAATTTATTTTATCGATTTAATCAGGAATTACAAAACCGAATGCTTTGAAATCTTGGGAATATTTTAAAGTTATTATAAGCATGGTAAACTTTTGTTCAAAATGTATTTATTCATCCCTCCTAAAAAAATTGATGACGTCACCCTTAAATTTTGCTGAACAAATCCTATCTAAAATGCAAAAAATATGATGAGTTTGTACTTGTGATTTATCATTCCAATCATATTTTTTAGATTTTCTTAAGAGGTGGTTCAAAAAAATTAATGAAGTCAATTTATTTTATTGATTAAATTAAAGGCAACACTTATTATTAGTATTACACCCCAACCAACCCAATTTGGTAGACACAAAATTTGTTAAAGGAAAAACTCGGTTGAAACATAAGGGTAGCACGCTTATTTACATCGACTTTAACATTACAGACCTGCATTTGTTTTATGCGCTCACTTGGTTCCGCGAATGTGAAATAGACATGTTTATAATCAACCAATTGTGAATTTCACCGTCAAGAATTAAAATAAAACCCAATGTTTTATATAATAAGCGGAAGTCGAAGCAATAAAACCGATGGTCGTTTTGTGTACAGTTTCTCTGTTTGACTCTCACGTATGCTGTTACGCCTGTCATCTTAAATTAAGAATGTTTATACATACACGATTTTCAGTTGCCTCTGGTACGTATACGTGAGTAAATTGTTTCGTTATTTTATTGATTATAAAAAATCAATATTCAAAACGACCCAATTCATTTTCCCGAAAATTTGGGAATACAATAATTTTATTCTTAGTATTACACTACATCTATCCCAACTGATATACGTGTCCTTGCAAAAATGTTGATGACGTCATCGCAATTTTTTTTTAAATTCCCACTACAAAAATGTAATGAGAAAAAAAACACAATAGGCATGCAGTCGTCAAGTTTCCGACAGCGAGGGAAGTACTGTCTAAACTCTTTAAACCAATTTTTTAGAATTACTTATACAGGGTGACTTAAAAAAACTAATGACTGAGGAATTGATACCTGTGTTCTTGATAAGACGTTGAACACGTCATCACAAAATTTTGTTATGGAAAAATTCACTTGAAACATAGGCTTAGCATGCGTCTTTACTTGTACTTTACCAGGCCACACATATTTTTATTTTAAGTTATAGAGACTTTCGGGGACGAGGGAAGTTGTGCCTAAATATCTTTAGACCAATTTTTTATATTATAATTACATGTAATAAATAACAAAGCTCTCCTAAATGTTTCTTATGTTAGAAGTGTTGCAGCTTTGCCACCTTTAAGAATAATAGACATTTTTAACAGTTTTAATTAATACGGTTAACATCTCATCTGTCAGAATAATTATGACATTTGAACTTTCGTTTCCATTTATGAACGCCCTGTACAAGTAATACGGACATTATTTACCCCATTTTGTATATCTGACCATATATCTAGCTACATCAATAAGATTTTAATATTTCATGTAATTATAAAACCTTTACTCCAGAAACGGCTCTCTGTAGATGACTGGGGTGATAAAATGGTGATAATCAATACCACAAAAATTATTACACATTCGGTTTGCCTTCTATTTGTAATACATACATAAACATGATCAGTGATTTTTCTTAATCCATACTTTACCGTTATTAAAAGACAAAGATTTGTTTCATAAATCCATAAAAATATGTGGCTGCGAACTGTGACAACAATTTTAAGTGTGAAATGGAAAAAAGTTCGTTGTCCGTACCAGTAACTGTATTCTTTATTGAATAGACAAAATCAATATTAACCAACGCAATCAAATGAAATAATAGGTGCTGTTACATTCTCTAGACATTCTGAATAGATTTGGATATTTCAATTAAGAGAATACCGGTCTATTTTATTTTACAAAGTAACAGCTTAAATAAAAATTATGAGTACGCTATATTTACATGTATATATGTATATATTAAAAAAAAATCACCTACCGTCGAATTTATCAGGATAGGAATTTGTTAGGTTACAATGTTTTACAAGCAAATGAACCCGTATACAGAGTGTTTTGATAACTTAATTACCCAATTACTATTGGATTGGATTTTTATCATCGCGTGCTTAGTAAATGAGATAATAAATGTGAACGGTATATTAAAATTTAATTGTTTGGTCACAGCCAAACAGACAGTTTAGGACAGATTTTCACAGAACATAAAAGTCGCACTTCAAATTTTTTAACATTGTTTGCTGCTCTGCACTGTATCTGTTAACCATGGAATCACATCGCCGGATACAAATTGCCTCGTGGTTCGCAGTTTTAGAGTGTATACTTGTTTATTCATTTGTTAAAGTTACGTAAGAATCTATTTTATAAAATGAATTCTTTTATTATGTTAAGTGATACCTATGGAAAGAACAGATACGAATGTGACTTCTGGAAATGTGAAATTTCTATAAAAATCAATGATACGATACGCCAAACTATTAAAATCTACAATTGATTGCGTAACTTCAAAAAGCGTGATGCAGGGAAACGAATTTCATGCACTGTTACTAGAAAACGTCAACAAATGATCTGTTTATTTATGTTTCAAAGAACTATTTATTCTACTCAAGGTTGAAACATTTAATGATCTGTCAACAGAAGATATTTTCACCCTCACAAACCAAATTATACTTTTATGGGGAGAGTAGTCATTAAACACTGATATTCCACTACAAGACATTCATAAAAACCCCGGTACTTTTTTAGTTTGGTCTAAACTTTCCAATTCACGCCTTAATTATTTTAAAGACGTAACAAATTTTAACGGCGTTAAAAAAATTTAAGTGCTATTAGAATGAGAAAGCTGTTTTTATGTAAAAAATACATTTTACACCAACCAGCAAATTAACTAGGGGCTTACTTATGTAATGGGAACAGCAAACACAATCTCAATCTCTGACTAACGCGAAATAAATAGGCAAAAGAAATGTGGATTAAGTAACTGAAATATTTTATTTAAGTCTTGTTTTTTTTTTTAATTTTACAACTAAATATGAAGTTTAAGTAATCTAATTATATCTAACTTAAAATATATCACATTATTGGCTGGCCACCAACAGTTCGTTTTCACCCTATATCTATTTTTTTTATATATATAACCTGAAGTATTATATTTATTATTAACGATTCATTAATAAAGCGTGAGAATTCTGCTAGTGTTCAATCTTTTCGTTCACCTTTACACTGACATTTACTAATTCCATATAATAGATTGGAATGCATAGTCATTTTAAGAATTTCATTATGATCCTTTGTTTCGGAAAATAGACAGAATACTTATTTTGACAGGGCAATCATTTTTGGTTAAATGCATTCATTACATTAAATGAAATGAAATCCCACCGAATTAACGTAAAACAAAAGTGGATTTTCAAGATTTGCCTGTTTGCTCGTTCCTGTCCAGGCTCTGATCAGTAGACAGCGGATTTCTGTCGGGCTACGTCACGATTATAGGTGGGGACGCGCTGCATCGCCGGGACTCAGTAGCGGGTGATAGGTAATCACTGAATTTAATTGTCATTTGATTCCATAAATACAATTAACGATTTATTAATCAAACGGCTAAGTAAATGAGAACTGGAATTAACAGCAGAGTGCAACGAAGCAGCGTTATTCTAATCTCAAATAAACGAAGTGCAGCCGGTAACTGCAATGAATACCCATCCCGCACGAGCCGTACCGAGTTTGGCCTTGTCTAGCCCGACAGAAATCCGCTCTCTACTGATCAGTGATCATGATTGATAAAAAAATCTTTAGTTAAAGCACTTTCGTCACAATAGACAATAATTCGACACTGATGTGGATGGTAAAATCCTAACCAAAATTTGACTAATCAGCTCTACTAATAATTTGATAACGTCCTCTCAATTTGTTTTTAAATTTTATAAAATAACATAGTCCTACACTTGTGGTTTATGAATCTGCCTTGATGCCCTGGGCATACAGATTTTCGTACATAAAATCCAAATTGCATCATCGAAGTTCTGTCGAAGTAACCTTAGATAAATTTTTTAGTCAATTAAATTAAGAGAAAGTTTTTAAACCTATCTATGATTTTTGCTCTAGCGTTGAGTAAATAAACGAAATAACGAAAGAACATTAAAATTGGTGTTTTCTGAAAAAACAAACGAATCCTTTAAAACTCATTTCCAAATCAATGTATTGAATGTTTTTATTGCTAAATCACTTAAAATGTATTTATGATTTTCCGTTCGTTGTTTTATAGTTAATTGCTACATCAGCACTACAAACAAATAAACGCATAAAGCGGTGAAATATTTGAGTTTAGTTGAAATCCATTGGCAGACGCTGTTTATTGCGCAGAGAAAATCAAAATCAAAT
Organism: Zophobas morio; assembly: GCF_036711695.1. Taxonomy (NCBI): domain Eukaryota; kingdom Metazoa; phylum Arthropoda; class Insecta; order Coleoptera; family Tenebrionidae; genus Zophobas; species Zophobas morio. The sequence goes on from NW_026972110.1 coordinate 8,057,720, forward strand.
TTTAATTTGTCGTTTCGGTATTTCAATAAAAATTATAAGATTTGATTTTGCGATTGTTATTTTCGTTATGAAAACCCTTTATAAGTTAATATAAAGATATGCATGTAACGTTAAAGTAAATGTACATATCACAGCCCAAATTTTTGGGAAAATGGAGTGAGTCGTTTTTCATTAAATAAATACAATAAATTGCCTCATACATTAATATTTTTTAGTCACTCAAAAATTTTTTATTTTGCATATTTCAGAGAGGATTTAGTCGGCAAAATTTTGAGATGACGTCATCAATTTTTTGGGAAGGGAAAAACGAATAAATTTTGATTAACGATTTACCATGATTACGATAACCTTAAAACGTTGGCAAGATTTCAGACCATTCGGTTTTACAATTTAGTTAGTTAAATTGCAAAATGTTGTTATACAATTTTAATTTATTTTTTCCAAAATCCTGGATGTCTAGGGTAAAAACTCGACACGGATTCATATACTACAAGTGCATGAGTATCTTATTTTATAAAATTAAAAACAAATTTATTGTTGTAAATTTTTGTTAGCATTTTACTAAATTTCCATGATAATCTAATGTACGTACAAAATTTTACAACAATCAGTCCGGTAGTTTCGTTGTTTGATTATCTGTCTAATAAAAATCAACACAGATAGACAGACAGACAGATCGACGGACGGACAAAACAGACGGACAGACAGATGGACATACAGACAGACGACAGACAGATGGAGACGGGAAACCACTTTTTACGTACCCAAAGGGTCATAAAACGTCGAGAAAACAGGAAAGTGGCAAGTTGCTCGCTAGAGTCGATTACTATAGCTATATAACAGTAGCTATAGTAACTATATATAACAGTAGCTAATTTTTCACATTTTTTATGCATTTATCTAAATTTTATTTTTGTAAGCGACGTAAGGAATTTTTTAATGATTTTTCTCGAACTTAGATTTGTGAACTTTATTCAGATCAAACAAATTTTGATTAGTGTTTTGCCATAATATATTCCTAACATTAATAAAATTTGACAACGATCCGTTCGGTAGTTTCGGAGCTTACCTGTTTTACAAAAAGTTAAAATTCACTTCCAACGATTGATACATAATTCTTACTTCCCGAGCGTAAGCGAAGGAAGTAGCTATTATAACAGGACCTATCGGACAAATGGCTATCTTCATGTTTTCTCGACGTTTCATAACTTCGAAAGTACGAAAAAATAGGTATACCGTTTCCGTCTGTTTGTCGGTCGTGTCTCTACTTTTATTAGACAAATAATTTCCGAAACTACCGGACTAATTGTTGGCAAATTGTAATTTGTCTTATCGTCTCAGTAACGACGTAATGAAGTCCGTTTAAAATTCTTCATTGTAAATAGGATTTAAATTTATACAATAACATACTCGTGGTGGTTTATGAATCCGCCTTGATAACAACTATTTTACAAAAATGTTTGTGCAATATTTGCTGCAAGTGTCACATGATCGATATTTGGGTTATGGACATAAGGAGCTCCTGGTGGCTGTGCTCGCGTAGGTTTGAATCTCATCCTGGTCGACATTTTTTTTCCCAGATACTAAATTTATTTGAGGGAAATCCTGTCTAAATTAACTTTAGACCAATTTTTCTTATCTATTTTTAAGACGCACAATGGCAACGTTTAGTTTGACACTGTGATTCCAGATGTTCAGTTCAAATTCGGATTTCCATTGAGTGGCGAAAATGGTGCTCTCATACTTGTAACTATTTGTTGTACTAATGTTTCGCAAAAAATAGACCTAATGGGCACCCTTCACGGTCAAATTGACAGTCTCACGAAGGATTAACGATCTGATTGATCGTGTAAGAGCAATATTGATAGATTGATGAATGTGATTGAAGGAATGATTTAATTAGATTGTCATTCCGATGTCATCTTTGTTGTCAATAACTCCAAGGGTAATAAGGTTTGAGTGATTAGCAGCTACTAGTTATAAAACATATGTTCCATTTTTGCTTGGCTACCAAAGTTACCAGATTGACTCAGGGCAATGAAAACAACCCAGTTTATTTAATGAATCCAGGTTTTGATTATTATCGTCCACAACTCAAAGTGCTTTACCTAACATTGGATTTAGCTGCGCCAACATCTTCAGGTGTTCACATTTTTTTGTAAAAGTAAAAAGTAAAAAAAAATCTGTGTGGTGAAGATAACGTAACTAAGGATAAGCTTACGTGTATTAAATACGGTCTTATAATGATTTTTGAATAACATGGTATATGGACATCGTTAAAAATGCTAGCTTTTGTGTATTCAAAAGATCAGGCGCATGTAAATGACAAAAACACTTGAAAGTAATTAGAACTGTGTTGTACTCTTGCAAAATGTGGTTACAACGTTAACAATAGTCACCTCTGTTCATTCTTGCTGTTTCCCTGTTTCGTAAACTCAAACAAAGTGTTCCCGACTCGGCCCAAGACAAACACTCGCGAATGAGAAATTTCCACGACAAAACAAAGAAAAGTAAACCGCCCCGCTTAATAAGTAAATGCACAAAAAAATTGCATCACCCTTTATATCTCACCTGAAATTCAAAATCCTTGAAAACATCCACCGTGTTGACATCTGCTTCTGCCGGATGTAGTTTCGGACACATTTGATATTCTTTGTTGGTGGTACCTTTTGATCTTTGAAGTAGCATGTTGACTAACTTCTGAGGTTGCGGTGGTCCGTTCTCTTCGCTACCTTTTGAATTTTCTTGCGTTTGATTCGATCGAATATCTGTTGTATAGTTGGCATAATAAACGCAAAGAATGATGGTGAGACCTATAGCTGTAAGCGCAAAGGTCTTTGGCGACATTCTTCGACATATTTTAGCCGCCACCGACATTTTCGTAACGACCAATCTCAGCGTTTTGCATGAAACTAATTAATTAACCCTGAAATTATCGACGGATTGGAGAGGTGTGTATGAGTGAATTAAATCTTCGGCGATGACGTTGCCAAGCCCAGATCATATCTGTAACAAGGGAGACGATGTTATCAGTCAACAATTTAGATAATGGATTCAAAATACCTGAGAGTAGGTAATTTGAAAATTGAAGTGGTCCAGTAGTTGACCTTAGTACTCAATTTTGTTGTCAAACAAATCGTTAATAATGTGACACGTAGTGATTTTCACGTACGTTGGCAATGAATAAATAGAAACATGAAATTAAGTGAAAGAAATACAGCCGACGTAAGTGTCCAATGAGCAGCAAATTGAGCTTCTAATTTTTTCAAAAAAGTTGTTTATCTTTTGGTGATATATTTATGCACGGGATGAGGAACGGTGTGAATTAAAATAATACCGTGAGATCTAAAATAAAATTAATTAGAATTTACGTTGTCTGTCAAGTTTCATATGGTGCGACTGTTTTTACTTTGACGTAAATCAGTGTCAACATAAGTTTTAATTAATCATTTTTTGTCATTTGGTGATGACATTGCTTATCAATATTTGCTCAAGTTAAACTCGTGATAATCAATCACGATAATCAATTTTATTTAAATTTTTACTAAGTCTGTTTACTATTGGTAAATAAAATTTGTAAATTTTTTGGGTATATAATTTTTTTATTTAAATCGATCAATGCAAGATGGATATTTATTATTTATCAAGTTCAACTGGAGATGTGGGCAAGGATCTGTAAAGTTAAAGAGGTTGCAATAAAATTTTACGGTACGGAAGATTTAACTTCTCTACAGTTGAACGGGCAAAATATGTTTGTCCTGGTGGGATTATGTTCAAACTCAATCAACTATTTTTACTGCGTTTAAGTCTACTTACAATGAAATTTTGATCTGATTAATGACACTCGCTAGCATTTTAATAATAATTGACTTAATTCCATGAGCGTTAGAATTTTTAATAAAAACTGGCCAAATAATCTACCAAGTTTAATTGAAAAAACTTATTTTCAAACTTATGCAAAAACATTCAAAAAACGAATCTATAAATTTGACATTTTCACCGCCGCCGGACAGTTTGTATTGAACGACGCTTTCATGCAAGTTTCATTCATGTTTAGTCGTAGTGTCCGCTAGACGGCTCTAAAAACGATAGCTTCCTAAAGCCTCCTGGGATGCTTCCAAAAGAGACAGTTTTAAACTCGAAGTTTCCTGACCCGTTAAATTATGAGTCTACGGTTGTGAATTAGGAACACAAATACGAGTATATCAATAACCAATGTGTCACATTTAACGTAAGTGTGAGTGTTATTAAAATCAACTTTAATTTTCGTGTGCAAACGCAATCCGTCAATGTCAGCCATTAATGAAAAAAAAAAATCCACAAACCCAGCACATCAGTAATGTACCGAGTTATCATACGTCGAACTTCCCTCGGCTCCGAAGTTCAACCATCAATATTGCACGGATTATGCTTCAGGGGTATAAACATTTTACCCACTTTCTTAATCTAAAGTATGCAGCCCCTGATTTGGAAGTTGAATGTTAAATCGTGGCCGTACGTCTATTTGATTAGTTTTTGAATAAACGGAAAAAGTAGTTTTTTTTTTTGGAGAAACAGAATGGGCAACTTTTGCGATATATGTAACACCTTGAGAACGGATAGATATATGTATTGAAATTCTGTAAACGCCTTTGTTTTTAGCTTGAATTTAGTACATTTCAAATATGACATATATATATATATATATATATTGATGTATGACCCATGTTATTTTTTTAAATCGCAATGTATATATCTTTAAAATTAAAGTTTGGGTGCATCATTAAAATACGAATACAATGATACAAACGAGTTAAGTCTTCATTATATTTTCAGTCGAAAAAAAATATATAAATCGTCAAAAATTGAAGTTGGGTGTTGTCCATTTATTGAACACAAACCTTCTTATTATTTCACGATTAATAACGTATTATAATACCAACTCAGTTTTTTAATCTTTTAAATCAGACAAGTTGAAAATACGCCAAATCTTGTATGCATTGCCACAACAATAAGATTAAGAACTTTACGGGGAACTATGCTCAGAGAAAAAATCCGTTTTGACAAATAGGAAATCCGTGCTATGTCAAGTTGACAGCTTAGGTGGAACAATAGTGAGACAGCCTCATGCTGTGTAATCCGCTTAGCTAATAATTACTCGGGGGTGCAGGTAATCGAATGTTTTATTTCGGTCGGAAGGAGAAATATGAAGAATATTCCAAACCTTAGTAAATACGAGTAATTTACAAGTTTTGAAAAATTGTTTAGTAAAGTGTCGCCAACAATATTCTGAAAATGGGATTGTCATAAGTGCTTAAGTTAGGGGTCGTTTACGTTTTAAAATTTCATAAAATTTCAAGTCCGGGCCTGTATTTTTCACATTTATAGCACTTACTGTTTGTGGTATTGTAAACGACTTTTTAACTTAGGTACCCATGACAATCCATTACCAGAATGTTGTTATATACAAGGTGACGATACACCAAATAAAATCGTGAAACACTGTAAAATGAGTCCATGTGACACACTGTTTTCCACATGACTTTTTTTTTAATGGCACTGTATATATTTTTTCATTGGATCTTATACAGTTTTTTTTTAATATAAAAAATGTAGCGACTATCTGTATTAAAAAATAATCGAGAATTTAAATAATTAAATTAAATTTAGTTTACCGACAATGAACCATAAGAATGATTAAGTGTGTCTTGATTATTTGTCAAACCAACGCAACGATGAGTGTTTCCAGACGGTGTCAACAATGTCTAGGGCAACAGGGAGACAATTTTAAATAACATCGATAGATGTTTTTTGGCTAAAATATATTGTTTCTTGTGCATTTGTATTTTAAAAACAAATCTCTACACAAATAAAGAAAAAAGAATATACAGTGTAATTTAAAAAAATAAAGCTGACTAGTGTCTGTCAAAAACCAAACGTCATTTTTTTAGTAGATCACAATGAAGTATTTTTGAAACTATTTCATTTGATCTATTATTCGTTCGAATTTGGTAAAAAATAAGCCTTCAACTATACAGAGTGTTCTGTTTGTTACACACAACTTGGTTTTTTAAAAGAAATTTATATATTTTTACATATTCCGATTTTTGAATTTTTTTAGCAATAAAAGGGTTCACAAAAAAACAACATCTGTGTTACAATATTTTATGGAGGTATAATAAAGGCAAGCGGTTTATTGTGGTATCAGCTAAATCAAATTTTAATATACAGAGTGATTACAAGAAATTCACAAACTTTACAACTTTGAAATATCAATATTTCAGTTTTTTTATATAGAACATCCTGTATTTTATTACTGAATCTTACTCTATTTTTTTATTTTTCCACTATGTCGATGTGTCTCTCAAAAAAGTAAAAAATCGCAGTAACTATTAACCGTAAATATAAAAAATAAAGAGAACAAAATTTAGAACAGGGTCTATTATTTGAAAAAAGTGAAATACCGATTTTTGAAAACTGTGTTATTTTTTTATATACACACTGTATATCAAGATTTAATTTTATTCATTCATCCTATATTTATCTCTCCACGAAATATTGTAATACAAGTTTTACAAATTGGTTTTTTTCTGCATCCAGAAACGCATGTCTCTCTTTATTGCACTAAAAAAATAATAATATTAAATTAACACAATTTAGCAAATGTGAAATTTATTTGGCCTAGGAAATGTTGTTTTTATCTATCATTAGTTCTTTACCACCTGTAAATTGATAGAAAAATTAAATAAAAGTTAATAATAATTGTAAAAATAACACATTTAACTGAAATAAAGCAAAAAAAAAACATTTTTACAAATTGGATTATTTTGATTTGTTTTTTTTTTTTGTACCTTTTAGTGCAAATAAGGAAAGACATGTTACATTACTGATAAAGATCAAATATTTTTACTTGTGTACGAAATTTCAATGAGTTCTGGAAATATTTAGCTGTATCCACACTTTTTAGCAACCCTGTATGTATGTATGTATGTTCAGTCCCCAAAAAAGTGGCACATTCTAATTCTTTTTCATTTTTTAATTAATAATGTCTTAATAACGCCACAGATTATTGTAAATTGCATTGAGGTGACAGTCGTCTAAATTAATAATCTAAGAAAGTCTTACTGTAATTGTGACGTTACTTTTCGTTTTTTGTTAAATTATTATCCCTGAAAAATACGTTCATATCCAAGTTTTTTTTTAATTGTTGTTTTTGGGTTTCTTGCAAATAAATAAAAGTTTACTGGTCGTGGTAAATCATGACTGAAGTGTCCGATAGGCTGTTTGGCTGCATTTATAACAAGATGGAGGCCACTTTCAACTTTTTTTGTGACTTAAATAAAAACAGCTGTTTTTTCAAGCGGTAAAATTCTTGAATTGAAACAAAAAAAAAACAAAAACAAAATTTCGACGACTGCCGGATGTATGAATCATTTATAGACATCTGTAGAAGATTAAACTGAAAAACAACTACGTTTGTAGTAATTTTTTATTTTTATCTGAATGAGGTCCCACATTTTTCATCTAGCTCTCGTATATTATAAATTATAACATGTGTCGGACGCAAATGCTCTGAAAACACCTTTTTCGCGGCGATTTACACTTCCGAAAAGAAATTTGGATCGAAATTGACAAATGTACGTGAAAAGTTTACTTTCTTGTACTCAGCTTAGGGTTGGAAGCACTTGATATGGGCCCCGAGCCCCACGATACAACAGCACGTGGGAAAAGATGGCGAATGCCTCACTCGAAGGGGTTTTAGATTTCATATCAACCACGATGACTCTCCCTAAGTACCTGATCTCATCTAGTAAAAGTGTAAAAGACACTGCTAATTGTAACGAAATACCAAAAAAAGATGTTGATATTCTATCAAAATTTTTAATAAATTTGTTATGCATTTAACGAGATAAGTTGTAAAATTTGATGGTCCAAGCTTGATTTCTTTTATAGATTCGAAAACAATGTCTGATTCGTTAGACTTGGGAATTATCTGTCTAATAAAACTGTCCTCGACGGGTAAACGGCAGACAGAAAACATTTTTTATTAGGTTTTCCTCTCCTGGCTAGACACTAATTTTTGTCTATAAATTAAGCAATTTGTTACTAATCTAGAATTTTTCTCATTGTTTTTTATTGGTGAGTAAACATATTTATTTCGGTTCACAAACTTATTAATAATAACTGGATGCTGGTCGGTAAATAAAATTGTGATCCCTAAATTAGAACTTAATTTTTGGCCGTGCTGATTGTAAATTTACAAGTTTCAGTTTCAAAAGTTTAAAATAAATCAGCCTGTGTTTCCGCCAATAAAATCACGCCACACTTCCTGACCACTAAAACAATTTATTAAAGTAAATACGACTTTGTTAATTATTAGAACTTCAACAATCCGTGTATCACTAGACTACCACACTATCACTATACGCAGCCCAAAATACAACAAAAACTAATTTTTCCCTCGAAGTGTGCGTCCAATTTGTAAACTATTATTAACTAAAATGTTCTTAATTTTAGCATATATTTATAAACCGAAAAATATGTTTTCTCAACACGCATTTAAAAATAAACTACCGTGTCTCAATCTACGCATAAAAATTGCGTTAACTTCCGTTCATCCGTAAGAACCTTTCGACATCCTCCTCGTCGACATTTGAAATTTTTTCAAGCGTTAACTGTGTCTTCTCTTAATTGAAAACGATCAGAATTGCGTGGAAAGCCGTGTACTTCAATCCTTTGTCGACTTTAACTCCCCGGGTTTTATCTGTTTAACTTGCTTGGCAAGACAGAGAAAAAGGGATCCGAACAGGACGAAGTGGGATGGGATGAGCATAAAAGGCACGAATGATGGTGAGACAGGGGACGTAACGTAATTACTACGGCGAAATACTGCCCTCTAAAAAAAAGAGTAAGGTGCAGACAGTGTTGTAATAGTAATTTACACAACTAGTTCGGGATAGCCTGCTTCCCGCATGAACGCTTGTTTGCGGCACGACCGAAGGGAGTGCCGCATTTGCGTGAATGCGGGAAGCAGGCTCACGAACGTGTTGTGTACAATATTTTTTGCAACGAATAAACCTTTAAACTGAAGAAATTAACTGTGAGTTATTTATAAACAATGGCGCCGTCAACACATCACAATGTTGACACTACGCGAGTATTTTAAGGTTACCATGGCAACGGGAAGTTAAAATGCACGTGTGCGGGAAGTTCGAACTCCCGCACCCTGGTGAATGCACGAAAGCCATCAAAAAAGATCATGAGTGCAAAAAAATTGTTCCGGCTGTAAAAGGAAAATTCATTTCGTCAGTCGGAGACAATTTAAAACATCGCAGTTAGGGGCGCTGTTACCCTCTTGACTATTAAGATTATTAATGTCATTTGTGATTTTTTCCGTTGTGACTGTTTACAGAAATAAAAAAAAACGCAATTGCATCGTGGATAAATAAAAGTACGTGGAAAAATAACCTAAAGTGCATTAACTTATTAAAGACTTTTGACTTTTTTTCAGAAAACTCGCTTTAAGTAAATTGTTTTTTTCTTTTCAGTAGTAAAATAAAACTGCTAGTAGTTATCAAGAAACAATAATTTTATTATTGCCGACGCCATATGTGTCATATTTGCAATCTACTTAATTAAGCTTCCCCCTTAAAACTAAAAACAATGATATTGCAGAATTTCAATATCTTTTTATTAGAGATGTGCCGACTGTAGGTCTGGCCGACTAACCGACTAGCCGATTGTTCGGCCAGTAAAAGCCGACTAGTCGGCCGACTGTTCGGCTTTGCTAAAACCGGTTTATAAATGCGACAGTGTGTTTTTTCTTTCTATTTCTCTGACTACCTTAAAATCTTGTTTTATTTTAATAAAAGGAATAACTAAAGTTCCTTTGTTTTCCAAAAAATGTGTTAAATTTGTTTGGATAATTTTAACATTTAATTTTTTTAGTAGCTCACTACACCACCATTTTGGGCCAGTTGATGTGTGGGTATTGTTGGTGATTTAAAAGCGACGGTACGGTTTTCAGATTTTATTTCGTTCTTTACTGTTCGAGAATGCCAGGGAGAAGAAGGAAGGGTGTTTTAAAATGGTACACAGGTAAGCTCGGTTTCGAAGAGGTGGAAGTAGGTAAAGAAGGAGTATAGAAAAGTCTCGAAGCAAGAAGAGAAAGTGTGTAGGAGCGTAGGGCCGGTAGACGAAAGACCGGAAGTATTTACATTTTTACAATTACTATGAATGCTCTCAGGTAGAACACCTGATTTTGTGGGAACTCTTGTTCCTACAGATGCAATATTTTAACTGAGATTAAGTTGATCGCGCATTCAACAAGGCCATTAGCGACGTCTGATTGGCGTAGAGTCGGTCACATGGTACTTTAACGCGGGGTTAAAAATTAAATCGCAATTAAATATTTAATTGAGGTTCTATAAAGCGGGTTTAATTGTTTTATATACTATTTTAATTTTAATAAAAAAAGCCGACCGATCGGCTGTTTAGCCGACCAGTCGCCGACTGCCAGCCGACGATGAAAAACGGCCGAATAGTCGGCTTAACCGACCGGTCGGCCACTAGTCGGTACATCCCTACTTTTTATCTAGGAGATCCTGTATATATATAGTGTAGATTTGAAACTATGGTATAAGTTGCTTATTGAAATGAGAATTATAATATATGTAATCAATTACTTCAGCACGCAATAAGAACGTGGGTTCAGTGGTGGCGCAGTGTGGTTTGACATCCAGGGCGGTTTTCTATTGAGCACCCCCCCTCCCATATAATAAAACAACAATACTAAACGTGTTTACGGGTCTTTATTTTTTCAAAATATTCTATGACGTTATCAAAATGTACTTTCCTCTCTGTTTCAATTGATAAAATGGAAGCTCATTGTGGACGTTAAGCACGATTTTATCAATTTTAATTTTGAAAAGCTTCTTTCACAAATTAAATTAATTCTGGAAAGCTCCTATGTAGTTCACTGAACCGCTTCTTGGGAAGAAATGCTGGCGGCTTCCAAATGGTGCCTCAGTTGTAAAATTTCCCAAATTATGTCCTCTGCAGAAAATTCATCGTAGATTTTTGTCAGATTTGAAACTATTCCATCAACATCTTTTTTTGATGACGTTAGCAGTGGGATGTATAAACTTACTGTTGACGTTGAAGTTGCCCTTGCAGTTGCTGTTCTCGCTGACGTTGCTTTTAGGGCTGAAAATTGTCATTTATAAACTCCCTAAACTGCGTTGCCCTTGGTAATAACTTTAATGTTTAACTTTTGCCACATTTAAAGGGGTTGTAGAAGAAATGTGGAGCATTTAAGTTGATTACTACAAAAATTTATCATTTTAGTAATGTTTTAAGTTTCCTGTTCTGAAAAGACGACTACTTATATTAAGAAAAAAAGCCCCGCCCAACCGCCCTATCGCAATTGTGATGATTTTTTTTTTATCCAAGAGGACGGACCTTAACTGCGTTATTTTTCTAGGAAAAATTAAAAAACATCTTTTGAGTATCGTGTTGTTCAAAGAATACTATGTACATTAAGAAAAAAAAAAGCCAAAGATTAGGTCCCACCCATACCCGCACCGATCTCAATTCTCAATTGTGATGAATTTTTCATTCGTTGTCAGATCGAGGGGCGGAGCTTAATTGCAAGATCCATATCTGCTTTAAGAATTTACCATTTTAAACATGTTTTAAGTTTCTTGTTCTGAAAAGACGACTACGTATATATATCATGACCCCTAAAGTACGAAGAAATAGATCTCCCGTTTCCATCTGTCTGTCTGTCCGTCTGTCTGCCGTCCCAATTTTTTTTTCTATGTTTTTGCAGAGAGATTCTTCTGTAAGTATTCTCAAGCTGTGCGAGTGAGTTGTCGTTGTCACCCCTTGGTGCTTGGTACTCGCGGCGAGCCCCCCCCCCCCCACCGCCCCCCTTTACGCCGCCACTGCGTGGGTTAGTTTTGAGGCTTATCCGTACGAAACATTGATCTACCCCTTACAAATCCTAAGTTTAACATTGTTCTTTATGCCTATAAGACTTTATTTGTTCCCTCAAGTCACCGAAATGTTCCAATTAGGGACGCTTAAACTTAAATTAGTTCATTTGTAAAATTTGCGTACAATTAATAACAATCCCTTGAATAAGTGAAATGTTAGTTTATAAAAATTAACGAGTCGTAAATTCTGGAGTGAATACTGATAAAGATATTTATTATATCCAGCAAACCAAAGTCCAGAGTCGGATGCAACATAATACAAGTGTGGTAAATAAATGAAATAAAGTGAAAATATAAAATTAAAGTTAAAGCCAGTGTATCCCTTGCTGAGATGTTTCATATACAGCGTCTGCATTATTTTTAAAAGTTTAAAAATTGCTAGTGAAAATCGTATAAACTTTATTATTTAATTCTGTTAAGGATATCAAGTATGTTACGTAACTGTGAGTAAATGTGCTGAGTAGTTCTGGAAATTTTAGAGTAAACTGTATCTACTTATCTGAAATTAATTTGAGGTACATTAGTTTAATGCATTTATAGTCTACGACGCTAGGATAAAGTTAATTTATTCCACTAACATAAACTACATAGATAAATTAGAATACCACAACCATTTTCTAATACATACAAAGAAAATCTTTTTCATTTACTTCAGTTGATTCTGAACAAGCTTTGAAGTTGCAGACAAAATCCTGTACATGGCGTGTGGGATAACCACATTATTATCATCTTCGTGTGATTACACAACTCAACTAGCGCCACGTGAACGAGTTTACACTCGTAGATAATAATGTACATGAGGAATAAATTTTATGGATCCCTTGCAATTGTTGTGTTTCAAAAATGTAGTGTATTACTGTTATAAACGAAGTTCTAAACCGAAAAAGAGTACCTACTCTAACAATGTACGAATGCCTATTGTTTAATTATGTTCCTTCCCCCATGCCACTACTTGAGATTTTACAAATGTATTGTTAACACTACGCAAACCAAGCAGCATAAAACACGAGCAGGTATAAAACCACTCAAATTTATCCTTACGTGTTCTTGCATAGAGTTAGAAGAAAACCTTTTCTCCGAGGCAAGTAGTTTTCCATATTAATAAATTAATAATTGTGTTTTTTTTTACCAAATTTAGCTTCATACAGACAGATCCTACTAATATGTGACATGGATATTAAAAGAAGCACCCATTGATCTAATAAAGGAGTGGATGGAGTCTTATATACCTTTCCATACGCGAGCGAGTGTAATCAACTAATCAACATAAGAAAGAAATAGCTAGACCGGTTATGCATCAGTGGGGAAAGGACGGCTGACCACGTATCACGTGCTGGGTGGCAAGAAACGCTTCATTTGAACGGGAATTAATACGTTTTCTTACGAATTTGTTCAAATAATCAATTATAACAAACGTCTGTTAATGAAAACTATGTTTTTACAGTTTACATTAAAATTATGTGTAATGTGAAACAACAAAAATCATGTTAAGTGGTGGAGATAGTCTTTTAATAAAATGAAATGTATAGAGAATCTACAATATATTACGAATTCAGTTAGTGCAATAATCTTCTACAAGTTAACTAATCTTGTAGTGTATGTTCATTGGTAATTCTGAAATTTTTAGGATAAAAGTAATTAACCTTTCGATAAAAGTGACAGGGTGCCTAATTAAATTAAACATATTAAATTGTGTGGAATTTTCTACTAAAATCTATTTTCTAAATCCACGTACAAATAACTAAAACAATAAATAATCAATAGATATAAAATTCCCTCTTTTTGTAGCAATAATCCGTTTTTTCGTAACTCGGAGTGTTTACGGAATCTAACAATTTTTTAAAATTATTTACGAAATCCTTCGTCTGTGTATGTGATTATTACCTATGAAATGAAACAGGATTGCTTTCTTTGCACGTTCTATTCAATTATACGCACAACACGATTTCACGATGTTTAACAAACAGTTCAATAAAATACAACTTAAGAAGACTGTAGGCATTTAAATAAGGTAACTTGAGCCTAAAAAACGTAAATTTGCAAAAATACACCTTCAAACACCATGCGACAGCACGAAAGAAACCTCTAGAAACACTGCTCTGCAGTTTCGCGTCAATGTTTTGCCACCCAGAGACCCCTATCTCTGTCCCACTGTGTTGACAACGCGCGTCTCTCTCTAAGTTACTTCCATATAATATTATTTCTATGGAAGCACCTAAATTGTACACTACACAGTACACGGTACACAGTCCAAAAATGTACAAAATACAACCCCCAATTCTACATACCGGGCACAATCGACAAGTAGACTTATAAAGCGTTGTAAGGTCGGTCATTAGGTCATTCATTATCCAAAACAAATTGAGACAGCGTTTCGATTAACAATATCAACAACCGGTGAAAGGTCACCAAGATAATATCAACATGGTAAAATTCACTTAATGTGTTTAGTACAACGTAAGTTCACATAATTTCGTTATACTTTATCGAAACTTGATTGTTTAAGTTTAAAAATCTGTACATTCCGTAATTGATTTGATAGTGTCCATTAGGACTGCTCCAGCTTTTAGTTCTCGGAAAAACCATTAAAAGTAGTTTAACTGTACGATATTTTTCCGTCAAAGACATTGTTTAAATGTTAAAAGTATACAAATAGAGTCCACTAGGGTGTATTAGGATCCGCAATTTCATTACAGTTCCGCTATGAAATCCATTAAGTTAATTCTAACTATTAAACCGTGACGATTCTAGCCTTTTTTTTATTCTCCATTTGTGTTTTATATCGCTGTAAATATATACTTATGAAATAATGCTATTACTATTGTTTCTATTATCGCATTCGTAATACATATATCAATAAAAAAGGAGTTTTGTTTGGTCTTTGCTCTCCTGGCAAAAAATGAAATGACGCTCCTCATCGTGGTTAGATGATTGATAATTATTGGCAGCAGCTCGAAGGGGAAGAGATTTTAGGTAAAATCTGTCATCGCATAAAATAAACTGTTTTCCGCTCAAACAACGGAGGGTGAAAATCTGAGGGCTAAATTGCATGGCTCTCAACATTAACCGTGGTTGACCTCCAAATTATCGTTTATACAGTACCGTAAAACATTAATTTTCCGCTCAACACTCAGTGTTTTATAACAAATGATCAGGGTGCAAGACGACTGGAATTTTAGATGACGTCTATTTGTTATTCAGCTCTGGTAATCAGGACTGCCAATTTGGTGTCCAAAATTTCACCGGTATTGCTTCCTTTGACTTTATTCGATGACACTTTTATTAAACAAAATTTATAATCCAATTTAATTAATTTAACAGACAAATTTCGATCAGCAAGCCATAAATTAATCACGCAATATTATTGTAAGTAGTAAGATTTTGTTAAATCAAAGATAGACTGTTACTGAATACCATAATAATAATAATAATACAATGACAATGCTTATTTAGAAAAATATTTACAAAAATTTAGTAGTGCCGCATTGAAAAGCGTGTAAGAAAAATTGCAGCTATTCGTTAATAAACCTGACAAATTACTTATGTCTATCATAGTTATGGGCTAAAACATTTCTAGATTTCTAGATCGCCTTCACAGTTTTAAACTTTGATCAAATGCCTTCTGATGGTCATAAGGAAGTTAAAACTAAACTATGTAAGCAAACTTTAACGTACAATAGAACAAATTTCTGACGTAAACAAAAATAATCGTCTATTTAATGATCTGTGAAAAAAAGCAATCCCAGAAATGTGGGCTTCGCTCATAATAAGAGGGGGAGGACAATGTTTTCAGATCTAAATAATGCTTAACGTTGACCACTGTCTTGTAATCAAAAATCAAAAATCCAATAAATAAGATTTACAAATCACCTTTCGGTCTTAATTTTGCGTAAATCATTTACATCGTTCAATTTGTTACACTTATTAAATTAATAATTAAATAAATTTGCAGCTACTACACGGAGGGTTGTAGCATCTGACCAGTTTAAATAATAATCAGCCGTGAAGATTAGTTGTCAATTAAACGCGAATTTATGAATAATAATATTTGTAGGTTAAAACCAAAGGTCTGAGAAAAAAGCACCCCATGACTTTAAATCCTACTGTGCATTCACGTTATCCATTTTCTCTTGTGATCTTACTTTTTCTTTTGAAAGTAGTTTGGGGCGGGAATATTGTCCTCCCAGCTACGCAATATTCTATTATCTTTGTAAAACAGCTCGCATAACATTATTCATAGTCTTCGCCGACCACATGCGCCCCTAAGTTGGTCGAATATAATTTGTAACTCTTTTAATAATAAAACAATGGTCTGACGTTATTGAAAAAATACCTTCCCTGCCCCTGAAACAAAACCAATTAAGTAAGCATTAATAAATTGTAAAAGAAAATCTGCGAATTTTATTTTATTTTATTTTTTTTTTAGTTTTGTCCTGATAATGGTTAAATACTGAAATAAAAATTACTACTTAGTATATTTCCATAATTTTGGGAAAATTAGATAAACTATTTTTAATTCAGCCAATAAAATTAGTTGGTTCATTAATTAATTTAATATATTTTTCTAAAGATGCCATTAACTTTCTAGGGGGATAAATCAATACATTTTTAATCGTTTTTTGTTTCGTGGACAGGCGACTAAAAATGTTCATACATTATGCCTAAGTTACAGGTGAATTTTTCTGAATAAAATTTTGTGATAAGGTCGACCGGTTTTTACTTAATCAATAAAGTAAATTGCTTCATTATTTATTTTTTTGAGAAAATGAAAGAGAAAAAAATTAATGAATGGTCTAAAAAACCACATGTCTAGGTTCTTTTTTTTAATAATAATATGTTTATTGTGCAAATAAATGTGATACATTTTAGCACGCGTCCATTACAATACTGCTCTTAAAAGTAAAGAACTATATTAATAAGAATAATAATTAAATCAACAACTAAAACAAAATAAACTCCATGTACCTATATATAAACTTTAAAACTAATGGTTATTTTCCAATGGAACTAAATTATGAACTACTATTCCTCAGTTCACATGTCCAACAAAACTTTGAGATAACGTCATCAACTATTCGCAGGAGATAAACATATAAATTATGAGGTGACTTCATCCTCGTGATACTCTAAAACACCTGAAATTTCACAATTATCATTCCAGTAGTTTGAGATATCTATTTAATAAAAATATCAACAGATGACAGAGAATAGATTTTAGATTCATTTATGCAGTAACTATGCGACTAAGAACTAACGAATCGCTACTTTCAACAAGATGGAACTGCAGCCCATACAAGACGCTACGTTGAATTACCTACAAACATTTTTTGATGATCGAATCAAAGCAAACGAGCAGATAGACGTTCTGTGGCCAGCACGTTGACCAGATCTTAATAACATGCTCTCGATTTATCTGTATTGAGATATCTGAGTAACTCAATTCCCAAGTGTAGACTGGAGAATATGTATGAACGCATGGAGGAAAATGCAAACTGTTGTATAAACATAAATCAAGAAATTGAATGTGTTTGCAATAAAATGGAATACATTTTCAGATGTTTATGTACGTAGAAGATTAGAAGATTTTGAAATAAAAGAAAATGAAAGACATTGACGTTGGTTGACTAGGTAGGTACTTTATATTTATTGATTTATTTATGATAAATGGCGCCTACGAAATAGACAACCAATAATTCAGATTTTAATAAAAACGGTCATTGTTTTTAAAAAGCGGCAAATTTTTATCACGATGCTTTTGACAACTTTTCCGTAATTCACATGACTTAGCAACATTTAGACATACTGTATCACAATCACCAAGGCATACAAACGTCACACTTTTCGCAATGGCAAATTGCAAATTTAATGATAATTTTCTTGTATATAAATATTCATCAAACACCTGAGTCCCATTCATAAAATTAATAGTAACACCAAAATACGAGGAATGCTAAACAAATTCAGTCGAGCGTTCCTTGTAAAACACATTATTGTGTCGCTCACAGTATGTAACCAATGTTCAGTTCAAAAAGTCATCAAACTTGCGTTGTGTTTTTGACAGAAAAAAGTAGAGAAAAATGCATGTGCTTTATTAGTCCATACTATCGTGCATAACTGATATTGACGTTTGAAATTTTAATTTTGTTATATGAAAAAAGTTGTACCATTCCCCGTTCCATAATAAGAACACAAAAACTTTTTCAATCTGAGTTAAACTATACACTAAAAATAACAGTGATTATTATGAACTTTAACTCGATTTTAAGGACGTTATTTAGGCATACTTTTCCCCGTTTCTAAAACTCCGCTTGAGAACTAAAGAGCGTACTCATTTCTGAAAAAAATAATTCAGATCTAAAATCCTTGGCTATGAAGTGAATCATTGAGTTTCACGTTTAAAGTTGACTGTGCATCATGGACCACCTGTTGTGTGGCAATAATTTATTAGTTTAAAATCATGTTAAAAATTAAAGTAGAGTGACAACGAAAATAGAACACAATATCCCGTCAGCAACGTACATACAGTCAACTCCGAAAGTGACGCTAACTAAATATCCGTCACTATTTTTATTATCTATAGCAAATCGTTTATTAGATTTCGTTCACCAAGTATCTATTAGAAGTGCTAAAAGTTTTGTCTTTTGTGTTGTACTTAACATGAAAAAGTTGTTAATTGGTCACATGAACATCAGGACAATCATCTAACTACTTTCGTTTAGCAAAAAGTATAATAAGTGTATTTTACACAATTAACATTTTTAAAAAGAAACACGATGTTTAAATCCAACAAATACAACCGCTGAAAATCGTTTTATAGCTGTTTGTTACATGAACATACATTTCATGCTTACAAAATAAGCATTACGGAACGATTATACCGAAACTGCAATTTTCATTATCAACATGAAATCTTACCCATCATTAACTTCTCATAAATCCTTACACAAAATATCTCATTACATGATAAACTCCGTAAAATTATATAAAACGTAACATAATCTTTTAATAAAATCATAAATTGTGTTTTTATTAACTGGATCATGATGTACCCACCAGGACTCCAGAAGGATGCCAGTGCTTGGTTTTTGCTACAGAAAATGGCCAGTTATTTTGACGTCTCTGAATTCCTTAATTAAGCCAATTCCAGGTAACCAATTAAGCGGCATAAACATGTAATAGTACTAAGAATTACTCCAGACGGACATCTGTTTCAATTAATTCTCGTTTATATCAGAATCTATTTTTATGGGTAAAAAAAAAAAAATGTGAACTTGCGGTTAGTTCTAACATTCGTGGAAAAAGTTACCCAAAATAAATCACGATTTTTTTAAAGTTTACCACGGACAAATTAAGCTAATAGGTATTTTAGCAGGTTAGAAATCAATGAAATCTACGAAAAAAAGGCTGTTTTTTTAAACTCTGGATAATATTTCAAATATGCTACTAAATTAATCAAATGTCAACATCAAGGATGCTCGTACACAATTAAATAAAAAAGTGGTATGTGTGATATGTAATGGTCAGTGCATCGGACTAAATAAAGTCCAAACAATTCATTCAACGGAAACTGCTTGTTAAAACTACAATAATTTGAATGGTGCAAGCTGACTGGACCAGAACACTCGGCCGAAGTGGCTTTGTTTTCTCAGTTTTTGTCGGTTGGTAATACATTATTCCAAACATGAATCCTGATTTCTGTATAGAATCAATACCCAATTTTTTCATGCAGATAATACAGAAATGTGTAAGTAAATGTGACACAACAAAAATGTTAAGACTTCCATTTTCTACTATATAGAAATAATTATTGCTTTATAGTATTTAAAAAATTACAAGCCTTACAAGAATAGATGGGTGAAGAGATATAAAGAAGATTTTCCGTGGCAAATCTGAATAGTTAGTAGACACTAATGTTATAACAAGTTTTTATGACTAAATATATTTATTACCAGAAGAATCTATATCTAAAATTTATAAAAATAGACTAAAGCCCTTCAAAAAAGGGTGAAAACATATCGACGGCACATTTTACAACAATGTTACGTTTTTTTTTTGTGATCTACAGGAACTGAGTTTCCATAAAGTAAATGTCCAAGTTCGCTCCATTCCTTTTCGGATATGCTTGTCGTTTTACACGTAGGGCTAGACACGCTTCCAAAATAAAATTAAAATTTTTTTCTTTCCTCATCGGACATTTTGGCTTTCGCACCATTTGACTTCCTTTCTTAATATGTGGAAAAAAAATCTACAAAATTCAATAAATTACCGCACTTATTTGGTAGAGGAGGTGTCGGTAGTCACAAAACATATTTGCGTGCGGATAATGTCGAACTACCATGGTAATTATTGTTCATTTCGTAGTAATTAAATTATAATGTGCACACACAAACATGAGATTTAGCTGTTTTATTTCTTATTTCGCTTATGACGTACGCTCATCGCTTGAGTAGTGTCCAATTAAGGTGTTCTCTACACATGCTTATTGGTTACTTACTTAATCTAGAATCAAACGAACAGCTGTGACAAACAAATTTCAATTGTGAATTACGCTGATAGAAATCGCCCTAGAACTAGCGCCCTCCAATGGAAAAATAAAATCAGTGTGTGTTAAATGCAAATGGGCAGGTCGCACAACAGTCTCTGATTATTCAGTAGGTCAACGTGCATAATTATATAAATTATATAATATGGGGTGGTGCAAAAGTCTTTGAACACTGACAATCTGTTCCTAAAATCAAACTAATATTCGTTAACGCATTTATCAATCAACATTTTAATCCTATGAATCTTATGATTATAAAAAATATGATACATAAATAATGTGTGAACATTATATATATGTCGTTGGTGTATTATAATTCAAAGTTAAAAACTGTAAAGCACTAAAACATATTTATCGCAAGATATAAGTAGAGCACGTGTATAGATTACTCAGTCACGTTTTATGAAGTGTTTATAATTGTTTTTGTATTTACGACTGCTAATAAAAACAGAAGATTAGGACCAAAATTGTATTGTCAATTATACAGCGCGAACAACCTACATAGTTTTGCCTACGTGGTTTAATTTGTGCTTTAATTTGGTAGAATGTGATTTATAAAATTTAAATATTCCGTGGTCAGATTTTAGTAAAATTAAAATGTAAGAGTGTTTACGCTGTAAGAACTACTAAAGATTAAACAAAACTTTGATTGAAACAGTTTAACATATCAAATCGGTCAAAGCCCCTGGACTTATACTTGTATGAATATGATTGTGACACTCAATCATTTAAAAAACTGCAAAACCGAATGCTCTGAAATCTTGCCAACGTTTTAAGAAAGTTTTACGGTAAATAGCTAATCAAAAGATATCTGTTTATCTTCCCCTAAAACTTGATGACGTCACATCAAAATTTTGCTGAATAACCTGTAGTTTCGTTTCTCTGTTTTAATTTATAGGGGTTATCATAAAAAAAAACGTAAAATCTAAACAATTTTGGACCCATTTTTAGCGCCATGTGAAAATTACGAGGTAGAATTTATGCATTAAAGACTTTTTTCAAAAAGTTATTTCAATAAACCATTTAAAATTTTATCCGGTTACATTTAGTTCGGAGATTGGACTTCCACAGTTAACGTATCAATCACTTTGATAATAATCCTAAGTCAAAATTACATATCATTAACAAACATTCCATAAACCTATAATCAACAACAGTTTATTACTTTGATAATGAAACTTATAATGAATGAACAGTTTCCATGATGTCTTTCAAACAAAAACGGTGAAAGTCCACTTTTAATCTTTAAAAGTAAAAGTGTTGTGAAAACACCCCTATCCAATGAATACTTACTAGGTAAAATAATTTCCGTTTTTGCCTAAAGCATCGAGGATATCGTGACTCAACCACTTAATTCTTGTGTATATTTAACTATATTTCCCTTTAAGCAAATAAACAAGACTTGCACACGTAAGTGATACCACACATTCTCATCCAGGTAAGTGTGACAAATTGGATGTGCAAAATCTGTGTCGTTTGATAAACAATTCAGCGATAAAGCAACAATTTGTTGTTTTTTCGTTAACACAAGAGCCATGTTCTGGCTCCATCATTAGCAACTGATATTCTCTTCTGTGTATTTTCGCCGCCGCCACGTTTCTTGCAATTCTTAAGTTTTGTAGAGCGAGTTTTGATCGTGCGTTACTGACCGGCCCCCGTGTCTTATATTGCTGTAGTTTGCAGATTGCTCGCATTCTCCAGACTTGCTGGCGGTCCCACAGGCTAAATAACTTCAATATGAGAGCGCCTGTATGATGTATGTCTTGCATTTTTTATAATATGCGATACGCCAACAAATGGCCGCTAAAATGCGAGTTGTCCCCCTCGGGGCCTATCATCGCGAAGGATGGACCGTGCATGAGATTCGGTACAACAAAATGAATTTTTTGTGGCACTTCGCTGCAAGGATTTATACTAGCATAGGGTACACTAGCGATAGCTATTTCAAATATGCAAAACGAATAACAAACGTACTCAAAGTTAACTATTGAATTTATGTTAATATGTACACAGCTCGCTGTAAAGACACCAATTTTTAATGCAGTTGAATTTTGAACTTTGAAATTCACAAGCGCAGTTCTCTGGCTGTAGTCTGGAAGCTTTTTCTACTTTTTTATATGCTACGATTACTAAATGTATTATTCAGAAAGAAATCCGAAATTTATCAAAATGTTTTCAGGGAATGAACAATGCTTATGGTTTCTTGTCACGGACTACATATTTACATTAATTTTCTTGCAAATGAAATTGGATTTATTCATTGTTTAAGATTCAATTGCTCTTTACTTTGGGCATCTGTACTAAAACTTGTTTATGTTAATATTTTAAGAATTGCTGATACCGCGGTAGTGTTTTATGCTGATGTCCGTGTTGAGTGTTATTTCGTATCTTTCCTGCACGATTGTTCATTAAATTTGTTGTCGTCTGAACAGTCAGTCCTAATAATTCGCTCGTCGCTAAAACGAATATTTGATCTTCAGGGACTAAAAGTTTGCAACGTCACGACGAATACGGAATTTTGTACGTGTGCCAGGTTAATCGCGAGTCGGAAATGACTGTTAGACACCATACGTCATCTACGGAAAGCCTCAAATTCACGTTAAGCAAAGTAACGTTCAAAAAGTTGTTTTAAAATAATAATAACAAAAAACTTTCTCCAAGCCCAATTATTTCTTATTTAAGCATTTTCGACGAATTCGGGTATGTTATCTACAATGTTCGTCTCCCGTTCTCGTCTGTCTGTCGGCTATTTTATTAGACATATGTAATCTGGGAAGCTACTAAACTAACTGTTATGGCATTTCGGGTGTATATTAAAACTATAAAAAAATACTGTATAAATCCCATTTCTCTTTTTGAAAATAAGATGCTTTTACATTGTGGTTTATTATTACTTTAGACTTGTAAATTTTTAGAAAAAAATTCAAAATTATCCAAGAGAATTTGACAATTTATTTTGAAATCTGAAATCTTACGAACGTTTTAAAATTATTATTAAGGCTCGGATAATATGCAAAATGCATATTTTTGCAGATTCTGCATATTTAACTATTTTTTGCATTTTTATGTATATTTTAAAATTGTTGCTGCATTTTTCGTGGTAATTGGTGTAAATTTTAATTTCAATACATGTTAATACAGTTGGTTATTGGCAGTATTCTAGTAATGCGGACGGGTGTTTCTAAGACTTCATTTATGGGTACCCCCAAGTAGGCGTATTAGTGGAATTCTTTATTTAACAGCCTCTAATAAGCCGACTGTTGTAAATATAGATAGTTCTGCAAATGTATTTAACGAGGGATTGGAAGAGATGGAAAACCTAGAATGGATTTGTAAGTATTTCATTCTTCGATTGCCAAATTCATTCATCATTCGTCTACGAACTTGGCGATAGAGCAGTGATATTACGAATAATTAAAAAAATGCACTATCATCGTGGATTCGGCCCTACTCAGAGTTGGTTCTAGGTAGAAATGGTATTTTTGCAAACCTTACGGTAAAGCAGTAAGTTTTTTAAAATATATTTTCAGTCCTTAGATTAAAGTCTAAGAGAAGCAAATAAAAAAAATCTGTTTTGCATGGTATTCAAAGTAAATAGTTATTTGTTTTCAATTTTTTTTAGAGATTTCGACCAACACTTCACTTTCTTATAGACCAACACTGCAGAACGCCTCTTCACAAAAGAAATTGTGAAAAAAGAAACTCAACCAGTGTAACTCAAATATCAAAACAATACAATACAAAAGGAAAAATACTGTAAAAGGAACATTCCAGACGAAAACACTCTCAGGAAAACAACTGTAGATAAATGTTGTTGGAAAGCTCAAGAATAAATTGGTGATGACTTCGAAGGACCATATCAAACACTGTTTGATAATAAAAAATGTATTTATTTTGTACTAACCAGGCAGTACCGATACCGACTGTTTTCGTTACGGTTCTGTTACAAGTATCAGAATAAAATTCAAACATAGTTATGGGGGTGGGGGTGGGGGTGGCGGTTTCACCACCGCCGCGCTTGCGTATTACAAAGGTCTTAACAAATGTTGTACCGAAAAGGTTGCTAAAATTAAGACACGTTTGCAAAATAACTTTATTTACTTTGTTGTTGACGAAACAACAGATGTATGAGTATGCGGCAGATATATAGCAAATTTATTAGTTGGTACTTTATCTGCAAACTTTATGTCAGATTCTTATTTAATTGCTGTTAAGGCGAATAATGTAAAACTATAAGTAGATTTGTCCAAGAAAGTTTAACCAACATAAATATTTTTACCCAATACTATACCATTTAATAAAATCGTATTAATGCTTTCTGATGCTGCGTTATATGTATATGGTGAACGCTGGAACCCACGGTGTAAACCGAATAGCGGAAGAAGTACGAAATCAATTTCCATTGGTAAATGAATTAATTAATAATATGAAAAAGGTTTTTTTAAGGCTCCTTTAAGAGTACAAGTATATAAAGATACATTACTAGATGTACCATTGCCTCCTAAACCTGTCATTACACGGTAGGGTACATGACTTGACGCGGCATTATTTTAACAACAACAGTATTGTTTCCTCTGATATTGTTAAGCATCATCGTATTGGTAAATTTTAGAATAAAAAAATACGTTCCATTCGTGTGGTTTTCTCATCGTCTAGTATTGCTCGTAATGTCATTGTTAACTATAGGACTTCTGATAAAATATTTATCAACAGAGATCTGACTCCGATGCAGCAAAAGAAGGCTTACAGCATTCGCAATGAATTCAAGAGAAGGATTGCAGCAGGAGATAATGACATCACACTGAAATATCGCAACGGTATGCCTAATATAAAAAAAAAAAAATAACATCCCAACGGATAATTATTGATCAAGTCTCCTCAATTAATTTCAATATAATTTATCAAAATGTTCGTGGACTCAACTCAAAGGTAAATGAATTTTATATGAATATTTGTGCAACTGATGCTGACATAGTTCTGCTAAGTGAAACATGGTTGCATGAAGGAGTTGCTAATTCTGAGCTTTTTCCTATGGGATACAACGTATTTCGCTGCGATAGATTAACATCAAGAGGGGGAGGTGTCCTTTGTAGCTATTAAGGAAAAATATTCGGCATGCTGTGTTATTTCTAAATCACCTATTCCGGAAATAGAGTTAGTTGCTGTAAAAATATCTAGCGGTTTACAGAGCTTCGTAATTGCATCGCTATATATCCCACCAGGACTTGTAAACAATATATATGATCGTCTATTAGAATATTTGGAAGCAACTATTGCGTTTACGCACCCAGTACTTATGACAGGTGACTTTAATATCCCTGAATTTGTTGACTGCTTAAATGGTATGGGAATGTCGTATCTTTTTAATATTTTTAGACACTTTCTCAGCCTTAATGGCCTCACCCAACGAAATAGAATTCTAAATCACAATGCACGTTTACTGGATTTGGTTGTCTCTACCAAGGATGTTATCACTGACATTTCTAAAGAGGAGTTCCCATTAGTTCATGAAGATTTAATCATCCTTCTTAATTTTAAGAAAGCTGATTTAGTTGGCCTATATTCATCATTCATCAATATCGAGCTTTGAGTGGTCTAAAATAGAAGAAATTAAACAAGTTGATACGGCTTGCAACTATTTTTATGATGTATTGTTTGATTTGTTCTCACAGTTTGTACCATTAAGTAGTGGCCATTCAAAACGACATAACTATCCTGTATGGTTCACTAAATCTATAAATCGATACAATCAAACAAAAGCGATATCATTGGAATAAGTACACGAAAACTGGTATAATTAATCACTTAGACAAACATAAAGAACTGCGGCGAAAAATTAAGTATGATATACCTACGTAATGCATATTCTTTGTTTTTAAAAAATGCGGAACATTCCATTAAAGATAATCCAAAAAATTTTTGGACGTTTGTTAATAATAAGAAAAATCAAGGCAGGATCCCTGGAAATATGATTTCTTATGGTAACACATTCACATCGTCGCAAGACATCGTTGACGCCTTTGGTCACCTATTTGCTATTAGTTCTAGTGATAATCATATAGATATGTGGTCAGTATTGTGATAATATTCGTTGTGAATTCTGTGATAAAAAGTGCTGCCCATCTTTGCAATTGAAATCTAGCTGTGAATCTTCTTCTGTTCTACATCCTGTTAAAATAAATGAGTCTGACGTTGTTAAGGCCGTTAAAAGAATCAAGTCTAATAATATTGCAGGTCCTGACCGGGTTCCTGCATTTATTGTATCTGATTGTATTAGTTGTTTTCTTAGTACACCTCTTCTTCATATTTTTAATTTAATCATAAAAACATCTGTATATCCCAGTAGCTGGTTAATATCCAGAGTCTGTCCAGTTTTCAAAAATGTTGACAAGTTTGATATTAATAATTACAGACCTATAGCTATATTATCAAACTGTGCTAAATTGTTTGAAAGTATCTTATCAAATGTCATATATGCACATGTAGTTAATCTTATTTCGAATGATCAACACGGCTTTATAAAGGGTAAATCAACATCAACTAATTTATTTGAATTTACTAAGTTGGTATCTCAAGCACTGGATAATAGGTTACAAGTTGATGTGATTTACACCGATTTAACTAAAGCTTTTGATAAACTCCACCATTGTATTCTATTAAAAAAACTACAGAGATTTGGTTTTTGTGCCAGCTTAGTTTCATTATTAAAAGCCGTGGTTATGAACAGATTACAGTACATGGAATATAATGGTTACAAATCGCGTGAACTTGGTTGTAATAGTGGAGTAGCGCAAGAGTCAAATCTTAGACCGCTTTTATTCATTATATTTTTTAACGACATTTGTGAATACATCAACTCCAACTTTTTTGTAAACGCTGATGACTTGAAGCTCATTAAGTTTATAAATTCATCGTCTGACTGTTATGATTTGCAAGAAAACATTGACTCCTTTGTTAAATATTGCTCACTAAACTATCTTCTCATTAATAAATCAAAATGTAAGATTACGTCGATAACCAGGAAAACAAACCTAATTAATTACAATTACAATATAAATGGTAATGTTTTGGAACGTTGTAATCAATTTAGGGATCTAGGTGTTATCATTGATACAAAACTATCATTTGTCCCGCACATTGAATATATTACAAATAGTGCTTTAAAATTGTTAGGTTTTATAATACGTAACAGTTCAGATTTTCGAAATATATTTTCCGTAAGGTTATTGTTTAATAGCTTAGTTAGGACCAAACTTGAATATTGCAGTAGTATATGGAGTCCTGCACAACAAACGTATGTTACACTACTTGAAAATGTCTTACGCAAATATTACAAATTTTTATTTTTTAAAATGTTCGGATAATATCCAGTTTTACATTGTAATCAAAATGTGCTTCTTAATTTAGTTAATGAAAGGTCTTTGGTGAGTAGAAGAAATGTAGCTAGTTTAGTGTTAATTCAAAAAATAGTTAATGGCTCAATTAGGAGTGAATATTTACTTAATCAAATAAAAATAGTTGTCCCTAGGGCTGTAAGCAGATCGCCACTATAACATATATTCTATATTTCTATAACATACCAAACACTTTACACCATTACAACTCGCCAACGTTAAACTGTTTCAAATTATGGAATTGTATTCAAAATAAAATTGACATTTTTCATGATGATTTGAGCAAACGTAAGGTTAAGGATCAATTACTTGACTACTACATGCAATGTTAGTTATATTTTGTTTAGTTTTTATGAGGTTTAAAATTATTTCTATGTTTTTTTCTTGTTATTATTAGTTTTAATTATTTTTTCTATTCATTTTTTTTTGCCATTAGTTATCAATGTGTGATTTCTATCTCTATATGGACCTTGTGTCTGTTGGGAAAATAAAACCTATTATTATTATTATTATTATTTCAAATATTCCTGTGAGATGAAAGAAAATCATGTTAACATTTGATGATGGTTCATCGACAGCAATCAAGGAAGCTAAAAAGATTTTAAATAGTTCTAAATTAAATCAGAACTTAAGTTTCACAAATAACAACTACGAATTAACTGGTGTAACATTAACAAAATTAGAAAAACAAAAAGTACCCCTAAGTGAATCCGTACAGCTAATAGAAAATTAAAAAACAAATATCAATAAAGCACAAGGGCCTATTACTCAAACAGTCTCAAAAAAACTAGACGAAGTCCTTAGTAAAAATGGGGGTTTTACTAAATTAACTAATGTGGCAAAAGTTTTAGGTGGACAGTTTTCAGATGAGGTAAATATAGACCCTTAAATATGCCCCAATAACATCTGTCGATGTAGAGCGTAGTTTTTAGTGTTTAAATATATCTTAAGTGATCGAAGATATTCATTTAAAATGAAAAACTTTGAACAATATATTATAATAAATGTAAATAATAATATTTTTCAAGAGAGTAACTAGTTAGTCAATAAAGTAGCTAGTTAATAGAGTAATAGAATACACCGACGTAGTTAGTTTTAATTTGTAAATGTGTAGTTTAAGTCCAAATATGTATTATCTAACTTATAAGATATAAGTGTTGTAAGAAATGAGAGAAATAAAATATTAGTGTGAAAAAAAGTAATTTTTCTTGCATATTATGCGTATATTTCTTGCATATTTTAGCAATTTTTTGCATATAATGCCAAATTTCTCTGCATATATATGCACATATTTACATGTTTGTTTCTGCATATAATTCCGAGCTTTAGTTTTTATAAATGTGGTAAATTTCTTAACAAAATTTATCGGTTGCTACCTTCCACAAATTTGATGATGTCATCTCAAAATTTTTAAAGATTAATGTTCCCTAAAATGTGCAAAATATTAGGGAGGTATGCATTTTAAATTGTAGTTTATGCATCCATGCATGTGTAGATTTTTCGAAAAAATTAAAATTGTACAACAAAATTTTATCCATAGTTTATCTTAGAAACTACTACATCAATTCCTCTGAAGTTTAGCATATGTTTTGCGGTTATCATGAGGCTGACTTCATTCTTAGGTTAATTAAAAAATTAATTAAGTAAAAACTAAGCGAATATCCATTAGTTGCTCCTCTCTATAAAGTGTGTCCTTGTTTTTGTTTTCATGAATTTATTATCTTATGTGTAAAATTCAGCAGAGTAGCACGAGGAACAGCTACAATGCCTTCGTCAGTGGAATTTATGCAGGTGCAACACTATTTTGGTTTTCCTTTAAGAAACAAGAGATATGTACACACACTCTTGGCCTTATTACCCCGAGGTTGCTTGCTTGCTAAACTACACGAACAGGTAAACAATAACATCTGCATTTTATTGATGCATCCATTACATTATGGCGCATCTGCATGACCAAACATGGCGGGTTTTTGTGGGAATACACTCAGGTGGTTCTTGTAGCATTATGCCTTCTGTTCTTAAAAAATATACCAATCCAGTATATGTGGATTAAGGATGGTGTATTTGCAGTAAGAATAACGTTAAGGTTAAGGTTGTTTATTTGCATGTGAACAAAAACTTTACTTTATTAAGGTAATTTTAGCGTACGTAGTTCGAAAACTGTACTTTTTATGGAGAGAATAAATAAATAAATTTTTATTTGCGTGTTACTACTTTCATATCTAACTTTGTTTTTAGCATTTCAGGAGTTTTGAAAAATGACCCAATGCAATGCAGGAAAAATAAATTACCGCATTTAATGCTTGACGTTTGTAACTTTTTGTTATCATTTACAAAATTTGCACAAATCGATATTTAATATCAAAATGGTATTTGCTATATAAAATAATTATTATTATGTTTATCTGATCCTTCATCAGCATATTAAAAATTTGAATAATGGAAAATAAAGTTAATATCGGGGATCCATGTAGTGCGACGATGCATAAACAATTTATTTTATTTTTAATGTATGCTCATTTTACAAAATCTGTGTTACACATTTGTAATTTGAAAAACAAAGCAATTCACGATCGGTTTATCAAAGAAAACTTTGTGCCTGCGCTACTTTCAAGTGTGAAAAAGTAACATCTAACAAACTTTCTCGTTAAAAGAACCGCACAAACGAGACAAAATTTATGTGGACGAATTATTCACATTAAACGAAATTTCAGAAATATATAGTCACATAGTCGGAATATTTAAAGCTGTTTAACGAAGGTGTGTTAAGTGTTTGTATCAATATTACACGTTATGGGTCAGCATTCTTCTTCAATCATCGGGTAACTAACGATAAAAGTGCAGCTAATTGGGAATGTTTTTAACCGTATAGAAGGATATTGTTTGTAGAAAAAAAAATGCATTTCCTGTTGTTTTCACCGGCTTTGTTTAGCATCCTACAGTGCTAAAACAGATGTTTGTAATTTGCAACTTGTTGATTTGTGGTGCAAATAAAAAGTAAAATTGTTGCGCTTTAAACTTGGTAATGAATAGTTCTTGTAAATTGCCATTTTTGCATAAATGAAGAATGTAATTTTTTATTTTCTCTTTCAACCATCAATTAAAAAAATCCGTGGTCTACGAAGACATAAATGGAGCAGACATTGTATGTATACTAACATTGTCATCAGTCGGTCCACAACAAGCGTAATTTAATTAACTCTAGTTTGTACTGGGTGGCAATTCAAGTCTCGTTCTTCACGATTGTGTATAATTTTATATCTAAGTCATTGTAGTGTCGCTATTTTGTTCGTAAATGGTTGTTGACTCGTAAATTATCTAATATATTTTTATTGAGTAGTACAGTTAATACAACAACTTTTATTATACTAGTATCGATCTGCTAATAAAAAGGATAATCTAATAATTGGCCATAATCGCTACGCAAACAATAATGTCATCATGTTATTGGCACGTTGGTGTCATTATTATTGGTGTAACAGAACATACGCACACCATTTTTTTTTGTATTGGGAAAAAATAATTATAGTTTTATAGTCGTCATTAATACATACTGTCATTTTGTTTTAAGTTTATAAACGTACATTTTCACATTAAAGCCATTATTCTCATTCCCACTGAATTGCATACAAACATTTATTATTCTAACATAACTATAGTGGAAATTATAAGTAGGAAACGATTGCTTCTTATCTGCATTGACAACTGTCCTATCACGGCTACTGGAAGCTGATAATAATTTTTACAAAAATCCATTCGTTTCATTTTCAACAAGAAAATGTGGACTGTCATAATCTTATAACGCATGATCAACAAAAATCTCTAATTGGCACTAATTTTAACTGTTTTTGTCATTTTCCTTTGTGAGTAGCAGACGTTAAAAAAGATATCTTGTTCGATTAGCACCGACTTGCGAACGCTTTATATTTTCTTTGTAGTGCAAATATAACCGTTTAAATCTTTCAATAGTCAGATTAAATTCAGTGTACCATGTGATGGTACCGAAGTTATATCTAAATTAGAATTAATTATATCTTTATTTTTCACCGTTTTTATAATTGAAAATGATGGTATCTAAGATAAAAAACATACGTACGAACCAAATAGTCTTGTCGAACTGGTTCTGGTACCTTACTTTACTGCACATTTTCAACGCTAATAATTTCGGAAAGTAAAAACGTAAATTAAGACGAATTGTTTTACAAGTGATAATGGATTTTCTTATCTGTCAATTTTTTATTGATGTTTCAATCTTATTATAACATCTGTTATTATTATATACATTTATATGGTTTTAGTGTATTCATTTTCCATGTTGTAATATCTTTTAATATAGAACTTACTATGTTACCTATTTAAGTAGGAGGGATTGCTTAAAAATTTAATCAATCATGATGCATGTACAGATGCGGTCTGAGATCTTTCCAATTTTAAATAAACACGTTTTATGCAATATATTCTTATTTAAAAGAGGGTATTCCCGCTGTTACTCTATACGCAATTAAAATCACAAATATTTTTGTTAAAAGTGTTATTTGTAATGAAAAATATTTTTATAAAAGCAGCATAAAAGTCATGTTATTTTTGTTCAAAACAGCATAGCATGACTCACTTTCATACGTCTCTCGACCACCGATCTCGTGTCGTATTCATGTCAGTATGACATGCCTTGTTTTCAGCACTTGTAACGGAAATAATAATTATAGAGGATAAAGTATAGCAATATATTTGTATGTGCTTGTACAGCAACTATAATTAAGGAAAAAGGAATCATATAATTTGTGGTATTAAGATGTGCTCCTTCACACTTCTTTATACATATGATATTTGTGTACCTAACAGAAAATAATTCTACTAAAACAAATTACTAGACTATATTTTAAAGAGCGTAAATACAATTGATAAAAATCCATTAAATAAACGTTGCAATTGTAGCTGTAACACGAACATTAAAAAAACTGACCTAATGCAGAAATTTCCATCAACAAAAATAACTCGCCGCTTTCACCGTAGCCCAAATACAACAGAAGTAATTTACTGCGTTTTAACTGAACCAAATTACCATTGGGAATAGATTACGAGGCTTATTTAAAGTTTCGTCAATTTGGTTGGTGGACCGACATTTCCATAGTTCCATGTAAAAATCTGAATATGCAATAAGGGGTTATAAACAGTTTCAGACACATCAGGTTATAACCAAACCACAAATGGTGCTTTCATGTTTCGCACAACTGAAGATATGCAAATGAATAGTGAACCCTGGTTATGAGGACGGAATAGACAATTGCAGCGTCGAGTCGTGACGAAGAAGTTCTGGGTTAGATCGAGTGCATGTGGGAAATACCTATGTGCATTACTGAGAAACTATAATAATATGTAACTTTTAAAAACTTATAATTGAAAAACTCTATCCTTATACAAATTTCTGCCAACTTAAATATTGTACAGGTAGTGTATGCGATCATTTATCACAGTCATGCATAGTTAAGAATTTTCAGTTGACAAGTTAGTGAAGCGCTATCTTATAAATCCCAGAGGGACAGTGAATGAGCGATCTTGATGAAAACTCAACATTTGAAGCTTTTTATTAATAAAGCGTTGACAAGAAAAAACTCACTTCACCCATCACGTCTCTTTACCGAAATGCTATCTGTCAAGTGAACCGTTTTAGAATAAAACAAAATGAATTTTCTGCAACGTTACACTGAAAGACTATTCCAATCAAGTGGATCGTGCTGGAAGATTATAAAAATTACACGAACAGAGTTTACTTGTACAGAAAACTTGCAGTCATCTTGAAAAAATTCTCTTTACTTGTTTTGTAGAAATACAGTCCGGTTGACGATGCAAAGTCATAGGATGAATTACCTATATTACTTATCTGTGTTATTGTGTGTTTGTAGACACAGCTAATTATAATGATTTCTTTTCTAACTTAAGTAACAAAAACCATGACAGTAAAATAAATATAAGTAAAGTGATAGTAATTAGTAATAACTATACAAAACCATTTCACATTTTTGAAATTATTATGTTTACACAGTTACTTTTAATGTCTTGTAAAAAATTAATAAAATGTAAATTTAAAAAAATAGCAGTATCTGCTGTTCAGTTAAAGTAGCATACACGCTATCGGTCACCAGTCCCTTGTCAAATATGTAACTTAAAAATGTTTTTTCAAGGGTCAAAGCGTATTATATCTTGTTCTACATAAACCAATCAGTTGAAATTACCGGCAAAGGTCGCTATTTACGAATCAGCCACTTTTCATTCATTGTGAGCGGCCTGTTAATGCAATTGTGTTATTATTGTTTTTGATAGGCTTTATTTTAATGTCTTTTGTATGACGTTAATTGTATGAATCAAATAAAACTAATATGTCTCATTTTAATCAAAATATATCGGCAGTTCCTTGACGGTAGAAGTGATTTATTTGCATTTAGGTTTTAATATTGAAGATTTACGTTTATTATTGTTTTTTTTTTGTATAAAAGTATTACTTACTTTATACGACTAAAAACAATAATTTAAAGCGTAAAAGGCTTTTTGATCTTTAAGATTGAAGATGGTGTAGGTTTGTTTTTGTTATTTTAATTTGGAAGTAGGAGTTAGTGACATTGCAAAAATAATAATTTATAGTATAGAAGGCTTCTTAATTTTTTAGATTCAAAGAGGTTTAAGTTTCAATTTTTAAGATTTAAGAAAGTTTAAGTTTTTATTTTGTTTATTTTAATTTTCTATAAAAGTACAAGTTTGTAAAACTGGAAAGATGGTAGATAATATACAATATACAAGGTTGTTTTTGTTGTTTTTAGAAGAAATTTTAATTAGTTTAAATAGTTACTATAGTTACTTGTGTATCAAGGACGTAAAAAGAATATTTTCGGACGATTTGATGTTTGACAAGAAGTTTACAAATCAGACGAGGCCGAAAAAGTTCTCTTTGGTCGGGGTATGCACAACATTTTTTAGGCGACCATACAGAACAATAATTGCCTATGTAAGTGGTTTTAAGGTTAGAAAATCTTTTTTCGTTGTTGAAGAAAAAGTCCTGTAGATTTGATAAAAACCAAAGTTACTACTTTACTCCTATACTAAAAAAAGAAAGCATATTTCAAAACGATATTCAGTAAAGGTTGAGTTCAAACAACGGCACTTTTGGCTTTTTATTTAAAAAAAACTTGGGTCAAAAAACAAGGGCGCAAAAGTAAGTCTTCGACATCTGGGTAAAAAAAAGGAACAATTCAGTCCAAAAAGTGACAATTGAGTCCAAAAACGTAACACTTCATGGACGTTATTACAGCAGGTAAAGATCAAAAGAAAGATACTGAGTAAAATAAAAAAATAACGTACAAAGTACGTATCACAAACTTATAAAAATAAACTTAGATTTAGGTGCAACTTTGTTTAATTACTTAAAATTGCCAATAAAATAATTCAGTTAATAATACAGTCAGTTCTTTGATATACTTCTCAGCCCCTTGGACCCAAATTTGACAAAAACCTCAGTTTCTTCTAAAATATTTAGTTTGTAAGGTGATTGTTCCTTTCATACACAATTTAACCATCTTATTGTCTATCAAGGACTACATATTTTGAAATAAATATTGTTAATTGTTTGCATAGTTTTTCGTTTTGTTCAATTTTTTTAATACATAATAGAAATTTTCTGTTTTACATAGAAGTAGTCATAATAATTTATTGGTTAATATAATGTCGGCGACGCCCTAAATACGTCCTATTTGCCATATACTAAATAAAGCATCCCTTCAAGCTAAAAACAAAGACGTTTACAGAATTTCGAGATATCGATCCGTTCCCATGATACAATGCCGCGGAGTTTTATCTGGGATACCTGCATAATATTAATAACCTTTAAAGTATCTGAGCTGTTATATGATCATGGTTATACAAATCCAAATCCCCGTACAAATTTGGTACAATTTCAGCTGTTTTCGAACACATTTTGCGACAAAACTAAGCAACCAATTGTGAAGAAAAAAACGTGCGTTTAGAACTAAATCTGAAGCCCGCTGGATCTTTGAAATTGCAAAAAAAATCAGTTCTGTGTAAAAAAAAAAATACTAAAACCCTAACATGGCTTTGCACTATATTTTTGTGGCGACTGTGAGTTTTTTCATTCGAAATACCCTTGCATTACACCAGAAATCAACTCTCGAATTTTTTTTTCAACTGTCTTTGTCACACGCTGCGCTGCACCGACTCGTAAATCACGACAAGTCAAATATTTATGTCCAATACAATGGGCCATTGAAGTACTTGACGATTTCATGCGACTCTAGCTTGAGTATTTTGTTGGTTTCCTATTCAGCTCTACTTCGCATAAAACATCCCTAAGGCAAGGTGTGTAGAAAAATTAATATGTAATACGACGATTTTGCAATGAGCACAGTTTGGG
Source organism: Zophobas morio (assembly GCF_036711695.1). Taxonomy (NCBI): domain Eukaryota; kingdom Metazoa; phylum Arthropoda; class Insecta; order Coleoptera; family Tenebrionidae; genus Zophobas; species Zophobas morio. Next base: position 8,094,050 of record NW_026972110.1, read on the forward strand.
AAGTATCCCCTTAAGACATTTTTTATGTACCTTCGTCAAAACTGGAAACAAAAATTCAGTGGCATATTAAGAAAACGGAAATTTAAAAATGAAAGAATATAGCTTTTAAAGTAACGTCAACTAATAGATATTAAAAAATGCGCCCAAAAATATAACAAAATTTTCATTTCAACAACTGCAACTTTTTAAAGTTAATTAAATAGCTTACGGTACTACCGTTTTCTGATAAAGATGACACAAGAATGAATAGAAGTTAACATGTTAGAAAATATATAGATATGTAAATGGAAAAACAATAATTACGAAATCTGTTTACGTATAGGTACGTTACTTTGATGGGGCAAAATAAACACCGCCTAATGATACAATTTGAAATGAAAAATTGACCACATTATGAACAATGCAAGCAATCTACGTTTCGTTGTAATTTACAACTTGGAACGTAACCAAATTAAACGCTATGATGTAATACAAATTAAGCACCTACAATAAAAAGTGTTTATGTAACCTTTCACCGAAACTTTAGACAATCGATGCGACGGTTTAAATTTTTTATTACAGAATTTGGATTGTCAGCAGCTATTTTAATAGCTTCTTATCGTAAAGATAAAGTTATGACATTATTGATATATTTTTCAAAATGACTATTCCATATTTTTCTATTTTGTATTTTAAAAAATCCAAATTTTTATTGCATGATGACAATTAGATCGTTAAACGCACCATATGAAAACACATATCGAACAAGTACTTACACACCACGGAACCGGGAACAATAAAAAATAGAATTAAAAAAAAATTCAGACACGCTGAACGCTCATTCAAAAAATGTTCTGTTTATCTTTGATAATAATATCGTTTCCTGTTTCCAAAATAGCTCGTCGTCTGGGTTACATATAAAAATTAGCCCGTATTGTAAAGTACAGTCTACAAAAATCGTCCACTAGTTGGCGATGGACCTGCAAGCTGTCTTTCTCATCCTCTGTTTCTCACAACAGGGGTGAGAAAGGCAGTCGCTAACTACAGGACTATCTATTTTTGTGGATCGGGATTTATACGTATATGTATATATTTATCTGTCTTTTTCAACTAAATTGACCTGTGTGGTCAAGGCAATAAAGCCGCAAAATACGTGTAGTTTATACAGATTTGTTTAACTGTACAAAAGTTGTCGTATGTTTATCTTTTCTAGTAGTATGTACCTAGTTTCGTAAATCTACATGAACTCTAAAAATATTTCTGAATTACTTTAGTTGTTTATTAGTTTAGAAACACAGGTCAATTTAAGTTGGAAAACTATACTTGTGTTGAAACGTTCTTGAATTGTATTTCTAAATTTGTTTTATTGGATTTGTTCCACATCTTATGATCAGTGTCTAAAACAGTAAATATCTCAACTCGTCATATCATATACTAAGAACAAAGAGACATCACGTCATATTAAACTTTATAATTTATTTAGAAAACTTTCACACATTTTAACACCTACGTTAACAAGATACTTGTTAATTCATATAATAATTACAGAATTTGAAATGTTTGTAATTTTCACCAGAGTCAAAAAGTTTATTAACAGAATATGTAGAAACTGATTGAGTTAAAGAGCACATTCAGAATGTTTTTATTCTGAAGTTTTCAATTACTTAATCCTACTAATATAAAAAACTATTTATTAATGTAACTTTTATTTTAAAATTTGAAATGTAAACTGGATTCATCTGTAAATTTTTTGCTCCTTTAACCAAATGTTGCATGGACTAAAATTTCTTTGTCCTTCGTCCTTGGCAAGCAGACGTGAATTTATTAGTGGAAGTTAATTACACTCGTTCTTGTAAAGCAAGTTTATTGCTCGAAGATTTCATTACACCGAGAGGTACGATGCAGTTATGCAATGTGGAAGTACGAAATTATCTCATTTCTGTTCGTGCAAATTTAATTTCCAATTACCCTCTCATTAACAGTCGTCCTTGAAAGGTTGTAATTCGGGCTCAATGGCTGTTATTTTCTGCTTCGACAATTTACCTTATAATTATTACACAAGCGCCCTGAATTTTTATTACTATTACTCCAACTCTGGATTAAGGACGAAATGAAAAAATAATTTGACGGTGTTAGCTTTGTCGGTAAAAAACTGTAACTCATCAGAATCCCTTAAACGAATTCTTATGAAGATGGATCGATTGAACTCATGCTGCGAAATTTCCCTTTGTTTGAAAGAAAATTCTCAGTGAATTAATTTAAAAATGTTGCCTGCTGGGTGTGTAATCGTGCTCGGTATTTCTAGAAAATTATTGAAGTGAATTACGAATTCAAAGTACTAGTAAAACCACAATTAGATACCAAGATAATATTCAGTGAACTGGGACGGTATTCTGGACTGAAAAACCAACTCTGGGCCCCATATAAACGACTAGGAGGGACAGAAACAGCAAGAAAGTACCTCTTTGTTATGTAATAGAAATTCCACCACTTTAATTTGAGGTAAAATTGGGGTCGAGTCGTAAAATTTTTAATGGTGTGCCGACAATGTGCGTACGTAAAGAAGGTCCAATAAAATTCTGGTGGCTTCATTACAGGGCAACAATGAGTATGTACAACCATCTACGCAAAAAAAAACCGAAAATATCGTACTTATTTTACTGTTTGATAAGGAAAATTGAAAATTAGATATTATTTTTTAGACTTGTAACAAAAATGTTTCTACGTTACAACCGTAAAAAAATAATTTAAACTATAAAAAAATTAACAATTAAAAACAATGTGGATTCATAAAGCACAAGTATAAGAGTATATCATTTTATAAAATTGAAAAGCAAAATTTTAAGGTGACGTCATTTCAGTGTGGGAGAGGACGATCAGACAAATTTTGGTTAGCGTTTTACCATTCACACTATATTCGTAGCACACAAAATTTGCCAAAAATCGGTCCGATAGTTTCAAAGCTTATCTGCCTAATAAGAAAAATGGACACGGCAGACAACGGACGCTGTGAAGAATATTTGATATACTCGATGGATTTACTCATTTGATCTGACAGAAAAATGAATAAAAACTAACAAGTATTGTCACGTTTGACGTGTATACATATATAATACACCAACAGCTATTTTAAAAATTCAAATAAACGATTTTTTATTGCAAAATAACTATTAAAAAACATATAGTAATTTACTAACTTGTATGACCTCTACATGGTTATCAATACTTACTTCCGAATTTACGTGTTTAATGTGCCCACAATAATACATATTGTTTAAAATTTGACAAGTTTTTAAAAAAGTGTGTATGTATGTTCATGACTAATGTGTTACTGATTCCCACGAATATTACAACCATGGAAAGTTTAATTAAATATACTGTATTGCCTACGATATAACGGAACTTTAAACACATCCACTTTGAAAAATCACAATGGCAATTTGATTACATAATAATAATAATGACAACGTAATTATAGAGATGGAGCATCGAGATAAATAATATATTTCAATAAAAATTATCATATTTATTTTTAGATGTTGAATATGCACAAGATTAAAAAAACCCAAATAATACGAAAAACAATCACTGGGAAAAGTCGTCTTTTAAAATGCGTATCATAGGAATTATATTACACAAGGTGCTAATAACTAACTATAAAAAATGAAATTTAATCTATACCTACTTTAGTGAAAGTGTCCATATAAAAAAAAAACTTTTGACGAATAACATGAGTAGAAGTTGTTCAACTTTCATATTTTGTTCCAAAAATTGGACCGTATTTACTAATTCAAACAAACCTGTTCTAGTTTTCACAAACTTAAACCTAAAAGATACAAAATGCCCCATATGTGTAGTAAGTAGAATATGAAATCTGCAGAAAAAGAGAACATTTAACTTTAAACCTCACTCAGTAATAACACTAATAACTAACATAAGTCGACATAAAATAAAATTCACACTCAAAACCTTTTTACCGAAGCTACGTAAAGTAACAAGGTCACTGATCATAAAGTATAATGTAAACCTCAAATATGATACCAACTAAAATTTACTTTCATTTACAGAAATTACCAACTAGACTGTCCTGCCTAATTTCACTGTACTGAATTCTTTTAACGAGTGTGTCAGACCGAATTAAGCGAGGATTTTTTCTTAATCATAAATTTGCATTCTTAAAGAAAACTTGATTGTTCAGTAACTTGACGAGACAAATTGTCCTCATAAAACGGTGAATATGCGTGGTGAATCTAACGAAATGAAAAAATTTTTAAATTCGATGCGATAATTTAATGAATTAGTTTTATTTGTCCCAACAGAGTCATGCTGACATAAAATTAGGTCTCAATACGATCAAGAACAAATGAGGGAGAGCTTGGATTTTCAGCGATGTAACTATACAAGGGCCAAACAATAATTTAAATTTTAAAATTTTATTTTCAGTTTACGGAATTCAAAATGAAGATAACGTCGTCCATTGTATGTACATGGTCGAAAATTATATAGCTATAGAATTATATCCTGTCGTATATTTTAGCAATTAACTAGATAACAAGTATAAGGTCAGACATCTTTATAGTGTTATTAGGTTATTGCATACCTTATATACTCAGCAGTGAATTAATTCTTATAGATAGGATACACAAATTTGAAAAGCTCTTGTGTAGGTTCCATAGATATCACATAATTACGTTTGTGTTCGCTCGATAATCATTACTGCTATACATATATGTAGTAATTAAAGTTAATACACATATCTATATTTTTTACAGAAATATTATTTTTTTGCGGTAATTCCTTTCCCCACTTTACCCTACTCGGAGAAAGAGAGACTCCGACACCGACTTTTCTTTCTCAGCTAGGTACTGCCGTTTTCACAAGTTAGACAGTTATTTTAATTTTTCTGCATAAAACGCCTACCACATTCACAAAACGAAACATCTGTCATTAAAATTCATGTAAACACGACCCTAGATCAGTTTTATGCGACAACAAAGTACGTAATGAAAAAGATCAAGATATTTTATTCGAATTTTCAACACAGCAACAACATCCACAATCAGTGGATGCAGCGTAGACAATATTATAAATGTTTAGTACTTAACACACCGGGTTGTAACCGGTATTGCAGAATTTATCTAACCGGAGGAGATCCATGTACATACATTTTAGCACACAGCTTTTGCTACAAAAATAAATCTGAACAAGTACGTTTTTGAAAATTACATTTTGACGTATTATGCGTACTTCAAATTCGTTGCTAGACTTGTAACTCAAAAAGGTAAGTTCTAATTAAAAATAATGTTTACATGTAGTTTCCTTGTTTTCTTAATCAAGAATCTATATATAACAGCATTTGACGTCAGTTTTAGTGTTATAAGCAATCTATTTTGGTGTTTTAGGGTTTTGGCACAATTAACACTTATTAATTATGTCCATGTTTTTGCTACGTTATATAAAAATATGAACTGAATTACAAAACTTTATTATTAGCCTGAAAAAAAATCTTATCGAAAGTGTGGGTTAGCACTCTTACTGATTATTGTGCGATTAAATGCTTAGATTTACTCTCACTGCAATATTACAATTTTCCAAACTAACTTGTTTTCGTTAATTTATTATCGTGTATTTATCCTTATAATAAAAAGTAAATAATGTCATAAAAACTTATAAATTGCCGAAACCTAAATTCCAAATTATCTTAATTGTTATTCTGTGGAAAGTCGGACCCTGACAGTGGTCAAGACAGGTATATTTACAACTTTTATTTTTCAAGAAGAAAAAAACTTACCTTTATTTAATGTTTGCTTCTTCGGCCATGCTTTTTGATTAAATTTATTAATAACATAAATTATCGTAAATACTTAAACCAACACCCGCGGTTATTTAAAATTATTGTACTAATGTTTATGTTGAAACATCAAAATGTGTGTACTTCCACCGCCATCTCGATTACAACTGTTTTGTTTAGTGTTTAGCGGTACTGGCGCAGTAGTAGCAGCGGTCTAGGAGCAAGTGAAACGAAGAGATGGATTTCTTTAATCAATACAGAGTGGAGGGAAGTTTAAAGTGATGCTTGACATATAAAGGTTTATTTTATTATTAATATTAATAAGTAACATAGATTAACACTAATATAAAGAATGATTAGAAACATTGTTTTTCGTCCAAGTTAGACTAAATCAGCTTCGTTTTGATAATGGAATTTTTTAAATTCTGATGAATGCGACACTGTTAATGGTTTCGGATTTCTGATTTAAAAAAGGCGGCAAACACTCATGTAAAATCAAAACTAACTTGATGAACAGTAGTTTAAAAACACATTATTGCGCTATCAGCGATCTGTTGTTACCGTTATGCTGCACCGATAACTTACCGTCCAGCGTCAACTTCATCTACATATTTGTCAATCGTTCTTTCAGAATATCAAAGAGTACAAAATGAAATAATACTCATAAGTTTATTGATTACAACTTTTGTAAATCCTGCATATGCATAAATGCACGGTCTATTATTTCTAAGATTAATGGAACCGGACATCGGTTTTAATTTAAGTCTCTGGTTTTAAATCTCAATTTAGTGTAAAACTAGTTATTTAGTAATGTAAACAAAATGTAATACGACTTTTGGTCATCTAATGTACCTTTCCATGAATATACAAGTCTTTAAAATTACATTGTTGGGACTCAGCAGCCTATGCTTTATGCAACCAAATATTCAACAAACACACACAATTGCCTGTACGAATAAGAGATGAGAACCAAAATATAGTGGTGCGATTGTTACTTTGACCCCTTAAATAATTTATCACAACCCTGCAGCACAACTCAATAAATATAATGACCGGCAAATGGTTGAACAACTTCTCTCAACATGGACCTTAAAATTTTAATTTGTAAATAACCTATGCAATAATAATAACGTTTATTCCCACAGCATATCTAACCTTTTGATGATGAGTTTCGAAATAATCATGTTATGTTCTTGATTCACAGATGTAGGTAACTTTTAGTATCACAAAAGTAGGTATCTACTGATTTATGCTTTCCTTTAACATATTTCTTACTGAGACAATATTGTGAAAAAAGACTGACAATATTAATATAGGTCTTGAAAATATTTTTATTTGCAAATGATGCAAGGGCCCAAAAAGTGACTACTACTAAAATGCAATGGTGATTTCGCAAAAAAGCTGTTGCGAAAATTATCAACACATGTAGGTGATAATGTTAGTTTTTTTAAAGTACCTAGTCCAATAAAATTTCAATCCTTTCAATGTAGTATACATATAACCATGACGAAATTTTTTAGATGAGTCATGTGACAGTCACTGTCCACAATAAAAAATGATAACAGTAAAAACTGGACTAAAATCAGCCTAAACAAAACAAAATATTTGAGCACAACATTACAAATCACAACTGAACTTGTAAAACTCATTGATTTTGTTCACATAATAAATTCTCTCAGCTTTTCGAACATAATTTTTGTATAAAATTCCCTTCGACATAAGGTCTACTTAATAAAATTACAATATTCCTTATTAATTAATACAATATTTGTTGTTTGTCTTTGTAATTGACGGAATTGATATGGGTATCTTAGACAAAACATATACATATGTATCATTTAATGTTAAAATGTTAATAAATATGAATTTACTTAAAAACATGGTTTAAGGTGATTTGAACAAAATCTCCTTTGCCCCTAAAGTACAGTAGAATATATTCAGCTTTTTCGAAGTTATAAAATTTGATTGTGATAATTTTATTTTTTTATATGGTACCCCTTATAAGTTAAAATAAAGATGTGTGTTTATTGTTAAACTAAACGCAAAGAAGCGTGCGATGTGCATGTTATAAGTGAATTTTTCCATTACAAAATTTTGTGATGACGTCATCAAAATTTTAGCTAGAACACCTATATCAATTTGGATAGATGCAGTGTATCACTAATAATAATAATAACAATACTGCATTCTCAAATTTTAAAAAATATAAATGCATTGATAAACCACAAGTGTAGGTAGATCTATAATATTTTACATATTTTATTAGATAGGATTTATTCGGCAGAATTTCAAAATGACGTCATCCATTTCTGGGAGGGTGTAAACGGATACATTTTGACTAACGACTTATCATACGTACGATAACCTTAAAACGTTTGCAAGATTTCATAAAGCTTTTGCAAGATACAAAAATAATACCACTTCGAATAAATATAGTTGTTCAGGGCATTTTCAGGGTAACTTTACATTTACATCTCTTTGTTGCTCTGAAGTGTACACCCTATTACAAATTGTGTCTGCTATACTGTAATAAAATGGTACACCGTACACCTATAAAATAATTGTACTTTTTTCATAGTAAATGACAAAACAACATGTAACAGTTTTAAATAGTATAGATCTTCCACAACTGCTGTTCGCCTGTTTGTAAGGAAGTTAGTCCTAACCATTAATAGTGCTGCGAAAGAGATCGAGCCGTTAAGTTTTGCAATTAGCTCTACTAATCCTCTAGACTTTCTGTTTACCTGGTATAAGGTGGCTTCATTGTGAGTATGCCAACGCAGAAAGCTGGTTAATAAATTATGATAATGGGACGTGGAAACATTAAATTTTTACTTAATGAAAAAAATTGGTCGAAAGCTCGAAAGTAATTTCAACAAAACTTCCCTCGCCCTTGAAGTATAACCGACAAATCCAGGGTATAAAAAAAAAATGGATACAGATGACAGACAGGCAGACAGACCATAGACAGGCGGAAACGGGAGATCACTTTTTTCCTGCTTTAGTGGTTATGATTTATGACACGTCGAGAAAATATGAAAGTGGCAATTCGCCCGATGGACACGATTACTATATTTCCTTAGCGTACGATAGGGAAGTAAAAATTGGTCAAAAGTTGTTTTGATAGAACTTCCCTCGTTCAGGAAGTACAATGGAACATATAAAAAAATTGTAAAATTTGATTTTGCGGATTTTATATTTCTTATGAGAAACCCTATAAGTTGAAATAAACGTATAAAAACAGGGTAATTATTTCATCTGTTCACGCCTGGATAAGTCTGGATATGCAACACATTTTACTTTCCACAAACTACTTCGTCTTAAATTTTTTATAAACAATAAATAACGTGTATATGGCAATGATTCCACCAAAATTATGACAAATTAGTTCTAGCTGTCAAATTATTTTCAACTTTTGATAACAATGTTTTTGAATTCCGAAATTAACCGGTGTACTTTTAACTTTGGGAAAGTGTGTGATAGAAATTTCGATGCTGCCGCTTGTCTATATGCCAGGCGATTCCTTCTAACCAAGCATTTAGAAAACTTGAAAAAAAGTTACGAAAAATTGATCAATTTAAGAAACCTAAGATAGGCGTCGTACAGTAATAACGTCGGAAAATGACTCTGCCTTGACTGAAATTATAGAAAAAAATCCTCACGTGAGTCAACAGTAGATCATAAAAAGACAATTGCAGATTAGTCAGAGTTCGGTTTGTAACATTCTGACGGAACACCGATTTCACCAATGCCATTTCAGCCGTTCCAATTCAAAATGAAGATCATTTACGTGAAAGGATCGTGGTGTCGTACAGATTTTCACATAACACTCGAGATTCTAATTAGACTACGTAGAAATTTTGGACGCAGGATAGTGCTGTGTGAAGAAAGATAAAGCGGGTAGTTATTATTAGGATCAATTGTAGTGTACCGGTTCAAATTAAATTTAGCGCCACAAAGAATGACATTTTTTCTGTAATGTAGATTTGCGTTTTTCTTAAAGAGCGGTTGGGGAGCTTTCGCGCCTCTGTACCTTCAGACACAGTATATCTTCAGATTTTCAGATTAATTTCAACAGTGGTAGAGTGCGGATGCAGGTCAACAGTGGTAGAGTGCGGATGCAGGTCCACACTATAAAAAGTCACATGTGTTTGAGATGTATACGTTTGATAAAATTTTACAAAGGGCACTTCTCGATTTCGCACAAACTGTTTGCACACAACTCTTCTACAGCACCCCCTGATCACGTTCCTCACCTTCAAATGTTGTGGAAATGCTTACTTTTGCCACAAAAAAATTGTTAAATTTCCCATTTACACACTCTTCAATGGAAAGCCGTTTCCAACATAACTTAACTTTTTATAGCCAGCAACACGCGTAGGTATAATGTGGGGTTTTTAGTGGACATACCCCTAAACGTGACACTTCTTGCTCAGTGGATCATTTAGTTATTGGAATTCGTGCGAGTTCAACTGTGTGTATACTTGGTTGCCTACATGTGGAGCAACTAATAGGGTGCAAACCATAGGGTGAACACTAAATATTTTTTTCTAACACAAGGAACCATTTGCACAACTTTTGAAGATAAGGAACGTGATCAGGGGGTGATGTAGAAGAGTTCTGCGGAAACAGTTCGTGCGAAATCGTGAAGTGCCCTTTGTAAAATTTCACTTCATGTGTAAGTAAAGTTTAATATGATTTTTAATTGATAATAATTTGTCAATCTCACGTAATACTACGGCGTCTGGCCATTCTGCAATTCGACACATTTCATCATTATTGTTTAGACTAGCGTTGGCTGGGTAGCTGGCTGGTTTTCCCGGACCGCGTTCGAACTTCTTAAAAGCGATAAAATTGTCGCTGGGAATTATACATTTTATTTTCTTGTATGACGACAAAAAAAAAACATTATACCAGAAATATTTGAATGCAATTTTTTACAATATTTTAAATTGTGAAATATCTCAGGATATGGATGGTTCTTCTTAAATTATTATTTCAATTTAAATACATTCATCTTTGGAACCCTAACATAGTTTTTGGCAGTATTCAAGATGTAAAATTTTAAAGATTGAGTCGCTTTGGAAATAATCAGCGAAATAAATGTCGTCGTGGATTCGAAAGGGCAAATGGGATTTAATGCTGATTTTGTGTTATGTTTTATATGTTTTATTATTCCAAATCTGGAACATTGATTTTCGAAAGTACCTCTCAAAGCGATGTATAAACAAATCAAATCATATTTTGTGTTTTGGCCATATTAGACATGTGTTTTATGTATTTATGTGTTGGGGAATTCGATTCACGATGTACTCTTGTTTCATTAATTTTGCTGAATTGAATTCGGTTGGCTACTTCGGGCAAAGTCAAGACTGCCTAAATTTTCCTGTCATTCATATGACTGTTTATTCACAATATCGGATGCCGCCAACGCAAGATATGCGGAGCGTGGCCTACTGGTAAAGGAAACTTTACTAGGGGTAGCCAGTGTTGTGTGTCGGGATAATACTTGAAGCAGCTGCCTCAAGCGCCAGCGAACACAACCTATTTATTTATTTTCTTTTCTTTCTATTCGTTCCTATTTTGTTTGAAGTTTGCCATTTCTAGTTGTTTGACGTCTTTGTTGCCATGTATGACATCAGTGGCGTAACAATCAGTCTACGGGCCTGTGTTCTACAACACTGTGGGGCCCCTAACGAACAGCGAAATAAAAATTATTTCAAAATACGAGTATAATGAGTAAAGTATGAGTATATTGCAATTAGGGCTTACGTTATATTAAAATCATTCTACCTGAAACACTGAATTAAAAAACAAAATATAATAAATACCTAAATACGTATAATCAAAATATATATTAGAAATAAAAATGCCCGTTGAAGATTTCAAAGCATTCGGTTTTGCAAAATGTTGTTTTATAATTTTTAGTTTTTTTTCCAAAAAACTGAACGTTTCGGGTAAAAACTCAACAGGGAATTATAAACTACATGCGTAGGACTATGTTATTTTGTACAATTTAAAACCCATTTACTGTGTACAATTTTGAAGTGACGTCATCAAATTGTTGGTGGGTATGATTAGTAAAATTTTTGTTAGCATCGAACCATCTACACGATGGTTAAAATATACATACAAAATTTGTTAGCAATCGATTCAGCAGTTTCTCAGATTATGTGTCTAATAAATAATGATACAGACACCAGTCAGTAGTCAGTCAGACAAACAGATAGACATACAGACAGACGGAAACGGGAGACTACTGTAGGGGTCATAAAAGGTCGAGAAAACGTAAAAGTGGAGAGTCGGTCGACGGACTCAATTACAATACTTCCAATACTTCCTTCGCTTTCGCTCGGGAAGAAAAATGAGTTTCAACACAGTTTTTGAAGTTGTTGAACTTCATTCAAAACAAAGCACTTTCATGACCGCAAAATGTAAATATACTATAGCGCTGTGATATTGTTGTTCAAAACACTGCACAGTGCATTTAAGTCATCAATTTTTAAGATGGAGAATTAGCTCTATCAGCACTCACACAACAGAATTTCAAACACAGAAGACTGATAAAATGCGACAGTTACATCGAAGCTTTCGGAACTCTCTTCGTCCGAAACATTGACCAATACCACATTCTAGCAACCTTTTTATTAAAAAAACGTGCTCATAACTTCGACAATTAACAAATAAATTAAAAATAACAATATTTTTAACAAATATTATGTTTTGTTTTTGCATATTAAAAATCAGAAACTAATTCATAATAAAAAATTGGGAAATAAAGTGGAGGTAAGGTTATACTATAGCATATCTCTTTAACTATTCTACCATAAAGTTTGAAGATCAAAAAACTACAATACACGTCTGTGTTAAGTAAAATTAGTTTTTGAAATTTTATTATGCTTTTTCTTCTTCCGCTGGCGGTGCAGTTACATCTTGCGACGGCTCAAGCTGGATGAAAAATATAATATAAGTAAGTGCTCCTAAGACACCTCCTAGTAACTGTCCAATCAAGTACATCTAAAAATAAAATTATTTCAGTACTAAAAGGAACATTGAAGAATGAGATCTCATCTAAAACTGTCAACCCCCAATAAAAATATGTCATTCTTGTCATATATTTTTTATTCTGAAAACAGAACTCACTGAATTAGAAAAATGTGAATGATATTATTAGTAAGCCCGCATTTTTGGACACGAAAATTGCGTACCAAAAATTGCATCTAAATTGCAGCGTTTCAAAATTGTATTGCACAGCTGCTTATTTTCAAATTAAAAGGTGGTGGTTAATTTTTTCAAAATAAACACTGTACTAAAATATGTATGCTAAAAACAAATTGTGTGTAACAAGTAGATACTTAGATATGCAAGGTATTAAAAAATCACGGATAAGTTCTATTATACGTTGTTAAGAAACCACTGAAAACCTTGCAAAAATTGTTAAAAAATGTCTGAACTAAACTTTGGAAAATATTAAATTTCAAAGTTGAAGAATTGACGTCGCAATTTTAATCTTTTTAATGTGCTACCTTCTTAATATAGGTACAGCTAAATATTTCGTTGGATTACTTTTTGATTTAACTGAAATCTGACAACGTTGGCTAATTTAAATTAATAGCATTTTCTAATCTAGTAGCAAGTTATCAAATAACGAAATGTTGTAGTCGTTACTGGCTCTTATTCTCTTTGCAATTTCTATTGAAACACCACCTGTTGATTTTGCTTAAAATTTAGCAATGGGTAACAGCTTTCGATTGATTGACAACGGCTTTTAGTTAGAAAATTGTCTGAATATGAACGTTGCCAAATTTGCGAATAACAAGTGGTGTTTCAATAGAAATGACAAAGACTAACACTAATAAAAATAATTTCAAACGACTTCTACTACCTCTATCAAAACACCACTTGGTAACTGTAAATTTGGCAACGTTCGTGTTCAGACTACTATTTTTCTACTGTGTTGTTAAATACTGGGTGACTATTAATGATTGGGATTTTTTGTGTCAGGTTGGCAACATATTTAAAATTTTTTGACGGCATTCTTGACTTGATTGTCAAAATGAAATTTAGGACCCCATGTCATCCTCTCACCACGTTTGTAAGGCATGTTAGGCGTGCTCCTGTCAAAGTTGAGAACTGTTAACTGACATGTTAAGACTGCCTAGTTATTCAGAATTACCAACACAAAAGTTTAGTCACCCAGTATTAATATCATATGTATTTGTCAAAACATTCAAATTAAAAGCAATTATTATCTTTTTGCCACAATAGTTTTCTTAACACAAAGACTTACATGACAATACTCCCAAAAATTGTTTACTGCAGCTGCCGCCAAAGTCCTTGCAGGATTCAGGAAACCACCGGTAAAAGGCCACTAAAATTTTTAACAACATTATGAAGTCTAGTATGAACATTCGTCCTTACAGCAGCAATCGTTAGCCCCGATATTATAACACCAAGTCTTAAGGGTCTGGAATCGATCCACTTCTCATTCCTTAAATCCCACATTCCGCAAAATGACATAGTTAATAAAAATGTGATAACCCCTTCTAAGCCCAGAGCTTTTCCTCCTGACATTTCGGCACTGATTCGAGGTGAACAAAATTTGTAATCGCCGTCTCTGGGGTTTGGTGTACCATAAACGTATAAGTTTGGTAGCAACAACTAAAAGAGAATTATTGGTCTTGTTATGTTCTGACAGGTCTAGCTTTAGTTTATAGTGTTATTAACTTGGTTATATGATCAAACTCAAAATATATATTCGCAAGCAGATAGTTTTATTTTATAATGTTTAAAAAGACTTTGTTTTACTGAGAATTTCTTTTCGTTCCATCCGTTATAAATGATAGATATCGATTCCATGCATTATCCAATTACTACTACTTAAACTTTACTCTCAGTGAGCATAAAATATTCACCAACTTAACAGAAAATTCTTCATAGTGGTGGTCCTTTGAATTGTGACTAATTTCAAATATTGTGTAGTGTCGTAAATAAATTCCCTGTATATTAAAACAAAATAGAGGTTTATGATTAAACAGTTCTGCTTATTATCCTGCATATTTAAAGTATAGTTCGGTAAATTCTGAATTTTGTGTTTATTTAATTTCAAATACAAATTATATAGCAAGTGCTATTTTAATACTTACGTGATGTAAAATATAATTCAGTTATATTATTGATTTTATAATCAATTGATTAAAAAAGAAAGATCACAGCGTATATATTTACCAGAAGCATTATCTGCGCAGCAAATGCCCCTGTAAACTGAGCCACTATGTAACATAGTGCATCGATCACCGAAAGTTGTCCAATTAATACGGAGGTAATACTTATCATAGGATTAACATGACCGCCTGATATTCTCCCAAAAATCTAGAAGCATATACAAAATTACGAAGTAGATAAAAAGTTAAAAAAGCATAATGCTACCTGCATTGCGATCATGACACCCATCCCGAGGGCGAACGGACTTTCCATTTCTAACTCATGAGAACGTTCGAATGTACTTCCCATACAACCAATGCTTACAAATATTACAGTTCCACAATATTCTGCGAATGCTAGTGATAGCTTGTCTAACCAGGATATTTCACTTTTTACTTTCACAAACTTCCCTAAAAAAAGGAAATTAATTTTTTTGTCTAAAGATGCGTATCATCAGTTTACAGAACTTCAGATTCATTTTAAACCAATAAACTAGAAAATATTTAACGTTTGGTATTTTTTAACAGAAACCAAAACAATTTTTTGACGTTTGATATAACTATAGTTACATTTATATCTGTGTGTTTATCAGAATGCTATGGAAACAAACATTGAGAGAATGGTAATCTTATAGGTAATCTATGGGTAATCTACACATTGATACAATCATATTAAGTATGTATAAAAGTGTTTGACTTCACTGACTAATTCATCAACGCAGAACCTAGACTACTGAAGCTAGAAACATGAAATTCGGACAGTGGGTTACCTTTGAAATGAGAGCACCTATTAAGAAACGATTTTTGGAAATTCCACCCCAATGGTTATTGTGGCAAGCACCAGCTGAGTCGATGACGGTTAGGAGGAGTCTTGTTTTTTTAGACCCTATTATCATACAGCCACATACCGGGGCCTTTTGGTCCATTGTGTGCGAGCCCCTATAATATCGAGTTTTAAAAGAGTCTTGCGCCGTTAATAAAAACCAGGATACAATTTATAGGCGCACCTCGAATATCGTGGCTTTACAAGCTATATGTCCAGATATCCAGCTGAGTACAATTTTTGTGTTGTGCTCCGCTAAATCCTGTATTCGATTGTGACATTTCCTGACAAGCTGCGATGTGTGCCTGCTAGCTTGCAAGTCTAGCTTTCTGTGAAGATATAGATTCCAGAGGGAGTCCTTTGCATATATTCGGTGGTATGTTATTCAATAATTTCGAGACATTCAGATTTGCTTCGTTTGAGTATATGCCGGAGCTTGATCCCTCACAGGATACCCAACAGTCCGTTTAGAAGGTGATCCAGGGACAAGTGATCCACCCTCCAACCACGCATCTTTCGCCGTAACGATTTGCTGCAGGACCAACCCAGCAGACTTTCCACGTGGTGGATTAGGTACAAGGTAGTACAAGGGTATATTTTAGCCGACAACCCTTCCCGAACATGGTTGTAGCCTCAGCATACATATTACGCCCAGGTTTAGGGATAAAAACAGCTCTTACTTCCCTCCAGCCGCTAGTATGTAACCCAGAGCGAACTAAGCTCTGAAAAAATGGACAGCGGTATAATAAAAGATTCGAATTCCTTTTACATTATGTGTTTGGCATCACCAAAACCCTTTCCGCGAGAACCTTCTTGTAGGAGTTTGGCGCTCTTGGATCTCTATGCTTCCGTTCCGACTCTTCATTCTTTAGAATGCTAAATCAGATACATCGATGATCCGATGAACTCAACTCTCTCGATACATGTTAGTCTTTATTTTTATAGAGTACAGGTTCAGTGTTAGTTCTTGTAACACCACGTTGTTTTTTATTTTCTCATTTTCCAATCGTTACAAGGATTAAAAATAGATACCTGATGACCGATACGAGTTAACAAATGGCGCAGGAAGCTTTATAGATAAGTCATTAAACGTAAATGTAGAAATTAAGAGCGTTGCGAAGCTAGGGGAAAAACATGTTAATCAGATTGGCAAAATATGACGACAAGGTAAAGGTAATGCGGAACTAAACGGTTTTAAATATACATGCACCGTCAGAAGAAAAAGAAGATGATGTATAGGGTGCATTCTATAAAAAAATGGACAGAGTTATCGACAAAATACCAAAAAGAGATATCATAATTATAATGGGAGACGCAAATGCAAAAGTAGGGAGAGAAGAAATATATAAAGAAATAGTAGGAAAACACAGCAAGCATGAAGAATCAAACAACAATGGTCTAAGATTAATGGAATTGGCTATAGAAAGAAATATGAAAATAGTAAGTACGCAATCTCAACGAAAACACAAAGGAACATGGATCATTCCAGGAAAATAAGAAACAAAGCAGATGGATCACGTACTGATCCAAGAGAAACACTCTAGGTTAATAATATCAGTGAAAACCTGTCGAGGGGCCGACACAGATTCAGAACACTTTTTGGTAAGGGCAAAGCTAAAGCAATGGAAAGGGGAAGACAAAGAACACATGAGGAATCACGAAGTAAGGTATAATACAGAAGAATTGCAAGCACAGGAACTCAAAACCAAATATGAAGCAGACATAGAAAGATACCTCGAAAAGCAAGATTTTTCAAAAGAAAAAAATATAAATACCAAATGGAACAATATAGAACGAATAGTAACAGAAGCTTCAAAAAGACATGTGGGTAAAACAATAGCAAGAGAAAGGAAAGAATGGTTAGACGCAGAATGTGAAACAGAAATAAAACATAAAAAGTTACTCAGAATGAAAATGCCGGAGATAAGAAACGAAAAAAGTACAAGAATTATAACAGTCAAAGAAAGATAGTTAAGCAAATACCTTATGTCGCAGGAAAAAAGAAACTCTTATAAAGACATACAAAACGTAAAATCAACAAAACACGAATCTATGCAATGTATAAAAGATATATAGAAGGCAACTTAACCGCTGACGATGAAGGAAAATTAAGAAGATGGAAACAAAATTTCGAACAAATATTAAATAGCGAAATCAGAGGAGGTCAGAGAGAAGAACAAAAACAAGTACCAAAAAAAGAATTTTTAAGTAATGAAAGTATAGCATTCCCAACAAGAGAAGAGATAGAGGAGATCATAAATCAGATGAGGAATAACAAAAGCTCAGGGAAAAATGCAATTACAAAATAAAATTAAAATATGGAGGTGCAAAACTGAAAGAGTATATCCAGCTGGTAATAAAGCAAATTTGGGAAACGGAAGAAATGCCGGATAGCTGTAAAGGAGCACTAATAACGCCGCTCTTTAAAAAAGGTGGCAGAAGAAGCTGCGAAAACTACCGTGGGATTGCGTTATTAGACGTTAAGACGGAATTCCACTGAGGCAACACTGAACGACATGTTGCTTGATACTTGTTGCCTAGTGTTGCCTGTTGTAGGCGTGCGACAATGTGGCATAAAATTTCAATTAATGTCGCTGTGTGTAGCATGCGTCAATGCCGCATGCTACATGTTGCCTCAGTGGAATTCCGGCTTTACGTACACTGGCATCGATAATAAAAAGAAGACTTGAAGGATATATGGAAGAAGCTCTAGAAGGCTTTAGAAAAGGAAAAATATTTATGTTGAAACAAATCATGATAGGAAACTACGAATATGGAATTCCTACTCATTTACTCTTCGTGGATGTCAAAAGAGCTTACGATATGGTGAACAGGACGAAGTTAATAAACATATTGAGAGAACTAGATATTCCCGAAAAACTAATAAACCTAATAAAAATCACATTGAAAAACACAATAAGCAGAGTAAAAGGTAAAGGAAAAACTAGCGACAGTTTCAATGTTAAACAAGGACTCAGACAAGGTGATCCGTTGTCACCACTCATTTCAATCTGGTTCTAGAGAGTATTACAAGGAAAAGTGATATAAACAGGAAGGGTCTGCTATTCAACAGAAGCCATCAATGTCTAGCCTACGTAGACGATTTAGTCCTACTAGCTAGGACCAGAAAGGAATTAGAAAGGATTACAGCAAAGCTAATGAGACAAGCAGAAGAGGTAGTCTTAGAATTTAATATAGAAAAAAGAAAATACATGGAACTAAAGAATAACTGTGGAAGTAGAAACAAGAACAACCTACCAATAGACAGACAAGAAGGAATAAAAGTAGAATTTGAAGAAGTAGAAATGTTTATATGTACTTAGGGGTGTTGATAACAACATATGCCAAGAAGATAAAGAAATAGAACTGCAAGAGGATTAAGAACAATTATGAAAAGTAAAGAAATATCAAGGCAAATCAAACTAAGAATATATAAAACCATAGCGAAACCAACCTTAGCATAACTAGTGTAATTGTTATTAGGAATTCCCGAAGTGAGTCTGTTAATAGTAGGGATGTTACCTGCTGAAAATGTATTGAACACTCAGAAAAACGTAGGGACTAACCTTAAATCACATTTTTCCTTATTATTTATTCAGAATTAATGGCATTAGTGGCATTCCTGCCACCTTTTTTTACTGTTTTTTACACAAATTTTGCAAAAAGAAATTTGTTTAAAAAATTACTTCAGTCGTAATTTAAATTTTATCTAAGACTGATCAGTAAATGAATATAGTCAATGCGTTTCTCATAAAAACCTATCAGAGTTCTGGACTTTTTCTTAAGCAAGATATTTAATCTCTCCCCAGAATGCTACTTCTAATAACTAATATAAATATAATAGACTACTGATTTTTCAACGTATTTAACGAAATCGAAATTATAGGTAGGTACATTTTTCATAACAAATTATTTGTAAACATAAACAGAAACACATGGTAACTAAGGAGCAGCCCAAAATATATTGTAGGTGATTGCACTACTTATACTTGCCGATATAGGTGCAACCCAATAAAGCTACAAAGATCAAATTTAAAACGCATAAAGTGCCTTCAGATTTACCAGATGTTCGTGATTTTAATATACAAACCCAGTGATTTTTATGATATCCATTTACTACCATAGGACCCAAAGTTCTTGCCGGATTCATATGAGAAGATGAAAAAGGAGCCTATAAAAACATTTAATTTACAAAAATTATAGTTTCAAATATCTTAAATTATTTAATTATTTGGCTTAATGTCTAAAATCAGTGCTTGTTTTTTCTTTCATTTCATCGTAAATTATGTATTTTATCATAAATTTTTACTTTACCCCTCATAACTTTGAAACCGCTGGTGCAACTTTGAAATTTAAAACTTATGGATGAGTAATCAAATGATGCTGACCTTCTGATAGCGACGGGCTGTGACCTTGAAATATCAAAATTATACTATGAAACTATGACAAAACAACTTAAATAGCATGGAGAGTAGACTCCTCTTTTGAAAGCTTATTTCAATGTACATAATATCGAAATTTAAAAATCATTCATCAATGCAAAAAAAATTAATATTTTTGACTGATTCTTGTGACAAAATCGGTATACAGATTAATTAGACGACGTTATTTTCTTCAAATTGGGTTTCTCCAGTTCGTTTAGCTGAAGTACAGCAGATAACAGGTTCAATTTCTGTCAAAAGGTTCAATTTCTGTCAAAAGGTCCAGTTTGTTTAAGTATTCAGTAAATCAATGCGTTTGTTTCTTTTTTGCATTGAGAATTTTTTTAAACTTGGTAGAATGTATATATTCGGTTTTTGTTTGTCTTGATACTTTTAAATGATTTCAATGAAAAAAAATTACTCAAACAAACAAAAACCAACATTTTAGTCAACAGCACTGGTGACCTAGGAGATGAACCGTTTACTTTTCTAGAGATTCTTTGATTAAAATTCATTTGAATCGCAACAACAACATAAGATGTAACGTCGCAGACAAAATTTAAGGACAATCTGGATTCACACTAATAGCCTACACTTGATTTGTCAAAATTTTGAAGCTTTAACCACTGCATTTAAGTGTCAAAACAGAGTGACCAAGTGACAGATATGTATAATGTGGATTTGAACATTCTCTTGACGTATAAGTGACACAATGGTGTTAACCTAAATTTTTACCACATTGTGACGTTTCTCTGTCGTTAAGTTTCGTCTGCGACTTTAAGTGGCCTTACAGCTATTAATCCAAGAGTTCCAATAGCCAGACCAAAACGTAGGGGAAGTGATTCTTCGATTATTTTATTTCTACTGTCAATTGCTGCGCAGAAAACTAGAGCTGTTACACCAGATATTCCTGCTTCTATAAAAAATCCTTGCCACAGTTCTAAATGTGGACTTATGTCTGTTGCACATACTCCAGAGTCTTCTACTACTGATCCTTCAAGCATACCAAATCTGTCATAATATGGTGCCAGGAGCTAAAACGGAGTACTATTTAAATAAAAATTTGATGAAAGGTTACAGTAACTAGTGCTCCGAGCTCTAGCGTAACGTTATCAGGCTGAATAACCAGAAATACTAAATGATGCTATATAATTTTAGAGGCAATAATATACATTACGTTTTGTGGAGCCTTTTTTAACAGTACGTCCTTAGTTGAAAAATGTTAATTACAAGCAAAAAATTTATCACTAAAAACAAAACTTTTGCGTGTAGGTATCTGTCAACACTTACAAAGAAACAGATGCACTCTATACATTCAGATTCATTTCAAACAAAAATTCTGCAATCATAACATTATAAATACCTATAGTTTTTTTTCAAATAATGACTGATTTTGTAAAATTAATTGGTTTTAGATATTTGTAGATTTTGCACTTCAATAACATTATTAATTCGAATATAACAGAAAAAAAATGCTTGTATACCGTCAACATTTTTTGAATTTTTAACTAAAATATGTGGGTAGTGATTGCCCTCAAAGAAGAAAAAACACAGGTCATCATACGTCAATAAAAAATCAAATTCCACATACGTGAACCACTTAATTCAAGAAAACCACAATTTCAATGACGATTTCAAAATTTGACCCATGAAAAATAAAGGTTCAATATTAAACGCGCTAAAATGTTTGCAAATAAACAGGTACAGTAGACTCGATAAATTAATGAATGACCAAACCGAGATAATCAAATCTCCCCTGAAATTAGCTCCGTTAAAACTAGTTTCTCTTCTGCCTGAAGACGGTACTGTGTACCGAAACATATGTAGCAGTGCCTACTAATAAATTATATAAAATCTTTAAAGTTTTTTACTTTAATATTAAGATTAAATAGGGAATTAGTAATTCTACCTTTAATTATACTTTCAGTTGGGGCAGGTATCAATTTATAAAAGCACTTGTGGATAAACAATGCAAATAAATATAAATATTAATTTTTGAATACGCATATGCTAATAATACATTTGTAGTACCTAATATGTAAATTATTAAAATTTCATTTAAAAACGTTATTAAAATAATAAAAAATGAATTTACTTCGATGTGCATAGTTTAATCTCGTACTAAAACAAAAAATTAATAACAATAACTTAACTCGTAAAAGTTTTCAAGGTGCATGTCAAATGAGTTTACTGTACAAAATTATGATAAAGTAATGCACAAAATTCATAAAAAGCGCAGCATTTGTTTTTGAAAAAAATGCAAAAACATGTCAAGCTTTTCATTTTACTCTCCATATTTTGACATACGTAAAAAAATGTTACATCAAAACATTTTGAACCACTTGGTTGTAATATACAAATCTATGACGCAAATGACGTTTCGTTTTGTTGTTTTGTTTTTGACTTTACCTGAACATGCGTTTTTTCTCAGTTTAATATTTGTTGGCAAGGTGACAAAAATTTGCACCATAATGGATATTATTGTTTAACCCTGTAGTACCTAAACTAATAATAATTAGTAATAACTCTAATAACAATAACTTACCGCAACCATCCCATATCCTGCTAATGCTCCTGCGCATTGAGATACTATATAAAAAGGTACTGCTAGAACAGATATTTGTCCACAAATACAACCCGCAATTGACAACATTGGATTAATATGTGATCCAGAAACATGGGCAAAACACTAAAATATTACGAGATGGATGTGAAGAGATTCATATTTTCATTTTGATGATAAACCTGAATCGCCGTTGTAACAGCAAAAGCGAAAGCAAAAGCACCTTCCAGATGATGTCGTGCTGTAATGGGATTATGAAATACACAGCCCATACATCCAACGAATATTAATATAAAAGTGCCAAAAAATTCTGACAGCATGCGTGTCAATCTTACATCAATTTTTACAGAATCTGACCATGTCATTCTCCTCCCTACAGAAAAACATATTCATTATTTCTAAAAGCACTGTTATATCTTCACTTACAGAATCTCATATTGATCATCGTCATTTTGATCAGTGATTACTGATTAGTTTACTTCGTAAAAATCAGTAAACGGGCTTTATTCACGACAATAACTTCTAAGTGTGACACTCGTCTTAGACTCATGAAACATTTGAAGGATAGAAATTCGTAAACAACGGTAAAATGATTACAAAATTAGAATTATTTTTGATCGTATTACTTTTTATCTTCTGCAAAACGATTGACCAGGAAGCTTTATTAAGTTATATGCATATACCCTTTACCACAAAAGCACAGCAAAAGCAATTTCTTCCATAAAAACTGATTTTACTGTATCACATTTCCAACAAAAAAGGTCGATAATATTTCTTGGGTACTGTCTAGAGTTTTGTGAGAAAACCGAGTTCCGAAATTACCATAAATAGCTGAGATATAAATGCTAAAAAGAAGATGACAACAAACTGTTTTAAAAAAAAACTGCTCTTAATAAGATAATTTCTGAAAATGTGTTGAAACTCCCACACGCCAAATCTAGGGACTTCTCTTAAGAAGACTGAAAAATTGCACCTCAATTAACTATATTAACTATATTTTGTGCACTCTTGTAAATAATATATACTTATTCATAACACTGGGTATTCGGCTTTTTTTTCTTTATAAAGTGGATAAATTCCAAAAATCTGACAAATCAACTAAAATTACCGAGCTTTGACACGTCTTCATAACTCGTCCCAGACATGCTCAGTAGGATTCATGTCCGGACTCATTCACGGCCACTCTAAAACTACAATTCCCACTTCTTAAAAGTATTGCATGCACACCTTGCCTTATGAGGTCTTGCGTTATCTTGCATAAGATAGAAATCTGATCCTATAAAAAGTGCGAAAGGAACAACGTAATCTTGAATGTCCCATAGATAAGAATTAGCATTTAAAGACTGCTCTTAAAGAGTGAACAGCACAGTTTTGGCCTCTAAGGAAATCTCAGCATAAACCGCATCTTCTCCACTCTAGGACGTCCATCGGGCGTTACACAGTGGGACGAAATCAAAAATATGTGGCCAAAATTCTGAAACAGCCTAAATTCATTAAAAAACTTTATGATTTCTATCAAATTGCATTAATTTTATTTTAAAACATGGTTTGCTAATTTTGAATTGAAAATTTACTGAAATGTGGTATGTAATAAAATCAATTATTAAAATACAAGTAAAAACTTCCATATTTAAAAGTTGTTAGTGTTTAATAATCATTATTAATATAATAAGAATTAAGAAACAATCACAACAAAAAAAACTAGCCTGCTTAAAAAAATATATACATACTTATTAAATTTCATCACTTTCGAAACTGATTTCACTATTTGTTTCATCGAATGAAACAAATAGTGAAATCCAGTGACGGCTCGTCAGGGACGGCAGGGTCGGCCAGGCCGTACCAAATAATTTGAGAAGTAAGAAAACAATTTTTTTTTGAAAATCCAAATTTTTTATTAGCATACTGATACTATAATTTTTAAAAATTAAAAAATTAATAAACATAAATAAATAAAAATAATTACTATTAATTTCTAATAATGAAGACACAATTTAATGTTTTAAATTCATCCCGGAGAGAAACTATTTTACTATGTCAAATGCCTATATAGACACGGGCCCGGCCGGCCGATGCGTTGAAAAATTACCAACAGTAATCTACGAGCTACGGCTTATGCTTTCCGATCGGTATATGGCTGCATTAAGTTACAATTCTGGCGTAGATTGAAACACACAACATCGGCCGATAGCGCTCTGGCCGATTTTGCCGCAGACGCAGACGACACCGTGGATGCGGCGCGCTCGTTTCTACTTATCGCTCTTTTATTTTATTCATTTCAATATTTACAGTTTTTCATTATTTCATAAATTATTAAAAACTGATTAAAGAATTATGCATGTCAAGCATAAAGTTTCAAAATTTAAGAAAGTCGTTAATAATTTAATTTAGTTGGGTAAAATTGGATGATTCAAACAATACTGCAATCTTTTTATCAATCAGTTGATCATATATATCTTAATACGGTATATTCCTAACTGTAGAGTGTTGAAATTGTATTCATCTCCTGTAATAAAAAATATTTTACATAAAATAGTCCGTGAATTCCCGTATAGTTTCCACCCGCGGTCGGCCGGCCGGCTCGGTTGTAGCAATCCAACGTACTTGGACGATTAGTAAACCGAAGATGAACGAACGATGAATATTTTTGACCAGTGTTGGTTGCACGTTGCACGAAGCGCTTGATTGAATTGGTAAATAATTAAATATATATATATATTAATTCGTATAAAAACTCACGATGGACACTTTTCGCAATATAGTTGACATGAATGGCGACTTGGTTAATTATTTATTAATACATAAATTTAAAGAACTAACTTATGGCCATAAAGTTTTTGTGAAGCAACGTTAATTATCAATTTGATTCAAACGAAGCCTGGTCATAATCGTGCATTTTCTAAAACACTCTACTGTAAATATCCTTCGTTAGCTGGCAGCGAAACACGTAACAAATTATTTTTCTGGTATTGTTTATTATTTTCAGAATCCAAGAACCCTTATAATTCTAGTGGTTGTGATAATTTAAAAGAAGTTCATCGTGCACTGGCCAAACGCAAAATTTCTAAGGAGCATATTTATTTGACTCTAAAATTTAAATTGTTCGGAAAACACAATATCGCGAATTCGTTGGATAGTGCCAGACACGAATACATATATAAATAAATACAATGAGACTGTTCGAGAAAACAGAATTATGGTAAAACATTTAATAAACATGATTATTTTTCTATCAACACAAGAAATGGCATTTCGAGGTAACGACGGAACAAGTGGTTCGGATAATCAAGTCAACTTTAAGCAGTTAGCAATTTTTTTAAAAAGAATTCGAAATGAAGATCATTATTTTCAAAGATATATTCTGATGTTGAAGAGATTGCTACTTTAAAATTGCTGATATAGCTCCTCCATCTGCGAAACGGCGTAAAACTGATTTAACGAATGACAATGACATTTTATTAACTAAAAAACTAATTAGAGTTATCCTCATGTTTGGCCGACCCACGTTTTTTTGGCACGAGCCGTCACTGGTGAAATCGCTTCTGTTTCCTCGGTATCACTTTTGTTTAATTCGTTTTTTAAAAGTTGATGAACTTCTGGTAGCATTTTAATTTTATTTCAGTGGACCTTCCTTAAAGAAGGTATTAAGGGATCAGATGACAGAAGAAGCCTATTTAAAAATCTTCACCACTTATTAAAATTTTACTTAGTTTCAAACTGGGCGCCTAATTTGAAAATGTATCAAGTCTTTTTACGTATTAAGCCTTCCGACGCATCAAACCACTGCACTCTTCTACTATGCAACATGTATTTTATTAATAAGGTATAATTGACAAATGCCTATATATGTAAAGTTGACAAAGTTAGATATTAGTTAAATACATTTACAATTAAACTATACTACATATTATCACAGAAAAATATAATGTAGCAAATAGTAGCCAAAGCGGAACCTCCAAATGGTCCAGCCCAATATATCTGAAAAACACATAAGTTATTTTCATTTTACTACTTAACTAAATAGTTATTTTAGGAGGGCATACTTAATGCAATAACCATTACTTTTTGTTTCAGAAAATTAAAAAAAGTATAGCACATAATATATTATCCCACGAAAAGATTTCACTATACTCTAAAATTATTTTAAACTACACAGACTGTTTTGTTCTTAAAATATTGTAAGACAGATGTTAAAAAGAAGCCTATTGCCATTTTTTGTGAACCCTTCCATTGCCAAAAATTTGAATAAAAATTAAATAACGTGACAACGTCCTATCGGAATTTAAAAAAAAAATTGTGGTTGTACACACTAAAAAAAAGTCAATCAAAATATGTAAATAGGGTAATTCATTTAAAAAAACTAAATTGTGTGTTACGCCTTAAAAATAGAACATTCTGAATAATTAAAAAATATTTTAGAGTATAATCTCTAATAAAGTAATACTTAGTGAAAAATCGATGACCACGCTCACCGACTCACCCACTATAATTGATTGAGATCTTATGCCTAACATTAGAGTAGCAATATAACACAAAGTCGTCTTTTCTGCAATTTATTATTTTTATGCTGGCAATTAGAAAGCAGTTCTTTTTGTTTACCTTAGACCTTAGGTTCAAAATTTACAATTATTTTAAAACAAGGTTTGGCCAAAAAGATCATAGCATAATGATGATGATGATGATTGACGGACTACTGGTGACGATCACGACTTGGTAATAATGAAGCTTTATAATCTGCGTTTAACTTCCCGATTCCTGTAACTTGTTTTGTGCCGGTAAAGAGTTCAAAGAAGTCCTTGTTATCACGTTTTTTCCAGGATTTCCGCTACGACAAATGGTAGCTTAATGAACAAGGTATTGAATCATCGGTCACCAGATTGCCGGTTAGAGTTCCTGCTTAACGACTTTTTTCTCTCAAGTTGCACGGTTCAGTTTCCACTTTTTCTACAGTTTACATTTCTACTGTATCAAAGCGAAATGTAACTGCTGTAATAGGAGCTCACGGGTCCTATTTTACCGGGATAAAATTGGTTCCACTGAAGATATAATGTAGCTGTGGTTTAATTACTACTCAACTTGTGATAACTTTTGCGAGTTCGTCGCAGAGGAGGCAGTAAATCCGCTTGCCTAGAAAGACCTTCTTCTGTTGTAAGCATGGGCGCCCATAGAAACCATTCTCAGGGGGGGCCACCCTGAAATTTTTGTAATATACTCTATTCTTGTATATACAAATAATATAATGATACAAATCTTTACTGTTACAAATATATATTTTAATCATCAACTGCATTAATCAAATCCACTCGCAAATAACCCTATAAAAACATTATTCTTATTATTAACAAAAATAAATGTAAAATATTAAAATTAAAAAGTTATAATAGTTATTTATTATACAAGCGGTTAAAGTGAATGTTTAATGAGCGGTCAGTTTAAGGCGAGAGCGGCGTATGCCGCGAGCGCCTTAAGACCGCGAGTTACACATTCATTTTAACCGCGAGTGAAATACAAAATTTTATTCAATTTTGACAACCCCAAGTCCCAAATTGTGAAAAAATTGGTGATTCAAAGTTCAGACTCGAGAAACGTCAGAATTGACAGCGACCAAATAAAAGTTTTATATGCGTAGAATTTAGTGTACAATATCAGGTGTGTGTGTGTAGTATGTGACTTTGGCGACGGTGTTTGTTTATTTTAAACAAACTAAAATTATCGAAAAATTGCAAAATCATGCAAGATTCTAACGACAAAACTTGCTCCCAGAAAAGACCAGATCAGAAAGTGTATCAAAAGTTCCTCAGATGGAAAAAGCAGCAAGACACTGGAGAAATTACAGAAATGGTAACCATGGTTTTAAAACAGCAAAATAAAAATTTTATTTCGCTAGCGGTTTAAAAATTTTATGGTGCTACCGGATAAACCAAAGCTTTAGTTGCCTACTGACGGCAAAATAAACGTTTGTTTACATGTCAAAATTGTATAAAAATATTAAATTAATCAAAAATTTTTTGATACTTGGAAAAAACTAACATGCTCTTTTGGCAAATCTTCCATAAAAATACTACTGTCAAGGTTTTTTATTTTTACAAAATCCTGCCAATTTTGGATTTCGTCTGATAAATTGTCAGTGGAGTAAAATTCGCCCAACCCTTTAAAGCAACTTGGTTTTAAGTTATGCATATTCTTTCGATGTAAAGAAAATAATGAGTATAGTGACAGTTTTGTTTCGGAAAATCGTGTTGTTAGGGAAAGAATTAAATGATCCAGGTATGGAATAAAAGTGCCTATTTTAAAATAATTTTCAATGCTATCTGTGTTGTGGTTCGTACGCCCACTGGTGAAACAGTTTTGGAGCAACCGAAATTTCCACTCGACGTCGATGGCTACTCTGAAAAACCGCCATCAGTAAAGTGTTTGCCATTTCTATTGAAACACCACTTGTTAATCGTAAATTTGGCAACGTTCATATTCAGACAATTTTCTAACTAAAAGCCGTTGTCAATCAACCGAAAGCTGATATCAATTGCTAAATTTTAAGCAAAATCAACAGGTGGTGTTTCAATAGAAATGGCAAAGACAATAGTAATAAATAACACCACTAGTGCACATTGTTACGTTATTACCGCTATCACGATCAGCCTTGTCACTTATTTTATAGTTCTTATTAGCTGAAGTATCATCAGTATTTGTAATTTTTCTCTTGAAGAATTTTCGAATATCTATATTTTTCTGTTTCTAAATAAAATATTAAATTTAAAATTTAAACAGATATTTAATTTAATTTAATGAAGAGTACTTACGCTCAAATTTTGAAATAAAGAAATAATAATAATTATAGCCAATAAAACGCCGGTTCAACAACTGTTCGTCACTTCACCACATATAAAAAGTGAAAACGGAATGGGTATAAGCAATAAAGTGTTTGCTCTTGTAATAACTGTAAAAAGCAAATAATGAAACAATCCATAATTCAGTACCGGTTAAAAACGATAGATTTATGACGTTTCCAGGCAAATCTGGGCCGAACAAAGGGTTTCAAAACCAGATGGTCTAAGTTTGTCACATTTCTGTGTTTGTGTGGCAATAAAACTGAAAATGTAGGGCATGTTGTAGGTACCTACTCTTACAAATGTGCTGAAGTTTAAATTTGACAAATAAAAAGGAAATTGACGTAGAATCTCAGGGGGGGCCATGGCCCCCCCTGGCCCCCCCATATGGGCGCCCATGGTTGTAAGAGTCACAAAAATTGTTTCAATACGGCACATGGTCTACCTAACTGTTTGTGTAACATGTCATTGCTCGCATTTATTGAATTTGATGAGGAATCCCCTGCAATTTAGAAAGTTTTGGGAAAGACCCGAAAAAGGTTGGTGAATGCGTTGATATTTCTTATAATTCTATATAGCGTTACTCAAAAAATCAGTAACATAAATTCAGATATGTACATATTACAATATTAAAATTTACGGACATCGTGTTATCAACGAAAATGAATTACACAGCTAATGCGACCACAATCTTTCACCCAAGTTTAGACCTCCTATTTATGCAATAATTGCATCATACAAGAAAACTAACTAATAGGATAACTTTATAAAAGCCCTAAATGTAATTAATTTATTAAAAAAATATTGGTTTAAAGATATATTAATAATTGAATTTAATAATATACACTGACCAGTTGGTACTTTCTTAAATTAAATATTTAATTCTGTATTTACTTGTGTCTTTTTTGAGCTAATTTGTACATCATGTGTCAACAATGAATGCTTCTTTAGTTAATAAAATAACAACCACTAGTTAAATTAATAATTTTGAAAGTGGTTTTGCGGAATCTTCCAGGGTGACCATTTTTTTGCCAGTCAGTATATATAACAAAGCAAAAAAGTGCAAATTTATTTACCCAACTGTTTTTCTTCCATGCGTTGTTCACTACTACAGGGCCGAACGTTCTTGCTGGGTTCATATGACAAGATGTAAACGGACCCTAAACAGAAATTATTAACACATGTTAACGTTAATAAAAAAACAAGATTCAACTGAAATTTAAAGTTTTCAAGAAGAATCTTCTATAATAATTACATTTTTAAGAACAACCGTGAACAGTTTTTCTTATTCTAATACAATAGTTCGCGACATTTTTTGAACGCCAACCTATGCCTAGTCATTTTTCCTATATTTGGTTACAATTCATAAAATTCCAAAAAAGTTAAATAAAAATACCTCGTCACCTTTTAGATATCGTAATTTTCCCATTCAATACCAAAAATTAATTAAAATTTTTACCCTACTTTAAATTTTCATTCAGGTCGGGAACCATTATGGTAACAGTATGCATTTATCTAGGTATTTAAACAGGAGTAAAGTCGTCTGTTATTCTTTTTCACAATTTTGGTATTAAAGTTGATTTTATTATGTAACAATTCAAAAAAATATATAAAATACTTACAGCGACGATTGCAAGTATAAAAATGGTAACAGCGAATTTGAGTCCTGCGGTGCCCATGGACATAATATTTCTTGAATCCACAATAGAACAAGTAATCAAAATCAGGATAAAAGATATACCTGTTTCAATAGCCAATCCTTGTGCAGTTGTTAATTGGGGATTTAGACCCTTAGCACAAATTCCAGCATCAGGGTAAAATTTACCAAATATGAGACTCTCTGCCATCATTATCTACAATAAATGTTTTTAGATAAATATTTAATAATTTCTGTTAACAAACACACATAGTATTAAAAAGAAAAAAGAAACTGTAAATACAAAATAATTAAACCTGCATTTTTTTTCGAAAACAGAGATATGCCATACCTACTACTAATAAGATATCTTTCAAGCTAGGTTACTCGATCCCCCTTGTCATTTAAAATGTTTGAATTAGGGCGTCCCCTTAAAATAAAAATTGACTTGTTTTTGAATTTTTTCTTGAAATAAAATAACCATTGACTTATTTAGAGTAATTGTGACCGATTTGTGATTACAATAATATTATTACTTACTCTTATCAATCCGTAAGCTGCTGTGGATCCTAAAAATTGTCCAGTTAAGTAACCAGGAATTTCAACAAGAGGAAGTTTTCCTAACAAAAAAGCTGCCAATGTGATGATAGGGTTTATATGTGACCCAGAAATTGCTCCAAAACACTAAAAATATTATCTAAATTCATTTCTAACTATAATTATGTAATAATGTCAATTTTAATATATGTATAATTCGATATTTTTATGTACCTTATATCTCACCTCAATGGCCGTTGCAACAGCACAACCAAAACCAAAAGCAACTTCTAAGAGGTGCCTTAGTGCTGTGGTGCTAGGGCTGACACATGCCATGCAACCGACATACATCAAAATAAATGTAGCCAAAAATTCAGCAACATACATTGTTATTCTCTCTTGTATTGAACGCCCATCTATAATTATCATGTATCTCCCTGTGAGAACATTTCATTATCAATACTATAATTTATTATAAAAATAACACACTACTTACAAAATTTAAAATTCATTTCATAAAACTGTTCCACTTTGTTAATCAAACGTCGTAAAAATTCGTTTTATTTCTTCAGGAAACACAGTTTTCGTTTAACAGAAAAAGTGTCATTTATGGCAGATACCAAAAGATGTGGTAATGTCAAATTTATGACGAATTTATTAGTTCATAGTAGCCCCAAGCCACCTCTTAGGTTTTTTCTTTTAAAAGCTGAAATAGCTTTAAATACAGAATTCCATCTGTCCTTTTAACTGCCCTGAAAATATTGCAGTTTATTGACGATTACTATTATTATTTGTACATTGCTATCACAAAACCGACATTATCAAAAAAAAAATATTTGCTTTCAAAAAAATAACAAATTGTTCGATAGAGACTTTTAAGAGAATAAGTTAGATTTCCTAACAGTTAACATACATCTAGAGTATTGCTATCATCAATAAGTCCAAAACTTACATTTTAAGTTGTTTTATGATATCCAAAAATATTTCACGGCCTGAAAATAGATTCCTTGAAATTAATCAAACTATGTTTGAACAAACCGTGTTAAATTTATTTCATACAAGGTTTCCGTAAAGTCGAGAATAAATCCAATAAAATGTATGAATTTTTTTGACAAATGCATACCTAAATCCCCCTTTGGTGCTCATGTTTTTGAAAGTTGAGATGTGCACATAGTATCTAAATATGACTTCAACAATATTTCACACGCACCTCATTACGCCTCTGATGTTACACCAGTCCTTTTTAACCTATGGAAGTTCGAAAACCAATATAAAATATTGGTCGAAGGTTATTTCGACAGAACTTTCCTCGCCCCTAAAATACAGTAAAACATATCCAGCGTTTTCCAAAAATTATAAAAATTTTGTTATACATTTTTTTTTACAAAAATCTGGATGCCTATGATAAAAACTCAACACGGATTTATAAACTACAAGTGGAAGAGTATGTTATTTAAAAAATTTAAATAACATTTTTTAGTACTATAAAAGTTGGAGATGACACCGTATCATCAAAAGTGGGAATGATCAGGTAAATTTTGGTCAGCGTTTTACCATTTACGCAATATTCCTATACAATCAAATTTTTACAACAATCGGATAGTTTAGAAGATTACCTCTTTATTAATTTTGTAATTTATTATAAAAAATAACACTCCACTTAGACAAAATTTAAAATTCATTTAATACAAGTGTTTCATTTTTTTAGTCAGAATCGTAAAAATGCTTCGATTTTTATAAATCGATTATCGATACAGACGTGGACAGACGGCACACAGTAGACATACAGAAATGAAAAATCTATGTTTTCATATTCTAGGGGTCATGAAAAGTCAACGATCGACTGGATCACAACACTTCCTTGACTCACGCTCGGGAAATAAAAACAAACATGAATGTAACCAAAGAATTCATAACACACATTTCATAATAAAATATAATTTTATTAAGTTTTAAACATTCAACAAAGCTTTGCACTGTATTACCTTATATTGTATATCGATAAAGATCAAATCACATTACAAACAAATAATTATTAATGAGCACAGACATGTGACAGCTAAGCTAAGTATAAAATGCATGAAATGTTCATAAAAAGAAATTGATTTGTTGTTTGAGCTAACTGAAAACGTGTCTAAAAGGAAATCCGTACATTTCTTGTCATTTAAAAAAGTGAAAAATAGTATTACTGAGGTACATATTTTTGCAAATATAGAGTCGTAGAACCCACTCTATAAAGAGCTTCATTATTTTTAAACATCTAGAAAAATTAGAGTCAGTTTTCACTTCAGCAATTTTAGCAGGTAAAAGTCTTCATTTAATAGTTTAATTAACAGATTTAAAAATAATTTTAAATATTAAAGTTAATTTTTCGTATACAAAATAGGGCCCTAACCTAAACAAAAAACGTTTATAACACTTTTAATGAGGCTTATTACATTTTAACAATACTCCCCGTTTATGTTAAAAATAATAGCTTGACATATTAACTAATGACACATGATTTTTTAAATGTTTTAAATAGTAAAAGCTACTAAGTTTTTGAGAGACTTTAACACTGCAGTAAGTGATTTATAACAACACTAACAAGAAGTAAAAAATTGTCATTGGCGAATAAGGTCGGTTTAACCATACCAACATCATATACAAAAATATTTGTATTTAAAGCATGTACACATAAAAAAATATTTAGCAAATGTAGCAAGACAGAAAAATGTAATTATTTCTAAGATAATACCTACTTCAACGTTGGTACTTTTTGCAAACAATTTTAAACACACACAATTAAAACATCTATATATAAAAAATTACATAAACATTTTCAGTTTATGCTTTGTCATTCAAAGGAATCACTTCGGCGTTATTTGCCTGTTCTTCTTCAATTGGCTCTTTTCCAAACAAAAACCTGTAAAACAACGCTCCAATGAAAGCAGCTCCTAACGGACCAATCCAGTACACCTACAAGAAAAACAGTATAAAAATACACAAATAACAGTCTGCTAAGGTATTACCCAATGGTTTTGCCAATCCCCATTTAACAAGGCAGGCGCAAAACTTCTGGCAGGATTCATATTTGCTCCAGTGTAAGGTCCCTAATAAAATTCGAGTTAATTATATAATTTAAAGGATAATGGGTCCTTACCCCAGCAAGGGCCAACACTGCAATTGTTAGTCCGAACCTAATAGGAACTGAATCATGTTTGGTATTATTTCTAATATCCCAGACTCCGCAACAAACTAGCGTCAACATTAAAGATATCAAGAATTCTATCAAAAGGCCCTGTACCGGACTCACACCATCATGAAGCTCTGGTGAACATAAACCTACTGTAGAGTTACTAGGCAGATATTCGGCAGGGGTAGCCAACTACGAAGATATAGGTATAATTTAATGTGTATGCTCGTACTCGTCATCATTACCTTCACTAAGGCGAAACCAGAAAGTGCCCCCAGCATTTGACCAGCGAAATAAATGGGCACTTGTATCAGTGGAATGTTGCCCAATGTGGCTGCTGCAACAGTTACTACTGGGTTTATGTGAGATCCTGAGATATGTCCAAAGCACTGAAAACAACATAGTAATTAAAAAAAAAAAACATCTTTTATGGTAAGTACCTGCACAGCAACCATAACTGCAAGTCCAAATGTGAGACAAATTTGTAAATGCGTCGGTGGGACACCAAAATTTATACAACCAGCACATCCAAGGAATACAAGTATTGCAGTTCCACATATTTCCGAAGCACACAGAACTACTCTGTCTAGGGTACTCATGTTGTCACTAATTTGAATTTTCTTTCCTAAAATTGATCATAAATTTACAATTACTACGTGATAACGCCTTGTTAGTTACGTTGGTTATAACAGAGGAGATAATGGATAAAAAAGTGCCTGAAGAGATGTGTACTGACACACTAAATAACATGTCGGAATATAGTTCACTTTCGTCGATAAGATACAATCGATGAGAATAACGCTGCTCTGTTTCTCTTGTATTAAAATATCTTGCGTTGATATTAGAAAATCTCGGATTTTGTTGGTCAGTGACAGGTTAAATCCACGTGTTACGCTTACAATTGCTGATAAGAGATCAAACGATTTTAGTAGAATAATTCCTGTAATCTCAAGTGTGGAAAAAATAAGAAGATTATCAAATTAAACGTAGATTTTTACATGAAATTGCAATATTCGACATGAGTGAAACCGTTACATCAAAACGCAGTACAGATAAGAATTTTCGGAATAAAGAGGTATGCATGTTGCTAATTGTGTAGAAAACTTGAAGTTAATGTATTTGTATTTGTAGGCACTTTATTATATGTATAGGACAGTTTGTTCTTTAAAATATAAAACCAATTGTTATGATTATACAATATTTGCTACACATTCTAACTTTGAAACGTACTATTTATAATTGATTATTTATATATATTTACTTTATATCTTCACATTGTATAAATTTTATCACGTGGTTAATGTCGATGTATATTATTATTATATTTGTAATGCCGGAAGCTTGACATTTGTAACGATATTTATATAATATAATTATGTAAAGTTAATTGACAGTTTAAAATTCCGATAATAAAGGTTAAAAATGACATCTGTCACCAGTAAAAAATGACGTTGTGGGTCGTATTCTAGCAAATTAATAACTGTCTATTTGACATGCAATTCATTAGAGCAAATCAATCAGAATTACGAAGTTAATTCTTCAACTTTGAATTTTAATATTTTTTCAAAAGTTCGGTGCAGAGATTATTTTAACAATTTTTTTAGACTTCTTCGGAACTCTCTTAACAACGTACTATCGAGCTTATCCGTCATTTTTAGATCATCCTGTATGAACACGTAAAATATATGTTTACAATTTTATGATTAAGTGGATTTTTTTTATTTTGTAAACTTGCGATAGAAAAATTCATGATCGTGCAAGTGTCCAGGCGCATGCATTAAAATCGCACAAAGAAAATATATCCTTGTTACATGCAATTTAACTGTGTTTAAATAATAAAAATTAAAATTTTATAGAGTCTACGACAATTGTCACAAACAAATGATCGTGCCACAGTTGACTGCAAACAACTCGTCGTAAGACAATTGATCGTATGCGACAACTAAACACAACGTCAATTGATCGTTATCGCACGCGACCTGTTATTCTTGCAACAAATTGTGTTGCGATGAATTGTTACAGCGATAATTCGTTGCGACCAACTGTCACACAACGTGTTGATTAAGAATTTTAAGATGTATTTTCGCGGTACTAATTTTTTATCAACACATATTAAAATTTAATAAAAACATCCTACAAGATATACCTAAGAATAACTCTGTCCCAAATTATCGACCAATGGTTCTTTTAAAATATTCACGTATTCTAAAGACAGCAAGTGCGTGTGATTAAAGAAAAAGTTCACAATACTGACACATCGTGACCCGTTAAAATAGCCCCGATAAAATAGCTCAGCGACAAAACAGCTCCGTCAAAATAAGCCGGTATGAAATTTTTGTAGATAAAAAAGAAATTATTATTAATTTTTATTTCATAAAATACAACAGGTCGCCGACTGGGTGGTAGAAAACGATCTGGTGGTGCCCAACGACGACAAGGAACCAACCTTTAAAGTAGGAAAGACGCCCATTGATCTTACTCTCTGTTCGACGAAGCTAAGCAACCAAATAACCAACTGGTAGGTGGAGGTTGACGACGAAAACTTTAGTGACCATGACAATATCGTGTTCGAAATCATTCCGACAAAAAAAATGCAAAACGTACTGAAAATGGCCGAGCGATTAACGGAAAACAAACGAATAGAGGCTGGAAAGTGGAAAGAGAAAACTTCAATAAGTTGGAAGAAAAACAATAAAGCAAATATGAAAGTTCACTAAAAATGCTAATTTCTACCATAGCCAAAGCGGGAGATACATCTTTCAAGAAAAAGAGACCACCGGTATCAAAGACTCCAGTTTACTGGTGGAATGATGGAGTTGAAGATGTTCGAAAAAACTGTCTCAAACAAAGGCGAAAACTGATGAAAACCAATACGAAAAAAGATGTTTCCCAAGATGAGAAAGAAAAATATAGAACGCTAAAAAAGACCCTCAAGAAGGAGATTCAAAAAGCAAAAGCCAAAGCGCGGCAAAAAACTTGCCAAGCGTTAGACAACGACCCATGGGGAAAAACCTACAAGATCGTCACGAACAAGTTTAAACTGGCTCCAAGGACTCTTCCAGACGAGGAGACAACGAATAATCAAATACTCAAACTGTTTCTGAGAAGAAGCATCTCAACGTGGAGGATACCGACGGTAAATAGGAGGGAAGTACCTCTGTTCAATATGGAAGAACTTTAGCAGGCGGCGAGAGAAATAAAAAACAGAAATCCTAGACGTTATGAATAAGCGCATAATGGATGCAGAATTTCCAATGATATGGAAAGTAGGCCGCTTAGTAGGTACTAATAGAAAAAGAAAACAGGGACGAAAGATCATACCACCCGATCTGTTTGTTAGATACATGCGGTGAGCTGCTGGAAAGAATGATTAGGAGCAGATTAGAGAAAAATATTTCGGACAGGGGTGGCCGTGGCCTACATGTACACCAATACGGATTTCGGAAAAAGATATCGACTGTAAATGCAGTACGAACGGTGCAGGAAACTGTGAAAAAAATAAAGAAAAGTGGAAAAGAAAAAAGTGCAACCATATTTGATTCGAATAATATAAAGTTAGCTAGAAGATAGATGGATAGAAACAGAATACGGGGTTATGTTCTAAATGTCATGCGGGTACCGCAGGGCTCCGTTTTGGGGCCGAAATTGTGTAACATATTCTACGATAAGTTGTTAAAAACAAAGCTGCCCATAAGGATACAGTTGATTGCGTTTGCCGACGATTTGTCAATCTTAATCGTGGACAAGAAGAAAAAAAAATTAAAACAAGACAGAAATGGCTTACAGAATGGTAAAATCTAAAGTAAAAGAACTAGGTTTACAGCTAGCGGAGCATAAAACAGAAACAGTGCTCCTACAAGGTAGGCGCAAGATAAACCTCATTACGCTAAATTTAGAGGAAGATGGACATCTGTTGAGGATAAGTGGAGAGATCCGATACCTAGGCGTTACAATTGACAAGGACATGAAAATGACAACGCATGTCAAAGACGTCACTAAGAGAATTGACAAGATGGTTAACAACCTGAAAAGCATAATGTCAAACATAGGAGGGCCAAGGCTGTCAGTTAGAAAAATCATAGTTCCGGGGGCATTTTCCACGCTGATGAGGCTGTTTCAGAAATCTCCTGGACAAAACAAGCCGAAGGATAGCTGTCATGATAACCCGTGGCTATCGTACAATCTTTGCGAGCGCATTATTTGTTATAGCCGGCATGATGCCAATAGATTTGAAAGTACAGAAAAGATGCCAGGTGTACGAAAGGGGGAAAGATCACAGACAGGAAATTAAAAAGAAAGTATATATTTAAAGAATGGCAAAATAGATGGGATAAAGCAGAAGGCGAAACAGTAAGATGGATCAAAAGATTAATTCTAGATCTCCAGAAGTGGATAAATAGGAAGCAAGGCGAAGACGATACAGAAGAGCACAGACTTTTTGCAAAATTGGAAAAGCAAATAGGTAAAAAAATTGACGACAAGAATCTCGTGGAAACGGTGCTGGAAAGCAAAGACAAGTGGATCGCAATTGAAAACTTTATGCGAAAGGTAACAGATGCTAAGGCCAAGTACGAAACAGACATCTTAGATAAGAACAAAAGAGTCATTCTAGACAATTGAAAAAAAAGGAGAAATTGGCGACCAACCACCCCCCCTGAAGTAATGCTAACGCGATTCCAGAGGGTTGGAGAACAGCTGGTCGGGGAAGGGGTTTTATCCAGTAAAAGTCTTGGCACTACCAGGGATGATCGAACCTAAGTCCCTGGTGCCCATGAGGGTTTCTCCTTTGATAGAAAAAAAAGGTCAGGTCATATTTTTTGATAAGAATTCATTTTCATTAATAAATAGTTTCAAACTTTCATGTAAAACGATTAACAAACTAAAATTACCATTGAAGAAAGAAACCGTTCTAAAAAAAATTCACCAAGTAAGTACCTACTTACATGTTTTTTCTGTGTAACATTTTCGCTTACTGATGGAGATTTTTAGATCTTGGGCTATTTTGACGCAGCTATTTTGTTGTGAAGCTATTCTATCGGGAGCTAATTTGCCGGGGTAACGAAAAATCTACTGAAGCCGTGATGAATAACTTTGTTATCAATTCAAAGTGTGCATTTATCCACCGACCGCTGTGATTCAACATATCCTCAAATTCTCACATTTGCATTTCCGCTTTGTTTTGGTTTTCTTTTGTCGTTTGTAATCGAATTTTAAAATTTAAAAATCATTTCTTTGAAACTTTCATTATGCTACAGTTGAAAAATTGTATTTTCGTTAGAAGTTAAAATCTTTAGCGTTCTTTCGGAATGGTCAGAAACTGGAAGGTGTTTGGCAATTCTGTGCAGGACACTTGGGACGAATTTCGTGGAGTTTCCCATCATCGAACATTTCTTTAACATCGTGGAACGTTATGTAACTCTATTTTAAGAAACCGAAAGTTTAAAAAAAGAAAATCAGTGAAATTCAAAAGAACACCAGAAAACGCTGCGAATGCAAAAATCGTTATGGAAGAGGTAGACCACTTCAACATCTGTAAGAAATTCGATGCAGCAAAGGAGTTTATCTTATGGCATTTGTAAAACAATACCCAAAATGATCTATATATTATACATTAACATGTATTTCAAATAGCGGTTTTCCGATGAGCGATGAATAATGTCAGTGGTTGTTAAATAAATTCGATACCTCCTAAATTCTTAGAAAAAAACATTTTTTAACAAGGAGGCTTGGTTTCACGTCAGTGGGTTTAACTCATAAGTCATAAAATATAGGGATTTGCAGAGAACCCACTTGTTTACCGAGAAGCACCTCTGCATGAATAGAAAGTTGGAGTCTGGACAGGAATTGGTAAACGTCCTATAATAGGGAACACTTTTTTTCAAGTTAATTAGTTTATCTGTCCAAACATTAAGTTTACACCGTGTTCTGTGTGATATCAACAAGACATTTTGGCTCTTTTTATAATTCAACTCCACAATGATGAATTGGCGGTAGGGTGTTTTCAACAAGATGGTGCCACATCACATGCAAATTGAATCACACAATCGATCGTTCTTCTTTGTTTTTTATTTTAATCAGTTCTGCATCATATTATTATTATTTAAGAAACTTATACTCCAAAATTAAGTTATATAATTTGATGTAAGTATATCATAAGCTCTATTATTATACATTTTTTTAATTTTAAACTTTTAAAAAATTTCACTTTTAAATGCAATAAATGCCATCAACGATAGACATTTTAAAAACTTATCCAAACTTATTCAGGATTTGTCTACTACATTTTCTAAAAGGCCGATCTTACTATGAAAACCCCTGTAATACATTACGTACCACCTGATACTTCACATGTCACATAATGCGACGCGCTATCTCAGATTTATTAAATTTGTGTCAATCACGTTCGT
This sequence comes from Zophobas morio, assembly GCF_036711695.1. Taxonomy (NCBI): domain Eukaryota; kingdom Metazoa; phylum Arthropoda; class Insecta; order Coleoptera; family Tenebrionidae; genus Zophobas; species Zophobas morio. The sequence continues at coordinate 8,135,412 of NW_026972110.1, forward strand.
GAATTTGATTGTCTGCGTAAAATGCGTTATCAGTAGCACACATCTACAAAAACAAAATATTTTTTAATTCTTTACAAGGTCAAGTTACCATGTACTCACATAGAAACCTAAATTTTCAAACTACGTGTTACCAAAACAATGGGAGTAATTAATATTTCTACAGTACGACTTAAATGTTTGTATTCATTCAAAACCTTGAATGTTTTTTTTTCAATCACTGATAAAATGTGAAGCATCGATTTAATTTTGGTTAACAATAAAACTGTAACGGCAGGGTGGTGTCAAAAATCTGTGTGAACTGAATAAGTCTCTTGAAAAGATTATAAATAATATGCTGTAACAGAATGTACTTAATGGGTATTAGCACTCTGTTATCATATAAATCCCTTTTTTAAAACAAAATTTAAGCCTTTAACTCCTTTTATCATTCTATATCATCACGAGTGTTAAGAGATTTTATAGGTATTAAAGCGATATATCAGTATTCTATACTGACACTACTAACACGAAAATCGAGAATACGATAACATGTGTTTGTTTAGTTACTAGTACTACTTCATTTTAGAAGGAAATATACATGGTGTCGTTTATTGTAAGAACAATTATGCAACCAATCATTAAAATAAAACGCATCAGAGTAAGCATCGTAAGTAGAAAGTCTTCATTAAATTAAACATTATTTAAAAAAAAAAAAAGTAACATGTCTGACATATTAAAAATAAACTGTCATTTCTTTATTAACATTCAGTTGTCATACAGATGGTCTAAGAAAAAAAAAATTACTAAAGTTGTGATAAAAAAAAAATAATTGACTAGTTCTACTGGTGCGTGGAATTTTTAACATGTGTTTATAAATTATAACAGTTTTGCCGAAAGCCTGTGGACAGTTATTTATTATAATTATAATGTTCGGTTTCTTGCGACACTAAAGAACTCTTCTTTGCTCAGATATGTGAATCACTTATTTCGCCCAATTTGTGTTTAATTATATTTGTTTGTACCCTCAGGGGTAGTAGTCCGTCGCTTGGACTATATAGCAAACATTCGTCCTTCACAAAAAAAGTAACTACGTCGTAAGAAATACCGGATTTTTTGCACGAACGCTATGACATAATAAGGATATAGCGCTTAAATTTGGCAACAGTCGTGTTAATATACTTAACGAAAATTCACATCCGGGTTAAAAGTTTAACGCGGGAGAAATATTTTATTCATTTTTTAGCGCTGTTTATAAAACTTTTCCTCACTAATAATGATCTCAAAAGCTGTTTTATACCTTGGGCCATTGAAACTAAAGTTGGATGCGACTTTAAAAATGCAAGCAAGTCACAGCACTGCCACAATTTTTTGAAATTTTATAAAAGTATAGATTTGGCTATTATAATATTACCGCAACCTTTTGATTTGGAATGGATTCTGATGTATGACATCTATCGTAGTTTAAATTTAGCAAAGCGTAATAATTATCACGCTATGGCATGATCAAGTACCTACAATTTTTTATCAAACACAAAAGATAAAGCTATATAACACGACTTTTCAATAATGACCCGCAGTGTAATTCGAAATATATATCGGCTATACACCAACAGGTACATTTTATAAGTCTATTTTAATGTCAGTTGATTTTTTATGCAGTTGCATTTAGGAGTCTAATGCAGAAACGCAATATTATTTGTGACCTTATAAGATTACAGCGATGATTATAGTACATAATTACATAGCAAGAACTTGACGTAGCTTTATGTATTCTGGGTAAAGTTATTAAATTCTATTTGTAATCGTTTTATAAACAATAAAATAAGCAAGTGCAAATGTTTTGGTTAATATTAAAAACTTAAATTTTAGATTTCAATTTTTTTACCAACTTTTTTTTTTACATTTTATCCGACTGAGCGTTATAATTATAATTTGCAATAAAAGAATCGATTTATTTAGACACATTTTATATGAAATATAAATCGGTCAACAACCCAACTATGGTCTAATGACTGAGGTATTGATCGGTAAATAAAAATTATTTTTCGATTACCCAAAATTATTATTTTGGATTATTTATACATACCTAAATGAGTATAATTTTTCTCCAACTTGACTATTTTACGTAGATCACAGTAATCATTTTGAATTTGCCGCTACACAAGAGGGTAAAATTATTGTGAAACAAACACTCTACGGTTAAACTTTATCTCCATAATAACAAAATAACTGCATTTATTTATACAAGAAAAACTCATATTGGTCTAAATACCAAGGTTATCCCATAAACTCAAAGAGTACGTTTTACGTTGTCTTAGCAAAACAACTCAGTTCATCATTTGATGGTATTTATAACATTGAATGCACATATTAATACTATTATTTGCCGATAAAGTTTGCGGCCCACCTTGCGTTGTCCTGTACTGGAATGTACGTAGAATTTACACACTGTACATGTAACGTTAAACTGAAAAGTAGGTTCAGATTTAAATTTCTAGTAGACATCATTACCATTGTTAATTTCTTTTTTAATTTAAAGTGTTGAATTATAAACAGTGTTAGTACAGTAGATTATTTAAAATTTCTGGGCATTTCAAGATAAACTGACAAACTAAAAAATTGTAGACATATACACACACACTCCTTTCGATTATTTACACTTATTAATAAATTAATGTGTTGTTGTTACACTGATATAATTATAAAATAGATATTCATATGTCTGTTCGCACAAAACGTGTTATTTTAATTTACTTTTCATGTGTGAACAGAATATTGAGAATTTGTTAATAATGTAATTTTCACATATATCGTAGCTTAACTTAAAAATATAGCTACAGTAGTTGTAAGCAGGCATAAATATTGTTTCTTTTAATTGTAGATATGTACGTATATTTTTAAAACTTGAACAGTGACACTACATTTTTTTAATATATTGTTATTTACTAAAAATTTTAATCTACTATGACTAAACAAATAAAATCACGAACGAGCAATAAAAATCTTGACAAGTACAATTCAAGTGCAAATATTAAATTCCTATCACCACACAACACTATTTATCTTAGATAGATAATACTTTACTTTTGATAAAAAATAATTAAACAACACTTACTGAAGTTCTGCCGGCGCCGATAAAGTTTTCCGTTGGTATCCATGATGGTTCACGCAATTTTCTCAAATACGACCAAAAGGAGGAAGTTTTAAGAATATATTCCACTTCTCGAGGTTATTTACTTATTTATTTATTGTCATCTTTTTTCAAATTTTAATAAACTGTCTTGAAAAAACACAGTATGTGCTGTTGCGCTTCGATAGTTTCAACACCAAAAGAGTGTAAGTAAATACTCAACTAGCAGTAAAAGGTTGTTCCGGAATTACGCTACCGACAGTAGCAATTATATTAAAGACCTGCGATCGGCAAACATGTCTACTATTTAAGTCGTATTTACTTGATTGACCGTAACATCAAAAAACGTTGGTAATGGCGTTTTTCCTTATTATTTGCAAAGTCTAGGTCAGTTTATGACGCCGGCTTTTCACACGATGATATGTAACTGTGCTGTTATTAGTTTATGACACTGCTGTTACATATGCATTAATTTTTTTTATTATTAAACGAGGACATTTTGGTGATTTATTGTATATTAGTAGTTGGTTGTTCCCTTTTCCATAATGAATTAATAAAATTCCAATTTTGTTCTGTAACATGACAGCATTTATTTAATTCTGTGCACTTGTACAAGTACATTATGTTCATGTTCTTACTTAGTTCTAGTCATTTCATACGCAGTAACTTTCCTGATACGATATCAACACAATTGAAACTTTTTAACATAATTCCTACCTTGATAATGTAGTGTTTTTTTTAAATTTCAAACTTTTTTTGGCTCAAGGTTCACTTTCAGCCAGGATAATTTGAAACGCACATTGATAATAATAATGAATGGTTGATAATGTAGTTTTTTATTAAACCGTAGAATACAGACAACTTTTTATTTTCTACGATACCTGCTTTACGTGTTATATACATAGTCAATTATATATTTTTTTTCTAGGTAAAGTTTTATTTTAAATAAAAAGCTGGACATGTTTTACAGATGTATGTGTCCCAAATAGTAGAAACAGTTTTAACCCCTTTAAAAAAGTAACGACACTTCCAGGAGTCCCCCATCTGAAAAAAATGTTCTTTAAATTGTACCTTTTAATTTCACCAACTAGAAGCCTAACGGAGACAGACCTGGACTAGGAAAGAAACCTTTGACGCAAAAGATTTTTTTTATAATTTATTGTCGAATTTGGCCCAGAAAAAAATTTCGAAAAAAGCTGTAGAAACCTAGAGTGGCAGTCTCGGCATTCGGTTAAATCTCTTTTTAAATAAACTTTAACTTTAAAGGATTGCTTGATGTAAAAGTCACTTTAAAAATAAAATTTGGTCATACATTTATTGCATTCTGTAAAAACTAAGGGGATAGGAGGACACGAAACTTTATTTTTCAATCTACCCGCGTATTCTGCTCTAAACCATACTGCTTGGAGAAAAATGATGCATTTTCCATCGTTAACGTGAGATTACGAAAAACAAGTAACACGTTTTTAGTAGTTAAATAAATTTACAAATAGATTCACATTAATAACTTATTATTCCCTCAGGTGCATTTCCATTACTCAGATAATGTCAATTCTATTTTTTATCAAAAAACATACGTTTAAAACTTGACATCAGTACTGAAAATAGAGTGTTTCACAAGCATGTTTACGATGAATTCTTTATAGAACATAAATAAATACGTTCATATCGGAACATGTACATTAACTCAATCGCAAAAAGCATATTTTCAAGCGAATATTTCAATTTTTTCAGAAAAATTGCTTCTACGATTTTAGTACGTTTTGTCGAATAATTACTTGTTATTAAATTTATTCTTCATCGAAATATCAACACAATAAATTTTGAACAAATCTTTGCGTCTTCATACTAAGCAGTGCTGCTTGATGTTAAGAGAAAATTTTAAATCTATCAAAAAACGAATTCAAAAAGTCAATCGGTTAAAAAAACGTTGTTTTTTGAATGAATTATAAATTTTCTACCAAATTAACTTAAATCTTTGAAGCCAATTATTTTCATTGCAAGAATTCGTTAATTTGGTAAGTACATTTAATGAAAACATTGTGAAAGTATGAAAAAAAACTGGACAAGTAATTAACAACAGTTATTTTTAATGCGCGACCATAAACACATTTTTTTTTTAACGAGCGAAAAGTATTCACCAGAGACGTAATCGCGAGTGAATTATGTTTCGTGAGTCGATAATGCTTTGTTATTGTAATGTTTAAATTCTGGGTATTTACAGTAGTTCTAATAAAAATGAGAAAACCTTCAAAAAAACTGTTACAAATTAAATATTGTTAAGCACATTTGTTTTTTATTTTTTTTTCCAGAGATTGGATGTAGAAGAAACATATGAAAAGAAATCCCAAGAAGAAAAACTGCCTTCAAAAGTGTAAGAAGAGGCGTTAGAGTTCGTAGGAATAGGAAGAATACAAGTTCTTTCAAAAATGGCTGAATGTACACACACATTCTTCTGACACATCAAAAAAAGTTAAACCATCGACATTATAGTCTTATTCTTCGATGCTAAATTGTACCTGGTGACCAAAAACTGCAAGATATCAAAGTAAGTAGTAGCGGTGGTAAATGTACTATCAAATAGAATTAGTGAATATTTACATATATCTACAGCAAACTTATTACGTTACTGAAAAAATTGCACGGTAAACCCAAAATCTTTGAACCGGATGATATCCTTAAATTTTAAAACAAACTTCAACTGACAATTATTGTTAAGGTGAGATTTGCAAGATTATCGACTTGAATAATAATTAGTATAATTCGTGTCTGAAATTACAGGTTGCTGCTACAATTAGTGTGTATGAAGCGTGCCGGTCAGACAAATTGCACGCTTTGAATATCAAAAATCGGTCATGGTCATTTACTTATTGACACCAAAACCAAAAAAGATGGGTCGTTTTGCATTACCGACAAGGAATGTGAAATGAGTGAAACTTGTCACAAAATACCTACGTAGGCTTGCGCCCTAAGAACGTCCTTTTCAAGAGGTCCTTCATCAGTGATCAACAAAAAAGGTTTTCCATCCAAGCTGTAGAAATAGATATATAAAGGTTGTTAAGAAGATTGCCGATTTCCTGAAGTTGCCAAATCCAGAAATATTTGCCGCTATTCTGCAAGTACGATGTTACCAAACTCTGCTTCTGATCTGGTAGCACACAACTCTTTATGTTGTGCAGATACATGACATCGAAACAAATACAAGTTGTGGTTCTGTCATAAGAGTAGACGTTTTTAGCAATGAGATATAGAAGACATCGATAATGACAGATCTCATCTACGTTTGTTTGCTTGTTTTAAGTTATAAGGATAAATATGTACTTTCCACTAATAGGGAACCATTGAAATATGCTGTACTGATGAGACCTAAGGAGGTGGAAACTGCAATCAACAGATGTTCAGTGTGTTGTCTATGAACTTTAGCAATATGTATTAATTTCCAGTGTATTTAACTTAAATAAAAAATAGGCCATTCATATGTATCTTATTTGTGCATGTAGAATGTATTCGTATGTGTACCTACGATTAATGAAATATGTATTTAATTACAAGGATAGCTAATTTTTAGTTGTAACTCTTTAAAACATATTTTACACAAGAAGAACATATTGTAATTGCAATTCTGGTATCTATGTCGTAATATACTAATTTTTACAGACTTGAATGAAATTGCATCAGCACAAACGTCGCTAATATAAATACAAAAGTACTTGACCTTATGAATATTTCACTAGAAATTAGAATATCTAACATTAAATAATTGACTAATAAAAGATTCAAAATGGAACTTAAGTAGAATTAATATTGCTAATTTAAGCAGTAAGTTCGCTGAAAGTATTTTTGTGTGGTTCTTTGATAATTTCAAAAAACAACACCTGTTGCACTATGTTGGCAAAACTGAAACTTTCGTCACACGAAACGTCAATATTTATCAGAGTTTAAACTGTCCAGAGAAAAACGAACAAACATACTTGTGTAATGTGTTTCAAACAAAGAAAATACATGATGATAAAATTTTGAATAATAAACGAGTTATTTTTACAGTGGAAAGCTGAGAGTTTACATAAAATTTATAACAATTTTAGTATTAACTCAAAGACGTTTTCAACTTTTTACCCTCAAACAAGTTTTCAAAGTGTTTTGTTGTCTTCTTGTCAAACTATATTCGTAACACCTTTTAGCTAAGCATTTGTGAATTTATTAATGTAACCCACGTTCTTGTTAAAGTGGAGGATGGAGGAAATCGTATAGGCAGATGGGTTTTATTAAGACTTGCTTTCTCCAGAATTCAAACCTGATTAATGATTACTTTAAATGAAAGTTTTTCTTTTTGTAAAAATAATACTCCTATAATTTATGAACCATACTTGTAAAATCCATCTATTATGCACGTTTTCAGCATGGTGTTACCAATATTAGGCACGAAAGTTTAACGGGAAATATATGACCATCTGGTCTTCGTTTTGGGTATAATGTATGCCAGTCCAGCAGTATTTTTCAGTTACTTACATAATCAACACAATCATAATTTTGTAATAATATAACAATAATGACCATGGCTCAATCATCAAGCAATTCTAAAGTTTAAAAAAAAATTGATTTAGATATATTTTAGAAACATGCCGATTAGGTTACTGGCACCAGGTATGTATACATGATAATTGCTAACTGTCTTAGGTTCTCGATTTAAATCTGTGCATACATGTACTTCAAATGCCTTTTACATACATGCTTCGGTAACCCTTTGTTTTAAAAAGTTTAAAAAACCTTATCGAGAGAGTTTTCACTTGTCGAAGTTTCTGTAGTAGAAAATATTATCGTAAGGAAAATTTTATAATTTTGCACCTACACCAGACAAACATGGTTTTATCATTGTTGATTCTTTTCTTGTTGTGGCTGCGAAACCTGACTTCCACTGTTTACATCCAACGTTCAAATTTAACAATAACAAAGATTTTATATTTTCACCTTTTGGAATGGTAAAATATAAGAGTACTTAATTTGGAACCCAATTATGGGTTATGACCATTTCAAGAATGATAAAAGATCCTTTACATATAGCCTGCAGCATATTTATTAAAAAATCTATTATTGTCAACAACTGAATGAATAGATTTGTTCTGCAAGTAGTATTCAACTTCAGTTGGATTTTGGTAAACACCACCCAGTGCATCCATTAAACTTGTATCTATTAATAGAAAATAATCTCCTATGATAACATGAATTTGAGAAATCTAATTTCCTTGAACTTGTAAGATCTATTAAAGAAAATTGTAAAGGAATATTTATTAAAGAAGGCATATTATGGTTTTGACAGTTTTTATAAAGGTAAGTTGATTTGTGACTTAATTACATTTTGTACTGTCTCTTGTGTTTATTACATAAAATGAACGAGATTATATCAGTTTAATAGTAAGAAAAACCTTACAAATGTATTTAAAAAAGTATAACATTTCACATTAAAATAGTCATTAGACTAACCGCAGATTTTTAAATTATTTAATTTGGTCTGTTACACGTCAAATATTTCCACCAATGGGTGCGAACACCAAGCTGAATTATCCGATGTATAAGTTTCTTTCCCTGAGAAAGTGAAAGGTTGCAAAAGTTCAAGATCGGATCAATCACACTGAAAACGAAATTACAAAAGAGACAGAATTGCGTTTTGCACTAGAATAAAATTATAATATACCCTTGCATAAATTCTCGTTGTTTCAATGTTCGTTTTCTCACCTGATATCTTTTTTTTTTTAATCAATACTCTAATTTGTCGTGCAGTTGTTCTAAAAGTCCACTTAAAATAAAAAAAAACAAATTTTATCAAAGTATATATTAGGACTGATTTATACAAGTGTTAACCTATTCATTTGAATTTTACTTATGTTATGTATTTTTACATACACAGTGTCAATTAACTTGGTTGCTCAAAAAGTGTCACAATTGAATTTGGCTCTAAATCTTTGAAATCATTAGGTTGTTTACTTGGCAACTGCCCCAGAGTTGTAAACTATATTTTAAACTAGGTCTTTAAGCTTCAAATCTTATGTTAGCTGTTCTCTTAAATATATATGTATATGCTAAGTATAAAATTAATCTAACACTTTTGATATAAAATATTATCTATAATGATCTACAAAAGACTATAGAGTTTCAAAAAAATATCTTTTCCGATTCAAAATTCTACTACTGACATTAATCTAACATACTTGAACTTGACTTCAACATGATGGAGTAAAGTCAAACCTGTTTTAAATCAAAAGCTCCCTCAAATTGTCTCGTGACTCGACACCTGTACCTGTGATTACCAGTGTTACATAATGCTTTATTATCAAAACAGTTATTTTCATTTAATCGAAATTTATGTTGCTTAGCAATGTGGAGTATTATTGTAAAAAAAAGATAAAACTTTGACGTAAAAGTTACAATGTCCTTTGATAAGTTTCAACTTTTAACCTATTTAATGTTTCATAACTGATACTGGGTACAAGACATGTAAATAAATTCATTTATGAAATGAGTTTATCCATACTCATAAACAATTCTTGACATTATGTTTATGCATTTGTAATTATAAAAAGTTTAACATCAGATTTATATCAATAAATAAAATAAAGTACCTAATTATAATTTACTATACTTCGATAGCGAAACTGGCAATCTTATTAGATTTAATACAAGTTAAACTCATTTACACAGAGATTATTTTGAGAAACCAAAATTTTTCTAATTCAACATTTTGTTCTGACGTCTTTTGTTTCGATTTAGTAGTCACATTCGAACCTAAATAATTAATCGCTGTATTAGAAGTACAAATTGCGTTCACTCTTACGTACTTCACAACAAACTTCCATATTCATTGTTGACGTTAATTCACTGTCTAATAAACACGTGTATATGCATTGTTGTACTACTCATTAATCTTAACATTCATATTTTGACTTTTAACACAATACATGCAATGGTTTTTGGCAGGTCATCCAGGTTGATTTCTATTGTTAACTCACGTATTAACATACGCTGTTGAAAATTAAAATATTTTTCTTTAATGTAATTTTCACCACATGTGCCCACAAGTGGATAAAAATAAAATAGGTTTCAATGAATTTATTTATAGAAAAGTTGAAGAGCAAAAGTAATATTTACCTTTCACTAATCTCGCCATGTTTATTTTAAGTTATCAGTCTTTATTATAAAACTAAAGAAAAAACTACAGGACGCGTTACACTTCTACCACTGGTGATCACTGACTGATAGCATACTTCTTGTGCAACACTGTCCAACCGCAAAGACAGATTGAACTATGATCGAAGTTTAAAATAAATCGTCCAAAGTTTAAACAACTTTAAGTTCATTTTATCTTTTAGGTTTTTCAGACAAATATACAGAGAGCAAAAATTTTAACGTTCTACATGCTACTGCATAATTAGCACAGACAAACAATCGTTATTGTCCGTCATTAACTATGCCAAAAAAAAAACAAATGAGTGGATTTTAGTGTGGGGAATTCTAATTTTATTACAGTGGCATTGAGAGAGAAAGTTAATGAATTACCTGTAATATTTGCATTCATAACTCTTCGTGTCAGAAAATGCATAGTCACTAGTCTTTGCCTAATCGGTCCAACTTTTCCATAATAGGTACAGCCAACATGTTTACAAAATCATAATTAAATCAGAAAACTGGATAGCCAAGCCTACAGTACTCCACCGGAAATCCATTTGCAAATAAATGATACTTTTTTGTTTTTGACATTAGCGCTTATAAACGCGGTGCCCAAAATAACACGAAACGAAAATTTTGCTTGAAATATCTTATGGCATACCGACGTATTTTCCTTAGCATGCTTTTAAATTTAGTTTCTTAAATTTGAATCTGTGTTGATGGAGTCGAAGGTGGGTAAAATGAACCATCTAGAAACTGCGCCAAATGACTTGCTGTTTGTCTCGACTTATTAGTTCGTGCTACAAGTAAAGGATTATTCAGAAATACCTTGTTTGTAGTTAAAACGTATATAGTAAGAATGTGTCCTATTACATTGTGTTCCTATAAATTCAGACCGTAATTTATGATAGTAATTTGGTTAACTATAATGTCATCATATTTTTTAGACATCAGGTAATATTTTACGAACCGACAACAAAAATGACACGTAAAAGCTGAATATTACCAATGCTTTTCATATAATGATTTTGTTTTTAACAGATATTTATTTAATACGTTATTTCATACACCTGTGTGCTGCATACCTTCAACTAACAAACAACTTCCCGTAATAATTAAACACTGTATCATTAATTATATGTTATTTTGATAGAAATGAACGTCATCCAATGTGTTGTGTAATAGTGCATCTGAAGTATATACTTATCACGCAACGTTTTTCTTAAAATAAATCTGCTGAAACTGAATGGATTCTCTGATTCTCATCACTGAACTTGTTTATGCATTTATCGATCTCTAATTATTATTAAGATCACATTTGAATACAGTCAACACTCTAAGCTACATGAGAACATGACATAAGCAATTAATTTTATTAAATTTTGTTGTTGACACACGTCGTGATATATTTTCTTTTAATTGTAACAACTTAGAACGGAAACAATAACAACCTATTAGATCACACACAAATCAAAATAAAAAATAACACGCTCTGAAGTATATGTTATATCTTGAAAGTTCGCGTTCATTACAGAACAGATCCACCTTATTTTTTAAATAAAAAAAAAAAACAATGGGAACGGGACTAAATCCAGCAAATAGTAGCAACTGCATAGATTTGGAAGTCCGTTCTTGTGAACACTTACAAATAGTTAAACTATATTTTAGCTCTCCTAATGGAAAATGTCAGTTTTTTTATAGTACAATTCACACAACTGAATGTGAACACTATTTTGGAAATTTTCAAAACTACCTGTTTTTGCGTGTTAATATTGGTTTTTTTTCAGTACGATTTATTTAAAAGTATGTCGTATACGTTATATTATATGGTGCATAAAATTTAAGCGCAGGCTTAGTAATATTTTACAGATGGGGACATGAAGAGAGATCTTTATCTTGGAATCATTAAATTAAAACCAGTGTGCATGAAATTTAATCACAATTAAGACATATCTTCGTACTTATTTTGCTACCTTGAGGTTCTGCTTTTAAAACAGGATTTCTGCATCTGACTAGCTTTTATTATCTCTTACATAACAGAAGGTATTTAAAAAATGTCTAACATTCATTTGTCTTTCTGGAATACCTGGGAATTTGATTATAATTTAAGATACTTCCTGTCTACAGAAAAAACTGTTCACACAACATTTATAAAATAAAAATGAAACACAAACTAAAACGTTTTACTGTTCAATAGTATTAGAATTGTCACAAATACATAACGTTTGTTCAATCAATATTCACTGTGCGTGTGAGTAATTAGATAATATGTAATTACGTGCTGTTAACTTTGAGCAGTTGTTTAAAGTAGATATCTGTTTTCTTCTAGGGTCATTTTTTTTAATTTTTAGACACATGAAAAGTGCGTCTGAAGATTTGACAAAGAATAAAACTCCAATTATTAACTTTTAATTATTTGTTATTAGTTATTTGCCCTTCAGTTAAAAAAAGAATTTCTAAGTTTTACACAAATATTTAGTAAAGTTACCAAGTTCTGAATGTTTAATTAATTAGTTTAATAATAAAATCGACAAAAAGAATGACAGTCTTTCACGAGAAACTTTAGCTTAGATTAGTTGATTACCAACCAAGTTACTAAATTTCCATGACTTGCTGGGATCTAAAAACGTCGTGAATGCATTATAGATAAGAATTTTAACGTTGCTTTGAGTCGTTATACAGCAGTCCGCTGATAAAAACTGACACATTATTTTTCTGTTTTTAACAAATATTGGATAACAATGCTTTTATCTGTAAAACTAGATACTCCAGTAGTGTCTTGTGACAAAGCGGCTAATACAATTCGTTAGTCGACTCGACAACTTTTTTTATATTTTTATTGAAGATTAATGGTTTGAGATTAACGAAAATTACCAATCCGAAACTAAAGTTGGAAACTGTGACACTCGACCTCTGTAAATGAACTTTGATTTTTGCTAAATATAGATTGGGCTTACTGCCCCTATTTTTGCTCACTAGGTCACAAATTTTAGTTAAAACATATAATTTGACTTTGAATTATCGATTTGATAATTTTACATTTGAATGGCATGTTTTGACTTATGAAAAAGAACCGAAGACTCCTTTGAAATATATAAATAGTAAATAGTTATTTAAAAATTGGACTGTGGTCCAACCAAGCATGACGTCAAGCGGGCTTGTCTTTGTACTTGACCAATGACTTTGTTTTTAGTTCAAAAATATAAATACGTGTTCGCTATTTCCACGCGTTAAGATTTTATATAAACGCACACTCTTTATTTTTAGATTTTTATAAAATAAGTCGCTATAATAATTTTATTACTTAAAACCTTGCCAGAATTGTTGTGATAGGTCGCCGAGAACCATTGTCGCAAATTATTTATGTCATAATTTGTTGTTAAGTAATAGTGTGTCCAAAAATATACTTCCCACAAAAATTATCGCACCACTCTCAAAATTTAATATAAGTATTTCCAATTTAAATATATGTAAAAAAATTATATCGGTCGAAATCACATTAAATGTTGTCATTACTTGGCACTGTCTTGCATACATTTATCCCTAATATGTACATGTAGTCCAGTTCACTAGAACTGGAGGTGGTGCGATAATTTTTGTGGGGAGTGTATAATAAGAAAATTGTCATTTTTGAAAATATGTGTGCCTCTGAAATTTAACCTAATTCATAATTCTGTTATATTTTTTCAGTACGCGCAATTTTCGAAGTGAGAGTGAACTACCGTCTTAAGAACAATGTCAGAGAAATTTATGCAATCGCAGTTCGAAGGAAATTTACAATAATAAAAAAATATTTCAGTTGCTTGAAAACCGATACATTTTTGTAAAAAAGAAAAACCAGTAGACATGTGTATCCTTGACGTTCTAAACAAGTACCTAAATTAAATTAAGATTTAAAATGTTAGAACATCAATTTACAAATAAGTGACCAAATAACAGGCGAGCTTTAAGTAATTCACGATCACTGTAATACCACGCCCTGAAACTTGGCGTGTTGTAGGCTTTTTATGTAATTAAGCTTCTTCACCTGACAAGATTTGCATCGTCCACCTAATTCTAAAAATATTTACCTTCTTGTTTGATTGGCTCCGGTGCTATCCATTTGTTGGGTTCAGGTGTTGTGGCGATTCCGGGTGGAGCTACAATCAAGGAGATTCCGGGTGCTGGAGCACCAGGACCATTTTGTGCCGAAAACTGGCTATCCAACATTTTGAAGATGTTGTGAACGGCAACAGCAACAGATGGATGTACTTGAGATGAATGCGTGTTGAACTATGTTGACAGACTGCAAAAAAAAGAAATAAAAATGTAAGAGGCCTCACAATGGATGCTATCACAGTACAATTTATGACAATTTAGTAACAATTTTAATGCCACGAAGTCACGAATTATTATTAGTAGTGAATATTTATTCTAGCATTTCGCTATTATTACTGTTATCTTGATTATTAAACGTCAGTTACATCCGAAAAATAATTAATTATATTGGTCAAAACAAAGGTGGATTTAATCGCATTTTCTAGATTTTTTATGTATCACCGTTAGAATATTAAAGTTAATCTTCTTCTGAACAGAAACATATTTAATATGTTTATTCACCTGTTATGGATTATAGATAATGGTGAGTTGGTATGCTGATGTCTTCTTTTATTTCCGATTTTAATTAGATAACATGGTTGAATAAATGAAATTTCGTGTATTTATTAACACGGTTATCTACAAATACTTATTATGGCCATAATTATATAGTGAATAAGAGCAAAAAATAGAAGAAAATGCACAAAAAAGTTGGTAACGTATAATTAATTCATTCTCTTCCAAATCTAGATTCATGTTCTTCAGATATAACTCTACATATCAAAACACAAGGTGTTTGACACAGTTGTCGTGCTAGCGAAGTAATAATCTGTCTCCATTATTCAATTTACGTGGGAAAAATTTTTGATCCGTCAGTTTTACATTCTTTCAATTAAATAAAACTTACTTGTTTATTCTTACACTACAAAACGACATCGTTCTATTCATTATCCCATTCAACAAAAATTTATGACTGCATCGCAAGAAATTATCATTCCTGAAAAGGCTAATACAATTTGGTGCAAGTAAGAAGCTCAACAGAAGTTTCCACTGCAGTAATACATTAAATTTGTGTGCGCAATGGTAATAAAAAAGTCCAAAAATAATTCCTTATCTAGTAATAAATTTATTTATTGACCTATGTTAGATTCGGGAAGTAATTTTATTCAATCACTAAAAATAACTAAAGCAAGTATTTCTGTAACTATGAAAATATCAATTTCTTCTTAAAAGTTGTTTCCGACTTTCATTACCTTTGTGTATGAAAAATTTAATGAAAACTTCACCCTGCACTAAAAAATAAATATAAAGGTGTATCTTCCATTTAACGCTAACTTTACAATCAAGTTCTTGTTACTTTTGTGACTACTGTAACCTTTGGGCCCAACACTCTCAAAACGTCCTAATGTTGGTTTTCGAACGCTTGTTTTTATTATGTATGAATAAGAATGTGCGTCCTTCTAATCTGCAGCTGAACAGTATTTTTTCAACATCTGTCACCGTTCATTCGAAATTCTTTAGAATGTATCCTTTCTGAGCTATAAATCAGTGAACTTAGCTTATTTGATTTTAAAATCTAAACGATGTTTTGTGCTTTTTCTAGATGACTTCTTCGTTGAAGCTTTGTCATAGCTAATACTTAGTCCAATTTACCGCAGCAGCTAAATTAGGAAAAAATGGAACAAGACCCCTACAGTTGACATTTTTTTCTAGCTCCAATGATGTCTTCAGCTATCATTCTGTTCAAAAGATTATTCCATGACTACTTAAATTATAGGTACTACACGATGACATGTGATCAAAAATAAATAAAACCAAATGTATGGTACCTGTTGTTTGAAGTGAGTGAGTAAGCACAGCATAAAATTTACCTCGTTTTTAATATGCAAAGATTAAGAAAAGCAACGCTATAACAAAGAGTCTCCTGTTTTCTATATGGGGCTAGGTTAATAATCTATACATATAAAATTGTTTGTCCTGACTGACTGATTCATCAACGCAGAGCCTAAACTACTGAAGCTAGAAACATGAAATTTGGACAGTAGTTTCCTTTTGTGATGTAAACATCCACTAAGGAAGGAACTTGGGAAATTCCACCCCTAAAAGGGTAGGAAGGGGTGGAAAAGTTTGTACAGGAACACAATTTTCTAACTACTTCTGTTGTTAATATTTACGTGAAACTTGATATTAATGCTTTTCAACACAAATAACCAAACACGTATTTCACCATTTTCCGAAATTCAACCCCTAAGGGGGTAAAAAGTGGTGGCTAAATTTGTCCGGGAAAACTACTTCTGTTGTACATTTTCACGTGGAACTTGGTATTAATGCTCTTCAACACATATAATGAAACACGTATTTCAGCATTTTCCAAGATTCAACCCCTAAAGGGGTGAAAAGTGGTAACTAATTGTGTATGGGAAAAATATTTCTGTTGTAAATTTTTGCGTGGAACTTGATATTAATGTTCTTCAACACAAATAATGCAATGCGTATTTCAGCTGTTTTTGAGATTCTACCCCTAAGAAGATCAAATGAGGTAACAAAGTTTATATGAGAAAAAATATTTGTTTGGCGATTTTTACTTGAAATGTTGTATTAATACCCTCCAACACATTTGTTACTTGAAATTTGGTAATCATGTAAAATTGTCTTGACTGATTTTAAATTTTTGTTGATATTTATCCCCAACGGAATATAATTTGGGTGGAAATGTGAGAAACAGGAGAAGTTAAATTTTAATCCAAACGTGGTTAAAAATCAAAGTTTAAAATAAGTAGTTAAATATCTTTTTCGCATATTAGACGTAGTAGGATTATTGGAAAAATCAGTCGCAAGCCATCGAAATTTAAGAAGTTGTATGGAAATAGGGAGGGCGCGACGTCATCGGGTAAGCGACTGCCACGCGAACGCGGTCTGCGGTCGGTTTTATGTCACGAATTTTCAGGGTATTTCTCCCCAAGTATTCTAATTTTGTGTTCCCGTGTATGAAAGGAGGCAGCTGTAGCAAAAAATTTCCTTGAATTCTCCTGAAAGAAACCCAAACAGGCGATGACAGCTACCCTCAATACCGGAGAAGAGGTCCCGCGGATGGTGGATTCACGGTTGAATTCCATGGTGTAACCCTAGATAACAGATGGGTGGTATCATACAATCCAGTTTTGTCTTGAACTTTTGCTGCTCACATCAACATAGAGTATGGTAACTCTGTAAAATCTTTTAAATATATATGCAAATATGGTAATAAGGGATCCAACCAGGATTATTTGGTCTTGAAAATGACAATGATGAAGTCAAATTATATGAAAGTGGTCGATATATTAACAACTGGAGAATCCTGGCCTTTCCTATACATGAACAATTTCCAGCGGTTTTTCATCTCGCATGCACTTGGAAAATGGCCTGCTGTCTATTTTAATCCTAACGACTTTAATAATGTAACTGAAAAGTTAAATAATTCACAGAAAACTACTCCTCTATCATTTTTTGAGCTTTGCAAAACGGATAATTCTGCAAAAATCCTTCTTTATGTAGAAGTACCTTCATATTATGGAAAAGTACCAAATTTGAGAGATGAAAACGTGAAAACAATGTTGATGGTGGGCCGGGAGTCAAAAGAGATCAAGCTTTGGGTAGAGTGTACACCGTTCACCCTAATAACGCCGAATGTTTCTACCTTGATCCTCTTCTTCATGCAATGAGAGGGCTAACATAATTCTCGGATTTAAAAACTATTGATAGTGTCGTTTATTCCATATACCAGTCATCATGCAAAGCTTTGGGTTTGTCAAGTTCAGTCAGAGTGTCAAGAGAGTGTTCAGATTATAAATGAAGTGTACAACAAGTGTCTGATTTCCATCCACGGTGCTGTCTTTAGGAAGACAATGTTTAGAGTACCATGGTTTACCTCAGCCTGTAAGACGTAAAGAAGTCATACAAAACAGAGAGTATCTCAGAGAGATTAGCTATGACATACTTTTATAGGCACAACGAAAGTTTATTAAATATAGAATAATATCAAATTTACAACCAAGTTAGATAGGTCAGGTAAACGTTTGTTTTTACATGGCTGCCTACAGCCATTAGCGACAAAAATATCCAAATATAACTTAACTTTTTCAAAGAAATATCCTTTAATTTAAAACATGACTTTTAATAAAATCGACAAAAGATAACCCAAATTACATCCAATAAAAATTTCAGCTCTGAATCTTTACTCAAATATAAGTTAACATGGGGTATAAAATTTAACATGGAAATCCATATGGCCACGCACTGTATTATACTCCTATGTTATAAAATAGCGTTGGTTCATCCCCCCCCCCTCGTATTTAAAAATTCACGGAACTGTTAACTCCAAACTTTCAGTCCTTATTTCACCCACCTAGGGGTAATGGTTGTTTACATTACGAAGGAACTTTCTGTCCAAATTTCGTGTTTCTAGCTCCAGTAGATACGTTGATGGATCAGTCAGCCCGATGATAAACACTTTTATATATTGTTATTAATGAAGACTGCACAAACTTAAAAAGTAATAAAATTGAAATAAAAAAAAAATCAGGGGATGAAAAATAATATGTCCTATTGCGAAATCCACGCAAGCGGAGCTGCGGGTAACTGCTAGTATAATATAATGATAATAAAAAATTATCAGTAACGCTTAAGAAGTGTATGTAGAATATAACGTAAAATAAAAGTCTAAGATCTTTATACTTTTATCACAGAGATGCAATTATCAATTCAATAATCTCGTTAGAGTTATTTGAAATCCATCTAGTCTTATGAAGCAAATTTTAGGACAGCTAATAAACGTCATTAAATTAAAATTAAAACTAGACCATAGCATTAAATATGGTATTGAAGCCACAAAATTTCACAATTTTAAATTGTCTCAAGAACAAAATTTAAATAATACATCATATAACCACATCTACCAAATTTGGTGTCTACAAGGCTATTACCGTCTATGTACAGTTTTAACTCTGCTTATAGTTCAGATTTTCATGAGAATAACTCTTATTTAGCCATATTGAATTAAATTTTCAAAACATATTTTTGTAAGTATTTCGATTTTCGTAATGAGAAACGGCAGATAAGAGATTTGCTTATTTGCTTATATCCCCACAAAATAAAAGTTTAACTATCTTAAAATTTTGTAACTTTGCAAACAAACTTTAAGTCCGCTTGTTATGATAGACTTAAACAAAACGATTAAATTTTCAAATCATCGTTTTTCTCTTTTGTTTAACGGTTTATCTTCTATTACAACTGACAAAAAGGGAGCATAGCATACGTAAGTACCATACGAGGCTGGAGATCAAACGGTCTATGACAGTATGAAAGGAGCATACGTTATTTTCGTTCTGTGTTGTATATAATTATATTTTATGTATGTAGTTATGTCTATCGTCTGTTAACAAAACATTATCCTAATTTTTCAATTTTACAAACACATTTTCTAATTTTCACTTAATTATTTAAATCACAATAAAACGGAAACTATATTTTAGAAATAATTTTGTAATTATATTTATTTAAAACTGACAAGATTAACTTTCATATTAGTAATCGTGCTGAACAAATTCAAGTTTAATCTTCCCGTGCTTCCTTCAAAAGGAAAAAATTTCGATAAACAAAATGTACAATCTAAAGTGTAACACTGTACTCATCTTTCTTATCGATATATTTATATTTGTAGATATAATACCTAGATTCCTAGATAAATAATAAAAATAACCTGTTGAATAACACGGGAAGAAAAGTTCTAGGCTAATAATAATGTTTCCGATTCGAATGCCCTTATTTACTTTACGATGATTCCTTTTTTGTCATACATCTTTAACTGAACATCGGTAATAAACTTTTTAAGCTTTTTTATAAATGGTGTTATACTCCTCATAAGTTTCAATTTTATTTAGAATAACGTTCAATCACCAAAAATCATCCTGTGTGTTTTTAGCTGTATTTGTTATTTCCTGTTATAAGTAGCAATAGGTACTACAAGAAACAAAACTTACTCGTCTAGAGCCAACTTGAGGACGGTATCTTAAGATTACACCATATCATCAAACTCGATCCATACGCTACGAGGGGACCGAAAAAAAAATTATCGAGTTCGGTTACCTATAACTAAAACAAATAATTTTTTTTTTGCTAGTTATACTTTTGAGTCTATTGTTAGTTCAGCACAGTTTTGACCTTCTAAGTTCATTAGTTTGTTTTTAATAAAAAATAGTTTTTTGCATTCCAAGACCAGAAACTAAGTAAGCTTTTACGAATACGAGCGAGTTTTGAGTTCTAAAAGTGTTTTTAAATTTTCAAAGCTTGAAACCAATAGTTTCCCTCGTATACCAAAGTATCTTACCTTTTGCAAGTTTTACATATAAACTATAGGTTTGCACAGACAGTGGGCTTTAAAACAATAAACAAATTTTATGATACAGAAAACAAGATAAGCTTATAATTAATTTTATCCACTTATAGGTATTAATCTGTAATATTCGTTAAAGATAAAGAATAAATCTGATATTTAAAAATTTTAGAAGCTTTATATTACTTTGGTTATTTTTCTTCCGGTCTCAGTAGTTTAATAATAAAGCGTCTAACTTTAAAAAATAATAATTATCATTTATTTTATTATACTACTATAATACTAACCACAACTATTAATATTTTTGTGACACTATAACTTCCTTTCTTATAGTACATAAGTGTACTGAATCTGGCTTGCGTGACATATTAGAATAACTAAATTTAGCACTGTAACATCAAAAAAAATTCTTCTAGTTTAACGGTGCTATTGAGCAGAATGTATCTCTTGTCCTGACTGAAGTAAAAATATTTACTACGACCTACGAAGTTATCAACCTTTCAAAGGAGTCTTACATAAATCATAAATTTTGGTTCTACTACTTTATTTTTTAAAATGACCTTAACATGTTGAAATAAAATAAAGATTCTTAAATCATACCTAAATGTTATGCTGCAAAATTAAACTGAAATTTTGTTAATAAAACTTTGTGGTAACATCATCATTTTTCTTATTAAGTCAAATATATTGTTACGAAAGAAACTCATACGCCGCCCCGGTACGACGCCTTCTAGTATGATGACTCATCGTCGATGACGGCAGCGGGGCAGCGTTCGTTAAATAAAAACCTGGAAACGAAAGTCGCGATGGGGAATCCAGAAAGACCTCGACTGCGGAACTTCTAGTATGGCTTTAAATAGAGGGCACTTTCGGCTACGAGTCAGTCTCAAGCAACAAGAGTAGTCCAGACAATGCGAGAAGTAGAGTTTAGTCAAATCCATTCCAGTCGGAATTATTGCATACATAATCACTGTGTTTGAATTACTAAGAAATAAATTGTTGAGGTTTAGCCACGCCGATTTTAAATTACGTTCAACGTAACAATATTTATCAGTTTTGATACGTACTGTGTTAACATTCTAGTCCTATAATTTCAGCAAAGTTAAATAACTAAGCAATTTTTGACTGTATCAATACAGAAATTACTATTCATTAATTATTTAAATATTCTAATGTGAATTGTAAATTTTAAATTTAAATTTTGTTTAAGATTAAAAACATTTAAGATGAAGTCTGCCACGGCGTAAGTCTCATACCAACTGTCTGTTAAATTGCCATTTGTTCCAATTGTTATAAAATTTCTCATGTTGATGACAAACAAATTTCGAAGTTTATCAACTACTGTGGAACTCAACATATATACCAATGTTGCCAACTACAAATATGAAACTTATTGGACAGTCGATATTTAAATAGTGAATAAGAATTAGCGGTGTAGTTTATAAAAAAAATCTATTAACAATTTATACAGAATGTTTGTAAAAAGATTTAATTTATTAACAGCCACATATAACAATGTGGATGCAAACTGCGTTTTAAGACTGTTGCTTAACCACCCACTCATCATCAAACTCTAGTAACCATTACATTGGAAATTAATAAGTTTTATTGTAGAGGCGTATCCCATTAACTTTTTTTGCATGCCTAATTCTAGAATCTTGATCTTTTTGTATTATCCAGTTTACAAATGTGACCTTTCCCAACTAAACATATTTCATCATTTCATCATATAATTGTAAAATCAATAGTATATATAATTAACAAATTATGATTCATGAAAACATTGAAATGCTTGCTGGTTAATTATAAAACAGTTGCTAGATTAATTACGAGGACTGTAATTACATTTTTTTTATTAAGTTCAAATTAATAAATTTAGAACAATTAGGCAATATAAAACACATTCAGTTTGTTTAAATTGAACAAGTGAATATAGATTAAAAATGCAGTAACAAATAATCAGATGGTAACATGTATTATCAGGAAGTGTAACTTAAATAAACAAAATAAAATGTTGTTAATGTTAATGTTAAAATTGTTTATAATAAAAATTACCACAAATTATTAGAAAAAAAATGAAAATATTTTATTATTTATTAATGAGTACATTTACATTACTAAATCGATACTCGTACATAGATCATAAATGATGCATGTTCTACACGGGCTACAACTTCCAACGTTCCAAACCCTTAACACCAAATTGGGCGTAAACACAACTGTTGAATTTTTTGCATTGGTTAATACCTAATATGTGTCGGTCAATGCTTTTTGAACCATTAACTGTGAAACACACACTTGTAGATGGTATTAAGTAATACCGAGAATAAAGGAAACAAGTTGAAATGAGTCGCGTAAAAAAATATTTGAATTCTTACAAACAGAAGCTTGAACCATACGGGAAACCTCCTAGTAGTACTTATGTCTAGTAAGCTGACTTCGACCAAGAGGAATAAAAACTCAACCAAAGACACCTATAGACAGAATTTTCGTATTGTCAGATTACCCTCAATTTGAATATTTGTCTTGAAAATGGGGCGATCAAAGACAATAAGTCTTCAAAAACCCATGGCTGTCTTTGATCGTGCTTTTTATTGTTCTCTTCTTTATATAACAGTTTTTCACAAAAAAGGGTGTTTTTTTTTAATCTATGTGACATATTTCAAAAACGTGTTTACATAAAAATACAAGAACTGAACAAAGTCGATTTTATTTCTAAATCAGCTGCCAATTTAGATAAACAGATAACTGTACGACGACTAGACAGTCTCAACTAAATATAACTGGCGAAGAAAATATTTTGTGATTTTCATGTTTCAACTACACTTGCGAGCATTGAAATCGGGCCACACAAATCGGGCCACTATTCACATCTGAATTTGAATCAAATTTTCCACCGAACTATATTACACTTTAAGAAACTAAAAAGCCATTAGACAGACCAGATGTTTGTCTTTAAAACAGAGTTACGAAAAACTTCATGAAATTGTTTTGCAATATTCCTTTTTGAGCAAAAAAGAAAATTGTTTAATAACGAAATCAACAATTTAAAGAAGAAAAGGATGTTAATATTCGATGTTGCCACCCCTAGCTCTAATAACCGCTCGCATTCGTCTATTCATTGACTCAATTACGGTGACAACAACTCCTTGCTGAATATTAGCCCATTCTTCTTCAATAGCTATTCTAAGCTCTTGGAGTGACCTAGGAGCCGAGATCCTATCTCTAATTCATCGTTTAAGTTCATCCCACAGATGTTCTACAGGATTCATATCCGGGCTACGTGCTGGCCAATCCAAACACGCTATACGCTATATTTGAATAGTGACCCGATTTTAATGCTCGCAAGTTTCTAATGTTTGTATAGGTTCATCGTTCATATTTTTTAAATACAATTTTACTAATAATATTTCTATAACATTATTTTGATTTTTTAATTTTCAGCAAAAAAAACATTCACCAGCAAGGCTACACAGTTGTATCTCGAATCATGATCACTTTACTTCAACACTCCAACCTTATTAGGCAACAAATTATAAAATTATAGGTATATGTACGTAGGTATTTATAAAACATCTAATTATGAAAAGAATTTTTGTTATTTACTGTGACGTTAGCTTTATTTTTAACATTTCAAGCTCTAGGCTGAGGAAAATTTGTTAGGCTTTCGGTTTCTCTCGGTATGTTTGCAGTTTCCAGAACAGCATCTTCACACTGCACTGAAGTTAGTGAATGCTAGACAAAATGTATTTTAAAAACAGTTTAAATATTTAAAATCTTACATGTAGTTGATATTACACATAAATCCAGTGAAATATAATAATTAGAATAATAATAATACTTGTAACATGTAACAAATAATCACAACCAGTAAATACTGTACTATTTTCGTATTTACGTTTGTTTTCAGTTTATTTCCTTAGTAATTTTGACTTCAATTTAAAAAAAAAAACACTGTTTTATTTGTTATAAGTTATAAGACTGTATCATTACTATTGTATAATAAAATTTATACATTAGTGCCTTTGTTTTTAAGTTAAAAAAAAATGTAATTTAACCCGTTGTACATATAAGTATTTTTATTTTACCCTCCAATAACAAAACAATGAAAAACTATGTACCAAATAAATTCCTCCCTACCGTAGAATTTAAAACGATTTGCCATGAAAACAGTAAAACTGCGACGACTGTCAAACATTTTCAAAATATATTGTAATTTCCTTGGACTAAAACTATGGGGTTGACCTGTTCTGAGTACATATACACGAAAAATTTGTACTATTTTTTGATGTTATATTTAAATTTCAAGATTTATTATAATTTCAACAATTTTCATAAAAGTAGTTTGTTCCTATGACGACAAATACAAAATGAATCTTTTTATCTCCTACATATTTATACGTATTGTCAATGAAAACCAAAATAAAAATATAGGTGCTATATAATCACAATTAGAAAATTTCTATTAAAAAATTGACGTTGCGTTTATGTAGATAGCAACTTGAGAAAACTACAGATAATTATACCATCTTTATAAAGAAATCAGGTAAGAACATGCGCTTATTTACAATTTCCATTAGTTATTAACATGTCTGTTTAAACATAGTAAATATTTAGGTATTTAATAAATAGATCACAATTCAATAAGTGTTCAAACTCTATTGCACTTCAAAGCTCTTTGTTAAAAAAATAAAAGGATTCTTACTTACCACTTGCTTCTATAATAATAATTACACAATGAATTAATACATTCACAGGAAATTAACTAACAAGAAGAACTTTGTTTTCCACCAAAGCTTACAATAAAATAAACACATTAAAAGCTCGCTACAGCTTTTATCCTTTCTATGACTTTCTCGCTCTATCCTCAGTTATCTACTATCGCCGGTCACGATAATAATCATTTTTATTTCGCTGCTGCGCTATATGTAATACCAATAAATTAATTCAATTAACTTGATTTCCATTTTTCACCTTAAAAAAAAGGACTGAATAACAAAACCATAAACTGACGTATTTTAAATAAGAATAAGATACAACAAAATAGTGCTTAGCTTAAAATTTTCTATGACAAGTCTAACGGAAAAAATTAAATTTACGTGTGTACAGTTCAAAACACATGCATAAAACACAACAAATTTTTATATCAGTCTTACCGATTAATAAATAAATTCAGTTGAATTGTTAATACAACCATCTCAGCTCTTAATTTTATTTTCAAATAATTAATATAGATATTTAAAAACTATCACATTACCAAACGCGATGATAAAAAATGTATGTATAGAACTTTATCAAGATTTGAACTTGTATATGTATTTATATGGATTATTAAATTCACATGCAATTGTACTGCAACAAAGGAAAGTCAATTTCCCATTATTCGTATTAAAAAACTCTAATTATGACCCCTCCTTTTTTATTTAACACAAACAAAGCAGTTAAAATTGTACTATTTAATTTAGATCAAAACAACTAAATCATATTTTGTTTTTTGATTTGACTTTCTTTATGTCAAAAGTTGATCACTCGCTAGTAACCCGTAGTTCTACTTAGCACAAATGCGTCTAAATAAAATACCACAGAGAACAAAGACAGATTTGTGAGAACAAAATAAACCCATTGAAAAAGAGAACAAACAAAAAAACTACAATTTAAGAAACAAATCATTGTTTGACCTTAAAAGTCGGGGATTACCGACTCATCCAATTAAATATGTGGTCATAATTAGATTGTATCAGATTGTATCGCGCGCTACACTTCCAGCTGAAATACATAAACAAGAATTTGAAAAATCTTTAAATGTCACTTATGAATGACGAACAATGACAAACACTAATGCCGCGTATTTTATACATTAGTTGGTTGCCACCTTTAAAATAAATTGAGTTTTCCAATAAACATTATGGTGTACCAACAACAACATCATCTGTATAGCACTATACCTATTGATCTTTTTATTAGAATGCTTTGATTGAAAAATTATAGAGTTACCTCGAATATAACGTTAAGTTACGTTTTACCATCCATTAAAGTAAAAGTGTTTCATTTTTGTACTACATAATGGTAATTTTTTCCTCGTTAGTTTCTTCGAAAACACACTTTAGCTGTAAATTACCTTACGTTGTACATGAAACTCCGAAAATGTACACTTATTACTCATTGAGGACAGTTCTTAATTTACGATTTTTAAATATTAGTACAAATACGACTTATATTGGTTAAAAAGAGGCAGGGATTTTGAAATATACAAAAATATTGTAAAAGATCTTCAGAGTTTCTAGAAGACTGGTCGCAGTTATTTTTAAATAATTGGAAGTTTCCCATTTTTAACTTCCTTTGAAAATATGAATGTTTATTTTGTACGAAACACGCAGTCCATAGCATATTCCATAGTTAATTTTTTTGTAAATTCAGCTGTATTTTTTATAACAATGACGGTAACACTACTTGTAGATGTAATGGTGTAGTTAAATGATTATTTTTTCATTCACTGAAACTTCCCGTTTATTTTACTTTCCATAGCAACAAAGTCGATAGATATTTCCTATCAGGCACAACTGCCATTTTGTGTCACACCAACGTCAAAACAAGTTTGTTTCTCAATAGTAGCCTTAGTATTACCACGTTGGTTAAAAAAAATATTTTAATTTTTTAATATTTAATTAATATCCTTTATTTAAGACATAACAACTTTGTAACTTTTTGCGATTAATTACATCGTTGTAAGTTTATTACGATTTTTTGGGATACTTTTATAGAGACAATATGTTGGTGAGATTGCTATACTAAATAATTGTATATCTGCATAATAATTTGCACCAATCTTAGTAGTCTAGGCAAAAAATATTTGATCTATCGACCACATTTAATAGACACAGAATGTTATGATCTAAGTATATTTTTTATTATTTGTTTTATAAATCAATATATTCGCAGCACTAAAATAGTAGTTACACCAGTATCTAGTTTGAGTATGAAAACAACAAGTATTTATTTGGTTTGTAAAATTATATACACATATTTTCAAATTTTCGAGACGTAGGTGATTTTGCACATATTTCGAGTACTTACCTACTCACTTCTGACTAAAGAATCGTGATTAATTTTTTCATTGTTATGTTACTTATAATATAATCATACTTATGCTAACCTTAAAACATTTGCAAAATTTCAAACCATTCGGTTTTTTAGTTTCAAAGTTATATTGTAAAGTTTTGTTATGCAATTGGGTTTTTTTTTCCAAAAATCTGGATATCTAGGTTAAAAAAATGAGAACAGACTCACAAGTTCAGGTGTACGTTACTTACAACATTTCGACGAAAACGTCTGCATCAGTTTTGCTAAAAATTTTGAATGACCTTTATAATTATAAACTAGCCAGAGAAAAAATAAATCAAAAAAATGTCAATAGAACACAAGCGTTACCACACAACTTAAGAATCTCTTCCAACGACAACTCACTGGTCAACTTGGATTACTTAAGCCCAATTGGCAAGTCAGATCACGTTATTTTCAAGACTGACCTACAAATTAACTTTAAATCTTACACGTGGACCGTCCCAATTAGGAAAACGTATATAGATTTTAAGTCAAAATCTAAACGAACTTGATTGGAAATCTATATTGTCCAAGCAAGTAGTCAGTGATAACTGGAACGTCTATAAAGGTATTCTTCATGATAAGGTTGAGGAACATACGAACCGTTAAAAGATCAGCAAACAAATCTTGGATTGATAGCAACATTGTAAAGTTAATCAAGAAGAAGCGGGCTCTGTGGCGCACTTTTAAAAGATCTTCTCAGATTGATTTTACAGCTCACAGAACGTTTTCGAACCAACTTACGTCTGCCATTAGGGCAGCAATGATTGCGTTTGAAACACGGGTTACTGAATCTGAACATATTCGTTATCAATTTACAGACTAGAGATAACTCTGGCAATATAGTGAACAATAGTCACACGCATATTTTCTCAAGCGTTTTCACAAAGGAACCGTCAGATGTAATGCCCATGATTACATGTTCCAATAATACTTTTTCTGTTTGTAACATTGACTTTCCCAAAAGTGTGGTTTGTGAAAAGTTAAAAAACCAAAGATGTCCAAGTCTCCAAGTTTTGATTTAATAACAGCTAATGTTTTGAGAAATTGTTGTGTCACCATTAGCAATCGAATGCAGCAATCTTTTAAGACAAGTTCCTTACCAGATGATTGGAGAACCTCACTTGTTCGTCCTATTTTTAAAATAGGTGACAAATTACTGATTGGTCAGTCTAACGTCGACTGTAGTTAAAGTGATGGAGTCTGTAATTTATGACCAGATGTGTAAGTTTCTGTTACACCACCAAGTTATCCGACCCGAACAACATAGGTTTTTGCCCGGAAAATTGGTCCAGTCAAACCTCTGCTTATCTGACTGGACAAGGGACTTATTAGACTCCAAGTGTCTTCTTAATATCATCTATCTCGATTTCTCAAAGGCATTTGATAAGGTTCCAAAGCATCGTCTTCTTCATATAATATGTTGCAACACTGTGGTATACGGGGAAATCTTCTTGAAGGGATTAATTCATTCTTAAGTAGGCGAAATTTCCGTGCCAAAGTTGGGAATGCGTTCAGCAAGAGTATTGATGTTATGAGTGGAGTACCATAGGGCTCAGTACTCGATCCTTTACTCTTTATACTTACACGGCTAATCTAAAATATATGCTCACATCATCGTTTGCTATGTACACTGATGACGTCAAGATATACATACGACAAAAGCAGTAATTTTCAGAATTTCATGCAAGATCTTCATATCATACATAATTCGTCCAAAAATTGGTTACTCCGGTTCAATTTTGACAAGACTATTTTATACGTTGGTAACAAAAATCCCAGACATTCATATTGTATGGGCAATATTAAGTTGTCCGGTACATATTCGTATCTTGATTTAGGTGTTGTGATTAACAGTGATCTATCGTGGTCAGAACATGTTGTACACGTCACGAAGAAGGCTAACAGAATGTTGTTTCTGCTAAGTAAAACATTCACTAAAGTAACTCCTGTGACTTTTTCAAAATTATAAAACCTTTGTGAAGCCTTTGTTCGAATTTGCTAATTGTGTTTGGTTTCCTATACTTTAGCAGGACATTCGATGTCTAGAGTCGGTTCAGCGAAAGGCAACCAGACTCACATATGGCAGAGACCGGTCACCATATCATGAAAGACTTGCTTACATGAATCTTTGTTCTCTTTCTGAGAGGCGAAAGAGAGGTGAGGTCATTACTATATTTATATTCCAAGCTCTGAATAAAATCGATTCCCCCATTAAACACCTGTTTTCTCTTAATACTTTTGGGCGTACAAGAGGCCATCCTTTAAAACTAAGTAAGGACAAGTTTTGCCCCATATTTAGGCAGAAATTTATAACTAGGCTTCGGATTTTAGGTTTTTTGCCTTCTTATATCTACTTCAGGCATTGCAGCGAAATTTATATATTTATCCGAATTTAAAAAATTCTGTTTATTTAACGCCTATTTATTACTAAAATGCCTAATTTACCGTTAGAGACCTAAAGTGTTAATTAAACGACCTAATTGTAAATTTTAAATGCTTAAAATAGGATTCCACGACCAATGAACCGGACATGTTTGCACAATAGAGATTTTCCGTGAATTCATTGCTTTGGCTGGCAGATTGTTTAAAAAATGGGTTGTAAACAACGCCCTTGAGTTTAATGGTACGGGTTGATGTCGCCAACTGAGAACGCTGGCCTGCATTTCATTTAGATTATAGCCGGAAGGAGGTGAATCTCTGAAAAAGCATTTTATTTTAAAAGTTTATTATTAGTGATACTGAGTGTCTTTGCGTGAGTGTGCTGGGGCCGGTTTTGATTTTTGTGCATACAGTAAAGAATCCTCAAAATGCCTAAGGCAAAATCATCCATGAAAGATAAAATCAAATTATGGTTAGGGAATAATTTGGACACTAATTTTCAATTTCCTTCTTCAACCAAAGACAATGAGTTATTCTGCAAAGTGTGTGGAAAAGTTGTAAGTAAACATTTAAAATACTGAAGCTTGAATTATGTTCACATTTTTGTTTCCTAGTTTAAATGCGAAAAAAAATCACACTTTGAACAACATTGCAGTGGCGATGCACATAAAAAGAACAAGAATAAATCCAGTAAACAGACTTTATTAAACATTAGTTCCGACAATGATTTTACGCAATTTTGCACCGATTTATGTAGGGCATTTACCGCAACAAATATTCCATGGAATAAAGTTAGTTGTCCTGAATTTAAAAATTTTATGCACAAATATACAGGAAGGCATTTACCCTCAGAAAGCACTCTGAGAAAAAATTATTTACCAAAAGATTACGATATGGTGAGCACTAGAGTTTTTATTTAAAAAGTTTTTAACATAAATTTTATAATTTACAGGTAATTTAGCAAATTAGAAATTCTATTAGCAATAATGATATATGGATTAGCGTCGATGAGACGTCGAACAGATTAGGAAGATACATAGCGCATTTAGTAATTGGAAAGTTATCTTCTGAAGAAGCTGGCTGTCCGTTTCTACTAGCTTTGAAGCAGCTTGGTAAAACTAATCCTTGGGTGTGCTATTGATAATTTTAAGCACTGAAATTATTATAATTTATTTAATTGTTAATTTGTAGCTTTCTTGTGGCCAAAAGGAACTGAACACCCAAAAGTTAAATGGTTTGTATCAGGTGGTGCTTCATACATGATCAAAACTGGTACTAATTTGATGGTGTTTTATGAAAATATAACACACTTAACATGTCTGGCACATGGGTTACATTTACTGTCTGAAACAATTAGATGAATTAGGATCCAGATGTCAATGGGATAATTAGCAATGCTAAGAAAATCTTTTTAAAAGCACCAATAAGAGTAGAGTTTTATAAAAACAGTTTACCAAATACACCTCTCCCACCTGAACCTGTATTAATCAGGTGGGGCACTTGCATTCATGCAGCATTGTTTTATGCAGAACACTTTGATGTTTTAAAACAAGTCAGTAAATATATGTGTAATGGTTTTTTTACTAATATTCTTATAATGAATATTTTTAGGTAGTAATGTCATTTGAAGCCACAGATGCACAAAGCATTAAAAAGCTCAAGAATTCCTGAATAAAGCAAATGTTAAAAATGAACTCTTGTACACTAAAACTCACTTTAAAATTATTACTGATGCAATAGAACAATTAGAAACTATAGGTTTAAAATTAAACCAAAGTATGGAAATTGTGGAAAAAGTGTATACATCTTTAAAAAACACACCAGGAAAGGTGGGGGAAGTGGCGTTCCATAAATTATGTTCTCTATTAAAAAAGAATTCATGATACGATTTTTTATGTTCAGTAAATAACGTAATTTGCGGTGATGGAAATGCTACCAACATTACATACATAAATGAAAACGTAGATTGTTCAATATTTAATTTTGCACCCATCACTTCTTGTGATGTGCAACGCACGTTTTCAAAACTTAAAAGTGTTTTAAGCGATCAAAGGTGTAAATTTACAATCGAAAATTTAGAGAAATTTATAGTTTGCTTTTGTAACTCGCGATAACTTAGAATTAGTGGACCTAACTATAGATCGTTTATTTATTTAATCATTTTTTTGTTTGTTACACAAAATATTTGTTTCTATAATGTTTTGTTTAATGTTTTTTTTTAAATATATATTTTTTTTATGTATGCTTTTCCGTTAAGCAAATATTTTTTCCTCCAGGTTTTTAACCTAAACTAAGATTTTATAACCTAATTCGTCAATTTTGGGACCTAAAAAATCGGAAGTCTATTTATAACCAATAGAGTTTCTGATGAGTGGAACTCATTAGGTACCGAAAGATATTGTAGGTAGTATCAAAGTCAATGCTAATATTTAAATCAAGATATGATACAGTAATTGATACACGTGCGCCAAAATGAAGAGATTAAACTACAAAATGACTTCCAGGACTTAATAATATTAATAACAATAATAATAATAACCTATAATA
Source organism: Zophobas morio (assembly GCF_036711695.1). NCBI lineage: Eukaryota > Metazoa > Arthropoda > Insecta > Coleoptera > Tenebrionidae > Zophobas > Zophobas morio. The sequence goes on from NW_026972110.1 coordinate 8,168,159, forward strand.
ATGATCTTCAAAGAAGTGAATCTTGAAACTTGAACTTCTCTAGCACTTTTTAATAGTTATTTATTTCACTAGTCTGGACAATGAAGTTTTGGAAAAAGGACGAAAATAACAAGACTTGTAATTTACGAGCATTTTCAAAACATTTTCAAGACGTGTAAAACAAAATTTGGTAGGCTCAGATTTTAGTATAGCAATTTTATCGTGTGTAATGAGAAAATAAGGTAGCTTTAGAATTTAAATTAAAAAGTCATAATTTTGTGAAGCCGTAAGTTTTTGGCTTTTTTTTTAATTCATATGCATTCCATAGGTAAGGAAACAAAAAGCTATATTATTAAAATTTGATACAACAAAATTTTCCCACATTTTAATAACCAGATGACATTTAAGAGTGTTTAACAACTACGTTACGTCATTGCCTTTTTTACACTTTTTTGGAAAATCAGACACAATTGACTGATTTTTTTCCACATAATAAAAATTCTAAAATTTAATAAATACATGTATTACCTAAAATTACATACCTACCGAAATGTTTTTTTTTTACATATCTGAATTTTTTTGCCTGGCAGTTTTTTGGAATTCACCAGAATGACATGAAACCTACAGGATCATCAAAATAGATTGAGAGAGTTGGTAAACATAAACTAGAATAACAGTAAGTGGCGTCTTTCTTCGATTTTTTGTTTGGTAAAAAATATTAGTTGACAAATTTGAAGTTTCAAATTTTAGATTATTTATTTCTCCACATTCGATTTTCATAACTTTAAATTGTTGGAGTAGTTTTCCTGTCGTCAGTGAATTGAAACAATAAAACACGGAGTACCAACTCCCTGGATCAATTTTAATGACTCTGTATAAGAATGATCTATTATCAGCTTCTACAAATATTATTTTTATTATACAGGTGCTCCGCATATAACTCAGCGGCCGTACATCTTGAAAATGGATAGAAATAGAGAAATTCTGTAATGCCGTTAATTTTAGCTTAAAGAGGAAAGCTTAATTTAATGAATTACAAATATGACTTACGTGTGGTATGGGCTCGTGGTGTAAACCTATTTTTTTTTTTGTAAATTACAATAAAAAAATGAATTAAGAATGTTTGTATTATATTTGTGTTAACCGCCCCAAATCGCGAACTAATAAGAAGTTTTGAATTAAGTGTGAAGGATAACAGTTCGAACACAACGGGCGTTCAATTGAAAAATTCATCAAATTGGATTTGCTTCTGTTAATAGAAGAAAGCTTAGCATACTTTATTAATCACTGTTGTGTATAATTTCCACGTTGTCAGTTGTTAATGATTAAATTTTAGGTTTGTTGTAAACGAACTTTGCATTGTTCACAAAATATCAAGGCCAACTTCATAACTTTTTTAAATGAACACCCGATATGTTGAACCGGCTGTTTTTGCAACATGTCTTATTAATTGTTTATAAAATAAAGTGATAGCATTTCCATTTTTTATATTCATACAGTTTTTTTTTTAAACAACGCAGGATGAAATAAACAGCTAGATGTTTTACATCATTGTAATCGTATAATATAATGATCTATCAAAATCAGTTATCAAATACCTACATAGGTACATTGTAGTTTAAAAGACTATAAGTTTGCTAGGCAACTCCAATGCCATATACAGGATGAGTCACAAAGTCTCAATTATTATTGAGTATCATACATTGAAAGTATTTTCAACTATTCAGCGTGTTCTGTTTTTGAGACATAACACACAACTTTGTTGTTGATGTTGCCATGTATTTTCAATTTCAATTTTCAGTTTTTTTCGAACAGAACACCCTGTATTTTATTATTTACAAGTTACTCTGTTTTTTATTTTTCAGAAAACAATGGATTTTACACAATTTCAATATCTCTATCCGTGTTCTGTAGAGTTTTGTCTAGGACACTGGAAACTGTTTTGCTTTAACACTTAAAAAACATAGCTGTTTATTTAAATCTATTACATAAGTCGTATATTATACAACATCTTTTTCAATAGTAGGAAAAAATGTGCGTTCCACTTCGCACATAATAAATTTAATGATTTCTCTGCTTTGTCATAAAATAACAACCTAGAAGTTGAAGTTTTTATAGAATTCAATTTAAATTGGAGTAATCGTGTTAGGGTATCACTAATTCTTTCGTTGTTTGTGAAATATACAAAACTGAAATTGTATTGTACAAAATTCTGGCAGTGGACAACTCCTTGCTTCTTACTCTATTTTTAGTATAAATATAAAAGAAAAAAAAGTGAGATTTAAATGAGATATTAACAATATATTTACAGTAACTGAAGACCACCATTTTTTATGAGATTTATGTGTACAGGATTAAAAACTTCTTACGAAAATACGAATCCTGTCGTATTATGACTTCAAATTATTTAAGCTTACGTACATGTAAAGTTACTACTATATAAACCATAGACTGATTTGATATTTTGAAACTTGTCACCGTAAGTATTTGAATTTTGACTACGTTTAAATTCTGTACAAGAATGTCATATAATCTTAATAAAATTAGATAAAAATATGCTAGTACTTCCATTAATAAAGTAAGTATATTCATATCTGTTTAAATCCTCTTACTTACTATCAATCTGTTATACTTCAAAATTTTAGAAAATTATTGGGTCAACTTCATTCAGAAAATATATATATTCCTTTTATCTTCTCTATGTGGTTTATGTCAACAACAAACGCATTTGATAAATTTAATTGATGTACATTGCACATGGAAGAAAAATAAAAATGGATATTACTTCCTTTCTTGATGTTAACAAAGTCTTCAGCTTTAATATAAGTAGACTATTATCATTTTTTTGAAGTAATAATCATTACATACATAAGTTGCGAAATTCTTAAGTCCAGTTTCAAAAAAATCACTGTAGTTACGGTGCATCTCAGGCTCAGTGCTCGGTCCACTGCTTTTCTTGCTATAACGATTTTCTTAATCGCTTGAGCAGTAAATGCAAATACCACAACTATTCTGACAACGGACAGAGATTTAAAACATGATAAGATAACGCAAAAAAAATCCTAATACGGCGGCCGATATGATATGTATTTACACTTAGAAATGAGATACTGGACGTTGGTTGTCAAACCTGGAATTTCCTACTGACTCCACATTTTGACTAAAAAAACTTATATAATGAAGTGGCTAAAAAAATACTAAAAGTTTTCACTTTTATAATCACATAATAAGTATCTCGTCTGGAGCCATTCCAATGCACGTCATAAAATTTTTAAATTACAGGAACGCGCTATTCTTGTTATTGCAGGATTTAAATATAAGGATGATGGAAAACAGCAGTTTATTTCACTAAATATCTTGATGCTACGTTGAACGTTGCATAGTATGTTTTACTTGTCTGAGTTATATTAACTGGCGACAACACATTACAACTCAAATTGTAACGAGTGGCATCACTGGATAAAAAAATTATTTTGTCCAAAAAAATCAGAGTAACGAAAACGAAGGGTGACTATTATTAATTAAATTAATTTTTTGTGTTGGCAATTCTTAATTATTATTGCTAGTTCGTTAGCTCACAGTTGTCAATTTGAACAAGAGCACCCCTAACAAACTTGTTGAGTGGTTGAGACAATGGTAATTGTCACAAATGTCACTTTGACAGTTGGGTGTGTGACCACAAAATTTTAAATAGGTTACCAACCTTGCAAAAAAAATCACAATCATTAATAGTCAGTCGGTACTTTATAATACTCTATCTGTTGCATCAGACCAAGTAAAAATAAGTGCTGGTTTTAAAAGATTATTATTCATTAGATGAGCATCCCTTAGCTGTTAAAAATTATTACTATAATGTATGTGTATGAGAAAGTTTTACATTTTTTTATTTGTGTTGAAACATTTTTTAGACACGAACACTTATAATAATCTGATTTAATAGAACGAGTTGATTAAATATGACTTTTGACATTTTCCATCATCATCACTTGAAACTTTTATTAAATGCCACTACATAAAAATTTGTAGATTTTTGTGATAATTGTTTATCTCTAAGATATATCTAAAACAATAAAAGCGCGTAGGTAAACTGTACCGTAATCATTCTTGGAAAACCAATTATCTTAGTAACTTAGAACAAGAAAATCAGAAAATACACACTTTTAGATTTGCTTTATATACTTATGTACTGAATCACTATGATTTTTCGTACGCAGATATACAATACCTATCAGAAAAACACATTATAGCTATACGTAAATACAACTACTCAATAAACTTACTTCATTCTTTATTCTTAAAAAACATATATTAATAATTTAAATATATGTAAGTGTACTTCATACAAATAAATTGTAAGATGTAATATTTCAAATTAGACTACTTATAAAGCTTAAATATAATAACAAGGAGTATAAATAACGCAAGTACTTAACCTTAATGAGTTTCCAGATTATAAAAAAAATAATCTCTTTATATTTACAAACATGAGTAAAGTATAAAAACGGGAGGATCCGGGAAATCATATCATTATAATCAAACTTTCTCAGCGGAGTGAGCTACATCGTTTAAATAGATACTTTCCCTTTTAGATTCATTCTCTTTCGGATCTTTGAATAAGAATCTGTAGATACTACAGCCAACAAAAGCAGCCAAATTAGGGCCTACCCAATATATCTGTAAAAGAATGTTATTAATATATTTCTTCAATATTGAAAACATGTTTTACCCAATGATCCTGCCAACTTCCACCGAAAACCAAAGGAGCGAACGACCTTGCGGTGTTCATACTAGCACCTGTTAGTGGTCCCTAAAAATTACGTTTTTTTAAGTTTCATAAACAACTGATCATCAAAATAATTCAAATACGGAGCAAGAGAAAACCTCCGGACTTAAGATACAAAATACTAATTGGTAGTGGATAGAAAAGATTTTCCTAAATCGTTCAATGGGATGTCTTAAATCTTGTCCGTTACAGTTTTTAGTGACGCATGCCATCAAAGCGTGTAATATACATATTTAGATCGTTGTAGCTTTTTCAGAATATTTCAGCTACTCTTTTAGATATAAGTTTGATAAAGAAGAAGAAGAAAAACAAGTAAAAAGAAAAAAATATTTAATACTAAAGAGTACAAAAATTCAGCAAAATGTATGCCACATGATTAAATTGTTTTGTTACGTTAAAATTTGCACAAAGTGATTATCTCTATATATTTATGCAAATTTATTTATAAAAATGGCACATACTTTTAAAATTACACACTGATAGGAGTTTCCTTGACATAACTGACGCAAATGAAAGTCACAACCATTTTGTTTTACTTTTACTATTCGGTCAAAACACAATAATATTTTCACAATTAAATTAACGATAGAAACTATAACTAAGACAAAATTCTTTGATTTAAACATTTTAAATAAAATACAAAGTATTTGAAAACTTTTGAGCCAAAATCATAAAATTTCATTCCAAAAAATATATATACGATATTTTCAAATTAATATCAAAACACTTTTCAGCGAGGTGCAAGAACCAGTGCTCCTCCAAACATCCGTGCTAAAAGACCCAATTTTTTTGACCGAATTAATGAACTTAAAAAAAAAACGAACTAGCGAAGCTCAGTATATAAAAAATAGATCTGAATAAGCAGTTTTAATCACTTCGATTTTTTTTTTTTATTTTAAGACGGCAGTAGCCACAGTTTATTTCATATTTTTTAGTCAGCATTGCCTCTCAAGTGATTATGAAATCAAACTTCTAGAGCTAAGTCCACATAAGTTGGGAGGTTTTATAAAATATTTTACACTTGAAGAGAAAAGTTACAAAAGTGACAGCACGTGGGTATTATCGTTTGCTAATACTTTAATCTCAGTTTATATCGAGATATCAGTAGCTTGTTGAAAATAATCTGAACCAAAACATAAACATGTGTCATATAAATTTAGCATCTGGACCATCATTAAAAATTTAAAAAATATATCATGTATAAGAAAATATAATCATTATTGCTGGTAAGACATGACTTAACAGAAACATTATAAATTATGCATGAGCATAATTATCAATTTTCAAACCAAAGAGCAAATAATAGCTATTAATTAGCAAATTTTTACATTATTTGCCTACTGTATTAACATCTCTAATAAATGAGCCTGTTATCGCGCAGCTGATAACTGTAAATATTTCGTCGATGTTTTACATAAATAATAACAACTACGTAAAAACAGTTAACCCCAGATAAACTGTATCCCTATCAGGCCTTAAATTAGATAAATCACAAGAGTAATTAAATACGTAAATCTAATTTGATCATTAAAAATAGATTGCCATTTTTTATACTTACAGCAGACATAGAAATTGCAGCAATTGCAAAACCAAACCTTAAAGGCACAGAATCAGCCTTTGCTTCGTTGCGTTTATCCCAAACAGCACAACATATCAGCACGAGGACAGTAGTTATCACAACTTCAATAGCCAAACCCTGTGTTGCACAAACTATTAGAAAAGATATTTTATAATTTTAAACAAGTTTTACCTGTATCACAGTTACGTTTTCATTTAAAGAAGTAATACAAAAACCATCCGGAGCGTACTTTTCTGGTACCAAAATTTTAAGTAAACCGTAGCCTAAGGTTGCTCCAGCAAATTGACCTAACACGTATATCACAGCCATTAATGGTTTAAGAATTCCACATAATACTGTTGCTATTGTAACTGCTGGATTTAAGTGAGCACCAGATATGTGTCCAAATGTCTGAAAAATTGAATAAAATAACATTAATGATAACAATAAGCAATATCATTAAAACATTAGTTGCACCTTAATTCAATAATTATAGATAAGAAAGAATTAATAATACAGAAATTGAATGAAATAGAAAGACATGTAAACAATAAAACGCACAAACTGTATCATAGTAATTGTAACATTAAGTAACAATTCATCGTTGATTGCTGCAAACGTAATATTAACTATACCTGTATGATCAACATAACGGTAAGACCAAAAGTTATTCCTCCAAAGTGATGACTTATTGCAGCTTCATCATACGTATTGATGCATCCCATACATCCTAGAAACATTAGCAATCCAGTGCCAATAACTTCTGCCACAAACATAGTAAAGTAGGGCTGGGGAGTGTTTCCTAGAAATAAATTTTTCATTTTTAAACACATTTAAAAATTAATAATGTTAAATGTGGCAGGAATTGGTTTTAGTTACTATAAGTCATTCCTTCACCATAGATTTTTACAGTTTACGTGACATTGTTATCCATTCGTAATAAAAAATCGTAGCTGTTACCATGGTGTTCTAACCCATATTTTATGATCATTTAATACCGACAGAACAAAAAAATACTATTAAAGATAGCTACGGATTTTTGAAAGTTTGTCTTTGATCGTTGCATTTTCAACTCAAACTTGCAGATCTTGAAAAATCCATGACTGCTTTGATTTTATTGTTCTCTCGATATAATTATTTAAACTTGGATTATTTTAATTTTAATGTACAGTCAAGTGAGTCAAAGCAGTATTTCTTTCACAGAATGACTCTTTTAATAGGAGTTCATTTCAACATGAAAAATACTGCAGGCATTTGCAAACAGAGCTAAATGGTAACATACTCACAATATTATACTTTTTTAATAACCAATTATAAAGGAATAACAATGAGAAAAGGAAATCGCATCTATGTTTTACCTTTGTTAATTAAAAAAAGATTGCACTTTGCAGTAGGAGTAGAACAGTGTGTATAGTTTCCCTAGTTCTAATTCGGTATTATGGTGTGTAAAAATTTCCTTAACAATAGATTACTACTGCCAGTGATGGGAATCTATTATTAAGGAAGTAAACTTTTACACAATGGAGTATACTATCATAAAACCGAATTAAAACTAGACAAACTATACAAACACGAACATGTTCGTAATTACACTACAGACGTCATAATTTCAGTATAAATGAATTCTACCGGACTGCATTCATTCTCATAGCAATCATATTTTATTTCTTATGTTAGGTGTCTTTGAAAGAAGTTCGAGTGATAACTTAGAGTTACAACTATTCAGTTATTAAACATTTTTAAGCTACAAAGTTCAGCTAAATAGTTTTCACAAATGTGGTTAAAAACAATAATATCATTATCGAACGAACAGGTCATAAATATTATTTCCTGTAATAATACCTAGTTGCAATAATTACTGTACACAATAAAGCTTTTTATAATGCTACAATAAAATAGAAACTTCTATAAAACGCATAAAACAATAAATAATAACAAAAAGTATACTATTATCTTGAACAAAGTATGGCTTGTTTTAAAGATTAATTCTTGTCTTACGTTTTAGACAGTCATTACTCATTAAACATTAAAGCCATTAACACCTAACTTTTTTCGTTTTTAAGTTTGAAGTCAATATCCCCCAATAAAAGACAAGGCAGACTTAAAACTTCTCAATAACCAATAAATATGTAGTTTGAAGATTACCGCTTCAAAAATTTTAGACCGACAGATGGAATGTGGAAACCTTCATTGTCCTATTCGCAAAAGTAACGAAACTAAATTTTTCAGTTCTGCGCAAAAAGCATTGTTAGTTATTATTCAAGGTTTTGTTTTGCCGTTCAAAGTAACTTAATATGACCTAACGCCCCAGTAACAGTATGCAAAATATGTTCTTTTTTTTATTGAATTACTCAATTACTCCCAGTTCCATGTCCTTTATTATGGCAGAAATTAAGCCAGAGAAATGCAAGCAAGATAAATATTTGTCAACTATAGAGACCAAAATAATTAAAACCCGTAATTTTTTTAGTTGCACCGCAACCAATGAAAATAACTATGCAGGATGAATTAACAAAAATGAGGACTGAGAGGTGTTTCAGACCATTATTACAATTACCGAATGTATATATCCCTCTGCAGACAGAGAGAAATATAAATATTCCTGGAGGGTTAAATATCAAAGCTTTTGCCAATTCGCAACGAATGATGAATAATTAGTCAACTCTGAGAACGAAGACCATTAATTTCAAAGCGAAATAATAAGGAAGCGAAAGGAGCCTATATCAATATATTGGTTCATCCTTCATAGAGTATGGAATTATTAACATGCAACTATGAATCTGGACCTGCATTTAAAATAAAAACAATGTTAACATTTTCTGTCCAATATTTTTCTACACATTTTTGGCCAACGAGATCCTTGTTTTGGAGACTGTTTTAGAAAATTCTCATATTGGGCAATGCGCAGTTACGAGAGAAATTGGCATAAGTCAATCTTTTGTTTGTCAAATGTTAAAGGTTAACAATTTCCACCAGTATCATATGCAGCTAGTTCATGAATTACGGGGAATGACTTCCCCGAAGATTAGGATTTTGTAATTTTGTTCGGGAACAGCTGCTAAATGATCTCAATTTTATCAGAAACAATTTATTTAGTGATGAGGCCAAATTTTCGAACAATGGCAATGTAAATAAACGCACCTTACATGTATAGTAGTCCAAGAGCTATAAGGTTATATGGCCATCATAAAATTATCCCATTGTGTCGAAGTTAAGATGTTTAGAATAGAAAAGGTTTTAGGGTCGTAAATAACGTGTCCACTGTAGGTCGATCGATTGTTGTCGTTTCGTTCAGCGGCGTGTTTCACTAAATATCTAAATCAAAGGAAGAAATGTTTAGAAGACGATTTATTGCTTAGTGCGAACTACACAAAGGGGTTTTTATTTGCGGACAACTACTTTTATGATGGTCATATAACCTTATAGCTCTTGGCCCACTTTACAAGAAAATACGTGATGGATTCGTGAAATTCCTTTTCAAAGGATTATTTCCATCAAGTTTTATTTTAAATGTAATGCGTGACAGTGACACTTTATTGCAAAGTTTTTAAACCCACATACCTCGTAGATTTATGATATTTTTGAAATTCCTGTGTGACTCGAGGAATAAATGAATAATGTATTTCGGGTTGCCGATAACCACAAATTACATTCGTCATTTAGACTGAATCACCCTGTATAAAAACACTCCCACTTATTTTTCCAAAGCGATCAAGTCCTAGAATTTTGTAACCATCCAATAAAATCATAGTGTCTTGTATGTATTGCAGAATTTAACCAGGTTCCTGTAAACAAGTTCTGCTATCAGCGAAGCAGATAAAAAAGAGTTATTAGAAAAAGTTAAATAACGCTATAGGAACGATCGGTAGATATTCTAGATACTCCAGAAATATTCATATCTGCAATTTTTTTACGCTATAAAAGTTGTCGGGTTTTTTTTTTACTATTTCGGTACTTATACGTGCCATAGGAGAATACAAGTCATACAGTAAGTTATACACATTGTCAACTTCATCACTGAACCTGAAAATTAGAGAAAGATTATCTTTCTCTTCAGCGGCTTCCTCCATAAATTCTGCAGCATGGTCATAACTAGAGGATATTGTTCAGTACTACATAGGCTCTTAGTAGAATGTGAAAGAAACACTTTTTTGAAATGATGACTAGAGATGGTATTTATAGGAGCTGTCAAATTAAGGAAAGTAGACGGTTGTTCGAATAAGAACTATAACGTCGTCTTCGACGAAATGAATCGAATTTTCCGTTACTTTAGTTAAGCTAAGTGAACACGGTCAAAAAGTACCAATCACGCACCTCATAACTGTGAATAAATCTTATCAGTAATATAAATAACAGTCAATAATTCTGCATCAAACAAACTGATACTATAAAAATGAGTAGCAACAGAAGTCCAATCGGAGAAGACTCACCAAAATACTTGATTTTAACACCGCACAAATATGTTATGTTAATTGATTCATATTTTTGCAAATTGAGATTATTTATTATTATTAGTATAAGGTTATATGACATATTTTACATGGACTATGAGACTATTAGAAAATCATCATCTTCCTACCATTTGCTTCTCCAGATGTTAAAAAAAAAATTAAAAACGCAAGACAATTGAATTTTTTAATTCCGTACAAAAATCATACTGTCGAATATCCTTGTTACTCATGACAGTTTAATGTAACTGATCTGACTTAACGCCAAAATATCAATATGCACCATCTGCTTTTATTTTCATATGTCACCCGACTCCACACGGAAATGATCACCAGAGATAATAGTGTTAATTTAACGCAGAAGCCCCTTAATGACTTTTTAATTTACAACTAGAACATTATTAAGGCAAAAAAAATGTTTGTAAACGACAACGATGTTCTGTTCAATTTTTATGTTTTATTGCTAAAAAGGATATTATTAAATTTAATGAAGTAACCCCATTGTGACGTTTACAACAATATAACATATACATATATAAAACATAATGCAAATATAATAAATTCAAAATTATGCAATAAGCAATTGCATTAATTTACACACATATAATAATGGATAAGGCAAATATCTTCATTAAAATTTTGTTTGTATTGATATTTACAACAGGTGCAGCTCAAAAATCGGAACTTCATCCTTAAACAACTATTACAAAAAAAAAACTTTTTGATTAGATTATTACAAAAACTAATTCTCCTAATTTTGAAATTAGAATTTCCAAGCGAATTTTATTATTTTGGCATAATACGAAATTTTTGTTTTGCAGTACAAAATTTCTTCTTAACACTAAAAGGTTTGAGATAAGTGATTAATTTGGTTTGTTTACTTAGTGTAATTATTATTACATAAGTACCGATTACAGGTACAATGTATTAAAAAATAGTACTTCAGATTGAACTTCAGATGACAGATAAAGTACGCTGAGATTACATTTTTTATTGCAGTCACTCATTCGGAATAAAACTGATGATCCAACTGTTCAATTCTGGTATTTGGTGAAATTCTTCTCTTCAAATGGAAGTTGTTGTTCACGTTACAAAACAACATCTAACTCATATTTTTTGCAAAAAATCATAAGTTGTGTTTACTCAATTATCGCCTGTTTAGTGTTTACTCATGATGAGTATCAAAAAGCAAGTGTGACTGGATCATTTTATCAGTTAATTATTGCCAATATTGAGTTAAAATTTGTTTTAATAGAGACACAAATGTAAAAAATTGCAGCATAACAGTAAAACAAGAATCCCTGCAGAATTTATACATATTATACATTAGATAAAATATAAAATCTAATTCGAAAATCTTGTTGTTGTTGTTCTTGTATTATAATTATATAATTATGCAACGAAATGTTAGAAACGACGAATTTGCAGATAATTTAATCAATGAGTTGGTTTTTGAATCATTCATTAATAAATGAGCTTACTGAGGTGATCTTACAATGTCAGTAAAAAGTTATAATAAGTGAAAATTATGTATCTACTAGTGCATTTAAAATTATAAGCGATCAGAGTTTAATACTTTTGACATATACTATTGCAATAATGATGAGCTCACGAAATCATATTCGTGTGAATTATTTTCGTACCTACAATTATTAAAATTTGAAAACCGTGATTAATTTAAATCTCTCAAAAAATTCAGTTTTCTAATCGAAGCTATTTAATGAATAAATTAATCACACATCCATTTTTTTGTGCAAGAGCTCCATGGAATAATTTTATTGTAAAAATAAATATAATACGGAGTTGCTAATAACCGAATGGTTTAATGGGCAGTTTGTACCAGTTTACCAACCTGACATTCGCAGATAGATAACACCAGTTCTACGAACTTTTAGTGGTTTGTTTATTACGGGGAGAATCACCGGTCCTAACTTAAATACATTCAAATTTATTTTTCAACTTAATGTAGTGTCAAACATGCCTTACTTATAATTATTAAAAATCAAACTATAATTTAACAAAGTGTTGATAGCGCAAAAAGAAAAAAATGTACCCACTAACCTCTGCCTTTTCCCATCGTTCCGTTTTTCTTCTTTCAGTTACGAGTTAATAAATTGTTCAACAACCAACTGTGCTTACTATTATATCAGAAAGCAATCCGCTACTGCCTCTAAATACTGCTATCATTCATTTTTAGGTCGATAATGTCTACATACTCCATCAACCACTTCACTGACTTCGATAAGAAATCACTAGAACTGCGAGCAGTTTATCTCTTTTATTTTATGCAAAACTTAAATAACACCGCACAAGACATTCAAACACGCTAAATGGAGCCGGTCGTACTCACGAGGTAACTTGGTGACTACTTTGTTGTTATTTATTTACATGATGAATCGTAGGTTCGAATAGGATTTTCTCTCATGCAGTGGGCAGTAATGTTAAAAGTCAATATTACGTGAAAATTTAATAAAATTATACAATAATTTTTGTTGTTGCATTTTAGTTGCCTTTGTTACGTACTCCGCAAAATAAAATGTAACCAAGTAGACTGTCATTTCATTCTGAGAAAACTTTTACTGTAATGAAAGTAGCAATTTAAAAGAAAATGTAAAGAATCTTCTTTTTGATTAGAAGGTACCTGCTGTACCTCAAACACGTAAATCTGCAACTAGTTTCATTATATACTTGAAATGAGAACAGTGCAAAGCTTAACTACCAGACAATAGAGAAAATCTTATGTTACAATATTTTCATAACTTTTCTAAAAAAAATGTGGACTTTCCAACCTTCTGACTAATTTAGTTTTAATAACCATGCTGTAAATACACAAACATTTAAACTAACAAAATTACATAATGTTTGAAAAACGATAAAAACTTTAATCGTTAATATCAACTCATGTGATCGCAACATTATCCCATCGTGATTCATTAAATTAACCGGTCCTTATTATAAAAACGTTTATAATTAATACTATTACCTCTTCTAAATTATTGTTGATTTCAGAAAGTGCGTTAAAATTATTGCAAGATAACTCGAGAAAAATACCTAATCTTGTAAGCAAACTCTCAAAGTTGTCATTTAAATTTTCCAGAGTCTTGATAATATCCGTCACAATGATCATTAATTGGAAAATTTAAGCAGTGCATATCTACAATCGTCCATTAAATTCTTACGATAAACATCATACGTGCGTTAAAGTACCGCGTGATCAGAAATGAGTGAGTCTGTTGGCAGTACTTTTTAAACAAAAAATGTAAACTTTTCTTGCGTTTATGTTGGCATAACGGAAGAAATTGTGCGACAGACATGTCAATCGTGACATGCGATAAATTAAGTTTTGGATACGTTTTGCAAATTACATATGTCAACAATCTATCGGAAATTATAAAACACATCATGATACCAATTTCAACCAAAAATGCCAGCAAATTCAATCACTTTTTATCACGCGATATTTTAATTTCATTTTGGCTTTTTGAAATAACTCGCTTCAGAATATTGCTATTGCAGACAGAATCAATAACAATCCAGAAATCTTGAAACTTAAGGCAAAATTCCAGTGTTTGATATAGAAAACTTTTAAGAACATACCACAACAGATTAATCAAACCTCAGTCGTTACCATAATTACAAAAATATTAAAGCATCCAGTACCGGTTTGACGCCAATTTTGGTTAATAACAAGCCACGGTATTAACGTTTGGTGCAATTTTTTTTTTCTAAAGTTGTAGCAATCAAGTCGCATACATTGCCATATGTCAAGTGGCACTTTTAGTAAATATACAATAATTTAGTAAACAACCATCTAAAACATTTTAATTTTTCATTACCTACTCATTCATTAAAAAAAATCTTCACATAGGTGTATCATATGTTTTTCATTGATGTTTAAAGTAGGTAAAATATGTAAAACAGCTATTTAAAATACATAATTCCATTTGTGTGACTCCATTAACTCCCTGTTGGTCAGATTTTGAAACTTATATTAATAAAAAACGTATTCACACATTTTACTGTAAAGTTATGAAATTGTAATTTATAACTTTTTACTTTTTTTGACTTTATTGATGTAGTCTATAGTTCGTGAAATAGCAGTTTATTAACAAAAATCGTGATGAAATCTTACAACATTCAAAACCTGTATTTCGTATAATTGTGAACACTTGTACTGAAATTAAAGTGGTATTTGATTTTTTAAGTCATATTATAGATAACAGAATAAAACACTTTGTATTTGATTGTAGATGATAACAATACTACTACATCACTGTATTATTCTTGTTATTATTATTAATTATCTGTGATATGTGATATTCAGTTAACATAACTGTGCTTACAACATTTCATTTTTTCTTTTACCCTAAACTCCTAATGTATTTAAGGCATATACTCGTATCTTTAAATCGTAATGTCGCAAACTAGTATGGACAGAGACGTGAATGAAATCTTTAATTTACATACATTCATCAAAATACATCAAACACAATCAACTAGATGTTTTTGTAATCGTAACGAATTAGGTACTTGTAAAACATATGGCATACTTCAAACAATTTTCTGTACCAAGTATCCTCGAATTCTTCATTTTTAAAAAAAGCAAGGGACTGAGTATGCAGTATATTACTCATATTAAAATGTGATAAAAAGTCATTTATATCAAACTTCATGGTTGCTTGGCATTTTTCAATTCTTAATACACAAAAATGCAAGTTTCTCATCTTCGTGTTAAACTGTTGACGATTCCATATAGGTATTAGCAATGTTATCGGTTTATCTTGAATTTGTAATATCTGTATATTCCAACTGCAGTCTGCAACCATGACATGTTTGGTTATATTTCATTTAACTTCCATCAGTTTAACGTGTACCGATTGTCCTAAAAAACTGCTTCAAATTACCGTTGGTAAAATCTTTTCAAAAAGTTATTAAATAAATGTTTATTAACAAAGTTTGACATTCATATACTCGCATCTAACTGTGTTTCGATGTTTTTTAATATTTTTAGGATTATTTACACGAGGCATATCAATAAAATTAAGATATGAACCATCAATAACTTGATGTTTGGTGTTACTTTATAGTCTATACCTATCAAAATTTATTTGTTCCTAAACATTTTTTTCATATGTGTCTCTAAAAAAATAATGGTGTCAAAAAACTTATAGTGTACTACATTATTCAAAACAGAACGTCTAGGCTAACACATTGTTATCCGCTTACTATTTAAAAAATTGGTCTAAAAATTAAAACTTCCCTAGGTCTCAGAACCGTGACTCCGTAGCTATCACGGTTTCTTTTCACCAGATTACTGTGATGAGACATTTTAATACAGTAGTTTCAGCTCAGAAAGTAAAAATATTATTATCTGTATTTTTTAGAGATTCTTGTAGAACTTGTTTTTCTGAATTCATTATAGTATCATATTTTAATCACCAATACTCCGCCACTGTGTTTGATTCGAACACATTATGTTACGAAAACATACTCTGTTGACTTGGTTCTACCATATGATCCAAAATGGTTCTCATAAAAAAAGCTGTCCAGTAAACATTATCTATAACGGCGTTACGTGCCCTAATCATAGCCTTCCTTTATGAAAAAACAATTGCTTAAAAAATATGAATGCATAATACACAAAACCCGAAGCTATGCCTGTGTTTAATGTCCAAGTAAAGAAAGTATTTCTTAAAGCTCATTTAAAAATCCACGCCTTCCGAGAAGCCTTACCGGATTGTCCATTGCCTCCAGAACCTGTTCTGGCAAGATAGGGTTCATAGATTGAAATATTATTGTCATCATTTTGCCGATATAAAAAATAATAATTTTATTGGGTAATTTTAAATAAAATGACATTTTAGTTTATTTTGGAAGGAAAAATTTTGTTGTCGAAAATTTACAAAAATATCTAATTTGTTATATAAATTTTAACGAAGATTAGGATCGCTGATTATGTAAAATAATAAAGTAAATGTAGATCTCAAAGAAAAGCAGACGTTGCGTCAAATTTATTTTTCCTAAAACTTGCCTAAAGCGTCTATTTTGCCATTTTCGGAGCTAAATCCTCCGTTTTTATCGCCTAGTTTCGGGCCTATTTTACCTGCTTATTTGCCTAAAATCCGCTCTTTAATTATAGCACTCATCTTTTTCAGTCGGGGGTTAATAAAACACCATTACTGAACTACGAGATCCTTATACAGGATATCACGTCGGTTTTAAAATAAGTAAAAAAGTCAGTAAATAATATAAGACAAAATCTTACATACAAATACCAACTAAAAAAAAAAAAGAATATAAAAAAATGTGAAAGGACTATTGAAAGTTTCTACTGCTTGAGGCTTTTTCATAAAAAGACATGCATTTGCGTGACATACTCCAAATGCTAACAATGTCGTTTGTTTTTTTTTAATATCTTTTTTTTTAACAAATGTAATGTAATTTCTAGTTATTGAGGATAATCTTTACAGAAAAGACACATTGGCCCTTAGCATCTTAGTATCTATACATTTTTATGCAATAAATAATGCGTTAGCCCTTCCGGCCATCTAAATCAAAATACTCCATATCCTAAATTACAGTACATAATAATGTCAAGTAGAAAGTTGGTGTCTCAAGTGACACAAGAATCTCTTATGTTTCATATCACGTAGCAAGAACTATTTAATTTAAATACTATAACAGAATTATATGTAGACCATTTCAAAACACAATCAAAATATAAACCTAATGATTTTGCTTTAGTCTCTTGGCGAATAGTTTTTATTTTGGTTTCGCACTAAATAATAATAATAAATATATATATATATATATACCAAAACGAAAACACAGTTGAAAGATCAATACGTAGCGAGATTAAAATTAATATTGAAGACACAGTTAAATGGAAAAAATTTAATGAAAGCAGTAAACACATTCTGCGTTCCACTGCTAACATATTCGTTTGGAGTCATTAAATGGTCCAAAACTGATCTTGAAAATTTAAACATCGCAACAAGGAAAATCTTCACACAGTATAGAAGGCATCACCCAAAATCGTCGATTGAAAGATTCTCATTACCAAGACAGAATGGAGGAAGGGGTTTCCAGAACTTAGAAAACTTATATCAGAGACAAATCTCAGATTTGAAGAAGTATTTCTTGAAACGAGCGGAAAGAAATGAAATGTTTCGCACCATCACAAGAGCAGATTTGAACCACACACCCTTAAATCTGTCGAACACCGAAGAAATCCACACCCCCCAAACAATAGATAAAATAATAAGTGGGCTAAAACAAAAACAACTGCATGGAAAATTCTACAAAGACTTAGAAGAAAATCATGTCAATAAGAAGATGTCATTGATTTGGTTAAAAAAATCAAGTTTGTATGCCGAAACAGAAGGATTTGTGTTTGCTATTCAAGACCAAGTAATCAATACCAAGAATTATAGAAAATACATCATCAAAGATCCGAACATAAAAAACGACTGCTGTCGCCTATGCAAAGCAAAACCTGAAACGATCCAGCACATAATCTCTTCTTGCAGCATCCTAGCACAAACTGATTACAAAGCTAGACACGACAACGCAGCCAAAATCATTCACAAAGAATTAGCAACACTTATGAACTTAATCGAAGATACGACACCATATTACACTTACATTCCGTCTCCATTCCTTGAAAATAACAAATACAAATTATACTGGGATCGCACAATACTTACAGACTTAAACATTACAGCTAACAGACCAGACATCATACTTATCAAAAAACACACGAACGAAGCCATTCTCATTGACATTGCTATTCCTAACACAAACAACATTATTCAAACATACGACACCAAGATTTCAAAATATCTACAATTATCGATAGAAATGAAATCCATGTTGAATCTTAAAAAAATTTCAATTCTACCCCTAGTTATCTCTAATGTAGGTGTAGTTCCAAATAGCTTAGTTGAGAATTTAAAGTCTTTGCATTTGAATGATTCAATAATTGTCAAAATTCAAAAAGCTGTTTTGTTAGGAACATGTCATATTGTTCGTAAGTTTCTTGAACAGTCTGA
Source organism: Zophobas morio (assembly GCF_036711695.1). Taxonomy (NCBI): domain Eukaryota; kingdom Metazoa; phylum Arthropoda; class Insecta; order Coleoptera; family Tenebrionidae; genus Zophobas; species Zophobas morio. Next base: position 8,186,978 of record NW_026972110.1, read on the forward strand.
TCATGTCAGTCAGATTAGATTAGCACCAGTAGGTCAGAGTAGTGTAGGTCACTTTTCATGTGATGCGCGGATAAATGGTCGGTAGTTACGCTGGACTTTTGGGGATGGGGTGAGATTAGAGAATAATAGCAGACTAATTTGTATGCTGTAATTCTAGAATCTCGAAAGTTGTTCTGTTAATCTAATCAATGCATATCATTACTTGGTCTTAGTACCCGTAATGATAGAAGTCTTGCCTGAATGCCGGTCATTTCCGGGTCAGTGGTGGGTCTTAATAATCCTGTTGTGTTAGTTTTATAATCTGTAAATTTTTTGACAGCACTTAATTTTTTTATGAACCACCTTCACTAATCAAACAAAAATATTTTTCTTGTTGAGTCCCTATAATTAAAGATTTATGTTCATAAAACTAAGCTTGAGCTTAGTTTATCACACGTTTATTAGTTTTATTACCCAAATTTCGGTTGTAAATGCAAAGTGTAATAGTTATTTTTATTACAAGTACCGTACTAAAAGGTAAATATATCACTACAAATGGAAAACTAATCCAAGAAGAGCTTCAAAGCATGTTGGCTGTTTTACTGTAATGCACTGATGCGTTCCGCAATTTTTTTTTTTTTTCAATATGGCATAGTTATGTATTTCAAGTGTCACACGTGTGCTACACACCTAAATCTATCTACAATGACCTAATTTGAAAAAGTTCCAACATTTTTAAAACGAGAAGTTTACATTGTTCACCGTGCACTTATCGTAAGACAATAAGAATCGGAAATTTTTACTCTTATGTTGCTTCAGTTTTTTAATTTCAGTACAAGTGAATTAAATTTATCACAATTAAATAAATAGTTTTAAACACTTATTGAGTGTAAAAAAACCTTTGATAAAGTTAAGTGCACTTACCAGTAGTCGTCTTCTTTGCATCCTTATCCGACTCTTTCACTGGTTCTGGAGGAATCACATTTTTTGAAACATCTACCACAGAAATTTTAATACCGTTGGATTTGTCGGTCCTGTTTGGCGAGGGTTGTTCAACCATTTTCCTTAACCAGCCTTTAAAAAAATTTGCAGCCATTAATCAAATCGCTCCGACCGTTTATTGCGAGCAATATATTTTAAATGTAGTAGTTTTTAGGTAAGTATATAAGTCATTATGTTATCTAATCGCACTATGCTGGAGACTATCGATTGGTAAATTCTTTTATTGACCTGTTGATAGCCGTTTTATAACAGGAAAACATTTCATTTTTACGAAAAAGTATTTCGAATTGTCAGTCTTAAATGTGTATTTGCAAATGAAATACCTACGTCATTGATGCCGTTGAACATAAACTACTGTATCTCCTTTTTATTTCATTTACATGAAAATATTGCAAAAAGATAAAAAAAGAAGCCAAAATTTTCCAATTTTTAAATGTATTTGTTTCTTTAATTAATTAAAAAACTATCTGAAGAACACAGCACATTAAATTATTTAATTTAAACCTACAAAAGATTTTAAAAACCTGTAAGCACATTTTTGAGAATTTCAAAAATGAATATAATTATGTCTCTATCAATGAAAATATTGCAAAAAGATAAAAAAAGAAGCCAAAATTTTCCAATTTTTAAATGTATTTGTTTCTTTAATTAATTAAAAAACTATCTGAAGAACACAGCACATTAAATTATTTAATTTAAACCTACAAAAGATTTTAAAAACCTGTAAGCACATTTTTGAGAATTTCAAAAATGAATATAATTATGTCTCTATCAATGAAAATATTGCAAAAAGATAAAAAAAGAAGCCAAAATTTTCCAATTTTTAAATGTATTTGTTTCTTTAATTAATTAAAAAACTATCTGAAGAACACAGCACATTAAATTATTTAATTTAAACCTACAAAAGATTTTAAAAACCTGTAAGCACATTTTTGAGAATTTCAAAAATGAATATAATTATGTCTCTATCAAGTTGTCATAAATTTCATTTTTAATTCTATACATCGAGTTGGAATTTAAGTTAGAAGTTTCTAGAGTTTGACATCAAAAAATCACTAAAATAATAAGGTTCCGTAGCAGAAAACAAGCAAATTCCTGATTTGATCGTGTGATGCAGTATGAATTGACAATAAGTACAGCAACGAATATCAGTTAAAGGTCCGTTGTTTTTAGCTGATGTAATGCTAAAATGAAACTCTTTTTCTTATTTACAATAGATTTTTTGCTGTACATTTTTTTCGATAGTACAGTTTACACAAAGTACCTGCAAAACATTGCTGAGGCCACCATTAGAAATAAGTTTTTGAATTTTACAATTCCTAGATTAATATGTTTTTCAAATTACGAACAAGCACTTACTGAACGCTTGACAATCCATACTTAAATTTACAATTATTGTTTTATGTCAGTAGAAAACGTCAATGGCTACTATCCTACATAATTGTTTAAAAGCGTTATTGTGTTAAAAATATGAATCAGCTTATTCTTACGAACCTTTATTAACACATTTTCATAGATATCTATAAATTTAGGAGTTGCCACTCATGTGTAATAAGAAAAATTAATAACACCTTTCACTTATCAGTATTAATTATCTTTAACAAAAAGTACCGAATTTTTATACATATACTACATAAACTTAAGAATCATCGACCACTTAAGTAAAATTAATTAGATACACTTTTAGTTTCACTTATAACTTATCTTTAATAAAATGTATAGCATTTTTACAATGGCTATAACACACGTTCATAAAATGTGATGATAATAATATGATAAACGGCTACTATAGAGATTTGGGCACCAATTAAGACGTAAGGTTGGTGTTGAACTGCTAGCAGTTTTGATGTAGGTTTAATAAGTCATGAAATGAAGCATTCTTTTAACAATTAAGTACATCCACATGGAAATTGATTTGAAAATCATTATCATCAACCTGACGAATAAATAATCCAGATCGAAATTACACTGACACAATAAATACAAATACATTAGGCAGTGATTATCCCTAACACATTGAAAACAGTGTAGGCCACTTTGCGCATAAATTCTTCATGATACCTATCAAAAATCCGAAGTGAAAACCAATCCAAAAACAGAATTTTGAATTATATACCGTACATTTTTTATGTTTATTTTGTAATATATATTTTTAAAAAAGGACGGGTTTTTCCAAGACTTTATTTATGGACACCCCCACTTAGGCGGTTTCCTGGAATTCTTTACCGGATGTTGTAAATATAGATATTTCTGCAAATGTATTTAACGAGGGGTTGGAAGAGATGGAAAACCTAGAATGGATTTGTAAGTATTTCATTTTTTGATTTCCACATTCATTCATCATTCGTCTACGAACTTGGCGACAGAGCAGTGATATTACGAATAATTAAAAAAATATCTTCCAAACTAACATCGTGGATTCGGCCCTACTCAGACTTGGTTCTTGATGGCGATGGTGCTTTTTGCAAACCTTGCAGCAAAGCAGTAAGTTTTCTAAAATAGATTTTCAGTCCTTAGACTAAAGTCTATGAGAACCAAATAAAAAATATGTTTTGCGTGTTATTCAGTGTCAATAATAGGTGTCTCTTACATAAATAATTATTTGTTTTCAGTTTTTTTATACATTTCGAGCACAAAAAAACATCTTATAGACCAACACTGCAGAATGCCTCTTCACAAAAGAAATTGTGAAAAAAGAAAACTCAACACCTGTAACTCAAACATCGATACGAGAAACCTTATCTGCTAATACAGCCAAAAATGAAGAGGAAATATTCAAGTTCGATTTAGTCCAGGCCATTCCTGCCTCGAATATTCCAAACGAAAGCACTCTCAGGAAAACACCTGTAGATAACTGTTGCTAAAATTAAGACACATTAGCAAAATAACTTTATTTATTTTGTTGTTGACGAAACAACAGAGTATGTGGCAGATATATAGCAAATTTATTAGTTGGTACTTTATCTGGAAACTTTGTGTCAGATTCTTATTTAATTGCTCTTAAAGAGCTAGAAAAGGCGAAAATGAGATTTGTCCAAGAAAGTTTAATCAACATATTTTTACCCAATGCTATACCATTTAATAATCAGTTATTTTTTAACGTTCGTTAAAAAAAGTGTAACATTTTTTATTAATTTTTGTTTATAAAGGATACGTTTATTTCATCGCACTAGAAGCGTGAAAAAAAGTGTCATAGCGTGTCATTTTTTCACGCATTTGAGTGAAAAAAAGTGTCGTAGCGTGTCATTTTTTAACGGAAGTAAAACCATGGCCGACTAGTATAAAGATTATGACCTGTCCAGAGGTACCATACGTGCTGCCATCTATTAATAATTCAAAAACGACAAAAGAATTATTAACACTTTTTGAAAAGCACAAAGGCATTCATACCGAAACAAACCACCATTACACGTTTTGAAGTCTGATAATGTCAAATCAAATTAAAATTTTGCTAAATTATTAAGTGTAATTATTAATAGATGGCAACACGTATGGTACCTCTTGGACAGGCCATAATCTTTATACTAGTCGGCCATGGTAAAACATAGGAGCCTGCCGTTGCTATGATAATTCATCAACACAAGTGGTTTGTATTAATTTTCTCGGTGTGTTGTGGTAATGGAATCGGACAGCGTGCACCCCCGAAAAATTGTCAAGACGGCAAATATGGCTACATTTAATATTTATGTCTGTGTTCCAAAATAAAAAGTTTTTGAAGTTGGTGGATATTGAGTTTTGTTACGAACGCGAAAAAAATTTTGTATGCAACTAGTGAGTAGTAGATAGATCATAATTCTTTTGTAAACCCATAATAACACGCTAAAAGTAAAAAAGATATGAAGTGGATAATCGATATCTGATTGTTTTGTTGAACATAGGTATATATTATACCTACGTTTAACTTGCACATCTGCATGCACGTTAAATTTGCAAATAATCTATAAAATTGAAATTTATAAAAGGAAAAAGTAGTTACTTCATTATTTTAACTTTTAATTAATAACAAGAATTATGGTAAACAGAGCATTTTTATTCTGTACATGGCATGGAGAATTTTTTATTATTCCACTATTCCTAATCAGAATGCTGATGTTACCATAACTTCAACAACCTACAAACCTTAATTCCTGCGGCATAACTACGAAATTTGTGTCTGCTGTCTGATACAAAATGTTGTTAATCAAACACCACAAACAAGTTAGGTAAATTTCAATTTGACAACCTGCGTACAAATGTGGTTACGACCAGAAAAACATTTGACCATCAGGTACCCGCTTGACCTGGTTTCTCGTTGATCGCACATTATTGTTGTAGACTGGGCGTGAAAAATAATTTTATTAATTAATACTTAAAAAGTTGACATTTTCCAAGGAAATCAAAAAAAGATTTATTCAACTACAAAAACTGATCATTTATTATCGTCAATTAGATTAAATTCTACTACAGTTAACTCGCACTCTACTCGTACATACCGGAACGACATCAGAAAGTGCTTTATATACAGGATGAGAAAAAAAAACTTCTTTGAATAGCACACAGTACAAATGTTTTCAACTACACATAATGTATTCTGATTTTGATTGAGATGTAACATACAACTAGTTTCTTTGTAAATGGTATATACTCTGATTAACCTCGTTATAGGTTTTATAATCATAGTTTACTTTTGAAATTGCGATGCGACGCTATCACGTTGTTCCAATTTTCCTGATTCAAAAAAATTCACAATAGGGTTATTTTTATAATCTGTGTGGTATAATATTTTACGAAGAGATAAACAGAGATACGCGCTTTTTTGTGGTATCAATCAACGTAAAACTGAATATTTGAAAATTGTAATATTTTAGAATTTTTTACAAACACTCTGTATATTAAGATTCAATTTTAAAAATAACTCTACTGCGATTTTTTTCCGAACCTTTGTCTACCCACTGGTAATATTGTTGACGACTAAGAAAATTTAATAATTAAAAATAAATTTATCTGATATCGTTATGTTTTTTATTTTAAACTGTTCATCATTTTAAACGCCAGGTAGATCATTGCTTCAACAAAAAATGGGTATCATATTTATAGATATTACAAGTAGATATACAATATATACCTATCAAAATTTACTTTGTTTGCAAACTATATACAGCTGTGATTACACAGTTGAATTTTTTAGGCAAAATAGTTCAGTGTGTCGGCTCAAAATTTGTATGTAAATCGAATAGATTTTAAATGGGTTTTTTTAACAACTTTTCTACATTACTTATGTCCAAGTGTACACTTTCAGCGTACTTGAAAAAACAGTAAAGCTGGCGAACAAAACATTCTAAAAAGAGTAAATAATATAGTGCTAAAACTGTGCGAAGTACAGTCAAAATGATTGAAAAATAATAATATTGGGCCTATCACTGACATAAAGTTTTATTAAAACTGAAACGAAAAATTGCTAAACTCAGTGGATGTTTCTATACATGCATAATAAAAAGATTTGCAACATTTATGTAAAATACACGCAGACACGATCAACACATTTATGCTAAAATATTATGTAGAGAATTGAAACCAACAACATGTAATCATGTTAGACAACACAAAAAATAGACGCCTTTCTACAAAACTAAAGTCCTTTTTTGTATTAGGATACATGTAATAATAGTAATAGTTAAAATGAGATAAACGCATTTTGAGAACCGTATTATGAGAGTCATTTTCAGTGTTCTCTAAAATGATTATCTTGTATTGCCGTGTAAAACCTGCTTTGATGTTTTTCAGACTAGAAAATCTTACTTGCCGATTAACGAAAAGATCACTGGTAATCCCAAGAAGTAAGTATGTTAAATGTTAACAGAATGTTTAACAAAAAGTTGCATAATATGCTAGAATATTCCAGCGTAGATGATGACTTCTAAGTTCAGGCTAAGACAGTAGGTAAGTAAACAAATCTTTATTTTTAAATACAGCACAATGAATCTGGCATCTTACTGATCAGTGATCAGATTTGCGCCACTTCGCTTCATATTTTAAGATTTAAAACTATAACGCACACGGCAAAAAAAATTGAAATTATACATATATATTTTTTTGTATTGTTTATTACAAGGTTGTCATTGACCACGTAACACTGACAAAATCGTGATGAATACAAATGATTTTTGTGTTCACGAACGTAATACTGTTCTTGGATTAATATCTCATTTCCTGTCGTATAGACTACGCATAATGGACGCATAATCCTAATATCTAAATTTTCGCATATTTGTGGTGGTTCAGGTTTAAAACATGCAATAAAAACCTAATCAGTAATACAATTCAAGGTGAACACTGGCATTCAGTAATAAATTCATATATTTTTTTTAATTTACGTTATTCCATAATTGAGGCAATTTTGATTGTGTGACAAACATAATAGATGGAATAGTTAAATGAGCACAATGAAAAATAACTTCGAATAAAGTAAACACTATGTGTAACAAATCGTCACTCTATGTTCGTTACCTACTTGGAGAAGATTTTTATTTTAAATCAAGAAACATTTGCAAAATGTTTACACCATGTAACGTACTTAAATTTTTACAACTAAGGGTGACTGAACCCAGCGTGGGGGGTTTGAACTTGAAAATTATCGCTGTTGTTCTATAAATTGCAACGATTTATCTAGTGGCAGTGCGATTATCTAGTATCAACTGTACACTAACATTTAAACGGATAAAACTACAAATAATCACAGAATTAACAGTGACATTTTTATGAACAGCATTTGCAAAATATTTTAAAAATAAAAACACAACCATAACTGTAAACAGCGGAGGATATGATCAATAAAATCCTAATTGTATGTACCAACATTTTCTTACAACTGATCAACGACAGTGCTAACTATTAAATATACAAATAAACTATGTATTTAAACAAATCAGGGTATTTTAATTAGGCACCACTTAATAAATTACATGCTTTGAGAAAACAAAGAAAATAACCATAAGATTAATAACAAAAACCTTTACATACCTTCCCAGTTTCGACAGCTTGTGGATAAATTATTGTTGTGTATTAATGTTATTACAAACTTCCTCTTGTCGTCATATTTAACTTGATAAGAAGTGGCCACTTCACCAACTAGCTAACACTGCGTTGTCTACCTTTCTAAATATAATTCAATGTGCGGCGAAATAAAACATACCTACAATTTCATCAAACTCGGGGTCCCCTCTACAGTACCTACTGTGTAATTCAGTAGTAGGCATTAACCGCCCATGCTTATTTTCTCCAAGTAATAAGATTAATAATTCTATAAAATTAGTAAGATGTGAAACTTACGTTAAATAAAATCTCACATAGTAATAAATAAATTTCTCTAACCAAAATCACACATAAAAGGTCGAGTTCGTTGAAAGCAGCTGATTCTAACAAACTTATTGATCACAAGGGTGGTTAGAATGTGAATAACCCCTTCCTTACGATGTCGCCAAAACCTGTATGATTTTAACTGGTTCAACTCCTAACATGCAAATAATTTAATTTAAATTATACTTTAACTTCGAAGATATATTGATTCCTACCGGTTTTTTTTACTATTAATAATAACAAAGGGTGTTTACTTTTTCGTAGTGCATTTTATTTTTTTTATGATTTCTGCAGGATGTTTTAAAATAATTAATGAAATAATTTATTTTATTGATTAAATCAAAAATATGTAACCTTTTTGACTTAGAATTCTGGCCTATGAATTTTAGAAATTGTCCTTAACGTTTTCTTGACAAGTGTAGCAGTAAGAGCAATAAGATTTGTCAATGAGCCATGTTAATTCAGAAATCATATTCATGTTCGTGCTAATGTGTCCTTTAAAAAGCTAACAAAATGCCAAAATATCTGGACGGCATTCTGCGGGAAATCTTAGAGAAATCAACCACCCAATCAAAGAATAAGTTTAATATTGCATCAAATCCTTGTAAATACGTAGACAATAAACCTTTTAACCTAAATCAAAATCTTGATTATTCATTTCGGTCGAATCAGTCCAAATTGAAAACATTTTTGGTCTAGCAAAGTACTAAGTACATTCCAATGATGACATGATTCAAAATTCAAGTATGTTATCGAACTTTAGTCTACCAGGAACGTAAATAAAACTGCACCAAATAATATATATATCAAATTTTTGTTATTTAACAATTTTGTCTGGATAACCCATTAAACAGTAAGCTGTGACCTTAAGGGGGCCGAACTTAAGTATGTAGGTTGTATTGCAGCAGATAGGTATATCCCTGAAACAAATACAAAACGATAAAAGGATACTTCGAATACGTTAAAGATTGTTAGGAATTTTCTACAGATATCAGAAGTGGTTCGAGAGTACTCAACAGAGGCGTAGAGCTCGGAAATTTTTGAGGAATTTTCATTACTAGTGTATATTTACGGTGACCCTTTAGAAGCTTCTTTAGAAACTGACGATATTGACACAGAATTTTGTTGTATCGGAGAAAAAAACTGATAATGACACACCAAAATGCAGTTTTCCAATGGTAGCAAATATTCCTGAGCTGCTGAAGAACAGAATACTGATGAGGCCGTGGACACAGTTAAAAAAATATATGTGCAAATTAACATTGAATAAATATTACAAGACAAGGAAACCAAGTCTATATTATCATAAACAAATATGAATAGAAAACGATAATTTTGTAGACGCATGTTCTTATAACTACAAACACTGATGATAATTTCACTTTAAATAAAATAATTCTTTATGTCGTCAACTTTTATGAAATAATAAGTCTGCAATAGCATTGCTATAGTAATAGATAAGGTACGATAACTTCCGATTATGAACGAATTAAGAGACAAGAACTTTAGTACAAAAAAAGGATATCAAATCAAGAAATATAATAACATGAGAGCAGTACCGTCTGCAGTTTTGAAAAGTAATAATAATTATTATAAAACAGGTAACAATTGCCATTCCGTCCAAGCTTTTTGTTAGATTTATACAAGAAAAAAAACGGAGATATAAGTATCTTCACGATGATTACCTCGGTACCTATTTGTTTGTGCATTATCCTAATAAGAGTATCTGATAAATAACTTAGTAATGAGAATACGACAAATGAATTGAACATGCGTAACTTATGTTTACCCTGTATTTTCCTGCAAAAAAAATTGTAAATGTATGGATGGAGAAAGTTTTGTATCGTTATAACGGCAATTGTTGTTTGCATCACTGGGGTCACGCTATAATAAGAATGTAAAATTTAATATCGGCATTCGTAGTTTACTTGGCACATTAATTTGATACTTTTTTTTATTCATACACCTATGAAAATCACTCTAGGTTGAAATCCAGATATCTTACACCATAGTTTTGAATACATGGAAAAATCATAATATATGCCTATTAACCTTAGTAACTAACTGATAATAATTTGCATACGATGGGAAATTATTTATACAAAACGAATGGTCCTAGGTGAAGATAAGTGATCGACTAATACAGTAAGAAATAAAATGAAGCTCAGGGAATTGTCCAGTGGGTTACAATATTTACTTCCTCCAACGGGGTTATAGGGTTACCAAATAATATGTTTCTACATCAGTACGAGGAGCGGCAAAACCAATATAACATCTTTAATCTGTGGGAAATCTTTTACGCATGGTCGGGCTACAACTAGTTAGCAGGCCGCATTAATAATGACGATAATGATGATAACATTTACACCAAGGCAGAGGACAGGTTCTATCTATGTATGTAACAAAGGTTGCAACATTACCATAACCATATACTTAAATTCTGCCTATTCACATGTAGCAAATTATAACCTTATAGAGTAGTAGTACATATAAGTAGATATTTAAAAAATATACATAATTCAATCACCAGCGCGTGTCGCATATGATATCTGTACGTCACCGACTGTACTAGGTGGTAATTTTTACCACTTAACCATGTGGTAAGAATGGAAACAAAAACATATAAGTATTAAATTACAAGTCTTACCTTTAATTTAAATAAAAATTCCCGTTCAAATTGTGTCAAAGAAAGTAAAGACCAATAATTTGGTTCTCGAGGGTCGCGCGGCTTGCATCTAACGTTCGTGAAAGTAAATTGTTTGAAAATGTTCTTTTCTAATCCAGAGTGGGTTTTCTTGGCTGTTATGGTTGTTAACTCCACTATTATTTGAAAATTTTGCTTCATCCGAAAAAAACCAAATCGTAAATGTGGTGAATAAAATTTTTATGTTATGACCTGTGGGTTGCAGTTTGTCGGACTAATGACATGATAGGACTGAAATTTGTTTGGTTTAAAGTTTTTCTAGCGTAATATCAATGTTACATGAAAAAGCAGACCGCCGATTTTCTGTATTTGTTCATTATAATGTGTAAACTGGTTTCTATGTAGTTTAATTTGTAAGGTCACTTATTTTCAATTTCCTAAATACTCATGACTCGTTACGCTATCTTTATTTATTTTTCCAAAGTACCGTCCCAGCCAATTAATTCTTCCACTAATAAATTAATCAGGCCGTATGGGAGTGTTTTGTGAGCAACGCCGAGAGTAGCACAGGGTAGTACTAACCAACATAACCTCAGTCAAATTACTAATTGGGTTGCAATATGAGTTTTGTGTGCAAAATTTTAAATCACATTACCAACCAAACACTATCCAGACTGAATACGTGCAAGCCGTGTATACTATACCTGCAATCCTGAACTGACCTGAACCCCTTTGACTCACAATAATTCCAAAACCGGTGCTTCATTTATCGCTCCTGTCCGTATTTGTTCTTTTTCAAACTTTTAAGAGGTAGCCAAATTTTTCTTAAGTTTCCAAGTCTTTGATTGAAAATCGTATCCGTTGATACTTTTCTAACCGGAAACTGTTCTGGGTAAGCCACGCAGCCAAACTTTTTCTGTTTGGCTGGTTTGTGGAAAATAATAATACCCTTGATCTGTTTGAAGCACATGCTTTATTTATGTTTTCAAATAATCCTTTTTCCACTAGTAGCATTACAATGGCTAATTGTCGACTTGTCTAGAGGTCTGTAATTTGGAAAATTGTGAACCTTGGTCAATAATGTAAACGTGAAGTTGGCCACCGAATGTGACAACTGTCAACAACTGTCAGAAAAAATGAGACATAACCTGAAAACTATCATTTTGAAAAATTTGCTTTTAAATTATGCCCTGGAATGATTTCCAAACCCTGAATTGATTATTCTCGGTGTAATTGAGGATAAATTGGTGAAACTAAATTGATGAAGTTGATGGGAGTGAAAATGAAGTTTGCGGGAGTGAAACTGACTCATGGTTCCGATTTGGTTTGACTTGATTTGTCGTCACTTTGTCGTAGATGAGCTTTGGACTATTTCGGCGATTTTTTTTTATAGAAGATCGAGCCGTCGTTGTATCCTTCTGCTACGCTGGAGGATTTCCATTCCCCGTGTCGCTTTAACGACACGAGGTCCATATCTTTTTCAGCCAAATTTGTCGCGGTCGCGTAAGTACGACGGAATGAGGAGGGGTACTTGATGGTTCACTTTACAACATTTTTCACACAAAAATTTATTAAAAACGGGAAATATGGAGGAAATTAAAACAAAAGTTCTGGACCATTTCTGGATTGTCAAAAAATAATAAAATTGCAAAGCTTACTAAAATGACGTGAGTACATGTTTTTATTGATGCACTTCAGAAAAAACATTTTGAAAATTCGCAAACCTCAAATGGGCTACTAGTGGAAAAAATAGTATATTAACCACGTTTGTGAAGCCAATTCTAGACCTCGCGCTTTAGAGCCCTCGACGCTGCGCGTCTCAGGTTCTAATTTGCGCTCGGTCTAGAATGTCTGTCTTCACAACCTTAGTTAATAATATACTATTATACACTGGCCAGCAAAATTAACCCAAAATTTTAAAATTTAATTTTTTTAGATAATCTTATTATTTTTTCCACTTTGGTCCCTACTTCGTAACAAACTAATAATGATTTGGAACGAAATTGCAAAAAACCAAAAAATAACATCTTATTTGATATTGCTATAAACGTCGGTCAGTTAAGACTTAATAACGTATATTGCCTCCTCGAGCATTGATAACAGCTCGGATGCTGTTAATCAAATTTCTAACTTCTTCTTGATCAATTTCTTGCCACTCTTGCGTCAATCTAAGTGTTAGCTCTGGGAGGATAGTAGGAGGGTGCTGTAATGCTTTCATTCTTTTTCGCACTATGTCCCATAAATGTCCAGACTTCGTGCAGGCCAGTTCATACGTACGATTTCCACTTGTGCAAAATAAAATCTTAAAATTTTGCGTTAATTTTGCGGGGCAGTGTATATAAATATGTATAAGCACATGTTGAATACATAATCTAATACTATTAAACGAGCAAAGTTTGTATACAGGGTGCCGCATCCAAGTCTGGATATAGGGAATTAACATGCGAATTGGTTTTTATTTTATAATATCTCCCCAGATCACTTTAAAGCTATTATTGAGTGATGGCTTTGTGGAGGTCGAAGAGGGCTATCGGCCAGTATTTTTTTCAAATCGTTGCATCGCGCTTATTCACTGTAAAAAGGTTTTAAAAATCGTATTTTGAAATTCGCGCCCGATCCGAATTGTCGCGAAGTGTTCCGTCGTACTGTCGAAGTTCGGCGATCGCGTATTTTCATTATCCATGCAAAATTCAAATGTCAAAGTGAAATTAGAAATTATTCTCATCAGAAATCAACGAACAAGTCAAACTGAATTATTTTATCCAGTGTGATGATTATTGTAGGATAAATTAAACGGAATAAATGCACAAATTGATCCATTCATTCGTCATAGTGCGCGACCCCGTCAAACGAGCCATCTCGAACTACAATCAGACCGTATCCAAAAAGCCCAAGATGAAGACTTCAATACTTCGAGCAGCTGGTCTTCCTCAAAACCCCATCAAAGCCCATCGGCAGCATTGCGACATTTTCTGGGAGCCCTCAAGCTAGGAATGTACTCGGGCTGCTTCACTCAGTAATCACTGAACGACTCAAATTGAATTATTTTATCCAATATGACGATTATTGTAGGTCAATTTAAACGGAATAAATGCACAAACTGCACAAAATATTTTATTAGGTTATGCTATGTTCTACTGCGATTAGATGAAAAAGCGGGGGCCTGCATGTTCTTCAACAGTTAATTTAATTAGTAGGTAATTTGGATAAATTTCACCCTTTTTTTTGGAATCACTAAAGATTGGAAGTCAATTGATTTTACATTCGTTAAGCAGGGATGGATTTTTTGCCTCCAGGAAGCATCTTCATTACAGGAAATTTTTGAGAGAGAAATGTAGAACATTGACTCATCAACATTTGAAAGTATTTTTCTCTATTACGAATGTGTTTTGAGATTCAGAAACTTTTGTATTACTGTTTTATTTGTTTATTGTGTTCACAACAACAAAAATAAAAATAATATTTCGCAAAATAAAGTTACATTTATTTTCAAAGGTGATAAAAATTACATAAAATCAGGTGGGCACGACGTTTTCTAGGGGTCTTAAACAGATGAGATAGAAGAATTTCAAAAAGCATCATGACAAAAAATTGAAGCCTGGGGACTACTTCTCACATATAGAGTTTTACGAAGGAACGCTTGAGAGAATCTAGGCTGATGGAGAGTTTTTGAGGAAAATTTGTTTTACTGACGTTCATTTGGTCTTAAGGGAAGTTATAATCGTCAGAACGATCAAATTTGAGCATTACACAACCCTCACGTGGTCCATGACCTTCGTTATCAATGGCGTGCAATTGTCAGTGTATGACTGGGGCTTCTAGGACATCATGTCATTGCACCTTTTTTCATCGAATCCGGATTGAATGCTCAGAAGTAGGATAATATGCTAGCTCAGCAAATACTTCCTGGGACTCGAAGGGTGCGGCATCTGCGGCAGGTCTTTTACATCCAGGACCAAATCTCCAGCCATACAGTTCGCATAAATGTTGTTTATTTGAACCAGTATTTTTCCGCAATGTTGGAATGGAAAGTTTGCACCGCCCCATTGGCCTGTGCAATCGCCGGATATAAACCCCTGAGAATTTTTTCTTTGGAGATTTCTTCACGACCATCTGCATTCAGACAAGCTATACAAACAGAGAAGCGCTGAAACAAGCAATCCAGCAATATTGTCTTCAGATTTCAACTAAAATGCTGATCAACACGCGTAGGAGTTTTGAAGATTGGCTTACTTACTGTACAGCTGCTGAGAGCAGTCTTTTTGAGCAATTCTTGAAAATAGTGCAATACTTCTCCAGATTCGTACAATATTTCATTACTTCATTCATCAACAATTGTTAAGTTTTGTTATTTGTAGTTATCTAAATGGTTCATTAAAAGGTCCTCTTCAAAAGCGCCAGCTATTTTGATGGTAAATCTTATCATCACACAATAAGAAAAGCGGGCCCTCGCTTTTTCATCTAATCGCAGTAGAACATGGCATTTTAATGAGATTTTAGTAATAAAGACTCGATCAGCACCAGCAACATAACCTAATAAAAATATTTTGTGCAGTTTGTGCATTTATTTCGTTTAAATTGACCTACAATAATCGTCATATTGGATAAAATAATTCAATTTGAGTCGTTCAGTGATTACTGAGTGAGGCAGCCCGAGTACATTCCTAGGTTGAGGGCTCCCAGAAAATGTCGCAATGCTTCCGATGGGCTTTGATGGGGTTTTGAGGAAGACCAGCTGCTCGAAGTCTTGAAGTCTTCATCTTGGGCTTTTTGGATACGGTCTGATTGTAGTTCGAGATGGCTCGTTTGACGGGGTCGCGCACTATGACGAATGAATGGATCAATTTGTGCATTTATTCCGTTTAATTTGTCCTACAATAATCATCACACTGGATAAAATAATTCAGTTTGACTTGTTCGTTGATTTCTGATGAGAATAATTTCTAATTTCACTTTGACATTTGAATTTTGCATGGATAATGAAAATACGCGATCGCCGAACTTCGACAGTACGACGGAACACTTCGCGACAATTCGGATCGGGCGCGAATTTCAAAATACGATTTTTAAAACCTTTTTACAGTGAATGAGCGCGATGCAACGATTTGAAAAAAATACTGGCCGATAGCCCACTTCGACTTCCACAAAGCCATCACTCAATAATAGCTTTAAAGTGATCTGGGGAGATATTATAAAATAAAAACCAATTCGCATGTTAATTCCCTATATCCAGACTTGGATGCGGCACCCTGTATATATATTTATATATATATATATATATATGTAATGGGTTTCTCGAAAACGGCTCTAACGATTTCGATGAAATTTACAGGTTAGGGGTTTTTTGGGTTAAGAAATCGATTGATCATAGTTTTAACTTCTGAAAATTACAGCTTCATGCATTTTCAGCAATTTTCAGGCAGTGAATTATATTTGTTGCTAGGCAACATCAGATGACACTACACGAACACGAGATTGTTTTATATGAGAAGTTTGGGTGACAGTCTGACAGTACGTTTGACGTACCTTTTTATCTTCAATTGTACGTACCGAAACATACTCCACTGTATAGAGGACGTTGAAATTCACCTCCTGAGGTGAGAAAATTTACCAAAAACTAAACAGTGAGCGGATAAAAGGCACACGAAAGTGTGTTGAATTGAGATTATTTTGTCAAGCATTCATTTCAGAGGTTCCACGGTCAGTGTCAACATGTGATCGTTTTCGGGGATGGGACCGTGTTATTTGAGTTTTTGGGCTCAACGTTTCGCACACTTTCGTAAATGGCATCTTCGGGAGCACGGTTGAGATTGAGAAATTAGGAATAACACAAAAGAGCACGGTAACTCAGTATGTTAACCACACCAGAGGCGAAACTCTTCTGGCAGTAAGAATGTGGTTGTGACCTTTTTCTAGAGTCGAGAGAGAGAACTAGGAAAAAAAAACGACATAGAGAAAACTTGGGTAACAAATGAGATGTCAAACAATAATTCCAGTTTTCTGTTCTTTAATCTCTACATGTCACTTATCAGTGTTTAAAACAAAGACTGCTTATGGAATTTCTTTTTTAATGTGTATTTGTAAGTAGCGCGTGTACTTCAAAATGCATACTATACGCATATTTATCTGTCCTAATCTGATCTAATACTACCAAACGAGCCGAGTGAAACTCGGTCAACCAGATATTACTTATTAAAAACACAAACAATCTGAAGATTCAAACAAAACAATATTAAAATACTATAGTAACTATAATTGAAAACAACAACAAAAGTAACATCTCGGTTGCATAAATGTAGGAACTACACTATGTGTAATGTAATAATAAAAATGAAAATACCTACATATTTACAAAGAAATTCCGCATGCAATTCTCTGTACAAGTATGAGTTATACCTTTACGTTCATTTTTACACATATTTCAATAATTTTAATTTTATATAGGAAAATATATGTTTAACAAAAATGTTAAAATTACAAACTACTACATGTATTTAAATTTATAAAGCATAAGCATTAATACCTGAAGTGATATTTTATAACATAACATGGCTTCTAGCTTAACTTCAATCACAGATAAATCGTCAAGTATGCGCCATTAATATAATAGTTATTTATGTATCAAGGGAATAAACTACCATATTAGAGACTGAGACTGTAAGTGATTTCAGTCAAGAGATTAAAAACGTATAAAAATCGGAAAAACATTGTTTGGAGGTCAGACTATTTAATAATAATAAGACATGTGTCGGCATCTCCCTGGTAACAAACTTCTTCTGAAATTAAATATCTTTGTTACAATAGTGACAGTATTTTGTATTTTTGTATTAGAATCCACATCCTTTATTTTGTAACTTTGTGACAGTTCTATTTTCAAAGACGGAATAAACTTCACAATTCAAAAACATGTCCATTGTAGAGTCAATTACTCAGTGGCGGCTCGTGACTGTCTGATGTGGTGAGGCGATGATAGAAGTTTGACAATAATATTATCAATAATAAAATTAATTAAATTAATGTGATTAATGCATATTGCTTGGTCTTAGTAGTTAGTAATGATAGAAGTCTTGCTTGAATACCGTTCATTTCCCA
The DNA here is from genome assembly GCF_036711695.1 of Zophobas morio. Lineage (NCBI taxonomy): Eukaryota > Metazoa > Arthropoda > Insecta > Coleoptera > Tenebrionidae > Zophobas > Zophobas morio. The sequence goes on from NW_026972110.1 coordinate 8,205,030, forward strand.
GTCAGTAGTGGGTCCTAATAATAGTAATAATAATAATAATATTAACACCCATAACACATTTAATCAACAATGTTTTACAAGTCAAAATTTTGTTTAAACTAGCACTTTCTTGGAGGGATTCGGCATTAGTTGTGTTCCTTTCTAAATCTTTTAAGCCCATGAAATTTTTAATGTGTACTTTGGAACTTTTATGTAACTTTGCACTTCGAATGAAATTCTTTAAATCGTTATATCCCGGAGACGTCGTCCATGTGTTTTTTACATTGCCTAAGAGTAGACACGGCCAACAATATAGACTTTCAGCATAAATATTACGGCTACGGCAGAGCCGTTTATGGTTCGTACCAGGCTGGTTTAAAAGACCTGTAGTACTGATGACATAGTCGCTTATCAATGGAAGTTAACGGTTTTGACTGTTCGATATTTAGCAAAATTTACCGACGTTCTAACTCGGTTCGTCGTGAAAACGGCGTTTCAAGAAGCAACATGACAATATCGTACTCGGGATTCATTTTTCACTCACCTGTACCCTGTACCTATGAAAGAGACAAAAACACGAAACACCAGCTCCTGGACTTTTATTCACGTTTATGCTAATTACCCACGCACCCTGCACCCCTTCCATTCTGTAAAATAAATGGGAAAATGATTTAATGGGTCCGCCGAAATTGGCCGAGAAGCATCGAAGATATCGCCTCAGTTCCGAGCGAATTCATGTATAGGAGTATAGCAGCTGAGTCATGGAAATCCGTGTCTGTGATTGGGCTTCATTGGCGCAAGTGAACCGACGGTCTGGCCGCTTCAGTTAAAGAATTCGGGGCATAAATCGTACAGTATTCAACGGAAAATGTCCGCAGAAAGTGTAAAAAATAAAAAATAATCTACAGATTTACCATTTCAACATATTTTTGTAACTAAAAATGCATTGAAAGCTCTTTTTTAATTATAAATTAAGTCAATCTGTTCTTAAGATATATGCTGTGAGGCGCCGCCTCACTTGCCTCATATGACGAGCCGCCACTGCAATTACTGTTTCTTTACCAAAAAAAAAAAAAACAAAAAATTAGAAAAACAGTGCTGCCACAAAGGTGTTTGGTGGTCAGACTATTTAATAATAATAAGACATGTGTGACATCTTCATACCAAACTTCTTATGAAATTAAATGTTTTTGTTGCGATAGTTGTAACGAAACGAATTTTCGCGGACCGGAAACCAGGAAGCGTACTGAGAGAGTTGGGGGCGAATCCACGATAGCCGTGCCGACGCGACCGAAAAACAAAGATTTTCTTTTCCTTGTCTTGCTCTAATAAGTGGTGCGGCTGTTTTTAAAAAGTTTTTGAGAAATGCAGAACCCTCAGTTGAGACCGACTGCCGTACGTACCGTTTTGGGTTTTCTGCCTATTTGCAACCGTTTTTTGAATCGCCGCCCCGGGGCGAAAAACCGTACCGTTGTCACCGTTTTTTTCTGTTAACCGCCGCGATTTCCCGTTCCAGGATTGCCGCCCCCAGGACTAAGAGGAGCCCGTCTCGAAAGAAGCCGCCGTCCAGGAGGGAACGACCGTGACGGACGTTTTGTTCTTTTTCTTGTTTGTTAAAACTGTATTGCAATTTTATATGTATTTAACAATTAGCCGTAAGATTATTTTAACGATGTGGCTGGTGGCAGGGAATAAAAACCCGATTGTTTGAAAAATTCCGCCCGAGTACCGCCGCTCCCGACCGAAGGCGCTACCCAGACGTGTTTCTTTTCATCGGCACTAGTTGGCCCAAGGCTTGGCACTGAGGCACGCCACTTCCACGCGATATCGATGAAATTCTGGACCGTTACCGCCCGCCCCCGGAGTTTTGTCGCATATTTTTTGGCGCCCGAGCAGGGACGTACAGTGAGCCGGCCCCGCTCGTTAGTCGCCACCAGCTACGGTCGTCGTCCACTATTAGCGTGAAACCGTCGTTTTGTTTCATTTTTTTTCCGAAGTTGCCGAAGGTGATAAGCGCCATTATCTGACCGTTTTTGTTTTGTTTTTCTGCCGTCAGAACTGGTGACGTCTCAGGATGGGCAAGGAGGACCAAATTCGGCCGTATCCAGCGCCGCTCACCACATGGGTGCACCAGCTGCAGCGTCACGAGATGGAAGCAGCGAGATTGGGATCGACACCACTGGCTCCGTTGACACCCTCCCCCAGCCCATGAAGGACTTCCATCTCCGTCACCGATGAGATCGTGGGTGCCGTCGTCGTGTCGACCCCCACCGCCTCCATACTGACGCCGACCATCTAGTACATGGTGGTGAATTCGGCTGCAGTGACATTGTTGATGTGGAGCCTTTCGCTAACCAGGCCGGTGATGCCAACAAGCCAAGTACGTGGACGTACAGGAAACCGTCCCGCTTTTCTCCATCGCCCCCACCAGCAGCCACGAGACCAACCGCGCCTTCTCCGATTCCTGAATTTCGATGGCCACCGCCGAAGCATCCGTCCTTCGTGCCACCACCAGCACCGACACCGCCGTCTGAGTCGTCACTCGGTCCAGTCGTGCTATTTAATAAACTGCGACTCGTTATTTACACGCTAGCTAAGTACTATTGTGACGAGCCGTCACTAAATTCGTTCACGAGAAAATTGTAACTAAAAAGACTAATAACAAATCCCCAAAACATAACTCGAAAATTTTCAAATCTTGATTAATTAACACGCATGCCCTAATCGGCATATAGTACCATTCAAATAGATAAACAAAATCAACCATCAATTCCCAAATGCAGGAACAAAATTCGCGTATTCGCAAATTGCGAATAACATTGCGCTTGCCAGACATTGCAAATAACTTGTACAAAATAATACGTCATAAACATCGCCAATCGCAATTACTTTCATCTAAAATTGTATCCAAACTAAAACAGCTGCAAACGAAATCCAGACGCATAAACAACCTCAGAAAAAAAAACCCTCTTTAAAAATAGCTACAACAAGTAACCACATGTAGCGATGACGACATGAAAAGCATGACGCAAGTTGAAAAAAACCCGAAAATATACGACACACTAACCAATAAAAAACGTCAGCCGCGGAACCATAAATTAAAAACTAAACCCTATACAACAACGAAATAAAACCTAAAATCCCGTACCGAGTAATACACTAATCATGAAGAAATATAGTCCACTAAAGTCGCGGGAGACAAGAATAATGAGTAAAAATCCCTATATAAGCAGTAGCGCCGAAAACGGTTTCAGTAGAAGTTTGCAGTTGCTGTCGAAGACGCTGCCGATTTGTTCGTCGAGATTTTTATTATTTTTGCTGAATTTTGAAGAAATCCGAACTTAGAAGAATTTGCTGAGCCCGAGAGGAAGATAGAAACATTCTCAATGCTGCAGCTGTGTAAGTCTACCTTCATTCTTGATTTATCTTGCTTTCCGTTTTTTTGTCATGTGTTCTCGAGTTCGAATCGTACATGTGTAGCGTTTAATTTATGCGTTTTCTTCGTTACGTTGGGGTGAACAGTTAGCGCCGGCACAGAAAGTAATCTTTAGTGCTTCCATATGTTCCCGTTTGCAGGTGGCACATTTGGCCTTGCGTCGGTTCTTGATTGTTGGGGAGGATTTTTCGATAAATTACCGTTCGCCTTTTATGATAATTATTCCAATGTTTCCTTAATTTGCCGATTTAACTCTTTTGCTTGCGACATGAATATTTTATGTGCGTTTTGGGGAAGTTCCCGAATTGAAACCTTTTTAATTTAATTTTCTTGCTGTCGATTATTTTATATTGAATTTTTACCGTTTAAATATGACTCCGTTCTCTGATTATTTTGCTATAGTATTTGGAAACCTCGCATTATATTTTACTTTAATCGTCTCACTCTATTTTAGCGCAATTATGATACTAATTTCCCAATATTTAGCTGCATTTATAAACTATGACTGTTTATTTTTATACATGTATTTAACTGTCCTGTAACCATCAATTTTTCTCGTGAACAAATGTTGCGCTCGGCGTATTTAGCTAATCAATGAATGTTTTTAAAAACTCATTTATCTCTTTTTACATGTTTATATTCATAAGTTGTCGTAGATGTAAGTGCATGATTTTAATTCATTTATTTTAGTTGATCTTATTATCAGTGGAGATTTCTCCGAATCCACTGAATTATTGGTTTTATTATTATTTTAGTTGTTTGAATGATTCAATTAATATATATAAATGCCCAATCGCAATTTATTAAATAATTAAGTAATTACTCGATTTCGTAGTTAATAGTTTTTTTTTTTTTTGTTTATTTATCACGCTCGTAATATTAATATTGTTTAGAAGGTATCGCACTTAATTAAGGATTTACCGAATTATTTTTTAGTTTTTTTGCATGCTGATTTTCTAGGATTAAGTTTAAGTAATATCGTGGGTTATGTTCATAGATTTTAAGAGTTTTATTAGTGGAATTGGAATATAATTGCGTAGCGCTTTAGAAGATAGTTTTGCATGTTGTTTTTTTTTGTGTTATCTGTGTAAATTTATTTTCATGTTTTATTTTTCCGTTTATTATTTACACATTTACTCGATTATTCTTTTGACATGCTTATAATTCTTTCTTTTAATATATATATATATATGTTCATAAAGTGGGCTTTTCCGCACATTTTTCGAGTAAATTTCAGTCAGTTTGGCATATTTTGTGCACTTTCGCACTGGTGCCAAACTACCACCGCACCCGGTCGGCAGTTCGGCACGTGATTTGGCAACATGGTAAAGGATCGACAAACATGCAACAGAAAATCATTAATTGAAAGCAGAATTTCTTCTTTCCACAGGTAGATGGCAATATGAGAATATTTATCATAAGCAAAATCGGAAAATAGTGAATAATGCCAAAGTTCGGCGACCAATTCAAGCAGTAATTCAAATTTTTAACAAACAATTCTAGTACTGGGAACCAAAGGCATTATTAACTGTTTAAATTTTCGTATTTTGGTGACTGACAGCTATTTTCTTGTGTGCCAAACTGCCTGGTGCATGTGTACGGTACGCAATTAACAGGCAGTTTCGCATGATTTTTATTTTTTCCTAAAATATTTATTCATTAAAAAAAATATTTTTAACAACAAAAGACTTTATATTACGCGTAAGAATATTCGGAGCAAGGTAAGTGTAAGTATTATACGTACAGTATATATATTTTTTTCATTAAAAAAAAAAAACATCACATTATAAATTGTGTTTGGACATGTTAAGTGGTTGCTGATGTTCCAACAGACCAACTCAGTCGGAAATTGACATCTAGAGATTTTTTATGGTGTAATGGTCCAATTTAAGCGAAAATTTAAAATTTCAGCAAAAATGATATACTTAGAAATTAAAAACGTCATTAATTGTCATAATTTTCTCATTTCGCTGACTGTGACATTTTGATAAATTTTAACGTGTGTGTCAAACTGTTGCTGCTTGCGTACAGTACGCATTATGCAGTACTTACTTAATTTTTTCGAAAACAAGCAAGTTCTGCAGTAAATAATGTATCTGAACGTACAAATCGGTTTATTAATGTTTCAATAGCCTAATACAAACTGCAATTTACATCTTAAACAAACAGGAGATACTAGGGAAGTAAGGGTGTAATTAATTGTAATAATTTTCGTATTTTGATGACCGACCTTGACAGGTATCTTTGGTGCCAAACTGCCTGCTGCATGCATACGGTACCTATTTAACAGGCAGTTTCGCATGATTTTTATTTTTTCCTAAAATATTTCATCTTTAAAAAAAGGGATTTTTAACAACAAAAGACTTTATATTACGCGTAAGAATATTCTGAGCAAGCTAAGTGTAAGTATTATGCAGTATATGTTTTGTTATTAAAAAAAAGTATATTTCTACATTATGAATTGTGTCTGGACAAGTTAAGTGGGTGCTGATGTCCTAACAGACCTACTCAGTCGGAAATTGACATCTTTAGCAAACAGAAGTGGTTAGGGAAGTAAAAACAAAATGAAGTTTCACTACTTTCGCATTTTGCTTAAGTTGCCATGGATTTACGTATTTTTTTTTAAAACTAATTAGAGATTTTTAATGGTGTAATGGTCCAATTCAAGCGAAAATTTTAAATTTCAGCAAAAATGATATACTTGGAAATTAAAAACGTCATTAATTGTCATAAATTTCGCATTTTGCTGACTATGATATTTTGATAGATTTTAACGTGTGTGTCAAAAATGGTTAAACTGTTGCTGCTTGCGTACAGTACGCATTATACAGTACTTACTTAATTTTTTCGAAAACAAGCAACTTCTGCAGTAAATAATGTATCTGAACGTAATAATCGGTTTATTAATGTTTCAAAAGCCTAATACAAACTGCAATTTACATCCTAAACAAACAGGAGAAACTAGGGAAGTAAGGGTGTCATTAATTGTAATAATTTTCGTATTTTGATGACCTTGACAGGTATCTTGGGTGCCAAACTGCCTGTTGCATGCATTCGGTACTCATTTAACAGGCAGTTTCGCATGATTTTTATTTTTTCCTAAAATATTTCATCTTTAAAAAAAGGGATTTTGAACAACAAAAGACTTTATCTTACGCGTAAGAATATTTTGAGCAAGCTAAGTGTAAGTATTATGCAGTATATGTTTTGTTATTAAAAAAAAGTATATTTCTACATTATGAATTGTGTCTGGACATGTTAAGTGGGTGCTGATGTCCTAACAGACCTACTAAGTCGGAAATTCACATCATTAGCAAACAAAAGTGGTTAAGGAAGTAAAAACAAAATTAAGTTTCGCCACTTTCGCATTTAGCTTAGGTTGCCATGGATTTACGTATTTATTGGACAAACTAATTAGAGGTTTTTTAATGGTGTAATGGTCCAATTCAAGCGAAAACTTAAAATTTCAGCAAAAGTGATATACTTGGAAATTAAAAACGTCATTAATTGTCAAAATTTTCTCATTTTGCTGACTATGACATTTTGATAAATTTTAGCGTGTGCGTCAAACTGTTGCTGCTTGCGTACAGTACGCATAATGTAGTGCTTACTTAATTTTTTCGAAAACAAGCAACTTCTGCAGTAAAAAATTTATCTGAACGTAATAATCGGTTTATGAATGTTTCAAAATCCTAATACAAACTGCAATTTACATCTTAAACAAACAGGAGATACTAGGGAAGTAAGGGTGTAATTAATTGTAATAATTTTCGTATTTTGATGACCTTGACAGGTATCTTTGGTGCCAAACTGCCTGTTGCATGCATTCGGTACGCATTTAACAGGCAGTTTCGCATGATTTTTATTTTTTCCTAAAATATTTCATCTCTAAAAAAAGGGATTTTTAACAACAAAAGACTTTATATTACGCGTAAGAATATTCTGAGCAAGCTAAGTGTAAGTATTATGCAGTATATGTTTTGTTATTAAAAAAAAAGTACATTTCTACATTACGAATTGTGTCTGGACATGTTAAGTGGGTGCTGATGTCCTAACAGACCTACTCAGTCGGAAATTCACATCATTAGCAAAGAGAAGTGGTTAAGGAAGTAAAAACAAAATTAAGTTTCGCCACTTTCGTATTTAGCTTAAGTTGCCATGGATTTACGTATTTATTGGACAAACTAATTAGAGGTTTTTAATGGGGTAATGGTCCAATTCAAGCGAAAACTTAAAATTTCAGCAAAAGTGATATATTTAGAAATTAAAAACGTCATTAATTGTCAAAATTTTCTCATTTTGCTGACTATGACATTTTATAAATTTTAGCGTGTGTGTCAAACTGTTGCTGCTTGCGTACAGTACGCATAATGCAGTACTTACTTAATTTTTTCGAAAACAAGCAACTTCTGCAGTAAATAATGTATCTGAACGTAATAATCGGTTTATTAATGTTTCAAAAGCCTAATACAAACTGCAATTTACATCTTAAACAAACAGGAGATACTAGGGAAGTAAGGGTGTAATTAATTGTAATAATTTTCGTATTTTGATGACCTTGACAGGTATCTTAGGTGCCAAACTGCCTGTTGCATGCATTCGGTACTCATTTAACAGGCAGTTTCGCATGATTTTTATTTTTTCCTAAAATATTTCATCTCTAGAAAAAGGGATTTTTTACAACAAAAGACTTTATATTACGCGTAAGAATATTCTGAGCAAGCTAAGTGTAAGTATTATGCAGTATATGTTTTGTTATTTAAAAAAAAGTATATTTCTACATTATGAATTGTGTCTGGACATGTTAAGTGGGTGCTGATGTCCTAACAGACCTACTCAGTCGGAAATTCACATCATTAGCAAACAGAATTGGTTAAGGAAGTAAAAACAAAATTAAGTTTCACTACTTTCGCATTTGGCGTAAGTTGCCATGGATTTACGTTTTTATTGGACAAACTAATTAGAGGTTTTTAATGGTGTAATGGTCCAATTCAAGCGAAAACTTAAAATTTCAGCAAAAGTGATATACTTGGAAATTAAAAACGTCATTAATTGTCATAATTTTCTCATTTTGCTGACTTTGATATTTTGATAAATTTTAACGTGTGTGTCAAACTGTTGCCGCTTGCGTACAGTACGCATTATGGAGTACATACTTAATTTTTTGAAAACAAGCAACTCTTCTGCAGTAAATAATGTATCTGAACGTAATAATCGGTTTATTAATGTTTCAAAAGCCTAATACAAACTGCAATTTACATCTTAAACAAACAGGAGATACTAGGGAAGTAAGGGTGTAATTAATTGTAATAATTTTCGTATTTTGATGACCTTGACAGGTATCTTTGGTGCCAAACTGCCTGTTGCATGTATACGGTACGCATTTAACAGGCAGTTTCGCATGATTTTTATTTTTTCCTAAAATATTTCATCTCTAAAAAAAGGGATTTTTAACAACAAAAACTTTATATTACGCGTAAGAATATTCTGAGCAAGCTAAGTGTAAGTATTATGCAGTATATGTTTTGTTATTTAAAAAAAAGTATATTTCTACATTATGAATTGTGTCTGGACATGTTAAGTGGGTGCTGATGTCCTAACAGACCTACTCAGTCGGAAATTCACATCATTAGCAAACAGAAGTGGTTAAGGAAGTAAAAACAAAATTAAGTTTCACTACTTTCGCATTTAGCTTAAGTTGCCATGGATTTACGTTTTTATTGGACAAACTAATTAGAGGTTTTTAATGGTGTAATGGTCCAATTCAAGCGAAAACTTAAAATTTCAGCAAAAGTGATATACTTAGAAATTAAAAACGTCATTAATTGTCAAAATTTTCTCATTTTGCTGACTATGACATTTTATAAATTTTAGCGTGTGTGTCAAAATGTTGCTGCTTGCGTACAGTACGCATAATGCAGTACTTAATTAATTTTTTCGAAAACTAGCAACTTCTGCAGTAAAAAATGTATCTGAACGAAATAATCGGTTTATTAATGTTTCAAAAGCCTAATATAAACTGCAATTTACATCTGAAACAAACAGGAGATACTAGGGAAATAAGGGTGTAATTAATTGTAATAATTTTCGTATTTTGATGACCTTGAGAGGTATCTTTGGTGCCAAACTGCCTGTTGCATGCATACGGTACGCATTTAACAGGCAGTTTCGCATGATTTTTATTTTTTCCTAAAATATTTCATCTCTAAAAAAAGGGAGTTTTAACAACAAAAACTTTATATTACGCGTAAGAATATTCTGAGCAAGCTAAGTGTAAGTATTATGCAGTATATGTTTTGTTATTTAAAAAAAAGTATATTTCTACATTATGAATTGTGTCTGGACATGTTAAGTGGGTGCTGATGTCCTAACAGACCTACTCAGTCGGAAATTCACATCATTAGCAAACAGAATTGGTTAAGGAAGTAAAAACAAAATTAAGTTTCACTACTTTCGCATTTAGCTTAAGTTGCCATGGATTTACGTTTTTATTGGACAAACTAATTAGAGGTTTTTAATGGTGTAATGGTCCAATTCAAGCGAAAACTTAAAATTTCAGCAAAAGTGATATACAGTAGACGCCGCTTAATATGATCACGGTTAATGTTATCAACCGCTTAGTGTGATCAAAATGGCTTGGAACGGTCCCACGCAATACTAATGCATTACAGTTTTTCCGTTTATTGTGATCAATATTTCGCTTATTGTGATCATTCTCGCAATTCTTATACAAACGGGAATTGCTTTTTTGGAGAAGTGAGACGACTGAAACTGGTATTATTGTGTTTTAATGAATATTCATTGCTTTAAAAAGTACATTCGCTTATACTGATCACTTTGTACAACCACAATCAGTGACAGTTTTACGTAAATTGTGCGTTTTCGTCTTCTGAACGAACGAATTTTTTCTGTTTTAAATTAGAGTACTTATGTAAAAATGAGCACTTTGAAATGACTAGATCTCAGCTTATTATCGGTGTGATTAAACACTTTGCATATTATCAAAGCAGTTGGAGATCTGAAGACAGTATGATCGCTCCCATCATGGATGAATCAGCGGTAACCTTAAAAATTTCTCAGCCAAAGGAAATCGAGTGTTCCTTTCTCAGAATGGTAACCAAAATTTAAAATAAATTCTAACGTTTATGTACCTTCATCTACAGCATAATAAACACTACTTGTTCACGATTTTATTTTGTTTCGAGGTTTTACTGTCTCTGCTGGAGGTTTTCGCTTATTATTATCAGCCGGTTAGTGTGATCAATTTGTCTGAGTCCCAAAGTGATCACATTAAGCGGCGTCCACTGTACTTGGAAATTAAAAACGTCATTAATTGTCATAATTTTCTCATTTTGCTGACTTTGATATTTTGATAAATTTTAACGTGTGTGTCAAACTGTTGCCGCTTGCGTACAGTACGCATTATGCAGTACATACTTAATTTTTTGAAAACAAGCAACTCTTCTGCAGTAAATAATGTATCTGAACGTAATAATCGGTTTATTAATGTTTCAAAAGCCTAATACAAACTGCAATTTACATCTTAAACAAACAGGAGATACTAGGGAAGTAAGGGTGTAATTAATTGTAATAATTTTCGTATTTTGATGACCTTGACAGGTATCTTTGGTGCCAAACTGCCTGTTGCATGTATACGGTACGCATTTAACAGGCAGTTTCGCATGATTTTTATTTTTTCCTAAAATATTTCATCTCTAAAAAAAGGGATTTTTAACAACAAAAAATTTTATATTACGCCTAAGAATATTCTGAGCAAGCTAAGTGTAAGTATTATGCAGTATATGTTTTGTTATTTAAAAAAAAGTATATTTCTACATTATGAATTGTGTCTGGACATGTTAAGTGGGTGCTGATGTCCTAATAGACCTACTCAGTCGGAAATTCACATCATTAGCAAACAGAAGTGGTTAAGGAAGTAAAAACAAAATTAAGTTTCACTACTTTCGCATTTAGCTTAAGTTGCCATGGATTTACATTTTTACTGGACAAGCTAATTCGAGGTTTTTAATGGTGTAATGGTCCAATTCAAGCGAAAACTTAAAATTTCAGCAAAAGTGATATACTTAGAAATTAAAAACGTCATTAATTGTCAAAATTTTCTCATTTTGCTGACTATGACATTTTATAAATTTTAGCGTGTGTGTCAAACTGTTGCTGCTTGCGTACAGTACGCATAATGCAGTACTTACTTAATTTTTTCGAAAACAAGCAACTCTTCTGCAGTAAATAATGTATCTGAACGTAAAAATCGGTTTATTAATGTTTCGAAAGCCTAATACAAACTGCAATTTACATCTTAGACAAACAGGAGATACTAGGGAAGTAAGGGTGTAATTGATTGTAATAATTTTCGTATTTTGATGACCGACCTTGACAGGTATTTTTGGTGCCAAACTGCCTGTTGCATGCATACGGTACGCATTTAACAGGCAGTTTCGCATAATTTTTATTTTTTCCTAAAATATGTCATCTCTAAAAAAAGGGATTTTTAACAACAAAAGACTTTATATTACTCGTAAGAATATTCTGAGCAAACTAAGTGTAAGTATTATGCAGTATATGTTTTTTTATAAAAAAAAAAAAGAAAATTTCTGCATTATGAATTGTGTCTGGACATGTTAAATGGATGCTGATGTCCTAACAGACCTACTCAGTCGGAAATTGACATCTTTAGCAAACAAAAGTGGTTAGGGAAGTAAAAACAAAATTAAGTTTCCCTACTTTCGCATTTTGCTTAAGTTGCCAGGGATTTACGTATTTATTGGACAAACTAATTGGAGATTTTTAATGGTGTAATGGTCCAATTCAAGCGAAAATTTAAAATTTCCGCAAAAGTGATACACTTAGAAATTAAAAACGTCATTAATTGTTATAATTTTCGCATTTTGCTGACTAGGACATTTGGTTGATTTTAACGTGTGTGTCAAACTGTTGCTGCTTGCGTACAGTACGCATTATGCAGTACTTACTAAATTTTTTCGAAAACAAGCAAGTTTTGCAGTAAATAATGTATCTGAACGTAAAAATCGGTTTATTAATGTTTCAATAACCTAATACAAACTGCAATTTACATCTTAAACAAACAGGAGATACTAGGGAAGTAAGGGTGTAATTGATTGTAATAATTTTCGTATTTTGATGACCGACCTTGACAGGTATCTTTGGTGCCAAACTGCCTGTTACATGCATACGGTACGCATTTAACAGGCAGTTTCGCATGATTTTTATTTTTTCCTAAAATATTTCATCGTTAAAAAAAGGGATTTTTAACAACAAAAGACTTTATATTACGCGTAAGAATATTCTGAGCAAGCTAAGTGTAAGTTTTATGCTGGATATGTTTTGTTATTAAAAAAAAAAAAGACTATTTCTGCATTATGGATTGTGTCTGGACATGTTAAATGGATGCTGATGTCCTAACAGACCCACTCAGTCGGAAATTGACATCTTTAGCAAACAGAGGTGGTTAGGGAATTAAAAACAAAATGAAGTTTCACTACTTTCGCATTTTGCTTAAGTTACCAGGGATTTACGTATTTCTTGGACAAACTAATTAGAGGTTTTTAATGGTGTAAAAGTCCAATTCAAGCGAAAACTTAAAATTTCAGCAAAAGTGATATACTTATAAATTAAAAACGTCATTAATTGTCAAAACTTTCTCATTTTGCTGACTGTGACATTTTGATAAATTTGAGCGTGTGTGTCAAATTGTTGCTGCTTGCGTACACTACGCATAATGCAGTACTTACTTAATTTTTTCGAAAACAAGCAACTTCTGCAGTAAATAATGTATCTGAACGTAATAATCGGTTTATTAATATTTCAAAAGCCTAATACAAACTGCAATTTACATTTAAACAAACAGGAGATACTAGGGAAGTAAGGGTGTAATTAATTGTAATAATTTTCGTATTTTGATGACCTTGAGAGGTATCTTGGGTGCCAAACTGCCTGTTGCATGCATACAGCACGCATTTAACAGGCAGTTTCGCATGATTTTTATTTTTTCCTAAAATATTTCATGGTTAAAAAAAGGGATTTTTGACAACAAAGACCCTATATTACGCGTAAGAAAATTCTGAGCAAGTTAAGTGTAAGTATTATGCAGTATATGTTTTGTTATTTAAAAAAAACTATATTTCTACATTATGAATTGTGTCTGGACATGTTAAGTGGGTGCTGATGTCCTAACAGACCTACTCAGTCGGAAATTCACATCATTAGCAAACAGAAGTGGTTAAGGAAGTAAAAACAAAATTAAGTTTCACTACTTTCGCATTTTGCTTAAGTTGCCAGGGATTTACGTATTTATTGGACAAACTAATTGGAGATTTTTAATGGTGTAATGGTCCAGTTCAAGCGAAAACTTAAAATTTCAGCAAAAGTGATATACTTAGAAATTAAAAACGTCATTAATTGTCATAATTTTCTCATTTTGCACACTATGACATTTTGATAAATTTTAACGTGTGTGTCAAACTGTTGCCGCTTGCGTACAGTACGCATTATGCAGTACATACTTAATTTTTTCGAAAACAAGCAACTCTTCTGCAGTAAATAATGTATCTGAACGTAATAATCGGTTTATTAATGTTTCAAAAGCCTAATACAAACTGCAATTTACATCTTAAACAAACAGGAGATACTAGGGAAGTAAGGTTGTAATTGATTGTAATAATTTTCGTATTTTGATGACCGACCTTGACAGGTATCTTTGGTGCCAAACTGCCTGTTGCATGCATACGGTACGCATTTAACAGGCAGTTTCGCATGATGTTTATTTTTTCCTAAAATATTTCATCGTTAAAAAAAGGGATTTTTAACAACAATAGTTATTTATTATACAAGCGGTTAAAGTGAATGTTTAATGAGCGGTCAGTTTAAGGCGAGAGCGGCGTATGCCGCGAGCACCTTAAGACCGCAAGTTACACATTCATTTTAAACGCGAGTGTAATACAAAATTTTATTCAATTTTGACAACTCCAAGTCCCAAATTGTGAAAAAATTGGTGATTCAAAGTTCAGACTCGAGAAACGTCAGAATTGACAGCGACCAAATAAAAGTTTTATATGCGTAGAATTTAGTGCACAATATCAGGTGTGTGTGTGTGTGTACCTAGTATGTGACTCTGGCGACGGTGTTTGTTTATTTTAAACAAACTAAAATGATCGAAAAATTACAAAATCATGCAAGATTCTAACGACAAAACTTGCTCCCAGAAAAGACCAGATCAGAAAGTGTATCAAAAGTTCCTTAGATGGAAAGAGCAGCAAGGCACTGGAGAAATTACAGAAATGGTAACCATGGTTTTAAAACAGCAAAATAAAAATTTTATTTTGCTAGCGGTTTAAAAATTTTATGGTGCTACCGGATAAACCAAAGCTTTAGTGGCCTACTGACGGCAAAATAACGTTTGTTTACATGTCAAAATTGAATAAAAGACTTTATATTACGCGTAAGAATATTCTGAGCAAACTAAGTGTAAGTATTATGCAGTATATGTTTTTTTATTAAAAAAAAAGAATATTTCTGCATTATGATATTGTGTCTGGACATGTTAAATGGATGCTGATGTCCTAACAGACCTACTCAGTCGGAAATTGACATCTTTAGCAAACAGAAGTGGTTAAGGAAGTAAAAACAAACTTAAGTTTCACTACTTTTGCATTTTGCTTAAGTTGCCAGGAATTTATGTATTTATTGGACAAACTAATAAGAGGTTTTTAATGGTGTAAAAGTCCAATTCAAGCGAAAACTTAAAATTTCAGCAAAAGTGATATACTTAGAAATAAAAAACGTCATTACCTAATTGTGATAATTTTCGGATCCTACTGACTATGACATTTTGATAGATTTTAACGTGTATGTCAAACTGTTGCTGCTTGCGTACAGTACGCATTATGCTGTACTTACTTAATTTTTTCGAAAACAAGCAACTTCTGCAGTAAATAATGTATTTGAACGTAATAATCGGTTTATTAATGTTTCAATACCCTAATACAAACTGTAATTTACATTTTAAACAAACAGGAGATACTAGGGAAGTAAGGGTGTAATTAATTGTAATAATTTTCGTATTTTTATGACCTTGACAGGTATCTTGGGTGCCAAACTGCCTGTTGCATGCATACGGCACGCATTTAACAGGCAGTTTCGCATGATTTTTATTTTTTCCTAAAATATTTCATGGTTAAAAAAAGGGATTTTTGACAACAAAGACCCTATATTACGCGTAAGAAAATTCTGAGCAAGTTAAGTGTAAGTATTATGCAGTATATGTTTTGTTATTAAAAAAAAATATATTTCTACTTTATGAATTGTGTCTGGACATGTTAAGTGGGTGCTGATGTCCTAACAGACCCACTCAGTCGGAAATTAACATCTTTAGCAAACAGAAGTGATTAGGGAAGTAAAAACAAAATTAAGTTTCACCACTTTCGCATTTTGCTTAAGTTGCCAGGGAATTACGTATTTATTGGACAAACTAATTAGAGGTTTTTAATGGTGTAATGGTCCAGTTCAAACGAAAACAAAAAATTTCAGCAAAAATGATATACTTAGAAATTAAAAACGTCATTAATTGTCATAATTTTCTCATTTTGCTGACTGTGACATTTTGATAAATTTTAACGTGTGTGTCAAACTGTTGCCGCTTGCGTACAGTACGCATTATGCAGCACATACTTAATTTTTTCGAAAACAAGCAACTTCTGCAGTAAATTTTGTATCTGAACGTAATAATCGGTTTATTAATGTTTCTGTGAATACTACTGTGAATACATTGGAATTGGCCAAAACTAATTGAGGAGAATAAACTTGTCTAGCTTTATTGAAACGTCTTCTTGCGACGACAATCAGAGACTTACTTCGACTACATTCCAACGACATAAAACAAAGAGTAGGGAGCGAGACACCTGCATCCGCTTTGCAGCGTCTGACGTCATTCGTCTCTCAACAAAAACAAGCAAACTTTAAATTCACAAATAAAAATACTTATTCTAACAGTTTCAAAAGCCTAATACAAACTGCAATTTACATATTAAACAAACAGGAGATACTAGGGAAGGAAGGGTGTAGTTGATTCTAATAATTTTCCTATTTTGATGACCGACCTTGACAGGTATCTTTGGTGCCAAACTGCCTGTTGCATGCATACGGTACGCATTTAACAGGCAGTTTCGCATGATTTTTATTTTTCCCTAAAATATTTCATCTCTAAAAAAAGGGATTTTTAACAACAAAAGACTTTATATTACTCGTAAAAATATTCTGAGCAAGTTAAGTGTAAGTATTATGCTGTATATGTTTTGTTATTAAAAAAAAAAGAAAATTTCTGCATTATGAATTGTGTCTGGACATGTTAAATGGATGCTGATGTCCTAACAGACCCACTCAGTCGGAAATTGACATCTTTAGCAAACAGAAGTGGTTAGGGAATTAAAAACAAAATTAAGTTTCACTACTTTCGCATTTTGCTTAAGTTGCCAGGGATTTACGTATTTCTTGGACAAACTAATTAGAGGTTTTTAATGGTGTAAAAGTCCAATTCAAGCGAAAACTTAAAATTTCAGCAAAAGTGATATACTTAGAAATTAAAAACGTCATTAATTGTCAAAATTTTCTCATTTTGCTGACTGTGACATTTTGATAAATTTGAGCGTGTGTGTCAAATTGTTGCTGCTTGCGTACAGTACGCATAATGCAGTACTTACTTAATTTCTTCGAAAACAAGCAACTTCTGCAGTAAATAATGTATCTGAACGTAAAAATCGATTTATTAATATTTCAATAACCTAATACAAACTGGAGTTTACATCTTAAACAAACAGGAGATACTAGGGAAGTAAGGGTGTAATTACTTGTAATAATTTTTGCATTTTAATGACCTTGACAGGTATCTTGGGTGCCAAACTGCCTATTGCATGCATACGGTACGCATTTAACAGGCAGTTTCGCATGATTTTTATTTTTTCCTAAAATATTTCATCGTTAAAAAAAGGGATTTTTAACAACAAAAGACTCTATATTACGCGTAAGAATATTCTGAGCAAACTAAGTGTAAGTATTTTGCAGTATATGTTTTTTTATTAAAAAAAAAAGAATATTTCTGCATTATGAATTGTGTCTGGACATCTTAAATGGATGCTGATGTCCTAACAGAACCACTCAGTCGGAAATTGACATCTTTAGCAAACAGAAGTGGTTAGGGAAGTAAAAACAAACTTGAGTTTCACTACTTTCTCATTTTGCTTAAGTTGCCAGGGATTTACGGATTTATTGGACAAACTAATTAGAGGTTTTTAATGGTGTAAAAGTCCAATTCAAGCGAAAACTTAAAATTTCAGCAAAAGTGATTTACTTAGAAATTAAAAACGTCATTAATTGTCATAATTTTCGCATTTTGCTGACCATGACATTTTGATAGATTTTAACGTTTGTGTCAAACTGTTGCCGCTTGCGTACCATACGCATAATGCAGTACTTACTTAATTTTTTCGAAAGCAAGCAAGTTCTGCAGTAAATAATATATTTGAACGTAAAATTCGGTTTATTAATGTTTCAATACCCTAATACAAACTGCAATTTACATCTTAAACAAACAGGAGATACTAGGGAAGTAAGGGTGTAATTAATTGTAATTATTTTCGTATTTTAATGACCTTGACAGGTATCTTGGGTGCCAAACTGCCTGTTGCATGCATACGGTACGCATTTAACAGGCAGTTTCGCATGATTTTTATTTTTTCCTAAAATATTTCATCGTTAAAAAAAGGAATTTTTAACAACAAAAGACTTTATATTACGCGGAAGAATATTCTGAGCAAGCTAAGTGTATATGTTTTGTAATTAAAAAAAAAGAATATTTCTACATTATGAATTGTGTCTGGACATGTTAAGTGGGTGCTGATGTCCTAACAGACCCACTCAGTCGGAAATTGACATCTTTAGCAAACAGAAGTGGTTAGGGAATTAAAAACAAAATTAAGTTTCACTACTTTCGCATTTTGCTTAAGTTGCCAGTGATTTACGTATTTATTGGACAAACTAATTAGAGGTTTTTAATGGTGTAAAAGTCCAATTCAAGCGAAAACTTAAAATTTCAGCCAAAGTGAAATACTTAGAAATTAAAAACGTCATTAATTGTCATAATTTTCTCATTTGAATAAAATAAAATAAAATTAAAAAAAAATTTGCTGACTGTGACATTTTGATAAATTTTAGCGTCTGTGTCAAACTGTTGCTGCTTGCGTATGTACGCATAATGCAGTACTTACTTAATTTTTTCGAAAACAAGCAACTTCTGCAGTAAGTAATGTATTTGAACGTAATAATCGGTTTATTAATATTTCAATAGCCTAATACAAACTGTAATTTACATCTTAAACAAACAGGAGATACTAGGGAAGTAAAGGTGTAATTAATTGTGATAATTTTCGTATTTTGATGACCTTGACAGGTATCTTTGGTGCCAAACTGCCTGTTGCATGCATACGGTACGCATTTAACAGGCAGTTTCGCATGATTTTCATTTTTTCCTAAAATATTTCATCTCTAAAAAAAGGGATTTTTAACAACAAAAGAGTTTGTATTACGCGTAAGAATATTCTGAGCAAGCTAAGTGTAAGTAATATGCAGTATATGTTTTGTTATTAAAAATAAAGTATATTTCTACATTATGAATTGTGTCTGGATATGTTAAGTGGGTGCTGATGTCCTAACAGACCTACTCAGTCGGAAATTGACATCTTTAGCAAACAGAAGTGATTAGGGAAGTAAAAACAAAATTAAGTTTCACTACTTCAGCATTTTGCTTAAGTTGCTAGGGATTTACGTATTTATAGGACAAACTAATTAGAGGTTTTTAATGGTGTAATTGTCCAATTCAAGCGAAAATTTAAAATTTCAGCAAGAGTGACATACTTGGAATCTAAAAACGTCATTAATTGTCATAATTTTCGCATTTTGCTGACTATGATATTTTGAAAGATTTTAACGTGTGTGTCAAAAATGGTTAGAATATTGCTGCTTGCGTGCAGTACGCAATATGCAGTACTTACTTAATTTTTTCGAAAACAAGCAACTTCTGCAGTAAATAATGTATCTGAATGAAATAATCGGTTTATTAATGTTTCAAAAGCCTAATACAAACTGGAGTTTACATCTTAAACAAACAGGAGATACTAGGGAAGTAAGGGTGTAATTAATTGTAATTATTTTCGTATTTTGATGACCTTGACAGGTATTTTGGGTGCCAAACTGCCTGTTGCATGCATACGGTACGCATTTAACAGGCAGTTTCGCATGATTTTTATATTTTCCTAAAATAATTCATCTTTAAAAAAAGGGATTTTTAACAACAAAAGACTTTATATTACGCGTGAGAATATTCTGAGCAAGCTAAGTGTAAGTGTTATGCAGTCTATGTTTTGTTATTAAAAAAAAAGAATATTTCTACATTATGAATTGTGTCTGGACATGTTAAGTGGGTGCTGATGTCCTAACAGACCTACTCAGTCGGAAATTGACATCTTTAGCAAACAGAAGTGGTTTGGGAAGTAAAAACAAAATTAAGTTTCACCACTTTCGCATTTTGCTTAAGTTGCCAGGGATTTACGTATTTATTGGACAAACTAATTATAGGTTTTTAATGGTGTAATGGTCCAATTCAAACGAAAACAAAAAATTTCAGCAAAAGTGATATACTTAGAAATTAAAAACGTCATTTATTGTCATAATTTTCGCATTTTGCTGACCATGATATTTTGATAGATTTTAACGTGTGTGTCAAACTGTTGCCGCTTGCGTACCATACGCATAATGCAGTACTTACTTAATTTTTTCGAAAACAAGCAACTTCTGCAGTAAGTAATGTATTTGAACGTAATAATCTGTTTATTAATGTTTCAATAGCCTAATACAAACTGTAATTTACATCTTAAACAAACAGGAGATACTAGGGAAGTAAGGGTAAAATTAATTGTAATAATTTTCGTATTTTGATGACCTTGACAGGTATCTTGGGTGCCAAACTGCCTGTTGCATGCATACGGTACGCATTTAACAGGCAGTTTCGCATGATTTTTATTTTTTCCTAAAATATTTCATCGTTAAAAAAAGGAATTTTTAACAACAAAAGACTTTATATTACGCGGAAGAATATTCTGAGCAAGCTAAGTGTATATGTTTTGTAATTAAAAAAAAAGAATATTTCTACATTATGAATTGTGTCTGGACATGTTAAGTGGGTGCTGATGTCCTAACAGACCCACTCAGTCGGAAATTGACATCTTTAGCAAACAGAAGTGGTTAGGGAATTAAAAACAAAATTAAGTTTCACTACTTTCGCATTTTGCTTAAGTTGCCAGTGATTTACGTATTTATTGGACAAACTAATTAGAGGTTTTTAATGGTGTAAAAGTCCAATTCAAGCGAAAACTTAAAATTTCAGCCAAAGTGAAATACTTAGAAATTAAAAACGTCATTAATTGTCATAATTTTCTCATTTGAATAAAATAAAATAAAATTAAAAAAAAATTTGCTGACTGTGACATTTTGATAAATTTTAGCGTCTGTGTCAAACTGTTGCTGCTTGCGTATGTACGCATAATGCAGTACTTACTTAATTTTTTCGAAAACAAGCAACTTCTGCAGTAAGTAATGTATTTGAACGTAATAATCGGTTTATTAATATTTCAATAGCCTAATACAAACTGTAATTTACATCTTAAACAAACAGGAGATACTAGGGAAGTAAAGGTGTAATTAATTGTGATAATTTTCGTATTTTGATGACCTTGACAGGTATCTTTGGTGCCAAACTGCCTGTTGCATGCATACGGTACGCATTTAACAGGCAGTTTCGCATGATTTTCATTTTTTCCTAAAATATTTCATCTCTAAAAAAAGGGATTTTTAACAACAAAAGAGTTTGTATTACGCGTAAGAATATTCTGAGCAAGCTAAGTGTAAGTAATATGCAGTATATGTTTTGTTATTAAAAATAAAGTATATTTCTACATTATGAATTGTGTCTGGATATGTTAAGTGGGTGCTGATGTCCTAACAGACCTACTCAGTCGGAAATTGACATCTTTAGCAAACAGAAGTGATTAGGGAAGTAAAAACAAAATTAAGTTTCACTACTTCAGCATTTTGCTTAAGTTGCTAGGGATTTACGTATTTATAGGACAAACTAATTAGAGGTTTTTAATGGTGTAATTGTCCAATTCAAGCGAAAATTTAAAATTTCAGCAAGAGTGACATACTTGGAATCTAAAAACGTCATTAATTGTCATAATTTTCGCATTTTGCTGACTATGATATTTTGAAAGATTTTAACGTGTGTGTCAAAAATGGTTAGAATATTGCTGCTTGCGTGCAGTACGCAATATGCAGTACTTACTTAATTTTTTCGAAAACAAGCAACTTCTGCAGTAAATAATGTATCTGAATGAAATAATCGGTTTATTAATGTTTCAAAAGCCTAATACAAACTGGAGTTTACATCTTAAACAAACAGGAGATACTAGGGAAGTAAGGGTGTAATTAATTGTAATTATTTTCGTATTTTGATGACCTTGACAGGTATTTTGGGTGCCAAACTGCCTGTTGCATGCATACGGTACGCATTTAACAGGCAGTTTCGCATGATTTTTATATTTTCCTAAAATAATTCATCTTTAAAAAAAGGGATTTTTAACAACAAAAGACTTTATATTACGCGTGAGAATATTCTGAGCAAGCTAAGTGTAAGTGTTATGCAGTCTATGTTTTGTTATTAAAAAAAAAGAATATTTCTACATTATGAATTGTGTCTGGACATGTTAAGTGGGTGCTGATGTCCTAACAGACCTACTCAGTCGGAAATTGACATCTTTAGCAAACAGAAGTGGTTTGGGAAGTAAAAACAAAATTAAGTTTCACCACTTTCGCATTTTGCTTAAGTTGCCAGGGATTTACGTATTTATTGGACAAACTAATTATAGGTTTTTAATGGTGTAATGGTCCAATTCAAACGAAAACAAAAAATTTCAGCAAAAGTGATATACTTAGAAATTAAAAACGTCATTTATTGTCATAATTTTCGCATTTTGCTGACCATGATATTTTGATAGATTTTAACGTGTGTGTCAAACTGTTGCCGCTTGCGTACCATACGCATAATGCAGTACTTACTTAATTTTTTCGAAAACAAGCAACTTCTGCAGTAAGTAATGTATTTGAACGTAATAATCTGTTTATTAATGTTTCAATAGCCTAATACAAACTGTAATTTACATCTTAAACAAACAGGAGATACTAGGGAAGTAAGGGTAAAATTAATTGTAATAATTTTCGTATTTTGATGACCTTGACAGGTATCTTGGGTGCCAAACTGCCTGTTGCATGCATACGGTACGCATTTAACAGGCAGTTTCGCATGATTTTTATTTTTTCCTAAAATATTTCATCGTTAAAAAAAGGAATTTTTAACAACAAAAGACTTTATATTACGCGGAAGAATATTCTGAGCAAGCTAACTGTAAGTATTATGCTGTATATGTTTTGTTATTAAAAAAAAAGAATATTTCTACATTATGAATTGTGTCTGGACATGTTAAGTGGGTGCTGATGTCCTAACAAACCCACTCAGTCGGAAATTGACATCTTTAGCAAACAGAAGTCATTAGGGAAGTAAAAACAAAATTAAGTTTCATTACTTTCGCATTTTGCTTAAGTTGCCAGGGATTTACGTATTTATTGGACAAACTAATTAGAGGTTTTTAATGGTGTAATGGTCCAATTCAAACGAAAACAAAAAATTTCAGCAAAAGTGATATACTTAGAAATTAAAAACGTCATTTATTGTCATAATTTTCGCATTTTGCTGACCATGATATTTTGATAGATTTTAACGTGTGTGTCAAACTGTTGCCGCTTGCGTACCATACGCATAATGCAGTACTTAATTAATTTTTTCGAAAACAAGCAACTTCTGCAGTAAGTAATGTATTTGAACGTAATAATCGGTTTATTAATGTTTCAATAGCCTAATACAAACTGTAATTTACATCTTAAACAAACAGGAGATACTAGGGAAGTAAGGGTGTAATTAATTGGAATAATTTTCGTATTTTGATGACGTTGACAGGTATCTTTGGTGCTAAACTGCCTGTTGCATGCATACGGTACGTATTTAACATGCAGTTTCGCATGTTTTTTTTCCTATAATATTTCATCATCAAAAAAAGGGATTTTTAACAACAAAAGGCTTCATATTACGCATAAGAATATTCTGAGCAAGTTAAATGTAAGTAGTCTGCAGAATGTGTTTAAAAAAAAAAGAATATTTCCACTTTATGAATTGTGTCTGGACATGTTAAGTGGGTGCTGATGTCCTAACAGACCCACTCAGTCGGAAATTGACATCTTTAGCAAACAGAAGTGATTAGGGAAGTAAAAACAAAATTAAGTTTCACTACTTTAGCATTTTGCTTAAATTGCCAGGGATTTACGTATTTATTGGACAAACTAATTAGAGGTTTTTAATGGTGTAATGGACCAATTCAAGCGAAAATTTAAAATTTCAGCAAGAGTGGCATACTTGGAAACTAAAAACGTCATTAATTGTCATAATTTTCGCATTTTGCTGACACTGTCAGGTAAATAAGTTTGTGCCAAAATGCCTGTTGCATGCATACGGTACGTATTTAACAGGCAGTTTCGCATGATTTGTATTTTTCCACAAAACTGTAAATCTAAGAAAAGCGGTTTTCTCTACTTTTACGTTTTCTCTACCTTCCGTGACACCTACAGTACGAAGGTGTCCCGTTTCTGTCTGTCTGGCCGTCTGTCTGTACATCTGTCTGCGGTCCCGGATTTTTATGAATTATGATACAGATAATCTACGAGCCACCGATTGTTGTCAAATTTTGTATTTATATTAGGAATATCTTGTAGGTAATATCAATTCCCGCTTGAATTGGGCTATTGGAACATCGAAAACCATTAGCACACCCAGATACAATCTATCCCATAGAAATTCCTAGTTTTTTAAGCAAATACAGTATAATCAGCGTGCTTAGAATATTCTTATGAATAACATAGAGTGTTTTGTTCTTAAAAATCACTTCCTTTTTGATTTAAAATTTTGGGGGAAAATAAATGTCATGCGAAACTCCCTGTTAAATGCGTACCGAACGCATACAACAGGTAGTTTGGCACACACTTTAGTCCCGGTCACTGTTAACAAAATGCGAAATAAAGACAACAAATAATGCCTTTACTTCCCTAGTATTTTCTATTTGTTAAAGGTTTCAATTTCCGCTTGACTTGGGCTATTGGAACATCTAAAACCACTTTGAATTTCCAGATACAAACAATTGTGTCGAAATGTTTTATTTTTTAAAAAAGTAATTCTAAGGGTGACGTACT
The DNA here is from genome assembly GCF_036711695.1 of Zophobas morio. Taxonomy (NCBI): domain Eukaryota; kingdom Metazoa; phylum Arthropoda; class Insecta; order Coleoptera; family Tenebrionidae; genus Zophobas; species Zophobas morio. Next base: position 8,229,880 of record NW_026972110.1, read on the forward strand.
TAGAATATTCTTATACGTAACACAAATCCTTTTGTTTTTTGGATTTACAATTTTGTTGAAACCTACCGCAAACTTTATTAATTATAACATTTTAAATATAAATGCCAAAGTGCCTTTTAAATATAATTAAATTTTTTTGGCCATCTATCGTCGAGGGGCTGAACTATGCCGTATTTTCCTTATGTGCGAAACTGACTAGTTTATGAGTTTGGTCTACTACAGTGTTGCCATAGTGTGCCGACCGTGCCAAAGTTCCGGGATTACATACATATATATATATATATAAAAATGTTAGAAATGTTTAATTATTACCTCTTCCCCTACATGCAGTTTAGCTCTTCCATTTCCAAGGAAATGGGCCTACACCCAAATAAATAATTTTGTTAGTGTCCAAAAGCTCGGCCGCGGTCAAAACTATTTGGACACGACACTATCAAAATTGCTAAAAACAATTAAAACTAAAAATTCAGTGGAAATCAAAGAAATCTTCCCCTGAGAATAAAAAAATAACCAAAGTTAACCGGATTAAAACATGCACTTAAAATCTACGCTAATTATGAAAATAAAACAATCAAAAAAAGAGATAAGTAATTTTTACTTTCATTAATTCGCTAAATACGCCAGGCTAAACTAAACGCAGAGAAAATAGTACATACCATCAATGCTCTAAAGTATGGTGGAAGCATTAAATTCGCATAAAGTGCGAGATTTCCCAAAACTATAATGATAATAATAATAAACTCAAAATAAAATTATCAACTGCAAAGGAATCAGATTAAAGTGCTTCCGATTCGGAAATCTCCCAAAAACTCATCTAAAATATCCGAGTTTCGAACGCAGGGGTTGAATCCGGAAACCGAGGAACCGTTGGATTAATTTTCGTAAAAGGCGATCGGTAAATTATCAAAAAATCCTCCCCAACGACCAAAAGCTGACGCAATGCCAAGAGTACCGCCCGCAAACGAGAATATCTGTTAACGCTAAAAATTCCTTCCGCCCCCGGCGCTATCTGTTCACACCAAACGCATCGAAAAAAATCTTAATAGGCCCGAAGTCGAGAACACATTGGAGTAGCGAGAGCGAGATAAGTTAAGTGCGACTGATGTTAGACTTACACAGATGCAGCATGGAAATTTTTCTATCTTCTTCTCGGTCCCAGAAAATTTTTCTAAATCCGGATTTCTTTAAAATGCAGCCAAAAATAGTAAAAAAATCAGTAAGCAAACGGACAGCGTGACCCGCGGCAACTCGGAACGTAAATGAATATCGCTTTCTGCGCTACTGCCCTTATAGGGATTTTTGCCCATTTCTTCAGTCTCCCGCGACGTTAGTGAGCCATAAAAAGACTTAAGTTATGGGTTACTCGGAACACGACTTTTAGGTCTTATTTTGCTGTTTTATAAGGTTTAGTTTGGTTTAAATAGGATTTCGTCTCTGACGGATTTACGCGAGTTCTTTGACCTGTTTTTTATTCATATGGATTTTGCTTGCTGCTGTTTTAGTTTGGGTACGAATTCGAATGAAGGTAATTGCGATTGGCAGTTTTTATGGGTGTATGCTTTTGCGCATGTTGTTCGCAATGTCTGACAAGCGCAATGATTTTGAAATTTGCGAATATGCGAATTTTGTTCTTACGTTTGGGGATTGGTGGTCGAGTCTGATTATATCTGTCCGAATGGTACTATGTGCAGATTTGGACATGCGTGTTAAGTAGTTGAATTTTGTTTTTATGTTCTGGGGATTTCTTTTTCGTCTTTTTGTTGCGATTTTCTCGTGAACTGATTAGTGACGACCCGTCCCACCATTTACTATGTGTACAATTTTGAAGTGACGTCATCACATTATTGGTGGGGATGATTAGACAAATTTCGGTTAGCGTTTTATCATCTATATAACATTCCTGACATAAATACTTTTGGAGATTATCTGTGTACTAAAAATCCGAGATGGCAATCAGACAGACAGACGGACACACGGACGGACAAACAGACAAACAGGCGGAAACGAGAGACCTATTTCTTCGTACTCTATGGGTCATGAAAGATCGAGAAAACGTAAAAGTAGAGAGTCGGTCGACGGACTCGATTACAATACTTCCTTCGCTCACGCTTGGGAAGTAAAAAACAACTCTGTATTATATCTACATATGTATTTAATTTAAATAAAATATTCTAGCAATGGTTCAATACTATCCATTTCTCCACTGGATTTTGAGGGTTGTTCTTATCGATGTCGTCGTCCTCTGAACTCAGTTCTTCATCCGAATCACCGGTGTTGACGACAAAACACAGTTCATCGGATATTGCATCAAATATATGTACAACCAGCGGGTCTACCAGGCCCAGGTTGCCCCCGTACACACGTGAAATGCGTTAAGGGTTTATTGTAAAATTCAGTGAATAGTGCATTATGGTTTATAGAATACCATCTTACCATGGCTTAATATTAATGAATATCTGATTTATTACCCTTCAGGATTATAGTTAGAGATGAATAAGTACTGAAGGCTACAATGTAAAGTCTCCCAAATACTATAAGGTTATAAGGCTGTTGTAAAATTAGGGTATTGTGAAAACTACAATGGAGCAATTAATAAGGCAAACCCACAGTTGTAAATCTTTGCGACTGGACCTGTTCCCGACCGTCATCCATTCCAGAGACGGTGGACAAGATCGAGTATTTTTCAAAACATTTACCCACCAATTGTATTTGGTTCAATGTACCAAAAATGTTTAAGCGGATTACCCTGCAGTAGATATTTAGGTGACAAGACAAATTCTTGAATTATGACGCTAGGCTTGAGCCGGTAACCAGCGACTCGATAGGACTTATAAGATCCAATTATTAAGTTTAGTGAGGCCACATAACCTTGTAGTATTGGGGAGACTATACAAAATGATGGTATTTAAAACATGAGATTAGTCACAGAACATTGGTAGTGGACCTCTTACCTACAGTTTTGTCTATATAACCACCATTATCAACATAAAATGTCAAAAATTACTCTAAAATTACTACCTACTCTATAACTATACTACCAACAACTAAGAAAAACGGGAAATAAAAAAATGTGTCTGTATTTATGGCATTTATTTTTTATTTAGATACAGATATTTTGTGCTTAAATCTGATTTTATCTATGTACAATAGATAACCAAATTTGTATCTAGAAAATGTATTTAGATACAAATATCTAATCAAGACCCAACAGTGATTACCAACCTAACTCTACCCGGACCGCATACGTGCAACCCGCGTGTACTATGCCTGCTACCCTGGAATACTGGCAACTGTTTCATTTATCGCCCCTGTCCGTACTTGTATTTTCTCATGGTTTTTTAAGAGGTACCCAGTTTTTTCTCAAGTTTCCATGCAGTCTTGTGGATAAGCCAAGCAGCCAAGTTTTTTCTCTTTCGCTGATTTGTGGAAATTAATACCCTTGATCTATTTAAAGCTCATGCTTTATTTATGTTTTCAAATAATCCTTTATAAACATTTCATAAGATTTCTACTGCAACACAAATTTAATACAAAAATATTAGACTATATCGGCACATGTCGAATACGTAAGACTTATTAAAAATACAAAAAAATATAAGATTCAAACAAAACAGTACTAAATTACTGTAGTGGCTATAATAGAAAACAAAAACAAAACTAACATCTCGAGCGCATAAGTATAGTAGTAACTACATACGTGTCTTAAAAATGAAAATACACAATTGAAGGAAATTCCGCATACAATGTAGCATTCTCTTTACAAGTATGACATAAAATTATTTTATACCTTCACATTCATTTTTACACATATTTCAATAATATGCGTTTCGTGACGGAACTACCAATTACACACTCAATGAAACATCAATTAAAAAAAAATGTTGTAAAAATTTATTACCTACATAATTAAATGATACAGGATATAATTAACTAATAGATGTTAAGTTATATACATTTCAATCTTCCATATTATGAATTTTCAGATGCGCTAAATTCAACAATATATTTCAAGTAATCAAGTGTGTAAGGCTTATTTTTAATTTTACAAAGGGAAATTAAATTTACTGTAACTTTGTCACAAAGTGTAAAATGGAATACATCGTAAATATTTTGAAACAAGCTTAAAACACACGTTATTTTCATTATTATCTGAAGTCCAATCATACACGATCAAATAGTTCAACACCATCAATCTCATAATAAAACCTGGTCAAAACATGGTTTAGAACAATTGACTGGAAAAAATCGTCACGGACTGTCAAAATTACCTTTGCAGTGTGGATGTTGACTCCGTGTCAATCTGATCGTGTATGGCAAATTTACTGACTTCTTAAAAGAAAATCATTTTATATAGGAAAATATGTTCAACAAAAATGTTAATATTACAAACTACTATATGTATTTAAATTTATAAAGCATAAATAACAATACCTGAAGTGATATTTTATAACATAGGTTCTAGCTTAACTTCGATCACAGATAAATCGTCAAGTATGCGCCGTTGATATTTCTTATAAAACGCATGAGCGGATGCAACAGATTTAAACAAAATTGTTGCTTGTCGCTCTTGCTTATCCACTCGTAGTTGCTGAAATGTAATTAAGAAATAAATATCTATTCGTCAACTCAAATTTATTAAATGTTGAAAACCTTGCAATGTTCCGAGATGTTACGTATTTTCGTTGCAGATTCATAATAACCCAACATTTCTACCAACTAAACACACGCAGACTAAAGTATGGCAGCTTCTCCATCAAATCACGGAAAAACAAATTGCCTAACCCATCAATTTGCTTAAATAATAATGTCTTTGTAGTTCAAAATATTGATATTTTGGTGCAGGACAATTTATTTCAAACTTTCCTCTTTTTACTATAGAAATAACAATTGTCGAATGAGCCCACTCTTCTGTTTCGCGAACTTTTCGTTTACTTTTTTCAATGGCGAAGTAATTATGTTTTCAAAGCAAGAATAAACTACACATTTCAAAAATATGTCAATTACTGTTTCTTTACAAAACAAAATCGGAAAACCAGTAGTATCACAAAGGTGTTTGGAGGTCAGATTATTAATAAGACATGTGTCAGCTTCTTCCTGGTAGCAAACTTCTTCTGAAATTAAATGGTTTTGTTGCAGTAGTGACAGTATTTTGTATCACAATCCACGTCCTATATTTTGTGACTTTGTAACAATTCTATAAGGGTTCAATAAAAAAACACTAAAAAAACTGTTTATAATAAAGCTAAAATACGCAGTTCCTATTTCAAAAATTTAAAATAATCGTATTACTTCTTTATGTTAAAAAACGACTAGAATAGGTTTGTAAATATTCTATCAATTAAGTGGTCAACACCAAACATCAATATTTTAAACTAACACTTTCTTATATAAACAAACTTTGGGACATTTTGTACACTAAAACCACTTAATTAGAAAAGCTAGCTTACGCTCAAGATCTAATAAAAATAAGTGCCAAAAAGTACATCGATTTAACGATTATTCGATAAAAATATAAAAAATATATAAAAGTTTTATCACAATGTTGCTTGAGTATATCACCATCAATTTGTACGATGTGTATGTAATCACAGCTTAAATCACAGCTATAAAGCCAAAATGGAATGACATTATAGATCTCCATAAATACAAAATGGATTTGTTACTTAAAAAAGACTAGGAATCGAGTCTAACACATTTAGAAATGAGATTAGAACTCATGAGAGCTTTAGCACAATGCAACCCTTGATAACTAGAGAAGAATACATCTGCATTAACACGTATTTAAACACACTATCATCACAAACGATTACACCTTCCTTGTTGCAAAATTCTGTTCCACATTAAAAATTCGGTTTTTGAAAAAATGCTTTTTTCATAACCGTTTAGTAGCACTATCAAAAACGCTTATTTATTCGCAGGCATACGCACTCCACTACAATTTTCTACTACAGAATAATCTACTAATCTATCAGTTAAACACAAGTAATCAGAAGCATCCATGTGTAAAAACCCAGACATTCTTTTCTTTCTAAAAATAGCGCCAGAATGAACCATTTCACTTCAAACAACGTAGACAATGGAGTGTAAAACTTCTCTTAACCATAAGGATTCTATGGTTGCACGAAACCAATAAAAGTTACACATATTTTTGTTGCTCAGCAATTTGAAAACACCAAACACATTTTTACAAGATCCGTTTCCAACTTCCCGAACTTTATATTGTACCGATACAACAAAATTTTTTGAACTAGAAGAACAAATTAAGACTGAAACTGTTAAGAGCAACAAGTGAAAGACAACAGACGAGACTGAACAAATTATTCATGAACCTAGTTGAAAAGATTAATATGATTCTTTTTGTACTTGGCTGTAAAAAAAAGCGCAACACCAAAGGCATCACGAAATCGAATGTACGCAAGCTTAAGAAAACCCCATATATAAACAAGTTCAATAATTGTTTTTCATTTAATTGGAATAAAACAAGCAGCTCGCAAGAAAAATTAATATTATTAATAAAATATGAAACTACAATCGACCTGTAATGCATCAAGCACCAAGCCAGGATTCAGTATTGCAACGGAAAATGACAGTAGTCCAAATTTAACAAGAACTAATTTTAACATATAACGAAACGTGGGACCCGGAGGTTCGATCCAACTCGATTCGGCAGTATGTTTACTAGACAACAAGAGAAAATGTTACTGAAGAGAATCACACCAACCATAAACAATACGAAGATTATCTTACCTGTATTTCCCCTATGCCCTGAGACAACGCCATCAATTTGTTTTGATTTATGGTAGCTGACAAATTATTAACAACCACAAGCTTCGTATTAAGTAAGTTGTTGTCTTTCTTCAACACTTTACGGTTATTGAAGAAAGACGAAAGGCCTTGCCCGGTGTCGGAAGATTCGCTACTGGCCTCATTACAAACTTGTTTGTTAACATCGGAATTGGTCAGGACTTCATTGCTCGCTTTAGTTTTACTTTTTACGACAACTACCCGATTGGACATGAAGCCGCTAGAAGACGCTTCAGCCTTGGGCAACTCTTTTGCAACTGGAGCGTTTGATTGAAGATTATTGGTAACTTTAAAAGTGAGATTTGGCATTTTCTTCGGCAAATCTTTGATCGGGACGTTCGACTGACGATCATTTGAAACTTTGAACGTGAGATTCGGAAATTCAGGAGGTAAATCTGAATTTGAATTATCGGAATAGTTCGTCGTTTGTTGAGGATAGTTCGATGGAATAGATGACAAAGTAGAGTTCTGATTTTGCCTAGAAAGTTGCCTTTGAGGTACTTTTCCCAACCGTTGGATTACATTTGGAACAGAGCCCGACGTGAGTCGATTAATTTTTTGAACAGGAATAGTTCCAACCGCATGTTCAACCATATCTCTTTTAATGGATTGGTTGTTGGTATTATTGTTTTGTAGATTTTGTTTTAAAGGATTTTGTTTAAATCCTTCGGAACCTGGGATCAGTAACTTTTGTTCCTCTTCCTTCTGACGCTGTAGCATCATTTGTTTTCTTCTTTCTTCTTTTATTCGTAAAATCCTTTCTCGTTCCCGTTTCTGTTCTTCTATTTTCAACCGATATAATCTAGTTTCTTCATCCTCCTGTTCTTCTGTATTATTAATTACCTATCAAGGAATTTCACAATAATTTAAATAGTTTATTTTTATTTACTTACATTAACGCTTACTGGATGTGTTTGTTCTGTACTAGAAACCTCTGTTTCCTCACTAACTTCAGTCGATTGTGGATTGTTTTCAGTCATTTTTACTTTCTTTTCAGGTAATTCTTCTCTAAAATCAGTGCATTCAGTATTGTTAATAGGTCGTCTGTTGCCTTGTTTAAAGTTTTTATTTGGAATATATGTATTTTCCCTTCTTCTAAACTGGCCTTGTTGTATGGGCCTATTTTGACATTGGTCCTTATTAGAGTATGCCTGATTTTGTTGAACTTCCTGTTTGTAATAATTTAAATTATCACTTCTTGCTAAAACATCATTTCTAGTTTCGTAGTTTCCACTATTATAGTTATTGTAGTTCTCCTGTTTTGGTGGATAGTTAGAATAATTTAAATTCTTACGTTCATAATTATCTCCAGTTTGCGGTGGATAATAATTATTACTATACATACTCGGTCTTGTATTATATTTATTGTAATTTAGGTTATTACCCTCATACGAGTTAACTATGTTTGAATTTTTTGTAGGTCCCATATTTTGATTATTTGTCCGATTGTAACGATTGTAGTTGGAGTAAGAAGAGTTATATGGTTTAGAATTTCCTTGCGGTCTGTTCATTGACAGCTGACTGTTATACGGCTGTTGCTCGATTTGTCTTGAATATGATTGTTGTACTGGAGGATGATGAATTTGATTTGTTACCTAAGAAACAGTACACTGTTGAATGACAAAAAGAAAAAAAATCAAATTTAAAAGTGTGAGAATGTTAACAGTTCACATCTTGTTATAGTACTATTCAATAGACACGAAAATTCAATAACTAATTTGTTAGTCTGATATCTAAGAAACTTAAAAAAGATCAGTCTCTGAAGAGTATTTCCTGCATTAAAATTCTAAAGTCTCTGGTAAAATAAAGTCATATGTCAATGTTTTCCCAGTGGTTGGAAGTAATTCAGTTACAAGTAATTCATTACTGTAATTAAATTCCTTTTCAAGTAATGAGTAATTGTAAAGAATTACTTTTTTTGAGTAATTCAGTCACTTTTACAATTACTTTTTGCAATTTACTTTTAACCCAAATACTCAAATATTGTTTTGTTTTTCTGTACGAATCGTTTACCTGACCTGTTGGGATTATTATACCTGTTTCGTCTCCACAAAGAGAAGATTAACCCAGTAGGGAGTTAAAATCTAATACGAGTTCAGCACAGAATTTGTTAAGAAACCCATAATATATGTACATAAGCTCTTCGTCATTTAAAGAGTGAGCTAAAGCATATCCCAGCATAGGAAAATACATATAAACTTCTGCCCAAGTTTTTGCCAAAAGTATACGTCCGATTGTAATAAACTTCACACCGTTGAAATGAACGTAAAAAACCCTACCCAGACTGCTTTTCCGTTTTTTTTTTAATTTTGTGCTCAAAAAAAACCTACAACGCGTTAAAATTGTGATGAGCACTGGGCGGAAAAATATCTTACGGATGCAATTCCCCAGTTGAAGCAAGGTGTGTTTTACGGCGAGTAGCGGGGACGCTTTGATCTGGTCCACAAGGTCGTAGCCAGTGCGTCGCTTGGAGTGTTTACAGCTTGTTAAAAAACTACTTCTATATTACTATATTACTTCAAATAAAAATACTCGATGCCCTTTTTAATTTTTCAAACATAGGACCACAGATTTGTGATCTTGAAATGTTATATTATGTTGATATAGTCCAAAAGAAAAATATATTTGTAATCAAACTATCGCCGCGACAGCACTGAATCGAGCGTATGAAACACAATTCCGCGCGTTGGTGATGAGTATGAGATTATCTGGTTTTTGCTATTTATGGTTTCAATTTTAAATTTTCAAAACGGTACATTAGTAGAAATTGTATTAAAAAATCCATTGCGTTTTACACAAATAAAATATCTTAATAAATAATTGAGTAAACAGGAGTAGAATATTTAAAATTTATGGTCCAACAAAATTTAGCCATTTTTCTGGTCCACTCAAATCTATAACCGGTAACCGTTAGCGCCCGTCCTTTTAAACCGCTCACAATCCCTCAATACAGTTTTATGAGAGTATCCACCCTCTAAAGTTTTCTAAATTTAACCTGTAAGTTACAATGCTAATTAAGAGACAATTAATGGCAGACTTTTAAGTTTACATTATCTTGTAGCCCCCTAGTATTTAAGGCTCCTCCTTACACTCATTAAAATCTGCCGAAATACGGCGAAACGCCACTTCCAATATCATCCTTACTATAGCACTTGAAGACTTGTGCGACATATCTACTTGTTCGTGATACAAAAATCTTCATGGAAATAGTTTTTATATTGCATTAAAGGCTTTCGTTTTGTTAATAAAAAATAAAAACAGAAAAACTTATTTTTCTCTTTGAGCCAAAACTATAACGTATTTTGGCTTAAAAAAATCTGACAGTGTAGATAATATTATTGCTCACCTGGGGCCAATAATTATTTTTTCGTTAAACTATCCATTTTTTAGTTATTGTTGATTAAAGCAAGACCTAAAAAGGGCAGTTTTTGTAAATGTAGGCAACCAAACATCTTCTTTCGTCAAGAACGAGCCAAGAAAGTGAATGATTTACGATAGGGGTTGGCCACTATTGAGAGATTAGACGGATTTAAAACCCTTGTTGAGAAAATATGCAAATGAGGTGACCGTAGTGTGTTCTACCTGAAGGTTGTGGAATCGTACAATTATGTAGGAGTATTATATTAATCTAATTTCAGAATAACAAATAAATAACCGAGTTTGGATTTTTTACAAAACTGCCTAACTTGTTTCAACAGCTATAATTACTGCTGATCCCAAATGTGAGATAAATTAGACAAATTTTAAAATTATCAATCACTGAAAAAGAAAAGAATAGAACAACTTTTTCCAAAGCACACTATGAAGATTCGATTATATGTGACACTAATAATAATCGAATGTATGTGTTGAATTACTTACATATCTTTATGTGTACATATTAAAGATGTACCGACTGTAGGTCTGGCCGACTAACCGACTAGCCGATTGTTCGGCCAGTAAAAACCGACTAGTCGGCCGACTGTTCGGCTTTGCTAAAACCAGTTTATAAATGCGACAAACAGTGTGTTTTTTTTCCTATTTCTCTGACTACCTTAAATATTTGTTCTATTTTAATAAAAGGAATAACTAAAGTTCCTTTGTTTTCCAAAAAATGTGTTAAATTTGTTTGGATAATTTTAACATTTAATGTTTTTAGTAACTCAGTACAAAAATAAAGAATAACACAATTTAGGGCCAGTTTATACAATATTTTAACTGAGATTAAGTTGATCGCGTATTTAACAAGGCCATTAGCGACGTCTGATTGGCGTAGAGTCGGTCACATGGTACTTTAACGCAGGGTTAAAAATTAAATCGCAATTAAATATTTAATTGAGGTTCTGTAAACCGGGTTTAATTGTTTGATATACTATTATAATTTTAATAAAAAAAAGCCGACCGATCGGCTGTTTAGCCGACTAGTCGCCGACTGCAGCCGACGATGAAAAACGGCCGAATAGTCGGCTTATCCGACCGGTCGGCCACTAGTCGGTACATCCCTAGTACATATTATAACCTCTTCTAAATTTAAAAATGTATATAAATTTTTTTGACTGAGATAGAATATAATAAATATAATGATATAAAAATAAATAATGGTCTGTAAATCATAAATCTTTTTTTATTATAGGACGAAGCTGCTGATTTCGACTCCATCGTGAATCAATAATTTCTGGGAGCATGGCTTTTAAATAAAATTTTTCCAAATAATTTTCCATTTCTTTCTCCCAAAAATCGTCATTTCTTTCAATTAAAAAATATTGTAAATCAACCTCAGTATATATGATGAAATAACACCATTTTTTTTGTGTTATATGAAGTTGCCCTTGCACTTGAGACATGTAATCGTGCTTATATTTTAGTACAATCGAGTCGTCAGCTTCATTGATGACACAAAATTTAATGGTACCGTCTTTTATGGCATCTTTAATTTTTTTATTTCGGGCAGAAAAAGCACACTTAATTTCTATAATTGTATCATTATTAATTACTCCGTCTGGAGACGCTCCCAAAAATTTTTTTACGTTATCTATGAATAAGCCGCATGGTAACACCTTTAAACCTGTCAAACACTCAAATTTAATTCTGGCTTGTTCCTCATGAACTATTCCAAACTGTATAGCGTCGGATATTTTTTTGGAGAACGTTGTATCTGAACACACTACGGTCACCTCATTTGCATATTTTCTCAACAAGGGTTTTAAATCCGTCTAATCTCTCAATAGTGGCCAACCCCTATCGTAAATCATTCACTTTCTTGGCTCGTTCTTAACGAAAGAAGATGTTTGGTTGCCTACATTTACAAAAACTGCCCTTTTTAGGTCTTGCTTTAATCAACAATAACTAAAAAATGGATAGTTTAACGAAAAAATAATTATTGGCCCCAGGTGAGCAATAATATTATCTACACTGTCAGATTTTTTTAAGCCAAAATACGTTATAGTTTTGGCTCAAAGAGAAAAATAAGTTTTTCTGTTTTTATTTTTTATTAAAAAAACGAAAGCCTTTAATGCAATATAAAAACTATTTCCATGAAGATGAAGTAGATATGTCGCACAAGTCTTCAAGTGCTATAGTAAGGATGATATTGGAAGTGGCGTTTTGCCGTATTTCGGCAGATTTTAATGAGTGTAAGGAGGAGCCTTAAGAACATCCTTTTTATTAAAGATTAAAAGATTTGCGTCCGCAGGTAATTATCGGTGTACTAACAGGTGTTTACGATTGATTTACACGTAGCCAGTAAGACAAATATTTTTAAATCTTCCACCAATGCAAACTTTTTGTTTAAAAGTTGTTGCAGTTGGCATCGAACATTTATTTGTAGCTAGAGTGGAATGAAATTAGGCGCAAAAGAATCAGCTCTTCAATTTTTGGTAAAATATGTAACATGTTGGCGCGAATGTTTTTAAGACAAAACGTCATGCCTTAGCTGACGAAAATTTTGAATGTCAGTTATTATTGAATTTAAATTATGAATATAGTCCTCTTGCGTGAAGTATTTATTTGTTTTATTTTATTTACTGATGTGGATATGTAACAAGTGCGTTAGTAAAATAAATCACTCACTGCCTTTTTCATTCTAGCACGTTTTTTCTTGACCCTATGGACCCATACAACAAACGTATAAAATTGTGTCTTCATCAAATTTTTCAAAGTGCAAAAAGTAATTGTTAAAGTTATGCATTACTTTTTAAAGGTAATGAGTAACTGTAATGAATTACTACTGTTAATAAATAATGAGTAATTGTAACGCATTACTTTTTAAAAGTAATTGTTCCAATCACTGATTTGTAGACACTATATTAAAATGCAGAGGTTGGCCAATATGAACAGATTTTCATTTCCTTAACATGTTTTCATTGTAATTCAATTAAAATGAAAATATATGAAACTTGACACAGATCAATCTTGTTTCAGATTTATTATATCCTCTGACTGACCACATCTACTTTACAAAGAATATTTTTACTAACTACTATTTTAAATGAAATTTGGCATAAAACGTCATTGATAAAAATAATAACGAATTATAGGCAATAACTACAAATCAATCAAAATTTGGACTAAGAATTACTGTATAAAAAGAAAAACCTGTCAAGAGACTTTATTGCAAAATAACTCAATCTGTGCGCGCGCAACGGATAAATGCCCGTGAGTTCAGTTTACTTTTATTATAAACAAGTAAACATTCAATTAGCCACAAGCAAACAAATAACTAATTTAAAACTATTTTCATTCCATGCATCAAAAATAAGATACAAGTCAGTGTTTGTACTGATCCAGTATGATCAGGTTCATAATCAGTAATTGAGATCACTATGATAAAGCATTAATCACAACTTCTAAAAGCACATATATTTATCTAAACCAACCTGACTGAATTCATTGTATCTATTATTCCACCCTGAGACATCCTGCCGCATTTATGTGAAAAATAATTACATTGTCACCAAAAATGTTAATCACACTTACCTGGTTTTGGTTACTCTGTGAATGATATAAATGCTGATCTTCTACAAGATTTGGAGGAGGTTCATATGATAAAGGCTGCTCATAATTATTAGTTGGAGGCTTATAGAAATGTTGAGTTTGTGGTTGTGACTGAGGCATCAGCATATTTCCTGGTGTCTGTGCAAAGCCATTAGCAATGCCATTCACTAAATTACTCACTAGCAACTGACTTTGTAAATTTAAATCACAATTTCGTAGCATATTTTCAGAATTCCATGGCTGCACAAAACTAGTATTATTTTGAGAGTACTGAGGGTTTTTCCAAGCTAGGCGTGCTAGAAATTAGAAAACATTAGATAAACTTTAATATTAACACACTTAGGCAACTTTACCTTCATTTTCATTAACATGAACTGTTCCCTCATATCTTGGATTAATTAAAACAGTTCCATTTCGTCTCCTTTGCATTTTGTTCTTAACAAAGTTTGACCTTGTTTGAAAGTTTCTTTGTCCATTTCCTCTTTTTCTTTTGTCACTCTGCATTGCATTGTTATTACCACTAAATTTTTGGGGTCCTACAAACAACAAAAAAGTCAGGTTTAACCAAAAGTCATAGTGCAATAATACCAGTATAAGGTTTTTTTGCTTGCGGCGCTGATGTCTTAGCCATTTGTACTGTTTTTGCAGTCGTGTTAGTACCAGAAGTCATATTTTGTTTAAGACTCTGTGGTTTCTCCACAGAAACTTGCGTTTCAATTTTCTTGTGTGACTCTTCTTCCTCTTCATCGTCATATAAAAGTTTATCTGCAAACCCACCCAATTATTCTTTTTCACGTAAGCGCACCATTTTACTGTACCGTCATCTTGAAAATCTTCCTCCACATCTAGATTAAGAACGTCATCTGGTTCTTCATTTTCTGAGTATGACTCAGACTTCTTCCTGTTATCATATCCATCTCTACTTTTTGAATATTCATCTTCTTCTTGGAGGAGAGCTTCTTCTCTCTCGTTGGTTATATCGTAAATGTCATCTATTTCATCTTCACCACCTAATAATTCATCATCAACCCTAAAAGTAAAAAAGAAAAACATGAGAAACTCACCACCGTTGGAATCCATTGTTTGTTTCTGGCGTAACATTATGTTGGTATATTTTACATACTGTTGTTTTATAACAATAGAAAATTAATCACGTTACTTACACATCTGACATCTTACAGAAACAAATGAATGGCTCATGCAAAAATGGAAGTAATCCGTGAAGTTCTGTCCAATGAACCACACGCGACGCACACTTGACACTTGGGATCTCGGGAATAAAAATTAAAAAGTGACAGAACTTGAGGAGCACTTGAGGAGTGAGAAGCCATGCACCAATATTTAAGAAGTAGGAGAAAGAGGGCAGCACGTACGCACGGACACACCATGGACATGCGTATTGCATAATTAGTAAAGCTCAATACACGTAACGACGTAACGCAAGGCGTAACACATAGTCCGTAAAACAGATATCCAACAACCAGGTTTACCTTTTTTTTTACATTTTTTTATTCAATTAAATAAAAACTCCGGTATTATAAATAAATTATTCAAAATTTTGAATTTCAGAGTTGCAAACAGAAAAATGTATGTATTTTTAATTACTCTTTTAAACTTGATAATTCCATATCTAAGGATGTGTCTAAGGCATCACTCTAAAAATATTTTTTTATTAAAAAAAAAGCGCTACGAATATTGGAGTATTTGTTATCGATAGGTATATTGCGATATTTTTAACTCGTGTTTATCGCTGTTGGATAATAATCAGTTGCTACTGTGTAAAAATGCATAAATTCGACATTTCTTTGTTGAATCTCTTATTTCAAGGTGTGTTTTTTACACGGCATTTTTGCTGTTAACTTGGTTCATTCAGTACATACTCCGTGTTGGTTTTGCGTCCTTTGTGGTATAATGAAACTTTCATCCTCAGTAAAAAATTACAAAGTGGTGCCCAGAAAAGAAAATTTAAAGTTCAGGAAAAACAAGAACTTGAAGACATTTTGAAGAAAGTGCTAAAATTAGAGACATTTTTAATTTCTGAGAAACCTAGTACCAGCGGTGAAAGTGACGACTTAATTTGGAAAATTTTACTAAATGTAAAGAAAATACAGTATTGAGTACCTAAAATTTTAATTAAGTATATTAATAAATTAAATTCTTAGATGGAGATATCGATACAGATGTGAATCTTCGAGTTTCAAATGATGTAGAAGTTGAATATGTAAATGGTTTTAATCTTTCCGATGGCACTGCAATACATATCTTTACTTATAAAACCGAGGTTCAGTGTATCCTTGAATACTAAGATATCTATTCGAAAGAAACATCTATTTCAACCCACCAATTTTGGAAATAAAAATTACTATTTGACGCCAGAAAAGTATATTTAGGGGTCTGGATTCTGGATTCTAATTTTATGGGGGCTGACCGTAGCCAACCGGCACTTAGGCCTCGTCTTTGGGCCCATTGTACTTTCCCCAAATCCATATCAGAGTGTATTCCCGCTCCTCTACTCGTCAAGCCACCCAACTGCTTGAAGTAGTATTCATTTATTATTTCCCTTACAGGCATAATAATAATATTCCCAGTAGGGGTACAAATTAACTTAATCTACATCAGATAAACCAATAAAAATAAATAAAATAAAATGAAATAAATATTGGAGTGTTATATAATAAATGTTCTATTCTTTCTGCTTGCTCACCCCTTGCCATAGTTCCCTTATCTTCCATACTTCTTTCATCCAGTCCAGTCCTCTTCCATCCTCGTTTAGCACTTCATCCCTACTTTCGTCTAATTCTCTCAATCCTTCACATCCTTCCAGCATATGCTCTATTGTTTCTCCCTCTCTCCAACATATCCTACAACTTCTGTCAGTTTTATCCATCCAAAAATTATGCTCTTTCTCTTTATTTCCACACCTAAATCTCGCCATCATTCTTTTCTCCTTTATACTCTCTCTGTGTGTGCACTTTGGTACTTCGTCCTTTATTATTTTTCCATAGTCTGCATTATATCTAGACTCCGATATTCTCGATCTGCGTTCTTGCTTATCTATATCCTGATCTCTTACACTCAGTTCTTCTTTCATACTCCTTCCCATTTCTTCTCATTCTATCTATTTTTCCACATACATATCCCTTTCCTTCATAATACTTGTCTCTTTCGATCCAAACATGTTTTCCCCCTTCCTTTCTTATTTCTTTCCAACATTCTTGCAATATTTTGCAATCACCTCTCTCACTAAATTTCTCTTCAAATCCAACCGCCCTTTTACCCGCTTGCACTTTCATTTTCTCGCTTTTTGTTTCTTCTCTCACTATATACCCCGGCGTATACTTTTCCAATCCCAATGTCCATTTCAAGTATTTTTCTTTCACTCTCACTATTTCTTCATATTCCCTCCATCCCCAAATCTCAGCTTCGTAGGTACATAAATACACTTTTGGTCAAACTATCAAACGTCATCATTCTTCTCTTATAATCATGTACAAATTTTCTCTCTCCTATCCCCATACTATTCCTATCACTTTGTTCGCTCTTCGGACCATTTCTTGAATATAAGCTCTATCTGAGTTATTGCTCGTTAATGTATATCCTAAGTACTGGAATTATTTCACCTGTTCAATCATCTTCCCTCTCCATGCCCACTCTTCCTTCTCCTTTCTTACTTTCTTCCCAAATACCACCATTTTTGTTTTTTCCACATTCACTTCCAATTCCTTTTTCATTTCTTCTCTTTTCTTTGCCACAATCACCAAATCATCTGCGTACGCCAACGCCCACACTTTCTCTTTGCCCACTACCACCCCTCCTGTCTGTGCTTTTCTGAACACTTTATATTTATATCTCCTAGATTAGGTGCAAACAATGCGGGGCTGAGTGGGCATCCCTGTCTCACTCCTCTATTTGTATAAAAACCCTCGCTCTCTATACTTGCTGCTTGAATCTACTTGATAATGCAGAAGGTGGGAACTCCCTAATTTTTGCCATACCAGGCCAGGTGTCCCCTTAGTTTGCATTTCCTGCAGGAGGCTACGGCTGAACACTCACGACGAACGTGCTCAGCTGTTTCCTCTTCTTCATTGCATCCACGACAGATTGGGTCTGTTACCATTCCTACAGTATGTAGTTGTTTGTCGAACTGGTAATCTCCCGTAAGGAATCCTACCAGTTTACGCAATTTGTCCCTTGAAAGTGAGAGATAAAATTTTGTCAACTTACGGTCTGGTGTCGCTATACAAGCTCTACTCTGCCAACAGCTGCTCAACGTCGTCCATATTTGCTCATGGCGTCTATGGGTATATTGCTTTACGAGTTCGTTCGAGAGGATGACCGAAGGCGTGATTGCCAGTTCTGGTCCCCAGAAGGGCATGCTCACGGCTCGCTTCGCCATCTCATCTGCCCTTTCGTTTCCTTCGTTGCCACTGTGTCCTTTGATCCGACAAAGTTCTACACTATTCATCTGCGTTACATACCTTAGCGTTTGTTTGCACTCCTAAACCAGCCCGGATCTAACCATACAGCTATTCAGGGCTAGTAGTGCAGACTTGCTGTCAATAAGTATGCATATTGATTTGTTGCCGATTTCACGTTCAGCAACGATTCTAGCTCCCAGCATTATTCCCATCACTTCTGTTTGTAAGACAGACGTGTGGGTGCCGGGAGGTACACAGATTTGTGCGTTCAATTGTTCGGAGTAGATACCGGCTCCTGAACAGCTATCTGTTTTGGCACCATCGACATAGATATCGATGTCGGCTCTTTCTTCTGAATTATCATTCATTAATATTCTATATGTCTTCTCCTATATTAATTTTGTGCCCATTCGGTCACAACCCATCCTTAACAAGGCTATTCTATTGAACGCCTCCATCAAGATACGAGTGTGCTTCGTAATGTGGCCTTGCTTGTTCCATACTCCCAGAGAGTGAAGTCTTAGAAACGTCCTCATTGCCGCTTCCTCTATGTAAAGGTTAAGAGGTGCTAAGCAAAGAAGCGTCTCCAGAGCCGCTATGGGAGTGGTTTTCATTGCTCCTGTAACACTGAGACACGTCATTCTTTGAACGTGTTCAAGTTGAAGGGCTTGTTTTTTGTCTGGCTCTGGGCCACCAAACTAAAGCTTCATAGCACAGCATCGGGCTGACCATTGCCGCGTAGATCCACAGGGCGATCTTCGGTTTTAAATCCCAAGACCTTTTAGGACTAATACTATGCTTTTGAAGGTCGTTTTATCGAACGCTCCTTCAATATCCAAGAACATTCATAAGGTGGAGGAGTTTGTTCTCCATCGCCCGCTCTATACGGTTTACGACTGTGTCTAAAGCCGTATGCGTGGATCTTCTTTGGATGTAGGCATGTTTGTTCGGATGTAGAGGTTGCTTGTTCAAAGCGGTCTCCCGAATCTCTTTTTCACTTAGTCTTTCTTCTAATTGGTCTATGGGATTTAGCCAAGGTGTAATCTCTAACAAATTCATTTTCCATTAAAAACTTTTGCAAAATTTTTGTTTAAGGATTTAGCTGCCAAAGTTATTTTAATATAATGTATGTAATTTTTTTATGAGTTGTAAGGAATTTACCGTAATAGTAATTTGCCATTTTAAGACATTTATAGTAAATAACTTGAAACACTAGACTACCACTGAAATATATGCTGTACTATGAGACCATAAATAGGTTGAAACTGCAGTCTGTAGCTTTTTGGTTGGCTGTATAATCTTCCAAGTTGGAAATTCTTTAGAGGTACCTATTTATAATAAATGTTTTAAATTCATTTTTTCTGTATATTTCACACAGAGAATATGAAAATGTATACAGTTCTCACCGTCAAGTTGAAAATAATGTAGAAACAATTTTAAATGCATCTGTACTGAGCAATGCGCCACCGGATAAAATTCGGCCTGTCCGAACTACGGTATATTTCTGTTCTGTGACCGAACTGCGTTACAAAATTTTGTAACTGATAACTTATATTCACTGATCGAACTATGATAAAATTCTCACTTAGGTTGCGGAGTAAAGTATATCACTGTAATCAGGCCAAAGTAATGGACAAAGTTATTTCATACTCAAAATTCTAAGTAATAGAACGTTTTCTCAAAATATGTTGTTTCAGGTGATTCTAGTAATGGGCGTATTTGGTACGTTAAGAAAAATTGAGATGGTGCAGCTCACTATCGAAAATGTTATTGATAAAGGAAGTGTTATATTAGTGCAAATTCCAAAAACTACAACCGATGAATCCAAGTTGTTTACTATAATAAAAGAGGTTGCCGATGGTTCGGAAGTACGCAAGTTTAAGACCACCCGGTTTAGCAGAGAAAAAGCACAACCCGTTGGGAAAAATTCGATAGGAAGTGTTCCATCTATTATTGCTAGCTACTTAAATTTGGAAAATCCGAAACAATATACGGGACACCGTCTTCGACGCACATCGTCGACTTTTTTAGTCGAAGCAGAAGGCAGTTTTGAAACTTTGAAAAGGCACGGAAAATCAATATTCAAGACGACCCAATTCATTTTCGGAAAATTTGGGAACTTTTATTTTTAGTATTACACTACATCTATCCAAACTGATATACGTGTCTTTGTAAAAATGTTGGTGACGTAATGAGAAAAAAAAACATAGTAGGCATACAGTCGTCATGTTTCCGGCAGCGAGGGAAGTACTGTCTAAACTCTTTAGATCATTTTTTTTCAAATATGATAAACTGGCTGATTACACAGGTTTACAAAAATCAAAAAAGTTTTTTGGACTGAATATCTATTTATCATTTCTACGAGCCCTAACAACTAAATGTTCGGACACGTATTCTTTTATACAAAAAAATGTAATTTAATGAAAAAAAAATGTATTTTACAAAAACAAAACTAGAATAATATATAAGTAGGTATCTTTAATGCAATATTCTCAACAAAAATTGTAATATTATTAACTTAACAAAATGATAACACAACAAAAAGCTGATATGAACGAATAAACTTGGCAACTAAATATTCGGACATGAGTATTTTTTTTTACTTAGTATGGTGTAACATCTCCTTTTGCTTTGATTACTGCGCGTATCCTTGCAGGCATAGTACTTACAAGACTTCTGCAGTATTCAGGAGTAAAACTTGCCCAAACTTCGTCGATTTTTGCTTTTAAACCTAAGAGTGTTCGTTGGGGGTTGTTGCGTAAAACGGATTTTATGTCGTGCCAAAGTGTCTCAATGACATTTAAGTCAGGGCTGTTCGCAGGCCATGAAAGAACTCTTATGTCATAATCCCCAAACCATTTCTTAGTACTTTTTGAGATATGACATGATGCACCGTCCTGTTGAAAAATATAATCGTTGTCCGGATACAGTTTTTCAACAGAGGGCAACAAACTGTTTTCTAAAATTTGCTGGTATTTCATGGCGTTAATACTCGTTTCCACCAATTCATAATTCCCCAACCCTTTAGCTGACATGCATCCCCACACCATTATTCCTTTAGGAAACTTTACAGTTCGTTTTATACAGTCTTTATTGAACCCTTCACTTTTTGATCTTATCACTCTTCTCCGCAAATCTCCCACGCACACATCAAATTTTGGCTCGTCACTAAAAATGACCTTTGACCAATCTTCCATGGTCCATGCCAGCTTAGACTTTGCCCAGTTGTACCTATTTTTCTTTTGATTTGCCGTTATTAAAGGGTTTTCTTTGGCCTGTAACGGCACGGTGGAACAAATGTAAACCAAAAACTTAAAAATTACCTTATAAAAACTTAATCTTGACTTGTGAATCCATTTCCTACAACATTCTCGTAACAGCTTATGCCCTGTTTCATCCGTCCATTGTGCTGTTATGTCCCGCAATGTGTTTCTTCGATTTTTTTTACAAAGTTTTACAAGGGGCCTTTGACTTCTTTCTGAAACTAATTTCGGTCTTCCTGAACTCTTTCCTTTAACGTCTAGTCCACCAGTTTCGCGATAATGTGAGATTATATCCCCTACAGTGGACTTTGCTAAATTCAGTTCTTCACTAATTTTCCGAATTTTTTTACCTTGGCAATACTTCTTTACAATAAGTGCACGTAATGATTTTTCAAGTGGACGTCCACGAACCATTTTGTTAAAGAATATATATATTTTTCTATGAATCTTACAACACAGTTAGGTAAAGCAGGAAGACGAGAATGATATTTATTAACAATCAAACAATTCACACCGCCTACTTAGTGAAAATTAATTTTTTTTATTTATTTGTCCGAATAGTTAGTTGCCAAAGTGTATTCACTTTTTCTGAAAAATCCATAGTCATATTTGAATTAAAATTCTATGTAAAGTAAAACATGCCACTTTTTTATTAAAAACTATTTTTTGAAATCTTAGCTTCCTATTTTTATGTAATTTGATAATAAAAATTAAAAATTAATTCATGAAGAGTGGTTTTTGAACGGTCCGAACATTTAGTTGCTAGGGCTCGTAGTGATTTTCGCTCGTTGAATTCAAATCCGTGTTCAGTTGTTCTCCAGCACGTCTAGATTTTGTGATTGCGCAAGGTCACTAATCATTGGGCTAATCAAAAATTTCGTTAAAGCACTTGACAAAAATGGTACAACCTTTAAATACTTACTCAAAATTTTTACAACGTTATCTTATGCCAAAATAAAAGAAGGTCCGGACATACGAAAACTGATTCAAGACAGCCAATTTACGAGATATTTGTCATCGTGCACAATTTTCTCGGTATTAACAAAAGTTTCGATTACAAAGAAATTGTTGCAAAATTATTGAAGGATTATAAACAAATTGGGGCTCACATATCTTTAAAGTTACATTTCCTTCATTAGCACCTAATTTTTTTTCTGCTAACTTAGGCCCTACCAGTTATGAACAGGGCGAACGGCTACATCAAAATTTACACAGCATGGAAAAAAATTACCAAGGTTTTTGGGATGAAGGCATGATGAGCGATTATTGCTGGATGTTGTTGCGTGAAACCGATGGTCAAACGTATGCTCGACAAAGTAATACTGGACTACACTTTCAATTTTAAAGATTTTTTGTAAGAAAACTGCTAAATATACTAAAATTTCATCAAAACTTGTCATATTCAATATCTCAAAAACCTGACGTGATGGCGACAAACGGATTGCAGAATCGTGTTCAGCTTGCAAAATTGGTCTTAGAACACTAATTGGTTGCTTTGTCCAAAAACTAGTGTAAACCTGTGTTATTCTTGTGTCACGTACGTTGGAGTTGCAGAAATATTTAAAGCCCCTCCCACACCAAGCACACACAAAACACAAAAATATTCTTTTTCGACGTTAACTCTTAAAAACAAAAAATCGCTAGTGCTAGTTTTTAGAGACAATAAAACTTTTCTATGTAGATTTTTACAGATCTTTTTAATTAATTGTGGTGCAATCTTATGTATCAAGTATAGTTATGGTAACGTGTAGCATGTAGCAATGTTAAAATGTGTTGCGGCAATAACAGCATGCACTACATAGTTTTGGGGTCTTGTGTATAACCAACTGAACGACGTTAATCCATAATTGACCCAATTATCTACCATAAACCCTTCGATCTACAATAATTAAACTTGATTTTTACCATATAAAGTGTCTATATTTATAAGCGAGTTGCTGCTGTTTGTAAAAATAAATCTACAGTTTACAAGCACTACTTACTTCATTCATAACCAACCATCGACAATCATCCCAAAACTCTTTCTTGGTTCGCGACGACACACTCACAGTGAACCCAAGTGGTAGCAGACAAACAGAAAACCGGAGAGATTATTCCGCATATGTATAATCTCAGTTGCCCTATCTTCATCATTTTACTGTTGAGTAGGACTGACCCGACTGGTATCAGGCAAACAGAGGAGGAATAGAGGATTGGAACGTGTTAACTTTTGCGAATGTTAAATACGAAATTAATACAATACATAATTTGATAACTACTTACTTTACCACTATTAAAAGATATATTCGTATGGCATGACAGTCGTAATATAATGTATGATTACAGGTGAACATATTTTCAGTGACCAGAAAATATGACAGAAAAAGTAAGCCTAGTTAATCATGGTGGCAATTTTTACCTCTTTTTGTCTTACTAACGACTCCAATTCTCGTTTATAAACAGTGAAAAAACGCTCCGCCTTCTTTTCACAAGGGTTACATTTTAATTCTTAAAATTGACAGGTTAAACTGTTCAAATGTTTTTCCTGTTGAATTTTTCCGGATTTTTAATGAATAAACTAAATAGTGGATAGTATCCAGGCAACATGATGTCGTCTTTTTCACGTGAATAAATGGTCATAATTTACGTCATAGTGACCAAAGATTTCACGTGATATTGACGTACCAATGACGGTCAAATGTCTCGTCTAGATGACGTCATTTTCTCACGAACTATTGACATGATGTACTGACGTCTTAGAGTCGTCATTTTGTAACGAATTATTGACGTGATTTACTGACGTCCCAGAGACGGCATTTATTGTCCATTTTAAGACATTTTTTATATTTTGATTTTTAGAAAAAAATATGCAATAAATAAAACGCTGAAATAATTTTATTTTTTTATATTGTTTAGCTTAAATAAAATATTATAATTCGTTATAATCACGAAGTAAAGCCCAAAACAAAGTATATATTAATTAAAGTTGAAACAAATTAGTGTAAAAAAATTAAATTTACTACAATTTTGTACAACCAACAATGAACTTCAATAAACAAATAAAAAATATGTCAATTAAACAAATTAAAGATAAACCACTCCTAAGAACACAAACAAATCTACATACAGGTAATTACGAGTATAATTATTGGTATAAACAAAAAAAAGGATATTGTACAATATATAATCAAAAATAAACGTTGCTATTTAAAGAAAAATCAGTTTTAAAAACACAAAGAAATTTATTTAGTTACAAAGAATATTAAAAAAAAAACTGTAATAAACTATAGATGAGTCTTAAAACCACAAACAAATCTATTTACAAAAAATATTAAAAAAAAAACTAGAATAAAGGGAAAAGACAATTGAATCGCATTGTTGAAGTTACTTGATTGAAAATGCACTGTAAAACCACAGTATATGTAAAACTATCTAATTTACGACGATTTGACTGTCCCCAACACACAAAAAAGTACCGTTAAGAATTAATTCTGTTTTAACAATCATATCAATAACCTAAGTTTTTTAAGTTTGTCTCAATTTATTGCACTGAAAAGAAAAACCCATTAGAGTGCATGGATTAATGGAAATGCAATCATTTTTTCATCTATGGGAAATAGCAAGCATTTGACTATTATTAAATTTAAGGGATTACAGCTTAAAGCAGAGGACAAATTCTGTATTTTAAAAATGCTATAAATTTACTTGAATCTAACGGATAATCGTAAAATGGTTTCATTGACAAAAACACACAGCCTATCAGGAAAATCTCATTGTCAATACTTTTTACAATGAAGCGAAATGTGTAGATATGTGTAAATAGTAAGTTACCAAAAAGTATCGTAGTATTACAGGCATCTACCGGTATATAATATCCAATATTAATGTTATATATGTATATATGAATTCATTGTATTTTTTTTAACTTACAAAGAAAAATAATATGCAAACATAATCTTGTAATTCGTCAAAATTTGTTTAGGTGTGGTTTTGGCGGCATAATTTTTCTTTTTCAGTTGTCAGATTTGATGACGTTTCCATGTGGGAGATTTTTTCACTCGTTTCCTTTAGCATTTCTTTCGTTTCGCACATGTGTTTTGTATTTGTTTCAAATCTAAAATAAAATAATGTTCATTAGCATTAGTTCATAAAAAATTGCAGTAACATATACCTTTGCAATATTTTATAGCGCCTCATTTTCAAAAACAATCACCGTAAGTTCTTCATAATCAGTGGGAGTATCTTCAGTGATTAATGGTGGTCTTTCCAGCTTATTAGAAAAAACTGCTTTTGTTATCTACGTACAGTTATCAAAAATAACAGAAACACGTAAAAATTAAAATGATTACTTTATTAGATATTAACTTACCTACTATAAATAAGTACAACTCACACTGAATGACATAAATTTGCACAAAACTGCGTTAAAAATGAAGTGAGTAACGGATACACGAGAAAGTTTCGGTGGTTGAGAACCAACTGGAAATATTGGAATGCTTCTCTGTGAAGTGCAATAAACATAAATACCGAAAAAAGGGAAAGTCCGAATGCACACCCCAAACATCTGATATATTGTATAGTAAATACGGATAAGAACAGGGGCGGCTTGTCCGATGAGGCAGGTGAGGCAGTGCCTCACCAATGAATTTTGCGCCTTATTCGTATTTTTATTATTTTTTTCCGATACATTTCTGCCCATAATTTGTGTTTCTTTTTTAAAATTTTAAAAATAAATATGTTACATTATATTGTTAGACTGTTACTCTTATCTAGGTGGGTACTCGCTGCTCCCTTAATTAAACAGCGCGCTTCAACACTCGACACAACATGTATTTTCTGATGCGAATGCGAATGAGGCCAACTTGAAGCTTGCCTCTACAGTAGATGCAAAAATGACCTCCGTTAAAATGTAAGCAACCTGCAGTACATTCATAAGCGCAATGAGTTGAAAAAAGATAAAATTGAGGCTAGCCCATGATACAAGTAAATATGGTATGGACATCCCATGAACCAAAACTCGTCTTCTTCTGCGCAACGTTATCTGACGTCATGTGGAATGAATGACCTTCCACTTCTGTGTTGACATCTGATGTCAAATATCAATTTTAAGGGTTATGAGGCAGTTATGAGTTTTTGTGGTTATGAGGGTTATTGTTTATTGTTACCAAACTGATGCGTAAAAACAAATTGGTGGTTTGCTAGCGACCTAGCGTTGTTAAAAAAATAGCGGGGATGATAGCAAATAATAAGAAAATATCTGTGTCCTTGTTATGCTCCGTCTTTTCTACAGCAGGTATTTTTTGCTTCCAGTATGGCGATCCTGTTACTGTCATTTAGTGATGCGACTTTGGTCCGAAAAACATCGAATCGATAAATCGATAAAGTTTGATTAGACCATTAATCGATTCAATTAATCACAAATCAAAATAATCGATTCGATTAAATCGTTTTGTGGAAAATGTTAAAAAAAGTTCCAACATTGTCATAAACTTTAATTGGAGTAAAAAAATAAAAAATTTGTGAACATTTTAAATGAAAATAAACTTAATACAATAAAATACAAAAT
The DNA here is from genome assembly GCF_036711695.1 of Zophobas morio. Taxonomy (NCBI): domain Eukaryota; kingdom Metazoa; phylum Arthropoda; class Insecta; order Coleoptera; family Tenebrionidae; genus Zophobas; species Zophobas morio. The sequence continues at coordinate 8,256,882 of NW_026972110.1, forward strand.
CAATAATATTCAGTCGTAAACATAAAAATTAAATTTATCTCTTAAAACAAAAATATAATTGTAAATTATTCAAACCAGTACTTATCTTCAATACTGCTCAGGAATATTAAGTTTGACAAATGTGGTCCTGTTAGTCTAGACCGTTTGTCTGCTAAGATTTCTCCCGCTCTACTAAACAGTCTCTCACATGGTACGGATGTACCAACAACTGACAAATACTTGGTTGCAATTTTATACAATTCAGGAAACGCTATCTTTAACTGCTTAAAATACTGAATTGGATCATCATTTCGAGCAATAATCGATTGGTCTAAGTACTGCTTCAATTCTGTTGGCAAACCATTTCCACTATTTACATCTGAAATTCGAGATTCTTTACTAACAACCAAATTTTCATGAATATTCCATATATCATTACTATTATCAGAAACTGGTTTAAAAAATCCTTCAGAGTCTACCTCCCTTGTTTTTGTTGGAAACATTTTTGATATAATATTTAATGTATTTGATAACGATCGTGCGCTTTCAAAATGTATTTTCTTAAACCGAGGGTCAATAACAGTTGCTACTGCTAATATTTCATTTCTCTCAATAAAAGATTCCTCAGAATAGAAACGTTTCTGTACTTCATTACCCAAATTTGTGATGAGCTCTTTCCCAAACTCAGTAGAACCATCCAAACGATTTAAGGACAATTTTAAACAATGTGCCAGAGGAATTATTTTGCTTGCTGTTACATATTTTTCACCTGAAATTTCTGTAGTAAGTAATTGAAATGGCTTTAAAATTAAAACAACTTCTTCTAAAATTTCAATTTCATCATGATTAACCATAGTTGGATTTTTGTAATTAAATAGCACTGAACTTATGTAAGTTGCCAACAATAAAAATCTCTGCAACATTAGGTACGTTGAATTCCAACGAGTTTCACACTGCTGGATTAGCTTCAACGTTTTATTATTTGGCGCCCCATTTTGGATTTGTTGAGACTTCAATTCCTCAGTTGCCTTGGTGCTATGTTTAAAAAAGGCAACAATCTCTTTAACCTTATTGATAATATCACTTAGATGAGTTGTAAGTTTTAAGGCGTTTGTAACTACTAAGTTCAGTGTATGAGCGAAGCAGGGAAGATGTTTTTTTTTTCCAAAACAAAGGTATGCCCCCTTCACAACATTGCTTCCATTGTCCGTTACAATAGCCGTTACTTTTTCCTTGTCAATATTCCACTGCACACATAAATCATTTAATTTTTCACATATATATTCACCGGTGTGACTTTTTTCTAACATAATCACACCAATATTCACAGACTTTAATTCACCCATGTTAAAAAAGTGTACGGTGATTCCCATAAAACTTCGAGTGTTGAAAGAATCAGTCCATATATCCGTTGTTATTGTGAAATTTAAAACATTCTTAAAATCTTCTTTAATTTGAGAGCTAATAACTTCATACCGTTCATCCATCATATTCGTGAAAGTTTTTCGGCATGGTAGTTTGTACAGTGGAAGTGTAGTTTGTAAAAACTTCTTAAACCCTTTATTTTCTACAGTTTTCAGTGGCATGTTATCTACAGCCAGCATATACAAAATGGCATTTGTAATCTTACTGGCATTTCTACCACCTTCTAAAATTTAAATAAATTTTGTAATATAAATTGCTCAATTATTGAACAAACCTGTATATGAAGATACTTCTTCAAACACTTCAGTAACTTTTTTCTGTTTTCCTTTGATATGTGAAAATGATGAGCTATCCAAGATGCTTAAAGTTGTTGCTTCTGATAAATTCGATATATTATCACAACTTCTTTCAATTGTCCTGCTACCACTGCACCCAGGTTCGGATTGAATAATAGGGGATGTGGGCTTCTCGAAACATTGTCTTTTTTTACATGGCTCCTCTTGCTCTGATTTTGATTCTACATTCATTATCGATTTCTGATTCAAAGGGATCATAGGATGCTTCCTTTTCATGTGGCTGAGCAAATTAGTAGTATTACTATGATTTTTAACTATTTTGAGACAAAATCTACATCTTGAGGATATTGCATCGATTTTTGTAAAATATCGTTTAATAGATTTGGACGTTGGCATCGACATCCTAATATCTAAAATATTGAAAAAATATAAAATCGTGGTTTACCTAAACTCTACGAACAAAAAATCTGGCAAGATTAATACACGGATTAATAATTTTACTTACAAAAAGGGGGATTTTACCACTTCCGCCAAATCTTCAATCTAGGCATTTCAGTATTTCACATGCACATACGATGATTTTACAAATGTGGGATGTAGGCACGATGTAGGTAACCATAGCAACAGCAAAACCAAAGAACCACACACAGAACAACATTCAATGCACAGCACGGTAACCAGTACCACGCAAATGTGGCTAAAGTCACTAGATTTTTCTAAACGGGTATTGATTTTTTTAGCCGATTCTCGTAAAAAATAATCGATTTAAATATTAATCGAAGTTTAAAATATCTACAGAAAATCGATTCTTTAGTATGAGATACAATCGATTATTCAAGAATCGAATCGATTTTTCACATCACTACTGTCATTTGGCCGTCAATTGCCTTGGTGGTAACACGTCTTCCACGACTGTTTGCTGGTTACCGGTGACACTTTCTCGTTGAATAGGGCTGGAGTTACTTTGGGACTGGAATAGTGTTCTTTCCGGTCCGTTAACTCAATAATTCTAGTACAGTCTGTCGTAACCTCAAATCGTAAACACATCAACCTTTCGTTGACAGATAGCGAAAATTACTAGCCTCGCGCTATCTTTGTTTAACACATAGGTTAAGTTCCTCTCTGTCGAATTCCGACCACAGGCAGTTTGCCGTACTTTCTAAAAGTAATAGTAGATCTAGTCAAGGATTTTAAATAAGTAGACAGGATTGCTCGATCCGTCGAATTATTCTGCCTCAGCGGCGTGACTGGATGACGTCACATGCCGACCTAATGCCGACCGGCTCGCTAGCGGAGCATTAATTTTATTCGTCTACCATTTAATGTAGAGGTGAGAATAAGACTAAAAAATGTGATTTTTTTTAACTATTGAACGGGTAACAATATCTACTTCAATATTACCATACGAGGATACAAAAAATGATTTAATTACTAGCTTCTAAATATGGTAATCTTTTAAGACAATTCAGAGAATTATTATTGACGAACAATATCGAACTGAAGCAGCATGTAAACAGTAGATATAACAGTATTACGTAGTGGGGTAAAAAAAAGTACAAAATAAGTGCCTATGAAAAGTATAACTTTAAACAATTCAGTTTCATAATCTGATTCTCCACTAGTCGTGAATAACCGAGTGAATAACGCTATAAAAAGTCCATTTTTTTTATCCAAGGTATGTAGTTTATAGATTTGTAAAATGCGTTTATTTGGGCTAAAACTAATAGTGTAATAGTAAAGTAAAGCAACATTACCTAGGTCAAATGGAACAGAGTTGTAAATCTCACTCTAAAATACGTATATTTATATTAGTTTTGTTTTGTATGAGTAACTGTGATTAATCTTTGAAACCTGAATACCTAGGCAAATAAAGTACTCATATTATTTTGTAAGTTTATTTAGTTTCCTGCGTTTTTTTCGTTCTGTATCCGTATTTTGAGCAGATTGACTTGATTGACTTGCTCTTTTGCGACTCCTTTTCTCAATAAGTTTAATGTTCATATAGTTCATTCGTATTATCGTTCTTAATTTGCAAAATGCCCTAATGATATCCCTGGTAATCGTCGTTTCCCTTCGGTTTATTTTTGTGGTTAATTTTTCAATTATTCCTGAACACTTTTTTAATGCATCACCATGGTGCTGCTCAAAATAAATGTTCCACTTTTTAATCTTAGTATGCCATTCTCTTGTAGGCTGTATAAGACCACCATATGATAACTGTTGGACCCAAGACGGTAACTGATAACTCTCTTGCTTTTTCTTATAAGTGAAATCACCGAGTGTAGGATTCGTGTTTCTAAATTTTTTTGCAAGATAGCCCGCGATATATTCCAAAGCATCGTTAGTTACTTCAGGACAACTTCTACTAACGTCAGTTGTATTCAGTTCCGATGAAGACGATGCATTTGAAGAAAATGAACTGCTGCTATTCTGGGTCGATTCGTTTTGTAATTCTTCGACTAATGCATCGGATATATCGATATTGGCATTTTTTAGAACACTAGCCGATATATATTCCTCTGGAACTACATCGTGTGTGTTTACTTGACTGTCCAAAATGCCTGGATTTTTGCCCAAAATTATTAACCGCATCCTTTGAATGGCAGCGTTGGGTGTTGGATGTTCGTCTGGTCCTCGACTTCTTATTTGAAAAAAAAAGTTTTCTAGACAATCTTGGTTTAGTTTGTGTGTGCAAATATATTTTAAACTGCCATAGGTAGATTTCAGTTCCAAAAAAAGTTGCTTAAGTGACTTTATAGACATCAAAATTCCTTTTTGAAAAGTTTGCAGGGTGTTCTTTCCAAGTGCACGCATATTTTTTGTTGTGTTGTACATTTTATCAAGACTTTCATCTTGTTCTTGTAAATGGGTTCCATATGCCGATTTTGTGGGAATATTAGCCGTTGACGTATAACTGTTAAATATGTCAAACCATAGGTTGACAATTTTTATAAATTCCGCTGTATTTTCGGCCAATTCTGGATCTTCTCCTGGCCTGTATCTTTTTAAAGCTTCTGCCACGGTATTAGATAATAACTGTGCTGCTAGACGAACTTTTTGTCTCTCGGTTTTTTCAGCTCTTACATGTTTCGCAGTAAGTTTATAACAAACATTAACTTCTTTGTCTGTATACTCCACTAAGCTCTCTAACGGTTTCTTATTGATGATAATATTTTCATCTAACTTGAAACCTGTGTCTAATAACCAGTTGCGGATCAATTTTAACAAATGCGGTGCATCTGCAAACATATAAATATTTTTATTTGTTTGAGGATGCTTAAATGACGTATTATTAATATCGACGCCCAACTGCTTCCAAAGCCCCACATTACTGCTGCCACAGTCGCTAACACATCCTACAACGTTGTAGTGTATTTTATAAAGTTCTGTAACTATATTTAAAAGTATCTCTTTAGTAATTCTTTGATCAAAACCAATAAACACAGGCTGCTTCCATTTGGAAAATAATCCGCGGGCCATAACGACTTGTAATTGGCTATGTGGACCAATTATTTTATCTGAAGCGACGTTGTATTCATATAAAGATTTAACTTTGACTTCATCAAATGCCAGCACAACCGTTTTCTCAAAATCAGACATCTTTTCACCAGCTAAAGATAAAAACCGTAAAATTTCTTTTAATATTCCTTCATCCAAACTTATTTTTAAAGCCCATCTTCTTAATGTTGATAAACCAGGTAGGGGATAGTTTAATGTATTTTTTACGTATACGTATGCTTTCTTGCTATAATACCTTAGGGTAAAAGCAGCTGAAATTTCATTGGATGTCCAATTAACTCGTTTTTTCTTGTTTGACAATAGAGCAACTTGATTCTGCGTTAATATTTTCTTCAAAACATCTTCTGCTTCGGATTTTTTGGCCTTTATATGATGGTTACCGCAACTGCTTAAGGAGATTTTTAAACTTTTTTTCTTATAGTACTGCACTTGCGAGTTCAATAGTTTTATTTTTTGTTTATATTTTTCTTCCATGCGTTCATATTTAACTTTTAGGTTGTTATATTGATGCAATAACTTATCGTCTTCTTTGTTGTGTGATGTGGAAGGCTGAGAAAAAAATTCCGTGGGAAAAGTTCGGTCCGGGATTGCAGTTTCTTCAATGTCAGTTTTTGATTCTTGTATTTTGTGTTCCGCTAAAATATTTTCAACCTCTTCCTTTTTTTCTCTCTTTTTATATCTGTTTGCACGGTCAGAGGAAAAACTAGGGTCTCCATGTTCTTGTGTACCTTTATGCAGACTTGGTAAATTTAAAACTGGAACAGCAGTTTGTTTCAAGATTTTCTTCTGTGGCAAACCTTAAAAAGAGCATTATGTTTACGATTATTTTCTGCAGATAAGCTTGGTTTAAAACCTAGTAATTCATTTTGCAGATCTCGTTCATAGTCTTGCTGCGTAAAATGAGTAGAACAAATTACGCTAGTGTTAGGATTCATCTTGTCGGCCCTTTTACATCGTCGAATCCACTCATTTCTAATTGTAGAAGAAGTCAAATTGTTTCCCTGAGGAAATCTGTGATATATAACTTTTAGGCCTTTTTTTTTCGTCTCAACCAAACTATTATTGCAACCGAATACGGCGCATCGCATTCCCGGCATTTTGAAATTATCCTTAAGTTGAGTAGGGACCCTATTAAAACAAACTATGTATTTTTTAATCATATCATAAAATATAAACTGAATATTGTAGATTCATTTTCAAACAGATTTCAAATCAATAATATTGTGTCTGTTGTTTCAAACAAATAAAAAATGAATAAAAATCACGATTTACCTAATAAAGAATTTTTTCTAACCAGCAAAATGTACAACCAAATGATTGCACAAAGAAAATACGAATTAAAACAACTGTAGTTAAGTATTAATTAAAGTAATGCAGTGAAATATCATAGCACTACTCGTTTAAACGCGTTTAAACACTGTTGTCGAGCGACAAACTTCCGACTCAGAGGTCTGCGTGCTACGTCACTACGGACGATTAGGTAGGAGTGGGGCGACATATACACAAGGTATAGCGATCGAGCAATCCTGTCTACTTATTTAAAATCCTTGAGATCTAGTGACTTTAGTTAGGCTCGGTAAATATTTCAATTTCCCGCCTGAATACAGCCAGGTGACGTCAGCAAACCTGCGTATGTCCATACCATATTTACTTGTATCATGGGCTAGCCTCATTTCCGTGCTTGCAATAATGATAGACGATAATATATGCGCGCGCAGCATGTGCGATTGTATGCACGGTGCAGTTGCAGGCGAATTCAAAATTAGGCAGTTGATTGTTTTGTGATAAATTTGTGTGTGAATAAATTGATTCAAAATTTCGGGAACAGAATTTTGTGTTAAGCGTGCCTACGGTTGCGTGTGTCGAGTCAGTGCTTTGTGATTCTCATAGTTTGATTTCGGTATTCGAGATTTAAAATTACTAGTAAATTTTATTAAATCGTAATTATTTTTACGACAATGGCAGTTCCAGAATCCAGCAAGGTGCATGAACTCGGGTGCGAGGTAACTCTTAGGAATACGAATGATGTGGTAGACTTTTTGATAAATAATTGTGTTTTTTCTACTCTCACCTACGATGATAAACTCTATGTTGTTAAGGAATTAAAACGGCCGGTTCCAGATTTGAGTAAATCGTTAATTAACGTACGCGTACGAGGAAAATCAAATCGAGCATTTAATAATACTTGGTATAAAAAGTACGACTGGCTTACCGGAAGTATACAGTTGAATAAATTATTTTGTTGGCCATGTATCTTATTTGCAAATAACAGCGAAAAAGTGTGGTGGAAAAATGGATTTTCCGATCTTAAAAACTTGTCACGTGGTTTAGCACTGCACAACAAAAGTACAGAACATATTTCTTCAAACTGTAAATTGGCTCTTATGAGGAACAAAAAACAAAATATTGCTACGGTTTTAGATAGCGCACGCAAAATTGAAATTGAAACTTATAATCTTAAAGTTCGGGAAAACCGCCAAATTTTAAAAAGTTTAATTGAAATTACAATGCATTTATGTATGCAAGAGTTACCGTTTCGAGGGCATGATGAATCAGAAAATTCTTCAAATCGTGGGAATTTTAAGGAACTCGTTACGTTAGTTAGTAAATTTAACCCCGATTTAAAAACTTTTTTGCAAAGGGACAATGATATTAGGTCTGTTTTTTCTGGGACGTCAAAAACAATTCAAAATGAATTAATAGATTCTATTGCATTTGTTTTAAATAAGAAAATAGAAAATGAAATATCAAAATCTTTATTTTTTTCTTGGCAGGTCGACGAAACCACAGATATCAATTGTCATTCACAATTATCTATTATTTTTCGTTATATACATGAGGGCCAACCTGTTGAGCGATTTATGGGATTTTTTGATGTAAGTTCCGGACGATCTGCGGAAGAACTATCTCAGCTTTTAGTAACTAAATTTGACAAATTTGATTTGAACACTAAATTAGTAGCTCAAACATATGATGGAGCAGCTGTAATGTCTGGCGAATTGAATGGACTGCAATCAAAAATTAAATCTGTTGCACCACAAGCATTGTTCACTCATTGTTACGCACATGCTTTTAATTTGGTTTTAAGTGGAGCCTGTAGTTCAATACAGTCAATTAGAGTTTTCTTTGCAACTTTGTCAGGATTTTCCTCATATTTTTCAAAATCTACGAAGCGCACCCATGTCTTGGATGAAATTTGTGGCCGGCGCCTGCCCACTAATGTAGTAACTCGCTGGAATTTCACTTCTCGTGCCGTTTTAACTGTTCACAATAATAAGGACAAATTGTTGGAGGTTTTTGATTTTATTATAAATAGTCGTGAATTTGACGATGCTTCTATAAGAGGAGCGGTGGGTTTAAAAGGATTTCTGGAAAATTACCAAAATTTATTTTTTTTAGAAACTTTTGTATTAATTTTTCAACAGACTGATACCGTCTTTTCTATTTTACAAAGTAAATTTACAGATATTCTCAGAGCCAGGAATTTGTTGTTAACAACATTAGATAAATTACGAGAATTTAGAAGCAGTGACAATTTTTTTAACAAAATTTATGAGAAACTTGACATTGCTAATTTACCGCCCAAACGTCGCAAAGGGAATGAAATAAACGATAAACAGCAGCAACTAAGGCAAATCTTTTTCGAAATTCTTGATATTATAATTAATCAAATACAAATTAGATTTTTTGACATAGAAAAATTACATTTTTTTGATTTGCTTAATGTTTCTAAATTTTCATTTTTTGCTAAACAATTTCCCGATGAACTCCTAAAAACGCTTACACAACAATATCATTTTTTCGACATGAGTCAGTTAAAAAACGAATTGATTGTTTTATACAATAATAATATTGTAGACAATTGTACTACTCCTACTGAAATGTTAGCTTTTTTCCACGAGAATAACCTTCAGTCCTGCATGCCACAACTTTTCAAATTATTTTGTGTCGCTGTTGTCTTGCCAGTAACATCTGCTTCCACAGAAAGGAGTTTTTCGACATTAAAAAGGATAAAAACTTATATAAGAAACACCACTGGGCAGGCGCGATTAAGTAACATGGCCAAAATTGCAATTGAAAGGGAATTTATAAAGTCTCAAGATAATAACTTCACAGAAGAAATAATAGATCATTTCGCGGAACAAAAAAATCGCAGAATTCCCTTGATCTTTAAAAAGTTTTAAAATAGATTCACAGTATTTATCAATTTTTTTTTCGTTTTGTTTTTTGTTATAAATTATCATATTAGATTTATTTTATGTTGTATTTGTTTTTTTTTTTATATGTTTTATTTAGAGTTTATTTTAATTTTGTTTTTTGTTAGAATTTATATTTAGTTTCTCCTGACTATGTTTTCCTTTCCTTTTGTCCTGTCATTCCCATCCTTTCCTGGCAAGAGTTCTCTACACCTCCACGTTGGTTCTTGCTGGACAGTTAAATGAGTTTACAAATTTGTTTAACGGACTATGTAGAGTCTATTTAAGTATCCTTGCATTATTTATATTTTGGCGCGTTTTGTGCTTTGCCTCATCAGCTTTTCAAGTCATGAGCCGCCCCTGGATAAGAATAAATTTAATAAAACTGAATATTAATCACTCTCGAATTTTTTTAGTAACCGTCATCACTTTATAAACGTCTTTATAAAATCAAAATTCGACGAAGGAATTCTTCAAAACCTTGTCCCGTTTTAGGGACAATGGACAAAGAATTTTTATGACTGTGTTTGTGTCGTTGGGTCTTTCCGCTCAACCCCAGATGTTCTATTTATAATTTGCCAACCAGGTACTTGCAAAATAACACTTCCAGAGTAAACAAGTTTTCAGAAATAATTATTTTATTAGAAATTATTAGAATGAAAAAACTTGTCTTCGATTTATTTCTAATTAAGCCGTTGTATTTTTTGCTCGAAATATAATCAAGCATTATGAAGGCCACTTTTTAAAGAATACGACGACCCACATCTAATTGATCATATAATCTATAAAAAATGACGAAGAAAGGACGGCCTTTTGACGTCATTAATTGACGTCAGAAGTAAGTCATAAAAATCTCGTCATTTTCACGTGATTTTTTGGGCGAATGACGTCGCCGATGAGTTATGACCAAAAATTGACGTGAATTAGACGACAGTCTGCTGCTTGGGGTAAGTGAACAACGTGGTTACTCAAACTTTTTATTAGTTTATGTAATAACTTCGTATTTAATGGATACATATACCTACACTACGAGCCCCGTTCCAAGCTCGTTACAAGCTTAGCTACAAAAAATTCATTTAAGACGCAAAACGATTTACAACTATTGAAAAAAAGCAATAGGAGAGTTTTTAACTGTTGCTTTATTATTAGGGTTACTTACACCACTGATTTTTACTTTACAGAGGTTATCACAAACCGAAAATCGCAAAATCAAATTTTATAATTTCCAAAGAAGCGGAATTTGACGTACTATACAGGTAAACTTAGGTATACTTCAAAGACGAGGAAAGTTCTGTCGAAATAACCGTCGACCAGTTTTTTTACCAAATGAAGACGGCTCACCCTATTTTCCCGAAAATGCCTGTATACCATGGAGGTAGGATGACAGGAGGGAGCATCCTCATTTGACCAATGTTAAAGAAACGCCGGAAACAGCTCCACGCAAGAGCCATTTATGATCTTTTCAGTATCACATCCAGAGCGGTCGATTATTAGTAAAGCATCAGAGGCGGTACTTTTGGATCACATAAAAATTGAGATATTTCTAGCAACATAAAAACTCAAGTAAATTTTACTGCTAAATTATTTTTGTTTGATACCCAGTATCCGGCAAACGCTTTCCAGCACGCCACTGAAACAATCGGTTTCTCCGAGAAGCTGGGAGACCCATTTATGGCCCTATTCGAAAGCGCGGTACCAGTACTGTTATTAATAATATTACACTGCACCTATTCAAACTAATATATGTGTTCTTTATAACTGCATTACAAAATTTTGTTGCGGAAAAACTCACTTGAAACATACTCATGCTCCTTTACCTGTACCCTAACAATTAACACACATATTTATTTTAACTTATTTTTAAGTATAGGTTTTTATCATTTGACAAAAAAATTTGCAAAATTATATTTTATGATTTTTCAAAGAAGCCGTATGTATTTATTCGACTGTACTTTAAAGGGCTAATAATTACGGAAATGGACGAGAAAATGGAAGCAAGAATGAGAAAAGTGGACGCAAGAAACAAAGAAATGGACGGAAAAATGGACACAAGAAGGGAAACAATGAACGAAAAAGTAAAAGAAGTCGAGAAATCACTGCAGGAATGTATAGAAGATCAAACAGCGAACAAAATGGACGATCGAATTAAAACTATAGAATATCGAATGAAAATGAATATAGAATAGAAAACATAATGAGGAAATCTGAAACGATCATAAAAAAATGCAGCAGCCACTGGTTCATGTAATGTGACGTCGGTTTCTAGAATAATTCAACCACCCACCTATGATGGCCATACACCGTGGTCATCGCAGAAGAAGGAGTTTGAGGCAGCAGCGACAGCAAATTCTTGGGAAGAAATACAGAAGGCTATAGCCTTGGTGATAGCTCTGCGAGCTGCAGCGCTAAAGATATTTCAAACCCTGTCTGATGAAAATATGTATAAGCAAATATAGTGCCTTAATTACTGTTCTAGAACGGCGATTTGGGGATGAACATCTAAAGCAAGTTTTTGCAGCCCAATTAAAGACGAGAACACAAAAAGTTGGAGAATCTATAAGAATTTGCAATAGATGTTAAAAGAATGGTACGTCTAGCATACTCTTACACACCACCGACTATTCAAGAAAGGTTTACGATAAAAACTTTTATAAACGGTATTCGCGACCTTGAAGTTAAGAAGATATTACGAGTATTTAGGTGCCAGACATCCGCTGGTGCTCGTATACGCGCTTTGGAAGTGGAGGCTGATTTCAGTACAACAAGAACTTGCGACAAAGTCAGCGTAGCAGATCCAAAGAATGAAGAAGATAACAAGATAGAAAAGTTATCGGAAAAACTATCGGAAAAACTGTTACAGCAAATAGATGGCCTATTTCTAAGACGGGAGAATGATATGTCGCACAAGCAAAGCATGGAATGCTATAGGTGCAGTTCCAAGAAGAACCACACAACAGAAATCTCACCAATATGTAAAAAGAGCCAGTACTCTGGGGAATGTATTCGTTGGTGAGAATAAGGCCACAAGTGAAGTGAAAATAAGAAGTTTCACCAGAGGTAGTGGTACAACTATACCGGGGAAGATTAATGGAACTCCAGCAGCAATTATTATCGATACTGGTGCTGAGGTATCATTTGTACGTAAAGGACTCGTGAGAACTGAAGATGTAGAAACTATACCCGAAACGATAGCGAGTCCCCTCTCAGTGACGAAAGAAGGGAACAAGTACACGAAGAAGGTCAAAGGCTACAACGTGCTTTGCGCAGTGGCAGTATCGTAACCGATGAGGTCTATCCGAGGTGCGATTATTGCTAGATAACCATGGAACAAGAAGACATGACGTGATATTGCGTATTTTGTGTGACGTCATGTGGATGTCATAACCGCCAACTTTGAATTCTGGCTTGTTGCATGTTCGTATTATCAGTAACAAAGACCGATTTTTGAAATTTGCGTGAATAGATTAATTTATTACTTTCCGAGTGTAGCGAAGGAATAAGTATTGTAACCGAGTCCATCGGCCAAATTGCCACTTTCATATTTTTTCAACGTGTCATGACCTCTACAGTACGAAAAAAGTGGTCTCCTGTTTCCGGCTGTCTGTCTGGTGTCTGTATCCATTTTTATTAGACAAGTAATCTCCGAAACTACCGGACCGATTTTAGTCACATTTTGGTATATCATCTAAAGGATTAAACCCTAACTAAAATTTGGCTAATCATCTCCACCACCAATGGGATGACGTCATCTTGTTTTTTTTAATTTCATAAAATAAGATACTTCTACACTTGTGTGTGAATCCGTACGAACTTTCACCCTAGACATCCACAATTTTGGGAAAAAATTCAAAACTGAATAACAATATTTTGCAATATAATTTTGAAACTGTTAAATCGAAATCTTGTAAATATTTTAAGATTATCGTAATCATGAAAAATCGTTAAGCAAAATTTATTCGTTTAGCTCCTAAATCCTATCCAAAATGTATGAAATATGATGAGTCTATACTTGTGATTTATTAATGCATTAACGGCCGGTTTATAGAAAAGTGAATTAAATATTTAATCCTCGATTAATTTAACACAGGAATTAAATGTGAAATATGAGCCCGTGATTGGTTAAAACATGCGCGTTGCCTCGGGTCTAAAAGTTTTTAAATTTCTTATACAGGCTGACTCATAAAAATTAATAAATCGGGAACGGCTCACTCCGTTTTCCCGAAAGTTTGAGAATACCTACAATACTGTTATCATTAGCACTACCCTACACCTATCCAAAGTGATATAGGTGTCTTTCCAAAAATGTTGATGACGTCATCACAAAATTTTGTTAAGGGAAAACTTATTTTAAACGTACACCCAGCACGTTTCTTAACATTTACTTTAACGTTACATATATATCTTTACTTATAAGGGTTCTTATTAAAAAAATAAAGTTCGCAAAATTACATTTTATAATTTTTCGAAAATGCTGGATATGTTTCATTGTACTTCAGGAGCGACGGAACTTCTGTCGAAACAACTTTCCACCAATTTCCTCAACTGAAAAAGTTTGTTAAACCTTCATAAATAAATTTTGTAATGGTATTATTACCTGTCTTTTCCAAAACTTTTGTGCTAATCAAATATGAAGTGCCACATGTTTCACTTGTCACAGTTCCAATCAACAAATTTGCGACATAACGTCCACCACATTAATCGGTTGTTTCATCGACATGAAAATAAATTAGATTATCACTTATAATTTGACGAATAACCTGCTTCGTTTTTTGAAACACTTTGTCCACGTACCTACCTTTTTCTTAAGGTACTCTCATCGGGAACTGACTTCATGGTACGCTTTTTAAGAAATGATCGTAGCTTGGGGTTTACTCATTATTGATAAAGGAATATCGGCACTGAGGAATGCCTCACAAATGTTTGTGAAGTCTTGTCCCAATATGCTGAATTATCGAAAACTTTTTCTCACAGGCGACCTGAACAATGAAATTAATTCATAGTGTGCATTCTTTACTTCTCGCGTTTAATTGAAAGCAATAAGATATCAATAAATTAAAGCAATTGTTTGAAATTGGAACTAATAAAAATAAATGTGACAAATTCAAAAATATAGCAATGATAAAAATTTGGATACCTTACTTACCTTTTTAGAGCACACTCTGCAAAAAAACACATTGAGAATTTTCATCTAACATTACTTCGGGATACCTTTTTTATCCAGCCGTGGACACTTGCAGAAACGTTTGGCATTTTGGACTTGAAGTTCACTTGTCCGTACAAAATAAGGACTGACAAAATGAGTAACTGCTAGCAGGATGCTACCTCAGTTCGGATTAGGATGTCTTAATTACTGTTTTTCCAGGTAAAGATTCTATCGAAATGTCTTGGTATTTGTTGAATAACTAAAGGCACGATTTGAACATTTTAGAAAAATATGCATAAATATGCACTTAATCGGTAAATATGCATTTTTTTAAAGCCCATTGTTTAAAAAGAGGAAGCCAGAAAACATATTTTTTCTGAATATGCTACACTTTAAGGAATATGCATTATGCATCAATCCGAGTATTATAGCGAAGTAAGCTGTGAAAAGTAATGTTGGTTGTATCAACATTTTTTTCTGGCTCATTATTCCTAGTAAATCACCCTGTATAATAAAATTTAGTACGGTAATGAAAATTAGAGCCGGACATTACAATAATATGTAGATTAAAAATCTTCCAGTCCCATTTATATAACATTTGTAACTTGATGTGTCGTGTGAACTCATGTCCTGCTCTGAGCGCTTGCTTTTTAGATCAGAACCAAACATCTTGACCAAATTTCGTCTGTTCAAAAATTAAAAGGAAAGGTTGTTCTTTGTTTCAGACAATTCTAGTTCGGGTGAACATAATATACGACGCTGCCTCTTTGGAATTTGCGACCTCAGAAAATATCTGCCTATCCTTGCCACAATCAAATGTGGCCCTGTATTCCATTACTGCATTATTGTTATCACTTAATGCATCGCGGAAGTCCGTTGTACAACTTACTTCCGAGTTTGCAACTAAGCTGAAGGTGAACGTTGTAGTTTGTTATAGTTAGAATACGTGTGAAAAATGAATTTTGTCGCTCCACACACACAAAACCTGTTAATAAACGACAAGGTTCAATAATGAAAGCTTAGCTTACTGCAGGAAAAGGTTTCGCGATTTTAAATTTTGACCCTTGCTTGATCGGATACAACTCATCTTTTGTTCTCCCACCTTGGTGACAGAGCCGGACAACATGGCACCATCGCAGTCACATGCCGTTCTCTGTCTCCCTCTAATATTGTTATCAAAGTCAAAGGCTATCACTCATGTGCTTACAACAACGGTCACCAAGGTTTCGTTGTTTATTGCCGAATAATGATACAAACACCATCCCCATCCATTAATAAATTACTGCGCCTGTGTGCCGTCGTGTCGTACGAAGTTCGACCCAACGTCACACGAAACGTGAAAAGCCTTGCGCGTAGATCTCAGTGACCCGACCACGAAATCATATGACTTGCATGCACGTGATTTTATATTTACTGTGTGAGTGTATTTTTCTGGCATGAGGCAAGGTGAAATTGTGCTGCTCGTAAATGACTCTGAACAGTGAGGGCTCGGTGATATGGCCCTATTCAACAAATTATTCTCCAACCGAAGGGGCATACACAATAAGCACCAAGATAATGTCAGGTGAGTCTGGCGGACTGATACAGAGGCGATTTAATTCACGAAAATTGGGAAAAGACCCAACTGGATTACATTCCCGATTTTTGGGACTGCGCTATCGATCATTCATTAACTGAGTAGGCGTATCACCGACGTTTTTCTATTATTTTTTGCTCTGCGGCGTTGCCAGCGATCATTTTTCTTGGATTTCGGAGTTTTCTAGGTTAATTGGGTGCATGCTTTTTTCTGATTGTTAGATAACAGTACATGATTTACGTTTTGGTTTACTGTAGTAATTCGCAGGAAAATTCTCCGCATCCTAAAATACTTGTCAATAAATAATAGTGTTTTGGAAAACAATTTTGAACATATCTGTAAATTTAGGTTTATTCCCGCCTTCTCGCGTGACGTCTTGTTTATTTTTTCTTCCTAACGACCCAGATCACATGTTCGTTAGGCAATCGGTTTAGTCACATGCTTTTATGATAGGAAAGAATGGCTGCAATTATCACACTGAAGCTATTTTTGCACGAATATCAAGAATTGAAATTTATTTGTTGCAAATAATGAAAACAAATTATTGTTTACGTAATGAAAACAATGTTAATATTATAACGATAACGTACGTGACTTTGTTATTTTTATAGATAGGAAATGTAGAAAACATTTTATTCAATAATTATATTCAAAACTGTAGTCTTGATAAATACACAAATCCATACCGTTATTATTACCATTACGACAGAGGCGTACAGTTCCTTGAAAATTTGATGCCATGTTGTCCGAAACGTTGTCTTTTTATTTCTTGAGCATAAGCTAAGGAAGTATTGTAATCGAGTCCATCGGGCGACCGTTACTTTAATATTTTTTCGATAGGTCGTGACCCCAAGAGTACGAAAAAATAGGTCCGCGGTTTCCGTCTGTCTATCTGTCCGCAGTTGCAATTTAATCTTGAATCTTTAAAACCGAATGTTTTGAAATTCTGCAGACGTTTTAAAGCTGTCGTAAACACGGTAAATTTTCAATCAAAATAGATCTGTTTATTCCCCTTAAAAAATTAATAATAATAATAATAAGGTTTATTCTTATTTATTAATGACGTCATTACAAAATTGCGCCTAATACATCCTACCAAAAATGTGGAAAATAAGATGAATGTATATTTGTGATTTATTTCCTTCCTATTTTTAGAATTGCTTATACAGAGGGACGCAAAAAAAATAGTGAATGAGCCAATCCATTTTCTTCATTAAACCTGGAACTGCAAAGCCGTAAATTTTTAGTCAAAATATATCTCCCCCAAAAAAATTGATGACACCATCTCAAAATTTTCCGAAAGTGTGCAAAAAATTATGGGTCTATACTTGCAATTGATGATTGTCTTCATATTTTTAGAACTGCTTATACAGGTGACTCAAAAATATTTATGAATGTATCCATTTATTTGATGGATTAAATCAGGCGTTAAGGTTATCGCAAGCATGGTAAATTTTTAATCAAAATATATGTGTCTAACCACCCTACCCCCTTTTTTTCGTTAGATAAAATAAATTTAATAAAATAAATCACCCCCAAATTTTTTATCGACCAGATTAAGAACGAATTAACATAACATAAACACTTTAAGTTGTTATTATTGCTGAAAGGCCATTTTTACTTATCGAGTGTTAGTAAAGAAAGTATAGTAATCGAGTCCATCGAGCGACTTGATACTTTCATATTTTCTCGATGTTTCATGACTCATAAACACGGCCGTAGCCAAGAGGAGGCTAGAGAAATATGTGCCTCTCCTAGATTTTTTCAAGTTATAATTAACCAAATGTGAATTACAACATCGAAAATCAAAATAAAATGCAATGTTTTATTTATTAAGCGGAAATCGAAGCAATAAAAAAGTTTGGACCATCGCATTGTGAATCAGTTGTTGGAATGATTGATTAAGTCAAGATTCAAGAACGACTCACTCCATTTTTCAGAAAATTTGGGAATACACTATTACACTTCATCTCTCCACATTGATATGTGTTCTTGCAAAAACGCTTCTTTACCTTTACTTGAATATTACGTAGATATCTTTATTTTAACTTATAGTGGTTGTCATAAAAAAATAAATGAAGTTCGCAAAGTAATCTTGTAATTTTTCTAAACAGCTGGATTTGATATACTGTACTTTATGAGCGAGGAAAGTCCCGTCGAATCGTCGAAATAACCAGTTTTTTAAAGCTTATATGTCTTACGTATACTCCCACAATAACCCCCACAATTAAATTCTTTTTGTCAGTATATTTTATAATGTAGGTAATTTTAACCATAAATTAAATATATAAATTTTGACACGCACAGTGTAACAGTGATGAAAACAATATTGTATTCGTAAAATTGCAGAAAAAATTGCTGTTGTTGCTCATCAAAATGAAGAAATTGCCTCATTCATTACTTTTTATCCAACTTTTACAAGCAATTCCAATAAAAATATATTTAAAGTTTAATAATTAAAAAATTCAGTTTATTTTTATGTATTCAAGGTAAAACTCTACACGAGTTCATGATTAATTGTATGTCATTTAAATATGAAATCATTGTTTATATAAAATTGTCGCGAGATCTTTCTAGGAATAATAAATTTGTGTAGTTAGGAACTATAAACCGTTTCAGTTTTTGTATTTTTTTCTTTTTAGATTCTTTGTCCTGTTATTGTTACACTGTTTGTGCCAACTAGTTTGGCAAGTGTATGAAAGGACTAGAAAACTATTAGTATGCAATTAAATAGGAAATAAACAAGATTATATTAGAAGTTTAAAAACTTTATTACTGGGTATACGAGACTTTTGGGTATTATCACATATTAACGCCAGTTGTTGAAATATATTTTATTAGAATAATATAACAAAAAAAGCATAATTTTCCTGAAGACCGTTTGCAACTAACGCTACTCGCGTTTTACATATCAAATTTTATATTCGTCAAAGTCGTGTCAAGTGCGTAAATATTTTTAGCTTTTAAATATATAGAACAGAAAATCGTTCAATTAAATAATGAACATCACACGAATGACGTCAATTCGTGTTATATTTTTTTCCTTAAATACGATTTATTAAAGAAATAGAAATTAAAAGGCGTTAATACATTCCCTGATTTTATTGACAACAAACTGGTCACATTCAAACCAAAATAAAATTTTTATCATGATGTACAGCGAAATACACCTACCTAGCCAACAAATAATAGATTATCTTGTTTATTATTAAAAACGTACGGAGTGTTTATAGAAACATGTTTAAATTTAGAGTTACAATCAGTATGCTTGACACATGTTTTTTTCGGTTGTTATGTGGCTAGTTGCACGTACATGATGTAATGGTAGAATAATGCAAACAAAATTAACTTCTTTAATTTAATGGAGAGTGAAGATGCCCAGGATTTATTTTAATACTTTAACCGAAAAAAATAAATCATAACTAATTTGAATATAAATACTACCTTTATTTTTTCCACAAAATTGTAATAAACATGTAAGTTATCTTATATTCTTAATTACACTTACGTGATTTTATAAAAATCATTGTACAAAATTTTACATTTGTGAACAGTTTTGTCTAAACTAGTTATGTCTTTAATTAGATGATGTTTTCTTTTTTAGTGAGAAATTTTTTGCATTTAGTAAGGACCAAGTACGAGTGGTATTATTTAGAGAATGTGACTTTCGGGGTCGAAAACTTCTGTTTGATTCAAATTCCGTTAAAAAAGTTCCCATTAATGTCACAAAATCTGGAGAGCCCATCAGAACTGCGGAAACCGAAAAATTTTCAGAAGTGTGTAATGGATATGGCTACGTGGTAAGAATACCAATTGCATACATTATATTCATAAATTAATTCAACAAATCACTAGTATACAAAACCCGAAGCAGATTTTAGTCAACTTGCCGAAATGGTTTTTGGCTCGGTAGCAATGAGTTTCAGGGGAACATATTTCAAAATGCACACTTTAGAATCTCCGAATCGACTAATGTTTTCCCAGGTACAATAATTAAAAAGAAATTGTGTCATTATTAACTAGGCATTACTTTTATTTTTAGGTATTTTCTAGTCCTCGATTTACATCTCATAGTCGAGTTTCCGTTTCTAGTCGTAGCGATCCTCACAGTCTTGAACATTCCAAATTAGATGATTCGGGTGCCAGCAGCACGAATTCCATAAGTGAACATTTATCAGTACATAGTACGGCCTCAGATACAGTTTTAGGTAATGATTGGTTATCAAGTTTATGTAATGCTATATACTATCTTAATAAATAGTTTGCAGACGACCTCATAGTGCACCTTTAGATGTCCCGGTTATGAGCAGTGTTTCTCTGTCTATCCCAAGTTTAAACGGCGACTCTGGTTATGGTACTGGTTTTTCGTGTATTAACGGACCTTCGTCCACGTGGGGATCGATCTTAGACGAGAAAGGTATATTTTAAAGACCTAAGATGTCTAGAAAGTTACAACTTTTTTTTTGAATAGGTGCATCTACGTTGTCATTATCCTCGAGCAGCTTATACAAAAAGTGGTTAAGAAGAACTAGTACATCTCTTGAGAATTCTGGACACTCCCTTGCCACGTGTGGATCAATTCAAGAGGGCTGTCATAGACACCATCGCAGCAGCAAACTAGGACTTACGCTTATTCTTCAACTCACACCAGGACAAGAAGAGTTAGTTTAATAACTTAAAGTAAACAATATTACTTAGCAAAGTAGATAAATTTTGTTCTATGTTTACACTTTCATCAAATGCATTTGCTTACGTATTTTTTCTATTACTAGGGAAATCAGCCAGTTCCTTATGGAGCACGTATCTCTCTTAGACGCCATACTTTGGCGGGCACGACAAGTGGTGGAAATTGCCTTCATCAAGTCACAAAATTTTACCTCTTTGATGGCAGAGATGGCACACTTCTCAGCCCAATACCTAGTCAATCTGCTCTCTGGTTCATACCTCTCCATGAATCTGTGGCTGTCGCTGTCAAATGGCTGTGATAACTACAACAGTATTAGTGCATTTAATGCTTCAGATAGTGATAAAACTGCTTCGGTGTTTTCACCAGAATTGTGTGAATCGCAAAAGGCAGACTTGAATAGTTCTAATAGTTCTGCGAGTTTGTGTAGTAGTGGATTGTTTAAAGAAACTGAAAACAGTGGCGATTTTCATTTGTTTAGTTTTGCAAGATTTTTAAAGACAGACCCATTTAACATTAAGAAGAATTTGTTTGGTGAAAATAGAACTATTACGGCTGAGAAGTTTGTGCAAGACTTTTGCGAGTTACTAGAGGATGTGGATATCAAAAATACTAATTTGTGAGTATATTTAGAAATTTCAAGCATGGATTTTGTTTAAATTCTGTGATTAGGTTTTGTGTGGACGGTTTTAATTCTCCGTTAGTTTTTTGTATTATTTATACAGTGCTTCTCAAAAATCACTTCTCCCTTTTAACTTTCGAACTAAACAAACGAAGTGTGACATAAGAGGTAAACTATACAGTAATTATTGCTAGATTTTGACAAAAAAAACGACATTATTTTAAACCTCAAATCCGTCAAATTCTCTCCAACGGCCTAGTTTCATAGTCCCTGCGAATTCTTGCCTCTTCCTTTTTTTAGGAAATCTAGTATATGTACCGCTGAAGTGAGTAAGGAATTGAGTCGATTGTGTTCTAAATAATCTGTAATTATAGAAATAGATCTTCCCATTAAAAAAACTATTTTCGATGTTATTGACAAAGTTGAGAATCAAGTGTTCAGTAATAGCCATGGAAATATCTCATGCTTAAAGGATGATTGAAACGACAACCTCCGCCGTCAACCTTGTGCGATACTTTGGGTTTTTCAAATCTTATTGTGACGCATATACACAACCTGTTGTTCTAAATTTGTCTGCCTACTTTCAACAAATAGGATTCTCGGGATGACGTGCGTGGAAACGTCTCGTACAATATTTATATGTATCACTATTATTTTTGACTTTACTCGTATTGTGTACCAAATTTGTTGAAACTAAAAGCACTTCTTCTCACCGTAGGTACCTACAATTTTAAATTAAGGTCTCTTGTTAATTCATAGTTGACTGCCAATTTGGGGCCAATATTTAGTATTTTACGTATTTATACCCAGTTTAACAAAATACAACTGTTCAAAAGTTATGAGAGAGGAGCTTGCGTTTTGTGCAGCAAAGTTAATAAAACAACACTTTCAAAATAAAATGAAAATTTGCATGTTAATGGGAACTAGAAGGGTATCATAATAATCTACCCAAAATATACCCGTTTAACCTTTTGTGAAATCGTGACCTGTTCGGAATGATTTTTTTTCAAAGTCAAATATCTTCCGTATAGTAGTGTATTCATGTGAACTTTTTTGTGTCGGTTTTCACTCATAGCAAAAATAAAAGGAAGAGGTGATTTTTAAAAAATACAATTACGAAAAAAATGTTTTTCAAATATTAGTGAATACAAATGGTATGAATTATAGTAAATGTGAAAAAGAAAAGCTGTAGTAAGCTGGAAAATATTTAAATATTGATAAAAGTACCTGTTGTGGTAGAAACCGCCAACTTGAATAGGAGACCACATCACGATAGTTACGTAGAACACTATTTTTGCGCACTTACTAATAAAATTTTGTAATTTAAACTTTGTAGCATACATTATAATAGTTACTTAAAACTATAAATTACAGATCCTCGGTCGACGCTTTCAGAACGTAATATCTCCGTTATCAATAGACATATTATTATGAAATTTTAAATATAAACTGTCCACACTGTTCAGTATATAACGCAAGAGAGTTTTTTTTTTAAACATTTTTATCATCATCTTAGTGGTGAAAACCGCGTTTCGAAATTTCCATAAATAATTGAGATATTGAATTTTAAAAATACGTGATGAAACATTTCTCCAAAACTTTAAAAATAATAGTGATAGTAAACTGTTTTTAAAAAACTGTCAGTGTGTTACCTAGAGTAACTTATATGAAAATTTTAATAGCAATAAGTCTGTTAATAACGGAGATACTATATTCTGAAAATCTAATAAACACCCCGTAAGTGAAAGTATTTTAGGAATATCATGTAAGATGAGAAAAAGCTAACCAGAATTTGTCTGTTAATCCTCACGAACAAGTTGATGACGTCATCTCAAAATTTTGCATTGTAAATCCTATTTAAATTTTCTAAAATAACGTACTTCAATGAATTATCAATTGAAAAAGAGAGCGGAAAGTAAATTTTGATAACGTCATAGAATATTTTGCCAAAATAAACACCCGTAAGCACGTTTAGTATTTGTTGTTTTATTATATGGGGGTGCTCCCTGGAACACCGCCCTGGGTGCCAAACCACGCTACGCCACCACTGGTTGTTAGTACATATTAAATATACTGCATCCATCCGATTTGATGTGTGCTTCCTAAAAAGTTGCCATCAAAAAAAATTTATTGAAACATACGCATACTTAGTATGTTTTTTGCCTATAGTTACCTCTATGGGTTATTCTTTGTAAGAAGGAAAGTTCTGTCTAAATATCTTCCGACAATTTTGTTAGAATTTTCTCAGCAACCTGCATTCTGTAGAATAAAAAAACTAAAAGTTCTTTGTAAATTTCCTAGAGGTGGAATTAATCTTTTTTTTTTTTTATGTTGCAGTTTCATGAGCACTTTGTTGACGGCCGTTTTAACCTACCATTTAGGCTGGGTCAATACATGTTTGCCTGCATCCAGCGACGCTGTTCTTCAGTCTAGACACCCGTTTAACCCTCTGTGGGGTGAGCTTAGCGATTTATATGGAGCGGTAGGCCATCCGACAAAAATAGCTCAAACTATTATTACTGGTAGTAATAAGAAAGATCTTATTTCAAAAATATTGTTATCTATGACGTATTTTATCCGCTGTTGTGACGTGGAGCGGAGAATTCCCATACGTTCTGACATATATGAGGAAAATCAGATCGTTGAAAAGATTTGTCGAAAGCACTCCTGCATTCCTAAGGAAAACTACAAGAAGTATGAAGACCATCTTAAGGAGATTATGAATTCGAATAAAGATTTTTTCGCCAAAGCAAATAATAGTGATAATATTCATAATTATTGTCAAAATAGGGAGGTAGATGCATCTTTAACAACACCCAACCCGTTGTTAAAAAAGTCTACAGGGTTAGCTAAAACTCAGACATGTTTGGGCGACTTATCTAAATTGGCAGAAAATGATGCTTCAAATTGTTTATATCCTAACATTACAACAGACTATAGTTCTCAGTCAGAACTTGTAACAACGCTCTACCCAAAGTTGAACACTTCTGAAACGACAGAAGAACATATGTATCCTAGTAATGATGAAATTAAGAAAAAAGTTAATACTTTGTGTAGAGTACCAAACAGTGCAGTACTGTGTCATATGGAGAAACAAAAAGACTGTGCAGTCATTCAAGAGATGACTCAACCGCATGTTGTAAATATGGAAAAACAAATGCGAAGCACCGATTTTAAAACAGGTATGCAACAATCAGATCCTGTTTCCGACTGCAACGAAAACAGAAATGTTGTATTTGTTTTGGGCGATGACGAACGACTTATTGGAATTAAAAAAGATTATAAAGTCATTGAGAAACAACCAGAAATTACAAATGCCAAAAAACGAAGACCGTCGTATCTTGATCTTTCAAAGCAGATTTACAAGAGCGAGACCATGAGTTTCCAGGATTCAGATTTTGTGGAAAACTCGGATAAATCTAAAGTGAAAGCAAGTACTTCGTGGTCGTCTGTAGCGGAAAAAGAGATCAGAGAACAAAATGAGGCAGCTGAAACTAGTAGAAGTTCATATTCCAAGAAATATCCTCGTGCACAAAGTGAACCTCCGGAGGAAAGACAGCCAGAGGATTCTAACAGGAAAGCTAAATATCGTTATTCAGGGGTGAAATTCAGTTTACAACAATATCCTCAAATTTTGTCGAATTACATGAAAAGTAAGAATGTGGAAATTACCAATTTACAGTTTGGTGATAAAAGTTTGAAACTGGATGAGCTTTCGTCGCTTAGCGAAACAATAATTTCGAAGTACCCTGAGTTGGACGAGGAGTACGAGGACGGAGAAGCACTTCAAACCCCATCTAATGCGTCTGAGTTAGAATTTACAAGTGACTTATTTGTGGCGCCCCTTAGCGCTAAGCAAACTAAAGAATCAAATGTAGATTTGCAATCAGGTTCCTCTGGAAATCAAAATATACCAAATACAATAACCGAAGAGTTGAATGAGAATTGTGATGACCATAAGACTGCGCGTAAAATTTCGAGTTGCTCAATTCATAAGATGAAGGTTGCTAATTTACCTATGCCAAAGTATGTTACTTGGTCGCGGTTTTGTTAAATTGTTAACACGTTTATGGTTGCAGGTCGAAATTTTATAAATCTCTAAATAGTTCTCTTAAATATACATCGTCGTTAATGAGGGCGACTAGTGACAGTTATATGCCTGATATGGTGCTTCAAGGACCAATAGTGCCAAAGCAAGAATGGGAAACGAGACTGAAAAGTGATTTAGCTTTGGCGAGCCAACATTCCCTTATTGATCAACCAGTGGAGGAGGCTGTTGCAGTGATTGCAAACATAGACACTTGGTATGCTCTCTCACTATACTTTATATGAGTACTCTTATATTAATTTTCAGGGAAGTACAGTTAATGTCCAGTCATACGTTTCTTATTGACAAAGGGTCAACCGGAATTAGAATTGGTATGTCCCAGCTGGTTTCAAATATGTTGGAATCTCTTCTTCAAATGTGGAAACTGAAAGTTCCACCTCACTTTGTAAGCAATCACAATACTCAAAACAATCGGACCCTTCAATCTTTCTTTTAGTGCCTCATGCATATTGAACAAACGCTTCAAGAGTTATGTATAAGATCTAAGGCTCTGTCTGAGCTGTTGTTAGCAACGGAGTTTTGTAATATGGAACAGTTGACATCCGCCCTGCAGCTAGAAGTTAATGATGTTCCTCTACTACTGGCTGTAGCCTCAACGCATTCGCCTCAAGTAACCCAAAAATATGGCCTCAGCTTTCAGTAATTGTTAAAGTCATTCATTTATACTGTATTTATTTTTATTTTGTACATACTATCGTTTTTTATTTATATGGAATAAATTTGTTTCAATGCATTTCAATCCTTAATAACCCCTATTGAAATCAATCAGGCCTGGAAGTGGCACTTTCTTGTTGTAAAGATCTAAATTTTTTTGGAACTGATCTGCTATGTCTTTGGCTCTACTCATCCCTGCCACGTGTGGTGTAAGAAATACCTGAAAATTATAAGCATCACATTAAATTGAAAACAGCATTTCACCATTTTAACCAACCTGTTTCATTTGCCACAGAGGATTATTCTGAGGTAAAGGTTCTACATCATATACATCTATTATTGCAGCCGATATCCAGTTGTTATCTAGAGCTCTAATTATAGACTCTTCAGAAATTACGTTGCTTCTACCAATATTTATAAGAACACTTTTCTTTTCTGTAACATTACATATATAGATACTTAATTCAAAATTCTATAAACTATTGGAACAAACCTGCGCTATTTTCTAAAACGTCATTGTCCAGTATACCATCAGTTTCGTCAGTTTTTGGTAACACGTTAATAATATAGTCACATTCTTTGAGAAATAATGGCAACGTCTCTTTTGTATAATATTTCGATACATGACTATATTCATTACCATCTGGCAGAGCTGGTCTCCGACCAAACGCTAGGACGGTGGCACCCAATGCATACAAAGTCTTACCGACTACAATTGTTGATAATAATTACAAAATAAACATAAAATTTTAATACTTACTTCGACTTCCAATATTACCCAAACCTAAAATGCCTGTTGTTAAGTCAGAAATAACACGGTAACCTGTGATTTTTCCATGTCGATTCCATTCCTGTTTATCTTGGTTACTTCTGACTTGAAAGAAATTACGTTCATGGTTAACTATATTGGCTACGACGTATTCACTCATTATTCGACCGAAATGTTCCCCTGTAAATCTTGTGATTTGATACGGCAGTTGTTTCTCTTTTTGGATTAATGGTGTAAGCTTATCGATTCCAGCCCATGTACCTTGGACCCATTTTACGCTAGGTAAATCGTACAGATATGGTCCCAGTAAATCAAAATCACAGATTAATATTTCCGATTTTTTGAAATGTATATCGACTTCTAAGAACAAGACAAAGTTTTCTCTTTGAATTTTTTAAGTTCTATATACTACATACCAACCTGGATCTGTTACTTTATGAAACTTTACACTGGGCAAGGCTTTTACAAGTTCCGGGAGAAGATTGGGAGTTCTGCTTAAAACTGGTATGAGTACGCTCATTTTAGGCTGGCTATTTTATCTAGAAATGCAAAATATGGTAACCTACAATGTATCCTAGAAGGTTAAATTTATATGAACTGTCAGTCACAGTCATATCATGCGTGTATTACGTAATTATACATAAATAGATCATGCATTTATCGGCCTAATTCAATAGCGATTGGTTCATTTATGACCAATCCTAGTTCGGCTCACTGATATTCGACGAATAAAAAATGTTTGATTATTTTACTACGTGTTGGGATAGTTATTTATTATTGGCAGTTCTTGCTTTACCATTGGTTGTATTATTACGAAACACAAGGGAGGTGACGATTCGATGTTTTAAGAAAAAACACAAGAAAAAGGTAACCGAGGGCGGTGGGGACCATCTGGAAATCGGGAATTTTCCAGGGGCGTCGGTAGTCCCAGTAGTCAGAACGCCGATGCCTCAAATTCAAATTTTATCTAATTCTACATAAATGAAGTAAAATGTGTGAAAAATGTCCCGTTCAGGGGGGCCGGCGCCGGTCTAAATTTTTTCCGCGCTGGTTCAACAGAATAATCCCATCCGACCCTAAAAGTACCTACCATTTGCGGTAAGTAGGTAAACTATAGTCGTCTAATCGTCATTGTTTTGTCGGGGTTTGGACCATATACTGGAGTACCCAATTAAGTTACAAGACAAGAAGTATAGTGACAGTCTTTTTCCACAGTAAACTTATGTACTGTGCGTTTTCTCTCCAGTAGAATATTAAAAAAATTAATATATCCACCATTACAAAAATAGCCAAGTCGAAAAAAGAAAAAAAAACACATTATTATATTTTCATTAGCTCACTGGAGGAAGTGTTTTTTAAAAACACTTTTAGGAGTACCTACACAGTACACACCTTAGATCATATAATAAGCGAATTTTCGCGACTAACTTTCTGTAACTGAAAAGTATGATACTGGTAACATCCCCACCTAATGACAATGACGTAATCAACATACTGCGACGATTATCACGAAAATAATGTAATATGATTGACTGTCAAGAAGTGTGACAAGAACGTAAGAAAATATAACCTTGCAATTTGCAAAAACTGTGCAGCATTAAAGTTTTGGTGGAAAATGGAGCCACTCGGCGTAATTAATTTATGTGAACAGTACTTTTTTGATGCTGATGAACTTCTGTTGTGTAACTGGATTCTCAATAAAACAAATGCCACAAATTTGTATATAAAATTACGTGAAACCTATTACAAAGGGCCGATTGAAGAAGATTGGTTAAGAAATTACCATGACATCATGTTTTTTCGATTTTTTCGAATACAAAAGTCAACGTTTTTAAACTTATTAAATGTTGTTCTGGAAAATGACAACCATAAGTTAATGAGGAAAAAATATCACGGGGGTAATTTACCAATACCACCTGAGAAGGCTTTGCTTACGTTTTTAACATATATGGCAACCCAAGAAAGTTTATTGTCAATTGGGCAAAGATTTGGAATTGTTCCATCAACTGCAATGAATATAGTGAATGCTTTGCTTTATATTATGTTAAAAATAAAGAAGAAATACATATTTTGGCCTCGAACTGATGAAGAGGTAGAACATATAATAAACGGTTTTACTCATTATCCAAGTAAATTTTTAAATTGTTTGATATTTCAAAATGATTCATGTTCATGTTTTTCTTTAGATGTTTTGGGTGCTATTGATGGTAGCCAGATAGATATAAAAGTCGTGCCACATACTCAACATGACAGTTATGTTAATAGATATCTTAGACATTCTATTAATGCTATGGTGATATCTACTGCTGAAAAAATTTTGACTTACGTTTTTATTGGATTCCCAGGATCGGCCCATGATTCCAGAGTAATTTATATTTTTGAAATTATGGAAGTTGAACCTCAAGTGTAACTTATAGGTCTTTTCGAACTCAACATTTGTCCAAAACATTGCAACACATGGTTCGCAGTTCTATTTTCCTAATGAAGAATGTCATATATTAGGAGATAGTGCATTTCCATTAAAAATGTGGATGATGACACCCTATAAGCGTAGACCAGCTTTAAATAGAATTGAAAGACAGCACAACTATCATTTGAGTGCTGATCGTGTTGTGGTCGAACATATTTTTGCCCGCATTAAAGGTCGATTTAGGAGAGTAATATTCATTAACACCTACTCCATTAGCAAAGCTATTGAAATAACCACTGCTGCATGCGTTTTACATAATTTTTGCTACATGAATAAAGATCAGTGGGAAGATGAGCTCTATGAAGATGTTAACGAACAAGAGTTCATTGCAGAAGACAATGATGAAGAAACTCGAAGAGCACAACTCAAAAGGAACCGAATAGCTAGAGAATTATTAAACAATGTATAATATATATTATAGAAAATAAGAAAAGATAGATACAATATGTATTAAAAACAACAAAACATAAATTCTAACGAAGGAAATAACATTGTCTTTAAAATCGTTTCTGTTTTAATTTTCATCTTCACTGGAATCCATTTCGCGTTTTCGTTTTTTGGTCATTTTCTCTAGGATTGTCAGCATTCGGTCTCTCTGACGAGTTTGCTCTGTGAACAACGTATGCATTGCTGCAAAATGCTGATTGCGATCCTGTGCTTCTTGTTGTAAGTGTTTTGTTAAGAATTCTAGATATATTTGGTTGGATGTTTTTGGTTTAATACCATGCTTTACTTTCTTAAATCGATTTTTAATGCCTATCTTTTCCTGTAAACAAACAGTACATATTTAGAAAATCTGATGAATGAAGTTATACCTTTACTTGACTATCAGTGCTTGCCATGGTAGTACTGCTTGTACTTGGTGTGGGATCGTCATAAATGCTAGTACTGGAGTCTTCACCTTCAGTGTCCTGCAAAATACCATAACATATACAAGAATATTTAAGAGTTTCTCCAATGTGGTGCATTTTACTTGTAAATTTTGAGGATGACATTTATGTTTCTCCCCTAAAATCGCATCCAGCTCAAAATAAAATGGGGGGTTATTAATTCGCTCAGTGCCTGTTTTGCGCCTATGGTCTTTACACTTAATATAAGTTTTCTGCAAATTTGCGAATTTTTGTTTACATTTTTTTGCGTCCACATTAAACCCTGTTTCGCGCATTTCTTTGACAATTTGTTGCCATAAGGTTTCCTTATGAGTTTTTTTGTCATTAAAGTTGTCTTTTAATCTTAATCGAAGCTCCAACAATTTGCTGGTGGCAGTCATACATTTTACTGTGGGTCTGCTTTTGGTATACCAAACATTCGCAAGTTGTGTGTCGTCGTTTTCATTACTTGTAACATTTTCAATATCGTCGTCGTTTCCATTATTTGTAACATTTTCAATATGGTCTTCGATAAACGCATCGGCTCGTTCCTGATCTGGAAGAAGTGAAAACAAATAAACTAATCTTTAAATGAGATTTATAAAAAGTACCATTTAATAGAATCTGGGCAATATGTAATGGGACTACACACGAGTAGTCTTCTCCCTTACTATTTATAGAAATCTCCACCAAGTTCTCTTCTTCATTAGCTTCTGGTTCAACTATCATGTCTACAAAATGCAACTTGTGACATTAATTAGTGTTAAAACTTGTTTTAATAAGTTGACCTTCTGTTGACGAACACATTTTTTTTTCAAAAATTAATATAAAATTGCACCATCAACACTCAATCAGTCTCAGAACGCAAATTAATTTATTAGGCGGCAAAGAAAATAACCTAACAAAACTTGAAACACATTAGACCCATTTGACAGATCTACATTTGGTTACCGCGAGATACATGCAACGTTAGGCCGTTAGTGCCAGTATGTTCATGGTAAGGTCGATATGACGTCACAACACCTTCTCCTCTGATACCTTTCCAAAGCGAAAATGTTAATGTTACACGTAATAAGATACCGTAACTTACTTAGTTAGTCGCGAAAATTCGCTTAATAAATAGATACCACCACGCCGTGTTCTTTCCCTAGGACAGCCTGTGACGACATCCTCCTGTCACACATCTCTCTCGTGCATGGAGGGATTACAATGAAGCTATCCTTGCCTGATCACTATTTGAATTTTGCGCGCCTAAATTTTAGGAAGTATGTCTGAACTAACTTCGGAAGAAAGATGTTGACAGCTTGATTTTATAAATAATTCACAGTAGATAACGAAAGGAATAGTAAATTATTGGGCAGCAATTGTCATCCTTTATGACTACATCACCCATAGGATCTTTGTTCTAAATTCTAAAATTGTTTTTTGTACAACAACTCGAAAGAGAGGTTAGAAGAAACATCTGTCAAAAGCGATTTGTTGCGCTGGTGCGGTACAAGGATGGAAGTGAAATAGACATATACAGATGAAATGCATATAACAAAGATGAAGATGTGGTGATCACACAAGGATAGCATTATACTACTCCCCTTGACGTAGAAAACGACAACAGATAGCTTCATGTCTAGTCACAGCTTTCAGTTTGAGTATTGGTATCTATTTATTATATGATCTAAGGTACACACACTGCAAATGCTTCCTATAGAGACCTGAAGATGGAGAACTCGAATACTGGTCGGTGAAATCAAATATAAAGTCGCGATCTTTTCTATAGAACCACTCCCTAGTGTAAATTTTCAAAATTTGTTTGGTGTAAGTGACCTTGACGGGTTTCTGGGGGAAAACATAGGTATCAAAAATTTGACAGGTTAGATGGCCCCATTGTCAGTGTAGATATTTTATTTTAATAAACAGATGAACAGAACATACAGTCTGCACAGGATACAGTGCGGCATAACTGAGGGCAACTGAAACATTCGTGTTGTGCTAGTTTCGATTGCCATATCAACTACCGCTACCAACCGCGTTCGGCGTAAAGTACTAGATGACAGGGCTATCAACTTGACTTTTTATCGAGTGGTTCCGTAGAAATGACCGCTACTGTATATTTTGAATTTTGAAATATTGTACTCAAAAAAAGTGTCTCGTAACCTTTAATTGTCGCTTATTTTGTCGTGTAGTTTGAATTTATATAAAATGTATGAACCGATTTCAATGCATTTTTTTCTTTTTGTGTGAAAGCTGGTTTAATCGGGATGGTTTTTAGCTATGTTTGATGATAATCACTTCAGTCATTTTTTAATTCTGAAACCTTTTTCTGTTTATGTATTTGTCTGTGGCACCGTAGCTCCCAAACTGATGAACCGATTTCAATCCGGTTTTTTTTCGTTGAATGCTGGTTTGATCGAGATGGTTCTTAGCTATGTTTGATGATAATTACTCCAGCCATTTCAAGATCATCAACTGATGTCTGTTGCACCGTAGCTCCCGAACGGATGAACTGATTTCAGTGCATTTTTTTTTTTTGTTAGAAAGTTGCTTTAGTCGAGAAAGTTCTGACAAGAGTAGTTTAGTGAATAGCTTAATTCGTAGTGTCTTCTAAGGTGAGAAAAAGAAAAACAATAATAACTGCATATGTAGGTAGGCTCTAGGCTACTAGTGTGTCGAGTGATTTCTAGAAATAGCGAAAATTACAATTCATTGTATGATTTAGTTCTTCTTCTTGGAAAGGAAAACCGCGAAAGAAATCCATGAAAGAATTTCGCCTATATTGAACGAAGGTCCAAAAGCTGCTGTCATACCAGAATGATTGGCAAAGCCCATGATGTGGTTTTAACCGATGGAAAAATGAGTTAGCCGAAGTTATAACCACTTCAACTAATAAGAAAGTTAATTTTTAACTTCCGGCGCAAAAACCAAAAACGTTGTTATGTTATAATTTCAGACATGGTGACTGTAAATTGCGGCGGACGGAGAAAAATCTTCTAATCCCTACATGTAAAAAGATTTACACAGGATTCCTCATTTTTTCTTCCTGGGGCGTTAAGTTATTAATGGTAGTAATCAGAAAGATCTTGTAGAAAATATTGTTAGTTATGGTTTATTTTATCCACTGTTGTGATGTGGAGCAAAGAATTCCCCATACGTTCTAACATATTTCTTATTTATCGGAGAACAAAATGGAGCAGCTGAAATTAGTACAAGTTCATATTCCAGACAAAGTATTGCAACTCGCAATCCTTCAGTATTTCTTTTAGTGCATTAGCCTATTGAACAAAAGCTTCAAGAGATATGTAGGTATACTCAGTGCGAGCTTAATCCAGTACAGGTTTGATAAATTCACTACTTGTTAGAATAATTGTTTATTGTTGGCAGTGTTTCACTGTTGGTTATATGTTATACCCTCAATACAGTAAGTGATGTTTTAAGGAAAATTAGCTTCACAGTTAGTAGGTACTACCATATGGCGGTAAGTAAACTCTCTGTGTCATTTTTTTATAAAGTTTTGGACGATACCAGAGTACTTTTACGTAAAAGTTAAGATCCTTATTAAATGAATTAAAAAAAATGCAACGCAAACTAATTTTCGTCACACTATTGCATATAAAAGCAATAAGAATTTACGTGAAGTGAAACTACCTATACGTTAACTCCAGTTACAAATACATATGAAATAAACACAGCAATAATAACGTGGTTTTACTAAAAACTTCGCTGTGAGAGGTATGTCTGAGAATAAATGTTCAAAATTCAAGTCGTAGAACGCATAAATGATAACACTGATAACATAAAATAAATATAAATCATGGCTTCATATAGAGAAACTGACAAACAGAAATGTGAGACCTACTCCTTCGTACTCTAGAAGTCATGAAACGTCGAGAAAACTTGAAAGTAGTCATTTGCGAATGAATCAAATTACAATGGATCCTTAACTTACGCCCAGGAAGTAAGAGAAACCGTCATTAAAGTAACTGCATGCGACTCCCATCTCTGCAAAGGACGCTGCTGATTTGGCAGCCTGATTCACTAGGGTTGAAAATCCGGTATTGCAGATAAACATTCACGTGAAAACGGTAAAGAGAGAAAAACACACAATTTGAGTGTGTGGTCCGGCCACTCGGTCTCGCCATGTAATCCCGTTCGTTTATATATAAAAAAGGTACACAATGACACAATTACAGTCTTTTAGGGTAATCATCAGTCTATTTTAATTCTAGCACCAATGTAATGTGGTACGGATAGAATTTATTTCTACACAAAATCCTCGATACCCAAATTTGATTCTCACATTTTTGGCCGTTGATTTACTTTTATGACTGATATTTCGTTTTCGGGTTTAGTAACAACTCGAGCTGCTTCAAAAACACATATGTTATTGGGAAGCTCACAGATTAGGATTTGGAGCATAAAAAGTAAATAATTGTAAGTAGTTAGGTACAATAAAATTATCATAAAAATTTTAGGCCAAAGAAATGCCACTCTTTACAAAAAAACCAAAGGAAAATTGAGGCAAAGAATATCAAAATGGGTCTATTGAACAGTGGAGTGATGACTAATGACTGATGAGTGGAGTGACGGTTTAAGTTTCTGTGGGTGATATCAGAGATCAAGTAATTCTACTGAAAAATGAAACATATCAGCCATATTGTTTGAAAGAAAAAGTTAAATTTACATTTTACAGCATCTGTTATGGTGTGTGGTGGTCGATGTCGGCAACAGGTACAGGAAAATATTTTAACATCTAATTATTAGACAGAAGAAAGTTTAGATCCACCCAGTAATGCTTCAGGATACATATTTAAAGTCTCTGTCTTAAAGACCTTCATGATGGTTTACAGAAAACAATATCCCTGTACTAAAATGCGTTTTCAGCAGTCCTGACTTGCTCTCATAGAAACACTATGGAATAAAATAAAATAAAAAAAAAACACTTCGTGCAAACCCAGCAAACACAATAGCAGCATTAAAAGAAAAACTACCAAGAATTTGGAACGAATTCGCACGAGATTGCTAGAAATTAGTAAACACGATGTCATATAGAATTAATGCTGTTATCAAAAATAAAAGAGGTGTCACACACAATGGTAACTTGTTCACAAAATTCTGTGCAACCCTATTTTTACTAAAATTGCTAATACCATTCAGTGTTAGACGACCCTATATTATAAAATTATTTTTAATAGAAGCAATAAGGTACATCATATGTATATTAACTTATTCATTTAAATTATATCGTCCAAGGGATCAAAATTAGATTTTTAACGAGTGGGCCAACTGAAGTGAGACGGAACTCATACACTCGCACAAATTTATATTTTGTTTTCCCTTTTCGTCCGTAACTCTTTGATAACCATTGTCACTTATTTAATATTGACCCCATCACTTTTCGTCTTTAGTGATACCGCCTAATACCTAATGAGTTATAAGTCCCCAAAATTGGTGCCATTAATGCCTCTTCTCTAGATGTGGTTTATTTTCATTGTTCGTGTGCTATAAAGCTTAAGTTTAGTAATTATTTATTTATATTACCTACTTTAACCGTGTCGTCCACTACCATTGATACAGAAAAAAATTGGTATTTTTATAAGATATGAGATGAATAGCTACAAAATCTTAAAAGTTTTGTTTTGCGTTCGTTTAAACGGTGATCCATCCAATTTATTATCGAGTAATTCTCATGTATTCGGGATTAGGCAAAATTTTTATTAGCAGGAGTGAATGCTGTTATTAAATGTACAATTAGTGAGCTGACTTCAGCGTTCAGTATTTAACAAACTTTTCCCATGTTAGAATACAAAACCATCTGGCAAAATAATACCGTTTATGTTCCATTCAGCATCAAACTGCTACTTGTGAACATTAAATTACATAAACTTTATGTACAGAACTAATTTATAGTATTAACATCGTATTGTCTTTTATTTCAATGTTATACAATCAACGAAATAAATAAAAACAGGTTCATTTATATTGTTTAATTATCTATATGAACATTATAACAATAAATGAGAGAGCTACCATGCTATGATACTTGTACACGTTGAATATGATGAAAACAGATCTAAAACTCTAGCATTTTACTGCTAGTTACTTAAATGCAGATTCAAAAAATAATAATAAAAATAAATACGTAAGTCAGGACGACAATGTAAAAATTATAATAAATATCGATCAGACTTATACCACTATTTAACATACATATATGATCGAATAAAAAAAAAGAAAAGAAATAAAAAACACTAAAGTTTATTTACACACTTTTCACACTGCATTATTAAAAAAATCGTTTTGTTGAAAAAACCCTAAATTATTGTATGTACAAATTGTAAAAAAATTAAAGTCAGAAATATCAATACAGTAATGAGGAAATTTACTGGAACAGCTGATAAAAATTCCTGACTGGGAATAGTCGAGACTAAATTTACAGAAACAGTTGCAATATGAACAAATTTTCATTTTTAGTCGGGACGTTTTATCATTTTCACAGCGTTTTCCCATAATTTTCCCATGAAATTTCTTTAGAAAACATTCGAGTCTCTCCGATGCATCATTTCGTTAACTCTTTTAAACTTATTTAAAATATTACAGTTTGATTACAATTTTCATCAAAAGTTTTAAGCTTACTAGTGTAATTATACCCTAAAAATATTCATTGTTATTAATATGGGAATACATAATATTTCATGAAGCGTAATTATTCAGTTCCATCAAACTAACTTCAAAGCAATACTCATCATCGTCGTTACCTAGTCACTATAGAAGTCAAGTTCAATTGTATCACAGTCCACCAAATACCCACAATTTGTCACTAGTAATTTTATACACTTTATAAATTTGGTATTATTTACGACGCACTTTCACTATCTTGTAGTTTCTGTGCATTTTCTGCTTCGGCTTGCTTAGCAGCCGCTTGCTCCGCCGCTGCCCTCGCGGCCGCCGCAGCAGCAGACCGACTAGCACTCGAACGTAAGTTTTTCTTTTCGATTATTGCCTCCGGATCAATTGGCGGCAGTTCCCCCGATTTCCTCTTCCCTCGCGTTCTTTTTGTGCTCTTCTTCGGCGGACTTTCGGGCGGGGCTTCGACAGGAGGAGGCGGAGCCTCTTCCTTCTTTTCTTCCACCTCTTTCACTTCCTCCTCTTTCGGAGGACACGGTGGATCTTCCTTCTTCTCTTCACTATCGTCCTTTTCTTTCGGTTTCTCTTGCAACTTCTCCACGTTGACGCACAACGTTTTCACCACCGTCGACGGTGGCAGCAGCGTTTCAATATCGACTCCTTCTTGTTCGTTCCCTGTATTGACACTACTTTTCTCGGGTTGCGGTGATGGCGACTCTTTCATCTTCTTGGGCGGGTTTTCTTCGATCGATGCCGTTTCTGACGATTCTAACGACTCCCGCGGCCTCTTCGTTGAACTGCTGTCCTCACCAACGGCTTTCGCCGTCAGTTCCGCACTGCTTTTGCTCAACTGTTCTATAGCTTCTTTCATTTGTTGTTCCTGCGATTTCTTACTGGTGCCCGTTTGAGCTTCGAGCAGTTTTGTGAAATCTGCCAGTCCTGGCATGCCTTTTTTATCTTTGTACTTGTCAGGAGATGACGTGAAATCTGTCGGTAACATCCCCCTCAGGCTTTCAAGAGCTTTCCTTTTGTCTTCTTTCTTATCGCCTTTGGCTTGTTTCAAATTCGCGTCCAACGAACTCGCTGCTTTCGATATGGTCTCTAGGATTTGAGTGTCAGGTGGCAGCAGTAACTGCTGCAATTGTGCTTCTCTACTGCTTCGCATCGATTTAACACCCGATGTTGACGACGTCGTCGCTGTCGTCACCGTCGAAGACGAACTAGGTCTCGAACTACTCGATTTGCTAGTTTTCATACTCGAATTTGGCGAAGCAGCGGGGTTCAAGCTGCCATTTAACAAACCACATTGTTGGGCAAGAGTGTCATACGCTGCAGACATTCCCGGTTGCAGAGTAAACGGATTCAAACCTCCTAACCCCAGAGGAGTGTACAGTAAACTCGGGTTTGGGAAAAAGAAAGGGAAGGGATTTGTCGTTGGAATCGAACTGCTACTAGAGGGCTGCGACTTGCTACTACTATGCGCTTCTTGAGGCTTTTGCGCTTTGGTGTTACTACTCTTACTCGACGTCGTTTTCTCTCCTGATAAGCCAGCTGCGTCCATAGCACCCAATCCCGGCAATCCTAAACCGGCCAAGTTGGCAAACAAATTCATGTTGGTCAAATTGCCCAAACTCCCCATAGAACTTAGAGCGTTCATGTTAGGCAAGCCGGCGAAGGGCATCAACAATGGGTTATTTTTCGGGTCAAACTGACCTAAACCGGACAACCCTGACAGCAGATTTGAATTGATTCCGCTTAAACCGCTGCTGCTTAAAGTCGGGAACGACAAACTTGACGGTATCGAAGTACTTATATTCGCTGAACTGACGCTCGACGTTGAGCCGGTAGGACTTGACAACAAAGGCGGTCGGCCGGGCGTCGTCTTCTTCGAACTACCACCAGGTACGCGTTTTTGTAAATCGTGACTTAAATTGCCCCTCTCTTTCACCAGTTCGGCCCACTTTGGATCTATGTCGTACATAGGATTTTCCACTAACCACTGACCCAAGCGCTTCAACGTTGGAGCCTTTGGACCTGTCAGTTTTTTCCCAGACACTCTGTGAATCACCGACACATTTTCGTCACCTGTCAACTTTTTCCAGTCCAGTAAGGTCGGATCTATCCTCGGACGTCTTCGTCGTGGCGATAAATAGTCGGCACCCAGAGGCTGTTCCGCTAAGGCAGCGTTCTGTTCTGCCAACCACTTATTAACTTTAGCTTCATGTGAGTAAGAATTTACTTTAGAACTTCCAATGTCTGCTATCATTGCTTCGTAACTTTTCCTTTGCTGCTGCTGCTGCTTTTTCATCAACAGGTTCTGCTGTTCAGCTTGTGCAAGGAATGATGAGTAAGTATCCTTAGAAGTGCTTGAACTTGAAATACCCGAAGGGAGGATATTGGGGATGGAACTGTTACGACTGGAAGGAGCTGAAGAAGGAACGGAAGTAACAGTGATTGTAAAAGGTTTTTGTGTCATGTTATGGGAAGAGCTTACTGGGGCTGAGGTCGGTGTTACGGTTACACTTGGCGTAACTGTAGGTTTTTTAGAGGATTCTGGGAACAGGGACTGTTCTTTTGCCGCCGAAAGACCAAGAACGATCTCGTCCAGTTTTCGGCGCTTTTTTTCTTTTCCAACCACGGGCTCTTCTACAGGCTGTAAATTATTATATAATATTAATCAACTGCATCAATCTTATGGAATATAGAGAACAGTTTGCTAATAAAATGAATTTTGTTGTGATGGAATCGGCACTATTTACTCAGAAGTAAGCAAGTTGTATTAACGTTTAATTCATGATTATATTACAAACTAAAACCATTTTCAAGAAATATGTTTTATTGGGAAGTGAGATAGATAAACATAAAAAACTTAGGTACTTACACAATTCTTCCTCTTCATTAGTTTTGTCAGAGTGTCGTCTAGTTTATTTCCTGATTTTCCTCCACCACCTAAAGCGGCTTGTTTCTTTGAAGGCATCGAAAAGTCTTGAACTTCATTTTGGAGATCCACATTCTTATCAGTCGACTTTGTTATACTGAAATTAAGAATACATTAAATGCATATTTCTATTTCCTTTTCGTTTTCCAATTTTATTACCTTGAACTTAAGTCAATTGGTGTCAAGGTACTACTGGTCCCAGGAATAACCGTCGTTTGTCCGATGGTTTTGGGGGAATGGTACTTTTCGTAAGACATGCCCAGTAGTCTTGAACTAGTTTGTTGATGAGCTGGTGGGGGTTGCAAATTGGATTGTACTGGTGTTGACCTTCGCGAATCTTCTGAGTCTTCATCCCATGAAGATAACCCATGTTTGGGATTAGTCATATGACTACTGTTCAACAATGCATGCAATTTTGCTCGCTCTGTCTCTACGTCAATGGCTATGTGTCTTTTACGTTTTCTATTGTAATTAGTTCTATCGCTGATCGACATCAACTCTGCATCGCCTATAGACATTGGGGTTGAAGAATCACGTTTCGGAGGATCGTTTGGCAGTTCGTGAACTGGAATATCGAATTCGTTACCGATACCAGTAGCATATGCAGAGAAACTCTTTGTGGCAGGCCATTCTTTCGTCTCGATGGCATAAATAATATGTTGAAGTCTAACTTGGATTGCATACTCTTTTGGCCACTTTACTGCATTGTTAAAGAGTTGTGCAACTGTAGTTTCGCTGAAGTCCAAAGCACCAGTACCTTGTTTATCTCGCAAAACGAAAGTATCTACTTGGGATAGCCGTGATAACGGTTGGATTACTTCCAAATCAGGAAACATGGCCTTCAGTTCAGCGGCTTGTTTCGAACATAGATCAGATTCATCCTCGAACTGAGTTTTAGGTGGTTTGACTTCAACTTTTTCTTTAACTTCGTTTGTAGACGTTTCTTCAGCTTTTTTCGTTTCTGGAGGAGGTTTCTCTTCAGTTTTTTCAGGAACGGTGGCCTCTTTTTCTTGCTGATCATTGGTCTCTGTTTTTGGAGTCTCTACTTCTTCACTAGGTTCTACTTGTTCTTCTGTGTTTTCCGTTTCAATAGTTTTGTTTTCAGAAGAGTCCGGTTGTTCCTCAACAATATCTTCTTTCTTCTCGTTGATAATTTCCTCAGGTTCGACTTTCGGTTTCTCTTCCGGTTTGACTTTTTCTTCATTTTCGGTCTTCTCACTTTTCACTATCGTTAATTCTACTTTGCTATTCTCCTCAACTTTCTTATCCTTTTCTTCAGTGCTTTCTTTTTTGACGGCTACTTTTTCTATTTTTAAAGTACCTTCACCCTTCTCGAGTTTGACAAGGATCTCGTCTTTATCAAACTTGAGAATGTCTTCGTGGCTCTCAAGTTTAATGGCGTCTTTGGTTTCTGCAGCTAAATTCTCTGAATTTACCTTTTTTCGAAGGATTTCTTGGAACGACAAATCCGGGTCATTTAATAAATAGTAATCCGTTCGTCCAAGTCCATGCCTATAAAAACAAGCGCGTTACAATATTTACAACCCCGAACAATTCGAAATACTAACTTGGCAACACCTAAAAGAAGATCTTTGTCATGTTTTCCCGCTATCCACCAATCTGGCATGTCAGCTGACGTCAGACAAACTTTCAATCTCTCGTCCAGTTTTGGGTGTGTTAGGACTTCCTCACGAATTCTAGATAATAGTTCTAGCCTTTCCAATGTACGCCTCGCCTTTTCTTCACTGATATGTTCTATGCTGGTATCGTATGACCCATCCTCAGAATGAATGCCAGTTTGCTTTTTGCACATCATCACGAAATGTTTGTAATACTCTGTTAGCTCTTCATCGCCCTTTTTCTCTAGGCGGGCTAACTGTTTAAATTTAGTCCAGTCGTAAGATTTCTTCTTTCTATAGTATATGACGCCGTATGATGCGGCGACTCGGAAGAAATCTGCTTCCTCTCGCTTCGTCCACCTTTTAGCAATAGTGG
The DNA here is from genome assembly GCF_036711695.1 of Zophobas morio. NCBI lineage: Eukaryota > Metazoa > Arthropoda > Insecta > Coleoptera > Tenebrionidae > Zophobas > Zophobas morio. The sequence goes on from NW_026972110.1 coordinate 8,298,743, forward strand.
CACGTTCACGTTCTCTCTCACGCTCTCTTAGAGCTTGTTCCATCGCTTGTTTGCCTTGTCTCTCCATCTGTTAAGAGTACAGAATAATTTACATTTAGGTAAAACCACCTGACTCCGTAAAATTTTATTGCAACAATACTTTCACGGATAAATATTCTTTTAAGAAACTGTTTTGTTTTTTTCAATAGCAAATATTAAACGCCATTTTTTGTCTTATTAGATGTAATTCAAGACGTCAAGGCCCCTAAATAGTTTGATGAAAATTCGAAACTAAATTTAGAGCAAAATTGGCTTTTTAAATGAAACTTATTTAGTTGAACAATCAAGGAATATTGTTGATTGCAACGTGACAAAGACTAGACTAATTAGTCTACAGGAAAATGAAATATTTCCTTATCCACTAATTGGAGTTTTAACTTTGCTTGAGTCGTTACTTCATATGTTTAACTTATATGTAGTTCCACGCTTATTATTCGACCTGGGAAGTGTTACTTACGTTAAAATCATGTAACAACTCAAATTAGTAATCTAAAATGTTGCAGTTCTTGGTTACAACATTAACATCGGTCTATAATGGTGAACTACAGAACAATGACAATATTGCGGCTGCTAAATAAATTACATCCAAACTACTTGAATTACCAGAAATGTGTCATATTGTGCACTGTTGAATTTTTACTAGTGACTAATAATGTAAACGTAATTAATATAACAATGGAATCTATTATTATCAGTATGAAGTGCAACAAATTTTAAATATAGCTCCGATTTAAGTTACATTTTAAAAAGTATAATCTTACGGCATTAAATTCTGTTTATTTTATTCCACGGAACTGCATACCGTTAATACCTTTTATGTTTCGATCTGTTTAGTAGATGTAACAATGACTTTAAAAGATAAGTTTTTGATATACTCGTTAATAGAAATTGTTATGTAGGTACAACTGATCGTATGAATGCGGATCAAAGGCATATCACATTTCCCACTTAAAAAATTTGTAAAGATGAACATCAAAATGCCATTTACATTTACCTTCTGGTCTCCTGTGCTGTAATCGCAAATATGTATTTTCTTTGAGATGAGTGATTCATTTAAATCAATTAAAATACTAAATAAATCAACCATGAATCTCCACTTAGAAGATCCATCACACTTTCAAAAAACTTCGCCACTTCCTTGAAAATAAAATCCCTGTGTACGTATTACCTACTTTACACGAGATTTTAACACATTTCTGACATGATTTGACTACGTGTGGAAGTGGATTGTGAAATGACTGGCAATGTATCAACGTAATATAAATAATGAATTAATTTTAATTTGGAATATGAATGTTATCCACAATACAACTACCAATAAACTCTATTTACAAAAAAGTGACCGTTTTCGCATGGGTCGTAATTATTGAGGCATTCCATGTAGTTATGTATGGAGGTATCATAGGTAAAACCCCGGAGAACGGATAGAAATGTTGAAATTCTGTAAAAGTTATTGTTTGTAACTTGAAGGGGGAAGCTTAATTTAATACACTGCAAACATGACGCATATAGAGCGTCGGTGTAGTGACGCGAACTTACAACTAGTAGGATCCGTCAAAAAGAAGTCATTTAATAAGTGTATATTCGGATTGTAGTCTTTCACATTAGACACAATACCTCCTATTAGTTCACAATTTATCGGGGTAAATCACGCGTTGAGGAGACACAACTATTCATATATATTTTTTTTAATATTCTAAATGACACAAGGGTCGCATATATGCCAAATCGTTTACGTATCACCACAACAAGAAAGCTAAGGGGTGTTAAATGTGGTCTGCGAGCTGGCCAAGGAGTATAGCTGCTATTACCGTCCAATTTTCATCATAAATATTTTTCAAAATTAAAACATTTAACTACTTTTCACAGGCAGAAAAGAAAATTGTTGTACTCTACGATTTCAGACGCTAAAATTGCATTTGCACATCCATTTCTACAACAATATAATAGCAACGAGATGTACCTCTCCATTTAGATAATTTATCCTATTTAAAATTTAAAACTAATGGAAACGTAAGTATTTTATGCCATTGGAATCGTACTGGTCTAATCCGTTAAAAAAGTGTACGTTGCAATATATGCGTCATATTTCCGATGTATTAAATTAAGCTTTCGCCTTCAAGCTAATTACAACGACGTTTACAGAATTTATTGTTTCTAGCCGTTTTCAAAATACGAGGCCGAGGAGTTTTATCTGGAACACCTGTGTACCTGCTCACGTATCCCAGTTATGGGAATAATAATCAAAAATTGTTCCAAGCTGTTAAAAGTGAATTCTGAATAATTTTTCTTACGTTTAATTAATAATTTTCAGGGTATGTAAAGACAATGCTCTTTCAAATGTTATAAAAATCTGGACTATTGACAATAAATTCCATATAGTTCATCTACATATCTCAAGAAAAGAAACTTACATTTTATAACGCCAACTTGGAATGTCTGATATTGCATGATACGAACAAAATAACAAATTAAATGTTAATTAAAGCAAAGTTGTTCTACTATAATATAATAATTCGAAAGCAAGATACATTTATAATCTGCACAAATATGACAAGTGTAGACGGCAAAGATGAACCTTTTCTTTGTTTATATTTCAATTAAAATTTTTATTGCGTTGCCACGTGTTCTCTGTTGTGGTGTTGATGGATTTTAATGTGTGAATATAGAAGTGTTGTCTTAATAAAAGTAAGGGGAGGTCATTTATTTTTATTTACTACAATATTTCTTTACTCTGTTATTCAACAAACACATTAAAAATAAAACTATTGAAAAGTAGCATTTCTGGCAAGTGTCATTTCAAAAAAGGGGGGATAACTTGCTTAAGTAAAAACAGATGCTTACCCGTCAACTTAGCATGTGAATACATATGAATATTTTTTTTTTACTTAAGACACCCGTTATATAATTTGGATGATTTACACACAGAAAATTCAGACTACGTGCCATGCACACAACTACATTGACTCGTTTGACATTTTGTGCTTTTGCTTTGACATTATTTAGAAATAAGTTTTTTCAAAGGTTTAAATTTGTATATTTAAAAAAAACTTCAATATCGACACTATTAAGTTTCACAAAATAATTTCGTTAATTAATATAAATTATGACTTATTTTCTGTAGTGTCACCTGTCTAAGAAAAGAAGCACAATTGTCAAAATATCATATTCGTACATGTATGGGCTTCGTACGAAAAAAAAAAATAGAAGCAAGTTGGATTACTGCTCTCCCTATATATTTTGTTCTATGCCACATGTACACTACTATTTTTGTAATTTCCTCTGTGCTTTGAAATCGTGGCATACCTTGAATTACTTCAGAACGAGCGGAAACAAACTAGAAACTGATTTTCTAAATATCACTGAAAATGTTCTCTTTAGGTAATTGAAGAAGTGCCAAAAAAGCAACACAACAGAAATAATGTCGGCAAATTGAAATATAATTATTTTAGAATGAAATAATACTTTTTGTACAGTTTATATATAAATGAATAATTGAAAATAAGACAAAATTATTGGTATTGAAGTCACTTTAGCATAAACTTTTCATTTGTAGAAAGGAATGCGCATCGAACTCGTGCGTATCAGTTTTAAAACAGTTCTTTTTATTTTCTTAGTATGTACGTACGCCGCTTTCTAGGTAATATTCAAATAACGTTAATACTTGCAAAATTATCCATTTAAGAGAGCAAAAAATATCCTGAAATTTTTAAAAACTCACGACATTATCACTGGCTAAAATAATTATTTCCAATTCATGGAACGGACTTGGGTCGATATTATTTCGGTACACCAATAAAGGGAAATAACAGCAATTTTGCCAAGTTTTTATTGCGACGGAAAGAGTTATCGTGAGAATTATTTTTGTTCAGAATATAACGAAAACAGATTTAATTAAATGCTTTTGATATACATTACCATCGATTCATCATTAACAAGACGACGAAATTGATTAGAGTTTTTCAATAAACGATGTGTTTGAACTTAATTTGATTACACAATAGTTGTGACACAAAAGTAACATCACAGAAAAACATTCAGAATAGATAAAACAAGTATCTTACCTGCGCTTTGTAGATTATTTAGCAAAATAATAAAACTACGATACTTTACTATTTAGTTACACATTAAATATATAAGTTAACGGAATAAAAGGGGAAAAATATTTCAGTTAATTCTTGAAAATAATCGAACTAAAAGGGGCGCCACTTTTACAAATATTAAGATAAAAATAAGGCGACACAAGTGGAACGATGTAACTATAAAATCTCAAAAACGATCACAACGCACTACGCAATTCTCAAAATAAGTATATAAATTATTAACTTAGATAAAAAATAATTATATAGAGTGTTTATTTTATACTAACCAGCAGGTAGAGGGCTAGCTGTTGTAGATCCCATCCTTGCAAACCAAGTGCGGCCGCTTCCCTCACGTCAAACTGTTGTGACACTTGAGCCAGGGCAGCCAAGGGGGAGGACAGGGCAGGCTCTATCGAGGGCTGCACAGTGCATACTACATACTACCCGAACAGCCAGCACGCTTTCATGCGTGTGCACAATAAAATGGTAGATGATAAGTTTCTTGCGACAAATATGAATTTTACCCAGAGCGAAATTCGCATTTATCGCAATTTCAATGAATTCAGAAAATAAAAATGTATGACTGAGAAAAAATTCTACATTTATGTACACAAGCGCAGAAGCACATTTATAAAACGAAGAGAAAAAAATAAACAAAATCTTGACCTCGAGGGGGATCAAGCCATAATAATTGATAAATTCTTTATATGAATTACTTGAATAAACTTTACATTAAAATCACTGAGTCCAGCCACGATGTAAAAAATCACTTACCTTCGCTTTAGCTGCAGCGAGCTTTTGTTCCTCTTTTCTGTAATTTCTCTGATATGAAGTGATCACTCTTCTCAGTCTTGTGTTGAGATCTGTAATCGTAGGCCATGCTGGTTTATCGTCCAAACCTTCATCACGATCATCGCCGTCAGGTTGTTGTGTTTCCGAAGATGCTGATGGACCTGGAGAAGGTTCAGCAACCTCGGAATTCGCTTCAGATGCATCGCGATTTTTTGACTTTAGACTTGATTCTTCGTTCGTATCTTCGTCGTCTAAGTCGTCATCGTTACTATAAAATAACCGCGAACGATGTAATAAACGAAAATATATAGCTAAGTCTTTTTGGACTGACAATGTGGTAAATTTTAAATGGCAAATTTGTAATCAGAACATTTTCGTGTCAGACACGAGAAGTCGCTAAGTCGGAACGTACATTCAAGGAAATGTAAAAGAGCCAACTGAAATATTTGCACGTGATTCAGGTTCGAAACTTTTATATAAAAGCCAAACAGGAATGTGGACAAAATCTACTGTTAAGGTTGGAGTGTGACCATTGGAAGTGCTGAAGAAAACGTGATATTATCAACTATGATGGCTGAATTCAGTATTTCTAGTAAACGCAATCAACATAAATTCATAAAACCAAATCGCAGACATTTTCTGTTAGTTATGCTAGATATATTTGAGAATTTATGTTTAAGTTTAAGAGTGTAAATTAATATTACGCATGCAAATAATGAAAATTGAAAAATAAAACTTATTGTCAACTACGCTGTAGTACTGTAGTTTATTTGTACTAGCATAACACACATCGATAGTGATAACTGCCCAAGTATCATCTATTGTTCAAGCGCAGTACACTAATTTACATCAGGTAGGTATTGTTACGAAGCTTCAGACTAACACATAACATACAAAAAAGCATCCACGACTCTCGGTGGTGTTGAGAAAATTAAAATGCATATTTATTTTGAATGAAATCAAATGTACAAAGTATTTATAAAATAATCTTCGGCGTAATGAGCTTCCAATTTGCAGCAATCAACACTATCAATCAATTGTTGTATCACGCATATCTTAATCTTTGACAGTTCAATACCGCTATTATTTGCAACTAATGCATATTGAAACAAATTATATATCCAAGTATCCAGTTCTGATAAATACTGCATTTTTTAAGTAGAGGAAGATACCAGATCTGACACTTTTGGCCTACAATTTGGCTAGTACCTTCCAAAATAATAATAATAAAAAACATGTTTTGCAAAAATATTTTTAATTTCTTATGAACGTTAAAAAAAAGGAAATTGTGTAAATGACCTGACCTGCAATATGTAAGTGTCTCATGAGTCATTACTATTATTATTATTTGTGCCTCTTCACACAATACGATACTGAAAGAAAAAAGTAAAATACAAAAATGGAGTGTTTTCAATTAAACTAAAAATTTGGAAATATCGACACATCACCACATCACCAGAAAATCTTACTATTCCAATTATATCATAAAAAAGGACACCAAAAGAATACAAAAAAGAGGAAGTTCTAAAACAAACGTACATATAAAAAAATTTCAAAATAATCCTTCGTAAAACAAAATAAAAAACAAAAACAATGAAAAGTCAGATTATACCATATATATAACACATAAAAAAAAACGGATCCACAAAAAGTTCAATTAAAAATACATTAAATTATCTCTTGTAACTTCGGTTTAATTATACAGGGTCATCAAAATTGATTGAGAGAGTTGGTAAACCTGAACTTGAATAATTTGGTTTGTTAAGTTGTATAAAAATATTAGCTGCTAGATTTGAAGTGTCAAGTTTCAAATTTCAAAACTCAGTGGCGTCTTTTTCGATTTTTTTTTTTGGTAAAAAATATTAGTTGTCCGATTTGAAGTTTCGAATTTTACATTTGTTCCGGAGTGGTACTCAAAACGAATTTGGGGGGTGGAATTATTCTTCAGAATCCACTTATGCTAATGAGTTCGACAATCAACCCCCAGTTCTCTTGTCACGGCACTGAATTCATTGCCACCTAACCTTAAACAAATCTGTCATAAGGTTGACAAACTTCACGGCAAAAACAGGGAGTAGCAACTCTCTCAATCAATTTTGATGACTGTATATATAAAAAAGTTTTTAGGCGACCATTACAAATCTAGTCGTTTTAGGTCCCCAATCACGTTCATGAAGTGTGACTTTCTCGTACTGAAAGGTTACATTTTTGGACTCATTTGTCACATTTTTGGACTAACTTATCACTTTTGTGTACTCAGATGTCGAAAGCTTATTTTTGCGTTCTTGGTGTTGTGTTTATGTCTAACATTTGTTTAAATAAAAAAGCCAAAATCGCCGTTATTTGAAGTCCACGTTTACCGACTGTCGTTATGTAACATGATGGTACCAATTATTTTCTTAGGGGGAGATTCTCGAAACTCGGTAAGGCCTTGCAAGGATCTGCAAATTCAAAACCATAGCAACATGTACTGTTGTTGCATTGTATTTGCAGTTTCGATAGCGATTTGCAAATTATCGGAGTTTCCAGAATCTCCCCCTTAGTATGTAGAAGAAAACTTTGGTTTTTATCGTATCTATAGATTTTTCCTCCAACGACTTAAAAAGATTTTGTAACTTCAAAACCACTTACACAACTAAATTTTTTTCTGCATGGTTGCCTAAAAAACGTATACCTCGGCCAAAGAGACTCTTTAGGCCTGATCTGATTTTTGAAGGTCTCGGCCTCAAACTTTAGATCCGCCAAAGTTCTTTATGGCTTTGATACAAAAATAACTATTGCTTTTTAAATGGAACTACCCCTGCTTTATCTCTCAGGGTCATTTCGACGAGTATGTCGTCTTTTCGTGACGTAATTTCCAAGATACACCACGATATCTTAAGATTAATATCAGCCAGAATTTACTGAATGAAGTTTTTTACAAAAAGTCAACAATGTTACAGTAAGTCAACTACAGTTGCGTTCTATTTGGCATAAATCTCAGTGTTTCTCACGTCATCTCACGTCACTTTGTAGACGTTCTATTTGCAAATTTTTATCTGAGCCGAACTGAGATTTTATTCTCTCGCCAAAAAGTGAGGTTTTACGGCACCATTCTGCGCCTAATTGAAATTATTGTAATATTGTATAAAATAGGACAACAATGATCATAACTATGATGATAAAAATAGAAGGGATGGAAAAAGGGACTTGACTGATGGATAATCAATGAGAAGTGATAATTACGGATGCTGATTTTTAATCGACCCGTGGTGGGATCGATTATTTCTTTAGAATCGTTTTTTTTTGTAACAATTTAAACGAATCGATTCTATTCTGATAAGAAAGAAATCAAATTTATTTTTAAGGGTTAAGATTAAACTGTCAAATGCTAATGTCAAACTGAACAATTACCACGGCTGTAGACAATTACATATCTTGACAGTCACCATTTCAGTGCGAACTAAAATAAACCGTTTCCTTTGCCAAGTTAGGTGAAGTGAGTTTCTTCATTCGTAAACTGAGGTGGTATTCTAACCTTAGTGGAAATAGAATATCTCACTTAAAATATGCACTATACTAAAATCGCCAAACAGATTCAGCGATCACGTGAAAGTCGCATGAACAGCCTGCGCCAAAGTTCTATTGAGTCGATGTCGACGTCCAGTTTATACTACCGAAATCAAGAGAAGTTAAAAAGCAGGCATCATATTGAAAATAAAAATTCTAGTCAGCCACTATAACAAGTTTGGCTTATCCACTTCTAGTTTCTCGCCATACAGTGACAAAATCTATGCATAACTGCATAGGATACCTCGAAATCGACAGTACCACAAATATACACGAGCACATGTAAACTGCAGTGGTATGTAGGTACCTAGTTACTGGGCCTGATGTGTTAAGTACCGAGTTTAAAGATTTACACACTTTGCACTAATATTGCAACGTGCGTCAATGGCAGGAGTAATTTTATTTGCATTATCGGGTCATTAAAAAATGTACTGGTGCAACGATTTTGTTCTAGAATCAAGGTAAAGTTAGCTTAGACAATTCTAGACTATTTTACAGAAGAACCAAAGGTGAAGAAACAATGGATTTCCCGTAATTCACAGTGATTACAAGTAAACGAGTGATCCTCCCAAGAGTTGGTACCTGATTTTATTATCCTCCCAAATTTACATGATATAAAAATTTACAGCACGGACTGGGGAAGATAAGCGGATTAGCTGCTTATACACACCTCTCCATAATCATGTCATAAAGAGCTGAAGTTGCGACAGTAATGCCCGGTTTCTAGAAACAAATTTGTGGATTCCATAAAGTTATGTACTTCATAAAGCAGGAAATTCGTTCCTCAAAGCTTCAACAGTGTTTAGGTATCTCATAGCGGTCTCAAAAGTTATCGCGGATACAAGTGGTAAATAAGAATCTATGTCTGCATCTGGGCAGTGCAACTCAATTCGGACTTGGCGTAGGAAACGTTGAAGTTATTGGGTTGATTTTTGTGCAAATAATTATTGTCATTTTCAGTATTGTGGACAATAACATCAGTGCTACGAATATCTTGTACATACTTTCTTTATCAATGTGAGTAAAAGTAATACATTATTTGTATTGGAAACAAACTATATATTTTATTTATTTCTAGTATTAAGAATATGTATATATTGACCGCAAAAATGGAAACAGAATAAAAATACGTTAACTGTAAACATATCTTCAGGTAAAAAAGAAATAAAAAATAGAATATAATTAATATTGTATCTTAGATTTATCATGAAAAAACTGTTACCCTTATTGTTAGCACATCGTAAAAATTTCACGGTTCAACAAATTTATTATTTTTGGAACAAAAGTACTCTTTCGTAGAAATTTTTGTAAAAACAAGTATTTAATGTGTCGAGTCCCGTTTGAAAGACCCTTTCATACCTTATCATTATTTGGATTACTTCTTGTTTTCTGTAGCGTATCGTAAAAGGCGTGCAACACCGTTGGTTTTTTATTTTTAATAGTATTTAGGTAGTCTTTCACCACAATATCAAAAAATAAATGTATCTCCTGTTCGAAAAGTTTTTTGGCTGTAGTTTGAACGATTTATTTTTTATTTTTTGTGATTTTATTCTCCATACTCATTTCCCCTTTTCAATAATTAACACAAAACAGTTAACGAAACTACTTGCTTCAAAACCACTATGAAAGCTTGAAAATGAACCGAAATTTTCATGTCGCATTCCATCGATGCCCATTTCATACTACTTTATTGTTCTTTCGGCAAGATGTTCAGTACAGGCTGCATGGTCAACATTTCATTTTTGAGCATAGAATTTGGAGCTGGAAAACACAGACACCACTTACTGCATTAAAGCGTAACTGCTTAATAAGCTCGTAAGTATCGAGAGCATAAGTTAGCTACGCACAGCGTTCAGAAACTCGCTCCTCATTTATCGGTTCGACAACTTTATGTGTCTGATAGTCATAGAACTGATACGAGATATCTTTCAGAAACTGGGCATATGAAGCGTGTTTCATGCGCTTTTATTGCTGCATTTATTCGGTGGTTAAGGAAAAAATACACAATTAAAATTTTACATCTAAAAAAAAAAAAAACAGGTGAAACAACTTGAAATTTAGTAAAACAATACTGTTCTCGGAAAGATTAACATCCCAAGAAATTATGAGACAGACCTTACTAAAAAAAAAAGTCTTAAAAAATGCTGTATTTCTTGTGTTTCAGAGATGGGGAAAGGCTAGAATCAATACTGTTATATATTTTTCTGAAAAGGAATGGCTTTTAGATTTAGAGTATAAACACGAAATTATAAAATTATGTAGCAAGTCATCAGAGAATATTTTAACAATAATGCACTCAACCATATTACAGTCGACTGCAAATATTGCCAGTATAAAAAATCTTGATTACTAGTTTTTCACGAAAACTGACGTAAGGAAGCGACATGGAAAGACTAACATCACAATGCTCACATGAGGAGTATTTGTAATTATCTGGACATTCAACTTTAATAACAGGCCATAGAATATCAAAATATCCTTCCCAGAAGTTAGTGTAAAATTACTCAAACTAAAGTGGTAATTTTCCTAAATTATTATTTAATTTATGACTATTTTCAAAGCAAATGTTATTTATAATTAACTGTTAATGGAGATATAACAATCAATATTTGTTTGTTTAAACAACTGTCGATAGTGATATGCTTTAGTAGTCTATGTATATTTTTTAAGAGTATTTTATTTTTTATTACCAAAATAAAACAATTAAATATTATTAAATGGCTAGTTGTCACAAGCCGAGCATCAAATTCTTAACACAGTTGTAGGAAAATGTTTGTTTTACAACTTCCCAATTGTCAATGCTAGCTAATCTATTTAAAATCTCTAATTAAACAGACACTTGACACTCCAACCATCTAGACAACTGACCCCGTATTATATTTAATAATTGCAACATTCCTTGTATGACTATTAATAAAAATATTGAAGAATGGAGCTAAAACACAAGTATATTTTCAATTGAAATATCACATGCACTTTATACTAAAATTCTGTAATGTTGTATGTCAAAAAGAACTTCGATACAACTTTTACGAAATGATAGCGGTAAAAGATTCTCTTGATATGTATTTAGACATTAATTGGCCTTCAGTCTTCAATAGACTTAAGATGACGTCTTCTTCAGTTATCGTAGGAACGTGCAACTTGCACCTACATTTAATTTTATAACTGATATGTATATGCCGTCTATAAGAAATCGAGAAATCTACTGAACTCTCGTTTTGATATACCACACGTCTCTTGAGAGTTAAGACTGAGTTTACCTAGTGATGCGCTGTAAAAATTTCCCACATTTGTCGTTCCTAACGTAGACGTAACTTATTAGTTAAACCTTACCTGAAACTTACAAGATAACAAAGAGCATGCAAAAACGTCAATAAAAAGTTAGACTAAAACTATAAAAGCTTAACAATTGGCAAATGATATTAAAGAGATACACATAAATTTTGACGTAAGAGAAGTAGCATGGCTATGTTGAGTTAGTCAAGAGCAGTGAGCAAGATACAAATAGTAGAGCTAAAAAATAAAAATAAAAAACTAGAGCCGCGACGATGGTACATGTGGAGCTCTAGTCGAAACGGATCTACTTACAGTGCGGGCGTATTGGGTTGCGTGTTAGAGGTTGCCATCTGGAGCTCTCGATCTGAGGGCGGGCCGCAGCGGGACAGGAAACAGAGGGTGGGGTCTGCACGCATCGCCATATAGTTTTCATAGCCGTGCTTCCAAGTGCCCACGAGCAGAGACTTGTCACATTCCGTATCCCACCACTCGCTAGGCAATTGCTCCGTTACGGGAGGGTTTATCGGCAAGGCACTGTGGATCACGTCGCCAATTGTCAATTTTGAACAAAAACAGACAGCGATTGTCACTTATTTTCTTAGTCAAATTCAACTGCTACGTTTTACTGTACATTAACAGCTCCGACTCAAACAAGAATAATGTTGTAATAGTACATTATTTTTGTAGAATTAAGAAATTTTGGTAATATAGCTAAAAACATAATTTGGTATCGAGTGCCCCACCGTTGCACGATTCATTACTTGTATACGAGGGGTTGGGAACCAATTATCGGACAATTAATCAGTGTTAATAACAAAATGAATGAATGTTAAGAATAAGCGATGAAGCTGTGTGTGAATAAATTTTGACTCCAATGTTTCAAAATAAAATATAACAACAACATAATGAACATGTTTTGCTAAAAGCGCTAGCATGACCTCAAGCAGGGACCATGCATACATGTTAAAAATAAGCAAGGCTGATTCCCAACAATATTAATCAAATAAAAAAAAATGTGAGGCCAAGATACAGTTTGAGCATTAAATTGTTATAGCTTACCTGCGTTTGAAGAAAAGCTTAAATTGTATCTCGGCAGAATTTTCCGAAGCTTAAAATCAAAATGTAAATATCAAACAGTGCCTTACCTTGCATGAACTCCATCTGCGATGTGTTGAACGAGATCGCCGATTATTTCGTGCTTGATGTAGTACAACATTCGAACGCGTAAAAGAACCCTACAAGCAAACATCAATGTTACCAATTTTCTATAATCTGTGTTTAACTATCCCACTGTGTTAGTTTGATTTCAGTAACGCTAAAACTTTATTTCATCAAATACCTAAAGTATTTTCGAAATTAGCATGGAACTCATCATTAGTTTGCACGATTTTCTGACTTAAAATTGACGTAAATACTGCTGCCGTAATTAATGCTGAACATGAAAGAAAATCCACAGTAACTGACTGAAAAATAAAAATTGTACATTTATATATTTGTCAAAAGATCTAGTACCGTTAGTTTGTCTTTCGTGTTCAAAACATCAGACATAACCTACCAAAAATAATCTATTTAGTTGTAACTGAAGTTGTAAAGATAGGCAAACTGGGACACTGTACTTATTTGTTCCATAAAAGCTAAGATCAGCTCGTATACGTGACAAAAAGCTAAGCCTAGACTGGAATGTCATGTCGCAACAAATTGTGTTAATACTAGTACAGTCTACTCCATGACTAAAGGTCATATAGTAATATGAGAGGTGTAGATTCCAATGTGCTTAATGTAACAGGAGTCATATTCAGAAAATCGCCAACACATCTTCCTATCCCTTCCTGTCCAGAATTTGTGTTTCAAATAAGACAATCTGAGTCAATTTTTTTTAATCTAATTTGATTAAAATACAATTAAGGTTGGCATGTACCATCTTCGTCATCGAAAACTTCAACCACCTTTGCTGCCTTATACTCGTATATGGTTTCTTGGTCAGCTGCGGAATGCTGGTGGCGTTAACAATAAACACTCACTAAGAAAGAAATGCTGCCAGACCATTTACATATTCATCAATTTGTATACAACCAGTTAATCTCACACGAGAACACAAAATAATTACAATTGAAGTATGTATTTTATTTTTACAGTTCATATATTTCAAAGAATTTTTGTAGACGTATTAACATTAAAGAAGCCACTCTACTGGAGGGTCTATGGCTTTCACATAAAAAATCAAAAAGCAGTTTGTCGTTACTAATTTTTTCAACTTTTTTTTTCGAAAAGGCATTGTAAATTTTTATATTATAAAATAAAATGTGTGGTACTTTATACAACACGATATTCTCCAAAATACAGTGCCCCAAACAACTTCATGCAACGCCGATTCTTAACTCATTTGACGTTTTTAAATGCTTACTTGTTAGCATGTCTGCCTAGGTGTTTCTTGTAATTACTTTCCAAGAATATATCCCCATCATATTTTTCGCTTTTGCTCCAATGATTAGGATCAGTAAGTGCCGCATGTCGGTTATCTTTCCCTTTCTTCTTATTTTTGTTCCTTATTCCTCTGGGAACGGGATCCTTCAGTCCGTGATGATTCCTCGAGATTTTCTGCTCTCCGTTTTCCGACGGCGCAATCAAATCCCAGATGAAACTACGAATCTTTTCATCCCCTCTGTAGAATCGGAGACAATAAAGCAACTGAAACAGAAAAGCACATTCAACACAACTGCTGGAAATTAATTTCCCGATACTTACAATAACTCGAGCACAGTCCTCTACGTCCTGTTCCCTCCAACCTTTCCGTAATTGCGAGTGTTGTAAAATCTCTTGCCACCTCCCCCATCCGAAGGTTAGAAGACCCCTTTCTACCATGAAACATTCCCTCCTTGCCCAACTACCGTATACAATATCACCCCTTTCACCCTCTCGTGGAATATAATCGTCACCTCTCAAACGTTTTTTCTTTAGTTTACTTCGACGACTACGTATACCCAAACTCAAACCTTCATTATCCAAGTCAGAATCAGACGAACTTTCAAGTTCAGACATATCGATGGCGCTCTCGTCGTGGCCGTATCGTTTGATTTGAGTTCGTCTTCGAGGTTCTGAAATGACAAGATCTTCTGTTTCATCCTTTTCAGTAGTATCGATGTCGGCTTTCTTCGCCCACTTGTTCCAGAAATCAGGATCATCGATATTAATATCGGAGCGGTTAGCACTAGAGGCAAAACTAGCTTTCGAAAACGTTGAACCTTTTTCCGACTCCATAGTAATGACTTGAGTTCGTCGAGCCAAAATGACATCGATATCTTCTTCGCAGAATTTATCACCGTCATTTTCTTCATCGAGTAATGCTCCGTAAGCACCTTTCTTTAGGAGGTCTTCAATTTCCTTTTTGCTAAGTTGTTTCGTTCCAGAGTCTTTACCTCCTTGAGATGTATTCATACTCTGCAAAATAGCCTTGTCCAAACCTAGCTTTAGAGATGCTTTGTCAAACATCTCTCTTTCGTACGTGTTACGACATAATAGGCGGTAGATCTTGACCATCTTTTGTTGGCCGATTCTATGACATCTTGCTTGTGCCTGCAAATCATTTTGGGGGTTCCAATCGCTGTCGTAAATAATTACTGTATCCGCTGCTGTCAAATTAATGCCTAAACCCCCTGCTTTAGTGCACAGCAAAAAAACAAAGCGGTCTGAGTCTGGTCGAGAAAATCTATCAATTGCAGCTTGTCGCAAATTACCTCTTATTCTACCATCTATTCGTTCAAACGGGTATTTCCTAAACATGAGGTAATCTTCCAATATATCTAAACAACGTACCATCTGACTGAAGATCAAAACTCTATGACCATTCGCTTTCAGTTTTGGTAGTAACTTATCGATCAAAACCATTTTACCGCTAGAGTTGATCAACGCTTTGTAGTACGCATCAGGGTCTTCTCCTTGTGCCATCTTGTAATCATATTGGATCTGATCTTCTGCACCATTCAACAAATACGGATGTATGCAACATTTTCTTAACTCCATCATGGTGTTCATTAAGTTAGGTATGTTAGCGTGTGTAGTACCTTTCGACAGAAATGAAAAGTTCTTTTCTAGAATTCCTCGATAATACTTCTTCTGAATATTTGTTAGTTCAACCTCAACGACTGTTTCTTCTTTGGGTGCTAACGACTTTTCTACATCTTCTTTCAATCTTCTTAGCATCATTGGTTTTAGAATTAGTTGTAATTTTTGGACTTCTTGTTCCGACTTCAGTGCTCCAAATTCTTGTAAAAATAAATCGGAACTAGGGAACTGTTGTGGTTCGAGGAAATTAAGAAGCGAGAACAGTTCGTTGACGTTATTTTGTAATGGTGTTCCTGATAAAAGCACTCGATGTTCCAATGACAGCTGCCTGAGACCTTCCAACAATTTACAATTGCGATTTTTTAACCTATGCGCTTCGTCTATGACACATATTCTCCAATTAAAACCCTTTAAGTCGGCGAAATCTGTAACTATTATTTCAAAAGTCGTGATTAAAATATTGAACTTCGTTATGTCTTTAATAGGATGGCCTTTATCATTTTTAAAATACATTTCGTATTCTTGTATCATGTTTCTGCTTGCTGCAGAGCCATGATATACTATGACGTTCATATCAGTCCAACTTTCAATTTCTCTCTGCCAGTTTGGTATCGTCGACAAAGGTGCAATAACTAAGAATGGTCCTCTAATGCCGTACTCCCAAATTGCATTCAAAAACGTTAAACTCTGGATAGTTTTACCCAAACCCATTTCGTCAGCTAGAATACAATTCCTTCCGTTGTACCACGAAAACAACAGCCAATTTAACCCTTCTAATTGATACTCCCTAAGACTGTTTCCACCTTTGTAAATTGGGGATTTTTCGAGTTTCATCCAGGAATCAGGACTAGGTCGTTTCTTTGGTTTCCATTTATCTTTGGGTGGCATTTGTCGGAACTTTTTAAATTGTTCAATTTTTATTGGATCGACATCTTCTTCCAACTCCCAAGTACAATCTTCATACTGCAAAGCTCGCCATTTTACAAGATAGTGTTTGATTACTTCTTGAGTGGTCGGATCTGTATGTTCGGCAACATCTAATACTCTGTCGACTTCCACGTAATCCGGATTGAAGGGTTCGTCTTCTAAATTTTCGAATATGTTAACATTTTGTGCTTGTTTTTGCTTGAATCGTTTAATTTTATTCGCAATCCTTTTATCTCCTTTGTATAACTCTTCTTCAGTCTTCCATTCACAGTGCAAGTAGGAAAAATTACGATATTTTACGTAGTATTCCTCCACATCGACTAACTCAGATTCTTCACCTTCTTGCTGTTCACCTTCAAGTTTTGGTTCGGGTGGGGGTTTGTCCACTTCTTCGTCTTCTTTTCCTTCGATATCAACTTCTTCACTCTTTTCTTCCTCGATTGTTTTATCTTCTTCAATTTTTTCTTCAGATGGCAGTTCGATTTTTCTAGGTTTCTTCGTAATTCTAGACGATAATATGTGTTGTACAACCATAGAATCTTCGTCCGTAGTATTAACATAAACGAAGTTCATTTTATTACTGCCATCACCAGAATTATCTTCGCCCTGAACACCTGGTGTGCCAGCAGACAAAGGCACAGGTGGAGTTGATGGTATTCCTCCTTTTTTATTTTTATTGGGCACAACTGGAGATTCATCGTCCGAAAACCGCAACATGACGTCATCGATATACTTCTTTCGTTGAGTATTCCTCGCAGATCGTCTTTTATGAATTGCGTTTTCGGGATCCTCTGGTGGTGACGGAGGTGGAGTGCTCACTAGATCTTCACCTTCTCCATCTGATTCTTGAACCATTCCCTTCCGTTTTCGTCCTTTTGCGAGACCTGCTTTGCTTTTTGCTTTAGTCGATATTACTTTCTTGGCACCAGGTTTAGTTTTCCTATGTTTTCTAGGTATCTCGCCCAACTCTTGTGGGCTAGTAGGTTGATCTTCAAAAGTATATTCGTCTTTTTTAATTTCTACTTCCACGCCATCAAGATGCAAGATGTCGGAAGGTTGTGACGAATCTGCTTGTATTTCTTCCGAGTGAAGATTAAGAGTAACAGACTCCGTAACGTCGCCAGAATCGGGTGTGTTCGAATCATCCCCATGTTCTTCCGTCGATACTTCAGAAGAAATCATTTGATGTTCATTGTCATAACCTTTATTGAAAGATTCGTCGGTTGCACTTTCTTCTGAACCGTCCAATTTCTTTTTTCGTACATATTTTCTTTTAACTTTTGGATCTTTTGGTTCGCGTTTTTTTCTTTCTTTCGTTTTCTCTTTTGGAGACTTTGGAGCTTTTGCTTCTTTGGGCATTTTAGGTTCCTTTGGTTTCTTCGGTTCTCTTGGTTTCCTCGGAGTTTTAAGTTTTTTCTTATCATCGAATTCACCCGTAACTGGATCCACAGATAACTCAGTTATCTCTGACATTTCACTGGACGGGATATTTAACCCAGCGCCAGGTGTTACACAATCTTCAGACACTGGAAGTTGTTGAGCTGGCATCATCATATTCATACTCTGTGACATATGAACAGGTGACACCGCCTTTTCTCCTTTCTTTTGTCTTGGCTTTTTAGCACGTTGTGCACCTTTACCCCGACCTCTTCCGGTCGTACTTGAAACTTGAGGACTATCGATCATTGGAGATGTAAAGAGCGGACTTTGTAAAACGCATTGAGGACCTCCGTTACACTGCTCAGTAGCTTCGTGTTGACTAAGAATGTTTAGCCTCTCTTGTAAGTGTGCGATTTTTTCTTGATGTTCAGGAGCAGGTGGCATACAATACAATTCTTGGAGCTGTTGCTGTAGAGCAGCTCTCTCCTGGTGGTGACTAATTGGAGGCTGGTATCCCATCTCGGGCCCTGGCGGCATCATGCCATGACCGGCGTTCATGTTGGACATCATAGGATGACCCATATTTATGGTCATGCCAGGATGACCCATGGGAGGCATACCGTGAGGCATTCCCGGACCCATTCCTCTAGGTGCACCCATGGGCATTCCGTTAGGTCCTAATATGCCCGCATTTTGGTCGTACATCACAGCAGTCTGATTACTAGGAGTCAAATTTGTAATAGTAGTATGTGGTGGCATATTTCCACTTTGAGCATGCTGAGGAACTGGTGGCATCTGTCCGTGAGATGGCACCGGAGGAATTTGATTAGAGGAAACATTCTGCATATTTCCTTGTGGTATTCCAGTCATATTACTCGTGGGAATTGGTACGTTGGACATATTGGTTTGATTTTGCATAGGAGGTGGTGGTGGTCCCTGATTTTGCAAAGTGGGAAGTTGTGAAGGTTGCTGCTGCTGAGGTGGTTGTGATGGCGGCGGCGGCTGTTGTGCTGGTGGCGGCTGCTGTTGCGGCGGGTTAGACATCATTGGTACCGATGGCATTGAATTGTTCGCTACTTGTATAGGAACCACTGGAGTAGCTTGCGGCTGACTTGTAGCACCAACTGTTTGTAGATGTGTTTGTTGCGACTGACTAACATTCGTTTGCACAGAAGACGTCGGTAAACTTATAGAAGTCTGTATTGGCGACGTTTGTAAACTAACAGATCCGAGATCTTTGTTTACTTCCGGCAAGGAATCTTGAGATACAGAATTATCTTGACTGAACATTGGCACGTTTGATTGAACCAAATCATCCATTTTGCTAGCTTTCGGCGGCGTTGGTTCACTTGGATAGCCCGACATACTAGATACACAATTGAAATCTGTGAAACTGTTCGTTGTATTGGTTTGACTTTGAGAGGGTTGTTGAGACGTTGAGTTTGTGTTAGATATTTCATCATGAGTTTTATTGCAGTCGTTAGAGGGAAGACTTATGTCTTGCGTATTAGTTACGTTATCATCTGTAGTCGATGAAGGTGTCGGAGTTGGGGGATGCGATGAAATCGTGTTACTCCCAGAAGTCGGTAAATTTAAATCAGTATTCGTAGTGCTACTTGGAAATTTATCAGGTAAACTAGTCGTAGGCGATTGCACTGAACTGAAGTCGTTCTGTGAGCTAACCGTTACGTTTTGAGGCGTCGGATCGCGCACCTGAGACGTAGGCATTTCGGGAGGCATTGATATAGGCGGTTTACTGATTTCATTACGTAAATCTTTACTGCCAAAATTTGCGGTCATACTGGAATCAGTAGGGACACTAGTATTTGATAAATTCGTCGAAGGAGGCAACGTTTGAGTCGAAGGTATACTTTGACTTGTCGGTATTTGACCCTGGTCCATAACTCCCAAAGGTGGACCGTTTATGTTGGGGACATGTGACGTTTGTCTAGGAGGATGCGGGGACCACTGTTGGTCAGCCATTTGATTTCTGATACTCATCGCAGGTGACAAAGGATTTTGAGGTGTTTGGGGTGGCCCAAGAGTGTTTCTTTGTTGCTGATAAGTGGGGTATTCGGTGGTATTTGTACTTGATGGTGGCATAACCATCTGCTCCAAGGCTTGCAGTGTACTTTGCTGAGAGTATGCCGGAATGGGAGCAGGAGAAGCTGTTGTTGTTTTTGGAGTGAGGCTTGTTGCTGGCCGAGGACTAAGCGTCGTCTGCTGCATTTGGGGATGAGGAGACATGTTAGGCTTCGCCGGCGACATCACAGGCCTCGGAGACATCTGTGGCGCAGGTGGTCTCGGTGACATTTGTGGTCTAGGTGACATTTGAGTTTGAGGAGATAATTGTGGGAAAGGCGCCCGATATTGCGGACTTGCATTTCCTAACGTGCTAGCAGAATGTTTCGACGAGAACTGTTGAGGAGGTGGCTGAACATCCAGAGGCCTTTGCATGGACTGCATAGTCTGATGCGTCTGACTGTAGCTCATGGAAGTAGGATGAACCATCGGATTCTGGGCAGCTAACTGCTGAGCACTTGGGTGACCTTGCGTGGGACCGTGTCCTGGATGGGGAGGTTGTGGCATGTGCCCCGACGTTGGTACGTTGTGAGAAGATGGGTGACCAGCGAGTGTTTGAGCATGGCTCATTTGGCTGTACTGAGGTGGTGTTGGGACGTCCATATCCAACTGGTGGCCATACTGATGATGATGGGGTAAGCGCTGATGCATGTAACTGCTGTATCCTTGCCCTGTTGCTGCAGTCGGATAACCTGCACCCGCTTGAGGATAATGCGGTGCATGTCTTTGTTGTATTTGGTAACCGCCTTGGTGCGGTTGTTGCATCATTGGGTGTTGCGCGGGTGGAAACTGTTGCTTGGGTTCCTGCTGGTGACCGTATGCAGGCATGGGTTGCTGTCTGTACCCGCTCATTTGGCCGTATCGGTGCATCGGATAGCCGGCGGCCGCGTGTTGACCCCACTGTTGCATGTTGGTCGCATCCATATTTCCTAGCTGATGATCTGGCATCGAGTACATGCTGTCCGTTTGGTACGGATACTGAGCTCCTGTTGCTGCTTGTGGGGGCGCCGGTGGTCTCGCCATTTGTCTCTGATGGGGATAGGCACCTCCCGGAGGTCCCATCGGTCTGTCTGTGCCGTATCCCTGAGCGTACATACTTTGCGCGTTAGGGTCCATGTGATTAAAGTCTGTACCACCAAAGGAAGCCAATTTTTGAAGAGGCGTCTCTTGCGAGTAGGTGGGCTGGGTATAGGCCGATGTTGCATTTCGTGCTCCCGTCACCGCAGGGTCGAAGTGATCAGTGCCCAATTCGGGCAGACCTTCCAACATTCCAGATCCATCTTCCCCGAACAAGTCGTATGTGTCCATCGCTTTAAGCGGCACATAGCGTCTCTTTGCTTTTCATCTCACCACAGCATCGCTGCAAACAAAAAGACAAATGCAAATCATTATTACGACAGATATTTTACGACAAAAATGACACGCATGTTTACTTTTTTAAGTTTTTTAACTGGTTAACGATTACAGTTTATTTGTGCCTTTTTGAAAATGTTCAGAAAGCAAAGGTATCGTACAAAACAAACAATTTTTGTGTATTTTAAACATTTTAAATTTATTTTACGAAAGCAGAAGGTGATTGCAGATAAGACAGTGAACAATTATCTTTATTACTCATGCATTTGACTCGTCGATATCAAACTAGCTATTTTTGCATGGTGTACATAAACTCTACCACGATATTAAAATACCCGGTAAAAATAGAAGTCACTTAAAATGATTGTATCTGACCCAACATTAACGAGAAATGTTAAATTGGTACTTTAAATCAATCACTGTTGTACATAAAATTTAATAATGAGGATGTTACGTAGATTATAAGAGTTTTCTATTTTTTACAGTATATTATATATTTTTTAAATCCGACAGTTATGAATTTGATATGATTATTTTCAACGACTATATTTTTTTTGTTTCGCGTGAACCCATTAATTACAATAGAAATTTTAGTCAAGTGAAGTTCGTTATCTGCTAATCGTTTAATATCTAGTGTGATCAACAAGTTTTTTTTTATTTATTACGAAATTAAAAATATAATTGACTGAACTTCGACAACGGGAGATACCTCTTCCTTGTTTACTTTCATAGAATAGAGATATGATCTCATAGTCTATTTACTCCTTTAGCAGTTTTAATCGAAAAAATTACTTCTTATATAAAATCTATAAATGAGCCAAATATATTTTGTTCCTCTATAAAGTTCTATACAAACTAAAAACAATTTAGTCGATTCAACATTAGACGAAAGTGTCAGCCTATGTGTGATGTGCCATCTGTCACAAACATGAACATGGCGTACTATACACGAGGAACGTACAGTTCACTGAATTGCTTAAGTGGAATGAATGATTAGGATGCAATAAAAAAGATTTTGAGAAAAATGTATCACCTTCAGCTTATACCATTCAATGAGTAATATCTATATTCAACTGGCACGCGTGTATTGTATTAAATGACGATAATCCAAAAACATCGTTATAAAAAAAATTCAATATATAATCCAAGTTCATATTATAAACGTAATGCCAAAATATTTCACTCATATTTTGTTCCTTAATGGTGAGTTTGCATTTCGAGCTTCTCCAAAACTTGTGTATATCGCTTGATCAAGCTGGTCGAAAGTTATTATTTGTCTAATAAAAATCTGGATAGACTGCAAACTGACAGAAAGATGGAAACGGAAGATCAACTTTTTAGATCTAGTGGTCATGAAACGTGGAGAAAACATGAAAGTCGCTACGACCTTATTACAATACATTCTTAGCTTACGTTTGGGCAGTAAAAGGGAAAAAAAAAGCATTCATACACCTAATTTTAATAACACTCTTGGAAGAAATTTGTGCTTTAAATATCCTGTGATTTTTTTACTATTTGCTTTCATGCTTTGGTAAGGTGTCTTACAAATGTTCTTTTCAAAATTGCACGTTTATGTGATGTTGTTAATTACAGACAGTATTTTTTTTTATTTTGAAAATGAAATGAGATTGGGAAAACGTTCAACAAAAATAATTAACCTTAAATAACCTGTGTGTTGTTTAAACATTCATATACGCAATTAACTGTAAAAAAATTATGTGTGTGGATTTACATGCCTAAAAAAGCTTAAAAGCATGTTTCAGAACCGCGGTGTGACTAACATGTAATTCAAAGAAAAAAATACAGCAGAGCACTATTTTCATTCTTAAATTAGTGTATTGTAGTCACTTTTCCTTGCATTCCGTAAGTAAACCTTTCAAATTTAATAATGTCACTTAAAATTGCTCAATAAGTCATCATTCGCCATTTACTTTAACCGTTATGTGTCATTTTATAATTAAATAAAAAGTTTACTCATATGTTCAACAACTTTTTATAAAACGACTATAAGATTAACAAATTAAAACGTTTTACGATTCTGTGATTCAACAAATGTTAATATCGCGTTCTTTTACAGTGAGAGAACAGTCAAGTCTCTATATGTTACTAATTAATCCAAATTACTAGGTTAAAAATAAAAATTACAGTTAAGTTCTTGAATACTTAACTTTTTTACCAGATCTTGCCATCGATTGAGTCTGTTATAATTATTCTACTTTCACCAATAATATACTGTTATCAATATTCTACTTGACCATTTTTTATCCGTTTACTGGTTTAAACGGGCCTATAAATTCTATACGAATAAAACGTTTCGAATGTTTTAAAGTGCTGTTATCTTTTTAGCCAAATGTTGCATTTATTTTTGAACATCGTTGCTTGAAAATGAAGATCGAATCTTACTACGTGTACACAAAAATTTAAAAAATTGAAAACCAAAGCTATAACTTTATGTTAAACAATTTCAATGCGTAAATTACAAATACAACCAATTAAGTATCTTCAATATCTCTTATCTTCAATATCTCTTCAACGACTGACTATATAACATCTAAAGCTAAATCGAAATTATTTTCATACTACTTTTACAAAAAAACACGCACGGCAGTTTGTTTTTACTGCATGTACTATAAAGTTTTATGATCATGAAATTTAAGAAGCTACCAGTTTTTCAAAATCCGAAAGACATGTAAAAGAGCCGGTGGGGGCCAAAAAAAACTTGGACGCACAATTTTACGTAATCACAAGTATGTCATTTTACAAAGAATGATGAGTAGTTTGCTTGTAATTACAGTTGGTAAAAGATAAGTCTGCAGTAATCGTCAATAACATTGATTGTTAACAAATCAATTGTTGAATGCAAATATTCTTACGTTAAAAGTATTTCGATGTTTGTGTGATATAAAACTATTATAAACACAGTTCACGCGATTATAAATTTTGTTTGAATTTTTTTTTATTTTAAATGCGAACAATATTTAAATACATAATACTATTGTTTCCCAGTTCTCTTGAAATACTTCGTGAAGCATAATAAAAATAACTTATTATTTTTATTCACGTAGCATTTACCCTATTACTATATTTTTTATAGTGGAAGCTACTCACAATCAAGATGATTTTTATTAAACACTAGCTGACCCCGTGAACTTCGTTTCACCTACAATTTAATTTTGAATCTGCAAAATCGAATGCTTTGAAATCTTGCAGATGTTTTAAACATATGATAAGCATAATAAATTTTTATTCAAAATATATTTACTTATCCCCTCCAAAAAATTGATGACGTCAGCCCAAAATTTTGCCAAATGAATCCTGTCTAAAATGTCCAAAATAGGATGAGACTATACTTGTGATTTATCATTCCATTCATATTTTTTAATTTTGCTTATAGGGGGTGTCTCGAAAAAATTAATCACTGAGTCAATTTATTTTATTGATTGAATCCAGAACTGCAAAACTGAATTTTGAAATTTTGTAGACATTCTGAAGTTACTGATTGACATGGTAGGTTTTCAATCAAAAGATATCTGTTTATCAAGCCCAAAATCTTGAAGACGTCATCTCAAGATTTTGCCGAATAAATCCTATCGTAAAATGTGGAAAACATCATCAGTATATTTTCGTAATTTATCATTGCATTCATATTTTTTAGATTTGCTTTTACAGTGACTCAAAAAAATATATGGATCAGTCAATTTATTTTAGTGAATAACTCAAGAGTTGCAAAAATGAATACTTTGAGATCTTGCAGACGTTTTAAAGTTATTGTAAGTATGGTAAATTGTTAAGAATATTTATTTATTCCCCTAAAAAATTGATGGAATGGCTCACTCGATTTTCGCAGATAATTTTGGGAATACAATACAGTTATTTTTAGTATTACACTGCACCAATCCAAGGTGGTATACGTGTTGATAGTAAATGTTGATTAGGTCTTCACAAAATTGTGTGAAGAACAGACTCAACTCGAAAATGCTGAATAGGTTTTATTATACTTTTGGTGCGAAGGAAGTTCTGTCGAAACAACGTTCGATCAATTTTTTGACAATGGTTGATATAAATAAAACTCAGTAGATGCTCATACTCGAAATACGAAGTATCTACTCGAATATCAAATCAAAATATTTCTAGTTTTTCTAGATGATACTAATACTTCAGTAAGTAACAGTTGATGCTCAAGTAGCATCTCGATACAACAAAAAAGGACAACAGTGACAGTGTTCAACCATCAAGGCAAAAATCGAGTTACCAAAATATAAGTTAGCATGGGGTAGACACCTTGAGATGGGAATCTCTATGGCCAGTGTTAGAAAAAACGCACTGCACAATTTATGCATAAATAAAAGTTAATTACATGAAAAGTTTTCGATATTCCTGCTCCTAATGTGTTTTTCAAACTGAATGCACCTTTTGGCGACGCTCCACGTTCATGAAAGTCACCATGTTTAGTTAAAATTCACTCTTACAGCGATCCTACTGGTTTTCTAAGCTGCTTTACAGACAGCTCAGTTATTTGCCACGCCGATGCTCATTTTTAGATTAAATGCTCACAAAACGCGTAGATGTTCAGTTTGTGTCCGGGGAGATACAATGTTTCCAAGTAGGTACTCAGTACATAGAGTAGATGCTCAGGTATATAAGAGTAATAATGAAGTAGGTACTTCGTACTTCGAACATGAGCATCTACTCAGTTTTATTCATACCACCCTATGTCTCGCTTCAATGTTTGATTATGTTGATTATGAGCACAACGCTGTTCAACTTCCATATCCGAATTACCCATGAAATAAATCATTGCGGTTTGCACCTGAGGTAGTTCGTCGCACATTTGATTGACTTCGTGGACCTATGTGAGCTTGTCGTCTTCTCGGCATTTTAATGAACTTCATAAAACGACACAGAATTATTTTCACAGTCAATCCAATCTGTAAATTTTGTCTTGAGAATTTTAAAATATTGAAAACTTCAAATTAAATCCTCGAATAACGGTAAAGTTTGAGGTTTTGTCGAAACCAACAAAGTGAATATAGGTAAAAAGAATGGCAGATCAAAATGAATAAGAAACTTTGGCAATGTGTAATTAAATTCACTTTAACCAAGACTTTTCTTAAAATAAACGACGCTTTTTTTTACGAAAAAACAAAGAACGATTTGAAATGCAATATACTTTTCACAATCGCACGGAAGAATTAGTTTTGTATGACACGTCAGTTAGACGACAGGTCCGTTAGAAACGCCAACTATTGAAATTAATTTGAAGTGGCGATTCCCATACAAAATTTTTAGAATTTTTTTATTTTTTAACTGTTCTTTTAAGTTATCCTTATTTTTTTTATTTATAAACCATCCCCGTAATATAAAAAAATGTTCAAATCGGTCAAGCCGTTTTTGAGTCTTAGCGAGACTAACAGGAACAGCAATTGATTTTTATTTTATAGACGATTAAAAAATGGGGGTTGGTGGTAGAAAGGTAAAAGTTTAGGGTTATGTGTATTTTTTGATGCCAAATCTTAAAAAAATAAAAATAAAAAATTTTGTCCAAAAAATAGAAAAACATTTTTTAGGGTGGGCCACCCTTATCACTTAGGGGTTTAAAAAATACTTTACAACTTATTGTCAGACCTACCGAATATACATAAAAAATTTCATACAAATCGGTCAACCCATTTCGGAGAAGTTCGGTTACAAACACTGTGATGCGAGAATTTTATACATAATGCATTATTATTTTAGAACAAATTTCATTACCATAAAAAAGGTTATACTGACTCGACCTTAAAAGATAGACATATGCTGTCGCGGACTTTTCTTTAGAACTTTTAGAGGGGAACAATTTCGTCATACATGATTTTTACGTAACTTTAACCGTTTAAGCAGCGTAAGCAATGGAAGCTGTCAAAGGAGGAATAATTTTCCCGTTTTTCCGAATTTTTCATTGCTACTTCGCTCCTAATGATCGTAGCGTGATGTTATATAGCCTATATGTAGATATGATACATGGACTATCCAACACAAAAAGATTTTTTGAATTTGAACCAGTAGTTTCTGAGATATGCGTGTTCAAATAAACAAAAGCTTCAGCTTTATTATATACTCGTAAGTATAGATTTGCAGGTTTTTGTGAAAAATTATAACAATGCAAGATTATAACTTTCGCAAATCCAAAGTCTCGAAACGTTGGGAATGATTTAAAAAGAAAAAGTAATATTGAGTGGTTATCGAATTGAATCAAAAGCACTGCTTTTAAAGCAGCAAACGTCGGCTTGCACTTCCAGGTTATCGTACAAAATCTAGTTGAATTATTCAGTTCACAACGTTATTTGCCCGATCACCATTGCAGCAACGTACTTATCGTAATTTTATTGTCAAAGGAAGAAAGATTACATTGCAAGAGCCTTTTAGCCGGTTAATGCTGGTAATTTTTCGTGTTTGCTAATGTCCACCTCTTTCAATAGGGTCTTTTTCGAATCTATTTGAATTCTTATTCCAAATACTGATTTGTTTCCACGACCAGAATTTAATCATTCTTCCACTTGAAAAAATAATTCTTAGAATAGGTATACACAAACCAAATTATTATCAAACATAATACATACTCTACAGTTTTAATTTGAAGTGTGTTGTTTTGACATCTTACTCTAAAATTTCAATTATATATAATTCTCTGAGTGTTGCAGACGTTAATTATCATAGACATATTTTAACTTTCGTAAATCCAAAGTCTAAAAATATTGCAACGGGTTTTCTCAGGAACCACGAAACACTATCTAATAATGTTAAAGAAATAACATTTTCTATTTAAACATAGACGTAGAAGAGTCCCACAAATTAAAAGATTTATTTTCTTGGACCGCCAAATTTTTAGGGAAATTATAACCAATCTGAGGCATTTATTTAGCCTTATTTTATTCCTGTTTACTCAAACGAGTAAATACATATTTAAAAAACTTAAGACACATGCTCATCAGCAGTAAAGTATCAGCAAAACCATTTTCTCAGCCTTTTATTCAAATAATATGAAGCACATGCTCAAAATTTGTAAGTATAAGGCAACACTCGGTGTTATTCATAGTGGCTAATGTTTCTATTAGATTTCCAATCCTTCTGTAAAGATGTCAATTTGATATGCATTAAAACATGACCAAATGTGTATCTACCTCTAAATTATTCAAAACCCTTAAATAGAGGTTTCACATTATTTAATCAAATTGCGCAATTTTAATGTCCCACTAACTACTACTGTAGCACAATAAAAAAAATATCGATCACAAGAAACTTCTCAAAAGAAAGCAAGAATGTGTTCAACATAGACTTGAACCTGTCTGAAATTTATTAAAAACAATAATAGTTGCTGTACAATTAGAATTGAAGCTATAACCAGAACTATGAAATACGTCAACACGCTAGCAATCGATATTGAAACCGAAACTGCAATGATCCACTCACAACAAGGAAATTGGAATTTTCAATAAAATTGACTCTAAAGTGAGTGGCGCTAAGTCGAATCTTATCATTTCCATCGTCAAAATTATGACATTCACTTACCACCACTTATCAAAGTCTGGAAAAGCTAAATTCATTTGATGGAAAATGAAGAAGTGCGTTTGCTCGTGATTCAGATCTCAAATCCAAACATTTGACATATCTAAACATAAATCAATGCGGTTTGTCCCATTTTTAATTTTCCAAGTTACTTGAAGCTAACGATGCTGATGCAACTGTTTACAAAAATATAGAATGTAAAACAATATAAAGCTTAGTGGAAAATATAGAAACTTAATTATGTACAGTGGCGGTCATAGAAACCTGGACCACTAGATTTGGCACACACTTCCAATTAAAAAAAATATATGGTTTAATTAATGTTTTGCTTGACAAATCAAATAATTTAATAAAATAAGTGGTCCAGTTTGCGATCGTACTTTCCTAATTTTATAGATTTTCTAAAGATGGCAATGCAAGTACAAATATCGAATTTGAGAAGAGGTATATCACAATGTTGGACCACTTTTAACTTTTCACGTTCTAGTTATAGGTTGTGTGTACACTATCTTGGTCTTGTCTGCCTTACACATCACCTCTAATGTACAATAATAATATTGTAGTTATTGTCTACTTCAAATTTTATAATAGTAACTCTTTTGTATTGTCTGTGACCAAACTAAAACAAAAATAGCATATAAATTCCGCACCATCTACTCAACTACCATTTTCAATATCATGGCACATTATTAAAGGCAGTAAACTTGTTTTTTACTTTACACGTATGGAGTAATTTCAATAATTTAAAACCGATAACATCTTAAAAAACTTTCAACAGGCAAATAAAAACTTATTTCGGTGTGTTTTTTTAACACCACTGATTCTATTTGTGACTATCGTCTCTTTGAATTGATGTCATATACATTTTTTTAAACGAAGTGATAAACGTTTTATTGCACTTTTGAGGAACACTATCTAACACTTTTCTAGTAACCTCACATTCAATACCCCATTCTTTAGTAATTGTTCAAATATTTACACTTTTGATTTATCCAAAAATATTTTAAAAATAGCCACAAAATGTTTACAATTTTTCTGATGCATAATGAATTAACGCACTTTATCTGTTCACACACAATATACAAAATGCAAACTATTAAAAATACAAGTAAATAATACGAAAAATTAAGATTTATTATGAATTTAAATTCATGAAAACACTGCAATCTAATTTAAAATTTTAACAGGTAATCTAATTCAAGAACTGACTAGTTTTAACGATTTCTGTTTCTTGCTATTAAGTTTTTAATTTCAAATTACTTAATTTATTTCACTATATAGATAACTGCTAATCATTTACAGAAATAAATTCACTTTCGAATTTCAACAGTGATGATTTGAAACACATACATACATATGTAATCTATACATAAACTGTAACAATTGTCAAAACATGTGTGTCTGTAAGTGATGTTACAATTGATATTTTCAATAAATTGAAAATACGGTTGAACTACTGTGCATTGTTGGGTGTTTACACTCAAAGCCAACTCATTTCCCATTCGAACACGTGCGTTTTTGTTCACCAATGTTCGAATATAATGAAAATTCTGTGGGATATATAAATCACTAAAAGAAAATCGCTCAATGCCCATTATCATATGGGACTGAAACGGTATTTTAAAACTATATGTAGCATAAAACGGTAAAATACAGACTGTTTCACACCAACGCTGTACCTAGTACATTAGAATAAAAAGTCCGTTACAATGTACGCGAAAATTCTACGCAATCTATGTAGTTCGAAAAACTATCAAGAACTATTAAATGTTTCCATTACACATATTTTTTATGTTGCTTATGCTGAAAGAAAAATACTTCAATTGCACTCCTCAAAAAATTGCTCCAAAGTGCTTGAACAGCATTTTCCCCGCCTCCAATGCATGTTAGAGTGAATGTTTTTTAAAAGATTTATTTAGTAATTTTTGGTAAGCATATCAATTATGCTTAATTAAACGTATTAATTTTAATATGGTGAATAATTTTATAACGTAACACTATAAACGTTAATTTGTTCTAGGAACAAATGAAATAGACTTCTCCGAAAGAAAAAATAATGGAGATGTCAGGATGGAACCAAGGACTTTCACATACGAATTCTAAAATTAATAAAGTTCCTTACTCAGGTTCTAAGGCAAATTGTAAATTTCATTTTTTCACAATTACTCGTACGGGTTGAGTTAAAAATACAAATATATTATTACACCACAAAAAAACGCGCATGTTACACTATAAATTTCATACGAAACTTGGCACAATTCTTAGATGACGTCATCAAATTTTTGGTGGGCATTAACAGGCAAGAACACCAAAATTTCACAGCAATGAATTTAGTAGTCTCAGAGATTAATGACTAATAAAATTGCCAAAAGGGAAATGACAGTCAGCAGACGCAGACAAACAACGTCACAATACGTTTAAGTTAAAAAATAGGAACAAAAAACAAAAACAATCTCATAGAAGAAGGAAGGAACTTCATCTTCTGCTGACTGACACAAAATTTTCATACTTTTCTTCGTGTCAAAAATTGCTTCAGTAAAAGTACCAGTAAACATTAAATTTATTTTTGGTAACTGGGCGAAATTTGTAATCGAAAAACTGTAGTATTTTTAGTATTACCTTATTAGTGGATTTGAAACAAAACCATAAAATCTAAAAAATATAACATTCAAGTAGTTAATAAAAATTTTAACTTTAAAGAAATTGTTTGTACATTTTTATGTACATTAACCTATAGTTACATCTTACAATCTGTGTTGATAATGGGAGTGCAGTTAATGAAGAAAATAGACCTACATTTATGTTGATATTTGATTATTGTATGAATTTTCATATTGCAATTATAAAATTTTGAATATGAAATATAGTAGGTTTGGAACCAATACAATGTAATGCAAGTACGTAATTCATTTAATGGATCAATATAATATACCACTTAGGAAAAATGGAAAAAATTAATTGAAAATAGATATGGGGGCCCAACACGGAATTTATATAATGCCATCAGCAGGGGCGTATGTTAATAAAAAATCAGTAATTTAAAATTGTAGCGTGACGGAACGTTTATTATGTTAACATGAATTACCTATATTGTTATGAGCTAATTCTATTAAAAAAAAAACTGCTACTTGGGTTATTAGAGTCTTTCAAACATGGCAAAAGAATATATCTAGCAAAATAAAATTATGATATACTTTTTACTTCTATTTGTTAATAATGATAATAATGAAAATGTGTGTATAGAGGTTATTTTAGCATACGTTCAATCACATTCAAAGTACCTTTTTGTAAGAGCATTGACCACTACAACGTACGTCCGAACAGATTATACAATACAAATGTATAATCATTACTATTCATGCACTTTCATGTGGTAATAAATAGTTTCAGTTACAATTTAAGACAATTAATACAGACATTACCATATTTTTAGCCATTTATAATAGTAAACGCCAATTCACTTAAAGACGATAAATATCTAGAAACGCAAACACACCAATATACACATCACTTCTTATCTTTAACAACAATTATGGCAATATTGGTTAATTTTAATGAAGCGCATTTTTTCATTGTTTGATAAACGACATTTAAAAATGAGGTTAAAATCGATGCTCGCACTCGCAGCCTACGCAGAATGAGGACGCGAACGTTTTTAAAACCGCCATCAAATTAATCGACCGTTCGACAACGAGTATAATGAGCATAATTATCACACGACATTCAGAGTTGGAAGCCAAGACAAGACGACCACGGGCATACCTGGGGCAGGAGACGTCGGTCGTGATTGGAACCAAAGGGGAAAAGCTATACGCTTATGTGTCCAACCCACCATGAGCGGTACAACTTTCCACCCCAGGGCCCAATCGGAGCGCGCCCATCGCCCCCCACGCCGCCGCTAATTGCCAATTAACGCAGTGCAATAATCCCGATAGCGGCCCATCGACGAAGCCGTCGATTATCAATCGATCGCGATCACGTGACCCAAATCGTCCGGGGCGGCTGTGGCCAACAAAACAAAATTAAGAATAATAACCATGGCAACGATCCGTTAATCCGAATCGCAATCACACGCCGGGAACAACAGAAATAGAAGATGTGTGCGAGGGGTAATTACGAAATTGATTAGCGCCGCGGCGCTGGGCGGGGGCGGCGGGGGCGGCCGGGCGCCGCGATTGTCCCAGCCGCCGCGATTCAGATAAGGAGCCATCATCCATCCGTCAATCGAGCCGGCGTCGGAACAATGAACCCTGCCGGCCGCCGCCGCGGGCGCCCCAGGTCCGCGGCGCCCCGGCGCCCGCCCCCGGGGCATCGGCGACCGGGACGCCGTCCACTAGCCAAAACGCGACCAATCAGGTGATCTCTCGCATTGGAAATGTTGATTTTCGGACAGCCAATGGCGACTGGGGACGATTTCTTCGTTGCACGACGAATTTGGATGAATCGACGGCCGCCGTCGATCGATACGGGATTAATCGATGTTTTGCGGGCCGATGGATGGGCAACGTTTATTTTGCATGCATACGAAGAAAAATGGGACGTTTGCGGAAACTCACCATGGACACCGTCGGCCTCTGTTCCGTTCGCTCTATTCCTCTTTGACACCGACGAAAAATGCACTTTCCACTACGTATCCGCCGGATTTAACTATACTACATTGATAATCACATTTGTATTAGAGATATTTTACTTATTAGTTACACTTATCAACGATTATATACATGAATTCACTTAATTAAATTTTGTGTATAAACTGCACGTATAAATGAGTACTCCATTTTATCATTACGCTTGTGATCGACGGTGCTGCCACCGAATGACGCGCCAAATTTGAATGTAGTCCATTTTTCACCGTACCGCAACATAACCGTAACCTTGTCCGCAAACTGTTCGTCACCGAAAAACTACACTCGACTTAAAATTATTTCTGGTTACGATTACTTTTTAAGTTGAATTTTCTTTTATTTCGGCGGTGTTGTAGTCACCAAATAAATTATTACATAATCTACAATCAAACTTTCTTCATATCAAAACTACTGTCGCCTATTAATAAAACCTGTTAATTAAAATGTGTATTATTATTTAAATATGACTGTGACAGTTAACAACGTATTAAAATAATATGAAGAAATATTTACATTCTCCTTGAATAAATTAAAGCAGTTTCATGTAAAAATTGGCGCGCAAAAGAGTTGAATAAAAAATTATATAACAAATCAGTTTTTATTTCGTACACAATTTTACAAAATTTATTGTTTCACTTTTTTCGGGGCTGGTTGATCGGTTTCCATATCTTCATCACTTTCAGTTATACAGATAACGCTCTCGGAAATATTCCTCGTATCATCTAATTCTATGATTTCTGATTCTCCTTGTTCTTTTTGTTCTGTATTTGTCACAAATACTACCGATTTTCCATGTCTTCTGCCAACTAAAAAGTTTTGAAAGTATTTAAATAAATTACTAATTAGTAATAAAAATATAGTATTACCTGCATTTAGATACACTTGACGTCCATTGTGACTTATGGCATTTTTGGCTTGCTGTTCGTTTAATCCAAAAATTAGACCTCTGAAAAACAATATTGAAATCAATTAAACCTTTTGTAATTATTTAATGAATCTATACAAAGTGGTTTCATTTTTGTCAACATTACTTTAGAAACACCTACTGTCTGCTCAGGAAATAAATTTGGTAAAAGAAAATCTATTAACCCAATTCTATTTGAATTTTTCGTTTTTTCAGTGAAATTTAACTTTCTAATAAGATTTTTTTAACATTATGAGCTGATGTTTGTGATGACAAAATGTGCGAATAAATTAGAATTTATCATAGTTTTTTAAACACTGAAATACTTTTGTAACTCTAAAAATTCGGTAAGAATGTTTTTTTTTCAAACAATTAATAATTTATTTATATGGTCAGTTTTGTCAAGACCAGAAGTGTATCTTATTCCACCCTGTACTTATAAAGTAAGAAAATGTAGGACAAAATTGATGGTTTTTATAAGTGCATAAAATTAATATGTATTAACAAAAGTAGATCTAAAGGGTATGTACGAAAATACATTTTTTTTAAGTTCAGTTATGTAATTTAACTTTATAAAAATACGGTACTGCTACATTTATATTAGAGAACATAAATATTTGTTTACCATAAAAATTAATAATTTGTGAGATTTATGATTGTAATGTAAACAAGGTTAGAAGTGAAGTCGATGCAAGTCACTGCTCCTACTTTGACAGAAAAAAATTGTTTCTTACAATAATAATTAACTTTTACCCAGTTTCAGAGAGAATTAAGGAACACGTATATGTCATGTAAAAGGATCTTTTTGCAGCAAATCATGATGAATATTCTAAACTTTAACTGTAAGCGCGGGAGTGTTTGTACTCCGTACTATGTCAATTTTTAAAAAAATCTCAATTTGCACAACCAAATGATGGGCTTACATGCCAGTATACAAACTGTGCATTTCTGTATAACTTATAGTTACTTGACTCTAAAACATCATCTTATGCTAGCTGCCACCAGAAGCAATTTTGTCTAAACCTAGTAAAATCTAAAGGAATATTCTAGACGCATGTCTTTGAGGGAAGTTATTTACAACTTATGAAAAAAAAAAAACGAACTAAGCTATTTAAAATTTCTCTCATTTCATTCTTTCCAACACACATCCTACGAGCTTTCTGGAGATTTACCGAACAACATTTTTGTTTTTATAAGAACACATAAGGGTCACTTTCATACCCACACAAGTTAAAGTAATAAAAGTGACTTCTAGCTGAACATATAAATATCGCAAAGCAAATTAAAAAACAAGACTGCAGGAAAAATAATCATAAACAAACGAAAATGAATAAAAACAAAACATTTAATATATGGCAACTAAGTTTCAATTCGTTTTTCCCCTACATTTAATAGTGAAATCAAAAAGTTGTTTTGTCTGCTTCACTTCTCTAGATATATGTAAATCCAAATTTATTCAAAAATAATACCCTACACATCTTAATATTTGAGACGAATGAAAAAAATTTAGACAATACACAAATAAGGCCCGGTAAGCCTCTATAATCTGAAATGTCGTAGTGAACTAACTTAAGTTTGTAAATTCTTCCGCTCAAAAGTTTAATGTTAAGATATATTTTTTATTCTTTTTTACTGCAGAATCCTGTAGACAATAAAAAATTCAGAACAACTGAAAAAATTCAAAATTCAAATTCATCAAATTTTAAAATGTCACAGCCATAGCTTAATTTCCAGACCAAATATAAAAATGTTTCGGTTATTTCATGTAAAAAAGAAAGTTGGTTATATTTAAGGTGAAAACACAAATGACTGAATTTTTTTTTCATGGTCTGTTCATACATCAAAAAAATCCCACTTTATAATAAAAAAGCCATAAAATATGGACACATCAGTAGAATGTAATAAACCTTCTTACTTAAGTAGTCTTAGGACTATACATTTTGCTCATGGATTTTTAAATTAAACTAGTCTTAGAAAAGCTAATGCCTTCAATATGGTTGTATGAAATTGAAGCTACCATAGTTATAACTGTTCAACAGTTAAATACATACAAGTTGACGATGTCATATGGATTCCTAATGAAAATGGGGCTCGTCGCTGAACTTGATAAGATTATGTTCTTAGATTTTATAAATGTGTGGTAAAGATGAGCTGTATGTATAATATTCTTTCTCTTTGTGGTATCTTCAATTGCAGGGCCATATGGTAATTCAAAATGATATCCTCTGTCAACCAACTGTTTATACATCTTGCGATTGCGCTTCACGTGGTTTTTATTTTCAGGGTTAAAACAAAATATATCTGCATCAAAACTGCTACAAACAAACTAAAACAGAATTATGTTTTATAATTGGGTAAAAATATTACCAAAGTTGCCTGTAGTGTTGTGGGTAGTACCCCTACTATGTGATACTTCTTGTAATTTGGAGATTTTGTCTAGAAAATATTTAATAACGCCACTTGTAACTACAATGCAGTACTTACAATTTTATGTAAAACTTCTTGACCGGCAAATACTATTGTTAGACGATTAAAAATTTTTAAATTTTCACATCCCTAAAATGTTGAATTATTCAAAATAAATAATGGTTATAATAAGATCTTAAAATACCGGGATTATAGAGGGCACATAAGGTTCTGGAACTGGATCTAGTTGTGGTTCTCGTGGTTCACCTTTCTTTTTTTTCTTCTTTTGGTCCAAGTCATTGCCATCAATTGTCTGATTTATAGCTATGGTTCGATAACCATCTTAAATATATAATTGTATGTATTTTGTACAACACTTACTGTAGTATATACTTACACTCATATAGGAGTTTAATGGTTGATTCATAATTATTATTTTCTAGACATTTTTCATTTATACAATAATCGAAAAAATCCGTCACTTCAAACATTTTTGTCATTTCATAAATATAATTTTAACTTTAATCCACTATTCCGTACTTTCTAATCACCATGTGCTTTCTGTTTGTGGTTTTTAAAAATTCGGCACCAACATTAACCTAACTAAAACTAACCTAAAAACAATGACTGACAGAAGATGAGTTTGACGGATTGTTTATATAGTTATCTTTGTTTATTACTTTCAAGAGTGTATAAATAGATCTCTTTTCATTCCGATATTTGATTTTATTTAAGGTTAAGAAGTTCGAAAAAGGTGAAAATGTTTCTAACAAAAGTTTTTAATAACCTACGCCCCCAGAAACAGTGTCTTTATTTACTACAAACACACTTAAACCAAAGATTACAATCAAGCAAGTCCAAAGAAGAACAGCCTAAGGCT
The DNA here is from genome assembly GCF_036711695.1 of Zophobas morio. Lineage (NCBI taxonomy): Eukaryota > Metazoa > Arthropoda > Insecta > Coleoptera > Tenebrionidae > Zophobas > Zophobas morio. Next base: position 8,336,648 of record NW_026972110.1, read on the forward strand.
GCCAGTAATCAAACTTTGGGGGGCATGGGTTCAAAATATCAAGTTTTTCGTGATGAAGATTCTGAAGTTATTCTTGACCTTTACGAAGAACGGCACTATGGAGATTTACTAGAATCAGAAGAAAGAAAAAAAGATTTATGCGAAGGCTTAAATTTAGAACGTGAGGATAAGTCTGAGTAAATTACTTACAGCTGAGTAAATTTCTTTCTTTTAAAGGAGGATTCGATGGTGTTTATGACATAGAAGATCTCGTTGAAGTACTTCGCCGTGAAAATGCCCTAAACATTTTCGTTGCATCAGTTCCTAAAGAAATCAAATATGTTAATTATATGTGTGTAGTCACTGGAAAGTCAGTGAAACATATGCAAGCAATTTCTCAGTTTGTAAGAAAGGTTTATAAGAAGAAAAGACATAAAAGTGATCCAGTTCCCAAACTTGAAGGCGCAGAATCGAAAGATTGGATGGCTTTAGACTTAGGTGAGTTGGATTTGTGTATTACAAGCCATATACATATAATAAATATTAATATATTTTTTTACACATAGGAAACATTGCACTTCATATATTTTCTCCAGAAGCCAGAACTTTGTATGATTTAGATTCCTTATGGTCAGTAGGTCCACAGTTTGATGCAGAATACAATAAACAGGATCCTGTTGCTGAAATGCTAGAAAAACATTCAATATATTTGCAAGATTTACGCCCTGCCAATTAATAAAAGGGGTATCTCTAAATGTTTTATCTACAAATAAAGAGTTATCACAATATTGACTTATCTCTTTATCTGTGGAGATAATGTTTGTACTTATTTCCCCTTAGTGATTTTATCATTTATTTTGTGAATCAGTTCAACAAAACGTTTAGAAAAATGTGACGTGAATATAACGTTAAACAATGAGTGAAAAGAAAAAGTCGTTAATGCAAAAAACGTTTCTCAGTTATGTTCTCACAAGTAAACAAGATGCATGGATTAATTATTTAATACCATCAATTACATCATTTTTGCTGTATATTTTTTTGTTTGCGAGTGATGTAGCGGTCGTATTTAGGCATTTTAAAGATGAGAACCCAATATGGGCTTCCGTTACGTTATTTGTGATGTGGTTACCTTCCCTATGTTCCTACATTGTGATAGTCTCGTCGTGGGACCTCTGGCCAGACATGGAAGGTTGTGAACGTGATAACTGTATATGGTTTGTTGTAAAAACATTAGAACATTTAATGTTCCCAGTGTGGGCGATTTGGCGGTATGTAAGTTAACAATTCAAGGCATATAGCAACCTCCAAATTGAATTATTTCAGATTTGCAGAAAGAATTTTTTGGTCTATAGAAGCGGTGCGAGCATCTGATGATGAATTTGTATATCTTGCAATTAATAAGGCATCAGCACCAAGAACAATTGAACTGTATTTCTTTTTCCAAGCCTTTTTGCATTCTCTACCGCAAATGCTTATACAACTTAATATTCTAATGAGACAAGATTATAACGTAAATAGACAGACTGGTGAGTTTTTTTTTTTTGTCTAAAAAGATTCATATTCAACCAAAATATTTTATAGCTGATGCAGAAGTACTAAGTTTTGTGTTCAATCTGTCCAAAATAGCCGCAACTATTGCCTTTTACCAACGATTTAAAACGCAGAAACTAGCAGGCAAACAATACCCGTGGTTCAAATCTTATAAAAACCGCTTTAATCCGACTGATGAAATTGATTCCTTGACTAGACCTAGGGCTACTCATACTAGACCAACAAGTTCAACAAGTGAAGACCCTAGTCCTAGAGTTGTTCACATTAGACAACTAAGTTCAACAACTGAAGAACCGCCACCCTCAGAAAGCAGAAGGAGCAGTGATTTCTATTTGGAACCAGAAGAGAGCGATCGACCAGACTCTATGCATAAGTCAATTTACAGTGAACCAGAACAGCGCGATCGACCAGACTCTGCGCCTAAGTCAATTTATAGTCGTAACTCAATGTACAGCCGCAACTCAGGTTACAGTACTCAGCCTGACTTCAATATAAGGAGAGTAGCTGCAGTGAAAGGTTTACCAGAAGATGACCAGGCAGGAAAACTGGTGTCTTTTCTTTGGTGGTCGTGTTTTTTATTGGCTAGAATATTGGCAATTTCTACTTTTTTCTATTTTTATCCAACTGCTACGTGTTGGCTGCTTTTTTCACATTTCATGATAGTTATTTCATTTTTAATTTATGACGTCAAGTCAGATGATGTTAAGAGAGGCAAAGCAGTATTTTTTCTCTTCATAGGTTTGATTTACATATTTTGTATAATAGAATTTAAAATTAAGTTTAAGAAGACAAAATTTATGTACATTGGTTATTTTACTCTTGTTTTTCTTCAAGACTTCATCATGTGCATGATTTGGTGGTTTAACAATGTAGAGGATCTTCGTAAGGATTTTTGGTTTCAATACATATTTTATATTGTAATAATGGGTTCTCTTATCAGTGTTCCAGCAATGCTTTTATATTTATGTATTAATAAGCCAAAGAAAGTAGTGGTAGGTCAAAGAGTCTTGTAATCAATATAGAGACAGTATCAACATTTTCGTATTTTTTGACTCGTCATTAATAAAACCTTCGTATAGGATTTTCATTTTTTTTAATTGTTAAATTCCACAATGCGCACGTAACAATAATATTATTATTCTATAAATGTAATGGCGGAAAATTTTTAAATTGTTAGTAACTTTCATGTCTAACTAAATGAGTGAATTTTGCAAAAAAATATCAGATTTATCGAGGATTTATAATAACTTTAAAATAGTGTAACCGAAAATACAGAAGGTAAAAACAAAATCAACTCAAAGAATTGCTATCGCACACACTTAGATTCGTAAACTTATTTTCTATGTGCGCTTTTCGACAAAGTCAATGAACGTTGGCACTCCTGTATTTTGACAGATATCCACCACAATCCGGAAACGCATCCGCCATTTCTTTTTTACACGTTCTGTGGCGTTTGACAGTTTCACCCAGGACGAAAGTGGTTATTTTCGGCATTTTTTTGCCATAATTAAGTAATAAATAGTATGGTTTGTGCATAACTAGTGTATATTCACTTAGTATTTGATTTTAGAGTAAAATGGGTCGCTACGCACGAGAACCAGACAATGCGGCTAAATCTTGTAAAGCACGTGGCTCTAACCTCCGGGTCCACTTTAAAAACACATGCGAGACCGCTAATGCTATCAAAAAGATGCCCCTCAAGCGAGCCGTGGCTTACTTGAAAAATGTGTTGGAAAAGAAGGAATGCGTTCCCTTCAGAAAATTCAATGGAGGTGTTGGACGTTGTGCCCAAGCCAAACAGTGGGGTACCACACAGGGTCGATGGCCGAAAAAGTCCGCCGAATTTCTTTTACAGTTGTTGAGGAACGCGGAAAGCAACGCCGATTACAGCGGTTTGGATGTGGACAGGCTGGTTGTTGAACACATTCAGGTCAACCGTGCAGCTTGTTTGAGGAGAAGGACATACAGAGCACATGGTAGGATCAATCCATACATGTCTTCGCCTTGCCACATCGAATTGTGGTTAACCGAGGGAGAGACCGTTGCTGAACCACCCAAGAGCGTTGGAAAGAAAAAATCCGCGAAGGATGTCAAAAAGAGTAAAGCGGCAACTTCTGCTCACTAACTGTGTGTGTTTGATTGATAATAATATGTAAGAATTCAACAAATACATTTTTTTTTCAAATCAGTTTTGAGGTTATTTGGGTCCTTATTTGAAACTCTGAGTAACTATTAGTATTTATTTTTTTACGAGTCGGTGTACGTTAGGTGCTAATTCTGCTCAAATCTTAAAGTATTGTTAATTTTTTTTTTTTTGCAAGTCAACAGGTTTGGAGTATGTATGTGTAGCAGGCAATAAATTAATGTGTTTATAGGTGAATATGACATCTACATATTGATTACTGAAATTAATTAATCTATGTATGTTAAATCAATAATGAACCTACTATACTACTAAAGAGTAAATAATTCTCGGATTTATTAACATATTACAATAAAAATAATTTTTTGATTAATTGTAGTACTTTTGCGGCTGGTTTAACTATAGAGAATATGAAATTATGTGAGGTAGATAAATATATATTTTGCGGACCGAAAAAGTTCAGATTGATAGAAAAACTGAAATAATAAAAAAATCTATAGTAATTTACACAGAATTCTACTTGGATTTTTAAACATCACAAATATTAACTATACAGCGTGTTATTGAAAGGTACGTACAAAATAAAATCGACAATTGGTTTCGAGGTATGGGTGCCAAAAGTTAAAAAAAGTTCAGGTTAAAGTGTTCTCCTTTTAGAGATAAAAATGATTACAATTTATGTCCAAATTTGTTGTACGCCTCTGATAAAAAGATCATCTCTCGTTTCTATGGCAACATTTAGTCTTGACAAAAGTTTTATTGTTACAGTTGCTAGGATTTACTAAAATAAATTAATTTTACCTATTTATCCTTCAGTAGTGTCTAAAAAGGTTGGATAAGGGTTAATTTTCCCCTTATAATTTTGATAACACAAAATAAGATTTTCAGACTTCTTAGGCTTCGCGAAGGACTGTCAATTTTGTTGTACGTACCTTTCAATAACACCCTGTATATGTTCAACAGGGTGGTGAATTTTGCAGTGAAAAGATTCAATATTGCTTTTAAAGGACGTTATCAGTTTTATATAATAATGATCTGTTGTCACGATTTCAGGGGTAAGATCAAACGTTTCTGAGGTAATCATCAAAATTATCGGTTTTTATACTTATATTTTTTGAGCAATTGTAAAAAAAATGACCATTTTTCTATTTGATGCTTGCAGTACTGCATATGAATATAAGACATATTTTTTAATAAATAACTTATTTAATATATTTTTTTAAGTTAAATATTGGTGAATTTTTTGTAATCACTAATCAATATTTCAATGTTATGTGTTCGCAAAAACGCAAAGAAATCTCAACATAACTTGCAAAACCTGATAGTACCTAGCTAAAATTCAAAATTTTAAATTAAGCCTCATCAGTATTTCAGGAGAAATGAACTGACAAATTTTAAGATAGGTGTACTAAAATCTTAAATTTCGGTAGAATAATTTCCAAAAAAAAATCTCATAGAGGTAGAATAGGTTATTTATTTATTCTTATAGTCGAACATGACAATTTTATTTATTCCCGAACATTCAGGATTTAGATATTTGAATTTTGTGGATACAATATACATACAATATGTATTGTGAGTCCAAGTGAACGCACGCATTTGTTGACGCTCGCTGCATTTTCATTACTTTTCACGTTGGATTTATACAATAAATGGGTCCAAAAGTGAAAAAGCCATCTACGAATAACACTCAGGTGGAAAGTGTTATTAACGGGTGCCTTCGAAATTTTTTCGATAACTCCACTGTTAACTGTGTTTGTGGGACTCAACTACAATTGCTAGTGGAAGAAGTTGTTAATTGTAAATCGCTAATTATAGCCCAGACTGCTCTTATCAATCAGCTTCAGAGCGAAATTGCTGAATTGGGTGCTAAAATTCGACCTGACATCCACGGTAATCCATCGACATTGAGCCAGCTACGTGAAAAACGACAATCAGGTATAGGTGTAAAAACCGTTAAAGAAGCTGAATCTTTCACCTCAACTGATAACAATGTAAACAACACTCGTCGTTTGCATACACTAAGCGTTGGACCCTCTACAAGTTTATATTCTTCAGTAAGAAGGAACAGTAATGTTTTTCTGCAAAAAATAAATAGTCAACCTTCTAATAAGACTATTTCCGCTCATTGGGAGGATGATTCTGATTCCTCGGCCTCAGAAGAACCTGCACTCATTAACACTATTGGCGATGCCGACATAATTGTTCATAAACCTGTTATCGCTAGTGATGAACTGTCTTCGCTATTAACATCGGCACCTCAACATCAACAAGAAAATAGAACTCAAAAGCTGTTAACGAAATCTAGCCCAATCCAGACGACCTATACACAAACTAAGACCACTGAAAAGCGTAGCAACAAAACTCGTTTTGTTTCCACCAACACATCGCAAATCAATGGTGCCAAAGCTAAACTTCTACCACTTGAAAGAAATTGCTGGATATATGTCTCTAATCTTAGCTCTCAACAAACAACTGAAGATATACTAGATGTACTTAAAGAACTGGACCCTAGTGCCGACTTTAGCGTTGAAAAACCCGAAGCCCTTAATAAAAAGAAAACTTCCAGCGTGTTTGTAGTAAGAGCTCCCCTTAGGTATGAAGCTACTCTAAAAGATCCGAATTTTTGGCCTGCCAACACCTATGTTAATAAGTACTTTCATCCTCGTAATAAACAACAAAATTTTCCTCAAACTGTAGTAAACACAGAAAGCACTTAGAACTAACAGTTTTTCACCAAAATTCTCAAAGTATAAGAAACAAAAGTCTAGAATTAAATAGTCTGCAATTAAATGTCTCACTGCTTTGTATCTCTGAGCATTGGTTACCCTCAGCAACATATTTAGAGTTTCTTTGTATTGATAACTATAAATTAGTTAGTTGTTTTTGTAGGTCATCGTATATTCACGGTGTTGTTGCCATTTTTCAACATTCTGCTGTTGTAAATTTATTTGTGAGCAGAAATGACATTATGTCACTATCTGTGGAAAAACATATAGAACTATGTGCTGTAGAATCTGATAAAATTAATGTAATTATCGTAGTAATTTACAGGCCCCCTAAAGGAGACTTTAATATATTTTTAAACGTAATGAATAATCTTTTTGAAAGGGTGTGTATTTCACCACGATCTATAATCATTACTGGCGATTTTAATATTAATTTTCTTGAAGTTGATAAAAAATTAACAGACTTTTCAAATTTATATTTATCTTTTAACTTGAAGTATACAATAAGTGAACCTACACACGGAAATGCCTGTCTAGATAATCTGCTTACAAATGTGGAAGAAGGATATTTTTCTTGTAATGCAATTAATTACCACCTTTCGGATCATGCTGGCATATTATTTAAAATGCGCATCTGTTTATGTAATTCTTGGGCGACAAAGAAAACTATATATCCTGTCACAGCTGCAAACTTATATAACTTTTATTGTGATATTGATAATACGGACTGCTCATTTGTATATGATGAAAATCTAAGCATCGATGAAAAATTTGAAAATTTTACATACTTATTATCTTCAGCCGCAGAAAGAAATTCCTTACCCCGAAATGTTGTTGATAACATCAATAGTAAAACTCTTAACATTAATTGGTTCAATGACAAATTGAAAAATATGCGTCAGCATCTTCATTTTTTGATTGAATATTCTCGTGTAAATAAGGATGAGTTACTTAGGGAATATGTTAAGGAATATAAAAAAACTTATAGATCTTTAATTAAAAAAACTAGAAAACAAGCCCATGATGCATATATTTCTAAAACTAACAATCCTAAAGCTGTCTGGGACTTATTAAATCATCTAAATAATAAAAGCGTGGTTTATCAAGAGTCTCCATTTTCTGCTGAAGAGTTTAACACATATTTTGTCAATATACCGGTCTCATTAACTAAAGATTTAACACCCAAACATGTTACATTTAGCAAGACTTTGAATATATCAGATGAGTTTGCTTTCTCAGAAGTGTCATTTAACGAACTACGAGATATTATTAGTAATTTAAATAATTCTCCTGCTCGAGATGTGTATGGTTTAAACTCTAAAATAGTCAAAACTATCAAGCATCTTATAGTATATCCGTTAACGTACCTTGTCAACCAATGCATCCATAAAGGTATCTACCCAGCTGCTCTGAAGAAGTCTAGAGTACTCCCTATTTTTAAGAAAGGGGATCCCAAAATTTTAGACAACTATAGGCCTATTGCAATAACACCTATTATAAGTAAAATCATTGAGAAAGCACTACAAAGCCGACTTGTAAATTATTTTGAAAAAAATAACGTATTTTGCTCTTCTCAATATGGCTTTCGCAAAGATAAATCTACAGCTCTAGCAGTAACACACCTAGTAGCAAAGATAACGAATGCTTTTGAAAATAAAGCATATTTAGGCTCAATATTTTGTGACTTAACAAAAGCGTTTGATTGCCTGTCCGTTGAACTACTTAAAGAAAAACTTTTAGCTTATGGAGTCAGAGATACTAATTTAGAACTTTTAATATCTTATGTTACAAACAGAACTCAAATAGTAAGTTCTGAAGGTGGTCCCTCCAATTATCTTCACTCACATTTTGGGGTACCACAAGGATCAGTGTTGGGTCCGACCCTCTTTCTTATATATATCAACGACATTTGTAATGTTATTGATGATGGTGAGCTTCTCTTATATGCAGATGACACTACCTTTCTTAAAGAACACTGTAATACTTCAAACCTACATAATATTTTGACAGATAATAATCAAGAGTTGTTAAAAACTTCATTTGAAAACTATAACTTAGTTTTAAATAAAAGAAAAACCAAAGTTATGATCTTTTCCTTAAAAAATACCACTAATTCTCGAGATAATGAGTGTGTAAAATTTCTAGGTGTTCACTTAGATTCCCGTTTATTATGGCATAATCATGCTGAACACATTGTTGCTGAAACAGGAAAATATATTTTTTTAATTAAGTCATTGCGTGATCATATTTCATTAAAGATCCTTCTTTCAATATATATTTCGCATATATTCACTCCAGACTGTCTTACAGTATATTGGTATGGGGACATTCTCCTGCTGCTGAAAGGCTGTTTAAAATTCAACGTCGTGCGGTTCGAGTTCTTTCTAATCTCCAATATCAAAAAGATTGCAAAGAATACTTTTTCAAATACAATATTCTTACTTTACCTTCTTGTTATATTTTGGAGACTTTGCTTTATGTAAAAACTCACTTGCATGAGCAGGGCCGGATTTAACTATTCTAATGCCCTAGGCACCAAAGACTGGTGGTGCTCCCAACCCTCCCCAGGAATAAGGGAGTGTTTGCATAACGCCTTTATTAATTTTATTGAACAAGAATGTACCTTCATTTACAATTTATACTTGTAAATATATAGTCTAAAGTATTTATTATCTTATTAAATGATTCCAAGATTGCTGAAGTTGCACAGCATGAGTCTCCCAACGGGTGCCCGAAAGTCTCTTCAAAATGTTGTCATTTTGAATAGCAGATTTCGTAAGATTGTACCCGCCTGTCGAAGCCGAAAAAAAATTATACCCTGTTTGTATAACAGAAAATAAATTAACAGCAATTTGACATTTTTTTTTAATTTGTGGCAATGTCAAAGGGCCTTTTTAAATTTATTAATAATTTACGAATTTTAATTTTATTTTAAACATAAAAAAATTTTTCAATAAAAAATGAAATGGCGTTCACTTTTATGAAAATTACAAGAACTGAACACCTTTTCTAAATATGACTGACAACAATAACATTTACAGTACAAAAAGGTACTAAAATAAAAATCAAATTGTAATGCTACTGCACAAATTGCGAAGCGCCGAAAGTTACAAAATCTGCTACTGTACGATGCTGAAATATATTGTTTCTTAAATGACCTGTTTAGAAAATCTCCTATTTAAATTCTCAGGAATTTCGGAAACTACTTTATGGTCTTGCACACGGTTTGTACGGCAAACCAACCTTTGTTAGCATAGGGATACGGGTTCTATAAGGTTCAGTATTCTGTACTGATTTGCTCGCAAACTGGCCACCTCTGCACATGTGATTTCCTGTGTCAGCAGCGGTGACCTACCACAAAGAATTACTCGAACAATTAAAAATTTGTCAATGAGTACTAAGATAATAAAATGTTGCAATTTTTAATTTTAAATATACATTTCCAAAGGTTTTGGGGCCCCTCCAGCTTTGATGCCCTAGGCCAGTGCCTACTGTGCCTTAATATAAATCCAAAGCTGTGCATGAGTATAAAAGACGCGGTGAGTTGCACAGCTTTTCATTAAGAACTAATGACTTCTTACACACTGATTTTCATAGACTAGCTAGAAGTAGAGTTAGTGCTACATACTGGGGTCAGAAATTTTATAATAAACTGCCAATCCACGTAAAAATTTATAATATTAATTTATTCAAAAACACTGTCAAAAAGTTTCTGCTCACAAAAAGTTACTACTCTTATCATGAATTTTTGAATGATGTGATTGTACTTAAGTAAGGTGTCACTTTATATTCTATAACATCTGTAAGAAATGACGTGTGCAAGCATTTATTGATATTATGTAAAAGCACAAATATATTATTATTATTATTATTATTATTATTACAATAAATTTAGGACTTCTACATTTTAAAATCTCTTCTAAATTCTAGAATAACTCAATTTATTAGAACACGAAAAGGTGAGTGGTGCTTATTCCCTGGAACTTTGGAGTCTTTGGAACTATGTATATAATACCTATCATACTGAGTATTATTCTTTTTATTATATTGTTGGTTACACAAACAAAAATTTAATTTTCTTTCATAAAATTTAAAATCATAAAATTATTGTGAATAAAAATGGACGAGTTTTACATTGGAAATCATGGATGTGGGATAACTTCCAGATATACATTTGCTTATGCATTACTTAATATAGGTATACTGTATATGAAGTTGCATAACGTCAAACAATAAAAATTGCATCACAGTATAGATATCAATTAATATCTATACTGTGATTGCATCTGATGAACGAATTCGTCTGTTATACATATATAATGTATAACAGACGAATATATACACTATACATATATATGTACTGTAGAAGTATTTGTGTCACAATAAACTTAAACTTAATGCTTAGATCTTATAATAATTATTATATGATCTAGCTTTTTTATTTTAGGACAAAATTCCGGTTCTACAATTTTCTTGTTCTGGTTGTTCCCGTTTTATAAATCTCTTGAATTTTTTTGCTTAATTTTCGTTCGTCACAAATTATATTTGCCTTTTACGTGCGTCCAACAAAGAATGTATCGAAAAGATACAGCAACGAAATGTGAGGCCTAAGTGCCGGTTGGCTACGGTCAGCCCCCATAAACTAAGAATTAAGTGTGTATACAACGACCAAAAATATTGTGTGAATTGTGCCTCACCCTCAAGCGTCTATTTACTTTCACTAATTTTTATCATGGCTTACCTGCCCACCTTGCAAGCTTCTGTACTTACTTCGACCACTGCCTTGAGAAATACAGGACCGTTTCCGTCATGGAGGAAGGAATATAATATAGGAATTATATTCATTTGTCCATGCTTTCCGTATTATATCAGGGCCAGGCGCGGATCCAGGGGGGGGCAATGGGTGCAATTGACCCCCCCCCGACACACGACCGAGGTACTTTATTTTGACCAATTTCAAAATTTTGAAATCGCATTTCATTTTGTAAATATAGTACAACCTCTATAGTCCGAATTCACGATTATCCGAACATCCAGTAATCCGAACAAAAACTCTGCAATCCGAACTGAACTTGGAAACACGCACCTACTTGCAAAAATGACGCAAGATCTTTCTGCATATGTTGTGTGGAATATTTTGAATAATAATAATAATAATAGCATTTATTGCCCAACAGTTTTTACAAAACCAATTACAGAGCAACAAAATTAATACAAAAGAACAAAATAATTAGCATTCTAAACCGAGTTAATTAATTAACTAATTCTGGAAAAAAGGTTGAAGTCATCGAAGAAATGAGGCTCGAAATCTACAAGAAAAAGTATTTAGTTAAATTTCATCCAATTGCATCTCAAAATTCTGAAAAAATTCAGGGTATAGATCACGGCGTGTTGATTCCAAAAAGACAGTTTGTTTATGGTCACGGAGTAATATTTTTTTAGAATGTATCTATTATTCATTGTTGCTTAAGAATTCTTTAATTTTGTTTAATAAAATTAAGGTTTATTTCTTGAAGTTTGTTTTCAACTGTGTATGAAGTTGTTATTCAATTCCCTTTCAGATTTTTGGGAAAATCGCTGATCCGAACAAATCGTTAATCCGAACACACCTTTTTCCCAATTAATTCGGATTATCGAGGTTCTACTGTACACTATACGTGTAACGAAAACAACCAAATGTCACCCATGTTATGTGAAAAAGAGTATACTAGCTAAAATTTTATAGCAGTAAATTTTTTTGTTTAGAACGAATTTCTGGGAGATAGGTAAAATCGCACAAAAATTGCCCCCCCCTAAACGAAATCCTGTATCCGCGCCTGATCAGGGCGGTCGGTCAACAACAGGGGATCAGAGGCGGTGCCGTTTGGTTTAAATAGTTCAGAGGTGGTAAGAACGTCTTGCTATTATGCTTAATTATGGAATAAAAACAAAAATACTTATTCCAACATTAAAACTTAAATAAATTTCACTGCTACCTACTGCTTTTCTATTACATCTTATAAAATTATTTTTATAGGGCTTACAATTAAATGATAAGTATAAAATGCATTTTTTTAGGTAACTTAATAATAACGGTTCGGTAGAAATGCTAGGCTGTCTGATTGATCTAAATGACGATGGCACGTTTTAATGAATATTCAGTAAAAAATATCGTAGCAACAGATAAGAAAACAATATAGTTACGTTTTACGTTTTTTTTTTTAAATCGACGTGGGTAAAACTCAACAATCCATTTCTCAGTAATACTAATTTACACGACTAAACTATGTACATTATGTACAGAATAATTCCGACTCAACTCAACTCACAGGTACTCATTAATCGACTGGAAGGGATTTGACTAGACCCCAATTCTCTCACTGATTGACTACCCATTACCGACGGTGGTGTCTATTTAAATAGCCATGCGTTCTTCTAGAGGGCTCGCGATCGCTGCCTTCGAGGTTGTTCTAGACTCTGCCGCCGAGACTTCCGGCACCGCATCCAGGGTTTTCTCTATTCGAACGCCACCGTCACCGGTCATAGTAGAAAAGCCATAAGCGCCCTACCAGGGTGGCGTTTACTTCGTAACACTGTCCCCTTTTTAGCTCTGATCGTTTCAATCAGAAACCTCAACGGTGTCACAGTTGTACTTCACGAGACAGTCTAAATGGACAATCTTCATTTTTGTCTTCGGCCCTCGTCGAATTCTTTCCCAGTCTGATGACAACTTCGGACAACGACCTTTCTTTCTTCGTGGGTTATAGGACTATACCGAGGGCCATACCAAACCCCCTGCCTGGAATCCTTCTGAGTTACCCTTAAGGTCGTAGCGTGTTTTTATTCTATCACTCGCCACCCTAATCTTGTTGGGCACCATTTCGTGAACGTTTAGAAGCTTCTCCTTCAGATCATCACCGGAGCCTTTGGTCTTTTTCATGTACTCTTTCTCGTTTTCGGTCACTTTCGACGTTGTGTTCGTCCTAGTTTTCGGTCCTCTGACCACCACACATGCCGTACATTTCTTGCATCAACTCTCGACGTCTTCTCGATAACGGACCCAACAGAATCTTTCCCTAACTTTAAGAAGTGTCTTGTTGATTCCAAAATGAACAGCAGAACCTCCGTTATGCATTTCTCGGAGTACGTCTTTGGTTCTGATGGCCGCAACCACCAACTGCATAGTGAGTGAGATGCCTCCTATCCGCCCTTTTCCAGGCTCGCTTAAGCAATCCGTTCTCGACATGAAAGGAGTTCCATTGAGTGTATAATACCTTGAGAGAACGTGTCAGGCCGTTCTTTTCCATCTGAGGAGCGACCCAATATCGACATCTTTCTCCTGGCCTCATAAACCGAGCTATAGTCCATTGATCATCTTCTACGACTGCTTTCTTCCTACGGTTGAATCGTGTTTTGCGCTGATCAACCCCATCGCAATGTTTGCAGCTCTGATAAGCGATCAGTCTTACAGGCATCGCTTAAATACAACACTGATGAACTTTTCATTTCCAAGAGGTAGGACTTCCTTCACTGGGTCAACCGTCAATCCATTCTCAAAATGAAGTCATCTTCCATGCTACCCACAAGAGCCCGATGTCTTATTCTCAGCTGACCTATGTAGATTTGTACCGATGGCGATGCTTCGCCCATGATCGATGTAGACTCTCCATTCACAGTTTTCAACCTGATCGTTTCGGGTATATTTTATATATCTTCAGCTCTCATGAGTCATCTACGTGCAATTGATACCTCGTTTCGATAGTGATTGCTACTGGTGTTCCATTAATCTCCTCCGGTATAGTTGAACTACCACCTCTGGGGAAACTTCTTATTTTCATTTTTTACATCTCGGTGAGATCTCTGTTGTGTGCTTCTTCCTGAAACTAGTGAACGAGCACGACAATCACGTTTGAGATGTCCCTGGTGACCACACCTATAGGATTCTACGCCTTTTTTACGAGACACACCATTCTCTCGTCTTCGAGATAGGCCATCTACTTGCTGTAACAATTTTTCCGATAGATTTTCTACCTTGTTGTTTTCTTTATTCTTTGGTTCTGCTATAGCATTTTCTTGTGTTACTGAAAGCAGCCTCCATTTCCAAAGCGTGTATGGGAGCCTCAGCTGATGTCTGGCACCTAAATACTTGTAGAGGAGAGGCGGTGATTGTGGAATAATACCCTTTTTGTTCTTGCTTGCAGAAAAAAAATGTTTCAACAAAAAATCATGTAACTATGTCAAATGATAGGCTAATTATTATTCTATAAACCTCTCAGAAGATTTTTTTCAATTATGGATTTTTGTTCGATATATAACAAATTTTGTACTTTTATGTAATTTTCGGGGGTCGAGAAAATGGGTGGCTATTGTGGAATACCGCCAAAAATCTCACATTAGCATACAAAGGTACATGGAAATGATGCAATATTTGGATTGTTTTATTAAAAAATAATAGAAAATTTTAAAATATAATAAAAATAAAATAAACATTTTTTTCTAATTAATAAACATAATTTTTGCAACAAAGTTACTGACAAAAGTCACAAATATAAACGTCTTTTTCTGCGCCACCACACTCTTCGTGCGCCCACATGCCACACACGACGCACTCGACCCACATTTCACCTTTCTGGCTATCCAAAAACTTTTGCTTACAAAAAATGCATTCTACATTTTCGTCTGGATCTTCACGGATAGACATTTCTTCATCTGAAGAATCGTGGAACGAAACGTTGCTGCTGCTGCTGCTGCAGTTAGCACTTCTGCTAGGTGGAGCTCCTCGTGGTTTACTTTTTCTTTTATTCTTCGTTGATGTTTTTAAAGAAATTTTGATTGGTCCAGGTTCTATAAAAATTCTCTTTTTAACGCTATCCCTTTTTTCCTTTTGGTTCGTCGATTCTTCGAGCTCCTCCTTGTTCGGTGTTGAAGTAATTAATTTTGCTTTTCCACTCTTTCGCCCACGAGTACCTTGTGTTTTCTTTAACAGAGGAATGGGTACGATGTCCTCAGGTAAAACTACCATTTTTACCTGATTTTGAGCGGAAATTTCTTCATTTACAGCGTTTTTCTTATCTTGGTGTTCCACAGTGTTTAAAACCTGAGAAGCTGCAATAAAATCTTCTTCTGTGAACACATCTCTACGACAGGGATAAATCCCAGTCATTCTAAACCCCTTCACAGCCCTTTCGCCTGATTGAACTTTTAGGTAAGCTTTTCCAAAAAGTTCAGATATATCGAAATGTGTGACTGCGCGTTGATGTAAACGCATAAAACATCTTATTTCTTCAGAATAGTAGGTTTTTAAAGCTCCCATGACCGTTTTGTCCAAGGGTTGCATTTTGTGGGATGTGTGTGGTGGTAGACATAAAATCGAGACAAAGTTGTTTCTACAATCACGTCAAGGTTTCTTGTGTGTGTGTTATGTCCATCCAGTATTAGAAGCACAGGATTTTCTTTAGTGGGTTGGACTTTTTTGACAAAATGACGGAACCGTTCCGTGAAAAGATGGGTTTGGATCCATCCTGATGGGTGAAAAGCAAAGAGCGTTTCTGGTGGAGCACCCTTTTTGAGAATTATTTCACTTGAATTTTTCCTCGGAAATATTAACATGGGTGGGATAAACACGCCACCTGCACTCATGCATAAAACTGCCCGTTACCAAAGAGCCTCTTTCCGCAGATGTTATTGCTCCTATCTGACGTTTTCCTTTCAATGCAATAATCTCAGCAGTTTTAGACTGCACTATGCAAAGGCCAGTCTCATCCACATTAAACACTCTATTTGCTGAAAAATTAAAGTGTTCCATTAACTTTTCTAATTCGTTAAAAAATATATCCACTTGTTCTCTATTAAATCCAAGTGACCTGGAGATAGAAGTACCCGTAGGTTTTCTTATACTTAAATTTTGATGTCTTTTTAAGAATCGTCGTAACCAATCTTTCCCGGCGGTTGCTGAAAATGCGTTAAATGGATTCTCAATTTTATTTACTTTGGTCAACTGGTAAGCAACTGAACGCACATCTTTCCTCGTTAGGCCAAAAAATTTCGACTCCATAGTCAACAGATATTGAACAAGTTCTTCTTCTAGTTCAGGAGGTAGGACAGCTTTCCTGCCTAATTTTTCTTTCTTAATTTCCTTGTTTTTTTTTAACATATCTATATAAAGTCGTTCTAGGCACATTGAAATGTTTGGCTGCCCGCAAATAGCCCATTTTTTTACTTTTTACAGCTACGGCAGCTTTTTCCATATCGCTTTCGGACCATAGTTGTTCTTTTTTTACTGACATAGTCCTTAAAATACAGGTAATATTAGAATTAACTTAAAACCGGTTAATGTGGAATAGTCCACATTACCGTACTAGTCAGTATTCCACATTAACGCAACGAGCCTACGAACGATTTTTATTAAAAAATAATAGTAATACCGCATAAATAAATGTTAAATGAGATAGCATTTAACTGTTGATTAGAGACGTATTCTGTATGACAATATCTATGACTTTTATAACACTTATATGAAAAATATAAAGTAAAATTGAAACTTACCAAAACTTTTCTACTGCGCAGAATATACAAATAAATTAATTCTTACGTTATGTTCACAGTTAAAGCAGGTAACTGCAGCTGTGCATTATTATGCACCAAAAGGTGTTTGAGTTATGCCAGCAGAACACAGATATCGCTGTCAATTTTTTCAAAATAGTGATATTCTACATTATCGCCCTATTCCACAATCACTGCCTTTCCTCTAACATTTTCAACGTCCCGAATACCGTTGATAAAAGTTACTATCGCAAACCTCTCTTGAATAGTCGGTGGTGCGTAGTAGTATGCTATCTTTAGAGAGCGGATTTCTGTCGGGCTAGGCAAGGCCAAACTCGGTACGGCTCGTACGGGATGGGAATTCATTGCAGTTACGGGCTGCACTTCGTTTATTTGAGATTAGAATAACGCTGCTTCGTTGCACTCTGCTGTTAATTCCCGTTCTCATTTACTTAGCCGTTTGATTAATAAATCGTTAATTGCATTTATGGAATAAGTGACGATTAAATTCAGTGATTATCTATCACCCGCTACTGACTCCCGGCGATCTTTAAGTGGCTTGCAAAAACCTGTTTCAGATGTTCATCCCCAAATCGAAGTTCTAAAGCAGCAGTTAAAGCAATATATTTGCTTGTTTCTTCTTCGGACAGAATTTGAAGTATTTCAAGGGCTGTGCCTCGCAAAACTATTACCAAGACTATAGCTTTCAGTTTTCTTCCCAAAGATTTACAGTTACTGCTGCCTCAAACTGCTTTTTGTACGATGACCAAGGTGCTGACTAGCATAAGTGGGTGGTTAAATCGTTCTGGGGCCGACAGTACATGACATGAACTAGTTGCTGCATTTTTTATCTTTTGGAACTTCTTCATTTTGCTCTCATTGTATCTTCTATAGTTATCAATCGATCTACTTCGTCCTCCACTCGATCTGTTATAGTTTTCAGTCGATCTTCCATTTTGTTCTCCATTGGATCTTCTATAAATTCCTGCACTGATTTCTCTACTTCTTTTACTTTTTCTCCCAGTGGGACCATGTTCTATCCAACAGGATTTTGCATAACTTCCAAATACGTTTTCATGTCCTTCACTTTATCTTTAATTTCTGCTATTTCATCTTTGTTTGCTTTCACGTTCATATGGAATTTTTCAGTGATGCTAATCAGTTTATCTATTTTTTCGTCCATCTTTTCCATTCTTGCATCCATTTCATGGAGACAGAATGAGAGGAGGGAAGATAGTTTGAAAAAGCGCCTCTTTCGGTTCCTCCGAGTAATTAGTTGTTTCAGTGGTATGTTCGTGTTTTGCGCGAAATAAAATCACCTTTTAGTTACACGGTTTATTTAATCGCACAAAATTATAAATTGCCGGGCTCTCGGGTCGGCACGTCTTTACCCTCTCGATACTTCTCGACGACTCCCCGAGAGAATGAAATAATAAAATTAGGTAAACTACCCTAAAACGGGTGGGAGTAGGGTGGACAAATTGGCTACGCCCAAACCCCTGTTCAGGTAAACTGAACATAGTCCCCTCGTTGAAGTACTAACTTCAAGGATGACCTACTTTTTGAGATAAATAATACATAATAATAAAGAAACAAAAAATGCCTAATTAAATGAATACATATCAACTAAGATCATACAACAGGAATTAAATTGAAATTAACAAGTGTAGCGGAGCTTTCAAAGCGCTCCGCTAGTACCCTTTCGAGGGCGCTGTCCTCGGCAGCGCCGATATCAACCCCACCAAGCTCACCCCCACTGGAACGCACCCCACCTGAAGTTACTTCATTGTGCAGGTACTCCCACGCATCTCAACCCTGCCTATAAAAGGGCAACTCGGACGCTTTCCAGGCAGATGGAACTCCACCTTAAGGGCTGCACTGTCTCGGTCCCCTTCTGGTGATCACCAGGGCTGCACTGTGTTACGGTCCCCTGCGCCGCTTCGATATTATTACCAGGGCTGCACTGTGTTACGGTCCCCTGCGCTGCTTCGAGATCTTCACCAGGGCTGCACTGTTTTACGGTCCCCTGCGCCGCTTCGAGATCTTCACCAGGGCTGCACTGTTTTACGATCCCCCTGCGCCGCTTCTACGACGTCATCTCCAGGGTCGCACTGTCTAGGTCCCCTGTGCCGCATCGCCGACGTCGTCATCTCCAGGGTCGCACTCTCTAGGTCCCCTGTGCCGTATCGCCGACGTCGTCATCTCCAGGGTCGCACTGTCCAGGTCCCCTGTGCCGTATCGCTGACGTCGTCATCTCCAGGGTCGCACTCTCTAGGTCCCCTGTGCCGTATCGCCGACGTCGTCATCTCCAGGGTCGCACTCTCTAGGTCCCCTGTGCCGCATCGCCGACGTCGTCATCTCCAGGGTCGCATTCTCTAGGTCTCCTGTGCCGCACCGCCGACGTCGTCATCTCCAGGGTCGCACTGTCCAGGTGCCCTGTGCTACATACATCGCCGCCGTCATCCCCTACGACGCTCTGAGTCCCAGGAGCCGCCACCATCCCCGACGAGAATTGCCACCACTTCGATAACCCATACCCATATTTTGTT
Source organism: Zophobas morio (assembly GCF_036711695.1). Taxonomy (NCBI): domain Eukaryota; kingdom Metazoa; phylum Arthropoda; class Insecta; order Coleoptera; family Tenebrionidae; genus Zophobas; species Zophobas morio. The sequence continues at coordinate 8,356,120 of NW_026972110.1, forward strand.
TTGTATTGTTTGCTTATTATCAATAAACCGCTGAGCTACCACAAACTGGCGCCCAACTTAGTGGCTCGAAGGAGGCAACATTCTACAAATCTATCGCCCAACTTAGTGGGGCTCGAGGTAGGCAAAATACCACAAAACTGTCTACCAACGTCGCGGCTCGAAGAAGGCAAGATTCCACGGCAAAAAAAAAAAGAACGGCATCACTCCCAGTCCGAAGAAGTCCTCGTAACTCCACAATGGCGGCTATACAGATGACACCAGAGCAGTTCCAGCAGCTCTTGGATAGGGTACAAGTTGTCCCACAACCGCAAGTGGTCAGGAACCGCCACTTTACCCACTGCCAGGCCCGTTTTGACGGAAAGCGCGCCCACGCTGCTGTAACGGAATTTATTACGGCTGCGAGTTTATACAAGGATATGGAAAATATCACGGACGAGGACGCCATAGCCGGCTTACCCCTACTATTGACTGGAGAAGCCAATCAATGGTGGAATGGCGTGAAAAATCAGATTCACACATGGAGAGAAGCGACGGAACTTCTACGAGAAGCTTTTGCCCCCAGACGACCTAACCATCGCCTTTTTTTGGACATTTTTAATAATCCCCAGGACGAAAAGACGCCAACCGATAAGTTCATAACCGTCCAACGAGAACGACTGGCACAAATGACGAGAGACTTGGACGAGGAATGGCAGTTAGACATAATCTACGGTCTGCTGAGATACCATATTCGGGATAAAATCGCCAGGTCCGACTGCAGGTCCTTCGCCGAACTTCTCGATAAGTCCCGAATCGTTGAGGAGAACGAGCGAGAAACGAGAGTTAGAAACCACGCACCAGAAACCCCAGAAAATGGCCAAACATTCCGACGGCAAGAATTCCCAAGAATCGACCGAAGACCACGGCCCAGGTGCGATTTCTGTAAGAACTTTGGCCACGAGACACAAGAATGCAGGAGAAAAACACAGGATCAGCGACGACCGGCCAATGACCAAGAGATCATTAGATGTTACGGATGCCAACGTCCCGGCGTTTTCCGCCGGAACTGTCCAAACTGCAATTCAGAGACACGACGGACAAACCTCTGTGCAGCGAGGATAAATTCTAGAGCGCAACCCACCATAGATCGCTCACAAGAAATCCTCCGAGATATGCAGGTACCGCCACTCACCGTACCGATGCAAATCGATGACATCCGGACCTTCTCCGCACCATCACCAGCCCGAGATTTTTCCCCGATGGAATACATGGGGGCTGACGCCCACTCCGCCATTGGGAATGAGAAATTCCCCGAAATTCCGCGCATCACGTTCTCCTCTTTGCAACTTCCAGCAGAGAAAGGACGGACCTTCCGCAAAGAAAAGAAGTCCCGGCGTAAAGGGCGGAGGAAGATGAGGAAACCCTTTGTGCTAACGACAGATAGCAGCTACGTACGAGGAGTAGCTCCACTCCAGGGGGAGGCCACCAACGAACTCCCTGTAAAATACGGTAGCCGCTTGTTCACGAGCGCCGAAAGGAAATACACCGTCCAGTCGCGAAGACCCGCACACGAGTACCAACCCCGAGATCAAGTACTGGTAGTAACCCATCCACGAATCAACGCTCGAAAAGGAGTCAGCGCCCAAATTGCTCCTAAACGCGAGAGGCCTTACATTAGGCGCCCACAAGGACCTACGAGTTATAAGGTATACGACGCACAGCATCCCCAAGCATCCCTAGGTTTCTACCATACTCCGTTTCACGGGAGCACTACACCTACGCCAGCGCCAGTGGCCCCGCTACGAAAACGAGGCCGCCTCAGAAAGCAAGTTCAGGACCATAGTCGGGACGCCTTAATGGTCCTGAGGGGGAGATTGTAGCGGAGCTTTCAAAGCGCTCCGCTAGTACCCTTTCGAGGGCGCTGTCCTCGGCAGCGCCGATATCAACCCCACCAAGCTCACCCCCACTGGAACGCACCCCACCTGAAGTTACTTCATTGTGCAGGTACTCCCACGCATTTCAACCCTGCCTATAAAAGGGCAACTCGGACGCTTTCCAGGCAGATGGAACTCCACCATCTCCACCTTAAGGGCTGCACTGTCTCGGTCCCCTTCTGGTGATCACCAGGGCTGCACTGTGTTACGGTCCCCTGCGCCGCTTCGATATTATTATCAGGGCTGCACTGTGTTACGGTCCCCTGCGCTGCTTCGAGATCTTCACCAGGGCTGCACTGTTTTACGGTCCCCTGCGCCGCTTCGAGATCTTCACCAGGGCTGCACTGTTTTACGGTCCCCCTGCGCCGCTTCTACGACGTCATCTCCAGGGTCGCACTGTCTAGGTCCCCTGTGCCGCATCGCCGACGTCGTCATCTCCAGGGTCGCACTCTCTAGGTCCCCTGTGCCGTATCGCTGACGTCGTCATCTCCAGGGTCGCACTCTCTAGGTCCCCTGTGCCGTATCGCCGACGTCGTCATCTCCAGGGTCGCACTCTCTAGGTCCCCTGTGCCGCATCGCCGACGTCGTCATCTCCAGGGTCGCATTCTCTAGGTCTCCTGTGCCGCACCGCCGACGTCGTCATCTCCAGGGTCGCACTGTCCAGGTGCCCTGTGCTACATACATCGCCGCCGTCATCCCCTACGACGCTCTGAGTCCCAGGAGCCGCCACCATCCCCGACGAGAATTGCCACCACTTCGATAACCCATACCCATATTTTGCTTTGTATTGTTTGCTTATTATCAATAAACCGCTGAGCTACCACACAAGAGTACAATAATAAAATGAAATATATACACATGTATATCCCAATTGCGCATTACATTGGTAATGGGCTCAATTTCCCCACTGATTTTTGCACTATCCCGTTTCTGGTTCTCACTGACACAGTCCTTATTTTACCATCGCGACCTGGATGTACGATTTCAACCCGACCGAGACGCCAACACAACGGGGGCACGTTATCCTCGTGCACGATGACGATGTCGCCCACATCAGGTTCGGCAAGTGACGTAAGTGCAGTATCGATCAAAAAATGGCCAGGGGTGAGTACGGATAGATCGTCGGGATTTGAGGATAATGGGAGTTATAGGTTGAGAGTTAAGACACGCCTCGATCAATGTCAAATAGGTATACATTCCTTCATATGTGAACAATGACTGCCCTATAACTCGTTTTACATGATATTTTATGGTCTTAATACCTGCTTCCCAAATTCCACCAACGTGTGGTGAGCGAGGTGGGATAAAATGCATCAAATTTAATAACACCGAAATGTATGACTCGTAATTCGCAATTGGCTCCCTTAAAATTTGATGCGTTATCGGAGTAAATATTTGAAGGTTTCCCTCTTCGAGGTATAAATAAATCTTTTGAAGGTTCCAATAAAGGCTGACGAAGTACAGTCGGTGACTAGGTGAATTGCCTTGGTGGCAAAACAAATAAACAAACAAATATAAGCCTTTATAGACCTTTTTCCACGACCCCTCACTTCTCGAATTAGAATTGGGTCGGCGTAATCGACCCCACAATTAAGAAATGGTCGTATGTACTAGATTTACTCTACCTTCGGGTAAATTTCCCATTATTTCTTCGTAGGAAATCGGTTTCGAACGTCTGCAAAGTACACATTCGTGGAGAATCTTTCTAATTATTTCACGTCCGCCGATAGGCCAATATGTTTCTCTAATAACTGCTAAAGTCGCTTGCGGTCCAGCATGTAACTGACGCAAGTGTGTCTGTAGTACAATTAATTTTGTAATATGGTGCAATTTTGGAATAACCAAGGGAAATTTTTTATCAAACAAAACATTTGCATTGACGAGTCTACCACCCACTGGTATTAATAAATTATCGTCTAGAAAGGGGTTTAATTTGATTAAAGGACTAGATTTTGGAAAGCACTACCTTTTATGAGACACTTGAATTCCTCAGGAAATGATTCCTGTTGGACTATTTTAATAATAACGTTGCGACTATTTTCAATTTCCTTCACAGTTAGTGCGCCATTTACACCTTGTGTATATCTGACTCTGTTGTAAAATCGTAAACAAAAGGCTACTACGTTAATTAATTTTGAAAATGATGAGTACCTTAATAATAAATCTGATGGTGATTGACCTTTATTGTGTACTACTGCCTTTGAACAGACGGCCTGACGTCGTTCTTCAACTTCGTAATTATTTGTTAATACCTTAAGATCATTAGAATGTGTGACATTTTCACGTAATAACATTGGATATAAATACGAGTGGATTTTTGAACCAACTAATAACTCGTCATTTAGGCTTTTATAATTACATGATCTAAATGATATGTCAAACAAAATACGTAATTGTGTCGTGATACTTTCTTTAAGAACACCGTGGTGTGGTAAATAATAACTACGTGGATTATCAATTTCGTCTTCAGGAACTTGTTCCGCATGGGCATGACCTTGTTGTAAATAGTTTGTAATTACTGCCGAAAAGGATAACTTAAAATTCTCGTCCTTTCGGAATTTGCATTCTAAAGGTTTAAAACGTTTTATGGCCCCTTCCCGAGATGTACCTACGTTTGGGTTTTCCGCCTTGAACGGAAGTGGTACCGAATACCTTCCCATTTCTAAGCGTTTATGACCCTCCATAAATTTCTTTTCGCACAGGATTTCGTCGGCCGATTGAGGTTTTACGGAAGTTTTAAATTCATCTAATTGCCAAAACTTTCCAACCATCTGTTCTAGGACGGGTTGGACATAATAAGAAGAACCCTGTTTTACAACCCCCGGATTATCTCCATGAGCATTAACCACTACCCAACCGAATTTAGTTTCCTGTAGAATAAAATCCTTATTCAAACATCTCCGATTAGGCTCTAAAATTTCGAAGAAGGGTTGAGCACCTAACAATAAATCTATCGTCCCTTTGACATGAAATGCGGGATCTGTTGTGGTGCGGAAATTCTAAATTAGCGATTGAAAATGACCTGGATGGTAAAAATTCCGAGATTTGTGGCAAAATAACACATGAAAGGTTTAAATCATAATGTCGGTAATTAGAATGAATTTTGATACTTGCTAATTGTGAGGCATTAGTATTACAACGGTTGACACCAGCGATTGATAAAACGTTCGGTTGTGATTTAAGATTTAATAATTTTGGCATTCGCCCTGAAATAAAATTTAGTTCGGAGCCGCTATCTAACAGTGGCCGCACTTGATGTTTATTTCCCGATTTATCATAAATTTGTACCTGGGCTGTTGGAAGTACTTTACTAAAATAAACTTGTTGAGAATTTGCTTTAAGAACAACGGATTGATCTGATTCGACTTGATTATTGTCACTGCTAGTATTTCGTATTTCGTTTGGCTCGGGATTGTCTACATGCAACAACGTATTGTGATGTCCTTTACAAATTTTACAGACATGCGATGATTTACATTCCGCAACTTTATGACTATTCTGAAAACAATTAGAACATAGTTTTTGGGACCTCACGATCGTTAACCTATCTGTTACCATTAGGTTAATGAATTTTGCGCAATGAAATAAATAGTGAGGATCGGAACAATATGGGCACATTACTGATCTGTTTGAATTGGTATTAAAATTTGCCTTCTTGTTTTTATTTGTTGATATTGCTGCTACTCTAAACGTTAATTCTGGCAGTTTTACATTAACAGCGCTATTTTGAACGCTAGAAATATCATATTTTTTTGCAGATTTGGCCGAATGTTTGGCTTTCAATGCTTTTAATTCGCAGACAACGATATGAAATTCTTTGTCAAAAATGATACATTGATCTGCGGTAGATGGTTGTTTTAAAACCGTTTCCAATTCCTCGATTTGAATTTGAACTTCGAAAAATTCGTCATAAATTGATCTGACTTTAGTTAAACATTCTTGTATTTTTGACAAACCAGCTGTACTTTCTTTAGATGAGTTTAAATCGTTTATTAAGTTTTGAGCCATGGTTAATTTGCGTTTTAGCGCTCCCCGCTTAATATTTAAACCAGAAAGTTGTTCAGTAGTCATTGTTCACTAATGATCCAACGATAATCTACTTGACACTGATACGAAATAAAGGACTAATGAAAAAAAGGAATGAACTGCACTTACTGGTTGTCGTCAGATGTCACGATGCTCAAGATTGCCTTGGACGTGAAGCTGCTGGCGAAGTAGTCTACGGTCTGGCGATGCTGTCGTCGTCAGATGTCACGATGCTCAAGATTACCTTGGACGTGAAGCTGCTGAAGAAGTCATCTACGCTTTGGGAATGATGTCGTCTTCGGATGTCACGATGCTCAAGATTGCCTTGGACGTGAAGCTGTTGCCGAAGTCGTGTTCGATCTGTGGATGTCGTCGTCGGATGTCACGATGCTCAAGATTGCCTTGGACGTGAAGCTGTTGCAGAAGTTCTGGGGATTCTGTTGTCGTCGAATGTCACGGTGCTCAAGATTGTCTTGGACGTGAAGCTTTATCGACGATACAGGAGAGAACAGTACCACTAATTCCGCGAGAAATCCGGCTCGAAGGACCAAAATGTTTTGCGCGAAATAAAATCACCTTTTAGTTACACGGTTTATTTAATCGCACAAAATTATAAATTGCCGGTCTCTCGGGTCGGCACGTCTTTACCCTCTCGATACTTCTCGACGACTCCCCGAGAGAATGAAATAATAAAATTAGGGAAACTACCCTAAAACGGGTGGGAGTAGGGTGGACAAATTGGCTACGCCCAAACCCCTGTTCAGGTAAACTGAACAGTTCGAAAGCGCTTGTTGAGGGGCTGAACATACGATAATATGTAACAAATAATGGCATTGAATAAACACATATGTATTAATGGAAATTAATGATAAGGGTCATGAATGGGTAAGGGTCAAATTCGTTTACTATTTGTTACCTGGGAACCCATTCAATACCAAAGTGCACCGTCTCTGATCTTCTGTTGATAACTGACCAGTGCCGATGTAGTACGGAAAGGGTCATAAATGGCTTTTGCGTGGGGCTCTGTTGCCGGCGTTTCTTTAACATTGGTTAAATGTGACATGCTCCCTCCTGTCATTCTACCTCCATGATCCATTTTTTTCTATACTTGCATCCGTTTTTTCGTCCATTTCTTTATTTCTTGCGTCCATCTTTTCGCCCATTTCTATATTTCTTGCGTCCATCTTTTCGTCCATTGTACACCGTTTGTTTTAGATGTCTCAAAAATCTTTCAATGGGTCTAAGCTGAGGCACATTTGGGACATTTCTTCATTTTTCAGTACATTTCATTTGCTGTTCGTTAACCTTACCAGCAAATTCGTCGTCACAAAGTTGCCTCAAGTTGTTTTTCGATTCAAATTTTTGTTTTTATGCATATTCTTCTCCCGTTTTCGCACGATGCTCGTGACATCATTCTTCTTTAGAATATTGCTTACGTACCTACTTTTTATCAATTTTGTATGAAGATTTATAATAATTAAGGACGTTATTCTCTTATTTGCCATTTTCTTAGCATGTCTTCCAGAACCACATTTTCTAACTATTCTATTACCCAACTGCTTTTCTAACATAGAACCTGGGGGACCATTCCGTTCTAAAACAGGGTCCATTTTTACGTAACATAAATGAAAAAAGGTCGAGTCTCATTAGCGCTCAAACAACAGTACCTGAACTATTGGCTTCCTTTTTCTCCACTGGCTGCAGTTCCTTTTCTTGTTTTTTCTTTTTCCCCTTTTGGGTCAATTATCCGGACAAGGCTTTTAACGTTGATTATATACTAAAGCTGAGCTCTGGATGCCTTCTCCTAAAAGCGTACATCCAATTTTTACCTGATTCCTGTTTATGCCGATTGACTTTTCTATATATGAAAACCAGTACTTCTAAACTTCACTGGTGTTAGAACATAAAACATTTTGATTAAATAAAACATAAAAAAACAATCATCCTTTCTTGTTCTTTACTGAACATGAGTTACTTTTCTTGCCTTATCGTTCCGTCTTAACCCTCCCTTGAAGTTCAAAATTTTGGTAGTAAACTAACTTCCAATCTCTTTAACTTAAATTCTATTTGCAAGGTGATAAAAGTTTATCCCACTAAAAGTAACGGAAAAATCTTCCAAGCAGTGCTTGAGCTTGACAGAACCACATATGAAAATTTAATTAAGGCGGATTTTCTTCTAGTTGGTTATGACTATTGTCAAATTTACGATGCCCATGAAATCAAACGTTGTTTCAGGTGTTCAGAATTTAACCACTCTGCTAAATATTGCAAAAAGAACCGGGCGTGTCCTAAATGCAGCGAAGATCACGACTTAAAGGAGTGTTCATCTGAAACTCTATGCTGTATGAATTGTGTTAAACTGGAGAAATCGCAAAATGTGAGTATGGATAAAAATCATGCGGTGTGGGATCCGCGGTGTCCAGTGTATAAGTCGGCCATGGACACATTAAAGCAAAACATATTAGCTATAACATAGCAATCAGTTCCACAGGACAGTGTAAGTTCTAATAATTCTTCTTTTGGCCATTCTTTAATTATTTTTTATCAAAATGCAAGGGGGCTTAACACGAAAACTAATCTCCTATATGACTCTGTTTCTACTTGCAATTTTGATGTCATTTGCATCTCTGAAACCTGGCTAAGACAGGATGTTACTAGCAGGGAGCTATTTCCTCCTGATTTTTCGGTATTTAGAAAAGACAGAGATTTTGATATGTCTGGCAAGTCTAGAGGTGGCGGAGTGTTGTTAGGTGTTAGAACTGTTTTATTAGCGAATTTAATTAATTTGCAAAATACCTTATTCGATTCTTTGGAAGATATTGATGTGTTGTGTGTTAAAATTGCTGATCCTATCAATCCTCTATATATATTTGCCATATATATTCCTCCAAATACTAACATGAACAGGTATTATGATTTGGTCGATGCCATATTTTCCTTGAAATTTGTGTTCAAATCTAATATTATTTTGATCGGTGACTTCAACATACCTGAATACAGCTCCTACTTATGTACAAAAAAATTACTTGGCAATACTGCCCCACTTCTTCATTTCATGGATACCCTTGAGCTTTTTCAATACAATAGGGTTTTTAATTCTTTAGGGAGGCTGCTTGATATGGTTATTTCTAATATGTCATGTGAAGTTCAAAAATCTGATGAGAGCCTTGTTGCTGAAGATGCTCATCATCCGTCTCTTCTTGTGACGGTTAAAAGTCCTATTCGGCGAACGAGTTTTATAAAAGGTGTGACTAAATTTGATAGCTTGAATTTTCGTAAAGTTGACATTGCATTGCTCAATGAGGGCATTTCTTCTATTGATTGGTCATCTTTATACAACTGCAGTGATGTCAATTTAGCGTGCAGTGAGTTTTACGGGAAACTAATCAATTTGTTTACTTCACTGATACCTAAGAATAAACCACACGGTCACAAATATCCCCCATGGTTTTCCTTAGAGCTCATAAACAAAATAAAAATAAAAAGCAAGTTCTGGAAAAAATATAAAACATATCGTAACGAGGAGGATTATGATGAATATAGAAAACTGCGTAAAGATATCAAAGGAAAATTGGCAAGACTTTATAAAGAATATGTAGCGAAAGTTGAAAACCAAATTTCCAGTGATCCGAATAAATTTTGGCAGTTTATTAAATTTAAGACAAATGGTACAGATATACCACTCAATATGAGCTGTAATCAGTTAAATTATTCAGGGCCAGGTGAAATAGTGCGTGCATTTTCCGAAATGTTTAAATCAGTTTACAATCCTCATTCATGTATTGGGTGGAATAACTCGCAAACAGATAATTTTAATCTATCGCAGCTTGTGTCACTTGTTCCTGTTTCAGAACATGATGTTATTGAAGCTATGCATCAACTCAAACCTAAATATACGGCTGGTCCAGACAAAATACCGGCATTAATCATCAGAGAATGTGCTGAGAGTCTTGCTAGACCTTTGAAAGTTTTGTTTAATTTATGTCTGGGAAGTGCTTCTTTTCCGGATATGTGGAAAGACGCTAAAGTGGTTCCGATATTTAAATCTGGCGATAAGACTTGTATTGAAAATTATCGTCCAATAGCCTTAATAAACAACTTTTCAAAAGTGTTTGAATTTGTTATTTACAAGCAAATTTTCTTTCAAGTTAAAAACTCATTGACAGAAGTGCAACATGGTTTTTATCCTGGTAGGTCATCAACTACTAATTTGTGCGCCCTTACTCAATATATCTCCAGTTCAATAGACTCCGGTTTTCAGACTGATGTTATTTACCTTGATTTATCAAAGGCATTTGATAAATTAGATCATAGTATTCTCTTGACTAAACTTAGTAATATGGGCTGTACTCCAAGAGTTGTCGAATTTTTTTCTTCTTACTTGTGTAATCGTAAACAATATGTTTTCGTTCATGGTTTTTCTTCAGAGGAATTCATAGCGACTTCAGGGGTACCCCAGGGATCAGTTCTAGGACCTTTGCTATTCAATTTATTTATTAATGATCTCGTGGCGGAGCTGAACGTACCATGTCTACTATACGCGGATGACATAAAGATTTTTACTATGATCCGCAATCCTTCGGATTGTGAAACTCTTCAAAACAACCTTGACTTTGTTACTAAATGGTGTCGCATGAACAAGCTTCCTGTTAATAAAAACAAATGTGTTGTTATGTCTTTCGGACTTAAGTTTGATGAAATATTGTGGAATTACACAATAAAGGATTTCCCACTGAGCAGACCGGAAGTAGTTACCGATTTGGGTGTGGTATTTGATAAAAAATTATCGTTTGCAGAACATGTTCAGCGGACGGTAAATAGCTCACTTAAGGTTTATGGATATGTAATTCGCAACGCTAGAGAATTTTCCAGCAATTCTACTTTATTAAAAATTTTTAATGCGTTTGTCAGGAGCAAGTTGGAATATGCATCCGTTGTATGGTTTCCACATTATAAGTGTCATATAGTCAATTTGGAAAGAGTGCTCAGAAGATTCCTAAAATATCTATGTTTCAGAACTGATGGATTCTATCCTAGTGTAGGATATTCCCAGATCATACTTTTAGAAAGGTTTGCTGTTCAAACTCTTACTCAAAGAAGTAAAGTAGCGAAAGTCATATTCCTACAAAAATTACTAAATTCAATGTTAGATTGTCCCAGTTTACTTGCACAGATCAATTTCCATGTAAACGTAAGATCTTACAGTTCGAGGCAAGGATCATTATTTTATAATCACACGCCGCGTACAAATGTGTTGAAATATTCACCATTACAAACTATGTGCAGGCTAGGGAACTATGTGAATCTACACCTAGACTTATTTCATACCACTGTCAATGAGCTGAGGAGTCTTGAATATTCAGATTTATCTTGAATAAAATTTTTGTTTTAAAGGAAGGAGTTCGTGAAATAAATTTTACTGTTAAATATTAAATTCTGTGATGTATGTTCTGTAATTGGAGGTCAACTCTGTTGAACATACTGAACAATAATAATAATAATAATAATAATAATAATAACACTGATTTTTAATCTGTTTATCTTATTTATTGCTTCCAGAAAATTGATGACGAAATATCAAAATATTATTAAATAAATTAAATTGAAGAATAAGTCAAGAAATAAGTAATGCATGAACAATTTTTTTCTACCATAAGTTTATAACATAATTTCAAAAAATTATGAAGTACATTTTTGATATTTTTTAATTATTAATGTGTTAGAGTATTTTTGATTATCTCACAAAAATCTCTTTTTGAAGTCCTCTGAAAATTTCTAGCAAGTAGGGAAAATCCTTCAAATTAGATTTCTTTTTAGTGTTTAGGAATTCCTTTGTGGTACTCTTACGGGAAAACTAGTCAATTGGCAGGGAAAACTATTCGACATACTTCTAACGAATCCAGATATTTTCGTACAATGTTAGCTGGACACTTCAATGTTTTGTAATATATCAGTTTATATTCTAATGCAGATAAACAGCGTTACCAATTTTTATGTTGAAGAGCGTAACAACAACCTTACATTTTCAGTCTCCTCAGCTTTTATTAAAACTCTCACACTCTCAGTAATAATATTATGTAATATAGGGTCTGAGTGAAGCTGAAATATTAATTTGAGAACGTAATTATATCTACATATATTTCTTGGTGGGTTTTCAGCATTATATATTCATCGTACAAGTAGGGTGTATTGTTGATTCGTTTTTGTTCCGCAACTAACTTTGCATTCATTTTCCTTTGCTAAACTTTCTTTTATCAATTATCACAGTTGTCGGAAGTTTGACAATAACAAATATTTGAAAAGAATGATCGGAAAATGTTTATGAAAAGAATAATAAAAAAGCCAGTATTTTATATGTTTCAAAAAATTATAAATCATCAGGAAATAACGTCTATGTTAATAGGGACTTAATTCACTTCAGCAAAATAAAGCATATTCTGTCCAGAGAGATTTTGAAGATCGCATTAAATTAAAATACTACGATGGGGTACCTAAAATCAGTAATTGTGCAAAAGGGAATTGCCCATAGTGATATAGATTTGTTCATGTTAACAGCAGCAAAAAAATGTATTGGGTATTGAAATATTAAAAAAGCGGAATACACATCCACTTTTAATGTGCAGTTACATTCCACCTTTATGTACACTCATAGATTACCGTCAACTTTTGGATATTTTTCACATACATTTTAATTCTCCCAAATTCAGGAAGAGAGTGTTAGCTTTTTATCAAGATTACAATTGTTTTTTTTTTACACAAATATCTCTATTTTATATTAATGAACATGTATCTACTACTTAATTTGTTATCCTTTATAGGTAATAATGCCTGTTGGATAATAAATTTATTTTATGTACGATTGAATAATAATAGGTTGTCTTTTTCTTTAATTTCCGTGCATAAACTGACTCTTTTTGGCCCTAGGGCGTAAAAGTGTTATTTGGCTCTATATGAAGTTTTAGTTACATACACAATGGAATTGTTAACTATTCATTTGTTAATATGAATATTTACATCTATCTTACAATTAGTTATAGCAAAACCATACGGATTAACTTTTTCATTGAAAACATCATTCTCCCCGCTTATATTGGTGCATGAATTATTATAATCAGCACTACAATTGCTTGTTGAAGGGGCCTGAGATCTCCAACTAACACTTGAGCTGTTCCAGGTCCTCAATATCATCTAAAGTTAATTGTGTTAACTCTTCTTTCCGACATGCTTTAGCAACAGACATAATTACTGCCACCTATAGTAATAAACACAGTAAATATTGCTTTTCTAATGTCTTGGTTACCTTTGTCATTAAAAAAATATTATCTGGAGCTTCCAGCATAAATTTAAAAATCTGTTCCTCGCTTAAGATCTTTGCTTTCTTTGATTGATATTGAATGATATCCATATTTTCCTTGGCTGTCAAATTTGCTCTAATAATTGAATGTCGGGACCAAAGCGTAGGCGGTTTGTAAGTTTTACTTGTTCATTAAAATATACCAATAAATGCACCTCTGGTGTAAACAGCGTTTTTGGCTCTTGCTCTAATGTCCACGCTGCGGGCCGAAAACTGTTCTATTATGCCCTACAATTTATAAGCTAGTGTAAATTTTAAATCCGAGTTTTAAACATATATATAGTCGTCTAAACCTTAATCCATACATAGAATTATACTTGGCAAGATGCCATAATTGGAGTTATTTTGTATAGTGATTTTCCATAAATTTTTATGATGGAGCAACAAATAACAGTGACAATGAGTTGTTTTTGAGATTGGAGACTGATCTCAAGACAAAATGTGGTCAGTTTGCAAGTTGCTAGTTACAGATTTTACTTAGAATGTTTTAATTTTATTTTTTCCCGTCATTTTGTAAATAGCGCTTAATTTTATTGCAGTATTTTGCAGCTGGCGGAATATTTTTTTTATTTTTACTAAACTGCTTTGGAATAAAGGATGCTGAATTCTTTGTTTTCTAGTATAAAGATCCTTACATTCCTATTATAATTATAAAAGGTATTAAAAAAATTGCTGAAATTAACTTCAGATTCAGATTTAGACTCGTGTTTTACTGATTTAAATTGAATTTAATCGGAGCTGTATCAGGTAGGAAGTAATAAAAGGTTCACACTTGAAATGAATCTTTTTAATGAAAAAAGAAAAATACTTCCGTGTTATAAACGTTTGCAAAGAACTTTTGAAAGTTTTAATGAAAATCCACATCAAAAGTCAATTTTAATGGAGTTTAAAAAATAGATTATTATTTTTTATTAATATCGGATCGCATACTCATACAAAGCTAATTAAATTGACTACTTTAATGTTTTTCGACGTTTTATAACCCCTACAGAATGAAAAATAGGTCTCTCGTTTGTGTGTGTCTGGCGTCTGTCGCTCGCCGTCCGAAACTACCGGATCGATTGTTGTTAAATTTTATATGTGCATTAGGATTATCGCGTAGATAGTAAAATGCTACGAAAACTTTGATTAATTATCGTTAGGAACAAAATAATGACGTCACATGAAAATTGTGCATAGTAAATGTTATTTAAATTTATAAAATAACAAACTCCTACACTTGTAATTTATGAATCCATCTCGGGTTTCTACTCTAGGCATCTGGAATAAAAATCAAAATTGTGTAACAACATTTTACAATTTAAATTTGAAAGTAGAAAACTGAATGCTCCGAAACCTTGTAAATCTTTTACGGTTATCGGAAGCATGCTAAATCGTTTATCAAAATTTATCCGTCCCCTCCCCACAAATTGCCGACTAATCTCAAAATTTTACTGCATAAATCCTGCGTAAAATGGAAAAATATTATTTTATTGAACAAATCAGGAGCGGCTGACCTTATTTTCAAGAAAATTTGCGAATACAGTACTGTACAGTAATTTAACACTATATTAATTTAACTTATCGGGGTTATCATAAAAAAGTTAAATTCACAAAATCAAAATGTATAATTTTTCGAAAAAGGTATATATGTTGTACGATACGTCAAGGGCGAGGGAATTTTTGTTTAAATACTCTTTGACTAATTTTTACTTCCCGAGCGTAAGCGAAGGAAGTGTTGTAATCGAGTCTATCGACTGACTCTATTTTTACGTTTTCCCGATCTTTCATGACTCCTACAGTATGAAGAAATAGGTCTCCCGTTTCCGCCTGTCTGTCTGTCCGTCTGTCTATCTGTCTGCCGTCCCGGATTTTTATTAGACAGATAATCGCCGAAGGTACTGGGCCGATTGTTGTTAAATTTTGTATTTATATGTATTAGGAAAATCATGTAGATGGTAAGATGCTAACAAAAATTTGTCTAATTGTCCCCACCGATAATGTGATGACGTCACTGCAAAGTTGTACATAGTAAATGGGTTTTAAATTGTATAAAATAACATAGTCCTACACTGTGTTGAGTTTTTACCCGAAACGTCCAGATTTTTGAAAAAAAAAAAAAAAACAAAATTATGAAACAACCGAATGCTTTGAAATCTTCCAGATGTTTTAAAGTTATGATAAGCTTGATAAATTTTTAATCAAAATATATTTGCTTATCCCCTCCAAAAAATTGATGACGTCAGCTTAAAATTTTTGCCGAATAAATCCATCATATCTTAAATGTGTAAAATATGATGAGTCTATACTTGTGATTTATCACTGCAATAATATTTTTTAGATTTGCTTACACAGGGTGACTGAGTCAATTTATTTTATTGATTAAATCAAGGCTTGCAAAACTGAATACTTTGAAATCTTGCAGACGTTTTGAAGTAACTATAAGCATGTTTAAGTAAAATGTATCTGTTTATCAACCCCAAAAAATTGATGACGTCATCTCAAAATTTTGCCAAATAAATTCTACCCAAAATGTGCAAAATATGATAAGTTTTCACTTGTGATTTATCATTGCATTTATATTTTTGAGATTTGCTTAAACAGGTGGCTCAGAAAAATGAACGAATGAGTCAGTTTATTTTATTTATTAAATCAGGAAGAAAGAATCTAATAAAATTGCCCCAAAAGAAAACTGATTGACGCGGGAGACCTACATTTTCGCACTCTACCAACTGATAAATGCCAAAAAAACTGAGACTGAACATTCGTCACAATAACCTTATTTCAATATTTTCGTTTATTTTGTTTATCTTTATTAAGATTATTAATAAAACACAGGGCAATCAGTATGTTACCATGACACATTTAAATTGAAACCGAGTTTGAGATGATGTTACCAATTTTGTACAGAAAATCAATAGTCAAATTTTGGTTAACGTTTTAGCATCTTCACAAGACATTTGCATTTGATATCTTACGCCTAGGAGAATCGATCATTAAACCTTCGTCAAAACGCCAATATTTACTATTAAAACGTTTCCTTAGCTGTGACTCAATAAATAACACACAGAAATAAAACGAATTCTAAGGCATTATAAAAAATAATCATGATCAGATCCGCCTTTTCGACCGCGTGTCTCGTATTAAGCTCATTGACAGCCTTCACAGTAGGTTTGTTTACATTGTGTTCTCGTCACACACGTCTCATTTGACACCGTTTCTACACACATACTCCACAGTTGGATGCAGACCTCTTTCATGTTGTTGGAGTCAACTTAACTGTTTACGTGGCACTTTACTAAAGGGTTGTAACGCAGATAATAATATAACAACAACCTAATGACTCATAATTCTCCCCCGTATGTTTGTGTGTTTTGGGTCGAATTTCTCCCTTTGTAGTAGCTGTTAAATCTTCGTCGCCCATATGGAAAAATAAGAGCATTTTCAAAACGGTAAAGTTGTAAAGATAAAGCGGGCATTTCTTGTGAAACAGAAATCGTAGAGATCGCATAGGTCAAAGTTGAAACAAGCGATACGCACAGAATGTGGCGATAAGGCGCTTAAACTTTACTACTGCGAGTTTTATCCCCAGTTTTACTCGTCTTCTTGTAAATTTTGTATAACTAACTACACAAACTTCGACGCGACAGTAAATACTTTAATTCTATTTTACTATTAATTTATCGCCGGTTACTTTACTTGGAGTTCTATTACTAGCACCTATCATTTGCACGTAATGCAGAAAATTAGAATCTTAAAAAGAACAAAAACATGCAAGAACAACAATAACTAAATACTTAATATGAAACATTAAAATGCAAAGTCATACACTCGTCATATTTACAATTTCAATAAATTAAGCTTCCCCTTTCAAGCTAAAAACAATAGCGTTCACAGAATTTCACTAGTTCGATCCGTTCTCAAAATGTAAGCGCAGATTTTTATGTGAGATACCTGTATGCTTTCTCGACGATTACTTTGAAGTTTTAAAATACTTTTTAAATTATAGTGAAGACAGTTAAGCGTCAAATAAAATTTGATAACACAAGTCAAACTATATATTATTCAATAAATCCCACGTGGAATTTTGTGCTTCTTTATGTGAGGTTTAATAATTTACCATCACTTTTTACTTCTACTTTTAGTGCATTAATTAACCTGCTGTTTATTTGAGTGCAACACGATTGAAAAATTTCAGAATATTATTTAAAATTTATTTATTAATCTGTTCCAGAAAACTAATGACGTCATTTCAAAAAAATTAAATTCAATCTAAAAATATTCCAGAAAATCATTATTATTATTGTACATTGCTAATATTGTTTTTTAAGCATTTGTTTTGTAGCTAAATCTCTGAAAATCCAGTAATGTTATGATTAATGAATAAAGAAGTAATGATTTACATAATGTTTTTGGTGAAATAATTTTCATTTTTGCTTCCTGAACGTAAACTCAGTCCATCGAGTGACTTGCCACTTTCATGTTTTCTCGACTTTTTATGGCCATTAGTGCGAAAAAAGTGGTTGCCCGTTTCCGTCTGTCTGTCTGTCTGACGTCTGTGTTGATTTCTATTAGACACGTAATCTCTTAGAAACTGCTGGACCGATTGTTGTCAAATTTTGTATGTGTATTAGGAATCACATGTGGCTAATTAAACGGTAACTAAAATTTGGCTTGTCACCCTCACCACCAACGGGATGAGTCATTTTCAAAACTTATGATATATTTTTTTTATTTTATAAAATAAGTTCATGCACTTGTGTTGTATGAATTCGAGTTGTTTTCATCCTAGCATTCCAAATTTTTGAAAAAAAAAAAAAAATCTAAATTGTATAACATTTTGCAATTTAACTTTGAAACTGAAAAACCCAATGGCCTGAAATCTTGCAAATTGTGGTAAATCGTTAATCAAAATTTAATCATTTATTCCCTCCCAAAAAATTTATGACGATTAAAATATGCAAAATATTATGAATCTAGACTTGTGGTTTATCAATGCAATTATTGTTTTTAGAATTACTTATAGGGTGACTAAAAAAAAAAATGAATGCGGCAACTTATTTTATTAATTAAATCAAGAACGACTCACTACATTTTCCCGAAAATTTGAGAATACAGTACTGTTAGTATTCACAGCGTCTGTCCATATTAATATATGTATCTTTGGAAAAATGTTGATGACCATAACGAAACTTTGTAATGGAAATAAACGCGTACGCTTCTTTACATTTATTTTAACAATACGTACATATCTTTATTTTAATTTATAAGGGTTATCGTAAAAAATAAAATTCGCAAAATCAAATCTTGTAATTTGTAGAAAAATGTGGATTTATTTATGTTTGACCAATGTTTGGGTTTTATAATTTTTCGTTTTTTCAGTTTTTCAATTTCTCGACTTCTAATTTTTCAATTTCTCATTTCTTCAATTTTTCGATTTGCAATTTTTCAGTTTTGCAATTTTTCGATATTATATTTTTCATTTCAATTTTTCAGTTTCTCAGTTTTTAATTTTTCGATTTTTCATTTTTTCAAGTTCTTGATTTGTAGT
Organism: Zophobas morio; assembly: GCF_036711695.1. Lineage (NCBI taxonomy): Eukaryota > Metazoa > Arthropoda > Insecta > Coleoptera > Tenebrionidae > Zophobas > Zophobas morio. Next base: position 8,374,943 of record NW_026972110.1, read on the forward strand.
TTACATTTTCCCAATTTTCTATTTTCATATTCTCGATTTTACAACACATTTTCGTTTTCTCATTTCCTGTGTTTTTTCGAAGTTTTTTTCAATTTTACAATTTTTCGTTTATTCAGTGTTTCAGTTCCTCGATTTTCCAATTTTAAACTTCTCAATATTGCAATTTTTGGATTTCCAGATATTCGATTCTCCGATTTTTTGAATTTCTAATATTTTCGATTTTTGAATTTTTCGTTTCAGTTTTTCCAGTTCTTTATTTCCAGTTTTTAAATTTTTCAAAGTTTTCATTTTATACATTTTCGTTTTTTTCAGTTTTGATTTTTCGATTTTACAATTTTGCAATTTTTCCATTTTTATTTCCCGAGAGTAAGCAAAGGAAGTATTGTAATCGAATCCGTCGGCCGACTCTCCACTTTTGCATTTTCTCGACCTATCATGCCCCTAGAGGACGAAGAAATAGGTCTGGCGTTTCCGTCTGTCTGTCCGGACGCGTATACAGGGCGACCCAAAAAAATTATCATTGTATTTCAGGAGCGAGGGAAGTTCAACTTTCGACCAATTTTTTGGATTGTTGACAAAACGAAAAACTGAAAAATCGAAAAATTAAAAATGGAGAAACTAAAGATCGGAAAAATTGAAACATCTAAAACCGAAAAAGCGAAAAACTGCAAAATCAAAAAAATGGAAAATCGAAAAATTCAAATTGGAGAATAGAAGAAACGAAAAATTAATGAATCGAAAAATTGGAAAGAAGAAATATAAATATTATTACATTATTACATATTTAAAATGAAAACAAAAGTTGAAGACATGAAAATTTGACAAATTAAAAATTGAAAACTCGTGAAACTGCAAATCGAAAAATTGCAAAATCTACAAAGTGCAACACCCAAAAGTTGGAAAATCGAAAAACTGAATAATCTAAAAACGAAAACTCGAAGAGTTGTGTAGTAAAATTCAAAAAATAAAGAAAATGAAAAACCGAAACGAAAAATTGCAAAATCTAAATATTGAAAAATTTAAAAGTTAATCGAAAAACGAATCAAATCGAAAAACTGTAGAATCGTCAAAATTGTAAAACTGAAAAATTGGAAAATAAAAAATCGAAAAATTAAAAGTTGATAAATTGAGACATATCGAATACATGAAACAGTTTTAGAATCCAATAATTGAAACATGGAAAAATTCTAACATCGTAAAATTGGAAAAGTGAGACATTTTAAAAATCGAGAAACTGAAAAATCGAAAATTGAAAAACGAAAAATTAAAAAATCAAAATCGAAAAATTGTAAATATACAGAAAATAAAATACCGAAATGAAAAATTGCAAATCGAAAAATTGAAGACATGAAAAATTGACAAATCGGAAAATTGAAAGATTAAAAATTGAAAACTAGTGAAACTGCAAATCCAAAAATTGCAAAATCTATAAAGCGAAACATCCAAAATTTGGAAAATCAAAAAACTGAATAATCTAAAAATGAAAAATCTAAACATTAAAAAGTCGAATAATTCAAAAAATAAAGAAATCAATAAACCGAATCGAGAAATTACAAATCGAAAAATTCAAATCGAAAATCGGAAGAAATAAAGAAATGAAAAATTGAACAACTGAAAAATTCTGGTCAAAAAAGCTGTGTTAGTGTTACAGCACTTATTTTTACTTATTATACTTATATATTTAGAAGTCATTATTAGAAATCAAAAATTGCAAAATAAATACTCTTATTATTTTCCCAACAAGCGGGATTTGTTGCGACCACTTCAGAGGCGAGAGAAGTGGTGTCGAAATAACCTTCGAACAATTTTTAATGTTTAAATTCTTTTATAAGTACTGTCGATAATTAAAAAGATGTACGGCCATCAATAATTATTGAAATATAGTCAGGATTCTTGATTAAAAATGTTCAAAATCCGAATTCAAATTATAGGTGTGATTTATGAATAGAATTTTAATTACTAGCCTTGTCCGACGAGCGCTATTTCTAAAAAAAAGTTGCTTTGTTTTTTACGTTTGTTTTAAATCTTCATTTTTTACCAAAGACCGCAAATGATAGTTCTTATGTCTGTAAAGATTTTTTTTTCTTAAATTACTGTTTTATATTCTTGGAAGGATTATTATAAGCGAACCCTTACCTAGGGTTGGGTCAGAGATATATTTTGATACATGTCGAGGTGTGTAATTCTATAAGCCGATTAGGAAACCGTATTAGTTTTCTTGAATGAATAGGGAAAGTTGTCGTGGTTTCATTTTTTCGAAGATTTTACTGTATTAAAACAAGAAACAGTGTTAAACCAACTATAAATATCTCACCCGTCGCCATTAATAACTGCGGATGTTAAAAAATGAAGATATTGTCATAAAACACTCGGTGCATACGTGTACTCGTAACGTTATACAGCGCTGCTGTCACGAACAAAATTTATACAGGTAATGTCACTTGAGTTTACCCATTACAGAGTTCCGTATAAGGTCTTTAAAACCTATTGCATTATAAATCGATATTATGCACTATTATTACAAAATCGTGGATGCATCGTACAGCTTTTAAGAATTATTACTCTAATAAACACTGTTAAGTTGACCATAAACTACAGGCTTTCATCAACTTATTCAACATTCATTTTACACGACTCTGTGCTATGTAAATTATCAATTAGTGCAAAAATGATCCGACATTCTGTTACCAATAAATTAAATCTCTGATGCCGATAAAAGATTAAAAACAAACCTGGTTGGCTGTTTAATTGAACGTGGTCGCGCTCACTGATTTATGCTGAGTTGAGCGCCGGACAGTTTTCTTTTGTATCTGTACAACAATAATTTTGATTGTAGTGCTGATATGAGGGATTTACAATTAATAAAACATATTAGTCACGATTTAAAAACACGCTGTAGCAACTTGGTCTCGGGCCGAATGCGATGTTTGAGTTGTTGATACCGAAATATTTTTGGAAGCAATTGTTGATCTAACTGCAAAAAATACTAGTTAGTGGAAAAAATTCTTTTGTACATATTTCACATAAAAAATGGAATTGTTTGGGTGAGTGAGTGTACTAAGCATTTGACTATTTTTGTTTCATTATCAGTTAATTATAGTTCAGTTATCACTTATCACTATTATTAACCTCTTCTTCTTGGAATCCAAAAATCAGTTATATTTTTCTTAAAGACAAACAAATGAAACTCGAAGTAGGTTAGATGGCGGTTGTGTAAATTTCAACAGAAATACATTCAGGAAATATCATGCAATATCAGCTTGAAAACAAAATTCTTGTGTTGTGAAAAATTCATTTCAATAGTTGCGCAAATAAAATTTTGCAGAAGATTATATTTAGGTGTTCTGAAGGATTGTTCTTACCGGGAAAGAAAATTTTTGTCGTCTAAATATAACTTGTTTTGAAATTGTACACCTACACTTATCCATTGTTTTTCTTTTACAGTTTTGTTTTCTGAATACACAAATACTTCAGTTTTGCGAATAAACTAAAATTTTGAAATACGAGACGAGTAGTTTTGGCGTAAAACTGATTAATAATTTGTTGGAGCAGTTTTGAATCCCTAATTCATGTTGAGATTAATCTCCTCTTGCGGGCGACCAATCAGAGTCGACGTGTTTATTAAGTGCTAAACGTTGATGACCAAAATTGCTCATTTTGTGTTTAAATATAGTCATCGGTTTTGTGTTTAACTTATTTTTCTTTGTTAATACTTGTTAAAAAAATGGTCGAACGGTGTTTCGACAGAACTTCCCTCGCTCCTGAAAAATTTATAGAAATATGATTTTTTATGAGAACCCCTGTAAGTTGAAATAATATAAATGTGTGATCTTAAAGTAAATGCAAAGAAGTGTGCTACACGTATGTTTCAATTGACTTTTTAATTTACAAAATTTTGTGATATATAATTTCGGAGGCTTCCACGGTCGGAATCAATGCATGTTCTTTTTCCGGGTTGGAACCGTGTTAATAATCAGGCAAAAGAGCACGGTAACTCAGTATGTCAACCATACCAGAGAGAAGAACCATTTTAGATAGGATTTATTCGTCAAAATTTTGAGATGACGTCATCAGTTTTTTGCTGGGATAGACAGATACATTTTGTTTAAAAATTTACCATGTCATAAGGTCTCCAAGATTTCAAAGCATTCGGTTTTACAGTTCCTGATTTAATCAATAAAATACATAATTTGAGTCATTAATTCATTTTTTTGAGTAATCATGTATAAGTAATTCTAAAAATTATTAATGCAGTGATAAATCATAAGTATTTTTGCAACTGATTTATTTGACAAATTTTTGAAGTGAGAAAAGATATTTTGATTAAAAAATTCTATGTTTATAATAACGTTAAGACATCTGCAAGATGTCAAAGCATTCGGTTTTGTAGTTCCTGATTTATTCAATAAAATAAACTGAATCATTAATTAATTTTTTTGAATGGAAAAGACACTTTATGGAATTATTGCGAGGTTGTGAGGAAAAATGCTGCAAAATAAATAAAGGAATTACAACGACGGAAGAAATGTGGAGAGGTTCGGAAATAACAGAAGATGAAATAAGAAGATAGATTGAAAGAGTGAAAAGAGGAAAGGCACCAGGAGGGGATGGAATCCAGAACGAAGCGTGTATGTTCAGGACAGAAGAAATGAAAAAAAGGATATGGGAGGTGGTAAATTGAGTTTGGAAGGGAAAAGGGTTTCCTCGGCATTGCAGAGAAGGTATAATAATCCCATTATTTAAAAACGCGCAAAAAAGTGATGTGAAGAACTACCGAGGGATCACCTTGCTCAATACGGCGTACAAGATATACGCAATTATACTAGATGAGAGGTTACGAAGGGAGATGGAAGCAAGGGGTATGTTACCAGACGGTCAGGCAGGGTTTAGGAAAGGAAGAGGAACTATGGACAATGTGTACATCCTACGGCATTTAGTGGGAAGAGAAATAAGGAAAAAGGGTGGGCGATTGTTTGGCAGTGTGAATAGAGAGAAAATGTGAGAGTATTTGAGGAGAAAGGGAGTAGATGCGTACCTGGTAACGAAAATGGAAGAAATATATGAAGAAACAGTAAGTAAGGTGAGAGTGAATGGAACAGAGAGCGAAAGTTTTTATACAAATAGAGGAGTGAGACAGGGATGCCCACTCAGCTCCGCATGGTTTGCAGCTAATCTAGGAGATATAAATATAAAATGTTCAGAAAAGCACAGACAGGAGGGGTGGTAGTGGGCAAAGAGAAAGTGTGGTCGTTGGCGTACGCAGATGATTTGGTGATTGTGGCAAAGAAAAGAGAAGAAATGAAAAAGGAATTGGAAGTGAATGTGGAAAAAACAAAAATGGTGGTGCTTGGGAAGAAAGTAAGAAAGGTGAAAGGATTCCAGTACTTAGGATATACATTAAAGAGCAATAACTCAGATAGAGCGCATACTCAAGAAATGGTACAAAAAGCGAACAAAGTAGTATGGGGAGTAGGAGAGAGAAAATTTGGACATGATAATAAGAGAAGAATGACGATGTTTGATAGTTTGATCAAAAGTGTATTTATGTACGAAGCTGACATTTGGGGATGGAGGGAATATGAAGAAATAGAGAGAGTGAAAGAAAAATACTTGAAGTGGACATTGGGATTGGAAAAGTATACGCCGGCGTATATAGTGAGAGAAGAAACAAAAAGGGAAACAATGAGAGTGGAAGCGGGTAAAAGAGCGGTTGGATTTGAAGAGAAGTTTAGTGAGATAGGTGATTGCAAAATATTGCAAGAATGTTGGAAATAAATAAGAAAGGAAGGGGGAAAACATGTTTGGAAGGAGTATGAAAGAAGAACTGAGTGTAAGAGATAAGGATATAGATAAGCAAGGACGCAGATCGAGAATATCGGAGTCTAGATATATGCAGAGTATAGAAAAATAGTAAAGGATGAAGTACCAAAGTACACACATAGAAAGAGTATAAAGGAGAAAAGAATGATTGCGAGATTTAGGTGTGGAAATGAAGAGAAAGAGAATAATTTTTGGATGGATGAAACTGACAGAAGGTGTAGGATATGTTGGAGAGAGGGACAAACAATAGAGCATATGCTGGAAGGATGTGAAGGATTGAGAGAATCGGAGGAAAGTAGGGAAGAAGTGCTAAACGAGGATGGAAGAGGACTGGACTGGATGAAAGAAGTACGGAAGGCAAGGAAACTATGGCACGGGGTGGGCAAGCAGAATTTATTTATTTTTATTGATTTATCTGTATTATGTAGATTAAGTTAATTTGTACCCTTACTGGGAGTCTTATTAAGCCTGTAAGGCAAATAATAAATTAATACTACTACAATTAATTTGTTTGAGTCATCTTGTGTAAGTAAATCTAAAAAATATGAATAGTATTATCATATTTTACACATTTTAGATAGGATTTATTGGGCAAGATTTTGAGGTAACGTCATCAATTTTTTGGGGGGATTAATAAATATATTTTTTTTACAAATTTACCACGCTTTTGATAACTTTTAATCATCTGCAAGATTTCAAAGCATTCGGTTTTGCAGATTCAAAATGGAATTTTAAAATGTTGTTATATATTTTTGATTTTTTTCCAAAAATCAGGACGTTTCGCGTAAAAACTTAACACGGATTCATAAACTATACGTGTAAGACTATGTTATTTTATACAATTCAAAGCCCATTTATTATGTACAATTTTGAGGTGACGTCATCAAATTATTTATGAGAATGATTAGACAAAGTTTGGTCAATGTTTTACTATCTACCAGATATTCGTTAAAATTTGACAAAAATCGGTCCGGTAGTTTCAGAGATTATCTACCTAACAAAAATTGACGGCAGACAGACAGACAGATGTCATTCTATACATTTGAAGTGAGAATTACTCAACAACGTAACGTGACGTCACTTATTTTTTCAAGGAAATGAGTGAATAACATTTTGATAATATGCTGCAGTCATTAAATTAGTGTTAGTGGTTAACGGTCCTGTAGTTTATTTGTCTAACAAAAATTGCACAGACGACAGACAGACAGACATACTTACATACAGACAGATAGACGGAAACGGGAGATCCATTTTTTCGTACCCTAGGGGTGATGACCCTTCGAGAAAATATGAAAGCAGCCAGTCGTCTAGTGGACTCGATTACAATACTTAGTTTACTCTCAGGAAGTAAAAATTTAGCAAAAAAAAAACACCTTTTAGCAGAAAAATCTGTTGTAGACGAATTGTACTAGTAGTACTTAACCTTTTCCAAATATACGTCTTGAATTGTCAAACTTTGATGAGATATATTGGATTTCTGAGAACTATACTCATTTGATATATAAAATGGGCATATGTAGTATAAAAAGGAGTCGAAACATTCATTTGAACTTCCTTTGGTTTCGAAGCTAACGTTTGAAAAATTGCAGTTAATTCTACACAACATTACTTTACGATTTTGATTTGGTGGCTTAATTTAAGCATTTAGTATCTTCGATGAAAGTAGAGGATTAGAATTCAGTTTATAGAAATAAAACTAACAATAAATGTTAGTTTTTATGAAGCCTTAAGGAAAAAATTTCATATCTAGTGCGTTAAGAGACTTAACAATTTAATTTAACAATTTTAATCACTTTATTGTAAATCTGTCAAATTAAGTCAAACATAGCGTTAATCAGGTGATGATAAAGAAGTTTTGTAAAAGGGTCCAACTGATAAATGGTTACTTTCAGGTTTTCTCGACGCTTCATAACTCCTAGAGTACGAAAAAGTAGGTCTCGCGTTTTCGTCTATCTGTCACCTGTCGTCTGTCATCTGTCTGCATCGGTTTTTATTAGACAAGTAATCTTTGAAACTACCGGATCAATTGTTCTCAAATTTTATATGTAGGTATGTAAGAAATATCGCGTACATCATATAAGGACGTCATTTCAAATTTTATAAAATAAGACTCCCACTTGTGGTTTATGAACCCGCCTTATGTTTATACCCTAGGCATCCAAATGTTCGCAAAACAATCCAAATTGCATCCGCAAGTGAACTCTGCGGTCGTGCCGTAAAAATGTTGAATCACTAGCCCAAAAGTCGCTGGTTCGATCGACCCATTGGTAGCATGTTTTTACATTGTCAGTGGTATCACCAAAATTTTCATTAGTTGTATTGCACGTGTCCTTCACGTGTCAGAATTGACAATTTCTGAAATGTTGACCGGAACATTTTCCAACAGGAAAACTCTCTAGATACTGGCACAGCTTTGCGTTTTATCAGTTCAATTTGAAGCAATTGTTTGACCGTTTACCCGTTTTTCCCGCACTCCGCGCCGGTCCAAATACAAACAACTTAGCAAAGTGGGTCTTTGTTTGTAACTGTGTTCGAATTAAAGGCAGTCGGAGTAATGGGTGATTAAATTTTGATATGTTAAAAAATTACAATTGTGTTTTTACTTCCCAGGCGAAAGCTACTTTTTTAATACGTAGAGGTTATTATAAATAAAATTATAAAATTTTAGAAAGAAGCGGGATTTGTTGGATTATACTTCAGGGGCGAGGGAAGCGGTGGCGAAATAACCTTCGACCAATTTTTTTACAACCAAGGCATAATTTTAGAGGAAATTTAACAACATTTTATAATACGAATTCATTTTCGAAGCATTCCCGAGCGTAAGCTAAAGAAGTATTGAATGGGGTTCATTGGGTGAATGGCTACCTTCATGTGTTTTCTCGATCGGATAGTAATTAAAATAAGTACATCCAGTTTTTTAGAAAAAATAAAAAGTAACATGGTCCGTGAGGAGGTCGAACCCGCTATTTTTGCGTTTTTAGCACACGGTCAAACTACCTAACCTATTCGGTCGTTAGTCGGCGTTTCTCTTAAATTACTGTGAAATATTGTTTTGATTTTTTTGGGAAAATTTGAATTCCTAGAATAAAAGTCAAGCTGAATATTTATAAACCACAAGTACATGAGTGTGTTATTTTGTAAAATTTAAATAGCCTTTACTCTGCAAAATTTTGAGGTGACGTCATCAAATTATCGGTGAGGATGATCAGACAAACTACAATCTACGGATGGTAATGGTAGGATGGTACTATATTTTTAAAATACAAATACAATCTGACATCAATTAATCTGTGAGTTTTGGAGATTGTGTCTAATAAAACAAACAGAGGGAAACGAGAAACCTACTTTTTCGTACTTTAGTGATCATGAAATGTCGAGGAAATATTAAAATAGTCATTTGCTGGTGGATCCTAATATAACATACCTACTTCCTTAGCATTAAATGATGTCATACGGTCGCTGTAGTACCGGATGTAGACAGTGCAAAGTGTGGACTTCAAATCTAACCTGTAGGATTTTTTTTTTGCTTTTTGTTATTATTTTTACGCATGGAACTTGTATATTGTTTACCATTTTAATTGTTATTTATAATGAGTTTCATAATTATTCCTAAAATGAATAAATCAATCAAATTAAATATTATTTTTCTCCTTTTTGCATTTTACGTGTGTTTCTTTGGAAGATATTTTTATATTTCCAATCGATCTATTTATGGTAGATTAAAAGTACTATGTGTTATTTTTGTTCCAAAATGCATCTGCTGTACAATATTATTCGAAGAATGGATTATGTTTCGGAAATATCATAGCTAATAATAATAGCTTATCTTTACAAGAGGTATAGATAAAAAAATATTTCTGGTATACGCATAATTAAACAGAAGGGAGTGTCATGTGATTTCTGTTTAAATTTTGCAGTTCCAATGTTCTTCTAAAGGGTACAGATGCTGTTACGTTCTTGATTACGTTGTTAAGAAAATAAAATATAGTTGTATCACTTAATCGTTGTCTTTGCATGCAGTTATACAGGGTGCTAAAAAATGATTTACATCTAGAGGTCCGTGAACACGACTTGATAAAAAATTTGCCCTTTTGTGTTTTTTGGCGGCAGAACTTGAGATGATTCTCCATTAATTGCTTGGTCAGATAAATGTTAAAATTGAATTCAAAGTTTGATGACTAATTGACAGATTAATTAATTTAGCGAAAAGTCAAATGAAACGGCACATTAATAAATGCATTTCATAGCCGACTAGATGTAAATAATTTATTAACACCAGTATTTCGCGGTCTGTGGAAAACTTTGGAAGAAGTAGTCTCCAAAATTACTGTAACAGCTAATCCGAAATATTTAATGTGTCGTAATATATATAGTAAAATGCTGTAATTGTTACTAATAGACAATTTACTATATTTCCAAATCTGGCAAAATAATAACAATTCGTATTTTAATTTTGTTGAAATATAATTTGTGACAATTAGTGATTCTGCATCTCAAAGCTCTTTTTTCAATCACAATTTTAGAAGAAGGAATCATTAATATTTTTGAGAGGAAACTGCAAAAGCTGACCAACGACATACAGAAACAGGAAATTTGAATGAGCGGTAAAACAAAAAATTAATCAAATCTCTAAAATGACTTTAATACAATACTAATAAGTATAAAGTGTTAACGTTTCTTTAAAATAAATTATTATTAATTACATAAACTTATCCATCATTTAAAATTTTTACGATTATAATTACACCGATACCGTTAGCACCACGTAGAATTCTGCAAAAATACAACTTGTTTGAGAAAACATTACAATTAATATACCGGATACTAAATATAATGCCACTAGCGTTAACATTAGAAACCATTAACTTTGAGGTTGCAATTTTTAACGACCACGTTGGCAATTACGGTTATACGACTATACCTACCTTCTGCTTCACCTTAATTTTATCTCTGCCACTGCTGTCACGACCTACCCATACACTGAAGTAGTATTTTCCCAACTTCCATACAAGGCTTCCATTTGGAAGGTTTAGATCTTAATAAATCTTTAACCAACTGTCCTGTCGCTATTGAGTAAATGTTAATGAATTTAATAAATAACCATTATTATTTATTCGACTTGTTTATATGCATTCCCCACTCATTTGATGTGAAATTATGTAGGACTTCATTCTTTCGATTTAGACAACTAATTAAACGGAAGAGTGAATTATGGTTTTATTGATGTGTTTACCTGTATGAAGTTATCGGTTTTTAAAAGCCAAATGACCCATATTGGAGTTATAAATTTTACTGTCCAAAATTTTATTGCTGAACGTTTTAGGATTTTTATTATGCATTACAGTCAAATGTGAAGGTGTTTATTTAGGGGCATTAATTATATTTTACTTGTACGTAATATTTTATTTGAAACGTCACCTACACGTTACAGCGCTGGATGTCTCCATTTCCGATTTAAAAAACTTTTATTATTAAACGAATTTATTCTAAAGTTGTTGGAAGTTTACGTCAATTATCGGTGTTATTTATCGTGAAGTTCAGTTTACTGCCCATGGGGTTTTTATAATAGAAACTTATAAGTAATATCATTAAAGGAAATGCGGAAACAGAAGTCGTTGATAAATGATTACTGAATAAGTCACAATTACTTAAATAAAAGAGTTGCATTCACACTCATTTGTTAATTGCAGTATCAATATTCACTCAGTTCATTGTCTTTATGCAGATGTCCACATAACATTAATAATTAAATACGTAGGTATGACTTTTTTGTAGCAGAATTGAAGAAATTTAAACATCGCTAGAGGAACAAATCATCAATGATGATTTAACTAACCGACGTTTGTAGGAAACGGAACATTTTTAACTTCAACGGGCAATTTTTCCAACAGCAATGGACGGTTGTACGATAACATATATATGTATAGTATACACTTTTATTATGGGCAGATGAAACAAGCGAAAACTCAAGTTTTTTTCCAATATATCTTTGAAAATAACAACAGGAAAGTTTAGTACGAAAGTTGTTTAAACTTGGTGAAAGTTGTAAATTTTTAAATATGTAGACAGTTTAGATACATTTAAAAATACGAAGAGAAGATTCCGTTCTGACTCAGACCTGCTCATCATTCGATTTTCTTTATCGTGGTCGAGAGAAAAAGAGATATGTAAATGGATGAAGTCTAACAGCTATTTTTTTATAAATCTCACAGGATCTTGTTTCAGAAGTCACATAACACACTACTCTGAAAATTTGTTAAGATACTAGAACTGATTTATGAATTATAAAAATATATTAATTAACTAAATAATTGAGAGTGTCACTGTGAAAAATAGATGAATACATTTTTGGAAAAAAATAAATGCTAAGATATTTATATTGCTCGTGTATTTTATTATTAATAAATTCAATCCAAAAATAATATATAATTTTCGCAATGACGTCATAAACTTATTGGTAGGGGTAAATATATTAATTTTTATATAAAAAATTACAACAGACAGGATTTCTAAAATTTTATTAAAATTAGATGAGCTCTGATTTTATGGTACCAAACATGAGATAAGAGGTATTTTTTCCATGTTAATCATCTAAATACTAACTTCACAATTTTAGTTACTAAATTTCAACAATTACATTGAAATCTAGATATAGGTGTGTGGCAACCTCAATCTTGTCTTCGAATTATATCCCTCTAAACTCAGTTTTTGAAGATCTCACAGTAATTTAGCATACAGTCTCAGTTTCACAAAATATGCATTTCAAAGGAGCTCTTTAAAAAGGCTCTTTATATTAGCTACATTTCCATATAAATAACATGACGGAAAATATGCATAATCTAATCTTCATAATTTACAACTCAGTTTCATTGTCGTTATATTAAATATGCCGATAATAACCGGTATTATCGTACTTTTTATATATTACGTTTTTACTTTAATGTGGTGACTTTATTAAGTAACGTTAAGTTATTGATGCCAATTATAAGGCATTATTTATACGAAAAGTAGCAAACTGGTTTTAAATTAGCACAAACGACTTTGTGCGTCTTTTGTTAACAACAAAGTTACCCCGGTGGCAAATATATGTCATGTCATAACTGAATTTATGTTTTCTTGTTTGCTATTAAAGGTGAGATTATAAGATTTATTACATTCTTTTCTTATTGTACTATGATATAAATATACAAAAATGAGCAAATTGTAATTTGTATTCAGTATTTTATTTTTTTAACTTTGGATACATGAGTTACTGTAACAAATCGATTGTAAACTTTTAGTAATATGTCACGAATTTCTGATCGATTAGGTGGGTGTTCATAAAAAAGAAATTTGGAAGTATTTCTTTCTGAATTGTGGACGAAAAATTATTTTCATAGGGTATGCTTTACTAATAAAAATGTTTCAAATGGATTTAAAGCTGAATTTTATGGCCGTTTTGGCCACTATGCTATATAGAAAAAAATAATTGAAAATAAATGTTCTACTTTTTAAAATTTGCTGAAAGGAATTCGGTATCTGGAACCATCTAAACCTACAAAAAATTAAATAAATAAACAACATACTGTGCACTTCACAGACCACATGAGATTTAGATGATAATTATTATTCTATGTTTGATTGTTTGCAAATACCTGTATCAACGAAATGATCGCATGTGACGCGAATGCTAATTGGTATCTACTTCCACGCTTTCGATGTGTGAGAGTGAATCTATACAAATTCAATAATAGTATTAAACACGACAATATGGCATGTATGACCATATTTTTCACTTTAAAAACCAATTTTTGATGAATCGTTCAGTTTTGTTTAACATAAAACCCTCCAATAGTCAACAAAGTAAAAAATTCTTGATGCTCTTCAAAAGCACGCGTGTCTGAAATTATTGTTGATTGCTTTTGATTGATAAAAAAGTTCCACTACTTAAAATACTGCGTTTTAAAATTGTTCTAGCTTAAAGAAATATTGCAAAATACTAAAAAATGCTATTCATCTCAAACGAAATTTTCCGGTACTTAAAATTGTACGTTTTGGAAGATAAGATTATGAAATACATATTTTAAACCTTGAAGGTATGTTCTAAAAATTCGTTATTGCCTTGTCAGTAAAATTTAATAGCAAGATGGAATTTTAAATTATACAAAATACAGGTGTTCTTAAATTTTGTGCATATTTTGTTTCAAAAATTGGATAAAAATGAATATCTCTTCAAATATAGGGTTAGTTCCTGTTTTCGATAACTACAGAAAGAATAGACATGAAGTGAATCCGCATAAAATTTTGCAGTTGTAACAAGGAGGGAGAAAGTGTCGCTTCGATGAAATAAAAAAGTAAAACCTTATATCGATTTTGAGAAAAACACAATCATTTTGTTAAAGTATATTAATAGTAATAATGGTAGCAATAGAGAAAAAACCTACGAGTATATAACACGACGAAATTTTATGCACAAAATGTATATGTTCCCACTACACAGTAAAATTTGGTGAAATTAAAAAAAACGAGTTTGCCATTGCATCAAAATTATTAGGCGTATTACACATTATTATATATGTAGTCTTCAAAGTTTAGACATATTTCCAGTTTAAGTAGTTTTTTTTACTTTTCAAACACTCGCATATTATTAAGTACGATATTTGGAAGTATTTAGGTTAGCGGTAAATTAAATTTTAGCCCAATGTTAATTCAGCTTAAACGAATTAGTTCATTACCACTTATTAAGTTGAATTTGCACCATAGGCGCAGACAATATTTACAGCAATTTAAGGAAGACATTTCGTTGCAACTCATTTTCCATAATTTATTATTATTAATACGTCAAATGAAGTTTTAAATTTCCGCTATTAGAAGGAGAAAAATTACTACGAGATTATGATGTTATGCATAGAATAAATTACGTGTGTTAAAAGATGGGAATATAATAATTTGAATTAAAGATTTCCGTCTGATATCAGTAGCTGTCTTATCTGATATTCATACGTATTTATTTCTCGCCATGAATGATAGCTTCATATTCAAGTAGGTGCTTGCTTTAATGAGTATTATTTTTGATGTATTACACTGAATGAAGATTCGTAATCGCACCAAAGAGTAAGTTCATTTCTGGACAAGTTAAGTATGCTGGAATTCAGTAAAAAACTATTAAGCATATTTGCTTTATATAATCCGTAAGTGCGAAAAGTGTTGTACCAGTAAATAAAAACACTTCGGCAACAACAGAATTTAAGCAACAATTGAGTTTATTTTTATCCTGCAACTTAACATGTGTCACGCAAGTCCTACGTTATTTTATTTTCCTGTTTTATAATGTCCAGAACTTTCAAAGTTGTTTCAATGCCACAGTGCAATATAAGTCCACGTTGTGTCGCAAAGAATGCAATTTCATCCAGTTTCAATATCACAGTGTATCAAAGCTATAAGCTTTCAATTAAACGACAGTAATATGTGTCTCGGAACTTCTAAATAGCGTCTGTACGTGTATACAAAACTGTGGATAAACATTTCCGGGGATACGAATCGATTTTATATTTTGTTAAATGATTAATTAAGTTAAATATCTGTTATCTACTCTTGTTATGCATACTACATGTTCTAAGTACCGATTAGTTTTCTAAAAAGTGTTATTTCTTTGTAAATTTACACCTCTGGAATGACGAAAATACATCTAGAAACTTTTAAATATCGTATCATACAGATTTACTTTTGCTCTTAGATTCAGTGCAATAATCTGTCATTTCCACTGTGCTTTTCATAACAATTTATTAATGATAAATGCATTAAAAATTAATCTCATGAGAATACATACGTGTTGTTTCTAAAATATTTATAACAAACTTTGCATTGAGTAAAATAATACTCCTTTTATCCAAAACTGTATATGTATTTAAACCATCATAAATTGTACAATTTATGTGTTTTATGTAAATATTTAAACTTTTCTGTAAATTAGACAGTCAAAGTAGTTAGTTACCAGGTAGTATATTCAATTAAAAATATAATAAATTTTTTCTTAATTTGAAACAAAATGTTGGAACCGAAATTTACAAAACGATTCAACTATTTCTAGACATACTTACACTACATAAATTTACAAATATAAAACAGTGAAACCGCTTTTTCGTTAGAAGAATTTATAGTTTATGTTAAACTATTTTTTGCGTGAATAAAAAGGACTCACATAAAACTAAATGCAAATTATTGTAACTGTAAAGGATGTTAAAGAGGAAGTTTCTTAAAAAAAATGTTTTGGTTAACATTTATGCTGTAATTAGTTTCTCGGCAAAAGTGAATTCCCGTTTAAAATTCTTTCGTTGTTACGTAGGGACGTAATAATTTTTACTATATGTTGTTATAATTAGGGTTTCCATTTTACAGTTTTTTAAACTGTATTTATGCCTGTTTCAGTCATTTATTACACAAAAATATAATGAAGTTTTGCGAGAAAATTTTCATTGAATAGAAATTATATCTTTAAGATTTTGTTATTGTTGTCGTTCAGATTTACATTTTAAAATATTTGCACAGTACGTTTCCGACAGTAAGCAATACGCGATCAAAACACCAAATTGACACAAAATGCTTCCGCTTTTCGTTAATAAAGTTAATATCATCAGGACGTTTAAACATCGCACAAATCGTTAAACTTCCTGCCGATGGCGATGGATGTATAGTTGGCAAATCGCGTAGATAATAATTTGTGTCAAGTTTCGTGTTTTCGGTAGGTATTTTAATATTGCAGTAAGACTTTAGTTGAAGAAAATGTAAAAATAAAATCTAGCGTTATTTATGTAGATTCTTGAAATCTAAGAGTATTTTAATTATTATGCAGAATGTGCTCAATCTGAACACTGAAATTCTATCTCTAAGCAAAATTTACTCAAAATATTTTAATCAACGTAAAATTATTATGAATTTAAAATTACTTAGTGGCTGCAGTTTTATTTGTATAATTATTTAAGTTACAATGCTGAAATATAGTGTTCGTAGTTACTTAATTAGTTGTTAATAAAATAGATCGCATCAAGTCTTGATAAAAATTTGACAAGATGAACTTGGAATTCAAGAATTAATTTGTACCTACATAACGTAAATTATTACTTTTTTAGTAGTTATATTTATACAGGGTTGGTATAAAGTCCCCGAACGATTGAATAACTTTGTTATTTAAAAAGCTTTTTTTGGAAATGTGTGAATATATAGTTAAACATGGCGACTTGATTGCAATATTTTTCCTTTTTTTATCGTTTTCGGTTTGACACGTAAGGCGCCTACTTTTTTTTTATGGAACATACAAATTTTTTTGACATTTTCTGATGCAGAATAAAAAACTAGTTTCAGAAATATCAACATGTTTAGTTCTATTCATACAAAAAATAGAAAAAAAATCACAAAAAACATCTAATATCGATCAACAAAATGTCTCCATGAATTATGTATGATTTTACAATATTAGGTGATTTTTTGTGATTTTTTTTTTTTGTATCAGTAGAAATAAACATGTTGATAATTTCTGAAAGCAGTTTTTTATTCTGCTTCAGAAACTGTCAAAAAAAATCTGGATGTTCCATTAAAAAAAAAGTAAGCGGCCCTGTCTGACAAACCGAGAGCGATAAAAAAAGGAAAAAAGTTGTAATCAAGTCGCCATGTTTAACTACATATCCAAATCAAATTTCAGAAAAAAAAAACTTTTCAAATAACAGTTATTTGACTGTTCCTGGACTTTATACTCACCCTGTATAATAATTTTTATTCTAAATTTTTGACTCATTTGAGATGATATGAAATTTAAAATTAAATTTAAGAGAAACATGACTTATGCCATTAAACCATGAAGTATACGCTCGAATTTGTATCGATTAGGTATGCATATATTTAAGCGACATAGTTTACATACACAAAAAATTTTGGATACTTCAACAAAGAAGTGTCACTGTATTGGTATGCTCCTGAAGATCGCGGTATCTCTATAGAAACCTGTTAGTTTCGTGGTTACACCTATCAAGGTATAGGAAACTGAATTATTTCGATTTTTTTTTTCAATTTTCACAATAATAAAAATAAATTCTTAGATCTTGTTTTAAGAAAAAAAAGTAACAAATATTCTACAAAAAATGAACAAAAGAACTCTAATTACGTAGCAATCTTTTTCACAAAATTTCTTAATTTGAGTTTCTGAATCTTTGGCTTCAAGAGTTGGGTAATATACTCATTACCTACTGCATAGAATTTTGTAGATATAGTTATTCATTATCACAAAAAAGTGAGACATAATTTTTATGGTTAAAATTCAACCACAAAATTCGTAAACACGTTAGTGTCACTGACCGATAGAAAAACTCACATTTGGATGTGTAATATGAATGTGTTAACATTTAGTGCATTTAACTACCTACATTTAAAAAAAAAAAAAAAACGGAAACTTTTTAACAGACAACTGTATATATGGCACTGAAAAATAAATATGGATAAAATGTGACTAGTGAAAAAAAACATTCCAATTGAATGTGACTTCCAGTTAATTGTAAGTAAATAATGAATACTCCTACTTTCAATGTTATTTCACTTATTTCATTATTTGTATGTGTGTTTTTTGAGTTTATAAAATAATAACCGGAACTTACGATGAGCACGTTATAAGTTATTTAACGTTGAAATATGAGCTGTATGATATTGATTTCGAATAGGATTTAATTAATGGAATACGAAGTTTCTGAGATACCAGCGTTTTCACTATCTTCCCGTGTTAAAGCAGAAAATTATACTAAATTTAAGAACCCCAATAACCTGGGGAATATTGATCTTAAGTTTTATTTAAGAAAACTTAAGAATCCAAAACTTGAATGATATAGCTGTAACAATATGAAATCTCGGGCCTGATTTTTAGAGCCTGGAAGTGTTTCGTATGCGTAATTAACAAAATTTTTCATAAATTTTTAATTCTTCAGGAAGCCAACCTTCACTTACCGTTTTTTTCACTGCATTCTCATTCAATGTGGTCATAGAAAAAGCAGGAAACGTCGTTAAAAATTATCATTTTCGTGCTACAAAGATTAATATACTTATAATCCTACACCAGTGGTTCGCAAACTGGGTGCCGCGGCACACTGGGGTGCCGCGGAACCCCCAAGAGGGTGCCGTGAAAATTTTATAATGATTTTAATAAATATAAGCACAAAACCAACTTTAAAAAATAATAATTGATGATCTGATTTTATTAATATAGTACAACTGTTCAGTAATGGAAAATGTGTTCTGAACATGTTAATTTTCTTCATACTGAAGTAAGATGGCTATCTAAAGGCCGTGTGCTTTCTCGATTTTGGGAATTAAGAAAACAGATATAAACGTTTTTTGAATCAGAAAATATTGAACAATTTTTTGACCTCCTTCAAGACCACGTTTGGTGTGCAAAACTAGCATATTTAACTAATATTTTTGAACACTTAAATAAAATATATAAATTCAAGTATGCAAGGTAGAAATGGAATATTTTAACCTCCAGTGAAAAAATTTTGGCTTTAAAAGAAAAGCTTAAATTATGGAAAAAATATTTATAAAACAATCTTAACATCAATTACTTATTATACAATCATGTGATAAGGTGTTTTTGATAATAAATTAGTTACAATTAAAACTGTTCCTGGAGGGGTGCCGCCTAATTTTGTTTAATATTTTAGGGTGCCATCAATAATAAAAGTTTGCGAACCACTGTCCTACACAAATATAAGGATGTTTCATAATATGTGTTTTTACAACTTACTGATATTTGCACATAATTCTAAGTAAATCAAAAAATATTACACCAAATATTGTAATACATAAACGTTATTTGGTCTAAAATTATTTAGGCAAAATTTTCCTCGCCCGTGAATTACATTAAAAAAAATGCGACTTCTATTTATATTTTGTGACAATATATTACTAAAAGTTAAAATAAAGATATGTACGGATTGTTAAAGTCGCACAGGTACCGACAAAGACAAGTATATTTAAACCAGATAACTAATGGGAAAAATATATTATCAGTACATGCTTAACTTCAATTGTTTATGTTTACACATTGACATGGCGCGATTATTAAACGTACCAAGCTGTCTCCTCCGAACAGCGCAGGCCATAAAAGACGCTATAAAAGTTATTAATTAAGCTACGATAGATCAAATCGTTCTGAATATCATTTTTGACAATGTAGCTGTTATTATAATCCCTATTTTATTATTATTAAATATGAGCGGGCGCAACATTACTATATTCTATAATTATCGAGAAAATAAGGAGAAGCATTTTTAGAAAATATTCGTTGTGTGTAACTTATTTTCTAAGTGGTTCCTATAGTGTATATGTATGTTAATTTTACGAATAAACTCCACTTCGTCGTGAATATTCTTTTAAAGCATAACGTCCTGTATTTATCGTTCTTTTACTACAAATTACTTTAACTGCTATACAAAATTAGCTTAATGTGTATGTCGATACCATAAATGCTCACTTAGTTTGTTATTCAAAATTGTGAAATTAATTTATATAATAGTGTAAACAAAAATTCAGTGTGTTGCGCTAGCTTTAAGCTACCATCCAGTGCGTAAATTAGGTAATAATGAACAAGAACTTGGCTTCCTAATCCGATAAATTACACATCATAAAAAGTGCTATCAATATGGAAACATTTTAATTATAGAGAATCCAAATAGCGCCTGGTTTAGAAGCCGCCTTTGCATGTAAACAACGCTGTTGTTCATTCAGTTGTAGTTAAACTGACGTCAAACTCAGCCGTTACCATAAAACCGTACTTTGTAGGAGTTGTATAGTTTTTTGTGCCAAAATTACAAACGAACATTTTATACCCCACCTGTCGATAGCTAATGTTTCATTATTCTCCAACAACGATTCCTTCAAGTGCATACCGTTCTGGTTTCATGCTGCCCTGCGGCTCAAACTCTCGACGAAAAACTTGGAATAATTAATATTTTATTACTTATTGTTAGAGACAGACTTCATAAGATTGTTGTTTTGTAATTGCAAAATTTATAGATGTGCGGTTTTAACGAGTAAGATGATAATGATTGTAAATTTGTTAGGATATTTCTTCAGCATAATTAACCTCATAGAGAAATATTTTTTGGAATATAAGTTTTTTTCTAATTTAAGGAAGTCGACGGTTCTTTGTCGGAATTAAGTTAAGAATTAAGTGGTGACCGGTCTTAGTACTTAGTACTTGTTTAGATAAATTTGGCTGTTATGTTGAGAGTCTTGGATAAAAGCTATGTGTACTTAAAATTTTACGTGTCTGTCTACACTTTGTAACAACAAAAAAAGACAGTAAACACTAGCTTCTGTCGTACTGTTCATATAAGTGTTATAACGAAGTTGTCCAAGGGACGCCACCTGCTATTTTAACTGTACGACGGTGAAAAAATTAGAAAGCGCCCAAAAAAAGGTTATTTAGACAAATCCAGCGTTTTCAAAAAATTATAAAATTTGATTTTGCAAAATTTTATTTATTGTGATAACCCATATATGTTAAAAAATATAGGTGATACCAGTTACAATCTAAGAAAAAAAGTGGCCTATGGAGGGATCAAACACATGACCGTCGTGTTATTATCAAGGGTTCAGTGAATTAAGCTACCACTATAAAACCTATGGTAAAATCTCAAGGCGGTTTAATAAACCACAATTACAGGCCATGCTACTCTATAAAATTTAAGTAACACTTACCAAGCAAAAATTTAAGATTGCGTCACTAAATTGTTGGTGGGGTCGATTAGACAAATGTTGGTTAGCGTTTTACCATCTAAACGATATTTCTAACATACATATAAAATTGGATAGCAATTAGTCCAGCTGTTTCCAATTTACAGATCTAATAAAAATCGACACAGATGACAGACAGACGGAAATGGAGAACGTATTTTTTCGTACTCTGTGGGTCATGAAATGTTGAGAAAACTTGTAGCCGTTCGCCGTATGAATCCTATTACAATACTTCCTTAGCTTAAGCTCGGGAAGTAAAAATCTAAATTTATGGAGGTAGATCGATGTATTTTGGTGATTTGTTTTGCAGTATCTTCAAAATTGTATTCTTATTCATCTAATTGTTAAAGACTATAAAATATTTATAACTTTTAACATGTCTTTATTGCCATTGTTAAGATAATTTGAAAATTGAATTATAAAATTAAACTTGTTTATTCATTGGATAAAATACTAATAACTTAAGATTCTTGTTTAGCATTAAGTCCATATATTCATATATACATCATACATAACTACAATTAAAAGAGGACATGTGTATTATTTTCAAATTTTTTTTTTTTTTCAACTCCTTAATATTTTTCAGGGAAACAACCGTACAACTATACAGGGTGATCTAAGTTCGATGGTACGTTGTTAAGAAGGCTCTAAAGAACTCAACACATAGTTAAAAAAATACTTGAACCAATTTTTTTTAAATATATTAAGGTTCAAAAATAAAGAATTAAAATTCCGATAAAAACTGTCAAAAATGACATCTGCCAACAGTAAAAAATGACGCTGGGGAGCATATTCGGGCAAGTTATTAGTAAATTATGTATTAATAACTAAGTAATTATTTAACTATCTATTAGACATACAGTGCATTAAAACAATTAGAATTAAGTACGGAGTTAATTCTTCAACTTTTCAAAAGTTTTGTGCAAAATGGTGTAACCATTATTTTGAGTTCTTCAGAGTCTTATTAACAACGCAAGGTGGAGCTTATACGCCATTTTTCATCACCCTGTATAGTAACTATATAAGAGGTTCTACCAGTTTGTGATGTATGACAACGCAGAAAATATGATTTATTTTGATTTAGCAATGTCAAAAAAAATCACTAAAATAGATATAGGTACTAATGTTTCATGTGAACTATAAACAGAACAATTTATAAATGAGACTATCGTGTTTTTTAATAATGGTGGACTGTAATTGTTAATTTTATTTCCCGATCGTAAGCTAAGGAAGTATACTAATCGAATCCATAGGAAGACTTACCATTTTCATATATTTTCGACGTGTCTTGACCTCTAGAGTACGACAAAAGTGATCTTTAGTTTCCGTCTGTCCATCTGTGTGTCGATCTGTCTGTCTGTCGTGCGTGTCGATTTTAATTAGACAGATAATCTTCGAAATTACCGAATCGACTGTTGTAAAATTTTACATGTATGTTAGGAATATCATGTAGATGGTTAAGCGCCAACTAAAATTTGACCAATCAGCTCCACCACCAATGGGATGACGTCATGTCCAAAATTTATAATCGTAAGTTTTTTTAAACTGAATGAAATAAGATACTTTTGCATTTATGGTGTATGAATCCGTGTCGAATTTTCACCCTAGACATCCAAATTTTTGGAAAAAAAATCGGAACTGTATAATAATATTTTACAATTTAGTTTTGAAATTGTAAAACTGAATGCTATGAAATCTTGTAAATATTTTAAGGTTATCATAATCATGGTAAATCGTTAAGCAAAATTTATTCGTTTATCCCCTCCCAAAAAATTAGTGATGTCATCTCAAAATTTTGCCGAATAAATCCTCTCTGAAATATGCAAAATATGTACTATGATTGCACACTTGTGGTTTATCAACGCACTCATAGTTTTTAGAATTATTTATAGTGGGTGACTCAAAAAATTAATGAAAGAGCTAATTTATTTTATTGATTAAATCAGGAACTGTTCAACCGAATGCTTTGGAATCTTCCAAATATGTCTGTTTATTCCTCTCAAAGATTAATGACGTTATCTCAAAATTTTGCCTAATAAATTTGTGTAAAATATGATGAGTCCATAATTGTAATTTATCATTGCATTAAAAGTTGTTAAATTTATTATACAGGCTGACTCATAAACATTAATGATCTATTTAATTGATTGAATCGGGAACGGCTCATTCCATTTTCCCGAAAATTTGAGAAGACAACACTCTTATTATTAGTATTAAACTTCACCTATCCAAAGTGATATATGATATTGCAAAAATGTTGATGATGTCATCACAAAAACTCATTTGATACGTACGCGCACCACGCTTCTTTACATTTACTTTAACGTCACTACATACTTTTATTTTAACTTATTTTTCATAAAAAAATAAAATTCGCATAATCAAATTTTATAACTTTCGAAAAAGCTGGATTTGTTATATTGTACTTCAGGGGCGAGGGAAGTTCTGAACAAACTAAACAACTAATGGGAACACGTATATCTTTATCTGTAAAAATTGTGGAGTAGTTAGAAGCCTCACGCAAGACTTTGTACAAAATTGTATAAATTTGTAAAATTTATAAACCCGTTAAAACATGTAATAAGTATATAAGTTATAAAGAGATTAGTTTTCACACAGGAAATGATTCTAGATTTCGACGTTTATTATAGAGGTTGCCAACTTTTATTTTCTCGATTTGTTTTTTTATTGTAATTTATTTATATTGTTGTTTATGCCTAACGTAACAAACAAGAATATTTTTGTAATTTAATATAATGTATGCTTATTCAGCACTGTAAAAGGGTCATTCTCATGAATATCTAAAATTATGTTTTGTAGAGTAAAACTTGGCCTATTAATGTTTTTAGAAACTGATGATGCCATATTAAAATACGATGCGATTTTTTAAATTTCTGCTCTAGTTTGCCATGACGCGTACGTCAGTAGTTCAATCCAAATGGCTGACGTAAACGTCAACGTCATGGCCAACTACAGCAGAGCACCCGATATTATTAATTAAGGGCATTTTACTTTGAGTGGAAAGCACTACATATTTTGACACTGTGGCTTGATAACACACATCAAATGTTTCAATGAAAATCGTACGGGCACTTATTAACAGTAGCGAGTAACAGTATTTTCCTGATCAATGACAATTTGATGCAGTACTATTTTATCGAATCACAGTAGCTGAAAATCAAATTAGGTTTTTTCCATATTGTTTTTTTTTGCATTTTTTCCACATTGATTTTTTACTCGTATAGAAATATTTTGATTTCAAATCTTTGACACGTTAGTCAGACATTATTTTTGGTAATATCGTGTAAATTTCCTATCTTACGTTATTTTTAAATTGCACATATCATGTGAACTGAACCACAAATAATATCTTTGATATTTCTTGCGATTTATATATATTTTTTTATTTACTTATTGAATTTCAATACTTGCACACAGAACATTTTATTTAACAACTCAAGAAAGTTTTTAAAAGTGGGCGTTCGTGCACGCGCTCGCCATCCCTCCGGTGGCACGCTTAAGTTACATCTTTCCCCAACTTACCATTTAGTAAAACGCAGACATTCTTGTGAACCCTGAAATCTAATCTAATCAAATTAAAACAGTATGCGATAAGACGGCAACAAATCGAAAACAGACACTCCATTGTCGGTCAATATTGTGGTATAGTGAAATCTGGTCCGATCACTAGTCCTGCAGTCATCTCTGGCGAGCAGTAGTGGGGCAATTTCATCATCAACACCATTCAGGGTGGTTTGTCGCGCACTCTTCGCATTCAGTAGCTTTCAGCTCACGTCCTGAAAAGCTCGCTCCTGAAACGCGTGTGTGCAGTGCTCAGATCGTACGAAAGCTCGCGCGCGAATTGCTTTTCAGTTTTCAGGATGACTCGTGCTCAAGGTGTGAACATTCTGTGAAAATGACGAAGAGGAGAGGTTCGAAACGGAGAGCCGTTGATAAAATGGACGGTGAGTTAATATTTTTTTTTAGTTTAATTATAAAAGGTTATATCATCGTTTAGTTGTATTCGGATTAACGTGTTATTCGTATTTGCAATTGGCCACGAATAATGAATGCTGTTATTTTTGTTGACTTGCTTTATCAAAAAAAAAAACTTTTGATCTTTTGTCCTACGCACTGTTTCTAACAGTGAACGTAAAACAATTCTTAGTAATCTCAAACTAGACACAAGCACTAAAGTAAACAACATGAAAAGACGCAAATATTGAGTAGGGGTGAAGTGATTTTCTTCGCACGTTCTTTGACATTTCCATCAAGGGAAAATGTTCAATCATCTGAAAAAAAAATCGCGCGTTTGCGGAGGAAATTAAAATTGGGTTAAAAATATGAGGTTCGCGAAGTTTTTACGCACATAATATATTTTTCCGCGTTGTGCCAATACTAGGAATTTTATAATTTATAAAATAACATACTAAAAAATGTTTTGTAATAGTTAACAAAACTGATAGTTGTATTATTTATAAAGCATTATTTGAGTTATGTGTATAACAAATTTTCTGCTTTGGTTAAACAGTTACTTGTCAAGTTTACATTGCGTGGTGTTAATAAATTACAAATTACTAATACCTTTTTCGTACGAAATATAAAATTTTTGTAACGTTTAGTCAAATTTTTTTCAAGAAAAATGTGGCAAACTTTGAAAACGCCATGGAATTGATACCATTGAAAAATCGCGGCATATAAGTATGTATACTACCAAAACAAGAAAACATTTTTCTATTATGTATTCACATCACATATAGCCTTTGATTTTTTTTATTAGTGTCCTTGATTGCTTACATTTATTTTTTTTATTTATATGTAAATAATAATCAGAATTTTAAAATATTTAAATGTAAATAAATATATCACAGTTCGTTATTTTTGTTGATATCCGCTTTCCTAAAATTTAATATTGCATTGACAGGAGATACGTTCAATTTTAATAACATTGTATCAACAGCCTAAAAACAACAATTTACATATAAAAATATCACAATAATCAATAAGTTTTTTCAGAAATAGTTAATTAATTCATAAGAGAACGGTAAAGGTATGCACACTGCAATCCGCATTTTCTGGAATTTAACATACTTGTAAAAGCGTTTCACGTATTTACATTAGTTGAACTATCAAAAGAAATAATAAATCATCAGATAACCTTTACATGCATCTATATGTGACATTTACTAATTTATCAGTTACATTTTGGATGATATATTGTAATTCTGTCGTTTTTTTTTTATCTCTTTAAACTTCACTGCAAATCAAACGATTTTCAATTACATGCTTAAATAAACTGTTTGCCATAAATTCTTACTATCTTTACAACTTCCGTTGGATTATTATTTTCTATTGTATTATGTGCTATTATTGCACAAAGTTGTACTCATTTGAGAACGTAGAAAGATTTTTAAACAATAATCGAACACTTAGCAACTTCTTGTTGCAGCAAACAATCAGCGATTAACGGTGTAATAGCTTTTTCCGGAAAATCACTTTGCGTTTACTATGTGAAGTAGTACCGGAATGGTTAGAACCTGACATCGAAAAAATAGAAGTTGCTTAGAAATTGTTCGTTGTTAATTATATTGTATTGTTAATTACTCTAAGTAATCTATTCATTAGTTAAGTATTCTTAAACTGTTTAAACTAACCAGGTTTTAAAAGACTTTTTTTATTTTTGCTATTTATGATGTAAAACAAATAGTTTTAGACAATCTTTGTGAAGAAATTTTTCCTTCAAATTACGTCAGTACAAATTAAATGTGGCATAGGTGAAATGTAATAAATATAAATTAGATTTAAATGTGAAATCATTTTGTTAAAATGGATACTCAAATGAAAAATCGGTTTAATTTTCAGTTTAGAAATCTTTTGGGAAAAATTCAATTTGTACACCAAGAAATCAAAACAGGTATATAACGCAATTTCGCAGTTTGATTTGTAACATTAGATAATAATTTTCCTCTAACACTTATACAGCACGTGACTAGTGTCGGCGAATGCTTTATAGTCATGTAAGTATGGCTTCAAAAACTGATAGGAAGCAGATAAATAAAGTATATTAAAGTTTTAGGTTTTCTTTAACATTTAAGTATGTATTAACTGATCACTAATCAGTGATCACAATAAAATCATATATAGTGTAAGTCATTATCATACGCCACAACAATATTTGAATATTTTAATAACAGTAATTTCATTTTATGACAAATTATGAGCAAAAATGTTATTTTATGTTTTGGGTCATTTTAGACGAAGAAAAATGATGAGACAAACTGCATAGTTTTACTGAAATATCAGAAAATTGTGTATTCGTTTAAGTAATAAATTTACAAAAGATCAACAGAATTCTGAAGTTCTGAGGTTAGAATAATCAAAATATATATAATTTGACAAAAAACTAACAAGCTTTGTTATGTGAACAAAGTTAGTAAATGCTTAATAGTTTGGTTGTGGTTTGGTGTTTAAACATTTCGGCAGCAGTTTACACAGTCTCGCAAACGTGCGTTTAAAACTGTGCTTTAGGCATAACAAACGCATCGGCATTTTTTTTGACAGCGGGCACTAACTTAACAAATAAGTAAGTTTTATGTTGTGTTATGTATGTTTTAAAACCGACTTTAAAATTCATATATTTTTTTTCTACACACAAGATTAAAAATATTGATAAATTATTAAATCACAGGTAAAGGAGTATGTTGCAATTATCAGTGTCAAGTCAAGTGTGTGAATAGACATTGTGATTGAAATTTTATCATCTACACGATAATCTTCAAGTGCATCTAAAATTTCACAGTAATCCAGTCATTCTAGTAGTTTTACAAATTATCCATTATAAAAAGTCAATAGGTAAGACGACAAATAGCAGACAGACTAGAATGGCAAATCGACATTTTCATATTGTACAAACTGTGAAATGACGAGTAAATAGATCTACATATCAATTGAAATAGTACTCAAATTAAATTTTTTTCTGAAAAAAAAAATGCTCCTGTTAGGAGTTCTAAAGTCTTTGGTTTTAGAATGAACAGTTTTACAATATTTGATAGAGTTTCACTGACTAATAAGAAACCTCTGCACCGAACATGTTTTCTTTAGAAAGAAGTTTATTTCTGAATTTTGTAATATTGTGTTTGTCATCATTTATTTTGTTATTTCGAAAAAAAAAAACTTTTTGTTCACTATACAATAAAAAATACAACTTCCTGTTTCTTTTGCACAATATTTTCCACTATTTTTGAAAATTTTTAAAATTATAATAAGTTTTTCTAATGTATATTTAACTGTTCTTATAATTGGCATCAGTGTATAATTCCCAAAAAAATATATTTTTTTATTATTATATACCTAATAGTAATAATATTGCGTGCTCTGTATCAGTCGGCAATAGTTTAACGATATGAACCGTAGCAATAAAAGTCACCATACACGAAACATGTAAATTTTCCTCACATTGTGGTTAAGAATCTCGAAAATATTTAAATGAAAAAAGTGCGCTTCTGATCGTTGAGGCAAAAACCGAAGCAATAAATGAGATAGTATTGAGCAACAGTAACATATGTTTTAAAAATGTGTTGAAAAAGTAATGTGAGGTGTGCTGTTGGTAATTATTATGAAACAACCTTAAATGGACAATATAAACAATTTTATAGAATGATAACGCAAAATAAGTAAACAGATACACATATATATTGCTTTATGCAATTATAGTGTCGCAGTCAGTGGTCATGTTCTTTTATATGGATGAATAAGCGATTAGCGAATATTACAATTCATCCTCAATTATTTGGAATTTTAACGTTTCACTAAATTCATATTTTTGTCTCAAGTCCATCATTTTAATGAAAATGTTTGTTATTTCCGGTCCAAATAACTAATTCAAATTATATCCACTCAATTAATAAGTATAGATTACGCTTATCTGTAATAATGTTCAGAAAATTTTAAGTGGGTTTTATTTGTTCCTGTTGTCGCACTCGAGAGAATGTAATAACAAAAAACTTGTTTTCAATCTTAAGTGAAATAACAATCACTAGAGTTGATGCAATTTGTCGCAGGGATATTGTTTAAATCGACTCGGATTTGATGTTTCAAGGTTAGCAAATAACCTATATCGGATTCAAAAGCTTTAATTAAAAAAAGATAATATCGACCGACATTAAAAACAGATTTCATTCTTGCTTTTTAATATCAACGTGAAAACCAATCACGAGTATTTAATCCCTGAAAATATGAGTTGATATTACAAGGTAATGAATGCTTTGAATATTAATTTCGTTTTTTCGAATAATAAATTCTGCTAATAGGATATTGTTGATATTTGAATGACATTTATTATCATAATTAACAACCAAGATAAACTCGGATAAGTGGAAAATCGGATAAGTAATTCAATGAAGTTGATGGAAATTTTAGATTTTTATTGTGCAAACTCCTACATGTGTGATACATTTTTACCATTATATGCGTCAGACCGATCGTGTTCCTTGGAGGGATTAATATGACATTTTGTTCAGTTCTCCTTTGGTAAATAATACGAGCCGATACAAGAAACTGTAAATTAATACATTCTTGTTGATCGAGGAAGCGAGCCAGTGAAAATTCCTAGGTAATATGTATTTTGCATCGATTATCTTACATTATTATTCTACATATATTTAATAATTGAGTTACGCCCATCTCCGCCTAGTAAAACCTCTTAATTATGTCTGTTACGTTAACTAATCAATAAGAATGTTTATTAGATTCGGAGAATCTAAGAGACTATCACAATATTCATTAGACGTGGGACGATATAAATGACACTATTAATCTAATCGAACAAATCATTTTAGACTAATGGGAATACGATTGACAAACAAACTTAAAACATTTTTATAAATTTCGTTACAAGTTTATACGAGACAAGTACAGTTTACATCATGGTAATTTTTTTTACCTAACTGTTATCAGTGTTTATGTCAATTTGTTTATCGCAGTGCATCGTTTCGTATACGAGTATAACACTGTAAATACTTAAAAACAATGCATTTTTATCAAATTCAAACCGACGATGCATTAAATAACGGTCAATCAATTTTTATTTATAGGTCCATTCTTAATGGCCCGAAATTTACCAAACATGATTGTAACAAATAAACTAAGCCGGAAGAGTTCAAAATGTGCAATACGCAACTACGAAATAGTGATAATATTCACACATTATACAAAATGATTTATGATTAATCGCATGAGTTCCTATCTTATTAATTATTAAAAAATCTTTGTAAACATTGAATTATAAATTGCATTGTTTAGGTTTAAAGCGCCAATGTTTTCAAAAGTAATCCTTCCCCAATCAAACTTTTGACAGCAGATAAAATTTATATAGGGTAGAGTAGAATCTCACAAGGAACATCAATTATAAATTTTTAAATGGCAGTATTAAGTAGCTTGCCTTCGATACGACACCCGACAATAAATCAAAGGTTTGTGCCAACATCGTACAATTTGGTTTAATTCAAATTTCAACACTATTTTGAAAACCATACCTTCAAAATTTTTCAAAAAATTATATACTTTATGTGTAGCCGTAAAATCAAGAATGATTTAACATTTTCTTAGTTATTTCAATATTGGATAAAGTTTCTTTAATAAACAGAATGCAGTACTGCATTTATTTTAAAACAGAATATACTTTTCAGATCTCTACAAAAGTACACAGTTGTCAAATTTTTTGCTGCTATTAAACGGTTCTGACTTGTCCTGTATTGTAAGTTTCGTATTCAAATGTTTCAAAATATTCTAGTACGTGGCATACAAAAATAGAAAACCGATAGATACATACCTATAAAAAAGAATGATAACTAAAAATGATTGAAATAAAAAATCCAAGTACACTTTTCTAATAATTTGAATAATAATAATCAAAAGCAGCTAAAACTGTTCATTAAGCGACCTTCGCCAGTATATTAAAGTTGCCATGGAGAGAAAACAGAATACTTTCCACCTTCAGAACCGGAACAACAAACAAATTTTGAATTAAAACCACAGGCTCCGATGAAAACTGTTAGTAAATTAGCAAACTATGCTGAAGAAATTTATTTAATTAGTTGAGAATTGTTTTTGTTTCTGTTCAACTCGAGCAGTTAAAAAGAGGCAAATTAAACTGAAAGTTTTGGCTTGTAAAAAGTTATCAAAATTAAACTGGCGGCGCTCTTTACGATTGTGTCGACTTTCGGGTTATTAAAAACCCAGGCGAAGCGTAGTTTCAATGGTCCTGCTGGTATATGGGAAAAAAAGAAAAATATTGGCTGTTGAAGAATCACTGCATTTTTTATTGTCAGTGGACAAAATTGTATGAGACAGGAATAAGAAATAGCTTCTCTGGCTCCGATTGTATTGTAGTTTTAACGCACAGATTGTGTCGGATAGACGGTTTTATATATCGCTATGTATTGTAAGTTTTTTATGTTTTGTTAACTCTACAATATTTTTTGTTGAAAAATGAAAAGTTTATGTACAAATATTTTGAATTATAAATAGTTAACGTCAGAAGAGTTGTACACTATTATTTTGATTCAATATTATCTTGATGGTACATACATTTTTCGATGATAATTAAAAAGTTGTCCTTTCGAGTCATTTCTTATTATTTAATTCGTAAAGTTGCAAGTTAAAAGAGATGTCGTTTTTTATGAAAACTCAGTAATAACAATTATTTTGTGAATATGTACATAGTATTGTTTATATTTTTATGACAAATTTTTTGGTGGTTAAAATAAATAATGAAAACGTTCCCTAAATTTCCGGAAAATGAAATGAACTGCTTTTCATATAACCAACAAACCATATCGGGTCATACATTAATTTTTGATACATTAGACCCAAACAATTTCAAAAAATTGGTCGAAGGTTATTTCGACGGCACTTCCCTCGCCTCTGAAGTACAGTTCAACAAATCCTGCTTACTTGAAAAATTATAAAAATGGCAAGTAAAAATATTTGTGTTTATATTTTTTTAGAGCTTCTTTTTCTCAATTCATTAGTGTATCATAATTTAATCACCCATACTTCGTCACTGCCTTTGATTAAAACAATTATGCTATGAAAACACTTTATATTTGGTATGGCGCGGAGAAATAGGGTGATCGGTCAAAGAATTGCTCCAAAAGTATGAATGCATTGATACAGTGTGGGGCCGTGTCTGTTTCTAGTGAATTTTAGCATTGGAAAATGTCCCGATCAACAATTCAGCAAGGACACGTATGTCAGTGCCGACACGTGCAATACACCTGCAATACTAATATAATAACAAAAAGTGTAGATAAGACCAATCACAGTGTACAAAAAACCTGTGACCCATTGGTCAAACGAACCAGCGAATTTCGCTTCAATAATTCAACATTTTTACGGTACAAACATAGAGACGCAATTTGAATTTTGTTTGCGAAAAAAAAAAACTCAAGGCAGATTCATAAAGCACAAGTAGAAGAGTATGTTATTTTAGAAAATTTAAGTGGCGTTTAATAAAAAAATGTGAGACGTCATGAGATAACTTCAGTTTCAATTGTCATTAATCTTAAGTAATTTTTAAAACAATGTTAATGTTTTACTAAAATTTTGAAGAAAGATGCTATGTAATCTATGAAATAAGAGTAAGATTTAATCGTTGTTTACGAATCTAGTGAGATTTATTTCCGTATTTTAAAACAACGTCAAAATTTTTCAGGAAGGAGTGAAAGTCAGGCATGTATATAGATACATTTTTTGAGATAGTGTTTTTCTTCTTAATTGTAACCTTATATTTAAAATTGCAAAGTAATCGTCATCTATTCGATGGTTTTGAAAAGTATCTGCCAAATCAATTTTAACCCGATGACTTTGAGGAATGGACAGACGAAAAGGGAGAGCTTAATTTCCGTGTTCTAAGACACGTGAAACTTTATGAAACATGAAACCAGATAGTCGTTGAAATGGCACTGTTAAATAACTTGACTGTGGAGGAAAAGTTACCACACAAAGAAAGAAGTAATTTTTTCTGAATTTCTAAAATAATGTAAGAATAATAATTTTAAGTAAAAGAATACAATGCGTGGTTTTGCTTTTAGTGTATTTATTATGCATTGCATTAGCGATTTTGCTCACGTTCAGCTTTTTAATTTTGAGTTTGCCGAGACCTCGTGATTGTGGGAACACCGGCAAAACAAAGAAAAAGGAGTAACCCAAAAAATACATTTAGAATGGATTAAGAGCGTTATAGAATATCAATTAGGTAATTAAGGCAATTGCATCTGTTGAAAGCAAAACTTTCCGCTTGTGCTTATGTATCTGCCTACATCGATTTAAAACTAATTTCCTCTCAAATTAGTCCTGAACGTCAAGATGAAAGGTCATAAATAACCTTCAGAAATTCATTAATAACCGGTCCAAAGTAATTCCGAAGTAGATTTTCAATGCAAGAAAATTAGAAGATAACGATTTTATCGGTGTAGTCAATTTGACAGCCGAACATAATTTGCGGCTGTGATTTTGCAACTGCATGAAATGGTGACAGGATTACGTCACTGATACCGCTATAATACCAACACAAAGCATCACTAATCCCACAATTAGTACCGAGATGATAAATGGACAGGCCGTTCATATACCCTCCACCATCAAAATCGTATTTATGCGAATTTACCAAAACAATTTTAGACAATGAAATTTGTTATTCATGTGCAAACAAAGTGTGTAAACTCTTCGACTATCTTATTTGCGCTTACATTATTGATAACAAATAATTGGCAAAACTGTTTATTTTGCAGAGAGGGAAGAGCCATTTTACCGAAGCGATGAATATAGAATAATGCGGCCATCAATACCCAGCTGATTAGCATTGAATCACCTATTCTTAACGCATTTTTGTTACTACATAACTGGATAATTTGTATCTTGAACTCTGCGTGCTATGAACTCGAGATAAAGTTTCAAAAACGTCGTGACCGTGTAACGATTTTATTTAATGTCGAATATAAAATCGCACCAATATGGAAGAAATCGAGATTAATCAAACGGAAGCTTTCGCGTCACTTGTAAACTCGTAACTCCACCTACAAACCTTCCTTACTTGATTAACTTTTCAAATGTGATCCGAATGGTGATCGAAAGCATTAATTCAGTTTCCCTACATGCTTAATTAAACCTGTACACAAAATATCAGATCAGGAGTGTAAACAATCAGGCGTAATTTATACAAAAACCTATTAAGTCTCAAGAGTTATCTGAAAGATAGAGAGAGCCCATTATCTGAAATATATAATAAAATGATTGATTTTTGACTGAAAG
Organism: Zophobas morio; assembly: GCF_036711695.1. NCBI lineage: Eukaryota > Metazoa > Arthropoda > Insecta > Coleoptera > Tenebrionidae > Zophobas > Zophobas morio. Next base: position 8,409,830 of record NW_026972110.1, read on the forward strand.
CATCTGTTCTGGTATGATATTCCCTCTTACGTTCAATTTATTTTAACCGGGTTAGCAAATACTTCACAACTTCCATAAACAGGAAGATAAATGTTTCCCGATTGTTTTTAGGTTAATGTTAAGCTAGAAAATTGTTGATATTGCTGTTGTCTATCTTCAGATCCGTTTAAGTTACAGTAGTATGCCACGGCACTACTTAAGACTAGGGTATTTCTTACGTGGCTTTTTGAAAAGGAATAAGATTTTTATCAACTTTTATAGGAACATGATCCATAATTAGACGTTCTAATTTCAGAAATTATTGTGTTGATACCAGTTACATTCTACCTACTCTCCGGTTAAATTAGGTAAACCAAATACTGTTAGTAATCGTCTACATTTAGAATAAGAACCATTTAGAATTTCTCATTATAAGCTTAGATTGAATTTACAGATAAATGAATACTGACAGTCACCTATAATTGGAAGTTCGAATTTAACAATTGAGCAGTTGTATATTGCATACAATTTACTTCTTAGAAACAATAATCACTACAATATGTAGATAACAAAGTAAGCTACTTAGATATTTAGATGCACCTCATTTTATTTTGTATTGTGAACAAATAAGGTAATTTACGATAACTCAGTGTAGTTCATCTAGTGAAAAATAATTAAACTATACCTAGAATTTATATTTTTTTTATGATTACTATTCATATAAAAAATCGATTTTTGGATGGTATCAGTTACATTATCTGCTGTATTTTTTATATCTCATGAACGTTACGTAATCATAATAATTCAACATCAAAACGCAATTTTTTTTTAATATTAAATATTGTATTATGCCATGTTTTGTGACCGGTGGTAGTAGGCCACCGTGTAGCGAAAAGTAAAGGTATTTGTCACACAGGGTCTCAAAATTTCAGTTATTTTTACTGATATAACCATATAAATATTTGTTATTTTGAAAACTTAATAGAATATAAAAATCAGGTATTTAGGACAATTAACACTTTAATGCCTTTGATGCCACTGTTATGTACTACTCAGCTTGCTATTAAATTTAACTTTCATCATGTCTCGAGACCTACACGGATATCTGAAGTATTATGTACAATAATGTACATATACCAATAAAACATCCAGAGCATTCGGTATAGGTCACAATTCCTATAATCTCGAACTTTTGAGTCACTTGAATATTAGCAAATTTCAAAGGCTTCAACTTAAAAATTATTTTAAACATTTTTATTTAAATTAGTCATCACTTTCTGTATTAGTGTTATGCTCTAGTATGAACAAAAAATCAATTACAACTGATGAAACCAACGTGTTTAACTAGTTTTAATATAAACGAACTCAGTTTAATTTAATTATTTAAATAACCATTGAAATGAATGATATGAATGTAGAGTCAATAAAGCTGATGAATACCATGTTTTCGGTATTAATTTTCCAACAAAAAAACTTTTTTTTATTTACTAAAACGAATTCTTTGTTGTAGAAAACCTTTCTGCTTCAAATTAGATGTTTCAGATCATACAGCGTTTACACAAGGCACAAGATTATGCATACATTAATTAATTTTAACTTCGTGTGCACGGTCAAAATAATTATAAAACGAATCGGTCTTCTTTGCCAATGACCACAGTCTGCAAAGATTTATCATTGTTTTGCCAAAATATTAGCTTAGAAAAATTAAACAATTACGGCCCGTGCGCTTTAATTCCCACCACATTTGTTGAACCATCCTCCAAAACGGGGAATATCGATCTTAATTGCTTCATGATTTTGTTGTAGCAGCCAATTAGTGTTCCAACGATTCTGTTGTCAGAATATTAAAAACTGAATTTCAGATAAGAATTTTTATTACTACACTACTGTAGAAAAAATAACTTGTTTTTCCATTTAGGGCAATGAATCTTTTACAGTTGTAGCATGTTAAAACAGTTTTCATTTATTTGCGTTATCAGTTGTTCTAGAACTTACAACCCGTTTAGTGTATTTTTCTGGAAAAAAAAATGTAAGTAGGAAATATGCAAACTATTAACATTTGTTTAAAAGATAAGTCGGGAATCAAATGAGATAAAAGTCCATAGAATGTAATAAAAAGAGGCAACATTTTTAAATCAGCTAACAAGTGTACTGTCTAAGGCCCTGTTAACATAGAGGAGCCGATAAAAATGCTGCCCCGCGATGTAAATGAGATTGACGACATACATCAAAACTACAAGACAAATTACATTTCTTCGGACGTTAATCAGCGCTGATATATACATCAGCATACAAATGAAAATCGTTTGTAAGAAACCTAATATTGTGAAAATAAAATTAAACCGTTGGACGTGATTGCAATGTCTTCGCAAGACTAAGATTAATTTAGACGTAAAATAAAAAAACACATTCCTCAGCTATCTATTTGAGATTAACGTAATAGTTAAACCTAGTTTGTGCAGAGTCGTAAAAACTTGATACTTTTCTCTATCCAAACTTGATTGCTTTTATGTTGGATTGTTTATATTTATTTATATGCATCAATGTCTAAAAGTTGCCACATTTATATGGCATTCGATATTTTAAGTTGCTTTTTAAGTGTTTCGCCCATTTATGCAATATTTTAGCACAAATGATGTTAAAACACGTTGCTTTATGTTTAAATGAGTATTAATTATTTCATGAGTACATAGGCATAAACATGCAATATTGTGGCATTATTAATTTAGATAAATTAAAATCCAAGACACATCTTTTCAACTGCTTCCACTTTCTACTGTAAACTGAATAATTAGGTACCTGTGTGAGAGATAATTAATTTATTACACATTTGTAAACGATATTTACCTATTATTAGTTACCATGACAATATAAGTAACACAAGGACAATACAGATTAACAAAACGGTGCACTGGTGTTTGATCAGTTAATGAAAAAGTAAATATTTAAGATAAAAAGCAACACCTGCATCTTACGTGCTATGTTCTGGAATAAGACGAGACATAATTAAATTTTTTTGTATCGTTTGGTAATTTACAGTTCTCAGTAAGAGTTATTATGAAATATGGTCATTAAAACAAGTAAATAAATAACTCCCGGACAACAACATTTTATCATGTGAACCTAATTATAAGAAAAGAAAACAGCGTCGATTAATTTTAAAACTATAAAAATTAAACTGTCACTATTTTTACCAGTTATGAAACTAATAAGTTTCCACGCTGCCTTGGACGGATTTGTTTATATATACACCGGTCAGAATGTTTTTAGATAAAGGTAGGTAGGCCATGTAAATCTAATATTTTGGTTGGCAACCAATTTCGTATATGCAAATATCCCTAATGAAAAATGAAATTTATTATATTAGGTTAAGTTGTTTTTAATGTAAGGTTAGACAATCTGACAAAAACTGTAACACTGTTGTCAGTAATTTTACACTTTTTCCATTCCATTGAAGTAAACAATTATTATTTCAGTATTTAATAAGCAGTCACTTTAATCAAATTTAAAATTCATATTTGAATAAGTAATAATTAAGTTTTATCTTTAATAATCCGTATCAACATTTTTATTATACTATATAATTATTCTTAGCAGTTAACATAAAATAATGAAAAGGAATGAATAACTGAATAATGTCTACCTTGGTTCAGCACGCTTCTTGTGCTTTAGGAGTGTTCATCGTAGTTCTAGTTGATGGTGGAATACATCAATCAAGAGACAAAAGGCAAACTGTATGTTTTGGCATCCAAAAGGTAACCGTCCTCAGGTCAAAAATAAACTGTAATAAATTCGACATAATTATATCACGAATTTTGTATACTTACATATGTTGGAAATATTTTTCTAAATAAAATATGGAATGCTTTACTCAAAAATTTGTGAAGTATATTTGCAGTGAGATCCAGAACTACCGAATAATGAATAGAAAATGATACCACACAAAGTAAAATGGTCGTTTAAGGAATGGTATAACCCGTTCCTTTCAGTCAAATAATTTTTGAAATTAAAAAAAAAAAAACATTCTCTGGCAAGTTATTCTTTGGTACTTTATTCCATTTGGATTATTTCACTAGAAAAATTTGAGTTATCGTCCTCTGAGTCTTAATCAGATTTACCTAGTCTAATAATGAAAGGATGAATATTTTTATACGACACATTTTTATGTTTTTTCCAGTCTGCCAAAATAAACTTTTCGCATTGTTTCACAAAAATTTTGCCACATGTTTGGAGTACATTTAGAGAGAGCTTCAAGTCATAAATTCTCCACCCCATCCTTGGATGAAGGTTGAGAATGTATGTGCTTGTTGTAGTATTTCTTTCAAAACCCCCATGCCATTTTAAACAGGTTGTATTGACAATGGTACGGGGTAATCTAAGAATTTCATGACCACTCTCTTTCGATGTCTTCTCTACCAAGTAACCATTTGTGTACTTGTCCTAAAAGGTTTAATTAATTCCCACAATTGTTTTTTCGAAATTTTTGTTCAAATTCAATATTATGACATTTTTGCACATAAAATTTTGGGACCGCTTACCTAATACTTGAGAATTTTGTACAAGGTCGTTAGCAGTTAGTAAAACAACAAATACTAAACGTGCTTACGGGTCTTTATTTTGGCAAAATATTCTATGACGTTATCAAAATTTACTTTCCTCTCTTTTTCAATTGGTAAAATGGAAAGATTGTTTAGTCGCGCTTAGCTCATTGTGGACCTTAAGCACGATTTTATCAAGTTTAATGTTGAAACACTTCTTTCACATGACGCCAACGAAACAAATGGTTAAAAAAATCTTAGACAGAGCGCTAGACTTGAAACAGACTCAGAATAGCCCCATTTTACGATGAATCTGAAAACTGCAATGTAATCTACTGAATCGCTTCTTGGGAAGAAATGCTGGCGACTTCCAAGTGGCGCCTCAGTCGTAAAATTTCCAAAATTGTGTCCTCTGCAGAAAATTCATCGTAGATTCTTGTCAGATGTGGAACTATTCCATGAACATCTTTTTTTGATGACGTTAGCTGTGGGATTTATAAACTTACTGTTGCTTTTAGAGCTGAAAATTGTCATTTGCAAACGCCATTTCGCCATTGATATTTAAAGGTGTTGTAAAAGAAAAGTGGAGGATTTAAGTTGATTACTACAAAAATGATTAGTATAGACATGTTTTAAGTTTCTTGTTGTCGAAATAAGTCAACACATACTAAGAAAAAAAGGCAAAAAGTAGCCCCGCCCACCGACCCTATCTCAATTGTGATGATTTTTTTTTATTCCTCGTGAGCCAAGGAGACGGAGCTTAACTGCATAATCCTTATTTCTATATTATGAGAAATTAAAAATGTTTTTGAGTATTGTGTTGTTGAAAGAATACTATGTATATTAAGAAAAAATTAAAGATTAAGCCCCACCCATACATACCCTGATCTAAATAGTAATGAAGTTTTCATTCGTTGGCAGACTTAATAGCGGAGCCCAATTGCAAAACGCATATTTCCTTACAAAAATTTACCATTTTAAACGTGTTTTAAATTTTTAAGAATTAAAAAAAAACATCGAAATTGAGATGGGGAGGATGGGCGGGGTTTGTAGTTTGACTTTTTTTCTTAATATGCATAATATTCTTTCAACAACACGATACTCATTTTTAATTTCTTTTAAAGAAATAAGTATTTTGCAGTTAAGGCTGCTGATTTACGGCGAATAAAAAAAAATCATCACAATTGAGATAGGGCGGGTGGGCGGGCTTACATTTGGCTTTTTGTTTTAATATCTGTAGACTTTCACAACATAAAACTTAAAACATGTTTAAAATAGAAAATTTGTATGAGGAAATATCGATTTTGCAATAGCCTCGCCCCACAATTGCAAAATCCATGTTTCCATGAAAAAACCATTTTAACCATTTTTAAGTTTCTTGTTATGAAAAGATGGCTGTATTATGAAAAAAAAAAGAAAGGCAAAATATAGCCCCCGCCCACCCGCCCTATCTCAATTCTGATGATTTTTTTTTCATCGTAAGCCGAGGGGCGGAGCTTAATTGTAAAATCCTTATTTTTCTACGAGAAATTACCACGTGAAATATGTTCTTAAGTATTCGTGTTATACAAAGAAAACTAAATGTGTTAATTAAAAAAAAAAAAAAAAAACAAAAAAAAACAAAAGAGAAGCCCCACCCATCCGTCTCGATCTCAACCGTGATGAACTTTTCATTCGTTGTCAGATCGAGGGGCGGAGCGTAGTTGCAAAATCGATATTTCCCTATACAAATTTACTATTTTAAACATGTTTTAAGTTTCTTGTTGTGAAAAGATGACTACACATATTAAGAAAAAAAAAGGAAGGTTGCGAGCCCTCCTTTAAATTCCAAATGTTTGTAATTTTTTTCGTTGTAGTACCAAATTAGTCGTTGCAGGTCTTTTCTAAATATACAGGGTTGCTAGAATGTATGGAAACGGTTAAATATCTTGAGAACACTTGCACAAATCACATGAAATTAGGTATAGATATACAAGAATTTGTACTCTAATTACTCGTCAAAAAATTTTTTTTTGCTCCATTTGTTTTCGAGATGCAAGGGCAACTTGATTTTTTTTTTAAATGGCAAAAATGTTTAAAGACGTCAGGTCTTCGCTGTGATACTGCTTGCTTGTTTCATGAAAACTGAACGCCCTATTTCTGTCTTATTTTCGAATAAGTCGAGAACCATACATTCTCCGTATATTTTGTTCGCTTTATTTTACGAATTTTCTATAAAACTTCCAGCTAGCGATTTCGATGTTCATCCTTCGTGTTTCTCTACAAGAACTAATAAAACTGCGTAAGACAGACGAAACAGCGGAATCGAATTTCTAGAACCTTATGTAAAATACCGATTTTGCAACAGCTTTTAGAAGCCGCAATAATATTGACTATAAAATTTTAAAATGAAATATCATATTACGTGTGTAAGCCATAACTGTCTGAATGAAAACTTCTCATGCCTGAAAATTGAAACTTTTTGTAAAAAATGGGTGGAAGGTTGTTTAGACAGCGCTTTAGTATGTTTTCCACGATTTTTCTGTTATTTTTTTGTTTATTTTGATCTTGAGTTTCAGGTATACTATAATAGGTACTTATATTATTTATCTGTGGTTTAATGATTCATATTTTTAATCTTGTGCGTAAGGATTAAGTGTGCAAAATCTATCTGAAGGATCTATTTAACATTTAGCACATGGTAATTACAGAATAATGACTAAAAATGATCTATTTTTCCCTTCGAGAAATTTTTTAACATCATTTCACGAAATTATTTAAAAAATCCTGAAGATCCAAAATATAATATCACTTTAAACACAACTACAAGAGTTGCCCCGGTTGTTCTTAAAGGTCCATCTCTATTTTATTTTAACAAATAGAAAGTATTCTCAACAAATATAATTAGCAGTATCAGGGGTATTCGCTAGAGTAATTTGGTACTTATGTTTTTTATACGAAGTTAAATCCTTAGAAGTTGGTTTCCTTCCTAAATTATTAAAGGTAAAGAGAGTTTGAAGAGGCGAATTGTGTAAAAACTTTTCTTGTGCTAAGTATGTGACTAACATAATCAGCACTTTGAACAAGATATTAATGTTCGTTAACAGTGATTTAAATTTAATGGAGTTTCTTAATTTGAGATTATTACCAACTTCAGCATACCTACGCGTTTTGCTAGATTAATCTTTCTAATTTAGGACTGAGCTGCTACAAATATGCACCGAAATTGTCCTTAAAAGACTGCTATCTGTACTAATTTATTGACAATTAAATTCGAATTCTCTAATATTCCTTGGACAGCGAAGAAAAACAGCAGTGTACAGAATTCATTTAGACGAGCTTAATGATAGTTTATCTCACGATCTGATACTTATAAGAAGCGCAGTTTTGTGATAATTGAAAATATACCTCAAGGCATATAATACCAAAAGAATTTCATTAATTAATGTTGTTGCTTGTGGATTTACGACTAACAAATCGGCTACAACATGTAATTACGTTATTGGAAGCGTTTAGCGATTATAAATCCTCTTTCGGTTCGTGGTTATTAAATGGTTTTAATCTTTTATCGCCGAGACTTTAGATGCGGCAGAGATCCACTACTGGAGACAGTTTATTTTCAGCTATAAACATGGCACCAACACAAATACGATTAACTCTATTGCTTCTTTCAGTATTTTATTACTTTACAGTTTACAGGTCATCTAACAGAGGAAATGTACGAATGAATCCGCTTGTTGTGAAGTGTCTATAAAAAAATATAATTAGCAGTAATCCAATATTTACGAAAGTTCGACACTTGAAGACGAAGGTATCGGAATTCGATCGGGATTTTTAATGGTGGCGTTGAGCAAAGACGACGTGTACCAGTTTACAATTGTGAACAATGTTACAGCCCAGGGGAATAGCCCGAATAAAATCTATAATTAGACACAATATGTTATAAAACTTAAGTACCTATCATTAGATCTGAGCTTTTCAAATAAATACGATGAAATCGTGAAAAAACAGATTTCATTTCTGATTCTTTTGAGCGGTTTGTAAACAGCTACATAGTTTATTTTCGTGTTCATTGTTCAACGAAATAAACTTATATCCAGTAAAAATGGAACAAGATTTTCATCATCAAAACTAAACAGTTAATTATGCATTCCTGATGCTGTCAAATTAAGAAAAGAATGAATTATTTTGACTGTTAAAATTCCGTAACATGGCCTAAACATTTTTATACCAATTAAAATTTGCAAAAACTGACTGTTGGTAGTATTGGTTTAAACGCGGACTTATGTTGAAGGCTAACTTTTTATGGTCAAATCACGAGCTACAGGCTTTTACTTTTAACACTTAATCCTTGCCAGCACAGAAATGTAGGGAAACGTGTGAGAAATGAACTTTTCAATCACAAAATATTTTAAATATTTGCCGTTTTAAATTAAAGTAATTTTATATCTGCTTCGTTAAAGTTAAATATTACATTTGTTGGATGTCGCCTCCACACCTACTGACCAAACTTTTCCATTTTTAATCATTTAATATTTTTCGTTCTAATGTCTGCGGCCTTCTCCTGGAAATATCAAAGTTAGTGAATCTGTCAAATGCAGAGAAACGCTTTTTATTGTACACTTCCTGACGTATAATGGTAAAAAGTCTGTGGTTTTAGGATAGAAGGCAAAGGTTTTTACGTAGAGAATAAAAAGTAAATTAAATAGTCCTCACACGTTATTTTAGAGTAGGTGGACAGATCTGCTAAGCAGACGATAAAAAAAATTAATAAAATTGTTCCTCATAGCCTTTATAAACCAATCGTCTTAAAAGTCAAAATGGGTGCTATTTTGTTCAAAATTTAGTTTATTTTTTCAAAGAATAGCACAAAACGAGAGGATCGAAACTAATTTAAATAATCAAAATGTTTGTCATATTGTTTATATGTAGCAAATGCGTAGACCAATACTGATACAAAATTTCAAAAATGTAATCGATCAAAATTGTTATGGAAACTAACCTTTGACTTTAGAATCTAAATTGGCGATGCTGTCAATGTAAAACTTTTGCTTAAACATGATTCTTTACTTGATCTCAAAGATCATTTTTGTTTTTTCAAATTTAATAAGATTTTTCCCAAAACAATATTTATATAAATGAAGCACTAACTTTTCTCTACGACCTAGTAATTAGTAAAAAGATCCGTTAGAATCCTGAAAGAAAAAGTTTTCAAGCAAACGTCAGTTAACGCAACTATAATTTTTTTGCAGAACAACTTAATTAATACTCTGTAACATTATAGTATCAAATAACTTAGAACTATGGAATCAATACCTATCCAGAAAGATTTATTTATCTTACTGAAACTTGAAAAAAGTGAAAGTAGGTAGCGTATAATGAAAAAGTTTTCGTGTCGTACGAACAATTTTTTATTGTGTCAGTGCTAGGCATTCTTATATATTGCATATTCTGTACTAACTATTAAATAGAGAAGGTCTTACAAATTAAATTTTTTTTAACAAAATTACTGAAGATAAAAAAGTTAAAACAAATTTTGTAAATAATTACATATAAACTTTATCATACATAAAGTATATGCAGTGAAAAATAAAAAATAATACTTACATTACTGTATACATATGAAAAGAAAGAATTGATCTGCTAATAGTGAGAAATCTTTAATGGTACCATGAAACCTTAATATATTTAACAAATACATACAACTTTTTTGACTAGCAATGTTTCAATAATGCAAAATATCTAAGAGCATTTCTGCACTATTTTGATTTATCGCATTAGTTTTCGTATTGAACATAACCAGAGCAAGTGACAGACTAGAATTAATTTGAAATAATTAATTATCATATATAAAACGCCACGCCCATATTTAGATCTGTTCTTCAATATGTTAAACGTATATTTACTCTGTTAAAAAAATCCGTTTATTTATCTTCATACTTACACGCCTGTTAAAAATGTCCAATCAAGCGAAATTTATTCAAGTTTTCTAATCGACTGATAAATCTTTAGTTGACAACAAAATCAGCATCCACTAATTGAAAAAATCCAACGGTTCATTTCCATTTTGTTAGCTTTCAAGTTTTTGCGCAAGAGTGATTTGTAGATTTTAGATTGTAGATTTTATCGGACTAGAAATATGACTAAATCAACGCACGGTAGCTAAATCGCTTTTACATGAGGCTACTTTTTGGTTGCTTTTGGTTTGCCTAGTCAAAGTTATACATTCACTTAAAAAAGCAATTCATATTTAACAAGTTACCCAATTCTGAGGATTTGTTATGAAACATGTGGCATCCTGCGTTCTGGATATAATTTTACGCCCATGTAGGTGTACAAAAGAATGAAACATTTCGATGACTGATGAGATTACAGAAAGACCCCCTGAGAGTCGTTTTATTAAACACAATTTCAGAGTAATTTCTTTGTATGAATTGGGATCCAATAAATTAAATTTTGATTGTTTTTTATTACGTCTAGGTTTTATTGGAGACATTGTGTGAACAAATTGGCAAGTTTACCCATTTTAAGAAAATGTTCTCTCTATATTTACTCTGCGGTGTGGGGTTAAAATCACCCTATCTAGCTGTTAATTGGACTGTCTCAGATTTCGTCTTCAAAGACTTCCTCAACAAACTCATTTGCTATTATAATGGAATAGCCCGAAACTTTATTATAATTCGTAAATAATTTATTACATAATTATATTTTAATTTATTGATGAATAAAAATTCGTCACATAACTAACTTAGCCATACTTTTCATCATCCGATACAACCTAATAAATTTCGTTTCTTATACCGAAGTGGGGAACAATGTTTTTATTTTTGTTTATTTTTCTGTCAACATTTTCGTTGGAGGCAACTACTCCTCTTCGCACATATCTAATGAGTTTCATAATAATTATTCCAAAAATTCTTTAACTAGTCCCACACAATATTTCAGGCGCCGTCACAAACCATTTCTGACATTTAATAGAACTTCATTTAAATAATATTTCTGCAACCGGAATTATAATGTTAGTTCTCGTGGTGTAGGCAATTTATCACAATTATTTCGTAACGAACTACTTGAAAAATCTACTCACGGATACACATTCATAGTTAGTTAATTACATGCAACACGATGTTAGATCTTGTTGACTTTAAAAAGTTGTCGGGGCTTGACCACAAAAATGTGGGACAATGTGGAACAACGCTCGGAACTTTTCTGTAAATATCGCTGTTCTCAGTACAAAGACAATGTAAGTCGAGGATGGAGAACTTTGTAGATCTTTGCTTCCTACACGTATTTTGTTGGAATAAAGTTCGATATTGTCTTTGTGGCATGTGTAGGGGTTAAAAATTCGGTTTTAATGTCAGACAGTTCATTAAATACTTGTACGGATAAGGCACGAGGTAAATAAATGCTGTAAAGAATTCTGTTTCCTTTTTTAGCATATAAAGTAGATCGAGTAACTTTACTTGCTTTTGTGTTAAGAAATGTGTGTTTTAAGGACGTAATGCTACAACTATTGATAATACTTTTTTAAAATGTATATATGATTTTGAGAGGTCCGACCGACGGCTGGAGATTGATGAGTTTAAACTTATAAATATATTATGTACATTAGGGTGATTCAAAAAAAAAAAAATAATTTTTTTTTTCGTGCAAAGAGGTTCAAAAGTTTCTTTTCAACGTAAAAAAATACCAGTTAAAATTTGAGCTCTTAATATTAATATTAAGACCGTCCGCATCGCGTTTTTCTATTTCCCATAAGAATAACATGGGAAAATTTTTGTTTGCACCTTCTGATTTTTATTGCTAGCCCGTCGTGTGTCGTGAAAAAAATTCAATCACATATTTTTATAGAGAATTGAACGCTCTACAAAAAGTGTCTCCTATGATTGTGCGAGAAACCTGATAGTTGAAGAGTTATTTTAGGCTAAAGTTAAATTTATCCAAATTTTTACGTTTTTGATGCATTACAATAAATTTGATGGTCTTATTGGAATAAATCACCACAAAAATTTATACACATTTTAAATTTAGTTTTTTAAACAGTAATTGTTTATAATTTTATGCTATAATAAGGCCAGTAAAACTCTTTCCGAACATTTTCAGCATCAGTGGGTTAAAAAATCATAGTCAGGTTTCTCGCAAAATCATAGGAGACACTTTTTGTAGAGCGTTCAATTCTCTATAAAAATATGTGATTGAATTTTTTTCACGACACACCACGGGCTAGCAATAAAAATCAGAAGGTGCAAACAAAAATTTTCCCATGTTATTCTTATGGGAAATAGAAAAACGCGATGCGGACGGTCTTAATATTAATATTAAGAGCTCAACTTTTAACTGGTATTTTTTTACGTTGAAAAGAAACTTTTGAACCTCTTTGACACGAAAAAAAAAATTATTTTTTTTTTTTGAATCACCCTAATGTACATCCAGATAGGAATCTAACGCGTCTCTATACAGGTATTTCATGAAGATTTGCCCCCTGCTAACTTTTTATTCATAAACTGAAATTGGGAATTATATAATTTATTGAAGGAAAATATTATTTTAGACCCACCACTGACCCAGAAATGACCGGCATTCAGGCAATACTAATATTATTAAATATAGAAGAGAGTGTCAATAACTTATTTCTTGTTTTTAGTATTATTTTTTTTAGTAAGTAAATACAAACTTCTAAAAATTCGATAGATTTTGCAAACTCCCTTGACTTAAAAATTTTTTTGCCGAATATTTTGCTACGCTTTGAACAATTTTGTTTGTTGTAATATTTAAACTTGAGAATTCTCCTTAAGATTTTTTACGTCTCGAGCGTAACCTAGGAAAACATGTTTCGTGATCCCTAGAGTACGAAAAACATTAAACAAATTACCGAACCCATTGTATCAAATTTTGTACGTACATTTTGTACCATATCGTGTATATGGTAAAACGCTCACCAAAATTTAATTATATCAATGATATAAGTCATCTCCAACTTTTAAAATAACAAATGCTACTTAAATTTTATAACATAACATTCTCTACTACTTGTAGTTTATGAATCCGTGTTGAGTTTTTACTCTAGGCATCCGGATTTTTGAAAAAAAAAAAATTAAAAATGTATAACGACATTTTACATTTTAACTTTGAAATCACAAAACCCAATGCTCTGAAATCTTGTGAATCTTTTAAAGTTATGGAAAGCAAGGTAAATCGTTAATCAAAATTGATTCTTTATGGCCCCCTTAAAAACTAATCATCATAATCATATCATCTATAATTTTGCCAATTAAATGCTATTTAAATTTTATAAAATAATATACTCCTACATGTATGATTCATTAATCCACCTTGAGTTGTTACCCTAGAGATGCAGATTTTTGTAAAAAAAATCAAAATTAAGGACACAAAAAAAGAAAAATGATGACGTTAGCCCAAAATTTTACCGAATCAATCTAAAATATGCAAAATAGTTTCTGTGTAGTTTCTAGTTTACCTGGGCATTCATATTTTTAAAAAGTGCTTATATCAGGTGACTCAAAAAAATAAATGAATCAGACAAGTTTTATTGTCCATCCTATTTTTCCAAAAATTTCAAGATACGGTACAGTTATTAATAGTATTACACTGGACCTATTCAAATTAATATGCGTATCTTTGCTAAAGTGTTGATGACGCCATCAAACAATTTTATATGGAGAAACTTACAAGAAACATATGCTGCTTCACCTGTACTTTAACAATTCCCACATATATTAATTTTAGTTTATAGGGATCATCATTAAAAAAAATAAATTCAGCAAGGGCACGTATGTCAATTTCCACGTGCAGTACACGTGCAATACTAATAATAAAATTATAGATAATAATAGTCACATTGTAAAAGAAATTGTAACCCATGAGTCAATTGAACCACCGACCTTTGGCTTAATCAGTCAACATTTTTACGGCATGACCTAGGAGTTCACGTTGCTCTTATACTGGGATAAAAATTGATGATACAATTTGTTTTTTTTTTTCTGGAAAATTTTAATGTTTATGGTAAAAAATCAAGACGGATTCATATCCCACAAGTACAAAAGCACATTATTTTATAAAATTTAAATGGCGATTACTAAAAGAAGTTTCGACGGGAGGTCGTCAAATTGTTGGTAACAATGATCAGACAAATTTTGGTTAGCGTTTTACCATATACACAATATTATTAACATAGAAATTTAATAACAATCGGTCTAGCAGTTTCGAAGATCGAAAAGGTTTTTTTTTCACTCTATTGTCATGAAATTTCGAGAAAACATAAAATAATAATTCGTTGGGTGGACTCTAGAACTTGCCCTCGGGAAGTAATATCTTGTTTTCTACAATAAGAGGTACAATTGGCAGCTAAACCCCAATTAATATGTTTGAAAATAAAATAAAATATTATTTAGCAAAGTTAATTTAAGGTAATTACAAAGTTATTTCGCCCAATATCTACTTGCACATAAATTTTGTACATATTGGTAATCTTGTTGGTGTTGCTACGATGATTGGTGTTTAAAATCGGCCTGAGTAAAACTCAACAATTTATTTCTCAGAAACTCAAATTTACACGACTAATTGCACAACGATTATGTACAAAACAATTCCGGCGCAACTTGACTAGCTTCTGTCAACATTCGCTGGACTCGACTCGACTGAATAATAAACCGTTCCCGAAGGTGGCCTCTATATAAAGCCAACAGTTTTTCTTAAAGTTTATAACTACGTAGAGCTGCTTATTTGATATACTCTAACTATATGTATATATGTATTTATTCAATTTATCTTCAAGAATTAAAATATTGAACAATTATACGTAAGTCTACAGCTAGAAGTGACATTTTATTTTAATGACTGCTTGAAACAAACTCACCATCTTTTCAAAAATAAAATAAACTGGAAAATATGGTCCATGCAAAAACTGCAAGATGCTTGTTAATCCAATGTATTGAAAGTAGAAAGCACATATTTCTTGTACATTTTGTTTTCATAATATAATATGTATTAAAGATCCGTCCAAAATTTAGCGAAGCGTATTTTAAGAGCATTAGTATTATTGAAATACCTCCATCACAACATAATCTCTAGCAGTCCCATTTATTGTTTGAATGAAGAAATATGGCCATTAGATTTCTGTGGTGTGGAACTAAGTAGTGTTTGAATAAACTGATTATATTATTGGTGTTATGGAAACATTTATGAAAAGGTAACCGATGGTGTTATAGCTGGGGGTTTAAAGTAATGCCAGTGTTCAGATTAAATAAATGATTACAATATCTTGTTGTTAAATTTAATGAATTTCATGCATTTTGAAAGTTGTTTGTTTAGTAAATAATAAAATATGCTTCGTAGAGAGTCCCGTTAAAGAACTTGCTAAAATAGACAAAGAAAAATTACACGACAAAATATAATAAAGTATAAATGTATTCCGTTTGAAAATTTCAGTTAATCAGTCGTTATTTTTGAGTAAACAGAATAAATTATTTTATAGCTTTTAAACTTTTTCTAAAATCAATAATTTTATAAAACAGTGAAGAATTTATTTCAGTAATAAATATCCATCAAAAAAAAAAAAAAAAACTACGAACTTTGGATTTGGTATTTTATTTTTTAACAGACATTACAGATTGTAAAAATCTTTATTAAAAGGCAATATAAGTACGGCTTAAATTTCAATATTGCTTTATACATTAACATTTTTATAATCCTACGTAATCGGTTCTAAAAAACAATGTAATAGCATTCGAAGTAAAAACAATCTGACATGTTGGAACGAATTTTTCAATAAAGATTTATTCTATATTTTTTAAGATGACATTTTCAGCTTTTCGTTCGGGTAGAAATTAATTTTAGGGAGTTCGTCGTAACGTTACCGTGTGTAAACAACAGAGAAATTAAATGAGCCATTTCTAAGACAATCAATAATACAATCCACGTTAAGAAGTGGCCGAATTTTGCAATAAAATTTTCTTTAATATTCATTCAAATGATGTCATACATTTTTCGGAGGGGATATATTTAACTTTTAGTTAGTGCTTTATATTCTTGTGCGATTCGTAAAAGTTGTTACAACATACTACCAGATTTATTTGGCATCTGCAGAAAATCTTGTTTTCAAAGAATCTACTCCCTAACTTCAGTAAATAAAATTACTTAAGAGCTACATTATCTACCATTATTTTTCATTTTCATAATTAGTGGATAAAATTTCTCTTTTAATTGTAAATGAAGCTTGAAAACTTATTGGGAATATCGGATGACATACTGTGTTCATATCGAACGCATGTGGGATTTTCTCTAATCCCGAACAGCGGTCGGTCCCTGTGTAATGCGCCGTTGAAACGACCCATGTCGCGCTTTAGGGTTAAAAGTTCAAACAACAATTTGTATAAGAATGAGATAACCGCAAACGGTTATGAAACGGGTGCTTATGGATTGACAAACAATGAAACAAATACAATTAAATAATTTAATTAAAAAATCGATACTCTTTCCAGAATTTAGATATGACAACTTAGCATCCTTCAGAGTGAAAAATGGATCCGCCGATATTGTTTGAGTGGCTATAAACTGTATAATAAGCAAGAAATTTTATTATAGGTAGCTCCAATCGGAAGCAACAGGTTTAACGACAATAAGAACAGGTGCTTTTCATGTCACATTAACAAACATCTCTTAAACTGTTAGTTATTGTGGTAAATCCAGAAGTGTCCACAATCATTAATGTTGGTGGAGTTAATTCTAACTACCGAGTGTTTATTAGTTTGCATTTATTATTGCTCTAAAGCCAAACCTTGACTGCTGAACTTAAAAAGTGGGTAAGCGCAGAGTTGATAATCATATTTCTTTTTTTCTGAGGATTTGTTGCAAGTAATTTATCTCAAGGAGAACTTTGTCACAAAATACAAAATTTATTATTAGTTTGTTCATTCGTCTGTACGTACATACCAACACGCAAACTCTCACTTTCAATCAGTTTATGACCATGTTGTGCTTGTCAGAACAAAATTAAACAAGTATTTTTTTATGTTTTTGTGTTGAAACGTCACTCAATTGGAGCTTGTGGACTAAGTGATTATCCCTATCTAGAAACTTCCCTGAAGCTTAAAAAAATGTTATGACCAATTTTTTATTATCTCCCATAATTGCTTTTCACTAGAATTATATTAAAATTTTCATAAAATCGGAAAAGAATTCGTTGTGTATTTTTTAACATAAGCTACAAAATTTTTATGTAAAATTTTGATTTTTTTCCGAAACTCATATGCGTAAAGTGATGTAAAACAGCTATGTCATTCTATACATTTGAAGTGAGAATTACTCAACAGCGTAACGTGACGTCACCTATTTTTTCAAACAAATGAGTGAATAACATTTTGTTAATATGCTGCAGTCATTAAATTAGTGTTAGTGGTTAGCGGTCCTGTAGTTTCGGAGATTATTTGTCTAACAAAAATTGCACAAACGACAGACAGACAGACATACTTACATACAGACAGACAGACGGAAACAGGAGACCTATGTTTTCGTACTCTAGGCGTGATGACACAGAGAAAATGTGAAAGTAGTCAGTCGTCCGATGGACTCGATCACAAACGCTCAGGAAGTAAGAAGTTTCATAAAATGTTATTTTCTAGTACCAATTAAGTTTGATTATTTTTACAAATTTTTGTGATGAAAGTTTTAAATGAAAGAGAATGTGAGGTAATTTGCCGTTGGTATCACGAAATTCTTGCTTGTGCTTTCTTTTAAATCATAACCACAAAGTTAAATATACAGGGTTAGTCACGAGAGAATTACTTCTGAAAATTATTTTTACGCAACCCAAAATACTAATACCCCGTACCACTTGATATTATCTAAATTTAAAATGAAATGCCTAATCCATGATTGCTTTGACTCTAGGCAGTGTCACTTTGACGTTAATTAATTTTTAACATTTTTTTTCATCGTTGACTCGCCTCTAGAGCCCCATTGGATCGACGACATACAGTCAGATCAATCTGGGCTATACTGAAGCCGTAAGTGTTCTACCAATGTTGTTCGCCGCTAATGTGCATGTGTTAATTCGCGATCTCTGCGTCACCTAGAGCCTCTTGGAAGTGCAAATCTGCAACCTCTGGACTTCTTCGGCCATCCATTTACAAAAAAGCCGTAGCATCCCCCCAAAATGCCCAACATTTTCAACAGATTAGTAGTTAAATTATTTACTTACTTGTTTGAGTTTGTGTTGTAACCTTTGAATAAAATGCTGTAAAAGGAATTTTTAGAAATAATTTTCTCGTGATTAATCGGTTGCAAAAGATCAAGAGGCACACTTACAAATTTATTAGCGGCGCCGGAGGAGATTTCCGACTGGCTGCGGTACCACCATGGACACTCGCGTAACCTTCTTTTCCACAATTGTCAAAATGAGATTGCCAAACTCAAAGCAATCATGGATTAAGCATTTCATTTTAAATTCAGTTAGTATCAAATGGTACATGGTATTCGTATTTTGGGTTGCGTAAAAATAATTTTCAGAAGTAATTCTCTCGTGACTAACCCTGTATAATTGGCATGTAGTTACCTTATTGTAACTAATTAATCTAAAGGTGGGTGTACAAAATCATGGCCTACTGCGTGGACAACCATTTTGAACTATTAGGTATATAGGCGAAAAAGAGATCGATATTTTAGTTTAAATAAAAAAAATTGCAAAGTCATCAAATTTATTGAAACAGTTTCAGTGGTTTCAGAATATTTCTGAAAGATCTGGGGAGGACCAATTTCGAAAATTTTAAGTAATTTTGTTATCCTAAAATAAATTTCGTATTTAGTAACGAGAAGAGAACAAGACAATTTCTCCGTAAATGTGTCTGTGGCCTGTTTGGATAGACGCAAAAAACAGAAATGAGACCGTCCGTACTGTGCTAAGAATGGTATTTCTGATACTATCAAGTATAGATTCAAATATTAAAAAAACCCTTAAAAAAACTACAGAAGTAATCAAGCTCCCGGTCATCACCTTGCGACCAACTACAAGGCAGATTCATAAACCACAAGTACAGGAGTATATTATTTTATAAAATTTCTGTAGAAGTTACCATACATAGTTTTGAGGTGATACACACGATACATATAAAATGTGACAATCGATCCAATAGACAGACAGACATTGTTAAGAAAGCTTTGAAGAACTCGAAAAAAATGGTGAAACAATTCCTGCAACAAACTTTTTGAAATATTAAACTTCTAAGTTAAAGAATTAATTATTATCTTCGTAATTCGTTAATAATATTTAATAATAATTTGCTAGAATGCGATTGACAACGTCATGTTTTACCTTTGACAGATGTCATTTTTAAGAATTTTTATTGAAATTTTAGACTGTCAATTACATTCACATTAAAATAACAGAATTACGAAGTTAATTCTTCAAATTTAAAGATCAATATTTTAAAAAATTTGACTCGGGGATTTTTTTAACCATTTTTTTCGAGTTCTACAGAGCCCTCTTAGCAACATACCATCAAGCTTACTCGTAACTTTTTGATCACTCTGTATATTGCAACTAAACTTTATTTATACCACAACAAACAACGCACTGGCATTTTTTTAACACACATTTTAATAGTAACCCTATTCCGATTTTGTTAAGCTGTTAAAAAAATTCAGAAAATTGAAACAACGTGACAAAATCGGATCTGAATTTCAAAAATAATCTGTAGTTATAAAGTCCAAGACAATCAGATTAAGATCCTTTAAAAAAAAGTACGATACGCCTTAGAAGCAATTTTTGTCTTCAACTTTTTTTAAAATTCTAACGATTTTATAAAAGTATATTTTTGTCAGGTTCCTTTGTCAGTGCCCACCATGAACACCATTCTGATTTTGGTCCTATTTGTCAAGTTCCTGTTGCGCCATGACCACGGAGAGACAAGACGTGAAACTCGTATCCGAAGATTCAAAGATTCCAAACACCCCCAAAGCTTTCTCAACTGAAAATCTTGGCTTATGTCATGTTTATACTGCCATCGCAGGAGGGGAGGCTAAAACAACTTAGCAATTAAATCGCAGTTTGCCAAAAAAAGCTAACAAAAGTAAGATTGGAGGTTGTCCAAGATATGATCACTGATGTTGTAAAAGTCGATTAAGAAAAATCTAACAAGAAAGACATTTAACGACTGTAAACATTTTTTAAAAAGCTCATTATTGCCAAGTTTAACAAAGCCAACCATTCCTGAATAGTGATTACACTGATTACATTTGTTAGTTGAAAATAAATACATACCGTACCGTTCTGATCGAGTGAATAAACAACACATCCAAAAAATAATAAAAAATATTGTAATAATACTTGAATCTCCAATTGATCAAACTTTATATTTTTCGATGAATTTGTCGCTTCATTGAACCGTGGTTATTAATTTCCACACGTATAGTGCGAGTGATTACTGGGTTGCATCCTGCTGTTTCGCTAATTGGAAACGTTTCATTCGCCAAATGTTAAAATGTAATTAGTTGCGGAATTGTAAAGACACATGCCAATTCAGTTGTGTAATAGACACAAGAATATGTTATTGTTGCCGTAAATCATTTCTAGGTGCGAATATAAGGAAACATTTGCGTTGAGATCGCGTGTATCAATTTAAAAAATTTCTTTATTAGAAAACCTCACGAACTGGAAAAGGCGACAAGAAATGCATTTTCCTTATACAGAAAGAGGAGCGCTGAAATGTGTTTTATTGAACCACTAGCACGTGTTGCAGCAAAGAGCAAAGAGGGCAAAATGTTATTTACCGTTTCGTGTTCGTAAAGTGAATGTACATGAATATTATAGTTTTAATTTAAACGTTCAGGGAAATTCTGTTAATAAGGTACAGGATTCCTCCTTTATTAAATAAAAAGTAAAAACTGTAGGTGGCAATACACGTTGGACGTAAAATTCTACAGTGTAATAAATTTTTTTAAGTGCCACTAGAAAAGTCTTTAGATTTTCTGTTTAATAAAACTAAAGTTTTTTGGTTGAAAAAACAGTTCTCGTGTAGTCGATAAAATTATCTGAATTATTTTTCCATGTCGCATATTTGCCATATGAGTAGGACAAGAAATTAAATTTCAAAAACTGATTCTTCATTAATAAAAGGAACCCAGAGCACATGTCACATTAAAACCACTTTTCAGTTCCCTGACTTCTGATAAACGATAGCGTGTGTACTTCATATTGTATTTTCCAAATTACTCAATTATATATATCTATATATATATATATATAAAAATATGTTACGCTGTACATTTCAAGTGAAATTTCCTTAACAAAATTTTTTGAAGGAAATGAACTGACAAATTTTGGTTAGGGTTTTATTAATCTTCGAGATAATCTTAAGAAATATTTTGTGTTACCTTACCTCTTCAAATATTTCCTACAAACAGACCACAGATGGTAATCAGAAATAGAAATCGATATTTGTGTAAAGTTTATTAATAAAAAAATCCCAACCAGTTTGCAAGACGCCTTTAAACTGGGAATCGTAAGGGCCTAACATTATTAAGACTTTTTACTGTGTTATTTATGCTCAGCGTATTTTGTAATATTGATGATTCTGAATTCATTGTTATTGGTTATTTTTAATTCCAACCATTCATCATTTTTTCTGTTGAACCCTTATATTCAATGGACGTAATTCGTGCAATACTCAATAATTCTGCAGTACATTCATTTCTCACAAATCCAGCCATTGTTTTTCTATTTTTGTAAAAGAGCATCCATTGTTAAAAATCTTATTGTCATTCATTCTAATCCGTCATAATGTGTATTTTATGGAAAAAATGGATAATTTTTCGAACGAGTGAATTTTCCGTTTGCGAATTTTCTAGAAGTTATAAAAAAAGTGATAAATAATCTGTTTATTTATGTCAGTATGTGATATTACTCACAGTTGCATTTTATGTTACAACACAATTTGTAAAATATTTAAGTTACAAATAACTAAATAACATCCTGTATCTTTGAATTTGAATAAAATGAGATAAGGGGATTTTGAATAGTCCTAGTATATAAAGTTATTTACGGTGAAGTACTTTCTAAATGTCAAGGTAATTAAGGAAATTTCAACTTTGTTTCTTATAATGTAGTATCACCGAAATTAAAATGAACTGGACAGATCATAAAAACAGTCATAAAGTACACATGTTTCGAAGAATCAATTATGAGTGATAATAATAATCTATTCAACATACTGGAAAGAAAATTAGGCGTAATAAATCCGAATAAACGAAGATATAGTAACACAAAAATATAGGTTACATTATTTTAGTTAATTTTTTGTGACAGCCTTGTCGTTAATTATTATTATTACTGTTGACGTAGTTGATTATATTCAACAAGTATGACGGTTCTTAATATTAAGCACTGATCGTATGTCTTTATAGATTTAAATAAACTACGTAATTATTTTTTTATAATAAACTGAATTTATTTAGTACCTAAATAAAAAAATGATTTTAAACTTGAAAGTTAAGTTAAACCATACTCATGTGCACATGAGTATATGCTATAAGTACTCTAACTGATACATTTTTCAAAATTTCTGTTGTTTTACGTAGTTTTAGAGGACACATCAGTGGTGTAAAATTACAAAAAAAAAAAAAATCAAAGGACAGTTAACAAACATTCGTTCTATTATTATTGACATTAATAATATCACAATTTCTATTAGAATGAAGTTTATACAAAAACTTAGGAAATCTAAACAAATGTGATAATAATTTTGAGACAGACAACTAAAAAAAGGTAATATATGAGGTTTGAGGTGGTTTATAGGAAATTAAAAGTGCCAACGATCTAACCAACTTCAGATCTGATTCGCCGTGAAAATTCGTAATTTCGTTAATATTCGACCAATTTAAAAAGGTAAAAATATCATTCTCAAGCAGATGCTATAAACCTTTCACCACTATAGTATTTGTTTATTTGTAGAAACCACATATTTTTACATTTTAAATTCAGGTTTTCTGTTTCCGTGTATTTGTGGTCTACCATTTGTCATGTTGGAAATTTATTACACAGAGAATGTCCACAAGTACCGAAATGATTTTTCTAAATTTTAAGTGTACCTTTAGATTATTACGAAGATGACAAAATGCTAATTAAAGAAAACCTGCCTACTTCTTAAACATTAGTTAAAAAATATTTTATCTGAATCTTTCTTTAAATGCAGAGCATACCATATTCCCTTGTTTGTGGTTTAATATTGTATTTTACTTTTCCAATACAAGTGGCCTTAAAATTTTAATAAACGAAATCGAATTTGGAAATTATTTTGGACATTACGCATCACATTTCTTCAAGGTTTTGGTGAGTTATTAGTAACATAAATATTTGATAAACAGGGTGTTCATTTTATCTGTTGAATCGTCATATATCGGTAGAATTGTCATATTTTGATGTTTTATCTACTTATTATATTATTATTATTAATATGTGTGAGTTGGTCAACAGGTAATACTCAATTATAGACCAACGGCTAGCGGATCATCAAATTGATCATTCTCAAACAAACAGATAAGCTACTGTTGTTCCTATACAGGGTGAGATTAAAAATCAACAGATAATTAAAGAACAGCCAGGAATTTTTATGCAAATAAATTTAACAAGTTTTGATGCCAGTTATAGTTAGAGCACATTTCATGTAGAGGAGAGTATTTCTGAATGTCAATCCTTGGCGTCGGCAGATAGAAAAGTTATTGAAGGTGCGATGATGGCATGGGTACCCAAAAGTAAAGCTGTTCCAAAAGCTGTGGGCAATCGATGCCATAATTAATAGTTTTTTGAGGAAATATAGAGAAGCTCTGATCTTTAAGTCGTTATACCCAAATCTGATTAAACGGTCAGATTGGGATAGACCTCTAGGAGCATAAAAGGGTTTATTTTGAATACTAAAAACTTGAGAATACGCTTCTGGATTTTTTCCGTAGATTGAATGTAAAGTTGAGCTGAAGGAGCTCATACAATACCAGCGTATTCAAGTTTTGATCTTGATCTTATAAAAGTACAACATAACGTATTAAAAGAAGTGATGTTATTGAAAGAACTGGACGATCTGATGATAAACCCAAGAGATATATATGCTATAGCAGTTATATTATTAATATGTAGAGGGAACGTGAGTTTAGAATCAAACATTATTCCAAGATCTCTGAAGGAATCCATTCTTGACAAGATTAATACTTAGTGTAATTGAAACTAAGCTTACAACTTTTATTTTAGAGACATAATGTAGCATTTGTCAAAATTTATAGGTAACATGTTAGATTTACTTCAGTTTTCAAAAGTGTGAATATTTTCTTGAAGAATTTGACAGTCTTCAACATTAATAATATGACGAAAAATTTTTAAGTCATCTGCGTAAATTAAAACCTGAGAAATAATGTTTTTAATAACATCGTTGATATAGATGAAAAGTAAGAGACCTAGAACAGAGCCCTGTGGTACGCCGGACGGGACAAAATTTTTTCGGATTGATCTTGAAGGTACTTCACGCATTGATATCTACCAGTTAAATAAGATTCCATTAATTTCAATCAACAATCCGAGAAGTTTAAGTTGCGTAATTTTATCAGTAGAATTCTGTAGCTGAGTTTGTCAAAAATCAGTATACCTGCTGTTTAGCATCAAAACTATTGGCTACGAATTGGGTGAAACAACTCAAATTTGTTAAAGTAGAACGACCACTTATAAATCCATGCTGGGATTCCGTTAAACAACTGCGCACAGTAAGTAAGAGAAATTTATGAAAAATCATCTCAAAAATCTGTGAAAAAGAGATAGATCGGTACTTCTCTATTAAGTTTATTTCCCCTTTCTTAAAAATTGGAGAGATCACAGATAATTTTCAGACGTCTGGAAAAGACGCAGTTTTCAAAATAATATTAAGCATAACTGATAAAGGATAAGAAAACACGGAGGCACAGACATGTAATAAAAAACCTGGTACATTATCATGGCCACTAGTCAGATTAGGTTTGATAGTCATCAAGGTTTCAAAGACGTTGGATTCCGTAACAGAAATACAGTTGATGGAATAATTAATGGACTCATCAATAGAACTTGGACTATAATCCGAATAGCTGGAGCGGAAGTGTTCCATAAAGCATTTACAATGTCTTTGGGATTACGTAAAATATTATCCAAATAAATCATTTCAGAAGGGATACCAGATCGCATTTTCAGATGAATCGGTCTAAACAGCGGCTTCCAAATTTTGAATATACGACTCATACGCGATTTTGATGTCATGTTTAAGCTCATTACGAATAGTTTTAGAATGATGAAGATTTAGTTGGTTTTTGTGGGATTTATGTTTATGCCATAGCTTCCATTTCCGCTTGGTTTTTCTAATAATACTTATTACAAGTGAACCATGGTGGGGATAGCAATTATTACAATGATGATGAGATTTGGGTACCTAAAGATCAAATATGCTATTAAGTTCGTTATAAAAGAGGCAGCAAGCAGTATTAATATCTTTAGCGTTATCCAAGAAAGACCAACTTATCTCACCTGAATGACAATATAAATTTGGAAATTCACCTCTACGAAAATTCCAGCGTTTCTATGAAGATTTACAGTTACTTATAACCTTTACTTTTGGTTGATGATATTCCAAAGAAATAAGCAGTGAGGGGTGGTGTGTATCTACAAGTAGTAGACAATCTTCCGCTTTATCGATATAACACTGTACGTTTGAGAATACTAAGTCTAAGTAAAGTAGCCCAAAAGCTATAAGGTTATATGATCGTCATAAAAGTAGTTGACCGCAAATAAATACCTCCTTTGTGTGGTTTGCACTAAGCTTCTAAACATTTCTTGCTCACATTTAACAGGGTCGGCTTTCAAAGTGACTGTTTATTTCGGAACCCTCAGCGGCTGCAGGTAGTAGCCGATTAACGGAGTGATGGATTTAGATAATTAGTGAGAGCCGCCCCTGAACGAAACGACAACAGCCGGTCGAGCTGCAGTGGACACGTTATTTACTACCCCAAAAAACTTTTCTATTGTAGACAACTTAACTTCGACACAATGGGATAATTTTATGATGGCCATATAACCTTATAGCTTCTGGACTACTATATCTACCATTGATGTTGGCTACGCTGTTATATTGTTTAAGATCACGAAAATTTAGAAATGAAGTTAAGACGGTTTGTTATTACCAATAACGACGTCTACTAAGTTTGTGTGATATTCTGGTATATTAAAATCCCCAATAATTAAAATGTGTAGAACATGAAGTTGTATTAGATCACTTAATAAATTGAACAATAATGAAAATTCTTCAATGTCGGTTTTTGGTTGAACATATATTACAAAAATAGAGAAGGAAGAATGGTCATAGAGACATTTAGCACCGATAATGTCAGCCGAGTTCAGTTGGTCAAAACCTTGTTAAGATTTATTTGAGTTATTCAAAAATGTTGTCGGAATGCCTATAGTAAGATTTAGTATATAAAATCTCCTGTCAGATCTAAGAATATTGAAATTCAATGGGCAGAACTCAGAATTGCTAACCGAGTCATTAAGCCACGTTACCGAAAGACATGATATAAAAACTACAAGCTAGTAAAGAATTGTAGAGATCATTTAATTTTGAATTGATACCACGAGTATTTTAATAATAAACAGATGAAGAATGCGGGATAGAGGTGAAAAAAGAATTAGTTGTCGGAAGACAGGAAGCAGCATAAGAAGAATTAATTACATCACCACCAGAATTTAAATGAGATTCATGAGAGTCAGAAGACTCAATAATCACAAACAAAGTTGGTTACTATATTAAAATACCAAAAAGGTCATTTTTAAGTTTGTTAATAGCTAAGATATGAGTATCGCAGTTATTATGATCCCAGATAGCATGATCAACCCTAATATCCTCAAATTTACTGGTGGATTTTAGGTTAAAACAGTGTATGCAGTTGAGAGTTTCATCCTTACACTCTTTTGGATCATGACTTTCTGAATAGCAGGGACATGTTAACTTACTTGCTCTTACAAACTGTAGAGGAATGATTAAACACATTACAATAATTAAAACAGCGATCTCATTTGATACGCCAGTAATTCTAATACGAAGTTGCAGAGTATTAGTTTCGCGTAGGTATATCGTAAGCTGAGGAAAGTTTATTTTTTATTAGTTGTTTAAATTTTTGAGATTTTTTACCTTACAAATATTCACACATTATTCAACGGAGTCGAAACTAGACAGAATATCTGACTTAGTTTTGCTCCTGGTTAGGTTTTTGTCTTTAGGTTTGACTATAACTGATTTTTGGACATTCTTTGCAACTGTTTCTGCAGAAGACAGTTTGTCATGTAAATCAGTAGCTGTTAAAGTCTGTTCACTACTCTGAGGAGTTTTAGTTAACTTTGTAATCTCAGTGCGAAATTGAGTGTTTATATTGGTAAAACTACGAATTTCAGATTGCATGGACTCAATTTTATCTGTTAAGGGCTGCAGCAGCTCACTCCGAAAAATCGTCTCAACTAATTGTTTAAGTTATTTAACAGGAAGACTAACAGTTGGTAATTCTAATGGAAAATTGGCGATTTTACAAAAAGAGCAACACTTTGCAATTTTTTCTTTGTTTCTTCTCCTATATATTTTAATATTTCCGGTGCCATATGTCAGGATGTGACGCTTTACCTGGTTTATTTTTTCTTCTTTGTTCTTCTCTTATATTTATATTTATTTCTTAATTTTCGCTTTTTAGGTGTAATATGTCGTCTTTGTCAACAAGTTCTTTGAAGTATTAATCCTTGCACCTTTCGATTTATCTTGTTATTTAGTCTTTTGAGTGTTGTGTAAAACAGTTTCGTATTTTCTCTCCTGTTTTGTTCTAAAATCGGTCCAAATTTTTTACCAGTTTCTCTTTTCTGATTCTCTGACGTTTTCTTTTACTATAACACTCTGTTTATTATATTGTTTATATTTCTTTGCAGTTTTATTAATTTGATTTTTTATTTGTTTGCTTGACTATGCTGTCTGCTTTTCCTTTCTCATTCCTTTAACTGCACTACATATTTATTTCTTGATAACGATTTCTTTAGAAAATTTCCACTTTTGTTATAGGTTTTCTTAATGTCATTTCGTTTTGTTTAAAACATAAAAGTTGAAAATCGTCAAAATTTTTCTACAATTTTGACATTATTGTGACGAGGATCTAAGATTGATAATGCACCAGAAGAGTTCACGCGTTTCAAGAAAACATTGTGTGGTAAAAAGTGTATATATTTTTTAATTTTAACCACAGTCTACCGTAAGTGGAAGTAATTGTAGGTACTATTTCATTTTGTATTATTTGTTTTAAAATGATACAAAATATGTATAGGCCAATTCGTTGTACAAGTAAACCAATAGTTAATATATGTATTTCATGTATACCTAAACTAAATATTCGGCTTGCTACAAAAACGTTCAAAGTTGCTTTCCGTTTGATAAACTCTGTATGGTAAACATTCAAAGAAAACGAAACATGGTTTGAAGTCTCATGATTAAATAATATGAAATATCCTGCAGACAATAGTAGAATGGGAATGTGGCATAATATTATGGTGCGACTTGCCCGCTCGTCGTAGGTACAATGTAAGTAAAAAGTATTTAAAATTTCATAGCACCTATTCGCAGATTCCTAGCAATTATAATTTTATAAAAAACTGACACCTACTTAAAATAATATAAAAATAATAAAACAATTTTTTGCTCGACAGAAATTATTAAGATAAAATATTTTGGAGTAAAAAGTAATAAAATCATAATTAATGATATAATAATAATTTTAATTAATGATAAAATAGACGTTTTAATGACCAAACGTTGCACAAAAAACAGTTAAAAATGTAAATATTTTTTATTCTAAAACTCGTCGTAAAAGTAATTTTTAAATGCCATAAAATTATATAGCAACATATAACATCGGGCAGGTATAAAATACTCTGGTTTGGATGATTAAATTTTAATTAATAAAAAAACCAAACAATAAGTTTTATTACAAAGTAAAGTGCATTTTCTTGCATCAACAAGCAACCTTTGGAACTTTATTCGTTCAAATAAATTATTATTCACATGATTTCGATTTAAAGTGCTATAATGATGCATCCTGCTGAGCAATAGCATTGCGTTGTCCAATAAAATACAGAGCAACAAAATTTAATTATCGTAATATATTTATTTCCGAAAAATGTGTGAACACTTCTCATACTTTCAGTTGTTGGTAATATGAAAACGTGCTTTTAACCGCACGCATCTTCAGTAAAATGTCGCTTTAATTGGCCATTTGTTAAATATACTGAATTCCTCAGGTTTCAGCTTACATTGGTTACAACAAAATGTGGTGATCGGTTATCTCGTAGATCATTCGTGAAGATTTAAGAATTAGTAATAATTTTTGTCAGTTCTCAAAAATGTTTTATTTATAGCTTATCATAGTCAAATACCCTAATATTTTCCTATGTACATTTAAAGTACCTATCTACTTTAAATAACTAATTGGTTTACAAGAAAACAAATGTAGGCTGCAACTCTTTAAGGCTTTATTATGGGAACAAATAATAAATAATTCATTTCGACTTCAATTATTCATCGTGAGAGCTCCATTTAAATTGACACATGGAGATAGATTTATATATAAAGCAATATAATATATTTGACGGACTACAGTATCTATAATATTAAATACAAAATTTAATACAATGACGTTCAACTTGAATTTAATATTTATGATCCCCTTTTCGAGTCAATGAAGTACTTAGGCATTCATAGCCGAATACTTGGTTATTACCAAATTATAATGAAATGTGTTTAACTTAAAAGCACCCCACGTTTAAGCCAGCAGGAAACTTTTCTTGTAAAAGTTTTTGAGTGTTATTTCGATTTAATCTGACTTGTTGGATGCAATTTAATTGTGTATTGTATTAGGGTAGAAGCAAACTTCAATTAGCTTTTATGAGTTGCTATAGATGAAATATCTGTAGCTTTAATTTTTTGTCAAGCCTTGGAAAATATATTTTTGTTTTTATTTCCCCTGTTTATACGTCCAGTGTTTTATTTATAAGACGTTGTTTAAAAAATGTGTACCTACATGACAGCCACACGTTCCCGTTACAGGTAATTTTATCAGCGTCTCTACCTACAGATAAAAAGTTTCCAGACATTATTATTAATGATACTGGGTGTTATTAATGGCTTTAGAATATTATTTCATAAATTATCATACTTTAATATAAAAAAATAATTATACCGCACTCTTTCCAACGCATGACCTTTTTTCAGGCACAATAAATTATGAAGATTCCAATAACAATAGAATACATATGGACTCATTTTTATCTTGAATTATATTAAACCCTAATTAATCCGTTCATAAATCCTGGATGATAAATTTTATCATATCATATTTCACCCATATTTATACACTCCAAAAAAAAATATGCTGTGCAAAAAAATGCAAAAGCGCATTTAGTTCACGCACCAAACTCTTAAACCAAGTACATCTCATCGGTATTTGCACTTTCAATAGATTAATTAAACATTAATTTATCGGATAATTTAAAATTATAATGACGCGGCAAGCTTTTCTAACATCAGCACAATTTATTTAACAGTCGGGCAATAAATTATGTTCGTTTACCCATAACACCTTGTCCATGATTGTGTGGTCACTGTAAAGAAACTCAACATAAACAATTATGTAAATTATTTATAAAACGATATTTATTTTTTACTTGACATTTATTGGCACAGAAACTGAGCTTTTATGTGTCAAAAAGATTGTAGGAAAGTTTTATGTGCTCTAAAGTTTGTGTTTCTGATTGTAAAGAATCTTGAAATATTGAATATCGCAAGAATTGCAGACTCTAATAAGTAACGAAAAAGTATTCAAACATTCTAACTAGGTTCAGAAACTTGGTAGACAAAATTTTAGAGTGTATCAAAGTAAGTTGAAGAAAAACGCCGACACCATATAAACATTTGCTAAAAAATTTGCACCGAGCACTAATGATAAATGAATAATGAGAAATAATTTATACTGATTTACGTTTTACATCTATTTAAAACCCGTAATTAATAAAAGAAATGAAGACAAGACAGAAAAATAAATCAGTCGGTAGTCCTATTTTATCTTAATAAACTTAATATGTGAAAATTTAGGGTGTTACTTTGGTACTTGATCTGTTTGGTGGGATTTAATTAAACAGAAATTTTTGTACAAATACATAATAATTGATATGACGCAGAACAATTATAAACTAACATTTCTGCTCCAGAATAATTGTACACTCTTAGACAGCCATAAATTAAAAATTAAAATTATATGTAATTAAAATCTTATTATATAAACGAAACTCGAATAATGAATAAACATTTTCTGTGTGTAGGAGTATAATAATTTAGCATTTTTTGTTTTTTTTTTTATATACCTATATTATCACATCTTGCAGGTTTTCTTTTTCTTATTAGATATTACATTGTTTATATTACTTTGGTGATATTGTACTTCATTTTGCTGCCAATCAGTTTTGATTTTCTAGAAGGTAGTTACATTTAAACGTCAAAAAGATCCCATTGTTAAAACTCCTTTTGAATCCTCTGAAACTTTAATTTAAAAACGGTTTAAAATTTAAGGAGCCTGCAACAAATTGTCACAAATAAAAGTCTTTTTACAGTTAAAATAATTACAGTACGACGGTTACTTTTTAGTCCAAATCAACACT
The DNA here is from genome assembly GCF_036711695.1 of Zophobas morio. Classification (NCBI taxonomy): domain Eukaryota; kingdom Metazoa; phylum Arthropoda; class Insecta; order Coleoptera; family Tenebrionidae; genus Zophobas; species Zophobas morio. The sequence continues at coordinate 8,442,080 of NW_026972110.1, forward strand.
CCATTTTGTTGTTATTAATTTTTATGTAATACGTTTTTCCACTTCATTTCATTTTTGTACCTTCATAAATAATGTTTGCTGTCATAATGGTGTATTTATTATGAGTAGTTTCTGGCGAATGAAAGGTCAAATAAATAAAAATAATGTCCTCACCGGACAGTAAAATTTTTCATGTTAATGAGTACCTCGTAAGATCACGTCCAAGTTTTTATAACTTTTACGCATAACGAGATTTATAAAATTTAATGGCTACTATAAGTCGTTTCCTATTAAAAAAATTTTGATTTTTAAGATTTTACGCTAGCATCACTTTATTTTAATAAGAAATTGGGATATAATTACAAAGCTGTTTGACATTTTTTATTACTTATCAATAAAACGCCCCAACAGAAAACGTAATAAATAATACTAAAAAAGGTATAAAATCATGACGGTAATCAGTTTCTCCTCACGGATCTCTTTATAAAGCTATTTTGGATTAATAATAAAGCATGGAAATGTGGGAGTGAAAAGCGCTTCGAAACAGCAAATGATTTCTGTTCAGTGCGTTTAATGTGTTGAAGCTAAAAATAGATTTATTCTTTTAAGTACCTTGTTATATTTGGAAAAATTTAACGTGATCAAGACTTATCAGACGCTTTTAGAATATGTAAAACCCCATTAGACAGATAATCAAGATTTATCCATTAGTAATAATGCTGGATTCAAAGGTTTTAAGAATTTATTACCAAGTATTTGCATTGTAGGTCTTGCCGACTAGGTCATGGATAAAGGATTTTATTACCTTTTTCACTATTGTGTAGGTAGAATCTCAATACCGGTTAAAACCATTTTTAGATGCATTAAAAAATTGTAAAATGTTGCCACAATCGGATGATGTTTTTATTGCATAATTACAAATAATAATCAAACAAATCAAAAATACTGCAAAAAAGCTCATAAACTCCTTTTATGACAATAGTAAAATAATAATTAGATTAATTCGTACACCTGTGGCCATTATGTATATAAGAATATTGATATTCGATAAAGCTAGGTTTAATGATATGTTCAAAGGATATGTAAATAGAATAATTTTTTTCTATCAAATATATCATAAAACTTTTCGTATTTACATGATTTTTGCTCAATAAAATAAAGGTAACAATTTAATTTGTGTGTATTTGACTCAGCTTATATATGTACATTGTATATATGTGTTATATATATTTTGAAGCTTACACAAAAAAAAACTCGGCTATTCAGCTGAACACCCAGGTTGTCAATAATATTGTTTTATATGGCATATCAATCTGAGTTTCAACATTGCGATTAAATTTTCTTAATTTATCAAAAATTACATAATCCAATTGTACAATATACTTTAAGAAAAAGTAATATGTAATAATAATATTTTAAATATATATCTTATTGCATTTGACACCTCAATTATCCAATTTCTTAAATCTTCTTTATTTTCCACTATAGTAATATACACCAATGTTTTCCAATGGTCCCATAAACAAAAATCCAAGAGATTAAAATCTTCACTTTTATCGCTCCGAATCTTCGAAATAAAACGTGTTTCTAAATTCATTCAACCACAAAAAATTTTTAAAATACTCCAAGGAATAACCCCCTGAATTTTTGAAGAATCTTTAGTAAACACCCTATACAATAAAGTTTTATGAAAATTGTACATTATGTAACTTCACACCGAACTTACTAGAGTTTTTCGAAAGAACTGTCTCTGTTACAACTTGCAACTAATCTTTTTAATTAAATTTTCGAAATACAGCCGTAAATCAAAACAAATCTTTAATTTAATAACGTACAATTAAATTCAAATGTAAATAATTCTGCAGTAGGGTCTGTTTGACAAATCGCTAATTTCATGTTTTCTCGGTATTTCACAGAACATGAAAAAATAGATCTACTGTTTCCGTTCGTCCGTTGTTTACGTGGTGCTTGTTGGTAATTTCATTGGACAAATAATTCCAAAACTACTAGGATGATTCTCGTGATATTTTAGATGTATTTCAAGGATATCGTGTAGGTTGTAAATTAAAATTTGTCCGATTGTCCTCACCAAAATTTTGATAAGGTCATCGTAAAATTTTGGGAAGTAAAACATGCAAAATATTGTGCTTTTGTACTTAAAATTTATTATTCATTCATAATTTTAACTTTGTGTCTGTAGGTTTCAAGGAAAATGCTACAACAAAATTTTTCACTTTAACATAGAAACCAAAAAACTGATTGATTTAAATGTTTAAAATTTATAGTGTGACATGCTGCTTTATTCAGGTACAAATAACTGAATTATATCTCCTTATTTTTAATCCTATGCCTTATGATAAAAAATAAAATGAGTAAAAGGAAATGTTACAGTTTGTCTTGTAATTTCCGATATATTGACCAGATAACAAAACGATTACAAAACAATAATTAAACTTCATTTATTCATCCTTGTAAAAATTTATTTATATAAAAAATTGATGAAATATCCAAAATTCTATGTATTCTACGATTTTTTATTTTAAAACGTCAAATTCAAATATTCAAACAAATTCAATGTGTTAGAAAAAAAATGTCGAGTATAAACCAAATGTCAGCTATGTGATACAGGGGATGAAATTACATTGCACAAAAATTTCTGTAAAGTAATGGTGATAAAATCAAGACGGATTAATGAACGACAATAGAGGAGTCTGTCACTTTATAAAATGTAAATAATTCTTAAATCACCTATGAAGTTTGACAAGTTTTGGCGATTATTTATCTGTCTAATAGAAATGGACACAGACGGACGACAGACGGAAGTGGGAGACCTATTTTTTCGTACTCTAGGGACTACGTAACGTTGGGGAAAGTAAAACGAAACTTTCGTCACTATACCATTGTATATAGATCTTATAAATAATGTAAACTGAAGCTTCTATTTCTCTTTTATCGCTTTTGTCAGTCTTTACTCTTTACGTATAAAGACATTATGTTTTTGATAGACCACTTTATCACCATCGTATGCAATAAATTAGTATAACTAGTGTTAGTCACAACATAAATATCATCATGACATTACAGACATAAATTTCTTGATGTGATTAATAATTACTTTTATCTTTGCCATATTAGTGAAACCTTTAGTAATGTTTCAGAAAGACACATGTGCATGCGTAAATGGTCTTTTCACATTTACATGCTTAAAATAAATTGAAGACAAGCGTGAAAACGAACACGTATACGTTATGTGAGCTTGACGCTTACCTTGATTTCTTAAATCATAAATAAAAAATTCGCTCTATCTAAAATTTACCCTTTCGGAACCAATTTAAAACTGAAAATTATGTGAAACAATAACTATTGGTTTCCATTTCAGTTTTATTGACGTACTAATTACAACGAAAGTCTACTGTCATTCCACTTAAACTTATAAGAACGGACACGTTTGTTTTTGTCGGTACATTGTGAAATCGTGAAAATTCTTTATTATTGGATGTCACATATTTTTAAGCAATTTTTTGCAACTTTCTCTTTTATGACCCTCTGCTCTTTGCGACCTTTACCGTGCCGAATAAAGCAAAGAGATATTTAATGATGATGATGGTGCTCGTAAAAAGAACAAGTCACTGCACAGTGGATACGTACGATGACAATAAAAAAATTACCGGTATCGATCAAAATATGTAATCGAACTCATACATTTATATTATTTGTATTTGGAGATCCTCTACTATTTTGCTTCTGAGGTTGCAATCGAATTGTCCGCAAAGTCCAACAACCCGATTGTAAATCAGCTTTTGTGATTCCGTAATGCGTTATTCAGATTACAGTTGCCACCAAACAAATTATTACTTTCAAAACAACCGTTGCAATCACAAGTACATGGCAATTGCTATAATTCTTCTGCAGTGCTTTCTCACATTTTCTTTTTTGTTCTTTTGTTTTTTTCTTTTAATAATTTTTTTCTTTTGTTTCAGACGCTTCTTATTTTGCACTCATGCGTACGTATTTAGATATAACTGAACTAACACCACTAACATTTAATATCAAAACATTTTAACATATTAAAATGTTCGGGTGCATGCATTTCTCTCGTAGAAAATACACTCCACTAAGAAGCACAGTGTATTTCCATATGAAATGAATGGCTACTCAGTTATAATGAATTCATGCAGAACACTTTAGCGGTTTGCTTGCAGAATCTTTTAACATATTAACCAGTTTCCTTGAATTGTGATATGCTTTGCTTTTAACACACTTATGCCGCAAAACTTAATCAAACTCTTGAGAAATTGAATGAATGAAAAGTATTTTTCTTATTCGTGGTCTTTTTTGTGAAAGGCTCATTTGTAAATGGGGAAAAGGAAAGAATAAAAACTAATTGTACAAAACTATCGGCGTTTTAAGTTGTTGATTTTATTTTAACTACACCGTCACATTTACAGGTGTTAACTATTGCAAGTTTTTGTAAAAATGAATCAAGTGACTCTTATTTTCTCAACTGCAAAATAAATAAATAAATAAACCAGAAGACACATATTTTGTAAGTCACTGTCTTTTTTTTTCGTGGATTGCCCACCCTACTTTTATTTTTATAAATCCAGAAGCAGTCCCACGTGTACATCGAAAGCATTGTTATTCCAATTGCGCGCATCTACTCCTACAGTTTTGATTGTTATTGCACAAACAATCATATTTATAGAACGATCGAATAAATCTTAAAGTACAAAAGAGTCTTCGGCAACACCATTTGTATTTCGTTTCGCTGGAAGTCTTAAATAAACATTTCTCCTCTTCCCATACATCGTCAGAGATGTTTGGGCAACAAGGTGTTTCGACTCACAATAATACTCCTGAAATAACATACTCACCACTTAACCTGATATGCTTTTAATAAACGATCCTAAAATGTGTAAAGGTGGTTTATGTTTGTGGTTCTTGAAAAGGGGACACACTTTAAAGACCCGGTAGATTTACATAGGAAAAGGTGGGGACTATTTTTAACAGGAGAAGGCTGGAAGGATACCTGTCACTCAATAATTATTTAGAAATTTAAGCATCTTGCTTGACAGTCACTTGGAAATGACAAATAATAAGTATAAAATTAAAAACACGCATCACGCAACTTACCAAGAAAAACTGAATTACTACTGAGTAAATAATTTTTACTTCTTGTGGTAGGTCAGTGAGTGTAGATTGTTTTAACATACCTTTATTCCATTTACCTGTAACAGAACATACTTACTCGTAATAGCTCGAATTTAACAATGACGTTAGAAGCTTCTCACTAACAACGAATCCTTGCAAAGAGCTCGACAAATGCTGTTCATGTGAAGCAGGCTTAAGTCATTGCAGAAATTTAAATAGTGCATAACGGAATAAACAAGGACCATACAGCCAAATTTATTCAAATATCCGCAAGGTCACCTTTCAGCGACACAACTGTTTGAAAGCTGATATTTTGTAGACTTGTGAGCTTACATTAATTACTAGCATTTTTTAATGTTCGAGATTATTTTAATTGAAAATGCAGTTTTTATGTTTACAACGAGGTCGAAAAAGCTTTGTGGTAATTTTTTTTTTTATTACTCTGTCTACGGATTGTAAAATATGTATACTTTGAAGTACCACAAACCACAAGTATGAATTGATAAAATATTGCACATTTTATACAAGATCTATTTGTCAAAATACTAAGGTGGCGTCATTAACGGGGGTGGGGATAAAAAACAAGATTTCAGAGTATTCAGTTCGGTAGTTTCAAATTGTTATAAGGTTTTCGTATTAGACACGTAATCTCCGAAACTGCCGAACCCATTGTTATCAACTTTTGTATATACATATATTATGAATATCATGTAGAAGTAGATGGTTAAAGTCTCTGGTTAAAGGGTAACTAAAATTTGACTAATCATTCCCCCCACCAATGGGATGACGTCATCGCCAAAATTTATAATAGTATGCTTTTTTTTAATTTTGCAAAATAAGATACCCCTGCATTTGTGGTGTATAACAATATTTTGCTAATTAAATTTTGCCGCATAAATCCTCTGAAATCGGTATGCAAAATATTATGACTCTATATTTGTGGATTATCAACGCACTCATAGTTTTTAGAATTACTCATACAGGATGACTCAAAAAAATGTATTTTATTCATTGAATCAGGAATTTGCACAACCGTATGGTTTGAAATATCTTGCAGACGTTTTAAATTTATTGTAAGCATGGTAAATTTTTAACGAAAATGTATCTCTTTATCCCTCCCAAAAAATTGCTGACGTCATCTCAAAATTTGCCGAATAAATCCTACGTAAAATGCGCAAAATATGATGAGGCTATACTAGTGATTTATCATTGCATTAAAAGTTTTTGAATTTCTTATACAGGGTGACTTATAAAAATTAATGAATGAGTTAATTTATTTTTTTTTTAAATAAATCGGGGACACCATTTTACTGGAAATTTGGGAATACAATACTGTTGTCATTAGTATTACACTGCACCTCTCCAAAGTGATATACGTGTCTTTGCAAAAATGTTAAGGGCGTCATTACGCTTCTTTACATTTACTTTAACATTAGATACATATCTTTATTGTAACTTATAAGTTATATTGTGAGGATCCTCATAAAAAAAATAAAATTCGCATAATTAAATTTTATAATTTTTCTGAATAACTTTCGACAATTTTTTTTTACAGTGTGACTTGTACTATATATTAACTTATAGGGGCTATCATAATATAAATAAAATTTTATGATTTTAATGGAAGCTGCATTTGTTGGACTGTACTTCAAGGGTGAGAGATTTTATGTCTAAATAACTTCAGATCAATTTTAATATTTTTCCGTTAGGGACCCCCTTAGGTGGAAATTAAGTTATACATAACTGGCATTTCAGTTAAATGTAAAAAAAAAACATGTAAAAAAAATTTGAACTGTTCTTACTTTCCACACACGTGAGTACGATGTTGTTCATGTCTCCTTAGTCTTTACAGGAGAGTTCATGCAATAGACGGATTAGTGCATTAAAACGATGAAGTGTAAATCAGACCTGGTTGATTTCTGCACTGAGCAAAAATGTAGAGGTCGTAATCCCCTTCAGCACCTAAGAATGGTAGAGATAATGGAAAAGTAGTCAACCATGAAAGAAAAAGTGCTGTGCCTGTAGGAAAAGTATGGTGTACATACAAACACGTGCTAAGTGGATATTTCAAACTCCCTAGACTAAGTCAACTGTGGCAGATAACCATGGATTTTTGAAAGACGAAAATTATATCAATGACAAAATCCAAACAACTGTCAATATATTTTATTCTGAACAGCTCTTCTGAAGGACATTTTCGAGTAGCTTTGACGCAAAGTAAAATATTTAAAAATGTTTGTTGGTTCATTGTTGGTAATCTAAAAAATTGGGCAGAACATCTCTCACTCCTATGTTCCGTCAACTCCCGCTTCTTTGAAAAATAATAAAATGTGGTTTCACGATTTTTGTTTTATGGTAAGCTTTATTAAAGAAAAAACCAGCACAAATGCCAAGTGGACAAGTGTGTACAACAGGAAATATGTCTAAAGCGGATAACCAACGGGAAAAATGTAGATATTCTCGATTTTTCAATACATGTAACTTTGACTGTTTATGTTTATACTTCGAAAGAATTCGAATATTGGCAGAAACATCAGCAATTAAATAACAATAAAATTTCAAATTTGATCGATTTTGTCTCCTCGACGCAGAGGAAGGGATTAAATAATAAAATCCACAACTTTTTTCCCACGAAACTAGATAACATATACACATTTAAATTTGAAAAACAAATTCCACAAAATTGCAAGATTATGATCATTATTTTTTGCGAGGGGGCATAAAGTGATAAATTTTGATTACTGATTTACCATGCTTCCACCCTTAAGATATTTGCAAAATTACACAGCATTCGGTTTTTTAATTGTAAAATATTGTTATCCAATTTTGATTTCCAAAAAATTTGGATGTCTAGGGTGAAAACTCAGCACGGATTCATTAATTACACAAAAGTAAGTAATTCCATAAAACTTAAAGGAAATTTATCATGCTTACAATAAACTTATAACGTATGCAAGATTTCATATCATTTAATTTATAGTTCCAAATTAAGTTGGAAAACGTTACACAATTTATACAAACACAGTATCTTATTGTATAAAATTTAAATAATATTTATTAACGTAAATTTTGAAGTTAACGTCATCGTATTGTTGGTGGGAATGATCTCTGATATGTGCACGATCTTCTTAAGATCCATATAAAATTTGACAACAATTGGTCCAGTAGTGTCGTAGATTACCTCTCTAAAAAATTCCGGACAGACGGCAGACTGACCGACGGAGACGGAACAATTATTTTTTCGAACTCTATGGATCATGAAACGTCGAGAAAACATGGAAGTAGCCAGTCGTCCGATAGCTCGATTACAATAGTTTGTTAGCTTACGCTCGGGAAGTAAAAATGTTTATAGAGATAAGAAACTGACTCATTGAATAAAAAGTCTTTTAATAATTTAAAAATACTCCATTGACGGATAATAATTGAAGAGAATACGATAGCGTTTTCATGAAAATAGGTATATCTTATTTACTGTTACAAATTATCTTATAAATATTAGTGCAGTTATCTACAATTCTTTTCTTTAAAATTAACATTAAAATTTAGTTTCGTTGGATTGATTCACAACAAAACCTTATAAATCAAAGATATTAATTTGACATTGGCAATAAAAGTGTTATATATTTTAATATAAACTCCAATAGATATAATTTATTTTTTTTTGTATCCATAAAGGGATATGTTAATCAAATCATTTTTAATGCATTTATGGGGGGAACATAGTCATAGTGAATCGTTTTATGAAAAAAAAAAAATTAAGCCAATATATTATCTTAATTTAAACTTTTAATTACAATAATTATTAAAAACTGTTTTAAATTTATTTAGGCCGATTTGTCCTCGCCACTCAAGTATATAGTCAGTTAAGTAGCTCCAGTTTTTTAGATCAATTATAAAATATTTGATCCTGCGACTTTTATTTATTCATTTATTCATTCAATTGTAATAATTTCTTAACAAAATTTTGTGTTAGGTTACTGTTAATCATAACAACAATGGGCAAACATTTTTTATTTAATTTAATTGTTTTTATTCATGAATTCTTGTATAAACAATTCTCAATATAGGACTGTATGGACAAAAGATGTGTATAGAAAATATTTTTTAGTTCAATTCTTTTCAAATGAGATGTATTTAAGAAAATTTTGACATCATCTCCATGTTTTTAGAAGGTAGAAACACACAAATTTTAGTAAATTGTGTGCAAAATTCAGAGCAATCGGTTTTATGATTTTTTTTTAATCTGCAAACATAAGGTGAAAAATGGAGATAGACCAATGAATTACAACCCTAGAAACATTTTATTTTACACACTTTAAATAGGATTTTAACATTTGCATAATATACTTAAAACATGTTCAGTAATTTCGTAAACTATCTGTCTAATGAAATCGTCAACAGAAATACTACTGATGACAGAAAGACGGTAACAGAGATCTAGAGAACGAGAACTAACTGCACTACAAAAATGGACTACTATCTGAAGGGCTAGTTCAGAGTTATGTTCATCAATATTTTTAAGTTAGTTATGATTAGTTAAAATTAAAGTTAAAGGATTATTCTGTTTTGCCAATTATTATAGCCAAAAAACATTTACTTAAATATGTTATATGCAGCAGCTAAATGGTAGGCCGTCGATTAACATGAGCCAGCTTATGGAAAGACCCTTCAAAATGTCCTAAATTTTAATTTTTAAAGGTGAATTTAAAATAATTAGAATAATAAGACTTTTGTGTTAATATTCAATATTTCAAATTGCAAACATTTTACTCTAAGTAATAAAATACCAGTACCATAATAGAAAAAAAAAAACGTAAAATATTTACTTAACTACATGTATTGTGATCAGAAATCTGCAGTGTTACTGCTTTCAAATGCAAATAATGTTACAATAATCCATAACAACTTTCGTATAATTTTACTGGTTGTTTTCTCAGATGTGTGCAAATTTAATGTAAATTTGTCAATATGTTACATGCATGGTCAAAATATTTCTTAAACCTACGCACGCTGACATTAAATAACTATATGGATATACAAATCAATGATCCCTGCAACAAAATGACCAATGTAAGCATAAATATTTTGGCGAAATTATTTTATTATAACAAAATTTAACACAAAGTATTATCATACGTATACGTTATTAGTTTATAACAATTCGTTATCGTATTAATGTATGATTTTAAATCGAAATATTGAAATAATACCCCATCATTTATAAGAATAACTTGAGGCATATGATATTCAGTATTATTAAATATGAAAATATGTTAACAGTTTACTAGAAGTTTACTTCTAAAGCATTTAATTAAGTAGCAGCACTTTTTTTCAAAAAAAAAGAAGACAATTAATTGTAACCCGACGCTACGAGAAATTGCCCATGTCGCTTTTTATTAATCTCAAATCCATTAATGTAATGAGAGAGCCAAGTTAAATTTCATTTCGTATGAAACATTTCACCAATCAAGAAGTTACAAAATTTAGTTTGTTTAAAAATAAGTTTATGTGTCCCATTAACAGAAAATCCATTTTATGCCGACACTGTTTCTTCAGAAAAAAATACATTTGAGTTCTCTCTGTCCGTTTATAACGTAAAACTGCAGAAAAAGTGGTCTACTAGCGTAATAAAGTATAAAAGTGAAATTGTAGTCTACAACATTGTATGCAGGTTTTTCTCTTTCAATTCCAACATTTCCTTGTTTGTTTATTTTGTTTCGAAAACCATATAATGCACTTTTTACACTCAAATCCCTATAAAATGTTGTAATGTAAACAATGTATATCCTCTTCGTGAGCTTTAACGTCTTTCTCCATTAGTTTCTTCGTGTACGGTCCAACAAGTATTGCCGCTATCACGATAGTACGAAGCAATAAAAAGCCAAACGTATTCGCATTGTAGCGAGGTAATACAGGGAATAAACAATGAACACGATCTTTATGTGAAGATTGCATCATACCAAACGAGATTTAAGTAGGTATTCAAATTTCTTGATTTAAGTTGGTTCAAACTTCGAAGTAAGTGTGTGTGTAAAAGTAAGAAATATGAAAAGCGATAACTTACATACAACGGAAATTGCCAACATCTTTATACGGAATACTAATGCAAATTTCTAAAGGTTCATTTTCCACTAATTAACCTACCTGGATAGAAATTCCATTTGTATGTCTCCGCTTACAGGAAGTAGGTTTTGGCAAATTCTCTGTTGTTAAATATATTTTCTATACAGATAATACTTTAGGAATAATTTTGACAGATAAGCTACGAAACACATGTTTGCTTATTGACTGAAGTGTGTGATACTAATAGACCTTAAATTATAACATCTTCCTGGTTTCTTACAACTGATTTCGAATTTTTATCGTAACCAATAAATAATGTTCAAAAAACAAACTCTTCTATTAAATAGAAGCTCCGTCTTTAGATGGTGTGAAATAATTAGTAAAATTATAAATAACATAAAAAAAAAAAATTGTTATTCCGGAGATGCCTTAAAAGTGGAACACCAAACATACAAGATCCTAAAAAATCTATTTTAATATACCATTTGTACTTTCTCATACTTGAGAGATCAGCAACGGGAATAGTGTAACATAACGAAATAAACACTCATCTTATACGAATTTAGAACACAATGGCTTTACACTTGTTTAAAGTATATCCAGGAGTAGACTGACGAAATTTGTTTGTAAAAGGGTATTGTTGGTGTTGGGAGTAAAACTAAAATTTTCCAGCTGTCGCATTTTTGTGTGGTTTAAAACATGTAGATATAATTCTGGAATCTGATTGAAACGTGCCAAGTTAAGATGAACAGTTTTAAAGTGGGAGATTTAATTTCAATTAACGTGTGATTATTGTAAATTTTCTCAATTCAACTTTGTTAAAGCAATTAAAACTTGCGGTGTTCCTTCCTCTAAACAATTTGCGGTTAATTTGCAAGTAATATTTACCCAATTCATTTACACGTTGTGCGCGTATTGTACAATGTATCGCAATGTGCGATAATTAATTTTGGTATCTTCATTTGCAAATGTTGTTCTTATTACGTAACGAAAATGGCGGTAGAAATATCAGTCATACTATTTTTATTGTCGATTGACCTCTTTCATTGTAAACAATGCTTATTTTATATTGGAATTTCAATAAAATCTAACTTATCATCGAGTTCTTTGTACTGTAAAATTATAAACATAATAGAATTTATCGGAAAGTTGACTATTTGATTTATTATACTAACGAATATTAAGTTATTTCCATTTGCTTATGCTTATTTATGAGACGCAGTTATAGGTACGGATTATTTTAATTAATATATTTAGCAAAATTTAATTAAAACATCTCTTTTTAATTTCAGTAATAATGAGTTCACATCTCGTAAGAACATACGATTATTAAAAACTAAGAAGCAGATGTCTTTCGATTACTTGTGATAACGTCAACAGATTAGTACTAAATTTGAATTAATTTTTTGGTGAAAACATTAGCTATTCTAATGAGTAAATTAATTACAGTCAACTACTCAGTGAAGGGTAACAAATGTATTCAAAAAACAAATCAAAACCTAAATTAAATGCCTCAGGAACCATGTTTACAACACAACCTATATCCATGCAGCATAATGAATTATGTTGGGAGAAACAATTTAATAAAGCCGTGGGCCCTATCAGTACGTTGATTTATATTGTTTAATAAACCTAACAGTAAAGAAGGTTAGGTACCCAATTAGATCGTTAGGGCTATAAATACGAGAGTAGTTGTTAGTAGGTTTCTTGTTGTTTCACTTTAAAATGTTAATTAAAACGTGCTATTAAGGCTTTCCGAGATTTCATTAAACGTTTTTTTTTTTCATACAAAATGATAATTTACCACATTTTGAGGTGTCAGTAATTAATAATCAAATTTCTAAATAATTTCTGTGGTTACCAAAGGCAAAACTGTATTTTCAGCTTCAGGTCAGAGTCCTAAAATCGTGATAGTACAAGTATTCGTTGTCAACCTCACGTAGGAATAAAAATAAAATATATAATATCAGTTTACCACCTGTTTCAAATCAGGGTTACATTTTACTAGATTCATGGCTCCATCAATTTGACACTTGACAAACGTAACTAATCAAATCGACACAAAATGCAGCACTATAATGTGATATATTAAAGTGTAACTAACGCCTGGAACTGGCATAATTCAAGACGTCGCAGACTATACAGTTTATTTGAAAGTAATAACAATTCGTACTGCTCACTTAAACTTATAGTAGAACTTTTCCCATTTTTGTGTCAAATTTTATAAATACGAATTTTTCAATTCAAGGATACCAACGAGGCATATTTTTAAAAAATATATCGATTCATTTGTAAGACGATGTCATAAGTTTTCTACATGGAATGCATAAATAAATTTTACTCGATTCTAATTATACTTAATTACAACAATAAAAAATAAACTACTAAAACTTCTTTCAGTGCTGAATCACAGGTGACGTCATCAAATTTGTGTGGTGATAGACCAATAAATTTTGGTTAGAGTTTTACTTAGCTACAAGTTTTTTAAGTATACCGACAATCACAACAATTAGTCCAACAGTTACGGAGATATTCACGCTAACGAAACCCCCAGCACACGAGGGACGACAGACGACAGAGAGTCAACAGACAGAGGAAAAGGGAAGACTGATTTTTTAGTATTCTACAATATTTGAAACATCTATCGACAAAACATGAAATTAGACGTTCATAAAGATTTAAAAAAAAATATTTAGAAGTACACGTTTCTCAAATGATGAAGTGCAGGATATTTTATCATTAGAATAAGATGGTGTCAGTACTCCTAAGTGTGTAAAAAGAAAATATTACAATTTTTGTAGAAACGACTTTTTAAATGATATTTTATGTTATAAATTGTAACTAAACCTCGGTAGACTAGTTTATTCTAGAACTTAGACAGACAGACAGTTTAAAGAAGCATTTTTTATAGACGTTACAAAAATTATGTTATTCCCGTACAACACAAAGTAAAATGTTCTACTCATGTGTTGTCTAGATATTCCATAAATAGCGGTGCTTTCAGTGTTCATCTTTACGAAACACCTGCAATTATTTTAGCTGCTTCAAATCGTTTATCTCAAATATGCATAGCTTGTATAAATTTCGCTAAACATGATGTTTAAAGTTTGAACGAAAATTTGTTCAGGCAAAAAATTTTTAGTTTAGCCCTATATTTACAGTTGAAGACTTTTAACAAGTAGCAAAAAATGATCCAGCAAATGTTGCTTTATGTGCGTTTTATAAAATGAATAAGATTAATTCAGTGGATAAGTATAAAATTTTGAAAAAGATATTTTTGTTCTTAAAATTAAAATGTATCTAAAACCAAACTTTTTAAAAACCTCATTTGTGGTTTGATTTTCCGTCAAGAGTGCGTAGTAGTTATTTGGGTTGAAATATATTCACTCGCTGATTATAGGGGTAAAAATTCTATCAAAATGCGTTTCAGTATTTAAAACAAAAGGCCTATTTTAACGCATTACATTAGATAAATAGTTAGTTTACTTTACGTGAAATCCATCCACAATACATTTTCAAAAAGTAAACGTTTATTCCTATTCTAAAAATATTTGCAATTACCGTTTTAAACACATGGTGAAATAATGTACCTGCAACACAATAAATGGCAGTCGATGCGGTAATAAGCCGCGTTAAACAGATGATTTTGTTGTGTATAATTCAAAAAATGAATGTTCTATACTCTTTCTGCTTAAATAAGTAAAACAGGCCCTTCATCATAAACCGGTATTTCATTATACCCTGTTGGAGGAAGTAATTAGCTGTAAAAGCGCAGCATCAGTTTCCTTAGATTTTCATTATAAGCTTTGTACCAATTTTATCAAAACATCTGTGTATAAGCCATACATCATTTTGTACATATGAAAGTGGCAAGGATTTTCATTACTGACTACTCGAAATTTATCAGTACAGTTTACATTCCGACATCACTTTGAACATACGGAAGTGGCAAGGATTTTTATTACGGACACTGATTATGAGCGTACTTTGTTGTATTGTCTTCCCAGTTTAAATTGGTTTTTATGATAGATCCATTGTGTCGAAGTTGATGATGGGGACAATAGAGTAAATCCCTAGCCACAAATAAGAAAGTGGTCGATTTCTTGCAGGACCATACTTTGTTATTCAACTCACATTGTCCGTCCTGGAGTAATAATGAGGTGATAATATTTATTATCTGGCCATAAAAACCACTTTAAACTGGAAGTACTTTACAGTCGTTGGTGATTCTGCAAGCTATTCCAATTTATCAGCACAGTTTACATTCCGTCTCGAGCATCAGACACATGGAAATCATCATTTTTGCTATGCGATTTTGATAATGTTCTTTCTGTAGGCAAGGACATTGAGAAAAAGCTCCCTCTGGTCTTGAGTTCATTTTTATGAATACTTATTGGTTTTTACGTGTACGAAAGTCATATTAAATATTTATGCTTTAAAGTTCAGTGATGCGTGAAAGAACGTGTACGTGTAATAGAAATTTCATCATTTTAAAAACTGGATTTACTTATGTAAAAATGGTCTAAGGTTTATTTATACAGCACAATACAATACAACAAATCCTGCTTCTGCGAAAAATGATAAAATTTGATCGTGCGAAATTTTATTTAATTTAAGATAACCCCTATAACTTAAAATAAAGACTGATATGTAGGTATGTAATGTTAATAAAGGTAAAGAATCATGCTATTTTTATGTTTCAAGTAACTGTTTTCTTTATAAAACTTTGTGATGATGTCATCAATATAAAGACACGTATATCATTTTGGATAGTTGTAATGTAATAAAAACAAGTACTGTATTTGCACTTTTTCAGGAAAATTGTCTGAGCCGTTCTTGAATTAATCAATAAAATAAACTGACTCATTCCTTTTTTTTCAGTCACCCTGTATAAGTATAGAGTATTTACAATATTTTGCACGTTTTGGTGTAAATTGTGTAACTGTGATGAAAAATTGTTCCAAGTTGTTTCGACAGAACTTCCCTTGCACTTAAAGTACAATGAAAAGGTATTGCAACTGTGTTGATTTACCATAAGGTAGAGCCTTTTTCATATCTTATCACGATATATTCGTGTTTTTAAACTTACCTAACAAGCTAGGGCTGGATTCTGGATTCACGCATTCATTAATTTTTTGAGTCACTCTGTATATGCAAATCGAAAAAATTTGAATGGAATGATAAATCACAAGTACAGACTCATCATATTTTGTACATTTTAGACAGGATTTATTCAGCAAAATTTTGGGGTGACGTCATCAATTTTTTAGGGGGGATGAGCAAATACATTTTGATAAAAAATTTACCATGCTTATGATAACTTTAAAACATCTCCAAGATTTCAAAGCATTCGGTTCTGTAATTCCTGATTAAATCAATAAAATAAATTGATGCATTCATTAATTTTTTTCGGTCGCAAATCGAAAAAATTTGAATGGAATGATAAATCACAACAAGAGACTCACCATATTTTGTACATTTTAGATAGGATTTATTCAGCAAAATTTTGTGGTGACGTCATAAATTTTTTAGGAGGGGACGACCAAATACATTTTGATCAAAAATCTACCATGCTTATGATAATTTTAAAACATCTTCAAGATTTCAAAGCATTCGGTTTTGTAGTTCCTGAGTAAATCAGTAAAATAAATTTTGCGCATTCATTAATTTTTTTGAGTCACCTGTATATGCAAATCCAAAAAATATGAATGGAGTCGATATATTTTGACTAAAGATTTATGATGCTCTTTAGAGCCTTAAAACATCTGCAACATTTTAAAACATTCGGGTTAGCAGATTCAAAATTAAATTGCAAAATGTTTTTTTATGATTTTGATTTTTTTTCCAAAAATCTGGACGTTTCGGGTAAAAACTGAATTCGGAGTCGTAAACTACATGTGTAGGACTATGTTATTTTATACAATTTAAGACCCATTTACTATGTACAATTTTGAAGTGACGTCATCGCATTAGTGGTGGGGATGATTAAACAAATTTTGGTTAGCGTTTTACCATCTACATGATATTCCTAATATAAGTACAAAATTTCACAACAATCGGTCCAGTACTTTCGGAGATTATCTGTCTAATAAAAATCCGGGACGGCAGACGGACAGACGGACAGACGGACGGACAGACAGACGGACAGACGGACGGACAGACAGACGGACAGACGGACAGACAGACGGAAATGGGAGACCTATTTCTTCGTATTCTAGGAGTCATGAAAGATCGAGAAAACGTAAAAGTAGAGAGTCGGCCGACGGACTCGATTACAATACTTCCTTTGCTTACGCTCGGGAAGTAAAAAATGCAAATTTCAATTAAATTTTGGGAAAAAACGTGTGCGGTAGAAAAAATAGTATAAATAACTCGTTCATAAGGCCATTGAGGCACTCATCCTTTATATTACTCGCGGCTTCGCCGCTCGTTCTATAAACTTGGATTCGTGCCTCAATATTTGCCTTATGAAACTCGTTCTTTAATATACTATTATTGATTTAATCCGACTGCTCTGAAATCTTGCAGATGTTTTAAGGTCATAAAGAGCATAATAAATGTTTAGTCAAAATATATTTGCTTATCCCCTCCAAAAACTTGATGACGTCAGCTCGAAAGTTTGCCGAATAAATCATATCTAAAATGTACAAAATATGATCAGTCTGTACTTGTAATTTATCACTCCATTCATATTTTTTGGATTTGCATATACAGGGTGACTCAAAAAAATTAATGAATGCGTAAATTAATTTTTTTGACTTAATCATGAACTGCAAAACCGAATGCTTTGAAATCTTGCAGATGTTTTAAGGTTATAAAGAGCATAATAAATGTTTAGTCAAAATACATTTGCTTATCCCCTCCAAAAAATTGATGACGTCAGCTCGAAAGTTTGCCGAATAAATCCTATCTAAACTGTACAAAATATGATGAGTCTGTACTTGTGATTTATCACTCCATTGATTTTTTTTTTTTGGATTTGCATATACAGGGTGACTCAAAAAAATTAATGAATGCGTAAATTTATTTTATTGATTTACTCAGGAACTACAAAACCGAATTCTTTGAAATCCACTGCGAAAAAAAAAACATAATAGGCATGCAGTCGTCACGTTTCCGACAGCGAGGGAAGTACTGTCTAAACTCTTTAGACGAATTTTTATTGCTAGTGGTAATATTTGGAACAATCATGGTAATAATAAAAATAATGAAAAGAATAAAGACTGGAAGTATTTGAAATAAAAATATAAAATTAATAAGAAAGAAGAAACATTTTAACAAAAAACAAGAAGACTTAACTTTATTTTACCATATGTGTATAACAAATTAGCGTACGGCAACATGTGGAGTACTACGTTCCAAATATTGCCATCAACATGATTTTATATAACTGTAAAAAAATCATCAGTTTTGACATTCTTACCAATATTACTTTTGTTTAAAAGAATTTAAAAAAGATTGCACTTGTTACCTACTAATTAATCTATTGATGAAATTTTAGCTTTCAAGTCTTGAAACTTAATCTACAAAAAAATTCAGTTACTATCTACACGATATTCGTAACATACGTATAAAATTTGACAAGAATCGGTTTGGTAGTTTCGTCTAATAAAAATTCCCTGTTTTACATACTCTGGGGGTCATGAAACGTTGAGAAAAACTGAAAGCAGCTATTCGTCGGATGGACTTTATTACAATGCTTCCTAAGCTTACGCTCGGAAATACCAAAAAAAAATATATATTTATATAGCAATGTCTCATATATTGATGAGTTACCAGTTAATTTTTTGCATTCAATTCCATAACAGGCTGTATAATGTTATAGTAAAACTCAACTGTCCATGACAAACGAACATGTACGTCAGCCTATTTAGAGGCGTTCTTTTTTACAGATAACGGGTATTCAATTGAAAGAGTCATCAAGTTAATATCGCCTTTTTTGACATAAGTAAACGTAGTAGAGAACGCAAGTTTTTTTAATTATCCATAGCGTTGTAAATAATTGACATTTCCGCACTGTCAACTGTCATCACTTAAATCTTAGGTTTATTGTAGACATACTTCACAATGTTAAAAAAAAGTCAAGGTCACCTTGATGACTTTTTCAATTGAACATTCGATACTTCATAATTTTAAACCCCGTTTAAAAGGAATATAACTAGAGGTTAAATTTTACCAGAAAATAATAAAACATTTAAATTATGTATTATAAATTATTAAAATTCGCAGAACGTTAAATTTATTTTGAAAGAGTGTTTAATATTTTTGGGTACCATATCTAGCGCCTCTATTTTTTTACAGTTCTGAGATTTAGAACCTTTGTCAAATAAAAATAAAGTTCTTTCTTTGTACTGGATTACTGTATTCTGCTTTCCTACATTTCCAGTTATGATACAAAATAAATAACCTTTATTAAATATACCTTACGTACTGTGTGACACTACTTAACATGTTATACTTACACAAGAATTAGATGCCTGTTGTACACAATTTACTCGTCTAATGTGCACCAATGAATAATAATTACCAATGCCCTATTCAAATAAAACCCAGAAAAGTTCGCAAAACCGGCCGGTAAAAAGGTTCATCGTCAAAGAGTCGCCTTTATAAGTTGATGTGCAATTACAGTGTTGTCCGTTACAAGGCCTTCAGATATAAAATAATAATTACACGATACCGACATAGTGATGACATGCTAAAACCGAAAAACAATAGTACCCTTTCAACGACTCTTCAGTCAGTCGTCGGGAATTAATTTGAAGCTCAATAAAGTCGGCAACAACTTTTCTTTTTTGCACGACGTTTTTCCATACTACTTAATTTATCTCTGATTAAAAAATAACGATTTGTCCTTTTGCAAGCGTAGAAAAACTGTAGCCAGTGTCATAAACATCTGGACGCATGGCAGAAGCCAGAAGCACACTTCAGTCTGACTTTATTACACTTGTTTGTTTACAAATTATCTGTTCTGAGGTTTTTTTATTATTACAGAACAAAGAGAAGTGGTCATCAGGGAAGGCCCATGTGAGAAAGGAATGTGCGGCGAAGAGGAGGCTTGCAAAGATTTTCAAAATAATACGCACACGTGTATTTGTACACATGATTCACTTCCGCCCACGGCAGAAGGTACTTGCCCCAGGAGGACAGGTGAGATGTTCAAATTCATTGTATTTTTACACCTACCACTAGAGGACGAAATTATTTTTGTTATATTATTTGACGTCACGATGTGTGGTCTCTGTCCGATGGATAATATATCGGTCTGACTTCGCGATGGCAGAGCGGTCTGTTTTTGTGTTATGATTTGTTAAGGGTACCAACATTGCTGTTGAAATAAAAAAGAATATGCTAATATATAGTGCTTAGGGTTAAGTCGATACTGATATTAGTTGATTATAAATTCTAGTTTTTGAATCCGAACCCAGGGAGAGCTACGATGTGTATAACTGGTTCGAGACGTTCTCCCGATTTATTGTTAACACTGATTGCATTTAAAACACAGTAAGGGTGCTTATGATTACAGATACAGACACTGTTCTGTGTATTATTTATATAGAGCAGAACCGAACCAAACATACCCTTTCCGAGTACACAACATAAAATATCGATGATGTACGAAATACCGAACTACGCTTGCGGGGCACCAGAGACATTGAAATAAAAGCAAAAGTAATGTAACCGTCTTCATTACGAAGTGACCTCTCTTTTATAACATAAATCAATACCTAATTCGCTGCAAATTTATTTCACTGTCACTAATATATTAAAAAAAAAATAGAGCAATTTTTTAAACTACGACATTCAGTGGTAAATATACCGGGTTGCTCAAAGATATGCAGTTGGATCTTCTTGAAATTTGGGCTATACTTAAAACGACTCAAGCTCTATTTTCTGTAATTTTTTTAAACTTTAAACTTTGTTTTTAAGATGCAAGGCTAACTTGACTTTTTTTTAATAGCACCACAAGTCACATTGTTAATTTTTGAATAGAAGAATTTTTTCTGAATTCAGAACTGTAACACATGCATACAGTTTTTTATCTAAAACGGCAAATAAAATAATAAATTAAAAAAAAAACTGTAGTTAGCTTCGAAAATAACGTCATCGTTATGTCAGTATGTATTGAAAAGCAAACGTCTACATTCAAGTTTAAATATATTTCAATTAGGAGCATTATTTTCTGATGAGTCTACTTTTTGTTTGAATGGACTTGTTAATCGCCATGACTGTAGATACTGGTCAACACAAATCCACACTGGATGGAGGAGGTTCATATACAGTACGCCCAAAAAATTAATGTTTGGTACGGCATTATTGGTTGCCACATTGTAGGCCCCTTCTTCGTTAACGGAAATTTAACGTCTGACAAATACCTTCAACTTTTGCAACAAAGTAGTATTCCTTGACTTAGACCAATATTTCCCAACTATGAAAAAACAAATTTAGCTGCAGAGTCCATCTGATTCCAACAAGATGGAGCACCAACTCACTTCATAGACCACAAAGTATCGCAGAACTCCAAGAAACAATATTAAAAGTGATTGCCGATATTCCTCCTAATATTCTAATAATAAATTCATGTGAAAACTTTGTGCAACCTATTTACTATTTCCAGGAAGTAAATGGAGAACCTTTCGACCATTTCTAGAAAAAATATTGTTATTTAACTGTTAATTTGATCTTTTTTCAACAATGTAATTTTTGATTTAAATTTTTCAAAAAGCTGTCATAACAGTGTATTGTTATTTCTAGAATATTTTGTAAATTATTTGAAAACAGCAGTTAAATCATTCTGTTACGTTGGCACGTTTATTTCAGTTTATATGCCCTCAGTTATATCATTTTTACAATGTTTGGGCACTAGTGTAGTTTTTGAATAAAGTGTCCTACGCCAAGATTATGACAGGTGATAGTATTGTCACGCCTAGCTAAGACTTTCTGATTTTCAATATTTTTATTTTGACAATTTATTTTACCATGTTGGGAAAAAATAAAATAATGCATGGGTTACATTTCTGAATTCAGAAAAAAATGCACTATTTAAAAACGGAACAGTTGACTACTAGTGCTATTAAAAAAAATCAAGTTAGCCCTGCATCTCAAAAACAAATGAAGT
Source organism: Zophobas morio (assembly GCF_036711695.1). Lineage (NCBI taxonomy): Eukaryota > Metazoa > Arthropoda > Insecta > Coleoptera > Tenebrionidae > Zophobas > Zophobas morio. Next base: position 8,464,389 of record NW_026972110.1, read on the forward strand.
ATACAACTTGAAAGAATTGCAGAAAATAGAACTTGAGTGTTTCTACGGGCAGCCCAAATTTCAAAAAAATTCAACAAACCGTTCTCGCGATAATTAACTGCTTCCTTATTTTTTAGTGACCCTGTATATTTGAAATAAAACGTCTGTAAGTTTTGTTACTTACATGAAAGAAGCGTGGATGAAATTAGGGCAGTGTAGGTACCTAGATCTTTTGTCGAAAATTAAAAATTTAAATAAACTCTATAAAAGAAGAAAAATGAAAAACATTACTGTCATTAATGTAATGTTTAACAGTTCTGCGACAAAATTTTGTAGCTTATAGCTATTTATATTTTATATGTTTAACAGCTTCTTAGTAACAGAACAAAATACATACATATATATTTGTGTACATGTACTACAAAATAAAATTGCTGGTGAACATATAAGAAATAGTTATTTTCATGAAAGTTATCTTTTACTGGACGAAGAATGAGGCCGGAAGGCATAGTATTTTTAAACTCCTGAGTCCAGTAGAATAATTTTCAGCATGTGTTGTGTATAAAATTTTTCCTAGAACCACGCGAATTGTTTAAATTGTTTCAAATTTCCGTTTTGAAATTGTTGTTTGTGACAATATTATTACGTTGAACGGGTATTTAAAATCGGCTGGGTTAAACTCAACAATTTATGTCTTAATAACTCAAATTTACACGACTGAATTACACAACGATTATGTTCAAAATAATTCCGGCGCAACTTGTCTGGCTTCTCTTGACACTCTTGATGTGCCGTGATCGAGGTCTTTCTCGAATACCCATCGCGACTTCCGCTTCCAGTCTTTTCTTTAGCGAACACCGCCCGGCCGCCGTCACCGACGATGAGTCACGCATCATTGCCCGTATGGGAACTCATAGGCGTGGTACCGAGGCGGCGTATGGGTTTCTTTCGTAATAATATAATCAATTGTGTGGAAAATATCTGATTTGTGTAGCCGTTTTGCACATAAACAGAAATAAACAATAACGATTTAGTTTTGAATTTTTGTAATCATGAATTGTGTTCTTTATGATGTAGCCGAGGCTGCGGCGGCTGTAGTAGAAAATTTATTGCCAGAAAATCATAGGAAACAGATTATTGATTCTTTTATGAGACCATAAAAAATGAGCATATTTTCCATTGTATGTACTATTTTTGTAATTGGAAGAAGTACCGTAAAATCTTTACACTCATAGTACAGTAATAGTCACTGTGTCCTTCGCAGCCTCTTGCCCTTAGTTAATTAATCTCCGAAACTACTGAACCAATTGCTTTAATATAAAATTTCGAATTGAAGAAAAATGAGTTTTCCGGTTTATTTCCTGAAGATTTTTACTTCCTCATTTGCGTGAAGCATGCGTTCATTTTAACCATTATCCATTTCTATGTTTTTTGCTATTTGAAAGCTCGCACAAAATCCAGATTTCCCGCGGTATGCCTATCTGTTCTGTTCTGGTGGCAACATTTTTAGAAAAAAATTCATCTAAGGTTATTTAGATGGAACTTCCCTCGTTTCTGAAGTACAGTGCACCTTTTCAAAATATTTATAAAATTTGATTTTGGGGATTTTATCCTTTTTTATGATGACCCCTACTAATTAAACTAAAGATATGTGTATAGCATTAAAGTCCAGGCAAAAAAGCATGCTAAGCGGGTGTTTCATGTGAACTTTTCCATTACAAAATTTTTTAGGAAGAACACGTAAATTAACTTGGATGGTGATTCGATCAATAAAATAAATTGGTTCATGGATTAATATTTTTGAATCACCCAGCATGAGCAATTCTAAAAAATATGGACGCACTGATAAACCACAACTACAGAGTCATAATATTTTGCACATTTTAGATAGGATTTATTTGGCAAATGACGTTATTAATTTTGTGGGGAATAAATGGATATATTTTGATTAACGATTTACCATGCTTATATAGTTTAAACGTAAAATTGTAAAATGTTTCTATAAATTGTTTTTTTTTTTTTCAAAAATCTGGATATCTAGGGTAAAAAATAAAGACGAATTCATAAACCACAAGTGTAAGGGTATGTTATTTTATAAAATTTACATGACATTTACCATGCAAAATTTTGAAGTGACGGTTCGGAGATTATTTGTCTAATAAAAATGGACAGAGACGACAGGCAGATGCAGATGGGTGACCAATATTTCATACTGTAGAAATATGAAATGTCGAGAAAACATTAAAGTAGACAGTCGTCGAATGGACCTTATTCTATTATCATATTTCGTTTAGCTTGAAATAAAAACCGGTTGCTTCTTCTCTTAAAATTAACCTGAAGACAGTAAATACGCTAATATTAAGAAATAAAATTTGCAAATTACGTTTTTCATTTTTTTACAAACTGAACTTGTTTAATTAATTATTGTGCTTTAGAGCATTTTTGTTTTTCATTTTGTTTTCCGAACCTAAGATAATTTTCGTTATTTTGACACGTATTTCCTATGTTGTAAAAGAAAACAGATATTTCCACAAATTGCTGAAGGGAATGTGTTCAGTAATAAAAAATAGTTTCTTTACTTCGATTCTTTGAATACCTATTAAGTTTTATGCCCTGAATGTGGCAATATTTGCTCTTGTGTATATAAATAACTTCCTAATGCTACAAAATAAGTTCACTGAAAAAGCTATTTAAGTATATTTCCAAATTCTTACGAAAAAATTTGCGTCGCCTATACATCTTGAGTGTAGAAAGACAAGTAAAAGCAATAAATATTTTCTCTTCGACCAATAAAAGTGTTGTCTGTCTAATACTATTCCAAATAAAATAAAAAATTGGCCATAAGCACGTTTGAAGGCTTAGTTGCGTAAATTGATATTACGTTTTTTATCGACTTGGAAACTGAGTGTGGCTTGACAGATGGTGGAATTAATAATTTTGTCTCCCATTCAATAAAATCAAATCAGCCTCGTATAATTATAAAAGAAACCGTAGAAAACAGATGTTTACAAGCTTCAAACCGTGAAATTCGATACATCTCCAACTTGTTGCATTTGACATTTTCAGCAACTCTTTTGATGTGAACATTTTTATAACATTAACGCTGATTCTAAAACGTCGAAATGATTTCCTTTACCTCTGGATGTTTAATTTTTCTTCCATTATTTGCGTTCTACATGAAAAATAAGGATTTTGATCCTGAGTAATGATATAATTTTACAGAGAAAATTTCTTTTTCACAGTTTTAAAAACAAGTAATCCGGAATTTAATTTAAATTAAATTCTTAATTGCGGAATACCAACATCGACCTGACATGTTCAGTAAAAAGGGATTTTATTAAAAAAAGAACAATTTTTTTACAAACAGATGTGCTGAAGAGATTATTCCGCAGATGTGATTTCACCCAAAAATGTTTTATATTTTCAAATGGCACGTACATAAATGACACAGTCGACGAATTTCAGACTTGAGTGCTTCATAGAAAAAAGGAGTCATAAAAAAATATGTCATTTTCACAAAAAGATGTATACTGGCTAAAGCTTTTAAATGGATATGCCCGACAGTGTTGTTTGGGTTTTTATATTACATATTCGTAAAGTAAAGCATACATATGTGTGGACAGGTTGATTTAATTAAATTGAATATATTATTTTACATTTAAAAATACATATTCTACATTCAATCTGACTACAATTTTTCTTTTAATTCCAGTCTCAATGGACGACAATGCTGGAAGAATTCCAAATGTTCAACCCCCACTAAACAAGCCAACACCATCGTCACTTAGTTCAACAACGATACCAGTCGTAAGTTATTATAATCTTATTAATATATCTTTATTAATGTTATTTTTCAAGTGTAGACCGCCGCTAATGAACATTTACCAGGACCGGACTACGTAATAGTTTCGATCGTAGTGTCAGCATGTGTGTTTTTAATAATGTTATCAGGAATATTATTCAGAAGAAAATTTAGGTCAAGACATCTAAGCAACGAAGGGGTGAGTAAAATTATTACTACAGTTACAGTATGGGATAATATTTATTATGACTAAATAAGAATATTATTTTCAACAAGTGTAATTCATTAAATTCTTATAGTACGGCGATACGTAATATCTAAAGGCTCCCAGAGATTTATAGGAAAATTTAGAAACTACATTTTCCACTAAATGGCTTACGAACAAGCGTCACTTCGATGAAATTGATATTTCGTGAACATTATTCTTGTAAGCTCTCTTTAAAAAGAATATAACTCAGTATTTAACGTTCTAAGATACTTCTAGTGTCCCTAATTCGTAGTACTCAAGTAGATACATACCTGACGAATCATCTATAGTGTACTCATTTATAAAAAAATATATGAAATATATATTCATTTCGACTTTGTGAATTGTGTAGTAGATGTTATAATCAAGCTCTGAATTGTTAGTACAAAAGGACAATTATTTAGGTATTGTTATTTCACATTTTACAAAGAAAATCATGCTATAGAGAACATTTTTCATTGTCTTTAAAGAAATCATTATTTGAGACCACCCTACGGAAGTGATCGCAACACTTAGTAAAATCCTAATACGATGAAAATTGTTCTTCTAAGCTTCTTGTAAAAGCCAATCACTGTTCTTTCTGTCGATATTTTATCCTGGAGATTTAGTGTTACACAAAAAACCAACATACAACACTTGATCAAATTATTTTTGAACATTTATTTAAAATTACACATATTTGGCATTCTTAAAATAAAGAGACTTCAATTTACTCCTGTCCAGCTTTGTTATTCAAATAATCAATAGATTCTTTGTTAGAGATAGCAAGTATTTTTAGACGAAAAGAATTCGAGTTGTCTTAAATATTCGACACATTTGTCGATAAAGTTTTCTACTCAAATAAAATTTTCACCATTCTGTAGGCCGAAATGGAGTATCGTTTAAAAACATAAACTTGCTAATAAAAAAACAATAAAATTTTACAACAATGCATACATCTTAATTGGATGTTAATTTCTACAATTCTGATTCCTAGATGTAGATGGATATTATGAGCTTTCAATTTAATTTTATGCCAAGATTTTTGCATAATGTTTCCTATAAGAGAAAAATATGTTACTTGCAAATTTGCATTAAACAACAGAGGATACTATACCTTCTTTCAGATGAGTGTGACTTACTGATGAGACTCTACATAATTCCAGTGTTTACCGTTGTTAGTGCCAAACCGTTTACACTGCTAGACAAAAAAACGGACACTTTTTATTAATAACAGTAATGCATTTGTACTTAGCATAATAAACATAATAATCTAAACCAAATTATAACAGTTTTCCTAGAACAATAATAATATATATTAATGTTTTCTTAAAAATTAATGAAAACACATTAAGAGAAAAAAAGTGGACCATATTATAGATAAAGTAATATAGGAACAGAAATGAAGAAAATTATACAAGGTCTTGAGAGGTATCATTTAGATAACCTTCGAATGAATAGAATGCCATTTTTAAGCAAAAAGCGAGGAATTTTAGTTAACAAACTTTTGCTCAGTAAAGTCCATAAGTAATTTGCAATTTTGTTACAAATGTTCTGTAGTGATAGCAGATATTTGTAGTACGAGTGTAGTATCATCACCAACTAATTTAAAATAAGATGTGAGATGGATTGTAATATATTCTGAACATCTATAAGTTTGAAGTATCCCTGGCAATTTCACTTGATTTTGCCTCTTTGTTTTAAATTTTCCACATCTACCTAATTAATCGGCTTTGCTATTTGAATAATTTGTACCTGGGTGTAATAGAATGATAGGTTATTATACTTCCATAACCTAAAGAAGAATGCATTAAAGCAAAATAAGCGATTCTTAAACAATTATTATTTTATAATGGCATGTGGCTAACAGGAAACGTCCTCAAACTAGCGTTAGACAAGTAACTTGTCTTTTTTGTTGTCTGTTACGCTTTTCGCGATCATACTTTACAATAGTAATATATTATTGGAACACCTCTAGGTATCAAACAAACAGAGATCGTACTAATGTATAGAATTTCAAAACTTGAAAGAAAAGCTAACCCTTTTTTGTACTGTTGTGTTAACTACCTAAGGCTAATGATTCCGACGGGAGGTTCAAGTGCACTGGTGGTTTGCCTCTTTACTCGTACCCATCTGGTTTGTGTTCATTACTTAACACAATGTTTTACAGTTGACATTAAAATATTTCTGAAAATATTGTTTGAAAAATTTTTAAATGCCATTCGCAGTGTTGATTTATTATTATGTTAATAAAATTGTACTAGAAATAAGAAAAGAAAATATAAAATAGATGTTTGGGTGTGTCTTGCAAAGTATTTAAATTAAATCAGTAAAAGAAGTTAAATTCTAGGCAAACTTTTACCATTTAAATTTACAAAAAAAATCATTTGATAGATACGACATTTTCAAAATCTAATATTTATTTAGAATTAGGTATTATGATGCACTAACATCAGTAATGGAATGGAATGGAATCAGGAATGTAATTTTTTGTACTTCACGAAAGTAAGCAATTTTGAAAAATAAATATATTTATTATTATTTTGGAAACAAATTTTAACTTGTTTATTAAATTATTTATTTTTATTTCTCGAGTTAAATATTTTTATTATAATTATTAAAAAGAGTAATAAACTACATAATAGAAAATAAAAGCTGATATGTCACTTAACTACATGATCCAATGGTTTATAAAGATCTTAAATGGAACCTTTTTTGAATATCGAGACTTAATTATAAGTAGTAAACTGATATGAAAACACTTTCAACATTAAAAATAATGACGTTTTCTATTAGATATAAGTACCTGGTCTGTAGGTTTTTCTTGCTTTTTACAAATTCTTGCAATGTTTATTCTGTATATTCTCACAAATTTGTAATTAGCACTTACCAAATATTTTCTAGATAGCCTTTTTTAGGGCAGAGGACACAGGTAAACCGTTTTCACCAAAACCTGATGATAGCTATAGTAAAACATTATTATAAAATATCAAACCGCGAGTGAAAAAACACATCCTTTACTTTTATTATTCCTTGAGTTAATTGACCGGCTTATTCGGTCAATTTTCCTGATCAAATTACCGATAATAAATGATCGCTCAATTTAATAGAGTGGCCATAATTGTCACCTTGGGGCCTTATTGTCATAATTTATGAATAATGATATGTTAATGAATTTTGTAATCAGCTGTCTGATATTTCTTGTGACTCGTATATTTACGAAAAACAATAACAAAAGAAAATAATATGTGCGTAGACAATAAGTTCCTCCAGATGCAGTTTGCGTCACAGAGTTTGTTAAAGAGTCTATGCATAGGCACACTTCTATACTCAAAATAATGTGGGTCACATATCTAACAAGGTAACACTGTGCGTTGATTTATAAGTTTTCAACGATGTATTTTCTTTTTTCAGGTATCGCCTATTAATTTGAAACACAGTTTGCTGATGGCCGAAAGATACGCCCCCAACCCCCAATATTCAGCGTGTTCGGGCACCGGAGTTCCGCTTCTTCGTAAGGAAACTCTCAAATTTATCAGCGAAATAGGGGAAGGTTGCTTTGGAAAAGTTTACAAAGGTAAATTTGACACTATTTTTCAACGTCAGGTTATTTGAATAATGAATGGATTAGTACACGTTTGTTAACTATTTTGTACATTTTTGGTTGTTATTACCAGTAGAATTCCAATATTTCAAGTATTTGTGAATCACTAAACATTGATTTTCAGATTATAAACGATATTTTATATTTCAGTTAAAAAAAAATGGGGAAAAGGATTTGTAATGTAAAGTAAGACAGATTTGTTTAATTACACTAATTTTGGTGTTCTTATATATTTTTGATTTTACAAATCTTACTACGGTATAACAGTAGACAGTAGGTATAATTACAAAATAAAAAATAAATAAACTTATTTAGTTTTAATTTGGTTTTTTGTTCTACTTGTCTCTTCTACTTTAAAATTAATTACATTATATTTTTCATGGTTACGAAAAGGTTAAATAAATTAATTGCAAATTACAACAAATCTTAAATTATAACAAAAAGTACAAAAAGAATGTAAGATGTAATGTTTACAGCATTACTATATATACCTACTCGTACATCCCTATTTATTCTGAAATAAACCAAAAAATAAAAATAAAAATTGTAATCATAATATAAAATACCGCTGCTTTATTTTATGCCTCTGTGGTCACACACGCCATCATATATCAAATAATTGCTACATTATTTTATGCATTAAATATATAATTTCAACAATTTCATACATAATAATTTACCTTCCACAGTTTATGTTTGCCTGTTACAAGCCAGGTCACTACTATCCATTAATAGAGCTGTGAGGGAGATCTAACAACTGAAATGATTGTTGACAATCTCTTTAGTTTTCTGTTTACCTGTTACCAGACGGGCTCTTTGTGAATGTGTCAGCGCAGAGCAATATGGCCGTATGGATGGGTGAACAAATTACCCGGGTCCGGGCGTCTCATAGACAACAACTGGCGTATACTCCAGATATAGTTGTAATAACAAATTAAAGATATTTATAATATAATAAAAATTAACTTTGACGTATTTAAAAAATGTATATACAGTATACAGGTATCCCAGATAAAATACTGCGTCCTTTATATCTTGAAAATACAAATATTGAAATCTGTACATTCCGTTGTTTTTAGTTTAAAGGGTGAAGCTTCATTCGGCACATTGTGAATATAACGCATATATGGTGTCGGCGTCGTGACGCTTACCTATATTTTTTTAAATTCCAAGATATATGTTTTAACGGATTTTATTAGGTCGTTAAATTGCGGTTACAACTTCATAAAACACTTCCATGTGCTCTACCATATGAAAAAAAGTCATTTAGTTGGCCATGCAATTTATTTTTATAATAACGATGTTGGCAACACCAACGCGTGCCTTGTTCACTTTGACAATTATGATCAAATAAACTCTCAAATTAACTGTCAAATAACTGCATCGTGAATATATTTTTTTCCGAAACAGATCTTACTAATTGTTTGTAAAATAAAGTATAATTTCATTTAGTTTTCAGTTTTTTAAATATTTTTTATCATTTGAAAATAAATAAATATCTAAGGTCCAGTTTACCGAATATTTGAATTGAGATTAAGTTGATCACGTGTTTAATGAGAAATTTACCGACATCTGATTGTCGTAGACAAAATTATATAACACAATTTTACAGTTTAACTTAATTAGAAACCGCAAAACGGAATGAACTCTTGGAAACGTTTTAAGGCTGTCGTAAGCATGGTAAATCGTTAATCAAACTATCTGTTTGTCTGCTCTCCCTCAAAAACTGATGATGTCATCTCAAAATTTTTCTTGATAAATCCTATCAAACATGTGCAAAATATTATGAATCTGTACCTGTGCATCTGTGCATAATATCCTTCATATTTCTTTTAAAAAAGCTTATATAAGGTGACTACAAAATTTAATGATGAAAGAATTTGTTTTATTGAACAAATCAAGAACGGCTCCCCCCATTTTGAGAATACAGCACGTTACGCATGTCATGCTTCACTACCTGTAGTTTAACAGTGTTCACACGTATCTTTGTTTTAAGAAATCTAAACTTAAACTAGTGGTGATATCTTCTATTGTACAGATTAGTGTCCAATTACGCTGTGCTTATGTGACATAAGAAAGTGTTCCAGCATAAAAACGCTTACGACTTAAAATTTAAAAGAAAAGTGTCCATAGCAGTGCCAAATAAGCGACAAATTTCAGAAGACTATAACAAGTATAGTTTACGACAGATTATGTTAATTTTAAAAAACATTGTAGGAATTACATAATTGTTTCTGTTTTTATACTCAGGGCAAATTCAAGGAAAAAAAGTTTGTTTTCATTTTGAAAAATGCGTATATTATTATTATCGGTGAGGTGGAGCGCGTCATTGTCGAATTATATTTCATTTTGTAAAACAATTACGAGGGGGAGCCTCGCGGCATTATGACATTCACGATTCATAAGCCCATAGTAGAAGACGATTCTGTCAGGTTTGTGCGGTGTGTATTAGTGAAATTGAAATGAGTAGAAGATATGTTAATACCAGTTCTAGCCAGGGGGTAATCGTGCTGATTTTTTAAACAGGTCTCAATTATTTAATCTTCATTAATAATATAAAAAATCACAAAAGTATTCCTATTTTTTGTTCAGTATCTTTTCAGAATACTAAAATAGTCGTGGTTTAATAAATAGTTTTTCATGGCAGTTACTCAGTTTTCAAGAGCACTCAAAGGCAGTCCGCTTCTTGGATATTTTGTGTCAAGTTAAGAACCTGATTTTTTAGTTAGCTAAAATGAGAAAATGGGACGATTTTAATTGGATTGAAGATTATTTATATATACCCACTCCACCTCACGTCACGTCACGTCACGCTACGTCAGGTCAGGTCAGGTATAATATATACATATAAATTTTTTTTTGAAATCATTCACTGTAGTTAACCAAAACTATTAAAAATAAAATTTAAGTAAGTGATTTTACTTGAATTTTATAATAACATAACTAATTAATCCATCCGCAAAACCACCAGCAGCATTTTTTCGTTATCTCTGCATAAGCTAGATGATAACAACTTTGGTCATTCAAAACACGCAAATTTGGTTTTCTCTTTTTTGCTCACCATTAAAATAATATCTTTTTGTACATTTGCACTCAGTGTCAAGATTTTTCGCTTCGTACAACATATTTGGGGTTGATATTTTATCAGTTTTATCACCATGATCGGAAATCTGTACTTTGGATCCGTACTTTTGCTGTCAACACCAAAAAAAGTTGCACAGTTTTCGTGATTGCTCGTGATTGCCAAATACATATATGGTAAGGACCGTTTAATACATCTTTAATATTATAATATAATGAATAATTTTAATTGTTGAGAAATTTTATACCCACATGCAACAACCATTGTACGATTCTACTACTTTGTGGGATAGCCCGATGAAATAAAATGTTGGTTGCCTATACTTACAGACTGACTAAATACATAAAACATATCTAGGTATTTATGTATACATATAACAATGGAATATTGAAAAAAAAAAAATAGCCTTTAGTTCTCAACTAATTCATTAGATTTAATAAGGTTATTAAAATTTGGCCAATTTTATTTAAAATATCCTAATCAGAAAAATGTAAAATTCTAATAAATCAACAAAATTTGACACTATTTTGTTAAACCAGATGTTGTATATGCAAATTGCAATAACAGGACTCGACACCAAAAAAATGCATAACCATCAAAAGTTTTACTTTTAAATAAAATTCTCATCTTGTGAAAATCAAATCATATCAAACCCCTTATAAAATGATTATATTTCCCCAGTATTCCTATAACGGTATTCCAGATAAATCGCCGCGGTCTGACAACGGATAAAAATATTGAAATTCAGTAAACGCCATTGTTTTTCGCTTGAAGAAGGAAGCTTAATTTAGTGCATTGCAAATGTGATATATAAGTTATATTTTTTTAAATTGCAATGTACAGGCTGAGTCAGCTAAAAGGGGACACCTCCAGTCACTTTTTTTTTATTTATTAGCCAAAAGTACTCTTCCTCATGTAAGATTTGGTAAAATGTTTTACTGGATTGTTCACAAAAACATAATAAATGAAATAATTTCATCAATCTCAAAAAATAAATTCATTCATTACTTACATAAAAACGTGTTTATCGAACAAAGCACAGCAAATGATTTAAGAAAATATTATTTTACAAAAGCAAGTAAACAATATCAATAGCTATATATTTTATTAACGTCCGTGACGGCTAAGGCGGTTATGGCACTCTTTACATTCGTGCTGTGTTCAAGATTTTATCGGTTTCTGCCTATTTTAATCCCATAATCCAAAAATTAATTAAAAAATAAATAAATTTGGTTGATTACATTTGCATGATATATTTCGGTGTCATAGTTACATTTTGTTGCTTATACAAAAAAAAAATGTGAACAGAATTAGAAAAATGTTGGAGTTAGGCGACGTATTGTCCGAAAATGTTAAAAATGCACCCAGTCAAGCATAAAACAGTTTATTTAAACTGTTTTATTTAAAACCGGTAAAGTTATTTACATTTATTGCTTTTCACATTCATTGCTTTTCAATACCTTGATAAATGTTGACAATTGACATTTGGGTAAGGTAATATATTACTCTACCAATTTTACATACAGTTATGGCTTTCCTACCAGCCAACTTTTATAAGTGTAAACAGCCATTTAATAGACATAAACCGGTAAAAATAATATTTACTGGAGTATGAGTATTTTTTTCTGAATTTTATAGTAAAATAAAAGTTGATTAATAATCAAGTAAAAAACAATAGCTTTCACAGAATTTCAATATCTCTATCCGTTCTCAAGATATCAGGCTGCGGATTTTTTTGCTGAGACACCCTGTATTTTTTAACGGATTTTGATAAATCATTAAATTACGATTATAATGATATAAAATACTTATAAATAAGTGTTATTGTATTAGTTTTAACTGTAAATTACAGAAATTATCTAAACGAAACATAAAACACTTTTAATAAAAGTATTGTAACCGTATACTTTTAGATTGCCGGCATGCTGGCATTGGATGCACCGCGCAACGTGATAAATTTTTTAAACTTCAAACATCAGAGTGAAAAGAAGGCATAATAGACTGTTATGCATCAACATTTTCAAAATCACAGAAAAACAAAATTTTGACCGCAACTGCACATCTAGTTACCATAATGGAAACAGATGTGCAACCACAATTACACTATCTTGTGTTAAATGTTACGGTTGGCTTTAAAAAAAAAAAAACGGGAAATGAAATTTGACCTAATATGAATTAAAAATTATGTCAATTCTTGTCTATTTGACAATAATATCTGTTAAAAAGATACATAAGTGGAGTTTTTTAACCTAAATTTCTAAATAGCTGCTTCAAAGTATGAAAAATTAATAAAATCTGACAGAATTTTTTCTGATATTTTCCGTTTTTTTTTTCGAAGCCAACCGTGTAGCATTAGAAATCTTGGGGTATTACAATACATATTTCTTTGCTCTCGGTCGAAAATGGTTGAATTTTTTAATGCCTTAAAAGGTTTATTATGAACATTGGGTTGGCAACAGAGGCCAACCAATTTAACGTCCTTAGAATTATTTTAATGATAATACTTAAAAGATGGCTTATTTGCGACCCTTCCATGAATCAGAAAATTGAAATTTTGAATTAGGAATGTATAATATTGTGCCTAATTTCACTTGTAAATCCCTGCTAGAAAACTATTAACGCGACTCAAAGTTATTAGCATGTAAGCGTTAAAAAAATGACGCTGTATACATCCCATTTGCAATGTACTAAATTAAGTTTCCCCCTTCAAGCTAAAAACAAAAGCGTTTACAGAATTCCAATATCTCTATCCGTTTTCAAAACCTAAGGTCGCACAATTTTATCTAGAACATCTGTACATGGAAAAATTAAAATATTTACTACATAATACGAATATGTTCTGAACTGGGTCGATATCTAAATTAATTTGGTGCAAACAATTGTATTTATACCAATATTACTAAAACGGACTTTTAATTTATACTAAATGTTGATGTGCCAGATGATGTTTTTTGTTTTGAAAAGTTTTTAAATTCTGTTCTATGGGCATATTTTCCAAATAAATTTGAACCAAATTTTGATTTAAGTGCTTTTATTTTAGTACTTTCTAGTCTAGCTTTATATTCTAGTCTCGATACACACACCAAAACTAGAAATATTTATAATTAGTTTTTTTATAAAGATAGCTAGTTTTAAAATATTTAACTGATTTTGAGTATCTCCGATGTCGCACAATATTTAGTTTTTGTACAATAGTGTAAGAAAAGTGTTCATTATAAGACTGTTACCCCGTAGTGATACGGTTTACCTTTTCTATTTATACAAGTTGATTCCCCTTACATTTAAAATAAAATATGTATTAATGTGTTTTTTCAAAAATCATACTAATCCATTAATGAAGTAGTCAATGTATGGAATTATTGAATTAAAATAATTAATTAAAATAAATTAACTGACATATTTAATCTACATCACAGGTTAGGTTATCACATAATTAGGAGTAATTGCATGTAATTAATTATAAAAGTGGTCAGGGATCTCAGCTTGTTTCCTTATGCTAATTAACAGTAATAACGAATCGATTTCCGAAACATAAAAATTATTTGATAATTTTGAGGTTTCGGAGATAGATCACCATGTATGTTCCTTACAATTTGAAAGTAACTTATACCTTGTTTATTCTAACATGGTGATGTTCATTAACCGAAGCGTTAATTATTATTTAATTCTTCACAGATTCTACAGTTATACTAATTTGCGGAAGCATAAAAAAGTTTGAAATCCTATTAAAAAAAAAACTATTATAAAATCGAAACATCTGGAATTACACATTATAATTATTAAAAATATATCAACTTGCTGATTGACGCTACGTAATTCTTAAACCAACGGAACATGTATGTACAATCTAAAAATTATCTAGTTAAGTACGAAATTTTAAATTATCTACTTAAGTATGAAATTTTAAATTATCTGAGGTATGTAATTTTAAATCAGGGGGAAATAAAAAACTTTTATGAATTTATAACTGCATAATGATCGTGTTCCGCTCGATCCAACTGATCTCTTTATACACTTCGAAGAGAGAGGTAAGCAGTTACATCTAATTCCATTAACTCATCCGAAACACCAAACGGATGCATGTATCACCAGTCTATTATATCGAACTATATCTGTGTTTTCCGGTATCATAACATTTATAATGGTCACTCCTACAAATACAATCTTGTAGGGATGGTCAAATTGTCAAAGTGTGGAATTTTGGAACATAAGTGAACATTGAAATTTTTCTTGCTTCTTATCTGTCGTTTTTTGCTAAAGCATCAGAATCATGTATATACTTTGAAAATAGCCAAGGCTTCAACTTTTCTGAGGCATAAGTAGCTCCTTAGTCTCATCGTAGATTTGTTGTGTTCTAAATTTACGTTTGAATCCGCAGCACATATTTTGGGTACATTTATTATTTTATTAAACTTCTAAGCAGTTACTACTGAAATACCTGTTTCCAGAAAATCAACACCAAGTTGATGAAGACCTGTGTTAAAGTGTCAACGTTTTTCCATTAACTGCTTCATGGTAAAAAAATTGACTTCACTGTTGCGGTAGAATCTGATAGTTTACTCCGTGTTATCTAACGAGTTAAATAAATATATAGTTTTGTCATTCTTACATACTAATATTTTGAGGACAAGGAATATATTGTTTTTCTTCTTGATTTCTCATTGCTAAGAATTCTACATCCACTTTTGCTGCTGTTTTGTCCATGATTTTTTAATAAATTTCCGACCTTTGTTTTAACATCTCTTTTGATAATATGCTGACAAATTACTTGTGTGTTTTTTCCAATTCTGCTATTAGGTAAATACTTGATTTTATTGTTGTCCCTTATTTCTGACTGAAGTCAGAGTTTCATATAGTTCTGGGTATGAAAGTTATTTGAGTCCATACTACTAATGTTTATGTCCCTTGTTTTTCCTTTCATCAGCTGTGTAGACAATTACAAGAAATTAAAAAAGTTAGGGAAATTTGAGTTTTCAACTGAACAGCGTAAATCTTTATCATTTGGATTGACTTAATTTCAAAGTTTAAACCTTTAAATATTTCATTTATTTTAGAATACATAACTTAAAAAAAAAACAATAAAGCTGATATATTGTATTTTCATCACCAGATGAAAACTCCTCATTAAAAAAAAAAAATAAATAAATAAGAAATGTTTATTTTATTCACATACTACTTACTTTAGTGCCTACAACTTTTTTGTGACGTTTATTAAAAAAGGAATCGTTTAAATTTGTTTAAGGTTTTTAATTTAAACGTCACTTAAAATTTTCGGGTCATTAACTTTATAGCTATGTACTTCAGCGAGTTAGGTACTACTTGGTGAAATTGCAGCAGTTCTAGCAGATCTGGTTTTTCCATGATTGTTAATAGACAAAGAAACAATAAATAAAATAAGTAATAATTCCGACAAATAATTATTTTTAGATGGGGAGGTGTTATTATTATTATTTAAAATGTTGTTAATAAAATAATTTGCAAACTACGTAAACAGTGCGTTCTGAGTCATTAAATAATCGCACAAAAACAAGCTGTTCGGTCAGTCAATAAAATAACATTATTATTATTATTTCTGTTTGTTTATAGTATGCAATGTAGCGTTTTATGACCGACTGGGTTCTTTTTACCCCACTAATGCCATTTTTTCATTTTTCCGAATCAGAAAAACTATGACTATTTTTTGCTGACTTTTGAATTAATAGAAATTAAAAATTTATTAACAAAACGCTATAAAATGGAGAATTTTCTTATTTTTCGTACACGAAGTGCTGAAATTGACTTCATTTATAAAAAGAATTATCAATGAATATTAGGAGCAAAATTATTTAACAATAAATTATTTTCCAGCCAAAAAAATTTGAACGTCTGGTAATAAAATTGGAATTTAAACATACAGCGAGTTCATTATTTCAAAACAATCTGTGCATTGCTCAAATTGTTTGGTACGTATACGAAGAAAAATATTTTCAATGATACGAACTCCTAAGCGTGAAGTTTTATCATTAATATTTGTCCTAAGGCAATGTTTTTGAAAAACATTACACAAGAGATGAGGCAACGGCAACGATTCGTTCGTTTTACATTTATACGAGCATACATAACTCTTAATTAAACTAGAATAGCGTCTCCTGTCGCTGGCTGCCGTTGTCTTAAGAGGGACATCAAACAAAAAATCTTTTGTATTTTACGATTATATCACGGTTAATTTTAGAAACCGCATTATATTCGTTAAAATAAAATAAGCAGACTTGTTTAAACGATAGAATTGTAGAAAATATAAAAACCTCATTTAAATATTAAGACAAGTACACCGACGTTACTAAATGAAAATATTTTGATTATCCAGTTCCATATTCACCTGGAGTGATGTCATCGTCACATACAGGTAACATTAAGACATCGAGCCAATATTTCCAACACGTTATTGCTGAATGTAGGCGATTTCTTGACGCATTTCTAAAAAAAATATCTTTTTTCACTTCCATTTAAAATCAAGTTGTTTTTATGCTGAAAAAGCTATCCAGCGATAACAAAATGCGGTTTTTGCGAGAACCGCGGTGAGCACCTGTTGAATCGTCGTAAATACGTACCTACGTACAAAAAAGATATTATGGGTGATTGTAGACAAAATTCAATTTTCTACTTATTTAAATGATAAATTTTGTGTCAATATTAAAATAATCTCCACGTACAGGAGTAACGCGGTATTGACCAATCACCACATGAAATCATGAATAGTGGTTGACACTTCCTGGACATCAATGCACAATTGCATTATTTTTATGAATAACTGTGATTCGGTTTATTTTGTGTAAATTAAATTTCAACAACTCGGAAACTTATCTTCATTTTGTATGCGGGACTATGAACTCTGGTTTGTCCTTGTAGATTTGAAGTCATCAAGGCCACTTCCACTGATCATAATTAGGTGAGGGAATTTAGATTTTTTTACCTGCCAAATATAAATTTCAGTGTTACATAATAATAATTACATCTTCCAGTGTGGAGCAAGCAGAGCACGTTAATGTTTTTTAGTGCAACTGAAGCCGACGAAGAACTTTAACTCCTGTTAGGTCACTTAAAATTTCACGGCTGGTTGAGCGCTGATAATGATCCTATTGGCATGAAATTAAATTTTTAAATTCTCACACGCCCAACTCGTCTTACTCTACAATGTAATTGTGCTACATTAGAGTAATGAGATTTCATCAATTTCTTGACTTACTTGGTCTTGTGGTTTTCTTGCAGTCGAACTACGCCACCAGGTTGTATGTACATACAAAATTATGGTTAATTATGGTAAGATGTGCAGATGGTACTTTATTTACCAGCACATCAACCTGCTACATTAATCAATGCTAATCGATAAGTGTTGGCAGATGTCAAATTTCTATTTACCAGTTTAGTCGTAAAAAGTGAAAAAATTAAAACGACATGTCTGAATGTATTATGAAATATTTTAACCTTAGATAACGATAAGTATAGTAAACACGGCACTAAGAATGAATTATTGTTTTGATTAGACATTTTTAAGACAACGAACGGTGATAACCTTTCTGTATCAAGAAAATGAAACAAAAATAGAGAATTAGAAAAAATGTATTGACTTACAAACTACACAGTAAGGTAACATAGCAAAGTCTTGTAAAATAATTCAGTCAAAGTTTCTTAAATTTTAAGAGGAGAGGTTCTGACGGATGCACCACCATCTTCATAACTATATCAATATTATTCTTATTACAGAGTTCGATATCAAAATTTTTAACAAACTTCAAAAGTGTCGTTTGTAGCTGAATTTCAGCAATTCTCTTTCCGACACAAGATCTCAGTCCCATTGCAAAAGGTAAACTCGCTCTCTGCATTTTAATATCATACATGGACTCTCTACGATCCCACCTCTCCGGTTTAAAACTGTCAGCATCTGGAAAATAGCGCTCGTCACGACCGGTGGTGTACAAAGACAGAAGAACAGGGGTGCCTTTAGGCACCCCATAACCGGCCACGACGCCATCCGCAGGTAAAATTCTCGTTAGAAATGTCGCAGTGGGGTACATTCTTGCACCCTCCCTCATAACAAACTTGGCCATTGTTGGATTCACACGCAATTTTTCTTGAACATGTGGATGTTTAGCCGTTAGGTACAACATCCACTCGAAAGACACAGCGGTGGTGTCCCCAGCAGCTAAAATTAGATCCACGATGATCCTCTTAATCATCTCAAATTCTATTTTCTCGTTCATCAATTTAGGGAGCAATCCATCTTGCGCATTCAAAGTCTTAAGGGTGGTAACCAAAGAGTTCGCGTCACGCAACGCGTTGTGAACAGCGTCGACAAAACGGTTCCATCGCGGGATTTTTAATTTTGAAGCCAGGGACACCGGAATCACCGACAAATCTGCAGTTGTTTGAAAAATTAAGTGTACGATTTTAGCTAGATTTGTTACCTCTGTGTCTAGGTCTCGGTGATGTTTCTTATACGTTTCAGCCCCCAGTAAAACCGAGACTATAATATCCGCGGACCATTTGTAGAGCCGCCCCTTCAAGTCTTCGTAACACTCACTACCCGTTTTTTCTATTTCGCGGACGAAGTTTTCATTCACGATTTCGCAGGCGTCGTATATCCACCGCGTATCTCCTTTTAGAAGTAAGGTATTGAGTATCCTCCTGTAGTGCCACCAGTCAGGCCCATCCATGAAAAAAATCCCCCTCGGACACCCATACATTTCGTTGTATTTTAGCCACGCGTCTGGGACCAAGTGACTGGGGTATTTACCCTCTTGGTCGAACACATCCCTCATCACTTCCGGGTCTGCGACGAACACGGACTCCAAAACTCCCAGTTTTTCCCTGAAGATGGGTCCTAATTGTTTGTGTCTCTTGTCGATGTATCTATGTAGTTGCTGGGTGGATCCCTCGGCGATGAGGTCCAGCGTAGTGCCCACGAGGGGTAGGCCCTTCGGCGATGGTATGTCCTGATAGTCGAGCACGGTGTTGGCGCTCACGGCGGAGCTCTTGAGGCGTTTCAGTTGGGTAGAGAGAACACGACGGAAGAGCATCGTTACGGCTCTACGACAACACTGTTGTGACCTGCGACCGGTCGTAGATATAAGCAAATAACGGCATTTTTCACTATCATCGGCTCTAGGTATAGTGCGTAGTGTTAGGCGTGTTCTTTCCGGCACGGGGCTTAATTTGGTTTAATTATGGGGGCACTAATCCTCGTTAATTTTTAATTAATCGGGGGACGTTTACGAAAGTAAGCGACGCTGCAACGGTATCAGTGTGTGTTTAAACGCGATAAGTTTATCTCGATGACAATGGGATTTTTTTAGTAATTTAAACTTTTTTATAATTCAGTTAGTGAAAGATTTATGAAACGGCTTATTTTTTGGTCTGTTTTGTTATCAAGAAAGCGAAATTGTGTTGCTTTTAGGTTTAACGACGACGTGTTTTTAATTAAAACTGAATATTTAAATTTATGCAGAATTAGCAGGTTACACACAACAGGAAATTATTACAGTATTCACGTTTTTCGTTATAAATATGACCTGTTCATACATAACAGATTTCAGATATTACATGACGTGTGGTGCTGGTCGTAAATAGGAGTAATAAAAAAAGTTTTATTTCGTGAATATTGTGAGTCCAAACGTTTAAAAAAAATCTAATTAGGTGTGTCATTATTTTTTGTACGACCTTTTTCCGCTACTAAATTTGAAAACTTTGGTTTACCGTTGTTTCGCGTCATCGATTTTTTATGGCAATCCTATTTTTATACTAAATGACTATGCAAAATATACTTAGTTAAATCGTTAAAATTTCAGGTAGTCAAATAAAAGCAAATAAGTAATTAGAGCAAACAAGTCGGTTTAAAATTACAGAGGATATACTTACCCAAAATTTTATTGTTTTTAATATACTGTTATTGTTATTATCATTGTTATTACATTTTTAACAGAATTTTCCTTGTAAATGTAGGAGTTAAAATTTTATCTAAAAAAAAAAATATACAACTGTGTTCGATCTTGAAACAGCGATAAAAATATTTTGGGCTCAAAATACCCACAATATTTTTTCTACAACATAAAGAAATTTTTCAAACAATAACGTGTTAAAATAATTATTGTTACTTTGTAAATTTCAAACTAAACAAATAAACAAACAAACAATTTTACAAATTTTATTTTTTATGATAACCCCTATAAATTAAAGAAAAGTTAGATGTGGACTGCTATGCGTATATTTCAACTAGCTGTCCCATAACAAAATTTTGTGATGACATTTTAGGAAAAACACGTATATCAGTTTGAATAAGTGCAGTGTAATACTAAGAATAACAGTACTGTATACTTAAATTTTCGGAAAAGGGGGTGAGCCGTTCTTGATTTGGACAGTAAAATAGATTGCCTCATTAATTAAATTTTTTCAGGCACCCTGTATTAGGAATTTTGAAATGCCGTCCTTAATTTTTTTGAGGGATCAACGCTTACCATAGCTTTAAAACATTTGCAAGATTTCAGAGAATTCGTTTTTGCAGTTTCGAAATTAAATTGCAAAATGTTCTACAATTTTTTTTTCCAAAAAGTTTGATGTCCAGGGTAAAATCTCAACACGGATTCATAAGCCATAAGGGCAGGAGTATTTTATTTTATCAAATTTAAATAAAATGACCACTGTAAATTTTGGAGATGACGTTATACCGTTGTTCGTGGGGATGCTTAGCCAAATGTTAGTCAGCGTTTTACCATCTGCACGATATTCTTTAAGAGTATAAAAAATTTGGCAACAATTGTTTTAGTAGATTATCTGTCTAATAAAAATCTGGACAGAGGATAGACAGACAGAAACGAGAGACCAATTTTTTTAGTACTCTAGGACTGATGAACCGTCGCGAAAACATAAAAATGGCCAGTCGCCCGATGGACTCGATTACAATACTTCCTTAGCTCGGAAAGTAAAGATGCTTATTAGATCAAGTTCTTTTATCCATTCCCAAAAATACCATTTTTCATTTTCTGAACTTTTAGGAACACAGTAACATTATGATTAGTGTTACATTGTATGAATCAAAATTAATATGTATGTTTCCATTTTCCATCAAAGGTTGCTGGCATCAGCTCGAAAAATACGAAACTATTACATGTGCTGCAACATTTTTTTTTGGATTGCTTACAAAGAACATCTTAAAAATAAGAATGTGTGTTGTTCACTGTCAAAAGCGGGTCATCTAATTTAAAAGAAATTCTGAGGTCAAGATTAGTACACTTACCTCCACAATTTTCATTGACAAGTGTTCTCTAAGATGCAACGTTAGTTGTGCTTCAAAGGCAAGGGAAATTCTAACTTTCTAAATAACTTTGCGTATACTTTTTGTAACATCTTGGATTTTTTATTCCGTAGACAGCTTTATAACTTTCCAATTTACTTACACTTTTGAGTTTTTTTCAAATCAGTGTACTTTAGTATAAATGACATTTTAATAATAATAATAATTAACAAACATGAGATTTTTTCATTTTTCTTCGTAATTTACAACTTAAAAAGTTTTACTGGTGTTGTCAAAACTGCTCTTCAAAGATAACTTTGCGAATACATTTTTAATAAATATCAATAGTACTCATTTTTGTTTCCAAAAGTGTGTTAACAAAGGAATTTTGCTTATTGTTAATTGCACTAGGTAGATGATCTTTAAATCTAAGAACTGATTACATTAAAATTGTAAATGTAATTTACGATTATCGTGAAGATATAAAAATAACATTGACCTCTAGCTGTAGTTTAACTGTTCACTTATTTCTAGCGTTGCGAATGATACTCTCCTGAAAAAGCTTAGATCTTCAAATTTTACCATTTATTTTAGGGATTACATTTTTTATAAGATACTTTGACTGATTTGCAGATTACTGAACATCAGCCAAACTTCATTGTTGATTTCCTTCAGAAAGTTGATGACGTCATCTCAAGTGTTATTAAAAAATATTGAAAAACATTCATAGATTTGCGATATTGCTTGTCTTTGAAGGAAATTTAAAATTCCTTTTATTTTATGACTTACGTTACTGAACATACAATTTGTATTTTCACGTTGCATTTTTAAATCATAGTCGTTATAGTCACCGACGTTTGTATGACAAAGAGTGTCTTTAATAGGTATCTTTGCAGAATGTAGTTTGCAAAATTAAAAAGAAAAAAAATTTGTATAAAGAAACTATGTCAAGAGTCGTATCGAATCTATAAATTTACGTTCACGATTGACTATAACTTTTGTAGACATTTACAATCTTAGGAAATTAGTTTAGTGATTTATTTCCACTAAAAATGACGTCATTATCTCACCTTATATTGTATAAGAGACTTTATTTTATTTTTCGTAATTTTACTTTTCTGTTATTACATAATATTCAAATTGCTTTTGATGTATTAGGCTGTAGCATCTGGTACTTTTTCACTATCATAATTTTAAAATTCATAAGACTTTATTATGAAGCACATCTGAAAAATATCTAACTAACGTAGTGAACGTTTTGAAAACTATATTGGAATCTGACATCGCTATATTAACGGAATATTTCTCTAAGCTTAGGAAAGATATCACTCACTGACTCTTATCAACCTGTCTACTTTCTTTTTTACACATTCTATTTTGTTATTAATGTTATTTAAAAATAAAACACATGTGATTAACTTGTGTGTTAACATATATAAACTAAAGTGTTAAGTCTATTTGTTCATATACTTATGTCTAATAAAATAACTAGACAGCAAATATTTGCACTGAAACAATGCTACCATGAAGTTGTACGTAAATGACAATTCCGTGAACAATTATCTCATTATCTTTTTGTTGATCGCATCACAGTGCAAGTCTGAAATTTTAATTCTGTATTATCATTTTTTCACAAGACAGTAATGAGATTACATTACAGTTAATATTTCGTGGTGCAGAGCACAGACAGTTATACACCACTCCAACACTTTTGCTAATATCTTTATTGAATTGAAACCTGACTGGCTAAAAAATGGGGCAATAATATTACCCACGCAACGCCCTAAGTTTTTGAATGTGTCATTTGTAAATTCTTATGACTCACGCATAGAAGTTGCACCTATAACAACATATAAATATCAACACAAATAAAATGGACAAAGCTGCAACAAATGCACTTCGTATACTTACGTATTTCAATTAAATGGTAACTCCTACTTACGAACTTCAAAACATCCCAAAGACTGAGTTTAATGAATTTAATTCCACTTTGATCTTGTTAAATTAAAAATTAATTTAAAAAAAGCAATGAAAACTCCGAAACAGATCGATAACTTGCGATCAAATACCTGATCTTTCATTTAGTAATTAACTAAGTGAGTGCTTGCCGAAGTTTTTTTTTATTTTCTCAAACATTTATTGACGATGTATTTTTAATTGTCAATAAATGTGGTGGGGACATGCGCTTTAAGTAAAAGAAGATCTGTCGATTGCATAATAATATTAATAATGTTACATGTTGTATTTTCGTTGAAGTGTCTTATGAAACAATAATGAATAATAATTTTCTTGGAAAAAATGTTAAAATATTGTTCTTTGAGTCGACTGCACAATTTAAAAGGACTACACTACATGTAGAAATCAAGATTCTTATTTTTCCCCTCTAAATACATAGCTTATTTTTGTGTTATAATAATTTTTGTAAGGATTTGAATATTTTGTCACCTCGTTGGTAAATTCCGCAATGAACGTAAACGAGTACTTACAACACAGCTATTTCAATACTTTGCTTTAATAAAACATTATTACTATTGACAGTTTTGAACATAAATTAATATTGTACAAGAAAATTCGAAAATGTTTCTTAGAAAATACCAAACCGATTGATTTGAAATTTTATCATCCGAAAATTTCCATAAGTACCTAAATGTTGTCTAAAATATGCAAAATATTGTGTGTCTACCTACATACTCGTATATGGTTAAGCAAAACATATACTAATATTTGTAACTTTGCCTAAGCAGATTTTTGGAAAAAATCAAAATTATGCAACAAACAATAAACACCAATCACTCAGAAACTTAGCACATACTTGCTAACCCTAATAGATTGCTAATTAAAATTTGTCTAGCCATTCCCACTAAAATTTTGATGACGGTGCTTCAATATATAAAATAATGATTGTATACATATATACATGTTCTTCCTGAATATGCTTCTGATATGTGGGAAGTTCTAGTACTAACTTTAGACTAATTTTTGGGGGAATTAGTCTGGAAGTTTGTCCAAGCTCGTTGCTTATATCGGAAGAAAATCAGACATGAGAATTATTTTTGAAAACAATGTTTGGTTTCAATATGACAGAATTCGGATTTCGGAACAAACAAACAGATAATAATCGGATATAGTAAGGCGCTTCAAATATAATGTAAACTTACGGATGTTGACGCGTTCAGCCAAGACTCCAAAGGAGATTAAAGTTTCTTGCACCGGTTTGGATAAAATCGAATGTCGAATATAGTACAGATAAGGGAAACATGCGGTCAAAGAGCGAAGTGCAGACATAGTTTAGGTCCAAAAGGCATATACATACTTTTAAAGATCCAGGTTATTATTATTACTATTTTTTTTAATTTGATTTTAGCTATATTTTAGTTTGAACTGGCTGACATTTACTGTTAATTCATGGATAACGTTTAAACTTTTCTCTACATATCATTATCAAGTAATTATGTATAAGTTATTACGACATAACATAGAATAGTAAAAATAGTAAAGCACATCCAATATAAATGAAATTATTTTTTTGTCCTTATCAACATTTAAACGAGATTTGAGTTTACTGACCACAAATAAAGACAAAATTACGCTGTTCATTACGCTTGATGGATTAAAAAAAGGTTAAATTGTAAGTGGATCAATTTCGTTTATTAGTACGTATTGTTAAAGGGCTGCTAATACCATATGACTATGCAGATGTCATCTTTTTAGTTTTTTTATGCTAGCGTCGGCGTCTTTACAATAACGACTCACCAGAATTCATATTGTAATGTTACTGTGTAGCAAAAACCTGCTTCCATGCATAACAGCAGAGTAAACATTTTGCTAGAATTAGTAATTCTATGCAAACGCTGAAGGTTGAAGGATATAAATGGTTAATGTACAAAGTAAAATGTCACGTTTTTCATTTAAAGTCTCGTCGGGGGCTTAGATGCAAGCCTTTGTTTTGCAATAATTGTAAAAACGTTGATGAACGATGTGAACAACTGCTCTTGAAAAGCGTAAATATTCTTGCAACAAGTGAGGCACTCAAAAAAACGAGCCAATTTATTGGCGAGACGATGCGGGGAGCTTTTTTTTAATTAACAAGTCTTGGCAGTTTTTGCAAATATAACGGCGTTTTACAATAAATGATTTGCTTACAGGTGAACTCCTGACCGAAGGCAGTGACCACGTGGAAATAGTGGCTATAAAGGTATTGAAGGAAAATGCGACTCGAGAAGCTGAAGAAGACTTTATACGTGAAGTTGAAATTATGAGCGCCTTTAGGCACAATAATATTCTCTCTCTACTGGGAATGGTGGTTCGGGGTAAGTTCCTTTCCTTTGGATCAAATTTAATATTCTTCATTCTTGAAAGTCTAATGCTCGAATTATTTACATCACTTCCTTATTTCGGTTTAATTATAAACGCGTAAAATTCCATAAATTGTTGTTGGTTTTCAAGCTTACGCAATAAAAAAAGAGATCAAAAACACCGAAGGTTCATGCATACAGATTTTTTAAATTTCAAGATAAAACAAGCGAATTAGGGCAGGAAAATTAATTCCATACAGCATTTCACTTCTCACTACCGATTACAGTACTTCGAGAGTACTAATTACATGGAAGTATAAGAAGTACAAAATAATTTCACGACGCGAGAAAATTAGTAGCAATGCTTACGACTTCACAAAAAGTAAGGATAAATTATGTTTTATAGAAAGGATCAACATTTTGTAAATTGATTTAAAACATCATTGTTATTTTAATATGATAACGTGAAATTTACAATAGGTTATATAAGACAGTTATTGAATAAATAAAAAAAATCAACAGTGTCTGCGACAAGTCTAAAATAGAAACATATTTAGTTGAACGGTTTCTTTTATTTATTCGCTCAAGTACTATAAGTTTAACAGGTATAAAAATTAAGTTACGAGCATTGTTGAAAACACATTCCTCCAGAAAATGTTGTTATGTAATTCTGATATACGTAAATTTCTTGATATTGTATTTAAAAATAATAACAATACAAAAATACTAAAAAAAACAAACAAAACATTTGTCTTATTACCTTAATAGTGACAAATTTTTCAGAGTATTTGGAAGTAAAGTTTTAGTGTATTAGTGTTTTTATTGTTTTCTGTAGAAAGTGTTACATATTATCTTAAATTTATAGACTTCTACGCCATAACGCTATGTTATATAGGTATACTTAAAGTAAAATAAACTTAAAAAGTAAGTATTACTTAGTTTTCAAGTTAAATTTTGATTGCATAATTTTTGTGAGTTATTTTTATTAGATTACATTCAACTGATTAACTGCATGTTAACGAGTGTTTAATAAACTTCACGTTTGCAGTTGGCAGTTCGTCGTCGAACGTAAGTAGCGTTTTACGGTTGCTGTCGATTAAAGTGCCATTCAAGACTTTAAAAGCTTTACTAATGTGAAGTAAACTTGACATCAACTGTAAGGCACGATGTATTTTCAATAATGCGTAATCAACTGCAAACTTAAAATTATTGAAGTTAATGGACATAACTAATTTTCCACATTACTAAAATTCTAATTAAAAATGTGTATCATTTATTTAAGTATCTTGAACCTTTAAAGCATCTACATAAATGAATTTTTCAACATACCGATATTTTTATAACTAAATAATAATGCGTTTTGTCAATAAGCGGAATACTTTTAGATTTGGGTTTATAAATACTTCCAATACACTACATTGGGGAACGTATTAAAACTTAAAATAAACAACCACGTTCCGTTGTGTACTTACAACACGCAAAACCTAGAAAAAACTGTTATATCTATAGAAACATAGAAAATGCAGTGGGGATTATGTACGTTAACGTAAAATATGTTGTACGGAACGTAACTTCGCTAATTGTCTAATATGTGAACAGCTAAACAGTAATAATTTTTAGTTTCAAGTCTATGATTATTTGCTAATTGTTATTATTCTAGACTTCTTGGAGTGTGAAAATTAGGTACAACTCTGTATTGCACCATTAAATTAATTATTACATTAAAACGTAGCTCATGCGAATTTAACTGGAGAACTTTTTGTGTAAATTGGTCACATATGTGTGGGTATGAATGTGATATACAAAATTTAATATTAATAGATAAAAAATTCTGGAAAAAAACCTAATCCCTATTTCTAACATATTAGAAATAAGTATTATGTTTTATCATAGCATTCATAGGAAATGTCTATATTCTAGCCTGGTCTTGCATCATATTTGAGCATTGTTGAATAAAATATTTAGTAAAAATAATTTTTCATGTAATTTTTGAAAGCGTAGCTTTTATTTTTATAGATTATTTGTGAATTTTTAGACAAGTTTTTCAGGAACTCAATTTTTCAATACCCTATGAAAATTTCGACCCTTTTGCGATCACCTTATATGATGATGAATGATTTTTTTGTACATTTCCAAAAGTAATTTTCGGTCCCACTTTTTCCTACCATTTTCCACTATCGTCCAGTGACTTATGTGTTACTTAATAAGTATCTTCTAGTTTCTATTACCAATATTACCAATTAATTCTAAATGTATTTTTTCAAATCGACTAAGAACGAAATTTACATCTGCAGACGACAAAATTATTTATTTATCCCCTTCAAAAATATAATGACGTCATTTCAAAGAATTATTAAACGAACATTTATAAAAAAAATGCTTTGAGACTAGGCAATATATCGAGGCCCGAAAAACCCCCTTGTCTTATTTTTTCGATTGCAGCATTGTGTGTATGTATATCAAATTAAATCATTTTAGATATACTGTTACGATCTGACTTAAAAAACTAATTTTTAATGTTTATTTATTGTTGCCTACGATATTCAACTTTTTTTAATGACACCCTATATATATATATTGTTAGAGATTCTTAAAGAGATTTTGTCTGAATTCTTTGACGTATCATACTTTAACATTTTCAGAAACTAATAATTTAATATTTCCAATAAAATTTTGAAATTTCGTGTCGAAAAAAATTAATTTTAAGCACTTTTTAATAAAATGTGACATTATGATACCGGAATGAATTCAGAAAAAAAATATGTGCAAGAATCTCTAAAAAATATATAGGATGTCAAAAAAAAAGTTTAACACCGTAGGCAAAAACAAATGAGCTTAAAATTAATTGTTCAAATTAGTTCATAGTATATTTAAAGCGATTTTTAATTTGACGTACACACAATGATATACTCGAAAAACTAAGAGAGCTATGGACGTGGGATTTTTTTTCAAGCAGACAGTATTTTTATTGTTTGTCTGACCGACAATATTTCTGAGTTTTCTGACTTTTCGTTGCTTATATAACTACTTTAGTACCTTCTAGTTTCTATTACTGACATTACAAATTAATTCTGATTACTAAACCCTTTCAAACTGACCAGTCCCGAACATGTTCATTTGCCAACAATCAACCCAGTGGTAAATTTGCCAGCTAACTTTTTTTCCAGCGGCGAATAGGTGCAGTCAATAATAACAGAACTGTATACTCAAATTTTCAAGAAAACGGGGTAAGTCGTTCTTGATTTGATCAATAAAATAAAAATTGCCTCATTCATTAATTTTTCCTCATCAGTAGTTCTAAAAAATATGAATGCATTCATAAACAACAAATTCATAATATTTTATATACTTATTCGACAAAATTTTGAGATGACGTCATCAATTTTTGGGAAGAGGATAAACTCAACACGGATTGATAATCCACAAGTCCAGGAGTATCTTATTCTATAAAATTTAAATAACATCCCAGTAAACACAGTTGTGATGTTGACGTGACAGGTACGTACTCACAAAAGAACAATAAGTACATCGCATGATTATGTCTTAACGATATACCTGGAACGTAAGCTATATAACATCACAATGGAGTACTCATGCTATGTAACAAACACGTAATGTTGACTACATTTCAGTGGCGGCTCCTCAGAGGAGGCAGGGGAGGCTGAGCCTCCTCTATTTTTTGGAGCTGAGCTTCCTCTAATTTTTTTCGATGAAAGAATTTATATTTTTGTAGACATTTGTTATTTTTCAGAATATTTTCTTGGATTTCATTTACTTTCATCATATATCAGGTTAAAATGTCGGAAAAATTTATATTTGCGCCCTCACAATCATAATTCACCTTCACACCACTTCGCGTTTGGTTTCAGCGGCAGAGGCTTGCAAGCCGCTAGCCTCCGAACGACGATGCATCTGAATAATGAGACCGTAACCTTGACGCACCGTCCGTGGGTATTGCATTGGCTAAAACGTTCATCGGACTGCCGCTCCAAGCCGCTAGCCTCCGGCTAGTTCATTTCTTTTCAGATCAAGTCGTACAGATAACTTTATCTCTTTCTTATTAGTTGGAGCAATCGGGTGTAAGTAGGAAAAACATTGAGGTGGTTTCGCGAGCTCCCTGTTCAGTGGTGGTGGTGTTTAGGCTTTACGTAGGTAAGGGTATAAAAGGGAAGACCAACACCATCACTCCCATTAATGGTATTGACAGTTACAATTAGAAACAAAACAGAGCATTTCATGAAAATAATTATAATAAAACTAAATAGTTAACGGCTTCGGTTTTAAGAAACAAATTATACTGCTGGAATTGTGTATTATTTATAAGTGATAAACTGATAAATCTTCCGCTTGGGGTAAAACAGGCTATAATAATTTACAAAATTTGTCGCGAGCTATAGAAAGGCATGAAAAATCACAGGAACACATATTTTCTTCGATTAAATTAGAAATGCTTGGTAAGCAAAACATTGCCAATAATTTAGATTCGGCTCATAAAAGGGAGAACTGTTACGAGAAAGTTGGTGAAAATTGGGCAATTTTGAAAAGACCAATCGATGCAATATAATTTATCTGTCAACGCAAGAGTGTTCTTTTCGTGGGCATGACGAAAAAAATTATTCAGATAATAAAAGATATAAAAAGTAGTGCTTTTCAAATTTGAGCCTCCTCTGAAGAAAACTTCACGAGCCGCCACTGCTACATTTACTAGATATCTCATT
Organism: Zophobas morio; assembly: GCF_036711695.1. Lineage (NCBI taxonomy): Eukaryota > Metazoa > Arthropoda > Insecta > Coleoptera > Tenebrionidae > Zophobas > Zophobas morio. The sequence goes on from NW_026972110.1 coordinate 8,495,361, forward strand.
ATTATGTCGCAGCGATATAGCTTGCATATAAACATTTAAACATCACACTGTGGTACTCTTGTTATGTAACTAACACCTAATGTTAACTGCATTTACTAGATATCTCATTATTGTGTAGCAGCGATATAGTTGGCAGGTAAGCCTTGTAACATCACAATGGAGTATGTAACCAATAAGTAATGTTAACTGTCGTTACTAGATATCTGATTAATATATACATATACATTCTTCGGAATGTTTTATTTTTATTAGTTAATTATGCAAAGTGTTTTCAGTTGATTTTACAAAATGGCATGTTAAATCGAAAATTAACATTTCTGACAGGGCAACAGCAAAAAATATTTAAAAACATACATATCGAGTATTATATAGCTCTATTTTATATTTATTATTTATGTTTGTGTTGCAAGTAAATAGCATATTCATAAACAAAAGATGCTGAGTCTTAAAAAAAGAAATTTCTTCCCTGTCTTAAATCTTGCACAAGCGAGATGACGCCAATAGTGAGTTGCTCTTAATTTTTTTTTTCATATTATATTTCCTGTAATTATATTTATTTATAATTTTATTTTTATATGTCCATAACAACCTGCGCTTTATAAAACAGAACAAGAGACTTAATGCACATAGTTTATGATCAGAATTAAAAAATGTCCCATCTAACAGGTAATACGAATTAAGACTAGTAATGAGACATTATTTTTTAACCTCTGCCTATACGTCACTGCCAAAAAGGAACAATTATACATATACAGAATTTTGAAATGAGCTCGAAAAATAAAATGATATATTTCCTTATTTTATTAATTCTAATGCAAAATATGTTGATCGGCAACAAAAGAAACAAAAAGAAAAAAATCGAAATTAAAAAACTAATCTATTTCAAGGTTAGCGATATCGTTCTTAAATAAAAATGAATTAAATAATTTCTTCACTTTGATCGTAAGGAAAACAAATAATAATTTCAATACGAAACAATAATTGATCATCGAGTTTTGTGTATTGACTTTCGCACTCAGTTATAGGTATATCTGTTTAACATTAAATTTTCAAAAGTTTAGATTTTTCCAATGTAATCTTGGGCTCTAAAATAAACTGGTAATGTATAATGTATAATTATAATTGAGTATTTTCGTGGTTGATCTTTAAATTATTATTTATTCAAAAAATTCACTTAATTTCATATCCAATATGTAACTAACTGAAAACTGATAATAAAGCAGCAGATATGACGAAATAGTGTAGACTTTTTTTAATGTAATGTAAATATGCAATAACTTTCTTAATATATGCAGAGATATGCAGTTGCATATGCTCCAAAAATTAAAAAAAGCGTAATAACCGAACAAAATTTATTTACAAATTGCAAAAACACCTTACCTTTTATTACAAAAAATACATAAATCACATTGCAAAGTGTTTAATTAGATCTCACTGACAAATAAATGACATTTTTTAAGATAATATTCTTATACTCAAAAATAAATATAGGTAAACAGAACGAATTAAAAAATAGTAGTAATCGACTATTTAATTACTATTTTGGTAACAATTTATTTTTAAATATTTTTCGAAATATTCTAACAAAAATTGTTCCGGTGATTCTAAAGTATGTATTTGTAAATAGAAAAACTGCGTACTGCGTCCACAGATGTAAAAATACTTATCGGATTAGAGCAAGCACAACAAAACACAGTTCCTTCTTGAAGAATAAGTTCAGGAAAAGGTTTAATGCATAAATTAATTTGAGTTATCTACATATTGACACACATCTCTATCGCTTTAAACACTTAAATGCAAACTCACGATGAAAAATAATAGGATAACGTCCCTTCGACCACCATAAAACATACCATTAATACACTTAAGTAACGAACAATAGTTATTTATTATACAAGCGGTTAAAGTGAATGTTTAATGAGCGGTCAGTTTAAGGCGAGAGCGGCATATGCCGCGAGCGCCTTAAGACCGCGAGTTACACATTCATTTTAACCGCGAGTGTAATACAAACTTTTATTTAATTTTGACAACCCCAAGTCCCAAATTGTGAAAAAATTGTTGATTCAAAGTTCACATTCGAGAAACGTCAGAACTGACAGCGACCAAATAAAAATTTTATATGCTTAGAATTTAGGTTACAATATCAGGTGTGTGTGTGTAGTATGTGACTCTGGCGACGGTGTTTGTTTATTTTAAACAAACTAAAATTATCGAAAAATTGCAAAATCATGCAAGATTCCAACGACAAAACTTGCTCCCAGAAAAGAGGAAATCAGAAAGTGTATCAAAAGTTCCTTAAATGAAAAGAGCAGCAAGGCACTGGAGAAATTACAGAAATGGTAACCATGGTTTTAAAACAGCAAAATAAAAATTTTATTTCGCTAGCGGTTTAAAAATTTTATGGCGCTATCGGATAAACCAAAGCTTTAGTGGCCTACTGACGGCAAAATAAACGTTTGTTTACATGTCAAAATTGAATAAAAATATTGAAATGAACGGTATTTCCAAAAGTAATTAGGACCCGAATTTACCTGGAAGGATGGCTTAACACCCAGTGATTCCTCCAAACTACCATAAAACCCAAACCTTTCCCAGTTATTTGCAATATGATTCATGAAATTTCGTTTTTCTAGAAAAATGCCGATCGAATGGCTTTTTTTTTCAAAGTAGCACAAAAATTGATAAAAATGCAAAATATGGACCCGTTACGTGAAATATGCAGCAGAAGGCAAATATATGCAAATATGCAATTTTTTTATAGCTGTATTCATTTTTAATTAGCATGATTCGTTCACATATTAAATATCAAGACTTATATGCAAAAAATAACGGATATGCAAATTTCATAAAATCCGCTCTCTAATAATAACCAATTCATCGGGTATGTTTCTGTTGTTGTCTTCGTTCGACACCACTGTATTTACAGTATTTAAGCAGGTATACGTTTCCGCCCCTAAAATCCCACGAACGGCATCCTTTGCCCACGTAAATACAGTAGGTACCTGAAATGAAAACAGAAACAGAAATAGTTTTACAACACCTTATCAAAATTTAAAAAAACCACTATGGTATTATTTGAAATTTATTGTTAAAGATTATATGGTCAATTAGATGTGGGTCGTCGTATTCTTTAAAAAGTGACCTTCGTCAGTGAGTTCGTAATGCTTAATTAATAATTATATTCAGAGCGAAAAATACAACGGCTTTATTAGAAATATACCAAAGACAAGTTCTTTTCATTGTAATAATTTCTAAGAATTATTTCTGTAAACTTGTTTACTTGAAATGTTATTTTGTAAGTACCTGCTTGGCAAATGATAAATAGAATATCTGTAAGGTGACCAGATTTCAAAAGTCCGAAATCAGAACATTAGTTTCCATTTCCATCGTAATCTGATATATAACTGCTTTGAAAATTTTTAGTTGTAATATACTAACAGTACTGACATTTGCTGACATTTAAAACAGTGCTGACAACCGTATCGATACAAGTTTTGTTCCCAATTTTTCACAAAATAAAATTACTATTCATGAAAATTAGTGATTTATCCGAGGATTTATCTTTATTCTTATCAGATTTATAGAAATCGGAACATTCACGGAACGAATGTTTTAATCGGAACATTTATTGGACGAAATTTGAAATCGGAATTATTAGAGTATTGAAATCGGTACACTTCCGATCAAATCGGAACGTCTGGTCACCTTAAACATCTGCGGTAATATAGGGAAGACCCAACGACACAAACAAAGCCATAAAAATTCTTTGCCCATTGTCCCTGAAACGGGACAAGGTTTTGAAGAGTTCATTCGTCGAATTTTGATTTTATAAAGACGTTTATAAAGCGATGATGGGTAGCAAAAAAACTAGAGAGTGGTTAATTTTGATTTTATTAAATTTATTTTATCTAATGAAAAAATAACGCTCAACTTCTGCATTTACTATCCACCAGATGTTTGGGGGGTGCAGTCGGACCTTTGTTAGTTTGGTTTGTCTATGAGTCGGACGATCCCTTTTTTCCATATTTATGGTTATTGCACTTCACACTCACAGTGAAGCTGTCGAATTCCATTTGGCCATTTGGGTCACAACCACCGAACCTTTCTCGTAAATCCGTAACTCACTTCATTTTTAATGCAGTTTTGTGAAAATTGTGTGGGTTGAATTTACACTAGGTAAGTTAATATAATTCTAATGAAGTAATCATTTTAATTTTTACATGCTTCTGTTGTTTTTGATAACTGTACGTAAATAACAACAACAGTTTTTTCAGACAAGCTGGAAATACCACCATTAATCACTGAAGATACTCCCGCTGATTTTGAAGAACTTACGGTGATTGTTTTTGAAAGTGAGGCGCTTTGCCATAACATGTTGCAAAGGTATGTTACTGCAATTTTTTATGAACTAGGTGCTAATGAACATAATTTTACTCTAGACTTGAAACAAATACAAAAAATATGTGCGAAACAAAAGAAATTTTAAAGGAAACGAGTGAACAAATCTCCAATATGAAAACGTCATCAAATGTGACAAATCAAAGAGAAAACAGTAATAGAAGATATGCCGCCAAGACCACAGATAAACAAATTTTGAGGAATTAGAAGATTATCTCTGCCTACTACAACAACCAGGTTTCTTTGTAAGTTAAAAAAATACAATTAGTTCAGTCAAATTAGCGATCAACCTCGCAATGAGAGATAATAAGCTGAATTTTCGTATATACCTTCATTTTAGCGTTCTAAAAGTTGTCTCATAAGTCTCATAAAATCTCGTGACTGCGTCGTAAGTTATTCAAGGTCAAAGGTCAAGAAAAACATTATTTTGCGATTATCTCGGTTTCTATTGCTCTAATGGTGTTAACACCTATTATCATAATTGTAGAGCATAAAATTTGGGACAAATTTTATTTGAAACATTTTTTGATACACTTAATCGTTTTTGAGATAGAGGGCAGTGGGCGCGCAGCGTTCATCCAATCATACTGTAATGCAATCAACCGTGAATATCTGTGAATACTACCTTGAATTTTGAAAAATTTGTATTATTTATGAGTTAATACATTGCATTTAATAACATTTTGCATATTTTCAATACATTTATTTAATGATACTTACCTACTTTGTATAATTAAAAACTCTTTAAATGACATATTTATTGTAGGGATATCTTAGGTTAGATTATTATATTTAAAGTTATATTAATTTTTTCAAAGTAAATTTTAAGGAAGTAAAACGAGTTAATATATTTTAATTTTATCTTCATTCAGCAGCTGTACATTTCTTACGATTGAAATTGAATTGCAGTGAAAATCTATAAATTTTTAATAATTTAAAAAACAAAAGTATCAATTTTCTTCTTCTTCACCGTCATCTTCTGGACGTTCGGGAATTTCTGTTTCATCGTCGTCATCTTCGGTGCCCTGAATTGTTGTTTCCAGACCTTTCAGTTATAATCATGATAGAAAAATAAGTATTTAAAAACTTACACATTTTAAAGATATAAATAAATTGAGATATACAATAAATATTTCATTAAATGAGTTTTTAATTACACAAAGTAGGTAAGTATTATTCTATGAATATATTGAAAATATGTAAAATGTTATTAAATACAATGTATTAATTGATTAATAATACAAATTATTCAAAATTCAAGGTAGTATTCACAGATATTCAGTTGATTGCATTACAGTACGTATGGACGAGCGCTACGCGCTCACTGTCCTCTATCTCGAAAACGATTGAGCGCATGAAAAAATATTTCAAATAAAATTTGTCCCAAATTTTGTGCTCTACAATTATGATAATAATTGTTAACATCATTGGAGCAATAGAAACTGAGATAATTGCAAAAAACTGTTTTTCTTGACCTTTGACCTTGAATAACTTACGACGCAGACACGAGATTTTATGAGACTTTTGAGACAACTTTTAGAACGCCAAAATTAAGGCGTATACAAAAATTCAGCTTATTGTCTCTCATTCCGAGGTTGATCCCTTTTTTATGCTAAAATGACTGGATTAAATATATTTATATGTACTTACATATAACATAATTTTGGATATTATATACAGGTAGATGCCTGTAATACTATAACACTTTTTAGGAACCTACTAAACATGACACATTTCGCTTAACACGTTACATACATAGTGGGTTGCAGAAAAGTCTTATAGTGAAGCACCCTGTATGTTATACATACGCGGTGACTTCCAAATAGATTCGGAAAAAAAATCCTTTAATTGTCACACGGATTCAAAGTAATTAAATTGCTGCTCCAGTTTCAAGAAACAAATACGGAACATCTTGTTAAATGTAAATGATGCGGCAATGATTTATTCAGTTTCCATTGTGACTAAATTTTTTCTTTATTTTTGCTGTGTGTTGTTTAGATGAAAACAAATGGCACTGAATGAGGTGTAGATCTTGATATTTTTTCCCCTGAATTAGGACTAGATAAAAGAAATTACTTAAAATTTTCTCTACTTCATGATGTTGTGGTTTTATTTTCCGAACTTATTTCAGAGTCGCTCGATATATACACATAAAAATATTTTCTTCTTTTCTTATTTCAGGAACTGCTATTGTCCCAGATAGGTGGTAATGGGAAAAAGAACAATGTGGGGCGTGTATTTAAAAAAAAAAAAAATCAGCGAATTTGCTGTAGCTTGTTTGTTCGGTAGGAAAATTCCAAAATGGCTGGGACAAAAACAATGAATATTATGAAAGGTATTTTTTTTGCAATAAATATAATTATTACAATTTTTATTTTTGAAGAAATTACAATGAAGACCCATTCCGCAATAGAAAAAGAAGTAGAACAACGCTGCTCAGAGTGGCTAAGTCATTCTAGTCAACGCCTGAAGAAAGAAAAAACAACGACAGTTTATAGTTTCTATGTCTTTTTTAAGTGTAAATTATATTGTATTATTTTCGAATTAGGAAATCATATATATATTTATTTATTTATATTATGAATTTGTATTAATTTTTGTATTTTATTACTTATTACATATTTTATTTTTTCAAACATTGAATAAAATAATAATTTACTGTAAGCTCTAAATTTTACTCTCCATATCCATATCCCTAAATGGTAACTAGACTTTTTGAAAGGCCTATTCATATCGCATAGATCATGTTAATAAAATATACTGAGAGTTATATGTTTACGATGTTGCGATATATACGTAACGTCTATGTCCATTTAATACGTTATATTGGCGTTTAAAATAAAACGTAACAGATACATCAAAATATAGAGAATCTAGCGACATACTAACACAACGTTATGATGACGTACCAGCGAGCACGTCTCTACTCTGAAACAATGTGGATGTCACCAGTATGTTACAAGCATGGGTCACTGTTGATTACATTACATAGCACAGGGAAAGCAAATGTACGCAGTTTGGTATGTAACAGCTAACAAGATCGTAGACAGAGTTAAGTGGCATTAACATCGCTACGACGCAACTGTGTTTACTGGGATGTTATGTATTATTATAAACTTTAGAGATGATGTCATCCAATTGTTGGTGGAGATGTTTAGACAAATTTTGGTTGACGTTTTACCATCTACACGATATTCTTTTTAACATACATATAAAATTTGACGGACAAACAGATAGTCAGGCGCCAGACTGACAGAAGCGCAAGACGTACTTTTTCTAGAGGTCATAAAACATCGACAATTTTCTTCCAGTATGTTAAACAATTTTGAATAATTATTGTTTTACAAAACAAAATTAACGTCGTCATTGACATTATGAAGTCACATTTTTCAAAGGTGAAAAAAGTAGGGAGTCAGCCTTTGGACTCGATTAACGATTACAATACTTCGTTAGCTTACGCTCAGGAAGTAAAAATCTAACCTAAAATGTGTTGTTTCATTTGTTTTAACAAGTATTCTTGGATTACACTTTTTATTCGAATTTAAAATATAATAATGAACGTCACCCTTAGTTTGTGTATATTATGTTGCATAATTTTGTCCACACCCTTAAAAAATGAACTAGGTATAAATTCAGTACAATTCTGTTACATATTGAAAATCTTATCCATTTTCTTACAAGTAAAGTTGTTGGCAGGTGTTCGATAAATAATGTTCTTTAAATAGGGCCACAAAAAAGTCTGTAGGAGTAAGATCACAAAATCTCGGGGCCTTGATCTCTGTATAATAATCCGGTTATCAAAAAATTCCAGTAACATTGCTGTTGTTTTAGCTGAACTCTTGTTGAAAATAACTTATTTCCATTTCATCAACGTGAAGTTGGGGGATAAAATCTGCCAAAATTTCTTGCTGACATCTAATGGCTCTAAGGTTACCTTGAACATTGACACTGGATAAAGCAATTAATCACATGCTTATTGTTGCCATGATTACCTTTAAAGAATATACGCAAAGAATATACAATATCCTTGTTGACTATTTGCATCTCAAACTCCAATTTTTTGTGAACGAAGGGGAATCTCAACACGAATATTTGAATTTACGGTGCACGATTTTGGCATATTTTAAGAATTAATATAGTCACTCAAATGAAACCAGGCTTTGTCTATAAAAAAGTTTCTTTATAACAGCCGGCAATCAATTGTGTCCGAAAACCAGTGATAATAGTTATGCTAAATATGTGATAATTCCATTTGCTGCCATGAATGTCGTTGCCGCATTACGCACTGATCCCACATTTCCAATATTTTCTGGAGTTCTCTTATTTTTCGACCTCGCATAAAAACGAGATTTTTGGGAACTTTGTCACACACCGTTATAATGAGTTATAAAAATCAGCATAGTCTACGTTGTTGTTGGGAAATTCTTCCCGGCATTCATCCCAAGTTGCATGCATCGGACACACCGTTTACCTTCTGTCCATTTCAAAAATACGACTCAATCATAAACGGTTTATGTTCCAATGGAACTGCCACCTTTCAGCGAATACGTAAATATGTAAATAAAGTTCTGAAAGAAACTCTTTTTGATGTAAAGGAAACTAAGGTTAGGAGCGACGTTTCATGTGCCAGTTACAGCGAGATTGATTAATAAATTGACATATGGTCGACGCATATTGAAAAAAACTACAGTTGGCCTTCGTAAATGTCCACCATGTAACTATGGATTTTAAATTGTGAACGTGGATTTTAGTTATTTATTTTAGTAACTATTCTGTCACTTGATACTCTTACATATCAAATCATGTTGAGGTTGGCGTTATTAAGATTGTTGTCAAGAACGCAAAAGAAAAAATGTTACGTTAAGCTCAATTCAAACTTACGGTGATTGACCCAAACTGTTGGCGAAGAAATAAATTCTTTTTTGTGGAGTTTTAAAATTCAAATGTCAACTTTGATGGCAATTAGCCGGCTGACAATCTAAAAGGTGAAATCACTGATATTACGTTACCAACATATTTTTCCCGTTCCTTTTTCATTGTGCGTCAAGTATAAAATTTAAATCAAAGCTAAAAATAAATCAGTTTAGAAGGAAGTTTTGGCTTTCGGGTGTCTTTTCAAGTATTAGGTATATAAAATTATCGACAATTAAAGTTAATTTTGTGACAAAATTTTTTATGACGTAGCTTTAGACGCAACGTTCGACTTATCGTTGGATTGAAATCCAAGAATGACTCGATTATAAATTATGTTGCTCACCTAATACAAAAGCAACATTAAATCTACAATCCCGATTACGAAAACTTTTAGGTGAACTTCACAAAATTAGTATGTACTTTAATAAAAAAGAAAAAGAAAAAAATTCGATACGTAAGCTCGAAAATAAACGACTCTAGAAATGTGGCTACTATACCTAGATAAATATACGTTTTTAGACCACAAAGGTTTAGTTTTGTTTAAGCGGTTACAAAATTAACCTCATCAAAACTCTTACTAAAATACCCTGTATGTTATATCGAAAAAATATTTTTCGACAAATTGTAAAAAAAATTAATTCAAAAGAAAAAAACCCTTTTTAATATATTCTCTCCGTTTTTTTTACACAAAATTTTAATTCCTATTTAATTGAAAATTTACAGAAGGTGCTGTCAGTCCGATGATGGTATTCGAATATATGCCCCATGGAGACCTGGCAGAACTTCTAAGAGCTCAGAAGAAAACCGCATACGAAGACGAAGTTCCTCAATTAAAACAAAAGCACCTCTTATCAATCGCTCTTCAAATCGCGAGTGGGATGAAATATCTAGCAGCTCAACGTTTTGTTCATCGAGATTTGGCTTGCAGAAATTGTTTAGTAGCAGAAGGACCTGTCGTGAAAATTGCTGACTTTGGCATGAGCAGAGATGTCTATACTTGCGATTATTATAAGGTAAGGGAAACGTTAATAATTTTAATAGAAATTTTGCGGGTGTATTCAAATATACATAAGATATCTTATCGCGAGAATTGTTTAAAGACAACAGTGGTTGTTAATAATATTTTTACCTTACAAATTATATCTTCATCTTTTTATAATTTTTAGTTCGGTTGATTCCTTATTTGATATAAATTTAATAAAAAAATGCATGAAGTTCATATGAACTTCCTTTCTTCTCCATTAGAACTTGCAACCATATTGTACGCCCACGGGCGTCTAACGTAACTTTATACGAATTTCAGACAAATCACTTTAGTGTGTTGGAGAAGTAGCTTTATACTATTTTCACAAAAAAAGAAAATTTAAAATACATTACAGCGTCCATAACATATCCAGCATACACAATTTTCATACCTCGTTGTTATAAATATATTTGAACATTTTACTACAGTGAACTTACTCCACTTACTCATAATAGAAGACATAGATACTAAATTAGGGTCTTGAGACTGACCGTAATGCGTCTCATGTAGTTTCTTAGATTATATTTGTTTACCTAATTAGAGCACATTCAATGACTGTTGACATTTAATAAGTATATTGTCACAAATTGTGTATGAAGACAATATTGGTCTTTCCACGCCCTCGTTATCGTTCGACTTAGAACATCCTAATTTAAACGAAAAAATATTCGGTAAAACCAGGTTAGTTATTGCACGCATTCTGAAATCCACAGCATCTTATTGCCACCGACTACCTTTCTTAGTGCAAAATTCACCAAAAATTTGTAACTAAGAAGTCGTATATAAATATACTCTGTTTGTATTTTCTATTAACAAAAATAATAAATTTAAGACTTTTATATGAAAAAAAATATAAATAAATAAATACTCATAGCATTTATCAACTGAAATACAATTGTCCGTTAATACAAATTCAGTTATTAAGTTGCGGAAGTCAAAGCACTCAAAGTTCGTATGATTCCTACTTTGAAGCTCTTTATAAAATTCACAGTAAACATCATTTCAGAGGATATAAGCATTTGCACATTCGTGTTTAAAAAAGGACAAAAATCGAGTAGAGCGTGTGACGTTATTGTGCGAATTTCAATAATGAGTTCGTTGAAATTTTCGAATTCGTTTCTTTAATTTCATGATCTGTATTTTGCCGCTTTTTATTTAGCGGCACTGAATGTTCCCTTTATGAAATTCTATTAAAATATTTTCCTTGATTTCTTTAACAACTCGATAAGATCGTAAGCTGGGAACCTAAAAGGGAGAATTTCATTTTCTGTAATAAATAACTGGGAAATATTTTTAATATGTTTTCCTTGCTTTTCACGAGTAAGCAACATGTTTACCAGGAAAATAATTTTAAAGAAATAAATTATTTTGCTTAATTTGGTCTTAGAAATTACGTAGACACTCGTAGTATGCCTTACTATGTTTTCCATTTATTGCAGACTTCACTTGCAAGGATTTTAAGAAAATTTTATTAGAGTTCATATTTTAATACTATACAGTTTCAAAGCTTTAAATAATTACAGCTCAGCTTTTGTTATTATTAAGTTTCCAGCGACTATGCTTATCAATATAATAAAAGTGGACTGATTAAGCGAATAAAAATATATTGTCAATTTTGTGTTCTTTTGCTTCTAAAGAGCTGCAGCGATGAGAGACAAGGTTCAAAGACGAAATAATGAAAGTTTTTTATTAGTAACCATTAATGGTATTGCATTACTCATACTGGATAAATCTGTAGAAATTGCTCATTTTTTTTCTATAAATCCTCGAAAACAATATTGTGGTAAGCACTTGTTTTAAAATTATTGTATTTTAAAAATAGATAATTTTGAAATTTTCGAAAGCGAATTTGGGGTGACTTATTTTTAAATATTTCTCAGTTTTGTCATCAATTTAAAACTGTGTTGATGTTGAAAAAAGTGGAAACCGCTAATAGCTGTCGTTTTAAAAATACTTAATTTTATAGCGTATTTTGGGTTTCAATATCATGTCTAAAGTCACTTCACTCGTGTTACTTTTAGAAGACTGCGCAATTTTAGTCTGTCGGCTACATATAGATCTTACTAGAAAGCGAAATCAAGTCAATGTACTAAATAGGAGCATGTGGAAGACTGTAGTCTTGCATGATTTGCTTGGTATTTCTACAATGACGTAAATGAAAAATATCAAATAGGGGAACTTTTAAAAGTGACATTTAAGAATTATCACTACTGCGAGAAATAGTTGCTGCTGTTAAAAATTGTCTTATATAAAGGGAAAAAAGACATCTCTGTGTCATTGGGTTAATTTCAAACATTTAATATATGTTTTTACTTTTAAGGTAAGTGCTGGAAATAACAGGAGTGGCGATCAGGCTTCCCGCGAGTAAAAAGAGAGGAACTTAACTGATGTACTAGACAAAGAACGCGTAATTGTAACTGGATGTGAACATGTACGATGAAGGATATAAAGTTATATATTTCCCTTTAATGCTCCTTTTTAATCAATCGTAAGAAAAATTGTGCTTTGATTCTCTCGGCGCTCTGTGTCTATAACATTGTCTAGGTTTCTTCTTTTACTACCCACACAGTACGGCTAAATCGCCGTTTCTTTTATAACTTTTATAATATTTAGCCTACGTGTTGTAGTTCAAAGGCAAGTGATCTTTAATGAAAATAGCTTAAGACATAGAGTATAGATAATTCTAATTCCTGTTTACTGTTCACAAACATTAGTGTTATTTCGTGTTAATTATTTTTTTCTGTGTTGTTTTTTTGAAAAATTTAAAAAGCTGAAATACAAGAACACGAAATTTAGATACAGTTGATTATCAATATCAAGGAGTTAATAGAGCTATTTGCTATTTCACTAACTCCGCAAGAAATGTTTCATCTGTAATAAAGCAACACTGGACATGTTTGTGCTTAAATTAGACACATTTGCGTCCACTGAATACTGTTAATTAGCGTATTGAATTTAATGAAAAATTTCTGTTTAATAATAAAGCAGCTTTAATGTAGATTACACAATTAAATATTATATATCATAAAATTAATGAAACATGTATTTTAAAATTTAATATAGGTCTCTTATGGATTATATCATTAAACTTAAAAGCTTAATTTTCATCGATTACGTACTGTATCATGCTGAATATTGATAACACCAGTTTATTACGTTGTATGTTGGGAGATTTTTCCACATTTGCATCTTCTACTAGTCTCTATTGATGGACACTTATTTGTTGGAGAATACTCGTACTTATACGTTATATGGAAATCTCCGTGCTTCTGAAAGTGACAATATATTTTTTTTTTTGAGAATGTGTCTACAATGTAGTTATATTGATGGTTTCTTTGCGCAAAAACTCTTGTTGCAACTTCAAATATTACAATAACGGTTTATGCATATTTATGAGTGCAGCTCTTCACCTATCGTGATTTTATAGTTAATCAATACATTTGTTCTAATTTTTCTATCAGGAAAATCTGTCTGAGTGAGTTTCTGTGGCTGCAGCGAAGGAATTTCTTTAATATAATTTACTAAATCCGATCCTCTTCACTTGCAGAAGCCTTTTGACCACCTGAACCATCTAATCATGTGATTGAATGGGAGTTTAATTTTGCGAATACACATATGGTTACTTAGTCAATCGCTCTTTTAAAAAGTACACATTGAAAATACTGGCACTTGTTTTGACATTAATCAAATTCGTGTGCAGCATTTGTGTTCTGCAATTTCAACAAAAGTTAATCATGTAGGTATTCTGAGAACGTTGTTTCTGTATCCATTAAAATTGTATTGCCATTTAAAGTTAAAAACGACAATAACTGGGTAAAGAGAACCCACATGATACTGTACAATAGGTAAAAAAATTTCAAAAATTCCGCCTCAAAAAAGTGGTATTTCATGGTAAAAAAAATTTGCATTTTCTTTGGGTTCAGTTTTCTCAACTCCACCTGCATATTGTCATTCCCTCTTATCATTTCCTGTTACAGTCATCACTAACCCTGCTATTGAGTTATGTTTCGACCTGTTTTCACCATTCTGAACGTGTTGATGCATTTTAGATATGCAGCATCGACTAATTTGTCGAAAGGGAGACGATTTGGTATCTTTTCCACGCTTGTAGATTCGAAATATCAAAAAAAACTCCAAATTTTAACTACAAATCATATATTTGTCGCAATTCATAACTTCTGAGACATATTTTGACTTGTTTTGACGATTCTGAATGTCTTAATGCACTTCCGATATACAGAATCGACTAATTTTGAGAAAATGAGACGATTGGCTACATTTTCCTCATTCTGGGGTTTGTAGGTTCAAGTAATTCCTGCAAAAACTTCAGAAATGGTAGCTTTTGACACTCTCTCCTATGATTTCTAGCGTTTCTTCCACCAAACAGAGTCTAAAATGTCACGAAAACGTAAAATTTTAGCTATAAATGAAATTCTTATTCGAAACGTCTTGACGCACTTGCGATATGTGAAATCGATTAATTTGGCGAAAAAAAGATGACTTGGTGTTGTCTTTTGTAGCTACAAAAAATTCGTTCAAAAACTTGAGGAATATAACTCTATTATGAAAGCGTTCAAATTTCGCTAGAAATGAAAATTCTGTTGAAAATCTGAACTATATTTCCAATTTTTGACCATTCTGAACGTCTTGATGCATCTGCGATATCCAGAATCGACTGATTTGGGGAAAATGAGACGATTAGGTGCATTTTAAAATGTTCTGAACATATACTATCCCAGATGGAATATGTACAGATGTACATATTTTTAAAGAGCGATCGAAAACTTTTTAAATTAGAGTAGGCTACGAAAATATTTTTCATTTCATTGATTAAACCGGTAAACCTTACAAATGTTAGTGTCAGCAGATCGAAGATGTCCGCTTTCCATTATTTTACGTGAATTACGAAACTTATTTGAAATTTAGCCTGACAGGTTTGAGTTATGACGTGTAAGGTTTAATAAGGAAAATAAAAAATATTTCCATATCCTACCTTAATCTCAAAAACTTATTGATCACCTATTATAAAAACTTATTAACACTCCTATAACTATATATATTTTTTGAAATTTTGTAGTTAATAACAATAAGCTTTGAATTCGTAACTTGGTCGATTTATAACCATTTTAAGCACATCTAGTACTTTCCCAGTATTCTTTTTTTCTTCATCGAGAAGACATCGCTGATTAATTTATTCCAGGTCTAATAGATTTGTCTGACCAAAATCTTTGTAATTTGAGGTTACTTACTAATTTTAGTATATTTCAAACAATAATAATAATAATAATAATAATAATAATAATAATAATAATGTTTATTGCCCAACAGATACAATCCAATTACTGGACAATATTAACTTAACTAGTAGCAAAATAAAATAAAATAAACAACGTAAAATAAAAATGTAAATAAGATTATATTCGTTCCCAAACTAAATTATTATCATACCCACAATTAGAAGCTATCCCTATTATAAACTAAATAAACGAACACATTACAGTTTACTTGGGAGAAAAAAAATATCATCATACAGTTTATCAGCATTACTGCACATATGAACTAACGGTGCCTTTCTTAGCAAATTCGTTCTAGAAATTGGTTGATGAAACGTGGCCATGTAGCGAGACGCAACACGTGGTACATGAAAATTGACTCTTTCCAACAATTCAGGACAATCTATCTTGCCACTTATCAATCTGGATATGAAACGAGCACTATGCTCTTCACGTCGATTCTTTAAACTAACAAATCCATGTTTCTGAAGGAGGTAATTGTAGTCTATGTTTCTTTGAGGATAAAATCCATCAATTTTATACGAAAGATACTTCAAGAAGCGACGCTGTACCTTTTCAACAGCAAGATTATGTATCACATAGCAAGGATACCAGACAACAGAGGCATATTCCATCTTGCTTACCACATACGCAAAATACAGACTTTTTAACAGAAGAGGATCTTGAAAAGTTTTTGATACCCGAAATATAAATCCAAGCATTTTAGATGCTGAGGTGGATATGTTACTGATGTGCTCCACAAATGAAAGGCGCGAATCAAAAAGAACACCAAGATCCTTTACCTCATTCTTCTTGCAAAGAATCCGACCGTTGATGGTATAGTCTGATTTTACCACATTTACTTTCCTACTGAATGTCATTACATAACACTTATCTGCATTTAATAACAACTCGGACTTGTTGCACCAATCTACTAATGTATCAAGGTTCCTTTGGAAGGTTTTAACATCATCACTGTTTGAAATGGGACAGTATAACTTCAAATCGTCAGCGTATGCCAAAACTTTACAGTTAAGTGAAAGAAGCAAATCATCAATGAAAAGAACGAACAGAAGAGGGCCAAGATTGGAGCCTTGAGGAACACCGGATGTACTTACAAAATTGAAAGAATGGTAACCGTTATACGTCACGTAGTTGAACCTACCACTTAAGTAGGACTCCAAGAGTTTCAAGAAGCTAGGAGCAAATCCAAAAGAACTTAATTTAAGAAGCAAGATGGTGTGATTTATGGAGTCAAAAGCACTTGAAAAATCTGTATAGATAACATCCACTTGTCCGTTGTTATCTAATTCTTCAGAGAGAAATTGTGTCAAAGTACACAAATTAGTAACTGTTGATCGACCAGGCCAGAATCCATGTTGGAATGCAGATACATGACTTTGGACATTAACAAAGATAGTTTTATACAACACTATTTCACAAAGTTTAGCAAAGTTTGATAGTATTGCAATCGGTCTGTAGTTTTTTAGATTAGTAGAATCTCCTTTTTTGAATACAGGTGTGATTCGCGCTCTTTTCCATCTATCAGGAAATGTGGATGACATTATTACTAAGTTAATTACAATTGATAGAGGCTTCGCAAGAATATATCTGGCGTCACGTACTAAAAAACTTGGTATTTGGTCGTCACCAGCGGTCATTTTGTTTGAGAAGGTTGACATAATATCAATTAGTTGCTCTTCAGTCACCGACGGTATAGTAAACGAGAGCTTATTTGATATAACATCAGATATTCCGATAATGGTTTTTGGCCGAAAGACATCAGAAAATCTTTTCGCAAAAGCGTTGACAATTTCTTGTGGATCTTCAAATTGTTTATCTTCATCAACTAATCTTCCAGGTATACGCGTCGTACCTTTTTGTAAGTGAACATATTTCCAGAAGTCTTTAGGATTATTCTTCATAGATTCTTCAATTTGGTTTAAATACTCACGATATGCTGTCTTTATTATTTGTTTGGAAGTGGATCTAAGCCTTTTAAATTCATTATAAAAAGTCATATTAGATGTTTTTTTCCATTTTTTCCAATAGAAATTTTTGAGTTTTAAAACCGAAATGATCTGTCTATTGTACCACATAGGATAGGATGATTTGCTAGGTAGAAATTTAGGTACAGACGACTCCAGTATACTATACAACTTGGTATAAAAGTGATCAAGTGCAACATTGGCATCTTCAAAATTTGTAAGGAAGGACCAATCAGTATGTAGAAGGTCACTGTATAACTTATTGTAATTGGCTTTCCGAAAATTATAACGTCGATTATTATCACATGGAAACCGTGGGAGTTTGGAAGAAATCAAGAATTCTGTTTCAATATGCAGAGCAGGATGATGGGGATCAGGTGGAACAAATGATTGTTGGTCAAGATTAACACTGATTTTGAAATCAGTATTGGAGAGAACGAAGTCAAGTAAACGATTGTTGAAGTTTAAGATATTGTTATACTGAGAAAGATTTACTGTTTGAGAAAAATCAAGAAAACTGTTTAATTTACTGCAAAACACATTACGTACTACATAGTTGGTACTGTATAAAAGTGATCAAGTGCAACATTGGCATCTTCAAAATTTGTAAGGAAGGACCAATCAGTATGTAGAAGGTCACTGTATAACTTATTGTAATTGGCTTTCCGAAAATTATAACGTCGATTATTATCACATGGAAACCGTGGGAGTTTGGAAGAAATCAAGAATTCTGTTTCAATATGCAGAGCAGGATGATGGGGATCAGGTGGAACAAATGATTGTTGGTCAAGATTAACACTGATTTTGAAATCAGTATTGGAGAGAACGAAGTCAAGTAAACGATTGTTGAAGTTTAAGATATTGTTATACTGAGAAAGATTTACTGTTTGAGAAAAATCAAGAAAACTGTTTAATTTACTGCAAAACACATTACGTACTACATAGTTGGTACTGTATTGAGACAAGTTAAAATCTCCAATAATTATAACTGGTTTGTCCAAGATCAAAGCGCCCAGTGCTTCAAGAAACACCTCTAGATCGATACTAGACACATCCGGTGGTATGTATACACCAATCATGAAAAATCGAAACGAATGAACACTACAGCAACACATAATTATATCTATAAGGGGTACAAGCTCTCTTACTAAGGACACATCAACGGCATTGTAAGTTATATGATCAGCCAGGGCTATTAAGACACCACCACCAGTTTTACGTCCAGTGGTATTAAGATTTCTGTCACAACGAAGCACATTATAATAGGGAGGAAATAATTCTGAATTGTACAGTGATGAAATCAGCCAAGTTTCTGCAATAATTACAATATCATAAAAACGATCTGACGCACTTGTATAAAAAGATTCAATCTTTGACCGTAAGCCACGCACATTTTGGTAATATATGTTTAGAGCAAATGGTAATCTGCCGGGCGCCTTTAGTTTTCCGAGTGAACTATGTTTGGAATTCCATCTTTGTATTTTATTATAAGATTTTGCTCCCCATTTGACAAACGCTCATGCAATTCATTTCTAACGCTTTTGTATAGTTCATTTTGCATCTTAGTACGGTCTCTAGATATGAAAATATTTTTCCAAGGATCAGTCGTTTTCAGGGACTTAGATGCACGAAGTACGGACACCACATCTTCTTCTGACGAAAGGGTAATCTTGATTGGACGACGCCGGTCTTGCTTAGTTGGATCATATTTCCCAAGTCTGATTGGCTTAAGATCCCCCAGGTCACCAATTTTTAAAGCTGTTAGAACATCTTTTACAAACACAGTATCAGCCTCAGATTGTTCAGTTTTATTTTTATTGATTAATTCAGAGCGCCCATAAATAATGATGTTGCATTTACGCTTATTCCTTTCTGACACCTCTTGGATGACTTTTTCTGTCTGAAACAGCGATGCAGAAGCTGCAGTAGAAGGAGACACAGTAGATACAGATAATTTTAATACTTTAATTTCTTCTTGCAATGCAACAATAACTGCCTTCAAGCTGTTGATATCACTCCCAATCTTGGCACAGTTCTTACAGGACCATGATAGACCCGACTTTTGATGAATTTTGCGTGCCTCTGCGTTTGTTAAATCAACGCATTCAATTTTGTAAGATTTTCCGCAGACACAGCAATTAACAATCTTACAAGAGTCAGCATTTCTGCCGCAGCAAGTACAGGAAGTGCTCATTTTTAGTGAATATTCAGGAATGAGGAAAAACAGGGACACACGCTTCACGCTGGTAGTGCCCTTTACAGCGACTTGTCAAAATGTATACAAACAAGATCACGGGCAACGGAAAGGTGTTAGTTATAATTTATAATGAATGAGACAATAGGAAAAAAGAGTCAAATTAATCACAATTAGTTGTGGATGAAAAAGAGCAAACTTACCGCTTAGTTTTTACAGCGGTGATAAGAATTTTATATCAGCTGATAGATAAACAACTTAACTTCAAAAACTACACACAAGTGAATATAAATTTCAATTAAAATCCAATTATTTGAGGGATCAACTGCACAGCCGACACGAATATTTATATACGTGATGTTGTGGTTTTATTTTTTTTTTTTTTTTTTTTTTTTTTTTTTAATCACTTAATGCCTCAATGTGATCACTACGTCCTATTGCGAATTTTATTGCGGACAAGTTAAATACATTTTTACGAAAATTGTATCAGAAAAAATAAAAGTAGAATGCGATTCATTAAAATAGTAAAAGAATTAATTTTTTGTCACTATTGGTTTGGAACAAATTTCAACCTGTTGATCTCCTCGGCGGTTTAGCGTTGCTGGTGGAGTCGCGTTGAAACGTCTAGCCGCAGTCTGTCTCTATTTCGCTTCCTTAAGATCTTTTTCTCCCCTGCTCACTTTTCTCGAGTTTTCCGGAAAATAATCTAGATAAACGTGCAAAAAAATGTAATTTTGCACTCATCTTTCAGACTAAAGTTTTAAATGTCATGAGCATGTTAACTACGACGGCTACATAATTAAGGACTTCCTTGTTACTTAAAAAGTTATTACCGGCATTTTTAAAGCCACTTTTCTCGTTATTTCTATTTTTTCATCAACATAAGTATTCGAACCTGGAGCCTACTTAAATTTTAAATACTTATGTAAGAGATGAAAATTTGGAGTAAAAGTATTTAAAACAATTTTTTCATGTTTTTAATGTGCGGGATAAATTGTTTTATTATTCGATATGACTTGTGATAATGGAAATGTGTTATTTTAAGGTAAGAGATCTTCTCTCGTTTAACGGTGTTTAGTTCTGTTATTCCGTTCTCATAAAAGCATGACGTTTTTGTGTGTTCGGCTGTTGACTAAAAAGCATACTAAAAAGCAACCGCATTGCTTTAAATTCGGTGGATACCATACAGCTGCAATATTATAATGAATTTTTTCAAAAGTAATTTAATATTTTCGTAATTTTCTTTTGAATATACTGAATAGGTGGCAGAAATGGAGTAACACTCCTTTTAAACTTTACTTTGAAGTTTGAAGGATCTACAAACAGGTTTCAGTTATTTGCTTTTGTATCAAAGGGGTCCATAATATAGAAATACCGTGACAATCCACTAAGTCATCTGCAGAAAAATATAGCGTCAATTCTCTTTAATGTTGTCTTGAAAACGTTTTCACAGGTGTAGGCACTAATACGTGAAGACGAGTTCTGGTAACAGAAGAAATATAACACTAACGTTAAATTTTCACGGGACTGATGACAATTCTAAATCAACTTTTAACTGCGTTTGCGTGTGACACGTGTCAAACATCGTAGCTAAATATAGATGTACCTATATTTTTGTTAATTCAAAGAAATATCGACGATCAATATACTTAATTTGTAATCGAATCTTCCATGGAAAGGATTTAGCATGTTGCTGATTAAACCGCACCGATAAATGTCAAAAAAATGTGAAAGCAAAAATGGCGGACACTTTTTAATATATATTTTTTTAAACAATATGTGTGAAATTATTAGGAAAATATAATTTTTGCAATAATGTTTAACATTTCCAATATTTTCTGCAAGTTCTCTTACCTTTCAACTTTGCAGTTCTCTTACCTTTCAACCTGTCACTCTCTCCTCTCTTTGAGGAGACGAAGTTTTTCGGAACTTTGTCACACATTGTTGTAATGTTTTGCAAAAATGGGCATAGTCGACAATGTCGTTGAGAAATTCTTCCCAAGCCGTGTGAATAGAGAGTTGCTAAAGTTCCATGAGACAGTTGCTAAAGTTACAGCGAAGTTGATTGACGTAAAATTATATCAACGTTAAAAATCAGTTGATAGGGATTTTAATTTTTCCCTTTTTGGTTGTCTATTTTAAATATTAGGTTTACAATTAAAATAAATTTTGTTAAAAACTTTTCTAACACGTATCTTTAGATGCAGCGTTAGACATACCATTTCAGAGAAGACATACGAATTCAATTCCAAGGATGACTCAATTACAAATTATGTTGCTCAAACGATACCTATGTAAAACTGACTTTATTTATGAAACGCAGAGTGTTTATAAGTCATTAGGGGCAATTCTCTGAAAACTTGTTAAATTTAAAGGATGTCAAATTGCCATAGTAACACAGAGTTAAATAGGTAAAACTGATTAGCCGTTTATGTTTTATAATCTTTCAATTTTAACACATTTTGATAGAGAATTGGACGTAATGTCATATGAAACTGGTCATGCAATTTTGCTGTCTTGTTTGTCAAAACAATAATTAGATAAAATTAAAGTGTTCAATTAACGTTTCATGTTAGTCTATGATACGCGACTGTGTTATAAGCATAGTATTTTTGTATATTAATACAATTTTACAACCTACAAGTTCAACAACCAAAACTCTAATCAGTGAACCCATAAAATACAGACGCTCGGTCGATATATGATCTCAGTCTGTAACGTTCTGTGAATGGTTGTTTGTGTTATATTGTTGACTTTCAACATTATGAAATTATTGTACCTCAGTATTTATCCAAGTGAATGTGTACAACTGAATACATCCCTGACCACAGACTGACAAGGTAGTCGGGACGTTGTTCGCGCCAAATATTGTTGACCCAAATAACACTAATGGGCTATAAAATTTTATTAGTATACAAAAGCAGTCTGCGAAAAATTCACTGCGCACATATTTTTACAGCCTTTGTTTTTTCTTTAGTTTTCTTTAAAAATTAAAAATTGCAATTGTCTTTGAAATTTCACATTCAACCCAGAGTAAATAAAGGTTGCATAAAATAATATAAAAAAAGACCCAGTTTAGCTTCTTTTATTGTAAAATATTAAAATTCGTTGTTTTGTTAATTATTACAACAAAACTTTTTTAGTATAATTACCACAAAGAGGTTTTTTTTTAAATAACGCTGTTTGAAAACTATAATTTTATTCACTGTTGTTTTCTTTTCAGATTGGAGGCAGCCGGTTACTGCCTGTGCGATGGATGTCTCCTGAAAGCGTGCTTTATGGGCGATTTACCCTCGAATCCGACATCTGGTCCTACGGCGTGGTCCTGTGGGAGATATACAGTTTTGGCAAGCAGCCCTATTATGGTCATACGAACGAAGAAGCCGTGAAGCTAATTTTGGACGGCATCATGCTGATACCACCTGAAGACTGTCCTTCGTTAATCTGTGAACTGATGAAAAATTGTTGGAAGACGGAACCTAGAGACAGAATAAAATTTCCTAATATTTGCGACAAGTTAGAGCTTGCGTATGAAAGTTTCGACGAGGATGCTGTTAGTGTACAATATGAGAACGAAATGAAAAAAACAAACTTGAAAAATGTTAGAAGTTTACCACGACCACCTCCATTGAGAAAGATCTCACAAGAAGATTTATTGGACGCGCAAGGATACTTGCTGGCCAACGAGGTCAAAGAACCTGTGCAGTATTTAGAAACTTTACCGGACTGACATGTGAAAATGAAGAAAAATAAAACTATTGTGTGGGCCAATTCTATTAAGCTCTTGGGTGTAAACGTGTGAACGTCGTGTGTTGAACTTCCTATTCGTGTTTCACCAAGACTATGTGTTCTCCTTGCTTGTTGTGCGTGTATATAAGTGAAAATGTACCATATATACAGAGTTTTATTAAATTATATTTTTTTAATAATAGACGATAAAGCCATATGTTTAAATTTAGACAACAACAAACACAATATTTGTATTTATTAACATGTACCTTATGTTTTTTAATAATGTGTGAAATCTCACTGCTTCGGCAATGTTCCTCGTCGATTTACTAAAGGCTGATGTTAATACCAATTTTAAGACTTCTGTGTAAACATTAATTATTTATAGTCGAACATCTAAATGTGACAATTCAAATATGGTCGCATATTACTACGTCCGTCAATGAACAAAAATCTCTTAGAAGCTGCATTTTATGGCTTCTTTGTTAAATATAGTCAATTAACTAAAAATGTTTCGTAAATTAATAATATAATTTTAAAATTAATTATGTTGTCGAATCTCGACCACTCGAAAAAAAAATCTGTTATACAGAACTAGATATTTTGTGTTTCTTTGTATTAAGTATTAAGTTTGTATACTGTACAAGTTCCCATAATACAAATCCAAAAATTAACGGAAATAAAAGTATTATTAATTAAGTGTGATAACTACTGTAAGAAAAAATAATATGCGAGTTTTCATTCAATATAAAGCTCAGAATTTATATCGTGTCGTCTCGTGGCGAGACAGATAAAAGCATTAATGTACATAAGTAAAGTGTCCGGTTGGATGGATCTTCTAAAATTAGAGAATAAATTGCAACTCTTGACAAGAAGAAATCTCCTAATTGGAAGATCTTTGATTACACTAAACTGAATTAAGTAAAACTAGTGGTTAATAGCAGAAAACTACGCAGTATCTACGTTACTTCAAGTCTAGAGGCGACAAAATTTTGCAAATGATGCGAACTGCCGCTCGTGTGTCTCAAAAGGATAATAGTTCCGTTATTATCTTACTATTTCCTTAAGTAATTTTTTGAAACTCCCATTTTCTATGAACTCAATTCTCTATCTACTCATCTACAGGTGGAGGTGGACTTCCATCCTTCTTTTAATTGGCCTGATATCGCCTTCCAGAAGCAGCAAGTAAAGTTGTTGATTTTTTCTTAATTTAGAATTTGTACTACGAGCAGCAAAGCGCGAAGGAAAATACACCTTTCCGGTAACGGTCCGGCGCACCTCAAAGTAGTAAACTATATTCGGGCATTGGACAGCGTAGCTTCGGCTATCTCGATTTCGGGTTCAATGTAACCTCCTTCAATACAGATTGATATTAGGCGCGAACAGTAAGACACATTTGCCGGGACGATTGTTTGAGGTATATTTTCCACCGTGCTCTGCTTACGAGCAAATTTTTTGATCGAACGTATACTCAAATAAATAAAAACAACAAGGACAAAACGATTAGATTGTGCATTTTTGCAGAGAAAAGTTTCCTCTGTCAGTGGGTGTGTTTAGTTATGTAAAGGTTAGAGCAGGGTAAATTAAACTAATGATCTGGAAAAATAAGTGCCTTATTAACTATCAATCAAACTTATGAATAGTTTTTGGAAGGGAACGTATACTGTCATTTTACAAACAACACACTAAATTTTTGTTTAAATTACATCCTATATACTTCTATAATCGGAAAATTAAGATTATATTCACTCACATGGAATTTACTTTTTCTCATAGAAAATAAAGTAAAAGTAGCATTTTGTTAGGTTTTATTCCTAATTTACTCGTGTCTAGTAAATGTGAAATTATATGTACACTTACACAGGTTGTTTTTGAAATACATGTACAAAAAAATTTGAACTGTCTAGTGAGCCTAAGAGGTATAAAAAATTTCTTTCTATTATTAAAATTAATGTAGGGATAATCGACCCCTTTTTTGACTTTTTTGACACCACTGATGATGTCTAATGATGAATTATTAGAAAATTTACCAGAAGAAGCGTACTAAGGTAGGTACATTCTGGACTCCAGCTAAACAGAGCGACTTTGTGGAAACCATACATAAGCGAGATAATAACTTTAAGTTTTCTGATATTCACCTACAACCGTAAAACCTCTGGAAACAGTCCAGAAAGCCCTTAGGAGTTGTGCAGTATTAATTTGGGAGGTTTTTCCAGACCTCTGAAAGTATTTTTTCTATCTTTTGTGAATAGCAAACAACGTAAATTAATAAAAATAAAGAACTTTGAATCTGTCGTCATTAATTTAACTCCAAAACAGAAAAATCAAACAATTAAAAAAAGAAATAAAATCATACAAAGCCTATTTTTAGAAAAATAGTCTCTCAAATGTTATTTTCAGATTAAGGGGCCGGTTTATGGGAAGCGAATTACATATTTAAAATGGATAAAATAAGCCCGTGATTGGTTAAAACATGCACGTTGCTAGCAACGGACCTCAATTAAAAGTTAATCGTGAATTAACTTTTAATTCGCTTTCCATAAACCGGCTCTAGAGATGTATTAAAAAATTTTTAATCAAATGAATTTTTAATCCCTCAAATATCACATGACGAATTAATAAAATGTTGATCCTTTTCTTGATCAATAAATAAAAAAAATACCAATACAAATCACTTAGTAACTTTATTAACATGTGTGGAATCGGAACGACAAGAAATATTTACAGTGCAATTATAAAAGGGGCCAAAATTAGAACCATTCTGAGCTGACATGGATGAAGTTTGAAGTGTTTCTCCGATTAATAGATTTGTTGTGTTCTTCTTCGATAAAATGACCGAAATAATAATTATTTATTATTATATTTATTCATTTATTCTTTCTGTAATTTATAAATAGATTTTGTGGTCTTAGTCTGGCGTACTTCTTGTACAGTCCCAAATAACTAATCGACTTCTTTTGCTCATCAAATGGTAAATACTCGCGATTTTTTTGTTTAAGTGTGACGAACACATAATTACAAAGACTCTGTGCTCTACCTATATGATCTATTTCCACTCTCAACAGTTCGTCTGTTTTGCAGCCTCCACCAATACCCATTTTAATAGTGACCTACAAACAGAACAGTGTGTTTTAGACTACCAGGTAAAATAGAGTTATATGATCAAACCTTTATTTTATTAGCAGGTATTTATTGTCAGGCGCTTCATACAAAAATTTGTGACCTCCTCGCCAACAAATATTTTCGAGTTTTTCGGTTGCATGATTATTTTTTCAAGAAAATTAGAATTGTTCCAAACCTATATAAACGCAATATTACGAGTACAACAAGCTGTAAAAGTGAATAACCAAGTATTTATTTTTCCAAAAATATATTCTACTGAGATTCATTGTCAAAAAATCTTTAAAGAAGTTTCTAAAATGTCACATGTTTTCTTCGAAAATCTATTTATCACTAGTGGGCAGTATGATACACTGTTTTCTTCTACCAATAATGTCATCAATTTCACCTGGCATGTAGACTTTTAGATATGACAACAATTTGTTGAATCAAGAAACTATTTTTAAAAATGATGTCCCATAAAGAACTCTTTCCATGTTGGTTACATACATTCAAATTTTTTAAAATCCCTAAAGTTGTGGTGTGAAAGGACTAGACCAGTTAACATTATCTATCCGTGAAGTCATTCAACCAAAAAATATATTCTAAATTTTGTTTACGCAAACCTGAACAGTATGATAAGTAAGCTCACTCCCACTAAATTCATACCGCATTTCATTTTTATAATTTGCCCATTTGATGATTAGACAAGCTCTTAAGATTGCGGCACCGTAGTTATATAACGGTATTTCTCTCCTCATTTTTACAAAACAGATTATTCGAAAACGTCGTCCCACATCATACGGTAACTTCCTGTGAATCCAGTGAATATGCATAAAAGTTCTTAGAGATTATGTTCATGACTGTAGATAACCAAAACTTTTCATCAACATACTCTGAAATATAAAAATGTAATTCCTTATTAAAGAAGCCAAGTAACCGTTTCTGAGTAATTTGATAATTTTAATGTTCTGTGGCTCATGAATTTTTGTGCAAAATTCTTTGTAAGCACGTCTTTGAAATCTGTTCAGCATGCAGTCACGTTCTCTCTACCGTGTTTTAAGGTTTTTTTGGGCAAAATCTTTTACTCTTTTAATTTTCCATCCATTGCAAATTGAAGAACGCCCTTTCTTTGGTTTATTTTTCTACACGGACCTACGTCGTCCACAAATTCTCGCTGTAACTTTTGAATCACAGTACATACTTACTGAAAAAATTCTTTCTACGTTTTTCTCGCTGCCCCTAATTTTAATTTTGAATTTAAAAACAACAACAATTTGTTCCAGAACAAATCACTTTTCTATTTACTTGAACAACATTTGTCAATAATTATAATTACATATAAAATAATAAAATTGCATTTTAACGAGAACTTTAGGACATTTTAAGAAAAACGCTTAAATTTATCTTTGTCAACAATTAAAAGTACAGAATTATTGCACACATTTTTTTCTCACGATCGATTTCCATTTCTTGATTGGTTACTGAAGTACATGGACCTTTAATGTTTGCCATATCGATTTTATTATTTCAGTGTGATGTTCTTTGTTCAATTATAAGCATGGCTTTATTGAATTCGAACTCAAATGTCAGGAGCTGTAATTTCTATTAAACTTTGTTGGTTGATTCCGTTTTTGGATAATTCGTTTACCGCTGCCGCTCTGTTCGAGTGATTGGTAATTTTAACTCGTTAAATATTTACTCCAATTTTTAAAGTTACGTTTAGTACGTTTTGTGGTTTTGTTGGGGTTTTCACTGAGGAATTTTATGTGTTTCACCAGCTACGCTGTCGTTTTCTAGGACTAAACTAAAAGGGTGACAGTAAAGCTGTCGAATCATATTAACAGTTTGCTGACATTTTCGGTGTCGTCTGATCAATAACGGATTCATGTTTGTGTTAGTACATATCAAGTGATCCTTCTTCCTTAGGGAAAAATATCAAACTCAAATAAATAAAACTTACTATGTATTATATTACCTCATGCCATTTTCCTACAAATTACGTAGAAGCTATTTATGAAGTAGATTAAAAAATTTCAAAAACCAATAACACTTTCTAATAAAACTTTCTCTAACAGTATTCACTTGGGTAACATTAGTTTTCAGTTACGAAATCATATTTTCAAGTGGAAAGTGGAATATAACACGTTTTTCTTTTTTGAGAACAATGACTTTTTGTATTTAAAGTGCTTACGTTGTATTATAGTTTTCATTTTTACTTCCCGAGCGAAAGCTAAGGAAGTATAGTAATCGAGTCCACCGGACGAAATGCCACTTTTTTACAGTGATATTTCTACATGTAATGAGTTATTCATTATTATTTCTCAAAAAACATTTATTTTATGTAATAAGTGTAACTAACTCGAAAAATTGTGAAGGATGAAGGCAGCTCAAAAGTGCCAAATTAAAAAAAAAACATAGCTGCAAAGTTCGGGAATTAATAGCGTCATGAGTGGTATAAAATACCAACGAAAGCAGCAGTCACGAAAATTAATTGACCTATTATTATTCCACTGGTTTATAAATGCAGAATACACAGTTTCTCTAAATGATTCTGGTATCAATGGCTGCTTTGGAATTTCTTATGTTAATTATTTTGCCGCTTTTTTACTTAATTTACTATAATTGTGAGTAACTAATTAGTTAAATGATTGGGGTTGACTGCCATGTCGATTGCAAAAAGCTCATAACATAATAATTCATACAAAACGGTACATTTTCTTGAAATTTCAAAGTCGCCTTTGATGCCAAATATTTTTAGTCACGTTGTATTATTAGTTCTTATTAAATTCCTGATATTTGTTCCTTGAATAGTTTCCATATTTTACATTATATCTCCTGTCGAACACGACATTCCCTCAGTAAATAATTTAAATGTTATTCATCCATTGTAATCTTTAATTATTTCCAGTCGGTATACAAAAGACAATAAACCACTGTAAATAGTACTAATACGTATTTTGTTAGACGATCTTGACCTTTGTTCTTAAGGTTAATTTTTTGAGACAGTTAACACATCACGCTTTTCGAAGTCTGCGATAAAAACATTAAATTGGCAGATCATATTTACATACTTATTAGGTTTCTTTCACTTCAATTTAAATATTGAAGAAATGATTTCGAAAAAAAAAAATTAAAGTACTGTACACAGATATATTGAACTTTCCCTCCACTTCGAAGCACACCTAATTGTGCATCCCCAAGTTATTACATTGTTGAACTATAGATACAAATTTGACAACGTCGGTTCAAAGAAAGAGATACTTAAAGTAAAAAAATACTCTACATGCATAGGCTCCCAAAAATATATAGTTATGTATTTTACAGACATATTTAAGTCCATAAAATGAATTTTTTTCGGACTCGATCTAAAAGATTTTGTCGGACTAGTACATAAAAACAGTTTTTACGGACTAATCGTTGCTGTTTTTGACAGCTGTAAGTAAAAAATATTGTTTGTAACTAAGAACTGTATTTTAGGTACTTGTAACAAAAAAACTACCTATTTTATACAAACACGGAATAATTTTTGCATTACAAATTAAACTTTTCAGCATCAGTTTATCAAAGTAAATGCCCTGTCAAGGTAAATAGCTACTGTTTTGATTCCAGAGAACGAAAAACCTGCTTGGGACCATAATGAGTTACCATTTTCGATTTACAGAGAAAAAGACAGAAACAAATATTGCTAAAGGGATCCATTTTACTTTTCTTGTTTTCTTGGTTGTTGTTTCTTCCTGGAGAAGTAATCTTTACATTAAAAACAGTTCTTTCAGAACTTTGTATATGTTTTTGCGTATTCACTGAAAAATGGCATTTCTTAGAGCAGAAAGCATTTATGATTGAGTCGTGTTT
This sequence comes from Zophobas morio, assembly GCF_036711695.1. NCBI lineage: Eukaryota > Metazoa > Arthropoda > Insecta > Coleoptera > Tenebrionidae > Zophobas > Zophobas morio. The sequence continues at coordinate 8,525,835 of NW_026972110.1, forward strand.
TCGAAAGGAAATGTAAACGGTGTGCATATGGAAGTACGCCATTCAAGCGGTTTGGGACGAATTCTATGAAAAATTTCCTAACCACATGGTCGACTCCGCCTATTTTTGAAACGCATTATAACGATTTGTGTGTGATAAAGTTCCGAGAAATTTTGACTCTACAAAGAAACGAGAGAAGTGAAAGGTTGAAATATAAGAAAAAACTCCAGAGAAAAAATTTAGCATTGTTTCCTTATCGAGTAGCATGTGTGTATAAGAATTACATGAAGCCGACTGCCGGGGGTTTTTGTACACATTATATGTTCTGCGGCTGTTTTACAGACGAAGCCTGATTTCATTTAAGTGGTTACATTCTTTCTCAAAATATGAGAGTATGAAGCATCGGAAATCCACATAAGTAATGTGGTGACCGAATTTGAATCACGCTGTCGCGCTGAAATTAATTAACAGCGACCCGAAATCACATATTTGAATAATTTGAATTTGAGAAAAAAAAAAAATCAATCAAAAATCGTTAAACATAGGCAAGCATGTGCACGTTGGCGCTTGGGGGTAGTTAGTAGTTCTGCATGTTTAGTTAGAGGGCGGTAGTTGGCCTTGACAAGAGAGCGGCATGGCGAGAACATGATGAAAGCGTGATTCATTACCTTTTGGTTCGGTGTAGTGGGTAGTGGGTGCATGTGAAAAGACGCTGTATTGCTGTAAGTTGGCTAGGTTGAATTAGTTGGTTTGATGTTAATAAAAGGGAGAAAGCCTTTGTTTAACGAAAATTAATCGTAACGGACGGCGTACAGTTTTGTCCAACACGCGCAGCTAATTCTTGCGGTTTTTAATCGGAAAAGGCGAATTTTTGAACGACGCCAAACCGTGTAAATTCAATTCATTGTTTGTAAATTCACAGTTAATGTTAGGCTTTGAATCGTTAACTGGTGCTAACACAATTTAACAAACATTTGCTAGGAGTTTTCATGCAATTCACTTAGTCAGGATTAGTTTGATTTTATTCGTCTAATTATGAATGAATAAGTTTCTGGATGCTAATACGTAAGGGTTACATTATAACACTTAATTCTTCACACAAGATTGCTAATAGTTCATTTACGGCAGTTAAATTAACAAAATTCATTATAGTATGAACTGGCAGGGGGTTAAAATAATTTCTTCCCTTAGGCAGTTATCATCATTATCATCATTACACCACCGAACCATTTCCTCGCAACGTTAAAGATTAATTACACCACCGAGGCATGCCCTCGCAACGCTAAAGACTGATTACATCACGGAGGCATGTTCTCGCAACGTTAAAGATTGATTACATCACCGAGGCATTTCCTCGCAACGTTAAAATTTACATCATCGAGGCATTTCCTCGCAACGCTAAAAGGTACATCACCGAGGCGCTTTTTCCTCGCAACGATGACTGGATATTTTTGTGTTTATTTATTATATGTTTTGTTGGGATAACCAGTTCACGGTATTATAAACCCTCAAAGCTAATTGTTTTTAGTAACCAATCACTTGGATCAAGACATAATTCAACGTCATATAAATTCTCTGTTTGAATGGTTGATAAAGTATGGCAAGTATTTATCTCATGTAAATTTTGTTAGCTTTGCAATTTTTCGCCTCATACAATATTTCTCTATCTCACAATTTTCACCTGAGTAATTTTCCTTTGTTGTATAATTTTAATTGAACGTAAATTTGATTATCCTCAGTTTTAACCTCACATAATATTTTTATTTGCGCAAGTTTATTTCACACCAGATCTTTTGTTTTTATAAATCTTTGCTAGTTTTGTTTTGTAAATATTTTGTTGATGAATGTTTCCATCGTATAAATTATCTGATGTCCAATTTTAATCTCACTTAAGAATTATTTGTTTAAAATTTCACAAGACTGCATGGCGAATTTAAATGTTGTTTATTGCCCTTTGAGACTTTAACACTTGTTCAGTTGTCGTTAATATCAGTGTTATAAGAAATTGAACATTTAAAATGGAATTGAGATAAATAACACCGAAATACGTGGCAGACGCGAAGAGCGCGGTTCCTAGTCGGGCTGGCGAGATTTATCGCGTCACCTGCACAAAAGATGCAGGTTTGTATAAAATTCAGGGGCGGTCGCGATGTTGTAACGCTGTCGACTTGGTCCAATAGTCGAGACCCAAGATAGAGAGATGTTTTGCGGTAGTAATTTTAAATTTGCCGCCACACGCCTGTAATAACTTGTGTATTTGCATCCAGTTACTTTAATTCAGATTTTCCTTTATTTCTATTAAATTTGTGATATTCAGATATTTGCATTGATTCAAAAACATATACGTAGGGTTTTTACACTTGTTCGCTTTCCCATATGTGTGTCTTGTCAACTCGCGGTTGTCTCTTTCTGTCATATTTTTATGTGTTTCATTTGCGATGCACATATTATATATGGGTGAATAAACCATAGGGGGTTTTTGAGGCTGAGAAGTGAATGCGATCTCCCCCCCCCCCCCCCTTGGGCAGCCTGATGGCATGTCACGAGTCGCCCTCGCTCCCAGCTTCTTTTCCTCCTAGAGAGAGGTGCAATTTTTAGCCCCCTCCCAAAAATGTTGTCTATTATTTCTTGCGGTCTCTACTCGCACGCAGTGTATGCTCACTTGTATGAAAGAACGTCTATCGCCATTTTTCAAAAAAAAAAACAACGTAGGTCCCACTTTGTTAGACGATCACAGCCAAGACCAAATTTTGAATTTTTGAATTGTTCGCGAGCCTTGCAAACTTTTTGAAGTCTCAATTTAAGGCGGGAAGTTTGGGTTATCACAGTATGTTGGGACTTTTCTCTTCATCTTCAAAAAATTGATGTTTGGGCTGCAATTAGTGAAGGCCTATATAAATTTTAAGGTAATCATGGTAATAATAATTATGTGATTAATGTAATCCTCTTCAAGCTAACCTAATCGCTAGTAGAGATCCGCAAAAATTTTAGCAGATTTTAGGTATACCACAACTTCATGACGAGAAAATGGAAATAAGTTATTTTCAACAAGACGCATGTACAGCGCATTCGACTAGGACCAGGATTAATCGAAATATAGAAGAATATCTAGCCCTCGAGATCTCGTGATCTTAGTCCTGGTCCTATTTAATTAAAGAACAGAAATTATCCAACATCTGTCAAAAATTTGGAGAAATTAAGTTTGAGCAAAACAAAAGAAATTAACTACTTAAACAATACTTCCGAGACATTGAGGCATGAGATCGATTGAGTTAAACCAAGAGTTCATTTATGAGTTTATAACAACAAGATGGGCAACATTTTCAGCAATTACTGTAATTTAATTTTATGTATTTGATAAAATTAAGCTTGATGTATCCAATTTCCTTATATTTAGGTAATGTATTCACAGTTATTTTATTCCGAATTTTAGTAAATACAAATCAAACTTTAACACTTTACACTTATGTATGCCGGATAAGCAAAAAGTCCCCACAAAAAACCTGTTTAGAATTCATGTATCAATTTCTTTAAGAATAATTCGGGATATTTCCACAATTTGGTACTACCGTCACGAAAAGTTATACAAGGTGATTGCGAAATACATGCAAAAAAAAATGGGGAATAGCTCACAATATGATTATGTCACTGGGTAAAATTCACGGTCCTAAGTAGTAGCAGTGTCTAGAAAAAATTATTTGAAATTAAATGTAAATTGTTGTACGCGCCGCTGGACTGTTTTGTGACCTACATAATTACTACAATGAATGGAATAGAGCGAGTCGGATTAAAAACCAAAAAAGTTACTTTATCAGGCACTTTTTTAATCCCAACGTGAAAAACACGAGAAGGGCCAGTTAGCATCGAGCGGTCGGTGAAATCGGTTTATGGTGGAGTTTTCCCATGCAGATTGTGTCGATATGGTAATTGGTGTGGGCGAACATTTGCATGAGTGATAGAAAAACTCCGAGATCATGGTACCTTCAACTTCAAACTCACGATCGTGGCCGTGATAGGACAGAAAGAAGAAGTTGGATTTTCACAGCTTGTAGTGCATCCTACATTAAAAGAATACGGCCACATCCATACCATGTTGACAAAGTAAAGGGTTTGGAGCCCGCTGATTGTCCACGTTGTGTAACTCACTTTTTGTCCGATCAAACTCCACATGCTCGTCCACAAATACGATTGCAAGAGACGGTTTTCGAGAAATGTGTATCGGTTGGATGAAACAGTTCGTTTGTGGAAATCAACAGTGTCCAGAAATTATCGAAGAGCTTCAACGAGTGAAAGTGGTTTTTACCTATCAACACACCTCTTGCAACGCTCTGACGCCTGTATTGCTAGTCAAGGACAACATTTTCAAAATTTCTTGTAAAAAGGTAGTAGCATTCTAAGTTGCTCTTATTTCTGTTCCAATAAACAATCTAAAATCGTTGTGACAAGGACCAAACATCCATCAGAATCAAAATTACCAAAAAACTTTCACATTGACCTTTAACGATGATGAATGAGTAAATGAATGAACGAATGATAAGCAGCAAAAAGTCGGTTTTACTTTTAATTGAAACTGAAAGTGTTTAGGTCGTTTTTATTCGAACGTTTTTCCAACTCTGTTTACAAGGTGGCTCAGTGCCTTCGTATCGAGGGTGGTTCATGGGGGTTTTGCCCCATTCGATTTTTAATTTGTTTTTTCTATATTTCGGCTCTACTAGGGTGGGGGATGCCGTGGTTAAAATATTTGCACTTATTTCGCAGTCACCCTGTATAAAATACATTGTTTATGAGAGTCACATGCTACCTACTAAATCGGAAATAGTGGTTTCTTTCAACGAATACTGTCACTGAAATAAAGACTGGGTACTTTTTCGGTCATTATACATGTAACACTGTACTTCCAAAAATAATAAATATTATGTATTTACAATACCATAGATTGTATTATAACAAAAATAAATTGTAAAGGAACGGTAAAAACAATGCACGAATGCGTGTTTTGCATTATTCAATACTGTTTCTTACGAAATTGTTAATCTCACTAATGTTTGTTTGCTTGCCTTAAACATTGATTAAATACATATTTAATTGTAACTTATAAGGATAAATACTGTCCAGCGAAATATGCTGTACTGATGAGACCTAAGGAGGTCAAATGTTCAGTGTGTTGTCTATAATTTTTAAAATAATTAGTACACATCTGTGCACAAAAAACAATGGTCTGAAATATCAGAACTCGGCTAACACTTACTGATAGGTGCATCAAAACGCACTGTACTTAATTTAGAGTAACAAGTTTTAGTTGGGGCTCTATCGTACTTGGTATACACAGATTTTGTTAATATCGGCGCAAGTGAGAAGGTACTGACCTTAACTCATGAAGGTAGAATTTTCTACTTCCACGCCGTGACTGTAATTAAGCTTGTCACCTGTTACTAAAGTTAGCTTCAGATTTGAATTTCGATTTGTGTTTTTCTTATTTAAACCATAGTATAGATATAGGCAGAACTATCTAAAGTCATTTTGCGTTCGACCAAGTAGGTAATAAACGCTAGTCACTATTTCCGGCTTATAATAATATTGTTACGTTGATCGGTAATTAAAATCGGCGTGGCTAAACCTCAACAATTTACTTCATAGTAATACAAAACTATACGACATACCTACACAGATTATGTACAGAATAATTCCGACTGGACTAGAATATATTTAACTAGACTCAAATTCTCTCATTTACTGGACTTAACTATCCGTTCCCGGCGGTGATCCTTATTTAAACAGCCGCCGTTCCTTTCTAGATATTTCGCGATAGAAGTAGTTCTGGAGTCCCCATCGCGATTTCCATTTCCACGCTTTTCTTTAGTCGATCGCCGCCGTCGGTGATGATGAGTCACTACCGCTCATCACCGTACATGCTAGACAACCCATAGGCGTCGTACCGGAGCGGCGTATGGGTTTATTTCGTAACAATATGGAAGAACAGACTTAGAAAAATGGAATCCAAATGCATATCTAAAGCCAACTTCGACACCGTAAAAGCACGAATTGCAAAAAATGCGGGTATAAAGAAAAATTAATGTGCCATGTGTATTTTCATAGCTACTGTAGCTCAAACTCAAGACATTATGTACTACTGATAAAGTATCAACGTACCTAATCATTTCCACCAGTAAGATCATGTGTTTTTATTTTATTAACAACAGTTTGAAATAAAATACTTAATTTATAAATACATCTAGTCCTCAGAGAAATAAACAAGTCGCATTGTCATTTTTTGTAATTTATTGTTTGTCAAAAACATAAAAAAAATTTCTCAATGAAAAGTTCATTAAAGTGGAAAAGAGCCACCCCCATATACCCGACAGATCATATCATTTCATCAAAGGCTCGGGAAGTAAACGCTTTGTATGGATTTAAACCAGAATATGAAACAGTATGTATTTGTTGTAAAAAATTTGTGAACAATGACACCCCACATTCTAAAATTACATAATAATTTTCGCTGTGACATAATCATTTCTGTTACACACCTGTGTTGGTATTCAGTTAAAACTTCTTTTCAGGGATACATATATTGCAAAACGAAATGTCCACATTGCATTTATATTGGATTCAAACTTAAAGCTTAGAATTATTAACAGTTTCATTTCTTCCATCAGGAAAAGCGTCCGCATATTCGCTTCCTGCTCTCAAATGAATATATGCGGCTTTGGTTCAGAGAAAGAGTGCTCTATCAAAAAGAGAATTACTCCAAGCAGGAGAAAACTAAGAGCGATGGAAAGTTACAACGTGGCTATGTTCAATGGAATATGGCAAACACCAGGTCAAAATGTAGAGAATTGCCGAAAATTCAACTGAAACGGTTTTGTCTGCACCTAAAACGCAAATTAAGTTTAACTGATTTGTTATAGTTTTCAGAATGCGATTTCCAAAATTGATACTAGAAGAACGGTAGAAGAAAAAACAAAAATATGCGAAAGATACAAGAAAACTATTGCACCAGTAATCCAAGTACAACGTTATAAGCCGGCATGTGCAGGAGTAACATCCAAACAAAAGAGTACCACTGGTACTCCGCAGAAGACACAGAAGAAAGGTGTTAAAGAGCCAGAATCACCATCTAAACAGGATCCACTAGTCGACGACACCAATGACTGCGCATTTGTTTGTAAACTCATAAATTAATTTAAATTATAAATACAACAAAAATGTATAATACATATATTAAATTTACAATGTAAACGATTTACAACAATTATGAAACAAGAAAGTCTTCTTTAAAATATGTAGGAGAACGTAGGCTTCGATACATAAGGGCAGCAAATTAAAAGGTTAAAACTTAGGATTTGATCATGTTAGGGATGCTAATCTCTAGCACATTTTAATAAATACTAGTGAAGGGAACAGTTGGGGAAAACATGGAATGTGGAAAGGCTTCAAAATATGACTTAGATGGTGGTAAATCCTTTGTCTAACTGAACTGAAAAGAAAATCCTCCCGGAAATGCTCCACCCAAATTGAAATCGTTACAATTGTGCGCTTGGCTAAAGAATGTTTGGAACACTTGAGTGGGATCGATATCTAAAAATAAAAATTCTGGAATACAGCTGAAAAACAAAAGAAAATGACACTACCTGACATTCCACCATCAAAGTCCTCCATGTCTTGTCCACTGTCGTACCTTGCTTTTTTCTTGGGATCTGATAAAATACCGTAAGCCTCCCCCAGTTCCTTGAACTTCTTCTCCTGGTCTTTCTTAACTGCGTCAGTCGCATTAGCATGTCTGTCTGGATGTAGCATCAATGCTTTCTTTCTGTAAGCCTTTTTTATTTCACCGTCTGATGCGTTTTTCTCTACACCCAAGATTTTATAGTAGTCTTTGCGTTTAGATTTCTTTAGTGCAAACTTTGCGTCTTGCAAAAGTTTTCGATGTTCCCGACTTTTGTTAAGTTTACAAACTTTTTCGTAATCTCTAACCGCCTCTTCGTACTCGCTTAAATCCATATAACAACTTGCTCTCCTTAAAAGAGCTTTGAGGTATGTGTCATCGAGATCTAAAGCTGCTGAGCAGTCATCTACAGCCTCCTTTGTTTTGGCAAGTCTGTGCTGTACTGTGGCACGATTGAAGTATAGTTTTGCATTAGCCTTTTTATTAAGAGGGTCGATAGCCAAAGCTTCAGTGTATAAAGCAAAGGCTTCTTGGAAACGACAATTCTTGTATGCTTCGTTTCCACTCTCTTTTGTCTTTTTTAATTCTTTAGCCTTTTTGTATGCATCCATGGCTTTCCTGTGATCTGGTGCAAGTCGTAAAACTTGCTGGAAGTGATTGAAAGCACTGTCAAGATTATCTTCGTAGTAAAGACACATCCCACGAACATATATAGCATCTGCGTTAGTTTTATCAAGGTGTAAAGCGTTATTTGCAATTTCCTGCGATTCTTGATACCGTCCTAGAAATGCCAGATATTCTGCTTTTGTTATTTTGTAACGCGTGCAAGTGGGAGCTTCATCTAGGCACCTGTCCATACAATACACTACCTTGCGAAAATCTTTTTTGTCAATTGCTTTGGCGGCTTCTGTTTCAAACTGTCTCATCTTCTCCACAGATTGGATTTCGTTATTGATACTTGCGTTTTTATCGAGTTGGCCGATTTGTTTAATAGCGTTATCAGAGGTTGTTAAATCTCCAAGTGCGATTGCACATTTTAGTATACGTACATACCCTTTGCTGAAAGACGGATCAATCTGGATGCATTTGCGGGCGTCTTCTAGAGCATCTTGAAAGTTGTTTAGCATCATGTAGCAGGCTGAGCGGTTGGAATAATATGCGGCTGTGTCCGGACATAACTCGATGGCTTCTGTGTAAAGATTAAGGGCAGATCGGTATTGTTTGACTTTGTAGAGTTGGTTGCCATTTTCCTTCTTTAGTTCGGCCAACCTGTAACAAAATTCTAGGTCCACAAAAATCTACATATCGAATAGCTGAGTGTTTGAAAGGAAAATGTCAAGGTTGATTAAAAAAAAAGTTGGTGTGCGCGTAGCGCACGTGTGCCACGAAATTTTGAGTGTAAAATAAATGAGAGTTGTATGTTGTCAAACATACTTTTTACGCGACTTATTAAATTCACGGGACCACTTCATATGCGTCACGTACATGACACATAACGCAAAATGTACTATGACAAATCATAAAGGAGTAACGATATTTTCATAATTAATAAATTCAATTTAATTTTAAGGAAAACTTGGTCCTAAAAATCTGGAAGATTATTTCAGTTCACAATTTCTCTGTGATTAAGCAAATTTGAATAGTAGTGAGAACATAATATCACTTTGTCCATCAATCAGTCCCATGTATTAAAATTTTCGCCAAAAGGGGACGTTTTATTTACAGACTAAGGGCGTAGTAAATAAGAAAAAAGATGTAGTATAGTATAATCTGTTGAACTTTATATTATACAAATATAATATCGTCAAAGGTTTTTTTTCATGTGAAATAGTACCACATTGTTGTTAAAAGACGCTTCAGAAAGTTTAATATAATCTGTTTTTTACTTTAAGACGGGTTTCACTAAAACAGTAACCATCATCAAGACGTGTAAAGTTTTTTTTTATTTTACCAAGATAAAGGACACAGTTATACAATAAGATATTTTGAAGCAAATCCGCCTTTGAGCACACTTTTATCCTACAGCTGCTTGAAATGCGTGATTCTGGAATAATGTTACACCCCTTCACATAACTGTTAATCACTTACGGTAGGTTCATGCACGAAAATTTAAGATTTAATTTAATTCTACGTAACTTAAGAAAAAGTTCAATTCCTAAAAGTATATGGGAGTGTTCAGTGTTTAGTGTAAGGTTAAGTTAAATACAAATTGTTCTGCGCATGTCCGTCATAACAAGTTCGGCAACGGTCAAATAATATCTTTGGTTAAGTTAATGTGCTCTCCATTGAGGAAAGGATGTATGTCTCAATGAGCGATAAGTGATAACTGATAACTGATGAAGGAATCAGTGAAGTAAGTAACTAAATACTCTCCGGGTACAATCTGTCTTTGACAATTGACACTTTTAAGAGGTACATGAAAGTAGGTTTTGTACTGCTTTTAAGTTAAGTTACATTAAATTAGTTTTAAATTTTAGTGCACCCACCATTACTTAAATATATATGTATACATATATGTAAAATTATAATATCGTATCATATCACAGTGTGTTAACATGACAATTTCACCCCTTACCGCCAAAATAAAAATTAAAATAGTTGGAAATTACTTTACACACTAACAAAAACTATCAAAGCTGGTTATGAGTTAAAGTAATTAATAAACATTTATTTTGATCAATTGGCTTTGACTGTTAAACACAATTAATTAATTACGAATTAATTACATTACGTAATCATTTTTTTATACGTAATTACTAACTAATTAAATAACTTTCCACTTTTACAGCCAAGTATAATTAAATTCATTCCACTTCATTCTATTTAATTATGGTTAAATTTATTTACTTGTTAATAATAATCAGCTCTCAATTTATAAAAAATCATCTTTAAATATGAATTAATTATACCGGGTGTCTGGAAAAAGTCGGATTAACTCTCCGCTACGTTCTTAACAATCAACTGGCGAGTCTGGGAAAAATAGTAAAAAAAAATCTTCTCACATTTTGGTGGAGTTATAATGATTTTAAAATTATAGTTCTTTTGCTACGTTTGACAACTAAACAACTCATTCATTATCACAATAACTAATAATAAAACTTTTAGTTAATATTTTTCTCGTCCATGACCATGTTTAATTATCACTTCAGTTAGAATACACAAAGATATGGCTGTGTTGTTTTTGTAATAATTTGATAAAATTCCATTTAACAATGTTTACCTGATATAAAGCGAAGGTGGATTTCAGTCACCATCGTTACTAAGAAACCAGAAATTAAGCCGGAGGTATTCACGCTTACGTGTGTGTGCTGTGTTGCCAATTTTACTTTTATAAAATTACGTTTTTTTCGTAATCTACATCATACAGAATTTTTTTTATTATTTTTTTGGGACTCCAGAAACTCCCGTATATAACGTACTGAAGAATTAATCCGCTATTTTCCAGACACGCGGTATTAACCGTGACAATTCGATTTAAATTTTAATTAATATACACTAATTAATAACTAATACGTCATTTGATTACCATTACATGTTTAGTTTTAATAACACATTATTAATTTTTGTTTGCGACAGATAAAACAGCCCTAATAAGTGAATATCCACGTCTAGATTTACTTATATATTACACCAAAAAATTATCTTTTTTTTTTTATATGAAAAACGTTACAAATTTGAACAGTATCACTGAAGTAAATTACGGTCATTAATTTGCACCACATTGGACGTATACTATTTTAAGTCTGTGATTTTAAGTTTGTAGTAAATTGTCAAAGTACTACAGCGTGATCAATTCCTGTTTCAGGGGCTTTCAATAAATTTTGTTTGAAATTGATGGAACTGTCACCCCAAAATTTGTTAGTGATGAATAAGTATTATTAAAACGTAATATAACCCAACTTTCTTCAGTGCTCAAAAGTGGTGGCATAGCGTTAAGTATTTGAATCAGGGGGCTCAAAATTACGACAGACAGGGTATACTACATGAACAGAATCCGGAAATTTTAGGAATGGTTATGTGTTAAAACATTTCGGTATGGGTTAACCTGGTTAATAAATTTTAACAGATACGTCACTAATAAGAACTTTTACAAAACAATACTTAATATGTAGTAATGAAATTACCTTTAAATACTTGTCGTAAATATCAAAATCGAATGGTATAGGTATCACTAGTCACCTACTCTTAAACCTAAAACAACCAATTAAATAAAATTTCTTAATATTGGTGCCATACTGTCAAAGTGGCAGATAAAATTACCGTGACTTTGACAGAATTTCACACTACATATACAGTTCCTACACTACATCAGAACCGAATAAAATTTTATTGGTATTTGAAAGTTAACCAGGAAGGTTGGACCCACAAAACCATAAATCACAAATTGAATGCAACCCTGGATGTTTCTAGCCCACCATACACTGGCGGCGCGCTCCTTTTATTGGTGTCATTATCCCCCTGCGTTGTACGACAATCCCTCAAAGTAGCGGTTGTAAAATTTTGCTAGGTACTGATGTACTGTAGGAATTGTATTTACAGTGTTCCAATTGCTGGTCCGTTTTTATGATGGAGTTAAATCTTCCACAATAGGACTCTGCCGCAAGCAATCCAGCGGTCATAAACTATCAAGAGACCAACTGTCTACACTACATAGGGCCGTACTTTCTCCCACTATGTTGTTATGTCTACCACCCGTACCTTCATTGAATGCAAATACAGCCGGTCCTGCACAACACGCGCCCGTAGACCCCTAAGATGATTTATGGCACGGATATTTACATTTTCAATTGAGTTCCTAATGCTTGCGATAATTGAGATTGCAGTGCCATAAAAACAGAGTCAGATTGGGACAACTATACTATAAATATGTAGTATTATATGTAGTGTGACGGTAGTAACAGTACAAGTCATAATTGATTCATAAAATTTCTTTTGAATCTAATTTCACTAGATTCTGCCCGAAGTTTTGATGACGTTATCTTCACTGATAAGAGAAGTGCATAAAATACATAACGACTAGACCATTTCTATCTGTCCATCCCCTAGTGCAAATTTTGAAAAATTGCTGATTGTAGTGTTTTTTCGAATTTACGGGAAAAATGGGGGAAACCTTGAGCGAGGTTAAAACGTAGTCAAATTCGTTTAAATGTCAACGAACTTCAGCATAACGCCAACGCAAAAATGAAATTTTGTATTTTTTTTTTTATAAAACGCAATGACTCAAAGTAACCAGCTTAATTAATTAATCAATTAATGCGCTTGTTAATAAAAGGTCAAATTTCGTCGCTGTCAATCGTACTTACAAAAAACCCAAGCAAGGCAGCATAACTACATATAGTATTTTCCAAAATTATAAAACCCCAACACTGCATTCTACCTTGAAAATACAATTGACCAGTGGCGGCTCGTGAAGTTTTCTTCAGAGGAGGCTCAAATTTGAAAACCACTACTTTTTATATCCTTCATTATCTGAATAATTTTTTTTGTCATGCTCAGGAAAAGAACACTAGAGATAAACTATTGCATCGATTAGTCTTTTCAAAATTGCCCTATTTTCACCAACTTTCTCGTTATAGTTCTCAATATCTTTCTTATGAGCGGAATCTAAAGTAGTAGAAGAAAATATTATGTTCCTGTGATTTTTCATGCCTTTACACTGCACATGAGACTGACTTATTTTCATTGCTCATTCTCGTTAAGTATAAGTAATATTAATATGCCGATAATACCAGCTGTTTTTAACGATCAGAAATAAAACGCAAATAAATTATATAAAAAACACCTTAGGCTTTACGTAGGTACTAAAGCCTAAACACCATTCACCACTGAATAGGGAGCACGCGAAACCACCTCAATGTTTTTCCAATTTACACCCGATCGCGCCAGTTAATAAGAAAGAGATAAAATTATCCGTGCGACTTGATCTGAAAAGAGATGCACTAGCCGGAGGCTAGCGGCCTGAAGCGGCACCCCGATGAACATTTTAGCCAATGCAGTGCTGAATGATGATGCGTCAAGGTTGCGGTCTCAATAGTAAGATGCATTCTCGGCGGAGGCTAGCTTCTACCGCTGGAGCCAAACGCGGAGTGGTGTGAATTATGATTGTAAGGACGCAAATATAATTTTTTTCGATATTTTAACCTGATATATGATGAAAGTAAATTAAATCAAACAAAATATTCTGAAAAGTAACAAATGTCTATAAAAATACAAATTCTTTCATCGAAAAAATTAGAGGAAGCTCAGCTCCAAAAAACAGAGGAGGCTCAGCCTCCCCTGCCTCCTCTGAGGAGCCGCCACTGCAATTGACAACATCGTAGTCACGGTGGTAGAAGTAAGGTGTGGAAACAAGCCGCTCCAATTTGTTGAATAAAACACGCATCCCAGTAGGCTTATTTACTACGAAATAGTATGCAGCACAGTATGTCCATCTATGTATTAACATTTCAACTTGTCCGTGTATTTATGAATGAAATAAGTGACAGATTCGTTGGAGGGAAAATAAATCACAGCACTACGGTTTGTGGTTGGTCTTTGGTGTGAATCGTGTGATTGGTAGATGATTCGACATTTGTGATTGGGTAATAAATGACATTGGCATAAATGTCAAAGATTTAATACAGTTTTCTATTACTTAATTTCAACTGATCTCTCTAGACGTCGCTGCGGTGTGGACAGATAATGACATATAATCCAAACCACGCGATTTGTGTTTTCTACCAATGATTTTGAGGAAAGTTATGAATGAGGTTTCCACACCTTACTTCTACCACCGTGATCGTAGTATTAAATCTGAAGTTTGACATGGGGGGAAAACAAAGATGGGTTATACTCAATTGCAGATTTTGAAAGAGTTTTGACGTTTCAAAACGTTTTAAAGAGAGATGGTAAACTCAAATTCTACGAACGTTAATATAAGTGACTTTTAATTTGTTTGTACCTGCGTGTTTCGTGATGACAACTTTGACGTTAGTTGAAGTCTCAACGGTATAATAACATAAAAATCACCACTGGAGTTTTTTTTGTTAGCAACTGAAATCAACAAGTGGTGTTTTTTTAATTTTGGCAAAAATTATACTTTATAAAACTTTTCAAGAATGCCGATTTTAGTTGTTTATTTCTTTCTAACATATGTAGCACCAACGCAAATGGGCAAATGTCTTGAGTACTGTTGGTTTTAAAATAAATTCTTTAAGAAAAAAAATCTCAAAAATTATTTATACTTACGTTGTAATTCGAAATGGAAAAAGTTGAAGAAAAAAGTAGCTAAGACTGGTCGTTTTTTGTGACACATTTTTATAACAATTTAAAATTTCAGCAGTTTATTTTCAATGAACTTCCTATAGCTGCTAAGTCTCTGGCATAAAAATATAGCACAATAATTTTTATGTATAGACCGGCTTTACTCTGCAAACAAACTATTACCAAGTTATAATTTTGTATAAATGTTATAATTACCTACTGTTACACTGTTTTAGTATACAACGAACACAAAATTATTACGTTCACTATTACTGTTAAAATAAATATTCTATTTTGCAGCTATTAGTACTTTAGCGCCAATTTCTTATCATATGAATCTGTATACCAAAACTGTTATCATGTAAACTATCAGTCGTTAAATATCACTAATTTAAAGTGTGAACAAGGTTTCCCACAATCTAAAATTATACCACAAAGGTTTGCAATTTGCATTATCATGAAAAAATAAAGCTATATTCACGCATTTCCGCCGAGATAATTTCGTATTTACAACGTGGACAAAGAACACTTACACATCACAGCTACTTTGCCAATCCATATTCTTAAACATTCAAAAGTGGAAAAGTGTTGATGTATGCACAAAGTCACAATGACATTGATTACAGATATTAAAATAGTTATTGATCAATCATTTAAATATCTTATTGATAAATCATCCTTGATTAGCAGATATCAAACAAATTCGAGTATATCTTGTCTGACCAAATATAAACACAACATTGCGGGGGAGTTAAAGTGATCAAGGTATATGACCTTTAAATTAAAAATAACTGTTCAAATAAAAGATTACAGACATTAATTGAAAACTCCGTCTCTTTGAAACTCAAAGTAGGCCAACGGAATAATTCAAATCAATAAGAAATTATACAGAAAGACGGGTTGACTATTTTGACAGTACATGACATTCAGCATGACAATAAAGTGAATAACAGACCCTACAAGTATTAATATTTCAAACACCAAAATTGTGCAATACAGCGTTTCTAGTACTTACTCAGCAGGATTTTTTGGAATTAGTAGATCTTCATTTTCCATAACAACATCCTCTCCAAAGTCGGCCATCTTGCACAACCTGAAGCAACCAACGAATAAGACCGATTCGAGGAACGAATTCAAAATTTTGTCATCCACACATGCGTAAAAGTTGAAATTGTCTTAATTGGTGAATATTTTACGCGGTAATTTTTAAACATTTGCACAAAAAAATGGACGAACGGGCATTTGACACTTTGGCTGTAAATGTCAGTAAATATGAAATTGCATTCGAAAATTACTGGTTTGCGAGTCAAGAAGAGGGAGTCAATTTATCAGATGCAAAAGCGCAATCATCTAAAGAGTTTTTGGTTCATAAAAGACATTTTCCGGTAATCGTAGAGCCACGGATCTGCACCTGGGACTACTTGCCAAGGCCTGAACTTACTAAGCTGTTACAACTGGAGAAGAGCAGTCAGATGAGGAAGTTTATTGGTAAACCTGTTTCGATTTCAAATATTTTCCATAACTAGATTTCTAAGCAGAAAAGAAACTGAAAAAGAAACCAAAGGGCTTTTGCAGAATCATACTTAGAGAACTTATGCACACTGTGTTAAAATATTGCAAAAAAAGTAACTTCGGCATTGAACAAACTGGAGCCGTCTTATCACAGTTCTACTTGACGCACCTATTATTTACAGGTTCTCTGGACGTTGGAGCTGAAAAACTCTACGACTACTTTAAAAATTTGCAGTTGTGCCATTCAGCACCTGTAATACAAAAATACATTGATAATATTTGTTATGATAATTTTGTTTACAGTTTCCACCCTCCCGCATAAAGTTGTTTAATCTTGAAGAAATCAAGAACATTATGATCTACTTTTGTAAATTATATTTGCGTAATTTGCCCATAATACGATTTATGAGTCTGCCTAATTTCACCTTGAGAGCTAACTTTAACATTGAACCTGATGAATTCATAGGCAAGAAGAAAGGAAAAGGCAAGAAAGGTAAAGGTGAAAAAGGCAAAAAGAAAAAGAAGTAATTTTATAACTATATTATTAAATTATTTGTGCTCTTCTAATTGTTTTACTCTTTCCTGAAGATTTGAGACTAATGTGTTTTGATGTGAGTTTAACTGCTGTGTTAACGTAGTTGTTGCACTATTTAATGTCTGGACTAGTGCAGCTTGCGCTGTTTGTAAATTTGGAATTAAATGTAGCTCCATTACTTCATCTTTACTTATAAACTTGCCTTCGAATATAGCAGCTAAAAAACAAAATTACAAAAGAATTAAAAAATAGCTTCTCTTACCCAGCAAAACCATTTGTGGAAACTTTTTGGTAACTTTCAACAACTGCTTTATATCTGGTTCTGGACTAAACACCATTACATTCTGTGAAACGTAAAAATCTAAAACTGGTTCGAATTTCGTGTCTTTCACCGCCATTTCTAAAGTTTTTTTTCCATAAGTTTTAATATGCATTTTTGCCTTTATAAAAGCAACATATGCTTTATATTGTTGATCTGAATTCATTGAATTGCGATGATAAAAAGCAATAAGTCTTGACTGATCAAACCGTTCTCTAAGCTCGCGAGCAATTATTCTTTGATAGGGGTTATCAACATCTTCAATAATTTTATCTGTAGGTTTCGAGCACAATTCAATTGGCGTTTTTAGTCTTTTCGGATTCAAATACCACGGTTTTGTAAGTTCTGTAAATACTGCTCGATCAAAATGAAGGGGTTTCGGTCGTTGGATATTAATTTTCCCTCGGAAACGCTTCGCCTGTACGACTGGATAAAACCTCTCACGTAAAACTAAAAATTATCATAAAAATTGTGACATTAACATTGTGTACTTCAATACTTCCTCGAACGGCCAGAGCCATTTCGTTTCTCTTCTCGAATCCAAAAATATGCAAATGCCTCTAATAATTTTTAATCATAATCATATGCTTTTCTCTAATTTTATAACCTCACTTTGTTCATTGTCAGAATGTCAAAAGGCGGTGTGTAATCTTGGTTGCATAAGCCTCGGGGTTTTAAAAATCAATAATAAGAAAACAATTATTAAAGGGGTGCGAAATAATACATGGTGAATTGCGTTAAACAAAGCTCAATTTAATTTTAATGTATGCGTAATAAAATGAGTGGTTAACACACCGGTGAAGACTGAAGTAATACGGACGTATGTCGCCTAGCAACTTGCGGCGACGTCCAGCGTCTTCGGCGTCGTAGCATACGATGCTCTATCAGTGTCAGAATATAGGTGAAATCCTTCTTAATCATAGTATCAGCAAAGAATATGAATGAAGTCCAATTATTTCAACGTGCAGGTAAGCTCACTTCCGTTATGTCTAAATTTTTTTTAATGCGACAGAGTTCATATGAAACGCTAAGGATGTTTGCAAATCAATATTTGTGAGCGCATCATACTTTTCTTTATGAATGTTTAAAATGTAATGAAAATCAATTGCAGATAATTACTCTCTTCATGCTATCCTTGATTCCATGGCCGGGACCCACGGTTTTCAAAATATCGTGTCCAAGAGATAATGCTAGAATAGTCAGAAAAATAATTCAGAGCAAATGGATCCCTATTTTGGAAAAATATAAAGTTAGTTTACCAATCGAGTGTCCATTTCATCCCACGAGGGACATTTTTGGACCCCAGCAAGCCGCTAAACAGCAGCATCGACCGTCACAATGGACTTGTGGACTTTGTGGAAAGTCCTTTTTTGAAGAAAAGTATTTGGATATGCATTTCGACAATCGCCATAAAGGCTACATTAATATGGTATTCACCAATTCAAGTATATTTGCATTTTAAAAAATATTTTTTAGGCCGAAGACGCTGTGTGCCTTGCGGATTACTGCGACATTATGAGATGTGACGTGCTGATAACGCAAGACCCTAAAACTGTTTACCCGGATGCAGTAAACACGGATATCGAAATTTGGCGTGAAGCATCGTCCTACACAAAGGCTTTGACTACTTCGGGTCCACGGGAAGTCGCGAAATACACGTTCAAAGACGGAGTTTACCCGCATCTGCAAAAACCTTCTAAAACTTCAACGAAACCTTCAAAGCATTGCCAGAAAAATGAGGCTCCGGATGCGCCTAACACCAACGGTGCTGATACTTTTTTAAGCCTTCTTTAAATTTTATACATGATTGTGTTGTAGACGAGCGTCAATCGGCTGGCGAAGAGGATAAAGTTCAAAATAGTTCGAATAACGTTTGCCAAAACGATCTCGTAGATTCTGCTCTGCCGGCTCCAGATAATCGCCAACAGAGAATAGCTGAACTCCAGAAACTCAAGGCGAATTGTAAACCTGAGGAATTGCAAAAAATAAAAACTAAGTGTGAGATTTTGGTGCGGGACTGTATCGCAAGTTTGCTGATTCAACTCTCGCTGAAAGATTTCAAAGAAGTCGAAGGTAAGTTGATCTTGATCGTCTTCACCAGAAGACTATTTTTTATTTATTGTAGATGAATTAAATAGGGGTGTTTGTTGGTACTTGACTTGTGATAGATATTGGGAGGATACGCAAGCTGATATTCGAAGTTTCCCTTGGGGTTTGCTTTGCATGATTATAATGGTTCTATCTCTTGGGATTTGCATGTGTTATTACATCATCTGGGTGCTATTTGAGTAAGACGTTTCACTTTGTTAAATATCGATTCTCTTATAAATTTTTTAGTACGGATGACGTCAGCGTTGCTAGTGCTAGTATGACGGACAGGTCGACACCGTCTCCGGCGCATGTTCTTAGACAAGAACAACAGACATCGGCAGATGGTCATCAGATTTATACTGAAGACTATTATCTGGCGCCTGATAAAGATAACGAATACATATACGTAACTTATCCACCCGACCTAAAACGGCGGCTTTTGGAAAGGTTCGTGCCTGCTTTTTTCATTTATTAGCACTAAACTTGTAGAACAATAGTAGTGATATGTTTTATTTCTTTAGCTGCTACAATCGAACTACCCGCTTGTGAGATATAGTCAGAAGAAATCGTTTAGCTCAATTATTTGTAGGTAGATTACTTTTTTGTTTAGCGTTTTAAGAAAAAAAAGCCTCCATACTAAAACATTCCACATATGTAGGTAGAAGGTTACTAAATTGTATAATTACATGTGTTTAGTTATATTTTCTAGTAATTTTTCTACAATTTAGAAATTAGTGTAGTGTTACCTTTCAAAGGCCAGTGATAAAATAAAGGTTAACTGGAAAATGATACGACAGCAATTTAAAATTCGACATTTATTCAATATTACAAAGCTGCTGACAAAATGTTTTCCACTGTACAGTTTACATTAACTTGACGGCATCCAAAACCGTATTTTATACATTTCGTAGCAACAACGTCACTTTACTTACAACGTGAACTGTACTCAGCCTACAGCCATTGAGTGAAAAATTATAATAACTTTTTTGTGGTCTTACTGCGTATTTTCAAGCTAAGCTGACAATTTTTTGTCATGACCCAGCTTTATTTTAAATTTATGATTTGATGTAAATTCCCGCTCGTTTGAAATTTATTCCTATTTATGAAAAGTATTTTTTTTTATATTTCCAGTAAATCTATATCTATTACCTTTGGAAATTATTCATAGAGCTGGTTAAAGTCCGACATGCATGTCTACTTTGAACTGTTAAGGCAACTGAATTGGTTTTACGAACGGTGAAGGATTTAATGAATCATCTAAATCTTCTTACAACTTACAGTATGCTGGTCAGCAGCTGCTCAAACTGCCTGGACAAAAATTATAGAATCAATTGACAATTTAAACTGTAAATTAATGTAAGTGCATCTAGAACAAGACCTACAATACAAATTTTTCATTTTTCACATAAACACTTGACATAAAAAAAATTTACATTTCATTTTAAATTCTTGTGGTGTGGCTCAGTATTTTTGAGAAAAATTGCCACGTCGGAGCTTTAATAAAAATAACCTATATTTACATTTTCACTAGTTCAAAAATGACGAACAGTCCAAAATTTTTAAACATGCAAATTTATTGACAAGTGTGTGGTGAACAATTTCAGTTTTTTCTTGTGTTAACAATTTTATAAAATACATTTTTTTCATTTCGCAAAAAAAATATTTAAACATTCATTACTCGTCAATTATTCAATTCAATTATCTGTTCTTTATTAATTTATTCCAAAATCGATTTCCCAGTAGCCATAAAATTTAAATTTTGTGGAGTGGTGTTTTGCACATTATCAGTTCACCTCTCACAGTAATAAAATTGCCGTCTGAGCTTCTACTCTCGAAATTTTTATAAATTTCTGACATCCTTTTGTATGATGGAAACATACATTCAGATTTTCCAGTTAAACTTACTCTATAAAAATATCCATTTTAGATATCATTATCTACATTTGGATTTGTTTGTATAAAAAATATCTACTGTAATTTCGAGGTGACTTAAAAATCACGTTCTTACTTATGACCGCGCTAAGCTGCCCAGTCATGATCAAGCAACTACTTTGTTTTGTTTTTCAATATGACTTAATTATGGTGAATGGGTTGCTTAAGGATCAGACGGTGGCATTTTTATACTTAAATTTGCCATATTTTTTCCTAATCCATCAGCTATAGGCCATCTCTTTATAGGTGTAGTGGTTAGCGTACTATGCTGCACCCTGCTGTTCTTATTTTTTATTGCAACGATGTATATAATTCGTAGTTATAACTTTTGTACATGTGAAAATACTTTACTACGCACTTTTTGAAGCATCGCAATGATTAATGTAAATTTACATTCCTAATCATGTTCATAAATTACGAATTAAAATGTAATAATATTCAGATATTATAATAAAGATTTAATATTGAATCAAATCTAGCATTTACAGAATTTTATGTTTTGTGGAAAAACATTCATCAAATATACAACACTTTGTGAAAAGTATCAGTTGTAAGAAACGTTACTACCTTCACTAAAGTGTAAATTTTAGCTTCTTTAATTCTCCCCCGTTGAATGGAACTCAGTGTGAAACCTATACTGAAAATCCTACAAAAAATAGGATTATCGTCACTTATCCATCATCACTCACGACAAAATTAAGGGAAATGCACTAAATGGTAAGGAAAAATCAAAGTAAATAATTTTTTTTCGTAAACACACTCACTCATTCAATTCGCCATCAATCGCACAACAAAATTAAGTTTATGTATTTTCTTTCCTGCAAAAATTAATCGTATCTACGTCGAAACGCCCCCCGCCCCATTTCTCGTCCTTTCATTCGCGAATTTTCTTCCATTCGTCTCTTGTGTTCCTCCATACGAATTAAGCGCTGTTGCTGTTTCATTGAAATCTGTAAGTAACCCATGTTTAATGTGCAATTATTTTAGGGACTCAACATTACCTCTTCTGGCGACAACGGTTGCCAATATATGCTTGGAGTTGCTTTCGTTTTCAGGAACAGGTCATCCATCAGTTTTTGCGGGACGGACTCTTCGGTTTTCCTCTGCTTCCTGCTGATGAAATCTGCAAACAGATTATAGCGTTAAAAAATCATCACAGTTCCGTTTCCACTTAAATGTGTGCAGAGTATCTTGAATTTTATTTACAAGATATTTTGTGTATTTAGAAATATCGACCTCTTGATCACGAACGTGAAGGAAGGATTAGATACGTTTTAGAAGTAAATAAAATATTTCTTATTGCAAATTAAAAATATTCGTTTTTTTCTTTCTTTTGTGGTGATGGTTTCAAGTTGAATGTTAGTTGTAAAATCACTCTATTTACAACAATTAACTGCAAAGGACTATTTAGAACAACGTCGATAAATACTAGTAGACAGGCATTCGTACAATATTTCAAGAAATATATGTAATATTCTTAAAGCAAACCTAACGGAAAAATCTGTCCACTAGTTTCGGGGATTACGACAAATCTACTAAATCGGAAGATCTACTTTTAATTCTAGGAGCTATATTATGTCGTGAAAACATGAAATCAGCCTTTCGTTAAATTGACCCGACTAGGCTGGGCAAGTAAAAATTGGTCTAAAATTATTTAAAAAGAACTTCTCTCATCCCTGAAAGACAATCAAACATCTAAAGTTGCTTAAATAAACGGAAAATCGAAAAATCCAATACTCGAAAAAAATTGAAAAAATGGAATTGAAAATTTGCGAAATTGAAAGGTAAAAAAATTGGTCTAAATTTATTTCGACAGAACTTCTCTAGCTCCTGAAATAAATCCCGCTTCTTTGAACAATTATAAAATTTGGAAAGTGCGAACAATAGAAAATATATTTAACGAAAAAATCTACTTTTAATTTAGTTTTAGTTAAGTACATGGTTAACTTTTAACTTTGAGTATTTATGTTTACACTTCGAAAAAATTTCAATTATTTGCGGTGTGACATTACTGTAATTTTCGAGTAAAGGGTGTACCGTTCTTGATTTGCTAAAAAAAAAATTGGTCTAAAGAGTTTAGACAGTACTTCCCTCGCTGTCGGAAACTTGACGACTGCATGCCTATTATGTTTTTTTTTCTCATTACATTTTTGTAGTGGGAATTTAAAAAAAAAATTGTGATGACGTCATCAACATTTTTACAAGGACACGTATATCAGTTGGGATAGATGTAGTGTAATGCTAAGAATAAAATTATTGTGTTCCCAAATTTTCGGGAAAATGAATTGGGTCGTTTTGAATATTGATTTCTTATAATCAATAAAATAACGAAACAATTTACTCACGTATACGGCGCCGGTGTGTAATATCTAGAGAGCGGATTTCTGTCGGGCTAGGCAAGGCCAAACTCGGTACGGCTCACACGGGATGCGAATTCATTGCCGTTGCGGACTGCACTTCGTTTATTTGAGATTAGAATAACGTTGTTTCGTTGCACTCTGCTGTTAATTCCCGTTCTCATTTACTTAGCCGTTTGATTAATAAATCGTTAATTATATTTATGGAATTAGTACCGATTAAACGTGACGTAGCCCGACAAAAATCCGCTGTCTAGTAATATGAAAGGCAACTGAAAATCGTTTATGTATAAACATTCTTAATTTAAGATGACAAGCGTAACAGCATACGTGAGAGTCAAACAGAGAAACTGTAAACAAAACGACCATCGGTTTTATTGCTTCGACTTCCGCTTATTATATAAAACATTGCGTTTTATTTTAATTCTTGACGATGAAATTCACAATTGGTTGATTATAAACATGTCTATTTCGCATTCGCGGAACCAAGTGACCGCATAAAACAAATGCAGGTCTGTAATGTTAAAGTCGATGTAAATAAGCGTGCTACCCTTATGTTTCAATCGAGTTTTTCCTTTAACAAATTTTGTGTCTACCAAATTGGGTTGGTTGAGGTGTAATACTAATAATAAGTGTTGCCTTTAATTTAATCAATAAAATAAATTGACTTCATTAATTTTTTTGAACCACCTCTTAAGAAAATTTAAAAAATATGAATGGAATGATAAATCACAAGTACAAACTCATCATATTTTTTGCATTTTAGATAGGATTTATTCAGCAAAATTTAAGGCTGACGTCATCAATTTTTTTAGGAGGGATGAACAAATACATTTTGAACAAAAGTTTACCATGCTTATAATAACTTTAAAATATTCCCAAGATTTCAAAGCATTCGGTTTTGTAATTCCTGATTAAATCGATAAAATAAATTCACGCCTTCATTAATTTTTTTGAGTCACCCTGCATATGCAAATCCAAAAATATGAATGGAATGATAAATCACAAGTACAGACTCATCATATTTTGTACATTTTAGATACGATTTATTCGGCAAACTTTTGAGCTGACGTCATCAGTTTTTTGTAGAAGATAACCAAATATATTTTGACTAAAAATTTATTATGCTCTTTATAACCTTACAACATCTGCAAGATTTCAAAGCATTCGGTTTTGTAGTTCCTGATTAAATCAATAAAATAAATTTACGCATTCATTAATTTTTTTGAGTCACCCTGTATATGCAAATCGAAAAAATTTGAATGGAATGATAAATCACAAGAAGAGACTCACCATATTTTGTACATTTTAGATAGGATTTATTCAGCAAAATTTTGTGGTGACGTCATAAATTTTTTAGGGGGGACGACCAAATACGTTTTGATCAAAAATTTACCATGCTTATGATAATTTTAAAATATCTTCAAGATTTCGAAGCATTCGGTTTTGTAGTTCCTGAGTAAATCAGTAAAATAAATTTACGCTTTCATTTATTTTCTTGAATCACCCTGTATATGCAAATCCAAAAAATATGAATGGAGTGATAGATCACAAGTACAGACTGATCATATTTTGTACATTTTAGATATGATTTATTCGGCAAATTTTCGAGCTGACGTCATCAAGTTTTTGGAGGGGATAAGCAAATATATTTTGACTAAACATTTATTATGCTCTTTATAACCTTAAAGCATCTGCAAGATGTCAGAGCATTCCGTTTTGTAGTTCCTGATTAAATCAATAAAATATATTTACGCATTCATTAATTTTTTTGAGTCACTCTGTATATGCAAATCCAAAAAATATGAATGGAGTGATAAATGACAAGTACAGGCTCATCATATTTTGTACATTTTAGATATGATTTATTCGGCAAACTTTCGAGCTGACGTCATCAAGTTTTTGGAGGGGATAAGCAAATATATTTTGACTAAACATTTATTATGCTCTTTATGACCTTAAAACATCTGCAAGATTTCAGAGCATTCGGTTTTGTAGTTCCTGATTAAATCAATAAAATATATTTACGCATTCATTAATTTTTTTGAGTCATCCTGTATATGCAAATCCAAAAAATATGAATGGAGTGATAGATCACAAGTACAGACTCATCATATTTTGTACATTTTAGATATGATTTATTCCACAAACTTTTGAGCTGACGTCATCAAGTTTTTGGAGGGGGTAAGCAAATATTTTTTGACTAAAGATTTATGATGCTCTTTATAGCCTTAAAACATCTGCAACATTTCAAAGCATTCTGGTTAGCAGATTAAAAATTAAATTTCAAAATATTGTTTTATAATTTTGATTTTTTTTCCAAAAATCTGGACGTTTCGGGTGAAAAGTCGATTCAGAGTTGTAAACTACATGTGTAGGACTATGTTATTTTATACAATTGAAAACCCATTTACTATGTACAATTTTGAAGTGACGTCATCGCATTAGTGGTGGGGATGATTAGACAAATTTTGGTTAGCGTTTTACCATCTACATGATATTCTTAATATAAGTACAAAATTTCACAACAATCGGTCGAGTACTTTCGGAGATTATCTGTCTAATAAAAATCCGGGACGGCAGACGGACAGACAGACGGACAGACGGACGGACAGACGGACAGACAGACGGAAATGGGAGACCTATTTCTTCGTCTTCTAGGGGTCATGAAAGATCGAGAAAACGTAAAAGTAGAGAGTCGGCCGACGGACTCGATTACAATACTTCCTTTGCTTACGCTCGGGAAGTAAAAAGAAGCGAATGAGAATCGAACTCACGAGTGCTGATTTATTCAAATGCTTGGTTGGCGCCCCAGCCCAAGCAGCTACAACGCAGTTGTTTGGACGCGCGCGAGACACAACAAGCAGCGCATATTACAGAAAGATTTTTGTAAAATAATTGTGATTAAAACTGAACGCGGATTCGTAAACTACAAGTGTAGAAGTACATATATGATTTTATAAAATTTTAAAAATATTCATTGTTAAAATGAAGGAGATGGCATCACGTTTTTGGTGGGGATGATTGGACAAATTTTGGTTAGTGTTTAACCATCTACACGATATTCCTAATATACATACAAAATTTGACAACAATCGGTTCGGTAGTTTCGAAGATTACGTGTCTAATAAAAATGGATTATAGACACCAGACAGACAGACGGAAATGGGAGACTACCTTTTTCCTACTCTAGAGGTCATGAACCGTCAAGAAAACATAAAAGTGGCCAAGAATGTAAAAATTGAAAATTTGAAAAATCAAAAATTGAAAAGTAGAAAGATTGAAAATTTGAGTATCGAAAATTGAAAACTCGATAAATCAAAAATCGAAAAGTAAAATATGTAATTATTAAAAAGTCGAAAAACTGAAGAATGGAAAAATTCAAAAAAGAAAATTCGAATATTGAAAAATCGAAAATTCAAAAATCAAAAAGTCGAAAATTCGATGAACCAAATATTCGAAAAAATGAAAATCCGAGAAATCGAAAAATCTAAAACCGAAATTAAAAAAAACCGAATATCGGAAAAGCGAAATATTGAAAAATTTAAACATCAAAAGATCGAGAAATCGACAAACCAAAATATTTAAAATTATAATTTCGAAAAATCCAGAAATGGAGAAAATCCTAAACTCGAAGTGATGAAAAGTTGAGAAGACTTGAAAAATTGAGAAATCGAAAAATTTTAAGCACTGAAAAACCGAGAAGTCGACAAATGGAAAAATCGAAAAATTGAATATGAATTACAAAATTAAAAAATCGTAAAATCGAAAAATTTAAAACACAAAAATTACAAAAACGAGAAAACTAAAATTTAAAAAATCGAAAACTTGAAAAATCTCAAAACTGAATGTACAAAAAACTAAAAACCAAAAAATTGAAAATTCGAATAATAAAAAAAAACAAATGAAAAATCAAAAAATCGGAAAACCAAGAAATTCAAAAATCAAAACATCTCTATCTGCAATTGCAAAATTGAAACATCCAGAAATCGAAGCATCAAAAGATTAGGAAATCGAGAAGTTGAAATAAAGAAATCTAAAAATCGATACGAATAAATAATCAAAGTAGCCCAAAATCGAAAACATAGGATTGAGATATCCAAAAACTGAAAAATCGAGTAATCGAAGTAGAAAAGTTTCCAAAAATTGATAAATCAAAAACCTGAAAAATCGTAAATTGAAGAATTGAAAATCGTAAAATCGAAAAATTGAAGCACTGAAAAATTACAAAAACGAGAAATCGAGAAATCTAAAATTTTAAAAATCGAAAACTGAATGTACAAAAACCTGAAAACCAAAAATTGAAAATTCGAAACATCAAAAAAAAAAAGGAAAATCAAAAATCGAAAAACCAAGAAATTGAAAAATCAAAACATCTGCATCTTGGAAAATTGAAACATCGAGAAATCGAAGCATTCAAAGATCGAGAAATCGATAAATCTAAATGGCTCAAAATCCAAAAATAAATCTAAAAAATTTGAATTTTAAAAAAATCGATAAAACTAAAAAATCTAAAACGAGTAATCGAAAAATCTAAAACTTAAGAAATTAAAAAATTAAAATTACAAAAAACTGAAGAAACGAAAAACTCAAAAATGTCAAAACGGAAACATCGAAAAACTAAGATATCGAGAAATTGAAGTCAAAAAATCTTGAAAAATTGAAAAATCAAAAACCTGAAAAACCACAAAATTGAAGAATTGAAAATCTGAAAATCGAAAAATCGGAACATCGAAATATCGAGGAGTCGAAAAATCAAAAAATCGATTAACTGTAAAATCGAAAAATTTAAAAACCAAAAAAGTGACACTTGTACAGTATAAATAAATTCTGATTTACCATCCTTACGACAACCTTAAAATGTTTGGAAGATTTCAGAGCATTTGCTTTTGTAGTTTCACAGTTAAATTGGAAACTCTGTTGTTCAATTTTAATTTTTGTCCTAAAAATCTGGATATCGAAGGTAAAAACTCAACACGGATTCATAAACCACAAATGCAGGAGGGAGTATCTTATTTTTTATAATTTAAATAACACTTACTAATGTACATTGAGAGGGGATAATCAGCCAAATTTTGATTAGCGTTTTACAGTGTACATGATAATCAAAATACACACATTAAATTTGATAACGAATGGTCTAGTGGTTTAGGTCTAATACAAATCCGAACAGACTGCAGACAGACAGACAAGAGACAGACGGAAATAGGAGACCTATTTTTTCGTACTCTATATTACAAATTGCAACAGATGTTCAAAGGACCAACGGTTTACTGTATGGCAATAATAAAGGGGTCAGATAAATACATTTTCTGGGGACCTCAAATTCTGGGAGGCAGTAACCTTTTGACTAATATTGTTAATAACAAAATCTATTTAATCTTCACTAAAAAATTAACGAATTAAGAACGAAAAACGTAATGAAAAAAAAGGACAAGTCTGAGAGAAATTTAATCTTGAGGTATCGTTAAAAAAATTTAGTCTTTTTCGTCCAATTAATGTTTTTCATTCTAGCTTTCAACATATCTACCCCAAGGATTCAATACATATTGCAAAAAGTTTTACAGTTCCAATTGACTTTAAAATAGATCATCAGTCATTGTTTTCACTGTCTGTTAACTAAACGTTTATTGGCACGACACTTACCATCTGGTGGACTTGCTGACCGCCTGTGTTTTCGACCCCTTTCTCTGCTTCTTGATCTGTCACGCCGCAACTCTTTCTTCCCGATGTCCCATTCCCTGACAGGTACTTCCGTCCTCTTCTTTTCCATCTCCTTGGAATTCTTCTCTTCCGGTCTTGATTTATTTTCAACTGGTTCCTAAATAAAGCAATTTTACATAGCAACTTTTTGTTGTAACTTTAATACAAAACTTACCAAATTTTCCTTCGTAGCTGTTTTTGTCTCTGGTACAGGTGCTGGCGCTGGCGGCGGCGGTGGATTTTTCGCATTTTGCATGTCTTCTTCCGTCGCATAGTCAATAATTAACTTTTTCCCATTACCGATGGGCCACTGAACACCATGCAACGCGTTTCTTGTTGCTTCGGCTTCACTGTAAAGCGTCAATTAAAACAAGATTACATAAACAGATACACACTTACTCCTGACTTTCATATTGCACATAACACTTTGATTTGATTCTGTCCGTCCAGAAGCCTTCTTCTTGTATTTTTCCAGTACGCTCCAACAGTTCCTTCAATTGTTTAACAGTGAAAGGCCTCACTAAGTTCGTGATATACAAGATATTCGAAATCGGGTTTTTGGCCGGGCTTGGAGGTGGCTTCAATTTGCTGGCGGTATCGTCTACGATGCTAATTTTTCGATTAAACGCGATGATATTCGAACTGTCTTCGCCATCTTTTGTTACGGAATTAACAGAAGTTTGCTTTTCGAACGACGGTCTTTCGGAAAAGTCGGATTTGTACTCTACTGATACTTTGCGCTCCAATTTTTTCGCGGAGGTTTCCGTAAGGGATTTTCTTCGCTCTTTTTCGACTTCTACGCTGAGGTCGGGTTCCTCAGGAAATTCTACTGTAGGCCACACTGTTTGTACGCTTTCTAAATCGATTTTCACTAGTGAAGATTTCACATTTGAGTGACCCTC
Source organism: Zophobas morio (assembly GCF_036711695.1). Taxonomy (NCBI): domain Eukaryota; kingdom Metazoa; phylum Arthropoda; class Insecta; order Coleoptera; family Tenebrionidae; genus Zophobas; species Zophobas morio. Next base: position 8,556,073 of record NW_026972110.1, read on the forward strand.
CCATTTACGTTTAATTCGTGAGGGTTTGATATGGCAAATTTCGTCACTCTTATCATTTTCTTTTGAATCTGATTGAACAGATTCTATATTGCGCTTGAGCCTATGTCGAGGAGCCCGTTCTACAAAAGAAAAAGGAGAAGTAGCATTACTCAGTAGACCAATCTATTTCTGTATAAATAACATTGTTCTTCTTGCAACTGTATGTGATTTGTAAAAAAAAAAAATTGGTAAGGGGAGCAAATCAGGTTCCCATAGATCAATGAAAAGTAATGGGAATAAGACGTTCATATCACTGTCATTTGCCCATTTTTTTTTTATCAAATCGTACTACACCAAGCAAAAAAAATTGAATTTTGTTTTTCGTTGAAGCACAGTAAAAAATGACATGAATAAGAAAACGTGTTTTTCAAAGATTTTTCTTGGTGGAGACAAAAATACTAATTTTGTGTGAGTTTGACGTCATTAAATTGTTGGTGAGGGTGATCAGTCTAGTAGTTTTAGAAATTACTTATGTGTCTAATAAAATCACCAACAAGCTTCAGCTATAAAATAGTTGGTGCTAAAGTTTGTCCAGAATTATAAGAATTTTATGGACTCCCAACGTTAATTTGTTTCACAGCTCAGGCGTCAATTCTTTTTGTACAGGTAAAGAGCTTGTCAGGGGAAAGCCGATGTTTTCTGTACCTGAGTTCGCCCGGCTCTTCAGCTGTACAATAAAATTGACAACAGGGCTGTAAAACGAATTAACTTTGGGAGTCCATAAAATTCTTATAATTCTAGACAAACTTTACACTTTTAGAGACTGTTAATTTAACATCTTCGTATTCTAGACATTGTGAAATGCCAAAAAAAATTTTTTTTTCAAAAATTATTATTTGATGACATTGTAATGCAAGTTGAGAAATTATTAGGACAGAACTGCCATTAAATGTAAAGTGTAAACTAAAAATGATAAAATTATAAATCAAAGCCCTTACCTTTACTTCTCTGCTGTTTTTCTTCTGCTGTTGGTGATGGCGAAACCTTTTCTACAGATTTGTCTCGCGTCTTTTTTTCTGGCTCTATTTCTGGCACCTTTTTTTCTGGTTCTATGTCTGGCACCTTTTTTTCTGGTTCTATGTCTCGAACTTTTTTTTCTGGCTCTATGTCTCGCGCCTTTTTTTCTGACTCTATGTTAGGCGTCTTTTTCTCTGGCTCTATGTTTCGCGTCTTTTTCTCTGGCTCGACATTTCGCGTCTGTTTTTCTGGCTCTACGTCTCGCGCTTGTTTTTCTGGTACTGTGTCTTGCGCCTCTGTTTCTGGCTCCACTGTATCAGATTGATTTGTTTCAATATTATCAGAAGACATTTCTTGTTCAATTTTCTCTTCTGTGTATTTTTCTTGAGCCACAGGTTCTGCTGCTTTTTCTAATACATTTTTGTCTGTAGACTGCTCTTCAACGTCTTTCACCTCAGATTCTTTTGTTGACGACTCCACAGTTTCTTCTACTATATCATGTTTCTCTGGCTCAACTGACTCCTCTTCAACAGTTTTTTTGTCTTCAGACTGCTCAACATTTTCTTGAAGTTCAGGTTGTAACGTTTCTTCGTGTAATACTTTAAGACTTTCTTCTTGCTGATCTTGTGAAACATCTGGATGTTCAATTTTGTTGTCAGATTCAACATCCTGATGTTCAATTTTGTTGTCAGCTTCAGCATCCTGAGGTTCATTTTTGTTGTCTGATTCAACGTCCTGATGTTGAGTTTGACTATCTGATTCAACATCCTGATGTTGAGTTTGGCTGTCTGATTCAACATTTTGATGTTCACTTTTCTTGTCGAGTTCTTTTTCACATTTTTTATCATTCTCGTTTTTCAGAATGACACTAAGAGGCTCGTCATCGTCAGACTCCTTATTTTCTGTGTTACCACAGGACTCAGGTTTGGTTTTAGAAACGTTCGTCTCATCTCGTTCATTGTCAGAATCACGACCAACATTACTAGCGGATTCTTCGACGTTTTCATGCCCCTGGACAGTTTCATTTACATTTTGTAAATTGTCGACATCGACCTTATGGTCATTCTCATTATCAACTGGCTTATCGATAGAGGGTGACTGAGGCGTCACCTGTACATTTTCAGAAATTTCATTGTTCGTTTGAAGTTCAGGCTCACTTAAGTGCGGTGACTTTTCTATTTTTGACTTATGTTTACCTTTAGACTTACCTTTACCTTTCTTCTCTTCCGATTCTTCTTCACCTTCTTGACTAGATAAAACGTCGGTTCTTACGATCGGAGATCCTTGCGAACGAGTTCGTCTCGCTGTTTTATCCTCAGAACTCGTCGTTTCGTCTTCAGTTTGACTGTTGGATTTACTGCGTCGCGTCTTGCTTTTTCCCGGCGATTCTGGCGACGGTCGAGTTAAGCAAATCTTTAATTTTTGAATTTCTCCTTTGGGGCTATCTTCCGTCGACGTAACCTTCCACATAGATTCTTCCGAATTCTCCTCATCGGTGGGAGTGTGACTTTTTGTTGTTGTATCAGGAGTATCTACAGGCGCCGAACGTTTCGTCACTGTCAACACTTCCTCTTCAGAATCACTGGACTTCGACGGAGACCGTTTACGACGCCTGGAACGGCGCGTTTTGGGCGGCGTTTCTGTCTCTTTGGATGATTTATCGGACGCCGCTTTTTGGGCATTGCGAGTGCTTTTACGTCGCATCTGAAAAAAAATTCAAAGATAGGTTAGGGACCCAAACGACGCCATTGCTGAAACAATTGAAGAAAAAATCGTCCACGTTAAAATCAAATTACCCTAATAAAACGTTCGCTGATATGGTTAATAACAACTATAATTAAATTCTACCCATTCTCCTCTTGATACTCAATCGCTATTTATTATTTCTTTATAAAGCACGCCACTTTACGAATTGACTCCACAAACAAATTGCGGATGCGCTTGCGTACTCGAAAAACACTTCAAAACAGTGACTCAAGCCGCAAAATGGCGGATGCTCATCATGCCAACATAAATTCCATTTCAAATTTTTCCTAAATACCGACTCGGAACGATGCCTAAAATACTACTTAATTAGCAATTATCTAGAAACAATTAACGTCGAAACAAAATATTCTTTGCAAACTGGGACAGTTTGAGTTGAATTTTCAAAATAACGTCACAACAACCGGCAATGGGTGGCGTTATTGTGTTGGCACCCCTGTAGGAGATTGTCAAAAATCAACATGATTCTCTGCGAAAATTTGTGAATTTTATCTCATTCGAACACGAAGCCTAAGAAAAGACCCTAACTGCACTTTGGTAATTTCCTGTATCGCTGCACATTCATATTCTTACAAATTGTAACAAGGGCTTGAAACGTAGAAATTTGTGTCGTGGTAATTTTTATCAGTGAATTATCGTGGTGACGTTTCGCGTTTTGTGTAGGCGATTTTTATTATTGTTATCTCAGTAATATATTTTTTAATGAAAGTAACAAAATAAATGCAGAAGATTTGTCCAAGAACGATGTATTTAACGAGTTCATTATGCATATTATTATTGTGGCATGTGACAAACATTGAAGCCTTTTATTTACCTGGCCTGGCGCCTGTAAATTATTGTCAAAAAGGTTATTCAGACACGTGTAAAGTAAGTAATTTGAGGAAGTAGGAACACTTTTAATAAATGCATTTTAGGCTGAAGTACTACTATATGTAAACAGACTGAACACTGAGGAGTCGGTAATTCCCTATGAGTACAATTACTTTGACTTCTGTCAACCTGACGCTGATAGGAAATCTCCAGTGGAAAACTTGGGACAAGTAGTGTTTGGCGAACGGATTCGTCCTTCACCCTATATACTCGAATTTATGAAAAATATTAGTTGTAAAGAGGTTTGTAAAAAAGAGTACTCTGGGAATGATCCATCAGCGAACCGTCGTCTAAGTATTTTAAGGAAAGGCATTACATTAAATTATAAACATCACTGGATTGTTGATAATATGCCTGTAACTAGCTGCTATGAGACTGAGGATAGTAAACAGTATTGCACCACAGGATTTCAAATGGGGTGTTTTGCAAGAGATGGAAGAGATACCTGCTTGAGAAGTCCTGACAGACAGAATGCTTATTACATTTATAATCATGTGGACTTGACAATTACATATCATTCAGGAGAACAAGAGGAATGGGGCAATAAGTTCAAAAGTAATGGAGGCAGAATCATCTCCGTTAAAGTTGTTCCCAGGAGCATTTATCATAAGGACGAAAGGTAACCAGCTAAATTTTATGATTTGTAACGCCCATCATTGTTTGTAAATTTGTGAAGGCTATTATAAAATGAATGAAAAACCTACAGGTATAATAAATGTTGATGTTAATATTTATTGTTCAGAGATAATGACACTAATCACAATAAATGGTCTACTAGACTTTTCGTCATGGTTATAAAGTGGAAAATTTTAATGTTCTTGCAACTAGTTAGTGCGTTAACAGTTTATAGATTGCAATCTGCTGGATATTTACAGAGTACACATAGTATGACAAAAAATTACAAAAAAAGTCTTATTGTTCAGATTTGCCCACTATATAAGATAAGATTAATTTTTCAAAAACATTGTAATATTGCAGTGTTTAAGAAAATATACGTCAAGACAGAAATTAGAAATGGTCGAAATGACAAAAATAATCGTTTTAAAAGATTTTTGTAAGCAAATTTTGTACATAAATAATGACCGTCTCCCGCGTCCATGGTCCTAATTATGGACTGCCGAAAATACCAGAGCCTTTGGAGATGCCTGAATTTCGATAAATGTCGGGCTATGTTTGCAGTTGTAATCCAACCTTGTCTCTCTCGAACGGTTCGGGTACTTTCGGTAGTGCATTGCCGAGACCATGGCCGAGGGAGACGGTCATTAATCATTATTAATGGACCCATCTGTACATCAGGTCTCCATTGAAAAAGTCATCAAGTCATCTTGATATTTACTTCCCGAGCTTAAGCGAAGAAAGTATTGTAATCGAGTCCGTCGGCCGACTCTCTACTTTTACGTTTTCCCGACCTTCCACGACCTCAAGAAATAGGTTTCCATTTTCCGTCTGTTGTGCCTGTCTCTCTGTCCATCCGTCTGTCTGTCTGCCGTCACTGATTTTTATTAGACAGATAATCTCTGAAAGTACTGGGCCCATTGTTGTGAAATTTGTATTTACATTAAGAATATCATCTAGATGGTAAAGCGCTAACCAAAATTTGTTTAATCGTCCCCACTAATAATGTGATGACGTCATTTCAAAATTGTACATTGTAAATTAAGGTGACCAGATTTCAGAAGTCCGAAATCGGAACATTAGTTTCCATTTCCATCGTAATCTGATATATAACTGCTTTGAAAATGTTTACTTGTAAGATACTAACAGTACTGACCTCTGTTGACATTTAAAACAGCGCTGACAACCGTATCGATACAAGTTTTGTTCCTAATTTTTCACAAAATAAGATTACTATTCATGAAAATTAGTGATTTATCCGAGGATTTATCTTTATTCTTATCAGGTTTATAGAAATCGGAACATTCACGGAACAAATGTTTTAATCGGAACATTTATTGGATGAAATTTGAAATCGGAATTAAAGTATTGAAATCGGTACAGTTCCGATCAAATCGGAACGTCTGGTCACCTTATAAGTAAATGGGTTTTAAATCGTATAAAATAACACAAACCTACACATGTAGTTAAAAAAAAAAATTATAAAACAACGTTTTGCTGCATAACCGAATGCTTTGAAATCTTGCAGATGTTTTAAGGTTATGATAGTCCTGATAAATTTTTAATCAAAATATATTTACTTATCGCCTCGAAAAAATTGATGACGTCAGCTCAACATTTTGGCGAATAAATCTTATCTAAAATGTAGAAAATGTGTATGATGAGTCTGTACTTGTGGTTTATCATGTACCCCACTGTCGGCTGTGTAAATTAACTTATTTACATAAAGATATGGATTTTGTAGAAATATCTGCCGCAACAGTTAAAAAAATTCGTTTAATTTAAAAATTGTTTAAATTATATCTTCCTGTTTTGTAAATGAACCGTCAATAAATAATCTTATTATCATTCCATTCATATTTCTTGGATTTGTTTTTACAGGGTGACTCAAAAAAATTAATGAATGCGTAAATTTATTTTATTGATTTAATCAGGAACTACAAAATCGAATGCTTTTAAATCTTGGAGATGTTTTAAAGTTATCATAAGCATGATAAATTTTTGATCAAAATGTATTTGCTCATCCTCCTAAAAAATTGATGACGTTACCTAAAAATTTTGCTGAACAAATTCTATTTAAAATATAAATAATATGATCAGTCTATACTTGTAATTTATCATTGCATTCATATTTTTTAAATTTACGTATACAGGATGACTCGAAAGAACGAGTCACCCTATTTTCCCCTTTCAAGTTGTACAGTAATGGAGTCCATTGGGCGATTTGGTACTTTCATATTTTCTCGATATTTCATAACCTCAAGGTCGTAGCTAGGGGGAGGCTAAGAGATACTGAGCCTCCCCTAGATCTAGACAAGTTTATAATTAACCAAATGTGAATTATAACATCGAAAATCAAAATAAAATGCAATATTTTATTCAAGAAGCGGAAGTCAGAGCAATAAAAAGTCTGGACCGTCGGAATTGTGATCCGGTTATTGTAATTCGTAGAAAACATCTTTCAGTTTAGTTTCTGTTTCATTGTTACGTCTACAGGTTGATAAGTGTTATCGCTATTTGTCTTAAATTACGAGTATCATAACTGATTTTCAGTTCAGTCTTCAGTCGCACTTCTGTTTTTACATACGGCAGACGTGATTAAATTGTTTCGTAATTTTATTTAAATCACGATTCAAGAATAATGTCATACAATACTTTTATTATTAGTATTACAATGCATCTATCCAAACTGATACGTATGTCCTTACAAAAATGTGGATGACATCAATACAAATTTTTTTTTTACCTTTACTCAAACATTAGGTACAGTTTGTAATCATAAAACACATACGTTTTTCGCCACGTTTTCTTCCATCAAAAAAGGAACGCTAACTTGATGACTTTTTCATTTGAACATCCGTTAAATTAATATGGATAGAATGAATTGAAATGAGAAGCCAGCATATTCTTATACTTGACTTAAGAAACGTTAAGAAAAAATAAGATTTCACATTTCCCAAAATTGCTATGTTCAGTAACTTTTCTTAACTATGTCGTTTGAGAAGGAAACGTGATGTAGGAGTTCTAATTTATTTTATAATATTAATCCTGCATTTTTAAAATTTTCATATTTATGTTAGAATGAAAAATAGAAATCCATATACGTAATGTTACTTTTAAGTGACTAGATCGTTTGAGGAGTAGGACATTAATTTAACTTGAATTTGTAAAATTTAAATAATTATTAATTGAAAGACAAAATTTGACCATTAATCTTTTGGTTAAAAAACACAATCTACATTGTTTTAAAAATGCCTAATGACAAAAAAGATGTTGCTTCTTGAAAATTTTAAACCACCTTTTGCGTTGTTGGCAAGATTTTTTTATATTGAATATGTTATTATATAGCAATATTTTCAGAAACCTGGACTGCTCGCCGCAAAATACGAAAACATTAGAATTGAAAACATCACTCAAGTCTGATGAAAAATACGAAATAATATACACCTACGCCGTTACTTTTGTTCAAAATAATGCCGTTAAGTGGTCATCCAGGTGGGATTACATTTTGGAATCAATGCCACACACCAACATTCAGTGGTTCAGCATTTTAAACTCGCTAGTTATCGTTTTGTTTTTGTCGGGAATGGTTGCCATGATTATGTTGCGGACCCTTCACAAAGACATCGCCAGGTACAACCAAATCGACAGCGGAGAGGATGCACAGGCAAGTATTGTATTCACACTAGCTAATTTGGTTACATGTTTAAATTAATAGGAAGAATTCGGTTGGAAACTTGTCCATGGAGATGTCTTCAGGCCGCCTAGAAAAGGAATGTTACTTTCAGTTTTGCTGGGTTCAGGCGTCCAAGTATTTTTCATGACTTTGGTAACTTTAGCGTTTGCTTGCCTTGGCTTTTTAAGTCCTGCAAATCGAGGGGCTTTGATGACGTGCGCCATGGTACTTTACGTTCTGCTTGGTTCGCCAGCTGGTTACGTCTCGGCAAGGATATACAAGAGTTTTGGAGGCGAGAAGTGGAAGTCTAACGTTCTGTTGACTTCAATGTTATCTCCCGGGATTGTTTTTGGATTGTTTTTCGTGATGAATTTAGTATTGTGGAGTAAAGGAAGCTCCGCAGCTGTGCCTTTCAGCACTTTGGTAGGCCTACTTGCCTTGTGGTTATTGGTTTCGGTGCCTCTGACGTTTGTGGGGGCATTCTTTGGCTTTCGAAAAAGGGTAAGCGTTTGATGTTGTATGTTATAATTATGCGAACTTTGTGTTGTAGGCTCTTGAGCACCCCGTGAGGACGAATCAGATTCCACGGCTAATTCCAGAACAGTCCATCTACACTCAACCGGTTCCCGGAATAGTGATGGGTGGCGTTTTACCCTTCGGTTGTATTTTTATTCAGCTTTTCTTCATTTTGAATTCGATTTGGTCTTCACAGATGTATTATATGTTCGGTTTTCTCTTTTTAGTTTTCATAATTTTAGTGATAACTTGTGCAGAGACGACAATTCTTTTGTGTTACTTTCATTTGTGCGCAGAAGATTACCACTGGTGGTGGCGGTCGTATCTGACATCAGGGTTTACAGCAGTTTATTTGTTTTTGTACTGCTGTCACTATTTCTTCACAAAACTGCAGATCGAGGATGCGGCATCTGCATTTCTTTATTTTGGTTACACGTTGATTATGGTATTTTTGTTTAATTTGTTAACAGGAACGATTGGATTTTTTGCTTGTTTCTGGTTTATTAGAAAAATTTATAGTGTGGTTAAAGTTGACTGAAGTGGTACTTTTATTTTATTGTGATTTTTACCAACATAATTGTAACGTATTTATTTTTCGTTAAGTTCCCATTTCTGAATTATTTCAGCACAGTCTAGCAAATGAAATATTTTTCATGAAAATAATAAAATCGATAATAAATGAAGATTAACTCACGTCTAAATCTTGTGATGTATTAATTTTCTGTACGCAATTGTAATATAATAAATAGAAATAAATTTTATTGTATAATTTAGTATTTTATGTAAGCAAAAGTCTGTGTCCTTTGACAATAAAGGAATGCACAATTACGTCGTTTATTACATTTCTGAATGACTTTGATGTACTACTGGAAAAATTCTGAACTACCATAGAACTTTCCGTATCCCGAAAGCACAACAAGTACTTATAAATGTGCGGTTTGTTTTTCAACAAACATGGTGTTACAACTTGTTAAGACATTCTGCTGTGATCTCCAAGTTTTCGGAAAACTAAAAAAATAACCATCTATGAAATAATGTACAAAATTATACACATATTTTTATATATTATTATGACACAAATTTTAGTTGACGTTCCAGACTCCCTGGATAAGTGCTAGTTTTTACCAAAGTTTCCAAAAAATCTTCATGCATGCTCTGGGATAAATCAGTAAACGTTTACTGTTATAGTAGATATAGTAGCCGTACATAGAGTCGAAATTTGCGAATAAAAATAAAATAAAACCGGTTCAAACGGAGCCGACGGTGGCCTGCAAATTCTGACGTCAATGTGGCACACGTTGCACAGAGACGTATTTAATATTAAATGTCATCTTTTCCGTTACGATATAATCTGTTTAATTTCTGAGCTCAATCTCGTCAATAAAAACGAAGCTCTGTTCACTGTACACAAGTTGTGTATGGTATATTCATCGTTGCGGAGGTAGGTGGAGCGAAAAACCTAGTCATCTTAGCAGCAAACATTATTATTTATTATTACGCTTGTTGAAATAAATTTTCAAACTTCCATCTTTCTCTGTGCGATGCGACGCGTGCCGTAGTGACGGAACTTGCAAGCCATTGTCGGCTCCGTTTGAGTCGGTTTTATTTTATTTTTATTCGCAAATTTCGACTCTATGGACGGCTACAATATCTATGCAAGCTACTATACACATAATTTCCTTTTACGAATAACATCCTAAAGCATAGATACAGAAAGATGTATTTTTTTTATACATATATGCACGACAGTCGTGGGGTATTAACGTTTCAAAGTGGTTTGTTAGCAAGTTATCTAATAACCTAACAAAGGAAATGAAAACTTGGATTTCCGTTGATAGTGTATAAGAGTTGTGAAATGCTAATAAAATAATGAATCCTCTATTACAATACTTTCACAGAAATAAATATCTAGCTACAATTACTACATGCAGTAATTTATTTGTAACCAATTATACCGATATGTAGATACGCGTGAGTATGCCTAATGTATATAAAACAACATATGCGTAAAGTTTTTAAATAGTAACTTTGGTAAATCCATTTATCAGTTACAAATTTTGATAGTTACAAATTAATTGTTGTTGACACGGACGAAGGTCATCTGAGGCTAAATCGTGTCTTCATTGATATCAGTATCACTGCGATAAACCTTTTTTCATACACGAGTCGCAATTAGCTCGTTTAAGTATTAAAATCAAGATAAAAAATAGTTATGTGGAGTTTACTTGCATTAAAGTAAGTACATTTTCTTACGTGTGATGAATCAGCACTTAACTTAGTAACTTTTGGTCACTGTTTTTGAAAACTGTATGTACCTAGCTTCCAGTTCCATAAGCTTAATTATATTTTGTGTGAAAAATATATAAAATTTTTAAGAAATCGTTCGTATTTTTTCTTTTTGTTTTAGTAGTACACACTGCCAAATCACACATGTGGTGAAAAGATGGAAAAGCACAATAAGAAGGATAGATAAATTGCTTATAGCAAACAGAGGAGAGATAGCATGTCGTGTATTGAGGACTGCGCGTCGCTTAGGCGTGAAAACCGTAGCTGTTTATAGCGAAGCAGATCAACATGCTTTACACGTGTCTCAGGTGGGTGCTGGGTAACCTTCACATTGATACGTTTATAATGAAAATAATACGAAAAAAAAAATGTTTATCGTACACAAAGTAAATTATTATGCATGGTAGCACTACCACCGTCATACGTTATTGTTATTATTACTGTGGTAAAATGTCCGTGTTACGTATGAATCAAATTTAATTACGACGTGGGATTTACAAAAGACCAAATTTACCAATATTTTTTAAATGAAGGTAATTATTAAATTAGTGGCATTTTTATAAAATTAGGCGACAGTAGAACAATTCAGTAAAATCACAGTAAGTTGTGAGCAAAATTCAAGTTGTAAAAAAAAATACTGTTGTGCGCAAATGTATGTTTTATGCTAGATAGGTGCAGCATAATTGGTGGTTGGCGTCTTCCGTCTTTCGGAAATATTATTATAAATTATATAACATATTGTTATGGATCCTATCACAGTCCACAGTAGGGCTGGTTGCATAATTAATTTGGATTTTCACATAGGTCTCGTTAGTAGGACCTAAGTGCTCATTCACAATGACCATAAAGCATAAGGATGCCCTAAGCTTTAATGCATAAAAATTTATGTTTAATGCTCTATGATTGTATTCGTTCACAATGAGAATAAGTGCTCATTGACAATGGGCATAAAGCATAAGGATGTCCTAAGCATTATGCTCAAAGCACTACAATTTTTGACTTTCCACAAAGAAATAAAGAAAATCTTGTAATTTGTCTTTAAAGTGTTGCACTTTACATTTTGATAATCCTCAGTCCTCAGTAGGAAATAGTCTTTCCAGAATCAGTGAGTAGTTAGATAGGTCTTTTCTGAGATAATTATTATTATAATAATTATATAATTCAGAGATTCTCTCAAAAAAAAAAATTAAGCGATAAACAAATAAATTTCAGCAAATCTTAGCAAAATTTTTTAGAAGCCTCATTTGTTATCGCTCGGGAAAACACGTGTACGTGTAAAACTGTTAATTAAAAAGAATACAATAAAAACATTTGGTGATCTGGTGTTTCCGAGCCATTTCAGTTGTGATTAAATCTATTTATCATCTTGAAACGTTCGTAATTATAGAACATTAGCCTTTTGCCCGCGGCTTTGACTACGTAAAACATTTTCAAGGCAAACCTTGTGAACGTTCAACTTTTTTAAACATTTCACCCTGTTTTGTCCCTTTTCGAACAGAATTAAAATCAACCCAAAAACACTTTGAAGACAATTTTATGCACCACTTATAACTATAAACATAGACTAATTGATAACTGAGTGAATGTATCTAAATCTAAGTAACTCTTTTTAAAGAAAGTTTAAAAATACGTCCCATCCTTTTTTATCCCCTTTATAAAATGTCTGTGTCGCAAAAAACTACTGCTCAGAAATTCTCTCTTTTTAGTTCCCGGGTGTAAGCTAAAGAATTATTGTAATAAAGTTCTATTCGACGATTGACTACTTTCATGCTTTATTAGTCCTAGAACATGAAAAAATAGGTCTCCCGTTTGTCTGTCGTCAGCCTGTTTGTCGTCAGTGTCGACTTTTATTAGACAGATAGTCTCCAAAACTACTGGAGCGATTGTTTTTAAATTTTATAACTATGTGTGTTAGAAATGTCGTAAAGGTGGTAAAACGCCAACCAAAATTTATGTATCTAATCATCTCCACTAATAATTTGACGACATCACGTCAAAATTGGTCATGGTAAATACTATTTAATTTTTATAAAATAATATATGCATTCTTTTACTTCAATCCGCCTTGAGTTTTTCTCCTAAACATCTAGATTATTGCAAAACATCCAAATTGTATGTAAAGTGGAGCGCATATTAACTCCCGTTCGCGATAGTGCGGTAGTTCGAACGTTCTGCTTGTAAATCGTGGGTTCGATCATCTAAGGCGCCAAGTATAATCTATACTTCTTAATTTATATGGGTTATGATAAAAAAAATTAATTTCGTAAATGCGGAATTTGTGGACTGTAATTCAGGGGCGAGGGAAGTTCTGTCTAAATAACCTTGCACCAGTTTTTATATTTCCATTCGGAATGATATTTTTGCAATTCATTGTTTGTAAAATACGAAAATGTACATTTCCCGTTTTTGTCTGTCAGTGATTACTGATTACATTAGAAATCTATTTTACTGCTAAAAACGTCTACCAAAATTTCTCATTCAGTTTACTTCAGATCTATTTTTAATTTAACTTATTTATTACGGAAATGTATGTATATAGGTTTCACAGTTTACTGAAGGGATTGCAAAATGAATATCTTTAAATTTTGCTAAGATATTAATAGTAATTTGCTGATTACATCTAACTAAATATTATTTATTTTCTCGCTCCAGAAAACATATGTCATTTCAACGATTATTAAAAATAAAATAAAAAAACTTTGAAGTGCTGTGTTCCATGGGCTTTATTACTATTAATATTTTTGATACTTGTTTACACAGAATCCCTCCAATAAAAATGATTTATTTAATTGTAGAAAAATACTGAATACAGTGGTTACATATTGCATATATCAGAATAGATATTCATCTTCACTAGAAAGACGATGGCATCATTTCAAAAAGTTATTCAATAACCTTATCAGTCCCAAATGTATATTCTTGTAGATAGATGTATCACTTTTTTAGAAGTACGTTTATGCTTGAGATGATCAAGTTTAACTTTTTAAAACATCTTCTCTTTTGATAGAAAATATTCAGGTCTGAGGTAACAACAGAAACTCAAGCTATAATGTTGAAATTTTCAAAACGAAACGACGATTTTTTAACAGAAGCTCACAAACAATGTTCTAGACTAGAAACAAGTTTATTTGAATTCACCAAAAAAACTCTTTCAACTCCGTTATAAGGTAGAATCTGATGAATAATGATAAATGACAAATTTCCTTCAAACTTCTAGGCTAGTGGATAGTTTAAAAAAAAGTCAGCCAATAAGTAAGATGAAATTCTAGAGTATTCAAGAACTGAAGTGAGGTCCTAGAAGAGACCTCTTAGAACATGTAATATAAATTTTCCAACCTTATTAACAGCGCAGTTTTAGAAAACACACTTGGGAACGTATGGAAAAGGTTCTTGAAAATTCCAATAGAAGTTTATTCTGAACACTTTCAATGATATTTGGTAGCTCCATTTATCAGAAAATGCTGGAAACAGAAATTTGGACTTCAAAGTAGGAACTGGTATACATAGAGGAGAGGTAACGAAGAATCGAAAAATTTTGAATAGAATTTTCCCTTGTCAGAATAGAGTAGATTCAAATAAAAAAATCCTTGAAAAAATATATGTATAAGAGAGCCTGAGTTATGGCCAAGTATTTAAGTTTACCATTAAATCACGACACTGCTGATTTCTGATAAACTGAGATTTTCAGGAAAGGTGGTATGTATGATACAATATAATATTGTGACAAAATACACAGGCATTAGGGTTGCCTTTGGATATCATTATGAGATGGCCGGGGCGACCTTTTTTGGGGACAAATTACTTAACTTATGACATAGAAGCATCTAATTGGCACCAAATTTTAGAACTCGTGAATGTAAAGAGTTGCCTAAGAAATTTTGATTTGGTACCTAAGCAATCCACATCCTACTATTTTATGAACTCTGTAGCTTGGTACCAATTAATTAGATGCTTTCATGCCTTGAGTTAAGTAGATATATCGAATTTGCTCCGAAAGACAGCCTCCTCTCGGTCTTATCAAGGCAACTCTAGATCTTGTGTATTTTGGATTCTGGATTATAAGTATGGGGGCTGACTTAGGGTGTCCTCCCGCTTCTCTACTTGTCAAGCCATCCGGTTTGTTGAATGTACTTGAGTAATGCAGAGGGTAGGAACTCCATGATTTTTGCCATACTAAAATGGATAGTTCCCAAGTATGGATTTCCTGTAGGAGGCTAGCACTGAACACTCACCAAGTATGTGCTCAGCTGTTGACTTTGCCTGATTGCATTCACGACAGATTGGGTCTGTTACTACATGTAGATGCTTGTTAAACTGGTAATGTCCCGTAAGGAACTCTATCAGAGTACGCAATTTGTTTCTTGAAAGTGAGATAAAATTTCGTCAATTTACGGTCTGGTGTCGCTGTGCAATCTCTATTCTGCCGACAGCTGCTCAACGTTGTCCATAGATAGCTGTTTATGGCGTCTGTGGGAATATTGCTTTACGAGTTCTTCCGGGAGGGCGACCGAAGGCATGAGTGCTTGCGTACTGCGACAGTACTACTTTTTTTTTAAATCTCAGCTTATCAGAAATGCGCTTGTAATTTTAGCGGTTTTGTGAATTCTTTATTATTTAAACTTAGATTAACCAGAAAAGTTTTGTAGAAGTAGGTAATTAAAACGACTGGCTGCTGAGATTAGAGTAATAAACCTTAGGAATAGGGTGACAAACGAAAATACTGGCTATAAAGCAGGGAATCCAAGAATGAACCATTCGATTAAAGATAAGTTAAAGAAAAGGAAATGAACTAAGAGAAGAATGGGGCAGACTTTGAATAAAATGAAATAAATAAAGAGACGAACGATTAATCAAGGGAATGCGTGAACTGAAATTAGGAAATAACGCAACTCATCAAATGAAAGATGAAATACCAGTTATACCACAAAAAGCAATAAATTAACAACTAAAGTACTGGTATAGTAATTAGCTCACAAGGCTGAACACTTCGGAAGCTGCAGAATAACACCAATTATGTCAGTAATTCACAGGCAAGCTAACCAGATGCTAACAACTAAGTCGTTGAAGACAAACGATGAGAATGAAGAAAACACCAGTGTTTCATTGGGAACGAGTTACAGGTTTACCAAATCAGATTTAAGTTCGTTAAATGAAGCTGATGAAACTGATGGTGAAGTGGTACACAAAAAAGCACAAGAAACAGAAGTCGAAAAGTACAACTACGTCATAGTGTCATAGTCTGATTATGAGTTTCCTCGGAAGAGGAAATTGAAGACTGTGTAAAATGCATCTAAGTCTGGAATCTCGGAAAAGAGGTCCACAAATGAAAACGAAGAAATGGTGTTGACAGTAGTTATTGGGACGAGGTGCCTACTTGCTTTAAGGTTTAAGGAAGTGACCCAAGAAGAAGATGCATCATATTAAAAGCGACAGAATGAGGGTGAAAGTAGATAAACATTACCGGCGGGTTAGAAAGCTGGAATTTCGGCAAGACAGAAAGATAAGGATTAGGATTATTGGTTAGTGGCTTAAGAAGAATATGGTATCGAAGCAGTCAGAGGTCGAGGGTGAGACCAAGAAGATGTTTTCACAAAATTTCGTGGTACATTCATTGTTTGTAATCGTAAGGATGATATTGAAGGAGGCAGTGTTGTGTGAGATTTCATTAAACAAATATGACGCCACCCAGGGCGGTGATAATGTTTCAAATAATGGAAAGACCTGGAGTTTTAACAATAATAAGACAATTCGTGTTGCAATTCTGTCTAGTACGGAGGGTCTGTATATAATTATGAGTGTACATATGTATTTATAATTTCTGCAATAAAACTGTATTAACTATTTTAACAACATGCTTTGCACATATGGAATGGTAACAAAAACAAAAAAATTGATTTGATTACTGTTTAATTTTACGTTTGGTCTAAGAATGTTCGTATAAATGAGTTCTGGACATGATTTTTGAAATATATTTTTTTATCTACAACTGAGCGTTGTAAAATATTATTTTTCAATTTTACTTCAATGTTCATAACACGGTGTCATCAATCAAAATTCCCTGAAAACACCAAGTTGCAGTCTGGATGATCTGGACTCTTCATTTCTTACTCATATAAGCTATAACTTCCACTTTCAACTTTGAAAAATGAATACTACAGTATCATAGTTGTACAATACACATTTAAATTAGGCCGATGAAGCATACAACATAGGCCCTCCACCAGCAAGTCAAAGCTATTTACGTGGAGATAAACTTCTAGAAGTAGCACATAAAGCAGGTTGTCAAGCCATTCATCCCGGCTATGGTTTTCTTTCCGAAAATGTTGAATTTGCAGAAAATTGTGAGAAAAACAACATTATCTTTATCGGACCTCCAGCATCAGCAATACAAGATATGGGAATTAAAAGGTATTTTGAAAATTTTAGCACTTAGAAAAAAATAACTAATCTTTTACATCTAAGCAAATCAAAAGAAATTATGTCAAAAGCGGGAGTCCCTATAATAGAGGGTTATCACGGCGAAGACCAAAGCAAAGCAAAATTGAAACAAGAGGCTCAGAAAATTGGATATCCGATAATGATCAAAGCTGTAAGAGGTGGTGGTGGTAAAGGAATGAGAATAGCTAACACCGAATCTGAATTCGAAGAAGCTCTAGAATCTGCTAAAAGTGAAGCTCAAAAAGCATTTGGAGATTCAGTAGTTCTTTTGGAGAAGTTTGTGGCTGAACCAAGGCATGTTGAAGTTCAAGTTTTTGCAGATTTGCATGGGAATGCCGTTCATTTGTTTGAACGGGACTGTTCGGTGCAAAGGAGACATCAAAAAATTATTGAAGAGGCTCCGGCGGTATAAGTTAGGATGTGTATTTGTGCAAAATTAAATTATTGTTTTAGCCAGGACTATCTGAGGAACTGAGATCTGAACTGGGTGCTGCGGCTGTAAGGGCAGCTAAAGCTGTTGGATACGTGGGAGCTGGAACTGTTGAGTTTATTTTGGATAAGAAGAGTCACAGTTTTCATTTCATGGAAATGAACACGAGGTTGCAGGTAGAACATCCTATAACGGAAATGATTACAGGTGATTAATTAGTTGTATACGTCATTTGAAAATAATAATTTTCCATAGAATTAATTGTTGCGTGCTAAGTTGATGCTCGATGTAGTTATGTTGTTCATATATTTTTATAATAACTGCATTATTCTGTTATACGGAAAGAGGTTTCTGATTAATAAAAGGTTGTTATTACACGAGATTCCGATGTTTTGCAGACTTGGAATTTCCACCTGGTATAATTTTCAAAGTCAACAACAATAATAAATGCACATGCGTGATTGTTTTTTAATATTTGTGTAAACTTTATGGACAATAAATTTCTAATACAATGTTCGATGGAATTTTTTAAAGGACTTTTGCGGTCTTCTTTGTTTAAGAAGAAATAATGTAAATTCAATTAACTAAGTTTAAATACATAACGTTAAGAATGTGTTTGCAATGTTTATCGGTTCTCTTAAATCAATACAGAGTTGTCAAATTAGCTCTTGTCTTTTCGGACATGACCTTTCAGTGTTATTTGTTTGATAAATTTCATTTTTAAAACCCAGTAAGCAAAAAACTATAAGCAAATAACTTTCTTGCTGACCTTGACGTGGTCAAATTCTACTAGAACTGTACTGTTCTTTACGAGGTACCTACGCTGGCTTGTTATTTTACTTTTGTATATTTTAAATATATTAAGCACTTAGGTTTTGTGCTTGATATGTTTTTATTTAATTAGTAATATAATAATAAAAAAAATTATCTACATATCATAAAAAAAAATAAATTCAGTATTATACTTAAGTTAAAGTATGTTTGTGCATTTTTTTTATACTTTGTTTTAATTTCAGGCACTGACTTGGTGGAGTGGCAAATAAAAGCTGCTCGTGGCGAAAAATTGCCTTTAAATCAAGACCAAATAAGTTTACGAGGTCATTCTTTCGAAGCTCGTATTTATGCTGAAGATCCCAGTGGGGGATTTTTACCAGGAGCGGGCGTATTATCTTATTTGCGTAGTCCCCCGGTAAGAGATGATATCAGAATCGAAACCGGTAATTATGTTTATGCTATCTGTAATATAATAATAATCATTAAAAAATTATAGGTGTCCGTGAGGGAGACGAAGTATCCGTTCATTACGATCCAATGATTGCTAAGTTGGTAGTTTGGGGAGAAAATCGAGCAGAGGCGCTTTTGAAAATGCAGACACTTTTGACGGAGTATAATGTATGTTATTATTTTTCTTTTTTTTTTAAATATCAGTTGAAAAGACAAATATATTACCGCAGCTGCCTGGATCTAGAACTTAGGTAACACTTGGATGACTTCATCGGCTGGTCAGTAATCGTTTTAAATATTCAAATTCATAAAGGCTACGGCTACAGTTTCCATACTTTTACGTCAATAGATACCAAAATACCCATTAGCAAGTTTAATGTAATCATGAGTACCTATAAAACTTTTTTTGAAAACGATTTTAGTAAATCATTTTCAAGGTAATATTATTACTAATTTGATAAAATTTATGATAGGTACTTATAAGTTTTCCAGCAGTGCACAATTTTTATTTTAACATTTATTTTTACTTTTAGAATAATTAATATTATTATACTATGTACTATTTGTACTAAAAAAAACCTTTTTGCTATTTTGCGGTTATATTAATAATCAGAATTTCACAAAACTACTTTTTTCGGTGATCGAAAAATTTGTGTTTTTTACATTTTTCAAAAAGAAAAAAGATCTGAAAAGTCTTCTCCAGTTTTGATTTAGCATACTTAATTCAGGTAGAATATAAGTTCTTATAGACGCAATGATTAGAGGTTCACTGCAGCTTTTATATGTAGAACGACTTTAAAATTTATGTTAAATGTCACCTTATCAAATCAAATGTCACGCAGTTCGCCTAACCAAATTTTGTTCAAGAGAAACAGAACTGAGATGTTTTAAAATACTAGTAGGTGTTATTATAACTGTATTATAAGAGGAAAACGATACTAAAAATTATTTACATTCTTATGAAACAGACACTTAAAATTTTCCATTAACTACTTAATTTTAATAAAAAACACATGCAATCTTGTTTTATTTAACTCTGTCTTCATGCTAATACTGTTTTTTTTTTGTTTATAAATAGTGGAGTGTTCACTGAGTCGCTATATTATATTTTATTGATGTTTCAGTATCTTTAATTTTGTTTGTTATCAGCTGTATTTATATTTTGTCGGATTTTTTATGTTGTAAGTAATAAAATTGCAAGTAATAAACTTGCAAGTATTTACCTATGTAAAATTTTGAAAAGAAACGAGTGCATTTTTTTTAAGTTTAGAGAAAAAAAATTATGGTTAACAACCGTTGTAGTATCATTAAGACCTGACAACTGGATCATTTTTAGACTGAAAATAACACATAAAATAAATAAAATACACATGTCTTGAATATATATTGTCCTAAGTTTTAATCAACCGTTTTATTAGTATTAATTCAGAATACTTCAAGAATTTCATTCTTCGTTCAGAGCCTTGGAGTATTTAGTTTGAATTTTCAAAAAAACAGCACCCAAAACCATATTCAAAATGATAAAAAAAAGAAGGTTGCTTCAACTGCAAAGTTATTATTATACTGAAACATAAAAATAAAATGTTGTTATTTACATTTTTACTTCCCGTTTCATGGCCCCTAGAGTATGAAAAAGTAGGTTTTAAAAAATTTCATATGTATGTTAGGAATATAGTGTAGATAGTAAAACATTAAATAAAATTTGTCTGGTCATAACCACCAAAAATTTGATGACGTCCACTCAAAATTATTTTGTAGTCGTGATTTAAATTTTATAAAGTGACATACTCCTGTGCTTGTAGGTTATGAATCCGCCTGAGCTTTTCCTCGCAAAATATCGAAATTGTATAGCAAATACCTAGTAACAAGTTTATTCGCCAGCTCTCGCCCATTCGATTGTCTCATGAGTTATTTTTTTCTTACATTGTTACTGTTATTAACTCTATTTTATTAATCAAATCAAGAACGGTACAGCCCATGGTTTTATTATTTTAACAGAGTGTGTTTTGGTAACATATGCGTCCGAATCAAAGGCAGTGGGGGCGTATCCAGCGAAGAATTGACTGATTAGCATAAATAATGTTTTTCTTTCTGTAAAGTGTGTTGTGTAATAGCTTAAACGCTTTTTTTGGCGAGAAGTTCTTTTTAAATAAATTTAGATCAATTTTTTTAATTGTGTCTGATCAATTAAATTATCGCGATTTTAAGTAGTTATTTATGTTATTAGTATTACCTAGTTTTATTTATAATTTGTGCATATCCCTTTCCGCATTTTAATAAATTCTGTTTTCTGGCGTAGGTCACAGGTTTACAAACAAACGTTAATTTTCTATTAGACCTTGCAAGACATCCGGAATTTATATCCGGAAATGTGCACACGAATTTTATCAAAGAAAACAACGACAGCCTTTTTAAAACAAAAACTGCAAGTGAAACGCAGTTAATTCAAGCAGCTCTGGGTGTAATTTTACAAGATGAGGTAACCGACATACGAAATGCAGTGAATAGAAAAGACCAATTTAACCCATTCATTGTGGAATCTGGTTTCAGAATTAATCACCAATTTAACCGTGATATTAAACTTGAGTTTAAAAACGAAGGTTTGTTGGAGATACGTGAGAGGTCATTATTTGATGATTTTTGCGTTTTAGAGAAACTCGTGAGAGTAAAATTTGTTGATCAAAATGTCTTTCATGTTTCATTAAATGGAGGAAAATCGTGGAAGATAGTTAATGGACAACTTAGTAGGGAAGATGAAACAGTGACGCTGCACTGCACTATCGATGGCATTAAGAATCGTGTAAACATTTTCAGCGACGATAACGTTATTGCCATTTTTGACAATGTAAAACTTTCATTTTTCATATCTATATAGTTTGTACAAGTATTTGCATTTTAGAGTGGAAAAGTTGAGTTAGAATTAGAAAAGGCGTCTTTTTTGACGGAAGAAGTTGATGATTCTGTTTCTGGAGGTAATAAAGCTTTCGCTCCAATGCCCGGAGTTCTGGACAAAATTTTAGTCAACGTCGGTGACAGTGTGAAAAAAGGAGATTCTCTGTTTGTTTTAATTGCGATGAAGATGGAGTATGTGGTTAAGGCTACAAGAGACGCTACTGTCGAAAATATATTCTTTAAAGCTGGGGATAATGTTCAAAAAGATGTTACGATCTTGCAGTTTAAAGAAGAAAATATGTCTTAAATAATTCTTTATTATTTAATAAAGCTTTAAACTTGATTTTGTTTTTTGTATGTATATTATAGGTATGTGCTAATTAACTTTATGGCGTGGCCAGTTTTTATGATTTAAATTTTCCATTTTTTTTTTACTATTTCTTATAAGTGCGCCTTTAAATTTCCATCAAGGTTGTATAAATAGGAATTTCATCATTTTCTTAAACCTTGGCAATTCGGGATGTTTACTATTTCAAAATCAGTGCGAGATTTGGTTTCATCTTTTAAAAAAAACATGGATTTTTCCAACATAATTTTGTGTAAATAGGTGTAACTTTCAGCTTCAAGGACTATAGCTATCTGCCTAAGGTACGTATCATGTCTCTATTTTTTCAACGTAATATTTATTACATAATCGATTAAAATTACGATCTACAGATAATTCATTTACTTTGAAATAATTCTGCGTTTCAACATGTGGTTTTGAGGTTTTCATGAGAAAAATGTATTATGGTCATATTGCATTTTTCAGTTATTATAATTTTAAAAAGTATTTATTACTTTACTATAACAATGAAAAATAGCATTAAGGGTGCTGGATAATAATAATTCGTTGTTTCCGTAGTACGAACTTCAACGAAGTCATATTGTTAATTAGATTTTTTGGGCAAAAGCTTAAATCCTTCTTGGATGAAACACTTCTTGTACATTTATTGTTGTCAAATGAATTAATACTACATTTAGTTAGATTACTTTTTAGCTATGATTAATCTCAACTTTTTTTAATACCTCTCACCATCTGTTGAGTGACTGATTGAACTATTTTTAAAAAACAACGTAGTTGCAAAAGAAAAATTTTGAGAAAAAAAGTACTTACCTATACTTAAACTTCATTTACTTTTTTGAAAACACACTAAAAATTTCCTGTCTTCTGTCATTTGCTTTACGTTTATGACCTTATAAGTGGAGTAACGTAAATTGCTTCATTTTTATTAAAGTATTTCAGGAATTGATTCATGTCTTCCTAACATCTCAGAAACTCGCTTTCAATAGTACTTTAATACAGCTCGCTGTGCTCGCTAAAACAACTCCGTTCGCTTAGTTTATTGTGTGAATACTTGAATCGTGTTTCGTTTTTAGATATACTTACTTAGCATAGTGTAGCTTGACACATTCAGTAAAAGAATCACAAGAGTCAAATCTTTCATCTTAGAAGGAAGTCTGTCTAGGGACACCTTGTATTTCGTCCTAATTAATAAATAAATTATCAAATGTATCAATTGTTACTGTAGAGTTTATTAAAAATGCAGTTTCTGTGCAGTTTTAAGGTATATATTTGTTGTTATTCGTTTATAACTCTACACACTTCAATCACCTGAGGGAGCAAAACATTGATGTGAGAGAACTGAAGGACTAAAAAACTTTTTGAACAGTAATTTAAATAAATTTTGTTTGGTAAGCAGTAGTCGTAAAACTGATAAGTCTGTTAAATAAAGACATTTTGTGGGTTGTCATTTTCAGACTAAGCTTTTTGTGAACAAATATCTAATATATATGTAATACCAGTACAGTTACTAGTTTACTAAATATTGCAAGCAGAAGAAGTGCTTTTAGTTACAAAACGTTTTAGACAATTGTTTTTCGTTTTACGAACAGCAGTATGTTAAAATAATAATAACAACCATTTATTGGTGTTAATAAAACGAGTTTTTTTATACACTTCAAATTAATGTAAGTACAAATGTAGAACATAATAGTAGGTACTAACAAGGGACTAAAAATGTTGTTTTGTTCTTGGGAGAATAATTTAAAGCTTAAGGCTTACCGAGAACTTTAAAATTCTTGAGAAAACAGAAATCAGTTTAATCCCTCGTTACTTATATTATTTTTTCCAACACCGACCCATTTATTCTAAATCTAATTCGGAATTACTTACTTTGGTCGTTATTATTTTACTCATGAAAAACTAAGGTTTTATAGCGACGCTTGTTTATTGCCTTAAAAAAAAAATGACAAAAAAAATTGTAATAACAATAACAGCTCATAAACAGTGATTTTCTTAAAAGTGTGAAGTTTTGAAAAATATGAATGAGGAAAGAGAAAAAGATATCCATGAGAGTAGGGGCATTAAACAGTT
Source organism: Zophobas morio (assembly GCF_036711695.1). Taxonomy (NCBI): domain Eukaryota; kingdom Metazoa; phylum Arthropoda; class Insecta; order Coleoptera; family Tenebrionidae; genus Zophobas; species Zophobas morio. The sequence goes on from NW_026972110.1 coordinate 8,580,196, forward strand.
TAGGAAACTAGAATAAATCAATTATTTTAACATACTCGTGCTACATATTAATAAAGAAAATGAATAATTTTCGAACTTTTGGCTCATCAGTTGGAGGATTATAATTTTTTACTCCCAAGGGTGTTTTTAGGTACTTCATCTGCGTGGATGTTCCCTGTAAGAGCAGCGTCGACTTGTAAACCAAGTAAGGAATTTAGTACTAAGTATCTACAAATTCGGCATCTTCGATGTTGTTAATATTTTGATTGTTTAGATTCCTCACTCTTTTTATAATCTGTTTCTAAAATTGATCCTGAATTCAGCAGCGTGGTGCCATTTGCAAACAGTATTGAGGGAGATTATCTAAAATTTGTAAAGTCATTCATACAAATTTAAAACTGTGGAGGACTCAATACTGAACCATGTAGTTTGATAAGTAAACTTGTTGGTTTAGCGTGTCCCACACAAACTTATCGACTGCGGTTCGTAAGGAAAAATGTTATTCGTCATCAGTCTGATGGAACAAAATTGTATATGTATAGCTTTTCTATCAGTAGTGTGTAACAGAAAATCAGACGCCTTTGATAAATCTAAGAAAGTTAAAATTCCGAAATCTTTTTTATCGAGCCAACAATTAATAGTAATCATTTCTAAAACCAAACTGACTGGATGTCAACAGATTATTGGACTAAAAAACTGCTGCGGTTGTTGATAGAAAAGCTTTTCTAGTGCTTTTGGGGAAAGGGGTAACAGAGATATAGTTCTGTAACTAATAGGATTCACCATGTATTAAATAAAGCTTTGAATTAGCCCACTAAAGTAGAATCTGTATATAACTATTATTATTACCCATGAGACTTCAAATTATTGAAGTATTATCTTATAAAAGAATAAAACTAAGTTTAAACATATTATGTAGTTGATTAAATAAATTGCGATAGATACGCTATTTTTACTCACTTTTCGTTAATTTAAGTTGATTTCAAGCCACTATTGTCAGGTTGTGTTTTACAAACTAATTTCACATCGACGCGTGGGACGAATAAAAATACTAAGCGGGTGATTTACGAGGCTTGATGTGTATTTATAAATCGAAGTCGCTTCGGTTAGTTTAGTTTTACTTATATTCTAAATTGTAACAGTTGTCATTTTTAATTTTTTACTTCCCGAGTACAAGAACATGGGTCTCCCGTTTCCGTCTGTCTGTCTGTTTGCCGTTTGAGATTCTCTTGATTTTTAATTTGATAGAAGTGCTTATTTTACGTAACTCTGTTATCAGATTAAGCTGTCGTCAATAAGTGACAAGGATTTTGAAGAAGCCAACAAAGATTTTAATTAAAAATGAATTGAAATAATTTTCCGCCACTTTTCTCTAGGTACACCCATGGACAAAAGTATGGAATATTTAGATTTGTGTTAATGCGCGATAATGCACGTCCCTATGCTGCTGAGTTTGTGTATTATTACCTCGATGAGATTTAAATTAAAATACTAGATTATCCCAGCTTTAAAGTAAAATCTTCATATTGAACAAAATTATGACAATTTCAAAAATTTCATATTTTTGCCCATGAGTAGGTATAGGTACATTTATAACTTGCACTTTTTTGATGAAATATTATCAAAATCCAAACAAGGACATGAATACGTGTTAATGACGTAGTTATATGATTGATCAGTGATTAGATCACCGACATCAAAAATCTCCTGTGAAAACTCACAAGATGAACTGAAAAAATATTCTCTGTTAAATGTAGGTCGAGGTAGTGGCATAAAGTTCACAATCGAATTGTGTATGTAATAATGAGGACGGGAAGTAGTAACGCTCATTCGAATGTTACGTTAATGAAAATTAATCGACTTATTTAAAACTCCTATTGACTGAGTGTTCCACATAAATTGCGTTTAGAATACTTGAATTCTATTTAGCGAAATTAAGGATGATTAAGTCCTTGAATACTGCGTAATATTGGTTTCTATTGCGATGAATGTTAAAGATTTTTTTCTTCGGAGTCTTAGTTTTTTTTTTTGTATAACATTTCTTACTTAAAACTTTTCTTCTTTATATCAGACAATAAGAGCTTAGGATCAGCCTTACTGGAAGACCTATTGCTTTTTATGTTTAATTATTCCTTCCGGATCTCCACCGGACGATATAGGATTGTATTTATGTAGAAAAGAAATTCTTCCTTGTTTTGCAAATTTTAAAAGTTAGAAATATGACCATCACATCAATCAAATTAAATCTTTACTGGCTGTAAATCTTAAAAATTTGCGCACTTGCACATACATCAACTTTAAACCGATAAGGATGTAACAGATATTGTTTTTTAATGTTTTTTTTTTCGTTTTATTATTGTTGTAAAACAGTATCAGATTTTAGAAATAATGAATGATGTATTACATCACTATCATAAAAGTAAGGCAGTTAATTTAGATATTCTGTATCTCAAAATTGATTGATTTCAGAAACAATAAATTTTTATAGAAGATCCAAATTAATGGTTTTAGTTTTATACTGGTGATTATTAGGACAACATTATTAGTTGCTGCATATTTTTGTATATTTATACGTGAAAATAATGTTCTAGTTTGGTCAGGATATGAGTTTTTTCGACAGAATAACTGATTGCTATTTTGGACAAAGGAGAAAAAGGAGGTAATTTTCTTATTTATTTGAAAAATATATGTTGTATTTAAAATTAATGTGCTTCGCATTAAATCTGGCAATTACAATTATTATCTATATATTTTTTAACATATAGGGATAGGGGTTATCATAAAATAAATAAAATTTCGCAAAATCCAATTTTATAATTTTTCGAAGAAGCTGAATTTGTTGGAACGTACTTCAAGGGCGAGGGAAACTGTTTAAATGAGCTTAGACGAATTTTTTAAATACCGTGACAAAATGAAGTTACCTAGTGAAAACAAACTATGTAGGTATCTACTTAAATCTTTATGATTCAGGATAACAGATTGAAATAGTCAAAACCTGGCAAAGTCGCAGGGGTTAAACCTCTTGATTTCTTCTTGTGACCTATTTCGGATAAGTAGAATCGATTTTGTACGTTTTACAAACACAGATATAATAAATCCATTTAAAAAAGAATATACTTATTTTAAAATGAGCTGTCTCGTGTTAAAAGGTTATCAGTTTGCTGCAGTCACGTTTAGAAGTTGATGAAGACCTTTTTGAACATTTGATGTATTAATCTGATATTCCGAAACGTACTAGTCATATTTTCTCGGTCAATGACTATAATCATTTGAAGCCAAAGCAGTAAAGCACCCTTATAAGTCAAACTGGCTATTGTAAGCCTTGTGGACCCGAACCGCAAGATTATAACTGTCTATATAATGTAGCTGTGAACTGTATTAAGTAATACAATAGCCAGTTTGACTTATAAGGGTGGTTTGGCTTAAGCCGCTTAAGTAATAAAAGTTTTAACAGATGTATGTCAAATGAGGTTACTTTAGTATTACATTAAGAGCAAGACCAAGAGCTATAAGGTTATATGGCCATCATAAAATCACCCTATTGTATGGAAGTTACGTTGTTTACAATAGAAAAGGTTTTAGGGTCGTAAATAACGTGTCCACTGCAGCTCGACCGCCAGTTGTGGTTTCGTTCAGGGGCGGCTTTCACTAAATATGAAAATCAACCACTCCACTATTTCTTTACTACCTCCAGCCGCTGAGGGTTCCGAAATAACCACTTGCTTTGAAAGCCGGCCACAAAGGGGGTATTTATTTGCGGTCAACTACTTTTATGATGGTCATATAACCTCATACCTTTTGGACAAATATACATATGTGGATAATGATGTTCATGTTATTTACTAAATTCCCGTAGTTCTGTCAGGGTTAGGCTGTAAGGTATTAGGTAGTTACAAAATTTTTCATTACAATTAGGACAGGTCGACATAAATTATTACTATTATTTCTACAAAAAAATACTCATCTCCAAATGACAGACCTATCACTTTAAATAAATTTTGAATTTATCTTTGTGGGATAGAGTGGACATTCTTTATTCAGTAACTTATCTTATTAGTACACAACTTGTCAGCACTCCTTAATTCCGAGTCCATTTAAAGGTTGTTCCCAATTTCTGACCATCCTCGACCAAAGGTGCAAAGAAATAATAAGCTTTACAAACATTCGGATAAAATATTGCGTTAAAAACAAAAGATCATCCATTGTGCACAGATACATATATGTTATTTAGGATTTCAATCCGATTGAGTACTTTTAGTCGCAGATTAAAATAAAAAATGGAGAGCGAGTAGTGAATCGGGTGAGTGTAGACGGTGTTCTTGCTGCTCCGTATTTTCTTTACATGCTTGGTGAGATCTTCCCATTTCTGAATTGTATGATACGCTCTATATTGATAATAACTGACGGATATTGGTCCACCTAATTTGTAAAGGAACTTGTCCCCTGTTAGATAATAATTATTCACAATTTTAGTTTAATCTGTGACTTGGCTTCATGAATTTATTCTATATTTTCCGTTTTTGCCTCAACTTTAGCTTATATTGTCTATACCGCGTTCCTATACAAGCTGGCTGGTGATTCGCCAGTCTTTCCCACTAAAGAGCAAGTGGTAGTTTGTAACGCTACCGATGACCTGACATTCATTGATTTGTAGCGGCTGTTGGTAAAATTGTCTCACCTAAAAATGTTCTGTTTGCGTCGAGACTCTCAAAAAACCGTATCTGTATATATCTGGTTGAATGAGGTGTACACTCAGTACTGCGTGTACAAGATAAAGTGGTTACTGTACGACGACTCTAATTAACCTAACACGGCACATTATTCTTGCTAACGTTTGCCCGTCAATTCTTCATGATGTTTTCGAAAATCAAATTAAAGCTTGCGGTTTCACTACGGTTCGCCCACGTGTTGAGCTTTCGGAGGTATATGGACGTCCAACCTAATGATGTGGTAGAATTCACCCTCCTCGCTTGTACTAATATATGATAACACTAATTACCGAATTTTCCTCAGATTCGATGATATTTGTTTTAAGCGTAAGGTGACTTGGCATTACGCAAATGACTGTCCAAATAACACTGTTCTTAATGCAGATGAAGAAGAATTTTCTGAGTTTGACTATCCTGCTCTCTCTAAAGCTAGCGCCGGAATTTGACCATACTGCTCTTTCTAAAGCCAGCGCCAGTGGTGACGGACAGACTAAAAAGCCTACAACTAGTGACTTCACAGAAAGCTTGACGATGTCAGACTTGTTATTGCCTACAAAGAGACTAATTATTGGGAATCGTTACGTGTTTTCCCTAGGATTCGATCAAATGGTCGATTTTATGGGGCCAGATAGCGGGGAAAAGGACATCTTAGATTTAATAGATAAATATACGAAGGACGCTGAGGGGGTTGTTAGTCAATTATGTGAGGTATATAAAGTACTTGATCACAAAAGTATTAAACATAAATGTAAGAAAACACAAAGGAGAATAAAGAAAGCCATCCATGTGTATGGTGCTCTAGATCTTGGATAATCTTACTAACCGAAACCTGGCTGACTTCTCTAATATCGAACGGAATGGTCTCTTTGACTGGTTACACACTTTATCACAAAGATATAATTGCGAGTAGGGGAGGTGGTGTATACATACATATAGCTGATCAATTGTTTTCCACATTTCGCGTTAATAGCATTGCCACTGTGACTCCTGGTATTGAGAGAATTATCTGCCAAAACTACCACTTTTCTTCTGGGATGTGTCTACAGACCCTCGTCCTCCCCCATTCAGAACAATAAAGTACTAACAGAACTAATCTCTAATTTGATGGACTCCCACGACAAGGTGCTTGTGTTTGGTAACTTCAACATGCTGGATATACCTTGGCCCATTGACCCCAGCCGCTGTTATAAACCCTCTTCGCAATTTCTTGTTGACCTTTTGACAGTCACCTAAACCAGCTGGTAACATAGCCTACAAGCTACAGAGTTAACCAAAATCCATCTACTCTCGATTTAATTATCTGTTCCGATGATTATTCTCTTACAAATCTTGAATATCTCTCGCCAATAGGTAACTCTGACCATCTGATTCTGACTGTTGACCTGCAAATCTGTCAGTTACCGTGGAAGAGGACTATCTTAGCTATAAGGACATTTATAGCTTATGAGGCAATAAACGACAACTTGGAGACAGATTGGACATCATTATACTCACAGATCCATCGGTTGTCGATAATTGGAACGTCTTCAAAAATATTCTTCAAAATGTAATAGGGTGTCACATTAAGTTCGTTATTGTGAAACAGTCGCACAAAAAGCTTTGGTTCACTGGCAAGTTGTCTATCAAATATCGTTTTCTATTAATAGGAAACGAGCCTTGTGTCGCGCTTACAAACGATCCGATTCTAATGTTGACTATAAAATTCACAGAGCGTTCTCGAATAAGCTATCGTCCGATATCAGAGAAGATGTATGTATTTACCACCATTATTATTGTTTCTTTTATTTAAGTTAACTTTAATTGAAACCTTGGATTACAAAATTTAATAATCAACTCTTTCAACCACCATTTACTATCATCAAAGTATTGTGAAATAAAACCCATTGAAGCTTCTCCGACCTTTCGTAAAAACAAAGGAAACCAAAATGAAAAAAAAAAAACAAACAAAATTGTATTATATACCTACTCGTATATTATATTTATATTTTGTTTATTGTAGGTGCTTATACGTTTTCATTTGTATTTGATGATGCAGAGTCTCTTCCACAGTGGCTATTTTCTTCCTGGACTTGTTGCTGTTCTTGGTTAAATTGTCCAGGATTCTCTTCTGGATTACTACAAAAAAAGTTTTAAATTGTATTTGGGTAGATGGATATTTTTCAGCTATAGTTCAAGAAGTTTCTAAGTGCCTTTCTTTAAATTAATTATTGAGGAATCCCTACGACCCTTGTTCCCTTGTAGGTTTCTACATCCTCGTATATAATTTGGATCGATGGGGAGAATAGCAATATCTATTCCTTGGTGGACGACCACACTAGCTAAAAAAAACTGATTTTGCTCCCCCAGTTGGACATGAACACTTTCAAATGTAGTCTTCTCAGCTTTAAATCTAGAGCGTCTTTCAAGTTGAAACTGACGGAACTGGTCAATCAATATCTTTAAATCCATCTTATCTAAAATAAAATACTATTATTTTTTTACTATTTTCACACGTACCAAGATTTCTTTCTTGCCTTTCTACAAAACAAAACACAAATATTACACAGCGCCACAGGCAATTCCCGAAAATAGTCATATGAGAACGTTGAAGACTGGAAGTGTGTTTTTTTTGCCTCCAAAATAGGAATCTTTCAAAACTGTCAAAATATAAAATATTTCTTAAATATAGTTTGTTTTTTGTTTATGTAAGATACCCAGTGTGAGCCATAAAAATTAGATGGTTGAAAATTAATTGTACCTGATTCATCTTTTCTAATTTGTTTTGGTAACATGTCAATTGCAAAAACACAATTAATTCCGATAGTATAAATAATATTTTAGAAAACAAACAAGTCAAATCAGTACACAATATCATCAAATTACCAGAGATACTAAAATTTAACAACTTTTAAATAAAAAAGAAACAAAAGAATTTAGTTTTGTTTATGACAAGAGAGTTATTCCAGAAAACTTTGATGCAATACCGTTTGGATTAGATAAAAATTTAAAGTAATCAGTAATTTATACACACCAAATTTTCGAGTTATTTGAAATAAATTTAATTTTTTTCATCTATTTTTGATTTTTTGGTACCTATACTTAGTTTTATATGCTAATCCTTTATTGTTGCTAAAACAGGGTAAAACCTTTAAATTCAGCACAACCTCATGAGCTGAAGGCAAATTAAAAAAAAAAGTTTTTCAAAGGTGAATTTTCTTGTGCGAAATCCTATTCATGTGTGCTGAAGTGACCCACCTTAAAAACAGGGCAAAATCTTTAAAGTGAGAATTTGTTTGGAAGAAACCGTATTCATTTTTGTGCTGAAGTGGCCCTACAAAAATGCAAAGCAAAAAGGCGAATTTTAAGTGTTTTTCGAGAGTCTCATGAGCCGAAAGCGAATATTAAGTGTTTTTAAAGAGTGAATTATATATTTTGGATGAAATCGTATGCACGTTTGATAAAAACAGGGTAGATTCCTTAAAATTTTGACTTTTTTAAAAAGGGTGACTTGGAAAAACAGGGCAAATTCCTTAAAACTTTAACTTTTCAAAAAAGGTACCTGTGAAAACAGTATAAAGTCATTAAAAATGTGTTGTGTGGTGAAGGGTCCTTACCATGTAGTAAAAAACTTAAAAATATTACTTTTAACTTTTCTTTTCGCCTTTAAAAAAACAGGACAAAATCCTTAAAAACAAAACGAAAATTTTTAAACATATACGCAGTTATTTTTTAATAGACTAGAAAACATACATTTACAGTAGTGATTGATACGGCTATAACAGTTTAACGCGTAGCTGTTTTAATGAATGTTCATCTATTATTCGAATCGTGTCGTTGAACAATTATCTTTTAGCATTATTTTAATTTCAATATTCTCGTTATATGAATTACAATGAAATTTACGTTGTTTGTTATAAAATTCGCATTAACAATTTAAATTAAAAATGCGGTTTATAATCTAATTGTGATTATGAATAAATCACTGGTTTGTATTGTGGTTGCTATTTTTTACTTGCATAAAAATAATCCGTTTACTAGAAAAAATCTAGTACGCATTGTTTCATTCTGCGAAGACAGGTATTAAGATTGCGTGAATGGATTAATTTAATTAAAGAATTATTGCTTAAATTTTTCTAATCAATCAACTGTTATCGTACTGTGATTGTTGGTACTGTGTTGAAGGATATCTATTACTCATATTTCCTTTAAATTTTAAAAACACAGACTTTTAGATTTAATATTTAAGTAAGTATTTTATCGTGCGGGTTAACCAGATTACGTATATCGAGCGATTACTTTTCATTTTTATATAAAAAAAGCTGAGTAGTGTAATCAGAAAGAATATATACTTTCTGAAATAGCCATTAAGATATTTGTTTATTTAAAACTCCCTGGTAAACCACCTGTGAAAAATGTAATATTCAACCTGTTTTAAAGAGTTATACCTAATCGTGTAGTTAATTTTTGTACTCACGTGATTATTTTTCAATAACTTTTCATTACCATAATGAATATAAACCTGTTGTCAGTTGTTTTTTTAAATTTTAGAATTATAAAAATAACTTCAATACCGTATCAAAAATATGGTTATACCTTTGGTGTTTTACGAAGAATATAATTTGTTTGTGTTGATTAAGGATTATGTAATTTTTCAATGAAAATATTAACATACATTTACTTGTTTTACTCACTAGGATATTTCAAAGAATTATTAACCCTGTGAAATATGTACAAACAAATACCTACGAGGTTGATCAGATATTGTCCAACAAGCTTAGTAATTGAAGTTTCTTCTTTTAAAATACGTTTTTCACAGCATCTAGACCCTTTGTCATCACCACTCTTAATACAAAGTATATTACGTGATCTAATTTTCCACAGTTATAACTTCACATTACATTTTAAATTTCATATAGATAAGACTTGATGAAGTATTATTTCATAAAATTTGCGTTCTTGTTTTTAACTCTGTTTTAAGATTTGTTAGAAGTCTAGAAAATTTGAATAATCTGACGTCACACTGGAAATAAAAATATATATAGGAGTTCCATTAAAAAAAAAATAATAATAAGTATGTTGCGCCTCGACAACAGAATACTCTGAATAGTTTAAAATAATTATAATTTATGCTGCTGAACGAAACTTATAACTTTAATCCTTCACTATTTCATTATTATTTTGTTCTCCATATACTTACTTAGGTTAATATGACGTATGTTAGACTTAGTAATGGTAACGTTATACAAAATTAATTTTTCTATGTACTTACATCCAGTTGATGATGTTATTTAAAATGACAATAAAAATGTATTAAAAAGAATATAATCCATTAATTGAAAAGGACCTTGCTTTGATGGCAATTTTCTACTTTCGATTATCTTTGAACTGACTTACATAATTTTTCTGAATATTTAATAAAATTTATTTGTTTATGCCCTCCTGAAAGTTCATGCCGTCATAAAAAAAAATGAAATAAGTATTTATTGAAGAAAATACCCAAGATGCTTGCGGTTCAGTAACAACTAGATTAGTTAAAAAAAGATCATGAACCTTTAATTTAGTTATTTTTTGACTAGTATTGCAAAAAATTTCATTTTCATTTTCTGTTATTTTTCTTTTCTTCTAAATACGAGAATTTTTTTTTGGTTTTCCAATGATGATTTTCATAAAAAATCACATGTATCCAACTTTTGGTATACATAATGCAGATACTTTAATTTTAGCGTATTAAAAATGGGAAAATTTCATCAAATTTTGAAGTTAAGTTTGATGATTTTTAGTAGATATTTTTTTCCCGTGGTTCGTTGCCTCGGTCCAAAAGTAGATAAGGATTTACTTTGGGGTGTTTAAGATTTGCGGTATTTTAATAAGAAGGTTTTTTTAAGAACTTTTATCCATTTCTTGTGCTCAATTTTTTGATGGTCTATGGTCTTTCGAATTTTGACACAAGATTTTAAGTTTTTTGTTAGTTTTTAATAGATTTTGTGTGTGCCTTTGGTAAGTTGTTGTCATTTTTATCATGTACCCAATAAGTGTGTATTTAAATTTGTCTGTCACTTATCTTCTATTATTCTATACTGTTGTAGAATTTGTATCACTTAATTGATGCAAATACGTTTCATCGCTCTTAAATATAACATATGGTTTCCTCAAATATAAACTCTTAAGTCATACCTGTGACATATTTTTTGACTTATTGCACATTTATTCATACAATAATCTTTTATTAGGGTTTCGTCAGGCGAAAATATTTCTCTAAATACTTTTGGTATTTGGCCTGAAGGTGTTTCAAACTCAATAAATAACTATTTTTGGTTTTTTCTTATGTATACTGGAAATTTGTTTCACCGGTTCATAGTTCTCCTGTTGTTCAGAAAGATGTTTCAAACTCATGAAAACTGAAATCATCCTTATTTTCAGACTACTCTCACAATGATTAATGCATCGTAACGATAATTCAAAACAGTTCAAACTCGGGTATGAGAAGTGTTAGTTAATTATACCAATGAACTTGTCCTTACAAAACTGCAAGGATGCCTTGCAAATATGAGGAAATTGTAAACAAGTTGGTCTTTTAAATTCACCCGAAATAGAGTGTCGAGCGGAAGAAACTCGCCTATCGGCTCGGCTCGTATTCGCAGAAGCAACACGTTTCCGAACGTTGTTTTTGTTGTCCATTTATTACTTGCAAATGTTGATTTCTTTTTTTTTCTTAAATGAGGTTGTCCAATTTTTGAGTGTGTTTTGGAGTGTCTAAAAGTAATGCAATTTTATAGAGAAATTTTACTGACTCTTTAAAGTGTCCAATTTTTAATGGTCTGTACTTTTATATAATAAATATAACTACTTATTTAACTCCGGTAGTGGTTATTCTTGCAGTTTTTGGAGTATTTTAATATTAGTTTTTGTGGCTTTTGGGGCAATTGTCAATAATTTTTCATGTGTCCTACTTGGGTTTTTAATTTTTAAAATGTTATCGTTTTGTACTTGTCGGTATGTAAATGAGAATATGGGAAATAATTATTATTATTATTAACTTTTTTAACTTAGATGGTGGCAAAATTTAATAAACAGTTGTACTAATTTGTTTTATAGTTTATTTATAATCATCAGTTATTATTTTGCATTATTTTTGCATCAACGGTACAGGGAACCAGAAATTAAACAAACAAGAATGGAAACATTTATTCATGAATTATTAGTTTGAAAATGGGGGGAATCACCTTTATTAAGAATGGGATATAAATGTGTGTGTGCGTTAATGATAAAAAATATATAAGATCATGGAAGGAGAAACTTCAATATAATTTAAATTTATTTCAATATTTAAAAACTGTAAAGTAATATTCCTGTTTAACTCGTTATTTTCTTGCTTAATTATTGCAAAAGTATGCGATATATAGATTATTATCTTTTGAGATATCTGCAAATACGTATATACTGTGGTTGTCTTATGTGTAAAAGCACACAATTTTTGATAAAGTGAAGTAGACGTATGAAGTATTATTTAACGATAAACAATAATTAAAACTCGCATTAGTGTTTCGTTCATCGTCCTTAACGCTGTTGTGTTGGGTATTATTATTATTGCTCAATTTCTTCCGCTTGACTCTCTATTTCGGAAGAATTTAAAAAATAGCACTTGTTTATACCCGTTTGTTTACAATTTCCTCATATTTGCAAGACATATCCTTGCAGTTTTGTAAGGACGAATTCATTGGAGGAATTATCTAACACTTCTCATACCAGATCTTGAAATGTTTCTGTAACCGTTACAATCCGTTAATTGTTATTTATATCTTGTTTATACTCACAGAGAAAAAGAGAAATAGTGTGAAAAACCTATCGCGACAAACATTTATTAAAAACAAATAGCATGTCTTGAATGATAAATATGAATGTAAAGCAGACAATTCTGTCAGTAGTGGACAAGGAGTGATCCACCGCGGAGGTCTCTCCGTGTCCTTATATAAGTCAAATTTTATTATTTCCTGAATTTAGGCAAGAAAGTGTGTGTTTAAAATGACAGTAAATGTAAAGACGGTTGTGAGAGTCGGATCTTGCGTGAGTGAAGAACAATATTTAAAGTCAATAGTGACAAGAACTGATTTCGATAAAAGTATATAGAACAGCTAATGGGTACAATCAAAATGAATAAAACAAGAAGTATTCCGATAACAACAATTTCAGAAACAATTGACAATAAGAGTGATCACACCGAAGAAAATCAGGACAAAAATAACAAACGAAAGTAAGTTTTGTCTAAACATTAAATAAATGAATAAGAAGATATGGATAAAACTACTTAAATTTGATGTCAGCTAAACACAAAATTTAATTCACGTTTTAAAACATTTATTAACCTACTTTTTTAATTTTTGTTTTGTTGCATTAAATTATAATTGATGATAAGTGATACTTTAGTAAATTCTGAATATTATATGTTTATGTCTGTCAAATCCAAGAAATTTAGAAAATTGTTTTTTTTAGAAAAAATAGACTTCTTTGCCAACTAAATATGTGATTAATAATTTAGATGCAATTTTTTTATGATGTCTACAGCTTTATATTTTACTTTAATTTTTTAAGCGATTTTGATATCAAATATATTGTAACAAGATATGCACAAACTAGGTTGACTAGATAGATTTTTAGTTTATCTTTTTGATTTTGACTGACAACTTATTTTTAAAACCTAAAAACTTATAATAATTGATATATACTAAACCGGTTATTACTGTTTAACTCCACATTGTGATCTAATTGCCTAAGTGGCAAAACTAAATCAGGAGGCACTTTAAAGATTGTTCAACAATGAAGTGACATTGAATAATGCAATATGTTGCGTAAATAAGAGGAAAACGTATCTAAATTAGAAAATTATTTTTTAACAGGAAACACAAAAAATTCACATGTAAGCAGAAAATAGCTTTAGTAATGTTAGCAATCGTTGACTTCATGAGCTTTTGCTCAATGTCAATAATGGCTCCATTTTACCCCCAAGAAGCTGCAACCAAAGGTATGTCGGAGTCCTTAGCAGGATTCGTTTTTGGTTTCTATGCACTTGTAGTATTTTTATCATCACCAGTATTTGGGAAAACTGTAAGTCTTTTTTTTGTAACAAATACTTTACTAACAGCTGTTTTTTCAGTTGCCCAAAATAGGGCTAAAATGCCTTTTTACCGGAGGAGTATTAATATCAGGACTATGTAGTTTAGTTTTTGGGTACGTCGATATCGAATTAATCTTAAGTTTAAATATTTTGTTTTAGTACGTTACATCTCATAGAAGATTACTTTTTATTTACAACTTTTTCTTTTATCATACGGGGCTTGGGAGCATTAGGATCTAGTGCTTACTCAACAGCTAGTTACGTAATAATTGTAAATATTTTTCCCGATCATGCGGGAGCCGTGAGGGTAAATTTTAGGACAAAGTTTAGTAGTAAATAAATAATGCTGGTGTTTTAGGGTCTTCTAGAAACTTTTGTCGGATTAGGTATGAGTGTGGGCCCTGCCCTAGGTGGTCTACTTTTTGCGGTGAGTTATTCAGTAATGAACATTAACGGTTTTTACTTATTATTTTTCTCTAGGAAGATCGGGGGCTTTGGTTTACCATTCTATGTGATAGGATTAGTTATAATATTGATAGCACCACTTAATGTATATTTGCTGCCTTCGTCGGAAAGTGAGTATCGTATTTGTAAGTTATTTACATACTTGAATTGTTTAATGTTGAAAACGTCCCTAAATGACTAATTAAATAAAGACATTATCCGTTAGTACTGTCTTAACTAAAATGTTCGCCGGTAAATTAAATTAATGTTCTATTAACAAAAGTACTCTTCCTTAATTATTTCAAGGTTAGATTATGGTTTTCTTTGACGTGGTAGTACCGTCAAATTACTTAAATTAAGTTAAATTAACTGGGAGATACGTGTTTAAAATAATTGCCTGTAACTATGTTTGCCTTCCGTATTATCGTTTTTACAGCTAATATAGTGGCAATTGGCTTTCAGGATGTGCCTTAGAAACGAAAACTGGATCATTTACAAAACTTATGAAAATACCATCTTTGGTAGTTACCTGCTGCATTATAGTCGTGATCGCTATGACGTGGAGCTTCCTGGATCCTACTTTGGAACCTCATCTTAGAAAGGTAGCACTCTATTCTTTTTGGTTGTGTCTGATTCAAAGTTTTGTTTTAGTTTAAATTAAGCCCAGGAAATATTGGTCTCATTTTCTTGTTATTGTCAGCGATGTACGGAATTTTTAGTCCCGCATGGGGATGGTTAACTGACAGGATGAACAATTACTGGTGTCTCATGACGTCAGGCCTTTTCTTTAGCTCCGTTACGCTATTACTGCTAGGACCGTCTCCAGTGTTGTCGTTTTTAGAAGAGTAAATATGTACTAATTTAAATTCTTTTTTTATATTAGTGCATTGTAGTTCAATATGGTTAAACATTGTTGCGCTCTCATTACTAGGGGTGTCAGTAGCTATGGCTCTAATGCCAACTTATCAAGCAATTTTAGACAGTGCTCTGTATAACTAATGTTATTTGTCTAAATACTTTACTCTCTTTTAATGTTTTAGTGAAGAAGGTTTTGAAGATAATCTGGGAACTCACAGCGTGATTGCTGGACTTTGGTCATGTGTATACTCGTTGGGTGAAGTGCTAGGACCCGTAATCGGAGGCGCTGTTCTTCAAAACTTTGGATTTCCTGTAACATCCACAGTGTTTTCTTTGTTAAATTTAGTTATGGCAGTAGTTGGTACTTTCTATTTTTTCCTGAGAAAAAGAAAAAACTCTAGTTCTAACATACTCACAGACCAAGTTCCTGCTCAGGCTTTCAAACAAAGGAAATCAGAAATAGTTATTGTAACAAGAATAGATAGGGCGGAAAATGGAAAATGGATGGCAAAATTGATGTAGAACAGTTAAAATTGTACATAGACAGTTTTTACTTTTTAATTTTTTTTTTAAATTGCCATAAAAATAAATAATGTCAAGAACGTTTAGTTTTATTTTTAGTATAAATTTTTAACTTTTGCATAAATTTGTGTAGTTTCACAAGTGTCTTTTCAGTTTTTTCAATAATATTGAATTAGTGTGTTTCTTAAATATCTTATTCAATTACAATGCAGAAATAATTTTTATACCGAAATACAGTGTGATTGTTTTTAAATATGATCGACTAAATTGAACTATCTGCAACGAAATTTGGATAGAGGCAATGTGTTACTAATAATAGTAATAACAACCGTGCTGTTTTGGCTGTTTCCATAATTTTAGGAAAGCGAAATAAACCATTTTTGAATTAATCAGCAAAATAAATTAATTCATAAATGCATTATTTTTTGTACTGTAGGGTTTTCACAAGAAATATTTATTAATTCAGATAAGTATAGGCCAAACATCGGATATCCCTCTTGCGAAGGTCCGTGTCTGGGGAATTGCGGCCCTCCGCGTAATTCACTGGGTAGGGTAGCGTCATCTGATGCAGACTTCTCGTCGGGGTGTGGGAATTGCGTCACTTAGCGGAAACTCGTCAGTGATTATAAGCGCAATTCGTCAGCATTGCCTTTTAAAGAAAAAACCACTTGAAACATCCGCATAACATGCTTCTTTACCTTTACTTTAACGCTACACACATATCTTCATTTTAACTTATGGGGGCCATCATAAAAATAAAATTCGCAAAATTAAATGTTACTTCTATCATTTTTCTATAAAGCTGATAATGCTATTATACTTCAGGGGCAAACGCAGTTCTGTGCAAATACATAACTTTAAACCAGTTTTTTTTTGTTACAGCTATTGGTGCAAGTTAGCATTTTCATTTTGAGTAAGAGTGTTACTAACTTTTTCCCAAGTGTCGTAATACGGTGGTTTTCATTTAGCACCTTGGCCTGTCGACGCAACGCTACTATCACTTTACTGAAATAGAGATTTCACGGCTTTTTAACGATACGTGAAAGAAGGAAATATGTACCTACAATTGTTGAACAAACAAAAAAAATCTTCTTTTTGCTTGGAGGGTTTAGAAACGTGACTAACAACCAAATTTAAATTGTGGTTTGGACATGGAATGAATAAAGCTCTATGGCTTTGACCACAAATTATTTCTATACAACAATATTTTTCCTTGCAATTTGAATCGTTATCTTGAAATATTTACTATGGCCAAAGGGTTATGGTACCTATCCACGCATTATGATTTTTTGGCTATTTCTCTTGTTGTTCGTATTACTCTGTTTGGTAGATGGTACCACAAATTCATGTCACTGAAAACCTTTGGTTCTAGTGAAGTTGAATCATCGATTACTTCTACTAGTTATATCTTCTGCTCATTTTTTGCCACTTTTCTTTTTCTATATTTTGAGCTGCAGGATATCTTTGTTTTTTTTGTGTAGACACTGATACAATGAAAAATTAATAATTAGATACAGAATAATTAAAAAGTATAGGCCACCTGAATTTAAAATTTAATACTTATTAAATAAATTTTAAATATATGTTACGCACTTCATTTGATATTACTGTTACCTTGATCAGTCATTAAAAAATCGGCGTGGGTAAAACTCAACAATTTAATTCTCAGTAATACTCATCTACACGATTAACTATACGAAGATTATGATTGTACAGAATAATTCCGACTGGAATGGATTTGACTAGACACAAATTCTCTCAACATTGACTAGACTTGATTTGTTGACTGAATGAATCGTTCCCCTCTGTTTAAACCCAGACTTCCTTTCTAGATATTCCGCGATTGAGGTTTTTCTGGAGTACCCATCGCGACTTCGGTTTCCAGGCTTTTCTTCGGCGAATGCTGCCCGGCCGTCGTCACCCATGATGTGTTACCCATCACCTCCGGATATACTAGAAAGCCCTCGAGAAAACTCATAGACGTCCTATACCGGGGTGACGTATGGATTTACTTCGTAACACTACCCCCTCTTTAGCTCTGATCGTCCCAAACTATATACAGGGTTAGTCACGAGAGAATTACTTCTGAAAATTATTTTTACGCAACCCAAAATACTAATACCCTCTACTACTTGATATTATCTGAATTTAAAATGAAATGCCTAATCCATGATTGCTTTGACTTTGGCAGTGTCACTTTGACGTTAATTAATTTTTAACATTTTTTTCATCGTTGACTCGCCTCTAGAGCCCCATTGGATCGACGACATACAGTCAGATCAATCTGGGCTATACTGAAGCCGTAAGTGCTCTACTAATGTTGTTCGCTGCTAATGTGCATGTGTTAATTTGCCATCTCTGCGTCACCTAGACCCTCTTCGAAGTGCAAATCTGCAACCTCTGGACTTCTTCGGCCATCCATTTACAAAAAAGCCGTAGCATCCCCCCAAAATGCCCAACATTTTCAACAGATTAGTAGTTAAATTATTTACTTACTTGTTTGAGTTTGTATTGTAACCTTTGAATAAAATGCC
Organism: Zophobas morio; assembly: GCF_036711695.1. Taxonomy (NCBI): domain Eukaryota; kingdom Metazoa; phylum Arthropoda; class Insecta; order Coleoptera; family Tenebrionidae; genus Zophobas; species Zophobas morio. The sequence goes on from NW_026972110.1 coordinate 8,598,333, forward strand.
GTAAAAGGAATTTTTAGAAATAATTTTCTCGTGATTAATCGGCTGCAAAAGATCAAGAGGCACACTGACAAATTTATTAGCGGCGCCGGAGGAGATTTCCGACTGGCTGCGGTACCACCATGGACACTCGCGTAACCTCCTTTTCCACAATTGTCAAAATGAGATTGCCAAACTCAAAGCAATCATGGATTAAGCATTTCATTTTAAATTCAGTTAGTATCAAATGGTACATGGCATTCGTATTTTGAGTTGCGTAAAAATAATTTTCAGAAGTAATTCTCTCGTGACTAAGCCTGTATATATATATATATATATATATATATATATATAACCGGTTCCTCTTCTACCGTTAGGTGTTGAGGGATAGATGTCCATTACTTCCTGATGAGTTCTCTCCACTGTTTTCTATTGAATGCCGTTTGTTTCGCTTCAGGCCAGGTAATTCCTGTTCGTTGTAGTGCTTCAGAAATCACGTCATTCCAACGTTTACGTGGCCTTCCTTTTCTTACTTTACCGTATTCTCTAGCTTCCCAAATTTTCTTGACTTGTCTATCTTGGTTCATCCTGTTTAAGTGTCCAAACCATCTTAGTTGTGATCTTTCAATTACACTGTTGGCGCTCTCTACATTGAGATTATTCCTAATTGTCTCATTCTTGATTTTGTCCATTATTGTTACTCCTTGTACTCTGCGTAGATACTTCATCTCAACTGTCTGTATTTTATGTCTTTGTCTTTCAGTAGGGGTCCATGTCTCACATCCGTACAGGAGTGTAGGGAGGTATACCGTCTTGTAAATAGTTATTTTTGTCTTCTTACTGACTTCTTTCTTGTTAATAAAACCTTTTTTCAAGGAATGGTATAGTTTTGTTGTTTTCTCAATTCTACTGTCTAGTTCTTTTTGTAGTTTTCCTTCTTCATCTATCTTGACTCCTAAATACTCATATTCTTTTACTTGCTCCACTTTATTTCCATTCAGAAGTAAGTTAATTTCTTTAGGAGAATTGGATATGACTAGGGCTTTTGTTTTGTCAAGATTGATTGTCATTCCGTTAACCGATAGTTCTCTGGCCCAAATGTTTAGATTGGTTTGAAGTGCTTGCTCGGAGCTCGCTATTAGTGCAATGTCATCTGCAAATATACATTCACTCACTTTAATGCTTCTTAATCGATGGTAACCAGCTTCTGTTCTTTAGGATTGTGCACTACATTTATTTATGATGCCATTCATGAATATCAAGAACAATAGTGGACTCAGCACCCCCCCTTGTCTCACTCCCTGGGTTGTTCCAAATCTTCGGGATTCACAATTAAGTGTTCTCACTATGTTCCAGCTTGATTTGTAAGTGGATTTAATTGCTTCAATTAGTCCGGGTTCGATTTCAGATATTCTTAATGCTTCCCAAATACATTTCCTAGGGACTTTATCGAAGGCCTTTTATAATGGTGAAGATATGGTCCGGGTCGGAATCCACTCTGCGCATCGTGCAGACTATTTTCTATCGAGTCTCTTAGTTTCTTTTCTAGTAAAATCTCATATACTTTCCCTGGTACGCTTAGTATCGAAATTCCCCTATAGTTCGAACACCTCTTTCTGTCTCCTTTCTTAAATATAGGGGTGATCACTGCAGTTGACCAGTCTTCAGGTATTCGTTTTTGTTTCCAAGCCTCATTCATTATATTACAAAAGTATTTGATCGCTGATAGTCCCATATACTTCAGCCATTCCGCTTTAATGTCATCAATGCCTGCTGCTTTCCCGTTTTTCAATTTTCTAATGGCTGCAGTTACTTCTTGTATCGAAATGTCTTCGTCTCTGATTGTTGTGTAGTTGCTTCGATGATCATTTGGTGTTTCTTCTGATTCATATGCTTCTAAAAGTTCTGAGAAGTATTCTCCCCATCTATCAGCAATATCAGCAGGTTCCGTAAGCAACTCCCCGTTTTTGTTCATTATCTGTCCTAGGGAACCTCCTGATTTTCCTCTCATTCTCTTCAGAACGCCGTAGAACAATTTTTGATTTTGCTTGCTGTTTTCTTCCATTTTTTCGCCAAATTGTTCCCATTCCTTTACTTTTGCTTTCTTCACTATATCTTTATTCTGCCCTCTTTATACATTTCATATGATTGTCTTGTACTATTTGCTAGATAAGCTTTCCATAATTTTTTCTTCTCTTTAATAACGAGTTTTGTTTCTTCACTCCACCAGCTAGTTCTTTTCTTAGATCCTCCTGTTCTAGTAAATCCACAAACTTTTCTAGCTGCATCATAGATTGTATCTTTAAAGAACTTCCACCTTTGTTCGAGTGTTTGCTGCTGCACCCCCATTCTTTTAAATTTCTCTTCTGTAAGTTTTGTGAAATTGCTTCTTATTTCTTCATTGGCTAACTTATGTGTCCTTACAGTTCTCTTCTCTTTACTTGTTGCTTTCATTGTGTCTTTGGAAATGTTCGCTTCTTTTAGATTTATTTTTGCCACAACTAGGAAGTGGTCACTGCCCAATTCCGGAAGTCTACCGACTTTAACATCGTGTATTTTGTTTCTCAGATTTTTTTCTGTTATGATATAGTCAATGATTGACTTTTCATTTCGTGCTGGCGCAACACGGGTGAATTTGTGTATTTCTTTGTGTTGAAACCATGTATTCAAAATTATTAGTCCGTTTGAGTTACAGAAGTCAATTAATAGTTCGCCATTTTTATTTTTAATTGTCTCTCCAAAACTTCCTATTACCCCATTGCTATTTCTTGCTTCATTGCCCACTCTACCATTCAGATCAACAACTATCAAGATGGGACTGCTACTTTTCTCATACACTTCCTGTAGTTCATCCCAAAATTTGTCTTTACTATTTTTATTGTCATTTTCATTGGGTCCGTATACTATTATAACTGTCCAAAACTCGTCCTCATCAAATCTTACTTCAACGACCATAATTCGTTCATTAACTCCTTCCCACCTTTTTATTCTGCTCATAAAATCGTTTTTGACAATACATCCCACTCCTGCTTGTGCCCATATTGATGATTCTACACCGCTATACATTATTGTGCAATCTTCCACAATCATTTCTCCTGTTCCTTTTTTCTTTATTTCAGTTAGTGCCAGTAACTTCAAGTTAGATTTTTTAAATTCTGATGTTAGTTCCATTTCCTTGCCTGTTATACTCCTAATATTCCATGTTCCTATATGTACTTTGATTTCTTTTGCTTTATTTTTTTGCTCTGTATTTTTTAATGTTCTCCGACAAATTCGGATGCACACATAAATGTTTCTTACCATTGTACTACTGTCCGTCTCGTTATTGTCAATACAATTTTATAGGGTACAATGATTTTTCCAAAACTATAATAATAAAAGCAAATATCAATGTGGAACAAGGAAAAATGTAGACTATTATTGTTTAAGAAATATAATGTTAGTATTGTTTAACAGGTTGACTGCCATGTCGGTCTTATACGACCGCTGATAATTTTTCCAACTCTGCCCAGCGGTCGTATACGACCGCCAATTTTTCCCAATGCATACACGTTTCTAATATGCCAGCGGTCGTAGCTACGACTGCTTTTAATACATCATTCGACCGCTCACCGCTGAGGCACACGGGCCTTGCAGACGATCCCCAATTTTTAAATATTTATTTAATATTTCGTTAAACAAAGCCTCAAATAAAATTTTACAAAATTTTAATGTAAATTAAAGTACAATTTATAATTGGGTATACAATTTTAAACGAAAAAACATTTCTTATAAAATAAAATAAAATATAATTTCATTGTTTAGGGGCAGTGTTAAAACAATTCAAACACATATGAGGTTCACCCTCGCAATGTCCACAATATGTCACAACTTTTTTTACTTGATTCTTCGTAAGTTCTGCCCGCAATTTCTTAAATGAACATCACTTCTTTGTTTCCTGCACAAACGTGCAAAATCTGGACATGTTTATGCAAGTTATAACGACCGCTAGTACGACCGCTTTGACAATAGCGGAATAAAAATGCCGCCCCCGCTCGAGAAGGCGTGTACGACGGCTACATGAATTTTGCAAAAATTTTGCTTATTGTAAAAAGTAGCAAAAAAATATTATTTTGAGCGTAAAAACACATATTATTTTCAACTTCGCACCAGAAGTAATTTTTGAAAATTTTATATGGCAGTCAAACTGTTAAGTATATTTTTATGTAATGTATAAACCCTCCATGAAACAATGAAAGAATTTTCATATGTGCTTCGTTTTATGTAATGTGGGGTTTACTTTCAGTCGTGTGAACACATATGTTTTATTTAATCATTAAGTTGAATTAATCAATAATAATATATATGTATTAAACACCACGTCAATTCTTTTTTATTTGAAATTCTGGCTAGAGGCATATTTTTAATGTTGTTTGCTTCATTTTTACTTCCCGAGCGTAAGCAAAGGAAGTATTGTAATCGAGTCCGTCGGTCCACTCTCTACTTTTACGTTTTCTCGATCTTTCATGGCCCCCAGAAAACGATGAAATAGGTCTCCCATTTCCGTCTGTCTGTCCGTCTGTCCGTCTGTCCGTCTGTCTGCCGTCCCGGATTTTTATTAGACAGATAATCTCCGAAAGTACTGGACCGATTGTTGTAAAATTTTGTACTTATATTAGGAATATCATGTAGATGGTAAATCGCTAACCAAAATTTGTCTAATCATCCCCACCACTAATGCGATGACGTCACTTCAAAATTGTACATAGTAAATGGGTTTTAAATTGTACAAAATAACATAGTCCTACACATGTAGTTTACGACTCCGAATTGAGTTTTTACCCGGAACGTCCAGATTTTTGGAAAACAAATCAAAATTATAAAACAACATTTTGCGATTTAATTTTGAATCTGCTAAACCGAATGTTTTGAAATGTTGCAGATGTTCTAAGGTTATAAAGAGCATAATAAATGTTTAGTCAAAATATATTTGCTTATCCCCACCAAAAACTTGATGACGTCAGCTCGAAAGTTTGCCGAATAAATCCTACCTAAACTGTACAAAATTCAATGAGTCTGTACTTGTGATTTGATTTATCATTCCATTCATATTTTTTGGATTTGCATATACAGGGTGGCTCAGAAAAAATAATGAATGCGTAAATTTATTTTATTGATTTACTCAGGAACTACAAAACCGAATGCTTTGAAATCTTGAAGATGTTTTAAAGTTATCATAAGCAAGGTAAGTTTATGATCACAATGTATTTACTCATCCCCCCTAAAAAATTTATGACGTCGCCACAAAATTTTGCTGAATAAATCCTATTTAAAATGTCTCTTCTTGTGATTTATCATTCCATTCATATTTTTTGGATTTGCATATACAGGGTGACCCCTTAGATCATATAATAAATAGATACCACCATGCTGTGTTCTTTCCCTAGCAGAGCTTGTGACGACATCCTCCTGTCACACATCTCTCTCGTGCATGGAGGGATTACAATGAAGCTATCCTTGCCTGATCACTATTTGAATTTTGCGCGCCTAAATTTTAGGAAGTATGTCTGAACTAACTTCGTGCGAAAGATGTTGACAGCTTGATTTTATAAATAATTCACAGTAGATAATGAAAGGAATACTAAATTATTGGGCAGCAATTGTGATCCTTTATGATTACATCACTTAAAATAGGATCTTTGTTCTAAATTCTAAAATTGTTTTTTGTACAACAACTACTCGAAATAGAGTAGACGAAACATCTGTCAAAAGCGATTTGTTGCGCTGGTCCGGTACAAGGATGGAAGTGAAATAGACATATACAGATGAAATGCATATAACAAAGATGAAGATGTGGTGATCACACAAGGATAGGATTATACTACTCCTCTTGACGTAGAAAACGACAACAGATAGCTTCATGTCTAGTCACAGTTTTCAGTTTGAGTATTGGTATCTATTTATTATATGATCTAAGGGTGATCCAAAAAAATTAATGAATGCGTAAATTCAAACTTCAATCTGCAGGGATAAGAGGTAAACTTTTAAATTGGATTCGGCCATTCCTTTCCAACCGTACATTTAAAGTAAGAGTGGGATCAGATTTCTCTCAAATAAGGCCTGTCCAAAGTGGAGTCCCCCAAGGCTCAATTCTGGGTCCTTTCCTCTTCTTAGTTTTTACATCGGACATTCCCAAGTTAATCCATTCCAACATAGCCATGTTTGCTGACGACATTAAGCTTTATTCCAATCCACTCAAAGACCCTGGTCAATTACAGTCAGATCTTACCACTATCAAACACTGGTCCGATGCTTAGCTGCTGCCGTTAAACCAAGACAAATGCGCCATACTTCGTCTTGGCAAAAACAACCCCTGTGTCAACTACCAAATAAATGACACCACCATAAAAGTTGTGGCAGAACAAGTCGATCTTGGAATCACAGTAACCAGCGATTTATCGTGGTCATCGCACATCAACAAAATATGTCACAAAGCCAACAAGATGTTATATCTACTCGGCAAGACATTCCAACACATTTCTTCGAGATCTGCGAAGAAACTTTATACCACCTACGTAAGACCCGTGTTGGAGTTTGGAGGTCCAGTATGGTACTGCAGTCGTGTGAGCGATAAGAACCGACTCGAACTTACGCAACGTTGAGCCACCAGGTTGTCCTTTGGAACGAATAGACCCTCATACGAAGAGAGACTTAGGCTATGGAACCTACCCACATTTGAACAAAGCAAAAAAAAGAGGCGATATGATAATTACTTTTAGAATTCTTCATGGTCACTTCCCAGTTGATCTCCAAACATTGTTTACAATTAATGACGATGCACGTCTTCGAGGCCACCCCCTGAAGCTCAAAAAAGAAAAATTCAAAACTTCCATCCGCCAGAATTTTCTCCCAAATAGAATATTTGATACTTGGAACAACCTCCCCCAGGAAATTGTAGAAGCGCGAACTACAAACAGCTTTAAAAATGCATATGACGATCTCAACGTGGCAAATAACTAACACAATCAACTTTTTTTTTTCTTTTATTTTTTTTTTCTTTTATTATTTTAATTTTGTATAATAGAATTTAATTTCAATTTTTGTAAACAAGACCATTTATATTTGTTAACTCTACAGATCTATAGACTGCAACAGTCTCAATCTGTATTTATATTGTAATAATAATAATAATAATAATAATAAAAATGTATTTTATTGATTTAATCAGGAACTACAGAACCGAATGTTTTGATATCTTGCAGATGTTTTAAGGTTGTAAAGAGCATAATAAATTTTTAGTCAAAATATATTTGGTTATCTTCTCCAAAAAACTGATGACGTCAGCTCAAAAGTTTGCCGAATAAATCCTATCTAAAATGTACAAAATATGATGAGCCTGTACTTGTAATTTATCATTCCATTCATATTTTTTGAAATTGCATATACCGGGTGACTCAAAAAAATAATGAATGCGTAAATTTAATTTATTGGTTTACTCAGGAATTACAGAACCGAATGTTTTGATATCTTGCAGATGTTTTAAGGTTGTAAAGAGCTTTGAAATCTAATGCGAAAAAAAAAAACAGCGAGGGAAGTACTGTCTAAAATCTTTAGACCAATATTTCGTATTTATAATACACACAACCAGGAACTTAAATTCCAATCTCATTACAATTTGTAGCACATTTGCTGATTTATTAACTTCCATAACTTAAACTTGCCACCACACTATTGTAGTGACTTTAGTATTTGCATCCTGTTACTTTAATTCAAATTTCTCTTTTTTTCTGTGTGTTTTTTAAATTTGTGATATTTTAATGTTTGCATCTATTTGTAACATTTCGTGGCATTTTTGTAAGCTGGGGAGGGTTTTTGAAGCTGGGAAAGTTCCTTATAGGTTATTTCAACAGTTTCTCTTTCTTCATAATGGAGGAATAAACAATTTGAGCTTCATATTTTGTATTTTGGTTTGAGGGCACTTTTCCAACCAAAAGCATAGGATTCCATTTTGATGATGGTCTCAGTTTAAGGCCAAATTTCCAGTTTTTGGTGGATTTTAAAATTTCTTTCACACATAAAATATACATATGGTATATGTATACTTTATGGATTTGTGACGGACATAATACTAATACAGTACAGTCAAAATAATATTAATTTAGAATTGGCTTTAATTGGCCTTTTTCCGTCCTGCATATCAACAGCAGTAATGATATTAATATTAAAGCGCCAATAAAAACCTTGTTAACTGTGCAACTTTTTAAAGTCAGCGTCATGCCATTTTAAAACCAGTATTGCCAACAATACGGTGTTAGACACCGCCTTCTCCAAACCATTTTGTTTTCAAACGCTTCAGGGTGCGGGTGCCACAAAGTCAAACTCTCCCTAAAATGCTAAAAAACTACTCCTGGAAGTACTTACGTATTTTTTGTGGTGATAATAGGAGAATTTTCGTAATTAGTAATAGTAGATTACAACGTAATATATAGGTATCTTTTTTTAATCTCGTTTGCAGAATGATTATAACTATTTGATGCAAATATCTCTTGACTGTGGGTATGTCTACCCAAATTTTAACTGAGTTCATATATTTTTAAGTCATACTTAGGTGTACAAATAATTTGCTTATTAGGAAAAAACTGCTTACCAAAGCGATACTTGAAATTGAACGAATGTCAGAAAATTTTGCATTTGTTTATTCTACATTACAGTATTGTACGGGGACGTTTTTTGTTAATTATTGATAATTTAATAAAAATATCAAAAAATAGAAGTGATGAAAAATCTTAATATTTATTTTAGAAATATTTAATTTATACTAATAGTTTTTGAGTTACAAAAATACATTTAGTTTTAAAATACTTAATATATTAACTAAAGCTCATGATTATACTTCACAAGAACCTTTTCCAGTTATTGCCACCGTTCCTCTAATATCGGTTACTTGATTAATATCGACTTCTCCCATCTTTAAAAAAAAAAAAAGAATTAACGACATAAACGTTATCACCGGAAACATCATACCTCATTGTCCAGTTTCCTGCTTTTTTCGTAATACTGTACTTTCTCTTCTGTGTACATCCTATAACCAGCATCGACAGTCGATAAAAGTAAAGGAGTACTTTCAGTAGAGTCTTCTTCACTAGGTGACCCTCTCCAAGATCCGCTAATTCCGCTATCAGATGCACAGTCTTGATTTTTACAATAATTATTTTTAAATACAAAAAAGAAAAATGTTACCACAGCCTGAAATACAAAACCGTTAGTAAAAAGCAGAAGAGAGAGTCATAGTACGAACCAAAGTTAAAGTCATACAAGCCATAATTGTTGATGTAATAGGGAATCCATAGTGTTGGAGAAGAAATCCTCCTAACGATGGGCCAATTACTTCTCCTAAAGAATATACACAAGACCACACTCCTGCTACTATGCTGTAGGTAGAGAGTGTGTCACCACAGCCACTATTTCTAAAAACATTCAACCGTGTAAATATAGATCTTAAAATATTTAGTTAGTTATTAAGATGGTACTTACATAGCACTAGTTAATAATCCCTGGAATGTTGGCAATAATGCTAAAGCTACTGAGATTCCCAAAATCGATAGTGCCACTAGATTTAGCCACAATGAACTAAATGGAGTATAGTGTAAGAAAATACATGCTTAATATACGACTAATTACCACAATACCTGGTAAGAAATGGAATGTAGGGACAAGGTCCAAGTAATAAAAGTCCAACGGTACACATAAAAAGCCCAATAACCATCATAGACCAATGGTTATTAATTTTGTCTGCTAACCACCCCCAGGCTGGACTAGACACTCCATAAAGACCAGAAAATAGTAAAAATATTAACCCGATCTTTTCTGGTGTAAGATTAAACTGTAAAAATCACATAAAAATATAAAAAATGCATTTACTTATTTTAAAGTAACCTGTCGTAAGTGCGGTTCCAATGTGGGATCAAGAAACGCCCAAGAGCTTGACACAATTACCACTATTAATCCAGTTATTACAACTGTCGGTACTTTTATCAGTTTGCATATTGATGGTGGTCGATTTGTTACAGTACAGTCTTAAAATAAACAAGTAAGTAACAAAGTGTACTACAAAAAATTAACAAAATACCTTCCACTGTAGGTAACATCCAAATATTTAAAGGTAGGAAAACAATCATTGTTACTCCTAAAACGAAAAATGGCATACTAAAGCCGCCTAACTGTCTAGAACTAAAATATACAGATAAAGGTCCTATTGATTTTTAAAAATATACATACCGAATAGAGTACACCTCCTAATGCCGGTCCTGTGCTCATCCCTAGCCCCACGAAGGTTTCTAAAATTCCCTGAAAATTGTCCATTAGTTACTTGTGTTAATTTTAGAGTACCCATACTTACTAAAACGGAACCGATATTTTGGGGAAAAGTGTTAACAACAAATACATAACTAGCCGTTGAAAATGCACTGGCACCGAGAGCTTCAAATCCTCGTATTACAATACAGAGTGTCGTAAATAATGTATAATTACTGACATATTCAAGAGTTCTACAAACGATCAATTTTTTCATCAATTTTCATAATGTGCAGCTTAAGTACTTACGCAAATAAAAGATTACAAACTCCTGCCATAAACATACCAGACAAAAAAAGTACTTTTGCCCCAAATTTTGGAAGCTATGTTTAATAAAGTGTTAGTAAAATGTTACGTAAATATGATTTATACTTACAATTTTTCCAAAAATTGGTGAAGTCAAAAACATGACCAAAGCATAAAAACTAAAAATAAATCCTGACAGAGTATCTGACAAACCTTTTTCTGCCGCCTCTCTTGGGAAAAACGGTGCCATAATTGACATTGAACAAAAACTAATGAAATCCACCAGAGCTAAAGAAGTCAATGTCAACTTTTGTTTTCGAGTAAAACTTTTGAACGTAGATCTTTCCAGTCGAGAATTGGTTCTTTACGAAGATATTATTATCACTTTCTATTGTTTATTTATTTTTTATTTAAATGACTTACCTTAATAACCTTTCTCTAATTCTATGTATTTCTCCTGGCGAATAATTGTCGGGTAAAATGTTCGACATAGATTTACTTCTGTAGGTATTTCGGGACGGATAAAGGTGATTTTCTTCCGACGAAGATGTAGAAATATCGAAACTGCTTCTGGTAGAGTTGAGATCTGCAAAATCACCTCGAGTTTCTGGCGATGGTAAGTTGTTAAATTTCTTCATATTTTTACGAATTATATGCCACCTTAAATGTAAAGAAACCTACAAAATTTTACGGTTGTTCTCAAGTAATCGTACTGATTGAAACTAACAAATAATTCCTAATCTGATAAACTGCTTGCTGATAATATTGATGAAGTAAATGTTTACTAGTTTTATGTTTTCATGTTAGTTCAAGTACCACGTATTACTGAAAGAGTAAATAAATATCCATTCTAACAATTTAGGATAGCTGATAAACTATCTTCATGGAAAAATATATATTAGACATAGTCTAGCTGATACTGCTGTCGATTTTGGTAATAAATCTTAGCGACGCAATTTAATGATAATTATAATTACTTTTACTGATTAGACGCAAACGTGATGTAAACGTAAAGGCTAACGGTCATGTAAGTACTGGATAAAAAGAAAAAATTACTCACCACAATTGTGAAGTTTTTTTTATCAATTTTTTAAAAAATTGTAATAAAACACTGCTTCTCACGTTATACGTACTTACTTTCAAATATTACAAAACGATGTAGTGACACATCATATTATAACAAAACAGCTGCGACCTTAACAAAATAACAACAGTTTATATAAAAAAGGACGGACGAACAAATCTGCGATAAAATTTATTTATGATTCAACTAATTTGATATAAGCTGTTATGTAACATTGTGAAAGAAGAAAATAAAAGGAGAATTAAAAAAAACTATGAAAAAAGCACTTTCATTTTAAGTGTAAAAGTAGATATACGAACATTTTTTTTTTGCTTTCAATAGATTTTCTTTGGTAGAAATTTAACACATGTCAGTGAAATAAAAAATGAGTGTCTATTACCACCACAGTTATGTATAAATGAAATAATTACATACAATAAAATTTATGATGGCACGGGAGGATGAAGTTTTGTAGAAGGCATTAATGTAACAGTAACTTAATTGTTGTTTAATAAATCATTATGAACGGCCATAGTGATACATTTTCTCATCATCAGGGATTAAAACCAGGGGCGATCTTAGCAGGTGTAAATGAACAATATATTAAGCCGTCAAATTTTGAGAACGCCAAATTTTCTGCTATTGCACTGTTACAAAAATCCAATTTGATATCGATTGTACTACAATAATTTTAACGTTATAAACTAAATTAAATTTTTCCAAAAATTGTGTATAATGCGTACATACGTGCTTCTTTAACAGAGGCATCAGTGCATCACAATGGTTAAGGCTATTATGTTACCCTACCCTCAACTGAGTCAAAACAGAATTGCCATTAAAATTAAATTATTATTTATAGTCAAGAAACACATATAATATGTAATTTCACCGAATGAAATTTAATAGGAAGGTGGTAGTGAGTGAAGATTTCAATATTCGATATACATAATGTTACGAAATAAATCCGTACGCCGCCCCGGTACGACGCCTACGGGTTTTTTCGAGAGCTTTCTACTATGTACGACAATGATGGGTGACTCATCATCGGTGATGACGGCCGGGCGGCGTTCGCTAAAGAAAATCCTGGAAGCGGAAGTCGCGATGGGTACTCCAGAAAAACCTCGATCGAGGAATATCTAGAAAGGAAGTATGGATTTAAATATAGATCACCTTCGGGAACAATTCATTCAGTCAACGAGTCAAGTTCAGTCAATATTGAGAGAATTTGGGTCTAGCCAAATCCATTCCAGTCTGAATTATTCTATACTAGCTGTATAGTTAGTTGTCTAAATTAGTATTACCGAGAAATAAATTGTTGAGTTTTACTCACGCCGATTTTTAATGGCCGATCAACGTAACATTGGTGTCGAGTGTGACATTCAAGATTAATATTTTTCTTTCGAAGATCTACGAGCAGATTGGAAAAGAATTCTAAAGATTGATGCCTGTTGAGACCTGTCCTCAAACTGCAGCAGTAATGGAGGATCAAGTAAAGTGAAGGTAAGAATGGAAGCAATGAACGAAAAAATGGACGCAAGAATGGAAACGATGGACAAAAAATAGACAAACAAAAAGATGACATAATCACCAATCTAACTAAAAAATTTCAAAAGGAAGTAAAAACAAACAAGAATGAAATCCAAGAAGAAGTGAAGGACGTAAAAATAAATTTGGAAAAGATTGTCGGATGAAATATGATCTCAATAGAGTATCATTTGAAAAATGAGTTAGAGAAATCAGTGCATAAATGCCTGGAAGATCGAATGAAAACTATAGAAGATCGAATGAAAATATTTGACAAGACAATAAAAAATGCAGCAACTACTGGTTCATGTAATGTGACGTCGGCTTCCAGAACAATTCAACCACCCATCTATGATGGCCAGATATCGTGGTCATCGTACAAGAAGCAGTTTGTAGCAGCAGCGAAAGCAAACTCTTCGGAAGAAGAACAAGAGACTACAGTCTTGGTACCTCTACCTTTGCGAGGTGCAGTGTCTGACGAAGATATAAGCAAATATATATATATTATAGTTTTGGAAAAATCATTGTACCCTATAAAATTGTATTGACAATAACGAGACGGACAGTAGTACAATGGTAAGAAACATTTATGTGTGCATCCGAATTTGTCGGAGAACATTTAGCAGGTAGTTGTACTCATAAAATAATGGTCATTTTCGTTCGTGAGTAACGATGGTCCCTGTCCGGATTTGGATTATTCTCCTTTCTAACATCTGGGCATTACCGGCACGCGACAAATTTAAGTTGTAAATATCTCTTGCTATTGTACTACTTGTTTACATAATTTACTTTATTAGGAATAAAAAACATTAATTCACACATTATGAATTTTGAAATCGTACCCTTCTACACTATTCTCTTATAAAAAAAAATGTTTTTGTTTATAGTAAGGAACAATACAATTTTTTTAGTTGTTTTAGCTAAGTAGTAGGTTTAACATTTGCATTATTATTAAAAACACTTCCAATCAATACTTAAATATGTTTGTGTTGTCGTGGGGCCAATTTTGCATTACTCCGTCTCTGTGCTTACTTAAAAAAAATAATAACGCCCCCACCACATATTAATAGGCAGGTGGCAAAGATCAGTGCCAACTGCGCATAACTTCAAGCAGTGTTGGCTAGTTCTCATTGGTCAATTTTTGACGTATGGGACGTAACCGTGTAGTGTACACTTGTGTCAATTTACGTATTGTCAAATCATGTCGATATGAAGTAACCAATTTTTTTTATTATAATAATAAATGAGTGTCTTAAACTCATATAATTTTATAATATTAGCCAATTAGTGAACCAATATCAAGTTTGAGTGTGATATTAATTCATATTAACTTTTTATTCAAGGTGTCAGGAAAGTGAGGTTAGAATAATACCGATTTTGAATATTCACATTACAAATGTTAATAATTCATGATTTTAAATAATTTGCAGGATGCGGTTTGTAATATTGTTATTCACGGTGTTGGTGCAGTTACAACTTATTTCCCATGGAAGTTGTCGAGTCAAGAAATCCAAGTCTGTAACAACTCTTCTAGATGCAAAGTGGGAAACAACTCCATTAGTTTTAGAAGTAGTTGAATATCTAGGAGATGAAAATGAAGACTTTTTCTGGAGTTATGTTAATTCCATTTCTAGTTTAAATCCGCCGTTAGTTAAACTAGGTATGTGTGAAAATTTGCCAGTGTTTTAAGACTGAACATACATACATTACAGGAAATGATAAGGAAAAATATAAAGTAATGATGGACCATGCCTCTAAATTAATAACTCCATCAGAACTATCAGTATTGAAGTTGGGGTTGTCTTTACATATTTATTCACCTAAAGTACAAATGTTTCAACAAATTGCTGGTGAGCGAAATTTGCCAAATTGTCCTGCAATAGCTGATATTGGAGGAACTTTTACCTGCGACGCGGATAAAATTAAATCGTTGATTGACAATGTAAGCACAAATATTATTAGTATTATTAAAATATTAATTGTTTTATTACAGTACAAAGAGGGTGAAAATAAAGTTGATGTCTATAATGTAGATACACATTATCCAGGATCAGAAAATCGTACTAAAGTTGCCATTCTTTATGCTGAATTAGGTACCAAAGAATTTTCACAGTTTCATAGTGTTCTCAAACAAGAAGCAGAAGAAGGTAAAATTGACTATATTGTCAGACATTATATCCAGGTTGTATCTTCGACATTATCACATAGCTTTGTTAACATGTCATCTTTTAGAATGCAAGTAACAAAAAATTAAGGCTCTCGGGTTATGGAGTTGAACTGCAAATGAAATCAACTGAGTATAAAGTACAGGATGATGCAGAACTTCATGATGACCCTTCTTCAGAGGAATCTTCTCAAGAGGAGGAAGAGTCTGAAATTGAGGGATTTGATTTCAAAAAACTCAAGTGAGGACAGTGTTTTATTGTTCAGATTTTCTTTAATTTTAATCTTCTGATGTAGAAAGTTGTTTCCTGATAACAAAAAAGACTTAGAGAAATTTCGGCAACATCTTGAGGAATCTTCAAATGAAATGGCACCACTGAAAGTGTGGCAATTCCAAGAGCTGAGTTTACAAGCGGCAGAACGTATCATGAGTGCACCAAGAGATGAGGCCTTGAAAGTTTTTACAAACATTGCTCAAAATTTTCCCATGCAAGCAAAAGGACTTGTGAAAACTGTAGTAAATGCAGAATTAAAAAAAGAAATGAAATTAAATTCAGACATCTTTGCCTCAACATTAAATTTGCAACCATCTGATACGGCTCTTTTTATAAATGGAATGTTTTATGATGTAGATCTAGTTGATGTGTATGGTATTCTTGATATTTTACGACAAGAACTGAGGACAATGGAAGGTCTTCATAAGATTGGCATTGGGAATAAAAAAATGTCGTCTTTACTGGCTCTTGATTTTGGAGAAAGTGGAAATAGCCAGGATTTTGCAATTGACATACGAGATTCTGCCATTAATTGGATAAATGATGTTGAGAACGATTCAAAATACAGTAGATGGTCGTCAAGCGTGATGGAGTTATTAAGACCTACATTCCCAGGGATGATACGGCAAGTTAAGAAGAACCTGTTCAATTTAATTATTATTATTGATCCAACTGAACCAAAGTCAAGAGAGTTGGTTAAATTACTGGAATCATTTGTGGTGCATACAGCGCCTTTACGGGTTGGAATTGTGTTTGCTGTTGATTCTTCCACCGAGCTAACGGGATTGAAAGACGCTGGCGTGGCTATGCAATGCGCCTTTAATTATGTTTCACAGAAGAAAAATCCACTGGCAGCGTTGAGCTTTGCTAAAACGGTAAGTCTAATAATTTTTTTATTATTATTGATCTCTGTTCAGATAT
This sequence comes from Zophobas morio, assembly GCF_036711695.1. NCBI lineage: Eukaryota > Metazoa > Arthropoda > Insecta > Coleoptera > Tenebrionidae > Zophobas > Zophobas morio. The sequence continues at coordinate 8,614,833 of NW_026972110.1, forward strand.
GTGATATGTGTCATTGCAAATGTGGATTTTGGCCAGCATTAAGCGTGTAATCAGTATTTTCAGTTTAATTCTCTGATTAATAATAATTAAACCACAACATTTAGATTTTAATCAGTGAAGTATCTTTTGATGTATCAATTGTTCGCTTCCGTTTGTGTAGTCATATTTAACAATACTGATAAGATGTCATATCTTTGTTGAGTTAATTTTTTTATTCGTGAGAAACTTGCTCAAACATTTCCAACGATTTTCCATAAAGCGTAAATCAATACGTTTTAAAGTGATACAATGCAACAAATCGTAGGAATTAATTGTTTTAATAGTACAAGTGAGGCCATCTAATAAATCAAAAAATTGTACAAGAATATATTAAAGCTGCGATTATTGCTTTACAAAGTTCAATGGATCATCACTTGAGGTGGACAGGCGTTTTCCCTCTATTTTTATATGAATTATGTTTTTAAGAGCATTTTTGAGAAATTGTTACTGGCGTTTGGAAAAGATGTAAATGGCCATACATCTTTACTCCCACATGCTTTAAATATTCGTTAAATGGCTTTCTCAAAAATTTGTTTCCGTTAAAATAATAATAATAATAATAATAGCGTTACAACTTTTACCAGAGTCCTATCAGATTTTCCTAATTTTTTCAATTATTCCATTATTGAAAATGTTATCAAGTTATGTGATTTTTTTGTAAACATTGTAAAATTTAATCGATGACAGTTGACAAAGCGGAAATGTCAATTATATGCAATAGTATGGATGAATCGATTAATAAAACACATGCGTTTTTCACTACGTCCTCTTCTATCAAAAGCAATGCAAACTTGATGACGTTTTCGTTATGTAACGTCCGATTTTTTAAATTCCTAATCTAGGTACGTTGATAGTTTCGAAACATATGTGTATGTGGAGTGCATACACTACACATTTGTCAGTGTCAAGTTAAATGCAGAATAGTAATATCTAACCTAAAAAAGAGAACATATTGAAAATTGGTGTTATCAACGACATGACTTTTTATTTAAAATCACCCTAGTTTCAAAATTTAAAGAATCACACGTTATAAAATCAACCATACTAAGGTTTAAATTTTACGAGCCGGTTTACAGAAGTTCAATTAAATATTTGATTGCGATTAATTTTTTAATGTGGCCTTAAAGTACCACGTGACCGCCTCTACGCCTCGTTGACTTGACTTGAAGTGACATGTTATCCTTGATTTTTAAACTTCGTATTTTTCATAGATTGCTACTGACACGTCAAATAAAATGACAAATGCAAACACAAAAATGGCGAATATGAAGGTAGAATTTCAAGATGCGTCCTTTTATCCTGTAACGTTTACCTACAATGTTCACAAACAAAAATCGGTCGTAAATGCTTCTGTTTTGGATATCAATTAATTCCGACTTGGTGTCAAGTTGGAAATCCCTTTTTTGTATGTTTTTACATAATTCAGAATAACAAAATTTGTTGTCTTATTTTGTTCCAAGCACATTTGCCTTCCTCTTACAACTGCATGAATAACACTTTGTAACGTATAAGGATTTGCGTTGATTTTGTAGTAATACTTCGAGTGATTTTTGATTTTAAACGTAAAGTGGTGAGCCCCAAAAACCCCTAAATCAAAATGCAAGATATGGATAGTAAATTGTTTACTCTTCCATTCCATTCTGGAGAGGAAAAAGCTGTTGAAATAAGCTAGAAGGGACTTATTTACCAGCTGCAAAAAAACCTCTCCAGCTTTCAAAAATGAAATAAAATTTTACAAATCGATAAGTACAAATATAAAAAAAAAAAACACAAACAGTCGAGTATAACAGACCAAGCTGAGTAAAAACACACTTCGCACTGTGAGAACGCGTAGCGACAGCGGCGCAAATGGCGTCTGTTTCTGAAGATCTATTTGCCGTAACCACAGCGATGTGCGATTAAATACTCGCAGTCCTGAGGATTAATTCCATCCTCGCAAAGGGGCAAATCAGCTAAACCATCTGATTCACTGGCAGCGGAAATCCGGTATTACAGATAAAGATTTACGTGAACGACGCCAAGGAGAGAAAAGCTCTCAATTTGAGTGTGTGGTCCCGTCATGTCAACTTTATTTCGGTTAAAATTTAAATCTCCAGAATTTTGACGGTAGCAAAGCGGGCATTATGATTATTATAAGGACGAGAACAAGTAAAATTGAATTACGCCAAACTGTATCAAGAATTTCAGACAAAAAAACTACATTATGTCAAATTATGCATTATTCAGGTTAATGATTAAATCAAAATGAGTTCACAAAAATCACATCATAGACCGAATTAACGTTAAACAAAGCACATATGAACAATTTGAGATAAATGTTCAAATCATTCTTTGGGAAATTATTAAACCCGTAAGAGAATATTTAAACCCTTCTGTTTTCAAGTCCACGATGATATTAATTTAACGTGATAATTTTCAAGGTCCTTTCTCTCAAAATGGATTGATGTTTAAGATTAGTATAACAATGCCATAAATGAATTACGTATTATCTTAATTATAAATTTCGAGTGAGAAGTTATGAAGTGTGGATGGTGTAATAATTTGAGTGTAACAACATCCAGAAATTTACGAGTAGAATAAGTGAATTTACATCACGTGTTTTATATGGACGTTTAAATTATTGTTATTATTGAACAGTTAAAAATCTTAACATGAACTGTGAATTTATAATCAGTAAAATAAAAATAATACGTGTTGACGAATTTGCCAAAGTTTCATAACACTTAAGATTAGAAAATCGATAATTAACTGGTCTTACACTAATTACACTCTTTGAGGGCGACAGTGGCGTTGAATGCGATTCATTTTTTACTTTCCAAGCGTAAGCGAATGAAGTATTGTAATCGAGTCCATCGGCCGACTCTTTACTTTTACGTTTTATCGACCTTTCATGACCTCTAGAGTACGAAGAAATAGGTCTCCTTTTTCCGTATGTCTATCTGTATGTCCGTCTTACTAATCTTCCACCAATTAAAAAAAAAAGTCTTTTGGTGAAATTACAAACAAAACTCGACGTACCAATTTTTAACACATATTTATTTACACTAGTACTGCTGTATTACAAGACTCTGAAATCTATAGGGGTGGTAAACATACATGCCTACCTTTTTGAATGATTTTTTATTTTTTAAATGCTGTTTCGCGGCGTTGTTTGTTTTTTGCTAGACTCGACATTTAATTTTTCAAATCGGGACACCACAGTAATATAAAGTTGAATTGACAATAAAAATTAATCATTAAGTAGACTTTGTATGTGTAACCATTAATAAATTAGAAAAAATATTAGAATTTCCACTCGACTACAATTAGTAGTGATCACTCGATCTAAATACAAACTAAAAAGTTTTTAAATTGAGTAATTTTTTATTGATCAAATTAAGAACGAATCACCCCATTTTCCCGAAAATGTGGAAATACAAACGTCTTATTTAATAAGAATTATAATAATAATAGTTAATGTTTGTGATTTTTTTGTCAGGTTGGCAACATATTTAAAATTTTATGGTGGCATATCTGATTGTTAAATTTGTGGCACCAAGTTAGTACCTATCATCTCTTCACTAGGTTTGTTGGGTGTGCTCATGTCAAAATTCATAATTGTGAACTGGAATACAGTTGTGTTCAATAAAAATAGGAATTACATATTTTCACAATATAAACTAGCTTTTTTAATTTGTCCTTTATTTGTCAAGTAGGCAGTTGTTAGTTTGGCACATGCCTGTCAAACCTCATTTGAGCGAAATAGATGAACTAACCTATTTGTTCGCAAAACTGATATCAAAAAGACAACTGTTCAATTTTCTAACTTAAAATCTAAAAAGCCGTTTTAAAATCTGAGTTATCTTTATTGGAAACACTGATCCAGTTGATTTGTATGTTGCCTTCTTACATTTTATTGAATAATAATTCAAAACTTATAAAACCAAAATTGTTTTCATTTTGTTATTGCTGAATTAGGGTGAAACGGCAACCTTTTGTTATTGCTTGTTTTAGCACATTTTCTTTCCACAATTGATTGCTTCTTCAAAAATGCTGTGCATATTTATTTCAAAAATTTTGAAAGTTCATCATTCCTTGAACGTTTTATCACGAATTTCATGAACTTACAGTTTTAAGAAATATATTTAGTGCACATCTATCTTGGGTGATGTATTTTTTTTTGTACTAAGTGGCAATAAATAAACATTATTTTTATTATTTCAATATCATCATAACATGACCCATACAGAAGTAATCATAATTTTGCTAAACAGATAAATGTGATTCAGTTTTAAAGCGGTGTTGCCACATTAACAAATCCGCAATCTGCGGTTTGTATATCAAAAGTTCTACGTGTTATATTTAGATATCCATAGTGGAAACAAAACTAAAATTATTTATACAAGTCATTACGGACACTTTTTAGTGCATTACTAACAATTTCTATTAAGAAAGATAAAGACTCTTGCAGATTTTAAAAATATATTTGAGTCACAGGGTGTTGTAAGCCCATTTACTTTTTAAACTAAAAATAATAATAATGAAAATTAAAAATTCGAACATATAAAAACTTTCCATTTAGTAATTTATGAGTAATTTTATCGTTCAGCCAAAATGAAAGATATACATTATACAATTAGTTTTTATATTAAAATAAATTGACTGAAATGTACTTTTCGGAATAAATTTTTTACAAGTTGTAATTCTTCAAGGTTCTCACATCCGCCGATGAGGAAGTAACTGTTGAAAATGTAAAAACAGAATTAAAGCAGCAATTTGGCGACGATTATCTAGATGTTTTAGACGAAGATTCAGACTACGATTTCGGTCGTCAGTTGTCTCTAGATTTCATTCAACGTACTGGTCAACGAGTACTTCCCCAAGCTCTTCTCAACGGCATTCCTCTTCCAAGCAGCAGTTTAACCGTTGATGATTTCGAAGAAGTCGTTTTACAAGAAGTCATGTCACAAACTTCATCACTGCAAAAAGCGGTTTATCGTGGCAAACTAACGGATTCTGATGATGTCGTTGAGTATTTAATGAATCAACCTAACGTTATGCCTCGTTTAAACGAAAAAGTTCTTAATAAAGATCAGTCTTTATATTTAGATATGACTGGAATCGCGAGCAGTACGATGAACGTTGACGACTTAGCAAAATTATCTGCAAGAGATATGACAGCTACTGCTATTGATAATTTGAGATACTTTTATATTCCCAAGAAGGGAAAGCAGCTGCATACCATGACTTATTGGGTAGTTGGGGATTTGAAATATTTGGAGTCGAGAGAACTTCTTCTAGCGGCTCTGGAACATGCGGTGAGTGTTAAAGAGATATATGTATAAAGATTGATTTTTGCCGCTTTGTCAAAAAAAGGAGTATGATCAAATTGTTGAATTGTCATTCCACAGCAATTAATATCTTGCTCGCTTAGGTATATTATTATCAAGATGAAGCGGCAAAACTGAACACTTAACAAAACTTTTTAAACACTCGTTTTTTTAATAGAAATCTGAAAACCACGTTCGAGTAACTTTTATACCTAATATCGACGGATCAATGCGAAATATGATCAACAAATTAGTGTTAACTGCTTTGAACGAATTTCCTCCCGAAAAGGCATTAGATTATGTGTTATCACTACTGAGAGAAGATAAAGCAGCTCTTGAACTGGAAACCGGCGGACGTCTTAAATTTCCAGTTAGTTTGTTTGACATAATTTTTGCGTAAAAGTGAAGTTACTTGTTTTAGCCCGAATTTTCTGGGAAGGTAAATTCCCATGAGCTGAACTTAAAAATGCTTAGGGTTTATAGTAGACGCGTTCTGAATCTAAATGCAGGTGAAAGGGCTCTTGTAGCGAATGGCAGACTTTTAGGTCCCATCGAAAACGACGAAACTTTTACCACTGAAGATTTCGCTTTATTGGAACGTTTTAGTTCTGTAACATATCTGGAGAAAATTAATAAAGCGCTGGAGAATCTTTCAGATGATGATGAAGGTCCTTGTCGATATTAAATGATATTTACTTAGTTAACAATGTTTTTACAGATATTTCTAGTAACTCATTTTTCAAAATCGTTTCATTACTCGTTTCAAGACCACAAACTAGAACTAGATTTGAAATTTCATTTAGTGGTGACGAATACTCCGTTTTGAAAATACCAGCGGCTCATGCTGACAAAGTTGCGTTTGATATTGTGGCTGTGGTAGATCCGGTGTCTCGGGGAGCCCAAAAATTGGGTCCTATTTTGCAAGTCCTACAAGAAGTACTTAATGTTAATATCAGGGTGTTCCTCAATAGTGTTGAAAAAAATAGCGATATGCCGGTCAAAAGGTTGGTTATAAGGTTGTTAATTTATGTAACTATTGGTTTATTTTAGTTTCTATCGTTTTGTTCTTGAGCCTGAAATTCAGTTTACTGAAGATGGTAAACAAACTGCGGGTCCAATTGCGCGTTTTAGTAATATGCCAACGTCTCCTTTACTAACTCAGAATTACCATGTACCTGAAAACTGGTTGGTAGAAGTTGTTAGGTCAGTTTACGATCTTGACAACATTAGATTAGAAGATGTTGACAGCAATGTGCACAGGTATTGCTAAATAGTGTTTTTGTTTTTGGATAATTTTGATTTTTAGTGAGTACGAGTTGGAGTACCTTTTATTAGAGGGTCATTGTTTTGAAGCTACATCAGGAAGTCCACCAAGAGGTTTGCAAATTACTTTAGGCACAGAACGTCAACCTGTTATAGTAGACACAATAGTAATGGCAAATTTGGGGTATTTTCAATTGAAAGCCAATCCCGGAGCTTGGTTATTAAGGTTACGTCAGGGAAGAAGTGCAGAGATTTATGATATCGTCAGGTTAGACAATTAGCTAAATTTGCATCACTAAGTAACTAAGTTCTATTGTTTTAGTCACGACGGTAGTGACACTCCAGTAAACTCTTCCGACATTAAAGTACTTATTAGTTCTTTGAGATCTCATATTGTGAAGTTGCGAGTCCAGAAGAAACCTGATAAATATAACATGGACTTACTATCTGAAGATGAACCAAATTCCGGAATCTGGAATTCCATAACCAGGTATACATATTCAAATAATAGCACTAAAATCATTAAAGTTTTGCACGGTACTGTAGATTTTGTTTGCATGCAGTCAGATTTGCTATAAGGTAATTAGATAATTACTGCACTGTATCAAGCGAGGCTGCATCTTAATCACTTTCCCTTTACAGTTCCTTTACCAAAAGCGATGACGAAACGGACGAAAAATTAAATATATTTTCACTGGCGTCCGGACATCTTTACGAACGATTTTTACGAATTATGATGGTATCAGTCCTCAAACACACCAAAACTCCTGTGAAATTTTGGTTCCTAAAAAATTATTTGTCACCTCAAATTAAAGTTTGTCTTTTTTGCGCTTTTTATATGTCGTGACTAACGTGGCATTGTAGGATTTCCTTCCATATATGGCAAAGGAGTATGGTTTTGAATACGAATTGGTTCAATACAAGTGGCCCAGGTGGCTGCACCAACAAACCGAGAAACAAAGAATCATCTGGGGCTACAAAATACTGTTCTTGGATGTGCTTTTCCCTCTGGATGTTAAAAAAATCATTTTTGTCGACGCCGATCAGGTCGTAAGGGCAGATCTGAAAGAACTTCAGGAATTGGATTTAGGGGGAGCACCATATGGCTACACACCGTTTTGTGAATCTCGACGGGAAATGGACGGTTTTCGCTTCTGGAAACATGGATATTGGAAGAATCATCTACAAGGACGTAAATACCACATTTCGGCATTGTATGTTGTGGATTTGAAACGGTTTAGAAGAATAGCTGCCGGTGATCGACTTAGAGGGCAGTATCAGGCGCTAAGTCAAGATCCTAATAGTTTATCAAATTTGGATCAGGACTTGCCTAATAATATGATACATCAAGTATCAATTAAGTCACTCCCGCAAGAGTGGTTGTGGTGTGAGACGTGGTGTGATGATGATTCTAAAGCGAGAGCCAAGACTATAGATTTAGTGAGTAGTATTTACGTTGATTTTGTGCAGTTGGTAATATCGAAATTGTAGTGTAATAATCCTATGACTAAAGAAGCGAAGTTGACAGCAGCAATGAGGATACTTCCTGAATGGAAGGGGTATGATGATGAAATCAGGAAATTACAGATAAAGATTGATTCCGGTGTGTTAGATGATGATCCTGCTGAAAATGTTAATATACCAGGTAAGACAAAAGCTTATTTTATGATAATTTTTATTGTCAATAAAATTTATTTACAGAAACGGCTGATAGGCATACCGAATTATGATTATGTTGTAAATTAATTCTTTCACTAGGTATGTTAAATGTACAGTACTTTTTTTTAATAAATACATTGTAAAGTATACTTATTTACATTATTTGAGTATGTGGTGTCCTACAACATACATGGTACTATGTCACTACAGTGTATAATTGCAAAGTTTCGTTTTTGTCAGTAAATTAATTATTATTATTACTGGCTGTTTTGATTTTTGTCATCTGATTTTTTTTTATTATGGTACTGCAGTGAAAATTTTCGGATGATGTATAAACTGTCCGCAATTCTAAGTAATATGAAAATTAACGCAGTGAAGTGAGTTTGTTTTTTTCTTGTTCTACACATTGCATCCATGTAGGTTTATCTAACTTTGACATGTCGTCGGCTGAGAATTATTTTGAACCAAGTCCATTTTTTCTTAAATAATAGATTTTGTATCATACAGTCTCCTGTTATGAAAATATAGTCTTTTGAAAGGGCATAACTTTCTACATTTACAGTAAAAGCAATTAGTTGAAGTATTTATTTGAACCAAGTCCTATTTCTATCTGCTAGCCATGCATGTTGATTTGCTAAACAAAAAAATTATGACATAAAAGTTAAACACAATTTTAATTGTACCCCATGTTTTCACTGTTTTTTGGAAATAAAGTGTAGAAATACTGGTTTTTCTTCAAAATAAAGCATGGAGTTTAACGCTAGCAGGTAAAAGTTCTGACTTTTACCTAAATTAATAAAGTACGTTTAATTTGATCAAATTCTAGCGCAAGTAATGAAGTCGGGCAAAGTGAACATGATTTAATAGAACCAGAAGATTGTCAAAATAAACATTTAAGCAGAAAGCGTTCCAAACATTCTGAGGGGTGGAAGCAAAATGTACGGAAACGCCGTAGACAAAACGGTTTAGATTATATGAACGTAAAGGGAAAACTACACGATAAGAAACATGTAAAAGGCCAGTGCAAGTGCATCAAGAAATGTTCAATGCGCATCAATTCCAATCATCAAAATAAAATTCATTCTAATTTCTGGAAATTATCGGATGGCGAAAAAAATCATTTTTACTGTAAATTTGTGGAACGAGTCAATAAAGCAAGGTCTAGGCCCAGAATATTTCCTTCACCGGAAAAGTCGTTTAAAATATATTCATTAAGATATTTTTTGGAAATTGATGATGTTAAAATTCGTGTATGCAAAACGTTTTTCTTAAATACTTTAGATATTAGTTCCCGCAGAATTTTGTATTTTTTTGAGAATAATTACGACAATACGGGTACCCCAAAACCAGAAAAACGAGGAAAACATACGAAGAAAGTAACTTCCCCACATCTAATAGAGGAAATAAAAGCACATATTAATTCATTTCGTAGAATGGATAGGCATTACTGCAGAGCTACAACAAATAAAGAATATCTGGAACAAGACCTAACATTAAGTAAATATAAGCTCTATTTTTTTCAAACCAAAAAAAAGACAGATGTGATTTTTGTGAAGAGATGAAACATAATGTTGATAGTTCCAATCAAAAGCAAGACAGAGCTCATTTACAAGGAAAAGAAGAAACTAGGGCAGAGAAAACACAAGATCGTTCTATAAAAGATGATTCTATCGCAGTATGTTCGTTTGATTTGCAAAATGTATATGCATTACCCAAAGCTAACGTTTCAAATTTTTTCTATAAGCGTAAATTCAATGTCTACAACTTGACTGGATACTGTAATGTTAATAAGAAGACCTACTGCGCTCTTTGGCACGAGATGATTGCAGGCAGGGCGGGAAATCATATCTGCAGTTGTGTCGTAAAAATATTGGAACATATTGTAAAGGATTTTCCCGGACTTAATCGGTTAATTCTTTGGTCGGATTCGTGCGTACCACAGAATCGAAATAACATTATGTCGTTTGGACTTTCGAATTTTTTAAAAAGGCATCCTAAAATTGAGTCTATTGAACAAAAGTTCTGTGAACCAGGACACAGCTCTATCCAAGAAGTGGATTCTGTTCAGAGCCTCTTAGAAAAAAAATTGAGATATCCTGAAATTTATAGTCCAGTATCGTTAACCCGACATCTAACTACTATAGCTGAAGACAACAAAAAACTTCATATAATTGAAATGACAAAAATGATTTCTTCGATTTTCAGAAATTTGCCAACTGTTTTACGTACCACAGCATACCCTATTCAAAACTAAAATATATACAGTAGACGCCGCTTAATATGATCACGGTTAATGTTATCAACCGTTTAGTGTGATCAAAATGGCTTGGAACGGGCCCACGCAATACCAATGCATTACAGTTTTTCCGTTTATTGTGATCAATATTTCGCTTATTGTGATCAATCTCGCAATTCTTCTACAAGCGGGAATTGCTTTTTAGGAGAAGCGAGACGACTGAAACTAGTATTGTGTTTTAATGAACATTCATTGCTCGCAAAAGGTACATTCGCTTATAGTACCCACTTTATAGACCCACAATCAGTGACAGACTTTAGTAATCAGTGCGTTTTCGTCTTTTGAATGAACGATTTTTTTTTTGTTTTAAAATTAAGTAGTACTTATGTAAAACTGAGCACGTCAAAACGACGAGATCTCGGCTTATCAGAGGAAAAAAAAATCTCAGCCTTTTCTTAACAAATTTCTAAAATAACCAAAGGAAATCAAGAGTTCCTTTCTCAGAATGATAACCATAATTAAAAATAAATTCTAATGTTTATGTACCTTCATCTACCAGCATAATGAACACTGTCTTGTTCATGATTTTGCTTTGTTTCAAGTTTTACTGTCTCTGATGGTGGTTTTCGCTTATTGTTATCAGTCGGTTAATGTGATCAGTTTGTCCAAGTCCCAAAGTGATCACATTAAGCGGCGTCCACTGTATGTTTAAAGAACGATCTCTATCTTGCCTATAAAACGTCATTTTCCGGTGAGCTGAAAGAGATTCGATTGTCGCCAAAGAATACCCGAAACCAAAAGAAAGTTGGGGACGTTTGATATTAATATAAATCGAGCTGTAATTAAAATTAATCCAGTAATGGAAAAAAAGAAGGTAAATGACATTAAAGCTATGCTTAAATATATGGCACAAACTGATCGTACATTCTACGAGAAATATTTACATTAAATTTCTTATAATAGATACATATTTAGTAGATTTTTCACAAATTTTCCATTAAATGAAGTTTATAATGTTTCCAGTTATTTACATAAATATTAAATATTTTGTATTATCTTAAATTAAAAATTTGTTTTGATACGTATGTATTCATTCTTGTTATTACAACGGACATGATTCAATAAACAAAATTCTAGTAATATTTTTTGCACACTTTTGAACCAAGTCCATTTTCACTTTTTGCATTATTCTGAAATTATTGTTGTTATGGATATGCTAAGTAGTACGGCAATAAATACTACAATAATTAAAATATTTAGTAGTAATGGTAAGTATTATTTTGCATTACAAAATCTATAGCACACGATTAAAATTTTGATGGGTAATTTCCATGACAAAGTTTTTAGGGACTTGGTTCAAAATAATTCTTATAGTATTTGAGTACCCAGAAAATTTTTTTCTTTAGAAGTAACCACAAATTCGTTGTTTATTATTAGCACTTTATTAAACTGAATCTTGTTTTTGAATTGTCTACAGTCGACGAAAACAACAAAATAAACTGTGAACTAACAGCAATATTGACTGCATTATTGCAACATAAATCAGCAAATGGTAAAATCTTTAAAATGTGAACAAAATATATGGACGCTGCCAACCGTGATTAAGTCCCAAGAGCTTTTAATGAAACGGTGTTGTAAAAACTGCGTAAAGACATCCACTGATTCTGAAACAGCTATTGAATTTGTGCGCAAATGAGGGATTTAAAAGATACTTACGCTCAAGTCCTATATTTTTGTGTGCACAGGTCATTTTTAAAGTGTTGTATTTAATTAATAACTTATGGGACCTAAACTAGAAAATGATCGTTTCTCAACAGATTTCTGTGTGCTCGGTGATGGTGGTTGTGGAACTATCGCAAAGTCTGTTGCCTCTGTGTCAAAAATATTAAATACGTGCATGTACATATTTCTACATATCATGTCAAAACAGTACACCCGCTGACAAAAAGAGCGTTATTCACATTTTTTACGTAAAACTGACAGCAGTAGTACCTACCATATAATTCCTTTTATTTTGGATCACACGATATCAAACTGGAACAATCCAGGGCAAGAAAAGGAGAATGTTTACTACAGATATTACGCAATTTTTAAAAAAATAATTTTTGATAAAACAAATTAGGACTGAGCAGTGCGCGAGTTTGTTTTGTAGTATGGTGTCCCCGTTTGAATTCAAATTTCACGTTGAAAGAAAAAAAATCAACCCTGCGAAACCGCATTTCAATAATTTGAATTTCAAAATCGTTAAACATAAGCAACTACGTGTAATTTTAAGGGTAGTAATTCGCCCAGGAATGTCAGTCTTTAAGTTGGTGGTGGTGAGTTGGTAGTGGTAAATAATGCATAGGAAAGTAGACTCATTTTGGTTTTCACGATTTCATGCGTCACTTGTTTGTGTGGTGAACATTAAAGGTAAGGTTAAGTTTAGTTTGTAGTTTCATAAAATAGCCATTGTTTAAACGAAAATTAATCGTACCTTGGTACTAGGTTGAAATTCTTGTGTGGAGTAATTAATTTAAGTAAGTAATTTTAATACTCTTTCAGTCGTCGCTATAAATTCAAGAGAGTTATAATTTGAACTCAATTGGAATAAAAAGTTTGTGTGGCGACAGCGGAACACACGGTTTCTAATTAAAGTTTGCAGTTTTATCGTTGCCCAAATAGATGTTAAGAGATTCGCGCCCGCGTGAAACGCGTAGCTTGTTTCAATAGCTGGACTATTTTGCGAAGACCGAGTAATATGCGGCAGGTTTTTTGGGCATGGAAATGTGGACTGTGTGTTATGCCTGTCTATAGAGTAGAAGGAACTTAAATTTCGTTCTCGTTACAACGTCCTTTATAGCTCGCACAGTAACTTTTTTTAACATTTCTCTCTTTTTCTTTGTGTGTTTGAATTTGTAATAATCAAATGTTTGTATTGATTTGTAATATGTGATTTCAGGTTTGAAACCTGGAGTGGGTTTTTGCATCTGGTTTTCAGATTTTCCCGCCCTAGAATGGAGAAATAAAAAAAATGCCCACCATATTTTGCATTTTGATTTAGGTGCATTTTTCCAACCTTGGGGTTCACCACTTTGAATTTGAACGCATTAAAAAACGTATATACTCAACGTAGGGTTCCATTTTGTTGATGTTGATCATAGTTCACGGATTTTAAAATTTTGTTCAGTTTTGGCGGGATATTTGTGTTTAATAAGTTTTGTCTGCGGCTTCACAAGTAATTTTCAACTGGTAATCGCTGTAATAATAAGATTGTAAAAAATTCGTTAAAAAAATTGGCAATGCGGCAATTAAATGAAACTGGAATTAGATATAGGTAATTACTAATTAAAGAACAAAGAATAATCTTTTACCAGGATGATTAAATAGCAAATGCGTCTATTAAAACCTGAAGAATGTTCAAGTGAAAAAGTCTTTAAGTTGACTTAGATAGAAAAATTGACGTTTTATTAATCCATAGTATTGTGTACTAATGATCTTTGACATACTTTAAGTTGTTCAAAAGAGTTAAATTTTTGTACGAAAAATTGAAGTTAGGTCGCCACACGTTATCGATTAAATTTTAGGTTTAGGTATTGTAGACGTTCTTCACAATCATAATGTTTACAAAAAATCACGATCAACTTGATGACGTTTTCAACTGAATACCCGATTATTGTTGGGTGTGATATTTCAGTGTGTTAACTTCCTATATCATAATATCATACAGGATTAATTTATAATTGTTCATTATTATATTAGGTACATTTATAAAACCGTAGTTTTAATGTCGGAAAAATGTTCAGTATCCATTTTCCGAAAATTTTAAACTTGTGACCAACTACTTGCCGGCACCAGAGAGCATCACGTGCTTAGGGGTCAGATAAACACTACTAAAAATATTTACTTGATTTTCGAATTTGAAATCTTAATCTTAATCAACAACGATTGCTTTCAAATCACTTTCTGCTATTTCTTGAGACTTTCATTTATTACTTACTTTAAAAAAATGAGAAAATCAGTAACACCAATATAATTTTCTATAATTTGCATATTGAGAAATTGCTCTTACTACCTGTTCGTTCTTTGACTGACTGAAATGAAGTAATGCGTTCTTCAATTCTGAATGTGTTTTAGCTTACGATTTTAATGAGCATTCAACTACATTCATAAACTTGCGTCATTGTTCTGCAGATGTTACATTTAACGTAACAACAGTTGTAATATTTGCATTGACACCTTTCAATTTTTTCTTCCACCAGTGTTCTGTATCCTCTACCACAACATAACTGTCTGCAGCTGTCAGGTCCCTCCGTTGTTACATTACATTTCCTAAAAGATAACCAAATATTCTCGAATTTTCAAAACGCTCTCGTTTTACTGACCGTCCTGCAGTTCCAAAGCTACCCAGTTTCATATCTTTGGTACAATAGTCGGGCGATTTCGACAGGAACAGAAGCTGTTCACCCCCTGTTTTTTTTCCAAAGTTTCCTTCAATATAACTTCTTGATACTTCTTTCGCGTTCGTATACT
This sequence comes from Zophobas morio, assembly GCF_036711695.1. Taxonomy (NCBI): domain Eukaryota; kingdom Metazoa; phylum Arthropoda; class Insecta; order Coleoptera; family Tenebrionidae; genus Zophobas; species Zophobas morio. The sequence continues at coordinate 8,629,851 of NW_026972110.1, forward strand.
GTCTTAGTAACCGTTGCCCTATATCGATTAGAGGCGGTAAACCTTTCCAGCACGTTTTTATATTGCAAGATCCAGATACTCCATGACATTTGCATTGGGTTCTCAGATTTTCTTTTACAACCTAAAAATTTCACAAAGAACTTGCACCTAATATTCAATTTTTTTTCTTTACTTTTCTGCCGACACGATTATTGTGCAAGTTAACAGCAGCAATTTCTTCTCTTAGAAGGAGGTTCTTCTTTTCTTCAAAGTTGCCTCTTCTGCGTTTCCTGGTTTTATCGAAATTCAGTTTTTCAACATTGTCTATAAACCGTTTTGCAAAATAAACGCCCCAGTATATGTTATCGCCGCATCCACCCCACTGGAAATTCCCATTAGGCGGTTCATTTGGTTTGCTAGCACACGTGCAATGGTAGAGGGTGCCGCTTGCGCAGGCACGTGCCATTGTGTATGTTAATGCTGCCGAGCTTATGGCGTACACGTAAGCTTGTTCTCTTGTTGCTGGAATATAAAAAAAAAAACAATTAAAAAGTTTGTTACGACAAAGTAAACTGACCGAGATTTTTTAGATGAGTTTTTTGGATAATAAAAATTTTACTTTTGTATGAAAAACAGGTTGATTTCAAAGTTTTCTGCTGTTTCTATAAATTCGATATTTTTTGGTTGGTTATTGTTTATTGTGTTTACGTAAGGTATTTACACACTCGTCAAACACAAAAAAAAAGAAAACATAATTACATAATACTTAATACCCAATCTGTTCTCTAAATATTGATCAACTGAGTTACAAAGCTTTCTTACTACATATTATTTTATGAAACACAAACAATCTATACATTTATTTATTTATTTATTATCTTAATTTGTATTTTCAAAGTCAAAATATGCGCCATAACATTATAAAGCTTATGGTTCAAACTACACAACAAAATAATAGTTATACATGTTATCAAAATTAAATAAATGGGGAGTTATATTTTGGGACGTGATACCAAAACCAATCATTGTTAATTTGTGGATTTGTTTAATGTATCGATTCGATATAGCATAAATCAGTATTCCAGTAACTTTTCATTGTTGCATAGTTAAGTGCAGTGAGCAGTGTTGGGGACAGATACTTTTAAAAGTATCTAGATACAGGATAGATATATGGAAGATAAAAGTATCTAGATACAGATTGTTTTCGATTTTTTCGAAATGTATCTAGATACAGATACAAGAAAACAGATACTTTTTGAAGCTTTGGCGAATAAAATAACTGAAAACATGTTTATGTATTTTTGTATGTATTGTTTAATGAATTTTTTAAAATTAACAACATTTCGTACGTATTGTCACCTAAATTATTTCTTCTTGGTGTCAGAATTTGGTTTCCGCTACTAAACACCCGTTTCACAGGTGCAGAAGAAGGGATTGTGGTATTAAATTTAAAAAATACACATTTTACTGTAGCATAGTTATTCAAGACTGAAAAATCTTTTCTTTTTTCCTGCAAATACTTAGGCCATCGCTTCGCTGTTTGATGTGTCGCAAATTGTGCAATATTTATTACGTACGCTTCAAAAGAATATTTTTTTTTGTTTTTATTCCCATACTACAGTGTCCAAATTGTGTTTGAGTTTATCTAATAATTATCTCCAGCATTAAAATTATGTCATAAATTATTATTCTTCAATATCGGCTTACGATGTTTTTATGACCATGTTCGGTAATCGTCTATCCCGGTGCGGCAGGTATATACATTTTAGGAAGAATTGCTGGTTCTGTTTAAGGCAAAATAAGTACAATTTCTTAGAAAGGTATTTAAAGTCCTTATAGGATCAAAGGCTGCCTGGCAGGCCGGAGTGCAACTTTAAATTTTCAGATTTTTAATCTCGTTTCACGATTTCTGAGAATATATCACGATAAATTATTCTACCGAGGGTTGTAAAAATATTAATTTTATTATAAAATGCATTGTCCCGATAAGGGTAAAACCCAGTGAATAGTGAATTGTGGTTTATGGTTTTTAAAATACCATCTTACCATGGTATAAATTTATTACCCCGCAGGATTATATTTAAAGATGTATAAGTACTGAAAGCTACAATGTAGGAAAGGATGGTATTTAAAATATGAAAATTTCCGTGACAGAACACTATTAGTGGACCTCTTACCTCTATTTTTGTTTATGTGACCAAAATCACCAACATGAAGTATCAAAAATTACTACTAGTATAACTCAACTAATAACTACTGAAAAAAAAGTGAAATAAAAAAATGTATCTGTATCTGCGCCATTAATTTTGTATCTAGGGACAGATATTTTGTGCTTAAATTCGATTTTATCTAGATACAGATACTAGATACCCAAAAATGTATCTAGATACTTTATTTAGATACAAGTATCTAGATACTGCCCAAGACTGTCCTTTGATTATTTCCAGCAAATGGGATAAAATAATTGTTGTTTTAAAGTTACACTTATGAATTTAAGTTGATTTTATCAAAAATGCATTAAAAGCTATTTGGAAATCAAAAAACTAGCCTAGGTTACAATTTGTTTAGTGAGATTTTGTTATCTATTGTAAGTGCTCATTTACAATGGGCATAAAACATAAGGATGACATAAATGTAAAAAGCATAAAGTTGGGACAATGATAACCGTATTACACTGTCTTGCTTAATTCTTATGCTTATGACTGACTTATGCACGCCTTATGCATTGTACATAAAGTTGAGAAATATTCAGCTTTTAAGTATATAACAGTTATGAAAATCTAGTAGCTTTATGCGGTTAATGTTTAGTTTTTCGGAGACGATTGGAAAACATGTCAATTGCAGTCTGACAAGAAAAGCGCTTTTTAGATTGTTTGTGGCTTTCAACAAGACAACAATTGGGTATATTATGTTTTACATTACAATTTGTAATGGTGAGGAAAATAATACCTAGTTGTATACTAATAATTGATGTAGTAAAGGTATAGAAAACAGTGACATTAAGCTGCTAATTAACTCGGTGAGGGCCCATGAGTCTTTGTATGATAAAAGTGGCAAGAATTACAAAGACACTAAGGACTAAAAATATTTGGCAAGAGATTGCAGAAACCGTATCTTCAACTCGTAGGAAAATATATTAACGTAAAGAACCGACTGAGAACTAAGAAACAGAGAGTATCTTAAAGTGAAAAAATAAATCACGCAAGAAATTTATCGTTAGAAGGGGCACTAAGGGTATCAGTTTTGTTGAATCCTAAGTATGGTAAGGCGAAGATATGAAACAGGTTCTTTTATTCTCGAAGACCAGGGTAAGGGCGAAAATGATATGCCCTCCAAAATGATCTCACAATAATTACTGGAAATGATAGAATATCGTTGCGAATAGTAAGACGTTTAAAAGAATCAGGCGTGGACAACAGAACACCAGCAAAAAATACCACTCACCAGAGCGCAAAAAGGTACAAGAGTAATCTTTTTCAAAGGTCGTACAATTTAGTTCCTATACGTGGGAGAACCATGAATGCAAATTATTAGCCAGAAAACATAATAGTTGATCATGTATATATGTTATTTGGTCTCTTTGTGGGCCTCCATTTTTTGTTCATGCAAGGTAATGCCCGTCTTCACATAGCGAGAATAGTTACGGATTACCTGAATGCTTTAGATATTTCTGTTATGAACTGGCCAGCTAACAGTCCAATTTAAATCCCATTGAGCATTTTGGTAAGAGATTAAAAAATCAGTGAAAAGTATACCCCTATTTACAGTATACAATTGGTAAATGCAGTAACTGAAGAAATTATTCAAAATTGAATATCTGTCTTGCCGAGATGTAGACATGAGTGCCACGAATGCCACGATATTAAATTTATACCAAGTTTGTTAATTCCCTGTTTTTTGAACTTTGAAGGTGCTTGTTTTGGTAAAATTAATTCTTTATAAACGAATTTAAAGACATTATTTTATTTAAAATACTGATGTGCGAACAGTATGGCTTTGGAAATAAAACCAGTTGCTCAAATTCAAAGAAGAAGGCCTAATCTAACAGAAGAAGCTCTTCAGGGTATCTACCAGTTTCTTCTTGAAGTAAGTAAACGGAAAGATTAAGCGCGGAGTCATGCGGCTATAGGATATTAGCTTTCAACGAAAAATGAAAAATTTGGCATGGAGAACGATCCCAAAAAGTCTCTTTTTGTGAATGTTGCTTTTATATAATTCAGAACAAGGAATAAATACGTGAAATCTGAGAAAATGCAACACGATAGATAAGGAGAAGAAACTGAAAATAAGTGCAATCCGACCCGACATTTTAATTACCTATTTGCATGTTTTGATTAATTCCAAGGAAAGTTCAATATTATATCAAAACTTACTATAAGGTATTATATTTGTTGTAATAATAATAATTCGTCATTAAAAAGTACATTTCATTTGAGTATATTTTTTAAATTCAATTGTTAAGTGTTGCGATTAGATCTCGATTTTGTTTATTACGTGCTAATCGATAGTAGGACGAGAATTTTATTAATTCTTGGTAATTCTTTCTTTCAGATAGCAGACTTATCGGAGTTATCGGTGCGTAAAGAATCCTCAAAAGTTCAGGTGTGTCGGCACCGCGTGTTCAAAAACTGTAGGGAGGAATTTGTTTCCCAAATGAACTTTTTAAGACTTTGAGTTGGTCATAAATTGCTCTAAAAATTAGATCCTTGGACGTTTACAATTTGCGAAGTATTTAGTCAAAAACTGCTGGAAATTTTTCTGATCTTTCGATTTTTTAGTCTTTTGAAAAGTTTTTGATATATTATATGTGTGTGTGTAGGTATGTTTGTGGTATTTATGTGAATAAATTTACAGTTACACAATGATTTATTATTTAGCAACACTTTACGTAACTATGTTTCAATAACAAAAAAAAAAAAACCGGACGGCCGTTAAGTTAAAAATTCTATACTGTCCTGTGTACTTAGATAGGAATTTTCTACTGATTCAAACACGTCCTAAATAAAGACAAATTGTCTGAATATGTAAACGTTACACAAAAACAAAAGAAGCTTTTTTAGCGCCTGAATAAGTTATTGGAAATTTTTGAAAGTTGACTTTAACAAAATACATATTTGACCAAATGTTTTTGCCAGCTCAAATTTGGTCTGATTTCATTAAATATATACCTTATTATTATTACTGTTAATGCATTATGACTGAGAAGTTATATTCGCTAATGTAAAAGATTGTCTTTAAATGACAACATTATTTTTGTATCATTGCTAGTATCGTCATTTTTGGAAGAGTACCTACCAATTAATTATTTTCCATAATCATATTTTTTAAGACTTCATTTATCAAATATTTAATTTCGGAGGCTTCCACGATCGGAGTCAATACATGATCGTTTTCCGGGTTGGGACCGTATTAATTGAGTTTTTGGGCTCAACGTTTCGCACACATTCGTAAGTGGCATCTTCAGGAGCAGGGTTAAGAAATTAGGAATAAAATTTTAAGACAACTTAATTTAAGGTCCAGGTTAAGTTTTATGATTTATGTAGGTAATATATACTGCAGTTCGTGAGAATGATGAAATAACTGCAGTAGGTACTTTACCTGCGCATCAGAGGCAACACGATTTAGCGTGAGAGAATTTGAAAAGAAGTCTCTTTAGAACTACTATAAAAGCGACTTTAGTCATTATTTATTTATTTGACTATAATTTAACAACTTTAAATGAATTGAAAGTCCAATTCCGATTAACTTATTTAAAAAAGGAAATTTGTTGTGCAGTCTGATGGGTTAATAAGCGAAACATTTTGTTTTCTTGGTTGGTATAATCAAATATAATAATAGTTATTTATCTTATTAGTGGGATAGAGCCATTATTACAGCACTACGAGTGTGAAGATTGCAGAAGACGAGGTCGTTAGACCGAGTCATCTGTAATCACACGAGTTGCTGTAATATGCTCTAGCTCACGTATGAAATACAAAACTTTATCTACAACTGCCCAAAAATGAAAAAGAAAAAAAGCCGATTAAATTTTTTTATTAATTAAAAATCAAGAATCAAGAGAATTTTTGCAGTGTTATGACAACCGCTCAAATTTGTTGTAAACAACGCGTCAGTTTTTAGAAAAAAAAATGTTGTTCAATCGAGAAATGAGTGATTCTGAAGCAGAAAGCTTGCCTTTCGAAACAGAAGAAGCTGCTACAAACCTAGTGTCTTCATTGTTCCCTGATAAATCAAAAACTAAATACGAAAAACGGTTCACTGACTGGTGTGCATCCAAGAAAATAAATCATGAAGCAAGATAGAAGGTGCTGTTGCCATTTTTTGAAGATTTGTCGAAAAGCTATAAATGCAGCAGCCTTTGGGCTGTATGTGAAGGTACTGAAGGTTATATCGACACTTCGATTGAAAACAAGAAAAAGACCGCTTCTGATATTCTTGGAGGTGATCCTGGAGCCAGAACAAGTACGGCCAGTAGCTACAACCGAGATTCAAGCATTGTTAGAAGAGAAATCTTAAATACTGGAGCTGTAACAAACATTTTGTTAACAAAACCTAAGCATTATGGACAAAGATACAAATAATTTCATTTCATCTGGTATTAATATCAGTAATCGTAAGGAATGTATTATCGACGTGTATAACAAATAAGTTAAGAATTAATCAATGTAATTTGTTGTAATTTACATGTTAATAAAATTCAACTAAGAAGTGGAGACCTTCATTACACCACTAGTGGTGTAATCTTTCTATTACACCACTAGTGGAATAAGAGGGTTTATTACTCAACTCAAACAGTGCCGAATGAGTTGTGTAATAAGGCCTTTATAAAGCAGTTGTTGATAAAAGCATTTTCTATTGCCCGTTGTATATTTAGTATCATTCTATGAATAAGCTATAGTTTTCAAAAAAAAAAAAAAAGTTCAAATTTGCGACATTTTTAACGTTTTTAAATGTAACATCATTTGCAAAATCTTTTTTGTGAATTTATTGCTGTGTATATGTGCATTTTATTGTTATTATAAATTCGGTGTTGAGTGCTGTTTAGGTAGGATCAAGATTAATGAACTTTGGTAACAGTGCATTAAAAGAAAACTTATCTAAGCTAACTAGGTATACTATTTTAGAGTCTTCACCTACTTTTGCAACTTGTAAATATTTTATAATTTTGGTTTTTAATTTTGCTTTAGGTGATAAAAGTTAGGGTCGGATATTACAATTTTAAATTCACTAACATCTGCTTCATTTTATTAATCGTATAGAATATACGATATTATTTATTATATGTATGTATCTATTAATTTCAAGACATTCAAAAGAAAATTTAATATTGCACTTTTATCTGGAATATGAAGTATAAATCTGTCATTTTAAATGAATAATTTTCTAGTATGAAATGGTTAGTACTTATACGTTAAATTTCTCTTAATGTTAATAGAACAAACTTTGTTCAGATATTCTATCTTCGAATTTTCTTCTCGTTTGATCTATACGTATATGGAAGAGTTTCCATAATTTAACAGACTTCTAGAATTTGAATTTTTATGCGAGTTGCCTATATTCAAATTTGTTCAAGAAATTAAAAGTTCTAAAAACGTTTTCATTAGAGGAAAGTCACCTATTATAGGATACTTTTGTGTACAAAACTGTTTGTTCTTTAAAAAAATTAAAGTCATCTAGTTATAGTTTGAGTTTCAAAATTGTCATTTCCTACTTCATATTGGGCAACTTAGTTGCCTTTTATGGGATATCAATATCGCTTAATGTGAGGTACAACTAATTCAAATTTGGAAGGAAAGGTCAAACATAGTCTTCTTTTTATCTTATCATTTTTTGTTTGTTTGTTTGTTTGTTTGTTTGTTTGTTTCTTATAAGTACATATGTTTAGTTAGAGATTTGTGCTCCTTTTACATTTGATTCGCATTTCAGAAGTTGAAGGAGAATTTTTGTTTCGAGTGGCTTATTTCCAATTCATGTTTGTAAGCAGAGTTTGTAACGATAGTAGCATTAGACTTTCTGCTAAGTTGAGCACTGACACTAATAAGTCACAGACCGAAGAATTTTAGTTTCCGTCGCAGCTTTTTCTGTTTTCAGTAGTCAAAGAATCTTCTGATATTATGAAAGCGTTTCTTTGTTTTAGCCAATTAATTACATCTTGTGCGTAGTACGTCTTAAATAACGACATAAACGGTAGGTATATCGTATTATTGTATTAGAATGAGGCGGAAGGCACGTAAAATGTGAACATGATTTTACCTTGCTTCTAAATTTGAATCTAATTTTAATTTTCTGAGTGTTTTAAACTTAAATAACCTAAACTTAACTTACTTTCCTTGCGAAGTTTAAGTTTTAAATTTAGCTGGTCAATGGATGTATCATTTATATAAATTGTAAACAAAACAGGGCCTAATACGGATTCCTGTGGGATACCATATACTTTAGAAGAAGAAACTTTATCTTTAACGTTCACAATTCGGTATCTAGCGTGCAATCAAATTTATAGCAACGTAATTTATTTCGCAGCATATTATGATTAAAACAATCAAAAGCTTTCGAAATGTCATAAAATGTGGCGCCCAAATGAATCCCATTTTCAAAACCTCTGACGACGTAGAGGTTGTATAGCTAAAGCTGTTGACTTCCTCTTTCGAAATCCGAATTGAGAAACGTTAGATATACAAATTATGCGATTCAAAATGAGAGCAGATTTATGTTCGCAGGGATTTTCCGAAAATTTTTCCAGTTGTAGGTGTAACGGATGCAGGTCTAATTTGATTTATGTCACCATTTTTAAACAGTGAGAAAACTTCTGACAGTTTTGGACAATCAGGAAGTAAAACGGATTTTATAGATTCATTGAATAGTTTTATTATATTGTTACGATAATTGGTGATTGAAACCGGCGTGGGTAAAATTCAACAATTTATTTCTTAGCAACTCAAATTTACACGACTAATTACACAGCGACTATGTACAAAATAATTCCGGCGCAACTTGACTGGATTCTCAACGCTCACTGGACTCAACTCGTTTCCGCAGGCGACCTCTATTTAAACCCTTACTTTCCTTATAGATGTTCCGCAATCGAGGTATTTCTGGAATACCCATCGTGAGTTCTGCTTCCAGGCCTTTCTTTAGCGAACGCTGCCCGACTACCGTAACCGACGATGAGTCACCCATCATCGCCGTACACACTAAAACGCATAGGCGTCGTACCGAGGCGGCGTATGGGTTTCTTTCGTAATCGATTCATTATTTTTGTATTCAGGTCATGAACATCATGATAATATCTCGAACTTCAGTATAACAAATCTCTTTAAAAGAAAAATCAGGACTGTCTTGATTTGATATTTTATTGTAATTAATTTGTTGCGGTATCAATTTGTCAACGAGTTCTTTAGGAATTATACAAAAAAAATTATGACCAGATTGGAATGGAGATTCGATTATCGTATTTTGACACGAAAATATGTAGTTAATTAGCTTCTAGGCGTTGCATGTATTTCCTCCGGAGGTTTCAATATATGAATCGTACGCTTGTGTTTTATCATCTTCAACAGCTGTATTGATTGTATTTATTTATTACGAAGTCGTTTCATGTCAATCAAAAGTTGAGGATTATTTGTTTTGATATAATTTTGATTATAATTAATGCCGCCTCTAATAAACGGAACGCTCTGCTCTGTACAGTTGAAAATAAGTTTAGTTTCTACTTTTCAAAGAATCAAAATAGTTTCGTGATTTTTTTCTACCTTTAATAATATAATTAACGAGATATCAAGGTGAATTAATGCGCTTAGTTAGTCGCGTTGTACATAGTGTTGCTCACATTTTTGGTTAAATTTGTGCAATACACAAATTTTAAAACGACTTTTATTTTCTTGTTTACTATTTTTTCTAGCCGCATTTTTTTTCTTTTAATTGATAAGGATTCTCAGAAAAAAAGGTTGACAATTATTAATATACTTAATTTCTCTTATATTTTATTCGATACTTAATTTAATAATTCTTTGAGCTGGTGTAATCAGCATTTTGCATGAGATAAATATCAATATCATGTAACAAAGATATAATGTAATAAAGAATTTTATGTATATTAAATAAATTGGGATAATTAATTGATCAAATAAACCGGTCCATTTTCTTTTTGCAAATACTTACTTAAAATTTTTAAGTAATCGTTTCGGTAGTTTAGGAGATCACATGATAAACATAGCGGCAGATTAATAGAAACGGAAAATTTGAATTTACTAGATATTTATAAAAGTGAATCGACTTTATTTCCAATATTGTCATTAGCCACTAGTCAGAAAAGTAAATGTTTTTTGTTTCATTACTGCCTATTCCTATTACAGCATTTTGCCTTTTCATTTGAAGGAAAATTACCTTTGTTTGAAAATCATTACGTATACAAATATTTCCTATAACAAATTCTGTTCACGAATAACTTTGATGGAAGAAGGGAAATCTAGATAAACTGGAGGAATTCCCTTTCACCAGACGGTAAAATCGCCGTGATTGCCTGTAGATCTTGACAGAATGAACAGCATCGTTATCAGGGAAGGGATGCTTTTGCAAAGTAAGGGCAAACGTGACCGGACTAAACACACAAAAACAGACCATAACACTGTAGTTTAATAAGCAGGGTTGTGCCTTTTATTTTCCTGCTAATTAAGATTGAAACTGCAGCAGCTTTACCTCTGGTTAAATCCGGGGTTAAATAGGGGGCCGTTACTATAGAAGAACAATTCCATCGACGGTCCTGAAACACAGTCTGGCACGTTTCCGCCGCCACGGTAGCCGCTTTTTGTACGTGCGGCATCGCTTCCATGGTGCTTCTACACAATTTCGCCTGGAGCTTGGCTAAACCGAATCTTCGGCGTGCTATACCACATGGCGAACGAGTACCGGAGCGGATGCCTCTGCCCGGATTATTGTTGACTGAACTCAAATTCCAGTGTAAATTGGAATGCTGAAGGGACCTAAAACGATTAAAAAGGTGACTCTGATAATAAAAAAAAGTTAAGTTGGCGTGCTATAGCATTTTTTAATTCTCAAAGAGAATATTTTGTGTGTAATTTAAACGAATTATCTACGACAACTGCTAAATATACTTAACACTGTTGGTATTAAATAAACATTTATAGCAATTACAAGTTTAAACAATTTAATATTTATAATCGGTTCTGCTAATTTGTCAAACCTAATGATTTCAGGATTCCATCACAGTTGAGGATTTAAAAAGGTAACGTTGCGTTGAGTAGTAAATCATTTAAAAGTTTTTTTTTATTACTTAAGAAGTCACTGCTAGCCAGGATGAAACAAATGCAAAAATGACATGACCATAAGGATGTTATGTGTTAGGCTAGCCACATTTTAATTTCCGTTTATAGAAATTAACTGATAAATGTTCACGAATTTTAAAAATGTTAACTTTAAGAACATGTGGAATTCTGACTCTCATATCTTCGAATCAGTTGCTATAACCTCACTCGTATTACGTTTCGCGTACTTACATTTTTTGGATATTTGTCAGCGGGTTGGCTTAGGAGAAGCATCAATGAAAGTGTTTTTAAACCTATTAATTAATTAGTAGCAAGATAACACACACACATAGAGAGCACAAAGAAAGATTCAAGATGCAAGCTTTAAATATAGGTTTTAATGTCCGTGGTTCCCAGACAGGTCAACCGATTTTAATGCGTTTTGTTTGAAAGCTGGTTTAATCGGGATGGTTCTTACCTATGTTTACCTTTCAAGATCATTAGCTGAGAATCGTAACACGGTTGGTGTAGGAATTAGTTTGCGTGAAAATTTGATAGCGCGTCGACCATCGCAGCTAATCTTAACTATATAATTTCAGTCACGAACATCCACCAGTACTAATCAGCTCGTTTCGCGATAAGGTGAGGGTAGGACGTCAATAGTCGCAACGATTCTTAACCAATTTCAGACTATTTATGAGTTCATTCTTTTTGGCTGGAGATTTTAGGTACTGCTTTTCAAGCTATAGAATCTGATACGAAAATACGCAAGGCTAGAAGAAAATATAATATTCCGTATTCATCTTTACATGCAAGATCAATTAATCAGTTAATATGCCCCATTCTCGTATTGGTAGGAAAACTGTATTTACTCTAAATTAAAACAGAGAAATGGCAATCGCCTTATGAAATTGGCAGATACCTTGTATGTTTCTCATCATGATCTTAGAAAAATAGCACACGAATATCAGAACGAAATAAGATTAAAAATGTATTTAGCAAAGAAAGACGTCTGGCCGGTAAAGACTGGATCTTTGGTTTTCGTGAAAGAAATCCAACATTTCTTTGCGTAAACCTGAAGCCAGTAATATAAAAGGAATTGAAGGATTCAACAAACAAGATGTTGGGGAATTTTTGGTTAATTTAGAGGAAACTAAGAATATGTATCTGAGGAAAAGGATAGATAAATCCGAAGAATAAATATCACAATCCCCCGTTATTCAACAAAATGATGACTTCTGTCCTTATCAGATAATTAAAACTAGGAAATTAGCTCCCAGAACATCAGATTTAGATTTGATACTAAACTCATCCTGCAGAGTTCTGAAAAATCTTTTTTCAGATTGTAACTCAACTTTTTTACGTACTATATGGTCTATATCTACTAGTAAAAGTTCCAGAGCAAAGAAGAATACGAAGTTAAGAAAAAGACAACTGTCCATAACATTAACAGACACACTAATTAAGAAGTTTCTTCTTCTGCGAGAATATATATCCCGTTATCGTCTATCTGTCTGTCTGTCTGATTGGTGTCTGTATCCATTTTTATTAGATAAGTAATCTCCGAAATTATTAGACCGATTGTTGTCATTTTTGTATGTATATCAGGAATATCATGTAGATGATTAAACGCTAACTAAAATTTGGCTATTCATCCTCACCCCCAATGGGATGACGTCATCTCCAAAATTTATAATAAAAAGTCTTTTTAAATTTGACAAAATAAAATACGCCTGCATCTCTGGTGTGTCGAATTTCCACCCTAGACACCCAGAATCTTTGGAAAAAATTCAAAACTGAATAACAATATTTTGCAGTATAACTTTGAAACTACAAAACCTATTGCTCCGAAATCTTCTAAATATTTTAAGGTTATCGTAATCATGGTAAATCGTTAAGCAAAATTTATTCGTTTAAACGGGCCAATTTCAAGTTGGTTTGCAATTAATTGCAAGCTGCGTTGCTATGGTAACCTCGCAAAAATATAATGGTTTGTATTAAGAGTTCTACGAGATCACCATAGCAACGGCGCTTACAATTAATTGCAAACCAACTTGAAATTGGCCCGTCAGTCCCTTTCAAAAAATTGATGACGTCATCTCAAAATTTTGCCGAATAAATCCTATCCAAAATGTGCAAAATATGATGAGTCTATACTTGTGATTTATCATTACATTAAAAGTTTTTAAATTTCTTATACAGGGTGACTCATAAAAATTAATGAATGAGTCAATTTATTTTACTGATTAAATTGGGAATGGCTCCGTTTTCCCGAAAATTGACGTTTCATGGCCCCTAGAATACGAAAATTCATATAGGTCTCTTGTTTCCGTCGTTTGTGTACATATATTACTATATTAGGAATATCGTGTAGATGGTAAAACTCTAACCAAAATTTGTCTCTCTTACAATTTTGCCGAATAAATGTAAAATATGCACAATATTAATTCTAGAAATTACAGAAATTCTAAAATTCTGACCGAATTTGTGGAATGATTTCAAATGTTGTGAAAGTTCCCAATATTCTAAACCTTTCAAAGCTTTTAAGGCTTTCAAGGATGCCAAAAACTCTAAGGACTACAAGGATTTCACGAATTTTAAAAAATTAATAAAAATTAGCGAAGCCGGCAATTTAAAAATTCTAAAGGATTTCAAAAATTCCGAAGATTCAGATTCCACAGATTCCAAATATATTTGAAAATTGGAAAGGTGATAAAAATCCTAAAGATCTAAAAATATTTAAAATTCTAGAGATACTAAAGTATCTAAAAATAATGACAATCTGAAAGCTTATAGAAATTCTAGTGATTCTAGATTCTAGAGATTCTAAATATTCCAAAGTTTCCAGTGGTTTGAAAGATTCAAAAAGTATAAAAGCTTTCACGGATTACATACACTAGAAATTGCGAATTGTAAAGAAATAAACTAAAGTTCTAATGTTCTAAATATAAAAGGATCCAATAAAATCTTAAAAATTTAAAAAACCTGGAGATACTAATGATCCTAGGAATTGCAGAAATTTTAGGCTTTATAAAACTCCTAGTAATTCCCGAAGTATTCAAAATTTCCGTAGAGTGGAAAGACTCTAAAGAGTAAATACTGTAAAGACTAATAAAGATTTTAAAGGCTCTAAAGGGTCTAAAGAGTCTAAGGACTTTAAGGGATCAAACGCCAAAATTCTGTTTCGAATACTTACAAGATTCTAAAAGTTCTAAAGAAATTCCAAAAAGCCAAAGATTCTAAAACTTGTAAAATGCTTTCTTTATTTTTTGTAAATCCTAAAAGCACTGAAGGCCTTGAACACCCTAATTATTATCTTATAAATCTTGGAGACTGTAATGATTCCAGAGATTAGAAAAATTCCAAAGATTTATACTCTTGAGATCTATAAATGTTAGAAAAACAAATTTAGGAAGTGAGGAAAAAATGAATCTTGAAAATATTGGAAAAGGTTGAATTTCAAAATTCTGGTATAACAGGTATAATTTTAGACATTTTGTAAAATGTGGAAATTCTGGTCATTTTGTGTATTTCGGAAAATTTGAAAAATTGGACTAATCTGGAAAATCTCAACATTCTGGAAATTTTGAAACTTTTGCAAATTTCGAAAATTCTCAACAATTAAAAGAAAATAAAAAAATATTAAATTTCAAAATTTCAAAAGTTTACACAATCCTAAGATTATTGATATTCCAAATGTTTAAAAGGTTTCAAACATTTCAAAAATTCTAAAGACTCAACACATTCTAAAAACCTTAAAAGTTTTCATACGCTAGAATTTGCGAATAATGTAGACACCAAAGATGCTAAATGAACTAAAGTTTTAGTTCTAAATAGAAGAAACATCCAACAAAATCTTCAAAATCATAAAGATCTTGGAAGTATTTATGTTTCTAGAAATTATAAAAATTCTAAAAACTTTATAAAATTTCTAGTAATTCTGAAGTATCTAAATTTCCTAAGATTGTTAAGACTCTAAGGACTCTGAAAACTCTAAAGATTCTAAATATTCTAAGGATTCAATCAAACATTAAAAAGGTTTTTAAAATTCTGTTTCAATATTTCAAACAAAACAAAACATGACGAAAATTTTAAAGATTTTAAAAATTGTAAAAATCTGAAGAATGCTTCCTTTAATTTTTATAAATCCTACAAGTATTAGGGGTCCAGAACACCCTAATTATTATCTTCTACATCTCAGAGATTCTAAAAATTCCAGATATTCCAAAAATTTCAAAGATTTAAAGTCTCTTGGGGTCTATTAATTTTAGAAAATCTGGAAATATCTAGAAACTGTGAAGAATGTGAAAGACCTAGAAATCTTGAAAACTGAGGAAAAAGTTGAATTCTGGCATATTTTTAAATAACATTTAGAAAATCTGGAACTTCTAGAAATTTAAAAAATTTACTCAATTCTAGAAATTCTACACATTTTACTGATTTTATGAAAATCTTCCAAATACTGTGAAAGATCAAAGTCTTCTCTAAATTTCAAAAATTCCGAGGATTCCAAGGGTGCCCAAACTATAAGGAGTCTATTAATATTATAAAAAAATTATATTGAAAAACTGACTTAACTATAAAGATGAAAAAAAAAATTCTCGAATTTAAAGTTGATAATAATTTGTTGTATTAGTTCGAGTGTACTTTAGGGGCTAGGGAAGTTCTGTCGAAATAATTTTCAACCAATTTTTTTTATTTTTGTAGTCAATTCTTTAAATATAGCACCAAAACAGCAGAAATTTTGTTTATTAGCCCCTACTTTTTGGGAGATAATTTAATAAAAGTTTCTACGTCCAGAGCGTTATCTAAGGAAGTATTGTAATAGAGTCTATCGGCAGACTCTCTGTTCTATGTTTTTTCGACTTTCCATGACCCCTAGAGTTTGAAGAAATAGGTTTCCCGTTTCCGTCTGTCTGCCTGTCTGTCTGATTGTCTGTCTGTCTGTCTGTTGGTCTGTCTGTCCGGATTTTTATTAGACAGATAATTTCCGAAACTACTGGACCGATTGTTGTAAAATTTTGTATGTATCAGGACTATAATCTAGATAGTAAAACGCTAACTAAAATTTGGCTAAACGTCCCAAGCATCTCCAAAATTTACATCAGCAAATTTGTTTTTATTTTTTTAAAATAAGATACTCCTGGACTTGTGGTGTTCGAATCCGTGTTGGTTTTCACCTTAGGAAACTTTTGGAAAAAAAATGTAAACACATTTTGCAACCGTTATCGGATACATCATTATCGGTAAATTATTAATCTAAATTTATTGGTTTATCCCTTCCCAAAAATTTGATGACGTCATCTCAA
Source organism: Zophobas morio (assembly GCF_036711695.1). NCBI lineage: Eukaryota > Metazoa > Arthropoda > Insecta > Coleoptera > Tenebrionidae > Zophobas > Zophobas morio. The sequence continues at coordinate 8,646,400 of NW_026972110.1, forward strand.
AATTGTGCTGCATAAATTCCCTCTGAGGTGTGTAAAATATTATGACTGTATATTTGTGGTTTATCACTGCACTCATAACTTTTAGAATTACTTACACAGTGTGACTCAAGAAAATTCATGAATGAGGCAATTTATTGTATTGATTTAATCAAGAACGACTCACTCCATTTTCCTGGAAATTTGAGAATACATATATATCTTCATTTACACTTATAAGGGCTGTCATAAAAAATACCAATATCAAATTTTACAAACCTTTTGAAAAATCTGCATTTATTGGATTCTACTTTAGGGGCGAGGGAAGTTCTGTCGAAATAACCTAGGTATTACACTTTAATTGTTGTATGACCTTACGATTACGAAATTAACTAAGAATTGATCACAAAATTTATGAAAATTGTAAAAAGCAATATCACTTGAAAGTGGAAAATTTTCTAATGAACAATACATATTGAAATCAAGTAATAAAACCAAAATAGTGGGGAACACTAGTAAGGAAACAAAAGTAGAAATGATCCATCAGAACGTAGCAAACAGTTTCAACACATATTTGTTATACCTATATTCCTCAATCTAATAAAAACTTATTCAAAATTATCCCATGAATTTAAGTAAACTAGCAATTAAAAATTAGTTACTTGTATCTTTTTATTCACTTGTATCTAATGAATCGATAACAATATGTACGTAGATATAAATAACAATGCATAAGACAGAGCTCCGTGTTGAGACCAGTTTTGTTTTTAATATATGTGACTGATAGACTAAGTTATTTTGAAAACGAAAATTTTCACTTTTCTCAGACGACACACCAATAATTGTTAAAGACAGATCCTTAGACAGACTAGGTGTAATATCATTTTGCCTGATTACTACCTACCTAACTGTTAATGGCGATTTTTTTAACTTAATTTTTGCATTATTTAAGAATTAAATAATGTAGATAAATATACAAGGTAAGAATAGTTCTGAAAAGAAAATATTTATTTAAATTTACGTAGGTATAAAAAACGAATCATAGTCTGTGCATATTTGTCTGGTTGCAATTGCGTATAATTAAATGGAGGGGGTGACTTGAGGAGCGCTCCAAGATATGCAAAACTTCACATTTAGACAATTATTATTATCAGAGTTCAAATGTACAAAAGGTTTACACAGAGGAAATTATTTTCGATAATGATCCGAATACATATAAAGGACCCCTTTTTTATCAATTTTATCAACATATTAACTACCAACGAGTCATGCAGGTCGTTTCGTAATTTCCTCACTTGTGTCAACATGATCCTTTGTTCCTCTAATTATTAAACCTTACACTAACGTGAAGTAAATAAGGGCATGTCGTAGATAAGTAATAATCGTAAAAAATCTGTACAATTAACACTTTCACAAGCGGCATACTACAAGACTTCAAACACATGCCTACAATAAACATTCCTTCTGACACTCCACCCTCGGATGTATGGCAAAGGTATGACAAAATACAATAGCAATGAGTTAATTGCGGCAGATTCGTCTTTTTATTATCAGCATGCCGACACAAGATGAGAGGTAATACTTGTTTTATGGATCTTAAGCATTTTTCAAGATGGTAGACACATAAATGCATTTCGTGTGTTATTAAGAAATTACAAATGTCACGCTAATTAAGCTGAAGAGTTAAGGGCAAAAGTCTCATAAGATTGTTGGTCGTCGAGCGACAATGCTAGATCGCGTGAACATAAGTTTAATCTATAATTAACTTTTGATAATATCGTTCAGGTAAGTCGGGAGGGCGCCCACTAATTACAGGTGTGGTTGAGGCCAGACTGACGGCCCTTTTGACTAAGAAGATAAAATTCATAAAGGACTGGGTATATGGACAAGGAGGGATGGAACTGTAATAATTTTTCATAGTTTATAACCACTTAGAGCAACTGAAGAGGTGAAAATAAAATATTTCTTATGTACCTAAAGTTTCATTTTTAACATATTTTTATTGTACGCAACAGTACAACAGAGTATAAAATTTTAGTTTAGCGAATCTTACAACACTGGCTTCAATTACCGTAAATAAAATTTTTAGTGCATGCTCTTGAAAGTCATATCGCTACAATTTCTATTTTCCTAGCCTTTGCATGAAAAGTAAAAAAATGAAAATGACTGGAATTTTATTTCTCAACTACATTTTTCCATACTAAGGGATTCCTGGCAGCTGCTCAGGTAAGTTATTTTTAGATTTGTTAACCGGAATCATCCTTCGATTTAGAAAAACCGATCATAGGCAGGGACTAGGAACAAAATACTTTTTTCTTGGAAAAAGCAGTAAGCGTTAAAATTCTACGTAAAACTTTCGATCTGTGTCACTGTACATTTTTTTATTTGCTGGATTCATTTTGAATTTAAAAATTTACAAATTGAATAAGAGCGATTGAGATAAATATATTAAGGTTTCCTCGCCCTCGAAGTACAGCAAACCCCATGTAGCGTTTTCGAAAAACTATAAAATTTGATGTTGCGAATATCATTCTTTATGAGGTAGATTAAAATAAAGATGTTGAATGTAGTGTTAAAATAAAGGTAAAGAGGCATGCTATGCGTAGTTTGAACTGAGTTTTTACAAAATTTTGTGATGACGTCATCTACATTTTAGCAAGGACACGTGCTCGTATATCAATCAATTTGTATAACAAACAAAAGTTTCTGGAGCATGCGGCGAGCCGTTCTTGATTTGATCAATAAAATAGACTACCTCATTTATTAATTTTTTTGAGACACCCTGTATAAGCACTTCTAGAAAATATGAATATTGCAAGATTTCAGAACATTTGGTTTTGCAGTTTCAAAGTTAAATAATTGTAAAATATTGTTATATAATTTTGATCTATTTTTTTAAACATTTTGATGTCTGGGGTCGAAAATCGATGAATGAAATTATGAATCCGTGATTTATACCACAAGCCTAGGAGTATATTATTATATAAAATTTAAATAGCATTTGCTATGTAAAATTTTGAGGTAACGTCATCCTGTTAACAGATAGACAGGCAAACGACAGATAAAAGGAAATGGGGGACCTATTATTTCATACTCAAGGGTCATGAAACGTAGAGAAAACATGAAAGTAGCCGGACTCTATTATAGCTTCTACTCGAGAAATAAAAAGTTAAACATGTGCATAAATAAGCATTTATTTTTAAAGATTAAAGTAAAGTGGACGGTACACATATGAGCTAAGTTTTAAAAAATTGTTGGTTGATGTGGTGTTTATTGTTTATAAGTATATTTTATAATTGAAACCCCACAGAAGTGAATAGCAAGAAATACGAAGAGGAAACAAAATTATAACTGACATTTCACAAAATTGTTTCGATTGTCTTAAGGTTTTTACTGTTCTTTTCAAAGATAAGAAACTATCAATACTCTTAAACGGTAAAAACATAATTAAACTGTAACATAAAATACGTTTCTATAATAAAAATATGACAATAAAAGTATCCTTGATATCATAATTAGTAGTTACCTCTAAATATTGCATGTATAAAAAACTTTTGTTATAAGATTATTTTCAAAAATGCATATATACCGAGTTCATATTTGCGATTTTTTTATCACATTTTTAAAATTTTATGATTGTGAAATTGACATTTTTGACACTAAGTCAGCAGCTGTTTTCCTCAATTTATAAAAAATAGTTAATGATAATTGTCACATATAATATTATTATAATTTTTCTTTTCGATATTTCGTTATATTAATAAAATATCGAAAAGAAAAATTAAGCTTTGAAGGCTTCTACACTGGGGCCAACAATTTTTTAAATTATTTTTTCTTGGCTCAATAAACAGTCGTTAACAACGTGTCATAGAGTTAGTTAGTTAGCTATTTTTTGATCATCATGTATATCATTCTTATATGGACAAAACATTGTCTATTCTTTTTGGTTCTATGGAACTATGACATAAAAAACAATATTTAATTCAAAGTTTACACCCTGCTTTTGTAGATGGTTGACTTCAGGTAAAGCAATCAATGTAGCTGATGATGCGTAAGGGAGTGTATATAAAAATAGTATCTACACTGATATAATGTTCTTAATTTATCAAAAAATTTACACTCATCGGTTAAAACACGTATCAGTTTACACTGTTGTCTCCTAATTCGCGACATGCAGTGTTTCGAAAGCTGTTTTCTAGTAGAATTAAGTTTTAATTATTGTTATTCTTGTCTTTAAACAACAAAGAATTGTTTTGGAACTTAGTATCAAAGAACAAAATCAATTTATTGCTAATTAAAAAAAATTGGTCCAAAGTTTATAGTTTTTTTATATGAAAAACCTTATACAAAATTCAAAGGTTGTAAAAGGGTAGGCAGACTGAAAAGATCAATGTAATTTAATTTTCACTTTGAGCTTTGCTACATGTTCATAAAGTTGCTTACTTTACAGTAGTTAGTCATATTTTTTACGACTCCTTAACAAAGATTTGACATCCGTTAAGAATTGCATGTGAAATGTTTATAATAGGCATTAGCTTTTACAATACAAGTGCACGCAAAAATGGAATTATAAATGTCGAGAATATTTTTTTACTGGAAGATTTGCGTAGGTGCTTTAAAATAAAAAAAAAATTTATATGTATGTATAACAAAATAGTACTTACAGCCAACGAATAGAACATCCTTGTTCCCAAAGCAAAGGAAAAAACATGATCCACATAAATATTCTACTATTCATTTTTCAAAAATAGTTTTTACGATTTTTTTCGTTTTTAGTTGAAAGTGGCAAGTTCAGATGTCATTTTTATATAAAAAAAAATCATTGAGAACGATGTGTCTGATTTTTTTCAGGTAATTTATTGTTACTCCGTAAAGTGTATGTATTCTCGACAAAGGTCGGCGAAAGACTGAGTCAGAACGTGAAGCTCTTTGTGCTTAAAAGTTTTCCGGGCTTTCAGGCGGAGATCCCGGATTAACAGAACATATTAAACAGCTTAATGTACGTTATGCCCGTATTATGAGTATACATAATAGATGTTTCTTGTAAATTTTAATTAACGGTATAATGCTACAAGCTTATCAAAAATATCAATAGCAAGATATTAAATATAATGAAATATAGATATAATATAATTAAAGATTACTTAATTTTGGTTGACACGTTGATATTAGCATGTTTGCGCAAAATTTTTAATAAATTTTTTCTTATGCTTACACTTATCCTTATAACTATGTCTTATAATTATAACACTCATAATCGCTACATCTTATATTGACAACAATAGAATTTTTCTACAATGTCTATCAGTGTCATTTATTAGAACTCTAATTATGTCGCAACTGAAAAAGAAATTCCTTTGTATTAACTGATACACTAAATAGTTCTGAACATCTTCTACATTGCCACAAACCGCCAAAATTTCTAAATTATTCATGTGCAAAATTAATCAATTTACGTGACAGAAAGTCAGTTCTGCTTGCCAATGTAAGGTCCTAAGCCGTCAGCATAACTGTTACAATTATATTTATAACTATAATTATAAATTATAAGTGTAAGCATAAGGAAAACTTCATAAGAAACTGTTTTCCGCAAACATGATATTAACTCGTTTAAAGTTAAATAAATACATTGTCATTATTTATTTGATTTGTCTTTATGAATTTTGTATTATTAAATAGTTCTTTTGTAAATTTAAATAAAAGAGGAGTGAACCTATTTTAATTGTTGTTAGATTAGATTAGTTAGATTGAAAACATCCCGAAGAGGTTGAAAATCAAGTGAAATTTGATAAAATAACATGTTTTTTTTATATTCTAAAATGGTAATCTACGAAAAGAGCGTTCTGATGTAACTAAAATTTTAGATCTCATTTAAAACTACCGTAAGTAAAATCATAATTTTTTTTCTTGTTCTATAACGCTTTTACTAGTATAAATCGGGCCAAAAACATTGTCCAACTTTAACTTCGTAAGAATAAAATTTTTAACAAACTAAAAAACTATTTCCTTTTTTCTTAACAAAATTTATAAGTATGTTTCGAACGCTGACAAGATTGGGTTCCAAACAAGTAAAGAAAATAAGTTTTTCTCAAGTTAAACGATTTTGTAATTTGGTGTTAAATTTTAGGCTATTATTTTGGCTATTTCATATATTTATAGTATTCCAAAAAATAATACTAAACAAACATAGTTCGATCTTTCATCTTACGAAACTTTCAAGAAAATTTGAAATAAAGATCAATTAAATTTTTTTCATTAATACTGTACCTAAGCCGCTATTTTACCACTGATTTTTACGTTCCTGTTATTTTAATTTTTAAATAAGTTAATTAAGTTAAATATTCAGTGGTATATCATCCCGCATATTAAAGTCAATTATCTTAAAGAATTATTAAATGAAACGGTATTGAAAATTTGCCCTGCATGGTGATGGTTATGTGATGTGGCAGACCCAGGAAAATTTAATGTTTGAATGAAAACTGTTTTATTATCTATTTCCATTTAATTTCTCCGAAATTCGTTGAAGATATTTAACGTGATGTTACTGATGTCGTCATTTAATAAAAATTAATAAATATATTTATTTTGTTGAAGAATTCACTATTACAGTATATTAATATGTATAATCATGAATGTGCTTCAGGGTCCAGGAAAATTGTGTCTAAATAATTATTTACACCAATTTGTTACTCCCGAGCGTAAGGTCGGCAAGTGTAATATTGGGATCCTTTTGGCCAATTGCTAATTTCACCTTTCCTCGAAGCTTCTAGAATATGAAAGATTAGGGCTCTCCCATTCGTCTACCTGTTGGTTATTTTATTAGATATGTAATCTCCGAAACTACTGTGTCGATTGCGCAAGAACTTTGGGTAAATTTTAAGACTGCCATGTAGAAGATTAAACGCTAAAATTTGCTTGTTCATCCCCATCAACAATTCGACGATGTCATTTTGCTAGATAGTCTTAAGGATTTTAAAATTTAATAATATAATGTGATTCTGCACTTACGGTTTATTAATTCTAAAACTGGCTGTTTCCATGTTTTCTCGACCCCTGGAGTACAAAAAAATAGTATTTAGATTTATTTGTTCAGGAAAGAAGGAAATTCTGTCTAAATAATTTTAGATAAATATTTTATAAAACTGAAAGTCCATCAATGTTTGTCACTCTTGCTGATTCCATACTGCTTATTTATTGGCAACTTCGGGTAAAATTCAGAAGCCATTCATTGTTCTAAGGTCCTATTTTATAAATTTTGTCGGCCATGAAATTTATTAAAAAACAACATATTGGCATCACAGTCATTTGACATTTTATTTCACAGCTATTTGAGCGCGCACCTGTCAAACTTAACAAGGCACATCATTATTTTAAAAATACATTTCATGGAAATTTCATAGGCTATTAAAAGACTTCGTTTTTCAATCATTCTGAACTTCTGAACCATTTTTCTTGATAACATTGATTTGTTAAACAATGGAATTAATGGGGTGTTGCCACTTCAACTGAGACACACTGTATGTTTGTTACAGGTGTGGAAGGAGGACAGTACTTACTAGTATATTATCTGTCTGACGTTACAGGAGAAGTAACAGTTTGAGATTTAAAGACTATCCATGGTTAAAATTTACACAAAAATTATTATTTATTAGTTTGCCACATATAAATGGAATAGTGTATGTAACGGTAGTAGGTATATTAAAAAGTTTCATAAGACATTATTTTAGAACACGAATCCCAAGATTAGAATACGATTCGTCAGACGAGTTTCCCAAGGAAGGGACGAGAGTGCGCTAAAATGTATTATAAAACGTGTATTTTATACTTAATATATTTTCTACTTGTCACTTTTTACTTCATGTCCATCGGGGACATGTTTTCTCCACGTTTAATGACCCCTAAAGTACGAAAAAAGTGGTCTCCCTTTTCCGTCTGTCTGTCCATCTGGTTTTGTGTCGATTTTTAGTAGGCAGATAATCTCAGAAATTGCCGAATTGTTGTCAAATTTTGTATGAATATTAGGACTATCACGTAGATGGTAAAACGCTAACCAAAATTTTGATATTCATGCTTACCACCAATGAAATGACGTCATTTCCACAAAATTATACTCCTCCATTTGTGTGTGTAAATCGGTTGAATTTTCATCCTAGATATCCAGATTTTTGGAAAAAAGTCAAAATTATATAACGACACTTTGTAATTTAACTTAGAAACTACAAAACCGAATTGTTTGAAATGTTACAAACGTTTTAAGACTGTCGTAAGTAAGGTAAAAAATATCTGTTTATCCCCCCTAAAAAAATAATGACGTCATCTCAAAATTTCGTCGAATAATTCCTATCGAAAATGTGCAAAATATGATGAGTCTGTACTCGTAATTTATCATTGGATTCAGATTGTTCAGAACTGTTTAAACAAGATGACTCAAAAAAATGAATGAATAAGTCTAGTTATTTTATCGACCAGGAACTGCAAAATCGAATACTTTGAAATGTTGCAAACGTTTTAATGTGATCGTAACTATGTTAAATTTTTAATTAAAATATATCTGTTTTTTGTATTTATCTATAATACAAGTAACATAGCCCTACACATGTACTTCATAACTTCGTGTTAAGTGTTTATCCTAAACGTGCAGATTTTTGAAAAAAAAAAAAAAACAAATTAAAGAACATTTTGCAATTTACATTTTAATCTGGAAAACCTAATGCTTTGAAATCTTGCAGATGTTTTAAAGTTATGATAAGCATAATAAATTTTTAATCAAAATACAACGTGTTACAGAAAAAAGTACATTAAATTTAACCACGAACAGAACTCGTCAATAGAAAACATTTTTCTATTTAGCATTTTTTAAAACGAATTTTTTTGTCACAGTTTTACCCCCCCCCATTATTTAACGAGCCGGCCAAGCATTTCTTCAGTTGTTGACCGTGAATTTCACTTTCGATGCATCAGGTGGAAAGTGTTTGTTTTTACCCAATTTTTTGGCGAGTTGGCTAGCGATAACGTTTTATCAGCTTCAAAACAGTTAGTTCCTTTTCGACTTTCCTTTGCGGTGTTTTCATTTTTCGTTGTGTGAAGTTAGGCCCCGCTATTCGAACAGTGAATACAAGTACATGGTGCTACTGTATGGAGAAGCCCAGAGAAAGGCAGTACAACCATAAAGAATTTTGATATTCTTGAAATTTTGCGGGATCGAGTGATACGTGCTGCTGAAACAATTTGAAACAATGAAATTATGTTACAAAGAGTCAAAGACTCATTTCGTCGCCGTCTTCAGTGTTGTCTAGACAATAATGGTACCCACTTTGAACATTATTATTATGAAGTTTTTGGCGATTTCAAGGTAGGTCTCCATTACCTATTACAGCCTTGCATTCAAATGTTTACATTTTTTGTTCCGTCTTGTGTTCATTTCTTATCCCTCTCCGCAAGAAACCGCTTTGTTAGCCATGGGCGGGTAGGTGAATTTGTATTAAATCTTTGACTAATTTTAACTCAATCACGAAAGGGTTTACGACAAAATGTTTTTTACAAATTTAACTGCTTTGGAGTAGTTCTATTACCAGTTAAAATTAATGTATTTTTTTCTGTAACATACTGTATATTTATTTATATCCTCCAAAAATTGATGACGTCAGCTCAAAATTTTGCCGAATAAATCCTATCTAAAATGTTCAAAATATGATGAGTCTAGACTTTTATTATCATTACATTAATATTTTTTGGATTTGCTTATACCGGGTGACTCAAAAAAATTTATGAATGCTTCAGTTTATTTTATTGATTTAATCAGGAACTACAAAACCGCCTGCATTGAAATCTTAGAGAATTTTTGAGCAAAATGTGTTTGCTCATCCCCCCTAAAGAATTGATTACGTTATCTCAAAATATTCTTGAACAAATCCTGTCTTAAAGGTGCCAAATATGATCAGTCTATACTTGTAATTTATCATTGCATTCATATTTTTAGATTTGCTTATACAGTCTGACTCAGAAAAATTAATGAATCAGTCAATTTATGTTATTGAATAATCAAGAATTGCAAAACTGAATACTCTGAAATCTTGCAGAATCTGATGCGTGATTTATCATCGCATTCATATTTTTACTTCCCGAGCGTAAGCGACCTTTCATGACCCCTAGAGTACGAATAAATAGGTCTCCCGTTTCCGTTTGTCTGTTCGTCTGTCTGTACTTGTGTCCGTCTGTCTGTCTGTCCGTCTGTCTGGCCGTCTGTCTGTCCGTCTATCTGTCTGCCATCCCGGTTTTCATTAGACGGATAATCTCCGAAAGTACTGGGTCGCTTGTTATCAAATTAGTATTGCACGCACTATCCAAATTGGTATACGTGCACTTGCATGACAATATATTGCAAAGAAAAAACTCATTCGAAACATACACGTAGCGCACTTCTTTACATTTACTTTAACATTACATACATCTATATATATCTTTATTTTAACTTAAAGAAGTTCCTATAACGAAGAATAAAATTTGCAAAATCAAATTTCGCCTATAGTATTTCGAAAAATCTAGATATGTTTTATTATTAAAAAAAAAAAGAAAAAAATAACACCTCGTTCTTCTAAATTTCCACCGTGGTTTTCGTCTGATATTAAGCGTAATATTGGATTAAAAAATTATTATAGGCAAAAATGGGTGAAATCAAGAAATACAGGGTGACTGCGAAATAAGTGCAAATATTTTAACCACGGCATCCCCCACCCTAGTAGAGCCGAAATATAGAAAAAACAAATTAAAAATCGAATGGGGCAAAACCCCCATGAACCACCCTCGATACGAAGGCACTGAGCCACCTTGTAAACAGAGTTGGAAAAACGTTCGAATAAAAACGACCTAAACACTTTCAGTTTCAATTAAAAATAAAACCGACTTTTTGCTGCTTATCATTCGTTCATTCATTTACTCATTCATCGTTAAAGGTCAGTGTGAAAATTTTTTGGTAATTTTGATTCTGACGGATGTTTGGTCCTTGTCACAACGATTTTACATTGTTTATTGGAACAGAAATAAGAGCAACTTAGAATGCTACTACCTTTTTACAAGACATGTTGAAAATGTTGTCCTTGACTAGCAATACAGGCGTCAGAGCGTCGCAAGAGGTTTGTTGATAGGTAAAAAACACCGGAGTAGCGGCTGCCACTTTCACTTGTTGAAACTCTTCGATAATTTCTGGACACTGTTGATTTCCACAAACGAACTGTTTCATCCAACTGATACACATTTATCGAAAACCGTCTCTTGAAATCGACTTGTTGACGAGTATGTGGAGTTCCATCGGACAAAAAGTGAGTTACACAACGTGGACAATCAGCGGGCTCCAAACCCTGTACTTTGTCAACATGGTATGGATGTGGCCGTATTCTTTTAATGTAGGATGCACTACAAGCTTTGAAAATCCAACTTCTTCTTTCTGTCCTATCACGGCCACGATCGTGAGTTTGAAGTTGAAGGTACCATGATCTCGGAGTTGTTGTACCATTGATGCAAATGTTCACGCACACCAATTACCATTTCGACACAATCTGCATGGGAAAACTCCACCATAAACCGATTTCACCGACCGCTCGATGCTAACTGGCCCTTTTCGTGTTTTTCACGTTGCGATTAAAAAAGTACCTGATAAAGTAACTTTTTTGGTTCTTAATCCGACTCGCTCTGTTCCATTCATTGTTGTAATTATGTAGGTCACAAAACAGTCCAGCGGCGCGTACAACAATTTACATTTAATTTCAAATAATTTTTTCTAGACACTGCTACTACTTAGGACCGTGAATTTTACCCAGTGACATAATCATATTGTGAGCTATTCCCCATTTTTTTTTTGCATGTATTTCGCAATCACCTTGTATTGTGTATCTCATTGAATTTAAAAGGTTAAGATCCCTAACCAAATTGCAATTATCCAATGCATATAAAAATTATATTGTGAATATTGAAGAAAATCTAAAGTCCAGTCTTTCCGATTTATGGAGTTTTTTACGCCACAAGAAAAATACATCTAGAATCCCTACTCGTTGAACAGATAATAATGAATATTCCGATCCGCAAGAAATTATTAATGCTTTTGCAAAAAATTTTGAAAACATGCTTTTGCCTAGTGTGTCTACATTTGCGGGCACAACTGCTACTAGTTTACTAGGCTGTACTAATTCCTTTACTGTAAAGCCTGTAACTCAGGAAGAACTCATTGTGATCATGTCTAAGTTTCCATTCAAGTTAACAGCCGGTGATGACCTAATACCAAGTCTTCTGGTGCATGACTGCAAGTCTGTATTTGCTAAACCCCTAGCTCTAATAAACAATTTATCCTTAAATTAGGAATTTTTCCTGACCAATGGAAGAAAGCTCGAGTAACACCAATCTTTAAAAAAGGAGATCCAAATAACCTGCAGAACTATCGACCGATCTCCATTCTATCAAACTTTTCTAAGGTCATGGAACAAGTATTATATAAATCTATTTATGGTAATGTGAAATCTTATCTTTCTCCTAAACAACATGGGTTTATAAATGGCAGATCTACTATCACGAATCTATCAGTCATTACTCACGACTTATCGGTAGCCCTAGATAACAAAACACAGGTAGACGTAATATACGTTGACTTTTCTAAAGCGTTTGATTCGATCTCACATGACATTTTACTTCATAAACTTAGCCAATTTGGATGCTTAGACCCTCTCCTGCAACTGTTTACGTCATATTTGTCGAATAGAATCAACTATGTATTCTACAATGGTTATTGTTCTTATGAATTTGTCTCAAGATCTTTAGTTCCGCATGGGTCAAACTTAGGACCGCTACTACGTTGCGGATGATATTAAGTTATATTCAACCATAACATCTGCTGGAGATATTCATAGTTTACAAACCAATTTAGATACTTTAATGAATTGGAGCTATTCTAACCATCTCATCTTAAACATAGCTAAATGTTATCTTATCTCCTTTACACGTAATAATAATCAGATTGATTCGTCCTACTCCATTGGTTCAACACCGCTAATGAGGAAAAACAGCATTAAAGACTTAGGAGTCATTTTTGATTCTAAGCAGCTTACGTTTAATCTCCACTTCCAAGAAACTGATAACGCTGCTAACAAAATGCTGGGATTTATTATGAGGATCTCCAAATATTTTAACAGTATATTGATGCCATTAAATCTCTTTTTTTCTCATATGTGCTCAGTAAAATGGAATACGCTTCCTTAGTATGGTACCCACTTTACATCACGTAATATATGGTCCTAGACAAGATTCACCGAAAATTTTTAAAATATCTGTCTTATAAACTCGACGGAATTTACACTTCGAGAGGAATCCCTATGGACAGTCTGCTAATCCGACACAACATGACGTCTCTTTCTGCAAGGAGGGACGTTAACTGTGCCAATTTCTTGGTGAAATTAATTTCCAACAAAATTGATTGTTCCTATATTCTATCAACCATCGGGTTTAATGTGCCAAGATTGTCGTCAAGACATGTCAACACCTTCTACATTCCTCCGTCAAGAACTAACGTTTTCCACCACTCTCCATCAAGAACTATGTGTATTTGTTTTAATAAACTTATAGTGGAAGACATCTTTATGAGCCATCGTTAAATGTATTTTTCTTCTGCCTTGCTATGGTTATATATAAATTTTTTTTCTATTTTTGTAGTTATTGTAGTTTTTCTTATTGAAATATGTATTAAGTTTTCTGTTTTTAATATTCTTAATTATTATTGTTGTCCTGTTATTAGGTTATCCTGTTGGACAATAAAGGATTTATTTATTTATTTATTATATTTCAAGGGCGAGGGAGCTTAAGGCGAAATAACCTTCGATCATTTTTTTCCTTTTTCTAGAAATTGTATTTTTTTTTATTTCGGGGAGTTTTTTCGTAGTTGGTACGACAGATGACAGAATGAAATATTTGACGCATTATTTGAAGTTTAAATTGTCACATAATAAATAATTTATTAACAATGTGTGAAGCCGAAAACAATAGGTATATCTTACGCCCACTGAAATACGAATAATTGTCCAAAGTAGCACTCAGAGTTTTTTACCGAATAAATCTTGTTTGGGTACAAAAAGTAGTTTTTATTTTTTTCACGTATGTTATATGACAGTGACATCTGCAATGACTATAAATCTTGAAATCATAAATTATACCAGCTCCATTACGAAAGATGTACAAAACTCAATTTAGATATTAAATTACAATTTGGGTTCGGTTGTGAACACAAAGTCGAAGAAAATTATTAAACAACATTTGCATTTTTAGTTTTTGAAACCTGGCATAAACACGTAGGTATAGGTACTGCTGCAGACATTTTTTATTCTTCATCAAAATTACAATTCAAGTTTCGAAATTTCGATCACCTACGAGGATATACATGATTTAAAAGCAATTTGGTGTGCCGCTTTAGAATATTGGACACTATTATGCATTTCTACAGCTTCATCGTAATATGTTTATGTTAAAAATATGGTGTTTTTTTAAGTATTTATAATTTTGAAATTTGAACGTTTTGAATTTTTCACATTAGTCACGCGTGATGTCGATTAAGTAGTATAAAAGTTGTCGGCCAGCACGTATGTTAGACAATTTTACGCCACTGTCTCTGTTTAAATTTACAAAAGTATTAACATTTATGAAAAATCTAGCGTTCTGAACACAACAAATTTGCTGAAAACCACTACGTAAAAAAAAACAAGTATACACTGAAATACTGAAGCTTGAAAAGAAGCAGCCGAAGCTACGCTGTCAAGTGCCGGGTACAGTTTTGCAGCGCGCCGAGAGATGTCATTGGAAGGGTATAATTCTGATAATATTTTTTGTATGTAATCCCTAAATAATTTTAAAGCAATAAACTATTTTTTGTTTTCGTTCGTTTAAAGAAAAATCAATGAGAACAAACTACATACTTACTACATTTTATTATTATTACTATTAATCAATTATTATAATAACGCAATTAATTGAATGATAGAACTCTGAAATATGGAATTGCAAATTAACACTAAAGAGGCTATAAAATCAAAGTCAGAATTATCGTGAGAGTTACTCTCAAGGGAATACGTATCTTTATTATATGTAAGTTATTATTTCATGTTATTTTGACTTGCAATTGTATTATTGGTTGTATAACTACATAATGAAATTCGCCACTTCAGTTCTACCAAATTTAATCTTGGTTTCGTTTTATTAGTGGTGTAAAGACTAAAGAAATAGACGGATATATTTTTTTCTTTAAAATAAATGCTTCAACGAAATTAGTAGAACTATGCAGGATTGCACCACTTTTAGTTACAATTACATCACGAAAAAACATTTACGTTTTAATAAATAGTAACTAAATAAATAATTATTTATTTACAGTTATTTAGAATTAACAATAAAAACTTGTGTATACTTGTTTTTTGTTACATAATTATAAAAATATTTTAATTTAAATATCTATTATAACATATACTTCAAACTGCTTATTTTTAGGTTCATTTACTATTTGCATGGCAGAGTATGTGATAGCTTTAACTTCCGTTCCTTGTGGATGTTTTCCTAACGTGAACTCTTCCCCATAACATGAACATGTAATTGATAGTTCTTCACCGTCAGTAATAAATTCTGTAATTACCAGTTTGTTGCATATTAAGAAGGGTTCACAACTAAATAGAAATAACAGTTCATCTAAAAAGTGAAAGAGTAAACTCTCCATATCATGCCCAGTTGCCTTGATTTCTGAACGTTGTTGTATTTCTACGGTTGGAAGCTCAGTCATGTATCCAAACATGGCAAGTCCACATTGTTCAAATGCTTCTTGTAAACTATCACCCCATGCGTGTAGCCTAAGAATAAAATATTTTATTGGTGATATCAGTGATCTTAAGAAGAAAATGCTTACTGAACGTCTGCGGTGTGGTCCAAGTCTGAAACAAATAATGGGATAATGAAATAAAATTACGTGTACGTAGAACATTCACTTACATTCATACTTGCAAGTAGGTAAAGTAAGTTCTTCTTCAGTAAATGTCTGTTCCATCTTTAACTAGTTTTAAGATAAACTAAAAACACATAACCTTAAAATGATCAGCATGACACATCCACGACACAGTTGATAGAGTAACCGAGTAACCAGAGAACAGTCTGTGCCAGAGAAGTAACTTTCAACACGAAAGGGTACAGGTGGTGGGAGTGCGTAGAACATTGTTTTGGTTTGGCCTTACAAATATCAGAGAACATAGAGAAGCGACATAGAGGCTGATTTTGCAAAACCACCCTTATTGACACTGGAGTCCTCAACTGCCAAAGGCAAGCGCCAAATTTAAATAGTCGACGCCCATAAAAACCTTGTTTCACTATAATTGTAATTCGTGTGACCTGAATGAAAGTCAAGGAAACAGTAAGCAGCTTGTAATATTCTGGTAAATTTAGTGTCAATTTGTCGGAAATAAAACGCGTCATTAAAAATATTATGACATTTCTTCTAGTTACTTTTATCCCTAGTTAGAAACAAACATTGCTACCAACATAAATTGAGGAGTCCGCAACCGTCATTTAATTTAAACTATGGCGCTTCTCTGTGTTCTCTGCAAATATCGTGCAAGCAGTGGCAGCGGCGATGAATATTTCGATTTTGAAATATTAAAATATTATCGCGGTTAATAAAAAATACATAACACTTTTCTATTTTATTAGCGTTGACATTATAGAAAAAGAATTTAAACAATTGTTAGTGTTGTATTTTATGTATGAATTGAATAAAAAAGTAAGTAAAAGAAGTAAAAAGGTAATTTTTAGTGAACAATAATAAGTGTTAAATTACGGTACAGTCGAAGCTCTAGTTATAAACGACAATTATGCTAGAATATGAACTGTGATTATTACTTCGACGTTAAAGACAGAAAACGTTAAGCCTTATTATAATCCGACTTTACGGTATCGATAAATTGTGCCAGAAAATTAAAAACTCAGTATAACTCAGCCGAGCCTCTCTTCTCAATGCATCGATGTTACGCCACTGATGGCCCGGCTACAAGTCGCGCAACTTAAGCCCCGACCCTGTACCCTTTCGTGGTGAAATTACTACCACAGAACACTCACTATACTATGCTAGAGCAGCTTTCAACACGAAAAGGTACAGGGGCGGGGCTTAAGATGCGCGACTTGTAGTCGGGCTAGCAGTGGCGTAACATCGATGTATTGAGAAGGGAGTTTCGGCTGAGTTACATTTCTTTCAAAAACAATTAAAAATAGAGCAATTCCCACAAAAGAATACAGACAACCATTTAATAAAAATAAATTTATTTGTTTGGTAAAAAAATAGACTTACGTAACAATAAATTATGATAATCTATCACACAAAATTTGGTATTTTTAATTATTAGACGAGTTTATAATGTGAGGGATTATAGCATGAGTAAAAAATTTCACGAATCCCTCATTATAAACCAGTATCATATACTATTTTATAGTCGACTAGTCTTAAAGCAACAGTTAAATCTTTAGATAAAAGCGGGCTTAAAAGTCTGAGAATAAGCAACCCACTGCCGGCTGTATTATATCCTGCCTGTTCATTTCCACAAAAATGCATTGAAAAAATTTTGCCGTCAGGGCGTGAGGGCAGCACTGGAGGGGCGCTTTTGACCTTGACAATTGTCAAACAAACTTCAAATTTGAAGTTTTATAAATAGGTTAAATCGGGTTAGGTTAAATGTTTTGAACAATTTATTAAACGGTTAAACGTTGAATCATACATCGTATCCTCTCTATGGTTGAAAATTACAACAAAAAGGACTAGCAAAGGTGAAATTTT
This sequence comes from Zophobas morio, assembly GCF_036711695.1. Lineage (NCBI taxonomy): Eukaryota > Metazoa > Arthropoda > Insecta > Coleoptera > Tenebrionidae > Zophobas > Zophobas morio. The sequence continues at coordinate 8,664,212 of NW_026972110.1, forward strand.
GCAAAAGGCACTTCTCGATTTCCCATTAATTGTTTCCCCAAAGCAATTCTACATCACCCCCTGTTCACGTTCCGCACCTTCAAAAGTTGTACAACTGTTTTCTTCTGTTCCCGACATTACTCCTCGCGTGTTGGTGACTATAAAAAGTTAGGTTATATTGGAAACAGCTTTTCCCGTTAAAGAGTGTATGAATTGGGAAATTTAACATTTTTTTTTGTAGCAAAAGGAAACATTTGAAGGTGAGGAACGTGATTAGGGGGTGGTGTAGAAGAATTGTAACCAAACAGTTTGTGCGAAATCGAGAAGTGCCTTTTGTAAAATTTCACCCTAATTAGCGCTGGAAGAATATAAAAAAACAGACAGGTATGTTTATAATTTTAATACTTTTCTTGAATGGGGTTTTTGGGTCAAATTACTAAACAATGTAACATTTTCAGTTTTTGTATAACCAAAATTTGCAAAAATTGGTTTCAACACTTTAGACAATATTAAGTTCGCAACCATTACTTTGTGGTTTTTATCTTCACAAGGCAAAAAAGCTGAACTGGCAATTGGCTCTAATAACAAAGACTCCACCACAGTTCTTGGATGATGATTTACTGGTATGTGTTCCAAAATATCAAATGTAATTTTTATAATTTTATTTATAAAATTTGTGAATGATCTTGTGGGATATTTTAATTTTCCTCTGTCTTGCAGATATATCAAGTCAAGCAACGGGGTAGATTTTGCGGTGGTTAGTAATGAATCTAAACAATTTTTGCACTCTAACCTTTCTTCAATTGTTCTACAAATATATCCAGATAAAAACGCAACTGATGCAGAGTTGATATCTGTGAAAATGGTATTAACGAATGTTAATTTATGAAGGTCACTAATTTCTTCAATTATACTGTCAGGTATATGTATATTTGTTTCTGTTGTAGATCTTTCAGAAGACTGAATTTGACCAATTTTACTCAAGTGATTACAGTCAGAATATACATTTGCTGATTCTGAAGTTGTTACTAAACCTGACTTAATTATTCGTTTAATAGCATAGTGTGCAGCCCTGGCATCAGTAGCGTCCTGAGAACCACCGCATAATCGGACATTGCTAAACATCGATTCAACTGCATCTGAGCTAAATGCTCGCGTTAAGACATAGAAAAAGCCACTCTCTTCCAGTAAATACTTGATACATTCTGCAGTGCTTTTGGCAGTGAATTTTACTGCTTCTGCAGTCTCTTTAGTCAATCCCGTCATTTTATTTGCCTTTGAAGATAGTTGAATGGAATCTATATAAGCAGGTAAAGTTTTTAACATCCAGAGAAGGCGTTCATCATTAATATCTGTATATGGAGCACTATTTTCATTTAGTTGCCGGATGTGCTGAGTTTTGTCATTGACATCATGAATTTTAAAAAATTTGTGCATCATTTCCATAAACTTTAGAGTCTCTTCAACATCAACAAAACCTGGATTGTTATATTTTCCCAAATACTCTATTGCTGCTCTTACTTCTATGGAAAATACTTGCACAGCACGACGGACGTTCATCTTTTCTAAATTGGTTGGGCAAATATGCTTCCTGGTCAAAAACTTTACCGGTTTAACAATTAATTTGTGTTGCATATCATATATTTTCTTTAAAAAGTCGTGCAGAAATAATACCGTTACCAGAATGCATGTCATGGTACAAAAATATGTTCTTCAAATTTTTAATAATATGACAGTAATCAAAGCTCATAAATAATGGTATTGTTGGTTCTATTGGATGTTGAATATGAGTCATTAAATTATTATTTGATGACAGAGATTTGAAAAGGGCCACATTTGACTTATGGTTATCTGTCACAATTCTTAAAACTGTAAATCCACAATTATGTAAAAGTTTCATTACTTTTAACGTCAAATTCACAAAATCTATGTTTTTTAGAGTTCGATGGAAGAAATATCCGGCGGGTATCGTGTACTTAGTAGTCATGCCGTGAACAACGTAACATAACATTTTGCTGGCCAACGTTGGTTTTTTTCCAATTGTTTGACTACTCTCATTGGTAGTCTCTAACCCATAGAATTTGTCTTCTGTGCGGCTGTAACACAGTTTTTCCTTGATGGAGATGTCGTCAACAATTAAACTACAAATCCTTTCAACGGGTTGTAGCACTTCGGCTTCTGCTTTCAAGCGTGCCTCTATAAGTCCTGTAACATCTTGTCCATTTCCTATATACCGTTTTAAAGTACTTCGACTAGGTAATTTCAATATAGAAGCTTTACCATAGTTGTATCCCTTTGGGGATGAAATCCTCCAAGCAATACATGATCTTACAGTTACTTCTGACCATCTAGATTTTTGTTTGTTGTAATTTAATATTTGGTCTAATAGAAATGTGGCTTTTGGGTCGTTATTCTTGGCATCAGCTTCAATTTTTTCGAATATACGGGCTTGATTCGTTTGATTGTCAATTTTTAATTGCAGTTTTTGTAGCTGTTGATTTTTCAGTTTGTTCTGTTTGTCCAAACGGTTTACTTTCATTTTCAGTTTTTTTATTTCAAGTTTAAGTTTTGATATATCATCAAGACGAAGATCAGTATTGGAACTTAATGTTTGGGATTCATTATATAAGGACTCAGGTTCAGAAGGAATTGTTGAGTGACTTAAATCAGGACTCGACAATTTAAAAAAATATAATTAAAATTTATTAACTGCCAATAAAATATTACTGGAGGTTCTTCTATCGATGTTGGACACGTGGATGTTGATTGGAAGGGAGGAGATAATCTTGGAGTAACAGTACTCTAAAATAAATAATTATTAGAGGAAAGTTCTAAAAAAAGTGTGAAAATAGGTAGGAACAGAAAAATAATTTTACTCCTGACTTTAAATTACGTTATTAATGTACTGTTCGCTTATATTTTCACAGTTGTAAGGATTGTAATTACAGGAATAATGGATGATGAGGGCTTGATATTTAAAGGAGTAGAAGACTGGGCAAGGGCAACGAAGGATTCGTGTGTGGATGCGTAATAAGCATCATCACCCTATAAAAACTATAATTTTATTTCTGTTCAGTTTAAAATGTAAATAAATATACATGAAAAACTGTTGGAACTGCATTTTTTTGCAAGCGTTTACTACCATTTGCTGCAAACTTAAAATCTGTGGGTTTAAAGTGCAAATTGCAAATGGTTGAGTACTGACTGACGATCTGCTGCGTTGGAGCTATAATAATTAATATTTAGTATTAAAAGAATAAATGTTCAATAAGCTTTTCTTACAACAAAACTTCTCTACTTTATGTAGCCATTTTTCTCTTAGGAGGGGCTCAGAGGGAAACTGATGGAAGGACTTTGAGTATTTGGCAGGGCACTGGGGCACAATGCATTTTTTGTGGAACCGCATTTTCGTCCCAGTAAAATTAACGTAACAACTTAAACTATGTAATAATAACGAACCACTAACTGAAGTTAAACGACCAAATAGGAACAAAACAACAAAAAACAAACACTAATTTAACTATGAAATAATAACGAAACACTAAACGAGTTGAAACGACAAAATGCGAACGAAACACCACAAAACAAATAAAAAAGGAACGAAAACTGCAAATCAAAAAGAAAAACAACGAACAATAACAAATGGACTTCACAAATAACTACTTTCAGCGCGCTTAAAGATTCTCAAGAGAATTTTAATTTGAATGTCAGATTTGACACCAAAAAACAGTGAGTACCATCCAACCAACATAAAATAATAAAAATTCCTAAAATGCGCCCATCCGCTAGCGCCCTCACTAAAATCGGAGGATACAGTGGAACTACAGTTATGAACAGGCCGTATTAACTAATGCAGCAGGTCGTGAAGCAACCTATGACTATAATTATATGGTTTTTAATTTTCTGGCACAATTTATCGATACCGTAAAGTCGGATTATAATAAGGCTTAACGTTTTCTGTCTTTAACATTGAAGTAATAATCGCAGTTCGTATTCTAGCATAATTGACCCTTTTCCTGTAAGCAAAGTGAGTAGACATTATATAAATTCCAATGACACAGAGTGAGACAACATCGCGCAGGCGAAGTCAGATTTTTGGAGCGCCAAGTTTAAATTAACCAATGAGCGGCAGATTACGCATGTGTAGCCGGTTGCATTCTGTCAAAGCGGTTTGTTCTCACAGGCCTTTGCTCTGCTGCCGGAGTGCCGGATACAATTTCCAACGTGGTTTTGAAGATGCGTGCGCACGAAAAGTCACTATGGAAGTTTTACGATCTTACAGGAAAAGGGTCAATTGTTGTTTATAACTAGAGCTTCGACTGTACCGTAATTTAACAGTAATTATTGCTCACTAAAAATTACCTTTTTACTTCTTTTACTTACTTTTTTATTCAACTCATACATCAAATACAGCACTAATAATTGTTTAAATTCTTTTTCTATAATGTCAACGCTAATAAAATAGAAAAGTGATATTTTTATTAACCGCAATAATATTTTAATATTTCAAAATCGAAATATTCATCGCCGCTGCCACTGCTTGCACGATATTTGTAAGGCCAAACCAAAACATTGTTCTGCGCACTCCCACCACCTGTACCCTTTTGTGTTGAAAGCTGCTCTACGAAGTATGCAACCAAATTAACACTCGGAGCTTTGAAAATGTGCAAATGCAAGGTTATTCATGAAAAGCTCCTCGCCCGAACAATAATTCAAAACGCGTCTTTGATAATAAATTATACATTAAAATACTAATCTTAATTTTCAGCGTCAGAAATCTCGAACTACAATTTTCTGCTGACTGCCGAAAAAGGTTATTTTTTTTTTAATCTGAAAAATATTTATGATGAAATTTGAATTGATAATCTTAAATTTCGTATTATGGTATGGTGATGCATGAACAATTTGGCACATTTGTGACCCTTCTGTGATTTATACAACATTAAAACTATAACTTTCTTGTGTTCAATGTTAAAAACGACGGAATCTATGCTTAAATGATGATTGATTTTGATGTTGCTATAGTTGTTTGTAAAATTAATAAGTGATAGTCTCTTATTTCACTCAATTTACATTTTTTATTTACTAAAAATTGGGTAAAGGTTTTGGTGTTTTTCTATTATTGTAATAATTGTAATAATTGTAATATAATGATCTATAAAAATTATAAGTTATAATATGTAAACAAACATTTCAATTTAAAAAAATATAATTTGAGATCGCAACGTTTTTGACGTCATAAGGTGGCGGAGTTTTATCGAAGACAATCTTTTTGTTCCTTGACCAAATATCGTCTGCTTTATATCGTATATGTATTAAAAAAGATGTACAAAGTTGTATTGGTTTTACACTTTTTTAAGATTTTATATATGAAATAGGTATCAACACTAAGCTGTATTCTAATTTTATATTTTTTTTTGTTGTGTACATCTTAGTATTAACATTATCTTCAGTATTATTGTTGTTATGTAGTATTAAAATAATTCTGTAAAAACACTTTAAGCACATGCCCCTTGGTCCTGGAAAGCATAATTCTAACACCTGTGTTTGGTTATTACATCGCTGATGAGAATTCAAAGCGGGTAGATTTCGATCATGCGATAACTGATGTTCTTGCGTTCGAGGAAATGAACGAACATTGCAGAGCAGAGTGATATTTGCATAAGTTAATTGTCATTATTGATGTATTTGTGGGAAAGATGCCCCACTAGAGTAATGTGCATTAATTTCATTTAGTTTTGTTAATGACAACCATCCTGAAAACACATGATGACGTTTCAGATTCACTATATTGTTATACTATCCTCAAACATATTTGGCGTTTATGACTTCACACCAATTTGACTCCCATTATAATTCAATAGGCCGTCACAACCGGATGTCTTAAACCCGCTCACATACACATACACATACAACAGTGATTGTTTGTCGTCATTATTTATTTTTTTGTCGAAATAACATTTTAAATTTATAATTGCTTGTATAGCCTTTATAAAAAAAAACTGGTGTTAAGTTATTTAAATAAATTTTAAATAAAACTGTTTGGTCAACTTTTTGGTGGGGATAAACAGTCGTTTTGACACTAAAACACGATACTGCGTTCTCAGAATTTAGAGAAAATTAGAGAGACAACTGTGTTTGATTTGACTTAAAATTAAAAGTAAACTGTTTCGTTTATTAAGTTTTTTCATTGTAATACCAATAATAACATTACCGTTTCCAGAGTTTTGAGAACATTAGTTTAATCGTTTCTGATTTATTTGATAAAAAACATTGTTATATCACAATTTTTTTTGAGATAGTACAATACGGTCGTAAGCAAAATTTAGTGACCAAGAAACGGCGATTGCGTAAGATTTTGATTTGTATTTTATCAGCTATACTCAGACTCAGAGACATCGGTTTAACCACAATTTAACACTTTAGTTTAAGACCATTGTCACTTTTATGTATGTCAAGTGAATATTCAAATCCAAGTGATACCACAATTATACAAGGTGACTGCGAAATATATGCAAATATTTTAACCACGGCATCCCCCACCCTAGTAGAGTCGAAATATAGAAAAAACAAATTAAAAATCGAATATAGCAAAACCCCCATGAACCACCCTCGATACGAAGGCACTGAGCCACCTTGTAAACAGAGTTGGAAAAACGTTCGAATAAAAACGACGTAAACACTTTCAGTTTCAATTAAAAGTAAAACCGACTTTTTGCTGCTTATGATTCCCTCATTCATGCATTCATTCATCGTGAAAGGTCAGTGCGAAAGATTATTCGTTGGAGGCATGGGCACCCATAGAAACCTTTCTCAGGGGGGGCCACCCTGAAATTTTTGTAATATACTCTGTTCTTGTATATATAAATAATATAATGATAGAAATCTTTACTATTATAAATATATATTTTAATCATCAACTACCTTAATCAAATCTATCGCAAATAACCCTACAACATCATTATTCTTATTATTAACAAAACAGTGTAAAATATTAAAATTAAAAAGTTATAAAAATATAAAATTAATCAAAAACAAATTGCTAATTCCTTTTTTCTTGGCCAAAAACGTAAGTTACCCTACCAACAGATATTTCTTCGGCATTAATTCTCTCTCTCTCAAATACTACTGTCAAGGTTTTTTATTTTTACAAAATTCTGCCAATTTTGGATTTCGTCTGATAAAAATTGTCAGTGGGGTAAAATTCGCCCAACCCTTTAAGGCAACTTGGTTTTAAGTTATGTATATTCTTTGGATGTAAAGAAAATAATGAGTATGATGACACTTTTGTTTCGGAAAATCGTGTCGTTAAGGAAAGAATGAAATGATCCAGGTACAGAATAAAAGTGCCAAAATAATTTTCTATGCTATCTGTGTTGTAGTTCGCACGCCCACTGGTGAAACAGTTCTGCTGCTGGAGCAACCGCAATTTCCACTCGAAGTCGATGGCTACTCTGAAAAACCGCCATCAGTAGTAATAAATAACACCACTTATTTTATACTTCTTATTAGCTGAACTATCATCATCAGTATTTGTAATTTTTTTCTTGAAGAAATTTCAAATATCCATATTTCTCTGTTTTTAAATAAAATATTAAATTTAAAATTTAAACAGACATTTAATCAAGAGTACTTACGCTTGAATTTTGAAATAAATAAATAATAAAAATTATAGTCAACAAAACGCCGGTTTAACAACTGTTCGTCTTTACACGTCACTTTACCACAGATAAAAAGTGAAAACGGAATGAATTTTTGGACGTAAACGTTAGCAATAAAATGTTTGCTCTTGTAATAACTGTAAAAAGCAAATAACGAAACAACCCATAATTCAGTACCGGTTAAAAAGGATAGATTTATGATGTTTCCAGGCAAATCTGGGCCGAACAGAGGGTTTCAAAACCAGATGGTCTAAGTTTGTCACATTTCTGTGTTTGTGTGGCAATAAAACTGAAAGTGTAGGGCATGTACCTACTCTTATAAATGTGCTCAAGTCTAATTTTGACAAATAAAAAGGAAATTGACGCAGACTCTCAGGGGGGGCCTTGGCCCCCCCTGGCCCCCCCCTATGGGCGCCCATGGTTGGAGGACAAATGGTGGTCCTCAAAAGGACCGATTTTTGGTAATGCTGCAGGGGGACTGTGGCTTCTGACGGATCTTTGGTCCTCGCCACAACGATTCCGCATGGTTTATTGCAACAAAAATAAGAGCGAACTAGAATACTACTACCTTTTGACAATAAATGTTGAAAATGTCATCCTTGACTCGCAATGCAGCTTCAGCACGGCGCAACATATTTTCACGGATACGTAAAAAAACTCCGGGTAACAACCATTCGCAGTAGATTACACGACGTGGAAAATCACCGGGCTCCAATGCTTCCACTTTTTGAACGTGGTATGGATGTAGGCCTTGTTCTTTTAATGTACGCTGCACTACAAACTGTGAAACTCCAACTTCCGCTGCAAGTCGGCGAGTGCTGATCTCGAGCTCTTCTTCGACGCGTTCCAAAATGTGTTCTTCCGCCTGCAGTATTCTTTCGGTCCTACCACGGCCACGCTCGTGGGTTTGAGGCTCGAAGGTACCATGATCTCGGAGATGTTGTACCACTGACGTAAATGTTCGCGCACACGGAATCGCGCGATTTGGAAAGCGTTAGATCCCCAATTCGCGGGCCAAGCTTGAGTTCCCATCCGCCACCTCATACAGCATTACCATGTCGACACGCTTTGAATTTGTAAAATTCACTATTGTCAAACACAACCGAACACACCCAGCTACGGCAAGTAACTGATACACGGCTGTCCTTATCGTCTTTTTGCTGGTTTTGCACTCGTTTTTTGGTTCTTAAACTTCGTCGCTCTGTGCCATTCATTGTAGTAATTGTGCAGGTCAAGAAACACTACCAGCGGCGTGTGTAACAATTTATATGTAATTTCAAATAATTTTTTCTCGACACTGCTACCACTTAGGACCGTGAATTTTATATAGTGACATACTCGTATCGTGAGCTATTCCCCATTTTTTTTTTGCATATATTTCGAAGTCAGGCTGTATTTTCAAGATACACTAAATAATTTCGTGAAACAATTGCAAAAGAACGGACTAAAAGTTTCGTAGATTATTTTAAAAAATAATCTGTGTGAAAAGCGAAATGATTTTTACATACTGTGGTGTACCGATTTAAATTTCACGCCGAGAAAAAAAAACATTGCTTCGAAACCGCACTTAGTACATTTAGGATATTAGAGGTATGTTATATCTAGATTAGTAGTTTAGGAGTTTGCGATGCGGGACAGGTAAAATTTGAGCGCACTTGGGTTATCTCTCGTTTTGTTTTTCGTTTTGTGGCCCTAGTAAAAAAACGTGTTAAAAAACGGCGTGTTTACATTTTGTTCGTAATTGTTTAAACAAAAATAAATCGTGTTCGGAGCCACGGTTGTCCTCAAGTGTAATTAATATAAGATCAGATAATAATTAACAATTTTCTAATCTCAAATGATGAGTTCGTCAACACGTATATTTTTGTTTCACTATTATTTGTAAATTTCACAGTTCACGTTATTATTTCAATTGTTGATTCTAACACAATATGCGGCAATATTTTAAATGTTTACGTAAAACATGTGGCGGAAATTCACTTGTTCAGGCTTAACATTCTTCATAAACTTCTAGCTTTGGAATTAAAATAGTTCATTAGTAGCATTTGAGCCAATTTTATGTTAATCTGGAAAGGAACATCAATTAAATTTATACTGATTTCGATAAAAATTCGAAGACCCTGAATTAGTTGACTGATAAAATTGAAAGTTCCACCAAATGTGCATTAAATCGAAACAAATAAATGATTAAAATAACAGACCTAAAACTTGTGAAATAAAAAAATTATTCAATGATTTGTGGGCCCACCGTCATTTCTACCCCCTGTGGGATCTCGTTCCAAGGTTCCTGAAGCCGCATACGAAGGTCATTTAAATTATTCGGGGGATGCTGCAAGTTACCTAGACGTATGCCCATGATATTCCACACATGTTCGATTGGTGACAGATCTGGTGAACGAGGAGGCCAGGGGAGAACTTCAATATTATGTTGTTGAAGGTACTCCGTTGTGACTCTTGCGTATGTGGGCGTGCATTGTCTTGCTGAAATAGGGGTCGATCTAACCCTCTGAGGTAAGGAACTGCAATCGGCTCCAGTACTGTATCGATGTATTCTCTTGCATTTAATTTCCCTGAATGAAAACTAGAAGGGACCTGCCACCCTGCGTTATTGCCCCCTAAACCACCACGTCTTGTGTGAGAGCTGTATGGCGTTCAACAGCGAAATTCAAATTTCGGCTTTCCCTACGTAACCGCCTCACCCTCCTACGTCCATCGTGAGCCCAAAGACAAAACTGGGATTCGTCTGAGAACACTACCCGATTCAATTCGTGGTCCCAATTTGGTCGCTCGTTGCACCACTGAAATCTACTAGCACGATGTCTTGGTGTCAATGGGAGGAAAAGAAATGGTCGATATGAACGCAAACCAAACGACCTTATTCGGCGATAAACCCATGACATGGAGATCCTATGCTCCAACGCACCCATCCAATCAGTTGCAATTGCATGAGTGGTAGAATGTCTGTCTTGTAGGACAGCAATTCGGAGATGACGATCTTCGCGTGCTGACGTTTTTTGAAGACAACCAGATCCACTCATGCACTCCTTCCTCAGACTACCTCCTCCAACACTGCAACACCGTTGAGACACTACGGCCTATACGGTCCGCAATTTGCCGTATTGAAAAGCCGGCTTCTCCTATACCGACAATGCGGCCTTTTTTAAACTCACTCAATTGATGAAAATGAACCGGCTCACGACGTCTTGGCATTTTTTACTTTGTTTTTTACGCAATAGCCGTAAAATGTTCTACACCTTCTAACGCAAATCAACTAGCAAAGTAGAATTCTGCTAGACGAAACGTTGCTTTCAAAAAGTAAAAAGGGTAAGATAACGGTAATGGTTTTGTTGGAATTTTAATCATTTCTTCCATGACTGTCCCCATATCGGATCCGATAATATGAACAAAATGGCTCAACTCCTTCGAGGCGTTCGAATTTTTATCGAAATCAGTATACGTTGGGGAACGCTGTGTCACGCCACCAGAAGCATGTTGGCAATTATTTTTGCTTTTGAAATAAAAAAAGTCATAGGGTTTAAATGAATCATTTATTTCAGAAACCCGACATGTCCACAAATGACGCATACTGTGTTTTTGGTGCAAACTGTTGCTTAGAATCAAGTCGCACCGTTGGGTACATAAACCCAACCAGTCTATCAATTTACTACCAAACGGCAAGCGTGCGAAACACTCGTTTGATTGAGAAACTCTCCATATCCAGTTTTCTCTGAATAGTAGTAATGGCACATGTCGGGTTTCTGACATAAGCGATTCAAATAAAATATACACTTACCAGGTCAGTATCGAATCGTAAACTTAGGTTAAATCCAGGGCGATTGAGCCGATACTGGTCAAAGAGCATCCACTTTAGAGGCATATTTTAGACATAGTAAAAAAACTAAACAATAGAAAGAATTTAATCAACTAATGAATTATTATTGGCAGATGTCTGAACATTTCCGATGGCTCGGAAGGTCGAGTAAATGGGTGCAAAGACGTCGAAAATTGCTAGTCATTGGTAGAATTCACAAAGTGAGTTACATTGTCCAACGGAACTATACCACTTGCGATTATTGTTGTACCATTAACAGACACAACAAGTTTCGAAGACCTTGAATTATGAGTGACACCCAGTATGAAACATATAACCAACCCTTCTTGGCGTGGTTTAGCCTACGACCATCAACAATGGATAGAAGGATTACAACAATGTGCACTAACTGAAATGCCACTGGCAACTGGAAATCTTTGTTACAAATATTAATTTACGGATCTCTCGAAAACCTAAAGCAACTATGGGAAATGTTTATAGAAAATTTGCCTGAAGATTTTATACACACAGTTTACAGAAAATGCATTTAATCGTGCCTACAGAATTCTTGCCTATAAATTGAACACCGAAGCAACAGAAAGCAGAATTGTCCAATACTGGGTACAAACTTTTGGCTTTGAGGACACTGAAAATAATGAGGATACTTTGAACACGAATGAGCAACTTAGGAAAGCAAATGTATCAACTATTCAGTGTTAAACAAATAGAAATCGTCAATGCCATTCTGCATGTAAATGCTGAAACAATGAACTGCTTTTTCATTCATGTTTCAGAGGGGGCACTGACTGGAAAGATCTTCATCTATAAAACTCTGTACTACATACTCACTGGAAAACGATGCAATGTGAAATGCATCGCTTCTACTAGTATTGCTTTCATATTGCTGCCTAATGGTCGTACTTCTCATAAAACCTTTGGTGGATTAAAACTACCACTAGCTCATTCACGAGTATCAAATCAGGCTTTTCGAAAGCCAGCAAATTAGCAGAAATAGATATTTTTCTTATGGATGAAGTCCCGATGCTTCCAAAATATGAAACTTTTTTGAACTTTTGTTCTTAAAAGTATATCGTTCAAAAAATTATTTAGGATGTTAGTGCGTTTCTACTACACTGGGATTCTCATTTTTGTATTGTCATAATTACTTTATATATAGTTCCTGCTTCGACAAGGTCTTTACAAGGCAAAATCGAGGTATATTGTTAGATAGAATCAAATATATCTTTAATCTGTATAATAATGAATAAATAAAAAATTCTGCGAAATTTTAGAAACTTGGTTGCGTACACAAAAATTCTCGTTCGACTTTAACATGTACAAAACTCTATGGAGTATCATTTGAGAAATGCGTTACAAAATTTTAAGTTATGCCTTACCTAACCTTGTTAAATAAGAGTGGCAGTCTGCATCAATGATTTGAAAACGACGTTACATCAACTTTAAAAACTTTTGATTGTTAAGCATAGTCCACTGAAATTCAGAACGCAAATAATTGTACGGTATCTTTACTGAACAAAGTAAAAATCGCGTTGACGTTTGTCGTTCATGACGAAGAAATTCCAGCAGAGTTAAGTAAACAACCTGGAAAGTTACTGAAAGTGCATTGAAGTAAGAGGAGTTTAACGGAAGCTAAGTTTTGTTACTTATAAACTTTATTTTTATTTTCTCATGTTATATTTTAAACCTGAACTTCGATCAATAAAAAAAAAAGATTTAAATGACTAGAAAAGAAAATCAGTTAAATGTATGAATTTGAAAACGTAAGTAGATACGCATATAGGTTACAAAACAATCTTTTTGCACAAGTTCAATCTGTCTCTCTAAAATTTTTTTGAATATTATAATTGTTCTTTCTACACTTTATTGTTACCTCCATCGACGTGGAAACAGAAGTCATTAAGATATTGTAATTGTAGCACTTCCATTTATACATAAATGGAATACACAGTGGGCGGGTAGTGATTGAAACAAATATGAACAGTAGTTACTCTGTTGTGTAAATCGTCTTCTTTCACAATTTGCAGAAATTATCTTTACGTATTTATTACTATTAGGCTAGATATAATTCTTATGGCGATATTATCCTTTCTTCGTTTTTAAAACTTAATCTTAATTGTATAAAATATTAGAAGCTATAATTATCACCTTACTTACAACGTAGGAAATTTCTTGAATGAAAAATACTTTGATGTTAGTTTAGCAAGGATTAATATTATAGTTACGCCACATTTATTCAACTGTGGATAGACAGTCAGTAATTATAACTTGCCATTAACAGGATTTGTAACGGAAGGGTGCTCTTACCTTTGATGATTGAGATGTTTGATGCAATTTGGGATGAAATTGAATGATAATAACAGAAAGAAATTAAAATAAAAGTTAACGTCTGTTAAACTAAAGAAAGGTTTTTTTAACAGAAATAAAACAATGAAATCTGAGGGAAAACAGAAAACGAAGAAAATGAAACTAAACCGAAATTATTATGAAGCAAAAACTGTCCCAATGCTCTTTATTGTCAACTGTACTATCAACAACATTAAACAGTACTAGTTTGAATTTTTTATTTCATCGTTTTTCAATATTATAATACTTTTCACTAATAAAAAAACTTTCAACCTTAACTCAATAATTTTGGGTCTTAAAGATTATTTTTTATATTAAAATCCTGCAACTTTAGCTTAATCTCTATACATCATCGTACAACGTTTCCACAAAAATACCTCGATGGAAGAATAAACAGGATCAGTAACTAAAATATAGTCCATCTTCCAATAATTCCTGCAGCAAATATCTGACTTTCACCACCACACTCGTACGATCCATTTGGTGTTAACAACAGTGATTTTTACACAATTCATAGTTTCGTAAAAAAATTGCGACAAAATGGGTTTCTTCAATCACGATTATCTATAAATAATTTAGGTACACTCAAGTATATTTACAGATGAAACGGCATCATATAAAATCTGGTCTCCCCCCAGGTTATCGTTAAGTCTTACTTAAGATACTTATAGATTACCTATATACACTAGTAACAATATTCTCTGTTATTCCTTAGAAAAATGCTTATTCAGTCATTTACACTTGTTATTTAATCAATTATTTATGAAAACGTTGTAATTTATTTTTCTAAATTAATGTCAAAAAGAGAAGATCAAGTTATTAATTTACTTAAGCAGACAAAGCATTTATTACTTTGAATTTGATTTCTACACGTTAGATGTGCAATTTTCGTGAAATTATCCGTATATTTAACCTACGCTTTACATTCTATATTTCTTAGTTTATAATGTATACTTTATGAAAGATTTCCTTCTTTTTTCTCTCTTTTTTTAAAAATAAACAAAATATATTTAACTGTTATCTGAATGTAACAACAACAACGCTAGCACTAGCAACAATAAGTATATATCTTGTAACATTAACAACAATTACAACAATGCAAAGCAGAGCAAATGTAATTCAGTTGCATATATTATGCTAAATTCTTTTCATTATTGCATAGTTCTCGGAGACATAACTGTGATTCTATATCGGGTTCTTCTTGAATATAGAATCCATTTTGCATTGTTGAAGGCATTTACATTGATTCTTGAGCCATATTTGAAATGGAACAGATTCAGTTTAAAATAACCATGCGGGTTTCAAGAATGGAGCGATACAAAAACGAGAAATAATAAAAGCAATAAAAAGGATATCTTGTCGAAATGAGATAGAGAGCTCTCGAAATGGTTCGAGTCAGATATTTGCCGGGGTACTTTGTGGGATCATTTTGGCACAAATCATAGAATACAAATTGTATACAGTAAAAACATTTTATGACAACTTTTAATACTAAACCAACAATTCACTTAACATTTTCTCTTCCACAGTTTTCGTTTTCTACTACAGCGTAGGTACATATGCGACGAGTACTTCAAATACAAAGTTATTTTGATGGAAACGTTTGTGAAATTTACAAATGTTGTTATAAATCGGTACAAAGACATGCTTGTCGAATGTAAATAACTAACGAAACTTCTAAAGTACATGATCCTCTTTGCGTACGTACAGTGTCATGAGGGATACAAGACTGCGGAGTTTTAGAATTCAAAATTCACAAAGTGAACCTTACTAAATGTATTAACGAGTACAACAATCGAAAGATTTAATGGACAATGGCGAAATTCTGTTAGTGCGACCATTTATAACTATCTAATCCCGATGTCTTCTACCAAATCAGCTGTGAGGTGGTCCCAGGACGGTCTCGACTTTGTCCATTGAAATTTAGCAAGCATGTCTTCGTATGGTCTTAGCGTTTGCAGAGATCTCTAACGAACACAGCTAGTAACATGAGACCACTAGCGACACTCTCGCATTGCGGACGAATCTAGATCTTAGCTACTTAGAGTCGTTCCCAATTATGTATCATAATTTTACAATATATGTATATATTTTGATTTCTGTACTAAAACATACGCACACAACATGTTCACATTTTTCTTAAGAGTACAACGTGGACCTGACGTTTGTTAAATAAATCACTGGGCTATGGCTAATCAAAACTAGCAACGATATTCGAAAAACGGAACAAACAGCTGGAGAAGTACAAACAGCACTCAGTACGTCCCTGTAGGACTTCTCCTGGGACAAATAGTTGTACTCATAAAGCTTTCACATGCCGGGAGCTTTCCAGTCGCTTCATTACAATTTAACAGTTTCTTTAAAAGTTAACAAATATAATAATGTACGAATTTTACCCTGATTTAAATTATTATACAAACAAGCGACTTTTAAAAGTCTTACGCTTTATTCTGTACACCTATTTGTTTACAGAAAATTATACTTTGTCTTTTCGAAAGTTAACATATGCGACCCTACAAAAAGATTTAAATTAAAATTTACTTAGTAAGCAGAAGAACCGATAAAATGCAAATTAGGTAGAAGTCAACGAAATGATATCCGCCCAACAAAAACAATGTCTGCTTAATTTACAGTGTATAATTTTTTTTGCTTACTAAATAAACTTTCAAGGAATCGTTGAATATACTGCCATTTTGTATTTATAGCAAAACCTTACAAGTTTTTGCGCTGTTGTAAAGTTTGGACGTTGTATTTCAGGTAATTTTGTATACTCGTGGTTGACAGTAGTCGTTACTGATTCTCACAGATAAGCAACGGTTTTATTAGCTGTTGGCGGCAAAATGGCAGCTACTTTTTTAAGAGATACAACATAAGCTGCTGTTCGAGTTGAAGAAAAACTCATTTTACACCTAGAATTGTGTTGAGCCGATGCATAAAGGGTGTCGCCAGGGGCACGTTATCGTATAAAATGAGTTTTACACATTAGAAATCTTAAAATTAGGAATATGTTGAACACAATTTTGTCGAAACTGTCGTGAACAATTTAAACCGAATTAGTGAAGAAATGGAGTAGCCGCACAGGAAAAGTCATCTGTTGATATGAAGAGGTTGTGCCATTTGTCGTTGATGTCTGAGTTTCTTTTTGTTTTAAAATAACACTATCAGTTGGTATCACTAAGCACTCATAAAATATATATTGTTGGCAGTCGGGAAACATTCTTGCACAAACTAAAAATGGTGTTCTTTCTATCAGATGTAAGTATAATTGCAGCTACGTTATGATCCGTTCGAACTGGCTACGCTCCAATATAACTACAGGATCTCACATTTAACAATATTTTATACCTTTTCGCTCTGCATTTTACGTCTAGGTAATTTTATTTAATTTTGCCAAATAAGTTGTCAACTAATAGATATCGTAAACGTAAATTATACATCAACAAAGTATATCATCATAATCGCAACTAGGTGACTGCTTCGTGGCTGATTCGTAAGTATATCAAATTCTGTGGAGGTGGAGGTCTGGACAAACGACTCGATCGATCTTAGCCTAGCCATAACTTTTCTGCAAACAATGATAGTCAAACGGTAGAACTAAAGCAATATTAACAATGGCGTTTTGTAATTATTACACGTAAGCTCCCAACGCCTGACCGCTCAGTTGCAAGTTATTCGTTTGTTGATAACACTGATCAAAAGTAAGGAATCTAATTACTGGGTTGCAACTATCTACAGTGGCATCCAAGTTTGAGCATTGCAACTGCTGCGGGAGCTCCTTGCAAATTTAATAACATCAACAATTTAGTTAGGAGTTCTTCCTCTCATTGAGTGATATTCATTGGCCGGAATAGATAGAAAATAACAAAAGTTCTCACGTTACATCCGTGTAGATCCATAAGTCGATTTAAAAGTAATACACGCGTCACAAGAACGTATTGCAACAAAGTTATCCTGTAGTATCAAAATAAATTAATAAAAATTAGTAATATATCTTCAACATCAACAATATAATATAGTCTTCATTATATACTTCGCAACAGCCATTAGACAAATGAGAGTCAGTTAATACCAATATCGGTTCTTTTCTTTCGTTCACTGAGAATTCAAACAATATGTGAATTTAATTACCAAACTTATAATTGACTTGTGCGTCGGTATTTTTCTGACCCTACATTTACATTGCAGTCCTAGACAACTCTATGTGCATGAAGATATAATTCTTCTAAAAAAAAAATCCTTCCGCTAGTTGTGGTCTGTTCACGTGGGACTGCTGCCAGAAGTTTCAATCAACGAAAATAGAGAGATAAAAACGGCACCAAGTTTTCATCGAATCGCTTTTGTGTCAGACAAATATTCGTTTGAGGTCCACGACCTTTCAAGCTCCTTATTTACAAGTATTAAAATATTTTTATACAATTTTATGATCGGCAGTCATAGAGCTGCTTATTGTTTTTCATCGTTCCAAAAGTGATAATGGCACAATTAGAGATCTTGAGGAGCAGGCCCCAACCCAGGCCGGTAAAATTACTTAGAACATGTTCACTGCTAGCATGACCAAGACTTGGACGACATGATTAACATAAATCTTTGAACATTTAAACAATGAATCCAGAAATGGGAGAAGCGATTTCTATGTAACTCTAAATCTGAAGGAGATGTGAATCAAGTGGTATCTAATCTCTTTTTTTTAACTAGTGTGGAAAATGCCCTTTATAATGTAATTATTATTAAACTAAATACGAAATTTAAGAAACGTTTCTTTTCTTTTTTTCTTTTTTTAATTCAAAAGTTGTATATCAATATTTCACATAAAAAACAACTAGAATTATGTTTAGCATCACGTTTAACATCTTTCTCTATTTTACAACAAATCACAATGACAGTACTCTATACGAACACTTTCTTTTATATTTCGGTAAGCCCTAATACTGTTTCTTTATTGCTGCTAAACTTATTTGTCCAGTAGTTTTCTATGTACTGTTATAAATATCAAAATATTTAAATTTTCTATCATTAATTAATTTACTTTAAGTTTGGACTAGATTTTTGTAACACTATCTTTAGACACATTATACGATGTACACTACGTTGTAAATTTATTTATAGACATATAGGAGAGTTAGATAAAGATTTTTTTAAGAAAAAATTATTAGCATTGGTTCAGGAGATGCCCAGTTCAAATAAATTTCCCTTTACGTTGCGAGGAATCAGTGTAGGTTTCAGCTTGCAACTAATTTTCCTTTATAAGGAAACATTTGAGAATAACAGTAATAAACGACAACAATGATTCACTGTGATGTAATAGAGGAAGTGAAGGAAACTTGGCATCTCTAGAACGTTGTCGTCGACAAAAAAAGTCGCTGAAAAGACTTGCTTTTAAAATCTATTGCATTAGTAAAAGTAAGATTTACCTAATGACGAACAAAATTCATTAGAGGCGGACTTAACAATCTTTTTGACTTAGAGTCAATTTTAAGTCTAGATTATATGCAAATTTAAACTGAAGAATTCAACATTAGTACACTTCTTAAATAAGCTAAATATGAACGTTGTAAGTGAACTTTTTATATTTGGATGATTACCTTATTGAAACCAAAGTCCTATGTGTCAAATTGTGGAGTACTGTGTCAGTGAAATAATTTCTGACTGAGCCATCCTTGAAGTGAAGTTGGATGGGCGTACTAAAATTACTTGATAATTGTCGAGTTGAACTTAAATTGTGATCTGAATTCACCAGTGACACCGCATAGGTGATCCGATTACACATCATCTGGTTACACAATACAATTACTTCAACCAATTAACTGTTATCGGTTCACATATTAAAGATTCACAGTGACCACAGTTTATCTCCTGACAACGCCATTAATTATTAATTTAGGTGAAAAGAGAAAGCTAGTTGAAATTTGAAAGTGGATGCTATAAAGAACTAATCAGAAGCTCGAGAGCCCAAGTTTTTTTTAATATTTGTGGCATTATTTCGACTTTAGCGGAAAAGTTCATCATTCCGCTGAAAATGATTGTTTTATATTTTTTAATTTGCCTATAAGACCACAATGTTTTGAGTTAAATGACCCCACAAAGTCTTGACGCATTAAAATACCATTTTTGTCAGTCAACAATTGTTATAAATGATTTATAAAAAATCTGTGTGAGGGTAATGTGAAATCACACCTCAAAATCACTAAGGAGGCCTCTGGATAAGTTGATTATGAACATTTATAAGGTCACTATTTCAGCAGTTTTTGCAGCCTCTTCATGAGTTTAATTTTTCCGATAAAACCAGGGATATTTAGGAAAGATGGTGACCCTATAAAAGTGAAGACTACCGAACCAGAGACTATATTAGCAAAAGGTGTTTTATATTTGTCTCCACTTAAATGTTTACCTAAAACAAATATTTCGTTCCCTCGCCTAGTAAGTTGACACTATCAATATTAAAAACCCATTGAAATTTGGATATAGATTCCCTTTTTCGAAGGCTCTTTTTAGATATTTGTACCCCGACGTATTTATTTCATTTCAAGTATGAAGCTTTTTTATCTACTTAGTCCAACGCAAACTGATCTTAATTTAAGTCAGTAAAACATGAATCCAAATCCAAATCTGAAGCCAACTTCCGCGACAAAACTTAGAGTAAATATACCAACAAGCTTTAACACATTTTGAACAAGTTACAAAAATATTTGTAATAACGGAATGAACATTGTTAGAAAAGATCTATTCCTGACAGCCTATAACGGCTTTCACTATACTTTAAACCCCGTAGAAAGTACATTTACTCTGTTTCGCTACAATTTAAAGATCTGCCACATTTTCACTATACGAAAATTTATGAGAACACTAGGCTTTCGTATCTTGTAAATATTGTAATGCTGTTTTCATCTAAAAAAAAGTTTTAAAGATGTACCGTTTTTTTATTGTAACGCCGGTGTTACTCTTTATAACTTTTATTTTCACCTCAAAGCCAAGAAAAGTTTAAAACAGCACAGGTTTTAGAGACGAGAAAAGGAAACTGTCCTTACCGCGTATCGATTAGTTCTAGATCAGTGAAACAAGTGTAAAATACCCCTAATTAATAACAATCTAATATTTCAGTGTGTGAAATTATTATACACAGGAGCGCAACAATTGTCTCAGTATGTCTCACACACCCGAGTTTTTCTATATTCTGATATGACACCTTCAGACACACGTTGTAGAAGATGTACCTAATTTTACGAATTTTTAATTAATACACAGTAGTTATTTGTGTATCAAGGCCAGAAAGAAGAACTTTTTCGGCCGATCTGAAGTTTCAGACTGAGACGTACAAATTAGATGAAAAAAAAAAGTTTTCTTTGGCCGAGGTACACACAACGTTTTTTAGGCGACCATACAAAATGTTGTTTATGTAAGTGGTTCCGAGGTTAGAGAATATTTTTTTGGAGGAAAAGTCCTGCAGATTTGATAAAAACCAAAGTGCTACTTTGGTCCTATACTAAGGGAAAAAAATCACTTAAAAAATGTTGGTCAAAAACACAAGGCCAAGGAGGCAAAAGTAAATTTTCGACATTTGAGTAGAAAAAGGGGACAAGTCAGTCCAAAAAAATGACAAGTAAGTCCAAGAAAGTAATTCTGACATTTCAGTATAAAAAAGTGACGTTTCATGGACGTGATTGAATGCACTGAAATTATTTAAATACTGTGTATTAAATAACTTCATTTGTTTTTTTTAGTAGTTTAGTATTAATTATAGAAAAATTTCTAAGTTTTTATATAGAGTAATTATTATGTAGACAATAGCTTGCTTTCAAAGCCCAATTTTCAGGATCGTGGTGGTGAGAAAATTGCACATCACCCTGTCTGCAGGTGTTGGATTTTTAAAACGTGTATATATTTGTATAAATTATCCGTGAAAATGTCCACAGCATTTGAAAAGAGATTGTTTTCGTTTTGGTATAGTCTATCAGACGTTAAAAAAATCTCGAAAAGGAGCTAGTGTCTGACGTGTTTCGAAAAAACCTAACAGCCACTTTTTGCGTTCACATCTCCTCCGAACTAACGCAGCAGGCGTATTCGAAGTTTTCCGAAATAAAAAAGCGATCGATTCTTCATATAAAAATACAAGAAAGATGTAAAGGGGCACTGAACACATCCATGTGATAAGAATGCGAAGTAGTTGGTCGTGAGCAGACCACACTCAGGCGTCGGGACGAACACATATCGCCTAACAGTCCTAATTCTATGAGCACGGTCCGCACTTGGTCTTTGTCCACGTCGTTATCAGCAGCAGCAGCGTCGTCCGCACACTGGTCGCGCACAGAACTAACAAACATTGTAATGTGTTATAAATGGTCTGCGTGTGTTCTACAAATGTTAAAAGAATAATCCATGCGGTCCACAGTAGTGACACTTTGTTACAAGTCCTGCCGGCGGCCGCGCCCGGGGCGGCTGTGGTCGACGTCGCGACGTCGGCGTCGGCGTCGGTGGCGTTGTTCCTGTTAGGTCGACCTGGGCAGTGCTCGCACACTCCGAGCACCTCGGCGGCGGTGCCGCTGCCGCCCCTTCCCGGCGAGCCGCAATGAGTGTAACAGCAGTCTTCGTCTCCGCGTGAGGACTTGAGCCTCTGCTTACCCGTCTCCGGGATATTTGGATCTGAAACACACAAGGATCAGATTTGATTCTTCTTATACAGTTTAAATGTTTACAATTCTAACCGGTGGGTTAGAACTAAAACTCAAAAAAAAGGAAATATACAACACAAAATTTTCTGGGTAGACGGTTTTTGTAGTGAATTGTAGAAGACATCATAAAATACGAAATGTTTGCACACTGTTTAAAGATGTGTAAATTTTAACTAAAATTTGATGAAATATGTATTTTCATAGTGGGCGAAAGTATTTAACTTTTTGAAAATAATTAAAGATAGTGACGTACATATATGACAATTATTACACCTACATGATACTGAAATAATCTACCGTCGATTAACATTGATCTAAATTTATTTAGATAGAAATTTCCTTGCCACAAGGTACAACCAAATAAATTATAAAATTTTATTCGGCGAACTTATGTTTTTTATAATAACCCACAATATTCCTAAAATACATCTACAATTTCGGAGATTATACAGATATGTCAAATAAAATTGTCAACAGACGTCAGACAGATGGAAATGGGGAGCTACTTTTTGATTTGGGCACATATTCAAGATTTTCAAAATTTGGAAGATCTCTGGAGTCATGTAAGCCCTAACATTTAATTTAATAGAATATAAATTATTTATAAAATTTATTTATTACCATAATTTAGTTGTCATTTATATCATTCTTTGTTTTTGCTTTTGTTAACAATTCTTATGGTACACTAATTTATTAAACATATCAATAGGTATAATTTTAGGACGTCTGTATTCTCTGTTATGCAATTTAGTATTAGAGTCTGCTGAATACATAAAAAATTAAATAGATACTGTCAAATATTTACACAGAGCTTTGAATGTCATTCTATTGTTTTGTATGAAGGTTTAGTTGTTGGGTGTGTTGGAATTGAACTATTCGTCTACAAATACGAGCTAAAATTATAAATAAATTTTAAATATTTAGCGGTAAGGTTTGACCTCCAGTTGTATTGATTTGGAATGGACTTAATTTTAGAATATCGTTACCGATAAGCCGTTTTGCCGGATATATTTTAAAATATGTATATGCAGTTATGAGTTGAATTAGTTATTTTAAAACTAGACAAGTTGTTAAAAGCAACAAATAATAATTTAGTAAAAAAGTTCTTTAAAAGAATTATTTGTAACAATCAGTATAGGTAATAGTAATAACAATTATTTAGCATTTAGTCTTTATAATATAGAAATAAAAAATGGTCTAATGTTATTAAAGACCACTTCCTCGTCCCTCAAGGACAATAAAAAACAAATCTCGTTTTTTAGGAAATAAAAAATATACACTGAACCAATTGACCGTTATTCAAAGTTCTTCTTATAAGTAGTATAAGCACTCAATGACAGTCTATATTATAGTTTTTGAATAAAAAAAAAAAATGATTAACGATGTTCAAGGCTTATGATAACTTTAAAACGTTTGCAAGATTTCCTGGTTTTTCCTCTGGATGCCCAGGGGAAAAACCAGGTGGATTCATAAACTACATATACAAGAGTATCATATTTTATAAAATATAAATAGTAATTACCAAGCAAAAGTTTTAGGTGGCGTCATTAAATTAAGTGTAAGTATATAGTTGTTGGAAAGGTTAGGATCGACAAGGTCTGACGGTATATTATTTTCACATGTTTTCGTTGACACAGTAAGAGCAATGAAACTAAGGCATTTCTCCTAGACGCGTTCAAGATGAAACAGAACCATAAAGATTATTCCAACTTTCTATAAACTAGCTATTAGTCTCCAGGTACCTATATTTATATTTTAATATAGTAGGTACTACCATTTAGACTTGTGAGTACCCTGCAAACAACAACTGTCATGTCAGTGGGTCTAGGATTACTAAAATTTTACTGAATACAGGCACCACGTATGACCACGTATGGCCTCTCGTTATGTCAAAGCGTCTTATGACCTTTATTCTAAAGTTAATCTAAATACCCTATCCGGTTCATAAATGGCACAGGAAGTTAAGGAATATTTTTTCCTTCGACTATGAGCAATCTATTTATTAAACGCCTCCAGTCTATTATTACAATTACAGGATTTACACTGAAAAAACAACTTCTGTAAGAAAACTGCAGTGTATACTTGCTTCAAGTTGTGATTTATGTTATCCCACTGTGGCACTGTTAATTAATAAGTCTCCATTTATAACAACTTC
Organism: Zophobas morio; assembly: GCF_036711695.1. Taxonomy (NCBI): domain Eukaryota; kingdom Metazoa; phylum Arthropoda; class Insecta; order Coleoptera; family Tenebrionidae; genus Zophobas; species Zophobas morio. Next base: position 8,688,848 of record NW_026972110.1, read on the forward strand.
TTATTTAATTACATTCAATAAAGCAATTTGGGCAGGCAAGTGGATTTTTATATATACGATATGTTACCGCATTAAATACATGTTTGCTAACCTTTAACAATTTATCTTTTGGGGAAAAACATTACAAATATATAAGCATGATATTATACATGAATCAAATTTGATTGATGAGGTCGAAGATATTCCCACAAAGTCAATACTCTCAGAATTTTTTTCCCACTGACAGGACAGAATTCTGCTAAGCTATTTTTCAGAATTTAATGAAGTCTCCAAATCAATAAGATTATTAATTATCACTATTAATCACTTATTCTAGGTTGTACACTATTCTGTTGGAACTTGACCACGATTAACCTGGAAAAAAATAAGCGAAATAATTTAGTTACTTTGCATTAGAGTGTTGAAACGATTACATGTTCGTGCGTTGAGGCTCAGTTGCACACAACATGCGTCCATAATTTAATCGAACCCTTATCTTGACGTTGACTATCCGCCCTATCAATCACTCGTGGAATTATCTCAAAATAAAAGCGACCGATTAGATCCAGTGCCAGCGTTAGCAATTAATTGTTTGGGGGCGGTTTACGTTTACCTTTATGTCAGTTTTATTACCAGGTTCAAAGGAATATAGGGAGCGCTGTGCAAGAGGTGCATTAATTAAGTCTACCGCCCATTAGTGGATTATTAGAACGACCTCATCATGTCAGGAGATGTTGGCAAGATGCCCTTCTCTGCAGTAACTATATCTGATAGGTAGCATAAAGTGCATCATGAACTGGTTTGGGGCGGAAAAATCTGCAGAGGATATTGTAACCTAATTAGGACGGGCTAAAAATACTAATTAGGAAGATGCCAATCACCAGTTCATTAAATGTGAAAGTTGATTTCAACAACTTCTGCTGGGATATTTCTGGACTAGTTGAATTTATTTTGCAAAATAAAAAGTCGTTTCCAGAATGGGCAGGATTTTTACCTGGCAATCGTATAATTTAGTGGTTTTTCTGAGTTATCCCAGCATATTATTTTTCAACTGGATCAATTGATTATGTGACATGTCATCTGCAGACTTCTAAAATAACAAACATATAGTTATTTAATCCAATAACAAAAGGCTGAATATTTTTCAAAGGTAAAGTAATTACATTTCAAAGTTCTTTTTTTGAAAATTGTTCATTGAAATTGACACCATGAATAATAATAATCAGCCTTTCTGCATTTGACTTTGTTTAAACGAAAATATGGGAGTTAAAAAAACAATAATAAATAAAAAGTACACACTAACATAACCTGACTGCTTCCCCTGTGGTTCAAAGCTGGTTCTTTCCTTGTCTAGTAACAAACACGGAATTGCTAGAAGTTAAGTTCTAGTTTTAGATTTAATCTAACACTCCTCGAATCCTGAGAAGGATTTCAGTTTTTCACCAAAACTGAAGCGTTGCATAAATATTACGCTTTGTTTTTGTTGAGTTATTCAGTATATTAGTAAGTTCATTACTTTTTTTTGATTACAAGAGTTTATGTACTGGTTTATAAAACTCTTGGGGGAAAATTGCTTTCAATTATTTCGGCTAGAAGTTTTCACATTACTATTTTAATTTTAATAATAAAATGAAATTTACCTATGGACTGACAGGGTGGGAGAAGGGCTTATAACAAAATGATAAAACTGTGGATTCAGCTGTGTCCTTTGAGTTAATTATGCTTAGGGTTTCAAGCAGGGGCGGTCTCTATGCAAATTATGGAGATAAGCTTTTCTGTCGATATTGAAATGCAAAAACGTTCACGGTAAATGTTTAATGTTGGCGTTTCTTTTGTCACTTTACAAAGTCATTATGTTTTTATATATTTACTAGTTGTGTACTTTAAATTGTATTTTTCCTTTTTTCATTTTCGTTGTGAGATCTTTACTATAATGACTTAAAAGAATTTTGCTTCTTTGAAGTTTGTTTTATGTTATATTAAAGTAGGTATTTATTTGTGGCCTTTTTACCACTGACTTGGATTTATGATGGATAATTGTTTTTATAAATGTAATATCGAGTAATTCTGACCAATGATTACTTTAATGTACTTTTAGAGTTTCCTAGCTTGTAGAATACACAAATGTAGGTTTCTTCCTCTGTCATTTGTCTTTCAAATTATCTTTTGGCGGGTTTTTTATTACGTCATCAATTACTTCAAAATTTCACAGTTATACATAGTTTTTAATTTATCCAAGAAAATACGTAACGGTTTCTTTTAATTTCGAAGTAACTGAACTAACATTTTTATAAGCAGGGAACAGTAATATTAAATTTTTATTATGTTGTTTATGCAAGGAAGGGTAAGTAAAAAAAACTAGAATAAAACCGGTATTTCTTATTTGCTTTCGAGACAACGAATATTTTTTTATATTTGCAACAGAAAAACACTCTTTAAGCTCCCTTCTTAAGTGACGCAACAAATTGCTGTAAAAAAGTAATCACAAAGCAATGAGGTTCTTTAAAACTTAACTAGACGTGAAAGTGGAATCATAATTTTCATTTGTCACTTTTGGTAGCAGTGTGCCATATATATTCTCCAAAATCATATTTTATTTTCACTGGAAGCAGTCCAAATATCTAGGAAGTTCATATGACTAAAAGGAGGATTATTTCTCGCATAATGTGTATTACTATTGTAAGAGCTCAATTATGGCAGATAAAATTCTTAAAGAGAACAGATTTAAGAGATTTATTTTCACCAACTGTATTCGCTGTCATGCAGTGATATTCTAAGAACGTTTTATAAAAGTTTTGTTTATTTTTCGCATAGGCATGTTGTATAAATAGTTCCAGCGTTGTTCAAACTTTGTGACAGTTTTATGTATTTTATATAACTTATAATTTTAAACTATAAACATGAATAGAACTTTATGAACAATACTTCTAAAAGACCAGTATTATATAAAACTGCATGTAATAGTGCTAACTAATAAGATAAACAGACGGAGATAAATATTATTTTCAGCACTAAGAAACGACTTAATACATATATATTTAATGGAATTACTTGTACAAGAAAAAAATGTTATGGATGCGCAGGGTTTTCCCAATTGGTGTGTCAAAATTACCAACAAATTACTACCTATGTAGGAAAATAGGAAGGAAATTTAGTGGAACTCTAGTACTTCCCATATACCAACAATTGAAGACAACTGTTGTTTTTAAGCAAGACTTCCCTGTATTTTCTACTCTTTTTGAAAATTTTGATTTGTTGTAAATATAACAAACGCATTTTTTTTTCGGTTATGTGTAATAGAAGAAATATTTCTTTTGAAATGAAAAAATTATCATTTGGGTTGTCATTTGTCTTGATTTGTATCCAGATTATCCATTATCTCTATTATGAACTGCGTACTTCAGACTCTCTCTCTCTTTTTATAGATTTTCCAAATTGCATGATATGCGTTTGGCAGTAATTTTAGTCAGATTCAAACTTCTACGTCAAAATCTGTACCTATATGGACAACACACTGATTTATTTCCTCCGTTGTGTCTGCTCAATATGGATTTTCTCCCGGAACGCAGTGGAACATTAACAGTAATTCGATCGATTTCCTGTTGCCTTCTGTTTTTTAAATTTTATTTTGAGATTGTGTATTTATAATACAAATGAAGTTTGACTGCCACTTTAAATGCTGTAATCTTAAACGAGTCCACAGTTATTTACTCCTTTCTGTAATGTTTGATTCCAGTCCCACTTTTTCTTTGCAGTTGCAATGCACCTCGACGCTTTCCACCATCAGAAATGATTGCAAGACCTCCTAATTTTGCCTAATTCGCTAGATTAAACATCAAAGAAGTGCATAAATGAAAACTTAAAAAGAAAACAAGAGAAAAGCAAGCACAGTTTTGAAACGAGTCGTCAAGAGTTGAGATCGCATCGTTTAAAGGTCTCGCGAGGACCGTGCGGCTTATCGATTGATCTCGAAACCGTTAAGGTCCCTCTGGAAGAGTTCGAAGCTGGCCAAAGTGATGGACGTGACCTGCAGTATGGACGTCCATCTCCTTGGATATCGTGCCAATCTCAATTACACTTCTAATCGTATTAAATTGTGGTTTAGCACAACTGCCGGCTTGCAATTATTTTTTCTTTTTCACTAGGAGCCATAGGCGTAACAAGAAACAAGAAACGAGGAGACGGGTCAAATTAGATTTGCATTCATTTTCTGTGAAAGTGATAAGCGTTATATTTGATAGATACTGATTGAGTTTATAGGAAAATATTCCTTATTTAGGACATCAACTTTAGAAAGTGATTAAGAGCAGATAAACATACAGTTTTCTTGTTAGGTAAGGATGAAAGAAGCGTGTTTTCTTCCAAAGTATTTTTTTTCTTAAAATTATGTAAATTGAAAAAGTATTGTGGTCATGGCAAAAATGTTTGACTGTAGCATAAAACGTGTTTTGTCTTGGTATTAGTATTGAATATCTTCAAGTGGAGTGGAGAGAATACATTTTAAAATGATGAAACTAAGCACTTATCCCTTCTCCTGTTGTTTATTATACAAAATCCTAAATTATTTGGATTATCGTGTCAAAATACATACGTCTGTGGGATACAGTCAAAAAAATTTGCTTGTGTTAAGTTTTGGATGTTTAACTGTCATCTAAATGTCACTATTAGATTTTTTTACATTTTTGGTATTTTTCAAAGATTTCAAAAGATTTCATATTTTCTCGACGGGTTATAATCCCTAGTGTACGAAAAAATAGGTCTCCCTTTCCGTCTGTCTGTGTAGTTTAAAAATCCCTTTTGAGTTTTTACTCAAGACATCCAGATTTTTTATTTTTGAATTAAAAAAAAAAAACAAACGCTTTGAACTCTTGCAGACGTTTTAAAGTTATCATAAGCATGGCAAATTTTTTATCAAAACATATGTGTTTATCCCATCAAAAATTCATGAGGTCATCTCAAAATTTTGCAGAATAAATAATATTTTTTAGATTTGCTAATATAGGATGACTCAAAACTGTTAATGAATAGGTCAGTATATTTTATTGATTAAATCAGAAACATGCTACTAAGTACATTTCCCCGAAAATTTGGAACTACAATACTATTATTATTAGTACTACACTGCACCTATCCAAATTGATATACGTGTCCTTGCAAAAATGTCGATGACGTCATTACAAAATTTTGTAAAGGAAAAACTCATTTGAAACACACTTTTTTACTTTTACATTATATACATATATTAACTTACAGGGGTTCTCATAAAAAAATTAAATTAGCAAAATCAAGTTTTATAATTTTTAGAAAAAGCTGAATCTATTTTATTATAATTACGTCAGGGGCCAGGGAAGTTTTGTCGAAATAACTATCGATTTATTTTTTACCTCTTTCTTTAAATACCTTGGCGTGTTTCTAAAAAAGTGAAAGAAAGCAGAAACTATCAAACAATTTTACTTTAATTTTTGTATAGTTCTGATTCTTATTTTATACTGACGATGTCCATATACTGTGTAGCAGGTATTACTGGAAAAATAAATACACACTAATACTGATACCATACAATGTTTATAAAGCTAAGTTGTATGTTATCCATAGAAAACAGCAATGTGTAGGTGTAGTAATTTAGTCTGTGGTGCTCAAAGGACCGTACAATTTTGATTTTCGACTTTTTTTTTCTATTTCCAATAATTAAGAATTAGAGGAACGCTGGCTTAGGGACTCATCTTGTACACACAAAAAATTAAGTGTAATTAGGAGTGATTAACCAGTTACGAGTGAAGTTACTTTTTCATATGCCCAACAAATACCCAACCAATTTGAAAAACCATAACATTTAATTTTGCTAAATTTTGTTTATGTTAAGATAACCTCTGTATGTTAAAAAATATGGATAATACCAATTACAGTGTAAGAAAAAAAAACGCCTATGATGGAATCGAACTGGGGATTCGCTTTATTAGTACGACGCGTCTCCAACCACTTACATTGCGTTCCTCTAATACGGTTTCATAAACCACAAGTACAGCTCTATGCTATTTTATAAAATTTAAATACATAATATCCAAAATTTTGAGGTGACGTTATCAGATTTTTGATGGAGAGGATCAGATAAATATTAGATAACATTTTACGATCTACACGATATTCCTAACTTACATTCGGAGATTATTATTTGTCTAATAATAATAAAGAGAAACTGGAGATCTAATTTTTCATACTCTAAAAATGTTACTGAATTTTCATAAGAACTATTAACTACCTCTTTTAAAAATCTACAGCCGAGTCTTAGCTCAGAATCGTAGGTATTATGTACAATTATTATTAACTACGTATGTTGCTGTTTTTTTTAGTAATTCTTCCCAGACGAAACCATAAACTTTTTCTAAAATCAAATTTATTAATGAATGTCTATGGAACGACACAGTTTTCTCATTTAAATCTTTCTGAGTTCAAATATCAGTATAATGAACATGAACGATTAAAAGTACCTACATTTATATTTCCTAAGACCTACATTTTCTTTATACAACAGACCAATCTGTATGAGTCGTAAAAAAATATGAAACAGTCGTGATTAACTGCAGCAGCCTGATTGTACGCAAATTGAAATGCATGCAATTGCTGAATGCTTCTATCTCCGGAAAGAAGCCTTCAATTCTTGTAGGTAAATCCGACCCTGCGCCTTAATATCGTTTTAATAAAACCTGCCCTTATTAGAGGAGACGTTCTTTGTCGTGGGGCTCTCGAGGAGAGCGTAGGCGTGATGCAAATCGAATATCCAGATTATATTTTCATGTTCAAAAGAAAATGACGGATTGCTGATAATGATACAAAAGAGAAGCATGAAGAGCGCCGTTAATCAAATATGTAAATAGTGGTGTCTACCTTTGTTAAGGAGAAAAATAAGGTGTAATCAAAAGAAAACATCACGGGAATGCAAAAATACGGTGACAGGAATTACACGCGAAAATTATCACTTTTATGCCTACATTTTGTACCTCAATCTCGTTCTATTACATTTAAAATAGGCGCCATGTTATGTTTTCACGTCGTCTAACGTAATAAGAAAAGGAGTTAATGAAGAATAAACTAAAAAGGAATGGGAAGTAATTTGTAATAAAGTGAATCTGTGGAAATTAACATCTTGATATAATTAAATGCAGCAGAACAATAATATTGTGGCTAGTCAGACTACAAAAAGATCGACAAAAAAAACGAATGTGTTAATGAGTTAACTGCTACGTTTTAATTACCAGAGGAATGATGACGAAGCTCAGTAAGCATCAATAAGTATCTAAAATTAATAAACTCACTTTGTCTTGGTTCTACGTCTAGATTTTTTCAGGAAAACTGGCATTCTAATGTATTACAGAATATTTTTTAGGAAACATCAAATCGACAAAGTTTGGTATATAATTAAGAACAGGAAAGTCAAGGAAGAGCAACAAAATATTTGCCTCTGCAGATACGACTTGATAAAATGTATAATAGTACGATCAATTACTTCCGACCATTCTGCGCAAGGACAAACATTATATGGACCGTTGAAAAAGCATAAAATTCCTTAATATGTCCAGCGATCACATCAACATATAAAATTTTGCAGCAAATAAACGAATTTCAATTTTAACCGTTCATGCCGTCTAATTAGATTGATTGTTCCAGGTGCTGTTGATTACAAATGTGTCAAAGGCAACTTGGAACATTTTTCTTTACAACTAACATTAGTGAAAAAAATTAAAAAAAAACGGACTGTGTAACTAATCGTCTGGATATCGTAGGCTTAATTAGCGTTTTTGAATTAAAAGCACTTGCATTAAATACCACGAAAATACATTTTTGTCAGTAGCCAAACAAAAATGTCTTGAAAACTGTAGCCAAATGAAAAGCTAAGTGTGAATTGGTTCGTAAGAATGCCGCGATCTCACCCTCATTAATTTATCATGCCTGAATTTAGGAGTCTTTAGTCAAATGATGCACTTTACGTTTACTGTGGAAATATAAATGCGAGAGAAAATAATATAGGGACCTCCAAGGAGATAAAATATTAATGAGGAAAACGAAAACTCTAAACAGCATTTTGTAGACCTGCTACTACTACTACTTCACGAGCTATATATAGTCTCTGGAGAATGGTTTGACATTGTTTGGACCACGTAGACTACATCAACGAAACTTTCTCTGGAAGGTTTACCAGCTAAGGATAGTGAAAACAGTTTCTTACATTCGTCTCACATACACAGTTGATTTAAATTTTTGATGAAATATGATGCAACGGAACTGAATGTGACATAAATGTTACACATAAAGGCATGAAACGTAAACATTTTGAGAAAGTTCATACAAACTTACGTGCTTGATGTGTAAAAATTCTTATTTTTTGTGTCTTTTTTGGTAGGAAATTTCTTGTACTCTTAAAAAACTAGATTTGTTATTTATTAGTTATCTGTGTACCAGGTAACAACTGTTTCCTGGTTTGGTGCTGTGTATTATAAAAGTCGATCAAATAAGAAAATATTTTTATTTTCAAACGTCATATAACTGACACTTATATGACGCTTTTACCGGGGTAAGTGTCATTTCTATGACACCGTGTTTGAGCGGCGTATAAGCACTACTTATACTCCGCCGGCGTATAAATAAAACATTTATACTCCGCCGGAGTATAAATATGTGAAAATCATAGTGGTTGTCAACCATAGTAACCATGGTGAGTGAAATCAAGGCAATTCCTTAATGACGCAAGAAGATAGGAAATAATCATTTCGAAAGAAAATTAATCGTTTGAAAATAAAATATTGTATTTCATTCGGAGTTTAAGTGACTTCATGTGACTCGTATGGACTTAATTCGCCTCGCTATCGCTCGGCGTTTAATCGTCCATACTCGTCACATAAAGTATCACTTAAACTCCTAATAAAATAAATATCTATTATAACGCTAACCAGAATTTGGTTAAACACCCCCACCAACAATTTGGAAATAGCCCTCCATTTTTTTTAGTAAGCGTCATTTAAATTTTATAAAGTGACTCCTATTATTTATAGTTTTTATTTTATAGAAGTTATCATAACAAAAATATATAAATAAATATTATAAATAACCTTGGACCAATTTTCCAAACATTTTAGCAGACCTTTGTATTATTCAGTTTATCCACAAAACCTGAGAATTTTGCTTTATTGGTAGAAAACGTTTCAATAATATATTTAGTCTATGGTGCGCCGATTAAAAGTTTCACAAAAAATCTCTGATAAGAAGTGCGGTGAAACTTTTTGTTACTTTATGTTGCGCAACGAAATTAAATGCGTTTTGGCACAGTACATTTTTGACTTTGGTGAGTGTGTGTTCGGTTCGCAAAGTGGTTTCTTTTAATGGTTTTATTTGTTAAAAATAATTTATTTAATCTTCAGAGATTGGCGCAGAACGAAAGGAAATCTGAATTTAAAGGGTAAATATTACGCTTATTTATCCGTTTGTTGAAGAGTTATTTAGATTTTTACTTTAAATATGTGTATAAAACTGAAACTAGAATATTTGGCAATACGTTACCCCTTGGTTGGTAAGTAGTTAAGTATGATTAAAATAAATTTAACAAATAAGTAAATATTTTTACAAAATAATTTTTAGTATGTCTTTAGTTCGTTTTTATATATTTTTTTCTTTATAATTGGTAGATGAATTGTACAATTTACTGACTCTAATAAGAATACAATTTTTATTGTATCAAGGCCTTCAAACTTCAAAAAATGTGCCTCTGTGTTTTCTGCACTAAACAGTATTGAAATTTTTGGCACAGTAGCTTCATTTTTTATTATTATTATTATTGAAGGTTTTAAAGTCAATTAGCAGAAGAGTTGTAGATCATATTTCAAAATCATCTTTCAAAAAAAGAAATATTTGGCAAAAATTTTAAAAATAAACTGTACCTATTCTAGGAATTTAATTACCTTAAAATTCGTACAAGGGGGTAACGTTATGATACCGTTGCATTATATCGATTATATTAATTAATTAGAATGACTGCCTTTACTAAAAATTATAAAGAATAGGTTCTAACACTGGTAGCAGATGAAAAAAAATCTGTATAAATATATCTATACATCATTTTTTTAAATTCAGAAGTTTAATATTTTTAAATATTGTATATCTAAGTCTAATTTTCTAATGTTGGTGTCCAACTTTTTTAACAACGAGTGTTAAGGAAGTTTAAGTTAATTTTAACGGTGTTTATTGCAGTGCATAAAAGTTAGAATTTAGTATTAGTCTTTATATGGTGACGGATACTTGAAAGTTTTCGTTAGCCATTCTAAAGTTATTTTTAAACCAGTACTCGATATTTCTACTGTTAAATTTATTGTGCTGGGTAATTCTGATTCTTGTGCATTCTTACGGAAATTTCTCTTGGGTTGTTGCTGATTTTTAGGTATTCCTATTTTATTTACTTTTTAATATCTACTGTACTAGTTTTGTATTAAATTTTTCTTATTTGTATATTCACTTATTTTTACTTCCGTAGCGAAAACTAAGTAAGTATTGTAATCGGGTCTATCGGGCGATTGGCTTTATCTTTTCTCGACGTTCCATGACCCCTAGAGTACGAAAAAATAGATCTCTTGCTTCCATCTGTCTATGTCAATATTGATTAGATAGATAATCTCCGAAAGTACCAGACCAATTGTTGTCAAATTTTAGGAATATCGTGTGGATGGTAGAACGTTAACCAAAATTTGGCTATTCATTCCCATCAACAACGGAATGATGTCATCTCCAAAATTTACAACAGTACATCATAATACTCCTCCACTTGTAGTTTATGAATCCATGTTGAGTTTTTAAAAATAAAAATTATGACAACATTTTACAATTTAACTTGAAAGTGCAAAATCGAAAACTCTGAAATCTTGCAAACGTTTTATTAAGGTTATCGGAAGCATGGTAAATCAACTTTTATCCATTTACCACCCTCTTAAAAGCTGATGACGTCATCTAAAAAATTTTCAGAATAAATGTTGTTTAAATTTTATAAAATCATATAAATACTTCAGCATGTGTGATTTACGAGTTCATCTTGAGTTATTACCCTAGATATACAGATTTTTGGAAAAAAAGATCAAAATTATATAACAACGACATTTTGCAATTTAATTGCCAAACCGATGCTCTAAAATGTTAGCAACTGTTCATGAAAATTTACCTATTTATCTCCTCCCAAAAAAAATCGACGGCGTCATTTTAAATACACAATATTTAGAGTGGTTGTGGTTTATCAGTGCATTAATATTTTTTAGAATTGCTTATATAAGGTGACTCGACAAAATGCATGAATGTGGCGACATGTTTTATTACCCATCTCATTTTCCCGAAAATTCGATGATACAGTACTGTTATTAATCGTATTACACTGCACCTGTTCAAACTGATATACGTGTCTTTGTTAAAACTCACTAAAAACATATGGATGCCCTGCTTCTTTACATGTACTTTACAGGGTCATCAAAAAATATAAAACTTTCAAAGTTAAATTTTAGAATTTTTCGAAGCTGTAATTTGTTCGACTGTACACTAGGGATAGGGAAGTTTTGACGACACAACCTGTAAATTGCCTGTAAATACAATATTAAAATATACAAAGGCTCGACATTTGTATATATTTTTTATTATTTCAAAAATGATCCGTTGAATTTTCTTGAAATTATTAGAAAAAGGTAAGATTATGTTAGTGATTGTGTTACACATTTTACAATAAAAACGTTTGTAAATAAATCTTTATTATACAATAGACTAACATGCATGCTGAACTGATTGTGCCTTAGATGCGAGAGAAGATTTGTGTTAAATATTTTAAATTCTTGAAATTTGCCAACAACTAATTGCTAAATTCAAAAACAAGAAAATATTTTTCCTTAGGATTCCATACAAATAACAAAATTTACCATAGGCTAAGAGTAACAAATATTACAATAATTTTACGAAAAGCAGGACGATTAACACTTAAGTGGTTTTTAAAAGATGCAAGAAAGTAGGTGTTTTCTGAACGTGAGTACAAGATCTAGATTAAATAAATCTATAAATGAGAAACTTACAGATCATATATTTTTTCATCTATAACGCTGTCAGTGCAACTGGTTCATTTGGGAAGTTTAACATACTGCTTCATTTAAGCAGAGCGAGAAATGTATTAAATACTCCACATCAGAGCGATTCCGGATAAACTTAAAACGTGAACTATAAAGAGGAAGTTGAGAAGCTTTCGCGCTTGAAGACTCAAAGACAGCATTCGGCAAACGAAAAATCTGATATTTCAGTATTCATTTGGTATACGACGATATTTCTAAAGTTGAACTTCCCATGTTACATTTTCAACGGCAGCCTACATTTAACTTAAAAAAGAAGAGTTAGTAGTAACCTGTGACGTCAGATTTTTATTGCTCTTTCCACAAGCTACATTTTGTTTTCATTTGATGGGTAATAATGAAAAAATATATCACATAAAAACTTCTGAAAATATATTGCCATAATTTTAATTAACGTTCGTAATATTCTGCGTTTGCATTCTGGTGCGATTTTATTTTACGTAAGGAATATATTTTGGGATTTATCTTATCCATTTGATGCATTTGTTAAAATAAAAACGTCGTATTTGCACATAAGTTGCTTGTTATTTTTAACACAGTCATCAGTCAAATGAAGTGAAGCTTGGCAGATGGAAGGAGAAAGAACATTAAAATAATCGATTCAAAACATAGGCGTCTCATTTAAAAATTTAAAACTGATGTATCTTGTGAAGAAGTGTTTGTGTTTGCATGAATTGAGTAAATTGGGTTATAATACCCAGTAATTACCGATTAACCTGTAATTTAATACTTATAACTATATACCATATGACAAAAAAATTAGAATTAGGGTGGTAATTAGTGTGCGCAAGTACCTGTTTCTTTTCCATGCACTTTCACTCTATATCTGTCATACTTTACATACACTGGTATTCCATGAGCAGGAGTTTTTTGAACCATATAATATAGTTTGTCTTTGTGTGTAGTGTGTCATTGGTTAAAACATGCAGGTTGCCTAGTATTTTATATAAACCGGATCCTAGTGTTGTTTTTTGATATCATAAATACGACATGACAGTTGTTAACTTCTTATTCTGATGACACAGCCTGCTCCGAACATACTTATACCAAGTTAGACTCATCCTAATCGTTATTTATTCACTGATCAGTGATCAGCAATACCTTTTGAGAAATAGTAAGTGGAAAAAGTATCACAATCTGAGGCTACTAGCATTATTTAGTTCTGCTAGTGATGAAAAATGTTTTTTTTTTGAGTTATTTTGTTTTTGAAAAAACGTTTTCACAGGAGGAGCTTGGAAAACATATAATAATTGTTCTCTTGATGATTATTTTAAAACAGATTATGCAAACTAACACAATAAAACATTGATTTTTCTAAAATAAAAATGAGTAATATTCTAACTTTAACTTTGATCTTTTTTCATTAAAAATGAAGCATTTCGTGGTATTCTCAGTTTAAAGCCTTCTACTTGTGTGGAATGAGATGTAATTTCGGCAAAATTAGTTCCCACATTTGAAAGAGTCAGTTATGGTATGGTGATTATCAAATTAAGGAGTCGATTAAAAGTTTTATCAGCTGTAAGAAACAGTTGTCACGATATTCTCAACTGTTCCATAAGGTTCACACTGTGACGCACATTTATTTTCATTATTTATTAACGATATTTTTAATATTATTCAATTTTCAGAATTACTTCTTTTCGCGAATGTTTTGAATACTTCCCAGTGGTGTTTTGCTAATGATATACCTATGTATATCGACATTGATTTCTAAAAATAGTACGAGATTAATTTGGTAAATTCCGTTCATTTGTTGAGCACATTTAGAAAATAGATAATGTAAATTTATCTGTGGTGTGAGAAATACGTGTTTAGAATTATTATTCGATTCAAAACTTGGTTTTGTCCCTCACATCCAAATGATCTTTAACAAATTACTAAGAAGGTTTTATAACACGTGTATTAAGCCAGTTCTGCGTCCAAATATGTAAATTATATTGTTAAAGAGGACGTCCCAGAAAAAATAATTCCGCGGCTTTATACATATGTTGAGAACGGATAGAAATATTGAAATTCTGTAAACCCCAATGATTTTAGCTTGGAAGGGAAGCTTAATTAAGTACACTGAAAATGTGACGCATACATAGCGTAGCGTGTGTTGCATTAGTTTAAACTGTATACATATATTATAAATTATTATTATATTATATGAATTATTATTTCAATTCTAGAAAACACTGTCTTTTGCATTGTGATACACCGAAAAGAAATATTCTGATAACGTCACCATTCCATCAAATCGTCAACATTTATTCAGCCACAGATGTTGACATCTTCTATACGAACACACGCAATCCCTTCTCGGTTCTCAATTACGATATCTAGTAAACATTTCCGCTTCATCTATGCCTTGAATACTCCTTAACAACAAGGAGCATCTTAATTACTTTCTAATAAGGAACCAGTAGTAATCCTTCTAGCTACTTGGAACGTTTAAGATGCTTCTTTTATGTTGGCTTATAATTGGATCTAGGTCTGTTAGCCAACTTATCTACAATAATAATAATAATAATGATAATAAGTCATGGCGACAGATGTACAATTGCACTACTTTTAAATAGATTAGATCCAATACTCACATATAAAACTTAAATGAAGTGAAACATATATGTGTATATTTATGTTGCAGTCCTCGTAGAACATATCTCAACCAAAGAAAGAAATAACAAATTTCACAAAGATTATTCTACTAAAAAGTATTGAATTTCTGAAAATGAATAATCAAAATCTGATCCTGACTCAGAACCCCCTACCGAAATATCGTGTAGAGGAACATTAAACACCGAAAAATTACTAATATGTTTTTTCAGATATAAAGTAATTGTTCGCAGTGTTTACAATAATTTTGTCACATTTCGGGCGTGCGTTTCAAAAGTGATTCCGACCATAAATTGACAACTTTATTCTGAATCAAACCTGTTAAAATTTAAAGGTTGTTAAAAAATAAACAGCCAATCATATTTACGAATTTAACTCGTTACTTTGAAAATTTGCAATTTAACACCCTTTAAATTTAACAAGTTTGATTCAGAATTGCCCCTTATTTCTCCTCGGAGATTGTTCATTTATATGTTTATGGTAATAGTTTTATTAGGAGCAAAAGTGTCTTTTCGTGCCTCGTCTGTAATGCTGTCAAACTGACAGGACTCACCACGAAAACTAACTCTTTTGCTCCCAATAAAACAATATACTATTTTGTACTGCCATATCTGAAAATGACAAACAGTATATGACATTAGCGAGTCGCAATTTTTCTTGCAAGACCTAGAGCCTCAAAGGACAAACTGCAATTATAAAATTCATTAACGTTCAAAATTAATGACTGATATATAAAAAAAAATATTGTCCTAATGTTATAGCTCGGCAATTTCAGTTAAAATGGTAAAAAATGCATTTTTGTGCGACTTTTGATTGTAATATTTGGGGTATATTTACCTAATGAATTTAGGATTAGCACCACTGAATTAAAATTATTATTTCTTAAAAAAATTAATTTTAGAAAAGAAGTACAAAAAATTATGTACATTACTCACGCCAAAGGCGAGTAGCATGCTACTTTCGGCGGTAAAGTAAATAACTATTTCGTTAGAATTCTGATGCCATAACATGTTTTTGTTCGCGTAGAATTTTTCTACCATTAAGTAAGAGATATCTATAACTAGTGGACTTTAAAATTTTGGGCAAAATAGTTCTCCCTCTCTCAAATTACAACTTTCCTCTTACATCTGGTAATATAGTGTATCTAAAGTAAAAGATAGATCTCGAGAATTATGTTGCCAAATGAGAGACTGAAGATCTTTCAGAAAAGAATGATTTAAAAATTTGTGAGCTTTAGCTCCTTTACCTTAAAAGGAAAATTCTAGATGTCGAAAATGGTTGAATTTTTTAATTCTGGAAACATTAATTACGAAAATTGGCTGACAATTGGGGGTCCTATTTCATGGCCAGCTCGCAGCTCAGATCTAAGGCCATTAGATTTATTTTTGTGTTGATACATAAAAGATTTTGTCTACTATATTTGCGATTCTCGCGTAAATTACAAAATTAAAAAAATTAAATTAGGGATATTTGTGTCTATAACTTTTGTTCAGTGTGAAGGGCGACAGTGCGATCATATTGTCTTTGCCATTTCTATTGAAACACCACCTGTTGATTTTGCTTAAAATTTAGCAATTGGTGACACCTTTCGGTTGATTGACAACGGCTTTTAGTTAGAAAATAGTCTGAATATGAACGTTGCCAAATTTACGATTAACAAGTGGTGTTTCAATATAAATGGCAAAGACTATATGCTGATATGACTGCTGTTGAAACAGATCTTCCTAACCGTTTAGAAAATAATTCAATTTCAATTTATTTATATTCATAAGTTTTATTTTTTTTATAGTCTGAAAAGGAAATAAATACAAAAGTATTTTATATAATTGTAATCGTAAGTGCGTTATCTATCAAAATACGTTAGAAATTTATATCCGTTGCAACAAAAATATTGGGGTTTATTTATGTCATATTTGCGACGTACCAAATTAAACTTCCCGTTTAAGCTAAAATCAATGGCGTTTATAGAATTTCAAGACCTAAGGCCGAGAATTTTTATCTGGGACAGCCTGTGCAATGCATTCTATTCTTGAATATACAAGTATAGTATAGACATCAAAATTTGTTAATTAGATAATTATATCAGAACGACTGAAAAAGTTCAAAATAAATTTCTGTGTTGCTGTGCTTGGAAATGTGTTCTAACAATGATGAATATACCGACTAACAAATTAGAAGTATTTTGTGTACATAAAATAGTAGTATAAACTGCTCAGAACTGTTAAGTTTATTTTGTATTAATTGCCCCGCAAGATTGTTACGAAGTAATCCGGTTTTTAGCACCAAATGCCGCATTGGCGAGGATGTTACGAAGTGAAAACAACAACTTTACAGTATCTCTACGTACAATTAAATTGTAACAATAATGCAGTGTGAATATATTGTATAATAGATTCACTGGAGGTTTTGCCTAATAAAGTTCATTATTATTATCTTTATGGTAATATAATAGAGTGTGTGTAGATCTTACTGCTGTCTAACGAAGAACAATAAGCAACACACGTGCAAAAGTGAATCTGTGTCAACAATAATAAATAACCATTTATATGCTATTTCTTTTTTGAATTGCAACAGGAGTGCCTTTATATTCTGATCAACGAAAACATGCGAATACGGTAAAACAGGATTCACTGAATATTTATCTTATTATTGCAAACCTTTCTTTTGCCTGTTTTAATTCCAACAAAGCGAATTTAAGGGATGAAGAAAACGGCGAAATATTAGTCGCTTCGTAACGTTAAGTTACGAAACTTTCGCAGTTTCTATCTACAAGTCCGAGAGGCATCAGTCCCGGTCTTTTCTGAATAACCTCCGTAAGTTTATTTAGTAATAACAAAAAAGAAACAGTGTTGTGTACATACGTACGCCCCCAAGTAGTTTACCCATTTGGTAATACAACTTTGTTCTAACGCAATATCAGAGGCGCAATCGTACCACAAACAATAAAAATGTTGAATTTATTGCGTGTTTTTTACGATACGTACCGAGACAGAGGAAGGTGGGTTCCCCGGCGTACTGTGGCGTGGGGTGAGCCGTCTCCCCTGGCGGAACGGTTTGGTTCGTCCAGTCCCCCGGTAACAGGTATGGGCACTGCTGCTCCACGTCCTGGCACACACTGAGACACGGCCGCACGCGCTCGCCTGCGCGTGTGAAATGAGGCACCAGAGAACTGCACACCCACCGCCGGTATGCTTGCTGGAACAGCAACCAACGATTATTAAGGGTAATTCATTATTAGGGATCAACGAGCATGGGCTAATAGCTGCGACGAAAATTTACATAAGTGCCGTAATTTACCCGACGTTCTGGGTCAAGGTGAGGTGTTTATTTTTTTTAGAATCTGCTTTCCGAAGAACAGAGAAATGGGTTGTGGTAGAGGGAGTTTGGGTCTAAAATTTATTTTTAGTTTGGGTAATGAGGCTGATCTTTACGTTTTGAGGTCTCCTGAGCACAGTCATTTGATTTTTAGTGAGATCTTTCATCCCATTTCTGTTATACAGGGTAGCTAGTAAGTATGGAAGCAGTTGAATATCGCAAGAATAGTTTGTTGAATCTTTTTGAAATTTGGGCTGTCTCTAGGAATACTAAGTTCTATTTTCTACAATTTTTCCAAATTTCATACTTCATTTGTTTTTGCGATGCAGGGCTAACTTGTTTTTTTTTAAATAGCACGAGTAGTCAAATGTTCCGTTTTTAAATAGTGCATTTTATTTTTTCCCAACATGGTAAAATAAATTGTCAAAATAAAAATACTGAAAATCAGAAAATCGTTGCTAGCCTTGACAATATTGTCACCTGTCATTAGTTCTGGCGTAGGACACCTTATTCAAAAATTATAACTACTAGTGCCCAGTCATTGTAAAAATGATAGAGCTGAGGGTACATAAACTGAAATAATAAGTGTTTTCAAATAATTTACAAAATATTCTAGAAATAACGATACTTCGATTTAATGATTTTTTGAAAAATTTAAATAAAAAATTGCATGATTGAGAAGAAAATCAAATTAACATTTGAAAAACAATAATTTTACAACAGATGTTAGAAATGTTCTCCATTTACTTCTTGGCAATAGTAAATACGTTACATAAAGTTTTCAAATAATCTGTTAGAATATTAGGAGGAATATCGGCAATCACATTTAATATTCTTTCTTGGAGTTCTTCCATGCTTTGTGGTCTATTAACATAAACTCGATTTTTTACATAACCTCATAAACAAAGTCAAGTGAGGTTAGCTGGCCATTCAACTGCCCCTTCGTCCTATCCACCTTTCAGGAAAAGTTTCATATTTAGCGTTTAACTACATCTGGCTGGCTTAGAGTCTGTCACGTGGTAGTTTATTACCGCATTAAAAATTTAATTGAGCTTCTATAAATTGGCTCTAAAACCATGAAATCAGTCAGTTGACAGCGAAATCGGAAAAAATTCATTGTTTATTTAAAATGTTATTGGCTATTTTAATTCGCTTAAGATACATTTATTACATTTCCACTAAGTTGTTTCCAGAAAATAGGGGTATTGTTAGGATGCAGATCTTTCCTATCCAAATATTGCAATGATTGAAGAACGTTACCAAGGAAGATGGGAAATTTCAATGCCTTCCAACTACAGTGGATATTTCGGAATCGTACTGGAAGACAAAACCCAGTAGTCTAAACATGGCTACATATTTTCAATAAAAATTGACTTAAAATCTATGGTGTTTTTTAAGTTTGAAAACTTTGATTCCGTGAGATCTCTGGAAGACCTGATTTACCCAAATGTTTTACCTATTTTTCTTAACAATGTCTTTGCTAAAGAATAACAGTATGAACGTTATCTCAGTGAAAATAAAAAGTTTATTAAATTGAAAAAGTAAAAAAAAAACATTCAAATATAACTTACAAAATCCTTCGTTTCAATCATCATTGGTTGGAAAAATATTCTCGAATTCTTTATAAATAAAAAATTGACAGTAGGATCATACAAGTAGAACTAAAGTTATGTACACTTCTATCGTCCCTGAAGTGTAGACGAATCAAAAAATATAATTTTTCGAATTTTATTTTTTTGTTCTATACGTTATAAATATAAATATGTGTGAACTGTCAAGTATAGATAAAGAAGCATGCTGTATATGTGTTTCAAGTGAGTTTTTCAGTTACAAAATTTTGTGATGACATCATCAACATTTTAGCAAGGACACGTATATCTATTGAAATAGATGCAATGTAACACTAACAATAACAATACTATATATACTCAAATTTTCGGGAATAATATGTTGCATATTTTAAGGAGTATTTATTTGATAAAAGTATCTAGTTTCTTGAACATGCTTTTTTGGACTGGTAAGGCCAATAATGATACCAACTGTAAGAGTAGAATTTAAAATTCCCGCTAGTTGGTGTAACGGTTCTGCCAACCGAAAAAATCGGAAGACACCATTCGCTCGAAAAAGACCAAGCGACGCGCAACGTTTTCATGTGGCTAACCGTTTAAGCAGTTTTGTTAGTTTTTTTTTTAATATATTGCACATTATACGTTATGAGTGCATTATTCGTTAGTTAAGAAGAATTTTCCCGAACCATACCGGATATTCCTACAACTTCAGGTGTGGGGTTATGTGCACAGCTCAGATTTTATGGTAATTTTACAAGAATCTGCGAAAGTCCGTTAAGTGGTCATTGTTTTATTACGTTGGAACTTGGTGTTTATGAATTTCTGATAATTCTGACATGGCCACGCTTGGGGAAATTGCGGATATTAGTGACAACATCAAATCAGCGTCGGTGAGTGCCGTAAGGGCGTTGCACCGGATTATTTTTGAAGAAGATGCTGGGAGGCGCAACCGCAGACGATTACGGGAATTTTCTGGGTTTGGATTTGACGAAAATTCAGAGGAATTTAGAAATAAAATTGCTTATGTGAACGAAAATTTAAGCGTTGCTGATTTAATTTCCACTTGCAACATTTTACGCATCAGTTATGCTGGAGATCAAGCTGCTTTAGTCCAACGGGTGTGTCGCAGTTTATTACATTTGGATAATCTGGTCCACGAAAACGTTCAGGAAGAAGAAAGTGATCAAGACGAATCGGATGAAGAGGAAGATGTACGGAGTCAAGCTTTGAGTAATCAAGGTCATGCCGCAGTAAGCAGAGATACCCCGAAATTCATGATGACCTTTAGAGATCTCGAAGACTCACTACGGACCTTCACTGGTGACAGGAGCTACCCAATAGAGACCTGGGTATCTGACTTCGAAGATATAGCTACATTAATGGGATGGTCGGATTTGCAGCGGCTGGTTTTTGCAAAGAAGTCGCTAAGTGGTTTGGCGAAACTTTTTATTCAGGGCGTTAGAGGCATTACCACCTGGAAACAATTGAAGCGTTGTCTCCTTGATGAATTTTCATCTAAAGTAAATAGTGCTCAACTACACCAGGCATTGAGAAATCGAAAGCTAGAGAAGGGCGAAAATCTTCAAGAGTACTTGCTCAAGATGAAGGAGTTGGCGGCGAGAGGTGCTATTGAAGAGGAAGCGGTAGTTCAGTATGTAGTAGATGGAATCCCAGATGACTCGGAGCAAAAGCTGTTTTTATATGAAGCCAGGACATATAAGCAGCTAAAGGCGAAACTGGAAGTTTATGAGAAAGTAAAGGGCATGAAGACCAGTGCTTCTCTTTCAGGCCACAAATTATCGACCCGAATACCATCTCGTCCTTTTAAGGTAGCTGCAAGTACATCGAACCAGGTACGGAAGTGCTTTAACTGCAATGGATTGGACCATATTGCAGCTAGGTGTCCAAAACCAAAGAGGGAGCGCGGAACCTGTTATGAATGTGGTAAGGCAGGTCATATGGTTAAAGACTGTCCATTAAAACGTAAGTCACTAGTTGGAGTGCCAGGTACTAGTGGTACCCATGTTATTCATACACCAAATAATTTAATTCCACCTGATATGGCTGTTATGTGCATAAATATAATGAATGAGCATCGTCAAGTGAACTCGTTACAATTAAGGGCTATGTTTGATAGTGGGAGTCCCATTTCCTTAATTAAGTCTAGTTTAGTACCACCATGCAATTTTAACGAACAATATGTTGTTAAGGATTTTACAGGGATAAATTTGTCAAAGTTAACAGTGCTAGGTGTATACAAAACATTGTGTAAAGTAGAGGAAATACCGGTAGAACTATTATTACATGTCGTACCTGATAATACTATGCACCCAGACGTTCTTTTAGGTAGGGACTTTATTCATTCAGATAAAGTTCGAATTACTTTCGATAACGGTCTAAAAATTTGTCAAACAGGATCTCAAGTGTCTAATGAATTTAATACCTTAATGTTGATCGATTGCAATGCAACGAAATCAGAAACAAATTTGTTAATTAATCAAGACTTAGATCACACCACTGTTTTAGCTGTTAAGGACTTAGTAGATGAATATGCATGCAGTACTAAACCTACCAAACCAGATACTGAGTTTGAAGTCGAAGTCAAGGTGGTTTCTGACCACAAGCCCTTCAATTACCAACCTCGAAGACTCTCTCAGTTTGAATTGAGAGAACTACAAAAGCTAATTGATTCCCTACTTGATCAAGGTATTATTAAGGAAAGTTCTTCGCCGTATGCTTCACCTATTATATTAGTCAAAAAGAAAACGGGAGATTTTAGATTATGTGTGGATTTTAGGCAACTCAACAAAATCTGTGAAAGAGATAGATTTCCATTACCCTTGATAAATGATCAACTTGACAAATTGAAAGGAAAAAAATATTACACCAAGTTAGATTTGCGAAGTGCTTTTCACCAGATTAAATTATCTGAGGCATCGACTAAGTATATGTCGTTTATTAGTCCTTTAGGCCAGTATGAATATTTGTATATGCCATTTGGATGGTGCAACAGCCCATCAATGTTTATGAGGTGTATAAATCAGATATTTAAGAAGTTGATTTTAGACAATAAGGTGTGCATATTTTTGGATGACATCTTAATAGCGACGGAAACGATTGCCGAAAACTTAAGTATTTTAAAAGAAGTGTTAACGCTACTAGGAAATAACCTGCTTGAATTAAGACTGGATAAATGTGTCTTTTTAATGTATTCTATCACTTATTTAGGATATTCGGTTGATTTGAATGGGGTTTCTCCTTGCAAAGAACATATTCAAGCTGTATTAGAATACCCAGTTCCTAAAAATATCAAAGAAGTACACAGTTTTGTAGGCCTACTAAGTTATTTTAGAAGATTTATACAGAATTTCTCGATACTCGCTAAACCTTTATATGATTTACTAAAAAAGTCAACACCTTTTGTATTTGGGCAAGAGCAGATAAAGTCATTTAATCAGTTGAAAGATCAGCTAATTTCAGCACCAGTTTTATCCATTTATTCGCCAAATGCGGAGACTCAATTACATTGTGATGCTTCAGCACAAGGTTTTGGTTCTTGTTTGCTTCAGAAACAAGATGATGGCAAATTTCATCCAGTGTCCTATTTTAGTAAAAGAACAACCGATGTAGAATCACGATATCATAGCTACGAATTGGAATGCCTTTGCATTATCTATTCGTTAAAAAGATTTCATGTTTACCTATATGGTATTCCTTTCAAAGTTGTAACCGATTGCAATAGTCTTAAATTAACTTTGGACAAACGAGATATAAACCCCAGAATTTCTAGATGGGCGTTGACATTACAGTCTTACGATTTTACGATGGAGCACAGATCAGGCAGTAAAATGAAACATGTGGACGCGTTTAGTAGATGTCATAATATTTTAATTTTGGAAGAGAATACTTTTGAGCAAAATATGTCCATTCAGCAAACACAAGATGCAGCTATAATGAAAATTTCGAGTTCGCTAGAGAAAGGAGAACTGCCAAATTACGAGGCAAGAAATGGATTGGTTTACCGAAAACATAAAGGCAAACTTTTATTTATTGTGCCCCAAAACATGGAAACGCACATTTTGAGACTCTATCATGACGATATTGGGCACGTAGGAATCGATAAAGTTATTGATCTCATTACCCGAACATATTGGTTTCCTATGATGAGAGACAAAGTCAAAAGATACATTGCGAGCTGTTTAAAGTGTATAGTTTATAGTCCGCAGTTTGGTAAAAAAGAAGGAGAACTACATAATATTCCAAAAGGCGAAACACCATTTGTGCAGATACATGTAGACCATTATGGCCCCTTAGAAAAGACACCTCGTGGCTATAAATACATTTTTGAAGTAATAGATGGATTTTCGAAATTTATTAAGTTGTACCCTTGTAAAACCACTAATGCTAACGAAGTGTGTAACCATCTGTCAACCTATTTTACGACTTATAGCCAACCAATTCGAGTCATTAGTGATCGAGGCTCATGCTTCAAATCTGCTATTTTTAAGGAATTTTTAGAATCTAGAGGTATTCAGTTAAACTTGATTGCTACTGGTACACCAAGAGCTAACGGTCAAATCGAGCGGAGTAATAGGGACATTACGCCGATGTTAGCAAAGATTTCTCCTGCCACTAATAAGTGGGACACTGTGTTACACGAAGTAGAATATGCACTTAACAATACGTTGCATAAAAGCATTAAAAATACACCAAGTCAATTATTATTCGGAGTAGATCAAAGGGGAAAAGTAAGAGACGAATTACGTGTTTATCTGGAACTTTTGGATGAAAGAGAGAGAGATTTACAGACCTTGAGAAGAAATGCAGCTGACAGCATTGTTGCCAGTCAGGAGAGAAACAAAACAAATTTTGACGGAAGACATAAGGCTCCAAAGAGTTACAAGGAAGGTGATTATGTTATGATTATTAACACCGACGTAACCCCTGGAGTTAATAAAAAACTCTTACCTAAGTATCGTGGTCCTTATGTGGTTGCCAAATGTTTGTCGCATGACAGATATTTAATAAAGGACATTGAGGGTTTTCAAATAACCCAAATTCCGTTCGAAGGGGTATTTGAGGCTGGTAGAATGAAACCCTGGCAATCGAATTCAAATTCAACTTTGCCTGTTGATTAATTATCTCATTAATCGCATTTAATTTAGATTTAATTATGAGTTTTACTGTTAATGTATGATTAGGTAGTATGTTTTAAGGTGTTTTGTCTTTTATGTGATAAACTTTATGTCTACTTCTACTTATGTATTATTATGTTGGATTATGTTTCGACTGAAGTTATGATGTAGCGAATCTTATGATTTTATGATTATGTTGTGGTTTTGTAAGTTCGATTAATCAATACTTAAGACATTATGACTTTTTATTAGCATTACTTATGTATTATTATTAGCGATGTGTTCATTTTGGTTGAATTCTTGTATTTAGGTGTTAAGTTGTAATTAATTAAGAAGTGATCGAGGTCGATCATTGGTCAGGTTGGCCGAGCTGTAAGAGTAGAATTTAAAATTCCCGCTAGTTGGTGTAACGGTTCTGCCAACCGAAAAAATCGGAAGACACCATTCGCTCGAAAAAGACCAAGCGACGCGCAACGTTTTCATGTGGCTAACCGTTTAAGCAGTTTTGTTAGTTTTTTTTTTAATATATTGCACATTATACGTTATGAGTGCATTATTCGTTAGTTAAGAAGAATTTTCCCGAACCATACCGGATATTCCTACACAACTTAAATTTCGCTACTGAAAAACCGGCTCTTGTTTAAGTTTTGGTAAAAGTGTAACCATATTTTGTTAACTACGATTTTAGCAAACTTAAGTAATTTTGACATGAAAATTGAAAAGGTTCGACAATTGATTAAATGTTATGAAGCGCAAGTGGGTTGAAAAACCAGATAGTATAGAAATATAGAAATAATATCGAGTGATTTTTAAATTTCTGTTATAGTTGGCCATGACGCTTACATGAACTATTTATTACTGCTGACGTCATGACCAACTAGAGCATAAATTTAAAAACTCATACGGTACAATCGTGAGGCATTCATACAATTTTTACCTATACACTCAAACATTCAATTGTACAGGGTGAGTCAGCTCAAAGGGGACACCTCGAATAACTTTTTTATTTACTAGCTAAAAGTAACGATATTAAATTTGCAAATGGAGAATAATAGCCTGCGTGAATACGTTAATTCATTGCTTAAAAAAACAACTGAAAAAATATATTGTAGAATTACAATTTAATTTTTTTCTTATTTTTTTGATTTTCAAAAAAAAATGTAAAAATTAGCCTTTTTTAATATTCTTAATTACAATTTTTCTTAAAAAAAATGATAATTTTCGGACTAACGTTGCCCGCTGGTGCCACTTTACGTAAAATTTAGTAAATTGTTTGATCTGATTTTTTAGAAAAACAAAATAAATGAAATAATTATATTAGTTTCAAAAATAGATGCTCCATTAGTCATTGGTGTCAAACAACTTTATATTAAAATAAGAATTCAAATAAATAAAAAAAAAATTATAATAACAATGGCTTCACTAACATAATTTAATAGACAGACGAGTGTTATTTTTAGGTATTTTTCTTAAATCTTTATTTATTCATGGTAATCACACTATAGATTTATATGTTCATAATATTATTATTACCTTTTGGATTAGCAGCGTTATCACTTCTATCTTAAATTATTTTTATTTCCCTTCTTATCAATTTAAAATGTCATTTTTATATTTAGTTTTGATTTTAGTTGTATCCACAAAATTGAACTATATCTATATGAACAGAAATTTAATAAAATTTAGATAACCTGAACTTCACATTATAATGAGCAGACGTTATCAAATTGTTGGTGGGAATGATTACTATTAAACAAATTTTGGTTAGCATGTTACCATCCACACGATACTCCTAAAACACATACAAAATTTGACAATAATCGGTCCAGTAGTTTGGGAGATTATTTGTCTACTAAAAATCGATTCAAACGGCAAACGACGGACATTCTACTTGAAACAGAATTTTTTGATATAGAGATCATAGTAAAAAATAGAGTTTGATAAGCTCTCGAAGAAACTGAATTTGGGGAATGCATTGTCCTTCAGTAGTCAGGAAATTTATATAGTATACAGAACGCTAAACTTACCTAATATATCTCTTAGCTTCTGTGGTAGTTTCTAAGCTTAACATCTATTCTACCACAGTAAATTTAAATGGCAAAAATATAAACAAATACGGGATTGAGTTCCTTTATTAGTGAGTGATTTTCAAAAAATCTGCTTCAAATTCGTATAGATTTTACATGTTGCCAGTTTGCATTAAAGTAACCAAATGTATAAAATAAATATAAAAACACTGTTTAATGTACAAAAATCACGAAATTTTTGATGTGTCTGTTGAAAAAATATATTATCTTATCACATAAATCTTTTTAAAACCCATGTAAATAGCAATTTACGTTACAAGGGAATAAAGATGGACTTTATCGACAAGCGAAAAATTTAGTAAACGAAGTGTTCCACCAAGTGATTGATCGTCGCGAGCGGATAAAAAATCTATGCTCACTTGTGTTATACCACTTTTTGCGTTAATGATTTCTAAAACATTTTGAAAATAGAATTTAGTTGTATGTAGGCAGGTTATAACAACTTATTTTATATAGTTTAATTGGCTCTATATTTTATCAGTTTCTCTGGGCAGTTCATAAAAAATAATTAAGTGCTTACAAAATTATTTTTGTAAGGGAGAGTAAGAGTTAATTGTTTTTTTAATTAATATGTAAAGATCTTGCAATCGTAAGATTAAACTTACATTGTGACAATGTTGTTAATTATTAATTCAATGTATTTAAGTTAAGTTTATTGTGCACCATCAGATCAGGTTTCCGTTATAAAAATTAATTTCAAAATACGTCAATTCCCATTTAATTATGGTAATAACGATTATATATAACACAAGCATTTGTTAGAAGAATTGTGAAAATTGTTCTGATATCCTATATATATAAATGAATTATTATTAATATACAAAACATTTTTAGAGGACCTACAGTAAAAGCAGGGTCTTAAGTTTATGAAAATATAATTTAAGCGTTTTGTTTTCCAAAATCAACATATTTTTATCAAATTTGTGTATTTCATAGAAAAATTTATACATATTTATTTGTTACGATAAAATAATTGTTAAGTAAACAACATGGAATTAACTTGTAAAAATGAAAGAAATTTTATTTGACCTCTAGAAAATTTAGTGACACCCTGTCTCTATTTGTGTTTTATTTGTTTTCTATTAAATTGATTATTGCATGAGAGATCCTGCTTTACATTGTTTCCTCTAAAGTCGTGGGACTAAAAGGGATTAATTGCTGTGGTCACATTTGCCGTTTCCACAAAATGTATTTTAAATTGCGACGAGCAGACAATGCGATGTCGTTTAGTTAATGGTTACCCAAACACAGGAATGGGAGGTTAAGTTTAGTTTGGCTTGGTCTCAGATGTTTACCTGCAGTTGACTCACTGACAAGCCAAGGAATTGATTTTCTTATAAAACTTGTTAGATAACCATAGCGAAAAGGTCGGCGGTTAATCTTATAAGGGTAATTATTTGTACGTGATAAGGCCACTGCTTGCATGTTTACTGTCAAACACAGGGGTATAAATATTTTACGAAATAACTTGCCAATGCTCGATCGAATCGGCGAAAAGCGATCACAATTTTCAAGTTTTCAGTTATCAGCAGTGTTTAAGTTTAATATTTTAAAGCTTGTTTTACTTGTTAAACTTGGCTTGAGCGTGCAAAAGGATTAAAAAGAAATTATTGCCGAAGTGCCACAAATAAGCTGCTCCGAGTTAAGTTCCATCATAATCTTTTAATTAAGATTATTTCAGTTCTGGGAAGTTAGATATAAATCTGTTATTTTCCTCCGTACGGTTTAGATCGTTTCCGTAACGTAACCTTAAAATCTTCCATGGTTAAATAATAAGGAATTAAATTATATTCTAGATCACTCACCGGAAACGCTTTGCACAGTTTTTGTTTGCCTTATTAGTGGTATTTATGAGTACAAAATACACGTTACTGAGTACATTGCAGGGTGTAAATACATGGGAATTATGGAGGCCGAAGTGGAAAAAACTGTCTAAACTGTCTAATTTGCTCCTAATGTTTTGTCAAGTTTAAAGACACGCTAAAATATGTACAAATTTTATTTGTTTAAAATGTGTGCTCTTCATAAAGTCCTTAGAAAGGCTTGCAAGTGAATATCTAGTTGGTTTTTATATTGAAAATTTTAACGATTTAATTTGAAATGGGATCATTTCTAAAAATAAAAACTGTGCACTCGAAGTAAGTAAAGTACAGTTTATAAACTCCACCGCTTGAAAATTTAGTTTACCTGTAATTGTATAATTCAGTTCAATTTTTTTTTTGTTTGAACGTTGGCTTAATTGGGATGATTCTTAGCTACATTTGATGACGACGAGTCATTTCAAGATCATCAGCTCATAACATATATTGCGACTCGACTCTTAACCAATTTCATATTCACGGAATTCAATGAATTATATGTATGAATAATATGCTTAACTCGCGTAGTTTGTAATAAATTATTGTTCATTTTTAAATTTTATGTTGCTTTTCATAATTATTTTTTCAAATTTCACTAGGAATTTTTACATGTGGTTGTCGAAAAAATGTTGTATGTACTACCGCTAAAGAGAACTTTTTCTAACTTCAGATAGGCCGAAAAATTTCCTGTTTACGGCTTTGGTATATAAATACCTATTGTAGGTTACCATTACAAATCTAGTCGTTTCAGCTCTCGAGTTATGTCCATGAAGTGCCACTTTTTGTACGGAAATGTCAAAATAACTGTTTTGGATTTACTTGGCACTTTTTTGTACTCAGGTGTCGAAAATATGCTTTCATCCTTGGTGTTTAAAAAAAAAGCCAAAATCGTCGTCATTTCAACTCCGCCTTTACTGAATATCGTTATGAAACATAAAGGTATCAATTTTTTTCTTAGTAGAGGAGCAAAGTAACACTTTGGATTTTATCAAATCTGAAGAACTTTTCTTTCCTCCAACAACCAAAATAGATTTTCCAACCTCAAACCCACTTACATAACCAATTATTTTTGTGTATGGTCGCCTAAAAAACGTTGTGTGTACGTCGCTCAGAGATCTTTTTGGGCCTCATTTGATTTCTAGGCCTCGGGTCGCTTCGGCCTCAAACTTCAGACCGACCGAAAATGTCCTCTTTATGACTTTGATACAAAAATAACTATTCTGTGAGATAAGGGAAGCAAATTTTTTAAATTGCTAATACATTTTAAACATTTTCATGCTCCAATCAGGTTTAGATCTTTACTTTATTGTGTACGGTGTTTTCAATATAGTCTTCTGCGACAGCTGTCGACTTAGAGCTTCCATGTCGCTTAATTTCTGGGAAATCCGCACCAGCTTCAGATAATTTTGAACCAGAATACCGCCGAAAACAATGTCCAGTATATATAAACGCGGTTGTTCAAATTTTAAAAATGTTGTTATTTGGCAAGGCATTTTCGAAAATGTGTTGATTCCATGTGTTGAACATCTATGATTTTTGTAGAAAATTAAAAACCGGTTATGTGGGGTATGAACTGGTCTGTGAGCAGTGAAGTCTAATTAAATTTAATACCTTCTTTCACTTCTTCTTTTTCTTCATTATTTACAATAGTTGTCAATATTCTCTGCATATTTGTTTCAGGTGACTTAAGTCACAAGAAATTTTGAATTCAAAAATAGCGTGATCACTATGCCAGAAACTGCTTTTACTCGTCTATGGTCACAAAAGCTTAGTTTCTGGCCTTACTATTGTACTACAAACAACTATTAATCCACTTGTGTGTCGAAACTTATTGGTTGCTTACTTGCTCGCCAAGTATATAACAACGATCGTTTAAAACGCCAAAATTGAAAATGAATATTAAATATATGATATACAGCGTGCTGAAAAAATGGCGTACCAATTCTATGACACATTGTTAAAGATTACTTATAGAACAGAGAAAAAATTATTTAAAAAATTCTTGGGCCCAAATGTACAAAAAATATAGCCCTTCAAAATTTAACTTCTATTTTCAATTCACCATATTCTAATTCACATGAAATCAGTTAGACTTCCATTATTCAAAATAATTTTGGAGGTATCTTGTTTTCATCCATAGTTTTTTTCATTTTATAACATAACAAAAAAACTTAAAAATTGTTTACAATGAAAGAGTTTTTTTATTTATCGGTCTAAATCGATATTTGTTTCTGTTAATTGACCTCAAATTGACGTAATAAAGTACCGTTGAGTTGGTGCGCCATTTTTTTACCACCCTGTATATGTATTGTATAATAGATTCACATTAAGATGAGTATTTTGACCATTTCTCAAAAGCTATATTTTTTTCACCTAAGTAACTTACTACAAATGGAGGAGGTGCCGGGTTAGAAATAATAAATCAACTTTTGTAGATATGATTCATGGTCTTATATTTTCGAACTAGAAACATATTTCTATAAATTAACATCATTAAGTTGCAACATTGTTTACATAACTCCATTCATCATTTCTTAAATTTTTTTTATAAAATGTAAGGATGTAGTCTTTTCAAAACAGTTTGACATAGGAGTTTAGTCTTTATTATTTTCTTAAAAAATATTTTAAAGATACCTAAGCACTATTACGATCTGTCTGACGTCAGCCTTCACCTGTTTTAATTATCAGATGGAAACTACTAAAACTAGAACACTTAAACTGATCTAGATAATATTGATTAAATAGCTTTGCACTAAATATCTCCTAGCATTGGGAAATAATTTTGTTTCTAGAATATGTTTCTTTTTACTTTGAAGAACGCTCAAAAACTGCATTCTGTTCCTAAAAAACCACAGCATTTCTTGTGTACTTTAAAAATGTGACGCTATTATCTGAGTGCCCACTAATTACTATTGCAAAACTGACTTCATTTTTTTTTTGTAAAAGATTATCTTATTAAGGTTCGTTTTAGATCATTTTAATTTCGTAGATTGCACTGAATTTCGTGAACTTCAATCGCGCGTTATTGGTGGCTATAAGTTTTCCTAGATTATTAGACATTAAAATTTATAGTGAAAACAGTAATCTTTCTTTCACATACAAAATTCCCTCTACAGACACGTCGTATTGATGTTGTGCTTTCCTTTTTCTTGTTGCTATAAATATCGGCTTTCTTTTAGTTCTCGTACTTTAACTTTACTCTAGATTCCATAACAAAAAGTGGTATATCTGCTTGAGGCCTTTTCTAACGCAGATTTAAGGCAGGAATCATGATTGCAACATTCTGTAGTACTTGTGTGTTATCGGTTCCGACTTTTTGGCGGTAAATTTAATTCATGCGCATGCGGTGCACGAAACTGAAAACTTATAATTTGATTATCAATGTGATGAGTAGATGGAAATGGAGAGCGACTACTTTCAACAGCATGAATTTCGAGGAGAAATTTTATAAAAATGCTTTAGAAAAAGTCCTATTATTAGAGTGGTCTAAGTAGATTATCATTAAAGAATGACGTTTTTGAAGGATTTCTTGTTCGAAAACGTCAGCTGTGGCCTGGATTATTCTCGTCACATTGATTAATGAAATTCCAGGTGTTGATTTGAATTTCACTTCAAAAATTAAACCAGAACTGGCACCACACAACTTACGATTTATTGAACTTAATTTTTAACTCAGATGTTATGTCAGCTACGCAACAAAGTACAAGTAGAGATATTACTACCACTAATACTAATCTCCGTAACCTGTTAATTCTCCTAAATGGTGTTTTAATTTTGTTTTGGGTTAACCGCTAATAAATCCTTTGGAGTAAGCTGAAACTGTATATATGCTGAGATACAATTACTCTTGATCCAGGATATCCGTTAATTTGGAAAGAAACATGAACGAAATTGCCTTTCACTTTTCCTGGTAATTATATTTGACATTTGATACAAAAAAAAGTAGGAGTTCTGCAATTTCTGTGCTCGAGTTGATGGTCGTTGCAGGTAGGAAATGTAGTAACTGAAGACGGATCGCAGAGCTTGGTAATTATTCTTCATTAATTAAAATTAAAATCCGGGTTAAATTCAGCGAGCTTTCTAGAGGCTCAACAACATTTTTAACACTGCAATGATGCTTATAACACAACTAGAACGACGCAACTAACAAGCTACAAAGTTAATTAGTCAGCTGAAAGAACCTTTGAGTTCAACTTTCCTGTTCATAAACGAATAATTAATTTACAAATACATTTTGTTAATGCGCCGGAAATGTCTGGCTTGCTACGCATTGAATAAATTCAAGGTATAAAACGCCGTTATAATTAATCTGTTAACAGCTTCATTGATGGTTACACAAGAAAAAGGCGAAAAAACAACACAAAAGTCATTGTTAATTGTGCTACATTTAATTAAAGCCCCTAGAGGCTTCAATGCACCGCCACCAAATTAAAAGGAACATTTTAATTCTTGGAAGATTAATCTCTAAATATAAAGGGGATGCAAGGAGCATCAGATTTTTTAAACGAAATCGTCCGAATTCGCTTTAATTAAAACCTTCGTTTTTATAATGTAAATTTCCACCTAATTTCGACGCGTTCGACAACAGGAAGACGAAACCACCCCAAAGAGAAATATCGAAGCCACCATTAAAACCGTAACACCTTTAAAGGACGATTTAATCATCTCTACTAATTACCGAGATTATTCGATTTTTCTTTCAGTAATAAAACATGATGGATAGGGTCCGAAACGTGGTTTATAAAAGCTAAAACAGTTCGTTAAATGTCGGAATAAGGTTTAAAAAGAGCACTTTTGCCAATCCAAATATTTAATGAAATCAAATCGATATAGGCGAAAACATTTGAATTAGTTCCTAACTTCTTTTAGCTTTCAAACTTTGCTTTAGTTCGCAAATTTTCTCCTTAAATATTTATATAGTTTCCAACAGCGAGTAGATCTTGGACATAACGAACTCTAATTGAAGGAAATAGGTGAACATCATTTTCGAGAACTTTACGTACATTCTGAACTGAGCTTTGTAATCATAAATTATAATTCTTTTTAAGGTAAATAAAATCCAAGCGTAAAATTATCTCTTTCGGGACGAAGGCAGTAATTTTAGCTGGTTTATTATAAAATGTTATTTACGAGTTTTTTGATTTTATTGCACAAATCGTATTTTGATAGAGGACTCTGTTTTCCTGATACATAGCCAAGCTTTTTCAGATCTTAGTGTAAAAATCCTTTTCCCCATACAGGTATTTTTTTGTAAGTTTTTACTGTGTACTAAGTCACCAATAGTCATCATGCAACAAAATTTTTTAGTAATTATTTTTTCTTCTTATTAAACACTGTAAGTAAGATACATATTTCGCAAGTGTCTAGAAGCGAATAATCTTCAGGTACCAGATCGTTAAGACGTTTGTACTATTTAGAAGGTAGGTATTGGTAACCTTACATTTACATAGTTTTTTAAAAATTTCTTTTCTCTTTGTATTTCTGCTAACCATTCTAATTTCAGCTTATCTCAGAACGTTGTGGTTTGCAGCTGTTTGAACTCGAAACTCAAAAGCAATGAAAGTAGACGCCAATTCCCTGGATGCCTTGCTGCTAGAGCCTTTGATGAAAAATTTAGTCGAGGCCTGAGTCTTTAAGACGAGTTACTGTTATTAGTCTTGTACTGTTAGAAAAAAGATAAATGATGAAGCAATATGTTTTAAAGTGAAATCTGTATTCTAATCATCAAACGACAAATCCTACTGTAACTAGAATAAATAGGCAAAATTCTTTCGTTATTGCAGCAATTCTAGCGAGTTAAAAAAAAACAATGGACACTTTGATAAACATATTAAATTATGAATCTTGAAACTTTTTGTAATAATGAAATTTATATCAAATGGGTGTAGTTGCCGTTAAGTAATAAAAAATTGTCAGTAACTAAATTTTTTTTGATGTTTCAGTTTTTTATATTTTATTACGTACAGACGAGACGCCCCTGTGTTGCCACGACACCCACAGTATCAGACTAGTTAACTGTCATGATTTGAATTGATAAAATGTTATTTTGTGAGAAGAAATCTACTTAAGTATCAAATGACCTAACAGAGTTTCTATAGGGGGCGGCAAACTGGTCATTCAGAGTAAGTGGCACGTTTATGTCGAAATAGATAAAACTTTATTCAACAACAATAAATGGATAATCGACATTCCTATAACATTAAATTTCCCCAAAATGCTTTCAGTAAGAAACGAGTTCGTCAACTTGTTTTTTAAAATTCGTTCACAGGTTAATGGAGTTTAATAAGTTTTCAAGGTTGTCGTTATCAAAATTGAAAATCGGCGAAATCGGAAGTGAGTTGTCACTCAATTTATCATTCTGTTTTGTACTGAATAAACTCTGTTAAAATTTAATTGTGGCATTTCGGAGTAGGCGACATCAGAAATTGATAATCTGTAACCGGATGTAATTTGTACTTTCCGATATTATCGATTACCTGCGTCGATATTACGACGTTGTGTATACATACGGTATTTTCCTAGAGTGATTACTGATTAGATTGCAAAGGTTGTAAAACGGGAAATAAAATATTAATGGCCGTTACACCAGATATTATGTCAATCAATATCCAAGGATCTGTTGATCTGTTTCTGTATTGATTTTCTCACTGTCGAGGCGATGAAAAGATAATTCGTTACGATACGAGAAATGATCTACTAAAATGTATCGTCGATAATAAATAAAAAAATGAACTATAAAATATTGGATCTTGTTAAGGGTGAACGAGCTGGGAAAGCGAATATTCGCAGTTAAAGGAGTGTTTTATTTGGGACAAATTAACCAGTTTTACTTTGAATTGAGTGAGTTTCTTCTAATATTCCTAAGTGAATTGAAAAAGATAAATTTATTGTATAAAATTTGGCTTTGCAGGATTAGCGAAATTATAGTTTTCCATTTCGAGTAATTGTTGCCTATGTGATCATACGAAATGGTGAATAACGGAAGCATTATTTTTATTATTTTTTACAAAAGATGGTTTTTAGTTTAGCAGATATCATTCTTTGTCTGTAGAAAATTTGCAATATTTAAGGCTGTTTTGTGGAAATCGGAAATACAGAAATGTTTCCATTTATGATGTAAATCTCTAATGTATTAAGTGTTGATACTTGTGTACGAGATGTTTATCAACACCTGGATTAATAAATCAATAATCTGAATTATAAAGATGCCAGGTTACCGACTGAAATAAACTTTAATGTGACACTTAATACCATATATCAGAGAAAGTAAAAACGTCTTCAGACAACATTCGATTGCGTTGCTGGAAAGTAGAAAGTGATAAAAATGAAAAGACCGTTTTTGGTGTGAGAAAGTAATAAAATATAACAAGTACGTGAAGAAGAACAAGGAGCAAGGATTGGCAATGGATAAACGACCTCTAAGGGTGCATATTTATATAACTAGTGATTATCTTCTAAAAACGAGGACCAATTTTACATTTATGGCTACAAATCTTACTAATAAGATGACAGATTTTTTCCAACAATAATAACAATAACCTACCACCAACAATTTTACTTTTACTACATTAGAATATGTGAAAGGACATATGAAACTGAGTTCTACTTTTGACAGGTAGTGGAAAACAGTAAAATAAGTAGGAATGTAGGTAACTAAAATAACACTGAAAAATTTTTAGCACGCAGCTTAAAATTCAAGCAGAAAAAAATTCTTACTTAGTGTGATTACTCAGATTCGCTTGGATTGATAGAAAACGATAAATTCGAAAAAAACATTTGAAAAGTAAAATATCAAGTAAATGTAGTAAATATGTGCACTTGGCATTATTATCATATAATAATTAAAAATTACACTGATCTGCAAAAAAAGCCATCACTTCAAATTATTGAAATACTGTGATCTGACGACTAAATTCTGTACAATCATGCTGCAACTAATTTTAGACGATGTATATTTTTGTAGTCTATAATTTAAAAATAAAATTGGGGCTGTCATGTCAGCAGGGGTTGCTATCAGAGGTGAAAAAAAGACAAATATTAGATAATACAATCTGTTGTAAATTTTTTTGTTTTGTTTTTGGATATTCCAAAAATGTAATACGATACAGAAGTTCTGTCGGCATATTTGGATTTACCACAAAAGCAACACTGTTTTATAAATACAGCAATTTCATTATTTAAGACCGTACTTACATGCAGCATGTTATTATAGTTTAGCAAACAGTTTTACATTTTTGATGTGTATTGTGGTAAGTTTCTGAAAAAGTTTCAACCGTGAAATTTTGATTCGGTCTTTATAAAGGGACTGTAAATTTTTAATGGCAATAAAAAGCTTGCAAAAACGCCACAAACATTTTGTAAAGCTTAAAAACATCGATTGGCTTACGTAGTTTTTACAGCAAATATGCTCTTTGTGAAATTCGTTTTACATGCCGCACTTTGCTTTGATGGCGTGGTAAAATTTGTATTATATAGGTTTACGAAAAAATATTTTTACTAGAGGTCGTTTAATAAAACGACACGTTTTCATTAGTTAACTGTGAACCATATGTGTTTTAGATTTATTAATGGGTGTGTTTATTATATTCCGAGATTTGTATAACAGTTATTATTATTACAAGTAGTAGGTACACAGATTATAGAATTTTCAGTTCTTATCCCTTTAGTTTAAAAATATCTCGGGAAAAAATCGACTAAAATTCAAGTTCATGTCCATGCAAGGCGATTGAAGTCATAGAACTAATAAAATGATCCTCCATATAACGGCAAAATATTCTTCGACCTGAGTTTTGACGTCGATATTAAAACTCTCTTTATTCGCTTGAAAACCAGTGTTGGTGGTTATTATCCCCTGATTTCGTTGATATGACGTTTTAGTCGGCATCGAGTAAAATTCAATTAAACCGCTTCATTCTGCGCCATACACACATCTCTTCCAAAAAAAAAGCTACCAATACACGTCCATCAGTGGTAATTATCGGTGTAGTGTCATCTCAAAACGTTGTCCACTTTTGAATAATTATTTGAGCGATCCATTTCGGAAGAACGCTGGATTATAAACGTAAAATAATTGTCGAGTCAATTTGGATTGACTGTTGATTTTCCGCATTCTTTGATTGTATAGCCATCATTAGTCAGTGACATGATTTGTAATATATGACAAAATATACATTCTATTATCAAGATTATTAAATACATTTAAGAAACAATTCATAATTAATAATTCTTAGGAAAGTTCAGGGGATTTTTTCTCTTGGCGGAATAACAAATTTTATTACTAGCAACCCAACCATGCTAGTTTTGACAGCAGGAAGTAATTTCAAACAAAATTTGTTGATACTAACTGAAACAGTGGATAATTGATGATCATGTTGTATTTTTGGAAAATTCTTACAGTTATAAATAGCTGAAATGTACAACTCGTTAGATTTCAATTGTTAGGACAATGATCTTGAAGCAAATACAGCGTTATTACAAAACAGCTCTCGGTGTATGTGCGCAAAACAGCACGTTTTTATCGAACGAGAATATCTGTGAATTTGAATAGAGCTATCAATATTAGTTATTTATTTCGTTTTTATGAAAATCATAATTACTGTGTACTGCAAATGATCTGTGGGAATACTCTTTCTGTCTGGAGGTTTTTGATTCGCAACAACGGCACTTCGCAATTTTTAGATAAATTTTAAATTCGTTGGTTGAAAATACTTATAGTTAAATAAGTATGTTACATTTAACAAAGAGTCAACAGAGAGACATAAGTACATTCTCGCGAACACTTCCTTACACAAGTTCGTTTTAAGTACACTGAAGCTGTTGTAACATTAACATTAATGAAACTGTTTTGATCTATTAAGTTATCTTGAATCTATTTAGAATTTACAAATTCCTCAAGGGAGTTGATGTATACAAATACATGGATATTATATATGTTTCTTACACCGTACGTTTTAATTTATCGATTTGCCGTTTTCAATATAATAGTGATCGATGTTAGCAAAATATTGTGAAAGTAAATTTAACGTTTGACAATTGACAATTCGCAATCTCACATTTATGTAGTTGTTAAGCCGTTTTGGTTTTAGTTTGTTAATTTATTACTGTTTTCACTCATTATCATTCTTCCTTGTGTGATTGTGATGTTCTGAGTTTGCTAAAGCGTTAGCTAAAGTAACATAACAACAACATAAATTCTCTAGATCTTTGAAAAGGAGTAGGAGTACTTGGTTCTAGCCTTCAAGAATAAATTTCTTAAAAAGTATTTCCAACTTGAAGTCCAAAAAACGCCTTTGGTGACATATATCAAGAGTGTGTATTTATACTAAAAATATAAACGAAATGTCAAATGAAAAAGTTCCAGTACCTCAGGAAGTTAAGAATTTCAGGAGGTGAGTGGATAAAGTATATAAACCTCTTTAATAAGTTTATTTTAGCAGTCAAGACTATTATCAGTCAAAGAAATATGGAAGGTTGAATTTATTTTTGTACTGTGCATAATTATTCTTTTTTAATCAAATTAGTCTCGTGCTAGAGTATTATTCCATTAATCCGACGGTTCTGTGTTGTTTACAAGTTCGTATATTAATATACTTACAATACCGGGTGGCTATTAATGATTGAAGCAAATTTTTGGGTTGGCAATTCTGAATTATTGGCAGCAACGTTAGAATGTCAGTTCACAGGTGTCAATTTTGAGATGAGCGCGCCTAAAAAATCAATGAGAAGATGGCAGCTAGTGAGAATTGGTGCCTAAAATTTCAATTTTATATCAGGTATGTCAACAAAAAATTTAAAAATGGTGCCAACCTGACAAAAAAAATCACAAACATTAACAATCACTGTACACAAGTAACTGTTCATTGATCTAATAATAAATACAATGTTGTTTTTCCCATTATTAAGACAATTTCGCTGAAG
Organism: Zophobas morio; assembly: GCF_036711695.1. Lineage (NCBI taxonomy): Eukaryota > Metazoa > Arthropoda > Insecta > Coleoptera > Tenebrionidae > Zophobas > Zophobas morio. The sequence continues at coordinate 8,728,443 of NW_026972110.1, forward strand.
ATTTTATTTCCACTGTTAAATATTCCTGTCTACTTAATCACCAACCAAAGTTACGAAAATCCATTTTTTAAGAATGTTTTAGTTATTTCACATTTTCTCGACATTTCACGGTTCATAAAAGACGAAAATGTTAGTTTTCCGGTTCTGTTTATCTGGTGTAATCTGCCATGTGATGTGGATTATCGCATAAATGGTAAAACATGAATTAAATTTTGGTAGTTTATTCCAAAATTTTTATTACGCCACCTCAAAGTGTTTGCTGTACCTTTTGAAACTGCTCCATTATTAAATTAAGTTTAGTAACGTATACAAATGTATTTCCAACCGCAGGCTGATGGAGAATATATACAGATATAAACCTAAAACAACAAATTTGACAATATCAAAATTTATCATTTAAGTATCTAATAAATTATATAATGAACGTTTAAATAAATTCCTTTTTCTATCCCCCTTTCTAAAATATCATTTTATGTTGTTAGGAACTAATTTAAGTTTTAGATACGGATATGAAAAAAATAGTCCCCTAAGACATGGAGCGAAATTTGCCGCGCTGTTTTTAGTTAGGACCTGAAATTGCTTCTTGTCATATTGACAATTAGTAAATTTAACATTTTAATCTCTATTGGAATTGTTTTAAAATGGAACATTGCACATCGCTGGCGACTAAATCAAATCGATTTTGATAAATTCTGGCTCTGATATTGACATATTTACTATTTACTGCCCTTAAACGATATAGGGGGATGGCACAGTGCTAGAGTTAATTGTGTTAACTGTGTGTTTGATCTTTTAGAATCTTTATGATATTCGTGATGTTAGTATTTTATTATTATAGTTTTAATTTGAAATCGTAGAAAAATCATATGTAACACGTTTATAAACTTCTCGAGACACTCATTTTTTAAACATTCGCACCATTCGCTCCGCTAGTGTCTAAATAAATTCGTGGCTAAAGAGACGTTTATGAAACTTGTTTCTTTTGTGTCATTAAAACACAAACATTGACTTTGTAAGATTTACAAATTTTATTTATTCGTTTTCTACACAATTTGAATGTGTGGTAGTGGAAAAGTATGTTATCTGTCAATTATTACCAAAGTAATTCGTTGCGAACTATTGAAAAATTTGTATAAACTATGTATAATTTAAAATTCATAACCTCGATTTTTTTTACCTTCTTCCTTTAACTGAGACTCAATAATGTCACTGTCATTTTTGTGTAAACGGTATTGTCATCATTATCATATACAAGTTTCTTTGTTTTTGTAGAATAAAGCAGCAAGTTCTGAACGTACTGGCTTATGCTATTTGACCGGTGTTTTATGCAAAATTTAATTCGTAGTGATAAAAATTTGGATTGAAATTAGGTTCTGCTTAAAATGTAAAAAACTAAATTTTAAAATTCAATTTTCGAAAATGTGAAAAAAATTAGTTTGGTTTATAAAAAAGCAACTTGACGTGATTTACCTGGATTAATAAATAAGTGACCATAAAATGCGATACAACTTTAAACTCAAATTTATCGACATTTTTCTATGACGTCATAAAACTTATTTATTAGTAATCGCCATTCAACCAAACGTTGCAGGGTTTTAAATAGTTGCAACCTAAAAATTGTATGAAAAATTCGTCTTCTGCCAGAAATTTAACTGCAGTAAATTTTTAACTTTGTCAATATAGTTGCAATAAGGAGTCATTCTGTACGAAAAATGAACAGTTAACGTAAACAAAAACATAACCTTTTCTGCCATCTGTTTGTCAACAAGTAGGGGTACTAACGCACAAACAAGCAAGATAATTAATTGTACAGACAGTGACCTATTGTTTTAATTTAAGACTTTAGTATTCTTAATCCAGGGATGTTAGTTCTAATGGAAAATCAACAACATGTTTCTAGTATGCATTTAAAAATAAGAACTCTTGCCTTACTAAATTGAATGAGTTACGAATCTACGTAGTTTCGATTTCAGCGATTTCGTGGCTTGGATTAAAAACATGAAACTATTAAACAATATTGATTTTTCATTACCCAACAAAAAATGTTTAAAATTCTATCAGAATAATGCATACATTTATATGGTTATTTGTGTCTATACAGGATCGCTAAAAAATATTTTTATATTTCATTTGTTTTGGGATGCAGGGCTAACTTGATTATTTTTTAAGTAGCACTAGTAGTCAAATGTTCCGTTTTTAATTAATGCTTTTTGGAGCAATGGAACACATGCAATAAAAAACTTAAAATTACATTTTTGAAAAAGTTCAAATTAACATTTAAAAAATAATAGTTTAACAACAAATTTTCGAAGTGTACTGCATTTACTTTCTAGGATTAATAAATACGTTGCACAGAATTCAAGTTAGCCTTGCATCTTGAAAACAAATGAAGTTTAAAGTTTAAAAAAATTACAGAAAATAGATTTTGAGTATTTTTAAGTATAGCCTAAATTTTAAGGAGATCCAACCATCCGTTTGCGAGATAATCAATTGCTTGCATACTTTGTAGCAACCCTGTATGTGTCATGTCATAAACTAATGCGTTAATGGTCGCACAAACCTATTTTTTTGTAATTTTTAAATTATGGTTTACAAATGAATAACCCTTTTATTTAATTATGTGATTAGTGGTTCCGTAAGTGATTATTGTTAAATGTAGACACCCTAATTCACACTGACAAATACGTAAAGACCATGTTGTTAATCGCATTCCGTTCCGTTAAGCAGGTCCAGTCCGGCCCTGAGTGATCCGCCGATAACATAAATCAGGGTGTAGGAGAGTGCAAGGAATGAATGAACGGAACGGCTGGTGGTGGTGGCGGCGAACGGTGAAGAAGGGGCGAGGGTGGCCCGGCCGTTCCCGGCTGCCAGCACACAGGACCCAGTTTTGAGTCTCGGGATCGATCCCCGAGCACAGCTGGCGCTAGGGCGGTGCCCCCGGCGTGCACCCCCGCAAACACGCACACGGCTCCCTGCCGATGCCGATGCCGGACGGACCCGCTCAAAGACACACACGTTCCAGAAAAAATGGACCAACAGGTGCAATTAATAAAAAATTTAATAACCCTGTAGGGTCGTTTAAAACGGCTCGTAAATTTTTTAGTTGCAGATTCTGGTCGCTAAAGTCGACGAAATTGGTACGGGGTTAGCACGGTCTTTCCTAATCTCTCTCTATATGTGTACATATTCGCTCCCCGCTGTGCCTACGAAGGGGTGGCTTTTAAAAATATCAAAAATTTAGTTTACATACTGAGAGAAAATGTGTAGTAGAAGCATGATACAAGTTTTTTTTTATTTGGTGCCATTTTTTTTTTAATTCAATTAGAATAGTTCTCTACTTAAGGACGATGCAGTGCTGTAAATTCTGTTGTTTATTTTAAAACGATGGCTTTTTGTGAATTTTAATAAATAAAACCAGTAAAAGTTGTGGGAAAGAAATGTAAAGCACAATCCGAGAAACTGACCCACAGTTGTTTAGAGACGTAGAAGTCCACTCGCACCTGAAGCACGAAGAAAAATCTGTATTTTCTTAGATATATTACAAAAAAGTTGGTTTTACGCATTTTATTGTGTCGTCTGTCTCTCTGTCTATTGTCTGTGTTTGTCTTATTATGTTTTTTAACAAATCCTATATAAAATGTGCAAAATATTAAGAGTGTACTTTGGAGTTGTCAGTGTACTAATATTTTTTATAATTTCTTATAAAGCATGGCTCAAAAAAATTGATGAATGGAGAAATTAATTTTATTGATTAAACTAAAAACGTTACACGAAAATTTGACAACACAATAATATTATTTTACTATGGAAAAATTCACTTGAAACATACGCGTAGCATGCTTGACCTGTATTTTTACAGTTCACACATGTCTTTTTTGACTGTTAGGGGTTATCATACGAAATAAAATTTCTTAGGAAATATATTTCTTGACGAAAATAAATTATTGCAATTGGTGGAGGCGCCGGGTTAGAAATGCTAGTAATAAAAATAACTGTTGCAAATATTGCTTCCGAAAGTACATTTACAAACATATTTCTACAACTTGATCACATTAATGTTGCAAATTGATACAACAATTATTTGAATTCCCGAACCTAAGCTAGGAAGTAATACGATCCATACAGAGAATGACTGCATCTGGCATGAGTGTCCATTTTATTGGACAAATGAGCTTCAAAACTGCCAAAATGATTATTGTCAAATTTTATATGTAACCAAAATTTATGTATCATTCTCATCAAGAATTTGATAACGTTACTTCAAAATGTACTTGTGGTCTATGAATCCATCTCGATTTTTTTAATTATCATTTTAATTTTTTTCTTTAATTCTAATAAGCTGTTCTTTAGGTACACAACACGATACTCAGTTCGCATGTGAAAGGCCCCGATTTCGATCTTCAGCATCTCCAAGTTTTTTATTGATCAAATGAAGAATGATTGACCCTTTTTTCGCGGAAGTTTGAGAACACAGTACTGTTATTACAAATAATACAGTGCACTTATCCAAATTGATATACATGTCATTATTAAAATTTTTTTGACGTTACCACAACATTATGTAATGGAAAAATTCAATTGAAACACATGCATAGCATGCTTCTTTACGTATATATTGCTTATCACAAAATCGCATGATCAAATTTTATAATTTTTCGAGCAAGCTGGAATTGTTACATCGTACTTCATAGACTAGAAAGACCCTTATCAGAAGATATTGTTTTAATGATTTCGAGCTGCAGAAGTTTTTTCGGCTTAAAATTTTTATGGATTTTTAGGCAACTTCGCCAAAAGCTTAATTTTTCAAAAGGAATTGTTTTACTGATTGCGCCCCTATAAGTCCTTTTTTTATTATATTCCTTGGAAAATTCCTACGGTTTGGGATATTTAATAGTTATTTATGTACCAAGTCAGTAAAGTGATTCTTTGAAGCGAGCGAGGCGAGTAACAGGCGAGTTCGATAAAGATCCTTTACTGACGTGGTGCATACAAATTTTTATCGCCAACCTTAAAAATTTATAATTAAAAATAATGGAAATGTTATGACTTATCACATTTTATTATGACAGTAAACGTATAATAACAATGAGTCAAAAGATATCTACTTATTACTTGTTATATTAAATGTAAATGTACAACCTGACGAATTATAAAAATTGAGTCCTGAAGTCGAAGGAGTTTGAAGTGAAAATGTTTGAGGATTAGCCGTGCTAATAATTTCATTAGGTGAATCTTGAGTAAAATTATCATTGGTAACAAATATGTTGTCAGTTTGACTTTCACCTAAAATTGTCTCTGCGATTTTCGTTTTATTGAGCACAGATTCCTCAACATAGGACTCTGCAATCGTATCAGAACTTTTCTCGTTGGAACCGTGACAGTGACAGACAGAATGTCATACAGTCATGGTTATGTTGACAATTATAAGCGGCAGGTAAAGTGCTTGATTTTTACAGTAAAATAAAGTGTTTGTTTACTTCCGAAAATCGCTATGGTAATGCATGTCTCTATTGCCGGTTGGCGATAAAAAAATTAATTTTGAAACCGAATATTTCGATAATAAAAATAACAAGCTTGGTCCGAAGTTATCAACAAACGACTTTGCTAAACGTTCCATTTTTCAAAAGAAATTTTTAACTTTTTTGTTCACCGTCCAAAATTGTCAAATTAATTTCTTTTGTTGATTCCGATACATAGAAGTTTTTCGTTTTCATTGGTTGGAAGTAACCTTAAACCAGTTTTCTAGCGTCTATACATTGAAATAAAAAATATGGGTAACTAATAAACCACACGTATAAACATATGGTATTTCAAACCTTTTAGGCGACAAACAGATACATTTTCATTGGTAATTTACCTATATAACCTCAAAAGTTCAGAGAGTAGTTTTGGATTTTCTAAGATAAATTTTCAATTTTCTTCTAAAATATTGTTTGTTTTTTTTTTTCTAGAAATGGTAGAAAATAAGCATGGATAAATCGAAGCCAACTCCAGGATCATACTGTTTTATAAAATCCAAAGGAAGTTTACTAAGCAAAGTTTTGAGTCGACTTCATCAAATTGTTGGTGGGATGAATAAACTAATTTTAGTTAGCGTTGTTTAGCTTCTATACGGTATTAAATTAAACCCAAAATTTCGTAGTAATTGGTCTAGTAATTTCGGAGATTTCATATCTAATAAAAAATCCCAACAGACAGACAGCCGGCAGATAGACAGAAACAGGAGACTGGCATTTTCATATAGTATAAGTCGTAGTACTTAGGCAACCATTGCAAATCTATTCGTTTTACAGCCTCGATCACCTCTATAAAGTGTCACTTTTTTGTACTGAAAAGTCAAAAGTACTGTTTTGGATTCACTCTTTTTGTACTCAGATGTCGAAAATTTACTTTTGCGTCCTAGGCCTTGTGTTTTTCACCAACATTTTTTTCAATAAAAATGCCAGAAGCGCCGCCATTTGAATTCTACCTTCACTGAATATCGTTATGAAACAGATAATACCAATTTTTTTATTATTAGAAGAGCAAAGGAGCACTTTGGTTTTTATCAAATCTGCAAGACTTTTCCTCCAACAAGAAAAAGAGATTTTCTAACCTCAAAACCACTTACATAACTAATTATTTTTCTGTATGGTCGAAAAATTTCCTCTTTAAGGACTTGATACACAAATAACTATTTTACTACGTTTACGTTTTCGATTTCCCAAAGTTTCCGTCACTTTGACTAACTGTTGATTGGGCTGATGTTTATCTGTTTGGTGTTTTACTATGTAGATTAGCTCCAAAACTACAGAATTGATTACCTTACCGAACTGTATTTACTCATACCCGCTAAAACTTAAAATTTATAACAGGGGAATCTTCTTTATCTTTGTTTTAATACAATTTTTAATTTTACGCATGGGATTATGATGAAAAAAATATATAGAATGACATTTACCAATTTGTATCATTAACCAACATTGATTTAATGGTTACAGAACATTGCCTGTCCCCGAATAAAGAGAAATAGAAACCGAAATATGAAAAACGACCTTTTATCGTCTGTAATGTGAATTTATCTTTAATTTTTTTTTTCATTTTTTAATGACCTTATTACATTAAGATCCCATTACAGAGATCTCTAATCACGACATTAACTTAAAAAGGCAATTATTCGATCAGGATTTAACCAATCAATTGCTCAGAAGGACGGATTAATCACAAATTTATTTAATTCAGTTACCATAAATCGGCTCTGAATTTAACATAAGTAAATATTATTAAAAAAAAATATATACCTATTCTTCCAAAACATTTTTAGCTCAAAATGTAAGATCCCAATTTCTTGTGGCGTTAAATATCGCTAATGTTAAGACTCATTTTCACTGTAACTGGAGTAAGAGAGGTTATTATTTTATTACACAATTTCTTCGATATTTTAATGGCTTGTAATTAATTAGTCTAGTAACTACATAGAAACACCTTTAACATCTTAATTATATAAATAAATCGTTCTTTTTCTTGATTACCATAATCACTGACAAACATACAATTTTGCATAATTTATTTTTCTTTTTGTGTTTCTTTGTAACAATACCCTGAAAATGCTTGATGTTATAGTGTTAAATGACAACCCCCAATATATAAAATACGCGTTTATCAGTCGTAAGTCACTCTTTGGCGTTGCCGATTCAAATCATTCTCGAGTAATAAAATTCGTCTTGCTTTTCTAAGTTAGAGCAGTTTTATCTTGGTCTACATGACAAGAAAGATTGTGCAGACGGTCAAACCGATTTCAGAATATTCAAATGAATTTCCGAACAGAATGGCAATCGTGTTCATCCGGCAGGCAGCATTTGCGCAAAAATGTTGTGTATTTGAACTCGGTTATTCGTTCCCGTAAAATTTAGTAAATTTTAATAATTCATAAGTTAACACAATGTGTCGTCGATCGATTCCTTATACGACATTTACGAAAATTATAGTTTGCATTTAACATAATGTGAATGGTCTTTGTGTAAGGAACTGTGATAACTGATAACTAAACGCTGAAATTTGACACTATGTTTTGATCTGCAAATTTTAATTCCTCAAGAAACATATGTTTTTTTCCTTTTTGGGAAGTTTATTTTTGCACTAATTATATTTTGATAAATGTGACCTTAAAATCTTCTCTACTTCTTGAAAATGAATTATACGCTTGTCTAAATGCTTTGTTCTTGTATTACTTACGTTTTTCTACATTTGAGTGAAAAGTGTTACGTCCAGACCATTTTTCTTGAAGTCGAATGATATTTGGAGATTTTGTATTTCCAGCAAAATTAAGTTAGGTGGAGCTTCAGCAAAACCGGACGCCGCAAATAATTGTGTAATTTAAAATTTTAAATATCTGGATAACCAGAGTCATGTTTTGTTAAAAACTACAAAATAAAGCTGTAATTCTATTAAAAAGTACTAGGAACATTGTGCAACTAATTACAAAAATCCTGTTATTTCCTAGTGTCACGTGCACCGGAAAAAATCGAAAGGTTACATGAAATACGAAGTCCTTTCGTTGGAGCACACCAGGCAAATATAGGATATAAAGTCTCGTCATTACGTTGGTGTCTGAAATGAGGGTGTGACCGATTGTAAAATTACGCTGATTAGTGCAACTTCTACAGAGCATTCATCAAAAACTATGTACCGTATCATCAGTGACAACTCTTACGTAATGTATGTATTGTAGTTACAATGATTACATTTAGTGTTAAAAATATTCATTAAATTTAATTACAAAGGGTGATCAAAAAGTTTTCGGCTTAGAGTTGGCCGTGGAAATATTCGCCATGTCTTTGATTAAAATGTAAAAATCCTGCCATAACAGTCAGTTTTATGAAAGAAAATTTTGAAAGAACATTAATAATTATTGTTTACATACTTATACCAAATAAAAACAGTTACAATTTTGATATAATTAGCAACAGTCGCAATTCGAAAGTTTCTCTCTGGGATTATTTCTTTTAGTATAGCATTAATAATAATTAGAAACTTTGAATAGAATATTGTTGTTTGCAAAGACCGCTGATTTTTAAACTACTATTTTCTGAAATATTTCTTCCAAATATCCTGCATGCTAACGCAAAACAGACTATACTATTGTGTACACCTTAAGACTGAACAATCATATTGTTGATATGTTTGTATAGTTTTTCTATTTATTAAAAAAAAGAAATCTTCAGCACCAAGATAGGCCATTGTTAATGCAATAAACTTTAAATTCATATGTAGAGGTCCTTTTACAGCCATTTTAGTATGCGCTAAACGCACTAGGAATTCTGAGCACACTATTCTATGCACCGACGCGTCGTCTGCTTAAACAGTGCGTTCACTCTTTTGTACCTTCTATTGCCGCAGACACCCATAAATTACACATTTAGCTAATGATCTTAAAACCTTTTACTAAAATGAATAGCTAATCGTTGTGGAAATTAAACAAAAACAGTCGTCAGTTTATATCTTCTAAGAAATTAAATATTGATGATGTCTGAAAGAAACTTAAGACAAAGTTTTTTAACTTTCATTTTTCTCTTATATAATAAAACATACACGATGAGGTGGTAGGCTACTATTATCAGGATTGATGGTGCTGTTTCCTGAGAGAATCAGCAGACACTAATAAATTTTATGGGATGTGCGTAGAGCGTTTTGATCCCCAATCATGCGGAATTATTTTGATTTAACATGCATCATTGGATGTCAAGTGTCAATTTATTTTATTTTTGAGGAGGCTGATCTAACATTAACCTATATTAAAAAAAAGACTCTTTCGTACTTAAGAGAGTCCCTACCTTTGGGTCATTGGATTTTCAATATATTTTCAGAACGTAATATCCCCGTTATTAATAGACCTATTAATACGAAATTTTAAATATAACCTGCACACGCCTTTCGCTATACAACCAAGACAGTTTTTTTAAACAGTTTTTGTGAAAGTTTTCATCACGTATGTTTAAAATTAGTATCTCTATTATTGATGGAAATTTCGTAACGCAATTTTCACCACTGTTTTCAGCTTACAGAAATCTATACACTCAAAAAAATCTTGTGTCGAAGAAGCTACTTTTACTGTATCTCATTTTCAACAAAATAAATCGGCAATGTTTTCCACGTAATATATAGAGCTTTGTAAGCTCAAAATTGCTGATGTGTTATATATAGTGATTTGTGGACAATATATTTTTAAAATTTGATAGCAATAAGTCTGTTAATAACATTCTGAAAATGTAAAGTGAAAAAGGTAGGGACTCGCCTTAATAGTTGCCATTCTGTCAAAATATTGCAGGTAGCAGAGTAATCAGGCCATACTTCAAAGGTTTTAAAAAATTTAAAAAGAGCTTTTACCAAAAAAGCGTACTGTTGCAATAAACGAATTAAAACCACTCTAAATTTAATGGACCGTTAGCTTTTGTCAAGAAATTAAAGTAATGCTAGTGAAAATTTTATTTTGTCTAGCTGAAAAAAAAATTGGGTCAGTGTGAAACATTGATCAATGTTGTTCAAGCTAGATTGCTTTTTCAGAAATACTGCGATCCAAGGTGTTCCTTCAACGCGTGTTTTTTGATTACACTTTTCTCCAGATAGTTCAGCGAAGGTTTGTCTGTGGTTGTTTAGCTGCATATGGAATTTAAGATAAATAAACAAATGACCTATTTTCCTACCCCTGAAAATTTAAATCCTCGATTGATTTTTCTCAATAAAACATCCTGAACTTTCAGGAGTTTATTGATTAGTGGTTTTGTTTAATTAGAACTTCATTTTTTTTTGTAAAGGAGAAGGGTTGTCTAATCCAAATATAATTTTGTTCCTAATAAACTTTTCACTTTTTATAGTGAAGGTAACGAAAAGTTGGAAAAGCGCTTTGCGAACTTTTATGTACATACTTAGAAATTTTCAGAGTGTCAAGAGGAAAAGTTTTAATCTTTATCTTTCAATCTCTTATAAAAAATGTATGCGGATTAAGAAAAGTTAAATATTTTTAATTTAAGTTTAAATAAATCTCAAATTATCACATAGATTAGGTTGACGTTAAACATATTGTCGCCGCGAATTTTGCTTGAAAATAGCTGTGACTGCATTAACAAGAACCGAATTAAAATTCTTTTATAACAATTTTTGTTACGAGTGTTTGAATAAATTAAATATTCAAGTCGTCATTTGAGTTAGGAAAAGTTGAATTTTTAGAAACTTAGCAGCATATATAACTAAAACAATGGCAACTTCACATTTGTACTGCTTACAGTAAATTTATATTTCAAAGCTAGAGAGTACGACGGATCTCTCTCTTAAGGCGTTTTACCCGTGTTCCTTCAGATCAAATTTTTTCAGGGTTGAGAAAATTATTCAATAATTCAAAGTCCAGTCCTAGTTGATAAGTCTGCTTCCGAGATTTCGCTTTGTTAGGTAGGGTTTCCACAATAAAATTTTTATTTGGCTTTCTTTCCTGTAAAGAATCGTCGAAAAGCCGCAAAAGTTTAACTCAGATATTGCTGAAAGTATTTTAGTTGAGAAAATAAAAAGGTAGAAACTAGTGCGTTTTACTAAATTGCGCATAAAATTAAATCATAACTTATAATTAATTCAAATTGAAACATTAATTTAACAAAAATTATTTTTACCCATGTAGGTACACTATAAGTTTTTATAACGTATATAGCGACGTATATATTTGATGTGCTACGCTTCTTTCGCACACTTTTAATATATAAGACTTATGTTGAATTAATTACTCACTTCCGCTAGATATTCACGTTTTTAATTTTGGAAAATAGAGTCTGTGAAAGGGTAATATCTACATTATTAACAGACCGATTGTTACGAACTTTTAAATATAACATATCCAAAAATTTCTCCAGATAACAGAATCAGTTTATTTAAAAAGAGTTTAACATCATAATTCTTTTTAAAATATTGTTGCAATTTTTCATCCCGTATTTTAAAAAAACAAGATCTACAGCACTATAGTTTGAGCAAGTTTTTACAAGACCCAGTCAATTAGTTAAATTTAAAGGGGAAATGTTTTTAAAAAAAGCCAAGAGTGATTTGAGCAATACTTTGAAGTAACAAATCATATTTTTGTATCGAGGTCCTAATAAGTAAAAAGTCATTGTAAACTCTAGAGCATTTATCGAACGAATTACATGCATTATTTTTTCTTTTATAACTTTGTTGTGATTTTACAAAATGCTGATAAAAACTATGTGTGTAACCGCTTATGGTAACGCCCAAGAGGAAAAAATGAAAGAATCACTAAATCAGAAATTTAGGAAAAAACTTTCTATATCTAGTTAATATATAATATTTATAATTTGGGACCTACATAGTTTTTCATTTAACTGCTGTAAACATTTGTAGGTTGACTTGTTGACAATATGTAATTACTTTTTATCTAAATTTTTGTAAAATTCTGGCAGGTACAACATGTCACAAATATTTATTTTTAATTATCACGTCTTTTAGCGGAAAAGTAAAGAGTATTAATCAATACCGGTATTTAGTTGTTCCGTATCAAAAGCATATACAGGCTATACAAAAAATGAGGGTTGTATGTATGCCTTGAAGTGATAAATCCTCTTCACTGTCGGAGCTGTCATCGTCAGTTACGTTAGACCCTTGACTTAGGTGTCAGATTGTGTGGGCATGGCTTTTATGCTTTTATGATTTCAAAGAAATTGAGAGCGGAAATTAATTATAAATTTAATGTTTTAATGATACGCTTTAAAGGAGTAATAAAAGAGGCAATTATTAAGCATTATGTTTTTGTTTGCACATTACCTTCTTCTTGATTATTTAAATATAACAGATTTTTCATTTTCAAATAAAGTGAGGAAGGTCGAACTCGGGTGGTGAGTTTCTTCGGTGTGGTGTCGTATTTAAAGAATATTTTTATTTAAATATATATTAAAAGTTGATAATAGTTTTAACGGCATTGATGTTTTTTATTTTCAAACTTTTTTCCTACGTTAACGAGAAAGGAGGAATTTTTTTTTTCCAAATAACAAATGAACTGTGACTTTTTTTGCCACAACAGACACTATCGTGACAAGTACGCAGTTAATTGAAACTTTCAGTCACTCTTTAAAGTCGCTATTAATAAATGACTTTTGAATTTTGAACAATTTGTGTTGCGCCACTGATCAATGCCTCGGTGTGCCGCAACTCTTCACCCTTTGATTTTTTGCAGCTTGGTGAGCTTCATTGATATACGAGGATTTTCATTTGCTTTTCACTATACAACCTTGTTAAGTCTAAACTTGGCTTCGGTTTGCTTGTTAAATCACATCGATAAGAGGTATGCAGGATTTATATTGCCCGATTTATAAGTTCGTGCCAAATACAAACCACCCGTTTTATGGAGGTTTTTTTTCTAGAATGTAAGCTAAGGAAATAATTTAATAGGCTCATATCAACAATTGTCTAAGTTCATATTTTCTTGACCTTTCATAGCTTATGTAAGACAAAATTGCAGTAACATTTCTTATAGTAATCATTTTTTGTGCCGAAAACAAATTAATAATCTAAGGTTTTGTCCTTACTAAGCTCGGCCAGGTAAATTTTTAAAATTGTTGTGCTAGAGTGCTGGAAATCCAATTAAATTTGGTGTTTGTTTGGCAGTGTAAATATCAAAACTATCGTATGTGTTAATCAACTACACAATAATGAACTCACGCAGAATTGGCAACGATACAGTATTTCCTTTATCTCTTTGACAATTTTTATGATAGGGAAGAAGTTTTCTTACTTTATGGCTCCCACTTCATTTTACTTGATTCAAGAAGCAAGATGTTTAAGACTAAATTAAATTTAAAACACTCACTGCAACAAGGTGTATAAAATCACCACCAACAGAGCTTAATTAAATTTATTAAAAGAGCACGCTTCAAAATTGAAAATTTATTTTTACTTTAAAGTCATAATTGGTTACACACTTTTATCCAATATGGGCTTCTTTTACTGTCACGTGCATCTCTTTGTTATAATTAGTAATAAAGTGCAATCATATTTTTTGTTTAATTCAAAACATTTTTTTCCCAAATTTTCTGTTAGATTAAAAGCAATTTTTTCTGCGTTAAGTTGGTAATCGTAATTAAAGACTAGTAGAATAGATAAAGAAGTACTAAGCACCTTTGTATATTAGTATGTAGCAGAAAAGTTTACCATAATTTTATATTTGCCAGCCCTTGGCAGTAAATTCCGATCCTGGTTTGCTTTAGTTATGATTTTCAAACCTATTTTTCGAAATTAAAGTTATAACTCAGATGTAATACATATACGAGTAATACAAATTGTTGTCATTGTTTTCTAAACTTGCTTTATTCACACGGTTGGAATGGTTTTAAATACCTTATAAACACCCTTGTTTGCTTTGACATTTTCCGCATTTCATTTTTTCTCTTAAAATTTCCGAATAATTTAAGTAATGGGATATCGGCAACACCATCACGTCACAAGATACAAAAAATGTTGCTTCTCGTCGCGGCGGCAATTTCATCCCCAGATCGAACTTCTTATACCCCAAACATATAGACTCGCCATAAAACGGAAATGATCCCATAAAAATATGGTGGGTGTGTTGTTAAGATAAAGCCCTCTCTTATACACCTTCAAATAATTCCCGTCCATTGATTTTCCGAATTTATAACACGAAACTCCTGTTTCACATTCCTTCTAGCCTACGTAAAACTTTACTTTTCAGATTACACGAAAAATAATGTTCAAAGTTGGTAACAGTTTTTTCTCACGATTGTTACGTAAATCTGGGTCTAAATTATCTTTTAAATGATTATACAGTGAAAGAGAAAACATGAACGCTGTGCTTTGTGAATGGACTAATTAATGAATGGCAGTTATTGTGTATGTATCTGTTAGGTAAAATTTTACAATTTACGGTAACAAAGTTGACACATCTTTGCTGACACTAACAATATGTTTAAAGTCTTTAAGCCAGTTTGAATTTCGAAAACTTAAAAGATTGTTGTATAAATTAATTATTAAGTGACAAGGAAGAGAAGCCTTTCTCCATCAGAATTTACTAGCTGATGGTATTATGACAAAAAGAAAGAACTAAAATTAAGACATTTTGACAATGATAATTCTTTTTCAACGTCCTTGTCTTTATTAATTATATTGTTAATATTTTTTGACAATTGGAAAACGAAATGTGTGGTCGAAATAAATCCATTCTATTTTATTCTCAAAACATGTAACTCTCCATTGTTTTTCTGTTTATATTTTGTATATGCTTTAATTATGCAACGCAAGTAAATTATTACATGTGAAAATTTTCTAAGAAATAAGTTTTCCACAGGTATGCCTTTTACGGAAACAAGTTTGAATTCCTCGAACTTCTCTTATGTTCACAAGTAAAAGCTGCTTTCACTTGACGTTCACCTTCACGTTTTGAGTGTATTAAGAAAAAAATTTGTAAAGTTCTTTATACAGAAATTCCCTCGCTTTTAAAGACATCATCAGCGTTTTAGCCGGGATGCATATATAAAGTTTATTTTAAGTTCGGCAAGATCTCAATAGATATGAGTTAAAAAAGAAATTCATTGTGTAGATAAACTGTATTTGATTGTTCACTACCAATTTACACGTTGTATGAAGATGCTGAGCCGGAACTAATGGATAAAATTAGGTTAGGGGTGTACTACTTTTGCAATATTTTAACGTATAGCTCGATTCATCATTCAAGAATGTCATAAATGACAAAGTGCATTTTTTCAGGAGAACGATTTAAAGATTCAACGTTATTTACATTGCTCTTTCCTTAAATGTTTGTTCATACATACTTATGAAATGTTGTGAATGTTAAATTTGCTTAATTTTGTATCAGACTGGTTTGTCCAATTTTTTTTTCGTTGGCGATGTTTAGATGATTATATTTCAACCAAAACATGTAATAGTTCAGTTTGTTTACAATATAATCTTCTAAATACTTTACGAAATATCAATTCTATGTACATATTTAGTGATCAATAAAAATATATTCTAAAAAAATAAGAAATTTGTACTTACAGCTAATGTCATACAAACGTATTTCATTTGATAGACCTTATTTCGTCACGTTTGCTGTTGTAATTATTTAGAAGCGAGAATAGAATTCTTTGAACATAATATTATAATTTTGTGTACAGAAAGTAAAAATATTAAAAATAAATATCACTTACTATGTGGATACATGGTGGGTCGATCAGAAATTTTAAAGTAATCGATGCGGTAGTTTCGCAAATTATTCAGCACGTTTTCAGCAGACCGAGACCGTCAGATAGAAATGGAAAACTTTATTCGCATAACTATTGTATGAGTTATAGATCAAAAAGAAAACTTGCAACGAAGCCTTAGTCAGAAAGATATATTATTGTAGTAAAGTCATTTGGGAAATGAAATCGTCTCAAGGAAGTTAATACACATCTATTTAAAAATAAGCCTTAAAGATGATGCATTGGAAGTGAATTAGTAGAGTACAACGTTATTTTTCACACAGGGGCTAATTATTTAAAAAAGTGAATATATCGACCAGATTACTTGTCTTTGTATCGTATAATTTCATCAAAGGTTTGGGACACCAATTAGTGATGACGTGGTTAATGTTACGTAGTCCATATTTAAATCAGTGTACTCGTAGTCCATTTATCTTTAAGATTATAGACAACATGTCTTAGATCTCATCAGTACAGCATATTTCAATGGTTGTCTATTATTGGAAAGTACATATATACACTTTAATAAAACAAAGAGACTGATGGAGTTGAGATTTGTATATGGATAATTTAATTTACAGTTTTTGACTTAGTTTAAGTAGCAATTAATAACTAATACTGAACTTTGTCAATGTAACATTTTTTAGTAACTTTTCGTAGGTGATTTCGTATGTGTTACGAATATGTTGCTATGGATAAATAAAAATTTCAAATTCGTAATTATTGAAAGGTACAGGTACTAAGAAAGGAAAGTCAATAAGAGACATTTTTTGTAAGTTGGGAGGCTCATTAATTAGTAGCGTACGTTCTTTGTTTTCAATTGTTATATTTCATACAACTTTATTTTGAATGAATAGAGTAGGTACACCATCGAAAACTATCATATTCTGCTATTACATTAAACCCATAAACTAAAAAATGGTAGGTTTTGACTTTTCTTTTTTATAAACTGGAGCGTTTAATTACTCAATTAATTGAACTTCATTAAAAAACGAAAAAACGGAAACTTTAATAAGAAAAAGTTTCAAGTTATAACATATCGACATCTAAATCTTCAAGGCTACTGTTATCATCCTCATTTCCACTCTCACTATCATCCGAATTATTAACATTAATAATAATTCCATTCTGTTCTGAAATATCTAAAATTTTTTCATTTTCTCAAGCACAGTTTATTATTTTATCAGTATGTTTAACTCAATTGTACCAATGCACAGCCCGAACTTAATCAATCACATTTTGCCAAGTTGCACAAACATCATTAGGGGAAGAGCTGGTTCTTGGAATGATCTTATAATAATTTCTTTTAACTTCCAACCATGTTATTTCAACCGCGTTGAAATGACAGTGGTAAGGTGGCAGCCTCAATACCTAATCCCAATAATTTTGGGCGTATAAATATAAATGATAACGTTTTTAGGATTGTTTATTAGCCAATATTTCCCAGATTTGGTCTTTCATGGCCTTGGGTGGATAATCAATCCCATTTTAATTTAAGAATGCTATCATTTTTGTCTTTGTCCAACGTTTTCGAGAAATTGCTTCCCACCAATAAAGTAAAGTTTTATTACAATATATGAATACCTATGAAGACTAAATTGACACCTCAAGTTTACTATGATCTATGAACTTATATATCACAATAAGAGAAGGTTCCCGCAAACTTGGTATCAAATGTTCTTGAACCATTTTTCAAAATTTTCCTGGTTCATATTATCATATGATAGTCTCCAGATTTGCTATTAGTTTTAAAAATTAAAGAGGCTCCTACAATAAAACCGTTTTTATTTCCAGCACGAACCAAAATGTATCTGTACTCTTCTCCAGTTTTTGCAATAACAGTGTTTACTGAACCGTCTTGCCATGTCTTTTTGCATCCGCTACCCTTACTAAATACCCACGTTTCATCAAGAAAAAGAGGTTCATATAAATTTTTTCCTTTGTGTTCGTGGTATTCACGTAAAAATGTTCTTTCTCATTTAATTGTAGGCCGTTCCATCAAAAATAATAATGTGTTACTATTTTTCTTAAATTTGAAACCAATTTTCCTTATCCAGTTGATTAACGATCTAGGATCAACATTAAAATCGGGAATTTCTTCCATTACTCTATTAAGAATTCATTACTTAATAGTAATGTATTCTTTAGAAGCACCCAGTTTATAGATAATCTCCCGGATTGACATTAAATCTACGGGATTCACTTTTATCTTTATGTGACTAACTCTAGAAGACATATTTTTCCTGTATTCAAAGTCACTTAAACCTGGACTTTTGAAGCGTGTAGACAAAACTTTCCGAAATTTTCAACATTTCTGCGGCCAGTTCTGTCTTCCTTTTTTTCGTAAATTCCAATACAAGACAGTCTAACACTTTTAAAATTATCTATTTTGCTTGGTCGCTAAATCGCTTCATTTTTGACTGGGACAAATTTCAAAATTTGGTGACTTTTTGTCTCACACAAAGTGCATAAGATCGAAAGAGAATAAGTTTGACTTGGGCTAATTCCACGGCTTTACGTGTATTTCAAAGCAGATTTTTTGTAATAAGATTTTGTGATCATGGCATCATTTTTTTTTAGGAACAAACAATTTGGACAGGTACAGGGTCACACCATATGATCGAAGAAAAGTCCTCTAGTAGGGGTCATGAAATTTATTTTTAAAATAATGATGTTGACATCATTTGAGTTAATTGTTCTTAAATCTTAAGCTGCACGCGGTGGTGTTGCCACATCGATTTTTTAACTTTAAATTGCAAAGCTGGCTGGAGAATTTTAAGAAAGTGGAATAAACAGTTTTTGATTTAATCATTTAAATAAATTGCTTCACATTTTTTTGTGTCGTGTATACACAATTTAAAAAAGTGGGTGTAACTACAAGTGTAGATAGATAATACCGAATGGATATTAATGTTTGTCATCGTTTTTGTCAAGTTGGCAATAAATTTAAAATTTTATGGTGTCTTACCTAATGTAAAACTGCAATTTTACGCACCAATTCAGCAGCTGCCATTTTCTCATTGGGTTTTTAGCCACGCTGATGTCAAATTGATAACTGTGAACTCACATGCTAACAATGCTGCTAACAATTCAGAATTACGTGATGTTAACTGCATTTACTTGATATTTCATTTCATCTGTCAAAAATGTTGTTTTTCGAAATATGTTGTCTAATTACCCAATCACTCTGGCATTTGACTATTTCTTGGATTGGACTTCTTTAAAATGTTTGGTAAATTGGTTAATTTTTGATTGAGTAACTACAGAATATCACCAAATTTTATTTATGCACCTCTTTCAAAATATTGGTGACGTTGTCTCAAAGTTTTGTTGCGTAAGTCGTACTCGAAATGTATAGACTAACATTATTCTTTTTATAGTGTAGTAATTTATCGTTTATTTTTAACTTGAGCAGATGGGTTATAGCTTATGGTCGATGAATACAAATTGTGCATTAAAGTTTTATAATTTCTCTTAGAATGTAGATAACAAACACTTTTAAGATCTTGGAAACTCACTGTCGAACGGAAAAATAAATATTTTAACTAGAAAAAGGATGGGGTAAATTTATGAGGCCAATCACTTATACTTATATCGAAATCCATTTACTCCTGCTATCTGAACTATCTGAAATTTAGTGTAGACTCAGCACAACTTGAGATCCCGGTAATTTTCTCAGATTTTTACGTTCACCGGTTACTCAATGTATTTCCTTCTGGATTCGGGACGTCTTTCATTCATGAAGTATCATTTGATTATTATTTATTTTATCAAGTAAAGATCAAGTTTTTACTTGTTTTCTTATCGGACATTTATTATACTGTTGCTCAGTTTAACTGTGCCAATAATTACAATATTAATAAATCTTGAACCCTCTCGCTGGGATTACTATTCAAATTTGAATGTACCCAACGAGGAATAGCAGAACCGTTTTGGTTATGTTTCGTCGAGGTAAACAAATGTTACATCTTCACTAAAATTCAGAATTTTAAGACATTTTCTTTATTCACATAAATATGTGACCGTTTAGTTCAACTTAATAATTTTAAATGTTGTTCTCCTGAAATTCTGATTGTTTTATTAGTAGTAATTGTTACTCACAAATTTGATTACCGATTTACCAGGATTAACCAGGATAACTGTAGCTTACACTCTGAAAGTAAAAAGAAATAAACACAAGACTCGTGATGTACAATGACATACAGGGTTGCTAAAAAGTATAGAACCAGTTGAATATCGCGAGAACGGATTGCTGAATATTTTTGCAATTTGGAGTATCCCTCGGTATACTCAAGTTCTATTTTCTGCCATTTTTTCAAATTTTATACTCCATTTGTTTTTGCGACGAGGGCTAACTTCATTTTTTTAATAGCAGTATTAGTCAATTCCGCTTTTAAATTGTGCTTTTTTTTCTGAATTCATAAATGTAACGCATGCATTACTTTACTTTTTCCCAACATGGTAAAATAAATTGTCAAAATAAAAATACTGAAATTCAGGAAATCCTAGCTAGCCTTGACAATACTATCACACTTTATTCAAAAATTATACTAGTCCCCAGCGTTCATTGTAAAACGGCTAGAATTAAGGGTACACAAACTGAAATAAAAGTGGCACGTAACAGATTGATTTAAATCCTGTTTCCAAATAATTTACAAAATATTCTAGAAACAACAATACTCCGATTTAGAGATTATAAATAGTGAATGCATTGTTATGAAAGCTGTTTCAAAAATTTAAATAAAAAATTACATTATTCGAAATGTTCTCCATTTACTTCCTGGGACATAATAGTAAATATATTGCACAAAGTTTTCAGATGATTCTGTCAGAATATTAGGAGGAATGGGGTTAAATCGGGTGACCTAGCTGGCGACTCAACTGCTCCCCTTTGTCCTATTCACCTTCCAGGGACAGTTTCATTCAAGTAATGCTGTACTTGAAGTCCGAAGTGAGGTGGTGCCCATCTTGTTGGAACCAGGTGGACTCTGCAGGTAAATTTGAGTTTTAATAGTAGGGATATATTTGTCTAAGTCGAGGCATAATACTTTGTTGCAAGAGTTGGAGGTGTTTGTTAGACGTTAAATTTCCCGAAACGAAGGAGTACTACAGTTATGACGATTAACGTGCCCATTCAAACAAACAGTAGACTCATCAGAAAATAATAATTAATAATAGATATTCAACTGCTTCTATACTTTTTAGCAAACCTGTATGTATAATTGCACGCTAAAATTTTAAATCCAACCTATTGATCAAATATTTTTTTAATAGTGTAGATTTGTCTATGTAGCTAATTGTTTGCAATTGTTAAGCGACCTTATTTATTCCGAAGATGTCAAGTCCGGCAACCCTAATTTTATTTATTGTGACAGACGCACCAAGTGATCAACAAAGTTATGTTATCATAATCCGTTCTAGTTTCCCTCTGGTAAGTTTGACTTAACATGATGTGAATCACATGGTATTTTTGTAATCTTTACTAGAAATGTATATGTTTTGTTTTGACGTAAGTTTGATTATGAGTGGGAGATTTTTAATAAGGAATTAGTAAATTCTTCACGTATGGTGAAGACCTATGCCATCCCTGAGTCGAGATCACGTTTGATTTGCACGACGCGCAGATTAAAATAGACCTGCAGATTTTCTCGTATGTAGGGCAAAATATATATTCTCGTTAGCAGCAGCGGCAGCTATTTAGTCAGTTCGTTTCAAATATCTAAATAATGGTGAGAGCAAGAGAGGAAATGAGCAAAGATCACCCCTCATTTTCGATATGATCGTTAACAGCAACTTGTTGAAGGCGCGCGTAATGCAATCAACGTCAGTTTGATGAAAGACGATTAAACTACCGGAATTATAACCGCAGTAATAAAATCCAGAGGTGCTTGACACTGTCGTTGGCTGAATTTCAGGTTTCAGGAGCGTTGCGAAGTGTAGACACATTGTATACTGCTGCCTGCCAACCGTATTGATTACTCTTTCTTTTCTCGTGTACTTGCTCCAGTTTGCCCCTATTCATTCATATATATTTAACTCCTTCACAATATCCGTGGCAAAATTGCGGTGCCCATATTACCCACTAGATCTCTCATCAAATATTAGAACAAGTGACACTTCATTATATGGAATGGCGTCGTCGTTAATACACACTTTGATCTAGAGTACTAAAACCAGTAAATAATGTAATATTGATGGAAGCGAGCAAAATTACCTTAGCAATGAAAAGAAACTTTGTGTTCCAGAATGGTTGTTTTATCAAACATAATACTGTGCTTGTAGTCGTAGGAGTCTTTCAAGGATACAAGAATGAGTACGTTAATCATTCTCAAAATAGTACAAATGGTCCAGGTGGTTATTATTTTAACATTACCTCTTAAGCGAATATAGCAACTGTTTACATTATTTTAGTTTAATTGCTACATCGAAATACAAATAGCACAAATGTCAAGGCGTTTCCCCAATTAGGTTGGGATTTTTATAGAAAACAAAGAACTCCAGTAAAACCAGACTGATCTCTTACCCTAACTCCCATTCTTATTGTCACCCTCTACAAGACCGGAAACGATACACTGACTGACAAAACTTGAAAGCATTTTCCCTATTCTTAAATATTTCTAAATCGTCAAAGATGTTTAGAAATTTAAAATTTTGTGGTCTTCGATAATATTTAAAATTTTTCTCGAAAACGACAAATCAGCAAAATGATATTAGTAGTAATTGTTACTCACTTAATACAAAGTATTTATGGGATTTATTGTTCCTTCCTGACCAGTATTTTTGTTTACAATACTTAGTGAAAATCAGAACTTAGCTACAAATTCGTTAGTAAAACAGTCAGTCATAAAAAAGATGATTTGCTTTTTGATATTTCTTCATACTGTTCGAAAAACTGCCCGTTGAATTGAAAAGTATTCTGTGTCGTGCAACATTCGTGTGTTAAATTTATTCCTTGTAGAGTTGCTACCGCTAGCCGTTTTAAGTTTATGGTTTGTGGAATTGGAACGCATCGTCTTGGATACCAATTATTCGTTTAATGTGATTAATGAAGCAATGAAACTTTGAACGTAGCTGTTTTAATTGCAGGGAAAACTGTATGCATCGTCTACTAGGTTCGTGAATTTTCGACAGAAAATAGAATTTTAGCACAACAAGATTCGAAATATGCAATTTAAATTTACGTTCAGCGATTACAAGGTTGTTACAAGCTTTGAAAGTGTTGTTTACCTCGCTTACCGCCGTAATGGGTTTGTGAGGTCTGATTTTTAACAACTATTGTTCAGACTCGACCGAAATAAAATATTTTTGATAGAGAATTGTGTACATTTTTTCGGATTGTGTTTATTCATGACACTCGAATCAACGAAAATAATAATTATTGTCGGTTTTGACAACCTGAAACGTTTGAATTTGTTGACGACTAAAAAGGGGTTATAAGAATGTATTACTGAAGTGAAAATTAAACTCAGCTTATAATAAACACCAAAATGGATGCAAAAGCTTTTCTGGTATTTTTTCATGAAGGGATAAACGTTTGCTACATTTTCCCTAAACTTAATTCGTGTTGTGTTTGGTTATCACATGTTAATAGTGAGGATACGTAACATATCACGACGGAAAGATCCAGCATACAAAGGCTGATTTTATTTTAGGGTCGCTCTTAAAATAAAATACACCCTTTTGTAAGCTGGCGAAAATACCACAACAGCTATTTCGACTAAAGTTTGACTTTATGTTTCCTTAGCGTTTGCACTCCATGGAATACCAAAATGCAGACACAACACTTAAATTTATTTTTATTTACCTATCGACAATTTACATATACTTTAACTTGATGAATTACCGAGTTATGCTCGAAAGTTGAAATGGCCAACACGCCAATGTGATAAATAAATAATGAAATAAATAGTGTATAATTGACTTTTCAGTTTTAAATGCTGTCACAAAATGCGATGTTACTGTTACTTATGCTTTGATAACAATTTGATTTTAGATTTTAATTCTACCCACAGCATTTGGTAATAAATAACTGGATCTTTAACAAATTTATTATAGTTATATTGTTCGTCTGATTAATATTACAATTTGTTTTATATTAGCGTAGTTTCATGTTGACGAGTTATCCAACATTGCTGAAGTGTTTACTTGTGGGTAATTGTTTATTGCTCTAACATGCTCAAAGATATCTCTGCTGGGACTCCTCCATGATCTCTGATTCACATTGTACCAATTATGCTAACGATAACAACAGAATTATGCCATTATTTATTAATTTGTTGTCAGTGATGGGGAACTTTTAGTGTAATTAAACCAAGCGAAACACCTCGTCACACTTGCCTTTTGTAGTTTGTTGTAATTAAATGCGATTTTTATTTGGACGCAACATAATTGACTTTTTTAAGCTTATGACGAGTGTTAATTTCCATATATAAGCTAATATTTTTCTCAAAACCTAACCAAATGTTATCCGATTGTTGAAATAAAGCTTAAATTTTGTTTTAAGCTTATGAAATTTCGAAGATTTGGTAGCAATAATTCTATTTATTGGTTCGTATGCCTGTCGTTGTTTTGTTTATTTCTGTTGTATTCGTCGCAGATAAAATCACTTTTTTAAGAAAATTGCTTCAAATTCTAAATTCTAATAAAGATGTAATATTTTGTGTACACTACGAAACGTTGGCTACACGACTCAGGTGTACAAGTGGGGGTTTAAGATTTACAGTCTTGTCATATGGGCTTTTTAGAAGAATGTACCTTTTTGTCAACTTCGAAAAATTACTTACTACGAACTTACAACGAAAATGAACAATGCACCATTCAATTAGATGCAGTTGGACAAGCGACCCACATTTTCTAGTAGAAAAGATAAAAAAAATTAAACAGATTAATTTGATTAAAAGTTTTCAAAAAAACAACTGTGGGCTTTAATTCAATATTTTTTCGAATTGACCAGAGGTCTTTAGATTACTCATATCTTTGTCAATATAATTCTATTGAAATGGCGTGGGGGTTTTGTAAATAGCACAAAAATTTTCAGTCTTGATCCAAAAATAACATCCAGAATGTGTTTATGGCTTAAGACTTTTTCCAATATACTCCAGAGGTATGGCAAAATTTTAATAAACACCGGACAGAACTTATTTCGGCTAATTAAAAAAAACACGTAGGAAATTTGTCGTTTGAGAACATGCCATTCATTATTTCATTGAAGGAATTTAATTGAAAATCAGAATTAGAACAGTAAGTGCATGCATGGTGACAGTTTTTGTATCCCTATAGGAGGTCTTAATGCTCTATATTGGACCGCACTGGCAGTGGAGAGATGCAACCTACTGCATATTTATTTACTCATCATATTATGAAAAATTTGAGATGTGACAAGAATTTCTTTCCCCTTATGCAAGGCTGATTTTTTTAGTTTTGAAATCAGTACATTCACTGTAGAAACTTATACGTACAGTTCCAACTTCTGTTATTCTGTAATAGTCATTGGGAATCAAATTATAATGGATAAAGGTGTTTTGAAAGTCTGTAGTTGACATCTTAGTGAAAACTGTATTCAACATGAACCCTGTTTTTTGTGTAACATCTTTTAATATTTTATAATTATTTTCTTACTTATCACTTACATACTTATTTCGACTTGCTTCACCACTCATTGTTTATTTTATGTTGACAATTTTATTTCACTAACAACAATAATTATTTGCTAATTTAACATTTTTACCGTATGAGCAACAAAATTTTATATACAGGGAGGCTGTAATTCATACACATGGTTATTTTTTATTCCAAGAAGTATTATAAAACAATATATTTTTACTCCATTGTGAACTGCGTTACTTATTTTATTCTATTATTGTATTAGGGTAGGACGTAAATTTGAAAATGTTGGTGTATATAGAGATATATAGGGTACATAGCCAGTTTTTAGATAAAATGTAAGTAAAAGGAGTTTATAACCTTTTCAAGTTATACATTTAGTGTTTAATAAATTTAATATAAATGTTTTTAACTGGACGTTAACCAGTGATATCAGTACATGATCGTTTTGGTGGGTTGGGACCGTGTAAATTGAGTTTTGGGCTCAACGTTTCGCACACTTTGGTAAGTGGCATCTTCGGGAGCAGGGTTAAGAATATCAGTATTCAACCTTTATGCATAACACTCGACTTTAATGTTTCTCAAAATTGTTATAACGAAAATCAGTCGATTGAAGTAAGTAATCATGTGATCGTATAGTTTTTATTTAAGCAATAACACTTGAGTATAAATTTTAATACACCAGTCTGGTTCATAACAGTTTTCGAAGAAACAAGGACTCACGATTAAAAAAAACAAAAATCAAAGACATTATTTCCAAGGAAACACTTTTTATACAATTTTGTCAATTTACATAAAACTGTGTTGGTTTTGCATGCCTTTTTTAAATTAGGATTATATAATAATAGATGATTTACATGTTGAAATTTATGTTTATGAAAACTTGAAGGAAAGTTTGCACTAAAGCCTGGGTGAATTATTGATCTGCCTATTTTTTGAAGTTACACACAGTACTTGGCATAACATTATCAAAACGAGAAATATTTTCATCCACATCGAGTGACAGTAGTTAGTTTACAGTACTAATTTCATTATTCACGTACACAAATTCCCTAGATTTTCGCTAACACTTTTTTATTCTAACCGCTTCGAAAGTGTGTGTTTCTTTGGAGCACAGTGTTAGATATTTTGAAACATTTTTATGTTATTTGCTAATAAAACTTTTAATATCAACTGAATATGTTTTATGTGAAACTATACAGCGAAATAAATTTCGTCTGTTATGGTCACAAGGTAAACTAAGTCAACTTGTCGTTATATAGAACTTTCCTTTCAAAGAAACATAAATGTTGAAAATATAATCAAAGGAATATGAACATTGAAAATATATAATGATTTTTGTATGACTTCTGCAAAGATTTCCTTGTAACGGATTTCTTTTGTATATTTTATGTTCACGTAGGTCACAGCCTTCAACTAATATGAATGTAGGTCAAAATAATAGTTACAGAAAGAGTGAGTCAATTGCGATAATGGGTTGCAACGAAATATCTTATTTTGATCGTATTAATCAAAGTTTAAACTCACATTTATTTTAATTGTTTTTACTATGCACATGTTTCAAATACTACATTTCACATTTCTGTACAAATACAAACTTTATTTAAATTGCAGGACGGTTATAAAGGCGCGACATTTCTCCACCACTTTATTTTCCTAAATGCAAGCTCCGTTTTGATGCATTAATCCAGAATAAGATTACAGGCGAACTTCCGCTTTGAAACTTAACGTAAGTTTAAAAGGGGT
This sequence comes from Zophobas morio, assembly GCF_036711695.1. Lineage (NCBI taxonomy): Eukaryota > Metazoa > Arthropoda > Insecta > Coleoptera > Tenebrionidae > Zophobas > Zophobas morio. The sequence continues at coordinate 8,756,015 of NW_026972110.1, forward strand.
AGGTCGTTTCTTTGTGAACGCCTCGAGTTTATAAATTCGGCTGTGTATCACTTCATAAAGATGAGGTAATGAGGTAAAGGAAAACAGTCTTACGAACAATTTGATATAACCACTTTTTCTTTTATTCCGTAGAATTTAAATAATTGTTCCATATTTTAGGTAGGTGTAGAAAAAAAACACTATGATTTTCCGCGACACCCACGTTAACAGATTGATAAAAGTTTCTTTCACTACTATTTAACTAATTAAATTTTAAGACGGTTTGAAAGAAGCAGACAAAAAGCATTCGTTAGTTATCGTACGAGTATAATAATAATGACATTTAGGTATTAATTTTTTATGAAACCTAACTAATATTATCGTCAGTAATTTTTACTTTTGTTTATAGCATGCATGTTTCTGTTTAAAATTTTTCCATTATCCTCTCCTTGCAAAAATGTCCTGTGGCATAACTGTAAATTATCAGCTTTGCAGAATTGACTAGTCGCTTTTTAATTACAACTGCGAAACTGTTTTTACAACCACACAGGAGGTTATTTAATTAAAACCGTCAATCATTTTTAATGAATAACGTTATAATTTTGCTCGCAGTCGTGGCAAAAATTTTCTTGTAATATTTCTCCTCATATGTCAAAGTTATAAATGGGGGCGGCATCGGGTTAAAATCTTGGTCTATGCTAAAATCAGATCCGCATTAATCACCTGGTGGCGACACGGACATGACGTCACATTAATTCTGTCAAGCTGCCGTATTCGGGAGTTCTCACTCTAACCTAATCCCTCCACCCCACGGCGCCGCCTCTGATTTGACAGTGATATGTGAATCGGCGGCCTTCACTACATAAATATATTAAGTGTAGGATGTCGATGCGTGTAGGAGCCTATGTAGAGGTAGATTTATAAACTTTTCCTAAGGATTACTCCATCCTGCAGACTCCTGTTAACATCGTATGCGAAGCCATTTGTTGGGAATCAAATATTTAAGAAGGCAGTATTTTTTACTTTACCAAACAGACGCTGTGGTCAAGTTGCGGAACTTTGTATGGATACCAATCCTGGCTAACAATTTTAATCAGCACCCTGTTTGGTCGGATGAAGGAAGATCAAAGATCTGTATAATGACGTAAAATTCGAGGGACAAAATCTCGTTGCATGCTTTACTTTTGCTGATTTAATACCACAAAATATAGGTAAAATCGTTTGTTTGGTTGAGAGTTTTTGTATTTTAAGTTAGACGAATACGCGTTAGACACAGTTGCAAGGACAGGATTGCTATATACTCTATACTTATCAGACTAGACAAAATACAACGTGTTTGGTTGAAAAGTACATGAAAATGATTCACAAAATTATGTGTTAACTTTTTTTTTACCGTAATGTGTAGGCTCCCAGGTTTATATAATTGCCCTCTTCTACTAAAGAAACTATCGGGTTATCGAACTACATCTTACATGGTGATGACTGCAACTACTAAACAAAATTGCTCTTATTCTAGAAATTATAACTTATAATTTGTAGAGTTTTTCTATTTTGGAAGACTGATTTTGTCCATAACATACAGTTACTATATGATATAACGAAGTCAAGGCTCTACGATTCTCAATTCCTTATATCTAATATGTTGATATTTTTAGAGCAATGCATCAAATCACCGGGAAACACAAAAATCATTATTTTCTCTTTATTCTTACGATTTATTTTATTTTTAATGTCATCCACGTAGGTTTTTTAAAGTATTCAGAACTGTACCTACAATACAATTTTGCAGTTTATCGCTCCTCAAATACTTAATAATAATTCTTCGAAAAATTGTAAAATTGAAATTTGCGAATTTTGTTTTTTTTATGACAACCCCTATAAGTTAAAATAATAACAGTTCTGTATTCTTAAATTTTCAGAAAAATGGGGTGAGCCATACTTGATTTGATTGGTAAAATTAACTGCTTCATTTATTAATTTTATGTGTCAGGCTGTATAAATAAATCTGAAATAAACTATGAATGCGTTGCTAAACCACAAAAGTCATAATATTTTGCGTATTTTCTACAGAATTTATTCAGCAAAATTTTGAAATGACGTCATCATTTTTTGGGACGGGATAAACAGATCAACACTGATTAATGATTTACTATGCTTACACATAATAACCATAAAACGTTTGCAAGATTTCAGGGCTTTCAGTTTTGTAAGGTTTCAATGTTAAATTGCAAAATTTTGATTTTGTTTCCAAAATTCTCTTGGTTTAGGTAAAAACACGGATTCATAAACCACAGGTGCAGAAGTACGTTATATTACAAAACTGAAATATTATTTACTATTGTCAGTTTTTATAGCAGAATGATCAGCTAAATATTGGTTAATCTTTTGCTATCTACCCGATATTCCTAACATACGTACAAAATTTGACAACAATCAGCCCAGTGCTTTCCAAGATTATCTTTTTAATAAAAATCGACAAAGGCGACAGATTATACACAGCACACGTCAGACAGGCAAACAGACAGACAGACAGACGGAAAAGGGAGACCTATGTTTTCGTACTCTTGTGATCATGAAACGTCGAGAAAATATGAAAGCAGCCATTCGTCCAATGGATCCTTAATTTACAATCGGGAAGTAATACAAAACAATTGTTCTGAAATTTCACACTTTCAAATTATTGCGTATAAAAGCATTGTCCTAAATCGTTAATCAAAATCAATGACAACCAGGTGTTTATTTCTTCCAAAAACTTAAAGAATAAAGACGTCTTTTCAAAATTTTATTAGTAGATAAAATGTATTGTAACATGTTGCTTTATACATGTTTTAAAAGATGGACATTCGGATAATCGTAAACAAAATTTGTAAATGAAAATCTTACAGTTTGTTCTAAAATCTATAACGCGAACTTTTTTGAAATTTTGGTATAGTACTAGTACTGGTTTAGTAAATACCTATATATACAGAAGGATTAATTTTATTTGCCCGTTTTAGAAAGTTAATGACGTCATTACAAAATATTATTAAACAAATGCTTGTTAAAACATAAAATTGTATTCAAAGTGTAACAGCAAATTGACAAATTAATTAATTTACCAAAAAGTCAAATGAGGCGACACATTAATTAATGAATTTCATGGCCCACTAGATGTAAATTATTTATTAGCACCCCGCATTTATTTTACATGTATTTTTGTAATATGAATATAAACACGGTATTTAAAAAAACTTAATAGACGAATCTATTTACTTTTTCGCCAAGATTCTGGAAATTCTAATTCTAAAAAATCGATCACATCACCCGAAATTTTTTTATTTCCGCTACTGATATAAATCCGTAAATGACATGAGACAGAATTCGTTCATATCAGAAAAAAGTTGCATTAAGTCATCACTTCATTAGCATAACGGGTGTTCGGTTGAAAAAGTTATCAAGTCGACCTTGCTTTTTATTGAAGAATATGTAGTGGAAAAAAGATGTGTTTTACTAATCCATACTGTTTTGTATAATTAAAATTTCCGCGTTGTCAGGTGTCATCATCGATTAAATTTTAAGTTTATTGTTAGAACGCCAACTTGATAACTTTGTCAGTTGAACATCCGATATATTGAGGGAGCAATAACAAACACGTTCAAAGACAGCCACGGATTTTTGAAAGTTTGGCTCTGATCTTTTCATTTTGAAATCAGTTTTTAAAATTGACAATAATCTGACAAGACAAAAACTCTATCAAAGACAAATTTTCAAAAATCCGTGGCTGTCTTTGATTATGTAAGCCATTAAAATAAAAATCCCAGATGAAAACTTTTGGATACTAGTACGGTTAGTTTTTGTAATTGATTTGACAGAAATTCCTTTAATTCACCCTTTGTAGTGAAGTATCGTCCTTGTTGTATACGATCTTTATAATAAAATCTACCATTACTTCTACTAGAACAGTTCTCTTCCTAAGTGTGCTGACTATTAATCAAGAACAGTTTGCTTACAAAGTAATGTAGAATTTTTTATTTCGGAAAACCTTCTAAACAAATTTTACAGAAACAGAAATTCTTTGTTAAGAGAAAAACAAGATGTTTGTATAATACTATGTATATACAATAATAACAATCACAACATTACTGAAACCCTAGTATATGGTGACAACACAGGGTGGCAAATTTATTGTACAATTTTCAAGAAGCAGTAAATTTGAAAATAATTTACAGTTATACTCCACGTCCAGAATAATATTCATTAATATGTAGTGTTTAAATTTATCGTGAATCTTGTAATCCTCCAACGCAGGGTTAAGTAAACGGGATTATAACGAAACCGAATAATTACGTTGAAGAAATGTAAATATAAAATAAGTACATAATAAGTACATCTTTTGTTACGAATTACGAAATGTCAGAAAATTGCTAGGTGGTTTCTTTGGCGATAAATTGCATATTTATTAATAATCTACAATACAAACACTATTATTAATAAGAATTTCAGTGATCGCTGAAAATTTTAATAAAGCTACCTCGACGATTTCCAGTTTGTTGGAAATAATTTAATAATTATAATTTATTTATTAAGACCAACCTATAACATATGAGGATGACAATAGGGCATTTTATTCTCAAATATCTGTTGTTTTATACGACGTGTGTTTGTGGGACGTACCCAAAATGTTTGAAAGTTAAAAAAAAAAAAAAAACGCAGCAGAATAACAAATAATTTTTTTCATAGACTTTTCTGAAATTTTGTAATTTAGGCATCATTTCTGATTAATGTTGCTGGTAAGTGCTTACAAATTAGCAGTTCCCTAAAATATCCAATATTTTCGTCTCTAGAGTCACGCCCAAAATTATAAAAATTTTTACGAGAACATTTTGACGGCGAAGTGGTTGCATACCTCACAAAATGTGCTTTTTATCTTTTTTCTCCGAAAACGTTCTTAAGTGTAAAACTGTCTATGGTAAAACGTTTCGGAAATAAAATTGGTGAAAATTTATTGTCGATTAAAGTTTCACCGCATCGTACTTGCCGGGAATAATTTATCAACAACATAATTTCAAAAAATGCAAATGTTGATTTATATTGACAATGAAAAGACACTTCTGCTTTTCGTAGTATAAAACTGTCGTGCAATTTTAACGTTCATTGCCTGATTTTTAAGTTCCCATAATTTGGCTGTTAAACATCAAGTGTGATAAGCGTGAAACGAGTTGATAATAACTGACAGATTGTGACATATTTGATGGAGTGACCAACCTTGATGTAGAGATGCATCTCAATTACTTTTTAATAATATTATACATAAAAAATGTTAAAAAACCGTATACATCCTATATCTGCAGCCAATATATCGAAAAAACATTACTTTTATTTGCAATTTTTCTTGTTATTTATGATAACAATAAGTAATAATAACATATATATTTGCTATATGATGTCATCCACAATTTGTTAATTTTAAATTAGATTAAATTCGTTAATTCATTCGTTTATTGAGCGTTGTAAATTTAACTGTCAGAGTATTGTCGCTTGGCAAATGTTAGCTTTGCCAGTGCTAAAACATAAAAGCAGAAAACGCCAATAATAATTAATTAGGAATTACACATACCTACCACGTAGGTTACGTATCGCATAACAATTATATGTTTGAGTTAATATGGTGAGCAAAAATCAAATACATTGGACGAAATTATTGGAACGTAATGGCATTTTTTCACACGTTGTTACAGTTGAGTTGACTCATTAGTTCCTGAAGCTTTTATAATATACCAAAATTTGTATTCTTTATTACAAAGATTGCTTATAAATTAAACTATAAATTACTGCTTTTAAGTAACAGTAAATAATAATTTGCAAAATTTATTTTTGGGGATGATTAGACAAACGGTTACACTTCTTTTTATGTGGAGATTAAAAATTAAAGGATGTATCAAATCATCATTTAAATTTAGGTGTAGAATTAGATAAGAAAACAATGCGATGTCACCCATGCTTGTTGGCCGCATTGTCAAGTTCTGTGACACCGAACGTCAAAACAAAAATTTTTGGCGAATGAATAATGAGGGTAGAATGCGAAAATGCAGCTTTAACCCCCGTCCATTCGTCATAAAATTATAATGTGGTCTCAAAATTTGTGGTGTAACAAAACTCAACATCTTTTAGCACTAGTATTGATCGTTATTTATAAATATTTAAGTGACGAAACTGACGAACCCACATCATAACAGACGTGAATTCAGTGCAATCAAAACTTTTATTCTTGTAAAATTATGCTTTTATCTGAGAAAAAATTAATCATAATTGTAACCAATAATTTATTATTCTATAGCAAGGTTACATTAATAATTTGTCCTAGTTTTCTATTTTTGGTTTTACGGTTCTAGTTTTTTTTTTCACTTACCACAGTGTGAGACGCGAAGCGAATGAATAATAAAATAACTTTCGGCTGTGTGAGCATAAAACGAAGAATTAAGTTTAACAAACTTTCTCATAATTTGACATTTCTAAGACGATGAAGCATTATTAAAAGGTTTATTTTTAGTGACGCCGTTTAAAAAGTAACTTAATTTAAAAGTTCGCATTAGAATCTTTACTTAAAAACTAAATCGTCCGCCGGAATAAATTTGTAGCAGTAACATCTTAAAGCATGCTCGAGTTTAGAACTTAGCATTTCCCGAAACTCAGCCAAACCCATAACAAAACTTTAGGGTTTTATTTGAGAAAATTGTTCTAAACAATTCAACAAGTTCATTAAAAATTTAACTCTTTCCGATTTCCACATTTTACTGCTAGTTGTTCCAAAGGAAAAGTCGCACAATAAAAAGAGAAATCTGGTGAACCCTTTGTACGAATTGTTTCGGTGGTGTGTTGATGGCGACATGGCAATTTGCTTCACATGCCGTTTTCAGAGTTGCCACTTCTTGCTAAACGAGTTCTAAGGTGGCGGCAGTAACGGGGACGAGCGGGAAGACCTAGAGCTTGCATATTCGGGTCACATAGAGATCGATCAGGACTAAGCTCTTTCCACTGAAAACGTGGAACTGTTTGTGCGCCAGCCTCTTCGATACGCCTATGACCTCGACGTCTAGCCCCATAATCTACTACTTTCGCATAAACGCCGATAGACACGCAAGACGATATAGTGGATCGGAAAAGGACTGAAAGAATCCTTTTTGCTGCAAGGTTTTACGGACCATTTGCGACAAGGTTTTTACGGAAAATGAATTTTTCAATTAAAAAATCGGTTTATACGGAATGAAAAAAGAGATCTTTGACTCGAGTGAATATCCGATGTAAAACTCTCCCGTTGTCTACAAAAACTTAATAAAACATAATGCCTTGATGTGATTTATGCAATATTTAATGTACGCTATTTCACAGATTTACAATATATTTAAAATCTCAATAGCTAGGCTAAAGTATCTAAAGTATGACGAACTGGTCACGAGAAATAAATGTATATTTTGCAGAGAACACGAGATGTCTAGCGGCAATAACATTTTTACACATTTATAGTACTCCAGTAGAGGAATCCGATACTGTGTTCTGAAATAACGAAAAATATTTATAAAGTTATTTAAACATAATTGACACCTATGAATTGAGAAAAAAGTAGTGATCAAAAAGGTGTAGACATGCTCATTTTTGCCATATATCTTACACTCTAAGTACTAATTACTTGTAAACAATGTACATCAATAGAAAATATAGAGTATATTTTCTAATATGCATTTATTTTTAAAGAAATTATTGTTGATTGATCAATTTATTCTAGCCTTTTTACTTTCGTAATTTCATTTTGAAGGTTTATTGTTAAATGTACAACAGTGATTTTGACAAGTATCTAACTTCATGTTTTCTTAACGTTCTACAGCTTGTAGAAAATACCGATTCCCCTTTTCTGTATGTCTGTCTGTCAACAATATTTTTATACACAATCTCCAAAATTACTGCACTGATTACCAGGAAACTTTAGGTGTATTAGAAAATGGTAATGTAGAGAGAGATACAATGCTAATCAACAATTGTTTATTCATCCCACCAAAAGTTTAGTGGCATCACCTTAAAATTTTGGAAATGAGTTCTTCCTGACATTTATATCGTCACCTAGGTACTGTGCTTTAAAAATGAAATGGTTTTAAACTTAAGCACAAAGGCAATCCTATAAAAAATAAAGTCAACGACCTTCTTTCAAATTTTGATAAGATATTCTGGAATAATGATTACAAAAAATGATGACGGAATTACAAAATTTTATTAATAATATTTCGGTTAAAATATGCAGCTCTACATATTGCTCCAACCATGGTTTAAAAATAACATAATGTTATTTTAGCTTAAAGGAGTAATATTAAAAAAATGAAAAGAGCGAAATTAAAATTTATGATTTATAATGTATTCACGACCTTTTTAGGCCGCCGCAAGCCATGGAAATATGGTATATAAATATATATAGTAACTTGGTTGGCAATCAACGTTAGTAAGCTAAAGTTTCTTGAGAATGTCTGACATTTTTTATGTTGATTTGGGTTGTCGCCTATTTAAGGTTATGAATTGTCTCAGAAACCTAATCATTTTGTCAGCTTAAATACCATCCTTAAAGCTATGTGCTTATTATATTTAGTAGAATTTACAATTGAATTTTCTGCTAAAAAGTGGGTGCTTTGTCCAACTTGCAATAGTACAGCGCATTGTCCATTACCATCACACATTTTCGTTACAACTTGTTCAAATTAGGAATAAGCTGGTTAGCTACGCAATTTTGAAAAAATGTCCTGTCCTTATTTAGGAATTTAATAGAAAGTCACATCTTCTGAAAAGCCCAAATTACAACCCACATGTAATAAGACTGTAAATGTTGAACCTTCACTTGTAATTTTGGTGGAATTACTTTTAAAATCTGAATCGTGTAACCAACGAACTGTTTTATTAACGTGGGGGTACACAAATATCACAAAAATTTAGAAATTAAAAAAATATTAAAATAGTACCTATATTATGGTGCGAGTTTTATAAGAAGCATTTTGTCGCACGCACGGTTTTGGGGCACGACGATCGCAGCGAGTACCCTAAAGGAGTAAGTGCGACAAAATGTCTTATAAACGAGTTTTATACAGTATTTTTTCTACTTTGCCCCTTTTTCATAAAAACACAGCAAATTCAAAACTTGGTTATTTTCACAACAGTTGGCAGAACATACCTTTTATTTCATTAAACATTGAAGGTAAGTTAAAAGATGATAGACAGTTATAACAGCTAGCAGCTAGCTCCTCCGTAATGACAACAGTAAAAAAATAAATTTCACTACGTTTAGTGAAATTATTATAGCACCTAGTTTCTATATTACGACACGCGATTGCGTATCGTAATAGACTTATTAAGAACGCAAAGTAGAATAAGTAATTTTCGCTACGATGATATGCTTTTGTTCACATCAGATTTTCCCACCGTTGACTTTCACGTGTTTGTAACCCATAGAGTTTTGATCTAGGGGCACGAAACGTCGAGAAAACGTGAACGTAGCTAGTCGCCCGATGGGCTCGATTACAATACCTCCTTAACTTACGCTCGAAAACTGAAAGAGAAAAACACAATTTTTTCTGGTACCAGAAAAGTTACAAACTAGCATACATCTCAGATATGACAGTTAAATAATGTAATGATTAATAAATATGCGTGCAATTATTTCTACGAGCACTACTTTGTTTCAGAGTGACTAACACCCACGTAAACTACCGTGACAGGCAATAGCTCTTTAAGTATAGTATTAATTCTTAAAATTATATTCAATTTTTTTTTACCGCAGCACGCAAGTGACCCTTGTTTCTCAGGTAATTTGCACGCAACTGTGGGATTAGGGCCACCTGCAGATTTTTTTGGTCACGGCGTACAACTGACCCATGCCCGTTGAAACAAATTCAGTTCATGGTGACGCAAAATCAACTCTAGATTGGATTCTGTCCTGATATATTTAGTGTGTCAATAATTATTACAATAAATAATAATTTATTTAAATGACCAACACTGAAAACGAAGAACGACTTTTGCTTTAGATATAACAGATTCTCAAAGCGCTGGTCATTTATTTCGTAACAATATTAAAATATATTTCTTAAGAAACATACATTTGTTTACGCACTGATCAGACTGATTTTTACTTTCCGAGCGTAAGCTAAAAAGTGTAGTAATCGAGTCCATCGGACGAATTGCCACTTTCTCGACGTTTCATGACCCCTACAGGACGAAAAAGTAGTCTACCGTTTCCGTCCCTCTGTCTGTCTGTATTCATTTTTATTAGACACGTAATCTCCGAAACTGTTGGATCGATTGTAAAATTTTCTATGTATGTTAGAGATATTATGTACTTAGATGGTTAAATATTATCCAAAATTTGGCTAATCATTCCCACCAACAATTTGATGACGTCATCTCAATGAACCGTATTTTAAAATGAGTGCTGAAGGACATTTTATGTCGTTAGTTCAGTGCTTTAAATATATTTTACATTGTCCGTATGGCGCAGGGGCTGCGTTGGTTTTTACTTTACAGCGGTATCACAAAACGAAAATCGTAAAATCAATTTTACAATTTTTTTAAAGAGCTGGATTTGTCAGACTACTTATAACCAATTTTTGTTGATCAAATTAAGATTCTCCTTTGCTAGAAAATGTGAGAATACCCACGTCTTTATTTAATAACGATCAAATAACAATAATAATAATCATATTCAAAACATTTTATTCCATTGTGGCTTAATTAATAATTTGAGTCCTCTTTTTTGAAGAGACAACTCATTCAAATTAAAGAAATTTCTACGTGACATTCTTTCGATGTATAAACATAAACAATCGAAGTTAAACATACGCACTGATAACAATACACCCTTTTCCGAATGTCATTTGCTTTGAATATATTTCATATTGTCCGTATGTCTCCGGACAGCACGTCCTTGTAATTTGCGTTTCCGATTGGATTTTTTTTCATACTGTGTAATGATATATGACGAAATATACAAGAATCATTAATAAGTCAATAAAAATATATTATACAAAATTATTTGGTTACAGTTGTTTTGTGTGTAACCTGTTTACGAAACCTTTTTGGTGCTGCCAAATGAATATTAACTTGGACTTGTTTCGTTGAGAAGCATTTATTTTGATGTTGCTTCAAGATACCGTTTCGCGAACTAGACTACACAAATAAGATACACCGAAACCTGAATGGAAATAGCTGAAACTACGCCGTCAAATTCCAAGCACAGTTGACTGTTTTGCAGCGTACCGAGCCGTCACTGAAAACGTATATTTTGCACCGATCATTGGTAATAATTATAATAATAATTAAACAGAATACACGCAATATAAATGGAGTAAGGATGTTTTAAAATCCTTAACCCAATCGAATGTGTCATTTCGTATCATTTCAAATTGAATTTCACTTCCACCTATTTTTATTAACAAGTATCCTGTATCTCCCCAGTTTTATATAATATCGCTTAAGCGAATAGCAGCTAGGGAATTGTGCTCAGCGCACCAAGACATGACCGATATAGAATAAATGTGTACGGGAAAGAAATACGATAAGCTTAAATGTAAATAGTCTCTTATTAGCTAAAATTCGGATAATAGATCACTCATACTCTGGTATTAACACTCAGTTTTTGTTGGAATTCGCTGCAACTTTCGTCATGTGATACGTTAAAAGCTGCCAGAGCATTGACCCGCAAAACTCCGAATCATTATTCTTCTTATGTCAGAGCTTTAAATCTGAATGATTTAGCAAATTTATTTTTATAGAGTTCTTCACGATTCAAAAGCTGCTGAAATTCAGACGATGGATGAATTTTTTAAGAAATGTGTGACCATAAGATTTTTATACGTGTAAAATATCATTATACAGAGTGATCAAATAATGACGCACTAATTCTATGACACAATGTTTATTGAGTAAAGGTGTTTATTTACAACAATTTAACAGTATAAATAAAATAATACAGTTATTGCGTATTCACTTTGGCTTAAGGGTGCAATTGCAAAAATTATTTTTGCATAAAAAACTTGCCTAGATTTTTAAAATATAAATGTTAAACTGCATGTATTATTATTGTTACACAATTAATTAATTAATACCTAAATAACACTTAGTATATTAAAAGTTATCTTTTATCAATTTATCATTACATAAAGGGTCAGTGTATTTTAGCCTATCAACTCAATTATTGAAATAGGATATTAGGTTAATAGAACGATAATCCACCCATAAGCCAAAGTGAATACGCAATAATAGTTAGCAATTAGTTAAAGTAAGCTATTTAATTAAAATAACATCGTACAGACAATGCGTCAAAAATTACTCACATTATGAGTTCAAAAGAAAGAAAAAGAGTGGTAAAAGAGTGTGTGAGAATGGAAATGGATATAAAAAACCTTATTTTACTAATTTTGTGTTAAATCACTGTTTGCTTTAAGTATCCAAAGTTTCTTACACAACTAACATGTTAGAACTTTAACTTTCTAAGATCCAATCTATTTGTTGAGATTCCTGGGTTATTTATTACAATATAAATAAATTGTACTAAAATATCGATACTTAATTGTTAATGACATAAAGTGTATAACTTGTTGTGTAGTACAAGTTTAGATTTCCTCAGGGTCGTTGTCTTAGCCGAATAAATGTGCACCCTACCTTAGCTATATGTTACGTAAAATATTCCTACAAATGGGTTCTTTTCAATAACCAAAAATTGATTTTTAAATAAGCATCACGCTATCTCATTTTATATGTATATCCGATTTTCCATTCGGCTTATGATGGGAACGGGTTATTTCCATCGGTATGTACCGTAAGTATTATGTCGAAATTTTGGCAGAGTTTCAACAGTGAGCATAAATAATTCACGTGATTTGGAGAAGAGAGGCGACCCCTGGCGCCGGCATGCTGCACTACTCAAAGTGTGTATGTGTGTACGTGATAGAAGAGAAACGATCGTGATCGGGATTTGTTCAATCGTGGCCTGAAAAGTAGCACTTATGGGATATGTCGATTGACAGGCACTCGGCAAGACTTTTTCTGGATGCGTTGTATCCAGCTGGAGTGTCTGTCTGTCTTTGTGGATCAGAGAAGGATCATTCTGGTGTAACATGGGGATCCTGCAATCCTCTCATACTAAACTTTCGAGAATGAAAACGATCGCGCTGCTGCCGAATTTTGTTTTCAGATATGAATATATTCAGAGTGGAAGATTTTTTCAACTTGTTTTTGTTTCAGTCTGACGAAATGCGGAAGTCAGTTAAATCGGCGTAACGGCAGCTTGGAGGAAATTTTGTTTTCCATTCTGTTTCTATAATTGACAGATTACGTATTTCTGATAGCAAGTAATATGTTATTTGTAGTTAAGTTATTATTCATTTGCTCTGTATCGTTATTTGTTATGTTCCATGACAAGAAAGTACCTTTGCATTTATTTAGCTAGTTTCGTTCACCTCTTGATAGTACATACGAACGTTTGAATTGCAGGCAGATAAAATATAATTTTATTGGGGTTCAAAACTGCAGCTTACCAAACCCACAACCTGCCCAACAACATATGAAAAATATAGTACTTAAATGAGATACCTGTCCTTTTAGGAACAATAAGTAAATTGCATGGCAAAAACTTAAAAATAACTATCAAACCTAGCAGTTGTCTGATGGTTTGAGCGCCAATTTTAGCACACTACTACCTGTGTTTCAAAACACCCGACAGGAGGTGCCCTCTAAACATGACTTTTTGCAAACATTAGTCTATTGTGGAAAGTTTTGCGATTTTGTGTACTGCTCGAACCACAGTGGTTGTCTTTCTCCACCCAGCCGTATTACAACAGCAATGTGATAGTTGGACCCATAGAAAACACTGAAGGTAAATAAAAGTTCCGAAGGGTCATTTGATCTCAGAAAAAATGAGAAAAAAACCTAAGATTTTTGTTACATCCATTTGGTTACCGAACCTTTTCGATCTGGTAACATTGAATGTTCAACAGTGTGCAAGTTATGTGTTTATAGTTACTTTATTTTATTGGTTTTCATTTTCTATTTTCAAGTTTGAATTTTGGGGAGATAATATTACAAGTTTCTGAAGTCTGTTCGGCTTTGACTTGACAGCGTACAAACCCGTGAGCAATGCATTTTGTATGGGAGAATTCGGGGCGGTGTTGTAAATTATCCAAAAACCTACCGATTTCTGAAGAAGTTGAAACATGAATCTTACACAAATTATCACTTATGAAAATAAGTGGTGGTAATCGATAGGTTTTTGAATAATTCCGAATTCTCCCATTTAAAATGCATTGGTTATGAATAGTGTATGCTGCCAAGTCAAACTGGAAGGCACAATAGACCCGAGTACAGGTTTATGGTGAGAAATAAGTACAGCAGTGTCGTCTGGGTGGCGACAGTGGTTAATCTTGCGGTTGGTAGAATTGCTGTATATAACAAAAACAGATATGGTCCAAGCACACTACGCTGTGGCACTCCTGACTTAATGACATGCAGACACGAGTATTTACTTTGTATTTGAGCCTATAGTATTTGCTTTTACTTCCTGAGCCATTTTTCATGACCCCTACAGTACAAAGAAATAGGTCTCTCGTTTCCGTCTGTCTATCCATCTGTCCGTCTGTCCGTCTGTCTGCCTTCCCGGATTTTTATTAGACAACTAATCCCCGAATTGTTGTCAAATTTATTGTTGCCGAATTTTGTATTTATATTAGGAATATCATGTAAATGGTAAAACGCTAACCAAAATTTGTCTAATCATCCGCACCAATAATGTGATGACGTCACTTCAAAATTGTACATCGTAAATGGGTTTTAAATTGTATAAAATAACATAGTCCTACACATGTAGTTTATGACTCCGTGTTGAGTTTCTACCCGAAACGTCCAGATTTTTGCAATTTAATTTTGAATCTGTAAAACCGGATGCTATGAAACATTGCAGATATTTTAAGGTTATGATAGGCATTGTAAATTTTTAATCAAAATATGTACATATATACTTATCTCCTCCAAAAATTTATGACGTCAGCTCAAAATTGTGTCGAATAAATTCTACCTAAAGTGTAGAAAATATGATGAGTCTGTACTTGTGATTTATCATTCCGTTTATATCTTTTGGATCTGCTTATTTAGGGTGACTCAAAAAAATGAATGAATGCAGGAATTTATTTTATCGATTTAATCAGGAACTATAACACCGAATGCTTTGAAATCTTGGAGATGTTTTAAAGTTATCATAAGCATGGTAAATTTTGATCAAAATGTATTTGCTCATCCCCCTAAGAAATTCATGACGTCACCTCAAATCTTAAATGTGCAAAGTATGATGAGTCTGTACTTGTGCTTTATCATTGCATTAATATTTTTTAGATTTGCTTATACATCAGGGTGTCTCAAAAAAATTAATGACTGAGTCAATGTATATACCTATTTTATTATTTAAATCAAGAATTGCAAAACTGAATGATCTGAAATCTTGCAGACGTTTTAAAGTTATTGTAAGCATGCTAACTTTTTAATGAACATGTATCTGTTTATCAACCACAAAGAATTGATTACGCCATCTCAACATTTTGCCGAATAAATCCTCTCTAAAATGTGCAAAATATGATAGGTTTTTATTTGTGATTTATCATTGTATTCATATTTTTTATTGATCAAATTAAGAACGAGTCACCCTATTTTCCCGAAAATGTGAAAACACAAACGTCTTTATTTAATAAGAGTTATAATAATGATTCAGAAGTTTTTGTCGATTGTAGCTTACTACTTAATAGTTTTGATCCTCTGTTTTAAAGGGACGAAGTCATTCAAATCAACCTAATTTCTACGTGACATTCTTCCGATGTATAAGCATAAACACTTCCAAGTTGTTTTTCTTATCGAGGATAATCTAAGGACGTACAGTAATGGAATCCATCGGGCAGTTTGGTACATTCATATTTCCTCGATCTTTTATAATCCCTAGACAAGGCCGTAGCTAGGGCGACGCTAGGGTCGCTGAACCTCCCCTAGATCTAGACAAGTTATAGTTAACCAAATGTGAATTACAACAACGAAAATCAAAATAAAATTTAGTATTTTATTCAATAAGTGGAAGTCAGAACAATAATAATATCTGAACCATCGGCGCTGTGATCCGGTTATTGCAATTCGTAGAAAACATCTTTTAGTTTAGTCTCTGTTTTACTCTCACGTCTACAGGTTGATAAGTGTTATCGCTATTTGTTTTAAATTAAGAGTACCATAAATGATTTTCTGTTACGGCAGACGCGATTAAATTGTTTCGTTATTTTATTGATTATAAATCACTATTCAAGAATAACAAGAATACAATACTTTTATTATTAGTATTAGAATGCATCTATCCAAACTGATATATGCGTCCTTGCAAAAATTGGATAATCAACACAAAATTTTGTAATAGAAAACTCAGTTGTAACAAACCGTTAGCACGTTCCTTTACCTTTACTTTAACATTAGATACATATTTTTATTTTAGTTTATAATGGTCGCCATAAAAACAATAAAATTCGCAAAATCAAATCTTTTAATTTTTTGAAAAAACTAGGGATTTGAGAAGCTGTACTTTATGGGCGAGGGAAGTTCTGTCGAAGTAATCTTTTTTTAAGTATGATTTTAATACACTATAAAAAGATGTACTTAGTAGTATCCTTATTTTATAAAAGATTCCGGTATGCCACTTTATCGAAAGCTTGGCTTACGCCTTTGAATGCCCCAGAGCAGCAATGCTTATTTTCCAACTCAGTACTAATTTCGTGTAATTCTGTGCACCTGCTCCACTGTATTGTACTCCTGACGGAATCCAAACTGGTAATTCGGGATAAGATTTCAACCTTTTATTATTATCGGCTAGAGGCGTTTTAATAATAGTTTCTCTAGTACTTTTGAAAGGACTAATTTGTCCATACATAGGAATTTTTTCTGGCTGTTTGCCTGGTTTGGTGATCATTATAATCTCATTTTCTCATAAATTTATTTTCCATTGTTGGGGTAGATTGCCTAGTTTTAGGTTAACATTGAATATCTGTACTATAGTCTTAATCCCTTTTTCTGGAAGATTCTCTAATACTTTGCCGGTTATGAAGTCGAATTCTTATTCTCAATGTCTTTTATTTTAAAAATTATACTTTTCGCAACATATTTACTCTACAGTTTCGTGAAGTTTCTAAGTGATGTTTAGTCAGTATTCTAAACTTCTCCTTCGCATTAGAAACCTTCACGTTTCAAATGTATGTGTTTTTACGATCATTTCAGGTGGTGCACTAGAAGAGAAATATTTACTGACGCTTTTTCTGCTCGAAACACGTTTTATCGACAGATCTTAAATCATTTAACTTGTATTTTTCAGTTTATATCCTGCGAACAACTTACTTGTCCCTAAAATCAATTTGCAAAAAATATATGAAATTCTGACTGTAACCATCACACAAGATTACAGTGTGAATACAGATTCAGTCTGCACATTTTATTTAATTTGCGAAGCATCCGGAATCTCGTATTTAGACTAATCTGGACATTGTACTCGTATATTGGGAGTCGTGGATAGGAGTTGGATTAACCTGACACGGAGCGATACGATGCCGAAGGGGCCCTTGTTCCGGTCGCTTTCGGTCCCATCAATTGCGAACTTTATTTATTGCCAACTTCATAAATTACCCCAAGAACTCACACGCTTTAAATAAACAAAAAGGGCGCTTTGTTGCTTGTCGTTAATATTTTACAAGAGGAAGGAAACACGTTCGTAATTCTTTATTGCTAGATTTTTGGTGAAATTTATGTGACCTGAATAGCTTTCGTGTTAATTTTAAGTTCCGAGATCTTTGCTTTTAAACCACTAAATTTTCAGAATATTTTCAATTCGTCCCACTCGAGACGATTTGAAGAGACCGTTGCGTATTGAGTAGTATAATTTTTAAAGAAATGTTTACGATATCTGTAAATGTGTGACCTATTTTTTTAATTTTAGTATATAATAACTATAGTTAAAGAAACTTTGACCAAACTTAATTTCTACAAGTTTTATTTTTCATTACAGAACCTAAATAGATGCAGAGGAGTGTGGAGGAGGCGAGGTTTTTAATATTTCACTAAAATAAAACAGAGGCTCTTTCATATTTAACATTTGCTATAGAATTCTTTTGACTGTTGTAGACCAAAAGCACTAGTGCAAATCATGTTCTTGTTTAAAATAATATGCGGCGATCTATTAGTACAGTGATACACACAACTGTAACTATATAGTTAATGGTCACCGTGGTACATGGTACATGACATTAACATTGTTAAGTTTAATTAAACAGGACAACTCTCCATTTATTTGTAACATATTAACTACTTACTACAAAGCGGTTAATGTGGATATTTCAGATTATTTTTATAAAGTAGGTACACAAAAATCGTTACATATAATTATTTTGTAAATTAATGCGCGAATTGTAGTTGTTGGTCAAATATTATTAACATTTCATGTGACATGTCATACACTGTTCAGCGTTCAATTGATGGTGAAATTTTAACACAACAAAAATGTCAGTTTTAATTTTCGCCCAATTTTAACCACTAAATTAAAATCCATGTTTTAAAAAGGTTTCCAATATTAAAATAAAACCCTTGACATCTTCTGCAAACATTTTACATTATTTATAGTGCTGATGAATGCAATAAATTACTGGGTGATTTTAATTATCTCTAAAATGATATAGTAGGGATATCGGGCGAATTTTCAGTTTCTGTCGCAGTGTATTAACGTCCAACGAACATTACCGAAAGGTAAACATAAATTATGTCTTTATG
Organism: Zophobas morio; assembly: GCF_036711695.1. Taxonomy (NCBI): domain Eukaryota; kingdom Metazoa; phylum Arthropoda; class Insecta; order Coleoptera; family Tenebrionidae; genus Zophobas; species Zophobas morio. Next base: position 8,774,834 of record NW_026972110.1, read on the forward strand.
TATTTTTTTAGTTGTCTCGCTGAGTGGTTATTGTGAAACAAAAAGATTCTCTATCAAAGACAGTTACATTTTTCAATGTTGAATTCAGTTTTTTCAAACATCACATTACCGAAGCGTTTATAAATGTGCAAATTTCTTTCGAAAATATAGAACTAAACTGTTGAACAAGTGATATTTATGGTCATTTTATTAAACTTTTATTGGTATTGCAGATACACTTTCTGAAAAAAATTACAAATGTTTGTTAATTTTTTTTCCCTCTTTACGTCATACCAAATCTTGAATTCGTTACTGACAAAAGTATTTTATACCTGATGTTCAAATGAAAAAGACATGAATGAACTTGGCCAGAACTTTTTGTAAACATTATGAAATATATAATATATACAAAAAACAAAATTTAATTGTTGGCAGCTGACAGTGCAGTATGATACAACTTAACCTAACTTTTTCGTATGTATAATAAAATTAACCCTTCTAATTAACTACTCTGTTAAGTGTCAATTATCCAGAAAAGTAGAAATTCATAATCATAATACATATGTGTTTTTCGCTACGTTTTCTGTCTATAATAATATCATTCACAAGATCACAGAATCAAGCTTTGACATCAGAAAATCTAATTATAGTTTTAAGATATATTTTAAAATAAATCAATGTATTTAGGCGTTAATTTTTATTAATTTATTTAATTTAAGCTAGTGAAGTACTGTAATAGGGCCCGTTTAACGAATGGTTAGTGTTATAGCTCCATAGTCTCACCTGTCGTAGCTCCTACAATATGGAAAAGACTTTAAATGATAAAAAAAATTTTAAATGTATTTTGAGATTATCACTCAGGTAACACAACTTAAATCAAAATTTGTCTCATCCACGTCACCAAAAACTTGATGACAGCATCTCAAAATTTTTCTAAGCAATCGTAATGTCAATGTGTACAAAAAATTGGTCCAAGTTTATTTAGACAGAATTCTCGCCCCTTAAGTAGGGTACAGCAGATCTGGATTTTTCGAAAAATTTTAAAATTTGATTATGCGATTTTTTTATAATGACCCCTGTAAGTTAAAATAAAAATTGTGTATTGTGTTAATAAATTAGTTATGCATATGTTTGAAGTGGGTTTTTTATAATTAAATTTTTGACTGTTCGTTTTCTCAATTTTTCCTTACATATTTAAAGTTTGGCAATTTTTCTATTTCTCGATTTTTAAATTTTTGTATGTTTCGATTGTTCGATCTTTACGATGTTATACAATTAATTTTTTCTCTAAAAATCTAGATATCTAGGGTAAAAATCAACACGGATTCATGAACCATAAGTGCTAATTTATTAAATTTGCATAACATTTACCAAGCAAAACAAATTTTGGTTAGCGTTTTACCATGTATAGGATATTATTAAAATGTATATAATTAAACAAAAATCGATCCAATAGTTTTGGAGATTATCTGTCTAAGAAAAATCGACACAGAAGACAGGCAACAAAAAGAAGACAGATAGACGGAAATCGAACATGACTCAAGAAATGTCAAGAAAACATGAAAGTGGTCATTCATCCGATGGACTTTATTACAATATTTCCTTAGCTTACCCTCGAGAAGTAGAAACTGTGCATAATAACGTCTTTTATTTCTGCGGTTCAATAATCTACCTATGTTTTTAATCTTATGCACTAGGTTTTTGGGAACAAAAATTGAACAATTTTTTCAATTTGACTTAGAAACTGAGCAAACGATAACTCTGAAATTTTGATACAGTTATCACGAAAATAATAATTCCTAATAACAAATTATCTTTAATCCCTTCCAAAAACTTGATCCCAAAATTTTGTAATCAAATCTGGCTAATTTCAATGACTATAGTATCACTTATTCTATTATTTGTCGTTTAAAAATGTATCCATATTTTTAGGATTGTTTATACATGATGTCCTAGAAAAAATCAGAATAAAGCAATTTATTTTATGGGCACTAATAACAGATTAATATTGTTTATCAGAAATTATATACACTAAGATACGCACACACTAAGAGATTAATGACGTTAACAGAAAATTTATTAAAACAATTGTTAATTAATGTGAAAAAAAATTAACCAATAAAGTTATACCTATCCATAAATCAAATTGAATTTTACTTTTCAACCGTCTTCTGTACATATTCTTTGCACACGTCGTTACTAAAAAACTGTTACATTCCAACTGAGTATCGGTTTTCTATGTTAACTCCTAAAAGTATTTATGGACAATAAATAATGCCAAATATTTAAGTATATTTCAGATGTGGTTAATTTTTGGAACAGAGGAATGACGTCATCAATTTTTTAGTGGGGATATGTGGATAATATTTCGGATAGCGTATACTTAAAATTTCAATTTAATCGGTCACATTGTTTCAGAAATTATCGCGTTAACGAATCACTAACACACCTACACACACCGCAGACATATCTACGGATCACCAGACAGACAAACAAGCAATTATCTTTCAAGAAACAAAAACAGTTTTAGAGATAGGGGAAACAGAATTTTGTACACATCTTAAAATCAAAGGTACGATTGCGAATGATTTGGCGGTATTGAACCCTCGGTACGTGACAACAAACAACAATGCTCCTGCTATGTCGAAGTTGACCGATAAGACAAACTTTCTCCATTACCATCTTCAGTTGCAGTTTGTTATCGGTATAGCTTTCATGTTGCAGCTCTCAACTAAATTTGAAGTCAACAAGATGTTTCAGTCCTGTTCGTGTGTAATTAGGCGCGCCGGGTATATGTAAGTCCCCAAAGAGGTCCTGTGTAAATTCCATTGCGAGCATGAAGGGTTGTAGGCAGTTAAAAGGCCGCCAAGATGATGCATTCACGTGTTTGCTGTGCCAATATTGACCTCCCCGCCGACAAAGGTAATGCGTTAGCCAGCCGTCCCAGGAGTGCCGACGCTTACGTCCTATTCCCGGACTATCGCCAATATAACGACACAACAAAAGCTCTTCCTCTCTGTGTCTCCGGTTCTCCGACAAAACGCAACATCCCTTTCGGTAATTGCACTTCCCTCACCATTGTGCTGCTTTTTCCTGATACGATCGCTTACACAATATCGTGAAACTCAAAAATTTCTTCGTACTGCGCAGGGGAGACGTCAAGATCGTAGATAGGTTTCTCGAGTTGTTGGTCTTGTTGCTATATTAAAATTTCACTTGGCGCTTTTGCGATATTGGGAAGCCGGAGAAGGGCAGGTGTGGAACCGGTCGATTCAACTTCTCCTAGTTGGTATGAGAGAATTATAACTCTGTAGTAAAACTGCAACACGAGGATATACGGTTTTTGCGGCTGAGATTCTAAATGCAATAACTCGGAAACATACACCCATTAAATAGAGTATACAAAATTGTATAATTTACCAATTTATATATTACAAAACAAATTTTCTAGTTGTTTGAAGGATAAACAACATAAAATTATATTGTTTAATAATATCTTTCTTATTACTCGAACTAACCACTAAAATCTATTAAATAAATAAATATCTTTAGCATATTCACAGAACTGTTTTTAATGCTGAGATCTCACAGTTATTTAGTGACTAGACTTGAAAAAATGTTTGATTTATTTAATGCATTTTATGAAAATTTTGCAGCATCATGGTTTTTAATTTTGTTAAAATTTAACCTATAAAAATTGGTACAAAGTTTAGACAAAACTGCCCTTGTCAATGTACAATCAAACAAATGAATTTTTTTTTAGGAAATTATAAAAATTGATTTTGCGAATTTTATATTTTTACCTTAACTCTTATAGATTTAAATATATATGTCTGTGGATTGTTAAACTACAGGTAAAACAGCATGCTGTATGTATCAAATGAGTTTCCATTACAAAATTTTGTAATGACGCCATCAATTTTTTTATCAAGAACACGTATATTAGTTTGGATAGAAATCGTGTAATGACAACAGTACTTCCGGAAAATGTGCTAAGTTAATTAAAAAATATATAAATTATTTTTTTTAGGTATAAGAAATTCTAAAAGTTTAGATGTATTCTTAAACCACAAGTTACACTCTTAAATAAGTCATAATACTTTGCACATGTACGACAAATTTAAGACAAGATTTCTGATCATTTGGTTCCGAAATTTCTATAATTAGCTGTGGTCGAATTTCTGTGTTATGTCAACTCTCAATATTTAGTTTAGTTTTCGAGCTTTGTGTTTGTTTTCATTTTATGGTTTTTACATTACTCTTTTCGTAATTGATTTTATACTGCAACTTATTTTTTGTAAAATCCTGCTGGAAATAAAACTGTTATTATTATTATGATAAATTGCAAAATGTTACACTGTTCTGATTTCTTATCTAAAAATCTTGACATCTAAGGTATAAAAATTGGTCTTACATTATTAGACAGAATTTCTCTGGGCACCTTCCAAGAAATCTATCGTTTCAGAAATAAATACAGATAATACTAGTCACAGTGTAAGAAAAAATTAAAGGGCTTCATGAAGGGATCAAACCCGCGACAGGATCGCAACCTTCGCGTTACTACCACAATGCTCCAATCAATTGAGTTAAACGGCAATACGCATTTTTTTTACGAAACTCTGGATACCTGTAGTAAAAAACCAAGGCGCATTCATACTTCACAAGTATAGAATATGTATTTTAAACAAATTCTTCCTGGGGACGATTAGATAAATTTCGGTTTGGCATCTACACGATATTTCTAATGTACATTTAAACTTTGAAAACAATGGATCCGGTAGTTACTGAGATAATCTATGTAATATATTCGCCAATAGACGACAGACAGATAACGGACAGACGACGTACAGGCCACTGACAGAGGACAGACAAAACGAAAACTGGGGTTTTACTTTTTCATGCTTCAGATGTCATGAAACGTCGATAAAACATGGAAGTAACCATTCACAGATGGACACTATTATAATAATTCTTTAGCTTTCACCCGAGAAGTAAAAATAAAACCGAACTCATAAGCCACAGGAATGTTACTTTATAAAATGTAAGTAGGATTTACTTGCAAAGTTTTGTAATGACGTCATCAAATTTTTATTGGGAATAATCAAATAAATTTTGGTTAGCGTTTTATCATCTACGGCATTCCTAAAATACGTCCAAAGTATTAAAACAATCAATATAATAGTTTCGAGATTATTTATACGGAAAAACGCCAATAGACGACAGACAGAAGGAAACGGGGGACCTACTTTTTTATACTTTAGGGGTTATGAAACGTCGAGAAAACATAAAATTAACCATTCATCAAACGAATTTTATTTTGTTACAGTATTTCCCTGGCATGCGGTCGGGACAAAGAAAACCTTGGTATAAAGTTCTATAGACTGAACTACTCTCATTCTTGAAGTACAATCAATTAAACAAGTTCAATATCATCTAATTGTAAAATTTGTAAAAGCGAATTTTATTTTATGATGCTATCAACTTTTCGTGCGTTAATGTTTCCGAGTGGATGAAACGTATTCATTTATGTTTGTGTATCATATATAATATTTTTATTTATTGAACTTAAGGAAGTATTGTAATCGAGTCCATTAGCCGATTCCCTAGTTTTATGTTTTCTCGACTTTGTATGATCCGTAGAGTACGAAAAAATAAGTTCCCCGTTTCCGTCTGTGTCTGTCTGTCTGTCTGTCTGTCTGTCTGCCTGCCTGCCGTTTGTCCGGATTTTTATTAGACAGATAATCTCGAAAACCAATGGACCGATAATTGTGAAATTTTGCATATCCACATTAGGAATATCACATAGATGGTAAAGCGTCTACCAAAATTTGGTTAATGATCCCACCACCAATGGGATGACGTCATCTCTAAAATTTACAATAATATATATTTTTTTCATTTTATAAAATAAGATACTTTTGCACTTGTGGTGTATGAATCAGTGTTAAGTTTTCTCCCTCGGCATCCAGTTTTTTGAAAAAAAAAAAAATTCAAAATTATGTAACAAACTTTTTCAATCTAACTTTGAAACTGCAAAACCAAATGCTCTGAAATCTTGCAAATGTTTTAAGGTTATCGTAATGATGGTAAATCGTTAATCAAAACTTATTGGGTTATCTCCTCCAAAAAAATTGATGACGTCATCTCAAAATTTTGTCAAACAAATCCTATCTAAAATGTGCAAAATATGATATGTTAGTCAATATATTTTATTGGTTAAATTAGAAACTCCAAAACCGAATGCTTTAAAATCTTGGTAAATTTGTAATCAAAATGTATCTATTTATCCCCTCCAAAAAATTGATGACGTCATCATCACAATTTTGCCCAATAAATTCTGTCGAAAATGTGCAAAATATGACTAGTCTATACTAGTGATTTATCATTGCATTTATATATTTTAGGATTACTTGTCCCGGGTGCCTCAAAAATTATTGAATCAGTCAATTTATTTTGTTAAGGTAACAGGAACGGGGTACTCCATTTTCCAGAAAATTTGGGAATAGAATACTGATATTATTATTAGTATTACACTGCAAAAATTTGTAAAGGAAAAACTCATTAGAAACATACTCGTAGCACGCTTCTAGGGGTTTTCATAAAAATATAAAATTCTAAAAATCTAATTTTAAAATTTTTCGAAAAAGGGCGAGGGAAGTTTTGTCGAAATAATCTTCGACCATTTTTTTCCAATTTTCCAGAATTTATCATTTTAGACACACTTTCTGACTCTCAATCGACAAATTAAAGAATTCGTGTCATGTGTTACATGTTTTATAAACAGGCGATCCATAACAACGAAAATTTCAAAGGTAATGAAGATTTTATTTTTTTCCTTAATTCGTACTGTAAAAAGCAGTGTGAATACAAGACTTTATTCAGTATGTTTACAGTAACACTACTGTAAACATTTTATTTCATCTTTCGACTACACTGTTTTAATAATGAAATTTAATATAAAATAATAATAGTTATTATGTAATTAATAAAAATTGTGACGTGACATCATCAAATTTGTACAAGGAATGGACATATAAATTTTGATTGATTGCGATAATCTTAGAAGCTATTAAAAATTTCAGAGCAATCGATGCTGTACTAACTTAAATTGTAAAATTTTGGATGTCTTCAAAAACGTAGTTTTTTCATTTTTAGAAAAGATCTAATATTCAGTCCAGTAGTGTCGAACGTTATTAATTTAAATAAGTCGCCATTAGGCAACAGATAAACAACCCTGAGACCTACATTTTCTCTTTTTCGCCTCACTTTTCTAATATTTCTCTAGCTTACGCTCGGGAAGTAACAGCATATACATATATATCATTATTATTATTATTACTGTACCAATCTCAAGTCTCTAGGTTTGGCCTAGGGATTTTCATTACGTTTTCAAAAGGTAATATCTCCATTATGCTCACTGCCGTCCGATCGCCAGCGCTATTGCAGTTGTGGCCTACAACTTCGGGAATTCCTAATAACAATTACTACATTTTCTAGATTTTTCTCAGTTATACGAGTTCTCCTAGATGTTAAAATGCTTTAAAAATTAAAAATGATTGTTCAACATCACAATTTTCGTGATAATTATGATCAGTTAAACCGTGAATTGCATCGAACGCCACTAAGGTTGAGACTGGACAGTCGCCCAGCCAAATCGTCGTTTTTAATATTTGCCTGATTGATTCCCCTTTATTTTCTAAATTTGACATCCAGGCAATTTTTAGAAACAATTGAATTGTCCAAAAACATTTTGCAATTTAACTTGGAAACTACAAAAAAGAATACCCTGTTAAGACCAGTCAAGGCTCAGAAACACATTTCGGCTACAGAATTAAGGAACCTAATTAACTGACAACTGACAAATACGCCTTAAAATCTTAGTAAAACTGAATCAGTTGTACACTTTGTGGAGACAAACTTATGCAAATTAATAATTAATTTCAAAACTGATCGAATTTGGATACTATTATCTAGGATGTGATTTTCTCAAAAGAACTTCCATAGAACTCCATGTCACAAAGTAGGTCACAACAAACGCCATGAAAACCCGACTTGGAATACTTTGCAGCCGTACTTGAAGCAGAAAGTTGTTTCTCTCTATCTTCGGTTCTCCATCCTTTTCGATAATTGCACTTCCCTCACCATTGTGCTGCTTTTTCCTGATACGATCGCTTACACAAGATCGCGAAACTCAAAAATTTTGTCCTACTGTGCACAGGGAGACGCCGAGATCGCTGATAGGGTTCTCGAGTTGTGAGTCTTGTTGCTATATTAAAATTTCACTTCGCGCTGTTGCAATATTGGGAAGCCGAAGCAAGGCGGGTGTAGAATTGGACGATCAAAGAAACGGCGCCACGTGGATGAACCCTTTCTGCTTCAATCAATCAATTAACAGCTCTTGAAAATTTTTCTAAGCTATCACACCGACAACATCGGAGGAGGTAAATTAATTAAAGACAGAAGTCTGCATAGTTAAAGGCGCCAGATAAATTACATAAATTCTTAATTACTATTAGAAATTTCACTGTGATTAAGTGGGAAAAAACTTTAAATGATAGATAAAAGGTCTTTGAATTTACTAGGTGTCACAAGTGTTCTAAATTTATGATAAATACAACGAATTTTAAACACTAATGTTGTTGGTGTAAAACACTGACTATCCCACCAACAATTTGATGACGTCACGATTGTTCAATGGTTCAAGTGCATCATTGCATTGGCGACTTTTATCGTCTTGAAAAACATGAAAACTGTATACATTTCGTAAATTTTTAGTAGTACAAAATGTCATTTTTCTTTCATATTTGTAGTTGACTGCATAAAAATTACCAATATATTACAAAGTAATGTACTTTTTTTTTCAATTGCAATGTAAATCTGTGCTAACGGAATTGAACAGTTGTTGACTGCATAAAGAAAAAAACGAGGATTGTTAGTTAGTTAAAATGGCCTAAAGCTCAAAATGGCTTCTCGTTAATGAAGTCAAATTTGCACGTAAATTTCCCCCATTTTATACTACCTTAGTAAATGGGGTTGTGGGTAATGTCGTGGGATGTCGTTTGCAACAGAGTCCGTTAATTTAAAAGAATATTTAATGAAACTAAAATGGATTCGAGTTGAAATTAAACTCTCTTACTGCTCATATGGGAAAACATTTCACCACTGCGATGAGTATGTACATTATACAAACCGAAGTATTTGCTTAGAACGATGTGTTTCCTCAGGACTCTAAATTGCAGTTGACTGAAAACAATTAAAAATCTAAGTTTATGACGAACCTACGTACTTTAAATCCACAGTTAACTTTCTAGAAACTATCCACAAAGTAAATGACTGGGTGTATGTGTTACGGTCGCAATAGTCTGGGTTAGAGGCACTTCTTAATCAGCGCCAAGCTCACATCAATTCAGCATTTAAGCATAAAACAGAACATTTCCTATCCATAAACTTAATTTACTACCATCTCTGTTGACCAGATACTGGCGTCAATAACGTGAGGAACGTACGATGAGAGAGGAAGATCTCTTCTACAAGATCAATACTTGTGTCGCTTTCTATAACAAGGATGAGTTTCCAAAATCAAAACTGAATCTACATGTATCCGGATTCTGGTTGCTTGCTTAGAAGTTGTGCAAACAATTCGGGACATTACCTGAGTGATGACCCTATGTTAGTCCATTATTATATCGTCAAACAGAGAGGTAACTTTCATGATAACGATCACGGTGATAAATCTCTTTATTGAGTTAGGCCGCAGACGCAACAAAAGCTATAAGTGCCTAAACGTCGCAAGTAGCGCATTAGGAAGTTAAACACCATCGTGATCGTTGGAGGAAGTACTTATAGCAGATTGTTTAATTATCTGTCATTTTACTAGTGTTTAGTGTTTTTGATTACGAAAATGTGTAGTGTCTAAATAGTGTGACACTATGCCACTTTATGTAGAATTTATCTGTAACAAATTTAACGTTGTGTTATGTTGTGTTAAAATTAGTATATTTTGAGTAATTGAAAAACTTCGATTTTTCGAAGAGAACCTTAATATTCAATTGTTCTTCTGGAATTTCCTATCCTATTATAATTAAGCACGCAAAGGTATTCCTGTAATTTTTATAAACGGCTTTCTTTGAAACTACTACACATGACGTCTATTCGTAGAAATATTGCACAGTTGCAGCCATGCAACTATGGAAAGTTTCCACAAGGACACCCGGTATATGAATGAAACTGTCATTTAGTCCTAAATTATTTTGCCACACTCTTGAAATTATTTATGGCATATGTTATATTTAAAAACTGAAAGGTTAACATAAAAAAATAATTAACTTCAGCGAGAACAAAAAACTTTCAGTTCAACCGTGAAGCAAAATTTTAAATGAACTGTTGTTTTTAAGGAAATACAATTTCAGGAAGGTACGCTTTAATGAAAAAGCGTACACCTACAACAGCAAAATAAATTATTAATTTCATAAAACGCGTGTATATTTAATTTTTTTTGGCATTTGAACCTTATTAATTCATTATATTCTCTTGTTTGCGATCTAACATTTCTCTAGAAAATTTAATGCCTTATCTGCAAAAGCATCAGTAAGGGAGCACATCTGAGTAAACTATAAACTTTTTTAATATTAATAATAATAGTAGCTGAAAAATCTGGAAATGAGTGGTGCGATAATTTTGTCTTCAGTAATATGAAATATATGCTTGGCAACGTATTTCTTAGCTATTGTAAAGAAATTTTCAAACAGCACTTACACAAAAGTTTTATTATATAACTTAGTTTGGCGTTAAAAAATCTGACGATCGCCAAATTTGGCAAAATATTTGATAGACAAGGCGTCTTTCATTTAAGATTTAATTACTAAAATAAATTTATTAATTTGTTGACTAGACGAGCGACTTTAAAATATGAACATTGATATAAAATTATTTAAACAGACCTTTCCTCACCCCTGAAGTACAAGCGGGCAAATACAAAATTTAATTTTGCCAATTAATTTTTTTTTTTTATGATAACCACTATAAGTTAAAAAAGTTTGCGTTTTTGTAAAAGTGTCGTCTTTCGTCAATTTGAACAACTATAAAATTTGATGCAATGATTTCAGTGATATTTTCTTCCTACTCAGTAGGGCATGAAATGTCGATAAAACATGAAAGTATCAAATCGCCTGATGGACTCGACTACAATACTTCCTTGCTTTCGCTCGGGAAGTAAAAATCATAAGAGCTTAGTTCTTGTCGTATCTCAATTACACAGATAACTAAGTTAGTTTAAAGATTATTTATTACTTCACTATCCGTTATGCGGGGCTTTCATAAATTATTCGTACCTCGAAATGGACACTAATTTGTTCCGTCTCTTTCGAAGTGTGTAAATAATGAGCGATCAAAAAAAATTCCTCTGGTTACTTGTGGATCATCTTTTTTTCCGGAACGCCGGTCCTATAATTCATTCACGACCTTTTTAAACCACAGCAAGCCATGGAAATCTAGTAACATGGTTGGTAATCATAATCAACATTAGTAAACTGAAGTTTCTTGAAAAAGACTGACATTCTTTATGTCAATTTGGGTTGTCACCTATTTAAGGTTATAAATTGGGAATGAATCGTAACAACTATTGCTAGTTTAAATAGTGGCTTAAATATCATCAAGGAACATTATTATTAAAGTAAGTAATTAATTAAACATTCGGAACTTGATAACTTTACTGGATATTTATATAACATTTAGAAATTCCTCTTTTAACTGAAGAGAGAATTTAATAACTAATGAGTTCATCACAATTTAAGTTTTAAATAAAGTTTTAGGGCGATTATTTCGTTTTAGAAATTTACATTATTTATCATTATTTTCTAATTCAGATTCTGAATCAGATGCCTGTAATAAAATAATGAATGAAGCACATTTGGAAAAAACCACAAACTATAAGGTCTTGATTTTATTTTTGGATAAAGCTATAGTAATGTATAAATAGTATGCGATTCCAATAGGAGGAATTGTATGGGCAGTGGAATGGTGGTAATATAAGGTGATGTAAGGTAATGTAACACAATATAGGGTAATACAAGGTTTTTATAAATGATTATAAAGTCAAAGTCTGTCATGGAAACGTGCCGCCTCCCACGTTTGGACTTTACTAAATGCCCAAGGACCCACGACAAATATCACACGCCTAAATGTTTCATGTCTTATTAAAAATTAAAACTAATTCATTAAACAAATTTATTGCGGTTAAAAAAATGTTCACCATTTTGTTCAAGGCACTACTTCACTCTCTTTTTAATTACAAAAATGTTCTGTAACATCCTTTCATCAACACTTTAGATTCATTGTTCAATTTCATGTTGCAACAGGAACTCTTGACTGCTGAGGAAATATTGTCAAAGATGTTTGCGGTCTCTGCTCAAGTCGTCTCAAATCATCAACAACTTCCTCAGATTCTGAATATTTTCCAGAAGATTTTCCTTTTTCGACACTGCTAGTTCGAACAAATCTGTTGATTACATCTCTAATGTGAGCCCCTAACGATGTTTTTTGAGATATCAAAATCACGGAATTGGGCCAGATATTCTTACTTACAAGCTGTTACCAGAATACACCAACTCTCCGTTTAGGAATGTCCAATTGCGATAATAAGACATAACAATGAAAGCGTCGTGTTTGACAGAATAAACCAGTTTCACGGTCTTCGCTTCCTAGCTCAAAAAGCAAAATTTTCGTACGCAAGTACCAAGAGTTTTGAAAACAATTATTTTGTTATTTTGAGCTTGTATCAACGAAAATTACTGCCATTCACACTCGAACAACGTTAAAAGAATAAAAACGATGACTTTAAATGACAGGTGACAAATGACGAAGCGGGGTTTTTGAAATCCATGTCCAACTACGGCCTTAGAATCGTTTATAAAACCCGTCCGTTGCCACCACAAATTTTTTTTGTAAGTTGTTTAAAGCGGGAAAAACTGATTAATTTCGGAAAAATGTCTCATTTATCTGTTATTTGGATTTCCGGGTTTGCTTCATTTGTTTGTGCATTAAAAGGCGAGTTAGAAAATGTTTGTAAGTCGATATAACATTTTCATCATTTGTTGTAAAAATTAAACAGTCACCTTAACAAACTAAATTAATTTTTACTTCAATTTTGAATCATTTCACTTGGTAATAATTTCATTTTTTGACATGTTATATCAATGTAAATGCAGACATGCGTCTTCGTGACAAAAGATGATTCATAAGTAACTCAAGAGGTTTTTTTAGACACTCGTTATGATGGCAAATTCAAATGTTATAATTATTCTGACACCTGAGATTCTGATTCAAAATTTAAAAATGTCTACAGTTACTAAAAAGTGGCATTTTTAAATTTCACACGTCACTAGATTTTTGAAATATATGTGAAAATGTAAGCTTTGATATTAACACAATATACAATCAAAGCCATCGTCAAACATACAGGCTTTTCAGTTTTTGATATTTCCAAGTGGTGTAGGTTGCTGTAAGCAATTTTACATTTTTTTCTCACTTTTAAGATAAATTAAATATTTAAATATTCGTTGCATTATACAGCATATTCACAGTCGACTTACAAGAGTTGCATAAACTAATTAAATACGTGCCATATGGTAATACCAATTATATCCTGATTCCGTAGAGACGCCCATCTCTAGCACGAAGATTCAATTTTGTGTTGCTAAAATTGAATTCCAGCATAAGATGCATGCTTCCCTAGTTTTCAGAGTTGGTATTACCTAATTTTATTGTTGTCAAGGAACAGTTTGTCTGTCCTTGTTTTACTTTTACCTGTTGTAAAGTTTAATGACTGAATTTATACCCTCGGATTTCTACGCTCCAACTTTTAACCTAATTATGAATTCCGTTGAAATCATATCGACAACAAGAGGAAAACTAAGCAGATAACTTATAATTACATTGCAGTCGAAAATCAAAGTCTATAAATTGTCACTTTTGCAAAATACCTCTTCTAAAATGTTTGCCCGAGATGAACAGAGAGATCTGGCGATGAGAAGGAAACTTACATTGACGTCACGGGCAAGACAGTTTTTAGGGCGAAGAAAAATGACTGTTAGGAACGTACGGAAAATGTAATGAAAGACATGTTTCAAAAATAACTTGTTCAGCCTTTTGATCGTTAAATATAACATTAAGATTTAGTAATTTCAGCTACAGCTTTGGCACGAAAGTAAATTATGTGAACTCGATCCAGAAAGCCTTTGCAAGTCTGCACTCGTTGCTAATGATCTCGAACATGCAAGTGTGCAATCGAGAAGAATCAATACGTTCCCACGAACGTACAACACTAAAAGACACGAACAGTTCAACTTACAAGTGATGTGCATAGTCTTTTATTTTTGAAGTGTGTGTCTATGACCCCTCCGCTCCGGATCAATACGTCAAGAGAACCAATAGTAGATCTCCTAATTAATTGCATCTTTTCAAGACAGTAGACAAAATTTGAACAATATAAATACAACCCCTGGATTCATCACTGTAGTTAACTGGCACAGTAGAAGTTCTCAAAGATTGAAACAGTGAAACATCCTCATTAGCGGCAGCGACAGTCGCATTTTAGTTTTATCTAAATAGAAAAAAAGCGGTTAAAATTTTCCGAATTTTCTGTTAGAAAAGTTCCTCGGAAAAAAACAATTTTCACAATACGTGCGTGATTAAATGAGCATTTTTGAACGTTAATTTTTGTTGAAGATTATTATTATTAAGACCCACCACTGACCCGGAAATGACCGGCATTCAGGCAAGACTTCTATCATTACGGGTACTAAGACCAAGTAATGATATGCATTGATTATATTAACAAAATAACTTTCGAGATTCTAGAATTACAGCATACAAATTAGTCTGCTATTATTCCCTAATCTCACCCCAGCCCCAAAAGTATATTATTATTATTAAGACCCACCACTGACCCGGAAATGACCGGCATTCAGGCAAGACTTCTATCATTTTATTATTATTATTATTATTAGACGGATAATTATCCGTCTAATAAAAATCGGGACGGCAGACAGACGGACAGACGGACAGACAAACAGACAGACAAACAGACAGACAGACGGGAACGGAAGAGCAATTTCTTAGGGATCATGAAAGGTCGAGAAAACGTAAAAGTAGAGAGTCGACCGACAGACTCGATTACAATACTTCCTTCGCTTACGCTCGGGAAGTAAAGAAGTTTAGAGACCAAACTGTAACTAAAGGCTTAACGTATCTCTAACCCTACAGAAGGTTAGTTATTTACACACGTGCAGGAAGTGATGTCCTACTGAAAAGAGTGGGTATTGAAGTTCCCTTGTCCCAAACAAATATCAGTTCACCGAATTTTACTTTTTTTCTGTATTACTGGTTAAATACGAGAATTACTCAAATCAGTTGTGTTATGTACAGAGTACAGACTTTGTCTCTAAAGATTGAAACAAATAATTAAATCCATTATAGAAATAAATATTTGAGATTTTCTCCTATCGTTGTGTCCACACTTTTAAAACCTGTTCTTAGGTATAGCAAAAGAGGCACATTTTGTCTATTTTGCAAACAATTATAAAGCCTTTAAAGTCTTTAAAGCACCTACCTATCCGATGTTTTTATTAATTTTACTAAAATAATGAAGAATTTCTAAAAAATTAAACTTTTATTGAAATAATGTTTACTAGTTCCTGTTAGTTTTTCACTAAGTTAAGTTTACAATAATTATGCAATAAATAAAAGTACCACATTCCTATTATAAACAAATAGGTCTTTTTAATTGGTATGAACTGGCTTAAACAAATTCTGAAGCTGTAAATAAAATGTTATACGTTACACGTGGATTAATATATATTTTTCATAATCCCATAATATTACAAAACTACTAAAAACATTTACACTCGTAAATAATAATACTTTTATTTTAGTTATTGTCATAATCATAACGTATACCGTCCAAATACGAATTGTTCCAGAACCCTATTTTAAAAAGAAATAGGAAATTTTAGTTGATGCTGTCAAAATTACAGTTAGTTTTTTTATAACAACTCTACTGTTTTTACTAAAAATGTACTCCTAAGTTCTAATACAACATTAAGAACTTTTTAAAATTTACGACTACCAAATTTTCAAAATAAGATAGGAGATTTTTCGTTAACACTATAGTTACTTCCCGAGTGTAAGCTAAGGAAGTATTTTAATCGAGTCCATCAGCCGAGTGGCTAATTTCATATTTTCTCGACATGTTATGACCCCTGGAGTACAAAAATCTAAGTCTCCCGTTTCCGTCTGTCTGTCTGCCTGTCCGTCGTCTGTGCCGGTTGGGTTAGACAGATAATCTCCGAAACCAGCGGACCGATTGTTATAAAATTTTATACGTGTATTATGAATACCATGTAGAGGGTAAAGCGCTAACCAAACATTATCTAATCAATCATCCCCACCAACAATGTGATGACGTTACCTCAAAATTGTATATAGTAAATGAGTTTTAAATTGCATAAAAATAATATAGAGTTTTTACCCTAGACATTCAGACATATGGAAAAAAAACAAAATTTTACAATTATTTAATTTTGAATCAGCAAAATCTTGCAAATGTATTAAAGTTATCATAAGCATTGCAAATTTTTATTCAAAATATATTTGTTTATCTCCCCCCCCCCCCCCAATTGATAACAATCATCTCAAAATTTTCTGGAATAAATCCAAATGTATAAAATCTGATAAATCTTTACTTGTGATTTATCAATGCATTCATTTTTTACAATTGCTTTTACAGGGTGATTCAAATAAACTAATGAATCAGTCAGTTCATTTTATTGATTAAATCAGAAATCAAAATTTTGCCGAATAAATCCTACCGAAAATGTAGAAAATATGATGACCTTATATCTGTGACTTTTTACTGCATTTATTTTTTTACATCCCAAGCATAAGCTAAGGAAGTATACTCATCGAGTCCATCGGGCGAATTGTCACTTTCATATTTTTCCGACGTATCAAGTTCATGACCTCTACAGTACGAAAAAAGTGGTCTCCCGTTTCCGTCTGTCTGTCTCTCTGTCTATCTGTCTGTCTGTCTGCCTGCCTGTTTGTCTGTCTGTCTGTCTGTCTGTCTGTCTGTTTGTCTGTCTGTCTGTCTGTCTGTCTGTCGTTTGTATCCGTTTTTACGCACTTGTCCTGTGTGAATCCGTGTCAAATTTTCACCCTAAACATCCAGATTTTTGGAAAAAAATTCAAAATTTTACAACAGTCTTCTGCGAGTTAACTTTGAAACTGCGAAACCGAATGCTCTGAAACCTTGTAAGTATTTTAAGGTTATTGCAATCATGGTAAAAAAACAAAGTTTTTAGATTTTTTATACACGGTGACTCATAAAACTTAATGGGTGGGTCAATTTATATTATTGATTAAATCGGGAACGTCTCACTCCATTTTCCCGAAGATTTGGGAATACAATATTGTTATCATTAGTATTACACTGCACCGGTCCAAATTGAATAGATGTGTTTTCAAAGATGTTGATGACGTCATCACAAAATTTTGTTAAGGGAAAACTTATTTGAAACTTACGCGCAGTGCGCTTCTTTACCTTTACTTTTACGTTACATACATATCTCTATTTTAACCTATAAGGGATCTCATACAAAAAATTAAATTCGCATAATCAGATTTTTTAGAATTCCTTTTACAGGCGACTGAAAAAAAATATGAATGAGTGAATTTATTACTGATTAAATCAGAAACGGTACATTTCATTTTCCCGAAAATTTAGGAATACGAGACTGTTGTTACTGGTATTAAAATTCTGTTGTGAAAAAATCAATTGAAACAAACACACAGCATGCTTCTTTACGTGTGCTTTAACAATCCACATATCTTTACTTTATTAAAATGGGTTAATATAAAAAATATATAATCCGCAAAATGTTATAATTTCAAAAGAAGCTATATTTGTTCGTATGTACTTCAGAGGCGTGGAAAGTTCTGTCTAAATAACTTTAGAACATTTTTTTATTTCTTTTTTTTTAATTTACATTGGCTTTGGAATTAAAAATAAGTTGAATTCTTTGTCTTTAAATAATTCTAAAACAATTACAGCTACAAATAAAGACAATAATCCATACGACAAGGGAAAAAGCTCTAATCATAAATTAATTGATAAATTTGTAAACATAGTAAATAAGATCCATACATAATTTGTTTTGTAGTTCGCAATTTTTTGTATCGTCGCTGTTATAAAATAAATATACAGTGAGATGTAATACATACTAAACGTATAAAATAGTAGAAACAGAAAAAAAACATGTTTAAACATTTTTCTGTTTCCAGTTACTATTAGTAGATTCATATTAAAAATCGGTATTTTGTAGGCATGTCAAAAATGGCAAGAGATACATTTTTTTGCAATGGAAAAACTCACTTGAAACATACGCTTATATTAAATTATAGGGGTTCCCATTAAAAAAATTAAATTCGCAAAATTAAAGTTTATAATTTTTTTAAGAAGCTGTATTTGTTTGCCTGTACTTCAGAGGTGAGGGAAGTTTTGTTTAAATAACTTTATTCTAGTTTATTAGCGAATTTAGATAGATCATTAAATTACAATGATGTAATGTTGTAACATTTTCTTACGACAGTTAAGGTTATTTGGGTATTGTTAAAAGTCTTACTTTTATTATTATTTTTAATAACTGCTCCTTTTTTTATAAAGGGTCTCTCTTAGATAGTTACCCTAAACTAATAACTTTTTGAAAAACACCCTTCTTGTTCTTGTTGAAAAATACCATAGCCCATCATGTCAAAGTTTCATCTGTGTGGAAAATCCGTTCGAACAGCAATTCCGATGCCGTGTCGTTTCTTGCCTGTGTCCGAGCCGAGAGATCAGAAACTCATATCAAGGGATCCCTGATATAAGGGCAGGTGCAGGAGGATGTGTTCCACACCTGATATCGATCCCACCCACTCGTCACACGCGCGAAGCTTTTCGGATTTTATTCAATAGGGAGATGAGAGTGCGAGTTGTTTGATGCAAAGTGCATCATATTGCATTAGGCGACTGGAAGTCGCACAACTTTCGGCTCTGCTGTTTTCTTGATTTATCTCTACTTCACGGATTTGATGGAGAGGACGCCATTAAGAAATATAGATCGCAAGCCAGGGAGTCTTTTAGAATAAACCACTCTCGAATTGTGGATTAAAAAAGAAATACATAACAGAACAACGAACTGAACAAATGCAATTCCTGACAAAATACAATGTATCCTTGACAAAATAGATGTAACACCGACTCGAAGATTCACGACGAATTCAGGCAAAAAATCTGAGGAAAATGTGTGTACGTGTTGGTGAGGCGAAATGCATAGCACCCCAACCGAACTATAAAATTTCAGTTTCTAAAAAAACCTCCACAAGCCTTACTCCCAGCCATTCCAGATTTCGCGCGTTCGCAGGAAAGAAAGAGTTTATTAGGTATGAATGAAAGAGAGAGACATATTCCATTTCCTGTCTGGTATAAAAAAAAACAGACGTGCATTATATTATATAAAGAGACAACTCATTTTGTGTGGAGGTCTTCTATTTCTGGCGAAAAATTCACACTCGATGAAAAATATTAAAAGGCTGTGAGTTCATGACCAACCATAATGTGTAAATAAACTATTCATTTGTGTCTTTACTATTAAATTAACCCCTGTTAAGAATTCAAGTACTGAACACTTTATTCTTGTGGTTTAACTATGTTATTATTATTATTATTATTATTATTATTATTATTGTGGTAAGTGTTGTTTTCACTTGAAATTTTTGCTTCATAGTTTTAATCCTCTAAACTCGTTAACGTTTTGATTTTATTTACGTACATACAAACATACATATAGTCAAGATTTTTGAATTTAGATTAGGGTTCCCAAATTTTCTGCACAATTGGGTGAGCCACTCTTGATTTGATAAATAAAATAAATTGTTCCAATCATTAATTTATTGAGGCAGCCTGTATAAGAAGTTCTAAAAACTATCAATCAGAAATATAGACCCATAATATTTTGCACATTTTAGAAAGAAAATTTTGAGATGACGTGACCAACTACTACCCGGACGCAAGCTGATTGTTGTCAAATTAAAATAATCATTCCCACTATACCAGCAATGGGATGACGTCATATCCAAAATATGCAATAGTAAATTTGTTTTTAATTTTATAAAACAAGGTATTTCCGCACTTGTGGTGTATGAATCCGTGTTGAGTTTTTACCCTAGACATCCAGATTTTCTGAAAAAAAAAATCAAAATTGTTAAAAATGTTTCGAAAACCCTGGATATGTTTCATTTTACTTCAGGGGCGAGGAAAATTCTCTTGAAACAACCTTCCACCAATTTTTTTTTATAAACGAATAAATTTTGATTATCGATTAAAGCGTTTGGAAGCTTTTAGACAACAGGGTTTTGCAATCTCAAATCTCTAGTCTTTTCTTTCAAATTTGCTTTACCAATAAGTCAATCCACCTCTAAAAAGTAGTGTAATATTAGTAATTAATATTTTTCGATGTTTCATAGCCCCTAAAAGTATGCCAAAGTAGGCCTTCCACTTCCGTCTGTCTATTGTCTGTCTGTTGTCTGTTGGCGACTTTATCAGACAGCTAATCTCCGAAACTACTGGACTAATTGGTGTGAAGTTTTAGGAATATTGTATAGATGCTAACCAAAATTTGGCGAATCATCCTCTCCAACAATGCGATGACATAATCTCAGAATTTTGCGAAGTAAATCCTTTAAAAAAAATTAAATGTAATGAACTAACAAATTTCCATAACTGTGGTTTATAAATCTGCCTTTATTTTTTAAATTTGACATCCAGCAATTTTTAAAAGCAATCGAATTGTCCAAAAACATTTTACAATTTAACTTGGAAACTGCAAAACCGATTGCCCTGAAATCTTGTAAACATTTAAAGGTGATGGTAGACATGATAAATCACTAATTAAAATGTATCTGTTTATCCCCTCCAAAAACTAGATGACGTCGTCTCAAAATTTTGCTACATAAATGAATTTACTTCCTTGTGGTTCATTAATCCACCCATATTCTTTATAATTACTTATACAGTCTGATTAACAAAAATATAAATAAAGCAATTTATTTAATTGATTAAATCAAAAATTGTTTACCCCATTTTGCAAAATTTAGTGGATATAATACCATTTTAGTATTACATTATACACCCGTGCCAAAAACTTGATGGCGGTATTACAAAATTTTATTATAAAAAAACTCACTTCAAATATACGCATCGGTTAACAATCTACAACTATCGGGTCTTCAATTGAAAAAGTTTCAAGTTGGACTTGATTTTTTATAAACATTGTGAAGTATGTCTATAATTAACCTAAAATTTAATCGATGACAGCTGACAAAGCGGAAATGTCAGTTATACACAACAGTATAAATTAATAAAACACATGCGTTTTTCGCTACGTTTTCTTTTTTCGAATAAGCAACGCCAATTTTTCAATTGAACGCCCGTTATTTTGCAAGAATTATTACCAAGAAAACAATTTTTGAAAAAACAAATTTTATAACTTATATAAGAAAGTGGGGTTCAGGGGCAAAAAAAGTTCTGTCTATATAAAATTAGATCATTTTTTACTTCCTAAACGTATGCGAAGGAAGTAAATAACGTACGTTTTCTCGATATTTCATAACCAATACACTACGAACAAATAGGCATCTCGTTTCCGTCTGTCTGTCTGCCGTCCCGGATTTTTATTAGACAGATAATCTCCGAAAGTACTGAGCCGATTGTTGTCAAATTTTAAATTTATATTAGGAATATCCTGTAGATGGTAAAACGCTAACCAAAATTTGTCTAATGATGGCCACAAATAATGACATCACTTCAAAATTGTTCATAATAAATGGGTTTTAAATTATATAAAATAACGTCTAGATTTTTGGAAAAACATTTTGCAATTTAATTTTGAATCTGCCAAACTGATTGCTTTGAAATCTTGGACATGTTTTAAATTTATAATAAGCATAATAATTTTTTATTATTTTCAAAATATGTTCGCTTATCGCTTCCAAAAAATTGATGACGTCATCTCAAAATTTTGCCGGATAAATACTATCTAAAATATGCAAAATATGGTCAGTCTAAACTTGTGATTTATCACTCCATTCATATTTTTTAGATTTGCTAAACAGGGTGACTAAAAAAAATTAATGACTGATAAATGATGATGTTTGCCAAAATAAGTCTTTTCTGAGCAAGTACTAGCCCCGCCCGCCCACCCCTATTTTCTCAAAGGATATGTCATTTGCCAAAATAAGACTTATCTTAGCAAGTACTACCCTCTGAGAAAATAAAGGACGGGTGGGCGGGGCTAGTACTTGCTAGCATAAGTCTTATTTTGGCAAATGACTTATCCTCTAAGAAAATAGGGGGTGGGTGGGCGAGGCTAGTAGTTGGTAAGGTAAGAGTGTTTTTGGCAAATGACATACCCTCTAAGAAAATAAAGGGCGGGTGAGCTGGGCTAGTACTTGTTAAGATGAAACTGGTTTTGCCCCTATTAATCTTGTACAAACTTGTGAAATTTAAAGGTGTTAATTTGTAGATTTCCATAGTAACGAGTTAAATTCCTAAATTTACCTGAAATGGGCAAATTGTGAGGTGACTCAAAAAAATTAATGAATATATCAATTTATTTTACTGATTAAATCAGGAACGGCTCACTCCATTTTCCCAGAAAATTTTGGGGATACAATACTGTTATGTTTAGTATTAATTACAGTGCACCAATCCAAGTTAATATACGTGTCCTTGCAAAAATGTTGATGACGTCATCACAAAATTCTGTAAAGTAAAAACTCAACTCAAAACTGCTGGATATGTTTCACTGTACTTTAGGTGCTAGGGAAGTTCTGTCGAAACAGTTTTCGACCAATTTTTTTTTAAATTGCCTTTATTTAGTACTGATTTTAAAATAACAATCCGAAATAATTGCAATTAAAAATAATTAAATTCATTACCATTCTTCATTACTAAGCACTGTATAACATTAATAATAATACTTTTAATGTCACAAGATACTTAAGTAATTGCTAGCAGACTCTGGAAGTTAGATGTAGAAATAATATGTGTGGTTGTTGATAAATATAGAAGTTTTATCATATTTCAATGTTTTCTATTTTTACAGATTTGTTACCATCACTTCTAAAATGTGCAAATTGTTTAAATGGTACTACAAGATGAAGTAATAAAATACTCTATGACAAAAGATAAAAAAAATTGAAACATTATTTTTAAATTATATGTAGTAATTTAGACTTTTTTCATAAACAATCAGTATAGTAAAGCTGAACTATTGTTTCTACAATAAAGAACATACCTTTATTTGTTAATCCATAAAAACAACTCTATTGCGATGTTATTGTAAACCTTCGCATTGTCAAAACATTTCAAGAAAACTGGAATAACGTGGCAACGTGGCACTGGTATTTAAAAAAAGAAATACAGTCATAAAAAGCATTCAAAAATCTATAAGGTGTTCTATCAAAGTAAACTTACTTATAAGTTGCGTCCCAAGATTTTCTTTAGTTAAAAATAATTTTAATATACATATGCTCTTCAAGGAGCGGTGTAAATTTTGTCTGTAATTTTTTTGCAACTCTAATAATAATATTAAAAAATAATCAAGACGTCCGAAATTACAGTGACTCACCCTGTATACTAAAATTCGTAAAGAGCACCTTCGCTTGTGGTTTTATTTACAAATTTACTGTTTACTCCTATAACAAGAAAAATCTGATCCTGTTATTTAAAAACAATGTACATATTTGCTGTCAGAGAGTATTTTAGTCCTTTTTTGTTAATAATCAAAGGACCTTGATACAATAATGGTAGTAAACAAGCATTTGATATGATAACTTTTTTAAAATTGGAGGTTTGAGGTTACTAGAAATGGGGTAATACCGTAAAAATTTTAAACAGTATTTAAACTTATCCACAAGGTCTTATCGAATACATAAATACACTCATAAAATTTAATTAACAGTTTCATTTCAACGAATTTGTAAAAAAACATTGTTATCTATTTGCTATGTCGCATTTTTTTGGAAAAATATGATAAACATGTTTTCAGTTATTAATATGCATCTAATTTATTTCTATGTTATAAGGTTATCACTGGTTATCATTGCCTTCATTATCAACAACCCAAAACAAGAGTTAGTGTTACCTTATAAAAAAAAATATTTTTGTGTATTTTCAAAAATGTAACATAGCTTGACTCTCTAAGTAAATATTTCCAATATTGCGGTAAAATAATAGTTGGTCGTAAAAATAGAAAATATATAATTTACGTATATGCAATGATATATTAATTTAACTTGTTTTTCATGTTAAAAGTAGATTTAAAAAACTAAGTCATAATAACAATTACGTAGAATTTCCATATCCGTAGACCTTTTTTTCATTTGTTCTAAATCACAAATTCGCAATAAACGCAACATACTACTGTATCATTATACAAAACTCGTACTTTTTTAAGTTAATGGGTAATTGTAAGCCGTTTATTCGAAATTAGTTAACCCTTTCTCAATTGACAAAGTATCTAGAACTAAGTCGTTAGATTTAAAGTATTCGTTATGGAACTTAAAAATGGTTTGATCCAAGTTTAAAACTGTTCTGCAACTACATCCCAGCTCCTAATCGATTTTATGAACCGGCAAACAGGGAACTATTCACATAAATCACTATAAATTGTTTGAAGAGATGAACATTTAGTACCTATACCTAAATTATTAGCACGACATCGACATCGTAGAGCTCTAGGCTCTGCGCCAAAATTTGCTTGTGCAAGAAACCGTATAAAATAGTGATTTCGTATTTAACCAGCAATTATTTATAAAAAAAAATGTACAACGCCAATTACAACACAAGTGTAGATGAAATCTTTATATTTATTGTGTGTATTTAATCGATTAAAATTAGCACTGATACAATCAGTTTTAAAAGAATAATATTTCCACACTCTAAATAAACTAACGACTGAAATCTAAAAGACATTTCGCGGCGTTTTATCATAAGGAAAAACGATAAAATTTTACTTTATGGGTCTTCATAACGATTTTTATCCAAAGAAACTTTTATTGCTCTATATGAGGACATAACGAGTATTTTCGCAAATATACACTTAAATTTATCCACATGGGCATTAACTTATAGCTTTTAAGTTCCGCGGGCTGCAAATTATGCATTCTGCATTTTTTGTATTAACATTAATAAAAAATTATGACTACTCGTACTTTAGTGTCATTGTTTAATTAGTTATGTCTTATGTACTATTTTAGTATTATAAACAAAAACAAAAACGTTGTAAATAAGTGTACGTAAGCGGGAGGGCAACTGAGGAAATTGAATGAACCATTTAAAATTAGGTGATTAAATTTTATTTCTCTCTGCCGATTGAAAGTAGTGTATATCCAGTTTATCTTTAATTAAGGTAAAATGAGAATTCAGTATACTGTGTACGCACATAAATGAATAATAAAATTTTGTTTATTTTTCCAAGCCATTAAAGGTAAAGTTAAATGCAATAGCACCTCACCGCAATCGCGAAACACCCTGCATTTGCTCAACAAAGCAGACGAAACGGACTTAAATATTTCATGGTTTCCCACATCACAGGCTCTGCTCGGTTTCAAATGGAAATCTAGATTAGTTAAGTGGATTCAGCTAAGCTCTGGAATATCATAGTCTCAGCCGCAGTGAATGCGTAAATAGTGCGTTTACACACAGCCGCATCTGCTTTTTCCCTTTTATTCCGTTTTTTAAATTTGTTACAGGAATTCCCTTGATTGGATCGATTATAGACATTCTCTTTTCTTATGCGTTAGTCGTTTCTAGTGGATTATAATCACGCAGTTAGGTTGATGGTTTCGAAAGAAAAAAACTAACCCACCGTAAGGATAAAGAACGGATCTTCCGAGTGTTCGTGATAGTTAGGATTTATAAAAAATATCGCACCCCTAGCGATGATATAAAGAAGTTTGTTTCTAAATGTCAGGTACTGGTGTAAAGTTGAACATCTGTTATCACCTATTTATAAAAACAGTAGGCTTTTTTTGATCAAATTCAATGACGTGATTACGCAAACATTTTTATATTTGACTTTCTCTGCTAGAAAATATGGGTGGTTTGCAGTGTTGGGTAGTATCTAGATACTTGTATCTAAATAAAGTATCTAGATACATTTTTGGGTATCTAGTATCTGTATCTAGATACAAAATAAATGGCGCAGATACAGATACATTTTTTATTTCACTTTTTTTTGCAGTAGTTGTTAGTTGAGTTATACTAGTAGTAATTTTTGATACTTCATGTTGGTGATTTTGGTCACATAAACAAAAATAGAGGTAACAGGTCCACTAATAGTGTTCTGTCACGGAAATTTTCATATTTTAAATACATACCATCATTTCCTACATTGTAGCCTTCAGTACTTATACATCTTTGAATATTATCCTGAGGGGTAATAAATCTAAGCCATGGTAAGATGGTATTTTAAAAACCATAAACCACAATTCACTATTCACTGCGTTTTACGCTTATCGGGGCAATGCATTTTATCTGTGTACCTGAGCAACCCAGGTTCGGTAGGCCCGCTGGTTGTATTTGTGTTATTAAATAAGAGTAATTTTAATAGTAAAAATATTTGTTTAAGGTATGTTATTATTTTTAGAAAATAATAATTGCGTGTTGCGTAATGATTAATTTTTTCAATTAACACAAATTAGTTCTGTAATCCACTAATCGAATGTTCAATACATACATTTCTCTCGCATAAATCGCATATTTGTTACTATTTTATACCTTTAGTTTTGAGACAAATGTAGCATCTTTTCCTGTTGCCACATGTGTCATTTCTTCACTTTTTCATTGTTGGACCTAACGCGAGGCGGGCTTGGCAGGTCCGTTTTGCCTAGAATGTGCCGATTATGTTTAAGTATAAATCTTGGGCAATAAAATTAATATTTTTACAACCCTCGGTAGAATAATTTAAAGTGATATATTCTCAGAAATCGTGAAACGAGATTAAAATAAAATGAGTTTCAACAAAAATCTGAAAATTTAAAGTTGCACTCTGGTGATTCCGGCCTTCCAGGCAGCCTTTGATCCTATAAGGGTTAAGTACCTTTCCAAGAAATTGTACTTTTTTTTCCTTAAACGAAACCAGCAATTCTTCCTAAAATGTATATACCTGCCGCACCTGGATAGACGATTACCAGATATAGTCATAAAAACATCGTAAGCCGATATTGAAGAATAATAATTTATGACAGGTTGCCGACAACAGACCTTCAGCACAGAATAATCATTTCCCGTATTCTTTTGAAATATTAATTTTAATGCTGGAGATAAT
The DNA here is from genome assembly GCF_036711695.1 of Zophobas morio. Taxonomy (NCBI): domain Eukaryota; kingdom Metazoa; phylum Arthropoda; class Insecta; order Coleoptera; family Tenebrionidae; genus Zophobas; species Zophobas morio. The sequence goes on from NW_026972110.1 coordinate 8,802,238, forward strand.
TATTAGATATACTCAAACACAATTTGGACACTGTTGTATGGGAATAAAAACAAAAAAATATTCTTTTTAAGCGTACGTAATAAAAATTGCACAATTTGCGACACATCAAACAGCGAAGCGATGGCCTATTTGCAGGAAAAAAGAAAAGATTTTTCAGTCTTGAATAACTATGCTACAGTGAAATGTTTATTTTTTAAATTTAATACCGCAATCCCTTCTTCTGCACCTGTGGAACGGTTGTTTAGTAGCGGAAACCAAATTCTGACACAAGAAGAAATAATTTAGGTGATAATACGTTTGAAATGTTGTTAATTTAAAAAAATTCACTAAGCAATACATAAAAAAATACATAAACATGTTTTCAGTTATTTTATTCGCCAAAGCTTCAAAAAGTATCTGTTTTCTTTTATCTGTATCTCGATACATTTCGAAAAAATCGAAAACAATCTGTATCTAAATACTTTTATCTTCCATATATCTATATCTGTATCTAGATACTTTTAAAAGTATCTGTCCCCAACACTGGTGGTTTGTGTGTCCAACTGCACCGATTAGTATGATGCATTATCCGTTACCACCGGAGAGAAAAGTACTGAAATGTCACATCTGCATTACAATTTAGAATTCGAAGGAATTTTCTTTAAAAACTAATTTTAGCTGCGGGACATGTTTTTGTTCACATAAGATTTTGTGATCGTTTACTTCCCTGTGTTTGTAACCCATAGAATCCTCCCTCTCTGAAATTCTAAAAATGTTGTACGCCTCAGTCAAAAGTGTGTTGCAGGTGATTACTGAATAAAAAATTATCAAAAACTTCGGTTGGTTTTCTTTGTTAAAGGATAAAATTGTTAAGTTTTCGTCTTTGGTCACAAAAATTTTTGAGATACGGCCCACCAATAAAGATATACATCTACCAGATCTTTGTAAGTCACTGAAAATATGCTAGTAATCCTAAAACTTATTTGTTCCTGTTTTATTGCTTTTAAACTTTTCTTAGTTGATTAAAAAAATAATAATAATAAATATCGAGGTTCTACAAATTTTATGAGTACCTTATTATTATTTTACACTGTAATGTTTAATTATTATCTTTTCCAACAAAAAATTCTAAATCTCTATGAAGATGGCAAAACACTGACCAAAATTTATTTATTAATCACCTTCATAAAATTGATGATCATCGTGGCATTTATTAGTCGATATAGTTGATATTTTTCGTGTCTCGTCGGTCTCAACAGCTAGTACAAGTTGATGCAGTAGCGTGGGTATTTATACGAGTGATTAATGACAACAAAAAAACATATTTTTTGTTTCAAAATACTCTTGTCATACAAAAAAAACTATCTTGACAATATCAATCCAAAAGTTTTCAAATAAATGTTTTTTTTAAACTACCCCTTGAAATGTCCGAGGTACGAGTTATGCTTCAGGGATCACGAAGTTGTTTTACAAGGATTCAAATATTTTTTTCAATATAACATACATTAAAATTTTAAGTTTTCGTCTTGTTACACGTTATGTTATTATTAAGGCAAATGACCCTAACAGTAACGGCTTTCATCAAAACTTTCGTAAATTTTTCTTCTTTATGACAGGTAAAACTTACGACACAGTCATAAAATTGAAACAATATTTAAAAACTGCAATAAATGAGAAAAATATTACCGGCGCGTAACATTTTGAAAATTAGTACCCTTAGGCCATTTTATAGAAAGCAAATTAAAAATTAATCCCTTATTAAATATTTAATGTCGTTTTAAGACTGGATCTCGGAAATTTGCTCACATGATTAATTAATCGCATGATTCAATTAATAACGCTTTCATGAACCGGGCCTTAAAATTCAACGAATATTCACATCTATCCTGAAATAAGTAAAGTTTCAACAGAAAGGTGACAGGATAGAATTCTGAAATTCTGATAAAACAGACCGACTGACAGATTAGTGTCAGTTGTGTTAGCAATGCAGCCTAAAACTGAAGCATGAACTGTGTCTTCCGCAGAAGTTTTAGCGTTGTTTAATACGACTGCAAAAAAATTATTGCTTGTAAAATTACGAAGCAGTTCTGTAATATAGGGATGTTTCAACAAGATTATTCAATGGAAACTTAAAAGAATCTCCCGGAAAAGCACAAATCAAATTTATTGTTGTAATATGATAATCATGGGTGATATAACCCGAGTCGGGAAAGAAGTTATGACACAAGAGTTCGTGTCTCATCGGAACGAATGTGTAAAGCTGTAAAATAGTTGTATTAGGATGGTAGAAATGCCTTCCATAAATGAAATTCTTTATAATTTTTTTTTTATAAAATAATTTTACTATATTCATCAGCATTTAGCAGCAATAGTTAAGTTTGAAGTTACTTTTTGTTAAAAAAATTAAAGAATTTTTACAATTATTAATACACACCGACCTGGCTTAAGTTCAGTTTAAAAACCAAGTACATGCAGTAAAAACACACACAGGCCTCCGGAAAAGTTATATATTGTCAGTATCCTCTTCCACTTGTTTTCGAGTTGTGTTAAACAGTGATCAATAGCCACTACCAATAACCACTTCTACCCGGCAAACATACCAACTAAATTTAAAATGAGAACATTCCACTACAATTCATTCTGCACTCCATCAACATATTTTGTGTGTTTCTTTTTCATTACAACGCAACGTAAATCGGTAATCAAATTAAAAATTAATTTATATCTTGCAATTAAGCTGCTCGTTTCTATTTATCGGAAACGAGAAGCACGAACAATGGAGCTTTCAGGTGAGCGAAGAGGGGCCAAAGTGTGAATTACAAACAACAAAGCTTTTGTGTATATTCATTTCAGGGAAAATGTCACAATTCTCTAATTACAGCACCGGTTGCGAAGGGAAATTTTCATTTCAAACTGAATTGTGTACGAAATTCACTGTTCCACAATTGTGTCTCGTTTAGTGCAGGTTAAGGGGTGGCTGAACAATGAATATTTTATAAAAGTGATTACGAGCAGTGATTGCTGACAACATTTTTACAAGTGATTCGGTCATATCGTTAAAATTCAATCAAAAGTCAACGTAAATGGCGGCAGGCATTAATTCCGACGACTCTTTTTACTCCCTGGCCAATTCTGTAAAAGATGCATTGACATACAAACGTTTAGCTTCACGTTTTCTTGCGTCTCATATCTTGATTATGCAAAGAATGTATTATTTTACAATTTTAGTTGCACTTTACAGTAATCTCCAAAAGTTCATAATGTGATCACAAAATTTTGTTAAGGAAATCTCCCTTTAAATACATGTTGCCCCTGTATTTTTAATTTTGCATGCACAACTTTTTGAAAATCCCAAATTCAGATAATCAAACTTACTACATACTTTTCCTAGATAACAAATAACATATCGTGTTTTTAAGACATAAAATAGGATTTTGAATAAAATCTGAAGCACAAGCAAGTTTTTGCTGCGAAAATTGACTATTACTGATATTATTTACATAACCACTGTTTTATCTACTGAACACTCTACAGCTCTACAACCTACTAGTATGTTAGTAGCAGCAATCGGTTATTTATTATTAATCCCTGAATAAAAACTGGTTTCACTACTTTACTACTTTTCTAGAGAACCTTGATAACCTAAATAACAGCATAGGTTCAGAAGTTTAAGATACACGTACATATAAAGTTTGGCATAAACAAAACTAGATAAAGACCAGTGAGAAAAAGATTGAGTGATATTTAAATTCGGAACGCAAGGAAGATATTCTTCCTATCTTCCTATTGCAGATTTATTTAGAAATACTTTTTCGAAAACAAATTGAATTTATATTTAGCGATATATGGCACATTTATAAATCGTTACAATCCCATAAATTGCAAAACAGTATTTTTTGAGACCTCTAATTTACTCGAGGAAATCATCTTATAGTAAGTTCCAATGATGCAAACCCATTGACGAAACACGTTAACTTTTCATAGTTTTGTATATTTAAGTATTAGGTATATGTTGTGCTTTTTTGTGTACCAGTCGATCAAATATGAGTATCTGTAAGGTTGTACTGTCACAAAGTGTGAAAGACCTGTAAGTATTGTAATCTTATTTTTGTAGCTTTGTTATTTTTGACACTGTAGACATCCTGATAGTGGATGCGACGTGACAAATCTTTTAAATTTTAAACATCAAAGTGACAAGAAATACTACATCAAAGTTTTCGAAATGACACAAAAATGACGTCCAAAATTTGCTGGTTTCTGTAGATACTACTCGCGGACTGAAAATCTCGGACATAAATATCATTCTACTGTCAACAACACATACAGCTTTAAATAAGTATTATAACCTTATATTTTTAGTTTTGTCCTTTTTGACACTGGATGCGACAAATCTTTTAAACTTCGAACGTTGAAGTGACAATAATAAATAGACTACTTAAAAATTTTCAAAACGATAGAAAAATGGCGTCCAAGATTTTCTACCCGCGACTGTAGATAATATATATAGCGCACACTATAAAATGAGGTGAAGTTAATAAATAGTTTATCACTTGTAAATATGTATCTTTATTACTTCCCAAGCGTAAGTAAAGGAAGTATTGTAATCGAGTCCGTCGGCCGACTCTCTACTTTTACGTTTTCTCGGCCTTTCATGACCCCTAGAAAACGAAGAAATAGGTCTCCCATTTTCGTCTGTCTGTCCGTCTGTCCGTCTGTTCGTCTGTCTGCCTGTCCGTCTGTCCGTCTGTCCGTCTGTCCGTCTGTCTGCCGTCCCGGATTTTTATTAGACAGATAATCTCCGAAAGTACTGGACCGATAGTTCTGAAATTTGTACTTATATTAGGAATATCATATAGATGGTAAAACGCTAACTAAAATTTGTCTAATCATCCCCACCACTAATGTGATGACGTCACTGCAAAATTGTACATAGTAAATGGGTGTTAAATTGTATTAAATAACATAGTCTTACACATCTAGTTTATGACTTCGAATTGAGATTTTACCCGAAACGTTCAGATTTTTGGAAAAAAAATCAAAATTAGGAAACAACATTTTACAATTTAATTTTGAATCTGCTAAACCGAATGCTTTGAAATCTTGCAGGTGGTTTACAGTTATGGTAAGCATGATAAGTATGATAAGTTTTTATTCAAAATATATTTACTTGTCCCCTCCAAAAAATTGATGACGTCACCTGAAAAGTTTGCCGAATAAATCCTATCTAAAGTGTAGAAAATATGATGAGTCTGTACTTGTCATTTATCATCCCATTCATATTTTTTGTATTTGCATATACAGGGTGACTCAAAAAAATTAATTAATACGTAAATTTATTTTATTGATTTAATCAGGAATTACAAAACCAAATGCTTTGAAATCTTGGAGATGTTTTAAAGTTACCATAGGCATGGTAAATTTTTGATCAAAATATATTTGCTCATCCCCCCCTAAAAAATTGATCACGCCACCCCAAAATTTTTCCGAAAAAATTTACATTGTCCAAAGGATGATGAGTCTATAATTGTGATTTATCACTGCATAAATATTTTTTAGATTTACTTATACGGGATATGTGAAAAATTTAATGACCGAGTCAATTTATTTTATGGATTAAATCAAGAATTGCAAAACTGAATACTTTGAAATCTTGACGTTTTGAAGTTATTGTAAGCATGGTAACTTTTTAATGAAAGTGTATCTATTTATCAACCCCAAAAAATTGATTACGGCATCTCAAAATTTTGCCGAATAAATTCTTTCGCAAATGTGCAAAATATGAACAGACTTTTACTCATTGCATTCATATTTTTTAGATTTGCTTAAACAGGTGACTCAAAAAAACAAATGAATCAGTCAATTTATTATTGTTCTAGGAATCATGAAACATGGAGAAAAGATGAAAGTGGCCATTCGTCGTATATACCCTATTTCAATTCTCTCTTGGCTTACGCTCGGGAAGTAAAAATGATGAATGTTCAGCTGTTTCTGAACTTAAAGCTGTTAATCACCATCAAGAAATTTAAAGTCACATTTAAGAAAACACAAAATTAAATGATTTCTTTCCTTTTTTTTAGTTTAATTTTTTTTAGGTAATTCAGCTAATTGGTGTCTGGTTGATAGTGAATCCTTTTCAATTAATGGATAAATAATACGAAGGACTAACGCCCGTTTAATGAAAACTATTTTGATTTAAACAGTATTTTAAACAATCAATTTGATATCAAAATCTACGAAATACCTCAAAATCACCAGACATGACTCAAAATGCTGCTGGATGTAACTACAAGTAAGTAAAAATTGAAAATTGATAACGAATGTTTATATTAATAGAGTAGTTAAGAACTGTAAATTTCTAGACGCTTTCGAGGCTCTACAAATATTTACAAGTAAGCTTAGTGTGTTTAACACTGATGCTGGTCTTATCTCCCATTCCTGTGTATTCAGTTATATGGAGAATGGGAGGACGAGGGTTGCCAAAATGATAGGTATACCTAGTGATTTAATTTAGAATCTAGTTCCAATTAAATGTTTGCGAACCTACTAGCACAACTATCACAGCACAAACTAACTTAGGTGACTGAAAATCTACCCTCATCCTAAATTACTAAGTTATTCGGAAATGACTATCATTTTTTTTTTTTTTTTTCAAAAGGAATGACACATTTTTTACTTCCCGAGAATAAGCGTACTTTTACGTTTTCTCGACCTTTCATGACCCTTATAGTACGAAGAAATAGGTCTCCTGGTTCCGTCTGTCTGTATGTCAGTCTGTCTGTCAGTCTGTCTGTCCATCTGTCTGTCCGTCTATCTGTCTGCCGTCCCGGATTTTTATTAGACAGATAATCTCCCAAAGTACTGAGCTGATTGTTTTCATATTTTGTATTTATACTAGGCATATCATATAGATGGTTAAAACGCTAATCAAAATTTATCTAGTCATCCCTACCAATAATGTGATGACGTCACTTAAAAATTATACATAGTAAATGAGTTTTAAAGTGCATAAAATAGCATCGTCCTACACATGTAGTGTTGCCGTGTTGATTATTTACCCGAAACGTTCAGATTTTTCGAAAAAAAAAAATAAAAATTATAAAATATTTTGCAATTTAATTTTGAATCTGCAAAACCGAATGCTTTGACACCTTGCAGATGTTTTCAATTTATGATAAGCATGACAAATTTTTAATCAAAATATATTTACCTATCTCCTCGAAAAAATTGATGACGTCAGCTCAAAATTTTGCCAAATAAATCCTATCTAAAATGTGCAAAATATGATCAATCTCTACTTGTAATTTATTATTGCATTCACATGTTAAGAATCAAGAGTTGCAAAACTGAATGCTTTGAAATCTTGCAGACGTTTTAAAGTCATTGTAGGCATAGTAAATTGTTAATGAAAATAAATCTGTTTATTCCCCCCAAAAAATTGATGGCGTTATCTCAAAATTTTGCCGAATAAATTCTAGCCAAAATGTGCAAAATACGATAAGTTTTTACTTGTGATTCATCATTGCATTCATATTTTTTATTGATCAATTTTAGAATGAGTCACCCCATTTTCCCGAAAATGTGAAAATACTAACGTCTTTATTTAATAAGAATTATAATAATGATATTCAGAACATTTTGTCGATTGTAGCTTACTACTTCATAGTTTTGATCCTGTGTTTTGAGGGGACTAACTCATTTAAATCAAACTAATTTCTAGGTGACATTTTTCCGATGTATAAACATAAACACTTTCAAGTTGTTTCTCTTATCGTGAATAACCGAAGGAAGTAGAGTAATGGAGTCCGTCGGGCAATTTGGTACTTTCATATTTTCTCGATATTTCTTAACCTCTAGACAAGGCTGTAATTAGGGAGAAGCTAAGGGATGTTGAGCGTCCCCTAGATCTAAATAAGTTATAATTAACCAAATGTGAATTACTACATCGAAAATCAAAATAAAATGTAGTGTTATTCAATAAGCAGAAGTCAGAGCAATAAAAATATCTGGACCGTCGGCATTGTGATCCGGTTATTACAATTCGTAGAAAATATGTTTTGGTTTAGTTTCTGTTTCACAATCAAATTCGAAATCAAATCTTTTAACTTTTCAAAAGAGTTGGATTTGACCAGCTGTACTTTATGGGCGAGTAATCTTCGACCAATTTTTTTAGTTAGTTTTCCTTGCCTTTACATTAATATTGTTCACTTATTGCCCACGTAGTTAGAAGATAGAAAATAAGCAAATATTAAATATTTAGGAAAAATGGACCCCAATTTTCTCATACCTTACTTTGATTTTGACGTTTCTTTTAAATTTGTTCCGACGCATATCAAAACTCGCTAAATCGTTAGTCGAAAATTTACAAAGGCACATAAAATGCTGAATATTAAATAATAGTTTCAGACTTGTTTGTATTAACATTCTGAGTATAATATTACTTGATGGTGAAGTTGCAATTTGCGTCATTTGTTTTTAAAAATTATTAAAAAAATCATTCATTAATGTCGTGAATTTAGGTTTTAAAGAAGGGTCCACGTAAATAAACAATATTTTGTATTTTATACTATGCGTATTTTTTTAATCGTGGTAACATCAATGTTAAGACAAATTTTTTGTTTCAAACTAAACTATGAAGAAATTCACTACCACACATTTATACAAAAAAAAAATGAATAAGTATTAGGTGATTTAAAGATCAGTCTGTATGTCATTTTATAAACATACTTTTTTAACATACTATAGACTGTTTCTATTTACAAAATAGAACTGTGCATGACAACGGTCTAGTTCAAATGGTTACCACCGAACAAAAAGCCTAACAAATTTACTCTTGATTTACTCTTGTTGTTAAAAACATTCTCGTTGGTTTCGCATGTGTTAAAAATACCTACTGCAACCGCTCGTTTACTTGTAATAAAAGCATTTTGTTTCCACCATGTGATATGAACACGTGGATCAGTTGACACGTGATCGCACTTCGCCTTGAAATTTAAAATAATGACTAGATGCAGAAATAGTTTCTGTGCGCTTTAAATATTATTTAGATCATATTACTGCGCCTCCATTTTAACGAGGAAGGCTTCGCTGAAGTCTGGGGGTGGCAGAGGGTGCAAAGTTATATGTTGTCAACGCGCGTTAGTGTCATCGCCAGTTGTCAGCTCCGCATGTCTCCTCACACCCTTCTTGGTTATATAGCGTTATTTATGCAATGAGAATGAGCAAAATACCTTTCAGATACCATGCATGCCTTTCAAATGGCCATTATTGCGGGGACGGTGATTGCAGTTCAGTAGTTTTAAGGGTGTTTGGTCGTTTAAAAAGTCTTCTAAAAAAGATCGTAATAGTATGCATGAAACTGTAGCTTTTCTTTTTTTTAATAATTTTTAACCATTGAAAAACTGCTATAGACTGGATTCATACTTTTTAACAGTCACTTCGTGCATTACTATGTACATACTTATTAAATGTTAATTAAATTAACAAATTTAAAATACGGTCCATCCTCATTGTTGTCAAATTCTATAATTATTCATCCCCACCAACCACCTGATAACATCATCTTAAAATTTTGCATGGTAAATGCTATTTAGGTTTTAATAAGGCAATAATGCACAAAGATTATCGTAAATTGACTTAAATCCTTTATTTTTATTTTAGCTTCTTCATTAAAGTTTAGAATATTGCCTTAAATTGCAGCAACCTTACTTGAGACAAAAATGTTCTACAAAGAAAAAACAGAGACTATGTTAAGTTCAGCCACGACCAAAATAAAGCAGACGAAGTGCCACGGTTCAATGTTTTTTGTTTGTAAAGGGACAAGAATGAATTTAAATACTTGAAATTCTAAAGATGTAAATAATTAGCAGTCTTATTTGTCAGAGTATAACACTAATGTGGTCTGAAAATTGAGGAATTAATATAATGCGGGAAGAAGACGCTAAATGTTAAGAACGTTTCCTAATTACACTCTAATGGAGCTAAATTAATATTAGCGACTGCTTGTCATCTCCGTCAAGTCGAATATCGGTGACAGGAAAGGAGATTAGTGCGTGTCTCATATCTACTTATAATAATGAAAATATATCTCATTATATGGTAATTTTAAAAAGAAAAATCTATTTTAGCACAATGAGCACGGAGAATTCCAATATGAATACAAATGAATGCGTAATTTAAATTTCTTCGAATAAATGAAGAAATTATGTAAAAGAATATACGCAATGAATAGTCATGGTTCTGTGACTAAGGTAAAACAGAAAATTTAGAGCTCATAACGAACTGTTTACCTTGTTCGCCGTAGCTTCGCCCTGTTTTAATTAAGTGCTCGTGTAACTTCTAGGGATGTGCTTGAGTTGTTGCACAGAAATGTGAATGAATTAATGTTTTTTAACTCATTTGAGATTTGGGAGATTTAAGTGTTTTATCTACGTAGCTCTAAGTCATTTATTTTCAAAACAGTGTATTATATAGAATAATTATTATTGGAGGTATAGTGTTACATTCGTAATTATGGCCATTTTCACTCAGATGATTTGTTCCACTCACACTGTCCTATACCAAGGTAATTTCATGTCTTCTATACGGTTTATAATCCTAGGGTTTGGAAAACTGAACGTTCCGTTTCCGTTTGACTGTCATCTGTTATGGAATTTATTATGCAGATTAAGAGTAAAAATGCGTTTTTAATATTCGCTCAATAAATGTAGAGCAGCCGGTCTACATTTGAAACTTATTTCCTGTGCTCATGAACCAAATTAAAATTTCAGTATTATTCGTTTTATCATCGGCTTCGTTAAAATATAGAAAATGTGTCAGTAAAAGTAGGTACAGGCGTTCGGATATGACAGAACGTGCCGATTCAGTTCAGTAGTTTCGGAGATTATCTGCCTAATAAAATCTCCAATAAACAGGCGGAAACCGGGAACTCGCAATTTCGTATACTGTAAGGTATGAAACGCAAAGTATACTGAAATTCGACATTCGCCAACATAAGATTTCCATTGCCCATGGGAAGCAAAAATCGTAAGTCTAATTAAATTAATTAAATGTATGTCGATATGTCATTAAATTTTCTGGCAATACGTTGCGAGACTTATTTTTTACATTTGATGCTAATCAATAACTAAATGAAGCTTTAAATATTTCAATTCCAAATTCATTATTATTAAATAAAATTGATTACGACTGACCAAATTTCAGCTAAATTGACAAGATAAATAATACATATTTTCACTGTAGTTATATTTGTTTTTTGCACTGTCACGAAAATTAATATTTTAATTATGCTTTATTGATTCAATCCAAAGTTACTGGAAAGCGTATTAAAATAATTTTATTTTTGATTTTGTTGTTAAAAATAGTATGACGTTCCTAAGCGGTTGCTAAAATAATGAAAAAAATAAATAATATGAACCATTTTACGAATTATTTGAAAAATTTATCACAAAACTTAAATTTAACAATAAAAGTATAAATGCATATATATCTTGATATTTTTCACACCTGCTTCCTTTTAATTATCGAATCCTGTGTCCTGTGTTGAACATCGATCAATTTTAGGCATCATCACGTTACTTTATTTCGCATATATCTCACATAATTTATAGTTCTTCTATCGTTTTGTAAGAAATAAATTATAAAATTACACCAATAGTTAATAGTTTTCATTAAATTAGTACAAGTCAATATAATTTATTTCTGTTAGTTTTCAGTTTCCTGGACTCAGCAACGGGCGTCTAAAATGTACTTGTCATTAATGTTTGGCTCTACTTGTAAATAAATCATTACTTTACACGCCATTACTAGTTCATGAAATATCCCACTGCACCTTGAGGTCACTGATCTCAGCTAGTTACAAAATTCTACCTGTGTTAACAAAATATGATATTTTTCTTGATTAGACCGAAATTTAGTTACTCGTCTTAACCTAATCTACTTTAATACAAGGATACAAAATTGAAGGTTTCAAAAGATGAAGACGCTGTTACAAATAATAACTTTATAGTCAACTAAATAAGCTTAAACGCTAGTATTTTTTCATATTTGTGTCCTTTTAGTTAATTAGTTTTAGACAAGCTGTTTCATCCATATCTTCCTTTTTTTTCTAAAACTACTTATTTTTGATCACTGTATTTACTTACCTTTAGAAATTTGTCTACCATTTTTCCGGTTATCACTCAGACATTGTTCGTTGGTACATACCAATATTTATTTGTACATATTTTGAAGAAAATTAAAAAAAAGTAATGTTTCCAATTTTATGATATTTTCACTTTTCAAGTTAAGTTAACTATTGTAATAAAGTTCACTTGGTGAATAGCTGATTTTGTTTTTTCCACGTTTTATTTTCCCGAGAGTACAAAAAAGACAAACAAGACAAATGGTAAAATTATGACCAAAATTTATATGATGATCCCCACCAAAAATTTGATGTCGTCATTTGAAAATTTTGCTAGATCAATCCTATCTAAAAGGTGCAAAATATTATGATTCCACACTTGTGGTTTACCAGTGCATTCATGTTTATAGAATTACGTGAATCAAAAAATGAATTAATGAATCAGTTTATTTTACTGAACAAATCAAGAAGGAGTCACTCCATTTTCCCTAAATTTTGGAAATATAGTACGATTATTATTATTATTATACTGTACCTGTTCAAATTGATAAATGTATCCTTGCTACAAAGTCGACGACGTCGTCAAAAAATTTTGTTATGAAACTTGTAACAATGTATTCTTTAGCTGTAATATGGTAGTACACACATATTTTTACTTTAACTTATGTGCATTTTAATTAAGTATAATTGATTTGAGAAACCTGATTTGTTTGGTCGTACTTCAGGGACGAGATAAATTCTGAGAAATAACTTTAGACCATTTTTAATTATTAATAATCATCTCTAGTGTTTTGACTAGAATGATTCTTCAATGTATCAAATTAGAGCAATAATGTTAATCTACTGCTGTCGAAAAAAATAAACATTGGCGAAATGAGTTCTAATGATTTATTTGATAGTGACAATATCATGATCTCTAAATAACATATAGAGATATGTAAGTACACCGCAGACACATAACAGCTTCATCCACTAAGAAGCTCACTTGTCTTTGAAGTTATGTCTTTCATCCTCTTTATGCTTGTTTATTGTATAACAGGACAAAGTGAAATAAGCTGATATGTGAAAAGATATCATATACCACTTTCCTTCACAAAGTAAACTCATTTTTCAGAAAGATGTTACATAACCTCCCTCTTCATCTTCTGAAACCTTCAATTGTTAGGGGATAAAACGATAAATCTAAGTTAATGACTTTTTGCTTTAACATAGTGCGAAAATCAAGAAAACATGTTTTTAATTAGTAGGTACATCTTATTAAATTAAAATATATGTATATTTTTTCTCATATTTATTCCATATTTTCCAACTGTGGTAGTGGTGGTATTAAATGGGAAATGTTTATGAGAGATTGATATAAACTTCTAAATAATGAGAACTATCAGCCCTTCTAAAATTAAGGACATGCCAACAGAAGAAATAATTCTTTCATAAGTGTTAATGTATTCTTGAATAATTGATATTTTTAAGTAGGTGATAAATCTAGAAGTATTGTTGTTGTTGTAAAAGAAAAGTGTCCCATCGACAGCAGCGAAGAGTGCGAATGGTGCGCGAGCACAGCCGGCGAATGTGGATATTACGCAGCAGCGGCGGCGGCGGCATCGAAAAGACGACGGTCGACATCATCGGGCGAAGGGCGCAAGAGGTTATAAACATGTTGGGTCGTGCGAGAACTAAGAAGCAGGCTATAATACCTTGCAGTGATGGCAGCGGTGCGCGATGGAGTATGTCTGACCGCAGTCGTATCTGGTGAGGACCTGAGAATGTCCACACGTGATCCGTCCGGCCAGATCATCCGTCATGATGAGGGCGTCCAGCAGGTGTCGACAGGCCGGTCCGCCCTGGAAAGCGTCTTCGGGCAGGGCCTGGTCGACCGCGTGCTCGCAGCAGTGGCGCATCCGGAGTCCGTGCAGCACGTCACGCCTGCGCTCGGGGCCCAAGTCGGGGCCGCACACCTCCTCTTTGTGCGATTCTTGCAAATAATAAAGGCACTGAGTAGACTTAGTACTGTTGGCGGGGCAGGGCGGCGGACAGAGGGGCCCAGGGTCCGTACCGACGGCGCGAGCCGGCGAGCAGACGGCCCACTGCAGGTCGCTCGTCGAGAGCCAGCTGGAGACGACCTCGAGCGGCGGGGTGGCGGCGAACGCCAGGCCGGCCATCAGGAGCAGCGACAGGCCCGACGGGGCCCGGGGCATTCTGTGGGACAGGGCTCGGTGGCGGCTCGGTCAGCTACGGGCGCCGGGAGCATCGCTGCGGGCGGCGGGTGTGCCCCCCCTCGCGGCTCCGACTGCACCCCCCGGGGGCCGTGCGCCGGGGCCCGCTAGGCCGCCGAGACGCGGGCCCCCCGCGGCCCTCGCTCATGCTGCATGCTCGGCGGAGGGCCGGGACCACATCACATCACTGCACTCTGCCGCTAGACACGCACTAAAAGCAGCGACCGCAATCGACTACTCCGAGCTCACGGTGGGCCGCCATCTTGACGAAGGTTGGTTGTGCTCACAGTCCTCCCCGCCCGGGCGCGAGCTGTGCCGGCCGTCTCACGATCAGCACTGACACGGCGCGACGGACCGATAACGCGCACGCTCCGACCAAATCGATCGATGCCGCCGCCGCCCGCCCGCCGCCCCCGATCAATCGACGCCGAACGACGACCAGACGGATCACGACTGGCGACCCGGAGCGGACGGCGGCGGCACTGGATTCGTCGTTTGCTTGGTTCGTTGCCCGGCGCATCCACCAAAATTCGAGCGATCTTTTCCACTTGCGATCTCTTAATAGGAAAGATCATCTCGATCAGACAAGGAAACTAGTGACAATGGTCATCAAACTAAATCATCTATAAATACCAGTAGGGAACATTTAACAAAGAATAAGACTACTGCAAATACTTCAGCTTTAAAAGGATTTAAATTGTTAGGTCCACGGTTTTCTTAAATCTAACTTTATATCACATAAATCTGTTGGACTGGATAATATTTGTGTGTCAGTAAACGATATTGAAACTGCTACAAATAAGTTAAATTCGAGCAAGAGGAAAGGGGCTGATGGGATACACCCGCTATTTTATAAAAGTTGCAGTGCATCTTTTTACTGCCTGTTTACGTCCTGTTTAATTTTTCAGTCAATTCGGTTACGTTTCCCGACTTATGGAAGCACGCTCACAAACTTCCAGTGCATAAATCTGGTTCGTATGCTGACAGAGAATATTACCAACCAGTTTTTATTCTTTCCTTTGCTAGTAAGCTACTTGAAAGTATTTAATTATTTCCCTCATTTAAAGATGTCCATCTATTATTACTACTTTATTAAGTTAACGTTAGTTACCTTAATACCTGTTCATTATGATTACAGAAACTGACTGGATGTTTACTTACGTCATGAGTATTCACTGTGATTCCGAAGTATAGGTCTAGTAACGGAAAAACTTGGCTTGCAACTTCCTGTCAAACCAGTGTCAAAGAGACCTCAAAATGTGTCAATTCAGGGAGTTACGCCGAAGTAGAAATAGGCACACCAAAGTTTTCCCCTAGAACCACTAAATGTGGCCCCGGTGTGTCCTCATGACGCAAGTAAATACTATTCCAACAGAAG
Source organism: Zophobas morio (assembly GCF_036711695.1). Lineage (NCBI taxonomy): Eukaryota > Metazoa > Arthropoda > Insecta > Coleoptera > Tenebrionidae > Zophobas > Zophobas morio. Next base: position 8,817,926 of record NW_026972110.1, read on the forward strand.
CCTATAAATTTGGACAAACCTAGTGCTTCTTAGCATCTCCTCAGACGTTAGCTATCCATACAGTCCTTGTTTGTGTCCGATAATGTAAGTGCCCCAATGGTTGCCATTTTACCTGTACCAACAAACTTTTATTATGTTAATACAACAAGTATCAAACATTTGCTAGAAGAGAAAAAAAAAGTTTTTTTATTGTTCCCACTACCTAATCTATGTAACATCTTGACGTAAGAATTTATAAACCGTTCCAACGTCAAGAAAAGAAACCTTCGTACAAGTCGAAAGAAGCACACTCTAGAGAAAAATGTCATAAACCCCGAAGGAGAAAAGAAAAGAAAAGAGATTTCTAAACTAAACATAGAAAAAATATGGGACAATTTGAAAAACAGAATGACGGAGACGGCAAGAAAAAGCTGTGAGGTAACGAAAATAGAACATGATAGTAGAAGGAGAAAATCATGAAGGTGACAAGAAATAAAAGTAGTGGTGAGACAAAAAAAAATTGAAGAGATAGTTATTTAACAATGAAAAAACAAAATTATTTTGACAGATATAGCATGTAGAATTAAAAATAAAAATAAGAATTTAGTTAAAACAGTAAACAAAAGACATGCATTAACACTAATATTTTTTTAATATGAAAGATAAAAGTGAGGCAATATTAACCAAAAAAGAAGATATTATAAAAGGGAAATTCATCTAAGCTTTATTGACACAGAGAAGATCTTCGACCGTCTAAAGACAGACGACGCATGGCTAACTCTAAGAAAGAGGAACACTGGGAAATAACTAGTTAATTAGTTATTGTACTATAAATTTCTATGAAAGAAAAGGACAAGACATTCGAGGAAAGAATCAGCAATTTAGAGAAGTTGTAAAAAAAGAGAAAAAAGAAAGAATAAATAATTCCTAATTACGGGTATGGAAGTAACGGAAAAACTAGATGCAAAAAGGGTAGAAGAAAGAAACTGAGGTTGAGCTAAAGGTGTCGGAAACAATAACTATAGACAAATATGAAAAATTCTTGTTAAGACGATTGGGGACTACGAGAAAGAAAGATATATATTTATTGATAACGATTAAACAGTAGAAGAACAAAAAATTTAAAAAGGAACTATAGACGTAGTAAAGGAAGAAAAAAATATACGCAACAATGATACGATATAGGAGGCTGAAAGTTGACGAGAAAATGTTTACATAGAACGAAAATAAAGAAAATTTGGAAGAAAATTTTATAGGCGAGTCGAGGTTAACGGAGCAAAGAAGCATAAAGGGTAGGGATCGTAACGATAAGAAAAATAAATACGCTGGGTTTAAGCACGTGGATTATGTACATAATAGGAGAATGGGAAAGAACTGTGGGAAAGACAAAAATTTTGATTTTTTTCATTGGAAATTACAAGGAGCGAAAAAGGAAAAAGTTAAGGGTAGAGCAAAACGGGGAATCGCAACAGGGGTGAAAAAAAGAAATCGAAGAGGGGACGTTAGAAGTGAAAGGTATGTTGGAAAGAAATAAAAAAATGGAGAATTTGCACAATGTATAGCAGAGGAACAAAAGCAGAAATCAAAGACGAAAAATTGCTATGGGAATTGATATTGATGTCACAAATTACGTACCTTTAAGACATGAAATATGAGAAAGTTTTATGAATAGAATAAGTTTGAAACAAGGATGTATGTTGAGTCCTCAGCCGTTTAATCCGGTACGAGGTGAATAGAAAAGGATAACGAAAAACAAAATAAAATTATACAAACTACGTGAGTTTTTGGGAAATGGAATTGAGAAAAATTATAGAACTATGAATTATGTATATGGTTTAGTACTGATCGCCAGAAATGAAAAAAAATTACAACCTTCGACTGTAAAATACATAAGATGAATATATGGATTAAAACTGATAAATCAAAACCTGCGATAACTGGGAATATAAATAATAAGTAGGTACGACATCAAAAAATAACTATTCAGTATTAAAAGTTGTTTTTATGAACAATAGACATAACAAAAATCATGATAAAATTAGAACGGATATATTTAGAAACATTTTAAAGATAGCCCCAATGGAGACTACAGTCCAATAAAACCTTCAGAAGCTTCAGAATTTTTCAAAGAATTGAGTTCATTCCAATCAAGTACTTAAATCGAATAAAAAATAAAAAATACAAAAAAATGTATTAAATTGCTTATTTTAAAAGTACTAAAGATATGTCGTATTTAATAAAATTCTTTTACATCAACCGGAAAAAATGCTTCATGCTTAACTGATTAAAGTGATAAATAATATGTTTATATTTATGCAGAAAATAACTCGCTTTTGTTTAATTATTACTTCGATTTTTTTTAACTAACAAACAACCTGATTTAGATTAGATAATGTTCCTTTCAGTCTTTCGTAATATTTAGTTTATACTTAGTCCTCAGTGCTGTGGTGTCATTTGTACGTGACGCTGAAGCAATTTTGATAATACACCACTAAAACTTAACAACGAATGGAATTAGCATCAGTACCAGCAGAAAAAGAATTAGCAGACCTTTTGACAAACAACTTTAGAACATCTTTGAGGCAAAGCTACGTTACAATAAAAGATTTTATTTTACCAGAACGTTGTGTTGAACTGGAAAAACAGATTAAAGAATTTGAAATGTCTGTGACACGGAAGTATGAATTTGCAGTTTTCCTAAACCGGAACAACTTGTATATCCGAAACTGCTTGGCTAATTTTGCATAATTTTGACTATGAAAGATCGAAGAACAAAAATATTAGAGTAAGTAATTTCAACAGCTTTACTAGTTAATGTTCATAGAGGGATTTTACAGATTTCAGCTTTTATCTGAACAAATCGCAAGTGATTAAAGACACTCCAAGGTTAAAAGTGTTAAATTCCTTTCTGAAGTACATTCATTATTTCATTGACTCTTCTAGATAATTTATACTGCAAGAAATCGAATAGACGTACCCGTTTCACAGTATTATCATTGAAAAAACGATGAAGATTTTAAGAAAACTTTGATGAATTCTTTCAACTTTTCTTTTTGATAGAAAAGAGCAGCTATGCTATACCGCACGGTATAAATAATTTCGTTAATTTGTTTATTTTACAGTTAGTTATGGCCTCAAGTAATTCAAAAAGTGGCACAACTGTTGAGTAAAACAGTGTATGAAGAAGAAAGTAATCAATCACAAAAATCCGTAGGTATCCTTCAAAAACATGAAAACAAATCCCACCGTAAACAAACAGCATTTCACTGAATTGATCTAAACTAATGCAGGTGAAAAATAATAGGAGTACCATTTATTAGAGCTGGCAAAACTGGAGAATATACAAGTTTAATATTCAGAACAAATTAAACAGTTTCGTTATCGAGTGAATAAAAGATTTCAAAAATTCTGATTTAAATATTTTAGATGACTAATATTTAGTAATTTTAGATACATTGTAAAATATTTTTCTTAAAATAATTGATATGGGAAATAAAATAATACACCGAGCCTTTTCTATTTTCGATGCAGAGGACGTTTAACGTAAATTTAAACGGCAACGTTTTCTCCTTAACGAGTTTTTTTTTTAACTAAATAATCGTGAAGGAAAAAATTGTAAAAAAAAATCAAAACATATTTTGAAAACCACTGTTAGCTTTTCTTTAGTTTCACTTAGTTCTTAAATGTTCCAAGAATTTTTTTTTAATTAAATGTAATGGTCACACTTAAACCATTTTCATTTTAAATTCTTCAATTTATTTTAGACTTTCTACTTATCACCAATTCACAACAAAGCTATTCAAATAAAATTTTATTATAATGAAATTTAAGTACCTAACATAAACCATAGTAATTTTTAATTTAGTATATTGTAAAAAATAAATCTTTCGCAAAACAAAAGTACAAAATATATTAGGTGATTTAAATTACCTGCTATCTATTTTTTAAATAATTAACTCAAAGGCGAGTGGCTTCATAAGAAGAAGATGAATTGCCCGATGTAGGAAAAATCCTTGGATTTCGTTTACAATTTTCCCTTCCAAAAAGAAGAACTGAATCACACCACGAATTGCAATTTTATTCTTTTTTAAATCAAAATCACTCGAGACGCTAGTATTCAATTAATTCTTAAACGAAGAATTACTGACATATTGTCATTAAAAAAATTGTCAAAACTTGTCAATTTATATGTAAGTTACTCGTACTTAAAATACGACTAAATGGAATGCTAAAAAATATAACTACAGTAGTCTGCTATCTAACAGACTCTATCTGTAAGTCGAAATACGAAATTATAATATAATTATAGGATGAGTCACTTCGCGTTCGTCGATTTCTCATGATCATGAATGACTGAAAATAAAAAAACTCAGAGATTAAAATTGTACGCATACCCACATTAAAACTATACAAAGTATTCTGTTTTTGAGACATAATGCACAACTTAGTCTTTTAAATGGAACACCCTATATATTGATATATATAAAAGGTGGCCTCTTCCTATTTTTAACTTAAATTGAACCTTAGTATATAGAGTCTTTATAAAAAAATCAAAATATTGCAATTTTCAAATATCAATATTTGAGTTTTTTCAAACAGAACATTCTCCTGTGTTTTATTACGACACCTTATTCTGGTTTTTTTTTGTTAAGCACTATTTATCTCTAATGTAGATAATTTCTTTTTTAAGAGACACACCAACATATCAAAAGAAAGAAGGCAAACAATAGACTAAAAGATACAATAAAAAAATAAACGGTGTTCCATTTGGAAAACCCGAAGTATCGATGTTTGAAAATTACAATGTTTTACTTTAGCTTTAGCAGGTTATATTGGATACTGAAGAAAACTTTATTTAACAATAACAATAACAAAAATTTTATCTACCCCAAAAAAAGAAGTGCTGTCACCTGAAGCTATTGCTAAGTAAATTTCACATGAAGTAAAAGTACAATATAACATACTCCATTACCTTTATTTAACAACCCATCTCTATTTTTAACTTTATACGGTTCACTAGTAGAAGCATTTGTTATTCTATTTTAATAATAATAATTGGAAATATATTTATTTTTTAAACACAACCTTTGAAGATATTGTTCTCCATGTAATTAAAACAACAAAACTAAAGGGTGTTTCAAAATGATTTTCATCTAGTTAGCTTTGAAATCGCTTCAACTCCTATCTTTCCCGAAAGATGAAAATCTGCGGCCATAGGCGACTAGATGAAAATCATTTTGAAACACGTTGTAGTTTCGGTGTCCTCTACATAATGATATCTAATACATTAGACTTAACTTTTTTTTGTTTTTTAATTTAAACTTTCGTGTCAAGTACTTGTAGCATTTAGTTATTTATTTAGTAATACATGGTTAGTAATTAGGTATTTTATTAGTGTTATGTTTACTGTCAATAATTTAACTACAGTGCTTAAAATTATTGCAAAATTACTTTGATTTATGCACATCGCATGTAAGTAAACAAATTACGAACTAAAATTTTACTAAAATAAATAATCAGTTGGTATTGTACATGTATACATATCCTATTCCAGTTGAAAGTGACTTACCGCCAACACTTAAATGTCAATAATTCAAATGTTATCATATCGTTTTTCGTGAAACATAACTTATTTAAAGCTACTTAATGCGAAATAAGAAACGTAAATTATACATGTGTTGTAAATCGCTTAGCAGCTTGAAAGTATATATTAACTTTAGTTGTTTGTTGCAAGTCTCCTGTAAGGGTCAAGTTGAAGTTTGTACTTTATTAATATTCATCAATATTTACAACAATGTTTATTTTAGTTTTATAAGAAAATCGTCGACTGATTAGATTTTTATTTCTCTTATCAGTGTTAGAACATTATATATAAATAACCAAAGATTAACAGAAGCTAGTTCTTATAAAAACTTTGTTAACGATACAGATGCCCTTAATAAGCAATTGTAAGTATTGTAACTATTTTTGTTCAAAATTAAATGTGAATTTAGCTTAATTAAAGGTTTTAGATTCTTCATTCAATTCACTCTTGTGTTAATTGCATTCTATTAAAATGGATCCTGCCCACGTCCCATCTGAAGAAGAATTAAACAGACTGTTACAGAAAACTTTCACAAGAACCGTTAGAAAAGGCTACACTGTTGTTGATAATTTTATCTTGCCAGAACGATACCATGAAATGAAAAAAGATATTAATGAGTTTGAAGTATATGACACAGATTTGTGGATTTGTGGATTTCCAAAAACAGGAACTACGTGGATATCTGAAATAGCGTGGTTAATTGTTAACAACTTTGATTACGAACAGGCCAAATTACCTGATTACAAAAGAACTAGAATGATGGAGTAAGTTTTGTAAAATGCCAAATAAGTGGGATCCACTTTGAGAAAAGGTCCACGTTCCTTAGTATTAACAGTAAAATTAATCAATCTTTCAGATTTAGCATGCTTTTTGACATCAAAAAAGAAGTGTTATTTGGAGGTGAAGAATATGAAATGGATTCAATTGGTTATGCGAAATCTCAAAATCATCCTAGAACAATTAAATCACATTTGCCGTTTAAACTTTTACCACAACAAATTTCGGGTAATATTGTACAACCTAAGGTTAGATACTGCAAATGATTTTAATGTACATAGTTATACTCCGCTGAAGTGAAATTCTAGATAATTTATACCGCCAGAAATACAATGGATACTTGCATTTCTTACTTCCACCATTGCAAAGGTTATGAAGGATTTACAGGAACGTTTGAAGAGTTTTCTAAATTGTTCCTTTTTGATAAGGGTCCGTTGTAAGTTATTATAGTTATTATATTATATTTTTTATTTGTAGTAAATTATGGACCATATTATAAGCACGTCTTACAATTCTGGGAATTAAGGCACAAACCAAATATATTTTTTGTCACATACGAAGAAATGAAAAATGATATAACAGGAATAATTCAAAAAGTTGCAGACTTTTTGGGAAAAACCGTGTCGAAAGAGGATGTTAAGCGCTTGCAAGAATATGTGTCCTTTGATTCCATGAAGGAAAATCCGGCGGTCAATAAGGAATTTGTGAATAAACACATTGAAGCTACAACAGGTAAAAAAGACGCGATCTTTATTAGAGAAGGTAAATCGGGAGGATACAAGAACGTCATGTCTCAGGAATTAATTGCACAGTTTTGTTACTGGACAGATAAAAGATTGCAAGGTTCAGGACTAAATCTTCTCTAAAAATTAAAATTCTACTATTATAATCAACTGATTGTTTTCACTTGTAGAGCATAATAGATGGTGAAATAATTTCTGTATTTGAATAATTACAAATTTAAAATATGTGGTCAAAATGAAAATTCGTTACACTTGTTTTATCTGAACTTTCCTCTCCTCTGACGCACAATCAATCTTGGGTGCATGTTACAGCGTATTTAAAGTGAAGATTAATGTATCAGTTTTTCACACAGATAAGTTTACTGTTACCTCCAGTCCTACAAAATGTAATGAAATTAAACGGATTGGTGTTGAAATCATAAAAAAAAGTGGAGATGATCGAATCTTGCCATGTCTACAAAGAGATTGATGTTATTAAATATATTGAGCAATTCTGTAGAACAACAAAACGATAATAAACAACAATTTTTATTCGATGTTCTGTAATCTTAATCAATGTTTCATTATTAAACCGCAGATAAAAGAGCAACATAAATTTGAAAAGCAATTAATATAACAAATTTTAACATAACGTGAAATAGAAAAGGGAGATCGACATTTTCAAACTTTAGAAGCCATGAAACGTCTAGAAAACATGAAATTACACATTCAACATTCGTCAAAATGATCCTATTGCAATTCTTTCGTAGTAAATAATAACACGAGAAAATATGAAAATAAATATTGATTGACTTAATCTCAGTTAAACTAGTTTAGACTAGTGTGTTACTTAATATTCAGCAAATACATAAAGTTATGAAATAATGTTTTGTGCATTTAATGCACCAAATTTCAGTTCTATAATTCTGAACATACTCCAGGGCTTTACAGGGATTTCAAGAGTAAACTGCATTCACAATGCACTGAACAAATGCATTTAATATGCAACAATTTGATAAAAATCTTTTATGTAAATATGAATAACTATTTACCGTTTATGATTAAGCTACATATAAATTGTTAAATGCAATCCGCATCATTGTGCAAATTTCACCTTGAATTAAGAGGCTTAATAAGTATGTGAATATTATACTTTATTATAGCGCCATTCCATTACTGTGCAACTAGGTATTTATAAAATGTACACAATCTGCACCGTTTTGCTAGAGACGCGAAAATTATTCGCCAAAGCGACAAAAAGAACCAAGTGATAATTCCGACGCACACTTATCGTAATTTTGGTTTATTAAAACCGATTTGCCAAATGCTGGATACATTGTATATTTATCTTAAAACTATTAAAAATCGACTAGTGTGCAACTAATATTCTCGTACTATTCCAATAAAGTAATGTTATGTTAATACTCACGATTTTGAAATAAATTCCACCAACGCTGCAAAATTTGAGAAAAATCCTAGCAGTTATACACTTTTACCTAAACAAAGTCCAATTCGTACTCGAATTTTTAAATTATCTCTACAGGATCGTCCACAAGAGTCCTAAAGAACCTGAACAAATTTCAGAGGCAACCCAAAATTATTGTCATAATTTTCTAGATTCTTTTTTCGAATCTGAACTTCAAACTTTGACGGAAAGTTCAAAATTTGTCAGTTTTTATCATCGCATTCCAAAAAAAAAAAGTATATTCGATTGCCAAAATGCAATTCAAATACCAATTTTAAAACAAAAAAAATACGAGGACGAGCAGCTACCGGTGTTGACAATGAAAAGGCAATTTTAGAAATGGTTAACAAAAATCTCCATTGCAGTCAAAGAACAATTGCAGCAACAGTTGACATTAGTAAAACGTCAATGCAACGAATACTTTGTCCAAATAATTTTCGTCCTTATCAACTGACTTTGTTTCAAGAACTGAAACCCACTGACTACTCAAAAATATTAGTTGTGCAATTTTTTTAGAGATAAACAAAATTTGAACCCCCGTTTTTATGACGTAATTCTTTTTTCTGATGAGGCGAAATTTTTGCACAACGGTGAAGTTAATATATTTAAGAATCCAGTTTTTCATTTTTGCAACGCACCTTAATTTCAAAAATTCTTTTGTACAAATGTAGAAGATACAGCCCTTCAAACTTTAATTTTTCGTTTCAAAATTTCGCCATATTTTAATTCATTATTTCGTGGTTCCAAGGTTTGAAACCACGCCCCTGGGAACCCAGTGTTAGAATCCAATAAAATTTTGGTATTGTTGGCCATTTCACCTGAAGGTCTTTCAGCGCCGTATATCGAATAATTGGGATCATTCTGCCATCAATGCAGAAACTTATATTTTAAAATGTTTACCTAAATTAAAAAAAAAACGTATTGATATAAAACATAAATATTTTATTTTGGGCGGACCTATCGAGTTGTCATAACGCCAAAAAAATTTCGTAAAAGAATTTGACGTTTCCATGATCCAAAGAATGTTAAACAGAGTCCAGTCGTTATTAAAAAAAAATAAGATAGAGAATCGTACGCCATGCCATTTTGAATTAAGATTATCCTTTTTCTAAGTTTCAATTAAAACATTGTTTGTCATTTAATATAATAAATCGTTTTTTGCATATCTATTGATGCATCAGTCGTTAAATGCGATTGTCTAACGAATTTTGAATTAGTCTCAAGAATATAGTTTTTCAGTCTTAAGAAGAGAGACGGTGGTGTAATGCTCGTAGCGTAGACCGCGAGAATCGCAAAATTTCATATGCGGAGCAATAGCCAAGTTTAGCAATCCCTGACAGAAGGACGGTCATACAATTCAACTTAAACCCAAAACTGCACTCGTCTAATATACATGTAAAATCCGACTCAGTAGCTAGATACTTTGTGTCCGAGGAAGATTTATCTTCTGTGAGCAATGCAGCTCGAGTAGTACGTAATCTCATTCTCAAGCAACACGAACTACTGCGTGCTTCCGTTGCTACTATACAGTGATATGTCTTTCAAACTACCATTTTGGCGTCTCAAGATTCGAAGTGGTTCGTTTCGGCTTATAATAGTGACAAAAGTTACTAGTACCTACATATACAGAAATGCCACGTTTACAGACAAACCCTAGAGTTGTAATATAGGGTTTCTATTAATGTTTCTTATACTAAGAATACATACTAATAATATTTTACAACTTTAGTCAAAGAACCCAACCCGCAAAACCCTAAAACCATAAAGTATACAGGTACGACAAAAGACCGTCTGCTTGGGACAACACAGGAAATTGTGAAGGCACGCGACATGGCTTACAAGTTTATAAGGACCCTAATGCGAAAACCCGATTCGGCATTGTCGACCAAATAATCCTAATTATGTCATAAAATTTTATTAGTATGCATGTAAAGTGATCTTACAATACATCATCATGGGTTGTGGTATTTACCGCCTACAATTCTGTGTATACCTATTTTATATTATCGATGTTTATTTGGTTGCATAAAACGAAGAGCATTTCAAATAACAATTTAAATGTATTACACGGTTGTCGTAAAACCTGGAATTAGGCTAGAGGCTTGCCTATTGATGTGTAGTAGCCACATGATGTTGAAAGTATTAAAATATATGTATGTTCCACGTCATTAAGTTGATTGATAAAAATGGTCAGAATCTCTTCCCGATATCTACTTGTTGTCATTATGTTACGAAATAAAATGGGCAAATATACTCGTCAACGAGACACACCAACTGTCAAGAGATGTAAAGGTGTCTCAAGAAAAACATTCCGGTTTTCAGATGATTAGATGCTGTAATTTTTAAGACCATCATGTAGCCATGATTCATCAGTTCATCACTAAAAATATAAGATCCAATAGACGATCATCATTTAAATGATTCTGTACTAAATGTATTCCAGGAGTCTTAGAATCTACTGGTTCAAATATTTGCAGTCGTTAATATGGTATAGGCATTCATTAGTAGTTTTTTCGGAAATCCCTTATTACTATGAGTTATGGCACCAAAATCGTTCCTTGTAAGTTGAGGATATTTCACAAGAAATTAATTCATACACATTGATACTGAATAAATCCACTTAACACTGGTTCATTATATCGTATGCCTGATGCAAAAAGAGGGGTGTTGTAATTTCGAAAGCTTTTTCTGTCTGTGTATCTGTCTGTCTGTTTAATCAGCATAGTTCTTCACTATGTTTGATAATAATCACTTCAGGCATTTCAAAATCATCAGCTCATTCATAATCGTGTCGACATCAGCTCGGTTCGCGCGTAGGTGAGGACAGCGCGTCAACCGCCACAGCGAGTCTTAACCAATTTGTGACTTTTTAAAGGTTTATTGTTTTTCGTCAGGAGTTTTGAAGTACATATTAGGTAACACTTGTTACTGTAATAGAATGAATACGTAATAATACGTTCATCTGTTCTGCTACTATAACTAACGTTTTAGGTAAGTAATTAAATGGGCAATGAGGAATGATTATTATGAATGAAAATAATAATAAATGAAGAATCGAAGACCAAACACCGTAACAACGAAATGCGAAACTGTAAAGTGTCAACTGTCACTCAAATGTCAAATTTATGTTGTGTTTTTTAACATCGATCATTATACTGAAAGCGGCAAATAGGTAGATCAAAACTTTTTGTACGCCACCTCTACAATGTATGAAATATTTATTGTTCCCTGTTTGTATACATTTGAATAATAAGATGTTTCAAGTGCGATAATTATGATCATGAGTCGAAGTCTTGTAAAATAAAATTTGCTCTTTTAATTGTAAAGGAGATTACCTACTAGGTGCGAGACTGATGATGTAGTGATCGGTTTCATCTATCAGCGTATGTAACTGCGCAAAATGTGAGAATGTGCAGAGCAGAAAATCCTCATTACTTTAGAAGAATGCCATTACACCCACAAAAAATTGGAGTTTGGTGTGCCATACCTACAAGACGATTAGTTGGACCCATTTTTATCGACTCCTCGTCAATCAAATTTGTTACTTATCTTCATAAATATATGTATCATTGTTGAATTCTTGTTGACATCACATAATATAGCTTTCTAAGACCGGCCAGAAACAACCCACATTCAAGTTATATTATGAAATTGCGAATTCATCACAGTACGACCCACTTTTCGGCCGAATTTGTTCTGTCAACAAATTCTTGAGTAACCAGATAAATAAAAAAAAAATCACCCAGTATAACCTATATTTCGGTAATCCATCTAAAATGAACATTTGTGGTCTCTTTTAGTTTGCTGTCACAACGGCTGGTTACAGGCAAAATTAAAAATTCTTTTTTATAGTTAAACTGTTGAAACTTCTAACAATCTAATATTTACAAAAACGAAGTTTCAATGAAGAAGTAAAGCTGTATGCTACTGTTTATCGCTAAGATCAGTCCTTCTACGAGTAATGATAATGACAAACGAGTAGGTGATGCATAATTATAATGTGACAGAGTATCAAGGAGACATCACTGTCTTCAGTTGAGACGTAATGCAAATTAAGTGATCATATTAACGCATTAGTTGGTGATTTGGCTTCTACCAAACTTATTATTTTGGTAAATAACTGACCCCGTGAACTTCGTTTCACCTACAATTTAATTTTGAATCTGCAAAACCGAATGCTTTGAAATCTTGCAAATGCTTTAAACATACGATAAGCATAATAAATTTTTATTCAAAATATATTTACTTATCCCCTCGAAAAAATTGATGACGTCAGCCCAAAATTTTGCCAAATGAATCCGATCTAAAATGTCCAAAATACGATGAGACTATACTTGTGATTTATCATTCCATTGATATTTTTTAGTTTTGCTTATAGGGGGTGTCTCAAAAAAATTAATCACTGAGTCAATCTATTTTATTGATTGAATCAACCATTGCAAGACTGAATTTTGAAATATTGCAGACGTTTGGAAGTTACTGTTTGACATGATAGGTTTTTAATCAAAATATATCTGTTTATCAAGCCCAAAAACTTGATGACGTCATCTCAAGATATTGCCGAATAAATCCTATCTAAAATGTGCAAAATATCATCAGTATATTTTCGTAATTTATCATTGCATTCATATTTTTTGGATTTGCTTTTACAGTGACTCAAAAAAATATTTGGATCAGTCAATATATTTTAGTGAGTAACTCAAGAGTTGCAGAAATGAATACTTTGAGATCTTGCAAACGTTTTAAAGTTATTGTAAGCATGGTAAATTGTTAAGGATATTTATTTATGCCCCCCAAAAAATTGATGGAATGGCTCACTCGATTTTCGCAGATAATTTTGGGAATAATATACAGTTATTTTTAGTATTACACTGCACCAATCCAAGGTGGTATACGTGTTGATCGTAAATGTTGATTAGGTCATCACAAAATTGTGTGAAGAAAAGACTCAACTCGAAAATGCTGAATATGTTTCATTATACTTTTGGTGCGAAACAACGTTCGATCAATTTTTTGACAATGGTTGATATAAATAAAACTCAGTCATAGTCGAAATACGAAGTATCTACTCGAATATCATATCAAAATATTTCTAGATGATGCTTATACTTCAGTAGGTAACAGTTGATGCTCAAGTATCATCTCGATACAACAAAAAAGGAAAACAGTGACAGTGTTCAATCATCAAGGCAAAAATCGAGTCACCAAGATATAAGTTAGTATGGGGTAAACACCTTAAGATGGGAATCTTAAGTGTTAGAAAAAACGCACTGCACAATTTATGCATAAATAAAAGTTAATTACCTAAAAAGTTTTCGATATTCCCGCTCCTAATGTGTTTTTCAAACTGAATGCACCTTTTGACGACGTTTCACGTTCATGAAAGTCACCATGTTTAGTTAAAATTCACTCTTACAACGATCCTACTCCTTTTCTAAGCTGCTTTACAGACAACTCAATTATTTGCCACGCCGATGCCCATTTTTAGATTAAATGCTCACAAAACGCGTAGATGTTCAATTTGTGTCCGGGGAGATACAGTGTTTCCAAGCAGGTACTTAGTACATAGAGTAGATGCTCAGGTATATAAGAGTAATAATGAAGTAGGTACCTACTTCGTAGTTCGAATATGAGTATCTACTCAGTTTTATTCATACCACCCAATGTCTCGCTTCAATATTTGATTATGTTGATTATGAGCACAACACTGATCAACTTCCATATTCGAATTACCCACCAATTAAATCATTGCGGTTTGCACCTGAGGTAGTTCGTCGCACATTTGATTGACTTCGTGGACCTATGTGAGGTTGTCGTCTTCTCGGCATTTTAATGAACTTCATAGAACGACACATAATTATTTTCACAGTCAATCAAATCTGTAAATTTTGTCTTGAGAATTTTAAACTACTGAAAACCTCAAATTAAATAAGGGTAAAGTTTGAGGTTTTGTCAAAACCAACAAAGTGAATATAGGTAAATAGAATGGCAGATCAAAATTAATAAGAAATTTTCGCAATGTGTAACTAAATTCACTTTAACCAAGACTTTTCTTAAAATAAACGACGTTTTTCTTTTACGAAAAAACAAAGAACGATTTGAAATGCAATACACTTTTCACAATTGCACGGAAGAATTAGTTTTGTATGACACGTCAGTTAATATAAAAAATTTTTCAAATCGGTCAAGCCGTTTTTGAGTTTTAGCGAGACTAACAGGAACAGCAATTGATTATTTTTATTATATAGAAGATTAAAAAATGGGGGTTGGTGGTAGAAAGGTGAACATTTAGGGTTATATGTATTTTTGATGCCAAATCTTAAAAAAATAAAAATAAAAAATTTTGTCTAAAAAATAGACAAACATTTTTTAGGGTGGGCCACCCTTATCACTTAGGGGTATAAAAAACCTACCGAATATACATAAAAAATTTCATACAAATCGGTCAACCCATTTCGGTTACAAAGACTGTGACGCGAGAATATTATACATAATAGAAAAGTATTGTTTTTAGACTTTTTCAGGCAATTTTTTAAATTTTTCTCTCAGTAGGAACCATCCTCGTACTTCAAGGAAAATTTGAAAACAAAAATTAGCCGAATCGGTTGAGTCGTTCTCGAGTTATGCGCTTAGCAACACATTTAGCGATCCATTTTTATTTATATAAATAGATAGATATGCCTGGTCTGATCGTATCCCAGCAATGGTGAAAGAGTTATATATTCTTCTACCATCAAGCGACCAACACCTCCTTTATTTGTCGCTTTGTTATTGGGACAAAATAGATCACCGTTTTCTAATTAAATTCGATTCCAGTGTCGTAACATTATTAAACTATAACCGAAGAAACGGACGAAATGGTACATGGAGTAAACATACTTATTGTCCAAATTTTTATCCATATTATGTTCATATTATTGCCAGTCGTAATATGTACATTACTTAGATCGTCTACTAGTTTTTTTTTTTAGGATAATGGCGCCTAAGGTTAAGTCTATTTCCCAAACTTAAACATATACCAAATGACAAAAGAAGAACACCTAGAAAAAATGAGATGCATATATTAATGTTAGGTCATGCAATAATTGATAACTATTAGAATCCACTTATGACAGTTTAGGGATATATGTAACTACATGGCATCGAACTGACTAGGTGGAAGATTCTTGAGGCACACTAACCTTTGCCTAAGGTGTGGTAAGTTTTACAGAAGGCTAGCCGGCTGGGTAAAAGTGTGATTCTCCGACCCGGCATTTCCTACACATGTTCTATTGGGGATGAATCAAAGGCAGGTGGGAGCCAAGGAAGGACAGCTACTTTTGCTTTTGCTAGGCATGCTAAAAAGGTTTGGGCTATGTTTGGGCTATCGTTATCTTGCTGGAATAAGACGTCCTCGTTTTACTGTATGTTTGGAATATCTATCAGTGCTACCACTTCCTGGACGTAACGATTTGTCGTCATAGATCCTTTTATAACAATTAAGAGAGACCTCTCTCAGACCATATAGCCCCCTAGATCAATGTGTCCACAGTTCGAGTGATATGTCGTTCTATGGAAAAAGCAGTATTATGCCATTCACTACGATGGTTTCTGTGAGCAAATGAAGACGTACGATTACAGTCCAAAAGATCAGATTTGACCTAATACTAATCCGTCGACCCACTATATCACTTTTCTGTTATCGCACTTGTCGAAAACCATCGATCGCGTTAGTAGTACCAAACATCAAAAGTAGCGGTGCGCCGCGATCTTCTGGCATCAGAGACTTGTGGTATACTTCTGGCAAATAAAATTACGCATTTATTAGAAAAAAAAACAAACTTAGCAAATATTTATGTCAATGTTGATTGTACAAATCGATTATAAAAAATAATATTTCAAAGTTTTTTCTTATCAATGTAACATCTCAGTTTCACGGTCAATGTGTTATATAGACAGTGTGTAGTTTAAAATTAACAGTTATAAAGAGTAGAACAATTTTCAGTGCTTAATAACAATCTAGTATTCAAATCCACCATATAACATTTTGAATTTTTTATAAACAAAACTTGGGAATTATCAGTTAATGTAACAGCCTCTACATCTGTGGGTATACCTGGCCAATCGCTAGATATATCTTTACCGTTTACTACTAGACGCTTCCCACTAGGTTTTCTTGTGTTCAGTGCGTAGTACTTTGAACCTGCAACTTACATGAAAATTTCCCATAATATTTCAAACGAAACAAACCTTTAAAGAAATAAATTGTCGTAGCACCAGCATGATAGAACGCAGCGTCAATATTTGGTGGCACTTTATCAAAACCTACTGAAATGAGTTTTTTGGAAATCAGTCGGTATGGTTTAGCATCATGATCAAATCGATAGAATAGGTTGTCTGACAAAAAATAGCTTCTTTTTCCAACCATAAACGCAGCATCAATTTTATCGGGTAATCCAGGAAATAAAACATCTCGACGGAATGGACCACTTTGTAACACTCCATCTGAAATTGTCCAGTACTCTTCTCCAACTACAAGCAAAGGCTCTCTTGTATCCAGTATTGCATCTACAGAGGTTCCTTCACATAAAATGCTATTATTCATAATTGCTTGCCCATACATAGTTCTTAGCGTTTTGGTATCAATTTCAGAGGGTTGTATTACTTGAGTCGAATAGTAAGGATGCATTATTGATTGCATAGTTTCTGTATGCGGTAATCCCAAAGAATGTCCCAATTCGTGGGCTGCAACCCAGCCAAAATATGTTTTAAACGCACCCTGTGATACATCGAGAGTCCAGTCTTCGTCTTTATCGAAGAAAATATCACCATTATCCTGAAAAGGGTAGATATTTTAAAGAATAACTTATCTTTTGATTGTTTGAAATGAAATGATATGTAGACAAATTGTATAACCCTAATAATCTAGAATTTTTTATATTTTCGCTAGCAATTATGTTTTAAATTTACCGGGTAATAAGCGTAGCCTAGAACGTTATAAGGCCCATCCTGTGTTGTAAAATGTATAATAATGTCAGCTTTGTTAGAATCAGTTTCACTTATTTTGAGATTAACGTTGTCTGTCCATACTTTTATAGAATCGTCAAATATTTTCTTCACTTCAGTCTTCATAAATGGTTCAGATACGTTAAAAATCTTATATGTTATATGAGAATTTTTCCATTTATTTGCTGTAGCAGAATATTATACACATTTGGTAAAATGTACAAGAGGTTGTTTAAGTCACTTACCAGTTTGGGCAAAAGCTGGAACATGTTCTGGTCTACCACAGCGGCGTGCTTTCATTCTTTCGATGGTTGCCTCGTCTAAAGTACCTAAAAGAATTATTATTCTAATTGTGCAATTTCTTTACCTCCAGACCCTCACACCTGTGGTTGGTAATTCATTAACTGATTGGAATTTTTCGATGGCATCTTTGAAAACTTTTTCGCCAGGATTAGAAGTATTTAGGAATCCATACGTGTGAAGATGTTGCTTTGCATCAAATGTAGGTCTTAATTGAGCATTTTGTATTAAAACAAAGATAAACAATAGAATGGTGAACATGACGAGCTAGGTATCACCATATGTCATTTACTAAAAATTTTATATCTTCAATTTAAAGCGTTGTTAAAGAAGTTTAGTTAACCTACACGACCTACTAATCAGTTAGAATACCCATTCACCTTATCATTATTTAAGTGATTATTACGCATTTCTATTTATTTGACGGTCAACCCGCAACAAATCTCCAATTATTAAATTAAAACTTGAACAGACAATAACTTTTTTGAAAATAACCTATCAGTATGAGTGTTAAGTTTCTTTTTATTTTTATATGAACAGTCTATCTGCAATACAAATGCTGATTTATCCCCTAACTTTTAAAGTCTTAACATGTATGCATTCCAGTGTATTAACCATGAAATCAACATAACCATGGGCTTTGCAGCTTTCTGTTAGTGAGGATGCCAACATAATTAAATAAACGCGGTGACGACTTTATCAAAAAGTATTGTTGTACAACGAATGGACAAGGTCAAACCGTCCATAATATTGATAGCATAACGATAGTTTTCATGGAAAGTTGATAACAGGTTTATATTATCTATATATATTTATTTAAAAATGATAAATGCAACATTATGACAATGAATATATAGCTAACATCTATAGAAAGATGAAACGCATTCTGAACTACTACAAAGTTGCTTAGTCTTTAAATTCACCACATAACACCTGCCACTTTTTATAAATAAAACTTTTGACGTGTTCAATAAAGTCGCTGCGTCGACATCGTTTGGTACACCATCCCAGTCAGTCAATATACTTGTGCCGTTTACAATTAAACGATCACCAGGCTTTCTTTGTGTATCAAGTACGTAATACTTTGCACCTAGAATGTTTCGAAAAATAAGTTTAAACTGAAAAGCCCAGAAAATACCTTTGAAAAAATAAATTATCTTCTCCTTCGGCACGTAAAAAGCAGCGTCGATATTCGATGGCAAATAGTCGAAAGCAACAGAAATAAGTTTTCGACGATACTTATTTTTCTGATAATCGATGATGTAAGATACGTTGTGCTTTAAAACGTAGATATTTTCTTTTACCACAAAAGCAGCATCAATATTATCAGGAAACTCAAGAAAAATTGATTTTACATTATAAGGACCACTTTTCAGGGAGGTATTCGTCATTTCCCAATACTGGTTTCCCTTAAATAAAAAGTATTTTTGAAAATTTATCATCAGTATTTCGTCTATGGACGTTGCGGTACACAAAACTGTTTTGTTCAGTAATGGTCCGTACAAAGATTCCAATTTTTTTATATCTGTTTTTGAAAGTTTAGGCAACGTGTTGACATAATACTCAGACATTATGGACTTTTTACTTATCGAGTGTGTCAAGCCCAACGAATGGCCAAATTCATGAGCTGCAACCCAAGGAAAATATGTTTCGGTATCTGATGTCTGTAAATGATCTAATGTCCACTTTTCATCTATATCAAAGAAGATATCCCCAACTTCCTGTGGAAAAAAAATATTAACAACCATTTTAACTCAAAATGGTCGTGAATATAACAAATTAATAATATACAATATGATCGAAAAAACTCCTCTAGTAGGCCGCCCAATTTATTTTTAAAATAGTGATGTAGTATGACCCTTTGTTTGACAGTTATTTGACCGAAACACATTGCTGTTACCAACATCATTATTTTAAAAATAAACTTCGAGACCTACTATTATAGAGAAGTTTTTGTTTTTGATGTCTAGTCACAAATGCATACGGGCATATATGCGTATCCAAGACTGTTATCCACTCCATCCAAATCCGTAAAATAGATGTTAATATCAGCATTATTTGTTCTTGCCTCAGTAATTGTAAGATTAATGTTGTTAGTCCATATTTTTACAACATCTTCAAAAACACTGTGAAGTTGTTCTTTTGTCAAAGACGTACTATAATTTTGAATTTTGTAAGTAATTTGTCGTCTCATCCAAGGAGTTGTTCCTAAAATACAAATATGTAACTACGCAAATATATCTAAGGGCAAAATCTAAACTAACGAAATGTTGGAGTGTTAGGTGGCATTTGACAACGACGTAAATTAATTTTATTAAAGGCGTCATCTGCAGAAGAAAATAGTAAACGTCTCAACATTAATTTATATCACATAAAAAATACCTGTGTCATTTGAAATAAAAACCTGATCTAGATTTATTCCACGTTTTATTCTGCTAAAGTCCTGAAAACTTTGTATACAGATAATTTTCATTCATTTTAATATAATTAGTTAATATATGAGAATAACATTACCTTCTCACTTATGCTCCTTTGTTGGGAATGAAATGAAAAAAGAAGAATCGAAATCAAATAAATTAAGTAATTTTCGCACATATTTTGGTAACACTTCGCTACAACGTTTCACTCACACATGGCTTTTAGCCTTGACCTCGCAACAACACACCAGTTACATGGGCGCACTCAGAAACAGACTCTATTTATAATAATTAAGGTTATTATGGTAATATCCAATTACAATTGAATTTTTATGTATATATATACAGTGACATCCAACATAAAATAGGATGGATACTTTTCTCTACCTAGTGTAAGTTTCAAACCTGTATTGACGTTTAAATATCATTGTTAATGAATAGCTATTCAATGTAGTCCAGTTTACACAATTAAATTTCTTAATGGCCATTTCATTCGAAAAACTAATAGGAGTAAAATATTGTGGTGTGCCAATTTGAAAAATCAAATTTCACTCTCAACAAAAGTGCGTTTGGGAAAATAACGAAAAAAGTCACTCTTAGGTTAGTAGTTCTAGGAAGTTTTGTAAGATAGTGCAGGTGGAATTCCAAAAAAGGTCACTCACTTCCTGTTTTGAGTGCGTTACTTGGTGTTTTGGTATATAGTGAAAACCCCAAATTTAAAAACGTTTGTAAAATTTTGTTTGCAATTTGATTAAAGGCCAGTTGTTTTGTCGTGTCCATCCGTGTTATTATCGGTGGCCAAGCATGGACACTAACAAAATTATTTATTTGGGTGTAGGTCCATTTCCTTGGAAATGGATAGCTAAATTGCAATCAGGGAGAGGTAATAAGTAAAATGTGATCTTCATTTAATAAGTGTATTAAGTATAAATTTAACAGAATTGATTGTTAAAATTGTAAGTCCCAGACAAAGGTTAAATATAATTGCATTCTTAAGGCTACGAAACCGAAAATCGATATTTGACGCGTCCGCTAAATAATAATAACCTCTACTTGATAATACAAAACAAAACTAATTACTATTCACTTCAATTATTTAGATATATGGCAATCAACAGTTGCTACAAAAGGGCCAAATATCTACGTCTCCTTAAAGTTATTTAAAACGAAAACGCTACTCGAAATATCCTTAAATAATCTTTTTCTATCCCTGATCAATAAAATATTAGCACAAAACTTAAATTAAATGTCAGTGCAATAATTGCAAGTATGACGTTAAATAGGTAATACATGGGCGTATGAGGTCCAATCTACGAATGGTACTTTTTACAGGGATCATCCCCTATTTACAATAATAAAATTTGGGATGATTAGAATCTATACAAACAAATTAAAATAATAATAAAAAAAACTATTATAATATTATGCAACAGGAAAATTAAAGCCGTCCTCCTACCTCAGGTCAGCTCCAGGGATGTGACTGCGGTAAATGTTAAGTGTAACATAGGAAGAGGCGAAGAGCAACTGGTAATAGCATCCGTGTACTTACCACAGGGAGCACCGGAACCATGTCCAACATGGGAAATGGCGAACTTGGTGGAACACTGTGATAGCGGAAATATAAACCTCATCATCGGTACCGATGGGAATGCCCACTGTTTGCTGTGGGAGAGCAAAAAAAAAACTAATGATAGAGGAAGAACACTAGCTGAATATCTTTTATCAACAAATCTAGAGATTCTCAACCGAGGCTGCGAACCAACTTTCGTAACATCGCGTAGTCAGTCAGTAATAGATATTACACTGGCTACATGGGATATCTCACAACATATAATGGGATGCCACGTCTCTAAAGAGGTGTCAGTGTCAGACCATAGATGGATCATATATACATTAAAATGTATAGACATGGAGACAAAGACGTACAGGAACCCTAGGCTGACGAACTGGGCTTTATACAACGAAGAACTGGACGAAAGACTAGGGACCTCCGTGCAGTCTACACCAACAGAATACAGATCGACAGAAGACATAGAGAAAACCTTGATCATTATCAACGACTCTCTAATGTCAGCGTATGAGAAAAGTTGCCCCCTAAAGAAGGAAGGTCTGGGCAAAGGTACACCATGGTGGAACCGAAGGCTCAGCCTACTTCAAACGGGGCTAAGAAAACTTTTCAATAGAGCAAAAAACACTAAGAAAACTGAAGACTGGGAAGCCTATAAAGAGCACCGGAAAGAGTTTAAGAAAGAATTAAGAAACAAGAAACGGGAAACGTGGAGATCCTTCTGCAGCGACATAACGTCGACTGCGTCGGCCGCAAGGCTGAAGAGAGTTCTCTCGAAGGACCACACACATCAACTACGTTTCCTAAAGAAAGAAGATGGCACCTTTACAGCCACCTTAGAAGAGTCCGCAGAACTTTTGCTGCAGACCATGTTTCCAGACAGCACAAGGACTACCTCCCATTCCAAAAGGGATGTAGCCGGTACTCAACCTGGAGTGGGCAGTGGACAGCTTTTCCCCATACAAATCTCCAGGAGTTGACGGTATTTATCCCGCCCTCCTGCAGAGGGGAATGAGCAGACTACGCCCTATTTTGTTGCCAATGCTTCGGGCGTGTCTGGCTTTCAGATACATACCGAATGCATGGCGAATAGTAAAGGTTATCTTTATACCTAAGCCAGGACGACAAGATTACACCTTGGCTAAATCCTACAGACAAATTAGCTTAACAAGATGTCTCTGAAATATTGGATGATAGTGGTCAAGTAGACGTAATTTTTACTGATTTTCAGAAGGCCTTTGATCAAATTGATCACTTCATATTACTCAAAAAATTGCGCTTGATGGGATTTTCTAACTCTATGGTACAATTATTTTCTTCTTATTTGATTGGTCGTGAGCAGCGTGTACGTTATCAAAACCATCTGTCGAAGTCATCGGTACCAACATCTGGGGTTCCGCAAGGATCTAATTTGGGTCCGTTACTATTTTTAATATTTATTAACGATCTGCCTAATTTATTACTAAATCGAAAATTACTATTCGCTGATGACTTAAAGATCTACGCCAAAATCACAAGCGTTGATGATTGTCTTCAACTCCAAGAAGATATCAATATATTAATTAACTGGTGCTTAAGGAATCGACTCACTCTTAATATCCTAAAGTGCATTGTCATGTCTTTCACACGAAAATTAAAACCTATCGTCTTCACGTACTCAATGGGAACTTCGAAGCTTAAAAGAACAGATATCTATAAGGATCTCGGTGTCATATACGATATGAAACTTAGCTTTGTGAACCACATACAGGATACTGTTGCAAAAGCATTTAAAACCTATGGATTCATCTATAGGAATTGCAAAGAGTTTACGAACATTCGGTCTTTATCAGCTTTATACTATTCTCTAGTTCGCTCTAGGCTGGAATATTGTGCGCGTGTATGGTCTCCGATTTACGAAATACATATTATTCATGTTGAATCTGTTCAGAGGAAATTTCTGAAGTTTTTAAGCTTTATTGTTGATAGGACATATCCCCCACGTGGCACTGATCATACGTTGTTACTTGAAAGATTTCAGTTCACATCACTTAAAATTCGTAGAATATCATACGGCATTTCGTTTCTGTGGAAACTTTTGAACAATCGTGTAGACTGCACATCGCTTCTACAAAAGATCAACTTTTTAGTCCCCAGAACTCAGCTTACTCGTCAAGTTTTTACATTTTATACACACCCCTGCAGAACAAATATTTTATGCAAGTCACCATTGCATGCAATATGCAATAATTTCAACAAAATTGCTTGGAACTGCGACATCCATCATGACGCTATTACAAAAATTAGACACTGCATTGTAACTTATTGGGACAATGGAAGTTAACTTAATTTATCTTTATTAATTTTTTTTGTTTTTTTTTTTCTTCTTTTTATTTTTATTTTAAGTAATTTCAACGTGTCATTTAACTAGCATGACTAATGTATATTTTCTGTAATTGGGTATAATACCTGTAGAAAATAAAGGTTTATTTATTTATTTATTTATTTATTTATTTATTTATTTATTAACATCATTCTTGCTGAAAACGCTAGAAAGACTAAGCGAAAAAGAGATTCGGGAGACTGCTTTGAGCAAGCAACCTCTACATCCGAACCAACACGCCTACATCCAAGGAAGATCCACCGATACGGCCCTACACACAGTTGTAAACCGTATAGAGTGGGCGATGGAGAACAAACTCTTCACCTTAGGAATGTTTTTGGATATTGAAGGAGCGTTTGATAAAACGACCTTCAAAAGCATAGAACTAGCCCTACGAGAGCACGACGGGGACCCCACCCTAAGTGGGGTGGCCGGCATGCTGAGGAATAGGGAAGTAATGATTAATGTAGGTGGCACTGAGATCGAGGCTGTTGTAGACAGGGGATGTCCTCAGGGAGGAGTTCTCTCTTCTGTACTGTGGGATACTGTCGTTGACAGCTTGATACGATGCCTCAATGATCTTGGCTACCACACAATTGGATACGCGGACGATCTAGTCATTCTGCTAACAGGAAAAAACGCAGATACATTATGTGAGGTAATGCAAGCTGCAGTAAAAATAGTCGAGGAATGGTGCAGCAGGCATACCCTCTCCGTTAATGGAGAAAAGACGAAACTAATCCTGTTCACTAGGAAAAGGAAAATTGGCACACTACAGATGCCAAAAATATTTAACACAACGCTTCAACTTTCGGACGAAGTCAAATACCTGAGAGTTGTATTGGACTGGCGACTGAATTGGAAGAAGCATGTAGATGATAAAGTGGAAAAGGCACGCTCGGTTCTTTGGCAATGTCGTAGGGTGGTGGGAAGGTCGTGGGGTTTAAATCCCAAGATCGCCCTCTGGATCTACACGGCAATAGTCAGACCGATGCTGTGCTATGGAGCTTTAGTTTGGTGGCCCAGAGCCAGACAAAAAACAACAGCCCTGCAACTTGAACACGTTCAGAGGATGGCGTGTCTCAGTGTTACAGGAGCAATGAGGACCACTCCCACAGCGGCACTGGAGACTCTTCTTTGCTTAGCACCTCTTAACCTTTACATAGAGGAAGCGGCAATGACGACGTCTCTAAGACTTCACTCTCTGGGAGTATGGAACAAGCAAGGCCGCACAACGAAGCACACTCGGATCTTAACGGAGGCGTTCAACAGAATACCCTTATTAAGGATGGGTTGTAACCGAATGGGCACAAAATTAATATATGAGAAGACATATAGAATATCAATGAATGACAATTCAGAAGGACGAGCCGACATAGATATCTATGTCGATGGTGCCAAAACAGATAGTGGTTCAGGAGCCGGCATCTACTCCGAACAACTGAACGCACAAATCAGTGTACCTCTCGGCACCCACACGTCTGTCTTACAAACAGAACTGATGGGAATAATGCTGGGAGCTACAATCGTTGCTGAACGTGAAATCGGCAACAAATCAGTACGCATACTTACTGACAGCAAGTGTGCACTACTAGCCCTGGACAACTGTATGGTTCGATCCGGGCTGGTTTGGGAGTGCAGACAAACGCTAAAGTATGTAACGCAGAGGAATAGTGTGGAACTTTGTTGGATCAAAGGACACAGTGGCAACGAAGGAAACGAGAGGGCAGATGAGATGGCGAAGCGAGCCGCGCGCATGCCCTTCTGGGGACCCGAACCGGCAATCACGCCTTCGGTCGCCCTCTCGAACGAACTCGTAAAGCAATATACCCAGAGACGCCATGAGCAGGTATGGGTGAAGTTGAGCAGCTGTCGGCATAGTAGAGCTTGTATGGCGACACCAGACCGTAAGTTGACGAAATTTTATCTCTCACTTTCAAGGGACAAACTGCGTAAACTGGTAGGATTCCTTACCGGACATTACCAGTTTAACAAACATCTACATACGATAGGGGTGGTAATAGACCCAATCTGTCGTGGATGCAATGAAGAAGAGGAAACAGCTGAGCACATTCTTCGTGAGTGTCCAGCCCTAGCCTCCTACAGGGAATCCATACTAGGGGACATCTGGCCTAGTATGGCAAATATCAGGGAGTTTCCACCCTCTGCATTACTCAAGTACATTCAAGCAGTTGGGTGCCTTGACGAGTAGAGGAGCGGGAAAACACCCTGATATGGACTTGGGGAAGGTACAATGGGCCCAAAGGCGAGGCCTAAGTGCCGGCTGGCCACGGTCAGCCCCCATAGATTAAGAATCCAGAATCCAGAAGATTACTACGTGATTATTCATAAATTATGGCAAGTCTTAAAATCTTATTAGAGTACGCGGGTCATCCGAAAACCTCCAAACCATCAAAATGCCGCGATTCACATCTAAAACAGGGGCCGCAGAGTGCAGTGACCGATTTCGTTATCTTCGTCATTTCATTAATGGCGTTTGCATTTAAGCGACAAAACAGTAACCAATCTCTCAGATAATTCCTCAGTTCTTAATTGATAAACGTTCGCCCTCTTGATGACAGTAATGGACCATTCGGAGGTTCGGGTTAATCACTAGAGAGCGGATTTCTGTCGGGCTAGGCAAGGCCAAACTCGGTACGGCTCGTACGGGATGGGAATTCATTGCAGTTAAGGGCTGCACTTCGTTTATTTGAGATTAGAATAACGCTGCTTCGTTGCACTCTGCTGTTAATTCTCGTTCTCATTTACGTAGCCGTTTGATTAATAAATCGTTAATTGTATTTATGGAATAAGTGACGATTAAATTTAGTGATTATCTATCACCCGCTACTGAGTCCCGGCGATCCAGCGCGTCCTCACCTATAATCGTGACGTAGCCCGACAGAAATCCGCTGTCTATTAATCACACATCAGTCGAGTATTATCGAAGAAGGCACAAAAGCAAGATAACACATGCATGACGGTTTAAATTTGGAATCTTAACTTACTGAAAACCATGGAAGTTTTCTAAGTCTTCCTTCGCAATTTCGGTTAAAGAATACTCAGCTGGACAAGGCTTCAACACGGCACTACTTGGGTATTGATCGTCGTGGGTACTTCTCGTCTTCGTGGCACACTGGATTCGACTTCTTCCTTACTCTCGATTTTGCGACCTTTTATACGGCGTTTTTCTCATTAATTATGTTTTTGGTGGCATCTTTATGAGTGCACTTGTTGCATCGTGGTAATCGTATTTGGGTTAGTTGATAAGAATGCAATCCTTTTGGGCTTTATTTAGAGGTTTTATAAGTCTTAGTTTCGTTGTTCCGAGAATTTCGTCAGACTGATAAGTCGCAAAATAGATTGATGGTAATGCGTGAGATTTGGTTTGTTTTATGCTTCTTTTATCTTGCGTTGCTTTATTGTGTAACGCCTATGTGCCTTATTTACTGGTTGACTTAAGTTATATTTTGTTTGTATGCGGAAGCCTTTGGTAGTTAATTTGGTGTGATTTATTTGGTGTTGGTTCCTCTGTGGTTTTAATTGAATTTCGTTAGATCACGTGTCAACGTTGTGGATTCTTCTTTGTCTTGTTATCATGTTAACGTCATGTGCTGTCACCATCTTGGAACTTTTGCTTGGGTGTGGTATTTAGCTAGGGTTGACTGAGTGAGTGCTTCTCAATAGTGTGCGAATATAGGTTTGCAATTATCTGGTGGTTGGGTAATACATACGCGATTGGACATGCGCAATTTGCTTGCTTTTTGCGAATATGCGAATTTAGTCTTTGAGTTAGAGAATTATGTTCTGAAGTTTCTTATTGCGGTATTGCGGATCACTTAATTAACGTTTTTGAATCTAAAATGTTCGGAAGTTTTGACTGTTCCACCGACACGTGTTTGTCTCACAGTTCTCATATTTGTTGCGAAAATCTCCGAGATGGCGCTGACACGAAGGCGAGGCTAAAGTCACTAGATCTACTATTACTTTTAGAAAGTACGGCAAACTGCCTGTGGTCGGAATTCGACAGAGAGGAACCTAACCTATGTGTTAAACAAAGATAGCGCGAGGCTAGTAATTTTCGCTATCTGTCAACGAAAGGTTGATGTGTTTACGATTTGAGGTTACGACAGACTGTACTAGAATTATTGAGTTAACGGACCGGAAAGAACACTATTCCAGTCCCAAAGTAACTCCAGCCCTATTCAACGAGAAAGTGTCACCGGTAACCAGCAAACAGTCGTGGAAGACGTGTTACCACCAAGGCAATTGACGGCCAAATGACAGTAACAGGATCGCCATACTGGAAGCAAAAAATACCTGCTGTCGAAAAGACGGAGCATAACAAGGACACAGATATATTTCTATTTCATAAAAGTTACTAATTGCCACACATTTCAAGATCGAGTCACATTAGGCGAGGTTCCACCATACTTCCGCTCGCTACTCTCTCTCTCCCCGTTCGCCGGTACTTACGTGAACACGTGTTACAGTTAAATTATGTAAAGTTTATTGTTAATAATAACGCCTTTTGAGTCAAAGCGAGTTTTCTTTTAACGATAAGAACCAACAAATAAACAGTAGTGTAACAGTGGCGCTCCAACTCGGGCTCGAAGTGTTAACGAAAACGTGAGTTCGAAAATTCGGCAAGTGTTGTGCACCTGGGCGTTAAAAGGTCTAACACACGCTGCAAAATCTACGTGCATCAGGGTCTTGATCGCGTAGTAATCGAAAAACCGCATTTCGAGGAGAACACGTGGGCAGTGATAAGCGCGTTATCACCATCGCGATCTACGAAAAGGGTTGCAATTTACAGCTAGGGGGAGAGCAAGACATCGTGTAATCAAGAACGAACGACGTGAGTTTCGTCGTTTTCGAGAAAATCTTCGTTTTCTACAAATTTCAAAACCTCGTGGTTGCCGCCATTTTGGAATTTAGCGCCTTCGGTGAGTGAATCGTGCGCGTCCGGAACTAGTATCGACTATCCGTGGTGACTTTCGCGTTGTATTGCGCGCGCGTTCTGGTGGAAAATTACGCGGCGACATTTTCGCAATCTGGGGTATTTCGTTCGTGTGTTGGCCAACCTGGAACTTGACAAGTGACAGGTGACATTTGATTGGACGTAACCTCCATGAGCAGCGTTCCGCCGACAACAGAAGATAACAGCAACGTCGCGAGTACTACACAACAGGAGAAAAGAAAGAAGAGGAACAACCGCAACAAAAAGGTCTCCTGCACATATTCTCTAAGGTCACGTACTCATACATCACCCAGCGCAATGCCAGACAACGTAGTTCTGACCCCAGAACAATTTGATCTGCTGCTAGCTAACATGAGGACGGTGCTGACAACGCCTGCACCAACTCCCGTACCCACTCCCGCGGCTTCAGGAACATTCGCGGAATGCAAGTCTAGGTTCTCCGGAGCGAAAGGAGAGTGTGTCGAAGCATTCATAAACGCCATAGAGATGTATAAAGGTTGCCTCAATGTTTCAGACGAGAATGCTCTTAGAGGTTTACCCATGCTTTTAGATGGGGCTGCTGCGACGTGGTGGCAAGGGGTCAAGGACACATTTGAGGTATGGGAAGATGCTGTGAAAGCAGTACGGCACAGCTTTGGGGAAAATAAGCCCCCATACAAGATTTTTAGAGAGCTGTTCTCACGAGAGCAGTCGCTTTCAGAGCCAACAGATATATTTGTAAGCCACGCTCGGGCGCTACTAGCCAAGCTGCCACCAACGCCCAAACTGGACGAGCAACACAAGCTCGACATGGTGTACGGGCTTTTAAACAATAACATCCGAAAAGGCGTTCATCGAGATGTTATTGCGACATTTGAAGATCTTATATTAAAAGCAAGGGCTGTTGAAGATTTTATGGAGGTCAAACAGACTAATAGTAAAGACTCTCGTAATAAAGTGCGCTGTAGTTTCTGTAATTACTATGGACACAATCAAGGAGAGTGTAGGAAGGCTGCGAAACAGAAGAGTCAGGAGACGAGTCAGGCCCCAAAGATGAGCACACAAACAGCAAATGCTCTTATTTGCTATGGTTGCCGTAAGCCTGGACACATCAGGTCCCAGTGTCCTAACCAGCAGCAGAGACAAAGGACAACCGACACCATGGAGGTTTTGTCTGCGGACTTAAGTGGTGAAGTGTTCAGAGCTTACCTACCAGTTTGCATTGCAGGGAAAGAAGGCCTGGCCTTTGTGGACACGGGAGCTAGACGCAGCATGGCTGGTAACAACTTATTTCGGCACCTGAAGGCGATAGGAGCCCCATATCACTCGGTCCAACAGACGATGACGATGGCGGATGGGAACCCGGTCCCAGTGAGAACGGAGGTGTTCGATGTGGAAGTGACCCTTGAAGAACGGACCTTTCCAATGTCATTGACTGCAGTACCAGATCACATCAACAGCAAAACTCTACTGGGAATTGATTTTATAAAACAGGCAGGTATTATATTGGATCTCCCAGAGATGAGGTGGTGCTTCAGGGATGCACCATCGTGGTACCCATTAGTGGATGAGTCAACGGTAAAGACAGGGTTGCCAGTGAATGCCGTAGACCTAGAACCATTACGAGAGGATGAGGGTATCGAACTGTCCAGTGGCGAGAAACTGGAATTGTCAGAACTCCTGGGCAGAAACAGAGAGGCTTTTTCAAGACGAGATGAGCCAACGCCTTATGCTGAGCATCGTATCGATCTCACCAATGACCAGCCAATTGCTACACCCCCATACAGGATGTCACCCCAACGAAGGTCAGTGTTGGAGGAACAAATTCAGCAAATGGCGGACGACGGGATTATTGAAGAATGTGAGTCTCCCTTTGCTGCTCCAGTGGTGATGGTGCCAAAGAAAACTGGCGGTTTTCGTGTATGTGTGGACTTTAGGAAATTGAACGCTGTTACCGTACCTGACCGCTATCCTCTACCGCGCATTGACGACGTGTTGCACTCTGCCCAACAATGTTTTTACATGAGCACAATTGACTTGGAGAGTGGGTTTTGGCAGGTCCCAGTGCGGGCAGAGGACCGAGACAAAACAGCATTTGTGTCTCCTTTTGGACTATACAGATTCTTGCGGATGCCGTTCGGATTGCGGAACGCGCCCGCGACGTTCCAACGTCTCATTGATCGCTTTAAGGTTGGGTTACCGACTGTTTGTTTGCATATTGGCTTATCTCGACGACCTAATAGTGCTCTCGGAGACGTTCGGTGGACATTTGAAAGATTTGCAGAAAGTTTTCGACAGACTTGGACAATTTAAATTGAGCGCGAACCGCAAAAAGTGCGTCTTCGCGTGTTCGAAGGTGAAGTTTTTGGGTCACGTGATCGCAAAGGGCGGGATTTCGACGGATCCCGACAAAGTCGCGGCAATTACCCAGATGCCTGCACCGACGAACGTCAAACAGCTGATGTCGTTCCTTCAGACGTGTAGCTGGTTCCGGAGGTTTATCCCGGAGTTTTCGGGTATCGCCCAGCCATTGACATACCTCACCAAGAAGAAATCTCAGTGGACGTGGGGGAGCGCACAGGGAGAAGCGTTTGAAAAGCTGAAACGCCTGCTCACGACGGCACCCATACTACGCCAAGCAGATCCATCCCTACCGTATACGTTGCGTACGGATTCTAGTGCATACGCTCTAGGTGCGTGTCTACTGCAGGGGGAGGGCCCCGAAGAACGGCCCGTTGAGTACGCTAGTCGACTTCTGACGGCAGCGGAGCGGAACTACAACACGACCGAACGAGAAGCACTTGCCATTGTGTTCGGCGTTCAGAAGTTTCGCGGCTACCTAGAAGGGGCGAAGGTTACTGTGGCTTCAGATCACCAACCTCTGAAATGGCTGATGTCTTTGAAGTCTCCGTCGGGAAGGTTGGCGCGTTGGGCGCTCTTACTCCAATCCTTCGACTTAGACGTTGCATACACGCCGGGGCGGAGCAATGTTGTCGCAGACACATTGTCGCGTCCCCCAGTGACGGATATAGTTGGTGATCCCACTGACATCAAGGTTTGTACCGTAGAGATCAGTTTTCCCTCAGTTTCGACCAGAGAGCTACGGGATGAACAACTCAAGGATGAAGAGTTGGTGGCGATAATTAATGACCTTGAAACCAACGATGAAGAGGCTGTGAGTCGCTGGTTGGGTCGCGGTTATATGTTGTCCAACGGTATTTTGTACAGATATTCCCCGGACGTTGATAGCGAAGAGCCACAGCTTGTAGTCCCAAAGCACCAGGTACCAGACGTTATGACCGAATTTCATAATTCACCTATTGCAGGTCATCCAGGTGTCGAGCGAACTATTGAAAAGGTAAATCGCAGGTATTACTGGTCCACCCTGAGACGGGACGTACGGCAACATGTCCGAAATTGTGTAAAGTGTCAAAAGTACAAATGCACGAACTACAAACCGCCTGGCTTGTTACAAACCCCAGTCTTGGCGCAGCGGTTTGAGACTTTGGCGCTGGACCTCTTCGGGCCACTCCCGGCCACTCCCGCGCAAGAGAGGTGGGTCCTGGCGATTGAAGACACCGCTACTCGCTGGATAGAGTTGTTCGCTCTACAAAAAGCCACTGCCGAGGCATGTGCGAAGTGCCTGGTGAATGAAATAATCCTCCGATATGGAACTCCACGCCAGGTTATTAGCGACAATGGGTCTCAGTTCGTTGGGGAGGTGATGCAGCAAGTGGCACATTGTCTAGGGTTTTCACAGGTACTGACGCCAGTGTATTATCCAGCCGCCAACCCGGAAGAGCGAAGGAATCGAGACTTGAAGATACAGCTTGCCATGTTAGCTGAAGAACGACATGATGAGTGGAGTGTCGCGTTGCCATCTATCAGATTCGCGATGAACAGTGCTACCCACGAAGTGACCGGTAAAACACCCGCCTTTTTATGTTTCGGCCGCGAGATGCGTACGCCGTATGATGTGCACAAAGACTTACGCGCGGTAGTGCACAGCGAAAACTTCGTGCCGGAAATTACGCCTTACTTAAAGGTGATCGCGGAAACTTTTAAAGACGTTCGAGAAAGGTCTGAAATACAACAGGATAGGGCCAAGAAATATGCCGACCAGCGACGGAGACCAGCCATTAAGTTCGAAGTGGGCGACGAGGTACTTGTGGACGTGCATGTCCTTAGCAACCAAGATCGAAAGTACACTAGCAAGTTCGCACCCCGTCGGGATGGTCCGTACATTATAATTGGTAAGCAGTCTCCGGTGACATATGTTGTCGCCTCCCGAAGCGACCCAAACAAACCACTGGGGAAGTACCACGTGTCCGCTCTCACCCCGTTCATTCACGAAGATGGTGCCGATAGGGTGCAACC
The DNA here is from genome assembly GCF_036711695.1 of Zophobas morio. NCBI lineage: Eukaryota > Metazoa > Arthropoda > Insecta > Coleoptera > Tenebrionidae > Zophobas > Zophobas morio. Next base: position 8,851,421 of record NW_026972110.1, read on the forward strand.
CTTGCTCCCCATGAGACAACGAGGCCGTCCGAAGAAGGTTCCAACCGAAAGCGGCCCAAACATTGACGAATCCCCCGCTCCGTCGCCAGTAGAGGATGTGGGGTTAGATAGCTCCGCATCACCGACAGAACCCCCAAGACAACGCTCGAGGAAGCGGCCCTCGTGTTTGTGCTGCCAATAAACAATTTTCGGTTACAGAGTTCTTGGATTCCATCTGTGGGCAGCTTCATGGAATCCAAAGGGGGAGTGTTGCGAAAATCTCCGAGATGGCGCTGACACGAAGGCGAGGCTCCACCATACTTCCGCTCGCTACTCTCTCTCTCCCCGTTCGCCGGTACTTACGTGAACACGTGTTACAGTTAAATTATGTAAAGTTTATTGTTAATAATAACGCCTTTTGGGTCAAAGCGAGTTTTCTTTTAACGATAAGAACCAACAAATAAACAGTAGTGTAACATATTAATATTTTTAACCGTTCAGGTTCTAAAATAATTTAACAACACTGTTGTACATTTTCATATAAAACATGATGAAAAATCACTTACTCAGACTTAACTCATTTCTGTAAAGGATATTTAAAATTCGGGTTGGAATGTAGAATGTAGCTAAGTTATTGTATTTTCACAATTTCTAATCCGAGATTTTAAAATAGTTACTGGCATTAAACTAGTTTAAACATTGATCCATTCTGCAAGAAATGACTCGAAAGTTATTATCTGTTAAATTAAAATCATGGTGGACTCGAAAATGCGAGAACTTTAGTATTTTTCTACAAGTTTAATAATTTCTTACGGTTTGAATTTAAACTTTTGACCTCGAAGTGATCTGTCGTTTTCCGAGACCACTTTATTTTGATTCTGATTGCTTTCTTTATATATGGTATGTGGTTTATTTTCGGGCCACGACGATGTATGTGGGGACACGTGTAAATTCTTTGTTGTTTAAAATTCTTGATAGAGTATGGCGTAATTAAATGTTGCTTGCTTTCTTTCCGATAATTCGCGGTAGACATGGTTTCTAGTCAAAGCTGACAGTTTTTCTCATGTCATTTGCCCAAATAGATTTTAAAGTGTACAGTACTTTATATCACGACAAGGAAACACATTTTCACCCTACAATTTACCAGCATTACCAATTTAGTCTCTTCAAAATCAGTCTATTGGTAGATTCACTAATTCCTATTGTTCCTTGGGGTACCTCTAGGCAACTGAAGTACCATTTAAATTACTAGGAACCCTTTCCCAATTAAAGATTGATTTAGGAAATGTAAATTTAATAGGAGGCTTCTGTGATGGAATAAACCTCCAGAATTTGTAAACCTTGTAGCTCCAGATCATAGCTGCGTTATATCATTTAGAATTCCAGGAAAACCTTCCGAGATCTTCTTTGCATATTCGCAGTCAATTTTTCTCCCCTTGTGCCTCCAATATTTGGATCCTTTAAAGAAGTAAGTTTTGCCTTTCTTGTACGTAAAAATTGCATCGATGTTAGCTGGAAGAGGCAACGCTTTTGTCGGTTAGTTCCAATATTTATTTCCTCTAAAAATAAACGTATATCCTTCAGCAGAACTGAGGAGAGTATCAATTATCGAATCTTCGCATAAATCGACGTCTTTGGAGGTGAAAGGTACCAAATCTTCATGATTCAGCGTATTAGTTGCTTCAAAATTAGAATCATCAACTGCTTTCGTCAAGATTAGAACGATTAAAAATCCATACGAATGAAAATTTTCGTTGTATCAAATTTATGCATTACTTGAGCACATTGATTTAAAATAAAAATAAACAGTATAATGGTAGACATGTTGTGTTTTGCTTATTTTCATATCCAAAAATAAAAAAAATATTTTATACTTCTAAATTACTTACTGATAACAAATCCAAAAACGGATAATCCCTATCACGTCAGGTTTTTTCATAAATCCATAATAATGAACTTTGCTTTTATCTTCACGTTAGTGTTAAACTAATTCATGTTAATGCACCATTGTCGCATAAAACATGTCTTCGAAATCGTGCAAACTAAGTGCAAATCAGCTTTCTTACGTTTGTGGTAAAATTATAGTACCTAAAGCGGGAAGACCTGTTCAAATATGCTTAAAAAGAAGGTATCAAGGTTTTTGGGACGAAAATGTGTTATCTATTATAAGGAAAACTGAGAGTACTGCCAATAAAAGAAACGCTAGTGTTAATCATTTTTGATTTTCAGTCATAATGTTTATAATATATACTGGATGTTGCTTTTATTTGATACAACTTCCTTATTCTTAAAGATAAACCTATATTTCTTTGAGCAAATTTGTATCATTTTAAAAGATCTTTGTTGGGTCCACCTCAGATTTTTATTATCACTTCCCGTAGAAAAATCAAAAGCAACCAATTATTCTAAAATCAATACTTGAAAAAACCTGACGTGATGGATTTTTTCTGCTTTCAGATTTGAATTTCCCGAACCCAAATCGTTTTGATTCAACTATTTTTGTCTTTGGATATAAAACCTTGTAAACTAGTGATAATTAGTGTCAGGGTCTACACAACTTACATGAAGAAAACTAAGTTATTAGACGGTACAAATAAAAGTCTAAATAAAGCTTTATCAAAAATGTATTATTTTTATTTAATGTCCATTTACACATTTGTATAAAGATTGTTTTAAAAATTAACTTTGAATAACACTAACAAATCACAAAATTGCACGAAAATTATTTTATAAAATACAGAGCATTATAAAAAATACAGTTTACTGACGTCAATAAATAATAATGTGTTCACATGAAGATTAACGCTTTGGCAGGTTTGTTTTCGAAACGGGAAGTTAAGTTGATCTCGCACAGTCGTCACGATGACATCACACGACTCCCAACAATTTAACTACACCGTAAATTAACAATTATTTGAAGTCCTCAGTCAGAGTTAACTCGTTTATAAAACGAAATAATCTCTCTTCTATTCTAAATTTAACCGAACAACAGCAAACACTACTGTTAAAACTAAAAGTACTAAGGAGGAGTTGACCACGCTACTTCCACTTCCAGCGTCCTGTTGGTAAAAACTTGGATCTGGAGTTTCTTGAGGGTCTTGAGTTTGTTCATGATGATCAACTGAAAAAAAGCACGAAACATACGTTAACAAAAATTAATAAAAATCTCCATATAAAAAATTACTTTGGTGTTTCTGACGGCTTTTTATGTATGACTATGGGTGATTATTTATGTACAACTTTAGGTGAAAGTATTAATAAAAATGTCTAGCTTTAACTATTTAATCAAAATATTAAACGTTGTTATTATGTTTAAAGTTAGCTGTGGTTGTCAAGAGGTGTAAAGCAGACATTTTTCCAATAATAATTTATATTTGCAACACGAATAGTACCTTAAAAATGCAACCCAAAATACACGGGCAGTGTATTATTGGAAGAAACATTAGCGTGTTATTTATATGATTCAAATACCAGCACTGTACATTTTTCCAAATTAACCAAAAAATTTAGGTTGCATTTTTATTTATTTAAATCATTTATCTTATATTTAATAAGACGAACAGGCATAGAAAAAACTGTGGCTGTATCTTCTATTAAAAGCACTTTAAGCAAATATGTAACAAAAAAGTAGCGCTTCAACGAAAAATAAACAAAAAAAAATAAGTAGAAAATATAGCAACATTTTTTATCATGATTTATAATGACATTTATTTATGACATGGTGTGAAATGAGGGACAACACATACTTAGAAATGATTTGCGGCTGCCCTTCAGTGGCTGGCAGGACGGCGGTAGTTTTCTGGAATGTAGCCGAGCCCATTAAAAATTGGCCATTTGATTCGAAAAACTAATAAAATATACTAACTAATTAAAACCTGCAGCTCAGAACCTCCAATTATTGCCTACAGATGAATATACTTATTTTCGTGATTTTACATCTACTTGCACAAGTGTATCTCTAAATACAGTGAAATTTCTAGTGCTACAAAAGTATATTCATGTTCGTTCTTTAAACAAAAAATATACATGCTAAACGTGCTGCCTAGAGTCTACCTAAAATCCGTGCAACCACCTCAAGCAGTAAGTAAGTAATGAGTGAGTCATACACACTATTAGTGCTACTAAAGTTAGGGTTAGTGAAGCAAATGTTTGTGCCATAATTGCAAACAGACAAAAAATTGTACATACTTGATGAAGAGAGCGGTTTTAACAACAATCCATAAATCAGGTTTAGTTATAAAGATATTTACATCAGTTAACAGTTTGTAAACATTGATGAAATGAACTTTAAACAAATCTGTTACAGTTAGTAGACAGTAGTTTTATAGTGTTAATGGAACACATTTTTATCCTACCTGTATCCAGCGTGTCACTAGGATTATCCTGATCGCTCTCTTCATCAAGAAGCCACCCCCTGGACTCACTAGTTCCTATTGTTCCTTGTGGTGCGTCTTGGCAGCCGAACCACCAAAACGATATTGATCTTGGAAAAGCTGGATTCGCTTTATCTACTGCGAACGCCCTATCATTAAACCTGTAATAGGCGCCATCTTTATAAAAATACGTATATCCATTCGTCCACTTGAACGCAGCATCTAAATTATTAGGAACTCCTTCCCAATTAGAGATCGGTTTAGGATATGTAGATTTAACAGGAGGCCTCTGTGATGGATCGAACCTCCAGAATTTGGAACCCTTGTAGAAGTAAATCTTGCCGTTACCGCTCCAGACCATAGCTGCATCTAAGTCATCTGGAATTCCAGTGAAACCTTCCGAGATCTCCTTAGGATATTCGCCATCAACTTTTCTCCCCTTGTACCTCCAATATTTCGATCCTTTGAAGAAGTAAGTTTTGCCGTTTTTGTACGTAAAAGCTGCATCGATGTTACCAGGAAGTCCCGGCCATCCCTGAGAAATGAATTTGGGATAACCGGGCGCCACACTTTCGTCGGTCAGCTTCCAATATTTGTTTCCTTTGAAAATATAAGTATATCCTTCCGCAGAATTGAAAATAGTATCAATCTTGGGATCCTTGCATAAATTGACGTCCACGGAACCCGGAGGTGCAGGAACTTTATGACTCGGGGTGTTACTTCCTTCAAAATCAGAATCTCCAGGACTACCACCCACGGGTTTTCGCGTTTTCTTGCCATAAAGGGCTTGGATTCCTTGAATGTCGTCTTCATGGAGCTCGAAAATAGGATCATATCCACGGTAGAAAGGTGCCATTAAAGCCTCTCTGACGTCAGAATGACTAAGACCCAACGAATGACCAAATTCGTGAGCAGCTACTTGGAAGAGATTTGTGCCACGGTAACTGTTGATGGTCCACTTTTCGGAAGCGTCGAAGTGGGCGTCACCCCCAAAAACCTGTACACAGATAAAGTTTAAATAACAGATGGAAAATTATTCTGAGACTGAATTAATACTAGTGAATATAAAAATTGTAAAGAAATGAATACATTTTTGTCTTTAATGGTATATTCAAAGTCAGATTTGTTTTTACTTACGGGAAAATATGCGTGAGCTAGAGTACCACCAGGACCATCAAATGGGTCTCCATCACCATGTTCTCCACTTTCGAATCTGATATCGATATGCGCACTACTTTTCGTTGGGGTAAAATTTAAGTCAGTGTATTCAGACCATACTGAAAATGCTCGATGAATTTCTTTATCTACTTCTCTAGCGACGAGATTTTTTGGATATTTTGAGATCTTGTACTTTAAATCCTTGACCTTCCATCTGCTACCTGCATCAACATAAAAAATATTTTTAAAAGTGAAAATGCACACAAAAAGGATTATATTTCTGTCATATTTTTATTGGTAACATCCGGTGTGAAGGCGAGAGATTTATCACTATTATATCTTTCAAAACAAGTTGGAATTACCTAATTAGTGAACGAACAACGCGTTTTACATACTCTACAAACTCCAATAAATATGTTAAGCAGATTGGATGACTGTTGTGTGTAGTACGCAATGGACCAAATCTCCTGCTAACGAATGAGAAATTTCACTTTTAAACTATGGTTTATTCAACTGACATCCAATAACAGTTTGTGCAACTGTAAACCATTACTCTTGCATCTACAATGCCCGTAAATAAATGTGTGTTTACACCGGAATTAAACACACATATAAATGGCAATTTGTGGGAGAAAAGAACCAATTTGCGAATTATATGACTCACCCTGTAGAGCATATCGTTTTGCGCGATTATCTCCGGTTCCTACTTTGTCTTTAACACCGCACCTCGGGAGCTGCATTTCTTTGAGAGTTCGCTCGTCCAGTTGCCCTGTAAAAAAAATCACCATGAATATCACTTACTATTTATTAAAACACTAATGGTGACAGTACCATCATGATCGCTGTGACCTTAACTATTGAACCCACATAAAATGTTATGAAATGTACGTTATAAAAAACTGATAGAATGAGCAATGATAATGACAACAAAGGAAATGCATCTATAATTACCCATCTAAACCTATTATAATGGCTTGACATATTTTTACGCGACTGTGATTGTTGTGATTTGATGATGCGTAAAAGCACAATATTTACCTGTGACCTCAAGACCAGCAAAGCTCTGAAATTCTTCTACTGCTTTTTGGAAAACACGTTCATCTTGTAGTGCGCTCGAATTTCCAACACTTTTCGCGGATCCTCCTAAGTATCCATATTGTGATAAATACAGCTGAAAAAAATTGCTGATTAGTTGTATTGTCATGGTGTTGAAATGCTTGTTTAGTTAAACGTTTGCTTGCTTTTAAAATTATATTTAAACAAGATAACATTACTCGAATTAATTCATGAATAATAGTGTGTTTTGAAACATTCGCGCTGAGAAAGTAGTAAGTTTAACGCGATAAACCGCAAATGCTCTTTTTCTTTTTTTTTTTTTAATGACATAACACAATTTGTATAGTTTTTTGGAATTCTTCATGTAATAGTGTTGTATAATTTAAATTACTTTCTTGTATTTCCTAACCCAAAAGAAATCTTTATCGATTTTTGCGTAAATTTTTTATCGCTGTGAGGAAGTTGTTTTCGGTCAATGGTACTTGAAAGATAACTAAAACATGACTCACTTTGCGATATTTCATTAACAGCAATTTTATCATTTGTCAACCTGTTTTTGACAAAAGGCTTATTAAAGCTCCCAAGTCCAAGGATAGCGCAACAGTTATACAGTCGTTATGAGTCACACAAAGTAACTCATCATGAATGTTTTTTGACTGACTTAACATTTTCAAATTTATGCATAGTTGATGCATTATGATAACTTTATTCGAAACATGTTCGATGTTCCGAATTTAACTTGTGAAAAAATTTCACATATATGAAAAACAATAGCACGTGTCGGTCATAACAAGTTCAAGTTCAAGGAAGGTTTCACTTTCAGAGTAAACTGAGGTGTGCTGGAATCTTTACTGAATCAAAATGTTATACTTGGTAAAAATAATTGTGCCGAAATTAATTATTTGTATCGGTTTTTTAGATTCTATAGTTGCTACTTCTAGAAAAAGGCCACAACATTTGACAACAGGAGACGTGATTTTTCAAAAAATATTTTTATTCATATATTATTATTATTATATACTATATGCGGTTTTAACCCAAAGTTGAAAGTTTCAAAAATACACACATTTATTAAAAATATAAAATATTATAAAATGTGTCTGTCAAAATCCTAGATGAATCGTTCTGACGTGAAATAAGCAAAAAATCGATTATAATAAAATTTTCCAATATGTCTCATATCTGTGTAGTAACACTGACCTTGTCCAATCTTAGCATTACTTAATTAATTCACATCTGACTCACATGCACAGGTATTTACTCATTCAGATTCTAGGTAAGTTATTCGTACAAATAAGGAAATAGGTGGGCGATTCGATTCATAGACCATGATTAAGAAAAGTCAATCGCCTCCACTTTTAAAATGTCAAATTTCGCTGACATCGTGTTTGAGCACAGTCATTTAATAACGGTACGATGTACCCAGAAAAGTGACATAAAAAATGGAAATCAATAAAGTGCCTTATTTAAGATTCAGTACGAAAAACAAATCGGTACCTGTCACAAGTGGAAGTAACCAAATTAAACGGATGACTCTTTCCTACAATAATGCAGTGCTGACTAACTAAAAGGTTATTTCCACAGAATATTATAATTTTAACCTATACTGTGTTCGTACATTACGAATTGCAGCGTTATAATTCCCTTTGTCTGGCTAGTATTAAAATGTTTCCCTTTACGGGATAGCGTGTCGGGCATTATATTAAACACGTGACCTTTAAGAGTAGCCTTGCATCTACCTGCGCTGCTCTGAATAACAGATTTTCAGTAAATATCATTTAAGACATCGTAGATTTCAAAGGTAAGGAAATCACAAACATGTCTTGAGTCACGGGCATTCTTAAACTATTAGTACATTATAAAATAAAAGCAGATCCAAAATTTGGCTTCATTGAACAATGAATTGTTATTTATTTATGGTTATTTCTTTTTCAGTAATTTTGCTGAAACAATTTTCATCATTAAAAATAATTAAACACATGCGGGTATGATTTCAATAAACATATATCACATAAGCTATTTAGGTATTAAATGTCATTCAAAAACATGAAGGCATGCCGTTCTGCTTGAAAAATTTAAGTTTATGTAATTTCCGGCAGAAATAAACACAATTAAAAATCGATTACATTGCAGTACTATGACAGCAAATAGTGTGGAGAAAATTATACTTTTTTCTCACTTTAATGGTGTGAATGTGATACATTTTCGTAAATAAAACGAGTTTGTTCACGCATAACGATAACACCCAAAATAAATTAAGTAGTGTAAAGAATTTTTTTTTTAGAGAGACTTTCCATCTCTGAAGCATAACCCACAATATTTTTTAATAAATACGTCACAAAAATTTAGTGATTATTCTATAAGAAATGTGTGTTAGTATCTTACCAAAGTTAGACATAATATAGTCTTCGACACTGCACATTTCAAGTGAAATCTACTTAAGACTTTTGATTTTTTAATACCTTGTCAATTTTGTGGCTTATCTTTGGCGTCTCTACATTAATCAAGATGTACTTAAAATTCCAAAGTAATCGGGCTGGTAACTTTAAGGTTGCATTTTGTAACTTATGCAGTGCCAAGATAACGTAGAATTAGATACTCATCAGAGGAACCTAGCTTCAAAAATTAGTCTTTTCTGATGGATGTAATTACTTAATCTGTTGACTTTCCAAGTTTTATACACTGTCTGAAGAACCTAAATACTTTTTTTCTATTTCCATGCAGATTTTAAATACACATATGTGATATTCTTTTGCTACGATCTTCATTTGAACATCTCTTTCCACTCTAGAAATAGATATTTTTCACTATTTTAAAACTATTTTTACATCTATAACGTAGAAACAAACTTCAATTGTGCATCCATAAATTTCAGCCCAGAGGGTTCTGTACATTATAATTAGTAGCAGATGATTCCGGACGTCTGTTGTGCATCATTATTAAATAATTATTATTTTCAAACAGAAATCGTGCTCATCCTCACCACAGATGTTTAATACTTTTTATTTTGCAACCCGCTGACTCATGTACGGAACACATGCTTTGGACATTAAGCTATGAAAAAACCCTTTGTGAAGAAATTAGCATCACTGTGTCAAAAAAATGCAGATCCGAATGCATCAGGATGTTTCTAATTATTTATTTTAACAGAAGCATTGACCATGAATTTCGGCGGATCGACAGGAAATTTATAAATAATTTCAACACCAGTGGCAATGAACTTCCAAATATAATTCATTTTATTAATGCTGTAAGCATGCACCTGACCTATTGCTCATACAAACCCGAGACAAATGAGTAAGTTCAGTCACATTTAAGTTGTAATTTATTCTTTAATCGGAACAAGAACAATACACTGTCACAAAAATCGCTTCATTTTGACTAAGAACCCGAAAAATTGATTTATAGAAAAATAATGTGCATTGTTACCTCTCAAGGACACGTTTCAAGTGTTAAACGCCTTTTGAATAGTAATCATCCGCAAAAGTATCTGTCAATGACCATCGCTCACATGTATTTGACCCTTAATGTAAAAACAATCGATTCTAATAGCACTTTTATAATTCTTAAATAACAAGAAATAATTAAACACGTTTTTATGTAGATAGGTTATCACGCATATGTAATATGAAAAGCAGTTTAAATAAACTCACTTGTGTGTGAAGTACATACGCATATTATTTATTCATTATTTCCGCAAGCATCTAAAGCCTCCAAAGGTTGTCATTTGATTTATATTTATAATTGTCACCTTCATTTGACGGTCAAATAGGGTAGTGAACAAGGTTTCTGTATTATGGTATCAGAGTGATTTAATCCACTAAAATAATTTGATTATTTGATTGTATGCTAAATGACAGGAGTTTACATCATTAAAAAATTAAGAAAGGACACCGGAACTTTTAAAATTCCATGATTGTGGATGCTTTTTGATCAAGTTCAAGTACTAACCGCTAATGATACTTAAAACAATATATGAAAAGTAATAAATGATTGCATGGTAACATGTCGTTACCACCTATACCTTACCTGTTTATACTCTAAGTGAAAATGAGTAGGTATACATAGAAGCAAATAATTCAGTTTAAATGAAAACGAATTTTATATGTAAAATGATTATTTTGCGCCGTATGGTCGAACAGCCTGTAGGTATAGGTATCTGCGAAGTATTTATTATTATCTACGTCATAATTTTACAGCTCTGATACACATTTGACGTTCGTGATTATTTAATCACGAATTAAGTTTAAGTGCGTAAAAATAAAAGCAAATACGAGCCACGCAATATTCCTATAAACGTAGCATAATATAAAATATTCAACTAACACCTGTATTATAATTTTCTGTATATGATTGATTTGAAATCCTTGAAAAGACAAAGTATCATGAAAAGTAGGTAAGAACTTTTCCAATCTTAGATTTTTGTTTTTAGTTTAACCCCTCCCTTCAGCCATGCAGAAAGTTGGTAACTGTATGATCTTTTTTAATTCGTAAAATGATTTCAGAGTTGGGGATCCACAGTCGAACATTTGTTGTGATACAGAAAGAATTTTAAAATAACACATTTTGTGCATGCGCTGTATTCTAAATTTTATTTATTTAGAGTGTCATTATAAAAACTGTATGGAGCTTGTACATGCTGTTATCTCTTTTTATCACTTTTATCACTCGTAGTTTCATCATATACGTCACATTAATATAATTATTGTAAGATTATTATTGCAACGTTGATACAGATAAGTTGTATTTCAAACCAGATGATTCAAAATTCGACGAAAAAGTTGTTTCAACGCCAAAAAACGTTGAATCAACGTTATGTCAACAAATTGTTTACTGGGCAATGATCCTCTTATACAACCTCGTAAATGGAGAAAATTCTATTATTTATTTGTTTACGGAACATTAACTTATGGTGGCAAATATTTTAACACGTTACTGAAATCTATATCTTATCTGTACCAATTTTGATTTGCATCTCGACAACCATCATGCTGGTGCAGCAAAGGTGAGAATTTTGTACTCTTTTCACCAGCTTAACTTTTCTTAATTTTCAAAACTGAGTGCTTATACTTATATTCGATCGTTTTTGTGGAGCGTAACGTTTATTTTTCGACCAACACTAAAAACTGATAATAAATCTGTTTTTGCAAAAATCTCACAATGTGCTGCAACCACTCTGAAAACAGTGAATGACATGTACTTTATCAAGAATAAGCTTTCTTTTTTTAGGGAAAGTGGTAGGAACCAGAACGAAATATGGGTGCAAAACACTAACTATTATGTCACTCTTTACGCTAGAAGTAAAACAAAAATAGAACCTAAATACGAAATGAAACGATTGTCAAATAAATTGCCGCAGCAAGACTGAATTTTAACAATTTCAAATTTCATCACTTATGAATTTTTGTTGGTTGTCACTGAAAAAGACCCAAATAATACAATCATGTAGCTTTCTACACCAATATTTCTCATTTCGTGGCTTGCTAAGTAAGTCGATTTCGCTGATTTCCTCGATTAGACATAGTTGTGTTCATGAACTCTGAAGTGGGCAGACCCACGTTATTGAATAATGCCTAATTCTAAACGTTACATAATGGTAAATGGGTAAACACTAGCAGATACAACGTGAACAAAGTTCAAATAATTTCAAAAAAATCAAAACAACTATCATCAACTTCGGAAGATACCGACACAGGTATTGTGTCGCATGATAATGATAATTTTCAAGGTTTTCCAATAAAACATTCTACCCGGAAATAGCGGAATTCACCTTGATTACGCCAAATGCACAGAGGAAGTGCTCGGTTATGTCAAGAGATCACCATTTAATTCTTTTTTGTGTGATAGTCGAGGATAATAAGCACGTAATTCATTCATCACGTACCAGATACATCAAATTGCTTAAAGTGCTTGATTTTTAAAATGGATATCTTGATGCGGGTCTTTGAGGCATTTACACCAATTAATCAAATCGTTGCCGTATTCGTATAACTCTGCTCCACACAACAAATTCAATTACGAGCAAGGGCAAACACAAAACAATAAAGCCAGGAGGTTATTATGGTGTTATTCATGTGGCCCATTTAAAAGTCATAGCCCAAATTATTTCAAATTAAATTTACGGCGCACTTCTGGTAATTATTATGACATAACACCGATAGTTCTCTGAATAAAACAATGAACCCACATAGTCAAAATCGGAATAATTTTTCAGCCAACAGAAAAAAGAATTAACAATGTATTTGAATCGTAACTTATTCTGGCATCCCCTTGTATATGTACCTACAATTTCAAATACCAACTATACAACTGAAGTTAACTATTAACAGAAATTTATCCCTTTCCTTATTTGTGACAATTATTTGTTGCTTTAAAAGTGATCTAACAACAACCTAATTTTTCTAAATAAAATAAATAAAATCTTGTTTTATGGTGCAAAGTATTTGTTACTTTGGTGGTAAGCGGCAAAATTGAAAATTGTAAATTTTCAATAAATATAATCATTTATAGAAAACAAGTCAAATCTTGTGTACTTACATAATATTTTCCAAAGTTGTTAATTTCAAGGACTCAGTAATTGTTGAAAATGCTTTACTACACGAAGTAGACAAACCGGATAGACGAAGTATCGTTCGTAAACAATTAATTACTCTGGAAACCAGACAGTAAGTCAGTAAGTACTAATTTTATGGAATTCGTCTCTACATACAAAAGATAATTAGATCTGCTTTTAGACTTTATAGCTCGTCAAATAACATCCACTTTAAATGACTTTGAGTTGGACGTTTGACATCTTACTTTTAGATAAAAACGTCTAATGTTAATCCAACACGTATATTGAAACTATTTATAGATATTATTGATATATTATTTTTTAAGTCAGTTATCGACAAGATAAGTAACAAAACAAAAAACAAAAGAACCTTCGAACTACTCTCTTTTTTCTATATTCGTTGATGATTCAACAAATCAGAACTAATTAATAATAATTAATCACAACACATATTTTCGGTCACTACACATATAAAAAAAACAGTAGCTTAAATACAAATACAACTATCTAAAAATATGAATATGTTCCAAGCAAACTTCCAGCCTGATTTGTTTTCGAAATAACAACAAAATAAACAAAACTTCAATTAGCTTTGTACCAAACAAACAAGGAAATTCTTTAACGTCAAAATTGTTCTCAAAAAAATCTGTTGGTAATTTTTTGTGACACCAAGTGGGAAACAGCTAGTTTTAATTACATAAATGTTGTGTTTCTATCCAATTTCTCGTCTAGTTATAATAACAATAACAACAAAATCTGTCCAAATTAACTGTAACTATAACAGATTTGTAAACCAATGAAATAGCAACTTATGAAAAAATTGGCCGAAGTTCATTTTGATAGAACTTGCCTCGCCCCTTAAATAACAGGTATTTAATTGAAAAATCACTTGGAGTAGGCGAGTAGGGATGTCTACTATTATGGCATCTAATTGGGATAAACTTAACCATACATTTTAAAACAAACAGTTTCTGTCACATACTCAAACCAAAGGACTCATATCAATTTGGGTAGGTGCAGTGTGATAGTAATGATAACAGTATTGTATTCCCAATTTTTCGGGAAAATTAAGTGAGCCGTTCCTGATTTTATCAAGAAAATAAACGGGCTCATTCATTAATTTTTTTAATCACCTCTTACAAACAATCTATAAATTTTTAATGGAATGATAAATCACAAGCATAGATTCATCATATTTTGCACATTTTGGATGGAATTTATTCGGACAAAATTTTGAGATGACGTCATAATTTTTTTGGGGGTATATACAAATAAATTTGACTAACAATTTACCATAACTATGACAATCTTAAAACATATTTGTAAGATTTTAGAGCATTCAGTTATGCAGTTTCAAAGTTAAATTACAAAATATTGTTACACAATTTTGATCTTTTCAAAAATTTCGATGTCTAAGATGAACACTATATACGGATTCATACACCACAAGTGCAAGAGTTTTTTTTTTTTTTCAAAAATTAAAAAAACAGCTAAATTTGGGTCAGCGTTTTACTGCGTACATGATACATAATTTCCTTGCTGAAAATTTTTTGTAAACTGAAAAACAAACTTCGGGTACCTCATCCTGCTAGGTTATCGGGAATGAGGTTAATGTGATGTGAGTGAACCTTAAGTTTGATTTTACTTGCAATAACTTTTTCTTAATTTTCTAAAAATAGCTTCCGGTATACTGAGTTGACATGCAACATAGAACATATATTACATTTAGTGAAAATTTAAACAGGTCAACAGAAAGTGAGATTTTTCATTTATATTTGAACTTTTATCAATTTCCTTTTAACAATGTAAATCTGTATCAAGAAAAGCAAATTTCCAAAATATTAAAAATATTCTAAATCAGTGAATAAGAATAAAAAATTAACAATAATTAAGTAGTGTCATTATTATGTAATATATTGCTAAAAGAGTGAAATTAAAATATTATTTAGGGCAAGGTTAAGTTGTATGCTTAAAAAAAATATGCGAAATTTCAATTCGATAACCCTGTAACTTTAATAAGACTCTCCCCATAACAACTGCACACATATTTTGCCTAAAAATGTTGTCCATGTTAATGTTAATGTTATGCATAATTCTCATACTAGCTTTTTATTTTTACTGCAAAAAATATCTAATATCCTTATGATGCTTCTCAGATGAACACAACAAGTTTTATACAGTAATCAAATCACGATGATTCACACTTTGACTTATGCCGCCACCACCAATTTTCACGATTCTTAATGGACTTTCTAATTATAAACACAAATAGAAGCTACGAATGCAAAAACGTAAACGCTTGCGGGAAGGTATCTTCAATGACAATTAAAAAAATTAAAAATCTGCATTTTATACCGACTAAATAAATTCAAGAAATGCCTAAGACAATAGCTTCCGGTAGGGGACTCCCCCACTCCCACTCGAATTTCGAAGTCATCTTTATCACCATTTATCAGATCATTGATGACGAATAGCGGCAACCTCAGCAATTGAAATCATCAAGCGACCTCTCCAGTAAACGGCGCCAATACCCAGAACTATGATTCACTCTAGTCTACGTTAAATACTGTTTTCCACATTTCCGATTAACAACAAAGACATTGTTTAAATGCGCCAAAGCTTGTCAATACCCACACGCCCCCACTTTGTTGACTTTACATTTTTCTTAATCCCTCAAGCTCAAATTTGATTTGAATATAAGTGAGAAAAATAGCGATTCGAACAGTAAATACCGAAACAAACGATAATTGAAGTGATTCATTTATTTTGAAGCAATGTGTACACAGCACGTTTGTGATTATCTTTTTGTCTGATAAAACTAGACCTAATTTTGGAAAGCAGTAAATATAAAAATGAATGATGCGCGTTAAATACGTATTACTTTGTAAATATTCATCTCGAATAATAATTATCGGAAGTAATATTATTTTGTTTGAGCGCAAGCTAACAAATTTAAGTTATATAGACCACAATTTTGCCTTAACTTAAATAAAGTTACCTTAAATATTGACAAACCTTGGTTGCGTGTTATAAAAATAATGCAATACTTACCAGTGCATTGTTAGTTCCACCACTGGGCGCGCAATTCGAAAGCCTTACGAAAACAAAGAGGAGAAACGTCAAACTTATCACTGAGTACTTCATTTTTTAACTAATTTGTTCGTACTAAAATTCTGTTCGGTTATCTTCTTATCGTTTGAAGACACTTCGTGATGATTCGATATTTGATCTCGTCGCTCGCGAATTTTGAACCCGAGATTTTCATTCACAAAGACCAAACTGGTTCAATCACGTAACTAATAAATTTTGTTTTATAAATTACTGAAACCACCAATTTGGTCGTCGAGGTATGATACTCGCGACGCGCGAGATAATACTGTGAGTGTGAGCGCTTTGTTACGCGATTTTATACGCAGGTTGGCAGAACTAACCGCGGGAGCTTTTTCAATGGAAATTTCAGCATGCATAAACTTTTTTCACGAATTTCACCGCTCGGATAATTAGGCACTGTTTAATTATTTTTTTGTGTTAGGTATCGCCAAAATGCCGGAACTGCAAGCACAAATTGTTTAGGAAAAAATCTGGAAGGTTATGTTACAATTTCAAAATAGAGTGATAAGGTTAACATGTGAACTGTAACTACTAAAAAGTCTATAAAATATGTCTCTCTAAACACGAATAGAACGACTGAAATTTCTGTTTGTGCTCACTGTGCAGTTGAAATTGTCTTTATACGTAGATTCAGTTATTACTGTGTTAAGTCACTTATTTAATTGCTTAAAACAATTTTATCTTATCATTATAACTCCAACAATATCTCACAAAAACTGAACAAATGGGGACTGCTTTCTATATCAGAATCTAGAATAGATAAATAAACGTATTAATTCCTACCTATAACCATAAAAGGAAACGGCTAATAATATACTCAATCATGTTCATTAAGATTTTCTTTAACAAGTTTGAAGTTATTTAAACCATCTGCAATAAAAAATTTATCTACAATCATTTACGCAGAACTTCCCTCCCCCCTGAAGTACGATCAAACAAATCCAATTTCTTAGATAAATTATAAAATTAGTTTTTGCAATTTTTATCACAACCCCTGTAGTTTTTTTGTGATAACGTCATCAACGTTTAAGCAAGGACACATCTATCAGTTTGAAGAAGTAGAGTGTAATATTTACTTGTAACAACAGTACCTACTGTATTTCCACAATTTCAGGAATAAAGTAATCTTTTTTTTCAATCAATGCAGTAAATTGTATATATTATGTATATTGAATACATTAATAAACCACAAGTGTGGTGTAGACTGTTGATATTTTGTCCATTTTAGATCAGATTTATCCCGCAAAATTTTGAGATGACGTCATCAGGTTTTTGGAGGAGATAAACAGATGAATTTTGATTAGGGATTTACCATGCTTAAGAGTTGTTATTCGATTCTGATTTTTTTAATCTGGATGTCTAAGATTAAAAAAATAGAATAGGTATAGAATATGTTATTTATAAAATTTAAATAAGATTTACTTTACAAAATTTTAAGATGACGGCATCAAATTGTTAATGTCAAACAAATTTTGATTAGTGTTTTACTTACCATCTACACGATATTATGACAGACAGTAAACAGATGCCAGACAGATGGAAATGGCACAACTATTATTTCATACTCTAGGGGTTATGAAACGGCGAAAAAACATGCAATTAACCGTTCAAATTTATCAGATTATTATTGTCATTCCGACTACTAGCACTACTGCTAGTAATACTACTATATATAAAAATAGTATTTAGATTAGCATGAATTGTGACACGTTTAGTATAACATCTAAAATGTAGCCATTAAAAGTGAAAAGGTTATTTTAAATCGATAAATCTATACTTGCAAGAGCTTTTTCTTAAACTTATCTCGGGTAGAATAAAGTCACAAAACTGTGGATTAAAATGTTTTCGTAGTCGATTATTTTAAATAAATAATCTCCAAAACTACCAGACCAAATCTGATATGTTGTTGTGAATATCATGTAGACGGTAACCAAAATTTGTCTAATCATCCCACCAAAAATTTGATGGCATCCCCTAAAAATTTGTACATTAAACATTCTTAAATTTAAAAAATAATATACTCTCGCATTTACGGTTTATGAATCTGCCTTGAGTTTTTCCTCTAAGCATTCAAATTTTCTAAAAAAATCCTTTTTTTCTTACTTTATCACAAAAAAATGCAATTTGATTTTATAATTTTTCAAAAAAGCGAAATTTCTTGTACTGTGTTCCAGGGACGAGGAGAATTCTGGTGGAGAAGGAAGAATGTTTTTTTCAGAAGAACAATGCAAAACAAGTTAGGTAATATTAAGTGCTTCCAGGAACAAGAAGTGTGAGTTATGAGGTGGCTAGCTAGATCGCCAGACTTAAACTCTATCGAAAATTTTTGGCGCACTCTAGTAAGAAGATTTATGCTGATACTCACCAAGATTCCACAACTGGATTAAAAAATACAGTGCTAGTAGTGATTATAATTATTTTTAATTTTAATAAATTTATTAAAAATCATTTTAGTTCTTTAAAATTCTTATGCACCGGAGTATACACTGCACTGCATTCACAATAAAAAACATGATTTTTGTTATTACAGTGTTTAGTTGTGATACCATTGAAAAAAAAATAAGATTCGTTTTTGTTAATTTCATAATGCGAACACAAAAATGGCGGTGACTATTTCTACTTTTCTGTCGTATATTTTTGATTTTGTTAAACAGACAATCTTCGAAACAACCAAACTCATACTTAAATTCTGGGCATGCGTTATTAAGATTACCGCACGGAAGGCCACGTACTAACTAAAGGCCGGTCACTCATCTCCCTCAACAAATTTGTGACGTCATCTCATGATTTTGCCAAGTGAGTCTCATTTACAATGCATTAACAATGTTACTTACCTGCAATTTATAAAATGCACATTCATTTGTTACGTTACATATGAATGAGTTTTAACCATCAAATTACCTAAAAATTACATAAGGGAATTGCTTGAATTTTAAACAATACGTTACCACTACTTCAACAATTGCATAATATTAACAATTTTTTTTCCGAATGTTGAAAAGGTCATGGAAAAACAGTGATTGAAAAGTAAGTTGGAATACTTTTCTGAAATGTAAATTATTTTATTAGTTATCGCAAAAAAATATTAACTACAGGTTGTTCAAAAACTCGGCGATGCATGATTAAATTCGCAACTCTAAGTCCGAGAAAAATCATTAAAAAATTCTTTACCTCAATTAGACGTTCACTTACATCAACTAAGTATCCATTTAGATAGATAGATCAAAAAAAGTGAAAATTTAGTCACTTTCCTCAGATTCATCCTAAACAATTTTTAAATTTTTGGTAATGTTATAAAATGTAAAAATCTATGGATAAAGACACGATGTCTCCAAAATTATTTTGAATAACGAAAGTGCAATCCGTTTCAGATACCCAAGAACGTAGTGAATTAAAATTTGGTGAAATTTTGAAAAAAAAATTTGAACGGCTACATCTTCTACATTTGGACAAAAAGATTTTTTAAATTACTTTTCCTCTGCTCCATAAATGGTCATGAACAACTTGTCATAGTATTGGTGCGCTATTTTTTTTTTTGGACACCCTATAGGTATTTTGTTCGAAATTTTGGGAAAACGATCTTATGTTTTAGACATTAAAATTCATAGGTATCATGCTGAACTGAAAATAAAACGAATTCGAGTTGGATCAGTTGTATAGGTGGTACATACTGCTGCACAACTGACACATTTACTGTTAATTCAAATGTAGAAAAATACAAAGAATTCTACTTAAACATATAAGATTAATTAATTTTTATGTGTTCTAGATATTTTCTTAATGTCATTCCTATTTTTTAAAAACGGAAGTCTCACCTTCAAATATGATTGAAATATTAAAACTTGAAGAAATAAGCAATATTTTTCTTGCAAACATTACTCTGAAGCATATTAACTGACAAGATTATTTATTTCCATGTGAAGTATTTAATTAAGTAAACTAATTGCCTTGTAGGTAATAGTAATGTATTTTTGTTTTTGACAACCACTAAAAAAACTTAGATTTGACGTTTCGTAGCTGAACCTGAACACATATTTATCTTCCGGTAATATATTTATGAATGACTTTTATTTCCTGTAAATAAAAACTGCCTATTCAATGAAGCTGGAACTCAAATAGCTACATAGAAAAGCGAAGTAAATAATAATTATTAAATTGCGAGAATCAGAATTTTATGATGAATGAAAATAAATAAATATAAGCTTAATAAACAAGTCTCTAAAATTTGCAAAGTGTTCAATCACACCAACATCTCACTAAGTCCCTAAAATTTAATTAACAACTTTTACTATATATGTATCTTATTAATTAATCAGTAACTTTGTTATATTTGTAACAAAACATTTAAATATGCATTGAGCTTTTGCTTCCAAACAAGAACAAATAGGTTCGTTTGCTGACTAAATTAAAACAATTTTTTCTAATTCCCTTCTAGAACGAATTAACAGAATATTTTTTATGTTTTTGTGTAGATGTTTTTGTAAAAGTAATTAGTTTTTTCATGCTAACGTATTTATTGTAACGCAACAACAATAACTTTAACGACTTATCAGTAACATAAATATTGCTCCAATAATAATAAATACATTTTTCTGTTGTTTGAATATTTCACAGTTTTACCAGGTATTTCCATTTTTTTTACATTTTGCTATTTTTTAGTCCACATTTAATGTTTAAAAAGTCAATTCCAAATACTCCACTGTCAAAATTTCCATAAATTTATAGAATGCATTTTCAGAATAACTTGCTTTTTTCGATGTGTATCTATTCATCGTTCTAGCCTAAATTTTTGAAGTCTTTGTTATGCTTTTTTTTTGTAAACTTGCTGATGCAGAAAAAGAGTTGTTTGAATTACATACTTCTTTCAGCATAATATATTCAAATTTAGAACCATAATTTTACAGTAGTGACAACTTCAAAATGCTTGAACATTTCTGAAATGCATGGAATGTACCATGTTTCATAAATCATTGCTCTCCTTCATATTAAAGTCTTCAGCTTGACGCTAGAGATATTTTGGAAATTTTATTGAGACAAACCAAAAGTGCGAATACCACTCTTCGAGCTTATTTAGATGTATTTATTGAGAAATTTCTAAGCCATAATTTCGCTCAACTCAAAAATTTTACTTCAATTAGATAATTCTTTGGTAGTTTTATAAAATTAACTGTATTTTTAAAATGGATCTAACGATTTCAAATTTTATAAGCTATTGCAAAGAGGTTTTTTTAACACATTGTTACCACCACTATGAAAATTTTAGTTAGCAATAACGATCCACATCATTATCGTCACATGTACACACTACATCAACATAATATTAACATGAAGTCCATGTTTTCGTCATGAATTACTTTTATGTTTACATGTATATTTTGTTACGTTTACGACCGTATTTTTTTTAACAGGTTATGCTTCTGAGATGTGTATAAATAAGCACCTAATTCCGTCTGTAATAAAAGTGAGGAGGTAATTGGCACACAACAAAAACAGTTTCGAGTCTGAACGTGTATGTAGTGTGTTCATCAAACATCAGTACATTGAATTTCAGAAAACACAGCCGCAGTTATTTTAAAGATCTTTCACGTGACTGGTTTATGTAAACCTGCCGAAAGATTGCGCGTTTCGGTGAACCAAAGTTCGACGTCCTTATTGTTTTGATTGTAATTCAATTAAAACGCAACAATTACCATATAAGATCTATAAAAGATTAAAAAAAGGAAATCCTTTACATACAGTTTTTTTAAACCTCCTTACAAACGGTTTTTTTTAAACCTTGAACACAGCCTTCAAGTGGAAGATGCGTGTAAACAATAATCGATTGTTAACATTCGAATTAAAGTAGGTATGTTCCGCGTAAACTAACATGTAAATTAACAGTATCTGCTTTTATATTTAAATATTCTAAATCGATACGCACAAGAACTGTAAAATCGGAAGTCAAGGGGAAGTGGCATAGGTCTTTTACTCCTGATTGCAAGGTGGACGGAGTATGAGGAAAATTTTAATCACGCAAGCCCAGTATTTATTTCTACCACGAACAATCATTACAACCTACAACTAGTACAAAACATGAATGTAGATAAATAGGTACTACGATTTTAAACATAGCTTATCTACAGCGGTGGTAAGTCTTGTCTACATTCTAAAAATACTTCCATATATCTATCTATACAAGCATATGAAAATTATTAACACCATGTACCTGATGTTTCTTAGTGCGTTGACGTAGTGTCTACAGTAAAATTTACATTTTGAAGTTTCATGTGCTCTCTTTACAACATAGTTGAAAAAAATTGTAACAAACTGTAAGAAAATTAAAATCTACAGGATGTTTCATTAGAAACGACAAAATTATAAACAATTAATTATTACCACCTATTGAACCCTGTCTATAGATCTCCCTCCACAAAACAAAAGGCTTTTAAACATTGCGTCACAAATTTATACACGTCACAACCTACCATCACATCAACGTGAATATAGCGTAACGAAGCATTCAAGTGTAAAACAAAACAAAATCGTACCTATTTTTTTAATCACATGCTCCCACTCGTAAACAGTTACGCAACGCTGCCAATGTTTCGATTTTTACCTTCTTCAAGAGCAATTAATTATGTACCAAAAAGTATATTTAAATAGAGTGGTACACATTTACCCTATAACCACATTATTATTACAGAATCATAATATTCTCAGTACCCTTTGCTATGCGCCTTTCGTTAGCCACTAAAACCGCAGTTAACATATTCGCACAATAAAAATAATATAGCGAAGTCTGAACGAATAAGTCAAAATGTTATAAAAATAGAACTAAAATTAATATTAATCAGTTGACCACTCCCAAAAAAATTTTATTGGTGTAGATCCCACCTTCGTATTCGTTATTCCAAAATCTGCGTCATCAAAATTTACTGCAAAAAAGTTACGAGTACGTCATTTATGCAAACGCTGAAAAATGAGAACAACTGTAAACCATAATTTCAGGGTAACCACACATTTGGACGCATAATGAAAATGTGTATAACCGGACAAACCTCGTACGTCAAGACTATCATCAACCAAGATATGTAGATATACTTTCTCTTATTGGTGGAACAAGATATAAATACCTGGTTACTTGCGGTTTATCTTAATAGCTTCTGCATTATAATTTTTAACTCCTTAATAATAAAAATATTCTTTTAATAAAACATTAGACCGCCACAAAGAAGCAAATGTGTTCCCTCATACTCTAGTAAAAATGAAATTCGTTTGATAATTGTTTTAATTAAACAAATTTTATGAAAAAGAATCAGTCCCTGGAAAACATATTGTAAACCACAATAAAATATCAAACACAGGATGTTTCATATTAAAAAAATTAAAAACCGACAATTTGCAATTTCAATAGATTTGTGCAAATACAATAGAATATTGATTAATATGTAATTTAAATTTTTTTAATCATGACTAGTAAAATAAAAATCAGATAAAACAACACACAAGCAAATTTTGGAATATATTTAAGTATGTACGATAAATTGCTTTATCAGCCAATTTGAATTTTTGTAAATCATCAACATCTCTACAGACCTGCTCAACTTCAAAAGTCATGTATTTTGTATGGAAAATTTATAGGGTTTAAAGAAGACTTCTGACATATAGACCACACCGTATTATTGAAAAAATTGAATTCTATAGTTTTGAAGTTGACTTAGAACTTATCCAGTGAAGGGGTATGGAATGATGAAATCTCTGAATAAATAGGTCGAATGTGGTATTCTACAGGACTCTACACTTGAGCTTCTCTTTTTCATACTTTATTATTATTACAAATGAAACTTTAGTTGCATACAAAAATAAAAACAAACAAGTGAAATGAATGTACATTACACTGTTAAATAGTAATCTAAAAACATGGTTCCGTAATAACCAGTTGGAATATTTAGTACTCCGTTATACCATATTGTGCATAAATTTAATAAATACTATAAGGAATCTAGATGAATAAAAATAAACATGTGTCATCCAAACAAATGCATGACAGTTTTCGTGCAACTTGTGAATAAAAGAGCTGCTATAATGAAATAAAAATAAATAGCAGATAAATAGATGTGCATCTAAATCGTTTCTTTCAGAGCATGGTTGCAAAAAACAGTAATTTACAATTACCACATCCTTGAAATACCATGTTTTAAATTATTTAAATAATTTATTAACACAAAGGTCTGTATGTTTTTTTGTTATATATTACATATATAAAATTAAGTTATACTATAATTTAGTTTCATCAAATCAGAAAACCATATAAGTCTATTTTTTTATGTTTACTTAGGAGTATTAGTGACATGCTATACATTGAACCAAAATTCAGTTATATCAAACTATATTTAATTATGATAATTCAAAAAATTCCGTGGACGATTAAATTTGTTCAACACAAGATCAAGGTTCATTATAATGGCTGGTCATAATCATCGCAATTAATAACCGTGAGGAACCTATCTTATATCATGTGCTAGTGGTATTGGGATTCTATTCTAGTTGACCATAGCGTCATAGCTAACTAGAGTACAAATTTAAATCACACGGCAAGTACAAGACGAACTAAAATCTACTTCTATAGGGTGGGTTATAAGAGCTCAAAATATATACGATATGTTATTATACTATATGGTGGCTTAAATGGTAACAACGACAAACGCCTTAAAATCAAAACTCGATTTGAACATGACTAAAGAAATCCTTACCCTTCATCTAAAATTACAACTGACTGATGACTAATAATAAGACGGTTTATTTAGTTCATTAATTTTATGAACCTTTTATTATCTATATATTTTTAACTTAAAGGGGTTGTCATAAAAAAAAAATCCTAAAATCAAAGTTCATAATTTTTCTAAAAAGCTACTGTTACTTCAAAGGCTGCGGAAGATCTGTCTAAATAACCTTAGACCAATCTTTTTCTTTAATTTCATAAACTAAGACTACATCTAGGGATATTTTGACCAGAGTAAATACTAAAAAAATTGAATATATCACACAATACAGTATTACAGAACTTAAGAATATTTCCTGTTAAGTTCATCATTAAATCTTCGACCATAAATTAGGCATTCTTTGTCAAATGGTATCTGAAATAAGTACCTTAATGTAAAATAAAAAACAAATCGAATCTGAAAAGAGTAAAAAGAGTTTAAACAAAAAGTCACAAAATTTGATTATAAACGTTTAACAATTCAGCTCTTACAATTTGGCAAATTAAATAGGCAGCAGTGTCGAAAATGTTGCATTATTTTGATTAACTACCTACATATGTATTTCACAGGAAAATATTGTTTTCTCCTATATAAGATCTACACCAGAGTCTGCTAACAAAGAAGAAAAAGACCTGTGGAAATAATGACCAGCATATACTTCCGCAAAATAAAGTTTCAAATATCGCAATGCTTTTTGGAATATTTACAAAATTGTATAGATATTGCACTTGATTTCATGCTTCTATTGTTTATACATACCACAACATACCTTGAAACAAATTGTACCATACCTAATCATTAAATGTTGTATAGTTTATTTTTAATAGAATTTCATACAACGATTAAAAAACTTGGTCCTAATAAGTATTTTACACTTTCTAAATCTAGATTCGTTGATTGTGTCCTTCTGTATAAAAGTACTAAACAGGATTTTCTTACCTTCTTCAAGAAAAACTTTTCATCTCTTGCTACGAACAAAAATTGTGTACCTTTTCAAACAATATACACCCTGTATGTTATTGTGCATCTTATTTTATTTGTTGTTCTCTTTTTTTTATCAAGTATTTTCTGTATGTAAAGTTGATAGTTACTTTGATTTTTGCCTTTTTTAATAGACGCATTAACATATTGGAAGAACCGAGTAAGGTGCAGTAATAAAATACAGGGTGTTATATTAAAAAAGTCTGAAATATCAGTTGTTAAGTTTTCAAATTTTTTATAAATGTTCTGTATTAAAATTTGATTTCATTGAGACCACAACAAAGCGCGTACCCTTATTTAGCCTTCCACAAAATAAATTGTAACACAGGTTTTAAAAATGACCCTACTGCGATTTTTATGAAATCTTCCATCGCCAAAAAAATTCAGGAAATTGGAATAACGTGGCATCGTTGCATTGGAATTTCAAAAACAAACTGTAGTTATAGAGAAAATGTCCAAAGATCTAGGGTGTTTTGTTTAAAAAATTAAATTGTGTGTTACAGAATACTTGGTCAAATCTTCAGGATATACACACACAACAATACACACAATAACTGTTAAAATTAGGATCCTTGACAATAACTTTCAGAAGATTTAATAGATATTTTTTAGTTATTGGTATGAAAAACATCTATAGCTCATTTTTTAAGGGCGTGGACAAAATTATGCAACATAATGTACACAAACTAAGGGTGAAGTTGATTATATTTTCAATTCGAATAAAAATGCAATGCAAGATTACATATTCAAACAAAGTTTTAGGTAAAATGTCAATGTTGGCGTTTATTTTTATTTTTTGCCAATCATACATTGATTGAGTTAACTGTGAAATGTGTATTTTAGGTTGAGTGACTATTTCCAGACCCTTAAAAAATTAACTATACACATATTCGAGGGGAAAAATCACTCATCATCAGCAAGTTTGGTGAAACTGAAACATCCTCCATTGTTTAGGTTTTTTAAAATTCGGCCTTGCATTATCAAAAAACAGTAGGTTTACAACATATCATTATTTAAAAATACCTCCAGGGAGTCTTGAACCGCTTAATAAATGTTGTGTCCAATCTTGACAACGGATGGTTTGTTTATTGTCTTCATCCTTTGTTGTCGCGGGTGTGAGTCACATTAGTAAATTGCATATACATGTGTTTTGGTGGTTGGATGGATTGACAAAGAAATAAGCCACAAAATCAAATATTTTAATGTGTCCAGGAATGATCTTCAAAACCCATTTTGTTAAATCACTCTGACTTTGAATATTTAAATGGAATTCCCATATCTGCACGCAGCACGTACTTATCTCGAATAAAACTCAGCTATGTTTACTTGAATTTTATGTATTTTTTTTAATTGTTCCTTCAAGTTATTGTTGTGACATCGATAAACACTTTTATCTTATCAGTATTTTACGCACTCGTTTGCACACTGTTTTGAACGTTGATCTATTTATGGGCGAGGGACCTACAGATGATTGGTGTTTACATCTGAAAAGCTAAATCAATTGTAAATTTAAATTTTGACAAACAAACAAGGTATTTAAATGATTTCTTTCGCATTGTTGTGCTCTTAAGATTAGTATCAATGCAGTGATGATAAACGTTTTAACTTGTTTAACATGCATGTCGTAGATGTATGCACATGAGCTATAAAATATAAAAGAAAAAGAACAAAGACCACCCGATGTCCTCTTGATGCCCTACCCATTTACTGAAATATTTTTCATCATCATCTATCAATGAATCAACAAATTAACCCCGACGTTTATTAGATCATAACATGTAAACGATAATCTGCGGCAAACCAAATCTCGTAAGTATGTGGACAGAATTTAAATGAAGCGGTAAGCCTTACTAAAAAAAGTACAGGAGACTCCTCCTTTGTGGGGTCTTCAAACTTCCTATTATAAACGCCAATAGTTGTAGATTTTATCTTGATTTAAAATCATGCACCCATTGTTTAAAAAGCTCAATTTATCAGGCTTATATGAATCACTGTGATGAGTTAAAATTATGCATCATTTTTGGTACAAGTCTCTTTCTACTCTTTTTGTGGGTGCAACAGCAACAAAGAATGTATATTAATGAAATCGAATTTAAAACAGGTGAATGCTTTGTTGTGTGTAGGCTTTAATTATGTACTACATTAGTACAATAGGCCGGTAAATTATCATAAACAAATTGTTTCAAGTCATAATAATAAATCTAGTTCATTTACCCGATGAGCCTGTTTATTGTATAAAATAGCTGCTCAAAATTCCAAAGCATTTTAATTGATTACAAACTAGTTTTTAATATACGCATAGTTGGTAAAACACTAACCACAATTTGTTTATTCATATCCATCAAAAATTTGATGACAACATCTCAAAATTTTGCTAGTCACTAAACGTCGCTTCAAATTTATACTACAACGAGTAACTTTTGTATTCTGCGTATCTTTGGTCCTACCCTGTTTATTTATGTTTTTTCACTGATTAAAGACGTCTATTGAATTTAATCTGTGTCTGTCGTCTGTTTGTGCGGATTTTTATTAAACAGATCTTCGAAACTACTGGAGAACTGTTTTCAAATTTTACATCTATTTTAATTGTGTCGTGTCGATGGATAAATGTTAATCAAAACTTGTCAAATCAGCTGCAGGTTTATGAATCTGTGTTAAACATCCAGCTTTTTGGAAAAAAAAAATTGTATAACATTTTACAATTTAACTTTGAAATTGCAAAACGGAATGCTTTGAAATCAAAAATTTTAAGTTATCGCAAGAATCGATAGTCAAAGTGTAAACTTGTAGTTTACAAATGCAGTGATTTTTCCGTACTGCCTATACACGGTGACTAAAAAGAAATTACGAGTGAGGAATTTATTTTCTGGATTAAATCAAGAAACACTCACTTCCTTTTCCGTGATAACGTAATCCCAAATTTTGTTATGGAAAAACTTACTTGAAACGTACGCCTAGCGCTTCTTTACCTTTGCTTTAACACTGCAAACATATTATGTTTAGGTTAAATTATAGGGACTATCTTTAAAAAAAATCGCTAAATCAGATTTTATAATTTTTAGAAAAAACTGGATATGGGGTACTATATGCTTCAGGGGCGAGGGAAGTTCTGTCTGAATAATAATAACAACTTAATTAAACTAAATTTAGTAAACAAAATTTTTAAGTTTCCTAATTATGTCATAAATTTTGATTTTATTACTATATACTTCAATTTTAGGATAACGCATATGTACTGTGTTCAAATTGAACAAAGATAGGTATATTATTTAGTCAGATGTAAAGCAATATTTTATGCTGCATGCTCAAACAGAAATTTTATTAATATAATTTTATGATAACGACGATATTCTTAGAATTTAAGAAAAAATATTTAAATTAGTCGTTTTAACAGAATCAATAGAAAATTGCTTTGTTCATTATTTTAAAATAAAAAATTTAAAAAAATAAAAACCATTCTTAATTTATAAAATGTTCGCAAAGTGCAAAGACACTGGCCCTTAAGACGAACTGTTCAATAAACATATATTCATAATATTTCCAGACGACATTATCTAATTTCTGAAGGCGACAAATAGATAAAAATGTTGGTCGAAGTTCCGTAATCACTAGAGCAAACTTAGTATCTTATTAAGATGTCAAGGTG
The DNA here is from genome assembly GCF_036711695.1 of Zophobas morio. Taxonomy (NCBI): domain Eukaryota; kingdom Metazoa; phylum Arthropoda; class Insecta; order Coleoptera; family Tenebrionidae; genus Zophobas; species Zophobas morio. Next base: position 8,881,019 of record NW_026972110.1, read on the forward strand.
TCCGTTATATAGGTTCTAAAACAAGTTTAATTTTATAAATTTTATTTTTTTAAGGTAACTCGTATGCATAAAGATAAGTATGATATATTATTGAATGTCAGATAAATACACATATTTTATCACACTATAAATTAGTCATCAAATTTTTGGTGGGGATATACACGCAAATTTTGGTTAGCCTTTTATTGCCCATGCGGTAATTCCAACAATGCGGATCTGTCTAATAAAGTAAATAGACAAGTGACGGACAGACCGAAACGCAAGACTGACGTTTTCGTATTCTACACGCTGTAACGTAGCGTTAATAAAACATATCATTTGGTATTCGTCAAAATTAGTCTATTCTATTCCTTCCGTAGCTTCTACGCTCGGGAAGTAAAAATGGGGGCCATCAGTTCCATTAGTTAAACAGTGATACACCTAAATCTAATTTCCAGTCACAGACCTGGAAAAAAGATCGCTATCGACATTCCAAGAAATCAAATTCGTCTGCATAATTTCCTTAGCTAAGCAGTTTCCGTTCAGCAGGTGTGAGCACTCTGGAAATCCAACCCGCAGACACTTTTTTCATAGACAAATCTTCCTGTAGAACTTCCCAAACACTTGTTTCGGGCAAACCCTAGCGATAAGGAAGACCTTGATTCATCCATCAGCATAAAATTTTCAACTTTGATTTTGAAATAATTTAGTAATAATAACAGCAATAATAATAACTCTAATAAATATTCTTGTGCAACAGACTGTACATAGTCTAGTTAAACAAAAAATTGTATACCTATATACGTACGAAATACATACTATACAATATATGTACGAAAAAGATTTCTACGAGCAATGGGACTGTGATATACATTTTCTTAACGATGAAATAATTTGATACATCTTACATATATAACAATTATTCTCTTAAATATCACATCAGAACAATTATTTTTCTATCTCAAACACTTTATCATAATGTGATTTCTAATTTCGTCTCCTCTTTTTTTATTATTGATTAATATGTCCACTACTAATTTCAACAAAATTTGGTCTGCGAATTTAGCATTGTAAATTACTTTCTTCCAAATTTGAACATTCAACATACCTTAGCTGAAACTATGCATCTTGTGTGAATTCATGGTGTAGTTATTAAAAAAGAGTTTTAACAAAAATACCAAGTAAAGTTTGATCTTAAATCGAATTTACATTTCAAGATTATATCAAATCAACGATTTCTTTTTTACTTGTGTCAAGTTTAATGTTCATTACTTTTAACAGTATATCTAGATTTATTTAACTTTGGATTACTTCACCATTATATATTTTGCGATAAGAGCGTAAATTATGGTATTCTGTTAACATAAGAAACTAATTATTATCACTGCATTACCTCGACACACCTACTTAGTGTTAAATGTGCTACGTGATAACAATTGCTCAAATTCAAAAAAACCTAACTAGTAATGCAATAATTTTTGCGTCAATTTATCAACAGGATGCGAAATCTAATCTATTTGAAAAATAAAAACATACTCACCATCGTTTAACGTCATTTTTGTTACGCATATTAAATGGTGAAATCCCTCGTCAGGCTTTTTGACGTTTTTCGTTAATATTGACGTATTTCCACATATCCTATTTTTAGTCAGAGTCAGTCATCAAATAAACAACGTAAGGTCTATTATTTTTTTACTTCCCGAGCGTAAGTTAAGGAAGTATTACTGTAATTGAGTCGATCAGCGGATTGGCTACTTTCATATTTTTGTCATATGTGTATAATGTATATCATGTTGATGGTAAAACGCTAAACAAACTTTGTCTAATCGTCCACACCAACATCAACAGTGTGATGATGTCAACTCAAAACTGCATATAGTAAATGGGTTTTAAATTGTATGAAATAACATAGTCCTACACCCGTAGCTCATGAATCCGTGTTGAGTTTTTACACGAGACATCCAGATTTTTGGGGAAAAAATGTTAAAAATTCTGTCGAAAAAGTACAAAATACGATCAGTCTATATTTGTTATTTATCACTGCATACAGGGTGACTCAAAAAAATTATTATTTACTTTACATACATATCTTTATTTTAACTTATAGAGGTTTTCTTAAAAAAAATAGCAAAATCAAATTTATAATTATTCTAAGAACTTTGAAATGTACTTACTTCATGAAGAGAAATTCCGTTGAGGTAACCTACGACCAATTTTTTTAATTTCTATTTATTTCTATTATTTAATGAAGTTAATTTATTTCAGTTTACCAGAGTACAATGAAATTTTGAAGATGGATGAAACTACATTGAGATCCATAAAATTTAAATCCAAAAAATATTTAAAAAAAAAGTGTTTAAATACGAGATGTATTCTCAATACTTAAGGAATGTATAATTCCTGAGCTAAAGATTGTACGTATAAGAAGGTTTAAACCTGACAGAATTATTTGCACCAAAATGTTCTCACTTCTGGAGTACAACCAATATAACGTCGGCTATGCTGTCAAGACGAAGGAAATTCGAACAAAATGACCGGCATATTTTTTTCAGAGTGTATAATGAAGTGAAATACTGACGACAACATGACATGAATTTTTAGAATATTGCAAGAATTGAAAAAAACACATTTTCGTGACTAATATTAAGATAAAAATAAGGTCAACCGACAAAAATTAATTACAAATTAATTAGCACTGAATTTCCCTTACGATTGAAGGAATACTAAGCACGTCAAATAATTTTTTTTAATAAATATTAATTTATAGTATATTTTTTGAGACGATAAAACTTAAAAAAGCAGCAAATATTAAGTAAAGGAATTTAAATAATGCTATAGGAACTTGGAAATTAATCAACCAAAAACAGGAACAACTAAATGCATTTAATAAATAACGTTACTGATTTGGTCCATTACAAAATAGTACGTTAAGATCACATCTTCAATTCTGTATTAATTTAGTCAGGTCAAGTGAGGTCTTGTCAGTTAGCAGGGAAAATTAAAAATTGTATACAATATGTACTTACTAACGATTTTAATATTCCCATGTGAAAAACTGTAATGTGTATTTAATGTAGTATATGTTACGTATGTACTTTTTTGTATTCTGTATTTGATTTGTTGTACTTTTATTGCGTGTGTAAACTAAACATAAATAAATAAATACATTAAATATATAACCCTAACTGTAACGTTCTTGTGTTTACAGAATTTCGAGAAAATTGCATAAAGGCCATTTCTTAGATAGTCGCAAAAGTAAACCAGGCGATACATTATTTTTCCTAAGAAATACTCTGTCGCAAGTATGTCAAAATTGATCGTTCAATGAAATTTATTTAATAATTTTTGAAATGATGCTATCAGCTGTCTGATGAATCTTCCAAAATTTGTAAGAAATTCATTCCATCGTCTCCAATATACAGTTTATATATAGGAGACAATGACAAGATTGACAACCTGAAGTTTTGAGTCAAAGACATCACCAACAGGTAGTCCGAAACAGGCAACTTAACTTTTTGTGCTCTCCAGCTTGTCAACCCCAAAGCGTGAAATTAGGCATTCGTCAATATGTTACAATACTTCCTTCAACTATCATGCAGGAGTCAGAATCGAAGGATAACAAGGTGGTGTGGTTTTACTCGAAAGTTGAGAAGAACGTTAATTGGAAAGATATCTACGGTATGCTGTAATGATGTTATCATTCTTAGCTAAAACTTAAAAATAATAATTACGGTTTTCCGAAATAAATGAATAAATAGCGAAACTATTTTGAATTAATCATTTTCACCTGGGGCAAAAATCGTGTATAACGAAGTCAAGTGCACCTCACATTCTTACAATTCAAAACGTTGGTTTAATGAACTTTTTTCCTTAACCTATTAACAAATTATAAAGTGAAAAATAAACAAAGTGATTATTTTATATCTTGATCTTAACTTCTGAGGTTAACCAAGAAGGTTTTGGTGAAACATACGCTTAATGATAATACAAACGGAAAAATAATATTACAATGTGAAGGTTTCTGAATGAATGAAAATAAAACTGTAGTTCTTTATTTCATGATTTTTACAATACATTACAATAATATTTCGCCATCCTAATTAACAACTACATTAAATAGTTTAAATTTTAAATTATCACCATCAAATGTATATCACAAGATTCGTTTTACACTACAATTATTTCCGAAGAAACCTAGCAAACCACCAATGCATTTTAAAATACAAAAACTCCTTCTATGGTGTACGGAAATATGTTTAACATTGTTACTGAAACTTCAGCAATATAACAAACTATAGCTATATTTATTTTTTATACCTATATTACAATAAATACAAAAAAAAATATCCTAAATAAATAGTATCCACTAATGGCTTAATAATTATTAAAAATCTAAGCAGATATGAATACTTCCAAAATCCGTTGTCGGTTGTTTGTGAAATAAGAATTCATATCTTTAATAATTCAAGACTATAAGGTTGTAATTCAATATCCAACAATGTTCTTTGTAAGAAAAGTTGCAAATAAGAATACAAGCAATGCTTTAATATAAAGATCTTGTGTTATTTAAAGATGCGATGTCGACGTTCTTAACTAATATTTTCATAATACTTCCACATAATAAAAATTTAAAACATTCCTTATTCCGTAAATCATTGAATTTTTTTAGATTTGATGCCAGAATACGTTAAAAAAACAAACCCGCCAAATATAAAATCTAATAGAGAGAAAGTGCAAATATAAGTATTTAATCGAATGTGTTAAACCAAGAAATTACTGTTTTTTAAGAATAATTTTTTCGTAGTCGCATTTACGTAACTGAGTTGTTCATTATTACAGTACCTACGTAGAGTGTGTACTTATGCTGTGAAATTTTTGTAAGAACTAAGAATTAAATTTGAGAAAAACACGTTGATGTGATTTTTGATTAATATAGTAGCACAATTTTTATATAATATGTTGAAAAATGATGAATAATGTATGTGAAATTTTCAGAGGGAGAAAGAAATTTATCAAAATCTCTCAAATACCTCAGATTTTATGTTTTCTTAAAGCAGTTAAATTACATTAAAAATTTTGTAATATGCAATGAAAAAAAACTTTCAACGATATGATAGGAAAAAATACTGTATGCATTTTAGATGCTACTATATTTTCAAAAATTAACACAATTTTTGTAATCGAGTCGTTTCTTAAGACATAATTCATAATGTAAAATAAATAAACTCATTTTACATTAGTACCAATGCTTAAAGCTATCCTTATATTATATGCGGAACGAAGATAATCATAAGAATTTATTTACTGGAGCAACTTGTATAATTCAAATAAAAGAAAACGCAAACAGTAAAAATTACAGTCTAAGCAAAAGCATCTGTAAAGCACTTAACAATAATAGACACTTTTTAGTGATAAAATTGTGTAAATTTATTATATTATTATCAACTAATTTTTCATTTTGTTTAACTAACACTATTTACTTCAAAAAAATGAAAACCCAAAAAAGAGAACGTTCAACAATAAATCTTTGGAAGTGTCAAATATTCAAACTGCGTTCAAAAACCTTTTGTCTGAAAACTCAGAAATTCCGGAAACGTCGTCTAGCTGTTTGATGTTCTCGAATTAACCGCAAAACCGCTTATAACTCACACAGTAATACGCAAAAGCGGAAATTAACCGACAAAAATCTCGATGAATCATCAAAGACCACATCTGCAGTTCGTAATTAATTGACGTCGATAGATCTAAGTTCAGTTTAAAAAGTTCCAACGAAAAAAACTAAAAACTTCCTAACGATTCAACATCTAAAATTTTTAAATCCTGGAATTCGAACATAACCGCTCTGGAAAACCTTTTGATCGTCGATCGTGTTAATATGATAAGTAAGGAGTTTTTCAGCGGCAAGTGGATGCCAAACTCCGAAAGTGCAAGCAGGATTATCTTCAGGGTCGTAGTAGTGGCAACGTTTTGTGGCCCGAGCTGATGGAACGTATTCGAACATGTCGATGAAGTTGCACAAGGGAAGCAGAATGCCCAGACCTAAAAGAGAGTTCAAAATATATTTTATATTAACTTCAATAATGCATATTAAAAATAAAAAATGTAAATAACTATTCCAGGAAGAATCTTTATAAGAAAAAATGTATAATTTAAGATTTATTTTTTAATTTAAATTTAACACGAAAACGAAAACAGATGAGATATCTTGCAGGCCTTATTAAAACGAAACCTAAAAAATCTTGAACATATATTCATATACGATTTTTAACAAAAATCTTCACTTATAGACAAGCGTTGCTCAAAATATTCTCTATTTTAATAAACAATGAAGTACATAAAAACAATTTATGTAATTGTTAAGCATAATACTCCTTTGGAGAATACAATTTCATAATGGTAGTAGCCGCAACGAATCATTTCCGGACAAAAATAAATTTTACCATTGGATTTTGAAACAGCCGTAAACCACTTCCTAATTGCTGTAGTTCCGAAAATTTATACGCGCGTGTAGATTAAGAGAATGATTAATATATACCTACATAACACTTATACATTCATATTTTTACTTCCTCTACATCCGATTATACCTGCGCCAGTCATATTATGACAAATCCACAGGAACAAACCACAAACCTCGTAATATAGTATAAATTATAGTATTTCCCAAATAATACTGTAAACATAACATACATATGTACGTGACTTTTATTTAATCTATTAATAACAGAACAGAATGGCAATAAACAATCATTGTTTCTCAATATTTATGTCGGATACAGATTGCGTGCTCAATTTGCAAGTCACATTTTTTAGAAAAGTGGAAATTAAATTGATGATTAATTTACTGGTCTGCGTGACATATGCGACAACACATGGTTTTGATATAAATTAATCAACTTCATTTTCACATTTTAAATTTTCCACACACTCTCAGAAACAAATAATATCAATTAAATTTACATGACCCATATGATTTTCAGAAAAGAAATATTTCCATCTTGTTCACATCAACAAGCATCATTAATTAATTATTTCGCTTGTGGAATTTTAACTATACTTATCGACTTAAAATAATGACAATTAATTTGAAAAAAAATGACCATGTAAAAACCACACAAAATATATTCTCGTGGAATATTTTTGTCATCACAATTACTTAATTGAAAATAATAAACGAGACTTACTAAGTTAGTGTATACCTAATAGAAAAAAATATCCATTGACGATTCCGTCCTATGAATTCAGGTCTTTTGGGCCTACACAAATGTGCAGATTGATTTTTCAAAATTTATGAAACTTTCAAAATATTCTATATTTTTGTTTATTAGTGCATATAAAGACGGTAGTAATTTTGTTTTATTTATTAATGTTTACTTTGTTGACTTACTTAATGTAGGTTCTACAAGTACAGAATGGATTTAGCTAAATTTAACAAACATTTCCAGTAAACACTTGTGCTCTAACTGTGTTGATACACTGTTTCTTATAACACCAACATTTATACTTTTCAAGAAAAAAATATTGCAATCTGTTAGTGCAAATATTAAATAAAGAGTAAATTGAAAAGATCTTGTGGGAACCAGTGCATGCTGTAAAGTACCAGTAACGGATTTAACAGAAAATCAAAATGGGTCTCTTTACCATTAAAACCTAAATATACAAAATTATAAGAAGCAAAAACAATGAAACATTTTTCAAAGTTTTCAATATTTTAAAATCGCGTACATAAGCCACAATTATTAAATTTTAATAATTTTTGTGTTTTAACAAGGGATTTTCTCGTTTTTTGTCTGTATATTTCGGAACTGTAACCACAATAGATGCAGATTCAAATGTTTAGCAAACGCCACCATCACATTTTGCAATGTCAAATTTTTAAAATATGTTGTAAAAGTTTTATTACCAAAACTATCTTTACACGGTACAGTGATTGTTGGACACGGTTTATAACAAGATCAAATGTTCTAAAGGAAATCTTTACTATTGTAACGATTTGAGGTCAATTTAAGGGAAAGTGTATCAAAAAGAGCCATTTTTTATAATGAGGGTGCATTGTTTCAGACAGTCCCCATTGAGATTCAATATAAATTGAATTTGATATTTGTGTATTAATGTACAACGTTCTAGAAGCTAATTTAGAAACCAACTACAGAGTGTCCATAAATGATTCACACATTCAGCACTCGTTGGAAAATTTTACATTTTTTTTTAATCAAAGAATTTTGCCGCCTGTAAGAAAATATGTTGTTACATACGATTCTACTTACGAGTTAAAATTTTGGTTTATCGATACAATTACTGTTTAAGGAAGTGGTTTAACGTAATGATAAAACTAATGGTAAATTTGACGGCGTATAAATCGTTACAACTCAGATATTTTTTACTTAGAAACTTTAAAATTTCATGATCTTCAATATTTCAGTAAATGCTGGTACTTTTACTGATAAGTTTTTGACACACTCCTTAACCGGAACTGAGTCATGGATTAAAAAGAATCGTAAAAATTCCCTCGCCCCCGAAAAACAGTCCAACGAATCTTTGTTCTTTGAAAAATTATAAAATTTGATTTTGCGATTTTTTTGTGATAGCCTCTATAAAAGAAAAAAGTGTGAATGCATTAACTACAAATATAGACTCAATGTTTTGCACATTTTAGATGGGAAATATTGGACCAAATTTGAGAATAAGGCCATCAATTTGGTGGCCGGGGGGAAATAAAATTTCATTAACGATTTACCATGTTTACGGTAACCTTACAACATTTGTGAGATTTCGAACCATTCTGTTACCCGTTTTCAAATTTAAATTGTAAAATGTTATACCCTTTTGATTTTTTTTTTTTTTCCAAATTCTGGGTGTCTAGAGTTAACATGGTTTCAAAAACCGCAAGTGCAGGAGAATTTTATAAAATATAAATAACATTCACTCTTGTAATCCTCGCGTTGTTGGGAATGCTTGGACAAATTTTGGTTACCATAAGTACAAAATTTAGCAAGAATTGGTCCAGTAGTTTCGGAGTTCAACTGTGTAATAAAAAGCGGCACAGACGACAGACTACTGGCAGGCAGGCGGAAACGGCAGACTATTTTTTTTGCACTCTATGGGTCATGAAACGTTAAGAAAACATGAAAGTAACCAGTCGGCCGATGAACTCGGTTACAATATTTCTTCAACAACAAAACGCACACAGAAGTTCAGAATTCGCCATTTAGGAAAATGGCTGTTAAAATCCCATATTGATATTTCCTCTTCTTGACAGTTGTTGAAAAACTCACCAATTTGTATGTTTGTCTACAACGTTGTAATAAAATGCACTGTATAAATCAGTATTATCAAAAAGCACCCGGGATAATGTTATATTCGTTATCTGCACCGGTAAAAAAAAGTTAGAGATATAAATGATATATTTTACTTTTACTCATCGAGAACTTCAAAATAAAATCAAACAATACTACATTCAAATAACATACAGTTGAGAGTTCACATCGTTGGCCTAAACTTTTCCAAGCAGTAAAATATAAAAGCGTTACGAAAAACGTCAAAATAAGATGTAAACTTAAACATCTATTGTCATTTATACATACGTGATAATTCATCTTGAACGATCATAATATGTCACCAAATTATTATATGAACTATAGTTGGGTTGGTAATACATCAAGCTCAAAAGTCTTATATCAGATTTCACAACAATGTGTTGTCACTCCTTACAAACACATGGAATTTCCGAAGAAGTCAGTACATGGACTCTACACAAACTAGTTACTTACACACATATTAATAAGCATTGCTACCTGATGCTAAAATTTGATTTTATTTAATTAAATGTTGTATATTGTAATAGGGTCCATCCGATGAATGACTACTTCCATGTTTTCTAGACGTTTTATGGCCCCTGGACTACTTCTTTTTCCGTTTGTCTGTCTACCGTTTGTTTCGATTTTTGTTAAGCAGATTATCTCTGGAACTATTGCACCGATTGTTAAATTTGATCTGTGTTGGAAATATCGTGTGGACGGTAAAACGCTAACCAAAATTTGTCTGTTCATTTTCACCCACGTGTAATGACGGCACCTTAAAATTTTGCTCAATAAACACCATTTCAATCTTATAAAATAATATACGCCTGTACTTGTACTGATAAAGCTTATTTTTGTTTATTATTATTATTATTATCATTATAATTTTGATTGTCTAAACCTGCTTTCTTCTTTAGTCAAATAATACCTAACTAGTAAATCTGACTCATAGATCTGGGTATTCAGCTGCTTTCCAGATGAAAAGGCTTATTTTATTAATAGTATCACACTGCATGTGTTGGAATTGACATACGTGTCCTTGCTCATTCCAATGGGTCAATTCACTAAAAACACAAGTAAAAGCCAATATATTAATATTTTTGGAGCAATTATTAATTAACTCTTCCTTTTATATCGTCGGTGACGAAATGCGAACTGACACTCCGCACCAGAAAAAATATAAAAAAGACAACAGAGTGTGTTTTCGAAACATGATGCGTTCCAATCAAACGCAGTGGCAGAGTGTGGGTGATTAAAGTATGATACATTGTGTTTTTTCTAAACAACTCGATTTTTCAAAAAATATATTTTGCTATTCATCGGAAACGGTTTTAAATTTTTAGAAAACGACAATTTTTTAATGTTAGGAATTTTTAGATGAAGCAACATTAAAAATGTAGATTTGCTTAATTTATTTTAATTTACAGTTTTGCCACAAGTTGACTTGAAAAATGCTAATACCAAAAAACGGTTACTAAAAATAAAAAAAATAAAGGATATATTTATTAGTAAAAATCAGATTGTTAGCATTTGAACTTAACTAAATGCTTATTAAAAAATTAGTCTAAAATAATTACGACAGAACTTACCTCACCGTACAAGCACAAACCATAAAACAATCCCAGTTGATTAGTCAAACTATATAATTTGATTCTGCAATTTTCTTAATAAAATTAATTTAATACGTATGTTAAAAATAAAGAAATATTTTATATTTTTTGAGATGGCGTCATTAAATTTTTGATAAGAATGGTCAAATAAATTTTGATTTGGTCTTTACCATTGATTTTGACGGGATATTTTTTAAATACAACTAATACTTCATAACAATTAGTTCAGTAATTTGACAGATTTATCTATCTAATTTAATTTCTAGCCAAGGACACCGGCGCCGTATGGCTACAACGTCCTTGACGCCAACAGACGACAGACAGACGGAAGCAAGAGACCTATTCTTCCATATTCTAGGGGTTATGAAATCTTGAGAAAATATGAAATTAGCGTTCGTGAAATTGTCTATTACATAACTGAAAATTTAAAATTCCAAAAAATGATGTGATATAGAAACATCCATATTATTTTCATACTGATAAACAAATGAAAGAAAAACTGCATATGGGTGTTAAACACCGCAAGCTAAACGTGAATTGTAATTGTGCAATCTATTGAGATTAAGCGTTCATAGTACAAGATGCGTCATCTATGACTATGATTTGTCGGTTTATACCTATACACATAAAATTTTATCTATTGCTTCCCTCACTAGTAGATAATCAAAATTACTTAGCTTTCATTAGCTCGTTGTTAGTTCAAGATTAGTCAGACCAGACATATTACTAGTCGAAATGATACAAACGTGCCCTAGTTTATATCAAAATATGTAAAATAAGAAGAATATGAGAAAATAAAGTAGGTATAAACAGTTAAAGCATAATGATATTAATTCGTTCTACAAATTTTGCAGAAAAATAAAAATGTTCTAAACAAGATTTAGGTACCCTTTTCAATTAACCTTAACAATTCAATTACTCCCGACGGATGTTTTTTTTTTTCTGGAACTATATTAATTTCTATGTAGAGATTAATAGAGATTACATCACTATGTTGCAAAAAAGCGAATATATTGCATCAAGTGGTGTTATATAATTACTTAATAGTCATAAAAAATCATTATCTTTTTAATTGGGAATATTGATATACTCACCCAAAAAACCGGAAGAGAGCGGGTTTCGTCTAAGCCGATTTGGAGAATTATTTTGGAGAAAATCCCACAGCTCCCACAAACTTTGTGGGTTTATTAAGAAAAATCTAGCTTTGTCATTTTTCTTTTTGTATTCAACATACGCAGGAAATAAATTAAATTCGGGTTTTTCAAGCCACTCATCAAGCGACGCTTTATAGTTACTCGGATCCCACGCCACAATCGTTACATTTTTATAAATATCTGATTCAAGAAAATTAAACTCCTTCCTCGTAACCACCTGGGAGTTCAATAAGCGCACGGTTGTCTTTCTGCCTACGTCTTCTTCGAAACCTTTCGTCGGCGCGTGATTGAAACGCAGCACCAAATCATGAGAATCTAAAATTCAAATTGCTAATAAGTAATTCTTACATTAACTTAATGTCATCGCTTACCAATCGTTTTGCCTAAATTAGAATCTTTAAGAGCACCGGCACTAGCAACAATAGCGCAACTGTTGAATTTCTTGTTCTCGAACAGACTTCTTTTTGGAAGAAAATCGCCGAGATTTTTAGGGCCTCCAACTACATCGCCTCGTTTCAACGTTTTCACTCTAAGTTTTTTTAATTCGCACATAATTTCTTTAGCTGCTTTATCACCAAAATTTCCTTTAGTGCCTTCATACTGGACGTTGTAAGGATTTTCTCCAGCACTTTTAAGAATGTTGCTTTCGTCCTCAAGAACGCGCCGTAACTCCTTCAGAATTTTTTCTTTGAATTCTGTAGTTTTTTTTGAACAGTCACTAGGTGTGTCGTTTTTCAGACAAATGTATTTTTTAGTGTCCAACTCAAAATCTTTGCCTTGGAGATTGGGGAATCTGGGTTTGCTATTTTTGATTAACGTGAATGTGATGTTGTCTTTAAGGCTATGTTTACTTCTAAGTTTGGTCTCTGTTATGTTATGGGTTTTATTGGTATCGTTGGGCAGAAAACCACGATTGTAATAGTAGATTTGTTGGTCATATGTTGATGTGGTGGTTCCCGTCTGGCGTTCCATAAACATCCAGTATTGTGACCATAGCAGGTACATATACCCACACATGCCAAAAAACACCAGATTGATGAAAACCCATATGGAAACCACAAGGGCTCTCATTGTTTCAACAACTATCTAAAAAGCGCCATTTTTTTCAAACTATTATTGCCCTAAATGAGCTGGGATTACCAACCAAAACAACTAGCGTGAAATCAATATCCCCAAATAGATAAATTTATTAACAACACAAAAATAAAACAACTCATTCTAACAAAATAACAGAACATATAGAGAATAATGATTAATACGACTTACGATTCCGAAATTTTTAGAATTCTGTTGCCGTTTTCGTATGAAAAATTCATTTTCTTGCAGCTGTGCAATTTATTACCCCTGGAATTTATACTACACTACGAGCATGCGTGTTTTTTGTTCGCCATAATTATCTTTAAATTATGCCCTCATCTTCACCCTCATCCTTAGCAGATGAATTTCAGAGAAGCTGGCTAACTTCCTTAATTGGAATTGGATTATTATGTCTAGGAATCTGGCTTCTAACGTGGAATGAGGTTAGATTTGTATTTTTCGAAGTGAGGTTATGTCGCTTGTTGCAGGGCAGAGCAGTTCACCATGCCCATTCTTTGGACGAAGCTTACAACCATGTCATTTCACTAAACCCATATGAAAGAATACGCCCAGAATTAGACGGCCATTTAGTGCACATTACTGGACCTTTACTAATTGAGGAACCCTTAACTGAACCGGAGTATGGTATCTCCATACAAGCAGTTAAGTTGAAAAGACGGGTGCAGATGTATCAATGGGTTGAGGAGCGATCGTGAGTTTATTACGCGTATTCCAAAGTAATTTAATGAAATGGAAACAATTCTAGACCCAGAGATGATATGGATAATGATCTGGACCACAGTTACAGTTCTTCAGATTATTATTATGTGACAGAATGGAGAGATAAACTCGTAGACAGTAGCGGCTTTTACATAAGACATGGTCATCAGAATCCCACGTAATTATGAGCCAAAAAGTTCCATGCTGCAACTGATCAAAACTTTTAGGGAAATCCCCTTAAGATCGTACATCTATATTTCACCATTTGTTCGCGTGGGTCATTTAATGTTGGGAAATCATATTAAAGAGAAATTCACTGATTATGTAGAAGTCACAAGTGATGAAAGACCAGAAAGAAGAGATGTCAAGTTACATATGGGGATATATTATCATTGTGATGATGTCTGGAATCCAGAAGTTGGAGATATTCGGGTGCAGTTTTATTATGCAGGATTGGCTAATGAAGTTGTATGTTTTGTTTTGATTTAATTAAAAATCACTTTATTGTTGTTTAGGTTACAGTAATTGCAATGCAAAAGGAAGGAATACTGGTACCTTATACTACAACAAAAGGACACAGAATCGCCTTATTACGTCATGGCGATTTATCTATTAATCAGATGTTCAATGCTGAACATTATGACGTGAGACTTGAAACGTGGAAATTAAGAGCTGCGGGAATTTTTATTTTATACGCTTCTTCCATTTGCCTCGCCAGGTTAATAAAAATTCTCTGTAAGTTATGCTGCTTTATTAAAATATTTGTCTAATGAAATTAAATTAGTTTTCAGGATTCCATTATTAAGAAATATTGTGGTTGGAGATATGACTTCTTCAACAAATTTTGCTATATCTATTTCTGTGTCATTACTTGTTATAGCAATTGCTTGGATTTTATACAGGCCAATGTTAGGAGCAGGATTAGTTGCTGCAGCCATAAGTCCATTTTTTTATTGTACAATTGGAATGTACAATATTGCCCAAAACCAGAATGGTTATTACAATAGATGAATGGCATATCTGCTCATTAGCGTGTACTTAATAAGAATTTAATTCTGCTCTAGTCCAAGTTATAGATGTTGAGACAGGTTATTTTAGAGATAGAGTTGTGTGCAACACAGACAATAGTTGCTTAATAACTATAACTAGTCAAAGTTACGCAATAAGTACGTAATCTTTTTATTTTTGTGAAAAAATTCGCTAATAAACTGTTTACACAGTAAACAAAAAGTGTATTTGTATGGAATTGTTTCTTTACGATATCAGTTATTAAAACCAGAGAACATATTAAAACTAATCTGAAATTTTTACGATTAATTATATCGAAAACTTTCTGATTTACAGTAGGCTGTAATATATGCGGTTATTGATTTGAAGATGACATTGCCTCAGTTTTAAACGTATTTATTTATCAGATCTTGAGCAAACTTTACATCCGTCGGCACACCTAAACCCATTTCGTTGATTGCAAGAACGCTATTTGTATGACATTTTGGATATCTACTGTGTTCTCTCTAACCTATTTATTATCCACAAGAAACTACTCATGAAAAGACGCGGAACAAATGTTCCTTAAATTTTGTAAAATTACATGCTCCTTGTATGTGTAATTTAGAATCCGTGTTGAGTTTTCCCCTAGACATCGAGATTTTAGGGAAAAAATTCAAAATTGTATTTTATAATTTAACTTTAAAATTGCAAAAGCGAATGTACTGAAATATTCCAAATGTTTTAGTTATAGGAAAGATAATAAATCGATTAAGGCTTTCCCAAAAAATTATGACGTCATTTGAGAATTGTACCGAACTTTAAATTTTATAAAATAACATAGTCATGCATATGAATCCGTGTTGACTTTTTACCCATAGGTTCCAATTTTTGAAAAAAAAAAAAAACAACAATATAAGTATAACAATATTTTACAATTTAACTTTGAAATTGCAAAAACTGAATGTTGCGAAATCATAAAAATATTTTAAGATTGGTTTTGGACCTTTCCTCCACAAAATCAACCAAATTTCATTTTCTTTTAACCGCTAATGTAATCTGAACGTGCTAAAAATCGAATACTGTCGAAGTATAAACAAAAATAGTTTAAGTTAAGCATATACTGAGAATGTCCATATTTTTTCTCGTTAGTTATCTGTTTGAAATATATTTCATATTTAAAGAAGCAGGAGTGGCTGGGATGTTAATTACGCCATTTTATAGAGGTTAGCAGTTATCGCAAAATCTAATTTTATAACTTTTTAAAGAAGCCGAATTTGTCGGACCATCCTTCAAAGGCGAGGGAAGTTCTGTCAAAATAACCTTCCTTCCACAATGTTTTTCCTAGCTTTGTTTTTCGTGGTAGCGTCATCAAAATTCCAAAAACAGCATAATTTTTTCAAAAAACATCTACTCGTATAATCTATATACAAATACAGCAGGGCTCGACTTTGTAAATTTCCCAGTGGACTTCCATGTCCTCAAACCGACGCTGACTCTTATTGACTTGAAATAACCTTCATACATATATTCGAAATTGTGTCCCTTTCAAGTGCTTGGAATTTTTGAGAATGTTAATTTTTATTATTTCCTTTAGCATCTTTACGAGTATTTCTCTTGCTCTTTCTTGTTTAGATTTTCTTTTTCATTTGAGCTATTTTTGCCCTTATGGTAGGCTCCCTTCCAATTTTTTCCACTATTTTGCTAACTTTGCCTGTAACTCAGTTTCATTGTTGAATTCTGCATCTGAAACTTTTTTCATCATCACGTTTCTAACCTCCGACTTCTCTTTCTAGTTCATATTCTTGCGTTCTGTTTTTCCATTTCGACTTTTAGTTTTACATTCTCTTCCTTCACCCTTTATTAGAACATTTTTTTAGTCTTTTTTATGTCATACTCGTACATCTCGTTGGTCCACTTTGCCTGTTCTGTCTGACAGCATTTATTTGGTTGCCTGCCTTCTAGCATGTTACCACAGTAGAGATAACAATTGATTACTGATTGTTATCTCTACTGTGATGTTACTTTACTTTACTAGTGCAGTTTACCGCGTAAATATCATGGCAGTTATATGACAATTATTCTACCTCCCTGGTAAATATCAAAGAATATTAAAACTTACGAATAATATAAATAATATTCTTTGGTTTAGTTGTAATGAGTAAGTACGTAGCTTACTGAGTTTTGTTTACATAGTACTGAACACATTAAACAAAAAAAAAAAATGGAAATTTTTGTATTATAAAGTTACAAAAAATTATTCTATAAAACAACAATATTGGAATTTGGCGCCTTTATATGTTCAGTAATATCATGTAAGTACTTCTTTATCATTACACAAATTATCCATCTTTATTTTATTTCGAGGAGTAACCGGTAAAATCTGAGTGTACTTACTTTACTTACGGCCAACTGCTAATCCAGATTTCCAGACATGCATTGCATGTCAGAAAAGTATACCTAGTTTTGATTCGTTTGATTAATAAAAATATGTCTGGAACTGACATAATGTATCAGGGGTGCCAACCAGTCAGTGTTTGTTGCAGCCTACTGCAGCTTACAATATTTTCAATCGCACTCCGCAGTCGCACAGTATTTTTGTTATTATATCTGCACAACCTGTAGCATGGTGACATGTGTGACAGATACATAAGTGGTATAACCTCAATAAACAAAGATGAAGTGTAACTTTTTAAAATTCATGTTTTTAATAAATCTATCAATAATTCGCGGAAGTGATGTTTGTTTAAAGAACGGAAATTCTAACTGTAGCGACCCGAAAGTTAGTAAGTATTCAAAAGGTAAGTTTCGTTCCTGATATTAGAATTTTATAGTAAAATGGGAAAAATTCTAGAGGTAAATACAAAGTACTTAAAATATTTAAAGGATTTTACCACAGCCAAAGAGAGCTATACACCATGTGATAATACAAAGTGTGGTTGTTACTCTTCAGAAATAGCTAACGATTTGAAAGTATTTAATAAAGGGATTAGTAAGCAAATGGTCGACAATATAAAAAACAAGTGAGTGTGAGGTGAGTAACCGTTTGATTGGATAATGCAACTGTAACTTTTTTTAGAGGTACAAAATATCAAATTATAAATCATCGTCTCTACAGAGACAAAAATTGTATGTTTCCAGCTCGATGTGATGGCATTGAGCATTTCCTCCTCAAGCTTTTACCAAAATTGCCTGACACGGAATTTATTATTAACACTCGAGACTGGCCTCAAATTCATAAAAATTATGGTCTTTTTGGGCCTGTATTTTCATTTAGCAAAACTAAAGATTATCATGATATAATGTATCCTGCTTGGGCGTTTTGGGAAGGTGGACCAGCTATTTCACTCTACCCCAAAGGAATAGGTTCGAACTACCGTACTCATAGTTTGTAATCTTATCTTACTTTAAAAAAAAAACAGGACGATGGGACGCTCATCGCAATCGGTTAGGAAAAATTGGTAACAATACTGCTTGGAGCGACAAATATTCTAAAGGTTTTTTTCGCGGTTCTCGCACCAGTTCGGAGAGAGATCCACTGGTACTTTTGTCTAGAGAGAAGCCAAACCTAGTTGACGCACAGTATACAAAAAATCAGGCTTGGAAATCAGATGCAGTATGTTTTAACCATGCTTGATATGAAAGTTTTAAATGATTATTTGCAGGACACTTTACACCAACCTCCTGCATCTGAAGTTTCATTTGAAGAGCATTGCAAATACAAATATTTGTTTAACTTCAGGGGAGTAGCAGCAAGCTTTAGGTTCAAGCATATACTGCTGTGTAAATCTGTGGTTTTTCACGTGGGAAATGAATGGTTGGAATTCTTTTATCCTGCGTTGAAACCTTGGATCCACTATGTTCCTGTTGAGGCAAATGCAAATAAAGAAAACCTGGAACAATTGCTAAAATTCGTAATGGATAATGATGATGTTGCAAAAGAAATTGCTCACAGTGGGTTTAACATGATATGGAATAATCTTAAAATGGTTGATGTCTTTTGTTATTGGCGTAAACTACTTAAAAAGTATACAGCTTTATTAACATATAAACCAGAACTTGATGAGAACTTTATAGAAATTAAGAACTGATTTAATTTCTCATAGCTTCACTGACACTAAATGAAACTGACAGACAATAATCTCGCAATGACAATAATTAGTATTAAGTAATTTATTAAGCGAAAGTGATATTTACTCTTCTTATTTAATATTGTAATATTTATTTATACCTATTTATAATTTTGTATTTGTTATATATGTGTAAGTGTATATTGAATGAAAAATATAGTCATGTAATGCATATCAACTCTTACTGTTTCATTGTTTATATGGTATTATTCAATACATTTTTCTGAGTGGTAAATTTAAATTTTTGTAGATGACAATAATAAGAAATTATTTTTATAATTAATCAACGTACTCATTGTGGCAATGAAGATCGTTGTCTGAATAAGTTTAAATTAATTTAAGAAATAATTTATTTGTCATCTCCACAGATACGGAATTGTTACAGAGTCTATTCGGCAAATGGCAATTTTTTTGTTTTTCTCGATGTTTCATAACCTGTTGGCGACTTCATTATATAGGTAATGTTCAAAACTACTGGACTGATTAATGTGAAATCAACCCCAATGACAATGTCGTCTCAAAATTTTAAAAAGTAAATACTGTTTAAATTTTACTGCTTTACTGCTACGTTTGTGATTTATGAATCCGTCTGATTTTTACCCTAGACTTCCAGATTTATGGAAAAGAAATAAAAATTGTATAACAATATTTTACAATTTAACTCTTTACAAATTACAAAACTGAATGCTCCGAAATGTTGCACGTTTTAATGTTATCCTAACCATGGTGGTAAATGGCTGATCAAAATTTATCGGTTGTTTACCCCTCTAAAAACATCATTATATCATCTCAAAATTTTGGCTAGAAATATTGTAACCTTAAATTGACATGTGAAAAAAATTTGAAAAGCCCGCGAAAATTCAAAAATTTGGCTTTGGCTGTAATCGTTTAACAAAATGAAACCCTACATTGTCTTTGCTTTTTTTTGTGACGGAATGCTTTCAAATGCAAGTGGTGGACCACAAGATTGGAAAAGTATCGCTAAATAAAACACAAAATATATGGAGGACACAAAATCATTTATTCCTCCTCTTTTGTGCAGATAGCGCCATAAATCCCGCCAGCTCGAATAAGAATCGCGTTTCTACCACGTGTTTCTGGGTTATTTACCTCAATTCCATTTTAAATGTTCACTTTCTATGACTCTGATATTAAACTACAACCGAAGAAGTGCTAAAATTTCAAAAAAAAAAGCATAAACATTTAAAGTCGCAATAAAATGAAATTTTAGACAGCAAAGAATTTTTATCTTAGATTAAGATTGGGTAGCAGGCAATTTATGATTGAAGCATTAATCAACAAAATATTTACGTGGTAGAAATAACTAGGAAAGATTTATAAAAACAAAAAAAGATCTGGTGTGAAATAAAACTTGTGCAGACAAAAAATACGTGAGGTTAGGAACTGCAGAGCATGAAAATTTACGTACACTTTAAATTATACCGCAAAGAAAATTACGGAGGCTAAAATTGTGAAACAGAAAAATCGCAGGAGGTGAAAAATTACAAAGCTAACGAAATTACATGAGGTTAATATTTACCACACTTTATCAACGATTTAAACAAATAATGTACATGATGTTAAATGATGCCACACTTTATTAACGCTTCAAACAAATAATTTACATGTGAAATTATGCCACACTTTATCAACGATTCAAGCAAAGAATTTACATGATGTTAAATTATGCTACACTTTATCAACGGTTCAAACAAAGAATTTACATAATGTTAAATGTGTTAAATTATGTCATAATCCAAGTGACTGGTTACTTAAAACAATTAGCTCTGAGGGTTTCTACCGTGGACTGTCCCCAGCTTATCCCAAATAAAACACACGATAAAAAAAAACACAAAATGCATCCCGTGTTGCGAAAAAAATATCTCGGTGATGATGATGATAACTGCCTAAGAGGAAAAATTTAATCCCCCCGTCCTTTAGTCCACGATATTATGAATTCTACCGCACCTTCCACGGTCCTTTTCCCAGAGTAGGACAACGTTAGGGTAATTTAACTGCCGTAAATGAACTATAGCAATCTTGTGTGAGGAATTAAGAAGTGTTACAATGTCACACTTAAGTATAAGCATCCAGAAACCTTATTTGTAACTTGATAAACCAAGTGAATTTCATGAAATCCCCTCGTAAGGGCTTTATCTGAACAATCTCATGACCGTTGAATTGTGTTAGAACCAGTTAACGATTAAAATCTTAACATAAAGTGTGCATTTACAAACATTAAATCAAATTTACACCACGTGTTAGCGTCGGTGGAAAATTCGCATATTTCTGCTTGGGAAAAACCGCAAGAATTAGCTACACTTGTTGGGAAAACTGTGGCGTCGTCATCGTTACGATTAATTTTCGTTAGACAAAGGCTTACGTCCTTTTTTTAACTACCAAACCAACTAGGCTTAGTCTAGTTACCTTATCGTGTCCTTTCACTTACACCAAACAAACAACAATAACGCATCTACCAAGCAAGCAAACTTCTACCAACCCTCTCACTAGATCTTACCCAGAAATTCCCTAGGAGAGGTACCAATTACCAGAAAAGAACTAAACTTGCACATGGGGACCTATGTTTAACGGTTTTTTAATGATTTTTTTTCAAATTCAAATTATTCAAATGCGATTTCGCGCCGTTGTTTTTTTTTTTCAGCACGAAATTTTAATTCAAATTTGGTCACCACACAATCTACGCTCATCTTTATCACTGTATCAGTGTGTCTACATATTTTTAAACTACTTTTACAACACAACATTTTGTTATGAAAAATTCACTTGAAGCATACTCAGTTTAACAATCCATATCTATGTTTATTTTAACTTAGAGGCGTTATCGTAAAAAATAAAATTCCCAATATCATAGTTTATAATTTGTTTAAGAAACAAAACTTGTTTGGTTATGGAATGCTACCTACATGCTTTGAACCAATTTTTAGACATAGTGTTTCATCTCAATCTGGTACCAGCTGAGTTTAATCTTTTCATTACTACTGAACTTTATAGAAATTAAAAGCTATGCAAGAAAAAATCTACAAAAAAGCCCATGTACGTACCTTCGTTTTACTAGAATTAAAAATAACACCTTTTTATGTGGAAAATACTCCATTTCGTTCAACTTCAACCATTTTCCCAACTTGGGCTTAATTAAGTTCTATGCGTATCTTTCAAATTTTTAAAATATTATAAAAGACTGGATTTTTTCTGATTGTACACTTTTAAAATATCATAGTTTGGGTACTATAAACGTGTATCTAAAATATGTTAACTCTATTTCGATCCAAAATACAAATTGTCCCAAAAAGGGGTGTTGGGGAAATTTAATATATAGACAGAATTTACAAACAATTGATGAGTTCTTTCAAATTTTGAGCTCATCTTAAGATTATTCTGAAAATAACAAGACGTCTACCAAAATACATTTATTTCTTCTAAAAAACTGATGATCCCAGAAACGGTTAATTCAATTTACCTGGTATTCGGAAACCTAGTAATTGTTGATTTATTTTGATTAATTACCTTATCAGTTTCCTGATCAGGCTTTTTAAAATCTGATCTTTGGTTGCTCGTTTGCGAAATTTGATTTTAGATTGCCGTTGGAGTCCAAGCGTAAGTTTGATAACAAGGCGCTTGGTGCATATTTCAATACATTTTTAAAATGTAATATCTCCATTCTTAACAGACTAAATTGTGATAAAATTTTAAATATAACCTGTCCACAACTTTGTTTATATGACACAACAGCGGTTTTTTAAATTATCATCTCTTTTTTAGCATTTGTGTGAAGTTTTTCATCACGTATTTTTCAGAATCAGTATCTCAGTTATTTATGGAAATTTCGGTACGTGGTTTTCTCCACTGTTTTCAGCTTACAAAACTCTATAAGTTACTAGGAAAACATTGTCGACTTTGTTGTATCTAGATCTAGATACCATTTCTACTTCCTTTCTTAAAATAATTTTGTTACAACAAAAAAAAGATCGATTTATCTAATCTGTTTTTATTGCTTCAAAACACCTTTACAAAAGCTTATCAAATTTTAACAATAAAACGTGAGTTTGACATTATGTATATATCTGTTTCTTTCATTGTTGAAATTCAATTTTTCCCTTAGATGCAGGTGCACACATAGTAAAAAAATAAATAAATACTATACTTAAATACTAAAGCTGTAATGTATATCCTAGGTACAATAAATTTATTTTATAAAATGGAATCGATATTTACGTTACTCTCACTTCCATACAAGAACTCATACATAGACGACGCTAGATCATTGATTTGTTCTTCTGATTTTGGCATTTTCATTGCTTTTCCAGTCCTTCTGAACTCTACATCGTTCTCAAAATCTTCATCAGTCATTCCGGCATACTTTTCTCTAACGTCTTTCATTATACAAGCTTCTAATTTCTTATGTTTGTAACATTTGAAGAAAAACATCGGTCTGATTAATTCACGGGACAAAGGTGATCTGTCTTTCTTTACGTCGGGTACACATTGCTAAAACTTCTCTATGGAAAAACAGTAATCTTTTTCAAACCAAGTTCTTACCGAGAATTGCTGGCAAAAGGCCACTCCATCTTGCATATCTTTTTTCAGTTCTTCCCCAACAGGCAATTTTGTAATTCTCTCGTTAATTTTTCGGAAATTTGGTTCCAGATTTTCATCTAAGTACCCCAATTCTTGCATCACACAAGTTATGTTTTTCACTTTACTGCCCATTCGTGAAGTTAGGGCTTCTAGTTGTGCTTTGAGGTCCATATCTCTCTAAATTTATCAAAATTAACACACCTGTTATCATCAAAAAGCCGTAAATAGCTTACCGATACTCTGTGTCCGTAAAGCGATTGCCCAAGCAAAGGATACGCGCCATATCCCGATTGTTGAGGGAATCCTGGATACAGCAGCGGACCAGGATAACCAGGACTGGCATAAGGCAAGCTATACAAGGGTGCCATTCCTGCGGAGGGCGCGTAAGGTCTATAAAAGGGTGCTGGAGGCGAGTTCTACGAAAAAACTATTACCGTCGTTCAAACATGTAGCTGCATCAAAACTTACAGGTCGATAAGCAAGAATAGCCTGATGGAGCTTCTCGGGGTCAAAATTTGGTGGTGTAGGATTTTCCTGTTCGGGTTTGTTGGGAGCCGTAGGTTGCGTCGGTGGTGGTGTTTCTATAACTGCGCATTTGAGACAAGCTGCTCTCATTTCCTTACGAATTTGCTTAACCACTTCTGGACCGAAACAGCTTTCATATATCTAAAAAATAAAATTGTGGTAAATTTAAATAACAGTGAAAAGATAAAGTTACCTTCATCATTGCGTATTTTTTTAAAAACCTGTCTTCGCTTCCGCCAAAAGAGGACACAGTCAGGATGAGTGTGAATAAATTTAGTATAAAAATAATCTTCATTTTGTCCTAAAAAATAAAATACGTGATATTTATAAATTTATAAGCGTGTGCAAATGGGGTTGTGAATGAAATAAATGAATGAATAGTGTCGACATTGCGTTATGTAGTGTAAGTTGTTTACAATATCGTAGTTACAACATCGGTTTACACATATTGGAAATGTTGCTGTGTGATCGTTTATTGTTATTAATAAATTTGGTAACCTTGAAATTATTAGACAGTTATATGTAATATCTACACTATTAAGGAAATTGGAGACAGTTATTTGCTACAATCTTATTTTTGTGACAAGTGAAAATCTCTTTATCTAGCTGCAACAAAAATTCAATCCAGTTTATGAATTTGTATATACCGTGTGTTTAAAAAATAGTCTTTTTTTTCGAGTACAGTATTGTGTAGTCTCAGACTAAATCGTTTCAAAATGTATATACTAAATACGATTTGATTTGAAAAATTAATGTTTTGCTGGAGTTATAAACCGCAAGAATAGGAGTATGTTATTCTGTAACATTTAAATCCTATTTACTATGAAAAAGTTTGAGGGGACATCATCATATTATCGGTGGGGCTGATTAGACACATTTGGGTTAGCATTCTACTATCTACACGATATTCCTAAAATACATATAATATTTGACAACAATCGGTGTAATAGTTTCAGAGACGGCAGACGACGGACAACAGACGAGAGACAGACAGACGGGAACCGAACTTGTACTTTAGGGGTAAAGAAACGTGAGAAAACATGGAAGGAGCCATTCTCCAGATGAACCCTCTATTACAATATTTTTTTTATCTGTAAAATTTACGAAGAGTTATCTTTTTGTACCAAATTTGTTGAGGTAGCAACGACTCTGCTTGTAGATCAGACCGAAGCTTTATATTTATTATATCGATAATATCCGAAACTATTGAACTGCTTACTGTCAAGTTTTATAAGTACTTTAAGAATACCATGTTAATGGTAAAATGCTACAATTTGTCTGATCATCCCCATCAACAATTTGAACACGTCACCTCAAAATTTTCATGGTAAATATTATTTAAATTTTATAAAGTGACATACTCGCGTACTTGTAAGTTATGAATGCGCCTTAATTTTTTACCCTAAACATCCAGATTTTCACACATAATCTAAATTGTATAACAACCTTTTGTTCTAATATAAGAGGAACGCAAAGCACTGGTTGTATATAACACAGTTACAGTACAGCTAATAACACAAAAGTCGCGGGTCCGACCATGTCATGAGCTCATGTGCCACTTTTTTTTCTTGCTCTGTGACTGGCATCCTGTATTTTTTTTTTTTCTAAAAAAAAACTGCATTTGTTCGATTATATTTCAGAGGCGAGGGAAGTTCTCTGTAATAATAACATGAGACCAATGCTTATAGGTTTGTTAGGACAAGACAAGTAAAAAGTTTCGTGCAAAATTCGAAACCTGTATACTGTATGATTAAAATTAATAGAATTGCGTATTTTTAAATATTACCATTTTTCCCATAAAAATGCAAATATCCTAAAAACTGTTTACAAAAATTGGTCGAAAGCTATTTCGACAGAACTTTCCTCACCTGTGAAGTTTACAACAATAAATCCAGATTTTTCGAAACATTGTAACATATAAGATTTGATTTAGTGAATTTCATTTTTTTTTATGATAAACCTTATGAGTAAAAATAAAGATATGTTTTTCCGTTACAAAATTTTGTGATGACGTCAACATTTTCACAAGGATTAGTATACCAATTTGGATATGCAGTGTAAAACTAATAATAACAATACTGCATTCCCGAATTTTCGAGAAATGGAGCAGGTCATTCTTGATTTAATCAATAAAATAAATTGCCCCATTCATTATTTTTTTAAGTCACCCTGTATAAGTAGTTTTAAAAACTATGAGTGCACAGATAAACCACAAGTACAGAGTTACAATATTTTGCATATTTCAGAAAGGATTTATTCGACAAAATTTTGAGATGATGTCATCAATTTTTTTGGAGGGTATAAACAAATAAATTTTGATTGACGATTTACCATGACTACGATAACATTAAACCGATTGCAAGATTTCAGAGCATTCGGGTTTGCAGTTTTAAAGTTAAATTGCAAAATGTTGTTATACAATTTTGATTTTTTTTCCAAAAATCTGGATGTTTAGGGTGAAAATTCAACACGGATTCATACAGCACAAGCGCAGGAGTATATTATTTTATAAAATAAAAAAATACTATTGTAAATTTTGAACATGACGTCATCTCATTGGCGGTGGGGATGATTGGCCAAGTTTTGCAAGCGTTACCACCTACATGATTTTCCTAATGTACACCCAAAATTTGACAACAGTTAGTCCAGTAGTTTCAGAGACTGTCTATAATAATAATAATTGACATAGACGACAGACAGACAGACGGAAATCGGTGATTATTTTGTTCCTACTCTAGGGGTCATGAAACGTCGAGAAAACATTAAAAGTGGTCATTCATCCTATGCACTTGATTACTACACTTCCTTAACTTACGCTCCAGAAGTAAAAACCCTTTCTGTAGGATATATTTTTTCTTATTTACAAAAAATTTAAATTTAAATAAACATATAAGGTATTCCATTTAGAAATTATAACTTTGTTTGTAATCTTTAAATAAGTAATGCAAGTATGTCACTTGCATATTTGCAAATGATTCTAAATTGTAGTCCTTGTTGCATTAGACTGCGTCAAAGATTTTTTTCAATAGTTCACGATAAATGCGTGATTTTCCGGTATAATACCATAACTGCAGTCTGTGAGCCACAAAAGGCCGACTATTCTGGTCATCCCTTTGCGATGAAACACCTTGTTCATGTATTTATATAAAACAAAGTTGGTAATTGGTGGCTTCAACACAATTATAGATATTTTTCATTTTTGAAGTATAACTGACTCATTTTTCAACTTTGGTAAAAAAGAATGTTGTTTCTGCAATAGATACATGAACACAAACACAAAGTCTGTGATCGATTTTATACATCAAAATATTTGAATAAATTCGAATTTAAAATTTTTTTTCGACAAGAGATGAAACGACTGTTAACTATAAAAATCTAACTTGATCTAACTTAACATTTAACCTAACTTGAGTCGATCTGCGAAGAATTTGATGTTGGTTATTAAATTTTTCATTCTGAAACTAAAGACATTAAATGGCCTTAGTTTAATGACACAGCTATAACAAATAATATTTCTTCTTTTATAAAATACTCCTATATTTTAAAAATAAATGAATACATATTTTATTCCTTCCCGAGCGTAAGCTAAAGAAGTATAGCAATCGAGTCCATCGGACAAATGGTTACTTTTATGTTTTCTCGACGTTTCATGACCCCTACAGTACGAAAAAAGTGGCTTCCCATTTCCGCCTGTCCATCTGTCTGTCTGTCTGTATGGCATCTGTATCCATTTTTATTAGACACGTAATTTCCGAAATTGCTGGACCGATTGTTGTCAAATTTTGTACGTACGTTAGAAATATCATGCAGACAGTTAAATTCTAACCAAAATTTGGCTAATCATCCTCACCAACAATTTGATGACGTCATTTCAATGAATTGTATTTTAAAATGATTTTAATGTTATACAAAAATATACTCCTATACTTGTAATGTACGAATCCGCGTTAAATTTTTTCGCTAAATTTGTTGGAATGTACTCAAAGAGCGAGAGAAGTTCTGTCGAAGTAACCCTGGATCAATTTTATATTATAATTTATAATTTTTAAAAATTATTGTATTGTGTTTTCTTTGACTTTTTACTTAGGTTAAACATTTTAATTACTCCATTAGGCGACACGTTACTGAGGAAAATTCACTTGAGAAACTTGTAGTCAGATTTAAAATTATTTATTAATGCCTAAAAAGTATTCCGTTCTTATTCTATTCTCTTTTTTTTTTGTAATTTAAACACTAATATATTAAAAAATAAGTACCTATATAACAAAAATAAAACTGAATTACTTTTTTGTAATTCAATTCTCATATTTTTTTATGTAATAACCATTTTATAACAACTTTTTTTATGTTTTGTTATTAATTGTTTTTTCATTTTCCTCAATAAAAGTCTCCATATAATCATTATTTGCGCCATCAAACCGTGAAACTATCTAAACAGTAACTAAATATGCATTAAGTAGACACTACTGGTCATTTTAATTAGGTAATTTTACACGTGCCGATTCCATTTAATTTTTTAATTTTGGATCATCAAAAACTGTGTAATTTGCTTTGTCATGTTTTAAAGATTTTATTCACTTTTAATAGTGTGTTTATTACAACATAAAAAGTTGCATCATGATGTTATGAATTTTCAAACTGTCTACTTATTGTTAATTGATTTCATTCAGTACACCGGATATTTATTTAACAAAGGTAAACACTGAATGTAACGATTGACGGAGCACCGATTTTTATTATAAGCAATTAACGAAATTACGCTAGTAAATGCATTACATTGTTGTAATAGATAAGCTGTGAACTCATTCGCATAATATTAATTAATTTTGTTTTAATGTTCCTTCTGTGTTATTATAACAATGATAGTCTACATCCGTGGGAGTTTTCATCCGGGTGTACATATGTAGCAGTAAAATAATATTAACAACAAACAAAATGAAGAAAGCATTATTTTCGTGCATTGACCTACAACAAAAAAAGCGATACATCTCCTTTGTACAGTAACGCAGAACATACTTTTAAAAGTGTATTTTTATTTTCATTCAAATTTTAACTTCAACTATTATTACTTTGTTAGAAACATCGTTTTTTAACTTATTGGAGTTATTTGTTTGGGGAAAAGAAATCAATTTTCTTGTATCTGCAAAAATAATTAATTTCTTTTTCCATAAAAAGTTGAGAAGCATCTAATCAAAATCCGACTTAAAAAAGTTTTAAGGATACTAGCGCTCTCTGAAATATTTACGAAGTCCGCCAGAGCCATAACTTTTTATCCATCGCAAAAGTAAGAAGGCAAGCATTTAATAATAAAATTAATGGTATTCAAGCGGCAAATGCTGATAACCGGTCACCTTCCTATGACTGAAGTTGACATTCAGAACTTCTCTCAACACTCTTCATACAAATCAATCATTGTTCTGTTTTGACACTTAGCAAAGACACGCACGTTTTGCCGTTATGGTTGACATCAATTTTTATTTGCACCTATTGTAACGTGGGCGACATGAATTATTTCTGGTTTTTTTTTGAGGATACTCGGGTAACTGTTTCGTGGTGATTTCACTTACGAAACTAAACGGAGAGATATTCATTCATAAAATAAATTCGCTGCTGTCAACGGTACATGTAATCGTTGTTTTTTTCCAGATACCAAGGAACAAGTTCTCGAGTGTTGGTACTGTTTGCTCAGTTCATGCAGCGGACCTTAATTAATGTTATCTTTTTTTATTGCTTAGCATTTTCTAAGTGAGTGTCTAATGATGGTACATCATGTACCGAGCTAATACGGTACAAAAATTAAATTATATTTGATAGATCCGTTATGGCATTGACCTTTTTACCTTTGAGTATTTTTTTTTTAGTGAAGTTTAATAATTTTTACAAATACAATGCAAAGATTTTTAGTATCAAATAATTATAAGTGCTAAGTGTACACTATATAATGTTTTTAAATTATTAGAAATATGTACTTATTAATGTTTAGTTAATTGGGTTCACTTAAAAATGTGTTAAAACTTGAGGGAGATGTTTTTAATGGGTCACTAAATTACAGTTAATTATTTTTTCAAAATTATAACTAGTCCACATACCTATTTTTATGCCAACTCAAGTACAGCACTACGACGCTGAAGACACGTCTCCACCTGAACTCTTTAACGACTTGTTTTCGTTCACCATTTATATTCTTCCACCTCTTCACTCCAGAAGAAGATGCTTGACTTTTTGTTACCATTTCCAAGTTTACCGGTCCTTAAGTTGTGGTAAGGTGTGATCGATGTGGGAAATGGATTCGTTAGTGCTAACAATTAAGATGATTAAAGTAGTTGATGCATATAAGAAGTGATTGGGAATGAGAGTATAATTTACACTAGAACAGCTCATTTTCAGATCTATTAAATTCCAGTAGTACTGTAATTGCATTTTTTTTTGTAATATGAGTTTCAGAGGCGTTAAGTTTTCTTTTAATATTTATGAAAGGTTAACTAATGGCATCATTTTGACTAAAACTTAACTTGGGTTTCACTAGACACAAATTTTGTTTTTTTATACTTTTGTTCTTATCTGTTAACAAAATAGATTAATGAACTCATTCAGTGAATGACAAAAAATTTAAATGGTAAATCCTTGTTTTTGAAAAATTTAAAATAAAATTTTGGAAAAATTGTAACAAATGGGGTTTTGTTTCATAGACAATTATTTTAAAATACTGCCCGAGTGTAAGTGGGGGAAGTAAGTAAATGTCTACTTTTATATTTTTTCAAAGTTTCATGACCTTTAGAGTATGAAAAATAGCCCCCCCCCCCCATTTCCCGTTTGTCCGTCGTCCTTCCGTCTATCTATGGATTGATGGTTTGTTGGGGAATTTATTAAACAGATAATCTGTAATCTCCAAAACAACTGGACTGATTGTTATCAAATTAAATGCATTTTAGCAATATTGTGTAGATAGTAAAATAACCAAAATTTATAATCACCAAATATTATAATTTTTTGAAGATGTATTTTTGTAAGAATACTTTAAACGAAACAATTTTTTATAAATTTTTATATAACAGTAAAGTTAAAAATTGTGTTTAATATCATTGTATATTTAAATTCCAGTGTATATTCCAGATCGTTGTATTTTTATTTTTGTATTTAAAAATGTGCAGAAAATTTAAAATTAATTTATATGGGCCCGTAAACGTAAATGCTTTAGTCAACAGATTCATCTGACGTGGAGCCAATATCATGGTCTTCGTAATCAACAAGGTCAGCGCTTTCAATACTAGCAAGCGAAATGTTGTCTACCTAGAACATATTGTTAGTAGATTAGTGGTAA
Organism: Zophobas morio; assembly: GCF_036711695.1. Lineage (NCBI taxonomy): Eukaryota > Metazoa > Arthropoda > Insecta > Coleoptera > Tenebrionidae > Zophobas > Zophobas morio. The sequence goes on from NW_026972110.1 coordinate 8,912,417, forward strand.
AATAACTAATGGGAGATCAACCTCGTCATGAACAAGCTCAAGAATTTCATCGAGAACCTCCCGACAAATATTGACCGAGATTCGATCTTCATCTATTTCAGATTCTTTCCCTTTGCTTTCTTCATCGTCATGATATTCGTAAGATTCTTCGAGTGATATACTTTCTTTTTCATCTTTAATTGACGGTTCTTCCTCATATCGTTCCCCTTCATATTGTTCTCCTTCTTGTTCCAAATACAGACTTAGAGACAAATCTTTTTGATGTATCATCGCAACGAGACTATTAACACTAAGAATCTGCTCCTAAAATATCGAACGTAAATTTGTGTCGACTGTGTAAGTGTTAGCCCAACTCTTTCTTCAAGATACGCATAAATTTCTTCCTTTAAATCAACAGAAGACTTTGTAAAGTATTGTCCAACAACTTCGTAAATATCGAACACCGGTTTTGTTTTCAGTAAGAGTCGTAAGATCATTATAATTAAACCTCTAATCTGAAACAAACAAAAAGTAATGATCACTTATCGGAATGGAAAAAAGTCTCATTTGCTACTTCGGGATGAGCGGCTAAATATTTTTGATCAGTACGTATTTGCTCTCGCTTGTACACATTTAACTTAGTTTGTTGATCCGGAGTTAAATCTTGTAACACATAATTTTTCATTCCATGTGGTATGTTGCAAGGATGAAAATCCATAATTGTATCCACATCCCATGAGTTGTCAGCCATTTTTGATAATTATTGCAAATGATCAAGAAAAAATGCTAAATAATATTTGATGAGTTCGTTTCGTAATTATTGTAGCTGAATATTTCTTGCCTTCTTCGTTTACAGTTAAAGCGTGGGATTTTCTCGTATCTAAATTTTATCTTTTACGTCATGCGTATTATAACTGACATTACTGACAAGCACTCTGCAGTTATTTATTTAAATTGTAAAACAGACTACTTGACTTTAATGCCATAATTAATTAATTTAGTGTTACAACAACCAGTTTTCTTGCTTCGTGTACATTTTCACGAGAGTGATTCTCAGTATTTTCATATTTTGATATTAGGGCCGTACCAAGCTAATATTATTTCGAGCATGTTTTGAATTTATAATTTTTATTATTATAAATTGTCCAACTATTCGATATTTCGATATTTATTCAAGAAACACGGCGGTTGAACAAACTGTCATAAATAAATTTTAGATTGTTGATTTGATTTCACTACATATTAATCTTTTTGCATCTGCTTTAATCAAATAACATTGTATGCAAATCATCAGCTGAATTTGTTGTTGTCACTGTTCGGTGTTCATACATTTAACAAGCAAGTAATCAATGATGTTTACTTAGTATAAACATTTGTGCAGTTTTGCCTAATCCTTACGCTTATTCCCATTAAAAATTTGATGACGTAACGTCAAAAGTTTCCAAAGCAAGTCTAATTTGAAATATATAAAATAATTCTTTACCCCTAGTTTATTAACCCGTATTATTTTTAACTTTATGCTTATAGGTCTTTGGAAAAAAAATCATTAATTGTACAACTATAGAATCGTTTATTCTGAAAATTTATACAGACCTACATATTTTAAGGTTATAATCTAAACATGTTAAACCGTTTAACCTGTTAATTCAGGACAGAAATTTTAATATAGGAGTATAATATATTGTAGACTGGTGACAAGTGGATCTGATAATGTAAAATAGATGTACACATACCTATTGGACCTTCAGTATTAGAAGTATTCCAGATATGTACCTAAACTACAGATTTTTAATGTCAAGAAAATTAAGAATGTTGCAAATTGGTGATGTGAACTTCTGAGATGAAAAATAGAAATTCTACGAAAGCATGTAATGTCAAAATTTTCCTGCACAAAATTCCTGCGATAATTAAACATTTGGCTTTGTTTTAATGTAAACAACAGTCTTATATATATTCCATTCCTAAACCTAATGGAATATAAAAAATGACGAGCGCAAAATGTTGAATAAATATTTGACTACTCGAAACCAAATTCATGCATTCATGTAATATACCGTGTGTGCACAACTTATGAACAAGTACTAGTAGTTAGTTCAACACTCGAACATGCCTGCATTATTGTACTGAAATCGAAATGTTCGAACTGAAGCTTCACCTCACGAAATGTCTCGAATCCAAGAGCATCAATAATTAGACTCGATAACTGTACTCTATGTACATATTTACTTTTTAAAACCCGTCATGAACTTTTATGAATATTGGCTTTGTTCGAATACAACGAATTCCATTTTTACTGTACAATATTTAACTAAGCAGCCGGTTCTATTGAAAACTTGGGAATCCGAAAATAATTTAATCGGACTGCTGTTTTTACATTTTTGCGTGTAATTTGTTTGCAAAAGACAGAACAACGTTGTATAAAAAGTGTTTTTCTTTTTACGACCCCTAAAACCAAGCACTGATGATTCTAATTTTGAACAATAAAAACAACGTCAAAAATTATTTCATTTGAATAAAATATGAATGGCATACACATTTGTGTTTTCATGTCCTACGATCTGTGAGAAACCGTAAAAAATTATTTTTTTTTTAATTCCTGAGCGTAAGCTAAGAGAGTTTTGTAATAAGGTCCATCCGACGAATCGCTGCGTTTCAGTTTTCTCGACGTTTTATGACCCCTACAGTACGAAAAAGTAGGTCTCCCGTTTCCATCTGTCTGTCGTCTGTATCAGTGTCTATTTATTACGTTTTTTCTTAATCTAAATGGATAGAAACAACGCAAATTTAGAATTATTAATAACGTAGTATGTAATGCTGTGCACTTTTTTAAATCTAGAGCCCCTCAGATGTAGTGTTTTCGCAACGTCAGTAGCAAACGCTGTCGTGCGGTAGGCTTAAAGTGGAGCAGAGGAAATACATAAATTATGTTCGGAGATGACAGTTATGGCTTGCACTCGTGTTGTATTTAACGATGGGGTTTGACTATTTTGGATATTATAAGTAAATATCTGAATTTCTTTGTAAAATAAAAATAATTAATTTTTAAAGCTAAATTTAAAAAAAAATCTGAAAATCACTGATAAGTATTTTAATTGTATATTTTATAAAGAAACAATTTATTAAAACAATTACGAACAATAAGAAAATAATAATAAAATATAAACTAAATTTAATAAAAACAATATTAATTTCAGTAATTCATAAAAATAAGAAATAAATAGCATAAAGATAAACAATAGAACAGTTACAATGTTTTTAAAATCTCGGGAAGATAAAACGAAAAGTAGAAAGTTTTAAGCCTATCTTTCATACGTGTTTCAAAAAAATCATGGTCCTGTTTAATTTTATTATATATGAATCCTTTCGGCGTCCAAACTACAAAATAACAATACATTTTGCCGGTAATACGAAGCTGTCCTTGTATTTGAAAATAACAGTTATGGCTTTTTTTTAAATGTAATTCGCCCGAAATACATTCAAGAAATTTAATTTTTCCTGTCTTTACTGCTTCATTTACCGTCAACTGTCTGCTGTTATAAGGACATTTGATTTCCACAATCCCATCTCGATCTATGAGTCCATCCGGTGATGCTCCCAAATAATATTCCTCTTCATCAACATACAAACCACAAGCGTCAATGGATTTTCCTATATGTTCGCTGAGTTCTTTTAGAGCGATTGGTTCATGTTGAATCCCGTAATTCGTGGCTGCTGAAGTGAAAGTTAGAAAACTTTGGTGTACTACCTTAACACGATCAGTTGTTTCTTTTAAATGGCATATTTTTCCAAAATTTGAAGCAGTTATCCTTTTCTTTCGCTCTTCAAACAATAATGCAGAATCCGCTTGATTTTTGTTTTTTTCTGTCAATTCTCATATATCTTTTTTACTCTTTTTTATATCATGTAAAAATATAGCTTTTCGTCTGGTTATTTCCTCCTCGTCTATCAAGGGTTGAACGTCTCCATAATCCTCGTCAGCTTCTTGGGATTTTTCAGCATTCTTCTTGCGTCGATTAGTTTTTAAATAAGTGAGCCTTTTTCTGCATGAGATGAGCTTTCTTTCTTTTTTTTGGACAAATGATTTTGTATATTTACCAGGACTCTTACCAGTAATTGCCTTGTGTAAAATAGAATGATATTTCGGTCCTTTATTGAAAGATATTCCAGCGGCATGACACCTTGTAAAATAGCTTCCTCTTTTAGAATAATCTACCCTCTTGCCACCTATAAATTTTGCCACTACGCTGTTATAGCATTCTGCCATATTATTTGTCATGTTTTTCAATAAACTTCTGCTGTTATATATTAATCGATTGGCAAAAGACAGTATATCATTATATAAACCGCAGGTCTTCATTTCTGGAATAAAGTTTTTTTCAGTGTCTTTCGTACCGTGGCAAAAGTAAGTGTCGCATCTCGAATGCTCTCCAAAAACATGACAAATGCTATTTTCAATATCTTTTTTGAGGCTTTCAGACTGGTTTTGAAATGGAACATTTTCTTGTCTTCTATGGTTTACTGCACATTCGACAGCCACTCTTAGTCTTTGCAAATTATTCTTCAAAAGTTGTCTTAGGAAAATAGGAACTTCAAGACCTTTTGAACTATATCTTTTTGAAGGCAATTGTTTTAAGTTATTGGAGTAGTTCCTCAAAAAGTGATTGGAACACTCAATCTTTTGGATGGGAACATTGCCATATGGTTTCACCGTTTGTAGTTTTTTAGTGACACTGCTGTCTCCATCTCCAACAAGCGAAATGTACCTAATGCCATGGATTTCTATACTGCGCGTAAACCCTTCAACGATAATATCCGCCTCCATCGATGTAGAGGAGCCAGTCCAGTTTTTAAAACATAGGTGATCGCCTTTTTCTAAATTACACATGGTACAAAATTTATTTCTAATGCCTAAAAACAGAAGTTTTCCTGTTTTTTGGCCTACGATACAAGCCGCACCAGAACGCGCATTGTACGCAGTACGGTATGACCGTTTGCACCAAGCTCCATCGGCAATAACGGTAATAAAAGGGATATTATTTTCATCTACATCACCACTTTCGCGAGCCAATTTTGCTTCCATTTTTCCAGCTTTAAGCATACTTCCCCAACAACTTTCTTTTATTACTTCAGTTAGATCATCTTCGATAGACCTAAATAAAGTATACAACATGGTGGGTATGTTGAGTGTACTCGCGAATTCACATAACTGGGAGTAACCACATCCAATACTTAGGGTTCCTAGAACGCTTGCCCCGATCACGTTCAAATTTCCATCATTCCCGGATGTTTTCACTTTGTGTTGAATTTGACATAATCTACATTCCAATATAATTTCGGAAATAAATCCTTTTTGGATTTCTTTAACCACCTTCACTTCTCTCATTGAACAAGAAAAGAGTTCACAATGAGGGAAAGCCGAAATTTGGTCTAATACATATTGTCAATCCACAATTCTGTTACCTTCCAGAATTTTTGCTTCATGTTGAGTGCAAATCTAAAAATAAATTAAACCGATGAAAAATGTACTTATGCTGAAAATTCCACTCACTATTTTTTATCCAATCAAAAATCATTTTCCTCACAACAACCAATGAAATCATTATTTTGGTGAGAATATAATTCATGGATCACATGACCCCATTTCTTCCAATAGGATTTGTTCATGCCCTTAGTTACATGTCTATCACAGCGATAATAATTTTATTGCCTTATTGTGGTCTGTTGCTACCTAAATTTAAAAACTGTCAAATTGACAAATTTTAGAATTTCATAAATTTTTTCGTCTTTTATGGCTTGCCAAAGTTGGGGGCAAGCTCAAAACGACGAAATCAATTTTATTATCAAAAAATGTGTTCATTTATTATATTCTCATGTTGAATATAACTCGTGATATGATTAATAATCAAAGATATGGCTCGTGAAACCGAAGCAGCACATTCAACTCGTGCTTCGCACTCGTTAAATCTGCAGCTCGGTTTCACTCGAAATATTATCGATAATAATCATATCACTTGTTATATTATAATTGAAAATTACAGCGGAAAATTTTTTTCAGTAGGTGTTTACAAAAAAAATGCGTGATTACTGTGGCAATATGAAAGTAACTACTTTGATTTTGCACCAGATTTCATTGCACGTTCGTTAGAATTTCCATGCCAAATACCGCTCGCAGCTCTGTGACTCGCTGATAATTTTTTCTCACTGTTCTTCACTCATGGTTTTTAGAATTCCAATAACGACTCGAGCAAGCGCACCCGTCGTTATTGTTGTTAGAAAAACCACTCGTTTTGACAGTTCGAAAAAATTGTCAGCAATTGCAGGACCACTTGTGGATTCTATGACTTGTGGTAATACTTATAAAAATCGTACGACACGAATACAGACCAATAAGAGAATAGAATTTAGAACTGTTGTTATCGCAGCAACCAAAAAATTTCCTGGAAATTTTTGTCGCCTTACTAACCTAACAGAAATTAATAAGTGGAAATTTTTTGACATAACCCCAATTGGGATAAAATTTATTGTTGATAAAATACACAATTATTATTGTAGTTATTAAGATTATTATATATTGCGTCTAGATCGGTTAGGCACATGGATTTGAATAAAATGACTCAAATTAGGACTGTTTGTGTCTTGTACGATTTTCTTACTGAATACGCCCTCATGCATTGATTAATATCCTGACATTTTATTCTCATGCATTTCAAAAACGTAATTAGCACTCGTGTTCCACTCGGGCTAATTAATACGTTTTTGGAATGCATTCGAAAAAAATTCCGGAAATAATCAATGTACTAGGGATATAATACAACAATGCAACAGGGATATAATAAGTGATAAAAGTGTGTTTACCTGGTATGTTTTCTTCTACCTCTTTTTGATTAATGACGTTTGCCCTATCTTTATTAGAATCATCATCAATTGCAAAATCCAAAACACCAACATTATCTTTGGCTTCTCCAGACGTTGATGGAATACATTGATCACTACTGCATCCAAATTAGAATTTTATTTATTTATATTTTCCTATTTTTTCAAATATAACTTACATTTCAAAAGATTCGTCCAAATTTTTAATTTTGTTTTCTGATGATATTTTTTCAGGTTGAGTTTTATATTTGGCGAGGAAGCTAAAAATTTAAAATTTACGAAATTTGGTTACATCTCTATTTTGATTTACAATGAATGTATAATCGTAACAGTAATTGTACTTACTTTCGCCTACCAGTTAGTCTTTTACTTTTTCTTGCACGTGATAAACGTAATCTGCTTTTGTTACCCATGATACAAACACTCTCCAAGAGAGAAAAGTGTACACTGCCCACTGTCCCCTTACGTTATCAGGGTGTTTCCAGCCATCCTCGGCACCTTCTTTGAAAAACATTGCCAGATGTGATCATGTAGTCAAAGTAAAACAATCCGAACGGTGCAACCGAAAATGACGAGAGAAACAGAATATCACCGTTGCATGGTCCGGAGGTTGAAAATGAATGCGTAACGCATTTTTCCAGATAAAAATACGGGATTAATAGGCAATATGTGTAATTTATTTTTGCTCAGACTTATTGTTAAATGTTCGATGAACACCCTTTGCTATTTATTTTTTTGGTTTTGTGTTAATAACTAGGTATATTTTAAGATTGAAAACGCAAAATTTACTTATACTTGAATTATTTTTTTATCAGATAACCAACTTGTTTTTTTCAAAAATAATTAGCAAGAAGTTTAACTTATACACTAAGGTATTATAATAAATATTTTTTAAGTAAATATTTTAATCCACGTCTTCGTAATTCTGTGCGAAAAATTGTCCATTTTCATCTGTAAATCTTACAGTGAGAATAGCCTTATGTCTTCACGGTTTCGGATACTTTTCAGATTATGCAATTAAACATACACATGTGTAATGTTGGTTGCATACTGATATAAATCAATTTACAAATGAAGATTAGCTCTTGCTTATTAAAAACTAGAAAAACTAGTGAAAGAAAATAACTTCTGCAGATTTGTGAATAAGTTTATTTAAAAGGCGAAAACAAAGTTCAAGAAACTGTTGGAGATGGTATCCATTCTCCTGTATACATAAATTGACAGGTCTTTTCATGTTATCAAACTATTTTGTAGTGTAGCAAGAGTAATGTGAGCACACTCTTCGGTAATTCTGTCTTTCAGTTCTTCTATGGTGTGAATGGAAGTTTTAAAATTGTATTTTTTAGATGGCGGAACAAGAAGTAATTCAGAGAGGTTAAATCTGATGACCTTGTGGGGTACTCAGGAACTGAGTGTAAACTTATCACTCTATCATCAAAGAATTCACGTAAAAAATTCAAATTGTGTATTGTTGTATGTGGCACCGTCATGTTGAAAAAATCCGTCTTGGAGTTCACCATCCTGTCACTCTTGAACAAAAGCAGTTAGAATATTGTTTCGATATCTTTGTGCTGTTACAGTTTCCTCAAAGCATACACCAATTTTAACAGAATGGTGTGGTGTTTCAGGAAAGACATATGAATTTTCAGTACTCCAACATCTCATATTTTGAGAGTTAACATAACCTACAATACAAAATCTCATAATTGTGATTCAAATTGACACAAACTCAGTACCGGAGAGATGAAACCAAGCTTCATCAGAAAAGAATATTAAATCCAGCACGTTATCATAATTGAGATGTTCAAGAAACCACCTGCAGTAGGCAATTCGTCTTTTAAAATCAGCCGGCAAAATTTCGTGATAGGCATGAAGGGAAAAGGTGGAGCTTTTTTCAATTTCACAATTTGCCTTAGAATCCAGATAATGAATATTGATATAATGGTTATAAAACATAGGTTAAAACTGACATATTTATTCCCTTTTGAAAGCCGATGGCGTCGTCTGAAAAATTTGTCTAATAATATTTATTAAAATATATGCATAGTGTTTTAAATTATACATTAAGAAATATACCTTGAGGCGAGATCTTGTTAGAGTAGTGTGGTTTTGTTTTTTGTAAGCGCTTCCAGAAACGTGTCCAAAAAAATTTGAGAACAATCGGTCCAGTAGTTTCGGAGATTATCTGTCTAGTAAAAATCGACACAGATGACGGACAGACAGACGGAAACGGGAAATCGCTTTTTTGTATTGTAGGGATCATGAAACGTCGAGAAAACATGAAAGTAGCAAGTCGCTGTAGGACTCGATTACAATACTTCCTTCGCTTACGCTAAGGAAGTAAAATGAATTTGTGGATCGAATATATATTTTCTAGAAACACTCCGGCTATATTATTTCATAAATGAGTGGACAAAATTATGCAGGTCATTTTGTCCACTCATGTAAAAAGTGGGGTATAGTGTTTTCTGTTATTTAGCAAATGACCCCTGAAATACACAGAGCAAAATAACGTTATGACAGCGTTATTTAATATATTAATATTAATGTGTGTGTAGGTACTTGCAAAAAGTACAAAATACCTTTCGTTTGAAAAATACGAGTATGTTTTTTAACATGCATGAAGAATTGTTTGTGCGTCAGAGACAAGGGGAGTTTGTTTTTTGTATTTTTGAGGATGTTGTGTTTAAAAAAAAAATTGAGGTGTTGGTCGGTTTTGTTAATTTCAATGGTAATTTTGCTCCTGTAGAAATTATTATTATGAAGAAGAAGCCGTAAAGGTCAGCATTTTGGATATTTTTAATGAGGTATTGATCATATTTTAAAATTTTTGTTAAATGAATTATCTTTCATGGCACTGTCGTTTTTCAAATACTAAACATTTGTTTTAGTTTAGCGTTAAAAATTATTGCTATACATATATATTTATTTAATATATACCAACATAAATTAAAAAGGCGAAGGCTAAAGTTACTCAATTTAACCAACAATATCTGGTTGACCGAGGTTCACTCGGCTCGTTTGGTAGTATTAGATCAGATTAGGACAGATAAATATGCGTATAGTATGCATTTTGAAGTACACGCGCTACTTAAAAATATACATTAAAAAAGAAATTTCATAAGCAGTCTTTGTTTTAAACACTGATAAGTGACATGTAGAGATTAAAGAACAGAAAACTGGAATTATTGTTTGACATCTCATTTGTTACCCAAGTTTTCTCTCTGTCGTTCTTTTTTTTTTTCGTAGTTCTCTCTCTCGACTCTAGAAAAAGGTCACAACCACATTCTTACTGCCAGAAGAGTTTCGCCTCTGGTGTGGTTAACATATTGAGTTAACGTGCTCTTTTGTGTTATTCCTAATTTCTCAATCTCAACCCTGCTCCCGAAGATGCCATTTACGAAAGTGTGCGAAACGTTGAGCCCAAAAACTCAAATAACACGGTCCCATCCCCGAAAACGATCACATGTTGACACTGACCGTGGAACCTCTGAAATGAATGCTTGACAAAATAATCTCAATTCAACACACTTTCGTGTGCCTTTTATCCGCTCACTGTTTAGTTTTTGGTAAATTTTCTCACCTCAGGAGGTGAATTTCAACGTCCTCTATACAGTGGAGTATGTTTCGGTACGTACAATTGAAGATAAAAAGGTACGTCAAACGTACTGTCAGACTGTCACCCAAACTTCTCATATAAAACAATCTCGTGTTCGTGTAGTGTCATCTGATGTTGCCTAGCAACAAATATAATTCACTGCCTGAAAATTGCTGAAAATGCATGAAGCTGTAATTTTCAGAAGTTAAAAGTATGATCAATCGATTTCTTGACCCAAAAAACCCCTAACCTGTAAATTTCATCGAAATCGTTAGAGCCGTTTTCGAGAAACCCATTACATATATATATATACAAACTTTGCTCGTTTAATAGTATTAGATAAACAAAATTTCCACTGATTATATGTACAAGACAAACTAACCAAATGAAATACTTATTCAAAGTATATAGAAATTAAACATTTCATTTCAAAAGAAAACACTTAACTGTAATCAGGTAAATTACTGCTTTCAGGTTTTCTCGACGTTTATGACCCCTAGAGTACGATAAGGTAAGTCTTCTGTTTTCGTCTGTCTGTTGTCTGTGCCACTTATTATTAGAGTTCGTCCAATTTATGTTCAACATGGTGAATCATCAGAATCTGACATTTGACTGTCCGTCAGTAGCGTAACATGCACACTTTAGAAAGGTTTTTTAAAATTATTTAGTTTCTTTATATTTTTCGTGAAAAGTAGCAGATTTTCATTTTTTGCGTTTATAATGCTTGAATAAACTTTAGCACGAATGCAAATGAATAACCTATTAAACTGGAAATACGCAGGCAAAATCTCTAAGAGTACGCCCATTTGAAAGTGAACTTGACCCAACTCATTTTGTATTTCTGTGCATCTTTACAGCTGTGTTGAACTTAAATTGGACGTTCTCTAGATAGATAATTTCCGAAACTACTGAATCGATTGTTGTCAGAGTTTATATGTAGGTACATACTACGTTAGAAATATCGTGTAGATGGCATCTTTGTTAACCAAAAATTGTCTAATCATATATGTATTATAAAATAAGAACTCTGCATTTGTGGTTTATGAATGACGAGTTTTTGCCCTAAATATCCATTAAAAATCAAAATTGAATAACAACATTTTTCAATTTAACTATTAAATTACAAAACCAAATGCTCTGAAATCTTGCAAATGTTTTAAAGTGATCTTAGGCATAGTAAATAGTGAATCAAAATTTAAAATTTATTCTTTTAACACCCTTCCCCATGCAAAGATGGCGTCATGTTATAATTTTGCCGAATAAATGTTACCTAAATTTTATAACATAACATAGTCCTGGATGTATACCTAATTTATGAATTCGTACTGAGATATGCAGATTTTTGGAAAAAAAATCACAGTTGTATAATAACATTGTACAATTTAACCTGGAAATTACGAAACCGAATGCCCTGAAATCTCGTAAACACGTTACGGTTGTCGTAAGCATGGCAAATCGTTAATCAATATTTGTCCTTCCAAAAAGTTGATGACGTTATCTCAAAATTTTTGTGAATAAATCCTATCCAAAATGTGCAAAATGTTATGACTCTTTACTTGTGGTTTGTTAATAGAATTATAATTTTTTATATTACTTACACAGAGTGACAGAAGGCGATTATGTATTATGAATTGGGAAATTATTTTTTTTCCGAAAACGTGAGTGTACAGTACTGTTGTGATAACGTCATTTGTTACGGAAAAACTCATTTGCTTGCTTACCTGCACTTTAACAGTCCACACATATTTTTATTTTAAATTATAAGTTTTATCTTTAAAAAATAAAATTTGAAAAATTAAATTTTATAATTTTTCAAATAAGCCGCATTTGTTCGACAGTACTTTATAGACGAAGGAAGTTCTGTTGAAACAACTTTCGACAAATTTTTTTTATTTACATAGGAAGAAATCCATAATTTTTTTCTTAAACTTTTAACTGATTACATTGGTTAACTAATAAATTCTAAAGTTAAACAGCAGCATTTCGATCTTCGATTATAATATAGTCACTATAAACTACCGCTACTGTGTATACCTGGTTGCCTATAATTCATATTTAAAATAAATCTATTCGTTCTACAAGTTGAATGGAAGTTTCCAACATACATTATGATTACAAGAAAATGTATCATCAATGCCCATCATTTTCGTGACCTATGAAAGTAAAAAATTAATAAAACTCCCTAATGTATCTTACAAGCTGTTCCTTTAATATCACGCCGCATCGGTTATTACTTTGATTGATTTCACCTTTTCAGTTTTAATGACTTTGCGGTTAAAACACGAGACTCTTGTCAGTCATTGTCCCTGTTAAACGGAATATTACTTTTTATAGACTTTTACCCCCTCATTTCATTTATGGTTAATAATTTAACATCAAACAAAAGGTCAAATTCGACTGCATAATACGTGGATTTGTTTCGTATCTAACATTGATTAAATACATATAGATAGACCCATGCTATTGTTTGGAGCGAACAGGCCAACGGCCGGCGAACAAGAGATGGCGCACCAACAGTCGGCCGTCAAACGCCGGCGAAAAGCTTGGACACCAATCGCGCGCGTAGATAACCCAAATCACAGCAACAATACATTTAATAAAGCTACCACTCGACAGAGGGCGACGAAAACAATGTGTAAAAATCTCTTAGTAACCATTTATATAATTTGCAACGTTGCCAGATGAGCCTAGCACAACTTTGCCGTTATTTCTAGTCGATTAGATTTTATTTCGTTTAAAAGTTTCTGGTGAATAAATGGAATTATTATAATGAATAAACAATACAAACAAATTATTACTTGTTATTTTAAATACTTGTTAGTGTTGATGAAAACATAAATGGTAATTAAAGTTATTCTAAATACGGTCCGGTCCGGTAGCTCAAATTTTACAGTACGAGTGATATGTTTCAGGACGAGTAGGTAGCCGAGTCTTTAATTTCGAAACGAGTACTGCGAAAAGAGTTACCGGACGTATGTTGTTATGTATTTTATTTCATACTGTCAACATACTTTTTTATTCGATAAAATTATTATTATTTTGAGAAAAAATCCAAATCGAGTCACTTTTTCTGACATCGTTAGCAACCGCTCTTTGGTAAATGTTTTAATTTGTTTATTCGTGCAAATCAGCATCATATGTTTAAACACATCGTACTTATAACACTTTACAGGACTTATTGTTTTGTATAATCCGACTCGATGGACGAATGTTTTGTGCAATCCGTCTCGAAGGACCAATGTTTGTGCAACTCGGCTCGTCCTACCAGTATTTTTTGTAATCTGGTTGATACGACAATGTGATACCGAATTGCACTTTGATATTGCTCCAAGGACCTTTGTTTTCTTGCGTGCGAGATAATAGACAGCGTTCGGTTTCGATGTTTAATACAGGACGGTTACAGAAGTACTAAATTTACATTTGTATTTACAATAACAGGTAAAGCAAAAGAGACCCAAAAGGGTCAGTGGCCGCTTCCGGAAATGGAACACTTGTCCTTTTTGGCTCAATTTTATCGGACTTGTCCGTTTTTTTGATTTTACCAGAATCGTTCGATCCAGTAAAACGTCAAACTTGACATAGTATAAAGTAAAATAAATAAATTTTATTCAATTTTGACATATAAACAAACGTTTATTTTGCCGTCAGTAGGCCACTAAAGCTTTGGTTTATCCGGTAGCACCATAAAATTTTTAAACCGCTAGCGAAATAAAATTTTTATTTTGCTGTTTTAAAACCATGGTTACCGTTTCTGTAATTTCTCCAATGCCTTGCTGCTCTTTCCATCTAAGGAACTTTTGATACACTTTCTGATTTGCTCTTTTTTGGGAGCAAGTTTTGCCGTTGGAATCTTGCATGATTTTGCAATTTTTCGATAATTTTAGTTTGTTTAAAATAAACAAACACCGTCGCCAGAGTCACATACTACACACACACACCTGATATTGTAACCTAAATTCTACGCATATAAAACTTTTATTTAGTCGCTGTCAATTCTGACGTTTCTCGAATGTGAACTTTGAATCACCAATTTTTTCACAATTTGGGACTTGGGGTTGTCAAAATTGAATAAAAGTTTGTATTACACTCGCGGTTAAAATGAATGTGTAACTCGTGGTCTTAAGGCGCTCGCGGCATACGCCGCTCTCGCCTTAAACTGGCCGCTCATTAAACATTCACTTTAACCGCTTGTATAATAAATAACTATTATGATGTAAATACAATTAAGTATATCGATAATTCGCTACTGAAAATTTATTGAAATATAATTTGTGTTAAAAAAAGATTTTTGTGGTTTTATGGTTTATTAACATAATTTACTTATTTGAAATTAAATATTTTTAATACATAGCACAAGTTCTTGATATTCTTTATTTTTATTCCAAGTAATAATTGTGTTTCCTTTAGTTTTAATCAAGAAAATTTTTCGGTTATTATCTAACATACTTTTGTACATTAAGAAACTCCATTCCACGTCACAGGACGTTACAGGACAATATTTAAATAAATAAAGAAGTCGTTTTATGTGTTTTAAAATTCACTCTGATTTCCGGACTTTAGACTTTTTGGTGTTTCACTTCGGCACAAGAACTAGTCGTATCTCAAAGAAAACAAACAATGGAATATACCGTATTGTACCTATCTTTCATAGTAAAAATGTCTAAATTTTTTTATGAAGAGACAGACTGTTCTAGGAAACTTTACTAAATCTTTTCATTTACGAGCTATTGAAAGTCCGCCGGTCTCACTGATACTTCTTACTTGGCTCCTACGAATGAAGCGAAAAATGCACAGATTGAAAATATAGTAAATGGGGTAGTATGTATGCGTGATATGTCGTTAGACATTAGGTATTTTGCAAATAAAATTTATTTCATTGAAAACAGAAACAATAAAAAACATATCTGTACAAGTTTGGAATCGATATGGCCAGTTGTTTAGAATATGCAAATATGCTTTTGTTCGTATTTACAATTATTACGAAACAGGTTATCAAATAATCTATTTTCACATGGCGAGACTTTCAAGCGGCCGAAGAATTAAAAACCATAAATTTTCATTGAAGAAACAAACTCTTCCAAGAAAATTACCAAATCTTTTAGTTTACGCACTATTGGACGAGCACTCCTTAAAACGGTCAGTATACCTAATCGCATTATTCCATTGATACCTACCTACCGAAAACGTTGCCAGATGAGCCTAACACAAATTTGCGGATATTTCTCGTCAACCAGATATTATTTCATTTAGAAGTTTCTGGTAAATAAATGGGATTATTGTAATGAACACATAAAATAAATAAATTGTGATTATTATTTGTTGTTTTAACCCATTAGACGCTTATAGGCTTATAAGCATACTTTTCTTGAAAAATCGGTAATAAATTCAGTGAAACATCTTTGTGCCTTAATTCCTATTGGTAAACTGGGATTTTGAATAGAGGTCGCAGGAAAATTTTGTATGGTTTTATGGTTTATTTACATAATTTTCTTATTTACAATGAATGTTTTTGATATATAATACAAGTTCTTGATATTATTTATTTTAATTACATTTAATAAACCATAAAACCACAAAAATCTTTTTTTAACACAAATTATATTTCAATAAATTTTCAGTAGCGAATTATCGATACACTTAATTGTATTTACATCATAAAATTTATTTATTTTACTTCATACTATGTCAAGTTTGACGTTTTACTGGATCGAACTATTCCGGTAAAATAAAAAAAACGGACAAGTCCGATAAAATTGAGCCAAAAACACGGAGGTAGAAGAGACACTCTTCTACCTCCGTGGCCAAAAAGGACAAGTCTTCCATTTCCGGAAGCGGCCACTGACCCTTTTGGGTCTTTTTTGCTTTACCTGTTATTGTAAATACAAATGTAAATTTAGTACTTCTGTAACCGTCCTGTATTAAACATCGAAACCGAACGCTGTCTATTATCTCGCACGCAAGAAAACAAAGGTCCTTGGAGCAATATCAAAGTACAATTCGGTATCACATTGTCGTATCAACCAGATTACAAAAAATACTGGTAGGACAAGCCGAGTTGCACAAACATTGGTCCTTCGAGACGGATTGCACAAAACATTCGTCCATCGAGTCGGATTATACAAAACAATAAGTCCTGTAAAGTGTTATAAGTACGATGTGTTTAAACATATGATGCTGATTTGCACGAATAAACAAATTAAAACATTTACCAAAGAGCGGTTGCTAACGATGTCAGAAAAAGTGACTCGATTTGGATTTTTTCTCAAAATAATAATAATTTTATCGAATAAAAAAGTATGTTGACAGTATGAAATAAAATACATAACAACATACGTCCGGTAACTCTTTTCGCAGTACTCGTTTCGAAATTAAAGACTCGGCTACCTACTCGTCCTGAAACATATCACTCGTACTGTAAAATTTGAGCTACCGGACCGGACCGTATTTAGAATAACTTTAATTACCATTTATGTTTTCATCAACACTAACAAGTATTTAAAATAACAAGTAATAATTTGTTTGTATTGTTTATTCATTATAATAATTCCATTTATTCACCAGAAACTTTTAAACGAAATAAAATCTAATCGACAAATTATATAAATGGTTACTAAGAGATTTTTACACATTGTTTTCGTCGCCCTCTGTCGAGTGGTAGCTTTATTAAATGTATTGTTGCTGTGATTTGGGTTATCTACGCGCGCGATTGGTGTCCAAGCTTTTCGCCGGCGTTTGACGGCCGACTGTTGGTGCGCCATCTCTTGTTCGCCGGCCGTTGGCCTGTTCGCTCCAAACAATAGCATGGGTCTATCTATATGTATTTAATCAATGTATCTAATAAATCAGTTAGGTATCTACTTAAACAATTACATATATATTGATTAAACAGAATTATTTTTGTCTTTTTCGTGTGTGTAAAAGATAAGTTTACAGCAAAAAAAAATGATAGCACTGCCGGAAAAACTTGATAATTACAATAATAATTATTGACACAAACATCAACGCAAGCGTATATTTTTAAATTATTTATTTTGGTGTTCCACAAGTCATATTTGTGTTATTCTGTTGATGCTTTTAGAAGATAAATGGATGTGCATTCAAACTTAATCAACCGGTATAGGTAGTATAATAAATGCAAGAAAAAGATTTAATGAACTTAAATTTCGTATCAAAAACTTTGAATTGACAACTCGGTAATGGTAAAACATTGTCTTGACATGAGATGTAACTTTTAAAAAATATTAGTCGGTATCGACTTTTTAAAACCAAGCAATGTTGAGTCCACTAAATAGTTAACACTGTTTTTTTTTAAGTGCAAAACACCAATCAGCCGCTTGGGATTACAGTAATGATAATTTACAACCCAGATCTTTTACCTGAATGTTTGGTGTTACACCGGGTAATGACATCCGGCTTGATCCTTTCGGACAAGCAACCCAAAAGAACGTACAAGTTGTAAACCCTGAACATTGTAATCCTGAGCAGTCTGTGGGGAATTCCACTAAACACTTTCGAAAATAGAAAGTCAGTGTTCAATATCTGGCGGGCACTTTTCATGGTTTTTGTACACCGAATTTTTAAATCTATACAAAATACCATAGGCAGAACGCAGCAATATACCTAGTACAAAATTTTTGGAACTTTTTCCAACTACTTTTGTTTACTAAAATATTTGCCACATAAACTTCACTTTAAAAGCAATTAGAGACAAACCAACAAAAATATGCCACAATTCTATATAGCCACAAGAAATTATTAGTTATAAAAAATCCCTCAACAAATCTTAATTTTTGCAATAATCTCGAACCAATATCGCTAACGGTATTGCTATAGTTGCGTTCTTTTTCTCATTTAATATCGAGTTATTAAAAAAGTGATTTATTTCCGTATTATCGTCCCCAGACCAAAAACACAACCCCGAGATGAATGAAGGGTGGCGGCGGCGGCGGCGGCAGCGACTCCTCCAATACGAGTGACAGTCGTCGATATATGTTTTAGTATCGAACGGTAATAAAATCTAAAATGGCTGTCGAGATGCGAGGGTTGTTCATCTCTCACCCCCAGCATCCCTAGCCGCACTGGACGAAATCCTCCCCCGCAATCTACAATGAGTCATGCGGGGGTGGAGGCCCTTCGACAGATGCACCATTAGGACGAATTAAAATGACCACCAGGTATTGTGCGGAGAAAAATTGCACATAAATCCCTATGGTCAAACGAATGCCAATCATTTTTAACTTGCTTTCCCAATAGACAGCATTTCTAAATTGGCGTAATACTGCGCTGCAACAGTACAGTTTTCTTCAGATTGACCACCTATTCTCGTAGTCATCAAGCTTATAACTTCGAAAATAGCGACCGCTTTTACACTGGAAGAAATGTACAGTTTGGGCAGATTTTGTACAACTTTGTATGATATTTCATTTGTTCAAATTCTTATTTCCATTCCTTCCTGAGATTCAGGGTCAATTTTATTTTTTTAAATATGGTGCAGGGTAAACTTAACGTTGCTGAAAAGTATACTTTTCCTGAATTCGGTGGTTCATACATGTACAATTTGTTTTATTTTTGTTTAATAAGTAATCCAAATCAGACAAACCCGTGACAATAATGCAAACATTGAGTAAATAAGTTTTTTGAGGACCTCAAATTCTGGAATGCGATAGTAGTGTTTCAATAGATATTCATCAGCTCTGTTTATGTCTACCATGCCCTACGTGCGCTGTTAGAATTCCCTTAATTAGAAATTATCTCCCTTGATTAGAAATGTTTTCACCATATCACATTATACAAATCAAAATTAATTTAAACTACATAAAAAATTGAAGTAAATAAACTGCATAAAGAAAGGTGTTATGAAAAAACTGTTCGTTCCTTCAGTCACATTTTCGGAAACAGACACATTATAAAAGTATAATACAGCGGCGACGTGCAAATACTTGAATTTCTTTACCTGGGGCCGTAATTCAACATTGTTAAAAAGGGTTGTTGGCATGTGGTCTTTTTTGGGAATCCAGGTAAAAACCCGGTGAGAAATGCAAGTTATAACGCCCGCGGAGAAATTTGTTTCGTTGTTAAGGCCAAAGTCTTATCGCCTCTCAATATTTGCATTTGATATTTCTTTATCGCTTTTTTCGTTCTAGGAAGTGACAAGAAATGAAGAACTGTTACTGCATAAACGCATAATTGTTGTCGGTCAACACGATGCATTTCCGTTAATTTTTTATCTTAACTTTGACAAACAATGTCGTTGTTGAGACAGTTTACGGCACAAAAAGAAAATTATTCTAGACTTCTTGGAAGTTTAGCTTCGGCTTTAAAATTATTGGTCAGTAATAGAGGGGTAATTCCAGAGATTACTTTATGGATATTTATGGGTATTTTGCAGACTAATCCGTTCGCAAACAGACCTCATATTGGGAAAAAACGTCGAAAGGACTTTAAAGACGTAACCAGGTAAAATAGCGAAAAACCAACGGCCAACGGTCATTGGCATTACTAAAACTAAATACGTACATTCTTTGCTATTTCTACTGAAACGCCACTTGTTAGTCGTAAATTTGGCAACGTTCATATTCAGACAATAAAAGCCGTTGTCAATCAACCGAAAGCTGTTACCAATTGCTAAATTTTAAGCAAAATCAACAGGTGGTGTTTCAATAGAAATGGCAAAGACAATAAAAAATAAAATGACCATTCAGGGCGTTCATTGTTTGTTTTGTTTTCATAATTAACTTCTAGATTTTTACATAATAGGTAACATATAGATATCGCACAAGTATATATCAGTTTATCAATTGATGATACAACATGAAAAACATACTTAATATTAACATTGCAAAGCTTTGTATTTGAGTTACGACCTCTCAAATAAATAAACATCAAATTTGGTCGAAAATTTTGCTTATAATTTTTCTAATTTTCGGCTGACTTAATAACTAGGTTTATATATGATGGCTGCAGAGATTTTTTTCGGTAAAACTATATTAAAATTGATCTAAGATTCTTTAGACAGAACTTTTTTATAATTAAGTATATTAAAAAATAGGGGAAAAATTCGTTCTCAAAACACTAATTTTTAATAACATTTTGGATTCTATATAGTTTTCAACTTGGTACTTTTAGAACACTCGATTGCATAAAACACAACTATAGAAGTATGTTACTTTGTAAAATTTGAATAGCATTCACCACATAAAATTTTGATATAACGTTATCAAGTTGTTGGTGGGAGGATCAGACAAAATTTTGTTATCGTTTTACAATCTAAACGATATTACAAATACATACATATACCCAAAGACTGACTAAAAAGCTGTATGTTGCTTATTTTTTACCCGATTAGAATAAACTATACAACAAATAAAATCGTTGTGAAAACACTGCAATACACTTTGTTATCATGTTTTATCGATATTAACACACAAATAAAATACTTTGGAACCTAAAACGTATTATAAAATTTGTTAAGAAAAAATGTTAATGTAAAAACCAATTTTCACTTCGGGACTTTACTGATAAATAATGTAAACGTGTACATCCGACTTATTCATAAAATTGCAAAAAATAAAAAATAAAATTCTGTTTTGGTTCTTTTTGAGAAAAAAACGCCGCCCTGTAAGACCCCTATGGGTTTTCTAGTATCTACGGCGCTGACCGTTTACTTATCAGTGATGGCCGCATTCGAATAAAGAAAGGGGTGGAAGAGGTTTGGCGGAGGTGTCAATGGCGGACTCTAAAACAACCTCGAAAGCGACGATTGCGAACTTTCCAGAAGAACGCATAGGTTTTTAAATACGAACGACCGTCGGGGAACTGGCAGTCAGTTAACGAGAGAATTAGAGTCTAGTCAAAGCCATTCCAGTGGATTAATGAATACAAATTATTAAGAATTGATTAAAACTAAGTATTCATATAAGATATATTTAAATATTTTGCCAAAAAGAACTGAAATTTTTTTAAAATCTTTTTTTTTTACAACAAACTTAATTGACATAAGTTAATTAGTTCATCTTTTTTTCTTTCTATATACATTCAATGCAGAAATTTCGATTTTAACTTTCCGACTTTAAGCTTTGACGAACAGCGAATTAGCTACTTTTAAGATGTGTCATAGTTACTATACTTCGCTTAAGGCAAGGTGTCGGTAACAAGAAGGTGTGATGAGCACCAGATCAGTTTTCAGTTAGGTTCGGTCCGTCCAAAAGTCTTATCCACTCCTCGAAAATGGCATTCTTCTTTTCATAAGATTTTGCAGATACTGTACATCCTCCTCCTTTGCCCACCCGTTTCATTGCCTGTCTTGTTCACTCTAAAACCAGATAAGAATTGTGCCTACAGCGTAAAACTGACGCCACAAACACCCATATTTCACGCGATCACGGCCTTTTACACTTGAATGTAGTATAGAATATGAAAAAGCAGAACTTCCGTTTGTGTGTCTGTCTCGACTATTGGCGTTTTTATTATGCAGATAACCTCGGACACTACTAGACTACTGGTTGTCAAATTTTATATCTGTTTTAAGACTACCGTATATACTAAACTCACTTTACATACACCTAGTAAAACTTTTATGGCTTAAGCAGTTTAAGCCAAACCATTCTTATAAGTTATAACTATTGTATAACTTAACTCACTTGACATAAACCTAGTAAAACTTTACAGCTCCATACAGGGAACAATGGACAGTAACAATCCTTGTGGTTCGGGTCCATAAAGCTTACAATAGTTAGTTTAACTTATAAGGGTGGTGCGGCTTAAGCCGTTTAAGTCAAAAGTTTTACTAGGTGTATGTCAAGTGAGTTTAGCAAAAACTGATGAAGTCGTGTCAAAAGCAGCCACAAAGTTGATAACGTTTTAAAAAAAAATGAAAAATAAATAATTAATAAAAAGTCTTACTTCATGAAATACAGTACCTACTCTTTGTGTTTATGCACTTTTTTTTTAAATAATACGTAATGGACATCTTTATCAATGATACGTTAACATACTTACATATACAGGTTGTTCAAAAAATTGTTCAGGCCACTTTATGAAGATGAAAAGAAATAATTTAAAAAATTCTTTTATCAAAATGTAATAGGTGCCCTTCAAAGCTTAATTTTTCTTTTCGAAACTTCACCACATTCTGGTTCACTATTTTGTGTTGCGTACCTGAAATCGATTGGATTTTCATTATTCAAAATAATTTTGGAGGTATCTTGTGGACGTCAAAAAATTATTAAACAAACTCATAGCATGCTATTTTACCCTTACTTTAACACTACACACATATCTTTCTTTTAACTTATGAGCAGAGTTAGGCACAGCCGAAGTGATGGGAACCAATCAAACAAATATAAGAAACCACGGCCCGACGTCAGGTGATAAATTTGGCTGGCCGACTGTCCAGTCTCAACCTCAGTGGCGTTTGATGCAACTCAGGGTTTACCTAATCAAGATCATCACGAAAATTGTGATTTTTAATTTTTAAAGCATCTAGGAGAACTCCTATAACTGAGGAAAACCTAGAAAAAGTAGTAATTCGCAATGCCGAAGTCTGCTTATAAGGGTTATTATAAAAACATTAAATTCGAAAATTCAAATTTTATCATTTTTCGAAAAATCTGGATATGTTGTAATGTACTTCAAGGGCGAGGGAAGTTCTGCCTAAATAATCTTAGACTAATTTTTTATTTTATTTTTATGCGATTTTAGTGAATAAATCGTGTATCCCTTTCGCTCCAGGAGCTCACAATTCTTCAACTTCAAACTTCCTAATATTCATGCACCAAAAGGGTGAAAATATGGTTGGTAAACATTTAGAACGATATCACACGATGCAATCAATTCATTTTGCTCGACTGCGCACCCATGTGTTTTCTTGTAAGTTTTTGCAAGATGACTTTTGTGTGCATTGGGAGTCATTGCAGACTATTGTCTCTGCCGATGAATTTTTTGAAATATAAAATTTTATTTTTATTTTCAGCTAGTAAACAGAAAATCGATCTTGATCGGCAAATAATCCGGACGAACTACTTGATTTGATAGATGAAATAGGCTCCGACCTAGAGTTAGAAAGCGATGATGAAGTGTCTTTGGAGCCAGAAAATGTAGAAATTACTGAAGAGATTCCTCAGGGAAATTATGAAGATGATGACTCAAGCTCAGGTTTTGACAGTGAAGATGAATTGCCGCTAGCAAATTTTTTCCCGCTTCGTTGGAAAAAAGGCACATTTACCAGTAAGGATCAGAATGATGATAGAGCTCCAGCTGAAATACTTACGCCTTGGAGATATTTCCAGAAATATTTAGATAATGATTTTTTCAAATTAGGAGCAAAGTGCACAGTTCAATATTATTTGCAAACGACTGGACGGCAGTAGCAGGTCACCCCAGATGATATCAGGCAATTTTTTGGTTTACATGCAATAATGGGTTGCCTAAAATTTCCTCATATCCATATGTATTGGAATTCAAAATTTATTTTTTTTTTGGTGACTGATGTCATGTCAAGAGATAAATTCTATAAATTATGCGTAAATTTTCATGTCGTCGATATTTTGAGTGTATCTGAAGAACAGAAAAAAGACAACCAACTTTAGAAAGTCCAAAAAATAATTGATTTAGTTACAAATCGCTGTAGGGCTATTGAAAGACGTGCCAAAGCAGCTTTTTCAATAGACGAGCAAATGATTCCGTTTCTAGGAAGATGTGCTGTTCGACAATTCGTAAACAAACCTAGACCACTTGGATTAAAAAAAAATTGTTTTAATCACATCAGATGGTACTTAAACAAACCTAGACCAGTTGGACTAAAAAATTTAGTTTTAATCACATCAGATGGTATGATTCTTGATTTTGAAATATATCAAGGAGCTACTACTCCTGTACCATACAAGGAATTAGGTTTAGGTCCCTCAATGGTACTACGACTCTATGAAACCTTGCCTTGCTTGAAGCTATGTATTTTTTGATAGATATTTTACGACAATTGGTCTAATGGACAAATTATTGTCGTTAAATTTGGAAGGCACCGGCACTATAATGTTCAACAGATTCAAAGGTTACGAATTTAAAGCTGACAAAGACATGAAAAGAGGAGAAAACGAAGAAGTAGTTCGAAGTGACAAGAAATTATGTCTGATCAAATGGAAAGACAATAAATCAGTAATTATACTTCCGACAGCTTTTGGTGAAAATCCAGAGGGATTCGTCAAAAGGTGGGATAAAAAGGAGAAGAAAAAATAGATGTAACATGTCCAAACGTAGTTCAAACGTACAATAAGAATATGGGTGGTGTTCATCTTTGCGATCAAATGGTTGAATATTATCGATCATTTTTTAGAACAAAAAAGTGGACAATTAAAGTCATTTTACATTTGTTTGATCTTGCTAGAGTAAATATCTAGTTGGATGGAATACCGAAAAGACTGCAAATCGAAAAAATTAAAATCAAGGACTCAATTTAGGGAAGTACTTAGTTAGTACTACTGGAAAAGGACCTGAAGATGGTGAAGAAAGTAGTTCAACCGAAGAAGAAGTAATACCAAAAAAGAAACCAAGAGCATATGTGTATTTGCCATGTCCAGATAAACGATACGACGAATTTGAACACTGGCCAAACAACGAGGACTTGAAAATCATGTTACTTGTCGATTAGAAGGCTGTGAGAGCCGTTCTAAAATCAAGTGCATGAAGTGTAATGTTTTTTTGTGTTTAACAAAAAATAGAAACTGTTTTGTAGCATTTCCTAGACAATAAAAATCAAAACTCACATTGTGAAACTTCCCTTTGACAACCAAAGATCACAATTGTGCATGTCCTTAAAGGTCTAGATTATGCCCTTAAATTTTTGTTAAATATTGTTTTCATGTGTTTTTATGTATTTACTCCCGGCATCTGGAAAGAAAAGTCTAAAAACGGATTTTTTTGTTTGGGAGTGAAAGGGGTATAAACATTTGCACTTATATCAGTAGTTCCAAACTGAAAATTGGTTTTTACATTATTATATATTTTTTAACGAATTTTACAATGCACTTTAGGTTTCAAAGTATTTTATTTGTGCGTAAATCTTAATAAAACATGTTAATAAAGTGGACTATTATTTTAAGTTTTGTTATCTGTAGTGGGTACAGTCGTAGAAAAAATATGGTATACTATCCTCAAACATATTTGGCGTTTATGACTTCACACCAATTTGACTCCCATTATAATTCAATAGGCCGTCACAACCGGATGTCTTAAACCCGCTCACCGATACCTACCTGAAAAAACCTTTTCTGGTAAAAGCACAGGGCAGGACTGAGTTTTGCATTTACCGACAACTGCGCCTTTCGAGTTTTTTATTTTAAGTAAAAACAAAGTAACTTTGTACTCAATAATTTTTTATTACAGTACAACTATTTACTTATTAACTACTACTGCTTATTTATTGATCGAAATAGTCACTGTCATCATCACTCGACTCTTCTAAATTAATAATTAACGGTGTTATCAACCGTGCCCTGTACTGGTCTTCTTCTTTTGTGGAATGTCGTACACAATTGGCCCACATTTCGGCAGTTATTTTGGAAGCTTCTTCCCTAATTATGTCAATTGTTGCACTACTAAACTTTGGTGCCGTATTATTCCTTCTTATATTATTTTTCATTTGCGACCAGATTAGTTCGATGGGGTTAAATATACAATGGTACGGCGGAAGTCTAATCACCCTAAATCCACGATCTCGCGCCATAGCATCTATTTTATATTGTTTCTCAAATTTTCGAGTGTGTAACACTTCTAATAATTGTGTCTTTGTGTAATTTTTTTCAAAGTATAAATCATGTTCTGTAAGGAAATTTTGAAATTTGAAAATTTTAACAAACAAAATTACTCTGAGTCCGGTCCTTCGCGTCTCGACCGTCCCTGGCACGTCGAAAAGGTCTTTTCAGGTAGGTATCGGTGAGGGGGTTTAAGACATCCGGTTGTGACGGCCTATTGAATTATAATGGGAGTCAAATTGGTGTGAAGTCATAAACGCCAAATATGTTTGAGGATAGTATACATACACAACTCGAATTTATTGTAAACCGATTACGCACGCTTCGAGGTTCACGCATGAAATTTCCCATTTACGTGTAATGTGATAAAATTTTAGATATGTAGATGCAGTATTGTAGAGATTATGATTCCAAAAGTCTAAACGAGACCACCTTTTTTCAGAAGTAGGTTAATATGAAGGGAAAACATTAAGTAGAAACAATGAATAACCGCAACTTTAATTACCAACCAATAATTTGTTAACTAAGTATATTTCTAACTTGAAAATTTTAGTTGTTCGAAAATAGGATAACATGTGACGGCAGAACTTTGTTTTGACAAAAAGATTTATTATCAAACGCTGCAAAGAAATATAGCGAGTGAATTCTATTAATTTGTTACGAGTAGGCTCAATGTAGGTAAATAAATATCCATTATCAATGAGTCCGGCTCACAATAATATAAATTTTTGTTTTCCTAAATTTCTCTAAGAAACACAGCTGATAAAATATCCAGTATTAAAATTAAGTAGACGGTGACGCAAAATTATGATTAAGATAGTTAAGTAAAATAATTCCATATTTTTGTTATTATCTTTTTTATCAAATAACCACATAAATAAAAACTTTATTTGTGTCAGTATTTTTTATATCTTAATTAATTACTTAAAATCGCTCTTTGGAGGACATCTCAAAATTATATTTGAATTAATCACGGAAACAGCGTTTCTGTAATTTCGACGCTATGTCCACTAAAGTGGAGGTTCTCTGCATAAAAAGAAAGCGACTCGACGGGCGCTTCGAAGTTTTAAATTTCTCCGAACCAGCTTTCCTTTTCTTTTTATGCGACCTATTTTTGCGCAAGCTTTTGCAATAAAAGCCCTTACTACAAATAATTACGCTGTAAAGAATTCTTAACAGCTGAAAAAGTGAAAACGGCCTTTTAAACTACCCTGAAAAAACACTCATTGTCCAGTCTGCCTGGGACAATAAATTACGTTGACATTTTTGTAATTATGGATCTTTTGGGACAGCTTGGCACCAGTGAAAGCCGCAATTGCTTTTGTTAAATGACTTGGGCCTGTGAATTAATTACCACCCTGAAGACTGCAGTATGTGTGCTGAAACTAAGTGTGAAAACGATATAGTCAGCACTGTTGTGTAAAAAAAATGGGGTGAGTTCTGGGATTGCCGTGCACATGTTATCAAGAAGGAAGAGGATGTGTTCGGCTTTGCGGACACAACTTTTTATGTCATATAGTGAAATCTGATCTTTTCGGGGGTGACGGTTACAATTCCTGAAACCGCATTTTGCGTGGAAATTATCTTTAATTGTGCCTCTTTAACCACTTCCTTTCTAGTATTTTGCATTCGTACGGATTAGCTTGCAGTTATTGAAAACAAGGTGTTTGTGTATTTGATACTTAGATATCGTTTTTACCAACGAAGAATTATGGGAAATGGTCACGCTTTTGTGGTTCTTCGTACGAAGAATGTTTTAGCGCGAAATTCACTTCGATTAGTTTTGATTTATGAACGAAGAAAAGATCGGATGTCACATTTCCTGGTCCAGAGAACCTAATTAAAATAACTATATATAAAAAGTCTTCGATTGCATTATCTAGCAGTGACCCATATCTTTTTATTTGTTTTAACGACTATTTATAAAATGCCACTATTAACCTAGTTTGTGTTTTTGTTAAAAAGAATGTTGAAATATGCCTCCTACAGTGTCTTATTGCGTAATTGCAGTGATGCTTTGGCCGTTTAGGTGGAATTTGTTACCAGATGCTGCAACAGTAGCTCCAGCTATTGTTCGCTTAGATTTATGACTCGCCGGTACGGCTAAAATTCAAAGAACTTTTAACTTTTTGCCCATTTGAAAGATTTGTATCCAATAAAAATAAAATTGCTTCTAGTCGCAACTGTGGGCGATTTTTGCTAGAAGAAATGTTATTAAAACTTAGAATCAATATTCAGACTCCACAATTCACTTTCATTAAATTCCATTCAAATAAGTCAGTTTAATGTCAAGCTTTGTTTGCTAAATTTAAAATTAAATTTAAAATTTGCTTTCGTTATATATATAGTATGCAAATGATGCTACATTGGTAACATCGAGGGATGATTTCTTCAATTCTTAGAATGGAACATACAGACGAGAGTTTCGAACTTCCTTTTTCAAAAAACGAGAACCCTTTGTCGTGTTCAATGAATTATGGAACGTCAAAAAAACAAAAATGCTCTACAGTTTTCTATGTACTATATATATTTTCCTTACAGGCATTTGTATCTGATCTAGAGATGTGAGATATGCTATAAAAACAGTGGTTGAATACTTCGATCATAGAACAGGCATGAATGAAAAGAATATAAAACCAGAATTCACCAGTCAGTGTTTCGTATTCGCACTAATAAAGTGGTGAAAATATCCCTGTTCAAAACACTTCGACTGTGACGTTTTTAAGTGACCAAAAATATGTACTTTTTTGTATGTTTCGAATAACTTACTATGCTAACATATTAATGCAAACTGCAGAAGTTCAAAATTAATTGAATAATAATTATAACTTTTATTCTTTAATTATACGAGTATATTAATTTTTAACACAACTTTAAATCATCAACACTGCTGTCATCATCTTTATCACAATCTTTTCGGGGTATATGGACAATTTTGACTGAATGGCGGTAAACACTTTGCTCAGGTGTCGGGTAGTCAGGTACGAATTCCGTTTAGAGTTGGTGTACAATTAGACAATTACACTTTCTTGGTCCTTATAAGGGTCGTTAATCCCTAAACATTAGTGCGCTGGGCACCGCTCAAAAAGGGGGTACCGCTGCTGATACTCCTCTTAATAGGTTCTTGACCTTAAACAATAATAATAGTATATTACAAAAAATCGTATAGACGATACCAGGCAGTGAAAAAATTTTGAACCGTAATTCGGTCAAGGATTAAATATCCACCGCAGTTCGGACAGGCCGGTTTGCCACGCCCATTCTATATTTTTCTTGTGTGCTTAATATAATTTTCCCAGTGTATACTTGGTTTATTACATTTTCCCAAGTTTTCGGTACATCAACAGAAGAAGCATCAGTTTTTGTAATACTTTTGTCGTAGTTTCGTTTACATTCCGACCATACCATTTCAATTGCAGTGGTATGGCGGACGTCTTAGGGCACAACGTCCATGTTCTTCAACATAGTGATCTAAATAATACAATTTTTCGGGCAGTCTTTTGCGCACAATATTCCAAATCTGATCTTTCATCGCTTTTCATGATAATCTATCTTTTTTGTGTTTAACCATGCAACGATTTTTTTCTTTGTCCAACTTGTCCGAGGAATTTCTTCCTACAAATAAAGCAGAAATATAAGTATAGTGTAACTATCAAAATTAAAATAACCACCATAAGTCTAGTGTGGTAAATTGCATTATCCATTATAATAAGGGACGGTTCCGGAAGACTGGATGTTAATTGCTCTTTTAACCACTTTTCAAAATTTTCTGGTTCATGTTATCATGATAATCGCCAGATTTTGTTTTTTAAAAATTAGAGACACTTTTTCAGTAAATCCGTGTTGATTGGGAGCGTGAACTGCAATATATCTACATCCTTCTCCAGTTTTTTTAATTGCAGTTCGTGTTAAACCGTCTTGCCATGTGTTTTTGTTTTCATATACTAGCTTACTAAAAATCCATGTTTCACCCAGAAAAGGGGTTTGTACAATTTTATGTTTTTGTGGTGCTGATATTCATGCAAAAATTTTGTTCTTCTTAATGGATGGTTTATCCACTAGAAACAATCAATTATTATTTTCATTAAATTTAAAACCAACTTTTCTAATCCATGTGTTTAGAATACTGGGTCCAACTTTAAAGTCCGGTATCTCTTCCATAACTCTAACATGAAGCGAGTTAATAGTTCGTTAGATGGAATCATTTTATACATAATTTCCCCGAGTGACGTTAAATCTACAGGATTTACTTGAGTTTTTATATTTCTAATTATTATATTTATATTCTCTTTGTACTCCGTATCACTTGAGCCTGTATTTTTTTGTAAATTATGTAAAGATTTTTCAGAAATTTTTAACGTTTTGACCGCCATTTCTGTTTTTCTTAAATTTCTTAAATTGCACATCATGATTTCTTTCTAGATAATCCAACACAAAATCACATTACTTGCCAAAACGTGTCACTGTCGCCAACAGTGAAAAACAGATCGCGGTGAAATGATCACCGGTACTGAAATATCGCTCATCTCTAATTTTTTTCTTTTTTTCCCGATCGTAAGCTAGGGAAGTGTTGTAATATGGTTCAGAAGCGAATGACTAACTTCATGTTTTCTGGACGTCTCATAACTCCTATATAACGCAAAAGTAGAGCTCCCGTTTTTGTTTGGCAATCGTGTATTCTTCGTCGCCTATAGGTGATTTCATTCAAGAGATAACCTCCGAAACTACTAGACAGATTGTTGTTGAATTTTAGATGTATTTTAAAAATAACGAGTAGGCGGTATAATACTAACTAAAAGTTGTCTAATAATTCCCACCAGAACTTTAACGACGTTTTTTCAAAATTTTGCTAAACAAATCGTGTTTAAAATGTATTAAATTGTTTGTTTTTTATGTGTGATTTGTAAATCCACGGTTAAATATTTGTAAGTTTATGCACCTGCGGTTTTGGAGAAGATCAAAATTTTACGATATGACTTGCAAACTACAAAACTGATTGTTTTGAAATTTTGTACACGTTCGAAGTTTACCACGAACATTGTAAACCGCTAGTAATAATTCATCTGTTCATCCAAAAATTTTGTGATGTCATCTCAAAATTTTGCTAAATAGTTCTTACTTCAAATTTATACTGGGATATGCTCCTTCATAATTTGTAGATAGGTTAGTTAGTAATGTGTACATATTTTAATGATATATAAAGTGTTCCAAAATTGCCCCAGAAAAAATACTAAGTCAAACAGATTGCGTGAACTTTAACTGAAAAGACATTTTGTATGCGCTGAGAGATTAATTAGTTAACTTTCCTCATCCCTGAAGTACAGTCCAACAAATCCCACTCACACTTATAAAACTTGATTTTGCGATCTTCGTTTTGTGATAACCTCTATAAAATACAAATCAGTAGCATCACCGAGCTTTCAGCACAAGTGAGGACTATATGAAATAGATAGGTATATTTAAAGCAAATAACCAACGGCAAAAAATCATCTTACTTCGACTGCTTATGTTTATACTTCGAAAGAATTCGACCAAGAGAATTCACAACCAGAATCAGCGGCGGCAGATGAAAATATGTATTTGGGTGAAAAGAAAAGAAAATGAAATTTGATTGATTTTGAGTCTTAACCACAGGAGGGAACCACTAATTAAGCACATTTGGTTTTCTTTTTTTTTAAGTAGATCTTTAGCGTAAACATAAATTTGAAGAAATTTTACTGAAATTGCAAAATTGTAAGATCACGTCATCATTTTTTGGGGGTGCGAACATAAACGGACGTACATTTTTATTAACGACTTATCGTGCTTTTGAAAGATAACCTTAAAAGTCGGCTTTGAAATTTCAAAGTTTTGCTTAGAATAAAAACTCAACACGGATTCATGGGCCACAAGTACAAGAATATGTTATTTTATAAAATTTAAATCACATTTACTATTGTAAAATTTGGAGATAACGTCATTCTAATTGGCGGAATGATCATTGATCAGATATATTTTGGTTGGCGTTCCACCATTTATAATTCTATGTTATATTCCCTAACATACAAAAAAATTTGACACCTTCGGTCCAGTAGTTTCGGAGATTATCTGTCTAATAAAAATCTACACAGACGAGAGACAGACAGACCGAAACGGAGGACTTATTTTTTCATTCTCTACGGGTCATGAAACGTCCAGAAAACATGAAAATTGCCAGTCGCCCGATAGACCTTATTATAATAAATATCTGGTTGACCGAGCTTCACTCGGCTCGTTTGGTAGTATTAGATCAGATTAGGACAGATAAATATGCGTATAGTATGCATTTTGAAGTAGACGCGCTAATTAAAAATACACATTAAAAAAGAAATTCCATAAGCAGTCTTTGTTTTAAACAGTGATAAGTGACATGTAGAGATTAAAGAACAGAAAACTGGAATTATTGTTTGACATTTATTACAATCGCATTTGTTACCCAAGTTTTCTCTCTGTCGTTCTTTTTTTTTCCTAGTTCTCTCTCTCGACTCTAGAAAAAGGTCACAACTACATTCTTACTGCCAGAAGAGTTTCGCCTCTGGTGTGGTTATCATACTGAGTTACCGTGCTCTTTTGCGTTATTCCTAATTTCTCAATCTCAACCCTGCTCCCGAAGATGCCACTTACGAAAGTGTGCGAAACGTTGAGCCCAAAAACTCAAATAACACGGTCCCATCCCGGAAAACGATCACACATTGACTCCGACCGCGGAACCACTGAAATGAATGCTTGACAAAATAATCTCAGTTCAACGCACTTTCGTGTGCCTTTTATACGCTCACTCTTTAGTTTTCGGTAAATTTTCTCACCTCAGAAGGTGAATTTTAACGTCCTCTATACAGTGGAGTATGTTTCGGTACGTACAATTGAAGATAAAAAGGTACGTCAAACGTACTGTCAGACTGTCACCCAAACTTCTCTTATAAAACAATCTCGTGTTCGTGTAGTGTCATCTGAAGTTGCCTAGCAACAAATATAATTCACT
This sequence comes from Zophobas morio, assembly GCF_036711695.1. NCBI lineage: Eukaryota > Metazoa > Arthropoda > Insecta > Coleoptera > Tenebrionidae > Zophobas > Zophobas morio. The sequence continues at coordinate 8,945,613 of NW_026972110.1, forward strand.
GCCTGAAAATTGCTGAAAATGCATGAAGCTGTAATTTTCAGAAGTTAAAACTATGATCAATCGATTTTTTGACCCAAAAAACCCCTAACCTGTAAATTTCATCGAAATCGTTAGAGCCGTTTTCGAGAAACCCATTATATATATATATATAAATATATATATACAAACTTTGCTCGTTTAATAGTATTAGATTCAAAAATGAGAAATTTTATTTGGAGTATTCTTGATGTCAATGGATTGTTTCTTGCTCTACATTTTACTTGCAATTTAAGCAAATTTTAGAGATGCAACTTTCTTGTGATTCCATTTTAGTAGCATAATTTAATTTTTATATCGAACGGTTAAAAAGGAACAAATTTGTCAATGAATTTTATTGATTAATGGGCAATTCCACGAAAATGTCAACCTCAGCACATTTTTTTGAAAATTGTTAAATTAATCTAAATCTTACAATTAGTACTTCTAAAAATTTTACTGGCATATATTTGCTTTTGCAATATCATAACACCCGCAGTAAAAATTTCTTGTTATTGAGGAAAATAAAATTGTTCAAAGAAATGATAGATATTATATCTTCTTTAACATCGCTAGAAACAAAGTAAATATCTTGATTTACTTACAATATCAAGCACGGTCGTAAAGAGTGCACCTTTATTGACAATAATGTACAACCAATACTTATCCCAACATCATCTTTAAAAAAATATTACACTTCTTTCTTCTGATATATGTGATAATTGGTGTAAGTAACGATAAGGGAGTAATTTTCATGTTATTCGGAAATATTAAAAATAATTGCAAATCAGGTTAGATTATCTCTTTTTCTCGTTCTCGGTCTCTATTTTCATTGTACTTTTATTGAAATTGCCTTGTGATTATTATTAAAAATCGCACCGTTACTTACGCGAAACGGGATAATTTTCTTTCGGTGGCTTAGCTTTGAAATTAAATAATTAGTCTTGACAGCCGTCAGTCTACCAATAATTTGATTTTGCTGTGTTAATCAAAATGTCTTTAACATCCACTGAAAGAGTAAGAAAACACCGACAAAAAGTAAAGAGACTCAGAATACCTAAAATCAACCAACCGAAAATATCAGCAGGAATATAGGGCAAACATAAGCTGCACAAAGAAAAAAGACATTGCGCTATAAAAAAGTTAAGATACCATGAAAATAACAGGGAGAAAAGCGAGAAAAGCCAAAATAAAAACAAACAAATCGAAATTTCAAGTGATGGTAATGTCATCAAGTAAATAAATTATAAATTCGGTAAGTTTGAATATTTTTTCTTTTAGCATTTAATCCTTTTACTTTGATATTACATACATTTGTTTATTTCAACTTATAGAGGTTCTCATAAAAAAATAAAATTTGCAAAATCAAATTTTATAATTTTCGAAAATGCTGGAAATGTTTTATTGCATGCACTTCATGGGCAAGGCAAGTTCTGTCTAAACAACCTTCGACCAACTTTTTCTTTTGTTTAAAACACGAATTTGCAATTTTTTCTTACTTCCGTGGCAGCTAATATTCACAAGTTCGCGTAAGAAACGATCAAATCGTGTAAGTAACGATGACATCGTGTAAGTAACGCAATTTTTTCTCTATTCAGACATAATCAAAATTAAACTTCTTCTCGGCTTTTGAAAACACGAAAATTAAATTTTTTATCTATAGAACTGTTTTTGTATGATAATTCACAATTCCACAGAAAATGGAGAAAATGTATCAATTCCAGAGAAGGCAGGTTCAAAGATTTTGCGTAAGTAACGCAAACTTTTAATTAAATTTTGACTAAATTAAATGTGACTTTACTAATATCAAATTATTAAGAAAAAACGGAAAACAAATCTCTACGATTAGGTTAAAAAATGAAAGTGTAAAAGCACTTATGAGGACAGTTTAAAATAAAAAAACTTTGCAGAGTTTTGTATGATTTTAGCCTAAGTAACGGTGGAATTGCCCTAATTCAAAAATGGTTTGTCTAACTTTCCCAAAATAGTGGGAGGACGGTACAGTTTTTATATTTTAACATCAAAACGTTACGATAAACGTTGCAGAATTAACTTTTATAATTTACGAAGCAGCGAGACGGATTTGATTGTACTTCAGAGGCGAAGGAAGTTCTATCTAAACAACTCTAAACCACTTAAAAAAAAACGAATTATCACCGAAGTGACTTGAAAAACTTTGTGTCTACAAAACTTGAAGCACAAATATAAAATTCTGGATAAATATTTATTGTGAATGTGAACACGTTTTTAATTCTTGGAAAACTTCATTGTATATAAAAATCGGAATCGCATTAGTATTAAGTCGAGATTTCTGTTTCAACTGCGTCAGATTAGGAAAATTTAGAAAATCTCTAGTATTTACATAAAAAAACTCAAAAATTAAGTTAATGGATTTTACTGAAAACACTAGTTTAATATTGTGTACCTACTGCAAATGTGCCTTTCGCTACATACTTATTTTATTATAATAGTCCCAATTACAACAGAAGCTCTAGATAGACTGAAAAAATTTCTACTGCAATCCTCCAAGGATTAATAACATATAGGTAATCTATAAAATATTTATAAACAGACAGGATTACAGAATTTAGGTCTGGCTGATTAAATTCTAGATTGTAATTCTTCTTTCCGCCACAGCCACTGTTTTCTTTTTTTTTATGTTAGTATTATTGTCTTTTTGAAAAGTGATACATAAAAAATTGTATTGAAAAGTTCAATAGTGATACTAATTCACAATAAACTTTGTTTCATATCAAGGAAGTTTAATCAACGTTTTTTCTCTCCCTGCTAAAGTAGATTTCAGTAATTCGTTTATTTAATTATGGAGATCTTTCATTATAGCGTTGTAAACATTATATTATTATAGTATTTAATGGTATCGAAGGTTCACAAAAAGTTAATAACAAAAGGAAAAACAAAACTAATATATTCGATTTTTTAAAAGATTACATTATTTTCTGACGATATTTTAATTTTTGAATGTACTTATTTATACTGATTTTCGTGTGATTTTTTGTTTATTTCTAAAAAAGGTGATTTTCGTTGAGAATATTGTAATTTAAAATTTAAAAATAATATGAAAATATTTATAATTGTATTAATATGAAAACTATTATAAGTATTGTGTAAACTTTTTTGTGTATATAGAATGTGTAATAATGTGCACGATTATTTTTCAGTTGTAAATATATTATACAAACTGGAGCAACACATAAATACTTACTCGGATAGAAATACGTAGTTAATTAGCTGATATGTGAAAAAAAATTCCAACATTAAAGAAAACATTAACTTCTTGTACTAACAAAAAATATATAAAAAATCATATTCATATGGTTATTAATATTTCTGTTTTTCGACTAAAAGAAATTGAATTGAACAGCCTCAATCATGAAAACAGAGATTCAAAAACCTGAAAAAAGCAAATGAGATCTTCATACAAAAAAAAATGTTGTGTTTATTGTATAATTTTACTTAAAAAAAAAACAAAATTACTTTCCAAAATGGTCCAGATTCAATATGTTTCCCTCCATGAATAATAGTCAACCCATAAATTTAACATTTCATACGTAAAGGATGAAAAATTGTCCAAGTGTTTATCTACGGTACAATTACAGGGGGGTCAAAAAATTTAACCCCAGGGGCGGTCTTGACAAAAGGTTTCCATTGTCTAATAAAGTAAAGGCCGGCATAAAATTTTACATGATAAGTTCTGCCTTTTGTGCGAATGGCCAAGGGTCAGTTTTTCTGTATAAAATAGATCATATAAATCACGCATCGACTTTTGTCGAACTGACCTATGCGGTTGACTTCTGCCCTACATCTGTTCTTGCCCATTCCTAAATGAACGGGGTTGAGTTAATCCCGTTTCGAATTGGTCCATTGTGCGTTTAATGTGCGAATTTTAACTAGTTCAACGAATTTTTCAGTTCTCACGAATTTCGTCGCTTCGAAATAAATCCTAATACGGAGACAAAAGCCCAATTGCGGGAATATTATAAGGGCGATATGGGTATCACTGCGAAAATAAATAAAGCAGCATCATTATATTTTTATCAAGTCGATCTAATATTGTTTTGACGTATGGGCCCCAGGGCAATGGCGGCCACCCCTATCTACTCCATTGTTTTATTTATTTTCGTTGCCATTTCCCATCGGTTAGGGTTGTGTTTATTTTTAACCCCAATAAAGGACGCTCAAATTGATCGTCGAGATGTTTTGGGTAGAATGGGTGGAAATTTTCGAACGTTCCCATATGATATGTAACAGTTGGTGAAATGGCCGCAAATAAATTCAACGCTCGGGCTCTTTCAAGTACTAATCTGAAATAATGATTTTTGGGGCACCACCCCCGCCCCAATATTCGGACAATGGACTCAACTTATTGTAGGAGTCTGCTGGACGCTGGTCAGTTCACATGAAACTGAATCTATAACGACTACAGGATATGCTCTCGACTTACCCATTTCCGATTATTCGAGATGACGTATTTCAAGGGTTTTCCTTTCTGGCCATTATTAATATTCGGTATTGATCTATTGTAGGTTTTAGCTAACAATTTTTCACTTAACATATCAGTTGGCAGTTAAATAAGCTTCATGAAGTGAAAGCGGAGACAACTTTGTTACAAAACGTCAAAGAATTATTGTCCAGAACACGTTTCTGTAGAATTACATTACCATCATACTTTTTAGAGAGTTCTTGCTTCAAAACATATGAGCAAAATAAAAAGATCTGGAAATAATTTGTTGTAATAATTTGTACTTAACTGAAAACAAAAAACAAGACATAGTGAAGAAACATAATTGATAAAATGAAAATATTTTTGATTTGGCTACTCGTTGTCAAAAGTATTCAATCTAACGCATCAAAGTACTGTTTCAGGAACTATCGTGCGAGTTATCACGTTAAAGGAAATGTGCGGAGGAGGACAGACCTAACCAATTATAAACAATATCAAAGGTATAATTTGCATTTTATACTTGCAGAACTTATATTATTATAACCTAGGAAATCACTGACCGTAGAATCTTATGCGGTGTGTTCACTTGAGGAAAATACTTTCGAGAGCTGTTCTTTCAACAAACACACTTGTGAGAGCAACTCTCGAAGAGTTCCCTCAAATGGAAACCACGTCTATTTGAGAGAGCCTCTCATATTACGAACAAGTTTCGAAGTACGACAGTGATCTACGAGAATAAACATGGCAAAGTTTGAATAGTCCAAAGATCAAACTACGGACGTTACGAAGCAAAATTCGTTCTCTTAGACAGAAAAACTAAGATTACAGAAATCGGGAACTCAAACATAAAGCTTGTATGGTAATTTATCTCAATATTAACTATGGTTCAGAAGAAGTGATTAATAACTACTGACTTATTATTTTAGTACGGGATTAAATAATGCAAAAAAGAAGTAAATTCTACTTTTATTATTTTTAATATCGCTTTTAGATTAATGTTTATTTAATACCTATTATATACAAAAAAATGATTGCCTACTTTCGTTTTCAAAAATTGAAATTTATATTTATTTTGTGTGTTTTCGCACAAATAAATGCTAATAAAAAAAACGCCATACAAACATGTTATTCTATAACTATTTTTCCACACTTCAGCATTTCATACGAATTTTTGATAAATTTGGCATACATTCAATAAAAACAGTAGAGATGTACCGACTATAGTCGGCCGACTGTTCCGCTTTGCTAAAACCGGTTTATAAATGCAACAGACATGTGTTTTTTTTTCTATTTCTCTGACTACCTTAAAAACTTGTTTTATTTTAATAAAAGGAATAACTAAAGTTTCTTTGTTTTCCAAAAAATGTGTTAAAATGTTTGGATAATTTTAACATTTAATTTTTTGTAGTAACTCAGTACAAAAATAAAGAATAACACAATTTAGGGCAGTTTATACAATACTTAACCAATTTTAACCACTTTTTTGGAAAATTTTTGGAAATTTTGAATTCGCTTTGCGTGTTTATTGGACCAGATATCGTAACTAGCGGAAGATTATCTACACTTTGACACCAATTTTCGGTCGATTAAACCAATTTTAACCGGTTTTGACACAGCCGACCATAGTCGGTACATCTCTAAAAAACAGTTTTCCCAGCATTAAGACTTCTAGCGTATTTATTCATATAGAAATAAACAGATATCATAAATTCTTTGGCGGCTAAGTGAGTAGTGGACACGGTTTTGAGAGCACTATCTGAGTGTCGTATAGTAAGCTCTCGAAAGCTTTTTAAAAACTATGGAGGCGTGAAAGTTGCCGGAATATACAGTCTATGATAGTGCCTCATTATGGAAAAGTCAACTTCCTTAACAATAGATTACTACTGCCGGTGATGTGAGAGTCATAAACAAAGATTTAACCATGCCATTACCATTATACTGTATAATGGTTAAATCTATATTTGTGACTGTCCCATCATCGACAGTAGTGATTTATTGTTAAGGAAGTTAACTTTTACACATCATAAAACCGAATTAGAACTGGGGAAACTAGATTCTCAAACGACTAACGCATCGAGAGTTCTCGCGATAGTTACTCTCAAATGGACATGTAGCTTTACAACAAAGTTATACAGTTATTACAGGAAATATCAGCGGATTAAATTGTCGAACACATTTATAACCTGCCACTTTACTATCTACGTACCGAGTGAGTATTAATGTTCATAATTTTTTTGTCGGGTTGGCAACCTGTTTAAAATTTTATGAAGTCATAGTTGATTGTTAGAGTGACATTTACGACAGCTGCCATCGTTTCAACCAATCAACACGTTTGTTAGTTTGACATGAAACTTGACAACTGCGAACAGACGTACTAGCACGTATGCCAATAATTCCGAATTGCCAACAGAAAAATTTGCTTCAATCATTAAAAATAGTCACCCCGTTTTATTTCTCTTTAATTTTTTGCAATTAAAACCAAACCCATGAAGCTTTTCCATTCTCCTTCTATTCAAATTTCCGCAATAAAAATCTAACAGTACTGATATCAGATTTAAGATGGTGGTTTTTATAATTCAGGTGATGTAATCGTCAACTGCATGCACACATTTATATTTGTCATCTACTTAGGAAATCTTAATTAAAGTATTGAATTTAGTTACATTCTTCGAGGTATCTGTGATATGAATCTGACGTGTTCGTGACGTTAAACAGTTCAGTCGCCAGCATTTTTCTGATGAGATATTTTTATTTATGCTTTGTGAAAGAATTTAGTGATATTTTTTAGTTTTAACGTAACCTTTAGATACAAATTCGTGTGACAACTACTTGTTTTCTTCGTATAATGTACAGGGTGTCAATAAGTGGTTTACATCTAGTGAACTATAAAATTTATTTATCAATGACTTTTTGCCAAATCAATTAATTTGTCAAGTAGTTGTCAAACTTTAAATATAATTTTAACGTTTATTTCTTTAAATCATAGAAAAATGTGGACCCTAGAAGAGGATAAATTTATTATCCAAGCCTATTTTCGGTCTGACTAACTACTGCCATCAAAAAACTATATTTTATTAAGTCATGTTCACGAGCTTCTAGATGTAGGTAAATCATTTATTAACACCCTGTATTAGGTATGTACGTGATAGTGAAAAACAGTATAGAGTAAACTGATCCTATGCATGAATTCATAATTATAATTTTAACAACGAATTTCTGAAAAATTATAATCTTGTTCGCCAAAAATCTTCAGATTTTGATATTTCTCCCCCGTTGATAACACTACTTTCATCTTTCTAGACATAAATATACACCGATTTTCAGAAATAATTCTCGTTTGGCAAAGAAATTATGTATAAAAATGATGGCCTAAGAAAATTTAAGTAGCATATTGCTTAGAAAATAACAGATAAACGAGTTGAAATTTATCAAACGTGTTTAGAACAGCATTTAAAAGATCTGTTCAAAATATTAATTTATTTTAACATTGTTAACTGAAAATTCTTGTGACAACATATGTTACTCGGATTATAGTTTTTTAGAATATACTGAAAAATATCATTTGTCGGTAAGTTATCTTTGCAAATTTAATTTTTCTGTATAAATTAATTAATTGATAATAACGGACATGTTACTGAAGTTTTTGTTTAATTTTGTTATTGTATTTGTGTTTCCATTTTACTATCTTTGGAGATTTGGAAAACTGTAGCTTTTACTTTAGTGTTGATTTAATTTGTTCTCTTTTATTCTTTTATTCAGGGTCTTCTTATTAATAATTTCATCTGCAATCTTAACTACTTTTTTATTGTATTTTTATTTCCTTGCGAAGGGGTGGAATCCAAATAACTACAGGCAAACTAAGGATTTATGCTTAGAAATTATTTTCAGCGTTAAAAAAAACTTTTATTTTGAACACTATAATTGAAATTGTTGAAAGAGAGAAAAACACATTTATTTGAAAATCGGTTATAAAAATTATTGGAGTTTATTAATAAACCTTGTCTCTCTTGTAACTTACCAAACAAATGATAACATTTTATATTCTGTTATAAAAATTGCTATATCCCTTAGTTTAATTACGTAGTCTTGTTTGTATTAACTATTTATACGTACCAAAACAGTTTGTACTAACATAGAATAATGATTATCTAACAAGGACCTTTGATTGTGTAATCAAGGATACATGATCAAATTCATTATGTAGGAAACTTTTTAAGACGTGATTATTTCACAAAATGCTAATGTTATTATTACTACAACATAAAGTTTATTCTATAAATAAATTTATTTTATATTAAAAACTGTAGTAAACACGTACATAAAAATGGAGCAAAGTTGTTACAGTCATCATAGATAGATAAATTATACTTTTAGATATCTCTTGAAGAAGAGTGTAAAACGCTTAGGGCATGTCTTTATTTAATAAGAATTATAATAATAATATTCAGAACATTTTATTCGATTATGGGTCAAGTAATAATTTTAGTGCTCTATTTTGGGGAGACTTATTCAAATCAAATAAATATCTACGTGACTTTCTTTCGATGTATAAACATAAACACTCGAAGTTAAGCATGTTTTCCCGTTAGTTATCTGCTTTAAGTATATTTTACGATGTCCTTACTTATGTGGACTGCGTCTCCTTGCAGTTTGCACCCCCATGGTGTAGGATGTTATTAATGACGTTGGTTTTTACTTCATAGGAGTTATCACAAAACCGTAAAATCAAATTTTATAATTCAAACACTTCGACTTATACTTCTGGCGCAAGGGACCAGACCTGACCTGACCTGACCTGACCTGACCTGACCTGACCTGACCTGACCTGACCATTTTTTTTTTATTATTCTATGCATCATTTCGTTTTATTTTTGTAGATATTATTACATTACATAGATGTTAAGATTAAAGTAATATTTGAGGTAAATAATATGTCACCCGATTTTGATGGTTAGGAGTTACTATAATTTTATAGAAATTAGGAATAATAAATACTTTTATGTTATGTAAAGAATATGTTATAATTAAATTGGAGACAAAATCGCAACCAGAACAGAGAATAGTTTATTTAATTTAGTTACCTTTAACATGCGTCAGACGTGGTCCGGAAAACTTCAAACGAATCAGATATTTTTCGACGCTTATTGTTATTATTATTAAGGAATCCCAAACAACTGTTTATGTTAGGATACAGAACCACTATCAGCAACCCCCGAAGTTTTTCTCACGACTTCCGATAACCACCGACGACTTTGGAACGACTCTCGAAGTCACATCATAGGAGAAATTCAGTAAATGCCTGAAAAACAAACACCTGCAATAATTGTATTTATTCAAAACATTTAAATATATGATTGTTGGGGTTCAAACAAATCTAAATCTTATGAAATGTGATGAGTATTTTTTTAAACGTCTTTATTTTAATATACTAAGTACTAATATAATATACGTCTCAAAATGTTTCACTTAACGTTCCTATTTTTAGGAATTCAAAAAGTATTAGTACAACATAAAATACACCGCGCTATTTTATAGCGATAAAACCACATGACGGTGTTTTATCACCTGTTAATATGCGTTGCATTGGCCATTGTAATTTAACCCTTCTAAATATTTTTTTTATTTGTCATTTAACTTAAAAAAATAGTCCTACTCTTATACAGCCCTTCAGATCGGTATTCGTAAATTTACCACTAAAAACGCTATCGCAAGGACTTCTCAAACTTGTTTGAATTGTTTCATCATTTTGACATAGTAGATTATAAAAATCCAAGCTGATTACAATTTATCTATTTCTTTCAATGTTCCTATTGTAAACATATACTGTTGGTACTTGGCATGAACTGCCCCAGCTGACCTGTGCGGATTCTGCCTTCTGGTGGTTACTAAAATCAAGATCATTAAGATAGCACGAAATGCCGCGAATTCCAGCCCTCTTCAAGAATGCGGAGTTTCCGACACCTCTGCTGTGGCGAATTCGCTAACAAGCTGCTGGTTCCTGAAGAAACTGCAAGTTTTTAACAAGACGCAGCCTCTGGGGACACAAACTTCCTGTCCTACCGCTTCTGGTCATTCATCCTCTCCGGGAACTACTTTCAAGTGGACGATAAAGGACAAATTGAGAAACAACCAAAACATCGTAAATAATGTGTTATGGGATTGTGGTGCGTGTTTTCTTGAGTGAACTTCCTCTCCGTTTTTCCTGTATGAGAGAATTTAACAAAAACGCCAAATGCGACATTTTAAGAGAAATAACTTTTACACAAATGCAGTTGCATCACCATCACCTGACATCGATAACACTCAAAGCACGTGCTACTGAAAGCTCGCAGCTTGACAGGCGTAACGTCGTATAGGCTGTTAAATAACAAGAGGCGATTTTCGACTTTACGTAACTTGTGCTTGAGGCTTTGATCAATTCTTACTGATAAGTGTGCCTAAACGTGCGTCTCATTAGAAGGTCTGATACTGACCCGAGATGTCTAGCAAGTTGTGTGCGTCACACCTATTATTGTTGGTTGAGACAACAGAATTGTTGTTATCTTAATTTTAAAAAAAGCTTCATTTGTATTAAAAAGTTCTTACGATGTTTTTGACTTTGCTGTCTGTAAATTTTTGTTGTTTGTGTAAGACGCATGCACTCACTGGTAGGTCAACAAAAAAAGGAACTCACAACCGGGCCCACCAACGATGATTATAGGAATTATTTTTTTATCGTTAAAAACATGCACATTAAAAAGTCGTTTATCATGTTAATATTGTTAAAAACGTATCGCCGTATAAACCCAGTATTCATTACAGTAACTCATTAATAGTCATTATAGTAAATGGCGCCAAAATATTTTGGGTAAAAAACAAAAACAACAATATTATAACAGTGGCACATCTTAAAATGCGAATCATGGTTGGCGTTTTTAATTTTGCAAAATTCAGATTACATTTTATTATCTTTAATCCATTTTTCGCACCCTTTCGAACTCTCCTTTCCTCCCTTATTGAGAAAAATTCTTCGATATATTGCATTGGTTATACAGGGTGATTTTGTAAAAAAGGTACATTAAGCTGGCTTTGCAATTTCGGAAATTTTGTCACCTCGTTGCGTTGAAAGTTTCTTAAGTGTGAAAATGTGCGTAAAATGGCGGTCATTTTGAAGATTTCTTGTAGAAATGTGTGACTAAATACTTACGCAATGTTCTTCTTTTCTTATAGATATAATCCTTGTTAAAAAGTGGCAGATGTTCCATAGCAACATGATGCTTGATGTTTTATGATCAGCCTATAGATACCTTAACAAACATAAATATTGATTCTTAAATTGTCCACGTATGAATAAAAGCGAGAAAGTGAAGTCTAAAATTTGTTGATAAACGCTGTCAGACTTAAACCCTTACTACACGCACTATTTATTGCATTATTTATTACTATTACAGAACGACCATAATATAATTTTTTCTATCGCGCACGTTTTTTGGTTTTCTAATAGAGCTATTAAAGCACGCAAATGGCGTCAAAGCGGTTCGTTAATAGCGGAAAGGGATTCTCTAATAGATCTGGTGTAATTTAGATCGGTAAGATTGGTAGCCATGACGAGAAATGTCAGGTGAATGTCAGTGGCAAATGTCAAATTAAAATTTCCCGTATTTCGGGAGGCGTAAGGACTTCACTAACTTCTTCACAAGACATTTTAACCAATTTTAACTTACAAAAACTCGAATTGATTCGAATTACAGTTGTTGTGAAAATTCGAACTTCAAATATTTGGTGTCAGACCAACCCATCACCAACCACGACAAAATTCCTCAGATTTAAACAAACACAAATTTCAATTAAATTTTGCGAAAAAACGTGCGCGGTAGAAAAAATTGTATAAACAATTCGTTTATACGTTAAATTGTAATATATTGTCATATAATGTTGATTTTTTTTCCAAAAATCTGGATGCTAAGGGCAAAAAGCCAACACGGATTCATAAATCACACATGCAGGACTATTGCAATTCTATAAAATGCAATATCTATAATTAGCTTAAATAGATAAAAAAAATGTGGAGTGAAACGTACCATTTTACTTTCTATTGTTTTCAATTTCGAAATTTCTTCTAAAACGTCCGATAATCCAATCCTTAGACTCGAGTCATTCGGATGAGAATTGGATTTTAAATAACAAACAATGCTTTGGGAATCACCAAAATTTATATTTGGTAAATACAAATTAAAGAAGATTTATTCGGTAAAATTCTGAAATGATGTCATTATTGTTTCAGAGGGCCATAAACGAAAAAATTTGATTAACGATTTTTAAAATTAACGTTTTGCAAAATTTCAGAGCATTCGGTTTTACAATTTCAAAACCACATGTGCAGGAGGATATTATTTTATAAAATTTAAATAATATTTACTGTTGTAAACTTCGAAATGACGTTAAAAGATTGTTGGTAGGGATGATTAGCCAAATTTTGATTAGCGTTTTACATCTACACGATATTCGTAATCCACATATAAAATTTGACACCTCGTTCAGTAGTTTTGGAGATAAAAATCCGGACAGACAGACAGACAGACAGACAGACAGACAGATGGAAACGGGAGACCTATTGTTTCGTACTGAGTTTACACTGTAAAAAGATGGTCTTATTTAATATGTGTTCAGTGTGAAGGGTGACCGTTCGAAAAAATACTTCAATGTATGTGTTTATCTGTAATTGTTTATAAAATAAAGCGATTGTAATTTATTTAATTTAGCTTCAATTGTTTTATATTCATAAATTTGATCTTTTTTTGTACATTGAAAATGAAATCTACGCCCAAATGTTTTACGTCATTATAACCGTAATTTATTAATGTAGGTTAATAATTTTATTTAAATCAGTTAAAAGGTGTGCATTAAAATTTATAAAAATAGCGGTTAGCGGCGCGACAACGACGCCAAACATATGTATAACATATTTGCAGTGTACTAAATTGAGCTTCTCCCTTCAATCTAAAAACAATTGCGTTTGCAGAATTTCAATGTTTTTGTCCGTTTTCAAGATATAAAGCCGTGGAGTATTATCTAGGACATCTGTGTACTCAAAATATTATTTTTGTGTCAACTAAATTTTTATGACGTTATTATGATGATTTGAACGAGACAGTAACAGATTATCAGGTTAATGAAGGTTGAAGGAGTTGAGGTCCGCAGAAAGAAATACCAAATTTTATTTACAAAGTAGCAAAACATACAAAATAAAATAATTTAAAAAATGCAAGGTAAACGATACAAAATATTTTTGCACCAAAATACGAGTTTAAAATGTTTATGAATGTGTGTGTTTTAAACTTTTAAGGTAAAGTACGACTGTGATATCATAAGCATTTTACAGAGGATCGTCCATAAAGCGGCACTTTACACAAACACTTAGGTAGGCCCGTATTGAAATGATTTTTATTTGTGACTCTTATTTTACAATAGGAGAAGGTTTTGGCGGGGCAAGCGGATTTATTGCACCCATTGTGACGAACTTGTAAAAAATACCGCAAATTGAGTAGCAATTAAACCATAACTGCATTAAATCTGTCTACTACTGGTAGAATATAGTACAGTTTTGATGCATTCCTGTAAGAACAGTATAGAAACAATTACAAACGATTTAGTTAACTCACTTGAGGCGCATCTAGTCGGCTTATGACAGGTATAATCCATAATTGGCTTCCATCCCTTGCCGGGTAGTAGGTTCATCAATAATTTGTTATGGTTATTTAGGTGGTAAATATTTTTATTATTTTCGTACATGTTTTGCTGCAAAGATAAAGTAAATAATAGACGAAAACAAAACTAAATACTTGTTTATTTTTGGTTTGTCTCTATATTCCATGTCTAAATTTATGATAATTTTTTTATTGTAGTTGAACTGCGAATTTTAAAGTATGTATCAATTTGTATATTTTTTAAACCTTCTACAAACTGATATATACCGAGAGAGCAATAAAACACGATCAAACACGGCCATGAATTTTTTAATATTCGTCTTCGATTGCTGCATTTTCAAATCAAACTTTTAATAAATTAACGGTAATCTGACATGAAGAAAATTCCATCAAAGACAAATCTTCAAAAATTTATGGCTGTCTTGGATCGTGTTTTTTATTGCTCTCTCGGTATAAGGATGTTTTGAATAAACAACTGAATTAAACTTAGTATGCAACGATTCACTGGCATTTGTTGTTCGATAAAAAAAAATCATAAAATTTACCCTCCCTTCACCATTTTAGCCAGCTTATCTCTAATCATTTTTCGGCGGAGAAGCGAAAACCGATCCCGTACATTTGGCATTTTACAAGTTTTTGGATTTTTTGTACCAATTTTTGCAATATTTATTTTATTACCATATTAAGTTTGACAATTATACCTCTCAGAATCATATTGTATAAAAATATTTTTAAAGTATATATATCTGCTATAAAATAACATAAAAATTTAAATAATACACCACCGGACGTGGACTCCAAGTGATTTTTATTCTGAAAATGTGCTTGAAGTAATGCATATAAATAAAAGATTTACTAGTTTTAGAGATGTGGATTTAAAAAAATACAATTATAAAATATGAGTTAATTAAAAAAAAACATGGAATCAAATTATGAATTTGTCTTTAGATCTCTATTAAACTATTGTCATTGCAATTCAATATCTGGTAATTTGGTAGATAAATTTAATGACAACATTCTTAATAGTCGCTTTAAAGAACGCACTAACTAAAACTTCATCAGTGCACTACGTTGAAAGATATAAAAATCTATAATATCAGTTAGAAAGACAAAATTTTCTAACGGAAAATAATGCCAAGCACTACTTAATGTTAGATTTTTTCATAAGAAAATAAAATGCAAAAACTGAGTATAATTAATTAACTAAACACTTTTATCTGTATTATGTTTATGTACATAGTGTGCACTCGTATGATGGATGATTATGATTAATTATGATAACACGTTTTATACAAATACGGACAAATTTTGCGTATTTTGCATTACGAGCAATTTCGCTTACAGTTCTTTCTTTCCAAACTCTAATAATGTAATAATCAGATCACTGTAACAAATACATAAGAGCAAGCGTCTTGGCAATTCACATGTCATAGAAATTCACAACTCGTAGAAGACGAAAGTGCAAGGTTTCTCTGTTTGGTGGAAAATATCTGCAACTGCTGAATCAATTACCCAGAATTTTTAAAGTATTTTAATATTACGGCGGAAATGGTATAACGGTGGGCATAACTTTTATTCACTCTTTTCAAAAACTGATGACGTCACCTTAAAATATTTTTAAAGAAGTCTCACTTCAGCACAACATGTTTACTATTTTACCTCCGATTTCAACTTACGACGTAATCTTAAATATTATTTTCATTAAATTTTAATCGAAAAATGCGTGTTAATCTCTTGTATGTGTTTCCTGTACTTATGATATGTGTTAAATTTTTACCATTGTTTATATACTGGTATATCAGAAATAATATATTATTTAAAAAGAATTATTGTATGGACCCGTTCACTTTATCGAATGCCTGAGAAATCATGATCAGAAATTTTTAAAAATCCTATTCATATGTGGTGAATTGTTCGTATCAGATTTAATATTTAACCTTCTTAAAAAGTGAAAAATTATTAAATACATCTTAAAAAAAGAGATTTAGTAATATTTTTCTATCATATAAAAATAATAAAATTTTGAGTTTGTGTTGGAAAATGGTCACTTATTATCAGTTATAACATATTTTCTAAGTATAAATCCTAAACCCTTTATTTAACCGAAATAATATCAAACATTAACTAGGTGTATGAAATTAGATTACACAAAGCTGTAGATATGTTTTTAAAATTTGGATTTATGCGGTTTGTTGTTGGAAATTTTATGAACTAATCGAATACTATTTAGGGAACAACAATGTGGCATAGCATATCAGTGTTGACTGTTTGCACACTTGCCTTTTTGTTGAAAAAATATACTATTATTATTAGTATGAAACTTTGAATAACACTTCTGTCAAATAGTAAACAACCAAAACGTGTGATAAACAGGCAAATAATAAATTGATAGAAAACATTTTTTATATAATGATTAATCAATAATTTCATTAAAATTGCTTAACAATGCAGCGTAATTGTAACATTTATCTTCAATAGCTACTCTGAAAATATTTTCTCAGTATAAAAGTATGGTTAATATGGAAGTAGGTAGACTACAACAATTCACGTTTTCCTTCTACAAATTTTTAATTAGGGGTCGAAACATTCAAACAATTCGGGTGAGCGCTTTATGGATCAACTGCAGTGGATGTTTCCTGAAGAAGGCACATGTTCTTAAAATAATACATCTGCCAGGTCTCAATCATTGTGACAGCTTACGAAGAAACGCCAAGTTCGTAAAGTCCAAAAATAACAAAAAATAGACACACGAGGCGGCCTTCTGCAAGCACTTCCGATTTGAAAAATGTGTCCACACACGTTCCTGTTTTCCAAGTAATTAAAATAATGATGTTTTTGTGTTGATAGATTTCTTCGAATAGATCTAAATTTATCAAGTTTATCTATATTCGTAAAGCGATAGTTCCCACTTTTCTTCAAAAGGAAAAAAGTGGGTCAAGTTTCACTCCAATTACTATTTCTGATAAGAGCTGTCCCACTGAAACATAGGTTGAGTTAATCGTTTAAAAGCAATTAAGGGTCTGAATTATTTTGCGTGCAATCCTTCCTCTACATTAATTAGCATGAAAAGATATTTTATACCCACGTCTAATTAGTTTAAAATTGCTTTTCACAAAGCGATTTATTTTTACTTATGCTAAAGCACTTTCTTTAGAAGAATCTTAGCGCAAATAACAGACATATTTGAACAATGATAAGAGATTTCTTTTACAATTAACTCGATTGTTATTTTAAATCCGATACTTCTATTCATGTAATCTTAGTGGGATAATTGTCAAATTTTCGGCGAAAACCTAAAACCAATAACTCATCAGATCACCATTTGTGTTCTTTTGGTCTAAAGAATTCATGTTTCCACTTTTCCGTCCCTCTCTAGCGCGAGCGAATTGCCACCGTTCAGACAAAGATGACGCATTTTTACACGAGGGTTTCCCATTCAGGTTCCTCTTTTTATGACGATTTTTTGCGGCGTGTAAAACGTTTAGTAGACTACTTATTAGGGTGATCTTTTAAAGTCATTTTTTATAGCCGCTTCCCTCCCTATAATGCGGCAAGTCCACCACGATTAGTTTTCAGTGTTGTAACATACGGCTTAAAAAAAGCTGGGGTGTTTTTTGTGATACCTGTCGTGCGATTTAGATAAATAGGGGTGCGAAATGTCAGGTGAAACATTTCGAAGGGAAATTGATGCGTTTTTTAGTTCTATTCAAACATAGAAGCTTGTGAACCCTCATTTTTTACTTTTATATGAGAAATACACATTTTATATCAGTTTGCGCATCCCAAACTAATACAAATAACGAAAACACGTTGCCATCCGCCCTCACTGTGGGTTGTTTTCTCTTTTGCATAGCGGCAGATGTTAGGATTACTATTACCTTGAATACTATGTATTTAAAAAGGGTCAGTCACCCTTTTCAGAAAGGGTTTTTTCGAAGGTCCGGTTACAGGGTTTTTGTTGGCCGAAACGTTATTGTCTTTTTTGCACATTTGCTTCAGAACATTTGGCTGTCATTTTAGATTATCCATAAAAGTGTACAAAAAATATGAAAGTCTAACTTTGTCGGGATGTTTTGTGCCGTAAATGTGAAATTTTAAGATGAATAATAAAATCGTCACAAAAAATTGGGTTGCGTTGGTTTCGCTCTAAATTTATTCGGTTCCACTATAGCTTTGCATTTTTTATAAGTTGGAAATAAAATACTGTTACTGCTGGTATCTATTTTAAGTCATTTTTTATTAAAAATTTAAAAAATGTGGGACATATTTTCCATTAAAGTTTATATAACCCATATTTTTTAATCTCGATAGTGACAGGCAAGTCTTATCACAAAACTTGTATAACGCAAGTTTATAATGTGATTATTGTAGCTGTAATAACAATTTTTTAGAATAAAAATTACACACAAGAGGAGAATCAATTTATGATAAAAATAGAAATAAATTTACTTTATCGGCACGTGTTTCGATATAATATGTTGATTTGAATTGAACTAATATAAATTAAGAGTATCTGTGATAGATAAATGTTTTTTAACCTATTAACAAATTTAAACAAAAAATTATATTATAAATGTTGATAATAAATATACTGATAGATGTTTTAAGTACATGTTTTATTTATTGCTTGGGATATTATAAACTGTAGCTACATTTTCACATACGTTTTCACAATGATTTGTTAAAAATGATTTATAGTGACTTGCTATTAATAACAGTGTGTCTTTAGGTCGATTCAGTTACAATTTTAGCTGATACTTTATTGATTTTTACCGAGAGAGCAATAAAAAACACAGTCAAAAGCAAACATGGATTTTTAAAGATTGGTCTTTGATACAATTTTCGTTTTATTAGATTACCATGAATTTGAAAATTGGAACTGAAAATGTAACGATCAAAGACAAACTTTCAAAAATACATGGTTACCTTTGATCGCGTTTTTTATTGCTCTGTCGGTATAATTACTGCAGAAACATGGTTTGGATCGACGACTGTTTGTAGAAGACGAAATATAGGTTTTCCGTTTCCTTCATTCTATTGGAAATTTTCTCTCACTCTTGCGAACAAAACAAACAGAAAGAGCATCTAAACAATATTAATGAAGTCCATATATTTAATCGGTTATCTTAAAAACGTAAAACTTAAAAAATTTTAGTACACTCCGATTAACTCGAACTATACTTTTTATTTCTGTTTGAGTTCTTTTTCACCACAAATAATTCACATTTTGTATTTTGTCAAAATTTCTTTTTTAATCATGGCAGATTTTGGATGTTTGTATCCAAGAACTTGAACTATTATTTTATTATAGTAAAAAAATCTTAAATTGCAGAGATTTTTTTTCTAAAAATTCTTTATTTTAGAGTTATATCATTACTATTAAAGTAACAACACTGAGATTTTTGCAGCGGCTAAATTACTATTGCGGTACAGTTGAAGACTTGACATTACTGAAATTTTGATTTAATCAGTACTGAAAAAACATTCTTAGGCAGCTAATTTTTCATTAATAAAATTTACCTTGATACCGTTAATGTGTTTTGCAAAAATTATATTCCCCCTATTATTATTTTATTTATTTATTTACCTAAACATTTATTTATGTAATTTTAATCAGAAACATTTTTAAACTTTCGAATTATGTTTGTTAAATTGTGTGGATTAGTTTACAATATCAGTAAATGTCAATTTGCGCACTGTAATTTTTTTAATGTTTAATACAACAGAATATTGTACACAAATTTTCGTACTAAATTAGCATCATAATTTTAACTACAAATTGTAACTACAAATTTTTATTGTATGTCCTAATAACATACGGTACCCAAATGAATGAATAATTGAGTAAGGTCTATGACTTGAAAACAATGTATACTTATAATTAGACACAAAATGAGTAAATTTAGCAAATAAACAAAACTAATAATGATGTCATTATTTAAGCTTTCTCTAACCATAAACAGCAACATGACAATATAAATCAAAATCTCTATAATAATAAAAAAATATTAACAAATGCGAGAATTATGTAGAGATTTTGAAGTTGTTTCTGATTTAACATTAAAACCTCTTTTTTCAAATGAGAAATTCATGACTGTAAATGTTGAACAAAATTAAATATCATTAAAACTGAAAGCCAAATATAGAGCCAATTTGGAAATTTTTTCAGTTTTACCACTACGATATTGTATTATTTAACGCAGACAGAACACCAGTTATAATAAAACAGCGACGCGACGTGTCGATTATTTAAAATCTGTGTTTGCCGGTCTCATCCGTAATATATTGGTACGTTTTAGGCTGCCAGACCTTTGAAAAATGCATCGATATCAGAAATTTTTATTTGAATTGGTTTATCAACATCCGCATCCCTAAGATTACCATATCTTTTGCTATTTACCCGAGAAAACCAAAGTGCATCCAAAGAAAAAATAAAACTGTTATTTTTAGATATAAAGTATTTACCCAGCGTACTTATTGTTTGTATGTTTAGTAAATTTTCTTCGGACCCAAACTCACTCATTGTTTACTGATAAATCGATAAATTTACTAAAACAGACCGAACATTTTCGCTTAGATTTGTCGAGAGACGAACCCATCAGACTGCATAATAATACCACAAAAAGTTAAAAGGACCCCGTTCTAAACACTTGCGATCCAATAAAATCTCCAGATCTCTGCAAAAATACTTTCCAGTCGATGACTGTGCTGTTTTTTTCATGAAAAACAACAAAATAGCAAAGGGTAGCGTTTGAGGGTGGCTTTAGTGCCGTGCAGGGGTGGCCAATAGCAAATCGGCGAGGGTGAAATTGTAAGGGGTGAACGGAGACCAACGTCGAGAAAAAATAGCGAAGAGCGAGATGGACTGAGCCGAATATGGTTGCTGCTTTGAAATATGAATTTCGCGAAATAAACAGCATATTGGATATCGACCAAACAAAAAACTTGCTAAAAGGGCCGTCGTCTTTTATACCTTTTCACTGAATAGACACGTGATTAGCAAGAGTCAATTATGTAATGACAATGTGATTGTTTAAAAACTTCCTCAATAACACGCTTCTTCGATTATAAAAATGTTTTTTTCTATAAAGTGATAAGGAATCACCTTGACCTTTTTACTTTGGTCTAGTAATTGCTGTTTTAAAAGACTTTTTTATTGCGTTTCCGTTCAAGTAAATATTTTTCTTATTTTGATTTATTTAGGAAACAAGTCAAAGTGTTATTATTATTATTTTTATAAAATGCGTGTAAAACTTGATTGATGTTATTTTTTGAGATAGTGATTGTGTAAGCGTTCCAGTAATTTTCGTCTGCATGCTAACACATCCATGATCTAATATTTCTTTTCTCTGTTATACGTGCTATTTGTTATTTTCTTGAAATATTTTATGTGTTTTACAAAATCTGTTTACGCAACAGTTCAGTTCACATCTATTTTCAGGTTATTTACAATACGTCATAGTTTCTTTTCAGAATTTATTTCACGCTTTGTATTTGATTTTTTCAGTGACCGATAGAAAATAATCAAAAAAGTTGCAACCGGCGAACACAAACGCTCAATAATGACTTTCTGGAGAAAACCGCCATAATTACAATAACAATCAGAAAATACTTAAAATGCTAATGGCCGATCATAAAAGATTTCTCTCTAATATTTTGTGTACGTTTTGTTGGGTTGGAGCTGTAGTGGTGGGGATAAGGGGTGGTTCATGTGCTGGTTCCATATATTCATACAAACCACCGATAATATCAACATTCAGTCTTTGACACTCATAAAAGACACTTCAAAGTTTTTACTGTGCAAAACGTGAATTTTACATCTGAAAGTTCCAACGGACAAGTTTTGTAGAAAAATTGCCTACTTCAAGGACCGGCTTATTGGTAAGTTTCTGTGTGACAGATTTGCATGTCAAACTTTTATTGCTTTTTTGCTAACGGAAAGAGTAGAGTTCCATAAAATGTAAATGTTCCTTGAAACATTATTGTTGGAGAAATTTCGGTTCGTACCGTAAACTTGCCCCAGGTAAAATCCTTCCAATGAAAGGGTTTCGGGAAGAATTAGCATAACGACAGGCTAATAAATAACCCCTGACCAGTTAAGTCGAGCTGATGAAACTGTATTTTAAGAATTTGTTAAAAGGTTTCTTAAAAACAAAATTTCTAAAGATACCGCCATCGAAAAGAACGTTTTCGTTAATTTTTGAACCTGTCAAAGACTGACTCATGAATTATGTTGTGCTTATTTTTAAATTAAAGTGTTCATATATTCTTCATATTGATTTGCCATAACTAAGAATGGATTGAGTGGGAAAAATTACATTAATAACTCGAGGGCTGTAATAGTAATACGAAGCAATATTTTTTTAACTATTTTTAATATAACTTTTATTGGGCGCATTTTATTATTCTTTCGGAAAAGAACGATTACTTTTTTAATCTGGTATAAAGCTTTATTATGGCGATGTATCGTAAATCGTGGAGCTTTAGAAAGCGCTCAAGAGAGGGGATGTATTGGAGGGGTGAAGTCAAAGCGAGTAAGGGTGGGAGGACGGACTGGACATGGCTATCTGTGATTTGGCATGGTCCGAAAACTTATTTCATTCGTACTTCAGTCGCGGTCATGACAATGTTGTGACTAAGATTTTTATTCATTAGTATCAGCGTCTTGTTATTGTAACTTTTTTGTTTGTGTTTGTGTGTATGTTTTGTGGTTATGTGTAGTTTTTAAAAATAACACTAATTAGGTACTTTTCTATTTTTATATCTTTCGATTTCTGTTTAGTTTTGTTAGTTTATTCATTTTTTAAAAGCGTCTAATGTGTTCACTCCTATTACAGATCAGTGCATAAAAATTGAAATGATTGATAAAGACATGACTTCGGCATTCATGCAGGGTGGATCAGTTCGTCCGATTAATAACTATCAATCAAACATTATGGAACCACGGTCGCCGCATACAGCTTGGCAGATAAATCCAGCGCAAATTGCAGTAAGTTTTTTAAATTTTTTAAGTTTTTTTATAACGCTAAAAGAAAACAACCATTTTTGTTAATCCGAGCACGAAATACATTCTAACGCTTTTATATCTCCGTTGTGTCATTGATATGAATTTAGGTTGTAAACAAAACATGTTTTTATTACTACAGTTAGCTATTTTTAATTTAGTAACAGAGCTCGCTAAAACCCGCTTAAAAAATAAAATTTTCTCTTCCAACACCATTACTTAAATAAACACGTTTTATTCCAGAAACACCAACCAATGGAGGAAGACAAAAACGATTCCGGGGTTGCTTCTGGCAGCGACTTTCATTCCTCTTCACCCGGAAGTGATACTAGCAGCCAAGATTTACAACACGCGTATCATCAGTCGCAAACGCAAAACACTCAAGCGAACCGATTTTATTCGCCTCCCACATTACCACAAGCAATGGCGATGTTTGGTATGAATCCGTACAGTCACAACCCGTTGACACCTCCAAATTCCGAACCGCTAGTTTCCCCAAAGAGCGAAAAAGAGGAAAAAGATCTAGATACCACTCTCACGCCGTGCGCTTCACCAAATGAGGTGAAAAACGAAGAAGAGGACCATCTACGACGACTCCAAATGACGATGGAGAAAAATTTGCATTTGTCACCGAGAAACGGCGAACATTCGATGGACGCACAGAGCAACAAGAGTGACGACGCAGACGAATACGAAGAAGCGTTACGAGTACCGAAAGTCAACTCTCACGGTAAATTGAAGACGTTTAAATGTAAACAGTGCGACTTTGTCGCGAACACCAAGATTGATCAGTGGAACCACAGCAAGATTCACATTAGGGAAGAGAAAATGCTAACCTGTCCTAGATGCCCATTCGTGACTGAATACAAGCATCATCTTGAGTATCATATGCGGAACCATGCAGGTTCTAAACCGTTTCATTGCAGCAAGTGTGACTACAGTTGCGTTAACAAGTCAATGCTGAATTCACACATGAAGTCGCATTCGAACGTTTATCGCTTCAGCTGTCGAGATTGCAACTACGCCACTAAATATTGTCACTCTTTGAAGCTCCATTTACGACGATATGAGCACAATCCTAGCGTGGTCCTGGATGAAGAAGGCAATCCATGCCCTGATATAATCATCGACGTGTATGGAACAAGACGTGGCCCTAAAGTTAAGTCCCAGCCACAACCAAGTGAAACGCCTACACGTCCGGAACGGCATGCGTTTAGCTTAAATCCGATGCTTCCTCAGCAACTACCTTTTGGAAATTACCCCTTTTTCACCGGGTTTCCAAATCCTCAAATATTGCAACAGCTGATTCAGGAAAGACAAGCTCTCATCGCCTCTGCATGTGCGAGTTCGCCTCCACCTTCTGCACAAGCAGAACCTGCCGAGCCTGATACGAAAGTTTTGGATTTGAGCAAACCAGGGACCAGCGGTTTGGCTCAACAACACAAAAATCGTCGCAAAGGTCCTGCTTTCAGAGTCGATCCGTCAACTGTTAATGATTCGGAAGATGACGATGACGCGTCCACTACTATGTTCGACAACGTAGAAGTTGTACAAAATCTAGAAGAGAAGAAAGAAGAAGTTGCGTGTTCCGAAAATGACGCAAGTGATAACAATAATAATAAGGAGAATAAGAGTTGCCAGTATTGTAAAATTACTTTTGGGGATGATGTTTTGTATAGTATCCATATGGGGATTCACGGCTTTCATAATCCGTTTGTCTGTAACCTGTGTGGACAGGAATGTACTGACAGAGTGTCATTTTTCTTACATACTATCAGAGCTTCTCATTCGTAATTAAGTCATAAGACTGATTAGTTTTAATTAGGAATAGTTTAGATAAGTTGTAGCTTTTTAATTTAACTAGTCACGATAGGGTCACAATTTGGCCCAAGTTTTTTTAGTGTTATTTTACACTTTTAAGTGCAATTTTTTTTTTAATTGTTTAACAGTTCTGGAGGTGTACGGGTAGTAACTCCATAACGTTAAACTACCACATACGACTTCCGAGTCATTTACTCAATTTGAAAGTAATTTATTTTTTGTGTAAATTTTGATAGTAGTGTTCTAATTATAGTCGCTATTAAAATGTTTTAGTGTCATATTTTTGTACTCGTGGGGCCATGACATAAGACTGATTGTATTATAAATAAGTTCAATGTTTTCTATAGCATTGCAGTGCACGAGCAACACAATCAAAGATATTGTACAATAGTTGTGTGTATTATACTATTGTTTAAGCCAAATAATAAACAATGGCACGGTAGTATGATTTTTTTTTTATTCAGTTTGTAGCTTTCTTCATTCTGTAGCTTTCGCGCTAACCTTACAGGCGCAAAGTGCAAAATCAAAAGTTCGTCGAAAAAATATTTTTGTTAAATAAAGGCTTAAAAAGTAAAAAAGTAGGAGTAATTTTTTTCATAAAGTACTTATATACACGTGAAAAATCAGTAAAAAACTGAATTTGCGAGAAAGATATTATTTAAAATAGTTACAACACAAGTAATTTTATTAAAAAAACAGTAGTACAATTAAAAATCTTTTTTAAATTTCTGAATGCCAAGTATAGTTTGTATACAGTCGTATTTAAGTGTTGTATTTGTTTTTTCTCGGTGGTTTCCAACTTTATTTGTACGCGACGTTAAGCCACCTAATATGTGGTTGAAAATGTTTAGAAGAACTTAAATTTAGAAAAGTAAATAAGACTATTCATGAGATGATGTTGCTATTATTATTAAAATTAAATTCACTTCCTGAGATTTTTTCGTGGTGCTTGTCGAAATCTCGCACCTACATTATATTTTACTTATTAGAAATTTTTTATATTTGACTAGTACTTATAAGCCATTATGCAAATGCATTATCCACATAACAGTGTAATTACTATTTTTTATAATGAGTTCTTAACGTCTACTAGCCGGCAGAATAAAAAAGATTAAAACGGACCGACCACCCATGAAAGTTAAATTTAGAATATCAAGAATTATTTTTCCAGGGCTTACACTTAATGTGTGCTTTATATGTACCTGTAATATGTGATTTCTCGAGTGATAATTTAATGTCCATAAAGTTTACAGGTTTTCATTAGTCGGGGCGTCATTGGAACGTGTTTAAAACAATTAATTACGCAACAATAGAGGTTCACAAAAGATGTGGTGGGACAACTGCGCAGCTACGACTCTATTTCCATAAATAGTAACTAATATTTACAAAATAGAGCGAGTGACAAAATACACAGCAAATCAAATTATATTTATATTCAAAAAGACTCTGATTTTTTCAATAACTTCATAACTAAGTATTTAAAAAAAGATATATTTTGAAAAGTTATGTAGCTCAAAGTTACTTAGAAGATAGCTTCTAAATGCGGTATTGAAATAGTTGCTTGCAAACCTAATGCAAGAAATTATACTTTAACACACGAGATTGTTTTTTTTATTAACTAAGATTTGTTGTAGATTATATTATCAATGACCTACATACACATACATTTTTTAACTAAATTTTAAAACGAGGACAACTGTATTGATTATAGTGAGTTTTCCCTACAAAAACTTATTTTCTGACAACACAAACTTACCATTTTTCGGATCCTATCCCAAAAGATCCATTTTTTTTTTTATATTGAAAAAATTTTTCAAAGATTATTTCGACAGAACTTCTATATACTGCCCATAATGTACAGTATATCAAATTCAGCTGTTTCGAAAAATTATAAGATTTGATTCTGCGAATCATGCACATTTTCGATAGGATTTATTCCGTAAAATTTTGAGATGACGTCATGAATTGTTGGGGGATAAAAATATATTTTGATTAAAAATTTTCCGTGCGATAATTTTAAAACGTCTGCAAAATTTCAAAACTTAATTACAAAATGTTGTTATATAATTTTGATTTTTTTTCCAAAAATCTGGATGCCTTAGGTAAAAACTCAACACGTAGTCATAAACTACACGTGTATGTATGTTTTTGGACTCTAGAGGTCATAATCCATCGAGAAAATATGAAAGTAACCAGTCGCGTGAAGGACTCGATTACAATACTTCCTTAATTTACGCTCGGGAGATAAAAATCTAGCGTAAAAAATGCCTGTTGTGTGCTATTTAATTACTGGATTTCGAGGCAAGTTATTTAAACAATTGTTTATTTAAAGCAACATATATACTAAACTCACTTGACATACACCTTGTAAAACTTTTATGACTTAAGCGGCTTAAGCCAAACCACCCTTATGAGTCAAACTGGCTATTGTAAGCTTTATGGACTCGAACCGCAAGGATTATTACTGTCCATTGTTGCCATAATAGGGCTGTAAAGTTTTACTAGGTATATATGTGAACTGAGTTAGTGAATTAAGTTATACAATAGCCAGTTTGACTTCTAAGGGTACTTTGCCTTAAGTCATAAAAGTTTTACAAGGTGTATGTCAAGTGAGTTTAGTGTACTTTCTTTGTATGTTGTAGAACCACACAATCTCCCATACTATTAAAGTGGCTATCACTCTGTTTAAAAATAAATCGCAAATCCTAAAACAGAGGCAACTTGTTTTATTTAAATAAACGTATTTCAATTAATAATAAATTGTTTGATGTGTTATGAAATATTTTCATATATTTATAGGTAATAAAAGTGTTTTTCCAAAGAAAATATCACTTTAACCATAATAAATATTGATTGCAAAAGATGTTATTTAATTATCGGTTTCATATCTTATGAACTTGAAAAATATTACAAGCACAATAAAAAGTTAAGCCATCACATGTTGTGAACTCTTATATAAAATTCGATTTCTAGTACCACAGTGGTTCGTACGTTTTGGTCCCAAGGTTATGTAAGACTTACAAAAAAATATATCGACTATTATTAAACAAAACTTCCCACATCTCTGAAGTACAATAAAAAAAATCCAGTTTTTCTTAAATATAAGTAATATTCCTGCTTTATCGACATTTCGGCGAGTTATTGAATATTTTCACAAATTATTTAATTGGCAAAAACTTTTACTGTAAAATAATAGAAAATAAAACTTTAAAATTGACAAAGCTAATATTTCTTAGGCACTCAAATTTCTTCTAATCAAATTTTAACTGAATAGCTTTGTTGTGTAATGATGAGTAGATAATTACCCTAAAACAATTTGATAAAATTACAGTGATTTAAATGACACTTCGCGTGACTACTAGATAAATGATAATAATAATTTTCTTGAAATTTATTCTTGCATTATTTAAGAATTAGATCAAGATAAAGAAAAAATAAAAATGATTTTGAAAACTTCTTTGAATTCTCTATAGCGATTCCTTTACGACTTTGCTAATTTATCAAGGAAGAAACTAATGCCTTAAAAACTGATCACCATCTGGTATATGGAATATGTTTAAATAAAACCAGAACTTCAGAGAATTCTTAACCAAGACTCAATGACGTCACTTTTTTCGATTTTAAACCATAAATCATAAACCACGAAGTATATATTTCAGACTACATTCAGAAATACCAAGGAGCACTAAGGATTTTTTGTCCTTTTAGTATACTACGTTTTACTATAAATTATTTGTTAGTCATTTGTGCAATGCAATAAAGCTCCTTTTTTACCCTCCAAGTGAGCTAAAAGCCTTCTCAGTTAATTAAGGCTACAAGTTTAGAAAAATATACAAAACAACAAATGTGGCACACATTTCTCTACTTAGCACACCCAGTTTAACCTTTGCCCACTTCAAACATTTTTTTCCTACAAAGTGCGCGATCCTCCACAAAAACTAAATCTCTGCCACATGTGTCCACGTCCCCATCAACGTAGACTTTATTCCGCGTGCTGTGTGTCCCCCATTTCCTTAAAACGCAGATTCATTCATGAGAGAGAAGCAGTGCTCCATGACAGGGCACATGATCCTAAAATGCAAGTCGGATTTAGGGGACGACGAATTTGACAGTGCAACCTCTTAGCTACTTCCGCCCGTGTAACAAAACTGACGACATTTGACCCCACGAGCACGTGGATGTGTATATGGTGCTGATGCAGTTGTTGAAGTCTTCGTGATGCGTGAGGAACCGCCCCTAATGCTTTCTATGGCTTGTGAGTGGTTCTTTACAATGGACTTTTTTCTGTTAAGTAAATTAAGGTAGAGATGTATCAGTGCGATGTGGTTAGCGTTGATACGATGTTGTTGGAGGCGCAGAACAAGGTGCATCCTTGCATCACTCTACGATCTTTTTTGACTTTACCCACTGTCGTGCATAAAACTATGAAAATCGAATCAATCTCAAAGTAATTTAGTTTATCAAGTTAACTATGTGTCTGTAAAATATAGAAACAATTAGAAAAAAGCGGATATTGTCAAAGAACGATGTTATCAATATTTTTCAATGGAACCCTTTTTCATTTGCACATTTTAAAAATTTATGAAAAAGCAGATACATCAAAGAGAATTTTGGATAAGTTAACTAAACTATATGTAATTAAAATAATTAAAAATTTAGGTATACCAAATTAAAGAACAAACAATGTGTAACGTTATTAACATGAATTAGTTGTATTCCTTGCCTTAGGACTACAACCAATTCATTTCAGGACGTAAGTTTGAATATAGTGCGATTAAGGAATTATGAATAAGGTCGATGGTGTGTACGTTGTTGAAAAACTAAGAAAAGAAAACGATTAAAAAAAACCCTGAACCAAACTTTCGAAAATATAAACTTTAAAGTAGAAGAATTAAGTTCTTAATTCTAATCGAGTTTAATGTACTGTTTGTCTTAATACTATAGACAATGAAATATTTAATTATATTAATATATAATTTAATAGGAGTAATAATTTGCTTAATTACGACGCGCAAATTCATTTTTTACCGTTGCCAGATGTGAATTTTAACAATTTTATCGGAATTTTAAATTTTCGATTAAACTCACATTAAACACATCAGAATAATTACGTAGTTAATTGACCAACCTTGAAGTTTAATATTTTGAATTTTTTTTCGAGTTCTTCAGTCGCTTCTCAAAAACATACTATCGATCTTATTCTTAATTTTATTTCATCCTGTCTATACGCTTTTAATAATTTTTGAATTGTCGTCATTAATTTTTTATAGAAATAAAGATATTGCATTTGACCTGTGCGTAAATCACAACGTTCTCTTAATAATAATCCTCGATTTTCCAAGGGGTTTACATCAAATATTTAACTTAAAAAAATATACAAATGCGTATACTACAACATTAACTTAAAAATAATAATTCATATATGAATTCTGAAAAAAAAAACAGATGAAATTTACATAAAATAGCAAACGAGTCCTTACATTAATTGTTTGACACATTCTGTGTTTTAAGCATAACTTTTTTTGGAGAATATATACAGAAAACATGATAGAATCAGTAAAAAGAGGTTCGTTAGTAGTTTCTTAATTAAATCCGAAAAATGACTGCATGCATTTTATAATTTTTGGATCCTCCTACTTGCAAACTTAAAAATAAGGATAAATTATTGAGTCACCAGTCACCACAAAGATAAAGCCATTGAATTTTACTTCCCGAGCATAAGCTAAGAAAGTATCCATTCGACAAATGACTACTTTTATGTTTTCTCAACATTTCATGATCTCCGTCTGTCTATCGTCTGCGTCAATTTTTATTGATC
The DNA here is from genome assembly GCF_036711695.1 of Zophobas morio. Lineage (NCBI taxonomy): Eukaryota > Metazoa > Arthropoda > Insecta > Coleoptera > Tenebrionidae > Zophobas > Zophobas morio. The sequence goes on from NW_026972110.1 coordinate 8,976,419, forward strand.
AGATAATCTAGGAAACTACTGGATTCACTGGTTTGTCGTCAAACTTATCTATTTATCCCGTCGCAAAAAATTGATGACGTCATCACAAAATTATACTATCTAACGCTATAAATACTAGTACTATCTAAACAATAAACCATGTAAAACATGTATTTTTTAATCTATATTTGTTGTTTACGACGGCATTCAGGCATTCATATTTTTAGAATTACTTACACAGGGTGATTAAAAAAAAATGAAGGAGGCAATCTATTTTATTGACCAAATCAAGAACGTCTAACCTGTTTTCTCGAAAATTTGAGTATGCAGTATTGTTATTATTTATATTACACTGCACTTATTCAAATTGTTAGGTATGTGTTCTTGATGATGACGTAATCACAAAACTTTGTTATTGAAAAACTCACTTGAAACATACGCATAGCATGCTCCTTGAGCTATGTTTTAACAGCCCACACATATCTTTATTTTAACTAGTAGCAGTGACAATTTTTCGAAGAATTTGTATTTGTCCACCTGTATTCTAAAGGCGAGGGAGGTTCTGTCTAAATAACTTTAGACCAATTTTTTAAAAAGCAAGAATACACAAATTTTATTTAGCATATTACTTATAATGCAACATCCAGCGGGATTTTTATTCGAGAAGTAACTGTTTCCACTAACTGATTTGGTTTATTTAAAGAACCGTTTTACACATGACCACTTTGTATGTCGGAGCAATTTTTCATTTTATTACAATGACTCGATTACGAGAAATAAAATTTGAAAAAACAGTTCGAACGCATAGCCACTTTTACACTAATGTGTGAAATATTTATATTTAATTACCACTAAAGATAAAAAAAAATATGTTAGCCAGCCATGAGAAAAAAAAGGAGTGGTACATAAAAAGATATGATATAATAATATAATAATATAAAAATTTTTTTGGCAGTACTAGCCAAAAATTCAAACATTTTTGTTTATTTTGAATACCTAACCCGTTCACCGCTATACAATTTAAAGTTACCTATTTTTAATGAGATGGGTTGTTTCTTTTGAAAATTACGCTTTTTGAATTTAACACCCTACATATTTTTACAAATTTCAATTCCTTAGTAAAAAGTGTTACAAGCGTTAGTACTTAAAAACCCCGACACAAAAAAATGAAACCTTAAAAAATCTAAAATTGGTTAAGATTCGGTGCCACGGTCGATGCGCTGTGCCCACCTTCGTGCGAACCGAACTGATTCCTACCCCAACTGCGTTATGATCTTACAACGGCTGAAGTTATTATCATCAAACACAGCTAAGAACCATTTCTATTAAACCAGCTTTCAAAAAAACAAAAAACCAAAATTGGTTCGGCGCTACAATGTCATAGACATGCAGTTGAACAAAGGCTTTAAGGCCAGTCGCTACGTTTTCTGTATGGAATTTTCGGTACATTTTCAGAATGTATTATCTCGATTATTAACAGATTTATGTTTGTAAAATTTTAAATATAACTTGTCCACAATTTTCTTTATATAACGCAAGGAAAACTTTGTTTGAAGCAGTTTGTGATCATCTTTTTAGTTCCCGAGTAATCTAAGGAAGCATAGTAATCGAGTCCATCGGACGAATGGCCACTTTTTTTTAATTTTAGTGAAATTTTTTTATAACGAATCTTTAAAAATCCATAGCTCAATTATTTACGGAAATTTCGGACCGCGGTTTTCAACACTGTTTTCAGCTTACAAAATTCCACAAACGCACCAGACATATCGTCGACTTTTTTGTTACAAACGAGTAAAAAAAGCTTGCCTCATAGAAGGTGCTAAACGCTTCTTTTTACTCTATCTCAGTTCCAACAAATAAAGTCGAAAAATTTCCATAAATAATTGAAGTAGTATTGGATTTTTAATACGTAATGCAAAAATTTCAACGACATTTAAAAAATATAAAAATCCTTAAAATATATATTTTTTATCATATAAAGTTGTGGACAGGTTACAATTAAAATTTCATAACAATAAGTAAGTATGTTAATAAATGGCTCTTCCAACTCCTTCGAGAAACTAATTATGTTAGTGGCGTGCTCGAAACAGGCGCGGATACAGGATTTCATTTAGGGGGGGGCAATTTTTGTGCGATTTTACTTATGTCGCAGAAATTCGTTCTAAACAAAAAAAAATTATAAAATTTTAGCTTGTATACTCTTTTTCACATAACATGGGTGACATTTGGTTGTTTTCGTTACACGCATAGTGTACAGTAAAACCTCGATAATCCGAATTAATTGGAAAAAAGGCAGATTAACGATTTGTTCGGATCAGCAATTTTCCCAAAAATCTGAAAGGGAATTGAATAACAACTTCATACACAGTTGAAAACAAACTTCAAGAAATAAACCTTAATTTTATTAAACAAAATTAAAGAATTCTTAAGCAACAATGGATAATAGATACATTCTAAAAAAATATTACTCCGTGACCATAAACACGCTATCTTTTTGGAATCAACACGCCGGGATGTATACCCTGAATTTTTTCAGAATTTTTAGATGAATTTTTCAAACATGAAATTTTCAATTATTACCTCCATTATGCAAATTTCGACCCATTCGCGACGATTTTCGAAATTTAACTAAATACATTTTCTTGTAGATTTTGGGCCTCAGAAGTCACTTCTGGCTTCATTTCTTCGATAACTTAAACCATTTTTCCAGATTCGTCCAGTTGAAATATCGCAATTTTTAAAAATTTCGAAAAATTCGAATTTCACACCGAATTTTCCGAATACATTGGTCGGTTACCATTAACATGCTATATTTTTGGAATCAGTACGTCGGGATATACATATATCCCTTAATTTTTTCAGAATTTTTAGGAAACTTTTTCAAAAATAAATTTTTCCTCATGCAAATTTCGACCCATTTTCGACGATTTTCGAATTTTAACTAAATACTTTTTCTTGTAGATTTCCACCCTCATTTCTTTGATGACTTCAACCTTTTTTCCAGACTTAGTTAATTAATTCAGTGCATTGAAATCGTAATTTTTAAAAATTTCAAAATATTCCATACAACATATGCAGAAAGATCTTGCGTCATTTTTGCAAGTAGGTGCGTGTTTCCAAGTTCAGTTCAGATTGCAGAGTTTTTGTTCGGATTAAAGAAGCATCGACTTCATATAGCCTCTGTTCGGATTACTGGATGTTCAGATAATCGTGAATTCGGCTTATAGAGGTTGTACTGTATTTACAAAATGAAATTCGATTTCAAAATTTTGAAATTGGTCAAAATAAAGTACCTTGGTCGTGTGTCAGGGGGGGGCAATTGCACCCATTGCCCCCCCCCTGGATCCGCGCCTGGCTCGAAAGCGTTTGCCGGGTATTGCGCATAAAACACAAAAATAAGTTAATAAGACAGAAAATAAAAACATAATGGCAAAATTTACTTGAGTTTTTATGTTGCTAGAAATATTTTTGTTTTTATCCGATATAATTAAGCAAATAGTAAGATATTTTTACTCCTATGAACCTACTTTAAAACTAACGACACCGCCTCTGATCCTCTGTTGATGACCTGCTTCAAACTGAAGACAGACACAACGAACAGACATAACACGACATTATAAAAATCGTCATATTTAAAAATTCTCAACTACCCCATTTTTGAAAATATTTTAAATTGGGTACCCTGCTTTAATAAATATTTAAAAAAATGACAAGTGTTTTACCTCCCTACAGTGTGATTAAATTTACAAGTTATCAATCTTTTCATTTATTTCAACTGAGACATCTGCAGATTGTTACGAAATAAGCCCATACGCATAGAGGCAGTCAGTCAACGAGTCGAGTCTAGTAAATGAGAGAATCAGTCAGTCGAGTCAGAATTATTCTGTACATAATCGCTGTATAGTTAGTTGTGTAAATTAGTATAGCTGTGAAATAAATTGCAGATATTATAATATTTTCGAACTTACATCTACGTAATGTTTCTTTTGATACCAAATTTTTCCAGGTTCCATCTAAAAAATGCAACTTTGATGCTGAATCCATCATGTGATTACGAGTTTGAATAATAATTTTTAAACAATACTCAGTTGATTCAATAACAGCTTCCTTGAAAACTATACCATGAAATGAACAAAAAATGACGTCACATAGAATAGAGTAGATTTTTGTTTGTAATCTAATTTCTCGAAAAGTTTTTCAAATTCTTAGAAGTTGAATTTTCAGCATACTCCTATTTTTTATTTAAAAATAGAAATAATTGTATTTCATTTTTTTACAACCACTTTTTTACATATTTTTTTTTGTTATTAATTCTTTTTAGCTTAATTTTTAGTTAACGTTTACAATGATGGGACTAAATTTATGTGTGTATATTGTTACGAGTTCTTTTGATGCCTTGAATTAATTCCCGTATTTGTATATTTTGGACTGTTGTTTAATTAGATCCTGCTGTCTACTTTAAATTAATTATATAATATACAAATTATGTATGTCGTTTAAAGTGACAAATTTTGTCTATCATTCATTTTCGTCTATAAGAATCAATTACATTTTCCCAATTTTATCCTCCAGATGGATTTGTTCCGCACACAGCATGTTTCATGAACAATTTGCAATTATTCATTTATCCCCTGCAGTAGTGACCAATGGTCAGCATGACTCACCCCTTGCAATAACTCCCATGGAAAAGTAGTCCTCATGACCCTGATAAAACCATTTAATGATATATTGTAGCCCGAAATAAGAAATCCGAATGAACACTTTTGTTGTAAATACGATAAATAAACCTTATAAATTACCGAGGGTGTGAAGTGAAGGGCGGACAACCAAATCCAAACTAATCGAACAACACTTTCCCATTTTACAAAACTAATGACCAAATGAATTCACAACAGGCCGTTTATTAAAACTGGTGATACGATTTTTGTAAAATTTGAAAAATTTTATGTTAATCAATCAAGAATGTTAACTGTTTAGCCTTCAGTCTCGACAAGGAGTAGGTATAGCAGAGAAATATCCATAAATATTAAATGAAATCTTAGACTATCACAATTTTTAATACTTATTAAAAAAAAAACTTATAGAACACAGCAACATGCCAATTTTTTGGAATTCTAAAAATATAAAATTCAAAAAATATACTTTTTCATCTTATCTAATCATCAAATAATTACACAGACAGTAGTCTCACTTTTCATGATTTATCTTTTAGGGCCACAACAAATGACACAAATCGGAAATTTTATTCTATTCTAACTTTTTAACTTTATTTTTGGCCTCTGTTTCGGCGAACTGACTTAAAATACATTTTAATTTCCGAGTATATGCTAGTTTTAATTTATTTTAATTTTATCTTAATTTTAACCAAACCGATGAATGTCATGATTTGCATAATATGGTGATTTGTCAGACTTGAATTGACTTTTTCCGCCACCATTTTGTCGGAGAATCGAGGCGTGGTTATAAAAAGCATAAAAAACGATCCCCTCGTTTTTAACCCTATGATGATGCCGCAACCTGCTTTCCCCTCGACCCAAATTCCACGACAGGTACCCATCTACAGCCCTCATAAAAAAGCGCCACCAATTATAAAGACGACCTTGCTTTGAAAAAGACCCTCGCATAAGATCTTTTTAAAATGAGGGGAAGTCGCGTGCCGTTTTTTTATACATTTTTTATTTCCGGCATTAACCGTGTAAATAGTGGGGTCGCAGAGATAAAAAAAACTCCCCTGGAGGGTAAAAAAGGCACGTGCCTTTACTACACCAATTTCATTAATATAATGAAGTGTGTATTGGAATTTTTTTATTAGAAGGTTTTGCAGAGAGAAATTTTCTCACGTACCCTCTGCCCTGGATCGTTTCAACTTTCCGGTGGTAATTGATTTTACGTAGACTTTACGGCAAAAATTGGCCTAAAACTGTTTAGAGAGTTTGAATATACATAAATAAAGCGCAAACAACGTTGCACTTCAAAACATATTTTTTAACAAATAGGAAGTATTTATTTAATATACTTTTACTCTGACGTCGTTAACTTTCTAGAAGAGATGAAAAAATAAATTTTAATTATTATTCTGTAATAATCAGTAAATCAAAAATTTAAAAAATCATTTCATAGACAAACTGAAAAATTTGATTTTACAATAACCCGTAAAAATATCTACAAAATTAGTCTAAAGACAGAACTTCCCTCGCCCAATCGGATTCTTAAACCACATATAAATACAGGAGTATTTTATGATATGAAATTTAAGTCGTGTTTACTAATGTAAATTTTGGAGATGACGTCATCCTATTGTTAGTGGAAATGACTAGCCAAATTTTGGTTAGCGTTTTACCATTCACACATTGTTCTTAATAAAATTTTAGAACAATTGGTCCAGTAGTTTCGGAGATTATCTGTCTAATAAAAATCTCAACAGACGGCATACAAGCAGACAGACAGATAGACAGACAGACAGCCAGACAGGCAGAAACGGGAGATCTATTTTTTGTACTCAAGGGGTCATGACATGTAGAGAAATTATAAAAGTAGTTAGTCGATTACCAAAAAAAAACAAATTCATTGCTTGTCCAAGGAGTTAGTTTCTAAGTGATCAGGCTTTGAAAATTATGTCAAGAGTTCCAGTCCTCAATATAATTAAAACATGATATCGACATTTAGATCCATAAAATATCTACATCAACTTTTTTTACCTTAAGAGTGGAAGTATACTAGATGACGATTGACCTGAGTTCTTTACTATTATAAGTTCTTGGTCCCATTACATTAATTTTATCTATTTTTTTTATTTTCAGTATTGCTTCCAGTTGCTTTAATCTGCCTTTTATTCTTTTGTTTTAATTATATAGACGATCCCGTCTGGAATAAGACCATTGGCATGAGTTCTTCACACAACGAGGGAACATCACGTGCCCTTACTTCCTTAGCACATTTTTTATTTCCGGCATTAACCGTGTAAATTAACTGGGGTCGGCTTGCGAAAAAAAATCCCTCGAGGGTAAAAAAGGCACGCGCCTATCCTACATCAATTTCACGAACGAAGTGTGTATTGGAATTTTTTTATTAGAGGTTTTGTGGGGACAAATTTTCTCACGTCCCCTTCTCCCAGAACCGTTTCGATTTTCAACTGTCAATGTCGTCCCACGCATATGCCACCCTTCAATTCCAAAGTAATAATGCATATGTCCAGTTTTGGGGATGTGACAATTAAAGCCATTAAATTGGCTCGTAAGCTGGGATTACGCGTTTCTTCGAATGTCCGAAACGGTCCGAGCGCTATTTTCAATTGTTAGTGATAAATGTAACATCGGAAATAATGGTGTGTCCACCCCACACCATTGTCGAAATTCTCTTTCGTTTCATTGTGTTTTCGATCCTTCCGATTTAACCCCGGCAGCTAATGCAGGAGATTTCTTATAGCGAGCGGGGGAGGAGGTTTTAAATGAAAAACGCCAGTTGCAATAAAACGGCGTCTTTAAAATATCAGACTTATGAAACTTGGTTTTGCGGAAAATCGTGTTGCAGGAAAAAGCAGCTATTTATTATTGGCAGTTTTTATTATATGTATTACGAAGCTTAATCAGCTACATTTGCGTAATAAATTAATGTTTGTGGAAAGCGGCAACTTCTACCACATTACAATGAATGATGTTATTTACATTATACATAAATAAAAGTTTATTTACAATTCGGTATCACGAAGCTTAGCACTTGCTAAGATAAAACTGATTTTGGCAAATGACATAGCGTCTAAGAAAACAAAGGGCGGGTGGGCAAGGCTAGTATATTGCTAAGATAAGACGGAACAATATTAAAAGAGTAGTAACTGAAATGAAGAGGGGGTGGGTGGGCCGGGCTACTGCTTGCTTATAAGACTGTAGAAAAAGCTACAATTTCAATTAAAGTCAAAAGTTTTTTTTTATATTATTTCAGGCCAAAAGCATCTGAGCTATAAAATTGTCCAGTGTGGTTCTCAAACATGGAGACTCGTAAGTTGTACCTTCAGTAACACAATAATTAGGGTGGATGTAAACCCAAAATTATTAAGATTTTTAATTCAATATAAACTCAACTACCTTCTACTAAAATTTGGCAACGTAAACCCCCGCCAGCCTGTATAGTGATTGATCTCTTCTTAGGCTTTGTAGCCATATTTATTTTCGAAATTCAGTGCTACGTTGTCAAGTTATTCCAATTTTATTGAAATTTTTTAGCAATGGAAAGTGTAACAAAAAAGTCACACTAGGGTTATTGTTAAAATCTGGGTCGCAGTATTTTGTGGAGATGTAAATAAAAATGCGCACTTTATTGTTGTTAAAATTGGGTTTTAATATACAGAGAGTTTACAAAAAACAAATTATAACAATTTTCAAGTGTCATAATGCAAGTGGAGCGCGTTTAGATTTTATTGTACGTAGTATAATAATAATTGATTCTAGAAGTGTCTAGAGAGAGTAACCCATAAAATGCGAGCGCAGCGAGCACGTTTAGGTTCCTATAATTCCATTGATATTGATAACCGTAGACATTTTGGAAGTTCACTTTTTTGAACAACAATGAAATCTTGTATCAATAATTTATCTTCACGGGGACGCCGATGAGTTATAGTAATACCGCTTACGCTCGCATTCTAAACGTGGCGGTTTTTTTTTAATTGTAAGAACTTTACGAAAAAACTATCATAGAGTCTCAAAAACTTAACTAGAAACAGTTTTTAAAAGATACCATCATTAAGGGATCAAAACGTGAGTAATGCGAGCGCAGCGAGTAAAAAATCATAAATGACTTTATAGGTGCTTTTGAATGTAGTTGAAACAAAGAAGAATGTTGTAATTTTGTGGAGAGATAAATAAAGATACACGCTTTATTGGGGTATAGATAAAATTAGAGTTTAATACACAGAGTGTTTACAATAAAAGTAATAAAATTATAACAATTTTTAAATTTCGATTTTTCTATTTTATCAAATAAGTATCCTGTATTTTAGTACTGCATCTTATTTTTTTTGTTCTCCTTTTTTGTTATTAAGCATTCTTATTTCAGAACCAAAACATCGACATTTTGAAAATTGTAAGGATTATCATTTTCCATTTTTGTTTTCTCAATCATTAGCAAACGTGAAATCAGCTTATATATGAAAAATAATTCCAAAACAATATTTCATATCTTGTGACAATGTTGACGGCTATGTTGCCATACAAATTAGTCGCAAAAACTGGCGTTTTAAATAATATTTTTGCAGTTTCAATTGTTTTACAATGGTTAAAATATTAACAACAACCACAACAAAAATTACAAAAAACAACTGTAAAATTGAAACTATCTTTCAAAAATGAAAACCCAAAAAAATTTTAAAACTCCAAGTTTTTATGTTGTAAGGGTTTAAAATATATGAAAATACCACCAATAAACAAGGGCGACTATAAAAAATTTAAACTTAAAATATTTCTACAATCTCTAACAGAATTTTTTAATTTATTTTTGAAAATTAATTAGTTAATATTTTAACTTTTTAACAATATTTTAAAAAGTTTTAATACCCGTTAATAATTTTCTTATTATGGTATTTTAATAAATCACTCATGGTTAATAATATTCACATGACTACAATTTTTACTTCCCGAGCGTAAAGGCCAAGGAAATGTAATAGGGTCCGTCCGACGAGTCGTTACTTTCAGATTTTCTCGACGTTTCTTGACTCCAAGAGTAAGGAAAAGTAGGCCTTGCGTGTCCGTCTATCTGTTGTCTATCTACGTCAATTTGTACTAAACAGATAATCTCCGAAACCACTGCATCGATTGTTGTAAAATTTTTGTCAAATTTTATATGTATGATAGGTATTTCGTGTAGGTAGATGGTAAAATGTTTACCAAAACCTGCTTGCTCATCTCCACCAATAATGTTATGACGTCCCCTCAATTTTTATTGTAAACTAAGTCTTAATTTTATAAAATAACTTGCTCTTGTACTTGTGGTTTATGAATCTGCTTTCTGGAAATCGTACTTCTTGACGAGCGTGTGGATTTGCATCGGACCAAATGTGAGTGTTGTGGTTGTTGAAAACAGCATTGCTGCTTCATCCGTAAACAGAATGCAATTTAAAAAGTTACGTTCACGACATTGCTGCAACAACCATTCGCAGTAAATTACACGACGTGGAAAATCAGCGGGCTCCAAAGCTTGCACTTTTTGAACGTGGTGTGTATGTAGGTCTTGTTCTTTTAATGTACGATGTATAACTTCATCTTAGCTGCAAGTCGGCGAGTGCTAATGTCGCGTTCCAAAATTTGTTCTTCAGCTTGCAGTATTCTTTCGGTCCTAATACGGCCACGATCGTGAGTTTGAGGCTTGAAAGTACTACCTCGGAGATGCTGTACCACTGCGCGGACCAACCTGGCGTTTCCATCAGCCACACCATAAAACATTACCATGTCGATACGTTCTGAATTGGAAAAATTTACCATTGTCAAAGACGTTAATAGAAAACACAACGGCAACCAAGTGATACATGACTGGTCCTTATCGTGTCTTTGCACGTTGCTTCTCAGTGTGCCGCTTTTTTGGTTCTTAATCCTAGTCTTTCTGTGTCATTCATTGAATAGGATTTATAATAACTCAAGAAACACCACCAGTGGCGTGTGTAAGAATTAATTTTTAATTTCAAATTATTCTTCTAGACATTGCTACCACTTAGAAAAGTGAACGTGAACCCTGTATACGGCAGGGGAATCATAATTCTGATTCTAATTCGTATGGGGCAAAGTGTTTTTTCCCTTAAACTGTGACTGGCATTATCTATTTTTTCAATTTGTCGAGATTATCACAAAAAAAAATAAAACTTTATAATTTGTAAAAAAGCGGAATTTGTTGGTGAGTACCTACCTACTTCAGGAATTTCGGAAATACCTCAAAAACGCAAAGCTGTGACAGTACAGATTTTGCCAACACGACTTTTTTCTTAATCATTTCCATGGGTGACTGACTAGGTGACGTTTTTTGTCGATCATATGGTATGTCCCTGCTTTCAGTCACTCACATGGGGCAAATTTTCATATTTCGCGGATATGAAAAACCTTTGGTATTTACTACTGCGATTTTTTAAATTTCTGCTTTAGTTGGCCATGACGTGTACGTCAGCAGTGCAACTGAAACGGCTGACGTAAGCGTCATGGTCAACTGAAGCAGAAATTTAAAAAATCACCCGATATAACAACGATCTATTATTTTAAATCGCCCCTGCTTATTCTAATGAATGTAACAGTTGACGAGTGGTGTTTCGTTTTTTGTCCATTTATTAAGGCTTAAAGACAATGCAAGACATAAGAAATAAGAAATAAAAATTATGAGGTAAAATTTTTACTTAGGTAATATTTGAAATAAAAATTTTCGGCACATACAAATGGTGAAATATTAAAATATTGTGTGTACATTTGGACGGGCTGAAAATTATTATTGTTTCATGTTTCTAACCTCATATTATTTCTTATTTGTTATTCCTTGCATTGTGTTTGGGGCATTATGATTTTGTACATTATTTATAGTTTTCGAAGTTTTGCGTGATTTTTTCTTTATTTAGGAACAGAAAAGGATAGTCTTATATTCGCAGTTATGATGAGGCCTATTCTGTAACTTTTATGTTATTTTATAACAGTCTGTTAAAAGATAACACCCCTTTAATAATAGTAATCGTATTCTGTAAATGCAAATCTTGTTAAATTTTAATGTAACCCCTGTTAGAATTTCGTGTTAAAGTTATAATTTAAAGGGAAGTTATGACATGCCTTCATAATATAACTGTCATGTCAAGTTTTAAAAATGGCTGCAGTACCAGGGTTGTTGTTAATACAGAACGAAGAAAGAAGACAAAGGTACCACATCTAATACTATACTTTTACTTAACAAACTACGAAAATCATTTTAGACGACAATTTCGTCTTGCAAGGCGTCGCTTACGAGATGCTGCAAATCCTTTCGACCTTCCAAATTTTTCTTTTCTAAAACTTTTCAGATTAAGTAAAGACGCTGCAAGATATCTTATAAACACACTAGCACTCCATATGAATAATGTCTTGCGACAGACAGGTATCCCAAATTATCTTAAAGTTCTATGCTCTCTTCATTTCTTTGGCCATGGTAGTTATCAGTTAGATATTGGTTATGGAGGAAATTTTAGTATTAGTCAACCGTCCGTAAGTCGCTGTTTGTTGCAACAAATATAATAAATGAAAATATTTTAAATACCTGGATAAAGTTTCCTGTTACCGTACAAGAAATAAATTATAAGAGGCAAATTTTTTTTGAAAAATATCAGTTTCCTCGTAAGGGTCTCAAGCAAAAACAAATATTATGCCCATCAACTTAAGACAATTTCTTCCTGATTTTAGATGCAATTGGTGCAAATGATGGCATTGTTACCCCTCAAGTTAATCATTCTGTCCATCCAGCAGCACCGTATTTAAATCGAAAGAGGTTTTATAGCATAAATGTTCAAATTATAGTAGATGCTCATTTAGAAATTTTAAATATGAATGCTCGTTACCCGGAAGGTATATATGATTCCGCTATATGGATGATGTCTAATGTAAACAGGCATCTAAGAAACAAATATTTAAATGAAAACATTGACTACCATCTTATAGGCGACGAAGGATATCCATTGAGCCCTTGGCTGATGGTACAATGTCCGGGACAAATTAATCCAATTGAACCTCGAGGAATATTTAACCAAAGATTACGTAGGAGCAGAAATTGTGTGGAAGTACTGAATGGAAGGCTAAAACGAAGGTTTCGATGCACCTTAAAAGCCAGAACATTACACTACAACCCCATTAAAGCTGCAAAAATTATTTATTATTTATTTGATAGTCTGAATATTTCCAAGTTTTCAAATAATTGAACAACAAAGATGGAACTCTAGCATTTACTGCGATAGAAAATGATAGATATTGAAACTCGATCTGACAACCTTGTATATTTTAACACCCCTGTTACAAATTGCAAATTTAACCGGATATGTTAAAAATGGTGATAAAGAATATCGATTGCGGTTATTTTTTTAACGTTCATGTTATAATTTAACTTTTAACAGGGGTGTTAATTTTAACATAAAATTTACAGAATAGGCCTCATATGGTAGTTACAATGCTTTAAAATTTAAAAAAATGGCCTAGGATTACTTAGATAGAACGTCCCTCGCTTCTGAAATGCAGTCGAAAAAATACAGTTTCTTGTAAAAATTATAAAATTTATTGAAAGAGTTCGACAATTAAGCATGTATAGAATTCGTGGCGGCAGTAAATGAGGTGCAAGGGCTAACTCTGTTTCGGGTGGATTTTCCTGTTGAAAAATGTTCCGAGCAACATTTCGGGAAGGACACGTATGTCAGTTCAGTACCGTATTCTCAAATTGTCGACAATATTGGGCGTACCGTTGTTGATTTGATCATTTAAAAAAATCAACTAATTCGAATTAATTCATTCGAAACGAAAAATATATCACATCAATTTTACCTCGAATTTTGAATAAAAACTATTAAGTTATATTCGAAAATTTACAAAAATTAACAATTTGGTCTTATTAAAAAAATGGAAATATGTTATAAGATACAATTAGTAATATGTCATTTTGAAGAGTAACGTAAGAAGTAGGTAAATCCATTTAAAAACAAAAGTTGTTTTCACTTCCTGTAATGTTTTTCATGCAAGTGTGTATTCAGTGGTAGCTCAAAAAATTCAAAGATTTTTTGAGCTACCACTGAGTTGAATTTTTTGAGCTCTGCATATTTTAATTTATGTTGTTTTTTTTTTACGACAAAGACAGAATTCCAATGTTCCATCCATGACATTTGATTAGATTAATTTCACTAATTGCAGACACTGTAAATAATAATGTATACTGTATAAAACTGAAAAAATAAAAAATATGTTGTTGAACTTATGGTTTACCGCCTCTTGAACGTGTGGAGTGAAAGGCAGTTTTATTACATGTTTCTACTTTTTATTAACACATTCAAGTCATCTTTAGGTATGACAAAGGAGTATGTAAAATATGACATGGTCTGCAGTATTCTTAATAAAATTATAATTACAATTACAATGATTACAACTCAAAATTCCACAAAATGGGGTATTTTTCGGTAATGGCGTGCTTTTTTGCGGAATGGAAGCAGTGCAAAAAAAGATACATCAATTTTACATGAAAGTTTGACAAAATAATAGCATTCTTTTGTTTAAAGCCATCGTTGCACTCTCCAAATTACTTCATTTCGAGCATGTTTTTCCCAAATTAACTTCCCCACAAATTGATTTAAAACAATGCCAGATGTTTCGAAACACCGAAACAGAAAATCTATAATTACATAGTAGGAAACAACCTTTTGCGGAGAAACAAATGGCACGTGCTATATTTATTTCCGATCCATTATGTCATTAGCCGCTAAAGCAGGAGTATCATTAATTTTACGTTTGTAACAAATAATAAAGCTTAAACTGCTTCATAAAAAAAATGTATTTTTGGTACAAAACTTCTATCAATAACTCCCGCGAAAGTGCATAAAAAATCTATATATAGTGGTAAAACCATGAAGGGCTTTTTCAGCGGGTGCACCCTAAGTAGCACGTTTCACTGAAGAAATCAATACATTCGATACATCTCGTTTACACTTTTTCGAGGGGTGTGCTGAATCCAAAAACTTCGAGACATTTTAACGGTCTTGAAGTCGTCGCAGCTGCCGACGAAAAAAAATCGACGTCTGCGGTCAATAAAACTAAATCTCTGACAGCCCTCTATACATCACCGAGGGTGATTCTTCTTGCACTATTTCTGTACACGCGGGAGAAATAATTAAGCAGTTTACTAATTATGAAGCTTTTAGAAACACTGGCTTTCACACCATTTTTGCTGGTTACCCTTTATTTTGTTAATGACTTCGAAGTTTCTACTTACGTCTACAGATCTACAAATCTGAAATTATAAGTTATTTTTATACCGTCATTATATCCATTGTGGTTGCGAAAGGTTGTTTAATAACAACCGATGACAGATTTCAACTTATTCTTGTAATAAATAAATAAAAATCGAATTTTTAATGAATGCTGAGGTGTAAATAGGTCATTTTGCTCAATCTGTCCCAGTTTTGAAATGAAACTGTTTGTTGAATCAATATTTCTGTCTCAAGAACGGTTTTATTTTATTATTGGATTTTATACCTATTTTGGTCACTGTCCTCGCAACAATTCTTCAAACCCTTTCAGATTCACCGACAGCCCGCCTTATTTTTAGCCTCATTGTAAAGATATGGAAATAACGGTGGTTTATGGCCCTATTTTTAACCCTTTCGCCTGTAAAAACAGACAGTTATGGAATGCTTGTAAAACCAGACAGTTATGAAATAACTGTTTCCTCCAAATTCCGGTAAAAATATTTTTTTGTTGTTCGCAGAGGACACAGTATAAAAGGAATCATAAAACACAGCATACGGTAAATGTACTTTTGAAAAAATTTTACTACCGTTAGGAAAATCTATCTTATCTGATACAATTTCTGAAAATACCACACCGTTTACTTTGAAATTGTAGATTTAGCTTAAGATTATCGTATAAATTCTATTCAAAAAAAACTGATAACGTCAGCTATTCGTAAGAGAATCTGACATTAATTATTGTGTAATAATAATATTATGTTTCACGATACCCTATATATCTTTTTACAGAGAGAAAGCTTTTCACTTAAAATAATAATATATAATCATTGTGACAATGATTACTTTTTAACATTTTCTTTATTATACGAAAAAACGCCCATCACGTATGTCACAGATCCATCAAAACACCCATCCTCAACCATATCAGCTGTCACTTCATATCTCGAAAGTATTGTATCATTGACTTATTTTTCCTTTTTTCAATTCCTTTCATCATTATTCACAATTTTGTCCTTCCGTTTAGCCCGCCACCCGTACCACCGAGAGATTCCTGTAAACGTTGATTGAGTTCTACTACCAGCCCGCAAGCACCTCACTGAAATCTAAAAATGATTGCCAAAAACTACCCAATCCATCAAAGAGCTGTCCGCCCGGGCGTTCTATAGAATGTTAAAAAACAGCTTCTGAATGAGCAAAACCACTCACAGTCTAAGTTCAACAAAAGCAGATAGATTTTCGGCATTATTTTGTATTTTTCTCTCTCTCGAGATGTCGTTAAAATTGGTTGGCGCGGCGGCAGATCGCTCTCTTTTTGGTCAGCATGTGGCATATGGTAACTGCTTTTATATTGTGGTACGGCCACTTCCTTTACTTTTTATTTTTTTGCTACCCTACAATATGCGGTTCGGTGGGTATTTTGCTTGGTAGTAAATAATATAGACATTTCACGGTACTTACTTAGTCCAGATTAAAGGGCAGATTCGGGGGCCTTTATTTAAGGTGATTATGGGGAATTAAGGACACACTTCATTTGATTCTCTTGTATCATAATGCTCTTCTTTTGATGCTAAACAAACAATGCAAAACATATATGTACGTATGTTGTTATATCAGCAATATTTAATGTGTTTTTTAATAAGTTGCAGTAGTTTTTTCCGATTTCATACTTTGTACACATAAATACAGGGTGTTAATAAATGATTTACATCTAGTAGACAATGAAATTCATGTATTAATGTGCCGCTTCATTTGACTTTTTGCTAAATTAATTAATCTGTCAATTAGTTGTCAAACTTTGAACCAAATTTTAGCGTTTATTTCCTTATACTTACCAAAAGGAATAGGGAATCTTCTAGAAGACTCTAGATTCTAGAAGACAATAAATTTATTATTGAAGTCTATTTTCCGCCTGGCCAAGAGATTGATGGAGAATGGATACTCCAAAATATTGTATTTTTCGAAAGGTGCAATTGTTTTGTCATATCGTGTTCATGGTACTATAGATGTAAATCATTTATTAACATCATCTATATATTTATATTTTATTATATCCGTGATTGTTAAAATAAAATCGAATCAAATTTCTTAAATTACTTTTCTGGATATACTCGTGTAGTAAAAAACTGGCTTCTAAATTTATGAGGTCCCTCACAATTAATTATTAATCAGTTAATAAAAGCATGTCCATGCGGGTGAAATATAATGTTAAAATTTAGAAATTTTAAATATAAATTAATTTTTTCTAAACACGATTTTGTATAACGAATTAACTACTACTAATTAATAAAAAAACGAAATAACGTTTATATAACCCTTAAAATTTAAACGAGTTCTTGACATATAAATATATTATTTCAGCAATCACTTAAAGCCCCTTTAGATTTAAAGGCACTCCTCGTATTCATAATGAAACTCACGATTCGATTAATTTTATTTACGGTTGTTTTATTAATTTTAAAATTTTAGTACTTCCATAATCTGATGGAGATATAATTTCAGATAGGTGGACCTGATATTGATATAATGTCAAATTATACAAGTTTAAATATCAAATCACTGTCAAAGCTATGAAATCTAGAAAACTTAGAAAAATTGTCAAAATTTTTCTAAGTTTTCTAGATTTCATAGCTTTAACACTGATTTGACATTTAAAATTGTAATTGTCTTTTAATTCAGATCTTTGAACAATTAAAATAATTAATAGTGTCAATAATCAATGTACTTAGAAATACCATGTACAATAATGAATTTAAATATTAGGTGTTCATTTGAAAACGTTATCAATTTAGCCTTGACTTTTTGTAAACATTAAATTAACTTATAATTGAATGGATGATAGCTGCCAACGCCAAAATATCAATTATACACAACATGGATTAATAAAACACATGCGATTTTCGCTACGTTTTCTTTTATCAAAGTAACAACGTCGAATTGATGAATTTTTCAGTTGAATGCCCGTTACGTCAGCGCATCGCCGTAATATCCTAAATCAGCTTAAAATTTGTCGACTTTCATAAATACAGACTGTGCCATAATTTTGACGTCAGCGGTCAGCCCCTTATATCTCAAAAAATTAACTGGCTTGTACTAATACAGTTTATACAACTTCCTTTCTGAATATACACTGCGTTTTAAGTTTTAAGTGAATATTTCGTAAGATATTTTTTTATGATAGTCAAATCAAATCAATTTTAGTAATATAAAAATATGTGGCATTATTTAAATCAAGCAGCATAACTTGTTACTGGAAATTTTTTTATCTTCCAGTAACTTCTAAAGAACTTTCGACCAATGTTTTAACTCAGTGTTAACCTAATAAAGTATCAAGAATTCATTTTTATGAAAGTTATTTCGACAGAACTTCCCTCGCTTCTGAAGTACAGTCTACCAAAAAGGTACTGCTTCTCTGAAAAATGATAAAATTTGATTTTGCGGAATTTTACTCTTTCATGATAACCTTTATGTAGTGAAAACAATATAGAATTTACTAGTCACAGTGTAATAGAAAAAAAAAAGGTTTCACTTAGGGCCTCCGAGAAGGTTTCGCCTTCTTTAAAAGGATAGTTGGGACCTCCGAGAACGTTTCACACTCTTAAAAAAAGACATTTGGGGCACCCGAAGGTTTCACATTCTTAAAAAATGACAGTTGGGACCCCCGAGAAGGTTTCACATTCTAAAAAAGACATTTGGCGTCCCCGAGAAGGTTTTACATTTATAAAAAAAACATCTGGAACCCCCGAGAAGGTTTCACATTCTTAAAAAAAGACAGTTGGGACCCGCGAGAAGGTTTCACATTCTAAAAAAGACATTTGGCGTCCCCGAGAAGGTTTTACATTTATGAAAAAGACATCTGGAACCCCCAAGAAGGTTTCACATTCTTAAAAAAGACATTTGGCACCCCAGAGAAGGTTTTACATTTTTAAAAAAGACAGTTGGGACCCCCGAGAAAATTTCGCATTCTTGAAAAAAGATAATTGGGACCCCCGAGAAGGTTTCACATTCTAAAAAAGAAATTTGGCGTCCCCGAGAAGGTTTTACATTTATAAAAAAGACATCTGGAACCCCCGAGAAGGTTTCACATTCTTAAAAAGGACATTTGGCACCCCAGAGAAGGTTTTACATTTTTAAAAAAGACAGTTGGGACCCCCGAGAAAATTTCACATTCTTAAAAAAAGATAATTGGGACCCCCGAGAAGGTTTCACATTCTAAAAAAGACATTTGGCGTCCCCGAGAAGGTTTTACATTTATAAAAAAGACATCTGGAACCCCCGAGAAGGTTTCACATTCTTAAAAAAAGACAGTTGGCACCCCAGAGAAAATTTGACATTCTTAAAAAAAGACATTTGGGGTCTCCGAGAAGGTTTCATATCAAAAAAAAGATATTTGGGACCCCCGAGAAGGTTTCACATTCTTAAAATGGACATTTGGTGCCCCCGAGACGGTTTTACATTTTTAAAAATGACAGTTGGTACCCGAGAAGGTTTCACGTTCTTAAAAAAATACATTTCGAACCTCGAGAAGGTTTTACATTTTAAAAAAAGACAGTTGGGACCCCTGAGAAGGTTCCACATTAAAAAAAAAAACATTTGGCGCCCCAGTCCAGAGAAGGTTTTACATTTTTAAATAAAGAGGGGCGCCTTCCCACGTTTTCGAGAAAGTGGGGTAATTTCTTCAATAAAAAAATTCTTATGACGTCAAACATAAATAATACACAATGCGAGAGTAAAAAAGGAAAAAAAAGAAAAAAGGCCAAGTATGGAATCGAACGCGCGACGTCCGGTTCGCATTCCTGACTCATAACCACTAGACCACGACCGTAATGCCTGTGCATTATGTTTTTGCAAAAATTAGGAGGGTTAGAGAAAAACTCAAAGCAAATTCGTACATACACCAGACTTATAGGACTATATTGTTGTATAACAGTTAATAAGATAGAAAATAAAGATAGAATTCTTTGAAATGACGTCATCAAATTATTGGTGGGGATAATTAGCAAAATGTTGATTAGCATTTCTAATCTACATACAAAACAATCGGTCCAGCAGTTTCGGAGATTACGTGTCTAATAAAATTGGATACAGACACCAGACAGACAGACAGACAGACAGACGGAAACGAGAGACTACTTTTTTCGTACTCTGGGGGTCATGAAACATCGAGAAAATATAAAAGTAGCCATTCATCCGATGGGCTCGATTTCGATTAGGAAGTGAAAATATCCAAGTAACATTCAAACCGCACTAGAATTGATCTGTAATGTAGCTTTAAAATATAGGAGTACAAAAATATGATAAAAACATACTACATGGTCAAAAAAAAGTCCTCTAATAAGCCATGGCATTATTTTTTAAAGTAATAATGTTGGGATTGCAGCGATTTGACAGTTTATTTGACATTATTTTACCGCAACTGTCAAACCGAACAAAGAACGCACTGCTATTAGCAACATCATTATTTTAAACATGAATTTCATAGCGTACTAGACGATATTTTTTCGGCGGCTATATGGTATTTTCCAGACAAGAAATTTAGAGCTTAGTTCCGCAAAATTCTGCAGAAAATAAATTAAGGAAAGTCAGTTTATTTTTGTATCCTTCATCGACAGATTGACATATAATTGTTATATAAATGTTTCATGGCCCCAAAAGTACGAAAAAAGTGGTGTTCCATTTTCGCATGTCTGTCGTGGGTCGTCTTTCTGTAGTCTGTCTGTCACCTGTATCGATTTTTATTATACAGATAATAATCTTCAAAACTAGCGGACCGATTGTTTTCAAATTTTATACGTATATTAAGACTATCGTGTAGATGGTAAAACGCTAACCCAATTTTGTCTAACCATTCCCATCAACAATGGGATGATGTCATCTCCAAATTAACAATAGTAAATATTATTTAAAATTTATAAAATAACATACCCCTGCAGTTGTGGTTTATGAATCCGTGATGACATTCAGATTTTTGGGAAAAAATCAAAATTGTATTACATTTTGCAATTTAACTTTGAAAGTGCAAAATCGAATAGTCTGAAATCTTGCAAATGATTTAAGATTATACAAACGTGGTAAATCATTAATCGAAATTTGTTCGTTTATCCCCTCCCAAAAAATTGATCATCTCAAAATTTTGCGGAGTAAATCCCATGCAAAATGTGGAAAATATAATGACTCTTTACTTGTGGTTTATCAATGCATTTATAGGTTTAAGAATTAAAGGGTGATTAGTAGGGCCAGGCGGTTGAAATTTAAATGCTCCGTATTGCCTCCCACTACAGCCGACCAGTGGCTTGTAGCCGATGTTACGTATCGCGAAGAAAATTATGAGAAAACTAATGTGAAGTGAACGTCAGTTGATGATTTCGAAATCCATATCCACGAAATAGTAATAATAATAGTTTTAATAATTTTCAAGTGTCGGTTTCGTTGAAAATAAAACTATTTGTGTACATTATCAAAAATAATGCACAATTGGAAAGCGAGAAGAGAGTAAGGCAGGGCTGTAGCCTCCTGCACTGTGGACGGGTAGCGGGGATAAATAAATTTCGACCGCACAGCTCTAGTGATTAGAAATAAATAAATAAAAATAATGAATGAACTCATTTATTTTATTGATCAAATCATTTTCTTCGTGTCCTTGCTAAAATGTTGATGATATCATCACAAAATTTTCCAATGGAAAAACTCACTTGAAACAACGCATACCATGCTTTTTTTTCAACAGTCCACTCATCTCTTTAGTTTAATTATAGCGGTTATCACAAAAAAATAAAATAAAATTCTAAAATTCTGTCTAAACAATTTTAGACCAATTGTTTTCTATTACATGCAATGTTTCATTACTGCTTCACCAAAAACTGGATTGAAACAAATTTCATGCATGTAGAAATATGTAAAAACAATTGATTTCAAAATTGTTTTAAATACCAATGTAAAATTTTGTTTTCAATAATATTCAATTATTAACATACAAATAAAAAAGGTATACTGAGTGAGCAATAAAAACACGATCAAAACCAGCCACTTGCCATTGATCGTTGTATTTTCAACTCAAACATCCACTGACGATAATCTGACGACGAAGACAAATCTTCAAAAAATCCATGGATGTCTTTCATGTATTTTTTATTGCTCTCTCGGTATAATAACTAATATAAAGTTGAAATAATTATTTCGAGTATCTCTCAAATCTTATTAGGATATGGTCAATTTTGTCAAATTTATTTTAATTTGATATTTGTAGAGTTAATTTCAGGGGCATGAAAAATCTTACTGTATATGTATTGTAAATTATATTTACAGTAGTAATACAAGGTAGGATTACTATTTTGACAATATCTTTATTTATTTTCGTTGAAAGAATTAAATATTTTTTATAGATAATAAACAACAATAAAATAATCAATAACGATAATTATTTTTAAGGAAATAATAAATTGTTTATATCTGCAGGAATCTACCATTTCAAAAAAGATACATATCAAAGTTAATACAGTTTGGCGATTATAAAATAATGGCTACCTGACACTAATATCAACATTCACATTGACGTATAGATCGACATAAAATCCATCCAGACCATCTTCTTGTACGTTTTTATTTTTTTATAAGAGCAAGGATGTTTAGCGGCCGGTCATTTTAAACGTTAGAAAATGCTCGCTCGTGTTCTATGGGCTAATAAATAAAATATCAATGACAATCGTCGGGCTGTCACGATTTTAAGTCCTTTGTATGGCACATGTGCGGCCCTGGCCAGGTGCTGGACTCCGAGTCCGGCCCTCACATGCGGTATGTGTGGACAGTGCACCCGTGTTAGTTAAATACGGCCGCAGATTCGTGAATTCATAAAAAATGTGGAGCTGTCGATCCATAAAAGTTTTATTAAATAAACAAAAATTTTGACGAGAGATACAACATTTAGAATTAATTTCGGGACTGTTTGTGTTACAATCACTAAATCAATTGTAAAAAACAATAACAGGTTTATTAGTGCAAGAGTTAGAAATAAAACTACATTAAATTAAAATTATGCGTTGAAATGTGTCCTTCAAATTGCACTGACGATTTGGGATCACAGTGCATGGTGGAGGAAAGGGAAAAGTGTTTATTGTTAAAATTCCATTTAATCTGTTGGCATGCAGGAAAAGTACTTGCCTGAACCATCAATGAAAAGATTTGACCGCTCACTGAAGTAGGCGATGCACATTTTTGTAACCCAGAAAAAAGCGAAATTTCAATAGGACCGAATCCATTCAAAGTGGTAGTTTGAGTTACCTTACGAGCTCTTTGTTAAAAGTTGTGGGTTAGAAGATTGTAAAAAATTTAGCTGGGCTGGTCATGTGGTCCATTTCTCCATTTATAATATACCTTCAGAAATATATAGCACGTTGTTTGTTACTACATAACTGGACACTATTAAAGTGGATTATTAAATGTCTAGCAAATTTGACGAAAATAAAAAATATGTTTCTAATTATGTCGTACTGATTGATTATTATTTGCATCAGGTATACGTGCATTCATGGAAAATACGAAAATACGTTACAAAAAAATAACGTAATTGTGAATATATGTAATTTAATTAGGATCATGAAAAGTCGAGAAAAGGTTAAAGTAGTTATACAATAGTTTTTTAACTTAGTTACTCTCAGGAAGTGAAAATGAAAATAAAACCTAAGTTGTCACAATCAGTACCAAAGCTTCTCTATTTTATTAAAACATCGTATAACATAAATTTTTCCATTTTGAAAGTGTTGCAGAAAAGCCTTTGATTTTTTTTTGAAGGACTTATCTAAGAATCATTAATTTAAATAGGAAAAGAAGCGATTTTTTAAAAAAGAAAAACTTTCAAACATGTTGTGCACATTACATATCCAAAATTGTATCTCAATTTCTTTTTTTAGTGATAAAAATATTACCTTTTAAAAATACGTTAACAATAAGTAGCGACTCCTCTTATGGAATCGCACAAACCGTTAGTTTTGCAACTGCTGACAACTTCGTTGCTTTAATACTGTTCAGCGCGTGTTTAGACGGGGTTTTTATGACACTACTTGTAAAATAAAATTAAATACCTTGTCTATTTAGAATAATACCATAAAAGAAATATTTTACAAATTAAAATTTAGTCACTAATTTCTGAATCAAAAGTTTCACTGGAACTAAAATTTCCAACTGTTGAATTTTTTACAGAAAAGAATGCTTTATTGATAGATATGTGTACGTAAACATCTTTATCCAATGGTATAAATGGAAAAAAATAACGAAATAATTAAATTTTATTCTTTATAACATTGTTATATGTAGTATCGTTTCCAAACTGTATCGTTACAAGTTAGCCGCAAATCCTCGTGGTATTAAAAACCTTCTCAAACTTCCAGATACAATCTTTCTTCAGGTTTTTTAATGGACGATTGCATACATGTCCTGGAATAAGTAGATATGGAATATTCTCAAAGGATCTCCACAGAGAACTTTATCTGATCTCCTTGTCAATTGTGCATTTCTAAAGACATCCCAAACATCTGAACCGTAAACATCAAGATAACTTAAAAAACATTTCCAAACAGACAAATCTGGGCAAAATATGTCAATTATTAAGAATCAGTCCTAAATGCACCAACTCGAATTAATTTATATACAATCTGGTACGATTTTAACGCATTGTAATATCTAGTTTTTTTGCCGGTGACACACGGCTGCTTGTTGCCTCTTTTCAGGCACACTTCTTGATTTTTTACCAAAAGCAGTGGTCACTAAAACGGCAGGTGGTGGCCTGCACACGGCTACTTAGGGTTACACGGCCCATTATAGTCGTGAAAGCATCGATGTGACTTATTTTCCACACAAAAAACGGAATTCTGTTCTCTCATACGCAAACCTTCCAAGAAACACTTTGTTTCCTATTCCATACATTTTTTTTTCATTTCCGTTCTCCCGCCAATTTTTAAACAATAAAATTTATAACGCACGAAGAGTTCATCAACCTGTGAACCTGTTACAAAAAACGATTACCTGTTATCCAGCAAAAAAACTTCCTAAAAAACATCCACCTAATGACGAGATTGCACGTGCCCTTGGCAAAAAAATTCCCCGTCGCTTCCATTCTAAAAATAACCCCAAGACACAAAAAAAATCCCCTCTGGTTAAACCATTGTATATACAGCACCCCTATGTAAATGCCGAAGTACATAACACACATAAAATGCACCCTGCGTTTTTTTATTATTAGAATTCTGCTTCCCTCCTGAGAACGTGCTAAGCACGCGTAAACCGCCCTTTTTTCGTTTTTGTAGGGGATAGTTTTATTAGAAAATGGCCATATTGTTAAACACGCGACGAAAAATCAAACGTAGCGCGAATCGAGGGGTTGGCAAAAGTTAAGGAAGTGAAAAAAATGCACCTGGGTTCTTGATAGTAATGGTTTGAAGTCATCAATCACGAGTGGGAAATTGTCAGGTCACGCGTATCACAATATACTGCCTAATATTTCGTATTCCTCTTCTTTAAACTTCTTTAAATGTATTTTTGAAAGGTAGATCCATTTAAACACGTGTGTGGTTTTTTCGGTAGTCCTCGAGGGATGACTTGCATGAAATCTTGTAAAGATTTGTTTAATTTAGCTTTCAGGTAACTTATATCGCTTTTGAAAAATAACTGTGTACAAATGTCTACAATGAATAACAAAATTTAATAGTAAGGTATACTTTTTCACTTTATTTATTATTTGTAAGAAATGACCCATTTCGGATACTTAGCCTTCGTAGGCATTAATGTTTATTATTTTATTGATGCAGTTACCTACTTTTTGTATTTTTTTTTTTTATTTTGACGATTGTTTCTTGAATATATTCTGTATATTGTTTTCTGAAGGCAAATAAAGTATTATTATAATGCAACGGAATGATTGCAAAAATATCCATATTCTAAAATGCAACTTTCCATCAAATGCTGGTAATGCTGAAAACGATGTATAATCTTCTCATTTAAAATGTACCTTCCATTCTAGACGGATGAAATAAATTACTATAAAATGAGTAACAATAAGCAGATAACTAGAATGTGGAAAAAAGTAACAACAACTGAATTAAAAAAGTGAATGTTGAGTCCATAATTCCGTCTTAACAGTTAGAGCTTTAGTTCTCAGAATTGTATGTATGTAATGTGATGTACTGAAAAGGTTTTACATGTTCTAATACCGTATCCATTCAAAACTAGTTTTGTGCATATTGATGGCTTATCTAAGAAGTTTCATAAACAATACTGTGTTTTTTTACACTTATACACTAAGTAGTACTACATCAGAAGAACGATGGTGAGAATTCTCACCTATAATAATTTATTTGCCTACGAAACCTTCCCAAAAAATTATTGACGTACTTATGTAGCATTAAATGCTCTTTACTCTTTAATAATCACACCTACATACTATCAAATTCAATAGCGCAAGCATAGGTAACGGTGATGAAACTGCTTTAAAGTTCATAAATCACACAGGCGCTGTTAGATGAAAAAGACTAAGTCAGACTGGACAAATGACCTCTGGAAAATAAGAGCAACTAGTTACCGTTTTTCAAAAGCAAAGAAATTTACTCGTAAAATGTGTATGTTGTTCAGTAATCACGAATTGTTTTAAAAATTTTGCAAAGATTTTGAGCATTTTGTACAACACACACGTTGCTCTTAAAAGTCACCTGTGATTTTACCGTCAGACAACTATGAAACCCATATTTCGAATGAAATTATAAAACTTGCAAGATCTCATGGAATGCATCTCACTTTTCTTCCTCACGCCAGCTGTCTGTTACAACCAAGCGTGAACTGATTTCATGACAAGTAATCCGGGAAAACCGACAACAATTTACCACTCTGCTGAATTATCTAATAAAGCATTTGTGGAAATCTTCGGTAAAAACAATACTATTAAAGGTTTCCAAAGACGTCGAATATGGCCACTCAATACAAAGATATTGGAATTAAATAAGCACGTTTCAATATAAAACATCATAAACTATACCCTAGATAGCCAAAGATGCATCAGAAGTATCATCTGTTTAAAGTCGATGGCTAATTTCCAATAGTGAATTATGCTTTTGAATTTTTCTTTTTTCTTTAGATTTCTTTTCTGTAATTTATGTAATTTATGTGTTATCGTTTATTCATTTATATGTGAAATTATCTGTAACTACGACTGTAATGTCAAATAATATTTGTATTTAGAATTATATTCAGTCAGGTACATATTATCCTGTAATTGGGCCTCGGTCTGTTGGATAATAAACATTTATTATTATTATTAGAGTGCATTTGCGTCAACGAGTCAAGTTGGTATTAGTTATATTGTTACGAAAGAAACCCATACGGCGCCCCGGTACGACGCCTAGGGTTCTAGTATGTACGGTGATGATAAGTGACTCATCGTCGGTGACGGCGACCGGGCGGCGTTCGCTAAAGAAAAGACTGGAAGCGAAGGAAGACCTCGATCATGGAACATCGAGAAGGGAAGTATGCGTTTAAATAGAAGCCACCTTCGGGAACGATTATTATTCTGTCGAGTCGAGTGCAGTGAATTTTGAGAGAAGCCAGTCCAGTTTCGTCGTAATTATTTTATACATAATCGCTCTGTAATTAGTGTAAATTCGAGTTACTAAGAAATAAATTGTTGAGTTTTACCCATGTCGATTTTAAACACCGATACATCATAACAATATTAGAAGTAATTCTTTTTCCAAAGCTCCTCCAAGAAAAATTAGCAAAAGCGTTCAAAAACCGTAACCGACTAGAAAATTAACTGACACCAGAAAAAACAGTGGAAGAGAGAATATGAGAAATCGTTTTAAGGCGATTCAAGTGAAACAACAAATGTATTTAATACTGAATCACCAGAAAATATAGAAGTTGATGGCTTATTATTAATAAAATTTTGTTTTGTTGAAAGAGATTTCAGGATGAATATAAAATTTAGTTTTTAAAGAGAAAAGGAAATGATTTTATATTCTCAATGTAACGGGTATAAGTTGTATTCAAAATGAAGACATAGTAACGAAGCTGTTAGCACGTTACAAGTTAGAATAAACGGAAGACTCTTCTTTATTTAGATACCGAAGTTTTCACAAGTTTGTAGCAATTTTAAGTTCGAATTTTTACTATATTGCATATCCCAAATCTTCACTGTACCATGTAGATACATATATTTACACGTACTCTAATTATTATTCATTCCTCCTGCTCACCAGAGACTTTAAATATAACATAACAATTTTAAAGTCTTTGCTGCTCACTAAACCATTTAACCTGCATACAGAAACATCTTCAGAAAAAGGAAATAAATGGCTACTGGAATTTGAGTATTATCCTTCTGCGTTTAATGTGCATATATGGAATTTAAATTCCGGAACTAATTAATTATTAAGAACTCAGAGTGACCAACATTGAAAATAACCCAGTATTACATGTTTACCACGTTGTACATGTTGTATGTACTTGTTGACCTGATCTTCAAACCGCGTATCAAGTATCGACAACCATTGATATAATAAAGGAGTGGATGGAGCCTTGTATACGTTTCCATACGCAGGCGAGTGTAATCAACATAAGAGAGAAATAGCTAGACCGGTTATGCGTCAGTGGGGAAAGGACGGCGGACTGGGTGTCACGTGCTGAGTGGCAAGAAACGCTTCATTTGCACGGGAATTAATACGTTTTCTTCCGAATTTGTTCAAACAAATTATTATAACAAACGTTTATTAATGAAAACTATATTTTCACAGCTTACATTATAATTATATATAATCTAAAATAACAGAAATCGTGTTAAGCGATGGAAATCCTCTTTTAATAAAATGAAATGTGTGCAGAATCTACAATACATTACGAATTCAGTTAATACAACAATCTTCTACAAGTTACCGAAATCTAATAGTGTACAATAATTGTTTTTTCAAGCTAACATTTGGAAATCTGAATTTTTAGGATAAAAGTAATTAAACTTTCGGAAAATCTAACAGTTTGACTAATTTAATTAAACATATTAAATTGTGTGAATTCTCTACCAAGATCAATTTTTTAAATTCACATACAATTAACTAACACAATAACCAAAAATGAGTTAAAAAATAATAATATTGATTAATGAGTAAAGTAAGTGTGTTTAGGTACCTTGTTGGAAATGAACGCCTTCGCTTAAGTATTCTTTTGTTTTTTTTTTATTTTTGCATAAATGTTCAGGAAAATTAAAGACGCTGGGAATAACATCTTTCTTCAATTGTCTTTTACCAAAATGGATTATGAAATCTGATTCTAGAAAATGTTTTCCATAAATACGAGTATTTTCAATAGGTATAAAATCCTCCCTTTTTGTAGCTATAATCCATTTTTTTCGTAATTCGGGATGTTTAGGGAATCTAACAAAATTTTTATATTATGCGAAATCCTTCGTTTGTATACAACATGTAATTACTACCTGTGAAATGAAATAAAATTGCTTCCGTTTGCACGTTCCGTGCAGTTATATGCACAACACGATTTCACCATATTTAACAAATAGTTCGATAAAATGCAACCTAAGAACACTACTAATTTGAATAATTGTAACTTGAGTCCACTAAACGTAATTTTGCAAACAAAACACCTTCACACACCATGCGAGAACACGAAAGAAACCTCCCAGAAACACATTGCCGGGCAGTTTCGCGCCAATGTGTTGCCACCCAAAGAAACCCATCTCTGTCCGACTGTGTTGACAACGCGCATCTCTCTCTAAGTTACTTCCATATAATATTATTTCTATGTCGACAACGAATTCGATTGTAAGTGCACCGAAACTATGCAGCTTAATCTACACTAACTTGTATATAACATTGCCTATCTGTCTAAGTGACTTGATCCACAGCACAGTATAGCTATATCAATGATTGATATCTATACTGTGATCCACAGTATCGAGGTGGTTGAACAGAAAAAAAATTGTCGAAGGTTATCTCGACAGAACTTCCCTCGCCCCTGAAGTACAGTAAAAAGTATGCAGCTTTTCCAAAAATTATAAAATTTGATTTTGAGAATTTTATTTTTTTTATGAGCACCCCTACAAGTTAAAATAAAGACATGTATATAATGTTAAAGTAAATCTAAAGAAGCGTGCTACGGGTATGTTTCAAATGAGTTTTTCCTCCGGGAAACTGGAGTGACCCCTTCCTAGTTTAATCATTTAAATAAATTGACTCCTTCATTATTTTTTTTGGGTCACCCTGTGTAAGCAATTCTGAAAAATATGAATGGAATGACCGCACATTTTCGATAGAATTTGTTCGGCAAAATTTTGAGATGACCTCCTCAATTTTTTGGAGGGGATAAATAGATACATTTTAATTAGAAATTTTCTATGTTTACAAAAACTTTCAAACGTCTGCAAGATTTCAAAACATTAGGTTTTGCAGTCTGATTTAATCAATAAAACAAATAGACTCATTCATTAATTTTTTTAAGTTACCCTGCATAAGCAGTTCTAAAAACTATTAATGGAATGATAAATCGCAAGTATAGATTCATCATGTTTTGCACATTTTGGATAGGAATTATTTGACAAAATTTTGAGATGACGTTATCAATTTTTTGGAAGGGGATAAAAAAATAAATTTGAATAACTATTTACCATCATTACGATGAGCGTAAAACGTTTGTAAGATTTCAGAGCATTCGGTTTTGTAGTTTCAAAATTAAATTGCAAAATGTTACATACAATTTTGATTTTTTTTTTCCAAAATATGGATGTCGAGGGTAGAAACTCAAGACGGATTCATACACCACAAATGCAAGAGTATCTTATTTAATAAAATAAAAAAATTATATTAGTGTAAATTTTGGAGATGACGTCATCCCATTAGCGATGGGGATTATTATCCAAATTATGGTGAGCGTTTTATCATCTACATTATAGTCCTAATGTATGTACAAAATTTGATAACAATCGGTCCGGTAATTTCGGAGATTTTATGCGTCTAACTAGCTTTAATAAATAAAAATCTAGACAGACGGCAGACAGACATAGACAGACGGAAACGGGAGATCTATTTCTTTGTACTCTAGGGGTCATGAAAGGTCGAGAAAACATAAAATGAATACAATACTTCCTGAGCGTAAGCTAAGGACCAGTTATTATTATTAACTGCGAGTTACAAACATGGCTCTAATTAATCGTTTAGACGGGAGAACAAACATTTTCCACAAATGGATAGACACAGAGGCTAATGAAAAGTCGTATTCCGTCAAAGCTAACCTTATAGAATCACATCGATAGACACAATAAAATGAATTGTTAAAAAAATTCCCGAAGAATAAATAATAACTGAAACTTCTGCGCCCCTGAAGTACAATGAAACAAATTCAGTTTCTTTTTTTTTTCTTTCTTTTTTTTTAGATAACACTCATAAGTTAAAATAAAGTTATGCGCAGACTGTTAAACTACAAGCAAAGAAGGAATCGATGAATATTTCAAGTTTTCGGAAAAATGCGGTGAGCCGTCCTTGGAATATTACTTCATTCATGCATTTTTTTGAGTCACCTGTATAAAGAATAAAAAATATAAGTGTATTAGTGCAAACTTGATATTTTACATGTTATGGATGGGATTAATACAGCAAAATTGTGGGCGATAAACAGATCAATTTTCATTTACGATTTACCATGCCTACAATAACCTTAAAACGTTTATACAATTTCAGAGCATTCAGTTTGCCAATTTAAAAATTAAATCGCAAGATGCCGTCATAATATTTTGGCTTTTTTCCAAAATCTGAACATCTACGGCAAAAAATCGACGCAGATGCATAAACCACTAATAGAAAAGTCTTAGTACCTTGGATGGTAATTCAAAATCGGCGTGGGTAAAACTCAACAATTTATTTCTCAGTTATACTAATTTACACGGCCAACTATACAGCGATCATGTACAGAATAATTCCGACTCGACTAGAATAGATTCGACTACACTCATTCTCTCATTTACTGAACTCGACTCGTTGACCTGGACTGACTCGTTCCCGAAGGTGACCTGTATTTAAACCCATACATTCCTCTGGATGGTTCGGGAACGCCGCTTCGAGGTTTTTCTGGATCCCACAATCGCGACTTCGGCAGGCTTGCGTTTATGCGAACGGCGTCCGGGCACCGTCACCGATGATGAGTCACCCACCATCGCCGCATAATATACTAGAAAAACCATAGGCGTCGTACCGGGACGGCGTGTGGGTTTATTTCGCAACAGTATACTGACATAGAGAGAAGTATGTTATTTTATAAAATTTAAACACCATTTACTATACAAAATGTGGAAAAGACATAATCAAACTGTTGATGTGGATGACCAAACAAACTTTGATAAACGTTTTACGATGTGCACGATATTCTTAAAATATATGTATATTAAATTTCACAACAACCAGTCTGTTTCTCTGGAAATCCCGGTAGTTTGGGAGATTATCTGTTTAATAATATTAATAAAATGCCTGAACTGTTCTCACAAATCCCACGCCACTCTTGCCACTCAAAATTTTAAGCATTACTTATAAATAATAATTTATATTTAACATACAAAACACAAATCATAGAAACTCGAGGCCGAGACGGAAAAAAGTTTAGGTAAAAATCAGTGAACTCTTTAATTTTCAGGGAAATAATCTTTAGCGAAACTTGCTGAGAGGTCTCCATCTCCTGGAGTATTTTCCCACTCACTTTGGCGTAATTTAGGACGGAACATTTGTTTGAAGCCCTAAAACCACCAAATTTTACCATTTTATACGCAACATTGTGTAATATAGTTACCAATACTTTAAATTCTACGCAGCATTTATATACACCAATTGCAAATATTGGTACTATGGTGAATAGCAAAATTAAACACCAAACAAACAAATCGTACTCGTTTTGGAGTTTTTTGAATTTTATACATACAGATGCAATAGAAAAAACCTGAAAAATAAAATTAATTAACAGGATATAAATTTTATTGTCTCCTATAAAAATCTTGAGTACCTACGACTACAACTACTTAGAGCATCAAACAATTTCAAGCACGTCAGTGGTATAGGTATACACAGCAATATCTCATTAATCATTAGAAATATAAAAATAGAAACAAGACCAGAATTCTTTTAAGTAAAGTACACTAAAATTGTTTTTAACTATAAGGAGTGTTAAGTGATTGTTTTTTATTAAAAAAAAAATACATATGTTTCCACAGTCGAATAGGATTATTTTTAACATATGTATTACAATATTTTACAAAAAGATTAACAAAGGAACGCACCTTGTTGTGGTATTAAGAGTATTTATAAAAAAAATAATAAGTTTATATACAAACATCTGAAATTTAACTGGCCAGCCATAACAAATCCATACTACTACGTAGATAAACTTTTAAAAACTGTTCAAATGTGTTATTTATTCTCGTTTACAAGATAGATCTCTTTGAAACGAAACGAAAAAACCTGTCCTAAACTTAATCAGGTACTAATTGAAAACAGATCTTTTTCATAATGTCGATGTCAAGACGCAAGCTTTTTTACTTACAGCAAATAATCCTGGTAAAATTAGCCACGTAGCTTGAAAGAAATAATTTGGAACAAAACCCAACATAAAATCCACATCGTCGCAAAAATTACGGATGCCGTATAGACATGTGACAGAGAATAATTCAAAACATATATTTATTAGAAGAGCAGTTGCCATAAAATTTTCATTGATAGAACGCATTAGTGGATAGCCAATCTGAAAAAAACATACTCCTCAGTTGGTTTAAAGTAACTTGATTTTAATACAGGTGTTACCTCCATGATACCTATATTTGCAATCAGACAAAGTAGCACTAAACATGTGAAGATTATTATTCTTCTACGATTAATTTTCGAAGTTATGTAACTGGTGACATAAAGAAGAATGATCTGAGTGTATTCTAGCTAAGATTATTTATTATTTAGAAAGTATCATGAGAAAGTCATAAACATACTTACCAAAGAAAAAATGCAACTGCAGAACATTATAAAATAATAAATAAATAAGGTAAAATTATTAAAACCAGTTCCAATCGTGCTTAATGAATAAGTGACGACCACGAAAGTATTAGTATCTAAAAAATAGAACTATTAATATTTGTATTATTCGATTCTAAACACACGTTGATACCTTCTGCACTCTCAAAAAGATCATCTATTGTTTGATTACTTCTGTAGGCGAGAACTCCTACAGAACCGAAAAACGTTATTCCTGCTAGTAAACTACATGTGAACGTAAGAGCGTTTACTATAACACAATCAAGACGAGACCAGTATTTAATTTTTGAAAGTGACCATACTGTCGTTAACGGACCTGCCCCTACACCAAGTGTCACAAGAGATTGTTCTACTGGATATATCCACGTCTGGAAACCTATTATTAATATAACGTTATTTCATCTTAAATATGATACCGCAAGATTGCCGACGTCCCATCCTGAAGGAACAAACATTCTTGAAATACCATTCCCGGCTCCGGTCAGACATGCCGTGACAATGGCAACATAAAACAGAGATAAAATTATCATCAAACTTAGTGTGATTGTGATCTGAAAGTTAGAGTAGTTAATAACTTATTGTTTTCTACAACTAGACAAACCCAGTGATGTTTTAAAACACCAAATATAACTACAGCACACAAAACAATCCATATCACAGCTATTATACATCCGCTTCTCCAGTTATAATGCTCACCAAAAGTAATATCAACTGCCCTTTCAATGTAGTGACTGAAATAATTCACTGACAGTGAAAAAATATCATCATTTATATGGACGAAAAACGGTGTTAAGAGTACATGTTTTAATAAACATTATTTTTTAATGTTTACACTAAATATTTTTTTATGATTTTATATTTTATGTCATTGTTACTGTTCAAAGTTCAAGAATGAAATTTAACATTTTACAACTCAGGCATGTCGATTTAATTTTTTCAGTTTTCTACATTTTATAATTTACAAGAAACTTAAAAATTGCTTATAATGAATGTTTTAATGATTTTTCTTGCAGTTAAACTTGTGAATTTATTTAATAGCGATCCTGTATTTAGCTGTTAGGTACAGTTTCGCGTTTAGAAGATTGATGTATTTAAAACTGTTTTAATTATAGAGATTTTTCATTAACTTACTGAAAGAAAAGATATACTGGTGAATGTCTCAGATCGGTGTAATTTTGGTGGCAACCATACTCATTTTCAAGCTCATTATTACAATAAGAATGAGGCATCTTAGTCATAAATGCAGAGATGACGTAACTCAAGGAATAAACTCCTACTAAATTATAAACATAATTAGCCATAACACAATACAGTGCCATTGCAAGTGTAATTCCTGAAACAGACATAGAAAATTAAAATCGAATGATCGAATAATGCGAAACGTTATCTTCTTGCACGCGATATAACTAAAGTATACATTAACTATTGACTAATTCATTTTAACAGTGGTGTTAAATCATTTTCTTGTAATTGCAAAATTGAAGACGAAATAAAAACACTATAAATTTTCGATTTAACAGCATTTGTTAGCATTGTCATTCTCAAACCAAGGTTCGTACACTTATTGGCAAATTTAATTAAATAAGTAAACTAATACAGTTCTTACCTTCCATGATAGGACATAACGTAAACAATTTAGCAAAACCTTTCATAAAATACTGACTGAGACTTATCTCAAAAACTAATAAAGAAATACAAAAGATCCAGCTGTAAATAAAATACAAATAGATGTAAGTAGCTGAAACAAGGTTTTGGGTAAATTTTGTAGGCCCAATTTTTCTATAAGAACCTTGTCCATGGATAAACGATTGTTCAGGAAATCTCCATATGTTTCCCGGACCTAAGCAAAAACTTAAAATTCGAAATGCTAATTTCGCTCTATGCTTCCAAGTCTCCTCTTCTTCATGTGTCTAAAACATCGACATTGAGTTTGGTGTATACGTAAACCTTTGTTGACTTACTAAAAAATTGTGAAACGTAGAGAGTATGTCGGATGGTGCATACTAAAAATAAAGGATTCATTCTAATATGTTTAAGGTTTGAAATATTTTACATCTCGTGGCCTTAACACTGTAAGGTAAGAGCTTGGGTTACTTCCAAATACTCCTGTACCATTTGGTTGAGATGCACTATAAGAAATTCTCATGTTCAAACACAGTTGAAATGGTTTTTTCAAAGTACGTGAAAAGTTGATTGAAAGGTACTAATAAATATACTTCAACTTTGCCATACAGTTGCTAGATAAAATAAAATTTCTGTTCTGCCAGTTCTTCTTAATTCCCAGTAACGTAAGACCAACATTCAAATTTCACAGGAATTTATTGGCTCGATGTCCTAATCGTTTTTAAATAGATAGCAATAATACATTTTGTTCGAAATTGGTAGAACTGTGACCCCACTTTATTTTCTGTTGTCAAAATTCCTGACCTTCATAATAATAATTGGGAATAAATTGGGAAAGTAGTTTTTTCAATATTTTAATAATTTTTTCATGCTTTCTCGACGTTTTAGGAGTACCGTATAGATGGAAAAACGCAAGCCAAAATGTATCTAATCATCATCACCAACAATGTGATGATCCCCTCAAAATTTTGCTTATTAAATATTCTTTAAATTTTAGAAAATAATATGCTCCTATGCATGTGGTTTATGAACCAGCCTTGAGTTTTAATCATAGTAATTTTACAAAATGTTGCCATCCCCGTTGACTTTTTTACTTCTCGACCGTAAGCGAAGGAAGTATTGTAATCGAGTCCGTTAACCGACCCTCTACTTTTAGGTTTTCTCGAACTTTCATGACTGTTCTGTCTGTCTGCCGTCCCGGGTTTTTATTAGATAGATAATCTCCGAAAGTACTAGGCCGATTGTTGACAAATTTTGTATTTAAATTAGGAATATCATGTAAATCGTAAAACGCTAACCAAAATTTGTCTAATCATCCCCACCAATAATGTGACGACGTCACTTCAAAATTGCACATAGTAAATAGGTTTTGAATTGTACATATGAAATAACACATGTAGTTTGTGACTCCGTATTCAAACGTCCAGATTTTTGGAAAAAAAATCAAAATTATAAAGCAACATTTTGCCTTGAAATCTTGCAGATATTTTAAAGTTATGATAAGCATGATAAATTTTTAATCAAAATACATTTACTTATCCCCTCCAAAAAATTGATGACGTCAGCTCAAATTTTGCCGTATAAATCCTTTCTAAATTATACAAAATATGATGAGTCTGTACTTGTACTGAATTTAACATTCCATTCATATTTTTTGGATTTGCATATACTGAAATAACTCAAAAAAAAAATGAACCCGTGAATTTATTTTACTGAATTAATCAGGAACTACAACACCGAATGCTTTGAAATCTTGGAGATGTTTTAAAGATATCATAAGTAATTTTGCTG
The DNA here is from genome assembly GCF_036711695.1 of Zophobas morio. Taxonomy (NCBI): domain Eukaryota; kingdom Metazoa; phylum Arthropoda; class Insecta; order Coleoptera; family Tenebrionidae; genus Zophobas; species Zophobas morio. Next base: position 9,013,781 of record NW_026972110.1, read on the forward strand.
AATAAATGCTATCTTAAATGTGCAAAATATGATGAGTCTATACTTGCGATTTATCATTGCATTAATATTTTTTCAATTTGCTTATACGGGGTGTCTCAAAAAGATTAATGACTGAGTCAATTTATTTTAAGAATGTAAAACCTTCTCGGGGTCCCGATTGTCTTGTGTTACGAATGTGAAGCCTTCTCGATGGCCACAAGTGTCTTTTTTTAAGAATATTAAATATCCTCGCGGCTCCCAACTTTCTTTTTTTTATTCCGCTGTAACTAATACCTTCTAGATGGTTTTTACTCCATAGAGGTTATTATGAAAAACTAAAATTTCGCAAAATCAAATTTTATCATTTTTCAGTGAAGCAGTATTTGTTGGACTGTACTTCAAGAGCGAGGGAAGTTCTGTCGAAATAACTTTCGACCTATTTCTTTAAATGAGAACCCTTATAAGTTAAAATAAAGTATGTAACGTTAAAGTAAATATAAAGAAGCATGCCGGGCGTACGTTCCAAATGTGTTTTCTCTTAGCAAAATTTTGTGATGACGTCATCAATTTTTTGGGGGGATAAACAGATATATTTTGATTAAAAATTGACCATGCTTACGATAACGTTAAAACGTCGGTAAGATTTCAAAGCATTCGGTTGTGCAGTTCCTGATTTAATCAATAAAATGAATTAACCCTTGCATTATTTTTTTGTCTCCCTGTATACGTAATTCTAAAAACTACGAGAGCGTTGGTAAACCACAGAGAGGATTTATTGGGCAAAATTTTGATATGACGTCATCAATTTTTTGGGAGGAGATAAACGAATAAATTTTGGTTAACAATTTACCGTAATTATGACAACCCTAAAATATTTACAAAATTTCAAAGGATTTGGTTGTGCAGTTTCGAAGTTATATTGCAAAATATTGTTATACAGTTTGGATTTTTTTCCAAAAATTCTGGATGTCTAGGGTGAAAATTCGACACGGATTTTAATCAGATTGGTCATTATTAATGATTGTACAAGCTAGACTATTAAAATATATTGATGTATAAGTGTGAATCTAAACATAAGATTTTATCCACATTTACTGTTATAGTTAAGCTATAACAAAATACAAATTCTAATCCTCACATGGAACTAGAAAAAGCTTTCCTAGAACAAAAAGTTATCGAAAAATATGATGCTACATAAAAAGACATTTTAATAGATAAAATTGTTTTGAAGCGACTTTTTGGAATGTCAAACGACAATGTGTCTCAATTGTAACTAGTAATAAGACGGCAAAATAATTAACAAAATAAATTCAAGAACCACCTTGATACCAGTATCATTTATGGACACGTGGTACTGGTTTGATGAAGAAAAAACAGCCGCGAAACCGCATTTAAAAACAAAAATCTTGTCGATAATGTTAGTGTTGTTAAATAGCCGGTTACTTTCAAAAATAGCTTTAATTAACATTTTTTATCCAGTTAAAAATCTGGATTTTTATCCATAATAATTTATCCAAGATTAATCTGGTAAAAAATCCGGATATCTATTCAAACCTTCAGTAGAAGATAAATTAAAGTGTAGGTTAATTTATTAGTACAATATTATAGAAAAATTAAATATATACTTATACATATTCTCAAAAATCTAAAAGAACAAATTCTTTTTAGTTTTGGAGGTAAAATTCAAAAACTAAAAATACAGGGTGTCCCAGAATTCGCGCCATTCCCGTGAATGACATGTTCCCTGTCCCGAACTCTGCCGTTATTCGCAAAAAGAATTGTCCAGGCTTTAACCGTGTGAGAACTGGAAGGCGCTTAAGTTGAGCAATAGAGAGGCTGCTTTTATATCCGAACGTTTCTATGTTCAAAGTTACCTATGCCAAGAACAAAAAATCGGGTAATACTAAAGTTGAATGAATTTTTTCCGAATCCCCCTCCGTCAACAAAAGGAAACAGAAGTGTGGTTATAAATTTAATCATTTTGACAATTGTTTGTCATAAACTGTCACGAAGTTCATCACTGACCTGAAGAGACGCTTCTACGCCAAAGATGACTGATTAATGTACACAGAGACGTCAAGGTTTAGTTTGAGGCAAGTAGCATGGGACAGAAGTTATTTCTGCTGCCATTCTAGTTAAATTGTGTTTAACTGGGCTGTACATGTCATAAGAGAAGCTGTTTCATTTCATTGTAGGCAAATAATACATTTATTACTGTTCTACATAGTGTAGATACCGAAGAGCAGGTATTAGAAGTCATTTTCTTCGAGCCCCGTGAATAATGTGTTGTTATTTTTAACGAAAATTAGTACATTTTCAGAATTTACTCTGCATCATATCCCTGATATTAAGTTTATCGTTATTTCTAAAAAAGAGTACCACATGTCCATTCAAAGAACGTTATTTAGTGTACTAAAACATAAATATCGCTTTCGATTAATCGGTGCTTATGATTTTCAATAAACAGTATCAATTTTTACTGAACAGCTTTGTTGCTGATACCTAATCTAAGCAACGAAAAAAGAGACGAGACTCCAGTTCTCTGGTGTATTAAGATCATAGGTATCTGCTGTGGTGTCAATCATGTGGGGGAGATACTGAAAACTGAGACTTATTCAAGAATAATATTGATGTTGCACATGATGATTTAAAACAGTTTCTTTAAAGTTGCGAGTACTTTCTAGAGAGTGAAAAGATACGAATAAAAATTATAACAAAAATCGTGTAGTTGCATTTTTTTTTAAGAACAATACAAACTATAAACAAATCAGTACCAATACCACTAAGTCACTGATGTCTTATTCATACTAGTATAAAGAATATTTGGAAATGATGTTAATTTATGGAGAATGTAAACGCTATGCAGCCACTGCTGTGTGCGAATATACAGGTCTTTTCCCCAATCATCGGCTCCTTGACCAGCATGTGAATATTTAATGCGCACAATTGGCACTTCTGGGCAAACGAAAATCCACATTTGGCTAACGTGAGTGCATATCAAGAGCAATACTATTAATCTATGGGCCGGAATCGTTGTACCGTAACGTTATTAAACAATGTGCTCAAAATGATCACCATTAACTTCAATGCCAGTTCTAGCTCGTCGCATTATGTTGTGTTGTATATTATTTAACATAGATAGATAGACTCTTTTCAATGTTCGCCGTGCAAGTATCGAATTATGTGGAGGAGCGCCGTTGTGCTGAAACCACATATTCCGCCGTACATTCAAAGGAACGTCTTCCAACAACGCCGGAAGCTCTAGTCGTAGAAAATTAGCATATGCCTCCCCATTAAGGTGATCAGGTAACACAAACGGCCCCACCTAAAAAACAGGAACGGAGTTTAGTGATTTTATCAGATGCATTAAAATTTTTACCACAGTAGTACCAATGATTCCAGCCCATAGATTAATAGTAAATCGCTCCTGATACGCTCTCACCCTAGTGAGATGTGGATTTTCGTGTGCCCAGAAGTGCCAACTGTGTGCATTAAACATTCCTTCTCGGGAAAATGAACATTCGTCGGTGAAAAGAATGCGCCGTGAAAAATCAGGATTTAGTTCATTTTGTTGCAAAAATCATTGAGCAAAATGTAGTCGGTTGGTCGCAGATGCTGCACTTTCGTGTAATGGTAAGGATGCAGTATTCTCTCTTGAAGGATACGATGAGTGGTCGATCTTGAGCATCCACTCATTTGCGCTACATAGAGGACACTTCTCCTAGGATCCGCTTCCATGTTTTCTAACACTTGCTCTTCAGCACCCACACGTACATTCCGTGGAGCCCCAGCACGGCCTTTCCGACTAGGTTGAAAAGATCCATCTTCTCTTGCTCGATGTAACAATCGGTGAAACACTTGTTGGTCTGGGTGCCGACGATTATTCACGGGGCTCTAAGAAAATGACTTCTAATACCTGCTTTTCGGTAGCTACTCTATGTAGAATAGTAATAAATGTATTATTTGCCTACGATGAAATGAAACAGCTTCTCTTATGACATGTACAGCCCAGTTAAACACAATTTAACTAGAATGGCAGCAGAAATAACTTCTGTTCCATGCTACTTGCCTCAAACTAAACCTTGACCTCTCTGTGTACATTAATCAGTCATCTTTGGCGCAGAAGCGTCTCTTCAGATCAGTGATGAACTTCGTGACAGTTTATGACAAACAATTGTCAAAATGATTAAATTTATAACCATACTTCTGTTTTCTTTGTTGACGGAGGGGGATTCGGAAAAAATTCATTCAACTTTAGTATTACCCGATTTTTTGTTCTTGGCATAGGTAACTTTGAACATAGAAACGTTCGGATATAAAAGCAGCCTCTCTATTGGTCAACTTAATCGCCTTCCAGTTCTCACACGGTTAAAGCCTGGACAATTCTTTTTGCGAATTACGGCACAGTTCGGGACAGGGAACATGTCATTCACGGGAATGGCGCGAATTCTGGGACACCCTGTATAGTCATAAAAGAACTTTATCTAAAATAGAATTCTTAAAATTATTGTAACTTACTGAAAAGTTTAGTCTCAGAACTTTTATTTTCATCGGCTTATTCACAACCCTTACTTAATAGGTATCAATCTCCACTTCTGTTTTTGAATCACTTGCTTTGTTTTGTTTATATTTTTTTAATACTAACTATTATTAATCCGTTTTAAAGGAGATTTGCTTGCAACGGGTTTCATTGTTCTCTTATTCGCCTTTATTTAAAAAAAAATGTTCCATTTGGCAAATTCCATCTCCATTCCATTGACGCCAAATATGAAATTAAAAACTTCGCAGCTATTTTAATAAATAGTCTCGGATATTTATCCGGATATTTTTGGGCTATTTATTTATTAACAACACTAATAATGTTGTCACCATTTGCATTTTAATTCGGAGCCACTTTACCACGATTAGCATTTGAACACATTTCGTTATTTCAAAACACAACGTAGGGTTCATCTATGGGAAATAAGCTAGGAATAACCATGATACAAAGACTTTAGGTATGCTACTCCGGTGGACGAGTTTGTGCATTTTCTGAGCACAACCAACTGACGTCACAAGACCTTGATGTAGCAGCTGTCAGTGATGTGTTGATGATGTCAAAAGTCAAAACATTAACCTGTTTGCAGATTTGCAGATACGTTTTGTTATTTTCCACAGATTTTCTTGATTTTTCTTTTATTTTGTCGTTTTAAGTTAGCATAAAATGATCTTTTATTTAATTCGCGAATTCGAATAAACGTTCTTGTGCGAACTAAACAATGGTAAACTTCGTCTGCTAACATATTTTCTGGTAAGTGACGCTTTAACTGTTGTACTAGATATTTAATTATATATGGTTGCTTGTTGATTTGAGTTCCATGGAAGGTCAAGAATAGTGTTTCCAATAATTCCGCCGCATGCAGAAGGTCACTAGAGGGCTGCAGTAAATTTCCCCTGGAGAGAAATTGAATCCAATCTGCTTCAAAAGAGTGTGGTACATTTTCTGCTGGTGTTCCAAGGTGGGGATATTTGTGACGAAAACGATGGGCAACATACCCCGCCACATATCGAAGTCCTTCTGTTGAAATTTTATTGTCTTCTACATCAACTTCGACTTCGACTTGAGAAAAATGATGAGTATCAGTATCAACAAACTGCAATTTGGCCAAGTGGCTATCTTCATTGCTTGGAAGAACACATTTGGTGTTGATTATTGATGAGAAAAGAGATTCCGTTAGACAAATTTCTTTCTCTTCCAAGGGAGTAAGCAATGATTCATCATCATCTTTCTCACAGTTCTTATTTATGGATATGGCAGCTGAGGAGTGTCTACCCAGTATGTACCACCTCAACCGATATTTAAAATCAATGGGGTTGGGATGATCATTACTGCCTCCCATTCCCCGAATCAATGAAAAAAAATTTTCGAGTACATCTTGATTTAAACGTCGGGTTAAAATGTAACTGATATTGTAGAATTTACTCATATACTCAAACAACGCTTGTAATGATTTGTTACTGATGATGACACCTTTTTGAAATGGTAATAATGTTGACTTTCCGATGGCTCGAACATTTTTCATTGTCTCTGTCATCATATTTATTACTAAATTTTGCTTGTCAAGTTCAATGCCATAAGCACTTACTCCTGATGGTGAAAATTTTAGGTAGGTGTTGAAAATGTCGAACCAGTCATTGACAAGTTGAATGAATTTCGATGTTTCTGAGTAGTTCCCATCAATTATTTTGTTATCGCCACACCACTGTATGGCTTTTGCAACGGTATTTGAAAAGAGTTGTGCAGCAGGTTTGACCTTCTGCCTCTGACTGCCTTTAACATCAAGGTGATACTGAGTAATTTTATGTGCAATTTTTAAATCAGAGGATTGTGACGTTTTCAATAATGATTCAACATATGTTTTAGTGATGATTTCTCCATTAATTTCAAAACCTTGGTCAAGAAAATGATTTCGCAATAATTTTAGCAGATGTGGAATGTCAGCGAAAACAAAAATTAACTTTTCTGAATCAGATGGATGTGGAAACCAAACATTGTCTATATTTATTTGGAGCTGTTTCCACAGTGCCATATTTCCTGACCCCATATCACTAACAATTGCTACAACGGTATATTGGCATTCATAAAGTTGACTGACAATGTTCAATAATATTTCTTTTTTTATAGGTGTGTCGAAGTTATAATAAATTGGCTGCTTCCATGGCGAAAACAATCCACGACACATAATCACTTGTGCGGCTCTGTGAGGACCCAACGCTTGCTCAAGAGTTTTATCAAGGCAGATCTGATCCCTGATGTACATTTCATCAAATGATAGTATCGTGATGCGTTCAAGCTCTGACAGTGAGCGAGCCTTGTCGTTCATTAAAATCAAAACATCGTTTAAAACCCCTGGGTTTATGGTAAACGAGCAGGCCCATTTGCGTAATGTACTCAGTGCGGGAAGTGGATATTTACATTGTTGTCTCAAATATCTGTACGCTTTGGGGCTAATACTGCGAAGTGAAATTGCAGCCGAAATATCTTCAGTTGTCCACCTCACTCGTTTTTGGCTAATTAAAGCTTTTATTTGAGACTTTGTAAAAATGTTTGACAAAGCCTGTACTACTTTTGTATCAGATGATGTTTTTTCTAATTGTTCATTTAGTTCCATATTTTTCATTTCTGTCAGTTGAGTCTTTGTAAGCAAATCATTATATTTTTGTTCCAATTGCTCATACTTTGCTTGCCAGTCAAACGTTGCTACTTCTTGCAGGGGCTTAACATCATCGCCAAATAAATTCCTTCCACACCGTTTTGGTGATATAATGTGAGAACTCATTGTCTGAATTTTATAGTTTGTTGGCGATGCTGTTTCAACTATGTGTTGTATCTGCGTGCAGCCTTTCGGGCTTGGCGACAACTTACTTTTGTTAAATCCATTTTTTGTCGGGATGGCATTAGGCATTAACCTCCGCCTGCATTTAGGGCTGTACTCCAAAAGCCTGTGTTGTAGAGACTTATAAAAGCACTGAGCAGCAAAATGCAACGAACACATACGAGCTGAAAGGTAAAATATATTATGTTGTAACTGTTTTTTGTTGGTATAGGTTTTGTTTTAATAAATTATAATACATGAACATTTGTCTCACCATTTTTAATATTAATGACATCACTTCTGTTGCAAAATTTTACCCATTCTTCACAAATGGATTTTTCTTTCGGAAACCTAAAGAAGTGAATGTTTTTATTGTCTTTACACTTTATATATGAACTTGAACATCCAAGCACTGCACATTTCGCCATTTTCGATACAAACTCAAAGTTTGAAATTCAAAGCACTGCAAAATACACTTGTTTTTACAAACACGATTTGCCGCCAAAAGAACGAACAGAGCTTCTATGGTTATAATAATATTAATACTAACCTGTCGGTGTAGAACAATGCTTATAACGCTCTTTTTGATGAAAAGTGTTGTAAGTAAATGTAGTGAAACGTACACATTAGGCTAAATAAAATTCTACACATTCAAAAATATGATGTATTCCAATAAAAACAAAACTTTAAACAACATATTATGTATTTAATACTTTTTTAAGGATAACACGTTTATCGTACACTTAAAGTTCTTAATTTACAACTAATAATTACATAGTTTGCTCGTCGACCTTTGCGTTCGCTGAAGTTTAAATTTAGCAGTCATATGTAACCGGGTGACGTCACGCAGATGTGCGCAATAGCATACCTTGTTTTCTTGTATCATGGGAATAACCAACGGTAAGCTACCGCCCACCACATTTCGCAAATGTCTAGTGAGTTTATGAACGCCACTTAGAAAGGTTGGTATTGGTAACACTGGAAAAAATAAAAATATGTGTCAGATGCCAGCTGTGAATGTGAATGACAAGGTTGTCAAGTAAACAGTCGATTAAAAAGTTTTCCAGACCAGAAGGCAGAAGGTGAAATAGAATTAATTTATTACCTGGTCAAATATATTTTATACATTAGCACGAAAATGTCGAAAGATTCACACATTGATAGAGATCTAGATTTATCAAACGCTAATCGAGGAGTGTGGCTTGTAAAAGTCCCCAAATATGTTGCAAATAGATGGGAGAAAGCTCCCAGTGATATGGAAGTAGGCAAACTAAAAATTTGCAAGTAATTATTACCAAAAAAGTAGGAAGTATAGATGTACTAACTGTATTTTTTCAGATCTGGGCCAAAAGCCCAGGTTTCTCTAACGTTGTCATCGGCTATTTTAAATTTGAGTGAGCCTGGTGAAGAACCCATTCCCAAAGACCACAGATTAGATGTGTCAAAGGTAACTCAACAAACGTTAGGTGTTTTTTCACATGTTATACGTAAGTCATTGTTGAGAGCTTTTTATAAAATTATTGCACTGGCACTTTATAGCATCACAAACTGATTCAGTTATCCCAGAAACTGAGAAGTTGTACATGGAAGGTAAAATTGTACAGAAACTTGAGTGTAGACCTTATGCAGATAATTGTTATATGAAACTGAAATTAGAATCTATTAGAAAAGCTTCATTACCAACAAGAAAAGTTAAACAACTTGATAGAGTGGTGACGTCTTATAAACCAGTGTCAGACCACAAAAATAATGTAAGTAGATCAAATACAGTGTAGATCTAACGTAGGTGACATCAATTTCTGTTCTAGATTGAATATATGGAACGGAAGAAAGCCGAAGGAAAGAAAGCTCGTGATGATAAAGATGCTGTTTTGGAAATGTTATTTGCTGCATTTGAAAAACATCAATACTACAACATCAAAGATTTGGTTAAAATTACTAAACAACCAATAACTTATTTAAAAGAGATCTTGAAAGAAGTTTGCAATTATAATTTGAAAAATCCACATAAAAATATGTGGGAATTAAAACCAGAGTACAGGCATTATAAACAACCAGAAGTTAGTGATGAAAAGAAAGACTCACAATCAGATGGTGACTAAAATTTATTTTTATGAACACTTGATAAGTATCTTATTCAAATAAATCATTTTAAATTCTAGTTTGTATTTTCTTTAATACTGCAGCACTGACTAGGAGGAACGGCCCAGTTGTAGAAATAGTATCTTCTTTTTATAACATTCATTGCACACAAATTATTTGTGGCTACTATGTTTTCATACATTTTCTGCATTTCCTCTTTAGATATGTTATGTGTGATCAAGTAGTGGTTTTGGCAACCTCTTGTTGTCCATTCTGTGTCAAATCTTATATCATGTATTCTAAGTATGTTTTTCACAGATGACAACCACATTCCTACACTAACATCTTCTGAGTTATAATATCTACAACACAAATGCAATTATTTTATGTTCAATTTTTAAAAAGAAATACCACCTAAGACTATCACGATTGTTGGCAATATATGACACCAATTTCTTTGAAAGTATGTATCCTCCTCCAAGAGCATATGGTATGTATCTATCACAGACTATCCAGTCTGATTCTTTCCATTTTCCAGTTGTTTTCACTCTGGCATTTCCATGAAAATATCCCCAATACAACTGCACATCATTTTTAACTTCTTCTTTATTTATTTGGAGATTAGTTCTAATAAATGGGGAAGAAACATCTTCAGTCAACGTTTTAACATGTTTTAACTCCGATTTAATATAAATTAGTTCTACATTAGCTACTTCAGTTGATAATTTATCTAATCGAACAAAACTATCATCATCACACTTGAGAACATACTTAAAACCCAAGCCATAATCAAACTGTTCACTTAACCATTCGAAACTTTTCAAGACCTTCAAAGTCAAATTTTGATAACTATCATGCATTGGAAGAATTAAAATATCACTAAATTGTGACTGTTCAGTAGTCAAATGTAAAATATCATCTACAGATAGCCCTAAACTACCCACAACAAAATAATGTTTCATTTTAAATTTAACGTTTTCATTTTCTGGGCTTGTATCCACAAGTTGCAACCATGTTTGTCGAATCACATTTCTCCTGTCCAAATTTTTTGGAGCTGATAGTATAAGTACTATAAGATCAGGATTCTTCAATTTTGAATTCTTCAGAATGTTGTACTCTTTATCTGAATCCTCTATTTTACACGTCTTGTCAATGGGGGTTAAGTTTATGGTTAACATACAACCCAGTAGGAATGAAAAGGTCATTACAAGAGGAGTTTTATAGTACTTCAGCTTACTAACTTTTCTCCTCATGGTTTCAAACATGATATGTTTGGTTCCGCTTTGATGTAATTAAGTTTGTTACCATTTATGTAAAAAAAATTGTTGCCGATTCGTTTCAAACTTAACCTTCAAATTTACGTCAACTCATCAACTGTCAAATTATAAATTTCCCTATGATAGGCCATCTTCGATTTAAAATCTAGGCACAAGCATAAACGAGATTATAAATAATGGAAACGATTTCAATCAAAAACCTTTTATTTCTGCAAAAGACAAATTGAACTTTGGCGATATTAAGTTTGAATACAGGCTGCTTATTTTAAATCACATTCAAGTGTAAAAAAACTACCTCTATTTACATAAATAATGGCATAAAGAATCATTTACAGCTACTGAGTTCAGCATAATCTAAAAGTTAAAAAAAAACAAAACATGTTAACTGAATAAATTAGATAATTAAAGTTTTATCTGCATCCCAACGAGATACTTTAGGTTTGTACTGTGGCTCCTCAAATTTAGTCGGAGGCGTATTTTCACACTGGACTCCAATTTTTCTATGATTGTCTTTAAAAACAGGGATTTTACTTATTTCGGTTTTCCTTGACTTATCACTGACTTTCAGCCTGTTTTTGATTCTTTTGGGGTCGTCATTCATATTTCTAATACTTAGTGGCGTGCGGTTATTTTCTTTAACTTTGGTAGATCTCAGAGTGAGTTTATCCTCTTCACTATCATCTTCGTAAATTAAATTAGTAAGTTTTTTATCAAAATCCTTAACTTGAGCTGTAACATTCACAACTTTTTCTTCCACAATTCGTTCATTAGGCAATTCAACTTCTTTGTCTTCACTTTGTGAGTCGTTTTCTTTCAATTCTTTAGAAAGCTCTGTAGTGCAGGCACTGGCAATCTGCAACGTCTCCATCTGATCTTTTAATTTATTAGAAGGCACATCTTCGGCTAGTGCAACTGGCAAACTCTGATTCAGTATATTTTTAGCTTGACAAACAGCATCTAAATCGGTTTCTGTAAAATCAATATTTGTTTCAAGCAAACCCACAAAAGATTTTCGTTTGTTCTCGGAAGCAACTGAACCTGGACTATGCTTTAACTTTGATGGAACAATATTTGAAGATTTTCTTATAGTTGTAACTGGAGTAGTTTGAATTTCCAACTTGCGAACGTTGTCCAAATTTTTATTCTGCAACTTTGTTGATTTTTCCTTAGCCACAGCACCAACGATTATAGGGGTTCTGTTGAATTCTACTGTTGGAGATCTAGGATCAATACCGAAAATCACATTAACGACATCGTTTGGTTCAGAAGTGTCTTGCTGTGCCTCATCAGGAACATCTTCTTTCGATTTTGATCCCAAAATAGCCTGTAAATTAATTACTTTACTGTTACTACGAAGAGTAATAATTAATGCAGCATACCTCCATAGGCGTTCGTGCAATATTTGCACTTGGTGATCGCGGATCCGAGGGGGTTAATATCGGTGAAGAAGGAACACTTTCACTGGGGGTAGGTGTTTTTAATACATTTTCTTTGGGGGGTTGATCGACTTTACTTTCTTGTGCACCCATAATTTTAGTTCTTCGTGAATGTAATGTGTATGTTTTTAATCATAAATACAAAAAAAGCGATAATGGATTCGTTCTTGTTTTTTAATGACACAAGAACGATTTTAAATTCGAAACGAACCAAAACAAAACAAAACCGTTACAAACTTGGAGAAAATAAGCAGGTGGACAACCTAAGAATTCAAAGTGCGCAAAGTAACTGACCGTTAGAACTACATTTCTGGCGGGTTTTATGAATTAGTACGGTAGACAGTTTATTTTATTTCGGCAATTTTTATTGCCAATCAGAAGCTATGAAAGCCTCTTTTGTTTCTTCATCAAATTCCATTTAGGAATAGTATAATAATTGTAATACATATCTGTGCTATATTACAAAAATAGGTGTAATTGTTTCCTTGTTTGCGCGTGGTTACAAAAACTAAATTAAATAAACGTTTGTTTTTAATTTAAATAATAGGTATAGGCATCACTGGTATAGGTAGGTATACTACGTACGGTGAGAGATTGAGCCAAGAAAGCGGAGCTTAACTGCAAAATCTTTATGTTTCTACGAGAAATTAAAACATGTTTTTAAGTATCGTGTTGTTCAAAGAATACCATGTATGTTAAGAAAAAAATAAAGCCAAAAGATTAAGCCCCACCCATACCCGCCCCGATCTCAGTTCTCAATTGTGATGAATTTTTCATCCGTTGTCAGATCGAGGAGCAGGGCTTAATTGCAAGATCCGTATTTGTCTACAAGAATTTACCATTTGAAACATGTTTTAAGTTTCTTGTTTTGAAAAGACGACTACGTATATTAAGAAAAAAGACAAAATATAAGCCCCACCCACCCACCCTATCTCAATTGTGATGATTTTTTTTTTTAATTGTCGAGAGCCAAAGGAGCGAAATTTAATTGTAAAATCCTTATTATTTCTCTAGAAGAAATTACCATGTAAAACATGTGTTTGAGTATCCTGTTATTCAAAGAATACTATGTATATTAAGAAAAAATTAAAGCCAAAGATTAAGCCCACCCATACCTGTCCCAATCTAAATAGTAATGAAGTTTTTATTCGTTAGCAGACCTAGGGGCGGCGGACCCTAGTTGCAAAATCCATATTTCTTTACAAAAATTTACCATTTTAAACGTGTTTTAAATTTCTAAGAATAAAAAAAATCATCACAATTGAGATGGGGTTGGTGGGCGGGGTTTATATTTGACCTTTTTTTCTTAATCTGGCCCCCTTGCTGTTCATATTGTTTATTAACGATATAGTTGATTGGCTGAATTGCAATAAACTGCTATTTGTTGACGACTTACAACTTTTCTTGGAGGTCAAATCTTTGAGCGATTGTCAACAACTTCAATTAGATTTAAATCGTCTAATTTACTGAGGAAAGTGTAATCGTCTCTCAATTAATAAATCTAAGTGCTTCGTTGTCTCTTACTTGAGAAAAGCTTCTATTGTTAAGTTTGACTATTATATGGAAGGCCTAGTCTTAACTCGTTTAGACAGGTACAGTCGAGGCCTTTAATAATGACCACCTCCCGTGCCCATGGTGCTAGCTATGGACTGCCGAAATTACCCCAGCCCTTAGAGAAAGCTGATTTTTGATAAATGCAGGTCTGTGGTTGCGCTTATGTATAACTATTGCAACTTAATTAGCAGTGACTGTGATTATTTCAATTTCGATTCAGCTCAACACACATGTAAATCTCTTCTAAAGTTGTTAGTGTTGTAATTGTATTCATATTATCCCTATTTGTTATTAATATGTTTAGTTTGAGGTTACTCCTACATACATTCAAGTTTATGTTTCTAGTCTTAATGGTTTACTATATTATCTTCATTAATTTGTACTTATCCTAATTTTCATCGTTATTTTTTATTAATACCTTTATTATTTTAAGACCCACCACTGACCCGGAAATGACCGGCATTCAGGCAAGACTTCTATCATTACGGGTACTAAGACCAAGTAATGATATGCATTGATTAGATTAACAGAACAACTTTCGAGATTCTAGAATTACAGCATACAAATTAGTCTGCTATTATTCTCTAATCTCACCCCATCCCCAAAAGTCTACCGTAACTACCGACCATTTATCCGCGCATCACTTGGAAAGTGACCTACACTACTCTGACCTACTGATGCTAATCTAATCTGACTGACATGATCAGACTGTTCAAGAAACTTACGAACAATATGACATGTTCCTAACAAAACAGCTTTTTGAATTTTGATAATTATTGAATCATTCAAATGCAAAGACTTTAAATTCTCAACTAAGCTATTTGGAACTACACCTACATTAGAGATAACTAGGGGTAGAATTGAATTTTTTTTAAGATTCAACATGGATTTCATTTCTATCGATAATTGTAGATATTTTGAAATCTTGGTGTGGTATGTTTGAATAATGTTGTTTGTGTTAGGAACAGCAATGTCAATGAGAATGGCTTCGTTATTATTATTAATGATTAGAGCTGTGTGGTTGAAATTTAAACGCTGCGAATTGACCCCCACTCCGGCAGGCCATAGGCTTGCAACCGACGTTATGTATCGCGAAGAAAATTACGCGAAAAATAATGTTAACGGCATGTCAGTTGATGATTTTAAAATCCATATTCACGAAATAAGAGTAATCATAATTTTAATAATGTTCAGGTGTCCGTCTCGCTGACAATAAAACTATTTGTGTGAATTATCAAAAATAATCCACAACTGAAAAGCGAGAAGCGAGCAAGGCGATCGGCACTGTGGGCCGACAGTGGGGGTAAATAAATTTCAACCGCACAGCTCTATTAATGATATTATTAATATACATAGTATTCTTCGAAAAACACAATACTCAAAAATATTTTTTTAATTTCTTGTAAAGAAATACGTATTTTACAGTTAAGCTCATCACGATTGGTTCACGGTGAATAAAAAAAATCATCACAATTGAGATAGGGCGGGTGGGCGGGCTTATATTTTGCCTTTTTGTTTCAATATGTGTAGACTTCTTTTCACAACCTGAAACTTAAAACATGTTTAAAATGGAAAATTTGTATAAAGAAATATCGATTTTGCAATTAGGCTCCGCCCCATAATTGCAAAATCCACATTTCGTTGCAAAAATGTACCATTTTAACCATGTTCCAAGTTTCTTATTGTGAAAAGATGGCTATGTATATTAAAAAAAAATGGAAAATATAAGCCCCGCCCACCCGACCTATTTCAGTTCTGATGATTTTTTTTTATTCGTCGTAAACCAAGGGGCGGAGCTTAATTGTAATATCCTTATTTTTTTACCAGAAATCACCATCTGAAATATGTTCTTAAGTAGTCGTGTTATACAATAGAAAGGAAACCAATAAATGTATTAATTAAAAAAGAAAACCAAAAGAGAAGCCCCACCCATCCGTCTCAACCTCAATCGTGATGAATTTTTCATTCGTTGTCAGACCGAGGGGCGGAGCGTAATTGCAAAATCGATATTTCCCTATATACAAATTTCATTCGAGATACACCCACATAAAACTTTATGACAGATAATTAGTGAAACCCCTGCACAATGGCAACAGTAATTTATTGCTTTTAACACCCTATGCGACCGGATATCGGCACGTTCGGCAGAATTTTTCAGGGCCGTACTCTGTTAAAAAAACTCGGTTGTCTGTAAAGTCGGTTTACTGACGATAGTTGAACGTGACAACGTCTTAAGAAAATACTGATGGAATGGTTTTGGGCTTTTGATTTTGAAGCAGCGATTATTGGCTGCGCGAATGGCGTTGCTAAAGTAAATGCTACAGAATCTTGAACCTCCATGGGTTCACTCATTGAAGGTAAAGGCTTATTCGTAACATCCTCTGGTTTGTCAGGCTTTTTTTCCATGGTGCGTTTGTAAGCAGTTCTGCAAAATAAATCGTCGTTCGAAACAATTTAAATAAAATTCTTAAAATATTATCGTTGTCACGTCAAAATTGACACTACATTCACTTTTTACTGCACTTGATACTCGACCAAAACATGTCAATGTACTATAATATAGCAGCTGTCCACGCAGACGCATCGCTCACTCAAGTAGGAGAGAGACGGATGGCGAACGCTGCCGAACGCGAAGGCCGATTGTGCCTCTTTGTCGCTCGTTCCGCGTTCTCGCTTGCACTTCAAGCCTTACATGGGACGCCTCAGAGCGATGTAACGGCGCATGAGTCATGCTTTTTCGAGCGTGCAGCCGGCTCCATCGATTTATAAGACGTTGTCACGTCAAAAATAAGGTGAAATAATAGACAAATTGTATTAGTTAAATAATATTTATAAGATTACAAGTCCCTATAACGACCGACAAGTAAGACGTGAAATCAGTTATTGGAATGAAGACCAATTCAAATCCACCCAAAGTACTTTGGGAATTTGAGTAAACAATTTCATTACCGAAAGCAGGTAAAACTTTCAACTCAACCCGAGTACGGCTCTGTATAAAATGACCTGTCAAGCCCTTTTCATAATTTATGGTTGCGGTTTCAGGAGCACCGCTTTTTGAGTGATTGGTGCCATAAAAATTTATGTAGGTGTATCTCGAATACGGTTACTATACAAATTTACCATTTTAAACATGTTTTAAATTTCTTGTTGTGAAAAGATGACTACACACACAATTTCTTTTGTGAAGAGGTGTTCTGCAGTGCTGGTCTATAAGATTTTTCTTTGTGCTCGAAATCTATAAAAAAACTGAAAACAAATAATTATTTATGTAAGAAATACCTATTATTGACATTGAATAACATACAAATAATATTTTTTTATTTAGTTCTCTTAGACTTTAGTGCAAGAACTGAACATATATTTTAAAACACTTACTGCTTAGCCCCAAGATTTGCAAAAACACCATCTCCATCTAGAACCAACTCTGAGTAGAGCCGAATCCACGATGATAGTTTGGAAGACATTTTTTTAATTATTCGTAATATCACTGCTCTGTCGCCAAGTTCGTAGACGAATGATGAATTAATTTGGAAATCAAAGAATTAAATACTTACAAATTCATTCTAGGTTTTCCATCTCTTCCAACCCCTCGTTAAATACATCCGCAGAACTATCTATATTTACAATATCCGGCTTATAGGGGCGGTTAAGTAAAGAATTCCAGTAATACGCCTAACTGGGGGTATCCATAAATGAAGTCTTGGAAAAACCCATCCGCATAACTAGTAAAGGTCGGTGCTTACTTACCTGCATACTGCTAATAACCACCTGCATTAAAATTAATATTTTCACCAATTACCAATTAAACATTTTAAAATATGCAAAAATATGCATTTTGCATATTATCCGAGCCTTAGTTATCAACATTTTAGAATGTCATCCGCAAGAACTAGGTAATATTAAAACGTTGGCTCAAGAATTCAGTTGTAAAGTCATTTTAGACAAGCAGGAGTATACTTTGAGTCATATATACCTATATATATTTATTTAACGAGAATTTAAAATGATCTCACTAACTCCTACACAATCTTATAATCGCCAACCAAATATAATATAAAACATATTCCAAAAACTATCCTGCATTTCGTAACCATAGTCAAAAATATCAGTCAAAACACCAAGGTTTCCTAAGTTTGTAACGTCGTAATTAATAAATATCGTCTTCAGCATTTCCATATGTTGCTTTGAGAACACCACACCACTGTTAACAAAATTACAAAAAAATTTACACATTAAGATCAATTTACTCTTTTTAACGAAAATTTCTTCATCGCCTAATTGTTCATTCAAAATGTTTTCAAAGGGGATCTAAAAGGAAAATTTATTTTTATAAAATATGTATATGCTACTATTGTGTTTAAATTATTACCTGTATTATTATAAAAGCAGTGGCGTATAACAACGCACGGAACCACGTTCTCAACCTCATTGGTAATTACAACATGAATTCACGTTAAACGAGATATCTCGACACCTACACACTTACCAAAATCAGAAACAATGAATAAAGGTTCAATCAAAAACAATAATGCTCACACATACTCTTTTTATCTGGTGACCGTAAATTACAAAATCAAATACACTTATACAAAGAAATTTTACAATTAGGTACGTATTGTTTTAAGAATATTATTTAAAAGATCTATACTTTCTAAATGCAAAGGGTTATTTTTATCTAATTGCTGTGATAAATTCAACACACTACTGTTAAACATTTTTAGTTCTGCTGTGTTCCCTTGTAACCATATCCTTGGTAATATCAGGCTTATTAAACTGACTTTAGATACCGCATCAGTAAGCAAACAAAATTTAATTGCGCTGAGTAAGTATCGATTCAGCAACGAGTTCAACGCCAGCTCTTTCAGAGTATTGTCATTAAGAACTCCTTGCCAGCTTGTAATATTTTTTAATAATTTTAAACCACTAGCAAACTGCCTTTGGAAAAATGGCGATTTACTCTCGATTAATTTAGGTGTTAGCGGAATGAAAACATCATGTTCCAGAGCGCACTTCATTTTGTGTAAAATTGCATTAAACAAGTTGCTTAAAGCCTTACTTGCTGGTCCAAGAGTCGGGAATTTCCGAACGTAACGAGTAATTATTCCGACAAGTTTCAGCGTCTGCGAACTAGATAAAGGATCCCAACACCTATCCACCAACTGCGTCAATTTTGGAATAATGATTTTTTCAACGATCGTGGGCAACAGATTTATATCTGGGTCTTGCGCCAACGTAGTTTCCGTCTCATCGTCATGCAACCCGTACAACGCTAATGTTCGATACCATTCCAATCGTTCAATATCGACAGAATCGTTCAAAGGATCCCAGAATATTAAATCCAACCTCACTAACGGACTCACTACTTTGGGTAGACAGAGTGTGGCATATGCTTCATTATACGCCGCGATATCTGTTTCCCGCCACTCTTCAAACTTGATTAAAATATTTGCCACCGAAGAATAATCCTCGACGACGTCTTCAAACACAACTTGTATTTCAGACTCCAGCTGTTCGCGTTCTTTATCGAAATTCAGTACGTCTTGCTGTGAGATTTCATCATCGCTTGACATTCCCTCAACATGTTTGGGCTGTCCACCGATTTCTCTCGCTCTTCTCCTTCTCGTTCTCCTCCCTTCCCTTTCAGCGGCTCTTCGAATCTTCTCTTCATCCTCTGGTCCTTTCATCACACCTGTTTTATTTGTTGCCTCTTCAGCCTGATCACGCACATCTTGTCTTCTCCTTTCAATCAACCATTCCGATCGTTTTGCTAAATGATCCATCGCGCGTTGTTCTAAAGTTGCTATTACGCTTACTTTCTCATCAAGACATTCTACTAAATCAGTAATATAGCCCCGAAGTTCTTGATAAAATTTAAAACGTTCAGCGGCAACAGGAGCCTTTGTTTTTAATTCGTTTAACTCCAGAGTAATTTGTTCAATGTCTTGTTGCGTTTGTTGCAATTTTTTGATGTTGTTTTCACGTGATGTGCACACACTTTCGTAGTGCTCACGCAATTTATCGGCGATCATTTGTGGAGTTCGGGGAATACCTGGATCGATAGCTTGAGCAGGTATGGTAACAATTGGTTGTGGTGTTTCTGATTGAAATTCATTAAACACAAGATCGCTTGGCAAAGCTGCAGAAGCCCCTGAAAAAGAACATGATTTTACTTATAGGAATACTCGTTTCTAAATAGCAACATCGATAGCAAAAGCCAAAATTTTAGACTAGACATTTTTCGGTAATTTGTAGAACCATTTTCAACTGAGAAATTAATTTTAGTTGGCTATTTAAAAAAATTACTCTAGCCATATACCACGTGAGCAGTAAAAAACTCGATTAAAAACAGCCACGGGTTTTGAACATTTGTCTTTGATAGATTTTCATCTGAACAAATAACTGTCAATTTGAAAGTTTGAATTGGAAATGCAACGATCAAAGACAAATCTTCAAAAATCCATGGCTAGCTTAGATCATTTTTTAAATTACTCTCTAGTTATCCTGCCGTTCAGGATGTTTTTAGACAAAAACAGGCCATGTAAATCCAGTAATTTGGTTGGCAACCAATTTCGTATATGAAAAGATCCCTAATGAAAAATGAAATTTATCATATTAGGTAATAAGTTATTTTTGTAATATTAGAAAATCGGACAAAAACTTTAACACTGTTGCGAGTAATTTCCCACTTTGTATTTTCCATTCTAATAGGGGCGGCTTGTCCTATTAGGCAGGTGAGGCAATGCCTCAGGAATGGGTTTGCGTTGTATTATTATTTTTATTATTTCTCGGCGATACATTTCTGCCCAATATTTTTTTTTTCTAATGCCTATTTTAAAAATAAATGTAAAATATTTTTGTTATTCTTATCTTGGTGGGTGGATATTAGCTGTTTGGAAGAATCTAGAAGAAACTGAAAGAGTCTGCAGGAATCTGAAATGATCTGGAAAAATTTGAAAGAAATCTGAAAAAATCAGAAAAAATCTGAGAGAATTTAAGGGAATGTGAGAGAATATAAGAGATTCCGAAAGAATCTCGAAGAATCTAGCAAAATGTAAAAGAATCTAGAAAATCTGGAAGAATTTGGAAGAGTCTGAAGAAATCTGAAAGGATTTGTAAGAATCCCAAACAATCTGAATAGAACTGAAAAATTTTAAAGAATCTTGAGGATTTATATTCAAAAGGAAGAGTCGTAAAGAAAAAAGAATCTGGAGGAATTTGAGGGAATCTGGAAGCATCTGAACGAGTTTGCACGAATCTGAACCGATGTGAAAAAATTTGAAAGGATCTGGAAGGATCTGACGATTTGAAAGGTGAAAAATTCTTGACTCTGAGAGAATCGGAAAAATCTTAAGGAATCTGAAAGACTCTGGGAGAATCTCAGAGAATGTGAGTAAATCGAGAGAATTTGAGCGAATTTTGAGTAATTTCGAGAATTCAGAAAAATCTAAGAGAATCTAAAAAAAAAACTGGAAGAATCTGCAGGAATCTGAAACAATCTGAATAGAACTGAAAAATTTGAAAGATCTTGAGGATTCCTGACGGTGTCTTTGAAAGAATTTGAAAAAATTCGAAAGAATCTGAAACAATCCGGACGCATCGAAAAGCATCCGGAACAATCCGAAGAATAAAGAAAAAAATCGAAAGAATTTGAAAGAAAAAATCAGAAAGCAAATGACAGAATCTGAAATGATTTGGAAAAATTTTAAAGAATCTGAGAAAATCAGAAAAAATCTGAGAGAATTTAAGGGAATGTGAGAGAATCTGAGAGATTCGGAAAGGATTTCGAAGAATCTAGGAAAATCTAAAAGAATCTAGAAAATCTGCAAGAATTTGGAAGAGTCTGCAGGGATTTGAAAGGATTTGTAAGGACCTCAACCAATCTGAACCGAACTGAAAAATTTTAAAGAATCTTGAGGATTTATTATTAGAAGGAAGAGTCGTAAAGAAAAGGAAAGAATCTGTAGGAATTTGACGGAATCTGTACGAATGTGATCGTGTTTGCAGGAATCTGAAGCGATGTGAAAAAATTTGAAAGGATCTGGAAGGTGAAAAATTCTTCAGTATCTGATAGAATCGGAAAAATCTGAAGGAATCTGAAAGACTCTGGGAGAATCTAAGAGAATGTGAGAAGACAGAGAATCTGAGGGAATCTACGAGAATGTGAGAGATCCGTAATGAATCTGAAAGAATCTGAAGGAACTTGTGAGAATTTGGGTGAATTTTGAGGAATTTCGAGAATTTAGAAAAATTTAGGAGAAGAAAAGAAGAAAATATAATAAACCCCGCCCACCCACCCCGCCTCTATTTCAGTGATTGCTTTTATTTGCTCCGAATGAAAGGTGGATCTTATACTGAACAGAAATAAAATAGGTAGAATAATGAGAATTGTCCGGGTGGGAGGGGCTAGTACCTGTTAAGATAAGACTGATTTGGTAAATGACATATTCTCTAAGAACAACAAGTGTGGGTAGGTGGGGCTGGTACTTGCTGAAGATCAGACTGTGGCAAATAACAGTCTCTATGAAAATAGAGGACGGGTGGGTGGGGCTAGTATTTGCTAGGTTAAGACTAATTTTGGCAAATGACATAGGCTGTATATATTCCTAATACATTTCGCAATTACAATTCATCACGTTTAAATTGTTTTACATTATGTAATTGCATATGTAATGTACATATTTGATATTTTTAATGACAATTTGTTGAATTGTAGACTTAAGAATGAAATAGATTATTACAATCAGTTCTAAATAAAAAATAAAATTTTGTCAAATAATATAATATTAGATTCTATTATATATTTCTCTTCTAGATTCTATTATATTCTAATAATAAAATCTAGGATTATATTATTTGACAAAATTTTATTTTTCTGAATTTTAATTTTTTTTTTAAACTACTTTACCGTCGGCTTTTACACTTAAATAATAATTAAATAAATTGTGTGAAGCAGACACAATGAGGTATGTACAATTGTAAACGCCGGCCCTCTTATCCGGGCCAATGAAGTGATTTACTAAGGTGGAGCTTTTACAAGTGGGAGGAGCATCAGTAATTTTGCTTTTAAATATGGTTCTCATGTTGGTATGCTTATTGAACACCAGCTTAATGCTTTGTAGATACTTTGTTTAACAATTTATCTATTTTCTCACCAAGGGTTTAACAGATTTGCCTAAGATTCTAATAAGGTAATAACATTGTCAATGTTGTCATTAATTAACAATAGTAAGAGTCGTTACTAGAATGAAAAGGGGGTGGGTGGGTGGGGCTATTGCTTTCTTATAAAAGACTTCGTGGGAAAATTTAGACTTCGCCATGTCCACCCACCCATTCTCTCATTTTTTTTCATGTGAAATAAGAAATAAATCTTAAGTGAAAATTTTGAAAGAATCTTGAGGATTCTTGACGGTGTCTTTGAAAGAATTTGAAAGAATCTGAAACAATCCGGACGCACTGAAAAGCATCCGGAACAATACGAAAGAATAAAAAAAATCGAAAGAATCTGAAAAAGAGAATCAGAAAGAAAATGAGAGAATCTGAAAGGATCTGGAGGAATTTGAGGGAATCTGAGAGAATTTGAGAGAAATTGGGAGATTCGAAAGAATTTGAAGGAATCTCAGGTAACTTGTGAGAATCTAGAAAAATAAAAAAAAAAAACTGGAAAAAATCTTGAACAGGCGATCTGAAACGATTTGTAAGGATTTGAAAAATTGTGAGGAACTCTCAGGAGATTCTGATAGATTTTCTGCCATAGAAAAATTACACATTTTTGACGTGCTTAATGTTCCTAAAATTTCGCACCCCCCCCCCCCCCCCATGAATCAACAGACAAAAGGTAAACTGTATGTTTTTACAGCTGTTGATCTTTTGACAAGTTACGCTTTACTATTTTATTCCCTTTCGATTATTTCATTACAAAAATTTGAAACCGTCCTCTGATTCTGACCCTGAATCAGATTCACCTAGTGAAATAATGAAAGGAGAAATGTCTTTATACGAAAAATTTCATCAGCCAAAAGCGTGTCTGTTATAAAGTATACATTTTTTTCATTGTATTACCAAATTAGTCTTTGCAGATCTTTTCTAAATACATACATAATTTGAAAAAGTCTCAGTGGGTTTTCGTTTGCCAGAAGATAAAGTTTTCAAATTTTCGTCTTTATTGACGGCAATAATTTTCTCTGCAGTTGCGCTACTCACCTACAATTTCTTTTTAATTGTCTAATATTTAAAAGCTTCTCGTCATTAGTTACGCTTGAGTTGGGGAATATCTTTTTCAATTGCAGATAGCGCGTTTTTATTGAAATATTTTGTTGCAACAAAACAATTTTCGGCATTTTAAATTTTAATGATACAAAGGAAAGTTGCAACTTGATAATATGATTTCTAAATAAAAGTACATATATGTGGCAAATCAGCCTTAAGTGCACGTCAGTATCACGCACTGATAGACAAACAGTTTTGTCACTGAATCAGTTTATCCAACGTGAAGAAAAAATTTCATGGCTAACTTTCGTCTAAAAAAATTCTGAATGGTTCATAATACAATCCACTTTTTATCTTTTTTAATGTAAAAGCTAATAGTATGTATGTCATGAACTTAACTATTTCTTAAACATTTTAGTTATAATCGGCAATATACCGTAGCTATTAAAAATATTTCCTTTTGAACAAAGGATTAATCATATTTATCGTCTATAAATATATATAATGGACTCAATAATTAGCGGTAATTGATATATTTTGCTTCAAAATTATTATTTTTAACTCTACTGTAGTTAATTAGTTCATATTAGGAATCACACTTGTCACCTTAGCTATTCCTCAATATTTATAAGAGCCATTCAAAAAAGAAAAAACCGAATTATTTATAGCGATATTTCATGCTTCTATATTTATTTTTTATTTTTTGAAGTATGTATTATAAGTAGTTATGATAACAGAGAGCGTGGTAGTATAATTACATGACAGAATATTATACAGCGACAAATCGTACCTGTGACTCCTTTCCTAATTTGTTGATGTTCCCACTCATCAATTTCCTGATCGGACTCCTGTGCTGCCAAAAATTGCTCCCGTCGCCTTTCCTGATCCCGTAATGCTAAGTTTACATCCATATCAATTCTCTCATCGTCACTTCCATCATTTTCGTCTTCACGCATTAATCTTCCCTTATCCTCAGGCTCATCCTCCTCCAGTGGGATACAATCTCCCATTTCTCGCGCCCGTTGTCTCCGTTTTCTTGCAGCATGAATCATTGCCGCATCTGGAATTGCTCCAGATTCTAAAACTTTCTTAAAATTGTCTGGTTTTGAAAATTTGTGTGTTGTGGGTTCTTCATCTTCTGATGAAAGATCATCTTTGCCAGCACAAAGTGCATCTCGACCGCTCAATATCAACGGTTGTGTAGTTTTATGGTTCACTACCAACACTAAATCGTCGGTGACGATTTCTGTCTTTCCCTTAGGCTTGGTGGCATCTTTTTCCGGCTTGATCTCTTTCTTTTTTTGACGTTCTTTTTCAAACATCTTCATTACTTTTTTACTATGTGAGGACTTCTTAACTTGGAAAACTTCGCCTTCTTCTTCCGTTTCGAAGCTAAGTAGTGGTTGTTTTTGTTTGTGCTTTGTTTTGCCTTCTTTCTTTTTGTGTTCGCGATCAGTGCAGGGTTGTTCATCAACTTCCATCGGTTCATTGTCTTCTTCATCGTCGTTTTCGGTGAAGACACGACGCTGGATTGTCTTTTTCGGTTTTCGAAAGAGAGACATGACGAATGAGATGCACAAGTGGCTGACCTATGTAATTACTATTTATTTTTTTATTTTCAAAACGTAGCAGACTGTTAAATCACAAGTGATCTAAGGTTATGTTTACTGGTTGTCATTTGTCACTTACAGGGTCACTTCTGTCATTCTTCTGTAACCGTGGAGGATTGTAGGGGAGACTGGACAAAAGTAGGAATGGTAAACGCACAGAACAGGGTACACGATTATAATAACAGACCGTATATTTTTTAGTACAAAAAAAAACATGATCAGAAATGGCTGAGTCTGTTGGCAATCCTGGATTTTTAATTGAAATTAGCGTCGTCTTCGTTGATTCACTATTAAAGTCTCTCCAATTGGTTACAATCGTCCGACTTGTCAAAAGGGAAAATATCAAAAGATGTCACCCCCTTCGGGAGTTACAGGAACCTGTAATTAATCCGTTTTGTCGCGCGCCAAAACAGTTTGTGCTTGAATTGATATTATAGTGAATCAACGAAGACGACGGAAATTAGTATTATGATGTTTTCTATAGTTTCCGGTTGTCAGCTGTTAAGATTGACAGATTGTTGACATTTTTAATTTGCAAAATCTGTCGCACAAGTACTTCCGTTATGCCAACGTATTTACGTAAATTTTTCTTGCATTTGCAAGAAAAATTTACATACATTTTTGTTTAAAAATTACTGCCAACAGACTCAGTCATTTCTGATCACGCGGTATCAAGATCGCGGTATATTGGTAGAATGGACGTGAAATATAAACACAATCGCGTCCAGAAAATCTTGGACGTCAATATCATTCCACTGTTACAAGGTGTAAAACATCTTTGGTATAGTAGCCTGCATAGATATTGTAGCCGTCCATAGAGTCGAAATTTGCGATTAAAAATAAAATAAAACCGGCTCAAACGGAGCCGACGACGGCTTGCAAGTTCTGTCACTACGGCACGCGTCGGATCACACAGGGGTGTATTTAAGGCTATTTGCACAAAATCTTAGGGTCACTGTAATCTTACTATTTTCTATCTACGACAAACGATTTGTCACACAGCTACGAAACCGATGATCTAGAGAAAGATGGAAGTTTGAAAATTTATTTCAACAAGTGTAATAACCGTTTGGTGCAACACAATTGGTTCAAGCAAACTAAAATATGACAGGAAACAAACAGTCCACGTGGACTAGTTTATAGGCGTGTTTGCTGCTAAGATGACTAGGTTTTTCGCTCCACCTGCCTCCACAACTTGTGTACCGTGAACAGAGCTTCGATTTTACTGACGAGATCCAGCTCAGAAATTAAACAGATTATATCATAACGGAAAAAATGACATTTAATATTAAATACGTCTCTGTGCAACGTGTGCCAGAGTGATGTCAGACTTTGCAAGCCACCGTCGGCTCCGTTTGAACCGGTTTTATTTTATTTTTATTCGCAAATTTCGACTCTATGGACGGCTACAATATCTATGCAGGCTATTACATGGCTATTATACTGTAAACTAAATTGCGTCATTGCAGTGGAAGTAGGCAACCAATATTACGTCATAATACAGATCCCATTTTGTTGAGCAATGATTCCAAAGTATTTTTGTAGTTAGGATGAAGTTAACGAAAACGTTGGGTTTTTTTTGCAGATCACAAGTTATTTAACACTGTTTTTTTATATTTTTGAAAATATTTTACATCAAACAAGTTGACATTTTTAATTTTTTTTTAATGAAGGACCCTAAGCTGCATACTTCCACTGTACTCTGTTCTGTGACTATACTGAAGTATATTTTCTAAAACTAAACAGGAACTAAGCAGATATTTACCATACCTACTGTGATACCTATCTTAGAATTGTTTATTATGAAAGTCATGCGAACATATAAGAAATAGTTTGAGAACTTCTGATATGAAATAGGGACGTAATAGGGACTTTTTTTTATAAAAAGTACTAGATTTAAGATTTGTAAGGTTAATTTATAAAATAATAATAAAATTATTTAGAGAATTAATTATATGCACAAGATGCGTATATCAACGCAGAGAATTAGAATATTTCAATGCATCAAGCATCAACCCAAAAGACATCCTTAGTAGATTTGACATTGTTAATATGACGGAAGGTGTTTAGGTTAGGGGTTACGTAGTGATTGTTTACTTCAAGTATGTTTGAGGTTAGAACATAAAAAACAGCCTTTTTAGTGGACAGGAACTGAATAAATGAGGTTGAAATTGTTCAATTAACAACAGTGCACTCTCAAAGTTGGTTGTCTAACCAATAACGTGTTTAATGCTGAAACGGGACAAGGTTGTTGTCCTTCACCTTTGATCGTTCTCTATGCAAAAGAAGTGGGGCCGTGTTGATACTGTCGATGTGATAGGATGTACGATGCCAGGTGTTTTGTCCCTCGGCCGTAGTCAAATGCCGACAGTCGCAGTTAGTTTACCAGAGGAATTTTTACTCTAAATTTGTACTACGTTATTTCTGTTTTTTTTTTTCAATTAAGGTTAATGCACTACAATGGCTAGCGGCACCACGAAATCAAAAAGAGAACTTTCTGGGGCTGCAAAGGGCTATTTAATAGCCTACAACGTTATTGAAACAATTGGGTAAGTTTTAAACATTTTTCAAAGTTGCTGTGTTGGTGTTTGCACAGAAAGTTCCATCAACACATCATAAAAACTGAATATGCGAAATAATTATATTATATGTAGCATACGTAACTATAAGAATTTAATAATTATAATTATCAGCTTTGTCTTTATTTAATTAAAATTAAAAGAGCATTCATGACGGCACAACCCATTTTTTTATAGAACAATAGGAGTAGATTTTTCACCGTCGCCCGTCGTTACGTACTCATTATTAACATACGTATTGATTAAAACCATTCATGTAGGTATAACGTTTACTATTCATTGTATATCATGAATATATATAGCGTCGTTTCAATTCTTAAACACATAATTCGAAGTAATAAAACACAAAATTGAGTTACCTTTATTATAATAGTAGGTATTCTGAATTTATGTGAGATTGAAAATCTGTTATTGGTTCGAAAAGGTATCATCGTATCCTCCAGTAAATTATGTGTTAGGTATGTACAACACAATTTAATTTTTAATTTCAAATCATCATGAAGGTGGGGCATAGAACGTAATAATAAAAAGCATTTACTTTAAATTGGTTTTCCAAAAACGGGATTTGTTGGACTGGTACTTCAGGAGCGACGGGTATTCTGTTGAAATAAACTTCGACCGATTTTTTTAATGTGAGAGCGTTCGATAAAATTAAATTTGGTGTTAGAGAACTCCTATTTTTTAATGTCTTCATCCAAAGTTTGTCAAGTGCAGAAGTATGTACAATGTGACATCTTTGCTGCCGAATTTATGTAATAAACACATAATATAAGTCTTTGTGGACGAGCCGTTTTAGGTTTATATTGTTACGAAATAAACCCAAACCCCGGCGCCGTCCCGGTACGACGCCTATGGGTTCTAGTATGTACGGCGATGATGACTCATCGGCCAGGCAGCGTTCGCTAACGAAAAGCCTGGAAGCAGAAGTCGCGATGGGCAAGCCAGAAAAACCTCGAAGCGGTGTTCTCGATCCATCGAGAGGAACGTATAGATTTAAATAGAGGCCACCGTCGGGATCGATTATTATTCAGTTAACGAATCGAGTTGAACGAAGGCGGAGTACAGTCAAGTTGCGCCGGAATTATTTTGTACATAGTCGCTGGGTAATCAGTCGTGTAAATTCGAGTTATTAAGAAATAAATTGTTGAATTTTACCCACGCCGATTTTAAAACACCCGTTCATCGCAACAATAGTTTAAATACGATAGAGCGAACGAGGTAAATGGGCGAATCCAGAAAGTGTAGTTATGTCCGAATTACATATTACGTACACCAAGGTTTGAGTTCGATTGTGAGGAAGAAATTTTTTTACAAAAAAGTTGTATGTATGTACACAGCGTCTTTTTTTTAACGCTGCGCTGGTCAAACAGATTTACTTGCACATCAAATAACGGGTGACCAAAAAGTTTTCAGATTAGAGTTAGTCATGGAAATAGTTCTCATGTCTTTGATTAAACTATCAATGTCAAAAAATCAAAATTTTGAATTACAAATGTTATACATATAAATAAAACTCAAATTCGTAAGCAAAGTTCGTAACCATAACAACAAAAACAGCACACACTGAAACCATCACAATTTTCGACACCAAAATTTCTCTTGGTGTAATAATCTACCCTTGTTTTGGAATATTTACATATATTACGCACAATGCCATAACACGCTAATAAAACTACTGCCATATGATCCAAAAAAAGTCCTCCAGTAGTCCATGAAATTTAGAAAAAGGAAGGCGTTGGTGTTGCCAATTGCATTTTTTTGACGTAAAATTTCAAAGCTTGGTATATAGACGTCTTTTTTTCGATCATAATGATACTTATACCTAAGCATTTATGTATCGAAATGTTACAAAAAATTCACACTGAATGGAAAATACATTTTCTCGTAAATATTCATTACTTTTATATCAACAATTCGTTTGCGAGCGACCGAGACCGATAAAAGTTTATGAGGTCTCTATGCTGAGTAATAACGGCGCCGTCACTTCAAATGGTTTTTTGTAACATAAAGGTTTATTCTCTAATCAAAATTTAACATAAATAAACATACAACATATCGGATGTTTATAGGACAGAGTCTAATCTCAGTTAAAATGACAAAGTAATTGAACTTAAACCTTTATATCTTCCATATCCATAAAAAAATTGGTCCAAAGTTGTTTCGACAGAACGTCCCTCGCACTGAAAGTACAATCCAGCGTTTTCGAGTTGAGTTTTTCTTTACTCAATTTTGTGATGCCGTCATCAACATTTTTGCCAGAACACGTATATCAACTTGGATTAATGCAGTGTGATACTAAAAATAACAGTATTGTATTTCCAAAATTAGAATTGGAAAATAGAGTGAGCGGTTCCTGATTTAATCAATAAAATAAATTGACTCATTCATTAATTTTTTGAGCCACCTGTTTTAAGCAAATTTAAAAAATATGAATGCAATGATAAATCAACGTAAAAACTCACCATATTTTGCACATTTTGGGCGTAGAATTTATTCGACAAAATTTTGAGATGACCTCATCATTTTTTTGGGAGGAATAAACAGATATTTTTTGATTAACAATTTACCATGATTACAATAACTTTTGCAAGATTTCAAGGTATTCAGTTTTACAATTCTTGATTTATTCAGTAAAATAAATTGACTGATTTATTAATTTTTTTGAGTCACCCTGTATAGGCACATCAAAAAAATGTTATGAATGCCATGATAAGTTACAAGTATAGACTAATCATATTTTGCGCATTTTAGGCTGGACTTATTCGGCAAAATTTTGATCAAAAATCCTTATGATACTTTAAAACATCTCCAAGATTTCAAAGCATTCGGTTTTACGGTTCCTGATTATTAAATCAATAAATTAATCAAAATAAATCCACGCATTCATTAATTTGTTTGAGTCATCTGTATAAGCAAATTCAAAAAATATAAAAATATAACTCAGTTGTTATATTATTTTGAGAAAAATCCAAAAACAGCAAATCGATTTTTAAGAGGTCACATTTTGTTGTCGTTTAAAAAAATTCATTGAAATTCTGTCATACTTAAAATCTAAAATGAGACTTGTGACAGTGATGTACTGTTTAAATATGTTACGCGCAGTGTTTTATGGTTCTAATGACCGTTAACTGTAACAGTATTTACCTTTTTTAACTGTTAAAACTGTTAATTTTTCACAAGTGAAAAAGAATTTTGAGTGTATTTTTACGAATTAATTATAATTACACTAATTAATTAGCTTTAATTTTATAAGGTGTTTAAAATTGATTTTATGCAATGGGAGTCTAGATTCAAGCTACGGGAATTATTTACTGACACTCCCAAATGTTTATTTCCTTTAATTCTTAGCCAGATTCTGGTTTAGTTTGTCAACCGTTGCCGTGTAAAATTTTGGAAAGGAGGCTGCCGGAAATGCCGCGTGCAAGTAGGTTAACTCAACAAGGTCAAGTCTGACATCAAAATGGCTCTCAAAATTAAAATTAACCTGTTTTTGGATTTCCCTCAAAATAAAACAAGAAATGTGTTATTTAGGTGCTCCTTTTCATTGAAATGGCCTGTAGACAATTTCTGATATCCTGAAAACGTCCTTGTTTTAAAAAAACAGATTTGCGCCGAAGAAATAAAGCTTCCAGTCAAGCTAAAAGCAATGACGTTTACAGAATTTCAATATCACTGTAAAGAAAATCCCTATTGAATTATAGTCTCATTTTCTCCAAACTTGTTACATTCGCACGAGTATCTTCTAGTACTACTGACTGGATATTTTGAGTGTTATAGTTGCTAACTAACACATAACATTTCTTTGTTTCAGGTGGAGTTACCTGCTGTATCTGTTAATTAGCTTTCACTTGTCTTCCTCAGATGGGAGATCTCTTTACGAAATAATAAAATGGCCACTGATTATTTTTCAAAACGCAGCTGTTTTAGAAGTGGTACATGCTGTGACACGTATAGTTCCATCGAATCCTGTTATTACCGGTATGCAAGTTGCATCAAGAGTTATGGTAGTGTGCGGAGTGATACTATTAACACAAGCCGCCCGTGACAGTATAGGTTTACATCTAGCCCTTGGAGCCTGGGCGATAACTGAAGTTATACGATATGGAAACTATGTACTTAATCTTATTGGAGGTGTACCATACATTGTGACATGGCTTAGGTAATACATATAACAAAATTTTGTAAAAAAAAGTTATGTATTAGGTAGCTACACATTTACATCCACATTCAGTGCAATAAGCAAAATTAACGTATTATTATAGAATCGAGTGATTGTAAACAATGGTTGATTTGCACTTTAACACGTAATAAAAACCAAAAAATTCTTTTCAATTATGCTCGAATCTTTGTTATTCAAGGTTATAAACACAGTCTACATGTTAGCAAACAGTATACAATAGATTCAGTAATTTCAAAATGAATGGTATTTGTCGAAAACGATGAAACAGATCAGTTTTTATTTCTGTACATAGTTAGTAAATTGAAAGTGTCTATTATTTACAGTAAGATCACTGACAAAATGTTTAATTTATCTTGAAACCTGAATGCTTGAGATATGGAAATTAAAAACGTGCACCACATTCAATTCATAACCAGAACTGTAACTGTGTTAGTGGCGATATTTATTATGTTGTACAATATTTGCCAGTAAAAAAATTAAGTACAAAATACCTGAGGGAAGTTATATGTACTAACATTTTCGCTTCTATTATAAATCATTTAAATTAATGTTGTGTTTTGTAATGTCACATATATCACATTCGTTTTTAACCAGTCATTATATGACGACGAAATACTAAAAACAATAACAAATTAATTGCTATTGTTTACAGGTATACAACATTCATTATACTTTATCCAATAGGCGTTACTGGAGAATTGTTATGCATTTATGCTGCCCAAAAAGAAGTTGCTAAAACCAAACTGCTTACCATAGAAATGCCAAATACAGTAAATTTTATTTTTAACTATCAATTTATCCTTATAGGTGTGATGTTGCTCTACATTCCACGTAAGGCTTTCGATTTAAGGGCATTTTTTTATGTGCTTATTATGATTTATTGTTTCAGTTTTCCCACAACTGTATTTGCATATGTGGACTTTGCGAAGAAAAGTCCTTGGTGGTGGCTCACAACCGAAAAAAGTGAAGTAACTAGTTGTTTGCCATTTACTATTTAAATATATCATTGAAGAGGTTTACAATCTTAGGTTAGTAAAGAAAATACAACTTGATACACGTGACACCAATTTGTTGTTCATGCAATTTTTAGTTCATATCAGTTTTATTCCATGTGGTGTTATTGCCCACTGAGTTTTAATGTGCAATAATATTGAAATATAAAACATTGTAACTTTTTTTTGGTTAAAATAAAAAAAATCTCAGAAACTTGCAGGTACATAAACAATTATATAATATAAAAATCAGCTTAAGTTCAAAGTTAGGTTTCATACTCGTTCGGGAATAGCGTTTGCTTTACGGTAGTTTAAAAGTTTAACATTAATGAAAAGAACATGTTGTATTTTGTGGGTTATTTATATGTAGTATTTTGAACAAGGTTTTCATTAAAAAGTTGTTACTTAAGATATTTTGTTTTATTTCATAAAAACACTTACACTAACTGTTTAATGCCCTTTGGATTTTTCTTGAATGTCTACTCCGGGATTCAATTAAAGCCTTTTCCAGTTCTTGAGTTATGTGCAACAAATTGTTGACATCTGTTTGTAACAGCAAATGTTCTTTTTCATATCCACTTCCATCATCTTTCATAGTTTTTAGACTCAAGTCTAAGGTCATTAACGGGACCACTTGATGCAGCAAAGCTCTAGAAGAAACCTACATTTTTAATGTATATATGTGTGCAGTAGTCAGTGTTCGTTTACCAACCTGTACTTCAAATCTCCATTCTAAATCATCATAATGTGGTTCACTAACACTGAGCTTTGTAATAATTCGTGCAACTTCTGTTTTTTTCGATTCATAAAATTTATGAAGAATAGTTTGTTGTTCTGAAGAAAAGCCAAGGGTTAAAATTGAGTCTCTAAAATCAGCTTCACTCAACTACAATTTACATTATATAGTGATTAACATCTTAAACTTTTGTTACTAGTTAACCTTATATTTACAGCTAAGTAGGAGAAGATTAACAAGTCCATATATGCAATTTTGAACAGCATCTAGATCTACGGATAACTTTTCAGCAGCTGTCGTATACAGTTTTAAGTTTGGTCCATTTTGAAGAAAGTCGATGGCCAGTTTACAGAAATCAATTAAAACTACAATTACATTTATTCAACGGAGACCTATTAAAAGTAATTTATACCGACCTTGCACGGACTGAGTAGTCAACAAATTTAAATGTTCCTTATGGTCATTTCTCAAAGATATTAACATTGTGTATGCACTGTATGCGTTTCAAAATTTGTATGAAAACATAACCTACATTAAATGACAGTTGACAAATGTAAAAAACAGACAGTCAATCAGGGTTGCTTCTACCAACATAAATGCGCCTTGTATTGAAAAGATTCTAAAAATATATAATGAACTAAAACCGATGTTCAGAATTCATTCGAAAGTACTTGTTTTATTATTATTATACCGTAAAAAAACAGGACAGTAAAGTTTGCTCGTCTAGGAAATTTGTGGACAGTTTGATGTCTAAGTTTGAATCAAAAGTTCGCGCTGAAAAAAACAGTGGCGCGAAATCGTATTTGGATAATTTGAATTTGAAAAATCAATTAAGAAAATCGTTAAACATGGGCAACTATTATGTGTAACTTTAGATTTTTACTGGTAGTTTGGTAACCCCTTTAGGGAATTTGTGGATAGTAATCTAGTATTAACGAAGTTGGTAGTAAAGCAGGCTTGTTTGGTTGAGACAAAGACTTCAAATATATACATACATATTTAAAGTCTCTGGGGTGAGATCAGTGATATGTCATATGCATATACCTAGATGTTGAAAAGTATCCGCCATAATGATCCCGACCAGGCGCCATATGCAAGTTTCAAGGTTACTTAACATTTTTAGGCAACCAGTGATACAAATGTGTACTGCGTGTTTTCAACCGCAAGAGTATTTCTATGTCGCGCTTTTAAACAATTGCTGTTCTTGTTCTCTTTTATTTAAAAATTCGTCTTCATCATATCAATAAAATTTTCACTATTGATTTAATTGGTCCTAGTATCTCAGAGCAGTTGACCAAAGTCATACTAAATACCAATAAAATATTTAGTTTTGATGTTGATCAACAAGGTAAAAATCTGTATTTTTCATTTAATTTAATTGACTGATGATTATGATACAAACCAATTTTTTAATAATGAGGGTAGTAAGTAGTAAGATTTTTATATGAAGCTGTGATATGATGTTATTAATTTACATAATTAATATATCTTTTGTTTTAGATATCTGTATTATATAAACTGTATTAAGTGCCAAGTAAATAGAACATTACCTGTATAATTTGTTAAATTATAAATAAGTTCTGCATGCTTTCTGTGGACAATTGTTGAACAAATGGTTTCGCCTAAAGTGTTTTCAAAGTGGATACTAGTGTCCAATGTTTGTTTCAGCTTAATTTTATATCTCTAGCACTTTCATGCATAATGTCAGAACCCTTTATTTTCGTAAAGTCTTGTCCTAGTTACTCCTCAATGTAATCCAGAAAATTCAACTTTTCAGGCAAAACTTAATAATATATGATTTATTAAGCATACCGTCAGTTGTAAAAAGGATTACTTATGCAATAAACCAAACGTTAATTCACAATTACAATATTCATTTTTAATTGCGTTGTTGAAAAATTCAGTAATAGTAGTACAATACTCCAGTAATTTTGGGTGATCAAAAAAACAAGGTAAACACATGTTTTTCTGAGTGGTAAATATTGTTGAATTACAATTTATAATAAATAACAATTCCACTGGCGATTATAAAGACGCAATTAAGCAGTTACTAACTATAAGATTCAATGTAAACTTAAAAAATTGAATATATCTCAATAGTTTTATTAGATTTAGATTACAGACTACCCCCGGTTTTAGATGTATTGTGGTTTGCGTTTTGCGGCTCCAATTTGGCGCCCTGGTCGGGCACACATTTTGTACCCCCAGTTCCATCTTCATATAGGTATTATATAATATTAATAACTAATTATAACATATCACTGGTTGAGATCCGTCACTTGTAGGGGTCCTGAAATGAGATAGTCTTCACCACATCACAGAACTTCAATATCACCACATCTTCACCTTATGCTTTCACTGCATGGTTCAAAACTCGCCGCCAGAGGTCGCAATAAAGAGATATCTGTAAACTGATTGGCGCAGATTTTCAAAATTTTAAAATTTGTTTACACCCCCTCCCTTTCCACCCTTTGTAAACACTTTCACCCCAAATGAATCACTCTTTGGTCACTTGTTTTTGTCTGGTGTAGGTGTAACCACGCGGTAAGCATTAAATTTGTCTACGTTATGTTTACTTTGATTTGGTAGGTAGTTTTATAAAATAACAACCCTGTTTTCCGCACAAGTGTAATTGATTATTAACGTCTTCAGTCTTCTAATTAGAAATGTGTAATTTTTGACCATGTTGTAAACACGTGGTGTAAATTTGTTGATTGTAAATTCACCCTTTATGTTAGGATTTTTAACCGTTGCAGTTTCTAACACAGTTTAACAGTCATGAAAATTGTTATTTTATTCCATGCCATCTCTCATAAATTTTAAATCATATTTTTTTTTGTATGACAGTGAAGAAATAAGCCACTTTATTCAGGCGAAGTAGGTAATATTAATGACTAAGGGGATGGATGATTTTTTTCTAACTTAAATAACTATTATTTAAATTGGACAGATTCTCCTTTGGAAATTTTAAAACAGTAATTGGCAGTATTTACGATTTAATTTTAAGCACATACTCGTATTCTCTTTGAAAATTAGCAGTGAAGTAAATGTGGGGGTAGATTCGAAGGGGGAAAGTGGATTTTATGCCGATTTTTTGTTATGTTACGTGTTCTATGACTTCCATTTTGGAATGTTTATACGCTTTTAAAGCGACGTGCGTATCGAACAACATTTTATATTTAGACCATATTTAACTGTGTTTTATGAATGTATGTGATGGGAGAATTCGATTCACGACGTAGTCTTAATTCATTAATTTTGTTTTTTTAAATTCGGATGGCGAGAGCGGAGCTCGGCGCCAGTCCAGAGTGATACTTTTCCTTGCATTCATATCATTGTTTATTCGCAATTAGCTGTACTCGTTCCACGTTTCTTTAGTTGTTGACTTAAATCGTGTTCTGATTCTTCGGACTGCCAAAAAAACCAAAATGTGTCAATACGCCACCATAATAATGTGTGCATTGCTATCCATTCACTTTAGATAAAATGTGCAAACTAAAAAATTGTATACATTTAACAAGCTGTGTTCATGTAATCGAAATTTGTAATTTTGCATTTGAAAAGAACGAGTAAATCTGATAACTGAACAAATATAGCCTTTTAAAAGAGATTGATAAAATTAAAATTATTCACACCATATTTTTGCGTCGTGAATTCAAGGGCACTCTTCCACCTTTGCGGCCCATCACGTACATTAGAACGCATTCCGCCATTCCAAAACACAACGTAGGGTCCTGTCTTGTTGCCGATCAGTCCAAGGCCAATTTTTAAATTTTCACAGGTTTTCACAAAATTTTGCATCCATAATGAGAACTGGAAGGGAATCATAATTTTTAACCTGACGTGTGAAATAATACTTTTTTTCAAATACAAAATCATACGGTTTACATATACCACCAACTTCATGACTACGGTTCTGTGATCTAAATTAAAGCTTTATTTCCTCTTCAATCATTTTTTCAAAAATTTACCTCTTTTTTTGGTATCACCATTCATCAGTGTTCTACTGAAGTAATAAAACATTGTATACGAAAACAACTAAATGCGAAAACATTATATCAGACAGCACTTTCAAGTTTTGAGGACCTTCCAGCTTTTGTACTTAATTGCAATTTCTCAACGAATCGGTGTTAAGCAATAAAGTATAACTTTGATATTATATGTTCCAGGTCGTAGTTAAGTGTATAGAAGAAAATGACATCGCCGACAATAGTGCCAAAAAAATGCTTGCGTTTACGATCATGTAAGTATAAAAAGAATTTCACTATTACATATTTCTCTAAATAAGACGATCTCTAAGCTAACATTCTATTATGCAGTTCGCTGTCAGTCAGTTTTATTTCACCCTACCTCCTTTTATGCTTTACATTCTTTTTAGTTTACTTCATAACTACGTTGTAAATAAATAGTTGTGGCATTGTGGAAAATATTTATTCATAACAACCTCCTAAATCATTAAATTTGCTACATACTTTTAATTTGTGACTGATTGTTATTTACGATGAATTTACGTTTACCGTTTTCAACGCTTCCAATAAAAATAATAATAAATTAGAAAACAAGGACACCCACAGATTTCTTTATTATTCCTTATCGCACAGGAAGTAGGAAAACAAATAAAATAAAATACACATAGAAATTATACTTTTATTTTAATATATATAGATATATTTCAAAACTCCAATAATGTACAAAAAATATCTGTGTAATTAAATAATGTTTTTGTCTGTCAATTTGTTCATTTCTTTTAATTTAGTGGCGGGGTGTAATTGACAATAATCAAGTATGAATGCTATTACTAATAAGGTCTAGGAACGTTCCTAGCAACAGTAACATGGCTTGGATGCCTATCACAATGTCCAACAAAACGAGCTCTCCAAATAACGTATTTTAAATTATGTATAAAATATTAACAGTTACTATTTGTTATTATTTTTAAAATCCATTTTATCTTTTTCTGTTTTTTGGTAATGCGTAGCTTGAACACTCACTGAAAGGAAGACAACACTAAACACATCCAAAATAATAACTAATAACAGGATAGGTGCCCCGGCTTTCGTCAGCCGATGCTCCAATTACGTAATCATAATCAAAATTTAAAACAAGTCCAATAATAAAATATAATTATGTATAATTGTTATTTATATATAATATGTATATATAAATATAAACAAAGTCCTCCTATTTATTTACAATTGCACTCAAGCCCTCTGCGCCTTCCCTCGCTCCGCACTACCCTAACGAAACGAACAAGCAACGTAGTAATGCACTTGATACAGCTAACCTGTCTAAATTACAGCCTGCGGTACAGAACCGATGAGGTACCTAGTAGTATATATCTCTATTATGTACACGCGGTGGTCACTCGGACAGCAGCTTCTGCAGCAGCGACGACTTGTTATTGTGATCACCTGGCCGCGCCTCCTCCATAGAACTCTGGAACAAGAAATCATCAGCATCGATGTTGTCGTCTGCATTTTAAATATCGAGGGCGAACAGAGAAAAGCACCACCGTAATACCCTCTAGTAATATAATTAGACTGGATACAAAAATTAGGTATTTACAGTCTCAAAAACGACTTATCTCAAAAGATCCACTTTAAAAAGGAGTTGTCTTTTATTTTTAACTTTTTTTGTATACATAAAGGTCATATGTAATATTAATTTGT
The DNA here is from genome assembly GCF_036711695.1 of Zophobas morio. Lineage (NCBI taxonomy): Eukaryota > Metazoa > Arthropoda > Insecta > Coleoptera > Tenebrionidae > Zophobas > Zophobas morio. The sequence goes on from NW_026972110.1 coordinate 9,053,436, forward strand.
TCACAAATATATTTAAAAAAAGATTAGTGTTATTATTTTTTGTAACTTTTTTTCGAAAACGCGAACTCAGTCTTGTAGCAAAATGACGTAATGCTAACTCACTTAATTAAATTAAAATTAATAAAGTTAATTATAATACAGTCCTACAGTTTATGACCACACTTAAGGTTTTCAGTAAAAATCAGAAACAGTAGGTTTTTCTTGTCGCCCAATGATTAACTTTGCTTCTTCTTCCGAAGAAAATATATTGAACACTAATACTTCTGTCAGATGTTTCTCAGTCCCTATACAAGATTTCAGTATAATATATAACTTTTTTGTATACAATTGTCAAAAAAGTAACCTTTTCACGTCAAGATTTTTCTAACTGTAACTCTTTAAATGCGACTCCCTTTTCTGTGTTGCTCAAAGTAACGTTAAAAATGTATTGTGGTCAAATCCAATACATTGTGTACATTTTTTACGTTTCTTGAAAAATGAAACAGTTTGTTAAGACTTTTATTTTATTCAAAATGAAACATGACGAATCACATGACAAGACACAATGAGGAAACATCGCCAAAGAAAAACCACAAAACTTTAGGTGGTTTTTCTTCATGTTTAAATTATTATCTATTTAAAAATGTTATTTTACCTATTGATATTTGGACCTACAGCATTCTTTTTACATTATCTTATTGTTGTTTTAATTTTAATCTATGAAAATGCCCGATTTATGAATTACTGTTTACAACACTTTAAAAAGCACTATCAAAATATGCACAGCTAATTATTTATTCACGTATTTAACGCTTTTTTAAATATTCTTTTTATTAACTTGTTAATGTAACAGATTTTGTAACACACACACCTACGCATGATTTTGAACCTTTTGAGATAAACAATTTAAGGACTCTTGTTAACCGTTCACAGTAAACAACCTCATCAGTTTTTCTGTGTACGCCCAAATAAAGAGGACGCTATTCAACATGCCAACAGGTTAGTAACAGAGCAAGCGGGACAAGCGTGTATAAGGAAGGTTTGTGGCTTGCTTGGCTTACCCTGGAGGTCGCTGGCTGCGGAGACATTGAGCCCATATCTGAACCCATCGCACCCCAAAGTTTCGGGCTATCACTCGCACCTGCACGCAACAATGATGTCATTGTACGCACTCCCTGCAGGAGTACCTTTACCATCTTGGACACCTAGGCTAGTTTCATTTGTTTGTTTTTGGTGTCGAAAGTGGCGCGGGTGCTCTCTGCCCCTTATATATGTTTAGTAAAAACAAAAACACACATGGAGGGGGAGTATATAATACAGGGAAATGGTATATCACAAAAATCACACGTCACTGATTAAAATGTATGCAAGAACACCACCTCCCTGTATGTCTCATACAAGGATGTTAACGTCCTCGATACGGCTGTACAATGCCATTAACATAAAAAAAGCAAAAAACAACAACAAATGTTATGTTTAAAGAGTCATTTTATCACAGAGTCTAAAACGTCACATTTGGATTTGATCTTGATAAAACACCCCCTTGATGTCGTAAGTTGAAAGCAGCATTAATCCGTGGTGTTTTATCAATGAGACTGTTAAACACGTTTTATCAAATATTTTTTGTACTGTAAGTTTTTAGTTTTTAATTTACATATACACAGGTATTAAAAGAAGTAAACTGAGTGGTTAGAGTTATGGTTGGTTAGTTTAGCAAATGAAACATGATTTTTGCGAAAAATGTTGGTTTTGTGTTGGAATGGATTCGCAATAACTAAGAGTTTTAAGAAATTTAGAAAAAATGCAGTTATTTTTTGTTACCGTTTTTATCCTCCTCAGATGAACTTTTGACTCTTGTTTTTGCAGAAATTATTTCCTAGAAATATTAGCATGATTTGTTTTGGTCTTCAGTGCCGTTATAGAACGCTGTAATGTTTATTCGTATTATTTATTTTTAAAGACATTTTAAAATTGAAAATAATGCCATTACAAAGTTCTATATTAACTTTTTTATTCATCGATTTATTTTATTTACTATTTCCGACAAATTAAAAGTACTATATTAAAATTTGTCGTTAGTTAGGTGCAAATAATGTACGGAAATCGACATGCAACATATTATTACCAGAAGGTTGAATGTCCACTAGTGTATCCAAAAGCGAAAACTTATAATCAACTAATCTCAGTCATTTGTAAAGTACAAAAGATTATCAGATTTTTTGTTTCAGTGAACAATTTGTCAAGCAACAAGCACGACTAAAAAAACAAAGTTGATAATATTGATTATTCTAAATCCAAGTATTATGTATTGACGACATACTAATAGAGAAATGAATTACGATAAAATACCTATCTGATATTCAGATATATTTATACTGGCTGGTCCACGAGTAATAAAGAGCCTGAATAAATTTGAATTGGATATTATTATAATAATTATACTGGAACATTAATAAACATAATATAGTAAGCTTAACACTTGTCAGAAGTTTATTATTAAACATCGAACATACTTTTGACAAGTGTTAAGCTTACTACGTTCCAATTGTAATTATAACAATATCCAAGATAGTGGTGAAAGTGTATTTTGGGTTGCGTTTCAAATTTATTCAAGCTCTTTATTACTCGTGTACCACCTTGTGTTTGAGAATTTCTTTCCCTAGGTATTGACAAATAATGAGAAAAACTTAGAAAGGTGAAATATTTAAGAAGTATTGTTATAAACGACAGCCATAGCGACAATTCGCATCTCTGAACTATCGTTACCCTCAAGCATTTAATTCAATAGTACTAATGGTTTTTAGGAAAAAAAATAATAACAAACAGTACAATTTTCAGCAGACTATGCAGGCTGTTATTGAAAGGTACGTACAACAAAATTGACAGTTATTCGAGAAGTCTAAGAAGCTTGAAAAACTTATTTTGTGTCATCAAAATTATAAGGTGAAAATTAACCCTTATCCAAACTTTTTAGACGCTACTGAAGAATAAATAGGTAAAATTAATTTATTTTAGTAAATCCTAGCATCTGTAACAATAAAACTTCTGTCAAGATTAAATGTTGCTATAGAAACGAAAGATGATCTTTTTATCAGAGGCGTACAACGAATTTGGAATCAAATTTTAATAATTTTTATCTCTAAAAGGAGAACACAATTACCTGAACTTTTTTTACTTTTAGCGCCCATACTTCGAGACCAATTGCCGATTTTATTTTGTACGTACCTTTCAATAACGCGCTGTATATATAGTTTATAATGGACCACAAACACCTTATGTTAGTAAACATTAAAAAAAAAAAAGAAACAAAACCAATTACAGAAAAAAAAACTGATGTTAATAACCAAATGAGAAGAAAGAGGGCACGTGATAGTAATGGAAACTAATGAAGAATATAAAAAAATGGTATAAGATAAAGGGAACTAAAAAAAATTGGGCCTCAAGATTACATTAATTTAAAGCCTGTTGAAGATCCATTGCCCACGAAAGTTAGGCCTTTGATATCTGATTATAAGACAAAAAAAGTCAAAAAGTAAATTTTTATGATTCTTTCACTGGCATACAGTTTTCAGTTATACAGGTTTTTTGTTTGTTTTTGAGACGCAATATACAACTTTTTGAGTCCAATTACTTGTATTTTTATACAAACTGGTGTCTTTTTCGGTTTTACAAGTACATTTTATTTTTAAAGTTCCGATATTTTTTTATTTTTTAAATATTTTTTTGTGATAGAAAGGTTCACATTTTTTTAAAATATGGTTATTTTTAACATCCGTTTTGCAATTTTTTGTAGCATCTGTAGTATCAATAAAATGAATAATAATATATATTGTTACGATGATCGGTGATTAAAAATCGACCTGGGTAAAACTCAACAATTTATTTCTTACTACCTCAAATTTACACGACTAACTATACAGCGATTATGTACAGAATAACTCCGACTCGACTGAAATGGATTTGACTAAACTCTATTTCTCCCATTGTCCGGACTTCACTTGTCGGTTGGGACTTACTCGTTCCCGAAGGTGGGCTCTATTTAAAGGCATACTTCCCTTCTAGAAGTTCCGCAGTCGCGGTCTTTCTGGATTGCTTATCGTGACTTCCGCTTCCAGGCTTCTCTTTAACGAACGTTGCCCCGCCGCCGTCATCGACGATGAGTCATCATCGCCGTACAAACTAGAACCCATAGGCGTCGTATGGGTTTCTTTCGTAACAATATTATTTACAAAAACATTTAAATTATAATTTTAGATTTAGATTGAAACAATGTCAAAAATCATACCATATTGCGACTTTTTGTAAACTTTTGTTAAAAAAAATCCAGAAAAATAATTTGACGTCGCACAGAAATTTAAAAAATAAAATATGCTTCTAAAGCGTAAGAAGAAGCCACTAGGGCACTTGAATACGCCTACAAATTTAATTGTTGACTTTTTAAATCTCTAAATAATCAATCATTCACTTATTTATGACAAATATTAAATGATGTCGGAATTTTTTAATCGAAACCTCATTTATGAGTAAGGTTTAAGTTTTTTAATTGAATCTGTTGTACTTTTTCATATTTGAATTAAAGCATCTGTGTGAAAGGACCGAGATTATGGATTATAAAAATAACTTCCGAGACGCTACTAAATACTACCAATGAAATTCAACGAACCGAATGAAAAAGAAGCGAAGATACTTTTTTAACCGGTTGTATGTAAAAAGGTATTGCTGCTATAAAATATTTTTGTAATGTCAATAACCACAATTCAACACTGAGTAGTTACTTCGTTATAACGGGTTATCTCAATGTATTTCCAAATGATGGAATATAAAACATAGGAGACTATAAATTACGAATATGAATTAAGTATCGTACACACTAATAGCAAACATAGGAAATTAAAGCTCGACTAAGCACTTTTTGTACGTTTTACTAACTCCATTTAAAAAGAAAAAACAGTAACCCAAAGAACCTAAAGTTAGTAACTTACTAATAAACATTTTTGCACAATACCCCTCTTACTACATGAAGATGTTTTCAAAAAATAAAAATGTACATGATCTACACTAACTACTTTTTTAATATTTACAGTCATTAGATTCATAAAAGGGCGTTAGTAAATAAGCTACAAATCTGAAAACAATGTACAAAAAATATCTGATATTTTAAGTTCAAAACGTATGGCATGCCAATTAAAATAGCGACTCACCAGACGTGGGCAGTTCGAATGTAAGTCCAAAGGCTTCGAGATCAACTTGCTGGTTGAGTAACTGAGACTGAGTCCTGTTTGGAGCAGTCTGGGCTTGCCCAGTTCTGGCACCGACCACCGCACGTAACTCTTGCCTGACGAATTCCGATGCGGGGGCACTTGCGGACACACCTATCACAAACAAGCTTACTATTTTGTTCTACAGTACTCAACAGTGACAAGTGATCCCACAGTGTTTCCTCTTGATACTGAAAAAACGTTTGCCTGAAATACTTGAACTAAGCAAAAGAAACGCTGTGTTATCATGAGTTTGACATATTTAATGATAATACGACGTGCTAACGTGCATGACATAAAATCTCAAACGAGTTATTCCATGCCAAAACGACAAATGAAAATTTCTTATATTCCATTTTTCCCCCTAATTCAAGGTAGTGTAGAAAAGAATCTAAAAAGTGTACTTGGCTAATTTTTGTCCCTTCTTTTACATGTTTCAATTTTTTCGAATTTAGCTTACCTTGAATCTTGCAGGATTTCCGAGATCACAATAGGGATAATGAACTAACCGACACAAGATTTTAAAATCCATTTATTTGTATCACTTTGTTCTCTATTTCCCAGGTGGTACTTCAAACATTTTTTGAAAATTTAACTATAAACCAAATTCAAACGTGTGTTATATCTAAACGGATAACTTATAAAAAAGAAAAAGTGACATATCCAGTTTCGTCGATCTTTTATTCTGAGATATTTGTAATGAACTTTAATTCATTTTTTAATTAGAAAAAAGAAATATCAAAATTTTCCATTTGCAGTTCAGTTGGATGGCCATACGATTTTCATTCAGGATTCGGTATGTAAAACCGGACCTATGGAGAACGCCGTGGAACGGTTATACTGCCGAATAGGTAGATTTTCTAGACTTCCTATTGTCTGGGTATGACTTTGATTTAACAATCAAAAATAAAATAAAAACGAAAGCCAACTACAAAAATGTCATGCTCATTGCAAACCTCGGAGATACAGTTCTATCACTAAATGATGATCCAAATATTAAAACACAAAAAGCGATTTTTCATCAGCGGCATTTTCGAATAACTGGCAAAAACATAAAAACATAAAAAGCACATAAACACACATTAAAAGCAACATAAAAAACAGCAGAGCGTGGAAAAACAACACATATCAATGAAGACATGGCGATACATAGGTAAAACGGGTAAAGAGGGATAACGGCAAAGGACGAATTACCCCAGTGGATTTAGCACAGCCATGAGGCGAGCACATGTAAATGTAATGAGTGTTAGACACAGGGCGATGTGCCGATGAGTGCTTGTGAAATGACCGATAAATCTCCAGAACTTGTACTCTTGATGGAATTCCGGGCCCTTCTTTTCGCAAAAATTCTCGTTACGCAAAACAGAAAGATAGCAATGATACGAAGGGGGAAGTTTCTGGCGGGAGGCTCGGTTCTAGAGATTTGCTGTGGAAGGTGTTGAGTGTGCCCCTATGATGCCGCCGACAACTTACCGGCTTGAAGGTGTGGGGGCGCTCGACCCCTGTCTGCGCCATTGTAGGCTAACTGTAAACCCGTCTCATAACAGTACTGGGATTCTTGTTGGTACATCATGGGGTGTTGGTGAGGGTTGGAAGGAATTTGGGGATAGGGAAGTGGGTGGTGGTCCCTGCCGTATGGCCGGGGGGATCCCAGGCCACCTGCAACACACACGCCACCCTCTCAGATCTGGCAATGCCACCTGTTTTATACAATCCTACTGATAGTAGAGTGCAAATAATCGTATTTTTTCGTTGGAATTTAAGTTAAAAATATATAAACTCAAAGAGAATCTATATATTCAAAATTCATCATTTGATTAAAATCTTCACGTGTGTTTGCATGTTGACGTAAAAGTGCGAGTTATGCTCACATATAATACGAATTTCATATTAGCTTTTTTACAAAACTGCTACCTGCGCAGAAAATAATAAAGAAATTACTAAATAAATTCGATTCAGAGACGGGGAGGAATATCATAAAGTCGACTTTCAGTTTCAGTGCAAATGAAGACAACTTGTTTTTGAAAAAGAATTAACTCATGATTGTACAAATATTGTTTTAGATAGTAAATAATTTTCAGGTAAAATTGAACCTAACCGTGTTTATTATTAACATATATGCTATAATGTGCAAGTTTTCAATTATTCTTGCCAATTTATCGACTGGTGATAGAGCATGACATTGAAGGTTGATTTCTTTTGATACTTGTTTTCCATTTTATTCCCCAATGCAAAGTTTTTCTTTCTGTAAAGGACAAATCAAAGATGGCATGAAATATTTCCACAATCTTTGTTGTGTATTGGTCGAATGTGAGCAAGACTTGCAATGTCACGTAACCCCAAGACACACAGTCCAATTTTTCAACAAATGTTAGATGTTGAATTTATAGACTTCCTACCCTACTTTAAACTAGTTTATAAATTTTTACCTTACAGTTCCATACAGCCGATCTTTCACACGTCAACGCAGCCCGAGCATTCTACTATAATAAAGGACCATTGTCCGTCCGATCGCCCCTTTTATACTCACCGAGACAATTCCTTCAATGAAAGATAAAATTAAAAAACTTCTCTCATTGAAAGACTAAACTAGATGTCTACCATGCAATATAACCACTGCATGATCTAAAATTCTCTACAAATGCATGGGTAGCAAATTCAAACCATGCTCAATACGGTCCCAAAAGATTAAATAAAAAAATTAAAGTAGAACTCTCAATAACTCTGCAGTGAATTTGCAATAAAAAAATTACTCAAATTCTCTAAATCTAATACAAGTCATGAAAAACCAAACTATGAGAAACCACACACTCATACGTTAAATAGTTAAAACTGTGGTTTTCAGTGAGTTTAAGATTAAGAGAGGCGCTGCTTTGACATACCTGGCAACTGGGTTGTGGCAGTGGGCACGCTGTTAGCGCGCTGTAGCCTCAGGTACTGAGTCTGGTTAAAAGCGGGAGAGTTGGGGGACGTCGGCGGGGCGAAAGACTCCTGTGAGAACGGTGAGTGCCGCGACGTCACCGTTCCGGGACTGTTCAGAGACCTTTGTTGTTGTTGTGCCTGCTGCTGTTGAGTCTGCTGCGGTTGGTTAGGTGTTCTCTGAAAATTTCGACCGTTAGGCCCTCCTGACACATAGTTGCCCTGCAGTGTAAATGGGTGTTAGAGTGTAATGTAGTTATTTAGTACGCGATAGAATATATGAACCATCATGTGAACATTTCATGAGATGAAAATAGCACAAGAAAAATTAGTACTTTCTCAAAGTTTACAAAACAGTATTTAATAAAAAAAAAAAAAAAATAAAAAAATAAAAAAAAACAAAGAAATTGGGAACCTTTTTTAAAATAGTTAACATTTTCTTGTAGGTTCTATTGCATACATTTTATATACTTTAGGGACTAACTCGTAAGCGTCTACTGTGTGTCTACTGCCAAACACTTATTTTTATATTTTAAACGATTTCAGAGCCAAACACTTTTAAATCTGTCAAGTAAGTGCACACAACACAATTTTTTACATTTCTGTGCCAATTCTTTTCGATTTATTAAATTAAAAATCTCCACGGTTTATTTAACATACATATAAAAAAGCGGCCAGTTTTAATGACCATTTCGGGTCTGCAAATAGTTGAATTAAGGAAGCATCAACATTTTACTTTTTATACAAATACTAGTAAACCTGCAATTTTTAAAAAATTGCTTATAGGTGAGCCGAGTACATATTTGTAGTTTCTATTAAAAATAGGAGTTTCTAAACTAGAAAACTAACGTGGTTAGTTCTGGGCAGAAACTTAAAATGTAGTGTACTTTTAAAAATTTTCATTCATACAATTACAAACTACGTCACTTTAAAAAATTAGCTGACCGTAGATTTTTTCTGACAACTGAAAATTGCTATAAATTTTCTCAGCTTTTTTATGCATTACCAATCAGTACAACATAAAGTAATTTTCTTGTATTTCAACAGACCAGAGAAAAAAGCAAAACTTCACTCTGTATATTTACATTTATAATTAGTCAACCTTCAATTTAGTCCCATTTAAAAAATAGAAGTTGTCTTCATTTCATTTATAAATACTTCCATTTCGTAGATTCTTCCAATCCACTTGTTTCCTATACAGGCAATTCTGGTCATAGCTGAGGCGAAATGGCTGCATAAAAGTTAATAGCGTATTGATGATTGTAACCACTTTTAAAAGTTAACTTTAAACGTAGATACTTATCAGGCGACGGAAGGTAGCACATCGTCTAGAAACATGGAAATGATTCTCCATAATTTATTAGTTTTAGAAACGGTTCGCTAAACAACAGATTACTGTAATTATAATAGTCGTTGTCCAAATTAGACTCCATGTGGCAGAATTTGAAGAAGTCGGTAGTTTGTTAGGGAAAACCTTTAATAATATAGACTAAACCAGAAATGTTGTCTGACTCAGCTGAAGCGAATGCGTAAATCACTGATTTTTATTTAACTTGCGGTCGCTGCTGAACATAATTGGTCATGAGTAACCTTTTTACAGGTGAGACAGCAACTTTTATTGTTTTCTCATCCGATAGGGACATTTATTGCATTACCAGCATGAATCAACAGATCTTTAAAATGTGAACAACAGTATATATTTTACACAAAAATCTAACTTTTGGTCGTAATTAAATAAAATAGCTTTCTGTTTTGTTTCTATGTTTTTTTCTTTTTTTTTCATAACACAGGGATGTTTCAATTTTTGATCATATACATATGTATAAATCAGAAACCTAAAAACAAAAGTAACACTATATGTATACAGAAAAAACAAATTGTCTCCTCTCTTTTCGAATACACAGTTTCTGCAGATCAGACGGAAATACGAATTCAAAAAATTCATTCAGATTTGGAACAATATTGTTAAATATGTATTTAATACATATTTGAGACGTATAAAAACCCAGTTTTTTTTTTTCCTAAATGAAGAATTCTTGTTAACGACGATTCATCATCAAAGAAACGCTCGCTTTGTAACAAACTTTATTAAAATAGTAGAATCTTTATTAAGTTTAAAAATTCCTTTGTAATGAGCAAAAATGAGTTCTTCAAGATTTAATTAAAAATATTGTGAACGCAATTCCAATATTTAACTTAACTTATCAGAGATAGTTAATGGAAGGAAGTAAACATGAGCCAGTCTAAGTTTTTAACGTAACAGAATTTTTAAAGCTACCTAACTTTTAAATATCGGAATATAATTAATACGCATTAGTTTCAATAAAAGAGAACGGAAATGTATAATTTAATTTAGAACAAATTCGCGTTAGTTATGACTTTTCGAATCAACAGGACATCTAAAACGTACGCAACACAATCAACAAACTTCAGCAACGTTATCAAACAAATTTTCATTTTTTCATATTAAAACTATACGTCAATACAATTTCAAATAATTGATAATACAAAATTTTACAAAATTAACCAAACTTTTTTTCAAATCAGTGAAATCTGTGATAGTGACCTAAAAACTGTACAATGAAAAAAACCTTTTACGTATTCTATTTTTGTACTCCTCTTGATCTGCATCCAAATGAGACACGTACTAGAGAAAAGTCGATGCACGTGAAATTGTACTTTTATCTATAAGGTTACTACTCTTATTAGTACATTTTTTGGCGTTTTTTTCCTTTGAATTCATAGATCCCAAATTTTATCTGTCTTTGTATGAATATAATATTCAAAGTGTTCTATTTCTCCTTATTATTTTTTTAAATTTTCTAGTGTCACCTGCAATCGTTTTTAAAACGTGAACGAGTTTAAGAGAGCTTATAACTTTGTTAGCATTATTGCGAAAACATTTAGACTTATTTAGAAAAAAATCTTCCTACGCATCTACATACCTACACAGGGAAAAAAAAGGTTTGAGTAGAAAACGCAATAATCAAAGACAAACTTTCACAATTCAATGGCTAAACTTTGATCGTGTATTTTATGTTTTATAAACCTAATGAAGCAGTTATATATCACGCACGTTTCATTCATGATAATAAACACGTGTACATAACCAGACCTCACGTTCACTATCATCATACCAGAAATAAACAAGATATTGGATTTTTAATATGAAGTTAACCTGAATCATGAAGAAATCGGACTACCCATCAAATAAAATAATTTCTAATCACATTTCGCAACATTTGAAAAGTGAGAGTCCAAAGAATTTAAAATATGTTTTAAAAAATATTTGGCTGAGGAAACATTTTTATACAATTGACGAATTTCTGCAAGATAAATTTAAAACCAATGTGAAATGTTTGTAATCATTGTATTAATATATAACTTGGCGTACATGCGGCGTAATTGTGTAAGTAGTTAGCTTCTGTATGTGTTTAAGGAATACACTTTTATTATTATTATCAGTTAATATAAAACTTCCTTTTAACAACGCTTGCAACCATGTTGTCAATTAAAATTACTTTTTTAGACTGAAACAATTAGTACTCAAATTATTTGAATATTCTGCTTGCACAGTAAAATAATTTTGTACAAAAGTTTTCGTTTTGTAATTTATAAGATAAAAAAAGGCTACGTAATTAGTATTAATTTACCAACATTAGTGACATATATGTAAAAACTAATTCCCATTTCATTTTTTATTATTCTAATAATTTTATTTTATTGGCTAAAACACTCACTTATAAAGTGTCTTTAGATATTAAAATACAATAAAAAGATACGGTATCAGTTTAGATAAAAATTTAAATTTAACTGGAAGCAAATTCGTATCTACTAATATTAAATAACGTTGTTGATTTTTTTAAGAATCACAAAATGGAAGAATCAAAGTATCTCTGTTACCAACAACAGAATTTATATATAATTGGCAATAAATTATCTATACCCCTGCATTAAAAATTAAATTAATTTTGAAAACCGTCACTTGATGTTTTTGTAATGTGAGTGTGAAAAATATATGAATTTTAAGAAGCATTTACACCAAGCGGAAGCAATAGTTTATTAGACACTCTTGTCCCAAAGTAAAGCAATTTCTAACTAGTGTTGTAAAATTAAACTCAAATAAATCTCTCATCCTTCCAATTTCCATTCGAATTAATCTTGCAACACTCCATTTATCAAAAGCTGTTTTTAATAATGTGACATTAATAAAAATTGAAGATTTACAGCTTCACTCTGTGTAAATGTCCTTTTTATATTACATAGTACTCACAGTGAGTTGGGCGTTAAGCATGGGATTCTGCATGCTGAGCCTAGCCTGGTTCTGTTGCCAGTTCTGTCCCTGCGCGTTTCCCTGAGGGTACGCCTGCCGCAACGACATCTGCTGGTTAAACTGCGGCGACAACCTCGCCGCAGCCTGCTGGTAATTGGCCGCTGAAGTCTGAGGGAATCCCGCTTGTTGTCCAATGGGTGACACCAACTGAGAGTGGGGCGAATACGGCTGTTGGCTGTTGAGTCTCTGGTTCTGCTGGCTCAACTGACTCCCGTAATTTGGAGACAATTGGGACTCCGGTAAGCTGGCGGATCTTTGTAAGGATACATTGGGCGCTACTGTATTATTGAGAAGGCTGTCGATATTTTGTAAACCCGAGTTAATTTCAGCTGCTGTAGCGTTGGACGGAATTAGGAGTTCCTGCTGTTGTTGCTGTTGAAGAAGACGGCGTCTGTCTTCTTGTTGTTTACGTTGAAGAAGGAGTTGGTTGCCGCTAGCAACTGCATACTGGGGAGTTCCCGCTCTGACGGGGATACGCTGCTTGGGGATGAAGCCGCCTTGAGGGTAGTTGGGAGGCGGGGGGAATGGGCGCATTTGGTTGTTTTGCGTTGTGTTCTGCAAAAGGAATGAAGCGTTACAAGTGGCATAATACAATACCAAGAACAAAAAATATACATTGTTATCTAAATACGTTGATTATATCAATAAGTTATATTTGTGGAACTGAAATAAAAAAAAATCTAGTTATTTACAACCCTTTTGAGTTAACACGTTAAGTTCTACCTAAACAAGTTTTTGAAGATGCGTTGTAAACAAGATATGTGCCAGAAAAGCAGCACACCTATGCATTTTAATATACTTTCATCATAATAAGCATTATTAACTTATAAATTTGGAAAACTATTTATGTCGATAATGATGCTAATCTTTAGTAAAACGCCCTACTTCTCCTTTAAAAAACCTCTTCTACTAAAAAAGATATAGTTGAATTATCACGGTAACAGGTGCAGTTAACACCTGAATTACTGGAATTAACGATGGACGGAAGTCGTTTTTAAATTTAGATTTTTTTCACTAAATAACGAATACCAAAATCTGATGCCGTCAAGTATAAAAATCCTTTAATAACGAATGAATTAAAAACGCCAATAATAATACTGAAGACATTTGGCGGATTATATAGAATTCCACCAACAAATCTAAACAAAACCCATTCCCTTAATGGAGAATAATGTTATTTTGAATGATACTAATAGTGCAAATAAATTTAATTGGTGTATTTCCGCTATGTTGCTGTTAAGGCAACAAGCAATAAAAATTGATTCTGGTTTCACTGATATTCCCGCAAGCTGTCCTTTGATTTAAAGTTATCAGAAATACTTCCCCTCGTCTCTGGAACACAATTAATTCTGCACCGAGTCATTTATTTATTTTTCTAACTACAGTCTAATTGAAATATACGGCAAACACTATTTTGACGTTTTTAAATAGTAGGAAAATTCAATTTTGAAATTAAAAAAAAATTGGTTGAAGGTTATTTCGATGGAACTTCCCTCGCTCCTGAAGAATAGTGCAACAAATCTAGCTTTTTCGAAAAATTGTAAGATTTGATTTTGCGAATTTTATTTTTTTATGATAACCCTTATAAGTCGAAATGAAGATACATATGTATGTAATGTTTCAGGTGAGTTTTTCCATTACAGTGACACGTAATCAATTTGAATAGATGCAGTGTAATACTAACAGTACTGTATTCCCAAATTTTCGGAAAAATGGAGAGCAGATCATTCTAGATTTAATTAATAAAATAAATTCGCATTCGTTAATTTTTTGAGTCAGTCTGTATAATTAATTCTTCTATTGATAAACTACAAGTAAAGTCATAATATTTTGCACATTTCAGAAAAGATTTTTTATCTCAAATTTTTAGATGACGTCATCAATTTTTTGGGAGGGGATAAGTGAATAAATTTTGATTAATATTTCCCATAATTACGATAACCCTAAAATATTTACAAGATTTCAGAGCATTCGGTTTTGCAGTTTTACAGTTAAACTGCAAAATATTGTTAGGAAGTTTCCCAAATACTACAAAGTTATATCGCTGTTGTAAAATTTGTGTATTGTGAAGACGACAATGCAGCAATTATAATAAGGCAAACCCACAGTTCTAAATCTTTACGACTGTAAAGATTGTCCAGAATTATATGAATTTTATGGACTCCCAAAGTTATTTTGTTTTACAGCCCTGTTGTCAATTTTATTGTACAGCTGAAGAGCGGAGTGAACTCAGGCACAGAAAACATCGGCTTTCCCCTGACAGGCTCTTTACCTGTACAATAGAATTGACGCCTGGGCTGTAAAATGAATTAACGTTGGGAGTCCATAAAATTAATATAATTCTGGACAATCTTTACCTGATCCCGATTGTCATTGTACCAAAAATGTTTAAGCGGATTACCCACCCAGCAGTAGATATTGAGACAAATCCTTGATTTATGACGCTAGGCTCGAGTCGGTAACCAACCGCACAAAAGGAATTATAACATCGCATTATTAAGGTTAGTAGTATTTGGAAGACTATACATAAAAATTTTGAAAACAATTGGTTCAATAGTTTCGAACATTATTATGGGTCAAACAAAATTGATACAGACAAACGGAAATGGGAGACCACTTTGTTCGTGTTCCAGAGGTCATGAAACGTCGAGAAATATGAAAATATCAAGTCGTTCGATGGACTCGATTATTTTCTTAACTAACGCTCGGGAAGTAAAACAAAAACGAAGGTAAAAAATTAGATACTTTTTCTGATAAAACCTAAAACATATTGAATACAGTTAACCAACATATTAATTTATAACACGTGCTTTGCTTTATATTGACAGTGAGATCCTGTTAATATAATTTTGTGATGAGATGATCAACCTTTTCCTGGAAATAGACATCGATTTTGATAGGTGCAGTGTTGTAATACTAATCTAAACAATACTGTGTTCCAATTGGGCCGTTAGATTTGATGAATAAAATATTCAAGTTTAGAAACAAAAATACATTATCAAAGCACAAACAACACTACAGTGTACTGCATCTAGAGCTATATTTTATGGCATTCACTTTTTTAATAAATTTTTGGGATGACGTCATCAAGTCCATATGTAGTAGTGATGAATAAATAATTTTAATCGATGCTCTCCATTCTTTAATAATTAAATAAGTGCTTCGAACCAAAATTAAAAAAGTTCAAAAACAAACTGTAAAATTTAGTAAGAATAAGAGAAAAGAGCATCTTACATAAATTTCACAATTTATCAAAATTTTATGATTACGTCTTAAAATT
Organism: Zophobas morio; assembly: GCF_036711695.1. Lineage (NCBI taxonomy): Eukaryota > Metazoa > Arthropoda > Insecta > Coleoptera > Tenebrionidae > Zophobas > Zophobas morio. The sequence continues at coordinate 9,069,205 of NW_026972110.1, forward strand.
TTTGGCGAAGATGAACCAAATGGAAACTTGTTCTCTAGTATTGCGAAATAAATTAAAACCATCGTAAACGATCCTACGCTACGTTGAAAATCAAACATATCAAGCAAATACACTGGGCACCAAGAAATTTGCCACAAAGATTCTAATTGGAAAAATATATTCATTTTAGGGTACTATTAAATTTGGTGAAAGCTTTTTTTAAAATTAGCGCTAGTTTTTTTCCAGTGAAAGAAATTTTTTTTATTGGTGCTTCATTTTCTTATTTATCGTTAAATAACTTTCATTACATTATTTAGTGTTTCATCCTCAATGTTACAATAACAGCGATTCTTCAGGCAGATTATTTATTAAAAAATTATGGAAAGCACTATGAAAAAGAGAACTATTTTAGTTCCTAATATAAAAGATATCCTAGATGTCGAAATTTTTCCACTTCTTAAATGTATTTATTTTTTATCAACTGCAAATGAAATAAATGTATAAGTAGGTACCACTGTAATCGCAATTTAATGGTCTATTATAAACCGTAAAAAAAATTACAATGCAATGCATCATATTTGAAGTGTACTAACTTAAACTTTCCTCTTTGCGCTAAAAACAATGGCGTTTACAGAATTTCAATATCTCTATCCGTTCTGAAGATGTAAACATATGTTCAAAATATATACGTTTCTGGTTGTTTCAGTAGCGCGAATGGATTTTTGCAGTCAGAATTGTGTTGCTCAGTGGTATTAGTAATAGTATGTATACTGATCTATTGTTAATAAATTAATACCTTCAGATTTAACATGGCCGTTGAGTTTACGTTTTGAACGTCTGCGCAATTTCTTGCGCACTTAACCATCAAAATATAGAATATTGTTCTTGCAAAACTTTTAATATAAATATTGGCATTATTTTCTTTGTAATTCTGTGACATGAGTGAGGACTGTGCGTGCACAGTAATTATAGTAACGTTAAATTACTATTAAATTAAATCCTTCAATATATTGTAAAGTTAATTGTCACTGTCACTTTTTATTCCAATGTTACCATAATAGTTGCGACGTACTTAATTAAGTACCTCCTTCCAGCTAAAGACAATAACGTTTACAGAATTTAAAATTTCTATCAATTTTAAAGATATACGATTCTAAAGGGTATCGCTTATCTGTATGTACGAGTACTTACCGGGGTGTATGCCGGCGGCGTCCCCGGTAGCGGAATTGTCGGTGACGAAGGACTTTTCACAGCCGATTCACACTGCATCAGCGACTTTTGTATAATATTAATCGCCATTTTTTCGCTAAGTTCATTCTGAAAATTGTTCGCTTGTTGCCCTTCCGTGTGCGCGAAAGTTCTCCCGACTTCATCCGGCACAATATCCATAACTTGATCCAAAATATCAGACAACAGAGGATCATTCGAATGCACATTATTATTATCACCCCATAATTGAGCGTCCATATTTCCGTCCGTACTGGAAGTCGGTGGCGACGCATACGAAACCGAATCACCTTGAGTCATCTGTTGGCTATTCGTCGTACGCTGATGATGGATACTATTCGGATGTGTCAACATAGTATTGAGGTAGTTGGTATTTGGTTGTCGGCTGCCCATCCGCGAGATGTCGGGTAGGGTGTTCTTGACGACTGTCCGCTGCTGCGTGACGGAGGTAGTGGGTCGCGTCGGCATGGGCTTGGTCGTTGTAGCAGCATCGGGTCCTGCGGAAATCTTCCGCAGGGCATCCTGCGGCACCGCCGACAAAATGCTTACGGGTATGTGAGGGATGGGTTTCTGGTTGTTCGGTTGCTTCGCCAGCAGGGAGGCCAACATTTTGTTTCGTTCGCATAATTTACTCCCTGTTCCTGAACCTGTCGAAGAGACCTGAGAACAAAAGTAAAAGATAAATAAAATTCTAGCACATTTTTTATTTACTTTATATGTTACTTTCGATTGATAGGCACGACTGAAAATCTACAGAAAGAAGTTTTTTCAGTAATAAATTGCTATAATTGCATTTTCCCAAAAAATGGAAATTTTCGAGGGTATGTCCAGTTTTCAAATCAGGATCTAAGAATGATGTAAGCAATTATAGACCCATAAATTTGTTGAACAACTTTGCTAAATTGTTTGAGGGAGTGATAGCTAAAGTTATATTTAGTCATGTATCGGGGATGATAGCACAGCAGCAGCATGGATTTGTAAAAGGTCGATCAACGGTGACCAACCTATGTGAATTTGTGCAGTATGTTTCGAATGCTCTTGACAATAAAAAACAGGTGGATGTTATATATACCGATCTAAGTAAGGCGTTTGATCGAGTAGATCACTGTATGTTAATTAACAAACTAAAACAATATGGATTATGTGATAATATAATTAAGTTATTCTGTTCATTAATACGTCACAGATTTCAGTATGTAGATTATGTAGGCACTAGATCGCAATTATATCAAGTCTATTCAGGTGTGACACAAGGGTCGAACTTGGGGCCTTTGTTATTTCTAATGTTTGTTAATGATATCGTCAAAGTGTTGAAGTGTAAGCTCTTTCTGTATGCGGATGACCTAAAAATTGTGAAGATAATTACAAACAAAAATGATTGTGAGTATTTACAAAATAATTTAGATGTATTTCTACTCTGGTGTAGTAATAATTATTTAAAAGTAAACAACAAAAAGTGCAAAATAATAACTTTTAGTATAAAATCGGAAAGTATTAGATACAGGTACCATATTAATAATGTTGAACTTGAAAGATGTATGCAGTTAATGGATCTTGGTGTTGTTATGGATTGCACGCTCTCGTTTGTACCTCATGTAAATTATGTTGTTAATTCAGCTATTAAAATGTTAGGTTTTATTACACGTAACACGTCTCAATTTAAAAATGTAAATTGTTTAAAATTGTTGTACACATCGTTAGTGAGAAGCAAGTTAGAATATTGTTGCGTGGTGTGGTCCCCTTTTTATAATGTACATATTAGTGACATAGAGCGGGTTCAAAGAAGATTTCTTAAGAGATTGTATTTTGTCAAATATGGTACTTATCCACAGAAACAATTTCCACATGAAATATTATTGAGAGAATTTAATGAAACTACATTGTGTTCTAGGCGAAATTTTTGTAGTGTACTATTCTTGTATAAGTTAATCCATAGTACTGTTGATTGTACTGAATTGTTGAGTCAAATTAATTTTAATGTTCCTAAATATGGTACCCGCTCTTCAGTTACATTTACTTTCAATACACCATCCACTAACCAACATATGCACTCTCCATTGGTAAATATGGTCAGATTGTATAATAACGTGCAACAGTTTGTTGATATTTTCGTAAATATATCTGAATTTATAGAAAATGCTAGAACAGCTTTGTTACATTAGCTAGACTTTAGAGAAAGTTTCTATTTTTATTTTTATTTTGTATTGGAATTTATATGATATATATATATTACCCTGATATATACCCTATATTAAACATAAAATGTTTGCTGGGTTAATAAATACTTATTATTATTATTATTATTATTATAAATTGCGGTTTTACCGAAAACGAAGGCAACGAAATTTTATCACGCGTAGAGCACCTAGACAACTATCTTTATTCCAAAATTTTGTTTATGAAGTTAACACAGATGATAGACGACAGACGAATGTATACAAAACTCACTTGACATACACCTTGTAAAACTTTTATGACTTAAGCGGCTTAAGCCAAAGCACCCTTATAAGTCAAACTGGCTAATTAATAACTTAACTCAGTTTACACATACCTAGTAAAACTTTAGAGCTCCATTATGGCAACAATGGACAGTAATAATCCTTGCGGTTCGGGTCCATTATAAGGTTGGTTTGGCTTAAGCCGCTTAAGTCATAAAAGTTTTACAAGGTGTATGCCAAATGAGTTTTGTATAAACGGACAGACAACCCACTTTTTCATAATCTAGAAGTTATGAAACGTCGAGAAAACATTAAATTAGATCGTATTACAATACTTTTCAAGTTTCGTCTCGGAAAGTAAAAAGAACTGAATGAACTTTGGCAGTTAATTCTGATAACGTAAAGTTTATGACAATTAACAATCTTCTTGGTTTGATATGTTTAGCAGTTTGTAATTCACCGTCAAATGTATTTTAAAAATAACGACAATCCAAATACTACATTAACAATGTTAATTTTGAACTGGCAACTAAACAAAGAAAAATGTTAATAAGACAAATTAAAAAGCTTTAAAAAACGTGTTTGCATTTTTTGTGTAATGCAGAAAATAAAAAGTTGTGGACAATGATTAAAATTTCATTTTAATATCTCTATCGCATACAATACCACAAAATTTAAATAGATATAAACTAGATATAATAAAAAATAATACAACTGAAACAATGATGAAAACAATAAAAGTTTAATGAACTTTTTTCGAAAGAAAACTGGTCAACCGAGATACATACGTCTACAAAAAAAGTCTTTACTTATTGACTTATATTAAACTAGCGGCTTCGCTCGCGTAGACGATTCGTTATTTTGAAGAGCATTATTATTAACCTTCAAGTAAAAAATGTGTTGAAGGACATTAATGCAATTTCCAGTAAAAATCGACATAAAAAATGTTTGCTCATAAAAAGTTTGTCACCCCCTTCCATCTTCTTAGGGGTGAAATCTCGAAACAATCTGAAATACGAGTTTCATTATTTGTGTTGAAGAGTATTAATACCAAGTTCCCCGTAAAAATTTAAATTTAGAGAAGAAATACTTTTGCCCATACAAACTTCGCCACCACTTTTCACCCCTTTAGAGGTTGGAAAATAATTAAATACGTGCTTCATTATTTGTATTGGAGACAATTAATGCCAGGTTTCACGTAAAAATGTAAATACATATACAATAAAAATATTTTCCCATACAAACTTAGCCTCCACATTTCACCTCCTTTGGGGTTGAATTTTAGAAAATGCTTAAACACCGGTTTCATTATTTGTGTTGAAGAACATTAATACCAAGTTTCACGTAAAAATTTCAATTTATAGTAGAAATATATATTTCTATATAAGTTTGTATAGTTCCTATACAAACTTAGCCGCCCAAACTTAAACACCACATTTCACCCCCTTTGGGGTCGAATCTCGAAAAATGTTTAAATACGTGTTTCGTTATTTGTGTTGAAGAGCATTAATACCAACTTTTAAATAAACATCACCCCAAAATTTACAATAGAAGTATTTTTCGCATACAAAATTAGCCACCACTTTTCACCCCCTTAGGGGTTGAATTTCGAAAAATGCTTAAATACGTGTTTCATTATTTGTGTTTAAAAGCACTAATACCATGTTTCACGTGAAAATTTAATTTTACAATGGAAATATTTTTCCCGCACAAAGTTAGCCAGTACTTTTCACCTCCTTAGGGGTTGAATCTCGGAAAATGCTTAAATACGTGTTTCATTATTTGTGTCGAAGAGCATTAATTCACGTAAAAATTTAAATATACAATAGAAATATTTTCCCGTACAAACTTAGCCTCCACATTTCACCCTTTTAGGGGTTGAATTTTAGAAAATGCTTAAAGACGGGTTTCATTATTTGTGTTGAAAAACATTAATACCAAGTTTCACGTAAAAATTTCAATTTATAGTAGAAATATTGTTCCTATACAAACTTAGCCGCCCAAACTTAGACACCACTCTTCACCCCCGTAGGGGTCGAATCTCCGAAAATGCTTCAATACGTATTTCCTTATTTGTATAGAAGAGAATTAAAATGTACCAGGTTTCATGTAACGATCTAAATTTACAGTAGATATATGGGTCCTATACAAATTTTATTACCCTTTTTTAACCCCCTTAGGGGATGAATTTCGAGAAATCCCTTCTTAAACGATGCCTCCAGCATAAAATGAACATTCTCTCCAAATTTCAACTTTCTAGCATTAGCGGTTTGGGCCGGGCGTTGATAGGTCAGTCGGGACATTGTCTTTTATATATAAAGATTACATAATTATCAAGATTTTTTGAAAATTTCTAGTATTTATTTACTTTGAACACAATGGAGACACACAAAATGAGATGTGCAGTTGAATTAATTAGGTGTTCCATTTCAAAACATGCAGTAGACACAAAATGCGAATCGATATCGTTAACTACAAAAAATATTTCTACGTTTTAGTCGGTCTCTGGCCATTAGACAAATATAAAAAACTAATAATGCGTGTCGGAAGTAGAAAAAGTTTTGTCGTTAAAATTGAGGAACTAAATTTGAAAATCTAAAAATTAGTCCAATTAAAGAACTCTTTCGTCTACTGCATTTGAAAATTCCACTTAAATTGTCTTGGCTTAAGAAACGAATATTACTATAAACGCAGATTTTTCTGTGAGTTAGATCTAAAATATGTTCATTCATGCTTTTTATTTGTGAAAATCAATGCATCACTTTTAAACACTCTTAACTATGTACAAAGAACATAAATTATCAAATTAACGTCAAATAGAAGGCACTGAGTAATAAACTAACTCATGTTTTAGGAAGTGCAAGTCTACACAGTTTACAGGAGAAAAATACCTGAGATCCGTCCGACGACCTTTTATTGGAAACAGGATCGTCCCTATCATCACTTGGTCTCTTTCGGTTCCTCCCCAGCTCATCATTTGGAGGTGACGGCGTGAAACCCAAACTACGTAATAATGAATCTTCGGTTGTTGGAACTACTTCGTTTTTCTTGTCGTCTTCGTTTTCTCGACTTTCGCTCTTGAGCAGCTGATGCAGTAATTCGCTTTTCTTTCTTACTCCAGCTCTCGCCTCAAGATTATCGTCGTCGTCGCTTCTGTCGTTCAGCAACTAAATAAACAAATAAGAAAAGGAATGAGTCAAAACAATAACTATCTGCGGCTTATCTGTTTCAACAATTCAAAGTCAACAAGAAAATCACAAAAATGTTAGCAAGTTGTCGTAACTGCGAGTAGTTCATAAAAAAAACAAACACAGTGAACGGCTACGAAAGATAACCTAACAATATAGAATGAGTTCGAATCGTAGCTATAATAAAAAGGAAATTAGGAGACCCTTACGCTACGCACGGTTAACATGATCACTATTTACACACAAACATACACATGTCCGTACAAAAAATACACAAATAATAGAAGAGCAAATTCCGTTTCACCGAACCATGTTGCTCCTTGTCTGCCGGTTAGGTAAATGCTTTATCTCATACATTGAGGAACTGCCAACTGAGAAAAGTTATCAGATAATATTTTGTACTTGGGTACACAAAATGAAACGAATGCTTTGCGCACGACAAAGACAGAGAGACGACGACAACAGAACACCAGATACTCTGTATTGTGCATGTTATAACTGTATTTGAGGATTGTCGGGGATTTTACAATAGCAGGCATAAAAGGGCCTTGGAGCAGGTAAAGAAATCCCTCGAGAACTCAGGCTTTCGCCATTTTTTCGGCAACTACAAACTTGCACGGACTCGGTACACGACGAACAAGCTACGAACATGAAGCGCGAAAAAAACACAACTTAAACTGCTTGTTGGTTATACTAAAATTCTGAAATTAGTTACGTTAAAACAAACTTTTCGTTCTTTATTGGCTAAGATTTATTATTAACAATCAGGTTTGTTAGAGTATGTTGAATATCATATTTACTACTTCGTTTGAGTTTGGACCATAAAATATTGTTTATGCTTGGTAAACACAAAACTGATGTGATTTTAACTACGAGGGACATGAAATCTGTGTGTAAACTAATAATGGCCGACTTTCAAAAATTCAGTAATGGGTGATAACATTCACTTTAAGCACAATATGCTGTATTTGTCTACGTTTACAAACACAATTTTAAATGTTGTTCAAGTGATAAATGTGCATTCTAAATATATAAATATATATGTGAACTAAGACAATTAATACAATCTTATTTTGATTACAATGAATTGTTCTAAGTGTTTATTTCAATTGCTTGGGTTTATTTCGTCTTCACCCTAAACGTGTGTATATTGAAATTTAGTCAAGTACGTATTTCCTATCGATGAATCAGCAGTGACCCAAATTACATAATAATCTACTATTTATTTAAAACTAGAATAACATCACCAAGTGTAAAAATGGCAAAGTATAAAGCGAAGGGACAAATAATAATAATCTTTGCTCTAATTTCTCCATGCATTTTCACGCTGATTAAAATCTTTTACTTGAAAACGGGGACCAAAACCCTCCATGTGTTATGGTTTATAACATAAGAACCAAATTGTACCACTCCCTATTAAATTATAAGATTCAAAAATCAACATATAAACATTGGACCAAAAATAATACTGATTAAAAAAAAAGAAAAATTTATCTACACAAAATTTACATACATATTACGCATTTATAACCGCGGTTACAGTGTGGTACGATATCACTTTACCTTCTTGCTTTGCATTTAGCATGACTCACTTCATTTCCTTAGAAATCATTCATACAAGGAAGAATGCAACTCATCTCACCATTAATGGTCTTTATATATAAAATATATAATTTACGAGAATTTTTTGGGTTCATCTTAAATTTTATTTAGAATTTTTAGTATTTTAAAGTTAAGTAACTTAGGAAAACACTTGGGATTAACTTGCGAATAACAAAATTGTAATATAAATGTGTGTTCGTTATTGCCTCAATACTAACAAGAACATTTTGTCAGTTGTCGTTGAGCTTCTGACGTCACAATTAATGGTGATTAAATTAGTTTAATTAGATGTTATCTACGACTAATCGAAACTATCTAAACTATGTTTTTACTGTAAATATTTCCTAGAGATAATATATCGTAAGTAAGTGGATAAAAATATAACTGATATGTATGTACTGCAAAATCACGTACACAATACGCTGTATGTTGTTTTTGTAGCAACATAATTTATGTACTCTTTACTGCTTAATCACTCAAATAATTTGTATAACATAAAGACTTGTTTTTTGATCTTCGTTATAGGATGAAGTGTCAAATATCATAATTTTATTATGACACTCAAGTTTTATGTAATAGTAAAAGTGACGTATGGCATTAATAAAAATTGGAGAATTTATATCCAATCTAAGCATACAGTTCTATCAAAATGGCTTAGAGGAATAATATGTCTTGGTGGGGTTGAATGCCAAATGAAAAATCGTAGACTTTTTAAAAAATGTCGAGGATTCAGATCCACGGAGAATCCAAGAATGAGGAATTCGCATGTTGTATTTGTACTAGTGAGATAGTGGTAACTTACGTAGATGTACTACATTGTTGTTCTGTCGTTAACCAACAACTTATTAAACAAAAATGTATTTTACTACCAGAGGAACGACAAAAATTTAAGGGTCTATTGGTTTTATTAAATAATTCTGGAAACATTTTGTATGACTTCGGAATGTGTTCCACTCCCGTTGCCGAGGCAACTACTTGCTTTATGATGAAAGGAAAATTCTTAACTCCCACAAAAATTATTTCAGATTTATTTTAGATGAAAAAGTCAACAAACATGATATATGTCAACAAAATTAATCGAAAAACGTGATAAATAGGTTAATAATAGTATAGCCAAGCAAACATATATGTATGTCTGGGGCATTTCTTGTGTACAGACATTGGACAGGTATACATTTTGAAGAAAAATATGTTCAACCAAGAATTTGTCTCAACGGAACTATGTACAGCTAGTTTAAAAAAAAAACACGGGACAAATGACAGTGACATGAACGTCATATTCCCATTTTCATTGATCTATGAGAACCTGATTTGTTCATCTTTTCCCGTTTTTTTTTTAAACCAGCTGTATATACAGAAAAAAAAAACAAAATTGTTGAAATTAAGAATAATATTTAAAAGTCAAGTACGGACTCTAAATTAGTGTTTCTGTGAAGGATGAATTATATGCTCCCTAAATTACGAAAACAAAAGGGCATGATTTCATTATAAAAGCGTTTGATGATATATCGTTACCATAGCAATGAGCACCGGTAATTTATTCACTGCAAACTGAAGCGTCTAATCTGTTTTATACAGTTGTTTTTTCCATCTTGTGCTTATCTTTACACAAAAAACATTTTATTCTCTACAGTCGTCTGTAGTTAAAACAAACAATTAATAATATCTTATTCATATTTCAGTTTGATTCTTTATTTCGTTTAAATGTAATATTAATTGACACGATTTTTCATCGGCCATATTCATAGTGCATATAACAAGTTGTTTTTTCGAACATTTGCTCAATTCCTTAATCTTATACGACTAACATCTAAACAAATCTCAAATATGTACATCTAGTGCAAACTAAAAGTAGTTATTAGGCGCCAGTTTATAGAATATTTTAATGTGTATATTAAGTTAATCACGCATTTAATGAGGCGTTTAGAGACATCTGATTGGCGTAGAGTCGGTTACGTGTTTCTTTAATCCAGCATCAAAAATTTACTTGAGGTTTCGTAAATCAGTGCTTATTTTTGCCCTTACGTTTTTGGAAGCCAATAATTCTTCATATGATGATACCTAACCGAAATCTCTCGAGGATTGTCTAGTTTTATGGTTAAAAATTCAAAGCAACCAACTTTTAAGACTTTTTATCGATTTTCAATGGTTACAAAATCCAAGGCTATAAGCGACGTTAAATTTGTATTAATATTAATATTTACAGACGCCTTGAATTTTTCTACATCACTGATAATGGCGTCTGAACGACGGAATTCGTGGCATTTTTTTAAATTTGAAACAAATTTTGGTAAAACTGTACTTGTAATATTAATAATAGCAAGATCCTTTTTCTTGAAACGTATTAAAAATTGTTAACTAAATGAAGTACTCAAATTGTTAATTCTTAAATAAAATCTTCCCTTGAACAACAAAATTTCAGTCACTTAGCCAGGGGTTTTCTACGAAGTTTTTTTTTTTAACGCTCTGATTACAAAAATGACACTGAATGTTTGTGCGAATGATTACTTCAGGAGATACTATTCTTCACGCGCTCTAAGCTTGTACCTACGAAAGGTCTTTTTAAAGAGTTTTTTTTCCTCTTTCATAATATATAAAATGTTGTAATAATTCTTGCACTCATGGATCATTTGGTTTTGCCAGGTTGATGTTTATTTGGTTGCCTATATCATAAAAGAAATGTCATTGGAACGGACAATGGCTACCGCAACGCAATGGGTTAAAATTGAAAATTAATGGTATTCTTTTTGGAGAAACTAGACATTTGCACAAGAAACGAATAGATGATTTATGATACTGAAATGGCGTATTTTGTGTGTATATAATTTATTTTTTAAAAATCTGCTACGACCTAAATTAAAGAATGACTTAAGTTTTCATCATGGATCCATGACAAAGATTTCAACCTAATGCTATTATTACAATTTTAGGCATTGCTTTGCAAAATATGTAAATATTTATCCAACAAATTAAAACCAACTCTATATAAAACAAATAAGGTACACCATGTGTTTAGCAGGTAAAAACTTTTAGTGGTGAAAGCAAGTGATTTGTACTAAAATATTGGAACACAAAATCAAATCCAAATGACCAGAGACTCACAATTTTGTTAAGTGTGCTGGTAAGCATCTCTGACTAACTTTTGTTGCAATTAAACTTGACTATTTTAATCTCTAAATTTCAGAATCGTCTCAGAGATTTGCAAAATTGCAAATAATATACTATTCGGCATTAAATACTATCCTAACAAATGTTCCGAACCTTGCTAGTTTATTTATAAATAAAAGAATGCGAAAAGAAGAGGTAGTCGGTAATTCTTAAATGACACCATGTACACCCAGTTTTTAAAAGGATTTACTTTTCTTACACTTCTTAGATACGAATTTTACTCTATAAAATTAAGATGTAAGGTGAAATTCATTGTGATGTCTAGTACGTACATCATGTTCATTTACTTTAAATACATTTTGCAGTTGACATTTTGTACTGAACATTTAATTGTGTGTACATTGTGCAAAATTTTCCGAAACTAGCGTTAATGAATTAAATAAAAAGACCAGGGTTCGGTCGATGAAGCAAATGACCTACGTCATAGGCTATTTTATTTATCGCTTTTATGTCCTTATCACTAATGACAGTGAAAAATGATTTTCATGGTTGCACGTTTTTGATTATTTAAAACCACCATAAAACCAAAATGTTATACAACTTAATGGGCCGTTCATATTTTGCGCCTCTGACAGGGTCACCGATTTCGATTATTTTCTTTTGATAATACTTATATTTGTAAAGTCGAAACGGTTAGAAATTCTGCAATTTATTAAAAAAATATTGTACGCACTTAATTTTAATGCGTAAAAAAACGTAAAGGAAATTCTGCTTAACATTTATAAAAATATACTTATGATAAGTTGATAAGATTACGTTGATAAAATAGACAGACCAAAACCACTATCACTCAAAGTCAAAAGTCAGCGTGTATTTTACGCTACCTCACTCACCTGTAGCAACATCTGATTCTCTGTGGAGGTTTTCGGTAACTCTGACGGTCCCGCAACGGAACCCCTATTGACAAGCCCCCCTCTAGGACTCGTCCTGTTATCACTCCTATTGTCGTCCTCGTCTTGCTGGTTCAGCAAGCACTTCAATATCGTGTGCTTATTCCTGCTGTCGTTGGCGTTGCTCGCCGAGGAATCGGCGACGGTGGGAGGCTTCGTCAACAAGTTCCTTAATCTACCGGACTCGGCCATCATGGTGGACGCCTCGTCCAAAACGTTCGCTTTGGTATCTTTGGGTTCTTCGACGTAGTTCTGCTCCGGTAGCGGGCTGAACGGGAACGTGCTCGAGTACGGGTTGGGTGCGGCGGGCGTCGACGGGCTCGGCTGCGTGACGAACGCCGCCAGCGGGCTTTGGGCCACCGTGGTGGCCGGGCTGTACGCGGGGTTGCTGGGCGGCCGCGGCGTGGGGGTGGACACGGGGGTGGCGCTCTGCCGCGAGTCGGGCCGCGGCTCCGTCCATCCCGGCGGCTCCAGGTCGAACGTCGACGTCGGAAAGATTTCGAACGAGAAGTCGTTCTCGATGGTGTAGGTGCTGAAGGAGGAAGTGTTCCCGGCGTTCATTAGGGCGTTCGACGACGTCGTCGAGCTGTCGCTGCCGGAGCTGACGGGGGCGGTGCCGTTGCGGGTGCCGTTCACGACGCTGGTCATCAAAGGGCCGCCGACGCTGCTGGTGCCTCCACCTCCGGGATCCGTCGGACCAATGGCATCGTATTCGCTGGAATGGAGATGAAATTTTATTTTTTTGGTCGGCGAAAGAAAAATATGATTTTACTGTGTTATATAAAATAAATAAGTGTTAATTTGTGATGTTCATGACTGATGTAAACGAATATTTTAAAATTCAAGATCAAAGGATTCATTTTAGCTATTTTTTTGTTGGTAAATTAATGAGGAAAGGTGGATACATTGCAATAAAAAATTGTTTGACTCGGATCCAAGCTGGGCGAATTGTAATATTTAATTATACATGTAAAAGCGTTGGTGTATATTTATGAATGGTATAATAAACACCAAAATTGGTATTTTTATTGAACACAGACGAAGAATACATAACAACAGTGGATCATTCAAGTTGGCAAATCTGGGCGTGACGTCATTCTGACATCCGACTATTTCCAATGCATATGTGACACAATATATGTGCTCACATATAAGAAGATTTTTATGTGTTGGAAAAACGAGTGTGGTAATGTACTTATCCCATTCATTTGAGAGGATCAGTTAAATGAGGTAATCCAACGTCTTATAGTAGTGGAGTAATAGGGCTCATTATTTAAGTCATAAACTATTGTATTTAACGACAGTTTTTTCTGACATTTTTCAATATGTAAAAAGTCACTTTAAATACGTCTATCGTTGTTTTATTTCGAGAAAAATCCAAAAAACAGGTCATTTTTCGCAGTATGCATTCTGACCTTGTCATTTGGACCCTTTGGTTCCAGTAGCCTCCATTTGAAAGATATTTTGATGGTTTAATCGATTGCATAAATTATTTTGAAGTGTCATTTGTTAAAAAATCGATAATAATTTTATTATTAACTTATTTATTATTTTTACTTCACGAGTGTAGGCGAATGAAATATTGTAATCGAGTCCGTCGGCCGACTCTCTACTTTTACGTTTTCTCGACCTAGGTCTCCCGTTTCCGTCTGTTTGTCTGTTCGTCTGTCGGTCTGCCGTCCGGATTTTTATTAGACAGATAATATCGGAAAGTACTGGTATTTATATTAGGAATATCATGTAGATGGTAAAACGCTAACCAAAATTTTTCTAATCATCCCCACAAATAATGTTATGACGTCACTTCAAAATTGTACACAGTAAATGGGTTTTAAATTGTATAAAATAACATAGTCCTACACCTGTAGTTTATGACTCCGTATTGAGTTTTTCCCCGAAACGTCCAGATTTTTGGAAAAAAAATCTAAAATATAAAACATTTTGCAATATTATTTTGAATGTTTTGAAATCTTGCAGATGTTTTAAAGATATGCTAAGCATGACAAATTTTTAATTAAAATATATTTGCTTATCCCCTCCAAAAAATTGATGACGTGAACTCAAAATTTCCAAATATATCCTATCCTAAAATGTCCAAAATATGATCGAGTCTATACTTGTGATTTATCACTGCATTCATATTTTCTAATTTGCTTATACAGGCTGATTAAAAAAAAATCAATGAATCAGTCAATTTATTTTATTGATTAAATCAAGAGCGGCTCACTCCATTTTTCCAGAAAATTTTGGGAATACAATATTGTTATTTTTAGTATTATACTGCACCAATCCAAGTTGATAAACGTGTCCTTGCAAAAATGTCATCACAAAATTATGTAAAGAAAAAAATCGACTCGAAAATGCATGTTTCATTGTACTTTAGGTGTGAGGGAAGTTATGTAGAAACAACTTTCGGCCAATTTTTTTAGTTTGTACGCAGAAGTTCTTGGGGAGTGAGAATTTACTTTCGCAGTATTAGGATTTACAAAAAAAAAAAGTGTTCTGATTTCTCAAGAAATAAGGAGTTATCAGATACTTCTGGATTTGATTTTTTTTAAGAATTTTGTAGTCAGTAACAAAACTATTAAATTAACATTGTTTAGAATAGTAGTTACTGTCGATTAATATCAAATTCTTTATTGGAGTATTCATTTTTCTTCTGATCTGTAGCTGCCCATGTAACATTTTTAAGTTGAGAATTGTGGTGAACAATTTAAAGCTTTAAAAACCACAAAATTTGGAAAGCTGTAACTTTAATTAATTCTTCTTCTTGATATTTTTCAAAACTTTTAAAATTAAATAGCAATACATTTGTATAGTGAATTATTCTATCTCCACTTTTTTTGTAATTCTAGATCTAGTTCCACTAATTACTATTCAAAAATGTCAGTCAAGTCCGAGTCGAATTTGAAATAATTTTATATGTGAAAAAATTTACACTATTTTAAAAAATCTCGTATTTTATGTTTTTATGCTACAGAAAGATGGATTTGTTATCGCTTATTAATTCACACAAAAAGGTTTTAAACTTCTTAACTAACTTATAAAAGTTATCTATTCAATTAATGGGTTATCATCATGAACATCATCTGCGTGTGAATATTATCCAGCATAATCAGAGACATCATCTATTATATCTTTAAACCAATATAACCTGGTATTATTCTGAACATGCGTACTTCGTTACTACATATTTTGCAATTTTGCAACATCTACTAATTCTTGTTTATTGCGAAATGTCACGGCAAAATAAATAAACCAAGGAGGAACAAACAAAATTTTTTCGTGGTGGTTTATATTTTTGTTTTACATTCTTGTTTTCATTATTTGTATTCTTTAATGCCGCGGGACTGACATATAATCTCATCAAAGTAATAAAAAAAAATACATTTTACTTTCCGTTAAACACATTCTTTAAGGGTATTTTTCCCTAAATGAATTGCAATACTACAGCTTTATGTAGTAAATGAAAATAAAAGTAGCCATTAACATGTTTTTCGCACTTCAAGCATGAACAAAATTCCACATCTGCCAAGATTTTTCGTCATCAATAAAAATTCAGGGTTAACTAGAAGCGTCAAATTTGACATTGAAAAGCATTGTTCTTGACACAGTTTTTCATTATACGCGCTCAAATTACTCTCAAGAGGGTTTTAATATTTACTCAAAAATCATCACTATTTGTGACTAAAACACGTCAGATGGACGATTTCGAGCTTCGTTAATAGTTGTGCGATTCAGCGGAAATATTTATGAAAATCATTGCTTTCTACTCTAGTATTTGTACAATGTCAATAGCGGCTTGGCAGCGATTAGACCAATGTTACTGTTACAAAACTAATTAAAATGTGTTTCTGAATTTGTTTCGTTTGAATAAAGTTACCACAGAACAATATTGGAAAAAATTAATGTTTCGGTATTGCATAACAAAGCCAATAAAATTAACAATAGTGTTTGTTAACACAGCAATTTACAAATTGTTCTAAATTCACAAAGCGTGCTTCACAATTAGCATGACAATTTTCTGAAGAAATATTTAAACAGTTTGTAAGTGCAATTTACAAAATTTCATGTAGCCTATTTCTAATTTGAGTTAAACAAAGAATCAATAAAAAGAGAAAGTATGGAATTATTATACTTAATGTGACAAGTTCGAATTGTGGTTAAACGTTTACAACAGAACCACTGCATTTACATATGATAGTAATATAATTTTTTTAACAACGACATTTCTGTTTCCAAAATTATTCATTCTACTTCTTAATTACTGATATTATTGTTGTCTGAATATATTGTTGAGCAACCTATGGCGATTGTGACACATTTCAAAACTACGTTATTGTTTGAAATGGGCAGAAATTATCTATGCATTGATTCATCATCTTATCAATAATAATATTGGTATAGATAAAAACTCGGAAATTTGAAAACGACGTACTCGTTGTATATACAAAACAAAGGATATTTGCGCTAATTAGATTATTAACAATGCGTCATTTTTTGATGAGTCGGTAAGGAATGCGGACACCAACTTTAAATAAACTTGCTCAAACAGTATTGATTTTATTGATTGCAGAAAAAAATTAAAAACTTCGTTTAAATACTATTTTAAAAATATGTATATATCAAAGGCGTAATTTTGAAGGTTTCCATTTTCCAATAATTAAAGATGTGCAAGGCACAAAAATTTCGTTATTATTTTTAACAAAATTAAATATTTCATACGTTCTTATTAAAAGTTACAATTTGTAAATTTAGCTACATTTTTAAATGTAAATATATTCTCATAAGATAAGGTTTACATTTGGTTTTAAATTGTCTAGTTATGTGTAGATAATATATAATTTTGTTAATGCTTATTCATAAATGCAGGTTTTGAACACTTTTTGTCATCCTCATTAAAAAACATCAAAACACGGTTTTTTATTTTTTTCAAATTCCAAAGAAGTTGTACTAGATTTAACTAGCAATAAAAAAGCCTCCAAAGAACTGCTTAAGTATGATATTTAGAACCGGAACGACGCCAACAAAATGTGTGCTCCATTTTCACCAGTAAGAATAAAAATGGTAGCCTACAAACTGACTTCAGTTTTTCTGTAACTATTAGAGACTCTAATTAACTTGTTAAAAAACCCGCAGAGTTTAAATATATCTTTAAAATCAGATCCTGCGAAAACAAGTTCACGGTGGGTAAATTAAAACATTTTTGACTAATTTTTGATATGAATAAAGGTTTCGTTTATTCATATATTAAAAAGTGCTACTTATAAAAAGACCTCATAGCAGTGTAGGTTTCACCAAAAGTTTTGCTAATTAAAAATTCAAAAGAGTAGGAGAAAAGTTGGTCCAACGTTATTTGGATAGCATTTTTTCACCCCTGAAGTATAATTAAACAAATCCAGTTTTTTTGAAAGATCATTAAATTTGATTTTGCCAATTTAATTTTTTTAAGATCACCCCTACGATCAAAAAAGTACATGTGTAGAATGTTAAACTACAGATACAGATACATGCTATGCGTATGTTTTAAGTGAGTTTTTCATAATAACATCACGTCATCTTTTTTTATAGGTAATTCTAAAAAATATGAATGGAATAATTAAGTGCAAATATAGATTCATAATATTTTGCACATTTTAAATAAAGACTCAAGTTAAATAAACATGAAATCAATCGTTCACTGGACGGACTCTATTAACAATATTTTCGGAAAGTAGAAAAAAAAATCATTGTGGGATTCCTACCTGTCCAAGATAGTATGTCATCGGTACAGGTATATGTGATACATACAAGGTGTTATTGAAAGGTACGTACAACCTTATTTTGTGTTATCAAAATTACAAGGGGAAAATTAACCCTAATCCAATAGACTCCATTCCATTAGACGCTACTGAAGGATAAATAGGTAAAATTAATTTATTTTAGTAAATCCTAGCAACTGGAACAGTAAAAGTTTTGTCAAGACTAAATGTTGCTATAGAAACGAAAGATGATCTTTTTATCAGAGGCGTACAACGAACTTGGACATATATTTTAATAATTTTTATCTCTAAAAAAAGAACACTTTTACCTGAACTTTTTTTCATTTTTAGCGCCCATACTTAGAGACCAATTGCCGATTTTATTTTGTACGTACCTTTCAATAACACGCTGTATATATAACGACAAATTCTTCCTATTAAAATTGCTATTTAAACATTACTGCCCCGTTTTACAATTTATAGGTTGTGAAACAAAAAAAAGTAAGGAAATAGGGACTAATATCGTCATGATTAATCATCCAGTCATTATTTGTAACCACGGATACTAAAAAAAAATGGTCGAAGGTTATTTCCACAGAACTTCCCTCGCTCCTAAAGTACAGTATAACAAATCCAGCTTTTTTGAAAAATTATAACATTTTATTTCTAGAGTTTTATTCTTTTATGATAACATTTATAAGATATAAATATCTAGGTATGCCATGTTAAAGTAAAGGTAAAGAAGCGTTGTACACGTTTGTTTCAAGTGAGTTTTTGCATTACAAAATTTTATGACGACGTTTCTTACTTTTGCAATGACTCGTATATCAATTTAGAAAGATGCGATGTAACACTAACAATAACAATATAGTATTCCCAAATTTTCGGAAAAATGGACAGTCATTCTTGATTTAATTAATAAAATAAATTGCCTCATTCATTAATTATTTTTAATACTCTGTATAAGTAATTCTAAAAAAACTATGAGTGCATTGATAAACCACGAGTATAGAGACATAATATTTTGCATAATATCAGCGAAGATTTATTCGACAAAATTTTCAGATGACGTGATCAATATTTTGGGAGGGGATAAACGAATAAATTTTGATTAAAATTATGGACTGACTAGCAGTTGAGGCATAACGAATGTACGTTTTATTGGTTGTATCCAAAATTAATCAAAGACGAAACAGTGAGAGTGAAGCTGGATTTGTCTCATGGGTTAGTTTACATGCAATGGTACAAACAGCAAGCCATTTTTGGATGGGTGTCCATCTTCGCCATAATCATATAATCTTTCGTAAACACGAAGCTTAAGACCATGAAGAAAAATTTTGCCACAGTAAATTTTTAATCAAATATATATTTTGGTAAATATTAATTTATGGTTATGAAAAAATGATACATGTATTTAAAAGAACCAAACAAAGCACAGTATCATTCTAAAATCAATTAGCTGTATCTAGAAATGGGTATTGTTTACTTACCCTACTATGGAGTGTGTGGCCATGATGAAGTCGGTGTCTGTGGAGGTATGTGGGTTAGTCTTAAAAAGTTTCGATTTGGTTTGCACTTGCACGACTTTGTCCGGACTAATTTGCAGTTTATAAACTGTACTAGTCGACTGTCCCACATTAATCGTATCCCTCAGATGCGCGTTGAGTTTGTGCACTTCTTGTTGGGGCACCAGATCCCTGAACGACCGGTCCAAAAGTTCTTTGTTAATGAACTGCGAAAACTGCCCCGATACCCCCGACCCATCGACCCCGATAATCTTCCCGGAGGTGTCCAATTTGGTGGTGAACTGTTCGATGCCGGTGGTGGCTTTGTCCCTGTGGGAAATCCGGCTGGCCACGCACAGGAGGTAGGGCCCGCTGTCGCCGCCCTCGTCCTCGGTAACTGACACTTGGTCTTTCAGTTGGGTGCTCGAGATGTGCATCAGCTCGTAGCAGCTGACGCGCTGTTGCTTCTCCTCGACGGTCTCGTCTTGGTCGTCGGGCGGCTTCACCAGGAAGCGCACGCTGAAGGAGCGCGATCGAGTCGAATTCGGGTCGCTACCCCAACCGATGGTCATCGGCATCAAGTTCGCGCTGAAGCGCCCGTGGTCGCCGAGATGGATGAAGTTGTAGATGCTGTTGCCGAAGATCTCCTCCTTGCTGAACTTGATGTAGTTGGAGACGTTCTCGGTAACGTGCTCGACTTTGCCTTCGGCATTCACCACGAAGAGGAAGCCTTCCAGGGCTTCCAACAGCAGCGGGCCGTAGACCTCGTTCGAGAGGATGGTGGGCCGCGACGAGGAGACCTCTCCCTGCTGGACGGGATCGCAGGACTGCGACGTCGACTCCCGCTGCTTGATGCTACGGATCTGGTTGACGGTTTCTTGAAGGATAGCGCACTTGTCCGGCTTCACCGACAACGAGCTCATGTCCGCGAAGTTTGCGGATATTAGCTCAGCTAGCTCTTCTATGTAGATGTTTTCTTGCTCGCGGCGTCGCTTTTCATTGTTGCATTTGTTGCTGAAACAAGAGTTTTCCTTATCACTCATTTTCGTTAACCGCAAACCAAGTACGTTTCTTCGACGCGATTAAAACGTAACTGCTGTTCTGATTAACAGACAATTACTACACGCAAAAAGCTTGCTCAGCATGTTTCGACACAGAAAAATACAGAAGTTGGAGGGGAACGATGCGATTAAAAGTATATCTATTTCTCAAGGTATTTTGTTTTGGTATGTTCCACGAAACACGCAACAAAGATATTTATGCAGAAAACCAACCCTATTAGGGCATCGTAAACAAGGCTTAATTCTAACATTTGTACCCTCACCTTCATCGGCAACATTATCTTTTCCTAGTATGTGAAGTATAGTAACCGAGAAAGAATCTACTTTTATCTTACACCGAATGTTAATCATTTCATACCACGTACTAACCGCGATAGACCCAAGAATTCTCGAGGTTACGAGGGTTCACGCCATCTTGAAAGCGTTCCTGCAATATAAGAAGAACACCTGTTCGCATTTTTCTTAACTTAGCTTTGTGCTTCATCATCGTTTTCTGATACGCTTCTCCGCTTAAAATATGTCCATGGAGGACTGTAATTATACGTCAGTGGTCTAAAATTAATAAAATTTACTCTACTCCAAAACAACGGGCCAACTTGTAATTAAATTGCATCATGTTAAGTACGTACTGTTCGCCACTCATATGTATAAAATATCCACTATAATAACAACATGCAACGTAACCTGACCCACATTTCGTCTATACATGGGAAATCCAGATACCATTATTACACTTCATATTTATTGTTACTGTTAAAACAGAAGCAATTACCATTATGAAACAATGGCCACAATCTGTAGAGTACACGTGAAGAATATCTAAAGGGTTACTTCCACTTGAAAAGAATAGTACATCATACGCTGTGATGCTGATAATAGCAAAACTGTATTGCGCTCGTCCATTGTGCAGTTAAGCACTTCCTATCGGTTTCCACATTCTTAGAAGATGCGGATTATAGTGTACCTGCTTTGTCAGGTTTTCTGCTTGGCACACACGACGTGCATAAAATAATCCGTCAGCGAAACATTAGAGTGATATACTATTTTATTTTAATCCTCAGATCCAAAAGAAAATAATCGGTAATACTTACATTTGCGCCTGAGGTTTTGTTTCGGATTTTTTCCTTTTCTTGTTGACACCGGTGGCCAAGGCGCTCATCTTGGCCCACACCGGGTCCTGTAACTCGCACGGACCAAGCCTGAAACAAGTGATAAATTCAATAAAGGTTCACGTATTTTATTAAATGCTGTTTTTTTTTCTCAAGAATTATAATCCATAATTAAGTACGTATTAATAATAATTGACGATATTAATTTTTTTCTCGTGAACCGCACCTACGTAACAGTTTAATGTATAATGTGTTGCCTACACAAAGACACAACGCTTGACGTCATAAAAAATTTCGTATAATTATTTTAATTTGGGCTGTAGTTGACACAAATATGTTTCATGTGTACCTCATATTTTCCACAGGTAGCCTACCAACACTTTGTTTCTACACAGTTAATCGAATAGCGAAGAAAACAATCACATGCTTTTCCATGTTACAATCGTTTTCTTAAATGTCAAATTACATACAATTATTTTTACTTAATTGCATTAAGTTACTTAATGAATAAAGTAAAACTTGTTTCAGCAAATGAAAACTATTGGGCGAGGTGCAATAGCGACGGTAGTGAAAGACAACTTATTAGAAATCGTGGAGGGTAGAAATAATAATTTTACTTTTACATTTTAAAATTTTTCTTGCTGCACCTCAACTCAAATGAAAGAACGAGCTGACAACATTATATTTGACACAAAACGCGATTTAGTTTGACGTTCGGTATTTTCAAAATGTCTTGTATTACTTATTTACTTATTACTGAAGTAGTGGTTAATTAATTACACCGTATAAAATTGTGTTACAGATGTTTCCTTTATGGACTGACTGGCAAATGCAAGTGTCTCTATAATTAGGAAAAAACGTAACCACTCCATCGTACGATTCTGACGTGGTACAGTAGAGAAGATGTAAAAATTATCGATCTGATGCAAGAGCTCTTTCTTTGTATCGTTATCCAGTTTCTTATGCGTGTAATTTAATACTGGCAGGAATAACAAATAAGAAATGTTCAACCACGAAGAAAAAATCCTATACAATGACAGTTTGGCACACACCTGATAAGTGCCAAGTGATACATGGAGGACAAAATAAGATGCAGCTCCTTATGGGGTTTGTTGTTCTTGGAGTAATATTTCATTTACACCACAAGTGCACCAAGTGATGACTAAAAGAATTACCATTGTAGTGACGTAATCAAAAAAGTTACTGTATTTCAAGATGGATTTAGCTATAAAAGAGACACATGTTTGCGTCACGACGCCACAATTTAAGTATTTCTATCCGTTCTATTAAGTATTATAAAATTCAACTGTTTTGTCTAAAATAAAATTAAATATCCTTTATTAGATTTAAATTTGAAACGAAAAGAAAATTGGTATAAGGTTATTTTGACAGAACTTCCCTCGTCCTTGAAGTATAATCCGACAAATCCAGCTTCTTTAAAACATTATTAAACCTGATTTTGCGATTTTTGTGTTGTGATAACAACTGTAAAGTAAAAACCAGCGGCATAAATAACACCCCCAAATACGGGCAAGGTAAAATATATTTAAAGCACACAATCAACGGAATAAAATTACCTCTCAGCATTAGATAATAGCAATCTGAAGTTCAAGTGTTTGTATTGATACATCGAAAGGATGTCACGTAGAAATTAGTTTGATTTGAATGAGTTTGTCTGTTTTGAGAAACAGTCGAATAGAATGTTCTGAGCATTATAATTCTATTTTCGCATTTTCGGGGAAAATGGAATTCAAGTTAACCAATTTGTGATAACGTCATCAACAATACGACTAATACGACAATAGAAAAAAAAAACCGGCAAGTTTGACATCGAACGCTCGACCACGGGTCGCCGTTCTCCTAAAGATACAGTGCGGCAAGAATGCTTATAGTAAACTTTTTGCCCTCTATTGTCCGTTAATGGGTCTATAAAGCTTTACTAGGTACAAGTCAAATGAGTTTACTATATACTTCGTGTTGGTAATAACACCTTTTTATATACCTTGCAAATGTTTTTGTGAAAATTTGAACGTTTAGAGAATTGAAAGAGATTTCGTACACAAGTTTAGGAGTACGTATATAGTTGTATTGTGTCTAATAAAAATTGGCACAGACGACACACAGACAGACTGACGGAAACGGGAGATCACTTTTTTCGTACTCATAAAACGTCGAGAAAACATGAAACAACTGGCAAGTCGTCCGATGGATTCAATTACTATGTGTAGTTTCTTAACTTACGCTCGGAAGTAATATAGTGATATATATATTTTTTTTAACCGCGACTTTAGGTAGGAATACATACAAGTTTAACATGTACTATGATTTGTTAAGCCGTTTCAACACACACTCGATACATGCTTGCTGAACAAATTTTTGTTAATACTTTATACAAAAATTGGTCGGAGATTATTTCGACAGAACTTTCCTCGCCCCTGAAATCCAACTCAACAAATTCCACTTCTTTGAAAAAAATATAAAAATTTGTTGCGGTTTTGGTTTTCTGACAAATGACACTCCCGCAGTTTTTTGACTTGAATTTTTCAATTCTTCAATTTTTCATTTTTCAATTTTTCGTTTAGGTTTTTATTTTCTTCAATTATTCAATTGTTTAATATTTGGATTTAAAATTTTCTTGTTTCAATTTTAATTTTTTCAATTTTTCATTCTTAAGTTTTCAGATTTTGTAATTTTTCGACTTAAAATTTCTCGAGTTTTCATTATTTCATTTATTTTTTTTTTGGTTTTTACGATTTTTTGATTTTTCAATGTTTTGATTTTATATTTTTTTGTTTTTTCAATTTCAATTTTTCATTTCTTCAATTTTTCGATTTGCAATTTTCATTGTTGAATTTTTTAGTTTTTCGACTGTCCAACTTTTGGATGTTTTAATTTTTTTATCTGCAGTTTCACGAGTTTTCAATTTTCCATGACTTTAAATTTTCGATTTGCAATTTTTCGTTTTGGTTGTTTATTTTTTTTTTCAATTTGTGGGTTTTTCAATGTTCTGATTTTATATTTTTTCTTTTTTCATTGTGAAAATTTTCAATCTTTCGATTCGTAATTTTTTGGTTTTCAATTTTTCGATTTTTCAACTTCTACATTTTTTTAATTTTTCTTTTTTTCAATTATAGATTTTTCAATTTTTCGTTTCTTCAATTTTTGATTTGCAACTTTTCTAGTTTAATGTGTAATGATTATAATTTAAATTTTTTTTTCTACTCCCACATTGTAATCCATGAATTACGAACTGTCTAGCCTCATAGTAAAACCATAGTTACACCCACTGGCATGTAATGAATGAACAGGCACGTAATATATATATATTACGTGCCTGTTTGAATAGTTTCCAACTGTAAATATTTGCTTTCCCAAAAAAATTTCTTCTGAAAGTGATTCTTCATTATAGATCGTAGAAAAAGTATATGACACAACTCTGGTGGTAAGCTAATTACGAACTCATATTACATCACTCGCTCGCTACGCTCGCTCGTGTATAAACTTCGTTCGTAATTAGCTTCTTACCACCCTCGATATGTAATATACTATTTTTCGCCTCCTGACATGTAAACACAACATTCACACACCTTTGACATGCCGCGTAACAATGATTTTACGCACCAAATATCAATTTACCGTTGCTTTACCGCCTTTGGGTGCCAAAGTAATTCAATATGCATTAGCCTCTAGAAGCTCTAATAAAAAAAGTTCTGTATAAATACTAAAAGAAAACATACTAGAATACTACTTTACATCATGTTTTGTTCGATCAAAACTTTTGAATTAGAAAAAATGAATTATTTAAAAAAAAATTACATGGCGCCATCTCGTGGCTGTCGGTATTATAGATTCCTTCAGTAAACGTCAAGTCTAGAAACTGTCACCATTCATTTCCATTTCGAAAAATATTTTTAAAAACAAATATTTTTTAAAATAAAATCAATGTCGGCGAAAAAATTGAATACAATTTTCGTGCGTTAGGCATTTTGCAGGTTTCGGTCCCATGCCACCGTCCGCTTCGCGTCGGGTGACAAATTAGGACCTCAACCTGCAAAATGTTACCTACCGCACTCATAATGTAAATAACTATTCACTTTTTCAATTTTAACGATTTTAGAATTTTTACGATTTTCAATTTATTGGATTTCAAAAACTTTTTCATTTATTCGTTTTAAATCCTCAATTTTTCGATTCATTAATTTTTTCGATTTTTAGTTTCTGGATTTTTCGTTCTTCAATGCTTCAATTTTTCATTTCTTTAATTTGCAGTTTCCGATTTTTCAACTTTTCGTATAAAAAAATGGAAAAACCGAAAAATTTATAAAACTGAAAAACCTGAAATGGAAAAAACGTATAAAATGAAAACTTTGAAAAATCTAAAAATTGGAAATCAAGAACTTGAAAAATTGAGGAAACGAAAAATTAAAAATTGACAACCTGAAAAATCGAAAAATGAAAAATTGTAACATCGAAAAATTGTGATACATATATGAATATAAAAAAAAAGATCGATAGTAAATAAAACCAGAGTTTTCGAATATTAGAAGATTTAATTTTGGAAATTGATTTTTTATGATGATCGTTATAAGTTAAGTAAATGTGAACAAACGTCCAACGTGTGAGTTTTGTCATTACAAAAATTTTGTGATCAACATTTTTGTAAGGACATGTATATCCAGTTGGATGAATGCAGTGTGATATTAACAATAACGGTACTGTATTTCCAAATTTTAGGGAAAATTGAGTGAGTCGTTCTTGATTTAGTCAATACAATAAATGTCTCATTCATTATTTTTTTTGAGTCACCTGTATGAGTAATTCTAAAAATTATGAGTGCATTGATAAACCACAAGTATATGTATAGTCATAATATTTTGCAACTTGAGAGAGGATTTATTAGGAAAACATCGAGATGACGCCATACATTTTTGGGAAGGGATAAACGAATAAATTTTGAATAACCGTTTAAAATTTGCAACATAATAATGTTTCTAATGCTTGCGGTTTATTAACCGATCATGCTGTATGTACATTAATAAACATTTGCTCTAAAGGGTTCGGATGTGAGTTAACAGTAAACAAACAACCTTCTCACACAATCAGATTAAATTTTAATTTAACTAAATAAAAATAACCTAGGGCCAACTAAACTCAATTATAATATTTAGATTGTGTCCACTTAAAAAATTTCCGCTTGCCTATCCCCGTTTTCCGCATAAATAAGATAATCATCAAGACGACCTTCCTGTTAAACTGTCCTAATGAACATAAAACAATAAGTCCCTAATCTCGCGATCATACGTGCTAAACCATTCGTATCGAAGGAGCAGACGTAGACGTCGACGTCGGCTTCGAGCTCTGCGTTCCTGAAAAATGACAATCAATACTCGAGAGTGAAGGCGTCTCGACGTCGGCACGCAACAGGCACGTTGCGCGTGCGCCCCCACCGACGCACCCACCATACGCCTACGCATCGTTGAGCCACCTAGATTGAGGCAGGTCGCGGCTCTCCATCACAGCTGAGGCGTAGTCGTAAAATCAAAACGAATTTCACCGCACAACTAAAATAGAATACAAGTCATAAAACGTTCTGCACCGGACAATAACTTCACGGAAGGGTAAATTTTATTTTCGTTATGGTTTAACTATTATTGTAGTTTACACTTAATTTAAACAAGAATATTTGTCTCTTCATTCATAAAAAAGACCGTCTGCCATGTTGAACTTGGGTTGCTGGAGAGTTTTGCGAATAACTTTCAAGCCCTCGCATGGGTACTGAAATTAAGGAAATACCTAACCACATTTTTTAGTGTTGCTGTGTCTAAGAAGGTAGTAGAATGTGAGTGATGTGGCGTGAATTTATCCAAGGACTAGCTGTCTGTAATACATCGGCAATAATTTATCCAAGCACTTAACGCAAATTACCATGAAATTAAAAAAAAATGGTCCAAAGTTATTTAGTTGAAGTATAATAATCAAACACATAAGTATATCAAATATAATAGGTACAGAACAATACTAAGTAATAATAACAGAACTGTTTTCTCAGACTTTCGGGAAAAAATAATAATATTGACTTATCCAACAAAATTTTGAGAGATGGCGTCATCAAGTTTGTGGAGGGGACAAACAGATATAATTTGATTAGCGATTTATCATATTTAAAATACGGTTTTTAAATCAAATTCTAAAAGCTCGGTATACGCTTTTGATTCGGTTTAAAAAATCTGGATAGAAGATATATAATAATCAAGGCGGATTAATAACCCAGAGGTATAGAAGCATGTTACTTTATAAAATGGAAGCACTTCATCACTTACACCATATTACAGACGATAGACGACAGACAGATGGAAACTGGCGAGTTACTTTGTCATATTTTAAGGTTTATGAAACGTAGGGAAAACATGAAATTAGCCGTGCGCCGGATGGACTCTGTTACAATATTTCCCTAGTTTACGTTCGATAACTAAAAATGACCCAAAGTATTAGCAACACAAATTTTATTAATTATAGCCCTCTGGGTATAAACATGAAATTCAGATTGATTTATCTGCGATCTGTATTAATGAATTCAACCAAAATATTCACACTTAATGTTTCTTCGCTTCCACATTTCATACATTGAAAACACTATCGTTCGAACATCAAAAGTAAAAAATTCCATCCTGAAACCACTACTCATATCGAAAATAATTTTAGACAATGACTTTTGTTTGATATCAAGTACCTAGACCGTATCTAGTTTGATATGCCAATGGTTGAGAATTTTAAATTAAAAAAGTAAACAAATACATATACTGAATTAGTCCAGAACATCAGACTATTGGAATTTGCGTGCCTCAAATATGTGAAACGTCACTTTTAGAAAAAGGTTTAGGTTATTGACACATTTACTTATTGTGACGGTTGTTGACAATTAAAGTTACAATTTAGATAAGATAAGCAGAGACATGTGGTATATATTGCGGACAAAATTTTGATCAAGATTATCATTAGAGTCACCAGACTTAGTTCATTTCTACACCCTAAACAACAAGCAGGTGGGGTATTCGAAGAAATAAAAATAAATAAAGAAATAATTGTATCGCCTTTAATCTGTATAATAAATTAACATTTTTTAATAGTCCCTGTTTATTAACAGGTGAAACGTAATTCAAGCAGAATTTAAAATACACAGGTGAAGTTTACCAAATTCTAGTTTTTGCAAAAGCAATACATAAATGTTAATATGAAGACGGTTTAGAAAATATAGTTGCAAGTAGAAGCTTCAGATGTTTGAAAAGATTATACAATCTCCTCCAAGTGGAATTTAACGGTTCTAAGTAAAGACGTAAAGTTAGTGTCTATATCAAAATAATTTTTATGGATTATCTAAATAGGCCTAGTACACGACGAACGCCAGATGGTTTAAATTGTAGGTAGTAAATTGGAATTTGTGATTTGTAAGGCCTTAATTGGCTTAATTTCTATATACACTATTTTAAAAACGGATAGATAAGCGCGTTTAAAATTAAATTTAAATTAAAATTTGTTTAAGATGATTAGTTAGCTTTTAATTAACTGTCATGGAATAAAACATACTAAAAAAGCTAGACTTTGTAAAAAAGTTCAGACTAGGTTCTGTAAAGTTTAGTTCTGTTGTTAAACAAACTAAAATAAAAATTAATTAAAACAATTATTATTCACAACTTAGAAAATTTGCAAAATTATTTGCAACAACTTCCCTCGGCTCAGGAACTTGACAACTACCACACTGATTGCCTGAAGATTTTTTTCTTTTTGTTTTTTTAAATCGAATAATCAGTTTTTATAATACAAAATGCGTACACATACTTTTTTAATAGAAAGTATCCAAAGAAACTGGAAAACATCAAACCACAACTATAACTGCATTTGCGAATACACATTTGAGCCAAGATTAATAAAACAATTCAGTAGAATGACGTCATCAACTTTCTAGTGGACATAATAAAATAAATCGGTCTGTACTTCTTTCTAAGTAAAAGCCGTTTAAAACAATTCAAGAACATTATTGAAATACAAACAATATTTTTTAAAGCACTGTTCTATAATTGCCCTAATTCCGCGGACATTATATGCACTCATTTTTGAAAAATTGGAAACAATTATTTATTATGTTCAGGCAACTGTAAAAATGAAACCATATTTTAGGAAAATACAAAAGATGCCATTTCAAAGCACATATTTCACTAAACACGTACTGTGCCAATTTCTTGTATGACAATAATATATTTTTTTTAATTCTGTAATTTAATCACGAATCAACTTTAATGCCATTTCAAAAAGTTAAAAGTCTACTACGTAGGTTAAAAACACAAATAGGACAGAACTAAGTAAGGCTCTTTGTAGTGTAGTGGTCACCCCTGATCGATGAAGCACGTTTCACGTGGTATTTTCCAAATCAAATTTTGTCTCCCCGTCATCAATTTTTTGGAAATTGGTAAAATCGGTCGACAAAATAAAAGTATAAAAAGTTCACTGTAATCAGCTTAGTAGATTCTGTCTAACAATCACACCAGTCAGATACACCGACCGACATACGACAATCAGACGGAATGGAGAATCGATATTTTCGCATTTTGCACGCTGTGAAACATCGAGAAAGCATGAAATTAGATCTTGTGACAATACTTTCTTTAAAACTTACCCTCCGGAGGTAACGACGACATTGTAGTAGAGTTTATGGTACATTTCCTTTTGAAACGCAGAAATGGTAACAACTGTAGTTCTAAATAAAAATTTACACACAATACTTGAAGGTTGTTGCTAATGTAACATTTCCAAATATGATCACAGTTTCTGTAAATGATGATAGCATTGTAAAAAGTAAAGAGCAGATTGTGAACAAGTTCATACATATACAAATCCGCACTGACAACAACAGAATATAGTAATAGAATATTTTCAAAATTTCGGTTTCAAATTACTGCACTTTGTTCACTACCATATAGAGACTACAACGTAACTAAAAGCTAATTTCGTATATTTTATGAAGAACTTGAATATAAAACCAAAATATTACTACATAAATGTATTATTTATAAGCTATGAAACCCATTAAGGGTATGTGTAAATCAGCAATAAATGCCGATGCAACCCTGTCATGAAAATATTGCCACGTCATATTTATGAATCATTAATGGCCGCTAAAAATACATGGATATGAGAACCCACAACTTTCGCTACCCACAAGTCTTTGTCGGGATTAGACGCGATTTAATATCAAAATCATAAATAAAACAGAGAATGACTTATTAAAAATGCATCAGACTTGTGTTTATAAACGAGAATAGTCCAATTAAAATTTTAATTGGTTACGTATTTCAGTTAGCAATGAAAACAAGAAGACTGTGGAATCGACTGCACTGAAATAATGATAAAACTACGATTGTGAGTATTCGGACGTTAATTGTTGTGTTTTCAAATTCACCTGTATGTCGTTCTCCTACGTCCTTGTTATTATTATTTTAATAAAACCACATTACATTAATAATAATCAATCTTGTGTCACAGAATAAATTAGTAATGCAATTTACATTATTAGATAGATATTTATATGCAGTTATTTTAAATAATTAAAAATGTAGTTAGGAAAACATTAAAACAAACAGCACCGAACAAATTGTAGTTAATTATCGGTAGGCAGACAAAACAAGAGTGTTATTTTCAATATGTTCGCTACTAACTTTTAATGCAGCCATTTTGTTTCACCGAAAACTGTAGCGCTACTTTTAGCGTAATTACGAGTATTTCTGACGACGGGAATTCTCGGTTTTTGTTGAATCGGGCTAAGAAGAGAAACAAAGTATTTTAGACCAATGTTTCGAAGCTTTATTTCGACTTCATTAGAACTTAAAGGAGACAGTATAAACAAATATGCCTAGGTTTACGTGACAAAAAAGAAGTAGGTGCTAATGCTCGAGAACGATGTGACTAGAAATAATATTGTAGTAGTAACTAAATTCACCTACAACATAATATGTTTACACTTATAAAATTTACATGTATTTTCATATCTCTCAAAATGATCTAAACAACAAGATCCTATCTACGCAAAAATATTACTGAACAAATAAATAGTTTATTATATGTAGCTACACAAATTTATCTTAAGACTTTGACTGATGAAACTTTCCTACCCGATATTTACTCAGATTCTATGTACGATCTATAACAGTTCAAGTAACATGGCAATTAATTAGGTCTTGGCTTGATTAACACAGTTGCGACCATAGCTGTCCGTAGATTACACTATTCTCCACGGCTATGTAGAAGAACCAATTCCGATAATTTACACATTAAAACAAAATTTATCACAAACCTGTTAAATTTTAGATTAATGAGACAACCATTATTCATGTTATAACAGGATAGATTATAAGTTACCTCCACGGCATTGGTATCCGTTCGTTTTTTCTTTCAATTTGACACAAATCTCATGCTTCACGGCGTACTGAAACGCGCATTAATCGGCACGAATTGGTGATTTTACAACGAAAATTCTGTAAAGTTGTAACAATAGCTCGTCTTAACAATTGTAAAGTAATTAAACGGTTGTATACGGTTTGTTGTGTGTTTACATGTTCGCTGCTACATGTAGTGTCATCTCTTTCCACCAGCTGTCGCTAGTAACTTCGCGATCGTGTCTTTGATAATTACGTTTCCGAGGAATAACTTGCATATTCATGGCCATAGAACATAACTCGTCTAACAAGTTTTGTGAGCAACTAAGTTATACTTATTTTCGTTCGATTAAGGCAACCACTGGAACTATGAGATAAAAACGCCAATACATATCCCAAACAGATCATCTATCAGTCCATGGAAGGAAATCACATCGAACGGAATTCTTAATTTTTTCTTGTCCGATTGGTTTATAAACAACATGAATGGCAAACGTGTAAAAGACCTCACTATTTTTATACTGGATCTTTCAAGTGTCATTCGATATGATAACCTTACGTATATTTATTCGTCCATATTGCAGATCATTTTGTAGAAATCGTTGTGAATAATAAAACTAAAATATTTATCACTAGTTTACTGTGTAACAGAGACGAGTACTTTCTTTTCCCACCTTTTCAAAAAAAATAACGTGACAACAAAACAGTGTTTAACGTCTTGGCCAACACTGATAACTGTGGTAAAATTTAAACACTGATAATCTCTCGTAAACTGGATGAAACAGGCAAGAGAACAAACAAAACGATAATAGTGCAGTTCGATTTTATTTCCAGTCACACGTCGAAAAACCGTACGACCATCAAATTATGTAACTATGTCACCCGGTATTATTTTGGTACCCACTAGTACGATACCAAGTAAAATGTCACAGTCTCACTTCCTAGTTGTCTCTGACACGCATCTTATTTAGATTCTGTCCAGAGAAAGAACGCCGACTTCTAAACTTTGCTAAATATCTGTTTGTATATGCTACTGTGTATGTTCACATTATTGGCGAATATTTACTTAGTTTGAGGTGACAACTTTTTATGCGAAAAATGATAACGTTTCAACATTTTACTACGACGACCGCACTTGTATTTTGCATAATTATGTGTCTACGGTTAAAACATTGAACTTTTCAACAATAGAATCTAGCATATAAATAAAATTTCATTACTATTTGAAGCAGTTTCGCGAAAAAATAACAAGTATCAAATTCGTCGTTATGTGGCTATGTCAAACTGAAGGTTTATCTGCATAGTTAGTATGTTTATACGATAAATTTTCATTTAACAACTAAAATTTTTATTATTAGACCTGAGGTACACAACAATAATTAATTTAAATACAACTCACATTTCTTTTTTTTTAATGTATTCGTGGATTTGCGTATTACTGAGTGAAATGGTTCACATAGGCGTGGCATACATACCTATAGTTGATGCTAATTCATTAGCTTTTCTTTCCATCATCGTGTGAAAGTCTGGAGTAAAAATGAACTGCACATGCAGTTTCTTATTTATTTGCATAAAATTGTATCGGGTAACTAATTTACTGTTAAGACATCAATATAATCTTGATCTTTCCATAAACTTTTAACTACATATTTCTGCTTCAAGGGAACTGGGAACAACTTTATACTAGAATCTGAACAACAAATACTTATTTTTGCTTATAATCAACGAATATGGTATTAAAATTGTTACCGTACGTTGTTTTCGACAAGGTTACGCATTGATGGTCAGTTCTGACACTGCTCAGAAACGGCGTCTAAGCACACCTTTTGGTCACGTGACTGATGAGAATTTATGAAGGCGCGAAGTGTGTATATTAACACGGTATGACGATGGTTGCTGATTCGTTAATTGAATTAAAACGTTTTCATCAACTCACCAAAAATTATAACATAATAAATGTATAATTATGCTGTTCGGTTTTTATGGGTCGTGCAAAAACTACGGCGTCCTTCAAAATTGGTTATGAAAATTTCAGTACACGTGTAGCAACTATTAGTTTCAAATTCATTCCAAAGTATACTTTCCAACTCATTAACTTCATGAAAAAGTATGCATTTCGAATTAGTGTTATTTAATTCAACTTGACTAACACACAAAAACGATAATAGTTTTGTACTGTGTTCAAGTGCAAATCTGTTTACTGGTGAAGTTGTTCTAACGTTGCAACTTATTAAATTGCGATTACACAGAACTGGCGACTATGTAAGTATTTTTATATGAAACATCAGACACTTCAGAATAGTTGTTTTGTCCAAGAACGTCCTGGTTTAACCAAATCCTCGAAGCAATAAAAAATATTATGACTTGGTTACGAAAATTTGATTGTATCTCATAGAATTAAGAAATTAAAATAGAATAAATTAGAAGTTTTATATAATTTAAATATTTCTTAATTGTATTTGCTCAGTGAATTTTCTTTAATTCAACGTTGGAATATTTTACCAACGTTCATCAAAAACAAAACTAATATGTAATATAAAGTTGAGTTAAACTTGGACATACAGTCTCCGATTTAAAATTATTTGTAAAAATATATATCTAATATTTCGTTTTTTATAATTAAGAATCAACTTATTATTATTGTATAGTACATTTTCAAGTTTTCGGATTATTTTAATTTTCATTACGTAAATGTTTTTTATGTTGGTATATTTATGCAGATTTTCTTTTACATTGCAATAAATAGTCTTAATTTAACACCATTTCTACTTATCGTACTCAATTTCTTTATTTTTATAACGTTTCAGGTTAAATCTTATTCACTTTAAATCCGAATTCTTAAAATATGACTTTCATCCCGTGGCGAGTTAGGAAACGTAGGTATACACAACCGACTATAAGTTAAATGTTAAATGAACCTTTAATAAATTCTATAGGATTTTTTTTCTAGATTAGAAAAAACATTACTTTTAATATGTCAATGTTTTTCAAGATTTTCTACAAGTTTAGACTGCTTTTCTTGTTAGATTTTATTTTATATCCCCAAATATATGGTGACCACGAAGAAGATTATTATAATGAACATTTGATCTTATCAAAATTATGGCTAATGTTCCTATGACTGACTTTTAAACCGTTTTAGTTTATGTAAAAGCGTAAAAACCGTAGAGATATTTAATTGTGAGGTCGATCAAACAAAATATTAAGAAAAATAATTCCAGCTCGCTTGGAAAATATTGTTACCTTTTAAATTATTTCATTTATTTCACAAGCAATTTCCACAGTTTACACAGCACCGCAAGTAATGACAGTTTCTCTGTAAACAGGTAAAAATAAATGTGACTCCTGGTGTTTATGTTGAAGCGTGTACTGAAACCATTTATATGTGAAATTAAGGCAAATGATAGTGGTTATCAATTGAAAGGTATTATTTGCTGCAATTCTATTAACCTTATTTAAAACATTAAAGATATTAGCAATATGTGAACAAAATGACTGATTCAGAGGCAAAGTAGTCGTAATTGCTTTCGACTGTATTTTTTCTGATTTTGAGAATCATATAGCACTGTCGCAATTTCCACGAATAAAATACATAATTTTATCATTTTAACATTATTTCTGATGGACAACCAGTCAAAGCGATTTATTTTCCATTTCAACGTAACGACAGCTTTAACGTAGGATAAAACAAGTGTAAATACCCACCTTAACAACATTATTTTTAACGTATATTACTTAAAGTTTTTAAATATGATGTGTATGGTAAGTATGTCAGCAGCTTACTATTGAGACCATAGGCATCCACTAATAATTTCCTTATTTACAGAAAACACGATTTGGAGGACACGCTCGCCATGTGCAATAGTTTGCTCATAAGTATTTAAAAATGGTAAGATTCCATTTACCTTTATTTCACATTATAGCAACTGACTCATTTGTGAAGCCTAAAACATTGCACTGAATAGCTTTTTAAAATGCGTATTTCTATTTTTACCATTTAAACATTTTAAACAATCGTTTGATACAGTACATGGTTGACATGCTAAAATATCTAATTTTTAACAACATGAAATGCAAGTGATTAACGTACGATATTCTCTTGGATATTTTTGCCACTTGTATAACAGACGTCACAGTTCTATGTGTTGTATCAGATCGCTTGATGGAATTCGTACTGTGCGTCTGTAAAGGACATTTTTAGATGCAAAATCCTTCCATACACAATGGCCAGCATTTTAGTAACAAATTAGTTTAATTTGGTGTAATTATTTCTCACAGGAAGCTGTTCATAAAAAGTGGCAGAAGTGGCCGATGATCTGGGTAATGCGATACTGAGGAAATACTACATACACGAAATTAAAATTTTTGGAATTTCTAAGATTGAAGGCCCTAGATTACCAACTGGTAAACTGAAGATAAACACTATGATACAGTATGATTATTGAGATGAGAAGTTGCTTATGACAGAAAGCAACGAAACAGCATTGCCAATATTAGATATTATAAAAATATACAATACGTCATTATTTTTAAAACCATGACGTACACGTCTCCTTTCAATAGTCGCACTATACACAAATTAAACACTATAATATGTCACATGCTACACTCATGACTCCATCTAACACAAAAAAAATCATAATCTACAAATTTTTGTTTAAAATATATTCTTTGTTATAATTATTGTTAATTCCACGCCTGTTACATTAAAGCTCGTATCATTACACAAAGCAATATAAAATACGTAAATGTAATTTCCGTGTATAAGCAATTAAAAAGCATAAAATGAATGCATTGATACAATTCACATGTAAACTGATTATATTTTGCACATTTTGAATAAAAGTTATCTCGCCAAAGTAAATATGAGATGGTGTTACCGAGTTTTTGGAAGGGAGAAACAAATAAATTTTAATTACCGTGCTTACGAGAACCTTAAAGCGTTTGCAAGCTGTTAGACCATTTGCAATTTTTGAGTTAAATTGTAAAATGCAAAATTTGCACGTTCAAATTAAAAAATAACGGCGAATTCATAAGTCAACTGTAGTAGCACGTTACTTCACAAAATTTTGAGATGATCAAATTCTTCTTCTGCACGATATTCCCAAAATACATCGAAAACTTCAGTTTGTAGTTACGGAGACTATCTGCCTAACGACATCGTCAACAGATGGTAGATATATGGAAACGGGAGATCTACTTCTTCATACTCTCGGGGTTACGGAACGTCGTGGAAAAATGAAATTAGACGGTCACCGAATTATTAGAATATTACAATAAGGGACTAGCTCACGCTCGGAAATTTATAATGTACATTATCTCCATCACGTGCCAATCTGGCTTTATTTATAACTCCTGGAAAGCTTATTTTTAAAAGAATACCTTTATTTAAACATTGGCGATCTGTGCTTATCAGATTTTACAAAGTCTAAAATTTTATCGTTAGGCGGACTGAACAATACATAGTTCACATGTTAAAATTATCTAATTTCTGAACATACAAAATACATCCATTAACAGACTACTTATTAATTGGTACTAGTGATCAATTTTAACATACATTTTATTGGATAATTTTGCCTTGTTAACAGACTCCATTGTTTTCTATGTTGTATCAGATCACTAGACAAGTTATATGTCCAGAGAACATTTTTAGGTATAAATAATCACTTCCTGTGCAAAACGATTAATATTTTACTAAAGAATTAGTTTAATTTCTTGTAATTATTTCTCCCAGTAAGCTTCTTATGGAAAGTCGCCGAGGTGGAAAAGTGATTCTGAGGAAATACTACATATCCGAAATGAAAATTTTTTGCAGTTTCTCCCATTGAAAACTGGTAAACAAAAGATAAATAGCATACTAGCACAAAAAATATAATCAGATTGTACAGACTTCTGTTCAAAATTTTAATTATATTATATAAAATTATAATTGTAGTTTCACGTATACTATACTGCAACTATTTTATTAACACGAGCAATGTAGTATGCGTAAATGTAATATCCACAATGAAAAGATGACGTCACTGTGACGTCATAAAATCCCCTGACGATTTCTTTGGAAATAAACGGCCTGCCGTCTTCGCCTTTCGAACGAAATCAGTGTTAAGCCATAAATAAGGCATTATTATCAACGAACGCCTCATATTTTACTATATCACCGCTCAAAATGGCAAACGCTTTGTTATAAACAATATATTTGTATTGTTATCTATGTATTTTTACAATGTTTGTTATCGTTATCCTCGTCGCGCCTAAAAATAATGGTTTCTCTTAAAACCTGGCCACATAATAAAACAATACGTACACATTCGGCAAACATGTTCGTCGGCAACAGTCGAACACAAAGATGTGTCGAAAAACAAAACATACTCGGCGGATTGGCCACGTTCCAGCGCAAGAACCTACCGTGTGTAGAAATCCGGGAAAAAAGACGTGTCGTCTTCGTACTGGGGTGCCACGTTCAAATACATAGCACTGTGTTCCAACATTATCACAGGTAGAGGGCAATGACTAGAAGAACATGAAAACTGACGCAAACACACACTATTTTGACGAAAAACACGCTCGACCAAAACCAGCTCCTTGGAATTTTCACAATAACTTCACGAATCCGGTCGCCGGCAACACTTATCCTTCGAGTTCAGTTGGTGCGAATCCGTCGCGAAGGTCCTCGACGGTCCGTTTTGGCGGTATCATTTTTCCCGCTGGGATTATCCGCGATTTTCGCGGCGGCAGCGCAGAAGAAAGCGATAAAAAAGGAACAGTATAACGGGTACACGGCACGCACTTGGAAAGTGTCGGACAAGAATCGACGAACGAACGTACTCCTACTTTGCAAGCCGGCGACTCAATGGCAACGTCGACGTATCCGCGCCGCGAGGATTTCGAATGGGGTTAGTAGGTCGCTGTGACGCAGTCGGATACCGCGAACGCAGCCGATTATTCGCCGTTTTGATCGAAACGGCAAGGCTGACGATCGAAAATAGGATTTTTTGCAAACCCAACGCTATTGGCAAAAGCGTATGCCCATACTGCAAAACGGGTCGGCAGATTGTTCCCGATTGGGCAGATCTCTTCGTTGTTGCTTGTTGCTATGTCGAAAGTTCACGTTTTTTACACTCAAATTTCGTGTTTCACCGTGTAATAAGAAATTTCGATTATGTATTTAACGTTTCTTTTCAATAAACTGTGGACCGTGAGTAATGTAATGAACACTGGCTTAAAATTTATACCAGGTCGTCTATGTTTCATAAAAAGTCTGCAAGTTTATTTACGCTGAGCTTCCTTAGCCTCTGAAGCATGACCAATACCGCATGCATTCATTGCTGGGTGCACTTTTCAATAATGATTTCGATTTTAATTGTTCCGCCAATTATGGTTAGGTATGCTTGTGATACGATACCAATCGGTGTCATTTGAAACTTACCAATATAAATTAAGATTTTAATCATAATCAGCGCTTGCCTTTGGTGTAAAGTACTGTAAAGAATAATTGCTACTATAAAGTTTTTCCGAATTTAACTAACAAATAACTTTTTGTCTCCCAAGCGTAAACTAAGGAAGTATTGTACTACTCGAGTTCAACGGGCGACTTGCTACATTAATGTTTCCCGACCTTTCATGACCCCCAGAATACGAAAACACAGATCTCTCGTTTTCGTTACTTCAACAATAGTAAATATTATTTGTATTTTATAAAATATCATACTCCTCCACTTGTAGTTTATAAATCCGTGTTGAATTTTTACTCTATGCATCCAGATTTTTGTTAAAAAAATCAAATTGTATAACATTTAGCAATTTAACTTTAAAACTGCAAAACCGAATGTTCTGAAACCTTGTAAACGTTCTGAAGTTATCGTAAGCGTGGTAAATTTGTAATCAAAATATATGTTTATCCCCCCAAAAAATTACATTCATATTATTCTAGAATAGCTTATTCAGAGTGATTAAAAAAAATCAGGAACGCTTCACTCCAATTTCCCAAAAATTTGGAAATACAATACTATTATTACTAGTATTACAGTGCTCATTGACACGTTTCCTTGCAAAAATGTTGATGACAACCATCACAAAATTGCCTAAAGGAAAAAACTCTTTTCAAACATACGCGTAGCACGCTTCCTTGCAGATACTTTAACATTACATACATATCTTTATTTTAACTTACAGAGGTTGTCATAAAAATATAAAATTTGCAAAATCGGTTCACTCCATTTTTCCAAAAATTTGTAAAAACAATACTGTTATTATGAACACTGCACATATCCAAATTGATATCCGTGTTCTCGCAAAAATGTTGATGACATGATAACGAAATTTTGTGAAAGAAAAACTCAATTGAAACATACGCTTAGCACGCTTCTTTACATTTACTTCAGCATTACCCACACATCTTTATTTTACTTAAAAGAGTTCTCATAAAAAATCTTAACATTAAATTTTATAATTTTTTGAAAAAGCTGAATATGTTTTATTGTACATTAGAGGGAAGAGAAGTTCTGACGAAATAACCTTAAACCAATATTTTTATTAAATTTTTCAAACAGTCCATATGGGTCTGTAAAGTGCAAAATACATATTTTTTGCATACAAGGTCACAAAACAACTTCAAGTGGCGTAAGATTCAAACATCTTGCAGGCTACCGAATATTTTGATTGCGATTTCCGATACATCGCTTTGGATAGTGCGAATTTAAGCGGATGTATTTTGCATTTTGCGAAAACTCCACGCCACTTAACTTCCTTTGGTAAGATTACGTTTAAGAAATAGTGTATTTGACACCTTTTACAAACGTAGATTTGAGTCATGTCTCACATGAATCATCTTTCTTACCTTTGAATATCTTACATACATGGAAGTTTCGAAAAACCGAATCAAAGGAGAATGCCAACGCTTTCATCAAGGTATTCTTTAATAAGCCAGATACAAGGGAATTATAAGTAGGACGGAATTACGGTTATAAGCTGACGGTGATCTTTCTGACATTTAATTGCGTAAAAATTTATCATGGAGTACCGTTCGATTCCATACTTTTATTACCCTTTTGAAATTAACAAAAATGTCTAATTCTGCTACTGTCGGTGTTTGCAATCAGCTCAGTAGCATCATTGAAAAGAACAAAAATTTCCGATAAACTTGAAAAATATTTATCACACTACATTTGGAAAAAAAATCAGTTTTTCGAAAAACTTAATGGTTATTGTTTTATCTGTGATCAGACCACTTATGTAGTTTGCATCACTGACATACCAATCCTAAATCGCTTTATCTTTATAAACTTAAAAAAATCAACG
This sequence comes from Zophobas morio, assembly GCF_036711695.1. NCBI lineage: Eukaryota > Metazoa > Arthropoda > Insecta > Coleoptera > Tenebrionidae > Zophobas > Zophobas morio. The sequence continues at coordinate 9,110,840 of NW_026972110.1, forward strand.
TCATCTTAGCATACATTTTGCACTTGAATTTTTTTAAGAAAATTCAAATTCTTCCAGCTGCAACATATTTCGACAATTCTTGGAGTAGCTCTTACAAATTTTGTTCCCCATGTGACTTCCTTGTCTAGGGACGACCTAACTATTCGCTGGTGACAAACATGTTGTGTTAATTATGATAATATAAATAACCTAGACTTCAAAAAAGGATCACGATATGAAAAAAATGAAATTCATATCGGGCAGGTCATATGCAACTTCTAGATTACAGGCACTAATCGAGGATTTCGATTGATCTACATCTTATAGGTTCAGTTTAACACGAACAACCATTAACTTTAACAGGCGAAGATCTAGGTTAGTGACGATTGTCTGGACGCTATTTCCACGGCAAATAACGCTGCAATATGGTCAACAGTCGTAGATAAAATCGACTCTGCAGGCTAGTTAGTTGTATCAACCGACGTTTAAACTCAGCTTTCCTGAACCCAGTTCTGTAGCTTTGTCTTAACCAATGACAAACTGATTAAAAACGTACTCGAAAAGACTCAAAACTCAAGCAAACAAATCTATTTTTTAAGGCGAAGACATTTGATTGCTGTCTGGATACAATATTTTTATTTAGCATTGCCAGACAAATTAATAAATTCATACAATAAACGAAAAGTTCAACAAAAGTTTTGAATACGAAAATTCAGACAAAGTAATTTATGAACATGTCTTGTAAATCGCTTTGAAAGTTTCTACAGCAAGCAATAAATACAGATAAGATAATTCTCAAAAGGTTCAGATCACTGTAAATACTTGATAAAAGGTCTTGTAATTTACAAATCCAAATCAATTTGATTTAATATATTTCGACACATTCCAGACGCTATACAGTGAGCCCTTCAGATGTGTCCTCGTCGCACAACAAATAGAATTTCTTAAATTCATTGTAAACTTGATATAGGGGTGTCAACTTGTTTTAAGTTTTATAGGAATTGTTTGCAACTTTTATGTTTTTCTCTTCGGGTTTTCTTGCTGTATTAAATGGTTCTAAATGAGTTCATTTTTATTCCCTGGCAATGGAATGTTTTTCCATTAACATTTTGGATTAGCAGTATCTGCTGTATTGATGAGATTCTCTCACTACAAAAAGTCGTAAAATCTGCGATTTGCAAAACATGCAAAATCGATTTGTTTTGGTGTCTTTTGCTAAACAAAATTTGCTTATAATGTGGCGCAGAAAACAAGTCCTATCAAGGTACAATGAAATTTACCGGCTATTTATTACGGTTAGTGACTACAGCGGCCTCGTGCGGCTTGGGAGATCTGCGGCGGTTTTCTAAAATATCGCTTCGGCTGCCCTCTGCCATTCAAACGATTACTACGTTAACTAACATTGATTAAAATATTGTTAAGAATTAACAAATATTAATAGTGAGTGGAATGCAGTGTTTAGACCAAAACTACTCAATACGCTTTGTCATGAATGTGGTTAAAGGATCATTTACTTTTCAAATCGTAATTAATTACGGAAGCAACCCGTGTCTCCCATCTTCTTTGTTTGAATTCTACCTGGGAACATTACACTGGCGTTGCCTCACTATTTTGCTAATACATTTTTAACTATCAATGAGGATATCTAAAACACATAGCAACACGTGGTAAGATATTTGGAATACGTTGTTCACTAACTGCAACAGAAGTAGATGTGAAAGTAATTTGCAACATGTTTATAGGTTTTTCTGTGTTGCATAGAACCATCAAAATTACAAATAAATGTTAACTTATTTTTTGGCAAAAATTGTATCTTCAGCTTATTGATTGTTAAATAATATTACGTCTTACATACATTTTTTGGGAATTTATAAATGAAATGTTTTGTAAGATCCAAGGTCAAAATTGTTATACACAGCAATGTTGTCCTTTTTTTTATACGTTGAAAAGTTAACGTCGATATTTCCAAGTGTTGGTAATGTGTTAAATAAACCTCAAGGATGTTACTGCACAGTAGAAAACAATGACAGAAGGCTAATGTTATTTTGAGAAATTATTTTTATGACAAACACTTTGGCTTGTTCTGACGGGATCCCCTAACGATGTATTTAATTTACGATTTTTTTTACATACATTTATTAGTGTTACGGCGCAATTACACCAAAGGTTTCGAGGGCACGTGCATTTGCAATAATCACCAAACATACGCATGTAATATAGTGCTCTAAAAAAATGCAAATTAACTTAAGACTCTTCATTTTGTGTTATTTACTGAGTCGGTTTATCTTTATATCATGAATATTGAAGAAGAACTAATTTAGAAAAGCACAACTAATATCGAAAGAGTGGATGCATGTTAGGGTGTATTTTTCAATGAAAATTTGTTTAATAATGCTTGAGAATGATGTAGTAGGGATAAATATATTTATCATTTGAAGCAGACAATGTACCACTAATAATATTCCTGTGAGTTGTTTTGGAGGTAATTGATAATATAACCACACAGACGGCGACATGAGTCATGACACGTCGAGAAAACATGAAAGTAGTCAGTCGCCCGATGAACACGATTGCAATATTTCCTTATAATGCTTGGGAAGTAAAACAATGTCAGTTCTCTACAAAACGCTCATTTATTTGATTTCGCGATTTTTTGGTATTTATTTTGAAGCTTCAAAAGATTTTAACAGAAACGTACACACTGCAGACCACAAAATAATAGAATAAGAAGTGAACCGCAAAATTCGTTATTGCACAGAAACTTTAGAAACAAAATATATACTAGCTTTTTTACTGACAGTTTGGTATAATCGGAATCACGAAACCTTGACAGCATTTACTGTTTTTTACTTTGTCCACAATTTGCTGTTGTCTACAGACAACGACTTTCATACTTTTATCTATAATATGTGTAAAACTTGGCTTTTGTTTGTGTTATAACTAATAATTAACTACGTCAACATTTCCTTTTGTTGTGTAAATGGTTTACTAATATTAGGTACAAACTGCAATATTTATGCCATGACAATAAACCTACAATTAAAAGATTAAACAGCAATATTCTCTGAATTTTCCCAGATGTTATTATTTTGCTTTTTGTTTCGTAATAATATAATTTTTATTTTTAAACCATGCTGATGCTTTGATCGAAAAAGCATTCGACAACTCATCACCGCAAACATAAAATTTATTCACTTATGACTCCGTGTACAACACCCATAAAGCTTTGAAAAGACCTGCAAATTACAGGTGTATGTAAATTTGAAGGCGATCGTGGAGTATTATCAAGGGGCCAAATTGAGCGATTTCGCAGCGAGGCAAGCCAGTAAAACAACAACAAAACAACCACAACCAGCAGATTCTATTTCAAAATCATTACCAAATATTTCGTGGCGTATTACTTTCGTTTTTGTTGTTTGGTCTGTGTGATTATTCAAGCATTACACGGGTAATTTAAGTTGAGACATAAAATAAACCGGTGACGGCAACATTGGACAACTAAAATCACTTTGCTTCAAAGTAAAATCGCCCATTTTTTCCAAGCTTCGTTGAAACGTCATCAACTTGTTCAATGATAAAACCAATGTTAGTGTGTCAATGTCGCTGAACACAGCTAAATGCGTATGATTCAACCGAATAGGAACAATAAGGTAAAACAACTGCCGGGGAACCTAAAAGTTTATGACTACAAATTACTTGCTGTAAAAAAATGAAAGTCATTTACTTATTAGACAAGACAAGCAATGAGAGGTGTGGAAACAAACAAAATTAGCTTTTCACATATCACTACTGCATTAGGGTCGACGGTAGGTGTTAGAATATACATACTTAACATCAAAAGAAGACATTTACGCTATTTTCCCAATTTCCATTATTACCTTCCCATTAAGAAAAACACGTTTTATTTGACGCTTCCGTAACATGTTCCACAACTTGCAAATGCATGAACAAATACTGGAAATTAGACGCTTCGAGCATTGTCACTGTGAGAATCTACATACATATTACAGCGACTGTTAACAACAATGATCTGTGTTACAATTATTTCATACTAACACGAATCGCCACCGTCGATGTTGTAACCGAATAATCAATGGCGTGAATGCGGCTTAACACTATTGAACTTCCAGCCAACTAGTTCAGTTGAATTTGAAAGTCAAGTTCTTAAATTATGCAACAGTAAAGATTAGAGATGTTCGTGTAGAACATAAAGCGTTGAATTTTTGTCGACCTCAAGGAAATCTTCAACACGGTGTCCATGTTTGGCGCAAACGTAATTATGACTACGACATAAAACGTGAACATTGTGGCAAATTCTACATTCGTCCTAGGTACTTTCTTGCTAACCGTGGTCAGCCAGTTATTGCGTGACACGACACACAATGTGAACAGCACATTAAATTACCTTGAATATGAGTTACAATAAATTGGATTTTAGGAACCCCTTTTGTAATTGGTACGATCTAAAATGATTTCTCATTTCGTCTAAAAGGAGGCCACGCTTTTTAGTTTTCGGAAGAACAACACATGTTTAAAAGCAAAAGTGAATCACAAAGGGAAATCCTTTTAAGTAATACCTACCAGTTTTCGTCGCATGGTATTGGTTATTTCGACACCGCACCGATAACACCATATCCACTATATTATAGGTTTTTTACGTGCCGTTTACAATGCCTACGTTTTATGCAGATGTCCTACTTACTGCTCACTAAGAAGACAATAATTATTATCATAATGACCAAAAAGACATGCAGGGTGTCTCAACGAAAAGTTTTGATGGCGATTTATCTATTGACGAAACTTTGTCGAAAAAAAGCAAATTCATTTCTACACCCTACAGATACCTACATAGTGATAATTCTCCGGCATTTTGTTAAAATTAGCCAATTACGAATTCGAATTGACCCCTCCATTTCAATTTTTCCTCGTCACAACTCACTCGTGGGTTGCCTTCATCAATATTATATAAAGGTAACGTTATTTTTTTAGTCAAATGTCCTACGTATGTGAAATTTATTGAATATTATGTCACCGCAAATTTGTGATGGTGACATTTATCTAGCAATCATATATCATATCGACCGTTTTCGAGTTATTCACAACATCGTAGATAGATTTATCCCGCTTATAACGGCTTATTTGGAAAACTTTTTTCATCAGTAACATGAAGCTGTAATAAAGTTTTATAGTTATTTGAAATCATCCTTTTTTACTTTCTGAGCTTAAGCTAAGGAAGTGTGTATTGCAGTAGCCAGTTGGCCGAATAATGTTTTTCATGAATCGATGAACAATATTATTAACAACAATCACTGTAGTAGTTTCAGATACTGTCTCTCTAATAAAAATCAACACAAACAGGCGACAGACAGACAGACGGAAATGGGAAACCTATGACAACTTTATATAATATATATAATACATATTAGAAAAGAATTTATATTTAGCGATAGTTGTTAACAAAATAAGTTCTAAAGGAATCACGTTTGAGTAGTTAACATGAAAAAACACCAAGTATACTGGGTGGATCATCTAAGATTTAGATCTTAGATCATTTTAGCTTTTTTATTTATAAAAACTGCTACTTAAATTTGACTCATTTCTTAATTTTTAGGAGTTACCCTGTATCAGCAATTCAAAAACTTTTAATGCAATGATAAATCACAACAATCATCATTCTTTGCACATTTTAGACAGGATTTATTCGGCAAAATTTTGAGATGATTCATCGATTGGGGAGGGGATAAACAGATATATTTTGATTAAACATTTACCACGCTTACGGTTCCTGATTTAATCAATGTAATGAATTTACTCATTCATTATTTTTGCAGAGCATTCGATGTTGCAGTTTCAAAGTTAAATTGCAAAATATTATTACACAATTTTGATTTTTTTTTTCCAAAAATCTCGTCTAGGGTGCAAACTCGACACGGATTCATACACCAACAATTACAGGAGCATTGTATTTTATAAAATTAAAATAAAATCCCTATTGTAAATTTTGTAAATAACGTCATCCCATTGGTGGTGGGGACGATTAACCAAATTTTGGTTAGCTTTATACCGTGTACATGATGTTCCTAATATATTTACAAAATTTGACAACGATCAATCCAGTAGTTTCGGATATTATCCGTCTAATAAAAACGGGAGTCCAATGACTCAATTAGAACACTTCTTTAGCTTACGCTCGGAAAGAAAACATATATTGCACTGTTTTACCTAAAAAATGTTTAACTAAAATTATTGCAAGCACTCCTTAATTAAGTTTTTAAAAAGTTGTATATAAAAAATTGTTGAGGCAAAACGTTTAAGCTGCTTGAAAAACATTTTCAAGTTTATGAATTCCCAATCACAAATGACGTTTAGGTGACAAATTATCAAACAATTGACATAATTCTGAAGTATAAATTTTGTAATCAGGAAAATTATTATAACTTCTAAAACGCAGGGTTTGTTCAGTTCAGTTTTTAGATAAAATACATCTTTCACTAATGGATAGTGGGTATTAATTTAAGGCTACTCGAAGTTTAAGTGTTATTATCTTTAAATCTTCGTAGTAAAGCCAAGATACAAAGCCTCACTTTAGACTAACTAATTCAACCTTTTTGGAGTTTTAAAAATCAACAACCAAATTAATTAACTTTCAGAGTGGAATAACAAAATTTCTTTCTAATATGAAAAACGGCTGAGATCTGGATGTTTCAATGTCATCTAAAAGTCGTCATAATGGACCTCAAACAAAAAAATTCGAACATCGTCTGACAGTCGTTTGAGTTTTAAAATAATTTGCTGGAAAATACAATTTTATAAATTTCCATGTTTAACACATAAAGTATACCAATGAAAATAGTGGTTTTATGACTTTGACTTTTCCAACTCCCTCGTTTAATCCTGTTTAGGAGAAGCGTGCCAACCAAATAGAACAAAAAGCCGCTATTTAGTTTTGGGATGGTGTCATAGGTTTGCATCCAATAAGCTGCATTATTCTTTGGTGCACTATACTATTACCCTTTAAAAATTGAAGTTAATGTTCATTATAGATTCTATCGAGTCCACCTTTTTTAGATTATTACCTTACGTCTCGATTCTTCTTAAAATTTTCTGAAGGAGGGAGCGACTTTTTAAAGTATGTACGGTATATGAAAATGATTTTTAACCATATATTGGAATGTGCGTTCTATTATTTACTTTCTCTTTGAACAATGATTTAGTTTTTAATAAAACAACAAACTACTTCAAAATAATGTTCTTATCAAAGTATTTTTTTAGAATGTTGAGTTGTATGTTATTCCCTTTCTAATAGAAATTGCATAACTTCACACATTTCAATTCATTTAAATGTCGATAACAAAGAATTAAAAGATACGTTTATTGCACTCATATCTGATAAAATGGCAAATATCTAACTTTACTGCTAATTAGCTTATCGGGCATTGCTTCCCTGTATCTCGTGCGTACTTTTATTTATTTAGAAATTATCTGTGCAAATTTTCCTTTGTCTGTAGAATTTATTATTTGATTTTAAGAATTAACGTCTAATGCCTGTTTGTCCTGTTAATTGTGAATGTATGATGAATGCATGAAAAACTCTTATATATAAATAATTACTGCAGTTGTTTTTTAGGCTAAAACAAACCACAAGTTGATTTCAATTCGGTTGAAATTTAGGTACAACAACATTATACAGGTTACTGTCGGCTTTGTACTGTTGAAAGTATTGTATCTTCGGAAACAACTGTTCTCAAAAACCTTTATTATGACACCCGGGATGATTTTTGTTTAAAATTATGTTGTTTTTTAAAAAATAATTACTAATTAAGCGACGTCAAAGAATTGAACAAAAAATTATTCTTGGTACCTTTAACGCAGTGAACATTTTTTTAAGAATAAGCCACTGAACACCCTTTATGAGTGAAATAAAACATCATTTAAAAGAAAAAATTTTGTATTTTTAAATGTTCATTTCTAGATTACATTTTCCAGTTTTCAATCAACATGTGAGACGAAAATATACCTTATGATGTAATGAGATTTGAACCACGTAAAAGCGTTTGTATGCAAAAATTAACAATGGTAAGAACTAAAAAAACTTATTGTAATATTTTTTCATATTTCTACGCAATACTTTAAGGAATCGTGACGAAAAAGTTCTATTTTGACAACTATTTAGTTTGCTCGAAAAAGTTATTTTTTGGCACTTATACAAATAACATTCATAAAGCCATCACTACGAAATTATAGCAGCAAAAAAGCGCCGAGAAAACAAAATCTACCAGTTTAATTGGTCGGATTACCAATTTAGTGTCAGCTGATATTTTCTCAAAGGTTCATCATTGTATTCAACCAAACCGACGATGATTGCTTTTCAAATATTCTGTTGGACGGCAGCGCCACCAAGTTTCGGATGAATTAAATAAGGAAAGCGTCAGCCTGACGTCACCGCTCGATACGTGTGTACTGCTCGCGAAAGCTGTTATCAATGTCAGCTATAAAGTAAGAGTAACTGTTTATTTACAATGTTGCCATCTATCCTGTGTACACAGAGGTAAGCTTGTGTGGAGAAATTCTCGTATGATTCTTTTACACTGTACCTTTTGTAAAAGACGACGAAATAAAATTGAACGGTAACACACTTACTTCTTTGGTGAAACTTCTTCAAACTATGGGTTGTACACTTAATAACCATATAAACCACAAAATTGTTTGTTCAACATAATAAATTCCATTTTAGATTTAAACAAAAACTTTATACTGGAATACATAAAATGTAAATATTTAGTGTATGATTTGTCAAAAAACCAACAAATATTAGAGATATGTTTTACATATTCGCGCTACTGCCCGAGGAGAGTTATATTGTTGAATTTGTTATATAATTACAACTCTTTTTAATTAAATCTCTGACAAGTACGAGTTTGGACTATCTTTTACAGTCAATTTTTTTGATAAAAACTTTATTTGATTAGATAAACAAGCACCGGTTACACATATGTAAGCTGTTATTAGCAGGTAGTGTTTTATTTTCTAATAATACGGAAGCAACTGGGTGTTAATAAGATTTATTACCTAAGTGAAATACGTGAAAATGTAAAAACTGTAAATTATGTTAATTACACTTACCTATATTTTATAATTCAAGATCTCTAATCTACATTGCTGTAAATATTTAGTCTATTACAAATTGAGGTACCAATAACATGCAATTCGATTTGGAGATAATTATTATTGTTGACAACCTTCCTAGATGATTTATTATTTTTTCGTTGCATTAGAAAACAGTTTTAAAATATGAAGTGCACAAAACCAAAATAAAAAAAAAGCGGAACGTAAGTATTATGAAACAATTTACATATACCCATGGAATAGGCAATGGATTAACCGCAGCAGTCGAGTTGCTTTTACATAACGGTACATATAGTAACATACATACAGATACCTACTTAAGAAAGAATAATACCAGTTTTTATCTTTGGTAAACACGTATTTTTGCTTTCATATTTCCGTTAATTTTATACAGACAAAAAACTGAAGAACGAGTTATTTGAAGGACTGTGAAGTGAAAAAAAGGCAATTACATAAAGAATCTTTATCCATCATAAAATAACATAACTATATACTAACATTCGGACACGATTATGCTATTACACATATGTTACGCAACCTACTTTTTCCAACTCACACAAAAACCTTAGAAGTAACTGTACCGACAGTGCTGATAGGTGGTATAAATCCGCCATTACAATAGTTATGACCTTAACAGAATCGGTATAATTTTGACAAAAATTAAAATTGAAGAAAAACTTTACGCAACCCAATAAAATAGACTTTGATTGAGCTCTACGAATTCTGTTGTCAAATTTTGAATTTTATGTATCAGCTATATGAAACTAGTAAGCAAAATTGAAAACACAACGTTCAGAAAAATACACTATTAAATATCACACGTGGTAAAAGAAGATATTTCACGTAATACACAATATTATCTGCTACAACAACGAGGACAATATATTATATAAGGGTCTGCTTTTAGCACTATGTTTAAAGAAAATTTTTATATTGATTGTTTTACTGTATTACGTCATAGAGAAATAATTACTTTACTGTTTCTTTAAAAACAAAAAATCCTGATCCTAACAATAGTGACCAAGTATTATTTATGCATCTCTCTTCGACCGGTTGCTTCACTGGGGCACCTGAATATTGTAAATCTTTTAAATTTTCGAGTCGGCGCAAAATTTCAGGGATTCGCATTACATAATCATTAAAACAACAGTTAACTGCTTCCATACTTTCCACTGGAGGTTTTTATGAAAGCTTATATTACCTTCTTGATATAGGATACAATATAAATAGAAATAGCTCGCAATTGCTTTTTTTTAACTTTAGAAAAAACGCGCGAAACTGTTAACGAAACTTTTACGATAAAAAAATATAATACACATCCCACGAAGTAATAATTATTAGAAATCGATAAGTAGTTGTTCATTTATGATCACCTCCTTTAAACGGTGCTTTCAGAATGCGTTAAAGCAAACAATCGAGTCTACGGAACACCTTATTGATCACTAAAAGATTATTTTGACATTACTGGAAGCTCCTCGCCATATTTGCTTGCAATAAATTACTATCAGTTCTTTACGCCCGTTACAGACCATGATGCAGCACATCCAGTGAAAGGCTCCTATAAATTGGGAGGATTCCCAGAGATAATGGAGGTAATAGCTGCACGATTAACTTTGAACGCAACTTTTTACAATTTATACGTTTCAAAAATTCCTTGTTCATTCCCTTCTGCTAACTAGCTAACCATAAAGTTTTATTTTCATTACGACCGAGAAGGTAAAAAACGGTGTTATTGTTGGAAACATCAACAACCATCATCAACCGCACTTTACAATTTGGAATTGTTATTACCCACTATGCTTTGGAGGCAAGATTATGATCTCATAATTCGGTCACGACCAATTATTAGCGGTGGCGGCCGCAAAAAACCAGGTATAATTCGACAAAAATCAAAATAAATGGTCGAGTGTCAATTTAGTCACTGTTGAATTTTAACAGCCGATTGGTTCTTTGAATTGTCCATAAAAACAGTTACAGCTCAATTATTGTGCGACAGTTGCACTATCGTTGTCGTAAACTAAGGCATTGATTTGCGAAATGTTCACGTTTACACAATGCAATGATCAATTTATTCCACTGTCATGTTTTTACTCTGACGTGTCCCAACATTAATGATACAATCTTTCAAAACAAAGTTCGGAGAAACTGAAGCCATTACAGTTTCTAAAAATCCGAGTTCGAACGTAATTTAAAAAAAAATGTATTGAACGAAGTACGTCATGCATTCTTACTTTAAGACAACTATAACGTCCAAAAATAAACAATACTTGTTACCTACATAAAGAAAAGTAACCTAAGAAATATTAACATAACCAGTAATAAAAATGTTATTTTTTCATCATTCCTGATACGCTTTTATAAAAGCACATTAACATTAAACGAGAAACTAAAAAAATTAAAATGCCTTTCAAGAGCATAAAGGATAACATTACAAACAGCCTTGAAAATTATCACATAATCTTCATACTAAGGAAGCCCGTTACATTGCCGACATTGCATAAAAAAGTTTAATGACATATGTTACGCAGATTTAAGAGGAAATACTTCCGCTTAAAGCTCATCTTATCTTTTTTGTTGTTATTTAGTAATTCTTTCATCACATGTGGGTGGTGTTAGTTATACAGGATTGATATGCACTGACGATTACAGCTTTATTTGCTACAACTAATCTATAAACTAAGTATCTTGCGGCTTTTTAATGTTCAGATGTATAAAAATCATTTTGTGTGCGGAATAAAATAAAAAGAAAAAAGAAAAACGAATTTAAATTTCGCTGAAGTTTATAACACGGTGACAGTCTTTTAAACCGGTTATGAAAGTTACATAATTGTTAGTTAACATTGTTTTCCATCATTCCAGTACTACAAGCTTTTAGAGTTTGTCAAAACTCATACATGGTGCTTAAAAACCAAGTAGGATATTGTTCCGAAACAGTAAAAGAAATCAAAATCTGAATTTGAAGAATATGGTTTGTGGCACTGGAGGAAAATATAGAAAAGCTAAATATCAGAAATTGGAAAAATAAACCAAGAGAAATAAAACAAGAGAATAGAGAAAGATTTTCCTTTAACCCTTAGGGCTACAAGCTTGTAGCGATGTTGTACATATATATAATTCAAATTTATACAAACAGTGCAGATTTATGAGCGGTATAGGGAGTGAGGAAATAAAGGTTATACAAAGACTGTATGCAAATCATTCCGTTCTGTAATTTTAAAAGATTCATGGAGATCTCGATGTAAATTTTTTCTTAGTGAATTCGATATTTATGTCTTTGTTGTTTTTTTTTTAATGTGACATCGATCACATAATTTAATTTTTTTTAAATCTGCAATATTATCCACACAGAACGACTTTTTATGAACAAATTTGTTTAAGATTTTTGAGTCCTGACGAAGTCAAATATTAATTTTGATAAATACAATGTAATTCCAATTATGAAGTATCTGCTTCTACAATAATCGCATTTTGTTAATTACTTGCACAAGTAATAAAATTTTTGTAAATATTCTGAGAACCTTACATCCGTGTTCGTGCCTTATTGAAATTCATAAAAAACTTACCTCTGATGCAAACAATAAAAGTAAAATACATATTTTAAAATGATATCAATTTGTTGTTCCCTTCTTCAAAGCACACTTAAAATTTCAAAAAAACGTTTTAATTAGTAGTAACACTTCCTTAGCATTGATAATATGTAATTATAAAATTACATTACGTGTTAAAAACAAGGAATTTTATTGTAGATACAGCAACTAATCAAAAACATATAGGTAATTTAAAACTAGTTCAAACGTTTATAATTTTACGATGGCTGCTACAAAGAAGGGAAAACAAAAACAAGAATACTCTATCATAGTACCCATATCGTTTCACATGATGATGATATTCAAGGGAATAACTTATGACTCAAGGTTTCGACTTCTACTGCGATCCCAAGTCTTGCTACTCTTTATTAACATGAAATCACGATGATGGAAAATGATTCAGTAATAAACCGCACTATACAGTACCGGCTTTTTTGCCAACAACCGATCCGAAGGATTACACTTAAAAACATGGCAAAAATCATAATTACCAATGAAATGCACAATAGTTGCAAGAACTCGTAACTCGATGCCACAAGACAGCAAATAGGAACGGAAATCATCTAAAGCGTGAAAATTACAGTCACTAGTAAAAGTTTTTAGTTTCCGTTTATGCATCAGTGTCGAGGTGAATTCCCTCAACAAAAACGGCGCATTTTTGTCAAAAAAATACGAAGATAGAGTTACATGGATTTGAAACCGCTCGAGTTATTAGTATTATGTGCAAATTTAAATGGAATGTACATTCTTAAAATGTCTTTTTGAGATGACCTTCTCCTCAAAACTATTAAAACACAATTTGCTTTCATTTAATTTATTGCGCGCTCTATTGAACAGAAACAAAAATGTCTACACTCAAGATTTCATTTACATCCCGCAACTCTGGTTTCTAAACACGCTTCTGTAGATTTAATTACTTTCCGAAGCACAGTCAATAAAACTAAATTTAAATCACAACAATGTCCTTATGCTTTCCACAATTTAATTGATTTTGGATATACGATGCCGCTTGTACGCACTTCAAACGAGTATTCAATTATGTTTTACGAACCTGTTACCATTAGTCTTAACTTTTCAAAATTATGCAATAACATGTAGGCGCTGAATGAGTATAGGTAGAAAACGCCTTCAACGAAATGATTTCTAGGCAACCAACAAAGAAAAAATACTCACAAATGTAAAATTTACCCAGTCCTGTATGCTGTGGCAAAATTCTATTCAAGATCACAGGAAAAGTTTTGAATAACATTTGGAAATAATTTTTAGAATTTTGCGAAGCGTGGAATTAAAATGAGTAAGTCAACACACTTCTCGGACTTGAAAAGAAACACACTTACTCACTTCAAAGGCACTAACTTCAAATCATCAAGAGATTCCAGCAATGCGAAAAGCAAGCAAGCCAACAACATGACTAAAAACTCAAGCTTTAAAAAGGTCGTTCAGTTGTTGAAGGAAGACAATCCAGAAGGTTTACAAAAAATTATTGTGGTGTACCAACACACCAAAACGTTCATGAAGACATTCTTGACTTGATTCGTTCGCTGAGGGCACACCTTAAGATACTGCCTCATGTAACCATTGATAGTTTCTGTCATTTTTGGATGACGCCATCTGATACAAAAAAATTTCCAAAATATCAAAAAAAGTATGTAGTAACAAAATTGAGTAAAACTATTTAAAAATAATAACAATTCTTACTGTACCACAACCGCAAGCCAATTAAATAAATCTGGAGTAAACAATCATTCAAAACTAATACTCTATAAAATAGTAGAAATCAAGACATAAGCCAACCTTCAGTACTCACACCCCTAGTTTTTCTTTTCAGGCTAAAATTAAATTGCATATAATATTTAATTACTTAATAACGCGCACGGACACCGGTCATAAATGGAAGCTTTACCGTGCGTAAAAATCCCACACAAGAATGAAAGACACTTTTTTGTGAATTTTGTATACTACATTTCCTACAACTTCGTAAAAAGGAGCTGTCTTCGATGATTTATTATTCCTAAATATCAATGACAATGCAATTTCTTACCCAATATTCTTCCAATGTATACCGTTTTGAAAAAGTGACACGTAACTGAAAAAAAAATCTGGTTACGAGAGGTTATGATCGACGCGTGTACGACAGGACAGATGCGAAAAATCAAAGATTGGCTACGCATCTTTGAAATTGCAACAGGATAGACAAAAGTTTTTCGAGGTTAATGAAAGTTTTTAAATATATATGTGGGAATTTAAAATAATAAAAAATAAAGAGAAAACGTCTAATACTCCGTTCAATTCGCGTTGGTTCAAAATACGGTGGTGGTGGGGGAAGCCGCAGGTTGAGTATAGATCAACTAGTAAGCTACGAGTAGTTTCAGAAATAAAAACGCAGCTGTTAAAACCTGCCGACAGTTTGTTCAAATTTTCAGTGTTATGAAGATTATTTATTTATTTATTTATTTATTTATTTATTTATTACTACATTTTTTCCTAACAGAATAATCCTTATGAGGCAAAATCAATGAAAGAACACTAACGAAAATAAAAATAAAAATATAAATATAAGTAATAATGAAAATTTACTGGAACATTTTCCGAGGGTTTAACGCTTAATGAAAAATTTAACCAAGCCTCCAAAAGAGGTGAAAAAGAAATCAATGGGCTGAAGATATAAATTGACCGCTCTGGAGATAACATCTATATATGTATATGACTTAAGCCATAACTTGTCTAGTAATATTGGATAGCAAGTATCTTCTTAATTTTGCGATGTAGCTTTGGAACCTTGACATAAAAAAGTGTAGAACTTGAGGACAGTCTATTGTATTGTAAATACTTTACGGCAAAATTTAATAGCACAGATGTCTTTTCGATACGGTAGAGAACCATATAATATTGAAGTATTCAATTATCGGTAAAACTAACATTTTGTATAAAAGAACTAGACATAATAAATTTGAAAAATCTCTACAATGAGCTGTTATAAACCCACACAGACTGAACACCCTTTGGACTATACTGTCTGTATGTTCATCAAAACAAGGTTTAGAATCAAAAGTTACGCTTAAGTCAGATTACTCTTTACTCTTTTTACGTACACTTTAGACAGTACTGAAATATTATCTTGGGAAATTTTCTAGTGAAAGTAGTAATTTTATGTTTATCAAAATTTAATAAAACATTATTTAACTCACACCATCTAATCAAATTGTTAATATCCTTTTGAAGTTTAAGACAATCATCCCATATATGTATACTGTAATAAATTTTAGTCATCTGCACACAATACGTAGGAACAGTATTCAAATTGGTAAGAAACATCATTAATAAATAACAGAAAGAGAACTGGGCATGAAATGCTTATCTTGTGGAAATTCTCATGTGACTGTGAATGATTCTGATAGATAATTCTTAATATTATAATACGCCTGTGAGCGATTTGAAAAATAAGATGCAATCCAATTTAAAAGATTACTTTTTATTCCAAACAATTTAAGTTTTCTTAATAATATTCGACGGTCAACTGTATCAAATGCTTTTCTGAAATCTGTATAAACCGGAATAGGTTCCACGGGGCATTTAAATAGGAAAAATAGCTATAATGAGTTTAGAGAGCTATGAAATGTTTTAACAATTTGATCACTAATTAATGATTCAAAAACTTTAGAATAACAGGAAGGTTCCCAAATCTTAGGAAAAACTGCTGTTTTTAACGAATGTAGGAAAATATTGATAATAGGTTGAATGAGAGATGAACTGGACATATTAATGAAGTAAGGAGAAATATCGTCATGAAAGAAATTTTTAAACTGCTTAGTTTATCGAATACAATATTTTCGCTAATTTCCACGTTAGAAAGACAATCACAGTAAACTGACTTAAAGAAGTCAGCAAATAAGTTGGCAGTAGTAACAATGTTTTCGAGACTTTGTCATTCTAGAACGTTGTAGGTGGAAGAAAATTTGTCTTTAATAAAGTGTTCTTCATCAATTTTCAGTATTCTACTAAACACAGCTTTTTTTGTTCCATATTTGAGATTGTCAATTTTCTTGTCTCCCTATTTGTCTGACACGAGTCGCTTCTTATAGAGTCGTACGAAGGTAATAATTAATTTATTTATAAATAAAACTTCCTATAAGTTGTATGTATTCCCGACTAACTTTTCACTATGTATTTCAAAAATGAATTTAGTAAATGAAAATATTTTGTTCCATACAAATAATTGCAAATTGCAGTTAGACAGAAATAATAAAATATAGCAAGGATTTTCATTTTAGTGGAAAATGCCGTCTACAATAAACTAAACGCTGTTAAGTGTTTCAATCTGATCTACACCACAACGCGATGGGTTGTTCACTTCGCGCTTGAGCCTGGGAATTAATAATTTATGACGGGTTCCACCTTGTTGGTATCCAGACGTCTTAATAGCTTTCTCTTTCCAGACGCTGCGGAAGGTTTATCCAAACGTCGCTTTATAGCGCGATTGCGCCATTCTGCTCGTTTATGTACTTAAATCACAACAGTACTTAAATCCGAACGCTGTTTGAACAGCATCGGCAAACGTTCGACCAGCAACAAACAATAGTGGAAAAATTCGTGTTTGACGATCCATTAGAGCAACACTTCAATTTCCACGCGATATACGAGAACTGAAACTTCCCACCGTGAATGTGAATTCGGAAATATTAATAATTTGGAGTCGCTTGAGAAGCTTAATTTACTGTTTCACGGACTGCCGCCCCATTGAGGTGTTTTTTTCCGCCCGAACAGATGTCGGCTCGTGTTATCGATTATAACGAAAGTTGTGGCGATGTTCGGTAAAGACTAGACGCAGTGCGTGCGTCGTCGACGGCGGCGGCGGCGGCGGCGTCGCCTCGATCGATACGAGTGCCTGCCGGTGGTGGTATCGAGCTGTGGCCGTGGGGCAGGTTAGTCGAGGGTCAAGGACAAACGGCAGAGAAGCGGCCGCCGCCCAAACACTCTCACGCTCCATACGACATGTTTACAATAGGGGCGGCGGCGACGTGAATTTTTTCTTTTCGTTTTATTTAGCGAATTACTTTGCCTCATTTTAAAAACTGCCAATTAGCT
Source organism: Zophobas morio (assembly GCF_036711695.1). NCBI lineage: Eukaryota > Metazoa > Arthropoda > Insecta > Coleoptera > Tenebrionidae > Zophobas > Zophobas morio. The sequence goes on from NW_026972110.1 coordinate 9,128,617, forward strand.
AGCAGTATTATCATTAGATGTTAAATGAACTCGTCAAATATTTTGCGGTCCAAATTAATTACATAGTTGCGCGGTTCCTGTAAGTTAACTCTGAACTAAGTATTATAAAAAATGTTTATGTTCAAGTATTTTACGAACAAAGTATACAGTATACCAATTATATTCGTTTGTCAGTGACATACCGATATGCAATAAAAAGCAAATTTAATAACATGTTGAATGTTATATATCTAATAATGGGATCCACTTCATTAAGAGAACCTCGAATTCTCAATGGTTAATAATTAAATGCTTACTGCAAAAAGTATTACTCAAGAAAAAATTGCCAGAATTATTGTGATTTAACTTCTTTAATAGCACCGTTGAATCTTTATTATCCTTAACGAATGATTTTTTAATATTATGTTACATAAACCTGTTTACACCAAGAATCAACTACTTTATACATCAAAATGAGCATAACGTGATTCAAAGTCAAGTCTAGAACAAAGATTAATGTATGTAAAGGTATAATTGTAAAAAAAATGTTTTTAATTGTCCGGCATCTACGTCCGGTGGCACACATGCTTTTTTTAAAGAAAACAGACAGACAATATACGAAGACCGCCTCTGATCCACCCACAACATATATTCGCCGACATCAAAAAGTAAATACAGTACTTTTAACTTTTTTTGCGCTACTAAAATTGCCTTTAAAATTAGTTTTTACTATTACAGCTGTAAATTTTCACTTTCACTTTAAAATTGTTTGTGGGATGATGTAGAAAAACAATTTGCAAAGACAACTGAACGTCATTGTGACGGAATCAACACAATAAAACTGCTCGCTGCTCCTTACTGTCGCCCGCTCCTTTGATTTCGTCGCATGTCTGTCGCGTACTTTGCGCTTGGTCTGAGCAAACTGAAGCAGTTTTAGAGCAGGAAATCCTAGTATCCTGACATCTACTGTCACGCTGATTTTAAAACTTATTGCTTTGTCGTTACATTGAAGAACAATTAAATGAAAAGGTACTCAAGGATAAGTCTGATCTTCCGATGAATAAATTTAGCAAAAGAATTTAAATTTTATTTTTCTCTACCAATATTTGAAAGTTGTCGGAAAAGTGCAGTATGCAACTCACACGGAATACTGATCTTTCGTTTGATTAAACTGTGACAGATGACTTAAATTCAGCCCGCAAAGTACCTTACTCTTAATTTCGAAATTTACTATTTCAAATCAGCAACTAGGGAGTTGACAAGTTTAGGTTGAAATGATCATAATTTACTTATTATTCTCGGTAAAAGCAAAAAATGGAGTTATTTACGAACTCTTCGTTGACGAAAGTCTCAACGCGACGATTAAAGTGATAAACAACAACTTAATATGTAGTGTTAGGGCAGAGATTGGACTTTTCCAAACTGTGGTTTGAACTGGAGGGAGATTTTACTTTTTGCAAAATATATACGTAACAGTTAACAAAAACGATACTTTGACAAGACACGGATTATCCAAATGAATCTTCAATGCGGATCTTCGGCAAATCCTTTACTTCATTTTTCCCAAAAAATGCCTTTCATATCAAATTTGAAAAAATAACAATGTGTACGTACTCATTTTGGCTTAAGCTGACGTTACCAAGTGATCAGTGGGCTACTTGATGTACTTTTGCTTACCTGAAAAAAGAAACTTAATTTAGCCATGGTACTTGTAAGATAATAAAATAGTTAAACATACATTTTTCTATATATTAATACATATACCTGACTCACAATGATTTTATTTTATTACGCTATGCATTTACACAAACACTTCGTATTTTAATTACATGGTTCGACACAAAAAGAAAACACAGGAGTAAAGTTAAAATGACGATTCAACTTACTTAGATACGCTTAGGTACGAAGTTAGTAAAATGTCGTTACTGATTCTGAATTTCCGATTATTGTTTTTTACAGCACCCACGCATAGCGCCTAGAATTTTTGTATTTATTATTTCTGAACCTATGCGTGTCTGACGAATTTTATCAAGTGATCTTTTTTTATTTAGGTTAACGTACAAATAAACTGCACTGTGTATCTGATTTCATATTCCTATGCAAAAAGTTTTGATTAAAACCAAAACCACGAAATAGGAAAACTTTCGCAGATCCATAATTAGAGTATTTTCCTAAAGATAACAAAAACTTTGCGTAGTCTAGTCTTGTGCCAAATTTCATCGAAATTCTGGTAGCGCTTAACAAAGATTTAGATGATTTTAAAGCTCACAAATATAGTTTATTTTTAAGAACTATATTTCTAGCAGGAACGTCCGGCTATCTAATTCATGTACCTCTACACATTTAAATAAGTATACACGAGAAGTTCAATACACAACAAATCAAATAATGCACACAATCCATATGAAAAAAAAGTATTCTCATTTCACTCTAAAGTGCGAAACTGTTACTAAATTACAAAGCTTTTTGAAAATTTATTGATTTAAAACAGGGATACTCTTTAATAAATGTTCTGATAAAACAGCAACACTGATTAACTGTTTTAAACGAAATGTTTCAATGAGTATGTACAAAAATGGTGTTAAATCAGCCAAACAAGCGTTTCAACAAATACTAAAAATTAATGCTTTTTTAAAACTCGGTTTTTCAGAAATTTTTATGACCAATAATGTTATTTCACAAATTAGATAGGGGAAGTAAGAGTACATAGGGTAATTTTGACGAATGTCGAACTTCATGTTTTTTAGGGGTTTACGGTTCGTACAATGCGAAACTTAAATTTTCCTTTTTCGAAACTATAGAACTAATTACTCTGAAATCTTAAACTTTGCGTTTTAATAATCGAAAACAAAAATGATTCAAATCTGCTATAACATCCGTGTCAAAAATATTGCATTTTTTTTAACAAAACGGTAATGGAGTTATTCCAAAAAATGAATAAACAAATTTTTATAAAAAAATATATAATGAATGAATGTTATTTTCCTTCCCAGACGACTGTATTTACGTGTAAATAACTGTACAGCTTCTTAAACAATGTAGTGAACGTTGGGTGGGCAGTGTTTTTTAAATGAAGAGAAGAGTAACTGCATCAGGAAAAAAAATTAAAGAAATTAGCTTTTTGTATCTATCAAATATATGCTGTAAGTCAAACAACAGCCCAATTACGGATTGAAAAAAATCGTGCTACTTCGTTAACCCCTTATTCTGTGAGTGCTTTGATAATTTACAATTTTTGGGGGTATAGCAGGGCTGGGAAAAAATTAACTAAAAAAAAAATTAACGCTGTTTTTTAAATCATGAGTTTTGATTTTTTTGGTTTTTTAATTATTTGAAATTAAAACTCAAATAGAGCAGCAAGAAAAATCAAAAGTTAGGTTTAATTACGTCTATCAGTTTTTGATGGAGATTTCTAAATATATACATCATTGAGTTATTTTATTTTTCATTTTCCACGTACATACATATTTTAACACACATTCACATGTCGTGAGTAATTTGAGTAATAAAAAGAATTTATTTTCATTCATGTTGCTAAATAGTAATAGTGTTATTTATGTTTATCGGAATGTTTTGTTCTACCTGTTCTTAAAATAAAAAATTGGTTTAGGGTAGTAGACAAAATTTCCGTGACTCCTGAAATACAAAAAAAAAATTAAAATTTGATCATATTTTCATGATAAGTTAAATAAATCGAGGCGTATTCGTAGACCGCAAGTTTAGGATTGTTATTTTATAAATTTTGAATAGCCATTCTATGCAAAATTTTTAGGTGACGTCATCAAATTCTTGCTGGGGATAATCAGACAAATTTTGATGATTATTTTACCATCTAGACGATATTCCTAACAGATAAAAAGTAGTACAAGAAGACATACGCAAGCGACTATTTGCTACATTTGGTAAAATTTAATTTTTAACTTCAGAAAAATTTGTTTTTCAGTTCATTGCAACTGAGGAAAGCGAAAATTATTTTTAAAACATGAGATAACAAATTTTTAGTCTCTTTGACAACTACGAAAAAATGCCAACCAGTTTAAAATTTAAATTGCATAACAATAACGATGCTTTAAAACAATTTTATTTTCATTTAATATTAATTTTATGTAACCTTTTATATAACAAATGGGAACGTTGATCTGGCAAAGTACTCTTTCGTTGCTTTTTCTTAATTGTCCCATGTAAAGAGAAATCAAGACTTCTGTTTTAAACCCGTTGTAAAATAAGTTAAAATCTTTAGATTCGATACATGCACCACCGTTTTTCAAAGCTATTTTATTCTCAGACACTTTTCTATAGATAATATGACTAAAAACTTGTTTACCGTTACTTGTGATCCCCTACTCAACGAACTGGCAACTTTGATTTGAGAAACTGTAGCTTGTGAGTCTTTGTAGCTCCAGCATGAAAAGAAAATCTGCCAATGTAAAACAAGTTGGAAGCGTGGAAAGGAACGAGGGTCCAGTTTACTTTCTCACTTAAAAAAATTTACTTACATCTATGTAACATTCCCAAAAAAAGATTACATTCATCTTCATCGAAGTTGCTTAATCGCAATGTAAAATCAACACATTAAACAAGAAAGTCCGACGGTGGAAACTAATTAATGACAATAATGTCGGATTTTGTACAGGAATCAATCAACACCAGCTCACAAATTTTGGATTTTCTGAATACCCAAACAATTATCTATTCCGTAATTAGATATACATAGGCAAAATGTCCCCACTAATGCTGTCACAGATAAATATACCACGTGGAATTTTACTGGATTTAAAAGTTCATAAAAAGTTTATGACTCCATCAAATGCAAGTAGTCGTATGTTATTAATGAGATTTGATAATTGCTTACAATGCGCAATATATTCGCAACAAAAGATTGATTACCATACTTATTACAACAATTTCAGATCACCTTCAAGCATACAATCCAATTTTAATTAAATATTTATTGTAAACGACAGTAATAATGCAGTAATACTCCACTACTATAATATTATAATTTATAACTAAATATATAATAATTAAGCATTATCGTTGTTATTTTTAACCAGTAACCGCTATTAATAAAGTTAATATGTTTACGAATACCTCAACAGTTTTTGTAGAACTTCATTCAAAATGAGAATGAATAATAATTATCCAAAAAGTACAATATATGTAACTAATTAATATAAATCCAATGCCATTAATTACGAAACTGTCGGATGTTGGCTCGATAAGAATCTTAATGAATTCTAGTTTTATTTTACCAGTAAAAGTTAGTTTCAAAAGTTGGACGCACAATTACTACAATTCAGAATTCCTTTAGAGTTTTAGACATGAAACATACGTTTTTAGATTTGTCAAAGTTTCCGAATTCTTGTAAGTAATGCATGCACGAATTGCTTTAAAGGTATTCAACCAGCAACAATAACTTTTCAAAACACTTCGACATTTAAATATTTAAGCAGTCGTAGCTAATATTACATAGTATCTCATTAAGTGTCCCAAAATGTTAATTAATTGTGAAAGTCAACTTAATTACGCCAATTACGTAACATATATGTAACAATGAAAAAACAATTGCATTCTTAAATTAACATAACAATAATGAAGTTATCTACAACAAAATAATGTAAATAATCGGTATTTAGTTTATGCCGTGTACAGACAAAATGATTCCTATTAATCGAAAAGGAAATAAATACAGGTAATTGTCATTCAAGGTAAAGTTAGTTGTCACAATTCGAATTTCTACACTGTTCTTGCTTTAATTTCATTGGCTGTAAAACAAACCGTAATTTTCAGCAAGTCTTTCTACACTGTACTCATATTACGTCACGCTATTGTTCCGGCAACATAGCGTATGTGATAACAGTTGACAATTAACCAGCGATGTAAATCTATGTTCAGTTTTTAAAATGTTCATCAGTTTTATTTTTGAAACAATTATTGTTATGATAAATAAGAGTACTAACCGAACACGTATTATTTTATTTTGTGGTATATTTAATAACTCCAAAATAAACGCCTGAAATGTTAACCACCGAGGAAGTATATGGCTACATCTAGACAAGTTATAATTAGGTATTTTCAACAAATCTGTACTTTTATAGCCAGCGTACAAAATCATTACTTTTTTTTATTTGTTTAGGATGTATAAGCTACAGGTAGCTCATAGTATTATTTATATTTCATGCGTTATGAACACAGCCTTCAAAGTGAGGAAATTTTAACACGAGGTCTTTTCAATCAAGATCTTCAGAACTGGTAGTCGGTAACGAATGTTAACTTTCGCTTTTTTCCAATCCGAATGACGTCAGATGATGATCTCAAACAAATCCGTATTTAGTGTTTACACCTGTTGTAGGTATTGTTTTCAATTGTCTTACTCAACAATAAAGGGAATTGTTACAAGCAAATTGTAGCACTTTGATGTAATGATCGGATGACTGCATGTTCTTCAGCTATTACATATGCAAAGAAGATAATAAATGTCTGAAATAATAGCAGCATTTGTTCTTGTCTTGTATCCTCGTTTATTCTAGGACCCGAAATATCCGATACTGTAATGTCCTGGAAAATAGGCTATTATTTAAAGTACGAAAATCAAACGATAAATTACACACCAAGAAAGAGAACGTAAAAATTAGCATTCAAGCAAAGTTAACATAACGGTGTAAATTAACGATTTACGATTGTGCAAATTGTTCTTATCTACATAACAATTTTAGACGCGGTTGATCAAAGGCTTACTAGAAGTGAAATCCTTGTAATAAAAGCATCTTTACTACCATTCCAATTAAAATCTATCTTCATAGAATTGCTATTTTTCTAGCGGAATCTGTCTTCATACTTCAATTTTCGTCAAACATATTTTTGTTTGTTCATTAAAATAAAATAACTTAATTTTTGTATTTAAAAATTTTTGATTTGTAACATATATTACTCGCGCTTTTAGTCTTGTAACCAGTATAACAGAAGTATTTTTTTTTTTTTAGTACATTATAGAACGGCATTTTGTAAATCGAATCAAAATTTGGTTCACAACCAGTTTGCGACTGTTGCGATTCTTATGAGTAACAAAATTGGTCGAAGTTCATTTTGATAGTACTTTCCTCGATTTTGAGGAAAAATACAACATAAGTAGGTATTCAGGTTTTTCGAAAAATTATAAAATTTGATTTTGCGAATTTTATTAATTTTTACGATAACCCCTATTAATGTCTGTGGTAAAGTAAAGATAAAGAAGTATGTTATGTCAGTTTTTCCATTGCAAAATTTTGTGTTGAAGTAATCAATATTTTAGTAAAGACAGTTTTGACAAGCGCAGTGTAACACAAATAACAATACTGTATTTCCAAAATTTGGGGAAAATAGGATAAGCCGTTTTTGATTTGATTAATAAAATAAACTACCTCCTTCATGAACTGTTTAGAATCACCCTGTAAAAGCAGTGCTAAATAAGATGTCACTCTCAACAGTGGATTTATTAACAGCTCCTCTCTCATCAAGAAGTTCGAGAACCTAATTTTGCATTGACACAATGCATTATTATAAAAAACCATAAATTCAGAACACGAAGTGGAGACGGCGACGGTCACAATTCACGATTGTTTCTGCTTGTTTGATAATAATAATTTGCCTAATTCTTCGAATGCAAAAAAAAATATTTCTTGGCATTTTACAAGTAAACTCAAAACGAGAGTTAAACCACCAGCATACTAAAAGTACATTATTGTATAAAATTAAACAACTTTTATCACGTCATGAAATTATTGGTGGGAATGATTAGACCAATTTTGGCCCGTGTTTTACCATCTACTTATTCCTAACTTACATACATATAAAACTGTATGCTGTTAACTTTGGGTTTAATCAGGGCGGGCATTAAAAAACTCAAAGTTAACAAGATCAAATTATTATACCGAGGACAAAAATACGACCAGAATAAAAACACATAAAATTTTACAACAATCGGTCCGGAATTAGGAATCAGGAAAGGACGAGAAGACACGAAAGTAGCCATTCGTCCGATATTACAATATTCCTTGGCTTTCGCTAAGGAAGCAAAAAACGGGTATCGTATGCTAGTTGTACACTGTAATTTTTCAATACTTCTTCCAGTAATGTGCTTTAAATCATTTGATTTATTTTCTTTTCAAATTACGAAAATCTAATCATATTACGCTGTTTTTAAATACAGTGTAAATAAAAGTAAATTGAACATTGACTGAAATAAAATATGAATAAATTTGTCTCTCGTCTCTCGTCTGTGTCGATTTTATTAGACAATCTCAGAAACTATTGAACTGATTGTTATCAAGTTTAATTTGTATTTTAGGAATATTGCGTAGATGGCAAAACAATAACTAAAATTTGTTTGGTTATCCCCACCAACATTTTGACAGCGTCACCAAAAAATTTTGCACAGTACCTATATGCTATTTGAATTTTATAAAATAACAATCTTAAACTGACTAAATGTGACTAAAATTTCTAAATTTGAATTTTTCTTAGTATCTACTGTTTCTGTTATAATTCCAAATAATTGAAGAACTAAAAACAATAATAAATATTTATTAGAATAACAAAATCCGATTTTTTCCAACCCCGGATAAAACACTTATTAAATTCATGCCTTTGTTTGTCTTTCAACAAACAATTCTTAATCATGAATTTCTGACCAGTGAATTCTAAATTGGGTAAAACGTACATCGAAAAACTCCCCACACTGCGATACAAGTGCACAAAGATTACCTCACCTATCATTATTATTAGGGTAGATTGATAGAAAAGTGTTTTGGCGTACCGTTGCTGGGATATTTAGAACCACCAAATAATTTTGGAAAAACCCTATTTTTGATTGGAATTCGTTTCCTGTACTTGGCCTTCTAAATTTGGGCAATAATTATGGTTATAACTGTACAAACGAGAACAATCAAAAGATGATATTTTCGTATTATTATACTCCAAATTTTTGTAATTTAATAGTTCTTCCGCTGATATAAGTTAGTAGCACTATATACCTGTAAGCCGTTGTAAATATTAAGTCGAAAAAAATGTTCGTATTTCTTTAAGATAAGGTGAAACGGTACGACAAACCAAGAAGCAAGGAAAATACTCACGTACTCACCTTCCGCACTTTTTCAAAGTTATACTCACACTTACGTATTAGTTGTCCATAGAATGCGCCCGGAAAGCTATAAATTACAGGCATTACATTTGCACTTTTGTGAGTCACTAATCACGGTGGAATGTATTGTTATTTCGTAAAGCTTGTAACGGCTTATCGCTATACATATGTCGGAATAATATACTAACTTTCAACGTGTTTTGTACAAAACGGACACGTATATGTTGTATCTGGTAAACATTTGTTTCGAGAAGAGTTCTATTAATTGTTTTCATTAAAAGAACGTTAAAATCCGTCGATTCGCCTCGTACACAAAGATAAAAAATGATCATGTGACGAAAAACAACACATTAAAATTTCAAAATGACAAGGTGTGCACGGTTGAGATGAAATCAAAATTGATAATAAAAATATGAAGATTTTTTTAATTATAAAATTACGTTCCAGGTCTGAACATGCGCTCAATCGATCCCGAAAAATAATGTCAATTAGACTGCCTGTATTGTGACGCTGTGACGTCCTTAAACTTATATCACTTTCTGTTGGATTTTAGAGTTTCTATTTGCAACACTTGCAGAACTATCCACTATGTAATAATAAATAATGGCGTGGAAGAAATTCTTGCTTATAATATACAATTTAACAAAAATACAAAACAGTTGTTTATTTCAGTTATTTTTAGCAACTGCATACATTTAAATTCTAATTTTAGACACAACTTTGTAAATAACCATTTTAGTCGACTTTAGAAACACAACTATAAAATTTGACAAATCGTGCACATTAAGCTACTTGGAAAGTTGACAAAAATTCTAATTTTCATTTATTTTTACATGACTAAATCTTAAATACAAGTTTATTACGAAAATAAGTAAAAAGATGCGTTTTCACACAAAAAAATGGAATGACATCATATGGACTGCATAGCAACAGCTTCAGACAGCTGAATCAGTGAAAATGAAACTTTTAATGTGTGCTGTGGAGTGATGTTTTCGTCTTTTTGTGTGGTGCCGTACTTTAGCATTCTATGAAACACAAAAATCTGTGCCAAAAATTTCATTAATGCTACCGAAAGCAAACAGATACCAAGGTGGTCTTCGTGATAACTTCATTATCAATGGTCGCAGAGACATCGTAATTAACCGCAAGACTGTTGGGATACCGTACAGTCACGGAAATAGATAAACAAACGGAAATGGTGATTAACTCCTTATTGCTGCACATGGTGCACCTCACGTTCAGTGGTGGTCTATTACCGTTATTATTTCTTCGCCGCATCATCATATACATCTTTATTAATTATAACTAACTTTCCTATCGGCGTCATCTACACATCAATTTCTACATATGAAATACAGGTTACCTAGGAAAGATCAGACCACTCAAAACATTATTCAATAATTATGCTGTAAATAATTCGTGTTTTAACTTATTTTAACGTTTAACACTAACTCGTAGTTATATTATTTGCATAATCGTACATGCGTGCATGTTACCCAATCATTTTTTCTCACTCGTGTAAATACTTATGAAATTAAGAGTAAAAAAATATGCGACAATAATTATGCTCATTTTCTACCTTTTCATAGGTACATCTACGTCTAAAATTATTGCCACAACCAAAAAAGAAGACTACTAACGTAATATCTCAATATTTTGTACAATGTTTTTTAAATCCCAGCAAGATTATCCGTTAAAAACATGTTTACATATAATAAAAAGTTCTCCTTTTCGAAATTCATTCCGAACATTACTTTGAATGGGTCTTATTCATCACAACACATAAAAGTGAAACGAGGGGTAAAAGCTAAACAGCTAAAGTTTCCCTTCAACTTTGTACTCCTATTATGTTCGTTCATAAATTTACATACTCTCACAATACAGTCACCGAGTGCTCCGAGCAGTATCAGTAACTGGAAGGTGAGAACCGAAAAAAAAAAGTTGAAAAGTTTAGAAATCTCGTTAAAAAGAGATTTGAGTCTTACAAAATTAAATATTCCGAGCTACAACCAAAGGGGGACAATGACTGCACTATGGACCGTACTGTAATGTGAGTAGCAAACAGAATTTTGGTTCATCTGCCACTTTTTATTCACACATTTCCAATAAAGATTTAACAGTTATGGCAGCGATTCTCAACCTTTTAGTCTTCACGACCCATTTACCAATAACAGTTTTTATCGTGCCCTCCCTCAAAAATTTGCTCAAAAATTTTGGCAGCAGAAAGCATGAAACCTAATAAACTTAAACGCCATTTGGAAACACTTCATAGTGAATATGTAAATAAACCTCGACAATTTTTCGAATTAAAATTGAAATCATTTGAAGAGCAAAAAACATTAAAAAAAAAATCTTTGTGAACGAAAAAGCTTTACTTGGATCGTACAAAGTTTCATATAGCGATATGTAAAAAGCCGTATACCATTGGCGAAGAACTTATTCTACCAGCTGCAATTGAAATTGTAGAAACTATGTTTGGAGATACTTTTATCAAACAATTAAAGTTTGTACCTCTATCAAATGACACTGTTGCGCGTCGATTGGTGATATAGCTAACGATGTACAGCGTTAGCTTTTTGATAAATTCCATGATAAATTATTTTCAATTCACCTTGATTAGGCAACAGCAGTAAAGATGCTCATTTAATTGCTTATGTTCGATTTTGTGCTGGTGCTCACCAGTAGAAGAACTGCATTTCTGCAAACCAACAGAACTCAAAGCAACAGCATTTACATTATTTGCTATTTTAAATTATTTTCTAAACGAAGGAAACATAGAATGGAAAAATTGCGTCGGAAAATGCAATATCTGGAAAATTCCAAAGTACCTATGCAAACACTTGTGAAACAAAATCTCCACAGAGGGTGTGGACGCATTGCATGATCCATAGAGAAACTTTGGCTTCCAAGGAAATGAGTCCTGGTTTGAATATTGTGTTAACGACGGTTCTGACAGCAGTAAATTATATAAAAATGAGATCCTTATATTTTCTGAACTTTACACAGACATGGGTGCAGTACATTCATCGTTATTTTTTTATTGCGGGACAAGATGGTTATCACGTGGAAGATTTTCGCAACGTGTTTATGAATTAAGAGAGGAAATCGCCATTGATTTAGTAGAGGAACACCGACCGGAAGTCGAGAAGTTTCGAGATTATTAATTTGTTATGAAATTGAGCTACTTGGTCGATATTTTCGAGAAATTAAATATTTTGAATCTTCAACTCCAAAGAGCAAACACACATATGTTGGATACTAGTGATAAAAGTTACTGCTTTTTGTAGAAAATTGGAATTGTGGAACAGAAATGTAAAGCAAAAAACCTAGAAATGTTTCCAAACGTGGACCCATGTGTTAAAACTTACAAGGTGGAAGAACAACTCACATGAAAGTTGTTTTTGTAACCATTGAAAATCATCTAGCCATGCTGGCAAAGAATTTTACAAAGTATTTTTTTGCTGATGAGAATTTACTAGCAGGTTACGACTGGGTTAGGGATCCATATCAAAACACTTCTGACGGGCTTTCAACTGCTGTAGAAGAAATGTTCATAGACTTCCCGGCAAGCGGCGAAATCAAAAGACAATTTAATAACAAACCACTCTTTGAATTTTGGCCAAGCTTGGATAATGAGTTCTCTGCGCTGAAAACAAGAGCGCTACGTATACTATTACCATTTTCAACATCGTACCTTTGTGCAACCGGATTTTCTACGATGGCTGCATTGAAGACAAAATATAGATCTCGGCTGAATGTAGAAAAAGAACTTCGAGTGTCAATTTCTCAAATTAAACCGCGTTTCGAAAAGCTTTGTGCGGCTAAGCAGGCTCAAGGGAGTCACTAATGATTATCATTATTGCTGCATTTTTATTTAATTATTCAGAATTAATTTTATTTACTTTTTTAACAATGTATTTATTATTTTTTTAAATATACTTTATTTTTTCTAAAAAATATATTTTCTTATCTGCTCTAATGTTGTCACGCCCCCCCAGGGGGGCGCGCCCCATATGTTGAGAATCGCTGAGTTATGGTATTTATAATTTGTATCCACTGGTAACCTATTATTAATAATTGTAGTATTCACAGCTTATATAATTAAACTAGGTTTCTGAGAAATCCCTCATATATATTGCTTGGAGAATGGACCTAAGATAAGAAGACACATGTGGTTCCACTGAACTATATATTACGGAACAGTCAGACGTTCCGACAAAGCTCTTCGCTGGTTTCTTCTGCAAAAAAAGCGAACAATACTTCAACTTTAAATAGTGAAACATATGAAGCAAAACAATTAACGTTTAGACACACATTAGGATTTAAATGAAGTGAAAAACTACAATATGAACACTGCTACGGTGTTTCAATAAAACAAAGCTGTTTATCGTATTTACAGAAACTTGAAGAGTATTTTTGGGTAGCAGGATAGTTACAAATTTGCCAGTGAAAATCGGTTGCTATTTTATTATTTTTAGATCTACAACTAACCCGGAAATGGCCGGCATTCAGGCAAGATTTATATCATTACGAGTAGGTACCAAGGCCAAGTAGATTCCTCTATAATTCGCTAATCTCGCTCCACCCCATGAGCTTAGTAATGACCTAATGACTAATGATTACCGATCATCTGTCTTCTGAAAAGTAATCTACATTACTCTGATTTTCCTACTCCGATTAATATAATCAAACTGTTCGAAAAACTTACAAGCAATACAACATATTTCTAACGACAAAGATTTTTGAAATTTGATTATTAATAAAGAATGTGACCGGGCAGAGAAGAAATTAAACAAAATATAACAAACTTTTCTCAAATTAAAAGTATCTACGTATTTCAGTGTCGAAAACAAATAGTTTTACCATCTGCTAAGTACTAAAAACTAATACCTGATTGGTCATTTACAAAATTTTGGTTTTCGCAATTTTTGCCATCGTAAACAATAATTACTGTTACTGGGTTACTGGAATCAGATCCACAGGACAGCTTTCAAACACTAACTGAAGGAATTCATTGATCGTATCAGAAAATTGCTTTTTAAAACTCTACTATACGTGAATAACGTGCTCAAAATGTATTTTCCACGGAAAATCAAAGCAATGAAAAAGTAATGAACCTTAATACATCAAAATTATTATTAAAGTCAAAACCTAAGGTGGACAACTTTTTGTAAAAGTGAGATATGAACATATTCAAAAATTTTTCACACTTGAGACTGTAAAAAAAACATCAAGTATTATGTGTTGCCTAAATTATGTAATTTACCTTATCTGAACATGTGTTTGGGTTAACGATTTTCCTAAGTAAGTGATGCCATGCGGGAAGCTCTACAACTGAACAAACCCAGCTCCCGTGGCATCCTCTTAAACGAGCACAATTTAACAAGATCATCTGTCGCTTATGAAAATGCGTTTAAAGTATACGGGAAGATTTGTTTTTACGTACTAGTGCGTAAATAACCTATTTGTAACAAATCAATGTTATAATGATAATATAAACAACAGATGTATTGTTGTGTACTGTTTCCTGTAGGATAACATGCCCAAAACATTAGTTACACTCATACGATACAAACTCGAGTTTAGTTTCACTATAATTATTCGGTACCAAAAATTACTTTTTTAACATGGTCAAAACGTAAACCCATTCTCGCTGCATGACAGAATGCAACGAATTTAATTGCCAATGAAACGTCATCGTCTATTCTATTTATTCTCCTTCTAGATGAACACAAAACGTCAGCGCATGGACTTTTCCAAAATTAGACGCACACATAAAGAACACCTGAAACGCGATTGGTATCACAGTATTGTCACAATGAAGAGGAAAACATTGTTGACTTTGACATTCAAAGTAAGCTGACTGAAATAACTTATGTGGAAAGTGTGCGTCAAGAGGTGCAAAGACTGCCAGCCACGGGTGCACGAGCGTGACGAAGTGAGTTGACCTCTGACATCACCCATATTAGAAATCATGATACAGATCACTTTTGAGATACAAAACCGTCGTCAGTGAACTTGGAAATTTATTTAAACGACTTATATTTAAAAATTATAATAAAAAAACTAACAATCAACTGATTAATTTTTTCCTGTCGTCAAAGTCCTCTTTGATGAGTAAGAAACTGTAACAAATAAAATGACGTTTTACGGAGATATTTTACTTAAAGTAAGAATATAGACATGCAGTGTCATCAAACCGCACATTAATTATGCTGCTGTGGTTTGGTAATACTAGTTTATTTTAGTTTTGCAGCGATTAAAAGGATTTAAAAAGAATCGATCTAAAACATTTTTAAAAACGCCATAGAGTTTTTTTGATACAGTATACAGTATCTGAATCCCAATTATAATGTAACAACTTCTGCAAAAAAAAACAATTTCACTTAACACATTGAGGTTAATAACTCAAAAAAAGTCAAGTCGTTACCCGGGATGTAGCCGGTTATTATAGCTAGATTATTATCGTTCTTCAGTTTTGAAATTGTTGTCAAGTTGGAGCTAATAAATGCTGCTTGATTGTTGTGGTGACACAAGCTAAATTTAGCACTGGTGATAAATTACAATGTTCTTGTAAAATAAACAAATTATAAAATCTTAGCATCAGTGCAGCGAGAGAAAAGTTTATAGGGATTTTTATATCTCACATCAAGCAGAATTTTTTGCAAAAATCATGGAAGACAAACTAAAAAGTGTACCAAACTACTTTACTTGTTTAACTACAGCAAATGATCTTCTTTGATCTGACGTGTTTTCACTAAAAATTTTCTAAAGAAATACGAGGTTAATCAAGAAAATAATCGTCATTTTGGATTAAAATACACTTCTCCTTGGAAGAGTTACTACAGCAGATATGTATCAATTTTAAAGTTTATTATTAAGTTCGGGTTTGTGTTGTATTTTATTGTTTGTCTCAATCCTTAAATAAAGGGACGAAGAGTGTGTAACGATGAGCGAACTTATACGTTTAGTGATAATAATAATAATAGTAATGTATTTACCCCCTGTTCAAACGGAATAGTCTTTGATTAAAAGGGTGCCAAAGATTTAAGTGTCAAGTAATGAATAAGTATGAAATATGAAAGAATCACTCATCAAGTTTTGATGTGTTTACACCTTACCTACTTGTTACTTTACCAAGAACAAGGGTAGCGCCATTTTATGAAACTATCTGAAATGCCAAGGATTCTGATCCCTGTAACTACTGCTTGACTGACTCTAAGCCGGGTGAGTATGCAATTCGTCGGTGTATCTTGACCATATCTCCTAGAAATCTTTTAGTACCTTTTTTTATATATTGACAGACCACATCGCGTTTTACCTTGCGAATTAAACATGCGTGAGCCTGTCAAGCCGACCTCCAACCACTAAATTAAGCAATATAAAAAAGGTGTTTTCTGAGTTACTCCAGTATTTAGACAAATGACGATGTAATTCTTTAAATATATATAATAATTTTTGGGGCATGTTAATTTTGTAGAACTGCGTTTGAAATCCTAGCGAACATACAAAAGCACACGGTGTGCATTATTTGTAAACATGGGAAATATGCAATGTTCTATTTAGGAGAAAATTTTATCTTTTTCTATTGTTAGATCGTCAGAACTTATAAAACTGAATAGTAACTACTATATACGTAGCCAGAAGTTTTTCAGACATGCAAATACTAGGTCTTCCTAAATTTCGGAACGTTCTGTAAACTGGTGCTTGGGCAACATTTGGGACTTTCGCATTTAAATATGCTAAACATCAAAGACTTCGTAAATTTTTTGACACGGTGGCTTTGCATACTTTTTTTAATATAATTTGGAATTTTACATTTTACTCATATTTTAATTTCCAATCGTTTGGCAAATAATTGCATACAAAATAAATTGGTCGAAGGTTATTTCGACAGACCTTCCCTCGTCCCTGAAGTACAATAAATAAAACAAATGCAGTTTTTGCGAAAAATTAAAACAGATATATTTTGACTAAAAATTTACCATGCTTACGATAAGTTTAAACCGTCTACAAGATTTCAAAGCATTCGATTGTGCAATTCCTGACTTAATAAATAAAATAAGTTGACTTCATACATTATTTGGTTTTTTTTAGTTTCCTTGTATAACCAATTCTAAAAACTATGAGTACATTGATAAACCACAAGTATAGAGTTACAATGTTTTGGATATTTCAGAGAGGATTTATTCGACAAAATTTTGAGATGACGGCATCAATTTTTTGGGAGGGGATAAACCAATAAAATTTGCTTAACAATGTATCATAACTACGACAACCTTAAAATGTTTGCAAGATTTCAGAGCGTTCGGTTTTGTAGTTACAAAATTAAAATGGCTTATAGGCTCAGGAAGAAAAAAATCAGAAATTCTTTTCAAACATGATGCTGGAACGCTGGAGATGGTTCTTTACATTTTTGAAGTAGCTCGCGCAGCTAGTCCTCTAATAACTTATTAGGTCTAAGATTTTTCTTTCTATTTATTTAAATCAAAATGCACCACTTTTTCGACAAATGATTTTTGCCTTCCCAATGTATACTTTTAATCAATCACAAATCCATTACCACAGCTAAAAGTATGTGAGTTTCTCATCTCTCATTCAAATCAATCTAGGCAGGTCCACAGGAGCCTTCATCAATGAAGATCTTTTAAGTATTTTTCACAAACCAATACGATTATCCTTCTTTAGCTTATAATAAATGACGAAATTAACATTAAAACTAACAAGTTTTAATGCATGTATTGTGGTTTTGAACTGTAGGATAGGATAATGAAATCTTTTCACAAAATATATTGCATCGAATGACAGCGATTCCTGGTTCAGTCTAAGTTAATATTAGTCAATTTCCGAAGGAAACGTGGAATGCGTGTGCGTGTAATATTGTGTGTATATAGCAAACAATTTGGATCGACAGTCACTGTGCCGAGTTCGATGGTCGGAATAAGAACGTTGCACAGGTCAAAGACCCAAAAACTTGGGGCTGCTTCTAAAATACTGATAAAACGCTTCCTCCTATGTACTTCTTGATATTTTGTTTAATTGTAGTTTTAAGGGTAAATAAGATTCATTGCCAAATACTGAAAAGATTCAATTTATTAAAATATTTTTAACCGGGAAAAGTTCGAAAGCTCCGTCAGTCCTCTTCCATACTCTTCCTTTTACATTCGCTTGCTTTGCAGTAAACGGTTCCGGCCAATATTGAACAATATAATTCCACAGCTGCGTACATTAAATTGCAGGCGTCGGCGATTTTGTCTTAAATTATTTCCAACAACGAGAGTTCTAGGACTTGGACCGTACAATGGCCCATTTGGTCAACGGCACAAGGACGCGACCAACCTTGTGCAATTATTATGCACTTGTAATGATGACCGTGTAGGTGGCGATATTGTTTGTCTGACGCAAAGAAGTTGGCGAAACCTGTTTCTTCCATTCAAAGGCTGTTGCTATTTCTAAATCGGTCTCTGTGTCTACCATAGACGAAAAGATAAAAAATCGAACCTAAACCCGCGTTAGCAGTCTACTATGACTGAGAAAACATTCATTATGCCTTAGGAAATACTAATAAACGATTATAATTAACGCAGTCTATCGCACGGGTTTTCAACGAATCGCTGATTTCAGAATTAATTAGACATCACAAAGTAATTATTTCGAAAAAACTTGTACGTAATTATAATTAATGAACATAAATTTATTCAGTTTCGACCGGAGAATTAAAATTAACGCTCTCGTTGATGCTATTGGCACATTACGCGTACTAAACGATGATAATAATAAGACTTTCTGGTGTGACTTCCAACACGAACTAATTTTGAGATGTTAAAGTTACGTCATCGAAACTGGTCCAAAACGTTTCACCACACCAACACCCTAGGTATTATGTAGCTCCACCTAAAAACCCATGTGTTGCATGTTTCTTCGTCTAGCGTTCAGCCCAAGTTCCAAGTTTGTATCGTTGAAAGTGTAGACTTTACAAGGTCGATTTCGCGCATCCGTTCCATCTCACCCCACCTCGACGTGGTTCCAAACCTTTTTTCAAGTTCTTTGACAGCCATCGGGAATTCCGATCTTCCGGTTGCGAAAATAATGCTATGAACATTGATTTCACATAACACATTTACTGGACTAACTACTAGTTGTTGGGATGAACCAAAATAGCATGTTCTATACTCAGTGGAATATGTTCGACGACAGTAAATCCACTTGTGGTATTACTGCTAATTATGCGTTCACCTAATCACTTTAGCTTCGCACTCGTGGTAGGCTCGAAAGAAGGAAAAAATACTGTATGAGAGAAAAATGTAGGTGAAAGCCTTTACATCCGTTTATTTTTTTTTTACACAATTGTATATTGTCTTCCAAACCGAAAGATACTATGAATAAATATCACTGACCACATTGAAAGACTGGGATTAGTGACTAACTTAATTCATGTTTAATCTTATTACACTGTTAATGAGTATTTAGTGAATTCGTGGAAAAATAATGTTCTTTTACAATAACCAGTTCGTTATGAAGTACAGTTAAACGTCAGAATTTATTATTCATGAAGTTAATTAATAAAAGCATAACAATGCCAAACAGTATCCTCAGAGATTCACTGAAGAAACAATGCATTATGTGATTATTCCACCATACCACAACACAAATGCGCATAATTAACTAGCAGCATTAAAGCTGGCAACGATAGTTGATTATTTCAACTCTCTCTGAAGACTTTTAGTTTCAGTTGCTTCAGAACTTTGTAGAATAACGCATGAAAACGTGATCGACATTAATAAAACCTGCGTTTAAATGGCAAGTCAAAAGTAAAAATAATCATTTGAAATATTCAAGAATTTTATTGATTTCCACGTAAATTATACAGAAAGAATATCGAACGCATAAAAAATTACAAATACGCATGGTATAGGAATTTGAATGCACAGAAAGTTTTCTCACTCTATATAGTTTGACGAATTGTAGATGCAATTATCGAAAAATATGCAATTTTAAATTATTCAAAGTGTTTCTGGTATTTCTACTTTATTCTTAAATGATAACAAAGTTAAGGCGAAAGGGTTTTGAGTTACTGAAAACTATTATTCGTACCTTTCTGGTTCAGATTGGTATTTTTATCATTTGTCAATAAATCGAAGTTACGTTCAGTTCAAGCTGATTCTAACATCACACTTAACGATTTAATGGCACATGAATCAACACTAGCACAGCGACAAAGTAAAAAAATATTCTCGTCTTTGGTAGGTATATATCATAGTTCCTTTTTGTTTTTAAAACACGCAATGGAACATAATACAATATTTTTACGAGTTGTATTTAGTGTATTAAAATTGGGGAAAAGTTTAAAGTACAATTCGTAATACAGTACAATTTCACAAAAAGCTAAAAAGAAATAAGAAAGGATTAACTAATTGTTTAGACAGAATTTTGATATCTATTGGAGAATTTAGAGCACTTAGTGAATGTTCACTTACATCCGAACATGCTGCTTACTCGAAAAGTGAACCTTGTGGAAATTTGTACATTACTATAGTCCGTTTACCGAACAGATAGAGTGATCACGTGCTAACAAAGTGAAATTGAACGTATAAAGAAATGCAGCGAGATGTTTGAAAATGTTTTTGCCTGTTTATAAATACATTATATGTTCCTTGTTTTTGGAACTAGATAAGGCGTGATCCAACATCTTTCTCACAAGAAGGAGAAGGAAGTGCCAAACAAATTCTCATGTCTTTCCCTCACTTCTTCTCATCGGATTCTGAGATAATCAAAATCTAAATATTATAAAGGAACCTTTAATTAACTGTAAATTTATTTCATGACATTTCAGTTGAAATGAATTATTATATGGTATCCAGTGGGACGAATCATACTATCATTGCGGATATTTTTATCACTTAATAAAAATTTTACATTTTTACATTAATTTGAAGTGGCAAGTTTTGTGGTAAACCAATGGACCATTTAACATCCAAATTCAACTTAATAAAAGTAGGTATGTGTTAATACTTTGCTGCGTGGAAACGATCTACCGATATCCCTTGGGGTTTAGAAAGATCACGCACCTTCACAACTCCATCTTTTCGAAACGGAGTATATTATAATTTGTGACTGAAATTTTTGGTTGTAGTGTCTATATCTGTCTCTCCAGTCATACGTTTGAAATCTATGCAGTTTGTTTTCATTGTGTAAATTATTAATGTGGCCAGATTCTGACCACTAGTGGCCTATCTAGTCATCACTTAAAAATTCCGGGACTTGATCATTAAATAGAGTAGGCGATCTATTCAGCAATATTGTATCATTAATTGAATTTTTTGTAGTTGTAGTTGTAGCCCAAATGGTCTAGAAACAAATCACTGTTTTCGGTATCCTCGATTTGTACACCGAAGAACTTCAGATAAAACAGAAACCTTGACACATAGATTTTTTTAACACTCTTAGCAAGGAGCGTACCAACTGTGCAGATCTTTCAAGAAGATGCACTGAGAAGAGGGAAAATCAATGCAAGTTCGTGTGTCTCTTTATCTATACAAATGTGAAATCCCTGGTGGCTATCAATAACCACAATGCCTTAGGTGTTTTAATCCTTGACAGTTTTGACATGCATGCGATTCATGTTCAAACGGAAACTGCTGTTCTATGACCATGCATTACTAACAATAAAGTATGAACAACAGTATTCTATCTGTAAAAACGGCGTGTCCAAATTTATGTGAACACTCAGTACATTGTAATAAATATAATTAACTTCCGCTCTTTTTAACTTTAATATCATGATGTAAGTAAAGTGAGGAGTTGTCAATGTTATAATAACTTGTAAGTAATACGTCAAACAAAATATAGTAGCTCTCTTTATTCCCTGTATTACTTTCTCCATTAGTAAATTAGATACAAATTCTGCATTTATTTGTTTTAGCTTAATTTCAATCCGGCATTCGTTAGGATGTAAGGATAAGGGAAGATTAACCTCAAAACACCATATATACGGTTACATATAATTAAGTGAGCTTTACGTTTCAAGCCAAGGGTTAAACATCCTTAAGTTAATTAAGTGGCTGCTACACGTTTTTCCAGTGATCGAAATAAAGGACTTTATAGCACCAGACTTACTTAGATGATGAGCAAGGTGGTTTTAAGCGACATTTCACAATTAAGAGGTTACTAGTTTACGAAAATCACAAATCACCACCAAAAACGACCGACATAAACACAATATCGAAAAAATCTATGAATACAATTTTCAAATTTGCTTATCTAAAATTACTCTGTACCAGTTTTTACTACCTACCAAAAGAGTGGATAAAACGTTGTATAATAAATGTATTAATAAAGGTAAATTAAAAAAAAACTTCCAGAAAATAAAGAAACATGTATATAAATAAATTTTTAATTAATAATTCGTACACGTTACAAAACGTTTCAGCAATCTACTTCTGTCTCTTCCCCCTTGTTATATGAAGTTCTAAAATCTATTTATTATTTGCCCCGTTCGCCTGGGGTTAATTATATCCACACCAAGAGAATACCTTATTCATTGTCGCATAACTGTACTTAAATTATATCTTCGGGCACCGTACACACCCAATACATGTAACGTGGGAAACGAACCTGAACCTAAAGTCATACACGCGAAACTGAAACGTTTTTAAAAATAACTAGAAGAACACTCGAAAATCCAATAATCTGCAACTAATAACCGGTATGCTTCGCCTGTGTAAATTGAAGTTGTGTTGTTTTTAGCAAATAAAAAAAAAACAATGATTTATGACTGCAATTTATTTGCTATCAGATAGAGGATACTTTAATATAAGTCTTATAATAATAATAATATTATACCAAATCTTACGAACATAGTAAAATATTTATCTGTTAATTGGTTTTATAGCCTTGATTAAAGTAAACTTGTGTAATGTGAATTTAACATCAACAAATTACTACATTAAAATCACTCGCTAAGCCAAGTACATTTTTTCCAACGAAATCTATTAATAAATTAAAATGGATATCTCAGGTGTGAATTATTTAATAAATCAAAATTAATTTAACTAACCACTTTCCTTTGCCTATAGAAGTGTAGCATGTTCTGACGACTTATGACATACCTGAAACAAAGATTATTAGATTAGTAATGCATATTAACATAAAAATTGGATATTATAAAAATTCAAAAAAAGCACATTTTTGAATATTTAAGCATCCCATTGCGTTGTTAATAGTCTAAAGTAAATATCAACTAGTTATCTTGGAAGAATTATGTAAACACACTACTGAGATCATTGTAAAAAATATCACAAAACGATATCCAGAATGATAAAACCACACTGATAATGTAAATAATAATATTACTTTACGTATTTTACCGTTCTATAGGAGGAGTACTCTCCAGATGATAAAAACTCAAGGAGCAATAATTCACTGTGCTATAATTAACTAAAAAACGTATACACACATGGGTGCTTTTTAATAGCAAATGAAGTGTAATTCAACAAAATGTTGGTCCTATGAAAAGTATAATGTCTAATACTGCAAAATTTCTACTCGTAACAACGGAATCATTATACAACACACTGCTTTAACTCTTCTCAGTGATCTTTAACGTAAAAAACTTATTGGCAAATAAAAATTAAAAAAAAAGGTCTTATTGTGTGTTAATCTTTCATATTTTAATTCTCTACGGTTCTTTGAGTTGGGAAAAAGAAGTATATTCTTGTACAAATGTTAAAAAAACAAAAATAAATACAAACGTCTGTATGTACACATACTCGTTACACAACATTGAATTAAAGCAAGCTCCTTAAGGCGAATACTGTTTTTGGTCACGCTAAATAACCTTTTTCTTTTCAATAAATAACACTGATTAAGGGAAAAAGTATCTGTCGAAAACCAATAGTTACAGGAACCAATTATAGTTACTGTTTAATTATAACACCACCACAACGCAACAATGTTGGAATGACCGAATACCTAAAATTGACACCAAAAAAGGTTTGTTCTTTCGTAACAGAAATATTTTCACCTCTTTTGTTAGAGTGACGGCATTTAATAAAAATGTGAACACAAAACGTTGAAAACCTACTAGATAACATATCCCATTAGTCAAGAATTTTGACTCATTAACATTAAGCGCACATACTGTCACAAACTTGTTCATCCGCTTGAAACAATAATGACACGGGTTAAAATTGGCGATGGCAAAACTAAATGTACTCTTCCTGGCAAATTGAAAGTGCATCCGAGGCAGTATCCGAGTCAATGTTACAGTATTCCGATTATAGCCCACGGCTCAAGGTTGGCTGTAAATTACAGCTGAATTTGTGTGACTGTGACGCCTCGTCTCACTCCGTTGCATTCGTGAAACAGATAAAATCGAATACTGAATGTACTTAGACCTAATGGTTTTATAATGGTAATAAATCATACCAAGTTTGCATCCATCCAAGATTTGTATGCATCTGAGATGATAATTAGGATAAGTAACTATCGATACTGAAAGATTGATGTGCCCATTTCCTTCGTGGTGTACAATCTAGATGATCATGCGTTGTTGTTGGATGCTAATAAATGTGTCTCTGGAGTGAAAGCGATGGATTTTCTTTAACGGCACACATTCAAATATATTCGCATACGTAAAATGAAACTTTGTGCCCTTTTCTAAGTAACTTAAATACTTTTGCCAAATCGACATTGTTAGATTGATGTATCGATTCTCGAGAAACAAAAAAATTCAACAAAGCAAAACGGACTACATTAAAAATGGTTGTACTACAATTTTATTATCAACGTTTACATGAATTTTGTGATGGTCATTGTGTACCCTTAATTTTTTGTTGATCAACTTTTGTAAAATTAGATGACACATGGATGCTGTACTATTAAAAGAATATTTCTTAAATGAGTTAAAAAAAGAAAGAATGTGAATATCGTAATAATAAAATAGTATAAGGAACAGAAACAAAAATATATACAGCTACGACCATATCAGAATGAGCCATAAATAAAGGATTTCTTTTACAAGATTAAATCAGAAAATCAATACATAAGATGTGTACAGTGTAGAGGTTGTAGGAAGACAGAAATTCAGATACAATATACAAAAAGTCTGTACGACTTTAGCGTAATACACTGAACTAAAATTGGAAAGTGATAGCATTGATCACAGGACGTCGAGGCACAGGTTTTAATGGCAGAAGACTTGAAGTATAGCCAAAAAACTATAACACAAAACAGAAGTATCATAAAAGAGCACAAAACTAGAGACGACGAAAAATAAGTATGCAAAATAGTGACTACGATTTGATTGAGCAAATAATTTCTGCGACTATCCAATTCCTATCAAACAGCTAATGACGCAATTTTTAAATCAAATCATATATTATACAACATTTCTTAAGCTTTAAACGCTAGAAATGTTCTGTGTAAACAACTTCACAGATTGTTGCACCGCATTGTAAGATGTTGGGTTTTTTCGAAAGGTTCAATGTATTTGTTGAAGAAACTTACCGAAAAAAGGGGGAAAACACACAAATTGAACTAGAGTTTAGACAGCATTTTTTTTAGCCCCCAAAAGCTTGAAGCTTATTTTTATGCAGATTACTTTGACAGAATATTTTAATAAAAAATGTAGCATGTTATGCTGCAGCAAAATCTTCTTAACAAAATTACGGGATGACGTCACCAACTTCTTAGTAGGAAGCTTTGATATGTACAGTGTAATGCTAATAAAAAGAGTACTGTTTTCAGAATTTTGTGAAAACTACATAAAGCGGGCTTCATTTGTTCGCTTTTTTAAACATCCTGTATAAACAACTGCAAGAAATAAAAACGGATTACTAAAACACAAACAAGGTCATATTTTTAAGCACGTGTTTAACGAACATTTATTTCATAGATTTTGGCAATGGCGTCCCTACTTTCTCTTAATAATTGTACAATTTGCTTATATACAAGTTTTATTTTCTGCCATAATTCGTAATACGTGTCAGTAAAAAAATGCATACACTATTAAACCACAAATTCAGTAGCACTTCAAACAATATTTACATAACAACTCTGAGATGACGTCATTAAATTTTTGAAAGCGATGAATAGATGAGCTTGTGATTAATGATTTACCACGTTCACAACAACCTTAAAACGTGAAAATTATCACAACAACCCTTTGTAGGTTCCAAGTCCAGTAGTATTTTGTTGTACCATTTTGAATTTTTCCAAATCAATCTACACGGTTATAAATCTACAGGGACTAAAACATAGGAAGCATAGGAATATAGTAGTTTGCACATATTAAAAGAGGATTTATTTGGCAAAATTTGAAGTCAATCAAATTTTTGGTGGGGGTAATTAGACAAATTTTGGTTAGTAATTTACCATCTACGTAATGTTTTTAAAATGAATCTAAAATTTTACAGCAGTCAGTTGAGTAATTTCTAGCATTATCTATAAGGAATTCACGTTCGGTAGATGTAACTAGATTTGGTAACTTTTTTTTTAAGCTCTGTAACTGCGGACATAATTGTTCTAGTGTATAATGTATTACTGGAATGTCAGAAAGTAGCTATCAAAAATGTGACATGTAAGTAAGTAAAGGTCAAATATCGAAAATGTGATGGTTTTGTGGTAATCTGGTGAATCTATTTTTGAACCAAGGAGAAAATCGCATCCCTCTAAAAGCCCAAAGAGCAACCCGCATGTAAAATTTTGAATCTTTTCCCTTCACTAGTTTTTTTAGGAGGACAAGCTTTGATGTCATCATCATGGATCCACAATTTCACCATGGATCCGTTCTGGTATATCCATGTCTTATTCAAGAAAATGAAAAGTAAATCTTCACCACAATCACGCAATTGGAGATAGGTACCGCCTTAGAAATTTGATTCTGGCAGCTATAACGTGTTTAAAATGTGAAAAACTTCGCCTTCGGAAACCTAAATTTATACGTGTAATATGTACAATTATTTTCAAAGCCAAGTGTTTTACCTCTTACAAAACAATAACGATTATATAAAACTTAAAAACCAATTGTAGAACGGAACCAACAAAGCATGTAGGTATATAAATCTGCGCAGTCGTCTTTCTGATTCTGATTATAATATTAACGGCACAAGCGCCGCTGTATCTGTATTATTTTAAAATTGGAAAAACACTCGACAACACTAGCGAACTTTACGGAGAATATTTCTGCCACCAGTTTAACTGTTTCCGTTTTACCCAATTTTTTGAAAACCACGAAATATTTCTTGTTTCTTTTCCTTTAAAATGAGTTTTCTCGTGATTACTTTTATGGAAACTGTTTCCACGCTGTATTTAAGGATTTTCTAGAAACGAAGCGTGTTGAAATCAGAAAAACTTCGTTTTTTCCACACAATTCATATTTGACATTTGAATTAGAAAATTAGACAGTTGATGCCAATCTTAAATTTCTAGTGATCTTAAGATTGCAACTTAACCACAGAAAAGTTTCTGTTAGTTACTTCTACCGAACGTGAATGCTTATTATCTAATAAAAACGTTGACAGATGGCAGAATATAGATGGAGAGAAAAAAACGGGAGACGTATTTTTTCATATTTTAGAAGCTACAAAATTCCAAGAAAACAGAATTACAGATTCGTAAAATGGACTTTATTATAATACACTTCTACCTTACACTCATACAACAAAAGTACGCAGAATTAAAAAATCCTATATCAAAAACTCACGCAATTGGTTTAATAAATATTCGTCAGTTGCAAACTCTTCCAAGACCGTTACTCTTAACGTATTGATTCAATCTACATTTTTAGACGACACAAGAAATATTTTGTTTTGAAAGATTATGGAATCCAGGGATACTTATCTTGGATCGACTTGAATAAGCATATATCTCACGACAAGATAAAACTCTTATGTACCATATCTTAGTATATGCTTCGCTTTTTGTCCTGTTATAAATCTTGCTGGAAAAGCCTCAATTGTCAACAAAACCGGGATTCTTTGACGTCTGAAAACATGACGTTTTTCTCTATTGGACAACAGGATCTAACAAAAAAAAACCACTATTCTTTCAACGTTCCTTGATTACTAGTTTTTTCCATATTTGGAAGAAAGGGAGATTGTATGAATTAATTTGCTTTTATCATTTCTTTAACGATCTTTCACATTCAAATATAACTTAACGCAAAGTTTTATAATTGAAGCAAAAACAACAAATTTTTCGCTGACTTCAAGTTCTTGAAATGTTTCAAAAATTGTTGATACTGAAATGTGCGGATCAAGTAGTAAAAGATTGAGATCCAAATATATCAATTAATTTAGTGGCGCAATAAAATTGAAGTAAGGCAAAGTACATACTTACTTGCTAAAACAGCTTTCTTATTATGGCCTGAGGTGGCTCTTAAAACATGATTTAAAAGTCAATATTTTTTCTGCAGAGCAGTCTCCAATAGAGTTTCCACAATGGAATGTTATGAAGTTAAACTAGAAAAACATCCTATGGAAAGTTGATAATATAATCACCCTATAATTTCATAGTACATGTATAATATTATATTACATCATAACAAGACATGTTTTACTGACATGATTTAAAGCAAGCAAGCACTACCTTCAGATAAAAAAATCAAACAGCATAAGTAACAACTAAATTATGGATTTTCATGTTGACGGGTATGAAACGACATTCTCATAGAATAAGATTTAGTAATTTGTGACGTTATTTTTATAAATCCTCGAACATATACTACAGAAAAGCCCAAAGCCAGAAATCACATTCTGATAGCTTTAGTTTGGAGAAGTAACTGTATCCTGGAATCACCAAAGACGCCTATTATGAGACCAATCCGCCCTCGGCGGTAACATATGAGGAGACTCTACATCCAACGTCCTTGCAAGGATTTCGTCTGGTTTGGTCGCTGTCGCTTATCCTCTACTTGCAATAAAGATAAATTCTCCTAGAAACAAGCGGGATTCCAGGGGACTTAAATTGCAGACGAAGAGCGTCAACTCGGCGCCACATAACACTATCGTATGTCGTTATCAGCTGCAACAAGGGCTGAACATTTTTCTAGTTCCAGTTCCGAACAAATACGAAAAGCCTCTGGCTGTTTTAAATTGTACTGGCATCGTCCACATTTGAATATATTCTGCCATTTGCCGAAGAAAAAGAATCGATAACATTAGGATGTTGCTAAGTAAGTCAATTTCCGTATCGACATCCTACAATATAACGGAGTTATCTTACGAAAGGGTGTTCACTTCCGATCTCCGCAGGATGTTGTCCGAACCAAATTTATCATCGGCTATCCAAATAAGCTGTGTAAGCTGCCACATACTGGAAAAGTTCTCAACAAAAGGGTGAGCACATCACGCTCTCGATTTGGATGATTAAATATATCTGCACACCATGCTGTTATGAAGAAAATGTAATATGTTTTAATCAATAGAGCCAGAACCAAATGTCATATCTCTATTTTGTATTTACAGTTAATGTCACTGTATAATTACGGGACGATGTATGTACACAAACAATATTGTGTTTGCTCACTAAAAATAAACAAAATTAACTCGTAACCATTATCGCGAAATTTCAAAAAGAATATTCAATTTTCTATCAAGAAGTACTCATCCAAGAAAGTGGAAGTATGTAATTATATAATGGGTATCGTATAGGTATTTCTATAATACGGCAGGAGAGAAAGATGACTACAAAAAGCGTGAAAATGTTCTTTCAAAGCAATTTTAGCCCTCATATATGCTTCATCGGGCTAGACCGCAGACGGCAGTTTATTGCACCGCAAAAGACGCAATTAAAATACTTTATCCACAATCATCCTCGCATTATTATAACCCTAGTTCCTAAATTACTTCACTAAACTACATATGATGAGTTTTTAAAAGAAAAAAGAACCATTATTACCAGTCATTTCGCTCATTATTCGTTTTGTTGTTACGAGGAAACGACAAAATCTAATGAAAAATTCTAACCAAATAAAACACCTCTCCACCACCTTTGTCATAAATACATTTCTCAATAGAATTAGAGGTCTAACGATTCTCTGCACGTTCCAGAAAGACGAAAAATTGTTTATACTGATAGTTACTTGAAACTATTTCCATACTACACTTGATATTCTGGTTTGACGGTCGCGTAATGCTTGGGATGTTTGTCGCTATTCGCAGTGGAATATTTTTGCCACTTCCATTCTTCAACGTCTTAATTATAATTTAAAGCGTGAAATAAAAGAAATATATATACAATTCTAACATAAAGCGTCTTCTTACTCCCTAGAATGATTACCTTCATACATACTTTCGCATATTACGTGCTCAAAAACTGTCTTCCAAAATTCTTACCCTTAGATCCCTCACCGTGAACATTCGGCCAAACAAGACAGCTTTATGCACGATGGTAAGATATAATAGAGATATAATCTACGCTACGGTACGCACCTTACGTTTCACTTTCGACGATTTCTTTTCATTATGTGTCATAATGTAGGCATAATGACATCTATAAACGTGAAGGAGACCGTCTCCAAGGCAGCAGAACTCGCATGTGCGGGCGCCGTAGATAGCAATCTTTTTCCTTTTTACCTGTCGTAATTTCATAAGCTCTGGTATAACATGTTGAACTACGTGTTTCGCAAAAATAAAAGTCAGCGCAAACTGAAAGATTTCAGATTTAATTGATCTATAACCCATAGAAAGAACACCGAAAATAAAATACTGAGCACGTAGTCGGCCCATGGCAGCACGAGTCATTTTTTACTTTTCGAAATTACCTTTAACAGTTTCGACATGGCTTCAACTAACCATGCTTCCTGTATTTATTCTAAACGCATTCGAATCTACCATATTTATTGATTGCGCGTGCTATCAGCAATCATTGTATTCTTTGTGAACTATTAAGCGCGAGTAGAACTACAGAATACAAAAGGGGAATACATAATTTAACATAATAGGATGGCGTTTTTAACAAATCTAATTCGGCAACGTTTCAAACTTTCAATGTCGAAAGGTTTGTTTTTTTAATATACTTACAATGTTATTGTAAAATACAGTTCCCGACGAAAAATTTCAAACATCACTTTTCTGTCATGTCAAAAATTTTAATGTAGTCTATGCTTTATTGTCATTATTTCGGACAGCTGGAATGTCAAACTTTCAAAATACCTAAACATCTAAAGGTTGCTTTACACTATCTGACGACTGAATGACATTGACGTCTGAAATTTTTTGGCGGCAACTGTATGTTTGCAAATATAATAATAAAGTAATAGTTATATGGAGTTTCAAAAAAATTTTTGTAGGATATTAAAAGGTATTCTGAATTTGACAATTCACAACTTTGCTGAATAAGTTAGCTAGATACTACAGTAAACCCTCGTTACTTCGAACTCGGTTAAGACAAACACCTCGTTATTACGAACTGGAAGCGAAGTCCCAAACAGTCCACTTATAAAACGAATGCAACTTAATTCGGTTTACACGAAATTCGGTTAATACGAAACTCGAACAACTTTTTCGGCCCCAACTTATAATTTTCATATAAAATCACTCGGTTAACGCGAACAAAAAGTGCAAACTCTTTGCATCGTGCTCAAATACGATTTACTTTATCTTAATGGGTATCTAGTAAGCACAACACAAAAGTATGTCTCTGTGTGGTTTACCGAGTTGTAATCAGTTCGTTCTTATTGTTTAATGTGCTAACGTCCAAAATGGCATAGCAAAAACCAAAACGAGGCCAAAAATCCATTAATATCAAAACGAAAATGCAAACTGCAGTAGCTAAAAAGTTCACCATTCCAAAATCTACATAGTCCACCATTCTGAAAACCCGATCTCAAATAAAAAAAATAGTGTTGGGATCATTTGCGTCAAATTTTTTCGCAAAGTTGTTTAGGAAAATTGATCCATGAAATTTTATATGTATGTAGTACTAGTATTAATGTTCAAAATTTGGTTAGAAATTTAAGAATGGCATTGTTAGAAATCTAATACGAAAAAAAATTCAGCTTAAATAAGTTGTTTTTGTTATATTTGTGTTAAAATGTCAAAAAGTGATTTTCGGTTATGGCGAATTCGGTTAACACGAAATGGTCAAGATCGTGGTCCCGACGGGTTCGTGTTAACGAGGGTTTACTGTATATGTAAACCGTCGTCTTCGCTGATTTGCTATTAAAGTCTCTCCAATTGGTTACAATCGTCCGACTTATCAAAGGAAAATATCAAAAGGTGTCACTCCTTTCTGGAATTATATGAACCTGTAATCCCTTTTTTCACTGTGCTAAAGCAAAATTTGATGTGTCTGAATTAATAACATTACCAAAATGTCCGAAAAGTACCGCTTTGTTCCTCCTTATATAAATTTGATCGCATGGAATTCAAATAATCTTATTTATTCAATGTAAATAGTATACACCGCATTACTATGTCGTTACATTATCGGTCGTTATCTTATAGTCAAATTGTCAAATAGTCAGATATTCAACCGGAATTACCGGTTCCTTTCCCTCCTGATGTAAGCGCCGCCATGTGTCAGTCTTAAGGGATTGGGGAGACTTTAATAGCGAATTAATTTAGACGACGATTTTAAATAAAGTAAAAACAAATGTGGTATTGTATTGAAATAACAGTATGTCCCCGGATTGAGTTTCCTAGAGGATTTCTTTTTATTTGTTTTCCATAGAAAAATACAAAAAACTTTAAATAGTCGAATTTTTTTTAAGAAAATCAATTCTTGTGCAGATTACAAAAAACCTTAACTTCTGTTGTTCATTTAAGCACATTTTTCTAGTTTTAACTAGTTTAATTAGTTATATTAAGCGAAGCAACAACTTTTATTCCTTTATCTTTTTTGATGCACAAATGGATAAAGTTTTGTTTGTCAAAACAATTTTCGTGTGTCAAATTATATACAAGGAAGTTTCGTGTAAAAAAATACAGATATTTTCAATGGCAATCCTATTTTCGTGGGCACATTTTCAAAAAACAAACCAAAAATTGACAAATTATCCTGAACAAACACGATTACACACACTGTTGGTAAGATCAATTTCAAGAAAGCAAACAATACGTCATATTATAGGACATGTTCAAACAAATGAACACTTCTGGTATTTGTAAAAAGAATTAATTACAATGTTTTGTAAATTTTTGTTTTTACTTTCTAGGCGTAAACGAAGGAAGTATTGTAATCGAATCCATTGGACGACCGGCTACTTTTATGTTTTCTCGACATTTTCTGACCTCAAAATTTTTCGTTAATGTCCCCCTAAAAATGATGACTTTATTAAAAATTTTGCCGAATAAATCTTCCTTAAATGTTGTTAAATCACACATACTCCTGCATATGTGATTTAAGAATCCGTGTTGAATTTTAACCCTGGACATCCAGATTTTTGTGAAAAAATTTAAAATTTCATTTTAAAATTTAATTTTAAAACTGTAAAACCGAATGCTCTGAAATCTTGGAAACGTTTTTAGGTTACAGGAAGCATGACAAATGGCAACTCTGCTGAATAAATGTTGTCTAAATTTGATAAAATAGCATGCTTCTACATATGTGATTTATGGAGCAGTTTTGAGTTTTTACCCTTGACATCCAGATTTAAAAAAAAAAATCTAAATTTTATAACAATACTTTATAATTTAGCTTTGAAACTGCAAAAACCAAATGCTGTGAAATCTTGCAACTATTTCATGATAATAATTAGAAGTATCGTAAATCGTCAATCAAAATTCGTCCGTCATTGTACAATTTTCACAAATATCAGCAGAATTTTTAATGCAGGTCGTAAAGACGACAAAGCCAATCAGTTTTAATTATTAACCTCCACTTAAGACAGATATCTCAGATGCCGAGGATACTTTTTGAGGGTAGGCAGTTTGAGTAAGCTGGGCGCGAAGGCCCAGCTGTGTTCGGTGACAGGGTCGGACTCGGGTTGGGTGAAACGTAAGAGCAAAGAGTTGGTTGTTAACATGTTGATGAGAGTAGTGTTGACGTGTAAAATCTCCGGCAGATCCCATGGTATATTCCTGGGCACTGAGGGCGAGCCCAGGTGAGGTGCCTTTGGTCCATGACACAGCAGGTTCGCGAAAAAGGGGTGTCCTGGCCGGTGGTGGCGGTGGTAGCAACCGAATACAACAAAGAATACGTTTACTGGTTAGGTTGGGAGATTACCCGGTTTACAGTGACAGTATGGACGTGGAGGTGTCCTCTTCACTTTGGCCCTGACAGTGATCTTCGAAACTGTGCAGCTAGGGTGATTTTAGGTAACTCGACGTCACCAGGAGATGCGGCGCCGAAGACGACGCTGTGAATTGAAGTCGCTGATCAACGAGGAGTGGACTGGGGGGTGGAGACCCCCTGGGGAATGACCCCACTCTTAATCATTACCGACTGATAAGTCAGGTGTTTCTGTTTTCATATTCATCGCTGGGCCCGAATTGCCGCGGGACCGGACCTGTACAAACTCTCACATGTATGGTTGAGTTTGTTGGCTGTAGCCGTTTAACAGTCACTGATAATGAATATTTGTTGACAATCTGCGTTAACGCCGCTATCTGGGCAAGAATCGTCTTATACAAATGTTTTTCAAATTTATGACTGTTTTTGAGAAAGAACTGAGTGTAGTTAATTAATTAACTAGCCCTCTCTTCTACAGGGAGGAGACAAAATCAATCAAATTTAATTTTCTTTTAGCCGATGATGCTTGTAGTAGAATTCTTTCGAAGTACATATAAAACATAAACAGTCGACGTTAAGCATGTACTGAGAAACTGGGAATATCTAGGTTTTTTCCCACTGGTTATCTGCTTAAAATGTATTTCATATTGACCACGTTTCTGCGACACACCCCCCCCCCCCCTTGGAATTTGCACCCCCGCGGCGCAGGGGTGCGGGGATGGTAATTACGCCACTGGTTTTTATTTTATAGAGGCTATCACACAACGAAAATCACATAATCAAATTTTATGGGTTTTTAAAGGAGGCGGATTGGACGGACTATACTTTAAGGGCGAACGAACACCTTCGACCAATTTTTTCTCTACATTTTTTATGACCACTAAACCATAGGACTTCTGTTCCCACTTTTCTGCATTTCCTAAATCGCTGACGATACAAAAATAGAACTTGGCTTAAAGCTTTCTAAAAATATTTTCAACTATACACGAGTTAGAACTGAACTGTAGAAAGTAAATATACTTTCATGACTGAGTGTGCACAATGTAATCAATTAATTTTCACACTAGACTGAGGTGATTTTGTCCATATACAGAATGTAATCTAAAGTAAAAACTGTAGCTAACAGAGGAAGCACTTGGTATAAATATTAAACGTACTTTGAAGCACATGTCAGTAGACATCTCATAAAAAAATGCTTGTAT
Organism: Zophobas morio; assembly: GCF_036711695.1. Classification (NCBI taxonomy): domain Eukaryota; kingdom Metazoa; phylum Arthropoda; class Insecta; order Coleoptera; family Tenebrionidae; genus Zophobas; species Zophobas morio. The sequence continues at coordinate 9,164,089 of NW_026972110.1, forward strand.
GTTGCCTACAATGGTGGCAATACCTGTTATTTTATATGGAAATTTAGAATATAAAGCAGAAGCTGCTACACTCACTGACGAAATTCCATGTCTGATTGTTTGCAGGAGACACCAAAAAATTATGTCTTATTAACTAATTCTCGAAGCGTTACTACGTTATGAAGATCTTTTTTTAATTGTAGCCCGTGTGAAAAATTCGTGCGTCTATTCTTCACTGTTGAATTATTCCTTGCAAAAATGTATTTGATATTTTGGAAATAACAAACATTTTAGAAATGCACGTCACTTAAAAACTATAACTGTAATAAAAACAAGTACATAATACATACTAAATTTCTTCACAACAAACACAAATTAAACAAGTACATAAATTATTACAGTAACTAAATTGTAGAATTAATTATAATGAATGGACAAACAGCTCGTTCTTCTAATTTACTACAATTGTAATAAAACCGGACACCGTCCACAGTTCTTATAAACTTCATTAGAACATTTATGTTGCTTCTAGAGTGAAAAAGTGTCAATAAATATCTATCTATATGTAAATAAGTACTTCTTTATTAAGCGTGAACACGCACAGTATAAATTCATAAACAAGTAGTAGCACCAATAGAAAAATTTAAATTTATCAAGAAAAACTTACGACCTTCCATCTCACAACCCAATTTGAAGAATATCACTGCATAAAATCTAGCCTAAACGTGGTGCAGTCACGTCAGCCAAACTCCAAGCTTCGATCTCATCAGGAAACCAATAATTCATTTCGTAAAAAGCGCAAATTTTTTCGCAAGCCAAAAAGCCTCTCAGCCATTCGCTGAAAAGCCAAAAATAAAAAAGTGACGGCGTGACATCAAAAGTTCCGCTGTGAAAAACGACAATTAACGTGGGAGCCCATGATGGAGCGCGAACGGTTGTTGGACAGAAAAACGGTGCACAGCAAAGCGTTTTCTATGAGTATGAAGTTAGAATCGCGAACCGCGAAGTCGCGTCCGACGGGCAGGGATTGGGGGGCACTGGGGCATCTCGGGGGCTCAGTGGAGGGAGCGAGCTCGGGAGCAGTCACCGCGTCAAGGCCAAGGCTGTGAGCGGTAAACAACGTCGTCGTCACCGTCGCCACCGACACACCGGTTCTTCTGTGATGAAAATCGACAACGGGATGGCGGAAACCATTCGTTTTTCATAAGGCCAGAAACAGCACGATTTGTGATTCAATCATTTTATTTCCAATTCAGCTTCTGTAGGAAATGGCGCAGTTAAAAACCACAAGGTTCGGAATTTTGTCTACTTCGTCATCGCTTTCCGAAGATTCTTCCTTCCAGCGAACATGTCGAAAGTGCATAACGATGTATTTGGTAACCGCTAGTTATTTTTAGGTATCGGTCGGTGAATTATAATTTTTACACAGGGGCTCAACAAGCACTTTGTGCGTGTTGGAGATTCTTTTTTTGGCACTACAATTATCCATTTTACATCAGAAGTACTTGCCATTTTTTGTGGTTCAACAGGTATGCATCCTTTTTAAATTAGGACAAATTAGATTCAATTTTTTTTAACCATGCGAATTAAAACACTTTTACTGATTTTACATTCTAGACTTGTTCACATCAGGGATTATCATTATAACTGGTGCATAATTAAACATTTAAACGTCAAATAAAATGTGTTCGAAAAACTTCGAGTAGGCGCTAAAAGTAATTAGTTCTGAGATCTTCGGAATGCGTTGACAAATCGCTAAATAAAATTCAAATTGTTCAAATATTTTCAAATAATCGATATTTTAGTGAGTTTTTTATTTTTCTTTCCAACAAATATTTAGAGCCAACTTTCTACTTAGTCACAAGTTAGTGAGTTTGGCAAAGGGCCTACTTCTATGTTGTAATACAACATTCTGTCTAGTTAAGTTTTGTCAATGTAAAATGAAATTATAATATTGTCGATAATTCTAAATAATTTTTGTTTTAAAAAACTACTCCTAGAATTTACCAGTCATTTTCATTTTCAATATAAATTATCACCGTTAAACTATTATATGGTTAACGATCAGATTTATTTTATGGAATAAAAAATCGCAAAGGCAAATTTTTTAACATTTTTATTTCAAATACATAAACGGTAAAAAAAATTAAAACAATACAATTTGGATTTTGTTTGTTATTTTTACGATTATTATTAACTTTAGTTAATTTTCCTATCAACGCACACACCGTAAAGACTAATGATTTACATAAACATTTCCTAGGCCAAATAAATTTCACATTTTCCAAAATGTATTATTCTAATGTGTTTATATTTATTTTTAGTGCAAATAAAGTCATGTCTTACTTCACTCAATGCAGAAAAAAATGCTTTTTTCAAAAACATTATAACTGTATTTCCAAAACAAATGAAAATGATGGAAATTTCTATAACATTTCAGAGGATTGAGTTTGAATACTTTTATCTGTAGTACGTATACCAAATTTCAATGAGTTCTCATAAACCGTTCTGGAAATATTTAGCTGTATTCATACTTTTTAGTAACCCTGTATATGTAGCATTATTATTCGATGCATACGTAATGTATCATCGCATCGCTGAATAGTTCACAACTTGCAAAAACAAACTTCTTATCCCAATTGGTAGTACTTAAATCAATTTGAACACTGTTATTATTTGCCCCATAAAACCAAAAAAAAAAAAAAATGATACACTCAAATTGCCTTAAATTTAGCTTCTATTCAACTAATTTCAAATAGGCAATTTTGTGATGGTTTGAATTGTGTTGAAAATTATTGGTAACTACTGCCTAATTTTCGCTTTTTTTATATTTGAATGTATCGTGTACATAATACTTTTATCTAAAATTAAATCAAACAAGGTGAAACAATTTTGTATTTTGTAATAGATTTTTATGAAATGTAATTTCAAACTTCGTTCTTTCCTCTATTACGTAGTTCTGCTTCCTATTTCTCCTAATAACAAACGTTAGACCTTGGAACAATTCATGCTTTGTTAGCTTATTTGTTCGCAGATCACGCCCCAAATTTCCTACTTGGACAACAGTTCTTTGTTGCAATGGAGCGGTTTTTTAGTTCTTCAGTTTTTTCTTCGCTTCAATTTTTCCTTTTCTACTTAACTCTTTCAAATCAGTCTCTTACGCCAAATATGTAACCCAGCGAACATTGAGCTCGGTATCATATCAGTTTTCCGATTCACATCAAGTCGAAGATTCAAAAACCCATAAAGGTGAATTTGCCATAGTTTAGAAATACTTACATACACATGCTTACAGCTATTAGTGAAACCCGAGGCACCTGTGCAGTCGCAAGGGCATTACTTCATTCTACCAAGCATATTTTATAATGTTATCATTATCAATCAGACGAATATTCTATTTCAAATAAATTGGTTCACTCTTTTCTTGCAGAGGAGCAAAAAAACTAAAACACGTTTCGTTTGTTTTTAGTTTGTAAAATGTTAAGTAATAAAATTAAGTCGCAACTGCTGAATATGAGGGCAAGGACTGTGGAAAAACTAAAATAAATTGAGTTTCGGGGACATTTGACATTTGTTTTCATTCTCTCTATTTATGAATAATTCCATTACTTTATTACCAATGATACTTCATTTCAAATACAGAATATCTAATAGAGTGATTCAAAATTGGCCTACTAATTCAGAGGTATATTATTAAGTTCACAAGTGTCAGTTCGAGAAAAATCATTAAAAAATTCCTTATATCAATTTGACGTTCACTTACAAAATAGATACAGATTTACAACGGTGAAAAATTAGAATCAGCCCATGCTATGCTCATGTTTTTTAAATACAATTTTGAAATGAAGAAAAATATGGATAGATACATATTGTTACGAAGTACATAAACCCATACGCCGCCCCGGTACGACGCCTATGGGTCTTCTAGTATGTATGTATTTCTTCTAGTATGTACTATAAGTCATCCGTCGGTCGAAGCGGTGTTCGCTAAAGAAAGGCCTGGAAGCGGAATTCGCGATGGATTCCAGAAAGACCTCGATGGCGAAACATCGAGAAGGGAATAGGGGTTTACATAGAGGTCACCATCGGGAACGATCGTTATTCAGCTACTTGAGTCAAGAGAAGTTGCGCCGGAATTATGTTATAATCGCTGTAATAGTTAGTCGTGTAAAGTCTAGTTTGTAAGAAATAAATTGTTAAGTTTTACCCACGCCAATTTTAATCACCCGTTCAACGTAACAATACATATAATACTTCCAAAATTAAAAATAAAATTTGAAAGCTTTCTTCTACATTTGGGTCGAATGATTTTTTAAATAATTTGTTTTTAATCAATAAACAATCCTTGACAACGTGTCAGAGTTAATGCGTCATTTTCGAATCCCCTGTATTGTGTCAAATTAACAATTACCATCAGGCATGAGCTCGAGGGTACGAAAAAGTGGTCTCCCGTTTCCGTCTGTCTGGCGTTTGTTTGTCTGTCTGGCGTCTGTATCCATTTTTATTAGCCACGTGATCTCTCAAACTACCGGACCGCTTGTTGTCAAATTTTGTGTGTATATTGGGAAGATCGTGTAGATGGTAAAACACTAACCAAAGTTGACTAATCATCCCCATCACCAATGGGATGACGTCATCTCCACAACTTATAAGTAACAGTATTTTTTTTATTTTATAGAAGAAGATACTCCTGGACTTGGTGTGTGAATCCGTGTCGATTTTCACCTTAGACATCTAGATATTTGGAAATAAAATTAAAATTGTATAACAATACTTTACAATAATTTAACTTTGAAACTGCAAAACCGTATGCTCTGAAATCTTGCAAACATTTTAAGGTTATCATAATCATGGTAAATTGATGGCGTTATTTCAAGATGTTGCCTGTCTGAAATATGCAAAATATTAAACTCTATAATTGTGTTTGACTTGCATCAAAACTGTTACACCAGTCAAAATCAACAATAGATTCCAACGCCTGTCAAATAAAGGTACTTGAAAACATTCAATCTTTTTGCAAAAATGTTAGCACTCTAAACTACACCCTATGTAAAAACAAGCCAAAGCTTCTTACTCTCTTGTTCTGATTATACATATCACAGTGTGGACAACAATATTTACAATTTCTACTTCAAATATTAATTCCAACCACAAGTTTTTTAAAACTCGAGTATAATGAAGAAAGAGCGGATTCCAGCAGGTAACACGGCAAACCTCCAGTGCAATGATGCACCTAAATCGCTCATGGAAGCAATTAACCTTCAGCTGACCAACTGTACGGTACAAAAAAGGGTTAGTTTTTCCTTCAAATTCACGCATATTCAGGTTTGATACTACACATTAGGTACAAAATGAAACGATCATGGCATTACAAACTCGGCTGTACAGAGGACAATTTAGAAAAAAAAGGTGTAATTGTTAAAGTACATAGCGATAACTAAGGTTTATTTGTTACTTAAACTGCAATCGAACCTTACTGCCTGAAATTAGGGATTGAGCCTTTGCATTACTTTGAAAGTTACCCGTTGTAGTCCGCTCTCTGATTATGAACATAAGTAAAACCCGTCAAAAGTATCAATAGTAAAACGCAATTCAGACCACGTCGAATTATTATTTTCTTGTCGTTCCAATGCGATTTAATATGTAAATTGATATTCTTTTAAAAGTATGAATTCAAAATTGATTTGAAAATTGGTATATTTTACGAAAAAGAAAACATTAGAATACCTGCGAGTTTTTTGTTCATTTACTATTTATATGATCAGTTACTAAGTAACTTTTATGGAGAGAGTATGGCAATGTCACTTCTTCACACATGAACTTATATAGTGTAGGTTTTCTGTATGCCTTAACGGTCTGCATTTTACTCTGATAATGGAAAAGTGTATTACAAAAACTACCAATATGAGACGACACCTCTTTTACACACTCAAATTAAATCGATGAAGGGTTAGGTATATTGCCCACCGCTCGGATCAATGTTAATTGTGATATGTTAACAGAATTATCGAAAGCTCCCAGCCCGTGTCCTTCGCTGACGTTTCCTCCTAACCCAACAGCCAGCGAGTACGATACAAGCCAGGTAAAAGATTCTACAAGTGTTTGAAATAATAATAATGTCATTTGCAAAAACAAAAGAGTTTGTTACACTTTAAACTCTAGAGATTACGTGTCGAAAAGTTATACATTCAATCCGCATACTGACGTGTATACAAGAAATAACGTGTGATTTTTTTCAACTTTTGCTCTAATCGGCCATGACGCGTACATCAACAGTGCAATGAAAACGGCTCACGTAATTGTCATGGCCTACTGTAACAAAAATTTAAAAAATCACCCGATATAATTAATTATAAATCTTACGGATTTAAAAATAAATATAGGTATAACATGTGACATATTTTATTATTAGACAATAAATATGTATTTTTTGTTAATACTTAATACCTATTTAATTATATTACAAACAACTAACTAAAACAACTAAAGATGGTTCTTGCTTTTTGTGTTTTTATGCAAAAATTAAATTTACAAAAGGTTGGTAAATTATCTACGCAATAAATCAGTTCCAAATTTAAACTTCAGAGAGGGCACTTTACTATGTCGATCAAAAGTATGAATTAATAAATAAATTAAATAAACACTATGTTATTACTTTCATTATTTTCATTATCAGGTTTAATAAACCTCACAACAATGCTCTCGGCACGATATTTACTATGGTTCTCAGACCATTCCATCTTATGCACTGCATTAGAAGATTATTAGTTTTATTAGATTCTTTTTTTCGATATTTACACAGAATTCACAATATAAAATTCCCAGCGTGAGTACTGTCTGTTACGTTTGAGAGAACAGCACGTAATGCTTGATAGACGTGACATTTTGAATATTTTTCCTATTATTCCAAAATAAATGAAACACTAGTAAATAGCATAAAACTATTCTAGGAAAAATCGCATGACCTAAAAATTACCCAAGTAAGACAAGTGCATTTATTACGGTCAATACAAAGCCACTTTTTAATCAGTAGGTTATAAAAAACACGGATAAACAAAGTTATCTTAAAAACCACATGTACACATAACAAACAGATCAATATTTGTATACAAACCGCAGAATAGAGAATAAATTTTAATTTCACGTATTCACTGGGTTGATTACAACATATTCATCTCGGTCAAGCAACGGGGTGTCATTTATTACTCTAGTTATTTAAATTATCAAGAATTCTTAACAATCAGCAATTTGTCCGTCTAATCATGTATATGAACTGGATAAAATAATTTCCAATCCACATTTCATGACGTAATTAATATTGGGTATTATGCCACACTATTAGTTTTATTGCGCAATATATTTGCTTTCGTTATGGCACACTATCCACTGTATGTTTAATATTAATGCCACAAGTTCTTTCCTCGTGTATTCGATTATCTTACTGCATTGGTTGGAACAACCATATCAGCGACAACAAATTCTTTGAACTGTTGGTACACAAAATATTTTCTAGAAATTGTCAACAACGTTATCTGCATAATTTAAAAACACATGCACGATATAACAACAAGCCAACAACTTCAATTTGCAGTCTAATCCCATCACTTAAAAAATGTTTAGATATGATGCCTGACCTACACAATGAGAAGTATTTTTAGACATACCGCATACGTATACACGATTTCTCATACGTAACGAAATAGCAGGCTCTTTTTTAAACAGCTTTGGTCGTTTAACAGTAGTAAACATGTTTGCGTTGTGATAATTTCTGGCGTATTAGTGAGTTGATAATGAGCACAAACATCAACAGTTTACAACACATAGATTTAAATCTACTTCTTGTTCTTCGCGTTGCGTTTATAAATTATGAAACGTGGCATGATCTCAGAAAACACCTATGCCGGCTGCTAACTCTCGAAATAGTGCAGAGTACTTGTGACTCATTAGCCACGGAGAAGGTCACATTTTTTTGGGACAATAACCCACAATCGGAATATAGAATCACATTAAACACCTTTTAAAAATAAAATGTTTTTGTTTATGTTATGTTCTCCCGGCAAGCAGTGAAATCATTTTGATTAACCAATCAGCGTTTACAGCAGAAGTTTCTCGGACAATAACATAACTAAATTGCGTGCAAAAGTCGTCACTCTGATGATCTGCGAATTACAAACAATTGTAAATAATATAAAGAAAAAACTGCGAATGGCGAAAAATTCGTTCCCTGATGTATTAATAGCCAATTAAGTCGAAAACCTTTGCTTCTTCGCAATTCTTCATCGAAACTTGCGAAGGCTTGTTCAAAACAAGAATCTTTGTGTAAAATTAGAAGAGTCAGTTGGAAACAGACCATGTTGAATTCCAAGGCTATCATCTAATATGCTATTATTATTATACCCACATTTAAAACACTTCATTGTTAACCAAATAGACCTGAGACGAGTTACAATCTATTTAGAAGCGTATTTGTTTTATATGCAGTATTAAACAACGTTGATTTGAAAAATACGACTAATTATTATCAATTTGTGATTGTAAACTGTGTGTGTGTATTAAAACTTAAATATATATAATGAGACTATCATAATAAAAAATGCTTCACTCTCCTCAACGATGTGATCAGAAAAAACTGGAACAGGATAAAGGAATTTTCTAACAGTTGTGTACCAGTCAACGGAGGCAAAATGTAATTACGTCACGCAAGATTGAGGTTTACAATTCGTATGGTATATAATATATTAAACTGTTATTATTGACTCACAATAAACGAAAATTGCAGGTTATTTTACTACAACAATTTTAATAACAAGCACGTATAGAAGTACGACGGTGAAATAACAGATTAATCCTAGGTTAAATTTGTGAAATTAGCCCATCAAACTTATTATATAAAACGAACAAATAAAGGAAACGCCATACGCTTCACAAAACTGTTTATTATTATTATTATTTGAAACCAAATGTGTATTTCTGGTCGGGCCCCACCGGTAGGAGTACAATCAATGATTCTGAATGTACATATCCATAAAAACGCATGAAACGTAAAGATAAAATGTTCACAAAAAATAAAATTTTTAAAACGACTCCACTAAATACGTAACAATCTTTCAACGAAAGACCAAGTTACAATTAAAGATGTGATAAATAAATCACCGAACGACGTCACTATTTAGTTAAGTCCATCAATTTTACAATTAGAAAAAGAAGCCAGGTCATTGTTTAAAAATTTATCCTTGTATCTTTTCATGTAAACGGCTTCCAGTATATTAAGATTCTATTGCTCTTTTTAGAAGGTCAATGTCATTGAAAAAAATAACCTGCATCAAAGCAATGTTTTGCCATTGCAGATTTCTCTATTTTAACATTTTTGATGTGTGATTTCATGATTTGGGTTTAATGAACCTGTGTGTCTTACTTTAACAATATCGTTGTTCACTTACTTTTAGGAGTTAATTTGGTGTATAACTCTTTTTTCTAGATCGTTACGTATTCTGCCATATTGGTTATTTATTTATTTTTTGTATAAATGTAGTGATTCGTATTCCCATCGTGACAGCTACAGAAGTATAACTTACAGTGCAGTGTGTAAATTAACACTAAATACGTCAAAAAAGTGAAAGTGGATAATAATCAATCTAATTTGTTAGCAAAGCGGATATGTAATAAAACTAGTGACTGGACTTCACAAAGAAATACAATTTCTTCCAAAGTCTCATGAGACATCTAAGTACTTCTTTAAAATTTTGCCTAAACATAGACAGTAAAATGACGCTCGCATAAAAGTGTTAATACACATACAATAGATAAAAACTTTCGAAGCGAAAGCAAGCGTTGTAGGTGCATATATCAAACACTATGTAAACAATTCCAAGTACAATTAAAATAAGACAACGATTTTGCACTTCTGTTAAAGCGTTTAAATTCTGTGACTTGTACTTTTACAATTTCGTAATTAATTTACCATTTCTACAACTTGAATAAAAATGGTCATCGCGCCTGTATCACGATGAATTGTAACATGTGGACCGATCTAGGAACTCATTTAGCTTCGCTGCAACAGGGGTCGGTACGGACAATATGAGAATAAAACGGCATTTATATTCTATACACTTACAGAAAACCGATTACATGTTATATTTATGGTAAAAATACATAAAGAAACGGTTCACGAGAAGATTAGCCATTTTATTACCACAATAACAATTGATAATTAGCTACCTTGAAACCAATGTGACAGTTAGATTTATCAAACTGTAAATATGCGAGATAAATAAATAACAAAGAAGCATTACAAATGACAAATGGTGCGATTTTTACATGAAAAATTGCACAATAAGATTGAATTATGTCAAGTAGCGAGCATATTCATGGTTGAATGGATGTGGCAATTTCACTGACAGTACAAGACCACTTTGTTATTGTAATACCTGCGTGACTTTAATTTTGTTAACCATTATGTATTCCGTCAATCGGTGAGTTGTTTACTCTGTTCTCCAATTTCTGTTCAAATACTTGATCAGGGGCAAAATTTTCCAAAAAAATTCGATTTACTTATCGTCAACACTTGAGAAATATGATCTTACAATAATGTAATTCAAATCAAAATTTCTATATGGGGAGCGAGTTGATAGCATTTTCTCTATTTCAATCAATTTTCATAGAAGGCTGTAGCGCAATTTGAAAATTGCGCTTGCATAAAATTCGATTTTGAGAGATTGCAATCATTCTCTTCTAAAATCGACATTTTGATACCACGATGTGATAATTCACAAATCATCATAAACCATTACACTGTACCTCATTATAACAAAGCATATGAGTGATGAAAAATATATGAAAATAGTAGTTTACACCGTCGATAAGACACCAGCAATTATTTTGTTATCGCGTAACGTATACCAAAAAGCTAGAACACAACTAAAATACGTTCGCAGACAGTGATACGGTGTAAATACCAATGTATTTCGCAATTGTTTGTCTCAATGCAGGCGAACTAAAAGTGCTGAAAACTTTTATCGTAATCATTTGACATTTAGTTTTTGAAATGTTACACTACAGGTGTTCTATTCAAACTCAGTGCAAAGTAAACAGACGTCAATCATTAGATAGCTGCTGTATTACTTTCAATAGTGCGAAAAAAATGAGCTCAGTAATTAAACCAAGTTAACTCACACTCACCCGGCATTCTCCACGAAACCGATGGACATGTGAGTGACATCTGCAGGCGGCGGAGAGGCGGCTGGAGGCGGCGGCAGATAATCGGCCCGATCCAAAGATCCGAGAAAAACGCCTGGACCGGCCGCCGCCTCTGCCTTGGGAAAATCTTGTCTATACAACTCCACTGGAGTACGAGGGCCGTCTCCGGGACCCTTACTGCTTTTGGTATAAAACAGCTTGATGAAATCACTTTATAAAGAGAATAACAATGTACACGTCACAACAGTCACATAATGTAATCAAATGTCGAACAGCACTTGCTTTCTATAAATAGCGTCACATTTGGACACAAGTACACAGGTGAAGTTTTAGTTTATATAAAGGATGATGGCACACGAGGAATTTCTGCTTGGAGAAGCCTTTTAACAACCAGTTGTCATGTTTGCCGAAACGCAGCACTAAACACATATTGAAAAAAAAAGACCTTGATGGACGGTGGACACCGAGTTCTAAGGCAGTTGACACAAAGAATTATTTGTACCTGGACATAACACACGCATTAGTACCAACCACGCTGTGGTTACTAATAAAGTTACTGATGACCACTGGATAAATCCAGACGCTTTAGAAACCATACGAGTCGCTTTAAACAACGAGCACAGATTCGATTTTATTCATAGGACTTCACAAATTTCTACATGAATATCAATCGATAAATCCAAGACAATATCGTCAAGTGCAGAATAGCAACAGTAGTAAGTAAAATTAGGTACTACATACGACTTGCTCTTGTATAAAGTTAGCAACTTGTACAGAAACACATCTAAACGTTGTTACGTACACATATTTTGTATTTCTCCAAAACTCTATTGTAAATAGACAAAATGCTTCTTTTTGCAATAAAACTTAAAGTCTGTGGGGTATGAATCAGTATAAATTTAAAAATCTAGTCCAATATCATCCGACCACTGAACATTAAAATTATTGGCTCAAGGATCGAAATAAATAAAAATAAGCCTACGAAAGTGGAACGATCCAAGCGGAAACATCGCGGTAGGTTCGCATCAAAAATTTCGTTTTCGAAATATTTCGAAAAAAATCTCCCGGTAAACACACAATGCGTAAATGATCTTGTTTATTGTTTAAAAAAAACAACAGCAGCTAGAAAACTGACCTAGCCTTTTAAGTTAATTTAAACACGCCAGACATGTTTATAAATATTCAGTTTATATTAAGTGCCTAAAGTTCGATTCAAGAAGTATAGTAGCAATCCCGTCGGCGACGTTATTAAAACCCATAATTTTAGGATTAAAGCAAACAACACATAAATTACATCCCCTGCAATGGGATTTTTTGCATTTTTTGGCAACAGGTTGAATTTTAAGCTCTACGAAAAAAAAACTACGTATACACAGCACTCAATAACATCCATCACGTTTTTAAATTCTCTTTCTCGGGACTAGCAGATGACAAAAGCACACGTGTTTTGAGCAATGCATGTGTTTAATCATGCGCAGGTGCAAACAATCCTCTATGCATACTTCAAATTTAACTCGAATGCTCGGGTGGTTTACCCACGTCGCACCAATGTTAACACAAAACTGTTCACTTTTCGAGTTTCAGAAACACGAGAGATCTGTCAAGAAGCACTATCGGAAGGTTGAAATTTCTATTGATGTAGACACATAAAGCCAAATACATAAATGTATTGCACGAATATATTGTGAAGCAACACAGTTACGACGATAATGTAATTATTTTGAACAAGTGTTCTCAAATGTGGAGAGCTCGGATCGAACAACAGACAGCTCGAGTCGGACACACCACAACCTCCAACGAAATCAAGTTGACTAATGTTCGCTTTTCGTTTGTTCAAACATGCCGGTAGAGGGCCACCGCCAAGTTGGTGCTCGGAGAACGCGCTGCGTCTATCGTGTCGGCCAACATAAATAAAACATCAGAATCGACGGCTAAAAGTTTGTGTAGTTGTTGGATAAATCTGCGCTAGAGCCGCATCGGCTCTAGTGAGTTGTTGTAGATCAGATGACTTACAACCAAACAAGAGTAAATTAAGCATCGTCAACTAGTTCGTAAATAAATTTATTTATACACGCAGAAAACTCTCGCATTTCGTGTACACTAATGAGAAAAAACTTTAAACAATTAACTGTTTAAGTAACAAGTAAAATGTGTCATAAGGCGATTATAAAAATTAAACCACGACATTGCGCCATTACATTGTTGCACTTCATCGTTGGGGAAAATCAGGTGAAGGTTGGCTGCGTGTGTTTCCAAATACAGCACCCATATGAATTACAGTCTAACTTTTATTACAGAAAAGCTAATTTCTTCATAGAATACGGTTTTTTTAGAAACAACGTATGGGAGTATCTAACCATTACATACAAAATATATAGAAACGCAAGAATGTCTCGTTTTTTACTTATCTTTCTTCCTCCAGCATAAATATTCAGTCTTTTGATGCGATAACTTACACAAAGTGTAATTGGTGTGTTAAAATAATATACTAGTTGTCCCTTTTCAGAAACTAAATATCAATAGCACACCAAAAATATTATACTAAAAATGCTTTCATAAAATAATGTCGAGCAGACGAAGTGTCGTACTCTTTTCATTAGTCTTTTAGTGTAAGCAAATAAAACAACCTGATCAACATATTATTTTATTCAAATGTATTACAATATCACGCACAATACAACCAGTATTTACATACTCTCTAAAATATACGCCTGCGTGCCTTATGCTAGTTATACTGCATGCCGATACTAGCCGACATTGAATGAGCCATTTTTTTGTTTTAACAAGTGACCTAAAAGTTAAAAAGGGTCAGTTCCTAATCTGTAAAACCTTAAATTACACATCCCCTCCATCAAAGCATGATAGTCACCAAACTACGAACAGCGTCGTATTTGTCCTATTTTATAATGGAGTTAATTTGCAAACGTCGTATGCAGTAACAGAATATTAATTTCATGTTTGTGTTTCAATATAGATGCGAAGTAGATTTTCAACATAAAATTATTTTATCTCGTCATTCAATCGAGCGAATCACTGATAAACAGCAGTTTTCTTATTGCAACCTCGAAACTTACGGAAATTTTAATTTCAATTGTCGAAGATCTTTACTAAGGCAAGCATTGTAGGCATAAATGACACTAATGGGATATTAAATTTTATTAGTACATAAAAATCACGTACGATTTAGTGACTACATGAAGCACGAAACGATAACGTACAAATATTGAAATAATTTGATTATTAAAGACGAAAGAGCATATGTCTTCACATTTTGCAATAGATCACATATGAGTGTTGTGTATTAAACTTAAACAAGTCTTTTACATTTTTTCCATCTTTTTATATCCACAGTATATATAATAAAAAACATAAAAAATTATCAGTTAACGTAAAAAATTATAAGAAGTTAAAATAGACGAAATAGTACAGTCTACATTCGTTTAGAAAAATAAATAGACAATAGGTTATTCTTCTTGCTGCATTTTAATTAAATGTGTTTACTACATTAGCAAGCAAATTACGAATACGTAAATTTAAATTTGTTTATGATGTTATTTTATATGTATAGTGCTTCTGTATTAACAATACCAATGGACAAAAAAAAACATACAAACAGAGTAACACCTAAATAATTGAGTTTAAAGTCGACAAAATGTGTTCAAATGGTGCGAGATGAAATACAGTAAAATACGTTTGAAAATAAACTTGGTGAAAACGTTATTCAATTACAAGATGAGAGTAAATACATGATTTTTCTTTTTAATGAATACAATACTGAGCCTTCGTAATAACAGGTTTATCAGTTATCGCAATGTTTTAGTTAAACATTATTATGAGTTATGAATATCAGTAGAAAAAACAAACATGTTCAATGAAGGAAACTTACCATTAATTTTGTATTTTATGGAAAATATTTCGTGCTGTTTCTGTTTTTAACACAAGAACTCACCTTTAATGCTTTATAAAAGGCATTATTTCTCGAAATTTGAATACGTTATAATGACCAGATGAAGACTAAATAAAATGTTATCATAATATTCATATGCAACGCTCAAATAATAATAATTGACGTTTGTGTCTACACACATCATTTTCATAGCTTAAAGGGATGGTCATTTTTGAAAGCACTGTTCTTCCCACATTATCAAAAAAACATGCGTAGGTATTTTCATGGATAACATTCTTTTTTGTTAAAACCCTCTTTGAAAAGCCAAACCTACATATTAAATTTAACCAATTCCAGTCTACAAATGTTGTTGTCATGCGACTTGTTTGATTAAATTTATATATAAATACCGATCAAAACCATTTTTTTTTCAAAACACATTACTTGAAAAATACGATATACGCATTATTAGGCAGTGATATTTCAGAGTTTATAAAATTTTTGTTCAAACCCACTCCTACTATTTTTAAGTTTGGTCAGTTTAAAAAAACAACAAACCGGAAGAGGTTGAGTTCCATCTAAAACTACAAATGACATGTTAACAGACTTACCGTGTTGAATGTAAATCAATTTCGTCATAGAGGTACAGGTTTTCGTTTTAAATTATCGCATGAGGATAGTTTACATTAAATACATCGAAAATGTTGTAACGCTAACCGTCCCCGAGTCTCCGCCGCCAACTTTTTAGGCCACTTGTTCACTTTTTGGAAGAATAATGTAACAGCTAATATATCTAGCTAAAATTACAGGGAACAACCGATACATTTTGTAACATCATCGTTATATTTTTTGAAGCAATGTTTGTCACATCAACAATACATATTTTCAGATCCACTGTTGTCTATTTATTATGCAACATGTTTTCCTAGTAACTAAATTATTGCCTGTTAAATTACTTCCTATTTGAAAAATAATTATAAAAAATATTAATTAGGGAAGATTGTTGAAACTATTATCCGACAATATTACGTTCCTCATAATTTCCATTCGCTCTAATAACATATAACATACGTCTTAAGAATTTAAACAATAATTTAAAAGAAGAAAGCACGTGAAAATAGCTTCGCCATTTTGAGAAAATTTTAGTACAATCACGTCTTTGGCCAGAAACAAACATACAAATGTTATGATTGCAAATTCAACAGACGTAATAATTTATTATTAATACGTATAATGCGAGAGTTGGTTCGTTAGGATTTATTGTTTGCAACACGGCATTTCTGTAGACTATTAATTAGACTAGAGTAACAACAGTATCGTGGCAGAATTCAATTAAAGCAGTGTTAGGAACAATATTATGTTAAATTCTGCTCTTTGGTAAAATTAGACCTCTCTAAACGAAAGCTGTCATTTCTGTACAAGTCAAATATGTTTTAACATCATCCATTTGTTCTGGGTAAGCGTTATATAAGTATTACACGTTATTTTTACATTCAAGACTAATAATAAATATGTATTACTATAATCAGCCGTTAGAATATGTCTAAAATTTACAGATTGCTACATATAAAACAATACCTATCGTGCGATCGAAACAACGTAATTGTAATTTGTAATGTTACATTTTTATTTAATATTAGTGCCACATCTCAACTGATATAAAGAGCATTATTATGTACACCTGAAACCAAAGCCATCTTCACTTCTTCTTCTTTCTTTTTCAAGTATGTAAATATACCACAGGATTTAATTACCTTATAAGAGAGCATTAATAGAAAATTCGACGATACTCTAACTAAAGTACTTAATCAACAAATGCACTTATTTATTTAAGTATTTAACACAGGCTTTGATATAGAATGAAAAATAATTTAAAAGTATTCGTTAAATTTTACAATCACTTAAAGTTTTTTCCTTCCGATCATCTTTTTTTCATAGTCGTAGCCTTTCTTCTTTTCCCTTGCACTAATCAAAAGTCACATTGATAATAATAATCTACATATAAATCCGTAAGGTGTTAACCAAAGTCTTGATTTCTGGTTACAGCCATTTATTTATTACAATTGCGAAAATACCACATTCTCAAGTAACAGAAATCAGCATAAAATTTATTGCCGTAGGAGTGACCGTAACAAATAATGGATCTTTACAGACACAAAAGTGCACGGGAAGAGTTATTGTTGAATGCATATTAGATCCATTAACAAGGAGTAACGTGCCATGAACATATCTCTGATATATTTTAGAGAAACACGTGTGGTATTTTAGTTATTCAAAACACTGGAAACACTGCATGTTTATGGAAATAGTGTACAGGTAAAAGATCGTTTCTAAAATTAAAGTAATAAGGGTACATTTAAATTTTTCAATAAAACGAATTTTAAGTGTAGGACAAATGCGTTGACCGGAGGTTTATGCAAAAACTGCAAGTAATCGTTCCAAATGACAGCGAATAGTTTCGGAGAACACCGACATAATGAAACCGAGCTTTTTACAATCTGCATGATGATGATTTTTCCTAGAAAGCTAATTCATAAAATTTGTTATTGTAATATCGTTTTTTGTTTCCACGCCTCGCACTTTGTAATGTTTGGAAGTCACGATGCGACACAAGCTACGACACGGTAATAGTTAAAAATTTATCATAATAATGAAAGTACCGTGTTGCGCACACATCAAACAAGAATTTAAAGCTTATAAGATGATCTTGTTTTGGGCTTTATTTTAAAACCTGGCTAATTTGGACAACTTAACCGGAAATTAGGAAGATAAAAATGGTAATTAGAATGAGCCTCCAACAATTAAAAAAAGTAACAACTATAAACGTTAATATAATGCCGCAAATTATTATCTGACGTCATCGTGACTCAATATTAAATCACTGAGCGAGTTAAACACGAATAATTACCCAACTTAATTATTTTTCAGAAATGGGTTTTTGTTTTGTTTTTAACTCGCTTTTAAAACTTTCTTTGTTGTTACAATGATGGTTTCGTTTTTTCGTTATGTTGTCAAATAAAGCAAAACCATGGCTTTAGCTGTGGAGAGAAGTCTTAGGTGTGCGATGGCCCATTGCCAGAATGCGACTCTTGCTATTTTGGCAAACACGTGACGTTAACCATGTTGCACTCTCACTTTCGATGTGTTGTTGAAGTACGTTCCACACCTCATTAAGTGCCAGCCTTTCCGCTTCGGTAACGCTTCTGAGATTCGTATTTTACTGTGTGCTCGTCTAGCTTGCAAATACAAACTGCATGCTAATGAAAAACCCAATTACGAAGAATTCATAACAAAAAAAAAAAAACAACTCAACTAGAACCATAACTGCACAAAAAATGATCTATGGAAGCAAAGTACAAAATAAATATTTCCACCTATGCACTTCCAAAGAAGTTCGTCTTTCCTTACGCTGTTTGTATTTACGCGATAAATGAGTTGATTTTATTTGTCAAAGCTTTTTTTGTTCATGCCTTTCTAGTTTAGATACTTCTCAACTACCACAATTAAGGAAGAACTTAATCTTATATGCACAAAAACAGATACAGATATTAAAAAATAATGCTCAATTTGTACTAAAAATGAGAAAATATACTTAGTAAATACGGCAATTTTTTTGTTTTCAGCTATACCTAAGGAGAACAAAAACTACACTACTATCATTATAACGAAAATTTCGTACTGTCTGACGCTTTACAACAGGTGCAACATCAAAATGCAGGTTTTCGATTTCTTTGAAACTTGCTAAAATACCAACACTGATTTAGAGAGTGCAGAATATTATTAATTTTTATTTATTGATACCTTGTAACTATACCCAAAAAGCGATCTTGCTAGTATATTTCAGTGTCCTTACTTCTAAGAATGCCCAAAACAAAAGCTAGAAACTGATTTATTTCATAGACTATTACTTTAACTAAACTTTCTTTTATCAATCGGTCTAAAAAAGATTAAAACGGACACCTTGAAGTGTAGATTATGCTTTAGAAACGATGGAAATATGTAAAAATACACTAATGCATAAAAGTAATCGAATCATGTTTGCGTCATGTTATAACTTATTCCAACGTTCCATGCTAATTTGGAAACATATTGAGAAACAAATTTCTGCATTTTTTCCTTCCAAAATTGATTTAAATTTATAATTTCTGATGCAAAACAAAAATAATCACTCATATATAATCTAACAATTGATTGTTTTCATGTACCCTGTACCTATGAAAATTTTTCGTTTTATTTTAAAACACAGTGAAATTACTCATGCTTATGTACAATAAATTTTAGTAACCCCCACCCCACACCCCATCCTGTCTTCTGTAAGACATGATATAAGATATTTTCTTGTGCACGATGCAGAAAATCTAGCAATTGTGATTCGTTACGTTGTACACATATAATATACGACATACCCTGCTAGCTCGATAACACGAAGTTTATTTTGCATTTCATGTATAACGTGTAGTGTGAAATCTTCAGGCGAATGCAATTGTTACAGTAGTATCCATCAACAGTCACAACTATTGCCATAAACCCTGGAAAATCTCCTTTCAACTTAGAAAGTTTAAAAATTATTATCAATCAGCCATAAATGTAAACTGCACAAGCCCAAAACGGTAGAATCTCAAAAATCCCCTAGAAACAAGTTTGCAATACAGTTTAATTCAATTGTATTGTTACTGAAATATTTTCACAAATTTTCAAACATAAACATAAACACAAAATAAATAGATGGAATACATCTTATATGAGAGAAAGATTCGAGATATTGAAATTCTGCGAACGCTATTATTTCAGTTTAAAGAAACCCTTTCATTTGATAGGCAACACATAGTATTCTATGCACATAGTGTATCTTTGAAGTAACGTCAAATTATATAGGTTTGACTATGGAGATATATGTATAGTTTGTCTAAAAGCTGGTTTACACTATTCGATTTTCGTATTCGACTTTTCCATTCGAGACCATCGAATGAGATCTCGAAGTCAAAATCGTTTTGTCTTTACATAGCATTAGATTTTTAAGTTCGATGGTGCTGTCAAAAATTAGAAATCTGTCAAAATGCTGTCATTCTGCTTACATTGAGGTTATGTATTTATTATTAGATTTTTGCCTCAGTTTGTTGCATTTTTCTGGTTGTTGGGTTTGTGCAAGTGGAGACATTAATAAATAAGCATGCCTAGATATAATAATTCATGTCTCGTCAGCTGATCGGTGATGGATTGAGCATTACTTGCGCATGCGCTGTAAAAATCTCGAAAGGAAAATCGAACGAAAACACCGTTCTATCTACGAAATATCGAATGCGAAATCGAACGAAAGATCGAACCTCGCTAGGTCGAATCTAGTCGAATGCAGAATCGAGAGGTATAAACAGACAAATTGGGAGTCGAATGAGGTCGAGTTGCAAGTCGAATAGTGTAAACCAGCTTTAAAAATATTCAGATAATGGGATTGTCACGGGTATTCAATTCAAGTACGGATTTGTCAGGGAAAGTTGTAAAACTGTCAAGCTGTCGATGGGTGGCTTATTCTTCGGACCTGTGTTTTTTTGTCTGCACGTGGAACATTCATTGCAGGTATAGTCTTGCAAATTCTGTTATATGGCCTAATAATGAAAAATAATATTCCCTTTTGTACAGGGGCAGGCATAATCGAAAAGATTTCAATTGTAAGTTTGCCTTATGACCGCTCCATTGTTGACTTCACAATACCCTAATTTTACAACAGCCATATAACCTTAGAGAAATTAGAAGACTATATGTACTGTTTGTGATATCGTAAATGATCCTCATATTAAGTACCCCTGACAATCCCATTATAAAAATATTCTTGAACAAACTTTAATATACCTATATACTTTGTGTACCCTAAATCTTATTCTCAGTATAACCTCCTGGTTGGTACGTTGTTGTCAAATCTTTTCTTAATTTGTTTTTTTTTCCAGAGAAATGAAAGTACTCTGCACCACCATGAACCATATTTTACTATCATTTTAATATCCAGTTTTTCAAAAAACAAACTGAACTCTTTTAATAAATGCTCAAAAAATTTTGAATAAAAATAGTTCTCACCAAAATTGTAACATTCGTGATCCAATTGCTTTTATAAAAAAATGTTGAAACAATTAGCAACCCATGGTCATGACAAATATTTCTAAGTGAAATTTATATTATCAATTAATTAATCAATGTTGTGGCGAACGACGATGGATTTAAAATCTGATTTTATTTTAAAAAAACTCAGTACTACTGGAATGTAATAAGTACGCTCTTATAACTAGAGAGCGGATTTCTGTCGGGCTAGACAAGGCCAAACTCGGTACGGCTCGTACGGGATGGGCATTCATTGCATTTACCGGCTGCACTTCGTTTATTTGAGATTAGAATAACGCTGCTTCGTTGCACTCTGCTGTTAATTCCAGTTCTCATTTAGTTAGCCGTTTGATTAATAAATCGTTAATTGTATTTATGGAATCCAGTGACAATTAAATTCAGTGATTACCTATCACCCGCTACTGAGTCCCGGCGATGCAGCGCGTCCCCACTAAAATCGTGACGTAGCCCGACAGAAATCCGCTGTCTACTTATAACCGCAATCACACGATGTTGAAATCACACAGCTTTAAAAAAAAAATTGGTTCGTATGCAGTTTTGCTCTATTTTTTATCTTCTGTATTTCTAAGTATATACGAATAATAAATCTAGCTTTTGCAAATGTGTGTATGCTGTGTTCTGTTATAATAAGTAATCCAACATTGACCATAAAACACGAAAAAAAAGAAAACTGTTTTTCAACAGCCCAAATTCCGATTGAATATGGGCTTTCAATAAAATACATAATATATCTACTAATTATGATACCTAACGTAACCGGTAAAAAAAAAAGTAAAAAGTGGCCTAAGTTTATTCCGACCGAACTTTCCTCGTCCCTCAAGTACAACAAAACATATCCAGCTGTGTCGAAAAATTATAAAATTTGATTTTCAAACTAAAATTTTTTATGGGAACCCTTTAAGTTAAAATAAAAATATATGTACGTAATGTTGAAAGTTTCAAATAAGTTTTTCTTTTAAGAAATTTTGTGATGACATCAACATTTTTGCAAGAACACGTATATCAATTTGGATAAGTAAAGTGTAGTACTAATAATAATAACAGTATTGTATTCCCAAATTGTGGGGCAAATGGAGTGAGCCATTCATGTTTTAATCATACGTAATATCATAAGAACATTTAGTCGATTAAAATAAGAGGTTATCCTGAAAACATGTTACCCGGGAAAATATCATGCGCGTAAACACCGATACAAAGTGGAGGTGTTTGCGAGAGGGATATTTTCCTAGGCAACAAACTTGCAAATTTAAACGACCAAATAAATAGTTTGAATGCTATTCGGAGGCTTAATGCATAAAACGAAATCGATAATTAAATTTTTATTAAACTGTCAAAACTATGACTTTTAAAATGTTAGGTCTGACACTGATTAAATAAAGCAAGGTTGTGTTTAATTACTGATTAAAGGTAAGGTTGTGTTTAATCAATGTAAAAAATTTACTACGGTCAAAACTCAAATTTTCATGCCTTTGGGTTGGTTGTATGCGTTAATCAATACAATAAATTGACTTGTTCATTAATTATTGAGTCACCCCGTATAAATAATTTCAAAAACATCTGATTGCAATGATAAATCACAAATATAGACTAATTATTTTTGTACATTTTCAATAGGATGATATATTCGGCAAAATTTTGAGATGACGTATCAATTTTTTGGGGGATAAACAGGAGACAGGGTTATTCACAAGAAGCCCCACGCCTAAAGAATTTAAGACGCAAATAGAAATACAATTTCAAAACCATGTTTAATATTTATCACTATTTAAAAATGAAAACATAGTTATCTGTTTTTTGTAACAACATTGCTAAAACGAACATTTCGTAAGAATTGGTGCAGAGTGTATTCAAACGACGAAAAGACTGATATGATTTTGATATACGATGAGTGCCTCACAGTTCTGTAGAAAACATTGTCCGCACAGAATTTGTTTGTTTTGGATTTTAACGTAACAGTTGACGTTTATTTCCAAATTAACAAATCCAAACAGCTATGTTTTACTTAAAAAAAATATATATAGCTACAGTAATTATCAACGTCTGTTATGTAATTGCATTGTGGGTTGTATTTTGAATTTTTTAGTCGAGTAGCTTCTCCGTATACATATTTTGATTAAAAATTTACAATATTAAAACCGTTGCAAGATTTCAAAGCATTTGGTTTTGCAGATTCAAATTAAATAATTGTAAAATGCTGTAATGCAATTCTGAATACTACAAACAATAATAATAATGATAATGTTAATACAACAAAATAATGAGCAGACGGCATCAAATTGATGGTGGGGATGATTAGCAAACTTTAGTTAGCCGTTTACTATCTAATATTCATAACATATATACAAAATTTGACAACACTCGGTCCAGTAGTTTCGAAGATTATCTGTCTAATAAAAATTGACACAGACGGCAAACTAACGAGACAGACGACAACAGACAAACGGAAAGGGGCGTTAATTTTGTTTTCGTACTCTAGTGGTCGAGAAAACATGAAAGTAGCAAGTCGTTCTATGGACTGGATTACAATACCTCGCTTACGCTCGAAAACAAAAACTGTATATTATTGTAATGTAACACTGAATTTGCACTTGTTCATTTCCATTGTATGCAAAATTTCAACTGAATTACCTCAACTCGCAACAATGTACGGCATTAAACAAATTTTAAATGGAATTTAATTTCTCTGAATAATGTGGAATTTGATAAAACCCATTCCTAACTAGTGAGTCGAAGACTAAACGAACAAAATCACTAGAAGCTTTCAAAGTGTTAGATAAAGAATGATATAAGTAACAGTTGTTACATCATCAATTTATTAACAGCAGCAAAGGAAGGAACACTCGCACTGATTGGTAAGAGTGAGAAAGACATGGCAATGACTTTCACTGTTTTCACATGACCTGCTTCGATGATATTGCTCCAATTCTAAATCTCAAGTATTTTAAAACTATAAATTTGTTTTGTTGTATCCGTGAATTTGAAATATTTGTGTTTAATAGTAATTTAAATAACTACTGAAGCAAATCGTTTCCAATACGACTGCCTTATTCCGACGTTGCAGCAATTGAACTTGCTTTAATTGCTAATAACGGAATCGGAAATTGCTTTCAGCAACAACGTCCGGAAACCAATTGCTTGAAAAATTACTTGCCGTTCCATTTGTACAACCGTATTAGTGTCGTATTAAATGGGTCATCCTGCTTCTGTTACCTCGATAGATACAATGTGCAATCTCATTACAATACAATAACAATCCAATAGCAGGCAATAAATCAAATTCCCATTTTTTAGTCCTTCGGGATCGTGCTAACTAATTTCATGATAACAACAACACCGCTATCCCTGACATTAATACGAGAATTTAATCAAGTCCTGATTTGCGGGAACCGTCAGAAATGCAGCACGCGTCATGGTGTCGGACCATCCCTACATACAGATGTTCACAATTTATGACACATACAGACAAAATTCAAGACCGAAATCTGAAGAAAGGGTTGCTACTTAAAAAATTATTTATTGATGGCATCATGTTAAAGAAAAAATGTGGTCCACATGCAAAATTGCTCAACCTGTTTGAGTGATTTTGCTAAACTTTATGTAGTCTTTATGAATATGTTACACGCATTATGGCCATGCTGTGTTGAGCTCATGCACTAGGCAATTGGGCGCCGCTTGTGTGATCATTACGCTGGCTGCTGCAACTTCATTTCAATTTATTCCAGGCGTTTATTTCCTCCTCTCTAGCCATTGCATGCAAATTGCACCCGGGGCTCCTCTGAAATCATAGAATCTGTTCAAATTATGAGGGCCATTCAAATTATTCAAATTATCCCGCATCTATAAGATAATGACAATTTTTTTTTATTAATTTCACTTCTGAAACCTGGATTATCCGACCCGTTCTATAGCAAGGTCTCTGAAAAATCATAGAGCTGTGCCAAGGTGTTTAGACAAACTTGAACATGCAGGTGTATTGTGGTTTTGTGGAATGTCTTTGTTCCTGTTCGGAATTTTTTCATTGCTTATTTTCTTCCAATTTCGGGTACACACTTCTCACTTAGAATTACAACAAATACAGTAAAAAATTAAAATACAGGGCGTTTTGTCTCAATTATTTCGTTAAAGTTGCTAAAAGATTCGCCTATCCATGAAACAAAATTTTATTCAGAAAATGTCCAGCAGACAGGAAATACCGGAAAAATGGCATTTTGTTATTCTATGAAGTAGAGTAAATTTGGACAATCGTTAAAATGATCCTATGACAAATACTTCTCTTGGCAATTGGTAGAATGAATGAAGCCGTAATAATTTCGGTAATCGTATTTTATGAGAACTGTTATAGAATAGGAAAAACTATTTCATACAATTTCTAGTTCTACGGTTCATATTTTTGCTCAAATGGGATGGCAGGACATTTAAAACGCTAAATTTTAATTTAAAGAAAGGACAACATGTGATCGTTGTTGGTTTTAAAATTGTGTAGGTATTCGAAACTCAGCACTTCAGTTTTCGACGCCTTCATCATCAAGCGACGCACAAAAAAGTTTTAATTTCAGTTAACTTTTAAATTAAAATTAATATGTCTTATAAAATCACAAATTATCATTAATTCAATGTCTTGTAGACGCTGCCTTGTGCACAAACTGAAAAAAGTCCCCCAATGTTACAATATAATTTTAACTGCAACAAATTTTAACACATAGTAACAATTAGCTTTCTTTTGTACTATTATAAATTAAAGAACAAAAAAACGTTGACACAGAATTTGAAACTTAGAAGTGAACTTGTGCGATACTAGAACTCATTTTTTATCAAACGTTACCTAGAAAACTAGGTCACATTTAATCAAATAATCACACTGCATATCACATTTTAAAGTCAGGGTATCATTTTAAGAGGTCTGCATTGTGTTAGGAAATTGCCATTACTTTTAATCGTAAGTATCAAACTAAACCTTCACATACAGTCTGGTTTTTTACGGCACCCGCATCATATAAAATAAATTATTTTATTTGTTGTTTCTGTTTCGCACCAAAATCTATACTATTCGCCTACATTCCATCATTTATATACTTGAAAAGGCGAAAAATTATGATTTAATGTTATTAAGACAGAAATACCTTCGATTCTGAAGTGCAATCAAATAGGTCGAGTTTCTTGGATAAATTATAAAAATTGAATTCTCAGAATTGTGGGAAAACTAGATGAACCATTTTAATTAACAAACTGCATTGATTCATTCAATCATTGTTTAAACATCCTGTACAAACAATTCTAAAAAAAAATATATGCTACTAAAGCGCAAACAACCTTGCATGTCGAAAAGCACAGAGTTTATTAGACATTGATTTATAAATGTTTGTGATGACGTCAGTAATTTTCTAAACGGAATGAATAAATACATTTTTATCATTACGTATCACGAAAACCATGGGAATACTCTTTCTAACCACAAACAAACAAATCAGCAAGTCACACAATAAACAGAATTCTGCTTCGCAATTTACCCAGAGATATGTAAAAGACTAGATACAGACATTTAATGTTCTCGTGGACATACGTTTAGGGCCAAGATGTCACTGTACGTTTATATCTCCCTCTTTTTCTCTAGCACGTATAAAGGTAACCCGATATCTGAAGGTCTCGCTCTGTACGGCGCAACCAATCAGTTGGCGCAACGTTTGTCGTTGATGCCGTTCTTGTGTTTGTGCCGGTCCCTGTCAGACCACTCAGACTGTGGGTGGTTATGATTATTTATAATTGCCGCCATTAGAACGGGCCAATAACAAGACAACCACCTTTTAGAGAGTGATCGATGTAGCCTACACTTAGCATTCCATAGTACTGGTGCTGATATAGAAAAGGATAGGCGACACAAAGTATTGCTACTCTTAGATCATAGATGTTGGCCCTAGATGGGGAAAGTTATAACCGCATCTGTCTTTTACATATCTCTGAATTTACCATGTTCGGGATAACCTTAAAAGCGTCTGCAAAATTTCAGAGCAATGCATAAGATTAAAAATAGAAGTGGATTACCAAATCACAAGTCTGTAAGCATATTATTTTGCACAGAATTTACTTAGCCAAATTTCAAGACGATGGCAGCAAAAAATGTTTGGTAGAAATGATAACACAACAATCAACAAACGACAGACAAACGGAAACGGGAGGCCTACATTTTCATAGTATAGTAGCTATGAAACGCCAAGGAATCATAGAATTAGCCATATAGCAAATTGGCTATGTTACTTCCTTAGTTCACATTCGGTAAGTAAAAAAAAATACCAGTTAAAAAAATATGGTCAGAGAATTTACGTCAATTTTATATAAATTTCATTCTACTCAGATGCAAGGTAATATGAGATAAATACTGACTGAAAACGTGCGAAACTCGTTAGTTATATAATACCTAGTAGTCGAGGATTTAAATAAAAAATACCACATGTAATGGAAATAGGAAAAATCTACTTTTACGATAAACAAAAAAAAAAGCTGCTATTTACCATTTAATGATGTTGAAAAAAATCTTTTATTACTCGGGTGAACAACCCACTTTCCGTTGACGAAAATCTTACATACAAAATTAAATCTGTTCGTCACAGGCCAGCTCAACAGTTATAAAAAAAAATCGCAGCTCTTTATAAATCATTTACCGTTTGGCTTTTGTATAGTTTATAGCAGGTGTTTGCCGCTCTTTGCCGATAACGAATTACACGAGCGTCCTACTAACCCACTAATGAAGTCCCTGTGCCGCTGAATTAAACCGAACTCGCGTGTTTTCATAAAAGTATTTTATTATGCGCAAAATGTTGTACCCACTCAGCAATTTTAATTTTTGTTTGCATACTTGTACTGGCAACTCAACCTAATACAGCAAAGCCGAAAATCGTGTTCTAAGCCAACGCAAATATGACAAAGAAGCGAATCTCGAAGTTATGCTAACAAACTGTGTTGAACGCTTAAAAATTTTTTGGCTTGATGCCATTCGATGACGAATCTGTGGCAAAAAACACTCGACCGTTTTTCTCCTTATTTATTGCGGGAGAAGAGATTTTTAATCAGTTTCCACCCTTGATACAAAGCACGAAATGGTGTTCTAACCCGCAGGGGAACGTAAAGATATTGCGGCACTATGTCGTACATACATCAGCCCTGATAGACTATCGCATTTCCCACTATGGCAAACCACCCACGAACGGCCTGTATTGTCCCCTGTGGTTGGACATTTTTATTTACTTGACTACGGTATAGGATATATTTAACCGTTACATCTTGGTGGTTGCATCCTTCGTCGCTGAAATATTCTACCTTTGGAAATGTAAATGTTTAAATCCGATATTTTCGGCGAACTAACGAAAAGAATTACCACTTTTCTTCCCTATTCTTACCATATGATGTTTACTATTATCATTTGGTATTAACTTTGAAAAAACTCTTTCCAAAAATATTTAGACAATACGTATTTTTTGTTATGTTCTAAAAAAAATAGTGGTTTAAAATGCCGGGTGACTTTCAATGGTTGAAGCAAATTTTTGTGTTGGCAGTTGTCAGTTCATTATGGTCAATTTTGACATAAGCACTCCTAATAAACGTGGTATTTCGTCGAGACGATGGCAGTTGTCATAAATATCATTTTGACAATCAGGTATGGCATCATAAAATTTTAAATAGGTTGCCAATTTGAGAAAAAAAATCACAAAAATTAATAGTCACTCGGTATTTGCAGCAAGTGTACAAATTCAGGTACGGGAATTTTGAAAATGTTAAAGTGCTAAAAACCCTCAGTGCTGCACCAAATACATCTGGTGACAATAAATCAAGTTTTTCCACAAACAAATCTATATAAACATCCTAAGTACAACAAAATGTTTCAAGTAACAATACATCAAAGGATTTAACGTAAAAAATTTCGGCAGTCAAAACAATGAGATATTAGGTATAAATAATTAATTACTTAATCTCCATTATGCTGATAAATATCGGTGTGCTCGTATTAATCAAGTGGTAAAAATTAACATATTTTGCATATTTTGTACATATGTATGTATTTGCGCAAATCCAGACGTATAATATCGAAGCCTAGTTATTTTGAGGCTTTTTTGGCCAATTAGAAACGGAATCGGTCCAGCTTGTGCACTTAACATTGTAACATTTTTTTTTAAACTTTGATGGCCATTAAATTTATAATTTCTTTTGTGCCTGTACTAAAAAATACAATACAAAGATTTTATTTTAACAGCAAGTACAAGGACAAGTAAAATAAAATATTCACAACGAAGCAGATCTTTCAATAAGAATCGGTACACAACTTGTAAATCCAGGCGGGATGTAAGCAAATCACATACGAATTGTATTTATTTTGTTAAAATTCATCGCGTGGTAGTGAAGTGACATTTTTAATGCCTCTTTCATCAATAATTTCGTAGGATAAATCAAACAACGGAAATCAAAGACCACAGTAGCCACAACACGAAATCAAAAGGTAAGTCAGGTGTACGTTGTATGAAATTTTAAAACAGCATATAAAAAACTGTATAATAGATGTGCTAGCAATTCTTTTGTTTCGTGTACACGCTCATGAGATCAAGCGATTGCGGTTCGGCTTAACACAGACAGGTGTAGAGATTTGTACAGTTAATGTTGAAATCTACTGCAACTAAAAGCTGGATAGTATACTTAGTTCTTTGGAAAAAATTCACTTTCAAAAAAAATTCCAACCATGTATCGATTACAGTTGCTAAAGGCTTAAATTAAGCCCCCAGATCCAGACTGTGGGGTCTATGTACAATTAATTACCACGTCTTGAATTAATGATATGTCGCTAATACAAAAAAGCGAGGTATAATTAATTCTGGAACAGAAAGTAGTCGGAAGCGGAGCACCAGTAAACTTGAAATTTTATCGTTGATTATGAATTGATAATAGAAGAGAACTAAAGAAAACATTTATGTAACACGGGCAATTACTGAATGATTAATGACTCAGATATGATACAAGATTTTCCGAACGCACAAAATTTAAATCAAAATTATCACAGTTACCTCATCTTCATTCTAGTCAATTGGTCAACTAGTAAATACTATCTATAACACGCGATTGTTATGACACTGATCTAAATACGACCACGTCGTACTGAAGCCTAATAACAAGTACTACTGACGAGTGAAGTTCAATGTATGTATACTTGTGTTCATTTTCTTCCAAATAAATTACTTCAATCCAGGCGCGGATCCAGGGGGGGGGCAATGGGTGCAATTGCCCCCCCCTGAAACACGATCGAGGTACTTTATTTTGACCAATTTCAAAATTTTGAAATCGCATTTCATTTTGTAATTACAGTACAATCTCTATAATCCGAATTCACGATTATCTGAACATCCAGTAATCCGAACCGAGGCTATTTGAAGTCGATACCTCTTTAATCCGAACAAAAACTCTGCAATCCGAACTGAACTTGAAAACATGCACCTACTTGAAAGAATGACGCAAGATCTTTCTGCACATGTTGTATGGAATATTTTGAAATTTTTAAAAATTGCGATATTTCAATGCACTGAATTAATTAACTAATTCTGGACAAAAAGGTTGAAGTTATCGAAAAAATGAGACCCGAAATCTATAAGGGAAAATATTTAGTTAAGTTTCGAAAATCGTCGAAAATGGGTCGAAATTTACATGAGGAAAATTTCATTTTTGAAAAATTTCCTAAAAATTCTGAAAAAATTCAGGGATATATATTCCGACGTGCTGATTCCAGAAATATAGCATGTTTATGGTAACGGAGCAATATTTTCGGAAAATTCGCTTTAAAATTCGAATTTTTCGAAATGTTTAAAAATTGCGATATTTGAACTGGACGATTCTGGAAAAATGGTTTATAGTAGCCTGCATAGATATTGTAGCCGTCCATAGAGTCGAAATTTGCGAATAAAAATAAAATAAAACCGGTTCAAACGGAGCCGACGGTGGCTTGCAAAGTCTGATGTCACCCTGGCACACGTTGCACAGAGACGTATTTAATATTAAATGTCATTTTTTCCGTTATGAGCTGAATCTCGTCAATAAAATCGAAGCTCTGTTCACTGTACACAAGTTGTGGTATGGTATATTCATCGTTGCGGAGGCAGGTGGAGCGAAAAACCTAGTCATCTTAGCAGCAAACACGCCTATAAACTAGTCCACGTGGACTGTTTGTTTCCTGTCATATTTTAGTTTGCTTGAACCAATTGTGTTGCACCAAACGGTTATTACACTTGTTGAAATAAATTTTCAAACTTCCATCTTTCTCTAGATCATCGTTTTCGTAGCTGTGTGACAAATCGTTTGTCGTAGATAGAAAATAGTAAGATTACAGTGACCCTAAGATTTTGTGCAAACAGCCTTAAATACACCCCTGTGTGATATGACGCGTGCCGTAGTGACAGAACTTGCAAGCCGTCGTCGGCTCCGTTTGAGCCGGTTTTATTTTATTTTTATTCGCAAATCTCGACTCTATGGACGGCTACAATATCTATGCAGGCTACTATAAGTTATTGAAGAAATGAAGCCAAAGTGACTTCTGAGGCCCAAAATCTACAAGAAAACGTATTTAGTTAAATTTCGAAAATCGTCGAGAATGGGTCGAAATTTGCATAATGGAGGTAATACGAATACATAATGGAAAATTTCCTTTTTGAAAAATTCATCTAAACATTCTGAAAAAATTTAGGGTTTAGATCCCGTCGTGTTTATTCCAAAAAAATTACGTGTTTATGGTCACGGAGTAATATTTTTTTAGAAAGTATGTATATTATTATCCATTGTTGCTTAAGAATTCTTTAATTTTGTTTAATAAAATTTAAGTTTATTTCTTGAAATTTGTTTTCAGTTGTGTATGAAGCTGTTATTCAATTCCCTTTCAGATTTTTGGAAAAATCGCTGATCCGAACAAATCGTTAATCCGAACACACCTTTATCCCAATTATTAGGATTATCGAGGTTCTACTGTACACTATACGTTTAAGGAAAACAACCAAATGTCACCCATGTTATGTGAAAAAGAGTATACTAGTTAAAATTTTATAAATTTGTTTGGTTAGAACGAATTTCTGGGGGATAGGTAAAATCCCACAAAAATTGCCCCCCCCTAAACGAAATCCTGTATCCGCGCCTGCTTCAATCGACTATTACAAATAGTTCACAACGCTTTTAACGTTACACTTAGAAAATGGACTATTTTTTAATAAGTTTAATCGAAGATAGAAGTACTCCAAATAAGTAAATATGTTCAATAATGTCCTTACAAATGTTAGATTTTTAAATGATGTTGTAAAAAAGTGTAAATTCATGTGATTCTTTACTAACTTATTGTGACATAATGACATTTTTGTTATGATTATACTTCCAAATATATCTATATGAATTGACGATTATATATGTGACCCAATAGCATTCGTCTACAGTTTCCTCAATGTCCATAACTTTAACAATGTCATAAATTAACCAACACATTAATGTATATGTAACATAATTGTTATATTAGAACATAAACTTACAGAGTGTAGTAACTATTTACAAAATAATTTCAACGCATTCAAGATTAATGTGTACAAGAGCACTAAAACAGGTAGTTATTTTTAATCGTGCCTTTACAAACGTTATTCAATTGTTTTTAATGGTACACATATTTTGCACACTATAAATTTTTCTATGATTGCACTTTTAACAAAGCGTATACAAGAATATAATTCAAACTAAAAGAAATGTCATGTTTCTACTAATACAAAAGAATTTAAGATGTTTCTGCTAGACCTTGTAACAGACTCCTGACCTATGATAAAACAGTCATCCACCTAAGTGCATATGACGTCATAGCTCAAACGTTAGTGACACCGCACTTAAATGCATAATGTTGATTTAAACACATCTAAAAAACTATTAATTTTGTACAATATTATTATGCAGTTTTTAAATTCATCAATTTTAATCTATAACAAACATGGTCTGAAAAATGGAATTGAGAGTTAACATTTATCACCGTTAAATATCATCTGGCATAAAAGCTCATTACGTATTACAGATTTGTAATACATATTTATACACACTGGAGTAAAAAACTGCAAAATACTCATTTCTCAATTTTTTAACCAATGACGCCGTAATTTATTACAAACATTCGTTGTCATACGAAGTTTCTGACATTGTGACCTTCATTTAATAATAATGTCTGTAATAGATTAAGCTGTGACAAAAGATATCAAAACAACATTTCTTCATTTAAATGTATGATCTCTAAATGTGTATTTTGCACAAGTGCAATATTAGTATTATATTTTAAAATATCACTTAGCAAGTGCATTCAACTGCATCGCCCACAGGTGCCGCTTGGCATAAACATCAAAAGAAAATGGACGTTCGTTTACATTTGTACAAAAACTTATACATGCAAATTTCAGAGATGATGTACTTGAAGCGGGTACATCTCTCTTTTCAGGTCGTAAACAGTGTAATTACGACCAGGTTAACAGAAGCGTTACAATCTATCGAAAGTGAGAGTAAACGATAAAGTGTGAACACATACAATTGCCAAAACAGTAACAATAGACACGACGACTATTACGAGGAAACTAGTCCCGAGTAAACAACATGGATGAGCAATATCGCGTTTTCAACATAGGCAATCTCTGCATCGATAAACGACAATATATCGTAAAATAACAGAATTAGAATAAATATTACTAATTTAATCTATAAATGAAATACTTTCCTTTATCAAATTAAAAATTTTAATCATCCACCATAGAATTGTTCCGCAGATGAAACTGAACAAAGAAATTTGTCTACTTCCTTAACACAACTAGTTTCCATTTCACATATCACGTTAGATTGTATACTTATATAGACGAATTATCTTTATGCCGACAGGCGAATACTGAGGACTTCAACGGATACCTACATACAGATGGCATTTTTAGCAAATCTCAGAACAGTAAACAATACACTCCCTCCAGCTGCTAATATTAACAAGCAATTTGATAACGATAAATCAAATTGTTATTGCCAATTAAGTTAAGTGAATAGATATATTAAGTTAAGTATATAGATATACATATATTCTCTGTTATTAACATTTCCGCAATTGCATTCATTTTATTTAAACAACATACCCAACAGTTTAATAAATAAAATGAAAATTACCTTGTGTTAATATAACTTGTGTATATGTATGTATCCATGTAATGTATGGACAACTTATAATATTTATACCGCAATTATGTAATAACAACACACTGTAATACAAAAATAATAAAGTTTCCTCTCGTTATGGCTTGCTATATTATACAATTACATACCTGAGTAGCTACCGGGAATTGCAATAACTCGGGGGCCTCTTCCATTAATTTGGACCATCTAAACTTTATAAAGCTATAAGCAACTACAAGATAATATTAGCCATACACAAACATAGTCTGCATATATTTGTAATACATCATTTTCATTTACGTGGCGATAGTTTCAAACCGCCCGAAAAAATAAACATACACGTACCCAGTTAATCATTTCTTTTTTCTCCATTAGAAAAAACAAATTAGTTCAGGTAGATTATTAATTAAAAAGTATTAACCGTTCACAATTATTTCGCACAGTCTATGAATTTCTGACAATTTAGTTGGCAGTATTGTGATTTGCCATATCTATTTTAGGCTATAATTGATACCGACCGAGTATTGCTGCCAGTTTGCTACATTTTTCAAACAATATTGAACAAACACATTAGATCCAATACCTACATACAAAACCTTAGCTGAAATGAAACATAAGTGTATATTTATGGTGCGGTTCTCGTTTTAGAACATATCTCACTCAAAAGAAATTAACAAATTCCTGAATCTGGTTCATAAAATCTGCACCTGAATCAGAATCTCTCAACAAAATAATGACTAGTGGAATACTGGCAACCGAAAAATTACCCACTTGTTTTTACAATCTTAAACAATTAATTATTCGGATTGTTTACAATAAATTTGTCGCAGCTTATACATTTTACAAGTGATTTCGACCGTAAATTGACAATTTATGTTTACTCGAAAGATATCTCTATTGTAATAGCCTTTAGAAAAACTCCATGTCAATTCCTCTAAATTGTATTAGCAATGATATGAGGGAAGAACTTAAAATTTTGTTTCAAGGTGACAATTACTTTCGGAATTTTGAACTAACAAAAATTTATAAGGATAAAAAGCCAAGAGTAAATTAGCTAAATTAATGACAGAACTGAGAACAAGGTGGATATTTCAAAACAAATGTCATGATAACAAAAAAATATTTTGGTCTACTGCATCTTAAACAATCGGGAATGCGGTGTAGTTAAAAAATTTAGAACTCCAAATGTGCGCCGGTCGGTATCTCAAGTGGATAAAAAAATAATTTCCTTCTGGTATACATACACTCAAGATAAATTTGTTTGTATTAGGTATTTCTTATTTGGCTAGTTGAGAGGTGATCTTCAAATGGTTCTAGTAATCTATACTATCGCACTGATAACTATAAGGTGGTCGGTTCGAGTGTACTGGTTGCGACGTGTTTTGATTTATTTATTGTAGAAAATTATAATAGCCGCGTCCTACGTATTAACAGAAAATGAAAATAGAACACACATTGATAGGTATATATTTTTATATTTTTCATGCAATAAAATCCTTTAAATAAGTATTGCGAAATCTTTTTTCTTCCAACAGTTCGAATTTTCGTACTTTATTAAAGTGCTGCTTTCGAATAGGAGACCCCCAAGGTCTTCGAAAGTTTCCAAGCGTGTCAAATTGATTCCGTTGACGGAATAAGTATGGTTTCTTGTTTGCTCTTACACCAATTAGCGGCAAAATTTAAACTTGATGTTTCATTATAAATTTTATTATATTTATTAAATTTCCTACCAAATAAGAATTTAATGCTCTCCCAAAAACGTCGAAGGAAATTATGTGAAAGGCATTAAATCTTCAACGTAGTTAAGACAGGTTATAAAACTATATTGCAACAATATTAGAAGGAAAAAAACACTATTGTTCATTCTGTATAAATAATTACTTTTTTATGTCTTCACTGTAATTCTGGTAATAATATACACCAAATCAAATTTCTTACAAGCAATATAATTCTTGTTTCCATTAAAAACTAGAACACAATAATAATAATAATAATAATAATAATACATATTTTCCAATGATCCTGTATAAAAACATTGTCAAAAATATATTTATCCAAGTAGCAATAATCACCAAAAAATATGTTTGTGTCGCGATGCCAGCACGCGTCATGTTTGCAGTATACTAAGTTAAGCTTCCCCCTTCGCACTAAAAATTTGAAGCGATTACAAAATTTCACTATTTCTAACCGTTGTTAACATACTAGGCAGCGAAGATTTATCTAGGACACCCTGTATGGCTTTAATATAAAAATATGTTCTTTCGTTCCAATTGCTGTTGTACGTTGCGCAATTTTTATATAAATAAAAATAGAAAAATACTATGGTCTACGGTTATTTATTTAGTCAGAACTTCCCTCATTCGTAAAGTGTAGTCCAACAAATCCAGCTTCTTTCATTTTGCGAAATTTTATTTCTATTTTCCGACAACAATTATAAGTTAAATAGGAAATAGCGTTAGCCGCTCAAACCACTGAGCTATTTCGGACATTGCTGTGCGTCCTTCTTAGGTTATATATATAAAAGGTTGTAATACAATTTGGATTCTTTTTGCAAACATCTGGACGCCTATGGTAAACAATTAAGGCGGATTCATAAACCACAAATGCAGCAATATATTGTTCTATGACGCCATGGTAGTGAGGATGAAAATTTGATAGCTTTTTACTATACATATACACGGCATTCCTAGCGTACTGTTACGGCCCCCCAAAAGGGCACGATTTTTGGTTGTCATGGATTTTTTTGAATTTTTAAGTAAATGTAAGCCTGGCGTAGCGTCCGAAAAGTAAAAACATTATTCAATAAATATTACTAAATGTATTTAACTGATCGATAAATAAATTGATTAATGTGCAAATATCTATGGAACAAATACCCATTATGAAAATCTTTGAACAGGTTACCTAACTTAAAAAAAAAAACAAAAGAATTAATATTTTGTTGCAGCTCAATTTGCTTCAATTAAACTTTCCAATCTTCTTGGCATTGACAAAACTAGATTTCTCATGTTATAGTTATTCTCTAAATCTTTCCATGCTCCCTCAATTGCTTCCCAAAGCTGTTCCACATAATTAACAATACAACCCCAAACATTCCAATGGGGTTGAGGTCGGGACTTCTAGCTGGCCAGGGAAAAACGTTAATTTGATTTTGTTCAAACCGTTGCTCAATTATTCGAGCAGTATGCACTGGGAAATTGTCATGTTGATATGTAAAGTTATTTTCTGAGTATGTTTGTAGGACTGAGGTAACATTACGTTTTTCAGTATTCCACGATAATTTTGTGCATTAAAACGCTCATTGATTCTCCAGCACATGCCTGGACCGTCAATCCATCCCCAAACGTTGACTGCAAAACGTCTACTGTTCGAAAATTGGGTGTAATTTTCTTCATATCAGCAGTTTCGTGATCTCTATTCGCGAAGTTTCCCGTTTTTACCGGACTGACTTTTCATCGCTAAATATAACGTGCCTCCAGAAGTCGTCTCCCTGATTCAGAAAATCACGCGCCGATTCAAAAATATTTTGTTAGCAGCTACATCATTTTTCAGATTCGACGCTTTCACTCTTTTAAGATCCCGGAAAGTTTGTTTCTACTCTGGCTTTAACCACTGTACTAAACGGATTATGCCTTAGGAAATTAATTGGGGCATTATCTTCATTCTGGGTGGAAACTTTACCAACACCGATTCTTGCTGATCGGTTGAAAATATAAGTACCATTTTCCTTTTTTTTTAATTATTATTTTGAAAATGCAGCTTTTACTAACACGAATGTCCGCAGCCACAGCACTCAAGGACCAACCTTCCTCTAATTGGCGACGGCTCTTGCTCAAATTTGACAAACTTTGTTATTCGGACACCCATGATTTGAACATATACATATTTACAATAGAGAAAATTATCGTGTACTTTTGGAAGGCCCGCAACTGTACATGTACAATTCGACAACAATCAGTCCGGTAGTTTCAAAATTATCTGGCTAGTAAATATCAACACAAACGACAGAGGAGACATGAAACGTCCAGAAAACATGATAATAGCCAGTTCGCCGGATGGACCCTATTACAATACTTCCTCAATTTACGGTCGGGAAGTAAAAAACATAAATTAAACATTTGTAAAAATTCAGTACAGTCAAACAGCCCTTGTTTATTGTCCTAGTAACACAGACGTATTTTATTTTTATTGGGAAGTGTTGGATTATTATGTATAGTTGCATCGTGTAATTCCCGTCAAGTTTAAAAACCTGGTCACATTATTATTGATTTGGAACAACTCTTATTAGTTTATATGTCGGTTTTACTTTTTAATTATGTAACTTAAGTTGCTAAATAAAAATA
Organism: Zophobas morio; assembly: GCF_036711695.1. Classification (NCBI taxonomy): domain Eukaryota; kingdom Metazoa; phylum Arthropoda; class Insecta; order Coleoptera; family Tenebrionidae; genus Zophobas; species Zophobas morio. The sequence continues at coordinate 9,202,789 of NW_026972110.1, forward strand.
CATATTCCAAAGAGCATGCTGCAATTATCACATACTTAAAAAAAGGATTTAGCCCACTTGATTGCAAAACCGATTTAGGTCTTATCAATTCGCCACGTGCCACTAACAACTTTCCTTGAGACCTTTGCCACGGCGACTTCCGTCGTTAAGAATCTATTACCCTCTTCGAAATCTCATTTAATGGAATCTCCCCAGTATTCGACTACTGCCTACAGACGGGAAGCCAAATGCCGTCAGGACTCTTGTATTTCATTAAAACCGTCTACAATCTATCCCTTTCGCGTTTATCGACTGAAACGGCGTAATCCAAATTAGCTTGAGAATTAAGCGGCTTCGCTGCGAAGTTGCGGCCAAAGCGATATGCAGTGTTGGAAACAGAAACAGCACAGCGCCGTCGAATACGGGGTAACAACCGGTGAAGGACCGAACAAGGCCGATTGAGAACCTATTGCAGGATGGAGTGGCGGACGCCGGACGCCCAGCAGCCCGTCATACAGCTCGCGATATGGCACGCGCAACCCGACCGCTCGTATGTGCGACTTCCGACAGTACCACGGCCATAAAGTAGAAGGTACGACCAATAATGGAAGCCGATACACCCACGAGAGTCATATGGGAAGACTAACGGCAAACCTACTGATGTCAGTGGAAAAACCAGAAGCAAGCGGACGAAATTGGACGATAACATTAGAAAGGTATATTGCAACATATACGTTTGACAAACAAGATTATTACACTTACGTAACATCCATACAGTTATGTATTCATTTAGTTCTGATGTGAGATACTACTGCAACTAATGATCTGTTCTCGTCGATCGGATAGTCGCTTACTAGCCGAGGAGTCGAGGCCGACGAAATGTAACATTTTTTATGGCATCAATTTAAATAGATCTTATTTATTCTTTACATTTTTAAACAGGGGAAGGCTTTTCTCATTGAAAATTATTTCAACTGGGTGCCACATTTAAAAAGCTGGACCTGAAATCACAACATTACTAATTTAAGCAAAAAAAAAAAAAAAAACAATGATTGCGTAATTTGAGTGGATTAGATTGAACTTTTCTGTCCTGATTATTTCTTTTGAAATAAAAATAATCGGCATGCATGTCTGCCACTATGAATTTTTGTAGCTATAATTTAAACGTTATACAAAATTCAAAAATTGAGTTCTAGCAAGTATCGGGAACGAGATTTTATTATGGTATATCACTTTCCAAAAAATGAAGACTATTTCTGTGTACAAAAAAAATTTAGAACCCTGTTAGTATTAGTCAGGCCAACATTGGTCGAAGAACCTTGCACTGACGGTGCACGCTGCTTTGTAATTTCAGGGTTGTATTTAGGAAAATACTTGATCGTTAGAAAATATTGGAATCAAACTAGGTTCATGCTGTTCAACTCTCACAACAAACACTGACAATAAATTAATATTCTTCTACTGCAATCGACTTTTGCTAACATTTTATTACAGAATAAATAAATCCATTCACCATTTGTCCACCGCCCATCTTCGGTCAAGGGGCTGTAATTTATGCGTTTAAGGATTATGGGCTTCAACTCTTTCAGTTTTTTATAGAAAAATAATCTTCTTACTATAAAATCATCATTCCTTAATCGCTGATGACGCAATGCTTCAAGGAGATCTTTTTTAACTTATTAATACACATGTATATAAAATAAAGTCCTCAAATTACCTTAAAATAATTAAATAAATATTGTTTATTAAGAAATGCGCCCTTACAGGTGGTATAGTTTGTTTTTAACTAATATGTTAGTTTTTTTTTTTCATAATTGCATATTATAAGGATCTTAAGAATTTATTTATTTTTTCTTATGTCAAACGCTTTGACTTCGTAAAACGTCTAAAACGAACACATTGGGTTATGGCATTGTGTCAGGTAATTATTGAATAAATCTGTATTGAAAAAGGAAGCTCCAGATGAATGTGGTAGTTGTTTTTGGGTCAGAAGTGAGGAGAGGAGTGACAAGACATTTAAACATTCTTTTTGTCGATAATCTTGAAAATAAAAAAAATAAAAAAAAAGTGATTTCGACAGAACATCCCTCCCCTGGAGTACAATAAAACCATCACATTGATGGAGATGATTAGAACAAATTTTGGTTAGTGTTTTACCATCTACATTCCTACATGATATTCAGTACCTTCGGAGATTTTCTGTCTAATAAAAATCCGGACAGACGGCAAACAAACGGACAGACGGAAACGGGAGACCTATTTCTTCGTAGTCTAGGGTCGAGAAAACGTAAAAATAGAGAGTCGGCCGACGACCTCGATTACAATACTTCCTTCGCTTACGCTCGGGAGGTAAAAATGTGAATGAAATAAGATAAATATATATATATTTTGCACATTTTAGATATTACTTATTCGGCAAAATTTTGAGATGACGTCATCATTTTTGGGGAATAAACACATGTATTTGGATTAGAAATTTACCACAGATTATCTGTTTAACAAAAATTGACACGGACGGCGAACAGACAAACAGACGGAAACGGGAGACCGGAGACCTATGGTTTTGTACTATAGGGCTAGGGGCCATGACACGTCGAGAAAATGTGAAAGTAGCCAGTCGCCCCATGGACTCGATTACAATACTTCCTTAGCTTACGCTCGGAAAGTAAAAAATATATATTTAAGTTTTCATATTAATGTCAATATTTCGTTGCGTGAAAGAACTACTTATTTTTGCAGATTTTCAATAAACTCGTTAAATAATGTCATCATAGATAGATGTTTGGCAAAAGCAACTAACTGTTGTTTGTGTTTCTTTTATGATTTATAACTTTTGTCAAAGTTTCTTGTTCCTCTGAGTCGGCTGTTCCTACTTAAACAATTTTCACACAATCGCTATTTAAGTTTTTCTCTTGATATCGAATTTTCTAGCGTAGTATGTATCAAAGGAAAAAAATGGAACTGTTTTAAATCGATTTTTCGTATGTCTTCTGGATCTACCAGAACCATCGAAGTGTAAAATTCTGTAAATTTAATAAATAAAATATCGACGTCTACTGGCTAGATAGTCGTTTATGAGAAATCATAATAGCAAAAACTATCGCAATTTGATTTTTTAAAAAGTAGTAAAAATGTCGAAATCCACACCAAAGTTTAGCAAATTACCATTACATTAATTAATATCATGACATTAATAAATAAAGATTTCGGTTAGACTTGCAATAAAGTAAGGTGTGCCCCAGTTAACGAGCGGTAGGGTATATATATTATTTGTTATTGTTTTGAAATAATTACCTATACTTAAGCATACTTAAAGTATGTAAAAACTCGTGTCTCTTGGTCAAAAATGTGGTCGCCGTTTTCGAATTTGATTTAAATAGGTTGATTTTATATTAAATCTTCGGAAGTCGGCGCCTATGGTAACATCCAAACAGTTATGTATTCAATTTATCTGTGATGTGAGATACTACTGTTCCTAATGCTCTATTCTCGTCGATCTGATAGTCGCTTACCGCTATTTCTTGAACGCCATCGTTACCATGATACAATAAATACTAGGTATGATATTGCGCACGTACGGAGTGGGGGAGTGACGTCACTCGGTGAGTAAACACAGGCATTTCGCGCGTATTCTGCGACGTTTTTCTGTCTTCCACGTATTTTTTAGAAAGTTTAGTGGCTATACGTTATGTTTTAATAATTTTATAAAGTCACGACGATGTGTTGTGGCGTTTTTGGGTATAATAGCGATAAACAATCAAGACATTTTCAAAAAGACTTACAATTTTATTCGTTTCCAAGAGACAAGTATGGGTTATTTCTTGTTGTCGTTCGGATTCTTTTATAGTAAAAAATGCAAGAGTGTGTTCACAGCATTTTAGTGAAGACGATTTCGAACGAAATTTGCAACACGAACTTCTGAATTATCTTCCTGAAAAAGGAAAAAAAACTAAAGTCTGGAGATCAGCCAAGTTAGTTAAAGAAATTTGTTCTAGGGATAAAATCACAAAAATTAAGTAGGTTATTTTACTTGAATATTGATATAAATCAAACAAATTCAATTACAAAAAATTTTTTCAAAGAACATCTTATAGGACTCTTTTTTAGCAAATATTTAATATTTTCATTTATTTTATAGCACTGAAACCAACAACGCAAGTGCTGCTTTGGATGATAAAACAGAATCTACAAGTAAATCTGTTGGGTATATTGAACATTATTTATTGTATTTACTCAAGGAAAGTGCTTTTTTTTGAAGAATAACTTTTATGTTTGCACGTTTTTTTTTGCATGATGTATATTTCTTTCTCAAGGGAAACGATTATTTGAAGACGTAGTATATCCAATATTTAATTATGTTTTTTACATAGTACAAATACAGATCAAGATATACAGAGAGAAGATCTAGAAGCAAAAATTGCTTATCTTAAAAACAAAACGACGAACTTGTTTTCATAGCTTGACAAAAATCAAGCTATGAAAACAATTTTCACTCCAAGAAAAATTGTTAATTAACATGTAGATTACAGTTCAATAGTACAAAGTATTTATTTTTAGTGGTTACTTTTTCTTGTACTTGTAGAACAGAATTTCTAAAATAGATTTCTGTTTAAGATAATTATGTTCACGTTAAATGTGCACAATTACCATAACAACGAGTCTGTTCATGATAATCAATAATGAAAACCTAAAAAAAAGCAAAAAATGGATAATTCTGAAGATCTTGGCATTTTCACATAACCTGTGCGCTACTAACCAGAAAAATAGCACTTTTTTTATAATTATCTCCAAATTAAAGCCGCACTTTTCTATAGAGTACACGAAAGATAATATTAAACGCGAAATTTTAATTTGTTACACACAATAGAAATACGTATCAAACTCCGTTAAATTCGTTTTTACAATTTAATTCAGCGAAATGATGTAAATTTAGTTTTCAGGTTGTTTAATGCAGCATTATAATTATTATATTATAATATAGAGGTTGTACAATACATTTTTTAAAATACATAACGAATTATAACAATAAAATTAAAAAATATTAGCGATTCTTCGTGCTTTTATGCTGAAATTCCACTAGTTCTACTCACCGAGTGACGTCACTGCGCGAACTGGGATTATTTTGAGCCACACGAGTATCATACCTAAAGAATTATTGTATCATGATCGTTACGAAGGAAAATTGATTCATTCCTTTCACGTTTGATATGTATCAGAACTATTCACATGGTGGTATGAATTCCAGTCCTGACCAATTCGGTGCCCACTAAATTCTATAAAATTTGCCTTGTAATCTTGTAGACTATTATTACCATGTATTTCGTGCGCAAGATGAAATTAACAGATCGATTATTACACGGTAATAGTTTTATTCTAAAAGATGACGTAAGTTTCTGGTGCTGCAATTTGTTTTTTGTTTATCGTAAATGACACAACCATACTGTCCGTTGGAGGTATGTAATCAGCAATTCGACCATAGCAAATAGGAACCTTTGTAAACCGGCTTTGTTGTCTGGACGAATTGAAGACTGAGAAAACACGAAATTTTAGGAGTGACCGTGAAAGTATAAATTAGTTCGGACCAAACGCTGTATAAAAACCGCTTGATCCAATATATAACTTTACAATTAAATAGAAGTTTGTTTATACATGATACCACTGAATTTTCGAAACTACAGCATTATCTACACTATCCACTATTTAAACTGACGGTAGTGAGTACAACACGTCCAAACTTTTAACAAATATCCAGAACTGTCATCTTATTCAGCAGTATCTTTGTCCAACGCATCAAATCAAAAAAATAAATTTTTAATTTGAAAAAAAGAACCCCCTATAACAAATTTAATCGATTTCAAGTATTAAACGGTATATAAATTTCATGTACGAAAACTATTTGTATTCATACGATAATAAAACATTTCACGTTTGGCGGTAGCGAAACATAGTTAATGTATATCATGTTACCGCAAGACAATGACCATAGAACACATCGTACTTACATTCAATGCTGACTGTCATTAGCAAATGTGAAACTTTGTGCACTTAATTTATGTTCCTACATGACCACACACCACAAAAATATCGTAAAGGAAGGAAAAAAGCTTTACTCGATTAAATTTTTGTTTGAAATAATTTATTTTTGACATTAATCAACAATATAAAATATGATACCAAGAACTGGGAGTCGCATCATACTGTTGGAAAAGCAGTTAAATTTCAAAGTTAATTTACATTCATTACACGATTACGCATTTCTTTACAACTGTAAAACACATAAAGGAGTACAATACAATAAACGTACAGTAAGAATTGTAAAAATTTACGCACGAGCAGACTGCCTTTCTTTTTCAGTTTTCAAAAACACAACGGAACTTTCCGCATATAAATAACGTGCGCAAATCTAATTTGTGAGTATCGACAAAAATATTTCAACACATTAAATTTATTATTGGCACAAAGAGAAAAGCTTCTACAAAGAGTTATTTATATGAAATAAATAATGAATAAAATGAAATACAAATGCCACAGAATCAAAACACCCATTTTCATCTATTTAATCTACAAATATTCTGATATCTCAAAAAGCATGTACATTATCAAAAACCTCTAAGTGATATATTTCATATTTCGTTAAACAATAATAATAATAATCGGTGGCCTTAGTTTTAAATTGAATAACACCAAGACCCGGTTTCGAGAAGCTCAATTAAATATTTAATTGCGATTAAATTTTTAACAAAGCGTTAAAGTACCACGTGACCGGCTATAGGCTAATCAGACCTCACTAAACGCGTCGTCAAATGCGTGATTAACTTAATCTCAGTTAAAATATTGTATAACCTGGCCCCTAGAATAAGGAAAAATCTATTAAGCCTTTAGAGGTAATCATCAGAACCCGGACCGGAGCCAGTGAACAAGCAAACCGCCAGTGGAATCGTGCATTTGAACCTCACGTCGGAGTCAGTAGTCTTCAAGTGTCGAACTGTACTAAACAAAACGAAGTAGAATTAGTTTTTCTTAAATTCAATCATATCCAGCGTTAACCTACGTAGTGTTAACTTAGGCTTAGTTACTTAAACTGCAGTGTAATCCTCAATGCATAACAATTAATTGGAAGATCTAAAAAAAGTAACTTGTAACCAAACACAAATAACACGAAAATATTTGGAAAATATAAAAATTGCGACAATTTTTACTTCCCGAGAAACGTTTCATAACACCAAAAGTATGAAAAAAGTGGTCTGTCGTTTTCTTTTGTCTGTGTCCTCTGTTTATCGTGTCTGCCCGGCCGTCAGTCCGTCTGTCGACCTGTGTCGATTTTAGACAGATAATCTTCGGAACGATTGGACCGTTTGTTGATAAATTTTGCATGTATATTACGAATATATCATGTAGATGACAAAACACTCACCAAAATTTGGCTGATCATCATAAAATTTCTACGTGGTATTCTTTCGATGCATAACCACTCGAAGTTAAGCATGTAATTATTGCTGAGAGAACATTTTTTTTTCGTTGGTTCTCCTTCAAATATATTTTACATTGTCCGTACTTATGCGGACCCCTGTCCCCACTGAGTTTGCGCCCCCACGGCACAGGGTCTGCTAGGATGCTATTTATGCGGTTGGTTTTTATTTTAATTTATACGGATTATCACGAAACAAAAATGGCAAAATCGAACTTTATGGTTAATCAAAAAAGCGGGATTTGTTGGATTTGTGCACAATTTCGTTTTTTTGTTTGTTTCGTACCGCACAAAGTTACCCCGTTATCAAAAAAAAGAAATTTATGTAGTACATACTTCAGTTGGTAATTTAAGTTTAAAATTTTACATAATCGGCGTGCATAGAGTCAGTAATTTCGCTCAAGTTTATTATAGCACGTATTAAATTTTCATTTTGGTAAAAGCATTTTCTAAACAAATTTCAAAACATCTTAACTTACAAACTGGTAACTTTCGTGTAGTTGTGATCAAATCATGTAATCATAAATAAAGCATATTGATGAATGATTTTCTTTTTCAGCTTTTTCAAATACGGGATCCGACACTGTGAAATTTTTATGACGTCAAAACAAAGCATAAATTGCGTAAACAACCTTAGTATAATCTTGCAACTCAAATTTAACTTGTGCGATTAAGGCCATAGACGACTAGAGCAAGAAAGTATCCCCAAGTGGTTTCTGTAGACTTCTGAAGTCATTACTAGAAAAGCGAAGCACACAACAACCCTTAGGTGATCCGAGTTTGATACTCGAGTTCTGGAAACATTCTTGCTTACATTTTTGCTGAAATTAATCTACAAATTTGAGGATACCGTCGGCTATTTGCGAAGTTCTCTCTTACAGCATTTGATCCACAAAATGCCAGTGTTAATGTTTATCACTGTCGAGTACAGTTTACTCCAATTCTCAGGTTTCCTTCGCTGTTTTTATCACATATGTACCAAACAGCAGAATTTACTTGAAAAATTTTTACAATGAAGACGTTCGTTAAGTCGTTTTGTTAAACACTACCATAGTATTGTATAACTTTCTTTTCATAAAGCAAGATAATTAATTGTATGCAAACTTTACAGTTTTGATTTATTTTTTGGATATTAGAAGAAATAACAATGTAAAGTTCTCGTTTTTTTTTATTTTGTAAAGTTTATCAGGCAGACTCTTGAAAAGGTCATTTTTTGTCTACAAAATTTTACAACAAGCAATAAAAATAAATATCTTACTAAAACTTAAACCACAGAAAAACACTGACGTTAAGAAGGACTAAATATTGATGCTGTTATGTCTTTATGATCACTCCCCCAACTACCATTCTATGAGTTGAAAACTTTTAGTACTTGCAGTAAACTTGGAACACTTTTCCATTTACTGACCTACTATAAAATTATGAACAATAAAGCAAGAAACGATAACTTTTTCGCTGTGTTTATACATCTAGAGAAATATTAATACAAAAAACATTTCTTTGTGTTGTAAGATTTGGATGTTTTCTAATGAACATCGAATCGATACCACGGTAACATTTCCGCTTCACTTAGGGCATCATAGTTCGCAAAATAATAATTATATGTTTCTATACTTTTAATTTACTTTTTAATTAAAAAGCAACAGAAACTCTCAAGAACACGGTGTAAATAATAAAACCAACCCCGCTGAAAGTCGAGACTGTCCTCGTCCTAATATCCAAACCATAAACATCTGACGTCGAGCACGACGACGAGAATGACATTTTTAATTTTCTTATTGCTTGCAAATGGCACAAGCAATTTAGAGCTTATTCGAAGAGTAAAAGTTGGCGGTTGTTAGGGACCGATCTCCATGGCGATGTAATGACGGGAAAACCACAAATTCACCACCGGCTCCCATTCTTGGTGATTGAAGGGAACAAACAACGATATGAAAGTGGATAACATATCCTGCGACCGGATCCAACACATTTACAATAACGAATAACAACAACATCGAAGAAACCTTATCTCCTCCGCGTTCTTTCGAAAGATTTCCTCGGATAAAATGGGAAAACGTGTTTCATTAACAAAACGTAGACGAAACCAATACAATGTGTCGATATTATCAACAACTAAAAGCTGCGTTTTCACGCGATTTTCTCGGAAAGAACATGAGTAAATGGATTTTGGTTTTAAAATTGCTGCGGCCTTCAAACACATTGCTAATTTGATACATCTGTTCGTTCTGAAAATAACCGCCAGAGTCCAACAACAAATAAAACAACAAACACGCGAGTTCACGGCGGATTAATGGTGAAACCAATGAAAAATGCAATTAAAATTGTTCATGTCGTTATGGGGGGTCATAAATCGAGTGTGATGGCCTCATCAAACATCAGACACAATAGACCATGGGATAGGTTAGGACCGTCATAAAACTCTCGCGTTCGTGTGGCACGGAGAGAAAACGACGTCGCGACGTCAGTTCTTGTGGTCCATTTTACAACGGGATCTTTGTGCAGTGAGTAATGTCAACGGAAACGCATTACCTCACTCCTGGCGATTTTATCATTGGTAGAATTATTCAACCGTTGAGAATTTCACCTGTTATAACAATACATTAAGATTAAGTGAGACAGATATGGGCGAGAGACGCACATCGGGATGATGTTACATGCCTTATTGGTAAATGGAAGTGCGTGGGCTTGCGGCTGATGGTTTTACTTTTATTATGACCGTCTGTTGTTATTACAGATAGTGATTTTGACTTCATTAACGCTTTATTGCGGTCATAATGTTCTATTAAACTTGCGCTTGGTTTTATCTTAAATTATAAATAAAAACTACTTAATTTATTAATATATGAGGATCCGCAGCAAATGTAACAACTGCATTAACCTCGTGGCACTCCCAAATGTTACGTATACATTATGGAGGTAATCATTACGTAGTTTTAACAAACGGTAAAAATTTTGAAAAACAATGCTAAACCCGTTTAATTAACTCCTTAATTCCAACACCACTGAAGATATCAAATTAAAATCAGTGTCGTAACACGACGACAAGTATCATCTGTGTTGTTTTATCAAAAATGACATTAGGCTCTGACCATGCACAAATGTCTGCGACATGCTAAAAATTTTGAAATTCAACAGCTGGTAAAAATTTACTTTTTCTCTAAAACATTTCAAGAAACAAGACTGAATTTAGCAGCACCACCGCTCGGGTTTTTTTATCGAATAAACCTTTACTTTCAATTGTGAATTTTCTGCAGTGTCTCGATCCTTTCAAAGAATTGCGTACACTAAGTTCTATTGTCAGTTATCAAGAATTCATGAGTGCATTCTTGTCGCCTCAAGACGTAGTAGAAGCCTGTGATTGGTCAGTTTCAATTAAGGCGAGTCCCTTACCTCTGGCTCTTGTGGAGTGTTCAATACGTTTTAAGGAAGTAATATCTCCATTATTAACTGATTTATTGTTATGAAACTTTAAATATACCTTCTCCACAGCTTTCATTATAGAACGCGCATTTTGTATTTAGTGGAATTTTTGCATTACGTTTTCATCACTCTTTTCAGCTTACAAAATTCTAGAAATTACCAAAAGAAACATTGACGACTTTTTTTGGCGGAAATCAAATACAGTAAAAGCAATTTTTCGCCACAAGTTATATATTGTATTTGCTTTATAATGTTTCAAATGGCGACGATTATAGTGTTTGCCTATGCTTTAAGAGCTGCTGAGGTTACCTGTCGAAGATATCCAAGACTTAAGTTCAACAATTTTGGTGTCCACTAAGAATACTAAAACCAAGATCAATACAGCGTTTACTATTCTCTAAAGAAGATGGTACCGAAAGTACTACTATTGATTTTGTAATGATTTAAAAAGATATAAGCCCTTGAGGAAAAATAATACAAAAAACACAAAGTTTTTTTCTCAATTATAGGAATGTACTGACTATTGAAAAAACACCTTCGGTGATATGCCCAAGAAAGTATCATGCTTTCTTAAGCTTGCTGACCCAACAACTTACACCAGTCACTGTTTTCACCAAGTAGGGGCTTTACTGTTAACTGACACCGCTATGGACATTTGTTAAGGTAAAGAAGTTCTCTTTCTTATTCATTTGAGTATTTTTTGTTAAAGTTGTCTGAATATTGAATAATTTACCTGGATCTAATTTTTTGACCTAGGCAGCAAAACGGCCACTTTAGTCCCTATTGTGATGGATTAAAACAGCTAATTTTTTTAAAATTATTTGTTTTCATTCGAATACTAATTAGATTTACACTGTGTGCACTTATATACAATTATGTATCAACGATTCTTCTGTTGAATTGGGGGGGGGGGGGGGGGGTGATTTTGTAAATCAATATCTTGTTCAAAATTATCATAATGAACATGTGGTAACTAAAATACGAGATAAATACTTTTGATTGAAATCTGTCTAAATATCTAACAAAAACTCGTTTCGTTGTAGTTCCATATTTTCTGCACATGCCTACTTTAATTGCGTCAAACTGCATATTTAAATTCAATGTAGTTTTTCAAAAGAATCACATAGGTATAGTAGTTACACGAATAGTTATATACTTCAAGTGTGTAGCAAGAGTAGCTACGTTTGGCTTTTATGGCGTTTTCAGTACATTTTCAAAATGTAATATCTTTAAAAATTAATATCTCAATAATTTATGGAAATTTCAGAACGTGGTTTTCACCACTATTTTCAACTGATAAAATTCTATAAATCGTACAAAAAACATTATTAACTTATAAAAGCAGATTGTGTCGAAGAAGCTGCTTTTTATCTCATTTCCGACAAAAAAATTCTTGATTCATTAAAGTTTGAAAGAAGGCTTTTGTTGTTTATTACACTTATTTTAGTGTCGTAATCTTAATAATTCTTTTAGTCATTAAAATATCATAGGAGGTGCACGGACATGTACATTTAAGAAATTGTATCAACTACGAATTCAGCTGTGAAAATGAATATAATTTAAAATTTCAAATAAAGAATAGGCCGTTTTAAATCAATTGTGATTACCAATTTATGTACAAGAAAATAAACCCCTCAACCTACAGGAACATAAAGTTTTGGAAATTTCATTCAACCCTATAAAATTTTATTGACCATAACATGACTAGTAGTACAATGGTAAGAAATATTTATGGCTCACACCAGTTCACTCGAATTTGTCTGAGAACATTAGTATGTAGTTGTACTACTAAAATAATGGTCATTTTCGTTCATGGGTAACGATGGTCCCTGTCCGGACCTGGATTATTCTGCTTTCTAGCATCTGGAGATTACCGGCACGCGACAACTTAAGTTGTAAATATCTCTTGCTATTGTACTACTATCCGTCTCGTTATTGCCAATAAAATTTTATAGGATAGAATGAAATTTCAAAAACTATACTTTCCCGTGAAATTTTATAAACGTCCTTGCTTCATTGAAAAGTGTGAGCACTTCAAAAAGTGTAAGCAAAGTGCTGTAAGTCACTTCCAAAGCAAGACGAAATATACATACAGAATGTTTACTAAACATGCGGAAAAAATTCAGCGAGTTATTCCGTGGATAATTTTGTCAAAGACAATTTTTTTCAAAGCTGCTGTGTGCCGAACTCTATGAAAAATCCCAGGGTTGTTTCTTATTGCATTGCATCCTTCACTAGCCCTCTGAATTTTTGCAGCTTGTTTAATAAACATCCTGTATTTGAAAGCAATTAGCATAATACTTTTGTAAACGATTCCTGTTTGATTATTCCCAGCAAGAGAATGAACACTAAAAAATTGGATCTATCGCTAGCGAAAAGTTCACAAATGGCAAAAAATCAAATAATTATTTGAAGAACTCCGTTATGTCAGTGTTGGTAAAAAAATTACGCGGATGCTTGTGAAGTCATTGGGATTTTCTTTCAACCATTTTTTTGTCATGGAAAATAAATGTTATAAAACTATTAAATTAAAAAATTCATAATGTCTCTTAGTTTTAAACAAAATTACATAATTTTTGTGACATCCCAATAAAATTAATCATATTGGTGTTTCCCACATATTTTATTCAATTGTACTGTGCATTTTTAAATTATGCATTTTATGTGATGAGAGTTTTACGTCAAATTTTTCAATTCACCAAACTTTAAACAATAGCGTCCAAGGAAAAAATGAATCAGATCAATGATTATGGCTTTGAAAAATGAACACTTTCTCAAAACAATTCTCTTTCTATTTTTCGCATATGTGGTGCTCAAAAAGTCCCCGAATGGTAAATTTCTTACGTTTAAAAAAGATTGTTCTGACATGTTTCATGCATTATGGTTAGTTAAAATGAACAAATTTCCTGATGACATTTTCAATTTACATTCAGAAACTATTAATATTAAGGGTTTTTATCCCACAGAAATTTAATAACAAAATTAAGCTGTGTTGACCACGTTGCTCCTAGTATAATAACAAATGATGATAAATAAACTTACATATTTCATAGTTCGTTAGTGTAGAATGTGAACATTTGTTATTTATTACAACTGAATTTAAATAATGCCTAACTAAGCGAATCGGGACGAAATGCGATTCTGATAATGCGCGGCTATGGTGACAGGTAGCGGTCATACGAAAAAATTCTTATTTTGCTCAATAGTGTTTATCCAGACCGCGATATTAGTAAGTCTACGATATGTAGAACTATTCAGCGCAAGCAAATGGTCATGTTAAAAGATTTGTCGGGAACAGGAAGCCCTAAATCAGCTACTGACAAAGAAACTAAGGTCAGTATATTATTAGCCATTGTGGAAAATCCTCAAGTTTCCTCACGTCAACCAGCATTAATCATACTGCTAAACAACTGTCTGTAACACTTTTACTGGAAAAGGTGAAACCCTAGAAAACTAACTTGACCAGCTTGAAGATGATCCAGTCGCAGAATACAGTTTCGATGAAACTATTTTTCTGTTAATGGTACAGTAAGCAGGCAAATAATTGTCCTGTTTGGTCCAGAAACAACCCGTATTGGACGTTCATACATAACAACCTCAAAAATTCACATCTCAATACCCCAAGTAACTGGACCATTTTGTATCAGCTCTTTCCAAATGTAGATTATCCACCCGCTAAGGCCGGCTGAAATTATTTGATTTCAACAAAATGGAGAGCCGTCATATGTCGGCAATTATTTAGATGGAGTATTTCTAGCAAGATGACTTGGCCAGGAATCGCCAGCTGGTTTCCACGACTTTTTTGTGAGGGGACCTTTGCATTTCAAGGTTTATAAAACCAATTTAGAAGAATCGACATCGCATCACAGAAAAGATGGCCAAATTCCTCTAACAGATTTTAAGTTTTGCTATAACCTAAACTATAATTATTAGTGAGTTCAAAGATATCTTAAGTTTAGTTAGTATTATTACCAATTTTGTATTAAAGTTTGAAGTTATTACTATTTCTGAATGTAGTTTTTTATTCTGCATCCAAAAATGAAAAAATATACAAGGTGTTTCATTAAAAAAATTAAATTGGGTACATTTTCGGCTGAACCGGAAGTGTCACCGGTTTTTTAATACAACTGTAAGAATATACCTGATCAACATAACAGTGATACATTTTTTTAACTGCTGACCACAAAAAATGAAAACCACTTGAAACGTCAAAGATATCTATAAATTTTGCGCTACTACTACACAACTAACTTGCAAAATTGATTTGTGTTGATTTAACAGTATTTCGTGCCTCTTTTCGCGTTGTAATCAGTTATAGAAAAATGTATTTTTACGGTCACAACTGTACAAACAAAATTAAAAATTGTATAGTCCGATGTGACATCAATGAACTTTGAATCAATATGTATATTATATTATACTAACGATGTGAAGGTATGCAATAAATGAAAAGTTTTATTTAATTGCAATTAAATGCCTGAACTACCTGGTATGTCCGGTTACCATTAAAAAATACCATACAACATTATGATTTAATTATAAGTAAATCGAAAAAGAAAATTCCAATCAAGGATCCTCTTAAAAACTATACCAAATACTTTATAAACATCTATGATTGAGTCTACTTAATAACCGTCAGAACTGTGGCAGTTAAAAAAATCATAGAATGTCGTATTACACACATCGTGTAATCGCACCTTAATAAATGCCTTAGGTTATACATCAAAATACCAAACTTAAGAATATTAACCAGTTTTTGAACTACCTATTTGCGATTATGAAAATTTAATTATTTTTTAACGAAAATTACACGCTCCTACTTTTTAGATGTAGCATATCTTAACATTATCGCCTCAGGACGAGAAAGTCCTCTTTAAAGTCCTCCAATGTCAACACAGTTTGATTGAATTTAAATTTGGAAGTACCATTTTCGTCAACGTTGAATTGTTCGTATTAATTTTCCATAAATAGAGAGCTTAAAATTTGATGTTCTCACTAAACAAATCCGCTAGAACCCAGAAAATAGAATTGATTTAATAAGCCATAATTCAAGATGGGTAAAAGTAAAAAATGGTCAGTGCAGCTGTACGAAATCAAACAATCCTCAAGTTTTAACGACAAAAACACAGAAACGATTAGATAGTAAGTGTTCTCAAGTTTACCTTGGTGTTATAGATTTTAAACCTAGTTTCATTAAAAAAATTCTAGGTATCCTAGCTCTGCTTCTTTTCAGCATTTTAAACGAAATCTGACAATCGTGAAATGGAATAGACAAAACAAGCAGACAGGGTGGGAACGAAAATGTGTTCTTATCGTCAATCAATAAACAAATACAATACACCATCAGTCGTATCAAAATAAAACCATTCGCTTGTAACACATTCCTGGAAGCAGCGTAATAATGAAAAATGCTTTCGGTCCGCAAGCATTATTTACCTACTGTCTCACAGCACCTAACCTAACCTTTGCAACAACTGATAACACACCAAATTCCGAGATTAGCGCGCTTTTCGCACACGAATCGTTAGAAAATTACAGAATTACAAAAGATCTTTACCTGTTTCGTTAAAAATCATACTGAGCTGTATCCAAAACTGAAAAGTTTGCTTGGAAGCCAAACACTATTCAAGGTCTTGTTACATGAAAACACCGTATACTCCCCTGTAAAAGTTCCATCGAGGCTTTAGCACTACACACAGCACCGACCGAAAACCGAAACACAACACCTGTACAACTGTTATTTGCCTTTATTGC
The DNA here is from genome assembly GCF_036711695.1 of Zophobas morio. Lineage (NCBI taxonomy): Eukaryota > Metazoa > Arthropoda > Insecta > Coleoptera > Tenebrionidae > Zophobas > Zophobas morio. The sequence continues at coordinate 9,219,413 of NW_026972110.1, forward strand.
ACATAAACACGTGAAAAATATCAAAAAATAGCACACGTCGAAGAAAAGGTTGTTTTCAACATGGCCGACACAAAACTCGGCTATTTCACAAGGATTTGTTGACCCTGGCTCTCTGACGAATTTGATTGGGCAGCGGAACGCGGCGGGAGCTGCGATTGGTCCGATTCAAGGTTATGGACAAAACATTGACATGCACCTGTCAGTCCCATTTCATTTACAAATAATATTTTAAACACTACACGTTCTAATTAAGGGCCAGGTGGCACACATAAATTACTCAATAATATCAAGATCTTAGAAAAAACCCTTTTTGGAGATATCAAACTCTTGACTAAAATAACAACATGCCATGAAGTGGTGCTCTCTAGCCAGTATTACGTCAAACATATGAAGTGCAACTCGAGAAAATGCCGCTCAAGGCGCCACCGTATTGGAACTTTCGTTCAAATTAAATCAATGAAACAAAAAACATTTATAATGGATAAACATACTTAATTCAAAACATTCAAAAGTTCTTAAAAAGTTGCATAAGTTCTGAATTAAAATAAGTTTTTGTAGTTTACTTGTTCTAAATATCCACTAAAGCGTGGAACATAATGAATTGTAGTAAATTATTTATTTTATTCATGGTGGGACAGTCAGAGTCCTTTCAAGCTTAGTTTTATTCAAAATTGCAACAGAAAATCGAAATATATTCCTAAACACATGACGTCGTTTGAAATTGCTTTTTTGAGTCTCGTGTCATTGGCAGTAGAGGGCACGCTAAAGCGCGAATTTCAAAATAACTATTTCGCAATAAATTAAAATGAAATTTATCATTAACAAATACGACACTTATAGACAGACTCACCTTTGTTCCGTTTTGCCTTCATCGTTCTCCCCAAAATAGAGATAATGAGGGCTGAAAGACTCCATTTCGGTTGAATGAAAAATTTATACATGACGACGAAATTGGATTTTTCTTAACAAACCGATATTGTCACCGAAAATGTTTAACATGTTAGTGAAGAACATGCACTAGAGTTTTTTGTTAATAGATTAGAACGTCACTGATAATTGATTCTCACATTGTAAAATTCCGATTTTCGTATTGATAAAGAAGTGCAAGAGAAATTGTGTTGGCTGAGACTTCGTAATCTCCATGCGCTCCCGTGCTTGACAACAATGTTGCTAGGCAACCAGCAACGCGTCACTATCCATTTCATCGGAATATTTGCATGTAGACTTAGCGTTTTGTTTGGATTTAGGAATGAAATTGCTTCACAACACAGAGTTAAATACACATTTACATTTGATTTTCAGACGAATATTTGTTTACGTTACAATTTATTTAAACATTCAGTGAATATAATACAAGGGCATAATTCGGTCAAAATGTGAGCCGAATACGCGAACTACAGGTCACTGATAAACATAACTTGTTTATTAATTTACAACATTATGGGTACTTTGAAAGGTAAATTGCCAGCTATCATTACAGCACAAGGCGCAATGCTCATTCTTTGTTTTATTCTAAATTATCTTAACATTAACAAGTAACTAATGAACTGATGAACTAATGAGAAAACTGTGTGGAAATCATTATTTTAGGAAACAAAAGCGGTTCATAATTGAGACGCATTACATCTGGGAAATAACAGATTAGTAATAAGGCTACAATGTCATTACTTTAAGTTGTTAAAAATAACATACAGAAAAATATTATTAATTAGGTAATATTCTTGTTGTATCCTAAGAAACTAAAATAATGAAATAATTACTCCTATAATATAATAATTATTTAGAATTGTTCGAAGTGTACTAAAATCCTTATAATCTGATTTTGAACTTTGATTCAAATTTTACGTCAATTTATTAATAATCATTATTATTATTTATTTCCAACAGACATTTATTCATAAAAGAAACATAACACTATTATGCATATTAGGCAATCTTGCTATAACTTTAACAGGGGACACATGAAACGTCCCGTCTAACAACGTCTGTTGCTTCCTAGAGAAATAATCTTAACATTAAAAACAGTTTTTTTCAGAACTTTATTTGCAAATTTGCGTATTCACTCAAAAGTAGCATTTCCACTGGAACAGCAAACTTTTATGATTGAGTCGTATTTTCATTATTCAAGTGGCTTGAGATGATCTCCAGGAATAATTTCCCAACAAAAACGTCGTCTCTACAAAAAAGTAGGCAAGTGGTAAGTGGAAAAATAAGAGAACCCCTGAAGATATTAAGAATTTTTAGACAGATAATAGAATAGACACCAATATATTTGGCGCAGCAAACGAATTATCGCTTGGAACATTGCGGACAGATTTAACACTGTTTCCTCATCGACTAACGAGTGTGCAAAAATTAGGTTTATAAAGTCGATTTTCCAAGTAGGGTTAACTATTGTCAATGGTTTTTGGGACACATTTGATTATTGGTTATTAAAAAAAACCTCTTTTATTGACGAAAACCTGATATCATTTAAGTGGCTACATTAATTTTCAAAATATGAGAATATGGAGCACCGAAAATATAGATGTTTATGTCCTTTATTCTTAAAATGAATCCTATATTCTTTGCAGATAATCATCGTGACAAGAATAATCATGTTTAATTAATAATAATATGACTAATTGGCTTATTCAATGTGATCTTTTTCAAGCTAACCTAACCATTGCTAAATATCAGCAAGAAATTTTGGTAGATTTTATTCTACAACTTCACAACGATGCTGGAAGGGAAGTAGGTTATTTTCGACAAGACGGGGATACAGCGCATTACTACGACTATAATAGCAATGTTGCGGGAATTTTTATCAACCAGGTCATTTATCTAGTCCAAACAGCAAGAATATCTTAGCCCCCAAGATCTTGTAAACCTACTGCTGTGGACAATTTTTTGTGGCCCTATTTAAAGAATACTATTTTTCGAACACTTATCAAAAATTGGGAGGAATTTAGGTTGCGAATAACAGAAGAAATGAACGAAATAAATAAAAATGCAGAGAAGATAATGAAGCATGTGATCGACGGAGTTAAACGAAGAGCCCATTTATGCTTACAACAAAACGGGCAAAATTTCAGCATTTACTGTAATTTCATTGTATTGATTTAATAAAATTAATTCATCATGTACCACTTTTGCTTGTATTAAAAATCTTACTAAAGTGTCCGACATTTTTGTTTTTACATCTGTCATTTTTTGACACTTACCAATATGGTGACCAAATTTGAATTAAAATTTCGCGCTAAAATAAAGCAACGGCGCCAAATCGCATTTGAATAATTTGAATTTGAAAACAAATTTTTCATTAAGAAAATCGTTAAACATTGGCAACCATGTGCAAGTTTAGTTCTTTTCTGGTAGCCGGTAGCTCTCTTAACGAATTTCTGGGTAGTATCTAGTGAGAAGGTTGATAGAAGTTAGTTTGTTTGCTAGAGAATGGTGACACATCACTGTTGTTTTGTTTTGGTGAGTGAAAGCACGAGGAAGCTAGATTAAATTTACTTGGTTTGGTAGTTAAAAAAAGGGGAAGCTTTTGTTTAACGAAAATTAATCGTACCGATTGCGATGCCACAGTTTCCCCAACAGCGTAGCTAATTCATGCGGTTTTTTCCAAGAGGGAATATGCGAATTTTCAATCAACGCTAACACGTGGTATAAATTTGTTTTATTGTTTGTAAATCCAAAGTTCATGGTGGCTCTAACACAAAGCAATTGCTAGGATATTTAATGAAATTCACTTAGTCAGGACTCATCTTTTTTGTATCAAGTTATAAATAAGGTTTCTGGATGCTTATACTTGTGTTACATTATAACACTTCTTAATTCCTCACACAATATTATTAATAGTTCATTTACGGCTATTAAATTAACCTAACGTTGTCCCATTTTGGGAAAAGGACCATGCAAAGTGCGGTTGAATTTATAATATCATGCACTGAGGGTCGGGGGAATTAAATTTTCCCCTTATGCAGTAATCATCATCACATCACCAATAAGCTTTTCTCGAGACGAAGGAAACATTTTGTGTTTATTTATCATTTGTTCGTTTGGGATAAGCTCGGGACAGTCCACGATATAAGCTTTCAAAGCTAATTGTTTCAAGTAACCAGTCACTTGGATCGTGGCATCATTTAACATCATGTAAATTCTTTGTTTGAGTCGTTGATAAAGTGTGGTATCATCATGTAAATTCTGTTTTTAAATCGTTGATGAAGTGTGGCAAATATTAACCTCATGTAATTTTGCTAGCTTTGCAATTTTTCACCTCATGCGATGTAATTTTCTTTGCTGCATAATATAAATTGAACCTAAATTTTCATGCTCTACAGTTTCTAACCACACGTCATTTTTTTGTTTGCACAAGTTTTACCTCACATCAGATCTTCTTTGTTTTTGTAAATTTTTGCTAGTTTTTCTGGCTACGTAAATATTTTGTTAATTAATGCTTCCCATATAAATTGTCTGATGCTGTTTCAAATTTCACAAGAGTGTTATTTCAAATGTTGTTTATTGCTCTTTTCGAAACTTTAACACTTAGCCGGTTGTAGTTTAATGTCAGAGTTATAAAAAGTTAACCTTTAAAAGGGAATTGGGGTAAATAACTCAGAAACACGTCGCAGAAGGGGAGGGCACGATTCGTAATCGAGCTGCACAAAAGACGCGGATCTTGAATAGAAGTCAGGAGAGCGGTCGGGACGACGTGACGCTCGCGGCTTGGCCCAATAGCCGGGATTTCCAACCACGAGTTTGTGACCGTAACGGCCTGCTCGCGCAGCACGTTTCTTCGTGATAGAGGGGTGCTGGGCGGCATGCTTGCCGACAGAGTAGAATCACCGTCGTAGTGGAAGAACAGCCACAACCAGGAGCCCCAAACTCCGCTCGTGCTACAACGACCCCTATGAGTAAGTTTACTGTGCTCTAGAGTGAAATTGATATTGTCCGATCGCCACACTCTTATAGCGCTCTGTTGCCGCTGTCGCTACATAGAGTTTTTATCAAAATTTTGCTCCCTTGTTGACTGCCATAATTTAAATTTGCTATCACGCGGCCGTAATAACTTGTGCATCCAGTTACTTTAATGTAGCTTTTTTTGTTTTTATTAGATTTGCGATATTCAAGTAGTTGCATTGATTCCGAACGTTTAATTGGATTTCATTCCAAGTTAGGCAAGTTTTTTTGTAGCTGAGGTGTCTTCAACCGGCACAACTTAATCGCATTTTTTTTTTCTTTTTTTTTGTCAGTGGAGGAATAAATGATTTTGTGTCCTCCATATATTTTGTGTTTTATTTGGCGGCACTTTTCCAACCTTGGGGTCCACCACTTGCATCTGAACGGATTCCGCCACAAAAAAAAATGAACAGTCCATTTTGTTAGAAGATCACAGCCAAATTTTCGCATGTCAATTGAAGGCGGGATATTTGGGTTATCACACCAGTATGGTTTAAACACGTTTCTAAGGATGACTCGATTACAAAATTATGTTACTCGGCCAATCCAAGTGCGAGCGCTTTTTACTACTACAGTCTTGCATTCTGGACAGTCTGAATAGCCAGTCTCATGCAGTTGAACAAAAAACAAAAGTGGTTTAAATTTGTTTAGACAGAGCTTCCCTTGCCTTTGAAGTACATACAGTCAAACAAGTCCAGTTTCTTAGAAAAATTATAAAATTTGATTTTGCAGATTTTATTTGTTTCATAACAAGTTAAAAAAAATATGTGTCGATTGCTAAACTACAGTTAAAGAGGCATGGTATGTGGATGTAGTTCATAATAAAATTGTGTAGTAACATCATCAAACTTTTTAACAAGGATATACACCAGTGTAATACTGATAATATCAGTAACATATGTCCAAAATTTCGGGAAAATTTTTTTCAATAAATTCATTAATTATTTTTATGCTTACGATAATCTTAAAACGTTATAAAATTTTGACTTTTTTTTTAATCTGAACGTCTTAGGGTTGTAAAATAGCTTACACTTAGACCCAGCAACCCACCTAATAGTTTACCTAACGATTAGTTGATAAATCAAATTTTTCAAAATAATAATCATTATGCGAACAAAACAACTAAGCTCTAAATGAAGAAAGCAAAAATTCTTAACCCAAAGGGTATTGAAAAATATTTTAGTGACGTAACTGTAATTCTGAATGTAAGTTTCCAAACTGAAAAAATATAGTAAGAAAATAAAATGTTATCATTGTGATAAGTTTGTGTACCATGCAAAAGAATACAAAAATAAAACTGGACAGATTGATACAAGGAGGGTTAATAGCGTTTTACAGCAAATAAATTTGAAACAGATATAGACAGACAGACAGGCGGAAACAGGAGACTACTTTTTTCGTACTGTATAAGGGTCATGAAATGTCGAGAAAATATAAAAGCGGCAATTCGTCCGATGGACTCGCTTACAATAATCCTTCGCTTACGCTCGGGAATTACAAATTCAAAAAAATAAAACTGTAGAAGTTACAAGCCTTGAACAAGGAGTGAATAAGAATGTGTGTGCAAACAGTAAAACATTTTTAAAATTCTTCTGTAGATCTTGAGAATAAAGTGACGATGAGTATGAGAATTTGTAGCCTCATTCACTGAAGACGATAAAAATTACTCTTTCATGGTTTGCACTTTCTGACGTCGCTACCCAACACGGTGCTGGAAGTTGAAAATAAAGATCTCAAGGATGCTTTTTAGTTGCACACACTGCACTGATAGATTTCACAGTATTTTTTTATTCTACACTTGCAAAAAGTTTCTAAAAACTGTTAATAAAAAATATACCATCATCAGTTGTGTTGTTCTGTGTTAATCAACGTTGGTTAAAAAAGTTATATATATTTTAGGAGCCTATCAAATATCAAACATTATAAAAACAACAGATTTTTGTTGAATTTTTAATGCGAGAAATTTCGTAATTACTGTCTATAAGAGAACGTCGATCACTAATTCATAACTACAGGCCTGCCCGGAACTATGGTTAGATTATTAAAAAAATAATAATAAAAAATACAGTGAAATCACTATTCTTGTACTGCCAGAATTACTTAAAAACAATCTCTATACGTAATGTTTAATGCGCAGCGTATCGTTCTAGTTATAGTTTGACCTCTCAATGAAAAGTAAAATGATTTGAGAATGAAATATTTATAGAAGACGAAATTATAAGCTTGAACTATAGAACCGCTAATATATAAAATGTCGGTAATAGAGAAGGAACCAGTCTTATAAATTTAAAACTTAAACTTTTATGGCCATGCAGGACGACTAGAATGAAAAAGAATACTAGTTATTTATGACATAATCAAAAAAAGTGCAATAGAATACAGCGTTTTCGTTTATGTAATCATCTCAGGAAAAAAAAACTTGATAATTTAGATGCTACTGATGAAAAATTATACGCCTATACAAAAACAAGGAAAGATAAAGTCGAGAAGTTTGTGTTGCTAGTGTGTAAGCTGATTTAGAGCAATTTGGAAATAATAAATTTTACATTATTCAGAAACAAACTGATCGCCAACTATAGTAATAACATTCTGCACAAATTTTTTCATCAAAACTGGTGCTCAGGCAATATTGTTCGCAAGTTTAACCTACTTAGGTACATTAAAAATTTAATATTTTTCTGATTTCATTTAAAATAATTGCAAGTTAACACGGTTTAAGGCTTTATATAGGAAAAACTACATTTTCCAGCCTTTACCATTTACAGAGATTATATTAAGGCAGCTGTAAAATTTAGTAGTCCCCCGACAAATTTACTACTACTATTCATTAAATACATCTCGAGATGTGCCAGAAAATGCAAATTACACTTAAAGTACTTCTTCTACCTATTAGTAGGTTATCTCCAAGAATTAGATAGCTGTTCTCGATTTAATTCGTTGAGACGTCATAACATAGACCGAACCAATAAAATTTCAAACGACAGGATGTGTATGTTTGGAAAGACTATAACATGATACATGACAACTTTTAGTTTTATTACCCTAACAGATCACGGATCTAACTATACCGAATTTATGCTATGAAAGAATTTGTTTGAGCTGCAGCAATAACTTTTCATTACACTGCAGTTGAGAAAAGTAGATATTCTACCAACTATACATTACCCAATAATAAGTTATTTCTAATAAATAACACATTTCAATAATAAAAAATCATTAATTCGCAGATATTTTTTAATGGTGAATGATTTTATTTTTCAATGAAACGTTTAAATTCTGCGCAAAGCGTCTAAAAATCAAATTATTATGAAATGCCCTCATTCACCTTACTCTTGTTTAGCTTTGGAATATGTGATTATGTAAATACTCTTTCAAATAAATATAATTTCTCACCAAATTTAGTTATTAAATGAATTAAAAAATTAATGGTTGTTTGTCCTTTTTTTGCATATTGGTGATACTGACTAACAATAAATCAATTTCAAGTTATTTAACGACAAAATTTGACATCCAGGATAGCAATTTGAACCAGAATTTATTTACAATTTGCTTATGCAAATATCAACATCATGTCAATATTGATTTTTGTCTGTATTTGAAAGACGTTTCTGGTTTTCACATTACGCTTTATTGTTGCTTAACCTGCTTAATCGAAACTATTTCTTAAACAACAATCGTATATTCCTCAAATAAGAAATTTATCATACATTGCTTGTTTTTATTGAAACAGTTATCGTTACAATTATCCATTTTAAAAATGCAACTCTTCTAAACCTAACAAATCTTCGATTGTCCCTAAATACAGCCTACATACAGAAATTTAGCAATAAATACATAGGTACTTAAAAAACAATCCTTCAACTATAAGTCATTTAAACAATTTAAACATCTTTGGTTTCCTCGTAGTTACAAATCATTAGTATATTGCACTAATGAAACATGTCGGCTATTGATGTATATATTTGGAAAAAAAACTGACGCCTATGTTTACAAAACAATAAAAAAAATAAAATAAAGAAACAGTTAAATACTATTGATATATCTCTAAATTATTCGATAAATTGCGGTAGGTAGTAACATTAATATCCACTCACAAGTGACAGAAGTGTTCTAAGTTATTACGTGAGTCCCAATGACATACTCATTGTGTTGCTGGCAATTTCGATGCCAAAATGTACTTAATTAATGACTAGCACAACTCGTTTCTGTGACTAATGAAACTTGCGGTTATCGATATTGTTGGGCAAACCTCGCCAAACCCTACGGTCATCTCGTTGAATGTCACTGTATGAACGCTCTAGAAACCAGAACTGTTATTATCATATAACTTGTTAAATTTCAAGTATCTTACCTCTAAATTTTATGAATTGAATATCTTGAACGTTAGGAACATTCCGCCTTGAATAATTCGAAGTTTCTCTGGTTGAACGGAAGGAACCCATACCCATGCCTCGGAGGGATGGAGGTTGTATGCATAAAACATCTTGATTCATTCGATAGGACGTTATTGACGGGGTCTCAAGGGTGCTATCGTCGTAGGTGTTGATGTCGATGTCAGTCAAAACTGCAACAATAAATCAGTATTTTAATTATAATTGTTTCTCTTATTATTGTGAATGAAAGCGTAGGATGAATTTTTAGCAAACAATTTGTCTTCATTTTTTAATGTGAATGTTATCTATAAGTTGGAATGAAAAAATAATTCGATTGTTTTTTAATTGGTCGAATGTCAATTATAAAAGATGGAAATAACATCATACAATGTCAAAACTTGTTTTAACAGTTCTTGTAACAACCTTAGAATAATTGCTTCTGGCAAGAAAATCACATAAAACATATTGTGCTACCCAAATTTTGTAATATACTTGGATAGAGGAAAACATTTCAAATTATATTGCTTAGCCTAATTTTAATTAAAAATCAAACAGTCAGCAGGTAAAAAACTTTCAGTAAAACTTCTGAAAAAATTATTGTTTGATATTCTGTCTTTTCTGTATATTCTATTTTTAAAACGTTGAATAAGTAGACCTCTGAAAGATTCAGATTTTCATTTCATGTGAAAAATAAAAGGTCATTGTTTTTAACAGGTTACTATTGATGTACTCAAATCTCGCTTCTATTGATTATTCTAAAAAGCAGTAGTCGTGAAACTCATCTTACTGACACCTTATTCATGTCCAGATTATTTGTAAAATGTTTCAGACGTTTCCTTCTAACATCTTTGGCTCAGATGCGAAAACGAAATTTGTAGTTGTCTTGTCTTCCACAACTAGGGCTTTCACTTTTGTGATCATTGCTTTTTGCTGCTTCTGCAGATCTTCTAGGCCTTGGATCTTCTTCGACTAGATTTAGAAACAGGCCAACATTTCTATCATTTGTAATCATTGTTGATGGATAGTACTTTCTTTCGTACGAAATTTTCTCCTATTAGATATTCTAATTTGAAATGTCTAGGGTAATTGTAGTTTATTGATCTTTAAAATTCGCAAGTGAAATAAAAACAATGATTTCGTAAAAGAGTAAAAATATATTCATTGAACATGTTAAAGTTAACATTGCGAAATTCCTCAAGGGTGTACACACATTGTACATGAAAATTCTGTTTATTTTCTTGAAGTGGGTATACCTTAATTACTTGTAACTGTCTGCTAGTTGATTGGACAGTTTTCGGCTTACCAAAGTTAACTTGCGCTAATATGATCCTATGATAAAATACTTATAGTGCATTTCTGTGTCGCATAAAAAAAAATAATTTATATATTTAGTTACATCTACTTGATTGTGCCAAATGTATCGGATGTTTCATCTAAAAAAAGTAATTTTTGATCATGATCTAATTTTGATGATCGAAAAGATCATGTACATATACAAAACATTTTTAGCGTATGCACTCACATGGGTTTTATCATAGTATATAAATAGATAAATATGTTCAATGAGTTGAGAACAGCTGATAAGCCTGCACAATTCGACCGCGAAACACCTTTACGATATTTGGTCCGCAAATATTTTGACTTGAATTTTGAAAGGGCTTTAGATAAGCTTTATTAAAGTTATTAAATTAAATACATAAAAAACAATATGAAGCCGACCCAATTCACAGTGATCCATCCACTTCACAAATAAAAAGAGCAAAAACAACATTAATTGTCACATAATAGAACCAAATTTACGACGAAAATCTATATCTTTAGTTCCACCAACTGTACCGACATTAAAATGTAAACCAGAAAACCAAACATTCAGTAAACTTTTACAAACTTTTTCTAGAATAAAATTTTAATATTCAAATAGTTCACTAATTTATACTGCAGTTTAATCTTTCCTACTTCCCAGAGCCATGAAGTGTGGAGCCATGGTTAACTTTAAAAGATAATTTCTTAACAGAACTGCAAATTTAACAGTTATGTGCAATGTTCTAGTCAATGCATAATTTAAACATCAGGTTTTATCTGTCTTAACTTGACGAGATCTGTTCCACCTGGTCGTAATAAAACAACAGCTTATCATTATATCAATCTACACAATAATTAAATCAGATTATTTTTACTACACAAAAGCAAAGAAAAATACCGTACGATGTATTTTCAGTTTAGATCTCTGAAACAGCACGAGAAAATTAAATGAAAAATGTTTATCACATTCAAGAGAACCTGTGTGAAGTAGAAAAGTAAATTAAACGTTGCCGTAACTGTAACACCTGTTGTACTTGAAGCAGTTATAGTAATTACATCATGTTTCATACGTAAAATGCAGGCAGGTACAGCAAGGGAAAGTATGACCTTTATTTTACTCGGTGTGACAAGGTCCTAATTGCTTTCACACGACGTTAAGTATCTACATGTAAAAATACTAAATACCACTACAGAACTCAGCCTTTTTTATTTTGTATTTAATTTACCTAATTGCGAAAATTGTATTTTCTTTTGCTTATTTTCGTGTCATTGTTGGACTCTGAAAGTCCGGTATGTATGGCATGGTAGATTATATTCGAAACACGTCGACAGTTCCATATCAAAGCGATAGAAAGTGGGCGCTTTATTAGAAACCACCGTGGTCAGATTCATTCTGAAATTAAACTACTACAAGTGATTCATTTGCTTTAACAAAGAGAAATAATGCTCATTCTCATTTGCTGTAAGAATGACAAACAATATCGAGTTAACAGTCTTCCTACTCCTCTACTTTATTTACAACATTTGCTTAGGAACTATTGTTTGCAATTACATAGTCTAATTTAGAAAGTGCTAAGTACATGGTTTCGGAATAAATTAATGCATCCACATGCAGATTTTTTTAATTTTATGCACGAAAGGTAGTAATTTTTCAAAAACATTTTAATAAATAATTATTGTTGAAATATGCAATTAAGGACATAATAGAAAATAAAAATGTCTGATATGAAGAGATTGGTTTAATTGTTCCACTCTAGTAACTTGATATTTTCCGAAAACTAGACAGTAGTTCTAGATTAAATATCGTGGTCTATAATAGACAGTGCCGAAAACAGAGAATATTTAGGTATAGGCGAACCTTGTGTTAGGCGCCCCTCCTCTATACATAAAAAAGCAATTTTACAGAACAGTTTTATTTATATTTTTTAATAACTATGCAAAACAGATACTATGATAAAATATAAAAAAAAGAAAAAAAAAATCGAGATTATACATATAGGTATATAATATGTATAAATATGTAATATGTTTCTGAGTTTCCGTTCAAAATAAAAAAAGATTAATATGATATAATTCTTGGTACAACATAATTTTTGGACGAATTTGGCGCCCCTTGTCGTTGGCGCCCCTAGGCAAGGGCCTACTCGGCCTATAGCTAGTTTCGGCACTGATAATAGATACCATAGCAAATAATCAATAAAAAAAGTTACATCTAAATTTCGCAAACTGTTGTTTTAGTTATTCCAAAGTAATTAGTATTGATGTGCTAGGAGATCATCGAAAGATATTTCATAATAATCGACGAAAATTGTAAAAGAAAAACTTAAAAGTACCTAAACTAGCAATTGGAGCAACATTAATAGAAATACTGGTCTAAATATAAAGCAACAATTTTCAAAAGTGAAACAAAATATTACAAAAAATAGTAACATAAATTTAATTAAAAACTGAAAATTCTTAATAATGTAGGTATATGCAAATAACTAAGAGTAACATTAATTTAGATGACAGGAAAAAAGCAAAAATAATGGAATCAAAATCAGTTCAGCTGTAATTTATTCATCGACAAGGGAACAATTTTAATGTAACGTAAAAAACATTTATGATTTTGTTGTAATATTTTACCTATGTGCCTTATAATTTGTTGTAAAAGTTGCTGTTGTAAAAAGAGAAAGCATATACCATCTTTTAGTGTCGGTAAACGTAATAAAATAGCTTTTATCTCCAAACTCTTGAATAATTCGAAGCATGCGACAACAGGAACAGTACAAAAGCTTCAACAAAATGCGGATTTAACAAAACTGAATTACTTACTTTCTTTTTTACGAAATGAAAATGGTTGGTATCTCCATCTCTTTGCTTTTTCAATTTTGGAAACTTTTGATGCACATTTTTCGCCTTAAAAACAAAGCTGTTTTGTTAGAAGCAAGAAAGGTTAAGTTAGATACAGAATAAGACATTTACATTTCAATTTTATGCGATACAGTAATTTGTAAAGTGAAGTAAATTTTAAAATCTTCGTGACCTTTCATATTGATAAAATTATGCGCTTTTTAAAGCAGAAATGGGGAGTTTTATTGACAACATTATTTAAAACATGCCATTTTTATTCTGGATGTGTTATTAGCTGCTATTGAATCTAAAAGCTTCCATACTTACGAGATAGTCTGTTATCGAGGGTGGGATGCTCCCAATCCCTGTCAGTAGGGACCCAATCGCGCCTTCTTACTGTGTCCTGTTTTACACTCTCTATAGGTAATTGCCTCATCGCTGCAATAAAATAAATATATGAGACGTGGAAATCGCAGAACTTTGCTGGTAATAAAAACGTTTGTAATTTTTGTAATATCCGTACTGGTAAACTAAAATGACTGTTAATATACTTATATACATAGTTTAGTTCAAGGTTTGTCGCACAAAAATGGTACACAAAAATGTAAACACCTGGGTTCGGACGTCTCGAGGTCTAGCATAGATTTGTTATTTATCCCCCGTGAGAATAGTCTCAACGGAACTGCTTTTAAATATGTAAACTGCAGTGAAATTGTTTTTCATGTTCTGCATAAAATGTCAAGAATAGTGTTGCGAGTTGGTGATTCATTCTTGCAATTTCACACTTCCGTTCGTAAAATAACTTTAATCTGAATGTTTTTAGAACGAAGTGATATAACGCAATTGTGGAATTATAATTTTTACTACCACATTTAACAAGTGGGTGATTTGATGATCGATACACGTCAATGTTGGGAAAATCTTGATAGTGACGTACAGCGTATGTTCTTACGTTATCAGGTTATCACATTATCAACACTTTTAAACGTAAGTCTTAAGAACTGCGTCACTTATAACGTCTATGCATTCAATTATTTATTATCGAAACAACATCGCGTAAATATGTATTTGCCAAAAATGGTCTTTCTTAAAAATAGTTTATTTGATAATTTAAAAGTTACCGAAAAAAGTCACGATCCTTACAACGTGGTTCTGAGAAACAGACGAACAATGTTTAGAATTTGTGTATTTACCGCTAACATCACTGACGACATCGTTTAAATGACAGACAGATTAAGAAATTAGGGGACACGTTTTTTAGATTCGAAGAAAAAATGGTATTTGAGGATATCTAAACACTATTTGAGAATCAATAACGCTTTGTCATTTGTTCTGTTTTGTAATTTTTGAAAATATTTTTTTTTAGTTTATAAAAAATTTGAATAAATAAGTATTTAAGACAGGTTTCTATATTAAATTTCGGTTCATTCAAAAAATGCTAGAAAGTGTTATTTAGAAATGTTCAGATTCATCTGCTATCATTTTGTTTAACATAAAATGCATATGACGTTAGCGGGCATTAAGTGACGTTACAAACAAACAAATACAATGTAGGTTAAACCATCTGATAATGTCGGAATGCCTGTAAAATAAATGTTTTTTAAGTAAAACATTACAGTGAGGTCCTTTTTGCATACTTTTTTTGCAAAATAAACCATAGTTTTATATTGTTTTAAAGTTTTATAAAAATTCTGTAAACACAACACAATTTGACTTTAGTACGGAACTTAGAATGCATGCATTACACATTTATTATTACTAACGCGGTTTTAAGAGTGGTTCGCTAAATTATGAAAAAGCATCGATGCAAACCAACTTATTTCCTTCCTTGTAGTTGTATTTTCTCTGTAAATACATTATCTTTACTTGAATAAAACAACAGCGCTCATGAATGCAAACAACATCGCATACTCTTCTCTTCTGTTAGAAACCGCCTTTTAATATTAATTTAATGATAACAGAATGAATGAATGTGTGACTTATTTTATTTCAATTTCATTTTTAAAACGAGTATGAAATTTTGTCGAAAATCGTGTAATAGATAACGCATGATCTTACGTAGTCTGTGTTGAGGCAACATCCATTCTCCCAAAGAACCGGTGATGTTGTTGTTGTCCCTACTTTTACCGTCATGCGAATGCCTCATTGCCTTCCGCTTTTCTTTACTGAGAATCATACATTCCTCAATTAGTTCAAACCAGTCTTCTAATCCGTCCGGAGTCCGCAAGTAGATCTTTCCATCCCTCCCCAAAACCAAAGCAACAATACTGTAAGTCTTCTTGTTTTCCCATTCCACTCGTTCAATGTCAACCAACTTGACTTTGAAGAGAAACTGCCCCATTTCAGATATTTTATCAGCCCCGGAAGCCCTTTGAAAACAATACAAGTAATCCCTAGTCAGTATGAAGTAGCGTTCCTTCCATCTACTGAAGAGTTTCTTTCGCTGCTGCCAGAGAAGGCCCCGCTTGATCGTGGCAGTCGACTCCTTTCCGAAACTCGAAGAAAGAAGAGACTGAAAAGAATAATTCGGAAATTTAGAATAAATTTTTAAGAAAGGTCATTTCAGTTATTTATTAAATAGCGGTCCCCAGGCAGCCACCACGAACATACTTAGGATGCCCGTGGGAACCACAATATACTGCTCGCAAGTTCTTGTCATGTATACTGCTCAGGGAAAACATTAATAAACAGTATTACCACCAAACGGAATGAGAACGTCGATACAGCGTTCGCAGAATTCTATTGGATTTTACATACCAAAAGTAGTTATCTTGTGGTGCGTGATAAAAATGCCTTGCGGTCGTTGTCCCGGAAGACGTTCGACCGATTTGCATCCGGTTTGCCTCAAGTTAAATCTTATTTGAACCAATATAAATTAGAAACTGCGAAATTACTTTTCAAAAAAACTGCTACCCATGTGACTTTTAAATTAAGGTGAAACTGCTAACTGCTTCGGTAAACCTCCACGATTAGTTTCGAACAGAAACGCATTTAAACGATTAGACCTTAAATAAGAAAAGTAAAAAATATACGATATTAGTTTTGATTGCTGTGATTGCTAAATTACTACGAGCCAATAATTTAACATATTAAAAATTGACAGGATAATTTATTAGTTTTATAATTTGTAGATAGGTTTTCGCAGATTTCGGGGCAGGAGCTATGTTCATTAACAATTAATTATTTTTTCAAGAAAAGATATAATGTTAGTAAAAATATAAAAGCAACTGGGTGATAAAAGGCTCGTGAAAGTGCTTGTACATGGAATGATTAAAACAAAATATTGTAAACATTTTAAACGTGTCTCCTTAATTCAGATTTATTAGTTTTCTCTACGTTAATGTTTTGAGGTCGTTTATCTTGAGAAAAGCTAGATCTTTAACTGTGTTTTTTGAAAACAAGTTAACATGTTTCAAATGAAATTTGTAAAGTTATAATCCATAAAATCTCATGTTAACATGACCACAAACTTAGCATTCACGTTATTTTCACAATACATGCATTAAAATTAGAAAATCACAATTTGAATTCAACGTAAAAAAAATCTACAAAAATATTTAAGAAACACAATGAAGTACTCGTTTTCAAGTCCTGGTTTTTTAAAATTAAAGCAGTTTAATTTGAGGATCTTAGACAGTCACAGTTTGTTGCTACTGCTGCGTCTACCAAATTACATAAAATGTACTAATTTGTTGAATTTTTAAACAATCAGCTTAAGCCACAATCACGAGTAAAAACAAACACAGGACAAAACGAAAAGTGAAGCACATTTTTTGTGTTCAAGATTTTTAAACAAATTATTATGTCATTGTTAGCGAAAATTAAAAAAATATACAGCAACACACATTGCACAATGTCAAACTAATAACAATTGTTCAGGGATAACTTTTTTAATACATCCTGGGTAACTAATTACATAAAATTCGGAATTCTTCAAAAATTAATTTTGAGACGACGACAGCGGCTTTCTGGAGAAATTGAATAAATTAATTTTTTTCACTAGCAGCCAGGACGCATGCAAATGTCGACTCATTTAGTGGTAGCAAATTCAATTTTTGCTACCACGGGTTCAAAAAGAAAAATTGAGGTTATGTACGCAATGTTTGATGTGATTATTTCTTAAAAAATGAACAAATGTGTGCTACAAACATTACTTGAGCATACGCACGGTAGTTGGTAGACGGTAGAAGATAAAATGATTAACTCAGCGACAAGTATAAACGGTTTTCTTTGTGTTGAAGGTTTGGATCAAGTATGACTAGAAATCAGAACAAAATCATGTTGCGTCAAAAAATTGAACGTTTATTTTTTCAATTTATTGTCTTATGGTTCCTACTAGTGAAAAAAATAGTATATTAACCACGGTTGCAAAGCCACTTCTAGACCTCGCGCTTCAGAGCCCTCGACGCTGCGCGTCTCGGGTTCTAATTTGCGCTCGGTCTAGAATGCTTGGCCTTGCAACCTTGGCTAATAATATACTATTAGTTAATGGTTGTATTTCATTTTAAACAGTCTGTATACATATAAGTAAATTTTAAATTAGTGGTGAACTGTAAATCACAGGAAAAGAAGCATGCATATGCTGGGAAATATCTTAACGGTATTTTGAAAGAAGTCACAATTTTCTTCACGTTTTATTACCTTCAGGGTAATGTTAGAACACAGTTAAATTTCAGAATAAACCGTTTTCGCTTAATATTCTTTTACAGATAAACAGATGGGATACCTATAGTTTTCGTATTCTATAGTCGTCAAATGCCGATAATGCACGAAATTTGACATTAGCTGTTACTTGAAAGTAAAAAAATATGAGATAATTTTAATTGTATTTTATTTTACAAGATTGTGTCTTTCATTAACACATACTTTAACAAAATGTGTTAACAACAGTTCTAAAATTTCTCTTGAGTACCTTAGAACCGTTTAGCGTAAGAACCATCCTGTATTTGGGTCGTATATTTCGATTCGCAATTTACATAAACTATTTGCAAATTTGCGATACATCTCCATTTTTAATATGTATTATTTGGGAAACTTTCGTGCTGTTATTTATGAGAGGAAATATGTGTATGTATAGAGGACATAAATATTGGCAAAGGAATAAACGTAGGCACCGGTTTAGCCCAACTTTTATCATTTTATATATTATTTATTGACAAGTTTTGAACGGGATATGAATTTTATATTGCTCTAACCTTCCGCTATAATGCTGAAAATGCGCACACGAATCAGTAAATTAAGAATTTCGTTTGGTCTTTTATATAACTGATGTGACATTTATTTTCTTGTGAAATATGAATATTGTTGAAAAAGCGAAGTGAATACAGTCAGATCTGTGGAGTCCAGATGAAATTTATATTACGATAGTATGTCGCAGATTTTATTCTTATATAGATATATACGGGTTTTTGTTTAGCAAATACATAATAATAACCAGGTCGCCATAAATTGTGTCACATGCTTCTACTTGTAATTAACGTTAAAATCAATTGCAGACACGTAAAATAAGCCTAAGGCTTATATTACTTTCTATTACACGCATGTTTTGTTGTCACTGAAGAAAGATTTTCGTATTATTGTATCTAGTCTCCTTTGAAAGTTTCTATTTTATTTATTTATTCTTTTTTTTTGTTACTATACAAATTGTATTGTTACTTTTGTGTCTGTTGTACATATTATATTGCCGCTTCTATCCAATATCTTAACACTGGGTTATTTATTCATTGCTCATTCACATTTTGTACTCCTTTCTCCACGTGTTTGTTGCTTTATTTCATTCATATATAGGAGATAATTATGTTCATTTTCTTCGTTTCTAAATTTCAGTCTTTTTTTTTCTTTAATTCTTTCACTTTGTTCTATCACCTTTCTACAAAATAAAATGTCAAAATCAAAAGGTATAAAGATTTAGAACTCTGCTACATTTTGCATATTTTCTTGTTAAATCTATTTAAATAATTTCTAATCTATACTATTTATTTACTTGTTATGATATTATAGCAAATAGCGATAGTGATAAGTTAATTTTTGTTTGATTAAAGATGTTTGCAAATACGATTAAATTTTTACAGCATGCAGTATTATAAAATAAAATTGCCTCTAAAAAACCGAGGTTACGGTATTGTTGACAGCAGTAACCTTTCATATCGTATATACAAAGATGTATCCAATCACAAATTCAATAATATTCAAATAACACATGAATAAAATAAAAGGGATTCTTTTATTACGTCATTAGCATATTTATTTCACTACTTATTTCAAGGCGGCGCATAGATGCATGTTTTTATTTATTTTGTAGACACGAGAGCTCTCGGCAGCTCTTTATTATTTCAATTTCTCCTATTTACATACTTTATGCAAACTCCAGTCTTGTTATAAATTCTATACCTCAAAGTCTATAAGATTCTCTTGGCCCTTATGTAAATCTGACCCTGCTAAAGTATTCTTGCGACATCCTCCATAGACGTCCTTATCTCTGTTGCGTAGCAATTAAGTTACAAACACTACAACAATTAACAACGGCACTTTTAAATATAGATAAAAATGTGTAAGTCAGAAGCCAGAACTTCCTTCCTCATTATCAAGTTGATAAGGGAGAACAAGCGGCATTTGTTTATTATTGTTTATCTTTCTTGTTAACACTACGCATGTAAAACCGCTACTTCTCGCTGTGACAGGTATGAAACGAGAAATATGATGTAAACTGTTAAAATATATGACGAGTTCCATGAAGGAAAATTAGGGGAAACCTTTTCCAGCAACATTTCCGTCCATTTCTAAATTGCCTACAGAAAAGTAAATAGTCTGAAACTAAATTCCGCGGGAAATGGAAGCTGGAGGAACCTAAGTTGCGTTTACACGAATGCAGTCTGCATTCTTCGCGTTTCGACCCGTTTTAATAAATCTCTGAAAGCAATAGCTTGTTCGGAAGTCTGGATTCGTGTTTGGTATTTTTAAGTTAGATTTTCTTCGTTTTCGGGAAACATTGTATTCAATGCTTGGAGCAATGACCGTCATTAAATGTATCACAAATTGAGAAGCCTGCGATAAATTGTACGAGACGCAACAAACGTGGTGAAAAATTAATTGAAAGGAAAATGTTGTAGGCCATTTTCCAGCCTATAAATTAACTCCTACATTACGGTCTGCGCTTTTTGTTATATTAGTTATTTTTAGGAAAATGAAATAGGTCATTTTTTTGGCGGCTGTGTAGTTACCTATCATTTTCAATAAACTTAGGTGCTAAAGTTTCATTTTGTTCCGGTATGTGTTGCCTAATATAAATAAAAAATATATGATATACAGACGTAAGTGAAATAATTTAGTGCAAAATTAATAAGATTGTAATCAGAGCACAACACGTTATGCACACCTGTGGCACCAAATTTTTTTAAATAAATGTCGACGACATCTTATTACATATAAAAAAAAAAAACGAAAAAATTAGTTCTTTTTCATCCAACATGATGTCATCGCAGTTGGCGGAAAGCGTCAACATTTGCGTGCAGAATTACCACACATAACAGTAAAACATAAGAGCAAATGAATATTTACTTTCTTTAATTTTTAAAATCTAAACTCTCATTTTACTTATGAAAACACGAAGAATTTGTGCCGAATTTTGCATCTAGTCCTCAAGTTACTTGCTATTAGCGCAATTTTCGGTTCTTCAGTCATTCAACAAGTATCTATACTGGAAAATAAACAAGACAAATATCTTCCATTATTATCTATCTGTTTTCAGTTCTTGGTGTTATCGCTCAATCGCCCAATTGCTGTATCCCTATATTGCTCGATTTAAAGATATTTATATAGCGCGTAAAAAATATGGGATGTCTCCAGAAGAGTTCTCTTTCGCTTTGTCACTTTCAAAGCTGTAACACCAGAGAGTCCACACTGCTTTCCAACTGACTTTCTTTTGTGTACATACTCATTTTTAAAGTTATATTTTTTCGATATGGTTTATTTAAAATAAATCTATTATATATCATATACCTGGTGGTAATTCATTTCATGATTTTATGCCAAACCTGAAACGACAAAAGTTGTACAGATTTTAAAAAGTTTTCAAAACCATTCATAGTGATTTTTTTTTAATTTTACTTTTACATTATTTAAGAACTTAACAACTTCAATTTCCGTGTTAATGACTGATTTATCAAAAAAAAAAAAAAAAAAATCACGACCGGTGTATTTTCCCTTTTTGGATAAATTTTTACTATTGACTTTTTCTGTTGCCTATCTTATCATCAAACTGCGTAATTTCAGAGTTAAATTCCATTTAATTATATTGATTTAATGATAAAATAATAATTACTTACTGCATGTGGATTATGTATCTACACTTTTTCTGTGTACACTTCTGGAAATTCAAAAAATGCAGCACTACATTAATTGAATACAATGGAATTCCAGTAGTCATTACTCATTACTTCTCTTTAACAGAAACCGAACTTCCTGCAATGACGATTACATAAGACAGCAATAAATTTTAGGAATGTATCTGTTGACATTTGATATCGAGAACAGGAATTAAAGCTGAATGATAAAATTCATTTATCGGACCGACTTTTTTGTTACCTCTAATGCAAAAAAAATAGACAACAGCGCAGAAAATTTTCCCCAAGTTTAAATTTAGTTGTAACATTAAATTTTATCTGTGATGTTCCAATGTGTCATCACTGTACACTCATAATAACTATCGTGGGGGTGTCGGATATTAACACAGACAAACAATAGTAGCCTGTGCGTAGGAGATATCAGCAATTGCTATTTTACGAATCACAGGAAATCGTTGCAATTTTTTTAAACGGTGTCCAATAACAGGTTGAACTCATTGTCATTCGGCTCTTGCACAGGCCTTCCGCCGCAGGATGACACATACTGCATCTTCACAATTAGCATGAATGTCGCAAGATGGTCAAGGCGATGACCAAATAACCACATCAAAGGCTGCCATTTAGCTGAATTAGTACCATCTTATACGCTGTTTATGTCATATCTTTAACAGTATCCTTCTTGGGAACCCATAATAGTGATTACGTGCGACAACACCGTACTATCTTCTATCTACACGTGCAATTATGTTTGTTCTGCCGTAAGACAAATTTTAATATTTATTTGTCTACGAATCATAGTTTTAATTGGTTTTTCGAAATAATGGGAAATAATTCTTACTATCAACGCTAATCTTTTGTGGGAAGTTCGAATCCACGTTACTCATGTCCGTGGTTCCACGATTAATAAGTTTCGCAAAACATCCTTCCGTTTTTGCACTTTCCTTAATTTGTCGAGTGTTTTTTATGCGGGCGTACGCCGGGAATTTGGCAATTTCTGCAAGGACGTTATTGACAGTTAAGGGGGTCATCAAACTGTGCTGTTTTATCTCGACTAGAGAGTGGAATAAAATGTAGCTGATAGCACGTTAGGTTATGTTATGAATAGTTTAAAAGGATAACACACTTAAAGCAAATAGTTCTGAATTTAACAAAGAATTATCTTAATGTGTCTGAAATCACATTTCTAGCTAAATAAGGCAGATGGTGAATTTTTTGTTTATATATTGGGTCAGAGTTGTTTGTATCTTTACAACGTAAAATTATTCAAGAAGAAGCGCTGGATTATGAAGGAATTTACCGTTTTGAGCATTCTTTTTGACAGAGATCAGATGTGTTAGGAAAATTATTCTGAGATGTGAAATCATTATGTAATCTCTAATGCCACGGACCTTTTGTTGGTGACGTCTAAAAAATTTTAAAATCTAAGCACAACAATATGTAATTTTGTTTATTCGTAGTTATTACTGAATTCACATTTAGATGTTGACTGTTCTACTACAGATATGGTTTTTTTTATAATACTGTGTTCACGTGTTTGAAATATTAGCTAACTTTTGTTGAAAGTCACCAGAATTGTGATGTTTTTTGAGAGAATTGTTATTACAATTTTTAATTATTTTAAATAGAATTGTAGAAATTTGTTAGAATATGTTGCAATTTTTTGGAACCACATAATTATTGCAACTGGATTTAAATTATATGTAATTTTCTTGATTATTTTTGGAACTATCTATTAGCCAAATTTATTTATAATGACAATGAGTGTAGTTTGTGAAAATCAACATCTGTTAAAAATTAAGGTTGTATTTATTATTTATTATGATTTATTTGAAATTATAGGATGTAGATAAGCTAGAATTATTTTATCCTAAAGTATGTTGTAAACAGTTTCGGAAGTATTGTCCTATTTAATAATTAACAGAAAGCGAGATCTGTGGAAAAATAGTCAAACACATTGAAAATGTTTTCAGTCAGAACACAGTAAAAGTTTACAAAGCAGTCGATACAACATTAATTAAAAAATTAATTAACGTTATTTTTTATTTCAAATCATTTTCCACTTCTACAAGAACAACGCTCTCAAACTCAATGATGAGAGACTACTTAAACATATAAAATATCCATCGACTGAAATTCGCACAATCCAGACATTGTGTAACAGATGAGAAGCCGCTTATCTGAAGTTTTGTAATAATGTCTCAATTTCAATTTCAATTGCCTTTTTTGTCGTTTCCCTCTCTAAGTTAACAAAAACTCGATAGCGTTTTAATTTTTAAGAGTTCGTTTGTGCTTGAACCTGAATAATAGAGACATCTTGCATGAAAAAGCATTTTGTTGTAACTATAGACGAGAGACGATCCGTAATCGAGCATACATCCTAATTTAAAATTCAGCCTTTATCAAAGTCCTTCACTAATGGCAAAAATATGAGAAACTTCGCAAACCCTCCCGAGTAATACTGTTAGCAAAGACGTGTCTAAAATTTAGTAACGGCTGTGTACCCAATTTCTTTACAGTATGCCTAGAACAAGCAGACCTCTAAAATTCTGTTGACTTACAAGATTTTTCGAGATTATGTTCGTATTACCTCATCTTGTTAGGTAAGAAAGAACAGTTAACGGAGGTGCCATGTATCAATTTTAATTACATAAAGAGTACACTGAATAAGAAATAGTTCCCCGTTTCGTTTTTGATTTATATAAATATTTACATTTCACTTTTAACCTTTACCGAAACTGTCAACAGTGTCAACGTTTCTAATTCCGAAACATTTTTTTTCCTCTGAATATCAGGTTTACATCATTCTCATTCACGGCGACTAATTGGTCATCAGCAAGGCTAAATATACATTGTATGCAGTCTGGAATCAAAATGAATCACAAACATGCAAATACAAGCTTGAGAAGTTGTCATCATTCTTACTATATGTAAAAAAAGAAAGCGCAATCATTTCGTCCCCTTTTCATCATTATTCGTCATTGTTG
This sequence comes from Zophobas morio, assembly GCF_036711695.1. NCBI lineage: Eukaryota > Metazoa > Arthropoda > Insecta > Coleoptera > Tenebrionidae > Zophobas > Zophobas morio. The sequence continues at coordinate 9,244,190 of NW_026972110.1, forward strand.
TCTAGCCTCACCAAAAGCAAGACTAGTCATCTTAAACATTCCTAATAAATTCTGCGGGTGGGTCAACGGAACGTCTACACTAATTTTAATAATGACAAGATCGTAGTGTTAAATGAGTTGATTGGTGTTAAAACGCCGATGAATCACTTTAAAAACGCTTATGTCATATACAGGCGGGAATTCGCGTACAATATTTAAGATTTCGCAAAACTGCAGTCTCGGCTGACAAATTGCTTAATTACTTACGCAAATTGCGGCGAAATGTTTCCCCTTTTAATTGAACGGATGATAACTGTCGCAGTGAGTAAGTGTTAAACCTATTGGTCGTACTCAGTATTGAGGTCATTTTTACCATCGCCATTTTAATAACCGTCACGTTACTGACAGTGCAAAAAGTAGTTTGTATTTTCTTTATCAATATTTATATTCTGATACTTATATTAAATATGTGAAAGAATAATACATGTTGTAAAAATAAAACAATGAGAATGTGTACAGCACGCCACAATAACAAACCCCTTAAAAGTCTTTGTCCGATAACGGTTATCGTTAATTAATTTCATTGACAGACTTGGATAATAACTACAGAAAAAGGTTCAATTAGTATTTAATTGAATAAATATCGGCGGCAGCCAATGAATGCTCGCTAATAAAATATAATTATTACTTTAAATAACAGTGTATATAACGAAGTCTGCAGTTTATAGAAAGTTGCGTTGTAACATGTTGAAATATTATCAAGTTTGCAGTGATTAAAAATGGATGATAAAGCTTCCGGTCGACCTCATGTAATTTACTGGAAAAAAGGGAAACAAAATTTAAATAACCGATAAAAAAAACAATAAGACTTCGACTTATCGTTTAAACACGTGCAATTATTTTTACAGAATTTAATCAAAATCTCATTGTTCAGAACCCCATAAAAGACCGATACGCAGATAATGAATTCTATCTCCCGCCAAGAAACCTACAGTTTGAGATCCGCACGATTTTTTTAATCACACGGCACGATATCAGCACAGTGTCATGAAGTCATTACCAATTCTTGTTAGCTCCTGATAACCTAGAAATATTATTTATCGTGCGGGTGCACTTATCAAGTTAAACATTTATCTGATCTCATTAGCGTTATTACTATTTTTATCTATCAGGGTTAAAATCGTGTCGTAAAAACTGCACTTGCTGCAAAATATCAACACGCGAACGTAATTATCGCGAACTTATTAATGCATTTAAAGAAGAGAAATTTGCTACCTCGACTTCTGTATAGCTTTATACATCGTTATCCATGACTTGCATTCCCATTTATAGGCATCCACTTTTGTTCGCCAAAACTGTCCATTGAAAATAGAAATTGGTTCGTTTGAAAGTCATCAAACTAAAAAATTCATCGTATTGTGAGCTCCAGATTCAGAGCCATTCGTTTTAAATATTTATTTTAGTTAATCAAAAAAAGCTACCAATTTATTCAGGCTCTCACAGATGGTGTTAAACTGTGAAGCGGTGAAACATGCGTATTTGATGGATTCTAAGCGGGGTAGCCTATTCAGAGAGAATTTGCAAAATTTAACAATGCGATGTTTAATTAGGGGAATTACGTAATGTAATAAAAGGTTTGATCATTATTGCCTTTCAATGCGTTCTCTCCTTTAGTTTCAAGAAAGTGTGTTCACGGAAATTCGGAAAATTAGAATTAAGCGGAACATTCTATGCATCCTGTTTGTTTTGCCAATAAGCGATGCAGTGAATCAACTCTTTTTATAACTTTTTTGTACCTTTGTTTTTAGTAACATATGTAGCACAGAAAAAATTCAAAGTTAAAATAAATCAAAGTGGTGCGTTGTGCTTATTATCTGTCAAACTCAATCGACTATTCTTGTAGGAGTATTTTAAGGAGTGTCCAATTCAATGTGTTTTTAACGTTTCGCAGCAACATTCCCTCTGTACCTATGTTAACTGGTGAATACTTTGCTAGTCAGATAAGTTCTGAATCACTGTGAGAAGGTTAAGTTAGAAAAATTGTTAAAGAAAATCTCTTTACATACCATATTCACAAGCTATTAAAAAAATATTACAATTTATCTCAATATACAGGGTTAGTCACGAGAGAATTACTTCTGAAAATTATTTTTACGCAACCCAAAATACTAATACCCTGTACCACTTGATATTATCTAAATTCAAAATGAAATGCCTAATCCATGATTGCTTTGACTTTGGCAGTGTCACTTTGACGTTAATTAATTTTTAACATTGTTTTTCATCGTTGACTCGCCTCTGGAGCCCCATTGGATCGACGACATACAGTCAGATCAATCTGGGCTATACTGAAGCCGTAAGTGCTCTACCAATGTTGTTCGCCGCTAATGTGCATGTGTTAATTCGCCATCTCTGCGTTACCTAGAGCCTCTTCGAAGTGCAAATCTGCAACCTCTGGACTTCTTCGGCCATCCATTTACAAAAAACTAGTAGCATCCCCCCAAAATGCCCAACATTTTCAACAGATTAGTAGTTAAATTATTTACTTACTTGTTTGAGTTTGTGTTGTAACCTTTGAATAAAATGCCGTAAAAGGAATTTTTAGAAATAATTGTCTCGTGATTAATCGGTTGCAAAAGATCAAGAGGCACACTGACAAATTTATTAGTGGCACCGGAGGAGATTTCCGACTGGCTGCGGTACCACCATGGACACTCGCATAACCTCCTTTTCCACAATTGTCAAAATGAGATTGCCAAACTCAAAGCAATCATGGATTAAGCATTTCATTTTAAATTCAGTTAGTATCAAATGGTACATGGTATTCGTATTTTGGGTTGCGTAAAAATAATTTTCAGAAGTAATTCTCTCGTGACTAACCCTGTATATATTTTATATATAAAACCAATTTATTTGAAATTTTGCTAAGCCACTAGTATCGATTTGTGGATTACAGAATATTGACTAAAATATATTTATGTATTTATCTTGAATACAAATGACGTCATCAAAAAGTTGACGATGATATTCCAATAAGCTACTGAAAACATTCTTATTGAATTGCGTGTATATGTTGTGCTTCAAACGTAGCAAAGATATTTCCTTTCAATAACACTTACATGAAACTAGTTTTTATTTTACAAATACTTAATAGTCATTGGCTTTATTTTGACTTAAGTGATAAAAGTTGTATCTTTAATTCAAGTGGGCGGTATTCGTGTGTTATAAAGGCGGTGGAAGTTTTGTAGACTTTTTTAAAATGTCAACCTAATTACCAAATCTTTTATGCAACAATATTAAAAGGTTTTTTGAATTTCAAGTACACAAATTACGTATATGGTCTTGGTTATTTTGTAAAATATTTTCTGTGAAATTTCAAACAAACTGTGCCGGGAAATTACTTTAGAACCGAGCAAATGCCCGAGAGTTTCTATAGAAAATAAAAAAGTTGACGTGTGCTTGCTTCAGCTTAAGCACGGTTTAGATTTACCAATATAAACTTCTTTTCTTTTTTGAGACAATATTGATCATCTTACAAATTTTGTCTTATTTTAGCAATTTTCTCCCTGTAATAAAGGTTTTATATGTTTGTTGATCGTTACAGACAAATTTATTTAAAAATGTAATTCAATAAATACAACGTTGATTAATATTATAGACAGGTCTAAGTTAAGCTTTATTTCATAAAGTTGTGGTAACCATTATCCGACAAACAGCATTTAATTATATGTACATAACATAAAGAAGACACAAATAGTGTAGACTTCGAATATTCCTACTTCAGAATGTAGCAGGAAGTTTACATTAAAATTAGGTCATATTTATCCAAAATTAAATTGTCGTTATTGGTTTTAAAATAAAGTATTGAAAGGTCTGATATTAATGTCAGTTTGCTAAAAATAGAGCAACTTCAGTTAATATTGATAATGTATTATTGACTGTTATGTTTTATGATTTCAATATTACATTAGTTTTCCATATACAGAAATTACCAAAATAAATTGAATTTAGCTCTGTGTTTATATAGCATTGCAATGTCGTATTCAGTGATTTCAATACAATTGAATTTCACACTAAACTTAAATTCTTTAGTTTAACATACAAAATGATGTAGATATTAAACTCTTAAACAAATAGTTCAAGTATACATACATACAAAAAATAGTGACATTCAGAAATACTTGCTGTCATTGTGAAAAGTGGAAGATCAATTTACACTAAACTTTATCATTATAAACTTTAAAACGTTTACTTAGTTTATAAAATATCTGACAAAATTAAAAAAATGGAACCCTAACCGGATAGAATTCAGTACTGTTACACAAACATTTTTCCGTAAGTTACAACATAACAAGCAGCGTATTTCTTAAACACAAATGAGTAACTTAAGAAATATTGTTACGACTACCATTTTCTAACAAGAACAGCAGAAAAAATTTTGTTTAAAATTTATTAAGTACACCAGAATTTATACTTTTGACCCTACCCGGAGCCCACCCTTTCTCATTACCAGTTAATTCCCCTCAGAGAAATACAATGGCTTAGTCGTGTTGTTAGTACTCTCAAATTAATTAGAATTTATATTTATTACTGATTAAAGACCGCGAAGCCGAACTAAATTTGCAAAAAGTAGCCAGAAGAAATCGTTACTGTGTTTTTAACCCTAGCCCTAATACCCACTGAATTCCCCTACTACCATCATTGGTTAAAATGTTATCGGTCCATGTATTTCAAAGTTTCTGTTTGTACTACATTACAATATATTCAGTCTTGAGTGATAGGGGTGGAAATGGGCGTCTTCCACTCTAATGGCTGCTGAAATATTAATATCACTCTCGGCTGGTTTTGTACTCTTCGAGCAATGCAAATTACTTCGACACCAAATAAAAAAAGTAAAAACTCATTGCAATTAAGGTGCCCCTACAGAGTTTGCGATAAAATATTTGTATGGGTGGTCACGCTAGCAGCGTCGTTATTTAAACAAATTAAATTTACAGGGTGTGATTACTTAGAACGAATATTAAACGAAACCCAGTTACGCGTTACAATTATCTTAACAACGTGCTTTCTCTTCGGCCATTTTTCTGACATTCGGATAAGGAAAGAACACGAATTTCTGTAAGAAAGTGAGAAATTACAATTCGCAACAACGTAATTATAGGTCGGCTGGACGAGTGTAATTTCACTTTACCTTATTAAAATAGTGCATGTTCGATTGTTGGGGTAACAAAGCTACCTTATCCTGACAAATGTCCATGTTCAACTAAAGGATGTTACTGTAAAGTATCGATGACGCATTAAGGACACACCAAAACGGGTTACCGGTCGGGCAAGTTAAATCTTAATGGCGATGTGAATGACAATGCCAAAAAACGATTCCCATTTACATTTGATGGACGAATCCAGTTGCTAATGTAATCTTTTTGTCGTTGCCCAACTCTCCGTTATTCATAACATCGAGCTACAGCATTTAAAATTACATGAACTGGGATGAAAGTTCAGATTTATAGTTGGTCTTTTTGTCGAAAAATACTAAACAAATTGGAACACTATGTAGAACATTAACGCTCACAAATAGCATTTTCAATGGCGAGTTTAACTACGTTCTGCATTGTTCTGTGGTCGATTTAAAGTCACAGTTCCAACTACTCTTGTTATATATCTATACTGTATCTAGACTATGTCAAAGAAAAAAATTTGGTTGATTCAGTTCGTCACAGTCTTGTTAGTAGGAAATGTTTGTTTAGTGTAATCATTTTTCTTTAAATCACACGAAAGTGGAAGGTTGCATTTTCGTACATTATCACTAAGCATACTGAATCATTTGGATGATTATAATACTTACACAATTTTACCCGTAAATATTTGGTTGATGCCTCACCTTAGAAACCCAGACCCTCAGCAGCTTATCATGTTTGATCAAATGTTTTATTTGCGTTATATACAGTTTTTAGGCACACATATTTGGTAAAAATAAAAATGATTTGATTATGAGCTCTGGAATGCACGAACCATATGCCACATTTTTATAGTGCTGTTTTTTACGTGAAGTAATAACATGTGGTGTATTTAAAATTTCGCACATATTATAACACAAACATCATAGCGAAGGCAGTTTATTGTAGCACCAATGATTTCTAATTCATGTGATATTTTATCAATGCAGAAATTTTTGCGCCTGAAATAGCTTGACCTTCCTTGTTTAGAGCCAATCTAGAGTTAATCAAACAAATAATATCAATAGACGTAATAAAGTACACTAAAAACGTTGCAGTGCTTTATCACTTATTACGTCCCTTATTCTTTCAGTTCGGTGTCGCCCTTTCGTGCAGCTACCTAGTTATAACGATACCTGATGAAGGTCATATAAATTACCGAAACGTTTCGTCTACCTGTTCCATAAAAAGGGTTAATTGTAGCAGTTAATTATCGGCTAATTATTTATTGATCTTCTGAGTCATGTTATGTTCATAGTTGGTATTTATGGTTCAGTGAAATTTTTGTTGTAGTAGATATTCTTCATATTTCCAGCATGAGTAAACTGTCACAGTAATAGTAAGTGTTAATTTAATGTCAAGATCAGTAAGTGTATCTTAAGATCTCACTTTATCTGAAGCAACAAACAACTAGTTAAAAGGAATTCCTGAAAGTATGTTTCATGCGGTCTTTCCGAATTATTTTATCTAATGTTTACAAAATGTTTCCTACGTAAAGCTTAGATAATTTGGAGATATTAAAAGTTTTCAATTGAATGAATAAAAATACTTATGTGAAAATTTGTATCAACTACGTTGGTCTATCGTTACGCATAGATATCTTGTTACGAAAGCGTTAATAATAAATATGTATTATTCTTAGAGGATTTGGATCCTACATAATGCAATTGAGAAGTGGTGAAATTATGATACCAAAATTATTCGCCTCAGAAAGTTTAGTTGTACGTTTCATGTTATTTTGAATAAGAATTGTATAACAAAATTTATTATAAAACTATTATGGAGTACATTATTAAATAAGTATAAATAAAATTTCCACAAAGGGCATGCCATGGAAATTCTTGGATGTTTAATTAGGGGTGTTATCATGATTATAATTATATATCTTTAAAATGTATAAGAAACCAGAGTTAGAATACGAAAGTAGTTAGAGCTAAAAACAAATATAATCCTTGCTAAAAAAATGTTTTAATGATCGGTTTTGGTAATTAAATAACCATCTTTAAGTCTTTACAAATTAACTAGAATTGTCAAAATTAAAAATACATTTAAATTAATACATTCATATCGAAAAAATCTATTTCATTTTAAATGTAGTTTTAATTTTGAGGATTCTTGTTAGGTAATTTATAAAGGGCCGGAGATGACTTAACATATGACTATTCATCAATTCATTTGTTCCAAACTACAAGAAACTTTCTTAGAATACACCATTTTTTCAAAAAAATAGACACACTGTACAAATGAATATTCAAATTTAAATTAGATAAATTAAAATTATTATTGAAACATATATTTGAAAATTATTATGCAAGTGTTTAATACCACACATTGCAGAAACTCATTAATATATAGTTCGTTTACAAAAAAATAATTTCCGTAAATACTTATGTAATTTTGAGTAAAGATAACCTCTCAACACATAACTTTGTCTGTCATATTTTGTAGAGATAGTAATAAAAAACACGACCAAAGCAGATTACCGTCAAGAAAATGCATCGATCAAAGACAAACTTCCAAATATCCATGGCCATCTTTGATCGTATTTTTTACTGCTCTCTAGGTATAAATTTACTTTTAATCTACATACTAGAAATTAACTTTAAAAAACAAGGAACACATCGTCAGAATAATTTTATTATATTCGACTCATTAAAATCAGCGATGTAGGTTTATTTCTTCATTAAAAAGTACTAATTCCTTGTTAAGTGAAATTACATGATTTCTTCTCATTATTTTTTGATACGTTTTTAAGTCCATTCCAAAACCCTGAGCAGTTTAACGCTATCGGTTGAAATGTATATTTGGAAAGTAAATGGATGATGCTTACAAACTCTAATACAATTATGCTAAACATCTTGTTTGTAAGAACCAACGCATATTTTAGTGTCCTTGTGATGTGCATATTTGCTAATTTATCTAAATTAAAAAAGTTGTTAGACAGATTAGGAGCATTCCAACTTTTAGAATGCAACTACATGCAACAAACCTCTTTAGAACATATGCTATTACTTAGTCGTAGTGCTCATTTAAACACACATTTAAACACAAAAAGGTGCTAGTGATTATTGTAGTGCTTCAACATCTAATAAAAATTCTTCGCCAAAATTTCTTTCCAAATCAAATAAAGTAGGTACGACTAATATGGCAAATCACTTCCACGAACTTGCCATAATTCGTTAAACACAATTTCGTACAACGGAAATTCGTCATATAGAAGTCCCCTTTTTTTCCTAAGCTAATAAATATTTTCTCGAACCTACCTGCGTATATTCCGGTCTGGGAGAGTACCTCCTGTCCCTGTCGAAACCCTCTTCATGTCGAAGCAAGACCCTTTCCACTCTTGCCAAAATTGGGGAATCCAGGACCCCGGACGGCCGCCCTGGGGGTCCACTGTCGGATTCAGTTTGCACCAACATCGCACAAAATTAAAAAAGTAAACGTGTATTTAGATTGTGATGTGCGCGCGTGACGAGGTTGGAGGAGACGTGAACTCCGCAGCGAACAGTTAACGACTAAGCTGTGGCGAACACTCGAGCGTTGAGGAGTTGTGGTTCCGAGTGATATGCGCTCCTGATGCACTTCTCCCGGAATTGGCGATCTGACGTCCGGAAAAGTCCGGGACACTAAGAATTTATGGGAGTATGAGTGCGGTTGTGAGATATTACGGTTTTGGAGTAAATATTGGTGGAGTGTTTTGCAGAATCTTTGTATGATTGAGTTGTTAGAACAGGCCTTTATGCATACGACACGATCGCTATTAATTGGTTAATTTGAATGTAAATGCGTTTTTTACGTGGTCGTATTTATAAGATTTCTAGTTTCTAAGAACTGTTTTTCAATGTCGATGAGATTATAGTTTTTTTTTGCTCGACAAAAAAAGTTTGTTGATTGTGTTTTAGTGCAGTTTTTAAACTGATAAGTTATCGACAAAAATTGTGGCGCCAAGTTATTTTTAGTTTTATTCATTAATATACATATAATAATTTTCGAAGTTTAAGATGGAGGTTTTTTATTTAACATGCTGTAAGGATATTACCGCAGTAGTAACAAGATTTGAAGAAATTAGGACGTTTGTAGTCACCAGGAATTTTTTCATGCGTTATTATCTTTGAAGTTAACCTAGACTAAATTATTTAGATAAAATTAGTTTCTTAAATAAATTAAAAAATTTGATTTTGCGGATTTTATTTTTGTATGATAACCCCTATGAGTTAAAATAAAATATATGTATAGACTGTTCAACTACAGAAGCATGTCATACGTACTTTCAAGTGAGTTTTTAATAATAAAATTTTGTGATGTCATCAATTTTTTAGCAAGAACACATACATCATTTTGGAAAAAAACAGTATAATAACGAAGGAGGAAAAATAAACACACGATCATACAATTAATACTACAAATATTTTGTACTTCCAAAAGTTTGGAAAAATAACGTTAGTCATTCTTGATATGATCAATTAAATGAATTACAAGTATGCTTAAAATGTTTTGTACATTTTAGATAGGATTTTTGGTTAAAACCTTTGCAAAATTTTAGTTTTGCAGTTTCTAAATTAAATTGTAAAATGTTGTGCTTTTGATTTTTTTTCCAAAAAATGTTTAAGATAAAAAATCAAGGCGACTTCATAAACCACAGGTACAGAAGTGTTATTTTATAAAATTAAATAGCATTTACTATGCAAATTTTTTAGATGAGGTTATCAAATTGTTGGTGGGAATGGGGAGACAAATTTTGATTAGCGTTTTATCATTCACGCGATATTTCTAAAATATATATATAAAATTTTACAACAGTCAATCTAGTACTTCTGGAATTTCGAAGACGATCTGTCTAATAAAATCGCCAATAGAATACAGACCACAGACAGACGACAGAGATATATATATATATATATATATATACGGAAACGGGAGATCAATTTTTTCATACTCAAGAAGTCATGGTTGGGACGTACAAAACTAAAAAAAAATTTATTGACAGAACTTCGCTCGCCCTTGAAGTACACTCAAACAAATCCAGTTTCTTAGAGAAATAATAAAATTTGATAAACAGATAAATTTTGATTAATGATTTACCAAGCTTACGATAACATTAAAATGTTTGTAAGATTCCAGAGCATCCGGTTTTACAGTTTTTAGGATAAATTGTAAAATGTATGCAAAATTTCGAGACTCTCTTTTGTAGTTTTCTTAAGTCAATTGTAAAATTCTGTTATACAGTATTAATTTTTTTTTTTTCAAAAACAAGTACATAATAATGTAATGATCAGACAAACTCTGGTTAGCTGTTTAGCACCTAACGATTTTCTAAACATAAACGGACTGGTCCAGTAGTTTCCAAGAGTATCTGTTTAATTAAATCGCCAGCAGACTACAGAAGATAGACAGATGAAAATGTGTGATCTATTTTTTTCATATTCTGGGAACCATAAAAGATCGATGAAACATGAAAATAACCCTTCGTCTATGACTATAATACTTCCCTAGCTTACTATCGGAAAAATAAAAACTGTGAAGTTATCTAAACAGAATGTATGTCAGGATATTTTTTCAGAATATTTATTTCACAATTTTTAAAATGGATTATCAGCTGTGATGTGATGATAAATATATTAATTGACAGGTACAATATAAGAGATAACTGTATTCCTAGAATTTTATGGAAATTAAGTGTTTTTAAGATGGCGTAACAGACAGACACAAATGGACAGCAAAAGCACGAAATTTTCATATTCTAATACATTTGGGTGTTAAAAATGTAAGAAGGAAGAATCGCGTTGTAAACTATTTTCCTATCACGGGTTATTAAACTGAAGCCAATCTTCGGATTTGTTCTCAAATAAATTAAATCGTTTTTATTGATTTTATAATAGTGATACATAAACATAACACACTTTTACTTTTTTTTAGCTACCAAGGAAAAGTTCATTATCATAAAATCTTGTTTTGTGCTACAAGTTTTGTAAATATTATTTATACTTGCGAAGACGCTTTGATTTAATACGATGTACAAAAAAAAATCTGTAATGAATTTTAGTTAATAAAATTGTGTATTTTGTTAGAAATGTATAAGAATTTAGTACTACTGATTATTGAATTCGTGTACAACTGGAACTTAATGTATTTTTGGCACTTACGTAGTGATTTCATTATTGGTACATTGCGATTACGTAGAACTGCCACCACCCACCGAATATTTGGTTCTATGTAATTTCGACATAGCTTAAGACTAAACACGCTCTATGCACAGTTTAATCATCTTATTGCACTTGAGTGATTACACAAATAATCTGATGCCGGAAAATTTTTGTACACATAGATAAAAGCTTTGATAAACTATGCACAAAGAAAGTTTATTACATGGAAGATGAGAAATCTTTATCCGTTAATGTTCTATTGTGTTGTACTCATATTTTATTTACTCGCCACTCTGGCTAGCACCTATAAAATACGGCAGTCCGCTAATTAAATTCTGTAGTGTTTAATCTGATGAAATCTTAATTGGAAATTCGCGAGATTCAATACACGATATGGTTTTGCATTATTATTTTTAAAAGCAACATGCAGTAAAGTTGTTATATTTCCCTCTGCTAAAAAATGATAAAGTTATTGTGAATTTTTTTCACGACCATGTATCTCACTTGAAATACGGAGCACAATACAGTATATTCACTATCATTTTTATCTTGCTGACATTTTCAAAAATTGTTCCTTACATATTTATTAAAAATTATATGTTGGTTTACTTGTACTTTATAAAATCATAAGTATGTCTTTGATTTTTATAACTGCTTGCTGCAGTAGTGTAGTATATCATACATATTAAAATTTGTGTTTATCCTCGTCAAAAATTACTAGATTTAACATTATGCGAAATTCACTAGGCATGGTTGCTGACACGTTCTGTCTAAATAATTGTATTACATCACATAACCAGAATATAATACGGAAGAACTTGTTTTAGACTTGATTTATCTATTAAATAAAATTTTTTGACACAGATAATAAATAGGTTATAAAATTGTTTGCATTCTTTAGGAAGATAACAGCTGGTATACATATTTATTTGCAAAAAAGTGTTTATGAAGACAAATTATACTCTGTTTCCTCATATTTATTGTTCTAGTGTTTAATATATGTATCAGGATTTGGATTATTTAAATATTACATACCACTTATCTACTTGCAGCTACTTATATTATCTAACAATTGTTAAAAATATTTGCTTAAGAAATCCAACTTTTTTAATACGTGCTCTTAATATCATCCTAAACGAAAATAACTATCAATGTATCTTACTTACTAACTTCTAAAACTAGAACACATATTTCTTCAAAGCTACTTTAAATGTGCCGGTAACTGTTGTCGCCAAAATTCTTGCCTAGCATTTAAATAGTTGACAGTTTCCTCAATAGTCTTCATAATACTAGAGTCGTCTTCTTTGAATTTACACTTCAAGTTAGGATTTTTCATTAAATTATCTAGATATTCTTTATCAGGCCCCAACTCCCTCAGCAACCTACTTTTACGTCCCGACTTGCCTCTAGACCCTGGAGTACCCCTCTGACTTGCAGTTTTTCCAGTCACTTCTGTTGACTCTGGACTATTACTACCTTTTGATTTTTCTGTACGATTCGATGTTAACTTTGGATTGAGAAGATTTGAAAACACATTTGGGGACCCTATCGCATTCTCTATAGCTTTCTGAGCTTTGTGTACGCCCAATTTGAAATCTTCGTGGTCTGGTCTAATGTGAAGGCCCCTGTGATAATACATCAAGCTGTGTTCAAAATCACCAAGGTAATAAAGTGCTTCAGCTTTCTGGTAGATGGCTTTGAGGTAACTCTTGTCGATGTTGAGGGCCGTCTCTGCATCCTTCAGTGCATTGTCTGGTTGTCCCAGAAGAATATAACATTTGCTTCTTGCGACGAGAGCGCTTTTCTCGGTCGGATTTAGTTCCAGAGCCTGCAAATATTTACCCAATCAATACGAGATACATGTTACGTTTTGTGCATCATCCTGAAACAGTGCCTGGATGATTAAAAAGAGAAACAAAAATGCAATTAGGATTTGGCGTGCGGAGAAAGTGTTTTGTTTCTCTAAATGATGCAGATTCTATTTACATTTCACGTTGGTGATAAAAAATTTCAGTCTAACTTTGTTTATATTTTGACAGAGTAATTGTGTTTCGTGGTTGTGAATGGCTGATATCTTTGCTTCATTGATGTTTTAATAATTATGTATTTCCTTGTTTTAATAAGAAAATTTTCCTACAAACACTGTTATTTTTAAAATATTTATATTTATATTTTTATTTAGGAAAATGTTCATTCTCAGAAATTTATTACTCCTACGTTTTAAGAAAAAACTGTATAATTTAACAAAATAATATTCACCTTACTTGATTTTTGAAAAGCAGTTACTTATTTAGTACATATTTATTTAAGGTGATGTTTTTTATTTAAAAACTTAATTAAAGATCAAAATATTCCCCGAGTGAATTCTTAAAAAAAAATACGTCGGCCTCCACGAAAAATGACATTTTCAGCGTGTACGATTAACATAAATATTAATTGTTATTTTTATAATTAAAATAAAGAGTTGTTGCACTTAAAAGAGTATATATTGATTTTTAATTTGCTAGAACGGGGAAGGTCAAAGGAAAAATGTAATATGCACCTCGACAAAAAAGCACCTATTATAACCTTGTCTGCTTGCTGGCCTCGTCTACACCTCGGCCATCAAAATGCAAACCCGTCTATAATAGGGACTTTTTCGTACATAAATAACTATTACTGCTGAAACAAATATAATAATTCTTTGACGGAAATTTCGAAATATTAGTCAAATAAAACAAATATTAGCTCTTTTTAAAACTTATTTAGAGACAAATATTAAAATATTCCTAAACGTAGATTGCTTTATTAAAAAAATGCCATTCTAAAACCCAGGCAATAACTGACATATTCCATACTAAATCACAGAACTCCAGTTTTAAGTGAAACAATTACCTTTGCCATATGATCGAAAAAAAAACTCCTCTAGTAGGTTGTGCGATTTATTTTTGAAATAATGATGTTGGCATTGCAACTATTTGACCCTTTATTTGACAGTTATTTGTATTTGACCGTAATTATCAAAGTGAGCAAGGAACATGTTGGTGTTGTCAACAGCCTTACCTTACAAATAAAAATTACAGGGCCTACTATCAGAGTTTTTTTTCGATCATATGGCATTATATGTCATCTTCTGTAAACGTCTTTGTTTATAGTTTTAAGGAAAATTTTGACATATGACACACAATACACATGTTTGCCGTCGATGTCGCTGCACCATAACAAGATTGTCCTAACGGTTGGTCGTGGACTACAACAAAAAAAAAAACGAACAAAAAATTACTCATTTAGGACTACAAGTTACAAATATTTTCAAATAGGTATACAAGTGTTGCAATTAAAGGTGGCACATCAAGGTTGTAATTTTTACATGAAACTCCCTATGAAGATTTAGAGTTGTAATCAACAATTTTCAAAATAAATATTTACAGTTTTTGGAAAAATTCACAATTCCATAATTTTTAAGGGTGGAAATTTAGAATTTTGCATATAACTGTTTAGTAACATACATAGAAAATATAGAGCAAAATACAAATTTCTTCAAATAGAGCGATTAAATTTGCAATTTGTAAAAGTGTCAAATTGTTTTTTTTTTTTTATTTTAAGCGAAACACTATTTTTTTTATATAAAATTTGTTGGGGTTTATTGTAATAGTTTAAAATTTGACAACAATGGATCTAGCAGTTTCGGCGATTATTATCTGTTTAATAAAAAATGATACAGATAGACGACAGACGACAGACAGACGGAAACGGAAGACCTACTTTTTTGTACTCTAATGGTCATAAAACGTCGAGAAAACATGAAAGCAGCAGTTCGTCAAACGAGCCCTAGTGGAAGTTTTTACTTCCTTAGCTTATGGTCGGAAAGTAAAAAATGAACATTTACGAATTAAATAAAAAAAGGTTAAAACAATCTCCAACTTTTACACGTTCATGAAAACAAGGTAAGTAAAAATTTGGTGTAAAATCCCAAATTTTAATTTGTAAATAGGATAGGATTGAGAATTTTTAAACACTACTGTTTTTACATAAAAATATAAATATGTACATTGAAAAATATTCACATAATGACTCTGTTAAAAAAGATGTTTAAATAATGCAAGTATCGATGTGTACCTTCGAAGCAACACATCCTGTGAATTTAAAAATAAGTCCTAAATGGGATACTCTTCACAATTTATGAAATATGACTCCACAATTTTAATAACGGATTTTTGGAAAATATTAAATCTTGATTACAACATCGTAACATATTAGTATTTTTATTATTTTACTCTCTGAAAAATAAAAAAAGCAAAACTTTTCAGTAATAAAATTTAAGTTCCAAAATTCACATTCGTAACTTAATTTGTCTGATGAAGACACTGTTTACCGAAACAAGTGTAGTAATGTTCTATAACTGAAAAATTTTGGAACTTAAATTGTATTTATTTTTGTATACAAAATTCATGGTGGCTTTGCAACAAATAAAGGCGTCATGACTTCAAATAAAGAGATTCATGCCATAACATTATTGATCATATCGTAGAATCAGTTGTTATTAAAATAAAACAATAAGTAAAATTACGGAACTTTGTAAAATATATAGAGGGGTCCACATTAAAAATATATAAATTTAATGTACATTTGTAAACGTCTACGTACAATATTAAATTGTGCATATAAAAGAGTTCTGTTATGATGTGTAGAGATTTTTTTTCATAGTAAACTCCACAAACAGAAGATTTTTTCACCATGTACTTATAATTTGTTTCCCTTTACTGTTCAACTTCAGTATTCGTCGAAAAGTGAATATTAATTTGAGAATTTGATTATAACTTATGATATATAATATCGGGTGATTTTTAAAATGTCTGCTCTAGTTGGCCATGAGCTTATGTCAGACGTTTCAGTTGTATTATTGTGTACTCGTAATAGACAATTGGAGCAGAAATTTAAAAAATCACACTGTATGAGATGACAAAAGCTAAAATTTCGATGTACCAATCAATTATAGTCAATCTGCACAATACACTCGTTTGTATTTAGAAGTATGGAATCCCAAAACTAATTCCTGGTAACAAATTTGGGAAAAAATCAACACATCTCGCAGTTTGTGCTAATATTTTTCTCAAATTTCCGTATTATCAGTGTGCATAAAGTATTGTGTAAACTGTACCTCTTAATAATATTACAAATTTTTTACAAACTATTATCAACATAGCAACGAAGACCTTAGTAATAAAATTAATAGCGATCTGAAGATCTCCTCTACCCATTTCATAGTTCCCCAGCGCCAAAAAAGTTCCTGGTTCAGCCTCCTCCGGAATCTGCAAAGCTTTCGATCGATCCTGCTTTCTTTTTAGCTTCAAAGACTGTTTGATGTCTTTGGAGCCCATATTGACAGCAGCAGCTCTGTCTTTATCACAATAAAGCTCTTCGCGTTTAGCACCACTACGCTTTTTTCTTTTCTTTTTCTTCGTCACTTCTTCCTTTACTTGTTGTGCGGAAGGTGGATGTTCACCTGATTTCTTTCGGTCGTCGTCGCCATCTTTAATTTCTTTTTCATCTACTACTGGTGTCTCCTCGACTTTTACCTCTTTAGGAATTTCTGGCTGTTTGGTTGGAGGTTT
This sequence comes from Zophobas morio, assembly GCF_036711695.1. Lineage (NCBI taxonomy): Eukaryota > Metazoa > Arthropoda > Insecta > Coleoptera > Tenebrionidae > Zophobas > Zophobas morio. The sequence goes on from NW_026972110.1 coordinate 9,261,122, forward strand.
ATCATCATCCACATTTACGCCAACAAAGCTTTGTAATAATTCTGTTTCGTAAGTGGTGTCAAGTTTTGAGTGGAACAGTACAATGGGCGACTGACTAACCTCTTCAGCCATATTTGCTAATTACTAAAAGTGAATCTTTGTAACTCCAATGGAAAGATTTTTGTGAAATCGGTTACCTCAAAAAGCTGTGATGATTTTTCTTCGGTATTTTAAAAAGAATTGTGTAGGAATGTTTAAAAATTAGCAACAATAATCAGATTTCAGGCCGTGAAAACTAACACTCTCGGCGTCGGTTTCTATGGATACTAAGGTGTGATCAATTTTAACCATGGCACCCAATATTACACTTTAGTCGGCACCTCCCTCTTTTAGGTAGGGTGTTCTTATACTAATTTGAACTTATTCATTTAACTATAGTTAGGGGACGTTGATATAAGTCAGATCTAAACTTTATCCTTGATGTGTAATTTAATTAACTAAAATGAGTCGAAACTTTTCTCGTTTTTAGAGCCTATTTTTTGCACCACATCCATTCACTGAATGGAATAATAATATTAAAAATTACCACCCTTATCTGTTCCCTCTGTTTCAATTTGTTAAAATTTGATTAAAGTTAGTTTCACCGTTGAGTTTTGATTGAAAATTGTACGAAGTTGCTTAGTTAATCAAGAAACTTCAGTTTCCCTGAGTTGCATGTAATCCACGTCTAAATTTAAGCCCTTCGAGAAACGAGATATCGTTTTGCTCTACTCGATACATTATTTGCTCGACGTATTTACACAGTTGCTGGAATTCTGAATTGCAAGCTAATTTATCGATTCAGAAATAATTCAGATTAAGTACTGAGCGAAAACAGCTAAAAGCACTCTAAATTTCAACTCTCTTGTTAAATAAATATTTCATTACCTGTATCATACACGATTGCATAAATACATTTGAATATTTAAAATCGATCATCAAGCATCGGTTAAGTAAATGGTTCTTAAATTTTACCATTTTAGGTTCTTTTGGCAAAGTATAACACTAAATAATAAATGTGGAGATAAAATCACGACCATTTCCATTAAATTTTCCATTTCTTGAGGACTACCTGCATAATTCAGTGTTTCTGATACGTGCAGAGTGAATACGATCTACACTGTTTTCAGGGTAACTAGTTCAAATAGAGTTATAAATAGTTAATTAACTCCACAATCAATTATACATGTATTATGTATGGTAGGCTTCATCAAAGGCGTACCTAGAAGGAATGATATTCTAGTGAAACTGCATTGTTTTGAAAATTTCACTATAGCTAAATCAATTCCTAAACTAACTATTTTATATAAAAAGTTGTCATTAAACAAACTTTCTCAAGCAACCTTTGTAGTGCCAGATAACAGAATAAATTTTCAAGTTCAAATCTTACGAAATTTAATTTTTCATAGCAAACCAACAGGTTTTCTTTCTTCCCAATCGTAAGATATGGAATTTTTTTAAACAAAGTCGCGAACGTTCAAAAAATGTTCAAAATTATTAATTATTAAACTTATCTAATGAATTCACTAGTTTATTTTATTGATTAAATCAATCAAAAGCAGTTTATCTTATTTTCATCAAATTCCAAATATGGTGCTGTTGCTGGTAATATTATATTATAACGTTTATAACGTCATCATAAAAAATTTAATTTTTTAAAAAATAAGACTTCTTTGTGTGGCAGTTCTGTCTAAACATTATGAAACCAATTTTTCAGTTGGGTAAAAGTCTTATTTCCGTTTTTTGCCTACAAAGTGAGTTTGCAGGAAGTTTAGTATTTTATTGGTATGAAGTTTCATAAATGGAAAAGAAGATATTTTTCATGTATGCTGGTTGAAATTGGCGTTTCGGCCCCATTTATTTTTTTATATAATGTTAGAAATGTTAAAATGATTTTAAGCGTTTAAAAATACTTGCTTTCCTTTTATGTCATTTTATACATACAACTTAACTTATTTGTAAATTACTTAGTTCGTCCACCTCTTACTCTTATTTTTTATTCCCAGGAATTGTAACAGGGTCCCTTTATAGATTATCTAATTTAACGTTTTGTTCACTTTTCGCAGCCCATAATACACGAAACTGTAGATTTTTCGTTTTTGGATTTCTATCGTTGCTTAATAAAAATTTAAAGGTTGAATGTCCCAAACTGTTGAATCAGTATTTAAGATTTTAGTATTATGAAGATGACTAACAAAAATAAAAAAACATGGTGATGTCATAAGTCAATCTTACTTGAAATTCTCCGCTTGACCTGATACTTTGTATGCTGGTTAGTAATCCGCATATACTGTTATTTTACGGGTACGAGTTCTTCTAAAAAAGGCAAGATTTTATAATGAAATTTTACAGGACATTGATATTTACTCAGCAAGTACAAAATGTTAACAAACATGTATTTGTACATAATCTCTTATAATTTATCTAATAATCAATGCATTATAAATATTTTTCCTATTGGTTCAAAAGTATTCCTAATAAAATAAATCACAAATATTGTCTGGTGGACAGGTGTATATATTTATTTTTACTTCCCGACTGTAAGCTAAGGAAGTATTGTCTGTCGTATGACTAGGTACTTTTTTGTTTTCTCGAAGTTTCATGACCGGTAGAGAATGAAAAAATGGATTTCCGTTTTCGTCTATCTGTCATCTGTCTGCCGTCTGTCTGTCGTCTGTGTCAATATTTAATAAGCAGATAATCTCCGAAACTACTGGACTAATCGTTGTCAAACGCCAATTAAAATTTGTTTGATCCTCCCACCAACAATTTGATCACCTTAAAATTTTGCATGGAAAATGCTACTTAAATTTTATAAAACAATACACTCATGGACAAAACAATTGAATATTTTATTAAAATTAATTTAAAAAATAAATATACTGTAGGACCAGCTTATACAATATTTTAACTGAGATTAAGTTAATCAGGCATTTATCGATGCGTTTAGCAACGTCTGATTGGTGTAGAGTCTGTCCCGTGGTACTTTAACGCCGCGTTAAAAATTTAATCGCAATCAAATATTTAATTGAGGTCTTATAATATTTAAAAAGAGAGATCAATCAGAGCATGTAAAAACAATGTGTATTGGAGATAATTACTAAATTAAGTACAACTCCAATTGTTGATTTTTGCGAATGGTGTGAGACAAGTACTATGCACTCTGTCCACTCTAGTGTAGACGGTTCATGGACTGTTCCAGCTGGATTAAGTCTAGATTTTCTCTACGACTGTCCCAGCTATAGCAAATTAAGCCACATTGTTAGAGAAGTCTAGCTAGACTGGCACAATTCTAGCTAGATTTACAATGTAGGTACTCTGCCTACATTGCTGCTGAAGTACTCTCTCACGTCTAGCTAGTGATAATGTCGTTCTATAAATTCATGTCTTTTGGACTCTCACAAACGTAAAGGTTGATTTAAAAAATTTATGAAGATTTCAAAATATTCCACCTTTTTGACCATAAGTGTATGCTGTTGTACTTGTTGTTTATGAATCTATTTTGATTCTTAATTCCCGAGCGTAAGCTAAGGAAGGGTTGTAATCGAGTCCCTTGGGCGACTGGTTACTTTCATATTTGCTCGATGTATCATGTCATGACCCCTAGAGTACACCAACATAGGTCTTCTCTTCCCGTCTGTCTGTCCGTCTGCCGTCTGTATCGATTTTTGTTAAACAGATAATTTCTGAAACTACTGGACTGATTGTTGTCAAATTTTATATGTGTATTATGAATATCAATGTAGATGGTAAAACACTAACCAAACTTTGTATGATCATCCCCATAAACAATGTGATAGACGACAATACCTCGTCATCTCAAAATTGTACATAGTAAGTGGATCTTAAATTGTATAAAATAACTTAGTCCTACATGTGTAGTTTATGATTCTGTGTTGAGGTTTTACCCGAGGCATCCAGATTAAAAAAAAAAAATAAACTTTTTGCAATTTAATTTTGAATCTGCAAAACCGAATGCTTTGAAATCTTGTAGACGTTTTAAAGTTATCGTAAGCATAGTAAAATTACACTGCATCTATCCAAATTGATATACGTGCAAAAATATTGATAACGTCATCACAAAATTTTTTATAGAAAAAATTCATTTGCAGCATATGCTTAGCACGCCTCTTCACATTTATTTTAACATTAAGTACACATCTTTATGTTAATGTATAGGGATTAATAATAATAATAGTCATGATTCTCTTAAATAAAATTGATAAAATCAAATTTTATAATTTATCGAACACGCGGGATTTTTATTGCACTTCAAGAGCGAGGAAAGTTCTGTCGAATAACCCAATTTTTTACCCATGGCATCCAAATTTGCAAAACAAAAATCAAAATTGTATAATAATGATAATAGTAATCCTTATTTGTCCAACAAACATTTTTCATGCAGCTTAGAAACTGCTAAACCCAATGTTCTCAACCTTTCCAAACGTTTTAAGTTTATTCTAAGCTTAGTAAATCATTAATCAAAATTTATATTTTTTTCTCTTCCCCAAAAGCTTGATAACGCTAAAATGTACAAAATATTATATGTTGACCCGTGTGCACTCATCCTTTTTAGTATGTACTTAGGTGTTATAATAAAAATAAATAAAATTTCGCAAAATCTAATTTTATAATTAGTTGGATTTGCTGAACTGATAACCTTAGGCCATTTTTTTTTAATGCCGATGTTAAATTTCAGCTGCAAAAAAGTTGCTCTAAACTTATTTAAACAAAACTTCCCTCGAATCTGTAGTTAAGCATTTAAACAGGGGCGCCCCCACCAAAATTACAACGTCTATAAACACACTGGAAATAGCAAAATAGTAATTTTCAATATTTACAAAAATTATGCGGAAGTTTGTGTTGTAATTATCAAAACAATTTTTTTATTTCGCTCCTTTTGTATCAAATGTATCTAAAAATATTGTTAGTAAGGTCTCGATAAAAACGAATACCCAATCGTGACTCATTTAGACTTTTTGTTTACACCGTTGCCACGGAAACCGCGCCTCTAGTCTCTGTATTTGGCTGGAATTGGGTCACATTTGAAACAGTTACCGCTAGTAGTAATTCAACTACAGGAGTTGATTTTTATTCTGCGCGAGTGAAATTGACTTATTTTAGGACAAAATTTGGGACAAGGGAGTGTTTTACAAAAGTAAATAAAATAATATCAAGAGTAATAAATATTGAATTTGCAGAGTTTTTTTTCTCAATTTGATAGAAAAATAAAAATTCAGATATTTTTTTTGTGACAATATTTTTTAAATTGTGCTTTTGGTCAATTACTTTATCTTAATGCAATGATGCATACATAAAACTCATTCGTCTTAATTTATAAACTAAATTCCATTAACATAGGTTTATAAATAAAAAGTTATTCGAGGTGTCCCCCTTTAGCTGACTCATCCTGCGCTTATTTAGCTTATCCTCGGAAAGTAAAAAGGAGTAATTCAACTACTTGTATCTTATTTTAATTAGAATAATGCAGGCATAAATTATTATACAGGGTGTCTCAGAAATAAGTACATTAATTTTAATCAGTTATAGAGCTCATCGAACTCAACAACTTTTTTTAATAGAGTTTTGTCGAGAACTTTTTAATTATCAAGTTAAAAATTGTTAAAGTTTTATTTCAATTAAGGTTACCCGCCCATGGATCCTCAGTCACCCATGGACACTAATAATTATTATAATTAATAATTTATGGTCGAAAACAGTTACTAGGATACGTATTTTCCTAATCTTGTCAACATGACAAACATTTAGAGAGACATTGAAAATGCTGCTCCCTAATGGCGTACGGAATTTCATCGGCCCAAATGTGGGTGTTGATTACACCTTCCCTCGTATAACCGGCCCCATCATTTGATGGTGTAAGAGATACAAAATTTGCTTGTTCGTTTATTTTTCTATTAAACCACTCACAAAAGTTTTGCCTACGTGGTAAGTCTGCTGGTTTCAATAACTGAACTTTTTGGTCCTGAAAGGAGTACAGGTGTTCTCTGAGTATCCTCCAAATACTACTCTCCGAAACATCACAGTAGACAGTGATGCGTGCTAGCGCTCGGTCGAGCTTCGACACTCTTCAAAACAGCCTCTTCAATATTAGCAATTCTATTACTACGTAACTTACCTCGATGCTGAGGTGCAAGTTTAAAAGATCCGTACTCTCGAAGATGCTGCAACGTTCTTAAAAGTGCGCACATTTGGCAGACGACGATTTGGGAGGCTTTCTGAAGAAATTCTGTGGGCGCGAGCGCCGTTTCCTCGAGCTTCACCGTACGTTAAAACGATATCGGTGTGCATTCCAAATTTGAAAACAAAGCCACTTCAAGACATTTCGTCTATAAATTACAAATCTGTGCCAAAAAAACTTTAAAGAGGCAACGTTTAATAACATACACTTGACATAAAAATGATTGTCAGTGTCAAAACGGTTGCTAGGGTACCTTCTTCATTGTTGTAGTGTTGTTATTATTTAAGGTGAACATAGACGGCTCGTGAATATATGGGTGGGAAAATTCGAAATTCGACTTGAGTTTTCAAAAAAATTTTAGATAAAAAAGTTGTTCCGTTTCACGAGTTCTGTCACTACTTAAAATTAATGTACTTATTTCTGAGACACCCTGTATATTCATTTTTAATTCAACAATTTTTTATTTTCCAAATAAATTTTCTTTTTTTAGCAAAAGTGTAATTTATACAGACTCTACACCATTTCCTTGGTCACAGCATTTTTCAAAAATATACACTGGAAGTCGTAGATAAAGAATGTACCTTTGCTGCAGAAATATCGCAAGAACCGATATAAAAGTAGCAAGGAAAATAATATGTAATAAAAATCTATAATTTTTAAATATAACTAAGCAAAAGTTATAAAATAATAGAATTACTGAAAGATAAGTGTACAACATAAATATTGTAAAACTATGTAAAAGAGAAAAATGTGGAAAAGATTCATGTTGTATAAAAGATGGAAAAAAAGACAAATGGGAAAGTCCAATTAAAGAAAAGCTAACGCTGTGTCAGTCAAGGGAAAAAATAACCATAAATAGAATGAAAACAGAACGTTAAAAAATATTGGTTGTTTTTATATTTAAAAAGGAGACGATGACCTGTTTAAAATGAAACACAAAGGATTTGCTACATAAATAAAATTTCCACATTTTAAGTTAGTTTAGTTCAGTGATAAAATTATATTCCATCTAAAAAAAATAATAATAAAAAAATTACATAAAAGGCACATGAATACTAATTTAGAATAACAAGAGTAACTAATTTTTTCATTTTAATGGAAGATTAAAATTTCAGAATAGCGTGTATCTACTAATCCAAAAAATTAAACTAACCTAAAGTATTTCTTATTACGAATATTTCTGTTATGATTTAAAGTAAACTCATAGGAGTATTTTAAATCTAGTAATTACGTTCCTTATCTGAAAGTGACCATGGTTCCATAAATTTAAAAACGTAGAAGAAATAAGTCGCCAAAAGTATTCAAATTTTATTAAGATTGCTAACATCTTTCGTTACCAACTATATCATCATCAGAGCTATAATGTTGAAAACAAGAAATTAGGTACCAAAGGACAAATATGTCTGAACACTGCCATTGGATTCGCGAAACATACAATTTACATTATGTTTAATTGTTAAAAAGCTACGGTTAACGGAATGTCAGTGATGGCTACCTACAACTCAGATTTTACTGATTATAAAAAGAAAACCGACTACAAAATTAACTTCATTGTTAACAATTTTTTGTAGCGGTTTGAGTTCACATATGACTAAAATTTCGTCAGAAATATTTTACGCTCGTAATTCTTACTGAACTCGACTTTCAGAGATTATGGTTTTCTATTAAGTACGTATGACATAATACGTAATAAAGTAATAATTAACATCTCCTGTCAAGGATAATAGTTCATACTTTTTGAAATTTCCGTAAGTGTAACATAAACAGCTTATAACAAAAACAATTTACAATAAGACACCTTGAACTACCTTTTATGCGAGAATTTAATCAGTGTGAAACTTTTCGTATTCTAAAAAATAGCAATTCATGTTGCGATATACCTGTTCGCTCAGGGTAAAAGATTCTATTTTTATTCTATTTTATGCAGTTTCGCGGGAGCGCAAAGTTTGGCTTACCTTATTATACGAATAGATGGCTTTAGATAAGTTCCCAACTTTAATGTGGCTATTTGCTTCCTCATACCAAAGCTTCGACTCCTTCTTTTGGGTTACCAGTTTAATCATAGACTCAGTCCGTTGTCTTTTCCTTTCATCTGCCATATCTGAACCAATAAAATTAACAATTAAAAAAATTAGATTTTTTTAAAGTTGTTCATGTTGTTTTCATAAAGCAACTAAGTAAAAACGCGCTAGCCAACATAATTTCGTGATGGTTTTTTATTTGAAAATAATTATTTCCCTTGCATGTTCAATTATAAAAGAAATTCAATTTCCGTAAATATTTTATACGTGATTTATACGCGATCGTGTAATAAAAGTTTTAAACACGAAACTTACTAAATGGTTTTACATCATTTTATGGCTGCGTACACTTATTTTGCATATTGTACGGTTGTCGCAGTTTGAAATAAGCTTCTTTAAATTTAGCAGTTAATATTTCCGACTATTATTCATAACGAAATAAGTTTTGAACAACTCATTAAAGTTTCGGAACTCAGCTAAGTTCTTCCAAAATTTCAGTAGAAGCGTTTAATCATGTTCCCTTTATTGTGTCGCATTATTTACTTTGTATTTGTCTTATCGATTACGACGAAATTCTTTGCTTATTAGAATTAACACTAAAATATAATTTCAGAACTCTGCAATCAAATATAAAGTCGTTCGCGTAACAGTTAATACAAGTAAAATTTTAATTTTCGGTTATTGCTTTAACAATATTATTATTATAGTATTAAAGAAATAATATCAAAATTTGCATTATTTAATAAAACAAATAAATATGTGTCAGGTGCATATTATTATTTATATCAGGTGTCTAATTAAAAATCTATACAAGAGTATTTCCAGCTTTTGTTTTTCTCCGAAATGAATTTTGAAAGCTGTCACCCAATTTTCACTTCGGCTGTTGTAAATTATTAACCTTTAAACTAGATTCGACATTGACATGACAATTCTCTACGCCATAGGGCAAAAACAGTAAAATAGGAGGCAGCTGTCTTTAAATAAACACCCGTTAGTATTCTTTTCTTTGCATTGTCATAAATGCGTCTGAATGCACAGGCGTTGTAATAACTCCATTACGTACGCCTGTGTGTAATAATTCGAAACGAACATCTAAAGAGGCAAACTACGAAGCCGTCAGTTATGAAGTTGTAAACTCAAGAACTGGAAATATAGTAAAAATATACTTTAACATTGCAAACTGTCTACAGTTACAAGTTTAATTGCAATTTTATTTTATGTAATTTTTTGTGAAGATACTTGCTGCTCTTAAAAAAAAAACTTCACTGTGGGATCGTAATTTAAGACTGCTATGCACGAATTACGACATCTGTTTTGTTCGTACCATCGTCTTCTCCCTCGTGCGTAATATATCTTTTTTCACCCTCGGTATTTAGTATACACTTAATATAGGCTGCTTTTTGAAACTTGAAAAATTAAATTTAGACACGGACAAGTATACATCCTTTGCTTCACTCTATTATAATACATACTAGAGTGAATAATAGTAAATAGCTGTAGAAATAACTAACTTTGTATAATTTGTTTATTAATGAAAGTCACATTTCTTTTTACATCAAACTTACAAAATAATTTTATTATAATTATTAAGAATTTTATTTTATACAGTAAAATTAAATGAAAACCTGAGATTTAAAAATTATTATGTTTATTGAAGTCGAATTAGGTGTATTTTTAGGGATATCGTGTAAATGGAAGAATGGAATTAAAATTTTCTTGTTCATTCGACACTATGTATCACAATCCGTTTACCACCCGGTATATGTATATTGCGTCGTAGATAAAAAAATAAATGATAATAACAAATGTTTAATTCTAAAAAGTTGAATTGTATATTTATAAAATTTAAATGACGTTTATTAAAAATTTTGAGGGGACATCATTAAATTGTTGTGTGAATGACGAAACAGTAATCAAAATTTTGTTTTCAATCCACACCAAAAATTTGATTACGGCATTTCGAAATTGTATACAAGAAAAGTTGAAATTACGTTGCAACATCATTTTTTATCTATGATTTAATAGTGTGTCAATATTTTTAATTTACGCGCATGTTGTTATAAAACTTTGATTTTTTGGTAAATCTGGATGCCTAGAGTAAAAAAATTAGATCGGAATCATAAATCACACATATGGGAGTATGTTATTTAACAAAATTTAAATAACACTTAGTACATAAAGTTTGGGGTATCGTTATCAAAGTGTTGGTGCACATGATCAGATAAATTTTGGTTAGCGGTTTACCATCTAGGAGTATAAGATATTTAAAAATAACATAAAATTTATAACAATCAGGAAAGTAGTTTCGGTTTTACAGCTGTAAACATTTTTAAACATGAAAGGCCCCAGGTTAGATTCGCGACATTTGCGGTTCTATTTCTGTTACACTTTTCACATTAAAACTATGACGTCAAAATAGGCTCCAACATGCACTCGTTGTGTCGTATAGGCGAAAAAAGTTTTATCTAAAAACTTGTTTTTAACATTGTTATAACTTACTAACATTTCAAAAAAAGTTGTATTTTAGCACCAAAAGCGGAAACGAAAGTAAATTTTAGATGTATTTATTTAAATTAAGTAAGCTGTGTATGATTTATCATTTATCTTTATTTCCACTATTTGTATTGCACTTCTTATCTGACCTAACTTTGTAATACATAACACCAAACCAGTAAATTATTATTAATACTATCATTATAACAACTATTGTACAAAAAAAAAGGTTTGTTTATAGTCATTAGGCAACAAATTAGCGTGTTATAATTTCAATGCACAGATGAAGTCACAGTTAAATTTAACAAACGGACTAATAAAAGTCTGTTTATAGAAATTAAATTAATAATTAGAGCATTATTAAGTGTTTAATTGCGCACTATGACTTGATATTGAGAATCTGATTTGACGACTTTAATTATGTGGTCAGTTAAACTCATGATTAACTCAACAATGCTTTTATAACGAGTCCTAATAGAATGAACAAAGAATTTACTTTTACCTATTTGAAACGATACTTTTCAAGTTTTCATTTAGAGAAAATTAATTTACTTCTACTAATAATCAGAATATAATTTTTTATATAAATTAAATTAGAAACATAAAAACAGAAACCAAAAAATTATGAAAACTATTTTAGTTTTACTAACTAAATTGTTTTGTATTGTTAGTGCAAGTTAATAAATGCAACATAGCAATGTTGATGACACAAAAAATTAACACAAAATACTTATAGTTAAAACTACAAATTCGTGTACCGCCAAGAGTTTTTACTCTAAAGTATAAAACTTCCGAAATAAAATTAAATTTTAAATTCTATAAATAAAAGCGGATTCAAGAAAATCAAGCCGAATTTCGTGTTAAAATCCATAAAACCTACCTTTAAGAGGCTAACCCACTTATAGAACGGGAAATTAAATCCTTATTCCAGCAGTAAGTCGAAGGATCTGTCCAAGGACTTTTGTCTTTCCAAAGCTGAACATCTGCGATCAGAGCCCGAGTTTTGTATCTCACGGTAAATCCGCGCGCTAAAGGGATTAGAACAAACTGATTACGGAAACGACCGCGAACAAAACCGCTTATAAACCAACCCCATACCTGTACCGGCTCAGGGGCGACTCGTACAGGTGTACTCCGGATGATTGACTCCTGCTAACGTCGAACCACAACAATAATCGATACTTCAAAATCAAATTGTACCACAGAGTTTATTACATGAGAGCCATAAATTTTCAGGAGAATGAGCTATTTTTGTTTGCTGAATGTTATCGAAGCTCGCATGATATAAAAAAAGTGGAGCGAACTTGCGTTCCTAAAATCACAACAAACAAAAGATGGGTGCTGTAAATTTTTACTTGGAAGGAGTACAATTACTGCGATTCCAATATTACTTTCAATATCATCAGAAACGAAATATTTTAGAAGGATGGCAAAACTAAATTGTTTTACTTCAGGAATATGTACAATGTCGCCAGCCCCAAGAAAAGTATAGGATAGGATATAATTCACATGAAGTACTAATTACTCACTCTTACAAACTGTGACATTCGCGTTCAGATCCACACTTCCATGCTCTTGAGAAATGAGTATAAGTGATGATGATAAATGAAAATAATATTTGATATTAATGGTTGATCAAAACTTGAACTTTTAGAAACAATAGAAAAACGTGTATTAGTTTTTTAATATTTCAAATTATTAAGTTCAACAGCTATGAAAAGTTAGAAGTTTTGGTTGAACTTCAACAGAAACTGTATCAGGTACAATTAATAGATTGTACATAAATGGTAAGTATTTTTTTTTCCTCTCCAGTCTCCAACCATTTTAACGACACATTTTTTTTAACTTGATAGACCAGATGTCATTTAATCCTGACCGTTGAATTTAAACATTTTATTAGTAGTCATAAATACCTTATTTGGGCATGTAAGCAAAAGATTAAAATTTCTAGCGTAGAAATCTGAAGTCAAACTACTGCCTGTTTGCTGAAAATGACTCTCTTAATTATTAGAGAATTAGAAAATTAAATTAGAGCGACGAAATCTAATACACCGATTATTGAGTTAAATTTCGTTTCACGCTTTATTTTATGGTGAATTTAATAGGCAAAAATTTATAGTCTAGGATTTTTGTTTGTTGAACCGAAATTGATGATGGTTTTCTCTACTCAGTTCTCTGAGTATTTTATATTTCTGGTTAAGGTAATTTTATTATTATGTAATCTACAACACAAGTTAGGCAAAATATTTGTTAAAAATAATATAATATATTCTAAATTACAAAAATACTTTAACAGAGATTTTTTTTCTGTGCAAACTTTTAAATCTTCTTCCATCGAGATTATTACATACTTATACTCAAGGAACAACATAAAATAAATAAGCAAATGATTTTTTACACTGTCATTTATTTTATTAAAGATTCTTACGGGAATCGGTCGCCGAATTTCTTGGTCTGTTTCAGCGTACAGCCTTAAATTTTGGGAGTTGTAACTTACCGAAAATTAGAAAAGGGCACAAAAAACGATCGTACAATTTTTCTATCTATTCAATTTATTACATTACTAATACCGACGCCGACGGTACTAACGAAATTATGAAAGTACGGCTCTCATTCATGGCGTTTTCCCTTTTTATTTTATTCCAAATAACGATTCAGATTTCCAATCATGTAACATGAAAACCCTCAAAAAAAAACAGAAATGGAATGAGCCGTTCCTGATTTAATCAATAAAATAAATTGACTCATTCATTAATTTTTTTTTGACCACGTGCTTAAGCAAATCCAAGAAATATGAAGGCAATGATAATAATCAGAAGTAAAAACTCATCATATTTTGCACATTTGAGATGGGATTTATTCAGCAATATTTTGAGGTGACATCATCAATTTTTTAAAGGAAATGAGCAAATATATTTTGATTAAAAATTTATCCCCCTTATCATAACTTTAAAACATCTGCAAGATTTCAAACCATTCGGTTTTACAGAATCAAACTTAAATTGCAAAATGTTTTATAATTTTGATTTTTTTCCAAAAATCTGGACGTTTCGTCGTCATAAACTACGTGTGTAGGACTATGTTATTTTATGCAATTTAAAACCCATTTACTATGTACAATTGTGAAGTGACGCCATCACATTATTGTTGGAGGTGATGTGACAAATTTTGGTTAACGTTTTACCATATTCCTAAATATAAATACAAAATTTGACAACAGTCGGCCCAGTACTTTCGTAAATTATCTGTCTAATAAAAATCCAGGACGGCATACAGACGGACAGACAGACAAACGGACAGACGAACAGACGAACAGACGAACAGACGAACAGACGGACAGACAAATTTTGTGATGATGTCGTGGTAAGGATACGTATATTAATTTAGATAGGTGAAGAGTAATACCCACAATAACAGTACTATATTCTCAAATTTTCTGGGGAATTAGGTGAAATTTTTTTTTTTTTTTTTCAATCAGTAAAATAAATTGTCTCACTCGACATACTGCCCATCGAAATATCAAAAAACGGTGGATTATTAACGGTTCTTCTGCTATTGAGAACTAGATTTTGCATTGATACAATCGCATTATTTTGAGGAACCATAAATTCGGAATAGGAAGCGGCCGAATTTTTTAATTTTTTTAGTACAAAATATATTTTTTAATAAATAAGAAAAACTTTTTCTTATTACAAAAAAAGTTGTGGAAGGTTATTTACACCCCCTGAAATATAGAGCAACAAACTTAGTTGCCTTGAAAAATAATAAAATTAAAATAACCCTTATAATTTCAAGTAGAGATATCTATGGACTGCTAAAATATAGGTAAATCAGTCACAGTGTAAACAAAAAAAAAAGGATCGCAAGATCGAAATCTTGGCATTGAGTCATGGCCCATGTTTCGTATGGTTGGTATTATTTAGAGACCAGTTTAACTGAGAAAAATATTGTATAATAAAAATTATAATAAGAACAAAGTCAAGGCAAATAAACTACAAGTACCTTATTTAAAATTTATAAGGCGTATACTGCGCAAAATTTTAAAATGACGTCATAAAATTTTTGGCGGGGATGATTAGACTAGCATTTAGTATCTACACAATTTTCCCAAAATATAATTTGACAACAATCGATCTGGTAGTGTTGGAGATTATCTGTCTAATAAAAGCCTACACAGACGACACACGTAAACAGACAGAACGCAAGACCTACTTTTTCATATTCCAGATTTCTTGAAATGTCGAGGAAACATGGAAGTACCCACTTGCCAGATGGACCATATTACAATAAATACTTCTTTACATGTGTTAACATAAGTTTTTTACATATATCGAGGGATCAACATAATTTGTAATCGAGTTTTCCATGGACATGAATCCGAATGTTTTCTACGAAATGAAATGTTTAATGCTGAGTTTACATTACAACACAAAAAAAAATTTTAAGAACAGTAATTTTAGGTGCTAATAATTTTGTAAACCTAATGTTTGAAATGGACACCCAAAGAGGCATAGACTAAGACCTATAGGTATAAACTAGAGATGTACCGACTGTAGGTCTGGCCGACTAACCGACTAGCCGATTGTTCGACCAGTAAAAACCGACTAGTCGGCCGACTGTTCGGCTATGCTAAAACCGGTTTATAAATGCGACAAACAGTGTGTTTTTTTTTTCTATTTCTCTGGCTACCTTAAAGGTTTGTTCTATTTTAATAAAAGGAATAACTAAAGTTCCTTTGTTTTCCAAAAAATGTGTTAAATTTATTTGGATAATTTTAACATTTAATTTTTTTTTGTAACTCAGTACAAAAATAAAGAATAACACAATTTAGGGCCAGTTTATACAATATTTTAACTGAGTTTAAGTTGATCGCGCATTTAACAAGGCCATTAGCGACGTCTGATTGGCGTAGAGTCGGTCACATGATACTTTAACGCGGGGTTAAAAATTAAATCGCAATTAAATATTTAATTGAGGTTCTGTAAACCGGGTTTAATTGTTTTATATACTATTTTAATTTTAATAAAAAAAAGCCGACCGATCGGCTGTTTAGCCGCCTAGTCGCCGACTGCAGCCGACGATGAAAAACGGCCGAATAGTCGGCTTATCCGACCGGTCGGCCACTAGTCGGTACATCCCTAGTATAAACTGATTTTTAATTTTATTTATTTATTTAATAAACTAATTAATCTTGTACCACCTTTCCTTGCAACTTCACACTCATTTCATTAAAAATCGTATTAAAAAGTCTGCGTCATGTTTGCTTTTACATTTGTCATTTTTTAACATTTATCAGTGCATTTTAATCACCGACGTGCTAAATCCTTTCCAAGAATGACTCGATTACAAATTACGTTGATCGCTCAATACTTTTTCCTTTCAATGTTTTGTTTCATAAACCCTTACACAGAACCTCCCAAAAAATGAGGCGTGGATCTATTTTTTTATCAATCATGTCAGATATACTCATTCTAATTTTCTTTAAAATCTACATTTAAAACTAAATATACTTTTTCCAGCAAAAAATGCATACGCTAGCTCAAAAAATTTGTTTATTTCTAAAAGAAAATGTTTTAAAGAAATTAATACATAAAACGATTTATTTTGTTGATCATGCCAGACACGAACATCAAACATAAACGTTATGGTGTTATATTACAACTATATTAATATATGTATTTAACCCCGGCCTAATGATAATGACACCAAAACTAATACCTCGCTAAATTTTTATTGAAACGCGGAGCTTAAAACGCAAGCATTGTGGGTTATACTGGAGTAGAGTAGAGTGAAGTTAAGTATTAATAATTTAAATACATAACTACTCTTCATAGTTTAAATTACGAGTACATTAAAAACAATGTTAAAAGACTTATTCAAAGAGTCCAAAAACACGAGTTCCATAAACGTAGATAAAATCTACAGCGTGTCTCTTTTATTTGATACAACCCCTGTAACTTTTTTATTCTTAAAGATAAACCTATAGTGATGGCGACTTCACATTTTGATTATCACTTCTGGTAGAACCGGAAATGACGTCAACTTTATTTTTTATAGAACACTAGTAGATATATTTTTTTATAAATGGAAAGATTGTCTTTTTTCTAAAACTCAAAAGCAACCAATGTTCTAAAATCAATAAAATAGACGAAAAATTCATATTTATTAATGATAATATAGCAGCTTGAAAAATTGACACTCATGTCATTTATTCACTTAAGTGATCTTTTAAAATGATACAAATACACAAATAAACTATATGTTTATCTTTAAAAAAAAATGCATACAGGGGTTGTATCAAATAAAAGACAAAAATCACGTGGTATATGTCCTTGATATTGTTTTTACATATATTATATAACAAATCTATTGACGTTCTTCTTGGTTTATAAGTTAATAGTTATTTTAATATTTCAAATTAAATCATATACTTAATAATATTTTCACATGTTTTAATTTATAGAATAAACAATAACAAAGAACGTCTATTAAAACCACACGAACACCGAAGGAAAATGTTGAAAGTCTCGTGATGCATTTTATTTGTTTTCCTGCAATTGATTCGCACAACTGTCAAAGTGTAAATTTAAAACAAATTTATTAACTACCGCGAAAATATAAATTTTAGAAATTCCTTGCACGTTAGAAAGTGAATTTGATGTTAATCGTTCATAATAATTGCTGCTCATGGTTTTTGTTCCATGCCACATAAATTAAATATCTGTGGATATTTTATCATAGCAAATCTGAGCATAAAATTATTGGTATAAAAATGTGGTTAGACACAGTAAACACTAGAAAGAAATCAGCGTCCATAAAGTTAATATTTTTTATGCTCTGTTTGTGCTGAACCTGTAATTGAAATCGTTTCACTCCAAAACATCGACGCAGTAAACTTTAAGATTATATAAACCGACATAAGGTAATGCACAAATATGAAATGAGTTTAATGCAATGCTTTCATATTTACATCTAAATGTTCTGCGTACGAATGAAGAAAACAATTTATGCAAAACAGCAAAACAACTGCTCGAGTGTACATTGTTTTCGTCAATTTGCACATAACACAGTGGAAGTACAAAATAAAATAATCAATACTGTACAATAAAAGAAAACATAAACATGATGTTAATTCATAATTCTTAAGTTGCGTGTACGGAATAGATCCATCTATAACACGCGATTTGTCTTCGAAATTCTTAAATGTCCCTTAGTCCTCTCCCCCTTTCAGACTGAATCCTTGATACCAAATTATTCTCTCTTTATTTTCTTTCTCTTTTTACATTATCATCTACAGTGGCGTGCGTGTCACCTTTTGTTTGTATAAGTAATGAACTAAATTAAAGACTCCATTTAATTGCGGTCTAATGTAATGTAACGATAATGTTATTTTGTTTTTAGGTCAAAGTAATTTGACATGTAATATGTTATAATAGTAAATTGCAACGCGAAAATGTATCATCATTTTAGGTTTAATGAACGAATAAGGAATGAATCTTTACGGCTTTGTGTTTATAGTCATAATTCATTCAAAATTGCTCGTTTTTCTTTCAAAACTTTTATGATGGCTTTATTGTTACACAAAATTATGTTTGGTGAATCTAGACGCACAGTTTCACAAAAATGCAGGCTGTCAGAGCGGAAATACCGCATTGGAGTTCTTTGTGTGCTGCTAGAGGACAATACACAACGTCTGTACAAGTTGTTATTAACTCAATTAGTAATCTTTTGTTTTGAAGTGCGTCAATAATCTTTGTAAAGCATTATTGAGTAATAAAAACTTTATGATAGCAGTAACTGTGCTTTAACATGTACATACAAAGAGTAATTTTCTGATTGGTATTATCCATTGTATATTTTAAACTGTCTTTTTATTAGTATTTTGTAAACACTACTAAACAACGTTAGAAATCTTATCCACAGTACAGATGTTTTTTAAATATATTTACTTATTTGTAGTACACTGATAAAAACAGGTAAATTACGTGCCATTAACAAACTTCCTCAAGTTTCCGTTGAACAAGAAACATTCGTTTGTCCAAATCCAACTTGAGGACCTTTTTGTATCTTATAGTAATAAAATTATCACTTCGAAATTATATCAGTACGAAATTATTAGTGTTAGAAAAGTGACTATTGAGAAACAATAATTTACGTATATTTTTTAGAGCACAATGTTTTGCTCTTATGATGTAACCAACACATAATAATTTGTTTGAAAAACTAAAAATGTCGTTGATAATAATTTGGTTCGTGAATGTAGATTGTCGGAAACGTGGTCAAATGGGGTGCTACGTCGTATGCGTGACTGTAACTTCGGTTGCCATAGTACTCTAAAAATTCTTTTAGAGAGGTAATAAACAAGCGGAAATTCAGACGTTCGTTATTAAATAATTACAATTATTTAAAAGTGAAGTAGAACAGGTTATTTATTAACATGGAATATAGTGGAAACGAGTAAATTCATCTCATGAAATTACTGTTTTCGTGAATCAGCAATTTAGTTGACAAGGTAGTTACTAGACAGCATGAATTAAATGAATAATTTCAACAGGAAAACGTAGAATACCTTCCACCAATTGGAAAATCCCATCATACAATTCGCACCACGTAAATACAAATTTTAGTGAACCACTCCGTCTTATTAGTGTTATAAATACAACTGTCGGTCGAGCAACATAATTTGTAATCGAGTCATCCTTGCAACGGAATCCGTTTGTCTTCTCTGAAATGATATATTTAACGCGTCTAAAGCTACGTCTTAGAAAAATGTTTAACAAAATTAATTTTAATTGCCGACAATTCGGTATATTTGAGATAGACCAAAAAGCCCAAAAAGCCCAAAAAGGCAAAAACTAAAATCCTTACCTGATATTGCTCCCAGAAGATATAATCTTTACACTGAAAACAAATTTCCATTAGAGGAGAAAGCGTTTATGATTAAGACATATTTTCGAAATAGACAGAAAATTTCAATAACATCATCCATTATTCCCATTTTTCGCTGCATTACAACGATGTGTGACAAAGTTTCGAGAAACCTGGGTAGGTCGGACGATAAGAAAACTTCAGAAAACATTGGAACTGTTAGATAAGTAATGAAACGTTCATAAGACTCGTATAATGAGCGCAGCAAATGCAATTATCGTGTAGAACTCTGAGCGATATTGCGAAAAGATTTTTTGACTATGTTAATTGCTTTTGACACAATTGACACCGGCTGTAAGAAAAAAAATTACAGACAAAGCCTGGTTTCACTTGAGTGACTACATTAATTCTCAAAATATGTGAATATGGGGCACCAAAAATCCATGTGTTTATGTTGAAACCCTCCTTCATTGTCAAAAAATTGGTGTTTGGGCTGCAATTCATCAACGACGGGTACTAGGGCCTATATTTTTTGAATTTAATCATAGGAATAACAATCACCTGATTAATTGGCTTAATGTAATCTCCTTCTAACCGCTGTTACATATTCAGCAAGAAATTTTGGTAGACTTCATACCATATCACAATGATGAAATGGAAGTAGATGATTTTCAACAAAAAGGGGCTACAGCGCATTTGGCAAATACCAGAACAGTTGAAATATAGAAAATATCTGGTTCCCGAGGTCTTGTTATCTTACTCCTACAAACTTTTCTCGTGGACCGATTTAAAGATTATTATTTAAGATAACTCAGAAATTAATGATATAAACAATAATGCAGAGATGTTGGAAACATACGTGTTTAGAACAATATAGGCAACATTTTTAGCATTTTTCTTGTGTCATTGTAATTTCGCACTTATTTCATTAAAAATCGTACAAAAATGTGTCCTCCACAATTACTTTTACATTTGTCATTCTTTGGTATTCATCAGTGTGGTTTAATCACCGATATGCTAAATTCTTTCCATGGATGACTAGATTACTAAATATGTTGCTCGTTATATATAATGTGCGAATTGGGATCAAATTCGTTGTAACTTACAATAAATTGCCTGCAAACCCTTCTTGATCAAGAAAATGTGAGTTTTCTGTAAGGTCTAAAGACTATGTCAAATTGTCGACAATTGAATTTTGTCGAGTGAGCAAAACGCACGGGAGAAAATTATGAGAAAATTTGATATGCACGAGAAGACATTTTAGCAGACTGTTTTCTGAGAAAAATTGAAATGGTACTTCTGTGCTTCAAAATTTGATTTGAACCATTTTGCGAACACGGAAAATACATTCTGAATGAGGACACTTCTGTCTTACAGCTCACCCTAGTTCTAAAAGATTTTGTTTTGAATATGAAGCGAAGTGATGAAAAAGAATATAAAGAAAATGTAGCTAAAACATTTTAGAATACAACAGCGAAAATTTTGCAACAAAATTATTGGATACCTAAAGTTTAATATTATTTTCGAGTCGTTTACATGCGCCAGAATCGCCAGAGATGGATCCAAGAGGAAAACAATTGCAAAACTGTCCTGAAAAAAGATAAAAGTGCATCTAGTTTATCAGAACAAGAAATTAATTAACTTTATGAAATTTGGGACGAGACGACTTTGGATGGATAACCAAACAAGTTTTTTCATATTGCGTCATAAGAACTAGCGTGGAGTGGTGAAGAAGCATGTAATTATCTCCTGGGCTATGTTAAAGAAAATTTTGAAAACTCTGGGAAGTCCACAGGCCGCATAGCTTATAATAGTTTTTTTCCAAAAGAGGGCAAGAAAGAAGTCACGGTTTAATCGAAAAAAGATGGTTAGTTCACATCACCAATCCTAATAAATGTCCAATCAAGTGTTGAATATCAATGATATTATACAGGGTCGTTAAAAAGTATGAAAGCTGTTGAATATCGCGAGAACGGTTTACTGAATCTTTTTGAAATTTGGACTGTTCATGTTGTTCATTTGTTTTTGAGATGCACGATCAACTTGATTTTTTTTAAATAGCACTAGTACTCAAATGTTCCGTTTTTAAATAGTTAATTTTTTTCTGAATTCAGAAATGTAGTGCATGCATTATCTTATTTTTTTCCCAAAATGATAAAATATCGTAGCTAGCCTTGACACTAATATCACTTGTCATAGTCCTAGCGTAGGACACGTTCAAAAATTATACTAGTGCCCAATCTATGTAAAGATAATAGCACTGAGGGTACATAAACTGAAATAAAAGTGCCAGCGTAACAGATTTATTTAAATGCTATTTCCAAATAATTAATTTACAAAATATTCTAGAAATAATAATACTCCGATTTAATGATTGTAAATAGTGAATACATTATGAAAGCTTTTTGAAAAATTTAAATACAAAATTACATTATTGAAAAAAGATCAAATTAAATTTGAAAAAACAATAATTTTACAACAAATATGTGAAATTTTCTCCATTTACGTCCTGGCAATAGTAAATTGTATGTTGTACAAAGTTTTCAAAAAAATCTGTTAGAATATTAGGAGGAATATCAGCAATCACATTAAATATTCTTTCTTGGCGTTCTTCAATGCTTTGTGGTATATTAACATAAACTCGATTTATTACATAACCCCACAGAAAAAAGTCAAGTGGGGTTCAATCGGGTGACGTAGCTGGTCACTTAACTACTCCCCTTCGTTCTATCCACATTCCAGGAAAAGTTTTATTCAAGTAATGCCGTACTTGACGTCCTAAGTGAGGTGGTGCTCCTTCTTGTTGGAACCAGATGGACTCTGCAGGTAAATTTGGATTTTCATAGTTGGGAAATATTTGTCAAAGTCGAGGAATAATATTTGTTGCAAATTAGACCAGCATCTACAGTTATAGTGATTAACATGCCCATTGAAATAAAAAGTAGACTCATTGGTTTATCTAGTGTGTCTGTCACTATTTCGCAAAATTAGATTCGGCGGAGAAAGTCATTCCCACTCAATTCTTGTACTGAATAAATTTTGTATGAATGATTGTTTCCTGTTTTAGTTATTTTTAAATTGAGTCTCTACACATATTGTAGTTTAATACCAATTGCTGAAAGGAAATTTTTGGATTTTCAGTTACATCTAACATAATGGTATTAAAAGAGTTCTCGTCATTTGTAACATTTTTTGGTCTGCCGATTCTTTGACAATTTCTAACATTACCAATTTTGGTAAATCTACGCAATGTTTTTGACCTAGAGACTTGTTCTCGACTGGGATGAATTTCATTAAAAAGTGCTGCTATTTTAGTATTGCTTTGACGTCTGTCTCCATAGACTACCATCATCAAGATTTCTGTTCGTTCAGTTTCTGTTCATGGTTTCATTATAGTGTTTTGCTGAAATATTTTTAAATCTAGATATAGATGTTTGCTTTTCAGTAGACACTGACAAATTGATTACAGTATCTTCAAAGCTAACTACAATTTTCTATTTTAAAATTTATTCATTATAAATAATGTATCCATTTATTTTTAGTTAAAAAAGTGTATGCATGTGTTACAGTTTTGAATTCAGAAAAAATTCTTCTACTCAAAAATTGACGATTTGACTATTTAAAAAAATCTAGTTAGCGTGGCATCTTAAAAAGAAATTAAATTTAAAACTAACGATCCAACTAACCTTTCCGGAGATATTCAACTGCTTCCATAATTTTTAGCAACCATGTATATTTAAAAAATTGCCAACGTAATTTTACAGTCTTTTCAAAATGCTGAAAGGGAAAATAAGAAAACATATTACGCAGAACCTCTTTTCTTAACTGTGAATCTATTATGGATGAAAGAAACGTCAAAAAGTTGTTTTTAAATTGTCCTTTCAAAATGGAAAGAAACTACAGGACTTGACACAAATAAGCAAAAGTGAGAAATCATTCGAATCATGTCCCGGCAATTACTCAACTTGCCAAAATTGAAGTTTTATAAAGTGAAATTATAAAGGTGACCGGGCACTCAAATAATATCGTTTTGATAAAGCACTACCTCTGGGTAGATAATGAACACTAGGAGAAAATTTAACACAAGTCCACCTTCGCGGGAACAGATTCCAACATCAAATGAGTTACAAACTGATGATACGAACCACCTCAAACAAAAAAATGCCTACAGACTAAGGCTTCAAGCTTGTAATGTTTCTCTCTTTAGGTAGGGGATTAAAAAAATTGCGTTAAAACATAGGAAAAAATACGAAGAAAAGCTGATAAATAATAGCAATCTCAAAAGTTTTTACAAGCAGGTCCTTAGAGCAATCACATCAAAAACACAGATCCCATTGTTACGTAAAGATCAAATCGAATACAAATCATATACATAAAGTAATAACATAGAAGTAGCCAGCTCGTTAGCGGCTAATCCATTTCAATTTCGACCTCCCTAATAAATCACATAGAAGAAAAAGTATGAAAATTCATAAAACAACTCGATAAAAGCTCAGTCCCCAACTTTAATGCCATTTCCGAAGCTGTGTTATTAAAATGTGTTTCCAAACCAATTACTCCTTTGTCCATTTTAATACGTCTTCCTTTGATCAGCACAGTAAACCTCAAGACTGGCTAACCGTAATCACAACAACGCTATTTAAGAAACAGCACAAGTTGGATCCCAAAACGTATCATCATATTAGTCGGACTTCAGTTTGTTCTAAAGTTGTGGCGGAATATACATTGAAATACAAGCTTTAAGTGCTTAACATCAATTAATACCCACTAAACAACATTTGGACAAAGTGCCGGCTCGCAGACTTCTTGCAAAATTGAAAGTACATGGAATTAAAGGGAACCTACATAAATGTCGTGAAGCACTTCTTTCAAACAGAAGTTTTTCAGTTAGAATAGGTTCAGACGTAATTTCGAAGGTTTCTACGGTTGGAATCAATACATGATCATTTCTGAGTTGGAACCGTGTTAATTGAGTTTTTCAGCTCAACGTTTCGCACACTTTCGTAACACTTTCTCTGAGTTTCCCCTCTGCTATGGTTGACATACTGAGTTACCGTGCTCGTTTGCCTTATTCTTAACCCTGCTCCTGAAAATGCCACTGTCGAAAGTGTGCGAAACGTTGAGCCCAAAAACTCAATTAACACAGTTCCAACCCGAAAAACGACCATGTATAGGTTCAGAAGTGTCGGATTCGAAACCTGTACTCAGTGGGGTCCTTCTGTTTTTGTTGCACACAGCTGAACTACCATTCACAATATGTTGTAAACGCTGTCCGTTTGGCGATGATTTCAAGCTTTACAACTGCTCTCCAGACCATATAATGCTTCAGCATGATTTGGAGGTGTTAAATAAATGGCTACGGTCGCTCAATGTAGCCAGATATACAGTTCTTCATCTTGGGTCAAATAACTCACTACATCCCTATACCATTAACAACATCCTTATCAAAAAGGTTATCTCACAATGTGGTTTAGAAGTAATAACCACACATGATTTATCGTGGAACCACTGAAAAAAAGCAAATCGCCAGGTATTTCTTGTATCAAAAACTTTTGGCCAACACAATAACAGCAACGAATAAAATATATATCACTTACATCTGACCCATTCTTGAATATTGTGGACCAGTTTGAAACTACTGCCAGGTTGCCCTTTGGAAGAAACCAACACGACTATTCCTCCAAACTTCGACATTTTAAGCTGTCTTCATTTTACACCAGAAAATGAGGGTACTTAATCTTCACAGATAGAATTCTGTATCATCTAATTTATTTCATTGTTTTCATCTAAATATATCGATCCACGTCCTTGTCGCCATAGCCCAAATTTCACAAGAGAGAGATCTGCTGTGAGATGCAGAATGAACTTTCTGTTTAACCGAATTGTTACCGATTGAAACAGCTTAACCGATCATATCATGTGAACATACGTGAAGAATAGATATGACGCATTCTACAATATTAACTAATCTCATTTCGTATTGTTGAAATGAACTGATGAAATCTATATATTCTTAAACTGCAAGTAAATAATAAAAATAAAATGAATAAGAATTTGCTCACTAATCCTTAAGAAAGAAGAAATTGACAGATAGAGATTTTATCATCGAATGAAGCTCCACTCTCTTTAGTGCATTTACAAACCGTTGACAATACTCTACAAATTCACCTTTTTTGAGACATGCCGCAATTAATTTTCAAAAGATTTAAACTTATCCTAGGAAGATCAAAGGAAAATCGAGTATATTAGGTTATTATCCAATTACACCTAAAAAAATATTGTAAAAGCTGTTGCCTACAGCTTCGCTTATGAACTTTCATCCTCTATTTTACCCCCAACTATTTACATTACAAAAGGAACCTACTGCCCAAATTTCATCTTTCTAGCTCAATAGTTTGGGCTCAGTGTTGATAGATCAATCAGTCTCTCAATCGGTCAGGACAAACACTATTCCATAGCTCTCTCTTTCTAAAGACGGCCCCAGAAGTTAATAATGTTGTGTACTCCAACCAATGTAATCAAAATAATCTTAGTTGATCAAAACATGGTTATAAAAAAGCCTTAGATGGTCTGAGTCACTATTTATTTATGCAAACTTCTTGGAGAAATTATACATTTACAATCTTTCACCAACGTGTACTATTTGCAGATATTTTTGAAGTAACTATCCACCTTAGTGGAGTGTGCGTTGTTGCTTTTTCGAATTACAAATTTACTTTTTATTATTGATTCGCAGCTTTTACAGCAGGGCAGTTTTATTTACATAAAACTTACACTTAGAAATAGTTACAAGAATCAGAATAACTGAGAAAATTGGACCCGACCTTGTGGTCTTCTTGTGAATGCTATGCTTCGAAAAGGAAATGAGCACTAACTTATGTCACCAACAACGATCTCTTTTTATTCCCAAATAAATGAACGGTATATCTTCGAAAAATTGAGTAGCTGTTTCACATCGACTGGCGGTGACATTTTAATAATGGCTTGAATCTTTTCAGGGTTTCTATTCCATCGGGCAAAATAACAGATCCAATTCATTACGCTCGTTGGAATTCGAGAGAACATTTTAGTTGATTCATTTTCAATTTAAAGTATCTCAGTTGGAGGTCCTGGTTTCTTATCAAACTTTATCGATTTGTTTCAATTGCTTGACGAAAACCAGGCTTCCTTGGTGTGAGCCAGAGTAACCTATTGGGCGAAATCATACATACATGGCATCACACAATAATTATGTAGTGTGTGAAAAATTTTCCCCAAAGAGAGCCCGAAAATTAGACAATCGGTCGCCAAGGTATCCCGGAGTGGAGATAAGCATGATTTGCATCCATTAGTGATACTTCAAATACGGTCACTGATCTCAGACGCGTTAATGGAGCTAACAGCACCAGGGATGTGGCATTCTTCTAAAATTTCCTTTAGTATGCAAATCTTCAACCCAAAACCTGCAGAGGGATAGGTTTACTGAATAATACCAAGCCTGACTTCCATAATCGATTGCGGGTCTTACTTTGTGAAGGATAGCATCTCCAAATAGTCTGTAAAATAGTTTGATTTTTCATAAACTGTAAACTTATCTTTAAGGAACTCATACTACTATGAGCTAACAAAATTTGTTTTAAATAGAAAACAGGATGTCGATAGTGGAGGACCTGGACTTAACACACAACTAGTCTAAGTTAAAGAGCTTTCGTTATTGGGTAAGTTCAAGGAGGAGACTTAAGACTTGGAAATGTTTAAGAAGTTTCATTCTCTGACGAAACAATGTTGTAAGCGCGTTCTACAGACGAGGGTACAAATAAACCAGCTCGTGCATGCCGGTAGAGATCGATGGAACGCTTGGTGCAAAGTGAATGCTTCTTGGAACTATAATTCGGACAAAAATGACGCCAAATATAGTTTTTCATATAAACCGATATGTTAGACTTTCTTTCATTATAGAAATTTTGACAGCACAGTAATGTTGGAATTAGTGTTACAATATTTTTATTCTCAGGTGTTAAAGAAGTATACAGATATATTAAAAATTTTAATGAAACATGTGTATTGGAAGAGAAATATTCTTTGCATTTAATAAAATAAGAGTGTTCGCATTTTGTTAACGCATTGGTTTTATTTTAGTACAGTGTACAACAAAATTCGTTTCAAATTTACAAAAGTATTTTATTTTGAATCTATATTAAACACAGCAAATACTACAAGATGCAGTTTCACTATTTCCTATTTACCTAATTCTGTACATTAACTCATCGTCCTGTGCACTGTCACTTTCGTTTGAAAAGTCCTTTCAATGCTTCCGTAATTCTTTATGCTAGGCAGACTATTTCTATACTTGAATCTATCATTCTCAGGTCTTCCTCTTGGTTTTCCTCTGCTTCCATACCTTAGTAACCTATTTGTTTTTGAATCCGGAGCCACCACTTGTAAAACCGTATCTAACAACTTTGCTTGCTTCGGAGGCGGCGTAGGATTATCAATAATGATCATAGCGTTATGCTTCCTTTCTAAAGCAGCATTCTTCTTCATGAGCATTTTCGCTTTTTTATTGAGCAACTCTTGAGCTTCAGGATAATGCGACAGGGCTGAATTTAAGTCGGCTTTGCTCAGAACAAACAAATTTGAGTGCCCTTGAGATCGAACGTCGGCAGTTCTTCGGTTCATTCCTGGTATTCCTAAGAGACTAATTTCCCCAAAAACCGAGCCTTCGGAAAGGGTGGCAAGAACTTCGTTTTCTGTTCTGCCAATAACTTGGACTTTTCCTGACTGGATTATGTACATTTCTTTACCCACGTCTCCTTTTTTGCAAATTATATCGCCAGGAAGATAAATTACAGACTTTAGCTGTAGGACAAGTTCACGACGGAGAGCTTCATCACAGTCTGCAAAAAGTTTTACTTTGCTTAGGGTATGGATGTGGACATTAATGGCTATATCGGTTTTCATTTTGTGAGGCAAGCAGTCCATTATATTGTTCTCATCTACAATAAAAATAGATTTTTTAGTACAAATGCTACCATAGTACACTAATAATAGCAAATTTTGTTTCGATAAAACACGAAAGGTATTAGTGTTAAGTTAACAGGATCACGTCTATAGTAAAAGTGGAAAATAAACTCCCAAGAACTCAATTAAATCAAAGGAAGTTCTGTGGGAAGAAAAAGAGAGAAAATCGAAAGTGTTACAAAATAAATGCAAACATGAAAAATATTTCAGACAAGTCAAAGAGATCTGGGAAAAAAATTAATAGATTTTCCTTTTTTATGCCATCTTATTAATTGATTACCAACTTTGTAACAGCTAGTTATGTTGATACGTGAAATTAAAGTAAATATTTATTTCTCTCTATTTTCCTAGTTATTCCACAACATCAACACCAAGCAGGAGTTCGAATTTTTATTTATTTTATTTTATCTTTATTACGCATGATAGTCGAACGAAATTAGATAAGGAATGAGTTTACACTTTAGTCAAAGCTTGGAATTAAAATTCTATCGGTAATCTGTAACTTACCAAGCGTATGTTGAGTTTCCCAGGTGTAATTAAACCACATCTGAACACGTTTTTGCATGTCCTGGGGCAAATTCAGTCGTCTCATGTATTCCAGAGTTTCGTCAACTAATTTCCTGTATTCTGTCTTTGATCTCGTGGCAGTTGAAATTATATCTCTTATTTGGCCAATTAACAAAGCAAACACGAATACTCCCATTAACCATGAGAAAGTCATAAACATATACTCAATTTCCTGAGTAGGTTTAGGATTTTTTCCAATAGAGGTTGCAGTTTTCGTGGCAAAATAGAAACATTTAATATAGGCATTATTGACACCATCAAACACAAAATTATTGCTTCCAATTCCTTGCCAGTCTGAGAACGCATAGTATGCACATGCATTTAAATGTATTAAATACATCATGTACATCAACGTTCTAGTTATTCTTATTACATAAGGATTAGCAAGAAGTTTATCTACGAAACTGAAAAATTCTCTAAAAGTATGTAGCTTGAAAAAGCGTGGAAATCGTAAGATCACCCGGTCAGGTCCCAGCACAAAATATAGAAGATCCAGTGGAATCAACGATATCAAGTCCAACTGAAATCAGAGTTTAATGTAACAATATAAGAAGCACTAACGGATGTTACCTTGAAAGCTTTCTTCTTAATGTAGTTGTGTCTAAGCTGCGCCATGTCAGTAACCCAAAACCCTTCGTGCAAATATTTGACCCTCGGCTGGATGAGGATCATGTCGATAAAGTAAACAAAATCAGCTATGTAATCAAACGCCATCCACACGGGCCTATTTTGAGGTGTCTGGTATGGAAACGTGCTCCTCAAAGGAATGACCCATGCGTTATACATGACGGACATGGCAGCAATTGACATCCACGTAATGTATACTTTACCATTAGGATCAATAATTTTGTTGTCTAACACATACTTTATATTTTTGTACACGAAGTTTGATTTAGTTTTTGTTTGAGGAACTACTTCGACGCTAGTTTCAGATGTGCTTAGTTTAGGTTTGTGCGGAACTGACGTTGGTTCGATTGTTTCTCTGCTGCTGATAGAAGAAGGTGTTGCAGGAGTTTCTATACGTTCTCGGGCAGCTTGGGCACGGGTGCTGAAGGCATCGACGAGATGACGAATTCGATCCTGGATAAACTGACGGTTTGCCGTGCTAGAAACATAAAAATATAAGTTGAAATAATCAACTCTATATTATAATTAAAGAGAATCTTTTAAAAATGTCTACTTTCAGAACGAATACATCAAACAAATGATTGATGGTGTAATCGAATGTAGACAAAACCCTTGAACGTTTCAGTCTAACATTTTTGCCATTAAAATCTTGTACCTCGTCGTCTTCTCGAGGTTCTGTTTGACAAATAAACTTCAACATCATCAAACAGATTTAAAATATATGTTCAAAAATGATGTTCAAAGGCTGATGAAAATATTTCAAAATATTGTTAAAGAGACTTTGCCTTAAATTTGTATCAGTGCACGTTGTTTTAGGTACAGGCTGTCCTGACAAAAATAAATTTGGAACGTTAAATTTTATAGACCATCCACAAATTTAGTATTTTTACGACTTTGCCTTTTCCAAACCTAAACAGATCAGCCTGACCGTCGTAAAAACAGGTAACAGGAACATAGGAAGGTCGAGAAGTATGCCACCCCAATACGCTACCGGAATTGGAGCTAGTGTCATAAATTTGCATCTAATAAACCTGCATTATTCGTTCACAAGGGTGGCAGAGGAATCAAAGTCGTAAAACCACTAAATTTATGGACGGTTTATATAATTTGTGGGAGTTCATATAACAGAATTCTTTGAAATTTGGGTTTGATATTTTTGAGAACACAGAAAATTAAATAAAATTTCTGTACGTTATTTTTGTTCCAAAAATGATATAATTTTTAGACAAATAATTTCAGAAACTATTTCTGTTTCTTCCTTCCTAAGAAAGGATGACATCATCTCAAAATTTTAAGAAAATCTTACTTGAATAATTTAATTAAGTCTAACAATATTTTATAATAAAAGATTAATTGCTGCAATGTATAAATTCTTTGAAATGTGTTAGTCTTGAGGTCATCTTGAGTAAGAAATAGTACAACATAGTAAAATTTTCTAGTAATAATAATAATAACAGTTCAACAAAAAATTGTTAGTTATTTACATTACAACATACGTCAAAAAAACATAGCGAAATAGTACTTACGTAACATATAACAAGTAAATAACAAAATAATTCAAAAAACAAATGATTTCAACAATCAAAAATTTACGCTAATACCAATAGTTGAGATCTTCATCTCCAAAATTAAAACATTCCATTAGTAACTGCGTGACAAAGACTTAACGTTCGTTAAACAAATTTTAACCTATCTTCGGTTCGCCTATAAATAAGACTAATAAAACATTATTATTAGTCAAAAATTTAAAAAATGATTGAAGAAAATATTTTCATAAATAAACAAATTAATAATGGATTGTATTTTTCTTACATTACAAAATTACTGGGATCAATCACATCAATCACATGAGAATTTCATATTTCATGGATATACTGGGGAATAAGAAAAATCCTTTATTAGGTTATTACAACATCCATTACATCAAAATCGCTCATGCTTATTCTGATATCACAATCGACAAAAGGTGGTGTTGCCATAGTATTTGCTCATTTATTATGGTTTTGTGCTTTTTTTCATAATTTTCCATTTTTAAGTTTTATGTGACTTTTTCTTTGTTTGGGAGTGGAAGAGTGAAAGAGTATTGGCAATTGTGACCATTATTTAGTCACATGATTTGCGTCATTCGCCTACGGCTCGTTTCGCAAACGTAGTCTTGAATATTGGCTATCATAATTGTTCATATAATAATAATCTGAAAAAAATAAGGATTAAATATTCACTTAAAAATTTAATAACTAGGGGAAACTATCTGTTTAAAATATCAGGGGCAGCCGCGCGTGCCTCCTCAAAATCACAACGTCTACATTGAACGTAGAAAAGTCGTAATTTTCAATATTTAAAAAATTATCCGGAAGTTTGTGTCAAAATTATCAAAACAATTTTTTTATCTCGCTCCATTTGTATCAGATGTATCAAAACTTACATCTAAAGCAAAGACCAAATCATGACTCATTTAGACGTTTTGTTTACACCGTTGCCATGAAAACCACGCCTCTAGTCGCTGTATTTGGTTGGAATCGGGTCACATTTGAAACAATGACCGCTAGCAGTAATTCAACTACGGGAATTCATTTTCATTCTGCGTTAGTGAAATTGTCTGATTTTAAATAAAAATGATGAATTCAGTTGAATATTTAATAAAAAAACGTCTTTTGTCTTAAGACGATTAAATTATAGTGAAAAATTTAAGTAGAGCCACCCCCGATTTATTTATATAAAAATGTTCATGGAAAAACGAGAGACTTTCATAGATAATTTAATGGACATAACACGTATGATAAATTTTTGTGGATGTGCGGTTGTGAAAAAAATTATAAATTGTTTTATTTTGTGTGTCTCCTCAGTAATGAGTTAAAGCACTTTAAAGGTATGTGAACAAATTCTTTTTTACTTTTATTGAATGTCTGTTAATTGGTAATAACAGCCTGTTTTATTATCTTGTATATTCAATTCATTAATCAAATTGTGTCTCCCATTTCAAAAGGTCATAAGCCTGACTTACATTTTAAACATTTAACTCGAGAAACGAGAGTTCTTAAAACTAAAGAATTTTAAATGTTGATAAGAGTTGCAGTTGAAATTTGTTCCTATTCGATTTGATCAAATAAATAATAAACTTGAAATTTTCCGAAAAATTTTGTTTTTAACCAAGGGCAATTGCTTAAATTTATTATTTAAAAATCATAAAAAAAATAATTCAAAATAATTGGTTAGCAGACCTCAAAAAATAACTTCTAAATAATTTTATTTTTATTACCATCACTTCTGTCTGATTTTTTAAATTTGGGGTAAGGGGAGCCTTTGAAAAGATGTGGAAGACGTGGGGCGTGGTTTAATTATTTTTTATATAAATGTCACAGTCTTTGAGAAAAATTGAGGGTAAACTAATTAAACTACGCCCTACGTGTTTCACATCTTTTGTTTCGAAGTCTTCCTATATCCCAAATTAAAAAATTTGTACGGTAAATTATTATTATGTAGTATCAAACATTAATTGTCAATTTTTGAACCAAAAAAAAAAAATATATATATATATATATACCATAACTCGATTCAGTGCGTATAAATATAAGACCCACAATGGTACGCTATAATTGAAGACAACGTGGTTATTATTAAAAAAATAATAATAATTTTAACTGTATACACAGTTTCATCTTTTTTTTCTGGTGCATGGTTACAACTTCCCAATGTAAAAAATCATAATAAAGTTAAAAAAACGTTACAAAAATATTTAAAGTTTTCATTCGATTCTCAAATATATTTTAAGTGAGCAATTTGTAGAAATTTTAATAAAATTTTGCAATTCAGACTATGTATATTATTCACAATTTAATACAGTTCGTTTACACTTTATTACAAATAAAATATTATTCAAAGTAAGTTTTATATTTCCATTGAAAACTATGCATTACACGGATCTGCTTCAGGAGTGGCACGAGCCTTGACACCATACTAAGTAGCAATAAAAATACTGCTATTAATTTAATTATTTTTCGTGGAATTATTTTGCAAGTATACCGAATACCAAAAATAGAACATGGTGGAATAGTTAGTAGCCAAAATCGTCCTCAACAAAAGTTACGATAGCTTACGAAAGCTAAAAAATGTCAATAATTTTATAAATCAAAATGCACCAACACTTGATACTCGATTAGCAAAAATTCTCTGTTTATCCCCTCTAAAAACTTGATGACGTCATCTCAAAATTTAAAATATGCAAAATAGTATGGGTTTGTAATTGTGGTTTACCACTACTTACACCCATTTTTTTACAATTATTTATTCTACAGAATTTCTCAAAAAATTAATGAATGAAACACTACATTTTATTGATTAGAGCAACAACGGCTTATCTGATTTTTCTGAAATTCTGGGAATACAATACTGTTGTAATTGCAAGCTACTAATATTAAACTGTGACTATCCAAGTTGAT
Organism: Zophobas morio; assembly: GCF_036711695.1. Classification (NCBI taxonomy): domain Eukaryota; kingdom Metazoa; phylum Arthropoda; class Insecta; order Coleoptera; family Tenebrionidae; genus Zophobas; species Zophobas morio. The sequence goes on from NW_026972110.1 coordinate 9,295,354, forward strand.
ATGTTTGTTCCTACTAAAATGTTGATGACGTCATTACAATTTTTTTTTAAGGAAAACTCACTTGAAACATAACTAAGTAGATTAATAGTCTATACTATTTTTATTCCTAACACAAAAAAAATCAGAATCCAATTGTTTCATATATCTTCGAATTTATCTAAAAAAATTAGACTTGTTTAATTGATTGTGTTTCCAGGACAACGAAACTTCTGGCTAAATAACTTAAATCATTTTTTTTTTGTTTCTTTGATGGGAGCCACCGAAAACTCCTAAGTAATTTATTAAAGAATATTACAGAGACTAAATTCGTAGCATTTCTAACACGGAAACTCTCACGTTTTGAATTGAAGCTCAGTAACAGAATAAATCTATTATGGAAAATAAATTAATTGCATGTTGGATATACGGTCGCGGCCAGAAAATCTTGGACGTCATTTACCTGTCATTTTGAAAATTTTGATTTAGTCCATGCTTTATTGTCACTTTGATATTTGAAGTTTAAAAGATTTGTCACATTTTGTCACATTTGTCACGTCGTCGCATCCAGTGTTAGCATGCCTGAAGCGTCAAAAATGACAAAACTAAAAAATAAGGTTACAATACTTAAAGGTGTTTCACATTTTGTGACAGAGGAATGACACTAACGGCCAAAATTTTCTGGCCGCCACTGTACCTGAGACCAAAGGGTAAAGCAATAATAAAAATATACAAAATTAATGTCAAATATGATCTGTAATCATAACGCTTACTCATTTGAAGTAGAGAACAACACATGTATTAAATAAGACTGGACTAGAGTATAGTAAAACATCTTGCGCTACACAATTAGACAAAAGTGTCTTAATAAAAATATATTTTTTGAAGTTTTAATAATGATATAGCCTACATGTGGATGAAACAGTAGTTGTATATCTAAATTAATTCCAAAAAACTGATTTTTAAAGAAAATACCATCCTAACAGATTTGGTCTACTAGCTAAAACCCAGAGTTTCCCTTGTAAATGTATGTTCGTTAGAGAAGCTGTTTCTGGTCAAAAAAATACGAGAAAAAAATCACATAGATCAAAAAAGGGGTCCTGAGATATTCCATATAAAATTTTTGCTGTACCCGACAATACACTGTATAAAATTATATTTATTAAATAGACTCATTTAAAATTCGATTTATCAAATTATTATTTGGGGGTTTTATGCCTATGTACCAAATATTGTATAGTCGTCCATTTTAACCCACACCACATACATATATTGTACCACGCTTTCCCTTTTTTTTTTAAATATGCACTAAAAATTAAGTTTTACTATTAAACAAATATCCAAAACGTTACAGATTCTCTGCTCTAACAAGAAATGTTTTTAAAATACAAGAGGCGTAAAACGGTGTGACCTGTCTGGGTTTTTGTCAAATATTAGTCCTGAAGATTCTAACTATACACTGTCCTTCATACTTCATGCAGAATGAACTCAGCACGTGAGTTATTGCATATTTAATTTACATAACTATGACAGTTTTGCAATTTATTTAAGTGGGGAAGTTTAGACATTTACTTTTTAGCGGTTTAAACTTTTGTACGAAAATACACAATATTTTACTTTCTTTTAAAATATAAAGTTAATATAAAATATAATTTCAAAAAATTATAATCTAAATTTTGACTTAATGGACTTTTGGAATTTTTTATCGATATATAATAAGTCCAGTTAATTTAGGACAAAATTTATGATAAATACGACTTGCCCCAAGAACCACAAAAAAAGGTCTTGCTGATTTAAATTTTAAAGTAATGATTTTTTAGGTCGTCTGCTTTTCTTTCCATGACCTAAGTTACGTTTGCCCTAAATTTAACATAAATCTAAGGCGATTACAACTCGTATCATAGAAGAATCATCACCACTGCGAATTCCGAATTAAGTAAGCCTTATATTTTGTTTTAAATTTACGTTGTCCTTCGTCCGCTTCCTAAGCGATAAAATCACATTATCATAAAATAAAACCTACGTGGTTGCCGCCACATTTTCCAAAGACGGTGACCTGTTTTTCTCACGGGCATCACTTTGCACATTGGCACTTTTCACACGAATGGTCGAATCACTATTAATGTCAATTTTGGTGTATCTTTCCAGTGGTCCACTGCACCACGATGACGCTGCTGTAGTAGACGACTTATCGGTGACTTGGTCCAACGATAACTTTTCCGGATACACCATTCTCTGCAAGCAAAACAAAAAAATGTTTGCTTATATGGACGAAGTGAACAACATGAACGACAAGTGGCGTCTGAACTAGCCTTAAAACGCTTTGCGATACCGTGTTTAGAATCGACAAATGGCATCGAATATAATTAAATAAAGTGATTTAAACAATTACTAGCATCAGGCAATTATTTTGTTAAGTGATTACCTTTTTGAAGCGGTAAATGTTTTCCATTTCTGACTATTAATGCGCGTTGCGTGTCATCCAGTTAGCTACTAGAGACATGAAAAGAGAAGACCGACGAACAGGACGAAGGTAACCATGGTTACCCTTATTTTCAATCGATTTTGAGATTAGATTGGACGATTATTAAAATTAATAACTGCTCGGGCCTTGTGGGTGGCACTATTGTAATTTTTATGGGATTGTTATTATTAATACCGTCGCATTTTGGCAGGATAATTAGAATGATTCATCTGTTTTTCGATTGCATGTATTGAGACAATAAAAACATAGTCGGTTTATTGTCCCAACTGCGGAGTCATTGGACAGAATGAGGTAGAATTTGCCTTGTAGAAATTTCAACAGATCTGCCCGTTTTCAAATTGCCAAGCTAATTTATGTAGACTGCATGTCGTTACATGTGTAGCCCCCAAAAAATAAAAAACGCCCGACCTATAACATAATGTTTCTTTAATAAATACTATAAGCTCATAAGGAGAAAAGTAAATTTAAGGATTCTGGGTCTAGAAGTTTCCCACATATATTATAGTTTCATTAATTGTCGTAAAAAGTTAGCTAAAATCTCGTGTTTTTAAGTGTTTGTGTGTAATGTCTCTCATAGTCATAAGTATAAGACTGTTTAGTGTTGGTAGCTTAAACAGCGTTATCAATCAGTAGTTAAACCAACCTTAGCTGATTAGTGTATACATCGGCCTTGAAAGTAGTTACATTTTTACTATTGTGATAATCCACTCAAAATGACACATACAATAGAAAACCTGCGAAACTTCAAATTTTGGTCTTGAACTGCGATCGTCAAAAAAATGGAATCCTACGTTGTGTTTTGAAAACAAATATATAATGATAATTCAAATACAAAGTACCTCAAGGGTGTAAAAGTGACTTTCAGTCAAAATGCAAAATATGGAGGACAAATCGTTTATTCCTTTCCTGGGGACGAAAAACTTTTGCAAAAGCCTTAAAAGCAATAAAGTAACTGGGTGGTAATAAATACATACTCAAATTACTACGATAGTGAAGAGAAATTTAAATTATGTCAATCGACTGGGGGCGGACCCGTCATTGCGCGTCCTCCAAGGGGTTCTGTGCTTTTATTCCGATGAAAGTTCAGATTTTCGGTTTTTCTTTAATTTTAAATGATAACTGCGTGAGTACTGCAATTACCTGGAAGCAGTAGTAGTAGCGTTTAATTACGCCATATTGTGTCAACAGGCACATATTAAATATGGTCAGACAAAATAAGGTGGTTTTGGAAACGCTTCGTGTGCTTCGAGAATAATTGTTCATATTCAGGTTGTAAAAAAATATACATAAATGCAATAATATAATAATAATACCCCTTTCGAATCCACGATTCGAATTTATCGGATAATAACTTAGTACTTACTAAGACAAGTTTTATTACTAGTTATTGTGATAATCTGATAATGAATGTGTTGCTTAATTGTTAAACGTAGCAAAAGAACCAATTTCGAAATCTTAATAACTCCACCAAAATCTGAGAAGGAATTTTTTTACTATTTTTTCCAGACTCACCAATTGAATTTTAAGAGCGTAGTAAGGAGTTAATCCGCCATTTTCCAGACATCCGATATAAACCACTGACTTTGAGATTTTTATAAAAAAAAATATTAAAAAAACACTTCAATGTCAAAATTGGCCTGTTAAAAAATTATAAATTACCTTATAATAATTTAAAAAACAAAATGCGGGGTGAAATGTACCATTTTACTTACTATTAATTCGTCCCTTTTTTGGTGTTACATATTTAATTTTATAGGATTGCATCCTCCTGCATGTGTGATTCATGAATCCATGCCGACTTTTCACCAGTTTTATCTTAGCAGGTAATAGCCCCGCCCACCCGCCCTCTCTTTTCTTCAATGGTATCTCATTTGCCAAAATCAGTCTTATCTTGGCAACTACTAGCCCCGCCCACCCACCCTCTCTTTTTTTGGAAGGAATGTGATTTGCCAAAAACAGTTTTATCTTAGCAGCTACTAGCCCCACCCACCCGCCCTGTCTTTATTACAGGGTATCTGGTTTGCCAAAATTAGTTTTATCTTTGCTAAGGTAAGACTGATTTTGGCAAATAACTTTCTTTCCAAGAAAATAGAGGGCGGGTGGGCGGGGTTTTAGTATTTGCTAAGATAAGACTGATTTTGGCAAATGACTTCCTTTCCAAGAAAATAAAAGGCAGGTGGGTGGGGTTTTAGTATTTGCTAAGATTAGACTGATTTTGGTAAATGACTTTCTTTCCAAGAAAATAGAGGGCGGGTGGGCGGGGCCAGTATTTGATCAAATAAGACTAATTTTGGCAATTTTCACATTTTCGACCATTTTTCAACTATTTCCGAAAATGAGTTGAAGACGTTTGTACATTGCAATGTCCAGAAGCCATTTTCGTCTTCATTTTTTCGGAAATTCCTTTAAAGTCCTTTTCTTCCAAATAGAGCAATAATGGATCGAATGCTGCAAATGAAGTAATGAACTACTATTTTAAATCTCGAGTGAGGGATTATGAAGTGTAAATGATACAATAATAACTTAAGTCAAATCCATCCAGACTTTAAATATCGTTACTAAAATGGCTTAAGCTCTATTAAATGAATTTCCTGCCACGTGTTTTCCCTGAACATTTACGTTACCGCGACAAAGTTGCGTTAGAACCGTAAACGGTTAAATATCCTAACGGAAACTGAATTTACAAACATTGAAATAAAATACTAACGCAGTCGTCAGCAGTTTCACAACATTACAGATTAGAAAATCGTCAATAAACGAATCTTACCCTAATTATACTCTTTAAGGAGGAACCGTGGCGTAGATCGCGATACATTTTTGTTTAAATAAAATTACAAACAAAATTTAATATAGGCAGTCACCCTTGTTTTAGTATTTGGGAGATTAGGGAGGTCGTTTAGGGGTTGCTAACGCAGGTAGTCTTCAAAAGGTTTACTTCTTTCGTGTGTTGCAGTACTAATTCAAACATAGGTAAGTTAATTTTAATAAAGAAAAATGAATCATCGCATTCGACGTCACAGTCCCCTTCAACGAGTGTAATTAGTGTAATATGAGGTTATTACTAATAATTTTCTAATCTGAAACGTATAAAATTTGACACTTCAACACGTGTAATTTTGGTTTCATCGTTTCTAAATTCACAGTTTATTTTTTTAGTTCAGTTTTTAAATGTTCAGGGTTCTGATATAATGTAACTGCATGTAAAATAGTCAATTAATGGCATGTTAAACTTGATCCTTTTTAAGACAAAGGACATTAAACATTTTCATTAATTAAATTAATATCATCAGCTCGAAAAGGGGAAAAAACCGTATATTTATTTTGATTTTGACTGTACTTAATTTGTATCTGACGTGTTCACTCCTTATGTGCTTGGTTTATTGTATCTGATAATATGAGATTACTTTCGATCCACAAGCACACAATTTTAATTTAATCAATTACATACTTCAATTAATGCATAATTTAACTTCATGTAAATTCTTCGTTGTTTGAAACTCTTGATAGAGCGTGGCATAATTATATTTTTTGCACTCATGACCTTTTTTGATGGCTTTCGCGCATTCACCAGGGTGCGGGAGTTCGAACTTCCCGCACACGTGCATTTTAACTTTCCGTTGTCATGGTAACCTTAAAATACTCGGGTAGTGTCAACATTGTGACGTGTTGACGGCGCTGTCAATGCCGTTGTTTATAAATAACTCACAGTTAATCTCTTAAGTTTAAAGATGTATTCGTTGCAAAAAATATTGTACACAACACGTTCGTGAGCCTGCTTCCCGCATTCACGCAAATGCGTCACTCCCTTCGGTCGTGCCGCAAACAAGCGTTCATGCGGGAAGCAGGCTATCCGAACTCCCGCACCCTGGTGAATGCGCGAAAGCCATCAAAAAAGGTCATGAGTGCAAAATAGTAATTTACACAACTAGTTCGGGATAGCCTGCTTCCCGCATGAACGCTTGTTTGCGGCACGACCGAAGGGAGTGCCGCATTTGCGTGAATGCGGGAAGCAGGCTCACGAACGTGTTGTGTACAATATTTTTTGCAACGAATAAACCTTTAAACTGAAGAAATTAACTGTGAGTTATTTATAAACAATGGCGCCGTCAACACATCACAATGTTGACACTACGCGAGTATTTTAAGGTTACCATGGCAACGGGAAGTTAAAATGCACGTGTGCGGGAAGTTCGAACTCCCACACCCTGGTGAATGCACGAAAGCCATCAAAAAAGATCATGAGTGCAAAAATTACTAATTTTCTACTCATTAAGGTTGAAGTTTGTCATTTTCCCATCGCTGGCAGTGGATGAAATTTCATTTCACCCTCTAGTGGAAAAATACTCGGCCGTCTACGATTTTAACGGGTCGTCCAGCCTGAGCGTTTCGCAGCTAGCGAAACGTGTCGCGTATCGCCTGCACCGACCGCACCGTCCGCTTCGCGCGCTTCGAAAATCATGACGCCTAGGCTGGACGACCCGTTAGTGTTTGACGTTTAATACTGCTAGTTTACACAAGTGAAAACAATGAACATGAGTGAGACTGACGAAGTTTCTGAAGAAATTTTGAATGCTGCCAATGCGGCATTTTCGAATCTGATACAAGTGCAGTTATTGATACAGGAAGCAGCCAACTAAGTTTAAACAAAGATACAAGTTCAAATAATACTTACGATAAAAGTGTAAATATTATTGGTGATAATTGCACAAATTGTTCTATTACAGTTAATGTATTTCAAAAATAAAATACCTACCATAAACAAACATTTATTTCCTAATTTCTTAGAAAAAATAGTATATGCAACTCGCGGATGAAGAAATTTCAACGGCTCGAGTTTCTTTTTCGCACTCGCTCGTTGCACTCGCTCGTGTGAAAAAATCACTCTCGCCGTTGAAATTCAACTTCATCCACTAGTTCCATAATGTACTATTGCTTGTTTTCTACTTTGTAAGAGCATGTTCATTTTGCTATCGTCAAAATATTAATTCTGGAGATTTTAACTCTGATCGAAATAAACGCAGAGAGTGGCATGGCTGAGGGGAGTAACGGAATCACACGTTCAAATTGAGAACTTTTTTCTCCTTGTTGCTTTCATGTAAATGTTTATCTGCATTACCGGATTTTCGACCCTAGTGAAGCAGGCCGCCTAATTGGCTGCCTCCTTGAGAGGATGGAAGTATTTAAAACTCATGTTGTGACTGTGTTTAGGGCATTTAGACCTTCCTGAAGAGACGCCCTTCGCGGCGCTATCGCCGCGAGTCCTTACGCTGCGTAGTTTGTTTTCATTCACCTTGGTCTTTTCTTGACCGATTACCACAATTTACCACCACACCATCGTAACAACTTGACTATTACTATCCAGTTACTTTGGTGATGATTTTTCTCTTGTTTAAATTTGTGATACATTTTAAAATATTTGTATCGATTTGTAACCTTTGATTTCATTTTTGAAAGCTGAAGAGGGTTTTTGCAGCAGATTTCCAGATTTTCCTTCTCTAGAATGGGTGAAATAAACAATTTATCCTTCATATTTTGCATTTTGATTTAAGGCCAATCCCTATGTTTCTGTATTGTGGGGTGTTCAATATATTTTTAGAATGTGATATCCCTACCCAGGCAACAGGATGTCGTCTTTTTCACGTGAATAAATGGTCATCATTTACGTCATAGTGACCAAAGATTTCACGTGATATTGACGTACCAATGACGGTCAAATGTCTCGTCTAGATGACGTCATTTTCTCACGAACTATTGACGTGACGTACTGACGTCTTAGAGTCGTCATTTTGTAACGAATTATTGACGTGATTTACTGACGTCCTAGAGACGGCATTTATTGTCCACTTTAATATTTATGTCTTAATTTTTAGAAAAAAATATGCAATAAATAAAAAGTAATATATTACTACCATTAATAGTTAACCTTACGAAATCTATATACAGGGTGGCCCAAATAAAACGAAACAGACGGGACATTAGGCGCTGCACTTGATTATGTGAAAAATGCTGGAACAGGTCGATTTCTTATTTAATGGGGACCTATAACGTTGCTATTTTCGTTCTTGTACCTTCACCCAAGAACGAGGGGCGGGCTATCAGTATAAGAAGGCAGGTGAATATCTAAATCAAAAAGCGACTTGTTCGAGCATTTTTCACATAATCAAGTACAGCGCCTACGGTCCCGTCTGCTTCGTTTTATTTGGGCCAGTCTGTATATAAAAGGCAATGATGTCCCGACTGACCTATTAACACCCAACCCAAACCCCTAATGATAGAAATTTGAAATTTGGAGAGGACGTTCATTTAATACTGGAGGCATCGTTTAAGAAGGAATTTCTCGAAGTTCAAAGGGGGTGAAAAGAAGTGGTCAAATTTGTAGAGGATCAATATTTCTTCTGTAAATTTACATTTTTACGTAAAACTTGATATTAATGCTCTTCACACAAGTTATTTTATAAAAATTTAAACAGGATTTGACACGCATTTTGAAGCGGCCTTATTAAATTCCTGATGGGGATGATCAGACAAATTTTGGTCAGCGTTTTACCAACTACACGATATTCCTAATATGCATATAAAATCTGAAACATTCAAACAACTGTTGATTTGAGAAGACTACATTTTTGAGAGACTTTTCTTGACCTCCGGTAGAGTATTTTAGAAAAGGTTTGAATGACTCCAGTTTAACTCTTATTGAGTTTTACAAATACTTGGCTACTAATAATTTTGCCTGTTATTACCTATTGTCGGTCTCTATTGTCCACAAACACATACACAAAACCTTGTTTATAGCTCCTTTTCATTATTATCTCGCCCTCCCTGACCTGACCTGACCTGACCTGACCAAACTCAAAGACAAACATTGAAAAATCCATGGCTGCCTTTCGTCGTACTTTTTATTGCTCTCTCGTAAGTATTTATTTACTATACTACTATAGAAACAATAAACTAGGTTCTGACCCACACTTCAGCGCCGGTATGGAATAACGACCGTTTATTTTTAAACTATTAACATGAGTATTATTTATTTCTGTTACGACCGCTCACAAGACTCTGGAGAACCGTTTCTCCGGCTTAGAGTACCCCAAGGTGGTGCCCGAGCGACCGCCCCGTAGAAAGCTTCATTTTTGTTGTATAATAAACCTTGCAAATTAAAAAAATTGGTCGAAAATTATTTCAACAGAACTTTTATCGCCTCGAAAATAAGTATAATCCAACAAATCCCATTTCTTTAAAAATTATACAATTTGATTTTGCGACATTTTATTTACGATAATCTCTGTACGCAAAAAAATATATAGACAATAATTGCAGTAAAAGTGTAAAAAAGAGGAGGAATCGAATGCGCAAGAGTTTTCACATTCGCGTAACCGTTTTCACATTCCATCACGGTGACCAAGTACGCTACATTCACCGTCGACTGTTATACAGCTAGGATTTTTTGTGAAAATCCAAGGTAAAAAAATTAATGCGGATTCATAAACCACAAGTACAAGAGTATATTATTTTGTAAAATTTAATTCGCGTTTACCAAAAAAAAAAAAATTGACGGGACGTCATCAGATTGTTGGTGGAGATGATTGGACAAATTTTGGTTAGCGTTTCACCGTCTACACGATATTAATAAAATACATATAAAATTTGATAACAATCTTAGTTTCGAAAATTGTGTTTAATAAAAATCGACACAGACGGAAAAGGAAGACCCATTTTTTCATAATATAGGGATCATGAAACGTCGAAAAAACATCAAAGGAGCGATTCGCTGGATGGACCCTTTTACAATACTTCGTTAGCTTACGCTCGGGAAGTAAAAATGAAAACAGAACACACTGTACGGGATAATAAAAAAATAACAAAACCTTCTTAAAGTTGGTAATCCAAATAGGTAAAATAACAAGTAAAATTACTTACCTTATGAAATGAATGAATTCCACTAGTAGTTTCTGGTATAATGAACATTAGTAGCTAGACATTCGTATTTTATGCAATAATATTAGAAAACTTTTTAGTATCATAGAGATTTACAATCAATTTGCTCATTTCTCATCGAACACTGCGTTGTAGGTATCTGCAGTATACCCACCTATACCATAGCAGCTTGTACGTAGAGTTTTTCGTAGTAAAACCATTAACAAAATGTCAATATTTGTTTCTCGTTTACTTACTTCTTTAGCAAGAATTTCAAGTACCTACACATCTCATTAAGAAATTAATTGCATGTAATTAAAACCTTTATCGATTAGTTTTTTTATCCATAAATAATACCGACAAAGCAATAAAAACACGATCAAAGACAGTCATGAATTTTTGAAAGTATGCCATTCCATCAAAGACAGACATTCAGAAATCCATGGCCGGCCTTTATTGTCTTTTTTGTTGCTCTCTCAATGAATACGATACGCCATCACAAAATTGCGAATAGGTACCATATAGGTATATCAAGAAGTGTCGGGGCATTAAAACGGCAACAGGACTATAAACATTATTAGTTTTATTATTATTACAAATGGTGCATACGATTGCTTTAATTTTCCAAACGTCTAATTCTTGAAAATAATATTCATTTTGATGTCTGATTTGAGTTTTTTGTTTCAATTTCACAATAAGAAATTGCATTAATAACATTTATCCCCACAACACCGAAAATATATAAAATATTTGTCCGCGCATTTCGTCAACCACATTGGCTAATTATCTAGGCCAAGGTAATTCAGTTGAAGAAATTATGGATTTTCCATTTTTGATAATTTAAGTGTCTATTGATAATTTATTGAAGAACCAATAATTTTTTTTGATAATTTTAGTGTCTATTGATAATTTATTGAAGAACTAACATTTATCTATTTATATCCTCGGAAAAACTGTTGACGTCAAACATTTCATTTGCAGCGTCTACTGTGATATATTTTTGTCATTTAATAACCCAGCTCTATTTTCGACTGTATACAGTACGTTATTTTCGACTGTATACAGTACGTTATTTTCTGAATGTATCAGAGGGATTTACATGGTGTAAACTTTAAGTCGTGTTAATGGTTTTTCTACTGCGAATTTTCCAAGCTCTTTTTGGTACACACTTAGTTCACATTCTTTTTACAAATTTTGATAATTTTTAGAATCAAAGAAATAAAAATAGCTCAGTTAAAAACTAAAATAATTCCATCATTTTACCTGATATTTGGTACACTAAAACCTCCTATAACGGACACCCCCAACAGCGGACACCTTTCCTTAGCGGACAATTGTCACTGTTCCAACGTATAAAAAGGTCATATAAAGTAAAGAATCCTACGAACAACAGACACTCAACAATCAACACGGAAAGTAAAATTTCGCATTTTTAGTTGTTTTCTTGTAAAATTACCTCTTCACAACGGTCATATAACAGGTAAAGGGGTCTCGAGATTAGACCGTACAATAAAATTTAAAGCTTAGGCCAACAGATTCTCGGTAACAGGTCACAACTCTCTTCAACCCCACACCGCTCATAATAAATATGGGTTTCTCCCAAATAGCAAAGCTGGGATGGTTTTGTTTGTTAAGTGCGAATGAACTTAGAAAATATCATTCATTGAACGTTTACGTTTAAATGTGTAACATTTAAAGCATTCGGCGACTCAGCGTTGGTTAAACATTATTATTACTTACATATAACAAAGAAATAATATGTATGTAACAATAAACAATAAAATATTGAGTAATTCTTTAGATCGTCTTGAAACCTCTTGACAGCGGACCCCTCTCCACAGCGGACAACTTGAGATTCTCCATGGGTGTCCGTTGTGAAGAGGTTTCACTGTATTTCACCTAGTTAAGGCCTCTTTCAAGGCCTGCCAAATTAGTGATAATCTTTCAGTCTAGTACAAACTTACTACTTCATTGTGGCAATTTTTAGTGACAACTAAGTACCTACTTTCTGTAATCGGGGCAGTCAACTAACTTCAACAGTTGCATTAAAAATACAAATAAATAATTTTTTTAGAAATCTTTGACTTTTTTGGTTTCAAAAACTATCAGAAGATGTAAAAAATTATGTAAATTAAACATAAACCACAATACTGTCACTTTTCAAGCTAGATCTAGTATCATCAATAAATTGAATTTTTCGTCTATTTTATTGAATAACTTTTTAAGTATTGATTTTAGAATATTAGTTGCTTTTGATTTTTTATAGAAAATCAATCTTTCCATTTATGAAAAAATATACCTAGTGTTTCATAAAAAAAATAAAGTTGACGTCATTTTCGGTTCTACCGGAAGTGATAATAAAAATGTGGGGTTGGCGTCACATACATCTTGTAAAATGATACAAATTTGCTCAAAAAACTACAGATTTATCTTTAACAATAAAAAAGTTGCAGAAGTTGTATCAAATAAAAGAAACCCTGTATACAGAACGTCTACAGGTAATAAAATTTGGATCATCGAAACATGAAACTTGTTTTGTGTGAAAGCGAAGCAGTCTTCTGAAAACTACAAATTTTTTAACGACACAAGTAAATTTGAGTTGTATAAAGAAAAAACCTACAAAAATAATAATAAAATTTATTTGAAATAAGTTCTGAAATTTCATAACACTTAAATCAACGTGAACAGTTCAAACAACTTTGCAAGAAAGTTAATAAGTTAATAAAAACGATAATTAAAATTACATTAAATGCGAAATTATAAATATATAAAAAACACCAAATTACAAGATAAAAAAATTCAAATTCGTTTTTTTCATACTAATGGCTACATGATGTATCTAGCTACTAAGCGTTACCGTTTGACGTTAGACTGCTTTAAAATTTGGAGCTACACGTTAGGTAAAGTGATAATTGAAATAATCATTGTTAAGTTTTCATGAAAACATGTCATTAATATAAAATTAAAAAATATTTAAAAAAAGCTGTTATTTAGATAACAAAACAGTATTCAAAAAATAAATGAACTTCCATTTATAAATGCCCTGCGTTCATGGCCTCTAACAATTATTTACACTATACATTACAGTATCTAAAAATACCATCCTTATAAACTTGCTCTGTACGGCTAAAATATTGTTAGTAAAAATAATTCACGTATACGCAATTTCACTTCTCTTAAAATTACAACCCTGCTTCAACATTATTATAAGGATGTATTTATAAAAGACACGCTTTTTACAACGTATTTGTACTCATGTAATACAAAGAAAAACAATATAAATATACACTGGAACAACTAAAAACAATTGATTGTCTTTAAATCTTATTAACTAATCAAAAATATTAAAATCTTTCAGCAGTAAGCTTAGATTTTCGTTTTTAGAATAATACAGTGGTGTTCTTTACTTGCTTAATATTAATTTTGCAGTCTTCAAATTGAGATTTTAGTTTATTTTGTACAGTGCCGGAAGTAATTATCGCCGTAAAAGCAAGGAATCAAGATTCATTCTTGACGCTAATAAATAATTATCATCACCTATTGGAGCAGCCCTGAAACGAAAACAAATTAGAATGTCAAAATTATACAATTTAATCGCACTTACAGGCTGCCATATTTTGTATCCCTGGCTAACGTTCGCATGTACGAGTTATGTTTGGTTTCGATTTTTACAGCAACATCTCTCAGCTCTCGCAAGACAATGAAACAATCCTTGACATCTTGCAGTCCGTAGGTTTTAAATTGCAAAATACCTTTCAAAAATGTTTCTGGCTGACACATTATTATTTCTAGTTGATTCATGTGGGAGATGATTAACGAATGGATCCTTTGCAATTCCCTTTCTGGGTCTAACGTTATATGAAAATTATTGCTATCAGTTGAAGACACTTTACTACAGCCCGGAGCCAACTCATTAAACGACTCACAACTAAAAAAAATCAAAATTAGCACTACTTCCAGTAAAAAGGTTAATTTTCATACCATGACCACTTGCCATTAATGAAAGCACATGGATGATACTGATTCAATCTATTCTGATTGGTCTGGCACATTTTTGTAAGCAAATCAACCCACTCTTTTTCTTCTACACAATTCGCTGCCTGGACGTACAAAGTTCGACCGTCTTGAACGATTTGGAACATGTTTTTCATTTTAAACGATTTTTCCGTTAGCCGTTCCACAGCCAAAATATTCGATAAGGGTATCTGACATAACGCTTCTTTACCTAAAATCGTTAAATATGTTAGATAAATTGATTAAATATATTAAAATAATGATAACTTACCTTTACTTTTCGCATAACTTAAACTATGAGTTGTTAGTTTGAAGTATCTCTGTTTAAAGTTTTTTCTTCCAAATCTTTTTCTTCCTTGAGCACGTTTGATCATCAGTCTGGTGAAAAACAACAGTTTTAGTAAATACACTCAAAAGAAACATATTGATGTTATTTTAACGCTGCAAACATTTCTAATCCATTATATTTGGGATGTGCGAAGCAATTATAATAATTCGATTAAATGTCCACACAGTTTTTTTATGAATGTACGTTATTTTCAGTACCTCGCTGATAAATTCATTGCAGGCAACTTCATATAATATGCTTACTGTAGTTGCGCAATTTTGCGTTACTGCGCATGACCGTATGCAATAAGTATTTATTTACATAGTAGACAAATTGTATGATAATGAGTTATTGGAGGCAAAAAACGGGATAAAAACGGATTGCATTGATTATTTTTATGATTTTTATGTTACTATTATACATACTTTACTTTCACTTTTCAAAATAAAGTTACTACCGGGATTATAAATTTTCACTAATTTGTAAGTGTACAAATAAAATATTATTCATTATAACGTTGCATTCTTCTTATTTTCTTAAAGCAGTCACGGTTCTATTCTGCTCATTAGATCAGAAATGTATTTATTTAATGTATTGGTCAAAAATATTAAAACACGAACATTTCGGCACTTGATACTAAAACCATATTTTATTTATATTGTACCAATAGGACATACTGGTTTTTGTTTAACCTGAAATATTTTCATTATTATTAGTGCAGTGATATGCAGTAAAAACAGAATTTATATGTCTTTACAATTATAGTTTGAACTTCATTAATAATGGGGTGGAGAGTTTTAAACAGAATGCATTTTTTTTTCCATTGTAAGCGCCTTTATAAGTAAATGTTTCACTTTTCAAAAGTAACATAATAAAAAAATCACGCTATCAATTTTTCTAATGTAGGTAGTGTGCACAATGAGAATGCTTTATTTAGCAAGGAATAAAAGAATGCGTCAGTGTTGAATTTTTGCAAATGCGCTAAATGCTGAAAAATGACATCCGATTTTTTTTCACTTGAACAACATCCATAGGTAAATGAGGAAATTCATTTTTGAATAAAATAATAATAACAAAATAAATAAATAAAATGAAAGGTTTGCAAGAACTTTGCTATTTTTTAATATAAATTTCAAGTGGCTGTCCTCAGTTTTCTTATTATTAATACTTTTAACGTTTGTGTAATTCCGTTAAATTCTCATTCTTGGCCGTTATTCGGTGATGAATCAATTTTGATTTAACAAATTTAACAATGTTTTCTATGTATCTTTAAATCAATTTTCAATCAATGCAGTTTTATAAACAAAAATTGGACTAATGTTATTTAGAGACAACTTCCGTCGACCCTAAAGTATACTCGAATAAACACAGCTAATTATAAAATTTAATTTTGTAAATTTTATTTATTTATGTTAGCCCCTACAGATAAATAAATAAGCTATAATAAGAAATAAAATAAAGGTGAATTCATAAACTACAACTACAGGAGAATATTATTTTATAAAATTTAAATGCCCCTCGCTGGACAAAATGTTGAGGTGACATCATCAAATTGTTGATGGGGATAATTAGACAAATTTTGGTTAGCGTTTTACCATGTATGCCATATTCCTTCCAAGCATATAAAATTTGACAACAAATATAGTTTCCGAGATTATCCATCATCATTTTCATACTCTAGGGGTCATGAAACGTCGATAAAACATGAAGGTAGATGTTTGCTAGATTACCGTTTTACCAGTGACAGAATTACTCTTAAATTACTACCAAAATTTATGTTAGAAATGTTGCAAGAAAAATATTCTACAGGGTTTTAAAAAATGGTACACTAATTTAACGATATATGATTAAATTCACAAGTTTAAGTTGGAGAAAAATAATTAATAATAATAATAATAAAGGTCTTTATTAAAAGAAATTAAAACATTCTTTATGTCAATTTGACGTTCACTTACAAAAACAAAATATCGAAGTAGATAGATCGATCAAAAAACTTAAAACTTTAATCACTGTCGTCAGGTTCATGCTAAACAATTTTTAAGTTTTTATAAAGTTATAAAATAAAGCCTCCAAAATTATTTTGAATAATGAAAGTCCAATCGATTTCAAATACCCAACACAAAGTAGTGAATAAAAATATGGTAAAATTAAAAAAAAAAAAAAAAGAAAGTCTACATTTGGTCAAAATGATTTTTTAAATTATTATTTTTTTCTCTGCTTCATAAATGGTCCTAAACAACGTGTCACAGAGTTGGTAATTCACTTTTTAAACATCCTGTATATTTCGATGGTAAAGTACGCAAGAAATTTCACACACGTTCGAAATATGTTCAAGCGTTTACGTTTTGAACGTCTACGCATTTTCTTGCCCACTTTGCCACCACAGTATAAATATTTTTTTATAAAACCTTTAAAATAAATTTTGGTAATGATGTTCTGTGTAATTCTGTGACGTGTAAAACCGCTCTGAGTTCTGGTTCGAGAAGTAAAAGTACGGTGAAACTTCAAATACAGGACAACTTTTTAACTGATTACTCACATCTCAGTCTTTTTGGTTGTACCCTATTTATATTCATTTGGTTAGGCGGCAACATTTTTATCGTTTCACTACTGTGATCTTGGAAACTGAAAAAAACACGATATTTCAAGTTATAAACATTAATTTTGTTTAACTTTTACTTTCCGAGCATAAGCTAAGGAAGTATTTGTCGGTTAATGGCCACTCTCATTCTCAGAGAATCTCTGAAACTACTGCACCAATTGTCAAATTTTGTATGTATATTAGAAATATCGTGTAGAGCGTAAAACGCTAACCAAAATTTGTCTAATCGTCCCTATCAACAATTTATCACGTCTCGTCAATTATTTTTTATTAAACGCTACGTAAATTTTATAAAATAACATTCTTTTGTACTTGTGATTTATGAATCTGCCTTGATTTTTTCTTACACCCTTACTGTTATTATCTATATTTTTTATATACAGATATTGAGGTTATCAGTTATCAGAAATAAAACATCGCAACATTGAATTATATAATCTTTCAAAGAAGCGGGATTTGTTGGACTCTACTTCGGAGGTGACGAAAGTTCTGTCCAAATAACCTTCGGCCAATTTTTACGTACTTTTACATTTTTCGATATCACATTTAATTTAATTATTCACTGAAATAATAATGGAAAATGCAAAATCATTGTTTTTTTTTATACAACTTCGGGCGATAATTCAATTTTATTTATACAGTATGGCAGTTTCATTTGTTGTTGTTTGCGTTAATTTTTTTTACACCCTACAGTCATAAGTAAAAAAAAATCACAAGTACGCTAAAGTTAACTATTCCAGTAAACACAATTTACTGGAATTACTGGGTGTTCCAAAAAAGACGCATAAGCTGGATTGTACATTATGGATCATATGCTAGCAAATTATTGTTAAATTAATAATGTAACTGCCTATAAGATATGCATTTCATTAAAACAAATCAGAATTACAAAGTTAATTCTTCACCTTCGAATTTTATATGTTGAAAAATCTGGTTCAGGGATTTTTTAAACCATTTTTTTCCAGTTCTTCAGAGCCTTCTTAACAACATAACATAGAGCTTATGAGTCATTTTTGGAACACACAGTATCTCAATAACTGAAAACGATAAGTTTTGAAAAATTAAATACACATCATCTTCCAAATTCATTGAAAGTTCCAAGAACTGTAGATTTTATAATTCTTTTTTTTTTGTAATACATACCGGCCACATATTTTCGTGTATTTCTTTGTATGAAGTTTTTCTTCGAAAAATTAAATATCATATAATTTCTGTACCAATGTCACGACGCAGTTATTTTAGAGTGCCGATTAAAAACGGTCACGATTTAAATGAGTCTACGGATTAACACACAACTAACTACATAAGACTAACCTTTTGATTTCCCTACAGCAGCATTAATATTAAACAAAGTTATTAAAAACAACATTTTACCACAATAATAACTTACCCCTCTTTCAAAGTAACTGGAGTATCATTGTCTCTATTCTCCGGATTCGAAATAGCTGAAATAATCTCTAAAAACTGCCGCACTGCTGTCACGTGAGTGTCTGTATAAAATTCTTTATACAAAGATTCCATGTATTCTTCTTTACACACTTGCTGACTTGACCGACAACTCACCAAATTCCCCAAAGATTGGATCGTTTTTGAAATTAATGTCAAAGTCCGATTAATTTGATTATCCTACAAAAAAAAAGGTCTTGAACAAACTCCGCCTCATTCTCCTCTGCGCGCGCAACTTACAATTTGCTCATTAGTCAAATCAAAGAGTCGTGGTCCTAATATCGCCGGTGCGAAGAATCTCAAAAAAATAAATCCCGAAATAACCGAATATCTAACTTCCTTGTTTTCTGGGAAACGCTTCATAGCACATTCTTTGAGATTATAAAATATCTGGCACATTAGAGCTGGACAGTGAACTGCGCTTTGAGTTATTGCTTTAAAAACTTTAAGGACGTAAGTCTTGAGATTGTTGAGGTTCGTTTGGACGGTGTTGGAATCACGGACGCGTGTTGGATCAATTTCGCATGGCTTTCTTTCATTGAAAATGAGTTCTATTGTCGGTCGAAGCGTTTTGTGGAGATACTGGAGACCAATGAGACGCATGGCTTCATCCATCATTTTTGAAACTAGAGTATTACCACGGAATATCGTCGTTGGATCTCTAGAAAAATAGAAACACAATGTTTATTTATATGTTTTTGAAGTAACAAAAGTAGAAACAAAAACAAATATCACACATTTTTTCTTATGTTAATTTAATTCGCATGAAAAAAAAAACACATAAGCTGAGACAATTCGTCCCGTTTTTTCAAAATCTTGAAAAATTCGTCTTTAGTCATTTTAATCATGTAAAATTTTGTGCTATCATAAATACACAGACATACAGGGTCGCTAAAAAGTATGGAGGCAGTTGAATATCGAATATATATGTATATTCAAAAATTGACGAGTGGTGCTATTTAAAAAAAATTAAGTTAGCCTTCCATCTTGAAAACAAATGAAGTTTCAAGTTTAAAAAAAATTATAGAAAATAGAGCTTGAATACTTTTAAGTATAGCCCAAATTTCAAAAAGATCCAACTAACCGTTCCCGAGATATTCAACTGCTTCCATACTTTTTAGCAATCCTGTATCGTGAAAAAATGTTTAAAATGAATATGTCGAAATAATACATTCCCCACATAAGGTGGCCGCGAACAAATTGGCAACACCGCAGTGAAATTTCCAATGTAAAATGCATTACTTATCGGTTTTACGTGCTGCAGTTTTATGTCAGTCAGTATACCTGACCTAAATGAAATATCCAACAAGTAAACCTACGAAGATTAGTTTATAGATTTGATAAACAAAAAATCCAAAATGTACTAGTAGTTGCAAGGAAAATCTTCACGAAAAAATTTAAAAGCTTAATTTTCCTCTTTATAGTGATTACAAAGAATGGGCAACCTACATTTAAATAATCAAATCGAAATTGTACTTGGCGAAAGCATTAATATCCCAAGTATATTTCATAAACAAACGAATGACGTCTGCGTGGGATAGATGTAAAAAAACGTTAAACACGATATTGTTCATTATTTAATGAATCATGCGATAAAAGCAATTTTATGTTACTTGAACTGCTTTCCACGTTTTAATACACGCATCGGCTTGTTCAAAACTTCGCCAAACATTATTATTTTCAAAGCAGTAAAAGAGAACAGCACAAAACACTCGGTTACGTCAATCCAATTTATGCACCGCCGCCCACAAAATGTTAAACTTATCAAAACTTTAGATCAACCGAGCATAAAGTTGAATAAAGTTAACTAATTCCATGATAATCAAGAAAAGTGCTGCTTTGCTAAAATTTGAATTAATTAATCGCAAAAAATCTCTCGGGGGTGGAATGATTATATAGAGAAAATTGTGTCCGCCCACGTAGCAATTTCATGAATGGAAACTCTACCCTGCCGCCCTCACCCCTTTTCCGATGCTGATTATGTATGAAGCCCACTCATATTTCCATTCAGTGAGAGGGGCCACCCACCGTTCCGTAACTTTGTATGTGTATAAATATTTGATTGTGTAGACTGCACCCACGTTTGTAGAATCGATAGGTACTAATTGCGAGACGGTGTGTTCGTTTTGTTTAAAAAGGTGGAAATTTGAATTTATGAGGTGGCCGGAAATGGAGCCATTATCGTATTCATTTCACATGGGGAAATTGTGATTACGATTACAATCAATAAAAACGTAAAAGTATTATTAATTTTAAGAAACTGTTCTGTCAGAGTGAAAGTACATTGTTCATTTTCCACTAAGAGGTTGTAACAAGCGATAAAAAACCCTGTGTTACTAGGTGATCGTATTTTTTTTTTCAGGAACGTCATCTGTCACATTTGTCGTTTGGATTTCCGTGTTTCGTTCAGATGTTCATGTTTTCTCGACGTTTTAAGACCCCTAGTTTTTTGGTCTGTCGTCTGTGTCGATATTCGTTACCATTAGAGAGATAATCTCGATATTTAGACAGATATTTTAAAATTGGACAACAATCAGTCCAGTTGTTTTAGAGATTATGATTAATTATTAACATTCTCTCACACAAATGTAAGAAACTTTAAAAATAATAAACGTCAATCAGTTATAAAAATAAACCAATTTTTGGAATACATTAACTAAATGCGTTTGTTAATAGACTTGTGAATGCGAGACGAGGAAAAATGGAAATAAGAAAAGCGTACCCTATATAAACAATCTATTTACAAGAAACAATGAAATGGTTTGAACTAATACTATACCAATGATCATTGCAGATGAAAATTATTTTAATAACAAATTTCTTACACAGGGATTTTATTAATGTTTAACATCTAGTAGGCTCTGTATTTTGTTTGTAGGTAGGTACTACTGACAAATTGTTCATTTTGAAATTTGACGTTTGATGTCAAAGTCGCGCTTATAAAATATAGGTTAAACAGTGCCCAGTAAATACTGATTTTAAAAATCCATGGCCAACTAGACATCAAATATTAATGAAAGCCCTGTATATTATGTTATTATGGAAATACAAACTATGTGCTGTACTGATGAGAGCAAACAAGATCGAAACTGGAGTCTATAGCTTTTCAACGGGTTGTCTAATCTTCAGTGTGATTAAACACTTTGCAAAAACAAACTAATTGAACGAAATTGTGATAATTCGTAAAGTTTCTGAGCAACAAGTCTATATCAATATTTAATAAAACTTATTCTAACTAAGAGTAATTTCGTTTCAGAAACGAAAAAAAATCGGTACAAATAACTGCAAATTTGCTTTAGATACATGGTCTGCCTATGTAAAATTTTTTTTTCATATACTCAATTAAGCTTTTATCTCCAATACTTGAGACAATTTTATTTTAACTACAATAAAATCGTATAATCAGTTTTTGTGATATTTTGCAAAATAGTTAGTTTAAAACGCGAATACTTGTAAACATTAAAAGCAACGACAGAATATTAAATCACAACTAAAGTGGTATCTAAGAACAAACATTTGAGACAAGATTTACTAAAAAACATTTTGGAATGATGTCAAGAATTTCTTACTGAATACAAACATATTAATATCGAGATGTATAACTTAACACTGATCACAAAGGTTTTTATCTTGTTAAAAGACAAGAGAAATTTGTTTTGTAGTTCCTAAGAACATCGATGAAATAAAAATAAATGGGTCTGCACTTAATTTTTTAAGTGTTCTATGTGAGTAATTCTTAAAAAAAAAAAAACTACTGAAATACAAGTAATATCATTTCCTGTGATGCATTTTTCCTTGAAGATTTCAAAACCATCTTATCTATTTTTAATGGGTTTAAATATATGATTTCGATA
The DNA here is from genome assembly GCF_036711695.1 of Zophobas morio. Lineage (NCBI taxonomy): Eukaryota > Metazoa > Arthropoda > Insecta > Coleoptera > Tenebrionidae > Zophobas > Zophobas morio. The sequence continues at coordinate 9,317,970 of NW_026972110.1, forward strand.
TGTGTTTTAATCAGTGATTTCATGCTGTTATGACAAACGTTTTTGGAAGGAATCGTGAAAATTAAAAGGACACTAGTCAGTCGCAAGTAACAACATAATGCTAACGAAATGAATTTTCATCTTTCATATAATATATTTAAATTTTTTAAACATCCTGAATAAACAATTACAAAAAATATAAACATCTCATCAAAACAGAAGCATCGTTGCATCTAGGGTACACTTTTTAATAAACATTTTATTTAAAATATATTTTTTCATATTAGTGGCTAATTAAAATTTTAAAACAAACACGTTTCTAAAACAAATTGTAAAACTTTCTTGGTATAAATTTGTTTTTTGCAAGCCACATTAGTAAAGTAAAGGAGTATGTCGCACGATAAATTTCAAGAGAAATTAATTTATTTTTTGATAGTTGAAATTTATCTCTGAGTGAGAATATGTTATATGCATACAAACAAGTGCACCCGGATAATTTCAGTTCCAAGTAATTAATTTTATCGTTCAACAAACAGAATAAAACAAAATAAATCTTGCCTGCAAAGCAAAACTAATTCCGCCTGCATCAGAAGTCGTATTTTTTAATATTTAACATTAAAAAAGATCACTCAATTTCTGGAAAGCAAAAATAATTCAATTTACTTTTAACTGATATGGTGTCTTACCAAAATTTAATAAATTCGTTGTAAAATCTAATTTCCGAAACGTGCTGTAAAATTGTCAATTTTATTTACTTGTCTGCGTGAAGTTACATAGAAAAGTTGAAAAGTTCTACATTACATGTGAATTTATTAACCATGTTTTGAAGTTATACCAAATTTTGCGAAGATTCAAATAAATTTTAGTCAACGTTCCATTAACTTCACCACAATCTTATATTGCACCGAAAATTTGCATTTTCGTATTTGACAACCTGTGTGAAACAAAAAAATATTAAACCGACAACAATTGTTAAAACTGTCCTATTGTAATACTTCTTTACGTTGTTTCGAGGAAAGTAATAACTTCACGTTAGTAATTTCACATGTACCTCGAGATGCCACTTTAAATTACATATCTTGATTATTGCAGAAAAGCTTCACGGATCAAAAATACCGAATAATATCACTGTCATGTTATCACTTGGAAAAATATTAAAACACAATTTTGATAAATATCAATAACATGGTTGATAGTAAAGTGCGAAAGAAAAGTATCACAGTACTAATAATGGTGCAATTTTTACGTCACTTTTAGTAACGTATAATAAAACAGGTTTCACATTCAATTTAACGGCTTACATGTTGTCATTTTTTTAACCGAATAAACAAATCGCGTTAATAAAGGACTGCTTTGACTTGACTGACCCCAGTTTGTTTCTTTTTTTTATATTCATGTGACACTATAATTCATTATTCATCATCGGATCTTTCTGCAAATGAAGCCAGAAAAAATAAATCCGATTACATAATTTAAAAATTTTGTTGCGGGTGTGCGATTTACTAAGTCAAGGTTAACCCAATTATATCTCGAATTTTTATCGTATTCTTTAGAATAATATAGATGTTGCGTATACATTAAGTTATCAACTCCCAAAGATAGCAACAATTGAATGAACCGATTCATTTTCATACATTCATAAAGCATTATCGGCCGACATAAAAATTTCACTTATCGTCAATGTAGTACATTACAAATATGGACATGTAAATTATCTGTTGCTTAATTTGTTATCAAAAAATGTGCAATATTTATTTTTGTGATGAAATAAACTCTCCGAATAGTTATTACAACTAACTTACTTAAACATTCATATGTTATGCATTTGGAGTACTGCAAAGGAAACTCTTTTCTGGATTTCAATTTCGTTCCAACAAGTACAATAACCTTATTACTAACAACAAAAATGGGCACGATGCAAATTTTATCACTAAATTAACTCGTGATTAGTTGATTATTATCAATGATTTTTAATTATCGTTAATATCAGTCGACAACTGTGATTTTAAAAAAAAAGATATTCTATCAATTAACGATTAGAACAACCTTACACTGAAAACGGTTCAATATTTCTGAGGGGAAAAAATTCGATATAATTTGGAAATGCATTATTTTTCTAAAGCAGTTATTAACAGTTCAATAAATGCTGCATGTGTTTCAAACTCGGCATTATATATGTATTTGCCTGAAGACAAGATAGTATTTTTCCATCTAATTAAAACATTAGTATTTTATTTTATTGATATTATCTCCGTTATTAGGCTCTGCATCGACACCTTTATTGGTTCTACATGTACTAACTTGTTATTTAATTTTTTAATAGTTGTTATCTATTAAAATTTACCCCCTGTAGTGCATAATATGGTAATGAGAATACTTTTTAACGTAGTGTAGTCGATCATTCCGACGGTTTCTGCAATGATAAACTAAAATTTTACTTACGTCAACATGGAAATTTCAGCATCGGCTAAAGCTTTGATGATGGGTACGATCTGGCCATGGTGCATAAATATCCTGACTAAAGGCTGTGCAATTTCTGTTTTGCTGGAAATAATTTCACCCAAAACGTACACAGCGCTTGAAGTAATAGGCTGCAAAATAAAACTTAATTAATTGCTTGTCAACAGAGAAGATGTGGGTATGAACCTTTGTTTGGACGCTTTTTAACAATAGACTTCTTAATGACTCGTAAATTTCTGCAGGGAAGACCCTGTCCTCGTTGTACTGAACTTGGAGCCTTAGAGATCCAAGAGAATTATCTTGAGACAGTCGGGTGCCGGGGGGCGTTGAGTACGTAAAGGACGGACGATTTTTCGCCGATCTGGGCTGGAGGAAATACCTGAAAAATTTGATCGCTGAAATTAATTTTACTTTTCGTGCTGAAGTTACGGTAAAAAAGCTCGCTGTAACACTAAAATTTGGCTAATTTTATCTTTCTTTTTTTAATATACACTAAATTAAGTTTAGTTTCCTTGAGGTTTTTCTACAAATCCAAGGAGTATTACACCAGTTTAAACAATGGCATTGATATTTAAATGTCACCAGTACTAATATAACAAATGTACAAAATTCCAACGTTGTTTCAACTGTTTTTGACAAATATGTACATTTTTGGCCTGTTGCTGATCGGATTTATGATTTGAAGTTTGGGTTTTCAAATATTTCAACAGAGTGAGATCACACTCACTTATATTTTATTGTCAGTTATTATATATATTATAAATTTATAAAATCCCCTCCAAAAAAAAAAAAGATAATGTGCCCCCATTACGAATTGGTGTCACATAATACATAGATGACACCTACCTCTGTTTCGACAATATTATTCCCTAAATAGCTCAAAATTTGGTTTCTTTGAACAATTTGAAATTAACGAATTTTAACTTGAAACGTTTTTCATAAAAATATACAGAAATTAAAACGATAAGTAGAGAGATCTCAGGGTTAAACATGTTTTTAAATTTCAGTGCGTAAAAGATGACTACAGGTAAAAGCGCACCAAAAAGCTAGTGAATGGAAATTATGTTGCTCAAATGTGGCAAACCGGGCTTTTCCCGCGAACTAATGAATCTTAGATTAGCCGTGAGCCTGAATCATCGAGATTTTCCTAGAGAAACCTGCCGTGGCGCCTCATCAATACAAACATACTCTTCAAATGTAGAGAACCTTTTTTCCTGGAATATTTGGTCTGATACGTTGTGAGTCGTCCCATCTACATACATTAACAATTAAAAACATATGGTACATGGAACAAATATAACGTAGTTTATCGTATGTATTTAACACACTTGCGATGTAAAATATTTTGTCGCAAATTGTTTATTAAAACAGTACCTAACCTTTCGTACTTTATTTTTCACTTTATTGTTTTTGAGGAATGTTTTTGGATCACGACCCTCTATAATTTTTGTCGAAATGTCTTTAACTATAAGCATAGGAAATGGGATCGTAAGTATTGTTAATAGAGTCGTAAGTTTTTCAGTTCAAATTTTTAGTTTGAAAATTTTTCCTGTTTAGAGTTCATTATATAACTCAAGCATAATTAGAAAAATTTGGTCGAACATTACTGCGACAGAACTTCCCTCACCCACAAAGCACCGCTTGTCAAATTCAGTTGTTTCGAAAAATTAAAAGATTTGATTTTGCGAATGATATTGTTTGTTATGTCAACCATTATAAACTATAATAAAAATATGTATCTAATGTTCAAGTAAAGGTAAAGAAACGTGCTAAAGAGTACCATAGACAACACCCCCGCAACCCCTGCGACAAATTATTTATAGCAGATAACCAACGAGAAAAACTATATTATCAGTACATGTTTAAGTTCGATGGTTTATGTCTGTAATATATCGAAAGAATGCGACGATTAAGCACGTAGTAAGCTACCTCTTTAAGTCAGAGGATGCAACTAAAATTATTAAAAGCTACAATGGACCAAAACGTTCTGAATATTATTTTGGATAAGTAGCTGTTATAGCAATCGGAGAGTTCAGGGCTGTAAATAAATAAATAAATAAATCTTAAGCCGTTTATTGAGGGTTTTGGAAATAGAAAGTCAGTGTTGACTATTTACCGGACTCTACTCTATATTTGCTATTTAAGACATATTTTGACCTCAACGTGGAGACCATTACTTACATATTTTTTTAACAACCAGTCTACAACATAGAAACCTATTATATCAATATTGTTACTTTGTATTCAAAAAAATATATATAAAGATGTTTATTAACACTGAAATAATATTTTGCGTTAAAGAACGTATATAGCTTTTATTTTAATAATAGCTTACAACTATCGATATTACGTCTGAGTTGAGAGATTACATCAATAGGCTTTAATACAAAGTAAGTTGAAATTTTTGATCCGAGTTCATGTTTCTTAATAATAATGACGAACGAGTTAATTAACCTATTACACGAACTTTTCCCATTTATAACGAACGATAACAATATTAAGGCAATAAAAAAAATTGGTCGAAGGTTATTTCATCCAAACTTCCTTCGCCCTTGAAGTACAGTCGAACAAATTTCACTTTTTTGAAAAATTATCAACTTTAATAGTAGTAACAGTGTGCGACACAGAAAAACCACGAGAATCGAACGCGCGACCTTTGTTTGCGAAAGTTTGGATGCCTTGGGGAAAAACTCAAGACAGATTAATAGATCACAAGTACAGGGTTATGTTATTTTATCCAATTTTGATGAGTTACTATACATAACTTTGAGGTGACCTCATCAAAGTATTGGTAGGAACGATTAGACAAATTTTGGTTATCGTTTTATCACGTATACGATATTCTTAACATGCACATAAAATTTGACAACAATCGGTCCAGTAGTTTTGGACATTATCTGTCTACTAACAATGTCATGAAACATCGAGAAAACATGGAAGTAGCAATTCGTCCTATGGACCCTACCTATTACAACACTTCCTTCGCTGGCGCTCTGGAAGTAAAAATCTAATTAAATGGCAGATCAATGAGCTTGAATTATGTTTACAGTATATTTTGTCCTTAAATTCATCATCGTGTAATACTTTGAGAAACTTGTTATTAAAATTGAATTATAAAAAATAACAATCCGATTTTTACTTCCCGAGCGTAAGCAAAGGAAGTATTGTAATCGAGTCCGTCGGTCGACTCTCTACTTTTACGTTTTCTCGATCTTTCATGACCCCTAGAAGACGAAGAAATAGGTCTCCCATTTCCGTCTGTCTGTCCGTCTGTCCGTCTGTCCGTCTGTCCGTCCGTCTGTCCGTCTGTTGTCCCGGATTTTTATTAGACAGATAATCTCCGAAAGTACTCGACCGATTGTTGTGAAATTTTGTACTTATATTAAGAATATCATGTAGATGGTAAAACGCTAACCAAAATTTGTCTAATCATCCCCACCACTAATGCGATGACGTCACTTCAAAATTGTACATAGTAAATGGGTTTTCAATTGTATAAAATAACATAGTCCTACACATGTAGTTTACAACTCTGAATCGACTTTTCACCCGAAACGTCCAGATTTTTGGAAAAAAAATCAAAATTATAAAACAACATTTTGAAATTTAATTTTTAATCTGCTAACCAGAATGCTTTGAAATGTTGCAGATGTTTTAAGGCTATAAAGAGCATCATAAATCTTTAGTCAAAAAATATTTGCTTATCCCCTCCAAAAACTTGATGACGTCAGCTCAAAAGTTTGTGGAATAAATCATATCTAAAATGTACAAAATATGATGAGTCTGTACTTGTGATCTATCACTCCATTCATATTTTTTGGATTTGCATATACAGGGTGACTCAAAAAAATTAATGAATGCGTAAATTTATTTTACTGATTTACTCAGAAACTACAAAACCGAATGCTTTGAAATCTTGCAGATGTTTTAAGGTTATAAAGAGCATAATAAATGTTTAGTCAAAATATATTTGCTTATCCCCTCCAAAAAATTGATGACGTCAGCTCGAAAGTTTGCCGAATAAATCCTATCCAAACTGTAAAAATATGATGAGTCTGTACTTGTAATTTATCACTCCATTCATATTTTTTGGATTTGCATATACAGAGTGACTCAAAAAAATTAATGAATGCGTAAATATATTTTATTGATTTAATCAGGAACTACAAAACCGAATGCTCTGAAATCTTGCAGACGTTTTAAGGTCATAAAGAGCATAATAAATGTTTAGTCAAAATATATTTGCTTATCCCCTCCAAAAACTTGATGACGTCAGCTCGAAAGTTTGCCGAATAAATCATACCTAAAATGTACAAAATATGATGAGTCTGTACTTGTCATTTATCACTCCATTCATATTTTTTGGATTTGCATATACTGAGTGACTCAAAAAAATTAATGAATGCGTAAATATATTTTATTGATTTAATCAGGAACTACAAAACCGAATGCTCTGAAATCTTGCAGACGTTTTAAGGTCATAAAGAGCATAATAAATGTTTAGTCAAAATATATTTGCTTATCCCCTCCAAAAACTTGATGACGTCAGCTCGAAAGTTTGCCGAATAAATCATACCTAAAATGTACAAAATATGATGAGTCTGTACTTGTCATTTATCACTCCATTCATATTTTTTGGATTTGCATATACAGAGTGACTCAAAAAAATTAATGAATGCGTAAATATATTTTTTTGATTTAATCAGGAACTACAAAACGGAATGCTCTGACATCTTGCAGATGTTTTAAGGTTATAAAGAGCATAATAAATGTTTAGTCAAAATATATTTGCTTATCCCCTCCAAAAACTTGATGACGTCAGCTCGAAAATTTGCCGAATAAATCATATCTAAAATGTACAAAATATGATCAGTCTGTACTTGTGATCTATCACTCCATTCATATTTTTTGGATTTGCATATACAGGGTGATTCAAGAAAATAAATGAAAGCGTAAATTTATTTTATTGATTTACTCAGGAACCACAAAACCGAATGCTTCGAAATCTTGAAGATATTTTAAAATTATCATAAGCATGGTACATTTTTGATCAAAACGTATTTGGTCGTCCCCCCTAAAAAATTTATGACGTCACCACAAAATTTTGCTGAATAAATCCTATCTAAAATGTACAAAATATGGTGAGTCTCTTCTTGTGATTTATCATTCCATTCAAATTTTTTCGATTTGCATATACAGGGTGACTCAAAAAAATTAATGAATGCGTAAATTTATTTTATTGATTTAATCAGGAACTACAAAACCGAATGCTTTGAAATCTTGCAGATGTTTTAAGGTTATAAAGAGCATAATAAATTTTTAGTCAAAATATATTTGGTTATCTTCTACAAAAAACTGGTGACGTCAGCTCAAAAGTTTGCCGAATAAATCGTATCTAAAATGTACAAAATATGATGAGTCTGTACTTGTGATTTATCATTCCATTCATATTTTTGGATTTGCATATGCAGGGTGACTCAAAAAAATTAATGAAGGCGTGAATTTATTTTATCGATTTAATCAGAAATTACAAAACCGAATGCTTTGAAATCTTGGGAATATTTTAAAGTTATTATAAGCATGGTAAACTTTTGTTCAAAATGTATTTGTTCATCCCTCCTAAAAAAATTGATGACGTCACCCTTAAATTTTGCTGAATAAATCCTATCTAAAATGCAAAAAATATGATGAGTTTGTACTTGTGATTTATCATTCCATTCATATTTTTTAGATTTTCTTAAGAGGTGGTTCAAAAAAATTAATGAAGTCAATTTATTTTATTGATTAAATTAAAGGCAACACTTATTATTAGTATTACACCCCAACCAACCCAATTTGGTAGACACAAAATTTGTTAAAGGAAAAACTCGGTTGAAACATAAGGGTAGCACGTTTATTTACATCGACTTTAACATTACAGACCTGCATTTGTTTTATTCGTTCACTTGGTTCCGCGAATATGAAATAGACATGTTTATAATCAACCAATTGTGAATTTCACCGTCAAGAATTAAAATAAAACCCAATGTTTTATATAATAAGCGGAAGTCGAAGCAATAAAACCGATGGTCGTTTTGTTTACAGTTTCTGTTTGACTCTCATGCATGTATGCTGTTACGCTTGTCATCTTAAATTAAGGTTGTTTATACATAAACGATTTTCAGTTGCCGTAAACGTGAGTAAATTGTTTCGTTATTTTATTGATTATAAAAAATCAATATTCAAAACGACCCAATTCATTTTCCCGAAAATTTGGGAATACAATAATTTTATTCTTAGTATTACACTACATCTATCCCAACTGATATACGTGTCCTTGCAAAAATGATGATGACGTCATCGCAATTTTTTTTAAATTCCCACTACAAAAATGTAATGAGAAAAAAACACAATAGGCATGCAGTCGTCAAGTTTCCGACAGCGAGGGAAGTACTGTCTAAACTCTTTAGACCAATTTTTTTTATTTATTGTAGCACTCTTGAGACAAGGTCATAATTCCTTTTTGGCGAGACAAAATGTTTCCACTTAATAAGGATTTTCAGTGAATGTTGTAATAGTAATTTCATTTTCTACACATTTTCTTTTTCAGAGATGCAGATTTATGAATATTATATGGATAAGACTGTGTGTCCTCACTTTAATTTCTATCAAGGCTTGAGTCTCGCGCCAAGAATAAAATTAATTGTTATTTGTCGTGTGCCATGAACTGTTGTATGCTTTATAACCACATCCAGATCCTCAAAAATTTTACTCTTGTGTTTGTGTGCATGTTTACGTATGTTGAATAAACCTCAAATCGTAATTAAAACTGTGACACACGTATTCACGTCATGAAAAATGATGACGCTCATCTTTATGCAAGAGCTCTGAAACCGCAAATTTTTATATTCCATTCTCAGTGTTAGAAACCTATTAAATACTATTATTACTCATTCCTCACATCTGTGATTTAATTAATTAGTCATTGAATCACTTAAGTTTACGACTTCGTTTACGACATTCATTGATCCAAGACAAACAGCTTTAGTTTAGAACAATGTGTTTTCTACCGTCAAAACAATAACAAAACAGCAACAATGGAAAATAAAATTACGAATTCATGCAATTTTTTTTTCACACATCGGAAGTAGATGCATTCTTTCGAGTATGTTATTGTTTCAAACAACTTATTTTCTAAGCAACTGACATTTCTGCCAAAGACAATTTTGTTGGAACTATGTCAAGAATGCGGCCTCAATAATTATAAACCAAAATATTGATTAACTGCTATTATGCCCTTTTTAGGAAAGTTTCATAATATAATATATTACATTAATGCGATAATTAAATTCATTTTAACGTTTTCACCTGTATAATTGATTCTCAATGCAATTATAATTCTAGTTTTTATTACACTATTTAATAAATGTTTCTGTGACAAAGTAGTACACCTAGTGATGTAACAAATCGGAAATTGTTATCAGTAATAGCGGAAATAGCCCAAATTTTCATTAAGCCGTTTCATCATTTAAAGTTTTCGCACGTAATGAAAATGATGTCATGAACCAGTTTGCTCTAAAAATTAAAATCTCCACACTACGCACTAGGCTTCATAATTCTCATTGTTCATTGTAGTAGGTACCATCTGTGATCACCATTATTTCGTGGGTTAAGAGGTTTCGTTATCACATAGATATTCACAGAGATACCGATATTTACTTTATCTTTTTTTTTTCATTCAAAACAAGTGTTATTTTTAAAATAAGCACTTGAAATTTTCTAGTTTTTTTTTTTTATCAATGGAGGGTAATAATTCTAAAAGTGCTAGTTCATGGTGATGACTGATGATGGATACTTACCTATTTCCTTCATTTTCCACTTTTTCAATAAGGTTTCTAAATTTTAGCTGAATTACAAATCCATATAGAACTGAAAATTTTGTAACTTTTGGCAATTGCTATTATAAGAATTTGCCTATATTCAGGGTCATCAAAACTGATTGAAAGAGTTGGTGAACCTGCAGAATAATTTCGTTTATCAAGTTGTCGAAAAATAGCAGCAGATATATTTGAAGTTTCAGATTTTAAACGTCAAAGTACTGTTGAACAATACCAAAATAATTTCTTATGGTAATTTCGATTTCTAGAAGAAACCACAAAATCAGGTATGTTATTTTATAAAATTTAAATAGTATTTACCACGCAAGATATTGAGGTCACGTGATCAAACTGTTATTGGGGATGATCAGACAAATTTTGGTTGGCGATATTCTTAAAATACATCTAAAATCTAACAACAATGGGTCCGATAGTTTAGTAGATTATCTGTCTGATAAAAATCGACACAGACATGAACATGAAACTAGAAATTCGCCGGATGGACCCTATTACAATACTTCCCACGATCGGCAGACTGACATATAATTTTGACATATCCTGTATGTACAAGAACTACATTCTTGATTTACAGATAACTTTCGTATTAAGTCTTCATTCCTCGCAGACATGTGTATCTATTTTCTAATTAATGACTAGTACTAAAAACGTTAACATTGGAATATACGGAAATGTAGTGCTACTTACAATAAAGAAAATAAACAACACTTTCTTAATTATGAATATTTTTTATATGAAGTACACTCATTAAAGACCAATGTAAGAACCGTAAATAAAAATAGTGAGTCTTATGAAAAATTGCTGCTTTTTCTGTTCCCACACATAACGTCAATGACACTGCAGGAGATTGATACATATATATTTATTTATACTATGCGACACAACCAACCTATCCACCATTGCGTGATTGAGAAATCGTTACACAAGTAGCACAAGAAGTAAAATATTTCACCGTAATGTCATGTCATGACTTTATGAATCATGAAAAACGGATACGACCAATATATTCCTACGCAAAGTTCGTCACCGACGTAAACTTTTATTGTATGGAGCTCTGATGTTAATCTCACGGTCATTAACGTGATTTTTTAATAACATCGGGATTATGCATTTCCGTTAGTTAATTTAATAAACACGCGGGTCAAATGTAGCTAGAATGGTAGGTGTACATAATAAATTAAAATAATTATTAGAATCATCTATTTCGGCAATGAGGAAACGATAATGAACAAAAAAACTCTAGTTGATAAATTCCCACTACTGGAAATAATGGCTTTTCATTTTTAAGAACAACGGAAGAAAGGTAATCTGCGAAAACTTGGGAACAAATTCAGTGAAACCTTTGTATAATTTAACAGAAGTCTACAACATGGGGCTCAATTAGTACGTATATTTCTAAGGAAACTAATTGTTTGAAGAACAAACGACATAAAACAGCGTCACAGTACGCCAACATGAGGACAAAACTTTTTGCTTAATTATAGTATCTATTTTATCAAGAACTAAATTCCTTATGGCGTACTACACAACAATGTAAAAAAGCTCGAGTTTTAATTACCATCTGGGAGAAGCTGTGACCCATTTAAATTTTAATATAGCCAAGCAATTCAAAGGCACAGGGAACAACAAAGAAAAACAAACCAGTGAACAAAACACACTGATGACTTGTTAATGACAACACTGTTCCAGCAAATATTAATTTCAGTAGCAGACATTTCTGTAAACAAGTGGTACTTTTCCAAATGCCTTTACTTTTAAAGACACAAAAAATATTAGCAAAATTTATGTATCAAGTTACGAGGAAGGTAATTTTAAAAAGATTGTTGGTAGCATCACAGCGGAATCCAAAATCAGACACCTCTCACCACGTCAACATCCGCATTTGTATTATTAAAATGTACACTAGAAGCTATTATGCGACAAATTTGATCAGTAACTATTATGCATTAATGAATTACTACTTCCGAGGATACGTGTTCGTTTAATTTGTTATTTTATTCGAAGTCAACAAACATTGTTCAATTAAACCGGCTGAGTTCGGATTTAAATGATAAGATCTATTAAGACAGGCACTAGTGATTTTTTTCAAAAAATCACCAAGTTAAAATCAGTCTTGTTTTTTTTTTTAATTTTCTTTTCAAATTACGAAAATCTAATGGATATTAAAACCTTTTAAATGCAGTTTAAATCAAAATAAGTTGAACACATACTAGAATAAAATACATATTTCCAATTAAATAGAACGCTAATTTCCTTTTGATTTTTATCTTAAGAACAGGAACAACAAAACTTTAATTAAGAATATCCGACTAAACATTGTAAACATTATAACATTAACACCATTATTACCGAGTGGGCACACGATGAAAGGCAAGCATGGATGTTTGAACATTTGTCTTTAATAGAATTTTCGTCTTGTCAAATTACTGTCAATTTAAATCAAAGACAAAGTTTCAACAATCCATGACTGATAGTATTTTTATTACTTTCTGTGTATTTAGCAATGTAAATTAAAATAATTTGTCTTTGTTGCTCAAAAGTGTGTATGTTTTTAAAATAAGTGCTATCAAAAAATGAATAAACTTAATTAAAACTCCTAACTTTTGATTGTTTGTTACACTTTCAGAGTTTCAATTTCAGATAACTGAAAAACCAAAAAAAAAATATGATTAAAAAAATACATTTTTTTTGTTAAATAACATTATTTAAGGGTTCATTATTTCAAGAAATCACCTGAAGTGGTGGTCACGTAAAGCTTGGTTAAACGAGTGTTAAATCCACTTCAACGCCTGTAGTCCCAATTTTAAAGTACATATTTTTATTGTAACTAATTATTGCGGAAATTTTGATTAGTCAAAGATCCACTGGTATTCCTAGTCACACATAAAATAAATCTAGCTGATTAGTCAGGTATTAATACGCCTTATAAATATTTAATTTAATGTATTCTACGAAAGCGGTTTCCTTTATGAAATACTTCGGAAGTAACTAAGTGTTAAAGTTCAGTGGAAACATAGATATAAAACGTGCAAATCAAACACTCATGCTTTGCAAATTAAGCCAAAATAATAAAATTGAGAAAGCCTTTGAATTTTTTGGTATGACAAATCGTTTATTTTATAACCGCAGTTCAAATATCAAATCATTTACGTCTTTGTGTTGTAATTTTATTTATAATAAATGTATACTGTATGGAATTATTTACTGATCGATTCAACAAAAGTAATGCGAATAATCTAATTTTTCCAACCTTAGAATAAAGTATTTAAGTGGATTTCATTTGAAAAACTGTGTATAACCGAATCATTGTAGAATTATTATATGATTGCTGCAATCCTGCGTATAACATTCTAGAATATTAAATTAAAACTTCACCATACGGTGTGTTATTTTTATCAAATAATAAATATAAAATTGACATTCTAAGATTATTTAGAATTCCTTATTTACGGCGTTATTTAATAAAATTTTCCTAGACTTCTTACATAATGAAATGTTTTCAGTTTTCATGTCTTATTTAAATTTGGTGGGAATTTTAACAAAAAATATTGTTACGAAATAAACCCATGCGCCGCCCCGGTACGACACCTATGGGTGACTCATCGTCGGTGACGGCGGCCGGACGATGTTCGCTAAAGAAAAGCCTGGAAGCGGAACTCGCGATGGGTATTCCAGAAAAACCCCGATCGCCGAACATCTAGAAGGAAGTATGGATTTAAATAGAGGCCACCTTCGGGAACGATTATTATTCAGTCGAGTCGAGTCCAGCGAATGTTGAGAAACGCCAATCAAGTTGCGCGGGAATTATTTTGTGCATAATCGCTGTGTAATTAGTCGTGTAAATTCGAGTTACTAAGAAATAAATTGCTGAGTTTTACCCATGCCGATTTTAAATACCCGTTCAACGTAACAATATTTTTACGAAAAAATCAAATCAGCGCGGAAAAATTGTAGTTAAAAAAAAATTGTTGTTAGTTAAAGTTTTTGATAAAATATGTTTTACCAAAATAAAAGCCCTAATGAACCCGTTTATAGGTTCAAAGAAAATTTGTAATCGGCCTTTAAAATCGTAAAATTGTAATATGTAGATTGTTTTTGAAATAATGTAGTTTTAAATAATAAAAAAGTGTACAAGGTGAGTCAAAGATGCACGATATATGATTAATTATTAGAAATACTGGGTGACTATTAATGATTGTGATTTTTATCAGGTTGGTAACATATTTAAAATTTTATGTTGGGCTGATTTTCAAAATAAAATTTAGGATACCAAGTCATCTTCTCATCACATGAAATATCCAATATACCACGAGTTTCTTTTAGTTGATACAACCCCTATAACTTTTTTTATTTTTAAAGATAAACATCTAGTTCGTTGAACAAATTTATATCATTTTAAAATATCACTTATGTGAATAAATGACATGAGTGTCAATTTTTCAAGCTACTAGGTTGTTATCAATAAATATGAATTTTTCGTCTATTTTATTGATTTTAGAATATTGGTTGCTTTTGATTTTTTAGAAAAATCAATCTTTCTATTTATGAAAAAATATACCTAGTGTTCCAGGAAAAAAAGTTGACGTCATTTCCATCATTGCCATCACATGGATCTGTTAAAATTGTACAAATTGGCCCAAAGAACTACATGTTTATCTTTAAGAGTAAAATAGTTACAGGGGTTGCATAAATTAAAAGAAATACCCTGCACGTTTTATTTTTACATATTCTAATTGGGTTTATTATTAAAATTCCAATGCGACGTTGCCACTTTATTCCCATTTTCTAGATTTTTTTAGCAGTGGAAAGATGCACAAAAAAAATCACCGTTTGGTTATTTTTAAAATCTGTGCCATAATATATTGCGGTTATCTCTCCTGCTTTGTTAAGATATAAATAAAATTGAACCTTAATATACAAAGTGTTTGTAATTTTTTTAAATAATTACACTTTTTATATATCGGTATTTCAGTTTTTTCAAAGAGAACACCTCGTATTTTAGTACTGCAACTCTTTTTTGTTCGTTTTTTTTTTGTGTTAAATATTTTCTATATTTCAAGTTCAAAAAATAGAGTACTATACAGTAATAAAATACAGGGTATTCTATTTGAAAAACTGAAATATTGATATTTCAAAATTGCATCGTTTTAAAATTTGTTTATACATAAATACTCTATGGATTAAAATTTAATTTAATTGAGTAACACACTTACGCTGACGCTCAGGAAGTAAAAAATTTTAAAAACGATGTGGCAACGTCGCATCGGGATTTAAAAAATATAACTATGGTTATAATGCGTAGGCAGAATGAGAATATGTACGTAAAAATATATAAGGTGTTCTATTTAAAAAAAGTTGTGTAAAATCGAAACTAATTTTAATGTACACTACTCAAATAACCGTACAACTTTGGTACGTGCCTTATTTTTCTATCTCTAGTAATAATTAAATGAGCTATCGACAACTGCGTGCTTAGTGATTCACTCTGTATATATATTTTTAATAAATCCTATGATGAATTTTCATTTTGTTTTGCCTTTTAATATGAAGAAAATCTACAGTACATCCTAAAAATTATATAAAAAACTTTCAATAATTGCACACATGATGTTTTTCAAGCAATTAGTTTTATTTAAAAAAATACAATTGCATTACTTTTTGTCCTTTCTGATACGATGTAAATCTCTAAATTTTTGTGTGCTCTTAAAAGCGCTTAAAAAATCCTTGATAAATCGTATAATCAAACACACGGCCTAAAAGATACTTTGTTACTTGAGTTTTAAGCCAGGTTTTAAAATAACTATATTTAAAGAGACTCCTGACAAGCCGTTTGTTTAAGATGAGCTTTTCATGGCACTCAATTTGAAAAAAAGCATACCTAGAAATTTACTATTCTGATCCAAAGGAATAATACAAAATTAGATCATTCGCATTGCTCTTGCTGAAGTAAATAATTACATACAGTATAAATGTATTATAAATAAACTTAATAAAGACACGATTTATCAAAGTGAAAAATTCGATGAACCCCTCAATTTTTTTAGTTTTGACCTAATCCGCAAATTATAAAATCTATGTTTACATTGAAATTTAACACTTATTTTTACGTTAGTTCCGACGATTTAATTAAAAAAACACTTTCGTAGAATACATTCAATTAAATATTTATAACATGTATTAATACCTGACTAACCAGGTAGATTTAGTTTATGTGTAACTCCGAATAGGAGTGGGTCTTTGACTAATCAAAATTTCCACAATAATTAATTGCAATAAAAATATATAGTTTAAAATGGAGACTACAGGCCTTGGAATTGACTTAAAACTCCTCTTTTAACTAACCTTTGCGTGATCACTTCAGGAGCTTTAATTCTTATTGAAATAATTAACACTTAAATAACGTCATTTAATAAGAAAATAATTATAATTTGCTTAAAGAACGTGAAAATAATTATCGTGACACACTTAACTCACGAGTTTTATGTATAAAAATAAAAATTAATTTTAATTTCTCGCGTAATTAGTATATCTTCGTTAGCCTCTGTTCCATTATTCATAAGTGGGTTTGTAGTCAAAAAGATGGCTTTATAGTACATGCATATTTTATAATTTTATATCAAAAGTTAACCAATAACACGAATTTTGTCGTCGTTCTGGTTAAATGACTCACACTTGTTAGAACTACTAGATCAAAAGAGTCAAATGAACTATTACTCAAAGAAGTTGGAAGTAGTTTTTTTTTTTATTTTCATAAAACATTGTCCATTTTTTGTTACTAAATTAATTGTTGACAAACCGATCTCATTTATTTATTTATTTATTTATTTTTATATTAAGGGTTTAATAATTATTAATTTTTTGGAATTCTTTTATCAAGTCATTTCCTCCATATCCCGGTGTAAATCACTTCTATTTTTCCCTTGTTATTTACGAAAAACATGTTTTTTTATACTTGTTAGACAATATTTATGTCATTAAATCTAGGTCTACTATACACAAAAATCAGTTCTAACGTATTTTTCACTTAATATCTTACTTCATGTTATGACAAGCTGTTTTTTTCAAACTTACCACGCATTCCTGGGAGCCGCATTCTGCTGCTGTATTCCGCTCAGCTGCACCCGCACCTCTCCCAAAAACACATTATCCCCCATCCCTGGAGCGTCATGCCATATCGACACGTTCAATTCACAAATCTCCACTTCACCGTCCCCACACAAGCCATCTTTACCCTCATACGCGTCGAAAGTCAACACCTCGTCGAACTGCGGACATGTCGTTTTTTTCCTAACTTTAGTCCTCTTCGAGACTGTCTTACGGTTCGTGTAAGTCACGCACGCCACAGCATATGGATCACAAGCACCGTTTTTGAGCGTCAGATCCAAACACTTCACCACCTGCACTGACAAACGATCGTTTCTACCGTAGTTTGTCACATTTTTGTGTTTTTGAAAGCTCGAAGTGAACTTGAGTTCGATGTTAACCTTGCCTTGCACCTCCGAGTCTGCATCGACTGGCTTAATGGCAAACCAGTGGTCTCTGTTGTTGTACGAGGCGAGCTCCTCGCGCTTGATGGCGACTTTGCCGAGGACTTTGTTCTGCTTGAGATGCTTGTCTCGGTCGAACAGGTAGATGGAGATGTAGCGGAAGTCTCTGGGCACTTCGAACTGGTACTCCTCGCCGAAGAAGGGGCTGAAAGAAATTGAGGTTAGTTTTGGCAGTTTTGGGGTTGGAGTGGTTGTTACTTTAGGGTTTTCTCGGCTGTCTTCGTTCTGTAGATTTCTTCCTGGTCGAGGGACAGTGTGCAGTATACATCCCGAGTCACTGAAGATAAATTGGATCTGGGTTGTAATTGTTTGGCTTCTCCTGCAAGGAAACGGTGTCGTGGGTGAAAACAGGCACTAGTCTGTTATTTTAGAGGCATGTTTTGAAAAATTGTTACCACCTGCTTGTGTTTGAACCTCAAAATGTCAACAATGTCAGTTGGCGTTAAATAACAAAAGACGGTCGCTTGCGGACGTTTTAATTTACGGTAAAAGTGATTATCGAGGAAGCGGAACCTGAAAAATAGAGGTTATTTTCGATTTCTTACCGATTTTGATTTTGAGCCTTTCTTCGACTCTCACTGGGACGTCCGCCATGTTTCTGTCTACTCCATGTTCTGTTGAAAAAATGAATGGATCGGTTTGACATGAGTACAGTACAGTCGACCAATAATCTAGTCGGCCAGTGGCATGGCTAACTTGACTCGAGCTGTGGGTTTGCGAAAAAAAGGCGCCATTTTTCCGATAGGGGAGATACGGGAAGAAATGAATGGGGCTGGTGGACACGTGCTGGTGTTATTCACCACTGGATTTTATGAATGAACCGACGAGGAAGGCGACACTGAACTGCATACGGTAGTCGGGGCAAATCGTTACAAAGTAGCGCAAACAGCGCACTACGCAAGTTCCGACTGTATGAATGAACAGAAAAAACACAACGCGTTCTCATAATTCATCTATCGCCATTAATAATTAAGACGGATTTCGGGACGGGGCTGTACGTGGAATTACTATTAGGTAATGGCTGAGTGCCATGGGAGGGAAGGGACGTACCAACGGCAAAAAATTCGTTTCTTTCATTAGAACGTTAGATCTTACGGGTTTCGCTTTCGATTGGTCGAGGTGTACTCCTACGATATTTATTTTATTAATAACCGAAATAACTGTTTAATTATAAGAAAAAAGATAAATGACGATAGAAATCGATATCAACGGAAAAACTCATCAATTGTTGCTTGAAATTAAAAAAATTGATTATTTCGACATGCCATTTCAGGTTCAGAAACTTTCCCTGATATTGATATTTTATAATTGCATATTTTATTATATTGCAATTTTCTAGTTTTCTTATCATTTTTATTAAAAAAGTCGTAAAAGTGACGAAAAAGAAAGGTAGGTATTCCATAATATTCACCTCAGGTCACCACTAATTTGTGAAAGCACGTTCCCGTGACGAAATCTTTAGACTAATTGTGCTTAGCACACTAAAGCAGT
Organism: Zophobas morio; assembly: GCF_036711695.1. Classification (NCBI taxonomy): domain Eukaryota; kingdom Metazoa; phylum Arthropoda; class Insecta; order Coleoptera; family Tenebrionidae; genus Zophobas; species Zophobas morio. Next base: position 9,337,321 of record NW_026972110.1, read on the forward strand.
TTGTTATTCGACGCCGCCAAATCTTCAGACATTTCCATTTGGAACGAACTATATTTCTCTTCATAAAAAAATGTTCATAGATTGCAGAGTAAGAATGAATTTTTTAGTGAGGACAGATAAAAAATGTTGATATTTGAAATCACTAAATCAATATTATTCTGTAGACAATTTAAACTTACCGTGTCTAGAAATAGATTAAAACTCTTCATTCATAACTTTTTTAAACATCCTTTAGAAATATTTATGAAAAATAAAAAAAACTGGTCTAAAATTATTTAAACTGAACTTCCCTTTCCCTTGAAGCATAATCAAATAATTACAATTTCTTAGATAAATCATAAAATTATATTTCACGAATTTTCATTTTTTTTGTGTGGTTTGTTAAACTACAAGTAAATAAACGTGCTGTTTACATGTTTCAAGTGAATTTTTCAGAACAAAATTTTGTGATGACGTCATCAACTTTTTAGTAAACATGCATATTATGTAGGTAACATACTAACAACCGAACCGTTTCACAATCATGATTTAACAACAGTATCTACTGTATTTCCAAAATTTCATTGAATTAAGCTGTTTTTGATTTAATCAATAAAATGAACTGCTTCATTCGTTAATTTTCTGGGTTATCCTGTACAAGGAATTCGACACAATATGAATGCACTGGTAAACCACAAGACTCATAATATTTTACACATTTTAAATCGGATGATCCAGCAAATTTTCAGATGATGATGACGTTCAAGTTTCTGGAGTGAATAAACAGTTAATTATGATTAGCGATTTACCATGCTTAAAATAACCTGCGAAATGTTGCTTTACATACAATTTTGATTTTTTTTCCAAAAATGTTGGTGTCTAGGGTAAAAGATAAAGACGAATCAGACAAATTTTGGTTGGGATTACCATTGCTACATTTCTACAAGGTATTCCTAAAATATGTCTAAAATCTTACAACAGTAATAATTCCAGTTTCGAAGATTTATTTTATAATAAAATCGTCAACGGCAGGCAGATGGATAACGGATGGACAAAAACTTTTTCTGATAGTTCGCATATGTCACTAAACAAAAGAATAAACATTTTTTAGATGTTTGGTTTCTTTGGTGTTTCACAATCGACTAGAGATGTACCGACTATAGGTCTGGCCGACTAACCGACTAGCCGATTGTTCGGCCAGTAAAAACCGACTAGTCGGCCGACTGTTCGGCTTTGCTAAAACCGGTTTATAAATGCGACAAACAGTGTGTTTTTTTTTCTATTTCTCTGGCTACCTTAAAGGTTTGTTCTATTTTAATAAAAGGAATAACTAAAGTTCCTTTGTTTTCCAAAAAATGTGTTAAATTTTTTTGGATAATTTTAACATTTAATTTTTTTTTTAGTAACTCAGTACAAAAATAAAGAATAACACAATTTAGGGTCAGTTTACACAATATTTTAACTGAGATTAAGTTGATCGCACATTTAACAAGGCCATTAGCGACGTCTGATTGGCGTAGAGTCGGTCACATGATACTTTAACGCGGGGTTAAAAATTAAATCGCAATTAAATATTTAATTGAGGTTCTGTAAACCGGGTTTAAGGGCCAGTTTATACAATATTTTAACTGAGATTAAGTTGATCGCACATTTAACAAGGCCACTAGGGACGTTTGATTGGCGTAGAGTCGGTCACATGGTACTTTAACGTGGGGTTAAAAATTAAATCGCAATTAAATATTTAATTGAAGTTCTGTAAACCGGGTTTAATTGTTTTATATACTATTTTAATTTTAATAAAAAAAGCCGACCGATCGGCTGTTTAGCCGACTAGTCGCCGACTGCAGCCGACGATGAAAAACGGCCGAATAGTCGGCTTATCCGACCGGTCGGCCACTAGTCGGTACATCCCTACAATCGACAAAATACGAGAGTGCAAGATTTCAGTTACGGTTGTTGTTTAGCTTTTAGAAACTTAATAGGCCAATAACCAATAATATTTGAAACCAACATGATTAATGTGAAATTATGTCTACAGCAAATCATCTAAAATTTTTTTTAAATAAATCGGATAGGAAATGTCCAGTACAAAAGCAAATACCAAACTCTCCAAGTTTTATATGTCATTCTGATTAGCTCTCAGCTTTTTCCTTTTTGCAACATTAGCTACATTTTGACAATTTTTGACACAGCTTGATGATACGCCCTAAAATGTATGGAATGTCAATTGTGCCTTTTTTAAATATATATTTCAGGCTTGTTCAAAAAACGTATTACTACTTTGTAACTTAATAGTAGTTGCTCTGGGCAACAAGAATTACTGTATCGAATTTTACATAACAATGTAAGTATGATACTTTTCATTGTCAAATCATCTTTGCATAAATATAAAGGAAATTTATGTAAAAAACGTAAAATGCCAAACTCATCTACTGGATCCAAAATACGTTATTTTTACTTCCACAAAGACAATAATTGAATGAAGTAATGCTGGTATTGGTTAACAATTTAGTGTTTTCTTAACACTGCTTTCTGGGAAAATTTTGTAACAAGTGTATTTTAAGGTTGTCATAAAAATTAGTCTGAGGTTATTTAGACAGAACTTCCGTCGCACCTGAAGTACCTACATTACAGCATATTCAGGTGCAATGTAAGACTAATAAAACAGTACTGCATTTTCTGGGAATGGCGTGAGTCGTTCTTGATTTGACCAATAAAATAAATTACCGCGTTCACTAATTTTGTTGAGTCACTCTGCATTGGCACTTCTAAAAAATATAAATGCATTGGTAAACCTGTTTTGCACTTTTTAGATAGGATTTATTCTACAAAATTTTCAGATGATGCCATCAATTTTTTTTTTTTGGAGGGGGACTAAACAGACAAATTTTGATTACACATTTATCATGTTTACTAGAAATTTAAAATTATGCAAGATTTTATACTCTGTTCAAGTGAAAGAGTCAGCAATAAAGACGGGTGATCAGCGCGTGTTCAACTGCCCATTGGTTGACAAATTTGGGGATGAGTTTTCCCCAAGCCCGTTTTACACTGTACCGATGTTTCCTTGCCGATGCGTTTCATTCACAACTCCCTTGTCTAAGAAAATCCCGTTTTTGTACTTTTCTCGTTTATAATATGTTGTGGGTTACTGTCATTCTGCAAAAAACCGTCCATTGGTTGTGGCGCAGTTCGGCACTGGATTTGAAAATTAGATCTTAAAAGTCCTCTACAGTGTAACACAGGCTAGGCGCAGTAATTTTACGCGCACTCCGCTCCAGGATGCATCACGCAGGTTTCACGTGATCACTGACTCTTTCACTTGAACAGAGTATAGAGCATCAGTTTTGCAGTTTCAAATTTGATATTTGATCAATATTGTTACAAAATTTTGACTTTTTTTTAAGCAAAAAATCAAAACGGCTTCATACATATACACCTGTAGAAGTATACGTTATTTTATAAATTTAAATAACATTTGCTATTCAATATTTTGAGCTGAAGTCAACATATTTTGGTTAACGTTTTACCATATGACTTAGTCTGTGCTACAAAATTCTTAAATCATATACGAATTGATTTGATGACCCGGGTCGGTTAGTTAGCATCGTGCGTGCCCGCTACACCTTGGGTCGTAGGTTCGATTCCCGCCCTGCCTTTGGGTTTTGTGTATGTCCCGTTCCCCTGTAACTGGGCCTCCGGCCTGTTGGGGAACGTAAATGAATAAAATAAATAAAAATAAAGAATACAAAATTATTATTAGAGGGCACTACAAATTCATTTTTGAGATATGAAGAATTAAAACACTTTTTATTATACTGAAAAATTAACAAAACTATTGTTCCAGTGACGTGACAAATTACGAACGAATTAAGAAATATTTTACACAATATTAAAAAACAGAGACCAATAAAGTGACAAATATTATTGTAATAATAACAAAAAAAATTGGTCTAAAGATTTGAAACAGTACTTCCCTCGCTGTGGGAAACGTGACGACTTATTATGTTTTTTTTTCGCATTACATTTTTGTAGTGGGACATTTTAAAATAAATTGAATTAATTTTTTCAGTTTTGTCATTATTTGGCATTGAGATCTTTGTCATTTTTTTCTGTGATTAAATTGTACGAAGTCGTCTCTGGGGTGTATAATATGTTGCCTATGCAAAAATTGTCAGGTGTGAACAGATAATGTGAACAGATAAAATGAACACCCTGTATAGTATTGTAATTTAAGACAAATAGCCATACAATTTACCAACCTGTAGACGTAACGGTGAAATACAAACGAAACTAAAACATGGTTTCTACGAATTACAATAAACGGATGACAATATGCGATGGTTCAGACTTTTTTATTGCTCTGACTTCCGTTTATTCAATAAAACATTACATTTTCTTTGGTTTTTCGATGCTGTAATTCACATTTGGTTAATTATAACTTGTTTAGATCTAGGGGAGCATCCCCTAGCCTCCCCCAGCTACGGCCTTATGAAATATCGATAAACGAGTACTAAATTGACCAATGGACTCCATTACTGTACGTCCTTAGATTATCCTCGATAAGAAAAACAACGTGAAAGTGTTTATGTTTATACATCGGAAGAATGTCACGTAGAAATTAGTTTGATTTGAATACGTTCGACGCCTCAAAACAGAGGAACAAAACAATTAACTACTAAGCTACAATCGACAAAATGTTCTGAATATCATTATAAATCTTATTAAACAAAGACGTTTGTATTTTCACGTTTTCGAGAAAATGAAATGACTCGTCCTTAATTTGATCAATAAAAACTCATATTTTGCATATTTTGGGTAGAATTTATTCCGCAAAATTTTGGGATAACCTCATAAATTTTTTGGGGGAAATAAACAGATTTATTTAGATTAACAGTTTACCATGTTTACAATGACTTTAAAACGTCTGCAAGATTTCAAAGTATTCAGTTTTGCAATTCTTGATTTAATCAATAAAATTAATTCACGCATTCATTAATATTTTTGAGTCACCCTATATATGCAAATCCAAAAAATATGAATGTAATGATAAATTACAAATACAGACTCATCATATTTTGTACATTTTAGATAGGATTTATTAAGCAAAATTTTGGAATGACGTCATCAATTTTTTAGGAGGGATGAGACCATACATTTTGATAAAAAATTTACCATGCTAATGATAACTTTAAAACATCTCCAAGAATTCAAAGCATTCGGTTTTGTAGATTCCAAATTAAATGTCAAAATGTTGTTTCCTAATTTTGATTTTTTTTTTCCAAAAATCGGGAGGTTTGGGGACAGACAGACGGACGGACGGACGGACAGACGGACAGACAGACGGAAACGGGAGACCTATTTCTTCGTCCTCTAGGGGTCATGATAGGTCGAGAAAATGCAAAAGTAGAGAGTCGGCAGCCGGACTCGATTACAATACTTCCTTTGCTTACGCTCGGGAAGTAGCAATATTATTGGTAGGGATAATTCAACAAATTTTGGTTAGCATTTTACCATATGCAGGGTATTCCTAAAATACATTGCTACTAATAATAATTTGATAACAATTGGTCTAGTAGTTCGGGACAAACCTCGACACAGATGGCAGACAGATACCTGACGACAGACGACAGGTGAGTATATGACAGACAGACGAGAACGGGATGCCTATTTTCTCATACTCTAGGGGTCAACATACGCATCCTTGCTAAAATACTGATATGTCATCACAAAATTTTGTAATGGAAAAATTCACTTGAAACATACACATAGCATGCTTCTTTACCTTTACTTTAACACTATACACGTATCTTTATTGCAGCTTATCAGGTTTATCCTAAAAAATTATATCATTCGTAAATTTATAATTCTACGAAAAAACTGGATGTGTTGTACTCTACTGCTTGGGCGAGGAAACTTTTGTCTAAATAACCTGAGATCACTTTTTTTAAATATTCTTATTGATGTGAAGGATACTTGTTTAAAGCTCCATCAAATCAAAACCTCATGAATTTAAGAGAATTTATTTTATCAGCGTTCTACAATAAATTATTTTAAACTCAAACGGTTTTATTCGTTAATTTTTTTTTAAGTGAAGCTCTCATAAAATAAATAGCTTGACATTCTCTTTTATCTGCACTTTGACGTTCCAGCATTCCAATCATTTTTAACTTCACTCTGTAAAACTAGACAACAGACTTTTTGAAATTTGACTAATACTGAAATTACAATACATTAACCAAAATGTATTAGTTCATAATTCTAAGAAGTAGATGACGTTTTTTAAAAAATATATGAAATAATTTTTATTGAAAAATTTATCCTAAAATATAAGTACTTCAGAAATGTTCCTTTATTTTTAAATTTGTTTACACAAATAGAATGTTTCAAAAAAATATTTATATATATATCGATTTACATTATTAGTTGTCTCAAGAATGATTCATCAAATTTGTCTGAAATTCGAGGAGTATATTAACATTGTGGTTAGAATAACATAGCCTCATCAAAAATTGATGACGTCATCCTAGAAAATTATTAAATGACTGCCGTCATAGGCGAGCCAATAATTTTGTTGTGTCTTTACATAGTAAAAGTACAATATTATTCATTAGAAAACTTATTTCAGTATAGTTATATCGATACATAATGTTCACTTAAAATACAAAACGTTCCATACCAAGATTGTTTTGTGACTGTTTAGAAAAATGTTCATTACAATATTGTATGTGTGTCGAAACGAACAACTCCTATATAATACATTTATTCATTTCGCACATATATGTATGAGTATGAAATATGGCGTTCGTTTTTGATTCATACTTTTTGGTGCTCTCGTACAATACAAGGCAATTTTTTTAGCCTGAAACTTTAAAATATCTCTAAAAATAAGTACTCTGCGAAAAAATGGTGGAGCAGGGGTTAACTGCGAAACCTTAAATGGGAACTGCTATTTTTTATTGCAGATTCGGAGTCTACGGCTAAAAGTACGTATGATTTGTCTGAAATATTTTTTTGGATTCGTGATAAATGGCGCTGAATCGACGAAATTCAATTTTTTCCGATTTGTCCTACTGCGAATCTGTGCATACGATTCAGCAGTACGTTGGCAATAAAAAATACCACGTTTTATGTAAATACTCGAAATTCGTCGTCAAAAAAGTTTATTCATGTTACAAATTTCGAAAAACTTGGAAATTGTTAGCTGTAGAAATGTAAATGGCTGGCGAATAAACTACTTTTAGCGTAACCCAGGAACAACGATGTGGGCGAAGTAGTTTTCTGTTCCCTTCGGAACGCTTGATTAACGTGAGTTCCCTTAAATTTCAGAATTTAAAAATTGTGAGGATGACTAAAAAGGGGCCTAATTAACTGCACTCGAAGTTTGTCTACAGGCTTTCATAAATGTGTCTTAGATCCTGTGAAGTTTAAAAATGTTACAGATTTGCGACTTCTTAATAATGGTAGACATTTTTAAAGTTTAATTGATCAAATTAGTGCTCTCTTGGATATTAGAATCATTTATGAAAGCCCTGCCACTGCGGGATAAATATCCCCTCTAAAAAATATAGAATTTTGTAAAATGATTATATGTAGAAAAATATATGTTGTGGTTTAGCAGCCTAATCAGGATTTATTTCCGATCAAACTTTTACTTTTTTACAAAATTGTATTAAGTTCTGAAGCAAATATTAAAAATACAGATTACTGATTTTCATTTTATCCAACTATGTTTTGAGCCAGAATTTCTTCATCACTTGGCGCTTTTATTCATAGCCAGTGCCGAAACCAGCTATAGGCCGAGTAGACCCTTGCCTAGGGGCGCCAACGGCAAGGGGCGCCAAATTCGTCCAAAAATTATGTTCTATAATTTTGGAAATTTCATTGTACCCTATAAAATTTTATTGACAATAACGAGATGGACAGTAGTACAATAGCAAGAGATATTTACAACTTAAGTTGTCGCGTGCCGATAATTCCCAGATGTTAGAAACCAGAATAATCCAGGTCCGGGCAGGGACCATCTTTACTTATGAACAGAAATGACCATTATTTTATGAGTACAACTACCTGGCAAATGTTCTAAACAAATTCGAGTGAACTGGTGTGAGCCATAAATATTTCTTTGCATTGTACTACTGTTCGTCTCCTTATCGTCAATAAAATTTTATAGGGTAGAATGAAATTTCCAAAACTATACCAAGAATTATGTCATATTATTCTTTTTTTATTTTGAACGGAAACTCAGAAACATGTACCCGGTACGACAGGTTTTTTAATGTTGATTTTATTTTGAACTTATATAATATTTATACATATTATATACCTATATGTGTAAACTGGTTTTTTTTTCTTTTTTTATATTTGATCATAGTATCTGTTTTGCGTACTTTTTAAAAAATATAAATAAAACTGTTCTGTAAAATTGCATTTTTATGTGTAGAGAAGGGGCGCCTAACGCAAGGTTCGCCTATACCTAAATATTCTTTCGTTTCGGCACTGTTCATAGCATACCCTGAAACATTAAATTTAACGTAACACTGCAACAGTCAACAAAGTTTGCATCATCGGGTCAATAGGTAGATTAAAATACTAATGATCGCGATTAGTTTAGAAATTAGATTCCATATTTTATCTACCTAGATTTTTACAATTGACAGTAACAGTAACTGCAATTAAAAGATGAATAAAACATATAAATGGTAGTGTTCACATCCTGCGATCATAAAAACCACAGTAAATTTTACACAAATGCACACGAATGACACAAATGCGTTTTTAATTTCGTATTTTCTTCAACCTAAGAAAATTTTGTGATATACCTGAACAACAAAACGTACTCGGTTTCACTATTGTGTTCCCACGATTTCATAAGAGCGGTTTTCAAAATTTCATTGTACGTTTAACAGGCTGTTATTAGATAAGAATGAATGGCTTATTTCGGAATTTACGCATTGCGTTGATTGCATGTCATTGTCTTTTTGCTCGTAAAAACAACACTTTTATTATGCTGATGATTAATGTTGCCTTAAATTACAATAAAATTGTTTTTGCATACCGACGATTTCAGCAACATTAAGGACAAAATGGAAAAACTTGAAATTGTGAGATTTAATTGTCTGTGTACAGAGTACATTAAAACGAACCGATGGTATTGTTGTAAATCTGGTTTGCTCTCACGACATTATTAATGTTTATTAAAGATAATATTACGAAAAATTTGTCTACAAAGGAAAATAAGTGTGTTATGGGAGATTGCTTCCGAAGAAAAAACTGTAACGACAGTGTTCTAAAAAGGCAGAGTTAAGTATGCAGACTTGGTTGTTGGTATTCGCATGAATTATTTAGATCTCTGAAGATAAAAATCTTGTTCAGACATCGTAACAATCATTATTATGATCCAAGAAGAAAATAAAAGTTCGTTAATTTTAATGATGTTACAGTCACTCTTATAAACATATTTTCTTTCTGTTAAACAATCCGTGTGTGGAAGGACGGTAAAGGAAGTGGTTAAAACAGAATACATTTACTTTGTGGCTTGGAATAGCCGCGTACGTACGAAAGGAAGTAGAATAATCATTGTTATCCACTACTGGAAAATGTAAAATATTGTAATCTTTAAAAAACGTGTCTTCAAGATTTTTACAATTTCTCATGTTACTGTAATAATTCTTTAAATGTCGATAAAAATGAGTGTTCAGAACTCGAGATAAACTACAATAGCCATATTCACAGCTTATTTGTTGTTGATATCGGTGCTTGGTCAACATTAATAAATTAAGATAAATAATGATGTTCACATTAAATTAAACAGTGTTGCTTTCTGGTTCACTGAAGTGTAAAGTGCCGACATCAGAACTAGTTTTGTGCTTTTTTAGTCACCTAACTACACTTATTTTAGGACATACAAGAGCTTTTATTAATGTCAATATTTCATTTATACAATTAATGAGTTTTACGAAATATAAACCCGATTTTTGTACAAAATTCAAAAAAATAAAATAAAACCTTAATTTAACTGAAATGCAGATCGATCGTACAAAAATTTGAAGATGCGTGGGTGGTACAAAATGTTTTTTTCAAAAATTGTAAAATATTTTTTAACCTCTTTTAAAAGTTACTACCGCCGTGGAATTAAATAAACAATTTAATAGAAACTCATAGGAATTTCGTTGAAATTGTATTTGTTGTATTTGTTTATCACCCTATCAGCCTTATCTTACTGATCAATATTTTGCATATTAAAATGTTAAATTCAGTTTATGTTGCCAAGTTAAGAGTATTATCTGATTATGAAGCAGATGCAACTTCTGAGGGAAATGTTTTATCACATTATATGTAAATAATTAATATAAAGAGATGTTAACTTTTCATTAACGACGAAAAATGGTACCGTCTACCATATGACTGCAATTTAAATTTAAAATTTGCTACTATGTAACAGGTCAAATGTAAAAGTATTACGATGTAATCGTTCTAAATGTAGAAAAGGTCAATTAAACGTAATGGTTTTAAAATTTGATCTGTTACATAGCCGAAATTTTGAAATTCAAATTTCGACCTTGAGATATGCAAATGTTTTCGACAGTGTGACAAAGGAAAATGAGATGAATTTTAATTATATAAACTGTAGATTTTTTTTGTAAGAAAGGAAAAAATTAATTAAAAACTTACGAAACACAGGTCGATAAAAGGTAGGAACAATCCACTGGGAGAATATCTTTTGCGTACAACAAGATTTAAAATGAAATCATTTTTAATCGATTGTAAACTCGAGAAATTCACATTTATTTACAGATTTACTTTTGCTTGCATCAAACAGTCGTTTATTTGCCTGTTGTTACTGCAACAAAAAAAACTTCATTGCTTTATGAACAAATTCTTTACATTTTTAGCAAAACTTGCTTTTGCGGAATAAGACTTCACAGGTTGATACCTATTCCATATTTAAAAAAAAAATGTCTTATTTTAATGGAGTTGACTATAAAAAACCATTTTTATATCAAAATTTATAATAGAAATATTAGTTCTTCATCCACAAAATTATCATTCATTTTATGTATATTCTGAAATAATATTGTTTCAGACATAAATTATTATATAAAAAGTGTTCCAACTTTCTAAACTGCAAACAAAAATTCTGGGGACTTACGTCCATATTGGACTTATTCTGTGCTGCCAGAAAAGAATTAAAATTTGCGATTTTTCTTAGTTCGTAATTGACACTTATACCTTACTAGGACGTTTCATTTCTATGATGGTGTATTTGAGCGGAGTATAAGTACTAGCTTTTTTTAACATTTTAGTTATATTTCGCCGGAGTATGAAAAGAATACGTTCTTGTGAAAATCATCGTGGTTGTCAGTCATAGTAATAATTGTAAGTCAATGCAAGACAATTTTTTAATGGAGCAGGGGGACAGAAAATAATCGTTTCAAACGACTATTAATCGCTTAAAAATAAAATACTGCATTTCATTCGGAGTTTAAGTGACTTTATGTGACTCATAATTATAGACTTAATTAATGTTTAATCGTCCACACTCCGTCACATAAAGTATCACTTAAACTCCTAATAAAGTAAATATTAATTATTATATAGGTACTGAAAAAAAAAGTTTCAATAACGTAACAAATTGAGAATGAATTAAGCAGTACTTTATATGTACAATATTATAACAGAGACACCAGCAAAGTGACAATTATTATTGTGATAACAATAAATACACAATGAATGATATATTTATAAAGTAAAATTCATTAATTATTTTGTAACTTATTATGTTTATTAAAGAATAAGGTACGAGACAAAAAATTATCACGGTGCAGAATTTTTGCCTAAATGTATTAAAAGAAAGTGAAGACACCTGGTTGATTGAGCAATTCCATTTTTAATTAATTTAATAAAACATTTTCACAGAAAACACTAAACTGAACGAAATTTATTGAAAATATGTAATTTTGTTAACAGACTTATTGTGACAAATTATTATCACGCTTAAAACTAACTAGCTAAATGAAAACTAATTTAATACCCAATGTATTTTCCACCTGCTTCTATGAGATTGTAGACGCGTTGCTTCATAGAATTGACCAAATGGATGAAGTAGTTGACGTCCAAATTCTCCCAAGCCCCCAAGATACCATCTTTCGATTCATTAACTGTTGCGTACTGCTTCCCATCTTTATAAACCTCTCGTACAAGAGAACTCCATACATTCTCAATAGGGTTGAGATGTAGGCTTTTCGCAGGCTATTATAGCAAAGCTATATTTTGTTGTTGAAACCACGTTTTCGATGAATTAGATACATGAATCGACGCATTATTTTGCTGAAAAACCACTTTGCTGTCTTGAAATAGGTTCAAAGGTGGTTTGAGGTGCATTTCCAACACATCTTGGTAATTCAGAAAGTCCATTCGATTTGATTAATGCTAAGTTATTATTTCCTAAGCTACTAAAGGCACCCCAGACCATAACATTGCCACCTCCTTGAACTCGTTTTGACAAATACTTTGGTTCTTTCCGTAAATCGTGCCAATAATATCTAAAACCATCAGGACCATCAAGATTAACTTTCTTTTCATCTGAAAAAACTATCTGGAACCATTCTTCATTTTTCGTCCGCATTTCTCTGTCCCATTCACGACGTTTTTGAATATGTTCTTTTGTTAACATTTGTTGTTTCTTATATTTGGCATATTTAACATTTATGTCATTAGCCAGTACTCGCAAAACTGTTCTTTTGTGAACAGATAGTCCTAGGGTCGTCTTTATCATTTGAGACGACATGTTATCCTTTATACCCGGAGTCACAATGGATCTTTTGGCACGTGCAGTAAGTTTTTCTTTTCTTCCACAATTTTGTCGTCCATTTTCACTGTATTTCTTTCTTACAAACTTGGAGATTGTGGTCCGATCTCTTCCAGTCTTTCATCCTATTTCCGCAAAAGTCAAACCTTGGTCATAGTATGCCTCAATCTGCCCTTTTTCACGTTCTGTTAAATCGTTTTCTTTGCCCATGGCGAAAGACAATTATTGTAGCTCAGCCAATTATATTTCGACACTTTATCAGTTCTAACAAACAATTGCATATCGTGCATATCATACAAATAAACAACAATTACGCATACTACGTTTTTCTAATTGATTTTTATACAAAAAGTGATGCGTGATAATTTTTTGTCTCAAAATTTCTTGACACAATTGAGTTTTCACAGATCAGAAATTATTTGATGCCAAAATATCACTGAAAAAAGCATTTTTGTATACTAAATTAACTTCTACTGGGTGTATTATTTAGTCAAAGGTCTAGATAATAAAAAATTCTTGAAAAATTGCACCGTGATAATTTTTTGTCTCGTACCTTATGTACCGATGCCCCCCCTCAAATAATGAACAAATTATTTAAATACTATTATTACAAACGTTCACTTTCGATTTCACAGTAAATGAAGACTATAATTTTGCTTTCCAATCATAGGGTAATAAATACCGTAATAGGGTCATTTTAACGAATGTCTAATTTCTCGTTTTTTCAAGGCTTGACACCTCAGAAAATCCAGGATTCCTCTTTTTGTTTCTTTCATTTGTTATGTGCCTACCACTTATTTCTCTGTTTTAGTCCTACTTAAGATTATTGTCAACGTGATAAAACACTAACCAATTTTATTATTATTTTTTTAATTTTAATTATTATTGATTAATTAATTTGGAAGTAATTTTTGTAATGGTTACCTTAGACAGGACACATCCAATTTATAGTTCTGAAATGATTTTCATGCTAACATCCGCTTTCCTTTCATTTGACGTATGTACAACGTAATTGCAAGGAAGGATGAAAGAGAAATATAGAGGGAGAATGTGCTACCTTTTCTGCAACTTCAAATTCAGCAGATAACTAAATCATTTCTTTTTACTTCTCACGTGCAAACTAAACAAATATTATAATAGAATCCACCTGGCGAATGGCTACTTTCATATTTTCTCGACATTTCATGACCCCTAGAGTACGAAAACATAGGTTTCCGTCTCCGTATGTCTGTCCTCTGTGTCGATTTTTATTAGACAGATAATAGTCTTCGAAACTGTCCTCCGATTGTTGTCAAATTTTATATGTATGTTAAGAAGATAGTGTAAATGGTAAAACGCTAAGCAATTCATATTTTTTTCATTGATCAAATCAGGGACGATTCACCTCATCTTCTCGAAAACTTGAGAATACAGTAGTGTTGCGCTCGGCTATATTTGATAATAATAAAATAAGAATTATCATAATGATAGCTACATTAGCTACTTATCTAAAATAATATTCAGAACGTTTCGCTCCATTTTAGCTTAATTAATAATTTTAATCGCCTCCTGTGTTTTGAAGAAACACAAACATAAACAAAAACAATGAAGTGAAGCATACTGATAATATTTTTCCCGTTAGTTATCTGCTTTATATATACACATTGGACATTGTCGGTGTCTGTGCAGATCGCGTCCTCAGTGCTTCATTACCCTAGTGCGTAGTATGCTTGTTTACGGGTACTTTAACACTTCACATATACTTTTATTTCAACTTGTTGGGGTGGTTATAAAAAAAATAAATAAAATTCGCAAAATTATTTTTTTTAAATGTATGTACTTCAGGGGCGAGGCAAGTTCAGTCTAAATAACTTTAGACCAATTTTTACTTCCCGCTAAGGAAGTATAGTAATTGAGTCCATCGGCCGATGTGTCATGACCTCCAGAGTACGACAAAAGTGGTCTCCCGTTTCCGTCTGTCTATCTGTCTGTCTGTATCTATTTTTATTAGACAAGTAATCTCCGAAACTGGAATGAAGATACTCCTGCATTTGTGATGTGTGGATCCGTGTCGAATTTTTACCCTTGATATCCTGAATTTTTCCAAAAAATTCAAAACTGAGTAACAATATTTTGCAATATAACTTTGAAACTGCAAAACCAAATGCTCTGCAATCTTGTAAATATTTTAAGGTTATCGTAATCATGGTAAATCGTTAAGCAAAATTTATTCGTTTATCCCCTCCTAAAACATTGATGACGTCATCTCAAAATTTTGCCGAATAAATCCTATCCAAAATCTGCAAAATATGATGAGTCTATACTTGTAATTTATGACTGCATTAAAAGTTTTTAAATTATATAATAAAAATACTGTAATCAAGTCGCCATGTTTAACTATATATCCACACCAAATTTCCAAAAAAAAACTTTTCAAATAACAAAGTTATTCAATCGGTCCGGAATTTTAGTTATACTAATCCTGTATATTTTCATTTTCACTCATAGCTGTAATCATAAAAAATAACATGTCACAAAATGGAATTTTATAATTTTTCGAAGAAGCTGGATTCAGGGATGCTCTGGCTAAATAATAATCTTCGATCAATTTTTTTAAATACCCAAATAGACTTATTCATTCATTCATCAATTCAATTCACTTACAAATGATTTGACATATCCACAGGTTGGCTATCTTTGGTATATATGTTCAAGTTTCTTTTCTCCGTTTTGTCTTTGATGTATTTTTGAAAAAATTGTCCAAAAACTTCACAGAACTTGTAACAAACCCCAAAATACTGTGGTAATTTTTTAATTATTTGGTTTATTTAGTCTAAAAAGAATAATTTGAGATCATAGTTAAATTTTTTAGTAAAAATACTGACATAAGTATTATTTCAATATACTATCATAATTCCTAATAAGTGTTAATTTGACATAAAAGATTACATGTTTAATATAGTGACAATTGCATAAATGTAGGTAGAAAATTTTCAAATGTAATATCCCGAGTACAAGGTATTTTTCCGAAAATTTGCAGCAAAATGTCAAGTTGACAAGTGCTTTCTGAATCGAAAACAGTTTTAGATTCAAAAAGCACGCGTTCTTGACATTGAGGGCAAATTTTCGGAAAAATACCGAGCAGGAGGAGTATTTGGCTAAAAAATCGCCTGAACTAGAAACAAGAAAGAGTGCAATTTCCAGAAATCGCCCGTTACTCTTGACGACGTGCAATTTTCACTTAAATCAAATTCTGATTGGTTGTTAAAGCAAAATCCTAATAATGTCATTGGTCGATTTTAAAAGTGAAGGCGATGTTCGCTTGAATTGTTGAGCTGAACACTAGAGCTCATCATACCATTTAAATAGTAATTAGTTCCGACATTTTACAATTGTTCGATAGTTCTAATTAGACTATTACTCCTCTATCAATACTTAAAGAAAATATAGGTAGTTGAACCATTTACTCTTAACTTTATCTCTTTGGTATTCTACAGCTCAAAAATATATTTTTACTTCCTGGGTGTAAGGCTGAGGAAGTATTGTAATCGAGTCCAAGAGTACAAAAAAATGGGTCTCCCGTTTCGGGTTGTCTGTCTGTCCGCCATCCGTGACGATTTTTGTTAAACAGATAATCTCCGAAATTACAGGACCGACGTTGTTGTAGGCATGGTAAATTTTTTATTAAAACATATCTCTTTATCCCCCCCAAAAAATTGATGACGTCATGTAAAAATTTTGTCGAATAAATCCTATCTAAAGTGTGCAAAATATGATGAGTCTATACTTATGAGATTTATATTTTTTAGGTTTGCTTATACAGGGTGACTAAAAAAAAATTAAAGAATGAGTCAATTTATTTTATTGAATAAATAATAAACTGTAAAACCGAATGCTTTGAACTCTTGCCAACGTTTTAAGGTTATCATAATCATGGTAAATCGTCAGTCAAAATGTATTCATTTATCCCTTCCCAAAAAATTCATGACGTCGTCTCAAAATTTTTTCGAACAAGTCCTCTTTAAATTATGCAGAATATTATCACTCCACACTTGATTCATGGCAGTCATATTTTTTAAATTTGCTTATGCAGGTAGCCCAAAAAAATTGATGGATGGATCAATTTATTTTATTGATCAAATCAAGAATCACTCACTCTATTTTTCCAAAATTTAGGAATTCAGTATTGTTATTATTAGTATTACACTGCACCAAGTTGATATACGTATCCTTGCAAAAATGTTGATGACGTTATCATAAAATTTTGTAAAGTAAAAATTCTTTTGAAACATATGCGTAGTACTCTTCTCTACATAGTAATACATATGTTTACTTCAACTTGTAGGGTTTCTCTTAAAAAAAATAACATTCGCAAAATAAATTTTTATAACTTTTCGAAAATGCTGGATATGTGTCACTGTACTTCAGGAGCGAGAGAAGTTCCGTCGAAACATTGGAAGGGCAGTTCTGAAGTATTTACCTTTCTTTAACATAATTGAATAAAAATTCGTCTAAGGTTTATAATTAAGTATCTGTCTATCGACTCAGCGAAGCGAAGAACCACTTTTTTCGTACTCTATGGGTCGTGAAACTTTAAGAAAAGATGAAAGTAGCGAGGTGCCCGATGGACTCTATTACAAACACTTCGTTCGAATACGCTCAGGAAGTAAAAAAAAAGAAGTAGCGAATAAATGAAGTCATTATCAAATTGGCCTTGATTCTATGTAAATTGTACAATAAACCTAAAATTTAATCTATGACAGCTGACCATGTCAATAATACGTAACAGTATGCAATAATAAAACACATGCGTTTTTCGTTACATTTTCTTCTATCAAAAAAGCAACGCCAATTTGCGTACTTTTTCAATTGAACACGTGTTTTTAGATGCAATATCACGTGTACGAAAAATTTGCAAAAATAAATATAATACAAATATGAAATGTACTAAAAAATAAAAATATAGTATTCATCAAAGTTTCTACGAACTCTTGATATTTTTAAATTGTTTAGAGCTCGGATTTGAATCACATGTGCCTTATTATTATTACACTTATAATTCAGGCGGTAAATATTGTTGCAAATGTTCACGTGTTGATAGGACTTGCAACTTTTATATTCTGTGTTTAAATCACTCTTTGTATACAAGTGTCCAAAAATTCTATGTGATTAAAATAACTAAATTATAAATGTCGGAAAATTTGACGTCATACATGAACGCGGATATTATTGTTAAACAATCTGGTTGTCGTTATTGCAGCTGAAAATTTTAAAAATTATGACACATTCCAATTCACGTATTAAAAGTAGACGAGTCTCGGGTTACACTTCCGTTATTTTAGTACCGGTTTGTCATTTCCTGTGTATTAATGGCATAGGGCATGGTTGTCTTGATAAACTGTCGTTTCGAAATAAGCGATAAACTAGCAAACCTAATTCCCAAATCATCTTTTGCGGATGTATGAGTGTGAACGGAATGTAAGTCAACGAACAAGTAAATATTTTACTTGGGAGGTGATACGATACAGTTTGCAAATAAACCTTTATTAATCCGGATGTTAGTATGATGCAACACAACGGATGCCAAATAGATTAACAAATAGAACTATTAATCTTACAACCACCACTGCCAATATTGTTATTTTAATTACTGTGACTTATTCATTACAGAAGACGTGTCATCACGTACAGAAAATTAACTAGCTGGGATCTTCTCTAAAAAGAGCGATAGATGTAATCTGACCGGAAACGGATATGATTAAATAATTTTAATTTATGATGAATGAATTCATTTCGGTGAATGCGGTTAATGCAGTTTTCGTAAGTGGGACAGAGCGAGAAAACTGTCCTGCGATAATCGCGATAAATCTTTTATTATTTATGTCTCAAAAGCAAGAATGATTGAATTGGGAGGGAAGTAGGCACCGGAAGTAGCTTTATGAATGAATTCTATTTACGTTCGTTGGCAACGCAGAGGGTTTATCCCTTTAAGGTTTGTCTGTTTTTTATTTACCATCTTAGTGTCTGAAGGTGTGAATTTAGACACTTCTTTAACCGAAAAAGGGGGCATATTCTGAAAATACATAACCGCTTTCTGAAATCTTTTAAATAAACAAGAATGATCGGGTCGCAGCTGTTCTTCTAGTGTGTTCACTTCCGTTTATTTTTTGATAAACTCACTTATTTTCGATCTTCGAGAATTTAGATCCGCACATCCGTTACCGTACTTGATACATTTATTTATTGGACGTCTGTTGTTTGTAGTAGCTTGTGGGTAAAGTCTGAACATCACGTTAAATATTTGGTTCAGCAAGGAAGTGTTTATGCCAAAGTTAGAAGGAAATCATTTTTTATTAAGTGTCCCAGAAAAAAAACAAAAAGTCATGTGATTTTTTATAAAACAAAGAATTGCATAATGCTTAAAAATTACATTGTATTTCAGGGTAGATACATGTCAAAATAAATAAAGATAAAACTTGTATTTCTTTAATCTTCACTGTTTGACTGTAAAACGTTCGTGTGCACTTAGTAAAGTTATAAAAAATAACTCCCTGAAACGCGACATTTTAAGTATATGATTTATAAATAATAGATATATCGCGAGGACAATTAACGATATTAATGTAACTCCAACTTGTTCCGCACTAATCTTATTATCTTATACTATTAAACGAGCAAAGTTTGTATATATTTATATATATAAATATATATCTATATATATAATGGGTTTCTCGAAAACGGCTCTAACGATTTCGATGAAATTTACAGGTTGGGGGTTTTTTGGGTCAAGAAATCGATTGATCGTAGTTTTAACTTCTGAAAATTACAGCTTCATACATTTTCAGCAATTTTCAGGCAGTGAATTATATTTGTTGCTAGGCAACATCAGTTGACACTATAAGAACATGAGATTGTTTTATAAGAGAAGTTTGGGTGACAGTCTGACAGTACGTTTGACGTACCTTTTTATCTTCAATTGTACGTACCGAAACATACTCCACTGTATAGAGAACGTTAAAATTCACCTTCTGAGGTGAGAAAATTTACGGAAAACTAAACAGTGAGCGGATAAAAGGCACACGAAAGAGCGTTGAATTGAGGTTATTGTCAAGCATTCATTTCAGAGGTTCCACGGTCGGAGTGAAAATGTGATCGTTTTCCGGGATGGTACCGTGTTATTTGAGTTTTTGGGCTCAACGTTTCGCACACTTTCGTAAATGGCATCTTCGGGAGCAGGGTTGAGATGGAGAAATTAGGAATAACGCAAAAGAGCACGGTAACTCAGTATGTTAACCACACCAGAGGCGAAACTCTTCTGGCAGTAAGAATGTGGTTGTGACCTTTTTCTAGAGTCGAGAGAGAGAAAACTAGGAAAAAGAAAAGAACGACACAGAGAGAACTTGGGTAACAAATGAGATTTTAATAAATGTCAAACAATAATTCCAGTTTTCTATTCTTTAATCTCTACATGTCACTCATCAGTATTTAAAACAAAGACTGCTTATGGAATTTCTTTTTTAATGTGTATTTTTAAGTAGCGCGTGTACTTCAAAATGCATACTATACCCATATTTATCTGTCCTAATCTGATCTAATACTACCAAACGAGCCGAGTGAAGCTCGGTCAACCAGATATTAGCTCATAATGCGCGATGCTGTGAAAACATTAAAAATAATAACAAAATATTTATCTGAAGTTATTACAATACTACTTCCTTCCAACATGACTTGCAATGAATTAAAAGTCCAGTTTCATAGACAAATTAAAAAATTTGTTTTTGCAAATGATAAAAACTCTATTTGTTAAAATAAAGGTATGAGTTGTTAATTCAATTACAAGTAAAAAATGATATCTAATGATTGTTTCAAGTGAAATTTCTTAACGAAATTTTGCGATGCGATGACATAATCAGGTTTTTAGTGGAAGTGTCTAAGCTTTGACACATACATTGTCATATAGATAACGGCAGTATTGTGTCCTAGAAATTCGGGAAAACTAGATAAGTCGTTATAAGTTTAGTTAATAAATTTAAGTCTTTCTAAGTTTAGTTAATAAAGTAAATTATTTCATTCGGAAAGAATGTTACTGTTTATGGAATTCGTAGAATTTTTGCATAATAGAATTATGTATTAGAAACATTTATGAAATTGAATAAGTTGTAGAAAAAGTAAAAAAATTGGTCTAAGGTTATTGTGACAAAACTCGCTTCGCTTTTGAATAGTTTAGTACGTGCTTAACTTCGACTGTTTATGTTTACACTTCGAAAGAATTCGTCAAATTAGCACGTTAAGATTACAAGTATCAAATATCGTAGAATAAAAACTCAACATGGATTCATAAATCACACATATTATTAGAGTGTTATTTTATAAAATTTGAAGAAATTCAAATTTGAAAATCATCATTTTTTGGGAAGGCCGTAAACGAATAATTTTGATTAACAATTTATCAAGCTTCCTACAACCTAAAACCTTTACGAGATTTCAGAACATTTGATTTTGCAATTTCAAACTTAAATTGTAAAACGTTGTTATATAATTTTGGCTTTTTTTTTCAAAAATCCTGATGTCTGGGGTAGAAATTCAATACGAATACATAAATCACACATGCAGAAGTATGTTAGTATAAAGTTTAAAGAATTTCATTCGACAAAATTGTAAAATGAAACGTTATCATTTTGGGGGGAGCGTTAACGAAAAAATTTTGTCTAACGATTTACAATACGATAATCTTCAACGTTTGCAAAGTTTCAGAGCATTCGATTTTGCAGTTTCAAGGTTAAAAATATTGCAAAACATTTTCATAAATTTTTTTTTTTTATGATACTAGCTCTAAGTTAAAATAAAGATACGCTTGGACTCTTAAAGTAAAGGTAAAGAAAAGAAGCATGTTGTGCGTGTGTTTCAAGTAAGTTTTTCCAAAACAAAATTTTGTGATATCATCAGCAGTTTATTAAGGATACATATCAATTTGAATAGATGTACCTACTGCATAGTCAAATTTTCGAGAAAACGAGGTGAATTTAATTTGATCAATAAAATAAGTTGCCTCATTTATTATAATGTTTTACGTATTTTAGATAGGATTTATTCGGAAAAATTTTGAGATGACGTCATTAATTTTAAACACGTAAAGACGATAAACACGTACATTGTGGTTAACTATTTCCAATGCTTACGGTGACCTTATACCGCTTACAACATTACACAGCATTCAGTTCTACAGTTTCAAAGTTGTAAAATTTTTATTTCTGTCCAAAAAATCTGAATGTGTAAGGTAAAAAAAACAATACGGATCTTATTTTATAAAATTTAAAAATTGTAAATTTTTAAGATGACGTCATCCCATTCTTGGTGGGGATGATTAGAAATTTTGGTTAGCGATGTACCATCTGCATGATATCTCTAACATACAAATAAAATTTCACAATTGGTTCGGTAGCTTCGAAGATTATCTGGCTAAGAAAAATTTACATCGACGATAGATAGACAGGCAGACAGAAACGGGAAACCTATTTTTTCGTACTTAAGAGACCATGAAACATGAGAAAACCTGAAAATAGCTAGTCACCCGATGGACTCGATTACAATACTTCATTAGATTACGCTAGGGAATTAAAAAATTGCAGATGTCGGAAACAGAACTGAGTCCCGTCAAATGCAAAACGAACACTCCACTACTGATCGATGACTCACATTAGATGTTTTGTATATGAAAGGTGCCTAAAATGATCTCCTAAGGGAAAATGACCCAAGAAAATACAGTTCTTCATTATTTTTATAAAATTTCACTAGGATTTATAAATTTGACTATTTAACTACTTGCTGGCTGAATTTAAACTATAAAGAATACTTGTTTGTATTTTTAATTTATGTTTTAAAAACACCCTACCAAAGGATCATTTTAGGAACACATGTGGGTAAAATGGTGCTCCTAAAATGATCGCCTATTTAACTATAAATGTTTGAGCAATAAGTGAGGACAGTTTTTAAATAATATGGTTACTTATAAACTTTTATTAAAAAATAAACAAAAATTAAACTTTATATTCCTTAGAAACAAAACAAAAAAATTGAAAGATAACAGTCTTTTAAGTAAAATTAAATGGCATCCTCAAATAAATAAAAATACTGAAGATAAAAAATAATAAAAATAAAGAAACAAAAAGGGTTTTTAAAACTTTAAATCTCTTCTCACGTCGTCGAAGAGATTCTGCTGGCAGATATTGCCGGTAAATCCCTCCGAATCATTACTGTCGATCCCAGGACACTTATCATTTTAAACAAACACAATACCGTATTCACCCTTCGCCTCTATTATTATACGAAAATTTTTCGTTGCAAAACAGGCAGTCTGTTTCATCTTCGTCGGACGATGATTCCGACATTTGGTAGCTAACTTGATTTCTTTTACGACTTTTGATTTCTTTTCGCTTTCATGCTCTCTGCTTTCCATTTTGTAAAGGTTTTTTTACTTCTATATCTAATTCTTTTTTCTTTCTTCTTCCAAATGTTAACGGCGTGCTGGTTAATATTAAGGAGCAAACTCGTGCTGTCTTAGATTTGTTTTTGTTTTCGGTCATCTTTGGTAGTGGTTTAACAGCGCAGGGACCAGCATGTGTGAAGACAGAAAAACTGGAAGTTGAAAATGATGTATTTACTTTAATGGTCCTATAGGGTTCTTCTGGCGCGGAGGTAGTAGAAGCGGTGGAATCCCAAATTTCATTATCTGCTGACTTTATAAGATTGACAGTAGGTTTTGATCTATTAGCATTAGCAAAGTTTATATCTTGTTCTAAAATTTCAGCTTCGGTAGTCTGATCTGTTGTTTTAGCAGCAATAAAATCAATGTCAGAAAAAATGTGGGGATTATATGGGACTATTCCTCATTTTAAGAATCCATTCATTGCGTTGAGAGGAACTGCAGCCTGCAGATATGACTCTCCAAAAATGCTAAACGAGATACAAATATTACAGCAGTGGTGCAATTGCGTGCCTCAGGACAGTATTTCCTTTCTAGGTTATTATTTCTTCGAAAGCACGTGGAATCTACACTGTCAGATGGGACACCTTCTGGTCCCTTGTTGTGGGCCAAGAGAAGGGATGGATTGATTCTAACTCATTTAAACCATTTGGTAAGCTAACTTCCCAGATATCCATGCGGCCAGCACCCATCTACTTTAGATTTAATTATAGCATTGGACGACCATTCATTAACAATTCTAGAATATTTTGGCCCGATAGATAACTCTGGCATTTCGTGCTCAAAGTTTGTGCAAAACTGCTAGTCCTCCCATCTGAATCATGGATACATGCCAAGGTTGTCAAATTTGTTAGAATTAACAGATCTTTACGGTGGGCATTCAACAGAACTGGCAATGCAAACGATTTAACTGATAGAAACTTCTTCAACAGACTTGCCACTACACTTAATACTTAAAGATACCCGTATTGCATACGAGAACCATATCGCTGATCAATGAGACGGTAATCGCTTTTACAGACATGAATCTGGGCCTGCCACAGTTAAAAGATGACAGTGGTCGGGTCATTGATAACTGAACTACAGTGGCCGCAACTTTTTTAATATAGTTTCACTGTTGCTTCGGACACACTCTGTCTCGATCTAAAATGTGTTGTCACTCTTTTGCAGCTCTTAAGTCTTTCGATGATGTAGTCTTTTCTTCTGGAATTTTGCTAGACGACTAGAAAACTGCCATAGTTCGACAGGTGACAAGTTTGATCCGAATAATTAGTGTTCAGTTAGCTTGACATCGTTAATTGTTAAAATAATGGAGTAGATAATTAATCGCTTAATATAGTTTCTTGTAGATCAGCAGGTTATTCTAACAGGGCACCACGATTTTCTTCCTCTTAAGTCTACAATTTCTAATCTCCTGTGATGTTTGTCTGACTAAACAAGAGAAATTGATATGGGTAATTCCGTCGACGTCATCTAGTCGAATTTCCCCAGATTTTTCTAAGCTCAAACTGTGTACCAAAACGTCATCTTCTGTTTAAGCAACTTTTATCAGCGGATTGATCAAAACATAGGTTTAAAGTCAAAGTTGGGAATGTTTTGATTAACTAAGTAGATACAGGGGTTTTATATTGAGTGCAGCAGGAACCGTGTTCGGACCATTGCTACGTTTTCTATACCTACTGGAAACACAGATTTGAAGCATACGTGATCGATTAATGACGCTGAATTGGGTAAATTTGAAACTTATTTATATTTAGGAGTACTTGTTATATAGAGTTGTATAGAGAATGGGCAAACCCCAAAATTATATCTGACAAAATATCTGTAGACAAAAAAAAAATGAAATAGATACTTGCTGGCTCTGCAATTCTTATTTTAAATCAAAAAAAGAAATATACAACTCACTGATATAGAATCATCCAGCACAGCGGGTGAAAAGAACACTGGGAACAAAGTGGTTCACCTTTGATTGATGTAGCTACAGGAAATGCGTCATCGGACATTTCAACAGTCGAATCACCTAAGAAGCTTTTGCTTTTGTTTGTAGGATATCGCACCACTTCGTAAACATGATACAACAGAGGACCGCCCACAACGGGACAAACGAAAGTTAACGACGGATGTACTAACATTAACACTCAGTTTTGAAGAAATAAAAAATAAAAGCAAAATACCATTAGAAACTCCTAGTTGAGTGTTATTACGTTTGAACTGTGATGGGAGATCCAAGTGGGGTAAACTATGCGTGGGTAGATATATACAGGATGTATGTGTGACTCAACCTTAAATAAAATAAATTTATATTCAGGTTGAAGATATTTACAGTGGGATTATATTCCCTCGAGGTAACCATCCTTCTCCCCTTTAGTAATTGATAGTAATATGCATGGCATATTAATTCATAAATGCCCCTTAACGACAACTTATCCAAATTTAATATTAAGGTAGGTCGTGTACTGAAGTCAATTAAGTTTAATTTACACTAACAAAAATTGATACAGTATCTCTGTGTATTAGAAGGTAAACTAATTAATTTGCTTAAAGGGGCCGTTTTCACTGCACTTTTGAGTTTCAAATATTTTTACTTCTGTCGATGTATTAGCGGCCGTACATTTTTTAGTCTTTGGCGGTCAGTATTGACAGTAATGACTTATAAACACAGAATTTAACAAATTTAAAAGAATGCTATAAAAAATACGGGGTTGTTGTTTTTATTTTTTTGTTTTACAATTTAGTAAAAGAAGAAAGTGTAACGAAGCTTAATTTAAATTGTAAAGTATTAAATTTTCCTATCTGTATATGAAGTCGTTTGTCAGTAAACTCAACTAATTCGTTGTGGTTCATTTTGTACCGACTTCAACTAGGAACATTTTTCTTGTTCCAAAGAAGACAAAATAAGCTGTTGTCATATCAGATGACACTATGCTCAGTCAGTCTGTCTGATGAGAATGGAAGAGGATGTACAAATCAATTCTTCTATTTATAAGTGTTGAGTAACACAATCATTTGTTCTTATCTCTTAGAAATATAGTTAGTCGTGATAATCAAAATAAAATCTCAGCGAATTTAAGAAACATAGTATGTATCGAACATCTGGTTATGCATGCTGAGGTACACGTGCAGTAGAAATCTGTCTGTAAATTTTTGGTGCTTGCTGGTACCTAAGTACTACACAATCGAGTGGCATTCACTTAGATTTGTCGTTTACACGTGCACTCACAGAATTAGCTGTTTCACGCTTTTTTTTACGCCACTAAAATTATTACCACTTTTTGTAACACTACAATCGTTCCCATTTAATTTCTTTTTCTTCTGTTGGTTTTTACTTCGTACTAACTAGTATCTAACCCCTTGCTGTTTTGTTAACATTTTGTGTTAAATTGCATTTCTCCGAATAATTCCAAATTCCTAAAATAAATTCGATTAGTACAAAAACAGAAAATGATTTTGTCAAAGTTTAAATGAACGGAAATTATTAAGAATAAATTAAAACAGTTAAAAAACGCTAAGCGAAATAATATCAAAGACAACGTACATGGGGACAGTCATAAGACAGTAAAAATGAAAGAAGGAACGTTTGATTTCAGTCGAAAGACTAACAAAGTATGTCCTTCATCTTAAACTAAATAAATAAGTAATTGGTAGCAAAAAAAAAACACAGACAATTTTCTGTTACATAGTTTTAGAATACAATTACGTATTTGTCTGTATACAAAAACCTTCTTTTTTCTTTTAGCTTGCAAACACTCTAAACCTAATCACTTTATTACAAGTATTTTTTGTTACCATAAACGTTTTCTTCATTTTTTCTGCTTTTATGTCTTTGTTATGTTGTTTAAGTGATTGTATATTGTATATTGTTATACTACAAAATAACCAAATAACTGTTTAACGGTAACCAACTGTAGATAAATTCTAAGTTAGAAAACAATCAACAAAAAATATTCAGTACTTCGAGGATATATTTATATAAATATACAAAAACTATAATATTTAATTTTCATTCTTGTACTTTCAGTTATTGGTCCTTTTTTATGATTATAAACGTCCTTAGGGACAAATTGATAAATCTGAAAATGCAATGTTTCCTAAAGAGATCGAGCTTTTAAATTCTGCGATATCGTTGTGGTTATCTAAAAAATATATCAATTGTTTCATTACTATAATCTAGTAATGTTACTTACGTAGTGAAGTTAATTAGGAAATATTTTTTCAAATGGAAAATACTGTAAATTTTTATTGAATATTCCTGTAAATGCTGTGCTCACTAAATCGTCGATGAGTGGCGTTAAAATCACAAAACCGGGTTGCCATGCTCTGTTTATAATCCAGTCCAACATATTTTCTGCAACACAGTGTCAAATGATGAAAAACGAAAGTGCCAAGTACTAACCAAGAATGGTTCTGCCTCCTGCCAAATTTTCGATATGTAGCTCCAGTTTGCGAGAAGATTTCGCGTTGATTTCAACTTTGAGAGGAGGGTGTGGTATTAGTCCTCCATTTACGTCTCTCTGTGGTTTCCTTGTAATCGTGGTAGTTTGAATATAATCATACAACTTCAGATTCCATGCTCCACTATTACTAATTTTGTTACCAAAAAATGTTCCTTCAATTTCGTAGAACCCATCAAGGCCCTTGTCGGGAAAAAATTGGGTGTATTGGATAAGATGTCTGTTAACATCTGTTCTGAAAAAGTCACACGATTAGTACCTAAAAACTACCTTTTGAAAAAAAAATAGTTAAAGGACCTTATAATCAAGTCAAAAAGTAAGCAATACTGATTTGCAAAAGTATTTTTTAAATTTAATTAAAAATTAATTTTAATCAACTTTAAAAAAACGCCTAGTGGACGCTCTCCCGCGTGACAGGCAGAGACTAATGACAACAGATGACGTCATAAATTTTTGAAAGGAATAGCTAGATAATGATTTACCGTGGCACATATAACTTTAAAATGTGTAAAATTTCAGAGCGATGGTTTTTTGTACAATTCTAATTTATTTCGCAAAAATCTATCCGTATACTTGAAAAAGCATTTACTTAGCAAAATTTTGAGATGCCGTCATTACTTTTTTGTTGGGAATGGACAAACATTTTGGTTAGGCTAATCCTAAAAGAATCTAGAATTTTACGGTAGTCTATTCGATAGTTTCAAAGATTATTTGCGATCAAATCGACACAGACAGAAATAGGAGACTTATTTCAATGTTTTCTAGGAGCTGTGAAACGTCGAGAAAACAAGGAAACAAATGTCAAATGGATCTTATTATACATCCCAAGCATATGATCTGCAAGTAAAAATAAAATAATGTCAGGGCATTGAATCGTTTCAGTAGTTTGAGCCTAGAGAAGCTGGGTTCGGTAAGCGTTCCATTCCCACCGAAGATGAAAGCAATTTAAACAAAACGTACTTGAGTTTAGTGATGTGTGAGGAACTCCATCCATACTCTGACACGTTTCGTAAAATAAGTTTATAACTGTAAAAAGGGCCACTACGTTTTTGAGCAACTTCAGCGGCAAAAAATGGATCAAATGCTGTAATATTATAGTTGGGCAATCCTAAAAGATTTGAACATTTAGTGTTAAAACAAGTTTAATTACAGCATAATGTTTACCTGTTTTAAAATAGGGTGTTAAAATATTCAGTCCATCTTTGACGCAGTCATCAAAAGTCTCTTCTGTTTTTTGGCAGTCTCTAAAGAACTCCTCTGAAACGATATAGGTCATTGAATAAAAAAATTACTAAAATCCGTCCTGTTATGATACGTCTTCATGCATAAAAGTTGATGTTCTAACGAAATTATGTAATGAAAAAGAAAATTATTGTATTGTAGTATTGGAAAGTAATTTTTATCTCTTTCAGTTTCTAAAACACGTGTTAAACTTGAGGTTTATAAGTGCAAAATTGCATAATCCGTGAAAGTTGACTAGAACAAATAGCGAAGCTGGTCACAGTAGACGAAGAATCTTTTGACCTAAAAAAGTTCCGTAACAATTCTGTTATTTCGTATCTCAGTTTTCAAGTTTAAGGTAACAGCAGGAAGTATTTTTAAAATCAAATCTAATACACTGATTTGTTTAATTTATTAAATTTTATTTAAGTTAAAACATTCTCAATAGTTTAAAAATTTGGCACAATAGTATTATAATTAAAAAAAAAAAAAATCTTTCTGCAGTAAAAATAAATTATGCAACCACTGCCCCAAACACAATAAAACATAAGGTATAGAAATGCGTCTCATAAATTTTAAAGGCAAAGATTAAATTTTGGAGATAAATGTATGTTCTACACTAAAATAGATTTTTAAAAATAATAGGAATAACTTACCCAGATTCACTAGACCTTTAGCACTGTAAAACAATAAAGCTGATAAAAAAGCTAATATTCCTAACTGCATGGTTCTGCCGTATTGTGTTTAATTTAGAAAAGCTAGAAGTTACGATTACTATAAAACATCACATCACCAAGCTTTGTGTTTACAGCGGTATCAAGTGTTTCTGTTAAAAGGTTTGCAGTGCAATGAAAGTGGTATATTTCCTACAAGATTACCCCACTTGTGGTATTATTGAAATTTTCGAAATTAATAGAATTGTCCACTCGTTCAAGATACTTTCTCCTCGGGCATCTACGAAAATGGTTTTTATTAAAAATGAAATGCTTTCCCGTAAATACCAGGAAGGTGTCAAATCAAGCATACATTAAAACTGGAGAGCACTATTGATTTTGAAATAATAATAGCCGGTGATAATTAGATGCTAAAATAAAATAAAACGAGTGTGGGTGACTTTTCAAACTTACCTTTATTTAAGTTTTAAAATACATTTGTAAAATAAGATAGGTACGTTGTTCTTTGATGTACATCATCAGTGAAAGTATCTTAACCACTAAACGTAATTGTTACCTTGCTGACCACTGAGCCATAAATTAATGTCATTTAATTTCTGCACATACAAGTTACAATTATAACACAAACGTGATCATATGAACGAAAATAAAGAAAACATGAATGTTCTTAATCTTTCTACTTTTCGAAAAGTTTTAATCTATCTTGTTGCTGTTCTGAACTATTCAAATGCGTCGTGGTGTTTTACTACAATAATTGTATTTGACGATTAATGTTGATATCTTTTTTGATAAATTTGTTCGCTTTTAAACTGTCCATTCGTTCTATAGTGTTAGGTTAATTAATTACGTAAAGATTAAACCACAAACAAATTGTATTGTTATTGATATCAGTTTTGTTAGTTTCCAACCGAATTTGATAACAAAAGGGTATTTTTGTATTAAGTTAAAAAATATTACATATTGTTATTAAGTACAATGTGTCTTCAAAATAACAAAATTTCCAAGTAAATACTCCAGTTTGTATTTAATGAGGAAGAAACAACAATCTGGAATTCCCAGTTCTAAGGTGCAATCCTCGATCTGTAATCATAAGTACTCGTAATATAGCAAACAGTGTTTCAAGTTACAACTGATTATACTAATCAGTGTAGAACACGAAGGTTTCCTGATAAATGATAATATATTGAGACACATTAAATTTATAACAAGATATTTTAGCGAATATTTAAGTGTATTTTTTTTGTGATTCATTTGTACTACACTTTTAATTTAAATGTATCGTACTCCATTATTTCTGCGATTACGCTTACTAGACTGAACGAGAATTAGCTAAAGCGTGAAATTTTTGAATAACACCTTTAAATACAGCGTGTTATTGAAAGCTATGTACAGAATAAAATCGGCAATTGGTCTCGAAGTATGGGTGCTAAAATTAAAAAAAAGTTCAGGTAAAAGTGTTCTCCTTATAAAGATAAAAATTATTAAAATTTATGTCCAAATTCGTTGTACGCCTCTGATAAAAAGGTCATCTGTCGTTTCTGTAGCAACAAAAGAGTCTCCTATTTTTTTATTATTGTTACAGTTGCTAGGATTTATTAAAATAAATTAATAATTCCTAGTTATCCTTCAGTAGCGTCTAAAAAGGTTGGATAGGGGTTAATTTTCCCCTTATAATTTTGATAACACAGATTAAGTTTTTCAGGCTTCTTAGACTTCGAGAAGAACTGTCAGTTTTGTTGTACGTACCTTTCAATAACACCCTGTCTACTAAATAACATTAGAAATGCAACACCGAGAAATAACCATTTTTTTCTGTTCCTCCTAACAATCATTCATTTCAAATTTAGAAAATTTTAGTCATAGTCACAAAATGTGTAGAATAAGAAAATACAACATTTTTTATTTTCTTCTGTTTGCAAATCTTTAAAGATATCAAATTTCTTGTTTACTAAAGCAAAATCTCAGTCTAATAGGCGCAAGAGTATAATGTAACACAAGAATTGCTGCATTCTCTATTCAACACACTTTCCGAGTAGTGAGGTTCGTTGTACAACATGTCATTAAGCAACATTATTGCCAACACTTGAATACTACAAACTAAGTATTTTAAATAGACAGACTATGGATAGTCAAATAATTAAAATTCCGACAAATTGTTCGATCTGATATTGATGGCACTTATTTTATCCAAAAAATTAAGTTATGTAATCATGGTAATGTCGTCGTCTGATAACACTTTTTGTATTGGATATCATGCAATTTGTGTTGTCCACGTATTTTATTGATTACGATGTCCAAAAATCACCCTACTCAAAGAAATTTAACACTCGATTTTTTGGGACAAGGATGGCAAAATAGTGACGGGACCATATTATTAACTATTGACTAAACTGCGACAAAAAAATCAACGAAAAACCTTGCGAGAAAATCTGAAAACGTGTGCTCTTTCTGCAGAACAACGTTCCGGCCCACAAGTCCCTAATTGCTCCTTCTGATTATTGTATTTTTTCGAAACTGAAAAAACAGTTGACAGGAAATAGATACTTATCAAATTTAGATCAACACAGTGTAGCAATGGTTTACCGACCAAGATTAAGAATTTTATTTAAGATGATTGATAGTAAGTGTATAAACTTAAACGGTGATTAGATTGAATAAATAAAATTTAGTTTCGAGATATGGTTTCTCTTTCTGTGGTACGCTAAGATTTTATCAATACCTCCTCATATGTACACACGCCATGTATGAAATTATGATTTAATTTGATAAAAAAACGGACAATATTATATTAGTAACGATTTATCAATAAATTTTAAACGCTATGTAGGTATATGTTTTACTGTCAAAATCGACTTTGATGATTCGACTATTAGAAGATTGATTTCACTGTTATTTACTGAATTACCCGGACTTTTTTTTATAATATGTACTAAATAAAAGATTCTGCAAAATTAATTTGTGACAGATTTGGGTGTTTGGTTTTACTGCTCTAAATCTTTTTTCTTCATTGTAATTCTCATGAGTATGATTCGTACAAATACTAAACACTCTGGTGTATATCCAAAAAATCTGTGAGAAAGAAACAATGATTTAACGTTGAGAGTTAAAAAATCGAAAGACATTCTTTTCACTTTCAAAGTTGGAATTCCAAGTTGCAAAATTGGAATACGCATTGAAATTACAACATGTCACTTCTATTGCCGTCATATTAGTATCTAGCGTTGTGGAGTAGGTGACTTGGTGTTAAACCGCCACACCGTGGATCGTTGGTTCTTTAACGACAAAGTATATATTTTAACACAACACAAGTTTTGAGCATATTTTTTGTTTGTATTAGAACACTTATTTTTAACTTTACCTACAACTTATTTGTAAACTGGGGGTTAAAAATGCTCCAATCAAGTCAAAACTCGACAGTCGCTTATTTATCAATACGAAGATTGTTGATACAAAATTTCAACCCGTTCGGAGAAACCCTTAAAAACCACCCTTAAAACAGACTTGCAGAGTGGGTGTTAAAAATACCCCAATCAAGTCAAAACTCGACATTTGCTTATTTTTCAATACGAAGAATGTTGGCACAAAATTTTAACCCGTTCGCAAAAACCCTTAAAAACTACCCCCAAAACAGACTTGCAGATTGGGACTTAAAAATACTCTAATCAAGTCAAGATTTGATATTCGCTAGTTTTTCAGTACGAGGATTAGCGATGGAAAATTTCAACCCATCCGGAGAAACTCTCAAAAATCACCCCCTAAACAATCTTGCAGACTAGGGCTTAAAAATACTACAATCAAGTCAAAACTCGACATTTGCTTATTTCTCAATACGAAGATTGTTGATACAAAATTTCAACCCGTTCGGAGAAACCCTTAAAAACTAACCCAAAACAACCTTGCAGACTGGGCCTTAAAAATAAAAACTTATTAGTGTTTAGCTTTTTATCTATACGAGAAGTGATAATGCAAAAAAAAACAGCATTTTTTAAGCTGCTGTCAACAAGCACCCAAAAGCAATATTTCATACTGAGAATAGAAAAATTATCATGTTAAATTTTAATCACCTTGAAGCAACTTATAAAAATGATTGATAGTTCAGACACATATAAAGGGACAATACATATTTCTAAAGTAGGTCCGCACCATAGAGGTAGAATGAGAGGAGGGAAGATAGTTTGAAAAAATGCCTGGTACAGCGCTTTCTACTAGGGTCATAAAAATGGTTCTTCCATGTCCGCCGAGAAACTGGTTGTTCCAGTGGCGTGCTCGAAAGCGTTTGCTGGATAAAACAAAAATAATTTCATAAGAAAGCATATAAAAGCAGCAGCAGCAGCAAATGAACTTGAGTTTTTAATTGGTTAAGATTCGTTGCGACGGTCGTCGTGTTACATTCACCTTCGGGCAAACCGAGCTATCGACTGCGTCATCACCTAAAGATCTTAATATGCATTGTTAATAATGAAAAATATTTTGTTACCTTTTACAACTTTATTTTTAGTAATCATTATCATATTCATAATAATATTTTGCAAAAGCGTTGAATTTTTATTTTTGTTTAAGATGTAAAAACTTGTTAATTCTGTATACAAATAATTAAATTTTCTTGCGCGGGAATGGATATTTTGAGCAATTGTCTAAAATTTCCAAAATTCTCATTTCATTTAATAAAACATATATTTTGGAGTGCAGTAAAAGTTATAACATGTTTGAGAACTTATTTCGTTTACAGTTAAAATTCATAATTGAAAAATGTATAAATTGTCATAAAAGCACCGAAAATGACTTCTCTGTTTAATTTGTATGGTCTTTTAAGATATGCTGCTATTCTTATAACGTTAACCAGAAAATTTCTTGTTTAACACATTAGTCTTAACATATATACCTATATATGTTTTTCGTGTGATTGTACTTTTGTTTAAAAAATATTCAAACATAGAATACTTAGGAGAGGCTAATATTTCTTAAATAGGTACCTACCTAAATACAAATAATACAATAATATTATTTGCAAATTTGGAAAATACGTACCATATTCTGTTTCGTTTTTTGACATTATTTTTTGTTATTTACGTAAATAATGCGAATGGAGATCCGAAAAGAACAACTGGACAATTGTAGTGCATTAAAAGATTTTAGATACTTCCTAAGGGCATCCAAGAATTTGCTACTATAATCTGACATGTTTAAGTGAAGAGAAAGTAAGAACCGATCTAGATTAATATTAATTGTCTAGAACTTGTATAAAGAAAATATAACCATTCTGATTTGTGTTGACCAACAAATATATGTTTCACTCATGGTTTTGCTGAACAAAACAGTTCTATTATAAATATACTGCTATTATAGTTATTTACAGCGAGGGGATGGCAGTTAATTCTATTAAACTTTATAATAAATCAAAACAGTACTAGAAGAATTGAACAATGATTGTTACTAAGTTAAGGTGACTGTTTCGCCAGAATTTTAAATCGTGCTTTCATAAGTTTATTACTTTAGGTTGTAGGCAACACATAATTCACATCGATTCTTACTTAGACACCGTGTTTTAATATACCGAGAGGGCAACAACAATTATTATAATAACGTTAATTTTTAGGTTAAATGCAAAAATAAACAAACTAAAGACAAGAGCTCTACAAATCAATATAATGAATATTCTAAGTGTTGCCCTCACAGCACTCACCAGAAATCAAAATCATGTCAATCTTTATATCGTTTATAGTATAGGAATTAAGTATTAAGAACGGCAAGGGTCGTTTACAGGTCGAAGGCACAAGTTTTTGTCTGAGACCATTAAATCTTTAACGTTCATGGTGCTTAATACTATATATTTTTCTGTACGACCGACAAAATTGAAGCGTTTTGTTATGCAA
Source organism: Zophobas morio (assembly GCF_036711695.1). Classification (NCBI taxonomy): domain Eukaryota; kingdom Metazoa; phylum Arthropoda; class Insecta; order Coleoptera; family Tenebrionidae; genus Zophobas; species Zophobas morio. The sequence goes on from NW_026972110.1 coordinate 9,372,792, forward strand.
TTTGTGATGAATGAAATAGTTATTTTTGTTACAAGTACCTAGAACATAGTTTTTGTAACGAATTTTGTTGTTTCCGGAATAGCAAAGGCGTCCCAAAAAACGTTTTAGGTACGTACATGTCACAAACACGTGTTTTTTTGTTAAAGCTCTCAAAAACATCTCAACAAATTTCTTAATGCGACTAATGTGACCAAAGCAAATATTTGTCGAAAATACATAGTGGGCTGCCACCATAGATCATCCGAGATGACCATCAATTGTTGCCATGGTCACTTTTTGGGAGTGAGTCCGAAAAAGACTCATTTTACGAACACTTTTGAGTCCGTAAAAAAGCTGTTTTTGGGAGCGTATACCAAAAGACATTTATCAGTAAAGCGTGTTTTCAGTTTTCAAAATTTGTTGCTATGGTTTTACCTACATACAGATCATATAATCTTGAATAAGTGTACAGTAGCGGTCATTTCTACGGAACCACTCGATAAAAAGTCAAGTTGGTAGCCCTGTCATCTAGTACTTTACGCCGAACGCGGTTGGTAGCGGTAGTTGATATGGCAATCGAAACTAGCACAACACGAATGTTTCGGTTGCCCTCAAATATGCCGCACTGTATCCCGTGCAGACTGTATGTTCTGTTCATCTATTTATTAAAATAAAATATCTACATTAACAATGGGGCCATCTAACCTGTCAAATTTTTGACACATATGTTTTCCCCCAGAAACCCGTCAAGGTCACTTACACCAAACAAATTTTGAAAATTTACACTAGGGAGTGGTTCTATAGAAAAGATCGCGACTTTATAAATTATGACAAAAATAAATGTCATTTTTTCGAAAATCCTCTAAAATTCAGTGTGATCTTGAAAGTATCACTTTTCAGTGACAATGCTTGCAAAGATTTTGCAGTAGTTACGCGTTTTTCTTTACAAGTAATTCATGGGAACCGTTGTTTTGTAATAATTTTATTTGCTATACTTACCTAGAAGAGAACAATTAATTATAAGAAACGTTAATATTAATGGATTCTTAAAAATGTACAATTCTTTGTTGATTATTATTTATTCATTAGGTGACGCATTTTCATAGCGCGTGCTATGATGCGATGTGTAAACTTGAATTTAATAAAAATACTAAATTGATAGACGTCTATTTTTATATTTTTTTAAAAAGGGGGTTTCAGGAAAAAATGCAATATATTCATATTGAATGGTGAACACACAGTATCAAAGTGTTTCTGCCCTTTCCAAAACATCACAGTTAGGCTAAATTTGATTTGCATAGTTAGGTATTTTTGTCATTCTTCGGTTTGTTCACCTTATTAATTACATATTATTTAGTCGAATGTACTGCAGTCAAAATGCGGTTGTTGAGTACTCTGATATGTTGATAAATATAACTACCAGCCCAGTACAACCTAACTGAAAACATCGAAGTGATACACAGAACAAATTACATAATTCTATTGACGATTACAAAGATGGGATTTTCATTTCTTATGTTATATCTTCCGTTTATTTAGATTTTAAATGTATTGTAGCTTTGGACCCATATTCAACAGTTTTTTTCCAGCGATGTGAAAGATTCAATGCTACAAAAAAGTGTATAATAAAACTGAATAATTGTAAGAACAAAGACTGATTATTATTATGATGTGGGTAATAATATACTTTCTGGTGAGGGGTGGTATAAGATAGGTAGAACAATAAGAATAGGTACCAGCGACGGTCAGTGCGTTATGCGGATGTCGAACGTTATGATGTCATGAAGAGTTTCATTATCGTACTTCTTACCATCGAGAACTCTGTAGAAAAGCTATATTTTATTTTTTTCAGAACTTGGATTCTCCGAGCCCTCAAAGTTCTAGGGACTGGATTCCGTGGAATCACTGGAATCCCTAATAGATACGCCACTGCTAACAACTACATATTTAAAAACAAGCAGAGACAGTCTGTGAACATGATGCACACACTAGTATAACAAGTTGCATATTCACATGTAGAACATGTAGAACAGTTGGATAACTCCTTTTTTTTTTTACAAAAATGTATATATCCCGTTCCAGTCAAACTTCCCGTAATGGCATTTTCAACGCTTCATAAACTAAATATTATCCCGGTCCATTCAGTTTACTTTTTTGTTTAACGGTTACATTCATCTTGAAGAATTTATTATACAACTTGGATATGTAAAATAACTATCGAATGTTTTAAATAAAAGTCGTCAAAGTTTGGTCCTTAGACAGAGTGGTTGATATATTCACATACAAGCAGTAACTGTCATTAAAATAATTAGTTTGCCTCTCGCCTACGTTATTGTGGTGGCCCTGAATGAACAGCAGTTATAAGAAAATGTTTAATTGTTTTTCGTTTTTTTCTATCAATAATTCTAGTAAATAACAACTTATATTCCAGTTTCTAGTTTTCATTATTGTTAGTAAATAAGAAATGTATGAACCGAAGTCTTATAATGTTTACCGGAAGTATTATCGACTATACAGTTTCTACATCTGAAAGATTAGTTTTAGGGATGAAGGTCTACAGTGATTAACTTTTCTGTTAAGGAATATCGCTAGAGGATGTTTTTTCTTTTCAATAATTTTATGGTTAATTAAATTCGTCAATAACTGGAAACTATAACGTCAAAACCGTACACATTTACGTATATGATTATATATTATTATTTTTAGTAGATTTTTTTTTCTAGAAAAATTGTATACGCTCATTGTTTCGCTTACTTCAGGAATGTGTGAACCAGAATCGGTTTTATAAATTTTTGTTTCTTCCTTCTTCGTATCTTAAATATACATAGAGCAAAGTCACCTAATATGACGATAGCTCCTAATACGTGTTACCTACGTCGGTATCTTGAATGTAGAAGAGTAACATTTCTTGAAAACTGTGCTCAATAAAATTCTTTCTCTCATATGTAGTAATTTGTAAATTTGTATTCCAGAAATCCATTTATTATACAGGGTGATTTTTTTAACCTGAAACTTTCAAAAATCTCGAAAAATAAGCACTCTACAAAAAATATCCAGAATCAAAATTTAATCACCCCATAGGGGAAATACTTGAGTGCTAAAAAAAACTAGCCTCCCCCCCAACGCTATGTAGGTGTGGCGGGGGGTAACTTTAAAATCTTAAATAGGAACCGCTAATTTTGATTACAGTTTCGGTTTCTGCCGATAAAAGTCCTACGCAGGGTTTGGCTAAAACATTTTTTTAGATTCATGACACACATGACGCTCTAATAAACGAAATTCAATTTTTTCGATTTCTCCTACTGAAAACCTATGCATACAATTCTGCAATACGTTTGCAGTAAAAATACCACATTTTCATTGTAAACAATCAAAAATGACTCGCCACATTATTGAAGGCAATGGTGAAATGTATCGAGACATTTTGAAAAATGAACTCTACCAACTTTACTTGAAAACTTGAGCTAACAAATGCGATAGAACATGTGGTTTCAAGGTGATGGTTGTCCAGAACACTAATGGATGGTAGCACGTGAAGTACTTGATCATGATTTCAATGGTCACTCGATTGGTAGAGTTGGTCGGATAAATTGGCCGGCCAGATTACCAGATCCTAGTTCACCGGATTTCTTTTTGTGGGGGTAGCTCAAAGACAAAGTTCACAAACAAGAACCCAATGATAATAAAATAAAATAAAACAAACATTTTTTTTTTCAAAAGATCAAAATTAGAACCAATCCAATGTTGACAAAATAAACTTTTTGAATTCAGAAGACACTATGTTCCTTTAAATTTGTTGTATTATTTTGAGAAAAAATTAACAACCAATTATTTACAACTTTCTTATTTAACCTTTAGCGACGACTTTTTAAAGGAAAGATTTATCATGTGACAACATCGTATCCAAATTTAATATTACGAGTACCATACACTGTAGTTAAACACTATAATACTAAACATAGTAAAAATTATACTTCCTCTAATAATATAAAAAAAAATACATGTTCGTTGCTAAAATGTGTTTTGTTGAGACGTATTACTCTGTCTCCTATAATTCTATGGATTTACACGATAACATTTAAATGCAATCTATTTAGAATTTCATATTAATCTGTGCAATAGTTTCGTAGATCACTTATTAATAAAGTTTATTATAGTTATCAAATTATTTAATAATTATTAACAACACAACACTATCCCAAATTAAAGATAACCTATTACAAAAGCTTTCCTTATATAGCAAAAGACTTAAAAGATACAAACAATCACATCTCAGAAAAATGCATAACACTAAATTTTTAAATAACGAAAAACTATTCTATCAACATTTAACTAATTCAAGCAAAACTCAATTATCCGGTGAACTTCCAAGTTCACAGGATGTAACAACATTTTGGTCAAAACTTTGGTCTCAAGAATTTGAATTTAACCAATCTGCCAAATGGATTCCTCATATATCCCATAAACTATCCACAGTTACACCAATGAATGATCATCAGATAACACTTGCCGAATTAATAAATACCATCAATAAGACACACAACTGGAAATCACCAGGACCAGACAAAATCCATAATTTTTGGATAAAAAAATTAAATTGTGTACATATTCATTTACTACATCACTAAAATCAGTTCCTTCTTGACCCATCCTCCTTTCCAACATTCTTATGTCATGGTGTAACATACCTAAAACCTCAAGATAACGACACAAAAAATCCATCACAATACAGACCTATCACATGTTTACCGAGAATCTATAAAATATTAACTTCATGCATTACACAAAAAATCTATCAACACTGTTTTAACTCTGACATCATTAATGAAGAACAGAAAGGATGTATTAAAGGATCCTTTGGTTGCAAAGAGTAATTAATCATAGATTCCATCATCTGTGAACAAGCTAGAAAAGAAAACCGAAACATATATACTGCTTTTATTGATTATAAGAAAGCTTATGATTCTGTCCCTCATTCCTGGCTATGCAAAATTCTGGGAATTCTGGAATTATACAAAATTGATATTAAAATCTGCACTTTTCTCAAATGTTCCATGGAATTTTGGAAGACCACCCTCCAAATAACCTTAAATGAACAAACAATTCAGTCAGATCCAATAATGATCCGAAGAGGAATTTTTCAAGGCGATTCTCTTAGCCCGTTATGGTTCTGCTTAGCAATAAATTCCCTCTCCGATATCCTGAACAGCTGCAATTATGGGTTCAATATAAGAATTAACAAACAAAGAGAAAACAGAATAAGTCACTTGCTGTATATGGATGACATAAAAATATATGCAAGTACACAAAATCAGTTAACAAACCTATTAAATGTGACTGAACAGTTTTCCGGTGATATTGGTATGTGTTTTGGTATTGAGAAATGTAAGACCCAAGCAATCAGAAAAGGCGTCCAACACCAAGTACCACATATAACCCAGAATAACGAAATAATCAAAGTCCAAGAACGAAATGATACATACAAATATCTGGGTTTCTGTCAATCCTCCCACATCAATCATACCAAAACGAAAACACAGTTGAAAGATCAATACCTAGCGAGATTAAAATTAATATTGAAGACACAGTTAAATGGAAAAAATTTAATGAAAGCAGTAAATACATTCTGCGTTCCACTGCTAACATATTCTTTTGGAGTCATTAAATGATCCAAAACTGATCTTGAAAATTTAAACATCGCAACAAGGAAAATCTTCACACAGTATAGAAGGCATCATCCAAAATCGTCCATTGAAAGATTCTCATTACCAAGACAGAATGGAGGAAGGGTTTTCCAGAACCTAGAAAACTTATATCAGAGACAAATCTCAGATCTGAAGAAGTATTTCTTGAAACGAGCAGAAAGAAATGAAATGTTTCGCACCATCACAGATTTGAACCACACACCCTTAAATCTGTCGAACACCGAAGAAATCCACACCCCCCACAAAATAGACAAAATAATAAGTGGGCTAAAACAAAAACAACTACATGGAAAATTCTACAAAGACTTAGAAGAAACTCATGTCAACAAGAAGATGTCATTGATTTGGTTAAAAAAATCAAGTTTGTATGCCGAAACAGAAGGATTTGTGTTTGCTATTCAAGACCAAGTAATCAATACCAAGAATTACAGAAAATACATCATCAAAGATCCGAATACAAGAGACGACTGCTGTCGTCTCTGCAAAGCAAAACCTGAAACGATCCAGCACATAATCTCCTCCTGCAGGATCCTGGCACAAACTGACTACAAAGCTAGACACGACAACGCAGCCAAAAATATTCACAAAGAATTAGCAACACTTATGAACTTAATCGAAGATACGACACCCTATTACACTTACATTCCATCTCCGTTCCTTGAAAATAACAAATACCAATTATACTGGGATCGCACAATACTTACAGACTTAAACATTACAGCTAACAGACCAGACATCATATTTATAAAAAAACACACGAACGAAGCCATTCTTATTGACATTGCTATTCCTAATACAAACAACATTATTCATAACATACCACACCAAGATTTCAAAATATCTACAATTATCGATAGAAATGAAATCCATGTTGATTCTTAAAAAAAATTCACTTCTACCCTTAGTTATCTCTAATGTAGGTGTAGTCCCAAATAGCTTAGTTGAGAATTTAAAGACTTTGCATTTGAATGATTCAATAATAGTCAAAATTCAAAAAGCCGTTTTGTTAGGAACATGTCATATTTTTCGTAAGTTTCTCGAACAGTCTGATCATGTCAGTCAGATTAGATTAGCACCAGTAGGACAGAGTAGTGTAGGTCACTTTTCAAGTGATGCGCGGATAAATGATCGGTAGTTACGCTAGACTTTTGGGGATGGGGTGAGATTAGAGAATAATAGCAGACTAATTTGTATGCTGTAATTCTAGAATCTCGAAAATTGTTTTGTTAATCTAATCAATGCATATCATTACTTGGTCTTGGTACCCGTAATGATAGAAGTCTTGCCTGAATGCCGGTCATTTCCGGATCAGTGGTGGGTCTTAATTAAATTATTTATTAAAGTCGTCAACAGACAGACGATAGTCGCCAGATAATAGACGACAGACGACAAATGACGATAAACTAAAGACCATAGACAGATGGAAACGGTAGCCCTACTTTTTCAAGTGTTAGAACATATAAAATGTCGAGAAAACAAAAATACTTAATTGGTTTATGGGTAGGAAGTTTGTTCCTATTAGCTCTACCTGACAGCACCAGTGTGAAAACAAGGTAAAAAATATACAATATAAGGATTTTGTAAGTTGTTCTTGATAAAGATTCTACATCTTCTTTTTTAATATAGGTCCCACTAGTTCTATTGTACAAAATCGTCGAAAAATGGTTATTCCTTCCAATTTGCCATCTCCCAAACAAGGAACTGAATAGCTTCGCGGTAATTATATCTAGCTTTAATATATCTAATTTATTCTAATGACAGCTGAGACATGATATATGTATAAAGATCACTAAGCTGGTTTTCACTTAAGTGTTATGTAAAATTTGTTGGAATATTAACATGAAATTTATTTATCCTCAAACTAGATTTCATATTTCAAATTTTATATCGCTGTTGTCTTCTGAATAAATAATATATATTATGAATAGCAAGTACTGTTCAAATTTGTTTTTCACATTCGTTCAAATTTTTAATTTTCTAGCGAAAGGAATCGTCGACGAGGTATTGTTTTTTCGATGGAGATTTTATAATTTGTAATGTTGTGATTACCAGTATACAGTTTATTGTAACATTTGTTTTGTCAAATATAGTTAGACCCAAATTTAACTTTCGAGGTTGTAAATTATGATTGGAGTTCGTGTCGAGGTACTGACAAAACAGTAGTCTAACTCACTATTGTGTTTTTCAAGTGTTATATACAAAAACAACGTTTCGACATTATACATCCTCCTTTTAGTATAGATGACTTCACAAAAAAACTAAATTAAAAATTACTTGTTAATTTAACTAATTCTAGTAAAGCTGACAAATTTTTGTGAACATGTGTGTTATTAGAATGCTTTTTTTAGTGAATATTTAATAAAAAGCAGGTCTAGTTTATGAAACTACGACCAACTAATTTTTCAGAAATTAGAACAAATGTTCTTCATAGAATATTTTTACATAATATATTGGTGCCAATTAAGTCAACATTTTTCGATCAACTTTCGGGGTAAACATCCTCATCAATCTGTTCGTTAAAGATTCACTTGGTTAAATCTGAAACACAAGAATTTAAAAATCATACCAACGTACAAACACAAAAACAAGTTATCAGCATCTGATAGGATCCAGGGATCTTCAACTTTCAGGTTGTAAAATTTGATTAGTATACAATATAATTTTCTTTTCTTTGTTGAGTACACTACATGAATTTTGAAAATTTAACAGGAATCAATTTTTGTTTTGTTTTAAAAAATCACTAAAAAATTTATTCGTAGCAAGTTTAAACAATTATTTTTTCTTAATTCAGAAGAAACATAATTTTTCGTCACATGCCAGGAAACTTACATATTAATTTATTATGTATGAGGCAACAGTGTTTTGTTATTATAATAAAAAAAGAAATTTTTATACAGATCATGAAACAAAACTTCGAAATATATGTTTAATGTATAATGTATTTAGTATGATTGGAAATTTAATTCAGGTTTATACTCGTCATATGAAAGTCTAAACCACTGCAAATTCATTGCACCATCTCCATTTCAGTGGCTATAATATTCAAGTTGTTATGACTTATTTTTTGTAAATTTTTAATTTAGTTCATTTATTATTTATATTGTTTATTTTTTTACTTGTTAAATACTACATTCATCATGGTGCTACACATTTGTTAAGATCTTTTTTATTTTATAATAATTTGATTACTGTGTACTTTAAAAAATATTTTTTAAATGTGGTGATAACTAAACTACCAAACAGTAATCTACGGGGCATAAAAGTAACCTCCGTCGTGGTAGCATGCTTAGACAAAATAGTAATTACTCACGTGTGAAAAAACAGCGTTGGCCAACACTCTCCCCACGACTCTAATTGCAAAACAAGAAACTCTCGTTAGTTGATATTTAAACACCACATATATATCAAACATTGCTTAATTATAAGAAACTACGAAAGCTAATACAGCATGTTCTAAATTCGTTAATATAGCTACATATATGTATTAATTTGTAGTTACAAACATTTGAAAAGTAAAGTGAATTCACTATCCAATACAAGAGAAAGTGAAAACTTTTGTTTAAGTCTGTTTATCAGTCCTGCATCAAATCGGCACCAACTTTGCAACCGATAGTGTCGAAACTGATCAACGAATAAATTGCCACAGTGTACAAAATGTTGCCCCTGTTCATAGTTACTACAATTTTGGTGTATTGCGAAGCAACTCTCGACACAAATACAGTTCGTAAGTGCAGACATTTTTATTATTTATAACAAAAATTTAATGTTCACTGTTTATGTTGGTTCAGATTTAATGTAAAAACAACGAAACTAATGAATACTAAGAAAATGGGATACTGAAATCTGCATTTTTTTAGTGGTGACACAGTTTCAGTTATGTAAATAGTTTGTAGATGAATTTAGTTCTTACAACGATAACATTTTAAATAAGGTATATTTAAATAAAATGACCTCCAAATTTTGCACATAGTTTTTTACACGTGTAGAGGAAGTTGAAGAAAATTTGCTGCTATAAGATAACAATATATACAACAATCCAGAAGTAAATCGGCAGTTACGTTTTGAACGTACATAATAAAGTTGAAGGCGATTATTTAACGAAATAAAACTTATTTTACATAACAGTGTTAAAAGTCTTACACGTGAAGTGGTTTCGAGAAATGATTTTTTATCCTGCACGCAATGCACTTCCGTTTTAGCTAAGCTGTAATAATTCAGAAATTTTAAACTAAATTTGCATATCAATCTCTAATTGCGCAAACTTTATTATTCAACTATTATTATGATAATCGTATCAGTTCTCTTTGTCAAAGAAAACAAGGTCATTACCGTCGTTTTTAATTAACGCTGCATCTGAAAGTTTTATATTTCCACCACATTTTACAACCGGTAAATATTGTTTTCGTGTTTATGTGCACTTTTTAGAAATGACCAGTCACACATATAATCCTGGTGAAAAAATATTGCTTTCACTTGTAACGATCACTGCAAAAAGAAGAGAGCATTCAAAGCAAAGGAAAGTCGTCAAGGGCCATTGACATCTTCATGTTAAATGTACAATACATAGAACGCCACTAATTGATATATTTTTTTTTCAGCACCTTATGTAAAACAATGTTTCGAAGGCGATCCAAAACTTATCGAATGTTTCGAAAGTGCAGTGCATCATTTAAAACCTTATTTGGCAACTGGTATTCCAGAAATAGAACTTCCAACTGTGGAACCGTTTCTTATGGATGAATTGTCATTGTCCTTGACAACAGGCCCAAATGGTTACAAAGTGTCTTTGAAAGAAATCGATATTTTTGGAGCAAGTAATTTCACCGTATCAAAATTAAAGTAATTGAATATTTATGTAAAGGCGACTTATCTCAAATTTCTTTTTTTTTTTTAGATTGAGTGAAAATGGAAAGCCGTTTGAAGCCAAAATCCATTTACCTCTGTTACGAATAAATTCAAGATACACTAGTAGCGGAGTACTTATTATCGTACCAGCAAGTGGTAATGGCACATTTAATGCTCAGTTAGGTACATTATACATATTGCAAGTCATCTGGAATAAACTAATACTTACTTATTTTTTTAGAGGACGTTAACGCGTTTGTTAAAGGAACGGCAAGCGTCAACGAAAAAGAAGGCTTAAAATTTCTTCACGTCGACACTTTGAATGTCGATTTAAACGTCAAAAATATTAGGATGTCCGTGAAGAATATTTACAAGAACAACAGAATTCTCAGTAAGTTTATTGATTCATTAGTTATCTAGTCATTTTAAAGAATTCTTTTGTTTTAGCTGAAGCAATAAATCTATTTTTGAGAGAAAATGGGCACGAGGTGTTCAAAGTAATGAAACCTCAGTTAAGGAAAAAATTGTCTACGTTGTTTATGAGTATTGCCAATCAGTTGTTAACACATCTACCAATCGAAGTGTTTTATGTACCTTTATCTAAACAAAAGAAAGCGGCTTAAGGCTGTTAAACTATTTTTTGTTTAGAATTAGTTCTACTAGTTGCTTTAAACACTATAAAGCGAGTGACTAATTATGCTGGTTTTTTCTTGATGACTAAATGTTCGTCATCGTTAGTGAAGTTGGTCTACTTAAAAAGTAGCTTCTTGGTACAAGTGAACAATTAAATTCAGTGTTTTTATTTATTACGGTGCACCACAGGCTTGAGGTAGTTTTAGGTACCTATATTTTAAACACACTGTTAAATTTTAATTTTTGTTAAAAAATTATACTATTTGTGTTATTATTTATTTTATGATCCTGTTCTTCTTAAGTATCACATATGAAATTAACAATTTTTAATAGCAACAAATTCTAGTATATAGCACCCTTAAATGTTTGCAGCGAACATTTTAGGCTGCAGAAAGCCATGTAACTGTAGTAACTTGATTGGTAATCAATATGAGTAAGCTAATAGTTCTTGAGAAAGATTGACATACTTTCTGTCGATTTGAGTTGTTAGCTATGTTGTGAATCATGTCAGAAATCGTGTCATTGTTGTCAGCTTAAATATCGTCAAGAAACATTAGTATTATACTAGTAGATTAAACATTCAGAACTTGATAAATTTGTAGTACAAAATTTGAAAAAAAAAAAAAATAACTGAAGGGCGAATGTCACAACTACTCATTAATGGAAGATATACTGGTAAAAAACTTTCAGGTTCAAGAAACTCTGTTGATTTTCCCAACAAGACACAATTTCAATTGGTGGGTGTTCTGCAAGTCTCAACTCTTTTCCTGATGATAAAAATAAACCTTACCTGTTGTGCATTAATTTTGAAAGAACGAGTATTCCCTAGCGAGATGCATTTAAGTATTAAGGGTTTTAGTTATTTTCACTTCCTAACAATTTAATTCTACCTACTATTCAAACTCGGCATCCATTAGTTCGATGTACAAGTTTGAGCCGTCATTATCATAATTTTCTAATTCTGATTCCGAATCAAATTTCTCCAATGAAGTAACGAATGAAGGTATGTTCTCAAACGAGAAACCTTCCATGTGTTTTTTCCAATCAGCCGAAATAAGTTCTGTACACTCTTTATTACAATTCTGCCACACAGTACGTTTCAAAAGAAGCTGAAGTCATAAATTCTCTACCTTAGTTTTGGATGAAGGCCAAAAATATGTGCTTGTAGAATCTACAAAACCCCAATACAACAGGGTTGTATTGATAATGGTGTAAGGTTAATTCTGGAAAGTATAGTCTTTTAAAAATTGTTTCTTTTTCGATTAGTTATTCTAAAAGGTTGAATTAAATGGCACAGTCGTTTGAAAAATTTTTATCAAACTCAATACTATGATTACCCAATTCCTCTTGCATTTGACTTTTTCTGCTTGAAAATGTGGGTGGTTTGTCCAACCACACATTTTCTTTGCAACTTGTTCAAAGCAGGAATAAGCTAATTAACCATGCAATTTTGAAAAAGTATTCTCTCGTTTTGTGGTAATCTTTATCGTTATGTTTTGAATTTAATAAAAAGTTACATCTTTTTAGAAATTCCAAGTGACAACTCGCACGTAAAATTGTATAAATCTTGAATCTTCACTTGTAATTTTGCTGGAATTGCTTTTCAAATCTGAATCGTCTACCCAATAGCGAATGGAAGAACCGTTTTGGTAAACCCATGTTTCGTCGAGGTACATTTAGAACTTAATTTTTTTCTTAAGCAAACGACATGTTTTTGTTCACATATTAAAAAAAAAAAACGTCAGTTAGTCATGGTAGCCAGCAAAAAGAAAAAGAATGCACCAAAGGTTTTCGATAGGGTTTAGGTTTGACGATCTGACTGGCCACCTCATAAATTACACTTTTCCTTCTTACAACCATTCTACTGTGGAATTTTTGCATTTTCTTTTAAAACAGCGATTCTTCCTTCTCGGGGTTATTAAAACGTGCTAAAACATCAATATATTCTCCATTTTCATCCGGGAATATTACCTAAGGTGACAATATTTTGTTTATCGTAAATCCGATTTTTATCTTAACTGGTCGATATTGCAAAAATCTGAGTAGTGCTGTAGTTATGCACCAGAGTTTGTATGAAGTAATTGTCAAGATTTGTATCAGTACTAAGTCTTGATTGCTTTGTTCTGTGGAACAAAATTTGGTATGTAGAGTGAAATTACCATAAGCACGGTGGTATAAACCATTATCATCATAATCTCTGCCTTTTAGGCTTTGATCAGTGGTGGACATTTTAAAAAATCTAAACAATAAATTTCCAAAAACAGTATTTTATTAGAATAGATGCAAGTATGACGTTTGATTACAGGTAAACGCTGCTGACGGTGTTTGTATAGTATAATTTCGAAATTTTCAACTTTCACTTTTAGAAATAAAAAAGAAATATATATTTATTTTTACGGTTTCTAAAGTGTCTTCCATTGAAACAGTTAAAAAAATGATTGTCCTAAATTTATTTGATTTATGGTGGTTTTTACAGATATAAAAGGATGTTACGAATTATAATACATTTACAGAGAGATTTATCTAACAATATATATATCGTGATGACGTCATCAGTTCTTTGGCGGAGAGTAAGTGCACAATAAATTTTGGCAAGGGTTTCAAAGTAATTGGTTCAGGGGCTTTCACTTTAGTGGTTTACGAGTTACCAGGACATAGAAAATATTAAATTATCATATTTGTGATGACTCTTTTTTCTATCGTTCGGAGAGTAAAAGTAACAAAGGATTTTTTACGGACAGCGGTCGTTGTACTTGTAAGTTAGTTAGAAGTTTTGTCTCCTGCGTGTTTTAAACACTTATTATTAAAACACTTGTGTAGTAATTGTACTTATATAGATATATTATTTTAAAAAATCATGAATCCCAAAAATTGTAATAAAAAGTCATGTAACAATTCGATTTAAAAATATTTTAAATGTTTATCGTTATTTTTCTATCATATTTGAACATACATATCTGATCTTAAAGTTGTTTTAATGCAGTTTTTAGTATCAGTTATATTACAATTTTTTTTCTTAGAATGTGTTGTTAGCGTTTTTTAATTTTAATTCGCTTGCTTGTTAATGTCGTAATGAGTAATGACGTATATGTAAATTTTTGTTTCGTGTGTATAATACTGAATTATTCTAGTGATGCTAGTTAACATGTTTTTTCTCACGTCTTCACTTTCGTAAAAATAAAAATTAATTTATAAATTTATTAGGAGTATTATTTATCACTTTGTTACATATTCAAAAAGATATATGAATAAAGTAGCAGATTTTGAAAAAATAACTGTTCAAACATTAATATTTTACATGTGAATAATTTTATTTTTGTGTCAAGTAAAGTATTTAAGTGGTTAACTAGGCAAGTTTTTGAATGAAACATGTTTAAAAAGACAAATATGACTACTGAAAATACTGCTACGGTTAATTATGACAATTGTATATATATTAACTTTTATTTATATATTTATTTGTAAAGAATGTCTTCAACTGTTAATCAATTAAATAATTCTTGGTGATTCATTTCTTCACCACGATTTCTTCTGATATAAAAGTCCCCTCCATGGTTGAGTTCAAAGTCACGGTCGAACCTGTACGAGGTCAGTTGGTGGAAGAATATCTTCAGAAGTAGATGAACATCGATTACCAATTCAAGCATGAATAAAATCGTGGTTCCTATAGTTTGTCTACTTTACAGCCTACAAGGAATAGTTGCTCAAGATCGTGAGTATATTATATCATGTATTTGTGATTAATTTTTTTAGTTAAAATTTTTTTCTATAAATGTCGCAAGTTATTTTACATGCTGAAAAAAAAAAGAATTCAATTTTGGCAAAAGGAATGACGTAACTAGCGACTTAACCTCTTTAGGAAACTTACTAGTTTATGTTTACTGTTATTTCTACGTACTCTCTTGAAATTTGATTAAAGTGCTAATGACACTTTCGCGTTGACCGAGTTTTTCAACTACTGCCTAATTGTTCTTAATCGGTGTATTCTACGTACCATTTCTTTTCAGCATTTTATTTCCTGAAGCAATGTCATCGAGATGATCCAAATATAAACATATGTTTAAAGCAGTCTGCAAATTACCTCATTGCTAATATACGACGAGGAATTCCTGAGATCGGCCTAACGGAACCAGAACCAGTCATCATAGACGAAATAAGTATCGCTTTAGGAAGTGGGCCCGATGGATATAGGGCATCGTTCAGGAACATTCATGGTTATGGGGTCAGTAACATTAGTGTAACAGCCGTTAGGTAGGTATGTGTTACAGTAGTTTTTACTTTTTACGTTTTTTTCGTCAAGTTACAGGTTTTAGTGATAGTGATGAAACGTGATAATCATCTAAATTTAAATCGGTGAATTTCTCTTGCTACATAATTAGACGGAAAATTAAGCCATCTAATTAGGTATATGATTGCACACTTTCGTTTCTAACAATAATTCAAATAACTAGTGATTATTGGCGAAAGAAATTGTCTTACATATTAAATGGAATCATTAGGTACGACTTTCATCCACATTCATTAAGTATTTTGTTTTTTGATTTGTTTATGAAAAACGTGAGAAATCATGGTAATAACATTTCATTTACATTTATACAACATCGTGCATTTTAAAATTTTTATATAATTTTTTGTCACTTGGTGTAAATTTGGTGAAAATTTAACTTTTTTCCACTTCACGAGTTTGTAGAATACAAAAGTGCAAATTTTCCCTTAGCGTTTGTCTACTTTTAGTTTACTGTATTGGAAAATTTGAGCTAATATATAGGGGAACGAGGGGCTTGTTGTAACAGTTTTTAGGAAAACGAATATAATTTGGTATCTATTAGCTGTTTGACCATTATAAAAGTATCTATCGGTAGTCTAACTATTCCCCTATTGGACTGAACAGGCAAAAGGTCAAAATTGTTCATCTTCACTTCACACCAGGCATTTTCTTAAAAAAAAGTGCATTGTTACAACTTGCCCCGTGGTTGGGGCTAGTTGTAACAGCCATGAGACAGGTAGTACCAGTAAAAATAAAGCTGATGTTGATACATATTTAGACTTTATTTTTCATATATCAACACAACACTTCATTATATACAATTTTTTTTCAGTAAAACTGAAAGAAACTTTTAGAAAAAGAGCCAACATTAAAAATTTGAGTGTTGTCTTCCTTTTTCTTAATATCTCTGGAAGGCGATATATGGCATAGGTCAAAATTTTGGCTCGCTTTTCGTATGCTAGGTACGAGATTTGTAGAAGTGAATTTGGGATAAGTTGTAACATGTTACAACTTGCCCCAAAGCTGTTGTTACAACATGCCCCGTAGCACAATTTTCTACATTTAATTACATTTCGACAAAATTATGTGGCTTAGCGTCAAAATGTGTAAGGAATATCAAAGCTCAATAATTTTTGAGCTACATGCAAAACTTAAAAGTTTTAAATTAATTAATAACTGATACGAAAAACCAAATTTTACTAAAGCAATATTTTACATTACTTGGCCAAAACGAAACACGTGCACACATCCACTCACTGCGCTGGCTCAAGGAACAGTGGTTGTGATGACATGATGTCTTATGGTGCAAGAATTAAATTCAGTAAAATACCTGACGTTAAAGAGTTTAAATTGTGGGTAAAAATTTAGTGTTACAACTTACCCCTGTTACAACAAACCCCTAGTTCCCCTACTGCAATACGAAATTTCGAGTCTACTGATTATCATGAAGATGATACATACAACTTTGTGGATTTATTTATTAATTTTTAAACAATTATTTGTCTACTTGAAATATTAGAAATTCAGTCAACAATGTAAAAGTCAAAATAATGATGAATATGCGAAAAAAAAAAACATTTGTGCAGTGTTCACATGACTACAAATAAATTGTTTTACTTCAATATTGATACTACAGGGCACTGTCTTTATGCTATTATCAGTTAATTTATTGATGGACGTTTAATTTTTTTACAATCGAAGTCTATATTTTGTGAAGAAAAATACTCAGCTTCTGCTTTTATTGTTAAAATGTTATTACATTTGTTTTTCGACTAACAAAAGTAACAACTATTTAAGCTTAACTTGTTTTGACCTGTTATCAGTATTATAATTACAGAGTGTTGTAGTCTATTTCGGAGCATGATTTCGTTTCCTGTGTCATAAAAAGGAATAAAAAAAGTCGTTGGTGCATTGACAAAACAATAATCGTCAAAAAAAAATCTCATTCAAAAGTAAGCATGATTTTTATTTTTTATTAAAGTGGATATTCTGTGATCAGTGTTATAAGTTATAAGGCATGTGGTGTCTAAATTATTTTCATAAATGTATATATTATTTTAATCAGTTTTGAGTTTTCTAATAATAATTAAACACCTGAAAAATAATAGACAAAAATATATTTTCGAATGTGATGTTACCATTTAGGCTCTACTAACAAAATAAAGGTCAAGAGTATTTTGCGCAGAAGCTAATTTTCAGCGAGTATGCACCAGGTTTTGTGTGATTTCAGCACTTTTATTATAGCTGTTGCAACATGAACATACAATTTAAAAAATTGGGCTGTCTATCAGTCAAAAACAAGCATAAAATATCATTTTAGAAACTATATAACTCCAAACTACACTTTGGAATAGCTAAAGAACAGAATGTGTTTGTAATTCTCTACAAATTTTTATACTTCGCTAATGTCTAATATATACACATGTTATTTTTTTGAAGTCAAACGTTTAAGCATATAAAATATTCAATCAAATGTATTTATTTTGTGTTTATCGCCATAACAGTCTTCCTACTGCTCATCATATCACTGAGTAGTTTTTACTTTTCTAGCGTAAGCTAAGGAAGTGTTGTAGTAGAACCCGTCAGGCAAATTGCTAGTTTAATAATTTCTCGACGTTTTATGACCCACAAAGATAGGTCTCCCATTTTCGTCTGTCGTCTGCCGTCTGCATCGATTTTTACTGATCGAATCAAAAACAACTCACTCCATTTTCTCGAAAATTTGGGAATATAGTACCATTATTATTAAAATTACACTGTGCCTATCTGAATAATTGAGGTCGTGCTGAAATCACATCATCATAAAATTTTATACCTGTTGGAAAAATTCACCTGAAACATATGCATAGCATGCTTCCGTACCTTTACTGTAATACTATACACACACATCTCTATTTTAAAGTGTAGAGATTATCATAAAAAAGTAAAATTCCAAAACCGAATTTTACAATCTTTTGAAAAAGCTGTAAATGCTGTATTGTACTTCAGGAGTGAGGAAAGTTCTGATATTAATACTACCGTGTACATAAGCAACAAATTATTAAATTACCATCATTATTCTATTTCTTTTGAAAAGTTCTGTCTAAATAACATAAGACCAGTTTTTTTTTTCGTAGTTGGTAGTCAAGAAATTTGTTTGACTACCAACTATGAACAAAAAAATTGGTTGAAAGTTATTTCGACACAACCTCCCTCGCTTCTCAAGTACAGTGGCAACAAATACTGCTTCCCGAGAAGGTTTTGCCTTCTAAAAAGTTGAGATCCGAGAAAGTTTTACTTTTTGAAAGAAGACAGTTGGAACTCCCGAGAAGGGTTCACATTCTAAAAAAAAAAACCATTTGGGGCCTCCGAGAAGGTTTTAAATTTTTAAAAAAGACAATTGGGATTCCCGAGAAGGTTTCACATAGAAAAAAGACAGTCGGGACCGCCGAGAAGGTTACACGTTCTTAAAAAAGACATTTGGCGGCCTTAAAAAGGTTTTACATTTTCAAAAAAGACAGTTGGAACCAGGGCCGGCTCTAAGGGACCAGGCGCAACTTATTGTTCAACGCCCTTTAAAAACGGTTTGTAAAAAAAAACAAACAAAATTTTATAATCACATATGTTTGTAGAGAGATACTTTTAATTAACAAACATACGTAAAATTATGATGAATCAATCTTAATATATAAAAGTGTTTGTCCTGACTAACCTATTCATCAACGCAAAGCCTGAACTACTGAAACTACAAACATGAAATTTGGACAGTAGGTTTCTTTTGTGTCATAAGCACCCATTGAGAAAGAATTTTTGGAAATTCCGCCCCAATGGGACAAGATTCTTATTAGATTAGAGATTAGTATTAGAAATCTTTACATTACAAACATTTTTCAATTTTTAATATTGTAAAATTGATACGATTTCAAAGTTATTTTTAATTTAGACTTTCCTCAATGTTAATCGAAATTTAAATTTAAAATTAGTGATGACAAACAGCCACGGAATGAAACACAAAACCAAATTCGACTACTAATCGGAACAGTGAAAAATATAACAAAACTGTTTGAACAACCACCACAACCAGCCGACTAAACTTGGAAAATAAAATTTTTAAGTTTCTGCCGACAAGGAGTTTTATGGTAAAAACAAACGTCACAAATGTTAGAAAAACATCTGGTTTTGGTCATACCGCTGTCTTGTCAAATTGTTACCCAGATAATGCAATCATAAATCTGGTATTTTTTGTCGGTATTGATCTAAAGGTCCAATCACCCAACCCAAAGGCGCACTCTTTTTCAATTACTTATTATAGTCAGAAAGTGCCAGGAATTGACTTTTTATGACCTATTTTGGTGAACCACTTCCCATAGCGGAATGTTAAAATGTAGCTTTTTCTGAAAAGTTTTCGATGGGCGCCTTGGTCCGTTCCTGCTATTATATTTTGTACGTAGTGATTCAATACAAATCTAATATTAATTTATTTCTATGGAGTTAACACAAAAGCATAGGCGCCGCCCGCCGCTCGGCGCCCCTTGTCATGGGCGCCCCGATGCGGTGCATCTTTCGCTTACCGTGTTAAGCCGGCCCTGGTTGGAACCCTCGAGAAGGTTTCACATAAAAAAAGATAATTGGGACCCCCGAGAAGGTTTCACATTCTAAAAAAACCATTTGGTGTCCCCGATAAGGTTTCACATTCTTAAAAACATAGTTTTGGGGCCTCCGAAAAGGTTTTACATTTTTAAAAAAGACAGTTGGGAGCCCCGAGAAGGTTTTACATTCTTAAAACAGACATTTAGCGCCTCCAAAAATGTTTTGCATTTTTAAAAAACACAGTTGGAACCCTCGAGAAGGTTTCACATAAAAAAAGATAATTGGGATCTCCGAAAAGGTTTCACATTAAAAAAAAAAACATTTGGTACCCCCGAGAAGGTTTACATTTTTAAAAAACCATCTTAAAAAAGACGAGCGTATTCTCACTTTTTCGAGAAAATGGAGTAACTTCATCAATAAAAAATTTATTATGACGTCATAAATATAGATAATAGACAATGCGAGAAAAAAAGAGAAAAAAAGAAAGAAAACGAAAGGCCAAGTTTGGAATTGAACGCGCGACGTCCGGTCCGCATTCTTGACTCGTAACCACTAAACCAGGTTCGGGATGCGTTACACTTGTGGTAAACTGTTATTATACCATGCATTATGTTTTTGCAAAATTTGGGTGGTTAGGGAAAAACTCAAAGCGGATTCGCACACCACACTTATGACTATATTGTTGTATAACAGTTAAATCAAATGAACATAGAATTCTTTTAAATAACTTCATCAAATTGTTGATGGGGATGATTAGCAAAATTTTGGTTAGCATTTAACCATCTACATGTCGGTCCAGCAGTTTCGGAGATTACGTGTCTAATAAATAAAAATGGATACAGACACCAGACAGACAGACAGACGGAAACGGGAGACTACTTTTTTCGTACTCTAGGAGCCATGAAACGTAGAGAAAATATAACTTTGGCCATTCGTCCGATGGATTCGATTACTTCTTTAGCTTACATTCGGGAAGTAAAAAACTGGTCTTGTGTTATTAGACCGAACTTTTCCCGCCCCTGAAATACAATGAAATAAATGGAGTTGTTTAGAAGAAAGACTAAAGACAATACTAACCGAAATGTAAGAAAAGACAACTCACGGTCTAATCAAATCAACTAATTTATAATCGTTTCTATGTATAAACAGTTGCGGCTCTTATGTTCGTATAAAACGCTAGTATTTTAAACTTTATTCGTGACAGTTTTGTTTTTAAATTGTCGCTATTATTTTATGATATTTTTTTTCCATTATGACTAAATAATTCACACACTAAATATGGAGGGAAAAAAATATCTTCCAACGGTTTTTAAAAATTTACAAAATGTATTATATACATATAACATAAAAATAGAGTTATTTAGTTTTAATAGCGGAGAAAAATCTGGTTGCCCATGGTAAAACTACAAGTACTGACTTTGATATATCGCTTACTATGAAAAAAATTGAGTCGACGTCATTAATTTGTTGGTGGGATGACTAGACAAATTTTGGTTAGCATAGCTAAGGTAGATACTCGTATATATAAAATTTGACGACAATCGATCCCTTGTTTAGGAGATTATCTGTCTAGTGAAAATAAACACAGGCAGACAGACGACAAACAGGCAACAGACAGACAGAAACAGAAGATCTATTTTTTCATACTCAGGAGATAATAAAGAAAACATGAAATTAGCCATTCGCCGGATGGATATTATTATGATTCCAATACTAATTTAGACACGTTCTTTGTAAATATACCCATATATTTCGATTTTGTTCTGAT
Organism: Zophobas morio; assembly: GCF_036711695.1. NCBI lineage: Eukaryota > Metazoa > Arthropoda > Insecta > Coleoptera > Tenebrionidae > Zophobas > Zophobas morio. The sequence goes on from NW_026972110.1 coordinate 9,394,558, forward strand.
ATAAAAACTATTTTTCTTGGCATTTCGAAACAGATTGCGTTACTTCTCAGCTTGTAATTTTATGTTGCAGTACTGTTTTTTCTAAACGTAGGTACGTAATTGGCTTTATGAACACGATAGTTCAAAAGGTTAAAAGAGAGAGAATAAAAATGATTTATTTTATGTAGGTGTAAAACACTTCCAACACTACGGTAATGTGCAGAGCTAATAACACCCAACTCTTATTACAAAGTTTCGTAAAAGAGGTACAATTTGTTGAGGTGCTCATGTTAAATTGATGTATTGAGTCTTATGTAATGCAGTTAGACAGTCAATATAAGACGTATAGAAAGAGGTCTGATTTACATAGGCTGAAATAATAGAACATAAAAATTTTATTACATCTCGTTTTTGCAACCGACTTGGCCTTGTTTAGTTTTTACGAAAAATGAAAATGTGTGTAATTTGAAATATAATTAAAAGAAGAAAAGAAGCCCACTGTTTAGGAAAGATTGGGTTACAGTTCTTTAGCTTTAGAGAAAGTGGGCCAGCTACTTAAATACTTAAGTCAATACTAAATAATTAGACTATTAGTGTGTTTTTAATAACATAATAACTACTACATCATGATTTTTAGTACAAAGAGGATGATGCTTGTTTAATTAAATATTTTGAAAAAAGTCAATTGATTTTTCTTTCTTTTCTGTTTGATTTCAGTTCGGTTAAACCTGTCGTGAATGATATATTTCTTGTTCTAGATCTGATGTCAACAGTCACCAGTTTCAATTCACGATGTATATTCCCAAAGTATCGGTGAGGGCCAACTACGAGTCCAGTGGGATTTTGATATTGGTGCAAGCATCTGGTGGTGGCCAATACTGGGGCGAATATGGTTAAAAATGAGCTACAGATTGATTTCATTTTTTATTTTTTATTTTTTATATTTTAGAGGGTATAAAGTGTAAAGTTTATATAAGAGCTAGTCCTCACAGGATAGGACAACGTACTTTCTTATCCCTTCAACAAATTAAAATGGATTTCAGTGTAAAGAACATTAGAATGGGAGTAGAAAATGTCCATAACGGAAATAGCGTCATACGTATGTATTTTGGTGTAAAAATATCTTGGATTGAACACATTGTGTTACAGAGGCCGCCTTAAACTTGTTCATAAATACCAACGCGCAAGAACTGCTGAAAGAAATGAAACCTGACATCAAGAAAAAATTGCTCTTGATCATGAGTAATTTCGTCGAGAATGTGTTTGCCAATGTTCCATATGATGCTTGGATATTGTAGTATTAAGGAAATGTAGTCGATTTTTTAATTTAAGAAATGACTTTGTAATTTATTAATTTTTATAGTTATTTAATTTTTAAATAAATTAATTATTTTAGTTCAAAATAATAGGAGTACAATTTAATATGTCGTGGATGTACTTTGGTGTATCTAATTATCGTGTTGAACAATTTTGACATTTTATAATTGCCCGGCCATTGTGTTGTTACTAAACTGTATGTTGCATAATCGTTTAAAAGGAAGTACGTGACAGTTGACTATTTTGTAGTAATTAACTTGATTGGCAGATAAATTGTACGTACAATAATTAGAGATTTTGGACTTGAATAATATTCCGAAAACTTAAACAATCCAATTGCTGCAAAATTAACGTTTCTGAATTTCCGTTTATAATAAAAAAGGAAACGCTTTGCTAATATCTTCTTCAAATTCATTAATTACAACCTTTAGAACACTGTGTTGCTTTAAGAACTGCTTTTTAATGCAATGACATTCTAGCCTTGTCGATTCAGGAAATGCATTATACACGTGACCAATAATTTAATCCTAGACTATAAAATAAAAAATTTAAAGGAAACTGATACTTTTGTCTAATTCGCACTTTATCATTTACCATGAGTATCTTGCAAATATCCTTTATTATTGTATTGGATATGGCTGGAATTTTGGCAAATGCCGATCTTCGTAAGTGTAAACAAGAATTTGCCTTCTTAGATATTAATGACTAACTTGTCGTTATTGCTTTTGGTTTTCTTACGTTTATGACTTTAAAATGTCTTTTAGCATCATTTATACATGTTTGTCACAAATCGGATCCTGACTTGGAGCAATGTTTAATGAAATCAGTAGAAGAAATAAGACCCCATTTAGTTAAAGGTACAATCAGTTATTAATTTTGTTAAAGTTAAGTGTATAATTTCCAATGGTTGTGACAGGAGCGCCGGAGTACAATATTCCAAGTTTGGAACCTCTCATAATGCAAGAGTTAATATCCGAAGAAGCAGTTGGAATGAAAATTTTAACTACCAATGTCAGCGCTTATGGCTGCTCGGATTTCATTGTCAAGGGAATTAAGTAAGTAATCTATACGATTAAAACTGTGTCATTTTTATGTACAACAATGCATTTATCCACAGCGTGGATTTGGACAAACAAGTATATGAGTTACATATTGACATTCCAAAATTACGAATTGAAGCAGACTACACTGTTGATGGAAAACTCTTACTTCTCCCAGTACGAGGAAACGGAAATCTAGAAGCTAATGTCAGTAAGTGTAATTGACTGCAAAGTATAAACTATTTAAAACATGTGTTCCTGTGTTGTAGCTGATTGTGTTTCTACTTGCATTCTGCAGGGAGAGCTATATGAAAAGGATGGAGAAACATATTCTCGATTTATTACAATCGATTTGAAAACTAAAGTCGGTGGTGGACACGTTCGTCTTGAAAATTTATTTAATGGCGACAAAGTGATATGTAAGTTTTAACTGCATATTAAGATTGATTGTTTATTATAAAATTGCAGTAGGACTTATGAACGACGTTATAAATAAAAATCTGGACGCTTTTCTTCAAGAATTAATGCCTGTCATTGATAAAGCGTTAGGTCACACATTTTTGCAAATAGCTAATGATATTGTTAGCAGGTGGACTTTAAATCAATTGTTTCCTCAATGAAGTGACGTAAAATAAAAATACTGATGGTAAATAAACTGAGCAAATTTACCTTGTGTTTAATTTTGTGTGTTCATTTTTGTGTAATCTTTGCTTATAGGGTAATTAAGTATCACTTTTATAAAATTTGGGACGGGTAAATTAGATGTCGACGTGGCAAGTATTTAGGATATTTATTAATTTTATTATATTCGCTTACATGTTTCGATACTATCAAGTACCATCATCAGAGCAGTGAATAAAAGAAGTTAAATTAGTATTAACATAGTGAAAAACGGGTGGAAGCTACTCATGGCAGTTTTCCCCGAGGTGATAACAGAACTGTTCTATCATCATCCGCTGGTGTGGCAGTAGCCCATCCTGTCAACCTAATTTTGCAGTATATTTTGGATAGGGCCTTGTTAGTGGCTCTGGTGAGGAAACCGTTTCGCCCCTTCCCACCCGTAAGGGTGGGAGCCAAAGCCTTCTTCCCTTTGAAACACAGAATAGCTAAGATCATTCTTCACTTATTCATTCACTTTTCTTCATTCATCATTCACTTACTATTTGTTCGCTGTTCTTATTCATACTCGCAACAATTCAACAGGCCTTCTTTCACGAATAACTCGAACAGTATTTTGAGTAAGTGCCTGAATCGTTTCGGGATTCTCAGTACAAGTTTGCATCTCAGGAATTTTTACCTTGTAAAGTTTTCAAGTGATAGGTTGGCGCGTTTAGTGGTTTTGGTTGAGAAGTGTCAACCCGGTGCTTAGAAAATAAGAACAAAGATGTTGATTTAGAGGTGAGTTTATATTAATCATTTCAAAACAGTTATTGACATAGTAATAATAATAACAACAATTTTTAGGAACAATTACTTGCTAGTCATCCATGTTATTGTTGTTAGTGTTAACATATTTATTTATTATAGAGTGTGTTTAATAAAGATAAATGTATAATTGTATAATTTTAACGAATTTATACCCGACTGTATTTTCCATCCAATAAAATTGAAATTCTTTGAGTTTGCTAATAAATGTAATTACTATTACTTATTATGTACTTATTTAGATTTTATCGCCCATTATTATATGAATAGTTTTTAAGTTAAGTGCATCGATGTGATAAATTGTTAAGAACAATAAAATCACTCCATTTGCCTAAAAGGTTTTTTCATTGTAAAAAAAATACATAACAGATACATTTGTAATCATATCAAATGTTGTTCACAACTGCAATCTGAGCTTTAAACAACAAAAGACAAACACAATTATTGTTTTTACTACCAAAATTCTGGGATTCAAAATGGGGATGCATTTGCTCGTATAATACGAAAGTGCTGCCATAAAGTACTTTAGTCAGCATAGTATCGACCTTTAACGACACCCCACAAAAAATTCCAACAGCATTAAATCGCAGCCCCACGGACACCAAGCAACATTCCCAAAACTAGTGATTACACGATTATTGAACTTGGTAAGCAAAAGATCCATTGTTAGACGGCTTGTGTGGCACGTAGCACCATCCCGCTGAAACCAGAGCTTGCCTAACTCCAATTTCAACTTATCTAAGTCCAGCTTTCTTCAAAATTCAGCAGAAATTCGGGCAGCGATTCAAGTTAGAAAATATTCGTAGTTCAGATTCGCAGCACGACCGAAGGCACCTCGAGACTTGACTAAATTTAGTTTCTTATGATTCCGGTTTTATAAGACTTTTGGCTCATTTATTAGGTCTCCCGCATTCGGGTGTAATAAAAAGATATGACATACAGCTCCCCGGGGATGCGCCATGGACTGTATTTGGCGATTTCATAATTATTATGCCGGTGCCACGCACTTTTCGGCAACACAGCATTTACTTTTAGAAATACATTTTAACATTTTCACATGTTGTTCAAGTGTAAATCAATTCAATTCGTACCGTGGAGACGTGTACCTACGAGGGTGTTTTTTTAAATTAACTACCTAGCTGTGATACAGACGTCACACAGACAAATTGCTTGGTTGTCAAATAACTGCTAGTGGATAAGTACTTGGACGTAATTCTGTAGGGCTCAGTGAGTTTTGACAGCATTTTTGTTTCGAAAAATGAATGAACTTAACATAGAGAATCGCGTGATTATAAAGTTCCTCACTAAAGAGGGATGAGACGGTACGAAAGTTATCCATGGTAGAATGACCCAGGTGTACGGTACTAACGGCCCATCTTATTTTTAAGTAAAATATGGGCCGAAACAATTTCGATGGGGTCGAGATTTGATTCAGAACGACCCAAGATCAGGAAGACTGGTTGAGGCAAGAACTGAGGAAACCATAGGACTTGTTGATGATTGATGAATGAAAATCCCAGTGCTTGCAAAAGAGGATTTGGGGATGAAAAAAGTGTTTGCTCGATGAATTCCCAGACTCCTTATACTAGAGCAGACACTGGTGCGGAAAGAAATTGGTCAGGAGCATTTGGACGCTTTGGTGAACGATGACTTATTTTTCGCGTATTGTCTGTCACAGATGACGAAACCTGGGTGTTTCACTGAGATCCTCCTATAAAACAGAAATCAATACAGTGGGTCTATAAGGGCTCTACACTACACCCCCAAAAAAGTCGAAAACCCAGTCTTGGTCTGGAAAATTGATGGCGACCATTTTTTGGGACTGTGAGGGCATTTTGCTTATTGAATACACGGCAAAAGGGACCATGATTAATGTTGACGTTTATGGAACCACGACTGAATACTTGAAGAAGGCCCTTAAAGCAAAACTACCGAACTCATGATGAACAAAAACTGCGCTGTTGCACGACGCTGGACCACTTGAATGGTACCTAACATGGTTTAGGGTCTGCTGATAATTGGGTAAATGTGGGATTCTACGACCCAGCATATTCTACACATAGGTATTCTAATGAAGATAAACCAGTGACGCATTGAGGCCAGAGAAGGACAACTAGTTTTTCTAGACATGCTAAGGACACTTGGGCTATATCTAGGCGAATGTTATCTTGCTGGAATTAGACATTTTCTTTCTGCTGTATGTGTGAAAAGTCTGGTTCTAGCACCTTCTGAACGTAATGCTTTCTCGCCATAGACTCTTCGATAACAATTTATTAATGGTGACAGAACACCTAGCTCCCCACATTATTATGCCCTAGTTCGAGCGACACAGAAAAAACAAAACTACACCTTTCCCTACGGAGCCTTCTGACCCTGTTTATTGTTCCAACCAAACGGGGATTTATTCGAAAAAATGACATTCGTTGCCATGAATGTTTTTCCGTTACTAGAAAGACTAAACTGGGACGTACCATTACACCCCAAAAAATTTGATCTGGAGATATACATACAGTAGTCAAAAGTACCGGTTTTGAGTTTCCTGAATGCTCTAGGTGTGCCGCTACTAAGACTCCGGGTAACTCGTCTGTCTTTCAATATTACATTAGGACAAGTCGGCTTCTCAGAGTGTAATAATTATCTACTTTTCTCTGAAATGGGTTCAGTTTGTGAAACTGTGCTTGTTTTTTACTGAGGGTATAAATGCACAATATTATCATAAGTTGTTACCCTAACAGTACGCACAAAATGTTTGCCCAAATTGTTTCATATGGTGTAAAACTTTTCGTGGGTTTACACGATTCTTTTTTCAAATAGTATATTTTCAGAACGCTTGTACTACTAGTATTAAATTAAACTCGAATCCACTAGCTCAGGTTGTTTTAATGTAATCACTAATCAATGATATGACATCAACGACGTAAAGGTCGAACAAATAAGTTTTAATTAGTAATTTCCCATGCTCACGGTAATCTCAAAAGGCATGGAAAATTTGTAGATTACCGGTTATTATGTAGTTTCGAAGATAAATCCTAAAACTTACAGACGTAAAATTAAAATATGCGTGGATTAATAGATGACAGGTGTAGACGCATACTGCGGACAAATGGGATTTACGTCACAACATTTTGTCATGACGTTACCAAATTTTTGGTGGGCACAATTAGACAGCTGTTAAAGATACACGAATTGTTGATTATTATTATTCATGCAGGACAAAACATCTTTATCGTTGTAGCACGTCATTTACATGGTGAAAACTAGCAAAAAATCTTTATCACAAACAACCTAGTTTAACCTGTTTAACATAAGTATTATAGACATATTTGTGGCATTGAGAACTGTAAATAAAGTCAAATCATCGAAAATACCCGATGTTGGCGATGAAGTTGTTAAAGATAAGGGAGGAAATTTTTGGTTGTACGGCTACGTAGTTGTAAAAATAAGTCTTCGTTAAATCACAGAATTTTCCTACACCAAAACTTGTTTTGTGGTAGTAATAAACAGGTCAAGTTTGGGGAAAATTTCCTGCCGATGAAACTTTTCGAAGAAACATGAATTATTCATATATAATGATTTTACGATTAAGTAACAATCGATTGGCAGTATTAAATTTTCGTTATGCATATCTACACAACATGTAGTTGGTTGTCTCCATTGTAGCCTTATTGAGTCAACTGATTTTAGTTTTAATTAGGCAGTAACAGATTATAATAATCACTTTCCAAGTGATGCGCGGATAAATGATCGGTAGTTACGCTAGACTTTTGGGGATGGGGTGAGATTAGAGAATAATAGCAGACTAATTTGTATGCTGTAATTCTAGAATCTCGAAAATTGTTTTGTTAATCTAATCAATGCATATCATTACTTGGTCTTAGTACCCGTAATGATAGAAGTCTTGCCTGAATGCCGGTCATTTCCGGGTCAGTGCTGGGTCTTAATAATAATAATATTAATAATAATAATAATATGTATTTAATGTCGAAAAAGATACAAGATCCATAAGACGACATATCGAAAATAGATCTAAACATGTGCAAACTAATTACATAAAAGAAATACATAAGAACAAAAAATTATTAATCCATACAACTTAAAGATTTTTCAGGTAGCTGTTTAAAGAAGATAAAGTTACATTAAAAAAATCCAGATTATTTGAAATTTTGTTTATAGATCTAACTATATTATTCATAGGTGCATGAAACGTAAAATTAGTACGATGAAATCTAGGTAGGTATAAAAGTTTCAGAGCAACGAGAACCTAATCTAGGTACTCTAATATCAAACAACATAACTAGGCGGGGCAGTCAATGCAATTCTGGAACAACTTATAACCCAAACGAATTTCAGCTTTTTGTTTTCTACTCTCTAGTAGTTCCAGGTTTACAAGTACAAGCCTTTGGTCATAGCTATAGTTATCCTTATTTATTCCCATTTTAAAAAGTAGATAATTGACAAACTTACGTTGTACTCTTTCAAGACGATCAACGTGGGTTTTATAAAGTGGGAACCAAATAACAAAACAATATTCAAGAATCGGTCTACCTAAAGTTACAAACAATTTGTGTAGACAACTAATATCCCAAAAATCAATAGACTGACGTTTGATAAAGCCACAAGTTCGAAATGACTTATTCAGAACAAAATCAAAATGACTAGCAAAGCGTAGCTCTGAATCTAAGATTACACCCAAGTCGTTGATTTCAGAAACGCGTTCGAGAGTAACATTATTCAAAGTATATGGAAACACAATACAGTTAGATCTACGGGTAAATGTTATAACCTTACATTTATTAGTGTTTACTCCCATAGAGTTGTTAGCGCACCAAGAACTAATGATTTCAAGTTTATTTTGAAGTAAATGACAGTCGTTAATACCAGAAATTCTACCAAAATTTTTTAAGTCATCTGCAAACAATAAGTAATCATCGAGTAGACAAGCCAAATCGTTAACAAATAAGGAAAACAAAACAGGTCCAAGTTGGCTGCCCTGTGGAACACCTGACGTCACAATAATTGGGTCAGAATAATGGTTCCCTAACTAAACTATTTGAGACTTCTGTTTTAAGTAAGATTCGATCCACTGGTAGAAGATTACCGGCCAGGCCGTATTGTTTTAATGTATAGAGCAGAATATCGTGGTCAACTCGATCAAAAGCCTTGCTAAAATCAGTGTATATTGTATCGACTTGGTAACTCTCCTCTAATGCTGTGTAAGTAAACTTAGTAAAAGAACTTAGATTAGTTACAGTACTACGTCCAGGATAGAAACCGTGTTGCTGAGATGAAATAATTGTTTTAAATGAAACGAAAATGTTCTCAGTTATTATAGTTTCAAGTAGCTTACATAGGGCTGGTATAACACAAATTGGGCGGTAATTAGTTACGTCCGATCTAGAACCTTTTTTATGTAAAGGGATGACGTACGATAGCTTCCAGATTTCAGGACAAAGATCAGATTTTAAGCACTTGGAGTAAACTATACTTAGTGGCCATAATAGACTATAGCTGCATTGCTTTAAGATATGAGCAGGAATCCCATCTGGTCCTGGGTTGAAGCTGTGCTTTAAGCGTGTCAGTTTAGTAGCAACAATTTCAGAAGTAATTTCAATATTACACATTGGTCCAAAATTATTACTAAACTGTTGTGAATCAAAGTTGACGGGAGAAAACGGTGCATTACTTGTGTTATAGACGGAGCTAAAAAACTGCGCAAACATATTACATATAGAAGTCAAATCATTGGAAGAGTTTTCATTATAATACATAGAAGATGTCGGAATACCAGAATTACAATTTTTCGAGTTAATAAATTTAAAAAAGGATTTAGAGTTGAAATTGATATTGGACTGAATGTGAGACAGATGATTCTTATTGTCTTGTTGCATAGAATATTTCGTTTGTGCGCGGAGATTTTTATATTTAACATAACATTGCAAATTATCCGATCTCTTGAGTTTATTGTAAACTGCACGTTTTTGTTTTATTAGTTTCTTTGTTTTAAACGAATACCAATAGGGATAGTTATTATGAGCCCTAATACGTTTGGGAATATACAAATCGAAAGTGCAGAATAAGATGTTATAGAATGTGGTCAAGAAATCATCATTATCCAGAATCATTATGCCAATTTAAGCTAGATAGATAATCATTTATTAAGTGGTAAGGAGCATTTCGGAAGTCGTAATACCAAGTATGATCATTTCTTGTATCGAGAAAATTCGGCGCATCTTCAGTGTAGATTATAATAAGCCTTTAAATTAAGGGCATACTACAATATGCCATTTAGATATTTACTGTATGAATAAGATTGTTAAAATGTTAATGTAAAAACGCCATATGTAGTGGTCTATTTAATGTTAAAGCCAATATTTTACTTATTTTCTCTTATAAATAAAAATGAATGTTTATTTGTTTGTACCGTATGCATTCGTAATCGATTCATCCGATTGCGATGAAACTTTAGTGAGTTGTGGTTCAGACGCCCACCAGCGTTTTTAAATTAGTACAATAATTGAAAACGATTGGTTCGTGTGTTTTCGGCGTATGAGTGCGCATGCTCGGTAGAATTGAATTAAATTCGATCAAACAGTTCCATTTCGACTGCCAGTTGACATTAGATAATTATATTATAAATAATACGATATCATATGCATTATCTTTGTTAAGTAGCATTGTAATACATGTCGGGTAACAGCTAATAACAATTACGGGATTTCCCGAAAAATTAAAAAAAAAAGTTTATTCTAAACTTAATGTGTTAGCGGTGTAATATGTTTGTGTTTCTTTACAAAAAGTACAAATTACTATTACATTATTTTTATAAGATCACAGCACGTTTTGTACATTTAAATTTTTATTTATCTGGAAAAACTTCGTCATAGTCTAAGCCATCAGTAATCTTGTTAGCAGCTTCCAACAGAATCTCCGCAGCTTTCCTCTGGATGAAGGGGAGGGCGGCTTGAATCATTTCACCCTTATTTTCATGTATGACATCAGTTATAGCTTTACCTGTAAAAAAAAGCAGAGGTCGAGTAAAATCACTTCACTAATTTTCATGCTAATATCTACATACAATACAAATATTTCCATATCATTATAAAAGTAATAAGGTATAAGTCATATTTATTGATTTTTAGAATTAAAAAACTGTAATCGAATGAGAAGAGATATTACTTTAAGCGTTAATTACTTTTATCCTTGAAAATGTATAAAAACAAAAGTGTATCTTAGAAGATAATATTTTTACGGTTACTTACTCAGAACTTCATCTCCATTAAAGAGGTTTTCAAGGTGAAGATTATAATCACCAATCTTAATTGCAAAGTCAAAGGAACTAAACTTAATCTCACGGTGTCCGTTGTGCTGAATAATTTCGCCCTTCAAAACTGCCTGACCATCTACATCCGCTGCAAAAAATGTACAGTTTAGAAAAAACTAGACGGCATTTCCATCTGTATTACTTACTAATATCAGCAGTAAATTTGCCTGTGCCTTTAATAGGAGTCACAAGAATTCTTGCGTCAACGTCGTAATCTCCATCGAAGACCATCTTCGGGAATTTTACACCCACACGATACGTGTTTTTGTCAATATTTAACCTAAAAAATATAAACCAGGAATACTTTTGAGATCAACAAAATATGAGAAACGTACTTAATTTTTGTTATCTGAAAATTGCTGGCTCCGTGGACTTTTACATTTCTCAAGAAAGCTTTGAGATTTGATGGCACATCTCCTCCGAAAATTGTTATTTCGTCAATGTGCAGTGGTTCCAGTGATGGTACTTGGAGTTCTGGGATACCATTTTTCAGTTGTGGTAGCAAATATTCCACGGATTCTCTTATACATCTTGCTACTCGTGGATCTGACCTTTTGCAGATGTGAATGTAACTGGCTAAAAAAACAAAAACATTTATACTTAATTGAAATTGGTATCACGATGTTTTCTTTAATTTCCGATTGTCAGTTGTCAAGACATTTTTAATTTTGCAAAATGTATATAAAACATACCCTAGACATAAGAAAATTTCACACTTTTATTGAAAATGTACTGCCAAAGGACTTAGTCATTTCTGATCACGCAGTATCATCACTATTCATAATTGACTAAAAATGTGTTTCACTTTATTGTGACTAATTAAGACTGAATGACGCAAGCAATTTTAATTAAATAATATATTGCAATTGGAACAGCTTTGACAGTAAGTTATGAAATGTGACAAGTAGTATTTAATCTGACAGGAGCGATGAGTTGTTAATAATCCGGGGCACGGCCGAATTCGGAGTCGGGTTTTATGGATCACCTTTAAACTATCTCAAAAATCGCATCTGTTGCAGTAAATAACAAATGTGTAATTTACTTAATAATAAAGCAATTATAAATGTTTATGTTACTGGAAATACTCTAAGTAGGTAGTTTGGACCTGTAACCATGACACACAAATTCTCCAGTAAATAATGATGTGCATAATTGTACATATACATAACCGTCATTGCGAACGTGTAAACTAAGACTTTTTATGTGTGAATGCTAATTATTTCTGTTTTTTATAAGACTGCGAGTATCTCAAGTGTATATCCTTCTATTTATTATTCGACCTTTAGAAAACCAGTAACTGCTCTCTGAAGAATTGATGATTAAATAGACAGTTTATCTTTTCTTATACAGGTTACTGAAGTTAAGTTTGTGACGCATTTATGGATTTACCTGAATTTATGGCTGCAACTTATTATATAGTATTTTAATTAGTAGTAGTTATTGACGATAGAAGTTTGATACAATTAAAAAACTTTCATGTGAATACACGTTAATTATGAACAAATAAATATTACTTATAGTAAGTAACTGAATGCAATCAAATTATATTGTACAAATCATCGTTTTAAATATGTCCTAACCAATCGTTATCGTAAATGTCTGTTTGGGTAACAAAGAATGATTTATTTTTTGATTAAAACTTTGCAATTTATGTTATGACATATTCATTGGTGCCTACTTTAAATTATTGGATAACACAGTATATATAAATATTTGGTCACAGAACCTTATAATTTATCTGAAAGTACATACATAATGGATTTTTTTTATTTTTGGTCGTTACCATTAATTTAGAAAGTATACAACTTTAAAGTATATATTTATTCGTTTAAAAAATTATTCGATAAATTTGTATTGAAAAATACAACTGAAATGCAGTATTCCTTGTGATTCAGTTGTGTTCCTTTACTTTTAATATTTCATACATAAGGGATTTTTTATCTTAAGAACACTTAGTTTCATTGGATTGTAGACTAACGTATTTGTTTCCATGAGAATTTTTTCAAAAAATTATTTAATAAATATTATTTTAAATTCATTTTAGTTCCATGCCAGTACCAATCAACTAAATAATTATTGGCTTAAATATTGTTAACACTACTCAGTTCATTTTCATCGATAATTTATGGACTGTAATAAAACTATATTAAGAAGTTAAGGGATTGAAGAGTTTAGTTAAAAAAATGTGCTGTTTCTAGTCCAAAGAATAAAAAAAAATGGTTCAATTTAACTTGTAAAAGATTATTTATATACATATAAGGATTTGTTTCAAGTAATTAATTTTGCTAAAGAAAATTATGTTAACTAAGTGTTCGAAAACAGCTTTACTGAAGCGATTTTAAAAACTTATAAAAGCTCGAGTATGCCTTAGGGCTACTCATGTAATATTGACTGAAGATCAACGACTGACCTTTTAGAGAGCAGCATTTTTGTGTGAAACAGATTAGTGTTTTCCTGGTTACGATTAAAGTTGTAGAGTAATTATGTGTTTTAAATTCATGACATAAAGATAAAATAATCAGTGTTTTGTTATTTCGAGGCTAAAAAAATGAGGACCGGCTTTTCTTAATAGTTGATTATTTTTTCACCTGTTTTACGATGGTAAAATTACTTGTAATTAGCTTATTTAATCCTTTCCCATAAACAATAATTTAAAGTTATACTTAAAAGTTTACATTACCTTTCCCATAAACAATAATTTAAAGTTATACTTAAAAGTTTACATTACCACCGCATATGGGGTGTTCATTTGAGAAAGTCATACTTGTTTGATAAAATGTAGCGACAAATGCATGTGATTTATTATTTTATACTGTTATGTATAATTGACATTTCCGCGTTGTCAGTTGCCATTGGTTAAATTTAAGGTTTATTGTAGACATATAGTTTGTTCAGTAAGGTTGTGAATTGTCAAAATGTCACCATGTTGGCCTCACTGGTGAAAAATTAATAGGGATTTAAAAAATCGATAGTGCCGGAAATGTAAGGATTGCCCATTGAAGAAATTTATTTTGTCAAAATAATGGAGAGATTACAGCAAAAAAAAAAGAAAAAACGATCTCTCTACAAGAGAAAAAGTTTATATAATAAACTGTCTCTAAGAAATTGCAAACCAACTTTACTTAACAATGTTGACAAAAATCAAGGCCAACTTGATGGACTTTTTCACAGACAAAAACTAAAATGAAAAAACTGGATGATATAACACGATTCTGGAATTTGTGGTTATTTGCCAAAACCGGACAAGGACTGACTGCATTTTTTGTTTCTTAATATAAAAAGTTGATATGTAGATATTTTGCAGCATTTATTTCAGTCGTATTACCACGAGACAACAAAATGAGAATCCACAAAAACTGACAGACCAGTCACAGATATATTTCAGCTAACGTTAATTCATCAAGAAAAAAGTATTTGCTATGTAGAGACAGCTAAAACATCGGATGCTACATTTATTTTGTGTGTAAAGTTTAATGCAATACTGGATTTCGATAGTTTTCCATATTTTTTTAATAATGTTGTCAAATAAGTCACGCATCGTATTCGTTCTGCATTTGACTTTACAATAGTTTTTGCCACAAGTTTCTATATTTTAAAATTAACTTTTGATAATTTGCCATCGTTGTATATACAAAAAGTAGTCTATTTTCGATTTTATTGGTAGTGAGATTTCTATTGCTATAGTGGTTTATTTTCAGTCTCTACGGCCACTCTTGTTTTAAGGACGCTTTTTATGGCGCTGTTAAGAAGTTGTTTCCACGGTAACAAAGAGTCCTCAAAGAAACTTAACAACTAGAAATTACCACAAATTTTTTTCGCGTTACAACATTTTTTCAAAATTGCTAGACACCTTTATAAATCAATGTAGCTGAAATGCAACATGAACACCTTGAAAACTATTCCATTACTGCTTAGTGCGTCAGTTCACCATCAAGGCGATCGAATTTAAAGAAAATCCGAATTAATTAATTTCAGTGGAGAACTGCATTAATCTGGAAAGAATGTCTTTTTTTTTAAATTAAGTCATTAAGGATTTCAAGTAAAAACCTGTTTTGGGTGTTCATATAAAAAACTGCAACTCTCAGGTTGGACCTTGATTATTGTGCATTTATTAATAAGTGAGTACCTGATTTATAAAAACTTAATTATTCAGTGGAAAAGTAAACGAGTAAATTAATTTCAAATACAAAAAAATAAATATCGAATATCGAAGTGGTTAAGAACTTACATCACTATATCAATTTGTGCATTATTTATTAATTTAAAGTTTATTGTTAATGCAAACATAGTTCCAATAATTGTCATTCAATTTAAAGAAAAAAAATTGTAAAAGATTTTTTACAGCGAGATATGTTTATTAACTAATTAATGCATAGATTTCAGAGGGAAATTAGAAATTACAACTATTTCCAGAAATAAGATGAACAAACATTCATATTTGTTTTTCAGTGGAAATCCCATTATATAATTTGATTTTATTATAATTTTTAAAGTGTAATGAATGTTCCGTGAGAGTTAGTACCACGTAAAAATATTCTTTTTTACTTACGTATTTCTCTAGCAGGAGCACCTAACCCCACCAAACTCAAGCATAAACATAGGAGATACAAAAACATAATGATTACTAGTGAGTGTGGATCGAATAATATTACAAGAATAAATTAACATGGGTGGTTTCCATCATTATATACGATTTCTTGCTATGACGTCAAAGAATAACAAATAATCAGGCAGTTAAAAAAACGAAGTTTACAGACAACGTAATTGTAGTACACTTCGACCTTAAATGAATCTTTGATGCTTTAGATGCGAGTTAAACACGACATAATTTTTGCTGTGGAAGTTACGCAATTACTGTATTTAAGTAAAATGTTGTTGTAATTTTTCTAAAGCTTAAAATAAAGCAATTATCTAAAATTGCATGATGAAGATTTTTTGATGGTTTTTTATTAAAATATTCCATCAAGCCTTGATTACAAAAAAAAAAGAAATTTACGTAACCTAACCACTACAACTTTGTATAATGGGAAAACCGTAATTAAACGCAAATGGACGTCATGGTTTTGAAGGAGGGTCAGTATAGACGGGTATTTTTAGTATCAATAAATTCGTAGATGTCTAATTATTCAAATAAAAATTGATATGGCCAAACATATAAGAGAAAGAACATAATAAATGAGACCATGAATTAATATATTTTTGTAGATGTATAGAGATTTTTGTACGTTGGCAATTTTAAGTTGCAAATATTACTTGATTTTTTTGTGGGTATGTTTAGACACAAATTTGTTATCTTTGTCAGTTGTTAAGACACAAAATATTATAGCATGCTATAATGTCTAAATTATAAAAATATAAGTATAAATTTTTGCTGGTTGTGTTTGTTGAATCCAATTTAATCAACTTAGAACCAGATTTTTTTGTCTTATAGGCAACAGTGCAAACATCAATAAATTTTGTAGTGTGGCCTCATACTATACTTAAACAAAACAACCTCGTAATAATATATGTAATCGGCAGTTATTCGCATACACTACCATCACTCTCAGAATATCTTTGGAAAATTATGTTTGACAATAAAGCTATGCAAGTGAAACGTTGAGTTTTCATTATTTTGTAAGTAGGAAGCGAAGAATTGTAATAATATTAACATTGGGATTGAAGCTTTAGGAAAACAGACCTTGAGATTTGTAAAAATTTTACATAATTACTATGTGAAAGGAGTCGTTCTTTTTTAAAGCTATGTTGATCTTCGTCACACTTTTTTGTAAAAACGGGCTCTCATACGCAGAATGACAGATTCTAATAGAAATAATGAGTTAATGATATGATTTATTTAATAAACTAACGAAAATTAAACTAAGATGGTTTAAAAGCACTCCGTCGCTCTATTAACCATAATTAATGCTTGTATAGATGCATATCAGAAAGTATGTTTGTTATGAAATTCAGCTTTTTTATGACACTTAATTTAATTTTGACGTCGATAATAAGTATAACAGTAGTCAAAAGGTTACTACGTATTAGAATTATTCGAGATACCTAGAAAACTCATTTATCAACGCTTCTAAATGGCGAACTCCTTGAGTATTTGTTGTACAATAAAAGTTGTTTTTGTTTAAATACTTGTTTATTGTTTCATTTTAGTCAGTTATTCGTTTTGTTCAGTTAATTAATATTTAACACGTAACCGTTTTATTTATTTATACTTTCGTGCAGATCTTGCATTACCGCAAAGTATATTTATCAGTACGATTTCAGCATCAATAAAATTTGTACAAACGAGCAACATTTGTAAATCAATTAGTTGATAATGAGATGAGGAAAAAAATCAATAAAAATGAATTTGCTCCACAATACAATTAAGAAAATATATTGACGTTGAATCTCACGATTAGTTCCAGGGTAAGAATTTGAAAATAAAAATACGTCTTTAAATTGCACGTTTACGCAAAATTTAGATGGATGCAATAAATGGTTCTGGAAATACTTGAAAGATTTCATGCTTTTGACAAAAGTTATATGTTTCTTGGGTTTGCTAATTATGTAAAAATTTTACGCATGATGCAAGAGCTATCAAAGTTTTTTGTTATAAACTTTTTAACAGATATACATTAAATGTAACATTTTATTTTTGATTTTAGAATTTTTTGAGGAAAATGAATCACAAGATTTTTCTTAAATTTATGGTCATTAATAGTTATTTATGTTTTATGGGCATAATTAGGAGATTATGACACGAGGAAATGTTTAAAGCCCGACGAAAGATAGCTTTTAATTTCCCGAGGGCCATTTTCGATAATTATGCCCGTGATTGTGCCGATGCGAACTTTATTAATAAAAATAATAAAACTGACTATTTTGTTGTTATGTTTGTTTTGTTACGTTGTTTATTTTGTTAAATAATTCATTTTTCAAAATGTAAATTGAAGAAGCAAAATACGTTTATTTAAAAGAAAATTCAGAAGAATTGGAAGTCGCCCATTGAATGATTTGTTGAAATATGATTTTCCTCAACTTCAATAAAAATATTGAATATCGAAGCTTGTTTAAATAATTAATTGATTTAAATGATTAATCAATCGTTGCTTAACAATTCTTGATTGACCTGTGCCATAAAGGCCAATTTATGCCCGCATTTAGGTGTTTATAAACAATATTATGAATCTAAAATAGAGTAATAGTTATTTGTTATATAAGGCGACAAAGTGTTTCTTTAATTATTAAGTGAAAGATGTTAATTAATTATATTTCACGAGAAATTCTTTTTTTTTCTATAGCAGAATGTAAAGTCAATATGAAAATATATTTAGAAATTTAAATATCAAGCCCTATTTTCACTGCAGTAGTAGTTATATACAGCTTGTACATAAGTTTTTCATTGTATGTACAAAATACATGGATCTGTAATGTGCTAAATTAAACTTCCCTTTTCAAGTTAAAAACAATGGTGTACACAGAATTTCAATATCACTATCCATTCTCAAGAAATAAGGCCGCGAAGTTTTATATGGCACACCTGTATGTTGTAATCCTTGATTTGCTCAAATTTAGTATTATGTACATATATGTTCTACATAGGATTCTATTTGACCGCATCTTGATGGCATTCGGTATCGTATCACGCAGCTCTTCTTTAAAGTTGTCACTATTTTCTTTTGTTGGTCATATCTTCTAGTTTGTGGCTTTGATTTTTAGGTTAAATCTACATACCTACTTTTTTCAACCAAATTTTCGTTAAGTGTTTGTCGTCTAAATTCACTGTTTCCGAAATTATATCTAATGCAGGTCATCCTTGGAAATGAATCCGTATGTCTTTTCTAAAATGATATGTTTAATTACACTGTGTCTAACACTACGTTTTTACATAAAAACATTAATTTTAATTACCAACAATTTTATAAGCTAATAATAATTGAAATAGAGACCCAGAAAGGCTAAAACTATCATTCTTATAAACTGATTTTCAACTTTGATTTAAATTTTACTTCAAGTTATTAATCAATTTGGCTGTGACGTTAAAAACTGTCACATGATACGTCACTTCAAAGCTTACCTTTCTTGTTGATTTAAGCAGCTTGGGATTAATTTTGGAAAGAATTTCTCAACGATTTTTACAACGCATGACAACGATGTGTGATAAATTTCCGAGACACCTCGTCCCTACAAAGAAAGGAGAGAAAGATAAGAGAACTACAAAAAACGTTGGAAATGTTAATACAGATCAGTGAAGCAGACGGCTAAACATTTACAGAATCTTTAGCGTAATTACCATATGGAACTTGTCGAGCAATATTGCCAAAAGATTAAGCTTTGTTTTTTTATTGCTTTACACTGTGCAAGAATTATATGTGGCCGATTTTTCAGCTAGCGTTGACATTTAGTGAAGCAGCTGTGAAAAAATTTAGACCACGGCCCCAGAAAGAGGTAAGTGGGCCATTTGTTGTAAATCTGAATATTTTTTGAAGGTGATCATGGTAATAATAATAATAATCAGCTTATTCAACGTAATCCTCTTCAAGGTAATCTTACTGTAGGTAAATTGTGGTAGATTTTATGCAACTATCACTTCACGATGCTGAAATGGAAATAAGTTGTTTTCAACACGATGGGGCTGCAGCGCATTCTACTAGGACCACAATAGCAATTATTTAACAACCGGATAATTCGTGAAATGTAGAGAATATTTGGCCCCCGAGACTTGTGATCTTACTCCTGTAGAGTTTTTGTCCCTATTTAAAGGACACGAATCATTAATAATGGCGAAGTATGTCTGATAGAGTGTAATCCACAAAAGAATTGCAGGTAGCTCTACAAGAACCTTTAAAAAAATATAGAGAGTTGCAAAAAAATGTTGCAGATAAACCCAAAAAATATATAGGGTGTCAAAACACATTTTCATGATGTCATTTATCTTCTCACACTGTTGCTCGTATTAGCTATAGATTTTTTTGATGTACAGAGGTCATCATAAATAAAAGTTCACAAAATAGTTATTTTCTTCAAACATCAGAAAAACGGACCTTTGTATACCACCACACATAGTAAAAGATGCATTTCAATGCCATGTCTGACGGCGTCAGAAAAAATAACTTCGAGATTATCTCGCGTATGGTAGAATTGATTGCAAACAAGGTTCATGGTGTGTAGTCTGGTTGTGTGGTCGTATGATGTAGTGGATAGTGAGATTATGTAAAAAGAAATGTTAAATTTTAACTTGATTGAGACCTTTGAAGAAAAAATAGTATGTTTTATTCGGAGTAAAAGTGCCTTTTCGTGCCTCGTCTATATTCAAAAATGCGGTCAACCGAAACAATAATAATCAACTCAATTATAAAATACCTCTTATTAATCTACTTAAATATCACTTTTTTAAATTTATCAGTAAAATGTCTATGGGTTAGAATAAATTGACACTGGTCTCCCTGATTTTAAAACAATAAATATTGTTACGAAATAAACCCATACGCCGCCCCGGTATGACGCCTATGGGTCGTCGAGAGCTTTCTGGTATGTCCGGTGATGATGGGTGAGTCGTCATCGGTGACGGTAGCCTAGAGGCGTTCCATAAAGACAAGTCTGGAGCAAGTCTCGATTGCGGGGCCCAGAAAAACGGCGTTCTCGATCCATCGAGAGGAACGTATAGGTTTAAATAGAGGCCACCGTCGGGAACGATGATTGTTGTTGAGTCAACAAGTCGAGTCGAGTAGAGTCCAGCGACAATGTTGAGAGAAGCCAGCCAAGTTGCGCCGGAATTATTTTGTGCATAATCACTGTGTAATTAGATGTGTATATTTGAGTTACTAAGAAATACATTGTTGAGTTTTACCCACGCCGATTTTTAGTCAGCGTTCATCGTGACAATATAGAAATTATATGAAGTCATGAGGTTAGGTTACTAAATATTTATAACGATACCTTCCAATGGTCGTTGTCACCCGCCTAAAACCGTCAAAAATAAGATTATCTGTTTTAACGTTTGCCAGAAAGTAAAAATCAGTTTATTAAAGCAGTTACAAATAACTTTTTAATCAATACTTAGAATTGAGAACAACTGAAGATCTAATTTACAAAACGTTTAAATAAAAAGATTCATAAATGTTATATTTCTTAATGACACAAACTAACTATCACTTTGCATAAGGTATTGTGGACAATGCGTTGAGTATTGCCAACTTACTTTTGCAAAAATTTAACGACTTCGGAATTTCTTTAATTAAATAAATGAATTTTTATAAATTTTGAGTAACCATCTTCAGTTATTGAGTTCAATATTTTCTTAATAATTAATATTTTTTATATTTTAGTTACAAATAATCTCTAGGAAAGAAAAACAGAAGAAGAAAGTCAAGTACATGTCGACGAAGAAACTTAAAATGACTGGTATACTGGGCTCTTAAAGTAAAAACTCGCTTTCAATAACAATCTGTGTTAATTTTGAATAGATGTCATATTCATCTGGGAAAAAATATTATTGATATTACGTTGTCTACGTAGCAATTAATAATAATAAATTTATTCAGGCTTTATGTAACAGTAGTTTTGTTTCGTTGCAACGTAGATAATGTATAAACATAACACAAGAATGATATATTTATTTACAGTTTAAATAAGTAGTCACAGCAAAATATACGTTTAGTGCTTT
Organism: Zophobas morio; assembly: GCF_036711695.1. Lineage (NCBI taxonomy): Eukaryota > Metazoa > Arthropoda > Insecta > Coleoptera > Tenebrionidae > Zophobas > Zophobas morio. The sequence goes on from NW_026972110.1 coordinate 9,416,285, forward strand.
ACAACCAAGAATTTCCTGAATAGTGTAAAAAGTAGGAGTATTATTTAAAAGTAAACACTTACAGTATTTTTAAAACAATCCGTGTTTAGTTTTATTACACTTGCAGATAGTTTTTTACATAATGCTGTGTCGAGCAAATTGTCTAAATTTTGTGGGCCTTATATTGTTACAAGCACGAGTGTTATAATTATGTGTCATTCTAATTAGTAATATTAGCAATATGTTTATGGATTTCAACCAAGCAATGATGAATATAGACACGAGGTAGTATCATAATTTATTGTTTATCTAATTAAAAAAATGGGCGACGGCTAGGCGTATAGCCTAGTCTATATAAGACTCCTAAAGCTTATTATCATTATATTATTATTAGCAACAGGATTTAAAGGTTTATTTCTTTATGTAATATTGGTAATAGATTTTATATAATGTTTGCACTTAAAATGCACTAAAAAATTTAGCATAGCAAATTTACCATTATTAGTCATTATTGTTAGAGTCCATCACTATATTAATCTGTTTGAATGTTAATGTGTAAATCCCATTACAAACGGGTATTGCTAGCTACTGGTCAGATTTTGTACTTACGTTTATGTAACATACAGTCATACAGTTATGATTATATTTTTTCACCGTTATTAAAAAAACTAATAATAATACTATTACAGGTTTTAGGTTACTTAGACGGAACTTCGCTTATTCCTCAAATACAGTCTAACATATTCAACATAAGTTATATCATATCAATATTTAATGGATAGAGAAGCAAAGGGATGTGTTTTTATTTTCTCTTTTTTTGTCATCTATTTTCTGGAAATAAAGTTGATAGGTTCTATGATTTTTCATTTTTATTTCCCGAGCGTAAGCAAAGGAAGTATCGCAACAAGTAAAGTAATAATTTATAAGTAATTTAACTTTGGAAGCGGAAAAGTAAATTTTTCAAAATCTCGCAAACGCTTTAAGGTATCGTAAGCATGGTGAATAGCAAGTACAACTTTTGTCTCCCCTTTCCCCACGTTGATTACGTCATCGCCAAATTTTTCCCGATACATCCTATTTAAAATGTGTAAAACGTTTAAGTACATATATTCATGTGGTTTATTTATCATTGCATTCATTTTTTACTTCCCGAGCGTAAGCAAAGGAAGTATTGTAATCGAGTCCGTCGGCCGACTCTCTACTTTTACGTTTTCTCGATCTTTCATGACCCCTAGAAGACGAAGAAATAGGTCTCCCATTTCCGTCTGTCTGTCCGTCTGTCCGTCTGTCCGTCTGTCCGTCTGTCCGTCTGTCCGTCTGTTGTCCCGGATTTTTATTAGACAGATAATCTCCGAAAGTACTCGACCGATTGTTGTGAAATTTTGTACTTATATTAAGAATATCATGTAGATGGTAAAACGCTAACCAAAATTTGTCTAATCATCCCCACCACTAATGCGATGACGTCACTTCAAAATTGTACATAGTAAATGGGTTTTCAATTGTATAAAATAACATAGCCCTACACATGTAGTTCACAACTCTGAATCGACTTTTCACCCGAAACGTCCAGATTTTTGGAAAAAAAATCAAAATTATAAAACAACATTTTGAAATTTAATTTTTAATCTGCTAACCAGAATGCTTTGAAATGTTGCAGATGTTTTAAGGCTATAAAGAGCATCATAAATCTTTAGTCAAAAAATATTTGCTTATCCCCTCCAAAAACTTGATGACGTCAGCTCAAAAGTTTGTGGAATAAATCATATCTAAAATGTACAAAATATGATGAGTCTGTACTTGTGATCTATCACTCCATTCATATTTTTTGGATTTGCATATACAGAGTGACTCAAAAAAATTAATGAATGCGTAAATATATTTTATTGATTTAATCAGGAACTACAAAACGGAATGCTCTGACATCTTGCAGATGTTTTAAGGTTATAAAGAGCATAATAAATGTTTAGTCAAAATATATTTGCTTATCCCCTCCAAAAACTTGATGACGTCAGCTCGAAAATTTGCCGAATAAATCATATCTAAAATGTACAAAATATGATCAGTCTGTACTTGTGATCTATCACTCCATTCATATTTTTTGGATTTGCATATACAGGGTGATTCAAGAAAATAAATGAAAGCGTAAATTTATTTTACTGATTTACTCAGGAACTACAAAACCGAATGCTTCGAAATCTTGAAGATATTTTAAAATTATCATAAGCATGGTAAATTTTTGATCAAAATGTATTTGGTCGTCCCCCCTAAAAAATTTATGACGTTACCACAAAATTTTGCTGAATAAATCCTATCTAAAATGTACAAAATATGGTGAGTCTCTTCTTGTGATTTATCATTCCATTCAAATTTTTTCGATTTGCATATACAGGGTGACTCAAAAAAATTAATGAATGCGTAAATTTATTTTATTGATTTAATCAGGAACTACAAAACCGAATGCTTTGAAATCTTGCAGATGTTTTAAGGTTATAAAGAGCATAATAAATTTTTAGTCAAAATATATTTGGTTATCTTCTACAAAAAACTGATGACGTCAGCTCAAAAGTTTGCCGAATAAATCGTATCTAAAATGTACAAAATATGATGAGTCTGTACTTGTGATTTATCATTCCATTCATATTTTTGGATTTGCATATGCAGGGTGACTCAAAAAAATTAATGAAGGCGTGAATTTATTTTATCGATTTAATCAGGAATTACAAAACCGAATGCTTTGAAATCTTGGGAATATTTTAAAGTTATTATAAGCATGGTAAACTTTTGTTCAAAATGTATTTGTTCATCCCTCCTAAAAAAATTGATGACGTCACCCTTAAATTTTGCTGAATAAATCCTATCTAAAATGCAAAAAATATGATGAGTTTGTACTTGTGATTTATCACTCCATTCATATTTTTTAGATTTTCTTAAGAGGTGGTTCAAAAAAATTAATGAAGTCAATTTATTTTATTGATTAAATTAAAGGCAACACTTATTATTAGTATTACACCCCAACCAACCCAATTTGGTAGACACAAAATTTGTTAAAGGAAAAACTCGGTTGAAACATAAGGCTAGCACGCTTATTTACATCGACCTGCATTTGTTTTATGCGCTCACTTGGTTCCGCGAATGTGAAATAGACATGTTTATAATCAACCAATTGTGAATTTCACCGTCAAGAATTAAAATAAAACCCAATGTTTTATATAATAAGCGGAAGTCGAAGCAATAAAACCGATGGTCGTTTTGTTTACAGTTTCTCTGTTTGACTCTCACGTATGCTGTTACGCTTGTCATCTTAAATTAAGAATGTTTATACATAAACGATTTTCAGTTACCTTTCATATTACTAGACAGCGGATTTTTGTCGGGCGACGTCACGATTATAGGTGGGGACGCGCTGGATCGCCGGGACTCAGTAGCGGGTGATAGATAATCACTGAATTTAATCAGTACTAATTCCATAAATATAATTAACGATTTATTAATCAAACGGCTAAGTAAATGAGCACGGGAATTAACAGCAGAGTGCAACGAAACAGCGTTATTCTAATCTCAAATAAACGAAGTGCAGTCCGCAACCGCAATGAATTCGCATCCCGTACGAGCCGTACCGAGTTTGGCCTTGCCTAGCCCAACAGAAATCCGCTCTCTAGATATTACACACCGGCGCCGTATACGTGAGTAAATTGTTTCGTTATTTTATTGATTATAAGAAATCAATATTCAAAACGACCCAATTCATGTTCCCGAAAATTTGGGAATACAATAATTTTATTGTTAGTATTACACTACATCTATCCCAACTGATATACGTGTCCTTGCAAAAATTTTGATGACGTCATCACATTTTTTTTTTAAATTCCCACTACAAAAATGTAATGAGAAAAAAAAACACAATAGGCATGCAGTCGTCAAGTTTCCGACAGCGAGGGAAGTACTGTCTAAACTCTTTAGACCAATTTTTTATTCTTATTTTATAGAGGTTATCAATTAACACAAAAAAATTGCAAAATCTAATTTTATATTTTTTCAAAGAAGCGGAGATTGTTGGACTGTACTCAGGAGCGAGGGAAGTTTTGTCGAAATAACCTTCCACCAATTTTTTGTTGTATTTAATACAATACATCGTTTATGTGCATGATAATTTTTGGAAGGCAAAGAAAATTTGATTTACGCTACTGTAATTTTAACCCGTTATTAATTTCTGATTATTATCTTGATTAAAATGAATTTTAATACCATCGCTTGTGAGTAGAAAAGTAACTGATACGCTGTGCCACAGTATAGAGATCACTCAGTAGGGACAACTCGTGTCGGCGTCTTTGATCTTTCTGACCCGAAATGTAAGCCTTCATCGGTGGTCGTTGCCCAAAATATTTCTAGATGTCGCGACCCAATTTAAAAAGTATCACAAACGCTTCATTTTAAAATTGATTCGTGTACACAATTTACTACACTTTGTGCAAATGTATTTTTGGAAAAAATTAAAAATAGTGTAATAACAATAATATTTTGTAACTAGCTGATTTTAGAAACCACAGAGTCTATTATAATAAATAATGAATTACGCGCCCTAGAACAGACATGCCGTGTTGAAATTTAGATTTGGCCCCCCTTGTCTGATTACGATTTTACGTTTCATTAATTTCTTTTTCATGATGGTTGTAAATCGTTGCAAAATTCAACGTTATTAGAAAACGCTAATATATGTACGTTTAATTTTTTACAAAAAAATTAAACAGTAAACAATGGTCCCATCAAAACATGAACAATGCTTTTTAAAATGTCTCTGTGAAAATTACACTTAACTGCAATAATTACACCGGAAGATCAGCCTTAAACCATCAAAACCAAAGCAACTAAACTGCCAAATTTCAAATATTTCACATTATAGTCACTAGATAACCACAGTACCGCAGCTCAATGTCCCAATGTGCAAGAAAGAGAAGTACCTTGCGTTGCGCGCCCTCATACGGTCACAAGAAAAACAACCACCCATGAAAACGGGTCAGTAAAAATAGCGAGTTGTCCCTACTGTATGATTTCTATACTGTGATCTTAGTGTACTATATGCAACCATCTCCCTTCTAGTGTAATATTGAGGACTAATTCACTAATGGAAAAGATGTGAGATTAGCAATAATATACACCAAACATCTAGAAATAAATAATGTAAGGGATTCAGTTTAAATTGTAGTAAGACAGACGCTATCACTGTGTTAGTGATACAAGAAAATAATTGAACTTCATCCGCCAACAAAGTTGAATGAAAAATATCACTTGGATCCAGTGGTGTTTGCATTTGGTAGCATGTGTTTCTTTTAGAATTGCTTACATATAATGTCTCAAAAAACTGTTATACTTTATTTCTCAAACAATCTTAAATTCGTAATGATACCGTGACCTCATTTGACATACACCTGTTAAAACTTTTATGACTTAAGCGGCTTAAGCCAAAGCACCCTTATAAGTCAAACTGGCTATTGTAAGCTTTGTGGACCCGAACCGCAAGATTACTACTGTCCATTGTTGGCATAATGTAGCTGTGAACTGAGTTAAGTAATACAATAGTCAGTTTGACTTATAAGGGTGGTTTGGCTTAAGCCGCTTAAGTCATAAAAGTTTTAACAGGTGTGTGTCTTGTAATACGTGCAGCATATTATACACAGATGTTTTGAGTAATTCATGTGCTTAACGATGTGGGAATGTTAGGCAACATTTAATATATAGGTGTAATTATAATTGCTTGTACGTAATCGTCAATCAAAAAACGTTAAATCATCGAGGGTTGACGATCAGGGGCGAATGGACCATATGGAAATCGGGAATTTTCCAGGGGCACCAATAGTCGTGGTACAGAAGATCGCGGGTGCCCGAATTCAAATTTTACATAATTTAAAATTATGTTAGATTTGTAAAAAACAACCGATTCGGCCTTTCAAGGGTACCGTGTTGGTCTAAATTTTTCCCGCGATAGTTTCGCAGGTCCCATCCGCCTCTGTAATGAGTACTTTGATTCGAGATTAATTTATTGAATCGTTTTTTACTTCCCGAGCGTATGTGAAGGAAGTATTGTAATCGACGAGAAATAGGTCTCTCGTTTCCGTCTGTCTGCCTGTCCATCTGTCCGTCTGTCCGTCTGTCCGTCTGTCCGTCTGTCCGTCTGTCCGTCTGTCTCCGTCAGGGGTTTTTATTAGACAGATAATCTCCGAAAGTACTGGACCGATTGTTGTCAAATTTTGTATGTAGATGGTAAAACGCTAACCAAAATTTCTCTGATCATCCCCACCACTAATGCGATGACGTCACTTCAAAATTGTACAGAGCAAATGGGTTTTAAATTGTATAAAACAACATAGTCCTCAACATGTAGTTTATGACTCCGAATAGAGTTTTTACCCAAAACATCCAGGAAAAAAAAAATCAAAATTATAAAACAACATTTTGCAATTTAATTTTGAATCTGATTAATCGAATGCTTTGAAATCTTGTAGATGTTTTAAAGCTATAAAGAGCATAATAAATTTTTAGTCAAAATATATTTGCTTATCCCCTCCAAAAAATTGATGACGTCAGCTCAAAAATTTGTTGAATAAATCCTATCTAAAATGTACAAAATATGATGAGTCTGTACTTGTAATTTATCATTCCATCCATATTTTTTGGATTTGCATATACAGGGTGACTCAAAAAAATAAATCATTGTATTTCAGGAGCGAAGGAAGTTCTGTCGAAATAACTTTCGACCAATTGTTTAGATTTGCTTAATAGGTGGCTCAAAAAAATTAATGAATGAGTCAATATATTTTATTGATTAAATCAGGAATAGCTCACTCCATTACACCGAAAATTTGGAGATACAACACTGTTTTGTTATTTTATTGATTACAGATCAATATTCAAGATGACCCAATTCATTTTCCCGAAAATTTCGGAATACAGTACTTTTATTTTTAGTATTACACTACATCTATCCAAACTGATATACGTGTCCTTACAAAAATATTGATAATGAGAAAACAATATAATAGACATGCAGTCGTCACGTTTCCGAAGGCGAGGGAAGTACTGTGCCGACTTGAGACCTTTTGAAATAGGTGGACAGATTTTTATTGATGTGTTAAATATGAAGATATAAAATAGGTTGTTATTACCAATTAATAGGCGAAAACGTTGATGGCACCTAAAAGTTCGTTTTGGACAGTTTGAGACGTTCCTTTAAAAACCGTTGCTTCTTTCAAATGATCTGATAGAGCAGAGTCCAATTTAGGCGTAAAATCAGTCAAACCTTGAAACATACCTACCTGGATTTTGTGATTCCCTACTTTCGTCATGTCCACGTAAAGCAAGTTCGAACACTGCACAAAATTTTATGCAACAGATCTCGAAGTATGGGTGCTAAAAGTAAAAAAAAGTTCATGTAAAAGTGTTCTCCTTTTAGAGATAAAAATTGTTAAAATTTATGTCCAAATTCGTTGAACGCCTCTGATAAAAAGGTCGTGTTTATAGCAACAAAAGGGTCTCTAATTTTTTTGTCCTTGTTACAGTTGCTAGTATTTATTAAAATAAATTAATTTTACCTATTTATCCTCCAGTAGCGGCTAAAAAGGTTAGATAAGGGTTAATTTATTTATTTATTCGTTTTATCGTTATTTGAATACATTTCAAATGCTGACAAACAGTGACAAATTTCTAACACCCGGATAACTATGTTTAGTGCTATTTGAAATTTAAAAGAGGCATCCAAGTAAGTTTTGAATTTATATGATTAATTACCCGAATTGCATGATTTTGCAGAAGAGTAGCATCATTTGATAACGAATTTTAACGCGACCCAAGTTAAGCTCTCGCGTTCAATCTCTCAGCTTATGAAATGACGCTTTGTTGCTTAAATTGCATTATTTTTTACAATTCGTTAACGATTTGCCTGTTTTAATTAATAGTGAAAATTATTTTACAATATACGCTGTGAAAGTTTAGCTGCAGATGGTCTGTGCTCTTTAATTAAATGGTGGTTATTAAATAAACTGTATTTAAACAGATTAAAAGGCTGCGTGATGTTACGTAGCAAAAAAATCCACTATTGTATTCCTACACGATCGACGAGATCACTTCAAATAATAGGTATTAAAAGGACAAAGATTTGGGTATCATATTCGATGAATCTCTTACCATAACCATAATAATAATAATAATGAAACAATAAAAAATCGGTCTAAAGAGTTTAGACAGTACTTCCCTCGCTGTCGGAAACTTGACGACTGCATGCCTATTGTGTTTTTTTTTCTCATTACATTTTTGTAGTGGGAATTTAAAAAAAAATTGTGATGACGTCATCAAAATTTTTGCAAGGACACGTATATCAGTTGGGATAGATGTAGTGTAATACTAAGAATAAAATTATTGTATTCCCAAATTTTCGGGAACATGAATTGGGTCGTTTTGAATATTGATTTCTTATAATCAATAAAATAACGAAACAATTTACTCACGTATACGGCGCCGGTGTGTAATATCTAGAGAGCGGATTTCTGTTGGGCTAGGCAAGGCCAAACTCGGTACGGCTCGTACGGGATGCGAATTCATTGCGGTTGCGGACTGCACTTCGTTTATTTGAGATTAGAATAACGCTGTTTCGTTGCACTCTGCTGTTAATTCCCGTGCTCATTTACTTAGCCGTTTGATTAATAAATCGTTAATTATATTTATGGAATTAGTACTGATTAAATTCAGTGATTATCTATCACCCGCTACTGAGTCCCGGCGATCCAGCGCGTCCCCACCTATAATCGTGACGTCGCCCGACAAAAATCCGCTGTCTAGTAATATGAAAGGTAACTGAAAATCGTTTATGTATAAACATTCTTAATTTAAGATGACAAGCGTAACAGCATACGTGAGAGTCAAACAGAGAAACTGTAAACAAAACGACCATCGGTTTTATTGCTTCGACTTCCGCTTATTATATAAAACATTGGGTTTTATTTTAATTCTTGACGGTGAAATTCACAATTGGTTGATTATAAACATGTCTATTTCACATTCGCGGAACCAAGTGAGCGCATAAAACAAATGCAGGTCGATGTAAATAAGCGTGCTAGCCTTATGTTTCAACCGAGTTTTTCCTTTAACAAATTTTGTGTCTACCAAATTGGGTTGGTTGGGGTGTAATACTAATAATAAGTGTTGCCTTTAATTTAATCAATAAAATAAATTGACTTCATTAATTTTTTTGAACCACCTCTTAAGAAAATCTAAAAAATATGAATGGAATGATAAATCACAAGTACAAACTCATCATATTTTTTGCATTTTAGATAGGATTTATTCAGCAAAATTTAAGGGTGACGTCATCAATTTTTTTAGGAGGGATGAACAAATACATTTTGAACAAAAGTTTACCATGCTTATAATAACTTTAAAATATTCCCAAGATTTCAAAGCATTCGGTTTTGTAATTCCTGATTAAATCGATAAAATAAATTCACGCCTTCATTAATTTTTTTGAGTCACCGTGCATATGCAAATCCAAAAATATGAATGGAATGATAAATCACAAGTACAGACTCATCATATTTTGTACATTTTAGATACGATTTATTCGGCAAACTTTTGAGCTGACGTCATCAGTTTTTTGTAGAAGATAACCAAATATATTTTGACTAAAAATTTATTATGCTCTTTATAACCTTAAAACATCTGCAAGATTTCAAAGCATTCGGTTTTGTAGTTCCTGATTAAATCAATAAAATAAATTTACGCATTCATTAATTTTTTTGAGTCACCCTGTATATGCAAATCGAAAAAATTTGAATGGAATGATAAATCACAAGAAGAGACTCACCATATTTTGTACATTTTAGATAGGATTTATTCAGCAAAATTTTGTGGTAACGTCATAAATTTTTTAGGGGGGACGACCAAATACATTTTGATCAAAAATTTACCATGCTTATGATAATTTTAAAATATCTTCAAGATTTCGAAGCATTCGGTTTTGTAGTTCCTGAGTAAATCAGTAAAATAAATTTACGCTTTCATTTATTTTCTTGAATCACCCTGTATATGCAAATCCAAAAAATATGAATGGAGTGATAGATCACAAGTACAGACTGATCATATTTTGTACATTTTAGATATGATTTATTCGGCAAATTTTCGAGCTGACGTCATCAAGTTTTTGGAGGGGATAAGCAAATATATTTTGACTAAACATTTATTATGCTCTTTATAACCTTAAAACATCTGCAAGATGTCAGAGCATTCCGTTTTGTAGTTCCTGATTAAATCAATAAAATATATTTACGCATTCATTAATTTTTTTGAGTCACTCTGTATATGCAAATCCAAAAAATATGAATGGAGTGATAGATCACAAGTACAGACTCATCATATTTTGTACATTTTAGATATGATTTATTCCACAAACTTTTGAGCTGACGTCATCAAGTTTTTGGAGGGGATAAGCAAATATTTTTTGACTAAAGATTTATGATGCTCTTTATAGCCTTAAAACATCTGCAACATTTCAAAGCATTCTGGTTAGCAGATTAAAAATTAAATTTCAAAATGTTGTTTTATAATTTTGATTTTTTTTCCAAAAATCTGGACGTTTCGGGTGAAAAGTCGATTCAGAGTTGTGAACTACATGTGTAGGGCTATGTTATTTTATACAATTGAAAACCCATTTACTATGTACAATTTTGAAGTGACGTCATCGCATTAGTGGTGGGGATGATTAGACAAATTTTGGTTAGCGTTTTACCATCTACATGATATTCTTAATATAAGTACAAAATTTCACAACAATCGGTCGAGTACTTTCGGAGATTATCTGTCTAATAAAAATCCGGGACAACAGACGGACAGACGGACAGACGGACAGACGGACAGACGGACAGACGGACAGACAGACGGAAATGGGAGACCTATTTCTTCGTCTTCTAGGGGTCATGAAAGATCGAGAAAACGTAAAAGTAGAGAGTCGGCCGACGGACTCGATTACAATACTTCCTTTGCTTACGCTCGGGAAGTAAAAATGCATTGATGTCATACGGCTCCATGTGTCGAAATTGTAGAGGCTTTTCGAACATAAAAACGATTATTATTCTGTATTGTTTGTTGCTAAGTATATGGCGGTCTGATCTGGTAAGTTACTGTTATATAAAGTTCATTTTTATCAAGTCTTCAGTCAGTTCAAAGGAAATTCCTGAAATTCATTAGTTACTTAGAAGATGGTGTTTAGCCCTGAAGGGGTATACATATACATTAATCAATATTGCTTTCTAGATTTAATTTAAGTTCTTTATCTATTCGTAGGCGTAGGATATAGGTTAGTCATCCTTTTTACTTTTTATTAAATAACACTATGTAACAAAATTATAGAAAAATAATATTTATCTGACTTTTTTTGTGGTTTTGGGTGTAATTTAGTCTATACTTAGAGAATGTGAATTTGGTTCGTACAGAGAGTCCCTAACATAAAAAATATTTAACTATTTGTTGTTTAGTGAAAAATGTCAAAATTTTAATTAAAAAAAAAAACGAAAGCAGTTTAATTAATTGGAAATACTACAAAGAAGAAAAAAGGCATAAATCATTTACAAATAAAAATAAAAATCAACCTTCGCGTAGCCCTGGGGCTTGGGAGGGCTGCTACGTTAATTAAATTATAAAATATATTTACCGTACAAAAATATATAACAACCAGTAAGATGGTTACTTGGTTTTCTTAAAAAACGGGAAATGGTAAATGCTACAGACTTAGGTAAGATTTCCTCGAAACCATGCTTCCAAACTTGACCGGCAACTTCCGCAGTACACAAGATGAACCCATGGTTTATCCTGGTTCTTAATAGTTCTCTCAAAGTACGCTTCATATGCTACCCAGAACTTTGTCGTAGGAACTATTTTATGTTTCACTTAGTCAACAGTTTTGCAATAACCGCAAATGTAACAAAAAGAAGTTGCAGATAATTTACCCCTGCGTGTGGCTACGATTTTCGAATTTAAACGCAAAATATATACATTTTTTTTTCTTTTACAAAAAAAATTAAATAAATGAAAATAGGGACAGTTCGACCAAACGAACCACAGCATGTCAAAAGTTACATCAGGATACAACGATAAATGTGAAAAAAGCAAGATAATAATTTTTTTGTTACACAGTGTAATTAAACTGATTGCTGTTATTTTTTTTATCGCCAACCGGCAATAGAGACATGCATTACCATAGCGATTTTCGGAAGTAAACAAACACTTTATTTTACTGTAAAAATCAAGCACTTTACCTGCCGCTCATAATTGTCAACATAACCATGACTGTATGACATTCTGTCTGTCACTGTCACGGTTCCAACGAGAAAAGTTCTGATACGATTGCAGAGTCCTATGTTGAGGAATCTGTGCTCAATAAAAAGAAAATCGCAGAGACAATTTTAGGTGAAAGTCAAACTGACAACATATTTGTTACCAATGATAATTTTACTCAAGATTCACCTAATGAAATTATTAGCACGGCTAATCCTCAAACATTTTCACTTCAAACTCCTTCGACTTCAGGACTCAATTTTTATTATCCGTCAGGTTGTACATTTACATTTAATATAACAAGTAATAAGTAGATATCTTTTGACTCATTGTTATTATACGTTTACTGTCATAATAAAATGTGATAAGTCATAACATTTCCATTATTTTTAATTATAAATTTTTAAGGTTGGCGATAAAAATTTGTATGCACCACGTCAGTAAAGGATCTTTATCGAACTCGCCTGTTACTCGCCTCGCTCGCTTCGCTCGCTCGGCTCATAATCTCAGACTCGTTCGATAAAGAATCACTTTACTGACTTGGTACATAAATAACTATTATAGTAATGTTCTAAATTAAGTATTATTATTCCAAGAATGGACTCCTGGCAAAGTACTCATTTGTTACATAGAACCTACACTGTACTGAAGTAGGAGCACTTTTTAATGAAGCCCATCCCAATCGAGAACAAGTCTCTAGGTCTACGGTTTCAAAATCATTGCGCAGATTTAAGAAAACTGGTAATGTTAGAAATCGTCAAAGAACCAGAAGACCAAAAAATGTTACAAATGACGAGAACTCTTTTAATATCATGTTAGATGTAACTGAAAAGCCAAAAACTTCACTGAAGTAATTCGCATTTAACCACAAAAATGAATAGTAGCTCAGTTCAAAAAATACTGAAACCGGAAAAATATTAAGTATCTACACAAAATTTGACGGCAGAATCGAATTTTGTAAAATAACGACAGATGAATGGGCATGTTAATCGCCATAACTGTAGATACTGGTCCAATTACAATCCACACTGGATGGAAGAGGTTCATACAGAGTGCCCCTAAAAAAATAATGTTTGGTGTGGCATTATTGGTCGCCACATTACAGGTCCCTTCTCCATTAACGGGAATTTAACGTCTACATACACCTCCAACTTTTGCATCAAAGTATTATTCCCCGAAAAATATTTCCCAACTAGGAAAAGCCTAATTTCCCTGCAGAGTTCATCTGGTTCCAACAAGATGGAAAGTACGGCATCACTTGAATGAAAATTGGCCAGCTAGGTCACCCGATTTAACTTCCCTTGACTTTTTTTTTCTGCGGGGTTATGTAAAAAATAGTATGTTAATAGACTACAAAGCATCGAAGAACTCTATGAAGGAATATTAAATGTGATTGCTAATATTCCTCCTAATAGTATAACAGATTCATTTGAAAACTTTGTGCAACGTATTTACTATTGTCAGGAAGTAAATAGAGAACATTTCTAAGATTTGTTGTAAAATTATTGTTTTTTAAAAGTTATTTGATCTTTTTTCAATAGCGTAATTTTTATTTAAATTTTTCAAAAAGCTTTTTTAAAAATAGATTCACTATTTACAATCATTAAATCGGAGTATTGTTATTTCTAGAATATTTTGTAAATTATTTGGAAACAGCATTTACCTATATCAATCTCTTACGTTGACACCTTTATTTCAGTTTATGTACCCTCAGTTCTATTCTTTTTACAATCATTGGGCACTTGTATCGCGTGATCAGAAATGACTGAGTTTGTGGGCAATCCTGGATTTTTAATCGAAATTGGTATGTTTTCTATAATTTCCGGTTTTAATTTGCAAAATGTCTCCAAAAGTCCAAAACATAACCTAAATTTATAGAAGGTAGAATTGATACATCTGTCACACAATTACTACCGTTATGGCAACATAAACGCGATAAAAGTTTACTTTTTGGTTTAAAAATTACTGCCAACACACTGAGTGTTTTATAATCACGCGGTATAATTTTTGACTAAAGTGTCCAACCCCAGGACTATGACAGGTGACAGTATTGTCAACGCTGACAATTTATTTTACCATATTGGTAAAAAATAAATAACGCACGCGTTACATTTCTGAACAAAAAAAGCACTATTTACTTTAATTTGACTACTATACCGCGTGTCTGGAAAATGGCGGATTAACTCTTCAGTACGTTATATACGGGAGTTTCGGGAGTCCCAAAAAATAATAAAAAAATTCTTTATGGTGTAGATTATGAAAAAAACGTAATTTTATAAAAGTAAAATTGGCAACACAGCACACACCTAATGCTTGAATACTTCCAGCTTACTTTCTGGTTTCTTACAGAGATATGTAAAAGACTAGATACAGATATTTAATGTTCTCGTGGACATACGTTTAGGGCCAAAATGTCACTGTACGTTTATATCTCCCTCTTTTTCTCTAGCACGTATAATGGTAACCCGATATCTGAAGGTCTCGCTCTGTACGGCGCAACCAATCAGAGTTGGCGCAACGTTTGTCGTTGATGCCGTTCTTGTGTTTGTGCCGGTCCCTGTCGGACCACTCAGACTGTGGGTGGTTATGATTATTTATAATTGCCGCCATCAGAACGGGCCAATAACAAGACAACCACCTTTTAGAGAGTGATCGATGTAGCCTACAGTTGGCAATCCATAGTACTGGTGCTGATATAGAAAAGGATAGGCGACACAAAGTATTGCTACTCTTAGATCATAGATGTTGGCCCTAGATCGGGAAAGCTATAACCGCATCTGTCTTTTACATATCTCTGGTTTCTTAGTACCGATGGTGGCTGAAATCCACCTTTGTTTTATATCAGGCAAACATTATTGTCAAATGGAATTTTATCAAATTATTACAAAAACAGCATAGTCATTTCTTTGTGCATTCTAACTGAAATGGTAATTAAACATGGTCATGGGCGAGAAAAATATTAACTAAAAGTTTTATTAATAGTTATTGTGATAATGAATGAGTTGTTTAGTTGTTAAACGTAGCAAAAGAACCAATTTTAGAATCATTATAACTCCACCAAAATGTGATAAGGATTTTTTTACTATTATTCCCAGACTTACCAGTTGATTGTTAAGAGCGTAGCGGAGAGTTAATCCGCCATTTTCCAGACACCCGGTAGTGCTATTTAAAAAAAGCAAGTTAACTTTACATTTCAAAAACAAGTGAAGTATAAAATTTGAAAAAAATACAGAAAATAGAACTTGAGTATTCCTAGGGATTGTCTAAAATTCAAAAAGATTCAACAAACCGTTCTCGCGATATTCAACTGCTTCCGTACTTTTTGGCGACCCTGTGTATCCTGTTCTTTACATATTCCGGTTTCTATTTGTTTTTAATTATGCATTAAAAGTACATTAAGTTTTTCAGGAAAAAATTATTTACTCTTAATTGTCATATGTATAATTATAAAAAATCCCCACCTTCTTTATTCAAGGCACATACAACGATTAATGCAAACAAATAACCATTCGGTATTCGGTGTTCGATAAAGACACTTCCTTTATGGTAACAGTTTTATTAATTTCATCGATCCATTCTGAAATTATTGTCGCAACAGCTTTTTCCAGTCCAAGGACTTTACTTCCCCTATAAAACTTTTTACTTTTGAAGAGACAAGTTTGTATGCTATTTGACACCTTCGAAGACGATTTTAGTTTTTTCGACGAAAACATTTATTTTATAACAGAAATCATGTCACAGAAAACTATTTTGTGTTGTGTGATGGGTCTAATTTGCTTCACATCGGCAGCTTTGCGTAAGTTTATTTTTGTATTATTTACTGCATCTGTTGCGTCACTATGTTAATTAATATTAAAAGTAAATATACCAAAGTATTTATTGATATTTAAATCAACATAATCTACATTGCTGCCACGTTTGTGTAACTACGTGTACGGGGTGTTAAACTATTAGAGTTTTGCAATAACAGATGCATGTAGGTGATTTTTAAAGCGTATGATGCCTGTAAAATTTCGTTAATATGAAATGTTGTTATTAAAATTGGCTACATATTAAAATTATGTAAAGTTTGTCTAACTTTGAATCTACCGAGTCATTAACTATGCAAACATTAATATTTTGTTAATTTCAGTTACTTTCTGCATATGGAATTCCTGTTGCAATTCTTAAAGATCAGCTGGAAACTAGTTGTATGAGTGAAAGTGGTAACCCAAATATATTCCAGTTAGAAATTATTTAATGTAAATAAAAATCATCCTATATTCTTTTTGGTCAACGTGGACAAGATTTCTATAATCATAGTTTTAAAAATTTATGCTTTAGTTAATAAAATTAGAATCTATTTTATTAGGCACAGTGAGTTTATGCAGATAACGTTAAATAATACGTGTTATTCATTAATTGTGGTTTTCTAGTTAAATATCTTTGAACAGCAGAGCTATTAATATTAATGAAAAAATAAGCGCGAGATTTTTTCCAAAAATTATTCGTCATTAGAATCCAAAGTACAAGCAATTTGCATGTTCATTGTTATAATCATATGACAATACTTTTAGCATTATTTACTCACTTTGACAAATATGACATATATGAGAGTATTTTATACAATTAGGTTTATGAGGTTTGATAAATTTCATTAACAGTTATTTTATTAATCAGATGTTAAAAATTATGCATATTTAAAAATAGATGATGGTGAAGTTTCGTTTACTAAACTTGATAAAATTTGAAGAAAAATGTGTTTTAGAAGAAACAAAACCTATTGCTCTGAAATCTTGAAAATGTTTCATGCTGTGCGTGATCAATCAAAATTTGTCTCTAATATGTCCAAGCGCAATACCTCGATAATTTTTATAGAGGACTATATTTTCCGTTTTATAACTGGGATATATCACACGATACCCAATTCTGCCAGGAGGTGTTCATCTGTCCATATCCAATTTATAAAGTTTAAAATCAATTGATGCTAGAGCGCATCTCCACTGTAGACCTCTGACGTCTAGAGCACGAAAAAATAGGCCACCCGGTTCCGTCTGTCTGTAGTCTTTTTTTCTTAACTGGTGGTATTTTTTATTAGCGTTCACATCTATAGGGTCTATTAATCCAGGTCCTATTTCTTTTTTTGTGTTTTATATCCCAATATATTTTTTGCTGCAACAGTGGGATATACTTGCATATAAAGAAGTAAAAGTTTTTTCCAGTTACACATTTCCGTTTTCTCGCATTAGTTATTCTGGTTTTTATTTTAGTTTATGAGCTGACGTTCCTCAGCTCGCATCCACTAGTCAATTTGGTTCTGTGTGGACTGTGGAACCGTCTAGGGAGGTCCATATTTGTTTGTTATGATCAGAGTTAGGCACAGCCGAATTGGAAATCAATCAGACAAATATTAAAAACGACGGCCCTCTGTGAAGTCTCAACCTTAGTGGCGTTTGATGCAATTCAGGGTTTAGATCACGAAAATTGTGATGTTGAAGAGTCATTTTTAATTTTGAAAGCATTGTAACATCTAGGAGAACGCGTATAACTGAGGAAAACCTAGAAAAAGTAGTCATTGTTATGAAGAATTCCCGAAGTTGTAGGCCACGACTACAATAGCACTGGCGATCGGACGACAATGGGCATCACTTCCCCGATGCCGAAGTCTGGTTATGATGTCTTCTGTCGGAATGTGGTGTGTCATTTGTCGATGAGTTACCAAGTGTTTTACATTACCATTGACTGGAAATCTACTTATGTGTTCCTTTCTATGGCCGCAGTAGAATATTATTAGGTCTCTGCATTATTCCATTATCCAGCCCAGCGTATTTCTTTTAGGGCTATGATATGTGGTTCATATAGGGTAACGGAATGTTGTAACATGTTAATTGTTTCTGCCCGGTATAGTGTTCAAATATTCCTTGAGAATAGTTTAAAATCATTATCTTTTTTACGGTGCGATGGTCGTTTACCATGCTCTTGACTAGTCCTGACCAGTTTCCGAGGCTGTTTGTGGTCTTCTAATCGATCAAGTTTTCCCAGGGTAGAGTTGTTAGCACTATTCTTTAAATTCCGCGCCGTCCTCGTTTATTATCAGTAGGCGGAAATTTATCTTTTCGGGTGCAATTCCCCAGTTGAAGCAAGGTGTGTTTTACGGCGAGTAGCGGGGACGCTTTGATCTGGTCCACAAGGTCGTAGCCAGTGCGTCCCTAGGAGTGTTTACAGCTTGTTAAAAAACTACTTATATATTACTATATTACTTCAAAAAATAATACTTGATGCCCTTTTTAATTTTTCAAACACAGGACCACAGATTTGTGATCTTGAAATGTTATATTATGGTGATATAGTCCAAAAGAAAAATATATTTGTAATCAAACTATCGCCGCGACAGCACTGGATCTAGCGTGTGAAACACAATTCCGCCCGTTGTTTATTATACATATACACTGGGTTTTTCTGATATTTTTCTAAAAATATTAAAACCAATTGTTTTTAAATGCCATAATTTTTTTACTATAACAAATCAAAGGCGACAAAAAGGTTTCCTTTAATCTCTGTAATATGATACATATATTGTGGATTTTTTACAATCTTATATTTTATTCATAAAAATTTAATAAATTATGCACCTCCATACAATGATATCTGCAAGATAACTTCACAAATTCATAAAAAGTTGTGACAAACATAATAAGTAAGAAGTGCGTATGTCAACGTAAGTGTTTTGTATTTTTCAACATTCCATACTTCCGTAAGTTATAAAAACTAATTTTCTTCAATAAAAGTGAGAATAAAATTAAAAGTCATAATAAGCTACTCAAGGTTGTAGTGAATTTGTAATTATTTATTAACCACTTTAGTTGTCACTTAAAACAAAGACAGCAAAATGTTGCAGCATAATATGTTTTTCACGGTGTGTTTATATGGTTATATATTTTTAATTATATATTTTTATTTTGTTTTTCGTATGAAATCAAACGAAGGTAAGTTATTTTTCTTACACTAATCGTGTTTTAAAATACAGTTTTGAATTTTAACAAATTTGTTTTGATACTGTTTCACTAATAGGTTTTTAATGTCTAGAAAATCATTTACGTGAAAATGAGTGACAATAATATCTCGAGAGTCGATGTTCATCGTTCAAGTACGTTTTGCACATTTCCCGCATACAAATACTTAACCTTCGTGTGGATGCATTTTATTTGCTGATCCACAGGCTAACTTTGCGAAACTTGTGTTCTGCATACATAAATATACTGTTATGAACGCTTATTCAAAATGTGCTCGGTCGAAGGTCCCAAAGAATAATTACTGGGTTCTTAACTTAAAAAAAAATGCATCAAATTAAACAAAGCTTATGTGCTTAGGTACAGCGTTCCGCACAAAATTCATAATTCCGTGAATTGACGTTTGGGTAAGAGTTGATGGAACACTCAATATCCTAAATAATATATATAATATTCTTTTTCCTGATTAGGCTACCTTTACTTTAAACAGAATACTAAATCGCCATAATAGTATTACAATTATGGCGATTTAGTATTCTGTTAGTAGTCGTCAATTAATGCGGTAGGCCCTATCTTTTTTTTTTTGGAAATGTTAACAGCTGCAGCTAAACTGCGTCCAACCAAAAAATTTGTTTTCAACAAGATTAGGAACTTCTGTGTTTTAACGTGGAAGTGAAAGAGTTTTTGGGTCTCAAGGATTAAATTTGAATAAAGATGGGCAATATCGCTGGAATTCTCGTTCAAAAAGTGTAATTGTAAAAATAAAATTGACCTGTTCGAGGGTTTTTTTAAGAAAACGTGAATTAACGAATTCTGTGCGGAATTATCAATACTTTATATATACAATCTACACATTTTTCTGTTTATGCCTTAAAACTAAATAAATTTAGTTTGATTCAACACCCTTTTTTTGAGTATATTTATATTTCTTTTACAGGATCTTTTAACTAATAGTTTTTAAGAAATTTGCACACCTGCTTAGAGAAAGCGATCCTTGGTTTTGATTTGCCCAATTTTTAATTAAAGAACTTATTTTATTGTGTACTGAAAATTTGTAAAAATATACTTACTTAGACCCGGTTTACAGAAGCTCAATTAAATATCTGATTGCGATTAAATTTTTAATACAGCATTAAAGTACGATGTGACCGACTCTACGTCAATCAGATGTCGCTAAAGGCCACATTAAATGCTTGATTAGCTTCATCTCAATTAATTTTTAAATGTCAAATTTAAATATGCTTGTTGGTATCCTGCTTACCTTAATGTTTTTGTATTTTCTTTGACACACACAACGTTTTCCAAAGTATATATGTATTTTCGGCTTTTCTTAGCTGTTTTCTATTTTATAATGAAATCTGTCGGTATTGTATATATTGCACAAACGCTTAAGGTTTAGATTTGAATTTGATCGACGGTTTTGGGCGGCATATATGAAGATAACAAACACCTCAACAACTTTTATCTTATTGCTGTCCAAAAAATTTACTCCATAAAACTTTTCGAGAGGTTTATCACTACCAAACCCTTTCATAAACGACAATCTTATTTGTTTAAATAAATGAAATGCCTTATAGTTATGTAAAAAATTACAATAATATGCAGCGAAAGTTTTCATCAAAATATGCCCATAATATGTAATTTGGGACAGAATAATATTAAAGATTAAAATGTTTCATCCAGCTGTAATAGTAGGAGATAAACTTGTTGTTTGTTGGAGCAAGCCCAATATTGAAATTTTTTTACATTCCAAGATTTCCAAGATTATGTCTACCTAAAAAAGACTTAAAAATATAAATCGCGAAAATAACAAGGTGCCTTCCTGAAAAGGTACGCAACTCTACAGAACTGACACAATTTCTGAATCGAATCAAAAACAAACAGAGTAAAAATTTAGCTTAGTATTTTCAAATGTTAAGCTCAACCACATTTTTGTTTTTTAATAAATTTACAAACGATAAAGTGATTACCCCAAGTTTGTATTACCGAGCACGACTGAGAAAAAAACTCCTCTGCTAGGCCGTGCAAATCGTTTTTAAAATAATGGTGTTGATATTGAGGTTATTTGACCCTTTATTTGATAGATATTTAACCGTAGCTGTCAAAGGAAAGAGCTGGTGTTGCCAACATCATTATTTAAAAAAAAAATTGGTCTAAAGAGTTTAGACAGTAGGCCCTCGCTGTCGGAAACGTGACGACTGCATGCCTAATATGTTTTTTTTTTGCAGTAGATTTCATAGCACTCGGTTCTGTAGTTCTTGAGTAAATCAATAAAATAAATTTACACATTCATTTTTTTGAGTCACCCTGTATATGTAAATCAAAAAAATATGAATGCAATGATAAATAACAAGTACAGATTCATCATATTTTGCACATTTTAGATAGGATTTATTATGCTCTTTATAACCTTAAAACATCTGGCAAGATTTCAAAACATTCGGTTCTGTGGTTCCTAATTAAATCAATAAAATACATTTACACATTCATTAATTTTTTTGAGTCACCCTGTATATGCAAATCCAAAAAATATTAATGGAATGATAAATCACAAGAAGAGACTCATCATATCTTATACATTTAAGATAGGATTTATTCAGCAAAATTTTGGGATGATGTCATCAATTTTTTAGGGGGGATGAGCGATACATTTTGATTGAAAATTTACCGTGCTTATGAATAACTGTAAAACATCTCCAAGATTTCAAAGCTTTCGGTTTTTTAATTTCTGATTAAATAAATAAATTCACGCATTCATTAATTTTCTTGAGTCACCCTGTATATGCAAATCCAAAAAATATGAATAGAATGATAAATCACAAGTATTGTCTCATCATACTTTATACATTTTAGATAGGATTTATTAGACAAACTTTTGAGGTGACGTTATCAATTTTCTGGAGGGGACAAGTAAATACATATATTTTGAATAAAATTTATCATGCTTATCATAACTGTAAATCATTTGCAAGATTTCAAAGCATTCGGTTTTGCAGATTCCAAATTAAATGTTATTTTATGCTATTTAAAATCCATTTACTATGTACAATTTTGAAGTGACGTGATCACGTTATTGGTGGGAATGATTAGAAAAATTTTGGTTAGCGTTTTACCATCTACATGATATTCTTAATATAAATAGAAAATTTCACAACAATCGGTCCAGTACTTTCTAAGACAGACGGACAGACGGACAGACAGACGGAAACGGGAGACCCATTTCTTCGTCTTCTAGGGGTCATGAAACATCGAGAAAATGTAAAAGTAGAGAGTTGGCTGCCGTACTCGATTACAATACTTCCTTTGCTTACACTCGGGAAGTAATAAATTGCACGGCCTGCTAGATAGTTTTTTCCATCGTGTGGTACAAGCACAATTTTAGAACAGAGTGATTTATTATTATTGACAATTTATAAAAGATTATACAAAAAAAATACAACTATAAAAGTACAAAAATTAACTTATTTAACTCTACATAAGAAAAAAAAAATTAAACAATATTTAAAACAATGGTTATAATAAGTTTATTGTCACAGAGTGATTTTTTTTGTTTAACAATTTATTAATCAGGTCACACGGAAATATATTCACTCGTAGTTACGGCTATTGTCGAAATGAACTTTCTAAACTAGATTTACTTTAAAATTTTCTTATATAAGTTGATTTAAATTTTATCATACTGACATTATAATTTTTTTTTTCAATAAAAGTTACTTGTCTTCTTAAAAAATTAAAACTTGATTGTATTTTCAATGTTACTTAGGATCAATTTTTAAACTGATCTTTTCATGTCTTTATTTTACATTAGGATTTATTTCCGCTGCAGGCAGCGGTTTTTTAATAATTCTATACCTCAATAAGAACGAAAACATCTACACGAATTTCATGTTGTAGCGGTCGTTCAGTCGTCGTATGCTTCTTTACCTTTACCTTTACTTTAACAATACACATATATCTTTATTTTGTTTTACAGGGGTATCACAAAAAAAATAAAATTCGAAAAAACAAATTTTGTAATTAAGTTGGTTATGTTGTATTGTACTTCAGGGGCTAGAACAGTTATGTCTAAACAACTTTACTAATTTTTTTTTGTCTGTCACATTAATTTAACATTGATTAACCTCGTGAGAGATACAAAATATGGAAAGAAACAGAGTTAAGATGTGGTACTACAGGACAGGATGTTCTATTAAAAAATGTATGAAAGAAGTAGCTTACGCTCAGGAAGTAAAAAATAAATATTTCGAAAAATTATAGTGTTTATGATTTTCATACACATATTGTAATCTCAAATTCAGTGTTACTGCAATACAGTTTTTTCCTATGGATAAAAAAAAATGCAAAATATGTTTTAAAGTTATGACCCTGTGCTTTTTTTCTAAAATTTTGCATTGTAAAAAGTTAAAAAAAAAAAGGGAATACACTTGGTAACACCGAAATCTGGATTTTAAAACCAAAATATGCTTATAAAATGTAAAAACGGGCCAATTAGAAGACAAATAATTTGAATACACAGTGTCATTTAAAAAACTATATTATATCTTGCCCTTTATAAACAGATCACTTTCTGGAGCTGAAAATAATTTTAGTAATTTTTTTAAATAACAATACTTATAGGTATGTAGATCAAAAGTTGCACAACTTTGGTGTTGATTTTTTTGGTATAGCCAGTAGTATTAATAAAATACCAAGGGGCGCCCACTTGTACATTATTAAAAGGTGTCAGTAATAGCCATTTATTACAGTAGATCCTTGGCATATGCAAGGTAGTATACGCAGACAATATTCCATAATCTACATCTATGTAATAAGGTAAATCAAGTCTAAGAATACATTCACGTACTGCTGAAATTCTTTCACAACCTCTCTAATTTTAAATAAAACAAACCGCAGGTTTTTCCTAAATTGGATATCCATCATCATAAAAGTTTGGGAAGTACTTTGTCTTTGTACCTACCTATTTATACCAGTTGAATATATTAATTAAGCGGTTAATGAAGGCACGTTGGCGTACATAATATGTATAATATCCTATGAGTTGGCTGGATTTAGTTGAGCACGTTGTTACTCTTCCTGTGTTTCCTCAAATATGAACTATTTATTTGACATAGGATAACATTTTCGTTACTTTGGTCTCAATATAAACTTTTTGTCATCATATAAAAGTAATTCAGTAGATTTGGTTTTGGGAATGGATTGTTTTATTAATTTTGTGACGTTTTCAGCCCCTTACATAAAAGTGTGCAAATCAACAGACGCTGATCTGGCTAACTGCATTATAAATTCAGTCAATCTTCTAAGACCGAAGTTGAAAGAAGGTATACCAGAGCTGAATGTGCCACCAATGGAACCCCTCCTATTGGATGTTGTTAAACTTCGGAGTGGCCCAAACTCTGCAAAAATTGACGCGAACATAACAAATATTAAAGTGTGGGGACCTACTTCTTTTGAAATTTTGGAATTGAAGTAAGTTATTTCTTCCGAGTAATGTTATTCTAAATGAATCTTTCAGGCCAAATCCATCTAAAGCTAAGTTTGCATTTAAAGTACGAATACCTTCGTTGCATTTTGAAGGTGATTACGATATAGATATGAAAATCTTAGTTTTGGCATATAAAGGAGTTGGACCAATCGTTGGAAACTTCAGTATGTTCTACAAATATCTACTAATCCTTCGTACTAACTGGGATGTTTTTAGCTAATTACTACTTCGACTGCATATTAAAAGGGAATAAAATCAAGAAAGATGGTGAAGACTACCTGAAATTTGATAAAATGCGATTGAGATTGCGAATAGGAGAATCAAAAATAACGCTGGGAAATTTGTTTCGAGATGATCCAGTTATTGGCAAAGCTACAAATGAAGTTATTAACGACAACACAGACTTGTTTATTAATGAAATTAAACCTCTTTTAGAAAATTCGTTAGCTGAAAAATTTACAGATATTGCTAATAAAATTACTTTACAGTTTACTTACAAGGAATTATTTCCTTGAATTTTGGTGTGAAGATAATTATGAAATTATTGTGACAAAATTAGTATGTAGTATTTGTATTATTTGTAAAATATTTTAGTCATTTAAAGTAGTTGTTAGCAGCTACAATAAATACCAATGTTTTTTCAAATTAAGTGCAGTATTAACTTTACTAATACAGTTTATTATTTACATTAAATATTTGATTTCTTACCACACTTTCTTCATCCATCAAACAGTAGGTACTGTACGGACCGTATTTTTTCAGGTATTTTTGTTTATTATCCACAATACACGTCTTTATTTTTCACTAATAAAAATAGTGTATTATTACTACTTAGACAATTAATTACGGTAAAGGAGAAAACTTTAGATTCTTATGAAATTTAACAAAAACGAGAATATGCTAATTATCTAAAATTATTGCCTTATATTTCTCATATTAAAAACAGTGAAGCTCATACTGTCTTTAGTTTAGTCAACGGATAACTTAGACCATAAGCATTCAACATTGTAAAGTTTTGCTTCGAACATATTAATTAATTGCAAAAATGTCCTATTTTAATCCATGGCAAATGTTTTGCATTCAATAATATTCGCTCAAGAGGACGTTCCAAGCATTTAACATTTTCTTGATTAAACTCAGTAGAACACATTATTTTTCTACCAAGCTTACCTACTTCCGGATTTTTGTTGTACTTGATTGTCTGGTTGTACGGTTGGTTGATAAAACTTTTTCTTCTCTGGAATAAATATTTTCCAATAATAATTACTCCTATTATAAAATAATTAACTGCAAGGAGGTAGAGTTCATCAGGTGACAGGCTTCTTTCCTCAAAGCTTGATGACTTCTAGAGTACGAAAAAAATGGTCTTCTGTTTTCGCCTCTCTGTCGTCTGTGTCCATTTTTAATAGACAGATAACAAAACTACTAGACCGACTGTCGTCAAATGTTATATATGTTTTAGGAGTACGTATCGTGTAGATAGTAAAATCCCAACTAAAATTCGTCTAATCATCCCCACCAACAATTTGATCACGTCCGTTCATACATATATTGAGTAGTTAAGGTTATCTAAATTTAGGAAAAAATATACATATTCCTGTACTTATGGTGTATGGATTCACCTTGAAGTTTACTATTAATATTTTTTTATTGTTTAATCCGTTTTGTTCTTTAGACACATAATACGATTTATCGGTGGTTTGACAGTCCATGCATAGCTTTATTTTAACTTACCGGGGTGGGTTATCATTAAAAAGAAAAAGAAAATTCGCAAAATTAAATTGTATATAATTATTACTCATACACTAACACATATTTTTCTAAATGTTAATGTAAATCAACTTTTATATTGAGGAATGTTTGAAAAATTATTTCTTCCTGTCTTTCTATTTTTGGTTGCAGTGTGCAGTGGTTTAGATCTAGACGAATTACACACAACAAACTATTCAATAAGTTCCCATTTTTTGAACAGTGTGAGTTATATATTCCTATATAGTGCCTACGTTATTTATTCAACTCACACATAATAATAATCTTCCTCCATGTTTAAAATGGTAAATTTTATCCTCCACACTTCTCTAGAAATTTACCCTTTTAAACATGTTTTCAATTTATTGTCGTGAAATGAAAACTATGTACACATATTAAAAAAAGAAAGCATAATACAAACGTCGTCCACCCGTCTCTTTCTCAATTGTGATAGCTGTTTTTATTCGTCGTGAGCCGAGAGGCGGAGCTTAATTGCAAAATCCTTATTTTTCTACAAGAAACTACCATGTGAAACATGTTTTTAAGTATCATGTTATTGAAAGAAAACTATATATGTCAAGAAAAAAGAAGTAAAAAATTAAGCCCCACCCACCCACCCGAATCTCAAATGTGATGAATTTTTCATTCGTTATCAGACCGAAGGGCGGAGCTTAATTTTAAAATCGATGTTTCCCAAAACAAAAATTTACCATTCTAACCATTTTAAATATCTTGGCGTAAAAAGATCATCATATGTATGTGTATCTAGACAAAAGGCAAAATTTAAGCCTCGCTTACCCACTGCCTTCTCAGTTGTAATGATGTTATTCCTTATGAGCCCGGGGGCGGAGTTTAATTGCAAAATCCTGATTTCTCTACAAGAACTCATCGTCTATAACATGTTTTGAAGTAGGTATGGTGTTGAAAGAAACCTGTATATATACAGAAAAAAAGTAAATCGAATTTTTTACCAAAACATGTTTTAAGTATTATCAATGCCATATTGTTCAAGATATATCATTTTGAGAAAAAGGAGACTGTGTAACCTTTTCTCTTCTACTATATCAACAATAACAAAAGATGTTTCATACGGTAATTTTTTGTAGAGAAACAAAGATTTTGCAATTAAGCTCCGCCCGCTAGGGTAGTCGGGTGGGGCTTCTACTTTTTCCTTGTTTTCTTAGTATACATATGTAATCTTCTTTTCACAACAAGAAACTTAAAACATATTTAAAAGAGGGAATGGAATTTATTAATTTTCGAAAAAATGAAGTGAGTCGTTCTTGATTTAATTAAAAAACTATGAGTGCAATGATAAACCACATGTATTGAAACACGTACATGTTTCAAAAGTGACACCCTCTGTTTCAAATCCTAATCTAAGCCAACTCTAAATCAGAATGTTCTCGATCGTTCGTAACATGTCAAAGATGTTCCCATGGCTACTTAATACATAGCAGTATTAATTTGTTGCTGCAGCTTCAGGTTAATGTTCTCAGTTTTATCGACACGTGCAGGATTTTTTTTTTAAGTATTTGCACGAGATGTCAGCATATGGATACTTACTTACGTAACATTATCAGAATTTGACCTCCAATTTACAAGACTTAAGTATAAATACCCACACTTAAATGGTTTAAGGTAAACCACAGAATTAACTATTCAAAAACTGGAATACAGACAAGAAAGATCAAGGATTACGAGGTCATCTTTTTGTACTATTTATAATTAATAATAACAGATGTACCGATAACAATGATTTAGAATGTGTTTTCTGGAAATTTTTTGAATTGTTTTAGGATTTTGTTACTGTTTTCAACATAGTTCCATTTTTATAATAATAATAGGGTAAAGTAAAGTTCTATCGGAAGTACGGCTATATATAAAATTACTTTTATTGTAGATTGGTATATGAACATTTTGAAATAGTGGTTTTGTTATCTAGTAGCTGATTTTATAAACTTTTATAAATTTGAAATGATAAAACAACTAAATATTAATAGATTTTATAAAAAGTGTAACAACCCAAATTTAGAATATGCTCATCCTAACAATGAAAAATACCAGGCATTGAACTTACCATTAAAATAAAATCCTGTAATCTCATTTCGAAAAATTAGGTGAGAACTTTTTAGGTCCAAATGTTGAAACAATTAGGTAACAGCCTCAGGAACAGCTAAATAAGAAAAAAAATTATTGATTTTGCGAATTTTATTGATTTTTATGGCGCCCATTATAAGCGAAAATAAAAACATGTATCTAATTTAATTAAAGGTAAAGAGACTTGTTAACCGTTTTTTACAAGTGAGTCTTTCTCTTCCAAAATTTTGCAAGGTGACTGAAGACTGAACTGAAAATCATTTATGGTACTCATAATTAAGACAAATAGCCAGGGGCGGCTGGTGCCGGGGGGCACAAGAGCACGTGCCCCCCCAAAATTACAACGTCTACAAACACATTGGACATAGCAAAATAGTAATTTTCAATATTTAAAAAATTAGCCGGAAATTTGTATCATAATTATCAAAACTAATTTTTTATCTCGCTCTACTTGTCTAAAATGTATCAAAACTTACTTCCACTTGCATCTAAAGATGTGTCTTGGATATATGACATGTTATTTCTGATGAAATGCTGATAAAAGCCCGGCACAGAGACCGAATGGACCGAATCATGACTGATTTAGATGTTTTGTTTACACCGTTGCCATGGAAACTACACGTCGTAGCCGCCTGATATGCGCTTGATACAACTGGCTTGTGAGCCTGTTGCGATCGTGCTCTGGAAGATTGAGTTACTATCGCGGGTTTTAATTTTCCTTCTGCGCGAACACGTGTGATAAATATTCTTGGATAATCTTCTCGGTAATACAGACATTCGGAAACAACTACACACCGCTTATATTAATAATATTCGGGCACATAACGCAAGGGTCGACAAAAATCGCCATATATTACGCCGATTGATAATATGCATAAAATTTTGTGGAGTGTTTGAATTTGCTTTACGTGGACATGACGAAAGTAGGGTATCACAAAATCCAAATATATTTCGAGATCTGATTGATTTTATGGCTGAATTCGACTTTATCAGATCATTTGAAAGAAGCAACGGTTTTTAAAGGAACGCCTAAAACTGTCCAAAATGAACTTTTAGATGCCATGAACACCGAAGGCAAAAAGGTATGTGGAGAAATTCTTTTTTATTTTTATTGAACAATGTATTTTTGTATTTATTTCCGTCACACAATTTCGTCTATTAATTGGTAATGACAACCTGTTTTATATCTTCATATTTAACTCATCAATCAAATTGTGTCCCCCCATTTCAAAAGGTCACCAGCCGCCACTGCAAATAGCGATAACACTTATCAACCTGTAGATGTGAGAGTAAAATAGAAACTAAACTGAAAGATGTTTTCTTCGAATTGCAATAATCGGATCGCAATGCCGACGGTCCAAACTTTTTTATTGATCTGCTTGCGCTTATTGAATAAAACACTACATTTTATTTTGATGTTCGATGTTGTAATTCACATTTGGTTCATTATAACTTGTCTAGATCTAGGGAAGGCACAGTACTCCCTAGCTTACTCCTAGCTACGGCCTTGTCTAAGGCGTCTATGAAATATCTAAAAAATATGAAAGTACCAAATTGCCCAATCGACTCCATTACTGTACGTCCTTCGCTTATCATCGATAAGAAAAACAACTTGAAAATGTTTAGAAGAATACATTTACATCGGAAGAATATCACGTAGAAAATAGTTTGATTTGTATGAGTTCGACCCTTCAAAACAGAGGGTCAAAGTAGTAAACCACGTACAATCGACAAAATATTGTGAATATCATTATTATAATTTTTGTTAAATAAAGACGTTTGTATTTTCACATTTTCGGGAAAATTGTGTCGTTCTTAATATGAAAGCAATGATGAATCACAAGCAAAAACTCATCATTCCTCAAAACTTTGAGATGACGCAATCAATTTTTTAGGGTTGATAAATAGATACATCTTACTTAAAAATTTACCATGCTTACAATAACTTGAAAATGTCTGCAACACTTCAAAATATTCAGTTTTGCAATTGCTGATTTAAACAATAAAATAAATAGACTCAGTCATTATTTTTTTAAGACACTCTGTATAAGCAAATCTAAAAAATATTAATGTAGTGATAAATCACAAGTATTGACTCATCATACTTTGCACATTTAAGATAGGATTTATTCAGCAAAATTTTGAGGTGCCGTCATCAATTTGTTCAGGGGGATGGACATTTTGATAAAAAAATTACCATGCTTATGATAACTTTCAAACTTCTGCAAGATCTCAAAGCATTTCATTTTGATTTTTTTTTTCCAAAAATCTGAACGTTTCGGGTAAATACTCAATACGGACTCTTAAACTATAGGTGTAGAACTATGTTATTTTATACAATTTAAAACCCATTTACTATGTGTAATTTTGAAGTGACGTCACCACATTATTGGTGGGAATGATTAAACAAATTTTGGTTAGCTTTTTACCATCTACATGATATTCCTAACATAAATAAAAAAAGAACAAAATCGGCGCAGTACTTTCGGAGATTATCTGTCTAATAAAAATCCGGGACGGCAGACAGACGGACAGACAGACTGACAGACGTACTCTAAGTGTCATGAAAGGTCGAGAAAACGGAAAAGTAGAGAGTCGCCCGACGGACTCGATCACAATACTTCCTTCGGTTACGGTTAAGCGGACAGAAGGCATAATGGTTTTGTATAGGGTAAGCAACAGCAAAAGTAGACGAATAACCAAAATGTAAGGACAAAATATGAAGGCATCTTTCCCCATTTCTGAACAACAAGTAGATTAACATCTTAGTAAAATTCTAAGTATTACAAATATTTGAAACTGACTCAAAGAAAAGTTCCTTTAGTTATTATTTGACCTAACATGTAATATTGTGATATCTACTTACAAAATATTTTATGAGCGTTTGTTTGTCGCATTTTTGATTAGCACTAATTTTCATTAACAAACAGAAACTTTTGGTTATTAAGAATCCAAGAAACAAATTAATGGATGTGTCTCTTTTTCTAGTTAATTTTTTAAGTTTTTACGCATATTAATATTTTTAGAAACCGATTCCTTTAGTCCTTCATATAATTTCATGTTAACAAAGTAGGTTTGAATGATGGTGACGGTTTGAATTCAGAAAATGTCTAATAAACACCTTGGCATCATTTACGAAATTAATCAATAATTGAGCATAAATCGGGCGGTACTAACATTGCCAGTTGACATTGAATAAACGTTTGAGGAGAACCTTAGATAATGTCGTGAGCCGATTTTGTTTGTTATTCGTTACTTATGTAAAAACAACTAATATTAGAAATTAACACAATAATTAATTAAAAATTGTTTTTACTTCCTCAGCGTAAACCAAAGAAGTATTCTAATAGGCTCCATGCGATGAATTACTAGTTTCATGTTTTCTCGACGTTTCATGATCCATTTCATCCTCGTCAACAATTTGATGACATCAGCCCAAAATTTAGCTTGATGAACTCCACTTATATTTTATAAAATAAGATATTCCAGTGTTTGTGGAATGTATCAAAATTTCGCACAACAAATCCGAATTATAAATAAAATTCGATACCAGTATAGGAGCCACTCGAGCATAAAGGTGAAACAGCGCAATGAAACTTGCATAAAATTTTATTACGTGCAGGTCACCAGTTCATTCTCCTTCTCCATTTTTAAACTGTGACTAGTATTATCTATATTTTTGTAACTTATATGTGCCATCAAAAAGTTAACAAAATTTCGCAAAATCAAATTTTATCATTTTCGAAGAAGCTGGATTTGTTACATTGTACTTTAGCGGCGAGGGAAGTTCTATTTAAATAATATTGGATTTTTTTTACTTAACATGTTTCTATCTTTTCATTGTTATAGTTTTTGTATGGATACATCTTTCTACAATTAAATAATAAATTGTAAAAATATTGATAAATTAAGAATCCGTTGATACATCAGGAAATTGCCTTTTATAGTAATAAATTATATATTTTTAGAAAACTGTAATATAAAATGAAAAAAAATTAACCACATGTAATAATTTAATTTAAAAATTTGGCGGTTTTCGTCAAATTTGAGTTCTGATTTTTTTAGTGAATTTATTTAATAATTTTCACTTATCTAGTTTTACATATTTTCAAAATAAGAAACTAGGAAGTTTCTTTTAGTGAAACTTTTATTAATGATCGGTAATAATAATTAGTAATTACACAAAATGCACATACTTTATAATTAATCCAAGATTATTTATTTCCGTTTAATTTCTGTTTACTCGAATGTAAAACGTCATGTCATTATTTTTAGGGAAAGTAAGCACTTAAATGCATGTGTGGCTAAAATCATTGGGTATTGTATCCAATTTAAAAAAATATAGTTTTAAATAAAACGAACACTTGTTGCAATAATGATTCTGTTGTTATAAGGCTTTTTACCTACTTTTGTTTTGTTATTATATTAGCTACATAAAAAATAAATAAAAGAAACCTCAGAACACGTATAATTAAAGTTCAAAACCATGTTATACAATTATTGAGCTGATGAGAGTATAAGCCACGCATAAAATAATTGCAAACAGTAAAAGTGAACTTCTTGGTGTGGTGGTGGTAAAAGTTGGGAGGAACACTTTTCCTTTTTATAAAGGCGCTATGGAGTTGAATTAGTGATTTTATAAAATATACCAAGATGAAATATCTTGTTGTGTTGTGTGCTCTCGTTTATTTTGTGCAGGGCAAAGTACTACGTACGTATTTCAGTTGTTTTAAACTAAAATAATTCTACATTAATTAATGTTCCTTCCAACCAGTAACGCTTTTGTTTTTAAAACATAATGTCATCAGATCTATTTATTGATATGAATAAATTTTTTTTGACTATTTATTCTTAAATTAGTTAAAACGGGCACCTAAAATTTAGAGTAAAAATTAAAATAATATATAAACTCAAATCGTCATCAATTCATCAGTTGCTGTGTAATAATCTTTTTGAATATACCACTTGTTATTTCAAAATAAGTGTATGAAATTAAAAGTTCAATCAGATTCTCTTAATCATGCGATAATAATAATAAATAATACTTTCTACAATGATGTAATATTATTTCGCAGCTGATCGTGTATCGAATTTATTATGTCGCAAATCCGACCCCGAATACGAAAAATGCATCAGAAAAAATTTGGAAAAATCCATCCCCCAATTGGTAAAGGGTGTACCTGAATTCAACATGCCACCAATCGATCCTCTAGAACTGCCTTTTGTTACTGTAGACAGGACAATTAATGAACTCGTCAGCATTAATGCCATTCTGAAAAATGTCAAAGTAATTGGCGCCAGTAACTTCGTAATTGAGGATATTAGGTAAGAAATGTTTAGTTAAGCAACACTTATGTAATCAGACATGTAACACATGGTCAAAGCATCTAATTTAGTTGATGAAATGCATCAGGTCAATAAACCGGTTTTTATCTTATTTCACTTTCTCAAATTCTCCGGAAGTCTCTAAAAAATATGTCTTCCGTGAAAATCAGGCATGGTGAAAGTAAGAGAAATAAAGGGAAGTAAAGGTTCGTGTTTTTCTAGAGCGAATCCTCACAACTATACCGCTGAAATGAGATTAACTTTCCCCTGGACTCATCTGGAAATGGATTACGATGTCAACGGACAACTTCTGATTGTGCCATTGAGAAGTAAAGGTTACTTTAATGGAAACTTCAGTAAGTATAATCATGATATTTAATGAACCGTGTTTACAATCAAAGAAAAAAACAAAGACTGAACTCGTGTGTAACATCACGCACCTAGGGAAAGCGTTGCACTACGATTATTTTGACGAACGTCGAAACAAAATGTTGGTATTATGGAGTCACATTCTTTTACGTCAAACTTATGAAAAATTCTTCTTCACTTAAAATTTGATTACACATTGTTTAAATAAGTTTTTATCGAAAATGAGGCCTTTCGAAAAGACTGCCTATGATTTAAAGGACACCTCTTTAAAACTTTGGAATAAGTTACTTACATTATAACCGAACGACATAATTTTTGTATTATAGCTTATAGCATCGTGTACGCTTTTAACCATTTAAGACACGTTATACCTGACTTGCTACTAGCTTTAGAGAAAACAACAAAGTATTTAGAAATTCTTAATTTTTTAAGAGAAGAATAAAATAAAATTTTGTAATGTACAAGTTTTCTGGCTTACTAAAACCTTACGTTTCTTTACAAATGCAGATTTTTAGAAATTATTATTAGTTACATTAATATGTAGTAGTACAACAGAGTGATTATATTTTTTTTTATGTGTCACAGTCTTCTCACGTTCGGAGATAACAGTCTTTTTATGTAATATATTAATGATAATAATAGAAATTTTCTTTTACAGCTGAGACCCAGCTGTACGTCCGAGGAAATCTTAAAACAGTGGATAAAAATGGAGTCAAATATTTTAGGGTTGACAAATTTAGTATGAAAATTAGAGTTGGTGATGGACGAGTTAAACTGATCTCAGAAAATCCTGAACTACAGTTTGGAGGTAAGATTTTTATTAATATTTTTACAAGATACTTTATTTAACATTTATTTACAATTAATTTTTTTTCAAACTGGAATACATGTGACTATGTCATTATGATAAAGTATATAGGTATTAAGGTAGTACAATCACAGTCACAAATTTAACAACTAAAATTAGGTTAATAATGATGTAGATAATGACGACAATTAAGTCTAATTATAACCTAATTATGAAATGATTATATACAGCTGAAAGATAAAAATTAATGTTACAAAATTTCTTCATGTTAACATATAGAAATGATAAGAAATTAAATAACAACTGAAAAGAGGTTTTGGGTGTCTACGTTAATTTATAATAAAAACAAGAGAATTTTCTCATAAATGGTGTTACTTAATAATCTATTCTTAACAATTCAACTTGCAAAATTTTGTTTAAATACATATTTTTTTTGTGTTTGTTAAGTATTTCGTTGACAGTTTCTCTCTCTTTTGTTAGCGGACCTTATTGCCAACTTCTACAATGACAACCCACGTCGTGTGATGGATGCAATCAATCCAATTTTCGTCGAAACCGCTACGGAACTTTATAGGGTTGTACTGGATCAAGTACTCAGCGCTGTACCTGCCAAAGAATGGCTTCCAGAATAATTTTATGTACATATAGATATTTTTGTAAGTCACACTGTAGAAAGCTTTAAGGTTTACTGTGTTAATTTTTTATACGTAGTATTAAAATTTTAGTTGTTTGTACATTTTAAATAAATGTGTTTATTATAAAATTATGTTGTTTGGATAGAAATTATCTACATTTAGATTTTTTTTTGATGAAATGAAAAGGGAGAAACAAAAAGAGACAATTAGTCATTTAACAATCAGTGCTACTGAAGTTACCATAAAACGCAACTGTTAGAGCTAACTATTTTCTTGTGGTAGTTTTTTGTAAAATTTTAAAATATGTAACTAATACGTTATTGTTGCCACTACTGGAAATTTTAGTAGTTTTGAAAAATATGTTGGATTAAATTTGTCAAATTTGGAACAACGCTCATCATTAATTTTGTTTCAGTTGTTTGCACATGTGTTTTTTATTTTCATTCATTATTGTTCCATTTAATTTCCTAAATTACTCATTACACATTTAAATAATACCAAATAGGTTCAAATTTAAGATTTTTTGAGCTTTTTTCTCTCCAGTCGGGTAACATACAAAAATGGCTAAATAATTCATTTTACCGATCAGGAGTAGTTGTTTTCTATGGAGAGAAATACGAAACTATTTATTTAGTTACTTTTAAATTAAATTAAATTTTAAATCCTTCGAAGTTGATGTAAAAGATGGTGTTGCACAAGGTTCTACATTTGGATCTCTGTTCTTTGTTATATTTTTCAATGATGTTACAAGACAGACAGAATGCAAAACGTTGATCTATGCTTCTATGCAGATGATTTAAAAATCATTAATGTAACTTAATTGCTTTAATGATTGTTGGCAATTGCAACACAATGTCGATAAATTTCTCGAACGATGCTCTAGTAATACCTAATTAGACATTAATAAAGGTAAGTGTAAACGAGTGTCTTATACGAAAAAATGAGTAATTTATAACGAGGACATCAACGACATACCATTGGAACATTGCAAACACTATAAGGATCTTGGTGTTATTGAAGCCATTTCAAATGCATCTTTAAACAATCTAGGTTTTATTGTAAGAGATACTAGTGAATTTAAAAATACGCAATGCATTACGTTGTTGTTTTATGCGTTAATAAGATTCAAGTTAGAATATTGCTGTACTGTATGGTCATCCTATCACCAGGTTTACAGTGCTGTTACAAAATGTATTGATAAAATTTTGTAAATATTCACACTTTATAATTATTTCATTTATAACCTCCTATTCACTGTGATCCTAATATTTTATGCAATACAATTAATGAAGACCAACTATGGCTTGGTAGAAAAGTTTCTGCTCTATTTTTTTTTTTTTACAAAAACTTATGTAGGGGTTTCAATAAATGATTATATGGTAGAAGTAGATTAGTAGATCATGGATCACTTTATGCTAATTTTACTAAATGCCCAAGACCTTGCTACATATACCACAAGCATATGTATAACTGCGTAATTTCAGCGAAGCGGGATTTTTGAAATCCATGGCCAACTATTCCCTTAGAATCATTTATTAAAACCCTGTATATGGCCAAATGAGGTGCCCAGTGCTTTTAGATCAGATATATATCTTATATTTTGGCATTTTCTTCTTTTATACCTAATCATCTTTCCAAAACAACAAGTCAAAACATGTTTAAAATGGCAAATTTTTGTAGGGAAATACGGATTTTGCAGTTACGTCTCGCCCATCGGTCAGGCAAAAAATGAAACATGCATCACGAGATTAAGCCCCACCCATAATTGCCCCGACCTCAATAGTGATAAAGTTTTCATTCATTGTCAGACCGAGGGGCGGAGCATAATTGCAAAATACATATTTCCCTACAAAAATGTACCTACTATTTTCAATATGTTTTACGTTTCTTGCTATAAAAAGATGACTACGTGTATTAATAAAAAGGCAAAATATGAGCCCCGCCCACCCACCCGTTCTCAATCGTGATGATTTTTTTTTAATCCTCCTAAGCCGTGGGGCGGAGCTTAATTGCAAAATCTTTATTTTTCTACTAGGAATTGCTATGTCAAACATGTTCTTGAGTAATCGTGTTGTGCACAGCAAGCTATATGTATTAAGTGAAAAAGAAAGCCCCGCCCACCCGCCCTATCTCAATTCGGATGATTTTTCTTTATTAGTTATAAGCTAAGAGGGCGGAGCTTAATTTGCAAAATCCTTATTTTTCAACAAGAAACTACCATGTAAGACATGTTTTTGAGTGTCATGTTGTTCAAAGGATAGTATGCATATTAAATAAAAATTAAAGCCCCGCCCAACCCGCCCTATCTTAATCGTGGTGATTTTTTTAATTTGTCATAACTCTGGAGACAGAGCTTAATTGCAAAATCCTTCATTTTCCACGCGAAATTACCAAGTGAAACATGTATTAAATAAATAATAAATGTACAACATGGTACTCAAAAACGGGTCTTATATGGTACTAATTTTTTATTGAAAAATAAGAATTTTGCAATTAAGCTCCGCCCTATTGGCACACGACGAATAAAAAAAAATCATCACAATTGTATTTTGTCTGCCCAAGAGAAAATAGTCGAACATCAATGACTTTTTTTTTAGATTCCACGGACACATTATCATTTCATCAGTCCACTAATAACTGCTCTTAGGTTTTGTAATATCAGTGCAGACATAGTTTATGATAACTTCTGTAAAATGAACATAAGAAAAAAACTATTTGCGATAATGTTGTATAATGATGCCGGTGAACGCTAATTAGAGCGAAGTGTTATATTTTTTTCTTAATTATTTTGTTTACGTTCCACTAGAGGCCGTAAGTCTAGTAGGAAACATTATTATTAAAATTAAATTTAACAAGTCTAATAAGGGATACTTAAGAGTTGAATAATTAATACCTGAAGATTCAGCACGAACATACATATATTGCAGTTTTTAATATACATGCTTGTTATTTTCTCAAATGTTTTTTTTTTCCAGTGGGTTGCACAATACATATATCAGTTTTGTAGAATAAGTCTAAACGTTTATGGTTAACTTGCGAAAGACACAGAGCAGCGATTTAGTGATAAATCTTTATCAGATATTGGGGATAGTATTGTAAGCAGTGTTCCGCAGAATACAAGAAAATCAGTGTGGAGTCAGTTTGAAAACTTTTGCTCTGAACGGAATTATATTTTGCAAGCAAGTACTACACCTGAAGAAATCAGCAATATCTTAATGGATTATGCATATAACATGAAGAAAGTCGATGGATCAGACTTCAAAGAAAGCTGTGTGTAAACGATGTGAAATGTGACAGCAAAACTTGTCCAGGAAAAGTTTTTCAACGAATATCAAATTTCTATTAAATCCATTTAATGATTTATGTTTCAAAAAAGCCCGAAATGCTCGAGACGCCAAACGTGAAGAACTGCGGGCACAAGCTGATAAAAGGAAAGTTACTTCAGTAGCGCTAACAGAAGAAGAATGAAGGAAAATCAAAAATTTGTATTTAGAAGAAAATCCCGATGGATTGTAAAAAAAAATTCTTTTTCTTAGCCTCTTATGAATTAGCATGGCGAGGTGGAGAGGCAACGAATTGTTTAATTAAACATTTTAAATATGAGACAGACAACAATGGAAAAAGAACAGGACCTATTGAGTACAATTCGATTTTTAGTAAAACAGTACAGGAGGTAATCATCGTTTGGAAGATAGCAAGTAGTTAACAACAAATAATGCTGATCTTCGTATGTGTCCCGTACGTGTTCTAACTTTACTGTTGTCAAAGAGAACCTCGAATATAACCTGTGAGAGACTGTGAATCCATACTGGAAAAAATTCAGTTCCTCTGCTTGGTACAAAAATACACCCATAGGACGTAACGAAATTAATAAGTGGACGAGGTGTGCTGCAGAAGAAATAGGTATAGACACGAAGAAAGTTAAAATAACGAACCACAGTACCAGATCGACAAGCGTGTTATCACTTATAATATCCCTAGTGCATTGATTATTTCCGGAAATTTTTTCGAATGCATTTCAAAAACGTAATTAGCCCTTGAAATGCATGAGAATAAAATTTCAGGATATTAATCAATACACGAGGGCGTATTGGGTAAGAAAATCCTAACCAATCTAGACCCAAAATATAATAATCTTAGTAACTACAATAATTTTATTTAAATTTTATCCAAATTGTGATTATGTCAAAAAAATTCTACTTATTAATTTCTGTTAGGTTAGTAAGGCGAGAAAAATGTCTAAGAAATTTTTTGGTTTGTACGGTAACAATCTTAAATTCTATTCTTTTATTGGCCTGTATTTCTGTACCTGCGAGCGCAAAGTGCGTAACTCCAAATTGTCAGTTTTCAGTGAGAGCAATTATTTGTGGCTCGTTTTACATACCAAACAAATTATTAGCTTATTCTAAATAGAAGAAAAAAATACCCGTTTATCCAATTTTATGTAAAAATGGAGTTATGCACTTTGCGCTCTCAGGTACAGATTTGTGTCGTACAATTTTCGATGTCAAAAAGCAACCAGAACCTCAAGATTACCAAATAATTCAGTATCACGTGATCAAAATTCAGTGTTCTCATTGGATCAAAAATATCAAAATGCAATTCTCAAAAATAATGCACAATTGACCCTTTTCCTGTAAGATCGTAAAACTTCCATAGTGACTTTCCGTGCGCACGCATCTTCAAAACCACGTTGGAAATAGTATCCGGCACTCCGGCAGCAGAGCAAAGGCCTATGACAAGAAACCGCTTTGACAGAATGCAACCGGCTACACGTGCGTAATCTGTCGTTCATTGGTTAATTTTAACTTGGCGCTCCAAAAATCTGACTTCGCCTGCGCGATGTTGTCTCACTCTGTACCATTGGAATTTATATAATGTCTACTCACTTTGCTTACAGGAAAAGGGTCAATTGGAAAGCGAGAAACGAGTAAGGCGGATGCGACGGGTAGTGGGGATATAGTATATTATTAGCCGAGGTTGCAGAGCCAAGCATTCTAGACCGAGCGCAAATTAGAAGCCGAGACGCGCAGCGTCGAGGGCTCTGAAGCGTGAGGTCTAGAAGTGGCTTTGCAACGATTTGAAGTAAGTACCCTGCGCCCAAAACCAAATACTAACTGTTACCTAGCCCCCCGAACCCAGTGAACCATGGACGGGCAACTTGGACGCCCGTCATCCCACTGAATGTGCCCAGAGTAACACTATTAACGACGACATCGCCTGAGACGAGGACTGTCTGCACCTGAATGTTTACATTCCTCGCAAAAACCCAAAGCCTGAAGACAACCTAGACGTTATAGTGCACATCCACGGAGGCGCTTATATGTACCACAGTGGTTACAAATACGCCAGACCCGAAATCTTGATGGACAGTGACCTCGTCTTGGTCAGCTTGAACTACCGTTTAGGGATTTTCGGTTTCTTGAGTACCGAAGACGACCTGCTTTCTGGGAATAATGGGATGAAGGATCAAGTGTTGGCTTTGCGGTGGGTTCAGGATAATATAGCGAGCTTTGGGGGTAACCCCCAATCAGTGACCCTACATGGAATCTCATCAGGGGGTGCATGTGTTCATTTCCACTACTTCTCTGAAATGTCGAAAGGGTTATTCCAGCGGGGGTACTCTCAGAGCGGGGTAGCGGTAAACACGTTTTCGATACAAGAGGGGGCTTTGGAGAAAGCGAAAATTTTGGCGGAGGCGGTAAAGTGTCGGGTTTCCAACACGACGGTTCTGGTCAAGTGTTTAAAGCCAATACACTACAAGCAGCTTCTTAGCCAAATGGGGCTATTTTTTGCTTATTCTCAAATTCCGCTTTCTCTCTTCGCGCCTGTTGTAGAAAAAGGGTCGAAGCCGTTTTTGGGAGAACACCCGTACGAGTTGCTGAAGAAGGGAAAAGTGAAGGATTTGCCGTGGGTTATTTCAAATGTAGCCAACGAAGGGCACTTACTCGATTTGTGTAACTGATTGAGTAATTTAAATGTAGTGGTTTTGTATTCATTACTGATTGTAGTTTTTCGGAAAAGCAGTTTCGATTTTAATATTGACTGGCAACGGTTCGGGGCCGTTTTTCTAGATTTTAATTACACCATCAGCAGTTCTTTGTGGGCGAGCACGTGGGACCGGAGTAAAAATTTCTACTTTGGAGATAAAAAGGTTAATATCGAAAATTTTGACATTTTGTGTAGGATGTACGGAGAAAGAACTTGCTCTGTAGATGCACAGAATGTTGTTATATTACAGGCGAATGTTACAAATTTACCAGCGTATTACTACTACTTAGAGTACAAACGGGGCGGCGATACGTGTAAGTATTTGATTGTGGCTTCTGTTAAGATAATCGGTTTTGGTAGATGTCCGCCATGGTGTCGACGGTAAATATTTATACGGAACTTCTATCGTAGATCGAGAAGTTTTAACTGAAGATGAGTTACTTTTGAGAAATATTTTCGTAGATATGTTAGTTTCTTTTGCAAAAACGGGGCAAGTATAATAATCGTCGTATAGTAGTGAGCTAAATACAATTTTAGAACACCGGAAGTCAAAGGAGTTGAATGGAAACCCACCAAAGGCGACAGATTGACTTATCTTGACATCAAAGGTCCAAGAAAAGAAGACATTAGTTTAAAAGTAGTCGACGAACTGGCGCCTGTTCAGTTTTGGCAATTTTTGGAAAAGTTGGAACGAAACGCTAGAACTTCGAAACTGATTTACAATTTAATAATAATATTGACAATTTTCCCGAGGGAAATAAAACTTTATCGTAGATATTCTTTATTTTAGGGGAGTAATAAATATTGGGAAACGACCTATGAACATAAATCAAATTTATGTAAACATGGCATAATGTATGTACTGAGTATATAAAATATGAACAGTTATGACTATTAAAACATTGAGTTTCTGCGATTATTGCAAAATATTAATAATAAAGGTGGAGTATAACATTATACAGTTTTAGCTCCACGACACTTTTAATCACACTATTTATAAAATCCCTTCCATTCTTCAGATATAATTCTAAACATAAACAGCTTTGTCATTATGATTTGCATGCTGTAACAAAAACCAGAAGATAAAGAAACTTGACCTTATGCAACCAAAATGTTGCGCTCTATCAAATCTACAATGTGCTTTGTTGGTTGCTTAAGCATGCACAAATCATTATTATCGCGTGTCTGGAAAATGGCCGATTAAAAAAATAATAAAAAAATTCTGTATGATGTAGATTACGAAAAAAACGTAACTTTATAAACGTAAAATTCGTGGCATTATTATTACTAAAACAAGTTGTTATTTCTCATTAGTCAATAAACCAAAAAAAGAAACATTTAAAAAGACATTTATAAATTACAAACAAAAACAAAACTAACAAAAGAAAAATCCGTTAAAGCATAACCAACTAAACACTAGAGAAGATGTTCAAAATTCCTGCCTTTTGCATATAAGTCAGCTCGTAATGTTTCCAAATTTTCATCGTTTTTGGTAAAAGTTAATCATGATTAACTTTTACAAAAAACAAGATGATCATCAGTACTTACTAAGATACAACTGATTTTGGCAATGACATACCTTCTAAGAAAAGAGATGGCGGGTGGGCGGGGCTAGTACCTGCCAAGACAAGACTAATTTTGGTAAATGAGATACCCTCTAAAAAAAGAGAAGCTGGGTGGGTGCTTGGGACTAGTACCTACTAAAATCTGTTTTATCTTAGCAGTTACTAGCCCCACCCACCCGCTCTTTTCTTACAAGGTATCTCATTTGCCAAAATCGGTCTTATTGTAGCAGCTACTAGCTGCCCACCCACCCTCTCAAGGTTTAAAGTTAATTTGTTGGTCAGTCTTTAAGGTAACGTGACCTGATTTACCAATTGAGCTTAAGTAATCCAAGTTGACCAAAGAATTGTCGTCGAGATTATTAAGTCAAGTAGAGAAGAAGTTTCATTTGGTCTATCTCCTAGGTTTCAAAACCAGCTGACAAGATGGCTGTTAATCAGTAGTTCAACTAAGGGTTGGGAGGATGCATTATATGTTATTATATGATTAGTAAATGTTTTATATAATTTATTAATATATCTTAATCATAATTCATAAGATATATAACTAACGGTTAACAAAAATGTGTCAATTTCTGCCTTTGTCAAAACCTTTGACTTTTTTGCTCTGTCTTAATTTGAATTGCGTTTTAAAAATGAAAGTCATCCACGTTGTAAACTCGAATACAAGAATTTGAACAATTTCGCCTTCTCACCGAAACACGCTAACATTACATTAGATTTTCAGTATAAATTTGGATCTTTTTCTCATTGCACGGTTCTCTGAACCTGTTATGTGCTTGAGTATCGTTTCCGCAACTTCG
This sequence comes from Zophobas morio, assembly GCF_036711695.1. NCBI lineage: Eukaryota > Metazoa > Arthropoda > Insecta > Coleoptera > Tenebrionidae > Zophobas > Zophobas morio. The sequence goes on from NW_026972110.1 coordinate 9,460,395, forward strand.
AGGGTAACAGCTTCAAAGTCACTGATTCTGCAGTCTCACGAATTTCTTTGTGTTGCATTTTGATTGAAAAAAGAAAAATTTTTTGTTTGCTCAAAGACTACTAAATTCGATAGTTTGGCATCTATCTATTCTTAAACGAATTCGTTAAAATTATTGAAATTTTTAATTATGCCTAGTTATTGACACCGGGGAAAATAGTACAATACAACTCAGGAGCGAAATGCCATTTTCTTTGGTGCCTTGTATCCTTCTATCTTCATTATAATCTACAATTTTAATTTTCTGAATTGTCAGGAGTGAATTTCTAAAAACCCCGTTCCAGATCTAAACTGCTAATTTCGCAGTGGATGTTACATTGAAGTTCGAATTATTTCTTGTTCGTCAAATAAAAACAACCATTATTGCAAACAACTGGCAATTAACACCATTGTGTTATATATCTTGTAACAAGTAATTAACTATTTTCCTTGATTTAATGTGTGTTAATTAAAATCAATAACCTCTTGACCAAAGAATCATAAATTATAAAATAATAATGAATAACTTAATGAACGAGATATGAATTTGTCAGATAAACCTTGACAATATCGATCTGTTGAACGGGATGTAAAGGCTCTGTGAAAAAATTGAATTGGATTGTGTACAAAGTACTCGGTCAACATATAAATACTTAATTAAATGTTATTATTTTGATGGTCAATCTTTTTAAATTGATAATTGATTTGATTTTATTTTCAAAGTTGATACAACAACGCAGAACTTTGACAGTAGTGACTATTAAGAACGGATTTTTGTAAATTCCACCCCCAAAGGGGTAAAATAAGGGACGAAATTGTGTATGGCAGGGAGTATTCCAGTTTAATATGTTATTTAAAATCATTATAAACATATGTAACACATATTTAGTTTGTTGTATACTAACGTACTTTCTTATTGTCAAGCATATTTAATTTGACACTTCCATAAGACAAAGGAATAGATGTACGAAGGATGTCCTAATTATGCTGTTAGATTATGCTACATTTGACAACTAGATATATTGATGAAGAATGTGCAAACGAGGTCGACCTTCTGTTCCTTAATATAGTAACTACAATGTTTTACTGGAAGGCAAAGAAAATCCGATGTCTGTCAGAAACTTGTTTTAAACTCAAATACCCACTACGAATACACATTTGTTAGTAATTTGTTTAAAAAGAAAAATACCATAGGCACCAAGTACACTTAATTCATGGGCTAAACGAAGACACACAATTTTGTAAATAATATTTTCCGTTTCGATGAAGGTACTTTAATAAGTAACCCTCATTAGACATAGGAATCTCTACTTATCGTCACAGCAAAATAAATGTGTGGGCACGAATCCTAGGCTGTCGTTTGAGAAGACCTTATTTTTCCGAAGGAACTGTAAGAGTTACTGCGCAATTTAGAGCAAGAATTTGGTTACAACATGATGCATCTTCGCATTTTGGCGTGGAAATGAGAAAGTTTCTTGCTATTCGCGAAGGAAAATCGATATGGTGACATGGATCATTTGAACTCGTCCGTCAAATCTAACGCCCCTTGATTTTTTTGTGGAAGAATTAAAAACTAAGCTCTAGATTAACAGACCAAACGATTTGGAGGATCCCACGAACTAAATTCAAGTATAAGTAGGTAATACTTATTACCTCAGGTCATTGTGCATGCAATACAAAGTGTTTACACACGTGCTGTTATGTGCCAAATGATTGGTGGATGGTAATTTGAACATTTATGCTAGTTTTGTTGTTGTATTACTATGATTTCGCTTCAAATTGTATTAACACACATAATTTTTGTTTTTCTAATTGTAACAGGATTTTCCCCTCAAAAATGCTTATGTAAGGTACCAACTTATTCCTACGTCCACTTAACTACTAAAAACATTTAGCAAAATATGAAAGAAAGAACTGTTAATAACGTCACTGTACAAAAACGCTGGTTACAATCTGCACCAAATCTCCTTGCTTCGCGAATTTGATACAAATTGCTCTTTGGTTTCTCCAAAAGCGTTCAACTGGTCGTAGTTGATAAACTGAATCTTTAATTTATTAGATCCAGCAATAACGTCGGCTCAGAATCAGAAAGATTTCTTAATTTTTGCCTTTGTTCCAATTTTTGTGTTTCTGAATATTTGGGAGCTGATTTTCGGTTCGAAAATATGACTTTATTGTTTCTTAATGTGCTGCTAAGATACTTTTTGTCGCTTTTAGATTTTTGTCCAAGTTTTCTTAATGATATACCAAGTTTACCGTGGTTCCGAGTAATTAAGACTCCTCTCTTCTTCTGAATCAGTTTTCTTGCTGGCACTCCACTTTCTGTTTGTCTTTCTACCGATTCTTATTCTCTAGACTGCTGCAAATACTATAAGTTGGCCTTTTTTAACATTCCCATTTGGAAAAAATTATTAAATGTGAAGGATTTTTTCAAATGTATATGGTCTTTATAAAAATCGACAAACACATTTCGGCGATCATTTTCATGTAAGTTTTCCATTATCACACAAAATATTGAAACTTCCAAAAGAAAACTACCGACAACAATTTTTGATAAGTGTTAAAAAATAACAAAATGTAACTAATGATTCTTGTCAAAACTAAATTGATATCTATATCGATTTAAAGTTTGTGTGGGTCCTGACACTCATGCAAGGTTTTTGTTATGTAACGTTCCAATAACTAGGTAACATACTCGTATGTACGTCTGGATTCTGGATTCTTGATTTATGGGGCCTGACCGTAGCCAGCCGACACTTAGGCTCCGTCTTTGGCCCCACTGTACCTTCCCCAAGTTCATATCAGGGTGTTTTCCCCCTCCTCTACTCGTCAAGGCACCCAACTACTTGAATGTACTTGAATAATGCAGAGGGTGGGAACTCCCTGATTTTTGACATGCTATACGTATGTACGTCTTACTAGTTCCGAAACATAAGCCACTATTACTTCCTCGTTAGCAATAGTGGCCCCATTATTTTGTTTTTCACACACTTTCATTTCATTTTGATATCTGTCCGCAGGCTGCATAGTAATCAGTTTCTATTTTGCTACTTCGGCTTCTTTTTTTATTTTTTCAAAACGTGTTCAAATTTTTTTTTCAGTCAAAAATTTATACAAAAATAACTGCTTGGATACCGGTAGAGTCAAAATATAGGTAAAATTTTTCTACCACTGTTTTTTCAACATAGCGGTATTATTTTGGAATAGAATAAAATGTGTTACAATGCACGTAACGTTAGCTGGATTTTATATTACTCGAGAATTTAAAGAAACTCGCTCCCTTCGGTCGCCCGTTTTTCAAATTATTCTCCCGTAATGTAAAATCCCTCTTACGTTACTTATATCGTAAATTACTAGCATATATACGACATTGTTTCGTATCGCTATTCATGTTGTCCAAGGTTGCATTACAAAGTAACCATCATGTTTTTAAAGCTCTTACGGAAGTTCTATTATAGCTTCTAAAACCTTGAAGTTGTAATTAATTTGCTTTTAAAGATTTAACTTACCTTTAATGCACTTTGAGATTTAGCAATTCTAATGCAATTATTTTAAGTAATTTACATCATTACGCAATGTTTGATTATTCCTTTTCATTATTGCAATTTGTGAAACTTTCGATCAAACAAAATAATTCAAAAATTTAGATTACTGCAGTAGAACAAGGGGAACAAGATGTGTAATTCTAATTTTGAACATGATCGAATTCGTAGCTGTTTATTTTCGTCGAAAAAGACACAGCATGGAAACCAAATACTTAGATATGTTAGTAGTGATATGCAATTGGAACTTTTTTGTTCAATTATTATCGTTGTGCTATTATTGTAGCATTTTTTTAAAGATTATTCAATGCCCGTAAAAAAATTAACACAACATTGTTTTTCAAAGAAGCTGAAATAACTGCATTTATTAGTTTTAAATTTTAAGCACGTGTGAAAGATTTATAAAAAAATCATAAAATTAACGTACCTACTATGATCTCCTTGTAAACACATTAAAAAAGGTTTTAGGAAAAGTTTTGTTACCGAAAATTTTCCAAATCGAATAAATTGAGCTGCAACTGAAAGTGATCGCATCTCCCATAACAACAGGACTTGCGATATCGCAAGTCCAACTTGAAAGAGCTCGGCTATCTGTGAAAATGCAGATTTGCCTACCACAGAAAGACCTGTGCTTTCGTTCTGTTACAAATTCATTCAAGCCCAAAATTTCTTCCTGAAACAAACTAGAGTGATTGCATAGCAGATGATCCAGCCCCTTTCGTGATATATCACTACAACGAGAACTTTCCTATCATGCTTCTGAAGATGAAGTTGGTCTCCATTAGCTTTTCGACTATGGTCTCATAGCCCGTTTTTGTTGTCGTGTTTTCCATTGATCAGAGTCGCGCATTCTCAAGAACCCCGACCTAGCAGTCTCCATCATCGACACGTAAAGATGAAACAACCTGCCCAGTATTTCCATGACAGCCGTTGGTGTGGTTCTCATTGCACCTTTTATCATCAGGCAGGCCAGATGTTGTATAGGGCCAAAAGAGTTTTAGCCCAGACTTTCATCGTCAAGCCTCGCCAGATAATGGCACCGTAGAGTATCCTCGGCCTTATCACACCATGTGAAGCTCGTGTATTACTCTGGGTGTTAAGCTCCAAGATTTTCCTATGGCTCTTCTGCACACCCGAAGTGCTGCCGTAAGCTACATAATTTTGCACTTACCGTCTCAGTGCCTCTGACTTTAACGAAAGAAGACATGAGATATTTTCACTGGACCACATGTTCTCCTTTCTTGCTACAATTGGTTCATCCACTAGATAAATTGGTACATTTAGTACTCTCTTCACAACTCTTAAAATCAAATGGTGGGATGTGATATAAAAGCTTTTATAGATTTATAAATCTATTTTTTTTTTTTGGTTTTTCTTTCACTTATAACTATTACTACTAAATTTTCATCCCTTGATAATGAGACTGCAATGAAGAAGAGGAAATACCTTAAATCTTCTCTAATTTTTCGCTAATTTTCTAGGCTTTCCTCCACAATGACTCACACTGGAGGCGTTCCCTAAATGGCCACTAGTAGGGAAAACTACACATTTTTCTGCACGAATATTTTAAAGCTATGATGGTGTGAAATGTCTGAGTGTGAGAAAAGGAACACACTTTAATTTCGAAGAAGTGGAAATATCACACCAAGAATTATTGGGAGCTATAGTACGTCACTTCAAAATTGTCATTTTGATGGATGTACATGATAAATAATTACAAACATTTACAGTCACTCTGTAATAACAATGAATGTATGAACCGATTTATATGACCCGTTAATCTTACAATTTGTATATTGAAATTAACATACAAACTTCCCGCCTAGAAAGTCAAAACGCAACCCACACCACACATTTGCATCGCAATTTGTGATATCTACTATCATTACTTTTTTAAGTAAAACGTAGTTATAAACGTAAATCTTTTTAGGTTAAAAGTAAAAACAAATAATGGTATGAAATGTCAAAGATGATTTTTGTATTTCTGGCTGCGTCTTGAATTTTTTAGGTGCCGAGATTCCCATGATTAACCCTGTATATATATATTTTTTAATACACCAAGAAGACGCTGATGCCATTTCAAAAAACTGTTTATATATTTTTTGGATATTGTATTGTATGATGAATTTAGAAAAATTATAAATGACAGGATGAAAAGAAATTAGGGTGAGTGTATTGCAGATTAACAGAATTATATGTGGAATATCTAAGTCTCTTCTCATTAGGGGTGTTCTTTTGTTGTTTTTTCTTCACGTTTTATTGACGGTTGCTGGAGTCGTTTTAAGAATTATTTTTGCCGTTAGCCACACACTATTAGAGTTTGCTCCTTTTGATAACATTTTTTAAGTATTGACATTTTTGAAAAACGTTTTGCATTTTTTTACTGTTTTTTCTGTAAAAGCATTTCTTAATAAGAACATCTGTTTTGTTGTTATGATCAAGAGGGTGTGTTTGACATACTAACCTTTAATTATGCTGATAATTCGTATAATCTGGTCGTAAATTTACACGATAGTAAGATGTTGCCGTATTAGTTCATTGACCCAAGTCATTTTCTTAAGGTACAAGTAACCTTGATGTCCTAGTTTATAATAATAAAGGAGACTCTCACTTTTCGTAGTGATATATATGTTTAAACTATAAGTATATATGAAAAATCTGTTTTATTTGTCATTCTTTCTAAAAATAAAATAGTAAGAGTCCCATTTGCATGTTAATAATTTTTGAAAGGATAGAGGTATTTTTCTTTAATATTTTTTCGATCAAAATTAGAACGTTTATAGCTTTAGTAGTATTGTTTTTACTTCCAATATTTTTGTATACTTTTTTTGTAAATTAAAAAAAAAAACATATTGTCCGATCCAATATCATCTGGTTCGTGAAAGTTGTTGCTGCTTACTCTATAGTAAAATCAGGTATGGCTACATCTCTATAAATAAAACTACCATCTCTCTTTATAACTGCAGTTGGCATTATGTTTTCAAGTATGCATTTATGTCCTAGTTTAAAAAGTTTTATTCCATTGTCAGATGGAACAAGGTTTTTATTTTAGAACTTTAAAGATTGCTTATACCTTTTACCAGTTTGAGACGAGGGCATCATTGGATTAGGACCAGTTTCTTGTTTACTATAGAATGTAACACGAAATATTTTACGTAAAATAATCAATAATTGAATAAGCTGTATTAAAGTAAGGCTGAAATTTTGATAATTAAAGAAAAAGTACCAAAATTCCTGACGGGTGGAATTACGTATCAAACCAGGTTAAAGTTATAGGTTTAAAGCGAACGTTTTTAACATTTATTGAAAATACTATGCAAATGGCCAAACACACGAAGGACGTTGAGAAAGATATATAAGAATAGGTATGCGGATGAAAGTTAAATCGTACACCATATATAAACGTGTATGCAAGTTATTTAAAAAAATTGGTCTAAAGAGTTTAGACAGTACTTCCCTCGCTGTCGGAAACTTGACGACTGCATGCCTATTGTGTTTTTTTTCTCATTACATTTTTGTAGTCGGAATTTAAAAAAAAAATGCGATGACGTCATCAACATTTTTGCAAGGACACATATATCAGTTGGGATAGATGTAGTGTAATACTAAGAATAAAATTATTATATTCTCAAATTTTCGGGAAAATGAATTGGGTCGTTTTGAATATTGATTTGTAATAATCAATAAAATAACGAAACAATACGTATCAGAGGCAACTGAAAATCGTGTATGTATAAACATTCTTAATTTTAGATGACAGGCGTAACAGCATACGTGAGAGTCAAACAGAGAAACTGTAAACAAAACGACCATCGGTTTTATTGCTTCGACTTCCGCTTATTATATAAAACATTGGGTTTTATTTTAGTTCTTGACGGTGAAATTCACAATTGGTTGATTATAAACATGTCTATTTCACATTCGCGGAACCAAGTGAACGCATAAAACAAATGCAGGTCTGTAATGTTAAAGTCGATGTAAATAAGCGTGCTACCCTTATGTTTCAACCGAGTTTTTCCTTTAATAAATTTTGTGTCTACCAAATTGGGTTGGTTGGGGTGTAATACTAATAATAAGTGTTGCCTTTAATTTAATCAATAAAATAAATTGACTTAATTAATTTTTTTGAACCACCTCTTAAGAAAATCTAAAAAATTAGAATGGAATGATAAATCACAAGTACAAACTCATCATATTTTTTGCATTTTAGATAGGATTTATTCAGCAAAATTTAAGGGTGACGTCATCAATTTTTTTAGGAGGGATGAACAAATCTATTTTGAACAAAAGTTTATCATGCTTATAATAACTTTAAAATATTCCCAAGATTTCAAAGCATTCGGTTTTGTAATTCCTGATTAAATCGATAAAATAAATTCACGCCTTCATTAATTTTTTTGAGTCACCCTGCATATGCAAATCCAAAAATATGAATGGAATGATAAATCACAAGTACAGACTCATCATATCTTGTACATTTTAGATACGATTTATTCGGCAAACTTTTGAGCTGACGTCATCAGTTTTTTGTAGAAGATAACCAAATATATTTTGACTAAAAATTTATTATGCTCTTTATAACCTTAAAACATCTGCAAGATTTCAAAGCATTCGGTTTTGTAGTTCCTGATTAAATCAATAAAATAAATTTACGCATTCATTAATTTTTTTGAGTCACCCTGTATATGCAAATCGAAACAATTTGAATGGAATGATAAATCACAAGAAGAGACTCATCATATTTTGTACATTTTAGATAGGATTTATTCAGCAAAATTTTGTGGTGACGTCATAAATTTTTTAGGGGGGACGACCAAATAGGTTTTGATCAAAAAATTACCATGCTTATGATAATTTTAAAATATCTTCAAGATTTCGAAGCATTCGGTTTTGTAGTTCCTGAGTAAATCAGTAAAATAAATTTACGCTTTCATTTATTTTCTTGAATCACCCTGTATATGCAAATCCAAAAAATATGAATGGAGTGATAGATCACAAGTACAGACTGATCATATTTTGTACATTTTAGATATGATTTATTCGGCAAACTTTCGAGCTGACGTCATCAAGTTTTTGGAGGGGATAAGCAAATATATTTTGACTAAAGATTTATGATGCTCTTTATAGCCTTAAAACATCTGCAACATTTCAAAGCATTCTGGTTAGCAGATTAAAAATTAAATTTCAAAATGTTGTTTTATAATTTTGATTTTTTTTCCAAAAATCTGGACGTTTCGGGTGAAAAGTCGATTCAGAGTTGTAAACTACATGTGTAGGACTATGTTATTTTATACAATTGAAAACCCATTTACTATGTACAATTTTGAAGTGACGTCATCGCATTAGTGGTGGGGATGATTAGACAAATTTTAGTTAGCGTTTTACCATCTACATGATATTCTTAATATAAGTACAAAATTTTACAACAATCGGTCGAGTACTTTCGGAGATTATCTGTCTAATAAAAATCCGGGACGGCAGACGGACAGACAGACGGACGGACAGACGGACAGACAGACGGAAATGGGAGACCTATTTCTTCGTCTTCTAGGGGTCATGAAAGATCGAGAAAACGTAAAAGTAGAGAGTCGGCCGACGGACTCGATTACAATACTTCCTTTGCTTACGCTCGGGAAGTAAAAAGACTTTTTTGTTTTATGTATTTTCAACTAGTTAAAACTGCACTTTAATTTTTTATACCGAGAGAGCTATAAAAACACGATTACCGACAGTTATGGATTTTTGAAAATTTGAATTTCATCGTTGCATTTTCAGCTCAAACTTTCAAACTGGCGAAAATTCAAGACGAAAATTCTATCAAAGACAAATCTTCAAAAATGCATGGATGTCTTTGATCGTGTTTTTATTGCCCTCTTGGTACTTTGTGATATTATTTTAATTTTGATTAAGATTTAGAGTTTTTCAGTCGGTCTTTCATATTAGACACTATATGTCAATGTGGTTAACATATCTATGAGTAGTTAGTAGAGTGAGCAAATCAAAAGGAAAGTTTCCGAATTCATTATTTGAAAATTATACTTCAAAAATAAAAATTCGTAAATAGAACGTAAGGCTAAGTTTGTACAATTTGTTATATTCAAGATTTGATTTTGGCAAAATTCTATTTGCACAGTATTCTTGTTATTAGGGTTACAGTACAGTGTATGCATCAAAATCGATGTATTTGTGTTCCCATTAAAATAACAATGAAGTTATCATAAAATTTTAATTATTATAATTTTAATTTATCACAAAAAAATCGAAGTTAAAATATTATATTTTACAGTTTATATAAGTAATTAGATTTATTTAAAATTTTTGACAAGACCTAATATTGTTTTAGTGATTGTTATAATATTCAGAAAATTTTATCATTCAACCCCTATGAAAAATTAACGGCAACATCTCAGAGACTTATCAACTAAATATTTGTTAAAAACATGCTTTGAAGTGAGGTTTTATACCTACTTATGTGCAACTCGTAAATATCTAATAATACGGGTTTTCATGTGATTTTGCCGATAAAATTAGCTGATTGTTATGAAATTGATTAATATTGTTATTAGTGTTACAACTGAAACAACAAAATTATTTGATTTAATACCATCAAATAGCTACTAAGATCATCTTAAACAATGTCAATTATTTTTCAATGCGACCAGGAATAGGCTCTAATTTGTTTAATATTTTTAAATTAATCAATGTATTTTGAGGAATTAAATTTTCCATTCGCGACAGGTGGAGGACTTTATACATATTAATATTTATTAGTTCATAAGAACTACACCTCTTTTTATCTCATTAATACCGCAACTTGCTCTGATTGAAATTTGTATAAAATATTGTCGTATAAAACCTAGTGACCGATTTATTTTATATATTTTGTTACTTATAAAAATTAGCAGAGGAAGTCCTGTTACGTACAGAATAAAAATTCTCATTATCCTGGCAACGCATATCTGCCGTAATAAACATCTCCAAGTTTACAAAAAATATTTTGCTGATGAGTCATAAGTTACGCTAGGATATATATTTTTACAATTCTGACCGTAATATTAATTATTTTATTATAATAATTCCTATAGTTTTTATAGCTTCCTTTTTTCTTAGTTAGATATTTTCGAAATATAAACAAGTGGCCATTAGGTTTTAATTTAAGTCATGTCGGCTACAGTTTTATGTCTCAAAGCCGCAATTTAAGTATCAAAGTTTGGGTTATTTAAAAGGCCAACTTTTGAAAGCACAATTTGCAATTAATCCTTCTGACCTCTAAATGCGTCACAATATAATCCTTTTTAAGTTGTTTTTGTCACTCAATGTTAAAATAACCCCGGCGGTAGATTCACAATAATTAAATTAATGTAGTCAGCTTGCACGTGCGGTTATGCAAAAAAGTGTTTATGTTAAGGCCAAACCTGTTCTTGATAGACCTCGTCCAGATTTTTTCGCTGATGTTCGAAATCCAAATTCTCTCCTCTATCTGTAAAACCGAACTTAAACCTTTGGCTTGAAAATAATAATTACCAATACAGTAAATGTGTAAACTGTTAAGTGATCACGTTCTGGTTTACATTTAAAGTGCTATGACTCGATGAAGTAAATGTCACCGATTTTTCCGTTCTTAAATAATAATTTTTTTCATTGAGTCATCACTGGGCTACAAATCGGATTTATTGTATCAGTAGATAAGTGTTATGACACTTGATATACAAGAAGTAAAAGGTTGTTTATATTGAAAAACAGGTAAATTTCGCAACGACATGCTCGGAGAGAAGAAAATTAATCCGTGATACTTGAAATAAATGTATTGTATGACGAAAAAACTCAGACAAAAATTTGCTCATAATGATACTATGTTTTATGTGTAAAATGTCTTTATAAACAAGCAGTAATTATCGTCTGCAAGTAACAAAGCATTAGAATTTGTCATAAAATATAAAATACTTAAAGAACATTTTACTTCTAAAAAATTTCTACAAGGTTTTTCATTCTAAAATGAAATGAAATGATAATTATACGTTTCAGTAACTTGACTTTTTTCAAAGCCACATGTTTAACAATATACGGGGATAAGGTCAACATAAAATTAAAGCATTATTAAAATACCTACTTCCCCTCAAATTAATGCACCATTCATGTTTTACCAAACTTTTTTATTCGTTACATATATTTAAACAATTGAACATAATATAACAGCACCTATTTGCAAAATTTTCGAGAAAATGTGGTGAACCATTGTTGATTAGATCAACAAAAAATTGGTTGACGTTTATTTGGACAAAACTTCCCTGGTGCCTGAAGTGCAGGTCCAGCGAATCCCACTTCTTTGAAAAATTATAAAATTAGTTCTTTAAAGCAGATAACCAGCAACAAATAATGGCATCTCAGCAATAATAATATGCTTAACTTTAAGTGTTTATGTGTATATATCGGAAGAATGTTACGTAGAAATTGTTTGATTTGAATGAGTTTGTCGCTTCAAAGCAGAGGACTAAAATTATTAATTATTATTATTTTTAAATGTCATTTTATATCATTATTAAACGAAGACGTGCGTATTCTTATAGAATAAAAGTTCTAATAATAATAATAGTAAACAAAATCAAGGTGAATTTAAATAGCATTTACTGAGCAAAATTTTGAGGTGACGTCAACAAATTATTGGTGGAAATAATAAGAAGATTTTGGTTGGCGTTTTACCAACTACACGATATTATTAACATACATATAAAATTTAATAGACGACAGACAGCGGAGACGGAAGACTCATCTTTTGATACTCTAGGAGTCGAGAAATCATGAAAGGATCCATTCCCCGGATGAACCCTATTACAATACCTCCTTAGCTTAGGCTCGGGAAGGAAACAGGGCTATAAATTTCCTAATGTCGCATTCAATCTTCCTGTAAATGTTTCTTGAAGTAAGCTATGATCCGTTTGGGAACATTTTTTGTTCAGTTTATGGAATTGGTGTATTTCGCACAAAATGTTTCAATGCAACTACTAATTATATATGTTACAGCTAATATCCGAAATCCGTTATTATGCATAATAACTAGACATTTTAGGAATTATGCGTAATAACTAAACTTATCAGTTATTATGCATAATAACCAGAAACATTAGGAATTATGCGTAATAACTGAAATTTTCAGTTATTATGCATAATAACGGAAACGTTTAGGTAACTAACACAGAAACAGGAATTATGCATAATATTTTCCAAAAAGCTACCCACCCTGCCTCGCTTTCTCCTACATATCACATGTACAGTTGATTAAAAAAAAAAAGGGAAAAATTACAGTTATATAAACGTCATATTATCATTGCTTTTCATTGATCTATGAGAAGCTGAATTGCTCATCTTGTCCCGTTTTTCTGAAATCAGCTGGACATGTTTTATAAGCCTTTGAAAATGGTAAAAAGTGAAAAAAAAAATTAGAACAGGATGATACCCACTGGAAAAGGAAGAAAATGTAACAAAAATAAAGGAAACAATAATTTACGGGCGATCTGAGGTCCGGAAGGGGAAGAGGGTGAGCTTTTAAGGGGAGAAAACGGTTTATCACGATTTCCAGCAAAAAGTTAAATGGCAAAGTTGTAGGTAATAAAAAGATCTACAACTTTTGTATTTACACTTTCTTTCCTCAAAATTTATGCGAAAAATGCAAATAACGGAGTTTTTGGTTTTTTATTTTTATCTCCCACAAAAAAAAATTTTTTTCACGAAATTTGGTAGAAACTTACCTATTTATGTCCCAAGCTCACTGTAATTTTTTTGATTCAAAATATTTATTTTTTTCCCTTATTTTGATTTAATATCGAAAAACCACCCTAATTTTCAATCGAAAATTCTCACGTCAAAATATTTGCTTTTTTAAAAAAATCGGTATCCTTTTTGTTCGCTGAAATCTCTACTTTCTGAAGGTGTAAAAAAAATTATACATTACTATGGCAAATTTTCACAGGAAATGCAAAAAAAAACGAAAAAACTCGAATTCAAAAATTTGTTTTTTAATTATTATGTAAAATTTGGAGCTATTTATTAAAATGGACACGTTAATTACTCGAAAAACGTAATATTTCATGTTACATTGATAAATTAAAAAATTGCAAATCGAAATATACTACTATAATTAACAACCAAATAAGTTAATACACTTAATACTTTATAAGACATCTACAATATTTTCTTAAAGTTGTAGGATAATTTTTAAATTATATGCATAGGTGCCTATTTATTGCTATTTTAAGATAACTTACATACCTGAATGGCCTACGGAAAATTTTAGCCCATCAGAAGAATGAACAACATCGTCTATAAAAATACACGTGCAGGCTGAGTTACTTGAAGAGGATCGTGACGAATTGATTTATTTAAAAGAAACTTTTGGAATCTACAGTCACAAGGATTTTCCTGTAAACAAGCAGAAGAAGATTCTGATGCTAACATAATTAAGATCTCGATAGAAACTGCTACAGATACCAATAAAAGTGTCATAGTTGTGGGTCAAGATATTTTGGTCCCTTTGAATCAATTGAATTCAAATAATTATGACATTTATTTCCTCAAACCAGGTTCTAGAAATGTAAAAGATTTATTTTTCACGTCCAATAGTTTCAAATATGAATCTTTCAAAAATATCGTTGCATTTCTGTATTGTTTTTCTGGTTGCGATACAACATCTGGGTTTGCCGGAAAAGGGAAGAAAAACATCGTAAATTCATTGTTTTCTAATACATAAAATTCTCGTGTCACAATGTGTGTAACCAAATTTTTTCGAAACGGTTTGACTGATTTTTATGAAATTTTCTGGCTATATTCGGTAGGTCTGAGATTAGGTCGTAAACTATTTTTTATACCCCTAGGTGATAAGAGTGGCCCATCCAAATTTTTTTTTTATTTTTCGGACAAAATTTGTTATTTTTATTTTTTTAAGATTTGGCTTCAAAAAATACAATTAACCCTAAATTTTCACCCGTCTACCACCAACCCCCATTTTGTAGTAACGATATTAGTATCTTTACTTTCATCCACAGATACGCAAGGCAGTGTTCAAGATGGCTGTTGAATATAATAATCATTGTCGTACGATACATTTTTATCTATAATTTATAATTTAATTTAATTATAATTTATTTATTTTGATTTAATTTTTTATTTAACTACTAAAATATTCACTGGGTCTGCTAGTCAGATGATAAAAATTTGTCAAATTTGGACAATATGTTTTATAAAAAAAATGCAAACAAAGAAGATATCGCAAAAAATGGATTACAATTAATCAAATATATTTATAAATGTAAAAATGACAATATAACACTGAATCAATTAAGATTTCGAAAATCAATTGGCAAGAATTAAATCATCTTTCATATTGACAAATCTCCCACCAACAGAAGGCGTTTGTTTCATGGATTTTAAATTTTTGAGTTTATCAGTGTAACATGGAATCTTACTTTTTTCGAGTAATTAAAGTGTAAATTTTAATAAATAGCTCAAAATTTTACATGATTAAAAAAAATCGAATTCGAGTTTTTCGTTTTTTTGGATTTCCTGTGAAAATTTGCCAAAGTAATGTATACTTTTTTTACACCATCAGAAAGTAGAGATTTCAACGAACAAAAAGCACACCGATTTTTAAAAAAAAACAAACATTTTGACGTCAGAATTTTCGATTGAAAATTAGGGTGGTTTTTCGATATTAAATCAAAATAAGGGAGAAAAATAAATATTTTGAATAAAAAAAAATACAGTAATTTTGGGACATAAATAGATAAGTTTTCACCAAATTTCGTAAAAAAAAAACTTTTTTGTGGGAGATAAAAATAAAAAACCAAAAACTCGGTTATTTGCATTTTTCGCATAAATTTTGAGGTTATTTAAAAAAAATCTAAATACAAAAGATGTAGATCCTTTTATTACCTAGAACTTTGCCATTTAACTTTTTTCGATAGGACTTGTAGTTTTGCCGGAAATCGTGATAAACCGTTTTCTACCTTTAAAAGCTCACCCTCTTCGACTTCCCGACCTCAGATCGCCCGTAAATTATTTTTCCTTTTATTCTTGTTATATTTTCATCCTTTTCCAATGGGTATCATCCTGTTCTAAATTTTTTTGATCTCAAAAATTACACTGGTCAACAAAATTTAATTTTTTCTCTCTAACTTTGACATAATTGTAATATTTTCGTTTAATTTGTCTCTGTGTTTGTGACAAAGAGCATAAATCTTATAACTTAGCTCAATTAAAAAAAATATGCATATTTGATGTTTGAAACACAAAATCAGGTAAAACAATTTAATTTTTGTATCTTTAACGGCAAAAAGTGTAGTATTAACAAAAAAACAACCTTAAATGAGAAAAAAACAACGAATGTAGTTTAAAAAACGAAAAAACAAAAGAAACAGCGAAGACCGACGTTTTTTCGGTTGCCTCCTATAGATTTTATTGGAGACCTCTCGCTCGATGGTCCCGCAGCATTCTGCGAGCATTTAGGTGTCATTTAGGTGTTCCATCGATCTTGGTAACGTTTTTCTATCGACAAAATGCCCAGATGGATGCGTTCTCTATGACGGTCACTCACGTCGTCACAATTTTTGGGGAAAAAATCAAGGTGCGAGTGTATAAAATGCACTTTTAAGAATATGTTAATTTTAAATTTTTTATATGATGATAACATGTCTTCTACTTACTAAACATAGTTTTCTTATTGTTTCCCAAGAAGTTTGTAGCAATTTGATTACAAAAAAATACACCTTAGAGAAAGTTTCCTATTACTTAATAGTACGATTTTTGTATTTTTCAAAGGATAATATTTTAAGATTACTTTTAAATGAGAGCTAAGTTTTGGTTTAGCCCTTTATAATATCATTTAAAATTGCTAATTAAATAATAATTGACTGCTATAATAAAAGTTAGAGCTTAGCTGTTGACCAGTGATCGGCCCTGACCTATTAGACAATATGGTTAATGACTAATGTTTCAGGTATTATGCATAATTCCTGTTCCTCTGTTAGTTATTATCAATATTACCTAAACGTTTCCGTTATTGTGCATAATAACTGAAAAATTCAGTTATTACGCATAATTCCTAATGTTTCCGGTTATTATGCATAATAACTGACAAGTTTAGTTATTACGCATAATTCCTAAAATATCTAGTTATTATGCAGAATAACGTATTTCGGATATTAAGGGTGTGGGGACAAAAAATCTGCACAAATTTTAATTTACCGAAAATCGAGTTAGCTTTGAGAAAAATGACGGTTGACGTTATGACATTTTTTGGCAGTTATTAAAAATTGTTATGCCTAGTTCCTCTTGAAAGTTTCAATATTTTTTGTAATAATGGAAGACTTAAATGAAAATGATCGCCGATCTGTGATTGCCAAATTTTATAGAAAGCATATGCATTTAAAAAAGTCATTCACCGTTAATCACTTCTTCCAAATAGGGATATAAAAAAGGACAACTTATAGCATTTGCAGAAGAGTAGAGAATGGGAATTCGGTAGAAAGACAAGTAGGAAGCGGAAGACCAGCAAGAAAAATGCCCCAGAAGAAGAGAGAAGCCTTAGTCAATCAAAGTCACGGTAAACTTGGTGTTTCACTAAGAAAGCTTGGACGGAAATTTAAAATCGACAAAAAGTATGTTAGCAACATATTAAAGGAGAATAATATTAAACTTGCAACTCGAAAATCCGCTCCCAAATATTCAGAAAAACAAAAGTTGGAACAAAAACGAAAATTAAGGCATCTTTCTGAATCCGCTTTTTTTCCCTCAAATGGTACTGAAATAATCATCGATGACGAATCCTACTTCACTTTTGATGGTAGCGATACTGCTAACAATAAACATTTCTATTGTAAGGAAGGAGAAGAAGTAGATGGGAAAGTGAAATTCAAACGTCACAAAAAATTTCAGTCCAAGTTGTTGGTCTGGTTGGCCATTTCTTCACGTGGACATTCTACTGCGTTTATTTGCCCATCTGGAAATTCTGTTAATGCAGATATTTATGAAAAATAGTGCATTAGGTCTCGACTTGTCCGTTTTATAAGAGAAAAGCATTCAGATGGCAATTTTGTATTTTGTCCAGACATGGCAACAGCTCATTACGCAGCTAACGTTATTGCTGCATATAATTAGTTAAACATTCCTTTTATCCCTAAGGATAAAAATGTTCCGAACGTACCTCAACTACGCCCAATTGAACGTTTTTGGAGAAATCTAAAGAGGAATGTGTACGAAAATGGATGGGAAGCCTCGACACATGCAGAATTAAAGAAGCGTATACTGCTGAAAATACGGCAAACAAAAATATCGGCTTTTACAAATTTAATGCGCCGTATTAAAACAAAAATTCGTAAAGCAAGCAGATATGGTGCAGATTGTGTTCTTTAAAGTTGTTTTTATAAATGTTTTTGATCACATTATTAATACATGCTTTTATAATACAGTTATTCTAGTTTGAAATTTGTGCAGATTTTTTGTCCCCACACCCTTAGCTGTAACATATATATGAAACTCTAGTTTTTCTGGTCCAACCAGACGATCAGTTTAGTAAAAGTTGGAGGGGTTTTAGATAATAATATGTGATTAGCAGCTCGTTCAGACACAAACGCAATAAGTAATTCCATCTATGAAACAGTGTGTAGTCAAATTATAAGCACTGTTGTCGGAATTTTATGGATCCTTGAATTTCATTCAGATGTCACATTTCTCCTTTGTTGGTGTTAAAAAAATCAAATTATATTTAGTCATGAATACATGAATACTGGCATTTAACAGGGTTGTCATTTATAACAAACTTACTTTCTATGTAGAGAAATGCATTTTCTCAACATTTAACTAAGAGTGTACTTACGTATTTGCTGGTGGTGCTCTGCAATAATGGGACTCCACGTGGGGAAGCTTTCGATATGCTTTCATACATCTAAATCTTCAGTACCTACACTTTTCTTTGAATGTTTCCTTTTAGAAAGGATTTCTGCAATTCTAATTTCGGGTTTAACATAACCAAAAAACAAAAAATCTCGGCAAACTTGTACTTTCTTTCCTGATACTTCAAAGTACGTAATATTTAAAAAGTTTTCGTTTTTACAAAACCTCTTCCCTTTCTCTCTTTAACAAGCCTTCCTCTTGGTCTCATCCTACCTTTGAACAAATTTTCCATACCAATCATTTTTCTGTTCATCATTCAGCGACCAAAATGGTTCAAAAATTAATTCCTTGTTCTTTACATCCTAACATGTAATGTTTCAAACATTTTGGCCTTATGAGTTTCCCACTTTTTACCGACGTACTCTTGTACACACAATTTTTTCACGTTGTTTCTCCATTTTTTTGGATTTCTTTTTCGTTTTCCAGTCGCCACAACTTTTTCTGTGGGTTCAATTAGAAAATAACGTCTTTTTAACACAGTCATTGTTTTGAATAGTGATAACCAGATAAAAAGGCGTAAAAGCATTTCGTTTCCATGGTAATTTCAAACTAATGGGTGGTCAGTTAAAAAAGTCATCAGGTTGGCCTTGTTTTTTGATAGAAAAAATTGGAGCAAAAATCATTTGCGTTTTATTAATCCATACTGTTGTGTATCATTGTCATTTGCCAGACTTGTTGAAAAACGTTATTTTTATTATACGAAAAACTGAGGTTATTGTAGACATACTCCACAATATTTGCAAAAAATCAAGGCCAACTTGATGACTCCAACTGAATACCTGATATGTAGAATAACGGCGACTACATAAAACTGCCAAAAAATCATTCAATTCGCACAATATTTCACTCTGAATCATAAGAGAGCGGTTTTTCAGGATGAATAACGCACAATGTTTGTGTCATTATGCCCACATTTGTATACAAACCCAATCTTAGTACATATGCTTAAGACATATAAGTGCTTAATTTGTGTCTTCGTCTCCGTGTAACAAGTAAATTATACAAACAATAAACCAAGTAATAAAACAATTTTTTGCAATTAAATAATTTTGAAAAACTAGACTACAAAATGTGGTATTTTTGCATACGCTGTTTCCGAAAACAGCTTAATTTTATGTAGATCAACCAAGCACCAAGGTAACGAATTACTTAATATCTTTCTGCAGCGATAGGTATTCATTGCCAAGGTGTACACTGCATTCGTTGCTTTGAGTATCACAAGTCGAAACATATAAATTTCTCAACTATAATACCGAGTAGTTGTTTTTCAGCTTGAAACGGTGTATTACGTTAATCACAACATGCGCTCTATAGTTATGAAGGTTTTCGTGTTTGGCACATTATTTACACTGGTATATTCAGCTGCAAATGATCTTCGTAAGTATACATTATTATTTTTGTTGTAATTAATTGAAATTTTAATTGAAATTAGTAGTTCTTACGCAGTTTATGATTGTTGCTTAAGTATTTACTTTCTAATAGTTTGCTCTAATATGTGATAAATACCGTGTGTGTAAAAAAAGAATAGGTCCGTAGCGGTCTTAATTTTCGAGCGCAGCATTGTCTGAAATGTTTAATTAAATTGTTTGAAATATACGACGACCTACCTACATTAATGTTTAATGTTTAATGTTAATGTATTTTTGTCTGCGACATTCAATTTTACGGGTTTTTTCAAATACACGATGTAACTATTCCTTTTGAACGAACCTGTAATCCTTGTTGATTGGTCATTCTAGAGAGCGGAAAATATGCACCAAAATTTTGAGAAATATGATCATATGATATGCACCAAATTTATGCAAATATGCAGTAACTTTCTTAATATAAGCAGAGATATGCAGATGCATATGCTCCAAAAATAAAAAAAAAGCGAACTAAATTTATTTATAAAATACAAAAACAGGGTTCCCGAGCTTACGTTTTATTACAAAAAATACAGAAATAACATTGCAAAGTGTTTAATTACATCTCACTAACACATAAATCACGTTTTTAAAGATAATATTCTTATACTAAAAAATAAATATAAATAGGACAAATTAAAAAATAGTAGTAATCCACTATTTAATTACTATTTTGGTAACAATTTATTTTTAGATTTTTTTCGAAATATTCTAACAAAAAGTTTTTCCGGTGATTCTAAATTAAGTATAAGTATTTGCAAATAGAAAAACTGCGTACTACGTCCACAGATGTAAAAATACTTACCGGTTTAGGGTAGGCGCGACAAAACACAGTTCGTTCTTGAAGAATAAGTTCAGGAAAAGGTTTAATCCATAAATTAATTTGAGTTCTCTTCGACATATTGATTCACCTGTATCCCTTTAAATGCTTTCAATACAAACTCACGATGAAAAATAATAGTATAACGTCCCTTAGACCACCACTTAACTAACGAACAAAAATTTTGGGAATGAACGGTATTTCCAAAAGTAATTAGGGCGCGAATTTACCTGGAAGAATGGCTTAATACCCAGTGGTGTTTCCAAATTACCATAAAACCCAAACCTTTCCTAGTTATTTGAAACTCAGGACAATATTTGCAATATGATTAATAAAATTTCGCCTTTCTAGATAAATTCCGATAGAATGACGATAATTTTTTTTTCAAATTAGTACAAAAATTGATAAAAATGCAAAATATGCACCCATTTGGTGAAATATGCAGCAGAAGGCAAATATATGCAAATATGCAATTTTTTTATAGCTGTATTCATTTTTAATTAGCATGATTCGTTCACATAGTAAATATCAAGACTTATATGCAAAAAATAACGAATATGCAAATTTCATAAAATCCGCTCTCTATCATTACGCTTTAATTGAGTGCTTTTAATATTTTATAATCACAAATAATTTCAAGATGCGATTAATTTTAAATGCAAGAAACATTGTAAAAGGAAAAATACATTTTGAAAATCCTTATGTAACTAATTTTAAAGATCTAGTTTTTTTTAATAATCAGTTATCTCTAGACTTTGCATATTTCAAAAGCAAATTTCTGAAGAGGGAAACACCCAAAAGTATTAATATTAATAGTTCGTCAGATTCAACTGCATTCTTACCGGGAACTGATTATACAGCGCTGTCCACGACTGATAATTACTCCGAATTAATTTAAAATGCAACCCAAAATGCATTGTACAGCTTTCGTTGATGCTTCTGTAAAAATTCTTGAAGCGTTAAATGTTCAGAATGCTGTTCTTCCCTTCTAAGACAAGAGTCGAGTCAGTTCCAGAAACACCGTTTCACGCGAATGGCAATTCGACGAATAGTGACAGAAACAGAAAGCTAGAAGAATGTTTTCTGGGTTACATTTCGAAAAAAGTCAGCCTCATTGTCAGTAGTGAACAACCCTGTATTTAAAAATTTGCAATTCTTGGTACTAAATAGAAAGCAAAAAGTTTGAGTTGCTATTGACATTTTAAATCGTACAAATCTCTTACCATCCTGATTCAAATAACTTTAAAGTTTACAATGACTTGTAAATTTCAGCTTCTTATTTCCCAAAGTGCAAACGTTATGATCCCAAACTCAACGAATGTCTAGTAAAAGCGACAGAAACTGTAAGACCTTTCCTCATAAAAGGTGTACCCGAACTGGGAATACCACCTATTGAACCATACACAATTCCAGAAATTACACTAGAGCAAGGTACTCAAGCTCTGAACTTTAAAGCTCTCTTGAAAGATGTTGAAGTACGTGGTTTAGGCAATTATAAATTTTCTCAGTTTGAGTAAGTATTTAACTAAAATGGATTATTTAATTTTGCTTTCAAAGTTTTGATGTTCCAGGACTGCAGTGGTTTTGCAAGGCTACCATTAATCCAATCAAATTAGTAGGTGATTATACCGTAACAGGAAAAATACTCTTAGCACCAATTGAAGGAAGTGGAAAATTCACGGCGGGCATAGGTTTTTTTTAACTTACAGATGAAGAAAAACTTTGACATATCATATTTTTTTGTAGAAAATTCTAATATAACCGCCTATCAGAAAGTCGAATTCTTTAAGAAGAAGGGGGTTACTTATGTGCGACCAGTTACTACTAACACTACTATTTCAGTAGGTGGACCAAAAGTCCACTTAGACGGCCTTTTTGGAGGAAACGAAGAACTGAGTAAGCTATCAATGTTATAATTTTATAGATAATTATCTGAATATTAAATAGTACTTCTAATAATAATTAGTAGGAACGATGCACAAAACAAAAATATATTTTCGTATCATTTTTATAATAATAAAGATTTATTAATTGAAATGCAGTTGTAAAATTTTAACAGCAATGCCATTTGATACTAAACACAAAATTTTGACAATGTCACTGTCAAAATTTTGTAAAAAAATCTTAGTGTTAATTTAGATTGTGGTTAAATATTAGACTAATATCTTTACGTCGATCGTCAAAGAACGTAAGCTGTAAACAATATTAACGCTAAAAGCAACATAATTTTTACCAAGTGCTTTCGATTCAAAGTCAAAGGATCTAGTTTTTTAAAGTGTGTTTCCTTATTTGACATTGAGAAAATGCTATAATTCTAAACAACTTTTTTTTAATCAACTGTCAAGTGAACTATTATTTGTCTGGTTTTGTGCAAGCAAAGTAAACAATAAAATAAACTTGTTTGTTATTGTTATTATATCTACCAAACAACGTGCAGAAGATAAACCAGTTGTTGTTAGTTGGTTGCAGTTCCGGTACTGAGAAAAATATACATTTTTTATGCGACCCTTTCGTTTGTTTTTTTTTGTCTTAAACGTTATAATTCAATATTTAAAAATTTTTATACAGAAATGTCTTTAGAAAAAATACTAGGTATGTTGTCTTAGTTGTTTTTATTACTGGTTTAAAATTTGTCAGCTAAATATCGAGATAACCAGTTACCTACTCCTTTTAGTGGACCTTGGTGGCAGAAACACTAAATCTGACAAAAATAAATAAAAATATCATCATCATCATATAAGTTGATCAAATATAATAGACAGCTTCTATAATAATTTGTTCCAACTATTCTTGGCTGCGTGTTGTTTTGTCATCATTATAAATAAATAACTACCTTTAACAAAATTTTTAATGTCTGTTAATTGGTCAACACTCGTTTGCATCATGAGAAAGACTTTGCTGTCTATTAATTGCCTCATTTGTCTTTTTTACAGATAAAGTGACCAACACCGTGATTAACGACAACGTCAATGAACTATTTGAAGATTTAAAACCTGTGATAGAAAAAATTATTACCAACGTCATAGAGCAATGGCTGTTCAAAGGACTTGAGGACAACGTGCCTTTTGATAAATTGTATCCTGAGAAATAGAAGAGTGTTATTTGAATATACAGAGTTATTCACGTGAAGCTCCACGCAAAAAAAAATCAAAATGCAACCAAGAATACATAACATGGTAGTGTCTCGCATTATGTCAACGTTGTTGCGATAAAACAGACAACCACGTTTCACTTTTTTGAAAAATGGAATGAAATGTTAAAGATGTTTTTTAGTGTATTTCTGGTTACGTCTTGCCCTTTTTCATTCGATGCGGCGTTTCTTGTGAACAACACTGTATAAAATATTTCTGTTTGCTAAAGTGCGTTTCGTACGTCACACAAATGAGTTTTTAAGATTTATTGTACTAAGTACTCCATGAGATCGCACGATTTTATTTAATCTAGAATATTCACGCGGACATACTAATTAAGTAAAAATCCATCAACATTTTATTAGCTTCGCAAAATAAACAAATAAGCATGCTTTGTTATCGCTGTTCTCTTTTAGCATTGAAGATTAATTTATTTATTACACAGAAAAAAATATTTTTACTACACATAAATTAAACGAGATTTTTATAATTAGATAAAAAAAATATAAATATGCAATTATAGGTAGTTATGTTACGTTGATTTGCAAAAAATATTTACGTTCAACTCGTATTACTTAAAAAAATAATCACGTAAATGTTCTCATGGTTATGCAAATAAGTAAGTATGTTAATATGTTTTGAAGATGTGTAACTATTATTAGTTCAACGGCTGTTCTTACCTTATCGTATTGAAAACTCTAAATTTTTAAGTAAAATAAGTATTTAAAATTAAATATAGGTAATTATTAATTATTTACCAATTGTTTGGTATTTACTTTATATACATATATTGTAAAAAACATACATAAATAAATGTTCTCATAAATTTGCTCAAGAGTTTACGTTACTGCCAATCACATTACTAATAATCTACCAAATAAAGATTGAATTACAACAAAATACACGCACACCCAAGAATAATAGTACAATAATTATCAACCAAAGCTCTATACGGATGTTCTGTTTTTAACAAAAAAAAACATGTAAACTAATTGGTTGGTAATAGCGTTTATTAGTTTTTAACGATAGACGTAGCTAATTATAATTAAATTCGACCTTGAAAGTAAGACGGTAGAGTCAAGCGTTTGGTGTAAGTAGGTACTACTCATTGGAGTATGTATAATTTCCCCAGTTCTAATTCGGTTTTATGATGTGTAAAAGTTAACTTCTTTAACAATATATTACTACTGCCGGTGATGGGACAATCATAAATAAGGATTTAACCATTATCCCCCATCACCGGCAGTAGTAATCTATTGTTAAGGAAGTTAACTTTTACACAATGGGGTACTATCATAAAACCGAATTAGAACTGAGGAAACTCTTTCTGTGATTGCGAAACAAAATAGAGTGTAATCTTCGAAGAATAGAATTGCTTCATTATGTGAATATGGGTCGTTGTAATTGAAAGTTTTCCATGTCTTCAGTTTATTTCTGAATATTGAACTAACTAGCTTTTTTGTAACAGAAGGTGTTAGTAGATCATAATTTCAGTAAAGCATTATATACAGATAATGTATCTTTTTCTTTATGTATAAAAAGGTCTATATAAATGATGTCGTTAGTTCGTTTTTACTTTATATCAGTACCTAAAGCAATAGGTATGTACTTATAATACCTGTAACCACTGCTGGTTATAAAAACCGACACAGACAGACCGACGATACACAACAGACAGGCAGACAGACGTACACGGGAGGCTTGTGTTTTCGTAATCTAGAGTCTAGAGGTAATGAAATGTAGAGAAAACATTACAATATTTCCTTAGTTTGCATTAGGGAAGTACGTATAATTCACTTGAAAGTTATATTTCTCAAAATTTAAAAACTACAATACCTCCAGGCCTGACTACGTTTAATGGCATCCTTGTTTACAAACCATGTTTTGGTGCAGTGTTTTTAATATTTTAAACAATATTATTCATGCTTGGTAAGTAAATATCTGATGTTTATTAACACTTATTAATGTATCCTAGCTAGGTTCTTTTGATTTAGAAAAAAAAGATATCTTCTGTCAAAATAAAAATTAGTTTCTTATATAAGGATGAAGAGGAAATAAAATTTCAAACAAATTTCTATTTGGGTTTTTCTAGTTAATGAAAACTACGAAGGTTTTTTAATATTCCAGTTATATAAAGTAATAATGTAAAGTAAATATACACAACCATCTAGATTTGATTTATCGAAACCGCTTCATTACAGGATAATTAAAATGTTAAACTATTCGCTTCTACACGCAGATTAAAGTTCATAAGCACTCAAGTGTTGGTTGGCACACAGATTTATTACAATAAGATATAATTCTTAGGATGTTGCTTGTAATCACATTATAGTTGACTATTGAAGTGATATGATATCGAGACTCAAATATTCTTATAATGACCAAGTTGCCCATGGAATAAGAAAATAAATCAAAAGTATTTCAAAACAAATGGAAAATTACATCCTGCTGCGAAAGCAGGATGTGTTTGTTTTCATATAATTTAAATCTGCATAAAAAATTTCAATGAAAACGAGAAAGCAGTTGTTATGACATTTCAGAAAATAATTCATCATCGTAAATGATTACTGTTTATTTGGTATTTGCAAATATCAATAAGAGTAACAGTCAATTTTTATTTACAAGCAAAGTGACATTTGAGAACACATATATCAAATAATTAGGTTTTACTAAATAAGTTGTTGACAAGTTTGGTCGAATCCAGTTAGTTTTGATGTTTATTAACATCAAACTTGGGAGAAGTAATTTTTTAGATAATAATCAATGGACAATAAACCTATACACGAAACACGAATTTCTTTGAGATATTTTCAACAAGATCAATCGTCTTGACCATATTTTTTTTTTTTTTTATTTTTTTTTTTTTTTGGTATCTTCACTAATGAACAAATTAAGCGTATTCTTAAAAACATATTTAATTCTTTTTTCTTCAAAGAAGTTGTCAAAACTCTACAAATAAACAGATTTTAATTTTACTATTAGTTCGACGGCTGTTGTTACCTTGTATTGAAAACTGTAAAGTTTTAAGCAAAATACTTAAGGTAAATTTTGGTGTTTACCCACTGTTTGATATTTTGCAAATAATAATAGCTACGACCTGGCGAATGGGAGACGCGGAAAAAAATTAGACCGCCACTCCTAAAGCTCGAAGTGGGTCATTTGAAAAAAAAATTGTACTTCATTTGCGCTCTTAAAAATGTCCTATTTCAACTTCCTCCGGATACGACACTAGGTAATATTCATGACAGTTGAAATTTAAGCTGAGATCGATCGCATGGCCTTTATAATTATCCTGTGAGTCAAGTTTGAGGTGATCTACGACCATGGTGAGGACTTATTCTTATTAGTATTAAAAATCTCAGTCAAGGCAATGAAGTGTTGTTTTTGAGGTTAATTGATGGATTTAATACGTAAGCTTTAGATCAAGGATGTATGTTTATGCATTTTCACTGTACCTAAAGTAGATGTCTGTAGACTGTAGACGTACTTTGTAACAAACGAAGTAGTGTGTTACTCGCTCAAGGTTAGTAATTTCTTACAAGTTGTTTAATCAAGTTTGTATTAGATTCCTGTCCGTTATATTTTTTTAAATTACTTTATACATACAGGATATCTCAATGGTAGGATGGTGGAAGGCGACACATTTCTCATAAATTATTGAAAACCTTCTTTGACACGATCTGAAAGAAATCAGATAGAATTACAATTCATTGAAAATTATTTTCAAAAATACAGACTTTTTCGTTTATACACTATATACTTAACAGAGTCTTTATTAAAAGTGGAGAAATATGGTATGAACATATTTTTCTGTTAAAATCTTAATTTTTCATTTTATTTAACAAGCTGAAGATGAGATTAGAGGTTTCTCGAAACATGTCCTTGTTTCAATAAAACACTTAATTCATAAATGTGGAGTTCGACCTCAAACTTTTTTATGTAGATTTGTTAGGTTTGTCCAAATAAAGCACAATTTGCATACATAATCAATTAATCAATTGTGTAAGTAGATAAATTTAAATCTCGTTCAGTTTCTATACGTATATCAAGACGAAAGGGTTTGGATAACGCAGTGTTCTTGCTAAACAGTTGTGTACAAAATTCCAAAGCAAACCTTCATTTTCTTCGGTGGAAGGGCAAATACCAGGAAAACTCTTACATCATATTATTTCCTGCTTCTTTTTGTTAGGCACATAGCTCTTTTAAAATACATAGGTGTTCCACTGAAAAAAAAAATCGAGTGGATAAACTATAAATAATGTAGCATTAAAAATAATTTTAAATTATATCCACAACCGAGTTTTATAGAAACGCACCAGATAAAAAATATTTTACACAACGTTATATGAACAGATTGAGAATTTTACTTAGGACGTCACATGTACGGAGAGAGCAATAAAACACACAATCAAAGACGCCCAGGGATTTGTGAAGATTTGTCTTTGATAGAATTTTCATCTTGTCGGATTACAGTCAATTTGAAAATTTGAATTTAACATGTAACAATCTACGACAAGTCTTCAAAAATCCATTACTACTTTTGATCGTATTTTTATTGCTTTCTCAGAACTTTTTGAAAATGAAATGATACATTTCTTCTTAAATTTGGGACAATTTGTCCACTAACGCAAAAAATGTGCAAATTGTCATCAAAATGTGTTTCTTTTTATTTTAGAAAATTAATAAATAGAAATGTATCGTGTAAAAAATTTAAATTTAAAAGACTTCAAAATTAATACATTAAAATAATGTGTGTTTATCTACTAGGAGTTTTAATATCCCGAAAGAATCGATCAACTGGGCTTTTATTTCCTAGATTTTAAAGTGATGTAATGTTAGTGAATGCATAGTATTCTCCGATTTATCGTACAATTATTTTAATAGTAGTTGTCAAGGGTAAGATTAAGGTTGTGCACATATAAGAAAAAGACTGCGCTTGACCTTTTTAGTTGCGTTTTAATTGTTGCAAAGAAAATGATGGGTGATTTAAAAAATATTTCGTTTATATTATTTACCGTCTTATGGATTACTTCATCAGAGGGATCACCAAAAAAATGGCGTAAGTAAACTCAACATTTTTCTCATTCTCCCATTCAAAAGTGCATTACTGAGACCTACAAAATAATTATAGTGGTGTATAAAATGTTGTAGACTTGCTTAGGCCGGAAGGCAGTGACATTGAAACTATTTAAAAGTTATTTTCAGAGATCCGCCCATTTAACCATTTTTTTTTAATCTGTATTAATAGACATTTTTTTAAATATTATAATAATATTAAGTTAACCAATTTAATTGAAAACGATGAGGAAATCACAGATGAAAGCCAAATAATTTTTCAGCTTCGCGATTTCCACGATGTTACAGAGACGATCCCAATATAAATAAGTGTATCTTAGAAGCAACGAAGAAAATGAAACCATTTTTACAACAAGGCATTCCCGAATTTAACATACCAACAATATCCCCATTCTTCGTTCCTGAAGTAACAATCCAACATGGCAGCAGAGGAGATTCAATAAATTATAAAGTTATGCTCAAGAACTTGCAAATATTTGGATTTGACACCTACAAATTTGATAAATTTGAGTAAGTATTATAAACTGAGCTAGAGATCGATTTATTTTGTACAACTGAACAGTCTTGAAAATCAAAGAACAAATTCGCATACATACTAAAGAAAAAAATATCTATTCTAGCCATCCTTACCGGCCGGAATAAACAACCTCAAATTCATTAAAGATGTAATATGCCCCTTGTGGTGTAATGGAAGTTTGTTCTGTAATTTTGGAATCATTCACCAATATAATTTACTTTTAACTATACATATTTAAATTTCTACAATGGTAAAATAACAAAAATATCTAAGAAAGTTTAAAACTACTCGTCCTCAAAAGTCGAGGTAACATATTCCGACCGGTATTACTGGTACTAGTTATCAAAATGGGTATCGCTTAATCAGTAGGTACCTATATGAGGCTTCATCCACTGATTTTAGTGACTGCTGAAATATACAAAGTATATCGGTCGCTAACTTGCTTTTATATAAAAATATTTTTAGTTTTGACGTGAAAAATTTACAATTTCAATCATCAATGAAAATGGATGCCATGTACCTAAAAGGACATTACATAGCAGATGGTAAAATTTTAAGTATACCGGTTAGTGGTAATGGAACAATGAGTTGCAACGTTAGTATGTAATAAATAATGCTTCTGACAATAAAATAAAAACATGTGATTTAAGCAAACACAAGTGGCACTCTCAAACAAGATGGTAAAATTGTTTTAAGAAAAGATAATATTAAATATTTGGAGCTAGAACCTCCAGTTATACATATCAACGTAGGAAAAATTCTTGACTACCATTATAACGGATTATTTGATGGAAATGAAGTGCTTGGTAAAATTTGATGTGCAATTAAAGTACGTTCTAAGTAAATTCATTGTAGCCAAGGCTGCCGAGAAAATTTTCAAAGACTATCAGGAAGAGCTGACCGAAGAAGTAAAACCGGCAATAGAAAAAATTATTGAAGAAATAGTGTATGATCTACAGAAGAAGACTACTTATAAAGTTCCATACGATGAATTATATCCTATCCACGGATAAAAACTATCTGCCATATTAAAAAAAAAAAAAGACACGATTAATTTACAGGGTACAAATCGGGATTCAATTTTCTATAAACATTACAATACTGATATTGAAACAATTGCAGAAATTTGCAACAATAATAATGAATTAAGTTAAACAGTATGTCTTTGGCCACATATTGTTTATTTAGTTCCAAGTCTGTGATATTTTAAAAATTAAGTACGTTATTTTTTTAGCATAACACAACTTTTTGTAAATATGTGTCCTTAAAGAAATGCAGAATAAATTCGGGAATTTAAAGTGTAATCAAAACACTTACGAGGCCTAAATGGTACAATTATAGCAATTTAGAGAGTTGGTTATTATGTCACTTTTTTTTTTAACGACAAACCTTAGGTATTTATCAAATGTATAAATTCTTTTTAATTTTTGGTAATTAAAAAGTTTCTAATTTGTTAGAACTTTTTTCAAATCTGATTGCTTTTTGTTTTGTCATTTGTAGACACACTATATAGTGTTAATATATTATTTATAACTTATAACATATTCCTGTTGTTGTATTTGTATCTAAAATTATAGT
The DNA here is from genome assembly GCF_036711695.1 of Zophobas morio. Lineage (NCBI taxonomy): Eukaryota > Metazoa > Arthropoda > Insecta > Coleoptera > Tenebrionidae > Zophobas > Zophobas morio. The sequence continues at coordinate 9,491,425 of NW_026972110.1, forward strand.
AATATTTATACATATTCACTTAATTTATTGTTTTTACAAAGAAATAAACCACTTTATATATTTGTTGCACTTTTCTTTTCTCAGTTTGATATTGTTACGATTATCTGAAATTTAAAACTGACGTACGTAAACTCAACAATTTATTTCTTACTAACACAAATTTACACGACTAACTGCATAGCGATTTTGTACAAAATAATTGTGGTGCAATTTGGCTGGACTCTGTCTTGACTAAACTGGCTGAATATTAATCGTTCCCGAAGGTGGCTTCTATTTAAAACCATACTTCCCATAGTTCCGCAGTCGAGGTCTTTCTGGAATACCCATCGCGACTTCCAGGCTTTTCTTTAGCGAACGCCGCCCGGCCCGTCACCGACGATGATTCACCCATAGGCGTCGTACCGGGGCAGGGTATGGGTTTATTTCGGAACAATATCTAATGCATTTACTTTTCGTGAATAAATCAAAATACATTATTCATTTAATACAATCGGTTTAGAATTTTTGTTTCATACCTATAGAAAACAAAGCTACTCTACTGTCATTAAGAAGAAGAGTGGTATTTCATAACTAGGTAAGTATAACGCGCATCTAGCTTGGGAAGCTGTTGGGTATGAGATGATTCTTCAGTCTTGGTTGTATACATAATCCTGTATATTATTTTTAGGTAAAGTTGACAAAAATCTGACGAAGTTATACAGGAAATAAAACTTCACTTGAAAAAGTTTGCCGAGAGATCTTTAAATATTCAAGGAAGCAGCTTAAATAAAATTCCATGTGGGGAGTTATATATGAAAATATCAATTCTGAAAAAAAAATTGATTTTGACGAGAAGAATTGGGGATGATCTTCTAGGAACCAAGCACGAAAAACCGTCGCCATTTATATTTAAAGGTAATTTCGGGAAATATTACAAAATTAAGATATAGCGCAAACAAAGCAATATCATTTTTTGGGTGACTATTAATAATTAAAACAAATTTTTGTGTTGGCAATTCCGAATGATTGACAGCAATGCTAGTTTGTCGGTTCACAGTTGCCGATTTTGAGATGAGCACCCCTAACGAACTTGGTGAGAAGATAGCAGCTACTGATTTGGTGTCATAAAGGTCCGTTTGACAATCGGGTATGCCAGCATAAAATTTCAAATATGTTGCCAACTTGACCACAAAAATTCATACACATTAATAAATAGTTACTCGATATTTTCAAGAAATAAATCATTTTATTCCATTTAGTCGAAGGTAATACAAAATACTTCAAACTTCAATCATAATTTTATTTAAAACGTTTGACGTATAAAGAGATATCTCAAATATTTATAGTGCTTGCAAAGTACGTATCGTTAAGCTCAATACAGTCCTATAGTCATAGATGATGTCAACAGCAACATTAATTTGAACTAAAAGACAAATATATGTACCTATGTATTTTCAGACAATAGTTATGTGTGGAAGGTATTATTTTTAGTTATTTCGGAAACATTTAAAAGCCTATAATATATTATCTCTTAGAGACATGAAAATAACAGAACAGAACTGGCGTGAAAAGGTGAATGTGGAGACATTTCCTGAAAGTTTCAGATTTTCATTTTTTTCAGCATAACGATTTTGAGGAACAAAGTGGGCTAGTTTCAAAAAATTTTATATTTCAAGAATTTTGTTGCAACTGCAGTTACATTTTTGTTGTACGAGTACTAAATTTCTGAAAAAATCAACTCTCTTAGAACAATTGTGTTCGTACAGGAGCCAGCTGAAAATAACAAAAATCTGCAAATTATAACGAAGTTTCAATAAGCCACCATGCAGTGGTGAATTATGCAGATAAGATACTTACATTTTTATTACTGAAAGTACATTTACTAGGTAGTAAATAAAATTATAATCATTTCAACATGTGCTATAGGAAAAAGTTTCAACCCATAACAGGAAAGTATGAATATGGTACAATTTCAAGTTCAAAAAATAATTGTCGATGGTTTTTCTTATTTGTTATCTAAAAGATCATCCTCAGTTTTTTTCATCAAAACCAAAAATCACCCCATTTAGTGTTTTCAAATTGAACGATCCGTACGAAGAACATTTCAGAAACCTTTATGATTTTTGTTCATCTGCCTAACCGTGGCAGAAAGTTCTAATACGTCTTTAAGACAAACAAAGTATAAGTGATCTGATGATATCATGTCTTGACCATAATTATATGTGGAGAAAAAATATTATTCGAAATTATGAGTTATGAGTGTTATGACCAATTATAGTTATATATCGTTGTGCAGTTGTAAAGATCGCTTGTTGTGCAACTAGATATTTTCAAAACTAGTTCTGTTCTCAAATGTACATAAATTTAAATTATAATCTTTGACCGTTGCGTTGATAGGAACTGAAACAGGAAAAGTTTGTTATGTTGTTAAATAATTGTGTTAATTTCTTTCAATCACACAAAAATACTGTTTATTTATTCATCGAAAAGGAATTGCTACCAACAACCTTAACTGGTACGAGCAAATAAATTTCGCTTCATAGAAATCCACTGAAAAAAATTCATGTTGAAAACTGAGAAACGTCAGAGTAACTAACAATTAAAATAAAAAAAAATGATGGACATCAGAACATACTTAAAATTTATGACGTTGCCTATTTTAAAAAAAATTCTCTAAAATACATACCACAAAATATTGCTGTACATAACTGAATTTTGTATTTAGTTCTATCACTGATATTTATCGTAATATACATAATACCAAGAATTAAAATATGATCCATTTGCTTACACTTTAAAAATCGAAAAAAAAATTATTCACTGCACCATTAGGAAACAATTGTTTTGGTTATTTTTCCTGCTGTTTAAGATTCCTAATAATTACTTTCTCATGTTGTTTAGACACAACTGTTTGACATGCATTGGTCTTGATTCAGAGATTAAGTAGATAAAATTGTAAATAAGTATAATTAAAGTAACAAAGAAAATAACATAATTAAAAAAACGGTCACCCATTAAGCTGATGTGCTCTGGTTAATTTTACATGAACTTTAAAATTCTTATTTAATCAACTAACATAAAAATAAGGTAAATTCCTAGTTCTTACAAAATTCAGCAGAAATTTTAGCTAAGAATTTAAATCTCAGAAACATTAAAGAATCAAAATAAATCAGCTGGATTGTAGTTTAACATGAACCGAAATTGTAGGTCATAGAATAGGTATCATGTTTTTATACGTTGCCTAAAATTCCGAAAATATTAAATAAAACATTATGTGTTCAAAAGCAAGCGAATTGATGCTAAAAAAATTCAATTTGATGAAACCATTAACTTGTGCTAAAATAAAATAACAAATATCTTACTCAAGTCAAACTTTACCTTGTGAACTTGTGATATAATGAAAATAAGGAGATACGTAAACACATATTTTATTTTAGCGCCTGAAATGGCACAAAATTCATGTAAAACAAAACTTTTTTTTAATGTGAGAATGAAATGTAGGTTAATTCTAAATGTTTGAAAAATATACATTCTAATACCTGCAAAGTATTTGTCATTGTTCGTTACGAACTAGCACACTGCAGGTGCATCATAGGTCTGTAGTTAACATTGACATTTTTACTAAGATAAGATGTAATTTATGAGTGGTCAGAAATATTTTGTATTAAATGCACAAAGTGTTTCTCACTCTAGGTAAATATGATCTGCAAGAGGCTTCAGTATTATTTTATTATTATTTTTTAAGTATTTTGAATATAATGAAACACTATTTAAAAATATTTGTACAAAAAATAATCAGACTAGATGCATTTATATACACAAATAATTCAAAACATGGTACGCTGTTTAATATACAAGTTTGTGGTATGTAAATGATTTACTTATTATAAGTGTTAAACTTTTGTGCCTTCTAGTTATGTCTGACTTTTCGCCTAATTGAAAAATTAAATCATTTAAATTTTGTTCCTTTTTTGTAAAACAAAGGAAACAGGTACTAGTTTTTGTTAAAACTTTTGAAATAAATAGAATGTAGATTAAGTACAGCTAGAACGACTTGTTAATTTATTTATGTAACCAAGGAAATAAATAATTGGCTATCTACTTTTATATATTTTAGTCACAAGCTTTGAAAACAATAGATTGTGATGCGTGTTATTTTCAAATTTTTTATTTGTATTCTAAAACATGATTTAAATATAGTACAACATCGCAGTAGAAAGCAAAAAAAAAATAGTAATAATAAAACAAAATGGACTGGATTATTTTACTATAAAATGTTGTTTCCAGCAGTAGTAAGAATTTGGATAATAACTATAATCCAATCTAAATAAAACCATGCAATATTGTTCATTTATAATAAAACGAAACTTTTTTCAAGACCTTAGAATTATAACATACCGATTCGACTGGTATCATACTCTAACTTTTCCTCACCTATATAAGCTTTAGTATAGTAGACAATTCGTTTAGATGTAAAAGTACTACTAGTAGGAATAGAATGTTTGTCTTTCCAAAATTGTTTCAGAAGATTTTTGTATTAAAATAACAAGTATTCAAAATTTCATCTGTATGACTGCGTTCAACGTGAAATGGGATTGAAGTTGGATTTGATCTTCTTGTAATTTATTTTTATCCTCTGCCGTGAATATTATATTATTAAATACCAGTTTTTTTATGAAAAGCCATCATTAAACGTCATGAAAAATTTCAAGGCAAAATGTTTCTGGTTTTTGTTTCAGTTAGTTGTGAGCAGCCCGAAAGGAAATGTGGAATTATTTATTAACAAACTGTTTCGTATTTTTTTCTTCATACTTACTGATTTCTGTATCTGAAAGCAGAAAATGGCGTAAGTGATTTTTTTCTATTAATAATAATAATAATAAGAACTGTTTTGTGATAAACATAATAATTTAAAATTATGATCAAATTTATTTAGAACTACATATAATAGTATGTAATTATGTAGTTGTGAGGGTTATTTATTCATTTTATTAATAATTTTTTTAATATACATATATGTACTTATTAATTATTATTAGAGAGAGAGAGAGAGGGAGAGAAAAAGTTACATACTAAAGACGTACGGTTTTTTTAAGTAGCATAGACTAAAATAATTTTGACTGTACAGAGTGTTTTGTTTTTGAGGCATAGCGCACAACTTAGTTTGTCTTTTATAGAATACCTCATAAGTTGTATTTTAAAATGATTTAAATTAATACAATAATAAACATAAACTCCTATGCTTCTGGTGTACGAATCCATTTTGCGTTTTTTCATAAACGACCAAATGTTCGCAAAAAAATTAACATAATATGTATAATAACAAGTTACCACCAACCCAGGATATAAGCGACTACGGTCAAATGAGCGTCAGAATATGGACCGGGGTCGCAAGTTCCATGCCAAACCCAAATTTCATAACTATAATTCTGGTATTAATGGAGATATGTATTTCATTTTAAAAATGTATTAAATATCCCACAAGAGTCAAAAGACTGCACATCTTTTTTTACGAAATTTTGATAAGATACGAACCACCAAAATTAGAGTTTAAAAAGTACACTTAGAAGATTCATTCTCTTCCAGAGAGCGTATGACATCTTCCCCAAAAATACTTCAGGCTCGGGAAGCAAAAATACACTGCGATATTAGTGCGCTGTGTAATATGCATTTAGTTTTTAAAATTACTGACACAAGATATCGGATGATTTTTTTCTGGTCTAGTTGGCAATGACAATTAAGTCAGCCGTTGCAAATGCATTGCTGACGTAGGCGTCATGGCCAACTAGAACAGTAATTTTAAAAATCTCGCTGTTTTAGACAAAAAGTTCTTATGAAGAGATTAATTTTAACTATATACATATTTAATCTAGCTAAAACCTGATACTGAAAAAGTGATCTCAAAAAACCTGTTTTGCAAAATTTAATGGGAATGACGCCTTGATCCGCATGCAGTTTTTGTTATGCTTTGGTGATGTTTTTATTGAAATTTGAGAACTTAATTTTTATTTCAAGGGTATTTAGCTCCCACTTTTTTCGTACTTGTTTTTTGATAGTGGATGATTTTTACTTGCTGATCTGAAGTTTCTATAATTTTTTTCTTAAAAAGTTATTACATAGAGGAAAAAATGATTTACTGCAAATTCTAGTAATAACAAGGATGAATAAAATTTTTTGCTGTGACATTGTCACTTTAATTTATTGAACTGTTGATTGGTGGTAGTTAAAACAAGAAATTAATTAATTACTTATTATAATTAGCGGAAAAAAACGCCCTTATTATACAGTTTGCATGCGCGTTTGAAGATGCATAATTTGCAGTTGACATTGCTATTTTTAACGACGTGAATTAATTTGTCATATGTGTTATGTATGTTAAGGCTGTATCAAAAAAGTACATTAAATAAAACTAGTAATTCTATTGTGCGTTCCGGTTTGACTCGGCAGCGTACAAAACTCGTAAGCAATGCATTGTAAATGGGAGAATTCGCTGAGGTGTTGTCAGTTATCCAAACAGCTACCGATTTTTAAAAAGGTTGATACATGAATCTTACACAAATTAGCATACAGTTTTTGTCGTTCCGCCTTTATTCATGTTAAATTTCATTTATATATATTAAAATTTCACAGTAAAGCGAATTTAATTTTATCAGTTTAGACTTTCGTGTTTTGGTTTCTTATCACGTCATATTTCAAAAACTATTCAAAATTTTGTCTTTCAAACCATTCTACAACTTTGCCACTAAACATTTCAACATTTTGTGCAGACATATTTTTTTGATAGAAATATAAAAATACTAGTACCTACAGTAAAAGTTACATTGTTAGAATCAGTAGTGTTCGGTTATTTTACAATTAAAAAAGTAAGAAAAAATTATGGAAATTCAAGAAATAATTCGATTCACTACGAAATTTTAATATATAAAAATCAAATTTTAACATGGATAAAAGCGGGATAACAAAAAATACACACTTTTTAGATGTACCATACCATAGAACTACTTACTTACTTATAGGAAAAATTCCTGTACCACTAGATTATTTAGGACTAGTAATTCTCTGTCACGCGTAGATTTCATAGATATAAACTTCTAATTATTTTAAGTACAAATGTAAAGCTGTTTTAGGATTGTGAAATGTATATTCATATATAAATTTATTACATGTTAAGTTATGATATTTATGTAAATGTAAAATGGCCAAGTCCGTTAATAAAGTATATTATTATTATTATTAATATTATAACTTTATGATAATTTGTGTAAGATTCATGTATTTTTACAGTTTCGGCCACAAAATCTTGGGCAATTCTGTCATTTTCACGTAGACTAGAATGTGGATGATGACGTACGTCAAAATTTATTTTTTTAAAGTGTCAATCATTATGACAATGAAGCATAGACTACATCGTGTTTTTTTTAAATAAGAGAAAAATACTGCCCAAGATTTTCTGGCCGAAACCTACTTCAGGAATCGGTAGATTTTTGGATAACTGGCAACACCGCCGCGAATTCTCCCATATAAAATCCATTGCTTATGGATTTTGTACGCCACCAAGTCAACTAAGTTCTCCATTTTTGTAACAATGAAGCGGCCATAATTTAATTATATATTGTTTTATTAAACTTGATACTACTTCCGGTGTAAAATTATTTGTCAATAACAATTAACAATGGAATGAATTTGGTTATTCCACTCGTCCTAATTAGGAATTTAAGATTGTTTGAGAAATAAAGTATAACAATTTTTTGAGACATTCTATATAAGCAATTCTAAAAGAAAAACATGCTACCAAATGCAAACACCACTGGATCCAAGTGATATTTTTCATTCAACTTTCTTGGCGGATGAAGTTCAATTATTTTCTTGTATCACTAACACAGTGATAGCGTCTGTCTTACTAAAATTTCAACTGAGTCCCTTATATTATTTATTTATAGATGTTTGGTTTATATTATTGCTAATTTCACATCTTTCTCATTACTGAATTAGTCATTAATATTACACAAGAACGGAGATAGTATTTAGAGGTTTTAAATCTCTAAATACCTTGCTAAGGGAGGTTACAGCTAAGGTTGACTGAAGCTATAGATGGAACACATTATTCAGCTATTAAATATTATAATATTATTCCCAGCTTAATGAAACAACATCCATCAAAAATATTTTTAGATAAAATGAAAAAATATCTAATACAAAAACCCTTCTACAGTTGTGATAAATTTTTAATAAATGAACTTAAGAAGCAAGCAAAATCAAACAATAACTGTCTTTATTTCGATGTGTGTAAATACCTCGTATTCTAACACAATTTTTTTAACATTATTTAAGTATTTTAAGTGAACGAAATTGGATTGTTGCTCAAGTCCAGTATGATTTTCACGCACACTCAAAATTTTCTGAGAAAATTCGGCAATACAACAAGACTTGCAATATACAGGATGAGTATTATAATACCTATTTGTAAACGTCTCATCAAGATAGTCCCTAACGACTATATGATAATGAGGTGGTGCCCCATCCTGCTTAAACCACAGCTCTTGTCGAAGGTTGAAAGGGACATTTTCTAATAACCTAAGCTAAATAAAAAATTGTCGATAACTGTGTCCTGTTAAGACCAATTACGTAATCTGCAATCATACCAGCCCACACATTTATGGTATAAACATTTTGAAAATGAGCTGTTCTGATCCGGTGTGGGTTATTTTGGGAATAATAGTGACAGTTGTGCCGATTAACAACCCTGTTATTGCCAAATCTTGCTTCATCGTTGAACAAAACTTTGATTAAAAAATTGTTGTCCAACTCTAGTTCATATTGCATAAAATTGCAAAATGGTATTCTTCTGGGAAAGTCTTCTTCTTTTAGATCTTGTACCTACTAATGTTACATGGTAAGGGTGGAATTTATTCGCTCTCAAAATTTTTGAAACGGAAGATTGAGATATTCCTACCTGTCGTGCAATAAATTTTTGGCTCACATGCGGGTCATTGTCTACGGCTTCAATTACACGATTTTTTTCTTCGACTTTCTTCATTTTAATCTCCATTATATCTTCTAAAATTTTCACTCGATCTTCCATACATTGCTGTATTGGTTTCTCAAACTCACTTTTTAGATGTTAGACTTCCTCTTTTACTTTTTGATCCATCAAGACCACGTTTTCTTCGACAAGATTTTGCAAACTTGTTTCTGTGTCCTTCATTTGTTTTTTAATTCCTGTTATTTCATTTTTTGTTTGCTTCCACTTCCATTTGGAATTTTTCACTTAGGCTGGTGATTATGTTATCTTTTTGCTTGCCTATTTTTTCGTCCATCTTTTCCATTCTTGCGTCCATTTTTTCGTTTATCTCTTCTATTGTTGCATTCATTTTTTCATCTCTTGCATTAATTTTTAGTTCATTTCTTCCATGCTTATGTCCATTTTTCCGTCTGTTTTTCCCATTTTTGCGTCCATTTCTTCTTTCATTTCATTTCAATGGAATCAAATCCTGCTCGCACATTGCGCAGATCTCACTCTCAGATAATTATTTCCTAAAGATTCTGGTTCGTTACTCTGCAGGACCTGTTCTGGTAACATAGTGTCTGGGAAATTATTTTTTTTAATTCTTCCAAATACATTCTCAGCTACCAATTAGATGAAGAATCAATGCTCAAGTAATGAATTTGATGTTAGTCAACAATAACTATCATTGTAAAACGTGGTAAATCATTTTCTAGATTCAAAGGTATATTTCTTCTTACGTGTTGAGAAATCAAAACACAAAATCTAAACCTATTTCTAAAGCCTGGAGCCTGAACACAGCGAACCCAAATTCATGCCGCAAGAAGTTCTGCTTGCATAACAAAATAGTAGTGATAATAAAAAAATATTGTTTTGACATTTTAGTACACCCACCAAGTTTTAGTTACAATACAATTTTTCTATATGTTAAAAATTAAAAGAAATTGTCGATTTTTTTAACAAATGACAAACAAGGTTTAAAACAATTTATGCAGTCTTATGGAGTACCAAAATACATTTGAAATAACGGTCATCCAAATTTTTTGATGTAGTGCTGCCGGACTTATTTTATTATTATTTTTCTCAAAATAAAACAACAGAATAGAATATGGGTTAGTTATTTAGGATGGCACCTTTTCACGCACACTTAACTTTGTCGTAAACAACGCATTCTAACAAGTTACATACTGGGTGTTCAATTGAAATATTGAAAATGTCATCAGTTAATATTGATTTTTGTAAATATTGGGAAGCATGTGTACAGTAAACCTAAATAGATGACAGATGACAACGCCTTTTAACAACCCTGTCAAATGTCAATTTTACACAACAGTACGTATAAATAAAACAAATGTGTTTTTCGCTGCGTTTTCTTCTACCAAAAAAACAACGCCAACTTGACGACTTTTTCAGCTGAACACCTAGTGCCGTAAAGAGTTGAAAAAACATTCCTTAAATTGTTGATTTGTTTTGTTTTAGCGTCACAGTTTCCACGATGTTACAGAGATGATCCCCAACTAAATAAATGTATACTAGAAGCAACAAGAACAATGAAACATTTTTTAATGAAAGGCATAACTGAATTTAATTTTCCTCCAATATCTCCGTTTTATGTTCCTGAGGTACACATTCACCAAGGGGGTCCTAACGATTCGGTCAGTTTTAATCTGACATTGAAGGACGTAGTCATCACTGGATTTGACAGTTACGAGTTCGAAAAATTTGAGTAAGTATGTTAATTTGTATACGTGGTTTATTAATTCGTGTTTTGTAAAAAATATTAAAAGTGAATAACAACATTTTACAACGTTTTAAGGCGTTCTTAGGCATATAGTATACAGTGAATCAAAATTTATTTACTTTTTTAAGAGACACACTTACTTATCGAAAGAAAGAATACAGTAAGATGAAGTAATAAAATGCAGGGTAGTCTGTTTGAAAAAATGAAATATCCATACTTGAACACCGTAAAGTTTTAGAATTTTTTAGAAACACTTTGTATATTAAAAACTAATTTCATTGATACCACAACAAATCGTGTATGTCTGTTAAGCTCTCCATAAAAATTCATAACATAGATTTATTAATAACCCTACTGTGAAGAAAATTGGAATAATGTGGCAACGTCCCATCAAAATTTTAAAAGTAAATTAGGTATTGTTCTAAAGTCTACAACGAGATCAATCACAATATGTAAAAATACATAAGACATTGTACTAAAAAAACTAGTTGTATGTTCCGTCTCAAAAACAGTGTATGCTACTCCTGAACTCATAAATCTAAATTTCTAATAATTAATGCGATACCAAAGACTGCCCTTTCAGTGACTTACCCTGTACATATAATTTAAAACCTTGATATATCTTAAGCTGTAAAGGTGTGTAGAGTCATATTTCATTGTGTCCAAACTTTGACAGATTTTGCTTATCTTCTGCCATTATTTTCGCCTCTTCCCTGTTATATTCCTTTCTTTTAGGAGCCCCACCATTTCAATGTCACATGTTTTTTTTAGTCTTTTTCTCTATCTTTTTGTCTGCCATACCTTCTTCGCTTCTTTTGTCTCTTTTAGTTTTATTAGACGGACTATACATTATTATTAATGTCAAGAATTTTACATTCACATAAAACGTGTAATTCTGTCAAAGTATGTCATTCGACCAAAAAATTGTATGTTATCTACTTTACAAAAACTGTAAACTTATAATTAAATAAAATATTGTTTGTATTATAATTTTAGCTTTGACCCAAAAACCTTACAATTTGATTCCGAATTAAAGATGGGTGCATTGAATTTTAAGGCCAAATATGTGGTGAATGGAAAAGTTTTAACTATACCACTTGACGGTAAAGGGAACATGAATTTCACAATTAGTAAGAAACAATCATTAATATTTTACATTATTTGCCACTAACATACGTTACTTCAGCTACATCTAGCGGTACTTTGAAACAAAATGCTTCATTAACTACTAGAAAAGGTCAGAAGTATTTAACATTACATCCTCCTAGTATCCATATCGACGTAGGAGACGTAACAGATCCTCATTACGACGGATTATTTGACGGAAATGAAGTTTTGGGTAAAAACATGAAACTTAACTAGTTGTTTATAAAATGTCTTTAAATTCGGGTTTCAGCTAAAGCTGTAGAAAAGGTTTTGCAGGATTATCAAAAAGAACTCGGAGAAGAAATGAAACCGACGGCTGAAAAAATTATTGAACAAATAATATATGATCTTCAACAGAAGCTTCAAAGTCGTCTTCCTTACGATGAAGTATATCCGGTTCACGAACAAGGCTTATGAAGCGACATTTTAATTACTAATCCATATAATTTTCACATAATTTAAAACGTACCTATGTGTTTCAGTTTAGTACGAATTATGTAGAAAAACCCACTTCTCATTGTTGAAAAAATTGTTACCTAAAATTTTCCAGTTATAACTCAATGCTAAATTAGACTTTAGTTAATTTTAATTAATTTTCTGTATTTATGTATCGTTTGTATATAAGTAGTAAAAGATTTGTTCCCACATCGAATTCTAACTGTTTTTTACAATAGAAAATAATATTATCGATATGTTTGTGATAATAAGTACAATTCTAGATGTTTTCAACATTGTTGTTCCAGATCATTAGATTAAATAGTTTTGATTAATTAAACTAAGAATGTAAGAGTTGCTAGGGGTTTTAAGTTTTAAACTAGGAAACTTTATTATCAAATTTTGTTCTTAATTATTATTGTTCGTGATATCCCTAACACACTATTTACGTGTGTGTTATAATATGGAAAAAGAAGAAAGAAAGTTTTGTACAAAATATGTTTTATTTAGCATTTCATTGGCATTTGTTCAGAGAAAAAATTAAATATATATAATAATTAAGAACACTTAAAATACATTTGAAACATGAACATGTCATTCTGGAAATAATTCTTTAACCGAGAATTTTTCAAATAATCTGCTAATGAGTCCAAGCACTGTCTGTTTAATTGCTAAATGTATCGAAGGCCTTAATTCTTGTAGTATCTCATCGATATTTTCATTGAGGATTTTATTTGTTTGCTCGGTGAGTTCAGGATTATTTCTAAAAAGCCCCTCAAATTTAAAAATTGCTTTGTGTACCTTTTCATCTATTTCCATGGTAGAAAATTTTAAATGTTCGTTGTTTCCTTTTTTGTAGCGTTGTGCTTGCAATGTAACATCTGCGTCAACACCGGCTGCAAGATAAAATTTGTTTGAAGAAAATAAATAATATTCAATTGAACGTTTCTTACTTAAGTTTCCGTCTGCAGGTCCATGGCCGTCCAATTGTAGAAATAAAATTTTCCCTTGTATATTGTATATTGACGAAATTCTCAAATGGGGAAAAAAAATTTTAAGTTCAAACCGATTTTCTTGTAGATTGAAATTGATATCTTTTACTTCTAAAGTATCCAAATGAAATATCGTCACATTTTTGAATGCAGCTTTAAAGCTATTGTCAGAATCCAGAGAAATTTCAGGAATAACCAAAGGATTCATAGGAGGAAACCCAAATTCTGGTATTCCATTGGCAAAGTGTTGTTTAACACTGTCCAGGGCTTTGATGCAGCAATGTTTAATGTGTGGATCACTCTGGTGACATTTTTTTATGTACGATGCTAAAAATTGAATTTATTTTGTTAAAGTAAGTAAAATTGTTTACTTAATAGTGTATTTTAAATATATACTATGTACTCACGAAAACGTTTTGACGTCCCTACAGAACAAAATAGTAACAAAAACCCAAATAAAATGTAAACATTGGTGAACATAATTATAAGGTGACTGCGCAATACTACATTTTCCGAGGTAATTCTGAGCTTATATAGTATGGTTTGCTTAAATTTTACATATTCACACTTGATGGTTAAGAATAATTCCTTGCACAACATTTTATACGCGGGTATCCCAAGAAATATTTCCACAAACAGAACAATTGAAATTTATGAACAAACGTATGCTACTTGAATCAGTGTTAAATAACAATTCTCAAAACAAGTGATGCTACTTAGGATGCATTTGTGCACTTTTTTTGCAATATTTTTGTTTATTTTTTATACAGACTGACTATTGATTAACTGCTTAATGTAGATTTATATGTTTTTAGTAAAGATGTATCTTTTAATTATTACTCGTATAATAAGGATACGGTTTCTGCTTTATACGGCAGCTGTTACGTAAAAATAGGCAACCATTTCCTAAACAAAATAAAATACCTAAACTGCATTATCATCCTCCTGCACAAAACAATAATACGTGTTGACTGACAGCTTATAATTTATAATTCTTTAGTTTGGTTTTGGGCAAAGTCAATTTTGTTGACACCCCGTATAACAATTTATTAGTGTCATTAGTCATTATAATGATTAACACATCATAGGTTAAAATACTCCCAAAAACGAAGAAATGCTTTGTAATTATAGTATTAAAAAAATTCCATCGATCTATTTTTTTGCCTAGTGTATTTTACTATTTTCAAAACTAGATTGATTTTATGTATATATTCCTTACTATCGATTTTATTAATAATTCTTGTTATTGTTTCGTTTACACTAAAAAAGAATAGCTGTGACTTACATTAATACACAAATATGTACTTACACCCACACATATTGATTTAAACCGAGAATGTGTCCGCAAAAAAAATGGGGGCTACATTTTTTAACTCTGAAGCAACTTTACAAATACCTTTAACCCCATACTGATTTAATTTACTTAAGTATAAGACTAGCAAACTTTTTTGTGACTAAGTAAATGCCTGAATTGTAATTTCGACGAATTTTATTAGCAAACAATCCATCGTCACAACTATTTTAGTATAGGCTGTTTTTTTTTGACTTTGAAAAGTTCAAAATACTTAAAGCTCACTGTAAATGGGTAGCAATGATTGATTAATCTAATTTAATTTGATCGACATGTGTGGGTATAGTTTGACCATCCAGTGTGTCATGTTGGAAATTATAAATTTCACAAACAAGAGTTCCTTGAAGTTTGTTATCGTGCTAACTTTAATTTAGAAATTTGGAACTTTAAATAAAGTTTATTTATTCATTTAATTTAAAAAGGTGACGATATAAAAGTGATTTTAAAAATACTGTATGGAATGTGCTGTATAAAGTATTTTAGAATTGTTTAATGGTACAAGCTATATCAAACATCTTCATCGATTATCTCAGAAACAGTTCATCAGAATTAATATATTTAGTCCTAGCAAAATTCAACAACGTCATGCTTGTTTAAAAAAGTTGTTTAGTACACCTTATTTCAAAAGTATATTCTTAATTATGACCTTACGAATATATTAGTTGTTTCGATCAAAAAGTGTCCAAATGGAAAATTTCTCAGTGTAATATATTATGCAGATGCAAAATTGACCTGACCTGACCTGACCTGACCTGACCTGACCTGACCTGACCTGACCTGACCTGACCTGACCTGACCTGACCTGACCTGACCTGACCTTACGAATATATTAGTTGTTTCGATCAAAAAGTGTCCAAATGGAAAATTTCTCAGTGTAATATATTATGCAGATGCAAAATTCGCTTAAATAAATATCAAAAATAAGTAAAATTTTAAGTTTTACAGTCTCACTACTGACTATTTGTTCATATGATTCGTTTATTCTAATTTGGTAAACATTTCAAGGTTATAATTATATTTATATGCATCTCATTCTAGCTGTACCTTCTAAATAATTAAGTATACATTACACACTGCAAAATTAGAAGTGTAAATTGATAAACTACAATACGCAGTTTCTAGTTTGTCATAAACAAAGAATGAGTGATTTATTGAGAATAATATTGAGGACTCACTTTTGTAAGAAAGAAACGGCTCAACAAATACATATTGAGGAAAAATAAGTAAAACTGTCAACCGCAAGTTTTGTCAATTGTCGAAATTAAACTTTAAAAATTTTTTAAACTAAAGTACATGTAAGTACAACACGTGATATAACATTAGAGTAAAGTTAAAATTTCAGATTTTAACGAAATTATTTTTAGATTTTTATTTTTTTCAAAACATCAATACATAATTTCCAATATTAATCAAAGTTTATAGTAAACTGTATACAATTACAATTGCAGAAACATATTTATATACTCAAGACTATTTTGTTTACGTTTTATGTTAACGACATTTATGAGTAATATGACAACAATAACGTTTCTTATTGATAAACGGTACTAATTTGACTATAATACCGCAAAAAACACTTACAGTCATTACTCATTACTCAAATGATCAAATATTGGCAACACAATTGCCTTTTATAAAATAAAGGGAGACAGAATTGTGGCTTAATTAATAATTTTTAGTCCTCTGTTTTGAGGAGACAAACTCATTCAAATC
Organism: Zophobas morio; assembly: GCF_036711695.1. Lineage (NCBI taxonomy): Eukaryota > Metazoa > Arthropoda > Insecta > Coleoptera > Tenebrionidae > Zophobas > Zophobas morio. The sequence continues at coordinate 9,507,786 of NW_026972110.1, forward strand.
AAACTAATTTCTGCATGACATTCTTTCAATGTATAAACATAAACATTTGAACTGAAGCTTGTTATTAGTGCTGAAAGGATATTTTTCCCGTTGGTTCCCTGTTTTAAATATGTTTGACATTGTTTGCACTTGGAAGCGCAAATTCTTGGTGCGGGGCTGAGGGAGTGTTATTTATGCCGCTGGTTTTTACTTTGCAACGGTTATCACAAAACGAAAATCGTAAAATAAAATTTTATAATTTCTTTAAAGAAGCGGGATTTGTCCTTTGAAATTTTCCCTTGGTTGTTCAGATTTTTTTTGGTATTCGCGGATTTATTTTGCGTTTCTAATAGTTTTGTATATTCTTAATTAACATTTTTGGATTTTTTTTTTAACTTATTTAATATTTGTTGAACATTACTAACTGTGGCTCCGTTTAAGCCGTATAATAAGCTATACTATGTAAAAAAAAAGTAGTTCTGTAACGTTTTAAATTTTCTAATAAATTTTCAAAAACATTATCTTAATATTATTATTGAAAATAATATTAATAATATTAAATTTTGAAAAACCATCCTTCAAATAAAATTAAATGATTAAACAATTATCAAATCTAATAATGATCAGAAGATGAATTTTTCAAGGCGATCCGCTCAGTCCGTTGTGGATCTGTTTGGTAATAAATCGTCTTTCCTACATCTTGGACAGCTGCAATTATTAATTATTATGGTTCCAATATAAGAATTAACACTAAAATAGAAAGTAGACTATTTCACTTGCTATGGATGATAAAAAAATATATGCAAGCACAGAGTGGGCTTCGGTGTTGAGAAAAACATTCATCAACAAATACAGTATGTAACACAGAATAACGAAATAATCGAAGCCCAAAAACGAAAGAAAACATACAAAATATCTGGGATCTCATCAGTCTTCTGATATTAATCATACTACAACTAAAACAAAACTCAAAAAACAAATATCTGGAAAGAATAAAATTAATTTTGAAGACACAGTTAAACGGAAAGAATTTAATGAAAGTAGTAAATACATTCTCCGTTCCACTGTTAATATTCGTGAAATAATTAAATGATCTGATTGGGAAAATTTAAACATCTCAACTGGAAAATTCTTCAAAGACCTAGATGAAACTCACATCAACTCACGTCATTGATTTGGTTCAAAAATCAAGTTTGTATGCTGAAATACAAGGAATTTTGTTTGCTATTCAAGATCAAGTAATTAATCCAAAGAATTAAAGAAAATATATAATTAAAGATCCAGATATAGGAACGATTATTGTCAACTTTGTAAAGAAAAACCGGAAACGATTCAGCACATATCATCCTGTAGCATCCTGGCACAAATTGATTACAAAACTAGACACGACATCGCAGCCAAAATCATTCACAAAGACTTAACAACAAATTGGAACTTATTCCAAGATCCGACACCTTATTACACTTATAATCCATCTCCACTCCTTGAAAACTTCGAATACGAGCTACATGGGGATCATACAATATCTAATACTTATAGACGACATTACAGCCATAAGACCAGATATCATACTTTTAAATGTCATTGTCATGAAGCCATTTTTCATTAACATTGCTGTTTCTAACACACACAACATAATACAAACATAGCACACCAAAATTTCAAAAATCTACAGTTATCAAAAGAAATGAAGATAATGCTAAATCTTCAGAAAATTTCAATTCTACCTTTAGTTATCCCCAATGTAGGTATAGTAGCAAATAATTTAGTTGAGAATTTGAAATATTTACACTTAAATGATTCAATAATTGTTAAAATGCAAGAAGCTGTTTTCTTAGGAACATGTCATATTGTTCGTAAGTTTCTCTGGAAGGGTCTAGTCATTTCAGTTAGAATAGGTTAACACCAGTGGGTTAGAGTAGTGTACGTCATTTTTAAGGGATTTATGGTTAAATGATCGGTATTTACGCTAGCCTCTTGGGGATTGAGTGAGTTTAGAGAATAACAGCAGCTAAATTTGTATGTTGTAATTCTAGGGTCTCAAAAGTTTTTATTAATATAATCAATGCACGTCACTACTTGATCTTAGTATCCATAATAATAGAAGTCTTTCCTGAATGCCTGTCATTTCCGAGTCAGTGGTGGGTCTTAATAATAATAATAATAATAGTACCTACGATGTCATTAATGAACAGGAGAAAGAGCAGCAGGTCCAAATTGGATCCTCAGATGTTGGTCAAATAACAACATTTGAGAAAAAAAATCGATATTTGACATACTGGTCGCTGTTTAATAAGTATGAGGTAAAAAGAATCAACAAGGAATTTGAAAAACCATAACGACGTAATTTATGAAGCAACACAAATTGGTCGATTTGATAAAAAGCCTTTCGAAAATTAAATAAACATCAACTTTTTTCATGTCAATGGCCTCAGAAATATGACACATGCCAGATTCGTCGTAGCCCAACGATGTTGCATAAATTCATATTGATGAGGAGACATGTAATATTTTACACCAAAATATATAGCTTTGTATGAGATTGATTCAAAGACTTTTGAGAAATTGCTTAATAATAATAATGAAATAGGTCTATAGTTAATGAATTTAGTCACATTTTCTTTTTTAAAACTCAGATAGATTGATACTCTCTTCCAGACATCTGGAAATGCAGTACAGCAGTTTTACAAAAATTTGAGGGCAGTCTTTAACAAGGGAACTAGGTATACCATAAAATAAGAAACTATCTTTGAAAAAGCTTCCCTTTTAACAAAGAATTACAGCAACTTACGATTTACATTCCCTGCTGTGACGTTATACTAATGTAGCACATTGTAGATAAAAATTTGAGTACACATTGCTGACTCCGATAATTAACAGTAATTAATTCTCCCCTCTCCTTGCTGTTTATGAATTTGCACAATATCTTTTGTTAGAAATGTTTTCATGTGTAATTAATTATATGAGTGCTCTGAAATATCGATTTGTAACACCAAAGTTGACTTAAGTGATAACGAGTGCCAGTCAATTTTGTTAAACTGACCCGTTTTTTGACCCAATGGGAATGTCGACTTACTATAGCTTCCCGGAAAAAGCCTATGTTACAGCTCAGTTATAGAATAGTCGCTGTAATTTGAAACAATGTGTTTCGTTATTGGTCGAAAAGTTAATAAAATAAAATAATCATAAATAGTAATATACCGATTCCCGAGACTATTTCAGACTGCTGATAATAATTCTTTTATACATGCCTCAAGTGAGCGTAGCCAATAAAGAGGCATTTGAAAAGATTATCACAAGTAATCTGAGTTGATCGAGGGGTATTTTGGCAGATTATTTCCCGATGAAGTTGCCCCCCCAGAGAGTTAAAATATTATTTTTATTGCTTTTTGAGACGAAGAATTAGAGACGTGATTCATTCCTAAAATCATGTATCCTTGAGCTTTCGAATCTGTGGCAACAAGCAAATATTTTTTCAAAATATTGTAAAAGTGGCGGAACGATTACGTCAAAGTGTTTTGGGGAATATTCGTTTAGTATAACAGACCAAAACGTCGACAACGCCACCGCCAGTCGATACAAAGAAATCTCATGGAAAACATTTGCGCAGTTTTGCAAAGAAAAAAACTGCAAAAAAAGTAATTTGGGTACTAGACTTCTGATTCCGGAAGTACATAAAGTAGCGTACCACAGGACTGAAGTGTTTTCCCATCCTTCGTGATGGAAAATCTTTCTTCAGTCCCTAACATACACATATTTCTTAGAATTTCTATGTAGTTAAGATGAAAGAAAATTATAAAAAAAGTAAAAGACAATCATTTTCAAAAGAGTATTAACCGTATTCCAAAACAGTTCCAGATTAGAAGATAAAAAAATGTGGCAGTACAGTCATGAAATTCCGATTGGAACAGAAAAAGTTTGCAATGTAGGCAACAAATTATACCACGTCGTTTTCGATTTGTATGTATAGTATCGGAAATTTAAAATCGGGCAGCACTTTTTGTGGACTGTAAATGTAGATCTATAGAGAATTCCAAATCACTGTCCCTATGGAAATAGTAGAGCATTAATAGAGATGGCCTACGTAATAAAAATTTAGTTTATCCAAATTGGTGAAACAGTCATAAACTCATGAAAGTGTCAATTTATGCCCGATTTTAAATTTCCGCCAATGTACATACAGAATAAATCATTGACAGGATTCCGTCTATTTTTTTTACATTTAAATTTACAAGATAAAATACTTACATAGTGCAAATTTAAATATTTTTTATTGTTGCTATTTTCAATGCGGCTGAATTAAAAATTTTATTTATTTATTTATTTATTTATTTATTTATATATTTACTTAAATCTGGTGGGACTAGCGAAATGTTGATATATGTATGTATTTTCCTGGTGGATTGTTATAAATCAACAGAAACTTATAAATAGAATAAAAAGATGTTTACTAGCTATTTAATTTATTTAGGAAACAGTTCATCAAATGAAAATCTATTAAATACTCTACTGACAATTCCGATAGCAAAGTCGGTAACTGTTTTGTCAATAACAGGTCTTAGTTCGTCGATTATATCCACCACATTCTCATTTATAATTTTATTGGTCTGTACATTCAGTTCTTCGTTTCCATTAAAGATGTTCTCAAATTGGAAGAAAGGTTTTCCAATTTTTAAATCTACTTTAACTGATTTTATGGTAATATACTCTTTTCCTTTTTTTGATTTCAATTCTCCCTCGAAGGCTGCGTTTGCAGATACATCAGCTGCGAAACAAAAAAGAAATTAATTCAACAACCATGCACACAAAAAGATGTCAGTCATGATAAACTCATAAGACATCTGCAATTGCTACTTACTGAAATTTCCGTCAGCTGGACCATGTCCATGAAGTTGTAGGACTAAAATCCTTCCATCTATATTATATTGAGATAAAATCCTTAGTCTTGGAAAACTAAGTTCTAAATCTATATGATATTTGTCTAAGTTTACATTTAAGTTATCGATTCTAAATTCATTGGCATAGTAAATTTGAATATTTTTGAATGATGCTTTAAAGTTGTCACCACTACTAAGTCCCGCTTCAGGTAAAACCAGAGGATCCATAGGTGGAAGTAATAGTTCTGGAACACCAAGAGCCAAATGTGGTCTAAGCTGTTCCACGGCATTCTTGACACATTCATTTAGGTTTGGATCGTGGCGACTACATAGGGTTAAATATGGTGCTGAAATTATGACAAGAATTAATAGTTGGTTCGAATAATAAAAATTAGAATACAACTTAAGATGATCTCTACTTTATAAATATATTAACTTACTTCATTTATTAGCTATACGCAATTTATTGTATTGATTAAATAAAAAACGCTTATCTAAATTTCGAGAAATTCTGCATATGCAGTATTACCATTAGCGTTTATATTTGTTCCCACCAAAAATTTGATGATGTCACCATAAAATTTATTAGGAAGATCTTTCGTGAATTATATTATTCTATCTATAGTTCCCACCCCTTTTTTATTTCAACAAGTAGGGATTTTGGCAAAAAAATTAAATTCGTAACTAATTTTTATGATTTGTCTAAAAAGCTATTTTTTATAATTATTATTCATGGAGGCAGTAATTGATTTTGCCTCCATTTATACTACAATGTATAAATAATATATTAATATAGCACGATAGAAATTGTCAAAGTGTCTTCTGGGCTTTGGGTAGCATTTTTTTTATTCTTTTGCACAGATTGGACCTTTATAAATTAACACATTTTGTTCCTTTGTATCTGCTTTTTTTTCTCTTTTGGTTTCAAAGTTGTCTACTGTATAATCTTTTTCTTGTATTTGTAAATGTTTCCTAGGTTTTCCTCAGAAGGCAATAGACTTTTTACAAACGCCACATTAAAAATTGGTCTTGTTATTTCGACAGAACTTTTCTCGTTCCTAAAATACAATAAAACTAATCCTGCTTTCTCGAAAAATTATACAATTTTGATTATGCGTTTTTTTTTTATAAGAACCCTTATACGTTAAAATAAAGATATGTATGTAATGTTAAAGTAGGTAAACATGAAGAAGCGTACTGGGCGTATGTTCCAAATCAATTTCCACAAGTATATAGACTCATATTTTGCACATTTTGGATAGGATTTATTCGGCAATCAATTTTTTGGAAGATTTGGCTTAACGATTTATCATGATCACGATAACCCTAAAATATTTACAAGATTTCAGAGCATTCAGTTTTGAATTTCTTCCAAATTTTTTCTGAATGTCTAGGGTGAAATTTCGACATGGATTCACACATGACAAGTATAGGAGCATCTTACTTTATGAAATGAAAAAAAACTTTATTATAAATTTTCGAGATGACGTCATCCCATTGGTGGTGAGGATGATTATCAAAATTTTGGTTAGCATTTAACTATCTACATGATATATCTAAGATGTATACAAAATTTGACAACAATCGGTCTAGCCGTTTCGGAGATCACGTGTCTAATATAAATAATGTAATCGAGTCCGTCGGTCGACTCTCTACTTTTACCTTTTCTTGATCTTTCATGACTCCTAGCATACGAAGAAATAGGTCTCCCATTTCCGTCTGTCTGTCCGTCTGTCCGTCTGTCTGCCATCCCGGATTTTTATTAGACAGATAATCTCCGAAAGTACTCGACCGATTGTTGTGAAATTTTGTACTTATATTAGGAATATCATGTAGATGGTAAAACGCTAACCAAAATTTGTCTAATCATCCCCACCACTAATGCGATGACGTCACTTCAAAATTGTACATAGTAAATCGGTTTTAAATTGTATAAAATAACATAGTGTTTTACGACTCCGAATTGAGTTTTTACCCGAAACGTCCAGATTTTTGGAAAAAAAATCAAAATTATAAAACAACATTTTGCAATTTAATTTTGAATCTGCTAACCCGAATGTTTTGAGATGTTGCAGATGTTTTAAGGCTATAAAGAGCATCATAAATCTTTAGTCAAAATATATTTGGTTATCCCCTCCAAAAACTTGATGACGTCAGCTCAGAAGTTTACCGAATAAATCCTATCTAAAATGTACAAAATATGATGCGTCTGTACTTGTGATATATCACTCCATTCATATTTTTTGGATTTGCATATACAGGGTGACTCAAAAAAATTACTGAATGCGCAAAATTTATTTTACTGATTTACTCAGGAACTACAAAACCGAATGCTTTGAAATCTTGAAGATGTTTTAAAATTATCATAAGCATGGTAAATTTTTGATCAAAATGTATTTGGTCGTCCCTCCTAAAAAATGTATGACGTCACCACAAAATTTTGCTGAATAAATCCTATCTAAAATATACAAAATATAGTGAGTCTCTTCTTGTGATTTATCATTCCATTCAAATTTTTTCGATTTGCATATACAGGGTGACTGAAAAAAATTAATGAATGCGTCAATTTGTTTTATTGATTTAATCAGGAATTACAGAACCGAATGCTTTGAAATCTTGGACATGTTTTAAAGTTATCATAAGCATGGTCAATTTTTTATCAAAATTTAATTGTTCTTCCCCCCTAAAAAATTGATGACGTCACTCCAAAATTTTGCTGAGTAACTCCTATCTAAAATGTACAAAATATGATGAGTCTGTACTTGTGATTTATCATTTCAATCATATTTTTTGGATTTGCATATACAGGGTGACTCAAAAAAATTAATGAATGCGTCAATTTATTTTATTGATTTAATTAGGAATTACAGAACCGAATGCTGTGAAATCTTGGAGATATTTTAAAGTTATCATAAGCATGGTAAATTATTTATCAAAATTTATTTGCTCATCCCCCCCTAAAAAAATTGATGACGTCACCCTAAAATTTGGTAAATAAATCCTAACTAAAATGTGAAAAATATGATGAGTCTGTACTTGTGATTTATCATTCCATTCATATTTTTTCGATTTGCATATACAGGGTGACTGAAAAAAATTAATGAATGCGTCAATTTATTTTATTGATTTAATCAGGAATTACAGAACCGAATGCTTTAAAATCTTGGAGATGTTTTAAAGTTATCATAAGCATGGTAAATTTTTTATCAAAATGTATTTGCTCTTCCCCCCTAAAAATTGATGACGTCACTCCAAAATTTTGCTGAATAAATCCTATGTAAAATGTACAAAATATGATGAGTCTGTACTTGTGATTTATCATTCCAATCATATTTTTTGGATTTGCGTATACAGGGTGACTCAAAAAAATTAATGAATGCATGAATTTATTGTATTGGTTTAATCAGGATTTACAGAACCGAATGCTTTGAAATCTTGGAGATGTTTTAAAGTTATTATAAGCATGGTAAATTTTTTGTCAAAATGTATTTGCTCATCCCCCCTAAAAAATTGATGACGTCACCCCAAAATTTTGCTGAATAAATCCTATCTAAAATGTACAAAATATGATGAGTCTGTACTTGTGATTTATCATTCCATTCATATTTTTGGATTTGCATATACAGGGTGACTCAAAAAAATTAATGAATGCTTGAATTTATTTTATCGATTTAATCAGGAATTACAAAACCGAATGCTTTGAAATCTTGGAGATATTTAAAGTTATTATAAGCATGGTAAACTTTTGTTCAAAATGTATTTGTTCATCCCTCCTAAAAAAATTGATGATGTCACCCTTAAATTTTGCTGAATAAATCCTATCTAAAATGCAAAAAATATGATGAGTTTGTACTTGTGATCTATCATTCCATTCATATTTTTTAGATTTTCTTAAGAGGTAGCTCAAAAAAATTAATGAAGTCAATTTATTTTATTGATTAAATTAAAGGCAACACTTATTATTAGTATTACACCCCAACCAACCCAATTTGGTAGACACAAAATTTTTTAAAGTAAAAACTCGGTTGAAACATAAGGGTAGCACGCTTATTTACATCGACTTTAACATTACAGACGTGCATTTGTTTTATGCGCTGACTAGGTTCCGCGAATGTGGAATAGATATGTTTATAATCAACCAATTGTGAATTCCACTGTCAAAAATTAAAATAAAACCCAATGTTTTATATAATAAGCGGAAGTCGAAGCAATAAAACCGATGGTCGTTTTGTTTACAGTTTCTCTGTTTGATTCTCACGTATGCTGTTACGCTTGTCATCTTAAATTAAGAATGTTTATACATAAACGATTTTCAGTTGCCTCTCATATTACACACCGGCGCCGTATACGTGAGTAAATTGTTTCGTTATTTTATGGATTATAACAAATCAATATTCAAAACGACCCAATTCATTTTCCCGAAAATTTGGGAATACAATAATTTTATTCTTAGTATTACACTACATCTATCCCAACTGATATACGTGTCCTTGCAAAAATGTTGATGACGTCATCGCAATTTTTTTTTTAAATTCCCACTACAAAAATGTAATGAGAAAAAAAACACAATAGGCATGCAGTCGTCAAGTTTCCGACAGCGAGGGAAGTACTGTCTAAACTCTTTAGACCAATTTTTGAAACATTGGGCTAGAATTTCCTTAAAATTTTTCCATTATGGGCTAAAATTAATCCGCTCATTTTCACTAAAATTAATATCGTTCAAAAAAGTTGTACAATCCCTCCTATCTGATCGCTCTTCAAAAGCGAGGAAAGGTCAAAAACTTTCCACATTTGTTTACATATTTTAGACCGACTATATACAACACACAATTACACAAACCTGCAAATTTTAAAACTTAAAGACCTGTTTTTGCACATTTGTTGTATTGCTAATTATGAACATGAATTTTATTTTTTGCTCACGTAAGGTTTATTTGGAAAAAATACAAAAACTAAAATTTATGAAATACAGCATATTAAAAAAAAGAGATATTTATTTTGTATATGTATGTTTCATATATTAAAAAAAATACTTTTGTCCCCTCATTAAAAATGATTATGAAATCTAAAGATCTTTTTCCCCTGAAATGTTTGACTCGCCCAATCATCTGATGGCCATTTAGACACTTCAGATATTTTCTTCCATTTCAAACCGCTGAAAGCGTATACTATCGTATTTTTTTCAACGTGATAACATTCAATGAAATTTAAACACCATTTTTGTACATGTGATAATTGTTGCTGTTCTTAATGACGGAATTTTAATAAAAAAAAACTTTTGGTTAATTAAACATAGATTACTTCGATTAAAAAGGTGTGGTAATAATATGAAATCAAATTCTTAGAAGATACTACAATGTTTCTATAAAATAACATTAAATTTGGTTTTGAAACTAAAAAATGTGTACAGTGCATTAAAAAATATAAAAAAAAATTTTCTTTTGAAAAATTCCCATGCATCTTATTTCTTACAAGAACAAAACCCACAAAAATTGACCAATACTGTTAACATTTTAAACATCCATCAGCACCCCAAATTTGTCTCTCCAAATTGTTGTACTTCATATTAAATTTAATTTAGTTTTAATTCCCTGGCAGGAAAGATTATAATTAAATTGAAATTAAAAATTATAATAAAAAAACTTTCAATAATAAAATAGGTAATATGAGGTTGTCTATTATCAGAAAACAAATGCAGAATTTATTTTAAATAGCTACTTCTACAAACTGAGTTTATTAAAAAATTAAAAAAAAAATTGACACATTTTGACTGCAAAAAATGTAGAGCCTCAATTACTAAATTTATTTAATATTATGTCAACTGTAAATGGGTACATAAATAAAAAAAAATTAGATGTTTATCAAGTCGAGAACACTTGGTCCCATCGATAACAGATGTTGTACTGCAATCCAGTGGATATGCAATGCACTATTGAGTTTAAATTGAGCAATTGAGAAACGAAATGATAATTAATGAGTAAGCAAAAGCAATATTTCACTTTTTCAAACAAGTTTATCAAGCCCATTTACAGACCAGATATTACTAATAATTTGAACATTTACTGCATTTCACAACACCGGAGTGTTGGCAATACCATTCTGTTGTAAATTACTCGACTGGCATGTCGAAAAATAAAAATAAGTACAAAGAAAACCTTATTCACTAAACGCTTCGACTGCCTTTTTAATGTAATGTTTAGTGGTATTTTGTTTTTTTTTCCTGATTAAATAAAATTAAGTACTTATTTAGTAACCAAAAAAGAAAAAAAAACATGCAGTTATTGCAACGAGTGTAACACGTGTCAGTAGCAATTTGTAAAAGTATTTTTTACCCTGTTATCGTGGCAACAACCCAATATTTTTACATTTCTTTTCATGTACTTATTGTTAGAATAACAATTAAATCACATTATTTAAAAAATCTAATACATTAAATTAATTTAAAAAATCTAACTTTCGACAGTTTTATTTTCAAAAGTACAATTTTCGTTTATTGATTTACTAAAAAAACAAAAAATGTTTACTTACGTATTTTCTTCGAACTAGAAAAACCTACGAACAACAACAGTGACAAAATGAAAGTGTAAGTAGAACTCATTCTGCGCGCACACGCTGCTCAGCACCTGAATGAAAAATGTTCAAAGGACAATACTAAAGCAATGTATATATGCATGAGCTGTGCAGGTTTGTAACGTTAAACGTACTTCGTCCTCTAAAATAATAAAAGTTCATTAACATTATCAGAATCGAAATCTCCTATAAGGCAACCTTGCCACTACGTCGATGACTGCATTATACAGATTCCCGACTAAACTACTTTTATTATTAACTATTAACACACTTAAACTGTGTTATTGGAAGTTAAGGACGCTTCTTGTAAGGTATAAATTATAAGTACAAAGCTTCCGCAAACAATACATGAGACTGATTTATATTGAGGTAGGTCATGCTTGAGGTTGAGATTTTTTTATATTTTTTTCCGGAAGTAATTTCTTTAAAAAGATGACTTGGATTATGGCTTCAACGTATATGTCAAAAGCAATAAAATTATTTATTCAGCGAAAATGTAAAAAAATAAATGCAACTTTTTGCAAGGAAGCGGCAGATTTTTTAAAACTGTTTTCCAGGGTGTCTCAAAATATGTAATCATTTTGAAAGTAGAAAATATATTGTATGTCTATATTTAGAAGCAATTCTATCTAATGTTTTGATTTTTTTTATAAAACAAGCTGTGAAATGTTCAGAAAACATGAACTTTGCAGCACACGGTTGAGAAATACCAAGCAACTTTCAGTAACATTCAAAATGCACGTTTCAGCATTTTTGTACAATGATAAATACCTTGCCCGTTTGCTGTGATAAGCTGAAGTTAGAACAAATTTAAATTCCTTGATTAAAAATGCCGAAGGTTTAATAAATTAAAACAGTAGATCAGAACTGCAGAGTTTCCGGACCATTTACATAAGTTTAATTAATTAGGTAATTTAATTTTAGCAGACCACATTATTTTTCTTGAAAAGATAATTCATGGAAATTATATATTCATCACAAATATAAGCATAAAAATATTCGACCACAATATACTTTTTAAGGACCTTTCCTGAATAAAGTTTCTCTGGTGGTTGTTACGTTAAATAAACTCCGTTTTACCTTAATTATTTAAAGGTTATGCACTTTTAATAGTGCTCTGTTATGTCGATTTTCAAACAATTTACATTTTCTTGTAATGTACCCTTACTGCAACTTAATTTAAGGCTATCATTCGGCTTAAAATAAAAAATCGATGTTAAATGTCACAGTATATATTATTTAAATTTTGTAACATACTCCTACACTTTTGATATATAAATCCCTACTGATTTTTTAACCCAGACGTCCAAGTTTTAGAAAAAGTCAAAATTACATACAAACATTTTAGAATTAAATTCGAAACCGCAGCACTGAATGCTCTGAAATCTTGGGTTATCGCAAGCATAGTAAATAGTTAATCAAATTTTTTTACCCCTCCAAGAAGTAATCACGATTTCTCAAAAGTTTGCTGAATAAATCGTGTCTGAAATGTGCAAAATATTATAAATCCATACTTCTGGTTCATAATTCTTGCATTCATATTTTTTAGAAAGTTTCATCGCTTTTTTTTAATCCTCCCCCCCGTGCAAAATTACAACGTCTACAAACACAACATATAGCAAAATAGTAATTTTCAATATTTAAAAAATTGTCCGGAAATTTGTGTCATAATTATCAAAACAAAATTTTTTATCTCGCTCCATTTGTAAAAAATGTATCAAAATTTTCTTCTAAAGATTTTGTGTCTTGGATATATGGATATGTTACTGGAGCACTGATAAAAGCAGCGACCAAATCATGAGTCATTTAGACGTTTTGTTTACATGGTTGCCATAGAAACCATGCGTCTGGTCGTTGTATTTATCTGAAATCCGGTCCTGCTCGAACAGTGACCACTAGCAGTAACACAGTTGCAGGATTTCATTTCCATTCTACTAAATAATGAATTCAGTTGAATATTTAATAAAAAATTGTCCTCTGTCTTGCGAGGGCAAAATTTTAGTGAAAAATTTAAGGTGAGCACCCCCGATTTATTAATAAAAAAAATGTTCATGACAAAATGAGAGACCTTAATAGATATTTTAACAGACATAACAAATATGGTAAATTTTTGTGGATGTGTGGTTGTGAAAAAAAAATTGTTTTGTTTTGTGTGTCTCCTCAATAATGATTTAAAACCAAAGGTATGTGGACAAGTATTTTTAATTTTATCTATTTTTGCATTTATTTCCGTCACACAATTTCGTCTTTTAATTGGTAATAACAGCCTGTTTAATGTTTTCATATTTACGAGTAACTCATCAATCAAATTGTGCCCCCCCCCCCATTTCAAGAGGTCACAAGCCGCCACTGCTTAGTACCCGTAATGACAGAAGCCTTGCCTGAATACCGCGGTCACTTCCGGATCAGTGATGGGTCCTGATAATCTAAGGATTTGTTTGATTATACTTCAGGGGCCAGAAAAGTTCTATCTAAATAACTTTAACCCAATTTTGTTCATCTTAGTGGTTTTTGTTTGTAAAATTTTCCGCTTTGAAGACTTTGACCGAAAGTTGTTTCGACAGAAATTCCCTCGTTCCTGAAATACAATGATAATTTTTTTTCGAGTCACCCTGTATATGCAAATCCAAAAAATATTAATGGAAGGATAAATCTCAAGTAAATTGGGGTGACGTCATCAATTTTTTAGGGGGGATGAGCAAATACATTTTGATCAAAAATTTACCATGCCTATGATAACTTTAACATCTCCAAGGTTTCAAAGCATTCGGTGTTGTAGTTCCTGATTAAATCAATAAAATAAATTTACGCATTCATTAATCTTTTTGAGTCACCCTGTAGATGAAAATCTAAAAAATATGAATGGAATGTAAATTACAAGTATATGTAGACTCATCGTATTTTGTACATTTTAGATAGGATTTATTCGGCAAACTTTAGATCTGACGTCATCATTTTTTTGGAGGGGATAAGCAAATATATTTTGACTAAAAATTTATTATGGTCTTTATAACCTTAAAACATCTGCAAGATTTCAACGCATTCGGTTTAGTAGATTCAAAATGAAATCACAAAATGTTGTTCTATGATTTTAATTTTTTTTCCAAAATTTTGAACGGTTCGGGTAAAAACTCAATACGGAATCAGAAACTACACGTATAGCACTATATTAATTAATTTGAAACCCATTTACTCAGTACAATTTTGAAGTGACGTCATCACATTATTGGTGGGGATAATTAGACAAATTTTGGTTAGGGTTTTACCATCTACATGATATTCTCAATATAAATACAGACAGACAGACAGACAGACGGACAGACAGACGGAAACGGGGGACCTATTTCTTCGTCCTCTAGGGGTCATGATAGGTCGAGAAAATGCAAAAGTAGAGAGTCGGTCGACGTACTCGATTACAATACTTCCTTTGCTTACGCTCGGGAAGTAAAAATTTGCATATTTGCTGCATTTATTAAAAATCTGGACTAGTTTCCGTCGCAAAAAACAAGCTCTTGATCTTTTTATGGCTGAGTTATTGAAATTTGAAACTTCATTTTATGAAAATGAATTTTTTTGCTGTTTGATTCGTAATAATTTTGGTTAAATTAAATAACTTATAATTTAAGTTCCACACCTTTTGAACCACTGGTTAAAATCATGTTAAACACAATGCTTAATGATTTGTTTTACAAGAATAATTTTAACTACTTCCGAAAAAAATGTTAGAATAAAACAAATAACTTACCGACCTCGGATTTCTACTAAAATTATGATAAAAACGTGAACTAACCTTGGCTTAGGGCTTCGATTTTATCATGGTCACCTTTAACGACGTGCATATTACTGATAAAAAACTGGATGTGATTTATATCCGTTAAAGTACGAAATAAGGATAACAATAACAAATAATGTGGAATCGAGAAATTAAAATACCGTATAACAAATATAATTTGCGAAAGCAATTGCTCATGTTCCAGATTTACAATACAATTAATAAATATCATGCTAAAGCTATTTCACGTTTGACAAGAACAGCAGAGTAAGAAAATATTTTTTCAATAAAATGTGTTTCATTTTTGAACATGAGCATCTCGAATTTTGGGATGAAACTCCTAAATACCAATTTCCATTTTAGAGGTCGGGCATTTTAATCTTTCACTCAATACAAGCAACTGAAATGTGTAAATTACCATTAATTACAGGCGTAGATCTGAAAACATTATTACCGCGAACGTGAATTATTATACAAAATTTTGTACAGTTCTTGAAATACGATACGGTGAAATATGTGATGAACAAAAAAATTGGTCGAAAGTTGTTTGGACAGAACTTCCCTCGCTCCTGAAGTACAATGAAACATATCCAGCGTTTTCAAATTGAGTTTTTTCTTTACACAATTTTTGCAAGGACACGTATTATCAAATTGGATCGGTACAGTGCAATACTAAAAATAACAGTATTGATTTTTCAAAATTTTCTGGGAAAATACAATAAATGGAATGAGCCGTTCCTGATTTAATCAATAAAATAAATTGACTCGTTCATTAATTTTTTTGAGCCATCTGTTTTTAAGCAAATCTAAAAAATATGAATGCAGTGATAAATCACAAGTAAAAACTCATATTTTGCACACTTTGGGTAGAATATATTCGGCAAAATTTTAAGATAATTAATAAACGGATATATTTTGATTAATAAATTTACCATGCTTACAATAACTTTAAAACATCTGCAAGATTTCAAAGTATTCAGTTTAGCAATTTTTTATTTCTTCAGTAAAATAAATTGACTATTCATTCATTTGTTTCAGACACCCTGTATAAGCAAATCTAAAAAATATTAACGCAAAATGATAAATTACAAGTATAGACTGATCATATTTTGCACATTTTAGATAGGATTTATTCAAAGTATTCGGTTTTGCAGATACAAAATTAAATTTCGAAATGTTGTTTTACATTTTTGATTTTTTTTTTCAAAAATCTGGACGTTTCGGGGAAAAACTCAAGACGGCTTCATAAACTACATGAGCATCGCCACGAATTCTCCCATATAAAATGTATTATTGCTTACGGGTTTTGTACACTGCCAAGTCAAAGTGGAGCGAGAAGAATTTTCCATGCAGTCGAAAAATTGAGAAATCCGGAAATAGAAACATAAAATCCGGGACGTCGAAAAATCAAGAGATCGGAAAATTGAGAAATCGGGAAATTAAAAAATCGTAAAAACCTTAAGTATCTAAAAACTGCACAATCGAGAAACCGGGAAAGCAAAAAACCAAAAAAAAAAATTGAATAATCGAAAAATTGGGTCATCGAAAAATCGGAAAATATAAAAAAAAATCGAAAAGTTGAAAATTCGCCAAATCATAATAATAATAATCGTAATATCTAAAAATTGGGAAATTAAAAAATCGAAAATTCGAAGAAAGACCGAAAAATCGAGATATTGAGATTTAAAAATGGAGAAATCGGGGAATAGAAAAATCTTGAGAAAATTAAGAAATTGAAAAATCTAAATCGAGAAACGGAAAAGGCGAAAAACCAAAAAATTAAAAAATCGACAATATCGAAGAATCAAAAAACTTGTATATCTAAAAACCCAAAAATCCTAAAACCGAAAATTCAGAAAATCAAGAAATCGAAAAGATTTAACACTTGACGAATTGTAGAAGCGAACCGAAAATCCTAAATATTTGTGTTTTTTTTTTTCGTTCATCCACGATTTAAAGTTACATCTGTTTGCCTAGTCTGGGGTCAAAATTAAAAATGTGGTATGGTACACAAAAAACAATTACTAGAGCTACTTCTTGTAACTACACAGGTTTTTTTTGTTTATCAACAATGTCAATGCCATTTTCTTATTAATGCAATCTTTATCTGAAGCTTCGAAAAATTTCCACTGTTGAATTTCGGCCCATTAATTATATTTCGCGATGATTCAATTTATTAACAAGTCCAAAAAAGCGTCCTCTGCTAGAGTTTGAATTCAAACAAGTTATTTTTTTCTTCTTCTTTGTTAAGGTCGGAAACTTGTTTGTTGTGTAAATTTTTAAATTCTGGAAACATGCACAGTTACGGCCTCCCAAAAGTGCACGATTTTTCGTTATCATGGACTTTTTTGAATTTTTAAATTAATGTAAGTCTGGCTATTATCAGTGGAGCAGCATTTTTGAATAAACAAAATGTCAAATTTGACAAATTTTGTTATTCGAGCGCCCATGATTTGAAGATACATTTACAATAGAGAAAATTATCGTACACTTTTGGGGGGGCGCAACTGTGTCCACACTATTTCAGGAACATCATATTTTTGTAGCAGGAGAAAATGATGTGTTGAAGCAATTCGTGTTATAATGTTGTGACAATCATTTACTGTTTTAACTTTAATGCTATAATTTCTGTAGTTTTTTGTGTGGAATACTTGCTTTTAATGTTAAAGAAAAATATTCCGCTTTGGCCAACACTCATCGTCGGTGACGGCGGCCGGGCGGCGTTCGCCAAAGAAAAGCCTGGAAGCGAAAGTCGCGAGAGTATTCCCGAAATACCTTAAAGACCTTGATTGCGGAACATCTAGAAAAAAGTATGGATTTAAATAGGGGCCACCCTCGGGAACTAAATTATTCAATCAACGGCTGGAGTCCAGTGGGCGTTGAAGATCCAGTCAAGTTACGCCGAATTATTTTGTACATAATCGCTGTGTAATTAGTCGTGCAAATTTGAGTTACTAGCAAATAAATTGTTGAATTTTACCCACGCCGTAGTATATTACGCAGAGTTTTGGTTTATGGTGCTAAACAATTAATTCGTTTCGCTCTGCTCTGAGGAAATATTTTGGGATATCTGAGTTTTTTTTCTAATTTGTGAAAAAATTCTTCCTCCATGTCTCTGGACAACGAGAATTTTCCAGTGGGTGATTTCAGAGGATGATTTCTGCAGGAATACTTTTTTGGTTATGATATTTGTAATAAATACCCTAAATCAGTTCACCATTTTTTTCCCTTAAATACATATGTTTTTATTAATTTCAAGGCACAATGAAGTTTAAGATATTTTGTGTTCAAACTTTATACATGTTTTGTTAATTTGAAAAAAAAATAAGTTATGTTGGGACTGATTTGAATAAATATACCAATGACATGTTAAAAATCAGGACACGTAGTTATGTTTACTGTACAGTTGACACTTTTTTTGAAACCATCGTGTTATGCAATGTTAAGGTGAAAAAACGTAATTTTTTGACGTGTTACACATTGGCATTACAACCTTCAAAAATTAAAAGAGGAAATTAGATTGGACTTAATATTTCATTACTTTGTTTATTACGGACACTGTTAGTGATAGGATAGAGATCATGGACATATTTACTCAATAATAATCCAAAGGTGTACTTTTTTCATTTCTTGGTAATGCTTAGTCATTAGTATTTATAACAAAACACACACATATTTTATTGTAGATATGCAATTTAAATAAATGGAACTAAAAAACAAAATTTTTCGAGACTTTACAACAACAGAAATGGAATTAATAAGTAGTTTTAAAAAATATTTCACTGCAACACTATTGTATACCTTAAAATTGCAACATAATGCATACGAGCAAAACTGCTTACTTCAAATTCTTAGTTTTTATTATTGTTAGTAAGTGATCACTTGATCAGTGTTGGTATAATTCTTACTCTTCGTGTCGGTTTACCACAATGTGTCATAGAAAACATTTGTTTGTATTAATTTTTCTTACTACTACTTTCAGTTTTATTTCAGCAAAACCAAAGTTACGTAAGTAGTGTATATATACCATGTTCGTGTTAATTTCTCTAACAATGCGTGTTATTTGTTCAGCCTCATTTATAAAAGTATGTCGGCAATCAGATCCACATCTCAACGAGTGCATTAAAAATTCCGTTGAACATTTAAGGCCACTGTTGGCTAAAGGTATACCAGAATTCAATATTCCCAGCTGCGAACCATTGTGTATATCAGAAGTGGTCATTGATCAAGGTTCAGGTGCCGTGGCTATTAGATCAACATATCGAAACATCAAAGTCTACGGACCTTCGCAGTTTGCTCTAAGATATGTTAAGTAGGTGATATCTTTATTTTGGTTTGGAAGATCTAATCTACATTCTTTCAATAATTATTCAAACAAAATTTTCATTTCCTCAATTATGACAATTAAAATATTTTAAAGAGCGAAATATTTGTTATAGAATTGATTTAGAAAGAAACCGAATAAAGATTAAGTTGTGGTTACCGCGCTTGGAACTAACTAGCCGATATACCATGGAAGGACGAATTCTGATGATGCCCATATCGGGGACTGGAACTAGCAGAGGCAACTATAGTAAGATTTTCTTTTTTTATTGGAAGATTAACTCTCTTATGTTAAATACAGAGTTAAAGTTAAATGGAGACTAACTTCTTAAAAAAAAGATACGAGAACATATATGTAATTTGTAAATTTATTTAATAACAATAATAATGTTTTTTCACTGGTCACATCGGCACATATAGGTCAGTTAAAATATTCAACAAAAACTCATATATGTAATTAGGGTAATGATAAGGACAAACACCACATGGAAAATCACACATGCATCTTTTGTAATTAATTGAATTTTTGTAATAATACTCGCCAATCGAAAAAAGGCAACCTCTATTCAGTATCAGTAACTTATTGTTTAAAATGAACATATGTCACGAGTTTATAATTAATTAATTGACTGATTTACAGTGTTTAAAAATAATATAAACAGTATAGGTCCTAAGGTATGTACTACCATGGCGAATCACCACATTTATAGTGAACCCATCACAGACAAACGTGCCTCTAATTGTACGAATTCTGTGTGGATCTTGGAAAACCGAAAGATAATAAAAATAATATTGGTCAAAATTTACAATGGCAATGTGCTCTAGAAGAAAATCAGTTGAAATCTCGATTTTATTTTTGATGCTATGAAGATTAGTATAAGATGCTTATATTTTGACGGCTTTCTAAGTTTGCTTTGTTTGAAACAATTGGTCGAAGGTTATTTCGACAGAACTTCCCTTGCCCTTGAAGTATAAGCTGACAAATCTCGCTTCCTCTAAACATAATACCCCGCAGCCCCTGCGCAGTGGGAGTGTACAATTTTTGTAATTTGCGCTCCCGAGTACGGACAATGTAAAATATATTTATAGCAGATAAAATGTCCTCTCACGACTAATAACAAACTTAACTTCAAGTGTTTATGTTTATACATCGAAAGAATGTCAAGTAGAAATTAGTTTATTTGAATGAGTTTGTCTTCTTAAAACAGAGGACTAAAATTGTTAATTAAGCCACAATCTAAAAAAATGTTCTGAATATTGTAATTCTTATAATTATCATTATTAAATAAAGATGTGCATATTCTCACGTTTTCCAGAAAGTGGGATGACTCGTTCTTAATTTGACCATTAAAAAAATTGTAATAACGTCATTAACATAGAAAATACTAGTCATAGCAGAAAGGGAAACTGGTTAGAGTGCATTACCAATGCAAAAACCACAGCTCGGCCTTCACAAACTGACGAATGTTTATACACCGTGTTGGTAGTACAATGTTAGCTATCATAGCTTGAAAATGTTTTGCAAAAATTTGAACGATTAGTATTTGCGATATAACATTTAATTTATTTTAAAATCGAATTTATTGAGATGACGTTATTAAATTGTTGGTAGGGATGATTACCCAAAATTTGACAACAATTGGTCCAGTAGTTTCAAAGATTACGTGTCTATAAAAATCGATGCAGACACACGGACGAAAACGGTAGATCACTTTTTCGCACTCTACAGGTCATGAAATCTCGAGAAAACATAGAACTGGCAAGTCGCCAGTGGACTCGATTACCTACTACATACTTCCTTAGCTTAACGCTCGGGAATTAAAAAACGGCTGATCAATAACCCACTCAGCCAATTTTCGAGTTTCATTACTTCTTGACTTTCTTTTTTGGTTAACAGTAATATCGAAAGATAAATACTTGTCAGGGAGTATAGATGGGATACATTTTAGTATTTAATCTTATATTTAATTAAATTTTAACTTCAACCTATGGACAAAAGTCCGTGATGTTGTTGAAGGTCGATACAAATATAAAATTTCTTGGGAACAACATGCCTGGCGTTGTTGTTAGATTTGTTCCAAAGTTTACAGAATTTCTACATTCCTATTTTCTTTTCTTTGTTTCTTAAATTAGGATCCTGCTTTGGCTTTTGGTTGTTTATGATATCATTATTATTTTCATTATTTAAAATAAATTGGTTGTCGTTATTAGCAGTTTTTTGGATCAACTTGTTATTGTTTTTATCCACTTATATTATATATATTATATACTTCTAATTTTAACGCATCCGGTTATTCAGACTGCAGTCAGTGCTGCAGTGTAGAATTATTTTTTTGATCGACATTTCACTATTGTACCGCTGTTTTGCAAACCACATTTAAGTATAACTTAATGCCCTGAACTACAGTAACAAATCCCGGTTTTTTGAAAAATTACGAAATTAGATTTTGCGGTGTTCTACTTTTTATGATACTTTCTATAAAGTAAGAAAGAAATACCTGTGACATTGTAAAAAAGATAAGCCACCGAGACCCTACGTATTCAGCGTTGCTTATGAAAGGTTATTGTTATTATACAATTTGATTTTTTTTTACAAAACTTTGGACACCTAAGGAAAAACTCAAGGCAGATTCATAAACCATAAGTTTGAAGTATATGTATTATTTTATAAAATTTAAATAATGATTAATATACGACTTTTTGAGGGGATGTCATCAAATTGTTGATGAGAATGATTAAACAAATTTTACTTAGAGTTCTACTCCATATAACATACATCTTCTAAAATCGGTTCGGTAAATCGGTAACTATTCGCCAGATTAGTAGTATATTTGGCACTATATGCTAACTTTTATAATATAGAGTTTTTGAAAGAGTTAAAACTTTTGGGAACTCCAATTGTATGCCTACCAATATTTTTAAATAGTAGAGCCAACCTTGGTAATTTCGCAAAATTTGTATAGTGTGATTCGGCCTAAATGACGAATATGATTTGTGGTTAGCGGCAATCCAAAATACTTTATTCATTTATTCCTTGATTCACACTAGAATTTCAAAAATATCACAACTCCACGAAGTTTGTGGTTTTAAAAACGTCCAAACAGTGTCACTGTCACGCGTTCCAATTAAAACAAAAGTTAATGGAAATAATTCTCTGAAAATGAGTTTCACGAATACATCGTGGATTTTCTTGCGCGGAATAATGTAAATTATGTTCCTTTACATTATAATTGATGGAAAATTTGGCCTTATCACTAACTAAAATAATCCTGAAAAAATTGGGATGATTTAGAGCTGTTCCTGAACAAAATTATAGATTGCGAATCTTCGTGGAAAGTCAATCTCTCGTAGTTGATGAACTAACTGCGTGTGATACGGGTGGAATTTGTTAGCCTTTAGCATTCGACAAACAGAAGATTGTCAGGATTTTCTAAATCAGTCTCTAAAATTCAGATTTCGTTGTCTAAAACAGTTCCCCGATTCGTAATTTCATTTCAAGTCTTTTGAAAATTTGAGCTGTTGCATGTCATCGTTCGGGATATCTTTGGGCGTACAAATTTGCCGCCACTAGGGAATATTTTGACATTCTCCATAAATTAAAATCATCTTCGTTTTCTCAGTATTACTAAACGAATATCTTGACATTTTCGCAACTAATTTTCAAGTACTCAAAATTAACAGTGATATAATAAAAGTGCAAACTTGAATTCATGATATTTTTGAATTTCTACTATGAATCAAGGAATGGAATAATAATGCGTTTGAAAATAGAGCAAAATGTCATTACGAAAATTTTGTCATAGTGTCACTGAAAAATTTTAGTTTTTAGTTTTTTCAGATTTCTTTTACTGACACACTAAATCATCTGCAAATATCACTCTTCAGAAAAGTCAACTTTAGGAAAACTAAAAAAACAATGTTAATTAGTTTTCGTACAATTCCACATTTTATGAAGTTTTAATATATGTACATAAGACATAAGTGTAGATATGTATTTTCATTATGCGTAGTTATTATTCTGGCTAAAATTAGAAGATTAGAAATGTTGATATATGGATTATTAATTACTGGGCTTTGAAATGATGAAGATAAAAGAACAAAAAATTGACAAAAACACGCCATTTAATTAATATATAAACTAAATAAATTGAAATACACCCAGTCAAATCTATTGACTTATGCTTTTTGTGATTTTATCTTACCCCTGTTTAAGTGCCGAACTTGCTTCAGTTTGGAAAATTTTCTAAAGATTTGAATTTCTAAACGAAAATAAACGGAATGAAAATCATGCAGCGACTACTTTTAATTCGTTACATTCACTTATTCACTAGACCACTTAATTTTAACAAACCAAAAAGAGTACGTGTGAATAAAACTGAATCATTCGAATTAATGACTGCCAATGATAATAAAAACGAAAAACTGACAAATATGAAATAAGACAACAACAGACTTATTTGTATTTTCTACACTATCTAATTTAGGTTATGTCCCACATTTTATTAATGAAAACACTGGGATATCGAGCAAATACATATGTATTTAATTTCTTTTTTTTAAATCTGCACCCTACAAAGAACTACTACTACATATATTTTTCAAAAAACGACGATGTAAAAAATTCTGGCATATGGCATTTTAATAAGCAACATTACACAGTTTTATTTCAAATAAAAAGCTGTTCATAATAAGGATCTATTATAATAAACAGTAAATTGTTTAAAAATGTAAAAAACTGGGTTTTCAGCAAACATAATGTTCATAATTATTATTGCCCCAAAAATAAACAGACGAGAAAGTGTAGTTATTATTATACATACCTACTGTTTAACACGCAGCATCTTTACCAAATTTAATGTGAAACTGATTGCTTGAAAAATTAATTTTCGAAAGTGACATATTTAGTTTTTTCCAGATAATTTTCAAACTCATAAATTTATTTGATTCATATCTTTAGTAGTACTCCAATTGGCAATTAACTATGAGAAAAATTCACCTCCATCTATTTAATATATCATCTCTTATAACAATATTATCATTTCACTCCACTCTAAGTTGCTTAACTAGAAATTTAATTCTCTTTGATTTTTGCCCATCAGTAGTATTTACCCAGTGTAGTAAACATAACAAAATCAGTTTTTTGAATATTAAGGAACAAACAGTTTTGGTTGAAGATATTGATTAAATAAAAAATATATATTCTCTGCCATTTCAACAACCTGTTTTGATTGTTTCAATAACAAATTAAGGTGACATCGATGTCATTATATTCCTGTAAATAAACATTTGATGTCGATACTCTTTAAAATTTATAATGGAATATTCTGCACCGCAATTTATTCTTGTTTATTTTTTCAAAGAACTTGTTTAGCATGCCAGGATTTTTTTTATAGTAATGCTATGTTTATCAGTTGACTTTGACAGGGTTTTTAGTGTACTATTAAATAAACTACTTTATCAGTTCTTTCCTACAAATACACTAACACAATTGATGTTAAACACAGCGTTGATAAATATACATAATTCACTACCTATCCTTATCTGTAATTTCAGCTAACATAGACGCAACGGTTATCATGCAAGGACAAAAAATTAGAAAGGAAAACGAAACCTATTTCAACGTCAAAGATTTTTATATAGATTTTAACATTGGACACGCCACAATACAGCTTGATGATCTTTTTAATGGAGACAAAGAACTGGGTAAGATTTCCATATAATTATGTATGTTGTTTGAAAAACTTTTTATTCATTGTTTCTTTTGAATAAATTATGATGCAATATTGATTTTATATTATACATTTATTATGTTTATGTACACATTTTAGCCATTTAAATAATTTTAAGCTTAAAATATTGAACTCATTATTTATTTTTTTACGTTACAGGTGAAGCAATGAATCTGTTCTTGAACGACAACTGGAAGAATGTTGCTAACGAAATCAAACCTGTGCTAGAAGACACAATAGCTAATATATTCAAGAAATTTTCCAATAAGATTTATCATAAATATCCCTTAAATTTATTATTGCCCAAATAGTTGTTAAAAATAGATTTCTATATTTATTTCTATATTTATCTTTGTATTTATTATATAAAGTTGTAATGTGCAAGGTTTTCTTTTTATGAGTTATGAAGAAAGTGTAATCACAGATTTCTTAAACAGGGTAACAAATATTTTAATCTTTTGTATTTGCCTGATGCAGCCTTGTCGTAATATATTTTATTCGTAGTTATGCAATAATACACCAACTTCTTCTGATAATGGGAGAAAGTAAAACGCAAACTCAGGAAACATACATATAAACGACACCTACAAGGCTGAATTTGCAGAAAATCATTTTCTCGGTAATATACTACAATTAGGTTACAGTGAAGCTATAGTCAATGATATCTATTTATTACGATAATAGTTAAAAAACTTACGCACCATAAAAATTTTTAAACTGTGTTTAAACAACTACAAAATAAATGGTACCCACACGAGCTTTTCCAATAATTACACTACAATTGTAAATTAATAATTTCTTACTAATAATGTACGTAATACGTAATATGGCGCATTCCTTCCAAGAGAAATGTCTTGTCTCTACTTTCACCTGACGAGTGACGCAATATCTACCTTAAAGATAAAGGTAAAAAGTATCATATTGGCTTGTTCTACAAGAATTCTATTTTAGGATAGGATGGGGTGAAGTAAATTTGCGTTACTAAGTCCGAAATTACCAGCTCATTCGTTTATGGGTTTTTGTGATCAGCAACAGGGTTTCCGAATTAATTAGTTTTAAAAATGTATCGTTGCTACATATTTGCGTTGATTTTGTGTTACTTTAATTCTAAAACATACGGTTATCAAGTAAAGGATGCACCTCTTCTTAAAACACGACGTAAGTAGGTTTAGATATGTAAGTTGGTAAATTTTAAGTCACTAAAGTTTTAAGTGTTTGTTACTTTCAGCTAATTTTATATTTTTAATAGATTTTAACTGTAGTTGAGGTTCTTTCAAACAAATATGGGACTAGAAATATTAAAAGTCTTTTAATCTGAAATACTGAATTGAGCTTGCATTTAAGGTAGTATTTCTTGTTCGTCAATTAATTTAATAGAACGTCATACCTTGAACTTTATGCGGATGAAAGATCATATGAATTTGTTCAGGTCGAATGTGAACATGTTTTACCATTGAGCTTTAAGTGAAGTGCAAAAGTCTGAAGTACAGAAATGAAGCATTAACCAGAACTGACTCACAATTCCTCAGGGTTAAACTAGTTGTAGTACTAAGAGCAATGATTAAAAATATAAAAAAAAAATAAAAGTCGATTTAACTTCTGTATAAAACAAGCAGAGAATAAATACGCATGAGTAATGTTTTATGTATTTATTAATTTTGTGCATAAGGACGCTGTAGTTTCGAAAAAATAAACATTGCTTTTCACGTGTACATTATTCTTAATACATGTTTCCAAAATTTCATAAAAAATTTTAGGAACAATAAAATTTAGGCATTAATTTTTCCTTTTTATTCAGACACGTTGTGATTAATGTAGTAATTAATAATAAAGGCTGTTATAACCAAAGAATATAAAAATGTATTTCAGTTTGTCATTTGTGATCATTTTTTTTTATTTTTGACAGAGCTTCATTTTTTGATTGGTGTAATATGTCAATAAAAATATTACAAACTTTTTTTAAGTTTTATATATTAATTATAACTTACAACGCGTTAAGGATCAATTTCATGAAAGTTTGTTCACTATAGCATCAAGAAACTATTTTTGTCATAAAACAGTCGTTAATTATGATCAAATAATATAATATAGTCGCTACATTAGTTATTCCCTGTATAACGATATAAAAAAGTTTTTTTGATTTTGACTGTTGAATTTACAGATCGAACGTATTTTGTGAAACTATATAGTCATGCCTTAAATGTTTACTAACTTGAACTCAGCATCAAGTGAAAGAAATTTACATAACCAGGGTCTCTGAAGTACCTTTAAATCAAGTATAAAAGAAAATTTTAGCAGGTCGTAAATGCAAGCACTTTCAAAAGCCAAACACAGAATTATTCTTCACGCCCACAGAACAGCAGATTTAAATATAAATCGTATCAAAAAAAAAAACAGCTACCTACAACAATTTTTAAAGATTAATTTATTACATAATCCAAGACAGTTTGCCTAACCGTATATGTGACGTTATTTCCGATTAAAGCGGAACTGACAAAAAAATTTAACTAGCTTCGGGCATCACATTCTTTTACATAAAAAATCCCATCCTACTTCTGCTTTTTACATATGAACGATATGATGTAACTGAATATTTTAATGATAATAACTTCTTTATATGTTTAAGTTTATATTGTTGTTGTTTGTTCGGTTGCTGTTAGAAGTACTTAAGGAAAAGAGTACAGTATAATTTCTTCCTACTTTCTAATTCAAATATTGACTCTTAAATAAAAAAATTTTAAATGCATTATTCTTAACAAACTCTACAGTTTTCTCCTCGCTTATTGTATTTTACAGTATGTTCATGAAAATTCCAATTTTTTAATGAAATTCTATAGACAAAATTAAACACGAAACACATTTGGTTTTAATGTGACAATCGACAAATTTTTTTCTCACACCGAAAACCGTTCTTCAATTGTTTTCTTTAGGCGTTTAAAAAATATAGGAATTTAATACTCACTTTTATAATCTGTTGTCAAATTACTCTAACCTTTTTACAAAAAAAAAAACACTGCATATTAAACAGAATTTGATGAGACTGACTTTTCTATAATTGTAATAAAGAAATTATAATAAATTTTTTTATTTGGGCATTCACCAGCTTATCATAAATAGTGTATATAAGCAAATTTACTGCTTTTTTGCAAAATGCTTATTTAATAATCGATATAACTCTTTTTTTAT
The DNA here is from genome assembly GCF_036711695.1 of Zophobas morio. Lineage (NCBI taxonomy): Eukaryota > Metazoa > Arthropoda > Insecta > Coleoptera > Tenebrionidae > Zophobas > Zophobas morio. Next base: position 9,536,222 of record NW_026972110.1, read on the forward strand.
CCGTAAGTAACAACTTGTGGAAAAACACTTTAATGAACTGTAACTAGTACAGCTGAAAGTAAACAATAATCATATTAATCAAATATAATTATTGGAAACTGAACTTTCAGACTAATTAACTATAATCTGTCCTACAAGACTACCATAAGTGAAACTAAAATTTTGCAAAAAATTTTTCCTTACTTTAACAAATTTCAAAAGATTTGAAAAATAATTACTTTTGATCAGAGTACTGACTGTGTTTTCAAGGATCAGTTTACTTTACATTTTGCTGTGATAGAGCACGACTGTTTTAAACTTTTTTTGTTACTTAGGAAACAATATATTTTTATGGGGTTTGCCGTCTACAAAGAAAAATAGCAAAAAACTTAACCTCAGTGGACTACTCAATATAATTTGACATATTCCGACATTTCTATTTGTAGACTGTTAATTATTTGAAAACAACCGAACAATTCATACAAAGTGTTAACGCTTCTAATACTTTTAATGGTGACTAAATATTTAATTTTTGTATCTATAGGTATACGACTCGGAGTTGTTGAAAAATGAGTTATGTAACAAACATTCTGTGATATTATGCAATCTTTTTTGTCGCTTTGTAAACTTTGAATTATCAGTCACCAAAATAAGACAACATAATTTTAACAAGAAAATTACTTCGAAAAGCACTTATTTTTGTTTAAAGGTTACTCAAGGAAAAAATATTGTCTTTACAAATGTTAGTGCTATGTAACTATAAATTATGTACATTATATGTATTTTTTTAACTAAATCACATCTTTTTTCAGCTCCATGGTTAATCGCATGCCGAAGATCGGATCCAGAACTAAACAAATGTCTGAATGACTTATTTGCGAAAATGTTTCCAGAATTAGCGAAAGGTAATTTAAGTCTTTTTGAACATGAACACAACTATGTGTTTAATTATTTTTTCTTCTAAGAATCAAACAAATACAACTTGATATGCAGTCATCAGTTACATACAATAATAATAATTCATAATGCGGGTTGCTATTGCTCACAATAATCTAACAGATAAAAAATAAATAATTAATGTGTTGTCTTGTCATAAAGTGGTTGATGATCAAATAAACAAGTACATGGATATTTTCCATTACCTATACGGATATGTATTATTCCATAGCTTAATATTTATGTTGACATAAATGAAATTTATTGTCATCTGTGGTAACTACAGATTACAAAGTAATGTTATAACAACGACACTTCCAAACTAACATCAAAAATCTGTTTAGGTATTCCTGAAATGAATGTGGATCCCTTCGAACCCTTGCCCTTGGACAAAGTTACTGTTAGCAAAGGAGCTGGTCCAATTACACTTACTGGTGGGTTGTTTAACTTAGTTGTTGCCGGACCGTCAAACTCAACACCAACTTATACTGAGTAAAAACTTTCTGTTAAATCATAATAAAAAGTAAGAACTTTCTTCAAATTTTAGGTTCGACATTCCAAATAAAAAATGGAACTTTGGTTTAAATTTACCATTACTGAACATCAAGTCGCAATACAACCTCAAGGGTAAAATTTTGGTTCTTCCTTTGGTAGGTCATGGTCCTTGTGATTTGAGACTAACAGACGTACAAAGCAATGTTAAGGCAGACATGAAATTTCTTTCAGTCGAAGGTCGTGAAGTTGTGAAAATAGAAAATATGCATGTTGCGTTCACTGTAGGAGGAATGAAGGTGAAGCTGCATAATCTGTTTAATGGAAATAAAGTTTTAGGTCAGGTTCTAAAAATTACTACAGTGAGCTTGAATTGTTTCTGTTTTTTTTAGGACAAACAGTGAATCAGTTTATGAATCAAAACGCTGTAGAAATTATTGGAGAATTGTCAGACAGTATTGGGGAAAGTTTGGCAGGCATCTTTACAGATGTTATGAACAATATTTATACAAAAATCCCCATGGATCTTTGGCTATTAAGCGACGAAGATTATGAAAAATATCAGAAAGAACTCAAGACTACGTAGCATTTGATCTCAACAAATTAAACACACTTAATACTTTGTAGTGACGTTTTAGTTACACCACTTTCATTTGTGAATTTGTAATAACAAACTTAGGAAATTAGTTGTTTATTCGGAAAAGAATTGTTAACGTTTATATCTTTACGAATATTCCATTTATCTTTAATAAACTGTTCAAAAATAACTATTATCTTGTCTTTGTATACATTTACCTATTATATTACGGTTTTTTTTAATTCTATGCTCTTCCGCTTTTTTTAAAGTGTTTGCTTTTTTGAGATTAATGTGCAATGATAATAATCCAGAAAAAATGAACTAGGAGAAATTTGTTCTTCAACATTGTGAAGGTAACTACCTAGATATAAAAGAAATCTGACATACTTTAAACATTCCTAGTTTTTTCAACATGACTTTCTTCAAGGGAGTGACATTTTATATCACAGTTTCTTCGAATGAAAAAAACCGGAAGCTCTGCAACATGAGGCTACAGATAATATGGTCTCACCGAATAATCTTATTTGTATCATGGACATCAAATAATCGAGTGTATTTACTTGACAAAGTTCTTGTCGAAGATGTTGTTTCACGATATCCGATTGTTCAGAGGTCAATGATATTGATAACCCATCAAAGTTAACAAAATTGGTACCTCGTGCTCGCAGGATAATTATGTCAAATGTAAACCCCTATCTGTTCCGCATGTACTGTATATCTTAAGAATCTTATACAAATTTTTGGTTTGAGTAATGTACTAGACACCACTGTCATGAGTGCCAGCATTCGGAACAAGAAAAATAAGCATGTTCTAAGTTTTCGACGAGAAATATAGAACTCCAAATGCATCGATCTCTTTACTAGCCCCTATGGTCGAAGCATATAACAACACAAGCTATATATATAAGGATCTGGGAGTGACCTTTGACTGTGAATTAAACTTTCGTGAACACGTAAATACAATTGTGTCCTCCGCCTTCAAATGTTTGGGTTTTGTTACAAGAAATGCAAAACATTTCTCTGATGTTAATGTTTTCATCTTATTATATAAGACTTTTGTTCGTCCAAAGATGGAATACGCGAGTGTCGTGTGGTCACCTAATTATAATATACACATAAGATCACTTGAGAAAGTGCAACGTCGTTTTGCTAAATCTGCATTATTCTTGATGGACGGTGTTTATCCACCTCGAGGTTACCCAGAAGATTTACTTCTTAAACGTATAAACCTCCCATTTCTGTCTTGCAGGCGATCGTATTTTTCTGTAATTTTCTTATTTAAATTAATTCACTACCTAATCGATAGTCCAGAGCTACTAAATAATATAAACTTTGCAGTTCCAGCATTTAATAAAAGGCTTCATAATATTTTCTTTATATCAAAGTTCAAAACGAACATTCTATCAAACTCTCCTATCTATCGAATGATTACAAATTACGAAAATATTGAACACGCTGTAGATATTTTTAGATTAAATTCCTTCAATAGGATTCGTGAACACTTCTTGCTGTGTTAGTTACATTGAATTCTTTCACCAATTTTCTTGTTTGTTAATATTCATTACTTCTAACCTTGCCCTGTAAATGGAATTTTCTCCGTTGGGCAATTTAATTAAATAATAATAATAATAATAATAATTTTTTTTTTGATTTTGGTGACGTATGTTTCAAGTACAAAGTCAATACGCATTTTACCAACGTTGTCCTACTGCACTTATACCACAACAGACATTAGATTTAAACACTACCTCTTCGATTACTTAGTCACTAAAAGCCAGCTGCCTCTAATGTTAATTTAGACGATTCAACACCTTTAGATCTCTCAGCTGATTCAGTTGACAAAATGTCAAGAACTTAGGAAAAAACAAAAAAACCTGAGATTCAAGTGAAAGCCTGTCTCCTACTTATCCGAACTATGGGCTCCGGTAAAAGCTACGCTATAGAATTAATATCCTTTGACATATACAGAAACTGTGGAATTTATTGAAAAAGCCACTGGAAGCCCGACATTTTAGGGTTGGTCTATAAACTTATTAATATATGACTTCAAGGGCATGCCTACAATGTCACACGGATATATAAAAAAGTACAAAAAAGGTCTAAAAACAACGTACTGTTTTTATGGAAAAGGATAGCCAATTCGTAAAAGATGATCATGATCTTGCAGTGGATACGGAAGTTTTAAATACGGGACATTTTTCTATATTTTATGTCACTTCATTAATATATGAAAATATTGCATCTTTATTAGCCAAAAACGATGATCTCGTTGTAGTTTTAAATGATATTGTTGCATTGATCAACAATTTATTTCTCAGTAATATTATTTACACGGTTGACTATGCAGCGATTATGTACAGAATAATTCCAACTGGAATGGATTTGACTAGACCCAAATTCTCTCAACATTGACGGAGAAGTTGAGTCATTGACACAATGAATCGTTCCTGAAGGTGGCCTCTATTTAAAACCATATTTCATTTCTAGATATTCCGCGATCGAGGTTTTTCTGGAGTACCCATCGTACACTTGTGAGCATTGAAATCGGACCACAAAATCGGGTCACTATTCACATCTGACTTTGAATCAAATTTTTCACCGAACTATATTACACTTAAAGAAAATAAAAAAGCCATTAGAAAGACCAGATGTTTGTCTTGAAAACAGAGTTACGAAAAACATAAAATTGTTTACAATATTCTTTTTTGGGCGAAAAAGAAAATTATTCAATAACGAAATTTTGTATGTTAACTAAATCAACAATTTAAAAAAAAATAAAAAACGAAAATGATGTTAATATTCGATGTTGCCACCTCTAGCTCTAATAACCGCCCGCATTCATTTATTCATGGACTCAATTAAGGTGACGACAACTTAGCCCATTCTTCGTCAGTGGCTATTCTGAGCTCTTGAAGTGACCCAGGAGCCGGGATCCTATCTCTAATTCTTCGTTTAAGTTCATCCCACAGATATTCTATAGGATTCATATAGATATAGATATACATTTCGAATAATTTGCATTCAAAGTTAGATTTGAATAGTGGTCCGATTTTAATTCTCGCAAGTTTACTTCCACTTCCAGGCTTTTCTTTAGCGAACGCTGCCCAGCCGCCATCACCGACGATGAGTCATCCAACAACGCCGTACATACTAGAAAGCCCTCCAGAGAACCCATAGACGTCGTACCGGGGCGGCGTATGGGTTTATTTCGTAACAATATTAAGCTAAAATTTGTATTGTTGATTGATACATGACTACCTGGTGATATATTGGACGCATGAGTTTCTCCATATGAAGAGAACATTCTCAGGAAATACAGAATTGATAGCAGAGGTGGGGGTGTGTGTATATTTATTTATATAGAATAATTCAGGGAACCTCATCAATACTTGATCTCATTTTAACATCAGACGACAATTCTATTAGTACTTAGTATTGAGATCCGATTGGCAAATTTTATCACATTTTAATAAAAACCGAACCACAAATTTATTTCACATCTTTCAATCGTATTACAGTGTTTTAGAAATTCACCACCGACTAGACAAGGGTTAAAACTGAGATTGCTGTCATTGATTGAAATTAAGCTTATGATCGGTCTTCCATGGCTGACAACTGGTTTGTATACAAAATCGATTATACGATATTGTTTCCAAGAATTTTTACGTTGTTACAAAACAACTACAACGAATTAATTTCTGATTACAAAAATTCAAACTTCTTTTAGGAACACTAATAACGAGTGCTGTTAAAATATGTCGAATAAAGGATGAGAATGGTCATCTTCTTGACGATTGTCACACTGTTACCAATACGTTTGCCGACAGTTTCTTTCAATTTTTCGCGACTGAACCACCTATTGACAATTTATAGTTATTTAATAAACTAGTTTGTTAATGAAGGCGATTAATAATCGACACTGTTTAAAGCACGAACGAGCGTAGCGAGTGAGTGCCTTTAAAAGTGGAGATTATTAATCGCCCATTAACAAACGAGTTTATTACAACATTTTTTCGTTGACCACAAACTTGCCCATTCTTGTGTGTTTTAATTTTGAACAGTTAACATATGTAGTTCCACAAACTTGCCCATTCTTGTGTGTTTAAATTTTGGACAGTTAACATAGTTATCATTGGAAAAAAAAAATGACAAGCGAATCACAAACGTTGACATTCATCTCAAGTCTTTATGATGCTGAGCTTTTATAACGTGAACTTATGAAAATCGTGGAATGGTGCCATCAACATAGACTTATTTATTAATATTAGTAAATGTTGCTACATTTCATATTGTCGAAAACTTAATATCGTTGATTTTTCTTATTCAATAGAAGGTACACTATTAGAACGAAAAACATCGATCAAAGATCTTGGAGTTACTTTTGATAGCTGCTTGACTTTTGATATTCACCTTACCAACATTTGCAATGCTGCAAATAAATCTTTGGGGTTTGTCATGAGAACTTCAAAATTTTTCAACAACATTGACGTAATTAAATCCCTCTTCTTTGAATATGTTCTTTCGAAATTAGAGTATGCCTCACTAATATGGTATCCCATATACATGTCTCAGCACATGCTTCTTGATAAAGTCCACAGGAAATTCTTGAAATTCCTTTCATTCAAAATTGATGGTAATTATCCGGCCAGAGGTATTGAGATGGAAAGTCTTCTCCAACGGCACAAGATATCCTCTTTCATAGTTCGAAGGGATCTGCATGCGGCTAACTTCTTGTGTAAGCTTATTCACAACAAAATTGATTGCCCATATTTATTATCACAGATTAGACTTAATGTCCCTCGGCCAGCATCGAGATATGTTAACATCTTTCATATCTCCACCGCTCGAACTAATATCCTTCGTCGTTCGCTAATTACCACAATGTGTCGATGTGCAGATAGATATGTAGCTGATATATTTTATTCAAATTAGTTTATACTTGGAATTATGTTTTTGTTATTTTTATAATTTTTGTGTTGGTTATTCATGAAAATAATTATTATTATTATAGGGTAACCTGTTGGACAATAAATTATTATTATTATTATTATTACGTCTTATAAATTCACAACGCTATCTTTTTTTTAATTTTTGTTTAAAAGCGACAAGTTAGTCACACACAAAATTAGTAATAAAATCTTAGATTTTCACAGGATATGCGTATTACAAGCTGTGTACATGCAGGGGTTTGGAGTCAGCCACGGCTCAATGTGGTAACAATTTCAGTTAAAAGTATCGTTTCAGTGCACACCAAATCCTGTGAAGAGTGTGAAGAATATCAAATATCCTTGACAATATAATATCTAGATTAAAAAACACATCACTAATGTCCAGTGGCGGCTCGTGACTTTTTCTGTTGGGGGGGCAAAATTAATACACAGTATTATGCTAAATTTAAAATTTATGCTAGGTAAAAATTATTGTTTCTTTTTATTAAAAATTTAGAAAAATGTCAAGTTAGAGGTCCGTTAGCCAGAAATTATTGATTGAAAATTGATAATTGAAAATCGATAATTTCTGTTTACCATCTGGAACCACGAGGAGGTGGACCTAATTCCAGACTTCCCCAACGGTGATGGGGCGAACTCAAAGTTCCTTTTAAATTTGTTGACATAAGAAATATAAATAAAATTTTGTTAATCGCGTGTCCAGTAGATGCAATAGGTATCCCCCACTTTAAATTATTTTCAATTTTTTTAATTAATGTTTCTATATATAAAATCCATACGTCTTTCTTTGTTACGAACAAAATGTTCTATAACTAGTTCATTGAAATTCGTGGTTTCTTGCACTAGTTTTTTTTCTATTGAACACATTGCCAAGGCACACAATCTTTCTTGACACATTGTATTTCGTAAAAATGTCTTTATACGTTTTAACGTCGAAAAACATCGTTCGCATTCACTTGTCACCATCGGTAATGTGCAAATAATTTTCAATAATTTTTTTGTTTCTGAAAATACGTCTAATAAATTGTTTTCATACATAAACTTCAAGAATGTTAAGGCACCATTTGCTGTCGAAAAATCGGGATGATTATAAATAACGTTTAACTCATTTTTTAACACATTAAAATTTAAATCATATTTTGTAGCACATAATTCAACTTCTTTTGATGGAAAATTTAGTTGAAAATATGAAAATAAGCTAGTCTGAATCAAATTTGCTGCTGTAATATAATCTGCTTCTAAAAATCGATCATTTATACTAAATTTAATATTGTCACAAATTTCTTTAGCAATTGCAATTTTATTATCATTAAAACGAGACCGCTTTTTTGAAGATTCACCCTCTTCGTTTTCTTCTCGATAATAATCGTAGTCGATAGAATCTGTTACATGTTGTATGGCAAGTTTAAAAGAAGTAATGTTTTTCTGAAGTTTAATTAAGTCCATTTCGCGAATTTGAAGTTGGTTGAAAAGTATCTCGGTACTAGGCATGATTCTGTGAAAGAAGTATAACCAAAAATTAAAATCGTAATCTTCTAATGTTTTCCGTAAACTACTTGCCTTGGCAATTGTTAATTTATCACTATTTTTATCTTCCATTATAATTTGAAAGCAGTTAATCAAATCATTTTTAAAACTATGTACAGTATTAACTATTCGTGACTTAAAGTTCCATCTAGTCGGACAATTTCTTGGTAATCTTTTAGAAACGATATTATCAAGTATTTTTATACGTTTAGGAGATCTTGAAAAAAACTAGGAAAATGATTCTAAATTTGAAAAAAAAATTCTTACTTGGCTGTGTGCTGATGCCGCCTTTTCTATAATTAAATTCAACTGGTGAGCATAGCAGTGAATAAACTGAGCTTTAGGGTAATGTTCCTTGATTTTTGCTTGTACCCCATTTTGTCTTCCACTCATAACCGAAGCACCATCATAAGACTGAGATATAAGTTTTTTTGGATTTTGATTGATTTCAAGTTTTTCGAGCTCATTTAAAATAATACTAGAAATACAATCAGCTGTGTGATCTGTTGGATTAATGAATCCTAAAAATCTTTCAAATATTTTACCTTTCAATTCATATCTAACGACAAAAACCAGCTGCGACTGTGAAGCTACATCTGTAGTTTCATCAGCTAAAATAGATATATAGTCCGCTTCCAAAATTTCATCTTTGATTAAATTAATACAAACAGCATAAATTGAATCAAGTAGTTCGTTTTGTATGGTTTTTGAAAGACCCATAAAAACGCGATTGTTCGTTTTTTCTATATGAGATTTTAATGTAGTGTCAAGCTCTGCCATTAAATTAATTAAACCTCTGAAAATTCCCGGATTTGTAGAATCATGCGTTTCATCATGCCCCCTTAAAGCCAACTCAAAGACTCCACAAAATTTTATACCGTCAATCAGTTTACTTAAAATGTATCTATTCTGTTTTACCTGATCATTATATTTCTCGACGTTCTCTCTATAAGCACTATTTAACTGATTTCTTATGTCTACTTTACCTAAGACTGCGAACGATACGTTGAGATTTAAGTGTTTTTTACTCGAGCGATGCTTTTTTACTTTTTCTCCCAAATGTTTTAAATCCGTGATTCCCGTTTCAGTCCAAGCTTTATCAACATCTCCGTTATTCATAAGGGTACATACAAAACAGAAAAGGGCGTTTTTCGCGTTGCAACCACATAACCACATAGTCTTATTAAATTTTCGATGCACGAGTTTGTCTTTAACTTTAGACGACACAGCAATGTCCAAATCGGGTCTTGGCGGTCCAACGTTTTTTATTAATAGTTTTTCATCATGGCTTAATTTATTTTCAGATTGTAGCCGCAAAATTCTCTCAATCGAATTCATATTGATATTATTGACAACTCTACAACACAGTTTTTTAAGTTTCTTAAAATCACTGCAAACGCACAGAAAACTAAAACTGACGAAGTTAGCAAATTTCACTCGACCGTTTTGTTTCAAAATCGATGACTAAATCGATAAAAGTGTATGCAATCGTATATGCATTTAAGTACTTAAGTTGCAGTACATAATTAAGACGAAGCGATTACTATGCCCTGCCGAGATGTTGCAATATCGTGCATTTGTGCATATAATCGCGAAGATTGCCAAGTACGGGTCAATGAAAATATTCACAATTTGGCAACATGCAGGACGGGCAAAGGTGTATGATACCCCGCCGAGATGATGTCAGATTGTGTTCTGAACATAGGCAACTCGTAGGTTTCGTAATTAAATGCATTTTGATAATTAATAGCGCGAAATTCTCAGATTTAAAAATGTGCTTTCATTTTGGTGGGGCATTGCCCGTTTGCCCTTCCTGCACCAGCCGCCACTGCTAATGTCGTCAGGAAAAGCAGCTACCTACTAATGCTCCATCTTTTTGCATTACTAACTAACTAAAGAATCTCTGCTACATATAGTCACTGCTTTAAACATTGATCACGCAACTTTATATACATCATGTGCTTAATATTAAATGCATACGTTATTGCTTCTTGTTATAATTAAAATGTGGCTACAAAGAAATGTTCTTAAACGGTTAATAGTTTGTGCTTATTATTATGATTGTAAACACCTACATTTTCTTCTGAGTTGAAACTTACCCGCGTCTTCTTGTTTCATCGTTTGTTGGCGCTTACTAATGATTACTTACTCAGAAAACTATTTGGTACACTAGCATTTCCTAGTAGGTACATAATCTTTAGGTACCACTAATGTTTAATTAACCAAAAATTGGAAAGTTAAATCACAAAAATGCAGGTGTCTATTTTTCTGAAGTTCCAGGGCCTATCGAGTAAGAAACGCAAAAAACGAACTCTAGAATAATTTGCTAACATAAACAAAACGACCACACATTTTGTTAACTGTTGTCATGAATATATTTATTGTAATGCGTGATTAAATTAAAAATTAAAATGACACTTCTCCCCATACTTAGCATATTCATGGCAATTCTAATGAATGCAGTAATCACAGGAATAAATAGTCAATGTTTTATTGACTTCCGAGTCAACATTTTTTGCAAATTAATATACTTAGAAAGAGATTCATAGCATGAATTTCGTAGTTATTTACAACTTCACAATGTTACCCCGAAAAAGTAATAATACTAGCTGAAATAAAAAAATAAATAAATTGTGTCCGCGACAACTAAGAAAATGATTTAAATACCTATACTAATACATATACATATTAATATGGATTCACATATTTTATTTATTCATTTATTTAATAAAATATATAAAAATAAGTTGAACAAAAAATTAACCGATAGGGTAAACTTAAAACAGTGCACTTTCACGCGCTACATTTTGACAACAGATTTTAAATTTTCTGCTTTCGAGGTATTGTCAAGGACTTACGTAATATATTTGCATGTAATTATTGTACACAAAAAGGTATGTTACCAAATTGAAATGGAACGAATGGTTTTACAAGAATGAAATTTAAATGCATTACATACAACATTGTCAGAAAGTACAACAATATCGCTTTTGAATCTATAAAAATTCGAAATAAATTCTGCATTGCTTGTTTATGGTCAGATTTCAAGAAAAACAATAACAATCACACAAATTTTATTTGTCATATTCTCCGAGATATATGACAGTACCTACTCTATTTTTCAATCATTACACTTATAAGTTTCCTAACACTTGAATTTCCGCCTAACTAAACCTAAAATTATTAAGTCTGGGTCTTAATATTTTATCTCAGAAATTGCACAATGTTTCTTTCAAACTGTAAGATATCAACCTTGATTCAGGAATTTATGTTTATATTTTGTATCATTAATTAATAATTATTATCTGTACAAGAACGATCATAACGTCATTCATTATGGGGCTGAATATTATGACACTTCAGTATGATCTGGTAACACGATATGTACTATAATTACTAATTCACTCGCTTGTGCTTCACGAGGTTTTTCATATCCTTTTTAGCAGATTCCACTATAGCTCGTGTCAAATGTTGTGGAGGGTGGTGCTATTGCGAATACAAACTAATTGATCTTATTTGGCTAGACCTGAACAGATAAGAATAAAAATGATAAAAAAAATAAAGAAAGATATTACACTCATAGATTCAATCGAGATTTATTTTGAGAGGTTGCGAAGCTTTTGGAAAGGACGAACAGAGGAATCCTGATTAACAATGTACCGTGTTCAGTATAATCTGCTGTGCAAAATTTAACAATAATAACTAGTTTTTGTAGTTTCTGATTTAAACCATAAAATTCTGTTGTACTTTTTTATTTTCTTTTTCTAAATTCGATGAGCATAAGGTACAAAAACACATTATTTTGTACAATATAGACAAAACTTATTTAACAACTTTGTAGAAGGGATAGACATAAACTGTGTTTAGCAATTTACCGGATTCAGGATAATCTTAAAATGTATTCAAAATTTCAGAGTAACTGATTCTGCAATTTCTAAGTTAAATTGCAAACTTTTGTGGTATAATTTTGTATTTTTGATTTTTTTTCCAAAACTTACATGCACAAAGGTAATGAAACGGATGTATTAGTAGATCAGAACCACAAAAGCATATTAATTCGTATACTTTAAATAGAAAAATTTCAAGAGCGCATCATCACATTTTTGTTTGGAATACTTTTGAAATACAAATAAAATTTTGACAGCAATCGGACGAGTAGTTATCTATCTAATAAAAATCGACACAGAGTCTTCCAGAAAACATGAAAGTAGCTATTCGTCGAATGGACCCTATGTTGCAATCCTTCCTTATTTACTTATATACTACAAAGTCTCAAAACCATTAGTTTAGTAGTTTCGAAGTTGAGTTAATGATGCCACCAAAATTTGACATTAACACAAAATTTTAACCCGCGAAAAATTCAAAATTTGGTTTTGCATTATGATCGTCAACAAATTGTAAACCTACGTTGTGTGGATATTTTTGGATTTGCTTATACAGAGTGACTCAAAAAAATTAATAAATGCGTGCATTTATTTTATTGATTTAATCAGGGACTGCAAAATCGACTGCTTTGAAATCTTACAGAAGTTTTAAAGTTATCATAATGGTATCATGGTAATTTTTTGATCAAAATGTATTTGCTCATCCCCCCTGAAAAACTGATGACCTCACCTCAAAATTTTGCTTAACAAATCCTATCTTAAATGTGCAAAATATGATGAGTGATTTGTGATTTAGCACTAAATTAATATTTTTTAGATTTGTTTATACAGGGTGTCTCAGTAAATTTGATTAAATCAAGAATTGCAAAGTGTATCTGTTTATCAACCCCAAAAAATTGATTACGTCATCTCTTAAAATTTTGTCGAATAAATCCTTTCGAAAATGTGCAAAATAAGATCAGTCTCTACTTGTAATTTATCATTGCATTCATAGTTTTTAAATTTGCATATAGAGGATGACTCAAAAAATTAATGAATCGTCAATTTATTATTGACCAAATTAAGAACGAGCCACCCTATTTTCTCGAAAATATGACAATACGCTCGTCTTTATAACAATAAAATAATGATAAGAGAAGAATTATTGTAATAATAACATTCAGAATATTTTGTTCAATTGAGGCTTATAAATAATTTTAGGTATCTCTTTTAAGGCGATAAATTCATTCAAAGGTCTACGTGACATTTTTCCGATGCATAAACATCAAAATTTTAAACACTACGCATATTACTCAGACACCACTATTCCCATTGATATTGTACTGTAAATATATTTTACAATGTCCGTACTTATGCAGAGACGGTTTATACCGATATGCTTGTGATGCTGGTGATCAGGGTGGCCCCTTCTGACCTAAATGTAACGAAAAATAAAATTTATTTATTTTTAATTTAGTTATTACAAAAATATTATTTCGTCTTCGACTGACCGTTTGTCGACACATATGATCTCGAGATTGTGTGAAATGCAAAACTGGCCACTTCCGGACGTTCCACGAATTTATGACTTGCAGCCAGGCAACCACTTGCACAAAGAGCTACCGCCTGAGTTTTGTTTGCAGTATCGTTTCTTATTCTTATTTTGCTTTTTTTATCGTTCAATAAAGTATATCGCACATTCTTAAAATTATTACATTTGCATTCATATTTTTTCGAATTGCTTATACAGGGTGATGCAAAAAAATAATTAATGACTCAATTTATTTTATTGATTAAACCAAAAACTGCAAAACCGAATGCCTTGAAATCTTGCAAACGTTTTGAAGTTATTGCAGCCTTGGTAAATTTTTAATCAAAATATATATCTTCATCCCCCCAAAAAATTGATGACGAAAAAATACTATCTAAATTGTGTCAAATATGATGACTCTATACTTGTGATTTATCATTGCATTAACATTTTTTACATTTGCATGCTTATATTTGATAATTTATTGTATTGATTAAATAAAAAAATACCAATCGAAGTTGAAATACGCGTTCTCTCAAAAATGATGATTGATGTCATCACAAAATTTTGTAACTTTTATAATTTTTTGAAAATGCTGGATGTTTCAGTGTACTTCAGGAGCAAGGGAAGTTTTTAATTTGATTTTTATTATTTACAGCTTATTAATTTGAACCAAAAGCTCTTAATCTATTTGACTGTGCTTCAGAGATCATGTAAGTTCTATTTTTATAATACGAACCTAATTTTTTCGCTAATTTTGAATGTACAATCGCCGCAATTATTTAGCGAATTAACTCCAACTGTCTAGCCTAGCAGTTTAGCACATAATATATATCTTCTAATGACGTTCATAGTTTCAACGAAAAAAATTGGTCTAAAGAGTTTAGACAGTACTTCCCTCGCTGTCGGAAACTTGACGACTGCATGCCTATTGTGTTTTTTTTCTCATTACATTTTTGTAGTGGGAATTTAAAAAAAAATTGCGATGACGTCATCAACATTTTTGCAAGGACACGTATATCAGTTGGGATAGATGTAGTGTAATACTAAGAATAAAATTATTATATTCTCAAATTTTCGGGAAAATGAATTGGGTCGTTTGAATATTGATTTGTAATAATCAATAAAATAACGAAACAATTTACTCACGTATACCTACGTATCAGAGGCAACTGAAAATCGTGTATGTATAAACATTGTTAATTTAAGATGACAGGCGTAACAGCATACGTGAGAGCCAAACACAGAAACTGTAAACAAAACGACCGTCGGTTTTATTGCTTCGACTTCCGCTTATTATATAAAACATTGGATTTTATTTTAATTCTTGACGGTGAAATTCACAATTGGTTGATTATAAACATGTCTATTTCACATTCGCGGAATCAAGTGAACGCATAAAACAAATGCAGGTCTGTAATGTTAAAGTCGATGTAAATAAGCGTGCTACCCTTATGTTTCAACCGAGTTTTTCCTTTAACAAATTTTGTGTCTACCAAATTGGGTTGGTTGGGGTGTAATACTAATAATAAGTGTTGCCTTTAATTTAATCAATAAAATAAATTGACTTCATTAATTTTTTTGAACCACCTCTTAAGAAAATCTAAAAAATATGAATGGAATGATAAATCACAAGTACAAACTCATCATATTTTTTGCATTTTAGATAGGATTTATTCAGCAAAATTTAAGGGTGACGTCATCAATTTTTTTAGGAGGGATGAACAAATACATTTTGAACAAAAGTTTACCATGCTTATAATAACTTTAAAATATTCCCAAGATTTCAAAGCATTCGGTTTTCTAATTCCTGATTAAATCGATAAAATAAATTCACGCCTTCATTAATTTTTTTGAGTCACCCTGCATATGCAAATCCAAAAATATGAATGGAATGATAAATCACAAGTACAGACTCATCATATTTTGTACATTTTAGATACGATTTATTCGGAAAACTTTTGAGCTGACGTCATCAGTTTTTTGTAGAAGATAACCAAATATATTTTGACTAAAAATTTATTATGCTCTTTATAACCTTAAAACATCTGCAAGATTTCAAAGCATTCGGTTTTGTAGTTCCTGATTAAATCAATAAAATAAATTTACGCATTCATTAATTTTTTTGAGTCACTCTGTATATGCAAATCCAAAAAATATGAATGGAGTGATAAATGACAAGTACAGGCTCATCATATTTTGTACATTTTAGATATGATTTATTCGGCAAACTTTCGAGCTGACGTCATCAAGTTTTTGGAGGGGATAAGCAAATATATTTTGACTAAACATTTATTATGCTCTTTATGACCTTAAAACATCTGCAAGATTTCAGAGCATTCGGTTTTGTAGTTCCTGATTAAATCAATAAAATATATTTACGCATTCATTAATTTTTTTTGAGTCACCCTGTATATGCAAATCCAAAAAATATTAATGGAGTGATAGTTCACAAGTACAGACTCATCATATTTTGTACATTTTAGATATGATTTATTCCACAAACTTTTGAGCTGACGTCATCAAGTTTTTGGAGGGGATAAGCAAATATTTTTTGACTAAAGATTTATGATGCTCTTTATAGCCTTAAAACATCTGCAACATTTCAAAGCATTCTGGTTAGCAGATTAAAAATTAAATTTCAAAATGTTGTTTTATAATTTTGATTTTTTTTCCAAAAATCTGGACGTTTCGGGTGAAAAGTCGATTCAGAGTTGTAAACTACATGTGTAGGACTATGTTATTTTATACAATTGAAAACCCATTTACTATGTACAATTTTGAAGTGACGTCATCGCTTTAGTGGTGGGGATGATTCGACAAATTTTGGTTAGCGTTTTTCCATCTACATGATATTCTTAATATAAGTACAAAATTTCACAACAATCGGTCGAGTACTTTCGGAGATTATCTGTCTAATAAAAATCCGTGACAACAGACGGACAGACGGACAGACGGACAGACGGACAGACGGACAGACGGACAGACGGACAGACAGACGGAAATGGGAGACCTATTTCTTCGTCTTCTAGGGGTCATGAAAGATCGAGAAAACGTAAAAGTAGAGAGTCGGCCGACGGACTCGATTACAATACTTCCTTTGCTTACGCTCGGGAAGTAAAAATTAAATATCAAGATACATTTTTTTATGGATTTTTCAACTTATATTACTTATTATCAAAAAAATTCCACTATAGAAATAAAAGTGATTCATTTATTGATTCTGGATAGTTCGATGTGTTTTTGTTTCCAGTGGTCCTAATATATATATCTAGTCTGGTCCTGTGTTAGATAAAAGTAAAAAAATAGGTGTTTAAGCATACTGCCCGACAAAAAAACCCAGACCCAATGTTATACCTTTTACTTCCCGAGCGTAAGCAAAGTAAGTATTGTAATCGAGTCCGTCGGCCGACTCTGTACTTTTACGTTTTCTCGATCTTTCATGACCCCTAGAAGACGAAGAAATAGGTCTCCTATTTCCGTCTGTCTGTTCGTCTGCCCATCTGTCCGTCTGTCCGTCTGTCCGTCTGCCGTCCCGGATTTTTATTAGACAGATAATCTCCGAAAGTACTGGACCGATTGTTGTGAAATTTTGTACTTATATTAGGAATATCATGTAGATGGTAAAACGCTAACCAAAATTTGTCTAATCATCCCCACCACAAATGCGATGACGTCACTTCAAAAGTGTACATAGTAAATGGGTCTTAAATTGTATAAAATAACATATGCCTACACATGTAGTTTATGAGTCCGAATTGAGTTTTTACCCGAAACGTCCAGATTTTTGGAAAAAAAATCAAAATTATAAAACAACATTTTGCAATTTAATTTTGAATCTGCTAACCCGAATGTTTTGAAATGTTGCAGATGTTTTAAGGCTCTAAAGAGTATCATAAATCTTTAGTCAAAATATATTTGGTTATCCCCTGAATGCGCAAAATTTATTTTACTGATTTACTCAGGAACTACAAAACCGAATGCTTTGAAATCTTGAAGATGTTTTAAAATTATCATAAGCATGGTAAATTTTTGATCAAAATGTATTTGGTCGTCCCCCCTAAAAAATTTATGACGTCTCCACAACATTTTGCTGAATAAACCCTATCTAAAATGTACAAAATATGGTGAGTCTATTCTTGTGATTTATCATTCCATTCAAATTTTTTTGATTTGCATATACAGGGTGACTGAAAAAAATTAATGAATACGTCAATTTATTTTATTGATTTAATCAGGAATTACAGAACCGAATGCTTTGAAATCTTGGAGATGTTTTAAAGTTAGCATAAGCATGGTAAATTTTTTATCAAAATGTATTTGCTCTTCCCCTCTAAAAAATTGATGACGTCACTCCAAAATTTTGCTGAATAAATCCTATCTAAAATGTACAAAATATGATGAGTCTGTACTTGTGATTTATCATTCCAATCATATTTCTTGGATTTACATATACAGGGTGACTCAAAAAAATTAATGAATGCGTCAATTTATTTTATTGATTTAATCAGGAATTACAGAACCGCATGCTGTGAAATCTTGGAGATGTTTTAAAGTTATCATAAGCATGGTAAATTTGTTATCAAAATTTATTTGCTCATCCCCCCCTAAAAAAATTGATGACGTTACCCCTAAATTTTACTGAATAAATCCTATGTAAAATGCAAAAAATATGATGAGTTTGTACTTGTGATTTATCATTCCATTCATATTTTTTAGATTTGCTTAAGATGTGGCTCTAAAAAATTAATGAAGTCAATTTATTTTATTGATTAAATTAAAGGCAACACTTATTATTAGTATTACATTAGACCAACCCAATTTGGTAGACACAAAATTTTGTAAAGTAAAAACTCGGTTGAAACATAGGGTAGCACGCTTATTTATATTTACTATAACATTACAGACGTGCATTTGTTTTGTGCGCTGACTAGGTTCCGCGAATGTGGTATAGACATGTTTAGAATCAACCAATTGTGAATTCCGCCGTCAAAAATTAAAATAAAACCCAATGTTTTATATAATAAGCGGAAGTCGAAGCAATAAAAATTTCTAGACGACGATCGGTTTTGTTTACAGTTTCTTTGTTTGACTCTCAGGTATGCTATGTTACGCTTGTCGTCTTAAATTAAGAATGCTTATACATAAACGATTTTCATTTGCCTCTCCTAGTACACGCCGGCGCCGTATACATGAGTAGATTGTTTCGTTATTTTATTGATTATTACAAATCAATATTCAAAACGACCCAATTCATTTTCCCGAAAATTTGGGAATACAATAATTTTATTCTTAGTATTACACTACATCTATCCCAACTGATATACGTGTCCTTGCAAAAATGTTGATGACGTCATCGCAATTTGTTTTTAAATTCCCACTACAAAAATGTAATGAGAAAAAAACACAACAGGCATGCAGTTGTCAAGTTTCCGACAGCGAGGGAAGTACTGTCTAAACTCTTTAGACCAATTTTTTTAAATTTTTTTCTGTTTGAGGACCCTGGTGGGTTTGTTAACTTCGTGCTTGCTCGCTACACCTTGGCTCATGGGCTCGATCCCGTCCTGTCTCTGGGTGTTGTGTATGCCCTGTTCCCCTGTAACTCTGGCCTGTTGGGGAACATAATAGAATAAAATTTAAACAATAAAAAAAATAAATACATTAATTATTTGCTTTTTGGAATATTTTTTTCAAAAGTTCGAGGATATGTAAGTAAACAAAAAATTCAAGGGTCCAAGTTTTTTGTCTGGCAGTGTATTATGTTCCCTTACTGCCAAAACTTTAAGTATGGGAGTACAGAGTATGCATAACACAGTTTAGGTTTAGTGAGGCAATAGCACAATAATTAATAAATCTGCAAGGTTTTGTTATTAATAATTGGCGTTGTATGGCCTCGAACTAACTACAACTACTTTTTCTTATTGTCTCTGAAGTAATTGTCACGTCCATTTTATTTAAAAGTACACTTAATTCATTAGCCTTTTGTGGCTTAACGATCACATTTTTTACATATTAAGAGAATTTCTGAGATAAAATTGTTAACAAAATTTTATCAACATTTGGACTGTTTTATAAACAAGAATATAAGTAGGCGCCGGCGTCTTCTAACATCAACTAACAACCTTCACTCCGGTTGAAGCAGACGTAAGCAAACATAAGCCTCGTGTACTTCTTTATTTTTTAAGTAAAAAATCTTTATTTCAAAAGCCACAAAACTGTCGTCGTTCGATGTTTTCGTAAAATTCATTTAATAGTTTATCACCAAATAATAACACACTCGTATAACAAAAATAAACAGTCACAATAACAAAACATTGGTCATCTGAAACCTTGAAATTTGAAATTGATAAAAATGCACGTGCTGCAAGACTTTTAACATTAATTTTTGCAGAAACTTCAAAATTGTAACTGTTTACGTCTTCAAAATATATAAATTGAAAACACGCAACAACATCGATGTAATCTAAAAACAAAGCAATTAAACTTCCTTTAAATATTAGTTCGACCAGACCAATAAACTCTTTGATAATAGTCAATTATGACCTTAGCGAGATTTCATCAACAAACTCTTTCTGACATCCTCATTACACAATGCATACAAATTGTTCATAATACCATGCAACATATGGGTGGTACTCTTTGTGGGTATCCCTACCAAAATAATGTGCCGGCAAAGGTCCTGCTACCGCTCATATAGACCCCTACCAAAACTAAACCCCCGTATAAAACTAAAAGGTACACGTGCTTTCTCCATGAAACTAAATGCAAAATAATGTTCAACAAGCAATAACGTTATAAATCGTTAAACTGTCTCAAGTGTAATAAGTAACTCTATTCTGTGATAAAAATGAAGATGATTGTAGTTTATATTTTAGTAGTTTTATTAAAAGTGGTGTCTGCTGACGAGAAAAATACGACTTTTACCACACGTAAGTAATTTTTTATGAAGGCTTTACCTTAATCGTGAAAAAGTGACTGCTAAGGTAAACCGGTAATAAAGTTATTAGAAATTATGTTAACAATTGCATTAGTGTTATGCGTAATTAATAATTATAAATACTTATTTACATTAAAGATTTAAATTTTATGTAATTCGTTGTACCAAATAAATCTAAAAAGACGTAATAAAATGAAAAATTTGTACAGTTGAGAGTTGATTTAATTATTGTATTATATCCGATAACTGTAACTAACATTCATTAGTCATAATTCTGCGTATTTACTTTCAGTTTTGTGGACAGTATTTATTGAAACTACATGCATTTATTAAAGATCTGAAACCGACTGGAAAACAATGTTATAGTGAACAAAATTCTATGACGTTGAAAATTAAATGTTTAAATTTTAAACTTTCAAATTTAGGGATTTGTTTATTTAATATCCAAAATCTCATGTGCATAAATTTCAAATGTTACAGAATAATATTTTAAATTGTGACTATATTTTTTCTTAATACAGGGTGTTTCAAATGTTCTTTTCCAGGTAATAAAGTGAAAATAGCTTCAGTTTCTTCGATACTATCCATTTTTTACCGACTTCCATTTTATAACAATTCTGCATCCCAGATATCATTATCTACTACATGTTTAGATACCAAAAAAGTCTAAATTTACTATAACACATGGTTTTGCTTGATTGTTCAAAAAATACACATACATAAAAAACGTAAATGTAATACCATCTTATGTATATTCACAAATATGTACTTCGAGCGGAAGTATAAATTTCTTCAGTTATAAGATAGACATTGGTTTGCAAAATAAAATCTGAAAACCTTGTAATTTCACAAATAAATAAGTAAATATATTTGATTTGTAATAGAAAATAAATTATAACAATCTCTGACATTCGGTTTACGGCTGTGTATTCATTACATGATATAACAGCCCATAAAATAATTAAATATTGATCTTACTGAATTCCATCCGTCTGAAGTACAACATGTGAGGTCAAGCGCAAGATACTTAAGCAACAGTTACTCAAAAATTCACTGATATACTTTTATCAGTTAAGGCTGTTTTACTAAAATCCATTATTTCAAAATTGATTACATAGAGCAGAAAAATTGTAATCATGATTTATTGCTTCAGTTAATTTCGAAAATAATCGTCAAAATTTAAGAACTGTGGCACGTTTTTGCTGATCTCAAGGAACCACATTTTTTAAAATTAAAAAATAGGAGTACTAAAAGTAAACCAAAGAAATTCCTCATAATAGTTCTCTTTATAATGTCTTTCAGAAATTGTTTCAAACACAACTAACGCATTTAAAATGCACACTATAATTTAACGTGTAAAGTTAGTACGTCGATATTTCCAAACATTCAAAATTGTTGTAATTTTTGCAATAGCTCTTGCAGTAACAGTAAATTAATATTTCACAGCAAAAACCAGGAACAAAAACTCTTCTAATACTCAATAATTGCTGCTTTTGTTAGGAAAGCCCAGTTCTCATAATCATCACGTGTAATGTCACACAATAATCTAACTTTAACATTTCTCTGTGACGTCAATGTAGCGTGCAATTCTCGTTACTTAATGTAAACTCTAAGTACGAATTTCGAAATTCAAACAGCCATTTCTAACTAAACATGCAGATACTTCCTGTTTGCACGAGATTTTGTAATTTTTCTGATACCTTCTCATTATTTCAAACGCCTCCAATAAATAATATTGTTACTTATTGCGTATTCATAATTGATGATGTAACATTTACGTGTAGCATATTCCTTCTATGATATAATAAGTCGTCATTAACCATCACAGTTCCTTAAATTTCAATCAGTAAAATGATCAAAACGTAACTTGCTTCACAAAGATCTTTTGGTTTTGCTTTGAGGTATGTCACGGACTCGTTTTGCGGTTATGTAACGGTTACATAATTTCCGCGGATTTTCAATGTGTACCAAGTTCCGTCTTGGATGTACTTTGGTGCTGTCTTTTTCCTGCACGCAATTTACAGATATACCGGCAAACGGAGAAAGCATAATTGTTGTCTACTCAGTGTCGTACTTTCACTATCATTGTTAGATAATATTTACTCTTAGTGCACAGGAAGACGACCTACAAACACCGTTTGGGAATCGGTCCCAAAATTGCAAATGTGAGGCGGGTTAAATTGTTATAGTAAATATCACACTGAAGATGAAAGTTCGTTGTGTGGTATAATCTGGCGACTTTTATTTTTTGACTGATTTGAATTTTAGTTATGTGACAACTGAATATGGTCGAATTCGGCTGCAGTTTTGACCTTCAAAATAACGTGGATTCAAATGACTTTTTCATTATTTTTAAAATGAAGATAATATAAATTAGTTAAAATGCTTAGTAAACCAATCTAACAAAACGTTGCAAAACTTTTATTTCAAAATACAAATTGAGATGTTAGTTAAAGGACAATTCTATTCTAAAAATACACAGTTTTTTACAAACGCATTAGAAATATTACCACAAAAATATAGATTTCTCACAACGTTTAAATCTATAAAAAAAAACTCAATTGACATTTTTCCGGGCGATATAATTTCTAAGTGAATGAAATACGGTTGAAAAACATTAATTCATTTAAAAAATCCAACAATAAAATGTTTAAAACCAAAGCAACGAAAAAAAAGAAACTCGAAAGAAAAAAATGTTCTACGAAAAGAAAGCGAACAGGAAATCTAAATTTTATTGTTGATGTAGATGCTTTATTTGAACCGTTCACAAAGGGTCATAAAAATTAACAAACAAGCCTAAAACTTTTTTTCCCTTTTTAATAATCAATGTCTTCTAAAGTGTCATTGAAGATGCGCCCAAGATTTTTTTTATTCTGATAGAATTATCTATATACTTTTTCCTGACCATCATACCACAATCAATTTTCTCCGAGTGCAGAGATGTTTGGAATAAAAGAGAGTTTTCAAGATCTAGCATAAATTTCGGTAACATTATTTCACCATACATTTATTCTCTTATTGTTTCAAGAAATATTTTTGCAAATTCACACAACAAAAGGGTGTAGGTTAACTAACGGTAGGTACATACTTTTCATACACACCTATCGTAAAAAGAATAAAACTGACATCAAATATATTGATACTGAAGAAACTCTCCCAAAGATATTTCAATGTTTACTGTTCGCTAAACAGCTAAGATTATTTTTAGATAAAGATTAAAACACTATCATCTTTTTAGCTTGAATCATGAGAAAAAACGTCTTTCTTCCGGTCATCTTATGTGTGCAAGATATGATTAATCTCTTTCCGGTCGCCTTCTTTGGCCAGTGCGTGTATTTCCTGCCTTTTTACGGGAACAGATATTTCTTCTATTTTTAACATCCCAAAATATTCCACTGGGACTTGCAACAATAGAATTTTACTATATTATTTATCATTCCAATCTTGCATAAATTTGAAATTCAATAAGTACATGAGGAGAATCTACACTTATTTCCTCTTTTTCTAGCGATCATCACTGTTATTTGTAATTTCACATTATTGTCATTCATGGGTCTTTCTCTAATTTGTTTGATGAAGTACTACTTTTCTTTCTTCTTCTCTTGGACTCTTCCTTCCATTTTTAACATTTGACATAAGTTGTTTTTCTATTTTCCATTAAAATTATAAAATTTTATTTTGCAAAATTTTGTTTGTAATAACCTCTATACATTAAAAACAATAAATTACGCCTACTAAGTAAAAATATGATTGTTTGTATTTTTTTAGCGATTATTGTAGAGCTTGTTTTTCTGAATACAGCAGTGTATCTTACATAGCTACTTTCATCACCCATGCTCCGCTAATGCCTTTGATTCGAACGCAATATATTACGAAAACACACTTTCCTAACTTCATTATATTTCATCTGATGAAGTGAGGGGAAATCGGGTGGAGGATCAAACAATTGCTCTAATACTATGAATGCATTGATAAAGCGCAAGGCTGTGCTTGTTTCTAATGAATTTTCCCATTGCAAAACGTTCCGATCATTATTTCAGCAAGGACACATGCGGTACACATGCAGTATTAAAATAAAAAATATAGATGATACCAGTCAAATGAAAAAAAAAAATTGTGACCCATGGGTCAATCAAACTAGTGACCTTCGCGCCAGTGGTAATTCAACATTTTCACAGCGCAGCCACAGAGTTCATAAAGATAACATGTGATATTGCAATTTAGATTTTTTTACGAAAATCTGGATGTCTAGTATAAAAACTGTAAAAAATCAAGTCAGATTTGTAAACGACAAGTATAAGGGTATGCTATTTTATAAAATTTAAATGCAGTTTATTAAAAAAAAAAAATTAAGAGACGCCATAAAATTGTTGGTGAGGTTGAGTAGACAAATACAAATACCTGTAAAATTTGACAACAATCGGTTCAGTAGTTTCGGGGATTATTTGCCTAATAAAAATCGACACAGAAAAACTGAAACCCAATACCTACTTTTTCGTATTCCAGGAATTATGAAACATCGGAAAACCAGAAAGTAGCTGGACCCTACTACAGAAGTCCTTAGCTTACGCTCGGGAAATAAAAAGTTTTCTTTTAAATAATATAAACAATTAAAAGATATTTTGTTATAGTTACACGTCAAAAAGAACGATTAGATTTTATTTTGGTACTTCAGAACTACAATAAATGGAAAAAAAGTCTAGAGCCACAAAACCTCTAGATAGCCTACTGCAAATCTAAAATGGTTAACCTCCCAAAATCGGTTGTGCCACGGCTTGAAAGCTCACTTAAATTAAAAAAAAAACATTGGTTTCAGAAATAGAGCTGGATTCGTGTTTTGCTGATCTAAACTGTTGTAACTGAAATAAATATAGTTATCTTAATAAAAAAAACTACTTCAAGAACTGAAACTGCGAAAAATATATCGTCATGTGACTTGTGTGGGTGAATTTCAATTCAAAAGTATATCAGTTTGGTTTTAGCAATTTTTAAGTGTGGCAAAGTGCTTTTCAAAAATGAATTTTGACTATGACGTGAAAACATTACTTTTAGATGTACTCGTACACTTCTAAACATACAAATCGATCGCAATATTGTCGCCAGCACTGGTTACCTCTCCCTCAGTAATTATACCACGAAGGATTTAAAACAAAAAATTTTGTCCAACACATACAATCAAAACCAAATTTGGTTTCAATATAACTAGAACATTGCTAAAATTATTTTCTCTTTGATTACTTAACTCACTCCTAGCTAAAATTCTAAATTAGGGGACTAATAACAAATTTCAGATGATAAAACACCATATTTTACCTTGGTAAAGCAATAAGACTCATCAGATAAAGACACTTTAGTGAAAAATGTAACAATTCATTACTGTGTCCTTCTAAAATTGAGTATCTCATGAAATATTTATTACCATAAATACAGGGTTTTTATAAATGATTCTCAGGACGAAGTTGACCATGGATTTCAAAAATCCCGCTTCTCTGAAATTATGTCTCATTATGTTAGATCTCACTTGTCATTAGTGTCATTTGTAACCCGTCATTTAAAGTCATCGTTTATATTGTTTTAACGTTTCGTAAGTCGTTTTCAAAACTCTTGATGCTTGGTACGAAAATTCTGTTTTTGTGCTAGGAAGCGAAGACCGTGAAGATGATTTATTCTGTTGAAAGACACTTTCATTGTTATGTTTTATTATCGCAATGGGACATTCGTAAACGGAGAGTTAGTGTATTCTGTAACCGCTTGTATGCAAGAATATCTGGCCAAATACCCTGATTTGATCATTCATGAAACATGGTTAGAGACTCACATCAGAGATGTAATCACAAGATTTGTTCGCACTGGCAGTGTCGACAAAAGGAAATCTCTTGGAAGACCTTCATTATCTAAGGAAGTTGTTGACGATTTGAGACGACTTGAGCAGAATCTGCAAACTTCTTTGATAAGATACTATTGAATTTCCCGAAGACATTGTTTATGAAGAGTTATGCCGTCTTGATTCTGCTTCTTCTCCTGGACCTGATAACTTGTCTTCTTTCATATTACGTAGCTGTGCTAGAACACTAAGTAAGCCTCTCTCGCACATTTTTCATCTTTCTTTAACTACTACGCGTCTTCCCTCTCTTTGGAAAAAGGCTCATGCCACAGCAATGTTTAAGAAAGGCGACAAAACAGAAGCAGCCAATTATCGTCCCATAAGCTTGACCTTTGTGTGTGGCAAAATTATGGAAAGAATTATTGTCAAATATTTGGTAAATTTTTTACTGGAAAATAACGTTATCCCTTCCACCTAACATGGATTTTTATCTCACAGATCAACAGTGACCTGTCTTCTTCAGTGTGTTAATCAGTGATCCGCATCTCTTGATGAAGGCAGTTTTGTTGACATTGTCTACTTGGACTTTGCTAAAGCTTTCGATCGCGTCCCGCAGAATAAATTATTTTATAAATTAGAATATATTGGAATCCGAGGCCGTTTATTAGAATGGATCATTGCGTTTTTAACCGCTAGAACTTTTTCCGTACGCATTGGTTCTTGCGTTTCTACTGAGCATTTCGTGTACTCAGGAGTTCCGCAAGGATCAGTTTTAAGCCCTGCGTTATTTTTGTCTTATATTGCTGATCTTACCTTGTAGATTAAATCGGATCACGTATTCTATGCTGTTAATTGCAAAATCTATGCCAATCCGCTAACTGATCACAGCTCCCTGCAATTGGATCTGCACTCTGTGAAAGAATGGTGTCAAAATTGGCTAATCCCATTAAATCTGGATAAATGTGTCTTAATGTACTTAGGAAGCAACAATCATTTACTCACGCTTAACACTGCGAACATTCCGTGGAGATCAGACTTTCGGCTATAAAACTAGGAATGGTTTCTTTGACCAAAAGACGCAATATCGCAAAATGGTGAAGATTTTCAACAGTTACTGTGATTTTTAACCGCAATAAATTTGTTTGTTTTTACTGTAATGAATCATTTTTATTTTTTTAATAAGATATGAACCATTTAAGTAACCAGTTAGTTACAGATGCGTCTAGTATTTGTCGTGAGTCCTAGGACATTTAATAAAATCCATACAAAGTAAGAGGCGGCACGTTTCCATTACTTGGTTTGACCCTATATTCATTTATAGAAAGCCTGTACCTCTAGACCCACGAACTTTCATTGATGACCAATTTTGCTTAAACTTTGCATATAAAATTTTATCCCTGCAAAAAGAAAAAGTAAGTCCCCGGGCAAAAATTCGCGAGTTTCTAATAAGTAAGGTTGATATACATTTTTCAAGTTTTATGGGATTAAACATTTTGGATAATTCCTAATAAGTGAAAAAATAAATGTTATTTATGCATACAAAATATACACATATACAAAATAATGTTTTAGAAAGTTGCTGGCATTAATGAAACTTAACAATGGCTTCAGAAATATTACGCTGTCTTCAACCTAAGAAAACTGACAACGCGTAATTAAAATTAGCCATTACTTTCTAGGAAATTCATCAGCAATGAAACCAAACCATACATTCAAAACGACGTTTCGGTTAAGGCACAAAGGAATTGCGAATTAACCTTATATCCTGTTCGTACAAAGAAAACAAACGACATTGTAAAAATTTGTAATTTTCATAAATTATTTCTGGTCTTAAATGATTAGTCATCCAAGACAAGGATGACAAGTAAGATCCGGCATAACATCGAGATATATTATGTTTGTGAATTTCTGAAATAAACTAGAACACGTCGTTTTTAACGTACGCTCATTTACTGATCATTCTCTAGAAAAATATGGTTAATTTTTCATGACCGTGAATGAAAAAAAATTATAGAGAAGGATGATATATATTTGGATAGTCCAAAAGTTTTTATTGGCACAAAGCAGTACATACTTATTTCATTTTTTTTTCGTCGTAAGATTTTAATTTAATTCTTTTTTCATCAATATTAAATAATTTTTTTAACGAAACCTACACATATCGAATTTTGAAAACTCAAAGCCGAAGAAAATTTTACTCAAAAAACTTTATGCCATTAATTTATTACATCTTGAGCCACATGAGCACATCACGATTCAACATTTAGAAATAAAATACTTGAGAATAAAAAAAAAATCATATGTTTCGCCATATTTAAAAATATCATTATCCAATATAACTTTTTCATGTTTAATACCATAGGTAATATTAGACGTTTGTTTCGTATTTTTTGTGCAACCATCTTATTTATTCTCTTTAATTTCCAGCTGAATACATCATTCCCTGTTACAAGTCAGATCCAGAAATCAACAAATGTCTAGAGCACACTTTTAATCATCTAAGGCCTTATTTATTAAATGGAATACAGGACATCAACGTGCCCAGCATAGACCCATTAAAAATAGACCGGCTTGTAATGGAAAATGGTCAAGGAGCTTTCCGGATCCGCGCTTTGTTCCACAATGTCACGGCTGCTGGTGGCAGCAACTACACAATAAACAAAATAAAGTGAGACATAACATTCAAACTATTTATTTGAAAGTGACGAAATGATAGATTTGTTTGGATAACTTTCGGGTTCAACTACCAAATCCTCTACCGATGACAAATAAAATGAGTTTGCAATAAAAACGCTGTATTTCCACATTTTGATTCACTGGATAAATGAAGCAATCGATTGTGTTTGCATGTCAAGGACATCATTTGCTATTGAATACTAATTTGATTACAGAGACAGTTTCGATATTTTACTACACGCTCCGTACTTCACGCGAATTCTAATACAATAAAGTACATGCTAAACACCTCACGTAACATTATCATAACATAGTAAATGATGGTCATTATTATTTTGAGTTATGACACACAATTTTGAAACTATCCTGTTTCAGAGCGGACATTGTCAACTACAACATTGAATTGGGATTCAAACTGCCTAGAGTTGAAATTAAAGGAAAGTATGAAGTAAGTGGGAACGTTCTTTTGTTCCCCGTGAGGTCGAAAGGAGACTTTTGGGCTATTTTTGGTAAGCATTTTTGTCTTGGTCTGACGCAACTCACCTCAAAAATCAAGCTAATAAAAATTCGGTTCAGAACTTGACATACCTTAAGTATTTAATTTGAATGTTTGAACAATTAGGAAATTAGAAATTATTTGTCGCTAAAATTATTACCCAATTCAACATTACATTCCTGTTTGGTTTTTTAAGTGCAGATGAAATAATTTGAGGTACATACAGCAAACAGTTTTCCTAATCATTTCTCGTAGCCGAAGACCTTCATCTGAAACAATTTTGCAACGCAGTGGTCCCTTTAATTTTACAATAAGTTATTTCTCTGGGTTAAACTCCAAAGTAAAAGTCTTATAAAAGACATAATGAAAACAGAAACTATCTAAAAGTTTAATTGCTAATGTTTATTTGCCATTTTTACTAATAGTTTAAAATTTTAGTCGACGTGGATGCAGCTGCCAAAATATATGGGAAAGAATTCAAAGACAAATCAAACACTCGTTACATGAGGATAGAAAAATTGTTTATCGATTTTAAGCTACAAAAGAGTAGATTTAGAGTGCGTGATGTTATAAATCATGGCAATATCATAGGTAAGTTGTCGCTGATTTCTGTCTACCTATGGAATGGACATTTTTCTTTTGTAGGTGAAGCCATGAATCAGTTTTTAAACTCTAATGCCAATGAAATCATTGCTGAAATGAAGCCTGCAGCTAATGCAGCTATAGCCAAGCACTTCAAAGCATTTTTGAATAGCGCATTGCTCAAATTACCCTTGAAAGTCTGGTTGCCTGACGCGTAGGCGTCTGTTGTAGTTTTAACAAACAGGAATTTATAATAATAAGTTTATATTCGATCTATTGGCAATTTGTTTCTAAATCGCCATTTAGAAATAACAATTTTTTACTTTAAAAGTATACGACTATTGTAAAAATGTTGGATTGTACAAAGTTTGTATTAAATTTTAAAACATTTTTGAAATTTGTTTTATTATCCTTGAGCAGAATTTGATCATTTATTTACAGGATTAAGTTTTATGTTACCCAGGAAGTATTATTCCCCAATGTCTCGTCGTCAATTTTATGATATTGAAGTTTATATTTTGCACTATGATTAATTTTATAATTTGTAAGCACATAATTATAAATGTTTAACACCAAATTACTGATCATAAAAATTTTGAACCTTAACTTTGGGTGTCCTTTTGAGTTGTTATCAGTATGAGTCAAAGACAAAACACATAATTATTATCACTTTCCGATAAAACGAATATTTTTCGTTCAATAATTACAGTTTGAATTTAAATACATAATTAATATACTACCATAAAACTTATGTATAGTTTTGATAAAAACTAATATTTGTTGTAAACATATGAACATTTGAGATAATGTGAGAAGTTATCTGAAAATTATAAGATGGTTGTAAAATGTCAGTGTATATAATTTAGAATAATTATTTTTAACGTCTTATCAGTATTTAGCAAAATTGCTGTCGTATAGTATAGTACAAAAATGACGTAAAATGCAGTATGTAATAACAAATTGCGTTAATTTGATGAATTTAAAAACTCTCATAATCATGAGGTCATTTTAGTTCAATTAAATTAAAATATTACGAGACGTGTAATTAAAGATAATCATCGATAATTATTATGATTTCACACTTATGAAACAGTAGCTGATAAAATTCCATACTTAGTTTATTAGACTGACACTTACATGTATGGTTATTAATTTTATGCGGAAGTATGTACAATTGTACAGTCAGCCATTTGATACGTATGTACGATGTACGAAGTAATTTTTTGGTTCAATTCTTTAAGAGTTATCAACATTTTTGTGCGAAAATATGTTTTTCAGTAAAGTATATATTTTTAGAACTTAAAAATAACATTTTTGCACAAAAATATGTTTTGCAGTAAGTATCTATTTTTAGAACTTAAAGAAAGATATAAAAAATTAAAATATTTTCAGCCCATCCAGTTTTATTTGGAAAAAAATTAATAACAAATTGTACCATGATTGTGTTCATAATCAGCCATTAATGCTTCTGAAACTTACAATTAATTTTACAATTTCAATAAATCCATAAAAAAATAGGAGTATGATTTATTAGTTAGGTATGTACTCGTATTAACAAATAGGAATAACTTTTATTATAACTAATGGCATCATCATGCTTGTACGTATATACAATACAGTACCAAGATTTACTTGTATTGTTATCAATATCATTAGATAAAATGATTTGTTAATATTGTCATTTGCTTGTATTTATATGTTATTTTATTTCTACGTGAATTTTATTTTTAATACCCATTTTTAATGTAGGTCAATATGTGAACGTCGTACATTACACATATCTTTTTCTTAGATATGATTAGTAAATTTAAATAATTGTTAAATTATAATTATTTACTGGGAATATTCCATGCAACAATGCGTAGTACTAACAGATTCTTAGAATTGGTTTTAAGGAAATTTGCAATTTTTTTGTCGGAAACGAGATTCGGTAAAAGTAGTTTCTTCGACACAAGATTGTTTTTACTGCATCTCATTTCTGATAAAAAAAAATTGAACAATATTTCCTAGCAACTAATGGAGTTTTATAACTTGAAAACAGTGATGAAAACCGCGTTCATACATTTCCATAGATAATTGAGATATTAATTTTAAAGATACACGATGAAAAACTTCACCTAAATGCTATCAAGAATATAATAATTAACTAATTTTTAAAAACTGCTCTTGCGTTATGTAGAGAAAACTGTGAACAGGTTATATTTAAAATTTCATAAGATTTGTTACGGTTTTCTGGTATTCAAAATCGCCGTGGCTAAAATAATTTATGTCTCAGCAATACCAATTTATACAACTAACTAAACAGCGAATAATTTCGACTCAACTTAAGTCATTCATCGACTGGCTGGAGTAGACTAGACTAACCTTATCCAGAACGGTGGTCCTTAATTAAATAACTTCTTCTGGAAAGATCGCTAACGCCGCTTTCGAGGTTGTTCTGGAGTCCACCATCGAGATAATTCTTGCAACTTCCCGTGGGCCATTTCCAGGGTTTTCTTCATTCGAGCGCCACCGTCACCGATGAAAAGTCACTGCGTCGTACATATTAGAAAACCCAATAATTTCAAAATGTATTGCGAATCCCATGCGGCTAATGCATGTAGAGACTAGCCTTAAGTAGGGTACTAATACATCCTGCATTTTTATTGCATTTGATAAAGCAAGTACAAATCGATTTTACAGACAAGTAGAATACAGCCAAAAATGCATCAGGTTTTAATTTTCTGTACCCATTTTCACAAGGTGCTTGACTGTAGGTGTCAGCATAATTTTATTAAATATGATTTAATGGAAATGGTAAATAAACATTTGTTTTAGTATACATATATTGACCTGGTGAAAAATGTTATTTGAAAAAGTGGAAATCTGATAAAAAAATGTAGTTGTAAAGTTTTATGTTTAGATAGATGGTATTGAAGAAAGTCTTAGATAACTCATCTGGTAAATTTTGTCTATTTTTTTCTGGTTTTGAAAATGCATTTTTTGTAAACAAATAAAATTCTACAAAATATCGAGCGATTTTCTTTATTTCTGCTCTAGGCGGCCATGACGCTTACGTCAACCATTTGAACTTCACTGCTGACTACGCGCCATGGCCAACTAGAGCAGACACTATCATGATAGTTTCTATTGCAATTGTTTATTCTACTGGTTGTTATACAATACATTAAACGAATTTTTGCTGCTGCACTAGTTCTATTAAAGAATTTTACTAGTGTTTTCAGCCCCGTTAGGACTTGTTTTCATAATTAAGTCAGTTTTCTAACAGGAGTTTTACTTTCTTCTCCAACTTCTTCATTACATTTAAATCACAGTATTTGCATATTTTATCGTCGCCAAATGTTTTTCATGCACCTCACAGTATCTTTGAAATACTATCAATTTCAACAAAAAATTTAAAACCAACATTCTAAATTCGGATATAAAGGCGTCAATTATTGCAATACAACTGCGTAAAACTTTTTTTGAACCAATTTTAAAGGCAATGACCTATAGATAAGCTATTTTAACAGAACCAGCTAAGATACGTAAAATTTTTCTGACTAGAATGTAAAAAACGTAAACTATTTAACTGATAAGACTAAACAATATCGGAAACAATTATTATTTAAGAAAATATTTACCTTTATATTTATTCATTAAATATATGCATCTACAGATAAGGGCTTGGTGTTGAAAAACGTTTGATATTCATAACAAGAAACTGACTACTTTATGTACTCTGAATTGACAAATACTTATTATAAACTTGAAAGTGCGAAATAGTAACGCGCAAATTGTTTTGTCATAAATCGTTTAAACAATATTAACATCTATAAGTAAATTTCAATTAAATTGCGTCATTTTTCTTGAGATGGTAAAAGTCATGCAGATTATTTATACATTGATTCGTAAATAATACTTAATACGTACGACAGATTAGACAATCGCAAATAAAAAATCTGTAGGAAAATCAATAACCCAAAGTTTGAAATAAATACATAAACTCAAATAGTGTTTAAATTAGTACCATGAACCAGTGAGCAAAGTAGCTGATCAACTTTTACAACAAATCGGATTTTTCAAGAATAATTTGTAAAACACTTGTAACTCTTTTCGAGTTACTACAGAAAGAGAACAAACGGTTTTTATTTAAAGGGTACATGTTACATGCTAATTGTTAGTGCTTCCTGGAGAAATAATTTTTACATTAAAATTAGTTCTTTCCAAATATGGTGCATTTGCGTATTCACGTATTCACTCAAAAATGGCATTTCCATTGGAGCAGAACGCGTTTATGATTGAAACATATTTTCGAAATGGGGAGAGGGTAAACGCTGTGTGGGAATATTCGATTCAAGCGGCTTGGGATGAATTCTGGAACGAATTTACCAACATAGTGCAAAACGGCGAACCGCTATATCGAGTCAGTGATAAGAAGTGCACAAAAACAAGCCAAGAATGGAGAGCGACGATTTCTCGGAATACTCAGACGATCAGTCTAAAAAAAAACCGTGGAAACCAACTAGGACAAACACTTGAAAGAAATTCCAAAATACAACGAACTCCCACAAAAACAGACAAGAAAGGAGATAGTAAAACACCTTTAAAAACGAATAAATTAGAAGAGGGTAAACTAGATTTAATACTAGAGATGATAACTGGTAACAGGTATACATACAGACCGACAGGAAATAAAAAAACAAACAAGATGAAGCTGATGAAGAAATAAAAAACATCAGAATTGAAAACAAAACCTTAAAGAAACAAAATGAAGAAATAAAAAGAGAAAATGCGGAAATTAAGCAGAAGCTAACGAACAGTAAAAGCAAGATCGTATGGGTAGAAAAAGAGAAAAGGAAAAACAACATAATAATAACAAGCCTATTGCTCGAAAAAAGTGAATGAAAACTGCTAAAAGAAACACTAACAAAAATCCTCGAGCAAAATCTAGAAGTAAAGGTAAACATCAAAAATGCCTACCAAGTGAATGAAAAAATATGTTTAAGACAAATGGAAGAAGAGTAGGACAAAACAGTAGTCATCGATAACCAGTACGTTAAAGAAAAAAGAATATATATATTAGCGACGACCAAACTTCAAAAGAAAGACGAAAGAATAAAGAACAGACAGATTCGACTAAGGGCAAAGGAAGAAAAAGGAAAAGGAAAAGCCGTAAAAATTGGATACAACAAACTGACAATAAACGAAGATACTTGGAAGTGGAACAAAATCAACTGCCAGCTAGAAAAAATGGTGTCAAAAAACTAATAAAACATGGGAACAGAAATCACACGATGATGAAAATGGCACCGAAAAAGGTTATGAATACGGTTAAGAAGGGAACAAATAATGTTAGAGAAATAAATAAAAACACAAAACTAAACCTCAAAATAGCCACGTGGAATATAAGAAGCATTCACGGAAAAGAACAGGAACTGATACAAGAGTTCTAAAAAGCAAACATAGATATCCTTGCAATAACTGAACTGAAGAAAAAAGGGCAAGGCATAACAGCATCAGAAGGAGGACAGATGCTACTGTACAGCGGTGTTAAACCAGAATGCAGAGCGGCAGAAGGAGTGGGATGCATTATTAAACAAGAACTAACAAAAAATATTATAAACTGGAATTATGTATCTGAGAAATTACTAAAAATTGAAATGGATTTTAACAATGGCACCAGCAGAACATTAGTAATTGTCTATGGCCCCAACGAAGATGAACTCGAAAGTATAAAAGATGCTTTTTGGAACGAACTAACATGGATAACTGAAAACCTAAAAGGCAGTTGGGAGATTTTAACAGTAGGGTGGGAGAAGGGTCTGATACAATAGAAGTAGTTGGAAGGCACGGTGAAGATATTAGAAAGAATAACGGGTAAAGAATGATAAGCTTTTGTATCGAAAACAGTATGATTGTAACCAACACCTTCTTCATGCACAAATCAGTGCATAAATAAAAATATACAAGAGAAGTAAAAGGTCGAAATGAATAAATAATAGTTTAAAAAACTAAAAAAACACGCTTTTATTGCTAATCGAACTAAAAACTAGAAAATAATTTTTAATGACAGAGTTTAATATTACAGTAGTAGAAGATCAAACAATCAATCATAATAAATCACCTCAAATTAAAATTATAATAAAATTTAAGTTATTAACAGAATAATTCAATTCAGAGTAAAAAGCGTGGGGTGCTTGATATTTTAAATATTACAATCATTCTATTGGCAACTATCTATGAGAGGATAGTTATGAACCGCAGTAAAATGCACCCCACGCTTTTTACTCTGAATTGAATTATTCTGTTAATAACTTAAATTTTATTATAATTTTAATTTGAGGTGATTTATTATGATTGATTGTTTGATCTTCTACTACTGTAATATTAAACTCTGTCATTAAAAATTATTTTCTAGTTTTTAGTTCGATTAGCAATAAAAGCGTGTTTTTTTAGTTTTTTAAACTATTATTTATTTTTCATTTTTTAGTCTGCGACAAGTTCATAAATTGGGGAATTAATTACTTATTTAGATTTTTCTAGAAAGAACCACTCAGTGGTCTCCGTATGATCGATCAACGGGAATTAGTTCGAAATCAATCGCCCTCACGGACCAACGGGACACAATTCATCATTGTGGTTAGTTTTACCCCCCAAATAGTTAATTTTCCTCCATGTTTGTATTTCTGAATCAAAATTTGTTACCTTTATTTAAGTTGGTGAGAATTCATGATTAGATATGTTTTAATTATAATTAATTCCTTCTTTACCGACTGTAAAACCAAAGCTATGCAGAAATTGTCCTTGAAACAGAAATAATCGATATAGATCGGTATAATCGACACGGAGAGAGATAACCGTGGTATATACTGACACAATTAAGATGCGATCAGCCATTTTATTTGCACACGTTTAGTTAATTAAAAGTCCGTTCTTGTTTTTTTCATTTAATATTCGTTATTTGTATTTTAATCAAGACTATAATTATTACAACGAAGAGTAAACCAGATACTACAGGCATGCGCAGATCGCGCGCTAGCTTTATCTCTTTTACTCCACTACACAGGATCCATAAAAGAATTTATAAATCCTGGCGGTCCTAATAAGGATAATGGGAAACTGTTATCAAATTATTGCATTGTCATCGATCCTTGAGACGTGTGCAAAGTTTCAAGATGATCAGACTTTTAGAAACCGATGAAAATTAAGCTCAAAGATTCCGTTACATACATACTATATAGATACATACAACCCAAGCTAATAAAAGCGTGATAAAAATCGTTCTTAGACTATATACTTATTAACAGAGAGAACAGAAACGAAATACAAGACGTACGAGTTAAAAGAAGACCAGAAATTTACAGCGACCACTACCTGGTAAAAGCAAAATGGAGAATTAGTAACAGCAAATTAAACGAGGAGAACAGTGAAAAAAATTGAAAATTCGAAAATTTATAATGAAACAATTAAATCCTATAAGTTGCAAGAAAAAGAAGTCGCAAAAAAAAATTAACGAATGCGTGGAAATTAAGGTGAAATTGGAAGCACATGAACTTAGAAGAGTTGTGGCAGCAATTTAAAATCAGTATATTAAATAACAGAACAATACAGACAAGTTCGTGGAACAAAGAAATTCAAACACAGATTCAAGAAAAAAAGAAATTATGGAAACAATATCTAAGTAAAGGCAAAGACAATAATTATTATCAACGATACAAAGAACAACGCAAAAGAGTTAAAAATATGGTAATCCAGGCCAAGCAAAAGTCATGGGAAAAATTTGGAACTATACTCTCGAAGAAAAAAGGGCAAGGCATAACAGCATCAGAAGGAGGACACATGCTACTGTACAGCGGTGTTAAACCAGAAAAATTTGCGCAAAAACAAGCAACCCAATACACGACAGATAAAAGACAAAAATAATAAAATATTGACCAAAGAACAGGAAATTATGAATAGATGGCAAGAATACTTTAAAGAACTGCTAAACACAGATAACGGAAACAACGAAAGTTTCGAAGACGAAATAACAGCTTCCGTAAACCTAGAAGAAAACAATGAAATCGGTATCAACGATGTGACTGAATCTATAGATTCAAGCACATCGTTCATACACAAATTAAAAAGGGAAAATTAGCGGGCCACGACAAAATAACACCAGAGATACTGACAGATCTAGGCCCAAGAGGCTTAGCGGTCGCGTACTTCTAAACCTTCGGTGTGATAAACACTGCATATGAAAATATACTGAACAAAAAGCTAATAACTATAGTCGAAAACACACTAGCTGAATCTCAAAGTGGCTTTAGAAAAGGCAGAAGCATCCAAGATCACGTATTTACGAGTAGTATAAAGCAGGTTATAGAAAAAAAAAAACAATTAAAAAAGAGGAATTATACATGGCTTTTCTAGATCTTGAAAAAGCATTTGACCGAGTGTCACAAAAAGAAATTTTGAGAACCATGGAACAAAGAAAAATAAAACCAAAAAAGAAAAGAAGGCGCAAAGTCCAAGATGTTTGAAATAAAAGATGGATGAAACAGGGAGGTGTTCTGAGTCCTACTTTGTTTATAATAATAATGGACGACGTGATAAAAGCAACGCAAAAAAGAGTAAAAAGTCTTTAAGTAGTATACAATAAACTGCAACCAATACAAATGTATTATGTAAAATTGAAACGTTCTTGATCGAAGCCATTGTACACCAGATATGTCAGTCTTTGACGCGGAAATTATTAGTAGAGATAGATGGTTTTCCTTGATTGTAAATTTGATAATTGTGAACAGTAATAGGGTTTTTTGAGAAAAGAGCTTTAGTTTCGGCCGGACAGATTGTCTCGCTTCCGGATTTGTAGAGGCGTGTTTTGCATTGCCGCCTCGTGCATGGGCCGAAGAAATCGGCCAGCAAATTCCGAAGTGGGGTAATTTTTATTAGGGTTCGAGATAGGAAATTCTCAATGGGCGAAAAGTACCTCTGTAACTTATGTTTGTTGTTGTAAGCCGATTGTACGGGAAGGATATTTCTATGAATTGGACGAATTTGCCGACACACCACCCGCTCAAAGTCCTTGCTCGCTTTTTAGGTCAAAGCTGTGGGAAAAAGCCCCCGGCGCGTAACCGCCCCCGAAAGGAGGTGGTTGGCTAAGAAGTACCCCCTCTAATCAGGAAGATACGACTTGGCTTCAAAATTTTGTAAGAAAATTTAGTTACTGTTTCGGTTCTGAAGTGGTCGGTCGGCAACTTCTCCTGCGGGTTGATCCTTGCGTTTTGTGTAGACTTGTGTTAAGTTTTTAGTTTCTAACTTAAATTCAGCTTAAGTGTTCATGTAGTTAAGGTTGTCTTTTTTTTGTGTTTTGCTTGATAATTTTCTTAACGTGTGCGATCAATAAAGGAGGCTGGTCGAAACTACTCTGTAGTTTTCTTTCTTTTTTTTGACAACCCCTCTTTGCGGTTCGCGAACATCAATAGTGAATTATGTGACCTGGTGTCGACGCCGCCACCAAAAAGGTAAGAGCAATCATTTTGTTTATTCTCTCATTAATATTGTTGGGACCCACACCGGTCTGGCTAGACCAGGTTACAAAAACAATAATAAAGAACTAAACATAGAACTTATGAATGAAAAACTCGAACAAGTGGATGTATACAAATACGTGGGAGTGAAAATC
This sequence comes from Zophobas morio, assembly GCF_036711695.1. Taxonomy (NCBI): domain Eukaryota; kingdom Metazoa; phylum Arthropoda; class Insecta; order Coleoptera; family Tenebrionidae; genus Zophobas; species Zophobas morio. Next base: position 9,576,240 of record NW_026972110.1, read on the forward strand.
CATAGAAGTGGAAACATAGAAGACGAAGTTACCGAAAGAATATCTAATGCATCACGTATGTATCACAGCCTAAGCAGAACGTTTATAAACAAGAAAGAAGTATCCGAGAAAACAAAGATGACAATATACAAAACTATCTTCAGGCAGATTCTGACATATGGTAGCGAGAGTTGGGTACAAAACAAACGATGGAAAGCAAGATAAACGGGATGGATATGAAATACGTAAGGAAAATCAAAGAAGCTACAAAACTTGACAGAGTAAGAACTGACTGACTTTTTTGTGGCCGTATTTGAAGAACACCACCTGTCAAGAATTTAAGGGAATTAAGGTTAAGAATAACAGAAGAAATTAATGATATAAAAAATAATGTAAAGACGTTGAAGTTAGACAACACATAATTTTCTCAATTTTAAAATAAAATTTTCAGATTTTCGATTTGGTGTTTGTTATTGAAGTCGGTTTATTTATTATAGACGAGTGAGGGTGAACGCATTCTTTTCCCTCAATTCCTTAATATGAAAATAAGTTTAGTGCATGCTATTTAAAAAACTATACAACTTTAGTCTTTGACTTTTTTTCTTAGTATTAAAACTAAAACTAAGATTGATGAAATGAAACATCGAGAGGCGTACGCTTAGTGACAACAATCGACTGGGAATATTTACATAATTGATCATAAATTAATTAAATATTCCAATGGTGAACAACTGCACGAAACTGCATTTTAAGTTTACTAAAAAATAAAGAGATCAGGTGAATATGAACTAGTATTTTTTAAGTTCTTATTATTATGCTCATTTTGAATTTCGAAATCACAAACGACACTGGATAAAATGTTCGTTATTTGTAAATTCCGGATAATTAAAGCGATTATTATTATTAAGACCTACCACTGACCCGGAAATGACCGGCATTCAGGCAAGACTTCTATCATTACGGGTACTAAGACCAAGTAATGATATGCTTTGATTAGATTAACAGAACAACTTTCGAGATTCTAGAATTACAGCATACAAATTAGTCTGCTATTATTCTCTAATCTCACCCCATCCCCAAAAGTCAAGCGTAACTACCGATCATTTATCCGCGCATCACATGAAAAGTGACCTACACTACTCTGACCTACTGGTGCTAATCTAATCTGACTGACATGATCAGACTGTTCAAGAAACTTACGAACAATATGACATGTTCCTAACAAAACAGCTTTTTGAATTTTGACAATTATTGAATCATTCAAGTGCAAAGACTTTAAATTCTCAACTAAGCTATTTGGAACTACACCTACATTAGAGATAACTAGGGGTAGAATTGAATTTTTTTTAAGATTTAACATGGATTTCATTTCTATCGATAATTGTAGATATTTGGAAATCTTGGTGTCGTATGTTTGAATAATGTTGTTTGTGTTGGGAATAGCAATGTCAATGAGAATGGCTTCGTTCGTGTGTTTTTTGATAAGTATGATGTCTGGTCTGTTAGCTGTAATGTTTAAGTCTGTAAGTATTGTGCGATCCCAGTATAATTTGTATATTTATATATTTTATTATTATTATTAATATTATTATTAATAATATTATTATTATTATGTGTATGAGTTGGTCAAAACCCAATTATAGACCAACGGCTAGCGGATCATCAAATTGATCTCTCTCAACAAACAGCTATAAATTACTGTTGACCCTATACAAGGTGAGATCAAAAATCAACAGATAATTACCTAAAGATTACTAATAATTAAAGAACAGCCAGGAATTTTTACGTAAATAAGTCTAATAAACATGTTTTGATGGCAGTTATAGTTAGAGCGCATTCACACACAAAGTGAAGCTGTTCCATAAGCTGGGGACAATCGATGCCATAATGTAGTAGTTTTTTGAAGAAATATATAAAAAAAGCTCTGATACGTCTGATTAAAAGGTCAAATTGGGGTAGACCTCTAGGAGGATAAATACGGTCTATTTGGAATGCTAAAAAGTTGAGAAAACACCTCTGGACTTTTTCCATAGATTGAATGTAAAATTCAACTGAAGGAGCCGATACAATATGTACTAGCATGTCCAAGTTTTGATCTTACGAAAGCACAATATAACGTATCAAAAGTAGTGATGTTATTGAAAGAACTGGACTATCTGATGATAAATCCAAGAGATTTAAACGCTTCAGCAGTTATATTACCAATATATAGAGAGAACGTGAGTTTAGAATCAAACATTATTCCAAAATCTCTGGAGGAATCCACTCTTGATAAGATATTCAAGTTAATAGTGTAATTGAAACTAAGCTTACAACATTTATTTGTTAGAAACATATAGGTAACATGTTAGACTTACTCCAGTTTTCAAAAGTGTGAATATCCTCTTGAAGAATTTGACAGTCTTCAACATTAATAATAGGACGAAAGATTTTTAGGTCGTCTGCGTAATTTAAAACCTGAGAACTAATGTTTTAATAACATCATTGATGTAGATATCGAAAAGCAGGGGACCTAGAACAGAGCCCTGTGGGACGCCGGACGGGACTAAAAATTTTTCGGATTGATGTGGAAGATAATTCACGCATTGATATCTACCAGTTAGGTAAGATTCCATTCATTTCAGTAAACAATCGGAGAAGCCAAAGTTGCATAATTTTATCAGTAGAATTCTGTGGTTGAGTTTGTCAAACGCCCTGGAAAAATCAGTATATACTACGTCTACCTGCTATTTAGCGTCAAAACTATTGGCTACGAATTGGGTGAAACAACTCAAATTCGTTACGGTAGTACGACTACTTATAAATCCATGTTGGGATTCCGTTAACCAATTGCGCGTATTAAATGAGAGAAATTTATGAAGAATCTTAAAAACCTTTGAAAAATTGCAATGAGATGGGTCGGTAATTCTCTATCAAATTTCTCTACCCTTACTTAAAAATTGGTGAGATCACGAAAGACAAACTTATCTCACCTAAATGACGATATAAATTTGGAAAGTCAGCTTTACAAAAATTTCTAGCGTTTCTGTGAAAATTTACATTTACTTATAACCTTTACTTTTGGTTGATGATATCCCAAATAAGTATATAAGCAGTGAGGGGTGGTGTGTATCTTCAGGTAATAGATAATCTTCCGGTTTATCGATATAACACTGTACGTTTGAGAGTACTAACTCTAAGTATTGTTACGAAATACCTCCTTACGCCGCCTTGGTACGACGCCTATGGCCGTCGAGAACTCTCTGGTCTTACGCCGGTGATGATACATCCTCAATGCGACTGAACGACGGAGAGCTAAAGAAACGCCTGGAAACGGAAGTCGCGAATGGGGATTCCAGCGAAATCTAGAAGCGGTGACGTGGGGTTTGGAGAAGGACCGCGTACTGTTTAAATAGAGTCCACCTTTGGGGAACGGATTATTCAACTAGTTGAATTAAGAGCGTCCAGTGAAATTCGCCGGAATAATTTCTGTACATAATCGTTGCAATAGTTAGTCGTGTAAATTCTAGTAAAGAAATAAATTGTTGCCAATTTCAATCACCCGTCCAACGTAACAGTATCTACCATTTATGTTGGCTACACTGTTACATTGTTTAAGGTCGAGACAATTTAGAAATGAAGTTAAGACAGATAGTTTGTTATTACGAATAACGACATCTACTAAGTTTGTGTGATATTCTGGTATATTACAATCCTTAATGATTAAAATATCTTGATCACGTACTTAGTTGTATTAGATCACTTAATAAATTGAACAATAATGAGAATTCTTCGATGGCTGTTTTTGGTTGAACATATATTACAAAAATAGAGAAGGATGAATGGTCATAGAGACATTTAGCACCAAAAATGCCAACTGAGTTCAGTTTGTCAAAATCGTGGGAGCATACGTCTATTTGAGTAATCGAAAAATTTTGTCGGAATGCATTTAATACTCCAACGCCTTTAGTAAGATTTAGTTTATAAAATTTCCTGTCAGATCTAAGAATATTGAAATTCAAAGGGCAGAACATTTCCAAATGTCATATGATATCAAAACTACAAGACAGGAAAGAATTGTATAGATTATTTAATTTTGAATTGATATCACGAGTGTTTTGATAATAAATGGATAAAGAATGCGGGATAGAAATGAAAAAAGAATTATTATTTGTCGAAAGAGAAGAAGCAGCACAAGAAGAATTAATTACATCACGACCAGACTTTAAATGTGATTCAGGAGAGTCAGAACACTCAGGGATCATAAAGAGTTGGTTGCTATATTGAGATGCCAAAAAGGTCATTTTTAAGTTTTTTATTAGCTAAAATATGAGCGTGGCAGTTATTATGATCCCAGGTAGCATGATCAACCCTAATATCCTCGAATTTACCGGTAGATTTCAGGTTAAGACAATTTATGCAGTTGAGAGTTTCAGCCTAACACTCTTTTGGATCATGACTTTCTGAATAGCGGGGACATGTTAAATTGCTCTTACAGACTTTAGAGGAATGATTAAACCCATTACAATTAAAACATCTAGTCCGCAGTATATCGAACAACTATCAAGCCCGATTACGCAGTTACCAACACTGACCGCCCTTTTTAAGTAAGTATATCAACTTCTATTATCGCCTGGTACCTATTGCCTTTACTATTCTTAATTGGATAAAATTTTATTAAATTATAATCATTACCTTCCTAAAAAATACTTGCTTTACTAGGTAATTCAAAATGTTGTCTTCATCGATCTCATTTAATACGCCACCAATTCTAATATGAGGTCTCAGAGTTTTAGTTTCGCGTATATCGTAAGCTAAGGAAAGTTTATTTTTGATTAGCTATTTAAATTTTTTAGGACCTTGACAATCAGGTAAAATGCCTTTGACATTTTTTACCTTTCTAATGTTCACAGAGGATTCAACGGGGTCGAAACTAGACAGAAGATCGGACTTAGTTTTGCTGGTGGTTTGGTTTTTGTCATTAGGTTTGACTAGGACTGATTTTTGGGCATTCTTTGCAACTGTTTCTGCATAAGACACTTTGGCATGTAAATCAGTAGCTGTTAAATTCCGTTCACTACTCTTGAAGAGTTTTAGTTAATTTTGTAATCTCAGTGCGAAGTTGAGTATTTATATCGGTCAAACTACGAATTTTAGATTGCATGGACTCAATTTTATCTACCAAGGGCCGCAGTTCACTCCGAACAATCGTCTCAACTAATTGTTTAAATTCTTTAACAGCCCTTGCTCATAAATATTACTGATTTAGTACACTCTTTCTCAGATAACCAATAGATTTATTTTTTGTGCTAACATTTTTAAACGAATTGCAAACTAAACTAATATCGGTTAAATTATTATTTGAGTTCTAACTTGATCCTGAATTCAAGTTCTTTTTACTAGGGGATTAACAAAAAAATGCTCTCAAACTGACGTCTACTACGCACAACGGAGGATAAGCAAAATAACTTACTTGTTCAGCATCAACTTGGCATTTTTTGTGGCTAGCATCTTAGTTTTCGTCACACTGTTATGGCGAAGTCAATGCAATAGAAGAAGAAACCAAGTTTAAACTCCAACTTCCAATTCTTCGGCTAGGCCTAAGAATTTTATTTGTATTAGGAATTAATCACATGCAACTGTGTACTTAGTTATCATCATTCGTATTAATAATTTCATTATGTTGTATATCATCTGCCTTAGTTAGCCTCGTCCTCTTTTTTAATCATTTATTTACAAATTGATGTACCTACTGGAACAGTATGATTAATAGTCCTGCTAAGATTTATAGATAAATCAGTTTAGATCCAGCAAAACAATAAAATAAAAATGAAATGAACTTTGTGCTTCTTGACTATAATAGACATAATTGTCTATAAAGCGTAAATATTATTCCTTGATAACAGCTTATTTGTAAGATGGAGAACCTTATTTGAATTTTCCATTACTATCTGTGCCATCCTGTTATTAGTTAAATTTTCGTGTTCATTTTTTAGTTGTCCTCAGTCAAAAAAGCAACCGTAGAACTGATGATAATTGTGTTGGATAATTAAATATTTCTCTCACAACACAGCTCGAAGAAAATAATTTTTGTAACAAATGAAAACATCATTATCATAATCATGGCAAACCGATAAACTCTGTAAACTTTGAACCGAGACGTGACTCCTCCTTTATGTGTCCGATGGAGCCAAATCATTCGAATTTTGCGTTCAAATTCCTCAGCTTGTTGAAAAAGTGTTAGTTCCATTCGAGAAGAGTGTGACAATGTCACTTTTAGCAATATGGTAAATCGAACGTTCTTCTACAACAACTATTTAATATTTATGGAACTGTCGTACTTTTGCGTGGTCTAGTGAACGAAAACTTAGTGCCTGCATTAAATTTGTTTTTGTGCGTACAAAAACCAAAAACTGATAAACTGAGTGTTCTCGCATAAAAAAAGAACTGAGACAAAATGGTGCAGTTTACTAAACGACAGTGGCTGACGTTGATCGTGATCAGTATAGCTGACTTCTGTAATGCTATTTGTGTGTCATTACAAGCACCCTTTTATCCAGCTGAAGTAAGTCCTTGGTTTTATTTATAGTTTCTTCTTATTCCAACATAAAAATTCACATTTTCAAAATTAACGATGCTTTAAATAACAAGTTAAGCATATCTGTTCAAAGGAAAAAAAGTTTTGGTTCATTCTATATATATTACATTTTGATAAAATTTTCCTTAAAAACAGATTTATTAAAAACAAATTGCATCATCGAATTCAATATGAAAAATATTTGTCAGTAAAATAGTCTCCCTTTCATAATCATTAAAATCAATTAAACTTGATCTAATGATCCCTGGAACATATATTATTTTGTAAATCCATAATAAACGAAGCATGAAATTTAAAACATTTATCACAAATGACCTTAGCCTTTCCTTTACATTTTTAAACTTCTTCGTTCCTTACCCATTGTAAACCCGTTTATAGGCTGAACGCAAAGGATGTTCCGCAACAGAATATGGTCTAGTATTTGGTATTTTCGAATTAGTTGTTTTTCTAATAAGTCCTGTATATGGGCAACACTTGAACAAAATAGGGCCAAAGGTAACTTTCAATGGAGGAATATACACAACCGGAATTTGTGCCATTTTATTTGGGTATGTTTATCAAGGTTTAATCTTGATAGCACTAAAATTGGCGTGTTCTAGGCTCCTGGATAAGATTGATGGGCATTACCCTTTCATTATTTTAAGCTTCATTATAAGAATTGTTGAAGCAATGGGTAACGCTGCTTTTCTAACAGCAAGTTTTGCCATCATTGCTAAAGAGTTTCCTGATAATGTGGCAACGACTTTTGTAAGCTTTCGTAAAACTTGATTTTTTTTATTACTAATAAAAGACTTCTAGGCTTCTCTGGAAACCTTTTTTGGATTAGGTTTAATCGTAGGTCCCACAGTAGGCGGCGCTCTATATCAAGCGGGCGGTTACACGTTACCTTTCGCTGTGATGGGTTCAGCACTCTTTTTGTCCGCGATTTTAACTGCGTTAGTTCTACCGAAGCATGAAGATGGTACTGACAGAGAACAAGGACGTAAGATTTTAATGAGATGTTAAAATAACAACGCATTTTCAAACCGCTGTTACAGCTTCCATGTTTAAAGCTCTCCGAATTCCTGGTGTTCTTTTATCCTGTGCTAGCATAGTTGTCACAAGTATGTCTATAGGATTCCTTCAAGCTACGTTAGAACCACATCTACGTCAATTTTATTTAGCCCCGGTTATTTTGGGGTTAATGTTTGTGATAAACGGGGGCACGTACGCAATGACAGCCCCAGGATTTGGAATGCTCTGTGATAAGTATTGTCCACCAAAAGTTATTACAGTTTTAGGCACTTTGCTTGTAGCAGCAGGGTTTGCTTTGGTGGGACCGGCTCCTTTCATACCAACTCAAACGTAAGCATTTTCTTTTTCTCATAGAAAATACTACAAAAGTTTTAATACAAATCTTTTAAAAATAACAAAAATTTTCTTGTAGAATTCTATGGGTAACAATACTTGGTTTAGTACTACATGGTTTGGGGATCGCAGCTCAGTTAGTGGCGTCTTTCACGGATGCTCTTAGAACCAGCATGTAAGTACAAAATTCCCCAAACGGGACAAAGCATAAAATGGAACATTAAAAACTAATTAACAGATAACGTTAATTTAAGTTTTATTATGTTTAATAACACATATTATACATGGTTTCTTGAAGACTTAACAGTTTGGCACTGTAACGTTTATTACCCCACAAAAACAGAAAAGTCCAAAAAAATCCCTTAGATTTTACGTTAAATTCCGTAAATACAACAAATAACTGCATTAATAAATTTGTAATCAGCTTTTTTCTTTTTCTAGAGCACATGGTTTTCCGAACAACCTAGAAACTTTTGGTTTAATTTCTGGCCTATGGACAAGCACTTTCGCACTAGGAGCTTTCGTAGGCCCTTCAATCAGTGGTATTCTCTACGACAACATTGGTTTTCGAAATTCATCAATGTTCATTGTTGGTACCCATTTGTTCATCGGTTTCATAGTCGCCCTATTTATGATATGCAGCAAGAAACCGCCGACTTATGTGGAGTTAAAGGACGAAAAGCTCTTGGCCAATGGTGATGTAGAAACCAGCTATGGAAAATCTCAACAAGTTAGCGTTACAGAAAGTGTGAAGAGGTATTATACCTTAATTAATTTGTTTACTATTTTTTCTAATTTAAGTTGTTTTGTTTCTAGCATACGGTCTGTAGGAAATGGAATTTCAATCGAAAAAAGTAGACCGCCAGCTATGAACAGTTTGATTGCATGTAACAGCTATAAAAGCCAAGCCTGGCCGAAGAGAGACGCAACCAGTTTAACTTTGGGTCCGTATAGTTACAGCTACGGATCAGTTGACAGAAACGGACAGAGTACGTCGTATTTACAAGGAGTTGCCTAAAGATTTTATTTTTGTAAATTCGACACGATTATAGGATTAAGACGGTGTAGTGACATGATTTTATCAAATGGAAAACTTTATAAATAATTAAGACATTTTAAATTATTTTACTAAAATATTGTTCCTATTTTATTATGTGTAAATATAAAAGTCTCAGTTTTTAATTTATGTGCAAATAGTAATAAATATACGGCACCTAAAATGAACTGAATTCTATTTTTACCATCTATGTTTTTCTTGCAGCAGAAATAATAATAATATAAATAATAATAATAGTAATATTTATTGTCGAACAGAATACATCCAATTGTGACAATTTGAAAAAAAAAACTATTCCTAATAGATTTAAGATAAGAATGAAAACAAAACTATTTTTGTTAATTATTAATTTCTTAATTCTCTAACCAAAGAACTTAAAGATAGCTGCATAACATCTGTATTTACATCGAGGGAGTTAATTGCTCGAGAGATATTGTCGATTATACAACAGTAAATACCATAGTTTGTCTTATGAAAGTTTAACACAAAAGTTTCAGTACGACTAGCTGACCTAGGAATTCGAAACTGAAATAAACTGACCGATTCCTGAGCACTTTAAAACCAAAAATTATGTCACTTTTTACTTTTCTCGAGCCCAGAGTTTCTAGATTAGCTAACATTAAGCTATGTTCGTAAAAGTCAGTGTTATTTTTCAAAAAAATTTTATGATAACTTTTGTCTAGTCAGATATCTAGTTGTTATTAACTCAAGTCTTATTACAGAGACACACACATTTAAAAAATGGGAGCTTGACACATTAAACTTACAACACACAATCTAGACCAATTCACGTCTGTGTTTAGAAATATTCAAAGTGATTCTGATTAGGTATACCACTATTATAGAGAAAAATTTCATTAAATAAAAGCTTGGATTTTATGTAATAATCTCCCATTCCTTGGCATTGATTTAAGCAAAGAGATCACTTTAATTAGACTAAATAAATGAGAAGTAAGGTTCCAAAGTTAAATTAATTATTTTTCTGCCGTACCATGCCATACCGATAAATATTACCCGGTGGAAAACAATGACAAGTGCAAGAAGAAAGAAATTTATTACCCTAATCCGGCATTCTTTTCTGCATACAGCAGTGAATTCAAACAAATTAATCTGTACGTTCTACAATCAGCAGAGTCTCTTTTCAATTCAGTCCTTAATGTTACCAGAAAAGTTACTAGTTGTGCATCACAATAATTTTAATTATATGTAATACATGCAGGGTTGGGCAAAATACACTTTCTACTGTAATTGAAATACAAAATACAAAATACTTCAATTTAATGTATTTGAAATACAAATTACAAAATACATTTATGTCTTGTAGTTGAAATACAAAATACAAAATAGTATTTCAAATACTTTTAAAAATACAAAATATATTTTGTTCAGGACAGTGGCAAAAATAAAATTTTGATAGAAGCTCGTTCCTAAAAATTTTAAAGTTAACTGTCAGAATTCTTTCACTATCTTTATAAGTTGGCCCTGTTACATTCCATGTCCATCTAGTGTCAATTTGTCGAAAGTAAAACACGTCGTTAAAAATATTGTGACATTTCTTCTAGTTAATTTTATTCCTAGTTAGAACCAAACACTGCTGCCAACATAAATTGCGAAGTCCTCAACCGTCATTTAATTTAAACTATGGCGCTTCTCTATGTTCTCTGTTACAACCATAGAATATACTGTTACTTCTCGAAGTACACGAACATACACGAATTAACACGATCGCAAAACTGTTGTAATGAGCGCGCCGTAGTTTGATAAAATGTATTTCAAGTAATTGAAAATACAAAAATACAAGTTAAAATGTATTTGAAATACAAAATACAAAATACATTTGTGTCATGTATTTGAAATACAAATTACAAAATACAATTGTATTTCAAATACTGTATTTCAATTACAAGTAGTTCAAATAGTGCCCAACCCTGAATACATGTAAGTTTATTATTTGGGATCACGTTAACTGCAATAACAGTATTTTGTGCAGCTCTTTGAAGCTCATATACCGAACTACTAGATTCAATCAAATATAATCTGAGTGACAAAAGTAAAAGGACACTGAAAAGCAACATTAATTTGTAAGGAAATTTTATATACAGGCTATAGATTCTCAAACTAAGAATTCATTATATTTTCAATGTTATGTGCCAGTAGTTTTAAAGATTTTTTTCTTGTGTATTGGACCACTCTAGACCATGTTAAAGAAGCTGAAATCAATCTTCTTCTTAGTCCTCCAAGATCTCCTGACCCATTCTGAATAAAAAATGTTTGGAATATGATAGGCAGGAGGCTACGGAATTTACTCCGTTCTCCACAGAGTCTAAAAAGACTTCCGCACTAAAGGTAGGTTATATAAAATATACATATTTATATAGAATGAAATACCCCAAAAAACATGAGTGGTCGCATTAGGCCATCACGTATCAGGAAATGTACTTGTAATTCTTCAATATACAGGAAAATCACTTTTTTTTCTTAAAACTACTGAGCAGATGTTAATAAAATCCTAATCAATTCTGTTGGACAATCTTTATAAAAAGCTTCATTACAAAGTCATTGTTCCTTGTTCCTTGTTCGTACTCTTTTACTTTTGTCACTCGGTATATTTAAACACAAATCATTTTTCGGTTATGCAACTTACAATTCAGGTAAGCCGTTTAAAGTGTTAACTATTGCATGATTTTTTTTATTGAATTCCGCAAAAGTATTAACCACGATAAACCCCAAACAAGTGCTTAACTTCACAATTAGGCAAAAATTTCTCTTTGTAGCTCTTATTTTTCTCGTTACGACAGTTTATTTTACAGAATTTCCTTTATTCTCGTTAAAATAAAATCGAAATATACTTCCCGTGATGTTTAGCACTACAGGGTTCCTGCTTACGGCATCTACATTTTCATCATTGTCCTTACTATCATCTTGGTCATCTGTGCCATCTTTATTGCCCCCACGGTCATTGATATCCAAAAAATAGATATACAGGGTGCTGAAAAAATGGCGTACCCACTTTATGACACGTTGTTGAGGACTGTTTATAGAACAGAGAAAAGATAATTTAAAAAATCTTGGGCCCAAATGTAGAAAATATAGCCCCTTAAAATTTAACTTTCATTTTCACTATTTCACCATATCCTAGTTCTCCATTTAATGTTGGATACATGAAATCAATTAGACTTCCATTATTCAAAATAATTTTCGATGTATCTTATTTTCATCCACAGTTTTCTTCATTTTATAATATAACAGAAACTTAAACATTGTTTAGGAGGATGAATTGGAAAAGTGTAGCTAATCTTTAGACTTTTTTGATTTATGGGTCTAATCTGATATTTTGTTTCTGTAGGTGAACATCAGATTGACGTAAGGAATTTTTTAATGTTTTTTCCCAAACTTAGACTTTTGAACTTAATAATGTACCGCTGAATTGGTACGCCATTTTTTCAGCATCCTGTAGATATGCTGAGCCATTTAGATTATTTTTTTTATAATGTTAACTTCATAACTTAACAAGAGTAAAAAGATGTAATTTTACCGTACATACATAAATGTAATAATTATCCATATTAAAGAAGTGATTTTACATTAATTTTGAGTTAAATAAAATTTCACCTGTGATTTTATCTTCGTTTTGAGGTGAAATTTTATTTTACCTAAAAATTAAGGTATATGGGTAATTATTACATTTACGTACGGTAAAATTACATTTTTTTACAATGTAGGGATTGAATCCATAAAAGTGAGGATTAAAATTTGTATTTGTAATTATTGCGTTTTTTTTATATATTCAATACAAAAAACTAATCATAGTTCAGTTCTCCCATTTCCACATTAGTACCAAAATCACTCAAAAGCTTTATTCAAGTTTTGCTGTGTCTACCAACCTCTATCAGTGGGGGCGGGCCCGCCTGAGACATAAGCCTCGTGTCTACTAAGATAGGAATGAGATTTTTGATTGCAGAGATGGCGCTACAATAAATAAATTTCATCCAGACAGCAGAGATAGAGAAAACTTTGGCCATTGTCAACGACTCTCTAATGTCAGCTTACGAGAAAAGTTGCCCCGTAATGAAGGAAGGCCCGGGCAAAAGTACACCATGGTGGAACCGAAGGCTCAGCCTACTTCTTTGCTTAGCACCTCGTAACCTTTACATAGAGGAGTAAATGGTGGTATATCAGAAGCTCATACAACGACAACTGACCCAAATTTTGGTGTTAGCATTACAACCTCATATCCATCCATAGGACAGATATCAGAGATACAAGGTGTAGCTGATTTTTGCTTCGTAACAAACTTCAAATTTTTGGAGAATTACGAGCAAGAAAAACAATCAGTAAACATAGTCGTGTGGGTAAAGTGCAAGAGAATACCCGGAAAGGGCCTCCAACGCAAATAACAATAACCACGAATAAACCGAAGAAAATAGTAAATGTCGGAACGCGCTGAAAAAACCAAGGACCGACGGGTCGACCGGCCGAAATTTTTCACTCTCTCAATAAGATAAAGAATAGAATTGGACTTGGAATAATTAAGAGAAATGGGGGACGAAGAAAATAACAGGAAGAGGAAGAGCGACAAAGAGGAAGACGAATCTGATGAGGAAGAGATATAAAAAAAAAGTAAAAAAAACGGGGAATTCGCCATTAAGGAATCAACGTAAACTAGAAGACAACATAGAAGAGTTAATGAAAATGATACAAAGCATGGGTAACACAATAAACGAAATGTTCACTGAAATTAAAAAAAAAAAAAAACGAGAAAGGAACAAAGAGAATACAGGGAAGAAATGCAAGAGCTTAGAGCGGAAAATAAGAAACCAGAAGAAGAAAACAGAAAAATCAACAAAAACAAATCAAGTACGAAAACAGGGAAAAGATATTTATTCAAGATGATTTATCGAAAAAAGATAGAGAAATACAAAAGTAAACCTGATAAAAACGAAGCAGCTTAAAAACAAAAAAACCAAAGAATGAAAACACTCAAGTCAGCAACCAAGGAAATGGACCAGGCAATGAATATGGTAACAAGCAAAAAAAGAAAAGAAGAGAAGAGTGAAACCAAAACAAAATATTATACTTATAGGCACATGGAATGCAAGGGGTACTTATGAAGAAGGAGCTATCAAAAACCTTATTAAAGAAATTAAAAGATATAAAATAGAATTCATAGCTTTACAATAAGCACATCTGGTAGGTAGCGGAATACAAAAAATTGACAAGTAGAATCTGTTTAAAAGTGGAAGCACAACCAGACAGTTCGGGACAGGTTTTATAGTGGGAAAAAATAATAGACTTTATGCAAATATCAGATAGAATCTGTGGCATAAGGGTAAAAGGACAAAACCAAAATCTATTCGTTCTAAATATACATGCACCGACAGAAGAAAAAGAAGATGATGTAAAGGATCATTCTATGAAGAAATGAACAGAATTTTCGACAAAATACCAAAAAGAAATATCATAATTATAATGGGAGATGCAAATGCAAAAGTAGGGAGAGAAGAAATATATAAAGATATAGTAGGAAAACACAGCAAGCATGAAGGATCAAACAATAATGGTCTATAGAAAGAAATATAAAAATAGTAAATATGCAATTTCAACGAGAAGATATACACAAGGGAAAATGAATCATTCCAGGAAGACAAGAAACATACCAGATTGATCACGTATCTACTGATTCAAGAAAAACACTCTAGGTTAATAACATCAGTGAAAACGAGGGACCGACACAAATTCAAACCACTTTTTGGCAAGAGCAAAGCTAAAGCAATGGAAAGGGGAAGACAAAGAATACAGGAGGAATTACTAAGTAAGGTATAATACAGAAGAATTGCAACCACAAGAAATCAAAACAAAATATGAAGCAGACATAGAAAGAAACCTTGAAAAACAAGATCTTTCAATAGAAAAAAGTATAAATACGAAATCGAACAATATAGAACGAATAGTAACAGAAGCAACAGAAAGACATATGAATAAAACAAAAGCAAGAGAAAGGAAAGAATGGCTAGAAAAGAATGTGAAACAGAAATAAAACTTAAAAGTTACTCAAAATGAAAATGGTGCAGATAAGAAACAAACCAAATACAAGGAATTATAACAGTCAAAGAAAGATAGTTAAGCAAAATACTTATGTCGCAGGAAAAAAGGGATTTTTTAGAAAGACAAATAAAAACTATAGAGGTAGCATGCCAAACGAAACAGATAAGAAACTTTTATAAAGACATACAAAACGTAAAGTCAACAAAATACGAATCTACGCAATATATAAAAGATATAAGCAACTTAATAGGCGACGATGAAGGAAAATTAAGAAGATGGAAACAGTACTTCGAACAAATATTAAATATCGAAATCAGAGAAGAACAAAAACCAGTACCAAAAAAAGAACTTTAAGTAATGAAAGTTTAGCAATGCCAACAAGAGAAAAGATAGAGGAGATCATAAATCAGATGAGTAACAACAAAAGCCCAGGGGGAAATGGAATTACAAAAGAAAACCTAAAATATGAAGGTGAAAAACTGAAAGACGATATCCAGCTGGTAATAAAGCAAATTAGAGGATATGTGGAAAAAGCTCTAGGAGAATATCAAGGAGGCTTTAGAAAACCAAGAGGGACAATCGATCAAATATTTCTGTTGAAACAAACTTTGGTAGTAAACTACGAATAGGAAATTCCTACTCATTAACTCTTCGTGGACTTCAAAAGAGCTTACAATACGGTGAACAGGACGAAGTTAATAAACATATTGAGAGAACTAGATATTCCCGAAAAACTAATAAATCTAATAAAAATGGCATTGAAAAACACAATAAGCAGAGTAAAAGTAAAAGGAAAAACTAGCGACAGTTTCAATGTTAAACAAGGACTCAGACAAGGTGATCCGTTGTCAACAACGCTATTCAATCTGGTTCTAGAGAGTATTAGAAGGAAAAGTAATATAAACAGGAAGGGTCTACTATTCAACAGAAGCCATCAATGTCTAGCCTACGCAGACGATTTAGTCCTACTTGTGAGGAACAGAAAGGAATTAGAAAGGATAACAGCAAAGCTAATGAGACAAGCAGAAGAGGTAAGTTTAGAGTTCAAAACAAAATATATGGAACTAAAGAATAACTGTGAGTGTAGAAACACAAAAAACCTACAAATAGACAGCCAAAAAGGAATAAGAATTGTAGAATTTGAAGAAGTAGAAATATTTATGTACTAAGGGGTGTTGATAATCAACAAATGCTAAGAAGACAAAGAAATAGAACTGAGAATTGCTAAAAATAACAATTGTGCAGAAGGATTAAGAAAAATTATGAAAAGTAAAGAAATACCAAGAACTCAAAAGATATAAAACCATAGTGAGATCAACCCTAACATACGCGTGCGAGACATGGATTATGACAAATAAAATGAGGGAAACAAACAGAAGAAGGATGGGAAAGAAGAACTAATGAAGAAATATATGGTGACACAGTTGTAAACAATTTCATAAAAATAAAAAAATTGCAATGGTTAGGACATCTACAAAGAATGACCCAAGAAAGCGAAGTTCACATGGTGGCGTGGAAAATTCCGGAAGACAAAAGGAAAAGAAACAGACCAAGGAAAAAGTGGAAAGAAGCGATAGAGGAAGACCTAGCAGAAAAATAAATACAGGACTGGTGGAAGAACGCAAAAAACGAAGGAAATGGAGACGCATCTCAAAGCTATGGGACTAAATGGCTATTGAGCTGGCTAACAGGAACCCAATTATAAGCCAGCTTTAAAGAGAAACGTGAAGATTATGAAATAATTAATTAATTAGTAATTAATTAGAAACTGAAATCTTGCGTGTAGGTAAATAGTGGTATACTGGTATATCCCGTATATCAGAAGCTCATACAACGACAACTGACCCAAATTTTGGTATTAGCATCACAATCTGATATCCATCCATAGGACAAATATCAGTAGATACCTACAGCGAAATTAGCCATGAGGAAGCAAATGGTACTTATCAATCACAATAGCAATAATACGTGAGAGAGACATTGCATAAATATCACAATAATCAGAACAGAAGTTAACAATACGACAGCTGTTAAATATAGTTATAACATTTGTATTCGGCTTAGGGCTATAAAAATACTGAATAGATCTCAATTGAACAGTGGGGACACAGAAATTTAGATAATAGCTGTGGGCAATTGATTCTGTTGTGCAACGAATTATAATTGAACCTATAATATACAGATTCAATATTAACAATATATTTATTATTGAGTGGCGACCAAACTATAGCACCATCCTCTAAACGGGATCTGATAAGCGCAAAAAATAAGGTGATAAAACAATTTATATCAGTACATGATCGTTCTCCGGGTTGGAACCGTGTTAATTTTGAGCTCAACGTTTCGCACACTTTCGTAAGTGGCATCTTCAAGAGCAGGGTTAAGAATTTGGTTATGGCCTATTTATAGTTTTTGGTTATATCAGTGAAACTTCGACAAGAATGAATAATAAATCCGAGAAGCTTCAGAGCAGAATTCTTGATAAAATCAATATGAAGATCAAAGACCAATTGCTGATCGAACCAAATGTCCGAATCTTTGATAATCAATTATTAATAACGTCATGAGATGGTAACCACCAGTTTAATATCTTCAGATCACCGAAGTTTACGTCTCATTATTTTTTAAAACTGATTAGTGACTACTGATTAGTCTTACTATTTACCTAAAAAAATTTTTTTTTTCACAAAAAAGTATCAATTAGGGGACGAATATTGTGGGTGGCCCATCTCATGTTTTATTCTGATGACGATATTAATGATATTTAAAATAATATATGACATACATTACAAATAATAAATAATTAAAATAGGTACCTACCATATGTGGATCCAATTTTGAATATCATTTTTTCAATATTTTGAACAGTGTAAAAACAGTTACTTTAAACGTTGTAATTAAACCGTATGTTATTAAGTTCTTCAATATAAACCACACATTTCTAGCATACATAACGGGAAACCTTTCTCAAGTGTCAAATAAATCTGCTAATTGTGAAGATACAGTCATCTAAGAAAAGTCAGCAGTTACTAACTGCTATTTTTGAAACGTTACATTGTATTTTCTGCAGAACAGAGGCACAAGCATCAGAAAAGTCTCTTTCTTTCTTACACTCTTATACTCATTTCTGTGCATGGTTATGAATATGATATAATACTTATACTTAACAGACCTTTCAATTTTGAACTAATAATATAATTATTAGTAATTTTATTCTTTCAGAAGCTGAATTCTACTGATAATAATATTATATTAAAAATTATGTTGACGTTTTACGTTCATCTCAATTTTTTATGAATTTGTGAAAATCACATATAAAATGTACTGCAACGATCTTTGTTTGTTCAAAATATCTTACATTTCGGCATTGTTCTTCGTGAAACATAAGAAGCATCTTAAAAATAGTGAAAGTTCAAAATCAGATATCATTTACCAACATTTTTATCTTAAACAAAAATGGACAATCTGATTTAAAACTGTATAAAAATGGAAAGTCAGAAGAAACAAGTCACACCTCTTGGTTTGGAGCCATCTGATCGTAAATTAATCCATCTTAGATAATAATTAACTGTCGACGGCTTAAAAACTTTAAATTTAATTAGTGGTAACTTTAAAGAATAAAGAACACTGAATACAATCGTACTGTATTATAGTCTAGTCCTTTGCAACTGTCAAAACTTGAAATAAGATTCCAGGAAGCGTAACACAAAGTGGTTCCGAAAACAAATCTTGTAGTCCGTTTCAGATTGTGATCTCTATGCTTGGTTGCTCCACCATTTACTTTAATTACACATGGCGAATCTTTAACTCAGATCGTCACGGCTGATTATCCAGCCGCAATTATAATCTTTGGACACTGAAAGAAGCAAAAACATAACGATAAACGCAAGAATTATAAATGCGGCTTATTAACATTTTTAAAATGCAGAATTCTTTCAGGGTAAATAACTGCAGCAATAAACACAGAACACTTATGAGGGACACGAGGCAATAGAAAATTAAAATAAATTAAACTGTGAAATTAATACTTATTACCTGAAAAAACGTAGATCAAATAATAAAACATTTTACAGAAGTGAATATTTTTCAAGAATACTTTGTGCTGCATTAATAAATTATAATAAAAATTCATCAAAGAGACTAATAAAACGGACCTATTAAAATACTGACAGATTACCTACTTATTTCCCGAGAACTTAGATACTCAACATAAAAAAGCATCAATAACGATTTAAATTCTTATTATCGGAAAGAGAGTCTGGAAAGTCTCTATGATTCAGTCTCAAGTTTTTACAATCTACAAAATTTCATTTACACTTTTATGAGGTCAGCTACTTTTTCGGAAAAATTGTAAATTCAGAATATTCAAAAAGCGTTGCACAAAATCGTTAACAATTTTGCATTACGGCAACAGGTTTAAAAACAATATTTTAAGCAAATACTGAAAACATATGTAAATTTTTAAGCCAACAATAACAACAATATGATAGAAACCAAATTTGAGAAAAAAAGAAAAATTGCAACAGATTTCAAGATTTTTAGTTGAAGCCGTCAAGATTATAACAAAATTAATTTATTTTTTAAAGGGCTAAAACGAATACACAAAATTATGTACAGTTATATCGCTGTTTCATAAGTTGTAAACTATTAATACTGTTCTTAAATTTAGAAAAATTTTAATAATTTTAATAGTATTCTAACATGTGCACTAAAGTAAAATATAACATAGATAACAACACATCACTGAGAATGTAATCCAAAATTTCATTATTCCTGAAGTGTGGATATTTTTTATAGTGTATGTTTACCTGTAAAAATGGTTTTTGTTTTGTCAAATTTTTGTACTTTAATTTTTTGTCAGATTGTAGCTATTATAAATAAAATACCCAAAATATTTGTAACAACATTTGCAAGAGGTTATTACATAAGCTAAATTACACTGGTCAGTAAATTATTCTTCTTCGCCATATGGAGTATAACATTTGTTAAATTCGTTTTATTTTTACTTCCGTAAAATTCCATTCTATTACTCAACAACAACTATCGAACTTTTGAAAAAGGGGCACAGAGTGACGTATTTCTCAACATTTGGTGCTACTAATCTACAACAAAAAATGTTTTAAATTTTTTCTACCGATATTGGTATTTTTTTCCATTTACGATCATGTAAAAGTTGTAGGTATACTATTACATAAAGCATTTATTGTAAAAGTAGTTCACTTCACTTTATTCTCGATCAGCAAGATCGTTTATTCACCTCTCGTAAATTGTTAGTTAATTCTTAATTAATAATTATTATTATTAATCTCTTACTTTATTTTGGTGTCGCTGTTCTACGACAAAAATTTTTCGAATGCAATTTTTTATTCACGTGTTTCATCGACCTCTAGTACGTAATAGATTTGACAGCCTGGCAAGTCAAACATGAATGGGTGCTCAATATCTACACAGTGTAGAACTAATGTTACGAATTCTAATTAAATACCTTACTCACCTACAGTTAACATCTAAAATGCCTTGAGTACTATGTAACGTTACTGTTACTGAATCCGTCGCACTCCTTCATTAAAATTAATGATATCATTAAATATACAACTTTGTATTATTAACGATGTTGTCAATTCAGAGAAATGATTTCGAATAAAACAAATTTTACTACACTTACACGATTTATTATTAAATGATATTTTTTCGTTTGACTGATTTATATTAGTAAGAAGATTCTCAAGCGTTGTACATGAATGTCCTACTGTTTTTGTGTAAGAACAGTTATCCTTATCTCTATCAAGTCTGTGAGCAACAATTAATTTAGTACAAAAAATTTTGTAATAAAAATTATCTTTCGTGTTCCCCATCAATTTTTTAAAGAGAAAGTGTCCGTTAGGATGCAGACAAAAATTGTGGTGTATTTAACTAATCACATTCACAAAATAATACTTTTAAAAGCTTTGTTATGCTTAAATTAGTTGATTAAAATATTATGTACGTATCATGAATATTTAGAAGATTAAATACTTTCAAAAGAATACCTCAGTTGTAAAATTTAAAAATCTAGTACAACTATTTTTCACATAGAGGCTGATTCAAATCTTTCAAGATATAAATATATTTACTGGATCGTGAAAAGAGAGTGAATTTTGTTGGTCACTTTTCATCCTCAAGAACGATCCAATAAACAACGAAACAACTATGAAAGAACTCCACTGTTCGTTAAACGTTTCAATTAACCACGAAACAACTATGAAGAAACTCAACTGTTCGTTATTTTCCTACTAGAATTCAGGACCAGAACGCATTGAAATTCCCATTTGTTATTGTTATAAAAGAAAAAGACGAAACAAATTCTGCATAAATGGAAGTCTCTACAGAGATCAAAAAAGTGGTAGAAAAGGGAAAAATTCTGTCTAATAAAAATCGACACGGACTAATGACAGACAGAAGGAAACGGGAGACCTATTTTTCGTACTTTAGGGATCACGAAACGTCGAGAAAACGTTACAAGTACAATTACAATACTTCCTTAGCTTACGTTCCCGAAATAAAAAATTGACCAAATTGTAGTAGAACAAAAAACAAAAAATTAAGCACATTTAGTGACTGTACCAAAAATTAAAAATAGAAATAAAGAGTAGTATCAGTAAATATCCAAATAAGAAAAATATAGTACAAAACTACTATAGTCAACGCACAATGAAAGAAAATTATGTTGGTAACGGAATATCAGTAATTTCACCTTTCTTAGGTTGTCAGCCTGCTAATTGTCAACACAAAAGTTGATATTTGAATTTTAAAACTCCACAGATAAGAATTATTTCCTCGCCAACAATTTGGGTTAATTATGTTTATAATTACTGACAATCACTGTAAATTACGATAGACCAATCGGTGAGCTTGTACGTAATATCTTTTCTTATGCGTTCTTAAAAACCATCTTAACAACGCTAACCTCAACGTGGTTTGATGTCCGAACATGAAATGGCAGTAAATTACTAAAATCCACGTTTACAATTCAAAATCCATAGTGACATTGTGGTCATTTACCAAGTTCAGCTGCCAAGTGATTTTTTCATTTATAGCATTGATATTAAAAAATAACTAAATTGACAATATCTCAAAATCAACAAATAAATAATAGTAAATTGAAAAGTAAATATCGTGTACCGTCACCATATAAAGACTCATATAAAATTCTAACTTTTATGGCTTCTTCTTCTGCTACTGCTAGCGAGTCCCCTCTTCTTCGTATACGAACCCTCTGCAACAAACACCATTAAAATTGACTTAAACCTTCTTACTATTAAAGACGATGGAGACCAACATTACAAAATTAGATTCATCCATGTGATACAACCAATGTTAAAACATATTCTTTAATAAAGATTTACTTTGCATTTTTTAGTAAGGGTAATAATTTAAATACGAGTACATGTAAAGCAACGTTGTAATGCCTCTTCTACGTATTTTAAGATAATTAAATTGACAGAACAGGTGCAGTTCGAATTTAAAGTAATGTTAAACTCAAATTCAAAAATTCTTTCTAAATATTTCTTTTTTTCTACAACTCTCCTGCTGATCGGCGTTAAAATCTGCAATAACAAGAGAAAGTTACCATGCCAAAAATTTCAATAAAGTTTTAATGCAGGTAACAAAGAAACACATTTTTTTAACTTCAAATTATACATACTCGTACAATAGAAATATTTTTCCCATACAAACTTAGCTTCCACATTTCACTCCCTTTGGGGTTGAGTCTTGGAAAATGCTTAAATACGGGTTTGATTCTTTGTATTGAAGAGCATTAATTTAATATCAAGTTTCACGTAAAAATTTAAATTTACAACAGAAATACTTTTTCCATACAAACTTAACCAGTACTTTTCACCCCCTTAGGGGTTGAATCTCGGAAAATGTTTAATTACGTGTTTCAGTATGGATTAATACTAAATTCCATGTCAAAAATTTACAATAGAAATAATTTTCCGATATAAAGTTAGCCACCACTTTTCACCCCCTTTGGGGTTGAATCTCGGAAAATGTTCAAATATGTATTTCATTACTTGTGTTGAAGAGCATTAGTACCAAGTTTGATGTAAAAATGAAATATACAATAGAAATATTTTCCCATACAAAATTAGCCTCCACATTGCACCCCCTTAGGGGTTGAATTTTAGAAAATGCTTAAAGACGGGTTTCATTATTTGTGTTGAAGAACATTAATACCAAGTTTCACGTAAAAATTTCAATTTATAGTAGAAATATTGTTCCTATACAAACTTAGCCGCCCAAACGTAGACACCACTTTTCACCCCTTTAGGGGTCGAATCTTCGAAAATCCTTAAATACGTATTTCCTTATTTGTATTGAAGAGAATTAAAATGTAGCAGGTTTCGCGTAACGATGTAAATTTACAGTAGAAAATATTGGTCCTATACAAATTTTATCACCCCTTTTCACCCCCTTAGGAGATGAATTTCGAAAAATCCCTTCTTAAACGATGCGTCCAGCATAAAATGAACATTCTCTCCAAATTTCAACTTTCAAGCATTAGCGGTTTGGGCTGGGCGTTGATATGTCAGTCGGGACATTGCCTTTTATATATAAAGATTATCTACTTAGTAGATACTCTTACAAAATTCAGTCAAAATTTTGAATAGATTCTAAAATCTCACAAAAATTTAACGTACATATATGTAAGACTGCAATGTACAACTAATAGTTAGTATTAATAAATAAAAATTTAGCTTTAATGACAAAAATTATATAAAAATTGTACAATTGTACCAATTTTACGAAGAAAAACTTATTTAACGAGTTTAGACATACACAGATATGCATAATTTCCATTAAAAATTATTTTGTGGAAATGTTTATTCATTTATTAAATTTATTTTAATTACACTTACCAACCAAAAGCCATTGTCAAATATTTCAAAATTTAAATATCATCAGCACCACAAAAAAGTATTGATCAAGAAAACAATGTCGATATTTTTTGTGAATAATGGTGTTTCTGGTATTTGGTCAAGGTCCTATAAACTTATGAATTGAAACTTGATATATTTTTCAAGCATTTAACATTCATAAATGTTAAATTGTTCAAATAAATAAATGTAATTAAAGCTACATTGATGAACTGTCAGCTCACTTAGTGCAACAAATTTATTATATACTTATTTATTAAAGTTAGATTCAAATTGCTTAGACCTAATTCTACTTTCACTTCGTTATACACATATTTAAATTAAAAATCTATTTAAATAACGGTACAGCAAATAACAAACTGATAAATAAACGCAATAACAATATTTACCCTTTAAATCTGGATTTCCTTCCGCGTCGTTCTCTGGAGATCCCTCATCGCACGCTTTATT
Organism: Zophobas morio; assembly: GCF_036711695.1. Classification (NCBI taxonomy): domain Eukaryota; kingdom Metazoa; phylum Arthropoda; class Insecta; order Coleoptera; family Tenebrionidae; genus Zophobas; species Zophobas morio. The sequence continues at coordinate 9,600,616 of NW_026972110.1, forward strand.
TTAGCACAGAAATAAATTATTCTTAACAAAATTAAACCATATGCAGAAACCACTTTACGAACCGAACACACACTCACCAAAGTCAAAAATGTACTGTGTCAGACCGATTAATTTCGTTCCACAACATGAAGTTACAAAAAATTTTCACCGCACTTCTTATCAGAGATTTTTTGTGAAACTTTTAATCGACGCAGCACAGAGCAGATAATTAATGTCTATTAAATTATTGAGCATGTTGTCTACAAATAAAGCAAACTTCTCAGGTTGTGTGGACGAACTAAATAAATAATACGAAGATCTGCACATTATAAAATAATTTTTAGTTGTATAAACTCAATTCTTTTAAAATCCAAGAAAATTGAAAATAATATCTGTACATATTTAAAACTGATAAAACAGGGTCAAAGTCAATTCGGTACCTTTGTGGCACAAACACACATTTTTTTTTTAAATAAATTAAATTAGTAATGAGTTTCGTTGTTTAACACAATGGTGCAAAATAATGACATGTACTCGTACATGAATTAAGGTTATTTAAACAGAACTTCCCTCGCCCCTGAAAAGCAGGCCGACAAATTCCAGTTCTTCAAAAATTATAATATATTTTTGTGATAACTATAAATAGTGATAAATATAAATAATAAGAGTCACGGTTTAAGAAACAGAAAAAAAAGATTCCTCATTTGTTAATTTATAAAATTTAAATAACGCCTACTAAAAAAAAAATTGGGGGGGACCTTATCAAATTATTGGTGAGGATAATTAGCCAAATTTGTGTTAGCGGTTTACCATCTACATGACATTCCGCATATACAGCGTGTTATTGAAAGGTACGTACAAAATAAAATCGGCAATTGGTCTCGAAGTATGGGTGCTAAAAGTAAAAAGAAGTTCAGGTAAAAGTGTTCTCCTTTTAGAGATAAAAATTATAAAAATTTATGTCCAAATTCGTTGTACGCCTCTGATAAAAAGATCATCTTTCGTTTCTATAGCAACATTTAGTGTTGACAAAAGTTTTATTGTTACAGTTGCTAGGATTTACTAAAATAAATAAATTTTACCTATTTATCCTTCAGTAGCGTCTTAAAAGGTTGGATAAGGGTTAATTTTCCCCTTATAATTTTGATAACACAAAATAAGTTTTTCAGACTTCTTAGACTTCGCGAAGAACTGTCAAATTTGTTGTACGTACCTTTCAATAACACCCTATATATACAAAATTTGACAACGATCGGTAAAGTAGTTTCGGAGATTATAAAAATCGGCCAGACCTACTGTATTACGTTTGATCCATAATACAGCACTATGCCATGCCTAATAACACTTTTAAGATTATTATTATTTTTAATGAAAATAAATGGGCAGAGGGGACTACCTGTTATTCCCGTGGAACTGTGCAATTGTTATAATCATTATTATATACATCCTGATATAATACTTATTTTCAAATCTAAATTTTATCATTTATAATATACGTGGCCCAAATATAACGAAATAGACGGAACTGTAGATGCTGTTCTGGATTATGTGAAAAATGCTCGAACGGGTCGATTTTTTATTCAAGGGGGACGTATAACGTGACTATTTTCAATCTTCACCTAGGAACAAGGGGCGGCTAGCAAGTCAAAATTCTTAAATGGCACTATGAGTCAAAAGGTATCTTGGTTGGAGGCCCTATAGAGTGTTTGAATTTTTAAATGTTGTTGATTAGTTCGTGAGATACAGTTTTATAAAGGATGTGTAATTTTGCTGCCTTGTTGTTTCTTTTTTTTTACTTCTGATAACGCTTTTAATGACAAAAAGTGGACATGATATCGCTGATATCAGTATAAGAAGGCAAATGAATATCTAAATCAAAAATCGACCTGTTCCAGCATTTTTCACATAATCAACTACAGCGCCTACAGTCTCGTCTATTTCGTTTTATTTGGACCACCTGTATTATAAATGATAAAATTTAGATTTGAAAATAAGTATTACTGGTAGGACTTTGGGCGACTTCCTTCGGCAGCTTATTCCAAATATCAGACGATCGATTTATTACGAAATATCGTCTAAAAGTTGTGCAAAAGTGCTCCTTTTCCAGTTGCAAGCAGTGATTTCTACATCCCCTGTGATTCTTTTGTGCTTCCATGTGGGTAACAACATTTATGATTATAGACGCTCAGAATAAGACGGTCTGAAAGGATCATTGCCATAGACAAGTTATTCTTTGCTGAACGACTTCAGTTATATAGCACAGGACACTACATGTAGTTTGCAAAATCCAATACTGGTCTTGTAAACCTTCATACAAAAGTTTTAAAAAATTGCAATTCGTTGAGCTATTTTTGTAAATTTTTGAGTCGTCAGCGTAGAACAAACACTTTAACTGAAGCTCTAATTGTGAATCGACAGCATAAGTTAGAAGAGCAATGGACCCAGCACCGAACCCTGCGGCACTCCACTTTCCACAGCTGTCAAATCACTCAGTGATCCAATTTAACCCTCAAGCTCTGATCAGTTAAGAATCTTAGTAAAAATTCAGATATGCCATAGCGTCGAAGTTTTACCAAAAGTTTCGTTATAGGAACCTGCTGGAAGGTTTTACCAAAATCAAAATGTACAACCTCGGTCGAAGTCTTGATACAATCTGATACGGCACCAAGAAGATTAGTGTCTACGGATTTTAAAATTTCATTTGCAATTTGTCGGGTCTTTATGACCAGACTACTCTGTTTTGGATGAAGATGTGGAATACTGAGGAAGCGTTACAATAAGAACACAAGTCATTATTGCGAAAGAATATTATCTTGTGCCAACAAAGGCAATATTTGGGTAATCTAAGCCCAAAGATTAGGCATAATATACAAAACTGCCTTTGACTGGGTGCATTCTGGGCGAAAAGTGTAGAATCTTTGCTCTAAACTAGGTATGTACACTATGAATCCATAACAATGAATCCAGAACAAAACAAAGTAAAACGTGCTGAATATGTTTTAAACCAAAACATACAACAAGGCAAACAAATGGCTTGAATAGACGAAACAAATTTCATTTTATTTTATCGGCGTACAAGAGGTCGTGCCCGAACTGATGTTAAGGCAGTCGCGTAACTACCGGCAGCAAATGTTCATTTAATTGGGGTAATATTTGCAGCAGGTGCCATGCCTATGGAACGTCGGCATTGTTCTTTTACAGTAAATTTAACGAATGATTAGATTGCACGAGTACTTCAAGAGTGGCAAAATCTGGAAAATGAGTTACAAGATTTGGTCATTGCTTGCGATAACGTGCCTAGCCAATCAGCGCTTGAAACTGTTATCGGTGAGACAGCTGCAATGCTAGTGAGGTTGGCACCTTGTGCCCCCATGCTCAATCCCATTTGATCAAAAGTCAAACTTTATGTCAAAGCTCTTCTTCACATCTCACAAGTTATTAGACCTTTGAACAGCGGTTGATTTATTTAGAACAATTTATTGACGAAGCGAAGGACACTATTGGGGAAAATTGTGCACGTTTTGCACAACATACCATCCATCATAGTACGGTTTTACACTAGAGCAGTTTTTCAACAAATTTAGACTTACCCTAGTTCTCTATACTGTTACTGCAGCATTTTTGAGATTTTCTGAAATAAAAATTTTATGATCTGATTTACAATTGACACTGTCTGAACCAGAGTTCGAAAAGGTGTAGAAATCGTACTGTTATATATACACAATAATTAAAGTAATGTGACCTTGTAATAATAGGTTGCATTTAGGTAGTGCAGAATAAATATTAATAACATGTATACATAAATATGTACCTATTTCCGAGAAAAGATTTTTATACATTTTTTTTTTTCGATTTTTGTGACTGCTAAAGATACTAAATACCATATTTGATCTCATTGTAATTCAGTCTATCTTGTGCTTTCTTTGAATTGTGTTGGCGTGTTGAACAATTACCATAAAATTGGTTATTTAGCGGCCTGCTGGCTCTGATGACAGTTTATACGAAAATGTGTAGAAATCGGGTGAAAATATTATCAATATTGACGACATAATTAATATTCTGAATATCGACAATTTGGACGTAACAGCGTTTTTTCTCTTGGATGAAACATCATTGACACGCACGTTGTTGAAACAAAAGGAATTGGTTCATCAAAATTAATGTGTTCTTCTGGCTTTCCCACCTCATAGTAAACCAGTAATTACTCATCATGGTGAAGATGACAGTGCATCCGTGGAAAATTGTTTCTTAATTCTGGCAAAAAATATAAAACAATATAAGGCTGATTGTCATAAAGACATGACACTCGAAGAATCGTGTAAATCAGCTTTTCCCAAATGTGCCGCTGGAGACTGGTAGTAATGGCCTTGTCATATTCGCGACTATTGCGCGACACATGTAGTTTATGACTCTGTGATGAATTTTTACCCCAAACGTCCAGATTTTTAGAAAAAAAAAAATAAAAATTATAAAACAACATTTTGCAATTTAATTTTGAATCTGCAAAACCGAAATCTTGCAGATGATTTAAAGTTATCACAAGCATGATAAATGTTTAATCAAAACATATTTACTTATCCCCTCCAAAAGATTGATAACGTCACTTCAAAATAATGCTGAAAATCTTAAATGTGCAAAGTATGATGAATCTGTACCTGCGATTTATCACTGCATTCATATTTTTTAGATTTGCTTATAGAGGGTGTCTCAAAAAAATTAGACTAAGTCAATTTATTTTATTGATTAAATCAAAAATTGCAAAACTGAATACTTTGAAATCTTGCGAACGTTTTGAAGTTATTGTAAGCATTAAGTAAAATGTATCTGTTTATCAACTCCAAAAATCGATGACTTAATCTTAAAATTTTGCCAAATAAATCCTATCTAAAATGTGCAAAATACTCGTATGATCAGTCTATACGTATAATTAATTTATCATTGCATTCATATTTTTTAGATTTGAATCGCTTTATACAGAAAGGGCTTAAATCAATTTTATGCAAAATGGCGTTTTTAGTTCTAAAACAGTCTTATTGCGCATTGGCCGACAATTACTACACGCAACGAAGATGAATCAATCTTTAATTAAGTTTGTGTTGCCTAATAGATAATTTTCAAACATTGTAATAATAACCATAAAATTATTTTCATACAGCTATCTTTCTCAGTTATGCATAAAGGACAAAAGTCATGTTTTCCCATAATTTTTTAAATGTGTAAATAGCCCTTAAGCCAGGTTTTAGAAAGTTTTTGTTAATTTATTTAAAATCAAATTTTATGACTTATGTTCTTTCTGTAGAAAGCGATTCATTTGCTTATACAGATTGATTGAAAAAAATTAATGAATCAGTCAATTCATTTTATTGAATAAATCAAGAATTGCAAAAGTGAATATTTTGAAATCTTGGAGACGGTTTAAAGTTATTCTAAGCATGGTAAATTCTTAATCAAAAGATATCTGTTTATTCCCCCCAAAAATTTGATGACGTCATCTCAAAATTTTGCCGAATAAATTCTACCCAAAATGTGCAAAATATGATGAGTGTTCACTTGTGATTTATCATTGCATTCAAATTTTTTAGATTTGCTTAAACAGGTGTCTCAAAAAGGTAATGAATGAGTCAAATTATTTTATTGATTAAATCATCACCGCTCACTCCATTTTGCCAGAAAACTTTGAGAATACAGTAGGTACTGTTATTTTAAGGATTACACTGAACCAATCCAAGTATACTAAACTCACTTAACATACACCTTGTAAAACTTTTATAACTTAAGCGGCCTAAGCCAAAACATGCTTAGAAGTCAAACTGGCTATTGTAAGCTTTATGGTCCCGAACCGCAAAGATTATTACTGTCCATTGTTGCTACAGTGGAGCTGTAAAGTTTTACTAGGTATATGTCAACTGAATTAAGTTATACAATAGCCAGTTTGACTTATAAGGGTGGTTTGGCTTAAGCTGCTTAAGTCATAAAAGTTTTGCTAGTCAAGTATGTAGTAGTATGTCAAGTGAGTTTAGTATAGATATACGTGTCCTTGCAAAAATGTTGATGACGTCATCGCAAAATTGTGTAAAGAAAATATCAACTCCAAAATGCTGGATATGTTTCATTGTACTTCAGGAGCGAGGGAAGTTCTGTCGAAACAACTTTCGACCAGTTTTTTTAAGTGGAAAAACATTAATAAACCCCCAGCAGCACAACCAAAAAGTAATTATGCAGTCGACGAAATTATACAACCCTGTGATTTTCAAATACCTTATAAAACATTATTATTAATAAGAACAATTCATTCTACATATTCACCGGAGACTGCTCTTAATTGTGATAGTAAGTAGATTATTGTTGTCTTTTTTATGTTTTGCTATTTTGTAAATATTTTTTGCTATTTCTTTTGTGTGGATCTCAATTCTCTTAGCTACCATCTCTAACTGGCACGGGTTCTTTAATTGTCACTAACCTTGCTATACCGGCACAAGAGACACAGTGGTTTCATGACTTTGACTTTTCCAACCCCCTCGCCTGTGAACAAAGAACATCTTAAACTAATCCCGTTAAAGATTAGCCGGTTTTGGAGAAGCGTGCTAGCCAAGTATAAAAAAGAAATTGTATTTAAGTTTGGACGGTGTCATAAATTTGCATCTAATAAGCTGTATTATACGTTGACAAGGGTAGTGAAAGAGTCGTAGTTGTAAAGCCACTATATCTCTTGTGCCAGTATACTGTGACATCCAACGCCTCATAATCATATATCATAAAGTAGATACAAAAATAACACTCTGACTACACTGTTCCATGTAGTGTCTATTGTCATCCTATCTGACAATCACTTCACTGCGAAAACAAATGTATAAACATGTGTAAAATAAGATAAAAAATCTGCTTGTGTTTGTTGTGTGCCCACTCGACAATGTCTATAAATTAAAACGAAAAACAACATCGTTGCTGCAAAAATCTTATTTCCCAGGTTATGCACATTAGTATTTTTTGATATATTATGCCGAGAGAGCAATAAAGAACACCCTTTGATAAAATTTTCTTCTTGTCAAATTACCGTCAATTTGAAAGTTTGAGTTGAACAGAGTACGACCAAAGACAAACTCTCAAAAATCGATGGCTGTGCTTGATCGTGTTTTTTGTGCTCTCCCAGCATATTTTTTTCTTCCGAGAAGTATTCCTAAAATATTTGAAATATATTACCGTATGCAGTAATAAAAATAATAGTAAATAAGTTAAATTGGTATGGAATCACTGGTTTACAAATAAGATTTACCAGCATTTTGTAACCTGTGATTTAAAAAATTTTGAAAAAATTACAGATCCCGAACGATCGTTCAACCAACAATAAGTGGGTTTTTTCGGAGGAAGCAGAGGGGACTCTTTGAAATTTTTTTAATTATTTTCTAAATCCAAATACAATATTTGTTTAATTTAAGTTGTTTTTTGTTAATTATTTAAAATAAGCATACCAAGAAAAAATATTTTTTTGACGAAAAACGGATACTATTTAAACTATACCTATACTTCAATCAAAGTATTAATTTAGACAAATGAAGACGCCTTAATGTTTGAAACGAAAAAATTGAAAGACCAAACATTCAAACAAAATTCTCAAAATTTTATTTTTTTGATTCGTCATCCAACAGTCACTAGTGAAAAAATTTTTTAAGTTGTAACAAATGTTCTCCTTTCTTTATTTTTAATTAATGATTATTTGAATTTCATTTTAGAAACATAAAGACATAAACAGTAATTTGTTTTATACTACTTAACATCATAAAGTAATTATTAAAAACAAAAAACTAAACGCAAGCTACAGTTGTTGTCAGTTACTTTTTTCGCAATATTTTTCTGCGTTGTTTGCAGAAACAAAAACCGCTGTACAAAGATGAACAATATTGGCCACCAATAAAGAACTGTTACAAGTCAATTAAAATCCAGATAAGCACTAATGGCACACAGACGACGAACAGTTAAAAACTCGCAGCCATATGGTATGGTCAATAATTTTGGACCACCTATTCCACACACACTCTATAGCGCCCCACCTTGCATTCAAACAGGTGAACCGGCGTTACCTGTGGTTCTCTTCGTCATGTACCCTCAGTAAGCGATCGACAATAAACGGGCGACAAGTGGCGAAAGAGTTCGTGAAACCTAGTGCCTTACCACTATACCATACCATAGGTCACAGTGCTTAATAATTTGTAACAAAATAACCATAGCATAGTTCATGGTTGGCATAATTACACTGTAAAAAAAGTGAATGTGTGCAATATTTGCCCGGCGTACAGCATCCGGGAGGATTTCTCATCGCAGCGATTAATGGTGGGTCATCATCATCGTAAAATGTTTTTTGTGACGACCGATCGAAAGAATTTTCAAGTTTGGGCCAAAATTATAATAAGGTGTCTAAACAAGTTCTCGAAAAATAAGACACCCACTCAGGGCAACTTCTAACAAAGAAAACTGAGACATGTTAGGAGCTCAATAACTCGCGAACAGTATATGATTGGTAAAAAGTTAAAACCAGTATTTGCATATTTAGACTTTATGTAAATCGGCAAATATTTCATAAATCTTCTCCAAATGTTGTCGCTCAGTATGCAGTTGAGAAACGTTTATGCAACTGTTTTTTTCACTTTTTCTCTGCGGGCTCATGGTATGACGCTTAATAACACCTAACTACCTTTCTAACTGACATTCTTTCAAGTGTCGTACAAAATGACACTATTTTAAAATAAGTTACGTAGTACCAAGCAGAGAATTATGTTTCAACTGTTTGAGAAATATTCAGCGCAACTCTCCCTTAGTTTCAGTAAGAAAATATAAATTTCCACTCTATTTGTGCGAAGAATGCGCCTTACACAATAGAAATCTATTATATTTAATAGCTTTATGTAAGTGCGCATTCTTTGTCTTTTACTGCTAGCAGAAGCAAACAATCTGTTAAGCGTACCTCATAAATTTCTACAATTGCAAAATCACGTCTGGGGGTTAATTAATTAGACAAAATATCCCACTCAGTTTTTTAATTATTAGTATTGAAGGCAATCCTTTTGTCTTGCATGAATAAATTTTCTGTTGTAAAGGTCATCTAACAATACAAACTAAAAAGTAAAGGAAAGGCTTGTTCACACAACACACATAGAGCACAATCCATTTACTAAAGAATTTGAAAGCCGAATTATTTCAGCATCGGCAATTAAAAATGTCGGGCACATATATTAAATTACAGAGAAATCAGAATATTTAAATTTAGGATAATCGAGCATACCCACACAGTGGGTAATAAATTTGTACGGATGCATCCAGGCAAGAAAGTTTATATTCTCTAAATCACTTGAAGCAATGTAGATACAACTATAGAATGTGAAGTTAAATGCGACTGTTAATTCTTTTTGTTAAAACAACATCAAAGAAACGTCAAAATGTGTTAAAGGCAAATTAGCGACTCGCCTAAACTTTTACTTATGTTATTGCTTTACGTTCACTTAAACTATTTAAATACATTCGAGCTTTTCCTTCGGCTATTAATTTTTTGCAGATATTAGTCAAAACGATTAAAAAAGTAGTGACAACCAAACTTGGGTTGTTGTCCCTAAACATCAAATAACACTTTCGAGAGTTTCAATATGTTTTTATCTATTACAGGTGTTCTTGTCGCAGCTCGTTACGTCAGGGTGTTAAACACCACAAATTCCTAACACTAAGTGCAAAAGACCGATACTATAACATGATATAGTGTTCTTCTATAACGACTTTAACAGGTGAGTTTGCTCCCTACAACACTCTTCTAATTGCGTTATCGTTGCATTAGCCTTAACTCGCTAATAAAGAAACGCAAATTAACCTAATATAAAATTTAAATACGGTTGTTAGATGAGCAAGCAATTAAGAGTATGCAATATTTGAAATTTTCTTGTTGACTTTCTCACTATCCGTTTGGCTGTTAGACATAATTTGTTAATTTTGTCTAGAAACTGGAAAGGTACTCGGCTAAATTACAAGTGGGTCGACAGATTCGGACAAATTTTGTGTGCATAATTAGTTTAACTTGGTTTTTGAAACTTACATAACTGAATTTGTTACAGTGCGCCTTTCTAAAGATGATAATAGAAAAAGTGTAAATTATGCACTAAATTAATTGAATGATTTCGCTTTGAAAACGATAACGTTTCTCTTCCGCAACGCTGATAATAATAATTATTTAATTCTTCAACGAACGGGTGGTTTTTACGACGAACTCGAAACCGGAAATTCCAAGATTTGGTTGCTTAATCACTTTTTGCACGCTAATCATTTAATATATATGGAATTTTTTAATTGGTGGTCTAAAATACGCCACGCTTCTAGATCCTTTCAGTTTCATTAATCAATCAATTATGATAACCAAAAGAAGTGCAACGACCAAAGAAAGTGGCTGTTAAACATTACATGCACTTAGTTATCTAGTCTTAAAGATGCTTTAGTACTAGTGAATGTGTGTCGTACAACGTAGGTATGCAACAAAGTCAAGTAGAACCGTAATGCAACATCCACACGCTCATTTCTATCGGTTTTTTAACTCTTAGTTTTGCGATCATTAGCGTAAGCAGCCTTGCATGCCTAAAATGAGTTTTGTTTATTGTAATTGTTTTGTTGTACGGGAGTAAGAGAAAAGAGCTGGACTGTTCCTCTAGAAGCAACTTAAACGTTGTAATGCTCAGATTTTTGCTGCAGGTGACCTCAAGAGGTCTGGGTTCTGCAATAACCCAGCCACAGTTCTGAGAACACTTCATTCCGTACCTAACAGGATGTTATAGTGTGCTCAATGACCGATGACTAATCAGTACGTCCATGGCAAACGTCTCTTGTCCAATGAACAGCTATGGGTTAGATCAATAGACCATGACCATTTTTAGGTTCTACCTCAGTTTTACTACAACAAGTACAAAACTCATTTGTGACTCATTTCAATTCCTAAAACTAACAACTAAAGTCTTAAAAAGACTTTCGTAACTCTTTCCAATTATCGCCTGAGCGCGGAGACTTCAACACTACATTAGAAAACGTACCGCAAATCTATGACAAAACTGCAATAAACACAGGTTCTAATGCAACTATTTGTGCACACTTTCTAATAGACAAGAAATATCAAAACAGACTTATCTCCTAATTATGGATGCATTGAACTCCCATACAAATAGAAATCAAAACTGAGACCGCTTGCTAGTGAAAATAATTAACGACTTTCATTTTAGAATCCCCCAAGGTCGTATTATCGTATTTCAAAAATTTCAACGGTTTGTCGATAATATCACATAATAGGTCAAAGTATCATGCACGAAATCTGAAACTTGGAAAATGTCACAAAGTTAATTTAATAATTATATTGGTAGTTGAGCCCACGTGAATAACATGTGTATTGGACGTCATAAAAATTGGTGGCCGCTGAAATAGCATTGACTCTTAAGTTGATTTACATTGGCTGTTGGCGGTTATGCTAATTACCTTAGTTGTTCTAGAATTGGCAAGTTTTACTTGCATGTTGTGGTTACCTAGCTGCTTAATTTATTTCTAACATGTGGATATTTATAACTATTTTCACCATTTTGTCGGCTGTCAAGGAGTGTACAGTTTAATGACATTTTAATGTGGGCCATGCAGTAGAGAGAGAGAACGCGTCATCACTGTTCTGTGACGTCATCGCATCTACTATATACATTTCCGTTTGTTGTACTGCTGTTATCTGACGGTTCAAATTGTGAGAAATAATTATTATTCTACTCTTTAGGAGTACAGTAAAGCGAAACACCCTTCACTGTAAATTTAAACAACAATATTTACAACTTTTGTTTTATTTGTTTTTTTATGTTTAAACAATTAACTAATTCACTTTGTATGCAAATTTTTTGTCACAAAATATTCAAAATTTTACAATTACAGACAAATGTCAGCAAATTCTATGTGTTACAAGATAGGTAGATATGATTCTTTTTTTTTTGGGGCACTTTTTAGTGCACAATCGTGTTAACACATAATGTATCTTCCAGAAATTTCAGGTGTAAATAAAAATTATAAAATATAGCATGTTGACTGTAAATATTTCATAATTTTGTATTCATGACTTTTTGAATGCAAATAAATAATACCTATAGGATGTGCAAAATTTTAAAATTCTAATAAAGACTCGACGATTCACAACAAATTTTCTAGATCAGAGGAAAGGTCTTTCTGCGATTGAGGAATATGTTTGTTTGTATTGTTATTAGACCTAGCTACCCACATAGGTAACCATTCCATTGATTAAATACAGTACCGTAATAATGTATAATATCTTTAATCAGTGATGGTACTAGAAAAAAAAAATTAAAATCATGCCATTTATCGTTGTTTACAATAAATAATACGGATAGTAGTAATACTATTAATAAATTCAGAACGCACGGCAAATAGTACGCCTGCTGAATTATAATAGTTAATTTTCTGAAAAAATATCGATTCAGTGAGGCTCAACGGAAGGCAAGATTCACGAATTCAGGGATTTCGAGATGTTTTATTCTGATCGCATTTTATTACGTCTTTTTTGCGGTAAAACACTATCAAGTGCGAATTTTGTCGTGAGCAAGAGCTTAAATATTTGACATGTAAATTACCTATCCAACCCGGTGACTAATTTCCACACATTAAATTGGTAGAAAAATATGTTTCTAATTTGTATTAATTTTTTTAATTCCCGTGTGACAATAAGAGAAATATTTAGAAATTGACTCATTTTTTGTGTTCTTATTTTTTAGCTCATAGGGTACGAAAATTAGTTTTCCCATTGTCATCTGTAGTCTATCAGCTATTCACTATTAAATTATTCTTCATCAGCTCAAAATTCGGTATTCAATGATATTCTTCTCTTTTGTGGTTAATTAATTGTAATGAATCCACCCCCTTTTTAAAACTTACTACCCCGAAATTTTGGTAAGACACTAACATTGGTCGAACGTTATTAAATTTTTTATTCGGTGAATGGCACCATTCTAAAAACATTATTCAATAAACTTTTCCTATGTAAAAATCCTAATTTATATCTAATTTGTCTGTAGTTCAGGAAACCGAGTGACAACTGTACTGCGTACATATCAAAGTGAATATATTTACTCCCACGAAAAAGTTAATAACTTCAATTCAAGGAGTTTCTTAAAGAATTGAAAAATGCGGAGACACGACCACCATAAAATTGTCTGAAGGAACAAAAGAAAAATGAAGTGATCTTACTCAAATACAATAAATCGAAATTGTTTCTGGACGAGTACAAGGCCTTTAAAAAATGGTTAATATTATTGAATTAAACCAACTGAACTAATATCCGTATTGCTTTTGCTTCAGAAGAGAGGAAAATTCACCGTAAATATTATTATTATTATTATTGTTATTATTGTGATATACGTACACACTTTAAATGTCATACTTTCGTTTACTACCATTCTCTAATACAAGTTCGCATTTTTAAAGAAAGTTCAAAGTTAAAGGTTGGAATCGCTTTGGATGTATCCACCATTAACTATTCTATTTGTAAAAAATTTCACCAGTACACATTATGTAATTTAGCGTTTTTTACAACAAGTTAAACAAGCCGATGAAATATTTTGTGAACCTTGGATAATTTCATCCGAATTTGTTCACAAAATAAAACGCAAGGTTAATTCTACTATGAAGCGATCCTCAGTTTACTCAGCAAATTATCTACATTTTTTTGTTCTTCTTTTTATTCCTTTATCACTGCATTTTTTTTAGTTGTGAGCAGTTGATGAACCATATTTATATGGTCGTAAGTACCGTCGAAACAACTAGTGGGCAATTTTATATACTCTATTTTTTAGAATCTGATTTTTATTTCCCGAGCGTAAATTTAGGAAAAAAAATATAATAATGTCTATCCGGCGAATGGGTACTTTCATGGTTTTTGGACGTTTCATGGTACCAGGAATGCGAACAATAGGTCCTCCTTTTCCCTTTATCTATTTTCCGTTTGTTATCTTTCCGTTGTCTGTGTCGCGCCATAGAAAGTAGTACCATTGTGGGCTAGTTTATTTGAGGTACGACATTTGTAGATTGAAGTTTCGTTAATTAATAATGACAGCATATGAGAATATTATTTCGATAATTTTTTAGATCAGTTCCTTGCTTTTTGGTAGATAGGTACTAATAAGAAATAGTTAAATTTATTTTTAGCAAAATTTCTATAATTTTTGATCGTGAAAATTTTCGTCTTAACTAAGTTACGAAAAAAGGGTTAAACATGGTGAAAAGGTGCTATCCAGACAATGCTAACATTCCTCAAGAGGCAAGTTTAAATCTCCATGACTTCAGTTTTTTTTTTTTTTTCAAAATAGTAATCGTTCAGAAACTCTTAGAATTTTCGAATATTTCAATTCTCTAAGAAAATTTTGAAATTTTAAACCCTCGATTTTCTAGGATCACCGTATTTTATATCTTAAATCTGAAGGTGATCTAAAATTTGACTTGATTTGACTTCTGATAAGTTTCATCTTTAAGCCACTAGGGTCTAGACTTATTACCACTGGGCGGAAAAATATCTTACGGATGCAATTCCCCAGTTGAAGCAAGGTGTGTTTTACGGCGAGTAGCGGGGACGCTTTGATCTGGTCCACAAGGTCGTAGCCAGTGCGTCGCTTGGAGTGTTTACAGCTTGTTAAAAAACTACTTCTATATTACTATATTACTTCAAATAAAAATACTCGATGCCCTTTTTAATTTTTCAAACACATGACCACAGATTTGTGATCTTGAAATGTTATATTATGTTGATATAGTCCAAAAGAAAAATATATTTGTAATCAAACTATCGCCGCGACAGCACTGGATCGAGCGTATGAAACACAATTCCGCGCGTTGCTTATTACACATGGTTTTCTTTTTAGGTATGGAACTACTGAAATTTTCCAAATTTTGGAATGTATAAAATTGCAACAAAATGTAGCTTTTTCAATATAAATTTTCCAAAATTTTTACCGTTTGTAAAATATTTCAATGATATGGAATACACATTTTTTAATTTTTTTAACTTAATCTTGAAAAACTTTTAGTGCTTTAGAACATCTAGAGTTAAGAAATCTTTAGCAGCTTGAAGATCTTTGAAAGTTACATCATTCTAAATTTTCAGACTTCTTCAAAAATTAAAAAAAAATAAGATAAAATATTAAGGACCATTAGGATTGTGTCTGGCATTTTCAGAATCTCACTATGTTAATATTATAATTTTGGCAATTAAGATTTCTGATTATTAATGAAAAATCGGTGTCCTTTAGTTTTCTATATCTTTGTCAAATATTAAAGATTTACTTTCAGGAAGAGAACTACTGATAT
This sequence comes from Zophobas morio, assembly GCF_036711695.1. NCBI lineage: Eukaryota > Metazoa > Arthropoda > Insecta > Coleoptera > Tenebrionidae > Zophobas > Zophobas morio. The sequence goes on from NW_026972110.1 coordinate 9,615,958, forward strand.
TTTTCGGAGTTTTGGATTGTTGACAAATTTTTTCGTGTGTTAAGAATAGCGTGAAGTGGTAAAATCCTTACCAAAATTTATCCGATTATCCCCACCCACACTGTAATGACGTCGCATTAAAATTTTGGGTAGTAAATACAAATAAAACACTGGTTACAAAATTTTCTGCAAACTTTGCTTTAAAATAAAGAGTTTTGTCAAAAAATAAGATGTATAATTTGATAGGAATGATTTTCACTGAATTTGAGATTTACTCAATAAAAGAAAATCAGAAAATTCTAAACTCTGGTTATTTCACAATATACTTTCATACGTAAACAATATAAGCATAGCACAGTCGTAAATAAAAAATGATAAATTTGTAATAAAAAGATTTTGTGATGTTCAAAAGCCAATTTAGGCAATACAATACAAAACAAAAATCTCAAATTTTTATTCTTATTTTTCAAACTAAATTAACAATAACCGAAAACTCAACAATGAAAACATCACACATTGCATTTCTAGGTTAAAAGTAAATGTCACGGGGAAACCAAATTGGTTCCTACTTGGTTGTTCGAAAATAAATATTACTGATGTATAATTTGTATGCTTAGTCTCTCATAGTCGGACTAAAACCTGCTTAATGCAGACAATTTAATATATTTATTGCAATTATGAGTTATTATTAACATTGTAATAAGTTGGCAAAACAAAGGTCCATAACTGAAGGAAATGGACTTAAGTGCCATAAAGCAATAACGAAAATGACGTAATAATTGCCATGAACAGTAACTAAATTCATCCGGCATTGATTCTAACAGTACAAGATGACCACAGCGGTTTTTGCGTTTTATATGAAAATTATTTATTCCTGCTCTAACCAAGTTCATTGTTTTGCCAAAATCTTCCCACAAAGATTTTTTAAGCTAAGGTGCATTATATTACGATGTTGCGATCAACAAATACGTCGTATTTGTTTCTCGGGAAAAATACTCACGCGTCACTTATTTGTTTGATTAATGTTTTACAGGTTTTTGCTCCTGTAAAAAAAGTTTACTGTTAATTGAATTCAGTTAGATCAATTGTTCAGCTTTTGTGAAAATATCCACATAAAAATGTGTTAAAAGAAGCACGCTAGTGTGACAAACCAACTCAGATTGTTACAAAATTAATACAAAGGAGTAAAAATTTTATTTAATTTTAAAATAAAAGATTACAGGTATGCAAAAGTGTAGGAAATCTTCGTCGGAAGTAAAACTAAACGAGCAATGTGTTCACAATGCTATTAAAATGTTAAACATCTTAATTTTAGTTTTATGTAAATGAACTTTTTCAGTGTGTTTTCCTTGGCCCATACCTTTCTCTCGGTATAAACTGTTACAGCACCACCATAACACCTTTCTTGAAAAATAACACAACATGCGGGTATCGAGCATTGTGAATATATAACACAAATTTATAACTTGTAACAATTAGTAAATGTCCCTAATTTGATAAAATTTTTGGGTCAAGGTGATGTTTTAAATAAATTAATCGCTGCCTTCGAATCTTTAATAAAATATAATCAATCAACATTATGATTTCTAGATGTGCAAAACTTCTGTATTACTTAATTTATTTGCTAAACCAATTAATTATTTATTAGAATTTTATAATCTTTTGAGGATTTTTAATTATGTCATAACAGTCATTAAAATTAAGAGTCCTTCACGAGAGAGATTAATTGCGCCAGATAGATATTGCAATAATATACCATAACTAAAGATAAATATAAACAAAGTAATAACAAAAACCAGCATGAATGCTTGCATTTTAATTACAACATTTTGTGGTACTTGTATAAATACTCTAGACACAATTTGCATTATATTATCTTCGCTTGAAACATTTTGACAACCTATGTTTACTTTTTTCACAAATTTGTGGACCCAGTTTCGTCTCAAACAAAAGCCTCATCGTTTTTCACAGATCCTTGTGAAAATACTTAAAATCTAAATTGCGAATTTATGGGTAATCTTTCCGTGAGAACCCATTTCTTTTGTCTTACCACATGAATGAAAAATTTCCGTGCCGATAGGCGCGTTTACCGTATTATATGTCAAAGTTTCAAATTACATGCATGCCTTGACGCTCTTGTAAAAAAGCAGAACGATCATTTGTAAAACGTCTAATTTAGGCTATTCATCCCATAGGACAGTGACCTGAAAATGCGTGTAAGACTAAATAAAAACACCATTGTTGGAAAATTACACAGGTAGGTAGTAGGTATATTTATGTGGGTTTTTAGTGGCTTTCAACAATATCGCGTAAATATTCACAAGCAACTCAATTAGATGCGACCAAGTCAACTCCGCTCACAAATTTGTGAATGAGGTGATGATTTCGTCAGGTGAAACCTCACAAAAGAATGTCAGAAAATTACAATATTTGATGCAATTTGTACAAGGCGGCTACGGTTGATTAGCCTGCTACGATTTGCAAGGACGTACTTGTAATAAACCGTACAATATATAGATCAACGCCTAGAGCGAATAGCTTGAATTTCACTTTTACTCAGAGACAACATTTGAATGTGTAATAACGGTACAAGAAGAATAAAACGAGTGGTTCTTGAACAAGGTAAGAAACAGAAGCAAAAAACAAATTCCATACATTAGTGCTTAGCTATAAAATATAGATCACTATATCTAGCTACAAGGAAGTGATAATCGCTGCACTCAATTAATCTGTAGTTTATGGAGATTATCGTCGCATAAATTGACCACTCCGTGAGTTACTGTGGAAACAGATGCAATTAAAACCGCGTAGGTTTCAAATTTTGCTAAAGGTGAACAACTAGCAACTAGGTTTACCTCAATAAGGTACCATCAAAAGTGGTTTTGCAAAACCGCGTATTATTGAAACCAGTTTCACTTAAAAGATAAGTGGAAAATTTAGAGTCGGGGCTTTATAACTTTCTGTTTGGAAGTCCTTGATATAGTTTTTCTTCATCAATGTCAACCTTATCCGGATCAAAAATACAGAGACCTATTAAAAAGCTCTAAAATTAACGAATTCAATTTCGCTCTTTGCGCAATTTCACATTATAGCTTAAAGGTAACGTGATATAACGACTTATTTTGGCGAAATTCGATCTTGAAGAGAAACTTCAGTGCTGAGAAAATATGTACACGTTAAAAACGATTTTTCAAAGCTGAGTGAGCAGCGACCTTTGATGCACACAAAGAAGCCTGAACGGGGAGAGTTCAACGTGCAGTCACGCCGCAAACTTTGAACTGTCTTCTGGCTTGCCAAAGTAACAATAATAATCAACAAAATATTTACATGAATTTAAAATATCAGCTAAAATGATAAACGCAACTCAGCCTTGAAACGAGAAACTCATAATCAGAACAATAAAAATTAGACCTCCCTTTCATTGAAAACAACAATTTCCAAACAAAATGAGGTTAAAGTTAAATGATAACAATAAAATTAACATGGTCTCAGTTTTATAATAGATCTTAAAGCACAAACTGTTAAACTTGCCTTTTAATGTTCTGATAACGTTGATAACAGCAAAAATTAATAAGCATGACCGAATAACTGATTTTAGATTGCTTTATTGACAATGTGATGTCAGCTGTAACAGTGACAAGCGTCAAATGAACAATTGTCACCGCTCAAATATTTTTATCCTCCATTCGCTGAGCAAGTGACATGACTATTGATTTTAAGAATTTTTACTGTTTAACACAAACTCGTTAGCAAAGATATCAAGAATGCATGACTGGTAAGCCATAACTTTGGCAAGAAATAGGTATTACCTAATGCGATATGAGCACGTGATTAATCCAATAAATTACAAGTGTTTTTTCTTTTGTGTAATTTTTAAAGTTAATAAAACTCAAACATTCCTTTAACGACAATGCCATTATGAATATGTAACAGGAACCGTTTCACATATAAGGAGAGGTTGTCCTTCAACCGCTCTTTTACCCATTCATAAGCAGGCTAATATTTGACACGTCATAGTCTGTTGCAACGGTTTTCCTTGCTTGAAGAGAATAGCCGACGCATGAGTCTTTAGCGCTTTTAAGCGTCTGTGAAGCTTTGAAAGGTGAGATCACTGAAATAATTTTAGCGTTTGGAAATTATAAATAACCAGGTTTCTTTGAATGGCTTGATCTGACTAGAAAATTCTTGGAAAGTATTTATTTATTTTTACTCTCATTCAATTATCTCCTAATCTTATTTATCCTAACGTAAATATTTAACACAAAAAAAATAGTTATGATGTTATCAATAATTACTGAAGTTTGAAAGAATAACGCAGGATATATCTTTTGTTTACATAAAGTGCAAATATATGTTTTCTCTCTTTACAAAAAAAAACTGAGAACAACAACATGACGTTTATACGTTTGTTGAGTTTCTTGCTTTAGCTGTTATCAGAGGCCACCACTATCTCAAGACATTGAAAAACTTTTGATAACAAGAAAGAAGAGGCTAAAATACGACATTTCTTACAATATTTACTACACTTTGCTTTATATACAAGAGAAAGTTTTTACTTTTTTCTGGTTATCTGCAACACTTGGATTGTGAAGTGCATGTCGTAACACTTTAATAAATGCAAGAAATGGGTTCGTAGCACTATTTTTCGTATAAACTCTGAATTATCAAATTTCACAAAGAAAACATAAAATTCGCTTATTTGGGAATGTATTAAAAATACGTTCAAAATTCTTGAATATATTATGTAACTGTGCATAAATCAAAAGGATACTTGTTCGGGTTTATTTCTTCTATTACCTTGTTCTTAACATATATGTCCACTTTAATTACTAGAAAATAAAAATTAACTAGTCTTGCTGGCCTTTGTCAAGTCGTAGAATACGAAAATACAAGTTCCCCTCTTCCGTGTGTCTGTCGTCAATGCACTGGAAATATTTGGAGCAAAAATAATCTATGCAGACTACTCTGACATGAAATACACTGATTTTAAAAGTTTCGCCCTGAGATACTATAGGCACGTATTTTTTGTAGTTTATGCAGGATGTCTAAAAAGAACGTTTGGACCAATTTATGTGTTGGAAATCCAGAAACTATAAAATTTCTGGTTACTAATATTCATTTTTTTGTAAAATGACTTTGATAACTGTGTAAAAAAATACATAGACTGTTTCCATCATATTGAGGAATTTGGATTTTTTATCGGTAACCATTTACTTAAATCTTTTTGAATTGGGAATTGAGATAAACTGACTGTAACACATTTTACAAAACTACCATGAAAGTATGTACCTTATGAAAATATATATATATATATATATATATGTGAAAAATAAAGTAAAAATATATGTACAATACAAAGCAAAACGTCAGACTTTGCCCTAACGTCTGCCCCAAGAATTTTATCGTTTGATATTTTTGTCGCCACTTTTAATAAATTGTTATCGACATGTTGTTGAACTTGGCATTTGCAGTATACAGACATTACTAAAATTAAGAAATATCTGGATACAAATCTCAGACACCGTGGGATTCTTTCTAATCTAGGTAGGCTGGTAGTTTAGAAACGTTTGTGCATGTGGTTTCAGACAGAAAGTCTTATGCAGTATTTTTTTCTTGTCATTTAAAAAAAAACACGATGTAGTCTATGCTTTATTGTCATAATGATTGACATTTTTAAAAAATAAATTTTTACGTACGTCATCATCCACATTCCAGTCTACGTCAAAGTGACAAACATGGCAAATTTAAGGTTATAAGTACGTAAAGCCTTTTTTGGGGGAATGACAGAGCTACTCAAGATTTTGTGGCCGAAACTGTACCACACATCTGTCAATGCCAAATTAAATGCCGAAAACTAACATCTCACTTAAGAAATTAGTTGAAAAATTATTTTTATAAATTTTTTAATTTAATTGTTAGAAAAAAAATAATTGAAGCGATCTGTTTCGTTATCTCAGCAGATAAGCGAGTTTAAAAAAAACATGAGCGGTCTGAACGCGAAATTTAGAATGGCTAGGGTAAAAGCTCAAGGTGGATACATAAACCACAAGTACCGGTGATTTTTTGATTTGTTGACAGAACAAATTCGTTCGAAAAATAGGTGGTAACTAGATACAGTTTTTAAATTTAAAAAAATATAAAATTTTAATGAGTTTAGCACGTAAATCACTTTGTTCGTAAAAATGTGCATTATTGAACCTGAATACGTGTTGTCTGTGGCTGAACCTAGAAAAGTAAGTTATGTTATGTCAACAAGAACATATGTCCTTCTTGGATTTAAAATTATTTATTTATTTATGATAAGTAACATATTTAATTGAATTTACAACAATTACTGGAAGTGTGATATATAAATTGACTCAGCGTTTCATATTGTCAGATACTCTAAAAAGAACTTCCGGCGAAATACTTTCACACTTTTGTACGATTCTCACTTTTAGGTCTTCAGTTAATTGTATGCACTGATCGTTTAAAAAAATTTTCTTCAAAATTGGGAACAAGAAATAATCTAAAGGTGTGAAATCAGGTGATCAAGGTGGATATGGTTTGTTTGGTAGCTAATTTAACAAAAAATTCTCTTCGTTTAAGTTCAAACTTGTTTGAGTTGTCTGAGCTGTTGAAAACATCCAATTTGCAATTCTTCATCTTGAAACTGATTAATAAATTCCTGTCCTGTCCAAATAGTAGTCTTCGAGAAATGGCACACCAAACTCGAATTTTTTGAGTGCAATGGTATTTTTCAAAATAATGAGGTTTTTTTACTCTCCACATTACAATAATCATTCTCTTTTTAAAATCAGGTGGTTTAAGTTCTTGACATACCTGTATTTTGTAATTTTTTTATAAGTTCAATTATGACAAGTCAGCTTGTGGCCTTCTTATAAATGTATGGAGGTCATCATCCATTCCTGAGGCTCTATTACAATACTTCCTTAGCTTACGGCCGAGAAGTAAAAAGTGAACACATTGAAAATTGGTCTGATCAAGAACACGTTTTTTCCAAAGCAAATTTAGATTCGAAATTTAAAGAATCGCATGATACAACAGTGTCGGATTGAGAACATGGGGGTCCACCGGGAAAGTGGGGCCCTTTGGTATTGTATGCAGATAGGTATTATTATTACTGCTTTTATTTTCAGTGTTGCTGGCGACATTGACGTTTGGAAAAACTATGTTGCTTTTTGAAATTTACCATTACCAAGTAAAACAAAGTTAGTACAAAAATTGTAGAAGGTTATTTTGACAGAACTTCCCTCGCCTTTGAAATATGGTTCGATAAATTCCGCTTCTTTAAAAAATTATAAAATTAAGTTGTGCGATTTTCGTTTTATGACAACTGTTAACCTCTATACAGTAGCGTAATTAACATCCCCGAAACCCCTACGTCTTTAAATATGAAATATATTTAAAGCAGATAAATAACGGGAAAAAATGTAGACAATTTCAATTTCTCAGTTTATGCTTATACTTCGACCGAATTTGATTACTAGCACAAACGTTAGCGATTAAAAGAACATGAAATTCGGTTGATTTTGTGTCTTGAACGCAGAGGAAAGGACTGACTGATTAATTAATTCATACTCAGTTTTTTTTCCCAAAAACACTCATAAATTTAAGGAAATTCGGCAAAAATGTAAGATGATTGACAAATTTTGACTAACGATTTACCATGTTTCAAATAATCCTAAAATATTTGCACGATGTCACAGTATTCGAGTTTTACAATTTCAAAGTTACATTGTAAAATATCGTTATATTGGATGCTCAGGGTAAGAACTCAACACGGATTCATAAAACACACATGCAAGAATATGTTATTTTATAAAATTTAAAGAACATTTGTTCGGCAGAATTCTAAGATGACGTCACAACTTTTTGAGAAGGCCTTAAACGAACAAATTTTCATTCACGATATCATCTTTCCTATAACCTTAAAACGTTTGCGGTATTTCAGTACATTCGCTTTGGCAATTATCAAGTTAAATTGAAAAATCCAATGTTGAATTCTTTCCCAAAAATCTCGATATCTAGAGTAAAAGTTCAACACGGATTCTAAATTACACATACATGGAGTATGTAGTTCTGTAAAATTTAAAAAACATTTGTTCTGCAAAATTATAAAATGACGTCATCATTTTTTAGGAGGCCATAAACGATTTACCACGCTTACGATAATCTTAATAAACTTGTATGTTTATAAAGCATTCGGTTTTATAATTTCAATGTTAAGTTGTAAAATGTTACGCAGTTTTGTTTTTTTCCACAAAAATCTGGGTGTCTAGGATAAAAACTCGACACAGATTCATGAATCACACATAAAATTAAATATGTAACACCAAAAAAAAAGGGACAAATTAATAAATTAAAAAACAAAATGTGCGGTGATACGTATGTATCACCGCACATTTTGTTTTTTAATTTATTATAAGGTGCTTGACGTGCTTGACTTTTTTTTTATTTTTTTATAAAAATTTCCAAAGTCACCGGTTTCCATATGAATCCGCTGGAACCATGGTCAAAATCTTTAGAAGTCCACAACTTTTTTAAAAATAACCTTAAAAATTTGGTGAAATGTTAAAAAAATGCATTAAAAAAACTTCAAGACAAAAATGACTTTATTATTTTATAAAAAGCAATAAAAACTTCAGCGTCAAAATTGGCCAGTTTGCTTATAAACATGATAAAGTACCTTAAAATAAATGAAAAAACAGGTAAAACAGCTTAAATTAAAAAAAGATGTGGGGTGAAACGTACTATTTTATTTTCTACTGATTTCAGTTTAGAAATTTCATCTAAAATGTCCGATAACAACATGTGCAGGAGTATCTTATTTTATAAAATTTAAATAATATTTACTACTGTAAATTTTGGAGATGATGTCAACAAATTGTTACTAGGGATGATTAGCTAAATTTTGATCATCTACACAATATTCGTAATACACATATAAAATTTAACAACTGGTTTAGTAGTTTCGGAGATTATCTATCTAATAAAAATCCGGACAGACAGACAGACAGACAGACAGACAGGTGACCTATTGTTTCGTACTGCGTTTACGCTCTGAAATTAGAAAGATGCTCTTATTTAATAGTTACATGCATATATTGTTTTTTATGTGTCCGTTATATTTTTTCTAAGAATATTTATTGCATTTGTAATTGTAACATCCTGTGAAAAATGTAAATAATTGTATAAAAAAAAAGTAGACTGTTTCGGGGCCCACCGTGAAATTCCGAGTACCGGCTACACAATCCGATACCCTGCTACAATATCTCTGAAATACATAGATAAAAAACCCTAAAAAAAGAAATTTAAATTTAAAAAACTTCAAAACCTTAACAGTGTCGCTGAAAAAAAAAACAGATTTATACCAAACGATTTCCGTTTTTACAAAATCTTACATGTTAAATGCATCAAACGTTAACACACACTGTACATCAAAAGGTGTATAGGTTTACTTTCTATACCAGTTTAAAACTCCTCGTAATTCAATCCAAACACAAAAAATCATATATTTTTTTTGTAACTTTTTATATGACTAGTGAAAATTTAAGTTTACGAAAGCTTATGTGACAGTGTTTTAGCAAAATATTTAAGTGAAAAACAATAAAGTTTTTTGCTCAGAAATTTTAAGAAAGGATAGTAAGTTTCGCTCAGTTCGTAATAGATGCAACGACAACGGAAGCTTACTATCCAAGACTTTACTGTAAATTATTTCCACGTGTACTTTATAAAAAAATAATCAATTAATTAAACACAATTATCACACTCTTACACTACACAGTTCAATAAAAAGAGTAAATAGATTTGAGGTTTTACCTTTCCACAAAACATGTGTCACAGTTCCAAGATACTGCACTAACCAAGCGATAAAATAAAACCGATAAACCAGTGGCAATGTTTTCCCAGAACACACGAAACGTTAAATCCTCGAGACCTCTTGTGTAAATCCCAAGGTATAATTAACCATAGAAATTTGGCATAATGTGGTAAAATCCTCTAAATGCAAATCCATTTTTTCCTAAAAAACTATTATAATGAAGACCGCTACTTATTGTACAATACTTCATACTTCGTTCTCACCGAAATAACGGTTGCTTGAGATGATTGAGGAAATAGTTAAATTGGTATAAGAATGATGATGAATAGAGGCTTAATTACCATTTTAATAAGTGTTAATTGTTACCGACAATCAAATTAACGAAAATAAATAAAATAGTTGTTTGTGGCTTTATTAATATTTTAAAATGGTGTGAATGGGTGAATTTTTCAAACCTACATTTAATCTGTAATTAGTTCGAACAATCTCAGGAGTATACTTACGTCTGTACTCTCAAATGAAAACAAAATTTGTTATAACACAATGAAAATTAAATCAGAAGGATACGAAAACAAGAAAAATGGCTATAAACAACATTCTAATCAATTCTCGCCAACTACAAAACCAACAGACATCTTTAATGCATGCGATGAAGCAACCTTGTTGGTTCTTGTTAATTCCAGAAGTAAAAAGGAATAAATAAATAATCAACAGAAAATACCACGCAAAAAGCAACGCACAGTTTTTTTATTTTAAAATTAAAGCTTTATGTATTTACGACTGTAAACAAACCACTATTATTCCTAGAAATACTAAACATATGAAAACAGAAAGACAAAATTTGTACCGTGTACGCGTAAAAATATATGTTCAGCGTTTCGGTATTTAGAAAGTTCACGAAACAAGCGATAGCTTGTATCAAAAATTTACCATAAATACACCGTCATGTCAATTAATGTAATTACAGGTGAAGTTTCGAATTTCACAATGTTTGTGGTTCATAACGCAAAATAAAGATGCATAAAAATTGAAGCACCATCGTATCAACAAAGTAAAGCCCAGAAAGTAGGTTACATTTTTTATGTAATTTGGTACTCGCTTTAAAATGCCGTTTTACTTCGCTCAGACGTCAGTGCGGTCTGCATCACCTCCAGCAACATTTCTCTTGCTGGGAGTGTTTAAGAATGTTAATAATGTCATTCTGGGATGTATATGTGTATCTACACAAAAGCTGTGGGCGTTAAAAGGGAAATAGTTGCATTAATAAGTTAAAGGCAACATTAATTGGACGATTGTTGCAACTTACTGGAAATACGTACCACATTTTCACTTTGTGTCGGTTAATTATTAGATTACGCCGATAATCAAGATGCATTGCGGTTAGACGTTATTGTGGTAAAGATCATTATTGGGATTTAAGCGGCTGAAAAGAAAGTAATCGCGTTTCAATTGCCATTAAAAATGCGGCAGGTACGGTTCACTTTTACTGTCTTACTTATGCAACGTGGTGCATACAAACGGATAGTAAAAATAATAGACGATTTATTTAATTAACTTCAGGAAAACTAGCAGCGTTAATACTACGTCAATCATTTCTTATTATCATTAAAACAAAATTGAAGTTGTTATAATTAAACAGGTGATTCTTATCGATTTCCTAAGAAGCTAAATTAAGACGTGTTACGTGAAAGTGCAACAGTTGCCAGGACTGAATTCCACTTGTATCTATAAATTTCTAAATTATTCCGCAGGTTTCTAAAGATCGAATACACATTCAAATATTTCTCGAAACTAAAATTCTGTGACAGATATAAGTAACTGAAAGATTTTGGTCGCTTCCATGACCATTTAGATTAATTAAGCAATTTATATTTGTGCATTTTCAACATCTCTGCAAAAACTCTCGTTTCATTTGATTTGCTTAAAACTGAATATTGAAAAGTCTATAAAACCGAAGGCAACAATAAAAACTTTGCATCTTTCACAAAATACCTTCAAATGGCCTTTCCTAAATGATTCATGTATGAAATATTTATAAGATAGACTTTTTATACAACTGATATAGAAAGTACGCTTTTGCGTTCGCAGCGCAAAGTTAATGTATTCTGTTAACAAATACAACTGTCATTTTGTGGTTGTTCCCAGTAACAATTGTCGCAAAATACTTTGCCAGCACCTAATCTCCAATTACCACACCTTCTGTCCACGACATTCACGCGTTATGTACCGAAGAACGTCTAAAAGTGTGTCCCGTATGTTCAAGAGAATTCGAAAAATTCAAACGCTGTGCAACAATTTGTCATATTTATTCTGACTACTTACGACCTACATTTTCTAGAAGAATATTTAACGCATTAACTGTGTTTCCACTGATCAACAGCACGTCTGCAATCGTAGAAAAATTTTAGGAGCTATGTTTACCCTGTCAATTTTCACATAGTCTGTTTTCTTCTCTTTATATTGTGGAAACTTGTTACAAATGCTCCATGTGAAGATTTTGAGAACTTATTTCGCCACAGTTTGTTAATTGTAAATATTTCTATTGCAGCCTTGCAGACATGAAAAAAATCGTAAAAAATGCAGCTATGGTCTAAGAACTCTAGATTGGTGCCCACGTAACACCCAAGTCTTTACACTAACATGTTACAAGGTTATCGATTCCATATGTTGTCCGCATTATACCGATGAAAATAAAAATCAAATTCTGTCACCCGTTTTTATATAAATAAATTTTAGGCCGATGATGACAATTTGATAATCACCCGTAGAAATCGTTAAGTCTATTAGGTCTTGCTAATTATAGATTTCAAAATATTAAAACAATTTTCACATTTTGAAATTGTATATAATTAAGGTAGTTAAATTAACACTTTAATTCTTGCTTAATTATTTAATAATTATATACTATTGTTAGTACCGTAATTGATTTAAATTATTAAAAACTGGCAAAATTCACAGCATAATTAATTTAACAATAAAACATATCTAGTTACAAGTTTCCACATTATAAAAATATACTATGATAATGAATGTTTTTAAAAAAATCATGAAATATAAATATCACGTATTTCTCTTTATATAAGTCATTCAATTACCTAGAAATACTAAGAGTAACGGTTGCCTTAGTTTCAGTATATCCAATTTTCCCTCATTTCTGTTAAATGTTGTGTTTTTATTAAAATGACAAAAGATGAAAATGGGTCGCGATATTTTGTTTTTTCCAGTGTCATATATTATTGTCAGCGTGTTCAGAGGTTAAAACTACCAAAATGTCAAACCAAAAATAATCATTGCCAACTAGATATTTCCGACCATGACCTACACCCCCCATTCTTCTGTTCTAACGCACGATATTGAACATTTTTTTTAAAACGCAAGTACTTAATTAATCATAAAACTTAAAGACTTACTTCCTGCTATACAAAAGTATTTAGGAAAAGACACTATTTGATATACACCAGTACGAACTAATTTGTATATCTTTTAGATGAACACCCAACATAATGTAAGATAAAATACTTGTTACATTATAAATCTTTTAGCTTCACAATATGAAAACATACAAACCAAAATTCGTCACACTTTAAAAACTTGAATGTAAATATACTCCCGGTGCTGTACAGTTCCTCGGTCTAATAACTTACTTCACAACCAATACGTAGTATTAACGCAAACTATAATTATATGTACTATAACAGGTTGCAGGTAAATACAAAATGGAAATATTAACATATAAACCTCTTTTATTTTCATAAAAGCGACATTTCCATATTCAAGTCTGATAACTTGTTATTAATTAGTTAGGTGAATTCAAGCCTTTAGCATCCTTAATCGAGGTTAATTCTCACAGAAAATGAGCAGAATTACTGGTACAATTTCAAAATTTACATAGGTGACCACAGTTCTTATTGAGAGTCCTTTTTTGATTTTGTTTTTGTAAAAGATAAATTTAGAGCCAAGGCTCTCAAGCAGCCACTAGTCATTTATTGTGAAAATTTTTGACTAATTATGTAAAATTGCAACAAACCTAATTTCAAACATATGTAATATTCAGCAGTATGTTACGGATATAAACGCTATTTCAAACGGTGTCTCTTTTTCTGATAAATGACGTTTCAAATAAAAAGCGTCAGAGCAGAATAATTATATTCTAAAACGATTCCCCAGTTAATATTTCTGTTTGTTTCTATCGTGGATTACATGAATTTAATCCCTGTTGCATGGAGGCCAGCTTATTATTAATATTTATTACTTTCAAAATTGCCAGTGTTCTGGTAAAAAAGTAAGAGACTCGTTTCACACTTCACACTTGACCAGTCATTATGCGCAAGAGAGCAAGTGTAATCAAAATTCTAAGAAAAATCCCCTTTTTATTCAAATATAATTGCAAAAATTACGCAACATACTAATGACATAATTAAATAATCCTTTATGTTGTTGATTTAATTACCCGTCGATTTTATGCTAATTAAAGTAAACGTCTGCTACGGCAATTGAATGATTATTCCTTTTCTGACTGACTGTACTTCAATATAACAAAAGCCGTACCAGTGTCTGCATTTGTACAAAACTACGCCCCAGAACCGGAATGTAATTCTGCAGGACACTTTCACATATAATGATAACCATATTGCCCACTTACGTTGCAACACATGTGGGCCAAAAATATAGATTTATGGTATTTTTGCCGTCCTACTTATTATAATAGAAACTATGCATAGCAATTTATACGAAAATAGAACTCATCAACAAACAAAGGTCAAATCTTCTTCTTTTTTTCCTGATCATGACCTTCGTGGTTTCTCATTATGTAAGCAAGATATGGCCATAAAAGCGTTAAAGTACTATTGAAAACATAAGTCGTACTATAATTGCCGGAAAAAAGTGGAAAGGTTTCATCATGTCCTCTAAAATATGAAATACATAATTGTTTCCTTTGCAGCTCGGTCATTTTTTACATTTCTCATAATGTCACAACCGTAATCTGCACCGTTTGACATTAAGAGTTGGAGATGTTCTAGTCGGATATCTGTTTCATCCCGAAGGCAAAAACGGATTCACGTTTGAAATGAAAGTGAACGTGGTCGATACCCATCGTACCTTTTAAGGTCGTCATTGTTGCATTAGGTCGTCTTTGAGATTCCAAACGTTCTTCTCCAGTTTTTGTACCAAAACGTCGCTTGTTGATGCCCATAAAGACCACTTAGTTGCATAAGCGAGATCATAGAAACTTTTATAACGTAGCCATTTGTTTACCTTAATTTATACTCTCTCCATATGGTGGTCTGTGCTCCCCTGTTGGCAAAATCGTCGCATAAATTTATCAGTCGATCTAGGGGACGCCTCGTTCCAGCGTATGATATATCGTCCAGGTGCTAGAAGAGAAAGAATTTTAATTCCTTAGATAACGTCTAGAGAAAAAGTGAAAGGCGTTTATTTGGTAACAAGTACGAATTCTTTCCGTTACACTTATGGGTCAAGTTCATCCTCCAAATTGATTACAACTTAATTGCAAATTAAGAATTATGAAGTACCACTTAGCTGCGAGAAGTGACTCTTATAGGCACTGCTTTTGAAGAACAATGGCTTCTTTAAAGTTGAGAAAACGACGTCATAAGCGCGCTATGAGGTTTGCAGTCTGGACACGATCGGGAGTTCTTGGTTTCTTCTGTTCGTCTGCAACGTCGCATTAAGGCTGCAGTAATTGCTAAGACGCCTACAACGTTTATTGGTTCGGTTTTGCATTTATGGCTGGATGTCTGAAAGTGAGGTTAATGTTCTTTGACTCGCGTTTCAACGTACCTACGATTCTTCCGCTACTTATTCGATTGATTGTCTCACAAGAATTAGGAAGTCTGTTTTGTCAATAACAATCAAAATATTTGGAATGTGCTCCACGAATGTGTCATGGTCAGGTTTTAAATTCGATGGGAGTTGGCTTTAGTTTTACTTTCGAATATCGTGTTTTTATAGGCTAATTGAATTATGCTGAAAACGACGATTTACATTTACTTGTTGATACAGACGGTGTAGAAACACGCTTTCTACTTAATGCTTTCGGGATTATATGTCAATATTAATTTGTTAAAGTTGATGGAAGCTGCTTTTAAACATCTAACGAAATGACTATTATTTAACTAAATGACCTTTCATTCAGTAGGTTTACTGTAGATCCAATTATATAACAGTCTCTTTTTGTTAAAAAAAATATATATAATGAAAGGTAACTCACCGGCCTTGTCACATCGTCATATTTAACTTAATGACGTTACAAAGAGAAAAACATCTTGTTAATAATGGAAAACATTGTTTCCAGTGTTTATGACATCAATAGACTTTAAACGTATACTTCTACGAGATGTTATTAGGGTAATAGGAGCAATTTAACATTATTATCATGCATAACCATCAAAACCATCAACATGAACAGCCTTGACTTCACACTAAATTTTATTCTCTTCCTGTGTTAGAAATAAAAACACGCAAGTTTAATTAGTGTTTAAAGTAAGTTAAAGACAACAGAAAAGTATAAAAGGATGTTAAGTGTAGTTCCCAAAAGTTTCAGTTAAGTACTTTCTAAAAAATGGCCACAATTTTATTTTCCGAATGTTATCTAGGAAGGTACTTGGCAATTTTGACAAATGTCTAATTTTATATTTTCTTCATGTTTCACAGATGGTAGAATACGAAAATCTCTGTTCTCTATATCTATGTACAGATGAGAGTGTTATGAACAGATAATAATTTACGAAACTAGTAGACTAATTCTGTGAAATTTTAAGTATACTTTAAGATTATCGTCTCGATAATAAAACGCTAACCTAAATTTACCTGCTCGTCTCCACCAGAAATCTGACTCTTTCTCACAATTTCACTAAATAATCTCATTTGATTCACATGATCCAGTTTATCTGTTTATGTCCCTTTGTCATCTTTTCATAAAATTTTATAAAAAAAATACTCGTCCTGGGATACAACGTTGTTTGTGTTTTTATATCTCTCTGACCACACTTCATCAAGCATTACATGTCAAAAACCTCCTATTTCAAATATGTGTAGAAAAACCATACCGATATCTTGTAAAATTAACGTTGTCCTTGGAGACAAGCTATGATTAAATGGTTGAAAAGTGGTACTTCCACACTTTTAGTGCTTAATCTGACTGGCTGTAGACTGTACAGTTAAATAAAAACGTGCCAATGCCTAGAACGTGTTCATTCGCTGAAATAAACTTCCAGCACGTCAGTCAGTCGGTTCGGATAAAATTTATAAAATGCAACCACCTGGAAAGCAAATAATACCTGCGCTATTATGTCTACCTGTAATCTCTGTTATAACATTCGCTGTTATATTATTCCCATACAGCCAACTTCAAACAAAACGACAAGTAAACACCACGTCTTAAATTACTAAAACAACACGAAAACCGTTCATTTCAGAAATGCATACAGAATTCGTAACGCTGTGTAAATCAAAGAGTAAAACTACCCATCTCGTGGGATATCTAAAACGCCCTATCATTTTCATAAATTTGCTAAGTCGACTTAATGGCGAATAAGGGGAGGCAGATCAATGACTCAATGATCCGTAGTGGGAAACGAATGGCCGGAGGCGGGGAGGTATTCGTGTCAACCCAATTTCGGAAACCGAAATCGGCTGTGCGGATTTCGAGGAAAAACTGGTCGACGGCGGCCGTTTTACATGCATTAATGCCACTGGCGGCTCGTTTGGAGAACAGTGCCGACTCAATCATTTTAAATAATCACTTGGTAATTTTTTAATATCGTATAGTATGTTTTTTTTATTAATCTTCCCACAGTAACAATTTAAATTGTTTATATTTATACTGTAATATTACATTTTTGATACATAGTTATTTTTCAGTGACTTCCGATATTTAAACTATTGTTTCAATTTTCGTCTAACAAATTAACTTCGTATAGCGATATAAAATCAATGCAAAAACCAGGACAGAGCCAGAACTTTTATAAATTGTATAACAAGATGACATTTTCGATAGAAATATGACGCTGTTACAAATCCATGTACAAAAACATGTACTCAACATTACCTGCAATAATTACTTTAGAGTCAGTCATGCATGTCTGCTTTATTTTTGGCTTATTAAAAATAGCTTGAATTTCTTATTAATATTAACCAAAAACAATGACGCAGAGAATGATATTCAAATTTAACTTAATACTCTATTTTAGCATCAAATTTTATTAAAACAAAACCTTTTTAATTCTAAATTATGGTGACAAAGGTGTAGAGAAAATTATGTTATCTCTAAATAATTATATTATCTCTAAATAATACAATTCTTTTAAAAGTAGTGATTTCTTGTGTTATGGAAAATTATTTTCAACACGAAGATAGCCATTATTTACCCAGAGAAATCCATGAAATTCACAATCAGTTAGTAACACACAGCTTTTCTGACTCTTAAAAGGTTGGCCAGTAATGAACGTAAGCGGTCAGAAATAAAACTATTTCTGACGTGTGAGGGCGCCACTGTCGATTTAAACTATAAATATCAAATTAAAGTATATAGAGTTCATTTAATAGAATGTCAATCCTGTAGCGCCTACTAAGTATTAATATTTTACCTAAATAAACCACATGTAGTATTATGGAGGTGTTTTTTTTATTTTTGTTTTGTGCTTGCATTATAAATGATTATGAATAAAATACTAACTATGCAAACCTCGGTAAAAATACCATTTCGCTATCTCGAGAACTAGTTTACTTCCAGGATACGCCCCTCGGTAAAGTATAGTTCTCTCGACAGGAATGGAATACTTTCCGCCCCGGTGTGTAATAAGTATACTATTTTAAATCTTTAAACGTTATAATTTTAACAAGATACTTATAATCCACCTTTTAGTCACTGAATGGTCCAGTGTTCCAAATTTTTACTCGCGTGTATGTAGTCAAACAATAACCAAAATTTCTGTTCATCCCTACCGGAAGTGAGGTGACGTCATCTCAAAATTTTGCTAATTAAATGTGCAAAATAATATACGTGTGGTTTGTTGATCGAGCCGTATTTCTGACCATGCGCGCTGATAAGTTTCTAAAAAAAGTTTTACAACTTATCTTCGAAAGTACGAAACCGAGTATTTTCATAGTTTCCAAGTTCTGTAAGACTATCGTAAACATGGTAGATGGGAAATTGATTTGTTCATCTCTTCTAAAAACTTGATCAAACATATCGTGGAGACAATTAGATCGTCTGTCTAATAAATTCAGACAAAAACAGGAAACCTACTTTTTCATACTCTAAGAGCTATGAAAGGTAAATAAAACATGAAATTAAGTGTTCGGGAAGTAAAATGTGAAACATTTAACATAAATTATGGCTATCAAATAAAATATATACTATCCAGTACCATGTAGGTGGTTTGGAAAAGTCTAGGTGTAAATAAATGGCTTTTTTTTTCTTTGTTTTATACTTAAATGTTTAATTGTCTTACTCGTCCAACAAGTGATCATAAGTTCTGGTATGAACAAGTTTGTGATATAACGTCTACGAATTCAGTTGTTTGTTACAATGAATTGACGCTGCTAAATTAATAAAACCTCTTATGTGGGAGTTTACCATGGACTCTATTTTTGTATACTATGTACCTGACTCAACAAACAAGTTTTACTCCACCCGGTACCTAGCCGATTTTAAACAGGCAATCCAAACCAGAGTACTCTTTATTTAGTACTTATTTATTAGCTGACTTACAAGGTTATTATTATGCTGCTATTATCAGTTACTACATATTGCATTTATACTAATTTATGTATTCTTCAGTCAGTTATTTTCGTAATTCCAGTCTGTTAATATCATTTATGTCTTACAACATTCATTTTTGTGCTCCAATTACAAAAACAATGATAAGCTACATCTCTTATTTCAAAATTGTGTGGACGAGATGATATAGATAAAACCCATGTTCAAAAAAAATAATGCAGGTCAAAATTATAGTTCAAAAACTAATGCAACATCAATTATAACACTAACATTAATAATAATAATCAACAACCACGATGTGGTAATACGGTAGTAATACAGTAAATGTAAAATCACTTGTCCACCCAGTATAAAATGCAACCAGCCGCCACTGTTACAATACATACACATCAACGGCTTTACGTGATCATGTCCGCCAACGGCCATAACCAGACATCCTAAACCATGAGCGAGAGAGTGGTTGACCTTGATAATCCCACCAACTGTTCGATGGGAAGGAAAAGAACCCAACCGTTTCGCCTGTCCAAGAAACACAATTCCGTAACCACCATTACTCATATCGCATAAACGAACCCAACGACTGCAGTTCCTATATATTCTTAGTTCATTGTTTCAAAATTGAGACGGTTACTGGACTGAAGAAGAACAAAGCTCATCTACATTTCCTGTCCGAGAACAACGAGCTTTCGACTTTGCGAGAAAGGTTCAGATTTCCGAAAAGATAGTGAAGAGCGAAAGCTTCCGCTCGCGTGCAGGGGAGCATATGGTCCTTTTATTTATGGTTTACAATTAACATTTCAAATAAATATGTTCGCTGGAGATAATTACCCATGTTTGTAAAGATGTAAACATTTACGATTAGATTAAGTTAACACATTTCAACGTGAATTAACTGATTTAACAATACATTATTACTAGTAGTGTTTAATGTTTAAGGGTTGCTTTCTGCTAAGAAATGGAAGGCGATTTATGTTTCGAACCTGTTTATGTTTGACTTTAAGGTCCGTATTTCTTGAGTTAATAAACAGTTTTATTATTTAATGCCAATTTTAAGTATTGATAAAAGTAAAAACACGGCAACAAATAACAAACTTATAAGTGTCAAAATTTTAACAATGTATCTATGAGTAGAAAGTTAAAAAGGAGGATGTATATACATACCTACGTATAATATTTAAATAGACAACTTAAATACTTACTTTTTATGTATCGATCGTTTAGTAACAAGGTCACAGCGACGAATATCTAATTTCGTATTTTCTTAACCTTTCACAGCTTGTACGGCACGAAAATGCACTTTTCCATCTGTCTGTGTAATAGTTTTATATCTACTGAAAATCTCTTGATTTAGTGGTCTTCCATACTCTTGTAGCAATTACTTGGAAGTTGCATTTTAACATTATCATGAAAATAGTGAAACGCTAACCAGTCTACTAATCTCTTCTAAAAACTGATGGCATGGTCACTAATTTTTAAAGTAAATTTCCCATGAAATTTTCAAGGTAACATGCTTCCTTCTAACTTTATGTTTTGAACCTATAGATATTTTAAAGTCTATGAGATATCTTTATTGGTCGAAAGTTGTTTCGACAGAGCTTCCCTCGCTCCCGAAGTACAATGGAACATATCCAGCTTTTCCGAGTTGAGTTTTTTTTTTTTTTTATACAATTTTGTGATGATTTCATCAACATTTTTGCAAGGACACGTATATCAACTTGGCTTGGTGCAGTGTAATACTAAAAATAACCGTATTGTATTCCCAAAATGCAATGATAAATCACAAGTAACAACTTATATTTTGCACATAAGTATAATCTGGCAAATCCAGCTCTTTCAAAAATTATAAAATTTGAGTTTACGATTTCCGATTTGTGATAACCGCTGTAAAGTAAAAACCAGAGGCATAAATAACACCCCTTGTCCTTCAGCAGTAGGTAATAGCAATCTGAAGCTCAAGTGTTTATTTATGTTCATACATCGAAAGAATGTCACGTAGAAGTTAGTTTGATTCGAATGAGTTTGTCTTCTCAAAACAGGACTAAAATTATTAATTAAACCAGAATTGAACAAAATGTTCTGGATATTATAATGCTTATTTTATCATTATTATATATAAAGACGTGCGTATTTTTCACATCTTCGAGAAAATGGGGTGACTGGTTCTTAATTTGACCAATAAAAAAAATTGTGATGACGTCATCAACATGGATAATTTTAGTCGCAGCATAAAAGAAAAGTAGTCACAGCGTTATACCAAAGCAAGAAAAAAAAAGGAAAGGGCCAAGTTCGGCGTCAAACCATAATCGTAGTACCGCAGGTCGGCAATATCTTCGATACACCCACTGCGGCACGGAGACGTTCAAGCCGTGTCGGAAATAAAAAATGTAAACGTTTAGCAAAAAAAACTGAAAGTGGATTCGTATACTACAGGTATATGAGTATATTTTTGTCTAACATTCAAATCATTTAGAATACCGTTCATTGAAATGACGTCATCAAATTGTTGGTGGGGATAATTGGCCAAATTTTGGTTATCATTTGACCATCTACATGATATTTCTAAAATACATCAAAATTTGACAACAATCGGTCCTGCAGTTTCGGAGGTTACGTGTCTAATAAAAATGGATACAGACAGACGATGTAGGGGTCATGAAACGTCGAGAAAATATAAAAGTGGCCATTCGTCCGATGGACTCGGTTACAATACTTCCTTCGCTTACGCCCGGGAAATAAAAATAATATTAACACAGTCTTACTGTCGAATGTATAGCAGAATCTAAAGAAGATTTTTTTTCATGGAGTAATTTTAGATTAATTCAGTGCATGGTAATTAAGACTACACAGGATACATTGTTTATATATATATATACGTACTTTAATTTATATCTTTAGCATCCTTAATCAAGATACAATTGGAGTTCCCATAAAATCAGCGTTTTCGCATGACGAATTTAATAATTACAAACGTCAAAATTGTTTGAAACATTCACACTAATTTAGGGATTACAGAACAATAACTAAAGTTTACTTATTAATCTCCAAAAAGTTCTCTGAAAAAGAAATTATTTTAGTTGAAATTCAAAGGTGAAACATAACATTAGGCGACGTGTGTTCGTGTTCTCAAACATTAATAAATTCAAACGGTATAATTCATTTATTACATTTTACGTATGATATGACTATAAAATGTTTCAGCCACCTCACATTTTATGTTTGGCTAAACATCCGCAACAACAGTTTGATGATGGCAAAATGTACATAATAAATAGCTTTTAAATTGTATAAAATGGCACATACCTAAACGTGTAGTTTATAAATCCGTTTTGAATTTTTACCGGCGACATCCAGATTTTTGACAAAAAAAATTAAACTGCATAACAACAATGCAGCCGAATGCTTTGAAAACTTACAAACGTTTTAAAGTGGTCGTAAACAGAGTAAATTTTTAATTAAAATTTATTTGTTTATCCCCCCAAAAAGTGATAACGTCATCTTAAAATTTTTCCTCATAAATTCTGTCTAAAATGTGCAAAATGTGATGAGTCTATACTTGTGATTTATGATGGTATTCAAATTTTTTCGAATTGCTTATACAGGTGACTCAAAAAAAATTGTTTTTTAATCAAAGCAGAAACTCTATTATCCCGAAAATTTGGTAGTACCTACAATACTGTTATGTTATGATCAGTATTACACTGCACCTGTCGAAACTGATATACGTATCCGTCGAAAAAATGTTAATGACGTCTTTACAAAATTTTGTGAAGGAAAAACTCATTTGAAACATAAACCTACCGCACTTCTTTACATGCACTTTAACATTACATACATTTCTTCATTTTAAGTTTAATAAATAATTTTCCCAAAATCAAATTTTATCATTTTTCGGAAAACCTGGATACGTTTTATCGTACATCTGGAGCGAGGGAAGTTCTGTCGAAATAACCTTCGACCAATTTTGTATGCAAAAAATCTTATAACTGAAATTAAATGGCTCCTTTTTAAATTTCCAAGAGATTTTTTGTCATTAAATTGAACTACTTTTACTTATTTATTCTTGCCCAGTTTTTTTAAATTCTATAACAAAAGAACTGTACGTGATAAAAAATTTTAGTTATCATCTCTGGTGTGTACTAACATTATTTGACTGTGTATAGCTTATTTCATTACTGATACAGATCAAAAATTATAAAATGTCGCCTAGTGTGATTAATTGTTCTTCTATCATCTGTATATTAAACTCATGCAGAAAGCGTCATAAATTTTGGAGACAGACGGTAATAGGCCAAAACGGTTTGTTCCAAATCTGAAAGTACACATTCTTTACAAATTTGTCCATAATTTCATCAAATCCTGAAAACGTTTCTTTAATAGTTAAGACAAGTTTCTTCAACTTCCTTTGTAATAAAAATATATAGGAATATTGAATGAATTATGCATAACACATTTACTGTTCATAATTTCCTTTATCAATTCTTGTTATGAGGAATATAGATTAAATGGACTGGCTATTAAAATAAAATATGAAAGTAAACTGACGCCATTTCGACCTTCTACAGCGCGCTACAGCGTCTATTAGGCAAGTTATATTCTATGCTTGTGCAAAATTTCGTTAATTGGCAGAAAACAATACTTTTTGTCCCACATTAAAATGTGCTTTAAAAATAAATTAGGACCAAATAATGTCCACAGACAGGTGGCAAGACGTAGGATAAAAATCTTTATTTTTGCATTTTCAGCGCGAACAAATATATTCTTTAAACTGGAAGTTTATCCACATGTCTAGCTTCAACCCTGTCTAACCGAGAGAGAAAGCTAATCTTGTGAGAATTTTCCCATTTGCAAGAAACATTCACAAATAGTGTTATTTCAAACGTGCTTTAAAAATTTGTAACACTTAGTCTAAACCAAAAACTTGTAAAGTAATAAAGTTCATTCAGAATGTTACAGCAGAAATAGTTCAAGTACATTTATTACTTTTGCCAGTTTTCCAAAAAGCAACAAAGTGATATAAATAAATAAATCTTAAACAAAAATTGCAAACACATTTATGAGCAGTTACTGAAGACAGATCCTTGGACCGTCAATACAAACTCAAAAACGTTAAATAACGTCGAATTAATAATTTCAGTTGCAACAGACTAGGTATCCGCTGAAATATGCAATATGGACATTCATAGCACCATTCTATTCGCAAACAATAAAAAATCCAGGTCGGAACCTGCGTGGGTAGCTTGGGCAGTTGCAAGAAATATAATGCACGATCTAATCACGTAACACCGAGTGATGCCATGAAACTATAACCTGACTAGAGCTCATTGTGTGCTCAACTTCCGTCATCCTTAGTTTTCACACGCGTTTCTTGACTTTATTTCAAGTGCTCGCCACTTTATAAATTTATTATGTAATGATGATAATTAGAGCCGCAACGGAATGCACTAGATTCACACAATGAATAGAACCTGTAATTTAGAGGAATGAATCCTGACGGATATGTGTGTTCGCTTTTGTTTTGTTGTGTGTTAATGGGTGCAACGTTTTTACACAGTTTATCAAAAACCATTTTCCCCTGGCTGCATTGTTCAGGATACAGCGGTTGTTTGGTCATGCCTAGCGTTTTGAAATCACACTACTAACAATAAGATCCAATCACAGAGTCAATCTGGCGTATAATTTTTGATAAATAAGAGTTCTTTATTTGAATTCCGCACTATTTTCTTATCAGTAATCTTGGAAACCTCGATCCGAGAACAAAATCGATGTAACCTCGAAAATATAATGTTAAAATTACAAGGTGCAGTTCGAAGACATAAAAGTATGTGTGTTTCGGGGTTGGCACGGGCGTGAGAGTAGATCTTCACGTCTGGCCAAATGCCTTAGGGCTATCTACAACAGGTGAAATTCTCTCTCCATTCATTTCTTCAGTGTAAACGCATCGGCGTAGGAGAAAGGTTTTTCCGTCCTGATGCATTTTGACAAATTATCTTCCTTCATATCAACCCGTATTAGTGAAAGTACGTTAGATTTTCGGGCAAGCCAAGGTTGAAGATCTTGATGCTGCCTTCACAAATCAAGAATTTTAGGAATAGGTTTAGCGAAGAGAAACTTAAGTAAGCATTTTTTTCATGAATGCACGTAAAATGTGAAGCTTTAGCAACTACATTTAAATGTACAAAGTCAAAACAGACTGACACATACAATATGGTGCGAATTTAAATATTCACTTGACGTATAAGTAACACTATGGTGTTAACCTAAATTTTTACCTCTTCTATATACTAATCCGCAACATTTTGCCCAAACTTATCACTTACCACAGTTAAGTTAATATAAAAGAACATTTGTTTCGATAGTTGACATTTTGAATGCATAGCATACACCATGAGCTCGCTTTCACTGGATGCAAAGTTAATATGTATTAAACAACATAAATATACCTAGATCGTCTACCAGATAATTACCTTCGAATGTTTGTTACACAAGAAAAACTGATCTAAAATTATTTGGACAGAACGTCCTTGACCTCTTAAGAACAATCAAACAAGTTCCCTTTTTAGGTAAAACGAAAAGTTGACTGTGCAAACTGCATTTTAAAAAATGCAATCATAAATGATAACGCTTATATAAAAAATTTTGAAAAAAAAATTGAATTAATAAAATATAATAATGATTTATGTGTTTATTTTTTTAAACATCCTGTATAATGAATTGTAACGGGCAACCAAGGTTGCATGTTGGAGAAAATATTTGCTTAAGAAATTTTTGGAATCACGTCATTAAATTTGCAAAGGGAACAAATTAATACATTTTAATCGTTGTTCTGTAATCATTAAACCAATGTTAATTTTTCGCCAAACTTTCAAAAAAATTCGTTTCGAAGATTTTAATGTTTTAAAAGCAATTTTTATAAACGCTTCTTTACTCACAGTTTATTTAGGCACGAGTGCAGCGAGTGTCTAGAGAAGTGTAATAAATAACGTCTTCAAATTAAAACCTTAATAATAATTATTACCGAAACTCTGAAATTCATTACTCTGCAAAAAATAAAATACTAGGTAGGTACACCAAAAAAATTTTATTAAACGAAATAGTTTAATATTTTTAAGGAGCAGCAATAAATATTCCAAAAAATCAACATGTTTAAAATGGTAAATTTGTATAAGAAAATATTGATTTTGCAATTAGGCTCCGCCCCTCCGTCTGAAAACAAATGAAAAATTCATCACGATTAAGATCGAGACGGATGGGTGGGGCTTCTCTTTTGGTCTTATATTTTAATTAATACATATTTCACAAGGTAATTTCTCGTAAAAAAATAAGGATTTTACAATTAAGGTCACACTTGAGATCGGGCGACCGGGCGGGGCTTATATTTTGCCTTTTTTTTTAATATACATAGTCATCTTTTTACAACAAGAAACTTAGAACATGGTTAAAATGGTACATTTTTGCAAGGAATATGTATTTTGCAATTATGGGGCGGAACCTAATTGCAAAATCGATATTTCCTTATACAAATTTTCCATTTTAAACATGTTCTAAGTTTCATGCTGTGAAAAGAAGTCTAGACATACTAAAACAAAAAGACAAAATGTAAGCCCGCCCACCCGCCCTGTCTCAAAGGGGGCAGAGCAAAAAACAAAATACTTATTTCTTTACAAGAAATTAGAAACATATTTTTGGGTATCGTGTTGTTCAAAGAATATCATGGATATGTATTAAGAAAAAAAGCAAAATAGAAAACAAATAAAGAACCATTATAAATTTCAAACAAAATGTATGTACGAGGAAAATTTGAAGCTGACGTCATTAAGTATTTGCAAGGGATAAACAGATGATTCGTAGTTAGCGACGTATAAAAAAAATGTACTTAATTTCAGGTAAACGATTTTGCAGTTTCTAATTGGATTTGTAAAATTTTGTTATACTATTTTCGCTTTTTTTTTTCGAAAAACCCACATACAATGCAGAACCATATTATTTTACTACACATTTTAAAGAGGTTTTTGGTTAGCTTTTTATCGTCTTTTTATGATAAAATTTTATTTCAAAATACATCTAAAGCTCCACAACAATCAGTCCAGCGGTTTTGGAAATTATTTGTCTGAAACAATCACCAAAACCAGCAGACTACAAACAGACGACAGATAGACGGAAACGAAAAAGCTATTTTTCCTACTTATAGCCAACGCCCAGGTAATAAAAAAGTAACCAACATATCGATACCCATCTTTTGGATATCAACCAATTTATACAAAAAAAAATGGTCGAAGTTCATTTCGACAGAACTTCCCTCGCTTCTGAAATACAAGTCCAACAAATCCGTTTATTGCAAGGGATTGTGCAAAATGCACAAGTACAATGTAAAATACATTTAAAGCAGATAACCAACGGGAAAAATGGCCTCTCAGCAGTAATAACAAACGTTAATTTTAAGTGCTTGCTTGTACCGCGGAAGAATGGTCACGTAGAAATTTGTTTCATCTGAATGAGTTTGTCGCCTCAAAACAGGACACTAAAATTATTAATCGAACAGAATGTTCTGAATATTATTATTTTAACTAAAAAAAAAAATTAATTGAATAAATACATGCGTATTCACACTTTTTTGAGAAAATGGGGTAACTCGTTCTCAGTTTGGTCAATAAAAAATTTGTTACAACGTCATAAACACAGATAGTAACAGCGCGAGAGAAAAGGAGAAAAAAACACGAAAGGCGAAGTTTGGCATCGAACGCGTGACCGCCGATTCGCGCTTGAAGCTAGTACACACTGAGCCAGAATCGAGATATCGTGCTAGTAGTAAACTCTTATTACATTGTGCAAATGTTTTTGCAACAGTTTGGACGATTAGGGAAAAAACTCAAAGAATTCTTTGAAATGACGTCACCAAATTGTTTTTGGGGATGATTAGCCAAATTTTGGTTAGCGTTTAACCATCTACATGCTACTTCTAATACACTTAGAAATTTTACCACAAAGGGTTCAACAGTTTCGGAGATTACGTGTCTAATAAAAATGGATACAGACGCTAGACAGACAGACGGAAATGGGAGACTACTTTTTTCGTAGGGGTCATGAAACGTCTAGAAAGCATAAAAGTGGCTCGGAAACTAAAAACAACCAGGAAGATTATGAAAACGACAAAAAAACGGCATCTATGACGATGACACTATGGAGACGACGATGAACGTGATCGTGATGAAAATGGCAAATTCACCAATGAGAAAATTAATCGACGAGTGCAGAAAACTGGAAAATCAAGTTGTATTGAGTTAACAAAATTTATTAAGACGTTTAAGAACGCTTAAAATACACTTAAGGAAACATCTCGTAAAAAACAGGGGGGGGGGCAATGATTTAAACTATTTAATATTTGCAGAAAGTAGAATTTATTGCTATTCTTAAATTATTATTAGTTGTTATAAAATAAAATAATACGCAATGAACTTGACAAAGATCATTCTACAGTTAAAATAACCAAAGAACCTTTAAAGCGAGAATCTTGCATTCCACGGAGGACAAAAAAGTATAGCAATGTACATTACCTATTATACGTCTTGGAATTTAGCTAACCGTAAAATAAACAAGAAACTATTTAAATTCTTTTAATAAACAAAGTGCGCCGTTGAAGACGTAACAGGTTAATTATCTGCAATTTATATACGAGTATATTAATATATACCAACAAGAACTACTTACGTATAATCACATTGTCATGATAATTAATTTGTTTAGATATGTTCTACAAAATCATTACCAGTTGAATTGAAATTCAAACGAAAATCCATAAAGTGTTGTCTTATGTTAGATCATGAAGCAACTGTTAAACCCAAAAATTTTGTAACTATTGCTTAATAGAGAATATTGACTATCACCTGTATAACATCTAATGGTCTGAGAACGTCTAACGTCTTTTAATTTTTAAAAATTCGTCGTCCAGTCTTATCTTTAAATCTAGTTTCCAAATGTCGATTTTGGATTACAGTTATAGTCTAGATAAAACTAAAATTAGTCTTATCCAATCCTAAATACTTAGTTGAATTTTCATCAAACTTTTTTATCTTTGCAGAAATGGATGCTGATAGCAGCTATGGCGGCAGCGACACCGCTCAGGATTCGCATTCCGGTCATGATAACAGTTCCTCGCTAGAAACCACCCACAATGACGTCGCAACTACTGTCCCCGATGTGGACGCCCAACAGCAAGAGCCAAACAACTTCTACCACAAGAACGAAATTACCCTTCCAGTTAATTACGATGAAGCGGATTTCCAAGAGAATAAGTCCACGAAACAGCCCCATTATCTCTCGACAGCCAATCTCAATATCAACGATACGCTCGAACACCATAGTAATCTCGAAGAGATGAACAAAAACTATAAAAGTACGAGTTACTTGAACGAGTCGCCGAGGATACGAAAGAAGTCCACCGAAGGTGTCGATAATCCTGCGTTCCAGGAAGAAGAGTACAAACCGGAAGTCAAATCGACTTTCGACAATAATAAGCCATATAATGGAGACTTGAATTCCTCGGCCATGATGGGGTTGACGTCGCCAAATAAAAACGAGGAGCCTTTGACTGAAGCTGTTAATTTAGAATTAATCAATCTTAAGCCTATGGGGAAGGATGTGACGGGTGCTTATGAGAATGGTACTAACGGAATGACTAGCATTCCGGTTAAGAAAGAAAATGATGCCGAAATCGGTAATCCCTACGACGAGTATTTCGTCCCCGTTAATGAACACAGAAAATATATGAGGTAAGTGCTACTCCTTTAGTGTAAAAAATTTCTGTAAACGGATAAAGCAGACAAAAATTATTAAACAAAAGTCAAGTTTTCTTAAGTGGTACTAAGAAACAACCAATGAAATAATGTTATCGTAATTTCTATTCAGCGCTCTGGCAAATGCTACCAAAAGATGTCCAAGAACGTAACGAACTAAAAACTTACGCTCGAGAAGTAAAAATTTAGTCTCAAGTAATAAAATATTACAGTTCATTTCAATCAAAAACCTACCAACATCGTCTAGTCAAAAATATTTTATTAGAACTTATTCTGAAAATGTATAATGATGTCATAGCTCGAAGGGTATGAAGTCACAAATGGCTACAAGAGTTTTATTGGAAATATAAATTGACCTGTTTCGCTGTTTTCGACAAACACCATTAGTTTTAAAATTATTGGATTAATCCATAAGTAGTCCCCATATTGTGTAATAGACTCGTTTAACATTATCTTAATACAAAGTACAATTTTAGCCGCCGGCTAGGAAATGCTGTCTGTATAAAACCACAAAGCGATAACCATGGACCTCCTCGTAATACAGCATCTTTTACTTTCTTGAAACATATATTTAAACAGTAATTTGTGTACTAGTGCGTGAAACGCTATTTTAACACACCATTACAATAAAGTTTTTTGACGAGGCGCTAGCCGAGTTAAAAAATTGTTCGACAGCGAGAGCGTTATAGACATTACACGTACAAATTACACAAATCATCAATAACACACGTGTCACTTTTATTATGACCACTTATTGTCACCATGTCACTGTCGTTAATTAACACAACTTATATCGATTAACGAATAACTTTGAAAAATTGTTCACTCCCTCGTGATTCTTTTATATCATATCTAGTGGCTTTCTACTGAGCACCCCCCTATATAATAAAACAACAAATGCTAAACGTACTTACGGGTCTTTATTTTGGCAAAATATTCTATGACGTTATCAAAATTTACTTTCCTCTCTTTTTCAACTGATAAAATGGAAAGATTGTTTAGTCGCGCTTAGCTCATTGTGGACTTGAAGCACGATTTTATCAATTTCAATTTCTAACAGCTTCTAACAAATGGTTAAAAAAATCTTAGACAAAGTGCTAGACTCGGACACACTCAGAATAGCCCCTTTTACGATGAATCTGAAAAGCTCCAATGGAGTGCACTGAACCACTTCTTGGGAAGAAATGCTGGCGGCTTCCAAGTGGCGCCTCAGTCGTAAAATTTCCAAAGTTATGTACTCTGCAGAAAAATCTTGGAACTATTCCATGAACATCTTTTTTTGATGACGTTAGCAGTGGGATTTATAAACTTACCATTGCAGTTGCTGTTCCCGCTGACATTGCTTTTAGGGCTGAAAATTGTCATTTATAAACTCCGTTGGCAAGTTGCCGTTGATAGTAACTCTGATGTTCAACTTTTCCGTATTTAAAGGGGTTGAAGAAGAAAATTGAAGGATTTAAGTTGATCACTACAACAATTTACCATTTTAGACATGTTTTAAGTTTCTTGTTGTCGAAATGAGGTTACACATATTAACAAAAAAATGGCAAAATATAGCCCCGCCCACCTGCCCTATCTCAATTGTGATGATTTTTTTTTATTCGTCGCGAGCCAAGGAGGCGGAGCTAGTTTGTTCAAAGAATACTTTGTATATTAAGAAAAAGATAAAGCCAAAGATTAGGCATCACACGTACCCGCCCCGATCTCAATTCTCAATTGTGATGAATTTTTCATTCGTCGGCGGTTAATTGCAAGATCCATATTTGTCTAAAAGAATTTACCATTTTAAACATGTTTTAAGTTTCTTGTTCTCAAGAGACGACTACAATATATTAAGAAAAAACTGGTCTAAAGAGTATAGACGGTACTTCCCTCGCTGTCGGCAACGTGACGATTGTATGCCCATTATGTTTTTTTTTCGCAGTAGATTTCAAAGCATTCGGTTTTGTAGTTCCTGAGTAATTCAATAAATTTACGCATTCATTAATTTTTTTGGGTCACCCTGTATATGCAAATCCAAAAAATATCAATGGAATGATAAATCACAAGAAGAGACTCATCATATCTTGTACATTTTAGATAGGATTTATTCAGCAAAATTTTGCGATGGCGTCATCAATTTTTTAGGGGAGCAAATACATTTTGATAAAAAATTTACCATGCTTATGATAAATTTAAAACATCTCCAAGATTTAAAGGCATTCGGTTTTGTAGTTTCTGCTTAATTCAATAAAGTTAATTCACACATTCATTAATTGTTTTGAGTCACCCTGTATATGCAAATCCAAAAAATATGAATAGAATGATAAATTACAAGTACAGATTCATCATATTTTGGATATTTTAGATGGGATTTATTTGGCTAACTTTTTTTGGAGGGAATAACCAAATATATTTTGACTAAAAATTTATTATGCTCTTTATAACCTTAAAACATCTGCAAGATTGCAAAGCATTCGGTTTAGCAGATTCAAAATTAAATTGCAAATTGGTGTTTTATAATTTTGATTTTTTTTTCCAAAAATCTGGACGTTTCGGGTAAAAACTCAATTCGGAGTCATAAACTACATGTATAGGACTATGTTATTTTATACAATTTAAAACCCTTTTACTATGTACAATTTTGAAGTGACGTGTTCACATTATTGGTAGGGATGACTAGGCAAATTTTGGTTAGCGTTTTACCATCTACATGATATTCCTAATATAAATACAAAATTTGACAACAATCGGCCCAGTACTTTCGGAGAATATCTGTCTAATAAAAATCCGGGACGGCAGACAGACAGACGGACAAACGGACAGATGGAGAGACGGAGAGACAGACGGAAACGGGAGACCTATTTCTTCGTCCTCTAGGGGTTATGATCGGTCGAGTAAATGCAAAAGTAGAGAGTTAGCCAACGGACTCGATTACAATACTTCCTTTGCTTACGCTCGGGAAATAAAAAGGCTAAATATAAGCCCCGCCCACCCACCCTATCTCAATTGTGATAATTTTTTTTTATCGTCGAGAGCCAAAGGAGCGGAATTTATTAGCAAAATCCTTATTGTATATTTCTCTACAAAAAATTACCATGTAAGACATGTTTTTGAATATCGTGTTATTCAAAGAATACTATGTATATTAAAAAAAATTAAAGCCAAATATTAAGCCCCACCTGCCCTGAACTAAAAAGTAATGAAGTTTTCACTCGTTGGCAGATCCAGGGGCGGAGCCTAATTGCAAAATCCATATTTTTTTTAAGTTTCAAAAAATAAAAAAATCATCACAATTGAGATGGGGTTTATATTTTGCCTTTTTTTCTTAATATGTATATATAGTATTTTTTGAACACGAAAAGTATGTTTTTAATTTCTTGTAAAGAAATAAGTATTTTGCAGTTAAGCTGAGTCCCCTTGGTTCAGGGCGAATGAAAAAAAATCATCACAATTGAGATGGGGTGGGTGGGTGGCCATACATTTTGCCTTTTTGTTTTAATATGTGTAGAGTTCTTTACACAACATGAAACTTAAAACATGTTTAAAATGGAAAATTTGTATAAGGAAATATCGATTTTGCAATTAGCCTCCGCCCCATAATTGCAAAAACCATATTTCCTTACGTAAACCATTTTAACCATGTTTTAAGTTTCTTGTTATGAAAGGATGGCTATGTATATTAAGAAAAAAAGGCAAAATATTAGGAAAAATTGTAATGACCCCTAGAGTACGAAGAAATGGGTCTCCCGTTTCCGTCTGTCTGTCTGTCTGTCCGTCTGTCTGCCGTCCCGTTTTTTTTTATATGTTTTTGCAGAGTGATTCTTCTGTAAGTATTCTTTGGCTGTGCGAATGAGTTGTCGTCACCCCTTGGTGCTTGGTACCTGGGGTGGACCGCCCCCACGCCGGCGCTGATTATATCTTAGCTGTTTGTATCTTGATATATTTTCTTAATTTGATTATTGTATCCTTAAAACAATTTGTTTACTTTTTTATCAACGTTGAATTTCAAAATGGTTTTTAATCTTGCCTTGAAATTCCCAATAGCGACTGAAAATATATGGTATTGACGCATTTTTGATAGCAGAACGCTGAAAATTATGAACCTATTTATAATATTTAATATTCTGTTTCACTGGATATTAACTCTGGTTACTGGTGGCTGATTTTCGCTTCAATATAAAGAAATTCTCTGAAAGCTCATTCACGATCAATTATGATGAGCTTCCAAGATCCTTTTTATGAAATTTCAGTTTAGCTACATCTTCTTTATTTGCTGTTAATTTTGCAAGATGTAGCGAATAAATTTGGTGAACACAATATTATTCCAACTCCGCTTGATACTTGCACAGACATTATTTATTTTATTTGTTTTACTTTTCAGTAAAATGCAAGCAATACATCATTTACAAACATGCAACTATGGGATGTTATATGAAATAATAAAACTCGTGTTCGATAATACTACCAATAAATTGTTTTCGTCTTCAAAATCACAACATATTGTACTCTTACTAGCAACGTCATCTTTATAGAGACCACTTGAAGTATTCAATTATTTCTATTCCTTGATTCTCTTCTTAATATGTTTTGTGCTTTTCAGTAGATACGGAAGCGCAAAATACAGTAATAATGATTACTGTAGGTGCCTACATTCCAATTTTTATTTTCGCTTTCGAGTGCGCCACAGTCTTGTTGCTATTTCCCTAACGGTTTCTTCAGTTTATTTAGCTCATCTTTAAGATCGTTATCTTCCTTTTCGTTGTCCAACTAAGGTGCATGTTGCTGCTTTATTTAATTCATCTATTAGATCTCCTACAGCTCCTCCTTCTCGGCTAATTATTTTTTCAATGTATCTATTGTGTCCCGTAAGTTTTTGTTGCCATTTTCAAGAGCACCTGTTTGCTAGCCCCTTGTTTGAACTAATCATTTTGAGTCGCAGCATTTGCGGTGTTGCTTCTGCAGTTAAGTAATACTTGCTGACCGCAGAAACCGGAACTTTAATAAAAAACACAAGAAACGAATAAAAATTGTCAAACTACAATGATCTATTGATTTTGAAATTTATCGACAGTGACTAACAGTTGTCACACTGCCCCTAACTTTACTGTTTTTCCGGTGATGCACTGAGTTGCGAGAACAATTCAGAAGCAATTAAAACATGAAGATGTATATCACAACTAATTTTATACGTGCAATAAATCCCACAGTTATTAATGTCAAAATGCGACTCTAATAAATAATTGTTTTATAAAATAGTAATGCCCTTTTATTTTATAAAGTTGCTGTCTTCTAACCGAACATTTAACTTTCTTTGTACGCCACATACCACTATTAAGTTTGTCAGCCCTTCTACTTTTGTATATCTTCATTTTATATTTGGTTATTTTTTATATTTCCCGGGACTATTTCCTTTGCTAAACCTAGTATGATAATTATAACAAGTATATTTATCATGTGCGATACTTGATTCATATTAATTTGTATGTGATAACTATAAACTTAGTTATACTCGTACATTATTTTACTTTCTTCATAATAACTAAATCTATCACTTTTGATAAGACATTTTATTCACCACATACAGCGTCAGATATTCTTTAATCGCTACCATTTAAAACTTCTTACTTTAAGTAGAATATTAAAAAAGTGAAAAATGAATAAATCGCAATTACATAACAAATCTGACATTTATAAAAACCATGAATCAACACATGTATGGCTTTCTGTTATTTA
Source organism: Zophobas morio (assembly GCF_036711695.1). Lineage (NCBI taxonomy): Eukaryota > Metazoa > Arthropoda > Insecta > Coleoptera > Tenebrionidae > Zophobas > Zophobas morio. The sequence continues at coordinate 9,652,010 of NW_026972110.1, forward strand.
AAAACAAATATTGTTTGTTTCTTTCCAATACAGCAGATAGCAAAAACTATTCTTTTGTAACCAAACATAAACTTGCATAATTTAAAAAAGTCAAGTAATATTTAACAGAAATCATCAATTTTGTGTAACATCCTTCGGGCTAATTAAAATTGTTAAAACTAATACTCTATTAGTTAACTAATATAATTTCCGAATCTCTAAATAATTAACACTCGGTATTTAATTAAGAAACTTCTTGTTGCACATCGTGTATAAAATTTCCTAACTTAACGCTGCATTGTTGTTTGGAAAGTCCAAATCATCATTCCTAATAATAGACTCCAAATTCTATTATTCACTTTTCAATAAACCATCACTGTAGATATAAATCCTATCGAAACACCAACCACGCGTACTAAATAAAAAACGAATTCTGAAACTAAGGAAGTACTACGCAATTCACGAAACATCTTCACTATTCACGTCAAAGTGTTACAAGTACCCACCCAAAAAAGCAATTGTTAGTTCCAAGCTTTCGCTTTCATTGCTTAGTATCACGCATTTGAAGAAGCGTTAAAATACCCATCAATATTCCAGTCCGTTGCACACTTTAAAATGTCGATGAATCGATTACAAATTATGACCATGCTAATGTTACTGAAATATTCGCAAATTTCTTTCACCGGAAGTACCTATAATTTTTTCTTTGACTATAGTAAAACTCGAAAAGGTCGCAACAGCGTCACTTTTGCCGAGATGATTGCCACATCTGGAGTTGACAATATGACTGGACTGTCCATAACAGCCCCGGAACAGGGTGTAGTGGAATACCCAGACTGGCTGACGTCATTAGAAAATACACGGTACCAACATTCATTCATACCACGACACCATCAAAGGGTACCGGGAGTTTGGGTACCACTATGCGGTTCGAATAAAACTATTGATAAAACTTGTTTCGCGATATCAATCAATAATTTTATTCAGCCTAAATACAAACAAAACATATAGGGGAGCATTGGTGTATGGTGGATATGACTGGGTGTTGGTTTAATAATATAATTGTTTAGACGCTAAGGCCCTTAACATTCACGCAATAAAAGATGATGATAAGTAGCGATTTTTCAAAAAGTTGGTTGTAGTTTCATTAGCTACTTACTTATCATCATTACGCCAAGCTGTAGCTGATCTAAGCTGCTCTGTAATATATGAATTATTAAAAGTGTGTGTTTGCAGGGGCGAAAAACTGTATGTTACCATGGACAAAAGGAACAAAAAGAAAAGAAATAAGTGTTTATGTTGGGGACTTTGCTTATGTATCGTCGCCGCAGCTGTTATCATTGGCATCTTAGCAGCAGGTAAGTTTTGCCTAAGCTTGCGTGGAATTTGGAGTGAAACTTCTAATGATTCTCTTCTCAAGATGCAATCAGTATTGAGAAGAATGATTTGCATTGTTCGACAGTGCCACACAAAGTAGAGTGAATCACCTTTCACCGTTCCATCATAAAACGTGTTTGTAATTAGCTAAAGGAGCCTGATTACGTATTGTCCTTAACAAAATCCTTTCAACTGAAATTCTGACAATTATTTCTTTTTGCAAAACTATTATAAACTATTAGTCTTAATATTTAGGACATTTACCAATAACAACCTTCTCCAATGATAATTATAAAAATTATTATAATTATGACAATAGTACAAGTTTTTTTTTTAATAAAAATGCGGTTTATCCTGTTCATTATAGAATCTTAATACGCAAAATAAAATTAGCAACAGTTAATCGCTTCACAAGTTGTAAACAAAGTTGTTTGAGATAACATTAATAGGATAATTTATTAGGTAATTTCTGATCTTTGCCTTTTTTCCAGTCGGTGTAATTGGAAATCAAGGACCTCATCCGATTCACGAAGTAAGCGCACGTCACTTCGGTTCTTCTGCGTCAGACGACGCACCAATACATAAAGGAGGTATTTTCGGGCTTCCACAAGACATAGTTAACGAAACGACGATACTCCCGGAAGTTTCAACACGGCGTCTTACACCAGAACCTCCCGTTGTCACAGTTTCCAGTATGTTGCCTTCCACAGAAACATCTATGATACAAGGTTAAAAAAGCAAATTAAGTAGGAAATGCATTAACCTAGAGAAATTTTAGTTCCTCGGGCATTGGAATCCCAGTTTGTGATAGATAACCTACAGTTCACTCCTGCCCTATCCAATAAAAATAGTAGTGAATACAAGCAACTTGCTGAAGAGTTAGAGACTGTCTTGAAAAACTCCTTATTTTCTAATAGTGAATTAAATTTTGGTTCGGCTGACATTGAAGTCAAAGTTATGGATTTCGCGTAATGTTTTTAAGCTCGATGTCTTAGTTCTAAAAACTAATAAATATACTTTTACAGATCTGGAAGTGTTGTAGTAAAATACCGTATTACATGGGTTTTCAAAGATGGAATTCACAATCCCAAAGATCCAGTTAACGAGGAATCATTGACAAACAAAGTAAAAAATATCATCGAGGGCAATAACGGCTTCATGAATACTTACCACGTTGTCGATAATAGTGTCGTCGTAGAAAGAGTACTCGATCTATGTAAAATTGATAATCACGGATGTGAATACAACTGCTCATTCGATTATAAATTAGCAGATTTTGTTTGTTCTTGCCCAGATGGAAAATACTTAAGTAGTGATAAAAAATCTTGCACTGATGAAATGATATTTGAACATGAACATGTACATCCTCACGAACATTACTTCCACACTACGATGCATCCAGAACCAGAACCTTCTGCTGAACCTGAACCAATCCATGACCATGATCACCACAACCATGACCACAACGATCATCAACACGATTATCATACCACTATAAATCCACAACCAGAACCAGAACCGTCTGCAGAACCCGAACCAGCCCATGATTACGATCATCACGAGCATCATCAATACTATCACACAACTGTAATTCCACAGGCAGAACCAGAACCTTCTTCTGAACCAGAACCTTCCTCGGAACCAGAACCAGTACATGACCACAATAAAGACGATCTATTTTACCACACAACTACTAAACCAGAACCAGAACCATCCGCTGAACCCGAATCTACCCAAGATCACCATGATCACTACCACTTCCATCATGAAATTGTACCCACAGCTGAACCAGAACCAGAACCAACCTCTGAACCAGTAACGGAAGCAAAAATTGTTGAAATTCATCATCATTCTGAGGAAGTACGACCGGAGCAGATCAACCCAGAGGCTGAACCAACTGACAAGCCTGAAGAAGTTTCACATGAAAATTATATTCATTTCCCCCATACTGAAATGAATAGCGTAGAAACCACTACAGAACCCAAGGCAGAACCTATTACAGAAGCACATGATCACCATAATCATTTTGTGGCCGTGCCTGTTGAACCTGAATCGGAGCTTAACATAGAGATGACCACTGAAAAACAAATGGACAGAACAGAACCTATAGATAACGTAGAAATTACCACTAGATCGAACGTGGAAGCTAACGTAGTCGCTATTTTGTCAACTAGCACCGAACATAACGTAGAACACAGCAGTGAACATAACGTAGAACATAGCACCGAATATGACCTAGAACACAGCACCGAACATAAACATGAAATTGAAATTGCGCCGGAACCAGCGGCTGAACCCGTTACAGAAAATAATCCAGTTATTACCACAAATACAAACGCTGAACATAGTGTCAAACATTCTATGATTGATGAAACGCTAACACCTATTGCAGAACCTACACCCGAACCAGAACCGGAACCCACTCCTGAACCTGTTGCTGAACCTACGTCAATTCCAGTAGAAGTCCATAATTCACATGTCGTTGAAGAAACTAGCTCTGAACATTTTGCAGTCCATCATGAAAGTGAACACAGCACAGAACCTGTCGCTGAACCAACCGCAGAACCGACAATAGAACATAACACTGAACCTGTTGCCGAACCACTTCCGGTACTTCCACTGGAATACAATACTGAGCATTTCCCACAAACCACATTGCAACCAAATTCTGAACACAGTACGCAAAACCAAATTTCTTACGATGAAAAAAATGTAGAACTACACGATCACATACCGGAAACTTCTTCACATGCAACAAGTACATCTGAATCTGAACATAAAGCGGAAATAATCACAGAAGTTGTTAGGCCTACCACTACTATGAGCACTAAAATGGAAAATGTCACCGACCACGAAATCAAAATTGTTGATTCTTCAGACGAAACGATGACTGAAACTTCATCTTCATTCGCTGTACACTCGGTTTCTGAAACAACAACAGAATCTAGAAACGACGTACATGTTTCTGTTTCTTCGACAGAATCTGCTCCACCCACCACAAATGTATATACATCTGGCAATGAACTTAGATATAATCACCTAGCAAGCGAAATTTTCGCAGAACCTGAAGAGACAACAACAATGAATAATCAACCTCAAGAAATGTCAAGTCCTGAAGCAACTACTTCTAACCAAGAATTGAATTCCAGTATTTCTACTAATGTTGTTACCGAAGAAAGTATTGTTGTAAATACTTTAACTCCCGAAATACATGTAGACAAGTCCATAACAACAAACATATATGTAACAACAACTCGTCAGCCTTTGGTTGAATCGTCTAGTACAAAGGAAGAACACGAAGAAAATCTACTAATACCAGTATCTGTTAATGAACAAGCACGACATTTGCAAGTGCATACTAGTACAGAACAGCCAGAAAATGACACAAATACTGTATCGGTCGTCGTTAATGACATGCCATTAATGTTACATTCAGATGATATAGAAATCAAAAACATCACTACCACCCAGAAACCTGAAGAAATGACTACTCAGCCATCCGAAATGACTAAAATGCTTACAGAAATGCATCAACCTGACCATTCAACTGAAACAACTCTTGAAGCATCTTCCAATAACACTCATATGCATGGAACAATAGTTGAAAGCACCGAAAACACTAGTGCTATGGACAATATGTCGCCTTTCCTTCCAGAAATCGACAATGACACATTCGTTAATAAACTGCACTTAGGAGAACATGTGATTCCTCATATTCAGAATGAAACTCACGATGATGAAGGCGCTGAAACTTCACCACCACCTCGTCTTGACAATGACCAAATGAATGTAACAAATCCGCAAGACCCTACCATAACTGACAGTGCGTTAAAAGTCGTTCCTTTGGAAGGCGGCGAGAACGAAATTGTGGAAAATGTCACAAAATCAGCATCAGACAAAATTGATGAAGAACCAAAACAAATTGAGTCTCACATTATTCCAGTTTTGATGCAACAAGATGCACCAGTTACAACAAGTGAAGCGTCTTCAGCCGTTACAGACAACCAAAGCGAACATTCAGTTGTTGTTTCAAAAGAAAGCGAACCTGATATGGTACCAGTGATAGTATCACAAGAACCAATAACCACAACGACTATGGTTTCGACACCAACAGAAAATGAAGTTGGAGCAAACAAAACAATTAATTTAACTGAAAATAGCAGTGATACTATAGTGAAAAATAACGAAAATATTTCTGATATTACTCTAGTTCAAACAACCACTACTTCTTCTTCTGGAGAAACTATATTTACTACACTACCACCAGAGATATTAAATAATGTACACGTTAACAACTTCTTTGAAAATACTAAAAACCAACAAGAAACAACTACTTCTTCTTCTGGAGAAACTATATTCACTACACTACCGCCAGAGATATTAAATAATGTACACAGTAGCAACTTCTTTGAAAATACTAAAAACCAACAAGAAAATAAAAATGATGGAAATGAATACAGTACAAGTACAGAAGATTTGATAGCTTTGGAAACAACAACCAATAGAGAAAAAGTTCCTGAATATCGAAGCGTTACAATCGATCAAACAACGGAAATTTTAAAAAGCAATCAGAGTGCTACAACAGTTCATGCAGAAATTGTAGATACAGTGACGGAATCAATTAATTTCAATAATGATATGAATGCAACTGTTAATGAAACGGTTACCAACTCAGTAAGGACACCTGTCGGAGAAGAAACAACTACTATCTTTTCAAATGAAATTACTACAATACCTACACCAGACAATTCTTCTCATGCTTATGAAGTAAATGAGTCTTTAGCTGATGTTACAACAACTGAAAAACTTTTCGTCACTGCAAAATCAACAACCGAAAATCCTATAATTACGAAAGCTGATTATGAAGATCTATCTGTTGTACCATTAGACCCCGAAGACGAAAACGAAACTGCCAAAGTTAATGAAAAGCGTGTAGTTCATGACACCATTACTCAGCTAGATTCTGACACAAGTGACAGTTTCAATGATATATCAGAAGAAGAACAGGCAGTTATGGATAAATTCCATCACAACGACAACGATATTAATGCAGTTAAAGAAAATTCCAATGATGCAACTACTAGCAAAATTGACGAGAGCGACACTAACACGGAAATTGGTGGTGAACTATCCAAATACGATGAAAGTAAATTCAACAAAAAGAGCTACTACGATAAAGAAAAACCTAAATTTGAGAAAAAGGTTAAGTTAGAAAAAGTTATCAGTACTATCACTGATGACGAACTTTTGACATCGTCTGCACCAAATGATAAGCAACCCCATCCGTTCAGTGATATCAGGCCCGTAACAGAAGATTTTGCAATTCCTGATTTTGCCAGATGTACCTACGGTCAGTTCCACTGTGTGAACGGAACATCTGTAAAAGACGGTAGTTACTGTATTCCAGAAAATGATCGCTGTGACTCCGTAGATGACTGCAGTGATGCTTCTGACGAAATCGACTGCGTTAAAAACGGATGTCCAAACAATTTCCAAGTAAGTGCTCAGTTTTGAAAGATAAAACCTATTAAAAATTAAATTTCTTACTAGTGTGCAAGTGGACAATGCTTAAAGAGACATCTAGTGTGTGATGGTATCCAAAACTGTAATGATGGTAGCGACGAAACTGGATGCGGTAAGTTCAAAATCTCTCTCAAAAAGTGTTACGGTAGTATATCTTATATTATTCAGACCACTGGACATGCCGATTCGATGAATTCTCTTGCGGACCCGGAAGCCGTTGCCTTCCCATCATTTGGAAGTGTGATGGTAGATCACAGTGTCTGGATGGATCAGATGAGCACAACTGTCCTTCAAGTCAATGCAGTGAAGATTCTTTCCACTGTACAGAACAAAATGCGTGCATACCAAAGAGTTGGACATGTGATGGAAAATCCGACTGTTTGAATGCAGAAGATGAAAAGTCATGCGGTAAGAGAATTTTCAGTTAACTTTCATTGTCTACATGATTCTATTTTAGCATGTGCAAGTGATGAATTCAGGTGCGCCATTGGTGGAGGATGTATCAAAAAAGAACAAACATGTGATGGTGTGCCTCAATGTGCTGATCAGTCGGATGAATGGAATTGCTGGCGATTAGAAAAAGAAACCGACAATAAAAAAATTTTAGAGGTCTTTATTACTTCAAAACATGCAAAATGAAATTATTTGGTTGACATTTTAGGTACGGGTTGCTAACAGCTCGTGGTATCCGATTTGTTCCAACAACTGGAATCAAACCTATTCGGACTCGGTATGTCGCAGTTTGGGTTATGGCGGTTCCACTTCAAGTGAAAATGTAGATAAAAAAGAGGACTGTGACACATGTTTTAAACTCAAGCCCGAATTGACATATGGAGTTTCCCTTTTATCTCAACTCGAAAAAGCCGACAACTGTGAAGCTCATGTTTCTATAACTTGCCAAGAATTTTGTAAGTACTTAAATTTTTTTACGTTACGAAATGAACCTTGATTTTGTAGCTTGCGGAAGTCATTCTACTCTTGACATACAATCAGCGCGTATAATTGGCGGAAATCGTGGAGTTGAATCACAATGGCCTAGTTTGACACTTCTCTACAACAAGAGGCACAATTTACAATGTACTGCAACACTCATAGCACCAACATGGGTTGCTGCTAGTTATTCTTGCATCTTCAACTCTAACTCACAAGCGCCAGTACTACCAAACGACTGGATCTTGTATGCAGGTAGTACCAACTTCTTCAGTAATCCAGACAATTCAACTGTACAAGTTGGCCAAATCAAACGTATCCTTCCACATCCACAGGTAAATACTTAGTTTTGGAAATTACTATATAATACAATTTTATACTTACGCAGGCCAAATTTTCACAATTTGAATATACCAATGACGTAGTTTTGGTAGAACTCACTAAACCGTTAACGATAACGAGAAACGTTAGCGCTATGTGTTTACCGGATAAAGACATAGAACCAAGACAGCTATGCGTAATCGCAGGATGGGGAGTTAGCAAACCAGGAGGTATTAACTTTTCTAGCAATGTTATTTGTGTTTTGACATCTAGTTACTTTTTTAGAACCCAGCAAGAATCAATATCTGCATTATTTGCCCGTTCCCGTAATTGATTCAGAAGAATGCAACTCCACCAAACACTATAATGGTTTAATGAGTAAAGACAAAATCTGTGCTGGTTATACAGATTCTGAGAAAACTCCATGTTATGTAAGTTTTACTTAAGTTGACTCTATTGACTCCATTGATTAACAAATTTTTGTTATGAAATTTTAAATATAAGTTTACGTGGCTTTAAAAATCAATATCTCAGTTATTTATGTAAATTTTGGAACGCGATTTTCACCACTGTTTTCAGTCTATAAATTTCTAGAAACTACAAAAGAAACATTATGGACTTTTTTGTCGGAAATAAGAAACTGTAAAAGCACCTATAATAATATTTATAGAGTGAAAGTTTCTACTTCAACTTTTTAAATTTTAAAAATATACTAACGTAATGCAGTAATGCAGTGTATGAATAATTATTATTGTTAAGCTCGAAGTGTATGTAACCAAAGTGTCATTTACATATCTAGAACAAATGGGAATAATTACAAAAACAATAAAAAAAAACAGTTTAACAGAATCTTGAATCACAGTTTTTCCAGAAAAAATATTCAACATTCGGCTCTAGATTTCCCTGCAAAGCTCTAACAACATTTCCGTTATTAAACTATAAACAAACTCTTAAAATTTACATACTGATAAGGTGTTTAAATGCAATTTTCAGAATGACGAGGGTGCGCCCTTGATGTGTTTCTCAGACAACGCCAGCACTTGGGAACTGCAGGGTATTCTCAGCCACCATGATAATTGCGCAAAAAGCAAACATCCTGCAATTTACACTTCGATAAACGAGAGAATGAGGAAGTGGGTGATAAATACCATAGGCCAGAAACCAGCGAGAAATGCGTAATCGTGATTTTGTATTATAGACTTTGTTGTAACATAGCAGACATAGGTTTACCAATTATTTCTTAACAGACATATTATGTAGCTCAATTACTACTTAAATTTCCATCTTAAGGTTTGAAAATAAAGTAACTAACTTCCACTTTTACTTAAAGCAAAAGTGGAAACTAGTCAGTAAAATTAACAGATTTTTATCGCTAGTACGCATACTAAATGTTCGTGGTTATTAAAAGTTAAATGTTGTTAAATTTCATGCAGATTAATGTGTAAGTATTTTGGTATCAATTTTAAAACTGTTGTAAATATTGTATAGTTTAATTACTATTATTATTTTATTTCTGTTACTGTTATATCCATCAATTTTTTTACGTAACTATCTATTTTATTCATCCAAGGTCGAAGTCCGTCCAATAAATTTAAATTAAAAACATATTTTTGTTTTTGTAGTTCGCTAGTCACACATTCTTGTGCCAATATACAAGTGCATGTGACGGTAAAGGACCATCATGTTGTGTAAATAAATCTTTTAATATTTACGTAGATACATCCATCCCAATTAGGCTTGTATTGTCCAAATTTTGTTTATAATAAAGATAATAAAACACCAAATGCAGCGTTGTTTTTTTTTTTTTAATATGTATTCATAATTTAGAAAAAAAATATCATGAAGAGTGGTTAAAACTATTGTAGTAGTGAGACATTTAAATACGTAAACCATAAACGTCTTTGAAGGGCAATGCCATACATATATGTAATAATAGTACTGCTACTGGTATTAGATATCGGGTGATTTTTTTTTAATTTCCGTGCTAATTACCCATGACGCTTACGTCAGCAGTTTTAATTTCACTGTTGAGTATTCTGCGGTTGACGTAACCGTAACTAGAACATAAATTTCTCACTCGGTATATGAGTAATATAAAATGTAACCCCTTGTATAAAAAATATGTATTTCGTGTGTCAGGCAAAGACAATAAAAAAGCAGTACATAAACAACAGCATTCATAAATGCCTATCAAAAAAAAAACTAAGTCAAACACATAATTGATATGCAAAAAACGAAAGCCCAAATAGTATATTAAAGAACGAGTTTCATAAGGCAAATATTGAGGCACGAATCCAAGTTTATAGAACGAGCGGCGAAGCCGCGAGTTATATAAAGGATGAGTGCCTCAATGGCCTTATGAACGAGTTATTTATACTATTTTTTCTACCGCACACGTTTTTTCCGAAAATTTTATTGAAATTTGCATTTTTTTTAATCTGGGGACTTTTGTCGTGGTTGGTGATGAGTTGATCTGACACTAACCACGAAATATTTGAGGTTCGAATTTTCACAACAACAACTGTAATTCGAATCAATTCGAGTTTTTGTAATTTAAAAAATTGGTTAAAATGTCTTCTGAAGAAGTTACGCGTCCGGAAATGTGGGAAATTTTAAGTTTACATTTGCCACTGACATTCACCTGACATTTCTCGTCATGGCTGCCAATCTTACCGATCTAAATTACACCAAATCTATTAAAGAACGCCTTTCCGCTATTAACGAACTGCTGTGACGTCATTTGCGTGCGTTAATAGCTCTATTAGAAAACCAAAAAACGTGGGCGGTAGAAAAAACCATTTTGGCATCTTGCATCTCAAGTAAAAAGTCGCATAAGAGTCGTATTAAGTGCTGCCCTCTTAAGAAACTTAAAGTAAATAAGCATAATAGACATCTGTAAAACTGTCAAAAATTAGTCAATTGTCACCGGTTATTGCTTGTCAAATTTGTCAAAAATTGTTGCCATTTGTACTTATTCGTTGCTTCAGTTAAAATAACAACAAGAAAATATTAAAAACGTAAGTACTCCATTAATTCTGTTCTCAGTGTCTGCAAGGAAAAAATTACAGGTCATAAAAATGGATTCTCTCGATTTCTTGGAGAAGCGTATTGAGGCTTTGGAACTCCAAATTCTCCCAAAAAATCCGAATTTCACAAATGACGATAAAACCCAACAAATCACAGATCTTCTCCTACAAACGCAAACCATGATAAGTTCAGCATTGAGTTGCCGAGAAGCCATCACCTCGATCCTGCAGCATATGACTACGATCAATGAGTATCTTGATCCCGCAAATGGCGAAAATGAGCTGGAGATTGAAGCTAAGCGTCACTATCTTTTGGAACTTTATCCTGAATTAAAAGATACGGTTAAACTAATCTCAACATTTGAGAATCTCACTCCATACACTGACTCAGGGAGCATTTTAAAAGTTACTGAATTGACAGATAAATTGGAAAGTCTAGCTGTTTCTAACTTGAAAATATTCGAAGAAAGTCAAGAAGTTACTCAGAAAACTGTTGGTGCTTTACAACAGTATAATGATATAATAACATCAATTAAAGTTTTGTTTGCACAACTTGATCAAGCTATAACTGATTTAGAAGCAGCCCTGTTACCTAAATTTGTTACAGAAGAGTAAACCATAGATCCTTGTACATAACTCCTTTATACATTTTTTATTTATTTATTAATAAGGGTGTCTTGTATTTTACAAGTCGTTTTGTTGAAAACCAACCATTTGTTGTAGCTACTAAAATGTCTTAAATATAAACAACTTCACCGATTTAGTATTTGACTGTTACCTTTCATTAGCGGCAGGAATTTTTTCTTGGATCAAAATGTTTATAAAATGTAACAAACAAGAAAAGAACAAATTTATAATAAAATAATACCGACGCCAATAATGCTGTTTCGTTTCTTTTTGCCTTCATCTTTCTTGAATTGGTGTGCCCTAATTAAATACCAGTGCTAGTTATTATAAGTAAAAACTAAATTATCTATGAGTTGTCTATTTAGTGACTTTTGCCATATTGTAATGGTTCTGGAATCCTCTTTTTGCTCTGTAGAAACAAATGGGAACAATGTTATAGGAATGCTTGATAATTAATTGCCAAAGATTGTGCTAAACTTAAACTCAAATTAAGAAATTGTAGATCACACAGCATCGTCTGTTTTTAATTTAAAATGTACTTTGTATAAATACTTTTTTAATATTGTTCGAATCATCCATCGCAAACAACTTTCAATTAATCCCTGCGTCAAATCACTGAGATTCAATAAAATATACAGATGTCCAAGTTGTTTCTAAATATTTTTGTTTGAAGACAGTGAGGTTATGTTTCCTGCATTAGCTGATCGGTGATCCCACGTGGGCCTTGGTGGTTCCCGAAATAGTCGTTCCCGTATGCGTCACATTAAAAATATCAATATATTATCAGGGGCGGCTGGTGCCGGGGGACACAAGGGCACGTGCCCCCCCCAAAATTACAACGTCTACAAACATACTGGACATAGCAAAATAGTAATTTTCAATATTTAAAAAATTATCCGGAAATTTGTGCAATAATTATCAAAACTAATTTTTTTATCTCGCTCCATTTGTATAAAATGTATCAAAACTTACTTCCACTTGCATCTAAAGATGTGTCTTGGATATATGATATGTTATTTCAGATGAAATGCTGATAAAAGCCCGGCACAGAGACCGAATGGACCGAATCATGGCTGATTTAGATGTTTTGTTTACACCGTTGCCATGGAAACTACACGTCGTAGCCGCCTGATATGCGCCTGATTCAACTGGATTGTGAGCCCGTTGCGACCGTGCTCTGGAGGATTGAGTTACTATCGCGGGTTTTAATTTTCATTCTGCGCGAACACGTATATATATCTTGGATAATCTTCTCGGTAATACAGACATTCGGAAAGAACTACACACTGCTTATATTAATAATATTCGTGCACATAGCGCAAGGGTTGACAAAAATCGCCATTTATTACGCCGATTGATAATGTGCATAAAATTTTGGGGAGTGTTTGAATTTGCTTTACGTGGACATGACGAAAGTAGGGAATCACAAAATCCTGGTATATTTCGAGATCATTTGAAAGAAGCAATGGTTTTTAAAGGAACCCCTAAAACTGTCCAAAATGAACTTTTAGATGCCATGAACACCGAAGGCAAAAAGGTATGTGGAGAAATCCTTTTTTATTTTTATTGAATGTATTTTTGTATTTTTTTCTATCACACAATTTCGTCTATTAATTGGTAATAACAACCTGTTTTATATCTTCATATTTAACTCATCAATCAAATTGTGCCCCCCCCCCCCATTCAAAAAGTCACCAGCCGCCACTGTACATTATTAAACCACAGGTACATGAGAATGTGGCAATATAAATTGCAAATGAATTCACTTAGCAAAAGGCAGGTTTACAGACGATAGATAAACATCAAACGAACGACAGAAACACAGACAGGAGACAGGGCGAAACGGAAGGCCGACAGTTACATATTGTACAATCGTCAAACGTCGAGAAAATATATTAAACCTGGGAGGCAAAAAATAAAAAAATCAGAGCTAACAGTGCCATTTTTCAATCGGTGGCACCAACTCGCGGCCGACTGCAGCTCAAAAACTTATTCATTTAATTGTCGATGTCTATTTTCTTTCTGTAAGTAGATTATATTTAATTACGCAGTATGTTTTTATTGTTTTCATCCACGAACATATTTAACTTGGTCAGATGATGTAGGAAGTGCTATTCCGTGTTTCTTACTCTTACATAAAAACCTACTACTTACCTGCCATAAAGGTGCATTCATTGGATTTTTTTTTGTTCAGAGTAGTTTCTGTTCAAAACAAAGTTCAAAAAGAAAGTAACGTCAAACAGAATTCTAGAAGAAAATGCTAAAAACCTTCAGTTTCGTTCGTGGAAACAAAATTGTCCAGACAGATGATGATTTTTATGGTAAACGGATGGAGTAAATTTGTTAGATGATAATAATTAGTCAACTCTTGACGTCAAGGGCTGGATATTGTTGACAATGTTAACTTTGCATTTGTTTACGTTTTGTAAGATACCTATTCTAATTTTTTCTATTTCACGTTTGTACTGATGACTTACATTTTCTTGTATATTGTTACGTTGAACGGGTATTTAAAATCGGCGTGGGTCAATCTCAACAATTTATGTCTTAGTAACTCAAATTTACACGACTGATTACATACCGACTATTATGTACAAAATAATTCCGGCGCCACTTGACTGGACTGGACTCGACTCGTTAACTGAATAATGGATTTGATTAGACTCTACTCCCGTTGCCTGCACTTCACTAACTGCTCCCGGCGGTGGTTCCCCTTTAAATGGCCGCACAGTCCTTCTCGAAGGTGTCCGTCACTGCTTCTAGGCTTGCTTTGGAACACCCGTCGCGATATCCGCTTCCAGGCTTTTCTTTAGAGAACGCCGTCCGACCGCGATGAGTCATCATCGCCGTACATATTAGAACCCATAGGCGTCGTACCGGGGCGGCATATGGGTTTATTTCGTAACAATATGTAGTTCTCAATTTTCATAAAGATATATTGGTGCCTATGTTACGTTGATTTTAAGGATGCTTCTAAGTCCTTGGAAGAAAAGTCTGTTGAAGATTTCGGCACAAATAAGTTAAAATTAAGCAAATCGCCTGTATTAGGAAAAAATAAAATTCCTCATTCACATAGACAAACTGAAACACTCTGCTACCAAATATTTAATAATACAATTCACTTACAAAAAACGCCCTTAACAAGAACTAAAATTGTTATAACCAACGCGCGGAATTGTGTTTCATACGCTCGATCCAGTGCTGTCGCGGCGATAGTTTGATTACAAATATATTTTTCTTTTGGACTATATCAACATAATATAACATTTCAAGATCACAAATCTGTGGTCATGTGTTTGAAAAATTAAAAAGGGCATCGAGTATTTTTATTTGAAGTAATATAGTAATATAGAAGTAGTTTTTTAACAAGCTGTAAACACTCCAAGCGACGCACTGGCTACGACCTTGTGGACCAGATCAAAGCGTCCCCGCTACTCGCCGTAAAACACACCTTGCTTCAACTGGGGAATTGCATCCGTAAGATATTTTTCCGCCCAGTGGTTATAACAAATAATTATTAATAATTATTCCTGATATTTGATATCAGTTACATAGGTATTAAACATATACCTAATTTGGGACTAAGTTGCACTGGATCCACAATTTGAAAGATGTACTTGTACACCTTTTATGCAGATATGTGTCACCACAAATAGGACCTGCAAAACACATTTTTTCAATAATTCTTTAGTTTTTGTACTGTGATAATTTTGCCAATTTTGGTATTGTTTTCTAAACGCATAAACCTGAAGTTCAGTGTCTCTTTCTAATTTTAGCTATTTCGTAGGTATTCTAGATGCTATTTCTAGCCCCACTTTATGTAACTGAGCCTGGATTCTTTGGTTTATTTGTTGATTGAAACTATTATTACTGGCTTATTCATAACAAGGCTGGTAATGCTAACATCATAGTAGTGGAGTGCTGTTATTGTGGAAAGCATAATTTAAGAGTTCTAGCTATCTATGGAAACTATGATTATCTCAGATTCAAAAAGCATTCCTAAAAACTTTACTATGTGGTGGTGTTTTGTAAAAAAAATTCTTCACGGGGAAAACCGGAAAAAGCAGAATACATTTTCAGCAACAAATATAGCTTGAACGAACTGTTCTCCGTCTGCTGATGAACTAATGGGTTGTTTCTTTCCTTTAATTAGATTACTTTTAGCGGTATTTTTTTAAAGCTGGTTTAATCCGCATGGTTCTTAACTACGTTTGATGTTTGATGATAATAATTACATACTTCAGTCATTTCAAGACCATCATCTCACAATATAGTTGGTGCAGGAATCAGCTGGTTTCGCACC
Source organism: Zophobas morio (assembly GCF_036711695.1). Taxonomy (NCBI): domain Eukaryota; kingdom Metazoa; phylum Arthropoda; class Insecta; order Coleoptera; family Tenebrionidae; genus Zophobas; species Zophobas morio. The sequence continues at coordinate 9,668,096 of NW_026972110.1, forward strand.
AAGGTGAAGATATAGTGCGTCAACCATCACGGCAAATCTTAACCAATTTCGGATTATCTAAGGGTTCATTGGTTTTGTGTCGGGGAATTTTAAGTATCAACACTTGTTCAAAAGATTAAAAAAGAAATCTCTCTCGTCGATTTTCACTTTATTGTCTTTATATTGTTCACTTTATTGTTATTTCTATATTAACAGAAGTGTTCTTCCGTTTTTATTTTGTTGCTGCCAATTGTTGATAGGTCTGAAATGTTTACTCGAACAGAGATATCTACGTATACCGTATGATCCAAAAGTTTTCAGATAAAGGGAAGCTAAAGTCAGCGCACGTAGGGGATGATATAGCTAATATTTAATGGAAAGAAATAGGACTAGCTGATGTGTATTAGTATAAGAACTAAAAAAAAAAATGTAGGAGTTTCCCGAATTTTAATTCGTTCTGTTGAAGATTTCGCAAGTAGTATAGTCTTCTACAGGCTCTAATGTTATATGAGTCCCTTTTTTATGGAGTCAAATACCTCAAAAAGAAGGTCATAATAGGGGTAATATAAACCCATATCTTTAACCTGAAGTACCAAGGCTAAAGGTGCACTCCTGTGGTCGGATTTATAATACATCTATTATGACCTTCTTTCTGAGATATTTGACTCTGCCATATAACGTTAGAGCCCGTGGACGAGTATACCTATCAGTTTTGGTAAGCAACCACAGAACTACACCTCTGCACTCTGAAGACCATTAAAATTAGCCACATGAACAACACTTGCTGATTCTGCTATACAAAGATTTACTTAATTATTATTATTATTATTATTATTATTATTAAATTCGGCGGTCGGGCAGAGACGAACTTTTATGATTACAAATCGCCTAATAACTTGGCCTATGCATTATGTTCGTCGTACCGCTTTTTGAAGACAAGGAGGAATTGACTTGTAACGATATCGTCAGGGAGAGAGTTCCAATGATTAACAACTCTGTTGGTGAGAAATGTTCGTCGAGCAGTGGAAGTACACCTTTCCTTAATTAATTTGAAAGAATGTCCTCGTGTTATTTGATTTGAGTTTAAAACAAATAAGTGGCAAATGGGTGATGATGGATTGTTTACAGCCCGATAAGTTGTGATCAGGTCGCCCCTAATGCGCCGCTCAGATAGAGTCGCATTAGTGAGAGCCGTTCATGGTATTGCGGTCTAATTCTACCGAAAGGGATTCTGGTCGCCCTACGCTGTACAGACTCCAACTGGTTAATATCTCGCTGCAAAACAGGTCCCCAGACGGAGTTGCCAAACTCCAAGATAGGTCTCACGTAGATCCTATACAATTTGGTGAGAACTAAAGGACTAATCTTGCAAAAAGTTTTCCGTAACAAATAGAGCAACGAGTGAGCTTTTTTGATTATGCAAGCAACGTGATGGGACCAGGTTAGACCAGAATCGATAATGATCCCCAAATCTCGGCAGCAAGACAATTGAGTTAACTGCTTGCCATCAAGATTATACCTGTGCTTAGGATTATTTTTCCCAATGTGGCGGACATTGCATTTGTCGTTATTAAGCGGGAGCAACCAGTTATCGGACCAATTTTGCGGATTGTGAAAAGATCTTCCTGCAGCAATAGGCTATTGGAACTTTTATTGAACAATTTTATGTCGTCCGCGTACATTGCGAATGGTGACGTTATTATGTTTCCCAGATCAGCAGTTTATACAATAAAAAGAAGTGGACCCAGGACAGAACCCTGGGGCACTCCACTTAACACTTCAACAGATCGGCTAAGAGAGTCTCCAACTTTAACGCGAAAAGTGCGATCGCTAAGATAGGCCTCTAACCATTTCAAGAGAAGACCTGATACCCCAACATGTCTCAATTTATGCAGCAAACGTCGTTTTGGAACCCGATCGAAGACTTTAGAAAAGTCCAAATATATAGCATCTAGTGTGTTACCGCGTTCTATCTCACTAGTCGATTGTGATAAACAACTGAGCAAATTAGAATGAATGGATCTGCCAGGCAGAAAACCATACTGCTCTTTAGGGATCTGTCGGTGATTCATTAGGAACTGGATCAGTTGATCATACATTATCGACTCCATGACCTTGATTACCACTGAAGTTAGACTGATAGGCCTGAGTTATTCGAGTCAAATTTGTCTCTTTTTTTGAATATTGGGCGAACTATGCCAGTCCGCCAGTCAGGAGGGAGGATACCGGAATTAAAAGATTTGTTCATAAGTATGGAGAGAGCTTCGCACAAAGTATCAGCGCACATGTGTAATATTTTCGCAGTGATGAGGTCAGGACCGGGAGACTTTGACACTTTAAGCTGTTTTAATTTCTCGCAAACGAGATTTGGAGTAAATATGATTTCACCAAAGGAAATTGGATTAGGAGGATACTTTAGGTATGTAACCTGGTGGTTCTACTGTGAAAACACTAGAAAAGGTAGTGGCAAACATATCGGCTACGTGTTCGTTATTGTCTAAGATCTCTCCTGAAGAGTTTTTGATCTGAGGATAGCCACAGGACCCGATAGCTTAGTTCATATGTACTTATATAACCTCTTTGCATCTGTTGCTTCCGCGATATTTTTTTCGTACACACATCTGGCTTTTCTGATATCGGGCGATACCTTATTCGAGAACGCTCTGTGAATTCTATAGTCAACATTAGAGCGGGATCGTTTGTAAGCGCGCTACAAAGCTCGTTTCCTATTAATTTGATAGAGAAGCTTGCCGGTGATCCAAGGCTTTTTATGCGACTGTTTCCCAGTGACGAACTTGGTGTGGCAACCGACTACATATTGAAAAGTATCTTTGAAAATGTTCCAATTGTTGACAACCGATGGGTTTGAGAGTAATGATGTCCAATCTGTTCCCAACAAGTTCTGGTTTATTGCCTCATAATCTGTAACTGTCCTGTAATTGCAGGTGTTGAATATCACAAATTTAAACCAGCAAAAGAAAAGGAATCGTCATCAGAGTAATCGGATACAAATACATAAGTGATTACGATGATGTGGTGGCAAGTTTAAATTATGGTAGTCAAGCTTCAAGAGCGTCGGCTCGTGAAGCTGTTTGTCCTAACCACAGCCACAACAGGCGTTATGGATCTTAAACACTCGCATTCCTGAGGCTTGCTTCTATCCCTGCAAAGGTAGCAACCAACTGGACAGCCTGATTCAGTATAGGGTTGGAAATCCGGTATTGTCATTCTACCTCCATGGATATTGCAGATAAATATTCACGTGAAAATGGCAAGAAGAGAAAAGCTCTCTCATTTTAGGTAAGTGTGTGGTCACGTCACTGTGCTTCCACCATGAGACTCCGTGCGTTTATTTCGGTTAAAGTTAAAATATCCCGAATTTTGAAGATTATTGATGAGTATTATAATTATCAGGAAGGAAATAAGCAAAATTAAATTATCCACAGTCTTTAAAAATTTCGAACAACAAGAATTTATATGACGTTAAATTATGCTGTCAATGATTAAATCAAAATTAGTTCATCAAGATTACATCCTGGACCAACAGAATTTCCACATCACATAAAACAAAGCACACAACAAATAATAAATAACAATAAAAAATATAATAATTCGAGAATAAATGTTCAAATTCAAGCTGTAAGAAAATACAGTTTAGCCGCCAAAATTAAGTAGGGCACCTCTTGAAAGGATTTTTTTAAGAAATTTAGTTGTGTAAACTAAAGCAATTTATAATTTGTAATTATTCCAATGAATTACTATTGTTACTGAATAATGAGTAATTGTATTGTATTACTTTTTAAAAGTAATTGTTCCAATCACTGCCCAACGGTATAAAAATAGGTCTCCCATTCCGTTCACAACATTTTGTTCCGGTTGGCCCTTTACCACTTACACAACATTCCTAAAATACATATAAAATTTCGCAATTAGGTAGTTCACTACTTTCGGAGACAAATAATAAAATCGCCAACAGATTGCAAGTTACAAACATACCATACACAACAAAATCTGTCTATCGTCAACACAACACAACCCTTGGCAAAAGTGAATGAAACCACCATGCAATAAGTATTGCCTATAGTAGATTTGCATACAGAAAGTGAACAAAGCTCTCGACTGTATGAAGCCAGCACGAATCAAATACTTCAAAGTCCTTGTTAGCAATAACATTAACAAGAGCGTAGCGTTTAGCAACGACGGTGAAAATCATAGTACAGCTTTTAGTTTTCAAACTTCCTACTTTAATCTTATCTTAAATTTAGTGTTAAGAAAGCAATCTTTCTTCACAATAAATACGTTTTTTGAATGTCTAGAGTTTTGTCAGTGATAAATTAATAATTGCATATTGTATTTCATTGTCAGAAAATAATAATAAATTTTACTCTGATAAAGGTATAACAAGTAGGTAAGCCATCGTCTTTACTGATATGAATGGCGTTTTCAACGACAGTTTGAATATACACGATCGAAACATATAGTGTCCATTACACAGTGAATTGACCCTTTTCCTGTAAGCAGAGTGAGTAGATATTATATAAATTCCAATGATACAGAGTGAGACAACACCGCGCAGGCAAAGTCAGATTTCTGGAGCGCCAAGTTAAAATTAACCAATGAGCGACAGATTACGCATGTGTAGCCGGTTGCATTCTGTCAAAGCGGTTTGTTGTCACAGCACAGTATAGATATCAATCAGTAGAGACAACTCGCTGTTTTTACTGACCCGTTTTCATGGGTGGTCGTTTGTCTTGTGACCGTATGAGGGCGCGCAACGCAAGGTACTTCTCTTTCTTACACATTGGGACATTGAACTGCGGTACTTTTGTTATCTAGTGACATTAATGTGAATTGTGAAATATTTGAAATTTGGCAGTTTAGTTGCATTGGTTTTGATGATTTAAGGCTGATCTTCCGGTGTAATTATTGCAGTTAAGTGTAATTTTCACAGAGACATTTTAAAAAGCGTTGTTCACGTTTTCATAGGACCATTGTTTACTGTTTTTTTTTTTTTGTAAAAAAATTAAATGTACATATATGTATTAGCATTTTCTAATAATGTTGAATGTTACAACCATTTACAGCCATCATGAAAAAGAAATTAATGAAACGTAAAATCGTAATCAGAGAAGCGGGCCACATCTAAATTTCAACATGGCGTCCCTGTTATAGGGCGCTTAATTAATTATTTATTATAATAGACTGTGTGGTTTCTAAGATCAACTAGTTATAAAATGTTATTGTTATTACACTATTTTTAAGTCTTTTCCAAAAATTCATTTGCACAAAGTGTAGTAAACTGTGTACACGAATCAATTTTAAAATGAAGCGTTTGTGATCCTTTTTAAATTGGGTGGCGACATCTAGAAATATTTTGGACAACGACCACCGATGACGGCTTAAAATTCGGGTCAAAAAGATCAAAGGCGCCGACACGAGTTGTCCATACTGACTGTTGTCTATACTGTGGTCACAGGCCTTTGCTCTGCTACCGGAGTGCCGGATACTATTTCCAACGTGGTTTTGAAGATGCGTGCGCACGGAAAGTCACGATGGAAGTTTTACGATCTTACAGGAAAAGGGTCAATAAACAAGAGCTCCATATAGTTTAACGTCGAACAAATAACGACACTCGATAAAAATTATACACAAATATTAAAGAATTCGTTACGGCAAAGCATTACTTTAAATGAAACATAGCGGGGAATAATATTGCAGTACTGCAGCTTAGAGAATCAAATAAAACCTAAAACCCAGTTTAATTATAGATTTTAATTCAATGTATTTTCCAAGGCCAGAAACCGTAGTTAATTATATAGACAGTACTTTTGAACATACTTATTTATAAGCCGATATATTTTTATAAATCAATAAATAAAAAAAAACATGGGAGTAAATTTGGTTGGTGAAACATTTTGTATAGCCCACACCGATATCCCACTTCGCCAAATCCGGTCCTGTTCCTCACCCTTGCTAAATTCCAGTGCGAGATGCCATGCGTCCTCGCGTGTTCCCCAGAACATGGCGTCATAGAACAATGACGAAATCCGCCGCCGTCGCCGACGCAGGGAAGCTCTAAAAGTAAATATATTTCACATACTTCCAACAGCCTTATATTAGTAACATAGCCCCTTTTGCTAGTTTTGACAGTAACTCGCACCCTTTAGATTTCGAGTGCATGCCTCGCTTGCTCACGGCAGTTGTGCTGCTGCAGCAACACGTGCCTTTGCCGCTCTCCCGCAAAATCAATAGTCGTTTTATTTAATATTTCTCGAAATAAACCGTTTTCGGCAATCGGCCCAAGCTGTAAGTGAATCTGCATACGTAAGCTTTCATTTTAGCACATTACACGTAAATGCCATTTGATTTTCGGGGTTAAATCAATAGCCACGTTCGGCCTATTTCTTGCATTTGCAGTTGATTTCGCGCGTAAAGCTCGTGCGAGCCGGATTTTGTCAGTACATGTGAATCCGGCAGATGATACACCATTTAATATTAGATTGGAATTTTTAACAGGACTCCAGTTCCTGTGACATCATTTGCCTAAAATAGAATTTTCCCACCTACATTTGCAATATTTTGTAATTACGAAGTTTCGGTTAGCACTGAGTTGAGCAAGCAGTCACCCTTAATTCGCGATGAATTGCGAGAATTTGAGTAACTAATAGCGTAGAAAAGGTTAGTAGTAGATGGTCGCACGCTTATTTTTAGTACACTTAAATCAGTTTGTAGCACACTGTAGCACTACACTGTAGTTCTGTGTAAATATTAATGATAAAGCTTCATTATTTTGTGTAGCTATGCCGAAATCGAGTAGCAATATAACATATAGTGTAGATTATCGAGTACCTAATTTAGTAATGTTTAATGAATCGGCCTTTTGTTTGATATATTTAGAAGCTGTAACTATTTGTCTTACGAATTTTAACTTAATAATAATTAGAAAAGTGCGTGTGCTTTCCAAAATTAAACTGACCGTCTGTCTAAATTTACCGCAACAAGATTTATGTTTGGTATATTTATTAAACCCCGTTGTATTTAGATAAAAGTATAATTAATCTACGAACTCGCAAACACAAACAATTCGTTAATTAAAAAAAAGATTAATTCGTAACTATAAAGTGTTAATAATCGACACTAATAAATTTTGTATTATAACCGCCTGCATCAGATCTGTATTTCACTTTTTACTAAACCATTTTATAGTACAAGGTATATTCCGTAATAATGTAACTTTTCGTAAAAAATTAAAACCAAAGTTTTAAAGTCCTTAGGGTACGTACGTTTACTACGCAATCTCTGCTCGATTATCTTTGAACTAATCCCATTATCTTAAATTTTTAAAAGGAGACGTCTTGTAACACTTCAGTTTAAAACCCTTTTCATCAGGGATGATTAAATGATTACGCAATCTATAGTAACAAACTGACTATTCTGGTAAACAAAAACCGTTTTTTAAAACTGGAACAGGAATGTATGTTTATTTTTTCGTGTAAGATTTCCCATCTGACGACACTTGGTTTGAAAGTTCTTTTGATTATTTGTTAATAAAGAAGTCGGTAATAAAACTAAAAATAAGTTATATAAATTATTACTAATACCAATAATAAATTTACGAAAATAACTGTAATAAAATTATTAAAAAAAGGAAATCTGAAATAATTTTGGCTTCGTATTACTAGTAAAGAAGAAAATTTTTAAATCAAGTGTATAAGCTAGGTAATTTTGTAATTGAAATAGAGATGTAGAATTCGTTTTTTATCAGAAGTTTTCGACATCTATATGACAATTTTAGCACGTGATATTGTTTATAAAAACACAATCAGTACATTCCCAGTAAGAAGAATTTTCATATAACATGTCACAAGATGGATATTCTCAAAAAAAAAAATTGGTCTAAAGAGTTTAGACAGTACTTCCCTCGCTGTCGGAAACTTGACGACTGCATGGCTATTGTGTTTTTTTCTCATTACATTTTTGCAGTGGGAATTTAAAATTGCGATGACGTCATCAACATTTTTGCAAGGACACGGATATCAGTTGGGATAGATGTAGTGTAATTCTAAGAATAAAATTATTGTATTCCCAAATTTTCAGGAAAATTAATTGGGTCGTTTTGAATATTGATTTTTTATAATCAATAAAATAACGAAACAATTTACTCACGTATACGGCAACTGAAAATCGTTTATGTATAAACATTCTTAATTTAAGATGACAAGCGTAACAGCATACGTGAGAGCCAAACAGAGAAACTGTAAACAAAACGACCATCGGTTTTATTGCTTCGACTTCCGCTTATTATATAAAACATTGGGTTTTATTTTAATTCTTGACGGTGAAATTCAGAATTGGTTGATTATAAACATGTCTATTTCACATTCGCGGAACCAAGTGAACAAATGCAGGTCTGTAATGTTAAAGTCGATGTAAATAAGCGTGCTACCCTTATGTTTCAACCGAGTTTTTCCTTTAACAAATTTTGTGTCTACCAAATTGGGTTGGTTGGGGTGTAATACTAATAATAAGTGTTGCCTTTAATTTAATCAATAAAATAAATTGACTTCATTAATTTTTTTTGAACCACCTCTTAAGAAAATCTAAAAAATATGAATGGAATGATAAATCACAAGTACAAACTCATCATATTTTTTGCATTTTAGCTAGGATTTATTCAGCAAAATTTAAGGGTGACGTCATCAATTTTTTTAGGAGGGATGAACAAATACATTTTGAACAAAAGTTTACCATGCTTATAATAACTTTAAAATATTCCCAAGATTTCAAAGCATTCGGTTTTCTAATTCCTGATTAAATCGATAAAATAAATTCACGCCTTCATTAATTTTTTTGAGTCACCCTGCATATGCAAATCCAAAAATATGATTGGAATGATAAATCACAAGTACAGACTCATCATATTTTGTACATTTTAGATACGATTTATTCGGCAAACTTTTGAGCTGACGTCATCAGTTTTTTGTAGAAGATAACCAAATACATTTTGACTAAAAATTTATTATGCTCTTTATAACCTTAAAACATCTGCAAGATTTCAAAGCATTCGGTTTTGTAGTTCCTGATTAAATCAATAAAATAAATTTACGCATTCATTAATTTTTTTGAGTCACCCTGTATATGCAAATCGAAAAAATTTGAATGGAATGATAAATCACAAGAAGTGACTCACCATATTTTGTACATTTTAGATAGGATTTTTTCAGCAAAATTTTGTGGTGACATCATAAATTTTTTAGGGGGGACGACCAAATGCGTTTTGATCAAAAATTTACCATGCTTATGATAATTTTAAAATATCTTCAAGATTTCGAAGCATTCGGTTTTGTAGTTCCTGAGTAAATCAGTAAAATAAATTTACGCTTTCATTTATTTTCTTGAATCGCCCTGTATATGCAAATCCAAAAAATATGAATGGAGTGATAGATCACAAGTACAGACTGATCATATTTTGTACATTTTAGATATGATTTATTCGGCAAATTTTCGAGCTGACGTCATCAAGTTTTTGGAGGGGATAAGCAAATATATTTTGACTAAACATTTATTATGCTCTTTATAACCTTAAAACATCTGCAAGATGTCAGAGCATTCCGTTTTGTAGTTCCTGATTAAATCAATAAAATATATTTACGCATTCATTAATTTTTTTGAGTCACTCTGTATATGCAAATCCAAAAAATATGAATGGAGTGATAAATGACAAGTACAGCCTCATCATATTTTGTACATTTTAGATATGATTTATTCGGCAAACTTTCGAGCTGACGTCATCAAGTTTTTGGAGGGGATAAGCAAATATATTTTGACTAAACATTTATTATGCTCTTTATGACCTTAAAACATCTGCAAGATTTCAGAGCATTCGGTTTTGTAGTTCCTGATTAAATCAATAAAATATATTTACGCATTCATTAATTTTTTTGAGTCACCCTGTATATGCAAATCCAAAAAATATGAATGGAGTGATAGATCACAAGTACAGACTCATCATATTTTGTACATTTTAGATATGATTTATTCCACAAACTTTTGAGCTGACGTCATCAAGTTTTTGGAGGGGATAAGCAAATATTTTTTGACTAAAGATTTATGATGCTCTTTATAGCCTTAAAACATCTGCAACATTTCAAAGCATTCTGGTTAGCAGATTAAAAATTAAATTTCAAAATGTTGTTTTATAATTTTGATTTTTTTTTCAAAAATCTGGACGTTTCGGGTGAAAAGTCGATTCAGAGTTGTAAACTACATGTGTAGGACTATGTTATTTTATACAATTGAAAACCCATTTACTATGTACAATTTTGAAGTGACGTCATCGCATTAGTGGTGGGGATGATTAGACAAATTTTGGTTAGCGTTTTACCATCTACATGATATTCTTAATATAAGTACAAAATTTCACAACAATCGGTCGAGTACTTTCGGAGATTATCTGTCTAATAAAAATCCGGGACAACAGACGGACAGACGGACAGACGGACAGACGGACGGACAGACGGACAGACAGACGGAAATGGGAGACCTATTTCTTCGTCTTCTAGGGGTCATGAAAGATCGAGAAAACGTAAAAGTAGAGAGTCGGCCGACGGACTCGATTAAAATACTTCCTTTGCTTACGCTCGGGAAGTAAAAAAATGAAATGGTGGGAGTAATTATTCTAAAATGACTGAGTGTAAAATACTTAATACATATTTACTTAAAAGCTCGAAAATAATTCTCTACTTTTTAAAAAAGGTCTCATCATTGGAGTGATATAAACATTTAGTTTTTTTTTGTTCACACTCATCACTCATACAAATTTTAAAACTATATTTTTTTTCATAATTGCAACATTGTTAAATATTATTCTAGTGCACATACAGAAAAAGAAAAAAGTAGAATCCAAACTAGAGTTTCGTCCATTATTTTCCATAATACTTATAGAGGTTTTTTCGGAGATAAAAATAAACGACTGTATTTTTAAATTATGTATTTAAAAGTTACATGACATCTATATTTGAACAGATAATAGGCACCGTAGTAGCTGTAGGTTTACCCTAATTTTCTCTCCAGGAAAAAGAATATGTTTTTAAAGTTTTGTTTTGGCCGGAAATTAAGAAAAATTAAAGCTTAGTTACTTATATTGTTGAGTCGATATTTTGATTCATAGTTTACAATCTAAATCTGAGTTTATCTGAATTTTAATTTACATTTTCATATATTGTACTTAATTATTTATAAAAATTTATAGATATAATAATATATACTTTGTAATTAAACTGAACAAAAAAAAAAATGGGGGTGAGTCTATGAGAATGTATTATAATACGGTTTCAACAGTATACAGAAGCATTATAAAATTTTCCAGTTTACTTGAAATGATTTCTATAACACAATTTGAATATTAACTATTATTACATTTTGATATTTAACAACATTTGAAACATTGTGGAATCGCCCGAGAAACCTAAAAACAGTTAAAAAAACGAGAACAAAATGTTATAAAAGATATTATAGAAGAAATTTGAAAATTTTGACGGAGGTCTTAAGAGTTAAGAATAATATTTGCATATTAATCCGTACGTAATACGTAAAAATTTACGATCAACATTTGCCGACAACTCTTTTTCAGTATTTTACGAACAAAAAAAAACATTAAGATAGCTGAATTAACCAAGAGGAAAACTAGAATAAAATTAATAAAAATACATGAGGTTGATTAAAAAAATTGATCATTTTATTGTAATAGAGTCCATCCGCCGTGGGCCACTTTCATTTCTCGACATTTTTTTTTTATTAAACACCATTTAAATTTTATGAAATAACATACTCCTATACTTGTGGTTTATGAATCCGTGTTTACAGATTTTTGTAAAAAACACAACAAAATTTTGTACCAATATAAACATGTGAAATTACTAACGCGAATTTTTTTATTGATGAAATCAAGAACGATTCACCCCATTATCTTGAACATTTGACAATGCAATAATCTTGCAGCCGCCTATATTTAAAATTATGAAATAAAAATCAACATAATGACAACTACGTATCCAAAATAATATTCAGAACGTTTCGCCCCATAGTTGCTTAATTAATAATTTTAATCACCTCATCCGTTTTGATGAGACAAAAGCATTAAAATCGTGCAGCTACGTGCTTAATCGTCGCATTCTTTCGATGTATAAATGTTGTAGTCCTCCCGTGAAGCTCGTCACTTCACGAAAAGCTCAGGCAGTTCGTCTAAAGTAATTAGGATCATTACATCAGTTAACACCGTCTATATATGAAGAGCCGGCATTTAATATATAAGGCAATGAAATAATATCTTTACTAAAATCCTGAAATAACAAGTGTGCGGTAATTCATGTGACGTCGACAAATAGTGTAAAAAATTAAAATGTTGACTGAAGTAATGTTTTGGTTTTCTTCGTCTTTGTGCAAAATTTAATTAAAATAAAAATAGTTTTTCTCCCCTCGCTCCTAAACTACAGATAAGCATATCCAGCATTCTCGAGTGTTTATTTATCTTAATACATTGAAAGAATGTCACGTAGAAATTAGTTTGATTCAAATTAATTCACAGTCGAACAAAATGATATGAATATTATAATTCTTATTTTATTATTATTATTATTATAAAGACGATGTTTTCACATTTTTGAGCAAATGGGGTGACTCGTTCTTAATTTGACCAATAAGAAATTGGTAATGAAGTCATCAACATGGATAATACTAGTCAGAGTACAAAAGAAAAGTAGTCGCAGCGTAGTACCAATGCAAGAAAAAAAAAAGTATATGTATATATATTTTAAGGAAAATTTTCCTTCATTATTCCATTTACTTAGTTATAAATTTAACATAAAGTTACCATAAAAAATATATTAATCTATAACTACAACAGCTTTTGTGAGTAATTCAAAAACATAAAAGAGAAATTTATGTAGAAAACATTTTTTAAACGATCATCAACTTTCATGAGTAGATAAATACATACAATTTACTGAATGTGCTGTAATTATTAAATCCACGTTTATATCTCCCCAAAATTTCTAATAAGAAGTTCTTTCGTATATGCAGCCTCAGATAAATTACAAAATTTGATAATTCAAACTTAATTTTCTTCAAAACACGTGTACATACAGAGACTAGGGTGGATCAGGAACATATCACATGATTATCATGGTTAGAAGCAGACCTACAACTTTATTCTCACATTTTCCGTTAATCCCCATAGTTACATATATGCATTAAAAAAAAAGTCAATTGTTGAATTATTTACCACCGTTTCAAAATGAATCACCAGCATCTGAATCTTTATTTAATCCGCCCGTTTTGTTTTTGTTGAAGTGATTCATTTTTCAGCGAACGCAACAGTGCCTCACGCAAACGGATATTTTTTGTTGAATTCACTGGATTCTCTTTATAATTATTACGAACGTAAAATCTTTCTCCAGACCAGAGCAGCAACTGATGAAAATATTATCAGAACAATTCGCTGCTGGCAGTCTGCCAAAGTAGGAGAGTTAACTGAATAGGCACTGGAAGAATGGAATAAAGGTGTGGTTGCTTTACGATTTTTAGTCTGCCATACTTACCTAAAAATGGATTTTAAATACTTTGAAATATACATAGTTTATTTGTTTTAACAGCAACGGCTTCACTTTATTTGATTCCCAGATGATAATTACGGTGATTTTGACCAATGTTTCATGTTTACTTAATTCTATGTTTTTGTTACGCGGAATATGTAAAAGTAGATTTCCCGTTTCCGCCGGTCTGTTTATCTTTCTATTTGTCTGTTAGTCCTTCTCGTGGAAAGTTTATTAAATAGATAATCTCCAAAACAACTAAGCTGACATGCTCCTTTAGCTGTGGTAAATGTATCTAAAGCTTTAAATAATAAATAAGGAAAATAAATATGTAAAATTAATTGTCGTCGTTAAATTTAACGAAAAGCTTTAGATAATGAAAGTTGAAATAGTTTCAATGATACTGCAGAATAGGTATATTAAACTGACTTAGCGCTAGTATAATAAAGGTGAGCCAGTCCCCAGGGAACTGTACACTTGAACATTGTGATACCGCACCTAAATCCTCTGTTTCTGTAGTGTGAAAATTCATTAATTATTAGGTATTGTACGGCATAGATATATGTTTCAAGCAACTGTTTTCAGGAAAACGCATATTTACGACGATGTTTTGTGACATAAATCGCGCCAGCAAATAACGACAACAAAAAGATAAATTCGTACAAAAGAAACCCTTGTTTACGCGAACAGCTGACACACCAGCAACACCTCAAGCAACTCATTTATCCTTTTCTATCGATTATTTGTAAATACGAGTATATGAATGAAAACTGAGTAATGTCGAAAAGAAAACACGAAAGTGTAGTTCTCCACTTGTGTTTTTATCTATGTTTTCACGGTTCTATAAATTCTCCCCGATCAAGCAAACAATGTGAACTTTTGTAATCTTGTCGACGCTACGACTCGACTTTGTCGCAATCAAGAAAGTTTGCTCCTGGATTTGTATGAAAACAGCCCGAAAGGGAAAAATCAAGGTTACGAAGTTTATTGCTACTTTTTTCACTGTTTTCGTTTTATGGTGAATAAATCACGCAATAATTTTTATATATACTTGAAAAATCACAAACGCTGTTTAGTTCTAAAACACAAAAGTGGTGAATTGTGATTGCTAGTACAAAAATTTGGGATGTTCGTACTCGTTATCAAATATTATCATGTTATATTTTGTTGGAGATCAATGCAAATTTTGCAAAATGTTATCTTGTATCCTGCAGAAAAAATCGTGCCTGTATCACAAACATAAAGTGTTTTATCCTTTCAGTTTCCTCCTCCAACAAAATATTAGTTTGCGCTGTTGGTGCATAAATAATAATTGTGTGCATAGAACAAAGTGATTTATTACAGTGGCATTAAGGTAATACTAAGAAATGGATAATCCAGTCCAGCTACAAATAAAAGTTCGATGCCAACTACAACTTTTAAACAAAAATTTGCATTGGTGGGAGATTTCAAACTATCTTATTGGCTACGTGTAAATGTATCGTAAAAATTAGTCCACCGATAATTACCTTCGGACCTCAATCTTTTAATATTTAATAAAAAGGATGTTCCTAAATACTTAGAAGGGAGCTACAAGATAATGTAAACTTAAAAGTCTGTCTTTAATTACCTCTTATTTGGCGTTGTGACTTACATATTAAATTCAGAAAACCTTAGACGGTGGACACTCTCATAAAATTTTAGTGTCGGATTATGAGGGGTTTAATAGGACGAGCTCTATCGATTACCTGTTATAGATTTGAGTGGATCAGAAAAATGGCTAAAGTTTGTTTGACCACAAACTTTAAACATTGTGCCCCTGTTTGCTCAATTATTTATTAACATATTTTATGCTTGTAAAGCGCAATGGATTTTTTAATACAATTTCCACTAATTTACCTTTTTGAAAATTTAAAATTGATCCATAAATAGCGAAAACCAGATAATCTCATACTCATCACAATTTTAACGAGTTGTAGTTTTTTTTGACAACAAAATTTAAAAAAAGGAAAAGCAGTCTGGGTAGGATTTCTTACGCTCATTTCAACGGTGTGAAGTTTTTTACAATCGGACATACACTTTTGGCAAAAACTTCGTCAGAAATTTATGTGTGTCCCTATGCTGGAATATGTTCTAGCTCACCCTTAAAATGATGATGAAGATGAAGAGCTTATGTATATTATGGTTACCTTGTTTCTTAACAAATTCTGTGCTAAATTCCTTTTAGATTTTAACTCCCTACTGGGTTAATCTCCTCTTTGTGGGGACGAACCAGGTATAATAATCCCAGCAAGTCAAGTAAACGATTGGTAGCGAGAAAAACAAAACAATATTTTTGAGTATTCTGATTAAAAGTAATTGCAAAAAGTATTTGTAAAGTGACTGAATTATTCAAAAAAAGTAATTCGAAGGTATCTGTAAAAATTACTATCGATTTCTAACAGTAAACAAAGACCATATTACGTATTTTCAAAAAATAATGTATGTAGATATATCTTAAGAGGCTTACGGACAAAACAAAACATAAAGATAAAATCTTCCAGTGCCTTAATTCATAAAATATTACTTTGCCAGTTTTTTCAATTTTTAATCGTAAAATATACATATTATATTGATTTAACTGGAACAAATTGAAAACATGATTTTGAAAATTGTTAAATCATTTTTCTCCACTAACCGAATTAATAAAAATTTTATCTTTTTCTACAGTTGTCAGAACAGACGAAGATGTAATAATTTGCCTTAGACATCAAATCAAAGGCCACAAACACCTACGCTGGCAATAGACAAACCGCAAAAATAAATCATAAAATAAACGATACGTTTGCGTCTTTATTACTCGATGGAAAAAATAACTTCATTCATAACCAACCGATGATACTTTTCGCATGATTTAAGACGTATTCGTTCTACATTCTTCGGGTCCTTTGCTTAGACCCAGTTATATTGTGTATACATCCAGGAGAATATATTGCAAAAATGCACATTTTTCTCACAATTATGACAATCGTTAATGTAAGCTAATTTTTCTAAACCTGTCTCGATTACAAAGTGCTTATTCATATAAATTTCATCTTTACGTCATCACGTGTTGAGCTGAGTACTACTTAAGAACAATAAACCTATTCGGCTGACTCAGTGTCACTTTTTTCAGGCTGCTCTCTTTCCGCATAATGGGCGTCCACAAAGAATAACATCTAGTGCTCCATCTTCTTTCAACCAACAAGAAGAAGAATGTTGGAACCCTACTCTTCCAACTTGATATGGATCATCGTAGTGGGTTTCGTGATAGCCTTCGTTCTCGCTTTCGGCATCGGTGCCAACGACGTGGCCAATTCCTTCGGCACCAGTGTTGGATCAAAAGTGCTAACAATATTCCAAGCATGTTGTTTGGCCACGGTGTTCGAAATTGCCGGTGCCATCCTCATAGGTAACTAATGTCATCATTAATTACCCGCTAATTTACGGGGTTAATAAATGCAATAAGACAATTAATTAAGTATCACACTACTAATTGAGCCAATTTGTTTTGCAAGGTTACAAGGTTTCGGACACAATGCGGAAGGGCATCCTAGACATCAACTACTACAAAGGTGCCGAGGTGGAGTTGATGCTAGGGTCCTTGAGCGCTTTGGCATCCAGCGCTGCTTGGTTGATGGTAGCCACGTTTTTTAAATTGCCCATTTCTGGAACCCACAGCATAGTCGGCGCCACTGTTGGCTACAGCCTTGTCGCCAGAGGGACCAGGGGTGTACACTGGGGGACACTCGGAAAAATTGGTACTTGTTGACGTTCGTCTAAGTTCAGAATCAAAAAAGGCTCTTTGAAAATAATACTTTTGAAGATTTGTATTTTGATCAGTTGCATTGTGACAGAAACATACACACTAAACTTACAAGAAATAGGGAATTTAAATTTTCCAAGCCTTTTTTAATTCTGAACCACTGTGCGTCCATTCATCAGAGACTCTACCACGCATGTTATCATTTTAGTGGGTTCATGGTTTATTTCTCCTGTGCTCAGCGGTCTCACTTCAGTCAGCATATTACTAATAATCAAACACTGCATCCTGTCTAAACCCGACCCTGTACAAGCTGGACTCGTGTCTCTACCCCTTTTCTACAGCTTCACAATCCTAGTCAACGTGTTTTCCATCGTTCATGATGGCCCTCGGTTATTACACATGGATAACATTCCGTTCTGGCTAGCCGCTACCATAAGTCTTTCCGTCGCTTTAGTTAGTATGATCCTTATTTGGATGATTGTAGTCCCTTGGCAAAGGAAAAGAATCAGAGCCGATCTACTAGCAGAGAAACCTCCTGTCAATTTCAACATCGGCGAGTCCACTGGTAATATTTACTCAATTGTATTTCCTTTACCAAGACATCATCTTTTAGATACTTCTCCGGAAGGCAGCCCAAAAAGGTCCAACCGAAACTCTACGGCTTTATCTGAACGTCAATTAACTGTTATATCAGAGAATACCGAGCTTCAGGCCATGGAAAATAGAATAACGGCCGCAAAATATATCTTCCCAATACAGACCAGCGACAACAAAAATGGTTACATGCCGGCTAAAGAGACTGAAATTCATGCGAGACCTAAAACTTTAAAATTGGTTGAGAGCACCACAGACGTAAATCCTACTCTCTCTCCCAGTTCTAGTGGAGTTCCTTTAATTATTACTAAAAACCAGAGAATACAGAGTGACCAAGGCATGTGCGCTTTAGACATTAAGGACAATGACCAAATGCTCGTGGAAAACAAGAGTGTCTCAAAATTGTTTAGTTTCTTGCAAGTGTTAACGGCTATGTTTGGCAGTTTCGCACACGGTGGAAACGATGTGAGGTAAGTCATTGTGTAACGACACGTAGTGAAGTCTAATGCAGGTTGTTGCAGCAACGCGATAGGTCCACTGGTGACTTTGTGGCTTATTTATACAGAAGGCACAGTTGAGCAAAAATCGGAAACACCTTTATATATACTATTGTTTGGAGGTTTCGGTATCTCGGTGGGTCTGTGGCTTTGGGGAAGGAGAGTAATACAGACTATTGGAGAAGATTTGACCACAATAACCCCATCAACGTATGCTTGAACCACGAAGTGTGTCGTTCTCACTTATCGTTTGATTTTTCAGAGGATTCACCATTGAAATTGGTGCAGCATTTACAGTATTACTGGCTAGTAAAATTGGTATCCCCATCTCTACAACCCATTGTAAAGTTGGTTCTGTAGTTTTCGTTGGTTATTTCAGTGCATCAAAAAAAGGAGTAGACTGGAGTTTATTTAGGTATGAATTTCGACTTCTTGACTATTTTGATGTTAATGTTTTTGTATTTCAGAAATATCATCTCAGCCTGGTTAATAACAGTCCCCATAGCAGCTTTATTATCAGCTGGAACCATGTTTTTATTACGTTATCTAGTTTTGGTTTAAAGAGCTAAATGTTAGCAGTAGCAACTGATCACTCAGATAATATCCACGTAATAGTTTAAACAATCGTAAATGTGAAATTTAAGGTTGTAGTTGCTGTAGTTGTCTTCGGAATAGTTCTTACAGTTATTTCAAAGCGAATATCCATTGCAAACTAAACTTTTACTTTTATAACAATGCAACTATTTTGTATAATTTTATTTAAATCAAAAAGGATTTTGAATAAACTTTTCAAACAAGTTTGTCTCAACAAATTTAGGAATAGGACCCTACTTCACAAAATCTTAGAGTTCTATTTACAATTGTCACACTGAAAGCAAAAAAAATCCTCCATTGTGATGGGTATTCCTTCTAAAAATGGTTCACATTTCACCGCGCACCCATAGATACGTATGAAAACTACATCCTTAATACCAACACATTAGGGCCTACATTCCACTCCGGCTTTTCTACCTTACAAAAATTTAAGCGTAAATTGTGTAAATATTATCTGCATGATCGCAGTTTTACAAACTAAGATTAATGTCTCAACATGGTGTTAGATTTAGGGGATATAATCGATGTCCTTTTTTTGCCCAAACCAAATCAATTGTTTATTTTTCTATTTCAATGAACTTTTTAGAACGTGAAATTTATCAAACCTGAGCGTGTATAGTTTGTATTTTTGTAATTAGTTTGGCAAACTAGGTTTTAGAGGCATGTCTGTGATTGAAAAATAATTTTGCCAGTGTCTTGTTCTCGTTCAAACAATTGTTAAAATGAAGGAAGACGAATGTTGTTGACAAAACAGATCTAAATTCATATACGGAAAATAAATTTGTTTTACTCAACAACGTTTCCATCGAAGTTGCGATTTTATAAAATTAAATGCGTTGAATTATAATTTTCGAATATATTTTGTAAAGTATTGTTAACAACGTGACGAAAACTGTACGGCACATGTCAAATTAAGGTTAGCGAATAAATTACAAACTGAATAAAGTTTTATAAAAAATATTCTATTTTAACTAGTTGACTTTTGGGTACAATTAATTACATCCAAATCCTATAAAAGAAATTGTACATTGTACAAAAAAAACTTACAATAACATGTAAGAAGAATATTTTCAACTTGCAATAAATAAATTAGTTAAGTGTGTTTTTACTGAAGCATGTCAACCGCCTCTTCTTGCTGTTCCTCTTCTTCTTCATTGCTAGACGTGCCCTCTAAAGTAACTTCATCTTCAATTGTTACTTCATTTACGTTGTCCTCCAAAGTCACTTCGTTAACAAATACCTCCTCATCAAAAGTTTTGGTGACCATTGCGTTCTCAAACAATTGCTCACTTAAAAATGTCCCGTCTTCGATTACATCTTCTTCCTGAATATCCCCTTCTTCGGTCTCGACGTCCTCACAGTAAGCAACTTGCTCTTCAACCTGCTCTTCTTCTTGTTCATATTTCAACTGTCCTTCTTCGTCGTCTTCAACTTCTTCGACGACGTCTTCTCGTGGCAAAATTTCGCATGGTGATGCCGATGTTGTTTGTTTCACCAGTTTTGCAGTTTTCAAAAGGAAAGTTTTTGGAGCCTAATTTGCAGACAATTCTTCAAGGTAAGAAGAATATTTTTTAAAATAGATACTTACATCGCTATCGCTTTGTTGTGGAACCACTTTCAAAATAACGTTTTTACCGGAGGTTGTTTTTACCATCACCAAGCTGGAAGGGTAAGTGGCAACTGTGGAAACATCGTTTGAGCTTTCCACTTCTTCAGTGTGGCTAACTTCCAGAGTTTCAGTTCTGAAAATTTTAAAAGATGTACGTCAGCATACACATACGAAATGTTATTCATAATAATAATCAAAGGTAAAATCATTTCACTTCAAGTTAGCAGCGTATAAAACCCAATAAGATTACTAGTGCTTCCTTATAGTACTATTACAATTTTAAAATCTGTGGTAATAAGAACAGACAATGATGACTTAAACTTTATTGAATTTTAGCAAAAACCAAGCAAATTCGGTGTGTTTTCAACAAACTGGCAACATCACTGTAAAATCTTTCATATAAAGCAATAGATAACTCATCGGTTTTATATACTGTCAACTTAATCTGAAGTGAAAATCTGAAAAGATAAAAACAGCTGTATTGGAAAAATAAAAACTTTATTTTCTTTACACGTCACTTCATTTCAGTTTCTTTATTCTACAAACTGAACCATTTTTGGTCATAAAGTCATTGTTAAATTTTAAATCACCCAGCAAAGTAAAAACCAAAACATTAGTGAAGTGTTTTAAGTTTGACAATAATAGGAGATCCGTGAATACATTTTTTTAATCCAATTAGTATTTTCATTTTACAACGGTTTTGGTGCTCTTTTAATTTGCTTCGTAATTTTATCTGAAAATTGGCATGACTTAGTACTTGACCTTGTATGTTGATTTTTGCGTCACAATCAAATCTGACACACCATTAAATAACTTGAGTAATTATTTTCACCTTTTATTTATGAATTTATACGATGCAGATTTTATTTATAAATCTAAAATAATTGTTCATCATCTTTCGTGCAATTACCATATCATCACGCCATAATGTATAAATCGCGCATTATAATTAAACAATTGTACAGCACTTGACAAAATTCAAACAGCATAATTTTGATTGTATCATAAGTAGGGTTGTCAGATTTCCTGTACACAAATACGAATCATTCCAAAAGTCAAGCACACAGTGTATTCTTTTTTTTTTACTTTGTTTTCATCATTGTTTTTTTTTGCATGTTTATTGTTAACAACTCCTCACAGAAAAATTCAATACTTACACGAGACACAGTTTTTAATAAATATATTCTTATTTGAATAATACTGTACATTTTAAGCCAGTAGTTCGTTTAGAAAGTGAGCTAATGGTTTCTACCTTTTTTAAACTTCCCCGCGGTTGCGTTACCCAGATACTTTTCAATGTATTTTTGTAACTTGTGCATACGTGAATGTCAATAAATATATAAATACGCCAACAAAAATACTTCTCTTTGGAAAATTACGCAAACGTTGTCAATGCTAAATCATAAAATCAATGATTTTGTGCTATGCACTATAAATTATAATGCATATTAATAAATGCGTTCTTAATAAAATATGAATGTATGATTTATTTTAAATTTATCGTGTCTGTGTTTCTACCTGTAATTTACGACATGTAAAAAAGAAAAATAATTAGTTTCACTTCCTACTTGCAAAATTAGTTATGCTCCTAATATCAAATCAGCGACAACTGTGATTCTAAAATAAAATATATAAATAAAATCTTTAATTACAACAGTGTTTTCTGTAAGCATAAAAATTGAATTAGGCATAATGCTTACATGTTATAAAGATATAAATACTGCATGTGGGGGTTGTATTTGAACAACTGTAAGTTTAAAATGGAACGGCGCGTTGTTAAGACTAATTGAAATAAATCGAAGTACTTGTGGAATAAATTCACTAATTTCAAAACTAATTGTATTTGTCGAAAACACTGAAACACTTTTTTTTATAATTACGCTCCTTGTAAATCGCTGTACATATTTGTGACGTCATTCTCTTTCAAGCTATGGCGTCATATGCATTTTTTTAAATATAATATTACATTTTATAACCCCATTTTCAAGAATTCTTGAGATTATTAAATTTTTATGCTTCAATCAAAAGGTTTATTTAGAAAATTTTGCATGTTTTTGATGTTTATTTACAATATTCTTTGGTTACATAAAATGTGCATGTCAAAAATTAATGAAGACACAGACATTATATAAGATTTATTAAAAAGGTCCTTAAGAGAGCTATCTCGAACTAAAACAAAACAGTGGTCGGAAGTAATTCAATTTCAAATAATTCATTACTGTAATTCAATTACTTCCCAAGCAATGATCAATCCCAAAAATTACTTCTTGTAAATAATTTAATTATTTTACAATTTATTCTGCAATTATTTTTAGCTTAAAAATATTGTTTTGTTTTTCTGTACGAATGGTTTACCTGACTTGTTGGGATTATTCTACTTGGTTCGTCCCCAGAAAGAGACCCAGTTAAAATCTAAAGCGAGTTTAGCACAGAATTTGTTAGGAAACCATGATACATAAACTCTTCAAATATCATTTTAACGATTTTGAGATGTATTTTTCTGTGAATTACATTTTGCATTTCTATGAATAATAAAACTGGGATTTGGTTGATATTTGTGGTACTCTGTTGTTAGTTAAACTAAAATCTATAAATATCACTTTATGGTTCTAAAATTTGCTTTAAAACTTTACTTAACAAGAAGAAAAAAAAACAAATTTGCAAATGTTTTATGTAATTTGTAAAACCTAATTTTTGCCAGTGGTGCATCTGTCAACTTTTTTACAAAATAGGAAAATACAAAAACACCGAGTTTTTTTCAGTTTTCAACCTATTATAAGACCGTAAAAATCTCGAAAAATAAAAGGAATTCACTGGCTCATTTTTGCACTGGTGCCATTCGTGTACCCGTGGGGATTAGACGTCCCAAACTGGAAAAAGATAATGCCTTCTAGAAACGCATTTACTGTATTCATAGGATTAAGCTTAATTTCACTAAATATTGCATTTTAATTTGGGAGGATAATTTTATTACTTCTTCAATTTTTGGTTTACCTCTGTAGATATCCCGTTGCGTTCTCGGACAAAAACCATCCATTGGATATTAGAAAAAATAATGTACCTATACAACAAAGATCTAAAATTGTGTCCTCATCAAAATTTTCAAAGTGCAAAAAGTAATTGTGACGTCATAACTCAAAAGCTTAAAAATAACGTAAAAATTGACATGTTGCAGTGTTCTTATCCCACAATCAATTTCCACACTGTACATAAATGAAAACATTGTTCATTCACCTACACGAGTATAAATTTGTTATTTCAATTTTCATTTATTAACGTCACTCATGGAAAATTATTTAAACATTAAACAATAAATTTAAATTAATGTTAAATTACATAAACATGTTTGCAACGCGGGTACACTGTTCTAGTTTCGTTCAATAAGAACAAGATATGGGATATGTTTATAATAGCAATAATTTTTAATTAATATTATGGTTAAATTCAGCCATAATTTAAAATCAAATTGTACTACAAGAAATAATAGGTCCCAAAGGTTTTTTCTCACCAGATTGTAAAAATTTAATTTTATAATCCGATTTTGTGGGTTATTTCCTACGTATTGCTTCACTGATGATTTATGATTAATTTACAAAAACTTTTTTAAGGTGGGGTACTAACCTTCAATACATTTGCTTCATGTGGCAAAACTTATGTTTTATTGTTTTATTAATACTGTTACACAACTTGTTAATCGTTAATACCGAATAAACAAAAATTCTTTATGATGAACACTCAAACCCCCTCTTTGATACAGTCTGGTCCTGTATGCATTATTCAAATAAAAAACATTTATAAATGAGCTTTTCCAACCATGAAATGCTCATAAAGAGGTATATTTCTAGATTTTTTACTTTATTCAGATCGTGATATCGTTATCATTATTAGTCCAGGTGGAGCAACATTTTCACTTATTGTGAATTAAACTATCTCTATAATAAAACTCATTACACGCCATCTACAAGTCTCCAACGAACACGTATTATTCTATATAAAAACATGAACCAACATAGTTGGGAGGTTTTATATCTACTCATGTTTTGTTCTGCCTGGGAATTAACCATTACTTAAAGAATTGTGTTCAGATTTATTAATTTTTGTTTTATTTTGTATTTGCTGAAGCAATTCGTGACAGCAACCAGTCAACAAAATGAAAGTTTTAAAATCTCAACACAATATAATTTATTCTTTCTCAAATTAAAAGCAAAGCAAGGGATTTTAAACATGCTGAAAATGCATCAGAGATTGCAAGCATATGAGTCATTAATTAAATACAATTACTCTTGCTTTAGTTGCTCAAATGAATTTCACAATGTTTGTGCGGTAAATTCGTAACGCTGATAAAGTCAAGCAAAGAACTGAAATGACATTTCAAAACGTTTTGAATCAACAAGTAAAATCCGTCTGTTAAATAAAATTTGTAACAGGAACAGGGCCCACGTTTCTTTAATAAAACATGTACCTACCTTTCTATCTCATAAAAAATAAAACTGCCTATCAAATCAAAACAATTTAGCCATTACCACCCTGGGTGCTCAAAAACCAATTTGTGAAATGACACTAATGACAATAATGACATGAGGTTGACATTTGACAGCTGTCATATGTCATATTTTTTGATGAGCAAGAAAAACACCTTACCCTCTATCAGCAGGATTTACAGTAAGTCCATAGTGAATATCAGCCTGCCAGGGATTAAATTTCCTTTCATTTGACTCTTCTTCACAATATCCATTTGTATTTTCTTCATAATCAGACTGACTGTCCTCACTGCCCCCATCGATTCTCATCTGCTTGCTCCCCTTGTGATAGACCTCCCCATTAACGCCGCGTCTTACCCTTCTGCGTCTGGTGATGGTGTAGTGCATGGAGTCATAACCTTCCCTTCTCATCATTTCAGGCAAATATCGCCGTCGCGCGTTAATAAACCAGTTGCTGATCTGAAGAACTGTTAAATTAGTCTCCTGCGAAAGTATATTTTTCTCGACTTCGGTAGGATAGGCATTAAATCGATGTTCGTATAACCAATTCTTTAAAATTTTTACTGAATCTTTTGGTAAGTGACCACGACGCTTAATGGCAGCTTTTTCAACAGTGTGATAGTGGTACATGATGGGTTGTTCCTCATCTGAACCAGTTTCTGCTTCCTCTTCGGCGCTGCTTGTCGATTGGAACCTTTGGTGGTCTGTAAAGACTATCGCAACAGTCTTGGGCTTCAGCACTGACTTAAATCAATATACTGACCTACTTCTCCCATGTGGTACTCGTTAGGACTCGACATTTTCATAAATGCTTAGTGGATTAACTGTATTCAAGGAACAAGAAGTGCTTCCTGAAAAGTTACTTACTTAGAATCGGTCATGCATTAATCGAAACGTTTGACAAATTCTAGAACAAAGGAGACTTTGTTTTTATATTAGCGACGAATTTAAACAATATAAATAAACAAATCTTGCACGGTTTTTAACAAAAACTTATCTCTTTGGCTGTATGTTTAGGTCAACATGCAACAAAATTGACTAGTGACGTCACTATGGAGGGGATGGGTGTGTGTGGATATTTTTCCGATTTATCCTTACCTAAAGGCCCAAGGGAAATACCAATTAATTATTCAAATTTATTAAAAACACCACATCCAAAATTACGCCAATGATGTTTGAAAACAATTTCACACAAATGTCAATACAGTTAGGTTATGTGTATAAGTTGTAAAAATGACAAGTTTCGTCAACACTTTTCACTACGTTTACTTATTTACAAAGTTTTTAAACAATTACCTATAATATAATTAGTATTTTACAACAACTCGGAAGAGAATATGATGCCGAAATCGCCACCACATCTAGGGACTGCAGAGTTTTTAGGCGTGTTTTAGTGAACGACCAATTCCAGGAAACGCACTATGCTGCCGCACAAGTACGAATCGCGATGACGTCATCTATACCGGTAATTTCTTAAAAATAAAATGGTTCTGTTTGTAAGGACTGCGAATGACTTATTTTAAAATGTGTATATTAGTTATTTTTAATATTAATAGTGGCAATGCACTAAAATTAAGACACGAGTAACCTTTAAACCTGACGTACATCAGATTTGCCCAAATCCGATAATAAAAATCACTATCTCTTTATTGACTAATTATTATCGACTTCTTAATTCATATACATTAATCTACACAATTAGAAAGTAATTATTATTGTTAATTTATAGAAATCAGTGGAGAATATGACTCGTCAGTGTAAATTATTACTTCATAATTGTAAAGTTTTTCTTTCTAGAGTTCTTTTTTATTTCAATTATTCAAAAAAGTTGATTCATATAACATACATTATTTTTTATCAAATGTATCAATTTCTACATTGAATTGAAGTTTCAGTTCATTTTTAATGTGAACGATTGCCACGATAAATGGTGAAATTAATTCTTAATCTTAATTTTCCATCATCGTCTACCAATTCTACGATTTTTTAAATTTACTACGAACTCTACTATCAACTTAACATATAAGGCTACAAATCAAAGTACACATTTAGGTAAGATAATAATCTAACTTGCCACTATTTCTTCGACAAAATCCTCTATACAAAAACGACTTTCCCACGTCGTTAATGAGACCATTTTGTAAAAAGAAAAAACCTAAACATCAAAAAAACATTTTCTGTTTGTTGAAACAAAACCTCAAAATATCAACAATTTCCATATGTTTGTGCACCGAACCGAATATAAATTTTCTAGAGCTACCTCACCCACTTCTACTCAATTTGAAATTCTAAAAATGTTTCACTTGATTAAAAATAGGGTATTCCACTGCCACTTTGTACCACTAGAGGCGCCACGTCTGTAAGGGCAAAATTACCAAAAAGTGTCAAATATTGTGACATTCATGTGTTAAAGTTGTCCCTCTGTATACGGCGGATGTATTAGTAGATATATTAACAGTTAATTTTTATTCAAATCAAACAAAATGTGCAAAGACTGATTGACCAAGGCAGCTGACAAATACACAAAACACAAATGTCAATTTGGCTGTTGCCAACCTTTGGTTAGAAATTCGTGCCCCTTCGGTGGTGGTGGCGGCATCTACTTTAGCTTTGCGTGGAATACCCTATAAGTACCGACACCCACAGACCCACGAGAAAATACAGACCGATTGACATATTAAACTGTAATGTAGAACTCGTTCTTGCAAAGTCGAAAATGTGTATCAATTTGTGACTGCCAAAAAATTTATTCTTGTTTAATGAGTTAAATCGTATTTTGCATTGAAAGTAAAGTAATATCGTTCTTCTCAAGTATGTGTCCAGTTATGTTCCAATTATTTCTTCCGACGAAGAACACTCCTGAAATCGATTATATTATCCATTTTTTGGCAGTTCTAAGACTGTGAGTTAAATGCGGTGTATCTGAAACAAACGAATTAAAATTAAATTTAATTTCACACAGATCAATTAAATTAATCTGACTTTTCGCCAACTATCAGTGCTCAATAGCATAAAGGTTTTTTCATTGTTTTGTTTAGTTTAAATTCGATTTGACAAGATTTTAGTGATAATGTTTTAAAAGCAAAATTCACCGGAATATGTACATACATAAGAAGTAGGGGTTTAAAATTTTATGCGAATATTTAGTCTATATTTTTTCTAAGTTTGTGTTTATAACTTTCGCATTGCAGTATACACTGGAACTGGTTTTCAGTATTGTTGAAATTATAAGTAGATTAGATTTAAAATGCCCAGTAAAATCTAGCCCACAAATTTTAATGTGCTAAGAATGTAAGCATTATACAAGTGGATGTTGAGAACGAATTTGGTTGCATTCACGAAAGTATGCTTTGATCCAAATAAAAACTACTTAATTGATTTTAATGCGTTCTTTTATTCACCACTTCTGCACCATGCTAATTAGCGCGAGTATGTTTAACTTGCGTTTGAACTAAAATAAAAAATGCTCTAGTGTACTCGTAGATTATCCAATACGGATTTTATCCATTTCTCGTAATAGCGTGTATACAATAGCGTGAGTATGCAACGCTCAAATCTCAGACATACGTCCCAACGCCAAACTATGGTAATCCCCACTCTATGGAGGTAAATACTGCTATTGGTCAACGCACCTATCATTATCTCCCACTTCATCCGAGCCAACCGTAGAATTTTTGAAAAATAAATCGGAACTCATTTAGAAACCGACTGTGGTAGATGTTACAGTACTGTGATTTACCCGTAGGACTTTTTTTTGTTTGTTTTTTTTTTTAATCTATCGAAAGAGTTTTTATTTTGTTAGTGATTGTGTTTTGTGATAATTAAAAACTTTAGTTTCTGCTGTGTTTAAAAATGGTAAGGTGACTCGGAAGTGTATGAAAAAAAAAGAGTGTTAATTGTCCTGAAGTTTTTGATGGGTGAGGGTTTAGTGCATGTTTTGTTTAATCATGACTAGATCCACACTCATCCAAAAATTTGGTGTCGTCATCAGGAAATTGTATTTCATGTTATTACAAAATATTTAATCTTTCGAAATTTACGAACGGAATTCTCCCGCCAAAAATTAAAATACTCGTCAGGGGGTTACTGTTTTCGTGATTATGAATTCATTTTTTTCCAATTTGGCGCATAATTCGTACCTTGTCTTACGTTAAAAATTTGTGAAAATTACCGATGCGTTAATTCGATGACTATACTACTAAAATATTTACTTACTATGATTACTGATATATTCCCCGAAAAACCGCGGGTGTCTCATTTATAATCATGAAGACTCATTCATCGTTTTCACGTCTTTGAGCGAATGCTGGAATGTGAAATCCTGTAGTCATTGTTCTTTTTACCATACTGCTTGCTTCCTTTGTTATGTGTTGTTAACATTAACGTAATGATGGTCTGGGCGAGTATAGAATCATTATACACAATTTCTTAATTTTATAAACTATTCTTGGTAAGCATTATGTTCGGAAAATTCCAAAGTCACGATTAGCTAGACGCCAACTAAATCACTTTTCCGTTTAAATGTTAAATTTGCTAATTCGTTTTTAATTAGGTAGTTTAAGGGAAAAAACTCATTAGGTACGAGAAACAGAAGCAAATCGTGTGGTTCATTATAGCGCCAGTAGTAATGAATTTTTTTTGATATACTTGGGGCTTGCATAGTCTATATTTCTACACTCTTAGGTATAGCACCACTACTTTTTTTTAACGTTGTTTATTTTTATGTAATATTTTTTAAACAATAGAATGAAAAGTTTTGGGCAAAGTAACTTCAATCGTTTGTATGGGGCTGCATCATTTAAAAGGTATGTGTATGCAAGTACAAACGAAATAGATAGCAGGGTCAAAATATAAACTAGTAAGATTGTAGAAATATAGTTACAATGTGTTACCAGGATTTTTTTTTCTTTAGTTTGATACAAATAATATCCACATGTTGGTAAGCATAGCATAATTTAATCATATGAAAACAAAGCCACCAAAATTATTATAAGTAAAAATTATGAAGTAGCCTACATGAAATTTGAGTGGATTTTAGCTTTCGTTGAGACTTCAAGGACAATGGAAGAATTAAAATTAGTAATATAATCAACAGTTATATTACACTGTGCTTATGATATTCGTGTAATAATTATAAAGGTCTGAATATTGTATTAAGTACATATATAAAGGTTATTTGAGGTGGTCTTACAGTCTATAAAATGACACCCCATTGACTTTCAACACTACTAGAAGGGCCAGTTGCAAAATGAAATTAAAAATAATGTAAATTTCGTGTTTACTGTGAAAACTAAAATTTTAATAGTCTTTTAAATTTTCCCGTTACGTATCTTGTTTGATTGTTTGTCAGTCAATACTGATGAATTAATTATAAATAAGTAAGTAAGTTTTAAGTGGTTTAACGATTAAGAATGGTGTGACAGAATAGCTAAGCTATGTACGTATATTGATCTGAAATGGAATATTTTCCTCACAACCCTACTTGCGGTAAACTGACAAAAAGGCGAGATTACACGAGTTTAGTTGGTATTGATTTCATAGATCGAAGATTTTATTTATGTGATTAACAAAAAAACGTCCTCACGTTGGTGCTAGACGATCAAGCTACCTTTGTCACCGACTACTATATACTTGTAACGTCCATCAGCCGACTGGCTACTTTCATGTTTCGTCGACGTTTCATGACCCGAAGATCACGAAAAAATAAGTCCCCCGTTTCTGTCTGTCTGTCGTTCGTTTGTATCGATTTTTATTAGACAGATAATAATCTCCCGAACTACCGGAACGATTCTTGGCAAATTTTATGTGTTATCATGTAGACGGTAAAACGCTAAACAAAATTTGTCTAATCATCTCCACCAAGAATAGTAAATGGTATTTAAGTTATATTAAATAGTCCTACACTTATGATTTATGAATCCGTGTTGAGTTTTTACATCCAGATCTCAAAATTTTGCCTAATCATATCTAAAATATGTGCTTGAGGTTTATCCGAGGTTTATCAATGCATCCATTGTTTTTAATACTGCTTATACAAGCTGACTCAAAGAAATTAATGAATGAAGCATCTATTTTATTGATCAAATGAAGAACGACTCATCCTATTTTTCCGAAAACAGAGTATGCAGGCTGTTATCATTAGTATTGAACTGCATCTATTCGAATTAACCTGTCTTTCCTAAAATGTTGATGACGTCATCAAAAAATTTTGTTATGGAAAAAGTCACTTAAAACATATGCATAGCATGTTGTTTTATCTGTACTTTGCCAATCCGCACATATGATAATTTTAAGTTGACAGTGGTTATCACAAAAAATAAAATTCGCAAAATATAATATCATTATTTTTCGGAGATCGTAATATATTATCAAAATATTCAGCAGTAACAACAAAAATTGAGTTCTTAATGAACAAAGTTTAAAAAAATTGGTCAAAAGTTTTTTCAACAAAACTTCCCTCGTTCCTGAAGTACAATGAAACATATTCAGCATTTTCGAGTTGAGTTTTTTCTTTACACAATTTTGCGATGTCATCAACATTTTTGCAAGGACATATATATCAACTTGGATTGGTACAATGTAATACTAAAAATAATAGTATTGCATTTCCAAAATTTCATTTTTTTTGAGCCTCCTGTTTAAGTAAATCTAAAAAATATGAAAGCACTGATAAATTACAATCACTCATCATATTTTGCGCATTTTGGGTAGAATTTATTCGGCAAAATTTTGAGATACGTTATCAGTTTTTGGGTGGGAATAAACAGATAAATTTTGATTAACAATTTACCATGCTTACAATAACTGACTGACTCATTATGTTTTGAGTGACCCTGTATTAGCAAATCTAAAAAATGAGGTTCTTAATTTGATCAATACAAAATTGGTCAAGTCTATAAGTATAATTCGACAAATCCAGCTCTTTAAAAAGTTAAAACCAGAGGCATAAATAACACCGCTTCTCCTTCAGCACTAAGTAATAGCTGAAGCTCAAGTGTTTGTTTATGTGTATACATCGGTAGAATGTCAATGTAATAATCGGTCTAGTAGTTTATCTGTCTTATAAAAATCGCCACCATTTGCATTTGTCTTCTGCTGGACTTTACATTAAAATTGCGATTGTGATATTAAAAAAAATTAACAACTAAAATTTTGTTCTCTCAAAGTGGCCGCGATCATAGATATTGTAATAAGGCCCATTTTATTAGGCAAATAATTTCTGAAACTATAGTTTTTGCAAACTACCACCGGACAGGGAACATAATAAAAATTAAGCAACCGTGAAAACAGCAATTATGCGGTAGGTAACAAGACCCTACCATAAATAAAATCTTCTTTGCAATTACCTTGCATTCGGGGCTTCGCCAGATCCGTATTCACCACGTTTATTGAACTAATGATAAAAACATTTAAAGTAGTTTTATAATTCTAGCGTTAATAGTGATTATAATAACATTATAATGTACGAGTATAAAAGAATAGAACATTTATTTTACAATCATGTATTTAGCTAACTAGAAATGTAGAAAACGTAATAAGTCCTGTCCTGAGTATCGTTTCTAGGATTTTCTAGGTAAACCGCCCGGTGACCGGCTAAAATAGTTGGGGTCATAAATTTCGGTACGTTGTAATCCTAGAGTCGTCTTTGTTGCTTAATTTTTATGATCTCCACTGTCCGGTGGTAGTTTGCAAAAACAATACTATACCGATTATTGTCAAAACGATAAAAAAATTGTCTGATCATCGAAGCAACAAGGGGATGGAATAGGGCGACAAGTTCTAGATTACACGTTTTTTTATTATTTACACGGGCCATCTCAAACCAATAGATTTATGAATTTAATAATGTCAACGATTCTTTGGGAAATTTATAGAATGTTCTCGTTGAAGTTCTTCCACTATCAGGATTAGTGTTACATTGTACAATTAAGTTTAAATTGCAATTTTGTAGCTGCCTAAAAGTCACTTGTTATAAACACTTGAAAAATTTGCTATTTACTGAAGTGCCCCTTAACGTTATCACGACTATTTTGTCAAATTAACCCTCATCTTTGTTACAACTATTGGAACGGTTTACTCAAATTTTGACATATTAAATTATTATTATTGTCCTTATCAAAATAATATATTTGATAAATTGATGAATTTGTCTTGAAAAATTATTAAGTTTAACAAATACCAGATGATTGGTATACTTGAAAATAATTGTAATACAAAAACCCTACCACGCAATTTCTACGGCTACGAAAATATGTAAATGTTTTTGAATATGCAGGGCGGAATAATGACAAAAAACCTGACAAAAATCGACGCTTGCATGAAGAAATTATGTTAACTACTTAATTCTCTATCCATTTTCGTGCAAATAATATAGCACGAAAAAAAATCGTGCTGTATTGCGTTTTCAGAGATTTTGAAAACGTGATAAACTGAACCAATATGCATAATGTGTACATATATTTTTATTAATACAAACCGTTTTTACCAGTCATTTAACGATAATAAGTACATGCCATTTACTTTAAATATGTGAAATTGGTAATCACGTAATCAGATGTTATTAACTTGCTCCGGTGTGTTGTGTTCCAAATGGTTGTAGACGTTTGCAAAGATTTTCAAACTATTGCCTTGTAACAGAACCTTGTTGGACTTGATACAAAATGGGAAGGCTGTCAAAAAATTATACAAAACAAATTATTTATGTGTATTTCAAAGGCGTAACTGATTCATAAATCCAAGCATTTTTTGAGAATCTTGTAAATAATTTCGTTATATTGCGTGAAGGAATTTCTTGTTAGAATTATTGTCATTTATGTGATACACCTACTGGGTAATTCATAGATTGCAAGCGTTGCACTGATGTCTGAATATTCTCCTTTTGGAGATATTTAATAAGAATAGTTATTTAATTTGATATGGAACGTATTTCCACAAACGAAAAACCTTAAAATCTATATCACCGTTGAAAAACTGTATCGCAAATATTTTTGTGTTATTTGGCAAGTAACCACTTAAAAAAAAGTGTGATTTGCAAAAGATTCTGCATCTTTTAACACTTTCAGTTGCTAATATTCACAATAACTCAAACTTCCTTAAACTCATTGCATACAAATGTGTTTTTTTTAAACATTGTTCCACAACAAGAATTTTACAAGTCAGCGTTACTGAATGCCCTGATATGCATGCTTTCGAGGAACGAGCTACGCTAAATGGATAAATAACGTTATTCAAAATCAGTTATCCTTGAAATTTCTTCAAATCATTGTGCTCTTACGAAATTTGTATTTTCCAGCCTTTTTGTTGGTATGAGATTTCAACAAATGCACTAGAAGAATGTACCAACTCAGATATATTTTTTGCTTGGAAGCATAAAAGTAGTGGCAGATATAAGTTTAGATGTATATATTTTTCTGTTGTCAGTGTATACTTTTAATAAAGTAATTACGTTCTGTGACTTTTTTTTTATTCGATTAGTTATTTATTTATTTGATAATTAATGGCTACCATAACATTTCTCTAACAACGTATTGTATTTCTACACAACTTGACAGTGTTATTGTTACACAGACAACAGTGAACGAAGATGCCAAATTTAACAAAACGCTAAATGAAAACCAGGCAAAGTGTACATGAATAGTTCATTGTTTTTATCTAAGTATAAGCAATGAAATGACCCAGACAATAAACTTTCTTCACAATAGATCTTTTTAGAGACATCATAAATTGATCGCATGGGACAGTTCTTATAATTACATGGGATTTTTCTCAATTTTACTTTCCAAGCATTAGCAAAAGAAGTACATATTGCAATGGGTCCATCCGACGAATCTACTTTCATGTTTTTCGACGTTTGAAAATTTGTCTAATCCTCACTAACAATTTCGTGACGTGCACTGAAATTGTTTTAGTAAAATATATTCAAATTTCGTATAATAACATAACTCTTATTCTTGTGGTTTATGAATCCACCTTGATTTCCTTATCCTAGACACACGAATGTGTAATAAACTCTGTGGCGTTGCCGTAAAAATGTTGACTTATTTATATTTGATCTAGTACAATATCTCCTGTTTTTCTAATTACTGTTTGTGATAGTAATGAATAAAAATACTATACCTATCTACCTCACGTATGTAATAAATCTGTAATAAATTTTAGAAAAAAAAATTTTTAGCAGGCCAGAACAACTTGAAGATGAATTAATCTTTTGACTTTAAAATTATCCAAAACAACAAAAGTATACGTGAGTGTCGTCCATTGTTCGAATAGGTTTGGTATATGTTTAGGTCAAAAAGTCTAAATTAAATTAACACATAATTAACAAAGTCGTTGGATTGGGTTTTAACTGTGTTTCTCGTTCCTTATTCGTTGCAATGATTATTATTATTAAAAAAATACTTAAACTTTTGCATGAATACCCCAAAAAAAATGTGTGTCTTAACTGTGATTAAAATTCTTAAAATAACTGTTTTACATTCCGAGCGTAAGCTAAGAACGTATTGTAATAAGAGTCCATCGGACGAATGACTACTTCGATTTTCTCGACGTTTCATGACCCCTAGAGTATGAAAAACTAGATGGTAAACCGCTAACCAAAATTTATCTTATCATCCCTGCCAACAATTTGATGACGTCGCGTCGGCGTAGTTAAGGTTATCTAAATTTTATGATGTAATATACTTCTATAGTCGTGGTTTATGAATCCTCCCAAGATTTTATTACAATTAAGTATTTTACAAAATTTTTTGGGCAATATTTTCCACCTGCTTCAGTAATGGATGTCTCACCCATGCATGAAATGCGTGATGACTTTGTTGGTTATGCGGCAGACGTCGAACTTGTTCTCTGCCCCATTTGGGCTCGAATCCCCTCCTTCCGATTTTTTTTCATTGTGATTTATATTATCTGTTTTTTATTTATGGGAGTTCTCATAAAATAAATAAAATTTGCAAAATCAATTTTATTAATTTTCAAAATAACTGGATTTGTTCGATTGCACTTTTTTTAACAGTTTACCACCATCGTTTTTAAAGTTTTGTTCAAATTTTTCATCACGTATTTTTAAAATTCAATTTTTCGGTTGTTTATGGAAATTTCGGAATGCGCTTTTCACCACTGTTTTCAGCTTGCAAAGCTGTATACGTTACATTGTCGGTTTTTTTGTTGAAAATGAGGTACAGCAAATGAGGCTTCTTCCACACAAGCTTATTTGTAGTGTATCTCATTTCTTATAAAAAAATCAGCAATGTTTCTAAATCTAGAGTTCTGGAAGCTGAAAACAGTAGTGAAAACTGCGTTACGAAATTTCCATAAATAATAGAAAAAAAAAGATGACGATAAACTATAAAAAACTGCTCTTGCGTTATATAGTGAAAGGTGTGAACAGGTTATATTTAAAGCCAACGGTAGGGACCTCTCTAAAGGGCGGAGGAAGTTCTGTCTAAATAACCTTTGAGCAATTTTTTTTATTCATCAAATCAAGAGCGATTTACCTCATTTTCGCAAAAATTTGACACTACAGGAATGTTGCGCTCGCCTATATTAAATAATAATAAAATAAGAATTATCACAATTAGAGCTACTTATCCAAAATAATATTCAGAAGTTTTGCCCCATTAATAATTTTAGACGCTTTCTACGTGCTTAATCGTCACATTCTTTCGATGTATAAACATGTATATTTCCGTTGGTAATGTGCGGTAAATATATTTGGCATGGTCGGTGCCTATACGACAAGAATTCCATTTTTGCTTTGGGTGACTTATATTTGGAATATGATGATCTTTGTGTTGTACAGAAATTTTAATAATGTAGATCTGTGTAGTAACATAAATGTAAAGTAGAGTCCGCCAATTAGTGAATTTCTGCTTCCAAAATTTATTGGAAGCCTTGAATAAAATGCTCAGGATTACAGCGTTTGCTTTCTTTTGGAATTCTTGTCCGACTCACCGTCGTTGATCATTATAGGACCTAAAATATTTCTTTCGGGGAAGCAGTGGGACAGGAGATCAAGACTGTAAATTATCGTTTGCGAACAAAAGGATCTTAAACTAATATCTTTAAGAACTCTGCTAGGGATTATAGTGCAGCAAGGAATACAGTGGTTTTATGATTTTGACTTCTAGAAGTCTCTCGTTTGCTAACAAAGAAACAGACAAGCCGGTCCTGTTTAGGAGAAGCGGTCAAACACGACATTGAGCCGCTGTCTAAGTTTGAAATGGTGTCATAAATTTGCATCCAATAAGCTGCATCATTCGTTGACAAGGGTACTGGAGGAGTCAAAATCGTAAAACCAGGATTAGGTACACTATTTTAAAGAAATGCAAATTTTAGTACAATTTAACAGTTCGCCTTTGGATCCAACGTTTTATATGATTTTGACTTTGTCGAAATAATTTCATTATTATAGATTTTATAAACAGATTGCTGAAAAAATTATTTCTTATTTTTGTATCTTTTCTTTGTTCAGGAATTTTCTTTTGCAGTAAAATACGAGTTTTGATGGCATATTGCAATTTTAAAAATACGTCTCTGACATGCAATTCCGCCTGCTACTAATGTAGTGTCATTTAACGTCTATTTACACCGTCTAATTACCTTTTTTAAGTTCACAGGGTTATAAAAGTTTATTGGATACAAATAAACAACGGTCTGGGTATACACAACTTCTGAAATAAAATATTAATGACAAATTTCTTTTTTGAAAATGCACAAAAAGTTGTTAGTACCACTCTAAACAAAAATATCTGCTGCTCGGTTTTTTGCAATAATAAGTAAGTAGTTTACAAAGTAAGATAGGCTTTTTGACAGGGAGGAAAACTTATGTGATGTGATACAAATTTCGTATTTAAAAATTAAACTTTTCGAAGAACAAAAAAAATATGGTCTTTTTAAAAAACGAAAGTCCTCTTCATTTCCGGCGAACCCGGAAATACCATGTTAATAATATTTTGTGTGGGTGTTCTTAAAGAATCCGTTGTATCACTCCCAAGACAAGCTTATTTTGCTTTTCCACGCTGTCGCGTTACCTTTCAATTGATATGGCTTTTTATCGCTGGTTTCACACGCGAGAAATAGCAGCATCATTTGTTGACGAACGATGTTTGGTCTTTGCGATGCCGGATGCACGCTCCTAAAGCTGTTGCCGCCACTGGTGTGGTTTTATAAAGTGACCGCTAAAGCCATTTCTCCACAACTCAGCAGAGAAGAGATGACTGCCCTTGAACTATACGTGTTCGCCGGGTGTTGTGCACGTAAGTCTTGACTAGGTACCCATAACGATAGATGGAAGTTTGTTTTATGTTATTATCCTTTATCATGGTGAGCTAAAGAGCAAGGAAAAATAGCTCCTCTTCCTCGTCTCGCCCCCACCACTAGCGAATAGACAATATAACGCATTTTCCAAAAATTTACTCTGAGTCATTGATCTCTTTAAGTCAATGCACTATTGTTGAAATTACTGTAATTTTTAGACATAATATGTGTATCCTGATGTGTTACACACTGCTTTGTTTAATTTTTTTTTAGATGAGAATCTACTAAATACGTCAATTTTTACAGTTTTGTGAATTTATCTTCTTTTTTTTCGTTTTTTTTTTTTTTTAATTTTACTGGAGACTACAGAATAAAGAATTAGAAACTACAAAAGTGGACAAAAAAAAAAAGAAAATCAAATTGATAGATATAATAAGAAATACTGGTAGCCTTATGCTCGGAACGTATTATCAAGTTCCGTGAGAATCTGATAATCCAACAAACGTTAATAAAAACATGTAAGTACATTATTATGCGTAGCCTTAAGTAAAATTCTGAGAGGAGTGAATGATTCGAGCTTTTGTTATTAAGACTATTAAGTAACCAATCCTGATGTTGAAACCAATGTATCACCTATTGTTTTTTTTTTAATACCATTGAAC
Source organism: Zophobas morio (assembly GCF_036711695.1). NCBI lineage: Eukaryota > Metazoa > Arthropoda > Insecta > Coleoptera > Tenebrionidae > Zophobas > Zophobas morio. The sequence continues at coordinate 9,707,121 of NW_026972110.1, forward strand.
ATGATTCCAACGAATAGTGAAATAGTAAAACTATATGGAATATAACGGTGTTCAGTTAAAAAACTCATCAAGTGGGCGTTGCTTTTTTGAAATCTTAAGTTAGATAAATTTATAATCTCACAAAGTAAAACCATATTTTTCCATCAGATTTTTGTAGCGAAAATAAAATCAGAAATTAAAAACGTCAAGGGTCGCGTAAGATTGAATTACGTCCAATAACAGCTTGAAGATATGTAATTACTAAAGCTGAAATAAGCAAAGCACTAAATTAATGTAAACTGGAAAATGAGCTTTAATAAATATGTACATATAAACGAAGGAAATACCAGATTGCCACATATTCCCAATGGGTAAATTGACTTAGAGTAAGTCAATATAATAAATAAGAAACCGATACAAGATAATTTAACAAAAGCAAACAATGTGGGAATTTAAAATTTTGTAGAATGCAAAGGTGAGAAAATGTATGCTTTTAAAACAATCAGCGAACATGATATATGTGAACTAATTCTTGTAAATTTATAGAGTAGTAATTCAATGGAAAAATATAAATGAATACATTAATTTGGTACCCTTAGGCGCACAACACCCACATCTCTACAGTGCTAATACCATACTCAGTATCTACGCTTTATTTTTTTTTCCTAAAAGATGTTCTGTCATAGAAGCATAAGATGGTTGTTTTGTTTTATGACGTTTAAGGAGTAATAGAAGGCGAAGTAGTAGTGCTTCCTGAAAAATAAACTGGTTCATAAATATATTTTTAAATTAATAATAAACTAAAAAACTAAATTTTCGTTGAAAATTGAGACTGATTACACGTTAAATTACATAATTGAATATAATGGCTGATATTTGCTGGAGCATAACGTGTCAAGTACATGTGTCTACTACTAAAAACATAAGTTGCAGAAAATATTCATACAAAAAAACGTTTATTTATTCTTAACTCAAGACTGGATCATGATGGACAAGTCTTCATTGGTTAGAATTTATCATTATTATTATTAATTCTACAAAAACACGCAAAATTGTGATGATTCTTTAGCATGTTCTGATAATTTTTCTCATTTTTTGCTGCTGTGGCTCTCCGCCTTTTCTTACATTTCTCTAACGTCACATATATAATTGTCGCAAAAAATTCTTTTCTCAGTTGGTAGTGTTAAATCACTGAAGGGGTTTTTCTCAATAAGATTTTACTTTACAAAAATAAAAGTTAAATCTAGTTCACCAAATTTTACTTCCCGAGGGTAAGCGAAGGAAGTATCGTAATCGAGTCCGTCGGTCGACTCTCTACTTTTATGTTTTCTCGACCTTTCGTGATTCCTAGGGTACGAAGAAATAGGTCTCCCCGTTTCGTCTGCCTGTCTGCCTGTCTGCCTGTCTGTCTGTCTGTCTGTCTGCCTATCTGTCTGTCTGTCTGTCTGTCTGTCCGTCTGTCTGGCGATCTGTCTGCCGTCCGGATTTTTATTAAACAGAAAGTACTGGGCCGATTGATGTCAAATTTTGTATTTATATTAGGAATATCGTATAGATGGTAAAGCGCTAACCAAAATGTTCATGACGTCACTTCAAAATTGTACATAGTAAATGGGGTTTAACTTGTATAAAATAACATTAGTTTTACACATGTAGTTTATGACTCCGTTTAATCAAAATGTATCTGTTTATCAACCCCAAAAAATTAATGACGTCATCTCAAAGTTTTGGTCGAATAAATCCTATCTAAAATGTGCAAAATGTTTTTACTTGTGATTTATCATTGCATTTTTTAAATTTGCTTAAACAGGTGGGTCAAGAAAATTAATGAATGAGTCTCTCCATTTTCCCAGAAAATTTTGGAAATACAATACTGTTATTTTTAGGATTACACTGCACCAATCCAAGTTGATATACGTGTTCTTGCAAAAATGTTGTAATAATTGTGTAAAAAAAATCATCTCGAAAATGCTGGATATGTTTCATTGTACTTTAGGTGCGAGGGAAATTCTGTTGAAACAACTTTCAACCAATTTTTTTTTATTAAAACAGTAGTGTCGACATAAATTTTTTGTATTGTGATGTGCTTCGGTTAATTTCCATCAAATTTACCTTAAAATTAACCGTGTCTTCATCCTTTTGTAAAAAGAGACATTGTGTATTTAAATATTTTTTGCTACATTACAAAATCAGATTATTGCGCACTCGTACTATGGTTGGAATTTCACTTTAATTAAACTATGGTGTTGGTACGTATTATTAAAATCGTATTACATGCCACGAGATCATTTCTTCGTATTTATTAGTAGTTTTTAGAAATAGCAATCCATGTATGTCCAATATCTATGAATAAGAGTAATTTGTCTATGTCGAGAAGTGAATAATCTCATTTAAAATATCAGCTGCACATTGTTAGAATAAATTAAAAAAAGGAATGGGTGTAATTTCAAACGAATAAAACGTAGGTATTTGTTTCAATTGAAATTGATTTACGACATGCTTAATTTAATTTAGCCATAAAATTAGCACAATTCTGTATATTACAACAAAAGATTTCTATATAAGTGAATAACACTGCCAGTAAGATCCTTCAACCTAGAAAAAAAACCTTCTCTAGAGCTCTCGGTGTCAAAAGGACCTCTTTTTCTTTCTCAGATCTTTGTTGTACCCTTAGCTAGGTTTGACTTTTTAACAAACAAACATTCTTATGACATTTTTAGACAGTACTCTATTCTCTATTGAAAGCTCCTGCGGTTTTGAATAAAGATGTAACTTTTTTAATTGTTTTAATGTTGAAAGTTTTGTGTTGTTAGAACAAACGTAAATTATTTTTAATGAATATTATGTTTAGAATGAATATTTATTTCATTGTATTTTTTAGTTTATAAACAGCACGGTCACACTTTAAGAGAAGTTAAAAAACAAACGATTGTATTCTAATCAAAAGTGACTTCAAGTAAGAAAAAAATTCAACTTGTTATCTAAATTTTTCATCAAAAGGGGAACCAGCCGTCAAATTAAAATTCTAAATGATGTTTAAAAATCTTTGCCATTACTATAAAAAAGGTTAGTATAATTTGTGTGATTGAAAAAATGCTCTTGATTTAGCTAATGAGCCAGTTATGATTATGTTGAAAAACTTCTTATACTTAGATCGATATAAGTTTGGAAAAGCTTTAGCGCTCGGAAAAAACAAGAATCCCGTGGTGCCGTTTTAAAGCTGGAACAACTTGTTAGATATGTACCTGTTTGTGGAACTACCTGAAAAGTGAAATTTATGTGGCGTGTTGAACATCTGAAACTAGTGAAACCGGAAGTGACAGGTTGAAAATTGTTTGCTTGAGCGTATAGCGGAGGAACCTTTTCCTTTATGTACTTTGCATATAGTTTTATTTAATATAGACGTAGTTTTTACCAAGGAAATGTTATTACACGAACAAAATTCTATTTACTTTTCCTTAGAGCAAAACACCGAGATCTGCTGATCCTAAAGATCATTTACAGAGGCACGTATCTATTGTTTTTACGCCTTATTTTGATGGAACTGTACAAGCTGAGGTTTGAAAGATTTTCTTTGTCGTAGAGAGCTGGCCGTTTGTTACAGTTAGGCAGAGAGGGGTCCGTACCTTACACAAAGGGGTCTGACTCACTATCTTGCTCTTTTTCTCAGGTAGGTATCCTACCACCTGCCTTTCGATGATTATTATTTCGCTGCCAGTGGCGTGCGGTGAAATTATTCCAGGTTATGTGTGGTAAATTCAGGGCCGCACAAAAATTCTTGAAGTTTACGATGCACTAAATGTTTTTTTTTTTTTAAAGATAGTTAATATTCTTACCAGTAAAGCAGAAAATTTGTGTTGAAGTCCTAACAACACCTAAAAATCTGTAGAATTTAAATCTGTGAAGTTCATTTGGAATACTAAAATTTAGAAGCTCACTTTTATAATATATTTGAATAATTTTTATCCAAGTGACCTATTTGTTTTTTTTGACCTATTGTATTTTATACAACTTCTTAATTATTGCATTCTTTTATTTTTCCAATATTAAAACATCTTACAAACACCACTAAAGCCACATATTTTTGAAGATTTGTTTTTGAAAGAATTTTCGTGTTGTCAGATTATATCTTCAATTTGAAAATTTGAGTTTAACAATCAAAGACAAGTCTTCAAAAATCCAGGGCTACCTTTGATCGTGTTTTATTGCTCTCTCGGTACATAGATTTATTGACAGACTGGATCACAAAATACCTCTGCAAAAATTGTGGTCATTAGGTTTGTCTCAATCTAATTTTCTGCTTTTATTTAAGGAATCGGTGTCAATATGTTCAGTTCGTGGTCATCAAACTAATCTTTATCATCAGAAGTCTCTAGCCCCTCAGGGCTCAATCCTGGAGCCACTTCTTTTAACATTTTTATAAACGATATTCAAATCGTGGTCAACAGTGAATTTCTATTATATGCAGATGATATAATTACTAACTACTGAGACAAATACAAAGTGTACAGGATTGTCGAAATCGGCAAAATACTTTACATGAGATATACCAATGGGATCTATGCAGTAATTTGCACCTGAATATACAAGTGCCAGATTATGAAATATTCAAGGAAAAAAGTTACTAATTTTTGATTATTCGATAGGTTTAGATAATGATTATTAGCAGTCGGAATTTTTTCATGATCTGGTGTCCTTTTGACTAACTTTCATTGAAAATGGCGAAATTGTTTCGAGCAGAGTCTAAAGCACTGGACCATCAGAAGACATCTCTATAATTGAGAGAATTATTGTATTTTACAAAAAATACAAAAACAAAAATCAAGTCTATTGAAAAAAAATAAAGACGTTTCCTAAAATGTCTGGGTATTTCGTTTAGATGGTGTGGTTCCATAACGTAATTTTTCACAAAGTTGGGGACACGGAAGATTTTTTTTGTATCAGAGGGTCTATCGAGCGAATGGCCACATTAATGTTTTCTCGACGTTTTATGATATATAGAGTATGAGAAAGTAGGTCTCCCGTTTCAGTCTGTTTGTCGTTCGTGTGTCTGTGTTGATTTTTATTGACAAATAACTTCGGAGATTATTGCCAATTGTATATGTATACTAGGCATATCGTGTATATGGTACAACGCTAACCAAAATTTATTTTAATAAACACCATTTCAATTGTATAAAATAATGTACCCTTCTACTTGTGGTTTATGAATCTATCTTGAGTTTTTACTCTAACTGTTCATTTTTTTTTATTTTTTTTTAATTTACTGCGAATGTAAACTGCAGTAAGGGAATATTTTAATTTCTACCTGCAGTGATTTGCAGGTAGTATCTGTACCCAGATATTGTACATACATACTCGAAGCGTTCAAAGATTTACACCGGATTCGTCGTTTTTTCTAAAAATGTTTAGGTTTAGTAAGTACTAATACTGCAAAAGTTTCTGTTAGAGGCGAACATCCAAAATATTGTTGTTTGCTTTAACGATTTTCCTTTTGAAAAAATAAAAAATAATTATTCGTACATTATTAATTTTGTCATAATGTAATAATATTACATATTGGGGATAACTGGAAATGCCATTAACGGATTAGTTCCGCTGCAGCTTACATGTGCCCTTTAATTTATGGAGGTTATCATAAAAAATTATCGTTTTTAAAGAAGTGGGATTTGTTGGATTGTACTTCAGGGGCGGGAGAAGTTCTGCCTTGATAACATTGGACCAATTTTTTCAATTACTATTAAATGGTACTATAGTCCTCGACCACAAACATAAATTATATGCAGAGACAAATAATAATTAGATCGAGAAACAAATATTTATTTGACAAAACAAACTATCTAGTAAATTCAGTGATAAGTTGGATATAACAGATATATATGCATTATATGCCTTGTATTAACGTACAGTTTTAAAAAGAGTGCATTCGAAAACAAATTAATGAACCAAATTCAATCTTGGCGTGGGTGGATGTATACTAGAATCAGCGAGACAAGACGTGTACGTCATCGTTCGTCTATGACGTCAGTTTCGTGAGCCCGTTTATACGGATGTGTAGTCAAATTTACAAATTCCAATTAAGTGATATATTTTATCGAAAAAAAAAACAACTCACCGCAATAAGAACGACAATTTAGTCCTGAAAAGGACTATTTTTTCGCAAATAAGCACTCAGTGATGAAAGAAGAAAAATACGGAAACACGCCTGAATCGTCAAAATGCCGTATAAACAAATCCATATGTCAAAGTAAGTTGAAGCGCACGCTGACCAACATAATAGCTGTATAGATCGTGCGGACTGAGCATGATCTAGCGTGATCTGTTAACAAATTTTCGTTTTCATGTTGGCAGTATAATACGTCATCATTTCAAAACTTATGACGTACACGTCTTGTCTCACTGATTCTAGTATAGTTATGCAGACTATAATTTCTAATGAATGTGCAATTTTTAGTAACATTTATGCTAATTTTATTAGGTTAGCGCTTGTTTATGTTCGGTTTAATCATAGTAATTATTATTATTAATAGTACGATTATGAACACAAAGAATTTTATATAAAGATTGTAAATAAATTATTAGGAAAAAAAAATTGTTCAAGTTCTGCCGTCCTGCCAAATATACAAATCTGATCTAAAGAAGAAGGGCTCCGGGACGTTTGGAATTTATTCCAAACGTCCGTTGCGGAGCGAGTATTTAGAATGTTTACAAATAACTTTTTGTACCCATAATTGTGTTGTTGATTTAAAAACCATATTCCACCCATTCATTGGAATCATTGGATAATTAATTTATAAATTCCCTCGAAAAATATTGGTCGACTCTGAAGTCCAATACAATAAATCCAGATTTTTGAAAGATTTTACGAGTTTTATTTTTTTATGATAAACCTTATAAGTTAAAATAAAGATATGTATGTAACGTTAAAGTAATGGCAAAGAAGCGTGCTACGCGTTTGTTTTAAGTGAGTTTTTCAATTGTCAAATTTTGTGATGACGTCATAAACATTTTTGCAAGGACACGTGTGTCAGTTTGGATATACACTGTGTAATACTAATAATAACAGTACTGTATTCCCAAATTTTCGGGAAAATGGAGTGGGTCGTTTTGATTTAATCAAAACAACAACAACATTTATTAATTTTTTGAGTCACCCTGTATGTATACGTAGTTCTAAAAACAGCAATAAAATAAATAGCATATCTTAAAAATATAAATCCAATGATAAATCACAAGTAGAGACTCATCATATTTTGCTTATTTTAGATAGGATTTATTCAGCAAAATTTTTAGATGACGTTATTAATTTTTGGGGGAAAGCAAATATGTTTTGATTAAAAATTTACCATGCTTAAGATAAATGTAAAACATCTGCAAGATTTCAAACCATTCGGTTTAGCAGATTCAAAATTAATTTGCAAAATATTATATAATTTTGGTTTTTTTTCCAAAAATCTGGACGTGGTAAAAACTCAACAGAAAATTTAAAGCTTACTCTCAGGAAATAAAAAGTAGTTAATAATTTTAAAAGTTGACGTTTTGGGATGACAAAACAATCTTTCCCAGTGTTTTGAAACCCCAAAATGAGCTCTAAAATTTCTAAGACGTACATTTAAAGTGAGATTTACTTTACGATATTTTCAGATGACATCGTCAATTTTTGGAAGCGACGACAGATAAATTGAGTGAGCATTTGATAATCTTCACGATAACTTTAATTTATGCCTAAACTTTACGGTAAACGGTTTGGTAGTTCTGGAGATTATCTTTCTATTATAAAGTAACAAACGAAAGCTATTATCATTGCACAGGAAACAAAAAAAAGTTATTTACACAAAACTTTTCCCACCTCTGACGCAGAATACGTAGGTCAAGACCATTTTTTTTAGTGATAAGCTGACAAATGTGCTGACTATAACGTAAATTTAGGAAAATTCGATGTACCGTTTCCAAAGTAAGAAATACAATTGAAATTTCAAAATAATATGTTTGATGATTTTGGAGTTTATCCGTTTAGTAAACAAAGCCACGTTTGTTTTTAATTATAATATTTTTAGTGTAGTTTATCATTGTTTTACATCTTTTGTTGTTCGCTATTATTTATGGTTAGACACCTTCCTGGTCGTTTATTGTTCGCTTTACAAGTCGCATGTAAGTTTTTACACTAAACCCCCGAATTTTCCAGAGATTTAAACATGTTTTGTGATTAAAATACATAAATAAAAAGTAAAACCTTATCACTGTTTTTATTATTTAATATAATCCAGCGAACTCGTTTTCACGTGTCACCTTTCTTTTGCGAAACTTCTCCATTTCAACCAAATTAAAAATTTCCTTGTTATTAACACAAAAGAAACAAAAATGACGAGATCCGCTGAATTCACTTTCGTTTCACGAGTATGGAAAATTTCTTGGCAGGCTGAAGAAGCACCGCAATGAAGCGAAACGTTGAAACGTGTGGATCCAATGGAGCAATAAGCATCGCGAAACCAATAACTTCAGACGCGATGGTTTCACTCTTGAGCTGCGATGGTGAGTGAGCACTGATTTACGATCGACGAGCCGTCCTTGTTGGTGGAAGTACAGTACACCCAAGAAAATGCTTGTTGGGAGTCATTATTGTGGGTTTTTGTGGTCAACGCTCACGAACGGATCATGATCGTGTAATCATCATTTTGAAGAAACTTCCGTCTTTTCAAACCTTGGAAATCTGTATTCCTTAATCGAGGACGTCATTGGATGGTAGCGAGGATGATGGTAGGTTTTCTTCGTTCATCACCGGATACCAAACACTGAGAACTTGTTAGCTATGGTGATTATTCAAGATGGCGTTAACAGCTCTAGAGTAGTTCGAAAAATGGAGGTTTTTATGTTTGGTTAAAGTGAAAGGTTCTAGTATAACATTAAGGCGAAATAATAGGTATCATCAATTTCTACTACACACGAAGTGAAGAAACAGTGAAAGATCAGTCACTTTATAAATCAGTCGAGTCCAGTTTCCAAACTGGTAGCCAAAGTTTACAAATTTTAATGAAAGTAAAATTTTGGAAAAATACTTGATGAATGTCTAATTTCGTCTTCTTTCAGTTCTTTGTTTGTACGGTAGGGAGATGTTTAAACAGATAATTTCCGAGCTAATGATCTGATTAGATGCATTTGAAGATAGATTCTAAAATACTAACCCAAAATTATCCATCCTTCCAGAAATTTGATATGTCATCTCAAAATTTTGCTAAGTAACTCTCCCGTGAAGCTTATTTTGTAACATGCTAATTTATATATAATAATAATAATAGTGTATCGATTTTTTTAAACTTCTGCGTACGGATTACTGGAAAAAAAATGAGAAGGTAGAACTTAAATTTTACACTCGATATAAATCCTGTATGGGTTTTATGACCTGCAAAGGTAGTTGTAAGTGTTTATGTTTAAGCGTGACGATTTAACAACCCCGCAGTAAATCCATTTCCCTATACTTACTTCCCATGGCCCTCTCCTGGGCAAATTGGACAGATTCACATGGTCGGAAGATTATTTAAAAAGCACAGAAGTATTTACTTTGGAGACAAATACAGTCAAATTGATTCTAATAAACAGATGTTTATTTAAACTACAACTCTACAACTCGGACAATTAGAACGTAAAATCCAGATAATCCGGTCCTGGCTGGGCTTACGTGCTTATACGTGCTCACAAAACAATTGAATAAATGGGCGGCCCACGAAAAATAACTTTTAAATAGTTTTATGTTTATTGCCATCCGTTCTGGTCACAGTGTCCCATCTGGCATACCTGCTCCAACAGACCTTTACAGGGTCGGCTCTACACTCTCAGTCAGCATTCATTTGCCAGTGCGACAAACTTGGGAGTCTGTATCTAACGAAAACAAAATTTTATCAAAGAACTCACGAAGAACCTGTATCAACATTAACAGAACTGAAGATCCGTCTAAAGTGAAAACGAAGTAACGCCCTTATGAGTAAACTTTTATATTTCAGACGACGCACGTTTACAAATTACCATAATGCGATTTTTTAAACATATATGTTATAAATAAAATGTCGTGGAAAGTAAGTTTTATGTTTCGGTCGAAACTGTGTACATTTTAAAAACTAATACAGGATTTAAAGTCCGCCAAAAGATGTAAGATGAGTATTGCTGCTGTAAAATCTCCAATCAATTTCGAAGCTGTACCCTGTGTAAAGCTGTCAATCAAAATTAGTCGCTACCCTTGTATGTACCCTTCCAGGACTGTATTTGTTCTCTAGTAAATGCATTCCTAATGCGTAATGGTTTATTTGCGGGTTGGCGTCTAAAGTACTAAATACCCCTCATAAAATAATTGACGGCGTTTGCATTTATGTTTTGATACACTTTACATACGGAACTTTTTGAAATTTCATTGATTTATGTCACTAAAGAATTGTTAGCTCGAGGATTAGACGAAGAGTGGGAGACTGCAGTTTCGACTGTCTTTGATTTAGTGACTGCGGAACGTCAGTTATTATATATATTTTTGTGACTAGAATTATCCATGTTGATGACATCAACACAAATTTTTTATTGGTCAAATTAAGAACGAGTCACCTCATTTTCTTTTCAATGATAGAATAGGAATTATAATATTCAGAACATTTTTTAATTTAATAATTTTAGTCCTGTTTTGAGAAGACAAACTCGTTCTAATCAAACTAACTTCTATGTGACATTCTTTCCATGTATAAACATAAACACTTGAGCTTCAGATTGCTATTACCTACTGCTGAAGGACAAGGGCGGTTATCTGCCTCTGGTTTTTACTTTACAGCGGTTATCACAAAACGAAAATCGTAAAATCAAATTTTATAGTTTTTTTAGACAGCTGGATTTGTCGGATGATACTTATAGCCTTCGACCAATTTCTCATGGATCAAATTAAGCACCTTATTTTTTAGATTTGCTTATACAGGGTCACTCAAAAAAATTAATGAATGAGACAATTTATTTTATTCAGTAAATCAAGATTGCAAAACTGAATACTTTGAAATTTTCCAGACGTCTTAAAGTTACTGTAAGCATGGTAAATTATTAATCAAAATCTATCTTTTTATTCCCTCCAAAAAATTGATGACGTTACCTCAAAATTTTGTCGAAAAAATTCTACCCAAAATGTGCAAAATATGATGATGAGTTTTTACTTGTGATTTATCATTACATTCATATTTTTTAGATTTGCGTAGACAGGTAGCTCAAAAAAATTAATGAATGAGACAATTTATTTTAACACCTCATTCCATTTTCCTAGAAAATTTTGAGAATACAATACTGTTCAGTTTAGTACACTGCACCAGGGGCGGCTTGTCCTATGAGGCAGGTGAGGCAGTGCCTCACCAATGAATTTTACGCCTTATTAGGATTTTTACTATTTTTTAACGACACATTTCGGCCAATAATTTGTGTCTTTTTTCTAAAATTTTAAAAATAAATATGGAAAATTATATTCTTATTTTTATCTCAGTAGGTACTCGTTGCTCCCTTAATTAAACAGCGCGCTGAAACACTCGACACAACATGTATTTTGTGACGCGAATGAGGCAAAGTCGGAGCTTGCCTCTACAGCGGATATAGAAATCATATCGTTAATAGGCAAGCAACCTGCAATACACTCATAAGCGGTATGAGTTGAAAAAAGACAAAATTGAGGCTAGCCTCATTTCCGTGCTTGCAAAAGAGATGGACAACACTATTTGCGCGCGGAGAAAGTGCGATTACAATGCAGTCTGCATTTGCAGAAGTATTCAAAATTAGGCCGTTGATTGTTTTGCCACAAATCTGTGTGTGTATAAATTGATTCAAAATTTCGGTAACAGAATTTTGTCTTAAAAGTGCCTACGTTTGTGTGTGTCGCGTTAGTGCTTTGTGCTTGTCATAATTTGATTTCGGTAATCGTTATTTAAGATTACGAGTAAATCGGAATTTTTCTCTACTAACGTTAAATGACAATATCAGTTCTGTTTTTTCTACTTTCACGTATGATGATAAATTGTATGTAGTTAAGGAATTAAAACGGCCGGTTCCTGATTTGAGTAAATCGTTAATTATTGATCTATAAAAAAGTTTAAAATAAATCCAGAGTATTTATGTTTTATATGTTTTTCGTTTTGTTTTTTGTTATAAATCAAATAGGTTTATTTTATGTTGTATTTGATTTTTTTCGATATGTTTTCTTTAAAGTTTATTTTAATTTTGTTTTTTTTTTAAGTCATATTAGTTTTTTCTGACCACGTTTCCCTTTCCTTTTGTCCTGTCATTCCCATCCTTTCCTTACAAGAGTTCCTTACACCTTCACGTTGGTTCTTGGTGGATAGTTAAATGAGTTTACAAATTTGTTTATTTGACTAAGTAGAAAATATTTAAGTAATCTTGATTTATTTATATTTTGGAGCGTATTGTGCTTTGCCTCATCAACTTTTCAAGTCATGAGCCGCCCCTGCACTGCACTAATCCAAATTGATATGTGTCCTTCCAAAAATGTTCATGACGTCATCACAAAATTGTGTAGAGAAATTGTACTTCAGGAGCGAGGGAACTTCTATCGAAACAACTTTCGACCAGTTTTTTAATTCAGGGTGGTTGCAGTTTTAAGAAAAATATGAATAAAGAAATCTTCAAAAGTTATTATAACTGACCATATAAACATTTAAGTGAATTGTGGTTGTGAAAGAACCGATGAAACAAATATCATTAATAATATAATAGTCCGAAATAATGAAAGAACTTTTAAAAATGGGTTATAAACATTTTTTGAAAATTCAGTGTTCGGAAATTTTAATTTTATTACTAAGCACAAGTTTGAGGTGACGGCATCATATTGTTGGTGGGGATGATTAGACAAATTTTAGTTATCGTTTTACTGCATACACGGTATTCCTAAAGTGCGTATAAAATTTAAGAATAAGCAATCCAGTAGTGTCCCAGGTCATTTGTTTAATAAAAATCGACACTGACAACAGGCAAGCAGACGGAAGCGGGAGACCTATATTGTATATACCCATATTGTAGGAGTCATGAAACGTCAAGAAAATGGAAGACATTCTCCATCATTTGGTTCCAACGTCCAAAATGATTACGTATTTATTTCATCGGTAGAATCTATACACCACGATTGTTGGCTGCATTGGACAAAATTACAACAAACTACAATATTTGAAAGTTAAAACAACAACTTTCCAGACATACACATTGAGATATAAGGGCAGAAACCGCAATATTCCAGTGCGGTCTTATATGTATAGTTAGCTTTAAATTTGTATTTGAATTCGTGTTTTACCGGCCTAAAGTGAGATCAAATTGTAAAAGATACGTTTAATGACAAAATAAGTTGAAATAAGTATAAGTGGACATTTTCAGCATCTTCTGTAGTCCAAAATAAATTGTTGTTGAGTTAATTCATTGCTACGTAGTAAACAAAGTTAGAAGTGGTTTTTATTTTGAAATTAGAATTTAAATGGCATGGAAATGGAATTGACTTTATTATTTTTTTATCATAAACCGTATATTTTTCATATTCTAAACAATAAAATGTATAGAAAAATAAAATTACATAATGTTACCAAACTTTTAAAACGATCTAAAATTTCCTATGAATCAATACAAGGCATCCACATGCATAATACTCCTATTTGTTACAACTGCAAGTTGAAAATGTACAATTAATATGTATCTACTTATTAACTACTATTTATATACGTGGTGACCTAATTTCATTAATTACAATAATTATAAATGTAGTTATTATTACATTTTGCTTATAATGTTACAGTATTAAGAATATTTGAAAATCAAACATTAGATACATAAACGCCATTATATAACAGTTAAATATTAGTTAAGTATATGTAAATGTAGAGACAATTAAGCTACTAGTTTAACTCGAGAATGTGCTGGGACAGTGAGCTTGAAAAAAGAAATTACGATTACACGAGGTAAATAAATACAGATCATTTCCATCGACAGTTAAAAATTTTACTTCTTTACTATTAAAATGATTACATAGTTGTCTTTACATATACACAACATGGAGGTAATAAATGCTATTTTACAACTTGTTAATAAATATTTTGAAACAGGAAATGATGCTAACGACATTTATAGATATTTTTTGATCAACACAAATAAATTTATTTATTTCAGGTAGCACTTGAAGTAGTTTTGATTATGTATATATTTGATTTGCTTTGTAGAACAGCCATAGGTACACTAAATAAGAAGTTTGTTCAAATTACTTCGTATTGACTATTAAAACAGCTTTAAATTTTTTTAATGGGCAACTACCAAAACAAAACAGACACAGTGAAAACAGACTAACAGTGATCAATAAAGCAAGTAACTAACTCATCATAATTCAGTGAATTGAAGTGTTTACATTTAAAGGCAGCCGTAATAATTATACCTAAATAAAAACAAGTTTATCCGTTATGATGTTAGTACATCGTGCTATGGAAAATAAATTATTAGTTTGTTGAACTGCAAAAACGATAAAACGAGAAATGCATTTTATGCAACCTGACCATTCGAACTGAAAAAGGTGTGAACTAAATAATAATTTATTGCAATAAATTATTATGTATGTCTTTCCTCTGTAATGTTTTTAGTTTACTGTTTTGAAATTTTAGAAATCATATGATTTTCATGGGGGTTGCACTACACCAATCAAAATTTGAAGTATATCCTAACCAAAAAAATAATTATGTTAGATATCACAAAATTTTGGCATGCGGTATAAGAAGCTGTCTGTCTATGGTTTAACTATGGTCCACTTTTTTTAAGCATTTATTTATTAATTTATAAGAACTATCCAGATTTACAAATCACCGTCACCTTTAAAAGTTTAAATGTACTCGTGTTACCAACAGTAGACCCAAATACAACAAAAACCGCGTTATTATCAACTCCCCAGCTGTACCAGCTATAAACACATCATAAATCTATTACAATATCCTACGGCTTTTCGTAATTTATGACCAGCGAAGTCTATAAATTTGTAAGTACGTCTTAATACACAAAACAAAACAGTTGCAATTAGCTAATGTCTTGTAATTCGTTTTAACAAGTAATTTCGTAAAATACGAATTTGAATACAAATTGTATTTCCATAAATTTTCCGATTTACATAAAATTTAAAAATTAAATTAAGTATTTTGATTGAATATACCTCGTCCTGAAACTTCTTTAAATAAAATGTAGAGAGTTAACATCATCAAGACGTTTAAAGACCAATTCCGCATCTTCTCCGCCAAGAAATTTAAAAGCTTCTCATGACTGTAATGGTTTAAACGGCAACAAATTTTTATGCAAAACGCCACAGCGAGTTATTCCAACTTTGGGCTCATTAAAATCCTCTGTCGATCTGCAGAGCCGGAGTCGTTTAATTTCCACGAATATGCGGGTTCCATTCACCGCTCTGTTAATATCAAGGGGAAATAACGTGAATCATTAGATATTTGCAGGATGATTCAAATCAAGTGTGGCTTTAGGTTGTATTTTTGAGAGCTGAGGGCATATGAGGGACACGCGACCATTAATAGTCGTTGCTCGTGACTCTATCAATTGAACCAATTATCTTTGTGCTCTTATATACAAATTTTAAAAGCCCGCATCTGTCTCGGAAAATTAATAACGCCGCTGCAGTGCAACAAAAATCGATGTGCATCCAAGCGTTATCATCTCTTAGATTTAGTTGATGCTGTAACTGTTAAACATTTATAGTGCATTAAAATTTAAGTTTATAGTCGAACTTTGCTGCATTTGCGTAAGAGAAGTAGCAATTTGAATCTATTAGAAAATTATTGTTAGTTGAAGTTTTCCTGATTCTTTAAATTGTTATATTACGTGTTATTTTCTTTTCAAATAATACAATTTCACTTGAAATGTGTATTAAAAAGTTCAAGAACTCACAAGCACTGACCATGACGGTATAGTTACAGTTTAGTACCAACGGTGTGACAGACTTTTTATTATAATAGCATTGAGGAGGAATGGGAAAAACCGTGATTTCTGAACCTACGTAACACAGGAGTGATACCACTTACCACTTGAGTAGATTCATTTTTTATTAAATATTAAATTACTAATAATTAGTCACTTATTTATAGCAACTAGTAGTTACTCAGTGTCTTAAAATTCTTTTCAACTCGATATGTTATCTTTTACACGTATATATTACTCATTTTTAAACGTCACGAGCAGTCTACATTTTTAGTGGCCAATAAACTCGAGTAAATCCGATCCCATGAAATGAGGGTTATACGTAGACTACAGTACGTCGCATCTTTACATTGTTTTGATTTATAAGCGAATTGGTTTGTATTTAGATCTCAGTTCTTTTTTAGTAGGAAAAGATAATTTTGTATGTATTTTAAGTTTTATAGCTTTTTCTAAGCGAATGAAAATGTGTAATTTGTCAGTATATCACATATCGTAATTTTACAGCAGCGCTCTAAAGTTTTATAGACAGATTTGGTGATAGGGGACTCGTACTGGGGTGAAACAGAAAACATTATGCTGGTTCAGTACAAATTTGTTACAGTGCTGGTAGAATAAGTTGGTATTTTCAATAAATTTTCAGAGCGTAAGTAATACCGCCATTATTAACAGATCTATTATTATGAAATTTTAAATATGTATTATATTACGCAATCAGTTTTTTTTCTTTTTAGCTTTTTGGGAAAATGGTATATCATGTATCTTTAAAAATCAATATTTCTATTATTTATGGAAAATTCGTAACACCGTTTTCACCACTGTTTTCAGCTGATAGAACTCTATCCGTTGTCCGGGAAACATTGCCGATTTTTTTTATCCGAAATGAGATACACTAAAAAGAAGTTTATATCGAAGAAGCTGCTTTTGCTGTATCTCATTTTCAACAAAAGAAATCGACAATGTTTTCCACATAATATACAGAATTTTGTAAATTGTGTTATACAGAGTAAGTTGTGGACAATTTATATTTAAAATTTCGTAGCAATAAGTGTGTTAATAAAGGGATATTACCTCACAAGTGAAAAAATTGGTCTAAAGAGTTTAGACAGTACTTCCCTCGCTGTCGGAAACTTGACGACTGCATGCCTATTGTGTTTTTTCTCATTACATTTTTGTAGTGGGAATTTAAAAAAAAATTGCGATGACGTCATCAACATTTTTGCAAGGACACGTATATCAGTTTGGGATAGATGTAGTGTAATACTAAGAATAAAATTATTATATTCTCAAATTTTCGGGAAAATGAATTGGGTCGTTTTGAATATTGATTTGTAATTATCAATAAAATAACGAAACAATTTACTCACGTATACGTATCCCAGGCAGCTGAAAATCGTGTATGTATAAACATTCTTAATTTAAGATGACAGGCGTAACAGCATACTTGAGAGTCAAACAGAGAAACTGTAAACAAAACGACCATCGGTTTTATTGCTTCGACTTCCGCTTATTATATAAAACATTGGGTTTTATTTTAATTCTTGACGGTGAAATTCACAATTGGTTGATTATAAACATGTCTATTTCACATTCGCGGAACCAAGTGAACGCATAAAACAAATGCAGGTCTGTAATGTTAAAGTCGATGTAAATAAGCATGCTACCCTTATGTTTCAACCGAGTTTTTCCTTTAACAAATTTTTTGTCTACCAAATTGGGTTGGTTGGGGTGTAATACTAATAATAAGTGTTGCCTTTAATTTAATCAATAAAATAAATTGACTTCATTTTTTTTTTGAACCACCTCTTAAAAAAATCTAAAAAATATGAATGGAATGATAAATCACAAGTACAAACTCATCATATTTTTTGCATTTTAGATAGGATTTATTCAGCAAAATTTAAGGGTGACGTCATCAATTTTTTTTAGGAGGGATGAACAAATACATTTTGAACAAAAGTTTACCATGCTTATAATAACTTTAGAATATTCCCAAGATTTCAAAGCATTGGGTTTTGTAATTCCTGATTAAATCGATAAAATAAATTCACGCCTTCATTAATTTTTTTGAGTCACCCTGCATATGCAAATCCAAAAATATGAATGGAATGATAAATCACAAGTACAGACTCATCATATTTTGTACATTTTAGATACGATTTATTCGGCAAACTTTTGAGCTGACGTCATCAGTTTTTTGTAGAAGATAACCAAATATATTTTGACTAAAAATTTATTATGCTCTTTACAACCTTAAAACATCTGCAAGATTTCAAAGCATTCGGTTTTGTAGTTCCTGATTAAATCAATAAAATAAATTTACACATTCATTAATTTTTTTGAGTCACCCTGTTTATGCAAATCGAAAAAATTTGAATGGAATGACAAATTACAAGAAGAGACTCACCATATTTTGTACATTTTAGATAGGATTTATTCAGCAAAATTTTGTGGTGACGTCATAAATTTTTTAGGGGCGACGACCAAATACGTTTTGATCAAAAATTTACCATGCTTATGATAATTTTAAAATATCTTCAAGATTTCGAAGCATTCGGTTTTGTAGTTCCTGAGTAAATCAGTAAAATAAATTTACGCATTCATTAATTTTTTTGAGTCACCCTGTATATGCAAATCCAAAAAATATGAATGGAGTGATAGATCACAAGTACAGACTCATCATATTTTGTACATTTTAGATATTATTTATTCGGCAAATTTTCGAGCTGACGTCATCAAGTTTTTGGAGGGGATAAGCAAATATATTTTGACTAAACATTTATTATGCTCTTTATAACCTTAAAACATCTGCAAGATGTCAGAGCATTCCGTTTAATCAATTAATCGTTAAATCAATAAAATATATTTACGCATTCATTAATTTTTTTGAGTCACTCTGTATATGCAAATCCAAAAAATATGAATGGAGTGATAAATGACAAGTACAGGCTCATCATATTTTGTACATTTTAGATATGATTTATTCGGCAAACTTTCGAGCTGACGTCATCAAGTTTTTGGAGGGGATAAACAAATATATTTTGACTAAACATTTATTATGCTCTTTATGACCTTAAAACATCTGCAAGATTTCAGAGCATTCAGTTTTGTAGTTCCTGATTAAATCAATAAAATATATTTACACATTCATTAATTTTTTTGAGTCACCCTGTATATGCAAATCCAAAAAATATGAATGGAGTGATAGATCACAAGTACAGACTCATCATATTTTGTACATTTTAGATATGATTTATTCCACAAACTTTTGAGCTGACGTCATCAAGTTTTTGGAGGGGATAAGCAAATATTTTTTGACTAAAGATTTATGATGCTCTTTATAGCCTTAAAACATCTGCAACATTTCAAAGTATTCTGGTTAGCAGATTAAAAATTAAATTTCAAAATGTTGTTTTATAATTTTGATTTTTTTTCCAAACATCTGGACGTTTCGGGTGAAAAGTCGATTCAGAGTTGTAAACTACATGTGTAGGACTATGTTATTTTATACAATTGAAAACCCATTTACTATGTACAATTTTGAAGTGACGTCATCGCTTTAGTGGTGGGGATGATTAGACAAATTTTGGTTAGCGTTTTACCATCTACATGATATTCTTAATATAAGTACAAAATTTCACAACAATCGGTCGAGTACTTTCGGAGATTATCTGTCTAATAAAAATCCGGGACAACAGACGGACAGACGGACAGACGGACGGACAGACGGACAGACGGACAGACGGACGGACAGACGGACAGACGGACGGACAGACGGACAGACGGACAGACGGACGGACAGACGGACAGACGGACGGACAGACGGACAGACGGACAGACAGACGGAAATGGGAGACCTATTTCTTCGTCTTCTAGGGGTCATGAAAGATCGAGAAAACGTAAAAGTAGAGAGTCGGCCGACGGACTCGATTACAATACTTCCTTTGCTTACGCTCGGGAAGTAAAAGGTAAGGATTCGCCTAAAAGTTTGAAGAAAAGTGTAGTGCGCTTACAAATTTGACTTCATCAGCATTTTACAGCCGATTCCTCGTTAAATTTACTAATAAAAACAAGCAATAGTACGTTATTATTACAGAACTAGTTAGCTAGACAATTATTAGTTGATACTTTTACAAGGAGAGGTCTTCCCAGGTAAGCGGTTTTGCTGCCTCCGCTATGACTATAAAATGACCGCAAGTTGAGTAGCAATTAAACCATAACCGCACTATATTTTCGCCAAACTTTACGTCTGTCTGCGGGAAATTTTTTAAGGCGTAATTTCTGAAATTATCTTGTTGACTAATCTAAACTTTTAATTGTACGTTAACAGTAGAATGAAAGCTTAAAAGGCAAAATTTGTCTGTTCATTTCCTATAAAAAACGATAAAATCATCTGAAATTATTACAAATTGTACTTGCACTAATTAAATCTTATTTTAAATGAGCAACAAACATTCCCTTTACTTTAATTACTGTATATGCTACAAAATCTTGTTCTAATTTTATGGACACGAATTATCTTCAAAAAATTTAGTTTGAACTATTAAATTTTACAGCTTGTTACAGTCGAGCTTTTTTGTAATATTAGTAATTGATTTAGGTTAGTATTAGTACATCTAAATTTTAATGAACTAGTTATCTGCATTTCATGAATTTGTCACAGAGCTTCCCTGGCCCCTGAAGCACAATCAGCTAAAGAAGTCCAGTTTCTTCGATACATAGATGTTGATGCTATTCTGAAAGTTTCAAATTAGACTGACTTTGCAAAAGAGCGACCTGATCCATTTTGATTAACTATTATGTTCACGTGCTTTTACACGTGCAAAAATTTTGAGATGATGTCATCATATTTTTGATGGGGATGGACAGACAAATTGGTCAGGATTTTTCCAAATACAGGACATATATTAATTGATTAAAATATTTTATATAACAGACAGAAGCGCATCATCTGCTCTTTCATATTTTATAGAAGTTATTAAACGTCCGGAAAAAAGATGAAATGAGGCATTCGTTAAATGCACCCAATCAAAATAGTTGCCTAACCTACTTTGGGGGAGTGAAAATTAATCCATTGGTTAAAGGTTACTTCGACAGAACTTCCCTCGCTGTTGAAATACAGTCCAACAAATTCCGTTTCTTTGAAAAATTATAAAAACCAGTGGTGTAAATGACACCTCGAACCAGCTGTGCTGCGGGGGCGCAAATCCCAAAGAGATGCCGTTCGCAGACATACGGATAATATGAAATAGATTTAAAGCAATTAACCAACGGAAAAGTGTGTATTATAATCAGTGTACATGCTTAACTTCGATTGTTTATGTTTATGCATCGAAAGAATATCACGTATAAATTTCTTTAATTTGAATGTGTGTGACGGCATAAAATGTCCTTCAGCACTAGGTAATAGCAATCTGAAGCTCAAGTGTATATTTATGTCTATATATGGAAAAATGTCACGTAGAAATTAGTTTGATTTGAATGATTTTGTCTTCTCCAAACAGAGGACTAAAATTATTAAGCTACAATGGAACAAAATGTTTTGAATATGATTATTATTATTCTTATTTGCTTATAATTAAATAAAGACGTGGCTGTTCTCACATTTTATAGAAATGGTTTTTAATTTGATCGATAAAACATTGGTCGAAGGCTATAAAGTATAATCCGGCAAATGAAGCTCTTTAAAAAATATATAAAATTTAATTTTACGATTTTCGTTTTGTGATAACCGCTGTAAAGTAAAAACTAGCAGTGGCATAAATAACACCCCCACAGCCTTTGCGTAAGAATAATGTAGAATATATTTAAAGCACCTAACTAACGTGGTAAAATGTCCTGCGGAACTAGGTAATAGCAATCCAAAACTCAAGTGTTTATTTATGTTTATACATCGAAAGAATGTCACGCAGAAATGTTTAAAAAGTTTAATTTGGTTAGCATTTAACCACCTACATGATATTTCTAATATTACGTATCTAATAAAAATGGATACAGACAGACGGACGGAAACGGGAAACTATTTTTTTCGTACTATAGGGGTCATGAAACGTCGAAAAAACATAAAAGTAGCATTTCACCCGATGGATTCGATTACTATACTTTTTTAGCTTACGCTCGGGAAGTAATAATACAGTTTTGCCTAAAAATTATACAATTTGATTTTGCAAAACAGTATTTATTTTATAACAACCCCTGTTAGTAAAAAAGTACATATTACCAACACTTGAGGAATCTGCAACCGTCATTTGATTTAAACTATGACGCTTTTCTATGTTCTCTGGTACTGATGTCCCCATTCCCCCCCATCATCGCTCAAGGCGGTGATGTCATCACCACCAACACGGAGTTCGGGGAACTACTGGCGTCAGCCGAAGCGGTTGCCGCTTACACAATCAGAAATTATTTGTCTGATAAAAATCGAGACAGACAGACGACCACCATACGACAGACAGACGGAAAAGAAAGCGCTATTGTTTCGGACTCTAAGGGTCATAAAATCTCGAGAAGACCTGAAAGTAGTGATTCCTCAGATGGACCCTACTACAATAGTTCCTTCCTTACGCTTGGGAATAAAAATGTATGGAGGGGTGTATTATTTTTTATTACTGCCTGTAGTGGTGTAATTTTCTTGAAATTCAACTTTTCCACCTGTTTTACTTTGTACTCATCAGTATTAATATATCTAATTATTTCCATTTATCTAAGTAATACGTTGCTTTATTTTTTCACTTTTTTTATTTAAGTACTGTTACGAAACAAACCCATACGCCGCCCCGGTACGACGCCTATGCATTCTAATATGTACGGTGTTTATGAGGCGGGCGGCACTGTTTTCGCTCAAGGAAAGCCTGGAAGGAGACGCCGCGACGGACCCAGAACACCCTCGAAGCGGCGTTCTCGACCCATTGAGGGCAACGTATAGGTTTAAATGGGAGCAACGAGAGCTGAATTCAGTTAACAAGTCGAGTCCAACGAGTGTCAAGAAAACCCAGCCAAGTTGCGCCGGAATTATTTTGTACATAATCGCTCTGTATAATTAGTCGTGTAAATCCGAGTTTCTAAGAAATAAATTCTTGAGTTTAACCCACACCAATTTTATTCACCGATCAACGTAACAGTACTTTCCCCGGCAGTTGTTTATTTATTGGTTTTCACATTTATTAATCGATTAAATCAAAACTGAAGTTATTTAATACGTGCACATTTGACTTGACAATAGCAAGTTTTAAACATCAGCAGCCTATACTATAATTTGGATAATCATAACAAAAAACAGACTTCTCTAAATACATTTTTTACGGGTTCGTAGAGTATGGGTAATTTTCAAAATTGGCATTTCACATTTTTACTAATTTTGTTTTCTGGACGTTTCATGACCCAAGGTAAAAGTAGAAAAAGTAGGTATCGCGTTTCAGTCTGCCTGTCGTCTCTTTGTCTGTTAGTCCGTTTCAATTTTTATTAGACGTACAATCTCCGAAATTACTGGATTGTTGTCAAATTTTATGTTTGGAATATCGTGTAGATGGTAGAAAACTAACCACATCATCTCACATCAGAAGGTCTTACAATTTTATTGAATACATTTTATAAAATAATATACTTTTGTACATGGGATTTCTGAATACGTATTGAATTTTTACCTTGGGCATCTAGATTTTTGGGAGAAAAATCAAAATTGTCTTACAAATTTTACAATTTAACTTCATTAATTCATTGCTTCATTAATTAATAATTAATTAGTCCTGTCTTCTGTGTTAAGGAAACAAAATCAAACATATTTAATTTTCTTTTAACCCAAATACCGCCGTAATGCTTGTACACGTGCTATAATAGTCGAATTCTTTCGAAGTATATACATAAACAGTCAAAGTTAAGCATGTACTGAGATTACATTTTTACCGTTGGTTATCTGCTTCAAATATATTTTACATTGTCCGCATTTGTGCGGATCGCGCCCCCTTGAAATTTGTGACCCCGCGATATAGAGCCTGTGGGGATATTATTTACGCCATTGGTTTTTAGTTTATAGGGGTTATCACAAAACAAAAATCGCAACATCAATTTGTTGGACGGTACTTCAAAGATGAAATAATGTTTTGTACTCGTCTGTGTAATCTTATAACTAACTACCATATAGATTAGTTTAAAAATCTTTAGCAACATCTTTTTTTTAAATACATTTTGTATTGTAACTAACTCTTTTACTTGTCGTTCAAATCCGCCTCTATTTCTTTACCGTTCTTCACTCGAAGGAGTTATCGCGAAAAAGTAAAATCTCCAAAGTCCAAATTTATAATTTATTTTTACAACACGGTGTTTTCGAAACTTTGAGATGATATTAATATTAATTTTGGAGTAACAAAAAACACGGATTTATCTTTTATCGTTTGTATTTGATGACATAATATTACATAAAAAGCACAAATGTACCCCTTGACATGCAATATTTATAATGCTTCAGAAGTTGAGAAGATTCTAAATATTTTAATTATTTAATTATACACAAAAAAATTGGAATCAACTAGGAAAATTCAGACTTGATAATTTGACCTCCCTGTGTATTTCTATTAATTCTTTATCGAATTCGTTCCATATTTTTGTTAACATGTATTAAATCACTTTTCACACCACGAGTTAACATAATTTGTTTGT
Organism: Zophobas morio; assembly: GCF_036711695.1. Taxonomy (NCBI): domain Eukaryota; kingdom Metazoa; phylum Arthropoda; class Insecta; order Coleoptera; family Tenebrionidae; genus Zophobas; species Zophobas morio. The sequence goes on from NW_026972110.1 coordinate 9,731,718, forward strand.
TTTACAAACAGGTGACCGGATACATTTGGGAATATTGAAAATTTAATTCATCAGAAATAAAGACAAAATTTTTACTTTTTAAAAGAGCGTGCCGAATTTTCGTTATACTTGCAGACATCTTGAACGTAAACTAACTACTATTGGATACAAAATCATTCAATCTATAATTACGAGTATGTAATATGGTTCTTTTGCCGAATAATTAATTTCACGTTTTCTCAACATTTGATAACCCCGAGAATACGAAAAAGTGGGTCCCCATTTCCGTTTGTGTGGCGATTTTATTAAACAAGGTATTTCCGAAACTACTAAAATTGATATAAAACTTTAGGTGTACCTACTTTGAGAATATCGTGTGAATAGAAAATCAAAATTTGTCTGTCCATCCTCAGCAAAAATTTGGTAACACCATTTCAAAATTTTACAAATGCTATTTAAAATGTACAAAATATAGGTTTGCTGGAAAGATCAAAATTGTACAATAAAATTTAATTTTACGGTTTTAGAAACTAGAAAACCGATTGCTCTGAAGTTTTGTGTGCACTTTCAGGTTATCGAGAAGGTAGTAAATCGCTGATCAGAATTTACCTGTTCACCTCTTCCAAAAATTTAATGACGTCGTCTCTAAATTTTTATACTTCCTTTGTTCCAGGAATAACAATGAAATATACGTACATGCTTCTCTGCAAATAAATTTTTAAAGAGAATTTTTTGTATTTACGACCCTTATTAAAAGATTTATATACGAAAAACTAGATTAATGTCTGTGTTTGTCGTTTTAGGGACTCCAAGATTTAGCGACTCTTAATAGAACAGAAAATTGTAAGTGGCTATATTTTGTAGTTTTTTTTTTTAATTTTCTGACATTTCTTGGACTTCTAATCGTATACATCTTGTTTAAGTAAATAACATCGAACATTCGACAATGTACAAATCTCTCAGAATAAATGTATTATTTTTCAAATATTGACCTGTGATGTGCAAGATCTAATTAAAAGTGTCGTCAGTGTCTATACCTACCTATTACAGCGAATAGATATTTTGCTTCTTTTAAGTATGGGCTTTGTAACATGTAATCTATAGATCTACACATTGTTTAGAATACACAAACAATAATTCAATTCGACACGTAAATTCCCACTACAACTTTACCAGAAACATAGTAAAACAGGCGACACGGACTTAATTATATCAGTGCTGATGATGATGAAAACACTAGGTACAATACAGTTAACGATAGGCATTTTTCTCACAAAGAAGCTTATCATCGGCTGTTTTAGGCTAAATTGTAATTCTTTACAATCTACATACGCAGAAGAGGTGAAGGCGGGATAGACTTCGTGGAACACTCCCACAAGTCCATAGTACATCATCAGTGCATAGGTAGGTATTACCTTGGAAGGTATATACATACATACAGGCAAGCATCTTTTGTTTTGAGGAATGTTGCAGTTCATGCAAAGACGTTCGTCTGCTGAATCGCTTATTTTCTCATGTTTATCATATGAAGAAAGATAACGTGGCGACTGACGGCGGCGTAAACAAGAAACTGAACTCCAAGTATAACAGTGAAACGTTAAATTACAGAAGAAAAAACAAAAACAAAACAAAAAATATTTTTATAAAGTATGTCAAATTTGACTTCAGTCCTAGCCGAACGATTCAATCAAATAAAATTCGTAAAATTGTCACAGAAATATTTTTATTGAGTATCAAATGAATCTTAAAAAATATTAAAACTAAAGTATCATTTATCTTTACAATTTCCACCAGAACTAAAATTGTACCTTAATTAAAAATGTTAAATGCTAAATGATGCTTAAATCAAAATGACTGGATTTATGTAGATAGAATATCATCTTCTGAACAGGTAAAATATCAGTTTGTTACAAAAATAGACTCTCTGATATTTTCTCTTAACAAGCAGTGATCTCTACATAAAACAGTAAAAAATAACAAGGAATAGGAAGAAAAATTTACAAAAACCAATATCATCACAAGGTATGAACCCTTGCCAACATCATAAGTTACGCCTCTGATTCTCAAAAGTTCGGAGCTGTTCCAGAACCGATAAAATCTTAACCCACTTATTTTTCATTTGTAGCATATAAAATCGTAAATACTAATTATTGTTGCAACTAAAAAATAGGTGCAAACTGTGGAAGATGTTAAAAAAAATTCAAGATTATTCACACTGTATTTGCCACCACTAATCTAACTTCCTCATTTCAGAACAGAACGGTGAATTTTTAATGTACCTACACTTATAAATAATTAACTGTACCTACCTAATACTACTTATCTGATAAAAATGAGTTCCGGTTAAGGAAAGATGTAGATTAGCATACATTTCACACATGCCTATTCATAAAAATTTTGTTGCTCGCTTGTGTTACGAAAAACTTTTCGCGAACCATTTGTCAAAAATGACACGTCATTATTATGTTTACGGTCCACTGGTGATGACTCGTTGACTGGTCCACTGTGAAATCACAACTGTGTGCTTTTGAGTTCAATTCGCGTTTTTAAATTTAAAATAACCTTGAAAAATAACCAGCAAAGGAGAAAAAATAGTCAACTCAATTATTCGAACTACAATTCGAACTGAATAATCAATTATAACGCATTGGTTGCAGAGCCGGGTTGAGGTATTAGCGATTTTTGTGTAATAACGTGTTCCAATCTATCTAATTATGTCGACAAGCACCAAAAAGTGAGTTTGCGGCCTATTGTTTATAAAATATTTATTTGTAAGAATCCTATAAGGTTTAGCACTAAATTAAAATGCTTTGAAGTTGTGTTAATTTTATTTTAAGTGAGATGAAGGTAAGTAATATGCGAAAATTTATATAAAATAAAACAGGTAAAAAAACTGTAAAAACAACAGTAAAAATATTGCTTGCTCTCATATGTAGCAAATTCAAGATCATTGAAAACTTGTATGTTAAACAGATATACAGGGTGAGTCATTAAGCGCGCTGCCGTTGTTATCTCATAAAGATAATATTAATATACTTTTATATCTATGGTTTATGAACTCGTCTTGATCTTTTCCCTTCCATAATCAGATTTTTGAAAAACGAATTAAAATGGTACAACATTTTACAATTTAATTTAAAAAGCAGCGACTAGCTTAGCCGAATGTTGTGAAACCTTGCATACGTTCTAAGGTTACCGTAAGCATCGCAAATCGTTAATTAAAATTTATCTGTTTATCCACACAAAAAGTTGATGACGTCATCTTAAAATTTTGCTGGATAAATCCTGTAAGTCTCAACTTCTACTTAGCGGTGGACTCCTATTTTTCAAAATTGTTGCATTTTTTAAGGAATTTTTATCCACTAGTTATCTTAAAGATGAAAAATAGTCAAAAAATGCAACTAACATGAAAGCAATCAAAATTTTCTGATATTATTATTGGTGTTTTATTTCTAATTTTGATAAGTACAGTATTAGGTAAAGTTTGTAATCGTTATGGTTTTCTTTTTACACTTAAACAAAAATATAAAATTCTTAACGAATAAATTTAGTTTTCCAAAAATTGCGATGTTTTTAAATTTTGACTCAATTTTTAACATTTACGTTCTAGTAAAAAAAACAAATAATTAACAGCGGTCTTCAATTCAGATTTGAATATTTTATTAAAATTATGAAAATATAGCTTTCAAATTATTGCAACGTGTTTAATCACACCGAAGGCTAGACACTAACTAAGATCTCAACAACACCTTTCAAATTATTGTTGTTTTGATTTTTAATTCTAGAATATTATTTTATATTTGACGTAAATATTGGTAATTTTTCTATTTTTGCAAAATAGAACTTTTACAAATTTTTAGTTCAGAATGTGCTGAAAAAATATTCAAAAAGACCAATTAATTCAGTTTTGTTTTTTATGGATCATAAATTTAGTTTTACAAGACTTTTTCGAGTCTTGTGATTTGCATAACAATTGCATAGAAATTTTGCATAATCACACTTTAAATCTTTACCAATTTTATTTTTTTATGTTTTTTTTTTGTGTAAACTTGTGGTTATATAACAATTTTCAAAATTGTTAAAATTTAAATTTTATTTCATATTGTTTTTCTTTCAGTTGTTTTTTCCAAGTTTGATATCAAGAAAAATTTCTTTTTTGTTAAGTATTTTCTATATTTAAAGTTGATAGTTATTGTCATTTTTTACTTTTTTGAAAAACTCGCTGACATATTAAACAAAAGTGAAAAACAGAGGATTCGATTTTTTTATAAACACTCTGTATATTACAATTTGCCTTAATTGACACAACAATAAAGGGCGTCCCTCTACTTATCCCTCCATAAAATATTACGACCCAGGAATATTGTGGCAATGTTGTATCATAATTTCAAAAGAAAAGTGTATATGGCCCAGTGTATAAACCCTTGGAACAGGCTCACGAGAATATATAAAAATGTATAGTGTGTTCTATTTAAACAAAAAAGTTATGTCCTATTCTTCAAAAACAACGCTATATTCTACTATACGAGTAGGTATGTCTAAACTCGTGGTTTATTCATATTTTTACTTCCCGAGCGTAAGCTAAGAAAGTATATTAACCGAGTCCATCGGCCGAATTGCTACTTTCATATTTTCTCGACGTTTCATTACCTCTGGAGTACGAAAAAAGTGGTCTCCCGTTTCCGTCCGTCTGTCTGTCTGTATCCATTTTTATTAAACACATAATCTCCGAAACTGCTGGGCCGATTATTGTCAAATTTTGTATATTAGGAATATCATGTAGATTGTAGATGGTTAAATACTAACCAAAATTTGGCTAATCATCTCCACCAACAATTTGATGACGTCATTACAATGAATGGTATTCTAAAATAATTTGTATGTTACACAGAAATATACTCATATATAATATACTTGTAGTGTACGAATTCACTTTCAGTTTTTTCGCTAAACGTTCAAATTTTCGCAAAGACATTTGCAAGGTATAATAACGTTTTATTCCCGACACAGTTTGAACGTCTCCGTGGCGCAATGGTATCGGAGATAATGGCGGCCTGCGGTAATGCGATTATGGTTCGATGCCGAACTTGGCCCTTTCCTTTTTTTCTTGCTTTGGTATAACGCTGTGACTAAAATTATCCATGTTGATGACGTCATCATAAATTTTTTATTGGTCATACGTACGTCTTTATATAATAATGATAAAATAAGAATTATAATATTTATTCAGAACATTTTATTCGATTGTGTTTTAATTAATAATTTTAGTCCTGTTTTGTCAAGATAATTTCATCCGAATCAAACTAACTTCTATGTGACATTCTTTCGATGTATAAACATAAATAAACACTTGACCTTCAGATTGCTATTACCTAGGGCTAAAGGACAACGGGTGTTATTTATGCCGCTGGTTTTTTACTTTACAGCGGTTATCACAAAACGAAAATCGTAAAATCAAAGGATTTGCCGGCCTTCAACCAATTTTTTATTGATCAAATTAAGGACCCCATTTTTTAGCTTTAATTAATAACATAATTTATTTTTATGATCAAATCAGGAACGGTTCATTCCATTTTCCAAAAAATTAGAAATACTTGTGTATTTTTTATACATATGTGTTATTATTAGTATCACACTAGACCTTTTCAAGTTGATATGCTAAAACATTGATGACGTTCAAAATTTTGCTACGAAAAACTCAACTAAAAATGCGTATTATTGTTATTATTACTATTGTAACCTTAGATCAGTCTTTTAGCAATGCAAAGGTTCACAAACAAAACACGCATTATTTTCTAGAGATAAACAATTAAATTAAATCTTAAATACCTACACAGAGATTATAATTTTTTTTTTAAATATTACAATTTTTAAATATTGGTATTCCATTTTTTTTTTTTTAATAGAACACGTATTTTAATACTGTATCTTACTCTATTAATTATTCTCTTTTTTGGTATGTTGATGTATCTCGAAAAAAGTAGAAAATCGTAGAAACTACTAGATATAGAAAATTGTTAACAAACAAAAAATAATAAAAAACATTAAAATGTACTTTGTATAAAATAGGTGTGTTTTATGTGAAAAATGCCGATGTGTACTGTTTTAGATTTTTTATGATATTTTATGTATATTAAAATTTGGTTTAATTGATACCACAACAAAGGACATACATTTACCTATCTGTCCATAAAATATTGCATGACAGGTTATATTAAAAATAACACCTCTGTGTTTTTTTATGAACTCTTGCATTGCTAAAAAAGGAAATAGGGATAACATGTACTGTAGCAACGTTGCATCGTAATTTCAAAAATAAACTGTGGTTGTAAAAGCTAAGAAGAGGACAATCGGAATATGTAAAAATATATACGGTGGTCCATTTAAAAAATCGAAGTTGTATGTTACACCGTTATACGTCAGAAAAAAAACACTCTGTATAGCTGAAAATAACTAGTGCATAATCATACGAGTTCAGTCTTCTGACTTTTTTCCATTTCTAATAATTAATGAGGTATCAACGACTCAACGACGGTCTGCTTAGTGACTCACCCTGTGTATCTGTTCTAACAAGGATAAATTTAAAAAACTTACATTTTTTAGCGGTCTTGAATTTACTACAAATGAGAGTAAGCTATGGTTTCCACTGTTGATCTTACTTTTTTTTTTTAATTTTGTATAAACTCTACAGATAAATTTAAACTTATTAATGACAGTTTCCTTTCATGGTCATCGTCACCCTCTTAAAACCGCCAAAAATGAGCTTATCTATTCTATAGTATGAGATGTTTACCAGAGTTTACAAATTCGGCAGTTAATAACTCATAATGGCCAATATTTATTTGGAAAAGTGTACATGCATGCAGTCTTATAAATATCAAAATTCAAAAACAATATATTAAAAAATCTGTTGTAAGGCTGAGTATCCTCATATCTGTGTATGTAGATACATACCCAAGAAAATCAAGCAATGTGGCGTAACATTAAAAGTGTGGTTCATGAAAACCCGGAAATCTCTTTAAATGTCTGCATTTAAATACTTTAAATGCCAATGATTGTCCCTATGGTTGACTAGCCCTTCTTTCCTGTACTCATTTGTTTTCCTCCTAAATGCCATTACAAAGTACTTAACCAAATCGCATAATTAGCATTCCAAAGCCTTCACTCTGCTTTATAGCTTTCAGACCGTTCTTGCAATTTTTCGTCGCTGACGGCGCCAACATGTACCTCTGCTCTATTCCTAGTCACAGTAATAAATTATCTGTTTTCAGCCGCCTGTCTAACCGCTCCTCATCCTCATATATTGTTTCTAACGCTCAATAGTAAGGAAGATGCAGTTTCACTACAAGCCAACAGTTGTAGAGGCGAAGAACTAGCAACGGTCGGTGAAGAATGTGGTGGGACAGGGACAGCCTTGAACATACGTCTGTCTTGCACGTTGTTTGGAAGACCCTCTTGCACAGGGACACCAAACCGGCGGCACCCTCAACGGGCGGAATAAATTTGCATAATATGTAGACCATTGTACGTGTTATTGCTTAGAGGGTTACCGAGTCCGGACAGCCTTTAACCCTTGTACAAATCAAGCAATTTCTTGGGTTTCTTCGATGGAATCGATGACAGTTTGAGCGGAAAGAGTGATTTGCTTTGATATTGTGCACACCTGTTGAGTAGGGGACATTTTGAGAATTCCTGTTTTGAAACATGACTTGTTCAGGTGGAGCAAAACAGAAAAACACGATGGGGGTTTCTGAATCAGTGCTCGAGGACCGTTGATAATTAAATTTTGTCATTCCAGCTGTATTTTTTTGTTATGTAGGTATTGGCTCTGACAAATTTGAACATAATTGGGTGAGGATTGAACAAGCGTGTGAATTTTCTGGCGGAGTTTACTTATTGTTCTTGACTTAATTAGGCAAGATAACGGCACTTCAGACGAAGATTGTCTTTCAATTGCAACTGAATTGTTCACAATAATTAAAAGTGAATTTGTTACAAATATTCGATTTTTGTCCAGACTAAACTTAAGAGAAAAAACATCAAAGTCTTTAAAAGTTTTTTTTTTTCTTTTTTGTCAACATATTTTATCATTAGTGAAGTTAAAGTTCCCTAATTAATAGGCAATCATGTACAAATACCAGCTGACTTGCTATACAAAACTACTACAGAAATACATTAACAATTTTGAAATTATTCTATTACTTAGGTACTAGTAAACACAAAAGAGAAAACATGTTTAAATATAACTGTTTCAAACTATTGTTTAATATTCAAAAACTTATTGATTAAAGCTGCAAACATTCGTAAAATATTCTCATTTGTTACTTTAGAATGAACCATTGTAATAAAGAACAAGTTGGAACAGTTCTCTGAAAGAGAAGTAGTACGAAATCGAAAACAAAACGCGCTATTTTAAAAAATGCGAAACAAAAAAAAAACAAAATCAAAAAATTAAAACCCCTAAAAATTCATTTACAAAAAGGATTACGTACAGAACAGTAATTCCTGTAAAATCGTAAAAACCCAGAAGCCAAACGAAATAAACGATTTTCGACTCTTCATAGATGCATGTACCTAAGAAGTTCATTAATAATATAATTATCTTTTTTTTTGGTCTCCAAATAACTGTAAATTAACAAATTTTGTTAATTTTATGATCCTGATGATAGTTTTAAAGTAGATATAAAAATTTAACATTTAAGTCTCACCGCCTGTTGCTTAATGTGTTTATGATGATAATAAATAAATATAAATTAGTTGACAATTTAAATAACACAGCCACGCAAAAAAGAAGCTCACATTTATGTGGTGATAAGAAAATAATGAATTTTGCCATTTTAAATGTGTATGTTTTACAAAATTCATTAGAATTACTCATTATTCAGTGAAAAAAGTAATTCATTACAATTATTGGTTACTTCAAAAGTAATTGAATAACAGTAATGAATTTGAAATTGCCCAGAGTAATCACGTGTATTTTCAAGGTAAATTGTGAGTTAGTAAAACAGAGATTCGTGTTTTTTTAAAAAATAAATTAAGTTACGAAATAACCACCAACTGAACTTTTATTTTCATCAGTGACTGTACGTGTGTTTTAACAATAATAATAATACTGTAAGCAGCAAATATGCCAGAGAAGCAAGAAACAAAACGGAACATTAATTAAAAGTCCCCGTAAAAATACTTTTTACAACACATAATTTTTTATTAAAATAATTAGGGAATATTTTTTATAGTACGAAAACAATTTGCGCCAAGTTTACCTACATTAAATTGTTTTGATTTACTTTTTATTATTATTTTCCACTTTTGTTGTTTCCTTTACCTGTTTCGATATCGCGTTGGAAGTAGAATCACACAATTTTTGCAAATAGTTTAAACCACTACATTTTCAAAATACTTCTTAAGACTTCTGCGTAGACACTTCGGTTTACAATGACAACTTTATGTAAACCATATAAGACCCTATAAGTAAAACTAAAAAACATTAACTGTTTCTTGTAAAGAAGAAAATTAAAATATGCAACTCATTATTGACTCAAGAGGAACTGTAACTGGTATAGTTGTTTGTATCTTACATTATCTTGAATTAAAATTAACCTATGTGCCAATGCCCAAAAAGTCTTAATTTGTATATCGCTAAATTTTGAGGAAATATTCTCGATTATTTTTGTGGTCACTGCGCCATCTGTTGCTGACAGTTTTTTCTAGAGATGGTTCTTGTTAAAATTATTTTGCTCTTTTTCGTTTTATACTTCCTCGGTTTTGTGGCAACACGGTTCCGGTTGTGCATGATTTGATGCTTGCCGTTGTTTTGTATCTAAAATTTTTGAGTTTTTTTTGATTTTACTAGTACTTGTAACGCGTAGTTTAGCTTTTATTAAGTTTTGTGATTTGTACATTTCCACGATTTTATAGTCCACAATTCTGTGGTTAACCGATTTTGTGAAATCATGTTTTTTGGGTTTTTACTATTTATCATCAGAGGCACTCCCTCATATCCATTAAACGAATAGAATACATGTATATCGTTTTACAGTAGAATAGTTTTTTTATTATTCAGTTTGTTTACACTATTAAATACTGAAGCTCAACTATATTTCTGACATTTTTTTAAAGTTCCCTCTCTTTTAAGTTTATTAAAGTTCTGAAATTTGCTGTCTTAATTAATCTTAATAATTAGTGGTGATAGCCACAAGCCATAAAATGTGAATGTTTTCGCTGTTTATGGTTAAACACATTTTGTTTGAAAATTTTCATTAAAAAATATTTTTTTATGGGAATATTAAGAACACTTTCCTACATTTTAAACAAAACTCAGTTGTCGTAAGTACTAGATACCTTTATTACCTGCCGCGGAAAACTTGTGTTGCCAGGTCAAAGTTCAAGTAATAAAATCTTAAAGATATGCGACCCTATATACATATAAACGAAACATTTTAGTTTTAATTTTTATTAAAAAAAGTCAGAATTTTAATAAATGCATTTTATTCATGGATACATATTTGAATTTCTCAAAAGTGAGTGCATAATAATATAAAAAATTCAGTGATGTATGGATATAATAATATAAAAAGCTTAATATAAAAATATATTGTACATAAAATTCATTTCGTTTTTATTTAATACAAATGTGAGTAAAAAACAATTTATTAAAACCAAAAAAAGAACATAGTTTTATAGCAACGTGCAGAAATGAATAGTAGCTGTAAATAAAAATGCACTTTATTTGTACTAACAAGATTTTTCAATCATTTACAACTGTTTAAACCTGTAAATAACAATATACTGATCAAAATACCATTGTGCTCTTGCTGAACCCAGTGTATGCAAATATGCAACAAATTTTTATTAAAACATAATTTCGGCAAATTTTCATTAAATTATAACGACTTGCTTAAAATAGTAAAAAGAACATTTGTCATGGAACGCTATGTAACTCTTTCCGTAAATCTACCCCTAATATACTTTATAAAACGTAACTTATTAATGACTAGACATTTCAATCTTGTCTTTCATCATAACAGATACTAACTACTATCAGAATCGGCCTTATTCTCTACGATTTCAGTTTGCAGTTTTTCATACTCTTTTTGGAGATCCATTAATTCCTTCCGTAACTTGAGAGCTTTACTTTTCAGATTTTTATCATAGTCAATAATATTTTGAATCTTAATTAAACTTTTCTTAGTATCAGTTTGGTTGATAACCCATCTCAAATATAACCCAGACCATAATACTATACTCACTGGCGCCACACTAGGCCAAATGGCTGTTTTATTTGGTTCATACATAGGATTTAGTAAAGAAGTTAACACGTCAGGTCTATTGAGGTACGACCATAAGCTCGTAGTTTTTTTAGATAACTTCATTATTTCTCTTTCTGCTTCATTATTACCCAGAAAAGTACCAAATTGACTGAAGTATGAGTGTTCAAACAATAAAACTAACATTTGTGTCGTAAATTCAAAACTACACGGAAATTGGTAATACAACTGGTGAATGCAATCAATAAATAGAAGGAATGTAGGTTGCTGACTTTTCGATCTATTATTCGAGTAACAGCTCTTGGAGTGCCTGAGCTGAAAAGGGTGGCCAGCCTGCAACCACTCCCGTTCCACTAAGGCTTGTAGTCCTGTAAAATAACTATTTAAAACACTCTTAAGTAATTTTGAGAACTTACCTCTGACTGTTCTGCAGTCGGGATTTAGAATTACTTGCGCGACAGAAGTCACTAAAAGCGTAGAATCAAGACCACTTGTGCCGTGTACTAAAACCGAAGCTCCATCTTGATCGAGACATTGTGCCACCAGGCAAGACGCATTGAGGGCATTTTGCACGTAAGTCAGCCAATTACTGCTTTCCAGTCGAGACATCCACTTATCCGCTGAACAATTCGTGTCATTACAGGCTACCAAACAAAAAAAAAGTTGTTAAAAATATTTACGGCTTAAAAAGGCAACTCGTTTCATTGAGTGTTGTAATTAGTTGTCAATTAAATAAAAATAGCAGGTATACACCTTGAGGATGTTAAAAACATTTTTAACTGCAGTTTATCTGCTTATTAAAGATGCTAATGTTTGCAGAAATGTGATTAAAATATTTGTTATTTAGATGTAGTGTTTGTGATTTTCGAAGTTACATTATAGTTGCAGTAATTTAAAAAACTGTATCGAAATTCATAGTGCATTTTAAATATCATAGAGTGCGACATTCACCAATCACCGTTATTGTAAAAATCAGTCACGCTGTCTGTTTTTTTTTTTAATAATTGACACACCAATAAGCTGTAAATTTTACAAGGTTAGCGGTTGAGGAAATTATCACAACCGTAAATTTTGTTTGTCTGATTTACTACTTGTCAAGCTCAACCACATATATTTAGAGTGAAAAAAATACAAATTTTAGATTTAAGTGGTATTAATTCTTAATACTTAACAATATAATAAGCAAAAATCTCACACACAAACTTTGTGAACAGAAATGTTAAAAAATCCGAACATTGAACGTTTCAGAACATACTTTACAGCAAATATTTTTAGTTGAAAAAAAAATACTCGGCCCATACTATTTTAACTTAATAATGTATTATTTCCAACTAAATATATCTGTCTAAAATTATTGTTACATCGAAGTAGAGTTTTCAAATTTTGAATTAAAATTTATTATTACAATTTAATAACTTTTATGTTAATTTCACCCAAAAAATGACGTGTTCCAACGTTTCAGCTATAAGAACATTATCGAAATATTGGTATACAAACCAGTTTTGAACTGTAAAAACTCACCAATTGTGTTTAGGCAACGAATTTTGTTAGGTTTCTGAAGTATTTTTGCTTGCTTTATTTTTGAAGTTGTCATTTTGGTTTTGACCATCTTCAAACTTCAGGATTAAGTTTGGCAAAGATTTTATTTAACCTTTATTTGTGCGGCGAATGCACAAAAAGCAAACGTCGATTCCATTATTTTTCATGGTTTATGTATAAAAAAATATGTATCTACAGGGTGAATCTTATAAATTATTGTTAAAGACAGAAAAAAAAGTCAGAGACCAAAGTTGTACCGTTCATTGAGTCGCATACATTAAATTTATTTTTGACTATACGAAGTGTCATTTCTGAAATTCCGTTGCGATGTTAACACGTTATTCCAATTTTCTTGAACTTCTTTGGTAATGCAAGGGTTCGCAAAAAAATCGCGATAATGTTATTTTTAAGATTTATGTTGCAATATTTTATGAAAAGATAAACCGACATAGGCGCTTTCTTGTGGTAGTAATTAAATCAAACTTTAATGTATCGAATGTTTATAGAAAAACTATAAATGATCACGATTTTCAAATATCGGTATAGTTTTTTCAAATAGAACACCCTGTATTTTATTACTACCTCTTTGGGCAAATATATTTTGATCAAAAATTGACCATGCTTATGTTAACTTTTAAATATTTCCAAGATTTCAAAGCATTCGGTTTTGCAGCTCCTGATTAAAGCAATAAAATAAATTCACGCGTTCATTAATTTTTTTTAGTCACCCTGTATAAACAAATCCAAAAAATTGTTCAAATGTTATTCCAACAGAACTTCCCTCGCCCCTGCAGTGCAGCCAAATAAATCCCACTTCTCTAAAAAAATTATCTTTTTTTTGCGATCTTTGTTTTCTGATAACCACTATAAAGTAAACGCCAGTGGCTCCCGCAGCTTATTCACTTGCATTTTTTCTAGTTTTCAACTTTAAATTTTTCAATTTTTCAACTTTTTAATTCAATTTCTAGACTTTGCAATTTTTCAATTTGAGTTTCTCAAGTTTTCAATTTTTAATTTTTCCATGTGCAATTTTCGTTTCAGTTTCTTCGGTTTGCAATTTTTCAGGTTTTCTTTTTTCTTTCTTCAATTTAACTATTTATGTAACTCATTAAATTTTTAGATTTTGTAGTTTTTCGATTTGAAATATCACGAGTTTTCAATTTTTAGATTTTTCAGTTTCTTATTTCTTCAGTTTTTCGAAAAAAATGAGAAAGTACATGCTATTCTACGTGACTTACCACATTAGGAGTACAGTCCAAAATTATTGCATAATACATTGACATATTATAATATCTCTTGTTATTGCCAAAAAAATATTGAAAGAAAACAACGTATATAAAGAATAAAAAAAAAACAAAACAAATAAGCCCCGCCCACCCGCCCCGATCTCAATTGTGATAAGTTTTTCTTTTCTAATCAGACGAGGAGTTTAGTTGTAACATCCATATTTCTCTAAAAAATTCAACCCTTCTAAAAACATATTTCATAAGGGTAATTTCTTTTAGAAAAATCAGGATTTTGCAACTAAACTCCGCCCTTCAGCTCACGATGAATAAAGCATTCATCACAATTGAGAAGGGGTGGGTGGGTGGGGCTTATATTTTGTCCACTTTTTCTTAATATACGAAGTTTTCTTTTCCCAACAAGAAACTGAAAACATGTTTAACTTTCCTGTTGTTGAAAGAAAACTCTATATGTATATTAAAAAAAAAAAAACAAAGACAACGTTATTATACCGTGCAATTGTTTTTACGAAAGTTTCAACGTTAAGCGAAAAAACTGAAAGCGGATTCGTATACTACAAATGTAGGAGTATTTTTATAAAACATTCAACTCATTTTAAAATACGGTTAATTGGGATGATGTCATCAAATTGTTGGTGGGGATGATTAGCCCAATTTTGGCTAGCATTTAACCATCTTCATATTTCTAACATAAGTACATACAAAATTTGGCAACAATCGGTCCAGCAGTTTCGGAGATTACGTGTCTGATAAAAATGGATACAAACAGACAGACAGACAGACAGACAGACAGACAGACAGACAGACGGACGAACGGAAACGGGAGACTACTTTTTTCACACCGTAAGGGTTATGAAACGTCAAGAAAACATAAAAGTGGCAATTCGTCCAATGGACTCGATTACTATTACTCGGAAAGTAAAAATATGAATGGAATGATAAATCACAAGCATAGACTCATCGTATTTCGGACATTTTAGATAGGACTTATCGGGCAAAATTTTGAGGTGACGTCATCAATTTTTTGGAGGGGATAAGCAAATATATTTTGATTAAAAATGTATCATGCTTATCATAACTTTAAAACATAATTTTGAAGTGACGTCATCACATTATTGGTGGGGATGATTAGACAAATTTTGGTTAGCGTTTTACCATCTATATGGTATTCTCAATACAAATACAAAATTTGACAACAATCGAATAGAATTTCAAAAATAAATTGCGATTATAAAACAGGTCAATCAGAATATGTAACAATACATATGTAGTGTATTTCATTAAAAAAATTTAGCTGAGTTACGTCTTAAAAATAGAACATTTTATACAGTTGAAAATAATTTTACTTTAAAGATGCTCATCAAAAAACTGTGCAATTTTGGTCTTTAACTTTTTTTTCAATTTCTAATAATGAGATATCATGAACCGCACGCTTAGTGATTCATCCTGTATATATCAATTTTCAGTTTTTTTATACATATAATTCTAAATAATGTATGTTTACCATTTTTTACATTTTGTCTGTTAAATCAGACTAAATAAATACCACACCAATTTAGTAACTTATTAGAGAAAAAGCGCCCAAAAGTAATTTCTTTGCCCCCCGGTCTATTTATCTAATGACATTATAATATTCTTGTTTAACATGGACATTAAAATCGCATTTGCTTGTATAATTTAAATCATTAAAATCTTACTTTATTATCATTATATGTACAATGGCAGATTTTGTTATTATGCAACATATACAGAATAAAATGTGCCATTAGACATATTAGAATGTAAAAAATTAAAGCGTATTTTTCAAACTATTGACAAATTCTGACAATTTCAGAAAAAAATAGATGCGGACATCCTCAGTGATTTTTTTTTATCGCTGACAATTAACTTAAATTTTGTCTTCATCTGTACTTAATTCTAGTGCTACTGTATAATGAAGTATTGAGATGAAATTAAAATATTACTTACCATCTACAAGTTTAGACAAGCCATCTAACAGTGAGCCATCACACTTGGCAATTTTATCTAGTGGTTTGTGTACTCTTTTCCACTGAGTATAATGGGCATCAGGTTCCGTGCCCCCGCCTTTCCCTTTACAATGACTAACATAATTAGTGCTTCTAGTATCAATAATGTAGCCTTTTTTTCCACTTCCTAAAATTGCATTCAACATTTTCTCATCAGCCCTGCTCCTTCTGTTATTATTGTTTAACAATGGCTGGCTACTCCTCAATAAAATTGCTCCATTATCATGTCTGTAGCTCAACACTGGAAAACGTCCACCATCTCGAAAACTAGCAGACGCCACAATAACGTCATCATCGATAGATTTTGGTACAATTACACTAGAACTATAACTAGGGCAAACTGTGTAGTTTTTATTGATATGAGAGATTCTCCATTCTTCACTAGCCAATAACTTTGCATATTCGATTTCTAACTTAAATAATGTATGGCCGTCTTCTAATATGTTATACATAGGCCGATAAAAAAATGGGTAGAGGGACTCTGGTCTTTCCAAATTAGATAACTTTTCAATTGAGGCGTATACATTCAAGAATTCTTCTGTATTAGAAATATCCAACTGTATTAATCTGAAGTCTTTACATTTAAGTATAATAGAACCCCCATTTTGGTTGGAATTGCTACTGTTTTGTTTCTTTTCAACAGAATCGATGCAGTGGTGTAGAAGCTACAATGTTTGAATAAATGCACACTCTAGAATTTAAAATTTTTTGTAAAGGACTTACCCACAATTCTTGCACATCTTCTTTCCTTGAGGAAAGAATTAAATGATGACCTGTTACACACAATGTTCCATCTACAGGATCATGGAAAGCGCTATGTAAGATTACTCCATCCAATTTAGGGGTTGCTATATGTTCTGCAAATTCCATATCTGAAATATTAAAACTGTTTTAACGTTTACTGGCACGTATTTCGTTTATTCTTTGTTAAAGTGAACTGTAATCAAATCACGGTTTCTTTCTACTTTGAGGTTAGGTTTTTAAATTGAACTCCTATTAATGATTCGATGAAATTAAATATGCCCACTTACCCTTTTTGGAGTTTGCATACGCATTTATTTATCATATCATATAACAAACATCACAAAGATCTTTTCATTGTGCACAATATTTACACGAGTTTATCGCCAGAGATGTTTTGTCAATTTGACATACGTTGTTGGAAATTTGACGTATTTGACATTGATGCACAAATGACATTTTTTTGTCTGGTGTTGTAAATTAATAAATTATTGACTACATTTCCAGTCACTGGTTGCTGATTAGTGATAAGAATGATGTTTTAAAATGAAAGTACTTCTTATCCCTCAAACATATTATTACTATTAAAAATAACAAAACGTAAAGAATAGTAACATTTAATTTAAATAATCTATTAAACAGAATATCTAATAATTTAATTTGAACTCATTGTTTATCACAAGAGGTTTTTGTGATAAGTAATTTATCTAGGTACTCTACCGAGAAATAATTTACAATTGTTAACTATCAGTAATCAGTTTTAAGGAATAAGTATAAGTTTGAAATTTTAAAACAAAATACAAACTGATTATTGACAATTTTCTGAAAGATTTTACAACTGTTATTAAACTAAAAATTTCTTGTGTGGCAGTTAACTCTGTACACCTGATCTGATTGCCTATGTTTTCAACAACCCACTTTTGGATGACATCTGCATATTACAAAAACACTTATTGATTTTCTTGCAAAGTCCTTAATACTATGATTGATCACAGTATAACATCTTAGCTAACTAAGTTGCTGTTTCATAATTGAAAATGACAGAAAACTGCTGTCCTCCCAAACTTTTTGCTAACCACTCATTTTTTAACACTGCTAATTTTACACTGTCCACAGTGAATTTAGCATATAGATTTGTGTGCACTGCTCGTCCCATGCCTTCTAGAACAACCAAATCTGCAGAAGTCATCACTTGGCACAGTTCTAAAACTAATACATTAATTTAAGTTATGAGTGCAGTCCACACATACCAGGTGATAAATTGGCCAAATCTAAACAGGGACCTTTTTGACCATTTTCCACCATTACAAGCTGATCTGTATTAATAGCCTTTTCAATAATCGGGCAATTTTTGGCTGCTTCCTGTGAATATAGTTTTAATTCATCGTATGTAACATCATTTAAAGCTGGCGACGTGTTTCCAGTTAAAATGACTCTAGTGTTTTGTTTTAAAAATTCTCTAACCAGTGGTAAAATTCCAAGAATGAAATCTACGCCGGCGTTATCAACAAAAATGACTGCTTCTTTGTAGGATTCCTTCTGCAATGAACATGTTTATATTAAAATGACTGTAATTTATGTACTGTGTAACTAATTTAGATAAATAATCACGTGCGTGTTATATTATCTTGTGTGTTTGTTTACCTTAATTCTGTCTATCCAATTGTCCAAATTGTCTCTAAACCAAGGTCTTTTCTCGATGGTGCTCATGGCTTGTGTAAAACCAAAGTTTGTGGATGTCTCTAATATGTCAGCAACTACAGTAGAACCCCAGTCGAATACATTTCCTGCTAAAACACCTGTCACAATTTCTAACCATCTGGCTTCGAAGTCTGCTATGGAATCAATAAAATCTATTCGATCTTTAAATTCTTTCAGCGCGGCACTGCTCTCTGACACTTTCTGTGTATACCACGCATCTTTAAAATTATTGGCTTGTAAATTGTCCTCATTAAACTCCAGTAAAGTACGAATACTTAAGGGCTCTAAAATACTACCAAATATCACATATTAACCAAGTACCTCTAAAGGGGTAAATCTTACCTGGGATCCTCCACAGCTTTAACTACAAGTTCATGAAATTTTTGAAAGCAAATTTCCGCACTTTCAGCCGCTTCGGGATAATCTGGATTTAAAAAACTGGCTTTACCAACAAATTTCTTTACCATATTTGCGAGGCAGGGTAACCAGTATTTCCGTTCTTTCGTATCATTGACTAAATCTATCGTGTCAGGGTTATACACACCCGGATTTTTGAGTAAAGGGCACACATTTTCGGATTTATCCATCTTAACCTCACTTCATTTGTGTGACTGTTACAGCTAAGTTTTCGTAAATATAGTTATCAGCACTTATTGTTTCAGTGGTATCAAAATGATTGTTTTATATAATTCCGGATTTATTGTCTAAGTACTGTCACTTTTTATCAATAAACAATTCATGGCAATGTAAACTTCAACCTTTTTGAAACTAGTTGTAAATTTCAAAGAAAAGTCGTGATGTTGTCTACATTCGTTCCGTGATAGAAAAAAACAACTGTCACTCATACATTTTGCAACGTTTTGAATAATAATATTGGATGTTTAAATTTGAGAATTTGTGATAATTATTTGACGTTTGTAGTTGACGGAGTCAATGTCAAAAGTGACAACTGTTTGACAGATAACCACCAATGCAAAGGATTAAATTGTTTGGGAAAATAACATTACGCTGCAAAGTAATAAAAAGAATATTTTATTTCCATAAATAAAAACCAACATACACTTTAACATACATAGCTGAACGAATGTTGCAATAATACAAAACAATCACGAGATTGCATATAAACCTCTAAAGCTTAACAAATCAAATAAAGGTACTTTGTACTAGAACGTACAGCTTATATTATAATTATATACTACTTAACAACTTTAATTAGGCAAAGTATCATACAGTATGTCCTTAACTGACTGTGAAAGGTTTTCTGGAAACTTAATATCAAAATTAACAATTAAATCTCCCCTCCTTGTGGGTTCCTTTGGTAGAGGTAGTCCGTATCCTTGCAGCCTCCTCACTGTGGTTGGTTTAATCACTTCATGGGTATAATGGATGGGAATCTTCTGGTTACTCATCGTTGGAACTTCTATTGTACATCCACACAGAGCTTGCTTAAGTGAAACTTTAGCTACATATTTAATATCGCTGCCTTCACGTTTAAATAAAGGATGTGGCTTATCTCTGATAATAAATACGATGTCTGCAGGTATTTTATTAATCCCTTGATCACCTTCTCTCGGAAATGTGATTTTAGTCCCTGCTTTCCATCCTGGTTTCACATTGATTGTCAAAACTTTATCTTCACTTCGCGTCAATCCATCAGGCTGAAGCACTTTCCTACTTATCTTCATTTTTTTAGTACAACCTTTGGCTATATCTTCCAACGACACATACAAATCATGTTCAATGGCCGGATCCTGTTTCTCTTTACCTCTGTGAGGATTGCTTCCTTGGAAGTTGAAAGACTGACTCCTGAAGGCTCCACCAGGGCCCCTGTTTGAGGAGATGTTAATGAACGGATCCGCATCCATATCGTCATCTCCAAAGGCAAACATAGTCTGATTGCCTCTGAAAAAGGCCTCGAAAGGACTCGCATTTCCGAAGAATTGCGCGAAAGTGGCTCTGGGGTCCCCATGGTAGGTGTATGTGAAACCTCCGGTGCCTCCTGTTCCAGAATCTCCTGGAATTCCCCCTTTTAGGCCTTCTTCGCCGTAGGCGTCGTAAATGTCACGTTTTTTCTTGTCAGATAGAACTTCGTAGGCTTCTGCCACTTCCTTGAAGCGTTCTTCTGCTTCTTTAGCCTTGTTTTTGTCGGGATGGTACTTTAGGGCTAGTTTCCGATACGCCTTTTTGATGTCATCATCACTGGCGCCCTTGGAAAGTCCCAAAATTTTGTAGTAGTCCTTCCCCATTATTTTGTACTGTCACTTGAAATGCACTGAGTTGTACTATTTTGCGTATTATGCACGAACAAATAAATGCCAAAACGTCTGTTTTAAAATAAAATATTTCACAGCACTTCCTCGCATTTGTGAGATAACTAACTGCGCCAGCGCTCGCTCACTTCTTTATATAAGGTTATAATTTTCTAGAATGTTCCAGAATTTCGCATCCCCCTCTCGATGCCACTGGAACGTACTGGAATTATGTCATCTATTTGAAGACGGGTGGCAAGTGGATGTGTTTATTTACTGTTTTTTTTCTGTTGTTACAACGCTGATATTAAATGATAACTTTATGGCAGTTCATATGTACTTGTAGGTAGTTCGTCAATGATCATTTTTAAAAGGTAGTTTGGGAGATTTCATTATCAAATTTGTAATGTAGAAAAATTGTTTAACACAGATTTTTTATACAACCACAAAAGTACATACAAGAAGTGCATACTGATTATATCTATGCATATGATAAGTCTCAAAGCTTTTAGCAAGAAATCATCTCCTTGTAGGCCTAACTACGCAATCCCATTAATGTTAATTTTTGTTATTTTTTATTAATGTTTTTGTATTTAAGTGCCTTTCGACACCAGCTTAGACGTATTTTTATTTGTTTTAGTAAGAAAATGTAAAAATTAAATACCTACTTAAGTGCCGTGTTCAAAAACGACCTACACGTAGTGGAAATCTTTAGGTTCACTCAATTGCTAAAATTGAAACACATAAAACCGAAGTGAATAGGGACGAAACTTTGCTACCTATCTCTTTAAAGGCAATTTTATTAAACCATACAGTTTTATAGTAGGAAAGTATATTTAGGTTTTTCTAGTAAGTAGCAGTATTAACTGTAGCATCAAACTACTTTTTTGAACCCCCAAGTGGGTATGTAGTGTTACTTTTTAGCCTTACCTACATACAAGTCTTTGATTTTTCTAGGAACACACAAAGTTTGTATTCCCTCGTTGAAATTGTTTTCACTCCTTCTCATCAATTTTTTCAAAAATCTACGTATTTGAATGAAAATCATGCGCTGTGGTCTGTTTGTATTAGGTACCTATTTTGCCAATTAAAAATTTTCAAAATTAGAAGTGAAATTAAAGCTTTTGTTCCTGTAGAAGGAAAATAAATTGAGACAACAGAAAAAAGTACATTATTGTTACAAATTGATTTTCAACCTATATTTAAAGATTTAAATTAAAAATGTTCCATTCTGATTTAAAATTATATTTAACATCAGGGAAAAACACAGCGAAACAACGTTAAAATAACATTTATTTTAATAATATCGTCAACCAACTATACTTTTATGCGTTCACGTTCACATCATTCATAATCATAATAAAATACATATAAACTGGCGAGTTATATTTAACACGAAGGAAAATAACTAATTTCATAGAATATCTCATGGAGAAAGGAAATACCTACTTATATTTATTCATCCATCGAATATTCCCAGTTTAAAACAGGATCGATACTCCGTACTGTTTGTTCACATCTGGAAACAGCATCTGGGTATAATAAAACTTAATTTTCACTATGTTTTAAATTTAGTGCCACGAAATTCACCAACCGAATGTGGTGCTTGATTTAAAAGATTTATTATTGCCAACTTAAATTTGCATACTGTTACGGAATACACCCTTACGCCGCCCCGGTACGACGCCTATGGCCTTCGAGAACTCTCTGGTCTTATCCCGATGATGATTCATCCTCAATGCGACTGACCGACGCAGCGTTAAAGAAACGCCTGGAAACGGAAGTCGCGAATGGGGGTTCCAGAGGAGTCTAGAAGCGGTGACGTAGGGTTTCGAGAAGGACCGCGTGCTGTTTAAATAGAGTCCATCTTTGGGGAACGGATTATTCAGTTAGTTGAGTCAAGAGCGTCCAGTGAAATTCGCCAGAACAATTTCTGTACATAATCGTGTTATAATATTTTTGATTAGGATATTTTTGGAAGAGTTCGTTAAAACCGTTGAAAACGATGAAATCACTACAAACGAACTTTTCTACAATTAGTGCATAATTATGACCAGAGCGAATTGGGAAACGACGGTTCTACAACGGATTTGACAATATCGGTTACGACTTAGTTTAAATGAGATTGGTTGTAGGATCAACTGTCGAATGAATATTTTGAATATGATTGGGACTTTGTATGATTGAGAGGGAGAATGCGAGTCTTTATAATTCTAAGTTAGTTTAAGAAAAGTCAGTACTTCGATAGTTAAGAGTCATGAGAGGTGACTAGTTCTACAGAAGTGCTCAGTGGAGCAAGTTAATGTAAAAGTGAGTACTTCGATAAGAGTCATGAGAGGTGACTAGTTCTTCAGAAGTGCTCAGTGGAGCAAGTTAATGTAAAAGTGAGTACTTCGAGAGTAAAGAGTCATGAGAGGTGACTAGTTTGCAGAAGTGCTCATTAGAACAAGTTAATGTACCTACGATATAGTGAAATAACGGAACATAATTCAGAGCAATTAGTGTTATTTCGAAAAGCTCTAGTTATCTCATGAGGAGGTAATTGGACACAAGAAAAAGTTAGAGTTGGTGATTTTAGTGTTTTGTTATAGCAATTTCTCAAAAAGCGGGAAATTGTTATATCATTCGTTGCAATAGTTAGTCGTGTAAATTCGAGTTATTAAGAAATAAATTGTTGAGTTTTAACCTACGCCTATTATTCACCGTTCAACGTAACAATATCCAGAGACTTTAATTACATAGACTGGCTGTGTGCTGTGTCAGGAATAACGTGAAGTTTTTCGACCGCCATATTGCTTATAATCGAGAGTGCACGAAATTTGAACGCAGAGAATTTCAGGTCACAAAATGCAGTTTTATGTCCTTGGAACAAAATTAATTTCGTAAATTTTTGTCTTAAACATATACCTATACCTAAATATACAGATACCTTTTTCAGGCTCAGTACTTAAGCGGCATTCATGACGTATTTTGAAAGTCAAATAATTTCTCAAAATTAAAATGAGAATTATTTACATTCAATTGATCCATACTAAACAAATGTTCGTATGTATCAGAAAAAAAAATGTATGCTAGTACTTCTCAAAGTTAAGACAAACATTTTAGTTACCAAATTTTTATCATTTGTTAATGGCAAAAGAAGTTTTATGACTCTCTCTGCGTGCTTGCATAGGTTTTAAGACAGTACGAAGGATTCTTCAATGAATTCCTATAATATATTATTAATGTAAGTTCATCCTTACCATGAGACACGTCAATATTAAATAATAATTCAATGCATTCTTCGCAGTTGATACTATTATCAACTTTTTTCGCGGAAAAACCACATGTGATGCATAACTTGACAAAGGCTGAAGAACGTTTAAGTTTTCAAAATTGTCTTCCTGTGTCAAGGCATCAGACGGTTTCATGTCTTGACATTTCACTTCCCAATTGCCAAGAGTGTTTGAGTTCATTCTTTCCAAAATGCATTTTCTAGACGAGCTTCGAAATTGGAGTGGAGTTGGATTATTCTTATTTCTAAATAAAACATGTGATATAATAATTAATAAAGATTTTTAAATACTGTATTATACAAAAGCTTAATACCTTCCTTCCCGTTGAAATCAGTTTGTTTCTTCAAAGCCATTTCATCTAACATAAGACATGGATTGGGGTAAGTCGTGCAAAACCGGGTAGTCGGATCAAACCGGGTACCGTTTATACAACCCCTACAACTCATGCCACCAGCGATGGGTATCCAACACGTTGTGTTTCAGAACCAAAACATGCCAAAAAATTATCAACGGAAAACGCAGAGACAGTCTAGCATCTTAGGGACAATAAATGCAGTATTGTCTGGCACAATGGGTTACTTAAAAACTTCGAAATATTATAATGTACCACAAAGTACTCTAGAAGATCGAGTAAAGAAAGCTCGGAAGGAACAAGTTTGGAGGAAAATAGCAAAAAAGGAATGAGCCGATATAAAACAGTATTTTCAGATGAGCAAGAAAATGAGTTTGGTGGAATATATTTTGCTGTTAGAAAGCCGACTCTATAGCTTAACTTTCAAGGAACTTCAAAGTTAACTTATGAATTAGCTGTTAAAAACAACATTCAACATCCATTCAAGAATGAAACAAAACTCGCTGGCAGAGACTGGCTTTATGGATTATTACAGAGAGATAAAAGACTTTCTTTAAGAAGTCCAGAAAAAACATCTATTGCTTCCACTTCTAAGGATATTATACATCTTCAACTTCTAAAATTAGTTAATTAATTTCGTCATTCACCGTTTCACCTGCAACTCTCAAGCCACCCCCTCATTCAGAAAGGAATGAATAGCAAACGAACGGCAGGCGCAAAGGTAAAACAGTTGTTTTCACTTCTACGCCTTATAAAGTAGACTTGGAAATTAGTAGTAAGTAGTAGAATTGGATCCAAAGAAAAAAAAAGGCATTTTAGCAGCCCTATTCTTCCTAAAAAACTAAAAATGGGGAAAAAAGCATAAGACGATCATAGCCGTTAAACGATCTAGTCGCGATCATAAAGAATCTTCTTCCTCCCAAGAAGATTCTGAAAGTGATGCACAATGCTTATACTGTAAGTATCGCAATGTTACAGAAGAGGATGACAATTTTGTGTGCGATATTTGCTCCTAGAGTGCCTTTTTTACTGTTCAATGCACTAAAATGTAGCATTATATTTTGTCTGAAATTAAAGATATTTGTTTTTTATCTTATTTTTCCCATGTTTTACTCTATGAAGTAAGTACCCGGTTATACCCCACCACTGAGGCAAAAAGAGGGGGTGGGGGTGCAACGTTTCCTAAAAAACTGGTACAAAATAATGTCTGATTACTTTCTGAGAAATTTAATATTGTTACGAAATAAACCCATACGCCACCCCGGTGTGACCCCTATGGACCGTCGAGAACTTTCTAGGACGGACGGCAATCGTTGGTGACGGGGCCCAGTGACGTTCGAAAAGCCTGGAAGCGGAAGTCGCGAATACCCAAATCGAGAAAGACCTGGATCGCCGAAGTATGGGTTTAAATAGAGGCCGCCTTCGGGAATGAATTATTATTCAGCTAGTTGTGTCAAGAGACGTTGCGCCGGAATTATTTTATAATCGCTGTAATGGTTATTAGTCGTGTAAATTAGAGTTAATAAGAAATAAATTGTTGAGTTTTAACCTACGCCCAGTCGTCGTAACAATATTATATTATTAAACTAGACTTAAATCTGCATATACCTTAAAAACATTTTTCAATTTTTAAGCAACACTTTCATGTTGACAGACCGTCAAACACTAGCTACCCGGTTATGCCCCACTTTCCCCTATATTGTATTATTTGATTTTTGGATTTCTTCTTTTATTTGAATTAAAGTCTCATCAATAAATCCAGCTTTACCTCTGGTATAAGAAGTCCATGTTCTTATTGTTCATATTGTAATTATTAAAGCTTTTGTACCACTGAAACGGCACCATAGTCGTGCAAAAGGTCTATTACCAAACCTGAATCAAATGCTGAGCGCTTTATCATTTTTAAACTTTAAGCATCATAAGAAAGTGTGCTTACGACAGTTTAATAACAATAATCAAAGAGATTTTACAATTACATATAGAGGGAATACCGAGGGGTAAACCGCAGAGGAAATCAATTGTACACGCTAGAGGAAATCAAAGGAAATCACAGGAAATCAAAAAGGGAATCAGAGGAAATCAAAGGAAATCACAGGGAATCACAGGAAATCACAGGAAATCAAAGGAAATCAAGAGGAAATCAACGAGAAATCAAGAGGAAATCAATGAGAAATTAACGAGAAATCAACAAGAAAACGCGACTTCTCAAAGCGATGCGTTTAAATTCTCGCCTACCTATTTCATCCGACGAAAATCATTTGAATAATTGGGAATGGTACCAAATGGGTTTCAGTGACAGCGATCTGACATCGTATGTCCAAGACACTGTACATATTATTACAAAGTTAAGAACAAAGTTTTTAAAATCAGACTCAATATTGCCTCTAGGGAATTACGTTGCTGCAGTTGCTCACCTTGAAATATTTGTAAAAAATTACACCAAAGATGAACATATGTATGCTAACAATAACGGATTTCAAAGCAGAAGACAAAATGAACTATGCAGCGGCAGAAAAAATGTGTAGCCCAGAAGTAAGAAAAATGATAGCCGACAACATTGACAATAGTGCAGGAACAACAGCTTATTCGAAACTAATGTATCTTATATCGGCAGCATTCCTGGACAAAACGTTATCTATTGTAGAAAGGATATATAACATTTGGTATTGCATATTTTTCCTACGAATATGGAAAAAATGGATTAAGGACCAAAGAGCAAAGACAGTGTACAGTAAAAGAGAACTTTTTATCTTCCAATTGCTACACATGCGTTGAACTCAATGGACACGCATTAATAAAAATAATTAAAATTTTTCAAAAAAGTAATCTTACTGATGATATGTTCTTGCCTTGGAAGTTTAGCTCTCAAACTTGTGAGAGTATGTTTAGAAGCCTTAGATCAATGACCTCAACTTTTAGCACAATTGTTAATTTTAGTATAAGAGATATGTTGCATCGAAGTGACAGACTGCAAACTATAAACAACATTAAAAACGATTTGGATAAAAAATTCGTTTTTCCTAGAGAAATCAGGAAAAAAAGTTCAATCATGAAGAGAGATTTTATGAAAAATGATGACTTAGGAAACGTTTCAGATAAAGATATACGAAGCACCGTAGAATCAGCTTTACAGGATTGTCTGCGTGACACTGAAGATTTAGGAATGAAAGTGATAGATTTCAACTATATATTTTTGCCTCCGTGTAAAGACAATGAATGCAATGACGAAGTTGAAGATGAAATGTTTAGTGAAGAACAGTGCGATCATATTGAAAATTACAACAATTCTCAAATAGCCATGAAACGTAACTGTTTTCAAAGTTTGGAAAACGATCCAGTTGACCAAAATGAAGATTTACTGAATGATCTTTGCACAATTTCGTACGAATCTAAGAAATTTGACAGAGACATACACCTTAGAAGTTTTGATAGTGACGATAATTTTGTTGAGAAAGGTGATCTAGTCAGAATACGCTTAGATAATACAACAAAAGTCTTCACTTTGCTGGCTGTGACAATGAAAAGGATCGTGTCAGTGTGGATCGTCTCAAAAGATTTATTCAAAATAAGAAATGTAATAGTAGTAGAGTTAACTCAGAAACAGATACCTGCCTTCAACATAAAGATGCATCTCAAATTCAAAAACCAGTCCAAATTGGAAAACAAAAAAGACGCTATAATATATCAAGTGACTCATCTGATTTAGACAACTCAAGTAATATCGAATATGATGACAGCACGGACACCGAAAGTTTGAATTCTTCCAATTATTCTGATGATTTGAATCCTCGTTTGAATCTCAAGTCTGAAAATAGTAAGACTGATCGTTCTAAACCATCAGACTTAAATATAGACGATGATATTATAGTACAATTAACAACTCAAAAACAAAACAAAAAATATTACATTGGTAAAGTGTTATCACTTAACCTTATTTTTTGTGATTTTTTGAAAAGGAATCCAAAAATTCCGGATACTTTTATGTTTCCGGACATTAAAGATCAGGGGAAGATCCAAGAAAATGAATATATATATATAATGAAACTACCTCCACCTCAGGTACTCAGAAGAAGCAGTATAGTTTTTGAAAAAAAATTATTGAAAAAATATTTGATTTAATTCTACTTTCTTCTACTTTCTATTTAGTTTTTTTTTAAGTGATGTGATTAAAATTTGTGATAATGTAACCTCAACCTGGGTCGAGATTTGTACAAGTATATATCGTAGAGAATACTAAAGTAAGAAACTGTGCAAAATTCTAGGTGCCCATAAACACTTTTAACGGGGAAAATTACCTCTGAAAATTTATCAAGTGGGGTTACCCACTCCTTTATTGTGCAAAAAAAAATTCTTACGTGTTAAATTTTGCATTTCAAAAGTTTTTTTCTAATATGCTTCATTTGAAAGTTGTGAACAAAAAATTAAAAGTGTTATCATCTGTATTTATGGGTAGCTAGAATTTAGCACAGTTTTTTACTTCAACATCATCTACAATATAAGTATACACAAATCTCGACCCAGGTTATAGGGTAAGTATTTTTTAAGAAGTTGTTTTATTTTGTGATATTTTGTTATGATCCAACAGAAATGCTTTACTTTTATGTTTAGAGTTACCGTTTTTTTAACATTTAATAAAATAAATGAAACTACTTGTTTTTTCTGTTTATGCTACCATAATAAATGAATAAACCCAATTTTTAAAAAGTAATGACTTAAATTATTATTATAAGTTTGATTTAATAGGTCAAACTTTAACATGATCTTGTATGCACAATACAGAGATAAACCTAATAGAATGATTTTGGACTATTTGGTATTCATTAATTACCTCTGTGAACGTATGAGCCAGTCGTTGTTGCCTTATGAGTCACTGATAAGTAAAAACTGCTGACGTAACTAAAAATATCCTTGGCCTTATGTACTTTTAATTTCGTAAAGTCAAAAGCAAAATTTCATAATATAATTTATTAAAAAAATCATAATAATATACAGGGTGTCTCAGAAATAAGTACATTAATTTTAACCAGCAACAGAACTCGTGAAACGGAACAACTTTTTTGTCTAGCATTTTTTCGAAAACTCAATTCGAATTTCGAATTTTCCCACCTATATATTTACGAGCCGTCTATGTTCACCTTAAAATAACAACAATACAACAATGAAGAAGGTACCCTAGCAACCGTTTTGACACTGACAATCATTTTTATGTCAAGTGTATGTTATTAAAAGTTGTCTATTTAAAGTTTGTTTGGCACAGGTTTCTAATTTATAGACGAAATGTGTTGAAATGGCTTTGTTTTCAAATCTGCAATGCACCGATATCGTTTTAACCTACGGTGAAGCTCGGGGAAACGGCACTCGCGCCCAAAGAATTTTTTCAGAAATCTTCCCAAATCGTCGTCTGCCAAAGGTGCGCAGTTTTAAGAACGTTGCAGCATCTTCGAGAGTACGGATCTTTTTTCTAATATTGAAGAGGCTGTTTTGAAGAGTGTCGAAGCTCGACCGGGCACTAGCACGCATCACTGTCTAGTGTGATGTATCGGAAAGTAGTATTTGGAGAATAGGTACTCAGAGAACAAATGTACTCCTTTCAGGACCAGAAAGTTCAGTTACTGAAACTAACAGACTTACCACGTAGGCAAAACTTTTGTGAGTGGGTTAATAGAAAAATAAACGAACAAGCAAATTTTGTATCTGTTATACCATCAACTGATGAGGTCGGTTACACGAGGGAAGGTGTATCAACACCCACATTTGGGCCGATGAAATTCCGTACGCCATTAGGGAGCAGGATTTTCAATTTCTCTCTAAATGTTTGTCACGTTGACAAGATTAGGAAAATACGTATCCTAGTAACTGCTTTTGACCATAAATTATTAATTATAATAATTATTAGTGTCCATGGGTGACTGAGGATCCATGGATGGGTAACCTTAATTGGGATAAAACTTGAACAATTTTTAACTTGATAATTAAAAAGTTTTTGACAAAAAAAAAATAAAAAAAAAAAAAAATAACTGATTAAAATTAATGTACTTATTTCTGAGACACCCTGTATAATATAATTTATTAAATCTTTGAGTGATTTAAATGAACTAATTTGTACACACCAGACATTTTTAATTTCAAAATTGAAATAGACCATAAGGTTTTCTGACTGAATGTGCAAAAAATCTAGGATATTGCATATGTCCACTTTTAGAACAAACATTTGACCCAAGAAAGTGTAAAATTCGAACGTATTTTATATTTATACTCTATTGATTTAGACATCTAAAACCTCGATTTTAGAGTAGTGTTCTTTTTGTAAGTAAAATCAGATTTTTTTTCTTAAACATTTCAGTTTGTTGCTTAGCAGCACAATACATTTTATTTATTTATTTTTTTCGTCTAAAGGGAAAGCACTTCAGCTTACCTAGTCACCGTACGTTAGTAAACACTTGGTAAAAAAAGGTTTAAATTCAACATCATTATCGACAAAACAAAAAAGTCAAGTTAAAAAAAAGTTAACAATCTTCCTGTAGCACATTATGTAAGCAGATTGTGAGGAAATCAAAAGGAAATCATAGGAAATCAAGAGGAAATCATAGAAAATCAAAGGAAATCACAGGAAATCAAAGGAAATCAAAGGAAATCACAGGAAATCAGAGGAAATCAAAAGAAATCGGGGGAAATCAACAGGAAATCATTGTCAAAAGGAAATCAATTGTACACTTGATGGTCGGCGGTTTACCCCTCGGGGAATACAATGCTCATTGATTTGTAAATGCACGGATAAGCATTTGAGCGAGTCAGTACTGTAACTAACTAGAAATATTACTGCTGTCTATTAGTTTTAGTAGCAGTGAGTGACGTTAGTCATTGTTGCAAATTTTAGTAGATGTTTGTTTAAAAACCGATTTTTTCCTTAAATAGGTATGCATTATTAAACTGAAACTCGCCCGCCGCTGTATTACTAGGGCATAAACGTCGTGCTTCCTCATTCTCACCCGCGAGATGTTACTGACAATTTCACTGTGTTGTTATTGTTATACACTGTGTGGAAGGTATACGGCATACTCTATCTGTTCATATTCGATATCTTTAATAATAATCGGTGATAAATATTGGGCGACTATAGTCTTTGCCATTTCTATTGAAACACCACCTGTTGATTTTGCCTAAAATTTGGCAATTGCTATCAGTTTTCGGTTCATTGACAACGGCTTTTAGTTAGAAAATTGTGTGAATATGAACGTTGCCAAATTTACGATCAACAAGTGGTGTTTCAATAGAAATGGCGAAGATTATATTTGATGTAAATTAATTATTGTCATTAATAATAATAATAATAATAATAATATATTTATTTATCCAGCAGACTAATATATAGTCCATAGTGGATACAACCACAGGAACAATATTAAATTTACAATAAACACATAAACAATATTAAATTTACAATAAACATATAATGCTCACAACATTGGTACACTTACACATGATTCAATTCCAACAATTGTTTCCTTACATTAGCTTTACTAAAATTATGAAAAAATATATCTAGACGACCATCACAAACAGAATTATATAAGCGAAAAGCATATATCAATGGACAGTTATAATGATGAAAAGTATTGGGTATAGCAAAATAAAATAACTTTGGACATCGGCTAATTTGTCTTTGGATGTTGAATTTGATTTCATGGAGAAGCTCCTGACAACATATCTGACCTAAAGTGAGTTTTTGTAGAAAAATTAAACTAGCTGCATTTCTTCTTCTTATTAAAGATTGTTCATTGATAATAGACAATAAGCTAGATTGATCACAATGTCTGCTTGGATACCTATTATACATTTTTAAAAATAAATACTTTGCAAATTTGCGCAAGACATTCTCTAACAAGTCAATATATTTTTGGTAATACGGCTTCCATACAATGCAACAATATTCCATTCTTGACCTTACTAAAGCATAAAAAAGTATTTTGATACATTGTATGTTAACAAAATCCATGGTGTTACGACGAATAAATCCTAGCTGTTGCATAGCAGTCTTGGTGACATGCAGGATGTGTGGGGCAAATGACAAACTACAGTCCATAACAACACCTAAATCAGATATCTGTTGACAATTCTCAAGTACATAACCATCTAAATTGTAATAATAGGAAATAGGTTCACGTGTACGAAAGAAGGTAATCTTTTTACATTTACTTTTGTTAATTTCAAACTTATTACTATTACACCAATGCAGTAACTTTTCTAAACTGGTTTGTAGCTCATAACAGTCCTCAGCCCTATTGACAACTTTTGCCAGTTTTAAGTCATCGGCGTATACAAATGCCCTACATCCCAAGTCTTTTACGACGTCGTTGTAAAATATAATAAAAAGAAGAGGACCTAAATTTGATCCTTGACCAACTCCACTGTTAACTTTATATATCGACGATCGAAATCCTTTACACAAAACTCGTTGTTGCCTATCAGTTAACCAAGATTTAAGAACAGATATTAAATTATCGCATAAACCAAAACTTTCCAACTTTTTTAATAAAATACAGTGATTAACTTTGTCAAATGCTTTAGAGAAGTCGGTATATATAGCATCAACTTGTGATCTTTTATCTAAAGCATTTGAGACAAACTGCGTGAATTCGCATAAGTTAGTTGTAGTGGAGCGGCCCTTGACAAAACCATGTTGTTCAGTTATAATATCAGATTTCACATGGGCATAGATAGCATCTGTTAATATGCACTCAAACAATTTAGCAAAATTTGGGATGAGAGATATGGGCCTATAGTTCTTAATGTTCGACTTGTCACCCGACTTAAAAATTGGCACAACATTTGACGTTTTCCATACTGTTGGATACTGTGAAGATATTAATATCCGATTAAATATATGACAAAGTGGAGATAGAAAACAAATCCACAATCAAAAATGCCGGTATGTTATCAGCACCACAGACATTATTCGCTTTTATACCCTTTACAGCCTTAAGAATGTCGTTGTCACTTATAGAGAACCTATTTAAAATAACATTTTTTACACAGTCTACTCTAACATCAAAAGATGGACAACAATATTTAAAACAGTTATCACAGATATTTTCACAATTATCACGGCATATTACATCGCAGACATGGTTCTCGTTATCGCAGTTGTACATACTTTTAAAGTGACTAGCAAATGTGTTGACTATATCTTGTTGAGATGTCAAGGTATGATTGTCAAAGGTCATGAGACCAGGAACATTCGTGGCTTTCTTTTTTTCATTAACAAACGACCAAAATTTTTTCGGATGGCTTTGTAGAGAAGTTTCAGATTTTCTTATAAACTCATAATATGTGTACCTAATGTCTTTTCTGATTTCACAGCGTAACTTCTTCACTTTATCAAGATGATATACTGACTTGGTTTTTCTATAAATATCCCAATGTCTATTCTTTGTTTTGATTTTGTTGATAACAGATCTAGTATACCAAACAGGGTAATTTTCCCGCTGACCAAAGGACTTTGAAATTGGTACATATTGGGAGATGTTGGTAAAAATGATTTCATTAAATTTCTCACAGGCCAGAGTAGGATCAGCAGCATCTAAAACTGGAAACCAGTCAGTCCCAGCAAGTGATAGGTAGAGCCCTTCCAGATTACCTCTGTGAAAGTTAAATCTCAAGTCATCAGTCCCATGTACAAATGGTACACTATCCAGGTTCACTAATTCCAGTTGTATATTTAGAGCAGGATGATGATTATCCTCTGTAACTAATGTCAACTCCTGTTTGTCTACAGTTACTGTTAAACTTTCTGTCGTCAGAACTAAATCTAATATTCTGTTGTTGCAATTGAGAATGCTGTTGTGTTGAACCAAGTTATTTAACGCCAGAAACTGTGTGTAGATGTTAAATAATTGGGTTGTCCTTGTACCTGTCACACATTCAGAAATTTCCGGGATATTAAAGTCACCACATAACATGACGGGAACTGAGAAGTCTATGGCACTTTCCAAGTAGTCAAAGATAGAAGTGTAAACATCAAGACTGAGTGAAGGAGGAATGTACATGGCAAGAATAATAATATGTCTACTGCTTATAGAAATTCTTATGCCTAAAAGTTGAACAGATGGTACCGGTGAGCTAACATCAAGCTTGTTTACAACATACTGGTTCCTCACTGCCACCAAAACTCCTCCACCACGACCAGTAATTCTATCGGATCGATATACATTAAAAAAGCAAGGAAATAACTCACTTGAACTAACATTGCTGGTAAGCCATGTTTCGCTTAGAATAACAACGTCAGCAT
This sequence comes from Zophobas morio, assembly GCF_036711695.1. Lineage (NCBI taxonomy): Eukaryota > Metazoa > Arthropoda > Insecta > Coleoptera > Tenebrionidae > Zophobas > Zophobas morio. The sequence goes on from NW_026972110.1 coordinate 9,766,380, forward strand.
CCAATGAAGAGCAATTCACATAAAAGTCCGTAATTTTAGTATTTAGACCTCGCACATTTTGATAAACAATGTTTCCACTTAAAGATGTACGTGAACGAGGAAATCTTGCCTGCTGGAAATCTACACATTTTTTGTACTGACGATTTTTGGCACACCATTTGTGTATTTTAGTCTTATGTCTTCCTCACCATTGTTGCGCCGACTTCTAAATTCTTTTCTAATAGCATAAGCCTTAGTCTGTTGACGAGGTGTAAGATCAACATTGCAGAAAATATTGTTGCTGAATCGATGGCGTACCAATTTTTTAACCACAGCTGAACTATTGAGGACAACCTTAACCATACGAGAACGTTCTTGATTTGGTTTTCCTAAGCGAATTACAGACAAAATCTGATATTCCTGATTACCTTCAATAACTGGGCCTATAAGATTCTTAACTGCATCTTCATCAGCTCGTTTCCGTTGTACATCATCACCATGAGGTTCCTGAAGACCCTGGACAATAACATTGTTAGAGCGATAGATTCTCTCCATGGCTTCTTCTACAACAGCATCATCATCAACACGACTCATTTCAATATTACTTTCCCTCTTTTTCCCCCTCATGTCCTCTATCTCCACACGTAGTTTTTTGTTTTCAGTAATTATTGTCAACCACGTCCGTTTTGACAGTAGGAAGTAAGGCAAAGTCCCGAAAGTTATTTACTAATATAGGGACATTGGAACTAATAAATTCTAAAATTTCACAAATGCGCGTGAATCTTAAAAAAAGGCATAGTGCGACCTCGGCCAAATAGATTGAAAAAATGAAAGTAGTTATAAGTTAGTGAGGAATATTGACATCTAAGCGTGTACATATACGTTAATATCTTTTGGTATACGATTCGGACAATACATCTCATTTCAAATGAGGGTTTTGCTAATGTACATAGACATGCATTATTATTACTGTAGAAGTTGTGGTGGATGTATTTCTCATAGGAGCGAATAACAAAGAAGAACCTAACTTGTGTATTAGACAAAGTAAGAACCATAAAAATAGAAGAGATATATTTCATTTGCCAAATCCTCTTTATTGTTGTTATTAGTGCTACTTATGTGAGCATTAATTAACGACTTTCTTTTTCGCTTCTTATCAAGTCTATATTTTGCTATTCATACGAAAATTTGACAATTTAAGACAAGTGGTAAATTTTGGAGCTCTAGGGACACACGTAAAAGGTGAACGTAGTTTGTGAGGAATAGAAATTTAGTGAAAAAATATATAAGGACCACATATTTTGTAGATTTGAAAGAAGCAGAACAGGAAAAATATTCGTTCACCTGATGCAGTTCTATTATTTGTAACTCATCATGTGTAAGTACATACAAATCTATTATGGGTTTTTATCAGCAATACTTTTAGGATTTTCAATTTTATAAAATGAACGTTTTTTATATGTCCCCAACAATACCTAATCGCTTCACATAACAGGTCCTGTTTTTTTTCCTTCTACGAGAATTAGAGTCTACATTTTTTTGTTAATTTCCGTTCGTCACAAATTACGTTCGCCTTTTACACATAGGGGTCCGGTGCTCCTATAAAAAGTTGGTTCTCCTTGCTAAAGAGGTGTTGCACCTTCGGATCTTATGGAGTTTCCAATAGATTTTTAGAATGTACTTGTCCACAACTTTCTTTTTATAACAAAAGGGAAGTTTTTTTTTTTCAAAAAATAGTTTATCTTTTTAAAATTTTGGTGAAGCATCATGTTATCTTTAAAAACCAATACATACCTCAATTATTTATGAAAGTTTCGGAATGCATGGGAAAGGTTGTCACTTTTTGTCAGAAGTGAGATACAGTAAAACCAGCTTGTTCTGAAAGCTGAAAGTACCTACTTATACTTACACTTCTTACATGGGTTCACCATTTTGTTGACGATCACAACGTCAACTTCATGGTTTACATTATTCCTTTTAACAGATCAGAACGGTCGAGCAGGACAGGTTCTATTTTTCCGTTACCGAGGTTGGAACCAAAGCCGCCTGTGGCTGACGGGTCAACCGCCCCTATTATTGTTTGTATCTCCTATAATTTAGTGCTGTTGTCTTAAGTTAGAACGATTTTTTTTAATAACTGTTAAACTATAATATAAGGAATATTGTATGGAATTTTTTTAAAATTACAACTGAATATTTGGTGACGTCACCATATTTTATTTTAAAACGAAACACTAAAAACTAAATTAAATGGATTTATACAAAAAGTGTATGAAACAGGAGTAAATAATATAGACGTTTATTTCCTAACTTAACTACATTCTTCTGTTCCAAAAAAAAAAAAAAAATCGATGCCTAAAGCTGCGGGTTTATGATTTTTCCAGTAAACAAAATATTGGGTCTTCCAGAAGATCTTTCCAACAACATTAAAATGAACGGATGGTCAGCAGTGAAGAAAATATCTGGGCCCACCACACAACTATAAGTCTCAAACATCATTGCTGCAATTAGAAAAATGTATCAGCTTTCAACGCCTCAACTAATAAATGTATAGATAAACTTTCAAAGGCGTCATCCCAAAACTTAAAAGAAAATAATTTAATTTTCAGGAAAAAACATTTGCAACTTAATTCACGGGCGAGCATAATTTATACATATTATATTACATACCTACTTATTAGTGACTGATCTTTTAAAATATTTATTCAGAGCCAAAAAAAAAAAAATAGCCAGGCAACCGAAGCTTCAAGTTCAATTAAAGGCCATTACTGTCAAAAAGTAGCTTTAATAAGATTTTATGTTTAAAACTCCTTCTGTACCATTGAAAATATCCTGGAGTGATTTAAGCGTAGAACAGGACACAGATGGGTCCACAGTAACATTCGTTGTAGAAACACTTTCTTCAAATAGAAAAATGTTTGAGTATTACAATATATTAAATATGCTGAAAAGGTTAATAAACAAAAAAATTGGAAGAAAATTTACAATGAGAAAAAAACAAACAATACATTCACAATCAAAACAATTGATTTTGACGTTGAAGAAGGAATATAATATAACAAGCTTCTGTCGATTCAGCCCCTTCTTTATTTACTTCAATTAAAAGTTTCTGTATAACTTTGCTTACATACGAGTACAAATATTTTTTTGAAGTAGTCATGCCACCGAAATTAGCTGCTGGGCTAAATATTTCTTCTATTCCAAGCTTATCAAGCTTATCTACCCAAAACTCAAAGATAGTGACAATTCATGAAAACTACGAGTTTTTTTTTTAAATCAATGATTTGTTCAATTTTGAATTTTAGCAAGGCCATGGTAACTTCAATGTTCCACGGTAGCCAGTTTTTTTCTAATTGGACAATTCCATTTCTTTCGAAGGGCAAAATAATAATTGTGCTAAGGAAGTTGTCATTGGTGTAAGGTAATTCTAAATAAATTGTAGCTTCCGACTCTCTGACATCTTTGTAAGGGAATTTCCTCCTCATATGCATCATTTCCACATGCACTCAGTCTACGTTGTTAGTCTCGTTTTGGTGTTTTGCTTGTCAAATTTGTGTATCCAACTGCCTTTGAAATAGATAGCGTCTTCAAGCACTAATCGTGTGAATTCATCTAAATCCTCTTTTTGTTGACTAAATTCTTGATTTTTTGTTTTGTTTTCTCGCTGACCCAATTATTAATAGCTGTAGCAGCTGCCTCACTTGCACTAAAATTAAGTAACTGTACTTAAGATAGGAAATTTTTAGTGACAGCATCGCTGAACTAAAAAATTTACGCTGAAGGTAAATTTTATTAGCCATCAAAAGTCTAATGTTGGCAAGAGAGTTGAAGTGGTTTGTTACAACATTGTAACATCCTCCAACAATTTCATCTTCAGGTATTTTCAATGTGGACGCAAACTTTTTAGCAGTTGTACCACAGTACAGATATAGAACTAACGTGTACAGTAATGACATGAGGTTCAAAATCCTTTGTTCTTGGTGTAGATATATAACGTTAGTTATATATCTATACTGTGGTTGTACACCGGGCACGATGATAACTTGATAAGGTATGGGCCGAACAACTCATTGGAGAGAATTTTATATTTCCTGGCGATGTACCGGCCAAAACATTTGTGAATGTGAATTGACCATTAAATGCACAAGAAAACTGTTCCAAAAATAAATGTGATTAAGGAGGGAATCAGTGTCACAGCAATAAAACAAATATATGAAGAGTTTAAGGTAGAACACATTGGGCGGCCTTTTACTAACGTGAAACATAACACCCTCCAGTTTTATTAAGCGAACTATTTTTACTTTCTAAATATTATATTGGCACAGTAAGTACTCGACTGATGTTTGGTAAAAATTAAAAATGTGTAGTGAGTAATGTTGTTTTGATTAATACTATGCGCATGACGTGTTTTGTTTTGGTGTGACCCACACAACGAAGTTAATAATGTGACCTTAATAGAGGTCTGTGGAGCAAGAGCAAGTATCTAAATTTTGCGAGACCTCGCCAAGGTTACCAGTTAGGAAGGAAACGATTTCTGCGCTTTCTTGTATACAGTGAATGTAACGTATTATCGATTAACTTGGTTCACTAGAACTCAATACGTATCTTGGAAAATGATGCAGTCGTCATGAACGAGTGGAAAGTTATATTCATAACACGTTTTAGCAAAAATACAACAAAATATAAAACTGCGAGAATTATATCTCATTTATTTCAATGAACTGACGTTTGTATTTAACTTTAGACAAAAGAATAATTGTCTACAAAATGTAGTGTAGCATTGTTAAATATATTTAGTTGTACGAAATAAGACGCGTTGGAAATTAAATTAAATTTAATTATTACTTCACATCAAACTTAACATTTGATTTTCAGTATACTCGTATGTCACTTCGACATAGTATTTAATAATCATTTTATTTGGAGATTAAAATAAAAATTTACATTTAAAACAGAAATATTTATTGGGGTATACGACTACAACCACTCTTCCTTATTTCTTACAACGGGTGTTCAGTTGAAAAAGTCATCAAGATGGCGTTGCTTTTTTGATAGAAGAAAACGTAGCGAAGAGCGAAGAATAGAAAATTAAAAGAATTGTTAAAACAGATGTCCTATTTTTGATAACAAAATATAAAAATTAAACGTTGATTTTCTATTTATAGATGGATTATTTTTTGGATGGGAGAAGCGTAAGCACTTGCGGTTTGCTGGTTGACGTTTGACATCTTATATTTATGTCACAAGCGAAATCAAACAAAAGGAAACGATATAAACATTTTATTCTCGATTTTGATCAATTCTTCTGTTTCATAGAAAAAATAACTCAGTTCTTAAGGTTGCGGGTTTGTTATTTTTCCAGTAAATAAAATATTTGGTTTTGCAGTGGATTTTTCCAGCAACATGAAAACAAACGGATGATCAGCAGTGAAGGAGATGTCTGGGCCTCTCACAAGACTCTCAGTCATTATCATCATTACTGTAATAAAAAAATATCTCAAATCTCAAGAAATAAATGTATACGGGTAATTTCAAAGGGGTTATCGCAAAAGAAAACAATTAATTTTCAGGAAAAAACTTTTGAAACTTGATTTATCAGTCACTAATTTATTTAAATATACTTTGGATAAAATATATGAAGTAGGATTCGAGAACTTCTGCAAGTTGTTTTCTCACGCTGTTTACGATACTTCAAATAATCGGGTACTTTATTACTATGCTCCAAATTGACTCACTGAATATACCTTGCATAACTGATGTGCTAAAATCTGCTCTAATATGTAAAGTAAGTATCACCTCGTAAATGAGTCCATGACTACTTTAGCTTTGGAAAGACTTTCTTTAAAGGTATCGCTTTTGAAACATGTACACTAAATATATTTTTAATAAAAAACAACAAAAATAGCATAAAATCAACTTGATGAAAGAACTTACCAGTAGCTGCTGCTGCCTCAGCCCCTTCTTCATTTACTTCAATAAAAGCTTTCTGTATAACTTTGCTCACATATAGTGGCTCTTTTGACGTAATCATGCCACTGAAATTAGCTGCAGGAGTAAATATTTCACCCAGTCCAACCTAAATAATGGAAAAAATCACAAGTATTTATTTTATATATGAAAATTACTGACATTTCGTGAAAACTGTATTACCTTAGTTAAAGAATCTTGTAAATCAATTGTTTGTTCAATTTTGAATCTTGGCAAGGCAACAGTAACTTCAATGTTCCACAGCTTGTTTATGATTTCAGTAAAGTTTACCGTAGCCAGCTTCTTTTCCAATTCCAGAATTTGATCTCTTTTGAAGGGCAAAATAATGACCATGCTGAGGTTGTCATTAGTGTAAGGTATCTCTAGAATTTCAGCTTCCAATTCTTTAACAGCTTTATAGTGGAACTTCCTCTTCATATGCATCATTTGCACATCTACTGAATCTTTATCATTGAGATAGAATGGTTCCATTGTGGTGGCTTCCTTGTTAAATTTATGCATCCAGTTGCCTTTGAAATGGATAGCGTTTACAAGTACTAAACGTGTGGATTCACTTAAATCCTGTTTCTTTACTAAATCTTTGATTTTTTCGTTTGTTTTCTCTTCAACCCAAGAGTTGATAGTTACAGCGGCTGCTTCATTCGCACCAAAATTAAGTAACTGCACTTCAGATAGAAAGCTTTTAGTGACAGCGTCGCTGAAGTCTGGTAAAAGCGTATGACCCTCCATAAGGTAAACTTTATTAGCCATCAAAAGTGTAACGTTGGGAACAGAATTCAGGTGGTTCATTATCACATTGTAACCATCTCTAGCAACTTTAGCTTCAGGTATTTTCAATGTGGAAGCAAACTTTTGAGCAGTTGTACCTTGAGCGCCCTGGTAAGCCATGGAAAGAACAGCATGAACGCTGATAGGAGAAAAAATTATATTTCCTGGCGATGTTTCGGCCAAAACGTTGTATAAGTTGGTGGTGAATTGGCTACTGCTGTCCAAGACTTCGAGTTCTGCTGTTTTTTCAGCCATTTTTGGTGCTAATGGGAACGCGCAAGAAAACTATTCCAAACAGAAAGGTAAAAAAGAAATGGTTATGTTCAGTTACAGGAAAGTAAATACAAGAAGAGTTTTACCACAAACACTAGCCGACGTGTTACTAAACTCAAATATTTCACAAATCGTTTTTAGCGAACTATTTTTAGGTAGCAGTTACTTTCTGAGTTCTCGTACTGGCAAAATATCTAGATGAACGTTCGGTGAAAAAAAGTAAACTTTGGTGAGCAATGTTGATTGTTTAATAGTATTCCTATGACGTGTTTTGTTTTCAAGTACTCGTGTGACAACTACTAACTCCGGCGTGCAGGAAATACTGCTGCATTTTGGGAAACATCATCAAGGTTAACAATTCAGCAGGAAAACTTATTGTTCGTGTTGATCCTTGTATGCAACCAACATAACGTATTATGAATTAACCTGTTGCATTACGAATCAATGTGCAAGCATCATGTAGAGTTTTGTATCAGTACGTAGTCAGATAAGTTCCAGTTTTTTAAAATTAACTGAAAAAGATAGTGTATATTTTTCAGTATCACATAATTACTTTAGTGCTCATTTATATTTAATTTAAAATTCATTATTTGTGTAGGATTATATGGACAATAATAATTTTTGGATGTAACGTCCAATTTGCTCCCGAAGAAATCGAAAAATGGGTATAAAAGGGGTTACCAACAATTTCTGAAGTGGTATGAGGAAAAAGGTATTAGGGATATTTGTTTTGAAGATGTGTTGCTGGTTAACTATTCTGAAGTCTCTGAAACCTTAAAGTCTGATCTCTGGTCGTCAAAAATTAAATCAAATTCACTTATTCATCATAACGGATATGCTGTTCATAACAGAAGCTTCAGATGAAATTGCTGGAGTTGAGATGTCAAAATCTCTTAAATTTGTAAATAGGTGATATTCGAGATGAAGGAGCAGTTACAAATGTAAAACATACAAAACGCAAGATAGCCGTTTTTTTATTTTGTATAAAAGCAAAAAGTGCTCAACTCAACCAGTAGGAAAAATAGTGTAGACAAAATACTTGCAACCTATTTGAAGCTTTTTGATGCTAAATTCTATACAGGGCACAGAATGAGAAGAACATCAGCAACTTTGTTGGTAGACAATGGTGTTGAAAATCTGGTGGTTGGAAATTTGAAAATGTGTCGGAAGGCTATATAGAATCTTCAGCTCAAAGTAAGACAAATCAATGTGCACCTAAATACCAATGATTGGTTGGAATTAAAATTTAAGCAACTTTTCACGTTTTTAAAAAGGAAATTTGCTGCGTCGATTTTATCGGGATAAGTCAATGATAAAGGTGGTTAGATTAAGTGCACAGAGGTGTGTAAATTAGTAGGTCTCAGTAATACATATTTATTATCCACCTTAATTAATAATTAGTTTCTTCTGTTATAAAAAAAAGACAACTTGATTCTTAAAGTTGTGGATTTGTTATTTTTCCAGTAAATAAAATATTTGGTTTCCCACTGGATTTTTCCAACAACATAAAAACAAACGGATGATCAGCAGTGAATGTCATATTTGGGCCTTCTATGCAACACTCAGGCACGATCATCATTGCTGTAACAAAAAAAAAATATTAACTTTCAAATAATAGGTGTTCAAAGGGGTTATCAAGAAAATGTATGGAGCGTAATTAACTTTCAGGAAAAATGTTTAGAACTCATTTGATCGGTGAGTTATTTAATATAAATATTATTACTTATACAAATTATATGAAACGGACAACAACTTCTTCAAACACCTTTTTCCCAAAATTATTTCTGGTCCGTGTAATAGTAAGGTGACCAACTTCCAAACATCAAAAAGGAGTACACAACAAAGAAATATATTTTCTGATTTAGCTATATTTTTTAAATATTGTTTTGACGTTTGGCGACTCACGACACTGCCATGTGTTAAACTCTGTTCTAACACTCGTAAAATACCACATAGATGGGTCTATAGCTACCTCTACCTTTTCTACAACGGTTTTGAAACATGAATATTAAATATACTGAAAAAAGTAAGTAAAGAACATATTGAGCAAACAAAAACAACAATTAGAACACATTCACCGTCTAAACAAAATATTTCTATGTGTAGGAAAAAACAACACTGTAATAAAAACTTACCAGTCGCTGCAGCTGCCTCAGCGCCTTCTTCATTTACTTCAATAAAAGCTTTCTGTATAACTTTGCTCACATATAGTGATTCTTGTGACGTAATCATGCCACTGAAATTTGCTTTAGATGGATTAAATATATCTCCAAGTCCAAGCTGAAAAATAAAAAAACTGAACATATGTTTTGTATAATACCGCAACTATTAACAGAAATTGTATATTACCTTGGTTAAAGAATCTTCTAAGTCAATGGTTTGTTCGATTTTGAATCTTGGCAAGGCAACGGTAATTTCAATGTACATCATTTTATTTGTGATTTCAGTTAAGTCTACCGTTGCCAAGTTCTTTTCCACTTCGGCAATTTGCTTTCCTGTAAAGGGCAAAATAATGACCATACTAAGATTGTCATTAGTGTAAGGTAATTCTAAAATTTGAGCTCCCAACTCTCTAACACCTTTATAGTGGAATTTCCTCGTCATATGCATCATTTCCACATCTACTGAATCTACATCATTGAGATAGAATGGTTCAGTTCTAGTGTCTTCTTTGTCAAATTCATGCATCCAGTTGCCCTTGAAATAGATAGCGTTTACAAGGACTAAACGGGTGAAATCGCCTAAATTGTCTTTGCTGATTAAATTTTTGATTTTTTCTTTTGTTTTCTCTTCAACCCAAACGTTAATAGTTGCAGCAGCTGCCTCATTTGCACCAAAATTAAGTAATTGTACTTCAGATAAGAAATTTTTAGTGACAGCGTCGCTAAAGTCTGGTAAAAGCTTGTATCGCTCCATAAGGTAAACTTTATTAGCCATTAAAAGTGTAACGTTGGGAATAGAATTTAGGCGGTTCATCACAACATTGTAACCTTCTTTAGCAGTTTTAGCTTCAGGTATTTTTAATGTAGAAGCAAATTTTTCAGCAGTTGTACCTTGCGCACCTTGGTAGGCCATGGAAAGAACAGCGTGAATGCTGATAGGAGAGAAGATTATATTTCCTGGCGATGTTTCGATCAAAACGTTGTATAGGTTGACGGTGAATTTGCTATTGCTGCACAAGATATCGAGTTCTGCTGTTTTATCCGCCATTGTTCTTGGTAAACGAAATGTTCAGGGAAACTATTCGAAAGAGAAATGTAACAAATAAGAAATTGCTAAATTGGTGTAAGATTAAAATAAACACAACAAGAGTTTTACCGCAAACATCACTGACTTGCTACTAAACTCAAGCATGTCACGCATCGTTTTTCAACTACCAAGCGAACTATTTTTAAGTATAGTTACTTTTAAATTTTCGTACTGGCAAAATATCTGCATCGATGTTCGGTGAAAAATAAAAAAATTTAGTGTGCAATTGATTTTCCATGACGTGTTTTTTTATTTAGCGTGGGCGTAACACTGCCGCATGTTGGGAACATCAAGGTTAATAAATAGTTCAACAAAAAGCTATTTACACTGTCCCATATACGCAGCCAAAATGACGTCGTATTGATTAATTTGTTGCAGTGGATATTAATGTCATGAATTCATGATACATAATGTATGTATTATGTATATCTATTATATCAATGTAGAAGCGGTCAGTATAATCATAATCGACTACAAAATGCAATAGCTCAGAAGCTAGGTTAATGTGAACTGTATAAAATTAACGCTGCTTTAAATAAAGTAAAACAGATTAAAATAATTCATATTCTTTATTATTCATGATCATGAGTGCATGGACAGTAGGTTTTGCCTATAATAATATACAATGGGTTTCACCAGTAACCATGATTCCGCCAGAATTGAGATTGCCACCTAGAATACATTTCTAAAGCATTCGAAGATCTACTAATTGAAAAAAAAAATTCAGCCTTGTAACGTCGGACTTATAATATAATTTGGCAAGAAAGTCACTTTTAAAGTGGAGAACAAAAATTGTTTATTCCTCCATTATTAAGAGATAAATAGACGGACTTATTTCCCAGCTGCGGAAACCCTCTCTAGCTTCTAAAAATGAAATCAAAACTAATTAAATAAGTACAGAAAACAATCGTGATTAAAGTAACGGGATGCATATATTCACGATGGTGTAATGGCAAACAAAACTGAGTGAACAACAAACTACCCAACATCTTTGTACAAGAAGACACGGTATGCTACTCCGTGGGTGCTTTGCACCAGCCACGTGACGTCACATTGCCTTGGAAACCGTGCTTCTGACAATTTCGAAAGCTGTCAAATGTCAGTTTATCAGTGATATGTGAGGTTATAACGAATTTGGGTTGCATCTTTGACTTGGTTGGGCTTATCATTTGCCATTTCAATCAAAAGAAAGTATGACTGTGCTACTGTCTACTCTATTTAAACGTGCATTAATTAATTATATGGTAGTGCCATTTAAAAAAAAATCAAGTTGGTCGTGCATCTCGAAAACAAATGAAGCAAAAAAAACTTTTTCCACGAGTAATTAGAGCATAACTTTTTGTACTCCTATACCTAATTTCAGTTGATTTGTACAATTGGTTCTCAAGATATTTAACCGTGTCTATACATTCTAGCAACCCTGTATGTATTTCCTAAAAAGTTGATGACATCGTAAAATTTTATTATGAAAAAAATACATTTTAACATTATACTCCGTGATACCAGTCAAAATGGTAAAGATAAAATATATAATTAAGCGTAATTGTCTCATGTCAGACGAAGTCGTTTAAAAAACTGTTAAAGAATGTATACGTAAGTTGTTACAATTCGAGTATAATATTATCTAGTAACGTCAATACACATATGTGAATATGAGACCTAAAATTGAAAACAACAAAATTTAGATTATATGTTCCATAAAGCAAACGTAAAAAATAGTATAGATATTTATTTTTTATGTTAAAGTACATAGTAGTTCCACAGAAAATATAAATATATTCTTAAAGTTGGGGGTTTGTTATTTTTCCAGTAAATAAAATATTTCGTTGACCCATCGATTTTTCCGTCAAAAATAAAATAAACGGATGATTAGCAATGAAGTAATATTCATCTTCACAGTACGAACACTTCGTGAGCATCGATCCTGAAATAAAAAATACTCTAGTTATCTAAATATTTACATGACATTCATGAAAGTTATATTTTAGGTATTGGACGAAGGAGCATATTGAGAGTACGAAACCGTAAGGCTGAGTACAGCTCCTGAGTCCAGCAGAATAACTTCCGTTACGTGTTTTGTATATTTTTTTTCTGAAAGCGCACAAATAATTTACCTTATTTTAAATTTTCATTTTAAAATTTTTATTTTTAACAGTATGTTTTGTTGGAAAACATCAGATTTTGTGTATAGATGGCTCAAGAACATAAATAAACATTAACGATTCAGTTTTGAATTTTTGTGATCTTTAATGGTGAATTGTGATAAAAGTAAATTCGGAACATTCGCAGATGGAGATGTATCCGAGACTGGGGCGGTTAATAGTGCAAAGATATGAAAAAGCTTATATGACGTTTCTTTTAATTGATGCCATGAAGTATGTATTACTTCTGTAATGAAAAGGAGTACGGTGAAATCTTTACAGTACAAGTATGCTAATGGTCAACGTTACGAAATTCAAAAGTGATACACTTTAAATAAAACATTCTTTCCGGAAGATATTTACGATATTCATTTTGTTCTTTTAAGTAACATGATGAAGATATGCATGTATCTCGATATTTGGGACACAGATAATTTTAGTTTTGTGAAAGAGGTTGCTACTGCTAAACAGTAACTTTTATTATTTTATCTTTAAAACTTCCGTTGTTCACTAACAGACCCAACAATAACATACAAAAATGAAAAACTTACCAGTAGCTGCTGCTGCCTCAGTCCCTTCTTCATTTACTTCAATAAAAACTTTCTGTATTACTTTGCTTACACATAGAGACTCCTTTGAAGTAATCATGGCGTTGAAATTAGCTGCAGAACTAAATATTTCTCCAAATCCAAGCTGAATAACAAAAAAAAAAAAAAATTATCGCACTTCAAAACTAGAGATAATTCTTGAAAGTTACATATACCTTAATTAAAGAATCCTTTAAATCAATGGTTTGTTCAATTTTGAATCTTGGCAAAGCGACGGTAACTTCTTTAGTATACATCCCATTTGTGAATTCAGTTAAATTTACACCAGCCAGCTTCTTTTCCAATTCGGCAATTCCATCTCTCTTGAAGGGCAAAATAATGACCATGCTTAGGTTGTTATTAGTGTAAGGCAGTTCTATAATTTGAGCTTCCAACTCTTTAACAGATTTATAATGGAGTTCTCTCTCGATATGCATCATTTGCACATTTACCGAATCTATATCATTAAGATAGAACGGTTCCGTTTTGGTGTTTTTCTTGTTAAATTTATGCTTCCAATTGCCCTTGAAGTAAATAGCATTTATAAGCACTAATCGTGTGAGTTCGTCCAAATCCTCTCCGATGACTAAATTTTTGATTTTTTCTTTTGTTTTCTCTTCAACCCAAACGTTAATAGTGGCAGCAGCTATCTCACTCGCACTAAAATTAAGTAACTGCACTTCAGATAGGAAATTTTTAATAACAGCGTCGCTAAAGTCCGGCGAAAGCTTATATCCTTCCATAAGATAAATTTTGTTGGCCATCAAAAGTGAAACGTTGGGAACGGAATTCAGGCGGTTCATCACAGTATTGTAACCTTTTCTAGCAATTTTAGCATCAGGTATTTTCAATGTAGAAGCAAAATTTTCAGCAGTTGTACCCAGGGCACCTTGATATGCCATGGAAAGAACAGCATGAATGCTGATAGGAGAGAAGATCATATTTCCTGGTGATGTTTCCTTCAAAACGTTGTATAGGTCGACGGTGAATTGGGTATTGCTGTCCAAGATTTGGAATTCTGCTGGTTTTTCGGCCATTGTTGGTTATGAAAGATGTGCACAAAAACTTATCCAAGGAGAAATGTGACGAAGAGGAAATGATTATACTCGCTGGAGTAAAATGAACATAAGCAAAGTGTTATCACAAACACTGGTCGACTTGATACTAAACTTAAACTTAACACACATCGAGTTTTATTTGTTAAGAGAACTATTTATAAGCAATTATTGATGTGCAGTGCTGATTATGTTAAACTATTCGGATGACGTGTCTTGTTTTCCTTTAACCGCAACAGCTACCCCATGCGTGAGTTATAGTACTGCTGCATTTTAGGGGATATCATCAAGAAATTTTTTTTTACCGATTTAAATTCAATCTATAGAATATTATTAATTATATCCCAATGTCACTGTCACATTATTACGTCCCGAGAGTAAGTTAAGAAAATATTGTAATAAGGTCCACATGACGAATGGCTAATTTTGGTTGCTGACTAGTTACTTGTTTCGAATGTTCGGCTATGAAATAATGGGAATTTAATATATAAAATATAGAGAAGAACATTTAGACACTAATAACAAAATTATTTATTTGGGTGTGGGTAAAACTCATTACATACTAGAAAACCCATAGGCGTCGTACCGGGGCGGTGTATGAGTTTACTTCGTAATAATACATTAAGGTCGTAGCACGAGAACAAAGATAATTCAAGTATAACTTCCGGATTTCAGTACATTTTTCTTTCATTCTTTATTAGCTTTATTCAAAATTCAGTAGAAATTCGGGCAGCGATTCGCTTTGGAGAACATTCGTAGATCACACTGGTAGCACGACCGGAGGCACCTCGAGACTTGAACTGCATTTAGCTTCCGGTGCTTTCGCTTTTTTAGTGTCTTTTGCCCATTTGATACTTGCAAGTTTGCGAATTTTGATCTTACATTAGGGAATTTAATGAATGCAATTCCCCGCGACAAAACGACAAATATTTTCTGTTTTCCTTGCCGTGGGGATAAATGTTATGTTAAATTCTATAAAATTAACGCTACTTTCGGCCATTAAATATAGATAGTGTATATTCTTTCCCCCATAAAAAAATCTTCATTTCTTACTTACCTACTTTCATTGACTTTAAAAATTATCCCCTGGAAAATGATGAATTACTCATGAGTGAGGATTACATGGACAATAAGTTTTGCCAAAAATCTATGCACCTACCATAAATCTGTAGGAAATTTACTTCATACGTATACTCATAAACGGAAGCTTCTAATGTTTAAGTTCGTAGTGAGAAAATTGTTTCATTTTCTGTATGAAGTGACACTGTACCTCGTTTAAAAGGGGTTAAATTCGATAGTCAATAGTTTAAAGTCAACAGAATCCCTCACAACTTCGGAGCCGCTGCAGACATAGCTTGGAAATTTGGAATGAAATAATGAGCAATCCAATGATGCGGATCGTCTTTATGGTGATGTGCTGTGTCTTTGAATTATTGTAAGTTGGTTAACGGATCTACAATAAAATTACAAGTCAACTTAGAAAAAGCAAGTAGTTGTTTGACAGTACGACTAAGTCGGTACACGACTGTAGCTAGCAAAATTTTTACAATTTTCAAGAGAGAAGTCCCAAAATCTTTGGTAGTGTCGGTTCGTTTGGTAAGCCTATTTTCAAATGAATAATTAAAGACGATATTCATTATTACCAAAATACATTTACCTTTACATTAACACCCATTACATTAACATATTGTTTTCATTTAAGGCAACAGATTTTTTTTTAATACAGTGATAAATTTAAAACTTACCACCAAATACCGGATTCGAATACGTTTATATGATGTAAGTCATTAACAAAAATGACAAAAACAAAGGTCCCAGTGCGGGGCCCTGCTACACTCCCGACTGCTGTAAGAATGACGTTGATTTGTGCTCCTTATAACGAATATAAAAAGATCTTTCAGTGAAATATAATACAATTAGTGCAAGCAGATTTTAAAACATTCTAAAAAATTCTATAAGAGCAATGCATGATCCACACGATCAAATGCCTTGGAATAGTTGTCCAGATTGTACATACATCAACTTGTTTTTCTTGTCAAGTGACTCATTCCAATATTGCGCATTTGTGACTAAGTTTGTTAGTGTAGATTTTCCACCCATAAAGCTATGCTGAATCAACGAAATGTTGTTAGCAAAGTGATTATAATTTTGTAATACATAGAAGATAAATTCAAACATTTTGTAATATACATATGTTAATTATAGCTTTATACTATACTATATTATATCAGACAGATCCCTATTCTTAAACATTGGACATATCTGAGAAGTTTAAGAAGGAAATAAGGTTATTGGATGGTTGTGGTTTTTTTTTCTGGTATATGCTTAGAACGCAAACTTCAGCATTAGATGAATGTATGTACTTTATGTGCAAATTACAAGTTTAATATAATATTTAGTAACGTAAAACATTTTGCGCGAATATAAAAATTAATATTAGAAACAATCGAGTAGAATAAAAAAAAGCAACAACAAACATTTATTTTACATTTTAACTAGTTAAAGAGTTCCACAGAGGAAACAGATCTGTTCTTACAGTTGAGGGTTTATTATTTTTCCAGTAAATAAAATATTTGGTTTACCAGAAGATTTTTCTAACAGCATTAAAATAAAAGGATGATCAGCAGTGAAGTAGATATTTGGACCCATTAGAAGGCTTTCAGTCATGATCACCACTCCTGCAATAAGAAAAGTATGTCAACACCCAAATAATAAATAAACATATAAATATGTTACATCTTTTTGAAAGGGATTATCCCAAAAATAATAGAACGTAATCTAATTTCAGGAAAAAATTGTTTAGAACTTAATTTATCAATGAGCAGCTAATTAAATAAGGTATACCATCTATAAATTGTATGGAACGGGCACTGACAATTTCTGCAAACACCTTTTTTACAAATTTATTTCTGCTATATATTATGCAGATATTAAAGACTAATCAGGGACGTTTTTACTAGACTCTCGATTTTTTGCCATTTTATATACCCTCTATTCCAAACCGAAAAGGAAACTGAAATATGGAAGTTATAGACACCAATGTAACAAAAAATATTATATCCTCAAGATAGCTGCATTTGCAACTTTCCTTTTTTTCTCTTATTACCTACGTAACACGATCAACATATTTATTTATTTAAATATGTGAAGAACAAATAAAACATATATTTTTTAATTAATTAATGATATATTAATAAAATTTCCTTTGTACCACTCACACGCTGCAATAATTTATGTGTATGTTAAATTGCACTTTAACAAGTACAAGATCACACAAATGAGTTCACAGCAACTTTGGTTTTAGAAATATGTTCTTTAGATGCATCAATTTTTAAACAAAAATTATTAATATATATAAAAAAAAATGCAAAAACTGATTAAATTCATACTTAATGTAAATAAAAATAACCATGAAATAAACAAAACACTCACAAACTCACAATTGAAATACATTATGTTTGAGTAGACAAAAATAACAACATAATAAAAAGTTTACCAGTCGCTGCAGCTGCCTCAGCGCCTTCTTCATTTACTTCAATAAAAGCTTTCTGTACAATTTTGCTCACAAATAGTGACTCTTTTGAAGAAATCATGCCACTGAAATTAGCCGCAGATGGATTAAATATTTCTCCAAGTCCAAGCTGAATAACAAAGAAAAAAATCATAAGCTGAATAACAAAGGAAAAAGAACACAACCATTTTATGGTCGTTTCAAAATTAGGGACAATTCACGACAGCGCTATATTACCTTGGTTAAAGAATCTTCCAGATCAATGGTTTGTTCAATTTTAAATTTTGGTAAGGCTACGGTAACCTCAACGTACCGCATTTTATTTGTGATGTCTGTTAAGTTTACACCAGCCAGTAGTTTTTCCAATTCGGCAATTCCATCTTTCTTGAAGGGCAAAACAATGACCATGCTAACGTTGTCGTTAGTGTAAGGCAATTCTAAAATTTGAGCTCCTAACTCTTTAGCAGATTTGTAGTGATATTTTCTCGTTATGTGCATTATTTCCACATCTACTGAATCTCCATCATTAAGATAGAACGGTTCAGTTTTAGTGTCTTCCTTGTCAAATTTGTGCATCCAACTGCCCTTGAAATAGATAGCGTTTACAAGCACTAAACGGGTAGATTCATCTAAATTTTGTTTGTCTATTAAATCCTTGATTTTATTTTTTGTTTTCTCTTCAACCCAAGTGTTAATAGTTGCAGCAGCTGTCTCACTGGCACCAAAATTAAGTAATTGTACTTCAGATCGGAAATTCTTCGTGACAACGTTACTAAATTCTGGTAAAAGCTTGTGTCCCTCCATAAGATAAACTTTGTTAGCCATCAAGAGTGTAACGTTGGGAACAGAATTGAGACGGTTCATCACGATATTGTAGCCTTCTGTAGCAATTTTCGCTTCAGGTATTTTCAATGTGGAAGCAAATTTTTCAGCAGTTGTACCCCGGGCACCTTGGTAGGCCATGGAAAGAACGGCATGAAGGCTGATGGTAGAGAAGATTATATTTCCTGATGATGTTTCGTTCAAAGCATTGTATAGGTTAGTGGTGAACTGGCTATTGCTGTCCAAGACTTGGAGTTCTGTTGTTTTTTCGGCCATTGTTGACTGAAAGAAGTGGACAAGAAAACTTATCTAGGAAGAAAGATGCGGGGAAGAAGTGGTTATCTTAGTGTTGGAGTAAATTAAATACAAGAACCTTTGCCACCAACACTAGCCGGTTTGTTTGTTACTAAGCTCAAACATAACACACACTATTTTTACAAGCCAAGCGACCTCTTTGTATAAGCAACCGTTACTTTTTAAATTGTTATACTGGCAAAGTATCTCAACTAACATTCAGTGAAAAAAGGTTGCAATGTTGATTGTATTATTAATCTAATCTTATGACGTGTTCTGTTTTTGTGTAATTGTTTTGGGTGGGGGTCATGCTGGTGTTTATATGCAACCAACATTATATGTCATCACTCATCAGACATCAGGTCATCACTATCAGCGGATTAGATGTCATGTTACCGGTACAATATAAATTTTTTCAGAAGCTAGTTTAAATTAATAATTATTCTGCTGCAAATGATATTCACCCTATTCCGTGTCTAAAAAAGACACAAATAGAAATATCTTGCTTTTTCATTATGAAAAGTTATTATTATTTCGTACAATTGATCTACTTAATATATTTTTTATCGTCGATAGTATCAGAATGCTATGATTATGAATGTCAAAATCGTTAATAACACAGGCCTGTATTTTTTAACTTTTGAAACATTATTCTCAATTTGATTGCTGATTCTTATGTGTTTCTGAGTGTTGAATCCAAATATGAATTTCATTTTTTCCAATCCGGTAAGGATTTTTCACAAAAAGGCTTGAACATTTTTTCTTCAATCATCAAATACATTATTTACAGGTGATTGGAAAACTAAATTATTTTAAAATCTACTTAAATCTAATCAAAACACACAGTAAATACTAAATATAGCAAAAGAAGAAAATTAAACGAATGAAGTTTTCGCAAAATTAATTGCACAAACTCGCACCATATCGTTGTATCAACTTTTTGCATCATTATAACTAAAAAAAAAGCGATACTATTGTAAAGGATCAATAGCTAACGCCTGTAGATAGAACAAAAAAACCCTTACATAATGGAATTTTAAAAATATTTTGCTCTTTTCAACACTAAAAACTATTAAAATCACTAGATAAATTCCAGACAACTTGACCATCGCAGGCCTGTATAATCCCACACTTCATAGTATCCGTGCAGTGATGTTCTGCCATAAAGTCGGATTGACAACGAAGAATGTACTCGGATCTATTATTAATTAATTCATTAATTAATTTATAATATTAATGGTACAATTAGAAAGTACAGATATTGAAATCTCCTAAGTAGATGCAAGAACACATTCATTTGTAGTCGATGTATAAATTTCTTTCCTGATTTCTTTAATACCCATGTAATTTCTGCAGCTAACAGATTCGAATTTCCTAGCAATCCTGTTATTATTCTTTCTTGAATCACCGTGTGTATTCTAATATCGGCCCCACTATCTGCTATAGTATAGATTGTAGCAGATGTTCGCTAAAGCCAATGACCATTGAATTGGATAGCATTAGGAATGATGAGATATTTTGCAATATTCCAAGAAATTTGGCCCAATGTATTAATACCAATAGGGTTTCATGTACATCTGCCAACACTATAGAATAAAAAGTACGCACTTTTCAATGTAGTTTAAGTTTTCAACATTCAAAGTTGTGAATGTTCTAGGTCTATGAGTTTTAGTTTCTTAAATGCACCACAAAGACTAAACTTTTTTCCTTCACATTGCAAACGCATCCATTGTAAAATTCTATACGTCGACAAGCACCGAACAGACCGAATATTGCAACTACCTAAAACCTAATTTTACAACAAACTTTTGTAGCAAATAAGAAAAACCACACACCTTCAGAAAGACGTACTGTTCGTCTAGAGCCGCACTCAAAAAATACTAACCGCTCTTTCGAAAAGACTAGATTTTCTATTGAATAACCAACTGAACAATTGTTCAAAAATGCAGCAAGTTCAAAAAATAATGACGACGATTATCGATTCTATAGTGTCTAAGTTAAATTGTAAAACGTTGTACAGTGTTGATTTTTTTCCTAAAGAAGTAGATGAAATTAAAAACAAGGGTGAGCTAATAAACCGCATGCTTGGAAATATATTATTTTATTATTTTTTGTCTAACCATCTATGTTCTATACGATTACTAAAATACTGCTAAAATTTCAAAACACAATTGTGAAAAAAAAAAAACAAAGTCGACAGACAGATGGAAACGGGAAACGTAATTTTCCATATGGTAGGAGATATAAAACTTCTCCAAAACATGAAATTAGTCAGTAATCGAATACGCTCTATAGTAATATTTCTTAGTCCTAGCTTAAGTCGGAAAGTAAAAAACCACATATATACAAATTTGGGTTCCTTCGCTGGGTACATACGCGGCTCCGCGAATTGATTTTTTCTGAAGGTCGGATTTTGTATCAATTTATGTATGTAGCTTTTGTTTCACGACAATTAATGTTAGTGGTCGTATTTTCCTCACGGAACGACTGTCTCAGCAAACGAAAACTGTCCGATTCAAATACATTTTAATGCCAAAAAGCAATTTTTATAATTTAATCTTTAAAAGTTTCTTTTAGACATTAATTTGTGTGTTAAACTCTATACTAACTTGTAAAAAATTAAGCAGATGGAACCTTAAGCACACATTGTGACTATTAGTTTGGAAATATTTTCTTTAAATGCATTCCTTACATATAGATATTGAATCTATTGACAATGAACATGAGAACTGAAACAAAAGAATCTGAATCACGAGTGCAATAAAACAAAAGTAAACAACACAAACATTTATTTTACATCTTAACTTGTTTTCATCTATTCCAAAGAAAATATATACAACTTCATTTTTAAAGTAGCGGGTTCATTATTTTTCCACTAAATAAAATGTGTGTTCCAGTGGATTTTTCCAACAGCACAAAAAGAAATGGACGATCGGCAGTGATGGTTATATTACGTTCTGGATCATACCAGCCATCTCGCCTTCCGCTTATTGCTGCAAAAAGGTAGATATATCAACATTCGAATAATAAATAGACATATATATTTCACAGGAGTTAAATATTTCAAAAAAAAAAGAGAAAGTAATTTCATTTGATTTGCTGATGATATTTAAATATTTTTATCCAAATTACATCCTATTCGCTCGAAAATTTCTGCAAATATTTTTGTCAAAAAATTTCTGGCTGCTCTATAATGTAATTTTAAGTACAGTCCAGATTGATTGATTTTTAAGAACGGACTATATTTTGTATTCTCTACGTTCATTCTTCTTATACTGTTTTGGTGGAAAACAGAAAATCTTTAGTGTATCCGTGTAACTGAATAAACGGGTTCACATAGATATAGAAGTTTTATTTATTTTATTTTTTTATTACTCCTATAAGTTAACACAAATCTGTGAGTGGACTGTTTAACTACAGGTATGTCATGTTTATGTGCATGTTTCAAGTGAGTTTCCATAACAAAATTTTGTTATGACGTCTTCAACACTTTAGGAGGGATATTTATTAAATTTTCCGGAAAATAAGGTGAACCATTCTTGGTTTAATCAATAGAATAAAATAGCTGCTGTCCGGTGATGATCCACGGATCTCTCATCTGCTACCGTTGGGCCACCGCTGTGCCGATAGTGGATCGATTGTGGGTCTAAAGAAGACGGTTCAAACAACAAAATATCTAAATGATGATAATCTGTCCAGTAGTTTCGGAGATTTTCTGTTTCGTAAAAATCGACACCGACGACAGACAGACGTATGTATACGAAGAAAACAACATATTTAATAAACAAAAACTCACCAGGAGTTGGTGGCGCATCAGACCCGTCTTCATTTACTTGGAAAAACACTTTTTGTATAACTTTGCTTACATGTAAAGGTTCTTTTGACGTAATCATGCCGCTGAAATTAGCTGCAGATCGATCATATATTTCGCCGAGTCCAAGCTGAATAACAAAAAAAATCACATCTAAGTATTCCGAGGCTTCAACACTACTGACGAAAGTTATATTACCTTGGTTAAAGAATCTTCCAAATCAATGGTTTGTTCAAATTTGAATTTTGGCAAGGTAAGGGTAACTGGTTGGTTGTATACCTTACTTGTAATTTTAGCCAAGTTTACAGTAGCAAGTTTCTTTTCTAACTCGGCAATTCCATCTCTCTTGAAAGGCAAAATTATTACTAAACTTAGGTTTCCGTTGGTGTAAGGCAATTCTACCATTTTCGCTTCCAAATCCTTAAATATGTTAAAACATAACGTCTTTCTCATATGCATCATTGGCACATTTACTGAGTCTACATCATTTAGATAGAATGGTTCAGTGATGGTGGCTTCGTCAAAAACGTACATCCATGTGGCCTTGAAATAAATTGCGTTTACAAGGACTAATCGCGTGGATTCATTTAAATCTTCTTCCTTCACTAAATCCTTGATTTTTTCTTGTGTTTTTTCTTCAACCCAAGTGTTAATAGTTGCAGCAGCTGCTGTCTGGTCACCAAAATTTAGTAACTGTACATCAGACAGAAAATCTTTAGTGACAGCTTCACTGAAATCTGGTAAAAGTGTAGGTCCCTCCATAAGGTAAACTTTATTAGCTATCAAAATAGAAACCTTCGGAACGGAAATAAGACGCTGCATTATAACACTGTAACCATCTCTAGCAATTTTAGCCTCGGGTACTTTTAACGAGGAAGCAAATTTTTCAGCTGTTGTACCTTGGGCGCCTTGGTAAACCATAGAAAGAACAGCATGAAGATTGATGGGAGAGAAGATTATATTTCCTGGTGATGTTTCAGCCAGTACATTGTATAGGTTGTTGGTGAATTGGCTACTGCTGTCTGAAACTTGGAGTGCTTCTGCAGTTTTTAAGACCATTGTTGTTGATAAAAGAAGCGCACATGAAAACTTATCCAGGAACAAATTTGACGAACAGTAAACAATTACATTCGTATTAAAGTACAATAGATACAAGAAGAGTTTTACCACACCTACGGGTCGAGCTGCTACTAAACTAAACCACACCGATTTTTATTTACCAAGCGATCTATTTATAAGCAGACGTTACTTTTTAAATTACCATACTGGCAAAATATATACATTGCATGAAAGGAAGTAAAAATATTTTATGTCCAGTAGTGATTAAGTATTTTCAACTGTTTAATGAAACCGTGTCAGCTATTTATCTCTCGCGTGGGCGCAATACTGCTGCGTTTTGGGTGACATCCTTCAAGGTTAGCAATTTAGCAGGAAAGTATTCCTGCTGAATTTTATATGCAACCAACATAACGTATTATTAATTATATTCTCAATGCCATTTTTATATCAATGTATCAATGATTGGCTTTGAAGTGATATTATAATCCAATGCAAGCTGCAGTTTTTCAGAGGTTAACACAAATGGTATAAAAGTAATGCTGTTTTAAATCAAGTGAAACAGTAACTGTATATTATTCCCCTATCAAAAACTTTTCTACTACTTCTAGTTTAAGAATCATTTCCTGGATTTACCATCAATGTGCGCAAAAATGTTTATCTAAAATGTATGTGTATATTATAAACCTAAGAGAAATATTTTTCTTTACTTTTCACCACGATTGTCGGCTACAGTTTTTTTAACCTTTTCTATATAGTCCGATTTCAAGACAAATAAATTACCAAAAATTAATGTTTTCCTGCTGGTGACGATTTTTAGTTCACCTCGTGAAAGATTAGAGCTTTATCTTTTTAATATCGGCACCTAATATTTGATAATATAGTTACGAAACAACCCATTGTCCACCCAGGTATGACGCCGACGGGTTGTCTAGTATGTACATTGTCGCGATGACCGATGAGTCATCATCGTCAACGGCGGCACTCCAATAAAGAAAAGCTTAGAAGCGAAAGTCTCGGTGGCGGGCTTCAGAACAACTTCGAAACAGGGATCGCGGACCATCCAGCAGGAACGCGTGGTTGTTTTTACATAGGGAGTACCATCGGGAGCGGACTGCCTGTTCAAATCCATTCCAGTCGATTAATGACTACAAGTTAAGTTGAGAGCTGTACATTAACTCTGTATAGTTGTGCAGTTGCGTATTATCGGGAAAGGAATTGTTGAGTTTTACCCAACGCCGATTTAATTTCCGTAAATCGTAACAATATACTATATATAATCATGTTCTTTTTCTTATTTTTTGTACCAAAACTGTAACTGTTTGTATTCCAGATTGTAATACCGTTAAAAGTGGTATGTATAGGTACGTACAACTCTCGATTAATAAGATGAGTACATTTTGAAGGACGTTTAGTATAAAATCGCAGAAATAAGTTACCAGATAGCTGTCAGTTTGTAATAACTGTAGAAGTACAGTAACTACAGAGTTTTAATTGGCAGCTAATTAGTTTGGCTTTGATTTGACAGAAAATGACTGATGTACTTTATTTCTTTAATATGCCTGAAGTTAGCTTTGGTCAAACTAACGTTTCTCGACTATTTATCTTCAATATTAAATACAATTACGTACCACCACAGTGGACTGATAGCAGGTGATGTGAATGCAAGAGTTGCAGAAAAGCAAATGACGAAATAGTAGAGTGATTCAGAGGTATAGGAAAACGACATGAACTGAGACTAACCATCATTCAATTTACACATACATAGCTATACAGGGTGATTCATGAGAAATAATGAGCCTGAAAAAATGCAGCCAACAATACTTTGCAGAGCTTATGTAGATTCAAAATTCTATTTTTAATAAATATACAAAGATAGCAAACATATCTAAAAGTTTGTCAATTTTGACATTAAAATTATAAAAACTCAAATAAGTGAACTACTAACGGAAAAGATGTTTTAATAACGAACAAAACATAAAAACCAAGCAAATCAGTTAAGAAGATGTTCAAAATGCTGCCCACCACTTCTTTCGCACGTTTCAATGCGGTTCCAGAAAAATCTTCTCACCTCATCAGCATCGCTGGCGTTACAAATCTACAAGCGACAGTTATTCTATGTTCCAGATCTTCTCTGTTGTTGACAGGTGTTTGGAAGACACGATTTTTGACCATTGTGCATAAAAGGTAATCTAGCGGAATTATATCCGGACTTCTAGGGGATCAAGGATTAATTGAACCATTTATTTGCATGCACTGCATCTAAATAGTGACCCACGTCTCTGTGGAAATGCGGCGGTGCGCTATCCTATTGAAGCGACTGTTTTGTCTTCTTTGTAAATCTACCTGCTCTAACAACATTGGCAGAATGTTTCTCAGAAAATTGAAATACACTTGACCATTTAATCTTTCACGAAACAAATATGGTCCTATAATTTTGTTGCCCAATATTCCACACCAGGCATTTGTAGACTAATCAACATACCAAGTGTCCTTCGTGAATCTAGGGGAGGTTATTCTGGGCATAGTAGTGATAGTTATGCCTATTTACACCCTTATTGTTCCTAAAAGATGCCTCATCACTGAAAAGCAGATTTCTTATTTCGTCAGTGAATAAAATATATGGTTTTCCAGTGGATTTATCCAACAATAATTATAGAACAAATGGGTGATCACTGATCAGAAATGAAAAAGATATCTGAACCGACGATAAATGAAGGATGGTGCTGTATACGGACATAAGTTAACATGCAAATAATAAAAATGCAATTTCTAAAGTGTTCATTCAAAAATAATTCTTTATGAAATCAGTACATTTCATACAAATTATTAAATTCAGGCACGTGTCCTTTTTCCTAAAGTATTGCTACTTTTCCATGTTACATGTTTCACACCAATGATGGTCATTAGTAACTTTAACTTTTTTTCTAGTGCCGGGCTTCTTGAACTTTTTCTTCGGAATCCTCTTTGATTAATAATTTTTGTGGTTTTTTCTGAAGAACGAACACTTTAATATTGGATTGGATCACGAGTGCAATAAAACAAAAATAAACGACACAACTATTTATTTTACACCTTAAATTGTTACTTCTGTTCCAAAGAAAATACAGCTTGATTCTTAAAGTTGCGGGTTAATTATTTTTCCAGTAAATAAAATATGTGTTTCAGTGGATTTTTCCAGCAACACAAAAACAAATGGATGATCAGCAATGAAGGTGATGTCTGGACCTTCTATATGACACCTACCCCTCATTATCATTGCTGCAAAAAAATATTTACTTTAGAAAAATAAATGTAGATAAGTATATATTTTTAAACGAATTTTTTTAAATAAAGAGAAGGTAATTTAATTTCTGAGAAAACATGTTTTAACACTTAATTTATTGTTGATATTTAATTATTTTTATACAAATTCCATCATACATGCCCGAAAATTCCTGCAAATACGTTGCCACAAATTTATTGCTGCTGTGTAATGTAATTTTAAGCTGCAATCCAGATTGACTTATTTTTAAGAACTTACTATTTTGTAGTCTTCACCTTCGTCCTTCTCATTCATGCTGCATTGGTGGAGAACACAAAAATATCCAGGTATAGTGTTCCTACTGCTGGTTCGTTTTTACGACTGCATCCTATTGTGAAGGAGTTAAGTGTTCCACAATAGGCCTCTGCCGCAAGTAATCCAGTGGTCATAAATCATCAAGAGACCGACTGTCTACACTACACAGGGCCGTACGCTTTAAGATGACTTATGGCGCGGCTATTTACATTTTCAATAGAGTTCCTAATATTTGCGGTAATTGAGATTGTAGTGCCATAAAAACGAAGGCAGACTTGGACCACTATACATGAATATATCTTTTCGTCAAAATAAAAACTCTAGTAGACCGTGCAAAAAATTACTATGTTGACACTACAACTAATTAACCCTTTTTTAGATGTTTTTTTAGTGTAACTGTGGAACTGAACAGAGAACGCTTTGGTGTTGCCAACATAATTATTTTAAAAATAAATTACACCACCAACTGGAAGATTTTTTTTTTTCGAATAGTAGTTAACGACAAATTAATATACAACGATTGTAACAATTAAAACAGAATGTTCTTTCGTAGAGAAACAAAACAATATAGTAATCACAAACATACCAGTGGCCGCTGCTGCCTCAGATCCTTCCTCATTTACTTCAATAAACGCTTTCTGTATGACTTTGCTTACATGTAGGGGTTCTTTTGAACTAATCATGCCGCTGAAATTAGCTGCAGATCCATCAAATATTTCGCCAAGTCCAAGCTGAATAACAAAAAATTAACAAGCATTTATTCTAGCTATTCAAAAGTACTGACGAAATGAAAGTTATATTACCTTGATTAAAGAATCTTTTAAATCAATGGTTTGTTCAATTTTGAATTTTGGCAAGGCAACGGTAACTTGTTGGTTGTACAGCTCATTTGTAATTTTAGCCAAGTCTACAGTAGCCAGCTTCTTTTCCAACTCGGCAATTCCATTTCTCTCGAAAGGTAAAATAATGACCATACTTATGTTTCCATTGGTGTATGGCAATTCTAAGATTTGCGCTTCCAATTCCTTAACTGCGTTAAAATTAAACTTCTTTCTCATATGCATCATTTGCACATTTACTGAATCTATATCATTTAGATAGAATGGTTGAGTTTTGGTGGATTCCTTCTTAAATACGTGCTTCCACATGGCCTTGAAATAAATAGCGTTTACAAGAACTAAACGCGTGGATTCATTTAAATCTTCTTTCTTCACTAAATCCTTGATTTTTTCTTGTGTTTTCTCTTCAACCCAAGTGTTAATACTTGTAGCAGCTGCCGTCTGGTCACCAAAATTAAGTAACTGGACATCAGACAGGAAATTGTTAGTGATAGCTTCTTTGAATTCTGGTAAAAGTGTATCTCCTTCCATAAGGTAAACTTTATTAGCCATCAAAAGTGTAACGTCGGGAACAGAATTGAGATGGTTCATTATAACACTGTAACCATCTTTAGCAACTTTAGCGTCCGGCACTTTTAACGTGGAAGCAAATTTTTCAGCTGTTGTACCCCGAGCGCCTTGGTAAGCCATGGAAAGAACAGCATGAAGGCTGATAGGAGAGAAGATTATATTTCCTGGTGATGTTTCAGCCAAAATATGGTATAGGTTATTGGCGAACTGGTTATTGCTGTCCGAGACTTGGGGTGCCGCTGCCGTTTTTTCAGCCATTGTCGATGGCAAAACAAGTGCACAAGAAAACTTACTCAAGAAGAAATTTGAAGAAGAATAAATAGTTAGATTCGTATTACAGAAGAATACATACAAAAACAGTTGTATCACAAACACTGGCCGACCTGCTATTAAATTCGACCACACCACACACCGATTTTTATTGACCCGGAGAACTATTTATAACCAAATGTTATTTTTTAAAATACCATATCGGCAAAATATCTAGACTGACATTGCGTGAAAGAGAGTAAAAATATTCTCTGTGCAGTTCATTATTACATTAAACTGACGTGACGGCTGGCAATCACTACCGCTTTTTGGGAGACATCCTTCAATCTTCAAGGTTAGCAATTCAGCAGGAAATTATTTGTGCTGTTTTTATATGCAACCAACATGACGTTTTATTGATTGAGATCTGTAGGTACAGTAGGTACAGCTAAATTCCATTTTTATATTGTTGCAATGATTATTGCAATAGATGTGACATAAGCGGTTTTTCATAGGTTAACGTAAATGGTGTAAAATTATTATTATTATTATTAATAGTATTATGTGAGGCGTACGAGCAGAGGCAAATTGCCCGTTATTCCCGCGCCTTAAGTGATGTTGTTACATTTATTACTTATTAGAACATACTAACTACACTATCAGCTGTTCCAATGTGAATCCAGCCTAGATTTAAACCCATGGATTGTTTTGCTTTCAATTACTTCGACTGGTAAAGAGTTCCACAAATTGAAGATTCGATTTGTAATGAAATGCGAGCGTATAGACGACCGAAATTTTTCCTTTGCTAGCTTAAGGCGGTGTCCTCTAGTTCGATGGTTACTGTGTAGCAAAAAAAAAGAAGTCTTACTGGCGAATTATTATTTGTCAACGCCTGATATGTGATAATGGCATCATTCCTTTCAAAAGGAATTTTCGAATTTTATTGGCTTTTTTGGCAATATAACTAACATGTTCAGGCCATGAGAGATCTATAGTTATTAGTACCCCTAAGTCTCTAACATAAGAGGATTTGTCAAGTTGTTCATTGTCGAGATGATAGTTCTGTCTGGGATTATGCTTACCTATATGCAAGATGACACTTTTTTTAAGATTCATAGACAACAGCCACTCTTTAGACCACTCGTTAACCATCATAATATCTGTTGCCAATTTATCATAATTTGAGCTCTTATTATAATGTTTCATCTCATCCGCAAACATCATATATGACGATTTTAATCCGTTTACAATGTCGGAAGTATAGACTGAAAAAAGCAACGGACCCAATACTGATCCCTGCGGCACTCCACTTAAGACCGAAACGGGAGAACTAGTTGAATTACCAATTTTCACTTGAAAAGTACTATCAGAAAGAAAACCTTCAATCCACTTTAGAAGACCACCTTTAATGTCGCAATGATCAAGTTTGAGCAAAAGACGACGAACAGAAACTCGATCAAATGCCTTGGAAAAGTCCAGATACACAACGTCCAAAGACTGACCCATATCAAATTGTTTTGTCCAATCGGAAAAACAGCAGAGTACCTACGTTAGTGATCATCGATTTTCCAGGAATAAACCCGTGTTGTTGCAAAGGTATTGTATGGTGGAACTTATTTGTTCTCAAAATTCTTGAAACGGAAGATTGAGATATTCCTGCCTGTCGTTCTATAAATCTTTGGCTCACATACGGGTCATTGTCTACGGCTTCAATTACACGAATTTCATTTTCGACACCAGTAGCGGTAAGACCTATATTTCTTGTTTCTTTCGGTCAATTTTGTCTTAACGTTTTTTCTAAACATCTAAAGATTTGGTCGGATGGATGTCGCCTATCTTCTTTCGTAGATTTACTGCTGCAACGGCATTTTTTCCTCATTCTCCAAAAATCAAGATCATATCAACCTTTTCATCGTTCGTGTATTTAACCCTCATCCTATCGCGAAGACTAAAAACTTATAGGAGCTCAAAACTGACAAATAGAATTATTGCGAAAGTCAAAATTAACTAGTAGGTTTGTTAGGTACTAGTTTGTATATTTTAGAAAAGTAAAATATAAAAAGAATTACATATGAGGTATGTATATTTTGTGTTGCATTGAAATTTGGTCCGGGTCCCGTTATTATAATACTCAGTACTGACCCTATATATTCTTTATCAATTTGTACGTTAAATTCTGTGTTAACATGTAAAAATCACGCTGATTGGACGTTAAGCACATATTGGGACTTTTCCCTTGGAAATATTTCTTTAAATGTATTCCTTGCATGTATTTTAAAAATTAAACTGAACTTCTTAACAAAAAACCTAAAAATTGGAACAAAAAATTTGGATCATGAGGGCAATAAAAGAATAAAAAAGGAAGTAACACAAACATTTATTGGTGTTAGTGAGATGTAACACCTGGTTGCTAAGCTTACGCACATAAGCGAAACACAATGAATGCTAGACAACTCGATGGAATGTGCTGGACTGATGAGATCCAACAAGATCGAAACTGTAGTCTACAACTTTCTAACGGGTTGTCTAGCCTTCGGTATGATTAAACACTTTGCAAATATTCATTTTACAACTTAACTTGTTCGTTCTATTCCAAGTAAACTATAACTTGGTTCTTAAAGTTGCGGGTTCATTATTTTTCCAGCAAATAAGATATTTGGCTTTCCCTCAGATTTTTCCAACAACATTAAAACAAACGGATGATCAGCAATGAAGAAGATATCTGGGCCCTTTACATGACACTTACGCTCGATTATCATTTCTGCAATAAAAAAATGTATTAATTTTCGAATAATATATATGTACATACCTATTTTCAAATGAAATATTTCACAAGCAAAGCAAACGTAATTTCATTGTCAGTTATAATATCACGAAAGTATAGAAAATAATCGAAAATATTAACCGATTAACGAGACGTATCATCTGAAACACCACAAGACCGCAGGTCGAGTGATGTTTCTAATAATATGTCGAGTTAGTATTTTCGATTGATTTTATAATGCTCGAGTGGTATTCGTTTTGATTATATATTCAATGTCAACATAATTTATTTGTTCATTATTTAAAAAATTGAATGTACAATTATTCTAGTACACATTGTTTGCATTCAAAGTTTCCTGCTGGTGCAAGGAAGAGGTAGATAGTTATGATGATGACGGAGAATCTGAATTATATCGAATCTGATTTATGATTTTAGCATGATGTTGTTCGCTAAGTTTTAAGTAAGGCTTCAACGAATTTGGTGTGGAATTGTTGATTTAATTAAGTATTTCTTGTAAATTCCTGCAAACTTTTGCCACAAATTGATTGCTGGTTTATAATATCATTTTAAAATGCAATCCATACTGAATTCGTTCGTCTTATACTGCTTTGGTGGAAAACACAACATTTTTATTTCAATCTTAAAAATACTATTTTTTGCGTGTAGCAAGAAGATTACATAATAATCAAAAACTTACCAGTGGCTGCTGCTGCCTCAGATCCTTCTTCATTGACTTCAATAAACGCTTTCTGTATAACTTTGCTTACATGTAAAGGTTCTTTTGACGTAATCATACCCGTGAAGTTAGCTGCAGATTGATCAAATATTTCGCCAAGACCAAGCTGAATATATAAAAAAAAAACTGTTTTGTAGCTTATTCAAAATTTCTGACGAAAGTTCCATTACCTTGGTTAAAGAATCTTCTAAATCAATGGTTTGTTCAATTTTGAATTTTGGCAAGGCAACGGTAACTTTAATGTGCCACATCTTATTTGTAATTTCAGCCAAGTTTACAGTAGACAACTTTTTTTCCAACTCGACAATTGCATTTCTCTTAGAAGGCAAAATAATGACCATACTTAGGTTTCCATTGGTGTATGGCATTTCCAAGATTTGTGCTTCCAACTCCTTCATTCCTTTATAATAAAACTTCTTTTTTATATGCATCATTTGCACATTTACTGAATCTGCATCATTTAGATAGAATGGATCAGTTTTGGTGGCTTCCTTGTCAAATACTTCCCTCCATCTGGCTTTGAAATAAATAGCGTTTACAAGTACTAATCGCGTGTCTATATTTAAATCATTTTTGTTGACTAAATTCTTGATTTTTTCTTTAGTTTTCTCTTCAACCCAAGTGTTAATAGTTGAAGCAGCTGCCTTCTGGTTACAAAAATTAAGTAAATGCACATCAGACTGGAAATTTTTAGTGAGAGCTTCGCTGAAGTCTGGTAAAAGTTTACAACCCTCCATAAGGTAAACTCTATTGGCCATCAAAAGTGTAACATCGGAAAGAAAATTGAGACGGTTCATTACAACACTGTAACCTTCTTTCGCCACTTTAGCCTCTGGTACGTTTAACGTGGAAGCAAATTTTTCAGCTGTTGTACCCCGGGCGCCTTGGTAAGCCATGGAAAGAACAGCATGAATACTGATGGGAGAGAAGATTATATACCCTGGTGATGATCCAACCAAAACGTTGTAAAGGTTAACGGTAAACTGGTTATTGCTGTCCAAGACTTTGTGTGCTGCGGCAGTTTCATCGGCCATTATTGATGATAAATGAACTGTACAAGAAAACTTATCCAAGAAGAAATTTGATTAAAAATAAATAGTAATATTCGTATTATAGAGTACAATAAATACAAGAACAGTTTTACCACAGATACTAAGTGACCTGCCACAAAACTCAGCCATACGACACATCGATTTTTATTTACCAAACGAACTATTTATAAGCAAACGTTACTTTTTATATTGTCGGTTTGGCAAAATGTCTAGACATGCGTGGAAAAAGTAAAATCTTTTGGTGTACAGTGTGATTAGGTATGTTGAACTGTTTTAGCCTAACTATAATAATTTCATTAACCTTAGTGAAATTTATTTATTTACTGTTGTCATTAGGGAGGAGCTAGTTGCTAGCTGTTATAACTGTCTATCATCTTTTAACTTATTACCCTCAATGTTTAATGAAGTAAAAGGTATGTCCTGCCAACTGTCGTGTAATTAACCAGATTTTGAATTTGCTGTGTTTTTATGAAAAAGGGGCAAAGTAGAAAAGTACTGTATGATACTCGTTTATAAGACATTTTGTCGCACCAATAGATACAAGTGTAATCTTGTCTTTATCAGTGCGTTCATATTTTTAGAACAATTGTTAATCGGGTTCCTATTATGGGTTGACGATAAGGACTCTCCAGAACTCCAGCCCGAATACAAACAAGTGTGTTTTTGTAACATAATGCGTTGAAATGCTAGGGATATGGGAATATGGATGATTAAAGAACGATACGTTAATGAATTCAGAAAAACAAGCTCTACAACAATGTTAAAAAAATACATATATAGCGTGTCATTAAAAAATAAGTTGAATGTCGTACACAAATAAAAAAAATATGGCATGTCAAAATAAATCTGTAGGATGTCATTTACCTTCTTATCTGGTTACTGGTATTATTTATCTGTATTTATTTTATTGTAGAGAGGTTATCACGCATAAAAATTCTCAAAATCATTTTTTTTATTTTGCAAAGGGCCGGAATTTGTTAAAATCTACTTGAGTCCTATCGAAATAACCTTCGACCAATGTTTCTTAAATATATGTACTGGCGCTTAGCGGAATGTAGCCTTTCTTACTGCTCCACCTTCAAGTTTGTAATATTCATTCTGTCATGATGTACACTGTATGCAAGAATCACTAACATTTTGTATAGAGATTAATTTGAGAAATATGAATTCTTTCTATTTTGTAGATTTTAACAAGTAAAGAATTTATGCGGCATAAATTTTGCGTACCTACGTTCGGTGGAATTTTTTTTAAGACGTTGCACTTCCCAAGGCAAAACTATTTTTAATTCAGTGTTTTCTGCGATTTTTTTAGCAGCTACATATTTATAATCGAACTTCATGAAAAGTAAAAGCTGCAGAAATGCTTGAGTCACAATAAAATAACTTTTAGTTATTTTGATGGATTTACTTAGTTGAAACACTTCATATTGTAATATATGTATAATTTACAAAAGTACTGATCTGTTTGGCTAGAACTTCCTTTGCTTCGAAAAAAAAAAAACAGTTGTGTTAAACAGTATTGTTTAACACAGACTTAAATAGTAGTTTCTGGTGAGGATAAACATACATTAATTGTAATACGTATAACAAAAATACTATCACCATTTCTCTGTCTTACGGATTTCGGAAAACTCAAGTGCAATATTTCCCAGATAAGTAACTAAAAATAATAAAATAACCTATAATAACCCGTGTTGTGTAAACCTAGTAGCATTGATACAATCACAGATAAAGAACCATGTTACAATATTAATTTTTAATGAGATTTACTTACCAAAATTTTGACATGACGTCATCAGTGTTTTAGTGGAATGCACAGATAAATTTTGATAAGGCCTTTATTTTAGTGGTCATATTTTCCTCAAGTATTTAACGATTGTCTAGGCAAATGAAGACTTTCCGGTTCGAATAAATTTTAATGCCAAAAAGCAGCTTTTATACTTATAATTTTGAATTTAAAACTTTTTTAGCCATTGAATACATAATTCATTAATATATATGTATGTTAAACTCTCTGCTATCATTATAAAAGATCACTTAGGTGGAACTGAAGCACATATTGCGACAACTGTTTTGGAAATATTTTCATTAAATGTATTCCTTACCAGTGGCGTAGCTAATTTCCACTGCGCCCCCCCGCAGTTTATAGTAAGCGCCCTCATACACCAAATTTAGAAAGTAATATAAATATGTACTTACTCGTTTGTACATTTTAAAAAATATATCGGTTACGTTACGGTCTGCGCCCCTTTTGGCGCACTGCAGGGTCTGCGGGGGTGCTATTTACGCCACTGTTCCTTACATATACTTATTTTCCAACCTAAACTAAACTTCTTGGCAAAAAACATTAAAATTGAAACAAAAGAATGACAAGTGCAATAAAACAAAAACAACAACATAAACATTTATTTTACGTCTTCACTTGTTTCTTCGTTCCAAAGAAAACACAGTTTCATTCTTAAAATTGTGGGTTCATTATTTTTCCAGTAAATAAAATATGTGTTCCAGTTGATTTTTCCAACAACATAAAAATAAATGGATGATCGGCAGTAAAGAACATATCGGGACCTTCCACATGACACAACCTACCCCTCCTTCTCCTCCCTGCTGCTGCAGCTGCAAAAAAAAATATATCAACTTTCCAATAATAAATGTACATTATTGTAAGTATATATTGTCAAAGGTGTTATTTCAAAACTAAAGAGAAGGTAATTTCATTTTCAAGAAAATACGTTTGATGTTATTTAAATGTTTTTATACAAGTTACCTCATATTGACCCGAAAATCCCTGCAAATATTTTTGTTAAAAAATGTATTGCTTCTGTGGCTATATTGTAATTTTAAGCTACAGTCCAGATTAATTTATTTTTAAAAAAGGACTACTTTTTATTTTCAACGTTTTTTTTTCTTATACTGGTTTGATGGAAAACAGAACATTTTCAGTTCAGTTATACCCATATAACTGACTAAGCCTTTTCGTTGTAGATACAGAAGTTATAGATCGTAATATAACCAAATGTTGCACTAAGGTTCTTTAGACAGAACTTCCTTCACTCCTAAAATACAGTCGATCAAATGGAGTCGAAAAATTATAAAATTTATTTGCGAATTTTATTTTTTGACAACTTCTATAAGTTAAAATAAAGCTTTGTGTGAACTGTTAAAGTACAGGTAAAAAACATTTTAACAAGGACTAGGTGCAGTGCACACTAATATTAATAATGCATCTCAAATTTTTTGGAAAACAGGATGGACCGTTCTTGATTTAATCAATAAACTTAAAGTAGATGCCGCCCGGCATTGATCCACTGACTTTTTTTCTGTGCTACCTTTGGACCTGTTATAATAGAGTATTGTATTAAGTACGTGTCTAAAGAAGTGGACTTAAACAATAAAAAATTTAAATTAAATTAAAAGAAAAAACAAAAACTCCTAACAAATGTTCAATGTGACCTCCTGCTGTAAGTCTGTAAATCGTGCTGGACCAAGTGACCGACAAGGCGTTATACTATTCTGACGTTCAATATATGTATAAGTAAAAGGTATTTGGTAAATCTTGTACTGTGAGATCCGGATTTCGGGCAGGTCAAGAACTAACTTGTTGGTTTAGGTATCTTGTAATGGTTTTATGAATTGAACCAAAAATCTCCTTACAGGAGCAAATGGTAAATCTCTCACAGGAGCAACTGGTAAATCTTCCAGTTGAGGTTGCAAGTAATTTTGCAAAATTTTGGATAATTTACTCCGTTTAAATTATTGTAAGAATGCATTGGTATTTTTAGCAATGATCAAATTGGTAACAGCTTCGTATTGACGCTTCGAAACAACTGGAATCGATATTTTGGGTTGCCAAAGACTCAGATGGGTCATCCCAGCTGAATAACCCTGTATATATCAATCGTTCCCTTCAAAGTACTTAAGCGTTCTATTTTGCTCTCCGTTTATGCAATATGATCAACATATTTATATATGGCTATGATATTGAGAAGTAAATATATTTTTTTATGAAAAAGGTTGCTAAAAAATAAGTTTTATTAGCTTGTCTTCAAACTTCTGTTGTATCACTGAGCACACCCTGCAGTATAATATATATCTGTGTAAAATTTTACTCTAATATGTAGGTAAAATTTCACGCCAGATGGATCCATAGAAACTTTTGTTTTGATAACATTATCTTTGAGTGCATATTAAATACACCTGTTGCACATTTTATACAAAAACTGATTAAAATGGACAGACTATTAAATAAATAAAAAAAAAAACGATTGTAACATATTCACAATCAACACAGAATATTTTTACATATTTAAGTATAGGACGAAAATGAATTTAATAATCTAAAACTTACCAGGGACTGGCGGCGGATCAGATCCTTCTTCACTTACTTCAATAAACGCTCTCTGTATAACTTTGCTTACATGTAAAGGTTCTTTTGACGTAACCATGCCGCTGAAATTAGCTGCTGATCGATCAAATATTTCGCCAAGTCCAAGCTGAATAACAAAAAAATCACAACTGTTGGCCTATTCAAAATTACTAACGAAAGTTATTATTACCTTGGTTAAAGAATCTTTCAAATCAATGGTTTGTTCAATTTTGAATTTAGGCAAGGCAACGGTAATTGGTGGGTTGTATACCTCATTTGTAATTTTGGCCAAGTTTACAGTAGTCAGTTTCTTTTCCAACTCGGCAATTCCATTTCTCTCGAAAGGCAAAATAATGACCATACTTAGGTTTCCATTGGCGTAAAGCAATTCTAACATTTGAGCTTCCAACTCCATTATTGAGTTGTGATAACACCTCCTCTTCATATACATCATTTGCACAGGTACTGAGTCTGTATCATTTAGATAGAAGGGTTCAGTTTTGGTGGCTCCCTTGTCAAATGCGTGCCTCCACCTGGATTTGAAATAAATAGCGTTTACAAGAACTAATTGCGTGGATTCATCAAAATCTTCTTTGTTGACTAAATTCATGGTTTTTTCTTGTGTTTTCTCTTCAACCCAAGTGTTAATAGTCGCAGCAGCTGCCGCCTGGTCACAAAAATTAAGTAACTGAACATCACACAGAAAATTATTAGTGACAGCTTCGCTGAAGTCTGGTAAAAGTGGATGTCCCTCCATAAGGTAAATTTTAATAGCCATCAAAAGCGTAACGTTGGGAATAGAAGTGAGACGCTTCATTATAACACTGTAACCATCGCTAGCAACTTTAGCGTCGGGTACTTTTAAGGAGGAAGCAAATTTTTCAGCTGTTGTACCCTGGGCACCCTGGTAAACCATAGAAAGAACAGCATGAAGGCTGACGGGAGAGAAGACTATATTTCCTGGTGATGTTCCAGCCAAAATATTGTATAGGTTATTGGTGAACTGACTATTGCTGTTCGAGATTTGAAGTGCTTCTGCTGTTTTTAAGACCATTGTTGTTGGTAAAAGAAGCGCACATGAAAACTTATCCAAGAAGAAATTTGACGAACAATAAAATATTTATATTTGTATTAGAATACAATAGATACAAGAAGAGTTTTATCACAAACACTGGCTGACCTACTACTAAACTCAACCATTCCACACACCGATTTTTATTTACCAAGCGAACTATTTATAAGTAGATGTTACTTTTGAAATCACCACACTGGGACAAATCTATCATTGCATGAAATCAAGTAAAAATATTCTGTGTCCAGTAGTGATTATATTCATTAAACTGTTTCGTGAAACCGTCACGGCTATCTCGCGCGTGGGCGCAATACTGCTGCGTTTTGGGAGACGTCCTGCAAGGTTAAATAGTAATTCAGCAGGAAACTGGTGCTTGTATGCAACCAACATAACGTATCATTCATTATTTCGTTGGTATATTTCAACGTCATTTTTAACCACCTTCTGAAAAAGAGTGTTTTAACTAATCGATTACATGTTGCAGTTTTTGAGAGGTTGACGTAAATGATGTAAAATTAACACTGTTTTTAATTAAGTGAAACAGTTAGTGCACATTTTTCCGCAATCATTTCTTGGAAAATGATGGATTTACCTTCAATGTATGCCGGATTGCACGCACAATGATATAATATACACACTGATTAAGGTATTTAATTTTTTTGTTATGAAACCTGGTTTCAATATAAGAATTAGCAAAAACTGTTGTTAATGACTTTTAGTGTTGTAGTTACCTCGTGAAAGATTATTTAGCTTTGACTTTTAACACCGGCACCTTTTTCATACCAAGGCCGTAACTTTATATAGTCCAGCTTGTGAATACGAATACAAAAAGCATATGTATACGTTTTACAATTAATTAGGAAGAGAAATTTTTGAATGATGTTTAGCATAAAGTCACATAAATGACTTGTTCTGTTTCTGAAGTTCTAGTGGAGCAAACAGGGAAGAAAAAAGAAAAACTAAGTTGATTAACTGAATACACAGAAAAACTTTTGTAGAACAAACAAAACGTAACGTGTACAGCAGTTTCTACACAAAAAAGAAAATAATCAGAACTTGGAAATTAAATGCAAGACTAAATTAATACTAACATTGCGTCCTAGTATTCCTAGTCGACTGATGTTTGGAGGACAATAAGAAATATGATGATACCATGTTTCGAAAGGAGCAATACGTTGTAGTA
Source organism: Zophobas morio (assembly GCF_036711695.1). NCBI lineage: Eukaryota > Metazoa > Arthropoda > Insecta > Coleoptera > Tenebrionidae > Zophobas > Zophobas morio. Next base: position 9,806,304 of record NW_026972110.1, read on the forward strand.
TGTAATTGTGTTTCTGTAAAAGCTTTGCTAGAGACTGTTGATGTCAAGGAAAAGTGCTAAATGTGAGGGTCATAAACAAGCTCTCGAAAAGTTTGCAAGTACTGTTTTTGGTAAAAGTTCAAAAACCAAATATGCTTAGCACGTCCTTAGTTTTTAGCACTGTTCCTGCAGCTAATGTGTTAGGTTCTAATTTTGTTCATAAGCCGTTACAGGTAGTAATATTTCTGCATTGTCTTCTAGCCATGAAATTGTTGTTTATTACCAAAATATTAGACGCGCTGGAACAAAAACGGCACAACTATTAACATCATCTTAAATCTATAGCGCTCTTTACATGATTCCATATATGTATCGTTGTGATGGGAATAACCGAAACAAGAAAATAAGGGGTAGAGGGGTACTTCTTGCCTTAAATGTTAATATTATTGCTCAGAGTATTAAGTTAGATCTAACAAATATTGTAGATGTGGCGTTACTTAAAATATGAACACTTCACACTTGAAATGAATATACCTAAAAAAAAGTTCAAGGTCATAAATTATAAAAAAGATTATTTGAAAACCGAATTCAAATTTCCATCTGAAGTCAAGTTTATACCTTACAGGGATCTAACTGACAGTTTATAACTGCTAAAATAATACTAGGTACTAGAAAACGATATTTTATTAACTACTTTTTACATTTTGGGATAAATAATTATATACCCATAAGATCTTGAAATACTGAATTAAATTAACAAGTAATAATAATAATGTAACCAGCCTAACAAGGCTGGGGCGTGAGTTAAAAAAAATAATATTTTTGAAAAATTAAATTATCTTTAATCGGGTAGCGTGTTTTTATCTCGTCTTCTACCTGAGAAGTGTTAATCACACATCACAGAAAAATGGGAATTCTCTTACCTTTCGAAACTTCCCTTTTCGCTGCTCGAGGGCACGGAGTCACTCACTAGTACCGCTGTGTCGATACACTATTATTTTAAACGAAAGGGTTGGCCGCAAATTCCGCAAAAAGTAACGTAGTTGAAAATCGGTCACCCTTATTTATTTACACACACTAATGAATTGATCAAAAATTTACACAAGAAAACCAAAATGAACAAGTGGATCACCGCTCGCGGTGACTTCCACAAATTTAGAAAATAAAGCAAATAAAAATTTAACACTGAACAAAAATGAATACTAAGACACTTTGAAGCAAAATTTAAAACAAAGAACGCGTCGAGAAGGAACGAGTTGCACACTACAAAATCCCGACCAGAGAACTGAAAAAAATTGACCAAACTACTCTTTTATAATTTCGCCAAGAGTGGAGACTCTACCCGGCGTCAAAGGGGCTAACAAAGAAAAACCAATGGGATGAAATCCCCTGTGTTGGAAAGAAGTGCTTTCTCGTTCTCTCTCGTCTATACCAGCAAAACCGCTCAAATCGCCGTCGATTTACATATTCTCATCAAAAATTCCCTAACAATAGCAATTACAGTATGAAATGACCTATCGAACAGCTTTTTAGAGTGGCCACTGGCTCGCGACTTAACTAGGATAGCCAGACATAGATCTCGAACCCATCAAACGTTCTTTTACTTATGACTCGGCTGTTTCTCACAGGTGGAACTGCAAACTTTATTCCACCAGTGGTAGGCCAGATCTATGTCCGTCATCCATCCGACTTTCTAACCTTTTGTTTTCTCAAAACATCTGTACACAATTATTTACAAAGTGAGGAATCGCATCACACCATTTCGATAACGGGATCTCTCAAACAAAGCCCTTCTCTGCCTCTGTCCCCATCCATCATGGTCGCTATAAAACTGTGCCGTTTCTTGAAATTCGACAAAAGGGCTAGGCACGCTTGAAACTCAATTTACTTTTTTAACGACTCCCTCGGAAAAGATTGGACATGTGGTACTATAAAGTTAACCCGAGGGTCCAGTGCCACATGCAGAGAGGACAGGATATAGCTAGATGGGACAAAGGAAGTATATGGATCTATTTGTTGGGATTTTCTGGGAAGGTTCGGAAGAAGTGATTTTTAAGGGGTCGTTAACAAGAATTTCGACCCATGATGAACAGCCGAGACAAATCAGCTCGCGACAATGACCTTTTTGGGGTTGCACGTGCACTCGTAACAAATGCACTTGTTACAATAATTAGACAAACGTGTACTTTCCTGCAATAAATATACAGTTTTAAATATAATACACCTACTACCACAGCAATTATTAAATACATCAACTTTGTCCTAGATAATAAATAGTAGGTACTTCTTAAATAGGAATGACGTTTAAATTTTATAAAAGAAGTTATATACTAACAAATTAAGTTAAATTAAAGTATAACGTGAAATAACTTTAATACATGACACAGTATTTGAAGATAAAACTAATCAAGCTACATATTTTATTATATTCTACAGGAAACATAATTGCAGTTTGTTATTTTTGCAGTAAATAAATTACATGTTTGGTTTTCTAATAGATTTTTCCAACAACGTCACAGCAAAGAGGTATCGGATAAGGTGCTGCAAAAAAAATTAAAATGGTTGGTTAATCACTGTAGTTTCAAAAATGTATTTGAAAACCATGTAAGTACCCGAATAAGAAAATTATTGTAGGATCATATTTTATACAAGTAGTGAAACCGCTGTAACCCCTATTATCCGTTCACGATCTTTATATAGTAGGGTTGGCCATGAAAATCTAATGAGTTTGTTGGTATTCGATGCAGAAGAATAAAAATTCCCTGAACTTTATTCGTTAGGTTATGTTTTATTAAATTAAAGGTTAAAAAATATGCCAGAAATATAAACATTGTTGCCGATACTTTCAGTTTTGAGTAGCAATGACCAAGTTAATGGTATCCATTTCTTATTAGAAAGCATAAAACTTTACGCTATTTAAAACAGTTATTCAGCTTTTTGTAAGTGTTTATTTCATATGTAAGGAACAAACACTATTATATTATTTTGTTGTACGTCAGGTAGTTTTTCACATACCTACTACCTTGGTAAATTTAGAACGAAAGATGCGTAAAAATATCACCCCCCGACAAGCTACAATTCACTCCATTTCCATTATTTCGCTATGAAAATCTGTATCATCACCGTCTTTTTCAAATTCAGATTTTGAATCAGATTCACCTAGCGAAATAATGAAAGGAGGTATAGATTCGTACGAAGGATTTCCCATATTTTTTTCCTAATCAGCCAAAATAAGTTTTTCACAATGTTTACAAAAATTTTGCCACATGCTTGGAGTAGGTACATTTAGAAAGCGCCTCAAGCCATAATTCTCCAACCTATTTTTTAATGAAGATGCAGAATTTATATGCTTGTTGTAATAGTTCTTACACAATCCCCACACCATTTCAATTGGATTATATTGACAATGGTACGGAGGTAATCTAAGAACTTCATAGCCACTTTCTCTTAATGTATCGTCTACCAAATATTTTTTTCTATTGTTTCTGAAGGGTTTAATTAATTCCTACAACTGTTCCTTCGAAAATTTTTTGCCAAATTCAACACTATGTTTAAAGAGCTATTCCTGCATTTCACATTTTTTACTAGAAAAAGTGGATGGTTTATCCAACTGAACCGAATGATACGGTGCATTGTCTAAAACCACCACACATTTTTGGTTCAACTTTGCCAAAGCAGGAATGAGGTGATTAATCACCCAATTTTGAAAAATTGTCCCATCCATCGTTTTATGATAGTCTCTATCGTTATTTTTTGAATTTAAAAAATTGTTACAACCATCCAAGAATCCCGTTGAACAACCCGCGTGGAGAATAGTAAACCTTGATCCTTCACTTAGAATTTTGGTGGGATTGCTTTTTAGATTAGTATCGTGCACCCAGCGACGAATGGACGAACCATTTTGGTAGATCCATGTTTCATCCAAATACACGAAAGTCAAATTTTCACAAGAATTTAGAAACTGTAAATATGTTCTCAAAAAAGTAATTTTGGCTGCAACGACATGTTTTTGTTCACATAGAATTTTGCGACCATTTATTCTCTGTGTTTATAACCCATTGACTTAAGAATTTTGTATAATGTGGTTCGTCCCCCTTTAAATTCCAACTGTTCCATAGAATATGCCAAAAGAGTATCTACAGTGAAATATGCGTTTTTTTCATTAAGTTGCCAAATTTGTCGTCGCAGGTCTTTCCGAAACATATAATTTGTAAATAAATCCGTTGGTTTTCGCTTGCCAGATATGGCGTTTTTAAATTTTGGTTCCGTGTTGATAAATTTTCGCCACAGTTGATGTTCCCACCTATGAGAAAAAAAAATATATTTTACAGCATATTTTTACATTACAGAAAATATGTTCGAGACCCTCATAGTTACTTCTTCGAAAGAAAGATCGGGCCTGTCTTTTTGAAACTGCAAAAAACATCTTTTTATTGCAATTTTTTGTTGCAGTAAAACTATTTTAGGCATTTTCTTTTTAAATATAATGTCGCAATGATTTGTGAATCTGTCACAATGACAAATTATTTATGCTGACAAAATTAAAACATTTGTTTGCTTGATTAAAAAATTGCGTCTAATAATGTAATAATTCTGATCTAATAAATGAAGTAGAAAGGTGGCAATCCAGCCCAAAGCAAATGCCAATCAGACTACTGACAGACAAAAAACTAAATCATCAAATCAGTTTATCCAACTTAAAGAAAAAATATCAAAGCTTACTTTACTATATAAAGATCGTGAATGGATAATACATGTATTGTTTTTCCTAACTCCACTGCTACTCTGGATTCTTAAGTTGCTCTTTTTGCATACAATATTTTAATAGTTGTTTAATTAGAAATTAGTTATCGTATAACGTTTATGCCCACAACACCGAAAACACATATATGTGCGTCTTTACCTTTGTCTATACCTATAAGCTAATGTGGTTGGCGAAATGCGTCGAGTGATCAAAAAAATTCCTCATTAATTATCGAACACTATATACTGAAGTTTGCCGGAATGTAAGCTTTCTTACTGCTCCACCTTCAAGTTTGTAGTATCCGTCATGCCATGATGTGTACAGTGTAGAGATGTACCGACTGTAGATCTGGCCGACTAACCGACTAGCCGATTATTCGGCCAGTAAAAACCGACTAGTCGGCCGACTGTTCGGCTTTGCTAAAACCGGTTTATAAATGCGACAGACAGTGTGTTTTTTTTATTTCTCTGACTACCTTAAAAATTTGTTTTATTTTAATAAAAGGAATAACTAAAGTTCCTTTGTTTTCCAAAAAATGCACTCCTATTAAATTTGTTTGGATAATTTTAACATTTAATTTTTTTGTAGTAACTCAGTACAAAATAAAGAATAACACAATTTAGGGCCAGTTTATACAATATTTTAACTGAGATTAAGTTGATCGCGCATTTAACAAGGCCATTAGCGACGTCTGATTGGCGTAGAGTGAGTCACATGGTACTTTGAAGCGGTGTCAGTGGCGGTGTTAAAAATTAAATGGCAATTAAATATTTAATTGAGGTTCTGTAAACCGGGTTTATTTGTTTTATGTACTATTTTAATTTTCATAAAAAAAAAGCCGACCGATCGGCTGTTTAGCCGACCAGTCGCCGATTGCCAGCCGACAATGAAAAACGGCCGAATAGTCGGCTTATCCGACCGGTCGGCCACTAGTCGGTACATCCCTAGTACAGTGTTTACAAGCATCACTAACACCTTTATATGGATGAATTTGAGAAATATTTCCTTTTGTTTTAAAGTTTTTAACAAGCAAATAACTAATGCAGTATCAATTTTGCGTACTTAAATACGTTCGACGGAAATCTACTTAAGTCGTTGCATCTCCCAACGCGAAACTATTTATAATTCACTATTTTCTGCGATTTTTTTTTTGCAATTATAAATACATTCGAACTTCAGACGTGGAAGCTACAGAGATGCTTGATTCACAATAAAAAAAATTACTCATTTTGATCGACTTACTTAGGCGAAAAATTTCCTATTGGTGATTTTGTAAAAATGAAATAATGATGACATGTCAGTGTCGCCAAAACACATTCGTCGCAAAAACCACAAAGTCAATTGATATAAAGTGCACAAGTAGTTATGAAACAATATTTGGAAATCACCATTCCAGAAATAAAACATGTAAATCTCATAAATAATAAAGATAACATTATTCAGACCAGGATTTTTTAATGATATAAGTATTAAATACAATTTTTGACTGTGTGCGGATTTGGTGACATATTTTATTTAGTTCACATACGTACAAAACCAATCATCTTAAAGCGCATTTTTAAATGGAGATTTGTATATTTATTAGCAGTAAAGTGTCGGGTAAAGACATACCAGTTTTAATATGTATAACATACACTATCACCAATTTTGGACAAATCAAATGGAATATTTTCGAAATAACAAAAAAATTGTGTGTCGCGGATCGAATCTATAATATAACCCCCGTTGCGTAAGTTTAATAACATTGATACAATGTTTAATCATAGGTAAAGATGCATATTGCAATATATATTAATTTCTGGTGAGATTTACTTACTTAAAATTTTGACATGACGTCAACAATTTTTGAGTCGGGATGCACAGACAAATTTTGATTAATTAGCGCTTTACTATGAGTATGATAATCTTAAAGTATACATCAAATCTCATAGCAATTAGTGTAAATCTCTAGTAAAAACGGAAAATCGACATTTTCATACACTTCAAACTGTGTGAAGTGCTAAGAAAACACGAAACTAGTAATCAGTGACAAGTTTAATATGCATTATAAGACTAATAAGTTTGAGTTACGAAAGAATATAGTAATTTTGTTGCCCAAGCTACGTTTTGTTATCTTTTGTTTTCTTTCTTTTTTTACCTAAATTCCGTATAAAGAAGAGATGCTACTCAAAATGAACGTATATTCGTATAATTATTATATTATTAAAATATCAGTTAAAAATGTTTAAATTGATTTCAGCAAGAAAGCTTCATCCTTAAGAAATTTCTAATAGTCCGTTATTATGATCTCTAATTAGTACAAATTTTAGCATAAGCTATTTCTTGAATGCAGTAATTGACTATTGACTCTTCGTGGATTCGAACATTCCTCCTTTCAAGAATCGTTCGATTGCTGTAGAAAGCAGGACCTTCTTTTTACTTCCCGAGCGTAAGCAAAGGAAGTATTGTAATCGAGTCCGTCGGCCGACTCTCTACTTTTACGTTTTCTCGATCTTTCATGACTCCTAGAATACGAAAAAATAGGTCTCCCATTTCCGTCTGTCTGTCCGTCCGTCTGTCCGTCCGTCTGTCCGTCCGTCTGTCCGTCTGCCGTCCCGGATTTTTATTAGACAGATAATCTCCGAAAGTACTGGACCGATTGTTGTGAAATTTTGTACTTATATTAGGAATATCATGTAGATAGTAAAACGCTAACCAAAATTTGTCTAATCATCCCCACCACTAATGCGATGACGTCACTTCAAAATTGTACATAGTAAATGGGTCTTAAATTGTATAAAATAACATAGTCCTACACATGTAGTTTACGACTCCGAATTCAGTTTTTACCCGAAACGTCCAGATTTTTGGAAAAAAAATCAAAATCATAAAACAACATTTTGCAATTTAATTTTGAATCTGCTAACCCGAATGTTTTAAAATGTTGCAGATGTTTTAAGGCTCTAAAGAGCATCATAAATCTTTAGTCAAAATATATTTGGTTATCCCCTCCAAAAACTTGATGACGTCAGCTCAAAAGTTTGCCGAATAAATCCTATCTAAAATGAACAAAATATGATGCGTCTGTACTTGTGATATATCACTTCATTCATATTTTTTGGATTTGCATATACAGGGTGACTGAAAAAAATTAATGAATGCGCAAAATTTATTTTACTGATTTACTCAGGAACTACAAAACCGAATGCTTTGAAATCTTGAAGATGTTTTAAAATTATCATAAGCATGGTAAATTTTTGATCAAAATGTATTTGGTCGTCCCCTCCTAAAAAATTTATGACGTCACCACAAAATTTTGCTGAATAAATCCTATCTAAAATGTACAAAATATGGTGAGTCTCTTCTTGTGATTTATCATTTCATTCAAATTTTTTCGATTTGCATATACAGGGTGACCGAAAAAAATTAATGAATGCGTCAATTTATTTTATTGATTTAATCAGGAATTACAGAACCGAATGCTTTGAAATCTTGGAGATGTTTTAAAGTTATCATAAGCATGGTAAATTTTTTATCAAAATGTATTTGCTCATCCCCCCTAAAAAATTGATGACGTCACCCCAAAATTTTGCTGAATAAATCCTATCTAAAATGTACAAAATATGATGAGTCTGTACTTGTGATTTATCATTCCATTCAAATTTTTTCGATTTGCATATACAGAGTGACTCAAAAAATTAATGAATGCGTGAATTTATTTTATTGAGTTAATCAGGAACAACAAAACCGAATGCTTTGAAACATAGGAGATGTATTAAAGTTATCATAAGCACGTTAACTTTTTTATCAAAATGTATTTGCTAATCCCCCCTCAAAAAATTTGATGACGTCAGCTCGAAAGTTTGCCGAATAAATCCTATCTAAAGCGTAAAAATATGATGAGTCTGTACTTGTGATTTATCACTTCATTCATATTGTTTAGATTTTCTTAAGAGGTGGCTCAAAAAATTAATGAAGTCAATTTATTTTATTGATTAATTTAAAGGCAACACTTATTATTAGTATTACATTGGACCAACCCAATTTGGTAGACACAAAATTTTTTAAAGTAAAAACTCGGTTGAAACATAAGGGTAGCACGCTTATTTACATCGACTTTAACATTACAGACCTGCATTTGTTTTATGCGCTCACTTGGTTCCGCGAATGTGAAATAGACATGTTTATAATCAACCAATTGTGAATTTCACCGTCAAGAATCAAAATAAAACTCAATGTTTTATATAATAAGCGGAAGTCGAAGCAATAAAACCGATGGTCGTTTTGTTTACAGTTTCTCTGTTTGACTCTCACGTATGCTGTTACGCTTGTCATCTTAAATTAAGAATGTTTATACATAAACGATTTTCAGTTGCCTTTCATGTTACTAGACAGCGGATTTTTGTCGGGCTACGTCACGATTATAGGTGGGGACGCGCTGGATCGCCGGGACTCAGTAGCGGGTGATAGATAATCACTGAATTTAATTGGTACTAATTCCATAAATATAATTAACGATTTATTAATCAAACGGCTAAGTGAATGAGAACGGGGATTAACAGCAGAGTGCAACGAAACAGCGTTATTCTAATCTCAAATAAACGAAGTGCAGTCCGCAACCGCAATGAATTCGCATCCCGTACGAGCCGTACCGAGTTTGGCCTTGCCTAGCCCGACAGAAATCCGCTCTCTAGATATTACACACCGGCGCCGTATACGTGAGTAAATTGTTTCGTTATTTTATTGATTATAAGAAATCAATATTCAAAACGACCCAATTCATTTTCCCGAAAATTTGGGAATACAATAATTTTATTCTTAGTATTACACTACATCTATCCCAACTGATATACGTGTCCTTGCAAAAATGTTGATGACGTCATCACAATTTTTTTTTAAATTCCCACTACAAAAATGTAATGAGAAAAAAAAACACAATAGGCATGCAGTCGTCAAGTTTCCGACAGCGAGGGAAGTACTGTCTAAACTCTTTAGACCAATTTTTTACCATTGGTTTTAGTTAATACAATAAAACAAAAATAAGTATAGCATAGATATTTATTTTTACGTCTTACCTAACTTCTCCTCTTCTAAAGATAATAGACGCAGATGGATTAAATTTGAGGGTTTCTTATTTTTCCAGTAAATAATATATTTAGTTTTCCATTGATTTTTTCCAACAACATTATGATAAATGGATGATCAGCAATGAAGGTAATGTGTGGGCCCTTGATAAGTTTCTTAGGGCAGATCGTCATTCCTGCATAAAAAAAAATCAGTCCGCATTAAGTTGGTGTTGGTTTTTTTGAAAACATTGTGAAGTAAGAAGTAATATGTTTACAATTAACCTAAATTTAATCGATGAGAGCTGACAACGCGCAAATGTCAGTTATACACAACAATATAGATTAATAAAACATTTGCCTTTTTTCTTAAATGAAAATGTATATATTTCCAAATAAAATGCCACAAGATTTTCAAAAGTTAATTAATAATGCCAAGAAGTAAACTCAGGAACAGAACATATAATAATAATAAACTTACCAGTAGCTGCTGCTGCTTCTGCTCCTTCTTCATTAACCTCGATAAAAGCTTTCTGTATAACTTTGCTTACGTATAAAGGCTCTTTTGAAGTAATCATCCCACTGAAATTAGCTACAGGACTAAATATTTCACCAAGCCCAAGCTGAATAATAAAGAAATGAATACAATACAACAATAATTATAAATATACTTTAGCATATTTAGCAAAACTATTGACAATTTGCAAAAGCTATATACCTCGGTTAAAGAATCTTTTAAATCAATTGTTTGTTCAATTTTGAATTTTGGCAAGGCAACGGTAACTTGAGCGTTCCACAATTCATTTGTGATTTCCGCTAAGTTTACAGTAGTCAGCTTCTTTTCCAATTCGGCAATACCATTTCTTTCGAAGGGCAAAATAATGACCATACTTAGGTTTTTATTAGTGTAAGGTAGTTCTAAAATTTTAGCTCCCATCTCTTTAATTGAGTTAAAATGAAACTTCCTCTTCATGTGCATCATTTCCACATTTACTGAATCTACATCATTTAGATAGAATGGTTCAGTTCTGGTGGCGTTCTTGCTGAAGACGTGCATCCAACGGGCCTTGAAATAAATAGCATTCACAAGCACTAATCGTGTGGAGCCATCTAAATCCCCTGCGTTGACTAAATTCTTGATTTTTTCTTGTGTTTTCTCTTCGACCCAAATATTAATACTTTCAGCAGCAGATTGTCTCTCACGAAAGTTAAGTAATTGTACTTCAGACACGAAATTTTCAGTGACAGCGTTGTTGAAGTCTGGTAGAAGCTGATACCCCTCCATCAGGTAAACTTTATTGGCCATTAAAAGTGTTACATATGGAATAGTGTTGAGGTGATCAATCAGAATTTTGTAACCTTCTTTAATGACTTTAGCTTCAGGTACTTTCAATGTGGAAGCAAATTTTTCAGCAGTTGTACCCCGAGCACCTTGGTAAGCCATGGAAAGAACGGCATGAAGACTGATAGGAGAGAAAATACTATTTCCTGGTGATGTTGCGGCCAAAACGTTGTATAGGTTAATGGTGAATTCGCTATTGCTGTCCAAAACTTCGACTTCTGCTGTTTTTTCACCCATTGTGAAGGTTACAATAGTATACGAAGAGTTTCACTGCAAATACTAGTCGGCGTGTTACTGAAGTAAAATATAACATGCGCTCGTTTTAAGTACCAAGCGAACTATTTTTAACGGCGGTTTACTTGTAAATTAATATGTTGGCAAAATATCTAGACCGATCTTGAGTGAAAAATAAAAATGTTCACGGTGCATTAGTAATTAAGGGAAAGCACAACAAGTCATCCAAATATGACTTGTATTTTCCGTGTCCCTCGTGGCTATCTTTGGAATGGATGTGAGCATCGAATTTATGGTGTAGGTAGTGGGACTGCATGAAACTATTTCTGCCGTTTTTTATATGCAAACATTCATTAAAATTTAGTATTTCTTTGATTTTATTACATCTATTTGTTAAATCAAAATGTTTACGAATACATAAAACATTATTTAAATCATATAAAATAATGTACACGTATACCTACTTGTAGTTTATGAGTCCTCCTGGATTTTTGATCACAACTACTTTACAAAAATGCTTGTGCACGTATAAAAGTGCGAATCCCTTCGTCGTCGACGTTTTTTTTTTAAGAAATTGAATTTATCTAATTCAATAAAGACCTTGTAGAAATAAAAGAATAATTGGATAATTAACCACTAGTGTACCTTATAGCTGCATAATAAAGTAAACATTTTTTCTGCGACAGACGAAATTATTTATTTATTGTGTTTTCGTTGTTAGAAAAGTTTAAAAGCTTTTACTTTTGTAAATACCCCATGATTTTTGGAACTTCATCTCTATAACAGTTTATGATTCCTAATTCTCCGTCGTACTCGTATAGATGTTAATTAAAACTTCAATTACCTTAAAAATTAATCAGTACACTAAACACATTTTTATGAATATAAAATAAAAAAATTAGACCGAAGTTTATTTCGATAGAACTTCCTTTGCGCTTGAAATGCAGTCCAATAAATCCTGTTTCTTCGAAAAAATATAAAAAGCGATTCTGCCAAAAAAACCGGCCACCCTGAAAAATTTCGCAAAACCAAGCTTTAAAAATTTTTAATTTAACTAGTGATCGTTATTTTATTAAAGAAACCAATTAAACGCAGGATTAAATTTAATTTAACAAAATAACAGAAACAGAGCGACACTTTGAGAGAGGTCTGTAAGAATTAACGGAATTATTTTCGTGTGAAAACGTTTATTAATTGCCTAACTTATAATAAAATGATAAAAAACACTGTTTACAACAACAGCCTCCTTTATTGTTTTTTTAAGAAAATATCATACTTGGTCTGTTTCTGATATTTTGTTAAATTAAATTTTATTTTGCGTTTAATTGTCTTCTTTTTTTGCTAATTTCACTAGTTGAATTAATAATTTTTAAAGTGGTTTTGCGAAATTTTTCAGGGTGGCCGGTTTTTTTTGCCGGTCAGTGTAGATACAAAATTTGACAACCATTGGTCCAGCTGTTTCGAAGATTATCTGTATAATAAAAATTGACACAGACAGACAGACGGAAACAGGAGACCACTTTTTTGGTACTCTTGATGGGCATGAAACGTCAAGGAAACATGGAAGCAGCAAATCGCCTGACGGATTCGTTTACGCTCGGGAAGGAAAAAGGGGTACACTCTATGATTATTCTGTCTTTTTTGTATATGAAACACTAAAATACAATAAAAAGTGTGTGAAATTTTTACACTTTAATTTTTTTTATGTTTATAAATATTATAAACATAAGTAATACAAATGTTATAATATTTCGTTACATTAATTATACACATAACAAAAATGTGAACAGTACAAACTTTTAAAGTAGGTCGTTAGGATTAGAGACGCGTCCAATAAAAAGATTCTTCTCCTTCTTCTCCAGCAGATAATAAATAAAAGGATGATCCGCTATAAATAACATGTCAGCAGAGATGCGCCAGATCTCGTCACCTGTATAAAAAATGCAAAATAAATTAGATAGAGAGTGCCTGTAAACAATAAAAAAACAAGATATTTTAGTGGTTAGTAAATAGATTTAGGTCAGCTTTTCAAAATTTAATAGGAGCGTCAGTTTTTCTGTGTTTGTGATTTCATTTATAGGCGTTATCGTAAAATAAAATAAATGAAATTCATGGAACCAAATTTTACAATTTTACTGCAATACTGGATTTGTGTGATTGCATTAAAGGGCCGAATGTCTAAATAATTTCGAAGCCATACTTTTTTCCTTCAAAATAAAAATTCTTAGATTGAAATGAAATGAAACACAAGTAAATTAGATAGATATTTATTTTTCAACTTAACTAGTTTATCTCACAAAAAAAAGATTAGATTGTTAATGTTCCGGCTTCATTATTTTCCCAGCAAACAAAATATTAGGCTTTCCAGCTGATGTTTCCAACAATACTAGGACAAATGGATGATCAGCAATGAAGAAAATATCAGGGCTCATTTCTTCTATACAACAATCCTTAGCCATAATCGTCATTTCTGTACATAGAAAAATCTTTAAAAATATCACTGTACATATGTAGTTTTTAAGGAGCTCTTTCAAAAGTCGATATATATTTAAAATTTGATTTTCAAGAAAAAGAGAAAAAAAATGCTAATGAGTGATGACATCGAGTAAACACTTTATGGTTCAGGTTCGCTTATGTGTCCATAAACAACAGAAATTTTTTCTATGCAAAAGTCCAAATTTCTCAGATCCTTTTTCTTCGAGACCAATTTATACATTTTTGCATTTTATTTTATATTATTCCAAAAGAACAAACTTATTTTACAGCACAACTTTTTTTCGTTAAGCAATATTGAAAGCAAAATTACTCATAAATATACTTAATAATCGTAAATCAACAGTATAATGAATCTCATATTACCGACTTTGTTTTGCACAGAATGGAAAATAAATTGACGATATTAATTACTGTCAATAAAATTAGGTTTTTTTTTTAAATCACAGGAAAAATAACTAGATTCTTAAATTCCGTCAGTAAATAAAATATTTGTTTTCCTACTGAATCCATACTGAGTCGAAAATAAGCGTAACATTTGTTTTAAAGAAGAATTTTATTTTTTAGTGTTTTTATGCGTTGATAAATATAATTTATGTAGACGTGGTACAATTCCTCCCCACCCGGTTCCAGTCGCCATTGATGTTAGTAAAAAAGAAAGGAATGTTTGAGTGTAACGTTTAGTTGAAGATGGATATTTTTATTCCATTTATGTTCATAAAAATGTATGTAGTATGTAATTTTATTATTAGAAAAATATAAAAATAGAAACTCAGAAACTCTTTCTTTCTTACAGTAGAAGTTTCAGGAAGTATACGAAATCGAACGAGGTATTAAAGATTAATTGTTACTTAGATAAATTGTGTTTGATTTAATTAATAAAATAAATTGCTGCATTTATTATTTTTTGAGGAAATTCTATATAAACATTTCTAAAAAATAAACTCACCAGTAGCAGCTGCTGCCTCAGCTCCTTCTTCATTTATTTCAATGAAGGCTTTTTGTATAATTTTACTGACATACAAAGGCTCTTTTGAAGTAATCATGCCGCTGAAATTAGCTGTATGTGGATCAAATATTTCACCAAGTCCAAGCTGAATAATAAAAGATCATATAATTATTTTACATATCTTAATCGAAACTAACGACAACTCTCAAATGTACGTACCTTAGTTAAAGATTTATTTAAATCAATGGTTTGTTCAATTTTGAACTTTGGAAAAGCGACGGTTACTTTGACGTGCCACATTTTATTTGTGATTTCAATTAAGTTCACATTAGCTAGCTTCTTTTCCAGTTCGTCAATATCATTTCTCTTGAACGGCAAAATGATGAACATGCAGAAATCTGTGTTAGTATAAGGCAATTCTAAAAGTGCAGCATCCAACTCTTCAACAGGTTTGTAATGGAAATGTCTGTTTATATGCATCATTTGTACGTCTACAGAATCTACATCATTTAGATAGAATGGTTCAATTTTAGTTTCTTCCTTGTCAAATTTGTACAGCCAACTGCCCTTGAAATAGATGGCGTTTACAAGTACTAAACGCGTAAGATCGTCTAAATCGTCTTTGTTGATTAAATCCTTGATTTTTTCTTTAGTTTTATCTTCAACCCAAGCGTTAATAGTTGCAGCGGCTGCCTCATTTGCACCAAAATTAAGTAGTTGTACTTCAGATAGGAAATTTTTAGTAACAGCTTCACTGAAGTCTGGTAAGAGCTGATGCCCTTCCATTAGGTAAACTTTATTAGCCATTAAAAGTGTAACATTTGGAACAGAATTGAGATGGTTCATAACAATGTTATAACCTTCCCCAGCAATATTAGCTTCAGCAATGTTCAGTGTAGAAGCAAACTTTTCAGCAGTTGTACCTCTAGCTCCTTGGTAGGCCATGGAAAGGACAGCATGGACGCTGATAGGGGAGAATATGATATTTCCTGATGACGACTTCGACAAAACGTTGTATAGGTTAGTGGTGAACTGGTTATTGCTTTCCACGACTTCCAGTTTTGCTGTTTTGTCAGCCATTGTTGATGAGAGAAGACACACAAAACTATTTCAAAAAAACAATGTATTACAGAAGCAATGTCTATAACAACATAAAGACTAGCCGGTCGGTTACTAAGATCAAACATATATACGCCGGCTTTTAAGTAGCAAGTAAACTATTTTTAATCAAACGTTATTTTTTAAATCATTGTGTTGGCAACACATCTAGTCTGATCAATATTCGGCGAAAAGCAAAAATGTTTGTGGTGCAATGTTGATTACATTAATGCTAATCCCATGACGTGTTCTCTTTACCATGAGTGATTGTGTCTATGGAGGGGATATAATTGTATAATTATATCGTTGTTTTTTTTGGGAGACATCCTCAAGGTTGACATTTCAGCAGGATATTATTCCTGCTGCGTTGATATGCAACCCACTTAATATGGTGGCTCTGTGGGTGGACCGATTTCATTATTTTCGATGTGTTTGTAGTTTTAATGCAGTGACTGATTACTTTTTGTACTAAAAACCAGTGGCGGCTGGTGACCTTTTGAAATGGGGGGACACAATTTGATTGATGAGTTAAATATGAAGATATAAAACAGGTTGTTATTACCAATTAATAGACGAAATTGTGTGACGGAAATAAATACAAAAATACATTCAATAAGAATAAAAAAGGATTTCTCCACATACCATTTTGCCTTCGGTGTTCATGGCATCTAAAAGTTCATTTTGGACAGTTTTTGGCGTTCCTTTAAAAACCGTTGCTTCTTTCAAATGATCTGATAAAGTCGAACTCAGCCATAAAATCAATCAGACCTCGAAATATACCTGGATTTTGTGATTCCCTACTTTCGTCATGTCCACGTAGAGCAAATTCAAACACTCCACAAAATTTTATGCACATTATCAATCGGCGTAATACATGGCGATTTTTGTCGACCCTTGCGTTATGTGCCCGAATATTATTAATATAAGCAGTGTGTAGTTGTTTCCGAATGTCTGTATTACCGAGAAGATTATCCAAGAATATTAATTATACGTGTTCGCGCAGAAGGAAAATTAAAATCCGCGATAGTAACTCAATCCTCCAGAGCACGATCGCAATGGGCTCACAAGCCAGTTGTATCAGGCGCATATCAGGCAGCTACGACGTGTACAGGCACGTAACCAAGGTGGGGCCTGGGGGGGCACAGGCCACCCCAGCAAAACCCTGTGCCACCCCTGGTGCCCCCTTAAATTAATTTTAAATTTTGAAAGTAAAGCAAATTCGAAATTTCAGATCAACAGTAAATTTTAGCTATGAGTAATCTTATGTTCTTATCTTGTAATATAACTCTCTGAGTAAAGTGATATTGCTGTGAACAGTTTTGTCGATAACTTTTTTAAGCAATTAGACGATAAAACTGATATGCCAACTCATTTCTGGTAAGATTTTATTAATTTTATATTGACTACTAGCGAAGTTTTTTTTTAACTGCTTTTTGAATTGTTGGCATATCATAATAAATACTATATGTATTTCTAGTACATATACATACCTATATACAAAAAGGAAACATTTCCGTACAGTAAAGTCACTAACGCACTAACGTGAAAATCTTGATTATTGTACCTCTCAATATTAAAAGTAAATACCTGTCAATATCAACTATTTGCACCCCATTAAATTTATATATATATATATATATATATATATATATACTGGTTGTGATCCAAGTAAAATGTTGGTTTATACTAATGAAGACTTTTTTTAAAGGCCCCCTTATTTGAAATTAGTGCCTGGTGGTGTAGTTTCCATGGCAAAGGTGTAAACAAAACATCTAAATCAGTCATGATTCGGTCCATTCGGTCTCTGTGCCGGGCTTTTATCAGCATTTCATCAGAAATAACATATCATATATCCAAGACACATCTTTAGATGCAAGTGGAAGTAAGTTTTGATACATTTTATACAAGTGGAGCGAGATAAAAAAATTAGTTTTGATAATTATGACACAAATTTCCGGATAATTTTTTAAATATTGAAAATTACTATTTTGCTATGTCCAGTGTGTTTGTAGACGTTGTAATTTTGGGGGGGCACGTGCTCTTGTGCCCCCCGGCACCAGCCGCCCCTTCTAAAAACAATACATTTAATTGACTAAAGCATAGTTCTTTCGATGCTGGATTTTAGGTAGAGTTCAATTTAAAAATTGATTGTCTGAAAAAGATGAGTGAGCCTGTATTAATGGAATTAAATGCAGAAGTGCATCTTAACATTCATATGCAATTGGTTGATGAGAAGTGTTGTCATATTGATGATTTAAAATTTGCTTTTTTCAAGAGACCGCAACAATAACATTAACAGGCGAGTCAACAAAATTACCCACGACAGACAGGGTGTTTTTCAAAGGTATGGAAATCCTGACATATTGAAAAGCTATATGAAACTGAATTGACTGAATAAATTTTAGAAAAAAAAAAAATAATCTGTTCACACTTTTTTTTTGTGCCAATGACAAATAGTAATTAGGTGCAAGGTGTATATTAATTAAGTGATTCTATTTTTATTTCTTGTCTGTCAAATTGTTTAGAAGAAAGGTTAGCAAACCTAAATCGATTGGTAAAGGAATATGTTAGACTATTATGCAATGAGGAGCTCTAATATCCGTGATATACCAACTGCTTCATATTTAACACCAGAAAAAGAAATCCCTAGGATAGAGATTGGAAGACCGAATAGGCCATAAAATTGTCCCACTTCTGTTTATCCACCGTCATGGGAAGTTTTTGTTAAACCACGCGCTTACTTGGCGTGCATAATGAGCCAAAGCCCCATCGTGGAGATACCACATATCACGTCGAGTATCTAGTACCACATCTTCTAGAAGGTTGCCTAAGATGTAATTTAAAAACTCTAAATAAGTGGCGGCTGTTAATCGGAGCGCTAAAATGTATGGACCTGTTAAGTGGTTTCCAACTATTCATGCCCTGGACATTGACAGCGAAGCAATCATTCACAGAACGCAACCCTTTTTGGCCAATCCTCAGATTTTAAGACTTATACGCGTTGCACATGATACGGGTTTAGGCCCGGTTTACTTAAGGTCCTCCAACCTACAAATGGGGAAAACCCTACTCGGTACGCCAATCTGCGCAAGCTTATGCCCAGATTTTCTTCCACAATATTTAAAATTTCGTTCGATGTAGGTGGACGAAATCCTCCATTTTCTCGGAGACGCTAAACAACGCCATTGAAAGTTCTATAGTCTGGTCAGCTGGGGAAAGCTTCACCGTAGAGACGTTGAAATTCAAGACCAAGTTCAAACGTTCTGTCGTAGATTAAGCTCATTTCGACCTTTGTGTATCTTTTAGCAAACCTCCAGTTTGGCCAAAAACGTTAAAAACTTTTCACGTGAAAAACGTTTCTGTTGCTGAACTACGATTATCACTTTTTACCTCGAGAGAGTAATTTTTTAGTGAATTTTTGTCAAAAACGAAAGGTGATTTTGAGTTTATGATACGTGCTTCTCATGTCCAATTCCTGCTTCTTTTTTACATACCTTTCAAAAATACCTTGTTATTCTTTCTAATAGTATTTCCAAATGTGACATTTTTCGTTTTTATTATTATCTAATTAAGACAGGTCCAATTTTCAATATTTGTATTTTATTAGCTTACATGTACTGGAGTTATTAATTGTTGAACAATCTTAATTAATACCTATGATGTGACTAGAAAATTTTGAAAGTTGAGTGGCATAATATTACAAAAATTTAGGTTGTCAAGAATAGAAATTTGTGTATGATCTGATCGAATTTTCCAGTGGAATCAGTTTGTTCTTACTCTGTCGTATGTAGTTATCTGTCTAGATTATCAAGTTTCTGTTTAGCGGATGTGCGTAGAAAACAAGGTATTTGAAAAGTATTGATGCAGTCACATTCCCTTCTCTGCCTGTTATTAATTCACCAAAGAGGCACAATTATTTTGAAGAGTACCTGAGTCCAAAATGTGAATTCCTAGGTCATAACTAAAGAGCGGATTTCTGTCGGGCTAGACAAGGCCAAACTCGGTACGGCTCGTACGGGATGGGAATTCATTGCAGTTACCGGCTGCACTTCGTTTATTTGAGATTAGAATAACGCTGCTTCGTTGCACTCTGCTGTTAATTCCAGTTCTCATTTACTTAGGCGGTTGATTAATAAATCGTTAATTGTATTTATGGAATAAAGTGACAATTAAATTCAGTGATTACCTATCACCCGCTACTGAGTCCCGGCGATGCAGCGCGTCCCCACTTACAATCGTGACGTAGCCCGACAGAAATCCGCTGTCTAGTCATAACATGTGAGAACTGTTGCTGTAAAACGTTTGGGTGCGAATGAGTGTAGGAACAGATAAAACTCGTTCTAAATCAATGGCTGAAACTTGTGATATTACAGCGTCTAATTCCATTTTCATTTTAGCCTATTCTGCTCTTCTTTAACGTAATTCAAGTTGTACCTTTAACCTCTGTTATATAAGTCATATATTGAGCAGGTGTTAGTTTTAGACTGCACAAATCGTAAATGTAAAAATATCTTTTTGAATATTTGCAGATAATACTTAAGTCACACTTGTATCAATAAATTTACATTCGAAAGCTAAAAATTTAATTCTATTATTCAAATCAGAGCTAAGAAATTATTTCTGTGACTTACTTCTACTACAGGGGTTTTATTCAACAGGAAAATTGCTAATATGGTTTTTTATTAGTTCTTTAACGTGTGAATCATATTTCCTTTATTTGACTTGCCTATTTTATTCGTGTCACGTTATTTACTTTTTTCTACTATAACTTGATGATGAGATAACAGAGCAAAAATGTTCGAAAATATGGTTTTCGAGGATCCCACACCAAACAGTTGTAGAGCAGTCTGTTTGATATATCCTTCTCTAATTCAGTGTGGATCGTCCCATCCGAAAAAAAAACCCAAAAAATAGAAGATTTTATTTGAATATATTATTTCATTCACTGGCAGGATTTAAGAGGCGTCCGACGAAAAGATGATTCTCTCTTTTTTCAGAGAGAAAATAAAGGAAGGGATGATCTGCTTGAAAATGCCTTGGAGGAGGTTTACCACAACGTTTCACGATGATCTTAGCTATGCACAGAAAAGTAAAAATTAGTTGTTGAAACAATCATGCAAAATCCAAACTGCGAGATACAGAATGGGATAAATGGTATTACAAGTATTTTTTTATATCTAGAGGAAAATTTTTAATTATATATAAATAAACTAATTTGTTAGGTATATGGTAAAATATATCCAAAACATAACCTAAATTTATAGCATATCATGATTGACATAGTTGCCACAAAATTACTTCCGTTCTGCTAAGATAAACGCACGAAAAGTTCACATTTTTATTTCAGAAGTAGTGCCAATAGACTCAATGATTTCCGATCACGCGATAATTAAAACACAAATGCGCTAAACATCTTTGTGAAATCGTTGTCGCTTTTTCTCAAAAGTTATATTTGATCTTTTTCACTTGAAATTTCTGTGGCGCTCATCATTATGATTTCAATTTTACACTTTCTCATTTTTGACTTGCTCTCAATCATCTGATGATCACTGTGTAATGCACTTCAAATATATTGTTGCATTTCAAACTCTGAAAGTCTGTTATCGTATTTTTTTCAACGTGATACTGTTAACATTAGATGAAAATTTTCGTTTAGATTTTTTTAAACTGTACGTGATGAAGTTAATTATTTATTATTAGCATATTAAACAAAACCAAGGCACATTCATAACCCACAAGTACAAGTGTTTGTTATTTTATAAAATTTGTACGGCATGTACTAAGCAAATTCGTGAGATGACGTCATCAGATTATTGGTGGGGATGGTAGGACAAATTTGGTTAGTGTTTTGCCATCTATACGATATTCCAAAAATACATATAAAATTTGACGATAATCGATCTTGTAGTCTCGGAGATTATCTGTCGAATAAAAATCAACACAGACGATAGATTACTTTTTTCATATTCTAGGGGTTATGAAACGTTGAAAAAGTAGACCGTCGATCTGTTACAATACTTGCTTTGCATACATTCGGAGAGTAAACATATTCATTGAGATATAAGAAGTAGTAAATAGAGTCAAAAGCATGTATATAATTCCAACTGGTGCCTCGCTAGTGTAATGTTACAAAATATTATGTATTACGGCTACACAGATACAACTTTAATTGACAAACTTTTTGCTTACAACAACGTTAGACGTTTATTAGTGGATCATCAGCTGTATACTTTTGCGACGGATATGGTTTAACAAACAATTTGATTTAGAGAACCGTTTTATTTAGTTGAACCTTGTATATCTAATTTAGCAACTAACTATTTAAGTATACTGAAATTGTAATAATACGTAAAAATACTTGTAACACATATCCACAATAAAAATACAGGAGTTTTTACATAAAAGCAACCATAAACACTACAAAATAAAAATAACTTACCAGTAGCAGCTGCTGCTTCAGCCCCTTCTTCATTTACTTCAATAAAAGCTTTGTGTATAGCTTTGCCCACATACAGCTCTTCGTTTGCAGTAATCATACCACTAAAATTAGCTGCAGGACTGAATATTTCACCAAGTCCAAACTGAAAAATTAAAAGAATTATTGTGTAAAGGGCGTGTCAGATTTTGTTGCCCCGGAAATGTTTGTAATTAGTTGATAATTGCTCGACGGTAAGGTTAATGGCAAGTTCACACACAAAAATAGGGTAGCAACTACAATAGCATGTTTGCGAAAACCTTTTCTTATAAAGTTTTCCTTATGCTTACAATTATAATTTATAATTATAGTTATAAGTATAAATTGTAACAGTTATGCTGACGGCTTAGAACCTTACATTGACAAGCAGAACTGACTTTCTGTCACGCAAATTGATTCATTTTGCCCATGAATAATTTTATTTTACGGCCCTCTTCCTCCTCTTGCCATTTTTTCTGTTCGAACTCAAGCTTAGCTTTTTTGAATTCCAACTCTTCTATTTGAATTTTCATATTATCTTGATGTTGCTTTTCTTTAAATCTTAATTGTTCTTGTTGTAGCTGACTTTCCCGTTTCATTTTTTCAATTAAATATGAAAAACTTGTTCCATCTTTAGTTCCATTTCTCGTCTTTCGTGCTGCTGCTGTATAAACCCTGCTAGATTCTTGGTTGAACCCTTCACGACCCCCACGCTCACCATCAATATCAGTGTCATTAAAATCGTCAACAGTGTGAAAAAATATTTCATTGTCCACGTCAGTGGCTTCTGTTTCTAATATTTCTTCACTATTACAACTTTCAATAGGATTGTCCAAACTTTGCAGAGCAGCTTGGCGAATTGCTTTTGCAGGCATAACCTCGTCGAATTTTTGGCCACTGCATCTTTTTTTACCCCGTTCATTTTTTTTATTTTCTATGTCAATTTGTGCCACATCTTCATATTGCGACCAGACAGTCAGAAGTTTTCTAACAGCGTCGCCCCACTCAGTCTGTATCCGTTCTTTCCCACTTTCTGTAGCTTCGTCGGCATCAAATTTTCTAAATTTTATTACTTGTTCCAACATATGATCTTTTAATAATTTGAAGCTACAGTTCTGAAAGCGCTCTCTTTCGTCTTCACTTACGACTGCATGAAGTTTTTTCCACACATCTTCTTCGTTTGTAAATTCAGTCTCGCAAAGAAGGTCGAATAATGCATTCAAACATTTTATACGTTCCCTCTCTGAGAATCGAAATCGTTTCTTTTTCAGTTGCGACATAACTAATTAAAGTTCTAAATGACACTGACTGACATTGTAGAAAAATTCTACTATTGTCAATATAAGAAGTAACGATTGTGAGTGTTATAATTATAAGACATAGTTATAAGGATAAGTGTAAGCATAAGAAAAAATTTATAAGAAAATGTTTTGCGCAAACACGCTAATGAGTATGAACTACTGTATATAAATAAGCTTTCTATAGTTTCAAAATTCAGTTTCTTACTAATGCAGAAATCTGAAGTTACTAAGTGATTGTTTATTTTTTTTATGGGACAAAATTACATATTTGTTTCATATAGAAAATACTTTATATTTTAGAAGAAAATTTGTGACAACTAAAAGAATATATACAATAATTCGAAACTATTGAAATTTTTTTAAAGATACACACCTACCTGTGTTAAAGAATGCTTTAAATCGATTGTCTGTTCAATCTTGAATTTAGGTAAAGTTACATTAACTTCAATGTGCTTCATACGTTGTGTTATCTCGGTTAAGTTAGCACTGGTCAGCTTTTTTTCGAGTTCAGCAATTCCATTTTTCTCGTAAGGTAAAATAATGAGCATGCTTAGATCCTCGTTACTATAAGGCAACGCTAAAATTTGGGCGCCCAACGTTTCATCTATCGTATAATAAAATCTTCTTTTTGTATGCATCATTTGCACATCTACCGAATCTATATCATTGATGTAGAATGCTCCAGTTCTGGTTAATTCTTTGTTAAATTTATGCATCCAACTGCCCTTGAAATAAATAGCGTTTACAAGCACTAAACGCGTCAATGCACTTAAGTCGTTCTTATTGATTAAATTCTTGATTTTCTCTTTTGTGTTCTCTTCAACCCAAGCGTTAATTCTTGCAGCAGCTGCCTCATTTTCAGCAAAATTAAGTACCTGTACATCAGACAGGAAATCTTTAGTGATTACTTTGTTGAATTCTGGTAAGAGTTGATAGTTCTCCATAAGATATACACTATTTGCCATCAGAAGTGTAACATTTGGAATAGAACGGAGACGGTTCATTACAACGCGATAACCATCCGCAACATTCGCAGCCGCAGGCACTTTCAATGTGGAAGCAAACTTTTCAGCAGTTGTACCCTTGGCACCTTGGTAGGACATAGAAAGAACAGCATGCACGCTGATAGGAGAGAAGAAAACATTTCCTGGTCTTTCCGCCAGAAGATTGTAGAAATTAGTTGTAAACTGTTTGTTACTTTCCAAGACTTGGAATTCTGCGGTTTCGTTAGCCATTGTTGATAATAAAATAACGCCTCAGCGAGACAATTCTAAGAACTGTAACATACAAGGATTAGCTCAGTTAGTGTTAGAATAAAATAAATAAAATAACAGTTTCACCGTATGCACCAGCCGCCCAGTTATTAACATCAAATATATGCACTCGCCGGCTTGGAAATGTCAAGAGATTTTTATTTTAATCAATGGTTATTTTTTGACCTAGTAAAATATCTAGACTTATGTTTAGTGGAAAAAATTTTTGGCACAGTATTTAATAGGAAAATACCACTCCGGTGATGTATTTTGTTTAGAGGTGACCGTACCGTGTGAGACTGCAACGGCGTCGGAATAATGCTACTGGTTTTTAGAACGGTTCAGAGAGGTCAATGTTTCAGCAGGAAAATATCTTTGCTAAGTCTCATATATAGGTATAACCATTAAAACACAATGCACTCATGTTTTCATGCCTTTACCTGCTTTTTGAATTACTTGCACGGGTAGCATTAAGGCTGCGTCTGGACTGGTTTCGTACGATTTTAAATACGTGGGGAACATCGCGGGGATCTTCTAATTTAGATTCATGTCTCGTGTGAAGTTTTTAATAAAAATAGACTGCTCCACAAAATTAACGCACCACTAGAGAAATTTGAAAAAAAATTACAACCTCTGTAAAATAAATTTCAAAGTACATGTTTTAGAAATAAGGTATAATAACGTGAAATAAAACAATAAAAGCAAAACAACTTGAAACATCAACGAAAACATAACCAGAAAATTCAATAGTTTCCAATTAAAAACTTAAAAAAAAGCAACTTAAAAACGAGTGTTTCCGCTTCTACTTCTGATCACAGCTTCGCATCTCTCAGGAATAATTAAAATCATACACCGAATATCCTCTTGGTCTGGGACGTTCGAAATTTGCACCAACTGGTTACCAGTATCCTTAAGAACAGCGGGTGACGGTTTATGAGCTCTAAGTCGCCTCCCTACAATGTCCCATACGTGTTCTATGGGATTAAAATCTGGACTTCGTGCAGGCCATTACATAACTTGAAGTCCCACCTCTTGAATATATTGCTGCACGATACGTGTACTGTATGATCTAGCGTTATCTTGATGGAATATGAAGTCCTCCCCTATAAATATTCTTCTAAAATGTCCGATATGTATCGTTCACTATTTAGATTGTGTCGAGGAAACACATGTTGGTCCGTACCCGCCTCTGAAGATACACCCGCCCAGACCGTCACAGATCCACCTCCGAAGGGGACTTTTTGGAGGACGTTGCACTGAGTGGTGCGTTAATTTTGTGAAGCAGTGTAGTTATTTACATTATGAGTGCGGTAGGTAGCATTTTGCAGGTTGAGGTTTTAATTTGAAAATTATGTACAAAAATGTAACTTCTATCAACTCCCACCATTACTTTTCCATTTAAAGTTCTTACAAAAATTACAAAAGTTCTCAAAGCGTAGGTAGGCCATATAGGGTCCATATAAACTTGACTAATGTTTAAGTCACTTTAAACGAACACGAACACTGAGACAGGAGGTAGGTACCCGGAAGAAAAGTGTCAACTTGTCTTGTTCTAAAACTACATTCTGGAATCGTCATATTTTGCATGCGGGTTTTTAGTGATGAAGGTAAGGTAGATTGTGTAGTGTAGCACTGTCCACCAGACGGTGCTGGTTAACATTTTAGAAGATACCGAAAATACCATGGAAATCATCAAATTTCAGAAGATCAGAGTCGGTGTAAATTGGTTATGAATGGGTTCAAAAGTAGCAAATAGTAAAAGAATTTGTCGTATGTCCACTCCGTTGACAAGCGCTTTTGAGCACGCCACTGGAACAACCAGTTTCTCGGAGGAGCTGAAAGAGCCATTTATGACCCCAATCGAAACCCCTGTCCCCGGAGTTTTTTAAACTATCTTCGAAACACAGAATTTTTGTTCGATCTCTGTTCTCGCAAAGAGCTCGTAAAGAGGGTGGTCTTGTGAAATAATTGTCTTGTTCGTTATTGTACGACCAAAGATAAATACAAACGCCGTCAATTATTTTTTAGTACTTTAGACCGCAATCTGTAATAAAACCATTACGCATTAGGAATGCATTTAATAAACTCACTTGACATACACTTAGTAAAACTTTTGACTTAAACGGCTTAAGCTAAACCACCCTTTTGAGTCAAACTAGGCTATTGTAAGCGTTATGGACCTGAATCACAAGGATTGTTACTGTCCATTGTTGCCATAATGGAGGTGTAAAGTTTTACTAGGTATATATGAACTGAGTTAAGTTATGGACCCATGCATTTGGACTTCCATCAACTTTGGTTCGGGTGGAATTAAGAGGCAGGTACCATAAACAATTAGGGTAGGAATAAATAAGTAATTACTTATAATTTTACAGATTTTTGGAATATACTTATAAGGTACAGACTACAGACTTAACAAATTCAATTCTACTTATTTGTCCTAATTGGTATCTTATTATTCTTTCCTCAATTCAATCTTGGAGGAGGAAATAAATCGTCTTCCCCAATGTAATTTTCAACGAGGTAATCACAAAACTTCTGAACCCGAATATCGGTGGGAAGAAATTCTGTAAAATCTGGAGTATAACAATCACCTACTGATGGTTCTAAACACTGGGGCTCAATAATTCTTGCTAAAAACAGAATTTTTATCGTTGTATTCAAGGGAAAGAGACAAATTTTGAATTTTTTTATACCATGACTGACAAAGATTTTGACTGCAGTATGAATTGCAACTTCGAAATCAATGATAACATTACTTAGCTGCAAAGTTTATTGACATTCTTGCAACTTTTTGTGAAGAAGTTGTAATAGTCTGACATATGTTTCTACTGCTTTATTTGCCAGTAAACAAAACATTATGAATGTAATGACTATTTTACAGGCATAAATTGTAAAAAACTGATAAAGGAATTTTGTACAGAATGGGAAAATCCAGTCCATATATATGTATGTGTGTATCTAAATTTGATTTAAATTAAAATATGATTATCCCACTGACATTATCATTAATCAATAAAAATTGTTCTTCCCTATTTGTTATTAAATATTTTTATTCTAAAATTAGATGAACCAAGTCTCTGCTTTCTGATGGAAGCTTGTGTATCTATGTGTGTAGTACTCTCTACAATTGACCTACTGTAACTGCTTTACTTCATAACCTGACTATTTACAAATACTGTCTCTAATATGCATCAGTAGCTGAACTTTACACTTTATTTTTTTCATCTATTTAGATATTATTATTATAAATACAGGGTGTTTCACGAGTAATGTAGGGCCGCCTTACAAAGTTGACAATACAACACAATACATTTTCAGGGGCATCACTAATTTTGACAAAAAAAAAAAAATGCGCATAAAACATAGTTAGCTTTTGCATTTTATAAATTTTGTCAAAAATGTTAGTTCAAGACCTTTTGAAAGGTTATTATTAGTCTAAGTTAAATCAAAGACATTAATAAGTAATCTAAACAACCAAATCTGTTAATTATAAGATTTATTATTCAAAAACAACATAACCAATTTAACAATATTAATGCAACAAATTTGTCTGTTATAAATGTGAGGTATCATGGAAAGCGACGTTTTATATCTAAATTATGGACTTCCTAACATAATTAAGCACCACATTATCAACAAAATGTAGTGTTAAATTTAAGGTAAAATTGAATAAAACGACACTTTTTGATATATATTGTATACACACAAAGGAAATATTTTATTTTAATCGTTTTGTAGAATAATGCTGTCTTCCTGGGTGCTTACCTATAATCTTCGTGTTTTTAAGTAGCTGATCGGTTTACTTATATATAAGTTTTACAGGAAGGATTTACCATAATAATATCAAATGTTCCATTGACGAATATGTAAAAAGTAGAAGACATAGGTTTGAATCTTGTATCACCTGTTTAATATCTCATACAAACTAGATTGGCAATGTCCTATAATTTCTATAAAATGATGTCTAACACTTAGAAGAAACCAATTTTATTAAATTAGGCTAAGAATCGAACTTATCTCAACATTGAAGCAAAATCTAATCATCAGTTTTTTCACATGCCTATACAATGTTCAGATGTGACTGTTCAATTTCAATGCGGTTCACAATATCAGACATACCTGATCGTATTATATCTTTGAACAATAAAACCCAGAAAAATATAACTATAGACATCTTCATTTTTACATAATTATAAATGTTCCACAAAGGCGTAGGCATGTGGCGTTATTCATTGTTGCAGTTATCCCACAATATGGTAACGAAAACTTCATTATGATTTACTATTCGGATTGAAGAGGCGTCCAGCAAAAATGTAACTACTCTTTTCGTCGCAGAGAAAATATATAAATGGATGATCTGCTATGAACTCGTCTGGCATACGACAGAACATCTCCACCGAACCTGTGCACAAAAAATATAATAATTAGTTTGAAAGAGTTTAAATGATCGAGCACTTATTTTATTTTATGTTTTTGCATGGGGTGTTTTTTGAAATGTTTGCTTTAGTTAGACATGACGCTTACGTCGGCAGTTTTTAGAGAATTTTTCCCGATATCCAAACTTTTGTAAAAAAAATGTTTGACAACATTTTGCAATTTAATTTTAAAACCCAATGTTCTGATATAGTACAAACGTTTTAAGGTTATCGTAATTTTGGTGAATCATTAATCAAAATTTATTCGTCTAACCCCTCCCAAAAAAATTGATGACGTCATCTCAAAACTTTGTTGAATAAATTCCATCTGTAATAGTTTTTAAAATTACTTATGCAGGTAAATCAAAAAAATTAATGAATGAAGCAATCCGACACTTATGGAGATCTCAATCTCAATATCAATCAGATATTGATTAAATCAAGTACGACTTATTCAGTTTTCCCTAAAATTTTCAAAAACGTTAATGACGCCATAAGAAAATTTTGTGATGGAAAAACTCACCTGAAATATACACGTAGCACACTTCTTTACCTTTACTTTAATATTCCATACCTACGAGTATCTTTATTTTAACTTATCGTGGTTATCATAAAAATAAATAAAAGTCGCAAAATCAAACCTTATAATTTGTCAAAAAACCTGAATATGTTATACTGTATGTACTTCAGAGCGAGAAAAGTTTTGTGGAAATAACCTTTCACCAATTTGTTAATTGATCAAATAAAGAACGGCTCACCCCGTTTTCTCGAAAATTTGAGTATACAGTACTGGTATTATTGATATCACATTGCACGTATGCAAATTAATACCTGTCTGTTTAATAAAGTGCTTACGACGTTATCACAAAATTTTTCACTTGAAACATATCAATATCATGTTCCTTTATCTATACTTTAACAGTTGACACATATCTTATTTTTTCCTAAAGGGGTTAATACAAAAAAAAATGTAAATGGATTTCAAGTAGGGTGTGCGGTAAGCTTGAAGGCAAATTTTCAAAACAATAATCGGCAAAGCAAACTGTCGACCTTGAGATTTGCAGCGCAAGGCCTGCGCGTTTATGGATTACTCTACGGTGTTCGGCCTCTGTTTATTATTATATGTTTAATTTTCTCTGAGGTTTCCATTTTCCACGTCACCAAAGTGTATTTAAAATATAAATTTAAACTTAAAAGTAGATGACAACTAGTATTTTAAGTAACAATAATCTCGAGGATATTTAAAATCTACCAAGTGAATAAGGATGCGGATTCAATTGGCGCTTGCTGTAAATAAATTGACTGGAAAAAGTAAAATCCTAAAAATACATATTAAAGCACAATAGGTAAAATTTTAATGGTTAAAGTTTGTTTTGGAGTTGTCTACATTAATATATCTGTGTAGACCATATTGTGCGAAAAATATGTCTAGCTAACCCTTTTAATAGCTCGGGACAGATAGGGTATAACATTAAATTTAATAGTTATACTGTAATTGAGCAGAATAACAAAAGTGAGCTACAAATGAAACAAAAGCAATAGTTGAAACACATCTATATCAAAGCACAAGCACCACAAAAACTAAAAAATAAAACTTACCAGTAGTTGCAGCTGCTGCTTCAGTCCCTTGTTCATTTACTTCAATGCAAGCTTTCTGTATAAATTTGCTTACAAATAGCTGCTCACTGGCAGTAATCATGCCACTAAAATTAGCGAGAGATTTTTCAAAAATTTCACCAAATCCAATCTGAATAATAAAATCGAAAATTAAAAGAATTGCTTTATAAATGGTGTCTCAGACTTTGTTACACCTCCAAACATTTAAACAGCATATAGACATACTGTAGAAGAGAAGGTTAATGAAAACTTCACATAAAAATATGCCAAAATTTTCTTTGGGAGTTTATCTGACATTCTTAAATTTATTTAAATTTTTACTCAGAATTCTAGTTTGGTACTTAAAATGAAAGGACGCGCACTCAATTTTGCAATTAAGAAGAATATGCAAATTTTTTTCTAAAAAATTGATGTCTTTCGGAGTAAATTAATACTTCTTAGTTCTTTAATGTCATATGGGTGCCGTGTAATGGAGTTTTATGACTTTTTGGTATGGTGTATTGTACAATACAATTCGCATCCTGCTATCTCAAGTAACAGGAAGCTGTACCTAGGAACCAAAATCTGCGACAACATGTATACATTATTTTCGAAGCTTTTAAGAAATTTTCAAAAGTTGCATACCTTAGTTAAAGATGACTTTAAATCGATGGTTTGTTCAATTTTGAATTTAGGTAAAGATACGATAACTAACCTAGGCCACATATTTTGTATTATCTCAGTTAAATTGATAGTGCCCAGTTTCTTTTCCAGTTCAGCAATTCCATTCCTATCGTAAGGTAAAATAATGATCATACTTAGATCCTCGTTAATGTAAGGCAGTTTTAAAATTTTGGCATACAGCGTTGTATCTTCATTATAATAGAAATTCCTTGCCGCATGCATCATTTGCACTTCAACTGAATCTACATCATTGAGATAGAATGGTTCAGTTGTGGTATTTTCCTGGTAAAATGTATCCTTCCAGTTGCCCTTGAAATAGATGGCGTTTACAAGTACTAAGCGGTTCAATGCATTTAGAGCGTCCTTGTTAATTAGATTCTTAATTTTCTCTTTTGTCTTCTCTTCCACCCAAGCGTTAATCGTTGCAGCAGCTTCCTCATTTGCAGCAAAATTAAGTAGTTCTACTTCAGATAAGAAATTCTTAGTGATGGCGTTGCTGAACTCAGGTAAGAGTTCATAGCCCTCCATAAGGTAGATTTTATTAGCCGTCAGAAGTGTAACATATGGAATAGAATTGAGACGATTCATCACAATGTTGTAACCTTCTGCAGCAGCTGCAGCTGTAGGTACTTGCAGTATAGAAGCAAACTTCTCAGCAGTTGTACCTTTGGCACCTTTGTAGGACATGGAGAGGACAGCGTGCACGCTAATAGGAGAAAAAACAACATTTCCTGGTTTTTCCGCCAAAACGTTGTAGAGAGTAGTCGTAAACTGCCTGTTACTTTCCAGAACTTGCAATTTTGCGGTTTGTTTCGCCATTATTGAGAATCAATAAAAACACACTTGAAGACCACTCAGGAAAAACTGTAACACATAAAGGAATTGATAAATAGATGCTATAGAATGAAAAAATAAAGCATTGGCCGATCTTTCACTAACGTAAAATGTGCATATGTTGGTTCTGAGATATAAAGTTAAATAGTTTTAATCAGTCGTCATTCTTTAAATTGTAAAATACTGACGTGCACCTAGATCACTGTTCGATGAAAAATATTTTTTTTGAGATACATACTGGTCACAGAAGTGTCACTTCGACGTAGTATTTGTTTTTGTTGTGACCGAACCGTGGCAGTCAGGAATGGGGTGGAAACAATACTGCTGGTTTCTGGAAGGGTCATCATTTCAGCAAGGTTAGTTGCTCAGCAGGAAAAAAATCCTGCTCTATTAGTATAGACAACCAACAAAACAGATTATTGATTAATTTCATTTTCTCTAATATTATTTTATACCCTATATCTATACCTATAATCCATTATAATTATAATGAATACATTTATAATAGCTAGCTTAACGCAGTGTTTATCATTTATCTCATTCAACGATTTTGTGATTTTCTTTGACATGTTTAGCAATTTCTACAAAGACTCTGATTGTGACACAGTAGTTTTAGGGGATTTCAATGTTTCGTCATACAACAGTGATTCGTATAACAGATATACTGCCATATTAAATAATTATGCAAATTTTTCCAGTCTCTATCAACATAACACAGTTCTAAATTCCAATAATCGTATCCTAGATTTAGTCTTCGCCAATATACCTTGCAGTGTAACCAAATCTGATTGCCCGATAGATAATAGAAATCCACAACAGTCGCTGAAACATACTCCTATATAATATACGTGGATGAAATCAGTTCAAAATAAAGTGGACGTGGGAAATCAAATTTGGAACTCAATTGAGTACAACGAAGCTACCAACGCAATCAACATTAATATAATGCCTTCAACGCCAACGATATCCACTCAATATTAAAAAATTGCCCCTGCAATTGTACTTTAATATTGTATAATGTCATTACTTACCAAAAAGAATAACACTTCTTTTGTTACTATTAAACTTCAAATGTTTTCATATTTCAGTTTGTTTATTTCGTTTATTTCTTTTTGTACTTCTAGTTGTAACTTATGGATAATTTTTTTTTAATAGAGGTGTCTATGAGTAATAAAACGCGAAAAAATAAAACTACAGGCATCTACATTTTTAGATAATTATAAATGTTTCACAAAAGGGTAAATCTGTGGCGTTATTCTTCAAAATATTGTAACGAAAAATGCATTATGATGTATCATTTGGATTGAAGAGGCGTCCAGCAAAAATACAAGTACTCTTTTTGTCGTAGAGAAAATATATAAAAGGATGATCTGCTATGAACTCGTCTGGCTTACGACAGAACATCTCCAACGTACCTGTGCACAAAAAATATGATTAGTTGGAAAAAATTTACAGTGTAATTTCAAGATGAATGTACAGGTAATTATTTCATTAAACCTATTACGTTTTATATTGGGTGATTTTTTAAATTTCTACTATAGTTAACCATGACACTTACTGAAACTGCTGACCTAAACATTTTAAAAATCACCCAGTATATTAAGTGCGTGATAAGCTCTCAGCAAAACACATTTCTTATTAAATTTGTTTCACTGTCTGTCACGAGAATGCAATGTTCTAGTTATAACTTCACAAGAAAAAAAAATTGTATTCTAAAAAATAATTAGTGCTTTTTCTTACGAACTACATTTAAGATGGCTTCCCTCGTAAGTGGTTTAGTAAAATAATATTTTCAGTATTGCACATAAAAAAATCTAATTAATTTAGATACATGCTTCCTTAGTCTCTAAAACATGACTAATCCAATGTCAGATGTGTGATTGAAACTTTTAAGTACACAGCTAAACATGCTATGGACAGATATGGTATAACATTAAATTTAATATCGCTTACACTTTTCTTTAATTGTACTTTTGTAATATTTAGATATACTGAAATTGAACAGAATAACAAAAGTAAGCTACAGATGAAACAAAAACAATAGTTGGAACACATCTACACGAAAGCACAAGCATCACAAAAACTAAAAAATAAAACGAACTTACCAGTAGTTGCAGCTGCTGCTTCAGACCCTCGTTCATTTACTTCAATGAAAACTTTCTGTATAAATTTGCTCACAAATAGCTGCTCATCTGCAGTAATCATACCACCAAAATTTGCGACAGATTTATCAAAAATTTCAGCAAATCCGAGCTGAATAATAAAACGAGAATTAAAAGAACTGCTTTGTAAAGGGAGTCTCAGATTTTGTGACCCTCCAAACAGCTTTAAAATATGGACATGCGGTAGAAGCTAAGGGTAACGAAAAATTCGCATATGAAAAACAAAAAGTGGACTTAATTCTGCTGTCAACAGGGTGTAGGTAATAAATCGTATGTGCAATTTTGCTTCTAAAAAATTATGTTTTTGGAGTCAGTTAATATTATTCACACTATTTTTTGATGTCACATCCGTTCCATGTAAGGGAGTTTCATGACTTTTTGATATGAATTGTTGTATAATAATTCTATATACAATTCGCATTATAGCATTTTAGTAACAGGAAGCTGTATCTAAGTAACAAAATCTGTGACAATTTGTATACAGAGCTTTTGAGGCTTTTAAGAATTTTTAAAAATTGCTTACCTTAGTTAAAGGAGACTTTAAATCCATGTTTTTTTCAACTTTGAATTTAGGTAAAGCTACGGTAACTAACCTAAAACACATATCTTGTATTATCTCAGTTATGTTAACAGTGGCCAGGTTCTTTTCCAGCTCAGCAATTCCATTTCTATCATAAGGTAAAATAATAACCATGCTTAGATTTTCGTCAGTGTAAGGCAGTTTTAAAATTTTAGCACAAAGCTTTGGATCTGATTTATAATAAAAGTCCATATCCGAATGCATCATTTGCACTTCAACTGAATCTACATGGTTGAGGTAGAATGGTTCAGTTGTGGTATCTTCCTCGTCAAATGTATCCTTCCAACTGCCCTTGAAATAGATGGCGTTTACAAGTACTAAACGGGTTGATGCATTTAAAGCTTCCTTGCTAATTAGGTTCTTAATTTGCTCTTTTGTCTTTTCTTCCACCCAAGCGTTAATTCTTGTAGCAGCTACCTGATTTGCGGCAAAATTAAGTAGTTGTACCTCAGATAAGAAATTCTTAGTGATGACGTTGCTAAACTCAGGCAGGAGTTGATAGCCTTCCATAAGATATATTTTATTAGCCATCAGAATTGTAACATTTGGAATAGAATTGAGACGATTCATCACAATGTTGTAACCTTCTGCAGCGGCTGCAGCTGTAGGTACTTGCAGTATAGAAGCAAACTTTTCAGCAGTTGTACCTTTGGCTCCTTGGTAAGACATGGAAAGAACAGCGTGCACGCTGATAGGGGAGAAGACAACATTTCCTGGTCTTTCCGCCAAAACATTGTAGAGAGTAGTCGTAAACTGCCTATTACTTTCCAGAACTTGGAATTTTGCGGTTTGTTTCGCCATTATTGAGAATCAATAAAAACACACTAAAGACCAGGAAGAACTGTAACACATAAGGAATTGATAAATAGGTGCTATATAATATAGAAAAAATAAAGCATTAGCCGGTCTCTCACTAATATGAAATGTGCATATGCTGGTTTTGAGGTGTAAAGTTAAATAGTTTTATTAATCAGTCATCATTCCTTAAATTTTAAAATCCATGATCAGTGTTCGATGAATTTTTTTTTTGGATACATACTTGCCACAGAAGAGTTACTTGGACGTCGTATTTGTTTTTGTTGTGACCGAACCATGGCGGTCAGGAATGGGGTGGAAACGATACTGCTCGTTTTTGGAAGGGTCATCATTTCATCAAGGTTAGCTGCTCAGCAGGAAAAAAATTCCTGCTATATTGGTATAGACAACCAACAAAACACAGTATTGATTTAATTCATTTTCTCCAATTTTATTTTATGTTGTGGGTTATATTAAAATCATAAAAGTCTATTATACCTATAATCCATTACAAGGGATACATTTGTAATAGTTATCTTAAGACACAGAGTGTTTACCATATCCTTTGTTTTATCGTATAAAAACATAGATATATTAAACAACCTTCTCTCTGCCTAGCACTGGTTTCTCCCCTTGTTTTTGTTCTTTTACGGCATTACGTTTTTTATACTACAGAATTACGTACATGATTTGGTTTTAAAATAACCGTATGTGTAAGAATATCGTTAAATTTTACATAATACAAGAGTTACTACATACTAACCTTGTACGGTTTTTAGCACACATTAAAATCATTTTTGACTGTATAGAATGTTTTGTTTTTGAGGCATAACGATAGTACACATTTTATTTTTTTTAAGTAGAAAGTGAGCTTTATAACCAATAACCATAGTTTAGTTTTGTAATTCTGCTGCGGCGTTGCTACGTCATTTGAATTTTCTTCAATTTCTTTAGCAATACCAAGTGTTCAAAAAATCGTAAGAATGCAATTTTTAAGATCTATTCTATCAATTAAATCAAATTTTATTATACCGAGGGTTTATAAAAAACATTCTAAAACGTTATAATTTTCAAATATAGATATTTCAGTTTTTGCAAACAAAAAACTCTGTCCTGCAAACAGTAAAAAATCAATATCCGTCAACTTTAAACAAAAATACTTAACAAAAAAGGAAGCGAACAAAATACAGAATAAGTGTAATAAAATACAAACTATTCCATTTAAAAAAGCGGAAAATTCTAATAAATCATTTTTTTAACACCTCACACTTCGACTGTATTGAAATATTAAAATTTAAATTTAAAATATTGCCATTAGCGTAAATTCAAATGGATAATTTTGTTGAAACCACCCTTAATAATTCATCTGTTGTTTTATTTTGAGAAAAATCCAAAAACAGGTCGATTTTAATTTTGAAGGATATATATTTCGATGGCAACACTGATTGCGTCACGTTGTCTTGGTCCCGGCAGCCCATAAACCCAAAAATTTATAATAGCAAGAGGAGTCGCGTGACCTAGTGCTATCTACAATTCCCCACTACAACTGCTTGACTTCATAACCTGACTAGTTATAAATACTGTCCCAATGCACCAGTTGCTGACCTTATAGCAGGATAAACAAGAAGATCCTCTTGTTTATCCTGCTTTATATCAATTTAATTTTTCATTTATTTAGATATTATTATAAGTATGCATATATTATATAATCCAAGCAGACTGTCGATATTTGTACATCTTTTAGTTTTTATCATAACTATAAAGGAAAATAAAATGAGACTGCTATTGCAGATACTACAGATATGTGGTATCAAGGAAAGCGACGATTTAGGTATATCTTAAGCACCATGTTATCAAAGGATGATTATACAATGCTGCTTTAAGTTTACGGCAAAAGCTGATAATAGTCATTTTCCTTTCTTTTTAATATAGGTACATATATTTTATACACACTAAGTGAAGATTTTATGTTAATGGTTTTGTAGAATAATACTCTCTTCCTGGTTGTTTCTAATCTTCGTTGTCTTTAGCCGATTCAAATACTTACATGTAAGTTTGACAGGAAGGATCTAACATGACGATATCAAATATTCCATTGACGAATATGTAAAAAGTAGAAGGCCTAAGTTTGAATTTTGTATGACATGCTTAATGCCTCGTACAAATTAGACTGGAAAACGCAATAGCCTATAAAATGCTGCCTAACACTCAGAAAAAAACTACTTTATTAAACTAGGATAAAAATCGAACTTATCACAACATTGGTGCATAAAATCTAATCATTAATTGTATCACATGCCTATTAAACATATTTCATGATAACAGATGTTTAAATAAAAATCTGGTCAAGAGGGCTCCCTCCTATTTTTTTTCCGTATGTCGTAGTGTTTGTCACCGTGTTCGTTATTAATTCACAACAGTCTATGTGACAAAGGGATGACAGGTTTTAAAATTTAATTCGGAAACGACATACGGAAAAAAAAAGCTGGTGACATAACACTCATGAGTATGAAAGTACAGGCATTTACATTTTTAGATAATCATAAATGTTTCACAAAAGTGTAGGTCTGTGGTGTTGTTCTTTGTTGCACTTATCCCAATTATGATGTAGTATTCGGATTGAAGAGACGTCCAGCAAAAATGCAACAACTACTCTTTTTGTCGCAGAGAAAATATAAAAATGGATGATCTGCTATGAACTCGTCTGGCATACGACAGAACATATCCACTGTACCTGTGCATAAAAATATAATTAGTTGGAATAGTATACAGTGTAATTTTAGAATGAATATATCTGTACTTTATTTCACTAGAACTAATATGGTTCTATAACGGGCGACTTTTTAAATTTAGTCGTTAACCGTGGTGCTTACGCCAGCGTTGTAATTGTAATCCGGTCTAGCCAGACCGGTGTGGGTCCCAACAATATTAATGTGAGAATAAACAAAATGATTGCTCTTACCTTTTTGATGGCGACGGCGACACCAGGTCACATAATTCACTGCTGATGTTCGCGAACCGTAAAGAGGGGTTGTCAAAAAAAAAAGGAAGAAAACTACAGAGTAGTCTCGACCAGCCTCCTTTATTAATCGCACACGTTTAGAAGAATTATCAAAGCAAAACACAAAAAAAAGACAACCTTAACTATATGAACACTTAAACTGAATTTAAACTAAAAGCTGACAATTTAACACAAGCCTACACAAAAACACAAGAATCAACCCGCAGGAGAAGTTCCCGACCGACCACTTCCGAACCGAAACAATAACTAAATTTTTGGACAAAATGTTGAAGCCAAGTCGTACCTTCCTGATTAGAGGGGGTACTTCTTAGCCAACCACCTCCTTTCGGGGGCGGTTTCGCGCCGGGGTCTATTTCCCACAGCTTTGACCTAAAAAGCGAGCAAGGACTTTGAGCGGGTGGTCTGTCGGCAAATTCGTCCAATTCATAGAAATATCCTTCCCGTACAATCGGCTTACAACAACAAACGTAAGTTACAGAGGTACTCTGTGCCCATTGTAAACGGTGAGAATTTCCTATCTCGAACCCTAATAAAAATTACCCCACTTCGGAATTTGCTGGCCGATTTCTTCAGCCCATGCTCGAAGCGGCAATGCAAAACACGCCTCTACCAATCCGGAAGTGAGACAATCTGTCCGGCCGAAACTAAAGCTCTTTTCTCAAAAAAACCCTATTACTATTTACAATTATCAAATCTACAATCAAGGAAAAACATCTATCTCTACGAATAAGTTCCGAGCAAAGACTGACATATCTGGTGCTTAATGGCTTCGATCAAAAACGTTTCAATTTCATAGCTCTAAACGATGGGATTCCACGTTATTGCTGGGGCCCATTGTGTAAAGTGCATCAAACCGAAAACGTGCTCGGTCTATGGGGATTTTTGGGAACTTGGGTACGGACGGATATTGCAGGGTAATTTCGGAATTTTGGGCAGTAAGATGGGACGGCGTAATAAACCATTATTCAACAGAAATGACATCTTCGTTTTCTGGGAAAGTTCCCATCAGAAAAATGCGTCGGTTGCCTCTAATAATCGCGATGGTTTAAAAGTGTTACATCACCCCTTCCTTAAGACGAAACAATTTTTTCCCGATTATTCGAATAAATTGATGAGTTTCCTTCACAATAACCTAATATCTACAAAACTCAGGGTCTCCTTGAGTTTCTAAACAAGCGCGTTTCCTTGTAAAACAGTTCGTTCACATAATCCTCTGAGTCTATCCACTTAGCGCTAACTCTGTCACTTCACAACAACGTCACTTTGCACAAATGTCCATTTGCATGAAGTCCAATTCTCCTGCTACACTATTGAGTAGGCGTAGCCAGTCTGGGATAAGCGAGTCGTCCAGACTCCGGGTTCAGCAATTGTAAACATGCTGTTCAGTCCGGTGGTCTCAGTGCGATCAAGACAGTCCGGGAGACTTCCGGGCTAGTTCCGGGGGGGACTACGGAGAGTGGCAGATGGATCCGGGGCAGTTCTGGGCGAGTCTGGGTAGACTCCGGGTGAATCCGGGTTGGTTTCCGGGCAGTCCGGGTGATTCCGAGTGCGACGTCCAGTGATTCCGGGGTGGCTTCCAGCTATCCTGGCCTGATGTCGGGCGGCGCCGGGCGATCCAGCGGCGGGTGGTGCTGTAACAGGATAAAAAGCGAGTATCCGTATTTCCCGAATTTCGACACTCTCACCTTTTCACCTTTCCACCTCGCTCCACGGCGAGGAATTCCTTCTCGATTCCGAACTTCCCGTCCTAGGCCTGCGATTCATCCTGGACATAGTACTCTTTCATGGAGACACTGTCTTCGGGCTTCCTTAGCGCTACGGGGGAGAAATGACAAGAGAAAAGAAAAGAAAAAGAAATTGATTGGGGCTTCAGCACCTGCAAAAAGACTAATTAATAAGTGTCCACAACATTTATATACGACTCCTGCGAATCCATGGTCGGTCATCTACTGGTCCTTGGCTTCGTACCTGAAATCCGTTCTACTGGGGGCTCATGCACCTCAACTACTACCGCGATGCTTGAATTAGCTGGTTTGTCATGCACTACGGGAGTGTTACTAATTACTACGGTTTCCGGGATTTCTATGGATTTCGCAGGATTTGCTGGTTCAATGATGGGGGACTTGCAGGGCTCACAAACAGGGGGTTGTGTGACTGGGGGCGGCAAAACAAGTATGTCGTTTAGCATGCGTCTACGATTACGTGTTTCCTTAACTCTTACGGGGATATCAGCT
Source organism: Zophobas morio (assembly GCF_036711695.1). Taxonomy (NCBI): domain Eukaryota; kingdom Metazoa; phylum Arthropoda; class Insecta; order Coleoptera; family Tenebrionidae; genus Zophobas; species Zophobas morio. Next base: position 9,847,518 of record NW_026972110.1, read on the forward strand.
AATTGGTCAGGCACTTCTTCAGTCGCAAGCCACAACTTGAGTCGACTGACGTGGACCGTTTCCTCTTTTTTTTTTTCCGTGGATCTTGCGAATCCGTGCGTTGACTCCTCTTAAGCCAATGATGCGATACAGTCCCGTCCATGAATTCGCTAGCTTCTTGCTAATTCCTATCTTGACTTCTTTCCTTGCAAATGGTACGCGATACGGTGGTTTCGTGATGGGTGAACTATCTCCAGTGTCGATCCTATGTTTCCAAATTTGTCGCTTCCCAAGTCCGACTAGCTGTGAAGATATCCGGATATGCTTCCACAACTTTTACCAGTTTCTCTCGCTCGTGCCGTTGCAAGTGCGATCCGCCAACCTTGCATAAAATTCCGCGACTCTCCCTTCCTGGGACCGATTCAGACATCGTTGGTGTTTCAGCTACGCGCACAGAGGTCATCGTGCAAATGGGTGTTTGACGTGAAATAGTCAGAGGTGTTGGAGTTGTGTTCAGAATTCTAACGACGATTGTTCTTACGGGGTTTTCGGTGGATTTTGGCGGTACAATCGCCAAACTTCTAGCGACATTAATTCCGGGGTTTAAATGGGGAAATGGTTCACAAACTACGGCGCCTGCAGGGACCCGGGTGTTTACAGAAACGCTGTAGTCGCAACCGTGAAAAGCAGGTATTTCCAGGTCTTCTTTCACGCCGATGAGATTCGGATGCTTTGAGCTATTTTACGAAACTTCGCGAATCTCGGGACCGGCCAAGTCCGTCAACTCGGCGGCGTTCAGAAGTGTGCTATTGCAGATTTTCGGTTTGTCGTTGAATTCCTTCGGGCTATTGCATAACTTTTCTATTTTACTGATTGACCTCCCAGACTCGTCTGTTAAGCTGCTGCTGTGGTTTGCAGCAACCGAGTGCGGTACCTTACTGTGTACCAAAAGTGGCAACTCAGCTCCACCCATACTCAGCTTTCGGTTCTCAAAATCTATCCGCGGTTTGATCTTCTCTAAAAAGTCTAATCCAATTAAGCCATCAGCCTCAAAGTGTAGTTCGTTCCCGCAAATTACGAAATTGTGCTGTACCGTGTCCGGTCCTAACTCGAAGATAACTTGCGACTCGCCGTAATTTTGTAAAATGTTTCCTGAGATGTCCGTCAATCTTGTGCTGCTGGTCACGACCGGTAATTCTAGCTCGTCAGTCAAGCGAATTTTGATTAGCGAAGCCGAAGCTCCGCTATCAATTAACCAAGTTGTAGTGGTCCCTTTTACTTGTAAATTCACCAGCATGGAGTTGGTGGTGTTCAGCTTGAGGATGACGAGCTTGTTAGTTGTTAGTTCCTGCGCAGTTCCGAGGCTTCCGGGCAGTTTAAAGGACACTGCTCGGTACTGTGTGACCCTAGTGTTGCACAACTGTAACATACAGGTCTCTCCGTGGGGTTTTTACATCCGCGGGCGTCGTGCCCAACCTGTAAGCAGTTCTTGCAGCGGCCAGCCATCCTGGGGTACCTGGTGTTGAATCTCTCCCCAACTCTCTGAGGAAGACGCTGCCGATACCTGCCTCGCTGCGCCTCGCTACCTCTACGCTCGTGATTCCGGAAGTCGGCGTTCGTTGTCGCGGGAGTGACCCTCACGGCTCTAATGGCACTCTTCATGTTGTCGTATGCGTTTTCTTCTAAATGTCTGCCGATGACGGCTTCGTGATCCTCTTCAATCACCAGTGCCTCTTCAATTTGATAACATTCTCCCACACTTAGGACGCGATTGGCTAGCCTCAGGTCGATCCCTTGCAGGAATTGCTCAACAATCAGCCGATCCCGATGGTGAGTCTGCGCTGTGGTGAGGTGGTCCTCGGGGAAAATTCGGTTGGCTATGATCTTCAGCCGATGGACGTACGAGCCAAGTGATTCCTCCGAATTTCTTATGCAACGCGCCAGCTCCCGTCGGCTATCCTCTCTGCTGGCAGTCCTGCTGAAAATGCTTCGAAGCCATGCCCGCATCTCGCTGACTTTCCTCGGTCGCTCCGCTGTCTTCAACGCCAAATAATATTCCTTGGCGCGATCCCGCAGCTTGGACCCAGAAAAATCCCAAAAAAAAAAACTTCTGTGAGAACCTGCTGAGCGCTCTGTTCCAGACGCTTGTGGAGTGAGTGGCGAGAAAAACACTAAATGACTTCTCGTAATCTGGATGCTATCGGCTAGCACCACGACGAGTAGGCGACTCCTAAATTCCTGGCTATCCAGCCCTTTATTTTCTAAATGGATCTCCTCGACCCGCGAAATGAGTGTCTAGGTTTCCTCAAGCGCGCGATCAGACACTTTGCCTAACTTCGGGGATTGTGCGTCCAGACCCTCAGTCCGATGCTTCCTTCCTTCCCGACTTGATTTCTTCGGTTCACCGATCTTCACCTCTTCTTCTTCGAGCTTGCTGCCCTGATCTTCCTAATTCCGTGCCTCTTAACTGAATTGTGCCGACCACAATGTAACGAACATTACCTAATTTTATAATTTCTACCTACCAGTGCTTCAGCTAAACGTAAGAAATGAGGGAGAGAAAAAAAAAAGTTTTGTCCCATGCAACACATGCACAATAAAAGATAATAATAAAGCATTAATAAATTATCGCATTCTCAAAATTTACAGCGTTTCCGTACACCGGCCAAGGCTCCGATTGGCGGCTGCAATTGAGAAATATGATCTAATTGGCGGTAATTATTTCTTTAAATTAAACTTCCCTTCAACTACGTTAATTGATAATCGGCTGATTTGGAGGCAAAAATGAAAGAAAACACGCAAAACAAAAAAAATCGATTTAAAAAAATCTGGCCTAAAACTTTCCAATTTAAGTCTAATAAGATTCTAAGTGGACTTCCTAACTGACCTAGTTTTCATTACCTTTTACTTTCGAACGACCCAAAATTCTTATGAACGGCTTTAACTCACAATAAGCCTACGCTAGACTTTACGATAGGGTACGTTGACAGCGAAAGTGTTACAATGGCACTAATCCGGGTACTAACAACTACCTGCCGTTTGGGTAATACTCTGATCCCTCTTAAATTTTTATTACTTTATTCCACTAGAAAAAAAGAACTTTTGTTTTCCAACTAAAGAAAAAGAAATTTACGCACTCTTACGTTCCCGTACTCTACTGCATGCATTAACGTACAACCTGTTTTGCTCCTAGTTTTTTTAACGACAAGCCTCGACTTGCCGGAGCTACTGAACTAATCTGAAGTGGTGGTTAACATTTCGGAATTTTTCAATCTCGTTTTGTGACCTGATGCGCCTTTTCGAGCAAATCAATTCAAAAAAAAAGAATCGAGCGAATCAATGAGATAAAAAAAATGAAAAATGTGGTTTTCTGTTTATCTACTGTGGCTACAACACTTTGATGAAAAAAAAAGAAAGAACACCAATCAGTATGGTTTCTCTTTTAGTTTAACTTGGCCGCAATTTTGGATAGAACCTTCGGTAGATCTTTGTGATTCCAAAAAAAAACTTTTCTCCAACAAAACAAGCAAAAAAAAAAGAAATGAAGGCAACTTGTGGGCTATTAATAATTAACTCATTAGCGTGACAAGAAAAATAAACTGAACGAACTAAAATAAACAACAAAAGGACTCTAGCGCCTAACATTAATGTGATTCGTCTAAATCTCTAGTTATCTGAAAATTTCTAGAACATAAACTTGTTGATACCGTGTTTTTGATCAACTTGAAAAATGAAGGAGGAAAGTACAACAAACAAACAAAAAAAAAATATTATCTTAGCTTTAAGCTCTTTGTGTAAATAATTTCTACGTTTCTCGTTTGATTAAACTGCGTTTTTCAATTTTGTTTAGAGCAGTCTCATGCAACTTCAAATTTTGATTTAAGAACTATCCTATGCACATTTGAGCTTTACTTTAGTGATGCTACATTAAAAAAAATCCTTTGTACAATCTCATGCACATTTAAAGCTTGCTTAAGGCAATCTCGAGCAAATGAAACAAACAGATTCTTTAAAGCAATCCCAAAAATGAAAGTTTATCTAAGCAATTTCCACACTTGCAATTTTGTTTAAATCAGTCTCATTCTCATAATTTGTTGAAATCTATCCCACACGTGTAATTTGTTGAAAACAATCCCACTCTGGTAATTTGTTGAAAACTATCCCACTTCTGACACCATTTAATTTGTAACCCGGTCTAGCCAGACCGGTGTGGGTCCCAACAATATTAATGTGAGAATAAACAAAATGATTGCTCTTACCTTTTTGATGGCGGCGTCGACACCAGGTCACATAATTCACTGCTGATGTTCGCGAACCATAAAGAGGGGTTGTCAAAAAAAAAGGAAGAAAACTACAGAGTAGTCTCGACCAGCCTCCTTTATTAATCGCACACGTTTAGAAGAATTATCAAAGCAAAACACAAAAAAAAAAGACAACCTTAACTATATGAACACTTAAACTGAATTTAAACTAAAAGCTGACAATTTAACACAAGCCTACACAAAAACACAAGAATCAACCCGCAGGAGAAGTTCCCGACCGACCACTTCCGAACCGAAACAGTAACTAAATTTTTGGACAAAATTTTGAAGCCAAGTCGTACCTTCCTGATTAGAGGGGGTACTTCTTAGCCAACCACCTCCTTTCGGGGGCGGTTTCGCGCCGGGGTCTATTTCCCACAGCTTTGACCTAAAAAGCGAGCAAGGACTTTGAGCGGGTGGTCTGTCGGCAAATTCGTCCAATTCATAGAAATATCCTTCCCGTACAATCGGCTTACAACAACAAACGTAAATTACAGAGGTACTCTGTGCCCATTGTAAACGGTGAGAATTTCCTATCTCGAACCCTAATAAAAATTACCCCACTTCGGAATTTGCTGGCCGATTTCTTCAGCCCATGCTCGAAGCGGCAATGCAAAACACGCCTCTACCAATCCGGAAGTGAGACAATCTGTCCGGCCGAAACTAAAGCTCTTTTCTCAAAAAAACCCTATTACTATTTACAATTATCAAATCTACAATCAAGGAAAAACATCTATCTCTACGAATAAGTTCCGCGCAAAGACTGACATATCTGGTGCTTAATGGCTTCGATCAAAAACGTTTCAATTTCATAGCTCTAAACGATGGGATTCCACGTTATTGCTGGGGCCCATTGTGTAAAGTGCATCAAACCGAAAACGTGCTCGGTCTATGGGGATTTTTGGGAACTTGGGTACGGACGGATATTGCAGGGTAATTTCGGAATTTTGGGCAGTAAGATGGGACGGCGTAATAAACCATTATTCAACAGAAATGACATCTTCGTTTTCTGGGAAAGTTCCCATCAGAAAAATGCGTCGGTTGCCTCTAATAATCGCGATGGTTTGCAAGTGTTACATAATTAAAAGCCGGTATATAAGTGCGTTACAAGCTCTCAGCAAAACATATTTCTTATTAAATTTGTTTCATCTGTCTACCACGAGAACGTGAAATGTGAAAAGATAAGACGTAAATAGTTTATACTTCGGAAGTTTCCACGGTCGGAGTCAATATATGATCGTTTTCCCGTTTGGGACCGTGTCAATTGAGTTTTTGGGTTCGACGTTTCGCAGACTTTCGTAAGTAGACGATTTTTTGTTCCCCATACTTGTAAAATTATTTCAAGGGTGTGCGGTGAGCTTGAAGGCGAATTTTCAAAACAATAATCGACAACGTAAATTGCCGACCTTGAGATCTGCAGCGCAAGGCACGCACGCTTATGGATTATGGATCATTTCGCGGCGTTTGTTCTCTGTTTATTAATATCTGTTTAATTTCTTCTAAAGTTTCTATTTTCCACGGTATTAACTATTTTTAAAATATAAATTTAAACCTAAAAATAGATGAAAATTTGTACTATAACTAACAACATTGTCGAGGATAATTAAAATCTGATATCTCAGAAAGCGTACAGATCCTATTGGCCCTTGCTGTAAATAAACTGACTGGAGAAAGTACGATCGTAAAAAATAGGTAAAATTTTTAGAATCAAAATGTCTTTTGTAATTGTAGGTATGTATTAATATATTTCTATAAACAACATTTGTGCCAAAAATATGTCTGCATCAAAGTACAAGTATCACGAAAATTAAAAAATAAAAATAACTTACCAGTAGCTTCAGCTGCTTGTTCACTTACTTCAATGTAAACTTTCTGTATAAATTCGCTCACAAATAATACCTGTTCATTTCCAGTAGTCATGCCACTAAAATTAGCGACAGATTTATCAAAAATTTCACCAAATACAAGCTGAATAATAAAAATGAAAATTAAAAAAATTGCTTTATAAAAATGCGTCTCAGACTTTGTTATCTTCGAAACAGTTTTGAGATATTGATATGCGGTAGAATTTAGAGTTTACGAAAATCTCGCATAAAAATATGACAAAATTTGTCTTGGGAATTTATTTCTCTATTTGATTTCTGCTCAGAATTCAGATCTGCTACTTGATACTGCTGTCAATAAGGTATTAATAATAAACAAAATATGAAACTTTACTTCAAAAAAATTGTTTTTTGGAGTAAGTTGTTATTAATTTACTTACTCACACTAATCTTGGATGTCATAGGGGTGCCACATAATGGAATTTCATGAATTGAATGATATATTGTATAATAATTCTTCATTAGAAAAGCAAAATATTCATTATTCAGTAAATATCTTTAAAAAATTAAGTAAAAATAAATGGTGATTTATATATAGAATTATACCTCGCAATTGTAAACGAGTAATTTTGTCTCAAACTGATATTCTCAAGTAACAGAAAGCTGCACCTAAGAAACAAAATCTGCGACAACATGTATACAGTAATTTCGAAGTTTTTTAGAAATTTCAAAAGTTGCATACCTTAGTTAAAGGAGACTTTAAATCGATGGTTTGTTCAGCTGTGAACTTAGGTAAAGCTACGATAACTGGCCTCGGCCACATATCTTCCGTTATTTCAGCTAAATTAAGATTGGCCAGATTCTTTTCCAGTTCTGCAATTCCATTCCTATCGTAAGGTTAAAATGATGATCATGCTTAGATTCTCGTTAGTGTAACGCAGTTTTAGAATTTTAGCGCAAAGCCTTTTGTCTGTTTTATAATAGAATTCCTTATCCGCATGCATCATTTGTACTTCAATTGAATCTACATCATTGAGGTAGAATGGTTCAGCCCAAGTGTTTTCCTCGTAAAATTTATCCTTCCATTTACCTTTGAAATAGACGGCGCTTACAAGTACTAAACTAGTCGATATATTTAAAGCGTCCTTGCTGATTAGATTCTTAATTTTCTCTTTTGTTTTCTCTTTCACCCATTCGTTAATGGTTTCAGAGGCTGCCTCACTTGAAGCAAAATTAACGCGTTGTACTTTAGATAAGAAATTCGTAGTAATGACGTTACTGAATTCAGGCAAGAGTTGATAGCGTGTTGTATGATAGATTCTGTTAGCCATTAGAAGTGTAACATTTGGAACAGAATTGAGACGGTTTATCACAATGTTGTATCCTTGTGCAGCAGGTACTTTCAATGTGGAGGCAAACTTTTCAGCAGTTGTACCTTGGGCACCTTGGTAGGACATAGACAGAAAAGCGTGCACACTGATAGGAGAAAAAAATACATTTCCTGGAGTTTCCGATAAAACGGTGTAGAGAGTGGTTGTAAAATGCCTGTTACTTTCCAGAACTTGGTGTTTTGAGGTTTTTTTGTCCATTATTGACAATTAATAAAAAAAAAACACCAAAGATCATTCGGGAAGAACTGTAACACAAAAAAAGAATTGATAATTTTGTGCTAGAGAAAATAAAGCATAGCTGCTTTAGTACTTTCCCACTAACGTGAAATATATACATGACGGGTTTGAGGTATCAAATGAAATAAACTGCGTTTCAAAAGTTAGGGATATTTTAATTAATTTAATTTAAGCCTACTCACTTATTTGAAAAAGTATAAAATAAATAGTAGTAATAACCATGTACTTTATCGATACTCCTAACTTTTGAGGCGCAGTTTATTTTTGATCAGTCGTTATTCGTTGAATTTTAAAATACTGACGTGATACCTAGACAATGTTCGATGGAAAATACTTTTTTTTTTGAGATACATACTGGCCACGGTAGTGTCACTTTGAGGTCGTGTTTTAATTTTGTTGCCACCGAACCGTGGCAGTCAGGAATGGGGTGGAAACAATACTGCTGGTTTTTGGAAGGCGTTATCAAGGTTAGCTGCTCAACAGGAGAAAAGTCCTGCTATGTTGGACATAGACAACCCACAGAACATAGTATTGATTTTCTCTAATTTTATTTTACCCTGGAGGTTATCACAAAATTATAAAATTCCATGTAATCCACCACTAGGGGTACATCTCTAATCGTTATTTTAAGAAATAAAATAGTGTTTATAATAAACTTTGTTTTATCTTAAATACATTAATATTAAAATGATCTTTTCTCGACCAAGCAGTTGCTTCTTTACTTGTTTTTGTCCCTTTATTATATTACGTGGCAACCAGTAAATAATTTACTTACAATTTACTACCATGAAAAAATACCTGGTATGTGATCTCAAAATACAAAGATCGTACATAAAAAAATTCGTCAAAGGTCATTTCGCGTTTTCGAAAAATTATAAAATTTCATTTTTGGGAATTTCATTTTTTTGTGAGGCCCCCTATAAGTTAAGATAAATATATGTATCTAATGTTAAAGTAAATGTAAAGAAGTATGCTACGCGCGTGTTTCAAATGAGTTTTTCCTTTACAAAATTATGTGATGATGTCATCAGCATTTTTGCAAGGACATATATGTATAGGAATTTGGAGCGGTGCAGTGTAATACTAATAACAACAGCGTTGTATTCCTAAATTTTCGGGAAAATGGAATGAGCCGATCCTGATTTCATCAATAAAATAAATTGACTCAAACAATTCTAAAAAATATTAATCCAGTGATATATCACAAGTATAGAATTTCATTAATTTTGTGGGTTATTGTATTCCACTGTCCTTTCAAGTCATTTAGGGGTGTTGCATAAATAGAATTTTTTATACGTGGCCACCAGAAGAAGTCACAGGGAGCGAGATCATATGATAACCGTCAACTAACTCATCATCATCCAGCTGATTTAAAAATGGAGTTACAATTCGTCTCGTGGTTTCTCGCAGCATTTTTGTGTCCTGAAAACTTAAGACACTCTTTACCATAAAAAACGGACCAATAATTCTGCGTTTGCTAATCGCTAGACAGCGGATTTCTGTCGGGCTACGTCACGATTTTAGTGGGGACGCGCTGCATCGCCGGGACTCAGTAGCGGGTCATAGGTAATCACTGAATTTAATTGTCACTTGATTCCATAAATACAATTAACGATTTATTAATCAAACGGCTAACTAAATGAGAACTGGAATTAACAGCAGAGTGCAACGAAGCAGCGTTATTCTAATCTCAAATAAACGAAGTGCAGCCGGTAACTGCAATGAATTCCCATACCCGTACGAGCCGTACCGAGTTTGGCCTTGTCTAGCCCGACAGAAATCCGCTCTCTACTAATCGCAGCCCAAGCGCCAACTGCCTGGGGTTATTGGGACGACTTAGTAAAAAAGTGTGGATTTTCTGAAGTACAGATTCTTGTGTTTTGTGAGTTTACATAGCCACTAAGATAAAAATATGCTTCATCACCGAAAAACGTTTTTTCGAAATCGTCGCCGATTTAGAGATTTAGAAAGCATTGACAGTAGTGAACTCTTTGAGGGCAATCAGTTGGACGTAATTCATGTACAGATGTGAGATGCTAGAGAAACTAATGTGAAGATCTTTTTTAAAATCGTATTAGAGTTACGAACAAACAAAACCAAGTTTTTGCGATAAATGAAACGAAAATTATCCGGAGTTTCTCCCATTGTCCCATTACTTCAAAATTCTAGGAAATGCTGTCAATTCAAATGTCATTTATCTCTCACTCCGACTGCATTTAAAATAATAATGATTAGATCAAACATGCTGTAAAGTATATTCGTTTGCTTACTTAGTTTCCGAAAATATGTAGTTACCCTGCCCTAAATATATTTTTATTGTATGTACATCCGTTAAATATTCCACTGTAAAAATTGTCTGTTTTATATATAACTTCAACGTAAAAATATGTATTTTGACATAAATAGACAAAACAACAGATAAAAAACAGTTTAGAAAATAAGCGGAATAAACAGAAAGAGTCAAGGTAAATATCTGTTATTTATATTGATGCAGTCCTTCTATTAGTAAACAAAATACTTCTTCATATTTAAGATCTTGGGCTTGTGGTTGTCCAATAATTAAAGTTTTTTTTCTCTTCTTTCCTGATTAATTTTTAACCAATGTACCTAAAACTTTGGCTTTATGGGATCGAGGGGAAATTGTACAACTGGTTAAGTTCTTATATCCAACACCGACAACAACAAGTTTTTTTGAATGGATATCTTTCTGATTCTTTTATCGTTTCATCTGGGGTACCACAGGGTAGTCACTTGGGACCCATGTTGTTTTCCTTATTTATTAATGATTTAACTCATTATCTTTCATCATGCAGCTATTTATTGTTCGCAGGCGATTTAAAAATATTTAACAAAGTAAATTCCATAAATGATTCTATCCTTTTACAAAGGGATCTAAATGTAGTTAACAACTGGTGTTCAAACAACAACATGGTTTAACTCTCAATAAGGTAGATGAAATTTGTGACCTCGGTATTCTTTTTGATTCGCAAATAAACTTCAATAGGCATATTGACAACATTATAAGTAAGGCATTTCGTATGTGCGGCTTTATAAAAAGGCAGACTAAAGATTTCAGCGATGTTAATGCTATCCGCAAATTATTTGTTGCATATATCAGACCCATTCTAGAATATTGTAATATAATTTGGTATCCTTACTATGATATTCATCAAACAAGGCTCGAAAGAGTTCAACGCAAGTTTGTAAATTACTTAATTTTTAAAATGGGATTGAACAAAAACAATTATATTTACGAACATAGGTTTAATGTTAACCAATTTAGAAACTCTGGGCTCGAGAAAAGTAAAAAGTGACATAATTTTTGGTTTTAAATTGCTCAATTTAATTGACTGCACTGAATTGGTCAATTTATTTCAGTTTCGAGTTCCAAGGTCAGCTAGTCGTTGTACTGATACTTTTGTGTTAAACTTTCATAAGACAAACTATGGTACTTACTGTTGTATAATCGACAATATCTCTCGAGCAATTAACTTTCTCGATGTAAATACAGATGTTATGCAGCTATCTTTAAGTTCTTTGGTTAGAGAATTAAGAAAATAATAATTAACAAAAATAAGTATTGTTTTCATTTTTATCTTAAAAATATTAGGAATAGTTTTGCTCTTCTCAAATTGTCACATTTGGATGTATTCTGTTTGACAATAAATATAATAATAATAATTATTATTATTATTATTAAAGCAAACAATCAAACAAAGGATTAGCAATGGAAAAGACATCCTGCTACATTGTTCGTATAATATGAAAATTTTCTTTGGTGATTTTTTCTTCAGCGCCTAGACAACTGGATGGCTAACAACAAAAAAACAATTCTGGACATATTGCACCTGAATTTTAGCGTCATGAAAAATTTAGCTGGTAGTAGAACTCATAAGTATATGAAACATATATAACATTTTTTGATATAATTTTCTAGACGACTGAAATTACTTTATACATAAATTTATTGATCTAAGCTTGAAAAGACGCTCGACGCCAAGTTGTCTCCTGCCAAATAAAAACATTATTCGTTAAAGTTCGGAGCGGAAATGCTACATAAGAATGAAGCGCTGTTTGATTCTGTTTACTCAATTTTTTAACTCTTTTCAATTATAATATTAAAGATATGAATATAAACTTAAAAATAAGCGGAAATATTTAACTGACAACGATCGGGATAAATTTTACTATCTTAAGGGGATTCGCTAGAGGAGGTATAACATTTTTTTGGTTTTTTGTATGAAAAAATGATATTAATATAGATGTATCATACATCAAACTGCAGCTTTTTTCATATTCTAGAGCGCAGAAACCAATTGAATCAATTAAAAAAATATGGCTGAGAAATATCGTAAAAAAGGCACCATTATATGTTTTCTTTTCAAGTTTTTTGAGTCATAACCATCATAGAATCGCTTGAAAATTCGCACATGGACAAAGCATCACTTTTTACAGGCCGCAGAGTCATTAAATGTTTATTAATGGTACAATTTATTTAAATAATAATGTATTTATTAAAATCAAAATATACCACAAATTAAAGTAAAATACGTCGCATAATTTTAACAGGAATACCAGAGGAAAATTACTGATCTATTGCTTAGCAGAGTTTTTAACAAAAACTAACAATTATTGAAAAAAATGGGTATCAATTTGACAGAATTTGAGCCGTTAGTTCAGTACTTTTGTCGATAAGAGCGCCACTAAAATTTACGGAAGCGATTTTCCAGGCAAAACCCTTATCGCCTGCTCTACCATGCATAAGCTGATTGTTAGAGTTCTCGGTTGATTTTTCTAATTTATGGCAAGGAACTCAGTTTTATCACCAGCCGCCAGGACCGGCCGTAGTAATCTATTGTTAAGGAATTTAACTTTTACGCAATGAGGTACCGAATTAAAACTGGGGAACTATAATATTTTTACTCTACTCAGGATCCTGAATTCAATACACATGATGACTAAGAATTCATTGTAATTTTATTGTTAATATATTTTATATTTTGCTTTCTTAATTAATAAAAGTAATAAACATATTTATAATAATAATAAAAAATATATAAAATACAGCTTTTGTTTAATACCTATAAGTAGCTAAGTGTATCTTCTACTTATCCCAGAAAGGAGGTGTTTTAAAAAAGCCCTACGTCCAGTAACTTCTCCCTTCATTGTTTACTCGAAAAAAGTGCTCGTATATGTTTTCATTTGCCGAGAGATCATTTTCAAAATATATTTATAATAAAAATATGCAAGTCTTGGTGATGAAAAATGTACTCCTAATAAATTATTAAAGTACATAAAAAAATAGGAACAAATTTTATTTATTTTAAAAAAATTTCTTGCAAAGGCAGGTTCCTCTTTCTTCTTGAATCAATTATTTCGGGCAATAATGCGCCAAAGTAAAATCTGCCAAGTTTATCTGCCATCTTTTTACATATTTCTTCGTCTTTATAAATTTTTTCTATATTTATCCCTTTGGGTGTCCACACAACAAAATAAACTTGTGAAATACCCGTAACAAGCATTTGTCCCTGGACTTGAAAGTAGTAATCATGATTTTTTTTTAGTTTCAATTCTCTGTCTGTCAATGTACAAAATTTGATTTTTTTTTTCTAACCGCTTCTTCGGGAGACAAATCTTGCGATTTTGAAGGGCATTTAATTTCGACTAATGCACTCCTATCCTCTAGAACCCTGTCTAGACTAGCAGCCAAGTAAGGAAATTGTTTTGAAATAAACAAGCCACACCGTTCAGTTTTTATACTTTTATTTATTTCAAAACACTTGACAGCTTTTTCCTCACATTGTTGTCCATAGTATGTATGACTATTACCTTTAAATGTACTGTACAACAGAGATTCCACAGTTTTAGCTGTTGCTGTAGTCGGTCTAAGTTTTTAAATCCGTCCAAAATTTGAAGCCGTAACCCTAACTTTTCTTTCTTTGGCTCGAGTGTTAGACAGTGCCTGTTGCCTAGTGTCTATTGCAATTTGGTCTAAATTCAAAGATAATTTTCTCAAAAAAACCTCTTTGGCTGTCACAAATGTTTCTATGCATATCCATGTCAGGATTATCTAAAATATTTAAACCATAATCGCAGTCGGGACCAGCATACGTACATTTTTTACGACATATTTTTTTACCAATACTTGTTCTAAGACGAGCTTGTTTGATAGACGAACAATATTTTTTTGTTATTAAACCAGGGCCGTTTTTTGTTAACTTTTGTTGGATTGTTTCATGATATACCTTTTTCGGTATTGTACGATAAGGCTGCACCTGGTCGTATAGCCACCCTTTAAAGAAAAATTGATCAAAAAATCCATTATCCATCAACAGTGGGACAAGATTTTGTTCTCCAGCCTCCACTTTTTTTTAAAGATTCTTCAGTACAAAAAGAATGTTCACTAATATTACAAAAAGTGTTATCTCCAAAAGTATGCTTGGGACCATTTTCGATTTCTTTTTGTAACATTAGTACTCTCTCTTCGAATAAATGAGTTTTATTTTCTGTCCAAAATGAAATAGATGTGTTCACCGCCATGCGCAACTTTTCTATTTTAGCGCTTAGAATGTCTCGTTGCTTTTTCATATATTTGGTATTAGTTTTTAGTTCCGTTAATTTAGATACGTAATTGCGAATAATATGATTTTTACATTCAATTTTTTGAATATGAAATTGTGGGCCATACGGAGATGATGACAGGAATTTATGGTAGGCACTACTGTCTCCGTCGGCTATTATTTTGCCATTAATTAGGCCATACAAAGCAACTGATTTCCTAAACCCTTCTAAAATAACGTCTGCTTCCATAGCGGTAGAAGTACCTTTATAATTTTTAAAACATATGTGATTTATTTTCAAAGTGTCATTTATTGATCTTTCGCAAATTGTGCAATATTTATTACGTAACCCTGCAAACAATATTTTTTTTGTTTTTATTCCAATAATTGATGCAACCCCTGAAGACGCGTTATAATTTGTACGGTAGGACCTCTTACTCCACGCACCGTCTGCTGTTATAGCAATATCGGTATTCCATTTTCATTGACATCACCACATTCTACTGCTAATCGAGCTTCTTTTCTTGCAGCTTCTACCATTGTTTCCCAAATACATTTCATAACAAGTAGTAAAGTAGAGACAAAGAATATGTAAATCCAAATAATTGATGCTTCCTCTAAACAAACTGCCTCGGCAATGGACAGTTACAAAAATGTGTATTACAGTGAAATAGAATGAATTTTATTTTTTGTTTGTAACTAGTTTAATGTCTCTATGTAGAAAACATCTGCATAAAAAACATAAAGTAACGTTTTTATATTAAAATACTGTGACCACGTGATCAACTTTTTGCCAAGAAGAAGTACATTAATTTAAAACAGTAACATGTACCATATGATCCAAACAAAAAAATCCTCTAGTAGATCATGTAAATAATTTTTAAAATAAAGATATTGGTAACACTAA
Organism: Zophobas morio; assembly: GCF_036711695.1. Lineage (NCBI taxonomy): Eukaryota > Metazoa > Arthropoda > Insecta > Coleoptera > Tenebrionidae > Zophobas > Zophobas morio. The sequence goes on from NW_026972110.1 coordinate 9,862,716, forward strand.
AGTGTTCGTTGTTCGGTTTGACAGCTGGGGTCAAATAACTGGTAACTAAACCGTCATATAACTGCAATACCAACACCATTGTTTTATATTTAAATTTCGTGGCGTACTAGAGGATTTGTTTTCGATCCTATGGTATTAATAACCATAATCCTGTATTGTCTTTGCCATTTCTATTGAAACACCACCTGTTGATTTTACTTAAAATTTAGCAATTGGTAACAGCTTTCAGTTGATTGACAACGGCTGAATATGAACGTTGCCAAATTTACGAACAACAAGTGGTGTTTCAATAGAAAAGGCAAATACTATATTACGACAATTTCGGGAAACGTGGCAACCTGCTTTTGATTTATACGATAGTATATTGTTAGGTATATGTTATTTTTGTTATTAACATAATTAGTTCAATCATTCATATACCTAAATGAATTCAATTACTTTCCTACCTGTTTTGTGTTTTATAGATTCTTATTGCAATGTTAGGTATGTGTATATTTTTTGGAGTTCTTTAATGAATAAAATATTTCATTAGGTACACTCCCAAACTTTTCATTTTCAACCTTTTACGCAGGGAACATTCTAAAATTGTCTTTTTAGAATATTTACAAAGGGCGCATATATATTTCTCAGCTGTTACCTACAATATTTAGCTTTCGGTTGTTTTTGTAACACATCTAAATTTTTAACTTTTAAATCTAAGGTAAAAAAATTATCTAATAACACGACAATAAAGCTTCAACAAAAACATACTTGGAAATGATTCACAAAGGTGTAAGGATAAGCAACTGTCCCAAGCTTCCCAAACACATTATCGATTTCATTTTCACTGACCTTATTCCGTAGATTATAAGTTATATCCAAACTAATAGGTGGTCGAAAACTTTTCAGATTAGGGTAGGCTATGGAAACATTTTTCATTTGTTTCATTAATAAACGTTACGCATAAAATTACAACTTTTCCACCAACGAAAGAATTTCGTTTTAAATTCGCTATTCGAACACTAAATCATTTGAATCATGGCTTTCTATTGCGACTTGATATTTGTCACGTTTTCCGATTTAATCAAAGAAATGAACAATATCCGATACAATTTGACTCTGCTCTCGTGGACTGAACTGGCTGAATAATAATCGTTCCCGAAGGTGGTCTCTATTTAAATCCATACTTACCTTCTAGAAGTTCCGCAGTCGAGGTCTTTCTGGATTGTCCATGGCGACTTCCGCTTCCACGCTTTTCTCCGGCCGCCGTCATCTACAATAAGTCATCATCGCCGTACATACTAAAACCCATAGGCGTCGTACCGAGGCAGCGTATGGGTTTATTTCGTAACAATATTATATGTATATAGCATACACAATTTTCTAATTTGTTAATGATGTGCAAACATATGCGTGATTTAGATCACTGAAATAAACAAATAAATTTAAAAAAATAGCATTTAATAGCAAATGTAACACTGAGAATGTTATGCGTAAGAAGCTTAATGATTTTAATTACAAAAAAATTAAAACTTAACGCATACCCTGCAAAATTTTCGAAGAAACACACACACACACACACACACACACACACACACACGCACAATATTGCTTCAACTGCAACTCAAAATATGAAAATTTATATTTAAAAATTTAGTAATTTAAAATGGTTACATACCTACTTCCATTAGTGTACCTAAATCAAAATGGATAATTTTGTTTGTAACTATGACATTTATTTTTACTTACAAACTTACATTTTTTAATAAAAAACTATCGTATAAGTTAACTCCTTTTATTTATAAAATATTATAATAATAATAACAATTATAATTTTATTTGAAACAGCTTTGCACTAAATTACAGAAAATACTTATTAACCATCTTAATTAAGATGAAGCAGCATACAGTTTTGTACTAAATTACAAAAATTACTATCGGAAAAAAAAACAAAATAAACGTGACAATAAAATGAGCGGTTATAAGCTTAACTAAGTATGTAGATGGTATCAAATTGACTATACAATTTAATAAGTGTTTTCTGAGTCTAAATTAATACCACATAGGTATATAGGCATTAGAAAAGTCATCACAGTATTAATTTAATTTTATTTAATTAATTTAATATTAATATTATTATTTGGTACCTATACATATTATGTTAGTCCTAAATACATATCTACATATTAAATACAATTTAACATTTCCTACAGTATTTAAAACGTGAAAGGTTACGTCTAGATGTATGTTCAGAAGTGGCTAATGTATTTGACACAACGCTACCTATACTGTACGCACAACGGATGTTACCTAACGTAAGTGTAAAATATACTAGTACACTGTATATTTCAATTTATATAATTATGATTACTGGCTATTCCAAAATTTAACATTAATTTCTCGGATCGGAGAGGCGTCCGGCAAAAAGAGGATTAATTCTGTTCTCACAGAGAAAATAAATAAATGGGTGATCTGCTATAAATTTCTTTGGTGGAGGGGGACCGCTCCTTCCGCCGCAATAAAACGTCGCCTCCAGTACTGTGTACAAAAAAAAATAATTAGTTGCAGACAAACATACTGCGACATTTTAAGTGAATTGAAAAAAATTAAGTAATATCAAACCTCGTTACAAAATCGTTGCTCAACATTTTTTTTATTCAAAAAATAATATTAACAAGGGGAATGCAAACAATGTAAATTTTGCTCCAAAATTATATATTCCATTGCTACCGTGGCTAAACATCATAAGCGGTTAGTGAAAGTACATTAAGTGATTATCAATATGTAGCTACAAAAAAACGTTTTCTTAATTTGTTCAGTCAACCATTTTTGTTACTTATTTATGGGACTATGTTACTGCGAGAAATAATAATTAAAAAATTAAGCTTCGATATCAGGGTGTCCATAATTATTTGTAATTTGCTAAGACTTCGAAAGTTAAATTAACCGACACAGCGCTGTACACTGCTTCGAAAAAGTTAGTTAAAACTTTATAATCTAAATAAATAATAGTCAGAACAATATTAAAATAAATGGTTGAACACATATCTGCCAACACTAACAGAAAATTTGGAAGCGAGTAGGCTTGTAATACCATAGGTTATTCTAAACCATTCAAAGTCTATAGGGGCAGTGACTATGTGGGAAGCATTATTTGACAAGCGCTGTTTATCCATGAGTTGCAAATAAGTGGTTTATTATTGTTAATATAATAGTCCACAAAGTAAAATAGAAAGCGGAAACGAAAACTCTTAAGCAAATAATATTTTTTAATTTTCATTAAATAAAATAACGTTATAATTATTTGTATTTATTTACGATTGATGCTCAAGGCAACAATGATCCTTTACAGAGCCATGACTGTTATATACAAGGTTAGTGTTTCTGGATAGCACTGAAATTTAAGATTGTTTTATCTAAAAACAGAAAAAAAGAAACATTATGGAGTAAAGTAATACTCCGTTCTAAATTACAGGTTTATTTGACAGCCTAACAAAGTAGTCCTGCATAAAAAAAATCTTATATATTAAGTACATACAAAGTACAAACTTTTAGGTTAATAGCAAAAGTAGTGCTGCAACTAATAAGTAATAAAAAATCAACAAGATAGTCATTGCATAACATAAATAACTATTTATAACTGTTCCTTAATAATTATTCTGCGCACAAAGAGATCTACATCGGTTAGACCGTCGTGTAAAAAATGAAGCAAATTTAGGAAATAATATTCGAATTGTAAATAATGCCAAAACAAATATTATTATTATTTGTTGCAAAATAGTTAGACGCAGATGTCTGTGTAAATTGTAGTAAGGTAAAGAAGAAAAAGGAAAAAGTCTTGGATGCAACAAATAGAGCAATTAGAAAGATCGAGAGGGAAAACGATGGAAGAAATGAATATTTTAGCAAGGGATCGAAATGGAGTCGGAATGGAATAAATGGATAAAGGGGACATATACCCCCTAAATCTGACGTTCGGAAAGGCATAAGGAATAGACAACAAGACGAAGAAGTAAACCTTTACTTTAATTGTACCTTGTGCATTCATTTTATGTGTCTATAAATAGGTACATGTGTAAAAATATCTGCAGTGAGCTACAAATCGAACAAAAACAATAAGCTGCTCAACATATAAGTAAATAAAATAGTCAAACCAGCAACATACAAAAATACTCACGAGTGGCAGCTGCTGCTTCAGCCCCTTCTTCATTTACTTCAATAAAAGCTTTCTGTACAGCTTGGCTCACAAATAGTTGTTCATTTGACGTAATCATACCACCAAAATTAGCTGCATGTGGATCAAAAATTTCACCAAGTCCAAGCTAAACAGTAAAAAGAGCAATTATTAAGAGAATTATTTTAAGGGATATTTTAGATTTTGTTTCTTTTGTTGTTTTGAGATATTGATTGTGTAATAGAAGATTGTTCATTGTGGTCTGACCACTCCATATTATCCATTTTCTTAATAGTAGTAGTAACAGATATGTGATTCATTCTATCAAGAACGAGTATGTCATTTTCTAAAAAATTTAAGTATAGGCACAGTATTGTTATTATTAGTATTACATCGCAGTTTAATATACAGGGTTGCTAGAATCTATTTAAACGGTTAAATATCTTGACAACCAATTATACAAATCAACTGAAATTAGGTATAGGGGTACAAGAAATAGTGCTCTAATTATTCGTCAAACATTTTTTTTTTGTTTCAGTTGTTTTCCAGATGTAAGGCCAACTTGATTTTTTTTAATTGGCACTACCATATAATTAATGAATTTTTAAATCGAGCTCTTTTTTTGTAAATTCATTGATCAATCATACTTTCTGATTGAAATGGCAAAATAAATTATTTTAAATAAGAATAAATAAAAAAAAAATGATGACATAGTTACCTTTGAAAATAATTTTAATTTGGCATGTAAGATGTTTCTTGGAAAAATGGTGCATCTAAGTGAAACTGAGCGCATAGAATTATTAATGCTTTATCGGTTAGGGTGACGAAAGACGAAGTTTTGCTCAAGTAGTAATACTTTTCAATGAAATTCACCCTCAGCAAGAATCCATTTCTAAATCGACGGTTTCAAAAACCCTAAAAGATTGAATGAAACTAGAATGGTTAAAGAACGTCCAAAGAGATCCTATTGAGAGGTCTGCTAGGTCACCGGATTTGACAACGCTTGACTTTTTTGTGGGGCTATTTGAAGAATCGTGTTTATATCAATAGACCGATTCACATTAAAGACGTACAGGAAGGCATACATAACGAAAATGCTAGCATTCGTCCAGAAAGTTTCATTAACTCACTACAAAATTTTATTCAGCGTCATTTTTACTACCAGGAAGTAAATGGAGAGCATTTTGAGCATCTTTGGTAGAAAACAGAAGATTAATTTAGGTTTCGGTTGTTATTGGTTAATTTATTTAATTATTATTTAATAATTTATTTTGCCATTTCAATCAGAAAAAAAGTATGCTTGTGTACCGTAGTCCCTTAAAAAAAATCAAGTTGGCCTTGCATCTCGAAAAAAATGAAGTAAAAAAATTGTTTCTGATGAATAATTAGAACACAACTTCTTGTATCCTTATATCTAATTTCAGTTAACTTGTACACTTGGTTCTCAATATATTTTCCGTTTCCGTTTCCATATATTCTAGCCACCCTGTATGCATCTTTGCTAAAATGTTGATGACGTGTTCATAAATGTTTTGCGAGAAATAAAAATCACCTTTTAGTTACACGGTTTCTTTAATCGCACAAAAATTATAAATTGCCGGTCTCTCGGGTCGGCACGTCTTTACCCTCACGATACTTCTCGACGACTCCCCGAGAGCATGAAATAATAAAAATTAGGTAAACTACCCTAAAACGGGTGGGAGTAGGGTGGACAAATTGGCTACGCCCAAACCCCTGTTCAGGTAAACTGAACATAACGGGTGGGAGTAGGGTGGACAAATTGGCTACGTCCAAACCCCTGTTCAGGTAAACTGAACAATAAAGTTTTGTCATGGAAAATTCTCACTTGAAAAATATATATAACATTAGCATGCTTTTTACCTTACTTTGACACTACACATATCTATATAACTTATAGAGGTTATCGATGAGGAGATTTCTATTGCAAAAGTTAAATCTGTTGCTAATGAAGGACTGATCCTGTAATGATGAAGTTGGTGGTAAAAAGCTTAAGGAGGTTGCGTCTATTACTCTTGGTGGGGATTATAGCATCAAGGGAGTCCATACTCTGCGACCTAAAGTACCTATGTATTGTAGGTATTTCAAGGGACATTTCTGAAGACTGTGTACTGACATACTTGACAAAAAAAAAACGAAATCCCAACATTATACGCCAATCTTCATCCACTCAGTTAGGTACATCGATTTTGGCCTACTCGTTCAAATGCAAACATCTTTTAAGTTTAAGCTGATCTTTCAGTTGATCTTGTAACATATGAGTTACTTTTAAAATCTGGCGATGTCTTAGGTAATTGGGCTTGATCTGTGTTTAGTCTTTGATACTATTACAGTCCCTCGTAATGGTTTCCTCAACGGTGTGTAGAAAACAACCTTCCTGTCCTTTATGTGCTGAGAACAGTAAAACATGTACCATCAATTTCTCTTGGCGACATTATAAGAGCCATAAAACGTTTGAAACCAAATTTCTGTTCAGGTCTTGATGGAATCCCAACTTTTTTTGTTAATGGTTGTTCGCTCACCTTAGTAGAACCTTTGGAATTTATATTTAACAAATGCTTATCGACTGGAACAATTTCGTCAGTTTGGAGGGACTTCGTGTCTGTCTGACTTTGCAAAGCTCCTTGAAAGTATATTATATGCTCATATTTTTCCTTTGTTTAAAAATAACATTACACTTAAGCAACATGGTCTTATGGCAGGTCAATCTTCTTTCACCAATCTTTTTGCAATTACTCAATACTTGTCAGACTTGGTCTAGGTGTGCAGGTGGATGTTGTATACACCGACATAACCAAGGCTTTTGACCGTATTGATCACAGTATACTTTTAATTAAGCTGCGCTCTTTTGGTTGTCATACATACAATGGTTATAAGTCTGAACCTTACATTCACTTGTCTGGAGTTCCACAAGAATCCAATTTGGGTATGTTGCTATTTTTGTTGTATATTAACGACATTGTTGATTCGGAATATTCAATATTTGCTGATGATTTAAAAATGTATAGGAAAGTTAATACACATGAGGACAGCATATTGCTCCAAAGGGATATCGACAACACCAATAAGTGGTGTGTGTTAAATTGTCTTGTCTTAAACATTTCAAAGTGTTTTGTTGTATCGTTTAGTAGTAAGAAGTTGGAATTTATATTTTTTCACTACGACGTAATCATAAATGGCATTATAATTTGTCGTTCAGACAAAGTCAAAGATTTGGGTGTTACGTTTGACCAGAAAATGATTTTTAGAAAACACATCCAAAATGTTGTAAACTCAGCGTTTAAGATGCTAGGATTTATTATCAGAGTTTGTAAATGTTTTAATAATTTGAATGCGTTGAAATACCTATACTTTGCTCTTGTGAGATCAAAAATAGAGTAGTGCTCTCTAATATGTTATCCATTTTAGGCACATCAATCGTTTGCATTGGAGGGTACTCAGCGCATGCTTTTAAAATTTTTCAACTGCCAACGTGTCGTACGAACGTCATAAAAAGATCACTTTTGTATGTGGTCCGTAATAATGCAAACTCAATAATAAGTGATATTTGCGATATATATCATGAAAATTTACATGAGGAAATAAATAAATGTAAGGAAAAGTTTGGCGCCATTTTAGAAGAGGAAAAAAGTACTGTGATTAACACGTGCAAAATAAACTGTCACAGCTTCTCCTTTCTGGGAATAGTAGTAGTACCTAATAACTGCTGATTTGCTGGTGGTTCTGCAAATATCTTAATATACATATTCGATACTGAATCTTTTCTGATGCTTAATGTGGTGATGTTGTTAACAAGTAACTTGTAATTTAAATTTTGTTTATATCTGTTAGTAATTGGGCCTTTGACCTGTTAAGGTAGCTAATTTATTTTTATTATCATGATAAAATAAATTTCGAAAAATCAAATTTTATAATTTTTCGAAAAAGCTGGATATGTTGTGGACACAAAATCCACAGAATCATTACTGTAGGTTATAGGAAATAATGTGGACATTTCATGGTGAGAAAAAATGAAAACGTTTTTGGGTCGGATACCGATATCAGTGAGAGGCAGCTATTGCTTAAGAAATAAAATCTGCAGCAACTGGTATGTAACTCTTTAGAAAGTAATAGTTATTTTCAAAAGACATATACCTACCTTGGTTAAGGGATCATTTAAAAATATAGTTTGCTCAATTTTGAATCTAGGTAACTGTACGATAACATTCACCTTCCACATCTGTTGCATTATCTCCATTAATTTACAAGAAGCCAGCTTTTTTTCCAGCTTATCAAGTCCATTCCTCTTGTTAGGTAAAATAATTATCATACTTAGATTCTCGTTAGTATAAGGAAGTTCTAAAATTTGGACATCTAACTTTTTATCTGCTTTATAATAGAGATTCACTACTTTATTCATCATTGGTACATTTACTTTATCTCCTTTAATGAGGTAAAATGGAGCAGTTTTAGTGGAATTCTTGTGAAATGGAATGGCCCAATTCCCCTTGAAGTAGATGGCGTTTACAAGTATTAAACGTGTGCTTTCATCCAAATTATCTTTGTTAATTATATCCTTGATTTTGTCTTTAGTTTTTTCCTTAACCCAGGCATTAATGCTTGCCGCAGCTGCCTCATTTGCAGCAAAATTAAGTAATTGTACTTCAGATAGGAAATTCTCACTAACGGCGTTGCTGAATTCTGGCAAGAGTTGATAGCTCTTCTTAAGAAAGATTTTATTCGCCATCAAAAGTGTAACATTCGGAACAGAATTAAGGCGGTTCATCACAAAGTTGTACCCTTCTGCAGCAGCTGCAGCTGCAGGTACTTTCAGTGTGGAGGCAAACTTTTCAGCAGTTGTACCCTTGGCACCTTGGTAAGACATTGAAAGAACAGCATGAACGCTAATAGGGGAAAATATGACGTTTCCTGGTGTTTTAGCTAAAACCTTGTAAAGGTCGGTTGTAAACTGTGTAATGCCTTTCAGGACTTCGAGTTCTGGACGTGTTTTAGCCATTGTTGACAATAAAAAAAACTCACCAAAGACTTTTTCAAGAAAAACTGTAGCCTACAAGAACTATTTAAATTAACAAAAACAAAATATTTCAGAGGCCGGCCCGATACTAACATGAATTGTGCACACGCCGACTTTGAGATACCAAGTGAACTGTTTTTGTCAATCGTTATTCTTTAATTTTTTGTAGCGGTATAACATCTGAACAACGTTCAGTGAAATATTAAAATTTTGTGACACGGTGTTGAGAGTACAGTAAGCACCACTCCGACACAACGATTTTTATTTAGATGTGACGAAACACTGACAGTCTGCACGGTCTGTGTCATTGAGCAAGACCAAGATCAAGACTGCGAGTTATTCAGAGTCAGAGGCGTAAGTTCCGTCAGAATATGCGTCTTGTATAGACAACCAACAAAACACATTATTGATTTCACTGTCACTGACTATTACATCATTAGACGGTGAGATATCTATATCAAAGCTAACGGGTCAAAAATCAAAGACTATAGTTGTTTATTTTCAACTATACACAGTACACACATTAGGGAATTGAGAGAAGAATGCTTCCCTCTTCACTCATCTATAAAAAATAAACCGAGGTGAATAACAAACAACAAAACGAAAATCTGAAAATTTTATATAAAAAGTAGTAGTAATAATTAACAGAAATGAAAAAAAATTGACAAAATTATGTGTTTTCTAGCAATGAAAACATACGTGTTCTTTTTTTAATAATAATAAAAAGAAACGCAGTTTTATACCACAATAATACATTTGAGGTTTATAAAAGTGTGTTCTCATTTCTTTAATAATTTCTAATAATATATACTAAACATAAATATTATAGTTTCAATATTTCTCAAAAAAGTAATTCGTTGCAATTACTCATTACTTGAAAAGGAATTGAATTACAGTAATGAATTACTTCCAACCACTGCTTCCATGTCTGTTGTTAAAGTAACTCAGGCTCCTTCTTCTGGTTTCCTCGCTTGCTCCTAGTACCACTTTCACTGCACCCTACTAATTAGTTAATTACCGTAGTGTTCCTGTGACTATTATCAACATAGTTACATCGTTGGAATAAGCTGATATTATCCTTCAATTTTAACAGATAATTTTCATTCTCGATAGAAAATAGTCTATGTTTGCTCTGCTGTAATTTCTAACACTTCTTGCCCACTTCGAAACCTTTTTCTTTTTCAAGACAAGGCTGCAAAAACGTTCCATTTGTATACAATAAAATTTTACAATGTCATTACTAGGGGTTGGCTAAGCTGTTCACACACAGAAGATGGGTAGCTAAGAATCGGTCGAATTTATGGTGGGTATGAACCTTATGAACCGCTCTGAAGTTAACTGACTCAAACCATCATAGAATTTTATTGTATACAAAAGAAACGTTACATACAGTTGGTTCATAAATTAATGTGTTCATTATTTTTATATGTATATTATTGTATATATAACGGTTACCTTACAATGTCTTGCTCACGGAATTAATGCTGAAAACGCAAAATTCTACTTGAATATATTTAATAATAAATTCACGGAAAGTTAAAATGTACACAAAAAAATGACTGGTTCAGTACCCAATATCTGATTTTTATCAGAAATAAAGTAAACAAAATTACAATTTGCTATGAACAAAACTTAAAACAAAAATTAGCGTTTAACTGCAACTAATAAGTTATGTGAGCGTGGAGGTTGAATAAATAAATCGTATTATCTCCATGTATGTAACATTGTAAACGTTACGTGTAAAAAGCTTAATGCCGATAGTCACTGAAGATATGAAAATTTAAATTTAAAAATTTAGTAATTTAAAATGGTTACATACTTACTTCCATTAGTCTGTCTAAATCAAAATGGATAATTTTGTTCGGTGACTCTAACTGTGACATTAAATTTACTTGAGCTTACATTTTTTAATAAAAAATGATCGTATAAGTCAACTCCTTTTTTTATTTGTAAAACATTATAAAAATAATAATAATTATAATTTTATTTGAAACAGTTTTGTAGTAAATATACTATAAAAATAAATAAACGTCATACTAAAATGAACGGTTATAAATTTAACTAAGTATGTAGATGCTATTAAACTGAGTATACAATTTAATAAGTGATTTTCTGAGTCTAAATTAACCACATGTATAGGCATTAGAAAGTTCATCACAGTATTAATTTTACATTTAATAAGCGCAGTATTAATGGTCTTAATTAAGATGAAGCAGCATATTCAAGCTGAGTTTGGTTAACATACAATTTCGATATATTATGTTAGTAAATACATACATACTCAATACAATTTAATATTTTAACATTAGAGAAGTGCTGACAATTTCTTTAAGTAAACTGCTACATAATATTTTCCTACAGTATTTAAAACCTGAACTTTGAAGTTATATCTATTTTATAATCAAATCTATATGTTCAGAAGTGTATTTGACACAACCCTACCTATACTGTACAGATAATGGATGTAACCTAACTTACCTGTAAAATATATTACACTCTATAATATTTCAATTTAATTATGATTACTTACTATTCGAAAATTTAATATTTCTGGGATCGGACAGGCGTCCAGCAAAAAGAGGATTAATTCTGTTCTCACAGAGAAAGTAAATAAATGGGTGATCTGCTATAAATTGCTTTGGAGGAGGTCCAACTCTGGCGCAGCACGGCACTCTCGTCATTTCTGTGCAAAAAAATACAATCAGTTGCAGACAAATATACATTTTAATGAGAATTTGAAAAAACTCAATATAAATTTCATTGAAAAATAATAATATAGGGAACGTCAACTATTTAAAATTTACGCCAAAATTATGTATTCCATTGCTAAAGTGGTTAGTGAAAGTACATTAAGTGATTGTCCATAGGTACCAAAGCACGTTTTCTTAATTCGTTTAGTCAATTATCGTATGTGGGACAACGTGTTTGTCAATCTTGGTTTCTTTGTACTTTGTATTGTTTCTTAATGAAAAAAACATCTCTCACGTTTGTAAATATCTGAAAATATTTTAAAATCTCGTGCATAATATTACCAGAAATAAAAAGTGGCAAGTCTGTTACTATAAAAATTAATCGGATTTCAGATTATTTGAAATAATAATTTGGAATGCTATTAGTTCCCGACAATAATAATAATTGTTACTAATATGATCAATTGATTATCTTTGTTACTTATTTATGAGGCTCTTTTACTACGAGAAATAATAAAAAAATTAAGTTGCGTTGTCAGTGGAAAAGACGTAGATAATTTCTTTATGTTATAGACATTATTTAGTATTTAATTGTCAAGTACAAATGTAAAACTTTGACACAATGCCAAGACCAATCTTATTATTATTTGTTGCAAAATAATTGTAGACGCAAATGGCTGTGAAAATTCTAAATAAAGTTGGCAGTTGATCAAGAGATCAAGTATAAGAGTTTTAAAATTATGAAATATTTTATTGACGAATTGACACGTCACAGTTCGTGATGTAATCTCCGTCGTTTTGAAATTGCATATTTGCTAATTTTTATAGTAACAGAAATGCCGTTTTAAATGAAAGGGAATTTGAGGCAGTTTACCGTTGTTATCATGTTATCACGAACATCTTTCTTTGCGGTTTTTTAAAATCATTACCTCAAACTTATAAAATTGACTTGTAGAATTATTTCCGTTGACAATCTTTAGAAATATTATGTATCTATTCCAATATAAAAATTCTCTGATTTACATATGATTTTACCGTAAAATCTGACAAAATGAGAATATTATTATTTGGACATAAATAAAATAAAAATATTATTTTTCCCAGTGAGTCAATTTTTCTATAAAAAATAGTGGTTTTATAAGTTTTTCAGACAATATAAAATATTCCTGATCTCTGCTGATTTTTCCTTCGGAGCATGTACAAATGGATGGCTACTAACAAAGAACAATACTGGATATATACGCGCTATATATGAAACGTGCAAGGAAATAATTTTTCTCGTGAAATGAATAACACTGAAGTAATATGGCACTCAACAATTTATTTCTTAGTAACTATAATTTACACGACTAACTATTGCAGCGATTATGTACAAACATTATTCCGGCGAATTTCACTGGACGCTCTTGACACAACTAGCTGAATAATCCGTTCCCCAAAAAGGTCGACTCTATTTAAACAGTACGCTATCCTTCTCGATATCCTACGTCACCGCATCTAGACCGGAATCCCCATTCGCTACTTCCGTTTCCAGGCGTTTCTTTAGCGCTCCGTCGCTCAGTCGCATTGAAGATGAATCATCACCGACGTAAGACCACAGAGTTCTCGACGGTCATAGGCGTCGTACCGGGGCGGCGTAAGAGTGTATTTCGTAACAATATTTAGAAGAATTTTTTTTTAGATTTAAACTTAACAAACAGTTTTGGAAGATTTCAGATCAATCGCATAATTAACACAAAAGATACGTCATTAAATCTGGTTCAAAAGGTTTGAGACGAAATTCAATCGAAATCAAAAACTTCCTATTTTATTTTACTGTGTACCAATAGTTTATAGGAAACAAGTAGAAACAGTTCATATAATTTTCTAATTTATTTATAAAGTATCAAACATGTGTCCGATTTAGACCATTCAAACGAATTTGTACGCAACTTTATTGATTTAAGCTTGAAAAACGCCGGCCGACAAGTTGTCTCCTATCCAACAACAAGGTGATTAATTTCTTTTTCGGAAAGAAAATACTGAATAAGTAATTACAGCCGCAATTAGTTAGAATTTAAAATTTACCATCTCTTAAGATTAAAACTTTAGGTGTACACTTCTTCTCATTGTAGTTTGGGTACAATTTAAACTAATGAACGAACCCCTTATGAAAGTGGCGAAAAATCATGGAAGCTAAACTAATGCAACGGAAATGAAATACTTTAGACGAGTAGTAAGGAAAACGAAATGGATAGAATATCAAACGAAATGATAAGGAAAATAGTATAGTAAGAACCTATATTGAAAGAAAATGAAGCTAGTAAAAGCCATATCATAAGAATGCATCCAGAAAAACTAACAAGGACAGCACAGACGTTTAAAAAGGCATAAGGAATAAAGAAGTAAACCTTTACTTTAATAATAATTGTACCTTGTGCATCCATTTTATATGTTTATGAATATAGGTATGTTATATATATCTACAAAACGAGCAAAAATACAAACAAAGTTGCACAACATAAATTATAAAATGTAAATAAACCAGTCAAACCAGTAACATTAAAAAAAAAAAAAACTCACGAGTGGCAGCTGCTGCTTCCGCCCCTTCTTCATTTACTTCAATAAAAACTTTCTGTACAACTTGACTCACGTATAGCTTGCCATTTGACGTAACCAAATCTTTAAAATTAGCTTTACGTGGATCAAAAATTTCACCAAGTCCAAGCTAAACAGTAAAAAAATGCAATTAAGGAATTATTTGATAACGGGCATTTCAGATTTTGTCTTATGTTTGTTGTTTTGGGATATTGACTGTGTAGTAGAGAACAGTGCATTGTGGTCTGTCCATTCCATATTATCCGTTTTCTTAATAGTAGATTTAACATGTGATACATTCCATCCATCAAGAACGAGTATCCTATTTTCTAGAAAATTTAAGCATAGGTACAGTACTGTCATTATTAGTACTTATTACATCGCAGTTATAAAGTTTTGTAATGGAAAATTCTCACTTGAAACAAACGTATAACATGTCTTTTATCTTTACTTTGACACTACAGATATCTTTATTTTAACTTATAGAGGTTATCATGACAAAATAAATTTCAAAAAATCAAATTTTATAATTTTTCGAAAAAGCTGGAGATGTGGATACTGTATTCCATGGACGAGGGAAGTTCTGTCTAAATAAACTTAGACCAATTTTTTGACAAAAAGAATCAATACTGTAGCTTATAGGAAATAATGTGGACATTTCATGGCGAAAAAAATTAGAAAATTTTGGAACCCACTTGCTTCTTTAACTGTGCCGTATAGCGAAATCAGTAAAAGGAAACCGTTGCTTAAGAAATAAAATCTGCAGTAACTCGTATGCACCCCCTTTAGAAACTAATACATATTTTTAAAAGACATACCTACCTTAGTTAAAGGATCATTTAAATTGATGGTTTGCTCAATTTTGAATTTAGGTAACCGTACGAAAACTTCTGTCTTCTCCATATGTTGTGTTGTCTCCCTTAAGTTACAAGTGGCCAGCTTTTTTTCCAGCTTATCAAGTCCGTTCCTCATGTTAGGTAAAATAATGATCATACTTGGATTCTCGTTAGTATAAGGAAGTTCTAAGATTTGGACATCCAAATTTTTATCTGCTTTATAATAGAAATCCGCGCACTTATTCATCATTGGTACTTTTACCGAATCGACATTATTAAGGTAAAAAGGTTCAGTTTTAGTGGAATACTTGCTAAATGGATCTAGCCAACTGCCCTTGAAGTAGATGGCGTTTACAAGTATTAAACGCGTGCTTTTATCTAAATCGTCTTTGTTAATTAAATCCTTGATTTTCTCTTTTGTTTTTTCTTCAACCCAGGCATTAATACTTGCAGCAGCT
Organism: Zophobas morio; assembly: GCF_036711695.1. Classification (NCBI taxonomy): domain Eukaryota; kingdom Metazoa; phylum Arthropoda; class Insecta; order Coleoptera; family Tenebrionidae; genus Zophobas; species Zophobas morio. The sequence goes on from NW_026972110.1 coordinate 9,878,462, forward strand.
GCCTCATTTTCAGCAAAATTAAGTAACTGTACTTCAGATAAGAAATTCTTAGTGACGGCGTTGCTGAATCCTGGCACGAGTTGATAGCCCTCCATCAGATACATTTTATTAGCCATCAGAAGTGTAACATTTGGAACAGAATTAAGGCGGTTCATAACGATGCTGTAACCTTCTGCAGCAACTGCAGCTGTAGGCACTTTCAGTGTGGAAGCAAACTTTTCAGCAGTTGTACCCTTGGCACCTTGGTAGGACATTGAAAGAACAGCATGCACGCTAATAGGGGAAAAGATGACATTTCCTGGTGCTTTAGCTAAAACGTTGTAGAGATCAGTTGTAAACTGTCTATTGCTTTCCAGGACTTCGAGTTCTGGATTTCTTTTAGCCATTGTTGACAATAAAAAAAGCTCACCAAATACTATTCCAAGAAAAACTGTAACCCACAAGGAATATTTAAATTCACCTTAAAACAAAATATACCAGTAGCTGGCCCGATACTAACGTGAATAATGCACGCGCCGACGTTGAGATACCGAGTGAACTGTTTTTGTTAATCTTGAATTTTTTGTAATGGAATAATTGCTAAACCATGTTCAGTAAAATATTAAAATATTGTGGCACGGTATGAAGAGTACAGTAAGCACCACTACTAACTACGCGACGTTTTTTGTTCAGACACTCAACAACTGGCTGTGAGCAATACTGCGAGTTTTTGAAAGCCGCATTAAAGCTTCCGTTAGAATATATTTCTGCTACGTGGTGTATAGATAACCAACAAAACACATTATTGATTTCATGTTCGCTGACCTTTTTCAGTGAAATTAAGTTGTATCAAAACTAACAGGTTATGAAAATAAAGTTTTCAAATTAAGTTAGTCTATGGAAATAATTTTCATTTCTTTGATTAAAATTTACTTATAAAATTGGGACTTTTGCCTAGAATAAACTGCGAAGGACGATTCCATGATGGCAAAAAGTTCATTTATGTATTTAAATTTAGGTGGTTGTGTCACGCTGAAAAATTTCACATGCCACCAAATTCAGGATACACAGTGGGGTCCAGAAAATCGTCAACGTCAGTGTTATCACTTATCAATCTGTCACAAAGGGTTAAACATAATTTAAGTACCTATTGTAATTTCATTTTCCTAGTTTTGTCATTTTTGACACTACGTACTACGGGCGTGCTGACAGTGGATGCAACGTGACAAATCTTTTAAACTTTTAATATCAAAATGACAATAACACATATACCACAGCATAATATTCAAAATAACAAAAAAATGACGTACAACATTTTCAGGCCCTGACTGTATATGGTTGCTAGGATGTTCCGGTGATTTATCTAGCACCGATGCGAACCCTGTGAGAAATGTTTCAAGTTTTTAAATGATTATTATTGAGGAGTGAGGACAGATTTTAGAAATTCAAAAATGTTTTTTTTTACTGAAAATGAAGAATGAGTTGTAGTGTCAATGAGAAACGAAAAACAGGTTGTCCAGGGTCCCCTGGTCGGTACACAAATAAATTGACGAATTCGCAATTTGGAGCATGAGATATACCAAACCACAGTTGTTCGTAACTAGAAGTTTAGTATATGCGCTCCGAAGGAAGAATCTCTAGTGGTACTTAAGGCTCCTCCTTACCAGCAGTAAAGAATTCCAAAATAAAGTAAAACGCCTTCTCTAATTTCATCCTTACAAAAAACGTTTGAAGACTTATACGACATACGTAGGTACTTGTTGGGAATACAAAATCCTCCAGTGATAATTTTATACTCGTAAGAATTGATCAATGAATGGGTATATCTAGTCCAATGCTGCTTCCGTTTCTAATTTTCTTTATTTATATTTTCCTTTAATTTTTCTGTATATTAGATGAACTGACTGTCTGAGTGCTAGCCGAGAAGATGAAAGAATTGTCCAGCTAGTCTATAAGAAGGTATTCATTTCTTAAAAAAAAAACACTGCTTTGATTGAGGACACTAAAGACGTAATCAATTAGAATGGTGGTGTAGATTGTTTACCATTAATTACGCCAATCTGAATTATTAAAATCTTAGTTTTTACAAAGAATGAAGTTGTATTTAATTATTGTCATACAAGAAGGAAGAAGGATTCAATAAAACTACGTGTAAAACAAAATCTCCATTTCTTTATTCTGTCTGTATACATCAAACAAAAATGAGAAGAAAAACTTTACGTATTATATGCTGGGATTACATAGACGACCTACAAAAAGTGAATTTGTACGTTTATCGCAAATAAAATGAACGAAAGGGTGATCTGCCTTAAACTCTTCTGGATAGCGTCGAGCGAGTTTACGCCTTGGTACAATCATACCTGTATATAAAAAAACACACATTAATTAGAATGAAAAAAGAAAAAGAAAAACGACAATTGTACCTATATAATATTATATTGACAATACAGGACTGTTGTAATGTAACTAAAAATATTGTTTCTATAAATACTACACTTTACTACGACCCTTTCGGTTCTTCTAACATTGTCTGGTGTACTTTTCGTTTGCATATCAAATACTCAAGAGACATTATAAAAGTGTTTCTGTACCGAGCTACTCACACTAGTACTAGTGAGAAATGTTATCTATACCAGACAATGTTAGTAGGTACAATAACTAAAAGAAACCGATTATGCAAAAACATTAGAACTTTTTTGTAATTTTATTCGTCATCAGACTAATGAAGATCAATTTTCTTTTAGTATTTTTCAATGATGAAACCAAATTTAGCAACAATGGAGGAGTAAACTGAGAGAACTGTCATTATTACTCTCAGGAAAACCTTTACTGGATTAGCCAAAAGCATTTCCAAAATATTTATTCGGTGGTGTGGTATCACAGAAAATAATATTATGGGACCCTATTTTTTAGTGGAAATTTAAATGGTGGAATGCATTTGAACGTTTTAGTAAACTATTTAACCCCCATTTGTTAGACGAAGCCCCTTTAAATTTGATAGAAGTTAATGTGGTTTTAACATGCTGCTCACGCATAATGAGAAAGATTTGGATAGAAGGTACACAAGAAATAGATGGATGGGTAGAGAATCAGTTAATAGTTGGCCTTCCTGAAGGGGGATGGTAAAGGATAAAGTGTATGGAGACCCTATGTTATGTGTGAATGACCTGAGAGAAAATATTGGAGAAACCTGTCGATAGGTAGGTCGACTGCATTTTTACTTCCCGAGCGTAAGCAAAGGAAGTATTGTAATCGAGTCCGTCGGCCGACTCTCTACTTTTACGTTTTCTCGATTAAGAATATCATGTAGATGGTAAAACGCTAACCAAAATTTGTCTAATCATCCCCACCACTAATGCGATGACGTCACTTCAAAATTGTACATAGTAAATGGGTTTTCAATTGTATAAAATAACATAGTCCTACACATGTAGTTTACAACTCTGAATCGACTTTTCACCCGAAACGTCCAGATTTTTGGAAAAAAAATCAAAATTATAAAACAACATTTTTTAATTTAATTTTTAATCTGCTAACCAGAATGCTTTGAAATGTTGCAGATGTTTTAAGGTTATAAAGAGCATAATAAATGTTTAGTCAAAATATATTTGCTTATCCCCTCCAAAAAATTGATGACGTCAGCTCGAAAGTTTGTCGAATAAATCTTATCCAAACTGTAAAAATATGATGAGTCTGTACTTGTAATTTATCACTCCATTCATATTTTTTGGATTTGCATATACAGGCTGACTCAAAAAAATTAATGAATGCGTAAATATATTTTATTGATTTAATCAGGAACTACAAAACGGAATGCTCTGACATCTTGCAGATGTTTTAAGGTTATAAAGAGCATAATAAATGTTTAGTCAAAATATATTTGCTTATCCCCTCCAAAAACTTGATGACGTCAGCTCGAAAATTTGCCGAATAAATCACATCTAAAATGTACAAAATATGATCAGTCTGTACTTGTGATCTATCACTCCATTCATATTTTTTGGATTTGCATATACAGGGTGATTCAAGAAAATAAATGAATGCGTAAATTTATTTTATTGATTTAATCAGGAACTACAAAACCGAATGCTTTGAAATCTTGCAGATGTTTTAAGGTTATAAAGAGCATAATAAATTTTTAGTCAAAATATATTTGGTTATCTTCTACAAAAAACTGATGACGTCAGCTCAAAAGTTTGCCGAATAAATCGTATCTAAAATGTACAAAATATGATGAGTCTGTACTTGTGATTTATCATTCCATTCATATTTTTGGATTTGCATATGCAGGGTGACTCAAAAAAATTAATGAAGGCGTGAATTTATTTTATCGATTTAATCAGGAATTACAAAACCGAATGCTTTGAAATCTTGGGAATATTTTAAAGTTATTATAAGCATGGTAAACTTTTGTTCAAAATGTATTTGTTCATCCCTCCTAAAAATTGATGACGTCACCCTTAAATTTTGCTGAATAAATCCTATCTAAAATGCAAAAAATATGATGAGTTTGTACTTGTGATTTATCATTCCATTCATATTTTTTAGATTTTCTTAAGAGGTGGTTCAAAAAAATTAATGAAGTCAATTTATTTTATTGATTAAATTAAAGGCAACACTTATTATTAGTATTACACCCCAACCAACCCAATTTGGTAGACACAAAATTTGTTAAAGGAAAAACTCGGTTGAAACATAAGGGTAGCACGCTTATTTACATCGACTTTAACATTACAGACCTGCATTTGTTTTATGCGTTCACTTGGTTCCGCGAATGTGAAATAGACATGTTTATAATCAACCAATTGTGAATTTCACCGTCAAGAATTAAAATAAAACCCAATGTTTTATATAATAAGCGGAAGTCGAAGCAATAAAACCGATGGTCGTTTTGTTTACAGTTTCTCTGTTTGACTCTCACGTATTCTGTTACGCTTGTCATCTTAAATTAAGAATGTTTATACATAAACGATTTTCAGTTGCCGTATACGTGAGTAAATTGTTTCGTTATTTTATTGATTAGAAAAAATCAATATTCAAAACGACCCAATTCATTTTCCCGAAAATTTGGGAATACAATAATTTTATTCTACTATTATTTTATTCTACGTACTAGCTGACCCCGTGAACTTCGTTTCACCTACAATTTAATTTTGAATATGCGAAACCGAATGCTTTGAAATCTTGCAGATGTTTTATTATTATTATTATTATTATGTCAGTGATGGTCAACAGGCAATAGCCCAATTACTGACCACCTTAGCAAAATATATAACCAACAGCTGAACCCACGAAGGCAAAGTTAAACAGACTGAATGTAGCTACATATACAAAGAAAAAACCTATTTATTTAAATATATCAAATGCATTCTGTTCCGAATTGTATAAAGTACACATCTTGTATATAGGTGAGTGTTTTACAACGTTTAAGCGAGGAGTAGGCAAATAGAAGCAATCATGAGAACGAGATGACAATCTGGGGACAAGCAAATATAATCGACTCAAAAGATCCGGACAATCAATATGAAAATGAACCAACTTTTTTAAAAAATTCAACGATGCAATAGTCCGTCTGCAATGTAAATCTCTAAACCCAAATTGATTTAAAAGAGTAATATGGGACGAACCCCTTGGTGGATAAACACCATCCGCCCTAAAAGCTAAGTACTTCAAAAAACGTCGTTGAATCTTCTCCAATGTGTCTATATGAATCCGAGAAAATGGAGACCAAACAACACTTGCATATTCAAGCTTGGATCGCACATAAGCAAAATATAAAATTTTCAAACAATCAAAGTCATTAAAACTACTGCCACATCTTAGTATAAAACCGAGTGATTTGAGAGCATTGGCACATATATTATTTATGTGATTTACAAAAGAGAGTTTGGAATCAAAAGTGACTCCCAAATCACAGAAAGAATCAACTCTAGTCAAAGTGGTGTTATTGAGATCATAGGGATACAAGGTTTGGATATTTTTGTTAGTAAATGACATAATAAAGCATTTGTCAAAATTTACCGGGAGAAAGTTACAATTGCTCCAACATAGAAATTTCTGCAGATCATCTTGTAACATCCGGCAGTCATTAATACTCGAAACAGTTCTAAAAATTTTTAAATCATCCGCATACATAAGAATGTTTGAACTAATACTCTTTGCGATGTCATTTATGTAAATCACGAACAAAAGAGGTCCAAGAACCGAACCCTGAGGCACTCCAGACAAGACAGAAATACTATCTGACACATGACCATTATATTTAACGCACTGAGTCCTATTGGATAAATACGATTTAAACAATGAAAGTAATGAAGCAGAAAACCCAAAATTACTTAATTTAACCAGCAAAATATCATGATTAAGTTTGTCGAAGGCCTTGGAAAAATCAGTATAGGCCACGTCAACCTGAAGCATAGTATCAAAGCTTTCTGAAACAAACTGTGTGAATACACAGAGGTTAGATATGGTGGAACGGTTACTTACAAATCCATGTTGACAATCAGATATTTTACTACGAACATTAAATAACAAAAATTTATGTAAAACAAATTCAAAAACTTTGGCAAAGTTACAAATTAGCGAAATGGGCCTGTAATTCTCAATTGTATTTCTACTCCCTTTCTTAAAAATTGGAGAAATAATAGAATGTTTCCAGATATCGGGAAAGATGGCAGAATTTATTATTAAATTAAAGATGACTGATAAGGGATGAGAAAGCACCGAAGCACAATCAGATAATAAAAAACCCGGAATATTATCGTGACCACTCGTTAAGTTACACTTAATTTTTTTTAGCGCTTTAAACACATCTGCTTCACTTATCGTGTTGAATTGTATAAGATCATTGTAAGAGTCACATACGAATTCATTCAAATTTGTGGCTTTACAGTCAGTGTAACCTGAACTAAAATGGGTTGCAAATGCATTTACTATATCTGCAGGATTACAGAGTACCTTGTTATTATAACTCATTTGGGACGGTATACCCCCTTGTTTTTTAAGTCTGCTTATATGTGTCCAGAATTTATTAGGATTGGCTTTTATGTTATTTTCCAAATCGCAGATGTAATCACGATAGGCAATTTTGACATCACGTTTTATTTCGGAACGTACAGATTTGAAATTCAAAAGATCCTCTAAACTTTTACTTCGTTTATACCTAGACCAAAGTTTCCATTTAAATTTGATTTTATTAATAATGTCAAATGTGAACCAAGGCGGGAAGGGGCTATGACGAATGTTACGAGTCTTGGGCACATAAATATCAAGGATGTTAATAAGTTTATTGTAGAATAAAGTACATGCAGTATTCGGATCATTAACTCCATTTAACCCTTAATTACTCGCATGCGTGTATAAAATACACGCAGTTGACGTTTTTGTCGGCCATTTGCTAAAAACTATTTCAATGCGCAAGCGCTTCTAGGTATTCCTCATTTATCTTTCTTATAAGCATTTGAGGTTAAGAACAGCGACCGTACAGTGTGTTATTGCTAATTAAATTAGTTTGATTTTGTCCTGTGTACAAATTACACCGTGCGACTTAATATGTAAGTATTAATTGTGTAAAGTATAAAACATACATCGAATAAAATTTGATCAAAAACTGATTACAAAAATATTTTTTCACTTGAAAACAGGTTTCCAATCCAAGTGAGGAATCCCAATTGTTTGACTGATGAAGAATTAGCTGCTTTTCATGATGAAGATCTATCTGAAGAACAAATAGTGGGTGGAGACGATTCAGCAGATTCCGAAGAACAATTCGAACTTAGTGAACATGAAAGCAATTCAGAACAAGAGGCTAGTGGCGATAACAATGTCGATAATTTGGTAAATGAAGATGAACATTCAGATTATTCAGTTACGGCAACAACAGCTCTTCAAAATGCAAACGATGGCGATGGTCCAGTTTACAAAACAAAGCATAACTTGGAATGGAGCAAATTGCCTCTGAAGAAAAAGTCAAAGACACCTGCAAAAAACATTTGTAAAGAACGTTGTCATCCCCTCGTCCCAAAAAGTGAGATATCAAACGAAATATCTGCTTTTGAGAAATTTATAAATGCTGCGATGGTTGAAGAGATTGTAAGATGTACAAATATTTTTATCAGAAGAAAACAGGAAAATTATGCGCGAGAGAGAGATGCACGTGAGACAAATAAGGAAGAATTTTTGGCATTCTTGGGACTGCTGATTCTCTCCGGTGTAAAAAAACAAGGTCATACCAATTTTCACGAATTGTTTAGCGCCGACGGAACGGGAATAGAAATATTTCGAGCTTGTATGAGCGCAAACCGTTTCTTGTTTCTTCTTTCTGTAGTCCGATTTGACGATGTGGGCACTAGAGAAAACAGACGCATAACCGACAAAATGGCAGCAATACGACATATATTTGATGCATTTGTTGCAAACTGCAAGGGCTCTTATTGCGTTGGAGAGTTTATGACAATTGACGAGATGCTGATTCCTTTCCGAGGAAGATGCAGTTTTATTCAGTATATGCCAAACAAGCCGGCAAAGTATGGACTAAAAATTTTTGCTTTATGCGATTCCAAAACATTTTACTTGTCTAATTTAGAGCTTTACTGTGGCAAGCAGCCAGACGGACCTTATGTCTGTGAAAATTCTCCACAAGCAGTTGTCAGTAGGTTGACAAACGACTACGTTGGAAAAAATAGAAACTTGACGACTGACAATTGGTACACGAGTTACCCACTTGCAGAGGATTTACTAAACAAAAAAACCACATTAGTTGGCACATTGAGAAAAAATAAAAAAGAGATACCTGCCGAACTATTACCTAATAAATCACGACCAATTCCATCTTCAATATTTGCGTTTCGGAAGGATATGACGCTAGTATCCTATTGCCAAAAAAAAAATAAAGCTGTGATACTACTCTCGACTATGCACGCCGACGATATTGTCGACAGATCTTCAAATAAGCCTGATATCGTTTTGTTTTACAATTCTACTAAAGGCGGAATTGACACCGTTGACGAAATGTGTGGTAATTATTCGGTACAAAAACGAACAAGACGCTGGCCTCTGGTTCTTTTTTTCCAAATGATTAATATTGCGGGAATAAACTCTAACATAATTTATAAATACTTTCACATAGACTCCAATAAACAGCCACGACGTATTTTTCTGAAAAACGTTGCATTGTCTTTGATGAAGCCTCATCTGGAAACTCGAGCAAACATTGAGACGCTTCCTATAGATATAAAAGGCTTTCTTTCTAAATATAAAAAAACTTCAACGAACATTGAGAGGAATGTTACAAGAAATCGAGGTAAATGTGTCTTTTGCGAAAGTAAGAAAAATCGCGTTACAACCATCACATGCGACTTGTGTGGTAGACTAGCATGTAAAGAACACGTAGTAAAAACACAAGAATGCGTAAGCTGTCGTAAAAGTAGAACAGAAGAGCAAGAATAAAGTCTTATTCTCATTGTTTTAGAATTGAATTTTTGTTTTTTGTTTCTCATTTTTGTGAATTTAAAGTTATTTTATGTTGTATGTTCTAAATTTAAATAAAACCCTAGAGTATTTTTGAATTTGAATTTTGAATTGTTGAATTTTTCTTATTGTACAAGTTGGTTAAAATCATAAAAATTATAAAACTGAAATAAAAGAAAAGCTTAAAAAGTCCAAAAACGTGATGGTGTATAAAATACACTGTGCGACCAATTAATAAACAAGACAAAGCGCGAGTAATTAAGGGTTAAAAACGACCAATTAATTTGCCCAAGATGGTGATAAAGGTTGGGATAATCAGCTTTCCGGAAGTTCCATCGTTTAACTAATATTTCAGAATTACCTAAAATCTTACTTTTTCCTTGATGAGTAACTATGGTAATTACCAGAGAAGGATGATGACTGTCTTCTGGCAAAAGATAATCATGACAACCATTAACAGAGCACTCATAGTTAGAAAGAATCAAATCTAAAAGTCTGCCATTAGTGTTCATAATAGTATTAAACTGACAATAGTTATTAAGATTTAAAAAAGTGCTTAGGGCAGACAACTTGTTATTACCAACAATATTGTTCTCTAAACCAATATGATATTCAGCAATGTTAAAGTCACCTATGATAACCACACGATCATTCCATAAATCAGCAAGATTACCGAGCAAATTAAATAATGAGATATAATCATCAACAGATGACATGGGTGGAACATAAATTACCAAAATGTAGAAAGAGACATATCTATATGTAAGTTTTACCCCCACAATGTCAATTAAATGCAACTCATCAAAACCATGCGGGGACAGATCAATCTGCAAAACAGAGAAATATTTGCGCATTGCTATCAGAACCCCACCACCTCTGGTAAGAGTAGTTTTATTAAATTTACGATCAGATCTGTATATCTCAAAATTGTCAGGACAAAATTCTGAATTAGCCACAGAATCAGTAAGCCACGTTTCAGTGAGAATTATGAGCTCAAAATTACGAAAGTTAGTAAAGAATTGAAAAGTTCGATTAGTTTTGAGTTTATACCTCGGGCATTTTGGTAATAGATTGATAACGAAGATAGTAAAGTGATCGAAGCAGTAGAATTATTATTAGTTGAAACGGTACCTAATAAAGTGGGATCCTCCAATGATTGCTATATGGCGGAGCCGAAAATGTCGCACTTGATTTTATCCATGGTTTTTCTAAATAACGTACATTGTTTATAGTCCCAAGCCGCATGATCATACGTAACATCAGAAACTTCAAATTCATCTGTCGCTAAACTTTCAAGGGGTGGGTTTTTCCATCTCTAGTTAACTTAAAATATTTATAGCAGTTGCAACATTTAAAACTATCAGACCGACAATCAACAAGTTTATGCTCTCCGGCACATTTTGGGCAGCTAGTTTTATTTTTACAATTTTTCGATACATGACCGTAGTTGTTGCAATTGTAACACCTAGTTACTTCGACAGCATCATAGATGGAACAACCATCGAGACCAATAAGACAGTGACCGACGCCCAATGCTCTTTTATATGTGTACAAATCGACTTCAATTAAGGCTTGATATACAGTATTATTTCTTTTTGTACAGCTCAGTTTTAACAAATTAACACTCGAATTAACATCAAAAATAGACTCATTTTGTTTTTTAAGGTATAACAAGAAGTTCTCCTCATCAATATCATCTGAAAAACCAGTTATTCTAATTGTTGGTCTTATACTTTTAACTTCACGAATTTCATAGTCATCAGCAAACTTACCTTTAGCAATTTGTTTGAACGATTTAGTATTTTCACACCCAAGCAGCAGTCCCCCATCCTTGAGTGGTTTTACTGGTGTTTTAAACATATGATAAGCATAATACATTTTTATTCAAAATAATATTTACTTCCTTCAAAAAATTGATGACGTCAGCCCACAATTTTGTCAATATCACGTGAGCTACCTGTATAAAGGTCACGTTTTTCGGTCCTTTGTGTTCAGTATTAATTTCTGTTTGATGCCGGCAAGATCGTCGCTTCTTTTGGCGTAAAAGTGGAGCGTTTTAGCGAATTTCTAGTTTATTATTAATACATATTACGGAAGATATGTTCTTTAGTGCTGTGAACACGAACGAAAATGGATATTTTTCCGAAAAGGACCGAAAACAAAGTAAGTACGACTTCAGTTTTAATTTATCGGATTCCATGATTCGTTTATTCGACAATGTTTAAATTTTGGAAAAATTTTCGAAACGATTGAAGTTGGTGGGTCAAAGCTATACATTTTCGCGACATAATTAAATAAAATTTAAACATAATTAATATAATTCATAATGTTCAAATATGATAACTATCAATATATGATAATTAAACCGAAATCCATTTTCCTAAGAACACGAGGTTAGCAAAAACAAATTAGTTTGTTTAAACATTGTTAAATTAACCCCAAAAATGTACAATTTCTGAGCTAAAATATGAAAATTAATTTTTGCAATCTCATCGTGACGTACGATGACGTCACTGTCACGTGAGCTACTTGATGAAAGGTCAAATTTTCGATCCTTTCTGTTCAGTTTTGATTCCGGTCTGGCAGCAGCAACACTGGAGCTCCGTTTTGGGTTAAAAGTAGCACGTGTTCGCGAATTTCTAATTTATTGTCAATAAATATTAGCGAAAATGTTTTGTGTTAAGTGCTGTGAACACGAAAGAAAGTGGATATTTTTCCAAAAATGCCCGATTTTTTTTGAAATATGTTGTTAATAATATGCATTCAGGACTGATAAAGTACGGCTTTAGAGTATACAAAGTACAGCGTTCATAATTCACAAAATACAGTATGCATCATTTTTAAACTCCGGCGTCCAAATTTACAAAATACGGTGTCCTTCACCCATGCTATCAAACTCTAGTCCTCTTTTTTAATGGCAAGACGCACTCCAGACCTCCTCGTATTGTTTGGTTCTTGCTGGGCAACAGCAACGAGCGAGCAAAGTCATCGCTCTTTGGTGGCAAACGTGGAGAAATTTGTATATTGTAACTTTTGTAATTGAAGCATTTTGTACTGTATATTTTATGTGTAACTAACTTAACTTGGGTCTTGCCAATTTAGCTTCTGTGGTGCTTTGTTTTCACGGTGCATTTGCTTGGGTTTTAATTTTCCAACAGTGCATTCTTTGGTTCCGAGTCTGAATTCTCCATGTCGTCAGACGCTCTGGCTTGGGGGGGTTCTGTTGGCCCTTAGACGCTGGGTTGCATCGCTCTTTGAGAATGAGGTAAGACGACCTTGGATTTATGCGGCTGCATTCCTCCCTTGGACGTGTGAGCGCTGCGACCTATAGATTTCGTCCCGAGTTCCATCGGTGTGCTTGCTTGAGTTTTCATTTTGCAACATTCTCAATTTTTGGTGCAATTTCTTCCGGTGGTGTATTGGGTACTAACTTTGCATTTGTATTGTATCTGAATTTTATCTGTATCTGTAGTGTATTCTGTATTGTAGTTAGATTGTAGGTACCTGTATTGTATTTCCATTGTATTGTACTGTATAACGTTCTATCCCTCATTAACAAATCCTTGCCCTTTCCTTTCCTAGCGAGATCTGCTCCAGACCTTCCCGTGGTTCTTGCTGAGCATCAACTATCGAGGACAGAAAATTCAAATTCAAAACCAGCAAAGTTTCACAAAAATCATGAAAATCGCTCGTTGGTGGGCAACGTGGAGCAAGAGAGACTTTTGTAACTCAACTAACTTTGTTAACTCTATATTCTTAAGGAAACAAAAATATATTACATTTAATTTATTATTTATAAGGACAAATAGTCATTTGCCACGCCGATGCCCATTTTTAGATTAAATGCTCACAAAACGCGTAGATGTTCAATTTGTGTCCAGGGAGATACAATGTTTGTAAGTAGGTACTTCGTACTTCGAATATGAGTATCTACTCAGTTTTATTCATACCATCCAATATCTCGCTTCAATGTTTGATTATGTTGATTATGAGCACAACGCTGATTAACTTCCGTATCCAAATTACGCATGAAATAAATTATTACGATTTGCACCTGAGGTAGTTCGTCGCACATTTGATTGACTTCGTGGACCTATGTCAGCTTGTCGTCTTCTCGGCATTGTAATGAACTTCATAAAACGACACAGAATTATTTTCACAGGCAATCAAATCTGTAAATTTTGTCTTGAGAATTTTAAAATATCGAAAACTTCAAATTAAATCCTCGAATAACGGTAAAAGTTGAGGTTTTGTCGAAACCAACAAAGTGAACATAGGTAAATAGAATGGCAGATCAAAATTAATAAGAAACTTTCGCAATGCGTAACTGAATTCACTTTAACAAACACTTTTCTTGAAATAAACGACGTTTTTTGTTACGAAAAAACAAACAAAGACTTGAAATTCAATAATACTTTTCACAATCGCAAGGAAGAAATAGTTTTGTGTGACACGTCAGTCAGGCGACAGGTCCGTCAGAATTAAAATTCATTCCAAGTGGCGATTCCCGTGCAAAATTTTTAATTTTTTTTTTATCTTTAACCGGTCTCATTTTTTATAAATATTCTTACATATAAACCTTCTCCTGACGATAAGGAACACGTGAAAAAAAGAATCGTCCGATTCGGTGCGGCCGTTCTCAAGTTATGGGCGTACATACATTTCGGCGATTCATTTTTATTAATATAGATTACACTACATCTATCCCAACTGATATACGTGTCCTTGCAAAAATGGTGATGACGTCATCGCAATTTTTTTTAAATTCCCACTACAAAAATGTAATGAGAAAAAAACACAATAGGCATGCAGTCGTCAAGTTTCCGACAGCGAGGGAAGTACTGTCTAAACTCTTTAGACCAATTTTTTCAATTTTCAGATCATACAGTTAGATGATCGAGATCTGGAAATTTTGTTCTAATAAAATTGCATTACATTTTTACAAGAACTAACAGCGAATCTTGATTAAGGATACTAAAGTACCGTAAGAATACTAAAATTAAGTAGTTCATTGCTATAGAATACGTGTACTATAATTACACGAGTTAATCGACTTTTACAAACCAATAAGTTGTACTTGATCAGTTAATTACCACATAATTATGAAGAATTCAACGAAACTACACATGTAAGAAACAAAACACACTTTCATTATTTTTTATTTATTTAAAAAATGACAAACAGAACTTTACATGTTGGGGTTACATAAACGACCTGCAAAAAGTAAATTACAACGTTTATCACCAATAAAATAAACGAAAGGGTGATCTGCCTTAAATTCTTCTAGATGACGTATCATAGGTCTACGCATTACCATTTTTATCATACCTGTGTATAAAAACAACAATTAGAACATATTTGTTACATTTGAAAAAAAAACAAAATTTTATACATTTTTGCGATTTCTAACACATTACAAAAACATATTTGCACAACATCTAATAAAGACACAACGTAACATTGCTGTCATGTACCTAAAAGTCCCTTTGCACGGAAAAGTAAAAAAAAATAGCTCAACGAAGTATTATGTAACTGACACATTGGAAACCAGTTGTTGCCAAGTTACAGAAGAACTAATTATCCTGGTGTAAACACTAATTATTGTGTATTAGAGTTTTATTTATTTTTGTGAAATGCCAAAGCTTAACAACGTTACTTTTTACCCAGATTCAAATAAAGCCGCTAGTCATCGATTAATTATTATTATTTATCATACATCATTTTGTTCGTTTGGAGCATTTTATTAGTATTTTCCTTGCAGTTTATCTAACATTTTCTTGAATACTGTTCGTTTGAATATAAGTATGTCAAACATGGGAGACATTTTAATAGTGTTTTATAGTTTTATAATACGCAAATTATTATTATCGACGATAAAAGTATGCAGTATAAATATGTGCGTTTCTTAACGAGTAAAAATATTGAAACATAAATACTGTTACGAAATAAACCCATACGCCGCCCCGGTACGACGCCTATGGGTCTGCTAGTATGTATGTGTTTCTTCTAGTATGTAGTATGACTCATCGGCCAGGCGGCGCGGCGTTCGCTAAAGGAAAGCCTGGAAGCCGATGTCGCGACGGGCCCAGAAAACCCTCGAAGCGCCATTCTGGATCCATCGAGAGAAACGTATAGGTTGAAATAGAGGCCACCGTCGGAGACGATTATTATTCGGCCAAGCCAGTCAGCAAGTCGAGTCGAGTGAACGAATGCATTCAAGTTGCACCGCATAGTTATTCTGTGCATAATCGCTGTAATAGTTAGTCGTGTAATACGAGTCAGTAAGAAATAAATTGTTGGGTTTTACCCACGCCGATTTTATTCACCGATCAACGTAACAAAACTTACCTATCTAACCTTTTAAATACCTCAAATCGAATTGTACTTACATATTTACAAATGGTAGCTGCGTCAACTCCTTCTTCGTTTACTTCTTTTTATTTTACAGCAGCTTTATATTTATGCACAACATCGTCACACAAATTAAAAAAAAAACATGAATTCTTCCCTTATGCTAATATTTTATGTATTATGTTCCTGTGTATGTACCTGACGTTCCCCCTTCTTTCTTTTCTGTTATTAAACATTCGGAAGGTTAACATTCTGCACATTAAAATCTTTTTTTATCTTTCTGATTTGCATTTTTTGTATTAACTTTATGTAGTAACGTATTAAGAATAAGTTGATGTAAGTGACTAAAAATCATGACAAAAAAAAATGTAAATATATGTATGTTACTAAATAATTAATTTTAAATGAATGGTTTTTTATAAATTACACGAATAAAACAATATATTAATGAGTCTACACTTTATTTTAAAAACTTAATTTTAAAAATTTAACAAAACCAGAGGATATAGAATAGAAGAAAAGCACACAATTTTTCAATAAACATTTCCAAGATTGGTTGCACAGTTCCGATTTGATAACTAGCATATTATGGCTTAGAAATACGTCCTTGGAAAAGAACAGTCTTAAAACCATGGCAATTGTGTACGACCTGAATTACGAATGGGTGATCTACTGTGACGGGAAAATACATATGGCCACTTCGAGAAAAAGATATACTAGCTGTTGAATAAAAAATCGTTGTCAACGCCCAGGTTCTCAATGGAATAGACAATGATTGTTACTAAAACTTCAGAGTGGGAACAAATGCGTGTTCACTCAAGATGGTTGTGTACTTTTGGTTAGTTACAAATTTATCAATTTCAAATTCTTTTTATTAAAGTCTTAACTAATTATACTGAAACTTTTGTAATCACTCTGTATGTTTTTAGATTCTAAAAATTATAGCCATATGACCACCTGGGTTGCATATTTATTGTTAAGCAAGGAATAAATAAGACATGCTTTGCTAACCCTTCCCAAGTTATCACGCAAGTTAAATTGGCGCATACCCCATACAGCTTTGTCCAGTCCTCAAAAGTTAGTTAAAAATTAACAAATTAGGCAGTTGTCCGAATAATAGTAAAACTCATGTATATTGTGCATAAATCAAATTAATTTTAAATAAAACACACACGAAAAATTAAAATTTATTAGTAATAAATGCTATTTAAAAATACTAACAAAATTCGGAAAGGTACTAGAAGGGTAAACCCAGTATAATATTATATTGTCAATACAGGACTATTGTAATGTACGAGGGCAATTTTGTATATTATCTACCTAGCTATGATAATGACATCACAAAAACAAATGGCTTGGGTATCAAATAACTGCTAGTGTACTAAGTACTTTGACGAAATTTGGTACGGATCCACAACATTGGGCATTGTTGGCAGTATTTTTTGTTTAGAAAAATGAGTGAACTTAACTTAGGAGCATCGCCCGGATATAAAGTTCCTCACTAAAGAGGGAAATGGTGCGAAAGTTATCCATGAAAAAATGACCCAAGTGTACGGTACTAACGGCTCATCTTGTTTTCAAGTAAAATATTGGTCGAAACAATTTCGATGGGGTCGTCACTCGATTCAGGATGACCTAAAGATCAGAAAGACCGGTTGAAGCAAGAAGTGAGGAAACCATAGGACCTGTAGAAGATTTGCTGTTGTCTGATCGACGAATGAAAACCCCAATGCTTGCTAAAGAAGCTGGAGTGTTTGAAAGTGTAATGTTCTAGACAATATACGAAAAATTGTACATGAAAAAAGTGTGTGCTCATTGGATGGTGTTCCACGACAATTCGAGTTTCCACAGGGCTCGCCATTATCGCAAACTGTGGCTTCGCAGAATTACCGCATCCCTTCTACAGCTCGGATTTAGCACTATGCTACTTCTTTTTGAAGTACATCAAAAAAATTACCTCAGGAGTCCCAAATTTGCCTCAGATGATGACCTGATAAGCGCAGTAGCGTCGGTTTTTGAAACGCAGACAAATATTTTTTTTTTTTTTTGAAATGAAACATCTGGAGAAACGCTGGTCTAATGTATCAGTATAGATTATTGTTAGGTATAGAAATAATTTTTTTTGAAGCTTTGTACGGTTTCCTTCATAGTTAGGTAGATAATATTAAAAATTGCCCTCGTAACTAAAAATATTGTTTCTGTAAATATAGTACCCCTTATTACGATTTTCCTTTCGGTTTTTGTAACATTGTCTGGTGTACTTTTCGTTTGCATATCAGTAGATCAAACACTCAAGAGATATAAAAGTTTTTGTACCGAGTTATTCAGCTAAATTACTACACTCAAAATAATAATTTCTTCTGACAACAAAGATATTGACCACCATAACAAATTTTGTATGTTAATATAGCCTCAACTAAAAAATTTGTTGTTTCAAAAGAGTTTTATTCTTAATAACAGTTGTGTTAGCGAAACAAAATTTGTGTGTTGCAGCAACAAATTTTCTGTTTCGTTTAACAACAAAATGTTTTATTCTATACAAAATTCTCAGTTTGTTGGACGAACAATGCAAAATGATGAACGTAAATAATGAGAAGATTGTTATCTGCAACGAAATCCCAGTTGTAATGGCATATATAGAGATATTTGTGGTAACAAATAAATGTTAATCCAGAACAAATTTCACTTTGTTATGACAGCCAAAGATTATTACTTAAAATTATTATTATTAAGGGGGAAATGAAACACTGTTTTGATGTTTAATAAGTATTATATTTTAAAGACAATTTACAAAAAACTTATATTACTAATGATCAAATAACTACACTAATACTTATGAAGTAATCAGGGAACATTTTGCATAACAATGCATTGTTTACCATTTGCCATGGTGCATAATGATACAAGAGGATTCTCAATCATATCAATATATGTAAAAAAAATAATATCTGTTGTGGGTTCAACTGCATAAGCAAATAGGTGATAATTAAAACACAAAGTTTCTAATTTTGTATAAATAAATCCAACTTCATTTGATTCATTTACAACAATAGCATTTAAAACTTCAAATTCAGGAAGAAGCTCTGCATAAAACCCTAGCAAAATAGCAGATGTAGGTTTTAACTTAATATTTCCATACGAAACCCACTTAGCTACAAAACAATGTGAAAACGAATTTGGAAGAATATCTAGATAATTTTGTAATAAAGTGGATGAGTGATATTCAAATGCTCCTACCAAATCTCTACTCTTGAAACCTTGGTTACTAATAAACCTATAACAAAGTTCTAACTGATGTTTAATAGATAATGTCTTTGTTATATTTCGTCGAGAACACGAAACAGTTGCAGCTGTTTTAAATGGTCGGTGCTTTGATTCACACCGAATTGAAGATATACAACCAAGTGAAAAAGTGTTTGATAAACCTGATTGTGTTCCATAATATAAGGTTCCAAAGTGTTTGGAGTTTCATTTGTAACATTAGTTGTTGTTACTAAATTGACTATTTCTCGTAAGACTATATAAGATTTCCAGACTTCATCAGGTTCTGGAACAAGATCTACTATGATAACACCAAAATAAGTTACAAAACATCGCATTTCACTAGCAGACATAGAAATTTTATTTTTAGTGTGAAAATCTTTGTGTAATTCTCTGTTCGTAACTTCATCACCAAAATTAAACATACGTAATCTCTCATTAAATGTTTCTAAAGTGAAGTACTTTGCGGGTAGTACAAAATATTTTAATATGTGTCTCATATCGTAATGACATACACCTTCAACTATGTCATGCATTATGTCAGTTATAATATAACAAGTGATATGATTATTTTATATCGATAATATTTCGAGTGAAACCGGGCTGCAGATTCAACGAGTGCGAAGCACGAGTTGAATGTGCTGCTTCGGTTTCACGAGCCATATCTTCGATTATTAATCATATCACGAGTTATATTCAACATGAGAATATAATGAATGAACACATTTTTTGATAACAGAATTGATTTCGTTGTTTTGAGCTTGCCCCCAACGTTGGGAAGCCATAATAGACAAAAAAAATTATGAAATTCTAAAATTTGTCAAATTTGACAGTTTTTAAATTTAGGTAGCAACAGACCACAATAAGGCAATAAAATTATTATCGCTGTGATAGACATGTAACTAAGGGCATGTACAAATTCTATTGGAAGAAATGGGGTCATGTGATGCATGAATTATATTCTCAACAGAATAATTTGTAGTAAAATTAAAATAGTTTAATTTGTTGAATATGCATCGTTCTTTAAGTCCCGTCAGCGACACGTCATTTTTCAAAATATCTCCTAGAATTAAAGTCAAAACCAAATATAGTTGTACAGTCCCCTCTGAATGTTCAACAGTTTATTCCCTCAGTCTCTAGAAATGCAAGTTCTTGAATTAATATTGTGAATATTGCTTCATTTCCAAAAAATTTTTTGTCATTGCTGTAAAACAAAAGTGCCAAAAAAATATTTTTCAACATCGATCTATATTTTGGAGGAAATACGGCAATATTAATATATACTGCACCTAGTTTAAGACGATCTCCGGTTTCAAAGTCATCAAAACACATAAACATGGGTAGCACTATTGACTCTTTATCAGAACTTGTTTTAAATTTTGAAAGAATATTTTTAAAGTGCACGGACTGGTAAATATTAGAGATGGTAGAAGTGTCGTTACTTAAAGAATCTATGTATAATATATCTTTTAGTAAATTCTTTTCTTGAAAAATAAGTTTAAATACGACTCGTAAAGGAACAAATTGAGCAGTTACATTTACATTTTTAAGTAGTATAGTATTATTGACTTTGCACCGTTCTTGACGTTCTCCTATAACATATTCCTGTGGTTTTATGTAATAATTACAATTTTCAAAAAATTTAAAGCGAAGATATTCTGACGCATACGGTTGAAATGCTTTAGTTAAATATTCAAACATCATGTCTGTGTCTCTGATTAATTGTTCGTTAACATTATATTTATTGAAAGTTTCGATTATAAAATTTTTCAAAAATATAATAAAACCGCTTGATACGTACTCTTTGATATTATCAACAATTTGTTGAATAACATTTCTTGGCAATAAAGGAGAATCATAAAATTTTGCAACTAGTGATAAAGTATGTCGATCCAGTAACTGCTTAAATTCTTCAAGTGTTGAATAATTATTATTATTCTTAGTAATTTTGCATTCATTTTGAACACAAGTTGGAGATTCCGTTGACCCAATTTGGTCAATAGTTGGTCCATCAGTTTGTACGTATGCGTTTAATTTTGCACCTGTTATTTTATGGCAGTTGGGCGAGCGATTTGGTGAAAAATGTTTTGATTTTAAATGATTTTTAAAAGATTTAAGATTAACAAAATCTCGACAGCAATCAGTTTCATTACATCTATGTACACTATTTGGGTCTAAATTATGAAAATACTTAAAATGTAACACAAGTGATGCCGTTGTCACAAAAAACTGAGTACAAAGAAAGCAGTTTGGCATTATGATTTAAAAACAACTCAAAGCAAAATTTATGAAGACAGATTGTCCATGAAACCAATAATACCGTCTACTGATGGAAGAGATTTATCCCACTTTGTTGACAATTCGTAGATGGTCTTCTGTAGTAACATCCAAATCTGCTCCGATTCGTGGGCATATGAAGCATGCAAGGCGTGTATCACTTTGAAACAAACATCAACGGCCTTTAATGGAGTTGGAACAGTATATAAAACGTCGTTCACAGCTACATAACACATTTCAATATGCTCTAGACTGTCTCCAACAATTATGGAAAGTGGTTGGAGAGTCAAACCAAAATTTTGTAGTTTTTCGCGTTTTCTTTCCAAGACTGGTTTTATTTCACCAGGAATCTGTGGAAGAAAAAAAATTATTCAAAAGATTAAACACAAATAGAACAAATAAGTTGTCAATCATTACTGGACTACCTTTTACTTTGCGGAAATTATATGTTTAGTATATATATTGATTGTCGTGTAGAAGAATATTTGAAACATTGTGTTATACATATATAGATAATATCTATACTTGCTGACAGTTTTTTAATTAGTACATTTGTTACGCGTTGTAGTTATAGTTTACATATCTCACTCTAAATTAACACACAGTTACACTTACCTTCAAATTTTGTTACAAGTTCTGGGAATCCCCATTCGTTTAACAAACTAGAAACTATCTCACACATGTTAAAGCTTACAGATTTTTCCACATTTACATCACTACACGGAAGGAAACGCACGTTGCAATAAGTGAAGTTCCGATTGTGCAATATTGCATTCTGGAAGTTTTTCACCTCTACCATCACGTGTTGTTACCATATTTGGTCATGTTCCTCGTGATTGGCTTAATGAAACCGGTGCCACCACATTTTGTTGGTCTAAAAAATATTGTTTCTTGCCGCAACTAAAAATTTTTTGTTACTTCACTGAAACGTCTTATTTCAAATTACCATAATAAAAATATGTTGGGGTAACCAATGGCTTTGTTGTGGATGAATAATCTGTTAGTTGTTTAAAGAAATATATTAACAAACTTTACTTCGTAGTACTAACAAATGAAATTACTTCTCGGTAATCATTGTATTTTTCTGGATAACCAAATATGCCCTCCAGGAACAAACCAGAATTCAACTAACAAAAAGTAGTTGAGGTCGCATTCACATTTTTCTGCGTGTAGTAATCTCGGTTAAAATGTTCTTTTGAACAACGAGTAAACCGATATGATTAATATTCGCAGTGATATCGCCTAATACAATTTTTAGAAAATTGGGCAGGAATTAATTTCGGGAATTACTCATGATTACAAAGGCCATCCATACCAGACAATGTTAGTACAATAACTAAAGGAAACCGATTATGCAAAAACGTTAAGATATTGCACTTTTGTTCGTCATCAGATTAATGACGATGAACATTTTTTTAAAAAAGTATTCTTCGGTGATGAAGCCAAATTTAGGGACAATGGAGGAATAAACTGGAATGCCAAAGGATAAAGTGTGTGGGAGACCCGATTTTATGTGTGAATGATCTGAAGGAAAATATTATAACAACCTGTCGATAGGTATGTCGATTGCATTTTTTCAATTATCACATCGTATACAGTTAGATAAATGTAGTGTAAATACATACAAACACTTGACTATTATACATATTATATCCTAGTCTGTTTGAAACAACAAGAAAAAATGGTAAAAATACACTATGAAAGAAATAGAATAAACGACTGGTATCAATTCTTTCAAGTTTAAATTAATTTGTGTTATTATTGTGCACCACAGTAAAATAGGAGTATTTTTTTATTTACTTTAAATTTCGAATAAATTTTACGTCAAACTAAAAATATGTTTGAATATTTTATAACATTCATTATGTAAGGCAAACTGAAAGAATTGTAATATGTACAAGCGAAGATTAGGTTATTACCGTTTCATTCTTTTATTGAAGAAATTGACACCCATCGGTTGTACAACTCATGTATCAATCAATAGATGGAAATTTTATTATAATAGTATTGCATTACATTTTTACAAGAACTAACAGTGTACCTTGATTAAGGATACTAAAGGGTACTTTATTTAATTTTAGTGTCCTTATAGTAATAAGTAGTTCGTTACTATAGAGAATGTGTATCATAATTACACCAGTTAATCGGCTTTTCCAACAAAGAAATTGTACTTAATTAACATATATGAAGAATTCAATAAAACTACACACGTAAAAAACAAAATCCATTTTCATTACTTTTTATTTATTTAAAAAACGGCAAAAACTTTACAAACTTATTACATGTTGGGGTTACATAGACGGCCTACAAAAAGTAAATTACAAAGTTTATTACAAATAAAATAAACGAAAGGGTGATCTGCCTTAAATTCTTCCAGATGAGGTATAATAAGTTTACGCTTTACCTTTTTTATCATACCTGTGTATAAAAAACAACAATTAGAACTTATTT
Source organism: Zophobas morio (assembly GCF_036711695.1). Lineage (NCBI taxonomy): Eukaryota > Metazoa > Arthropoda > Insecta > Coleoptera > Tenebrionidae > Zophobas > Zophobas morio. Next base: position 9,902,249 of record NW_026972110.1, read on the forward strand.
GTTGTTACATTTGCAAAAAAAAAAACACAAAATTTTTATGCTCTAAAATATATATATATTACAGAAATATATTTACACAACATCTAACTAAGATTAATATTGCTAAAAGTCTCTTTGCAACGAAAGATCAAAAAACATAGCTCAATGAAATATTATGTAACTATATTAATTAACACATTGGAAAATGTTAACCAGTAGTTTCCAAGTTTCAGAAGAACTAATTACAGTTGCGTAAATACTATCTACTTGTGTATTAGATTTTTATTTACTTTTGAGTGTTAATGCTTAAAAACTTTACTTTTTGCCGAGGTTCTAAATAAGGACCGTTAGTCATCGATTAATTATTATTATTATTTATCATACATCATTTTGTTCGTTTGGAGCATTTCATTACTATTTTCCTTGCAGATTAGCTAACATTGTCTTGAATATTCACACTCAGGAGACATTTTCAAAGTGTTTTATATTTTTATGATATTCTAATTATTATTATCGACGATAAAAGTATTCGGTACGAACACGTGCGTTTCTTATCGAATGAAAATATCAAAACAATAATACTTATTGACTTACCTAACTGATCTTTTAAAAAATGCCTCAAATTGCAGTAGCTGCGTCAACTCCTTCATTTACTTCTTTTTATATTTGCAACAGCTTTATTTTTATGTGCAACATCGGTAACACAAATTTGCTCAAAAAAATCAATAAATAAATTCCTGCCTTATGCTAATATATATTTTATGTATTATGTTCCTGTATACCTGATGTTCCTCCGTTTGTTTTTCTTTTTTTTTTCCGTAGGGAACGTTAACATTCTGGACATTTTTAATTTTTCTAATTCAGTTTTAAAAGACCAATATATGTTGCATTATGATGCTTTTTCATAAATTACACGAATAAAACAGTACAATGCCACTACACTTTATTTTAAAAATTTAACAAAACAAGAGGATATACAATAGAAGAATAGAACACAATTGTTCAATAAAAATTACCAAGATTGGTTGCACAGTTCCGATTTGATAACTAGCGCATTACGGTTTAGAAATACGTCCTTGGAAAAGAACAGTCTTAAAACCATGGCAATTGTGTACGATCTGAACTACGAATGGATGATCTACTGTGACGGGAAAATACATATGGCCACTTCGAGAAAAATATATAGCAGCTGTTGAACAAAAAATCGCTGTCAATTTACTATCAAATTAGACCCCCAGTTTCCCAATGGAATAAATAATGCTTGTAACTAAAACTTCAGAGTGGGTACAAAAGTGTGTTCACTCAAGATGGTTGTGTACTTTTGGTTAGTTACCAATTTATCAATTTCAAATTCTTTTTATTAAAGTCTTAACTAATTATAATGAAACTTTTGTAATCATTCTGTATGTTATTAGTTCCTAAAAATTATAGCTATATGACCACCTCGACTACTTATTTATTGTTAAGCAAGGAATAAGTAAAACATGCTTTGCTAACGCTTTCCAAGTTATCATGCAAGTTAAATTAGTCCATACTCCTCACAGCTTTGTCCAGTCCTCAAAAGTTAGTTAAAACTTAACAAACCAAGCAATTGTCCGAATAATACTAAAATTCATGTATATTGTGCATAAATCAAAGTAATTTTAAATAAAACACATTTGAAAAATTAAAATTTATTAGTAATAAATACTGTTTAGAAATACTAACAAAATTCGGAATAGGTACTAGAAGGGTAAAAGTTAAAGAATTAACTGAACTTTATCATTTTTCCAAGAAATAAAATATTTCCTGTCTCTGCTGATGTTTCCATCAATGCGTACATAAATGGATGATCAATAGTAAAGAATAACTCTGAATCCCTTGAACAATATACCATTTCCATCAAACCTGTATAGAAAATTTTTTTCTTAATGAACTCACCACTCTGCTGAATCTGGTCCATAAAGTTCTAATTGTAGTCAAAATTTTTGTTAGAATTGAAAACTTCCTATGAACATAGGAAGGTGCAAGTTTGTGGACACTCGTCTAACAGATGCAAATCAATAAATTTGTGTACAAGCTTTGTGATCCCTTCTGACAATATTTTATCAACAACTATTGGTTTTTATTGTGAAGCAACAACTGATTCACAAAAATGAGGATTAGTTCCACTTATTATCTAATATTTAAAGGAAATTGTACACAACTTTATTGAGTCAAAAACGAGTACAAATTTATTTTACGTGATCATGGTAGTGACTCAGGATAAAAAACACTACAAGCGGGGATTAGATAGACGCCCAGCGAAAAGATGATTCGTTTTCTTTTCCGTCAAAATGTAAATGAATGGATGATCTGCTATAAATGTTGATGTTCGAGGATTGCGTACAAGCCCTCTCGCCTTTATAACCATACCTACAGCAAATAGTGAAGAGAGTCTAATTAGTTGTAATCAAGAAGATCGTACAATTAATAACAATAATGACACTAAATACTTTGAAATTATCACATCATAACATGAAAAATAAAGGCTTTTTAAAAGAGGAATCGTTGTTATTAATATATACATTACTTAAGTTTATGATGCAATAATATTTTGCTACGAGAGTAGTTTTAGTTTTAAACAACACAAACAAATGCAAGAACAAGGGAAACTAGCTGATATAATACAAAATATTTTTTTAAGAGAAGAAAAGATGAAAATTTTAATTTAATTTAGTTACGTACCTACTTCCAACATGGCATAGCCAAGTAGATAATTTTATTCCACTGGTGTATGATGTTAAATTTACTCAGTTATGCAACATTTTTGTATAAAAAGAAACTTTATTTACAAAAAAATAGAACTGCGCCAAAATCAAGATACACACACTTATTTTTTATGACAGATAGTTGAATTAAATACCCGTGAAATATGGTAATTTGCTAACAGGACATCCAAATCTTATTATAATTAGAATTAGGACTGAAGAAGCGTTAGACAAAAAGATGATTATTTTGTTCTCAGAGCGAAAATAAATAAATGCCTTCACATAAAACAGTAGTCTTAGTTGAAAAAGAATATTCATTGAAACTTTCAAATGACGATTGATGAACAAAACTGTATTATTTTTAATATTACTCAAATTTTAAGAACGCTACAAACAAAAAAAATGGATATCGAGTTACAGGCAGAAATAACTTCAACGAATTAATAAAATATGTGCATAAGTTAATATTTATATACAAAAAGTACTATACGATCAAGAAAAAAGTCGTCTGCAGCATTCTTTCAAATTTAATGTACAAAAATTACGTTGGCAACACTAACTAGTGAACAATTGTCAAAGAAAGTGCATTGCCTTTAAAAATAAATTTCCTAGCCTACTAAATGACTTCTTTTTCGACCGTAATAACTTCAACAAAATAATAGTACAATTAATGTCGCCACTTTATTGAGTCGAAAACAGGTATAGACTTATTTTACATGACAATGGTTTCGATTTATGTAAGAAAAATCACTACAGATTGGCCTTAGAAAGACGCCCAGCAAAAAGATGATTTGTTTTCTTTTCGGTGAGAATGTAAATGAACGGATGATCTGCTATAAATGCTGGTGTTGGACGAGTTACTAAACTGCATTTCATCATCATAATCATACCTGCAGCAAAAATTGAATAAAATCGAATTAATTTTAAACAAGATAATAGTACCAACAATAGTAGAACAACAATGAAGCTAAATATTTTAGTATTATCATTATCACATCATAACATCAAAAAAAGAGGTTTTTTTAAGAGAAAACTTCGGTTTATGATGCAGTAATAATTGCTAAAAGCGTAGTTTCAATTTTAAACATCACAAACCACCGCAAGGACATGTAATTACATGGGAAATTAGCTGGCACAATGCAAAATATTGAATTAACAAACAAGGATGATATCCAATATTTTCAGTCTCATCGTTTTTGCAATGTAACTTTTTTACTAAAACGATTCTAATAAAAAGATTGGTTAATGTAAAAGTGGTGTAGATGCTACTCAGTCACTGCACTATGTCGACGTGTGTATTTACGGCAATGGATTTTTTTTTTATACAGCTCGGCTAGCGCCTCGGAAGTAACAACGGTTTTGTCTGCCTTATAAATTCGATTAAATAAGACAAAGAAACGAATGATTCGCTATAAATTCGATTCAGACTAAAAATTGATACTGAAAGAGTAAATCAAATTAAAGAAAGTGTTCCGTTCTACATACATGTATTTCTAATAAAAAAAGTATATCTGTGAGTATAAATTATATTTTATTCAATATAGAAAACGGGAAACGGAACATACTTTTGCAATACATTTATTAAAATGTATATGCTTTAAAAGCATTAAATTTATGTAACATTACACATGCTTTGTGTAAAAAGTTCAATGCTTTTATTCACATGACAATAAAAGGAAGCTTTATACAATTTCGGAAAACAAGACGCCTCTCAGCTACAAGCAATTCTAAAACGATGAAAATTTAAATTTAATATACACTAAGCTGCAAAAAAAAACCCACCCTAAAATATTTCGCAAAACCTCTTGGAAATTATTAATTTAACTGGTGATTGTTATTTTATTAAAGAATCATTCACTGTTGACACAGGATGTACAAATCAGCTGAAAAAATAAATACAGAATGAAATTTAAGCTGAGAAATTAATCGAAGCAATGAGAAATTTCAGGGTGTCCGGTTTTTTTGTCGGTTAGTGTAGTTATCTACTTCCATTACTGTGTAACAAAATATATAATTTTATTGTGACATTATGATATTCAATTTACTTCTTAAAACGACAATTTAAAAAAAAGGGCACATTTACAGCGTTATATTTTGTGATAGATAGATATGTATTATAAAATATGGCGATAAGAGATACAAATCTAATTATGATTACTATTAGCGAAAATTAAAAAAATGATCATTCATTGTTAGGATTGAAGAGGCGTCCGTCAAAAAGGTGATTAGTTTTTTTCTCGGACAGAAAATAAATAAATGGGTGATCTGCTTTAAACTGCCTTGAGGGAGGAGGTAAACTACAGAGCATAACCATCATACCTGTGCAAAAAAAAGTAATATTAGTTGTAGAAAAGTATTTGGGGGAATTTTAAAACAAATAAAAATACAAAACCTATTTGATTTTTGATAATTTTTGATATTAAAAAAATAAATAAATAAATAAACTATCGAAAGTTGTTCCAAAAGTCATGTACGCCATTGTGGCTATGTATGCTTAACTTTACTAAAACTGTAATTGCGAATAATCCAATGTTGTGAGCACAACCAATTTAAAAAGAAAATAAGTATACACTGAGGTCTAAATTATATTTTGTAAATATATGAATATTTTAAAATAAGGATACACATACAGCATTACATTTTGTTGCACGTTGCTAAACGGGGGATACAAAAAATTCTAAAACTCATCATTCGCTGCTGGGATTAACCAGACGTCCAGCAAAAAAGCTGTTCCTTTTTTGCTCGGAAAGAAAGTAAATAAACGGATAATCTACTTTAAATTCCCCTGGATCGTCAGCGCAAAGAAAATCAAAGATCTCACCTGTGCATAACAAACTAGAATAAGTGGCAAAGAAAATACTGTGAACCATTGAAATGCTGACAAACTACTGGACTAGTCTACATCTGGCTTCTAGGATAAATTATAAAGGTCGAATTTGAAAAACTTGACAGGAAAATCAGAGAAAAAGCATAAGTACAATATTAATGTCTTATCAAAATAAAAAAAGTTATTTGGTCTTATCATGTACCTATTAGATTTACTTGTAAATATTTAATTTTTTTGCAGTAACCTCTCCACGTCTCATAAAAAATACGGAGAGACTTAAACCACAAATTAAGGACCACATCATAAATGTATAAATTTCAGGCAAGATTTACTTAGATAACAATATTATGAGATGACATTTTTGGTCGGGATGATGACATTTTTGATTACAGTTTTACTATCAAGTTTAAAATTTTCATCACTGTCTCAGTTTCGGAGATTAACTGTCGAATAAAATTGTTAACAGCGACAGACAACACAGAAACACACACAATAATATTATAGTTTATTTGAGGACTGTTTTGCAAAAAGAATTAATAATGTTAAGTAAATTTGATCGAACTCAATTTATAATAAAACTAAAATGAAAGTATTAATATTTATTTATAAGACACATACTTCAGAAATACTAACAAAATACAGAATACTAGAAAGATATGAAATATATAAATTGAATGAATTAGTTACAGCTTATAATTTTTCCAAAGAACAAAACATTTCTTGTATCTGCTGATTTTTGCATAATTGCATAGATAAATGAATGGTCAACAGTAAAGAATAATTCTGGATACATTTCGAACGAACATTGTGCTACGGCCATGAAACCTGTATAGAAATAAATGTTGTTAACGAATTGAATAAATCTGTACTAACTGGTACAATTCAGTTAACTAATTATTAACACTTACTATGAAGAAATTTTGTAATTTTTAAAATAAACGAAAATTGTAAATACTCCAGAATCCAGATCAATCAAAAAAGACAAAACAACACACACCACCGAATCTGGCTAATTAAATTTTATGTGCATAGCTGAAATTTTGGTGAAAACTGACAATTTCCTACAAAAATTCATTAACTATTAAAGAAAAATTACTATTAATACTCCAAAATAACAACACCGCTACATTTTGTTATGGATAGGGATAAGTATACATAAAATATGTTGATGCCATGATAAGAAATCCAAATCTAGTTTTATGATTAGCGAAAATTTAAACATTTTTCATTCACTGTTGGGAGTGAAGAAGCGTCCGGCAAAAAGATGATTATTTTTTTTCTCGGAAAGAAAATAAATAAACGGATGATCTGCTTTAAACAGCCGTGGGGGACTAGGTAAACTACAAGCGTCCAATACCATACCTGGGTAGAGAAAAGTAGTTTTAGTTGCAGAGAAACTTTAAGACGAATAGAGATAATTTAATTATAACCTGTATAATATATTACTCGAAATTTAAGAAAACAACAAATAAAAACATTTATATAAATTTTTAAGCAGAAATAAATTCGGCAACTGATATAATGTGTTTTCTTAAGTGTTAAAAAAGATTAGTTGGTGACTCATTTTTGATTTTATTATATCACTTAATCTAAAAAAAAAAATGTCGTTTAGTTAGAATTAATGCAATTAATAAAAAAATTGTGTTGCAAAACTACACTAGCACAGCTGTTCGTTTTTGGAGTTATTGGAAATTGTTTGCGAAATTCTTCATCAAGTTAGATAGTAAACATTCACTGTTTTCTTGCTTCACTCCATTTCGGTAATAATTTTTGATAATACATATAGTATGTCCGCTTTCAAGCATTTTTTTAAATACACTGACAATAAAAATGTCATACTGGCAGGTAACTTTAACAGAAATTCACAATACTGCCGCCACCACTTTTTTTTTAATTCATTCCATGGCTGACTAGATGACGTTTTTTTTTCGACATTGTGATACTCTATTGGTCGTATCATTCCAGCTAAAAGACAAATCTTTTTTTTGTCGAAAATCCAATAAATAAAAGGATGATCTGCTTCAAATTGTTCTGGAGGAGGTGATAACGTAAATCGCATGCAGAACATCATACGTGTGCACAAAAAGCTTACAATTAGTGGCAAAGAAAATGCTGTGAGACACTGAAATCAACTAAGTATTTTCGTAATAAAAACCACTGGACTGAAAAGAAAACAAAGCAGTAGAACCTGAATTCGAAAATTAGAACCTGTACCCCGGCCTATTAATTAAAACAGTTTTTATTATTACATAAATTTATAAATTACCAAAATAAAGGCACGCCATTACACTTCATTGCAGGTAGGTTTTCAAATCATATATATTACCTCAGGCAAAATAAAATCAGAAAAAGAAATTTATACCATTCATTCATAACGTATGTCGTAGACGTTCATCTACGTCTTCCATTATTGTATACATATATTTGAAATAACCAGATAGATTTAGCTATTTCATTTCATAGTCGCTCACGATACCAGATTTATTTATTTGAGTTTTTCAGTTGAAAAAGTCATCAAGTTGGCGTTGTTTTTTTGGTAAAAAAAAACCGTAACGAAAAACGCATCTCTTTTATTAATCCATACAGTTCTAATTGATATTTCTGCGTTATCAGCTGTCATCGATTAAATTTTAGATTTAATATGTTAACAAAAAATCAATTTGAACTTGATGATTTTTTCAACTGAACACCCGATATAGTTCTGAACAATAAAATTGAAAACACCTTTATTATAAACAATTTACATAATTATAAATGTTCCACAAAAAGTATGGAGTTATTGCCAAATATAGTAACAAGAAATTATGATGACTGAAAGCTTATTATTCATTTTTGGGATTAAAGAGACGTCCAGCAAAAATATGACTACTGCTTTTATCAAAGAGAAAATATATAAACGGATGATCTATTCTGAACTCCTCTGGGGAAGGAGGCATAGAAAAACCCACAAACTTCATATCTGCCACAAAAAAAAAAAGAATTAGTTGTAGATTTGTATACAGTGGACGTTTAAAATGAATTCAAGTATTTTAGACCCTATCTCAACAATTTTCTACTGTTGGATAGAGTACACAAGTGATAAAATTATATATCAAAATAACAGTTTTTTTCTTCAAACAAAAAATTATATCATTTTGTAACTCAACAAATGACCTTAAAGTTTGGCATTGCAGCCGGTGCAGTAAAAGACTTTTTCTGCCGCTACAGGCTTCAGAAAAAGTGAAACCATACGAACAGAGTCCACATACAAGTTAATTCATTCATTTTTAAAAACTAAAATTCCAATTTTTTAAATTCCCTATAGACTCGCCACAAAAAGTTTCACTTTTGCTCCTGTGATTAATTAAGTAATTTTTGGGTACTATGCTATTGCAACTAGTGGTACGTGTTTAAAATTTAAAGTTGATGGTTGTTCTTACAAAACTGATTCAAGGCCTAATACTGCCTAATACTGCCTTCATATACTTTCATAAAGTAGTGAACCGAAGAGAAACTAAAATATTATTAATTATAATTTGAGATTCAGGTATCATGTAAATAAAAATAAATGGGTGATTCGCGACGAATTCGACAGGTTTAGTTAAAACACAATTCAACATCATTACTTCAGGAAAATAAATTTTGAAATTAATAAAATAGAAAATTGAAAAAAAATATACGAGTTAAGTACGTAGTTTGAATTAAAATTTGTAGCCAATTTAAATTCTTTGGCATAAAATTGTTTTACCTATAACGTTAGCAGAATTTACAGGGAGCCTTAAAGCTGAAATAAAAAAATTGTTTGAAGTAATTTTCCACTTGCCTGAAGCACACTGAATTAAACAAATCCAGTTTCTTTGATGAATTTAAAAAAAATAATGAATACTTTCGTCTAATTCATGACGTTTTTATGTAAATTGAAAAATAGTACTGTGCTCCTAAAACTTTGGGACGATAATTTTTATTTTAATCAATACACGTAGTAGACGCATTCAATATTTTTTAAACACCCTGTATAAACAAATGTAAAAAATATGGGTGCATTGACAAGCATCAAGTGAAGAAACATAATATTTTGCACGTTTGGGTCAATTTGGAGAAAATAAATAGATAAACAGACGGAAACGGAAAACTCAGTTTTTCATATGTGAAATTAGTCATTCGTCAAGTGGAAAAATTTAAAATTAACTGTTATTTTTTAGTTTAACAACTTAATTAAACAGGCACAAATTATTATTCGAAATCTTCCCCAAAAAATCAAAATAGCTATTATTTTTACAAATGTGGACAGTTGAAAGAGTAAATTTCTTTATTTTTTCAATTTTTAAAAACCAATTAAACCGCTTTAAATTATATTTAAAAATCCTGTGGGGTTAAAATCATAATTTCTGGTATTCACACATCCCTTATTTACTTACAAAACATAGACCACATGTAAAAAATTTTCTACTACTATATAAATGTAAATATTTCAAAATAATTCAACATTTTGTTATAGGTATCCACAAAATACGGTAACGTGAATTCAAGCAATTTAAAAATTCTAAAATGTATCACTGCTTGCTAGGATTAACGAGGCGTCCAGCAAAAATGCAATTCTCTTTTTTGTCGAAAAGCAAATAAATAAAAGGATGATCTGCTTCAAATTGTTCTAAAGGAGGAGATAGTGTAAAGCACATGAAGAACATCATACCTGTGCACAAAAAACTAGAATTAGAAAAAAAAAAACGAAGTAGTAAAGCGCGAATTTGAAATTGGAACCTGAACCCCGGCTAAGTAAATTAAATTATGTTTTCTTATTATATAAATTTATAAATGTCTCAGAAGAAGAGCACATTGATACACTATATAACAGGTATACACAAACACGATAGTGTGAAAATAGAAAATGCAAAAAACGGAAATTAACCATTCGCTGCTAGGATTGCTGAGGCGTTCAGCTATATTTTAAAAGTCATCAAATTGGCGATGCTTTCTTGGTAGAAAAAAAGTGGCGAAAAACGTATCTGGCGTCGTGTATAAACTTGATAACTTTTTCAATTGAAATGCGATATACCTATCCCTGGACAATAAATCAATGTAAAATTAAATTGCAAGCATCTTTATTCTTAAATAATTATAAATTTTCAACAAAAAAGGTAGAGTTATCGCAAAATATGGTAACAAGTAATGCTGATCTGTTGATGAGTGATGACTGACAGATTATTATTCATTATTGGGATTAAAGACACGTCCAGCAAAAAGATGACTACTGCTTTTGTCAGAGAGAAAATATATAAACGGATGATCTGCTCTGAACTCCTCTGGGGGAGGAGGCATAGAAAATCCCACACCTACCATACCTGTTCACAAAAAAGAAAGAATTAATTGCAGATTTGTATAAAGTGAAATTTAAAATGAATTCAAATATTTTAGACCCTATGCCAATAATTTTCAACTGTTGAAGAGAGTGCATAAGTGATAAAATTTCTTTTTAAATTAAAATACTTAAATCTGCTTCTAAACATCAAAATAACAGTTTTTTCACAGATGTGCAAGGTGAGAGTGGTACAAAAAACACTTTAAAATTAAAAATTGGTGGTTGTTCTTACAAAATTGAATCAAAGCAATGTTAGTCACACACATTTTCATCAAGTAGTGAAGTAGAAGAGAAAATAAAACATTATTAATTATAAATTGAAATTCGGCCAGTAAAGATAAGTGAGTACTTTTCTTGTCAGAAATCATGTAAAATAAATAGGTGATTCGCGACGAATTTATTTAATTAATAAACTTTGTTGACTGGTTAATAAATAGATAAAATTTGATTAGACGGATGACAGACGGAAACAGGAGTTTTTCATGTATGAATTTAGCCATTTGTGGTAAAATTTAAAATTGACGATCATTTTTTAGTTTAACGGTATTTTATTAAACAGACAGAAATTATCGAAACCTTTCCCTAAAAATAGCTATTACTTTTACAGATGTGGACGGTAAGTGTAAATTTCTTCTTTTTTTTAACCGGATCAGTTAAACCGCTCTAAATTAAATTTAAAAATCCTGTGGGGTTAAAACGATAATTTGTGGGTGTTATTCAGACATCCTTTATTTACTTACAAAACATTATTTACACACGCGACGTTCTAATTGTAACTTGAAGTGGAAAAATTATTTCTTTAAAATATAGTTAATAATTTTTCTTATGAAGTAGATTTAAGAGAGTGTTAAGCACAAATATATTCATAAAGCTCCGAAAAGAAGCGAAACTGAAACATTAGATATGATTTGAAATTCGACCAATAAAGAGGCGACTATTTTTCTTGACAGAAATCATATAAATAAATGGGTGGTTCGCTACAAATTCTTTAACAAATTCAACAAAATTATGATGCCACTTCATGAACAAACCTGAGAACAAAACAAAATATACGTATCACATGTTAGAATTAACGTGCAAACTTAAAGTTCTCATTCTAGGTATTACAAACTTTTGGGGCAAATTGTAGTCCTCAACCCATGAAGGTAAAATGATAGGAGGGGCAGACCTCATTGAAAACGAAAGAATAAAATAAAAAAAAAAAATAAACATAACAGCATGCCAGTAAGAAACGAAAGGACATTCCTTTAGATAGTAATTTTTACGGTCTAGGCCGGAAACAGGGTGTTTCTGGACGATTTACGCTACTTGGAAACCAGTATTTAAAGAAAAAATATTCAAAGTTCATTATAAACATGGTTTAATACTAACGACTAAACTATTCAATATGTCTTGATGGTACTGTGCAGACATTTATTTAAAATGAAAACACACTTCCTCTTAAAAATAAACATGCAAACATACTTCAACTGATGTAAAAAGCTGTAATAGTATAAATATATCATTAAAACTTAAAAAAATTAATTGAGAATGGCTTTGCAAAAAAAATATCTAAAGGATCCAGTAAATTTGTTCATCAAGTTTATTTAAAATAAAACTAGGAAGAAAATATCAATATATTTATTTCTAAGGCACATATGTATTTCAGAAATGCTAACAAAATACAGAATACTAGAAAGGTATGAAGTACTTATATGAAGATGTTACTGAAATAATAATTAGAGTTTTATCATTTTTCCAAAGAACAAAATATTTCTTGTATCTCCCGATTTTTGCATTAGTGCATAGATAAATGGGTGGTCAACAGTAAAGAATAATACTGGATACATTACGAACGAACACGCTACTGCCATGAAACCTGTACAAAAATAATTTTTGTTAATGGACTGAATCAAGCTATAGCAAATGGTACAATTCAGTTATTAACACTTATTTAGCAAGAAATTTTGTAATATTTAAACTAAACAGAAATTCTCAATGTCAATCAAAAAACATAGAACACATGTCCCCGAACGTGATCAGTTAGTTTTAGTTACAATAGAAATTTTGTTGGAAATTAAACACTTCCTAACCTATTAAAATCATTTCTTTAAAATACACACAATACAATAACTACTTTAGATTAATTTTGTAATTGATGTACTTAATATTCTACTTGTTCTATTATGTCATGGCCTCTAATACAACAGATTTGTTTGACTTTTCTAATACAGTGTTCAATAAATTTGCATACAAGTCTTGTAACCGACTTAACGACATTTTATTAACGTGAAGCTGATGGTTATTACGTAAAAAAAAATTGCTCAACAAGATGTGTGATTTACACGATATAAAGGAACCTGTACACAATTTTATTGAGTTAAAAGTGGCTACATATTTATTTTACATAACCATCGTACCGATTTAAATTGTGAAAACCATTACAAGCTGGGGTTAGAAAGACGCCCAGCGAAAAGATGATTCGTTTTTTTTTCGGCCAGAATGTAAATGAAGGGATGATCAGCTATAAATTCTGGTGGTGGGCGAGTAATTAAACTGCATCTCATCATCATAATCATACCTGCAGCAGAAATTGAAAGGAATCTATGTAATTAGTTTTAAACAAAAAAATAGCACACAATAGTAGAACAGCAATGTAGCTAAATATTTTAAAAATATTAATACATCATAACAAGAAAAAAAATAGATAAGGAAGCATAGTTGTTAGAGTTTCAGTTTTAAACATAACAAACGGCAGCTAGAAAGCGATAAAAAATGAAAATCAGGCCTGCAGTCAAGTGTAGTTGTAGAAAACTACTTGGTGAAACAGTAAAACGAGTTAAAGTAATTTAATTACAAAATACAAAGGACAATAGGTCGTTTAAGTTTTAATTGGAAAAAAACTTAAAACGAATCGAGGCAATTTAATCAGTATCTATATTACACGGATTTTAAGAAAAGAGTAAAAAAACATTTTTTCCTTCCCGAACGGCTTATAACGAATAATTTGGTCGAATAAATGTTATTGAAATTTTATAAAATAACATTGTGTAATATTTTACAATTTAACATTGGTTCGAGATTTTGGAAACTTTATCCCCATCCTCCCCCAAAATTGATGACGTCGTCCCTACACTTTGTCTAATACATCCCATCTAAAATGTGAAAATATTATAAATCTGTAGTGCACTTGTGATTTGTCAGTACATGCATTTTTCATGGACGTAATTACAAAAAAAAAAAAAATAGAAATACAAATTTTAAGTATAATTTTTCAAAGAAATGGAATTTGTGGAAATGACGTTTGATATTGATCGAACGTCATTTTATTTCTAATAAAAATAAATTGTTATTACATTCTACATTCCGAGAACAGTTTTATACATGCGAACACAAAATTAGATGTTATAATATGTTCTAAATGTTGTTCAAGTTAATTGCACGTTTGTATAGAATATATTTAAAATTTTTAAAAGCAAACATAAAAATTTCCTCAATGAATTATTTATTAGAGTTATTTGATTGCATTTGACCTCCTTTTAGTATTCTGTAGATAAATGTTTTATCTACGTAGATAAGTGCTAAACTGTGTTACACGACTTTGTACACACATATATATAAACCGTTTAAAATAATTATTATTCCATGGTCGCTGATGATACCAAATATATTTGAATACAGGACACACCTAAACAATAAACCACAGTATAAATATCATTTAAAAATTTTATTTTTTTATTATAAACTTGTAAATATTTCAAAATGAGGGTACACACACATACATCGTTACACTCAGGTACAGGTATCCACAAAATACGGTAACGTGAAAACAGAGAATATAAAAAATTCTAAAATTGATAATTCGCTGGTATAGGATTAACGACGCGTCCAACAAAAATGCAGTTAATTTTTTTGTCCAAAAGCACATAAATAAAAGGATGGTCTACTTCAAATTGTTCTGGAGGAGGTGATAAGCAAATGTACCGAATCGTCATACCTGTGCATAAAAAACTAAAATTAGTCGCAAAAAAAATGCTGTGAGACACTGAAATCAACTGAAGTAATAATAAAAATAACTGGACCAGAAGAAGAAAAAAAAAGGGGTAAGGAGCGAATTTGAAAATTAAAACCTGAACCCTGGCCTAAAACATTTATACATTTTTTATTATTATATAAATTTATAAATAACCCAATAAGAGTACACCTACACCGTTACAACATATTACGGGTATACACAAATACACAGTAACATGAAAATAGAAAATGCAAAAAATTTGGAAATTAATCTGTTTTTTTCGAAACAAAATGCAGTCATTTTCTCTGTGCATAAAAAGTAGAATTAGTGACAAACATAATACTGTGAAACTTCAAAATGAACAAAAATTTCTTTAAAGATTAGCCAACTCAATGAAAATCTCCAGACTACACTTTCGACCTCCATAGGTGACATATCCGTACACCGTATTTCAATGGTTGTCTATTATTAGAAAGTATTTAACTTTTAATGTTTACGCCAAGCAGACACACTTAACCTGTATAAAGCGAAGTTTTCTGTAAAACTAAATGGATGACGCTAGTAATAAGAAGTATAATTCAGCGTCCGGTGGGGCTCTTGTCCATGAAGTACCTGTTTTCACCCACTGATTACTGTAGTTTTTAATAAGTGCGAATATTTCACAACAAAATGGAAACCATCAGTCATACCGACATCTTCGTCAAAAAAGTAGACGTATGACGTATGCTTTGCACAATTTACATAGATCTTGAAGGTACAAAAATTTGTGTTAAAGTGTGTGTAAATAAGTTGAGAGGCCAACTTTTTTCGACGAGTGTATAATAAGGATCCATTTATAACATACACATAAGTATGTCATATGGGTTACTTATGGGCTTACGACGTTCGTGTAAACCTTCCGTTAATGCATAGTTATAATTGAGATAATCAGATGTGACTATTTGATTTCATGGCGGTTCACAATAAGTATCAGATTTATTTGATCATATTATATCTCTGAACAATAAATCACTGTAAAGTAAAATTGCAAGCATCTTTATTTTTAAACAAATATAAACCTTTTACAAAAATGTAAGCCTATGGTGCTACTCTTCGTTACAATTATCACAAAATTTAGTAACGAGAAATACAGATCTTTTGGTGATTGAAAACTTATTATTCATTTTTGGGATTAAAGAGACGTCCAGCAAAAAGATGACTACTGCTTTTGTCGGAGAGAAAATATATAAACGGATGATCTGCCCTAAAGTTCCGTGGGGGAGGAGGCATAGAATAAGTCTCAAAGATCAAACCTGTGTATAAAAAAAGACAATTAGTTGTAGATATGAGATATGTATATGTATATGTATGATGAAACTTTGAAATGAATCCCAGTATTTTAGACTCTAAACAGGTAGACTGGTAGACATAATTTTTTGGACTTAATCCAGCCTCTGAATATTTAAATAGCCCTTTTTTTTACAGATGTGAATGGTAAGGGGTAAAATTTATTTTTAAAAAAATTGCAATATTGAATTAAATTTTAAAATTATGTGAAGTTGGAATCATAATTTTTGAATACTATGTAAACATCGTTTATTTACTTACAAAAGGTTATCTTACACATATTTCATTTTAATCGTAACTAGAAATGAAAAAACTACTTCTTTAAAATACAGTTGATGAGTGTTACAAAGTAGATTTAAGACACTATTAGTCACACACACGTTCATAAAATACTGAGCAGAAGAAAACTGAAACACTAGTATGTATGAGTTGAAAATCGGCCAGTAAAGAGAAGAGTATTTTTATTATCAAAAATCATAAAAATAAATGGCTGATTCGCGACGAATTCTTCAACAGGTTCAATTAAACTACTTTTCAACCGCATTACCAAACCTGAGAACAAAAAATTAAATATTATATGTTAGAATTAACGTGGAAATTTAAAGTTCGCGTCAACCATAAAACAAAAATAAATTTGGAACCATGGAAATGGAAAATTTAGATAAGTTAAAATTAAAATTTGTAGTTCATTTGGACAGTTGCCGGATATTTGACCAAAGTAATTTGATACCCGACCAGATTTATAAACAATTAAACATAACTGATAAATTTCGAATTGTGTTTCATAACCTTCCAATCTTATTTTATGAGACCAGTTTATTCCATGGTCGTTCAGAGCATCCGATTTACTTGATAATAAAATCTTTTTAAATGATAAACCACTTATTATAATTATTACTGTTGCATAATTGTAGATCCTCCAAAGATAAAAATGTACCTACGTACAGAATTAGACATAGTTACAAGTACACACAGCTACAATAAGTGGTGCACATTAAATACGTCTAAGTGAGGAGGGTTAAGTAAACCCGTGTAGAATGGGTTCCATTTTCACTCAGTCCCGAATATTTTTCACACTTTCATATAGTAAAATGAATAGGAAATGTAGATATATTTATGACAAGAGAAAATGTAAAAAAAGGAGCGATTTATATTAAACTACGTTACTTGTGCGCTAAAAAAAAGAATTAATTGCAGAAAAATACACCACGAAAGAAACAAATCGCATCAAGGTATTTTAATCACAAAAACTGCAGGATAATGTTCATAAGTTGATATATATACAGCGCGTTATTGAAAGTTACGTACAAAATAAAATCAGCAATTGGTCTCGAAGTATGAGTGCTAAAAGTAAAAAAACAGTTCAGGTAAAAAAAAAAATTTAGACCGAATTTCTCTCCCCTGAAGTACAGTGAATTAAACAAGTTTCGTTGATAAATTGATTATATCTATTTATGATGACACCTTTATGTCAAAATAAAAAATATTCTGCATTCCCGAAAGTTTTTATTTAAGTAATCGAAAAAGTTAGTTGACTTATTCAATATTTTTTAAACATAAAAGCATCACATTTTACACATTTTGGGTATCAAATTGTTGAAGGGAATAAATATATGAACTTTGACTATCTCTTAGACAGATAATAGATGGAATGGAAAACCCAGTTTTTTACACTTAGGAGTTATGACACGTCAAAAAACATAAAATTATCCATTCAGAGGTTGTTTTTTTTTTAATTTTTAAAAACGTACGTTACGGGATGAGTTAAACTGGTTTAAATTAAATTTAAAAATTCTACTGGGTTAAAATGATAATTTCTGGGTATCATTCGAACATCGTTTATTTACGTACAAAACTTTACACACGCTTCGTTCTAACTGTAACTTCAAGAGGAAAAATTACTTACTCAATGATTTTTCTTACAAAATATCTAAGTTTTATCCACAATCAGGTTCACAAAGTGCCAAAAAAAGAGAAACTGAAACATTATTAGTTAGGTATGACTTGAAATCCGACCAACAAAAAGGTGAATACTTTTCTTGACAGAAATCATGTAAATAAATAGGTGATCCGCTACGAATTCTTTAACAGGTGCAACAAAATTACATTGCCACCTCATGACGAAACCTGAGAACAAATAGTAGATTGTTTTATTAGGATTAAAAGTGCCATTTTTTGCGACGAGCAAATTTTGCATTTGCGAGGCGGAGCGAAGCGAAGCCGAGCGGATGCAAAATTGCGAGTCAAAAACTGACTTTTAATCCGAATGAAACATACTACTTTTTCGCCAGCCAAAAAGTAAATCTCAAAAATACAAAATATTGATAACAATAATATCGAGCAGAAATGAATCAATCTGCAAAGTAGTCTGGTATCCACGTCGTCAAGGCTTTTTTTGTTTGCTTACATACCATTGTTTTGTGAAAACGTTTGCAGTGTTAATAATGAATCCTGAAGAAGAGTTACCTCCCGATGTGCTAGAAGAAGCACAAAACGTGGTACTGAACTTGTTACCAACAAAATCGCGCGAAGTGTATGAGTGCGCGTATACCCGCTTCATCAAATGGTGCGAAGGGAAAAAGATTCAAACTTATTCTGAGAACGTCCTATTGGTATATTTTTCCGAATTGGCTACAAAAATGAAGTCATCCACACTGTGGTCGCAGTATTCCATGGTGAAAGCAACTTTAAATATAAAAAATGGCATAGAAATCGGAAAGTATTCAAAATTAAAAGCGTTTATAAAGAAACAAGGAGAAGGATACGTTCCAAAGAAATCAAGGGTTTTAACTAATGAACAAATAGAAGTTTTCTTAGACACGGCTCCGGATTTCAAATTCCTGATGATGAAAGTATGTTTATAACCTAATGAAGAGCTTATATTTATTTTACGAATTTTTTTCAGATTGTTGTAATCTTTGGCGTTAGCGGAGCTTGTCGGTGTCACGAACTATTGCAAATAAAAACTGAAGATATTGAAAATATTAAAGCAGGTTTATTGGTAAAAATTCCTGATACCAAAACGAAAAAACCCAGATCATTTACGGTTACGGGGGAAAAGTATTTGAAATTTTACGAAAAGTATGTTGCGCTTCGTCCAAAAATGTTTAATGAAGGTCGGTTTTTTATTAAATATGTCGACGGAATGTGCCATCGACAAGTAGTTGGCATTCATAAAATTAGTGGTGTACCCCAAGAAGTAGCCAAATATTTAAAGCTAGAAAACTTTAAAGAATACAGCGGACATTGCCTACGTCGGACTTCTGCCACGCTTTTTGTGGATTCTGGCGGTGATATTACGTCCCTCAAGAGGCACGGTGGGTGAAAACTGACAGTGTAGCCGAAGGTTACATAGAAGAGTCTCTTAAACACAAAAAAGATGTAGCAAAAAAAATTTTTCGTTTGGAAGAACCAGGTACAAGTAGTGAAACCACAAGTAAAATACATGAAGACGCAACGAATAGGAATGTGAGCGAAGTAAACCTAGAAGAATCAGGTACAAGTAGTGGAACTACGAATAGAATGATCACACGTGAAGACGGAATAAGTAGGAATGTGGGAGCAGTAAACCTGAATTTTGACACTGTGACCAACCAGACAGCAGGAGCGGTAGAAGTGTTAGCGCAAAATATTATTACTGACCGCATGAAAAATGATAATAGTGACGGAAAATCTTTAATCCAAATCAATCGCAGTTGTTCTTATTGTACATTCAATATTAATTTTAAAATTTAAATAATTAATAACAATGTAAGTTAATAATAAAATTGGAAAATATTAATAGCATTTCATTCTCAAAATAAAACAATTGAAAACTTTTTAAGGCTAGGATTAAAAAAAAAAATTAATGCTAGGATTAAAAAGGCAAAAATGACGTTGTTACTTTAGTAACGCAACTTTTTTTTACTCTCACAAAAACGTCAAGTTTTCCGTCCAAAATTGACATTAAAAGTGACATCTTTTAAGACGGCTGGCGAAAAAATAAATAGTAGGTACTGTTTATTCAGAAATTGTAAAACCACCACTTGTTGAATTAAGTTGGTACCAAATAAAACTTCTCTAGGGCTTATTTTTACACTGGCAAGTTGGTAGTGCAAAAAACTTTAAATTCGAAATTCCATCACAAAATTGTCAAAATAAAATAAACAAAAAGAACGTGTTTTGAATAAAAATCGTAATCATGCCAACCTCAATTTTTTTGACAGCACATCTTGGCACCAAAAGTCTCCTTCGACAATGTTGTCGGTTGAGTGGTCTTTTAATTTTTGAACGGACAATATATGTTAGAATTAACGTGGTAACGTAGTTCCCGTTCTAGGTATTACAAAAATATTTGGGGCAGATTCTAATCCTTAGCCCATAAAGGTAGAATGATAAAAGGGAACACGTCTCAGTGTATCAATATCAAATATATGCTCAAAAAAGAACCAAGTGAAGAGAGAGAATTATTAAGTTTATTATTCCCTCACTCCCAGAAGGAACAATTGAATCAAAATTTTTCTAAACATCGTGTATAAACAATTTAAAAAAATATGTGCACTGATAAACTGACAATGGAAGCATAACAATTTGCACATTTGTATGAAACGTGTATTTTGGTATTAAAACATATAAATTCAACTGTAAGGTTTTATTCCCACACCTCTTAAAAATTTACATTTACTTAGGAATAAGTAAACGACCAGAAAAAATTGGAACAGTTCTTTTCTCCGCTACAAAAAAGAGGAATGGATGATGCACTCGAAATTCTTTCGGTGGCTCGGGTATACTATTTTCCGCTGTCATACCTGTACGTAAAAATTGAAAATCATATAGACATAATAAAGTCTTTAAAATATTTAAAATGTATTTGGGTGTTACAGAACAGAACAATGCAAAAATTAAAATTCTGTTTAATTAAATTTAGTTCAATTGATTGTAGCTAGAAGATAAAACCGGGAGCAAATACTGGTGTAGCAGATTTTCTAAAAGCGTTAGCTCCTGACTACAGTAGGACTGCATAAAAACGAACAAGAAAAACAACAAATACAACATAGTTATTGTAATTACTGCATTATTTACATTATTAGGTATAATAATAGCGTATCTACACCAACTTTTCTCTATGTAGTTAACCACGTTCTAAATTAATAGACAATGTGAAATGGAGAAAAACTGGCTTATATAAACCAGTTGTGAAATTTGCTAAAAATTTCAAGTGATGTTGGAAGATGTTATTTCAAAAACGGATTATCTGACCTGATCTTCTTAACTAGATCATTCATGAAAATAACGAAGAAAAGTTGCCCCAAAATTTATCCCCGACGCACTCCAGAGTGAATGGCATTTTTTTTAGTCTCAGGTCCTTTAGATTTAACACATTGGAATCTGTTAGATAGATAAGAGCCACTCAATTTAAGCAAACACATTTGAAACGCTAACGTTATGCAGATTTGCTAATAAGATTTGATGGTTTAATCTATCGGAAGCTTTAGAGAAATCTGTATATGCTAGATTAAACTGCAGCTTCGCAACAAAAGAATCCAAGATAAATTGATGCGGAATGTTGTCACTTTGAAGCTTACACGAATGACAAGAGTTTGTTTCTTCTTAGACATATTTACAATTTTTGTTCAAAAATGTTAAGAAGATAAGTGTGACTAATTGGTCATAAGATGGGTTTCACGTAGATCTCGACTTCACACGTCAGGTCAAACCAAAAATATCTTAAGATATAAAACTCGGATTTACAGCGCACTCGAATGAATATTTTGTGTAAAATGGAATACTTAGTTGAAAGATGCGAGTCACACTGTAGGGTTGCAGAATGAAATAACTAACATAAATTCGATCATATATTTTATACTTCAGAAAATCGACCAAGAAACAATGAGTTCATCGTTATTTTATCTATAACTATATACGCGAAAGGATGATCTGCTATAACTTCGAAGACGCGTTTCACCATCATGTTAAAACACAAATCCCTCGGTCGGATTGCTGAACACACAAAAGTGTTACAATTAAAAAATATTACAAAACATAAACATAAACAAGAAGAAATATTAGAATGTCACCGTACAATCAAATGCTATTACAGAAGATCTATAGATTTAGTATAGTTGCAGTAATCCATTAATTCATAAATTAATTCTTTGATCTAAAATTCATTACACTCTTACATGTGCATATTTAAAAAAAAAGTTCAAAGTTCATTATGAACATGATTTAATATTGTTTGAGGTATTTCCACAATCTTGCCATAAAACAATTGCCCTCCAAAGACTTTGTTAGCCGTTCCCGTTTTCATCCCAAGATAATATATAAAAGGATGATTAACATAAAATTCCTCTGAATTCTCTAAGCATCGTTTCATCCTAATCATACCTGTGAAAATTTTATTTTTTATAATACTTAGAAAATGGATTAATTAAGATATAGATACAATTTCTACTAGTAAGCAAGTTAAACATCCTTGTGTTTTTCTAATAGTGATACGGCAGTAATAATAAACAGTGTCTGCCGAAAATATACTGCACGGAAAATAGAACATCTTGAAAAAATAAATTTACAATGTTGAAATTTTCAAGGAATATCCATTAATTTAGTTTAATACTTGAGAACAAAACATTTAATACCTTCTTAGGAAGAGCAATTTGGAGAATATTGAAATCTACTTTATCAGTACTTTGAATTAAACATGAACTTTGCGTAAAATAATGTGACAATTCTTCTATGAAAGGACATATTTATACTACATATAGACGTCAACAATTTTTGTTACATAAAATAAAAAAAAAGACTTTAAATTTACTTGTTCTAAGTGTTCAGTTTTCCTCGTCATTTACGGTAGTAAAGCGAAAATGCAATTTTAGAAGTAAATATGTACATAAAAATATGTAACTGGTAACATTTTGGAAGAAAATTAATATTCGGTGTTTCAAAGAGATGCAGTGTCGAGTAGTTAGTAGCATGCGAATCCAGTTGTGCCTGCTGTAAACAAATTTCCTCAACAATATAAAATTGCACAACTTTAATGGGCACAATTTCTGTTTACAGCTGTGGTGTTAATAGATCCATGTAGACAATAGCTGTCGAAAAATATACGTATTTTTTATAGTCCATTTAGTAGGTACAATAATATACTGCTTTCGACAGACATAGTCTACAGAATATTTAGGCATACTGGAGTTGTTAAGAAAATCCAAGGCCATAAATGCAAAGCAAAAACAAATAATTGTACATGCACAATCAAAACACAAGAATTTTTACATAAGCACTCAAATCAGCCACAAAATTCAAAATTAAAAATAACTTACCAGTAGCAGCAGCTGCCTCAGCCCCTTCTTCATTTACTTCAATAAAAGCTTTCTGTATTACTTTGCTGACGTATAGCTGTTCTTTTGCAGTAATCATACCACTGAAATCGGCTGAACCTGGACTAAAAATTTCACCAAGTCCAAGCTGAATAACAAAAACGAAAATTAGGAGAACTCTATTAGAACAGGCATTCCAGACAGTGTAATTGTTTTATAATTAGTTGAAATTTCAATGTAAAAAACAAGGTTAATGGAAATTTTACACAAAAATGGGGTAAAAATTGTTATGACGGTAATTATCCTCGCATCACTGACCCCCATTTTTTAATATCAGTGGGAATCACTTTTTTTTTATTTTACAAGTAATTTTTACATAATGGTTATATGTAAACTTTTTGAAAAAACAACTTACTTTTAAAAAATTTTGTTGTTTGTAACTTCGATATGATATATATACTTATGTGATAATTTTTCATTAGTCAAGGAAATTATTTAGTATTGTAAATGACGTGAAAATATTAAATACACACCTATTTCGAATCGTCGTTGACCGTGTTCAGCTGTTATAAAATTTTAATGAAAACAAAGAAAAACATTCTGAGTGCAAATAAGTTTCATGTAGTTTCAAAATTTCATTGCCTGTCACTTTTTCGCAAAAAATGACACAGTTACCATTAAACAATTTAGATCCTATTTCGATTACTAATTTTACCGACATGCCAACCAATAGTAGGAAACAAACTTTACGGCAAGCTGGTACACAACCTTCTTAAAATCATTAAGAATTGTCCAAAATTGCATACCTTAGTTAAAGAATCTTTTAAATCCATGGTTGTTTCAACTTTGAATCTTGGTAAAGCTACATTAACTTCTGTGTTCCACATATGTTGTGTTATTTCAGTTAAGTTAGCAGTGGCCAGCTTCTTTTCCAATTCAGCAATTCCATTTCTCTTGTTCGGCAAAATAATGAACATGCTCAGATCTTCGTTAGTGTACGACATTTCTAAAATTTGAGCATCCAGCGCTTCATCTGATTTATAATTGAATTTCTTTTTAGTATGCATCATTGACACATCTATCGAATCTACATCATTGAGATAGAATGGTTCAGTTTTGGTGGCTGCCTTGTCAAATTTATGCTTCCAGTCGCCTTTAAAGTAGATGGCATTTACAAGTACTAAACGCGTCAAGCCATTTAAATCGTCCTTGCTGATTAAATCCTTGATCTTCTCTTTTGTCTTCTCTTCTACCCAAGCGTTGATAGTTGCAGCAGCGGCTTCATTTGCCCCAAAATTGACTAGTTGCACTTCAGACAGGAAATTTTTAGTGACGGCGTTGCTGAATTCTGGAACAAGTTCATACCCGTCCATCAGATAGACTCTATTAGCCATAAGAAGTGTAACATTTGGAACGGAATTCAGGCGGTTCATCACAACGTTGTAACCTTCTGCAGCAGCTTTAGCTTCAGGCACGTTCAGTGTAGCAGCATACTTTTCAGCAGTTGTACCTTTGGCACCTTGATAGGACATGGAAAGAACAGCGTGCACGCTGATTGGGGAAAAGAAGACATTTCCTGCTTTTTCAGCCAAAACATTGTAGAGACTGGTAGTAAATTGCCTGTTGCTTTCCAGGACTTGGAGTTCTGCGGTTTTTTCAGCCATTGTTGACGATGAAAGAAGCACACCAAAAACTATTCCAAGAAGAACTGTAACATACAAGAAATTGTTAGATTAGTGCTGAAATAAAATAAATAAAAGAATAATTTTACCATAAACGCTAGCCGGCCGGTTACTAACGTGAAACATGCACAAGTCGGCTTTAAGTAATCAAGAAACTATTTTTAATCAATCGTTGCTATTCCCAGAATTTTTATACTGGCTAAATATTTAGACCAATGTTCGATGAAAAATTTTTGTGGCGCAATGTTGAATACGCCCATACCACTCTGATGACGTGTTTTGTTTTGTTTTGGTGTGACCGCACCGTGACAGTAGTGAGTGGTAGTGGGATTGAAACAATACTGCTGGATGTGAAGACGCGTCATCAAGGTTAGCGGTTCAGCAGGAAAACATTCCTGCTATCTTGTTCTTGTATAGGCAACCAACAAAACAGATTATTGATTTCAGTCAGTCTCACTGTTCGCTATTATTTTATCAATGCAAACAAAACTATAGCTAATTACGTTAACGTAAACTGTTTATCGTAACCTTTGCTTCAATTTAATAAATTAATATAATGAGCAAACTCATAACTAAAATTATACTACTACTTAAAGACTAAATATGTGAGAGAATATGTTTTAAGCATGAATCATATAGCGAAGTAATGTCCCCACTGTAACTGTAGTTGCTAAATCATTACCACCTTTTTATTTCTTATATTTTTTAGTACAAACTACTGTTTTCATAAAATCTTAAAATATTATTGAACTAATTTATAAAAAATCTACAAATGATGTTAATGTATATATAAACTAAAGTGCATAACACTCTGCATATGTATAACATATAACAATAAAAATATTAATAATAAATTATTTAAACGTAAACATATCAATTTTAATAGGTGCATTGTAACACTAATAATAACATAATATTCCTAAATTTTCGGAAAAATAGGGTGAATTGTTCTTGATTTGACTAGTAAAATAAACTGCCTCATTCATTAATTTTTTGAGTCACCCCGTATAAGCAATTCTAAAGAATATGAATGCAATGTTAAATCACAAGTATAGACCCATCATATTTTGTACATAAGATTTATTTGGGCAAATTCTGAGATGACGTCATCAATTTTTGCGGTATAATAAACAAATATATTTTAATTAAAAATTTGCCATCCCCACGATAACCTTAAAACGTCTGTAAAATTTCAGAGCATTCGGTTTTGTAGTTTCAAAATTAAATTGCAAAATGTTGTTTTCTAAAAATCTGGATATCTAGGGTGAAAACTCAACACGGATTCATACACTACAAGTGCTTTTTTTATATTTTTTATGAAATTAAAAACAAATTTACTATTGTAAGTTTTGGGAATGACGTTATCCCATTGGTGGAGGGATGATTTTCTCAAATTTTTTTTAGCGTTTTACCATATACATGCAAAATTTGACAACAATCGGTCAAGTAGTTTCGGAGATTATCTGTCTAATAAAAATTGACACGGACAAATAGACGGAAACGGGAAACCTCTTTTTTCGTATTCTAGGGGGCATGAAACGTCGAGAAAACACGAAAGTGGGAAATCGCCCAGTGGGTTCGGATACTAACTTCCTTAGTTTACGCTCATGAAGTAAAAATTACTGGCTCTCACATCGGAAGCATCAGTTACTGCGGCAATCCAAATTTTAGTAAAGAGTAATTTGATGAAAAGTGCGAGCTCCTTGACTTAAGAAGACAAGTCTAAAAGACCTGCAAGACGAAAATGTGGAATATTTCGAGCAGAAGACCAAAATTAAAGTTTTAATAATAATTTCTACCAGAAGACAAAAAATGAATGCAAAAAATAATATTTTGCAAAGACAAAGAAGAAAACGTAGTGGGAGGAGTTCCAGAAATAATGAATAATTGGAAACAGCACTTTGAAACGATTCTGAACAATGAAGGACTAGAAAGTTTCGAAGAAAATCTTGATCCAGCCAGAATCATGACGAAGCTCCAACTGAAAGAAATTATCGGAAAACTAAAAAACAATAAAACTGCAGGAGAAAATGGAATAATAACTGAACTTATTAAAAAAGGGGGGCTGGAGTTAGAACTGAGATTGGACAAAATATTCAGGGGTTGTAATAATCCGAGTTCTTAAAGAGATGTAGCAAACTGTAACAATTACCGAGGAATCGCGCTACTTTATACAGTTTACAACATTTTAGCGAACCTTATAAAAAATAGATTGGAACAATATGACAATGTATTTATCGATTACCGAGCAGGTTTTCGGAAACGACGATCCGTCAGCGAGCAGATTTTCATAAAATAGCACGTATTTTGGAAGAGCTACGACAACATTTTGAAAGTACATGCTTGATTGGACAAGTTTAGGACAGGATCCATAAAGAGGATTGGAAAATTTAGAAAAATTGGAAAGTTGATTATAGGGACAAAAATTACACTTGAAAATATGGAGAGCAAAGTACTCGTGAATGGACAAACATCGCAAACATTTAAAACTAACAGGAGTGTGAGACAGAATTACCTCTTGTCTTATTCAGGATAGTACTAGAAAATATAATAAGAGAAAGTGAAATTCATAGACAAAAAACATCTACATATTAACCTGAAGCACCAATGTTTAGCGTTCACTGACGACCTGGAGATAACCAGAAGATTAGAAAAAACTAAAAAAAAAGAATCAGACTAGAAATAAATTATGACAAATCCAAATATGTATGTAGTGTATAGAGGGGAACACTTATCGGCTTGTAAAAATTCACAACGTTACCTACCTAGGAATGAATATAAATATTTAGTATAAATGAAGAAAGCAATGAGATCAACTACAGAATAAATAAAGGAAGTAGAAGTGCTCGAGCGCTCGAGAAAATACTCAAATCTAAACAGATGTCCAAGGGAGCAAAAGAAAGACTACACAGAACTGCCATAAGACCATTCATCATCTATAAATGATTCTTAACAAGACTGAACAACAAAAGTTAGAATTATGGGAAAGAAAAATGTTACGAAGAATATATGGAGGAATAAAAGTTGGAGAAATCTGGCTACGAAGGTCTAACAGAAAAGCGTATGAACTATACAATTGCCCCATCATTATAGATCAATTTAATCACAAAAAATTAGATGGTTAGGACACGTCGAAAAACCACCAGAAACAAGAACCGCGAAGAAAAGAGTGAATGTGGAGAGAGGACGGCCAAGAAGAAAGTGGATAGATACAGTAGAGGAAGATTCGAGATAAGCTGAATATTAGAGACTGGAAGAAAAAGGTATAAACAGGAAAGAATAAAAAAAGTTGCTAATCACGCGTTAGGCCTATAAGGTCTGTAGAGTTCGACTATATAATTAATTATTCTTAATTATGTTGTATTATAGTTGACGTTATCACAAAATTTTATTAAGAAAATTGCACTTAATTTTATACATATGGTGATGTAATAACAAATTCACTAATTTGATAATACATATACTACTGATAGAATAAATCAAAACTAATTGAACAGTGAATATGGAACAAAAAATGGTAATTATATTATATATATTATGTAACTTTTAAATTTCTTAACATATAATACCCTGTTTTAACCGTTATCATTAACGAAACGACCTCCTAACCTCTACTGATAATTGCATCAACACTACCCTCAAACAGATAAAAATAATAAAAACATGTCTATTTATAAAGGTTTCCAGCTTTAACGCGAATTGATCGTTATATAAATTTCACCCCTTTACTTCACAAAAACTATTGCTGATGGCACTATAAAAAAAATATCGATAGAGTACCTGCCCATAGAATTTTGTGTAACTTCTGAACTCACCTTTAGCAATGGACTAAAATAGAAACTTAGGCTAAGAGATTAAATTCTACCTACATTTTATGGGAGTATTGATCTGTTTTTCTACTAGTTATACGCACGCTCGATAACAAAAAGTATAAAGTTAATTTTGTAACAATAATTGAAAAGCGAATTTCTAAAATAAAACCATATTGTCCTTGAAATGAATTAAAATAAAAAAATTGGTTACCTTTCATCTTTCCATAAAACATTTTGTAGCACAGTCACAAATCTAAAAACCACTAGAGAGCATCTAGCAAACACTGATTAAATTATCTTGGACACCAAGTAACGTTAAAATTTCAACTTTATCACGTAACAACAAAATAAGAACGATGCAATTGGGATTTTCCGCGCTGGTGCTTGAAATAGTAATTTACGCAACTAGTTCGGGATAGCCTGTTTCCCGCATGAACGCTTGTTTGAGGCACGACCGAAGGGAGTGCCGCATTTGCGTGAATGCGGGAAGCAGGCTCACGAACGTGTTGTGTACAATATTTTTTGCGACGAATAAACCTTTAAACTGGAGAGATTAACTGTGAGTTATTTATAAACAACGCCATTGACAGCGCCGTCAACACGTCACAATGTTGACACTACCCGAGTATTTTAAGGTTACCATGGCAACGGGAAGTTAAATGCACGTGTGCGGGAAGTTCGACCTCCCGCACTCTGGTGAATGCGCGAAAGCTATCAAAAAAGGTCATGAGTGCAAAAAATATATAGCGTTAACTACCAGCGACAAACAATAATGGGAATCACAGTAGGCAGAATATTGTTTTCGAATGAAACTTTAAAAAATTATCAGCGGTTTTTCCTGAGTTTCAACTCAGCAAAAATAATGGGCACGTTTTAAAAGAACAAGAAGCGATCAATTTAATTCGAAATAAATAACGAGAATCATTTGAAAACATCAATTTTAATGCAATATAGTCAGGGCCGGCAAAAAAAATCTCTTTGTGTTGGCCATAACAAATGATGTTACTCAATTGAATTTGTAAAGTACGATCTACAAAAAATGTCCTCAAGTTGGCCTTCGACGAGCAAGCCATGTTCACATTCTCCGTTTTACTTACTCGTCTTAACACCAGAAAGTTTTTGGAATTTTATTACCAGTACTGTAAAAATGTATTAAACGTTTGCACAGTATATTTTTATATTTTAGAAGGTGATCCATTACTTTTCAGTTTAATGGTTTCTCCAGTATAACATTTGTCTCAGTAATTACAATTTTTTGTTATGCGTAGAGTTGCAATAAACTCTTTCAGGTGAATAAAACAAAAAAAAAATTACATGCTATTTCATTTAGTTATATTTTCCAGTTATAAATACCCTATTGCCATATAAATGATAATTATCCTTAATTATTAAAATGAAAGTGACATGCAAACCATCTGGACGACACGTCCATTTTTTATATTAAAATCAGTCATACGGGAATTGTTCTATTCAATGTGCATATCGGTACAAGTTCATTTTTGTCCTCACAGACATGTTGTCACTATGTGTTGTTTATCTTTTAATAAGTACTTTTTTGACAGACACCTCTTCCACATTTTTATTTTACTGTCCAGATATGAATGCCCAACTAAATGTAAAGATTAAGCAACTAATTTCATAAAATGTTGATAAATTCAACAGAATGACATTGAAAGCTTTAACATTTAACCATTTTCTGAATGCATACACTATTGGACAAAAGTAAAGCAACTTTTATGCCAATATTAATATTTTGAATTTTTTTGGCACAATGATTAATAACTTTGTAATTATTATCAATTTTAAAATGGTTTATTTGGCTGCTGTCATTGGTGGTAAACAACAAAAACCCCTGGGTTCAATTTAATTGTTATGTAAAAAACGGCAGTGATATAGTGACAAAAATAAAGCAACATTTTCAATTATTAATTGAAAAAATTGGTCGAAGTTTATTTCGACAGAACTTCTTCTTTGAAAAATTATAAAATTAGATTTTGCTATGTTTATTTTCTGATAACCTCTATAAAGTAAAAACGGGAAAAATGTCCTCTCAGGAGTAATAACAAGCTTTCTTCAAATGTATAAACACGCACTTTCAAGAATGTCGGAAGAATGTCACGTAGAAATCTATTTTGATTTTAATGAATGTGTCGCCTCAAAACAGGGAATTAAAATTATTGATTAAGCCACAGTCGAGCAGAATGTTCTGAATAATATTATTATTATAATTTTTATTAAGTATGAGAATGGGAAATGCCCTTATATTTCGTTTTTCAATAAGTAACGATCCAAAACATGCTTCACGGATCGTCAAAGAGTGGCTCCAAGAAAACAACGTTCAGGTTTTCAAATGGCGGGCGCAATCGCCAGATTTAAATCTAACTGAAAATTGTGGGAAGAAAATGGAGCGACAAACAAGAACTTCCGTATTCACGAATAAATAAGGTCTACTCACAAATATCCAAGAAATATGGAAGACCCTCCCCGCTGAGGTCATAATAAAATGTAATCTCTTCAATGCAACACCGATATAGTTATACAGAATAGTGGATATGCCATCAACGACTTTAAATAAACTAATGTCATCATTTGATTTTGTTATTTTCCATTATTGGTTTTGTTATGAATAAATAAAAAAAATGGCATATGCTTTTGTTGCTTTATTTTGTCGTACAGATTTTTGCTGCATTTTTAGAATGTTGAACATTTTCTACAATGAAGCTTAGGAAAGGTTAAATTAAATTTGTACAACAGCCTAACTTTGTTTAGTTAAGTTTTTGAAAATATAGATTATAAAGTAACAAAAAATTTAATTGTTTATTTATTGTCCATTCGCTACCCATAATGTCACCAAATTACGTATGTCCCCTCTCAGAACATACAATTTGTGTTATGATGGGTTGTCTACAATCTTGCTTCTAACAACTTGCTTTTTTTTGGTTTTCGAAAATTCGTTTCGCTTATTTTCGACAAAAAATAGTCTTTTTAAGGTTACATCTTTATTTGAGAATGTATCATAACTAGCTAGATGTGTATTAGCACAGAAGCAGAACTTTCATCTCTAAAAAAATGGTCTCTGAAGACACAACAAATTTGTACTTGAGGTTTACCTCGGTAACAGCTAGCAAGTGAATGATGAATGGGTATATGAAACCCAACCCTGTTTTAAGGATTTTCGGGAAAAATTCTCTGGTTCTTGAAACTAATTTTTTAAGAACACTCATGTGAGAAAATTATTTCGTCAGACTGGCAGCATGAAGAGGAAATCAGGAAGTCGCACATTAACAAAACGAACTCCCGAGGCTGATGAAAATGTCCAAGAGATTATGGATAATAATCTCCCTAGATCTTTAAGAAGGTTTTCACGGTAAGTTGACTTGTCATGTTCAACTCGTCAGAAAATTTTTGAGGAGAAATGACAGTCACAAAAAATTGGAGTTTGGTATGTCATTTCCCGAATATGACTATTTGGGCCCATATTCTTGAAAAAGTGCAGCGAAAATGCCTCAAATTTTTAGCTTTTATTGCCGATGGCAATTACCCACCACGAGACTGTGACCATAGTCTGTTACTAGATCGCTTTCTTCTAAATTCATTGGAGACTAGACGATTTATAGTAGCAATAAAATTTTTGTTCTGTTTACTCAAGGAAAAAATTGATTCGTCATATCTTGTAGGTAAAATATTTTTCATTGTTCCGAGAGTAAATTCAAGATGCTCTTTAACATTTTACGTACCTACTTGTAGGACGAATATTTTGTATAAGGCTCCTGTACAAAACATATGCAACAAATTTAATTTAATTTCTAGACAATGCGACATTAATGCGGATCCTCTTCAAATAATTTCTAAATGTAAATATCATAGATGTAGTAGGAATTTAATGAAAAGTAATTTAGTTAATTTTTCTGTATTTTAGGTGCAGTGTTGGTTAATTTTTCAATTTATATTGTATAGTTAATAAGTATGTTCTTTTTATGCAAATACGCTCTTTTCTGTGACCGCTGTTTATTATATTTCCTGTAATTGGGTACATATATACCTGTTGGAAATAAAGATATTATTATATTATATTATATTATATATTTTCTTCGAGGAGTCAATTACAGTTCTAGATATCAAAACATGCTGCAGGAATTTATTGACCCAGCTTGATCCTGAAGAATTGCAGAATGGATATTTTCAACATTTTCAGTTTATACAGCTCAAAGAAGTTTGATGAACCTTCTAAGGGGATTTAATGACGACGGTTTAATTACCTCCCTTACAGACCATTTCTACTCACCTCGATCACCTTACTTGACACCTTTAGATTATTCCTTATTCCCGATTTTGAAAAACGCTATTTTTATTAAACAATCAACAATAAGTGAATACAATTAAAAACCTAA
Organism: Zophobas morio; assembly: GCF_036711695.1. Classification (NCBI taxonomy): domain Eukaryota; kingdom Metazoa; phylum Arthropoda; class Insecta; order Coleoptera; family Tenebrionidae; genus Zophobas; species Zophobas morio. The sequence continues at coordinate 9,935,622 of NW_026972110.1, forward strand.
AAGTGAAAATCATACGAAAGTGTGAAAGTATTTCGCCCGGAGTTTTTACTCGAGTATTTGCGAATATTGTTACGATGATCGGTAATTAAAGTCGGCGTGGGTAAAACTCAACAATTTATTTCTCAGGAATACTAATTTACACGACTAACTATACAGTGATTTTGTACAAAATAATTCCGACTCAATTTTACTCGACTGGAATGGTTTTGATTAGACTCTAATTCGCGGTCGCCGCCTTCGAGGTTGTTCTATAGTCCACCATCGAAACTTCCGGCATACCGTTTCCAGGCTTTTCTCTATTAGAACGTCACCGTCACCAATGATGAGCACCCGTACATACTAGAAAACCCAAAGGCGTCCATTGGCGGAGTGACGTATGAGTTTACTTCGTAACAATATGAAACTCCAAGTCAATTTATGTATCCAAGCTAGGGGCCAACACTTCTAGCAATTGTTGTAAATGCAACAAAGCTTTAATTCTTGTTGACATACTATAACCTAACTTGCTAAGTTCAGCCACACACAACCCATTATATTCAGATTATATTATGAAATTGTGAATTCATTTTTAAGAATAAAGTACTAAATTATTTAGATTTTTTGGTTTATAAAATTAAAAACTGTGTCAAGTTACGACTTACTTTTCGATCAAATTTATTCTGTCAACAAATTCTCGGGTAAATAAATTACAAATCAAAAAGAAATCAGACGTCATTTTATGGGAAAATTCGCGGCGTGTTGTCTATTATCAAAAACCTACCGATTTCTGAAGAAGTTCATATATGAATCTTATAGTTTGTTAAAACTCGATTTTTATATATCAAAATATCAAATTTTTTCCAAAAATCTATCGTTATTGAGCGCCAAAATTATAGAAAATGGACTAAAATATTTTTTTTAATAAAAAAGTATTTGATAATGATCTATGTCTTTGAGGTTTAATTAAGATATGCATTGCTTGAGACACGAATTGCTTTCGACATTCTTAATTGGAAGAAGGACTTATATTGATTCATATTTCAGAAATAATTTAAGTGTATTAACTATTATTTTGTTGCAGATCAATTTCAAAATTTTTACCTAACAGTTACATCTCTAACAAAAAAAAAGTTTTAACACAGTTGGAAGCGTTCAATTTAATTCGAAATAAATAACAAGAATTATTTATTGAAAGCATCAGTTTTAATGTATAGTATAGTCAGGGGCGCCAAAAAAAATCGCTGTGTGTTATGCATAATAAATAATGTTACCGAATTAAATTTATATAGTACAATCCACAAAAAAACGTTCTCAAGACGTCGACGAGCAAGCCGTCATTCACATTCTCCGTTTTGCTTGATCGCCCAACACCAACTTAAGAAAGTTTCTCGATTTTTTCTGTAGCCATATATATTCTAAAAATGTAGTAATCGTTTGTACAGGGCATTTGTATGTCGTAAAATCTTAAAGGTTCCTCCTGTATGATAACATTTGTCTCATTAATTACATTTTTTTCTACTTTGCAGTGTTGCAATAAACGACATCTGGTTTTATTAAAAAAACAATAATTAAATAGACAATTTTCTCTCACGTGCATTTTATTTGCATATTTTTTCTACATTTTTAAAGACCCTATTAGCATATAAATGATAATTGTCTTTAATTAAATAAAAAATGACATGCAACCCATCCCTACTCTGGCCCAAGGGTCAAGAGTCGTCCACTTTTTAGATTAAAATCAGTCATACGGGAATCGTTCTATTAAATGTGCGTCTGTGTACAAGTTAATTTTTCGTCCTGATAGACATGTGGTCACTATGTGTTGTTTATTTTTTAATAAGCTCTTGTTTAGCAGATACCTCTTCGTTATACTTTTTCTGTGCGGATATGAATCATCAAATATTTGTAAACATTGAACAGGTAATTCTTCATATTTTCCTAACTTATACAGCAGCACGACATTGACAGCTTTTTAATATGTAACACTTTGGAATGCATACGTTAAAGAAAGAAGAGAATACTACTCTAAAAAATATGTAAAATTTTTGACATTTCGTGTCCAAACTGTAAACCATAGAAAAAAATAATTGCCACCAACTTTCCCATTTTAATAATAGCCATATATGTTATCCAGCAAGCACCAGTCCAATAAAAAGACAAATATAATAACAACAAAAAAACATTGGTCTAAGCTTATTCAGACAGAACTTCTATCCCTCTAGCTTACGCACGGGAACTAACAATGTGCACAATAAAAGGAGAACAAATTAAATAAAAATATTATAGACTAACATGGGGAAATATGAAAATATGATTTTGTACAAATTTTTAAAAGTAACATTTAAATTAAAACAAATCTACAGCATATTTACACATGTTTTTATGAAAAACCCTATAGAACAGTATAGGTACGTTTATTGAGTGAAAATTACTAATCTCACGTCTAATTTGCACATTTTACGTTTCTCCCAATTCTTCCAGCTAATGGGAATGTGGTATGGAATCGAAATAATAAACCACAATTCAGAACAACATTATGTCCGCATGGGCAATTCTTGTCCCATTTTACACATATCAGAAGATAAAGACTACCCTATAACTACTTATAACCCCTTATACAAAAATTACAACTATGGTTACAATTATGGCGAAAGAAGAGTACCTACCGACAGACCGACCCAGCATGAATATGATCAATATGGAAGACCTATCCAAAACCCTTATGACAGAAACTACTACAACAGACGATTTAGCACTACTAAAAATCCCAATAGAAGAGAACGTCAATATGACATGAAACGAATCAGAATTTGGTGGGACGAAAACGGAGCCGGAACTGAATATCACTTAAGGTATAATACAAGCAGACCAGGATTTTGGATTAGTTCAGGACCACAAAATGGTTTGATGGACATTTTAATTTGTTCTATAATAATGTTATAATAAAAAATTGTCGTAGGGTCAGAACTGGAGCCCCAATATAGTGATTTTGCCGGAACCGTACAGGTTATAAAAGCAGTTGGAAATCATTTGGTACTGACTTTTTGTCATCGACTTCCTGAGAAACAGTTATTTACTGTCCTTTTAAGTAGGGATAACAAACTAGGGCAGCCTGAGATACACAGCGTGCATAATTTATTGAACAGGAGGGGTTTAAGTGCCAATGCGGTTAAAAAGGTGTGTTGGAACGGTGGTGAAAATATTAAAACTCCCTTAGCAACTACTCTTTTAGTTTCTGTTCTTAGTTTGTTGTTACTTCGTTTTTAATATACCAGTAGACACGATTTAAAGTCCACAATGTTTTTCCGTTAAAGTAAAGTTACGCCAAGAAAAATGTAGGTTAGTTAAGTTTTGTTGAGGCTTGTTCGTAATACCTCATTTACATCATGACTAATAATTAGACTTAGTTGTTGATCATTTTAAATTACTTCCTACACAGTTGTTACTTATTTCTCCACGTATTCTTATTGTACAAATGTAAAATAATTATAACTAATTGTACCTTCCTGTTGACGCATTTGATAAAACCTATTATTTTGTTGTTTTTAAAGAGTATTATATCTTGTTGACCCACAGATTTTTTAAATATATTTTAAATAACTTTGAATTTTCTGTTATAAAATAGAATCCCAAAACGGCATTTTTCATTGTTCATATATTTTGTAAAGATTTTTGCACATTCGTAATATTTCAACATTTTTCTTCATATTAATGATATACTGAACTTGATACAGGAAATTCGTATGGGAATGAAATCATTTAATAGGTGACATTTATTTTACAAAACAACATTTTTTTTAAGTGATCCTGAACTTATTTGATCTCTGCATATATACATTTTTTTATTAATTACTCTTAAAATCGAATAAAACTTCAACTGCTAATAACAGAAAGAAGTATTTTGTGTTTTTTCCGTTAGTGGAAAAGATTTTATTTTATTTTATTTATTTTAGTGAATTAAAATAAAACGATAAAGAATTATTGCTCATTTAAAAGCAGAATAACTTAATTACTGGTTGTCTAGTGACTAATTCCACGCTGTGGTATGTACATAATAAAAGTAAACAAATTGTGCATGCAAATATATAAACACGTACCCACTCTTTTATTTTTTAAATAAATTGTGAAAACTTACTTAAAAGGAACGACAGGTCCACTTTTCCCGCAGAATGGAAATATTGAAACACCTTTGCACGAGTTTTAATGATTGTTACCATTACTTCATAGGTCTATCTTTTTAAACGGTATTTTATCTATGTGTATTATCAGTTTATCTAATCGTCTGACTAATATTGTTACAGTGGTATTATAAAACAGTATTGGAAACTCGATTTTTCAAAATATTCCTACGAATAATGCTAATACATCTGGCATGTCAGGCATGTTAATACTAAACAACACAAAAAAATATTTAAATAAACTCATCTGAGTAATTTAAAAAATCCAAATCCAAGTTTATGTGGTTTAAAAATGAATTACGATTTTTTTAATGCGAGTTATGCTATTCATACAGGCATTTTAATTTTTATAGGAAATGCGCAAATGGAAAAAAACTATCAAAATAAGATTCTTATAAAATAAAAATAGTATTATGGTGCCAAAATTTTAAGTCTCCAAAAACCGGAAAAGAAAAAATGACAAAAAGGCGAAAATAAAACGTCGATTCCAGTATTCCACCAGTGCATCCGGTTCAATAAGAAGATAACCAAACGTGAAATATTAGAATAGCATTTTGATAAAAGTACTCAGTACTGCCAGAATTTTTTCAAAACTTCATTTGAAATTCATGTCAGTGGAAAATCTTGGCCGGGCTTAAATTAATTTTTAAAGTAGGTACACAAACTGGTGAATGTCCACAAACACAGGGTTATTATTATTTCGGAGTTAAACTAACGTTATTGCTTGTGTTTTAGCAACTTTTATTTTTTTATACCCTGAATGTACTATTAAAATTTGTTAAATTTCCGTCCGCCTATCGTCTGTTGTCTGGACAGACTGTTTTGAAATTTTAGGTTTGTTTTAAGAATATCTGGTAGATGAGAAATTAAAGTTTTTTTAAACAAACGACACGCCTATTTTCTTTATGTTTTTAAAATTGCTTATACAGGATGTCCCACAAAATTAAGGTATGAAATAATACAGTTCATTAATTAAATCAAAAACGACTTATCTCCTTTTTTTGTTTTAAAAACACAATCCAGCTGTTACCAGAATTTCGCTGTACCTATCAAAATTGAACCATTCGTTCCGAGTAAAAAGTTGATAACGTCATAACAAATTTTATTAAGATAAACTTATAGGAAATCTACGCATAACATGTTTGTCCCCTTGAGTTTTAATAATCCGTTTCTATTTTCATTTAATCCTATACCTAGAGGTTATCATAAAAAAATAAAATTCACAAAATTAAACTATAATTTATCTTCAGATTAGCTAGCTTCGTACATAGATTTTTTTAAGTGTTCTTGCGAGTCGACTTATGCCTAAATAATTTTAGACCAGTTTATACATCACATTTTTTATCAATTATTATCATACGAACAGTTCATTTAATTTCGCATGTTCTGGACCATATTTAGTTACGCTGGGATTAATATATTGCACATATCCAAATTAATACATTAGTCCTCAACAAAAATTTGGTAAACGCAAATTTACATAAAAAAAAGCCAAAATGAAGGGATAGGTATTTGTTCTGGGACCTCTATACAAAATAATTTTCTTTGACTTAACATGAACGACAACAAAGTGTTGGCTGATGGAGATCAAAAGTATTTAAAAAAGAGATTAAAGTCTAACTGACGAAACAATTTTAAAAATTATGAGACAATATATCAATCGAATACGCCATAGCTTATAAAATTGTTACGCGGTAGTAAGCGGTGTGATGATAATGAACTCCTTAAACTACATATTTCCAGTTTTTACTTAACATTTGTTTGTTTATTTATATTGGTTTAATGTAGACAGTGCAAACTATAAATGTGTCAATTTTAAACAAAAAACTGATTAAAATCTGATAGACAGTTTTAGAGATATTGAAAAAAGATATTAAAAATTGTCCTAGAGTTAGAACTTCTCTCGTACATGAAGTATATACAATTGAACAAATACAGTTTCTTCGAAAAAAAAATAATTTTGCGAATTTTATTTAACTTGATTTAACCAACAGGAAAAATATATTATTAATTTTGATTGTGTTTATACGTGAAAGAATGCGACTATTAAGCACGTACCAAGCTGTCTCCTCCAAAAGAATAAGTGACTAAAATTATTAAATAAGTTACAATACAACAAAAGGTTCTGAATAATATTCACATCGGGTAAGTAGCTGTTTTAATGATAAATTTTATTTTAGTATTATTAAATATAGGCGGGGGTAACATTATTGTACTCTCAAGTTTTCGAGAAAATGGGATCAATCGTTTTTGATTTGATCAATAAAAAAATCTATAGATAATATCAGTCGCAGTATAAAAACAGATTCGATGAGGATGGGATTTGAGCATACAGGGTCCGATAGCCCGCCTCCTAATCGAGGTATTTGATGCATCAACGAGACATCGGCTAGACGAAACCCGTGGGAAATGTTGCATAAAAACATTGTAAACTGTGATATAAATCAAGGCGGATCCATAAACCACGCGTAAAGGAGTATATTGCTTTATAAAATTTAGATAACATTTACTTCGTAAAATGTGGGGACTATTGAAATATAATTAATTCTATTTTTACTTCTCGAGTGTAATCGAAGGAAGTATTGTAATCGAGTCCATCGGGCGACTGGCTACTTTAACATTTTCTCGATGTGTCATGACCCCTAAAGTACAAAAACATAGGTCTGTCTGTTCGCTGTCGTGTGAATTTTTGTTAATATCAGATAATCTCCGAAACCACCGGACCGACTCTTGTCAAATTTTAAATGTGTATTATGAATATCATGAACATGGAAAACGCTAATCAAACTTTGTCTAATCCTCCCCACCAATAATGTATTGATGTTACCTCAAAATTGTACATAGTAAATTGGTTTTAAATTGCATAAAATAACAATCCTACACGTGTCGTTTATCAACCGGTATTGAGTTTTACCGGAAATTTTAGGAAAAAAATCAAAATTATACAACATTTTGCAATTTAATTTTGAATTTTCAAAACCGAGTGCTCCGAAATCTGGCAGACGTTTTATTGTTATTGTAAACATAGTAAATTTTTAATCAAAACATATCTATTTATTCCCCTCCAAAAAAAAAAAATGATGTTACATCATCCCAATAAATCCCATCAAAATGTTTAAAACATAACGACTTGTGTATTATCATTGCATTCATATTTTTTTAGAATTGTTTATATAGGCTGACTCAAAAAAATTATGAGTGAATTGATTTTATTGATTAAATCAGAAACGGCTCATTCCATTTTCCCGAAAATTTGAGAAGAATACAGTACTGTTATTATTAGTATTATAATACGTATCCAAATTGATATAATACACATCCTTGCAAAAATGTTGATGACTTGATCACAAAATTTTATAAACGAAAAACTCATTTGAAACATACGCGTAGCACGCATCTTTACATTTTTACTTTAACATTGAATACATATATTTATTATAACTTATAGAGGTTCTCATAAAAACAATAAGATTCGCAAAATAAAATTTTGTAATTTTTCGAAAAAGCTGGATATGTTTTATTATTATTATTATTATAATTATTATTGTTGACCACCCCTACAGATAAACCGATTATTAGGGTGGTATATTAGGGCTAAATTAGATTGTTGGAAATGCATAATTAAATAGTTAAAAATTAGGAGGCTGTTATAGATGTGCATTTTTGATCTGGCGTAAACTACAATTGAAGATATCAAATTTATTCCGATAATTATTATAAATTCTGCACATAGTTGTAATGGGCGAGAACACATGTACATTAGTTCTAGAAATTTCAGTATAAAAACATAAAGGGTTTCTAATGTTTGACCGGGGAACTAGAAAGCACAATTTTTCAACTAAAGCATTTGAATTTACAACACCATTCACCAATTTAAAAAGAAAACAGAGAGACAAAGTTTCTCTCCTCTTTTCCAAGCTTTGAATGGAAAAGAGTACCAAAAGCTCATTTTGAGGAAAACCTCTACAAGGGTAATAGCCAAATGATTTGAAATGGAGGAATTTTAAAAATTTCCTTTGTAACTTTTCTAATTTGAGACAATGAACATCATACCCTGGGGACCAAATAACACAGCCATACTCTAGTTTTGATCTAACAAACGAAGTATATAAACTAAGGAGAGCACTATTAAGTTGAAAGCTTTTGCAATTACGAATGATAAATCCTAACGCCCTAATTGATTAGGAAAATATCTCATCATAATGATTAATGAAGGATAATTTTTGATCAAATATAATGCCTAAATCTCTCACAGTGGAAACACGTTTCAAAATGAAGCCGCCAATTTTATACTCATATATACTATTGATATGCTTTAGAGAATATGTCATTACACTACATTTAGGAAGATTCAGCGACAACCCTTTTGCATGCTTGTTCTAATTTATAAAGATCAGCTTGAAGGAGAAGGTGGTCAGAAAATGTTGTTATTTTTCTAAAGATTTTTAGGTCGTCAGCATATAGAAGACACTCAGAGCTAAAGCCGATACTAATGTCATTAATAAACAAAATAAAGAACAGAGGTCCAAGAATGGACCCTTGCGGTACACCAGAAGTAACATGCACCTCAGTTGACTGAAAACCGCCAATGGTAACAACCTGCGTCCTGCCAATTAAATAAGAACTAAAAAGTTTAATTAGGAAATCTGACATACCAAAACTATCCAACTTGGCAATCAATTTAGAGTGGTCTAATCTGTCAAATGCTTTAGAGAAATCAGTGTATATACAATCCACCGAACATTTAGCATCAAAAGACTCGGAAACAAACTGAGTAAACGTACAAAGATTTGTTTCTACAGATCTGCCATTGAGAAAACCATGCTGTAAATCAGATATATAAGGCCTAACATGCCCGATAATAACATCATAAAGCAACATTTCGAATACCTTGGAAAAATTGCAGAGCAAGGTTATGGGTCGATAATTTTCGATTACATTTTTGTTTCCATTTTTGAAAACTGGACATATATTCGACTGTTTCCAAATGGACGGGTACTCACACTGTTTAATTGCTAGATTGAATATAACACATAGGGGAGAAGCAAATACAGTTGCACAGTCGGTTAACATGAAAGAGGGTATGCCGTCAGGACCAGCTGTTGTTTTGTTTTTCATCTTCCGTAGGGCATTAAATACTTCAGATTCATTAAACGATTTGATTAACAAAAGAGGACAATTTGAAGAAGACATAGTTACAGATGGATTAGAAAGAATAAAAGATTTTTGAAAAAAGTCAGCAAAAGAGTTGACGATGTCTTCCGGTCGACTTAGTAGTTCATTGTTATAGGTCATCAGTTTAGGTATACTATTGTCTTTTTTCTTACTATGAATAAAGCGCCAAAAGCTGCTAGGATCAGATTGAATGTTGTTTTCAATTTTTTGAATATAATTGGCATAGGCATGTTGAATATCTGCTTTGACCTCAGTTCTTAGGATTTTAAAATTATCATAAGATTGCAAATCAGAATGTCGTTTGAACGTGTCCATAATTTCCATTTTAGTTTTAGTTTAGAAATTATTTTAGCATCAAACCATGGAGGATATTGACGTTTTTTAAAGCGTTTAGTCTTAGGAACAGAAATGTCAAAGATCTCATATAATTTTGAATAGAACTGCAAGCACATGGTATTTACATCAGTATGTTTAGACATGAAAGACCAGTCAGTATTACAAAGCAAGTTGTACAAAAGTGTAAAATCAGCTTTACAAAAGTTAAAAGATTTTAATACGGGATTATGCAAGGGCTTGTCATAGAACATTTTCGTTATAATTAAATTATTTAAATTAATTACTAAGCTCGGGTGATGGGAGTCTTCAGTTAATAAAATATCAACTGCTGCATTGACAGTGGTTTGTTTATTTGAAATAACCAAATCCAAAATTCTTCCATTGTTATTACGTACAAAGTTATGCTGATTACAGTCAGTCAAGTCGAGAAAATTTAAAAGTGATTCTGTTTTAGCATCGCGTATCAAGGGGTTTGCTAGAAAACTAGAGTAAGAGGGTATATTGAAGTCACCAACAATAATGATTCTATCATGTAATAAAGTATATAGAGAGGATAAAAGTTCAAAGAACAAATCCATATCAGCTGCACTAACTCTGTTGGCCGGAGGGATATATACTACAATAAAATAAACAATACTGTGACCTATAAAAATCTTGACCACAAGAATATCTATTACAAGTAAATCACTAAAATTTAAGTTATTTAAATCATATTTATACGAGGCAAAATTTGATTTAACCGCAAGAAGGACACCACCACCACGTTGACAATGAACATCTGAATATTTTCTGTCACTCCTATAGATTATGTAATTATTATTAGAAATTTCTGAGTTATGGACAGAGTCGTTTAAAAAAGTTTCAGAAAAAGCAATTATGTCATAATGGCAGCTAGCCAATGCATTATATATTTCCGGGAGTTTGGTGTTTAAACCCCTAACATTTTGGTAATAAGCAACTGGAGTAGGGGAATCATGCATTGAATTATTGGTGTTCATGTCACACGAGTAGCGAGGTATTGTTGGACTATCAGGGAGGAAAAGAGGACAAACATGTGATTGCTATATGGAAAGTCCAAACAAATGTTGTTTGACTTTTTGAATGACCATCTTGTACGAATGACATTTGTCATGATCCCAAGCTGCGTGATTAATATTAACGTCATGATTATTATTTTTGAGATTGAAGTTGTAACAATTGACACATTTAAAAGCTTCAACATCTGCCTGGCATTCCTTCAAATTATGACTATCACCACACCGAGGACAAGAAGAAGAATTTTTACAAAATTTGTGTGAATGACCATAGCTGTTACAATTAAAACATCTGGAAACGTCAATAGCATCGTATATAGTACAACCATTGAGACCAACAAGGCAGTGTCCCAATGTTAGTGCCCTTTTATATGTCAACAAATCCACTTCAAAAACAGCTTGAAAAATGGTATTATTTTTTTTAACCGGGCCATATTTTAACAAAGTACTAATTGATTTTTCGTCAAAGATTGATTCATTTTGTTTTCTCATATATAAGACAATGTCTTCTTTTTTTATGTAGTCAGGAATACCTGTAATTCTAATTCTTGGGCCAATAGTCTTGACTTCACGAATATCATACTGGTCTGACAGGTTATTCATGGCGCTTTGTTTAAAGTTACTAGAACTGTCACACTGCAGGAGCACACCACCATCTTTTAGATTTTTCACTTTCCCAATATTGATGTCCGTAAGAGGATCAACATTTTTTAAAACGTCTGATTTAGTTTTAGCAATTGACTGATTTTTCAGATTTTTACCCTTTGGCTTAACTATAATAGTTTTCTGAGAGTTTTTTATCAAAGTTTGGGCATAAGATGATTTAGCGTGCATTTCATCAGCATCAGCTGACATTATCTGATCACAAGGTTTAGAGGCGGGTAAGCATTTTTTTAAAATGATTATTTCATTACGCAATTTTGAATTTTCAAGAGATAAATTATTAACTGATTTTTCTAACATCGAAATAGTGTCAGTTAATGGTTTCAATTGGTTTCCAATGATTGATTCGATCATTTTCAAAGAATGAGGAGACAAATTAAGTTCAGAAGCTAAAGGAATGGATTGAGTATGAGAAGCAGCAGAGGCAGAGGCAGAAAGTAAACAAAAAGCACACAACCAGGATGTTAATTTTCTTTCCATTTGAAGCTGATTGTAAGCATCATCATCAATGTTAACACATTCATTGTGAAAATTCGATTTACAAACATTACAGGACAAATAGTTCTGACTTCTAGTTCAGGTGCTATTGCATTTACTGCATTTTATAGCCATTTTCGACACTCGCAAGTGCTAAAATCACACTGCGGCCAGTTTGGGGTCAAGTAGAAGATAAGCAAATTCTGCCAAAAAAGTCAACGGTAAGAAAAACGAATGATAACGAACTCAATCAAAATGTGAAGGTCGGAAGGAAACATAGAACATGTTTCCTTCGACAAAAATTAACAAACCAATCTATTCGTCAGTATATATAATTATTTAGATTCACGAGAGGCTCAAATCAATATGGAACAAACTCACCTAAATGATTCGAATGTACGGAGCGACAAAATGCACGTCTACACTCTGCTAGCACACGAAACGAAACGTACATACTCCATTAAGTACTGTCGAAGTAACCTTCAATCAATTTTTTAGCATACGGTAAATGTTAACAAGTAATATACATTTACAAAATATTGTTTTTTATCATTTGGATGTTCGGATTAGTCAGTTATCCATCGAAATACAAATAGTTATTAAAGGTACGTACAACAAAATTGACAGTTCTTCGCAAAGTCTAAGAAGTCTGAAGAAATTATTTTGTGTTATCAAAATTATAAGGAGAAAATTATCCCTTATGCAAACTTTTTAGACACTATTGAAGGATAAATAGGTAAAATTAATTTATTTTAGTAAATCCTAGCAACTGTAACAATAAAACTTTTGTCAAGACTAAATGTTGCTATAGAAACGAGAGATGATCTTTTTATCAGAGATGTACAACGAATTTGGAAATAAATTGTAATCATTCTTATCTCTAAAAGGAGAACACTTTTACCTGAACTTTTTTGAACTTTTAGCACCCATACTTCAAGACAAATTGCCGATTTTATTTTGTATGTACCTTTCAATAACACGCTGTATAATACTCAAACATTAAGGGTCCCTCAGGGTTCGGTTTTTGGGCCACTAATGTTCACGTTGTTCATAAATGATATCAGCAACAAACTAACGGTGCAGTATTTGATATATGCTGATGATTTAAACATTGGCTGATATGTATAAATTTTGTAAATACATATATACTTTGTACTGAAATTTCCAACATAACGGTTTTATGTTTTTTGTTTTCTATGTCTCCAAATTTTTAAATAATAAAAATCGCTTTTCGGACATTGTACTTTAAGAAGACAACGAAATTGGCGGAAACAATAAAAACGATAATAAAATTCCAGGCATACATACAGGTATGAAGTACTTAGTTCGAATTTTATTCATGCTACAAATAGTATGATTCAGTACTTTAAGAATTCTCTATTGAACTTTTCTACACCTTTATTGTTTTTGCTCTAATAGCATAAGCCTTTGTAAGTCATTTGTTGGTTTGTTTCGTCCGTTTCCGGTAGAGATTCAGCTTATCTTTTTTTTTGGTGGCGGCACTTGTGGTACTACATTCACCTCATTCAACAATTCCGGCAAATGCTGCACCTGATAATAATATTACAATAACTTTCTAGAAAAAAAAAAACTCAAATTCTGTGTAATGCCGGAATTAGACTTTTTTGCTATCATCCAACAGATTTATTAGAAACCTACACTTCCTAACCCTTAAGAACAATTTTCTTGTATCCCGTTCGTTTACTATTTGTTTTCTATTTTAATTTCGTTTTCATCTTGTTTATTTTTTGCAAGGTTTTCTGCCTGGTAACCTTCCTCAAAATTTGTCATGTATTCTTTTGACCAGTTTTTTGAAGCTTTCTTCTGTTTCCAATATTTTCGTCTGTGGTTGTTTGACAAAACGAATCTTTTTTTTAACAAAATGTTATCAATTTTTCTTGCTTATTTTTCAATCAACAACCTTCTCGATGATTAAATAATTAATTTCGTGGAAGACAGTAGTTGTTATATTTATGATACATAAAAATTCAAATATTTACTGGAAAAACCAGAAGTATTTATTTGATAATAAAAATATAAGATTATGATATGGCTTTCAATAAGTACTTCTACTTTACCTAAGTATTTACTGGTAAGTATTTCCTTTAACTTAAAGATTTTACTTTTTAGTAAATAGTTAATTTTATGCATATGACTCATTTTTCTGGAAATAATTGTTGATACGTTAATTAACTATGTATGTTAATGGAGTGCATATACTAAGTGTCATCCTTTTTAATAGAAATAAGATAATAAAATAACACCATAATCAACAAATATACTAAATTCCGGTGAAAAAAATGCTTGTACATTTTCTAGGATATGGAGTTCTTAAATCGATAATCGACGAGGTGCAAACTTCTAATTTTTAATTTTAGCTTACTTTTCTTTCGTGAAACTTGATATATCTTATTTTATGTATTACACCGATCATCACAACTTAAAAAAATATATGACTCACATTTTCAAAATCAAAAATATTATAACCCTTAATCTAAAGAGGTTCTTCCAAGAAAAGAAATTTCAGAGATGTTCACAGCGATTTCGTGCTGCCACCTAATAATGAACCGTGACGTCAATGCTTTCGTCGCAGCCTATTTGTATTTCCATGACGTCACAATCGTGTCAAACATCCACGCACCTATTATTACCTACTTTACATTATAAATCCGTGTATTTGCGTGAGAACAACGGTAGACGCCGTTTATTTGAATCTTTCAAAACATGCGCGTTTGGAGCACCTCGATGACGAAATGAGAACAATACAAATATCAAAGCTGCCGCCTTCAGGCGTAGCGCCTGCAAACTAGCACCGCGACGCTACGCTCGCCCAGACAAATGCTCAACACCGGCTCCATCGAAGATACCCAGAACATCCCTGGCCGGCAAGGCGTCGTATTTATAGGGCTGCCAGTTCCACAATTCCGACCGTTCGGGAAATATGACGACGGCAAAGTGTAGTGAATGTGTATCACGGTAGATTTCATCAGTCAAAACACATAATTGTTAGAGATATTCGCACAAAATCAAACATGAAAAAACGAGTGCAATTATAGCGAAAAAATCAAATCCGGATATGCGGAGGTGCTATGTGATGTTTCTAAAAATACGAGATTATTATTAGTTGGTATAATCATTTGGTATACAAAACATATTGGAGAAGTTTGAGATAAGGTAAGATAATACAGAATGGTGAAGATGGTTTTTATGACTTGGAACGGTGTAGATACAGGTTATAAAACCGGCTAACTTGGAATTCGAGTGAGGGAATTATGACATACAACATTTGCCCATGAACAAGTTAAGATTGTTTCTATGAATCATAATGATTTATATATACACTTGAAGACGTTTTAATCAAGAGATTAAACTATCACAATGTGAGCTAAGTGAGTAATCAGTATTTTTCTCGGTCAAGAGGAACCAAGTTTTTTGTTCTATATTATAAAATATTACGCTTACCCATAAACGTAGCGTGAATTTTTATTAGTGACAAATTCAGTTGGATTTAAATTTTGCAGATGATCCCTGTATGCAAAATATATATATTTATTTACATTACTGTTAAAAAAAATACGTACTTTCAAACGTGTACATGTAACAAATGTGTTGTCACTTTTATAGATATGTATTAATTTTATCTTAAAGTTGTTAAGTTTATTGATAGAAGCTTTAGAAGTACGATTATGAAATGGAGTAAACAATAAAAAATAAATTAAACTGTTCTGGTATCGTCGGTACACAATAACCTCATTTTCGATCTTTTTTAAAGCTGCATTGTAGGTTTGGATAATTTTAAACATGATGTCAATGAATGCGCTAAATATTTGTAGCAATTGTATTTTTTTAAAATGAAAGAAAGGAACAAAATTTTACGTGTTGTTTTCAAAACATAAAACATATTTATTGTACGGAATAATTCTAGTGAGGCATTAACTTAATAAAATCTAGATGTAATAGAACTATATTTACTGTTTTATCTCCTCTTACAAGTACAAACAAATTTTCCATTTTCACGAATTTTACATAAAATAGAATAATATAGATTGGTTTTTCACTTTTTTATTATACTGTTTCTTCAGTGTCCTCTAAAGTCTAAATCAACACAGACGGACTGGCACACGAATGTCATGCTATGAGAGTGAAAGCTGTATTTATAAATTCCAGATATATCACCCAATAACAAAGATGAGCTCACTATTTTTTTCTGTTCTTTTGTTAAAATTATACTACGCATAAAACTATATTAAAGAATTAGAAGTATGTCGCAAGTGTTTTTCTTTGGCTTTCACTGGTCTATACACTGATAAACAAAGTCCAAAAATTGCAGCATTTTATAGACTGTTTTGGTTTCTCCGCCATCAACATCAGCTTTATTATTTTTTAATGGAACATTATAATTTTTATGACAGTTTGAATTTTTAGTACAGAATTAACTGTTTGAGGTTAAACATGATACAGTTACTGTGTTTTAATTTGATTTAAAGATTTATCTGTTCCAAAAAATTTTGGTGTACTTTTTTTTCACACTGCTATTTTTAATTTTTCAAACATGTTATTTAAAAATTACTGTAATAATAAATGTTAGGTTCATGTAACTAAAATTCATACATGAGTTTAATAAACACCTTAAGCACACCATAACTTCGAAAGAAATTTGAGACAAATGTCGACGCGTTTTGCTAAATAAATTGACATATTTGCAAAGAGAAAAAAAAGGAGTATATACATATATATTTAAAATTTTGAACCCATTATTAAATATGTAACTTATTTCAATTAACAAAGCACCACTATTAATAAAGAATTATGTATTTACTCGTTTGGAAAATTTGTATTTTTAACAAAAAAGAATTATATTTCGAATTTGTTCAGAGTTTGCCATTTTGAAAAATGTCCCTTAATAAATAACTTATAAAATTATTTACACACGAATTTCCTTGTCTTTGAAACACAAAAATGTAATGTACATGCCAAGACGTATTTTTCTGTATGAATTTACTTAATATTTTTTTAAATGGCATCAAGAATTTTTTGTGGAGACAAATTTGATATTTACACAGCAGTAGGAATCAAAATTTGAAGGAAATTAAATAATAATTACTTATAACTTCTGTATAACATAATAAACTTTTTAGTTGATCTATCTACAGGAATATTAAAAATAAGTTTTCTTCCAAGTGAGTTTATTTAAAAAAATTTAAGGCTGAGGCGGTATATTTTAATTCCGTTTTTAACGCCCAAGAAGTCCATTTTTTTAGATAAATTGTAAAAATTGATTTTATTCGTTATGTTTCAAGCAAGATTGTCTCAATCAACCTTGTAAAGGGGATAAATATATCATTTTTGATATGTACAGTGTAACACTTAATAAGAATAGTACTTACTATATTTACAGAATTTTGCGAATTTTTTTAATGTAATCAATAAAATAAATTGCTTTATCCTATAGTTAAAAGTAGTATGCAAAATTTCAGAACAATCGATTCTATAGTTTTAAAATAAATGGTAACGGGTGTCTAAATAAAAACCTGCTTAGAGCATTATGTCACCAGCTTTTGTTTTTTTCTGTATGAGGTTCCCGAAATAAATCTTGAAAACCGTAATCTGCTTGTCACAGACTGTTGTGAATTTAACTGAATTTGACATCGACAATTGTCTGGAGCAAGATAAAAAACCGAAAAAAAAACAATAAAATACAAGGCACCCGTTAAAATTACGCGCATGTAAGATTACAAATAGAGGTAAATAAATTGACAAATATTACAAGCATCATTTTCCACATTTTAAGTGGGATATATTTTTCAAAAAACTTGAGATGACGTCATCAAATATTTGATGGGAATGATCAGACAAATTTGGATAAGCGCTTTACCACCTACAACACATTTTAAAAATATTTCCAAATTTTGCAAACAGTTCATTAGTTTAGCAAAAAATCTGTGTTTTATTCCTCTGAATTTTCCATTGTCTGTCAACCATTATAGTAGAACCGTATATATACCACTCAATATAGACTGATAGGACAAAAACTGTGCCGTGAAATAGCCGTTACTCCTTGTAAAAATTTTGATCTACAATTGTAGACTTTTTAAAAGAACTCCGTTATGAAAATTAAAAGATATTACACTCGGTATTCTAGGAGTAATAAATATGTAAAACTGGTTATCATACACGCAAAAATGAAAAAACAAAGATCGCTAAGAACACAGTTTATGATGAATATCAGTAATAATCAAATTCACCGTTTCTGCATAACCAACGAAACATGCAACACCATTATAACACGCAGCAATTACATAAATCCGGCGATAAACAACTTACCTAATGTGCACGTTTTTCCGTAGCAAAATGGCTTTAGTGATGCTACCCTGTGATTTGCCCTGGTGGGATTCGGTAAAAAAACACTTAAAACGTATGTCTAACACCAGGAACACGTTGGAACTGATAGAAGGGATGCAAAAAATCCACGATATATGCAAGTAAGTTGAACTGATAAAAATGCTAGCAAAAACTTCAATTTACCCACCATTTCAGTGTCAGTTTAGATCCAGAAGAAGATACAAACGACCCTGATATTTTTGTAGGCCTTTTAAATTTTTTAGATAACGATCTTACTAGCGAGGAACGGAGTAATTTTTTAAATAAAACTTTACAAAACTTAATAATACGCGCCTTGAAATTAAAAGAATGTAAACCTAAAAATGGTTTACACTTCAGCTTACAGCAGCAATGTAAGGATTTTACGTAGTTGTTTCTTTAATAATTAACTTCTTTTAACAGCTGATAGTACAGAATTAGAATACTCATTCATATCATCGTTAATTGCCAATGCTTTCTTTTCAACTTTCCCAAAAAGGTCAGATAAGAGCCATCCTACGTTACAAAATTTCAATTTCACTCATTTTTTTAAACATTTACATCAGAATGTACAAAAATCAAAACTTAAAAGCATTTTGTATTATTTCGACTGGTTGGAGAATAATGAGAACACCCAAGGGTGCCTTAAAATTTCACGACAGGTAACTCTGTTAAGAATCACTCGTAATTTCTTCATAGTTTGTTTTTAGGTGATGACTAGTAAAGAATGGTTAACGATCGAAGACTGGTTAGAATGTAGTTTACCCTTGTGTCCCTTGCAGATAAAACACGAGGGCAAATTAGAACGAGCAGAAACGGATTCATTACAAATTTGCTTTGCTAGCTCTAAAATTGGTGGAAACGTTCTAAGTGATGGAAATACTCAGGTTAGTCCATTTCCAGTCAAACATAAACCAAATTGACGCATCCCTCTTCTAGGAATGTATTAATTTAGTTACTTATCCAGAATTATTAACAGTCTTACTAAATATAGAAGCTTTAGAAGATAACGAGGTGCTAACAATAGAGCGCGTTAGGCATATTTCGCGAATAGTCGATCCAAAAAACCGGGCTTGTTTAGAAAAACTGGAAGTTCCTCAGGAGGTACAGCTGAAATTCGTGTTTAAAACTGTCTAAATTCTTGTCCTGATGTAGATGACAATCTGCTGTATAGACGCTGACGATTATAAAAAAATGCCCATAGGGCAGTACGAGGAAGATAATATTTTGAGGGAACTCAACAAGTGTCTTCTAGCCTTTCAACAAAAGCAATTTCGAAACAACGAAAACGTGCCACCTTTACAAAGCAGCAGACAGAGACGACTGTCTCCTATTGGTGAATCGATAGGCTCCACACAGTCAGATCCTACAATTCCATTGATAACCCAGCAATCTTGTAGCACAAACAGAAGTGCTTCTCCGCCTTCCATATGTGATAATAACAACGTATCTAACAAATTACGTGTTCAATTAGAAGCAGAACGAAACTTACAAAAGAAGGGTCAAGCCACTAATGAAACCCTCATCAACAATAGGCGAGGAAGGTTCATTGTCTTGGGATCCTCGGGAGAGTGTCTTCCAGTAACTAGAAAACCAATGGACTCTCCTCAAAGTATTTACTCAAGTTGTGAATCAAGCGAGGAAGAGTTTGTCAGTGCCAAAACTAGTTTAGATGACGGTAAATAAACTCCATTTTGGTAAAATTCAATACTGCATTCGTTGTCTTGTAGGTAGCGAAGACGAAAATTTCCACAAACGTTACAGTATAGATTTAGAAACTCCAGAAAGGCGGCACACCTTTGCTCAACGTCTTAGAGATGCTTTAAGGAGAGAGGTTTCAGACAGTTTTACCAGCTCTGGTGAATCTAGTTACGCTGTGGGAATTTCTGTTGCCGGTTCCGATGTTCAAGATCGCCAAATCAAGTAAGGTAATAACGGTAAAAATTCATTTTTTGACAGTTTTATTTAAGAGTACGACGCGGCGGCTCTACTGGTTTTGCGTTACGAGAAGATTCATTAGATGAAAATTTCCTTCAGGATTCTTTACAACAAGAAAGACTGTGGATAGATAAATTCAAGAGCAAACAATCCGCACTAAGCAGAAAAGAATCAAATAAATCCTCTGAATATAGTTTCAGCACAGAGTACAGTTCCGAGTTGGAAGAGGTTTACGAACAATTTTCTAGATGGTTGCAGAACCCCATTTTGGAGACCGACAAAGGGACGAAGAAAGAACTAGAAGGAAGAGAATTAGCAGTAGTGCAGTTTGCCGGCTCATTACTCAAACGTACTTTAAGTGAATCGTTCGCTGGAGTTCCTGTACCATTAGCCGAAAGTGCCGATTCATCACGTAATCCAGAAGATTACAACACAAATAAGAAAAGTAAATTGGTTCTAAGTGCCAAGTCATTGAGTTTGGAATTAGCAAGACAGAAACATAAATTAGCGGCTCAACTAGTAAGTATACGCGCAATACAATTTCCAGAGTTGCGATAGAAATAGGAAAGGCATGTGTAGAGAAGATTTTATCTAAAAGGATTTTTTTATTAACAGAGTGAAAATAAAGAGCCGCTAGGTGAAAACAAATCTAACGTATCGTTAACAAGCGACATAGAAACTAGTGAGCCTTGTAGTGTTTTGAAAGATCACAATTTAGCAGCTAAAAAAAAGGCTTGGTTTATATCTTGTGTTAGTGAAGCTATCATCCAAACATTAGAAGATGTTTCTTTTAGTGTTAATATACCCGAAGAAGAAAAGGTAACCGAGGTTAAAATCTCCCCCTTAACTTCAACTAACTCACGTCGTTTTTCATTTTTTCACTTAATGCTTAACATGCCTTTCTTTTTCTACGTAATGCACACTCTAGTTACTAGTTCTCTTAAATCTTTAGATGGATTTGAAATATTTAAGCTCCGTATCTATTTATCTCTAATAATATTCCACTTTTTGCTCTATTTTCTCATTAAAAAAAACTTTTTTAAAGTACGATAATTAAGGAAAGGTGAAACAAAGGAGCTCGTGCAAAATACAGATTGTCTGAAGTCTGGAATACTACTGAAAAAAATATTCTTAGAAAAATTTGTTGGCAATACATACATATTATACATTTAGTTTTACAATAATACCCCACTTTTTTTTAACTACTATCTTATTTATTTTTCCCTTGAAAGAGAGTAGTTTGTAAAGTATAATCTAAATTTTAACACACTTTTTAATGCCCGACGATGTTTCTTTAATGATGCTGGTAATAAACTGAAGTATTGCAAGAACTCTTAATATTCTCCTGTGCTCGCGCACATTACTGACGGCGCTTTAGTTATTTTATCTAATTAATATTAACTCTGCTTGTTTTTGAAGACGCTTTTTAATATTCACCCACGAGTTGAAATAAATTTTTGTCCAAAATTTTGGAAAAAAATCATTAAAAAAGATTGATGTGAAAATTGGATACGTGGTTGCCACTGTTTACTGTTCAAAAGAAATGTACAAAAACTGAAACGCTCGGGAACTGAAGTTCCACAGTATTAAATTCTTCTAGAGAAAGGGTGTTGCCATTACTTAAGTATATGTGTACATATATTATTTGGAGGTTTCAACAAATGATCACCGGTAAACATAGTCTAAATATTGAACTTTGGTTTGCGATCTTGCGAAAACATATTTGTACCTCTTACAAGTGTAGCTAACCAGACCTTGACACAATTACTATATTAATTAAGTTCGCAGGAGATGGTTTTAATCATCTCTTGTTAAATATACATACTATCCTGTGTTTTATCCTATCAGTAAATTACCTTATCGTAAACCAAACCATTGATCATATTATTCTTGCTTGCCTCATAAGAAGAAATTACGCTTTCCGTTAAAATATATAGGTAATAGTATCAGAAGCTATTTTACTTTAAAATTTCTCAAACAAATCAGGGGATTAAGACCTTTCATCATTAATGAATAATTTCTTCTTATTATTATCTTTGTGCTATGAATCTTAGTTTCTCTCGTTTGCTTTTCTAATTAGTCGCCTAGATATATTTTTTCAATTTTATGTATTGTATATATTCAGTTTATATGTACTTATCTACATATCACAAGTTTGTAACGTTCATACTTTGCTATACATACGTTTATACCGAGCAACAAAGTTTTCGACACACAAGAGAGCCATGGATTTTTGAAGATTTGTCTCTGATAGAATTTTCAAAATCCAGGGCTGTCGTTGATTGTGTTTTTTGTTGCCCTCGGTGTCGATATCAACTCTCTATCATGTCTGCACTGATCACAGCCTCCTTTTGTTCAAAACTTTCTTTCTCGCATGTTATAATACAAACTGCAAATACAGTTTCTTTATTCCATTTCAAATTAAGTTTGCAGTAAAAATTATTGTACGAAAAGAAGGTATTTACTTACCACAATTGATGTCAAACACTAAAATGAAAGAAATCAACATATTTGTTGGTTTTTATTACCTAACCAAAATTTTAGGCCAACGGTTTGCTACAAATACAAAACGTGAAATGTCAAAATGGTGTACACAGACGACTTTCTAAAAGTGTTATGCTCTCTCAAAACTACTCTCCATAAAAACCAAGTTTGTAGTCAAATTGAAAATTTCTAGCTTATTGTGACCATACAGCTTTCTATACATATAAAAAATTACTCAGAAATGGTTTCTCTTTTATCAAATCTATAGTGATATTTACTACTTTCGATTAAATAATTATGCCAAATGCCAAAAAATACATTCAGGGTAGGGGGGTGTAGGTTCGAACCTATTTGTTTCAAACAGTTTTGAACAGGACTGCATTTGAAACATGAGAAAAATATATTAGCGAATACTCCAGTTTGATAAGTAATTATTATTTGTCCAATTATTATTATTATTTTTTTTCTTAAGACATGGGGCAGTGACGGACACGAGTTAACAGACAATATGATGAAATAATAAAGGTAATTTTTGTAGTATGAATTTTTGGAGGGGACAAGTAAATATACTTTGATTAAAAATTTATTATACCTATCATTTCCTTAAAACATCTGCATGATTTCAGAGCAATAGGTTTTGCAGATTCAAAATTAAATTGCAAAATGTTGTGTTATAATTTTAATTTTTTTTGGATATTTCATGTAAAAACTCAACACGGAGTCATAAACTACATGTGTAGGTACTATGTTATTTTACACAATTTAGTGAATGTAGATAGTTAAACGCTAACCAAAATCTGGCCAATCATCTCCACCAACAATTTGCTAACGTCATCTCAAAGAATTCTACTTTACATTGAAACCATGTATAGTTTTGGAAATTTCATTCTACCCTATAAAATGTGTAGGACTTGTAGGAGAACATTTAGCAAGTAGTTGTACTCATAAAATAATGATCATTTTCATTAGGGACCGAACCTGGACTATTCTGCTTTCTAACATCTGAAGATTACCAGCACGGGACAATTTCAAATTGTAAATATCTCTTACTATTGTAAGTCCGTCTCGTTATTGCGAATAAAATTTTATAGGGTAGAATGAAATTTCCAAAACTATATTTCTATGCTCCCTAAACGTCCAAAACATTTGCGAAATGTAATAACATTTTACTGCTAACACGGGATATACATCTTCGTAGAGTTGCGAGTTATTTAGGAGAACGTCGAACTACGGTCGCACGTTCGATGCCAAACTTGACCATTTTCTTTTTTGCATTTGTGCTGTGACTAGTATTATCATGTTGAGCGAAGCGTCAGCGAAGGAAGTATTGTAATCGAGTCCGTCGGCCGAAGAAATAGGTCTCCCTTTTCCGTTTGTCTGTCTGTCTGTCTGGATCACGGACTTTTATTAGACAGATAATCTCCGAAAGTACTGGGCCGATTTTTGTCAAATTTTGTATTTATATTAGGAATATCATGTAGATGGTTAAACGCTAACCAAACTTTATCTAATCATCCCCACCAATAATGTGATGATGTCACTTTAAAATTGTACGTAGTAAATAGGTTTTCAATTGTATAAAATAACGTAGTCTTACACATGTAGTTTATGGCTCTGTGTTGAGTTTTTACCCGAAACTTTCGGATTTTTGGAAAAAAAATCAAAATTACAAAACAACATTTTGCAATTTAATTTTGACTCTGCCAAACCGAATGCTTTGAAATCTTGCAGATGCTTTAAGATTATGATAGGTATGATACATTTTAAATCAAAATATATTTACTTATCCCCTCCAAACAATTGATGACATCAGCTCAAAATTTTGGCGAATAAACCTTTCTAAAATGTAGAAAATATGATGAGTCTGCACTTGTGATTTATCATTTCATTCATATTTTTTGAATTTGCTTATACAGGGTGACTTAAAAAAATTAATGAATGCGTGAATTTATTTTATTGATTTAATCAGGAATTGCAAAATCGAACGCTTTGAAATCTTGGAGATATTTTAAAGTTATCATAGGCATGGTAAACTTTTTATCAAAATGTATTTGCTCATCCCCCCCCCTCAAAATTGATGACGTCAACTCAAAATTTTGCTAAACAAATCCTATCTTAAATGTGTAACGTATGATGAGATGACTCTATACTTGATTTATCGCTGCATTCATATTTTTTAGATTTGCTTATACAGGGTGACTTAAAAAAATAATAAATCAGTCAATTTATTTTATTGAATAAATCAAGAATTGCAAAACTGAATGTTTTGAAATCTTCCAAACGTTTTAAAGTTGTTAGAGCCTCTAAAGTCATTGAGAGCATGATAAATTGTTAATAAAAATAAATCTGTTTATTCTCCCCAAAAAAGTGATGACGTTATCTCAAAATTTTGTCGAATAAATTCTACTCAACGTGTGCAAAATATGAAGAGTTTTTACTTGTGATTCATGATTGCACTCATATTTTTTATTGATCTAACCAAAAACGAGTCACCCTATTTTCCCGAAAATGTGAAAATACAAACGTCTTTATTTAATAAGAATTATAATACTGATATTCAGAACATTTTGTCGATTGTAGCTTACTACTTAATAGTTTTGATCCTCTGTTTTGAGGGGACGAACTCATTCAAATCAAACTAATTTCAAGGTGACATTATTCCGACATATTAAACATAAACACTTTTAAGTTGTTTTCTTATCGAGGGTAACCTAAGTAGGTACAGTAATGGAGTAATGGGCAATTTGGTATTTCATATTTCCTCCACATTTTATAAACCCTAGATAAGGCCGTAGCTAGGGGGAGGCTAGGGGATGCTAAGCCTCCTCTAGATCTAAACAAGTTATAATTAACCAAATGTAAATTACAACACCGAAAATCAAAATAAAATGTAGTGTTTTATTCAATAAGCAAAAGTCAGAGCAATAAAAAAGTCTCGATCGTCGGCATTGTGATCCGGTTATTGCAATTCGTTGAAAACATCTTTTAGTTTAGTTTCTGTTTCACTCTCACGTCTACAGGTTCATAAGTGTTATCGCTATTTGTCTTAAATTACGAGTACCATAAATCATTTTCAGTTCAGTCTTCAGTCGCAACTCATTCATATCAAGCAATAAACTTCTACGTGACATTCTTTCGATGTATAGACATAAACACAAGAAGTTAAGTATGTTATTATTGTTTCCAGTTGGTTATCTGCTTAAAATATGTTTTACATTGCCCGTACTTCTCAGCAAAAAATGACGTCGACATTTGTAAATACACGAAACGAATACGGCTTTTTTAAAACAAAACATTTTTTCACAAGATTATATTTTTACTAAATGCGCCGGATGAAATCTACTGAACAATGAAGGTAATTTATGCAAACTTTTTAAATTTAAAATGTAATATTTTTTAAAAATTTGTGTTGTTCTGAATTTAAAAGTACGTGACATATAGCATCAAGAAACAATTCTAGTTGTGCATATGACTAAAACAAAGACCAACAGGCCTCGATTATTGGTGATCACTTCAGAGTTTGAAGGAAAAGTAAAGTCAATAGAATTATTTAACAAATATTTAGTAGGTTTGTGTCCTAAACAGAGGCCCCACGACCGATTTTTCCTAACTTATAGAAATCGCAAATGCACAGTCCAGCCAGTAGGGATCCATACTTTTGGAAGTATACCAACCAAAATTGCTACGTATTTGCGTTTGCCAAAACCATCATTTTATATTGTTTCCGCCGAACGTCGGCCACTCTCTTTGACAATGCAGGCGGTAGTAAGGCAAATATTAAACGCCACGAAGGATGGAAAAGCGACACGATTGCAGCATATTGCAGAGTCCTATATTGAGGAATCTGTACTCTATAAAAAAAAATCGCAGAGACGATTTTAGGGGAAAGTCAAACTGATAACATATTTGTTACCAATGATAATTTTACTCCAGATTCCCTAATCAAATTATTAGCACGGATAATAATCCTCAAACATTTTCACTTCAAACTAGAGATGTACCGACTACAGTCGGCCGACTGTTCCGCTTTCCTAAAACCGGTTTATAAATGCAACGTTTTTTTTTCTATTTCTCTGACTACCTTAAAAACTTGTTTTATTTTAATAAAAGAAATAACTAAAGTTTCTTTGTTTTCCAAAAAATGTGTTAAATTTGTTTGGATAATTTTAACATTTAATTTTTTGTAGTACAAAAATAAAGAATAACACAATTTAGGGCAGTTTATACAATACTTAACCAATTTTAACCACTTTTTTGGAAAATTTTTGGAAATTTTGAATTCGCTTTGCGTGTTTATTGGACCAGATATCATGACGGCGATTTCAGAATCGTAACTAGCGGAAGATTATCTACACTTTGACACCAATTTTCGTCGATTAAACCAATTTTAACCGGTTTTGACAAAGCCGACTAGTCGGCCGACACTAGTCGGTACATCTCTACTTCAAACTCCTTCGACTTCAGGACTTTATTTTTATAATCCGTCAGGTTGTACATTCACATTATTGTAATTTTGTATTCGTTGTTATTATATGTTTACTTTGTCATAATAAAATGTAATGTCATAATATTTCCATTATTTTTAATTACAAATTTTTAAGGTTGGCCATAAAAATTTGTATGCACCACGTCAGTAAAGGATCTTTATCGAACTCGCATATTACTCGCTGCACTCGCTCAACTCACAATCTCAGACTCGTTCGTTAAAGAATCACTTTACCAACTTGGTACATAAATAACTATTGTCTTATTTTAGCACCTTTTAATGACTGCAAGGACTGTAAGAGAAGTCTTTCCACATTTTTGTTTTTTTTTAACAATTTACATTTTACACCTAGTTGCCGTTTAACTAAAGTTGTCCTTGGAGCTTGTTTTTTACAATTTAAGTTTCCTAGTTGCCGAAAGACGCTAAATGAAATCGTATTTATGATAGTGATAAATGTTTATTTGTTTCATTTTAATGTTCGACAAAATAGAAAAGTACGGCAAGTAGTGACCTGCTCATTCTAATGTTTTTTGCAAATGTAACGTAACTTATTTAACAAACGCAGATAATAATCAATATGCAAGAGCTTGTACACCTAGTGTAGATAGTAGTAGTTTATCAATTTTATTATCTATCCAAAATAACACGCTTTCTTCCGCTGAGTAGAGTTACCAACAAAATTCTAGACACTGTAATAGCTGCGCTATATTCCACAAATTTAAATAAGTATGATCGCTTACAGATATCCGAGATTACGCGAAAACAATCCAACGGTCTCAAATCGGTTTCTACAGGCAACTGGGGTTGCGGATCTTCCAAGTGTGGGGATGTACAGCTAAAAGTGATCATCCAGTGGTTGGCGGCAAGCGTCGCTGGCATTCCCTCACTTAGATATTACACTTACGGTCATCCAAAACTAGCAAAATTGGATACAGTCTGTAGAATACTCGTCGATAGAAAATGGACTGTCAAGGATCTTGCTCAAGCTACTTTAAGGTACTCAAATCAAGTGCTACATGGACGAGAAGATGGTGGGACTCTGTTCGAGGAACTAATCGGTTTAGAGAGAGCTACGTAAATTAAGAAAAATTAATTCGAAACTCAAAGAATGCCTGTCTAGTCATTGTTGCATCTAGGTAAACCGTTCGTTCGGATTTAATTGTGCAGCGAATATTTACAATTGAAAAATTTCTCGATTCATTTATGATTAAATTAGAAGTTTGTAATTAAAAAGAGAACTCTTAATTTTTGGTATTAAAAGTCAACTGCACGTTGTAATAGAGCGAACGGTTTGTACAATGCGAAGCTGTAAATACGTTAATGGGAAGTTAGAAAATTTAAACAATTTTTAAGTAGATATTAAGTATTTTTTCACATATACACTGAAAAAAGAAAGTAAACTTCCCTTTTTAGAGTTACTTTCTGTACTATTTTGTTGATTTTTGTGCACTCAGCAAATTAAAAATGTACAAAAAGTTTATATTTTATGAACGAGTGCTACTTGTGCTACAAAATGATTATATTTTAGGTCTACA
Organism: Zophobas morio; assembly: GCF_036711695.1. Taxonomy (NCBI): domain Eukaryota; kingdom Metazoa; phylum Arthropoda; class Insecta; order Coleoptera; family Tenebrionidae; genus Zophobas; species Zophobas morio. The sequence goes on from NW_026972110.1 coordinate 9,964,267, forward strand.
TACTATATTACATGCAGAGCGATTTTTGGATGATTTAATGTCATTCAAAGGATGTCGAAAACTGGCGCCAAACATGGTGTTCCATTTTTGATTAAGTTTATGAGTTTTATATTACGTATTACGTTTCCAAATTATCTAAAACTTTTAATACTGTGATAGCTTCATCCAAATCTCTCTGTATCAATTCTATACTGCCCTCATAATGTGAAAAAGCTAAGGATAGTAGTAGCAGCTGATCAAATATTGAACGAGCACATTCAAGTGATCACATTTTGTATGCATGTTTCAAATTATAAAAACACTAGTATACCTTGTAGAAACTTCTTGACAAATTTATGATGGCAGTATACATCAACTTAAAAAAAGCAGTCTTCCCAACTTTTGATACAAACATCAATGCCTTTTATATGCTACTTTTTGATATAAACTGCTGCAAAAATGTACAATAAAAGACAATTTATAATAATGAAGGATTGTTTAATAGAAACTTTAAATACAGAACACATCAACATCAAGTACTTGTTCTTTTAGAAGAAAATGCCTCTCATTCTCCTCCCCAATCCCTGACGATCATACAAAATATTAAATTTATTTACAAACTGATTGAGATCATTACAGCCTTTTGTTAAGGTACCTAAGTATGTCATTAAACCCACATCATTACATTGCTACAAAATAGCCGATTAATACACTGTAAAATAATAAAAAATACTCACGTTATAAAAATCTTGTCGAAACCTGGCACTCTGTATAACAGGTAAGCGGTGACATAATGAATATGCCTCTCTTAAAATTTCGTGATTTGTGGGCAACTGACCACTCTGAACTGCCTTCATGTACTCAAGAACAAGTCTAACTCTTGAATGTAGCATTTTTATAGCACTATGTTGAGCTGTTAAATGTTCTGCAACTAGAGAGCTTTCTCCGGAATCTGTGGAGGACATTCTAGCAACATGATCAACTCCAATTCTTTCTGCTTCTTCTGTTGCTAGAGTGTATGCTAAATTCACAAACAACATTGTTGCTTCACCCCCAACTAAATCTATGACTGATTCATACAGCGCCACTGGCAAATGCTAAAAGTTGATAATTTTATAACTACGTATCTTGTAAAAGTCCCCTAATTGTGAACATTGACTTTATATTATTTGTTATCCTGAACAGAACAAAGGTTCTATGAATGTGACGTACATATACACAGTTTAGGTTTCAAACAAGCAACCCAAAAGCAGGTAAGTGTTGTTAACCACCACTTTGTTTATTAAGAGCTTTCAGTGAGTATTTTTGGAAACAGAAAGTGAATGTTCACTATTTGGCAGACTCTACTTTAACTCATCATTGCTTACATCAATATTTTTGTCATATGGATTTAGTTTGAGTAAAATTGGAGATTCATTAATGTCGCAAATTTGTTTATGAATCTTGATATCAGTACCACTTGGGATATCACCAGTAGTGTACCAACCAATAAAATCCATGTCACTAAATACTTGTTTAACTAAAAAAATAATAAGAGTAATTATACTCTAAAAGGCTGTCTAAATTACATTGTTCCTCCTTCATGGTGTAATAATCCCTATCTATAATAACGTCACCCCCTATGACACTGAAAACCAGCTCGAACGAATTCATGATCTCAATGTTACGACCCTTCTGCTTGCCAATTAAAGCTCCAATTACTAAAAAATATAGCTTTATTATACAGTTGTGTGGCCTTTAATCGAACTTACCTTGTTTGACGGATCCTTCTTGAGCTTTTTCTCGCGTCCAGTGTTCAGATACATTCATTATAACTAGTGGATGCAGCGAACAGGTTACTGATCCAACTGCTCCTCCTGCCATTACACCCTTTTCAGATCCTTCTGCTGGATTTTTCACAACCTCTGCAGGAGCCGAACTGTCAACTTCCATTTCCATTGATTCTTTAGAAGTCATTTCAATTGTTTAATTATAATTTTCAGCTTACAGACAAGGTTACAGGATAGAATTCAAGCGCCGCAAAATCTCTATTTTGACAATTAATTGACAGTTGACAATAGCGCTTGTTGCGCCATCTATGGAATATTTTACATGCACAGCGTACTCATAGCGTAATATTTAAAATACAGTGGCGGGCAAAATAAAGACACTTTTTTGCCTAGTGTAACCTTCAAATCTGTATTAACGTTTAAATGTCGTTATTAATGAATATCAATTTACACAATTAAATTTTTTGAAAAAATCCTTTCAAGAGGTGTCCTAGTTTATTTTGGGCGCCACTGTACTTTGATTTCAACATCAACTTTCTGCATATGTATTTCGTTAACATTTACACACCCTTAATTCAAGTTGGTATAAGGGTAAACATTTCCCTGAACTGACAAATAAATGTAATAATTAATAATGTAACTTTATTTATAGGTATTTAACTACATTATTTACATTATATTTTTTGAGCATAACTTAAAAAGTGAACATGAGCGTTTTTATGGACATCGGCAATAAAATCGTTAAAATATTCTTTCAAAAAGCAAATTAATTATTCATCAGATGAATCAAAATCGTCGAAATCACTATAGTCTAGATCATCTTTATCAGCACTATCATTTGCTCTAAGAGCCTCTAGTTTATTTTTTAAATCCTCTTTTTGCTTCTCTTCACTTTTCGCTTCGTCCCCTTCCTCATTTTTTTTACTCAGATACCTTAAAAATGTCCTTCTTTTTCTTTCCGGTAAAGATTGCAACAAGTTTTTCATCTCGTTATCCAGCTTAAGTTGTTCCTGATCATTTGGCTTGCCGGTTACCACTTCTTTGAGCTCACAACATTTTGTGCAAAGACCCAGCTTTTTCCCACAGTCCGTACACATAACATGATAAGCCTGTTTGACATTTTTCTGGTTGCAACGAACACATTTTCTAGGTTGTGTCAGAGGTTTGTACTTTTTGTATTTTATTTTCCACTCTATAATCCCCTTACACTTCACACAAACATCACTGACTTGAATGTTGTTGATAAGCTTGGTTCGCTGACTTGTGTCGTGAAGGTTGTTTTTGAAAGACGTTTGGTTTTTATGTTTTTGAGGACGACTCCTTTGGTTGTTACCCCTTTGTGTGCTCATATCTATAAAAGAAAAAATATATAAAAATAACAAGTTGTGGTGTTTTGGTATTACCGCAAATATTACTTAATACAACTACGGTTCTCTAGAGGCTCCTACGGCAAATAAGTCCGAAATTTTTTAAAAATTTCTTTTTTTATTTAGTATTGATTATGAACGATGAAGTAGACTAATAATAAACAACTGCTATTTAGTCTTCTCAATACTTTCGCGATTTTTCTGCAACAACTTCTCTTCTAGTTTTTTTATTTCTTCCATCTGTTTAGTTATTATTTTCTCAAGCTCCTTGTGTTTTTTTGATAAAAGCTGAAAGTGCTTTTCTTGTTGAGTTATGTACTTTAGTGTTTCACTCTGAGCTATTTCTCCTAAAGTGCGAATCGTAGCTACAAGGTCCTGAAACTGTTGGCTTATTTCTGCTGCCTGAGTTCGAAATTGCGGTAAATCGTCCCATTTTGGTGATGAAGCCCCCGCCTTAGTGGCTTCGGCAATAAGACTAATTTGCTTTTTAAGAGATTCCTTATAAGCTTGGGTAACATCTTTAACAGCTTTCTGTAACATATTCATTAATTCCGTAATAGCGGACTCTCCAAGCTCACAAGCTTGTTTGAGTTTTAAATCGAAATCTTCCATGAAGCTGTTGTAGTCTTTTGAAAGAGGATATGACGTTGCGATAAGAAACACTTTTGGAAAATTTTTTGCTTTCGACAGGGAATGTAAAGCTCGCGCTGAATTCAGCGTATTTACTCTTCTTAAAAGATTTCTTGAGATTATTAGTCTGCTTATCATTTTCGATAATGGTGTGGAAAAAAACCGTAAAGTTACCAAGAAAGATTTATACAAAGTTGCGATGGTTTTACCTGAAATCCACAAACGTTGATTTTTACTGTCAAGGTAACTATTACATGAATTTACTAAGGATAAAGCTAAATGACCAGATTTAAAAAAATGACACTGACATAATTTCGATATTTGTGACTTTTGCCCACTTTTGGCTACAGTTACGCTTAGAAAAATATTTGGCAATCTTTCACACGTCCACACCTTTTTGGAACGTCCACACAAAAGTTCTAATTTTTGTTTTTTTAATAACGTCGACATTTATCTGTTGAATGATAAAATTCATGTTGTGTACTTACGTATTATATCTCTTAATACAATTTATTTATTTAAAAGTTTAAATTTTAGTTAAGTTTCTCTTTAATTATCACGTATGAACTTATAAATCAAAATGTTTTCTTACCACTATTTGAAAACGTGCTTATTTATTGTAATTGTGCCGAAAATAGAAATAAAAATTCAAGTATTGAATATGCTATCCGGGTTTCTTATCAATTATCATTGAGCTCCAGACGTTCAGATATTGAGTTTATCATGTTCTTAGAGAAATTTTAAATCTAATTTTAGTCACGCACAGCATCTATGTACGCTGTACAAAACGGGTCTGAATTAATGAAATTAAATGGAAAACAACTCTATTAAAATAATATTAAATACAAGGAACACGGAAACAAGAAACAAGTTTTTTAAATTCGTTCTTTCTTAGTTACTTCACAGATGGCATCACTGTACGCTTATTAAGCTACTTCGTGTTTGTATTTCGTTTCCTGAAGAAATGAAAATGAACTTGACATAATGACATCTAACCTAAAAAAATTTGATAACATTTTTTTCTCCAGCATGTTTTGACAACTAGAAAACACTTTTCAAACTCAACATCTAAATTTTAACATGCATTGGATATTTAAGGCATACCGTTCTGCTCTACATCGACATCCTGTGATTGTACAGGCTATACAAACAGGCATTCTTGTCAGCGCCGGAGATGCAATCTCGCAAGTCGTAGTAGAAAAAAAAAATCTCAAAACAGCGAACTACAAACGAACAGTGCAATACTTTTGTGTGGGTGCGATTTACTTGGTAAGTACGAAATAAAATAGAAAATTATGAAATATTACTCACCTCGTGTTTTGTTTATACGTAAACGGTATTACAGGGACCTGTTTTGACGGTTTGGTACAAAGTTTTACACAAGTACGTAGGAGCGGAAGGGAAATGGTATGGATTGAAAAAAGTGGCTTTAGATCAGCTTGGCTTTGCACCATTTGGAATTGCGGGATTTGTAATCTCTTCTTGTGTATTTCAGGGACACACATTCCAAGAAACTAAAAAAAAAATGATAGAAGTATATCCTGACATATTAAAGGCTAATTATAAACTTTGGCCTGCTGTACAGTTAATTAACTTTTATCTGATGCCTTTACATTACCAAGTGTTGTACGCGCAAGTAGTTGCCTTGTTTTGGAATACTTATGTTTGCTATAAAACTAAACCAGATGATGTTTAAATATACAACGTGTACATAAGTGATTTTGGTATCAAGAATGGTTGTCAAATTACTTTTGTTAATTGTTTTGCCGCTTTGTTATCACAGTGAGGTGACTTTTTTGACTTCTCAAAGTCCCCTTTGATACCAAAATAATTTATACATACGTTGTATTTGTATTTATGTGTTTATTTGAAATAAGACCAAAACAATATATTTTTGTAGCACAATGATATTTACTGCATTTTTTTATATGCTTCTGAGATTGTTTGCTTTCTTTTCCGTTTGCAGTATTAATATACCGTTATTTCGTTTCACATATATTTTGGTTTATAATTTTTTGATATACATATTTGTTATTTATATGCGACGATGAGAAAAATGTAATATAAAGCTTGGGACATAATTTTTGTTCGTTTGATATTCTGAATGTTTAAAAGTGATTGTTAAATTTCCTCATTCCTCATATTTTATAGATAACTTTAAACCAAAGGAACCCAAACCAGAATTAGAACTCAAGTGCCCAAATTTAAAGAGGTTAAGAAGAAGTTCATTCCCATTTCAGTTCCACTGAACAGAACGTCTAAAAGAGAAAAAAAAAAGATTATGTAATAGTACCCGAATTTTTACAACACGATGCAAGACAAGCATGGATTTTTTTAAAGATTTGTCTTTGATAGACATTTTGTCTTGTCAGATTACCGTTAATTTGAAAGTTTGAGTTGAAAATGCAACGATCAAAGACATACTTTCAAAAATCCATGGTTGTTTTTGATCGTGCTTTTTCTTTCTGTCTGGTGCCCACACCGTTTCAAAAAAAGTTTGACACAATTTATTTTATTATCTCCGGCACGGTTCTTCTAATTTTCATAAAATTCTGCAGGACAGAAATGGTATGAGATGACATTACATATTTCAAAATTAATCGTGTAAGCTTGCTCAAAATCGGATGACGTCAACTCAAAAATTGTTATTTATGATATAAATGTTAAAAGTGGGATTCCCCAACCACACGAACAAAAATAAAATCACTTTTAGCATGAATATCATACACCACTTTTTATACACCTACTAATTTTAACATCGGGGTAGATGGATGTGAACAAAGTTATAGAAACTGTCAGTTTGTTCTTAGTTACAAATCTATGGTTACAAACAAAACGTTCCATAAATGTTTACAAGCATGAATAGTGAAGAAAACGATGCAGTGCCAGACAAAATCGAAGAAGCACTGAGAGAGCTACGCTGGATTTGCTCCCGACGAAGTAGAGGCAGCAGTACGAGATCGCTTACAGCCGATTTTTTACTTTAACACTTGTCTTAAAAGTAATTTCAGTTTTAACACCAGTGTCATGAAGTGACACGTTTCGTGACAGACGTCAGAAAGCCTACTTTTAATAGTGTTTGTTCAAAAAAAATAAATTCTGACTATATAACTACATTTCCGTAATACATATACTTTTTACACACTTATTTTATGGATTATTTCAGGAATTTTCGTCTACTTTTCTTATTAACTGGCAAGATTCTGTTAGTGTTGTGATATCCCAAACATTCCGCCCTAAATTGACATGTGAAAAAAATTAAAGCCCGCGAAAAATGAAAAAATTTGACCTTGGCTGTGATCGTTTGACAAAATGGGATCCTACATTGATTTTTACTTCCCGAGCGTAAGCAAAGGAAGTATTGTAATCGAGTCCGTCGGCCGACTCTCTACTTTTACGTTTTCTCGATCTTTCATGACCCCTAGAAGACGAAGAAATAGGTCTCCCATTTCCGTCTGTCTGTCCGTCTGTCCGCCTGTCTGCCGTCCCGGATTTTTATTAGACAGATAATCTCCGAAAGTACCGGACCGATTGTTGTGAAATAGCGTTGTAGATGGTAAAACGCTAACCAAAATTTGTCTAATCATCCCCACCACTAATGCGATGACGTCACTTCAAAATTGTACATAGTAAATGGGTCTTAAATTGTATAAAATAACATAGTCCTACACATGTAGTTTACGACCCCGAATTGAGTTTTTACCCGAAACGTCCAGATTTTTGAAAAAAAAATCAAAATTATAAAACAACATTTTGCAATTTAATTTTGAATCTACTAACCCGAATGTTTTGAAATGTTGTAGATGTTTTAAGGCTCTAAAGAGCATCATAAATCTTTAGTCAAAATATATTTGGTTGTCCCCTCCAAAAACTTGATGACGTCAGCTCAAAAGTTTGTCGAATAAATCCTATCTAAAATGTACAAAATATAATGCGTCTGTACTTGTGATATATCACTCCATTCATATTTTTTGGATTTGCATATACAGGGTGACTCAAAAAAATTAATGAATGCGCAAAATTTATTTTACTGATTTACTCAGGAACTACAAAACCGAGTGCTTTGAAATCTTGAAGATGTTTTAAAATTATCATAAGCATGGTAAATTTTTGATCAAAATGTATTTGGTCGTCCCTCCTAAAAAATTTATGACGTCACCACAAAATTTTGCTGAATAAATCCTATCTAAAATGTACAGAATATGGTGAGTCTCTTCTTGTGATTTATCATTCCATTCAAATTTTTTCGATTTGCATATACAGGCTGACTCAAAAAACTTAATGAATGCGTGAATTTATTTTATAGATTTAATCAGGAATTACAAAACCGAATGCTTTGAAATCTTGGAGATATTTTAAAGTTATTATAAGCATGGTAAACTTTTGTTCAAAATGTATTTGTTCATCCCTCCTAAAAAAATTGGTGACGTCACCCTTAAATTTTGCTAAATAAATCCTATCTAAAATGCAAAAAAGATGATGAGTTTGTACTTGTGATTTATCATTCCATTCATATTTTTTAGATTTTCTTAAGAGGTGGCTCAAAAAAAATTAATGAAGTCAATTTATTTTATTGATCAAATTAAAGGCAACACTTATTATTAGTATTACATTGGACCAACCCAATTTGGTAGACACAAAATTTTTTAAAGTAAAAACTCGGTTGAAACATAAGGGTAACACGCTTATTTACATCTACTTTAACATTACAGACGTGCATTTGTTTTGTGCGCTGACTAGGTTCCGCGAATGTGGTATAGACATATTTATAATCAACCAATTGTGAATTCCACTGTCAAAAATTAAAATAAAACCCAATGTTTTATATAATAAGCGGAAGTCGAAGCAATAAAACCGATGGTCGTTTTGTTTACAGTTTCTCTGTTTGACTCTCACGTATGCTGTTACGCTTGTCATCTTAAATTAAGAATGCTTATACATACACGATTTTCAGTTCCCTCTCATATTACACGCCGGCGCCGTATACGTGAGTAAATTGTTTCGTTATTTTATTGATTATAACAAATCAGTATTTAAAACGACCCAATTCATTTTCCCGAAAATTTGGGAATACAATAATTTTATTCTTAGTATTACACTACATCTATCCCAACTGATATACGTGTCCTTGCAAAAATGTTGATGACGTCATCGCAATTTTTTTTAAATTCCCACTACAAAAATGTAATGAAAAAAAAAACACAATAGGCATGCAGTCGTCAAGTTTCCGACAGCGAGGGAAGTACTGTCTAAACTCTTTAGACCATTTTTTTTTTGTGGCGGAATGCATTCAGATGCAAGTGGTGGACCCCAAGGTTGGAAAAGTACCGCTAAATAATACACAAAATATATGGAGGACACAAAATCATTTATTCCTCAACTGACAAAAGAAAAAAAAAAATAGCTGCGACAAAGTTGTGTCGGTTGAAGACACCTCTTAATGCTCAGCTACAAAAAAAAACTTGCATAACTTTGAACGGAATTAAATTAAACATTCTGAATCAATGCAAATACTTGAAAATCACAAATTTAATAAAAACAAAAAACTCTGAATTAAAGTAACTGGATGCAAATACACAAGCTATTACGGACGTGTGGCGGCAAACTTAAATTTATGGCAGTCAACAAGAGAACAAAATTTTAATAAAATTGTATTCAGCGACAGCGGCACCAGAACGCTATAAGTGTATGGCGATCGAACTATATCAATTTCATTCTAGAGCACAGCAAAAATACCCATGGGGGCGTTGTAACACGAACGGAGTTTGGGGCTCCTGGTTGTGGCTGCTCTCCCTCCACGACGGTGATTCTATTCTATCTGCAAGCACTGCCGCACAGCACCCTTCCATTACGAACATGCCGTACGAGCAGGCCGTTACGGTCGCAAACTAGTTAGTGGTTGGGTCCCGGCTATTGGGCCAAGCCGGCAGCGTCACGTCATACCGACCCTCCCTGACTTCTTTCCTAGGTCTGCATCCTTTGTGCAGATGGCGCGACCGCCAGCTCGAGAGGGAACCGCGCATTCCGCTTCCGCCACGTGTTTCTCTATTATTTACCTAAATTCTATTTAAATGTTCTCTTTCTGTAACCTTGATATTAAACTATAACTGAACAAGTGTTAAGGTTTCAAAAAAAAGCAATAAACAACATTTGAATTCGCCATACGGTCGCGTGAAATTTGAAACAGCAAAGAATTGTTCTCTGAGATTAAGCTTGGACATCAGATAATTTATATAATGGAAGCAACAAATCAACAAAATATTTACATTAAAAAAAAAACTTAGCAAAGATTTATAAAAACAAAAAACAATCTGGTGTGAAGTAAAACTTGTGCAGATAAAAATATTACGTGAGGTTAGGAACTGCAGAGCATGAAAATTTATGTTTAATTTAAATTATACAGCAAAGAAAATAACTGAAGTTAAAATTGTGAGATAGAGAAAAATTACATGAGGTGAAAAATTGCAAAGCTAACAACACTACATGAGGTTAATATTTTATGTCCATTCGAGTTATTGGTTAATTTTTAAAAGTGAAGTTATTCAGCTGAATTGTGGGCCATTGTTTTACATTCCTCCAAACAAACACATAAAAACATAGCAGGCAATGTAGAGGTTCAAAATGGCATTGGACGAATGCGTCGTTAAAAAAAAATGCGCCAAAAATATGTCTCCCAGAAATGTGATCAATCCTGTGGCGCTGTGCAAATAATGGTCTGAATCAAAGAAATAAAATGCACGTCCCACATGACCCACAACGTTGTTAATTTGTTCAACGAGATTTTACAGTTCAACCATGTGCTCGGTTTGAAAATACTTTTTCAACATGGTCACTGTCAGAACAAAGAATTTACCTGATGTTAAATTATGCCACACTTTATCAACGATTCAAGCAAAGAATTATGTCATAATCCAAGTGATTGGTTACTTAAAACTATTAGTTTATATCGTGAACTGTCCCCAGTTTATCCTAAACAAACACAAAATGCATTCCTCGTTGCGAGAATTGTCTCGATGATGTGATGACGATAACGATGATAACTGCCTAAGGGAAAAAGATTTAATCCTCCCCAACCTCAGTCCACGAAATTATAAATTCTACCGCACTTTGCACGTCCTTTTCCCAGAGTGGGACAACGTTAGGTTGATTTAACTGCCGTGAATGAACTATTAGCAATCTTGTGTGAGGAATTAAGAAGTGTTATAATGTAACATTTAAGTTACAGTTACTGCCCATTCACAATGGACATAAGGCATAACAAGTACATAAAGCTTACATAAATACATAAAGTTGAAACGATGGAAAACGTGTACCCTTGTTCACAGTGGACGAACGTAATTCTTATGCTTATGAACGTTTTATGTAATCCTTGTGTGCGTACACAAAGTTGAAATAAGTTCAACTTTGTGCACGAATTATGTTAAAATCTAGGGACTTTTGAATGCTGCTATTGAATTCCCTTTGACAGTTGGCACTTGGCACTTCACACCTTTGATTATATTATATAAATTATAATCAAAGCTTCACACTGCGAGTCTGTTTTGTACTGCGAGTTGTCAACTTCGAATATCGTATGAAATTGTAGGTTATATATTTTGATTTACTCAGTTTGAGGTTAGCCGTTTCTATGTTTAGTCGGGAGTTATTCCGTTCTACGTTTGCGCAGTTTAACAATTCTTACAGAGTTCACTCTGTCCACTGTGAACGTAGATAAGCATAAGCCAGACACAAACCAAAAACGTAAATTATGTTATGCGCTCGTTCTTATGTCTTATGTCCATTGTGAATGGGCAGTAAGCATCCAGAAAGCTTATTTATAACCTTAACTGCCCATTCACAATGGACATAAGGCATAACAAGTACATAAAGCTTACATAAATACATAAAGTTGAAACGATGGAACACGTGTACCCTTGTTCACAGTGGACGAACGTAATTCTTATGCTTATGAACGTTTTATGTAATCCTTGTGTGCGTACACAAAGTTGAAATAAGTTCAACTTTGTGCACGAATTATGTCAAAATTATGTTAAAATCTAGGGACTTTTGAATGCTGCTATTGAATTCCCTTTGACAGTTGGCACTTGGCACTTCACACCTTTGATTATATTATATAAATTATTATCAAAGCTTCACACTGCGAGTCTGTTCTGTACTGCAAGTTGTCAAGTTCGAATATCGTATGAAATTGTAGGTTAGATATTTTGATTGATTCAGTTTGAGGTTAGCCGTTTCTATGTTTAGCCGGGAGTTATTCCGTTCTGCGTTTGCGCAGTTTAACAATTCTTACAAAGTTCATTCTGTCCATTGTGAACGTAGATAAGCATAAGCCAGACACAAACCAAAAACGTAAATTATGTTATGCGCTCGTTCTTATGTCTTATGTCCATTGTGAATGGGCAGTTAAAATAGAGGATGAGTCCTGACTAAGTGAATTTCATGAAATCTGCTAGCAAGTGCTGTATCTGAACAAAAACCTGACTGTTAAATTGTGTTAGAACTAGTTAACGATGAAAATCCTGACATGAACTGTGAATTTACAAACGATAAAACAAATTTACACCACGTGTTAGCGTCGGTCGAAATTGGCATATTTCCGCTTGACAAAACCGCAAGAATTAGCTACGCGTGTTGGGAAAACTGTGGCGTCGTCATCGCTACGATTAATAATTGTCGTTAAACCAAAGCTTCCCCTATAGCCTCCAAATCAACTTCTACCAACCCTCTCAGCAGAAATTCCCTAAGAGAGCTACCAACTACCCAAAAAGCGCTAAACGTGCACATGGTTGCATATCTTTAACGATGTTCTTGACTGAATTCTTTTTTCAAATTTTAGTTAAAATCTGGTGATCACAGTGTACGTATCAGAATGAATACATTTATTATCCCCATCAAGAATTTGATGACGACGTCTTAGCATTAAAAAAGACGCTGTGATTTGAATGGGGTGTTATTTATTAAGGGCGAGGGAGTCAAATGTCCAACTTGCAGATTTTTCGTTTTGTAATTTTCGCACTATGCCCTGGCGCTAAAGTTTTTAAGCATTTTAATTATAGCGGAAAATTCAAAATAGTTTTGTCTGTCACTGGACAGAGTATACTGAAGCTAATTATACGTAAATTGCTAGTTAAGCAAAAAAGTTAAAATTATTTATTTAATCTACTTAATTGATAGAATGTAGACCTTCAGAACAACGTACGGAATGCTCCTGCTTGCTATAACGTGAACTATCATCAAAAAAGCACAAGATTTCGTGGCGAAAACGGAATACACTATTTCTAATTAAAGCTCACGGTTTTTTTCTCAAGTCAATTTGCCCTAACAGATGTTAAATTGTAAACTTGATTGGGGGTCCCGGGTCCGCGTGAAACGGGCAGTTTGGTAATAGTTGGATGTTTTACGAAGGCGGGGTAGAGCGTATAATATACGGCAGATTTTTTGGGGATAAAGAAATCGTGTTGTTTTACTGGACAATTGAGTAAAACTGGTAAAATCATCGGAGAACGAGGAACTTAAATTTAGCTCTCGTTAAAAGGTCTTCAGTTTCTGATTTATCGATTGCCATTAGTTTTACCATCCAGTCATACTTTAATTAAGATTTAATCTGTTTTTTATGTTTCTTTTGCAGCTAGTTTCCAAATTTTCCCTCTTCAGAACAGAGGAATGTTGCCCTTCATATTTTGCATTTTGATTTAAGAGCACTTTTCCAAGCTTAGGGTTCACCACTTTGCGTTCCAGTTTCTTGACAATCACAGGTCGAGGCCAAATTTTGTGTTTTTCTCTGGTTTTGAAAGTTTGTGCGGGATGTTTGGGTTACCATACGAGGTTATTAGGATTTTTACGTCCATTCAGTAGTGATGAATTATAACAAATTAAATGCGACACTTTTTTTTATTGTTTTTAATTCCATTTATTTTGTACATTATATGATACACATCAGTAACAGAAGACATCTACATATTAAAAATTCAATTATTAAACACATTATAAAATATACTATATATCTGTGTCTTTTATAACAGAACATTTTAATATTATTTAGCTACTAAGAAAGTTACAGATGTGAACAAATAGTCGTTGTATGTCCACAAAATATACATCATTCAGATCAAATCCTCTCCTTACAAACGTTGTGGACACTTATATTACTTAAAAAAATATCAACATTCAATCATTATATACGTTTTAAGAAGGTAGACAAATTTAGGTACATTTATGCATTTTAATACTGTATAGGCCGATAAGCGTCAACATAAGTGGATATGAGCAAATAAAATTTAATATACAGGTGCCTTTTTAATAAATTAGGAAAACTGCATGAAGAATGACTAGTATTACATACTCGTATGATGCAGAATCACTGTTTTGTTACGTCTTCACGTTGTTGTGGACAGACTATAGTTTACCTAGTGTAGACAGGACTTTACGTGTATATTATGAGACACCTGTATCACTACCATTACTCTATCGGATGGAAATTTCCTACTCTTTTTGATATATCCAATTACTTTAAGTAAAATTAATATTCAGCTATTTCGAAAAACTATTCAGTTGTCACAGACGGAGAGCGAAGAAAGAAAGCAGCAGGTGAAGATTTCATCGACAAATTCGATGAAACCTGTGCTTGATTTATACATTATTGTCGTAATTTCCGGAAGCTCGTGATTGAAGAAATGCTCTTTTGCCCAGTGATAACAAGATCTGTCGGTTCCGATTAGCTCCTTCTTTGGCCTTCTTTCTTGCAATTTCCAGTAAAAGTCGGTTGCGAAGTACGTCCAAGGAATTTACAATAGAGAGGGACGCTCCAGATTCTCCCAAAGCTCCTGCTCTTTTACTTCGCGCTTCTGGACTGAGCTTGTTCTGAAAAATATAACAGCAAGTCAATTACAACGGTTAAATTAAACACAGTGTTGGTTACGGTAAATGCAAAATCGGTTCGGATCGGAAAGCCATTACGACGACATTTATATCCAAATTTACAAACAATTTATGCAAACCGCAATCGGCGCGAGTTAAACAAAAACGGATAAGCTGATTTCCTTCCTAGTTTTGTTTACCGGATTTTCTTCAAATCCTCTTTGCGCAGCGTCAATGAACTGTAAATTTCTAGACAAACGTTAAGTTATTCCTTTCAACAGCCAATGAATAGAAATTTCGCACGGCTATTGTAAGCGGCACTTATATATTTTCTGGTACCCCTAGATCAGTAGCATGAACTGAATACCGACTAAATTTTACAAAAGGGTATCATTAAGCGTAGAATATTGTGAAATCCGAATCCTCAAATTTACCTTTTACGCGAATAAGAACAGTAATAATTCTTTTCCTTATTTCAAAATAAAGAAAGTTTCATTTATTTTTTATCTATGTAATTACTTCGAATTTCAGTCTGCTACTAATAAAATATATAAAAAATTGTTTTCTAATTGTTGCATACATAATTTAGTTATGCTATTTATAGATGTAATATTACGACATTCTTTTTTATTTTTGGAAAAGTTTGGTCACAAATGCCATGTGGATGTGCATGTTACATCCTCAAGTTCTCAAGTTTTCTCCCGTTGGCGTTGTATTAAATTTATACGTTTTAACGCAAATGGTGGTCTAAATTTATTTAGCGAAACCTTATAAACCACAGTTAGATAAGCCCAGTTTCTTAAATATATTGTAACAGTTGCTTCTACAAAATTTTGTTTTTTTATGATAACACCTACACCGGGTGTCCCAGTTATCTGTTCCACTCACTTTAATATCTCAGTTATTTGAAAAGATAGAAATTTAGAAGGTTAATTCACATCTATAAATCTATGAAACATAATATACATTCGCTCACCAAAGTTTGTCTGATCATCCCCACTGACAATGCTAGGACGTCACGTTAACATTCGGTATAGTACAAAATTTATTTAAATTTTATATAAAAAAAACTTTTTAACTTATGGTTTATTAATCCGTCTTGATTTTTTATCCTAGATATTATATCGTTTTTCTTTGTTTTATTAAGTGCGTTAAATAGAATATTTTATTTTATAATAGAAACATCATTTGTTCTCCTCTTTTTTGTTTTTATAATTTTTTAAAGCAATTCTTAAGTTAATCACAAAAAACTATATATTGTTTGAGGCACCTAAAAATGCATGTTCATGCAGTATGCGCATTTTATACAGTGTGAAAACTACTTATGAAATCAATTTAGTACCTAATTGTCGTGATAATAGTAAAATAAATGAAGAATTTTGTATAGAAGCATTACACAAACCCGTAAATTTTTTTTAAATAGTAACAAAATTGAAAATTAGTCGTATTTTGGTCTTTTTAAGAACAATCAGAAAGTATTGTCGTGTTTGTCTTGAGCGTAAGCAAAGGTCGAGTCCGTCGGCCGACTCTCTGATTTTACGTTTTCTCGACCTTTCGTGACCCCTAGAGTACGAAGAAATAGGTCTCCCGTTTCCGTCTGTCTGTCTGTCTGTCCGTCTGTCTGTCTGCCATCACGGGTTTTTATTGGACAGATACACTAAGCAGAATTTGTCTAATCATCCCCACCAATAATGTGACAACGTCATTTCAAAATTGTATATAGTTTTTACCCGAAACGTCCTTACTTTTGGAAAAAAATCAAAATTATAAAACAACATTTTGCAATTTAATTTTGAACCTGCAAAACCGAATGTTTTGAAACCTTACAGATGTTTTAAAGTTATGATAAGCATGATAAATTTTTAGTCAAAATATATTTACTTATCCCTCCAAAAAATTGATGACGTCAGCTCAAAATTTTGACGAATAAATCCTATCTAAAATGTACAAAATATGATGAGTCTGTACTTGTGAATTATCATTCCGTTCATATTTTTTTGGATTTGCTTATACAGGGTGACTCAAAAAAATTAATGAATGCGTGAATTTATTTTATTGATTTAATTAGGAACTACAAAACCGAATATTTTGAAATTTTGGATATGTTTTAAAGTTATCATAAGCATGGTAAATTTTTGATCGAAAATGTATTTGCTCATCCCCCTAAAAAATTGATGACGTCACCTCAAAATTTTGGCGAATAAATCATATCTAAATGTACAAAATATGGTCTGTTTATACATGTAAAATATCATTCAATGAATATTTTTTAGATTTGTTTATACAGGATGACTCAAAAAAAATCATTGATAACTCAATATATTTAATTGATTAAATCAAAAGTTGCAAACCTAAATACTTTGAAATCTTGCAGTCGTTTTAAAGTTATTGTAAACATGGTGAATTGTTAATCAAAATATATCTGTTTATTCCACTCAAAAAATTGATGACGTCATCTCAAAATTTTGCCCAATAAATTCTACCCAAAATGTGCCAAATATGATGACTTTTTAGTTGTGATTTATCATTGCATTCATATTTTTTAGATTTGTTTAAACAGGTGGCTTAAAAAATTAATGAATTGATTAAATCAGAAACGGCTCACTCCGTTTTCCCAGAAAATTTTGGGAATACAATACTGTACTACTACAATAATTTTTAGTATTAGGTACACTGCACCAATCCAAGTGGATATACGTGTCCTCACAAAAATGTTGATGAAGTCATCACAAAACTGTGTAAAGTGCTGGATATTTTTCATTGTACTTTAGGAGCGAGGGAAGTTCTGTCAAAACAACTTTCGACCAATTTTTTTAATTGTGTAGATTGTTTGACTGGAGCGTAAAAATGCAATAATCTCAAAAACCCTTGAAAATACGGGTAAAAATTATGGTTTCCTTGAAAAAGTCTTTGAATAAGGTATTATGTATAAATTATAAATAACATAAAAACTATAGTATTCTATTAAAAAAAATGCATTTGACGTCATAGCTCACGTCATAGCACCTTTAAAAACACAATTAGTAGAGAGCGGTGGATTCTATGTTGAACAAAGACCCAAAAAAGCTCCTAAAATAGGCCACTTAAAAGTAGAGAAAAAAGGCTTAAAAAAAACAGACTAGGCACTTTAGGTACTAACTTTTTATTCATGAAACAAATTATGCTATTTGTTTTAACTTCCCGAGCGTGGGTATCTCAGGAAATGTACAATAATCGGATTCATCCTCCGAATTGCTATTTTCGTGTTTCCTGACGTTTCATAACCCCTAGAGTACCAAAAAATAGGTCTCCCGCTTCCGTCGTCTGCCGTCATTAAGAAAACTTTTAAGTTAACAAATTGCACAAAGGAATGGGTTTTTAATTTTTAATGAAATTACTAAAATCCAACCTATTGAATATTTTTTCAAATATAATATAACAAGTGGTCTGATTTTTTCCGACAAAATTTGTGACACAAATTAACGAGTAGCTGTTGCGACGAAAATCACACGAGTCGACGAAGGAGACGAGTGTGATTTTCCAAAAGCAACAGCTACGAGTTAATTTTCACACAAATTTTGCAGAAAAAATCAGATCACGAGTTATATTCGGCTTGACAATCCAAAGAGAAAATTTTTATTTACTTTTTACGGACAATAATTCACATAATTTATAGTTAGCGTATTCGTTGAGTAACCATACCTACTTAGTCTAAATAGTAACAAAACAACAAAGCAAAACGTAAATAAATTTCTAAACATCAAATTTTGTGTGTGCTGCTGGTTGATTTTCTTAATTCTGGGAGCAAGATTTGGTAATAAGACTGTGTATGAAATTCGAAATGCAGTGAAAGAAAGTCAGTGCCGGAAGACCGCAAGAACGCAAGATTCAATTTCGAAGCAGTTTACAGAATTTTGTGAAATACGGTAGTTTGCTATAAATAAAGCAGTCGGAATGAACGAGGTGGCCAGTATTTTGGAAGATTATGCCTTTAACGCCAACAGAAAAATAATTTGTATTATCGTTTTTTTTATTAAAGTTCATTTGACAAGTTTGACAAATTAATTTGACATAATTTATTTCGCTGAAAAACAGTGTTGTTGCCTGACAGAAGAATGTTTTTTCACTGAAAAAATTTTTCGGTGAATGCCATTGGACAAATTTCAAACAATTCTGCCATTGTATTGGTTAAAAATTTTCGAGTTGGATTGTCAAATTAATATATCTTTTTGACAAAAATTTGACTGTACCATTTCAAAAATTTTAAAAAAACCTTGATTGAAAAACTCGAGTCTACGCCGATTCAGATGATCGACCTTATTGATGTTTAGGAATCTCGCTAAGTTCAGTGCATATTTTTTATTTTTTTGTCTTCATAAGTCACTTTTTGATTTTCAGCAGTGACGCTATAAGTTTGCAAATATAATCTACTTTCCAAGCGGGCGTCAGGCAACTTTCATGTTTTGTCGACGTTTCAAGACCCTCATAGTACGAAAAAATAGGTCTCCCGTTGTCGCCTACCTGTCTGCCGTATGTCGTCTGTCAAATTTTATATGGACTTTATAAATATAGTGTATATGGTCAAACGCTAACCAAACTTTGTCTAACCAACAATGTGATGACCTCAAAATTTTGCATTGTAAATGTTATTTAAATTTTATAAAATAACATACTCCTACACTTGTGGTTTATGAATCCGACTTGAATTTTTACCTTGGACGCCCAGATTTTCAAAAAAAAATCCAAATTTTATAATGTTGTTTTACAATTTAAGCTTAAAACTCCATCCGCTTATCTCCCTCCCCCCTTAAAATCTGCAAAACATTATGAGTATATTTGTGGATTTTATCACTGCATTTCTAATTTTTCGACGTTGTTTTATTGAAAGTGGCTAAACTATGGTCGCCGGAATTATTATTTCAGCATTAATTAACTAAATGAATATTTTTATTATTAAATACGTTCGTAATTAACTTTTTTAGGGCTTTTGATGTATTGTCCAATTTAGGTATGTAGTATACAGTTACAAATAGACAATTACTCAAAAACAACAATTAGTACATTTGTTGTAAAACGCATAATTTTAATGGTGAAATACATAGCAAAATATAAGTTAAATGTTCTAGTAAAACTATGATCACTTCTCAAAAATCGAGAAGATACCAGTGGCGGCTCGTGACTGTCTGATGTGGTGAGGCGATAATAGAAGTTTGACAATAATAACATTAATATTGAGAAATGTAAGACCCAAGCAATCAGAAAAGGCGTGTTTCACCAAGTACCACATATAACACAGAATAAGGAAATAATTGAAGCCCAAGAACGAAACGATACATACAAATATCTGGGTTTCTGTCAATCCTCCCACATCAATCATACCAAAACGAAAACACAGTTGAAAGATCAATACGTAGCGAGATTAAAATTAATATTGAAGACACAGTTAAATGGAAAAAATTTAATGAAAGCAGTAAATACATTCTGCGTTCCACTGCTAACATATTCTTTTGGAGTCATTAAATGGTCCAAAACTGATCTTGAAAATTTAAACATCGCAACAAGGAAAATCTTCACACAGTATAGAAGGCATCACCCAAAATCGTCGATTGAAAGATTCTCATTACCAAGACAGAATGGAGGAAGGGGTTTCCAGAACTTAGAAAACTTATATCAGAGACAAATCTCAGATTTGAAGAAGTATTTCTTGAAACGAGCGGAAAGAAATGAAATGTTTCGCACCATCACAAGAGCAGATTTGAACCACACACCCTTAAATCTGTCGAACACCGAAGAAATCCACACCCCCCAAACAATAGATAAAATAATAAGTGGGCTAAAACAAAAACAACTGCATGGAAAATTCTACAAAGACTTAGAAGAAAATCATGTCAATAAGAAGATGTCATTGATTTGGTTAAAAAAATCAAGTTTGTATGCCGAAACAGAAGGATTTGTGTTTGCTATTCAAGACCAAGTAATCAATACCAAGAATTATAGAAAATACATCATCAAAGATCCGAACATAAAAAACGACTGCTGTCGCCTATGCAAAGCAAAACCTGAAACGATCCAGCACATAATCTCTTCTTGCAGCATCCTAGCACAAACTGATTACAAAGCTAGACACGACAACGCAGCCAAAATCATTCACAAAGAATTAGCAACACTTATGAACTTAATCGAAGATACGACACCATATTACACTTACATTCCGTCTCCATTCCTTGAAAATAACAAATACAAATTATACTGGGATCGCACAATACTTACAGACTTAAACATTACAGCTAACAGACCAGACATCATACTTATCAAAAAACACACGAACGAAGCCATTCTCATTGACATTGCTATTCCTAACACAAACAACATTATTCAAACATACGACACCAAGATTTCAAAATATCTATAATTATCGATAGAAATGAAATCCATGTTGAATCTTAAAAAAATTTCAATTCTACCCCTAGTTATCTCTAATGTAGGTGTAGTTCCAAATAGCTTAGTTGAGAATTTAAAGTCTTTGCATTTGAATGATTCAATAATTGTCAAAATTCAAAAAGCTGTTTTGTTAGGAACATGTCATATTGTTCGTAAGTTTCTTGAACAGTCTGATCATGTCAGTCAGATTAGATTAGCACCAGTAGGTCAGAGTAGTGTAGGTCACTTTTCATGTGATGCGCGGATAAATGGTCGGTAGTTACGCTGGACTTTTGGGGATGGGGTGAGATTAGAGAATAATAGCAGACTAATTTGTATGCTGTAATTCTAGAATCTCGAAAGTTGTTCTGTTAATCTAATCAATGCATATCATTACTTGGTCTTAGTACCCGTAATGATAGAAGTCTTGCCTGAATGCCGGTCATTTCCGGGTCAGTGGTGGGTCTTAATATTAATAATCAAATTAATTAAATTCATGTGATTAATGCTAATTAGTAATGATAGAAGTCTTGCCCGAATACCGGTCATTTGCGGGTCAGTGGTAGGTCCTAATAATAATAATAATAATATTAATAATAACACCCATAACACATTTAAGCAGCAATGTTTTTACAAGTCAAAATTTTGTTCAAACTAGGACTTTCTTGGAGGGATTCGGGAATAGTTGTTGTGTTCCTTTGTAAAGGTTTTAGGCCAATTGAAATTTTGAATGTGTACTTTGGAACTTTCATGTAACTGTACTTCCGATGAAATTATTTAAATCGTTATTTCCCGGGACGTCAAATATTACGGCAGAGCTATTTATATGTTTCGTACCAAGTTGATTTAAAAGACTTGGAGTACTGACGATTCTGTCGCTTATCAATGGAAGTTAAATGAATTAACGGTTTTGACTGCTCGATATTTAGCAAAATTTGCCGACGTTCTAGCTCGGTTCGCCGTAAAAACGGCGTTTCAAAAAGGAACATGACGAAATGGTACTCGGGATCCATTTTTCACTCACCTGTACCTATGAAAGAGACAAAAACACGAAACATCAATACGTGGGCTTTTACTCACGTTCATGCTAATTACTCACGCACCCCGCAGCCCTTCCGTTCTGTAAAATAAATGGGAAAATGAGTACTCCGAAAATGGCCGAGAAGCACCGAAGATATCGCCTCAGTTCCGACCGAACGCATGTATAGGAGTATAGGAGCTGAGCCATGGAAATCCGTGTCTATGATTGGGCTTCGTTGGTTCAAGTGAACCGACGTTCTGGCCGCTTCAGTTAAAGAACTAGGAGCATAAATCGAACGGTATTCAACCGAAAATGTCAGCAGAAAGTGTAAAAAATTAAAAATCATCTACAGATTTGCCATTTCAACATACTTTTGTAACTAAAAATGCATTGAAAGCTCTTTTTTAATTACCAATTAAGTCAATCTGTTCTTAAGATATATGCTGTGAGGCGCCGCCTCACTTGCCTCATCTGACGAGCCGCCACTGGAAGATACATAATTTTTAAATTACATTATCAAAACTACTTTCCAGTTTCAGCAAGAGAATTGCTTGAATACCTTGCAGCTGAGTTACCTTGGAAATGTCATTTAATTAATACACAGTTCTTTGGTAAGGTCTTAAAATTGAACGACGTGTTACGAAGGTGTTACAATAAGGATTATTTTCTAATAATAATAATTATAACCAGGATGGAAAGTAACTTTGATCATTTACGAAATTTTAAGATTCTCTGGTTATATTTTAAAGAATTGATTATGCAGTCATTAGTAGGTACTATTTATTTATATTTTGCCATGTAATTCGCGATTAAAATTATAAAGTGGTTTTCTGGATTACCTTGTATAGGAAGCCTTGCATGAAAATCTATTTTACAAATAAAAAGGCATTTTTTATAACATTAGTTTTGAAATTACTAAATTCCGAAAGTAGTTTCCACACCAAAATTTTTTTTGTGTGTCAGTTGACGCATCCTCGTGTCAAAATTTTGTTTTCTTGAAATAATTTAAATATTGCAGTGGAACAAGTGAACCAATATGGCAGCTTAAATTTTAAAGCATTTTAACAAACAAATTCATGTCAAGCATCACAGTATTCGACAAGTAATAAAAGTATTCCGTTTAACGTAGGTACTGTCTGTCCCATTATAAATAAATGAGACATTAGACAGGAACTGGAAAATATGAAACCAAATGAGTTATGTCACTACTGAAAAGATAAAAAAATATTCTATTTTAAAAGTACCTACTTAAAATATATCATTTTTCCAAAAACCAACGAAAATGTACTGGAATTTAGAGTGAAACACGTAAACTGGGACACCCGGTATATTAATTTATTGTCAATTTTTGACAACTTCTAGAATACGTCAGTTTATTCATTTCGCCTGTTTATCATAGTTTGTTGTTTGCCTACTGCCTCTCTATTTAATTGACAACTTTATTATATTAATAAATTGACGAAACTATAAAACTAATTACTATGAAATTTTAGACGTAATGTACGTATGAATTTCGTCTGCTTGATTTAACCACTATCTAAAAATTTTTTATATTTTACCTGTAAAAAACTGGTGGGGACATAATTGTTTTTAATGGAGACATATATTATTTTTATGGTCGAAATACACTACATGTACATGGTCCTTTAACTGTAATGTAATATATGGTCCACTTCTACATTTTAAAATTGCTTATTGCATACGATCTGTATGAAATGATGAAAATATAATAACGTTCTGGGTAGTGTTATACAGTAATATTCTTTTAATTTTGACAAAATGTAAAATTGTATCAATTATGACATGTGGTATGTTTCGGTTGCTATCTTCGTTGTATACATTGTGTTTGTGGAGGTAAAGAGTGCCCACACTTACATTCCGTTTTACAACACCTTGCCAAAATTAAAAGGATTCTACTGTACTAGTATGGAATTCATATATTGATCCACAAAAAAAATATATGACGTCTTAGTTGGGAAATAAATCCTGTAGCCAAGTTTAAATTGTTGACTAACAAAGTGACGTCACCCAATTTGTGGTGTTTTTCTGTGAAAAAAAGCTTTATGTAGTGTTGTAATATATACTATCAACAAAAACATTCTTAAATTGGCCCTAGAGAAGAAGGTTATCTTTCTCATTGTCTACTAGAATAAGAAAGATCTACAAATGCAGCACCAAGTCGAGGATATTTTTTGCTAGTTACAACAAAATTGAAGTTTCTTTAGCAAAGTTTTACTAACCTGAAAAGATTTTTTTGTGTTGAAACAATTCGACAAAATAATGGTGGAAAATAATGATATTTCACATGACTACCAGACGGGTAAGAAAAACCTTTTTTTAAATTTTTCTGTTGCCACATGTATGTGTTGAGAATATATACCTACGTTGATGGATGGGTTTTACAGGTTCAAATCTGCAAATTTTAATTTCCATATATAATATATGTATATATAATATAATCAGTTTGATGATTTGAATTATTATTTATTATATGTTTATTGTTGATACTTGGTTAAGTTAGTTTAAAGTTAAGCATACTATAAAGAAAATTATTTTTACTTAAAACCATGCCGAAATCGAAAACAAGAAAGAGAAGATACAGGAAGAAAAAGGCACAACAAAGAAATAAATTGTTCAAATCTCAAATAAAATTTCTAAGTCTAATCAATGTCATTTATTTTATACTGTTTGGTAGTAACAAAATAGAGTAATAAATTAAATAGTATATAAATACAGTTACAGCTGCGGTAAAAAAACAGGTACGGTATAACGCAAATTAATGTTCTTCGAAACGACATACTGAAAAGAATAATTTATTTATATCTACCATGACTAGCTTAGCATTTAATTTGCATTATATCAACCCAATAAAAAAATACTGTAGAGTGTAAATTTCATACTGATAACATAGAAAAAATAGTAAATTTACACGAAATTTACAAATGACTAGCATTATTCAGCGTATACTTTTGCAACAAAAGTATTTTTACAATGATATATTTAGAACACACATCAAAAAAACATTGCCGTCTTTGTTGAAGCACTTTTGTTGCAATAAAAACTACAATGTTTATTTGTGACACCAATTTTTAAAAATTTAGTGTAAACTGTTCAGAAATTCTCGGTTTTTCAACATTTGTTTCCTGGCTCTTTCCTGTTCCCACGTTTTTCTTAAGACATCGATGGGAGCTGCAATTGAGATAGTTGGACTTCGTCTTTGGATGGTTCTTTCCGAAGGCACCTAAAATGTAAAACATATTACAATTAATTTGTTAAAATGGGATGTGAGGACAAACTGTGTAATAACTACATACTTGAAATAAAAATGTAGCATTCTGACAACATCGAACAAAGCAACAAAACAAAAGTATATTTTTGTTTGTAAGAAGTGTCGTTACAGAGAATTTTGTGTAAGGAGAATGGTGTTACATTTTTGAATGGTAGATGTGTTTTCTTAATTAATTATTTTCATGTAAACGTTTTTTAATTTTATTGAAGTAAATGGTGGCTCATTGGTGTTAAAAGGTATTGTGTTAACCGTAAAGTTAGTGTTTAATCCACAACAAAATACATGCTAGTAAAATTACAAATTTCTAATCTACTACTTCACGTATCAGTTTTCTAGTGGACATTCACATCTACGAAAAGATACTTACAGGGTTACAATTTTTGTAAAATTTCTTCCTGTAGAACACTACCAAGGTTATTTATTTTATGTTTACTGTTCTACTCACTGTTTTGTATTCTATGGCATCGTTATGCCAACTTAAATTAATTAAAAACTTATAATTTAACGCACTTTCAAAATCTTCTATTATTTTTCCTTTAGCTATGTCGCTTTGCGAATAAAAAATGCAACGTTGGTAAGTCATACCACATTTTTACCTGATTATCGATGTCGTTTGATTCCATTTCCGTAAGTACATAAAAGCGTGGATCTGTGACTCCGCTCCATTCACTGTTAGGTCTGTATTTGGCGGCAAGTTTTGGTAGAAGATAACTGACGGTTTCTTGATCAGCAGCTACATCAACGGGTTCTAAGAATTTGCCTCCATAGTAGTTTGTACGGTCTTCGCTTTTCACAGCAACAACCAAAGCAGCGCATACCAAATAAACGGGCACGCGCATGATATGGACCTGCAAACAAAAGAAAACTGGTTATAAAACTTCCAAATACACATCAAAGTTAAACTATTTACATATAAATTACAAAATGTTGTTTATTTATGTTACTGGTGTGTAAATAAACTCTTCGTGTCAAAAAGATTTATATGGAATAAGGCGAATGTCGGGACCTGTAAATCTCTAAGGTCTGAAAGAGCTCAGCATTGGACCAAATTTGTTTTGTTCCCAGAGACGCACCTCAAAAAACCGGCTAAATGGCTGATTATTATTATCGTACAATTTTTGACACAGAATTAAAATGCTTGGCAGGTAGTATGGTATTTATTAAGATAATTCCTTGAAGGTATTTATGAATTTATGTCAAGGTTACAAAATAAACTAACTTTACAATCAGCGAAGATATTTTTTTTTTAGTATGTCTACTGTTAAAAAGCGATTAGACTTATTAAGTGTAGTTCAAAATATATTTTTTTAAATATTGAACTGTAGAGACCAGATATTATTCCTAACAGAAAATCCCTCATTATAAAGTTTTACGTTTTAATAAAAGGTGATTCCAATCCCTACAACGAAAGTTCGTAATTAGTAAGATTAAGGAGACAACTAAGTTTCTTAGATGGAAAATAGGATAAAGCCTCACAGAAATATAAAACTAATCAGATTATTGTAAACAATGATGTAAGCTAGCTTTTTGCTCTACTTAACGCTTGAGATATATAAAAATAAACACGTAATACTCTGAATATATACGTTAGCATTCTCATCTGTCCATTTAATTAGTTATTGCATTTATATTTGCTATAACCGTCTGAATTCTTCAATAATGTGTGTTAATTTACCACACAGACTTTCTTTTTTATTAGCTATAGGTAATTTTCTTTTATTGTGAAATATAACATAATAATAACTAATAACTTCCTTTGAGGAGGTTAATAACTGCTTGTAGCACCACACTGTGTGAGTCAAATTTTTGGTGAGATCACAGCTCTCATTGTTTAATATTCTCCGACTTCCCCTAAAACAAATATGATTGTAATAAAAGTTGTGTAGCTATTTGATGTGGGTTTAATTTTCTTTTCTCGGAATGTTATTGGAAAGACGTTGAAAAGAATGCAATAATAGACCTTAAAGATTTCCAATAACTTTGTCACGTAGGTACTTATCGGGAAAGCATCTATCTAATTCCTGTATAATGAGAGTTATTTCATTTTCTTTAGCGGTCCATAAATAAACCTCTACATAAAACAGACTTTTACTTAATTTTATGTGAATAATAAAACTTTGAATAACACAATCATCTGTTGGCTTTAACAAATTAGGAAATTTATACGCTTTCATTTTTTTGTGAAAAAAATCTTTTTAAATTAGCGGTTTAAATTAAAAAAATCAAAGGATTTACTCAGTCTGAAACACGGGCCTGTTGTTAATGTGTACCTGTGTTTCCAAGAGAACACATATCTCTTCTCATCTTCGGGTTTTTAATGGAAATGTTAGGTAACTGGAATCATCAAAGAGAGATGAATAAATAAAACTCGTACTGACGGTGTTCCAATCTGTGAAATAAACTGCCACGCATTAAAATAATAACTGTAAAGGAAAACCCTTTTTCTCGTCGAAGCGGAAAAGTTTGTTTTCGTGGTATGGATAACGGAATGTTTTGGTTGCAATCAACCCGGAAAAATAGCATGTCCGGAAGTTTTTTGAATACGGTGAATGTGTTATTTCGTCTAAAAAAAGCGCCCTTATAAATAGTTAATTCAGAAGCACGGTGGTATTTAGTGGGTGTTATTGAACCCGCTGACATTTTCACTAGAGAGGGAGGGTTGATTCTTTAAACACTGACTTTTTCGGGAATATTAAATATCGATAAAAATGTAAAGCAAGGAATTACACCGCTTCTGATTTTTGCGAAAAAGTTAAAACTAAGAAAAGTAGTTTTGAAGTTCTTGACTCTCTTCATTACTTCGTAATATTCAGTTAATTTATTTAAATTGGAGCTTCTATAGATAGCAGTAAGAGAAATGTTTGTTTTGTTACCGTAGTTATCATTAGAATGTATTTAAAGCACAACTATTTTTGCAGAGTTGTATATAGATAACAAAAAAAAATGTGATCTGTTCTTTTTGATGACTACCTGGTTTCAGCGTCTTTTACAAAATAGGAAAATTCAAGTCGGGTCAAGTCAAATCAGGTCAGGTCAGGTCAGCTCAGGTCACATTCCATTTTGTTTGTTTGCCTGCTGCAAATATCTTAAGCAACAATCTCTATGTATAGCATAAGTATTGCATTGGGATATTATATTGTAAGTACTCAAATATATACATATACAGAGTGAGTCACTAAGTGGGCGCTCCCCAATATCTCGTTAATTATTATGAAAAAAAGTTAAATCAAAGTTGTATGGTTCTTTAAGTACCATACACAAAAATTATTTTCACCTATAACGAGTGTTCTGTTTTTTAGGCGCAACATCCAACATACTTTTTTCAAATAGAACGTCCTATATATTGTTACAAACTGTGATAACGTCGTCGTAGACTTGATAGTTGTGATTTATCTTTGAAATTTTGATGTGATGTTGCCACGTTATTCTAATTTTCTGAAAATTTTTTAACAGTGCGGGAGTACATAAAAAATCGCAATCAGATTATTTTTAAAATCTCTGTTACAATATTTTATAATTAAATAAACTGATATTTTTATATTTCAGTTTTTTCAAATAGAATACCCTTTATGTTATTATGCATCTTATTTTATTTTTTGTTTTCTTTGTTTCGATTTGTTAGTGCCTCTTAAAAAACTAAAAAATTTTTAACTTTAGATATACGAAATACTTTAGAAAAATGGAATAAAATAAAAAGGAGAGTAAGATATAAAATAAATACGTGTATTATTTGAAAAAAAATACCTGAAATATCGATATTTAAAAATTGTAAAAATTTTGATTTTTTTATAAACACTCTGTGTCTTAAGACTCCCTTTATTTACACCACAACAATGTGTGTACTTTTGTTTACTTTTCCACAGAATATTGTAACACAGATTTTATAAATAACATTATAACGATTTTTTGTGAACCATTGCATTGCTAAAAAAATTCAACTAAATTTGATTAGCGTGTCAACGTTGTAACAAAATTTCAAAAATAAACTACAGTTTTAAAACCTAGGAAAAGACCAATGCGAATATATTTTACTATATAAAGTGTTGTATTTAAAAATACTAAGTTGTGTATTATGTCTCAAAAAGAGAACACTCGATATAGTTGAATTTTTTTTAAAGTATAACACTCAAAGAACCGTACAACTTTACTTTTAGACTTTTTTTTATTTTAAATAATTACTGGGCGCAGCGATATTATTGCTAGTTAAGCAACGATATACATAGTGGATCATCTGGCGATTTTCATATTTTTAGCCGTGTGTATTAAACGGGCATTTTAATTACGGCTTTAAAATAATCTCAATTTATATTATCTGATTTTGAACAACACAAAACAAATTTTTAATTTCATGAGAAAATGATTTAATAAGTTTATAGAAAATCGGTTAAATAAAGTAATGTACGTTTGCCCGAAATTGGAACGAAAGCAATTTAATTTATGTACTAGAAAAGAATGGTACAAGAATGGTAATTTTGCCGTAAGCTAAGGAAGTATTGTGATATGGTTCACAGTAGGGTAAGAAAATGTAGGTCTTCTGCTTCCGTTTGTCAGTGTTTGTGTCAATTTTTATTAAAGAGATAATCTCCAAAACTACTGGAGCGAATGTTAGTAAATTTTAGATGTATGTTAGGAATATGGCGAAGATGGTAAAACGCTAACCCAAATTTGTTGAATTATCCCCACTAACAATTGGATGACGTCACTTTAAAATTTTGCATGGTAAATTACATAGACATCTATATTTTAGGGAAAAAATCAAAACTGTATGGCAACATTCAACTATTTAAAATGGAGGGGGTTGCCATAAAAAAAAACTCGCAAAATCGAATTTTAATTTTTTTAGAAAAAGCTGGATATGTTGTACTGAATTTCAGGGGCGAGGAATGTTCTGTTGAAATAGCCTTCAACCATTTTTTTATGATCATGTTGTTATGTGGTGAGTATTAAGGATTAACTATCTGAAATGATATCTTAAGCGTTATCTCTACCATCCAGATGTGTAACATATTTGTCACTATAGAAAATATAAATAATACCTACTTTGGTTTTATACGTAGGTATTGAACAATAATTGTAAAAATTAAATAAAACAAGAGTCTGAAAAATCTAACCAACGATTTCCCACACTGATTTATATCACCGACGTTTATATCTATATTTCTCAAGATAATTTTTCAAAATTTAAAACTATTTTTTGTAAAATTTTGACCTTTGTACGTCGGGTCAATCGGATTGACGTCAAGCACCGATTTCGCATCGTTTTTAATTGCTAAAGTACAAGCGCTAGAAAAAGAAAAGTGACTTTTCAATGTAATTATCGACAATTTATAAAACGTATGAGAATTTGTAAAGAAACTAAAACACAAAGATTTGCCTACAGTAACGTTCGGGGTGGTTCGGGGCTATCTGAAGAAGGAATTTTTAAATGTTTTGTAAATATTTCATTAATATTTGAATGCAAAATTGACTTAAAATGTTAAACCAATGTAACGGTTTAATAACAGCAGCTTAAAAGTGGTCAGGGAATTAACTAAATATGAAGTTATGTAGGATGCATAAAAACAAAATTGCAAATTTTTTCAATGAATTGTTTTAGGTTTAATTAAGTTTGTAAAATAGTTCAAATTCACATTATCATAGAAATATCTGGACTCGTTTCTTTAATTTGCATGGCATATTAAATAGGCTAAATAACTAGTATGTAAATGTAGTAACTACTAACTTTGCACGGTGTTACTAGTAGTAGTAGCAAGTTTGTTTGACATTGTAACACCTATAACATATGCCTCTTTTTTTTGTACATCATACATACATCAAGTATTCTAATTCTACATACGATATTAAAAAAATGATTTGATAATGCTACTAATTTCAACCGACAATTTAATCAATGTCCAGTTCATTAAAATTCATGTATACATTTTCCGAAATCGTATCACGCTACTTTAAATGATTTACCTATTTCCTATTTTGCTGCAGATTTTATCAAGAGATTTACAAAGCACGAAAAATTCCATTTTTGCTCTAAAACGAAAAAGAAACTTATCGAGTTATGCAAATTCGAGGGATAAGAGTTTTGCACATAGTTACCTTACGATGAGAACTGCAGGAAGGAAGAACACGTACAACGTCCAGCACTCCAGTGGAACATCTTTTATAGTAACTCTTTTGTAGACTTAATTTTCTTTATGACTTAGGTAACCACTTAAAAGCTCCATGAAATCTTAACTCATTGACATAAGCACTTTATTTAGCACTAACCCACAACTCGATATTCATAAAGACTGTGAAACATTACTTCGATGAAGGGTATAATAAAGAGTAAGAGGTTAAAATGAGTTTTTGACGTCAGAAAATGAGAATGGATGGTGAACATAAGGTTCGTCGTTTTTTACTAATGAAATAAAAAGGGAAAATTTTTATATACATGGAAAATTTTCAACTTATCAGTTTCAATAAGACGGATAAGTTGAAAGGTTATTATGTGTAGTTAAGATATTTTAATTGCGGTGAATGTTTCCTAATAATATGATTTAGCAATTCCTTATTTATTCTTTTTACGGAGTTGTGATGATATCTTAAAGACTGCACGATTACAACGTGCTCAGAATGATAGAAATAATCCCGTGTAGCTAAATATAAACTTTGTGTTTATACACGTTTTATCTCATCCTGAAAATACTCCTACTTTCATGGTTATATTATTTACCTAATTTCATTCATCATCGTCGAAATATTACGCAATAAAACTATGTGACAGAACGAATAGACGTAAATGCTGATGCTCCAGCAAATAGCAGTCTGTCTAATTTTATCCCATAAACCTATCTTCTGAATGAAAGTCTAAAATTACCACTAATTGATGTTAAATTTAACCAAGTAATCGGCGCATTTATTTTTAGTTTCGTGCCACTAGTAACAGTTCAGTTAATACAACAGCATGATGCAAGTTGTTGCAACTTTGGTATTTTTATTTAAAAATAATAAATAAATAAATAAATAAATAAATAAACAAATACAGCAAATAAAACAAACAGTTAACAAATGTGTTAACTTTGTAAAGAAATGAAAGCTCTCCGAAAAGCTCACTCATCATAAAAATAAAGGAAGCGGTTTCAATTTAATACTCACATTTGATGTTTCATAAACGGTGCAAGAATAAACAAATCACTTAACTTTACAGTTAGTTGCAGTAGGATTATGGCACATTTAACGTTACTATGATAAAGTGGAAGATTCATGAAATCGTCCAGTGTTTCACAATTATATATGTTGAAGTGTGAGATTAATGGTAGTCACGTGACAGAGACAAACGTAACGTGTTGTCATTGTTAAAGTGAAGGAGTTAAGTTCGTACGAAAATTTCAGTCTACGTGTTTGTTGTTAAATTTTTATTTAAACTGTCAAAAAGTTCACACAAAACTTTCCTACCTATTATTTCTTGATTGTTAGTGAATTTTGCACAGTAATGAGCACTAATAGAAAATGTAACTCATAAATGCGCAAGCGAGTTGTAATTTGCTCAATAAACTATTTGTTAACCAAGTTTGGGAAATCCACAAGTACAGTAAATAATTTATAATGCCGACACAAGGAGTGGATTGACTTGTCATTTGTTTTAATCAAATATTTTTTAACACTCATTAAGGTCATCATTAAAGCTGGAAAAAATTGATCGAAGTTTATTTAGAGAGAACGTCTCTCGCCCCAGAAGTACAATAAAACACTCCCAACTTTTTTGAAAAATTATAAAATTTGATTTTTTTTGAGAACCTCCATATTTATAAAGATGTGTAATATCGTCGTCATATTTTGCATACTTTCGATAGTATTTATTTGTCAAAATTTTTAGATGAAGTCATTAATTTATAGGGGAATAAGCAGCTACATTTTGTTTAAAGAACAATCCGTTCAGTAGTTTCGGAAATTATCTGTCTAACAAAAATCGATACAGACAGACAGACGGACAGACAGACAGACAGATGACAGATAGACGGAAACGGGAGACCACTTTTTTCGTACTGTAGGGATCATGAATTAGGTAATAGACACATAAATAAGTGAAATGACACCTGTCATTTAAGTGATTATTAACAAATTTATTTTCTCAAAAGTTATCATTAATCAATAAAAACTTGTATAACTAAGGATAATTTAATCGTTCTAATCCAATTTTAATTTGTCAAATTTTACTTATTGGCTGTATTTATAACTGGAACAGATAATTATGGTAGTTATAAATTCTAATTTTATGTACTTAACATTTTTCTATAGTGCGCTCTGCTGCACCCAATAATGTTAAACGTTACTGATCGACGCATAAACCCAGAAACAGAAATTTACGGATAAAACTGCACACAATTTTTGTAACACTTTTTGATGCACTGACGTAAAATTTTCGATGTACAAGTTTTAACAAATGTTCATGTTTTGGATTAATTAAAAAGGTTTTTGAGCCCTCCAGCCAGGTGTTTGTGTTTGTGGGGATACGTAATTTCTTTTTTTTTTGCTAATCTTAAATTAGAAACATATTTTTCAAGCGCAGTCAAATTTACCACAGCAAAATATGTATATCATAATGTCACTTATAAAAGTCTAAAGTGATTTACACAAAATTTTTCTTATTAATGAGGATCAGTAATTACGACAAATAAAGTCTTCGACAATATTAAGGCACATTTAAAGTTTCATGTAGATTATGTAGACGATCCACTCAGTCGACTAATCCACTTTGCTCAAAAATATATTCGACGTAGATACAGAATCTCAACACATCAATACCAATCGTTGTTGTTTTAGTGTGTCTAATAATTTAATTTGCTGAGTTATGTACAAAAATTTGTTAAGCAAAAAATGAGATCAGTCGTACAACAGAATTAGCATAGTACCTGTGTTAGCATAATTTACTTTTCAACAAAACAAACCAGATTGCGTAAATATTATAATAACCTTTCTTAAGGTATTGGCTTTCCGAAATAACTATATGTACAATTTATTATATTAATATTTCAGAGCAAATATTTGTTTTGAAATTCTTTCAATATCCGTGACCGACCATCGATAGCACGTGATTATTCAAATGAAGGAACTAGAACAAACATGGTGCAGTGTATGTACATTGTACATTTACGTAACAAATGTAAAACTAACT
Source organism: Zophobas morio (assembly GCF_036711695.1). Lineage (NCBI taxonomy): Eukaryota > Metazoa > Arthropoda > Insecta > Coleoptera > Tenebrionidae > Zophobas > Zophobas morio. The sequence continues at coordinate 9,998,729 of NW_026972110.1, forward strand.
CAATACAGTTTAGATTTTTCCGGACGGAAACCTCTACTACTTATGAATTTAGCAAAAAATCTTAAATAAACAAATGACAAATATAATCACGCGTTCAGAAGTCTAGCCGTCATCACACCTTATGATTAATTAACATGAGTTTTATTATAGCATTTGCGAAAGTACTATGTACCCTGTACATTTACAAACAATATTAATCATGATATTTATAACATCAGACGGTACCAGGTATTTGACATACACGACATATGTAATTATAACTTTTTTCACTATCTATTGTTATACCATGCTTATATTTTTTACGCTTCGACGACCAGGGAAGGCATTTTCCTCTTTGTAGAAATGGCTTAATTGAAAATCAAGTCGAAGTACACAGGGTGTTTTATCTCCACTCAATCATTTGTCGTCATTAGTTTTAAAATCGAGTGTGCCAGATTTATAATACTCCAAAGTTGATTTTCATTAGTAAATTCTCTTTGCTATATTTGTTTCTTATACAAGCAGTAAATTGGGCATAATATTAACACAGGATGTTCCAAAATTGCTCGAAAAATACAAGGTCAACAGATGGCTGAAACTTTACATCCATTCCCTTTTCAAAATATAAAGGTTTTTATCAAAACAAATTTGGCAACAGTTTGCATGAGTTCACAGAATCATCACCAAATAAAACAATGTTGAACGTAGAGTTCTTTACATAGGGAAAGTACAATGAAAATAATTTTATAAATTTATTTTATGCAGGACCTGCCTTCGTGGGAGTTTATGACACTTTTTTTAATTTTTTTGTTTTAGTACGGTGATAGTTATTTGCAGCACAGTGTACATTCACTATTTAACTGAGCAGGAGCACGGTAAATCAACAACATATTTAAAAATTGTAGAGTTTTATTTTGGAAATACTAAAATTTTCTTGATCCTTTCTTCCTGAGCGTTTCATGATCCCTGGGTAGGAAAAAATAGGTCTCCTGTTTCCGTCTGTCCCTTGGCAGTCTGTCTGTGCCCATTTTTATTACGCAGATAATCTCCGAAACTACTGGACCGATTGCTGTAAATTTTTATATATGTATTTTAGAAATATCGTTCAATTCTCGTATCGACTTTTTTACACTGTTACTGTTACTAATCATATATTTTTAACGTATAGAGATTACAAGAAATAAAATTTCGCAAAATAAAATTTTATAATTTTCCAGAGAAGCGGTATTTATTGGACTGCATTCAAGGGCCTGGGAAGTTCTGTTGAAAAAAACCTTCGACCGACTAGAGTAA